>NC_081310.1:62934566-67934566 GCF_026419965.1 Kogia breviceps | reverse complement strand
AGTTACCAGAGTGGGAAACGCAGAAATGCTGCAGCCCTCTGGCCGTTACCTGCAACGGCCGCTTGAAAACCCGTGCTAATGGTCACTTCATGTGCACAAGTCCTGGAGGGCTGTCAATGAAACCTGCCCTCAAAATGTCTTGAGGGAGGTAGTGGCCAAAATATTTCAAAAGGTGGCACATACTTCAAGAAAAGAATGTGATGAGGTAAGCTACACACACAGTTTGAAGAAAAAAGGACATCCCTGAAAGCTCAATTTCAAGGCTTTATGAGACGCATGCAAATCCAACCACAGAGGTATCGGCTCACACCAGTCAGAAGAACCACCAGCAACAAAACTACCAACAATTCATGCTGAAGGGGTCGTGGAGAAGTGCATACCCTCTAGGTTAAGTGGGACTTTGCCGCCAGCCGCGGCGGGTCCTCAAAGTGTAGCAACAACCGACGAGAGGGGGTAGGGAACTGAACGCACCAAGGTATGGGATCAGAAGGGCACAAGCAACTGACGCTTGCAAGGCAAGTTTAATAACAAAGCACAGCCGTATATATACCCCTAAAGCAGGGAATTTGCTTCGTCACGCCTTATCGGCATCAGCTGGTTGGTTGGCTGCTCGGCTTCTCCCTCAAAGGCACCAATTTCCCCTCCAGGGTTGCTTTTCCTAGCTTTAGGGAAGAACCAGGGACTCCCAGTAACTGAGCAGGTCCCTGGAGCGATTTGGCCAAAGACCATCTCCTTTTGTATGTTCATACCATAAAGTCCAGGATGCATACCAAGGAGAGTACAGTCGGGCCCTGAGGCTTATGAGGGTCTTAGTGGCGCCTTCCTCAGAGGGCAATGCTCGCCACAGGACTTCACCTGGTAAGAGGCACTAATGGGAACAGAATGGAGGTGCCTTTACAAGGTAAACACTGAGTTACGATATGATCCAGCAGGCCCACTCGTGGGCCTATAACCTAAGAAAGGAGACAGAAGTGGAAAGACACAGGCAGGCAAATCTGCATTGCAGGAGTATTACAATAGCCAGGACATGGAAGCAACCAGAAAGTCCATCAACAGATGAGTGGACAAACAAGAACAGGGACCTGTACAGATGGAATATTAGCCAAGGAACAAAATGAAACAATGCCATCAACAGCACCATCGGTGAGGCTAGAGTTCATCACGCACCTTGCAGTAAGTCACAGAGCGAAAGATACATATCCTACGATATCACTTATAGGTGTTCCCTAAAAATTGATATCACTGAAGGTATTTCCACAGAGAAAGGCAATCACAGATGCAATAAACAGATTTATGGTTCACCCATGGACAGGTGTGAGAATTGTGTACATTAGGAAATTGGGTTTAAGAGAGAGATACAAACACAGGTGAAATACAAAATCACCAAAGGCCTACGGAATACCAAGAGAAGAGTACTCAACATTGTGTCATAAGCTACATGGGAAAAGGATCCAAAGAAGACTAGATACATGTTTATGTGTAAAAGAGCCACCTCTTTCACACCTACAACAAGCAAAACATTGTAATCAAACTTGCTGTGAGAAAAAATAAACATTGAATTAAAAAACGAACAAGTCAGTCGTGAGACACAAACTTAAGGGGCTTTTTCCTGGCACAGTCCATTCTAATTGACAACCGAGAATACGACTTCCACGGAGGCTCTGTTGCCCGAGTAACCAGGTTTGGTAAAGGAGACCTGCTGCCGCCTTGTGGCCGTTTCTCAAAACAGCAGCTTTAAACCCAGTGCTAATGGTCACTTGATATTCAAAATCATTGCAGGCCTATAAATGACACCTGCCCTCAAAAACAATTCTTGGGTCGTACATCGAGGAAAAAAACTCAAAAGACGTGCACATTTCAAAACGACAATTTCAAGAGGCATATTTTGCGCACATTTTGTCTTCTCTTGCTTTCTTTCTCTTGTGATAAATACAAGGGCATGGAAAAATGCTCAACATCAGGAATTAATTAAAGCCATGCAAATCCAGTCGACAGAAACGTTCACCCACAGTCGTCAGAATGATCATCAGCCACAGAGTCTACAAAGAATAAATGCTCAAGGTGTTTCAGAGAACTCTGTGCCCTCTAGCTGCCGCTGGGACGTAACCTGGGAACAGCTAGTAGTGAGAACACCGTGGAGGTGCGTTGAAAGGTAAAAATTGAGCTAACCTGTAATCGGGTAGGCCCACTGATGGGCCTATCTCCCGAGTAGACCAAAATCAAAAAGACACAGGCTGGCCATCCTGCACTGCAGCAGCACGTACCATCGCCAAGACTTGGAAGAAACCCAAATGTCCATCAACAGAACAATGCACCAAGAAGAAGGGGCCCATGTGCACAATGGAATATGAGCCACGGAAAAGCATGCAACAGTGCCGCTGGCACCACCGTAGAAGGATCTAGAGATACCCACCCAAAAGGAAGTACGAAAGAAACCGAAATAGAAATATCCTATGACATCACTTATAGTTGTTACTTCAACATTGATACCCATGAAGTCATTTCCAAGAGAAGGCCGTGCATAGATCCAGAAAACCAACTATGCTTAACCAAGTGGAAAGGTGTAAGGAATGTATGAATTTGGATATGGGGGTTTACAGACATGTACTGATACATATGAAATATATAATCACAAAATACCTAAGGAATACCAAGAGAGGTCGACTCAACACTCTGTAATAACCTACACGGGAAAGGATCCAAAGATGAATAGATCGATACATACATATGATGAACCAGATGCTGTACACCTAGAACACACACCACATTTTTATCCAATTGGCTGTGATACTAGATAACAATTAAATTTTTAAAAACACACAAGAAGTAAGGAGATATAAGCTCTTGGGGGTTTGCCCTGGCACACTGCACTCTCATTTGCAGCCTACTAACACAATTTCCAGGAAGCCTCTGTTGCAGGAAAACCCAGAGTTGGAAATGGAGAAATGCTGCCGCCTTGTGGCCGTTTCCCGCAAGAGCGGCTTCAAACGCATAGCTATGGGTCACTTAACATTCACAAGGACTCAGGCCTCTAAAAGACACCTGCCCTCAAAAAAAAAAAAAAATGTCCTGAGCTCGGCAGTGGCCAAAAAAATTCAAAGCAGGCAAATGTGTCAAAGAGGTAGTATGATAGAGGTAAGTTTTACCCACTCTTTATCAAAAAAAGGAAAATGGAGAAAAGCTCAACATCAGGAATCATCAGACTCCTCTAACCTACAAAAAGCTTTCAGCTCACCCAAGTTAACTACCGTCAGCCAAAAGACTACAAACAATAAATGCTGAAGGGGTTTTAGAGAACTCTGTTCCCTCTGTCTGCGGAGGACATGTCTAGTTGTAACAGCCAATAATGAGAACAGAAAGGAGCTGCGTTTTCAATTAAAAATTGAGCCACCCTTCCATCCAGAACACCCACAGCTGAGCCTCTCACCTGAGAAGACAGGCTGCAAGAGCTGCACTCCACGAGTTTTCACAGTAGCCAAGACACCGAAGCAACCCAAATGTCCATCAACAGATGAATGGATAAGAAGAGCTGGTCCGTGGACACAGTGGACTATTAGCCATGGAAAACAAGGAAACACTGCTCTTTGAGGCACCAGAGATGAGCCTAGAGATCATCACAGAACATGAGTTAAGTCGGAAAGCAAAAGACATACCGTATGACATCACGTATAGGCGTTATCTAACAGCTGACACAAATGAACATATTTCCACAAAGAAAGACACTCACAGACTTAGAAAACAAACTAAGCTTATGTAAAATGAAAGGTGGGGGGAATGGATAAATTAAGATTAGTGTCACCATATGTGTACAAATACATATTAAATATATATATCAAACAGACCGACCATATAGCAAGGGAGGTCACCAGAACACTCTGCAATAATTTACATGGGAAGAGGATCTGTACAAGAAAATATATATATATATATATATATATAAAACGTACGAATGAACCAGATTCTGTACATCTAGGACCAACAATATTCTAATCATTACCCCGATTTAAAAAAATTAAAAGAGCGAACAAGAAGTAATGTGACATAAACTTCTGGGGTTTTTTCCTGGCACATTCCATTCTAATTGACAACCTGGGAACAGGACTTCCAGAAGGCTCTGCTGCCCTAGTAACCGTATGTGGGAATGTAGCAATGCTGACGCCTTGTGGCCGTTTCCCACAGCAGCAGCTTTAAAGTCAGTGCTAATGGTCACTCAATATTCACACACATTGCAGGCTTGAAAATGACACCTGCCCTCCAAAAGAAATCCTGGGGTCGAAAATCGACCAAAAAAGTCAAAAGAGGGCAACCTTCCAAGAAGACAATTTCAAGAGGTTTATTGTACTCACGTTTTTTTTTTTTTTCTGTTTTTGTTTAACAGAATAAAAAAAGGTGTGGAAAAATGCTGAACCTTAGGAATTATTAGACACGAAAATACACGTTACAAAAACCTATCATGTCACACCACTCAGCATGGCCATCAGCGAAACTTCTGCAAACAAGAAATGCTGAAGGGGTGGTGAAGAAATGCGTACCCTCGGTTCTAAGTGGGTCGTGGTAAGAGTCCCTAAGGAAAACACAGTGGAGTTGCCTGGAAAGGGTCAACATTGAGCGACCGTTCAATCAAGCATACCCACTGCTGGGTCTATCGCCTGAGAGGATGAGAATGAAAAAAGACACGGGCTGGCAATCCTGCAATCCAGCAATGTTTACCGTAGCCAACACTTGGAAGCCATGAAAATGTCCAGCAACAGAGGAATGCAGAAAGGAGAAGTGGTCCATGGACACAATGGAAGAGTGCTCCAGTGAAAAGTAGAAATTCCATTTTAAAAACAGATATAAGTAAGGAGACATCAGCTTTGGGGGGTTTCTCCAGACACATCCCACCGTCATTGATAACCGAGGAACACCACTGGCAGGAAGGTCTGCTTCACTAGTTACCAGAGTGGGAAACGCAGAAATGCTGCAGCCCTCTGGCCGTTACCTGCAACGGCCGCTTGAAAACCCGTGCTAATGGTCACTTCATGTGCACAAGTCCTGGAGGGCTGTCAATGAAACCTGCCCTCAAAATGTCTTGAGGGAGGTAGTGGCCAAAATATTTCAAAAGGTGGCACATACTTCAAGAAAAGAATGTGATGAGGTAAGCTACACACACAGTTTGAAGAAAAAAGGACATCCCTGAAAGCTCAATTTCAAGGCTTTATGAGACGCATGCAAATCCAACCACAGAGGTATCGGCTCACACCAGTCAGAAGAACCACCAGCAACAAAACTACCAACAATTCATGCTGAAGGGGTCGTGGAGAAGTGCATACCCTCTAGGTTAAGTGGGACTTTGCCGCCAGCCGCGGCGGGTCCTCAAAGTGTAGCAACAACCGACGAGAGGGGGTAGGGAACTGAACGCACCAAGGTATGGGATCAGAAGGGCACAAGCAACTGACGGTTGCAAGGCAAGTTTAATAACAAAGCACAGCCGTATATATACCCCTAAAGCAGGGAATTTGCTTCGTCACGCCTTATCGGCATCAGCTGGTTGGTTGGCTGCTCGGCTTCTCCCTCAAAGGCACCAATTTCCCCTCCAGGGTTGCTTTTCCTAGCTTTAGGGAAGAACCAGGGACTCCCAGTAACTGAGCAGGTCCCTGGAGCGATTTGGCCAAAGACCATCTCCTTTTGTATGTTCATACCATAAAGTCCAGGATGCATACCAAGGAGAGTACAGTCGGGCCCTGAGGCTTATGAGGGTCTTAGTGGCGCCTTCCTCAGAGGGCAATGCTCGCCACAGGACTTCACCTGGTAAGAGGCACTAATGGGAACAGAATGGAGGTGCCTTTACAAGGTAAACACTGAGTTACGATATGATCCAGCAGGCCCACTCGTGGGCCTATAACCTAAGAAAGGAGACAGAAGTGGAAAGACACAGGCAGGCAAATCTGCATTGCAGGAGTATTACAATAGCCAGGACATGGAAGCAACCAGAAAGTCCATCAACAGATGAGTGGACAAACAAGAACAGGGACCTGTACAGATGGAATATTAGCCAAGGAACAAAATGAAACAATGCCATCAACAGCACCATCGGTGAGGCTAGAGTTCATCACGCACCTTGCAGTAAGTCACAGAGCGAAAGATACATATCCTACGATATCACTTATAGGTGTTCCCTAAAAATTGATATCACTGAAGGTATTTCCACAGAGAAAGGCAATCACAGATGCAATAAACAGATTTATGGTTCACCCATGGACAGGTGTGAGAATTGTGTACATTAGGAAATTGGGTTTAAGAGAGAGATACAAACACAGGTGAAATACAAAATCACCAAAGGCCTACGGAATACCAAGAGAAGAGTACTCAACATTGTGTCATAAGCTACATGGGAAAAGGATCCAAAGAAGACTAGATACATGTTTATGTGTAAAAGAGCCACCTCTTTCACACCTACAACAAGCAAAACATTGTAATCAAACTTGCTGTGAGAAAAAATAAACATTGAATTAAAAAACGAACAAGTCAGTCGTGAGACACAAACTTAAGGGGCTTTTTCCTGGCACAGTCCATTCTAATTGACAACCGAGAATACGACTTCCACGGAGGCTCTGTTGCCCGAGTAACCAGGTTTGGTAAAGGAGACCTGCTGCCGCCTTGTGGCCGTTTCTCAAAACAGCAGCTTTAAACCCAGTGCTAATGGTCACTTGATATTCAAAATCATTGCAGGCCTATAAATGACACCTGCCCTCAAAAACAATTCTTGGGTCGTACATCGAGGAAAAAAACTCAAAAGACGTGCACATTTCAAAACGACAATTTCAAGAGGCATATTTTGCGCACATTTTGTCTTCTCTTGCTTTCTTTCTCTTGTGATAAATACAAGGGCATGGAAAAATGCTCAACATCAGGAATTAATTAAAGCCATGCAAATCCAGTCGACAGAAACGTTCACCCACAGTCGTCAGAATGATCATCAGCCACAGAGTCTACAAAGAATAAATGCTCAAGGTGTTTCAGAGAACTCTGTGCCCTCTAGCTGCCGCTGGGACGTAACCTGGGAACAGCTAGTAGTGAGAACACCGTGGAGGTGCGTTGAAAGGTAAAAATTGAGCTAACCTGTAATCGGGTAGGCCCACTGATGGGCCTATCTCCCGAGTAGACCAAAATCAAAAAGACACAGGCTGGCCATCCTGCACTGCAGCAGCACGTACCATCGCCAAGACTTGGAAGAAACCCAAATGTCCATCAACAGAACAATGCACCAAGAAGAAGGGGCCCATGTGCACAATGGAATATGAGCCACGGAAAAGTATGCAACAGTGCCGCTGGCACCACCGTAGAAGGATCTAGAGATACCCACCCAAAAGGAAGTACGAAAGAAACCGAAATAGAAATATCCTATGACATCACTTATAGTTGTTACTTCAACATTGATACCCATGAAGTCATTTCCAAGAGAAGGCCGTGCATAGATCCAGAAAACCAACTATGCTTAACCAAGTGGAAAGGTGTAAGGAATGTATGAATTTGGATATGGGGGTTTACAGACATGTACTGATACATATGAAATATATAATCACAAAATACCTAAGGAATACCAAGAGAGGTCGACTCAACACTCTGTAATAACCTACACGGGAAAGGATCCAAAGATGAATAGATCGATACATACATATGATGAACCAGATGCTGTACACCTAGAACACACACCACATTTTTATCCAATTGGCTGTGATACTAGATAACAATTAAATTTTTAAAAACACACAAGAAGTAAGGAGATATAAGCTCTTGGGGGTTTGCCCTGGCACACTGCACTCTCATTTGCAGCCTACTAACACAATTTCCAGGAAGCCTCTGTTGCAGGAAAACCCAGAGTTGGAAATGGAGAAATGCTGCCGCCTTGTGGCCGTTTCCCGCAAGAGCGGCTTCAAACGCATAGCTATGGGTCACTTAACATTCACAAGGACTCAGGCCTCTAAAAGACACCTGCCCTCAAAAAAAAAAAAAAATGTCCTGAGCTCGGCAGTGGCCAAAAAAATTCAAAGCAGGCAAATGTGTCAAAGAGGTAGTATGATAGAGGTAAGTTTTACCCACTCTTTATCAAAAAAAGGAAAATGGAGAAAAGCTCAACATCAGGAATCATCAGACTCCTCTAACCTACAAAAAGCTTTCAGCTCACCCAAGTTAACTACCGTCAGCCAAAAGACTACAAACAATAAATGCTGAAGGGGTTTTAGAGAACTCTGTTCCCTCTGTCTGTGGAGGACATGTCTAGTTGTAACAGCCAATAATGAGAACAGAAAGGAGCTGCGTTTTCAATTAAAAATTGAGCCACCCTTCCATCCAGAACACCCACAGCTGAGCCTCTCACCTGAGAAGACAGGCTGCAAGAGCTGCACTCCACGAGTTTTCACAGTAGCCAAGACACCGAAGCAACCCAAATGTCCATCAACAGATGAATGGATAAGAAGAGCTGGTCCGTGGACACAGTGGACTATTAGCCATGGAAAACAAGGAAACACTGCTCTTTGAGGCACCAGAGATGAGCCTAGAGATCATCACAGAACATGAGTTAAGTCGGAAAGCAAAAGACATACCGTATGACATCACGTATAGGCGTTATCTAACAGCTGACACAAATGAACATATTTCCACAAAGAAAGACACTCACAGACTTAGAAAACAAACTAAGCTTATGTAAAATGAAAGGTGGGGGGAATGGATAAATTAAGATTAGTGTCACCATATGTGTACAAATACATATTAAATATATATATCAAACAGACCGACCATATAGCAAGGGAGGTCACCAGAACACTCTGCAATAATTTACATGGGAAGAGGATCTGTACAAGAAAATATATATATATATATATATATAAAACGTACGAATGAACCAGATTCTGTACATCTAGGACCAACAATATTCTAATCATTACCCCGATTTAAAAAAATTAAAAGAGCGAACAAGAAGTAATGTGACATAAACTTCTGGGGTTTTTTCCTGGCACATTCCATTCTAATTGACAACCTGGGAACAGGACTTCCAGAAGGCTCTGCTGCCCTAGTAACCGTATGTGGGAATGTAGCAATGCTGACGCCTTGTGGCCGTTTCCCACAGCAGCAGCTTTAAAGTCAGTGCTAATGGTCACTCAATATTCACACACATTGCAGGCTTGAAAATGACACCTGCCCTCCAAAAGAAATCCTGGGGTCGAAAATCGACCAAAAAAGTCAAAAGAGGGCAACCTTCCAAGAAGACAATTTCAAGAGGTTTATTGTACTCACGTTTTTTTTTTTTTTCTGTTTTTGTTTAACAGAATAAAAAAAGGCGTGGAAAAATGCTGAACGTTAGGAATTATTAGACACGAAAATACACGTTACAAAAACCTATCATGTCACACCACTCAGCATGGCCATCAGCGAAACTTCTGCAAACAAGAAATGCTGAAGGGGTGGTGAAGAAATGCGTACCCTCGGTTCTAAGTGGGTCGTGGTAAGAGTCCCTAAGGAAAACACAGTGGAGTTGCCTGGAAAGGGTCAACATTGAGCGACCGTTCAATCAAGCATACCCACTGCTGGGTCTATCGCCTGAGAGGATGAGAATGAAAAAAGACACGGGCTGGCAATCCTGCAATCCAGCAATGTTTACCGTAGCCAACACTTGGAAGCCATGAAAATGTCCAGCAACAGAGGAATGCAGAAAGGAGAAGTGGTCCATGGACACAATGGAAGAGTGCTCCAGTGAAAAGTAGAAATTCCATTTTAAAAACAGATATAAGTAAGGAGACATCAGCTTTGGGGGGTTTCTCCAGACACATCCCACCGTCATTGATAACCGAGGAACACCACTGGCAGGAAGGTCTGCTTCACTAGTTACCAGAGTGGGAAACGCAGAAATGCTGCAGCCCTCTGGCCGTTACCTGCAACGGCCGCTTGAAAACCCGTGCTAATGGTCACTTCATGTGCACAAGTCCTGGAGGGCTGTCAATGAAACCTGCCCTCAAAATGTCTTGAGGGAGGTAGTGGCCAAAATATTTCAAAAGGTGGCACATACTTCAAGAAAAGAATGTGATGAGGTAAGCTACACACACAGTTTGAAGAAAAAAGGACATCCCTGAAAGCTCAATTTCAAGGCTTTATGAGACGCATGCAAATCCAACCACAGAGGTATCGGCTCACACCAGTCAGAAGAACCACCAGCAACAAAACTACCAACAATTCATGCTGAAGGGGTCGTGGAGAAGTGCATACCCTCTAGGTTAAGTGGGACTTTGCCGCCAGCCGCGGCGGGTCCTCAAAGTGTAGCAACAACCGACGAGAGGGGGTAGGGAACTGAACGCACCAAGGTATGGGATCAGAAGGGCACAAGCAACTGACGCTTGCAAGGCAAGTTTAATAACAAAGCACAGCCGTATATATACCCCTAAAGCAGGGAATTTGCTTCGTCACGCCTTATCGGCATCAGCTGGTTGGTTGGCTGCTCGGCTTCTCCCTCAAAGGCACCAATTTCCCCTCCAGGGTTGCTTTTCCTAGCTTTAGGGAAGAACCAGGGACTCCCAGTAACTGAGCAGGTCCCTGGAGCGATTTGGCCAAAGACCATCTCCTTTTGTATGTTCATACCATAAAGTCCAGGATGCATACCAAGGAGAGTACAGTCGGGCCCTGAGGCTTATGAGGGTCTTAGTGGCGCCTTCCTCAGAGGGCAATGCTCGCCACAGGACTTCACCTGGTAAGAGGCACTAATGGGAACAGAATGGAGGTGCCTTTACAAGGTAAACACTGAGTTACGATATGATCCAGCAGGCCCACTCGTGGGCCTATAACCTAAGAAAGGAGACAGAAGTGGAAAGACACAGGCAGGCAAATCTGCATTGCAGGAGTATTACAATAGCCAGGACATGGAAGCAACCAGAAAGTCCATCAACAGATGAGTGGACAAACAAGAACAGGGACCTGTACAGATGGAATATTAGCCAAGGAACAAAATGAAACAATGCCATCAACAGCACCATCGGTGAGGCTAGAGTTCATCACGCACCTTGCAGTAAGTCACAGAGCGAAAGATACATATCCTACGATATCACTTATAGGTGTTCCCTAAAAATTGATATCACTGAAGGTATTTCCACAGAGAAAGGCAATCACAGATGCAATAAACAGATTTATGGTTCACCCATGGACAGGTGTGAGAATTGTGTACATTAGGAAATTGGGTTTAAGAGAGAGATACAAACACAGGTGAAATACAAAATCACCAAAGGCCTACGGAATACCAAGAGAAGAGTACTCAACATTGTGTCATAAGCTACATGGGAAAAGGATCCAAAGAAGACTAGATACATGTTTATGTGTAAAAGAGCCACCTCTTTCACACCTACAACAAGCAAAACATTGTAATCAAACTTGCTGTGAGAAAAAATAAACATTGAATTAAAAAACGAACAAGTCAGTCGTGAGACACAAACTTAAGGGGCTTTTTCCTGGCACAGTCCATTCTAATTGACAACCGAGAATACGACTTCCACGGAGGCTCTGTTGCCCGAGTAACCAGGTTTGGTAAAGGAGACCTGCTGCCGCCTTGTGGCCGTTTCTCAAAACAGCAGCTTTAAACCCAGTGCTAATGGTCACTTGATATTCAAAATCATTGCAGGCCTATAAATGACACCTGCCCTCAAAAACAATTCTTGGGTCGTACATCGAGGAAAAAAACTCAAAAGACGTGCACATTTCAAAACGACAATTTCAAGAGGCATATTTTGCGCACATTTTGTCTTCTCTTGCTTTCTTTCTCTTGTGATAAATACAAGGGCATGGAAAAATGCTCAACATCAGGAATTAATTAAAGCCATGCAAATCCAGTCGACAGAAACGTTCACCCACAGTCGTCAGAATGATCATCAGCCACAGAGTCTACAAAGAATAAATGCTCAAGGTGTTTCAGAGAACTCTGTGCCCTCTAGCTGCCGCTGGGACGTAACCTGGGAACAGCTAGTAGTGAGAACACCGTGGAGGTGCGTTGAAAGGTAAAAATTGAGCTAACCTGTAATCGGGTAGGCCCACTGATGGGCCTATCTCCCGAGTAGACCAAAATCAAAAAGACACAGGCTGGCCATCCTGCACTGCAGCAGCACGTACCATCGCCAAGACTTGGAAGAAACCCAAATGTCCATCAACAGAACAATGCACCAAGAAGAAGGGGCCCATGTGCACAATGGAATATGAGCCACGGAAAAGCATGCAACAGTGCCGCTGGCACCACCGTAGAAGGATCTAGAGATACCCACCCAAAAGGAAGTACGAAAGAAACCGAAATAGAAATATCCTATGACATCACTTATAGTTGTTACTTCAACATTGATACCCATGAAGTCATTTCCAAGAGAAGGCCGTGCATAGATCCAGAAAACCAACTATGCTTAACCAAGTGGAAAGGTGTAAGGAATGTATGAATTTGGATATGGGGGTTTACAGACATGTACTGATACATATGAAATATATAATCACAAAATACCTAAGGAATACCAAGAGAGGTCGACTCAACACTCTGTAATAACCTACACGGGAAAGGATCCAAAGATGAATAGATCGATACATACATATGATGAACCAGATGCTGTACACCTAGAACACACACCACATTTTTATCCAATTGGCTGTGATACTAGATAACAATTAAATTTTTAAAAACACACAAGAAGTAAGGAGATATAAGCTCTTGGGGGTTTGCCCTGGCACACTGCACTCTCATTTGCAGCCTACTAACACAATTTCCAGGAAGCCTCTGTTGCAGGAAAACCCAGAGTTGGAAATGGAGAAATGCTGCCGCCTTGTGGCCGTTTCCCGCAAGAGCGGCTTCAAACGCATAGCTATGGGTCACTTAACATTCACAAGGACTCAGGCCTCTAAAAGACACCTGCCCTCAAAAAAAAAAAAAAATGTCCTGAGCTCGGCAGTGGCCAAAAAAATTCAAAGCAGGCAAATGTGTCAAAGAGGTAGTATGATAGAGGTAAGTTTTACCCACTCTTTATCAAAAAAAGGAAAATGGAGAAAAGCTCAACATCAGGAATCATCAGACTCCTCTAACCTACAAAAAGCTTTCAGCTCACCCAAGTTAACTACCGTCAGCCAAAAGACTACAAACAATAAATGCTGAAGGGGTTTTAGAGAACTCTGTTCCCTCTGTCTGCGGAGGACATGTCTAGTTGTAACAGCCAATAATGAGAACAGAAAGGAGCTGCGTTTTCAATTAAAAATTGAGCCACCCTTCCATCCAGAACACCCACAGCTGAGCCTCTCACCTGAGAAGACAGGCTGCAAGAGCTGCACTCCACGAGTTTTCACAGTAGCCAAGACACCGAAGCAACCCAAATGTCCATCAACAGATGAATGGATAAGAAGAGCTGGTCCGTGGACACAGTGGACTATTAGCCATGGAAAACAAGGAAACACTGCTCTTTGAGGCACCAGAGATGAGCCTAGAGATCATCACAGAACATGAGTTAAGTCGGAAAGCAAAAGACATACCGTATGACATCACGTATAGGCGTTATCTAACAGCTGACACAAATGAACATATTTCCACAAAGAAAGACACTCACAGACTTAGAAAACAAACTAAGCTTATGTAAAATGAAAGGTGGGGGGAATGGATAAATTAAGATTAGTGTCACCATATGTGTACAAATACATATTAAATATATATATCAAACAGACCGACCATATAGCAAGGGAGGTCACCAGAACACTCTGCAATAATTTACATGGGAAGAGGATCTGTACAAGAAAATATATATATATATATATATATAAAACGTACGAATGAACCAGATTCTGTACATCTAGGACCAACAATATTCTAATCATTACCCCGATTTAAAAAAATTAAAAGAGCGAACAAGAAGTAATGTGACATAAACTTCTGGGGTTTTTTCCTGGCACATTCCATTCTAATTGACAACCTGGGAACAGGACTTCCAGAAGGCTCTGCTGCCCTAGTAACCGTATGTGGGAATGTAGCAATGCTGACGCCTTGTGGCCGTTTCCCACAGCAGCAGCTTTAAAGTCAGTGCTAATGGTCACTCAATATTCACACACATTGCAGGCTTGAAAATGACACCTGCCCTCCAAAAGAAATCCTGGGGTCGAAAATCGACCAAAAAAGTCAAAAGAGGGCAACCTTCCAAGAAGACAATTTCAAGAGGTTTATTGTACTCACGTTTTTTTTTTTTTCTGTTTTTGTTTAACAGAATAAAAAAAGGCGTGGAAAAATGCTGAACCTTAGGAATTATTAGACACGAAAATACACGTTACAAAAACCTATCATGTCACACCACTCAGCATGGCCATCAGCGAAACTTCTGCAAACAAGAAATGCTGAAGGGGTGGTGAAGAAATGCGTACCCTCGGTTCTAAGTGGGTCGTGGTAAGAGTCCCTAAGGAAAACACAGTGGAGTTGCCTGGAAAGGGTCAACATTGAGCGACCGTTCAATCAAGCATACCCACTGCTGGGTCTATCGCCTGAGAGGATGAGAATGAAAAAAGACACGGGCTGGCAATCCTGCAATCCAGCAATGTTTACCGTAGCCAACACTTGGAAGCCATGAAAATGTCCAGCAACAGAGGAATGCAGAAAGGAGAAGTGGTCCATGGACACAATGGAAGAGTGCTCCAGTGAAAAGTAGAAATTCCATTTTAAAAACAGATATAAGTAAGGAGACATCAGCTTTGGGGGGTTTCTCCAGACACATCCCACCGTCATTGATAACCGAGGAACACCACTGGCAGGAAGGTCTGCTTCACTAGTTACCAGAGTGGGAAACGCAGAAATGCTGCAGCCCTCTGGCCGTTACCTGCAACGGCCGCTTGAAAACCCGTGCTAATGGTCACTTCATGTGCACAAGTCCTGGAGGGCTGTCAATGAAACCTGCCCTCAAAATGTCTTGAGGGAGGTAGTGGCCAAAATATTTCAAAAGGTGGCACATACTTCAAGAAAAGAATGTGATGAGGTAAGCTACACACACAGTTTGAAGAAAAAAGGACATCCCTGAAAGCTCAATTTCAAGGCTTTATGAGACGCATGCAAATCCAACCACAGAGGTATCGGCTCACACCAGTCAGAAGAACCACCAGCAACAAAACTACCAACAATTCATGCTGAAGGGGTCGTGGAGAAGTGCATACCCTCTAGGTTAAGTGGGACTTTGCCGCCAGCCGCGGCGGGTCCTCAAAGTGTAGCAACAACCGACGAGAGGGGGTAGGGAACTGAACGCACCAAGGTATGGGATCAGAAGGGCACAAGCAACTGACGCTTGCAAGGCAAGTTTAATAACAAAGCACAGCCGTATATATACCCCTAAAGCAGGGAATTTGCTTCGTCACGCCTTATCGGCATCAGCTGGTTGGTTGGCTGCTCGGCTTCTCCCTCAAAGGCACCAATTTCCCCTCCAGGGTTGCTTTTCCTAGCTTTAGGGAAGAACCAGGGACTCCCAGTAACTGAGCAGGTCCCTGGAGCGATTTGGCCAAAGACCATCTCCTTTTGTATGTTCATACCATAAAGTCCAGGATGCATACCAAGGAGAGTACAGTCGGGCCCTGAGGCTTATGAGGGTCTTAGTGGCGCCTTCCTCAGAGGGCAATGCTCGCCACAGGACTTCACCTGGTAAGAGGCACTAATGGGAACAGAATGGAGGTGCCTTTACAAGGTAAACACTGAGTTACGATATGATCCAGCAGGCCCACTCGTGGGCCTATAACCTAAGAAAGGAGACAGAAGTGGAAAGACACAGGCAGGCAAATCTGCATTGCAGGAGTATTACAATAGCCAGGACATGGAAGCAACCAGAAAGTCCATCAACAGATGAGTGGACAAACAAGAACAGGGACCTGTACAGATGGAATATTAGCCAAGGAACAAAATGAAACAATGCCATCAACAGCACCATCGGTGAGGCTAGAGTTCATCACGCACCTTGCAGTAAGTCACAGAGCGAAAGATACATATCCTACGATATCACTTATAGGTGTTCCCTAAAAATTGATATCACTGAAGGTATTTCCACAGAGAAAGGCAATCACAGATGCAATAAACAGATTTATGGTTCACCCATGGACAGGTGTGAGAATTGTGTACATTAGGAAATTGGGTTTAAGAGAGAGATACAAACACAGGTGAAATACAAAATCACCAAAGGCCTACGGAATACCAAGAGAAGAGTACTCAACATTGTGTCATAAGCTACATGGGAAAAGGATCCAAAGAAGACTAGATACATGTTTATGTGTAAAAGAGCCACCTCTTTCACACCTACAACAAGCAAAACATTGTAATCAAACTTGCTGTGAGAAAAAATAAACATTGAATTAAAAAACGAACAAGTCAGTCGTGAGACACAAACTTAAGGGGCTTTTTCCTGGCACAGTCCATTCTAATTGACAACCGAGAATACGACTTCCACGGAGGCTCTGTTGCCCGAGTAACCAGGTTTGGTAAAGGAGACCTGCTGCCGCCTTGTGGCCGTTTCTCAAAACAGCAGCTTTAAACCCAGTGCTAATGGTCACTTGATATTCAAAATCATTGCAGGCCTATAAATGACACCTGCCCTCAAAAACAATTCTTGGGTCGTACATCGAGGAAAAAAACTCAAAAGACGTGCACATTTCAAAACGACAATTTCAAGAGGCATATTTTGCGCACATTTTGTCTTCTCTTGCTTTCTTTCTCTTGTGATAAATACAAGGGCATGGAAAAATGCTCAACATCAGGAATTAATTAAAGCCATGCAAATCCAGTCGACAGAAACGTTCACCCACAGTCGTCAGAATGATCATCAGCCACAGAGTCTACAAAGAATAAATGCTCAAGGTGTTTCAGAGAACTCTGTGCCCTCTAGCTGCCGCTGGGACGTAACCTGGGAACAGCTAGTAGTGAGAACACCGTGGAGGTGCGTTGAAAGGTAAAAATTGAGCTAACCTGTAATCGGGTAGGCCCACTGATGGGCCTATCTCCCGAGTAGACCAAAATCAAAAAGACACAGGCTGGCCATCCTGCACTGCAGCAGCACGTACCATCGCCAAGACTTGGAAGAAACCCAAATGTCCATCAACAGAACAATGCACCAAGAAGAAGGGGCCCATGTGCACAATGGAATATGAGCCACGGAAAAGTATGCAACAGTGCCGCTGGCACCACCGTAGAAGGATCTAGAGATACCCACCCAAAAGGAAGTACGAAAGAAACCGAAATAGAAATATCCTATGACATCACTTATAGTTGTTACTTCAACATTGATACCCATGAAGTCATTTCCAAGAGAAGGCCGTGCATAGATCCAGAAAACCAACTATGCTTAACCAAGTGGAAAGGTGTAAGGAATGTATGAATTTGGATATGGGGGTTTACAGACATGTACTGATACATATGAAATATATAATCACAAAATACCTAAGGAATACCAAGAGAGGTCGACTCAACACTCTGTAATAACCTACACGGGAAAGGATCCAAAGATGAATAGATCGATACATACATATGATGAACCAGATGCTGTACACCTAGAACACACACCACATTTTTATCCAATTGGCTGTGATACTAGATAACAATTAAATTTTTAAAAACACACAAGAAGTAAGGAGATATAAGCTCTTGGGGGTTTGCCCTGGCACACTGCACTCTCATTTGCAGCCTACTAACACAATTTCCAGGAAGCCTCTGTTGCAGGAAAACCCAGAGTTGGAAATGGAGAAATGCTGCCGCCTTGTGGCCGTTTCCCGCAAGAGCGGCTTCAAACGCATAGCTATGGGTCACTTAACATTCACAAGGACTCAGGCCTCTAAAAGACACCTGCCCTCAAAAAAAAAAAAAAATGTCCTGAGCTCGGCAGTGGCCAAAAAAATTCAAAGCAGGCAAATGTGTCAAAGAGGTAGTATGATAGAGGTAAGTTTTACCCACTCTTTATCAAAAAAAGGAAAATGGAGAAAAGCTCAACATCAGGAATCATCAGACTCCTCTAACCTACAAAAAGCTTTCAGCTCACCCAAGTTAACTACCGTCAGCCAAAAGACTACAAACAATAAATGCTGAAGGGGTTTTAGAGAACTCTGTTCCCTCTGTCTGTGGAGGACATGTCTAGTTGTAACAGCCAATAATGAGAACAGAAAGGAGCTGCGTTTTCAATTAAAAATTGAGCCACCCTTCCATCCAGAACACCCACAGCTGAGCCTCTCACCTGAGAAGACAGGCTGCAAGAGCTGCACTCCACGAGTTTTCACAGTAGCCAAGACACCGAAGCAACCCAAATGTCCATCAACAGATGAATGGATAAGAAGAGCTGGTCCGTGGACACAGTGGACTATTAGCCATGGAAAACAAGGAAACACTGCTCTTTGAGGCACCAGAGATGAGCCTAGAGATCATCACAGAACATGAGTTAAGTCGGAAAGCAAAAGACATACCGTATGACATCACGTATAGGCGTTATCTAACAGCTGACACAAATGAACATATTTCCACAAAGAAAGACACTCACAGACTTAGAAAACAAACTAAGCTTATGTAAAATGAAAGGTGGGGGGAATGGATAAATTAAGATTAGTGTCACCATATGTGTACAAATACATATTAAATATATATATCAAACAGACCGACCATATAGCAAGGGAGGTCACCAGAACACTCTGCAATAATTTACATGGGAAGAGGATCTGTACAAGAAAATATATATATATATATATATATAAAACGTACGAATGAACCAGATTCTGTACATCTAGGACCAACAATATTCTAATCATTACCCCGATTTAAAAAAATTAAAAGAGCGAACAAGAAGTAATGTGACATAAACTTCTGGGGTTTTTTCCTGGCACATTCCATTCTAATTGACAACCTGGGAACAGGACTTCCAGAAGGCTCTGCTGCCCTAGTAACCGTATGTGGGAATGTAGCAATGCTGACGCCTTGTGGCCGTTTCCCACAGCAGCAGCTTTAAAGTCAGTGCTAATGGTCACTCAATATTCACACACATTGCAGGCTTGAAAATGACACCTGCCCTCCAAAAGAAATCCTGGGGTCGAAAATCGACCAAAAAAGTCAAAAGAGGGCAACCTTCCAAGAAGACAATTTCAAGAGGTTTATTGTACTCACGTTTTTTTTTTTTTCTGTTTTTGTTTAACAGAATAAAAAAAGGCGTGGAAAAATGCTGAACCTTAGGAATTATTAGACACGAAAATACACGTTACAAAAACCTATCATGTCACACCACTCAGCATGGCCATCAGCGAAACTTCTGCAAACAAGAAATGCTGAAGGGGTGGTGAAGAAATGCGTACCCTCGGTTCTAAGTGGGTCGTGGTAAGAGTCCCTAAGGAAAACACAGTGGAGTTGCCTGGAAAGGGTCAACATTGAGCGACCGTTCAATCAAGCATACCCACTGCTGGGTCTATCGCCTGAGAGGATGAGAATGAAAAAAGACACGGGCTGGCAATCCTGCAATCCAGCAATGTTTACCGTAGCCAACACTTGGAAGCCATGAAAATGTCCAGCAACAGAGGAATGCAGAAAGGAGAAGTGGTCCATGGACACAATGGAAGAGTGCTCCAGTGAAAAGTAGAAATTCCATTTTAAAAACAGATATAAGTAAGGAGACATCAGCTTTGGGGGGTTTCTCCAGACACATCCCACCGTCATTGATAACCGAGGAACACCACTGGCAGGAAGGTCTGCTTCACTAGTTACCAGAGTGGGAAACGCAGAAATGCTGCAGCCCTCTGGCCGTTACCTGCAACGGCCGCTTGAAAACCCGTGCTAATGGTCACTTCATGTGCACAAGTCCTGGAGGGCTGTCAATGAAACCTGCCCTCAAAATGTCTTGAGGGAGGTAGTGGCCAAAATATTTCAAAAGGTGGCACATACTTCAAGAAAAGAATGTGATGAGGTAAGCTACACACACAGTTTGAAGAAAAAAGGACATCCCTGAAAGCTCAATTTCAAGGCTTTATGAGACGCATGCAAATCCAACCACAGAGGTATCGGCTCACACCAGTCAGAAGAACCACCAGCAACAAAACTACCAACAATTCATGCTGAAGGGGTCGTGGAGAAGTGCATACCCTCTAGGTTAAGTGGGACTTTGCCGCCAGCCGCGGCGGGTCCTCAAAGTGTAGCAACAACCGACGAGAGGGGGTAGGGAACTGAACGCACCAAGGTATGGGATCAGAAGGGCACAAGCAACTGACGCTTGCAAGGCAAGTTTAATAACAAAGCACAGCCGTATATATACCCCTAAAGCAGGGAATTTGCTTCGTCACGCCTTATCGGCATCAGCTGGTTGGTTGGCTGCTCGGCTTCTCCCTCAAAGGCACCAATTTCCCCTCCAGGGTTGCTTTTCCTAGCTTTAGGGAAGAACCAGGGACTCCCAGTAACTGAGCAGGTCCCTGGAGCGATTTGGCCAAAGACCATCTCCTTTTGTATGTTCATACCATAAAGTCCAGGATGCATACCAAGGAGAGTACAGTCGGGCCCTGAGGCTTATGAGGGTCTTAGTGGCGCCTTCCTCAGAGGGCAATGCTCGCCACAGGACTTCACCTGGTAAGAGGCACTAATGGGAACAGAATGGAGGTGCCTTTACAAGGTAAACACTGAGTTACGATATGATCCAGCAGGCCCACTCGTGGGCCTATAACCTAAGAAAGGAGACAGAAGTGGAAAGACACAGGCAGGCAAATCTGCATTGCAGGAGTATTACAATAGCCAGGACATGGAAGCAACCAGAAAGTCCATCAACAGATGAGTGGACAAACAAGAACAGGGACCTGTACAGATGGAATATTAGCCAAGGAACAAAATGAAACAATGCCATCAACAGCACCATCGGTGAGGCTAGAGTTCATCACGCACCTTGCAGTAAGTCACAGAGCGAAAGATACATATCCTACGATATCACTTATAGGTGTTCCCTAAAAATTGATATCACTGAAGGTATTTCCACAGAGAAAGGCAATCACAGATGCAATAAACAGATTTATGGTTCACCCATGGACAGGTGTGAGAATTGTGTACATTAGGAAATTGGGTTTAAGAGAGAGATACAAACACAGGTGAAATACAAAATCACCAAAGGCCTACGGAATACCAAGAGAAGAGTACTCAACATTGTGTCATAAGCTACATGGGAAAAGGATCCAAAGAAGACTAGATACATGTTTATGTGTAAAAGAGCCACCTCTTTCACACCTACAACAAGCAAAACATTGTAATCAAACTTGCTGTGAGAAAAAATAAACATTGAATTAAAAAACGAACAAGTCAGTCGTGAGACACAAACTTAAGGGGCTTTTTCCTGGCACAGTCCATTCTAATTGACAACCGAGAATACGACTTCCACGGAGGCTCTGTTGCCCGAGTAACCAGGTTTGGTAAAGGAGACCTGCTGCCGCCTTGTGGCCGTTTCTCAAAACAGCAGCTTTAAACCCAGTGCTAATGGTCACTTGATATTCAAAATCATTGCAGGCCTATAAATGACACCTGCCCTCAAAAACAATTCTTGGGTCGTACATCGAGGAAAAAAACTCAAAAGACGTGCACATTTCAAAACGACAATTTCAAGAGGCATATTTTGCGCACATTTTGTCTTCTCTTGCTTTCTTTCTCTTGTGATAAATACAAGGGCATGGAAAAATGCTCAACATCAGGAATTAATTAAAGCCATGCAAATCCAGTCGACAGAAACGTTCACCCACAGTCGTCAGAATGATCATCAGCCACAGAGTCTACAAAGAATAAATGCTCAAGGTGTTTCAGAGAACTCTGTGCCCTCTAGCTGCCGCTGGGACGTAACCTGGGAACAGCTAGTAGTGAGAACACCGTGGAGGTGCGTTGAAAGGTAAAAATTGAGCTAACCTGTAATCGGGTAGGCCCACTGATGGGCCTATCTCCCGAGTAGACCAAAATCAAAAAGACACAGGCTGGCCATCCTGCACTGCAGCAGCACGTACCATCGCCAAGACTTGGAAGAAACCCAAATGTCCATCAACAGAACAATGCACCAAGAAGAAGGGGCCCATGTGCACAATGGAATATGAGCCACGGAAAAGTATGCAACAGTGCCGCTGGCACCACCGTAGAAGGATCTAGAGATACCCACCCAAAAGGAAGTACGAAAGAAACCGAAATAGAAATATCCTATGACATCACTTATAGTTGTTACTTCAACATTGATACCCATGAAGTCATTTCCAAGAGAAGGCCGTGCATAGATCCAGAAAACCAACTATGCTTAACCAAGTGGAAAGGTGTAAGGAATGTATGAATTTGGATATGGGGGTTTACAGACATGTACTGATACATATGAAATATATAATCACAAAATACCTAAGGAATACCAAGAGAGGTCGACTCAACACTCTGTAATAACCTACACGGGAAAGGATCCAAAGATGAATAGATCGATACATACATATGATGAACCAGATGCTGTACACCTAGAACACACACCACATTTTTATCCAATTGGCTGTGATACTAGATAACAATTAAATTTTTAAAAACACACAAGAAGTAAGGAGATATAAGCTCTTGGGGGTTTGCCCTGGCACACTGCACTCTCATTTGCAGCCTACTAACACAATTTCCAGGAAGCCTCTGTTGCAGGAAAACCCAGAGTTGGAAATGGAGAAATGCTGCCGCCTTGTGGCCGTTTCCCGCAAGAGCGGCTTCAAACGCATAGCTATGGGTCACTTAACATTCACAAGGACTCAGGCCTCTAAAAGACACCTGCCCTCAAAAAAAAAAAAAAATGTCCTGAGCTCGGCAGTGGCCAAAAAAATTCAAAGCAGGCAAATGTGTCAAAGAGGTAGTATGATAGAGGTAAGTTTTACCCACTCTTTATCAAAAAAAGGAAAATGGAGAAAAGCTCAACATCAGGAATCATCAGACTCCTCTAACCTACAAAAAGCTTTCAGCTCACCCAAGTTAACTACCGTCAGCCAAAAGACTACAAACAATAAATGCTGAAGGGGTTTTAGAGAACTCTGTTCCCTCTGTCTGTGGAGGACATGTCTAGTTGTAACAGCCAATAATGAGAACAGAAAGGAGCTGCGTTTTCAATTAAAAATTGAGCCACCCTTCCATCCAGAACACCCACAGCTGAGCCTCTCACCTGAGAAGACAGGCTGCAAGAGCTGCACTCCACGAGTTTTCACAGTAGCCAAGACACCGAAGCAACCCAAATGTCCATCAACAGATGAATGGATAAGAAGAGCTGGTCCGTGGACACAGTGGACTATTAGCCATGGAAAACAAGGAAACACTGCTCTTTGAGGCACCAGAGATGAGCCTAGAGATCATCACAGAACATGAGTTAAGTCGGAAAGCAAAAGACATACCGTATGACATCACGTATAGGCGTTATCTAACAGCTGACACAAATGAACATATTTCCACAAAGAAAGACACTCACAGACTTAGAAAACAAACTAAGCTTATGTAAAATGAAAGGTGGGGGGAATGGATAAATTAAGATTAGTGTCACCATATGTGTACAAATACATATTAAATATATATATCAAACAGACCGACCATATAGCAAGGGAGGTCACCAGAACACTCTGCAATAATTTACATGGGAAGAGGATCTGTACAAGAAAATATATATATATATATATATATAAAACGTACGAATGAACCAGATTCTGTACATCTAGGACCAACAATATTCTAATCATTACCCCGATTTAAAAAAATTAAAAGAGCGAACAAGAAGTAATGTGACATAAACTTCTGGGGTTTTTTCCTGGCACATTCCATTCTAATTGACAACCTGGGAACAGGACTTCCAGAAGGCTCTGCTGCCCTAGTAACCGTATGTGGGAATGTAGCAATGCTGACGCCTTGTGGCCGTTTCCCACAGCAGCAGCTTTAAAGTCAGTGCTAATGGTCACTCAATATTCACACACATTGCAGGCTTGAAAATGACACCTGCCCTCCAAAAGAAATCCTGGGGTCGAAAATCGACCAAAAAAGTCAAAAGAGGGCAACCTTCCAAGAAGACAATTTCAAGAGGTTTATTGTACTCACGTTTTTTTTTTTTTCTGTTTTTGTTTAACAGAATAAAAAAAGGCGTGGAAAAATGCTGAACCTTAGGAATTATTAGACACGAAAATACACGTTACAAAAACCTATCATGTCACACCACTCAGCATGGCCATCAGCGAAACTTCTGCAAACAAGAAATGCTGAAGGGGTGGTGAAGAAATGCGTACCCTCGGTTCTAAGTGGGTCGTGGTAAGAGTCCCTAAGGAAAACACAGTGGAGTTGCCTGGAAAGGGTCAACATTGAGCGACCGTTCAATCAAGCATACCCACTGCTGGGTCTATCGCCTGAGAGGATGAGAATGAAAAAAGACACGGGCTGGCAATCCTGCAATCCAGCAATGTTTACCGTAGCCAACACTTGGAAGCCATGAAAATGTCCAGCAACAGAGGAATGCAGAAAGGAGAAGTGGTCCATGGACACAATGGAAGAGTGCTCCAGTGAAAAGTAGAAATTCCATTTTAAAAACAGATATAAGTAAGGAGACATCAGCTTTGGGGGGTTTCTCCAGACACATCCCACCGTCATTGATAACCGAGGAACACCACTGGCAGGAAGGTCTGCTTCACTAGTTACCAGAGTGGGAAACGCAGAAATGCTGCAGCCCTCTGGCCGTTACCTGCAACGGCCGCTTGAAAACCCGTGCTAATGGTCACTTCATGTGCACAAGTCCTGGAGGGCTGTCAATGAAACCTGCCCTCAAAATGTCTTGAGGGAGGTAGTGGCCAAAATATTTCAAAAGGTGGCACATACTTCAAGAAAAGAATGTGATGAGGTAAGCTACACACACAGTTTGAAGAAAAAAGGACATCCCTGAAAGCTCAATTTCAAGGCTTTATGAGACGCATGCAAATCCAACCACAGAGGTATCGGCTCACACCAGTCAGAAGAACCACCAGCAACAAAACTACCAACAATTCATGCTGAAGGGGTCGTGGAGAAGTGCATACCCTCTAGGTTAAGTGGGACTTTGCCGCCAGCCGCGGCGGGTCCTCAAAGTGTAGCAACAACCGACGAGAGGGGGTAGGGAACTGAACGCACCAAGGTATGGGATCAGAAGGGCACAAGCAACTGACGCTTGCAAGGCAAGTTTAATAACAAAGCACAGCCGTATATATACCCCTAAAGCAGGGAATTTGCTTCGTCACGCCTTATCGGCATCAGCTGGTTGGTTGGCTGCTCGGCTTCTCCCTCAAAGGCACCAATTTCCCCTCCAGGGTTGCTTTTCCTAGCTTTAGGGAAGAACCAGGGACTCCCAGTAACTGAGCAGGTCCCTGGAGCGATTTGGCCAAAGACCATCTCCTTTTGTATGTTCATACCATAAAGTCCAGGATGCATACCAAGGAGAGTACAGTCGGGCCCTGAGGCTTATGAGGGTCTTAGTGGCGCCTTCCTCAGAGGGCAATGCTCGCCACAGGACTTCACCTGGTAAGAGGCACTAATGGGAACAGAATGGAGGTGCCTTTACAAGGTAAACACTGAGTTACGATATGATCCAGCAGGCCCACTCGTGGGCCTATAACCTAAGAAAGGAGACAGAAGTGGAAAGACACAGGCAGGCAAATCTGCATTGCAGGAGTATTACAATAGCCAGGACATGGAAGCAACCAGAAAGTCCATCAACAGATGAGTGGACAAACAAGAACAGGGACCTGTACAGATGGAATATTAGCCAAGGAACAAAATGAAACAATGCCATCAACAGCACCATCGGTGAGGCTAGAGTTCATCACGCACCTTGCAGTAAGTCACAGAGCGAAAGATACATATCCTACGATATCACTTATAGGTGTTCCCTAAAAATTGATATCACTGAAGGTATTTCCACAGAGAAAGGCAATCACAGATGCAATAAACAGATTTATGGTTCACCCATGGACAGGTGTGAGAATTGTGTACATTAGGAAATTGGGTTTAAGAGAGAGATACAAACACAGGTGAAATACAAAATCACCAAAGGCCTACGGAATACCAAGAGAAGAGTACTCAACATTGTGTCATAAGCTACATGGGAAAAGGATCCAAAGAAGACTAGATACATGTTTATGTGTAAAAGAGCCACCTCTTTCACACCTACAACAAGCAAAACATTGTAATCAAACTTGCTGTGAGAAAAAATAAACATTGAATTAAAAAACGAACAAGTCAGTCGTGAGACACAAACTTAAGGGGCTTTTTCCTGGCACAGTCCATTCTAATTGACAACCGAGAATACGACTTCCACGGAGGCTCTGTTGCCCGAGTAACCAGGTTTGGTAAAGGAGACCTGCTGCCGCCTTGTGGCCGTTTCTCAAAACAGCAGCTTTAAACCCAGTGCTAATGGTCACTTGATATTCAAAATCATTGCAGGCCTATAAATGACACCTGCCCTCAAAAACAATTCTTGGGTCGTACATCGAGGAAAAAAACTCAAAAGACGTGCACATTTCAAAACGACAATTTCAAGAGGCATATTTTGCGCACATTTTGTCTTCTCTTGCTTTCTTTCTCTTGTGATAAATACAAGGGCATGGAAAAATGCTCAACATCAGGAATTAATTAAAGCCATGCAAATCCAGTCGACAGAAACGTTCACCCACAGTCGTCAGAATGATCATCAGCCACAGAGTCTACAAAGAATAAATGCTCAAGGTGTTTCAGAGAACTCTGTGCCCTCTAGCTGCCGCTGGGACGTAACCTGGGAACAGCTAGTAGTGAGAACACCGTGGAGGTGCGTTGAAAGGTAAAAATTGAGCTAACCTGTAATCGGGTAGGCCCACTGATGGGCCTATCTCCCGAGTAGACCAAAATCAAAAAGACACAGGCTGGCCATCCTGCACTGCAGCAGCACGTACCATCGCCAAGACTTGGAAGAAACCCAAATGTCCATCAACAGAACAATGCACCAAGAAGAAGGGGCCCATGTGCACAATGGAATATGAGCCACGGAAAAGCATGCAACAGTGCCGCTGGCACCACCGTAGAAGGATCTAGAGATACCCACCCAAAAGGAAGTACGAAAGAAACCGAAATAGAAATATCCTATGACATCACTTATAGTTGTTACTTCAACATTGATACCCATGAAGTCATTTCCAAGAGAAGGCCGTGCATAGATCCAGAAAACCAACTATGCTTAACCAAGTGGAAAGGTGTAAGGAATGTATGAATTTGGATATGGGGGTTTACAGACATGTACTGATACATATGAAATATATAATCACAAAATACCTAAGGAATACCAAGAGAGGTCGACTCAACACTCTGTAATAACCTACACGGGAAAGGATCCAAAGATGAATAGATCGATACATACATATGATGAACCAGATGCTGTACACCTAGAACACACACCACATTTTTATCCAATTGGCTGTGATACTAGATAACAATTAAATTTTTAAAAACACACAAGAAGTAAGGAGATATAAGCTCTTGGGGGTTTGCCCTGGCACACTGCACTCTCATTTGCAGCCTACTAACACAATTTCCAGGAAGCCTCTGTTGCAGGAAAACCCAGAGTTGGAAATGGAGAAATGCTGCCGCCTTGTGGCCGTTTCCCGCAAGAGCGGCTTCAAACGCATAGCTATGGGTCACTTAACATTCACAAGGACTCAGGCCTCTAAAAGACACCTGCCCTCAAAAAAAAAAAAAAATGTCCTGAGCTCGGCAGTGGCCAAAAAAATTCAAAGCAGGCAAATGTGTCAAAGAGGTAGTATGATAGAGGTAAGTTTTACCCACTCTTTATCAAAAAAAGGAAAATGGAGAAAAGCTCAACATCAGGAATCATCAGACTCCTCTAACCTACAAAAAGCTTTCAGCTCACCCAAGTTAACTACCGTCAGCCAAAAGACTACAAACAATAAATGCTGAAGGGGTTTTAGAGAACTCTGTTCCCTCTGTCTGTGGAGGACATGTCTAGTTGTAACAGCCAATAATGAGAACAGAAAGGAGCTGCGTTTTCAATTAAAAATTGAGCCACCCTTCCATCCAGAACACCCACAGCTGAGCCTCTCACCTGAGAAGACAGGCTGCAAGAGCTGCACTCCACGAGTTTTCACAGTAGCCAAGACACCGAAGCAACCCAAATGTCCATCAACAGATGAATGGATAAGAAGAGCTGGTCCGTGGACACAGTGGACTATTAGCCATGGAAAACAAGGAAACACTGCTCTTTGAGGCACCAGAGATGAGCCTAGAGATCATCACAGAACATGAGTTAAGTCGGAAAGCAAAAGACATACCGTATGACATCACGTATAGGCGTTATCTAACAGCTGACACAAATGAACATATTTCCACAAAGAAAGACACTCACAGACTTAGAAAACAAACTAAGCTTATGTAAAATGAAAGGTGGGGGGAATGGATAAATTAAGATTAGTGTCACCATATGTGTACAAATACATATTAAATATATATATCAAACAGACCGACCATATAGCAAGGGAGGTCACCAGAACACTCTGCAATAATTTACATGGGAAGAGGATCTGTACAAGAAAATATATATATATATATATATATAAAACGTACGAATGAACCAGATTCTGTACATCTAGGACCAACAATATTCTAATCATTACCCCGATTTAAAAAAATTAAAAGAGCGAACAAGAAGTAATGTGACATAAACTTCTGGGGTTTTTTCCTGGCACATTCCATTCTAATTGACAACCTGGGAACAGGACTTCCAGAAGGCTCTGCTGCCCTAGTAACCGTATGTGGGAATGTAGCAATGCTGACGCCTTGTGGCCGTTTCCCACAGCAGCAGCTTTAAAGTCAGTGCTAATGGTCACTCAATATTCACACACATTGCAGGCTTGAAAATGACACCTGCCCTCCAAAAGAAATCCTGGGGTCGAAAATCGACCAAAAAAGTCAAAAGAGGGCAACCTTCCAAGAAGACAATTTCAAGAGGTTTATTGTACTCACGTTTTTTTTTTTT
Organism: Kogia breviceps; assembly: GCF_026419965.1. NCBI lineage: Eukaryota > Metazoa > Chordata > Mammalia > Artiodactyla > Physeteridae > Kogia > Kogia breviceps. The sequence goes on along the minus strand of NC_081310.1, from coordinate 67,905,560 downwards.
TCTGTTTTTGTTTAACAGAATAAAAAAAGGCGTGGAAAAATGCTGAACCTTAGGAATTATTAGACACGAAAATACACGTTACAAAAACCTATCATGTCACACCACTCAGCATGGCCATCAGCGAAACTTCTGCAAACAAGAAATGCTGAAGGGGTGGTGAAGAAATGCGTACCCTCGGTTCTAAGTGGGTCGTGGTAAGAGTCCCTAAGGAAAACACAGTGGAGTTGCCTGGAAAGGGTCAACATTGAGCGACCGTTCAATCAAGCATACCCACTGCTGGGTCTATCGCCTGAGAGGATGAGAATGAAAAAAGACACGGGCTGGCAATCCTGCAATCCAGCAATGTTTACCGTAGCCAACACTTGGAAGCCATGAAAATGTCCAGCAACAGAGGAATGCAGAAAGGAGAAGTGGTCCATGGACACAATGGAAGAGTGCTCCAGTGAAAAGTAGAAATTCCATTTTAAAAACAGATATAAGTAAGGAGACATCAGCTTTGGGGGGTTTCTCCAGACACATCCCACCGTCATTGATAACCGAGGAACACCACTGGCAGGAAGGTCTGCTTCACTAGTTACCAGAGTGGGAAACGCAGAAATGCTGCAGCCCTCTGGCCGTTACCTGCAACGGCCGCTTGAAAACCCGTGCTAATGGTCACTTCATGTGCACAAGTCCTGGAGGGCTGTCAATGAAACCTGCCCTCAAAATGTCTTGAGGGAGGTAGTGGCCAAAATATTTCAAAAGGTGGCACATACTTCAAGAAAAGAATGTGATGAGGTAAGCTACACACACAGTTTGAAGAAAAAAGGACATCCCTGAAAGCTCAATTTCAAGGCTTTATGAGACGCATGCAAATCCAACCACAGAGGTATCGGCTCACACCAGTCAGAAGAACCACCAGCAACAAAACTACCAACAATTCATGCTGAAGGGGTCGTGGAGAAGTGCATACCCTCTAGGTTAAGTGGGACTTTGCCGCCAGCCGCGGCGGGTCCTCAAAGTGTAGCAACAACCGACGAGAGGGGGTAGGGAACTGAACGCACCAAGGTATGGGATCAGAAGGGCACAAGCAACTGACGCTTGCAAGGCAAGTTTAATAACAAAGCACAGCCGTATATATACCCCTAAAGCAGGGAATTTGCTTCGTCACGCCTTATCGGCATCAGCTGGTTGGTTGGCTGCTCGGCTTCTCCCTCAAAGGCACCAATTTCCCCTCCAGGGTTGCTTTTCCTAGCTTTAGGGAAGAACCAGGGACTCCCAGTAACTGAGCAGGTCCCTGGAGCGATTTGGCCAAAGACCATCTCCTTTTGTATGTTCATACCATAAAGTCCAGGATGCATACCAAGGAGAGTACAGTCGGGCCCTGAGGCTTATGAGGGTCTTAGTGGCGCCTTCCTCAGAGGGCAATGCTCGCCACAGGACTTCACCTGGTAAGAGGCACTAATGGGAACAGAATGGAGGTGCCTTTACAAGGTAAACACTGAGTTACGATATGATCCAGCAGGCCCACTCGTGGGCCTATAACCTAAGAAAGGAGACAGAAGTGGAAAGACACAGGCAGGCAAATCTGCATTGCAGGAGTATTACAATAGCCAGGACATGGAAGCAACCAGAAAGTCCATCAACAGATGAGTGGACAAACAAGAACAGGGACCTGTACAGATGGAATATTAGCCAAGGAACAAAATGAAACAATGCCATCAACAGCACCATCGGTGAGGCTAGAGTTCATCACGCACCTTGCAGTAAGTCACAGAGCGAAAGATACATATCCTACGATATCACTTATAGGTGTTCCCTAAAAATTGATATCACTGAAGGTATTTCCACAGAGAAAGGCAATCACAGATGCAATAAACAGATTTATGGTTCACCCATGGACAGGTGTGAGAATTGTGTACATTAGGAAATTGGGTTTAAGAGAGAGATACAAACACAGGTGAAATACAAAATCACCAAAGGCCTACGGAATACCAAGAGAAGAGTACTCAACATTGTGTCATAAGCTACATGGGAAAAGGATCCAAAGAAGACTAGATACATGTTTATGTGTAAAAGAGCCACCTCTTTCACACCTACAACAAGCAAAACATTGTAATCAAACTTGCTGTGAGAAAAAATAAACATTGAATTAAAAAACGAACAAGTCAGTCGTGAGACACAAACTTAAGGGGCTTTTTCCTGGCACAGTCCATTCTAATTGACAACCGAGAATACGACTTCCACGGAGGCTCTGTTGCCCGAGTAACCAGGTTTGGTAAAGGAGACCTGCTGCCGCCTTGTGGCCGTTTCTCAAAACAGCAGCTTTAAACCCAGTGCTAATGGTCACTTGATATTCAAAATCATTGCAGGCCTATAAATGACACCTGCCCTCAAAAACAATTCTTGGGTCGTACATCGAGGAAAAAAACTCAAAAGACGTGCACATTTCAAAACGACAATTTCAAGAGGCATATTTTGCGCACATTTTGTCTTCTCTTGCTTTCTTTCTCTTGTGATAAATACAAGGGCATGGAAAAATGCTCAACATCAGGAATTAATTAAAGCCATGCAAATCCAGTCGACAGAAACGTTCACCCACAGTCGTCAGAATGATCATCAGCCACAGAGTCTACAAAGAATAAATGCTCAAGGTGTTTCAGAGAACTCTGTGCCCTCTAGCTGCCGCTGGGACGTAACCTGGGAACAGCTAGTAGTGAGAACACCGTGGAGGTGCGTTGAAAGGTAAAAATTGAGCTAACCTGTAATCGGGTAGGCCCACTGATGGGCCTATCTCCCGAGTAGACCAAAATCAAAAAGACACAGGCTGGCCATCCTGCACTGCAGCAGCACGTACCATCGCCAAGACTTGGAAGAAACCCAAATGTCCATCAACAGAACAATGCACCAAGAAGAAGGGGCCCATGTGCACAATGGAATATGAGCCACGGAAAAGCATGCAACAGTGCCGCTGGCACCACCGTAGAAGGATCTAGAGATACCCACCCAAAAGGAAGTACGAAAGAAACCGAAATAGAAATATCCTATGACATCACTTATAGTTGTTACTTCAACATTGATACCCATGAAGTCATTTCCAAGAGAAGGCCGTGCATAGATCCAGAAAACCAACTATGCTTAACCAAGTGGAAAGGTGTAAGGAATGTATGAATTTGGATATGGGGGTTTACAGACATGTACTGATACATATGAAATATATAATCACAAAATACCTAAGGAATACCAAGAGAGGTCGACTCAACACTCTGTAATAACCTACACGGGAAAGGATCCAAAGATGAATAGATCGATACATACATATGATGAACCAGATGCTGTACACCTAGAACACACACCACATTTTTATCCAATTGGCTGTGATACTAGATAACAATTAAATTTTTAAAAACACACAAGAAGTAAGGAGATATAAGCTCTTGGGGGTTTGCCCTGGCACACTGCACTCTCATTTGCAGCCTACTAACACAATTTCCAGGAAGCCTCTGTTGCAGGAAAACCCAGAGTTGGAAATGGAGAAATGCTGCCGCCTTGTGGCCGTTTCCCGCAAGAGCGGCTTCAAACGCATAGCTATGGGTCACTTAACATTCACAAGGACTCAGGCCTCTAAAAGACACCTGCCCTCAAAAAAAAAAAAAATGTCCTGAGCTCGGCAGTGGCCAAAAAAATTCAAAGCAGGCAAATGTGTCAAAGAGGTAGTATGATAGAGGTAAGTTTTACCCACTCTTTATCAAAAAAAGGAAAATGGAGAAAAGCTCAACATCAGGAATCATCAGACTCCTCTAACCTACAAAAAGCTTTCAGCTCACCCAAGTTAACTACCGTCAGCCAAAAGACTACAAACAATAAATGCTGAAGGGGTTTTAGAGAACTCTGTTCCCTCTGTCTGCGGAGGACATGTCTAGTTGTAACAGCCAATAATGAGAACAGAAAGGAGCTGCGTTTTCAATTAAAAATTGAGCCACCCTTCCATCCAGAACACCCACAGCTGAGCCTCTCACCTGAGAAGACAGGCTGCAAGAGCTGCACTCCACGAGTTTTCACAGTAGCCAAGACACCGAAGCAACCCAAATGTCCATCAACAGATGAATGGATAAGAAGAGCTGGTCCGTGGACACAGTGGACTATTAGCCATGGAAAACAAGGAAACACTGCTCTTTGAGGCACCAGAGATGAGCCTAGAGATCATCACAGAACATGAGTTAAGTCGGAAAGCAAAAGACATACCGTATGACATCACGTATAGGCGTTATCTAACAGCTGACACAAATGAACATATTTCCACAAAGAAAGACACTCACAGACTTAGAAAACAAACTAAGCTTATGTAAAATGAAAGGTGGGGGGAATGGATAAATTAAGATTAGTGTCACCATATGTGTACAAATACATATTAAATATATATATCAAACAGACCGACCATATAGCAAGGGAGGTCACCAGAACACTCTGCAATAATTTACATGGGAAGAGGATCTGTACAAGAAAATATATATATATATATAAAACGTACGAATGAACCAGATTCTGTACATCTAGGACCAACAATATTCTAATCATTACCCCGATTTAAAAAAATTAAAAGAGCGAACAAGAAGTAATGTGACATAAACTTCTGGGGTTTTTTCCTGGCACATTCCATTCTAATTGACAACCTGGGAACAGGACTTCCAGAAGGGCTCTGCTGCCCTAGTAACCGTATGTGGGAATGTAGCAATGCTGACGCCTTGTGGCCGTTTCCCACAGCAGCAGCTTTAAAGTCAGTGCTAATGGTCACTCAATATTCACACACATTGCAGGCTTGAAAATGACACCTGCCCTCCAAAAGAAATCCTGGGGTCGAAAATCGACCAAAAAAGTCAAAAGAGGGCAACCTTCCAAGAAGACAATTTCAAGAGGTTTATTGTACTCACGTTTTTTTTTTTTTTCTGTTTTTGTTTAACAGAATAAAAAAAGGCGTGGAAAAATGCTGAACGTTAGGAATTATTAGACACGAAAATACACGTTACAAAAACCTATCATGTCACACCACTCAGCATGGCCATCAGCGAAACTTCTGCAAACAAGAAATGCTGAAGGGGTGGTGAAGAAATGCGTACCCTCGGTTCTAAGTGGGTCGTGGTAAGAGTCCCTAAGGAAAACACAGTGGAGTTGCCTGGAAAGGGTCAACATTGAGCGACCGTTCAATCAAGCATACCCACTGCTGGGTCTATCGCCTGAGAGGATGAGAATGAAAAAAGACACGGGCTGGCAATCCTGCAATCCAGCAATGTTTACCGTAGCCAACACTTGGAAGCCATGAAAATGTCCAGCAACAGAGGAATGCAGAAAGGAGAAGTGGTCCATGGACACAATGGAAGAGTGCTCCAGTGAAAAGTAGAAATTCCATTTTAAAAACAGATATAAGTAAGGAGACATCAGCTTTGGGGGGTTTCTCCAGACACATCCCACCGTCATTGATAACCGAGGAACACCACTGGCAGGAAGGTCTGCTTCACTAGTTACCAGAGTGGGAAACGCAGAAATGCTGCAGCCCTCTGGCCGTTACCTGCAACGGCCGCTTGAAAACCCGTGCTAATGGTCACTTCATGTGCACAAGTCCTGGAGGGCTGTCAATGAAACCTGCCCTCAAAATGTCTTGAGGGAGGTAGTGGCCAAAATATTTCAAAAGGTGGCACATACTTCAAGAAAAGAATGTGATGAGGTAAGCTACACACACAGTTTGAAGAAAAAAGGACATCCCTGAAAGCTCAATTTCAAGGCTTTATGAGACGCATGCAAATCCAACCACAGAGGTATCGGCTCACACCAGTCAGAAGAACCACCAGCAACAAAACTACCAACAATTCATGCTGAAGGGGTCGTGGAGAAGTGCATACCCTCTAGGTTAAGTGGGACTTTGCCGCCAGCCGCGCCGGGTCCTCAAAGTGTAGCAACAACCGACGAGAGGGGGTAGGGAACTGAACGCACCAAGGTATGGGATCAGAAGGGCACAAGCAACTGACGCTTGCAAGGCAAGTTTAATAACAAAGCACAGCCGTATATATACCCCTAAAGCAGGGAATTTGCTTCGTCACGCCTTATCGGCATCAGCTGGTTGGTTGGCTGCTCGGCTTCTCCCTCAAAGGCACCAATTTCCCCTCCAGGGTTGCTTTTCCTAGCTTTAGGGAAGAACCAGGGACTCCCAGTAACTGAGCAGGTCCCTGGAGCGATTTGGCCAAAGACCATCTCCTTTTGTATGTTCATACCATAAAGTCCAGGATGCATACCAAGGAGAGTACAGTCGGGCCCTGAGGCTTATGAGGGTCTTAGTGGCGCCTTCCTCAGAGGGCAATGCTCGCCACAGGACTTCACCTGGTAAGAGGCACTAATGGGAACAGAATGGAGGTGCCTTTACAAGGTAAACACTGAGTTACGATATGATCCAGCAGGCCCACTCGTGGGCCTATAACCTAAGAAAGGAGACAGAAGTGGAAAGACACAGGCAGGCAAATCTGCATTGCAGGAGTATTACAATAGCCAGGACATGGAAGCAACCAGAAAGTCCATCAACAGATGAGTGGACAAACAAGAACAGGGACCTGTACAGATGGAATATTAGCCAAGGAACAAAATGAAACAATGCCATCAACAGCACCATCGGTGAGGCTAGAGTTCATCACGCACCTTGCAGTAAGTCACAGAGCGAAAGATACATATCCTACGATATCACTTATAGGTGTTCCCTAAAAATTGATATCACTGAAGGTATTTCCACAGAGAAAGGCAATCACAGATGTAATAAACAGATTTATGGTTCACCCATGGACAGGTGTGAGAATTGTGTACATTAGGAAATTGGGTTTAAGAGAGAGATACAAACACAGGTGAAATACAAAATCACCAAAGGCCTACGGAATACCAAGAGAAGAGTACTCAACATTGTGTCATAAGCTACATGGGAAAAGGATCCAAAGAAGACTAGATACATGTTTATGTGTAAAAGAGCCACCTCTTTCACACCTACAACAAGCAAAACATTGTAATCAAACTTGCTGTGAGAAAAAATAAACATTGAATTAAAAAACGAACAAGTCAGTCGTGAGACACAAACTTAAGGGGCTTTTTCCTGGCACAGTCCATTCTAATTGACAACCGAGAATACGACTTCCACGGAGGCTCTGTTGCCCGAGTAACCAGGTTTGGTAAAGGAGACCTGCTGCCGCCTTGTGGCCGTTTCTCAAAACAGCAGCTTTAAACCCAGTGCTAATGGTCACTTGATATTCAAAATCATTGCAGGCCTATAAATGACACCTGCCCTCAAAAACAATTCTTGGGTCGTACATCGAGGAAAAAAACTCAAAAGACGTGCACATTTCAAAACGACAATTTCAAGAGGCATATTTTGCGCACATTTTGTCTTCTCTTGCTTTCTTTCTCTTGTGATAAATACAAGGGCATGGAAAAATGCTCAACATCAGGAATTAATTAAAGCCATGCAAATCCAGTCGACAAAAACGTTCACCCACAGTCGTCAGAATGATCATCAGCCACAGAGTCTACAAAGAATAAATGCTCAAGGTGTTTCAGAGAACTCTGTGCCCTCTAGCTGCCGCTGGGACGTAACCTGGGAACAGCTAGTAGTGAGAACACCGTGGAGGTGCGTTGAAAGGTAAAAATTGAGCTAACCTGTAATCGGGTAGGCCCACTGATGGGCCTATCTCCCGAGTAGACCAAAATCAAAAAGACACAGGCTGGCCATCCTGCACTGCAGCAGCACGTACCATCGCCAAGACTTGGAAGAAACCCAAATGTCCATCAACAGAACAATGCACCAAGAAGAAGGGGCCCATGTGCACAATGGAATATGAGCCACGGAAAAGCATGCAACAGTGCCGCTGGCACCACCGTAGAAGGATCTAGAGATACCCACCCAAAAGGAAGTACGAAAGAAACCGAAATAGAAATATCCTATGACATCACTTATAGTTGTTACTTCAACATTGATACCCATGAAGTCATTTCCAAGAGAAGGCCGTGCATAGATCCAGAAAACCAACTATGCTTAACCAAGTGGAAAGGTGTAAGGAATGTATGAATTTGGATATGGGGGTTTACAGACATGTACTGATACATATGAAATATATAATCACAAAATACCTAAGGAATACCAAGAGAGGTCGACTCAACACTCTGTAATAACCTACACGGGAAAGGATCCAAAGATGAATAGATCGATACATACATATGATGAACCAGATGCTGTACACCTAGAACACACACCACATTTTTATCCAATTGGCTGTGATACTAGATAACAATTAAATTTTTAAAAACACACAAGAAGTAAGGAGATATAAGCTCTTGGGGGTTTGCCCTGGCACACTGCACTCTCATTTGCAGCCTACTAACACAATTTCCAGGAAGCCTCTGTTGCAGGAAAACCCAGAGTTGGAAATGGAGAAATGCTGCCGCCTTGTGGCCGTTTCCCGCAAGAGCGGCTTCAAACGCATAGCTATGGGTCACTTAACATTCACAAGGACTCAGGCCTCTAAAAGACACCTGCCCTCAAAAAAAAAAAAAAAATGTCCTGAGCTCGGCAGTGGCCAAAAAAATTCAAAGCAGGCAAATGTGTCAAAGAGGTAGTATGATAGAGGTAAGTTTTACCCACTCTTTATCAAAAAAAGGAAAATGGAGAAAAGCTCAACATCAGGAATCATCAGACTCCTCTAACCTACAAAAAGCTTTCAGCTCACCCAAGTTAACTACCGTCAGCCAAAAGACTACAAACAATAAATGCTGAAGGGGTTTTAGAGAACTCTGTTCCCTCTGTCTGCGGAGGACATGTCTAGTTGTAACAGCCAATAATGAGAACAGAAAGGAGCTGCGTTTTCAATTAAAAATTGAGCCACCCTTCCATCCAGAACACCCACAGCTGAGCCTCTCACCTGAGAAGACAGGCTGCAAGAGCTGCACTCCACGAGTTTTCACAGTAGCCAAGACACCGAAGCAACCCAAATGTCCATCAACAGATGAATGGATAAGAAGAGCTGGTCCGTGGACACAGTGGACTATTAGCCATGGAAAACAAGGAAACACTGCTCTTTGAGGCACCAGAGATGAGCCTAGAGATCATCACAGAACATGAGTTAAGTCGGAAAGCAAAAGACATACCGTATGACATCACGTATAGGCGTTATCTAACAGCTGACACAAAGGAACATATTTCCACAAAGAAAGACACTCACAGACTTAGAAAACAAACTAAGCTTATGTAAAATGAAAGGTGGGGGGAATGGATAAATTAAGATTAGTGTCACCATATGTGTACAAATACATATTAAATATATATATCAAACAGACCGACCATATAGCAAGGGAGGTCACCAGAACACTCTGCAATAATTTACATGGGAAGAGGATCTGTACAAGAAAATATATAGATATATATATATATAAAACGTACGAATGAACCAGATTCTGTACATCTAGGACCAACAATATTCTAATCATTACCCCGATTTAAAAAAATTAAAAGAGCGAACAAGAAGTAATGTGACATAAACTTCTGGGGTTTTTTCCTGGCACATTCCATTCTAATTGACAACCTGGGAACAGGACTTCCAGAAGGGCTCTGCTGCCCTAGTAACCGTATGTGGGAATGTAGCAATGCTGACGCCTTGTGGCCGTTTCCCACAGCAGCAGCTTTAAAGTCAGTGCTAATGGTCACTCAATATTCACACACATTGCAGGCTTGAAAATGACACCTGCCCTCCAAAAGAAATCCTGGGGTCGAAAATCGACCAAAAAAGTCAAAAGAGGGCAACCTTCCAAGAAGACAATTTCAAGAGGTTTATTGTACTCACGTTTTTTTTTTTTCTGTTTTTGTTTAACAGAATAAAAAAAGGCGTGGAAAAATGCTGAACGTTAGGAATTATTAGACACGAAAATACACGTTACAAAAACCTATCATGTCACACCACTCAGCATGGCCATCAGCGAAACTTCTGCAAACAAGAAATGCTGAAGGGGTGGTGAAGAAATGCGTACCCTCGGTTCTAAGTGGGTCGTGGTAAGAGTCCCTAAGGAAAACACAGTGGAGTTGCCTGGAAAGGGTCAACATTGAGCGACCGTTCAATCAAGCATACCCACTGCTGGGTCTATCGCCTGAGAGGATGAGAATGAAAAAAGACACGGGCTGGCAATCCTGCAATCCAGCAATGTTTACCGTAGCCAACACTTGGAAGCCATGAAAATGTCCAGCAACAGAGGAATGCAGAAAGGAGAAGTGGTCCATGGACACAATGGAAGAGTGCTCCAGTGAAAAGTAGAAATTCCATTTTAAAAACAGATATAAGTAAGGAGACATCAGCTTTGGGGGGTTTCTCCAGACACATCCCACCGTCATTGATAACCGAGGAACACCACTGGCAGGAAGGTCTGCTTCACTAGTTACCAGAGTGGGAAACGCAGAAATGCTGCAGCCCTCTGGCCGTTACCTGCAACGGCCGCTTGAAAACCCGTGCTAATGGTCACTTCATGTGCACAAGTCCTGGAGGGCTGTCAATGAAACCTGCCCTCAAAATGTCTTGAGGGAGGTAGTGGCCAAAATATTTCAAAAGGTGGCACATACTTCAAGAAAAGAATGTGATGAGGTAAGCTACACACACAGTTTGAAGAAAAAAGGACATCCCTGAAAGCTCAATTTCAAGGCTTTATGAGACGCATGCAAATCCAACCACAGAGGTATCGGCTCACACCAGTCAGAAGAACCACCAGCAACAAAACTACCAACAATTCATGCTGAAGGGGTCGTGGAGAAGTGCATACCCTCTAGGTTAAGTGGGACTTTGCCGCCAGCCGCGGCGGGTCCTCAAAGTGTAGCAACAACCGACGAGAGGGGGTAGGGAACTGAACGCACCAAGGTATGGGATCAGAAGGGCACAAGCAACTGACGGTTGCAAGGCAAGTTTAATAACAAAGCACAGCCGTATATATACCCCTAAAGCAGGGAATTTGCTTCGTCACGCCTTATCGGCATCAGCTGGTTGGTTGGCTGCTCGGCTTCTCCCTCAAAGGCACCAATTTCCCCTCCAGGGTTGCTTTTCCTAGCTTTAGGGAAGAACCAGGGACTCCCAGTAACTGAGCAGGTCCCTGGAGCGATTTGGCCAATGACCATCTCCTTTTGTATGTTCATACCATAAAGTCCAGGATGCATACCAAGGAGAGTACAGTCGGGCCCTGAGGCTTATGAGGGTCTTAGTGGCGCCTTCCTCAGAGGGCAATGCTCGCCACAGGACTTCACCTGGTAAGAGGCACTAATGGGAACAGAATGGAGGTGCCTTTACAAGGTAAACACTGAGTTACGATATGATCCAGCAGGCCCACTCGTGGGCCTATAACCTAAGAAAGGAGACAGAAGTGGAAAGACACAGGCAGGCAAATCTGCATTGCAGGAGTATTACAATAGCCAGGACATGGAAGCAACCAGAAAGTCCATCAACAGATGAGTGGACAAACAAGAACAGGGACCTGTACAGATGGAATATTAGCCAAGGAACAAAATGAAACAATGCCATCAACAGCACCATCGGTGAGGCTAGAGTTCATCACGCACCTTGCAGTAAGTCACAGAGCGAAAGATACATATCCTACGATATCACTTATAGGTGTTCCCTAAAAATTGATATCACTGAAGGTATTTCCACAGAGAAAGGCAATCACAGATGCAATAAACAGATTTATGGTTCACCCATGGACAGGTGTGAGAATTGTGTACATTAGGAAATTGGGTTTAAGAGAGAGATACAAACACAGGTGAAATACAAAATCACCAAAGGCCTACGGAATACCAAGAGAAGAGTACTCAACATTGTGTCATAAGCTACATGGGAAAAGGATCCAAAGAAGACTAGATACATGTTTATGTGTAAAAGAGCCACCTCTTTCACACCTACAACAAGCAAAACATTGTAATCAAACTTGCTGTGAGAAAAAATAAACATTGAATTAAAAAACGAACAAGTCAGTCGTGAGACACAAACTTAAGGGGCTTTTTCCTGGCACAGTCCATTCTAATTGACAACCGAGAATACGACTTCCACGGAGGCTCTGTTGCCCGAGTAACCAGGTTTGGTAAAGGAGACCTGCTGCCGCCTTGTGGCCGTTTCTCAAAACAGCAGCTTTAAACCCAGTGCTAATGGTCACTTGATATTCAAAATCATTGCAGGCCTATAAATGACACCTGCCCTCAAAAACAATTCTTGGGTCGTACATCGAGGAAAAAAACTCAAAAGACGTGCACATTTCAAAACGACAATTTCAAGAGGCATATTTTGCGCACATTTTGTCTTCTCTTGCTTTCTTTCTCTTGTGATAAATACAAGGGCATGGAAAAATGCTCAACATCAGGAATTAATTAAAGCCATGCAAATCCAGTCGACAGAAACGTTCACCCACAGTCGTCAGAATGATCATCAGCCACAGAGTCTACAAAGAATAAATGCTCAAGGTGTTTCAGAGAACTCTGTGCCCTCTAGCTGCCGCTGGGACGTAACCTGGGAACAGCTAGTAGTGAGAACACCGTGGAGGTGCGTTGAAAGGTAAAAATTGAGCTAACCTGTAATCGGGTAGGCCCACTGATGGGCCTATCTCCCGAGTAGACCAAAATCAAAAAGACACAGGCTGGCCATCCTGCACTGCAGCAGCACGTACCATCGCCAAGACTTGGAAGAAACCCAAATGTCCATCAACAGAACAATGCACCAAGAAGAAGGGGCCCATGTGCACAATGGAATATGAGCCACGGAAAAGCATGCAACAGTGCCGCTGGCACCACCGTAGAAGGATCTAGAGATACCCACCCAAAAGGAAGTACGAAAGAAACCGAAATAGAAATATCCTATGACATCACTTATAGTTGTTACTTCAACATTGATACCCATGAAGTCATTTCCAAGAGAAGGCCGTGCATAGATCCAGAAAACCAACTATGCTTAACCAAGTGGAAAGGTGTAAGGAATGTATGAATTTGGATATGGGGGTTTACAGACATGTACTGATACATATGAAATATATAATCACAAAATACCTAAGGAATACCAAGAGAGGTCGACTCAACACTCTGTAATAACCTACACGGGAAAGGATCCAAAGATGAATAGATCGATACATACATATGATGAACCAGATGCTGTACACCTAGAACACACACCACATTTTTATCCAATTGGCTGTGATACTAGATAACAATTAAATTTTTAAAAACACACAAGAAGTAAGGAGATATAAGCTCTTGGGGGTTTGCCCTGGCACACTGCACTCTCATTTGCAGCCTACTAACACAATTTCCAGGAAGCCTCTGTTGCAGGAAAACCCAGAGTTGGAAATGGAGAAATGCTGCCGCCTTGTGGCCGTTTCCCGCAAGAGCGGCTTCAAACGCATAGCTATGGGTCACTTAACATTCACAAGGACTCAGGCCTCTAAAAGACACCTGCCCTCAAAAAAAAAAAAAAAATGTCCTGAGCTCGGCAGTGGCCAAAAAAATTCAAAGCAGGCAAATGTGTCAAAGAGGTAGTATGATAGAGATAAGTTTTACCCACTCTTTATCAAAAAAAGGAAAATGGAGAAAAGCTCAACATCAGGAATCATCAGACTCCTCTAACCTACAAAAAGCTTTCAGCTCACCCAAGTTAACTACCGTCAGCCAAAAGACTACAAACAATAAATGCTGAAGGGGTTTTAGAGAACTCTGTTCCCTCTGTCTGCGGAGGACATGTCTAGTTGTAACAGCCAATAATGAGAACAGAAAGGAGCTGCGTTTTCAATTAAAAATTGAGCCACCCTTCCATCCAGAACACCCACAGCTGAGCCTCTCACCTGAGAAGACAGGCTGCAAGAGCTGCACTCCACGAGTTTTCACAGTAGCCAAGACACCGAAGCAACCCAAATGTCCATCAACAGATGAATGGATAAGAAGAGCTGGTCCGTGGACACAGTGGACTATTAGCCATGGAAAACAAGGAAACACTGCTCTTTGAGGCACCAGAGATGAGCCTAGAGATCATCACAGAACATGAGTTAAGTCGGAAAGCAAAAGACATACCGTATGACATCACGTATAGGCGTTATCTAACAGCTGACACAAATGAACATATTTCCACAAAGAAAGACACTCACAGACTTAGAAAACAAACTAAGCTTATGTAAAATGAAAGGTGGGGGGAATGGATAAATTAAGATTAGTGTCACCATATGTGTACAAATACATATTAAATATATATATCAAACAGACCGACCATATAGCAAGGGAGGTCACCAGAACACTCTGCAATAATTTACATGGGAAGAGGATCTGTACAAGAAAATATATATATATATATATATATATATATATATATAAAACGTACGAATGAACCAGATTCTGTACATCTAGGACCAACAATATTCTAATCATTACCCCGATTTAAAAAAATTAAAAGAGCGAACAAGAAGTAATGTGACATAAACTTCTGGGGTTTTTTCCTGGCACATTCCATTCTAATTGACAACCTGGGAACAGGACTTCCAGAAGGCTCTGCTGCCCTAGTAACCGTATGTGGGAATGTAGCAATGCTGACGCCTTGTGGCCGTTTCCCACAGCAGCAGCTTTAAAGTCAGTGCTAATGGTCACTCAATATTCACACACATTGCAGGCTTGAAAATGACACCTGCCCTCCAAAAGAAATCCTGGGGTCGAAAATCGACCAAAAAAGTCAAAAGAGGGCAACCTTCCAAGAAGACAATTTCAAGAGGTTTATTGTACTCACGGTTTTTTTTTTTTTTTTCTGTTTTTGTTTAACAGAATAAAAAAAGGCGTGGAAAAATGCTGAACGTTAGGAATTATTAGACACGAAAATACACGTTACAAAAACCTATCATGTCACACCACTCAGCATGGCCATCAGCGAAACTTCTGCAAACAAGAAATGCTGAAGGGGTGGTGAAGAAATGCGTACCCTCGGTTCTAAGTGGGTCGTGGTAAGAGTCCCTAAGGAAAACACAGTGGAGTTGCCTGGAAAGGGTCAACATTGAGCGACCGTTCAATCAAGCATACCCACTGCTGGGTCTATCGCCTGAGAGGATGAGAATGAAAAAAGACACGGGCTGGCAATCCTGCAATCCAGCAATGTTTACCGTAGCCAACACTTGGAAGCCATGAAAATGTCCAGCAACAGAGGAATGCAGAAAGGAGAAGTGGTCCATGGACACAATGGAAGAGTGCTCCAGTGAAAAGTAGAAATTCCATTTTAAAAACAGATATAAGTAAGGAGACATCAGCTTTGGGGGGTTTCTCCAGACACATCCCACCGTCATTGATAACCGAGGAACACCACTGGCAGGAAGGTCTGCTTCACTAGTTACCAGAGTGGGAAACGCAGAAATGCTGCAGCCCTCTGGCCGTTACCTGCAACGGCCGCTTGAAAACCCGTGCTAATGGTCACTTCATGTGCACAAGTCCTGGAGGGCTGTCAATGAAACCTGCCCTCAAAATGTCTTGAGGGAGGTAGTGGCCAAAATATTTCAAAAGGTGGCACATACTTCAAGAAAAGAATGTGATGAGGTAAGCTACACACACAGTTTGAAGAAAAAAGGACATCCCTGAAAGCTCAATTTCAAGGCTTTATGAGACGCATGCAAATCCAACCACAGAGGTATCGGCTCACACCAGTCAGAAGAACCACCAGCAACAAAACTACCAACAATTCATGCTGAAGGGGTCGTGGAGAAGTGCATACCCTCTAGGTTAAGTGGGACTTTGCCGCCAGCCGCGGCGGGTCCTCAAAGTGTAGCAACAACCGACGAGAGGGGGTAGGGAACTGAACGCACCAAGGTATGGGATCAGAAGGGCACAAGCAACTGACGCTTGCAAGGCAAGTTTAATAACAAAGCACAGCCGTATATATACCCCTAAAGCAGGGAATTTGCTTCGTCACGCCTTATCGGCATCAGCTGGTTGGTTGGCTGCTCGGCTTCTCCCTCAAAGGCACCAATTTCCCCTCCAGGGTTGCTTTTCCTAGCTTTAGGGAAGAACCAGGGACTCCCAGTAACTGAGCAGGTCCCTGGAGCGATTTGGCCAAAGACCATCTCCTTTTGTATGTTCATACCATAAAGTCCAGGATGCATACCAAGGAGAGTACAGTCGGGCCCTGAGGCTTATGAGGGTCTTAGTGGCGCCTTCCTCAGAGGGCAATGCTCGCCACAGGACTTCACCTGGTAAGAGGCACTAATGGGAACAGAATGGAGGTGCCTTTACAAGGTAAACACTGAGTTACGATATGATCCAGCAGGCCCACTCGTGGGCCTATAACCTAAGAAAGGAGACAGAAGTGGAAAGACACAGGCAGGCAAATCTGCATTGCAGGAGTATTACAATAGCCAGGACATGGAAGCAACCAGAAAGTCCATCAACAGATGAGTGGACAAACAAGAACAGGGACCTGTACAGATGGAATATTAGCCAAGGAACAAAATGAAACAATGCCATCAACAGCACCATCGGTGAGGCTAGAGTTCATCACGCACCTTGCAGTAAGTCACAGAGCGAAAGATACATATCCTACGATATCACTTATAGGTGTTCCCTAAAAATTGATATCACTGAAGGTATTTCCACAGAGAAAGGCAATCACAGATGCAATAAACAGATTTATGGTTCACCCATGGACAGGTGTGAGAATTGTGTACATTAGGAAATTGGGTTTAAGAGAGAGATACAAACACAGGTGAAATACAAAATCACCAAAGGCCTACGGAATACCAAGAGAAGAGTACTCAACATTGTGTCATAAGCTACATGGGAAAAGGATCCAAAGAAGACTAGATACATGTTTATGTGTAAAAGAGCCACCTCTTTCACACCTACAACAAGCAAAACATTGTAATCAAACTTGCTGTGAGAAAAAATAAACATTGAATTAAAAAACGAACAAGTCAGTCGTGAGACACAAACTTAAGGGGCTTTTTCCTGGCACAGTCCATTCTAATTGACAACCGAGAATACGACTTCCACGGAGGCTCTGTTGCCCGAGTAACCAGGTTTGGTAAAGGAGACCTGCTGCCGCCTTGTGGCCGTTTCTCAAAACAGCAGCTTTAAACCCAGTGCTAATGGTCACTTGATATTCAAAATCATTGCAGGCCTATAAATGACACCTGCCCTCAAAATCAATTCTTGGGTCGTACATCGAGGAAAAAAACTCAAAAGACGTGCACATTTCAAAACGACAATTTCAAGAGGCATATTTTGCGCACATTTTGTCTTCTCTTGCTTTCTTTCTCTTGTGATAAATACAAGGGCATGGAAAAATGCTCAACATCAGGAATTAATTAAAGCCATGCAAATCCAGTCGACAGAAACGTTCACCCACAGTCGTCAGAATGATCATCAGCCACAGAGTCTACAAAGAATAAATGCTCAAGGTGTTTCAGAGAACTCTGTGCCCTCTAGCTGCCGCTGGGACGTAACCTGGGAACAGCTAGTAGTGAGAACACCGTGGAGGTGCGTTGAAAGGTAAAAATTGAGCTAACCTGTAATCGGGTAGGCCCACTGATGGGCCTATCTCCCGAGTAGACCAAAATCAAAAAGACACAGGCTGGCCATCCTGCACTGCAGCAGCACGTACCATCGCCAAGACTTGGAAGAAACCCAAATGTCCATCAACAGAACAATGCACCAAGAAGAAGGGGCCCATGTGCACAATGGAATATGAGCCACGGAAAAGCATGCAACAGTGCCGCTGGCACCACCGTAGAAGGATCTAGAGATACCCACCCAAAAGGAAGTACGAAAGAAACCGAAATAGAAATATCCTATGACATCACTTATAGTTGTTACTTCAACATTGATACCCATGAAGTCATTTCCAAGAGAAGGCCGTGCATAGATCCAGAAAACCAACTATGCTTAACCAAGTGGAAAGGTGTAAGGAATGTATGAATTTGGATATGGGGGTTTACAGACATGTACTGATACATATGAAATATATAATCACAAAATACCTAAGGAATACCAAGAGAGGTCGACTCAACACTCTGTAATAACCTACACGGGAAAGGATCCAAAGATGAATAGATCGATACATACATATGATGAACCAGATGCTGTACACCTAGAACACACACCACATTTTTATCCAATTGGCTGTGATACTAGATAACAATTAAATTTTTAAAAACACACAAGAAGTAAGGAGATATAAGCTCTTGGGGGTTTGCCCTGGCACACTGCACTCTCATTTGCAGCCTACTAACACAATTTCCAGGAAGCCTCTGTTGCAGGAAAACCCAGAGTTGGAAATGGAGAAATGCTGCCGCCTTGTGGCCGTTTCCCGCAAGAGCGGCTTCAAACGCATAGCTATGGGTCACTTAACATTCACAAGGACTCAGGCCTCTAAAAGACACCTGCCCTCAAAAAAAAAAAAAAATGTCCTGAGCTCGGCAGTGGCCAAAAAAATTCAAAGCAGGCAAATGTGTCAAAGAGGTAGTATGATAGAGGTAAGTTTTACCCACTCTTTATCAAAAAAAGGAAAATGGAGAAAAGCTCAACATCAGGAATCATCAGACTCCTCTAACCTACAAAAAGCTTTCAGCTCACCCAAGTTAACTACCGTCAGCCAAAAGACTACAAACAATAAATGCTGAAGGGGTTTTAGAGAACTCTGTTCCCTCTGTCTGCGGAGGACATGTCTAGTTGTAACAGCCAATAATGAGAACAGAAAGGAGCTGCGTTTTCAATTAAAAATTGAGCCACCCTTCCATCCAGAACACCCACAGCTGAGCCTCTCACCTGAGAAGACAGGCTGCAAGAGCTGCACTCCACGAGTTTTCACAGTAGCCAAGACACCGAAGCAACCCAAATGTCCATCAACAGATGAATGGATAAGAAGAGCTGGTCCGTGGACACAGTGGACTATTAGCCATGGAAAACAAGGAAACACTGCTCTTTGAGGCACCAGAGATGAGCCTAGAGATCATCACAGAACATGAGTTAAGTCGGAAAGCAAAAGACATACCGTATGACATCACGTATAGGCGTTATCTAACAGCTGACACAAATGAACATATTTCCACAAAGAAAGACACTCACAGACTTAGAAAACAAACTAAGCTTATGTAAAATGAAAGGTGGGGGGAATGGATAAATTAAGATTAGTGTCACCATATGTGTACAAATACATATTAAATATATATATCAAACAGACCGACCATATAGCAAGGGAGGTCACCAGAACACTCTGCAATAATTTACATGGGAAGAGGATCTGTACAAGAAAATATATATATATATATATATATATATATATATATATATAAAACGTACGAATGAACCAGATTCTGTACATCTAGGACCAACAATATTCTAATCATTACCCCGATTTTAAAAAATTAAAAGAGCGAACAAGAAGTAATGTGACATAAACTTCTGGGGTTTTTTCCTGGCACATTCCATTCTAATTGACAACCTGGGAACAGGACTTCCAGAAGGCTCTGCTGCCCTAGTAACCGTATGTGGGAATGTAGCAATGCTGACGCCTTGTGGCCGTTTCCCACAGCAGCAGCTTTAAAGTCAGTGCTAATGGTCACTCAATATTCACACACATTGCAGGCTTGAAAATGACACCTGCCCTCCAAAAGAAATCCTGGGGTCGAAAATCGACCAAAAAAGTCAAAAGAGGGCAACCTTCCAAGAAGACAATTTCAAGAGGTTTATTGTACTCACGGTTTTTTTTTTTTTTTCTGTTTTTGTTTAACAGAATAAAAAAAGGCGTGGAAAAATGCTGAACGTTAGGAATTATTAGACACGAAAATACACGTTACAAAAACCTATCATGTCACACCACTCAGCATGGCCATCAGCGAAACTTCTGCAAACAAGAAATGCTGAAGGGGTGGTGAAGAAATGCGTACCCTCGGTTCTAAGTGGGTCGTGGTAAGAGTCCCTAAGGAAAACACAGTGGAGTTGCCTGGAAAGGGTCAACATTGAGCGACCGTTCAATCAAGCATACCCACTGCTGGGTCTATCGCCTGAGAGGATGAGAATGAAAAAAGACACGGGCTGGCAATCCTGCAATCCAGCAATGTTTACCGTAGCCAACACTTGGAAGCCATGAAAATGTCCAGCAACAGAGGAATGCAGAAAGGAGAAGTGGTCCATGGACACAATGGAAGAGTGCTCCAGTGAAAAGTAGAAATTCCATTTTAAAAACAGATATAAGTAAGGAGACATCAGCTTTGGGGGGTTTCTCCAGACACATCCCACCGTCATTGATAACCGAGGAACACCACTGGCAGGAAGGTCTGCTTCACTAGTTACCAGAGTGGGAAACGCAGAAATGCTGCAGCCCTCTGGCCGTTACCTGCAACGGCCGCTTGAAAACCCGTGCTAATGGTCACTTCATGTGCACAAGTCCTGGAGGGCTGTCAATGAAACCTGCCCTCAAAATGTCTTGAGGGAGGTAGTGGCCAAAATATTTCAAAAGGTGGCACATACTTCAAGAAAAGAATGTGATGAGGTAAGCTACACACACAGTTTGAAGAAAAAAGGACATCCCTGAAAGCTCAATTTCAAGGCTTTATGAGACGCATGCAAATCCAACCACAGAGGTATCGGCTCACACCAGTCAGAAGAACCACCAGCAACAAAACTACCAACAATTCATGCTGAAGGGGTCGTGGAGAAGTGCATACCCTCTAGGTTAAGTGGGACTTTGCCGCCAGCCGCGCCGGGTCCTCAAAGTGTAGCAACAACCGACGAGAGGGGGTAGGGAACTGAACGCACCAAGGTATGGGATCAGAAGGGCACAAGCAACTGACGCTTGCAAGGCAAGTTTAATAACAAAGCACAGCCGTATATATACCCCTAAAGCAGGGAATTTGCTTCGTCACGCCTTATCGGCATCAGCTGGTTGGTTGGCTGCTCGGCTTCTCCCTCAAAGGCACCAATTTCCCCTCCAGGGTTGCTTTTCCTAGCTTTAGGGAAGAACCAGGGACTCCCAGTAACTGAGCAGGTCCCTGGAGCGATTTGGCCAAAGACCATCTCCTTTTGTATGTTCATACCATAAAGTCCAGGATGCATACCAAGGAGAGTACAGTCGGGCCCTGAGGCTTATGAGGGTCTTAGTGGCGCCTTCCTCAGAGGGCAATGCTCGCCACAGGACTTCACCTGGTAAGAGGCACTAATGGGAACAGAATGGAGGTGCCTTTACAAGGTAAACACTGAGTTACGATATGATCCAGCAGGCCCACTCGTGGGCCTATAACCTAAGAAAGGAGACAGAAGTGGAAAGACACAGGCAGGCAAATCTGCATTGCAGGAGTATTACAATAGCCAGGACATGGAAGCAACCAGAAAGTCCATCAACAGATGAGTGGACAAACAAGAACAGGGACCTGTACAGATGGAATATTAGCCAAGGAACAAAATGAAACAATGCCATCAACAGCACCATCGGTGAGGCTAGAGTTCATCACGCACCTTGCAGTAAGTCACAGAGCGAAAGATACATATCCTACGATATCACTTATAGGTGTTCCCTAAAAATTGATATCACTGAAGGTATTTCCACAGAGAAAGGCAATCACAGATGCAATAAACAGATTTATGGTTCACCCATGGACAGGTGTGAGAATTGTGTACATTAGGAAATTGGGTTTAAGAGAGAGATACAAACACAGGTGAAATACAAAATCACCAAAGGCCTACGGAATACCAAGAGAAGAGTACTCAACATTGTGTCATAAGCTACATGGGAAAAGGATCCAAAGAAGACTAGATACATGTTTATGTGTAAAAGAGCCACCTCTTTCACACCTACAACAAGCAAAACATTGTAATCAAACTTGCTGTGAGAAAAAATAAACATTGAATTAAAAAACGAACAAGTCAGTCGTGAGACACAAACTTAAGGGGCTTTTTCCTGGCACAGTCCATTCTAATTGACAACCGAGAATACGACTTCCACGGAGGCTCTGTTGCCCGAGTAACCAGGTTTGGTAAAGGAGACCTGCTGCCGCCTTGTGGCCGTTTCTCAAAACAGCAGCTTTAAACCCAGTGCTAATGGTCACTTGATATTCAAAATCATTGCAGGCCTATAAATGACACCTGCCCTCAAAAACAATTCTTGGGTCGTACATCGAGGAAAAAAACTCAAAAGACGTGCACATTTCAAAACGACAATTTCAAGAGGCATATTTTGCGCACATTTTGTCTTCTCTTGCTTTCTTTCTCTTGTGATAAATACAAGGGCATGGAAAAATGCTCAACATCAGGAATTAATTAAAGCCATGCAAATCCAGTCGACAGAAACGTTCACCCACAGTCGTCAGAATGATCATCAGCCACAGAGTCTACAAAGAATAAATGCTCAAGGTGTTTCAGAGAACTCTGTGCCCTCTAGCTGCCGCTGGGACGTAACCTGGGAACAGCTAGTAGTGAGAACACCGTGGAGGTGCGTTGAAAGGTAAAAATTGAGCTAACCTGTAATCGGGTAGGCCCACTGATGGGCCTATCTCCCGAGTAGACCAAAATCAAAAAGACACAGGCTGGCCATCCTGCACTGCAGCAGCACGTACCATCGCCAAGACTTGGAAGAAACCCAAATGTCCATCAACAGAACAATGCACCAAGAAGAAGGGGCCCATGTGCACAATGGAATATGAGCCACGGAAAAGCATGCAACAGTGCCGCTGGCACCACCGTAGAAGGATCTAGAGATACCCACCCAAAAGGAAGTACGAAAGAAACCGAAATAGAAATATCCTATGACATCACTTATAGTTGTTACTTCAACATTGATACCCATGAAGTCATTTCCAAGAGAAGGCCGTGCATAGATCCAGAAAACCAACTATGCTTAACCAAGTGGAAAGGTGTAAGGAATGTATGAATTTGGATATGGGGGTTTACAGACATGTACTGATACATATGAAATATATAATCACAAAATACCTAAGGAATACCAAGAGAGGTCGACTCAACACTCTGTAATAACCTACACGGGAAAGGATCCAAAGATGAATAGATCGATACATACATATGATGAACCAGATGCTGTACACCTAGAACACACACCACATTTTTATCCAATTGGCTGTGATACTAGATAACAATTAAATTTTTAAAAACACACAAGAAGTAAGGAGATATAAGCTCTTGGGGGTTTGCCCTGGCACACTGCACTCTCATTTGCAGCCTACTAACACAATTTCCAGGAAGCCTCTGTTGCAGGAAAACCCAGAGTTGGAAATGGAGAAATGCTGCCGCCTTGTGGCCGTTTCCCGCAAGAGCGGCTTCAAACGCATAGCTATGGGTCACTTAACATTCACAAGGACTCAGGCCTCTAAAAGACACCTGCCCTCAAAAAAAAAAAAAAAATGTCCTGAGCTCGGCAGTGGCCAAAAAAATTCAAAGCAGGCAAATGTGTCAAAGAGGTAGTATGATAGAGGTAAGTTTTACCCACTCTTTATCAAAAAAAGGAAAATGGAGAAAAGCTCAACATCAGGAATCATCAGACTCCTCTAACCTACAAAAAGCTTTCAGCTCACCCAAGTTAACTACCGTCAGCCAAAAGACTACAAACAATAAATGCTGAAGGGGTTTTAGAGAACTCTGTTCCCTCTGTCTGCGGAGGACATGTCTAGTTGTAACAGCCAATAATGAGAACAGAAAGGAGCTGCGTTTTCAATTAAAAATTGAGCCACCCTTCCATCCAGAACACCCACAGCTGAGCCTCTCACCTGAGAAGACAGGCTGCAAGAGCTGCACTCCACGAGTTTTCACAGTAGCCAAGACACCGAAGCAACCCAAATGTCCATCAACAGATGAATGGATAAGAAGAGCTGGTCCGTGGACACAGTGGACTATTAGCCATGGAAAACAAGGAAACACTGCTCTTTGAGGCACCAGAGATGAGCCTAGAGATCATCACAGAACATGAGTTAAGTAGGAAAGCAAAAGACATACCGTATGACATCACGTATAGGCGTTATCTAACAGCTGACACAAATGAACATATTTCCACAAAGAAAGACACTCACAGACTTAGAAAACAAACTAAGCTTATGTAAAATGAAAGGTGGGGGGAATGGATAAATTAAGATTAGTGTCACCATATGTGTACAAATACATATTAAATATATATATCAAACAGACCGACCATATAGCAAGGGAGGTCACCAGAACACTCTGCAATAATTTACATGGGAAGAGGATCTGTACAAGAAAATATATATATATATATATATATATATATATATATATATATAAAACGTACGAATGAACCAGATTCTGTACATCTAGGACCAACAATATTCTAATCATTACCCCGATTTAAAAAAATTAAAAGAGCGAACAAGAAGTAATGTGACATAAACTTCTGGGGTTTTTTCCTGGCACATTCCATTCTAATTGACAACCTGGGAACAGGACTTCCAGAAGGCTCTGCTGCCCTAGTAACCGTATGTGGGAATGTAGCAATGCTGACGCCTTGTGGCCGTTTCCCACAGCAGCAGCTTTAAAGTCAGTGCTAATGGTCACTCAATATTCACACACATTGCAGGCTTGAAAATGACACCTGCCCTCCAAAAGAAATCCTGGGGTCGAAAATCGACCAAAAAAGTCAAAAGAGGGCAACCTTCCAAGAAGACAATTTCAAGAGGTTTATTGTACTCACGGTTTTTTTTTTTTTTCTGTTTTTGTTTAACAGAATAAAAAAAGGCGTGGAAAAATGCTGAACCTTAGGAATTATTAGACACGAAAATACACGTTACAAAAACCTATCATGTCACACCACTCAGCATGGCCATCAGCGAAACTTCTGCAAACAAGAAATGCTGAAGGGGTGGTGAAGAAATGCGTACCCTCGGTTCTAAGTGGGTCGTGGTAAGAGTCCCTAAGGAAAACACAGTGGAGTTGCCTGGAAAGGGTCAACATTGAGCGACCGTTCAATCAAGCATACCCACTGCTGGGTCTATCGCCTGAGAGGATGAGAATGAAAAAAGACACGGGCTGGCAATCCTGCAATCCAGCAATGTTTACCGTAGCCAACACTTGGAAGCCATGAAAATGTCCAGCAACAGAGGAATGCAGAAAGGAGAAGTGGTCCATGGACACAATGGAAGAGTGCTCCAGTGAAAAGTAGAAATTCCATTTTAAAAACAGATATAAGTAAGGAGACATCAGCTTTGGGGGGTTTCTCCAGACACATCCCACCGTCATTGATAACCGAGGAACACCACTGGCAGGAAGGTCTGCTTCACTAGTTACCAGAGTGGGAAACGCAGAAATGCTGCAGCCCTCTGGCCGTTACCTGCAACGGCCGCTTGAAAACCCGTGCTAATGGTCACTTCATGTGCACAAGTCCTGGAGGGCTGTCAATGAAACCTGCCCTCAAAATGTCTTGAGGGAGGTAGTGGCCAAAATATTTCAAAAGGTGGCACATACTTCAAGAAAAGAATGTGATGAGGTAAGCTACACACACAGTTTGAAGAAAAAAGGACATCCCTGAAAGCTCAATTTCAAGGCTTTATGAGACGCATGCAAATCCAACCACAGAGGTATCGGCTCACACCAGTCAGAAGAACCACCAGCAACAAAACTACCAACAATTCATGCTGAAGGGGTCGTGGAGAAGTGCATACCCTCTAGGTTAAGTGGGACTTTGCCGCCAGCCGCGCCGGGTCCTCAAAGTGTAGCAACAACCGACGAGAGGGGGTAGGGAACTGAACGCACCAAGGTATGGGATCAGAAGGGCACAAGCAACTGACGCTTGCAAGGCAAGTTTAATAACAAAGCACAGCCGTATATATACCCCTAAAGCAGGGAATTTGCTTCGTCACGCCTTATCGGCATCAGCTGGTTGGTTGGCTGCTCGGCTTCTCCCTCAAAGGCACCAATTTCCCCTCCAGGGTTGCTTTTCCTAGCTTTAGGGAAGAACCAGGGACTCCCAGTAACTGAGCAGGTCCCTGGAGCGATTTGGCCAAAGACCATCTCCTTTTGTATGTTCATACCATAAAGTCCAGGATGCATACCAAGGAGAGTACAGTCGGGCCCTGAGGCTTATGAGGGTCTTAGTGGCGCCTTCCTCAGAGGGCAATGCTCGCCACAGGACTTCACCTGGTAAGAGGCACTAATGGGAACAGAATGGAGGTGCCTTTACAAGGTAAACACTGAGTTACGATATGATCCAGCAGGCCCACTCGTGGGCCTATAACCTAAGAAAGGAGACAGAAGTGGAAAGACACAGGCAGGCAAATCTGCATTGCAGGAGTATTACAATAGCCAGGACATGGAAGCAACCAGAAAGTCCATCAACAGATGAGTGGACAAACAAGAACAGGGACCTGTACAGATGGAATATTAGCCAAGGAACAAAATGAAACAATGCCATCAACAGCACCATCGGTGAGGCTAGAGTTCATCACGCACCTTGCAGTAAGTCACAGAGCGAAAGATACATATCCTACGATATCACTTATAGGTGTTCCCTAAAAATTGATATCACTGAAGGTATTTCCACAGAGAAAGGCAATCACAGATGCAATAAACAGATTTATGGTTCACCCATGGACAGGTGTGAGAATTGTGTACATTAGGAAATTGGGTTTAAGAGAGAGATACAAACACAGGTGAAATACAAAATCACCAAAGGCCTACGGAATACCAAGAGAAGAGTACTCAACATTGTGTCATAAGCTACATGGGAAAAGGATCCAAAGAAGACTAGATACATGTTTATGTGTAAAAGAGCCACCTCTTTCACACCTACAACAAGCAAAACATTGTAATCAAACTTGCTGTGAGAAAAAATAAACATTGAATTAAAAAACGAACAAGTCAGTCGTGAGACACAAACTTAAGGGGCTTTTTCCTGGCACAGTCCATTCTAATTGACAACCGAGAATACGACTTCCACGGAGGCTCTGTTGCCCGAGTAACCAGGTTTGGTAAAGGAGACCTGCTGCCGCCTTGTGGCCGTTTCTCAAAACAGCAGCTTTAAACCCAGTGCTAATGGTCACTTGATATTCAAAATCATTGCAGGCCTATAAATGACACCTGCCCTCAAAAACAATTCTTGGGTCGTACATCGAGGAAAAAAACTCAAAAGACGTGCACATTTCAAAACGACAATTTCAAGAGGCATATTTTGCGCACATTTTGTCTTCTCTTGCTTTCTTTCTCTTGTGATAAATACAAGGGCATGGAAAAATGCTCAACATCAGGAATTAATTAAAGCCATGCAAATCCAGTCGACAAAAACGTTCACCCACAGTCGTCAGAATGATCATCAGCCACAGAGTCTACAAAGAATAAATGCTCAAGGTGTTTCAGAGAACTCTGTGCCCTCTAGCTGCCGCTGGGACGTAACCTGGGAACAGCTAGTAGTGAGAACACCGTGGAGGTGCGTTGAAAGGTAAAAATTGAGCTAACCTGTAATCGGGTAGGCCCACTGATGGGCCTATCTCCCGAGTAGACCAAAATCAAAAAGACACAGGCTGGCCATCCTGCACTGCAGCAGCACGTACCATCGCCAAGACTTGGAAGAAACCCAAATGTCCATCAACAGAACAATGCACCAAGAAGAAGGGGCCCATGTGCACAATGGAATATGAGCCACGGAAAAGCATGCAACAGTGCCGCTGGCACCACCGTAGAAGGATCTAGAGATACCCACCCAAAAGGAAGTACGAAAGAAACCGAAATAGAAATATCCTATGACATCACTTATAGTTGTTACTTCAACATTGATACCCATGAAGTCATTTCCAAGAGAAGGCCGTGCATAGATCCAGAAAACCAACTATGCTTAACCAAGTGGAAAGGTGTAAGGAATGTATGAATTTGGATATGGGGGTTTACAGACATGTACTGATACATATGAAATATATAATCACAAAATACCTAAGGAATACCAAGAGAGGTCGACTCAACACTCTGTAATAACCTACACGGGAAAGGATCCAAAGATGAATAGATCGATACATACATATGATGAACCAGATGCTGTACACCTAGAACACACACCACATTTTTATCCAATTGGCTGTGATACTAGATAACAATTAAATTTTTAAAAACACACAAGAAGTAAGGAGATATAAGCTCTTGGGGGTTTGCCCTGGCACACTGCACTCTCATTTGCAGCCTACTAACACAATTTCCAGGAAGCCTCTGTTGCAGGAAAACCCAGAGTTGGAAATGGAGAAATGCTGCCGCCTTGTGGCCGTTTCCCGCAAGAGCGGCTTCAAACGCATAGCTATGGGTCACTTAACATTCACAAGGACTCAGGCCTCTAAAAGACACCTGCCCTCAAAAAAAAAAAAAAAAATGTCCTGAGCTCGGCAGTGGCCAAAAAAATTCAAAGCAGGCAAATGTGTCAAAGAGGTAGTATGATAGAGGTAAGTTTTACCCACTCTTTATCAAAAAAAGGAAAATGGAGAAAAGCTCAACATCAGGAATCATCAGACTCCTCTAACCTACAAAAAGCTTTCAGCTCACCCAAGTTAACTACCGTCAGCCAAAAGACTACAAACAATAAATGCTGAAGGGGTTTTAGAGAACTCTGTTCCCTCTGTCTGCGGAGGACATGTCTAGTTGTAACAGCCAATAATGAGAACAGAAAGGAGCTGCGTTTTCAATTAAAAATTGAGCCACCCTTCCATCCAGAACACCCACAGCTGAGCCTCTCACCTGAGAAGACAGGCTGCAAGAGCTGCACTCCACGAGTTTTCACAGTAGCCAAGACACCGAAGCAACCCAAATGTCCATCAACAGATGAATGGATAAGAAGAGCTGGTCCGTGGACACAGTGGACTATTAGCCATGGAAAACAAGGAAACACTGCTCTTTGAGGCACCAGAGATGAGCCTAGAGATCATCACAGAACATGAGTTAAGTCGGAAAGCAAAAGACATACCGTATGACATCACGTATAGGCGTTATCTAACAGCTGACACAAAGGAACATATTTCCACAAAGAAAGACACTCACAGACTTAGAAAACAAACTAAGCTTATGTAAAATGAAAGGTGGGGGGAATGGATAAATTAAGATTAGTGTCACCATATGTGTACAAATACATATTAAATATATATATCAAACAGACCGACCATATAGCAAGGGAGGTCACCAGAACACTCTGCAATAATTTACATGGGAAGAGGATCTGTACAAGAAAATATATATATATATATATATATATATATATATATAAAACGTACGAATGAACCAGATTCTGTACATCTAGGACCAACAATATTCTAATCATTACCCCGATTTAAAAAAATTAAAAGAGCGAACAAGAAGTAATGTGACATAAACTTCTGGGGTTTTTTCCTGGCACATTCCATTCTAATTGACAACCTGGGAACAGGACTTCCAGAAGGGCTCTGCTGCCCTAGTAACCGTATGTGGGAATGTAGCAATGCTGACGCCTTGTGGCCGTTTCCCACAGCAGCAGCTTTAAAGTCAGTGCTAATGGTCACTCAATATTCACACACATTGCAGGCTTGAAAATGACACCTGCCCTCCAAAAGAAATCCTGGGGTCGAAAATCGACCAAAAAAGTCAAAAGAGGGCAACCTTCCAAGAAGACAATTTCAAGAGGTTTATTGTACTCACGTTTTTTTTTTTTTTTCTGTTTTTGTTTAACAGAATAAAAAAAGGCGTGGAAAAATGCTGAACCTTAGGAATTATTAGACACGAAAATACACGTTACAAAAACCTATCATGTCACACCACTCAGCATGGCCATCAGCGAAACTTCTGCAAACAAGAAATGCTGAAGGGGTGGTGAAGAAATGCGTACCCTCGGTTCTAAGTGGGTCGTGGTAAGAGTCCCTAAGGAAAACACAGTGGAGTTGCCTGGAAAGGGTCAACATTGAGCGACCGTTCAATCAAGCATACCCACTGCTGGGTCTATCGCCTGAGAGGATGAGAATGAAAAAAGACACGGGCTGGCAATCCTGCAATCCAGCAATGTTTACCGTAGCCAACACTTGGAAGCCATGAAAATGTCCAGCAACAGAGGAATGCAGAAAGGAGAAGTGGTCCATGGACACAATGGAAGAGTGCTCCAGTGAAAAGTAGAAATTCCATTTTAAAAACAGATATAAGTAAGGAGACATCAGCTTTGGGGGGTTTCTCCAGACACATCCCACCGTCATTGATAACCGAGGAACACCACTGGCAGGAAGGTCTGCTTCACTAGTTACCAGAGTGGGAAACGCAGAAATGCTGCAGCCCTCTGGCCGTTACCTGCAACGGCCGCTTGAAAACCCGTGCTAATGGTCACTTCATGTGCACAAGTCCTGGAGGGCTGTCAATGAAACCTGCCCTCAAAATGTCTTGAGGGAGGTAGTGGCCAAAATATTTCAAAAGGTGGCACATACTTCAAGAAAAGAATGTGATGAGGTAAGCTACACACACAGTTTGAAGAAAAAAGGACATCCCTGAAAGCTCAATTTCAAGGCTTTATGAGACGCATGCAAATCCAACCACAGAGGTATCGGCTCACACCAGTCAGAAGAACCACCAGCAACAAAACTACCAACAATTCATGCTGAAGGGGTCGTGGAGAAGTGCATACCCTCTAGGTTAAGTGGGACTTTGCCGCCAGCCGCGCCGGGTCCTCAAAGTGTAGCAACAACCGACGAGAGGGGGTAGGGAACTGAACGCACCAAGGTATGGGATCAGAAGGGCACAAGCAACTGACGCTTGCAAGGCAAGTTTAATAACAAAGCACAGCCGTATATATACCCCTAAAGCAGGGAATTTGCTTCGTCACGCCTTATCGGCATCAGCTGGTTGGTTGGCTGCTCGGCTTCTCCCTCAAAGGCACCAATTTCCCCTCCAGGGTTGCTTTTCCTAGCTTTAGGGAAGAACCAGGGACTCCCAGTAACTGAGCAGGTCCCTGGAGCGATTTGGCCAAAGACCATCTCCTTTTGTATGTTCATACCATAAAGTCCAGGATGCATACCAAGGAGAGTACAGTCGGGCCCTGAGGCTTATGAGGGTCTTAGTGGCGCCTTCCTCAGAGGGCAATGCTCGCCACAGGACTTCACCTGGTAAGAGGCACTAATGGGAACAGAATGGAGGTGCCTTTACAAGGTAAACACTGAGTTACGATATGATCCAGCAGGCCCACTCGTGGGCCTATAACCTAAGAAAGGAGACAGAAGTGGAAAGACACAGGCAGGCAAATCTGCATTGCAGGAGTATTACAATAGCCAGGACATGGAAGCAACCAGAAAGTCCATCAACAGATGAGTGGACAAACAAGAACAGGGACCTGTACAGATGGAATATTAGCCAAGGAACAAAATGAAACAATGCCATCAACAGCACCATCGGTGAGGCTAGAGTTCATCACGCACCTTGCAGTAAGTCACAGAGCGAAAGATACATATCCTACGATATCACTTATAGGTGTTCCCTAAAAATTGATATCACTGAAGGTATTTCCACAGAGAAAGGCAATCACAGATGCAATAAACAGATTTATGGTTCACCCATGGACAGGTGTGAGAATTGTGTACATTAGGAAATTGGGTTTAAGAGAGAGATACAAACACAGGTGAAATACAAAATCACCAAAGGCCTACGGAATACCAAGAGAAGAGTACTCAACATTGTGTCATAAGCTACATGGGAAAAGGATCCAAAGAAGACTAGATACATGTTTATGTGTAAAAGAGCCACCTCTTTCACACCTACAACAAGCAAAACATTGTAATCAAACTTGCTGTGAGAAAAAATAAACATTGAATTAAAAAACGAACAAGTCAGTCGTGAGACACAAACTTAAGGGGCTTTTTCCTGGCACAGTCCATTCTAATTGACAACCGAGAATACGACTTCCACGGAGGCTCTGTTGCCCGAGTAACCAGGTTTGGTAAAGGAGACCTGCTGCCGCCTTGTGGCCGTTTCTCAAAACAGCAGCTTTAAACCCAGTGCTAATGGTCACTTGATATTCAAAATCATTGCAGGCCTATAAATGACACCTGCCCTCAAAAACAATTCTTGGGTCGTACATCGAGGAAAAAAACTCAAAAGACGTGCACATTTCAAAACGACAATTTCAAGAGGCATATTTTGCGCACATTTTGTCTTCTCTTGCTTTCTTTCTCTTGTGATAAATACAAGGGCATGGAAAAATGCTCAACATCAGGAATTAATTAAAGCCATGCAAATCCAGTCGACAAAAACGTTCACCCACAGTCGTCAGAATGATCATCAGCCACAGAGTCTACAAAGAATAAATGCTCAAGGTGTTTCAGAGAACTCTGTGCCCTCTAGCTGCCGCTGGGACGTAACCTGGGAACAGCTAGTAGTGAGAACACCGTGGAGGTGCGTTGAAAGGTAAAAATTGAGCTAACCTGTAATCGGGTAGGCCCACTGATGGGCCTATCTCCCGAGTAGACCAAAATCAAAAAGACACAGGCTGGCCATCCTGCACTGCAGCAGCACGTACCATCGCCAAGACTTGGAAGAAACCCAAATGTCCATCAACAGAACAATGCACCAAGAAGAAGGGGCCCATGTGCACAATGGAATATGAGCCACGGAAAAGCATGCAACAGTGCCGCTGGCACCACCGTAGAAGGATCTAGAGATACCCACCCAAAAGGAAGTACGAAAGAAACCGAAATAGAAATATCCTATGACATCACTTATAGTTGTTACTTCAACATTGATACCCATGAAGTCATTTCCAAGAGAAGGCCGTGCATAGATCCAGAAAACCAACTATGCTTAACCAAGTGGAAAGGTGTAAGGAATGTATGAATTTGGATATGGGGGTTTACAGACATGTACTGATACATATGAAATATATAATCACAAAATACCTAAGGAATACCAAGAGAGGTCGACTCAACACTCTGTAATAACCTACACGGGAAAGGATCCAAAGATGAATAGATCGATACATACATATGATGAACCAGATGCTGTACACCTAGAACACACACCACATTTTTATCCAATTGGCTGTGATACTAGATAACAATTAAATTTTTAAAAACACACAAGAAGTAAGGAGATATAAGCTCTTGGGGGTTTGCCCTGGCACACTGCACTCTCATTTGCAGCCTACTAACACAATTTCCAGGAAGCCTCTGTTGCAGGAAAACCCAGAGTTGGAAATGGAGAAATGCTGCCGCCTTGTGGCCGTTTCCCGCAAGAGCGGCTTCAAACGCATAGCTATGGGTCACTTAACATTCACAAGGACTCAGGCCTCTAAAAGACACCTGCCCTCAAAAAAAAAAAAAAAATGTCCTGAGCTCGGCAGTGGCCAAAAAAATTCAAAGCAGGCAAATGTGTCAAAGAGGTAGTATGATAGAGGTAAGTTTTACCCACTCTTTATCAAAAAAAGGAAAATGGAGAAAAGCTCAACATCAGGAATCATCAGACTCCTCTAACCTACAAAAAGCTTTCAGCTCACCCAAGTTAACTACCGTCAGCCAAAAGACTACAAACAATAAATGCTGAAGGGGTTTTAGAGAACTCTGTTCCCTCTGTCTGCGGAGGACATGTCTAGTTGTAACAGCCAATAATGAGAACAGAAAGGAGCTGCGTTTTCAATTAAAAATTGAGCCACCCTTCCATCCAGAACACCCACAGCTGAGCCTCTCACCTGAGAAGACAGGCTGCAAGAGCTGCACTCCACGAGTTTTCACAGTAGCCAAGACACCGAAGCAACCCAAATGTCCATCAACAGATGAATGGATAAGAAGAGCTGGTCCGTGGACACAGTGGACTATTAGCCATGGAAAACAAGGAAACACTGCTCTTTGAGGCACCAGAGATGAGCCTAGAGATCATCACAGAACATGAGTTAAGTCGGAAAGCAAAAGACATACCGTATGACATCACGTATAGGCGTTATCTAACAGCTGACACAAATGAACATATTTCCACAAAGAAAGACACTCACAGACTTAGAAAACAAACTAAGCTTATGTAAAATGAAAGGTGGGGGGAATGGATAAATTAAGATTAGTGTCACCATATGTGTACAAATACATATTAAATATATATATCAAACAGACCGACCATATAGCAAGGGAGGTCACCAGAACACTCTGCAATAATTTACATGGGAAGAGGATCTGTACAAGAAAATATATATATATATATAAAACGTACGAATGAACCAGATTCTGTACATCTAGGACCAACAATATTCTAATCATTACCCCGATTTAAAAAAATTAAAAGAGCGAACAAGAAGTAATGTGACATAAACTTCTGGGGTTTTTTCCTGGCACATTCCATTCTAATTGACAACCTGGGAACAGGACTTCCAGAAGGGCTCTGCTGCCCTAGTAACCGTATGTGGGAATGTAGCAATGCTGACGCCTTGTGGCCGTTTCCCACAGCAGCAGCTTTAAAGTCAGTGCTAATGGTCACTCAATATTCACACACATTGCAGGCTTGAAAATGACACCTGCCCTCCAAAAGAAATCCTGGGGTCGAAAATCGACCAAAAAAGTCAAAAGAGGGCAACCTTCCAAGAAGACAATTTCAAGAGGTTTATTGTACTCACGTTTTTTTTTTTTTTCTGTTTTTGTTTAACAGAATAAAAAAAGGCGTGGAAAAATGCTGAACGTTAGGAATTATTAGACACGAAAATACACGTTACAAAAACCTATCATGTCACACCACTCAGCATGGCCATCAGCGAAACTTCTGCAAACAAGAAATGCTGAAGGGGTGGTGAAGAAATGCGTACCCTCGGTTCTAAGTGGGTCGTGGTAAGAGTCCCTAAGGAAAACACAGTGGAGTTGCCTGGAAAGGGTCAACATTGAGCGACCGTTCAATCAAGCATACCCACTGCTGGGTCTATCGCCTGAGAGGATGAGAATGAAAAAAGACACGGGCTGGCAATCCTGCAATCCAGCAATGTTTACCGTAGCCAACACTTGGAAGCCATGAAAATGTCCAGCAACAGAGGAATGCAGAAAGGAGAAGTGGTCCATGGACACAATGGAAGAGTGCTCCAGTGAAAAGTAGAAATTCCATTTTAAAAACAGATATAAGTAAGGAGACATCAGCTTTGGGGGGTTTCTCCAGACACATCCCACCGTCATTGATAACCGAGGAACACCACTGGCAGGAAGGTCTGCTTCACTAGTTACCAGAGTGGGAAACGCAGAAATGCTGCAGCCCTCTGGCCGTTACCTGCAACGGCCGCTTGAAAACCCGTGCTAATGGTCACTTCATGTGCACAAGTCCTGGAGGGCTGTCAATGAAACCTGCCCTCAAAATGTCTTGAGGGAGGTAGTGGCCAAAATATTTCAAAAGGTGGCACATACTTCAAGAAAAGAATGTGATGAGGTAAGCTACACACACAGTTTGAAGAAAAAAGGACATCCCTGAAAGCTCAATTTCAAGGCTTTATGAGACGCATGCAAATCCAACCACAGAGGTATCGGCTCACACCAGTCAGAAGAACCACCAGCAACAAAACTACCAACAATTCATGCTGAAGGGGTCGTGGAGAAGTGCATACCCTCTAGGTTAAGTGGGACTTTGCCGCCAGCCGCGCCGGGTCCTCAAAGTGTAGCAACAACCGACGAGAGGGGGTAGGGAACTGAACGCACCAAGGTATGGGATCAGAAGGGCACAAGCAACTGACGCTTGCAAGGCAAGTTTAATAACAAAGCACAGCCGTATATATACCCCTAAAGCAGGGAATTTGCTTCGTCACGCCTTATCGGCATCAGCTGGTTGGTTGGCTGCTCGGCTTCTCCCTCAAAGGCACCAATTTCCCCTCCAGGGTTGCTTTTCCTAGCTTTAGGGAAGAACCAGGGACTCCCAGTAACTGAGCAGGTCCCTGGAGCGATTTGGCCAAAGACCATCTCCTTTTGTATGTTCATACCATAAAGTCCAGGATGCATACCAAGGAGAGTACAGTCGGGCCCTGAGGCTTATGAGGGTCTTAGTGGCGCCTTCCTCAGAGGGCAATGCTCGCCACAGGACTTCACCTGGTAAGAGGCACTAATGGGAACAGAATGGAGGTGCCTTTACAAGGTAAACACTGAGTTACGATATGATCCAGCAGGCCCACTCGTGGGCCTATAACCTAAGAAAGGAGACAGAAGTGGAAAGACACAGGCAGGCAAATCTGCATTGCAGGAGTATTACAATAGCCAGGACATGGAAGCAACCAGAAAGTCCATCAACAGATGAGTGGACAAACAAGAACAGGGACCTGTACAGATGGAATATTAGCCAAGGAACAAAATGAAACAATGCCATCAACAGCACCATCGGTGAGGCTAGAGTTCATCACGCACCTTGCAGTAAGTCACAGAGCGAAAGATACATATCCTACGATATCACTTATAGGTGTTCCCTAAAAATTGATATCACTGAAGGTATTTCCACAGAGAAAGGCAATCACAGATGCAATAAACAGATTTATGGTTCACCCATGGACAGGTGTGAGAATTGTGTACATTAGGAAATTGGGTTTAAGAGAGAGATACAAACACAGGTGAAATACAAAATCACCAAAGGCCTACGGAATACCAAGAGAAGAGTACTCAACATTGTGTCATAAGCTACATGGGAAAAGGATCCAAAGAAGACTAGATACATGTTTATGTGTAAAAGAGCCACCTCTTTCACACCTACAACAAGCAAAACATTGTAATCAAACTTGCTGTGAGAAAAAATAAACATTGAATTAAAAAACGAACAAGTCAGTCGTGAGACACAAACTTAAGGGGCTTTTTCCTGGCACAGTCCATTCTAATTGACAACCGAGAATACGACTTCCACGGAGGCTCTGTTGCCCGAGTAACCAGGTTTGGTAAAGGAGACCTGCTGCCGCCTTGTGGCCGTTTCTCAAAACAGCAGCTTTAAACCCAGTGCTAATGGTCACTTGATATTCAAAATCATTGCAGGCCTATAAATGACACCTGCCCTCAAAAACAATTCTTGGGTCGTACATCGAGGAAAAAAACTCAAAAGACGTGCACATTTCAAAACGACAATTTCAAGAGGCATATTTTGCGCACATTTTGTCTTCTCTTGCTTTCTTTCTCTTGTGATAAATACAAGGGCATGGAAAAATGCTCAACATCAGGAATTAATTAAAGCCATGCAAATCCAGTCGACAAAAACGTTCACCCACAGTCGTCAGAATGATCATCAGCCACAGAGTCTACAAAGAATAAATGCTCAAGGTGTTTCAGAGAACTCTGTGCCCTCTAGCTGCCGCTGGGACGTAACCTGGGAACAGCTAGTAGTGAGAACACCGTGGAGGTGCGTTGAAAGGTAAAAATTGAGCTAACCTGTAATCGGGTAGGCCCACTGATGGGCCTATCTCCCGAGTAGACCAAAATCAAAAAGACACAGGCTGGCCATCCTGCACTGCAGCAGCACGTACCATCGCCAAGACTTGGAAGAAACCCAAATGTCCATCAACAGAACAATGCACCAAGAAGAAGGGGCCCATGTGCACAATGGAATATGAGCCACGGAAAAGCATGCAACAGTGCCGCTGGCACCACCGTAGAAGGATCTAGAGATACCCACCCAAAAGGAAGTACGAAAGAAACCGAAATAGAAATATCCTATGACATCACTTATAGTTGTTACTTCAACATTGATACCCATGAAGTCATTTCCAAGAGAAGGCCGTGCATAGATCCAGAAAACCAACTATGCTTAACCAAGTGGAAAGGTGTAAGGAATGTATGAATTTGGATATGGGGGTTTACAGACATGTACTGATACATATGAAATATATAATCACAAAATACCTAAGGAATACCAAGAGAGGTCGACTCAACACTCTGTAATAACCTACACGGGAAAGGATCCAAAGATGAATAGATCGATACATACATATGATGAACCAGATGCTGTACACCTAGAACACACACCACATTTTTATCCAATTGGCTGTGATACTAGATAACAATTAAATTTTTAAAAACACACAAGAAGTAAGGAGATATAAGCTCTTGGGGGTTTGCCCTGGCACACTGCACTCTCATTTGCAGCCTACTAACACAATTTCCAGGAAGCCTCTGTTGCAGGAAAACCCAGAGTTGGAAATGGAGAAATGCTGCCGCCTTGTGGCCGTTTCCCGCAAGAGCGGCTTCAAACGCATAGCTATGGGTCACTTAACATTCACAAGGACTCAGGCCTCTAAAAGACACCTGCCCTCAAAAAAAAAAAAAAAATGTCCTGAGCTCGGCAGTGGCCAAAAAAATTCAAAGCAGGCAAATGTGTCAAAGAGGTAGTATGATAGAGGTAAGTTTTACCCACTCTTTATCAAAAAAAGGAAAATGGAGAAAAGCTCAACATCAGGAATCATCAGACTCCTCTAACCTACAAAAAGCTTTCAGCTCACCCAAGTTAACTACCGTCAGCCAAAAGACTACAAACAATAAATGCTGAAGGGGTTTTAGAGAACTCTGTTCCCTCTGTCTGCGGAGGACATGTCTAGTTGTAACAGCCAATAATGAGAACAGAAAGGAGCTGCGTTTTCAATTAAAAATTGAGCCACCCTTCCATCCAGAACACCCACAGCTGAGCCTCTCACCTGAGAAGACAGGCTGCAAGAGCTGCACTCCACGAGTTTTCACAGTAGCCAAGACACCGAAGCAACCCAAATGTCCATCAACAGATGAATGGATAAGAAGAGCTGGTCCGTGGACACAGTGGACTATTAGCCATGGAAAACAAGGAAACACTGCTCTTTGAGGCACCAGAGATGAGCCTAGAGATCATCACAGAACATGAGTTAAGTCGGAAAGCAAAAGACATACCGTATGACATCACGTATAGGCGTTATCTAACAGCTGACACAAAGGAACATATTTCCACAAAGAAAGACACTCACAGACTTAGAAAACAAACTAAGCTTATGTAAAATGAAAGGTGGGGGGAATGGATAAATTAAGATTAGTGTCACCATATGTGTACAAATACATATTAAATATATATATCAAACAGACCGACCATATAGCAAGGGAGGTCACCAGAACACTCTGCAATAATTTACATGGGAAGAGGATCTGTACAAGAAAATATATATATATATATAAAACGTACGAATGAACCAGATTCTGTACATCTAGGACCAACAATATTCTAATCATTACCCCGATTTAAAAAAATTAAAAGAGCGAACAAGAAGTAATGTGACATAAACTTCTGGGGTTTTTTCCTGGCACATTCCATTCTAATTGACAACCTGGGAACAGGACTTCCAGAAGGGCTCTGCTGCCCTAGTAACCGTATGTGGGAATGTAGCAATGCTGACGCCTTGTGGCCGTTTCCCACAGCAGCAGCTTTAAAGTCAGTGCTAATGGTCACTCAATATTCACACACATTGCAGGCTTGAAAATGACACCTGCCCTCCAAAAGAAATCCTGGGGTCGAAAATCGACCAAAAAAGTCAAAAGAGGGCAACCTTCCAAGAAGACAATTTCAAGAGGTTTATTGTACTCACGTTTTTTTTTTTTCTGTTTTTGTTTAACAGAATAAAAAAAGGCGTGGAAAAATGCTGAACGTTAGGAATTATTAGACACGAAAATACACGTTACAAAAACCTATCATGTCACACCACTCAGCATGGCCATCAGCGAAACTTCTGCAAACAAGAAATGCTGAAGGGGTGGTGAAGAAATGCGTACCCTCGGTTCTAAGTGGGTCGTGGTAAGAGTCCCTAAGGAAAACACAGTGGAGTTGCCTGGAAAGGGTCAACATTGAGCGACCGTTCAATCAAGCATACCCACTGCTGGGTCTATCGCCTGAGAGGATGAGAATGAAAAAAGACACGGGCTGGCAATCCTGCAATCCAGCAATGTTTACCGTAGCCAACACTTGGAAGCCATGAAAATGTCCAGCAACAGAGGAATGCAGAAAGGAGAAGTGGTCCATGGACACAATGGAAGAGTGCTCCAGTGAAAAGTAGAAATTCCATTTTAAAAACAGATATAAGTAAGGAGACATCAGCTTTGGGGGGTTTCTCCAGACACATCCCACCGTCATTGATAACCGAGGAACACCACTGGCAGGAAGGTCTGCTTCACTAGTTACCAGAGTGGGAAACGCAGAAATGCTGCAGCCCTCTGGCCGTTACCTGCAACGGCCGCTTGAAAACCCGTGCTAATGGTCACTTCATGTGCACAAGTCCTGGAGGGCTGTCAATGAAACCTGCCCTCAAAATGTCTTGAGGGAGGTAGTGGCCAAAATATTTCAAAAGGTGGCACATACTTCAAGAAAAGAATGTGATGAGGTAAGCTACACACACAGTTTGAAGAAAAAAGGACATCCCTGAAAGCTCAATTTCAAGGCTTTATGAGACGCATGCAAATCCAACCACAGAGGTATCGGCTCACACCAGTCAGAAGAACCACCAGCAACAAAACTACCAACAATTCATGCTGAAGGGGTCGTGGAGAAGTGCATACCCTCTAGGTTAAGTGGGACTTTGCCGCCAGCCGCGGCGGGTCCTCAAAGTGTAGCAACAACCGACGAGAGGGGGTAGGGAACTGAACGCACCAAGGTATGGGATCAGAAGGGCACAAGCAACTGACGCTTGCAAGGCAAGTTTAATAACAAAGCACAGCCGTATATATACCCCTAAAGCAGGGAATTTGCTTCGTCACGCCTTATCGGCATCAGCTGGTTGGTTGGCTGCTCGGCTTCTCCCTCAAAGGCACCAATTTCCCCTCCAGGGTTGCTTTTCCTAGCTTTAGGGAAGAACCAGGGACTCCCAGTAACTGAGCAGGTCCCTGGAGCGATTTGGCCAAAGACCATCTCCTTTTGTATGTTCATACCATAAAGTCCAGGATGCATACCAAGGAGAGTACAGTCGGGCCCTGAGGCTTATGAGGGTCTTAGTGGCGCCTTCCTCAGAGGGCAATGCTCGCCACAGGACTTCACCTGGTAAGAGGCACTAATGGGAACAGAATGGAGGTGCCTTTACAAGGTAAACACTGAGTTACGATATGATCCAGCAGGCCCACTCGTGGGCCTATAACCTAAGAAAGGAGACAGAAGTGGAAAGACACAGGCAGGCAAATCTGCATTGCAGGAGTATTACAATAGCCAGGACATGGAAGCAACCAGAAAGTCCATCAACAGATGAGTGGACAAACAAGAACAGGGACCTGTACAGATGGAATATTAGCCAAGGAACAAAATGAAACAATGCCATCAACAGCACCATCGGTGAGGCTAGAGTTCATCACGCACCTTGCAGTAAGTCACAGAGCGAAAGATACATATCCTACGATATCACTTATAGGTGTTCCCTAAAAATTGATATCACTGAAGGTATTTCCACAGAGAAAGGCAATCACAGATGCAATAAACAGATTTATGGTTCACCCATGGACAGGTGTGAGAATTGTGTACATTAGGAAATTGGGTTTAAGAGAGAGATACAAACACAGGTGAAATACAAAATCACCAAAGGCCTACGGAATACCAAGAGAAGAGTACTCAACATTGTGTCATAAGCTACATGGGAAAAGGATCCAAAGAAGACTAGATACATGTTTATGTGTAAAAGAGCCACCTCTTTCACACCTACAACAAGCAAAACATTGTAATCAAACTTGCTGTGAGAAAAAATAAACATTGAATTAAAAAACGAACAAGTCAGTCGTGAGACACAAACTTAAGGGGCTTTTTCCTGGCACAGTCCATTCTAATTGACAACCGAGAATACGACTTCCACGGAGGCTCTGTTGCCCGAGTAACCAGGTTTGGTAAAGGAGACCTGCTGCCGCCTTGTGGCCGTTTCTCAAAACAGCAGCTTTAAACCCAGTGCTAATGGTCACTTGATATTCAAAATCATTGCAGGCCTATAAATGACACCTGCCCTCAAAAACAATTCTTGGGTCGTACATCGAGGAAAAAAACTCAAAAGACGTGCACATTTCAAAACGACAATTTCAAGAGGCATATTTTGCGCACATTTTGTCTTCTCTTGCTTTCTTTCTCTTGTGATAAATACAAGGGCATGGAAAAATGCTCAACATCAGGAATTAATTAAAGCCATGCAAATCCAGTCGACAAAAACGTTCACCCACAGTCGTCAGAATGATCATCAGCCACAGAGTCTACAAAGAATAAATGCTCAAGGTGTTTCAGAGAACTCTGTGCCCTCTAGCTGCCGCTGGGACGTAACCTGGGAACAGCTAGTAGTGAGAACACCGTGGAGGTGCGTTGAAAGGTAAAAATTGAGCTAACCTGTAATCGGGTAGGCCCACTGATGGGCCTATCTCCCGAGTAGACCAAAATCAAAAAGACACAGGCTGGCCATCCTGCACTGCAGCAGCACGTACCATCGCCAAGACTTGGAAGAAACCCAAATGTCCATCAACAGAACAATGCACCAAGAAGAAGGGGCCCATGTGCACAATGGAATATGAGCCACGGAAAAGCATGCAACAGTGCCGCTGGC
The DNA here is from genome assembly GCF_026419965.1 of Kogia breviceps. Taxonomy (NCBI): domain Eukaryota; kingdom Metazoa; phylum Chordata; class Mammalia; order Artiodactyla; family Physeteridae; genus Kogia; species Kogia breviceps. The sequence goes on along the minus strand of NC_081310.1, from coordinate 67,863,111 downwards.
ACCACCGTAGAAGGATCTAGAGATACCCACCCAAAAGGAAGTACGAAAGAAACCGAAATAGAAATATCCTATGACATCACTTATAGTTGTTACTTCAACATTGATACCCATGAAGTCATTTCCAAGAGAAGGCCGTGCATAGATCCAGAAAACCAACTATGCTTAACCAAGTGGAAAGGTGTAAGGAATGTATGAATTTGGATATGGGGGTTTACAGACATGTACTGATACATATGAAATATATAATCACAAAATACCTAAGGAATACCAAGAGAGGTCGACTCAACACTCTGTAATAACCTACACGGGAAAGGATCCAAAGATGAATAGATCGATACATACATATGATGAACCAGATGCTGTACACCTAGAACACACACCACATTTTTATCCAATTGGCTGTGATACTAGATAACAATTAAATTTTTAAAAACACACAAGAAGTAAGGAGATATAAGCTCTTGGGGGTTTGCCCTGGCACACTGCACTCTCATTTGCAGCCTACTAACACAATTTCCAGGAAGCCTCTGTTGCAGGAAAACCCAGAGTTGGAAATGGAGAAATGCTGCCGCCTTGTGGCCGTTTCCCGCAAGAGCGGCTTCAAACGCATAGCTATGGGTCACTTAACATTCACAAGGACTCAGGCCTCTAAAAGACACCTGCCCTCAAAAAAAAAAAAAAATGTCCTGAGCTCGGCAGTGGCCAAAAAAATTCAAAGCAGGCAAATGTGTCAAAGAGGTAGTATGATAGAGGTAAGTTTTACCCACTCTTTATCAAAAAAAGGAAAATGGAGAAAAGCTCAACATCAGGAATCATCAGACTCCTCTAACCTACAAAAAGCTTTCAGCTCACCCAAGTTAACTACCGTCAGCCAAAAGACTACAAACAATAAATGCTGAAGGGGTTTTAGAGAACTCTGTTCCCTCTGTCTGCGGAGGACATGTCTAGTTGTAACAGCCAATAATGAGAACAGAAAGGAGCTGCGTTTTCAATTAAAAATTGAGCCACCCTTCCATCCAGAACACCCACAGCTGAGCCTCTCACCTGAGAAGACAGGCTGCAAGAGCTGCACTCCACGAGTTTTCACAGTAGCCAAGACACCGAAGCAACCCAAATGTCCATCAACAGATGAATGGATAAGAAGAGCTGGTCCGTGGACACAGTGGACTATTAGCCATGGAAAACAAGGAAACACTGCTCTTTGAGGCACCAGAGATGAGCCTAGAGATCATCACAGAACATGAGTTAAGTCGGAAAGCAAAAGACATACCGTATGACATCACGTATAGGCGTTATCTAACAGCTGACACAAATGAACATATTTCCACAAAGAAAGACACTCACAGACTTAGAAAACAAACTAAGCTTATGTAAAATGAAAGGTGGGGGGAATGGATAAATTAAGATTAGTGTCACCATATGTGTACAAATACATATTAAATATATATATCAAACAGACCGACCATATAGCAAGGGAGGTCACCAGAACACTCTGCAATAATTTACATGGGAAGAGGATCTGTACAAGAAAATATATATATATATATAAAACGTACGAATGAACCAGATTCTGTACATCTAGGACCAACAATATTCTAATCATTACCCCGATTTAAAAAAATTAAAAGAGCGAACAAGAAGTAATGTGACATAAACTTCTGGGGTTTTTTCCTGGCACATTCCATTCTAATTGACAACCTGGGAACAGGACTTCCAGAAGGGCTCTGCTGCCCTAGTAACCGTATGTGGGAATGTAGCAATGCTGACGCCTTGTGGCCGTTTCCCACAGCAGCAGCTTTAAAGTCAGTGCTAATGGTCACTCAATATTCACACACATTGCAGGCTTGAAAATGACACCTGCCCTCCAAAAGAAATCCTGGGGTCGAAAATCGACCAAAAAAGTCAAAAGAGGGCAACCTTCCAAGAAGACAATTTCAAGAGGTTTATTGTACTCACGTTTTTTTTTTTTTTCTGTTTTTGTTTAACAGAATAAAAAAAGGCGTGGAAAAATGCTGAACGTTAGGAATTATTAGACACGAAAATACACGTTACAAAAACCTATCATGTCACACCACTCAGCATGGCCATCAGCGAAACTTCTGCAAACAAGAAATGCTGAAGGGGTGGTGAAGAAATGCGTACCCTCGGTTCTAAGTGGGTCGTGGTAAGAGTCCCTAAGGAAAACACAGTGGAGTTGCCTGGAAAGGGTCAACATTGAGCGACCGTTCAATCAAGCATACCCACTGCTGGGTCTATCGCCTGAGAGGATGAGAATGAAAAAAGACACGGGCTGGCAATCCTGCAATCCAGCAATGTTTACCGTAGCCAACACTTGGAAGCCATGAAAATGTCCAGCAACAGAGGAATGCAGAAAGGAGAAGTGGTCCATGGACACAATGGAAGAGTGCTCCAGTGAAAAGTAGAAATTCCATTTTAAAAACAGATATAAGTAAGGAGACATCAGCTTTGGGGGGTTTCTCCAGACACATCCCACCGTCATTGATAACCGAGGAACACCACTGGCAGGAAGGTCTGCTTCACTAGTTACCAGAGTGGGAAACGCAGAAATGCTGCAGCCCTCTGGCCGTTACCTGCAACGGCCGCTTGAAAACCCGTGCTAATGGTCCCTTCATGTGCACAAGTCCTGGAGGGCTGTCAATGAAACCTGCCCTCAAAATGTCTTGAGGGAGGTAGTGGCCAAAATATTTCAAAAGGTGGCACATACTTCAAGAAAAGAATGTGATGAGGTAAGCTACACACACAGTTTGAAGAAAAAAGGACATCCCTGAAAGCTCAATTTCAAGGCTTTATGAGACGCATGCAAATCCAACCACAGAGGTATCGGCTCACACCAGTCAGAAGAACCACCAGCAACAAAACTACCAACAATTCATGCTGAAGGGGTCGTGGAGAAGTGCATACCCTCTAGGTTAAGTGGGACTTTGCCGCCAGCCGCGGCGGGTCCTCAAAGTGTAGCAACAACCGACGAGAGGGGGTAGGGAACTGAACGCACCAAGGTATGGGATCAGAAGGGCACAAGCAACTGACGCTTGCAAGGCAAGTTTAATAACAAAGCACAGCCGTATATATACCCCTAAAGCAGGGAATTTGCTTCGTCACGCCTTATCGGCATCAGCTGGTTGGTTGGCTGCTCGGCTTCTCCCTCAAAGGCACCAATTTCCCCTCCAGGGTTGCTTTTCCTAGCTTTAGGGAAGAACCAGGGACTCCCAGTAACTGAGCAGGTCCCTGGAGCGATTTGGCCAAAGACCATCTCCTTTTGTATGTTCATACCATAAAGTCCAGGATGCATACCAAGGAGAGTACAGTCGGGCCCTGAGGCTTATGAGGGTCTTAGTGGCGCCTTCCTCAGAGGGCAATGCTCGCCACAGGACTTCACCTGGTAAGAGGCACTAATGGGAACAGAATGGAGGTGCCTTTACAAGGTAAACACTGAGTTACGATATGATCCAGCAGGCCCACTCGTGGGCCTATAACCTAAGAAAGGAGACAGAAGTGGAAAGACACAGGCAGGCAAATCTGCATTGCAGGAGTATTACAATAGCCAGGACATGGAAGCAACCAGAAAGTCCATCAACAGATGAGTGGACAAACAAGAACAGGGACCTGTACAGATGGAATATTAGCCAAGGAACAAAATGAAACAATGCCATCAACAGCACCATCGGTGAGGCTAGAGTTCATCACGCACCTTGCAGTAAGTCACAGAGCGAAAGATACATATCCTACGATATCACTTATAGGTGTTCCCTAAAAATTGATATCACTGAAGGTATTTCCACAGAGAAAGGCAATCACAGATGCAATAAACAGATTTATGGTTCACCCATGGACAGGTGTGAGAATTGTGTACATTAGGAAATTGGGTTTAAGAGAGAGATACAAACACAGGTGAAATACAAAATCACCAAAGGCCTACGGAATACCAAGAGAAGAGTACTCAACATTGTGTCATAAGCTACATGGGAAAAGGATCCAAAGAAGACTAGATACATGTTTATGTGTAAAAGAGCCACCTCTTTCACACCTACAACAAGCAAAACATTGTAATCAAACTTGCTGTGAGAAAAAATAAACATTGAATTAAAAAACGAACAAGTCAGTCGTGAGACACAAACTTAAGGGGCTTTTTCCTGGCACAGTCCATTCTAATTGACAACCGAGAATACGACTTCCACGGAGGCTCTGTTGCCCGAGTAACCAGGTTTGGTAAAGGAGACCTGCTGCCGCCTTGTGGCCGTTTCTCAAAACAGCAGCTTTAAACCCAGTGCTAATGGTCACTTGATATTCAAAATCATTGCAGGCCTATAAATGACACCTGCCCTCAAAAACAATTCTTGGGTCGTACATCGAGGAAAAAAACTCAAAAGACGTGCACATTTCAAAACGACAATTTCAAGAGGCATATTTTGCGCACATTTTGTCTTCTCTTGCTTTCTTTCTCTTGTGATAAATACAAGGGCATGGAAAAATGCTCAACATCAGGAATTAATTAAAGCCATGCAAATCCAGTCGACAGAAACGTTCACCCACAGTCGTCAGAATGATCATCAGCCACAGAGTCTACAAAGAATAAATGCTCAAGGTGTTTCAGAGAACTCTGTGCCCTCTAGCTGCCGCTGGGACGTAACCTGGGAACAGCTAGTAGTGAGAACACCGTGGAGGTGCGTTGAAAGGTAAAAATTGAGCTAACCTGTAATCGGGTAGGCCCACTGATGGGCCTATCTCCCGAGTAGACCAAAATCAAAAAGACACAGGCTGGCCATCCTGCACTGCAGCAGCACGTACCATCGCCAAGACTTGGAAGAAACCCAAATGTCCATCAACAGAACAATGCACCAAGAAGAAGGGGCCCATGTGCACAATGGAATATGAGCCACGGAAAAGCATGCAACAGTGCCGCTGGCACCACCGTAGAAGGATCTAGAGATACCCACCCAAAAGGAAGTACGAAAGAAACCGAAATAGAAATATCCTATGACATCACTTATAGTTGTTACTTCAACATTGATACCCATGAAGTCATTTCCAAGAGAAGGCCGTGCATAGATCCAGAAAACCAACTATGCTTAACCAAGTGGAAAGGTGTAAGGAATGTATGAATTTGGATATGGGGGTTTACAGACATGTACTGATACATATGAAATATATAATCACAAAATACCTAAGGAATACCAAGAGAGGTCGACTCAACACTCTGTAATAACCTACACGGGAAAGGATCCAAAGATGAATAGATCGATACATACATATGATGAACCAGATGCTGTACACCTAGAACACACACCACATTTTTATCCAATTGGCTGTGATACTAGATAACAATTAAATTTTTAAAAACACACAAGAAGTAAGGAGATATAAGCTCTTGGGGGTTTGCCCTGGCACACTGCACTCTCATTTGCAGCCTACTAACACAATTTCCAGGAAGCCTCTGTTGCAGGAAAACCCAGAGTTGGAAATGGAGAAATGCTGCCGCCTTGTGGCCGTTTCCCGCAAGAGCGGCTTCAAACGCATAGCTATGGGTCACTTAACATTCACAAGGACTCAGGCCTCTAAAAGACACCTGCCCTCAAAAAAAAAAAAAAAATGTCCTGAGCTCGGCAGTGGCCAAAAAAATTCAAAGCAGGCAAATGTGTCAAAGAGGTAGTATGATAGAGGTAAGTTTTACCCACTCTTTATCAAAAAAAGGAAAATGGAGAAAAGCTCAACATCAGGAATCATCAGACTCCTCTAACCTACAAAAAGCTTTCAGCTCACCCAAGTTAACTACCGTCAGCCAAAAGACTACAAACAATAAATGCTGAAGGGGTTTTAGAGAACTCTGTTCCCTCTGTCTGCGGAGGACATGTCTAGTTGTAACAGCCAATAATGAGAACAGAAAGGAGCTGCGTTTTCAATTAAAAATTGAGCCACCCTTCCATCCAGAACACCCACAGCTGAGCCTCTCACCTGAGAAGACAGGCTGCAAGAGCTGCACTCCACGAGTTTTCACAGTAGCCAAGACACCGAAGCAACCCAAATGTCCATCAACAGATGAATGGATAAGAAGAGCTGGTCCGTGGACACAGTGGACTATTAGCCATGGAAAACAAGGAAACACTGCTCTTTGAGGCACCAGAGATGAGCCTAGAGATCATCACAGAACATGAGTTAAGTCGGAAAGCAAAAGACATACCGTATGACATCACGTATAGGCGTTATCTAACAGCTGACACAAAGGAACATATTTCCACAAAGAAAGACACTCACAGACTTAGAAAACAAACTAAGCTTATGTAAAATGAAAGGTGGGGGGAATGGATAAATTAAGATTAGTGTCACCATATGTGTACAAATACATATTAAATATATATATCAAACAGACCGACCATATAGCAAGGGAGGTCACCAGAACACTCTGCAATAATTTACATGGGAAGAGGATCTGTACAAGAAAATATATATATATATATAAAACGTACGAATGAACCAGATTCTGTACATCTAGGACCAACAATATTCTAATCATTACCCCGATTTAAAAAAATTAAAAGAGCGAACAAGAAGTAATGTGACATAAACTTCTGGGGTTTTTTCCTGGCACATTCCATTCTAATTGACAACCTGGGAACAGGACTTCCAGAAGGGCTCTGCTGCCCTAGTAACCGTATGTGGGAATGTAGCAATGCTGACGCCTTGTGGCCGTTTCCCACAGCAGCAGCTTTAAAGTCAGTGCTAATGGTCACTCAATATTCACACACATTGCAGGCTTGAAAATGACACCTGCCCTCCAAAAGAAATCCTGGGGTCGAAAATCGACCAAAAAAGTCAAAAGAGGGCAACCTTCCAAGAAGACAATTTCAAGAGGTTTATTGTACTCACGTTTTTTTTTTTTTCTGTTTTTGTTTAACAGAATAAAAAAAGGCGTGGAAAAATGCTGAACGTTAGGAATTATTAGACACGAAAATACACGTTACAAAAACCTATCATGTCACACCACTCAGCATGGCCATCAGCGAAACTTCTGCAAACAAGAAATGCTGAAGGGGTGGTGAAGAAATGCGTACCCTCGGTTCTAAGTGGGTCGTGGTAAGAGTCCCTAAGGAAAACACAGTGGAGTTGCCTGGAAAGGGTCAACATTGAGCGACCGTTCAATCAAGCATACCCACTGCTGGGTCTATCGCCTGAGAGGATGAGAATGAAAAAAGACACGGGCTGGCAATCCTGCAATCCAGCAATGTTTACCGTAGCCAACACTTGGAAGCCATGAAAATGTCCAGCAACAGAGGAATGCAGAAAGGAGAAGTGGTCCATGGACACAATGGAAGAGTGCTCCAGTGAAAAGTAGAAATTCCATTTTAAAAACAGATATAAGTAAGGAGACATCAGCTTTGGGGGGTTTCTCCAGACACATCCCACCGTCATTGATAACCGAGGAACACCACTGGCAGGAAGGTCTGCTTCACTAGTTACCAGAGTGGGAAACGCAGAAATGCTGCAGCCCTCTGGCCGTTACCTGCAACGGCCGCTTGAAAACCCGTGCTAATGGTCACTTCATGTGCACAAGTCCTGGAGGGCTGTCAATGAAACCTGCCCTCAAAATGTCTTGAGGGAGGTAGTGGCCAAAATATTTCAAAAGGTGGCACATACTTCAAGAAAAGAATGTGATGAGGTAAGCTACACACACAGTTTGAAGAAAAAAGGACATCCCTGAAAGCTCAATTTCAAGGCTTTATGAGACGCATGCAAATCCAACCACAGAGGTATCGGCTCACACCAGTCAGAAGAACCACCAGCAACAAAACTACCAACAATTCATGCTGAAGGGGTCGTGGAGAAGTGCATACCCTCTAGGTTAAGTGGGACTTTGCCGCCAGCCGCGGCGGGTCCTCAAAGTGTAGCAACAACCGACGAGAGGGGGTAGGGAACTGAACGCACCAAGGTATGGGATCAGAAGGGCACAAGCAACTGACGCTTGCAAGGCAAGTTTAATAACAAAGCACAGCCGTATATATACCCCTAAAGCAGGGAATTTGCTTCGTCACGCCTTATCGGCATCAGCTGGTTGGTTGGCTGCTCGGCTTCTCCCTCAAAGGCACCAATTTCCCCTCCAGGGTTGCTTTTCCTAGCTTTAGGGAAGAACCAGGGACTCCCAGTAACTGAGCAGGTCCCTGGAGCGATTTGGCCAAAGACCATCTCCTTTTGTATGTTCATACCATAAAGTCCAGGATGCATACCAAGGAGAGTACAGTCGGGCCCTGAGGCTTATGAGGGTCTTAGTGGCGCCTTCCTCAGAGGGCAATGCTCGCCACAGGACTTCACCTGGTAAGAGGCACTAATGGGAACAGAATGGAGGTGCCTTTACAAGGTAAACACTGAGTTACGATATGATCCAGCAGGCCCACTCGTGGGCCTATAACCTAAGAAAGGAGACAGAAGTGGAAAGACACAGGCAGGCAAATCTGCATTGCAGGAGTATTACAATAGCCAGGACATGGAAGCAACCAGAAAGTCCATCAACAGATGAGTGGACAAACAAGAACAGGGACCTGTACAGATGGAATATTAGCCAAGGAACAAAATGAAACAATGCCATCAACAGCACCATCGGTGAGGCTAGAGTTCATCACGCACCTTGCAGTAAGTCACAGAGCGAAAGATACATATCCTACGATATCACTTATAGGTGTTCCCTAAAAATTGATATCACTGAAGGTATTTCCACAGAGAAAGGCAATCACAGATGCAATAAACAGATTTATGGTTCACCCATGGACAGGTGTGAGAATTGTGTACATTAGGAAATTGGGTTTAAGAGAGAGATACAAACACAGGTGAAATACAAAATCACCAAAGGCCTACGGAATACCAAGAGAAGAGTACTCAACATTGTGTCATAAGCTACATGGGAAAAGGATCCAAAGAAGACTAGATACATGTTTATGTGTAAAAGAGCCACCTCTTTCACACCTACAACAAGCAAAACATTGTAATCAAACTTGCTGTGAGAAAAAATAAACATTGAATTAAAAAACGAACAAGTCAGTCGTGAGACACAAACTTAAGGGGCTTTTTCCTGGCACAGTCCATTCTAATTGACAACCGAGAATACGACTTCCACGGAGGCTCTGTTGCCCGAGTAACCAGGTTTGGTAAAGGAGACCTGCTGCCGCCTTGTGGCCGTTTCTCAAAACAGCAGCTTTAAACCCAGTGCTAATGGTCACTTGATATTCAAAATCATTGCAGGCCTATAAATGACACCTGCCCTCAAAAACAATTCTTGGGTCGTACATCGAGGAAAAAAACTCAAAAGACGTGCACATTTCAAAACGACAATTTCAAGAGGCATATTTTGCGCACATTTTGTCTTCTCTTGCTTTCTTTCTCTTGTGATAAATACAAGGGCATGGAAAAATGCTCAACATCAGGAATTAATTAAAGCCATGCAAATCCAGTCGACAAAAACGTTCACCCACAGTCGTCAGAATGATCATCAGCCACAGAGTCTACAAAGAATAAATGCTCAAGGTGTTTCAGAGAACTCTGTGCCCTCTAGCTGCCGCTGGGACGTAACCTGGGAACAGCTAGTAGTGAGAACACCGTGGAGGTGCGTTGAAAGGTAAAAATTGAGCTAACCTGTAATCGGGTAGGCCCACTGATGGGCCTATCTCCCGAGTAGACCAAAATCAAAAAGACACAGGCTGGCCATCCTGCACTGCAGCAGCACGTACCATCGCCAAGACTTGGAAGAAACCCAAATGTCCATCAACAGAACAATGCACCAAGAAGAAGGGGCCCATGTGCACAATGGAATATGAGCCACGGAAAAGCATGCAACAGTGCCGCTGGCACCACCGTAGAAGGATCTAGAGATACCCACCCAAAAGGAAGTACGAAAGAAACCGAAATAGAAATATCCTATGACATCACTTATAGTTGTTACTTCAACATTGATACCCATGAAGTCATTTCCAAGAGAAGGCCGTGCATAGATCCAGAAAACCAACTATGCTTAACCAAGTGGAAAGGTGTAAGGAATGTATGAATTTGGATATGGGGGTTTACAGACATGTACTGATACATATGAAATATATAATCACAAAATACCTAAGGAATACCAAGAGAGGTCGACTCAACACTCTGTAATAACCTACACGGGAAAGGATCCAAAGATGAATAGATCGATACATACATATGATGAACCAGATGCTGTACACCTAGAACACACACCACATTTTTATCCAATTGGCTGTGATACTAGATAACAATTAAATTTTTAAAAACACACAAGAAGTAAGGAGATATAAGCTCTTGGGGGTTTGCCCTGGCACACTGCACTCTCATTTGCAGCCTACTAACACAATTTCCAGGAAGCCTCTGTTGCAGGAAAACCCAGAGTTGGAAATGGAGAAATGCTGCCGCCTTGTGGCCGTTTCCCGCAAGAGCGGCTTCAAACGCATAGCTATGGGTCACTTAACATTCACAAGGACTCAGGCCTCTAAAAGACACCTGCCCTCAAAAAAAAAAAAAAAATGTCCTGAGCTCGGCAGTGGCCAAAAAAATTCAAAGCAGGCAAATGTGTCAAAGAGGTAGTATGATAGAGGTAAGTTTTACCCACTCTTTATCAAAAAAAGGAAAATGGAGAAAAGCTCAACATCAGGAATCATCAGACTCCTCTAACCTACAAAAAGCTTTCAGCTCACCCAAGTTAACTACCGTCAGCCAAAAGACTACAAACAATAAATGCTGAAGGGGTTTTAGAGAACTCTGTTCCCTCTGTCTGCGGAGGACATGTCTAGTTGTAACAGCCAATAATGAGAACAGAAAGGAGCTGCGTTTTCAATTAAAAATTGAGCCACCCTTCCATCCAGAACACCCACAGCTGAGCCTCTCACCTGAGAAGACAGGCTGCAAGAGCTGCACTCCACGAGTTTTCACAGTAGCCAAGACACCGAAGCAACCCAAATGTCCATCAACAGATGAATGGATAAGAAGAGCTGGTCCGTGGACACAGTGGACTATTAGCCATGGAAAACAAGGAAACACTGCTCTTTGAGGCACCAGAGATGAGCCTAGAGATCATCACAGAACATGAGTTAAGTCGGAAAGCAAAAGACATACCGTATGACATCACGTATAGGCGTTATCTAACAGCTGACACAAATGAACATATTTCCACAAAGAAAGACACTCACAGACTTAGAAAACAAACTAAGCTTATGTAAAATGAAAGGTGGGGGGAATGGATAAATTAAGATTAGTGTCACCATATGTGTACAAATACATATTAAATATATATATCAAACAGACCGACCATATAGCAAGGGAGGTCACCAGAACACTCTGCAATAATTTACATGGGAAGAGGATCTGTACAAGAAAATATATATATATATATAAAACGTACGAATGAACCAGATTCTGTACATCTAGGACCAACAATATTCTAATCATTACCCCGATTTAAAAAAATTAAAAGAGCGAACAAGAAGTAATGTGACATAAACTTCTGGGGTTTTTTCCTGGCACATTCCATTCTAATTGACAACCTGGGAACAGGACTTCCAGAAGGGCTCTGCTGCCCTAGTAACCGTATGTGGGAATGTAGCAATGCTGACGCCTTGTGGCCGTTTCCCACAGCAGCAGCTTTAAAGTCAGTGCTAATGGTCACTCAATATTCACACACATTGCAGGCTTGAAAATGACACCTGCCCTCCAAAAGAAATCCTGGGGTCGAAAATCGACCAAAAAAGTCAAAAGAGGGCAACCTTCCAAGAAGACAATTTCAAGAGGTTTATTGTACTCACGTTTTTTTTTTTTTTCTGTTTTTGTTTAACAGAATAAAAAAAGGCGTGGAAAAATGCTGAACGTTAGGAATTATTAGACACGAAAATACACGTTACAAAAACCTATCATGTCACACCACTCAGCATGGCCATCAGCGAAACTTCTGCAAACAAGAAATGCTGAAGGGGTGGTGAAGAAATGCGTACCCTCGGTTCTAAGTGGGTCGTGGTAAGAGTCCCTAAGGAAAACACAGTGGAGTTGCCTGGAAAGGGTCAACATTGAGCGACCGTTCAATCAAGCATACCCACTGCTGGGTCTATCGCCTGAGAGGATGAGAATGAAAAAAGACACGGGCTGGCAATCCTGCAATCCAGCAATGTTTACCGTAGCCAACACTTGGAAGCCATGAAAATGTCCAGCAACAGAGGAATGCAGAAAGGAGAAGTGGTCCATGGACACAATGGAAGAGTGCTCCAGTGAAAAGTAGAAATTCCATTTTAAAAACAGATATAAGTAAGGAGACATCAGCTTTGGGGGGTTTCTCCAGACACATCCCACCGTCATTGATAACCGAGGAACACCACTGGCAGGAAGGTCTGCTTCACTAGTTACCAGAGTGGGAAACGCAGAAATGCTGCAGCCCTCTGGCCGTTACCTGCAACGGCCGCTTGAAAACCCGTGCTAATGGTCACTTCATGTGCACAAGTCCTGGAGGGCTGTCAATGAAACCTGCCCTCAAAATGTCTTGAGGGAGGTAGTGGCCAAAATATTTCAAAAGGTGGCACATACTTCAAGAAAAGAATGTGATGAGGTAAGCTACACACACAGTTTGAAGAAAAAAGGACATCCCTGAAAGCTCAATTTCAAGGCTTTATGAGACGCATGCAAATCCAACCACAGAGGTATCGGCTCACACCAGTCAGAAGAACCACCAGCAACAAAACTACCAACAATTCATGCTGAAGGGGTCGTGGAGAAGTGCATACCCTCTAGGTTAAGTGGGACTTTGCCGCCAGCCGCGCCGGGTCCTCAAAGTGTAGCAACAACCGACGAGAGGGGGTAGGGAACTGAACGCACCAAGGTATGGGATCAGAAGGGCACAAGCAACTGACGCTTGCAAGGCAAGTTTAATAACAAAGCACAGCCGTATATATACCCCTAAAGCAGGGAATTTGCTTCGTCACGCCTTATCGGCATCAGCTGGTTGGTTGGCTGCTCGGCTTCTCCCTCAAAGGCACCAATTTCCCCTCCAGGGTTGCTTTTCCTAGCTTTAGGGAAGAACCAGGGACTCCCAGTAACTGAGCAGGTCCCTGGAGCGATTTGGCCAAAGACCATCTCCTTTTGTATGTTCATACCATAAAGTCCAGGATGCATACCAAGGAGAGTACAGTCGGGCCCTGAGGCTTATGAGGGTCTTAGTGGCGCCTTCCTCAGAGGGCAATGCTCGCCACAGGACTTCACCTGGTAAGAGGCACTAATGGGAACAGAATGGAGGTGCCTTTACAAGGTAAACACTGAGTTACGATATGATCCAGCAGGCCCACTCGTGGGCCTATAACCTAAGAAAGGAGACAGAAGTGGAAAGACACAGGCAGGCAAATCTGCATTGCAGGAGTATTACAATAGCCAGGACATGGAAGCAACCAGAAAGTCCATCAACAGATGAGTGGACAAACAAGAACAGGGACCTGTACAGATGGAATATTAGCCAAGGAACAAAATGAAACAATGCCATCAACAGCACCATCGGTGAGGCTAGAGTTCATCACGCACCTTGCAGTAAGTCACAGAGCGAAAGATACATATCCTACGATATCACTTATAGGTGTTCCCTAAAAATTGATATCACTGAAGGTATTTCCACAGAGAAAGGCAATCACAGATGCAATAAACAGATTTATGGTTCACCCATGGACAGGTGTGAGAATTGTGTACATTAGGAAATTGGGTTTAAGAGAGAGATACAAACACAGGTGAAATACAAAATCACCAAAGGCCTACGGAATACCAAGAGAAGAGTACTCAACATTGTGTCATAAGCTACATGGGAAAAGGATCCAAAGAAGACTAGATACATGTTTATGTGTAAAAGAGCCACCTCTTTCACACCTACAACAAGCAAAACATTGTAATCAAACTTGCTGTGAGAAAAAATAAACATTGAATTAAAAAACGAACAAGTCAGTCGTGAGACACAAACTTAAGGGGCTTTTTCCTGGCACAGTCCATTCTAATTGACAACCGAGAATACGACTTCCACGGAGGCTCTGTTGCCCGAGTAACCAGGTTTGGTAAAGGAGACCTGCTGCCGCCTTGTGGCCGTTTCTCAAAACAGCAGCTTTAAACCCAGTGCTAATGGTCACTTGATATTCAAAATCATTGCAGGCCTATAAATGACACCTGCCCTCAAAAACAATTCTTGGGTCGTACATCGAGGAAAAAAACTCAAAAGACGTGCACATTTCAAAACGACAATTTCAAGAGGCATATTTTGCGCACATTTTGTCTTCTCTTGCTTTCTTTCTCTTGTGATAAATACAAGGGCATGGAAAAATGCTCAACATCAGGAATTAATTAAAGCCATGCAAATCCAGTCGACAGAAACGTTCACCCACAGTCGTCAGAATGATCATCAGCCACAGAGTCTACAAAGAATAAATGCTCAAGGTGTTTCAGAGAACTCTGTGCCCTCTAGCTGCCGCTGGGACGTAACCTGGGAACAGCTAGTAGTGAGAACACCGTGGAGGTGCGTTGAAAGGTAAAAATTGAGCTAACCTGTAATCGGGTAGGCCCACTGATGGGCCTATCTCCCGAGTAGACCAAAATCAAAAAGACACAGGCTGGCCATCCTGCACTGCAGCAGCACGTACCATCGCCAAGACTTGGAAGAAACCCAAATGTCCATCAACAGAACAATGCACCAAGAAGAAGGGGCCCATGTGCACAATGGAATATGAGCCACGGAAAAGCATGCAACAGTGCCGCTGGCACCACCGTAGAAGGATCTAGAGATACCCACCCAAAAGGAAGTACGAAAGAAACCGAAATAGAAATATCCTATGACATCACTTATAGTTGTTACTTCAACATTGATACCCATGAAGTCATTTCCAAGAGAAGGCCGTGCATAGATCCAGAAAACCAACTATGCTTAACCAAGTGGAAAGGTGTAAGGAATGTATGAATTTGGATATGGGGGTTTACAGACATGTACTGATACATATGAAATATATAATCACAAAATACCTAAGGAATACCAAGAGAGGTCGACTCAACACTCTGTAATAACCTACACGGGAAAGGATCCAAAGATGAATAGATCGATACATACATATGATGAACCAGATGCTGTACACCTAGAACACACACCACATTTTTATCCAATTGGCTGTGATACTAGATAACAATTAAATTTTTAAAAACACACAAGAAGTAAGGAGATATAAGCTCTTGGGGGTTTGCCCTGGCACACTGCACTCTCATTTGCAGCCTACTAACACAATTTCCAGGAAGCCTCTGTTGCAGGAAAACCCAGAGTTGGAAATGGAGAAATGCTGCCGCCTTGTGGCCGTTTCCCGCAAGAGCGGCTTCAAACGCATAGCTATGGGTCACTTAACATTCACAAGGACTCAGGCCTCTAAAAGACACCTGCCCTCAAAAAAAAAAAAAAAATGTCCTGAGCTCGGCAGTGGCCAAAAAAATTCAAAGCAGGCAAATGTGTCAAAGAGGTAGTATGATAGAGGTAAGTTTTACCCACTCTTTATCAAAAAAAGGAAAATGGAGAAAAGCTCAACATCAGGAATCATCAGACTCCTCTAACCTACAAAAAGCTTTCAGCTCACCCAAGTTAACTACCGTCAGCCAAAAGACTACAAACAATAAATGCTGAAGGGGTTTTAGAGAACTCTGTTCCCTCTGTCTGCGGAGGACATGTCTAGTTGTAACAGCCAATAATGAGAACAGAAAGGAGCTGCGTTTTCAATTAAAAATTGAGCCACCCTTCCATCCAGAACACCCACAGCTGAGCCTCTCACCTGAGAAGACAGGCTGCAAGAGCTGCACTCCACGAGTTTTCACAGTAGCCAAGACACCGAAGCAACCCAAATGTCCATCAACAGATGAATGGATAAGAAGAGCTGGTCCGTGGACACAGTGGACTATTAGCCATGGAAAACAAGGAAACACTGCTCTTTGAGGCACCAGAGATGAGCCTAGAGATCATCACAGAACATGAGTTAAGTCGGAAAGCAAAAGACATACCGTATGACATCACGTATAGGCGTTATCTAACAGCTGACACAAAGGAACATATTTCCACAAAGAAAGACACTCACAGACTTAGAAAACAAACTAAGCTTATGTAAAATGAAAGGTGGGGGGAATGGATAAATTAAGATTAGTGTCACCATATGTGTACAAATACATATTAAATATATATATCAAACAGACCGACCATATAGCAAGGGAGGTCACCAGAACACTCTGCAATAATTTACATGGGAAGAGGATCTGTACAAGAAAATATATATATATATATAAAACGTACGAATGAACCAGATTCTGTACATCTAGGACCAACAATATTCTAATCATTACCCCGATTTAAAAAAATTAAAAGAGCGAACAAGAAGTAATGTGACATAAACTTCTGGGGTTTTTTCCTGGCACATTCCATTCTAATTGACAACCTGGGAACAGGACTTCCAGAAGGGCTCTGCTGCCCTAGTAACCGTATGTGGGAATGTAGCAATGCTGACGCCTTGTGGCCGTTTCCCACAGCAGCAGCTTTAAAGTCAGTGCTAATGGTCACTCAATATTCACACACATTGCAGGCTTGAAAATGACACCTGCCCTCCAAAAGAAATCCTGGGGTCGAAAATCGACCAAAAAAGTCAAAAGAGGGCAACCTTCCAAGAAGACAATTTCAAGAGGTTTATTGTACTCACGTTTTTTTTTTTTCTGTTTTTGTTTAACAGAATAAAAAAAGGCGTGGAAAAATGCTGAACGTTAGGAATTATTAGACACGAAAATACACGTTACAAAAACCTATCATGTCACACCACTCAGCATGGCCATCAGCGAAACTTCTGCAAACAAGAAATGCTGAAGGGGTGGTGAAGAAATGCGTACCCTCGGTTCTAAGTGGGTCGTGGTAAGAGTCCCTAAGGAAAACACAGTGGAGTTGCCTGGAAAGGGTCAACATTGAGCGACCGTTCAATCAAGCATACCCACTGCTGGGTCTATCGCCTGAGAGGATGAGAATGAAAAAAGACACGGGCTGGCAATCCTGCAATCCAGCAATGTTTACCGTAGCCAACACTTGGAAGCCATGAAAATGTCCAGCAACAGAGGAATGCAGAAAGGAGAAGTGGTCCATGGACACAATGGAAGAGTGCTCCAGTGAAAAGTAGAAATTCCATTTTAAAAACAGATATAAGTAAGGAGACATCAGCTTTGGGGGGTTTCTCCAGACACATCCCACCGTCATTGATAACCGAGGAACACCACTGGCAGGAAGGTCTGCTTCACTAGTTACCAGAGTGGGAAACGCAGAAATGCTGCAGCCCTCTGGCCGTTACCTGCAACGGCCGCTTGAAAACCCGTGCTAATGGTCACTTCATGTGCACAAGTCCTGGAGGGCTGTCAATGAAACCTGCCCTCAAAATGTCTTGAGGGAGGTAGTGGCCAAAATATTTCAAAAGGTGGCACATACTTCAAGAAAAGAATGTGATGAGGTAAGCTACACACACAGTTTGAAGAAAAAAGGACATCCCTGAAAGCTCAATTTCAAGGCTTTATGAGACGCATGCAAATCCAACCACAGAGGTATCGGCTCACACCAGTCAGAAGAACCACCAGCAACAAAACTACCAACAATTCATGCTGAAGGGGTCGTGGAGAAGTGCATACCCTCTAGGTTAAGTGGGACTTTGCCGCCAGCCGCGGCGGGTCCTCAAAGTGTAGCAACAACCGACGAGAGGGGGTAGGGAACTGAACGCACCAAGGTATGGGATCAGAAGGGCACAAGCAACTGACGCTTGCAAGGCAAGTTTAATAACAAAGCACAGCCGTATATATACCCCTAAAGCAGGGAATTTGCTTCGTCACGCCTTATCGGCATCAGCTGGTTGGTTGGCTGCTCGGCTTCTCCCTCAAAGGCACCAATTTCCCCTCCAGGGTTGCTTTTCCTAGCTTTAGGGAAGAACCAGGGACTCCCAGTAACTGAGCAGGTCCCTGGAGCGATTTGGCCAAAGACCATCTCCTTTTGTATGTTCATACCATAAAGTCCAGGATGCATACCAAGGAGAGTACAGTCGGGCCCTGAGGCTTATGAGGGTCTTAGTGGCGCCTTCCTCAGAGGGCAATGCTCGCCACAGGACTTCACCTGGTAAGAGGCACTAATGGGAACAGAATGGAGGTGCCTTTACAAGGTAAACACTGAGTTACGATATGATCCAGCAGGCCCACTCGTGGGCCTATAACCTAAGAAAGGAGACAGAAGTGGAAAGACACAGGCAGGCAAATCTGCATTGCAGGAGTATTACAATAGCCAGGACATGGAAGCAACCAGAAAGTCCATCAACAGATGAGTGGACAAACAAGAACAGGGACCTGTACAGATGGAATATTAGCCAAGGAACAAAATGAAACAATGCCATCAACAGCACCATCGGTGAGGCTAGAGTTCATCACGCACCTTGCAGTAAGTCACAGAGCGAAAGATACATATCCTACGATATCACTTATAGGTGTTCCCTAAAAATTGATATCACTGAAGGTATTTCCACAGAGAAAGGCAATCACAGATGCAATAAACAGATTTATGGTTCACCCATGGACAGGTGTGAGAATTGTGTACATTAGGAAATTGGGTTTAAGAGAGAGATACAAACACAGGTGAAATACAAAATCACCAAAGGCCTACGGAATACCAAGAGAAGAGTACTCAACATTGTGTCATAAGCTACATGGGAAAAGGATCCAAAGAAGACTAGATACATGTTTATGTGTAAAAGAGCCACCTCTTTCACACCTACAACAAGCAAAACATTGTAATCAAACTTGCTGTGAGAAAAAATAAACATTGAATTAAAAAACGAACAAGTCAGTCGTGAGACACAAACTTAAGGGGCTTTTTCCTGGCACAGTCCATTCTAATTGACAACCGAGAATACGACTTCCACGGAGGCTCTGTTGCCCGAGTAACCAGGTTTGGTAAAGGAGACCTGCTGCCGCCTTGTGGCCGTTTCTCAAAACAGCAGCTTTAAACCCAGTGCTAATGGTCACTTGATATTCAAAATCATTGCAGGCCTATAAATGACACCTGCCCTCAAAAACAATTCTTGGGTCGTACATCGAGGAAAAAAACTCAAAAGACGTGCACATTTCAAAACGACAATTTCAAGAGGCATATTTTGCGCACATTTTGTCTTCTCTTGCTTTCTTTCTCTTGTGATAAATACAAGGGCATGGAAAAATGCTCAACATCAGGAATTAATTAAAGCCATGCAAATCCAGTCGACAAAAACGTTCACCCACAGTCGTCAGAATGATCATCAGCCACAGAGTCTACAAAGAATAAATGCTCAAGGTGTTTCAGAGAACTCTGTGCCCTCTAGCTGCCGCTGGGACGTAACCTGGGAACAGCTAGTAGTGAGAACACCGTGGAGGTGCGTTGAAAGGTAAAAATTGAGCTAACCTGTAATCGGGTAGGCCCACTGATGGGCCTATCTCCCGAGTAGACCAAAATCAAAAAGACACAGGCTGGCCATCCTGCACTGCAGCAGCACGTACCATCGCCAAGACTTGGAAGAAACCCAAATGTCCATCAACAGAACAATGCACCAAGAAGAAGGGGCCCATGTGCACAATGGAATATGAGCCACGGAAAAGCATGCAACAGTGCCGCTGGCACCACCGTAGAAGGATCTAGAGATACCCACCCAAAAGGAAGTACGAAAGAAACCGAAATAGAAATATCCTATGACATCACTTATAGTTGTTACTTCAACATTGATACCCATGAAGTCATTTCCAAGAGAAGGCCGTGCATAGATCCAGAAAACCAACTATGCTTAACCAAGTGGAAAGGTGTAAGGAATGTATGAATTTGGATATGGGGGTTTACAGACATGTACTGATACATATGAAATATATAATCACAAAATACCTAAGGAATACCAAGAGAGGTCGACTCAACACTCTGTAATAACCTACACGGGAAAGGATCCAAAGATGAATAGATCGATACATACATATGATGAACCAGATGCTGTACACCTAGAACACACACCACATTTTTATCCAATTGGCTGTGATACTAGATAACAATTAAATTTTTAAAAACACACAAGAAGTAAGGAGATATAAGCTCTTGGGGGTTTGCCCTGGCACACTGCACTCTCATTTGCAGCCTACTAACACAATTTCCAGGAAGCCTCTGTTGCAGGAAAACCCAGAGTTGGAAATGGAGAAATGCTGCCGCCTTGTGGCCGTTTCCCGCAAGAGCGGCTTCAAACGCATAGCTATGGGTCACTTAACATTCACAAGGACTCAGGCCTCTAAAAGACACCTGCCCTCAAAAAAAAAAAAAAATGTCCTGAGCTCGGCAGTGGCCAAAAAAATTCAAAGCAGGCAAATGTGTCAAAGAGGTAGTATGATAGAGGTAAGTTTTACCCACTCTTTATCAAAAAAAGGAAAATGGAGAAAAGCTCAACATCAGGAATCATCAGACTCCTCTAACCTACAAAAAGCTTTCAGCTCACCCAAGTTAACTACCGTCAGCCAAAAGACTACAAACAATAAATGCTGAAGGGGTTTTAGAGAACTCTGTTCCCTCTGTCTGCGGAGGACATGTCTAGTTGTAACAGCCAATAATGAGAACAGAAAGGAGCTGCGTTTTCAATTAAAAATTGAGCCACCCTTCCATCCAGAACACCCACAGCTGAGCCTCTCACCTGAGAAGACAGGCTGCAAGAGCTGCACTCCACGAGTTTTCACAGTAGCCAAGACACCGAAGCAACCCAAATGTCCATCAACAGATGAATGGATAAGAAGAGCTGGTCCGTGGACACAGTGGACTATTAGCCATGGAAAACAAGGAAACACTGCTCTTTGAGGCACCAGAGATGAGCCTAGAGATCATCACAGAACATGAGTTAAGTCGGAAAGCAAAAGACATACCGTATGACATCACGTATAGGCGTTATCTAACAGCTGACACAAATGAACATATTTCCACAAAGAAAGACACTCACAGACTTAGAAAACAAACTAAGCTTATGTAAAATGAAAGGTGGGGGGAATGGATAAATTAAGATTAGTGTCACCATATGTGTACAAATACATATTAAATATATATATCAAACAGACCGACCATATAGCAAGGGAGGTCACCAGAACACTCTGCAATAATTTACATGGGAAGAGGATCTGTACAAGAAAATATATATATATATATAAAACGTACGAATGAACCAGATTCTGTACATCTAGGACCAACAATATTCTAATCATTACCCCGATTTAAAAAAATTAAAAGAGCGAACAAGAAGTAATGTGACATAAACTTCTGGGGTTTTTTCCTGGCACATTCCATTCTAATTGACAACCTGGGAACAGGACTTCCAGAAGGGCTCTGCTGCCCTAGTAACCGTATGTGGGAATGTAGCAATGCTGACGCCTTGTGGCCGTTTCCCACAGCAGCAGCTTTAAAGTCAGTGCTAATGGTCACTCAATATTCACACACATTGCAGGCTTGAAAATGACACCTGCCCTCCAAAAGAAATCCTGGGGTCGAAAATCGACCAAAAAAGTCAAAAGAGGGCAACCTTCCAAGAAGACAATTTCAAGAGGTTTATTGTACTCACGTTTTTTTTTTTTTTCTGTTTTTGTTTAACAGAATAAAAAAAGGCGTGGAAAAATGCTGAACGTTAGGAATTATTAGACACGAAAATACACGTTACAAAAACCTATCATGTCACACCACTCAGCATGGCCATCAGCGAAACTTCTGCAAACAAGAAATGCTGAAGGGGTGGTGAAGAAATGCGTACCCTCGGTTCTAAGTGGGTCGTGGTAAGAGTCCCTAAGGAAAACACAGTGGAGTTGCCTGGAAAGGGTCAACATTGAGCGACCGTTCAATCAAGCATACCCACTGCTGGGTCTATCGCCTGAGAGGATGAGAATGAAAAAAGACACGGGCTGGCAATCCTGCAATCCAGCAATGTTTACCGTAGCCAACACTTGGAAGCCATGAAAATGTCCAGCAACAGAGGAATGCAGAAAGGAGAAGTGGTCCATGGACACAATGGAAGAGTGCTCCAGTGAAAAGTAGAAATTCCATTTTAAAAACAGATATAAGTAAGGAGACATCAGCTTTGGGGGGTTTCTCCAGACACATCCCACCGTCATTGATAACCGAGGAACACCACTGGCAGGAAGGTCTGCTTCACTAGTTACCAGAGTGGGAAACGCAGAAATGCTGCAGCCCTCTGGCCGTTACCTGCAACGGCCGCTTGAAAACCCGTGCTAATGGTCCCTTCATGTGCACAAGTCCTGGAGGGCTGTCAATGAAACCTGCCCTCAAAATGTCTTGAGGGAGGTAGTGGCCAAAATATTTCAAAAGGTGGCACATACTTCAAGAAAAGAATGTGATGAGGTAAGCTACACACACAGTTTGAAGAAAAAAGGACATCCCTGAAAGCTCAATTTCAAGGCTTTATGAGACGCATGCAAATCCAACCACAGAGGTATCGGCTCACACCAGTCAGAAGAACCACCAGCAACAAAACTACCAACAATTCATGCTGAAGGGGTCGTGGAGAAGTGCATACCCTCTAGGTTAAGTGGGACTTTGCCGCCAGCCGCGGCGGGTCCTCAAAGTGTAGCAACAACCGACGAGAGGGGGTAGGGAACTGAACGCACCAAGGTATGGGATCAGAAGGGCACAAGCAACTGACGCTTGCAAGGCAAGTTTAATAACAAAGCACAGCCGTATATATACCCCTAAAGCAGGGAATTTGCTTCGTCACGCCTTATCGGCATCAGCTGGTTGGTTGGCTGCTCGGCTTCTCCCTCAAAGGCACCAATTTCCCCTCCAGGGTTGCTTTTCCTAGCTTTAGGGAAGAACCAGGGACTCCCAGTAACTGAGCAGGTCCCTGGAGCGATTTGGCCAAAGACCATCTCCTTTTGTATGTTCATACCATAAAGTCCAGGATGCATACCAAGGAGAGTACAGTCGGGCCCTGAGGCTTATGAGGGTCTTAGTGGCGCCTTCCTCAGAGGGCAATGCTCGCCACAGGACTTCACCTGGTAAGAGGCACTAATGGGAACAGAATGGAGGTGCCTTTACAAGGTAAACACTGAGTTACGATATGATCCAGCAGGCCCACTCGTGGGCCTATAACCTAAGAAAGGAGACAGAAGTGGAAAGACACAGGCAGGCAAATCTGCATTGCAGGAGTATTACAATAGCCAGGACATGGAAGCAACCAGAAAGTCCATCAACAGATGAGTGGACAAACAAGAACAGGGACCTGTACAGATGGAATATTAGCCAAGGAACAAAATGAAACAATGCCATCAACAGCACCATCGGTGAGGCTAGAGTTCATCACGCACCTTGCAGTAAGTCACAGAGCGAAAGATACATATCCTACGATATCACTTATAGGTGTTCCCTAAAAATTGATATCACTGAAGGTATTTCCACAGAGAAAGGCAATCACAGATGCAATAAACAGATTTATGGTTCACCCATGGACAGGTGTGAGAATTGTGTACATTAGGAAATTGGGTTTAAGAGAGAGATACAAACACAGGTGAAATACAAAATCACCAAAGGCCTACGGAATACCAAGAGAAGAGTACTCAACATTGTGTCATAAGCTACATGGGAAAAGGATCCAAAGAAGACTAGATACATGTTTATGTGTAAAAGAGCCACCTCTTTCACACCTACAACAAGCAAAACATTGTAATCAAACTTGCTGTGAGAAAAAATAAACATTGAATTAAAAAACGAACAAGTCAGTCGTGAGACACAAACTTAAGGGGCTTTTTCCTGGCACAGTCCATTCTAATTGACAACCGAGAATACGACTTCCACGGAGGCTCTGTTGCCCGAGTAACCAGGTTTGGTAAAGGAGACCTGCTGCCGCCTTGTGGCCGTTTCTCAAAACAGCAGCTTTAAACCCAGTGCTAATGGTCACTTGATATTCAAAATCATTGCAGGCCTATAAATGACACCTGCCCTCAAAAACAATTCTTGGGTCGTACATCGAGGAAAAAAACTCAAAAGACGTGCACATTTCAAAACGACAATTTCAAGAGGCATATTTTGCGCACATTTTGTCTTCTCTTGCTTTCTTTCTCTTGTGATAAATACAAGGGCATGGAAAAATGCTCAACATCAGGAATTAATTAAAGCCATGCAAATCCAGTCGACAGAAACGTTCACCCACAGTCGTCAGAATGATCATCAGCCACAGAGTCTACAAAGAATAAATGCTCAAGGTGTTTCAGAGAACTCTGTGCCCTCTAGCTGCCGCTGGGACGTAACCTGGGAACAGCTAGTAGTGAGAACACCGTGGAGGTGCGTTGAAAGGTAAAAATTGAGCTAACCTGTAATCGGGTAGGCCCACTGATGGGCCTATCTCCCGAGTAGACCAAAATCAAAAAGACACAGGCTGGCCATCCTGCACTGCAGCAGCACGTACCATCGCCAAGACTTGGAAGAAACCCAAATGTCCATCAACAGAACAATGCACCAAGAAGAAGGGGCCCATGTGCACAATGGAATATGAGCCACGGAAAAGCATGCAACAGTGCCGCTGGCACCACCGTAGAAGGATCTAGAGATACCCACCCAAAAGGAAGTACGAAAGAAACCGAAATAGAAATATCCTATGACATCACTTATAGTTGTTACTTCAACATTGATACCCATGAAGTCATTTCCAAGAGAAGGCCGTGCATAGATCCAGAAAACCAACTATGCTTAACCAAGTGGAAAGGTGTAAGGAATGTATGAATTTGGATATGGGGGTTTACAGACATGTACTGATACATATGAAATATATAATCACAAAATACCTAAGGAATACCAAGAGAGGTCGACTCAACACTCTGTAATAACCTACACGGGAAAGGATCCAAAGATGAATAGATCGATACATACATATGATGAACCAGATGCTGTACACCTAGAACACACACCACATTTTTATCCAATTGGCTGTGATACTAGATAACAATTAAATTTTTAAAAACACACAAGAAGTAAGGAGATATAAGCTCTTGGGGGTTTGCCCTGGCACACTGCACTCTCATTTGCAGCCTACTAACACAATTTCCAGGAAGCCTCTGTTGCAGGAAAACCCAGAGTTGGAAATGGAGAAATGCTGCCGCCTTGTGGCCGTTTCCCGCAAGAGCGGCTTCAAACGCATAGCTATGGGTCACTTAACATTCACAAGGACTCAGGCCTCTAAAAGACACCTGCCCTCAAAAAAAAAAAAAAAATGTCCTGAGCTCGGCAGTGGCCAAAAAAATTCAAAGCAGGCAAATGTGTCAAAGAGGTAGTATGATAGAGGTAAGTTTTACCCACTCTTTATCAAAAAAAGGAAAATGGAGAAAAGCTCAACATCAGGAATCATCAGACTCCTCTAACCTACAAAAAGCTTTCAGCTCACCCAAGTTAACTACCGTCAGCCAAAAGACTACAAACAATAAATGCTGAAGGGGTTTTAGAGAACTCTGTTCCCTCTGTCTGCGGAGGACATGTCTAGTTGTAACAGCCAATAATGAGAACAGAAAGGAGCTGCGTTTTCAATTAAAAATTGAGCCACCCTTCCATCCAGAACACCCACAGCTGAGCCTCTCACCTGAGAAGACAGGCTGCAAGAGCTGCACTCCACGAGTTTTCACAGTAGCCAAGACACCGAAGCAACCCAAATGTCCATCAACAGATGAATGGATAAGAAGAGCTGGTCCGTGGACACAGTGGACTATTAGCCATGGAAAACAAGGAAACACTGCTCTTTGAGGCACCAGAGATGAGCCTAGAGATCATCACAGAACATGAGTTAAGTCGGAAAGCAAAAGACATACCGTATGACATCACGTATAGGCGTTATCTAACAGCTGACACAAAGGAACATATTTCCACAAAGAAAGACACTCACAGACTTAGAAAACAAACTAAGCTTATGTAAAATGAAAGGTGGGGGGAATGGATAAATTAAGATTAGTGTCACCATATGTGTACAAATACATATTAAATATATATATCAAACAGACCGACCATATAGCAAGGGAGGTCACCAGAACACTCTGCAATAATTTACATGGGAAGAGGATCTGTACAAGAAAATATATATATATATATAAAACGTACGAATGAACCAGATTCTGTACATCTAGGACCAACAATATTCTAATCATTACCCCGATTTAAAAAAATTAAAAGAGCGAACAAGAAGTAATGTGACATAAACTTCTGGGGTTTTTTCCTGGCACATTCCATTCTAATTGACAACCTGGGAACAGGACTTCCAGAAGGGCTCTGCTGCCCTAGTAACCGTATGTGGGAATGTAGCAATGCTGACGCCTTGTGGCCGTTTCCCACAGCAGCAGCTTTAAAGTCAGTGCTAATGGTCACTCAATATTCACACACATTGCAGGCTTGAAAATGACACCTGCCCTCCAAAAGAAATCCTGGGGTCGAAAATCGACCAAAAAAGTCAAAAGAGGGCAACCTTCCAAGAAGACAATTTCAAGAGGTTTATTGTACTCACGTTTTTTTTTTTTTCTGTTTTTGTTTAACAGAATAAAAAAAGGCGTGGAAAAATGCTGAACGTTAGGAATTATTAGACACGAAAATACACGTTACAAAAACCTATCATGTCACACCACTCAGCATGGCCATCAGCGAAACTTCTGCAAACAAGAAATGCTGAAGGGGTGGTGAAGAAATGCGTACCCTCGGTTCTAAGTGGGTCGTGGTAAGAGTCCCTAAGGAAAACACAGTGGAGTTGCCTGGAAAGGGTCAACATTGAGCGACCGTTCAATCAAGCATACCCACTGCTGGGTCTATCGCCTGAGAGGATGAGAATGAAAAAAGACACGGGCTGGCAATCCTGCAATCCAGCAATGTTTACCGTAGCCAACACTTGGAAGCCATGAAAATGTCCAGCAACAGAGGAATGCAGAAAGGAGAAGTGGTCCATGGACACAATGGAAGAGTGCTCCAGTGAAAAGTAGAAATTCCATTTTAAAAACAGATATAAGTAAGGAGACATCAGCTTTGGGGGGTTTCTCCAGACACATCCCACCGTCATTGATAACCGAGGAACACCACTGGCAGGAAGGTCTGCTTCACTAGTTACCAGAGTGGGAAACGCAGAAATGCTGCAGCCCTCTGGCCGTTACCTGCAACGGCCGCTTGAAAACCCGTGCTAATGGTCACTTCATGTGCACAAGTCCTGGAGGGCTGTCAATGAAACCTGCCCTCAAAATGTCTTGAGGGAGGTAGTGGCCAAAATATTTCAAAAGGTGGCACATACTTCAAGAAAAGAATGTGATGAGGTAAGCTACACACACAGTTTGAAGAAAAAAGGACATCCCTGAAAGCTCAATTTCAAGGCTTTATGAGACGCATGCAAATCCAACCACAGAGGTATCGGCTCACACCAGTCAGAAGAACCACCAGCAACAAAACTACCAACAATTCATGCTGAAGGGGTCGTGGAGAAGTGCATACCCTCTAGGTTAAGTGGGACTTTGCCGCCAGCCGCGGCGGGTCCTCAAAGTGTAGCAACAACCGACGAGAGGGGGTAGGGAACTGAACGCACCAAGGTATGGGATCAGAAGGGCACAAGCAACTGACGCTTGCAAGGCAAGTTTAATAACAAAGCACAGCCGTATATATACCCCTAAAGCAGGGAATTTGCTTCGTCACGCCTTATCGGCATCAGCTGGTTGGTTGGCTGCTCGGCTTCTCCCTCAAAGGCACCAATTTCCCCTCCAGGGTTGCTTTTCCTAGCTTTAGGGAAGAACCAGGGACTCCCAGTAACTGAGCAGGTCCCTGGAGCGATTTGGCCAAAGACCATCTCCTTTTGTATGTTCATACCATAAAGTCCAGGATGCATACCAAGGAGAGTACAGTCGGGCCCTGAGGCTTATGAGGGTCTTAGTGGCGCCTTCCTCAGAGGGCAATGCTCGCCACAGGACTTCACCTGGTAAGAGGCACTAATGGGAACAGAATGGAGGTGCCTTTACAAGGTAAACACTGAGTTACGATATGATCCAGCAGGCCCACTCGTGGGCCTATAACCTAAGAAAGGAGACAGAAGTGGAAAGACACAGGCAGGCAAATCTGCATTGCAGGAGTATTACAATAGCCAGGACATGGAAGCAACCAGAAAGTCCATCAACAGATGAGTGGACAAACAAGAACAGGGACCTGTACAGATGGAATATTAGCCAAGGAACAAAATGAAACAATGCCATCAACAGCACCATCGGTGAGGCTAGAGTTCATCACGCACCTTGCAGTAAGTCACAGAGCGAAAGATACATATCCTACGATATCACTTATAGGTGTTCCCTAAAAATTGATATCACTGAAGGTATTTCCACAGAGAAAGGCAATCACAGATGCAATAAACAGATTTATGGTTCACCCATGGACAGGTGTGAGAATTGTGTACATTAGGAAATTGGGTTTAAGAGAGAGATACAAACACAGGTGAAATACAAAATCACCAAAGGCCTACGGAATACCAAGAGAAGAGTACTCAACATTGTGTCATAAGCTACATGGGAAAAGGATCCAAAGAAGACTAGATACATGTTTATGTGTAAAAGAGCCACCTCTTTCACACCTACAACAAGCAAAACATTGTAATCAAACTTGCTGTGAGAAAAAATAAACATTGAATTAAAAAACGAACAAGTCAGTCGTGAGACACAAACTTAAGGGGCTTTTTCCTGGCACAGTCCATTCTAATTGACAACCGAGAATACGACTTCCACGGAGGCTCTGTTGCCCGAGTAACCAGGTTTGGTAAAGGAGACCTGCTGCCGCCTTGTGGCCGTTTCTCAAAACAGCAGCTTTAAACCCAGTGCTAATGGTCACTTGATATTCAAAATCATTGCAGGCCTATAAATGACACCTGCCCTCAAAAACAATTCTTGGGTCGTACATCGAGGAAAAAAACTCAAAAGACGTGCACATTTCAAAACGACAATTTCAAGAGGCATATTTTGCGCACATTTTGTCTTCTCTTGCTTTCTTTCTCTTGTGATAAATACAAGGGCATGGAAAAATGCTCAACATCAGGAATTAATTAAAGCCATGCAAATCCAGTCGACAAAAACGTTCACCCACAGTCGTCAGAATGATCATCAGCCACAGAGTCTACAAAGAATAAATGCTCAAGGTGTTTCAGAGAACTCTGTGCCCTCTAGCTGCCGCTGGGACGTAACCTGGGAACAGCTAGTAGTGAGAACACCGTGGAGGTGCGTTGAAAGGTAAAAATTGAGCTAACCTGTAATCGGGTAGGCCCACTGATGGGCCTATCTCCCGAGTAGACCAAAATCAAAAAGACACAGGCTGGCCATCCTGCACTGCAGCAGCACGTACCATCGCCAAGACTTGGAAGAAACCCAAATGTCCATCAACAGAACAATGCACCAAGAAGAAGGGGCCCATGTGCACAATGGAATATGAGCCACGGAAAAGCATGCAACAGTGCCGCTGGCACCACCGTAGAAGGATCTAGAGATACCCACCCAAAAGGAAGTACGAAAGAAACCGAAATAGAAATATCCTATGACATCACTTATAGTTGTTACTTCAACATTGATACCCATGAAGTCATTTCCAAGAGAAGGCCGTGCATAGATCCAGAAAACCAACTATGCTTAACCAAGTGGAAAGGTGTAAGGAATGTATGAATTTGGATATGGGGGTTTACAGACATGTACTGATACATATGAAATATATAATCACAAAATACCTAAGGAATACCAAGAGAGGTCGACTCAACACTCTGTAATAACCTACACGGGAAAGGATCCAAAGATGAATAGATCGATACATACATATGATGAACCAGATGCTGTACACCTAGAACACACACCACATTTTTATCCAATTGGCTGTGATACTAGATAACAATTAAATTTTTAAAAACACACAAGAAGTAAGGAGATATAAGCTCTTGGGGGTTTGCCCTGGCACACTGCACTCTCATTTGCAGCCTACTAACACAATTTCCAGGAAGCCTCTGTTGCAGGAAAACCCAGAGTTGGAAATGGAGAAATGCTGCCGCCTTGTGGCCGTTTCCCGCAAGAGCGGCTTCAAACGCATAGCTATGGGTCACTTAACATTCACAAGGACTCAGGCCTCTAAAAGACACCTGCCCTCAAAAAAAAAAAAAAAATGTCCTGAGCTCGGCAGTGGCCAAAAAAATTCAAAGCAGGCAAATGTGTCAAAGAGGTAGTATGATAGAGGTAAGTTTTACCCACTCTTTATCAAAAAAAGGAAAATGGAGAAAAGCTCAACATCAGGAATCATCAGACTCCTCTAACCTACAAAAAGCTTTCAGCTCACCCAAGTTAACTACCGTCAGCCAAAAGACTACAAACAATAAATGCTGAAGGGGTTTTAGAGAACTCTGTTCCCTCTGTCTGCGGAGGACATGTCTAGTTGTAACAGCCAATAATGAGAACAGAAAGGAGCTGCGTTTTCAATTAAAAATTGAGCCACCCTTCCATCCAGAACACCCACAGCTGAGCCTCTCACCTGAGAAGACAGGCTGCAAGAGCTGCACTCCACGAGTTTTCACAGTAGCCAAGACACCGAAGCAACCCAAATGTCCATCAACAGATGAATGGATAAGAAGAGCTGGTCCGTGGACACAGTGGACTATTAGCCATGGAAAACAAGGAAACACTGCTCTTTGAGGCACCAGAGATGAGCCTAGAGATCATCACAGAACATGAGTTAAGTCGGAAAGCAAAAGACATACCGTATGACATCACGTATAGGCGTTATCTAACAGCTGACACAAATGAACATATTTCCACAAAGAAAGACACTCACAGACTTAGAAAACAAACTAAGCTTATGTAAAATGAAAGGTGGGGGGAATGGATAAATTAAGATTAGTGTCACCATATGTGTACAAATACATATTAAATATATATATCAAACAGACCGACCATATAGCAAGGGAGGTCACCAGAACACTCTGCAATAATTTACATGGGAAGAGGATCTGTACAAGAAAATATATATATATATATATATATAAAACGTACGAATGAACCAGATTCTGTACATCTAGGACCAACAATATTCTAATCATTACCCCGATTTAAAAAAATTAAAAGAGCGAACAAGAAGTAATGTGACATAAACTTCTGGGGTTTTTTCCTGGCACATTCCATTCTAATTGACAACCTGGGAACAGGACTTCCAGAAGGGCTCTGCTGCCCTAGTAACCGTATGTGGGAATGTAGCAATGCTGACGCCTTGTGGCCGTTTCCCACAGCAGCAGCTTTAAAGTCAGTGCTAATGGTCACTCAATATTCACACACATTGCAGGCTTGAAAATGACACCTGCCCTCCAAAAGAAATCCTGGGGTCGAAAATCGACCAAAAAAGTCAAAAGAGGGCAACCTTCCAAGAAGACAATTTCAAGAGGTTTATTGTACTCACGTTTTTTTTTTTTTCTGTTTTTGTTTAACAGAATAAAAAAAGGCGTGGAAAAATGCTGAACGTTAGGAATTATTAGACACGAAAATACACGTTACAAAAACCTATCATGTCACACCACTCAGCATGGCCATCAGCGAAACTTCTGCAAACAAGAAATGCTGAAGGGGTGGTGAAGAAATGCGTACCCTCGGTTCTAAGTGGGTCGTGGTAAGAGTCCCTAAGGAAAACACAGTGGAGTTGCCTGGAAAGGGTCAACATTGAGCGACCGTTCAATCAAGCATACCCACTGCTGGGTCTATCGCCTGAGAGGATGAGAATGAAAAAAGACACGGGCTGGCAATCCTGCAATCCAGCAATGTTTACCGTAGCCAACACTTGGAAGCCATGAAAATGTCCAGCAACAGAGGAATGCAGAAAGGAGAAGTGGTCCATGGACACAATGGAAGAGTGCTCCAGTGAAAAGTAGAAATTCCATTTTAAAAACAGATATAAGTAAGGAGACATCAGCTTTGGGGGGTTTCTCCAGACACATCCCACCGTCATTGATAACCGAGGAACACCACTGGCAGGAAGGTCTGCTTCACTAGTTACCAGAGTGGGAAACGCAGAAATGCTGCAGCCCTCTGGCCGTTACCTGCAACGGCCGCTTGAAAACCCGTGCTAATGGTCACTTCATGTGCACAAGTCCTGGAGGGCTGTCAATGAAACCTGCCCTCAAAATGTCTTGAGGGAGGTAGTGGCCAAAATATTTCAAAAGGTGGCACATACTTCAAGAAAAGAATGTGATGAGGTAAGCTACACACACAGTTTGAAGAAAAAAGGACATCCCTGAAAGCTCAATTTCAAGGCTTTATGAGACGCATGCAAATCCAACCACAGAGGTATCGGCTCACACCAGTCAGAAGAACCACCAGCAACAAAACTACCAACAATTCATGCTGAAGGGGTCGTGGAGAAGTGCATACCCTCTAGGTTAAGTGGGACTTTGCCGCCAGCCGCGGCGGGTCCTCAAAGTGTAGCAACAACCGACGAGAGGGGGTAGGGAACTGAACGCACCAAGGTATGGGATCAGAAGGGCACAAGCAACTGACGCTTGCAAGGCAAGTTTAATAACAAAGCACAGCCGTATATATACCCCTAAAGCAGGGAATTTGCTTCGTCACGCCTTATCGGCATCAGCTGGTTGGTTGGCTGCTCGGCTTCTCCCTCAAAGGCACCAATTTCCCCTCCAGGGTTGCTTTTCCTAGCTTTAGGGAAGAACCAGGGACTCCCAGTAACTGAGCAGGTCCCTGGAGCGATTTGGCCAAAGACCATCTCCTTTTGTATGTTCATACCATAAAGTCCAGGATGCATACCAAGGAGAGTACAGTCGGGCCCTGAGGCTTATGAGGGTCTTAGTGGCGCCTTCCTCAGAGGGCAATGCTCGCCACAGGACTTCACCTGGTAAGAGGCACTAATGGGAACAGAATGGAGGTGCCTTTACAAGGTAAACACTGAGTTACGATATGATCCAGCAGGCCCACTCGTGGGCCTATAACCTAAGAAAGGAGACAGAAGTGGAAAGACACAGGCAGGCAAATCTGCATTGCAGGAGTATTACAATAGCCAGGACATGGAAGCAACCAGAAAGTCCATCAACAGATGAGTGGACAAACAAGAACAGGGACCTGTACAGATGGAATATTAGCCAAGGAACAAAATGAAACAATGCCATCAACAGCACCATCGGTGAGGCTAGAGTTCATCACGCACCTTGCAGTAAGTCACAGAGCGAAAGATACATATCCTACGATATCACTTATAGGTGTTCCCTAAAAATTGATATCACTGAAGGTATTTCCACAGAGAAAGGCAATCACAGATGCAATAAACAGATTTATGGTTCACCCATGGACAGGTGTGAGAATTGTGTACATTAGGAAATTGGGTTTAAGAGAGAGATACAAACACAGGTGAAATACAAAATCACCAAAGGCCTACGGAATACCAAGAGAAGAGTACTCAACATTGTGTCATAAGCTACATGGGAAAAGGATCCAAAGAAGACTAGATACATGTTTATGTGTAAAAGAGCCACCTCTTTCACACCTACAACAAGCAAAACATTGTAATCAAACTTGCTGTGAGAAAAAATAAACATTGAATTAAAAAACGAACAAGTCAGTCGTGAGACACAAACTTAAGGGGCTTTTTCCTGGCACAGTCCATTCTAATTGACAACCGAGAATACGACTTCCACGGAGGCTCTGTTGCCCGAGTAACCAGGTTTGGTAAAGGAGACCTGCTGCCGCCTTGTGGCCGTTTCTCAAAACAGCAGCTTTAAACCCAGTGCTAATGGTCACTTGATATTCAAAATCATTGCAGGCCTATAAATGACACCTGCCCTCAAAAACAATTCTTGGGTCGTACATCGAGGAAAAAAACTCAAAAGACGTGCACATTTCAAAACGACAATTTCAAGAGGCATATTTTGCGCACATTTTGTCTTCTCTTGCTTTCTTTCTCTTGTGATAAATACAAGGGCATGGAAAAATGCTCAACATCAGGAATTAATTAAAGCCATGCAAATCCAGTCGACAGAAACGTTCACCCACAGTCGTCAGAATGATCATCAGCCACAGAGTCTACAAAGAATAAATGCTCAAGGTGTTTCAGAGAACTCTGTGCCCTCTAGCTGCCGCTGGGACGTAACCTGGGAACAGCTAGTAGTGAGAACACCGTGGAGGTGCGTTGAAAGGTAAAAATTGAGCTAACCTGTAATCGGGTAGGCCCACTGATGGGCCTATCTCCCGAGTAGACCAAAATCAAAAAGACACAGGCTGGCCATCCTGCACTGCAGCAGCACGTACCATCGCCAAGACTTGGAAGAAACCCAAATGTCCATCAACAGAACAATGCACCAAGAAGAAGGGGCCCATGTGCACAATGGAATATGAGCCACGGAAAAGCATGCAACAGTGCCGCTGGCACCACCGTAGAAGGATCTAGAGATACCCACCCAAAAGGAAGTACGAAAGAAACCGAAATAGAAATATCCTATGACATCACTTATAGTTGTTACTTCAACATTGATACCCATGAAGTCATTTCCAAGAGAAGGCCGTGCATAGATCCAGAAAACCAACTATGCTTAACCAAGTGGAAAGGTGTAAGGAATGTATGAATTTGGATATGGGGGTTTACAGACATGTACTGATACATATGAAATATATAATCACAAAATACCTAAGGAATACCAAGAGAGGTCGACTCAACACTCTGTAATAACCTACACGGGAAAGGATCCAAAGATGAATAGATCGATACATACATATGATGAACCAGATGCTGTACACCTAGAACACACACCACATTTTTATCCAATTGGCTGTGATACTAGATAACAATTAAATTTTTAAAAACACACAAGAAGTAAGGAGATATAAGCTCTTGGGGGTTTGCCCTGGCACACTGCACTCTCATTTGCAGCCTACTAACACAATTTCCAGGAAGCCTCTGTTGCAGGAAAACCCAGAGTTGGAAATGGAGAAATGCTGCCGCCTTGTGGCCGTTTCCCGCAAGAGCGGCTTCAAACGCATAGCTATGGGTCACTTAACATTCACAAGGACTCAGGCCTCTAAAAGACACCTGCCCTCAAAAAAAAAAAAAAAATGTCCTGAGCTCGGCAGTGGCCAAAAAAATTCAAAGCAGGCAAATGTGTCAAAGAGGTAGTATGATAGAGGTAAGTTTTACCCACTCTTTATCAAAAAAAGGAAAATGGAGAAAAGCTCAACATCAGGAATCATCAGACTCCTCTAACCTACAAAAAGCTTTCAGCTCACCCAAGTTAACTACCGTCAGCCAAAAGACTACAAACAATAAATGCTGAAGGGGTTTTAGAGAACTCTGTTCCCTCTGTCTGCGGAGGACATGTCTAGTTGTAACAGCCAATAATGAGAACAGAAAGGAGCTGCGTTTTCAATTAAAAATTGAGCCACCCTTCCATCCAGAACACCCACAGCTGAGCCTCTCACCTGAGAAGACAGGCTGCAAGAGCTGCACTCCACGAGTTTTCACAGTAGCCAAGACACCGAAGCAACCCAAATGTCCATCAACAGATGAATGGATAAGAAGAGCTGGTCCGTGGACACAGTGGACTATTAGCCATGGAAAACAAGGAAACACTGCTCTTTGAGGCACCAGAGATGAGCCTAGAGATCATCACAGAACATGAGTTAAGTCGGAAAGCAAAAGACATACCGTATGACATCACGTATAGGCGTTATCTAACAGCTGACACAAAGGAACATATTTCCACAAGGAAAGACACTCACAGACTTAGAAAACAAACTAAGCTTATGTAAAATGAAAGGTGGGGGGAATGGATAAATTAAGATTAGTGTCACCATATGTGTACAAATACATATTAAATATATATATCAAACAGACCGACCATATAGCAAGGGAGGTCACCAGAACACTCTGCAATAATTTACATGGGAAGAGGATCTGTACAAGAAAATATATATATATATATAAAACGTACGAATGAACCAGATTCTGTACATCTAGGACCAACAATATTCTAATCATTACCCCGATTTAAAAAAATTAAAAGAGCGAACAAGAAGTAATGTGACATAAACTTCTGGGGTTTTTTCCTGGCACATTCCATTCTAATTGACAACCTGGGAACAGGACTTCCAGAAGGGCTCTGCTGCCCTAGTAACCGTATGTGGGAATGTAGCAATGCTGACGCCTTGTGGCCGTTTCCCACAGCAGCAGCTTTAAAGTCAGTGCTAATGGTCACTCAATATTCACACACATTGCAGGCTTGAAAATGACACCTGCCCTCCAAAAGAAATCCTGGGGTCGAAAATCGACCAAAAAAGTCAAAAGAGGGCAACCTTCCAAGAAGACAATTTCAAGAGGTTTATTGTACTCACGTTTTTTTTTTTTTTTCTGTTTTTGTTTAACAGAATAAAAAAAGGCGTGGAAAAATGCTGAACGTTAGGAATTATTAGACACGAAAATACACGTTACAAAAACCTATCATGTCATACCACTCAGCATGGCCATCAGCGAAACTTCTGCAAACAAGAAATGCTGAAGGGGTGGTGAAGAAATGCGTACCCTCGGTTCTAAGTGGGTCGTGGTAAGAGTCCCTAAGGAAAACACAGTGGAGTTGCCTGGAAAGGGTCAACATTGAGCGACCGTTCAATCAAGCATACCCACTGCTGGGTCTATCGCCTGAGAGGATGAGAATGAAAAAAGACACGGGCTGGCAATCCTGCAATCCAGCAATGTTTACCGTAGCCAACACTTGGAAGCCATGAAAATGTCCAGCAACAGAGGAATGCAGAAAGGAGAAGTGGTCCATGGACACAATGGAAGAGTGCTCCAGTGAAAAGTAGAAATTCCATTTTAAAAACAGATATAAGTAAGGAGACATCAGCTTTGGGGGGTTTCTCCAGACACATCCCACCGTCATTGATAACCGAGGAACACCACTGGCAGGAAGGTCTGCTTCACTAGTTACCAGAGTGGGAAACGCAGAAATGCTGCAGCCCTCTGGCCGTTACCTGCAACGGCCGCTTGAAAACCCGTGCTAATGGTCACTTCATGTGCACAAGTCCTGGAGGGCTGTCAATGAAACCTGCCCTCAAAATGTCTTGAGGGAGGTAGTGGCCAAAATATTTCAAAAGGTGGCACATACTTCAAGAAAAGAATGTGATGAGGTAAGCTACACACACAGTTTGAAGAAAAAAGGACATCCCTGAAAGCTCAATTTCAAGGCTTTATGAGACGCATGCAAATCCAACCACAGAGGTATCGGCTCACACCAGTCAGAAGAACCACCAGCAACAAAACTACCAACAATTCATGCTGAAGGGGTCGTGGAGAAGTGCATACCCTCTAGGTTAAGTGGGACTTTGCCGCCAGCCGCGGCGGGTCCTCAAAGTGTAGCAACAACCGACGAGAGGGGGTAGGGAACTGAACGCACCAAGGTATGGGATCAGAAGGGCACAAGCAACTGACGCTTGCAAGGCAAGTTTAATAACAAAGCACAGCCGTATATATACCCCTAAAGCAGGGAATTTGCTTCGTCACGCCTTATCGGCATCAGCTGGTTGGTTGGCTGCTCGGCTTCTCCCTCAAAGGCACCAATTTCCCCTCCAGGGTTGCTTTTCCTAGCTTTAGGGAAGAACCAGGGACTCCCAGTAACTGAGCAGGTCCCTGGAGCGATTTGGCCAAAGACCATCTCCTTTTGTATGTTCATACCATAAAGTCCAGGATGCATACCAAGGAGAGTACAGTCGGGCCCTGAGGCTTATGAGGGTCTTAGTGGCGCCTTCCTCAGAGGGCAATGCTCGCCACAGGACTTCACCTGGTAAGAGGCACTAATGGGAACAGAATGGAGGTGCCTTTACAAGGTAAACACTGAGTTACGATATGATCCAGCAGGCCCACTCGTGGGCCTATAACCTAAGAAAGGAGACAGAAGTGGAAAGACACAGGCAGGCAAATCTGCATTGCAGGAGTATTACAATAGCCAGGACATGGAAGCAACCAGAAAGTCCATCAACAGATGAGTGGACAAACAAGAACAGGGACCTGTACAGATGGAATATTAGCCAAGGAACAAAATGAAACAATGCCATCAACAGCACCATCGGTGAGGCTAGAGTTCATCACGCACCTTGCAGTAAGTCACAGAGCGAAAGATACATATCCTACGATATCACTTATAGGTGTTCCCTAAAAATTGATATCACTGAAGGTATTTCCACAGAGAAAGGCAATCACAGATGCAATAAACAGATTTATGGTTCACCCATGGACAGGTGTGAGAATTGTGTACATTAGGAAATTGGGTTTAAGAGAGAGATACAAACACAGGTGAAATACAAAATCACCAAAGGCCTACGGAATACCAAGAGAAGAGTACTCAACATTGTGTCATAAGCTACATGGGAAAAGGATCCAAAGAAGACTAGATACATGTTTATGTGTAAAAGAGCCACCTCTTTCACACCTACAACAAGCAAAACATTGTAATCAAACTTGCTGTGAGAAAAAATAAACATTGAATTAAAAAACGAACAAGTCAGTCGTGAGACACAAACTTAAGGGGCTTTTTCCTGGCACAGTCCATTCTAATTGACAACCGAGAATACGACTTCCACGGAGGCTCTGTTGCCCGAGTAACCAGGTTTGGTAAAGGAGACCTGCTGCCGCCTTGTGGCCGTTTCTCAAAACAGCAGCTTTAAACCCAGTGCTAATGGTCACTTGATATTCAAAATCATTGCAGGCCTATAAATGACACCTGCCCTCAAAAACAATTCTTGGGTCGTACATCGAGGAAAAAAACTCAAAAGACGTGCACATTTCAAAACGACAATTTCAAGAGGCATATTTTGCGCACATTTTGTCTTCTCTTGCTTTCTTTCTCTTGTGATAAATACAAGGGCATGGAAAAATGCTCAACATCAGGAATTAATTAAAGCCATGCAAATCCAGTCGACAGAAACGTTCACCCACAGTCGTCAGAATGATCATCAGCCACAGAGTCTACAAAGAATAAATGCTCAAGGTGTTTCAGAGAACTCTGTGCCCTCTAGCTGCCGCTGGGACGTAACCTGGGAACAGCTAGTAGTGAGAACACCGTGGAGGTGCGTTGAAAGGTAAAAATTGAGCTAACCTGTAATCGGGTAGGCCCACTGATGGGCCTATCTCCCGAGTAGACCAAAATCAAAAAGACACAGGCTGGCCATCCTGCACTGCAGCAGCACGTACCATCGCCAAGACTTGGAAGAAACCCAAATGTCCATCAACAGAACAATGCACCAAGAAGAAGGGGCCCATGTGCACAATGGAATATGAGCCACGGAAAAGCATGCAACAGTGCCGCTGGCACCACCGTAGAAGGATCTAGAGATACCCACCCAAAAGGAAGTACGAAAGAAACCG
The DNA here is from genome assembly GCF_026419965.1 of Kogia breviceps. NCBI lineage: Eukaryota > Metazoa > Chordata > Mammalia > Artiodactyla > Physeteridae > Kogia > Kogia breviceps. The sequence continues at coordinate 67,823,648 of NC_081310.1, read as the reverse complement.
AAATAGAAATATCCTATGACATCACTTATAGTTGTTACTTCAACATTGATACCCATGAAGTCATTTCCAAGAGAAGGCCGTGCATAGATCCAGAAAACCAACTATGCTTAACCAAGTGGAAAGGTGTAAGGAATGTATGAATTTGGATATGGGGGTTTACAGACATGTACTGATACATATGAAATATATAATCACAAAATACCTAAGGAATACCAAGAGAGGTCGACTCAACACTCTGTAATAACCTACACGGGAAAGGATCCAAAGATGAATAGATCGATACATACATATGATGAACCAGATGCTGTACACCTAGAACACACACCACATTTTTATCCAATTGGCTGTGATACTAGATAACAATTAAATTTTTAAAAACACACAAGAAGTAAGGAGATATAAGCTCTTGGGGGTTTGCCCTGGCACACTGCACTCTCATTTGCAGCCTACTAACACAATTTCCAGGAAGCCTCTGTTGCAGGAAAACCCAGAGTTGGAAATGGAGAAATGCTGCCGCCTTGTGGCCGTTTCCCGCAAGAGCGGCTTCAAACGCATAGCTATGGGTCACTTAACATTCACAAGGACTCAGGCCTCTAAAAGACACCTGCCCTCAAAAAAAAAAAAAAATGTCCTGAGCTCGGCAGTGGCCAAAAAAATTCAAAGCAGGCAAATGTGTCAAAGAGGTAGTATGATAGAGGTAAGTTTTACCCACTCTTTATCAAAAAAAGGAAAATGGAGAAAAGCTCAACATCAGGAATCATCAGACTCCTCTAACCTACAAAAAGCTTTCAGCTCACCCAAGTTAACTACCGTCAGCCAAAAGACTACAAACAATAAATGCTGAAGGGGTTTTAGAGAACTCTGTTCCCTCTGTCTGCGGAGGACATGTCTAGTTGTAACAGCCAATAATGAGAACAGAAAGGAGCTGCGTTTTCAATTAAAAATTGAGCCACCCTTCCATCCAGAACACCCACAGCTGAGCCTCTCACCTGAGAAGACAGGCTGCAAGAGCTGCACTCCACGAGTTTTCACAGTAGCCAAGACACCGAAGCAACCCAAATGTCCATCAACAGATGAATGGATAAGAAGAGCTGGTCCGTGGACACAGTGGACTATTAGCCATGGAAAACAAGGAAACACTGCTCTTTGAGGCACCAGAGATGAGCCTAGAGATCATCACAGAACATGAGTTAAGTCGGAAAGCAAAAGACATACCGTATGACATCACGTATAGGCGTTATCTAACAGCTGACACAAATGAACATATTTCCACAAAGAAAGACACTCACAGACTTAGAAAACAAACTAAGCTTATGTAAAATGAAAGGTGGGGGGAATGGATAAATTAAGATTAGTGTCACCATATGTGTACAAATACATATTAAATATATATATCAAACAGACCGACCATATAGCAAGGGAGGTCACCAGAACACTCTGCAATAATTTACATGGGAAGAGGATCTGTACAAGAAAATATATATATATATATATATATATATATATATATATATATATATATATATATATATATATATATAAAACGTACGAATGAACCAGATTCTGTACATCTAGGACCAACAATATTCTAATCATTACCCCGATTTAAAAAAATTAAAAGAGCGAACAAGAAGTAATGTGACATAAACTTCTGGGGTTTTTTCCTGGCACATTCCATTCTAATTGACAACCTGGGAACAGGACTTCCAGAAGGGCTCTGCTGCCCTAGTAACCGTATGTGGGAATGTAGCAATGCTGACGCCTTGTGGCCGTTTCCCACAGCAGCAGCTTTAAAGTCAGTGCTAATGGTCACTCAATATTCACACACATTGCAGGCTTGAAAATGACACCTGCCCTCCAAAAGAAATCCTGGGGTCGAAAATCGACCAAAAAAGTCAAAAGAGGGCAACCTTCCAAGAAGACAATTTCAAGAGGTTTATTGTACTCACGTTTTTTTTTTTTCTGTTTTTGTTTAACAGAATAAAAAAAGGCGTGGAAAAATGCTGAACCTTAGGAATTATTAGACACGAAAATACACGTTACAAAAACCTATCATGTCACACCACTCAGCATGGCCATCAGCGAAACTTCTGCAAACAAGAAATGCTGAAGGGGTGGTGAAGAAATGCGTACCCTCGGTTCTAAGTGGGTCGTGGTAAGAGTCCCTAAGGAAAACACAGTGGAGTTGCCTGGAAAGGGTCAACATTGAGCGACCGTTCAATCAAGCATACCCACTGCTGGGTCTATCGCCTGAGAGGATGAGAATGAAAAAAGACACGGGCTGGCAATCCTGCAATCCAGCAATGTTTACCGTAGCCAACACTTGGAAGCCATGAAAATGTCCAGCAACAGAGGAATGCAGAAAGGAGAAGTGGTCCATGGACACAATGGAAGAGTGCTCCAGTGAAAAGTAGAAATTCCATTTTAAAAACAGATATAAGTAAGGAGACATCAGCTTTGGGGGGTTTCTCCAGACACATCCCACCGTCATTGATAACCGAGGAACACCACTGGCAGGAAGGTCTGCTTCACTAGTTACCAGAGTGGGAAACGCAGAAATGCTGCAGCCCTCTGGCCGTTACCTGCAACGGCCGCTTGAAAACCCGTGCTAATGGTCACTTCATGTGCACAAGTCCTGGAGGGCTGTCAATGAAACCTGCCCTCAAAATGTCTTGAGGGAGGTAGTGGCCAAAATATTTCAAAAGGTGGCACATACTTCAAGAAAAGAATGTGATGAGGTAAGCTACACACACAGTTTGAAGAAAAAAGGACATCCCTGAAAGCTCAATTTCAAGGCTTTATGAGACGCATGCAAATCCAACCACAGAGGTATCGGCTCACACCAGTCAGAAGAACCACCAGCAACAAAACTACCAACAATTCATGCTGAAGGGGTCGTGGAGAAGTGCATACCCTCTAGGTTAAGTGGGACTTTGCCGCCAGCCGCGGCGGGTCCTCAAAGTGTAGCAACAACCGACGAGAGGGGGTAGGGAACTGAACGCACCAAGGTATGGGATCAGAAGGGCACAAGCAACTGACGCTTGCAAGGCAAGTTTAATAACAAAGCACAGCCGTATATATACCCCTAAAGCAGGGAATTTGCTTCGTCACGCCTTATCGGCATCAGCTGGTTGGTTGGCTGCTCGGCTTCTCCCTCAAAGGCACCAATTTCCCCTCCAGGGTTGCTTTTCCTAGCTTTAGGGAAGAACCAGGGACTCCCAGTAACTGAGCAGGTCCCTGGAGCGATTTGGCCAAAGACCATCTCCTTTTGTATGTTCATACCATAAAGTCCAGGATGCATACCAAGGAGAGTACAGTCGGGCCCTGAGGCTTATGAGGGTCTTAGTGGCGCCTTCCTCAGAGGGCAATGCTCGCCACAGGACTTCACCTGGTAAGAGGCACTAATGGGAACAGAATGGAGGTGCCTTTACAAGGTAAACACTGAGTTACGATATGATCCAGCAGGCCCACTCGTGGGCCTATAACCTAAGAAAGGAGACAGAAGTGGAAAGACACAGGCAGGCAAATCTGCATTGCAGGAGTATTACAATAGCCAGGACATGGAAGCAACCAGAAAGTCCATCAACAGATGAGTGGACAAACAAGAACAGGGACCTGTACAGATGGAATATTAGCCAAGGAACAAAATGAAACAATGCCATCAACAGCACCATCGGTGAGGCTAGAGTTCATCACGCACCTTGCAGTAAGTCACAGAGCGAAAGATACATATCCTACGATATCACTTATAGGTGTTCCCTAAAAATTGATATCACTGAAGGTATTTCCACAGAGAAAGGCAATCACAGATGCAATAAACAGATTTATGGTTCACCCATGGACAGGTGTGAGAATTGTGTACATTAGGAAATTGGGTTTAAGAGAGAGATACAAACACAGGTGAAATACAAAATCACCAAAGGCCTACGGAATACCAAGAGAAGAGTACTCAACATTGTGTCATAAGCTACATGGGAAAAGGATCCAAAGAAGACTAGATACATGTTTATGTGTAAAAGAGCCACCTCTTTCACACCTACAACAAGCAAAACATTGTAATCAAACTTGCTGTGAGAAAAAATAAACATTGAATTAAAAAACGAACAAGTCAGTCGTGAGACACAAACTTAAGGGGCTTTTTCCTGGCACAGTCCATTCTAATTGACAACCGAGAATACGACTTCCACGGAGGCTCTGTTGCCCGAGTAACCAGGTTTGGTAAAGGAGACCTGCTGCCGCCTTGTGGCCGTTTCTCAAAACAGCAGCTTTAAACCCAGTGCTAATGGTCACTTGATATTCAAAATCATTGCAGGCCTATAAATGACACCTGCCCTCAAAAACAATTCTTGGGTCGTACATCGAGGAAAAAAACTCAAAAGACGTGCACATTTCAAAACGACAATTTCAAGAGGCATATTTTGCGCACATTTTGTCTTCTCTTGCTTTCTTTCTCTTGTGATAAATACAGGGGCATGGAAAAATGCTCAACATCAGGAATTAATTAAAGCCATGCAAATCCAGTCGACAGAAACGTTCACCCACAGTCGTCAGAATGATCATCAGCCACAGAGTCTACAAAGAATAAATGCTCAAGGTGTTTCAGAGAACTCTGTGCCCTCTAGCTGCCGCTGGGACGTAACCGGGGAACAGCTAGTAGTGAGAACACCGTGGAGGTGCGTTGAAAGGTAAAAATTGAGCTAACCTGTAATCGGGTAGGCCCACTGATGGGCCTATCTCCCGAGTAGACCAAAATCAAAAAGACACAGGCTGGCCATCCTGCACTGCAGCAGCACGTACCATCGCCAAGACTTGGAAGAAACCCAAATGTCCATCAACAGAACAATGCACCAAGAAGAAGGGGCCCATGTGCACAATGGAATATGAGCCACGGAAAAGCATGCAACAGTGCCGCTGGCACCACCGTAGAAGGATCTAGAGATACCCACCCAAAAGGAAGTACGAAAGAAACCGAAATAGAAATATCCTATGACATCACTTATAGTTGTTACTTCAACATTGATACCCATGAAGTCATTTCCAAGAGAAGGCCGTGCATAGATCCAGAAAACCAACTATGCTTAACCAAGTGGAAAGGTGTAAGGAATGTATGAATTTGGATATGGGGGTTTACAGACATGTACTGATACATATGAAATATATAATCACAAAATACCTAAGGAATACCAAGAGAGGTCGACTCAACACTCTGTAATAACCTACACGGGAAAGGATCCAAAGATGAATAGATCGATACATACATATGATGAACCAGATGCTGTACACCTAGAACACACACCACATTTTTATCCAATTGGCTGTGATACTAGATAACAATTAAATTTTTAAAAACACACAAGAAGTAAGGAGATATAAGCTCTTGGGGGTTTGCCCTGGCACACTGCACTCTCATTTGCAGCCTACTAACACAATTTCCAGGAAGCCTATGTTGCAGGAAAACCCAGAGTTGGAAATGGAGAAATGCTGCCGCCTTGTGGCCGTTTCCCACAAGAGCGGCTTCAAACGCATAGCTATGGGTCACTTAACATTCACAAGGACTCAGGCCTCTAAAAGACACCTGCCCTCAAAAAAAAAAAAAAAATGTCCTGAGCTCGGCAGTGGCCAAAAAAATTCAAAGCAGGCAAATGTGTCAAAGAGGTAGTATGATAGAGGTAAGTTTTACCCACTCTTTATCAAAAAAAGGAAAATGGAGAAAAGCTCAACATCAGGAATCATCAGACTCCTCTAACCTACAAAAAGCTTTCAGCTCACCCAAGTTAACTACCGTCAGCCAAAAGACTACAAACAATAAATGCTGAAGGGGTTTTAGAGAACTCTGTTCCCTCTGTCTGCGGAGGACATGTCTAGTTGTAACAGCCAATAATGAGAACAGAAAGGAGCTGCGTTTTCAATTAAAAATTGAGCCACCCTTCCATCCAGAACACCCACAGCTGAGCCTCTCACCTGAGAAGACAGGCTGCAAGAGCTGCACTCCACGAGTTTTCACAGTAGCCAAGACACCGAAGCAACCCAAATGTCCATCAACAGATGAATGGATAAGAAGAGCTGGTCCGTGGACACAGTGGACTATTAGCCATGGAAAACAAGGAAACACTGCTCTTTGAGGCACCAGAGATGAGCCTAGAGATCATCACAGAACATGAGTTAAGTCGGAAAGCAAAAGACATACCGTATGACATCACGTATAGGCGTTATCTAACAGCTGACACAAAGGAACATATTTCCACAAAGAAAGACACTCACAGACTTAGAAAACAAACTAAGCTTATGTAAAATGAAAGGTGGGGGGAATGGATAAATTAAGATTAGTGTCACCATATGTGTACAAATACATATTAAATATATATATCAAACAGACCGACCATATAGCAAGGGAGGTCACCAGAACACTCTGCAATAATTTACATGGGAAGAGGATCTGTACAAGAAAATATATATATATATATAAAACGTACGAATGAACCAGATTCTGTACATCTAGGACCAACAATATTCTAATCATTACCCCGATTTAAAAAAATTAAAAGAGCGAACAAGAAGTAATGTGACATAAACTTCTGGGGTTTTTTCCTGGCACATTCCATTCTAATTGACAACCTGGGAACAGGACTTCCAGAAGGGCTCTGCTGCCCTAGTAACCGTATGTGGGAATGTAGCAATGCTGACGCCTTGTGGCCGTTTCCCACAGCAGCAGCTTTAAAGTCAGTGCTAATGGTCACTCAATATTCACACACATTGCAGGCTTGAAAATGACACCTGCCCTCCAAAAGAAATCCTGGGGTCGAAAATCGACCAAAAAAGTCAAAAGAGGGCAACCTTCCAAGAAGACAATTTCAAGAGGTTTATTGTACTCACGTTTTTTTTTTTTTCTGTTTTTGTTTAACAGAATAAAAAAAGGCGTGGAAAAATGCTGAACGTTAGGAATTATTAGACACGAAAATACACGTTACAAAAACCTATCATGTCACACCACTCAGCATGGCCATCAGCGAAACTTCTGCAAACAAGAAATGCTGAAGGGGTGGTGAAGAAATGCGTACCCTCGGTTCTAAGTGGGTCGTGGTAAGAGTCCCTAAGGAAAACACAGTGGAGTTGCCTGGAAAGGGTCAACATTGAGCGACCGTTCAATCAAGCATACCCACTGCTGGGTCTATCGCCTGAGAGGATGAGAATGAAAAAAGACACGGGCTGGCAATCCTGCAATCCAGCAATGTTTACCGTAGCCAACACTTGGAAGCCATGAAAATGTCCAGCAACAGAGGAATGCAGAAAGGAGAAGTGGTCCATGGACACAATGGAAGAGTGCTCCAGTGAAAAGTAGAAATTCCATTTTAAAAACAGATATAAGTAAGGAGACATCAGCTTTGGGGGGTTTCTCCAGACACATCCCACCGTCATTGATAACCGAGGAACACCACTGGCAGGAAGGTCTGCTTCACTAGTTACCAGAGTGGGAAACGCAGAAATGCTGCAGCCCTCTGGCCGTTACCTGCAACGGCCGCTTGAAAACCCGTGCTAATGGTCACTTCATGTGCACAAGTCCTGGAGGGCTGTCAATGAAACCTGCCCTCAAAATGTCTTGAGGGAGGTAGTGGCCAAAATATTTCAAAAGGTGGCACATACTTCAAGAAAAGAATGTGATGAGGTAAGCTACACACACAGTTTGAAGAAAAAAGGACATCCCTGAAAGCTCAATTTCAAGGCTTTATGAGACGCATGCAAATCCAACCACAGAGGTATCGGCTCACACCAGTCAGAAGAACCACCAGCAACAAAACTACCAACAATTCATGCTGAAGGGGTCGTGGAGAAGTGCATACCCTCTAGGTTAAGTGGGACTTTGCCGCCAGCCGCGGCGGGTCCTCAAAGTGTAGCAACAACCGACGAGAGGGGGTAGGGAACTGAACGCACCAAGGTATGGGATCAGAAGGGCACAAGCAACTGACGGTTGCAAGGCAAGTTTAATAACAAAGCACAGCCGTATATATACCCCTAAAGCAGGGAATTTGCTTCGTCACGCCTTATCGGCATCAGCTGGTTGGTTGGCTGCTCGGCTTCTCCCTCAAAGGCACCAATTTCCCCTCCAGGGTTGCTTTTCCTAGCTTTAGGGAAGAACCAGGGACTCCCAGTAACTGAGCAGGTCCCTGGAGCGATTTGGCCAAAGACCATCTCCTTTTGTATGTTCATACCATAAAGTCCAGGATGCATACCAAGGAGAGTACAGTCGGGCCCTGAGGCTTATGAGGGTCTTAGTGGCGCCTTCCTCAGAGGGCAATGCTCGCCACAGGACTTCACCTGGTAAGAGGCACTAATGGGAACAGAATGGAGGTGCCTTTACAAGGTAAACACTGAGTTACGATATGATCCAGCAGGCCCACTCGTGGGCCTATAACCTAAGAAAGGAGACAGAAGTGGAAAGACACAGGCAGGCAAATCTGCATTGCAGGAGTATTACAATAGCCAGGACATGGAAGCAACCAGAAAGTCCATCAACAGATGAGTGGACAAACAAGAACAGGGACCTGTACAGATGGAATATTAGCCAAGGAACAAAATGAAACAATGCCATCAACAGCACCATCGGTGAGGCTAGAGTTCATCACGCACCTTGCAGTAAGTCACAGAGCGAAAGATACATATCCTACGATATCACTTATAGGTGTTCCCTAAAAATTGATATCACTGAAGGTATTTCCACAGAGAAAGGCAATCACAGATGCAATAAACAGATTTATGGTTCACCCATGGACAGGTGTGAGAATTGTGTACATTAGGAAATTGGGTTTAAGAGAGAGATACAAACACAGGTGAAATACAAAATCACCAAAGGCCTACGGAATACCAAGAGAAGAGTACTCAACATTGTGTCATAAGCTACATGGGAAAAGGATCCAAAGAAGACTAGATACATGTTTATGTGTAAAAGAGCCACCTCTTTCACACCTACAACAAGCAAAACATTGTAATCAAACTTGCTGTGAGAAAAAATAAACATTGAATTAAAAAACGAACAAGTCAGTCGTGAGACACAAACTTAAGGGGCTTTTTCCTGGCACAGTCCATTCTAATTGACAACCGAGAATACGACTTCCACGGAGGCTCTGTTGCCCGAGTAACCAGGTTTGGTAAAGGAGACCTGCTGCCGCCTTGTGGCCGTTTCTCAAAACAGCAGCTTTAAACCCAGTGCTAATGGTCACTTGATATTCAAAATCATTGCAGGCCTATAAATGACACCTGCCCTCAAAAACAATTCTTGGGTCGTACATCGAGGAAAAAAACTCAAAAGACGTGCACATTTCAAAACGACAATTTCAAGAGGCATATTTTGCGCACATTTTGTCTTCTCTTGCTTTCTTTCTCTTGTGATAAATACAAGGGCATGGAAAAATGCTCAACATCAGGAATTAATTAAAGCCATGCAAATCCAGTCGACAGAAACGTTCACCCACAGTCGTCAGAATGATCATCAGCCACAGAGTCTACAAAGAATAAATGCTCAAGGTGTTTCAGAGAACTCTGTGCCCTCTAGCTGCCGCTGGGACGTAACCTGGGAACAGCTAGTAGTGAGAACACCGTGGAGGTGCGTTGAAAGGTAAAAATTGAGCTAACCTGTAATCGGGTAGGCCCACTGATGGGCCTATCTCCCGAGTAGACCAAAATCAAAAAGACACAGGCTGGCCATCCTGCACTGCAGCAGCACGTACCATCGCCAAGACTTGGAAGAAACCCAAATGTCCATCAACAGAACAATGCACCAAGAAGAAGGGGCCCATGTGCACAATGGAATATGAGCCACGGAAAAGCATGCAACAGTGCCGCTGGCACCACCGTAGAAGGATCTAGAGATACCCACCCAAAAGGAAGTACGAAAGAAACCGAAATAGAAATATCCTATGACATCACTTATAGTTGTTACTTCAACATTGATACCCATGAAGTCATTTCCAAGAGAAGGCCGTGCATAGATCCAGAAAACCAACTATGCTTAACCAAGTGGAAAGGTGTAAGGAATGTATGAATTTGGATATGGGGGTTTACAGACATGTACTGATACATATGAAATATATAATCACAAAATACCTAAGGAATACCAAGAGAGGTCGACTCAACACTCTGTAATAACCTACACGGGAAAGGATCCAAAGATGAATAGATCGATACATACATATGATGAACCAGATGCTGTACACCTAGAACACACACCACATTTTTATCCAATTGGCTGTGATACTAGATAACAATTAAATTTTTAAAAACACACAAGAAGTAAGGAGATATAAGCTCTTGGGGGTTTGCCCTGGCACACTGCACTCTCATTTGCAGCCTACTAACACAATTTCCAGGAAGCCTCTGTTGCAGGAAAACCCAGAGTTGGAAATGGAGAAATGCTGCCGCCTTGTGGCCGTTTCCCGCAAGAGCGGCTTCAAACGCATAGCTATGGGTCACTTAACATTCACAAGGACTCAGGCCTCTAAAAGACACCTGCCCTCAAAAAAAAAAAAAAATGTCCTGAGCTCGGCAGTGGCCAAAAAAATTCAAAGCAGGCAAATGTGTCAAAGAGGTAGTATGATAGAGGTAAGTTTTACCCACTCTTTATCAAAAAAAGGAAAATGGAGAAAAGCTCAACATCAGGAATCATCAGACTCCTCTAACCTACAAAAAGCTTTCAGCTCACCCAAGTTAACTACCGTCAGCCAAAAGACTACAAACAATAAATGCTGAAGGGGTTTTAGAGAACTCTGTTCCCTCTGTCTGCGGAGGACATGTCTAGTTGTAACAGCCAATAATGAGAACAGAAAGGAGCTGCGTTTTCAATTAAAAATTGAGCCACCCTTCCATCCAGAACACCCACAGCTGAGCCTCTCACCTGAGAAGACAGGCTGCAAGAGCTGCACTCCACGAGTTTTCACAGTAGCCAAGACACCGAAGCAACCCAAATGTCCATCAACAGATGAATGGATAAGAAGAGCTGGTCCGTGGACACAGTGGACTATTAGCCATGGAAAACAAGGAAACACTGCTCTTTGAGGCACCAGAGATGAGCCTAGAGATCATCACAGAACATGAGTTAAGTCGGAAAGCAAAAGACATACCGTATGACATCACGTATAGGCGTTATCTAACAGCTGACACAAATGAACATATTTCCACAAAGAAAGACACTCACAGACTTAGAAAACAAACTAAGCTTATGTAAAATGAAAGGTGGGGGGAATGGATAAATTAAGATTAGTGTCACCATATGTGTACAAATACATATTAAATATATATATCAAACAGACCGACCATATAGCAAGGGAGGTCACCAGAACACTCTGCAATAATTTACATGGGAAGAGGATCTGTACAAGAAAATATATATATATATATAAAACGTACGAATGAACCAGATTCTGTACATCTAGGACCAACAATATTCTAATCATTACCCCGATTTAAAAAAATTAAAAGAGCGAACAAGAAGTAATGTGACATAAACTTCTGGGGTTTTTTCCTGGCACATTCCATTCTAATTGACAACCTGGGAACAGGACTTCCAGAAGGGCTCTGCTGCCCTAGTAACCGTATGTGGGAATGTAGCAATGCTGACGCCTTGTGGCCGTTTCCCACAGCAGCAGCTTTAAAGTCAGTGCTAATGGTCACTCAATATTCACACACATTGCAGGCTTGAAAATGACACCTGCCCTCCAAAAGAAATCCTGGGGTCGAAAATCGACCAAAAAAGTCAAAAGAGGGCAACCTTCCAAGAAGACAATTTCAAGAGGTTTATTGTACTCACGTTTTTTTTTTTTTTCTGTTTTTGTTTAACAGAATAAAAAAAGGCGTGGAAAAATGCTGAACGTTAGGAATTATTAGACACGAAAATACACGTTACAAAAACCTATCATGTCACACCACTCAGCATGGCCATCAGCGAAACTTCTGCAAACAAGAAATGCTGAAGGGGTGGTGAAGAAATGCGTACCCTCGGTTCTAAGTGGGTCGTGGTAAGAGTCCCTAAGGAAAACACAGTGGAGTTGCCTGGAGAGGGTCAACATTGAGGGACCGTTCAATCAAGTATACCCACTGCTGGGTCTATCGCCTGAGAGGATGAGAATGAAAAAAGACACGGGCTGGCAATCCTGCAATCCAGCAATGTTTACCGTAGCCAACACTTGGAAGCCATGAAAATGTCCAGCAACAGAGGAATGCAGAAAGGAGAAGTGGTCCATGGACACAATGGAAGAGTGCTCCAGTGAAAAGTAGAAATTCCATTTTAAAAACAGATATAAGTAAGGAGACATCAGCTTTGGGGGGTTTCTCCAGACACATCCCACCGTCATTGATAACCGAGGAACACCACTGGCAGGAAGGTCTGCTTCACTAGTTACCAGAGTGGGAAACGCAGAAATGCTGCAGCCCTCTGGCCGTTACCTGCAACGGCCGCTTGAAAACCCGTGCTAATGGTCCCTTCATGTGCACAAGTCCTGGAGGGCTGTCAATGAAACCTGCCCTCAAAATGTCTTGAGGGAGGTAGTGGCCAAAATATTTCAAAAGGTGGCACATACTTCAAGAAAAGAATGTGATGAGGTAAGCTACACACACAGTTTGAAGAAAAAAGGACATCCCTGAAAGCTCAATTTCAAGGCTTTATGAGACGCATGCAAATCCAACCACAGAGGTATCGGCTCACACCAGTCAGAAGAACCACCAGCAACAAAACTACCAACAATTCATGCTGAAGGGGTCGTGGAGAAGTGCATACCCTCTAGGTTAAGTGGGACTTTGCCGCCAGCCGCGGCGGGTCCTCAAAGTGTAGCAACAACCGACGAGAGGGGGTAGGGAACTGAACGCACCAAGGTATGGGATCAGAAGGGCACAAGCAACTGACGCTTGCAAGGCAAGTTTAATAACAAAGCACAGCCGTATATATACCCCTAAAGCAGGGAATTTGCTTCGTCACGCCTTATCGGCATCAGCTGGTTGGTTGGCTGCTCGGCTTCTCCCTCAAAGGCACCAATTTCCCCTCCAGGGTTGCTTTTCCTAGCTTTAGGGAAGAACCAGGGACTCCCAGTAACTGAGCAGGTCCCTGGAGCGATTTGGCCAAAGACCATCTCCTTTTGTATGTTCATACCATAAAGTCCAGGATGCATACCAAGGAGAGTACAGTCGGGCCCTGAGGCTTATGAGGGTCTTAGTGGCGCCTTCCTCAGAGGGCAATGCTCGCCACAGGACTTCACCTGGTAAGAGGCACTAATGGGAACAGAATGGAGGTGCCTTTACAAGGTAAACACTGAGTTACGATATGATCCAGCAGGCCCACTCGTGGGCCTATAACCTAAGAAAGGAGACAGAAGTGGAAAGACACAGGCAGGCAAATCTGCATTGCAGGAGTATTACAATAGCCAGGACATGGAAGCAACCAGAAAGTCCATCAACAGATGAGTGGACAAACAAGAACAGGGACCTGTACAGATGGAATATTAGCCAAGGAACAAAATGAAACAATGCCATCAACAGCACCATCGGTGAGGCTAGGGTTCATCACGCACCTTGCAGTAAGTCACAGAGCGAAAGATACATATCCTACGATATCACTTATAGGTGTTCCCTAAAAATTGATATCACTGAAGGTATTTCCACAGAGAAAGGCAATCACAGATGCAATAAACAGATTTATGGTTCACCCATGGACAGGTGTGAGAATTGTGTACATTAGGAAATTGGGTTTAAGAGAGAGATACAAACACAGGTGAAATACAAAATCACCAAAGGCCTACGGAATACCAAGAGAAGAGTACTCAACATTGTGTCATAAGCTACATGGGAAAAGGATCCAAAGAAGACTAGATACATGTTTATGTGTAAAAGAGCCACCTCTTTCACACCTACAACAAGCAAAACATTGTAATCAAACTTGCTGTGAGAAAAAATAAACATTGAATTAAAAAACGAACAAGTCAGTCGTGAGACACAAACTTAAGGGGCTTTTTCCTGGCACAGTCCATTCTAATTGACAACCGAGAATACGACTTCCACGGAGGCTCTGTTGCCCGAGTAACCAGGTTTGGTAAAGGAGACCTGCTGCCGCCTTGTGGCCGTTTCTCAAAACAGCAGCTTTAAACCCAGTGCTAATGGTCACTTGATATTCAAAATCATTGCAGGCCTATAAATGACACCTGCCCTCAAAAACAATTCTTGGGTCGTACATCGAGGAAAAAAACTCAAAAGACGTGCACATTTCAAAACGACAATTTCAAGAGGCATATTTTGCGCACATTTTGTCTTCTCTTGCTTTCTTTCTCTTGTGATAAATACAAGGGCATGGAAAAATGCTCAACATCAGGAATTAATTAAAGCCATGCAAATCCAGTCGACAGAAACGTTCACCCACAGTCGTCAGAATGATCATCAGCCACAGAGTCTACAAAGAATAAATGCTCAAGGTGTTTCAGAGAACTCTGTGCCCTCTAGCTGCCGCTGGGACGTAACCGGGGAACAGCTAGTAGTGAGAACACCGTGGAGGTGCGTTGAAAGGTAAAAATTGAGCTAACCTGTAATCGGGTAGGCCCACTGATGGGCCTATCTCCCGAGTAGACCAAAATCAAAAAGACACAGGCTGGCCATCCTGCACTGCAGCAGCACGTACCATCGCCAAGACTTGGAAGAAACCCAAATGTCCATCAACAGAACAATGCACCAAGAAGAAGGGGCCCATGTGCACAATGGAATATGAGCCACGGAAAAGCATGCAACAGTGCCGCTGGCACCACCGTAGAAGGATCTAGAGATACCCACCCAAAAGGAAGTACGAAAGAAACCGAAATAGAAATATCCTATGACATCACTTATAGTTGTTACTTCAACATTGATACCCATGAAGTCATTTCCAAGAGAAGGCCGTGCATAGATCCAGAAAACCAACTATGCTTAACCAAGTGGAAAGGTGTAAGGAATGTATGAATTTGGATATGGGGGTTTACAGACATGTACTGATACATATGAAATATATAATCACAAAATACCTAAGGAATACCAAGAGAGGTCGACTCAACACTCTGTAATAACCTACACGGGAAAGGATCCAAAGATGAATAGATCGATACATACATATGATGAACCAGATGCTGTACACCTAGAACACACACCACATTTTTATCCAATTGGCTGTGATACTAGATAACAATTAAAGTTTTAAAAACACACAAGAAGTAAGGAGATATAAGCTCTTGGGGGTTTGCCCTGGCACACTGCACTCTCATTTGCAGCCTACTAACACAATTTCCAGGAAGCCTCTGTTGCAGGAAAACCCAGAGTTGGAAATGGAGAAATGCTGCCGCCTTGTGGCCGTTTCCCGCAAGAGCGGCTTCAAACGCATAGCTATGGGTCACTTAACATTCACAAGGACTCAGGCCTCTAAAAGACACCTGCCCTCAAAAAAAAAAAAAAAATGTCCTGAGCTCGGCAGTGGCCAAAAAAATTCAAAGCAGGCAAATGTGTCAAAGAGGTAGTATGATAGAGGTAAGTTTTACCCACTCTTTATCAAAAAAAGGAAAATGGAGAAAAGCTCAACATCAGGAATCATCAGACTCCTCTAACCTACAAAAAGCTTTCAGCTCACCCAAGTTAACTACCGTCAGCCAAAAGACTACAAACAATAAATGCTGAAGGGGTTTTAGAGAACTCTGTTCCCTCTGTCTGCGGAGGACATGTCTAGTTGTAACAGCCAATAATGAGAACAGAAAGGAGCTGCGTTTTCAATTAAAAATTGAGCCACCCTTCCATCCAGAACACCCACAGCTGAGCCTCTCACCTGAGAAGACAGGCTGCAAGAGCTGCACTCCACGAGTTTTCACAGTAGCCAAGACACCGAAGCAACCCAAATGTCCATCAACAGATGAATGGATAAGAAGAGCTGGTCCGTGGACACAGTGGACTATTAGCCATGGAAAACAAGGAAACACTGCTCTTTGAGGCACCAGAGATGAGCCTAGAGATCATCACAGAACATGAGTTAAGTCGGAAAGCAAAAGACATACCGTATGACATCACGTATAGGCGTTATCTAACAGCTGACACAAAGGAACATATTTCCACAAGGAAAGACACTCACAGACTTAGAAAACAAACTAAGCTTATGTAAAATGAAAGGTGGGGGGAATGGATAAATTAAGATTAGTGTCACCATATGTGTACAAATACATATTAAATATATATATCAAACAGACCGACCATATAGCAAGGGAGGTCACCAGAACACTCTGCAATAATTTACATGGGAAGAGGATCTGTACAAGAAAATATATATATATATATAAAACGTACGAATGAACCAGATTCTGTACATCTAGGACCAACAATATTCTAATCATTACCCCGATTTAAAAAAATTAAAAGAGCGAACAAGAAGTAATGTGACATAAACTTCTGGGGTTTTTTCCTGGCACATTCCATTCTAATTGACAACCTGGGAACAGGACTTCCAGAAGGGCTCTGCTGCCCTAGTAACCGTATGTGGGAATGTAGCAATGCTGACGCCTTGTGGCCGTTTCCCACAGCAGCAGCTTTAAAGTCAGTGCTAATGGTCACTCAATATTCACACACATTGCAGGCTTGAAAATGACACCTGCCCTCCAAAAGAAATCCTGGGGTCGAAAATCGACCAAAAAAGTCAAAAGAGGGCAACCTTCCAAGAAGACAATTTCAAGAGGTTTATTGTACTCACGTTTTTTTTTTTTTTCTGTTTTTGTTTAACAGAATAAAAAAAGGCGTGGAAAAATGCTGAACCTTAGGAATTATTAGACACGAAAATACACGTTACAAAAACCTATCATGTCACACCACTCAGCATGGCCATCAGCGAAACTTCTGCAAACAAGAAATGCTGAAGGGGTGGTGAAGAAATGCGTACCCTCGGTTCTAAGTGGGTCGTGGTAAGAGTCCCTAAGGAAAACACAGTGGAGTTGCCTGGAGAGGGTCAACATTGAGCGACCGTTCAATCAAGCATACCCACTGCTGGGTCTATCGCCTGAGAGGATGAGAATGAAAAAAGACACGGGCTGGCAATCCTGCAATCCAGCAATGTTTACCGTAGCCAACACTTGGAAGCCATGAAAATGTCCAGCAACAGAGGAATGCAGAAAGGAGAAGTGGTCCATGGACACAATGGAAGAGTGCTCCAGTGAAAAGTAGAAATTCCATTTTAAAAACAGATATAAGTAAGGAGACATCAGCTTTGGGGGGTTTCTCCAGACACATCCCACCGTCATTGATAACCGAGGAACACCACTGGCAGGAAGGTCTGCTTCACTAGTTACCAGAGTGGGAAACGCAGAAATGCTGCAGCCCTCTGGCCGTTACCTGCAACGGCCGCTTGAAAACCCGTGCTAATGGTCACTTCATGTGCACAAGTCCTGGAGGGCTGTCAATGAAACCTGCCCTCAAAATGTCTTGAGGGAGGTAGTGGCCAAAATATTTCAAAAGGTGGCACATACTTCAAGAAAAGAATGTGATGAGGTAAGCTACACACACAGTTTGAAGAAAAAAGGACATCCCTGAAAGCTCAATTTCAAGGCTTTATGAGACGCATGCAAATCCAACCACAGAGGTATCGGCTCACACCAGTCAGAAGAACCACCAGCAACAAAACTACCAACAATTCATGCTGAAGGGGTCGTGGAGAAGTGCATACCCTCTAGGTTAAGTGGGACTTTGCCGCCAGCCGCGGCGGGTCCTCAAAGTGTAGCAACAACCGACGAGAGGGGGTAGGGAACTGAACGCACCAAGGTATGGGATCAGAAGGGCACAAGCAACTGACGGTTGCAAGGCAAGTTTAATAACAAAGCACAGCCGTATATATACCCCTAAAGCAGGGAATTTGCTTCGTCACGCCTTATCGGCATCAGCTGGTTGGTTGGCTGCTCGGCTTCTCCCTCAAAGGCACCAATTTCCCCTCCAGGGTTGCTTTTCCTAGCTTTAGGGAAGAACCAGGGACTCCCAGTAACTGAGCAGGTCCCTGGAGCGATTTGGCCAAAGACCATCTCCTTTTGTATGTTCATACCATAAAGTCCAGGATGCATACCAAGGAGAGTACAGTCGGGCCCTGAGGCTTATGAGGGTCTTAGTGGCGCCTTCCTCAGAGGGCAATGCTCGCCACAGGACTTCACCTGGTAAGAGGCACTAATGGGAACAGAATGGAGGTGCCTTTACAAGGTAAACACTGAGTTACGATATGATCCAGCAGGCCCACTCGTGGGCCTATAACCTAAGAAAGGAGACAGAAGTGGAAAGACACAGGCAGGCAAATCTGCATTGCAGGAGTATTACAATAGCCAGGACATGGAAGCAACCAGAAAGTCCATCAACAGATGAGTGGACAAACAAGAACAGGGACCTGTACAGATGGAATATTAGCCAAGGAACAAAATGAAACAATGCCATCAACAGCACCATCGGTGAGGCTAGAGTTCATCACGCACCTTGCAGTAAGTCACAGAGCGAAAGATACATATCCTACGATATCACTTATAGGTGTTCCCTAAAAATTGATATCACTGAAGGTATTTCCACAGAGAAAGGCAATCACAGATGCAATAAACAGATTTATGGTTCACCCATGGACAGGTGTGAGAATTGTGTACATTAGGAAATTGGGTTTAAGAGAGAGATACAAACACAGGTGAAATACAAAATCACCAAAGGCCTACGGAATACCAAGAGAAGAGTACTCAACATTGTGTCATAAGCTACATGGGAAAAGGATCCAAAGAAGACTAGATACATGTTTATGTGTAAAAGAGCCACCTCTTTCACACCTACAACAAGCAAAACATTGTAATCAAACTTGCTGTGAGAAAAAATAAACATTGAATTAAAAAACGAACAAGTCAGTCGTGAGACACAAACTTAAGGGGCTTTTTCCTGGCACAGTCCATTCTAATTGACAACCGAGAATACGACTTCCACGGAGGCTCTGTTGCCCGAGTAACCAGGTTTGGTAAAGGAGACCTGCTGCCGCCTTGTGGCCGTTTCTCAAAACAGCAGCTTTAAACCCAGTGCTAATGGTCACTTGATATTCAAAATCATTGCAGGCCTATAAATGACACCTGCCCTCAAAAACAATTCTTGGGTCGTACATCGAGGAAAAAAACTCAAAAGACGTGCACATTTCAAAACGACAATTTCAAGAGGCATATTTTGCGCACATTTTGTCTTCTCTTGCTTTCTTTCTCTTGTGATAAATACAAGGGCATGGAAAAATGCTCAACATCAGGAATTAATTAAAGCCATGCAAATCCAGTCGACAGAAACGTTCACCCACAGTCGTCAGAATGATCATCAGCCACAGAGTCTACAAAGAATAAATGCTCAAGGTGTTTCAGAGAACTCTGTGCCCTCTAGCTGCCGCTGGGACGTAACCGGGGAACAGCTAGTAGTGAGAACACCGTGGAGGTGCGTTGAAAGGTAAAAATTGAGCTAACCTGTAATCGGGTAGGCCCACTGATGGGCCTATCTCCCGAGTAGACCAAAATCAAAAAGACACAGGCTGGCCATCCTGCACTGCAGCAGCACGTACCATCGCCAAGACTTGGAAGAAACCCAAATGTCCATCAACAGAACAATGCACCAAGAAGAAGGGGCCCATGTGCACAATGGAATATGAGCCACGGAAAAGCATGCAACAGTGCCGCTGGCACCACCGTAGAAGGATCTAGAGATACCCACCCAAAAGGAAGTACGAAAGAAACCGAAATAGAAATATCCTATGACATCACTTATAGTTGTTACTTCAACATTGATACCCATGAAGTCATTTCCAAGAGAAGGCCGTGCATAGATCCAGAAAACCAACTATGCTTAACCAAGTGGAAAGGTGTAAGGAATGTATGAATTTGGATATGGGGGTTTACAGACATGTACTGATACATATGAAATATATAATCACAAAATACCTAAGGAATACCAAGAGAGGTCGACTCAACACTCTGTAATAACCTACACGGGAAAGGATCCAAAGATGAATAGATCGATACATACATATGATGAACCAGATGCTGTACACCTAGAACACACACCACATTTTTATCCAATTGGCTGTGATACTAGATAACAATTAAAGTTTTAAAAACACACAAGAAGTAAGGAGATATAAGCTCTTGGGGGTTTGCCCTGGCACACTGCACTCTCATTTGCAGCCTACTAACACAATTTCCAGGAAGCCTCTGTTGCAGGAAAACCCAGAGTTGGAAATGGAGAAATGCTGCCGCCTTGTGGCCGTTTCCCGCAAGAGCGGCTTCAAACGCATAGCTATGGGTCACTTAACATTCACAAGGACTCAGGCCTCTAAAAGACACCTGCCCTCAAAAAAAAAAAAAAAATGTCCTGAGCTCGGCAGTGGCCAAAAAAATTCAAAGCAGGCAAATGTGTCAAAGAGGTAGTATGATAGAGGTAAGTTTTACCCACTCTTTATCAAAAAAAGGAAAATGGAGAAAAGCTCAACATCAGGAATCATCAGACTCCTCTAACCTACAAAAAGCTTTCAGCTCACCCAAGTTAACTACCGTCAGCCAAAAGACTACAAACAATAAATGCTGAAGGGGTTTTAGAGAACTCTGTTCCCTCTGTCTGCGGAGGACATGTCTAGTTGTAACAGCCAATAATGAGAACAGAAAGGAGCTGCGTTTTCAATTAAAAATTGAGCCACCCTTCCATCCAGAACACCCACAGCTGAGCCTCTCACCTGAGAAGACAGGCTGCAAGAGCTGCACTCCACGAGTTTTCACAGTAGCCAAGACACCGAAGCAACCCAAATGTCCATCAACAGATGAATGGATAAGAAGAGCTGGTCCGTGGACACAGTGGACTATTAGCCATGGAAAACAAGGAAACACTGCTCTTTGAGGCACCAGAGATGAGCCTAGAGATCATCACAGAACATGAGTTAAGTCGGAAAGCAAAAGACATACCGTATGACATCACGTATAGGCGTTATCTAACAGCTGACACAAAGGAACATATTTCCACAAGGAAAGACACTCACAGACTTAGAAAACAAACTAAGCTTATGTAAAATGAAAGGTGGGGGGAATGGATAAATTAAGATTAGTGTCACCATATGTGTACAAATACATATTAAATATATATATCAAACAGACCGACCATATAGCAAGGGAGGTCACCAGAACACTCTGCAATAATTTACATGGGAAGAGGATCTGTACAAGAAAATATATATATATATATAAAACGTACGAATGAACCAGATTCTGTACATCTAGGACCAACAATATTCTAATCATTACCCCGATTTAAAAAAATTAAAAGAGCGAACAAGAAGTAATGTGACATAAACTTCTGGGGTTTTTTCCTGGCACATTCCATTCTAATTGACAACCTGGGAACAGGACTTCCAGAAGGGCTCTGCTGCCCTAGTAACCGTATGTGGGAATGTAGCAATGCTGACGCCTTGTGGCCGTTTCCCACAGCAGCAGCTTTAAAGTCAGTGCTAATGGTCACTCAATATTCACACACATTGCAGGCTTGAAAATGACACCTGCCCTCCAAAAGAAATCCTGGGGTCGAAAATCGACCAAAAAAGTCAAAAGAGGGCAACCTTCCAAGAAGACAATTTCAAGAGGTTTATTGTACTCACGTTTTTTTTTTTTTTCTGTTTTTGTTTAACAGAATAAAAAAAGGCGTGGAAAAATGCTGAACCTTAGGAATTATTAGACACGAAAATACACGTTACAAAAACCTATCATGTCACACCACTCAGCATGGCCATCAGCGAAACTTCTGCAAACAAGAAATGCTGAAGGGGTGGTGAAGAAATGCGTACCCTCGGTTCTAAGTGGGTCGTGGTAAGAGTCCCTAAGGAAAACACAGTGGAGTTGCCTGGAGAGGGTCAACATTGAGCGACCGTTCAATCAAGCATACCCACTGCTGGGTCTATCGCCTGAGAGGATGAGAATGAAAAAAGACACGGGCTGGCAATCCTGCAATCCAGCAATGTTTACCGTAGCCAACACTTGGAAGCCATGAAAATGTCCAGCAACAGAGGAATGCAGAAAGGAGAAGTGGTCCATGGACACAATGGAAGAGTGCTCCAGTGAAAAGTAGAAATTCCATTTTAAAAACAGATATAAGTAAGGAGACATCAGCTTTGGGGGGTTTCTCCAGACACATCCCACCGTCATTGATAACCGAGGAACACCACTGGCAGGAAGGTCTGCTTCACTAGTTACCAGAGTGGGAAACGCAGAAATGCTGCAGCCCTCTGGCCGTTACCTGCAACGGCCGCTTGAAAACCCGTGCTAATGGTCACTTCATGTGCACAAGTCCTGGAGGGCTGTCAATGAAACCTGCCCTCAAAATGTCTTGAGGGAGGTAGTGGCCAAAATATTTCAAAAGGTGGCACATACTTCAAGAAAAGAATGTGATGAGGTAAGCTACACACACAGTTTGAAGAAAAAAGGACATCCCTGAAAGCTCAATTTCAAGGCTTTATGAGACGCATGCAAATCCAACCACAGAGGTATCGGCTCACACCAGTCAGAAGAACCACCAGCAACAAAACTACCAACAATTCATGCTGAAGGGGTCGTGGAGAAGTGCATACCCTCTAGGTTAAGTGGGACTTTGCCGCCAGCCGCGGCGGGTCCTCAAAGTGTAGCAACAACCGACGAGAGGGGGTAGGGAACTGAACGCACCAAGGTATGGGATCAGAAGGGCACAAGCAACTGACGGTTGCAAGGCAAGTTTAATAACAAAGCACAGCCGTATATATACCCCTAAAGCAGGGAATTTGCTTCGTCACGCCTTATCGGCATCAGCTGGTTGGTTGGCTGCTCGGCTTCTCCCTCAAAGGCACCAATTTCCCCTCCAGGGTTGCTTTTCCTAGCTTTAGGGAAGAACCAGGGACTCCCAGTAACTGAGCAGGTCCCTGGAGCGATTTGGCCAAAGACCATCTCCTTTTGTATGTTCATACCATAAAGTCCAGGATGCATACCAAGGAGAGTACAGTCGGGCCCTGAGGCTTATGAGGGTCTTAGTGGCGCCTTCCTCAGAGGGCAATGCTCGCCACAGGACTTCACCTGGTAAGAGGCACTAATGGGAACAGAATGGAGGTGCCTTTACAAGGTAAACACTGAGTTACGATATGATCCAGCAGGCCCACTCGTGGGCCTATAACCTAAGAAAGGAGACAGAAGTGGAAAGACACAGGCAGGCAAATCTGCATTGCAGGAGTATTACAATAGCCAGGACATGGAAGCAACCAGAAAGTCCATCAACAGATGAGTGGACAAACAAGAACAGGGACCTGTACAGATGGAATATTAGCCAAGGAACAAAATGAAACAATGCCATCAACAGCACCATCGGTGAGGCTAGAGTTCATCACGCACCTTGCAGTAAGTCACAGAGCGAAAGATACATATCCTACGATATCACTTATAGGTGTTCCCTAAAAATTGATATCACTGAAGGTATTTCCACAGAGAAAGGCAATCACAGATGCAATAAACAGATTTATGGTTCACCCATGGACAGGTGTGAGAATTGTGTACATTAGGAAATTGGGTTTAAGAGAGAGATACAAACACAGGTGAAATACAAAATCACCAAAGGCCTACGGAATACCAAGAGAAGAGTACTCAACATTGTGTCATAAGCTACATGGGAAAAGGATCCAAAGAAGACTAGATACATGTTTATGTGTAAAAGAGCCACCTCTTTCACACCTACAACAAGCAAAACATTGTAATCAAACTTGCTGTGAGAAAAAATAAACATTGAATTAAAAAACGAACAAGTCAGTCGTGAGACACAAACTTAAGGGGCTTTTTCCTGGCACAGTCCATTCTAATTGACAACCGAGAATACGACTTCCACGGAGGCTCTGTTGCCCGAGTAACCAGGTTTGGTAAAGGAGACCTGCTGCCGCCTTGTGGCCGTTTCTCAAAACAGCAGCTTTAAACCCAGTGCTAATGGTCACTTGATATTCAAAATCATTGCAGGCCTATAAATGACACCTGCCCTCAAAAACAATTCTTGGGTCGTACATCGAGGAAAAAAACTCAAAAGACGTGCACATTTCAAAACGACAATTTCAAGAGGCATATTTTGCGCACATTTTGTCTTCTCTTGCTTTCTTTCTCTTGTGATAAATACAAGGGCATGGAAAAATGCTCAACATCAGGAATTAATTAAAGCCATGCAAATCCAGTCGACAGAAACGTTCACCCACAGTCGTCAGAATGATCATCAGCCACAGAGTCTACAAAGAATAAATGCTCAAGGTGTTTCAGAGAACTCTGTGCCCTCTAGCTGCCGCTGGGACGTAACCTGGGAACAGCTAGTAGTGAGAACACCGTGGAGGTGCGTTGAAAGGTAAAAATTGAGCTAACCTGTAATCGGGTAGGCCCACTGATGGGCCTATCTCCCGAGTAGACCAAAATCAAAAAGACACAGGCTGGCCATCCTGCACTGCAGCAGCACGTACCATCGCCAAGACTTGGAAGAAACCCAAATGTCCATCAACAGAACAATGCACCAAGAAGAAGGGGCCCATGTGCACAATGGAATATGAGCCACGGAAAAGCATGCAACAGTGCCGCTGGCACCACCGTAGAAGGATCTAGAGATACCCACCCAAAAGGAAGTACGAAAGAAACCGAAATAGAAATATCCTATGACATCACTTATAGTTGTTACTTCAACATTGATACCCATGAAGTCATTTCCAAGAGAAGGCCGTGCATAGATCCAGAAAACCAACTATGCTTAACCAAGTGGAAAGGTGTAAGGAATGTATGAATTTGGATATGGGGGTTTACAGACATGTACTGATACATATGAAATATATAATCACAAAATACCTAAGGAATACCAAGAGAGGTCGACTCAACACTCTGTAATAACCTACACGGGAAAGGATCCAAAGATGAATAGATCGATACATACATATGATGAACCAGATGCTGTACACCTAGAACACACACCACATTTTTATCCAATTGGCTGTGATACTAGATAACAATTAAATTTTTAAAAACACACAAGAAGTAAGGAGATATAAGCTCTTGGGGGTTTGCCCTGGCACACTGCACTCTCATTTGCAGCCTACTAACACAATTTCCAGGAAGCCTCTGTTGCAGGAAAACCCAGAGTTGGAAATGGAGAAATGCTGCCGCCTTGTGGCCGTTTCCCGCAAGAGCGGCTTCAAACGCATAGCTATGGGTCACTTAACATTCACAAGGACTCAGGCCTCTAAAAGACACCTGCCCTCAAAAAAAAAAAAAAAATGTCCTGAGCTCGGCAGTGGCCAAAAAAATTCAAAGCAGGCAAATGTGTCAAAGAGGTAGTATGATAGAGGTAAGTTTTACCCACTCTTTATCAAAAAAAGGAAAATGGAGAAAAGCTCAACATCAGGAATCATCAGACTCCTCTAACCTACAAAAAGCTTTCAGCTCACCCAAGTTAACTACCGTCAGCCAAAAGACTACAAACAATAAATGCTGAAGGGGTTTTAGAGAACTCTGTTCCCTCTGTCTGCGGAGGACATGTCTAGTTGTAACAGCCAATAATGAGAACAGAAAGGAGCTGCGTTTTCAATTAAAAATTGAGCCACCCTTCCATCCAGAACACCCACAGCTGAGCCTCTCACCTGAGAAGACAGGCTGCAAGAGCTGCACTCCACGAGTTTTCACAGTAGCCAAGACACCGAAGCAACCCAAATGTCCATCAACAGATGAATGGATAAGAAGAGCTGGTCCGTGGACACAGTGGACTATTAGCCATGGAAAACAAGGAAACACTGCTCTTTGAGGCACCAGAGATGAGCCTAGAGATCATCACAGAACATGAGTTAAGTCGGAAAGCAAAAGACATACCGTATGACATCACGTATAGGCGTTATCTAACAGCTGACACAAAGGAACATATTTCCACAAGGAAAGACACTCACAGACTTAGAAAACAAACTAAGCTTATGTAAAATGAAAGGTGGGGGGAATGGATAAATTAAGATTAGTGTCACCATATGTGTACAAATACATATTAAATATATATATCAAACAGACCGACCATATAGCAAGGGAGGTCACCAGAACACTCTGCAATAATTTACATGGGAAGAGGATCTGTACAAGAAAATATATATATATATATAAAACGTACGAATGAACCAGATTCTGTACATCTAGGACCAACAATATTCTAATCATTACCCCGATTTAAAAAAATTAAAAGAGCGAACAAGAAGTAATGTGACATAAACTTCTGGGGTTTTTTCCTGGCACATTCCATTCTAATTGACAACCTGGGAACAGGACTTCCAGAAGGGCTCTGCTGCCCTAGTAACCGTATGTGGGAATGTAGCAATGCTGACGCCTTGTGGCCGTTTCCCACAGCAGCAGCTTTAAAGTCAGTGCTAATGGTCACTCAATATTCACACACATTGCAGGCTTGAAAATGACACCTGCCCTCCAAAAGAAATCCTGGGGTCGAAAATCGACCAAAAAAGTCAAAAGAGGGCAACCTTCCAAGAAGACAATTTCAAGAGGTTTATTGTACTCACGTTTTTTTTTTTTTTTCTGTTTTTGTTTAACAGAATAAAAAAAGGCGTGGAAAAATGCTGAACCTTAGGAATTATTAGACACGAAAATACACGTTACAAAAACCTATCATGTCACACCACTCAGCATGGCCATCAGCGAAACTTCTGCAAACAAGAAATGCTGAAGGGGTGGTGAAGAAATGCGTACCCTCGGTTCTAAGTGGGTCGTGGTAAGAGTCCCTAAGGAAAACACAGTGGAGTTGCCTGGAGAGGGTCAACATTGAGCGACCGTTCAATCAAGCATACCCACTGCTGGGTCTATCGCCTGAGAGGATGAGAATGAAAAAAGACACGGGCTGGCAATCCTGCAATCCAGCAATGTTTACCGTAGCCAACACTTGGAAGCCATGAAAATGTCCAGCAACAGAGGAATGCAGAAAGGAGAAGTGGTCCATGGACACAATGGAAGAGTGCTCCAGTGAAAAGTAGAAATTCCATTTTAAAAACAGATATAAGTAAGGAGACATCAGCTTTGGGGGGTTTCTCCAGACACATCCCACCGTCATTGATAACCGAGGAACACCACTGGCAGGAAGGTCTGCTTCACTAGTTACCAGAGTGGGAAACGCAGAAATGCTGCAGCCCTCTGGCCGTTACCTGCAACGGCCGCTTGAAAACCCGTGCTAATGGTCACTTCATGTGCACAAGTCCTGGAGGGCTGTCAATGAAACCTGCCCTCAAAATGTCTTGAGGGAGGTAGTGGCCAAAATATTTCAAAAGGTGGCACATACTTCAAGAAAAGAATGTGATGAGGTAAGCTACACACACAGTTTGAAGAAAAAAGGACATCCCTGAAAGCTCAATTTCAAGGCTTTATGAGACGCATGCAAATCCAACCACAGAGGTATCGGCTCACACCAGTCAGAAGAACCACCAGCAACAAAACTACCAACAATTCATGCTGAAGGGGTCGTGGAGAAGTGCATACCCTCTAGGTTAAGTGGGACTTTGCCGCCAGCCGCGGCGGGTCCTCAAAGTGTAGCAACAACCGACGAGAGGGGGTAGGGAACTGAACGCACCAAGGTATGGGATCAGAAGGGCACAAGCAACTGACGGTTGCAAGGCAAGTTTAATAACAAAGCACAGCCGTATATATACCCCTAAAGCAGGGAATTTGCTTCGTCACGCCTTATCGGCATCAGCTGGTTGGTTGGCTGCTCGGCTTCTCCCTCAAAGGCACCAATTTCCCCTCCAGGGTTGCTTTTCCTAGCTTTAGGGAAGAACCAGGGACTCCCAGTAACTGAGCAGGTCCCTGGAGCGATTTGGCCAAAGACCATCTCCTTTTGTATGTTCATACCATAAAGTCCAGGATGCATACCAAGGAGAGTACAGTCGGGCCCTGAGGCTTATGAGGGTCTTAGTGGCGCCTTCCTCAGAGGGCAATGCTCGCCACAGGACTTCACCTGGTAAGAGGCACTAATGGGAACAGAATGGAGGTGCCTTTACAAGGTAAACACTGAGTTACGATATGATCCAGCAGGCCCACTCGTGGGCCTATAACCTAAGAAAGGAGACAGAAGTGGAAAGACACAGGCAGGCAAATCTGCATTGCAGGAGTATTACAATAGCCAGGACATGGAAGCAACCAGAAAGTCCATCAACAGATGAGTGGACAAACAAGAACAGGGACCTGTACAGATGGAATATTAGCCAAGGAACAAAATGAAACAATGCCATCAACAGCACCATCGGTGAGGCTAGAGTTCATCACGCACCTTGCAGTAAGTCACAGAGCGAAAGATACATATCCTACGATATCACTTATAGGTGTTCCCTAAAAATTGATATCACTGAAGGTATTTCCACAGAGAAAGGCAATCACAGATGCAATAAACAGATTTATGGTTCACCCATGGACAGGTGTGAGAATTGTGTACATTAGGAAATTGGGTTTAAGAGAGAGATACAAACACAGGTGAAATACAAAATCACCAAAGGCCTACGGAATACCAAGAGAAGAGTACTCAACATTGTGTCATAAGCTACATGGGAAAAGGATCCAAAGAAGACTAGATACATGTTTATGTGTAAAAGAGCCACCTCTTTCACACCTACAACAAGCAAAACATTGTAATCAAACTTGCTGTGAGAAAAAATAAACATTGAATTAAAAAACGAACAAGTCAGTCGTGAGACACAAACTTAAGGGGCTTTTTCCTGGCACAGTCCATTCTAATTGACAACCGAGAATACGACTTCCACGGAGGCTCTGTTGCCCGAGTAACCAGGTTTGGTAAAGGAGACCTGCTGCCGCCTTGTGGCCGTTTCTCAAAACAGCAGCTTTAAACCCAGTGCTAATGGTCACTTGATATTCAAAATCATTGCAGGCCTATAAATGACACCTGCCCTCAAAAACAATTCTTGGGTCGTACATCGAGGAAAAAAACTCAAAAGACGTGCACATTTCAAAACGACAATTTCAAGAGGCATATTTTGCGCACATTTTGTCTTCTCTTGCTTTCTTTCTCTTGTGATAAATACAAGGGCATGGAAAAATGCTCAACATCAGGAATTAATTAAAGCCATGCAAATCCAGTCGACAGAAACGTTCACCCACAGTCGTCAGAATGATCATCAGCCACAGAGTCTACAAAGAATAAATGCTCAAGGTGTTTCAGAGAACTCTGTGCCCTCTAGCTGCCGCTGGGACGTAACCTGGGAACAGCTAGTAGTGAGAACACCGTGGAGGTGCGTTGAAAGGTAAAAATTGAGCTAACCTGTAATCGGGTAGGCCCACTGATGGGCCTATCTCCCGAGTAGACCAAAATCAAAAAGACACAGGCTGGCCATCCTGCACTGCAGCAGCACGTACCATCGCCAAGACTTGGAAGAAACCCAAATGTCCATCAACAGAACAATGCACCAAGAAGAAGGGGCCCATGTGCACAATGGAATATGAGCCACGGAAAAGCATGCAACAGTGCCGCTGGCACCACCGTAGAAGGATCTAGAGATACCCACCCAAAAGGAAGTACGAAAGAAACCGAAATAGAAATATCCTATGACATCACTTATAGTTGTTACTTCAACATTGATACCCATGAAGTCATTTCCAAGAGAAGGCCGTGCATAGATCCAGAAAACCAACTATGCTTAACCAAGTGGAAAGGTGTAAGGAATGTATGAATTTGGATATGGGGGTTTACAGACATGTACTGATACATATGAAATATATAATCACAAAATACCTAAGGAATACCAAGAGAGGTCGACTCAACACTCTGTAATAACCTACACGGGAAAGGATCCAAAGATGAATAGATCGATACATACATATGATGAACCAGATGCTGTACACCTAGAACACACACCACATTTTTATCCAATTGGCTGTGATACTAGATAACAATTAAATTTTTAAAAACACACAAGAAGTAAGGAGATATAAGCTCTTGGGGGTTTGCCCTGGCACACTGCACTCTCATTTGCAGCCTACTAACACAATTTCCAGGAAGCCTCTGTTGCAGGAAAACCCAGAGTTGGAAATGGAGAAATGCTGCCGCCTTGTGGCCGTTTCCCGCAAGAGCGGCTTCAAACGCATAGCTATGGGTCACTTAACATTCACAAGGACTCAGGCCTCTAAAAGACACCTGCCCTCAAAAAAAAAAAAAAAATGTCCTGAGCTCGGCAGTGGCCAAAAAAATTCAAAGCAGGCAAATGTGTCAAAGAGGTAGTATGATAGAGGTAAGTTTTACCCACTCTTTATCAAAAAAAGGAAAATGGAGAAAAGCTCAACATCAGGAATCATCAGACTCCTCTAACCTACAAAAAGCTTTCAGCTCACCCAAGTTAACTACCGTCAGCCAAAAGACTACAAACAATAAATGCTGAAGGGGTTTTAGAGAACTCTGTTCCCTCTGTCTGCGGAGGACATGTCTAGTTGTAACAGCCAATAATGAGAACAGAAAGGAGCTGCGTTTTCAATTAAAAATTGAGCCACCCTTCCATCCAGAACACCCACAGCTGAGCCTCTCACCTGAGAAGACAGGCTGCAAGAGCTGCACTCCACGAGTTTTCACAGTAGCCAAGACACCGAAGCAACCCAAATGTCCATCAACAGATGAATGGATAAGAAGAGCTGGTCCGTGGACACAGTGGACTATTAGCCATGGAAAACAAGGAAACACTGCTCTTTGAGGCACCAGAGATGAGCCTAGAGATCATCACAGAACATGAGTTAAGTCGGAAAGCAAAAGACATACCGTATGACATCACGTATAGGCGTTATCTAACAGCTGACACAAAGGAACATATTTCCACAAAGAAAGACACTCACAGACTTAGAAAACAAACTAAGCTTATGTAAAATGAAAGGTGGGGGGAATGGATAAATTAAGATTAGTGTCACCATATGTGTACAAATACATATTAAATATATATATCAAACAGACCGACCATATAGCAAGGGAGGTCACCAGAACACTCTGCAATAATTTACATGGGAAGAGGATCTGTACAAGAAAATATATATATATATATAAAACGTACGAATGAACCAGATTCTGTACATCTAGGACCAACAATATTCTAATCATTACCCCGATTTAAAAAAATTAAAAGAGCGAACAAGAAGTAATGTGACATAAACTTCTGGGGTTTTTTCCTGGCACATTCCATTCTAATTGACAACCTGGGAACAGGACTTCCAGAAGGGCTCTGCTGCCCTAGTAACCGTATGTGGGAATGTAGCAATGCTGACGCCTTGTGGCCGTTTCCCACAGCAGCAGCTTTAAAGTCAGTGCTAATGGTCACTCAATATTCACACACATTGCAGGCTTGAAAATGACACCTGCCCTCCAAAAGAAATCCTGGGGTCGAAAATCGACCAAAAAAGTCAAAAGAGGGCAACCTTCCAAGAAGACAATTTCAAGAGGTTTATTGTACTCACGTTTTTTTTTTTTTTCTGTTTTTGTTTAACAGAATAAAAAAAGGCGTGGAAAAATGCTGAACGTTAGGAATTATTAGACACGAAAATACACGTTACAAAAACCTATCATGTCACACCACTCAGCATGGCCATCAGCGAAACTTCTGCAAACAAGAAATGCTGAAGGGGTGGTGAAGAAATGCGTACCCTCGGTTCTAAGTGGGTCGTGGTAAGAGTCCCTAAGGAAAACACAGTGGAGTTGCCTGGAAAGGGTCAACATTGAGCGACCGTTCAATCAAGCATACCCACTGCTGGGTCTATCGCCTGAGAGGATGAGAATGAAAAAAGACACGGGCTGGCAATCCTGCAATCCAGCAATGTTTACCGTAGCCAACACTTGGAAGCCATGAAAATGTCCAGCAACAGAGGAATGCAGAAAGGAGAAGTGGTCCATGGACACAATGGAAGAGTGCTCCAGTGAAAAGTAGAAATTCCATTTTAAAAACAGATATAAGTAAGGAGACATCAGCTTTGGGGGGTTTCTCCAGACACATCCCACCGTCATTGATAACCGAGGAACACCACTGGCAGGAAGGTCTGCTTCACTAGTTACCAGAGTGGGAAACGCAGAAATGCTGCAGCCCTCTGGCCGTTACCTGCAACGGCCGCTTGAAAACCCGTGCTAATGGTCACTTCATGTGCACAAGTCCTGGAGGGCTGTCAATGAAACCTGCCCTCAAAATGTCTTGAGGGAGGTAGTGGCCAAAATATTTCAAAAGGTGGCACATACTTCAAGAAAAGAATGTGATGAGGTAAGCTACACACACAGTTTGAAGAAAAAAGGACATCCCTGAAAGCTCAATTTCAAGGCTTTATGAGACGCATGCAAATCCAACCACAGAGGTATCGGCTCACACCAGTCAGAAGAACCACCAGCAACAAAACTACCAACAATTCATGCTGAAGGGGTCGTGGAGAAGTGCATACCCTCTAGGTTAAGTGGGACTTTGCCGCCAGCCGCGGCGGGTCCTCAAAGTGTAGCAACAACCGACGAGAGGGGGTAGGGAACTGAACGCACCAAGGTATGGGATCAGAAGGGCACAAGCAACTGACGCTTGCAAGGCAAGTTTAATAACAAAGCACAGCCGTATATATACCCCTAAAGCAGGGAATTTGCTTCGTCACGCCTTATCGGCATCAGCTGGTTGGTTGGCTGCTCGGCTTCTCCCTCAAAGGCACCAATTTCCCCTCCAGGGTTGCTTTTCCTAGCTTTAGGGAAGAACCAGGGACTCCCAGTAACTGAGCAGGTCCCTGGAGCGATTTGGCCAAAGACCATCTCCTTTTGTATGTTCATACCATAAAGTCCAGGATGCATACCAAGGAGAGTACAGTCGGGCCCTGAGGCTTATGAGGGTCTTAGTGGCGCCTTCCTCAGAGGGCAATGCTCGCCACAGGACTTCACCTGGTAAGAGGCACTAATGGGAACAGAATGGAGGTGCCTTTACAAGGTAAACACTGAGTTACGATATGATCCAGCAGGCCCACTCGTGGGCCTATAACCTAAGAAAGGAGACAGAAGTGGAAAGACACAGGCAGGCAAATCTGCATTGCAGGAGTATTACAATAGCCAGGACATGGAAGCAACCAGAAAGTCCATCAACAGATGAGTGGACAAACAAGAACAGGGACCTGTACAGATGGAATATTAGCCAAGGAACAAAATGAAACAATGCCATCAACAGCACCATCGGTGAGGCTAGAGTTCATCACGCACCTTGCAGTAAGTCACAGAGCGAAAGATACATATCCTACGATATCACTTATAGGTGTTCCCTAAAAATTGATATCACTGAAGGTATTTCCACAGAGAAAGGCAATCACAGATGCAATAAACAGATTTATGGTTCACCCATGGACAGGTGTGAGAATTGTGTACATTAGGAAATTGGGTTTAAGAGAGAGATACAAACACAGGTGAAATACAAAATCACCAAAGGCCTACGGAATACCAAGAGAAGAGTACTCAACATTGTGTCATAAGCTACATGGGAAAAGGATCCAAAGAAGACTAGATACATGTTTATGTGTAAAAGAGCCACCTCTTTCACACCTACAACAAGCAAAACATTGTAATCAAACTTGCTGTGAGAAAAAATAAACATTGAATTAAAAAACGAACAAGTCAGTCGTGAGACACAAACTTAAGGGGCTTTTTCCTGGCACAGTCCATTCTAATTGACAACCGAGAATACGACTTCCACGGAGGCTCTGTTGCCCGAGTAACCAGGTTTGGTAAAGGAGACCTGCTGCCGCCTTGTGGCCGTTTCTCAAAACAGCAGCTTTAAACCCAGTGCTAATGGTCACTTGATATTCAAAATCATTGCAGGCCTATAAATGACACCTGCCCTCAAAAACAATTCTTGGGTCGTACATCGAGGAAAAAAACTCAAAAGACGTGCACATTTCAAAACGACAATTTCAAGAGGCATATTTTGCGCACATTTTGTCTTCTCTTGCTTTCTTTCTCTTGTGATAAATACAAGGGCATGGAAAAATGCTCAACATCAGGAATTAATTAAAGCCATGCAAATCCAGTCGACAGAAACGTTCACCCACAGTCGTCAGAATGATCATCAGCCACAGAGTCTACAAAGAATAAATGCTCAAGGTGTTTCAGAGAACTCTGTGCCCTCTAGCTGCCGCTGGGACGTAACCTGGGAACAGCTAGTAGTGAGAACACCGTGGAGGTGCGTTGAAAGGTAAAAATTGAGCTAACCTGTAATCGGGTAGGCCCACTGATGGGCCTATCTCCCGAGTAGACCAAAATCAAAAAGACACAGGCTGGCCATCCTGCACTGCAGCAGCACGTACCATCGCCAAGACTTGGAAGAAACCCAAATGTCCATCAACAGAACAATGCACCAAGAAGAAGGGGCCCATGTGCACAATGGAATATGAGCCACGGAAAAGCATGCAACAGTGCCGCTGGCACCACCGTAGAAGGATCTAGAGATACCCACCCAAAAGGAAGTACGAAAGAAACCGAAATAGAAATATCCTATGACATCACTTATAGTTGTTACTTCAACATTGATACCCATGAAGTCATTTCCAAGAGAAGGCCGTGCATAGATCCAGAAAACCAACTATGCTTAACCAAGTGGAAAGGTGTAAGGAATGTATGAATTTGGATATGGGGGTTTACAGACATGTACTGATACATATGAAATATATAATCACAAAATACCTAAGGAATACCAAGAGAGGTCGACTCAACACTCTGTAATAACCTACACGGGAAAGGATCCAAAGATGAATAGATCGATACATACATATGATGAACCAGATGCTGTACACCTAGAACACACACCACATTTTTATCCAATTGGCTGTGATACTAGATAACAATTAAATTTTTAAAAACACACAAGAAGTAAGGAGATATAAGCTCTTGGGGGTTTGCCCTGGCACACTGCACTCTCATTTGCAGCCTACTAACACAATTTCCAGGAAGCCTCTGTTGCAGGAAAACCCAGAGTTGGAAATGGAGAAATGCTGCCGCCTTGTGGCCGTTTCCCGCAAGAGCGGCTTCAAACGCATAGCTATGGGTCACTTAACATTCACAAGGACTCAGGCCTCTAAAAGACACCTGCCCTCAAAAAAAAAAAAAAAAATGTCCTGAGCTCGGCAGTGGCCAAAAAAATTCAAAGCAGGCAAATGTGTCAAAGAGGTAGTATGATAGAGGTAAGTTTTACCCACTCTTTATCAAAAAAAGGAAAATGGAGAAAAGCTCAACATCAGGAATCATCAGACTCCTCTAACCTACAAAAAGCTTTCAGCTCACCCAAGTTAACTACCGTCAGCCAAAAGACTACAAACAATAAATGCTGAAGGGGTTTTAGAGAACTCTGTTCCCTCTGTCTGCGGAGGACATGTCTAGTTGTAACAGCCAATAATGAGAACAGAAAGGAGCTGCGTTTTCAATTAAAAATTGAGCCACCCTTCCATCCAGAACACCCACAGCTGAGCCTCTCACCTGAGAAGACAGGCTGCAAGAGCTGCACTCCACGAGTTTTCACAGTAGCCAAGACACCGAAGCAACCCAAATGTCCATCAACAGATGAATGGATAAGAAGAGCTGGTCCGTGGACACAGTGGACTATTAGCCATGGAAAACAAGGAAACACTGCTCTTTGAGGCACCAGAGATGAGCCTAGAGATCATCACAGAACATGAGTTAAGTCGGAAAGCAAAAGACATACCGTATGACATCACGTATAGGCGTTATCTAACAGCTGACACAAATGAACATATTTCCACAAAGAAAGACACTCACAGACTTAGAAAACAAACTAAGCTTATGTAAAATGAAAGGTGGGGGGAATGGATAAATTAAGATTAGTGTCACCATATGTGTACAAATACATATTAAATATATATATCAAACAGACCGACCATATAGCAAGGGAGGTCACCAGAACACTCTGCAATAATTTACATGGGAAGAGGATCTGTACAAGAAAATATATATATATATATATATATATAAAACGTACGAATGAACCAGATTCTGTACATCTAGGACCAACAATATTCTAATCATTACCCCGATTTAAAAAAATTAAAAGAGCGAACAAGAAGTAATGTGACATAAACTTCTGGGGTTTTTTCCTGGCACATTCCATTCTAATTGACAACCTGGGAACAGGACTTCCAGAAGGGCTCTGCTGCCCTAGTAACCGTATGTGGGAATGTAGCAATGCTGACGCCTTGTGGCCGTTTCCCACAGCAGCAGCTTTAAAGTCAGTGCTAATGGTCACTCAATATTCACACACATTGCAGGCTTGAAAATGACACCTGCCCTCCAAAAGAAATCCTGGGGTCGAAAATCGACCAAAAAAGTCAAAAGAGGGCAACCTTCCAAGAAGACAATTTCAAGAGGTTTATTGTACTCACGTTTTTTTTTTTTTCTGTTTTTGTTTAACAGAATAAAAAAAGGCGTGGAAAAATGCTGAACGTTAGGAATTATTAGACACGAAAATACACGTTACAAAAACCTATCATGTCACACCACTCAGCATGGCCATCAGCGAAACTTCTGCAAACAAGAAATGCTGAAGGGGTGGTGAAGAAATGCGTACCCTCGGTTCTAAGTGGGTCGTGGTAAGAGTCCCTAAGGAAAACACAGTGGAGTTGCCTGGAAAGGGTCAACATTGAGCGACCGTTCAATCAAGCATACCCACTGCTGGGTCTATCGCCTGAGAGGATGAGAATGAAAAAAGACACGGGCTGGCAATCCTGCAATCCAGCAATGTTTACCGTAGCCAACACTTGGAAGCCATGAAAATGTCCAGCAACAGAGGAATGCAGAAAGGAGAAGTGGTCCATGGACACAATGGAAGAGTGCTCCAGTGAAAAGTAGAAATTCCATTTTAAAAACAGATATAAGTAAGGAGACATCAGCTTTGGGGGGTTTCTCCAGACACATCCCACCGTCATTGATAACCGAGGAACACCACTGGCAGGAAGGTCTGCTTCACTAGTTACCAGAGTGGGAAACGCAGAAATGCTGCAGCCCTCTGGCCGTTACCTGCAACGGCCGCTTGAAAACCCGTGCTAATGGTCACTTCATGTGCACAAGTCCTGGAGGGCTGTCAATGAAACCTGCCCTCAAAATGTCTTGAGGGAGGTAGTGGCCAAAATATTTCAAAAGGTGGCACATACTTCAAGAAAAGAATGTGATGAGGTAAGCTACACACACAGTTTGAAGAAAAAAGGACATCCCTGAAAGCTCAATTTCAAGGCTTTATGAGACGCATGCAAATCCAACCACAGAGGTATCGGCTCACACCAGTCAGAAGAACCACCAGCAACAAAACTACCAACAATTCATGCTGAAGGGGTCGTGGAGAAGTGCATACCCTCTAGGTTAAGTGGGACTTTGCCGCCAGCCGCGGCGGGTCCTCAAAGTGTAGCAACAACCGACGAGAGGGGGTAGGGAACTGAACGCACCAAGGTATGGGATCAGAAGGGCACAAGCAACTGACGGTTGCAAGGCAAGTTTAATAACAAAGCACAGCCGTATATATACCCCTAAAGCAGGGAATTTGCTTCGTCACGCCTTATCGGCATCAGCTGGTTGGTTGGCTGCTCGGCTTCTCCCTCAAAGGCACCAATTTCCCCTCCAGGGTTGCTTTTCCTAGCTTTAGGGAAGAACCAGGGACTCCCAGTAACTGAGCAGGTCCCTGGAGCGATTTGGCCAAAGACCATCTCCTTTTGTATGTTCATACCATAAAGTCCAGGATGCATACCAAGGAGAGTACAGTCGGGCCCTGAGGCTTATGAGGGTCTTAGTGGCGCCTTCCTCAGAGGGCAATGCTCGCCACAGGACTTCACCTGGTAAGAGGCACTAATGGGAACAGAATGGAGGTGCCTTTACAAGGTAAACACTGAGTTACGATATGATCCAGCAGGCCCACTCGTGGGCCTATAACCTAAGAAAGGAGACAGAAGTGGAAAGACACAGGCAGGCAAATCTGCATTGCAGGAGTATTACAATAGCCAGGACATGGAAGCAACCAGAAAGTCCATCAACAGATGAGTGGACAAACAAGAACAGGGACCTGTACAGATGGAATATTAGCCAAGGAACAAAATGAAACAATGCCATCAACAGCACCATCGGTGAGGCTAGAGTTCATCACGCACCTTGCAGTAAGTCACAGAGCGAAAGATACATATCCTACGATATCACTTATAGGTGTTCCCTAAAAATTGATATCACTGAAGGTATTTCCACAGAGAAAGGCAATCACAGATGCAATAAACAGATTTATGGTTCACCCATGGACAGGTGTGAGAATTGTGTACATTAGGAAATTGGGTTTAAGAGAGAGATACAAACACAGGTGAAATACAAAATCACCAAAGGCCTACGGAATACCAAGAGAAGAGTACTCAACATTGTGTCATAAGCTACATGGGAAAAGGATCCAAAGAAGACTAGATACATGTTTATGTGTAAAAGAGCCACCTCTTTCACACCTACAACAAGCAAAACATTGTAATCAAACTTGCTGTGAGAAAAAATAAACATTGAATTAAAAAACGAACAAGTCAGTCGTGAGACACAAACTTAAGGGGCTTTTTCCTGGCACAGTCCATTCTAATTGACAACCGAGAATACGACTTCCACGGAGGCTCTGTTGCCCGAGTAACCAGGTTTGGTAAAGGAGACCTGCTGCCGCCTTGTGGCCGTTTCTCAAAACAGCAGCTTTAAACCCAGTGCTAATGGTCACTTGATATTCAAAATCATTGCAGGCCTATAAATGACACCTGCCCTCAAAAACAATTCTTGGGTCGTACATCGAGGAAAAAAACTCAAAAGACGTGCACATTTCAAAACGACAATTTCAAGAGGCATATTTTGCGCACATTTTGTCTTCTCTTGCTTTCTTTCTCTTGTGATAAATACAAGGGCATGGAAAAATGCTCAACATCAGGAATTAATTAAAGCCATGCAAATCCAGTCGACAGAAACGTTCACCCACAGTCGTCAGAATGATCATCAGCCACAGAGTCTACAAAGAATAAATGCTCAAGGTGTTTCAGAGAACTCTGTGCCCTCTAGCTGCCGCTGGGACGTAACCTGGGAACAGCTAGTAGTGAGAACACCGTGGAGGTGCGTTGAAAGGTAAAAATTGAGCTAACCTGTAATCGGGTAGGCCCACTGATGGGCCTATCTCCCGAGTAGACCAAAATCAAAAAGACACAGGCTGGCCATCCTGCACTGCAGCAGCACGTACCATCGCCAAGACTTGGAAGAAACCCAAATGTCCATCAACAGAACAATGCACCAAGAAGAAGGGGCCCATGTGCACAATGGAATATGAGCCACGGAAAAGCATGCAACAGTGCCGCTGGCACCACCGTAGAAGGATCTAGAGATACCCACCCAAAAGGAAGTACGAAAGAAACCGAAATAGAAATATCCTATGACATCACTTATAGTTGTTACTTCAACATTGATACCCATGAAGTCATTTCCAAGAGAAGGCCGTGCATAGATCCAGAAAACCAACTATGCTTAACCAAGTGGAAAGGTGTAAGGAATGTATGAATTTGGATATGGGGGTTTACAGACATGTACTGATACATATGAAATATATAATCACAAAATACCTAAGGAATACCAAGAGAGGTCGACTCAACACTCTGTAATAACCTACACGGGAAAGGATCCAAAGATGAATAGATCGATACATACATATGATGAACCAGATGCTGTACACCTAGAACACACACCACATTTTTATCCAATTGGCTGTGATACTAGATAACAATTAAATTTTTAAAAACACACAAGAAGTAAGGAGATATAAGCTCTTGGGGGTTTGCCCTGGCACACTGCACTCTCATTTGCAGCCTACTAACACAATTTCCAGGAAGCCTCTGTTGCAGGAAAACCCAGAGTTGGAAATGGAGAAATGCTGCCGCCTTGTGGCCGTTTCCCGCAAGAGCGGCTTCAAACGCATAGCTATGGGTCACTTAACATTCACAAGGACTCAGGCCTCTAAAAGACACCTGCCCTCAAAAAAAAAAAAAAAATGTCCTGAGCTCGGCAGTGGCCAAAAAAATTCAAAGCAGGCAAATGTGTCAAAGAGGTAGTATGATAGAGGTAAGTTTTACCCACTCTTTATCAAAAAAAGGAAAATGGAGAAAAGCTCAACATCAGGAATCATCAGACTCCTCTAACCTACAAAAAGCTTTCAGCTCACCCAAGTTAACTACCGTCAGCCAAAAGACTACAAACAATAAATGCTGAAGGGGTTTTAGAGAACTCTGTTCCCTCTGTCTGCGGAGGACATGTCTAGTTGTAACAGCCAATAATGAGAACAGAAAGGAGCTGCGTTTTCAATTAAAAATTGAGCCACCCTTCCATCCAGAACACCCACAGCTGAGCCTCTCACCTGAGAAGACAGGCTGCAAGAGCTGCACTCCACGAGTTTTCACAGTAGCCAAGACACCGAAGCAACCCAAATGTCCATCAACAGATGAATGGATAAGAAGAGCTGGTCCGTGGACACAGTGGACTATTAGCCATGGAAAACAAGGAAACACTGCTCTTTGAGGCACCAGAGATGAGCCTAGAGATCATCACAGAACATGAGTTAAGTCGGAAAGCAAAAGACATACCGTATGACATCACGTATAGGCGTTATCTAACAGCTGACACAAATGAACATATTTCCACAAAGAAAGACACTCACAGACTTAGAAAACAAACTAAGCTTATGTAAAATGAAAGGTGGGGGGAATGGATAAATTAAGATTAGTGTCACCATATGTGTACAAATACATATTAAATATATATATCAAACAGACCGACCATATAGCAAGGGAGGTCACCAGAACACTCTGCAATAATTTACATGGGAAGAGGATCTGTACAAGAAAATATATATATATATATATATATATAAAACGTACGAATGAACCAGATTCTGTACATCTAGGACCAACAATATTCTAATCATTACCCCGATTTAAAAAAATTAAAAGAGCGAACAAGAAGTAATGTGACATAAACTTCTGGGGTTTTTTCCTGGCACATTCCATTCTAATTGACAACCTGGGAACAGGACTTCCAGAAGGGCTCTGCTGCCCTAGTAACCGTATGTGGGAATGTAGCAATGCTGACGCCTTGTGGCCGTTTCCCACAGCAGCAGCTTTAAAGTCAGTGCTAATGGTCACTCAATATTCACACACATTGCAGGCTTGAAAATGACACCTGCCCTCCAAAAGAAATCCTGGGGTCGAAAATCGACCAAAAAAGTCAAAAGAGGGCAACCTTCCAAGAAGACAATTTCAAGAGGTTTATTGTACTCACGTTTTTTTTTTTTTCTGTTTTTGTTTAACAGAATAAAAAAAGGCGTGGAAAAATGCTGAACGTTAGGAATTATTAGACACGAAAATACACGTTACAAAAACCTATCATGTCACACCACTCAGCATGGCCATCAGCGAAACTTCTGCAAACAAGAAATGCTGAAGGGGTGGTGAAGAAATGCGTACCCTCGGTTCTAAGTGGGTCGTGGTAAGAGTCCCTAAGGAAAACACAGTGGAGTTGCCTGGAAAGGGTCAACATTGAGCGACCGTTCAATCAAGCATACCCACTGCTGGGTCTATCGCCTGAGAGGATGAGAATGAAAAAAGACACGGGCTGGCAATCCTGCAATCCAGCAATGTTTACCGTAGCCAACACTTGGAAGCCATGAAAATGTCCAGCAACAGAGGAATGCAGAAAGGAGAAGTGGTCCATGGACACAATGGAAGAGTGCTCCAGTGAAAAGTAGAAATTCCATTTTAAAAACAGATATAAGTAAGGAGACATCAGCTTTGGGGGGTTTCTCCAGACACATCCCACCGTCATTGATAACCGAGGAACACCACTGGCAGGAAGGTCTGCTTCACTAGTTACCAGAGTGGGAAACGCAGAAATGCTGCAGCCCTCTGGCCGTTACCTGCAACGGCCGCTTGAAAACCCGTGCTAATGGTCACTTCATGTGCACAAGTCCTGGAGGGCTGTCAATGAAACCTGCCCTCAAAATGTCTTGAGGGAGGTAGTGGCCAAAATATTTCAAAAGGTGGCACATACTTCAAGAAAAGAATGTGATGAGGTAAGCTACACACACAGTTTGAAGAAAAAAGGACATCCCTGAAAGCTCAATTTCAAGGCTTTATGAGACGCATGCAAATCCAACCACAGAGGTATCGGCTCACACCAGTCAGAAGAACCACCAGCAACAAAACTACCAACAATTCATGCTGAAGGGGTCGTGGAGAAGTGCATACCCTCTAGGTTAAGTGGGACTTTGCCGCCAGCCGCGGCGGGTCCTCAAAGTGTAGCAACAACCGACGAGAGGGGGTAGGGAACTGAACGCACCAAGGTATGGGATCAGAAGGGCACAAGCAACTGACGGTTGCAAGGCAAGTTTAATAACAAAGCACAGCCGTATATATACCCCTAAAGCAGGGAATTTGCTTCGTCACGCCTTATCGGCATCAGCTGGTTGGTTGGCTGCTCGGCTTCTCCCTCAAAGGCACCAATTTCCCCTCCAGGGTTGCTTTTCCTAGCTTTAGGGAAGAACCAGGGACTCCCAGTAACTGAGCAGGTCCCTGGAGCGATTTGGCCAAAGACCATCTCCTTTTGTATGTTCATACCATAAAGTCCAGGATGCATACCAAGGAGAGTACAGTCGGGCCCTGAGGCTTATGAGGGTCTTAGTGGCGCCTTCCTCAGAGGGCAATGCTCGCCACAGGACTTCACCTGGTAAGAGGCACTAATGGGAACAGAATGGAGGTGCCTTTACAAGGTAAACACTGAGTTACGATATGATCCAGCAGGCCCACTCGTGGGCCTATAACCTAAGAAAGGAGACAGAAGTGGAAAGACACAGGCAGGCAAATCTGCATTGCAGGAGTATTACAATAGCCAGGACATGGAAGCAACCAGAAAGTCCATCAACAGATGAGTGGACAAACAAGAACAGGGACCTGTACAGATGGAATATTAGCCAAGGAACAAAATGAAACAATGCCATCAACAGCACCATCGGTGAGGCTAGAGTTCATCACGCACCTTGCAGTAAGTCACAGAGCGAAAGATACATATCCTACGATATCACTTATAGGTGTTCCCTAAAAATTGATATCACTGAAGGTATTTCCACAGAGAAAGGCAATCACAGATGCAATAAACAGATTTATGGTTCACCCATGGACAGGTGTGAGAATTGTGTACATTAGGAAATTGGGTTTAAGAGAGAGATACAAACACAGGTGAAATACAAAATCACCAAAGGCCTACGGAATACCAAGAGAAGAGTACTCAACATTGTGTCATAAGCTACATGGGAAAAGGATCCAAAGAAGACTAGATACATGTTTATGTGTAAAAGAGCCACCTCTTTCACACCTACAACAAGCAAAACATTGTAATCAAACTTGCTGTGAGAAAAAATAAACATTGAATTAAAAAACGAACAAGTCAGTCGTGAGACACAAACTTAAGGGGCTTTTTCCTGGCACAGTCCATTCTAATTGACAACCGAGAATACGACTTCCACGGAGGCTCTGTTGCCCGAGTAACCAGGTTTGGTAAAGGAGACCTGCTGCCGCCTTGTGGCCGTTTCTCAAAACAGCAGCTTTAAACCCAGTGCTAATGGTCACTTGATATTCAAAATCATTGCAGGCCTATAAATGACACCTGCCCTCAAAAACAATTCTTGGGTCGTACATCGAGGAAAAAAACTCAAAAGACGTGCACATTTCAAAACGACAATTTCAAGAGGCATATTTTGCGCACATTTTGTCTTCTCTTGCTTTCTTTCTCTTGTGATAAATACAAGGGCATGGAAAAATGCTCAACATCAGGAATTAATTAAAGCCATGCAAATCCAGTCGACAGAAACGTTCACCCACAGTCGTCAGAATGATCATCAGCCACAGAGTCTACAAAGAATAAATGCTCAAGGTGTTTCAGAGAACTCTGTGCCCTCTAGCTGCCGCTGGGACGTAACCTGGGAACAGCTAGTAGTGAGAACACCGTGGAGGTGCGTTGAAAGGTAAAAATTGAGCTAACCTGTAATCGGGTAGGCCCACTGATGGGCCTATCTCCCGAGTAGACCAAAATCAAAAAGACACAGGCTGGCCATCCTGCACTGCAGCAGCACGTACCATCGCCAAGACTTGGAAGAAACCCAAATGTCCATCAACAGAACAATGCACCAAGAAGAAGGGGCCCATGTGCACAATGGAATATGAGCCACGGAAAAGCATGCAACAGTGCCGCTGGCACCACCGTAGAAGGATCTAGAGATACCCACCCAAAAGGAAGTACGAAAGAAACCGAAATAGAAATATCCTATGACATCACTTATAGTTGTTACTTCAACATTGATACCCATGAAGTCATTTCCAAGAGAAGGCCGTGCATAGATCCAGAAAACCAACTATGCTTAACCAAGTGGAAAGGTGTAAGGAATGTATGAATTTGGATATGGGGGTTTACAGACATGTACTGATACATATGAAATATATAATCACAAAATACCTAAGGAATACCAAGAGAGGTCGACTCAACACTCTGTAATAACCTACACGGGAAAGGATCCAAAGATGAATAGATCGATACATACATATGATGAACCAGATGCTGTACACCTAGAACACACACCACA
Organism: Kogia breviceps; assembly: GCF_026419965.1. Taxonomy (NCBI): domain Eukaryota; kingdom Metazoa; phylum Chordata; class Mammalia; order Artiodactyla; family Physeteridae; genus Kogia; species Kogia breviceps. The sequence continues at coordinate 67,778,926 of NC_081310.1, read as the reverse complement.
TTTTTATCCAATTGGCTGTGATACTAGATAACAATTAAATTTTTAAAAACACACAAGAAGTAAGGAGATATAAGCTCTTGGGGGTTTGCCCTGGCACACTGCACTCTCATTTGCAGCCTACTAACACAATTTCCAGGAAGCCTCTGTTGCAGGAAAACCCAGAGTTGGAAATGGAGAAATGCTGCCGCCTTGTGGCCGTTTCCCGCAAGAGCGGCTTCAAACGCATAGCTATGGGTCACTTAACATTCACAAGGACTCAGGCCTCTAAAAGACACCTGCCCTCAAAAAAAAAAAAAAAATGTCCTGAGCTCGGCAGTGGCCAAAAAAATTCAAAGCAGGCAAATGTGTCAAAGAGGTAGTATGATAGAGGTAAGTTTTACCCACTCTTTATCAAAAAAAGGAAAATGGAGAAAAGCTCAACATCAGGAATCATCAGACTCCTCTAACCTACAAAAAGCTTTCAGCTCACCCAAGTTAACTACCGTCAGCCAAAAGACTACAAACAATAAATGCTGAAGGGGTTTTAGAGAACTCTGTTCCCTCTGTCTGCGGAGGACATGTCTAGTTGTAACAGCCAATAATGAGAACAGAAAGGAGCTGCGTTTTCAATTAAAAATTGAGCCACCCTTCCATCCAGAACACCCACAGCTGAGCCTCTCACCTGAGAAGACAGGCTGCAAGAGCTGCACTCCACGAGTTTTCACAGTAGCCAAGACACCGAAGCAACCCAAATGTCCATCAACAGATGAATGGATAAGAAGAGCTGGTCCGTGGACACAGTGGACTATTAGCCATGGAAAACAAGGAAACACTGCTCTTTGAGGCACCAGAGATGAGCCTAGAGATCATCACAGAACATGAGTTAAGTCGGAAAGCAAAAGACATACCGTATGACATCACGTATAGGCGTTATCTAACAGCTGACACAAATGAACATATTTCCACAAAGAAAGACACTCACAGACTTAGAAAACAAACTAAGCTTATGTAAAATGAAAGGTGGGGGGAATGGATAAATTAAGATTAGTGTCACCATATGTGTACAAATACATATTAAATATATATATCAAACAGACCGACCATATAGCAAGGGAGGTCACCAGAACACTCTGCAATAATTTACATGGGAAGAGGATCTGTACAAGAAAATATATATATATATATAAAACGTACGAATGAACCAGATTCTGTACATCTAGGACCAACAATATTCTAATCATTACCCCGATTTAAAAAAATTAAAAGAGCGAACAAGAAGTAATGTGACATAAACTTCTGGGGTTTTTTCCTGGCACATTCCATTCTAATTGACAACCTGGGAACAGGACTTCCAGAAGGGCTCTGCTGCCCTAGTAACCGTATGTGGGAATGTAGCAATGCTGACGCCTTGTGGCCGTTTCCCACAGCAGCAGCTTTAAAGTCAGTGCTAATGGTCACTCAATATTCACACACATTGCAGGCTTGAAAATGACACCTGCCCTCCAAAAGAAATCCTGGGGTCGAAAATCGACCAAAAAAGTCAAAAGAGGGCAACCTTCCAAGAAGACAATTTCAAGAGGTTTATTGTACTCACGTTTTTTTTTTTTTTTCTGTTTTTGTTTAACAGAATAAAAAAAGGCGTGGAAAAATGCTGAACGTTAGGAATTATTAGACACGAAAATACACGTTACAAAAACCTATCATGTCATACCACTCAGCATGGCCATCAGCGAAACTTCTGCAAACAAGAAATGCTGAAGGGGTGGTGAAGAAATGCGTACCCTCGGTTCTAAGTGGGTCGTGGTAAGAGTCCCTAAGGAAAACACAGTGGAGTTGCCTGGAAAGGGTCAACATTGAGCGACCGTTCAATCAAGCATACCCACTGCTGGGTCTATCGCCTGAGAGGATGAGAATGAAAAAAGACACGGGCTGGCAATCCTGCAATCCAGCAATGTTTACCGTAGCCAACACTTGGAAGCCATGAAAATGTCCAGCAACAGAGGAATGCAGAAAGGAGAAGTGGTCCATGGACACAATGGAAGAGTGCTCCAGTGAAAAGTAGAAATTCCATTTTAAAAACAGATATAAGTAAGGAGACATCAGCTTTGGGGGGTTTCTCCAGACACATCCCACCGTCATTGATAACCGAGGAACACCACTGGCAGGAAGGTCTGCTTCACTAGTTACCAGAGTGGGAAACGCAGAAATGCTGCAGCCCTCTGGCCGTTACCTGCAACGGCCGCTTGAAAACCCGTGCTAATGGTCACTTCATGTGCACAAGTCCTGGAGGGCTGTCAATGAAACCTGCCCTCAAAATGTCTTGAGGGAGGTAGTGGCCAAAATATTTCAAAAGGTGGCACATACTTCAAGAAAAGAATGTGATGAGGTAAGCTACACACACAGTTTGAAGAAAAAAGGACATCCCTGAAAGCTCAATTTCAAGGCTTTATGAGACGCATGCAAATCCAACCACAGAGGTATCGGCTCACACCAGTCAGAAGAACCACCAGCAACAAAACTACCAACAATTCATGCTGAAGGGGTCGTGGAGAAGTGCATACCCTCTAGGTTAAGTGGGACTTTGCCGCCAGCCGCGGCGGGTCCTCAAAGTGTAGCAACAACCGACGAGAGGGGGTAGGGAACTGAACGCACCAAGGTATGGGATCAGAAGGGCACAAGCAACTGACGCTTGCAAGGCAAGTTTAATAACAAAGCACAGCCGTATATATACCCCTAAAGCAGGGAATTTGCTTCGTCACGCCTTATCGGCATCAGCTGGTTGGTTGGCTGCTCGGCTTCTCCCTCAAAGGCACCAATTTCCCCTCCAGGGTTGCTTTTCCTAGCTTTAGGGAAGAACCAGGGACTCCCAGTAACTGAGCAGGTCCCTGGAGCGATTTGGCCAAAGACCATCTCCTTTTGTATGTTCATACCATAAAGTCCAGGATGCATACCAAGGAGAGTACAGTCGGGCCCTGAGGCTTATGAGGGTCTTAGTGGCGCCTTCCTCAGAGGGCAATGCTCGCCACAGGACTTCACCTGGTAAGAGGCACTAATGGGAACAGAATGGAGGTGCCTTTACAAGGTAAACACTGAGTTACGATATGATCCAGCAGGCCCACTCGTGGGCCTATAACCTAAGAAAGGAGACAGAAGTGGAAAGACACAGGCAGGCAAATCTGCATTGCAGGAGTATTACAATAGCCAGGACATGGAAGCAACCAGAAAGTCCATCAACAGATGAGTGGACAAACAAGAACAGGGACCTGTACAGATGGAATATTAGCCAAGGAACAAAATGAAACAATGCCATCAACAGCACCATCGGTGAGGCTAGAGTTCATCACGCACCTTGCAGTAAGTCACAGAGCGAAAGATACATATCCTACGATATCACTTATAGGTGTTCCCTAAAAATTGATATCACTGAAGGTATTTCCACAGAGAAAGGCAATCACAGATGCAATAAACAGATTTATGGTTCACCCATGGACAGGTGTGAGAATTGTGTACATTAGGAAATTGGGTTTAAGAGAGAGATACAAACACAGGTGAAATACAAAATCACCAAAGGCCTACGGAATACCAAGAGAAGAGTACTCAACATTGTGTCATAAGCTACATGGGAAAAGGATCCAAAGAAGACTAGATACATGTTTATGTGTAAAAGAGCCACCTCTTTCACACCTACAACAAGCAAAACATTGTAATCAAACTTGCTGTGAGAAAAAATAAACATTGAATTAAAAAACGAACAAGTCAGTCGTGAGACACAAACTTAAGGGGCTTTTTCCTGGCACAGTCCATTCTAATTGACAACCGAGAATACGACTTCCACGGAGGCTCTGTTGCCCGAGTAACCAGGTTTGGTAAAGGAGACCTGCTGCCGCCTTGTGGCCGTTTCTCAAAACAGCAGCTTTAAACCCAGTGCTAATGGTCACTTGATATTCAAAATCATTGCAGGCCTATAAATGACACCTGCCCTCAAAAACAATTCTTGGGTCGTACATCGAGGAAAAAAACTCAAAAGACGTGCACATTTCAAAACGACAATTTCAAGAGGCATATTTTGCGCACATTTTGTCTTCTCTTGCTTTCTTTCTCTTGTGATAAATACAAGGGCATGGAAAAATGCTCAACATCAGGAATTAATTAAAGCCATGCAAATCCAGTCGACAGAAACGTTCACCCACAGTCGTCAGAATGATCATCAGCCACAGAGTCTACAAAGAATAAATGCTCAAGGTGTTTCAGAGAACTCTGTGCCCTCTAGCTGCCGCTGGGACGTAACCTGGGAACAGCTAGTAGTGAGAACACCGTGGAGGTGCGTTGAAAGGTAAAAATTGAGCTAACCTGTAATCGGGTAGGCCCACTGATGGGCCTATCTCCCGAGTAGACCAAAATCAAAAAGACACAGGCTGGCCATCCTGCACTGCAGCAGCACGTACCATCGCCAAGACTTGGAAGAAACCCAAATGTCCATCAACAGAACAATGCACCAAGAAGAAGGGGCCCATGTGCACAATGGAATATGAGCCACGGAAAAGCATGCAACAGTGCCGCTGGCACCACCGTAGAAGGATCTAGAGATACCCACCCAAAAGGAAGTACGAAAGAAACCGAAATAGAAATATCCTATGACATCACTTATAGTTGTTACTTCAACATTGATACCCATGAAGTCATTTCCAAGAGAAGGCCGTGCATAGATCCAGAAAACCAACTATGCTTAACCAAGTGGAAAGGTGTAAGGAATGTATGAATTTGGATATGGGGGTTTACAGACATGTACTGATACATATGAAATATATAATCACAAAATACCTAAGGAATACCAAGAGAGGTCGACTCAACACTCTGTAATAACCTACACGGGAAAGGATCCAAAGATGAATAGATCGATACATACATATGATGAACCAGATGCTGTACACCTAGAACACACACCACATTTTTATCCAATTGGCTGTGATACTAGATAACAATTAAATTTTTAAAAACACACAAGAAGTAAGGAGATATAAGCTCTTGGGGGTTTGCCCTGGCACACTGCACTCTCATTTGCAGCCTACTAACACAATTTCCAGGAAGCCTCTGTTGCAGGAAAACCCAGAGTTGGAAATGGAGAAATGCTGCCGCCTTGTGGCCGTTTCCCGCAAGAGCGGCTTCAAACGCATAGCTATGGGTCACTTAACATTCACAAGGACTCAGGCCTCTAAAAGACACCTGCCCTCAAAAAAAAAAAAAAATGTCCTGAGCTCGGCAGTGGCCAAAAAAATTCAAAGCAGGCAAATGTGTCAAAGAGGTAGTATGATAGAGGTAAGTTTTACCCACTCTTTATCAAAAAAAGGAAAATGGAGAAAAGCTCAACATCAGGAATCATCAGACTCCTCTAACCTACAAAAAGCTTTCAGCTCACCCAAGTTAACTACCGTCAGCCAAAAGACTACAAACAATAAATGCTGAAGGGGTTTTAGAGAACTCTGTTCCCTCTGTCTGCGGAGGACATGTCTAGTTGTAACAGCCAATAATGAGAACAGAAAGGAGCTGCGTTTTCAATTAAAAATTGAGCCACCCTTCCATCCAGAACACCCACAGCTGAGCCTCTCACCTGAGAAGACAGGCTGCAAGAGCTGCACTCCACGAGTTTTCACAGTAGCCAAGACACCGAAGCAACCCAAATGTCCATCAACAGATGAATGGATAAGAAGAGCTGGTCCGTGGACACAGTGGACTATTAGCCATGGAAAACAAGGAAACACTGCTCTTTGAGGCACCAGAGATGAGCCTAGAGATCATCACAGAACATGAGTTAAGTCGGAAAGCAAAAGACATACCGTATGACATCACGTATAGGCGTTATCTAACAGCTGACACAAATGAACATATTTCCACAAAGAAAGACACTCACAGACTTAGAAAACAAACTAAGCTTATGTAAAATGAAAGGTGGGGGGAATGGATAAATTAAGATTAGTGTCACCATATGTGTACAAATACATATTAAATATATATATCAAACAGACCGACCATATAGCAAGGGAGGTCACCAGAACACTCTGCAATAATTTACATGGGAAGAGGATCTGTACAAGAAAATATATATATATATATATATATATATATATATATATATATATATATATATATAAAACGTACGAATGAACCAGATTCTGTACATCTAGGACCAACAATATTCTAATCATTACCCCGATTTAAAAAAATTAAAAGAGCGAACAAGAAGTAATGTGACATAAACTTCTGGGGTTTTTTCCTGGCACATTCCATTCTAATTGACAACCTGGGAACAGGACTTCCAGAAGGGCTCTGCTGCCCTAGTAACCGTATGTGGGAATGTAGCAATGCTGACGCCTTGTGGCCGTTTCCCACAGCAGCAGCTTTAAAGTCAGTGCTAATGGTCACTCAATATTCACACACATTGCAGGCTTGAAAATGACACCTGCCCTCCAAAAGAAATCCTGGGGTCGAAAATCGACCAAAAAAGTCAAAAGAGGGCAACCTTCCAAGAAGACAATTTCAAGAGGTTTATTGTACTCACGTTTTTTTTTTTTTTCTGTTTTTGTTTAACAGAATAAAAAAAGGCGTGGAAAAATGCTGAACCTTAGGAATTATTAGACACGAAAATACACGTTACAAAAACCTATCATGTCACACCACTCAGCATGGCCATCAGCGAAACTTCTGCAAACAAGAAATGCTGAAGGGGTGGTGAAGAAATGCGTACCCTCGGTTCTAAGTGGGTCGTGGTAAGAGTCCCTAAGGAAAACACAGTGGAGTTGCCTGGAAAGGGTCAACATTGAGCGACCGTTCAATCAAGCATACCCACTGCTGGGTCTATCGCCTGAGAGGATGAGAATGAAAAAAGACACGGGCTGGCAATCCTGCAATCCAGCAATGTTTACCGTAGCCAACACTTGGAAGCCATGAAAATGTCCAGCAACAGAGGAATGCAGAAAGGAGAAGTGGTCCATGGACACAATGGAAGAGTGCTCCAGTGAAAAGTAGAAATTCCATTTTAAAAACAGATATAAGTAAGGAGACATCAGCTTTGGGGGGTTTCTCCAGACACATCCCACCGTCATTGATAACCGAGGAACACCACTGGCAGGAAGGTCTGCTTCACTAGTTACCAGAGTGGGAAACGCAGAAATGCTGCAGCCCTCTGGCCGTTACCTGCAACGGCCGCTTGAAAACCCGTGCTAATGGTCCCTTCATGTGCACAAGTCCTGGAGGGCTGTCAATGAAACCTGCCCTCAAAATGTCTTGAGGGAGGTAGTGGCCAAAATATTTCAAAAGGTGGCACATACTTCAAGAAAAGAATGTGATGAGGTAAGCTACACACACAGTTTGAAGAAAAAAGGACATCCCTGAAAGCTCAATTTCAAGGCTTTATGAGACGCATGCAAATCCAACCACAGAGGTATCGGCTCACACCAGTCAGAAGAACCACCAGCAACAAAACTACCAACAATTCATGCTGAAGGGGTCGTGGAGAAGTGCATACCCTCTAGGTTAAGTGGGACTTTGCCGCCAGCCGCGGCGGGTCCTCAAAGTGTAGCAACAACCGACGAGAGGGGGTAGGGAACTGAACGCACCAAGGTATGGGATCAGAAGGGCACAAGCAACTGACGGTTGCAAGGCAAGTTTAATAACAAAGCACAGCCGTATATATACCCCTAAAGCAGGGAATTTGCTTCGTCACGCCTTATCGGCATCAGCTGGTTGGTTGGCTGCTCGGCTTCTCCCTCAAAGGCACCAATTTCCCCTCCAGGGTTGCTTTTCCTAGCTTTAGGGAAGAACCAGGGACTCCCAGTAACTGAGCAGGTCCCTGGAGCGATTTGGCCAAAGACCATCTCCTTTTGTATGTTCATACCATAAAGTCCAGGATGCATACCAAGGAGAGTACAGTCGGGCCCTGAGGCTTATGAGGGTCTTAGTGGCGCCTTCCTCAGAGGGCAATGCTCGCCACAGGACTTCACCTGGTAAGAGGCACTAATGGGAACAGAATGGAGGTGCCTTTACAAGGTAAACACTGAGTTACGATATGATCCAGCAGGCCCACTCGTGGGCCTATAACCTAAGAAAGGAGACAGAAGTGGAAAGACACAGGCAGGCAAATCTGCATTGCAGGAGTATTACAATAGCCAGGACATGGAAGCAACCAGAAAGTCCATCAACAGATGAGTGGACAAACAAGAACAGGGACCTGTACAGATGGAATATTAGCCAAGGAACAAAATGAAACAATGCCATCAACAGCACCATCGGTGAGGCTAGAGTTCATCACGCACCTTGCAGTAAGTCACAGAGCGAAAGATACATATCCTACGATATCACTTATAGGTGTTCCCTAAAAATTGATATCACTGAAGGTATTTCCACAGAGAAAGGCAATCACAGATGCAATAAACAGATTTATGGTTCACCCATGGACAGGTGTGAGAATTGTGTACATTAGGAAATTGGGTTTAAGAGAGAGATACAAACACAGGTGAAATACAAAATCACCAAAGGCCTACGGAATACCAAGAGAAGAGTACTCAACATTGTGTCATAAGCTACATGGGAAAAGGATCCAAAGAAGACTAGATACATGTTTATGTGTAAAAGAGCCACCTCTTTCACACCTACAACAAGCAAAACATTGTAATCAAACTTGCTGTGAGAAAAAATAAACATTGAATTAAAAAACGAACAAGTCAGTCGTGAGACACAAACTTAAGGGGCTTTTTCCTGGCACAGTCCATTCTAATTGACAACCGAGAATACGACTTCCACGGAGGCTCTGTTGCCCGAGTAACCAGGTTTGGTAAAGGAGACCTGCTGCCGCCTTGTGGCCGTTTCTCAAAACAGCAGCTTTAAACCCAGTGCTAATGGTCACTTGATATTCAAAATCATTGCAGGCCTATAAATGACACCTGCCCTCAAAAACAATTCTTGGGTCGTACATCGAGGAAAAAAACTCAAAAGACGTGCACATTTCAAAACGACAATTTCAAGAGGCATATTTTGCGCACATTTTGTCTTCTCTTGCTTTCTTTCTCTTGTGATAAATACAAGGGCATGGAAAAATGCTCAACATCAGGAATTAATTAAAGCCATGCAAATCCAGTCGACAGAAACGTTCACCCACAGTCGTCAGAATGATCATCAGCCACAGAGTCTACAAAGAATAAATGCTCAAGGTGTTTCAGAGAACTCTGTGCCCTCTAGCTGCCGCTGGGACGTAACCTGGGAACAGCTAGTAGTGAGAACACCGTGGAGGTGCGTTGAAAGGTAAAAATTGAGCTAACCTGTAATCGGGTAGGCCCACTGATGGGCCTATCTCCCGAGTAGACCAAAATCAAAAAGACACAGGCTGGCCATCCTGCACTGCAGCAGCACGTACCATCGCCAAGACTTGGAAGAAACCCAAATGTCCATCAACAGAACAATGCACCAAGAAGAAGGGGCCCATGTGCACAATGGAATATGAGCCACGGAAAAGCATGCAACAGTGCCGCTGGCACCACCGTAGAAGGATCTAGAGATACCCACCCAAAAGGAAGTACGAAAGAAACCGAAATAGAAATATCCTATGACATCACTTATAGTTGTTACTTCAACATTGATACCCATGAAGTCATTTCCAAGAGAAGGCCGTGCATAGATCCAGAAAACCAACTATGCTTAACCAAGTGGAAAGGTGTAAGGAATGTATGAATTTGGATATGGGGGTTTACAGACATGTACTGATACATATGAAATATATAATCACAAAATACCTAAGGAATACCAAGAGAGGTCGACTCAACACTCTGTAATAACCTACACGGGAAAGGATCCAAAGATGAATAGATCGATACATACATATGATGAACCAGATGCTGTACACCTAGAACACACACCACATTTTTATCCAATTGGCTGTGATACTAGATAACAATTAAATTTTTAAAAACACACAAGAAGTAAGGAGATATAAGCTCTTGGGGGTTTGCCCTGGCACACTGCACTCTCATTTGCAGCCTACTAACACAATTTCCAGGAAGCCTCTGTTGCAGGAAAACCCAGAGTTGGAAATGGAGAAATGCTGCCGCCTTGTGGCCGTTTCCCGCAAGAGCGGCTTCAAACGCATAGCTATGGGTCACTTAACATTCACAAGGACTCAGGCCTCTAAAAGACACCTGCCCTCAAAAAAAAAAAAAAATGTCCTGAGCTCGGCAGTGGCCAAAAAAATTCAAAGCAGGCAAATGTGTCAAAGAGGTAGTATGATAGAGGTAAGTTTTACCCACTCTTTATCAAAAAAAGGAAAATAGAGAAAAGCTCAACATCAGGAATCATCAGACTCCTCTAACCTACAAAAAGCTTTCAGCTCACCCAAGTTAACTACCGTCAGCCAAAAGACTACAAACAATAAATGCTGAAGGGGTTTTAGAGAACTCTGTTCCCTCTGTCTGCGGAGGACATGTCTAGTTGTAACAGCCAATAATGAGAACAGAAAGGAGCTGCGTTTTCAATTAAAAATTGAGCCACCCTTCCATCCAGAACACCCACAGCTGAGCCTCTCACCTGAGAAGACAGGCTGCAAGAGCTGCACTCCACGAGTTTTCACAGTAGCCAAGACACCGAAGCAACCCAAATGTCCATCAACAGATGAATGGATAAGAAGAGCTGGTCCGTGGACACAGTGGACTATTAGCCATGGAAAACAAGGAAACACTGCTCTTTGAGGCACCAGAGATGAGCCTAGAGATCATCACAGAACATGAGTTAAGTCGGAAAGCAAAAGACATACCGTATGACATCACGTATAGGCGTTATCTAACAGCTGACACAAATGAACATATTTCCACAAAGAAAGACACTCACAGACTTAGAAAACAAACTAAGCTTATGTAAAATGAAAGGTGGGGGGAATGGATAAATTAAGATTAGTGTCACCATATGTGTACAAATACATATTAAATATATATATCAAACAGACCGACCATATAGCAAGGGAGGTCACCAGAACACTCTGCAATAATTTACATGGGAAGAGGATCTGTACAAGAAAATATATATATATATATAAAACGTACGAATGAACCAGATTCTGTACATCTAGGACCAACAATATTCTAATCATTACCCCGATTTAAAAAAATTAAAAGAGCGAACAAGAAGTAATGTGACATAAACTTCTGGGGTTTTTTCCTGGCACATTCCATTCTAATTGACAACCTGGGAACAGGACTTCCAGAAGGGCTCTGCTGCCCTAGTAACCGTATGTGGGAATGTAGCAATGCTGACGCCTTGTGGCCGTTTCCCACAGCAGCAGCTTTAAAGTCAGTGCTAATGGTCACTCAATATTCACACACATTGCAGGCTTGAAAATGACACCTGCCCTCCAAAAGAAATCCTGGGGTCGAAAATCGACCAAAAAAGTCAAAAGAGGGCAACCTTCCAAGAAGACAATTTCAAGAGGTTTATTGTACTCACGTTTTTTTTTTTTTTCTGTTTTTGTTTAACAGAATAAAAAAAGGCGTGGAAAAATGCTGAACGTTAGGAATTATTAGACACGAAAATACACGTTACAAAAACCTATCATGTCACACCACTCAGCATGGCCATCAGCGAAACTTCTGCAAACAAGAAATGCTGAAGGGGTGGTGAAGAAATGCGTACCCTCGGTTCTAAGTGGGTCGTGGTAAGAGTCCCTAAGGAAAACACAGTGGAGTTGCCTGGAGAGGGTCAACATTGAGGGACCGTTCAATCAAGTATACCCACTGCTGGGTCTATCGCCTGAGAGGATGAGAATGAAAAAAGACACGGGCTGGCAATCCTGCAATCCAGCAATGTTTACCGTAGCCAACACTTGGAAGCCATGAAAATGTCCAGCAACAGAGGAATGCAGAAAGGAGAAGTGGTCCATGGACACAATGGAAGAGTGCTCCAGTGAAAAGTAGAAATTCCATTTTAAAAACAGATATAAGTAAGGAGACATCAGCTTTGGGGGGTTTCTCCAGACACATCCCACCGTCATTGATAACCGAGGAACACCACTGGCAGGAAGGTCTGCTTCACTAGTTACCAGAGTGGGAAACGCAGAAATGCTGCAGCCCTCTGGCCGTTACCTGCAACGGCCGCTTGAAAACCCGTGCTAATGGTCCCTTCATGTGCACAAGTCCTGGAGGGCTGTCAATGAAACCTGCCCTCAAAATGTCTTGAGGGAGGTAGTGGCCAAAATATTTCAAAAGGTGGCACATACTTCAAGAAAAGAATGTGATGAGGTAAGCTACACACACAGTTTGAAGAAAAAAGGACATCCCTGAAAGCTCAATTTCAAGGCTTTATGAGACGCATGCAAATCCAACCACAGAGGTATCGGCTCACACCAGTCAGAAGAACCACCAGCAACAAAACTACCAACAATTCATGCTGAAGGGGTCGTGGAGAAGTGCATACCCTCTAGGTTAAGTGGGACTTTGCCGCCAGCCGCGGCGGGTCCTCAAAGTGTAGCAACAACCGACGAGAGGGGGTAGGGAACTGAACGCACCAAGGTATGGGATCAGAAGGGCACAAGCAACTGACGCTTGCAAGGCAAGTTTAATAACAAAGCACAGCCGTATATATACCCCTAAAGCAGGGAATTTGCTTCGTCACGCCTTATCGGCATCAGCTGGTTGGTTGGCTGCTCGGCTTCTCCCTCAAAGGCACCAATTTCCCCTCCAGGGTTGCTTTTCCTAGCTTTAGGGAAGAACCAGGGACTCCCAGTAACTGAGCAGGTCCCTGGAGCGATTTGGCCAAAGACCATCTCCTTTTGTATGTTCATACCATAAAGTCCAGGATGCATACCAAGGAGAGTACAGTCGGGCCCTGAGGCTTATGAGGGTCTTAGTGGCGCCTTCCTCAGAGGGCAATGCTCGCCACAGGACTTCACCTGGTAAGAGGCACTAATGGGAACAGAATGGAGGTGCCTTTACAAGGTAAACACTGAGTTACGATATGATCCAGCAGGCCCACTCGTGGGCCTATAACCTAAGAAAGGAGACAGAAGTGGAAAGACACAGGCAGGCAAATCTGCATTGCAGGAGTATTACAATAGCCAGGACATGGAAGCAACCAGAAAGTCCATCAACAGATGAGTGGACAAACAAGAACAGGGACCTGTACAGATGGAATATTAGCCAAGGAACAAAATGAAACAATGCCATCAACAGCACCATCGGTGAGGCTAGAGTTCATCACGCACCTTGCAGTAAGTCACAGAGCGAAAGATACATATCCTACGATATCACTTATAGGTGTTCCCTAAAAATTGATATCACTGAAGGTATTTCCACAGAGAAAGGCAATCACAGATGCAATAAACAGATTTATGGTTCACCCATGGACAGGTGTGAGAATTGTGTACATTAGGAAATTGGGTTTAAGAGAGAGATACAAACACAGGTGAAATACAAAAATCACCAAAGGCCTACGGAATACCAAGAGAAGAGTACTCAACATTGTGTCATAAGCTACATGGGAAAAGGATCCAAAGAAGACTAGATACATGTTTATGTGTAAAAGAGCCACCTCTTTCACACCTACAACAAGCAAAACATTGTAATCAAACTTGCTGTGAGAAAAAATAAACATTGAATTAAAAAACGAACAAGTCAGTCGTGAGACACAAACTTAAGGGGCTTTTTCCTGGCACAGTCCATTCTAATTGACAACCGAGAATACGACTTCCACGGAGGCTCTGTTGCCCGAGTAACCAGGTTTGGTAAAGGAGACCTGCTGCCGCCTTGTGGCCGTTTCTCAAAACAGCAGCTTTAAACCCAGTGCTAATGGTCACTTGATATTCAAAATCATTGCAGGCCTATAAATGACACCTGCCCTCAAAAACAATTCTTGGGTCGTACATCGAGGAAAAAAACTCAAAAGACGTGCACATTTCAAAACGACAATTTCAAGAGGCATATTTTGCGCACATTTTGTCTTCTCTTGCTTTCTTTCTCTTGTGATAAATACAAGGGCATGGAAAAATGCTCAACATCAGGAATTAATTAAAGCCATGCAAATCCAGTCGACAGAAACGTTCACCCACAGTCGTCAGAATGATCATCAGCCACAGAGTCTACAAAGAATAAATGCTCAAGGTGTTTCAGAGAACTCTGTGCCCTCTAGCTGCCGCTGGGACGTAACCGGGGAACAGCTAGTAGTGAGAACACCGTGGAGGTGCGTTGAAAGGTAAAAATTGAGCTAACCTGTAATCGGGTAGGCCCACTGATGGGCCTATCTCCCGAGTAGACCAAAATCAAAAAGACACAGGCTGGCCATCCTGCACTGCAGCAGCACGTACCATCGCCAAGACTTGGAAGAAACCCAAATGTCCATCAACAGAACAATGCACCAAGAAGAAGGGGCCCATGTGCACAATGGAATATGAGCCACGGAAAAGCATGCAACAGTGCCGCTGGCACCACCGTAGAAGGATCTAGAGATACCCACCCAAAAGGAAGTACGAAAGAAACCGAAATAGAAATATCCTATGACATCACTTATAGTTGTTACTTCAACATTGATACCCATGAAGTCATTTCCAAGAGAAGGCCGTGCATAGATCCAGAAAACCAACTATGCTTAACCAAGTGGAAAGGTGTAAGGAATGTATGAATTTGGATATGGGGGTTTACAGACATGTACTGATACATATGAAATATATAATCACAAAATACCTAAGGAATACCAAGAGAGGTCGACTCAACACTCTGTAATAACCTACACGGGAAAGGATCCAAAGATGAATAGATCGATACATACATATGATGAACCAGATGCTGTACACCTAGAACACACACCACATTTTTATCCAATTGGCTGTGATACTAGATAACAATTAAATTTTTAAAAACACACAAGAAGTAAGGAGATATAAGCTCTTGGGGGTTTGCCCTGGCACACTGCACTCTCATTTGCAGCCTACTAACACAATTTCCAGGAAGCCTCTGTTGCAGGAAAACCCAGAGTTGGAAATGGAGAAATGCTGCCGCCTTGTGGCCGTTTCCCGCAAGAGCGGCTTCAAACGCATAGCTATGGGTCACTTAACATTCACAAGGACTCAGGCCTCTAAAAGACACCTGCCCTCAAAAAAAAAAAAAAAATGTCCTGAGCTCGGCAGTGGCCAAAAAAATTCAAAGCAGGCAAATGTGTCAAAGAGGTAGTATGATAGAGGTAAGTTTTACCCACTCTTTATCAAAAAAAGGAAAATGGAGAAAAGCTCAACATCAGGAATCATCAGACTCCTCTAACCTACAAAAAGCTTTCAGCTCACCCAAGTTAACTACCGTCAGCCAAAAGACTACAAACAATAAATGCTGAAGGGGTTTTAGAGAACTCTGTTCCCTCTGTCTGCGGAGGACATGTCTAGTTGTAACAGCCAATAATGAGAACAGAAAGGAGCTGCGTTTTCAATTAAAAATTGAGCCACCCTTCCATCCAGAACACCCACAGCTGAGCCTCTCACCTGAGAAGACAGGCTGCAAGAGCTGCACTCCACGAGTTTTCACAGTAGCCAAGACACCGAAGCAACCCAAATGTCCATCAACAGATGAATGGATAAGAAGAGCTGGTCCGTGGACACAGTGGACTATTAGCCATGGAAAACAAGGAAACACTGCTCTTTGAGGCACCAGAGATGAGCCTAGAGATCATCACAGAACATGAGTTAAGTCGGAAAGCAAAAGCCATACCGTATGACATCACGTATAGGCGTTATCTAACAGCTGACACAAAGGAACATATTTCCACAAGGAAAGACACTCACAGACTTAGAAAACAAACTAAGCTTATGTAAAATGAAAGGTGGGGGGAATGGATAAATTAAGATTAGTGTCACCATATGTGTACAAATACATATTAAATATATATATCAAACAGACCGACCATATAGCAAGGGAGGTCACCAGAACACTCTGCAATAATTTACATGGGAAGAGGATCTGTACAAGAAAATATATATATATATATAAAACGTACGAATGAACCAGATTCTGTACATCTAGGACCAACAATATTCTAATCATTACCCCGATTTAAAAAAATTAAAAGAGCGAACAAGAAGTAATGTGACATAAACTTCTGGGGTTTTTTCCTGGCACATTCCATTCTAATTGACAACCTGGGAACAGGACTTCCAGAAGGGCTCTGCTGCCCTAGTAACCGTATGTGGGAATGTAGCAATGCTGACGCCTTGTGGCCGTTTCCCACAGCAGCAGCTTTAAAGTCAGTGCTAATGGTCACTCAATATTCACACACATTGCAGGCTTGAAAATGACACCTGCCCTCCAAAAGAAATCCTGGGGTCGAAAATCGACCAAAAAAGTCAAAAGAGGGCAACCTTCCAAGAAGACAATTTCAAGAGGTTTATTGTACTCACGTTTTTTTTTTTTTTCTGTTTTTGTTTAACAGAATAAAAAAAGGCGTGGAAAAATGCTGAACCTTAGGAATTATTAGACACGAAAATACACGTTACAAAAACCTATCATGTCACACCACTCAGCATGGCCATCAGCGAAACTTCTGCAAACAAGAAATGCTGAAGGGGTGGTGAAGAAATGCGTACCCTCGGTTCTAAGTGGGTCGTGGTAAGAGTCCCTAAGGAAAACACAGTGGAGTTGCCTGGAGAGGGTCAACATTGAGCGACCGTTCAATCAAGCATACCCACTGCTGGGTCTATCGCCTGAGAGGATGAGAATGAAAAAAGACACGGGCTGGCAATCCTGCAATCCAGCAATGTTTACCGTAGCCAACACTTGGAAGCCATGAAAATGTCCAGCAACAGAGGAATGCAGAAAGGAGAAGTGGTCCATGGACACAATGGAAGAGTGCTCCAGTGAAAAGTAGAAATTCCATTTTAAAAACAGATATAAGTAAGGAGACATCAGCTTCGGGGGGTTTCTCCAGACACATCCCACCGTCATTGATAACCGAGGAACACCACTGGCAGGAAGGTCTGCTTCACTAGTTACCAGAGTGGGAAACGCAGAAATGCTGCAGCCCTCTGGCCGTTACCTGCAACGGCCGCTTGAAAACCCGTGCTAATGGTCACTTCATGTGCACAAGTCCTGGAGGGCTGTCAATGAAACCTGCCCTCAAAATGTCTTGAGGGAGGTAGTGGCCAAAATATTTCAAAAGGTGGCACATACTTCAAGAAAAGAATGTGATGAGGTAAGCTACACACACAGTTTGAAGAAAAAAGGACATCCCTGAAAGCTCAATTTCAAGGCTTTATGAGACGCATGCAAATCCAACCACAGAGGTATCGGCTCACACCAGTCAGAAGAACCACCAGCAACAAAACTACCAACAATTCATGCTGAAGGGGTCGTGGAGAAGTGCATACCCTCTAGGTTAAGTGGGACTTTGCCGCCAGCCGCGGCGGGTCCTCAAAGTGTAGCAACAACCGACGAGAGGGGGTAGGGAACTGAACGCACCAAGGTATGGGATCAGAAGGGCACAAGCAACTGACGGTTGCAAGGCAAGTTTAATAACAAAGCACAGCCGTATATATACCCCTAAAGCAGGGAATTTGCTTCGTCACGCCTTATCGGCATCAGCTGGTTGGTTGGCTGCTCGGCTTCTCCCTCAAAGGCACCAATTTCCCCTCCAGGGTTGCTTTTCCTAGCTTTAGGGAAGAACCAGGGACTCCCAGTAACTGAGCAGGTCCCTGGAGCGATTTGGCCAAAGACCATCTCCTTTTGTATGTTCATACCATAAAGTCCAGGATGCATACCAAGGAGAGTACAGTCGGGCCCTGAGGCTTATGAGGGTCTTAGTGGCGCCTTCCTCAGAGGGCAATGCTCGCCACAGGACTTCACCTGGTAAGAGGCACTAATGGGAACAGAATGGAGGTGCCTTTACAAGGTAAACACTGAGTTACGATATGATCCAGCAGGCCCACTCGTGGGCCTATAACCTAAGAAAGGAGACAGAAGTGGAAAGACACAGGCAGGCAAATCTGCATTGCAGGAGTATTACAATAGCCAGGACATGGAAGCAACCAGAAAGTCCATCAACAGATGAGTGGACAAACAAGAACAGGGACCTGTACAGATGGAATATTAGCCAAGGAACAAAATGAAACAATGCCATCAACAGCACCATCGGTGAGGCTAGAGTTCATCACGCACCTTGCAGTAAGTCACAGAGCGAAAGATACATATCCTACGATATCACTTATAGGTGTTCCCTAAAAATTGATATCACTGAAGGTATTTCCACAGAGAAAGGCAATCACAGATGCAATAAACAGATTTATGGTTCACCCATGGACAGGTGTGAGAATTGTGTACATTAGGAAATTGGGTTTAAGAGAGAGATACAAACACAGGTGAAATACAAAATCACCAAAGGCCTACGGAATACCAAGAGAAGAGTACTCAACATTGTGTCATAAGCTACATGGGAAAAGGATCCAAAGAAGACTAGATACATGTTTATGTGTAAAAGAGCCACCTCTTTCACACCTACAACAAGCAAAACATTGTAATCAAACTTGCTGTGAGAAAAAATAAACATTGAATTAAAAAACGAACAAGTCAGTCGTGAGACACAAACTTAAGGGGCTTTTTCCTGGCACAGTCCATTCTAATTGACAACCGAGAATACGACTTCCACGGAGGCTCTGTTGCCCGAGTAACCAGGTTTGGTAAAGGAGACCTGCTGCCGCCTTGTGGCCGTTTCTCAAAACAGCAGCTTTAAACCCAGTGCTAATGGTCACTTGATATTCAAAATCATTGCAGGCCTATAAATGACACCTGCCCTCAAAAACAATTCTTGGGTCGTACATCGAGGAAAAAAACTCAAAAGACGTGCACATTTCAAAACGACAATTTCAAGAGGCATATTTTGCGCACATTTTGTCTTCTCTTGCTTTCTTTCTCTTGTGATAAATACAAGGGCATGGAAAAATGCTCAACATCAGGAATTAATTAAAGCCATGCAAATCCAGTCGACAGAAACGTTCACCCACAGTCGTCAGAATGATCATCAGCCACAGAGTCTACAAAGAATAAATGCTCAAGGTGTTTCAGAGAACTCTGTGCCCTCTAGCTGCCGCTGGGACGTAACCTGGGAACAGCTAGTAGTGAGAACACCGTGGAGGTGCGTTGAAAGGTAAAAATTGAGCTAACCTGTAATCGGGTAGGCCCACTGATGGGCCTATCTCCCGAGTAGACCAAAATCAAAAAGACACAGGCTGGCCATCCTGCACTGCAGCAGCACGTACCATCGCCAAGACTTGGAAGAAACCCAAATGTCCATCAACAGAACAATGCACCAAGAAGAAGGGGCCCATGTGCACAATGGAATATGAGCCACGGAAAAGCATGCAACAGTGCCGCTGGCACCACCGTAGAAGGATCTAGAGATACCCACCCAAAAGGAAGTACGAAAGAAACCGAAATAGAAATATCCTATGACATCACTTATAGTTGTTACTTCAACATTGATACCCATGAAGTCATTTCCAAGAGAAGGCCGTGCATAGATCCAGAAAACCAACTATGCTTAACCAAGTGGAAAGGTGTAAGGAATGTATGAATTTGGATATGGGGGTTTACAGACATGTACTGATACATATGAAATATATAATCACAAAATACCTAAGGAATACCAAGAGAGGTCGACTCAACACTCTGTAATAACCTACACGGGAAAGGATCCAAAGATGAATAGATCGATACATACATATGATGAACCAGATGCTGTACACCTAGAACACACACCACATTTTTATCCAATTGGCTGTGATACTAGATAACAATTAAATTTTTAAAAACACACAAGAAGTAAGGAGATATAAGCTCTTGGGGGTTTGCCCTGGCACACTGCACTCTCATTTGCAGCCTACTAACACAATTTCCAGGAAGCCTCTGTTGCAGGAAAACCCAGAGTTGGAAATGGAGAAATGCTGCCGCCTTGTGGCCGTTTCCCGCAAGAGCGGCTTCAAACGCATAGCTATGGGTCACTTAACATTCACAAGGACTCAGGCCTCTAAAAGACACCTGCCCTCAAAAAAAAAAAAAAATGTCCTGAGCTCGGCAGTGGCCAAAAAAATTCAAAGCAGGCAAATGTGTCAAAGAGGTAGTATGATAGAGGTAAGTTTTACCCACTCTTTATCAAAAAAAGGAAAATGGAGAAAAGCTCAACATCAGGAATCATCAGACTCCTCTAACCTACAAAAAGCTTTCAGCTCACCCAAGTTAACTACCGTCAGCCAAAAGACTACAAACAATAAATGCTGAAGGGGTTTTAGAGAACTCTGTTCCCTCTGTCTGCGGAGGACATGTCTAGTTGTAACAGCCAATAATGAGAACAGAAAGGAGCTGCGTTTTCAATTAAAAATTGAGCCACCCTTCCATCCAGAACACCCACAGCTGAGCCTCTCACCTGAGAAGACAGGCTGCAAGAGCTGCACTCCACGAGTTTTCACAGTAGCCAAGACACCGAAGCAACCCAAATGTCCATCAACAGATGAATGGATAAGAAGAGCTGGTCCGTGGACACAGTGGACTATTAGCCATGGAAAACAAGGAAACACTGCTCTTTGAGGCACCAGAGATGAGCCTAGAGATCATCACAGAACATGAGTTAAGTCGGAAAGCAAAAGACATACCGTATGACATCACGTATAGGCGTTATCTAACAGCTGACACAAAGGAACATATTTCCACAAAGAAAGACACTCACAGACTTAGAAAACAAACTAAGCTTATGTAAAATGAAAGGTGGGGGGAATGGATAAATTAAGATTAGTGTCACCATATGTGTACAAATACATATTAAATATATATATCAAACAGACCGACCATATAGCAAGGGAGGTCACCAGAACACTCTGCAATAATTTACATGGGAAGAGGATCTGTACAAGAAAATATATATATATATATAAAACGTACGAATGAACCAGATTCTGTACATCTAGGACCAACAATATTCTAATCATTACCCCGATTTAAAAAAATTAAAAGAGCGAACAAGAAGTAATGTGACATAAACTTCTGGGGTTTTTTCCTGGCACATTCCATTCTAATTGACAACCTGGGAACAGGACTTCCAGAAGGGCTCTGCTGCCCTAGTAACCGTATGTGGGAATGTAGCAATGCTGACGCCTTGTGGCCGTTTCCCACAGCAGCAGCTTTAAAGTCAGTGCTAATGGTCACTCAATATTCACACACATTGCAGGCTTGAAAATGACACCTGCCCTCCAAAAGAAATCCTGGGGTCGAAAATCGACCAAAAAAGTCAAAAGAGGGCAACCTTCCAAGAAGACAATTTCAAGAGGTTTATTGTACTCACGTTTTTTTTTTTTTTCTGTTTTTGTTTAACAGAATAAAAAAAGGCGTGGAAAAATGCTGAACGTTAGGAATTATTAGACACGAAAATACACGTTACAAAAACCTATCATGTCACACCACTCAGCATGGCCATCAGCGAAACTTCTGCAAACAAGAAATGCTGAAGGGGTGGTGAAGAAATGCGTACCCTCGGTTCTAAGTGGGTCGTGGTAAGAGTCCCTAAGGAAAACACAGTGGAGTTGCCTGGAAAGGGTCAACATTGAGCGACCGTTCAATCAAGCATACCCACTGCTGGGTCTATCGCCTGAGAGGATGAGAATGAAAAAAGACACGGGCTGGCAATCCTGCAATCCAGCAATGTTTACCGTAGCCAACACTTGGAAGCCATGAAAATGTCCAGCAACAGAGGAATGCAGAAAGGAGAAGTGGTCCATGGACACAATGGAAGAGTGCTCCAGTGAAAAGTAGAAATTCCATTTTAAAAACAGATATAAGTAAGGAGACATCAGCTTTGGGGGGTTTCTCCAGACACATCCCACCGTCATTGATAACCGAGGAACACCACTGGCAGGAAGGTCTGCTTCACTAGTTACCAGAGTGGGAAACGCAGAAATGCTGCAGCCCTCTGGCCGTTACCTGCAACGGCCGCTTGAAAACCCGTGCTAATGGTCACTTCATGTGCACAAGTCCTGGAGGGCTGTCAATGAAACCTGCCCTCAAAATGTCTTGAGGGAGGTAGTGGCCAAAATATTTCAAAAGGTGGCACATACTTCAAGAAAAGAATGTGATGAGGTAAGCTACACACACAGTTTGAAGAAAAAAGGACATCCCTGAAAGCTCAATTTCAAGGCTTTATGAGACGCATGCAAATCCAACCACAGAGGTATCGGCTCACACCAGTCAGAAGAACCACCAGCAACAAAACTACCAACAATTCATGCTGAAGGGGTCGTGGAGAAGTGCATACCCTCTAGGTTAAGTGGGACTTTGCCGCCAGCCGCGGCGGGTCCTCAAAGTGTAGCAACAACCGACGAGAGGGGGTAGGGAACTGAACGCACCAAGGTATGGGATCAGAAGGGCACAAGCAACTGACGGTTGCAAGGCAAGTTTAATAACAAAGCACAGCCGTATATATACCCCTAAAGCAGGGAATTTGCTTCGTCACGCCTTATCGGCATCAGCTGGTTGGTTGGCTGCTCGGCTTCTCCCTCAAAGGCACCAATTTCCCCTCCAGGGTTGCTTTTCCTAGCTTTAGGGAAGAACCAGGGACTCCCAGTAACTGAGCAGGTCCCTGGAGCGATTTGGCCAAAGACCATCTCCTTTTGTATGTTCATACCATAAAGTCCAGGATGCATACCAAGGAGAGTACAGTCGGGCCCTGAGGCTTATGAGGGTCTTAGTGGCGCCTTCCTCAGAGGGCAATGCTCGCCACAGGACTTCACCTGGTAAGAGGCACTAATGGGAACAGAATGGAGGTGCCTTTACAAGGTAAACACTGAGTTACGATATGATCCAGCAGGCCCACTCGTGGGCCTATAACCTAAGAAAGGAGACAGAAGTGGAAAGACACAGGCAGGCAAATCTGCATTGCAGGAGTATTACAATAGCCAGGACATGGAAGCAACCAGAAAGTCCATCAACAGATGAGTGGACAAACAAGAACAGGGACCTGTACAGATGGAATATTAGCCAAGGAACAAAATGAAACAATGCCATCAACAGCACCATCGGTGAGGCTAGAGTTCATCACGCACCTTGCAGTAAGTCACAGAGCGAAAGATACATATCCTACGATATCACTTATAGGTGTTCCCTAAAAATTGATATCACTGAAGGTATTTCCACAGAGAAAGGCAATCACAGATGCAATAAACAGATTTATGGTTCACCCATGGACAGGTGTGAGAATTGTGTACATTAGGAAATTGGGTTTAAGAGAGAGATACAAACACAGGTGAAATACAAAATCACCAAAGGCCTACGGAATACCAAGAGAAGAGTACTCAACATTGTGTCATAAGCTACATGGGAAAAGGATCCAAAGAAGACTAGATACATGTTTATGTGTAAAAGAGCCACCTCTTTCACACCTACAACAAGCAAAACATTGTAATCAAACTTGCTGTGAGAAAAAATAAACATTGAATTAAAAAACGAACAAGTCAGTCGTGAGACACAAACTTAAGGGGCTTTTTCCTGGCACAGTCCATTCTAATTGACAACCGAGAATACGACTTCCACGGAGGCTCTGTTGCCCGAGTAACCAGGTTTGGTAAAGGAGACCTGCTGCCGCCTTGTGGCCGTTTCTCAAAACAGCAGCTTTAAACCCAGTGCTAATGGTCACTTGATATTCAAAATCATTGCAGGCCTATAAATGACACCTGCCCTCAAAAACAATTCTTGGGTCGTACATCGAGGAAAAAAACTCAAAAGACGTGCACATTTCAAAACGACAATTTCAAGAGGCATATTTTGCGCACATTTTGTCTTCTCTTGCTTTCTTTCTCTTGTGATAAATACAAGGGCATGGAAAAATGCTCAACATCAGGAATTAATTAAAGCCATGCAAATCCAGTCGACAAAAACGTTCACCCACAGTCGTCAGAATGATCATCAGCCACAGAGTCTACAAAGAATAAATGCTCAAGGTGTTTCAGAGAACTCTGTGCCCTCTAGCTGCCGCTGGGACGTAACCTGGGAACAGCTAGTAGTGAGAACACCGTGGAGGTGCGTTGAAAGGTAAAAATTGAGCTAACCTGTAATCGGGTAGGCCCACTGATGGGCCTATCTCCCGAGTAGACCAAAATCAAAAAGACACAGGCTGGCCATCCTGCACTGCAGCAGCACGTACCATCGCCAAGACTTGGAAGAAACCCAAATGTCCATCAACAGAACAATGCACCAAGAAGAAGGGGCCCATGTGCACAGTGGAATATGAGCCACGGAAAAGCATGCAACAGTGCCGCTGGCACCACCGTAGAAGGATCTAGAGATACCCACCCAAAAGGAAGTACGAAAGAAACCGAAATAGAAATATCCTATGGCATCACTTATAGTTGTTACTTCAACATTGATACCCATGAAGTCATTTCCAAGAGAAGGCCGTGCATAGATCCAGAAAACCAACTATGCTTAACCAAGTGGAAAGGTGTAAGGAATGTATGAATTTGGATATGGGGGTTTACAGACATGTACTGATACATATGAAATATATAATCACAAAATACCTAAGGAATACCAAGAGAGGTCGATCAACACTCTGTAATAACCTACACGGGAAAGGATCCAAAGATGAATAGATCGATACATACATATGATGAACCAGATGCTGTACACCTAGAACACACACCACATTTGTATCCAATTGGCTGTGATACTAGATAACAATTAAATTTTTAAAAACACACAAGAAGTAAGGAGATATAAGCTCTTGGGGGCTTGCCCTGGCACACTGCACTCTCATTTGCAGCCTACTAACACAATTTCCAGGAAGCCTCTGTTGCAGGAAAACCCAGAGTTGGAAATGGAGAAATGCTGCCGCCTTGTGGCCGTTTCCCGCAAGAGCGGCTTCAAACGGATAGCTATGGGTCACTTAACATTCACAAGGACTCAGGCCTCTAAAAGACACCTGCCCTCAAAAAAAAAAAAAAAATGTCCTGAGCTCGGCAGTGGCCAAAAAAATTCAAAGCAGGCAAATGTGTCAAAGAGATAGTATGATAGAGGTAAGTTTTACCCACTCTTTATCAAAAAACGGAAAATGGAGAAAAGCTCAACATCAGGAATCATCAGACTCCTCTAACCTACAAAAAGCTTTCAGCTCACCCAAGTTAACTACCGTCAGCCAAAAGACTACAAACAATAAATGCTGAAGGGGTTTTAGAGAACTCTGTTCCCTCTGTCTGCGGAGGACATGTCTAGTTGTAACAGCCAATAATGAGAACAGAAAGGAGCTGCGTTTTCAATTAAAAATTGAGCCACCCTTCCATCCAGAACACCCACAGCTGAGCCTCTCACCTGAGAAGACAGGCTGCAAGAGCTACACTCCACGAGTACTCACAGTAGCCAAGACAGCGAAGCAACCCAAATGTCCATCAACCGAGGAATGGATAAGAAGAGCTGGTCCGTGTACACAGTGGAATATTAGCCATGGAAAACAAGGAAACACTGCTCTTTGAGGCAGCATAAGGAGCCTAGAGATAATCACACAACATGAGCTAAGTCGGAAAGCCAAAGACGTCTCCTATGATATCACGTATAGGCGTTATCTAACAACTGACACAAATGAACATATTTCCACAGAGAAAGACACTCACAGACTTAGAAAACAAACGATTGCTTATCTAAAGAGAAAGGTGGGGGGAATCGATAAATTAGGATTAAGTTGACCATATGTGTACAAATACATATTAAATACCTATATCAAACAGACCGACCATATAGCAAGGGAGGTCGCCGGCACACTCTGCAATAATTTACATGGGAAGAGGATCTGTACATGAATGGATATATATATAATGTACAGATGAACCAGATTGTGTACACCTAGGACAACCAGTATTCTAATCGTTACCCCGATTAAACACATTACAACAACGAACAGAAGTAATATGACATAAACTTATGGGGGTTTTTCCTGGCACATTCCATTCTAATGCAGAACCTGGGAACACGACTTCCAGAAAGACTCTGCTGCCCTAGTAACCAGCTTTGGGAATGGAGAAATGCTGCCGCCTTGTGGCCATTTTCCACAACAGCACCTTTAAACCCAGTACTAAGGGTCACTAACTACTCACATTCATTGCAGGCGTGTAAATGACACCTGCCATCAAAAAACAATCCTGAGGTCGAAAGTCGACCAAAACAATCCAAAGAGGGCAACCTTCCAAGAGGACAATTTCAAGAGGTTTACTGTACTCACAGTTTTTTTCTGTTTTTGTTTGACAGAATAAAAAAGGCGTGGAAAAATGCTGAACATTAGGAATTATTAAAGACATGCAAATACAAATTACAAAAACCTATCCACTCACACCAGTCACAATGGCCATCAGCAAAAATTCTACAAACAATAAATGCTGAAGGGCTTGTGGAGAAATGCTTACTCTCGGTTCTAAGTGGGACGTGGTAAGAGCCACTAATGAAAACACAATGGAGGTGCCTTGAAAGGGTCAACATTGAGCTACCATTCAATCAAGCATCCCCTGTGCTGGGCCTATCGCCTGAGAGAATAAGGATCAAAGAGACACAGGCTGGCAATCCTGCACTCCAGCAATATTTACCATAGCCAACACTTGGAAGCAACGAAAATGTCCATCAGCAGAGGAAATCATAAAGAAGTGGTCCATGTACACAACAGAATATTACTCCAATAAAAAATATTAAGTCATGGTTTCCCTGGTTGTGCAGTGGGTGAGAGTCCACCTGCTGATGCAGGGGACACGTGTTCGTGCCCCGTCGGGGAAGATCTCACATGCCACAGAGCGCCTAGTGCCGTGATCCCTAGCCTCTGAGCCTGTGCATCTGGAGCCTGTGCTCCACAACGGGCGAGGCCAAAACTGTGAGAGGCCCGCGAACCGCAAAGAACAAAGCCAAACAAAACAAAACAACAACAACAACACTACACACACACACACACACACACACACACACACATATATATATATATATATATATATATATATTCAGGTTAAAACACAAACATAAGTAAGGAGACATATGCTTTTGGGGCTTTATATGGGCACATTCCACTCTAATTTATAACCAAGGAACACCACTGGCAGGAAGGTCTGTTTCACTAGTTACCAGAGTGGGGAACGCAGATATGCTGCCCCCCTCTGGCCACTACCTGCAACAGCAGCTTGAAAACCTGTGCCAATGGTCACTTCATATGCACAAGTACTGGAGGGTTGTAAATGAAACCTGCCGTCCAAATGTCTTGAGGGAGGTAATGGCCAACATTTTTCAAAATGTGGCACATACTACCAGAAAAGTATTTGAAGAGGTAAGTTGTACACGCAGTTTGAAGAAAACAGGGACATGGCTGAAAGCTCAATTTCAAGGGATTATGAGATGCATGCAAATGCAGCTACAAAGAGGTATCAGCTCATAGCATTCAGAAGAACCATCAGCAACAAAACTACAAACAATAAATGCTGAAGGGGTTGTGGAGAGGTGCATACCCTCAACGTTAAGTGGGACTTAACCTGGTAAGAGTCACTAATGAGAACAGAATGGAGTTGTCTTTACAAGGTAAACATTGAGCTACGATATGATCCAGCAGGCCCACTCCTGGGCCTATAAGCTAAGAAGACAGAATAGGAAAGACACAGGCAGGCAAATCTGCTTTGCAGCAGTATTACAATAGCCAAGACTTGGAAGCTACCAAAACGTCCATCAACAGATGAGTGGACAAAGAAGAACTGGGACATGTACAGATAGAATATTAGCCAAGGAGAAAAATGAAACAATGCCATTAGAAGCAACATAGGTGAGTCTACAGTTAATCATGCAACTTGCAGTAAGTCACAAAGCGAAAGACACGTATCCTATGATATCACTGATAGGTGTTACCTAAAAATTGAAATCACTGAAGATATTTCCACAGAGAAAGGCAATCACATATGCAATAAACAGACTAATAGGTCACCAGTGGAAAGGTGTGAGGATTGTATACATTAGGAAGTTGGGTTTAACAGAGATATACAAACACAGGTGAAATATATAATCACCAAAGACCTACGGAATACCAAGAGAAGACTACCCAACATTGTGTCATAAGCTACATGGGAAAAGGATCCAAAGAAGAATAGATATATGTTTAGGTGTAAAAGAACCACATCATTCACACCGACAACATGCAAAACATTGTAATCAAACTCGCTGTGATAAAAAATAAAAATTAAATTGAAACACGAACAACGAGTAGTGAGACACAAACATAAGGGGCTTTTTCCTGGCACATTCCATTCTAACTTACCACCTAGAACAGGACTTCCATTGAGGCTCTGTTGCCCTAGTAACCAGATTTGGTGAAGAACTGCTGCCGCCTTGTGGCCGTTTTTCAAAACAGCAGCTTTAAACCCAGGGCTAATGGTCACTTGATATTCAAAATAATTGCAGGCCTGTAAATGACACCTGCCCTCCAAACAAATCCTTGGGCCGTAAATCGAGCAAAACACTCAAAAGACCTGCACATTTCACAACGACAGTTTCAAGAGGCATATTTTACGAACATTTTGTCTTCTCTTTCTTTTTAATTTTTTTAAAAAAGGGCATGGAAAAATGCTCAACATCAGGAATTAATAAAGCCATGCAAATCCAGCCTACAAAAACGTTCACCCACAGTCGTCAGAATGCTCATCAGCAAAAAAGGCTACAAAGAGTAAATGCTGAAGGGGTTTCAGAGAACTCTGTACCCTCTAGCTGCTGCTGGGATGTAACCTGGTAACAGCTAGTAGTGAGAACAGAAGGGAGGTGCGTTGAAAGGTCAAAACTGAGCTAACATGTGATCGGGTAGGCCCACTGATGGGCCTATCTCCTGGGTAGACCAAAATCAAAAAGACACAGGCTGGCCATCATGCACTGCAGCGACATGTATCATAGCCAAGACTTGGAAGAAACCAAAATGTCCATCAAGAGAACAATGCACCAGGAAGAAGGGGTCCGTGTACACAATGGAATATTAGCCATGGAAAAGCATGGAACAGTGCCGTTGGCACCACCATAGAAGGATCTAGAGATAATCACCCAAAAGGAAGTACGAAAGAAACCGAAAGATAGATATCCTATGACATCACTTATAGTTGTTACCTAAAAATTGATACCCATGAAATCATTTCCAAGACAAGGCCGCGCACAGATTCAGACAACCAACATATGTGTCACAAAATGGAAAGGTGTAAGGAATGTATGAATTAGGATATGGGGGTTAACAGACATGTACTGATACATATGAAACGTATAATCACAAAATACCTAAGGAATACCAAGAGAGGTCTACTCAACACTCTGCAATAACCCACACGGGAAAGGATCCAAAGACGAATACATCGATACCTAGATATAATGAACCAGAGTCTGTACACCTAGAACACACACAAGGTTTTTTTACAAATTTGCTCTGATAATAAATAACAATTAAATTCTTTAAAACACACAAGAAGTAAGGAGATATAAGCTCTTGGGGGTTTGCCCCGGCACATTCTACTCTCGGTCGCAGCCTACTAACACAATCTCCAGGAAGGCTCTGTTGCAGAAAAACCCAGAGTTGGAAATGGAGAAATGCTGCCGCCTTGTGGCCGTTTCCCGCGAGAGCGGCTTTAAAAGCATAGCTATAGGTCTCTTAACATTCACAAGGACTCAGGGCTCTCCAAGACACCTGCCCTCAAAAAATGTCCTGAGCTAGGCAATGACCAAAAAAATTCAGAGCCGGCAAATATTTCAAAGACATAGTATGAAGAGGTAAGTTTTACTCATTATTTTTCAAAACAAATCAAAATGGATGAAAGCTCAACACCAGGAATTATTAGACTCATCTAACCTACCAAAAGGTTTCAACTCACACAAGTTAACTACCATCAGCAAAAAGACTACAAACAATAAATGCTGAAGGGGTTTTAGAGAACTCTGTTCCCTCTAGCTGCTGGTGTGATGTATAGTTGTAACAGCCAATAATGAGAAGAGAAAGGAGCTGCGTTTTAAATTAACAATTGAGCCACCGTTCCATCCAGCAGACCCACAGCTGAGCCTCTCACCTGAGAAGACCAGAGTCGAGAAGACACAGGCTGCAACGGCTGCACTCCACGAATGTTCACAGTAGCCAAGACACCGAAGCAACCAAAATGTCCATCAACAGAGGAATGGATAAGAAGAACTGGTCCGTGTACACAGTGGAATATTAGCCATGGAAAACAAGGAAACACTGCTCTTTGAGGCAGCATAAGGAGCCTAGAGATAATCACACAACATGAGCTAAGTCGGAAAGCCAAAGACGTCTCCTCTGATATCACGTATAGGCGTTATCTAACAACTGACACAAATGAACATATTTCCACAGAGAAAGACACTCACAGACTTAGAAAACAAACGATTGCTTATCTAAAGAGAAAGGTGGGGGGAATCGATAAATTAGGATTAAGTTGACCATATGTGTACAAATACATATTAAATACCTATATCAAACAGACCGACCATATAGCAAGGGAGGTCGCCGGCACACTCTGCAATAATTTACATGGGAAGAGGATCTGTACATGAATGGATATATATATAATGTACAGATGAACCAGATTGTGTACACCTAGGACAACCAGTATTCTAATCGTTACCCCGATTAAACACATTACAACAACGAACAGAAGTAATATGACATAAACTTATGGGGGTTTTTCCTGGCACATTCCATTCTAATGCAGAACCTGGGAACACGACTTCCAGAAAGACTCTGCTGCCCTAGTAACCAGCTTTGGGAATGGAGAAATGCTGCCGCCTTGTGGCCATTTTCCACAACAGCACCTTTAAACCCAGTACTAAGGGTCACTAACTACTCACATTCATTGCAGGCGTGTAAATGACACCTGCCATCAAAAAACAATCCTGAGGTCGAAAGTCGACCAAAACAATCCAAAGAGGGCAACCTTCCAAGAGGACAATTTCAAGAGGTTTACTGTACTCACAGTTTTTTTCTGTTTTTGTTTGACAGAATAAAAAAGGCGTGGAAAAATGCTGAACATTAGGAATTATTAAAGACATGCAAATACAAATTACAAAAACCTATCCACTCACACCAGTCACAATGGCCATCAGCAAAAATTCTACAAACAATAAATGCTGAAGGGCTTGTGGAGAAATGCTTACTCTCGGTTCTAAGTGGGACGTGGTAAGAGCCACTAATGAAAACACAATGGAGGTGCCTTGAAAGGGTCAACATTGAGCTACCATTCAATCAAGCATCCCCTGTGCTGGGCCTATCGCCTGAGAGAATAAGGATCAAAGAGACACAGGCTGGCAATCCTGCACTCCAGCAATATTTACCATAGCCAACACTTGGAAGCAACGAAAATGTCCATCAGCAGAGGAAATCATAAAGAAGTGGTCCATGTACACAACAGAATATTACTCCAATAAAAAATATTAAGTCATGGTTTCCCTGGTTGTGCAGTGGGTGAGAGTCCACCTGCTGATGCAGGGGACACGTGTTCGTGCCCCGTCGGGGAAGATCTCACATGCCACAGAGCGCCTAGTGCCGTGATCCCTAGCCTCTGAGCCTGTGCATCTGGAGCCTGTGCTCCACAACGGGCGAGGCCAAAACTGTGAGAGGCCCGCGAACCGCAAAGAACAAAGCCAAACAAAACAAAACAACAACAACAACACTACACACACACACACACACACACACACACACACATATATATATATATATATATATATATATATTCAGGTTAAAACACAAACATAAGTAAGGAGACATATGCTTTTGGGGCTTTATATGGGCACATTCCACTCTAATTTATAACCAAGGAACACCACTGGCAGGAAGGTCTGTTTCACTAGTTACCAGAGTGGGGAACGCAGATATGCTGCCCCCCTCTGGCCACTACCTGCAACAGCAGCTTGAAAACCTGTGCCAATGGTCACTTCATATGCACAAGTACTGGAGGGTTGTAAATGAAACCTGCCGTCCAAATGTCTTGAGGGAGGTAATGGCCAACATTTTTCAAAATGTGGCACATACTACCAGAAAAGTATTTGAAGAGGTAAGTTGTACACGCAGTTTGAAGAAAACAGGGACATGGCTGAAAGCTCAATTTCAAGGGATTATGAGATGCATGCAAATGCAGCTACAAAGAGGTATCAGCTCATAGCATTCAGAAGAACCATCAGCAACAAAACTACAAACAATAAATGCTGAAGGGGTTGTGGAGAGGTGCATACCCTCAACGTTAAGTGGGACTTAACCTGGTAAGAGTCACTAATGAGAACAGAATGGAGTTGTCTTTACAAGGTAAACATTGAGCTACGATATGATCCAGCAGGCCCACTCCTGGGCCTATAAGCTAAGAAGACAGAATAGGAAAGACACAGGCAGGCAAATCTGCTTTGCAGCAGTATTACAATAGCCAAGACTTGGAAGCTACCAAAACGTCCATCAACAGATGAGTGGACAAAGAAGAACTGGGACATGTACAGATAGAATATTAGCCAAGGAGAAAAATGAAACAATGCCATTAGAAGCAACATAGGTGAGTCTACAGTTAATCATGCAACTTGCAGTAAGTCACAAAGCGAAAGACACGTATCCTATGATATCACTGATAGGTGTTACCTAAAAATTGAAATCACTGAAGATATTTCCACAGAGAAAGGCAATCACATATGCAATAAACAGACTAATAGGTCACCAGTGGAAAGGTGTGAGGATTGTATACATTAGGAAGTTGGGTTTAACAGAGATATACAAACACAGGTGAAATATATAATCACCAAAGACCTACGGAATACCAAGAGAAGACTACCCAACATTGTGTCATAAGCTACATGGGAAAAGGATCCAAAGAAGAATAGATATATGTTTAGGTGTAAAAGAACCACATCATTCACACCGACAACATGCAAAACATTGTAATCAAACTCGCTGTGATAAAAAATAAAAATTAAATTGAAACACGAACAACGAGTAGTGAGACACAAACATAAGGGGCTTTTTCCTGGCACATTCCATTCTAACTTACCACCTAGAACAGGACTTCCATTGAGGCTCTGTTGCCCTAGTAACCAGATTTGGTGAAGAACTGCTGCCGCCTTGTGGCCGTTTTTCAAAACAGCAGCTTTAAACCCAGGGCTAATGGTCACTTGATATTCAAAATAATTGCAGGCCTGTAAATGACACCTGCCCTCCAAACAAATCCTTGGGCCGTAAATCGAGCAAAACACTCAAAAGACCTGCACATTTCACAACGACAGTTTCAAGAGGCATATTTTACGAACATTTTGTCTTCTCTTTCTTTTTAATTTTTTTAAAAAAGGGCATGGAAAAATGCTCAACATCAGGAATTAATAAAGCCATGCAAATCCAGCCTACAAAAACGTTCACCCACAGTCGTCAGAATGCTCATCAGCAAAAAAGGCTACAAAGAGTAAATGCTGAAGGGGTTTCAGAGAACTCTGTACCCTCTAGCTGCTGCTGGGATGTAACCTGGTAACAGCTAGTAGTGAGAACAGAAGGGAGGTGCGTTGAAAGGTCAAAACTGAGCTAACATGTGATCGGGTAGGCCCACTGATGGGCCTATCTCCTGGGTAGACCAAAATCAAAAAGACACAGGCTGGCCATCATGCACTGCAGCGACATGTATCATAGCCAAGACTTGGAAGAAACCAAAATGTCCATCAAGAGAACAATGCACCAGGAAGAAGGGGTCCGTGTACACAATGGAATATTAGCCATGGAAAAGCATGGAACAGTGCCGTTGGCACCACCATAGAAGGATCTAGAGATAATCACCCAAAAGGAAGTACGAAAGAAACCGAAAGATAGATATCCTATGACATCACTTATAGTTGTTACCTAAAAATTGATACCCATGAAATCATTTCCAAGACAAGGCCGCGCACAGATTCAGACAACCAACATATGTGTCACAAAATGGAAAGGTGTAAGGAATGTATGAATTAGGATATGGGGGTTAACAGACATGTACTGATACATATGAAACGTATAATCACAAAATACCTAAGGAATACCAAGAGAGGTCTACTCAACACTCTGCAATAACCCACACGGGAAAGGATCCAAAGACGAATACATCGATACCTAGATATAATGAACCAGAGTCTGTACACCTAGAACACACACAAGGTTTTTTTACAAATTTGCTCTGATAATAAATAACAATTAAATTCTTTAAAACACACAAGAAGTAAGGAGATATAAGCTCTTGGGGGTTTGCCCCGGCACATTCTACTCTCGGTCGCAGCCTACTAACACAATCTCCAGGAAGGCTCTGTTGCAGAAAAACCCAGAGTTGGAAATGGAGAAATGCTGCCGCCTTGTGGCCGTTTCCCGCGAGAGCGGCTTTAAAAGCATAGCTATAGGTCTCTTAACATTCACAAGGACTCAGGGCTCTCCAAGACACCTGCCCTCAAAAAATGTCCTGAGCTAGGCAATGACCAAAAAAATTCAGAGCCGGCAAATATTTCAAAGACATAGTATGAAGAGGTAAGTTTTACTCATTATTTTTCAAAACAAATCAAAATGGATGAAAGCTCAACACCAGGAATTATTAGACTCATCTAACCTACCAAAAGGTTTCAACTCACACAAGTTAACTACCATCAGCAAAAAGACTACAAACAATAAATGCTGAAGGGGTTTTAGAGAACTCTGTTCCCTCTAGCTGCTGGTGTGATGTATAGTTGTAACAGCCAATAATGAGAAGAGAAAGGAGCTGCGTTTTAAATTAACAATTGAGCCACCGTTCCATCCAGCAGACCCACAGCTGAGCCTCTCACCTGAGAAGACCAGAGTCGAGAAGACACAGGCTGCAACGGCTGCACTCCACGAATGTTCACAGTAGCCAAGACACCGAAGCAACCAAAATGTCCATCAACAGAGGAATGGATAAGAAGAACTGGTCCGTGTACACAGTGGAATATTAGCCATGGAAAACAAGGAAACACTGCTCTTTGAGGCAGCATAAGGAGCCTAGAGATAATCACACAACATGAGCTAAGTCGGAAAGCCAAAGACGTCTCCTCTGATATCACGTATAGGCGTTATCTAACAACTGACACAAATGAACATATTTCCACAGAGAAAGACACTCACAGACTTAGAAAACAAACGATTGCTTATCTAAAGAGAAAGGTGGGGGGAATCGATAAATTAGGATTAAGTTGACCATATGTGTACAAATACATATTAAATACCTATATCAAACAGACCGACCATATAGCAAGGGAGGTCGCCGGCACACTCTGCAATAATTTACATGGGAAGAGGATCTGTACATGAATGGATATATATATAATGTACAGATGAACCAGATTGTGTACACCTAGGACAACCAGTATTCTAATCGTTACCCCGATTAAACACATTACAACAACGAACAGAAGTAATATGACATAAACTTATGGGGGTTTTTCCTGGCACATTCCATTCTAATGCAGAACCTGGGAACACGACTTCCAGAAAGACTCTGCTGCCCTAGTAACCAGCTTTGGGAATGGAGAAATGCTGCCGCCTTGTGGCCGTTTTCCACAACAGCACCTTTAAACCCAGTACTAAGGGTCACTAACTACTCACATTCATTGCAGGCGTGTAAATGACACCTGCCATCAAAAAACAATCCTGAGGTCGAAAGTCGACCAAAACAATCCAAAGAGGGCAACCTTCCAAGAGGACAATTTCAAGAGGTTTACTGTACTCACAGTTTTTTTCTGTTTTTGTTTGACAGAATAAAAAAGGCGTGGAAAAATGCTGAACATTAGGAATTATTAAAGACATGCAAATACAAATTACAAAAACCTATCCACTCACACCAGTCACAATGGCCATCAGCAAAAATTCTACAAACAATAAATGCTGAAGGGCTTGTGGAGAAATGCTTACTCTCGGTTCTAAGTGGGACGTGGTAAGAGCCACTAATGAAAACACAATGGAGGTGCCTTGAAAGGGTCAACATTGAGCTACCATTCAATCAAGCATCCCCTGTGCTCGGCCTATCGCCTGAGAGAATAAGGTTCAAAGAGACACAGGCTGGCAATCCTGCACTCCAGCAATATTTACCATAGCCAACACTTGGAAGCAACGAAAATGTCCATCAGCAGAGGAAATCATAAAGAAGTGGTCCATGTACACAACAGAATATTACTCCAATAAAAAATATTAAGTCATGGTTTCCCTGGTTGTGCAGTGGGTGAGAGTCCACCTGCTGATGCAGGGGACACGTGTTCGTGCCCCGTCGGGGAAGATCTCACATGCCACAGAGCGCCTAGTGCCGTGATCCCTAGCCTCTGAGCCTGTGCATCTGGAGCCTGTGCTCCACAACGGGCGAGGCCAAAACACTGAGAGGTCCGCGAACCACAAAGAACAAAGCCATACAAAAGAAAACAACAACAACAGCTATATATATATGTATTCAGTTTAAAACACAAACATAAGTAAGGAGACATATGCTTTTGGGGGTTTATACGGGCACATTCCACTCTAATTTATAACCAAGGAACACCACTGGCAGGAAGGCGTGTTTCACTAGTTACCAGACTGAGGAACGGAGAAAGGCTGCCACCCTCTGACCATTACCTGCAACAGCAGCTTGAAAACCTGTGCCAATGGTCACTTCATATACACAAGTACTGGAGGGCTGTAAATGAAACCTGTCCTCCAAATGTCTTGAGGGAAGTAATGGCCAACATTTTTCAAAATGTGGCTCATACTTCCAGAAAAGTATTTGAAGAGGTAAGTTGGACACGCTGTTTGAAGAAAATGGCTGAAAGCTCAATTTCAAGGGATTATGAGATGCATGCAAATGCAGCTACAAAGAGGTATCAGCTCATAGCATTCAGAAGCACCATCAGCAACAAAACTACAAACAATAAATGCTGAAGGGGTTGTGGAGAAGTGCATACCCGCAACGTTAAGTGGGACTTAACCTGGTAAGAGTCACTAATGAGAACAGAATGGAGGTGCATTTACAAAGTACAAATTGAGCTACGATGTGATCCAGCAGTCCCACTCCTGGGCCTCTAACCTAAGAAGACAGAATTGGAAAGACAGAGGCAGGCAAATCTGCATTGCAGCTGTATTACTACAGCCAAGATATGGAAGAAACCAAAAAGTCCATCAACACATGAGTGGACAAAAAAGAACTGGTACAGAAACAGATGGAATATTAGCCAAGGAACAAAATGGTACAAATCCATTTGCAATACCATAGATGAGTCCAGAAGTAATCACCCAAATTGTAGTAAGTCAGAAAGCAAAAGACACATATCCTATGATATCACTTAGAGAAGTTACCAAAAAATTGATGCCAGTGAAGATATTTCCACAGAGAAAGTAAATCACAGATTCATTTTAAAAACTTCTGCTTCACCAATGGACAGGTGTGAGTATTGTATAGATTGGAATATTGCGTTTTACAGAGATATGCAAACACAAGTGAAATATATAATCACCAAAGACCTACGGAATACCAAGAATACTACTCAACATTGTGTCATAACCTACATGGAAAAAGGATCCAAAGAAGAATAGATATATGTATATGTGCAAAAGAACAACATCTTGCACACCTACAACAAGCAAAACATAGTAATCAAACGTGCTGTGATTAAAAATAAAAATTAATTTTAAAAAAGGAGCAAGAAGTAGTGAGACATAAACTTAAGGGGCTTTTTCCTGGCACACTCCATTCTAATTTACAACATAGAACTGGACTTCCATTGAGGCTCTGTTGCCCTAGTAACCAGATTTGGTGAAGGAGAACTGCTGCCGCCTTGTGG
Organism: Kogia breviceps; assembly: GCF_026419965.1. NCBI lineage: Eukaryota > Metazoa > Chordata > Mammalia > Artiodactyla > Physeteridae > Kogia > Kogia breviceps. Next base: position 67,741,115 of record NC_081310.1, on the reverse strand, counting down.
CTGTTTCTCAAAACAGCAGCTTTAAACCCAGCGCTAATGGTCACTTGATATTGAAAATAATTGCAGGCCTGTAAATGACAGCTGCCCTCAAAACAAATCCTTGGTTCGTAAATCGAGCAAAAGATGCAAAAAGAGGTGCACAATTCAAAATGACATTCAAGAGACATATTTTGCGCACATTTTTTCTTCTTTTTCTTTCTTTTTTTTTGGTAAAATAGGGATGGAAAAATGCTCAAGAACAGGAACTAATAAAACCATGCAAAACCAGTACACAGAAACGTTCACTTCACAGCCATCAGAATGATCATCAGCAAAAAAGGGTACAAATAATAAATACTTAAGCGGTTTTAGAGAACTCTGTACCCTCTAGCTGCTCGTGGGATGTAACCTGGTAACAGCCAGTAGTGTGAACAGAATGGAGGTGCATTTAAAGGTAAAAATTGAGCTACCATGTGATCGGGTAGACCCACTGATAGGCCTATCACCTTAGTAGCCCAGAATCAAAAAGACAAAGTCTGGCCACCCTGCACTGCAGTAACATGTACCATAGGCAAGACTTGGAAGAAACCAAAATGTCCATCAACAGAACCATGCACCAAGAAGAAGTGGTCCATGTACACAATGGAATATTAGCTGTCGAAAAGCATGAAACACTGCCATTGTCAGCACCATAGAAGGATCTAGAGATAATCACCCAAATTGAAGTACGAAAGAGACCGAAAGACAGACATCCTATGACATCACATACAGGTGTTCCCTAAAAATTGATACCCATGAAATCATTTCCAAGAGAAGGACACTCATAGATTCAGAAAAACAACTTATGTTTAACCAAACGGAAAGTCGTAAAAAATGTATGAATTAGGATATGGGGGTTAACAGACCTATACTAATACATATGAAATATATACTCACAAAATTCCTAACGAATACTATGAGAGGTCTACGCAACACTCTGTAATAACCTACACGGGAAAGGATCCAAAGATGAATAGATGGAAACATCGATATAATGAACCAGATTCGGTACACCTAGAACACACACGGTTTTATCAAATTTGCTCTTATAATAAATAAGAATTAGATTTTAAAAAACAAGAAGTAGGGAGATATAAGATCTTAAGTGTTTGCCCTGGCACATTCCACTCTAATTTGCAGTCTACTAACACAGTCTCCAGGAAGGCTCTGTTGCAGAAAAACTCAGTGTTGGAAATGGAGAAATGCTGCCGCCTTGTGGCCGTTTCCCGCAACAGCGGCTTTAAACGCATAGCTATGGGTCACTTAACATTCACAAGGACTCAGGGCTCTCAAAGACACCTGCCCTCAAAAAATGTCCTGAGCTAGGCAATGACCAAAAAAATTCAAAGCCGGCAAATGTCTCAAAGAGATAGTATGAAGAGGTAAGTTTTACTCACTCTTTTTCAAAAAAAAGGAAAATGGATAAAAGCTCAACATCAGGAATTATTAGACTCATCTAATCTACCAAAAGGTTTCAACTCACAGAAGTCAACTACCATCAGCAAAAAGTCTACAAACAATAAATGCTGAAGGGGTTTTAGAGGACTCTGTTCCCTCCAGCTGCTGGTGTGATGTATAGTTGTAACAGCCAATAATGAGAAGAGAAAGGAGCTGCGTTTTAAATTAACAATTGAGCCACCGTTCCATCCAGCAGACCCACAGCTGAGCCTCTCACCTGAGAAGACCAGAGTCGAGAAGACACAGGCTGCAACGGCTGCACTCCACGAATGTTCACAGTAGCCAAGACACCGAAGCAACCAAAATGTCCATCAACAGAGGAATGGATAAGAAGAACTGGTCCGTGTACACAGTGGAATATTAGCCATGGAAAACAAGGAAACACTGCTCTTTGAGGCAGCATAAGGAGCCTAGAGATAATCACACAACATGAGCTAAGTCGGAAAGCCAAAGACACCTCCTATGATATCACGTATAGGCGTTATCTAACAACTGACACAAATGAACATATTTCCACAGAGAAAGACACTCACAGACTTAGAAAACAAACTATTGCTTATCTAAAGAGAAAGGTGGGGGAATGGATAAATTAAGGTTAAGTTGACCATATGTGTAGAAATACATATTAAATACATATATCAAACAGACCGACCATATAGCAAGGGAGGTCACCGGCACACTCTGCAATAATTTACATGGGAAGAGGATCTGTACATGAATGGATATATATATAATGTACAAATGAACCAGATTGTGTACACCTAGTACAACCAATATTCTAATCGTTACTCCGATTAAAAACATTAAAGCAACAAACAAGAAGTAATGTGACATAAACTTATGGGGGTTTCTCCTGGCACATTCTATTGTAATTTACAACCTGGGAACAGGACTTTCATTGAGGCTCTGCTGCCCTAGTAACCAGATTTGGGAATGGAGCAATGCTACCACCTTGTGGCCGTTTCCCACAACAGCAGTTTTATATCCAGTGGTAATGCTCACTAAATATTCACACTAATTGCATGCCTGTAAATGACAGCTGCCCTGAAACGAAAAAAAAAGCCCGGGTTGTAAATCGACCAAGAAATCGAAAGACGTACACATTTGAAGAACACAGTTTCAAGAGGTGTATTTAACACACCATTTGTCGTTTCCTTCTTTTTTGTTTTAAAAAAAGAGTGTATGATAAATATCTGAACATCAGGAATTAATAAAGCCATGCAAATCCAGTCTACAAAAACGTTCACCTCACAGCCATCAGAATGATCTTCAGGAAAACGTCTACAAAGAATAAATGCTGAAGGGGTTTTAGTGAACTGTGTACCCTCTACCTTCTGGAGGGATGTAAACTGATAACAGTTAGTAGTGAGAACATAATAGAGGTGCGTTAAAAGGTAAAAATTGAGCTACCATGTGATTGGGTAGGCCCACTGATGGGCCTATCACCTGAATAGACAAGAATAAAGAAGACACAGGCTGGCAATCATTCACTGTAGCAATATGTACCATAGCCAAGACTTGGAAGAAACCAAAATGTCCATCAACAGAAAAATGCACAACGGAGAAGTGGTCCATGTACACATGGAATATTAGCCATGGAAAATAATGAAACACTGCTGTTTGCACCACCATAGAAGAAACTAGAGATAAACACCCAATTTGAAGTAGGGAGGAAACCAAAAAACAGATATCTTATAATATCACTTATAGGTGTTACCTAAAAATTGATACCCATGAAATTATTTCCAAGAGAAGGACACACATAGATTAAGAAAACAAAATTATGTTCAACCAAATGGAAAAGTATAAGGAATGGATGAATTAGGATATGGAGGTTAACAGACATGTACTAATACATATGAAATATATATCACAAAATACCTATGCAATACCAAGAGAGGTCTACTCAATACCCTGTAATAACCTACATGGGAAAGGATCCAAAGATGAATAGTTAGATACATAGATATAATGAATCAGATTATGTACACCTAAAACAAACAACATTTTTATCAAATTTTCTCTGATATTAAATAAAAATTAAATTTAAAAAACAAAGAAGTAAGGACATATAAGCTCTTGGGGTTTGTCCTGGTACATTCCACTTTAACTTGCAGCCTACTAACACGATTTCCAGGAAGGAAAGGTTCTGTTGCCCCAAAACCCAGAGTTGGATATGTAGAAATGCTGCCGCCTTGTTGCCGTTTCCCAGAAGAGCAGCTTTAAACCCACAGCTAACGGTTACTTAACATTCACAAAGGTGGCGCAATGGTTGAGAGTCCACCAGCCAGTGCAGGGGACACGGGTTTGTGCCCCGGTCCGAGAAGATCCCACATGTCATGAAGCGGCTGGGCCCATGAGCCATGGCCGCTGAGCCTGTGCATCCGGAGCCTGTGCTCCACAACGGGAGAGGCCACAACAGTGAGAGACCTGCGTATTGCAAAAAAGTAACAAAAAAATAACTTTCACAAGGACTCAGAGCTGTAAAGCACACCTGTCCTCAAAAAATGTCCTGAGTTAGGGAATGGCCAAAAAAATTCACAACTGGCAAATTTTTCAAAAAGATAGTATGAAGAGGTAAGTTTTACACACTCCTTTTTCAAAAAAAAGGGAAATGGATAAAAGTCCAACATCAGGTATTATTAGACTCATGCAAATCTAATCATCAAAAAGGTTTCAACTCACATCAGGTGAATGACCATCAACAAAATGTCTACAAACAATAAATGCTGAAGGTGTTTTAGAGAACTGTGTACTCTCTAGCTGCTGGTGAGATGTAAAATGGTAAGAGCCAGTAAAGAGAACAGAAAGGAGCCGCATTTAAAAGTAAAAATTGAGATACCATTCGATCCAGCACTACCACCACTGGGCCTATCACCTAAGAGCCTAATCGAGAAGACACAGACTGACAAAGTTATACTGCAGCAATATTCATAATAGCCAAGACATGGAAGCAGCCAAAATGTCAATCAACAGATGAATGGACAAAGAATAAGTGTTACATGTATCTAATGGAAGATTAGCTTTCGAAAAAAATGAACAATGTTTTCAGGACTACATGTGAGTGTAGAAATTATCATATTATGTTAAGTAAGTCAAAAGTCTATGATATATATCCTATGATATAATTTATAGATGTTATCTTAAGCTTCCTACCAATGAACATATTTCCAAAGGAAAAGACACTCAGAGACGTATAAAACAAACTAATGGTTAACCAAAATGAAAGGTGGGAGGATGGATAAATTAGGATAATAGCTTTAACGTACATACACTAATGCATGTTATATGTATATAAACATATAACATATAAAATATATAAATTATATAATCACTAATACATATAAATTATATAATCACCAAACACCTACCAAATACCAAGGGAGGTCTACTCAACACTCTTTAATAAGCTACATGGTAACAGGACACAAAGATGAACAGATATATGTATGAAAAATTGATCAGAATTGGTACACCCAGAGAATCACAACACTCTAATAAAATTTACTCCAATAAAAAACATAAACTAAATTTAATAAACAAACATAAGTAGGAGACATAAACTTTTGGGAGTTTGTCCCGGAACATTCCACTACAATTTGCAACCTAGGAACACAACTTCCAAGAAGGCTCTCCTGCCCTTGTAACCAAAGCTGGAAATGTAGAAATCTGCCGCCTTGTGGCCAATTCCCGCAACAGCAGCTTTAATCCCAGTGCTCTTAGTCACTTAATATTCACAAGGACTGCAGGGCTTTAAATGACACCTGCCCTCAAAAAATATATCCTGCGATCAGGAATTGACATTAATATGCAAAACAGTAGAAAATCTGGAGAAGACAATTTCAAGAGGTAAACTTCCTCACAGTGTTTTTTTTAAGGACATGAAAAAATGTTCATCAAGAATTATTAGGGACATGCACATTTAAACTACAAAAAGGTATCACCTCACAATAGTCTGAATGGCCATCAGAAAAAAATGTCTGCAAACAATAAATGCTGAATGGGTTTCCGAGAATGGATACCATCCTATGCTGTTGCTGGGATGTAAACTGGTAACAGCCACTAATCAGAATGGAATGAAGGTGCCTTTAAAGGTAACAATTGAGCTACTATGTGATCCTGCCAAACCACTAATGGGTCTGTAACCCGAGAACACCACAATTCAGAAAGACATGGTACCCAAAAGTACTCTTCATCGATACTTGTAGCTAGACATGGATGCAAGCAAAATGTCCATGTACAAATGAATGGAGAAAGAAGAAGTGGTACATGTACACAGTCGAATATTAGCCATGGAAAAGATGAAACAATGCCTTCTGCAGCACCACTGACAAACCTAGGGGTAATCGTACTACGTAAAGTAAGTCACAAAAAGAAAGACAAATATCCGATGATATCATTTACTAGTGTTATCTAAAAATTGATACCCATGAACATATTTCCACTGCGAAAAACCCATACAGACTTTGAAAAGGTGAAAGGAATGGAAAAATTAGGATGTTGGGGTTAACATGCATTTAATAATTCATATAAAATATATAATCAAGAAAGACCTTCTCAATGCCAAGGGAGGTCTACTCAACTCTCTCTAATGACCAACATGGGAATGAATCTAAACCTGATTAGATATATGTATACCTATGAATGAACCAGATTCTGTACACCTAGAACAAACACAACATTGTAATCAAATTTACTCTGATAAGAAATAAAAATTAAGTTAAACAAGAAGTAAAGTGACACAAGATTTTGGGTATTTTTGGTATATCCTGGCACTTTACTCTCTAATTTACAACCTAGGAAGAGGAGTTCCACTAAGCCTCTGTTTTCCCTAGCAATCAAGTTGAGTATGAATAAATTCTGCTGCCTTGTTGCCCTTTCCTGCAACTGCAACTTTAAAAACAATGCTTATGGGTACTTAATATTCACAAGGACTGTTGGGCTGTACATGACACCCACAATCAGGAAACGTGGAGGGATAGGTAAACAAAATAAATTCCAAAGGAACAGACTTCCAAGATCCTATTTCAATAGGTAAATTTTACACTGTTTAAAAGAAAAGCACTTGAAAAGATGCTCTAATTCCTGTATTATTAGCATCATGGAAATCAAAACTACAATGAGGGATCACTTCCCATGAGTAAGAATAGCCATCATCAAAAAGTCTACAAACAGTAAATGCTTGAGAGGTTGTAGAAAAAGAGAACCCTCCTATGCTGATGTTGGGATCTAATGTGGTAACAGCCACTATAAACAACAGTATAGAGGTGCATTTACAAGGTAAAATTAGAGGTACCATAGGATCCAGCAGTCCCACTCCCAGGCATATAACAGGAGAAAACCAGAATTGGAAAACACACATGCACCCATATGTGTACCACAGCACAATTTACAATGTCTAAGACATGGAAGCAACCGAAATATCCATCAGCAGATGGATGAAAAAGTGGTACATGTTCACAGTGAAATATTACTCAGAAATGAAAAAGAATGAAGGAATGCCATTTGCAGCATCATGGATAGAATTAGAGATAATCATATTAAGTGAAGTAAGTCAGAAAGAGAAAGTCAAATATCATATGATACTACTTAAGAATCTGAGCTTCCAATTCAGGGGGCATGGGTTCTATCCCTGTTGTTGAGAGAACTAATATCACACATGCCTCACAGTACAGCCAAAAAAATAAAATAAGAGAGAGAGAAACAGATTCACAGACTTAGAAGACAAACTTATGGTTACCCAGTGAGAAAGGTGCGTGGAAGGAATAAATCAGGAGGCTGGGAAAATATTTACACACTAATACATATAACATAGGTGATCAACAAGCACTTACTGTATGACAAAGGGAAGTCTACTCAACACTCTCTAATAGCCCATATGGGAAAAGAATCTGAAGATGAATAGACATATGAATATACATAACTGAACTAGATTCTGTATGCCTACCACAAACAAAATGTTTTAAATCAACTTTACTCCAATAAAAAAGAGAATTAAATTAAAACAAAAGCAAGAAGTAACAAAACAGAAGATTTTGGATGTTTGTTCTGCCACAGCCCACACTTATTTACAACCCAGGAGCCCGTCTTCCACAGTGTGTCTGGTTAACCAGGTAACCAGAGAGGGGCATGAAGGAAATCCTACTGCATGTGCCCATTCCAACAACAGCAACTTTAAAACATGTGTTTACAGGCACTTAATATTCACAAGGATTGCCAGGGTGTAAATGACACCTGCCCTTAACAAGTGTCTTGTGGTAGTTATTGAACAGAAATTCAAAATAGTCAGACTTTCAAAAAGCCAATGTCAACTGTAACTTTTACTCACAGTGTTTAAAAAAAAACACATGCAAAGATGCTCAACATCTCGAATTATTAGACATATGCAAATCAAAACTACAACAAGGTATCACCTCGCACAGTCAGAATGGCCATCATCAAAAAGTTTACATACCATAAATGCTGGAGAGGACATGGAGAAATGGGAACCCTCCTATGCTGTTGGTGAGATGTAAGCTGGTAACAACCACTATAAAGCACAGTATGGAGATGCCTTTAAAAAGTAAAAATAGAGTTACTGTATCATCCAGCAGTCCTACTTCTGGGCGTACATCTGCAGAAAGCCAGAATTCAAAAAGACAAATGCACCCAAACCCAAACATGCAGTGCAGCACCATTTACAATAGCCAAGACATGGAGGCAACCAAAATGTCCATCAACAGACGAATGGATAATGAAGAAGTGGTACATGTACACAATCAAATATTACTCAGAAGTGAAAAAGCATTATCATCTCTAGGTCCATTCCTGTTGCTGCAAATGGCATTATTTCATTCTAAGTGAAGTAAGTCAGATAGAAAAAGACAAATATCATATGATATCACTTATAATGGAGTCTAAAAAATGATAGAAATGAACAAATGTATAAAACAGAAACAAACCAATAGATTTCAGATATAATTCAGGCAGAAAAATTTATAAATCTTTTACCAATCACTAAATGTCAACCTGAAAAATTTAAGCAATAAATAACATTGTAAATGTATTAATTCTCCCCCAAATTAACCTATACCAGGCATTAGCAAACTAAACCTGGAGATCATATCCAGCCTATCACCTTCTTTTGTAAATTAAATGGAATGAATGACCCACAAGAAAACCCATAATGAGACGTCACGTCACACCTCTCAACATGGCTATTATTCCAAAGTCTACAAATATGAAATGTTGTTCATGACATGGAGAAGGGATTCCTAGTACACTCTTGGTAGGATTGTAAATTAGTACAACCACTATGAAAAGAATATGGACATCCTGAATAAAGCTAAAAGTAGAACTATCATATTAGCCAACAATTCACTGCTTGGTATATGTCCAAAGAAAATGAAGACACCAATTTGACAATATACATGCATCCCAATGTTCATAGCAGCATTATTTGCAATTGCCCACATATGGAAGCAAACTAAATGTCCATCAACAGATGAGTGGATAAAGAAGATGTGGTATGTATACACAGTAGACTATTACTCAGCCATTAAAAAGGATCAAATTCTGCCACTTGCAACAACATGGATAGGCCTAGAATATTTATACCTCCTTAAATAAGTTAGAGAAAAACAAATACTCTATGTTCTCACTTCTCTGTAGAATCTAAAAATGCAAGAAAGGAATGTATATAGCAAAACAGAAATAGACTCACAGAGAACAAATTAGTGGTTACTGGTGGGGCGAGTGAAGGGGAGAGAGAAAGACAGTAGTTGGTTTCTCTAAATCCAATAGCCCTATGGATGAAATAAACAAACAAGGATATATAGTACAACACAGGGAAATAGAGCCATTATTTTGTAATCACTTTAGTGGAGCATGATCTATAAAAATAGTCAATCCATACATTGTACCCCTGAGACTAATGTAATATTGTAAATCAACTATACTTCAATTTAAATAATCCACAGGGTGGCTGAATGGATTAAAGAAAGTTCAACTATACTGTGTACAAGACATTCATGTTAACTTCTAATCCATATATAGCATAAAATTGAATGATTGGAAGAAAAATACTCCATGAAAATGATACTTGCCAGACTAGTCTATTATCAGGCAAAAAAGACTTGAAGTCAAACCTCTCAAAGGAAAGAAGGTTATTATATAATGATAAATGGATTAATTCATCAAGAAATCATGACAATTATAAATATGTATGTATCCAGCTTTGGAGCCTCTCAACATATAAAGAATATATTAATCTACATAAAGGGGAAAATGTGCAGCAATAATATAATGGTAAGAAACATTGATACCCAACTTTCAACACTGTATAGATCATCCAGACAGAATATCAATCAGGAAACACTGAACTTGAACACACACTTGATATCAAATGAACCTAACATACATCTACAGTATATTCCACTCAACAGCAGCAAACTTTCCATTCTTCTTAAGTACACATAGAACATTGCCTAGGGTAGATCCTATGCTAAGCCACAAAACAAGTCTTAAAAAATCCAAGAATATTGAAATCATATCAAGGATCATTTAAAAACACAATGATATGAAACTGAAATTCAATACTAAAAAGAATAATTGAAAATTCAAGAACACTGAGAAATTGAACAATAAGCTTCTGGGGGCTTCCCTGGTGGCGCAGTTGTTGAGAATCCACCTGCTAATGCAGGGAACACGGGTTCGAGCCCTGGTCTGGGAAGATCTCACATGCCACGGAGCAACTAAGCCCGTGTGCAACAACTACTGAGCCTGTGCTCTAGAGTCCATGAGCCACAAATACTGAGCCCATGTGCCACAACTATGGAAGCCCACACACCTACAGCCCATGCTCCACAATGAGAGAAGCCACTGCAATGAGAAGCCCGTGCACTGCAACAAAGAGTAGCCCCGCTCTCCACAACTAGAGAAAGCCCATGCACAGAAATGAACACCAAACACAGCCAAAAATAAATAAATAAAATGAATAAATGTATATTAAAAAACAAGCTCCTGAATAGCCAATGCATACAGGAATAAATCAAATGGGAAATTTAAAAGAAATCTTAAAGCAAACAAAATTAGAAACACAAAGTACCTAAATTTATGGAATACAGGAAGAAGACTGCAATTCAAAGAGTTATGTTTACAGTAATAAATACATATATTTTCAAAGAATTCTTGAAAGGGGATCAAGATGATAGAGTAGGAAGATACTGAGCTCCCCTCCTGCCACGGACACACCCAAGTTACAACAACTTACACGGAAATTATCCCTGAAGACTAGCAGGGAACATTTTCCACAACTAAAGATCTAAGGAAGGAGAAACCACAAGGCAGGTAGGAGGACTGGAAACACAGTCTAACTGGAACTCACAGGTGGAGCACAGTGACCCACAGCTGGAAGATATCCCAATTGCATAGGTCCTCCACGTGGAGGGAAGGGTCTGACCCTGGCATCAGGCTGCTCAGCCCAGGGTTCCTGCACTGGAAGAAAAGAACACAGCAGGTCTGGCTTTGAAAACCTGCAGGGCTTATTTTCAGGAAAGCTGAAGGCTAAAGAAAATTGAGACTTTGCTCTCATAGGGCACACACAAATCTCACATGTTCTCAGTCCCTGTGCAGAGCCAGTAGTGTGAAAGACACCTGTGTCAGACCCACTTGCTAATCTTGGAGAGCTTCTTGGAAAGGCAAAAGGCAGCTGGGACTCCCACTAGGAACTGAGACATTGGCAAGCAACATTTTAGAGTCTTCCCTGGAACTGATTAGAATCAGGGGCCTTCCCCATTTACCACCATGCCCATAGCACTCCTGCACCAGAAAGCCTCACAACTGGACACACTGGGGGCCTACTCTGTCCACCTGTGCACCTGGAGCACCACACAGCCACCCATGATGGAGGGCTGCTTTGGCTATCAGCACACCCAGAGCCATCACATACTGCAGGGGCTCACAGCCATTTAGGCCAGGGTCCAACACTGCCTACCAGCTTGTCTACAGCAGTTGGCCCTGCCGTAAGAGAAAGGTGTGTGCAGCCCACACAGGGGACACGCCTGAAGCATGTGGCTCTGCTGGCCAGAGGACAATGTGCTGCTGGGCCCTATCAGTCATCTCCTATATAAGGCCACTTCTCCGAGACCCAGGAATGTAACAACCTGAACCTAATGAATAGAAATGCACAGAGAATTAGGAAACATAAGGAAATAGAGGAATATGTTACAAATGAAATAACAAGACATCAGAAAAAGAACTGAACAAAACAGGGATAAGCATTCTACCTGATAAAAAAAAAGTGTTCACAGTAATGATTATAAAGATGCTTACCCAAGTCAGGAGAAGAATAGATGGACATAAGGAGAATTTCAACAAAGAGTAATATGTCATATGTCAAAAAGAACCAAAGAGTGAACAATCCAATAAAAGAGATTAAACACACAAATACACACACACACACACACACACACACACACACACACACACACATACACACACACGCGCGAGAGAAAAGTCACATTATATTATATGATACAGAAGAATAGATCAGTGAAATGGAAAACAGAGTAGTGAAAATCACCCAAACTGAATAGCACAAAGAAAAACAATTAAGACTATAGGTAAAGAGACCTGAGACAACATCAAGAATATTAACATGAGCATTGCAGGGGGCCCAGAACGAGGAGAAGAGAGAAATGGGCAGAGAACTTATTAGACAATATGGTAACTGCTAACTTTCCTAATCTGGGGAAGGAAACACACTTCCAGGTCCAGGAAGCACAGAGTCCCAAACAAGATGAAGACAAACAGGTCCACACCAAGACATATTATAAAGCACCCAAAATTTAAAAACTTAAAGAGGGATCACAGAAGCAGTGAAATAAAAGGGTCTAGTTATGTTCAAGGTATTCCCATAAGACTGTCAGATGATTTCTCAGCAGAATTTGCAGACTAGGAAGGAATGATAGGGTATATTCAATGGGCTAAAGAGAAAAAGTCTAAAACAGGAATATTCTACCAGCAAGATTATGATTCAGATTGGAAGGAGAGGGCTTCCCTGATGGCACAGCGGTTGAAAATCTGCCTCCCAATGCAGGAGACATGGGTTCAATCCCTGATCCAGGAAGATCCCACATGTCACAGAGCAACTAAGCCTGTGTGCCAAAACTACAGAGCCTGTGCTCTAGAGCCCATGAGCCACAACTACTGAGCCCGTGAGCCACAACTACTGAAGCCTGAGCCCCTAGAGTCCATGTTCTGCAACAAAAAGAGCCACCACAATGAGAAGCCCGTGCACCACAACGAAGAGTAGCCTCCACTTGCCACAACTAGAGAAAAGCCCACACACTGCAATGAAGACCTAATGCAGCCAAAAATAAATAAATAAATAAATTTATGGAACAAAAAAGGAATTGAAGGAGAGATCAGGAGTTTCCCAGACTAGCACAAGTTAAAAGAGTTCATCACTAATAAACCAGCCTTATACGCAATGTTGAAGGAATTTACTTAAGCTTAAAAGAAGTCTCACTAATTATTGATAGTAACAAGAAAACAAACAAAAGTAAAAATCTCACTGCAGAAAGTATACATAGAGTAAGGGTAGTAGATCAAACATTTATTAAGCTTCTGTAAAGAATATAAGACAATAGTAGTATGTTTTTTTTAAAAAAAAAAGAGGGCCAAAATAAATTAGAAATGAAAGCAATGATGTTACAACAGACACCACAGAAACACAAAGTATCCCAAGATACACACAGGGTAACTCAGGGCTCAGACTGGACAGAGCCCACTCTCCATTCCCCTGTACATGAGTTACAGGAGCCTCAGGAACTAAGGAGGGGGTCTCTGAGGGGAGGCACAAGATAGAAGATGTTAGGCATTAAAATGACTGTATTTATGTTAAATGTACCTGAACTATATTCACATGAGATGGTTTTGTCCTGTATGTACATCGGCACCTTTAGTCTGCACTGCAGATCACTGGCTTCACCACCTCCACTGACACCATTAGCTTCACCTGCTGTGGACCGTCTCCTATAGGATTTCCATAACCACAAAGCATCGAAGCTTCATAGGACCCAGAGTCTGTGAGACTCCACTCAGAGTCTCAACTGCACTCAGAGCTGTAAAGTCACAACAGAGACTCCATTCTTGGAGGGCACACAACAACACTGTGCACAACAGGACCCAAGGGAAGGAGCAGTGACCCCATAGGAGACTGAGAAGATCTACGTGCTAGTTTTAGAGTGTCTCCTGCAGAGGCAGGGGGTGACTATGGCTCACTGTGGGGACAAGGACACTGGGAGCAGAAGTTCTGGGAAGTCCTCCTTGGCATGAGCCCTCTTAGAGTCCACTATTAGCCCCACGAAAGAACCAGGTAGGCTCCAGTGCTGGGTCACCTCAGGCCAAACAACCAACAGAGAGGGAACTCAGCCCCATGCATCAGCAGACAAGTGGATTAACGTTTTATTGATCTCTGCCCACCAAAGCAACATCCAGCTCTATCCACCACCAGTCCCTCACATCAGGAATGTTGCACAAGCCTCTAAGATAGATTCATCCAGCAGAGGGCAGACAGCAGAAGCAAGAAGAACTACAATTGTGCAGCCTGTGGAAGGAAAACCACATTCACAGAAAGATAGATAAAATGAAAAGGCAGAGGACTTTGTACCAGATGAAGGAACAAGATAAAACCCCAGAAAAACAACTAAATGAGGTGGAGATAGGCGACCTTCCAGAAAAAAAATTCAGAATAAAGATAGTGGGTGGCTGTCGGCACGGACAGTAGAGACGGGTGTCGGACGCTAAGGTTGCTGCTGCCACCACCAAGAGGCCTGTGTGTGAGCACAGGTCACTCTCCACACTGGTCCTCCCGGGAGCCCGTGCAGTCCGCCACTGCCGGGGTCCCGGGATCCAGGGACAGCTTCCCCGGGAGAACGCACGGCGCGCCTTGGGCCTGTGCAGCGTCACGTCGGCCTCTGCCGCCGCGGACTCGCCCCGCCCCCGTGCCACTCCCCCCCAGCCTGAGTGAGCTGGAGCCCCCGAATCAACTGCTCCTTTAACATCGTCCTGTCTGAGCGAAGGGCAGTTGCCCTCGGACAACCTACACGCAGAGGCGGGACCAAGTCCAAAGCTGAACCCCAGGAGCTGTGCGAACAGAGAGGAGAGGGGGAGGTCTCTCCCAGCAGCCTCAGAAGCGGCGGATTAAAGCTCCACAATCAACTTTAAGTGCCCTGCATCTGTTGAAAACCTGAATAGACAACGAATAATCCCAAGTTGAGGAGGTGGACTTTGGGAGCAAGATATACTATTATTTTCCCCTTTTTTTTCTTTTTGTGAGTGTGTATGTGTGTGCTGCTGTGTGAGATTTTGTCTGTATAGCTTTGCTTTCACCATTTGTCCTAGGGTTAGACCGACCCATTTTTCTGTTTTTTTTTTTTAAAGGAAATTTTTCTTCTTAATAATTATTTTTTTATTTTAATAACTATACTTTATACTACTCTCTCTTCTCCCTTTCTTTCTTCATTTCTTCCTTCCTTTCTTCCCTCCTTCCCTCCTTTCTTCCTTCCTTCCCCCCTTCTTTCCTCCCTTCCTTCCTCCCTTTCTTCCTCTGCACCTTCCTTCCTTCCTTTCTTGCTTCCTTCCTTCATTTCTTCCTTCCTTTCTTCCTTCCTTCCCTCCCTGCCTCCTTCCTTCCTTTTCTTTCCTTTCTATTTATTCTACGTCTTATTTTGAGCCGTGTGGATTAAAGGTTCTTGACGCCCCAGCCAGGCACCAGGGCTGTGTCCCTGAGGTGGGAGAACCAACCTCAAGACACTAGTCCACAAGAGACCTCCCAGCTCCACGTAATATCATATGGTGAAAATCTCCCAGAGATCTCCATCTCAACACCAAGACCCAGCTTCACTCAAGGACCAGCAAAGAACAGTGCTGGACACCCTATCCCCAACAAAGAGCAAGACAGGTCTACAGCCCCATCCATTAGCAGAGAGGCTGCCTAAAATCATAATACGGTTACCAACATCCCCAAACACACCACCAGATGAGGACCTGCCCACCAGAAAGACAAGATCCAGCCTCATCCACCAGAACAGAGGCACTAGTCCCCCCAACCAGGGAATCTACTCAACCCACTGAACCAACCATAGCCACTGGGGACAGCCACCAAAAACAACAGGAACTAAGAACCTGCAGTGTGCAAAAAGGAGACCCCAAACACAGTAAGATAAGCTAAATGAGAAGACAGAAAAACACACAACAGATGAAGGAGCAAGATAAAAACACACCAGACCTAACAGATGAAGAGGTAATAGCCAATCTACCTGAAAGAGAATTTAGAATAATGATGGTGAAGATGATGCAAAATCTTGGAAATAGAATAGACAATTTGCAAGAAACAGTTAACAGGGACCTAGAAGAAATAAAGAGGAAGCAAGAAATGATGAGCAACACAATAAATGAAATGAAAAATACTCTAGATGGGATCAATAGCAGAATAACTGAGGCAGAAGGACGGATAAGTGACCTGGAAGATAAAATAGTGGAAATAACTACTGCAGAGCAGAAGAAAGAAAAAAGAATGAAAAGAACTGAGGACAGTCTCAGAGACCTCTGGGACAACATTAAACGCACCAACATTAGAATTATAGGGGTCCCAGAAGAAGAAGACAAAAAGAAAGGGACTGAGAAAATATTTGAAGAGATTATAGTTGAAAACTTCCCTAATATAGGAAAGGAAATAGTCAATCAAGTCCAGGAAGCACAGAGAGTTCCATACAGGATAAACCCAAAGAGAAACACGCCAAGACACATAATAATCAAACTGTCAAAAATTAAATACAAAGAAAACATATTAAAAGCAGCAAGGGAAAAACAACAAATAACACACAAGGGAATCCCCATAAGATTAACATCTGATCTTTCATCAGAAACTCTACAAGCCAGAAGGGAGTGGCAGGACATATTTAAAGTGATGAAGGAAAAAAACCTACAACCAAGATTACTCTACCCAGCAAGGATCTCATTCAGATTTGATGGAGAAATTAAAACCTTTACAGACAAGCAAAAGCTGAGAGAGTTCAGCACCACCAAACCAGCTCTACAACAAATCCTAAAGGAACTTCTCTAGGCAAGAAACACAAGAGAAGGAAAAGACCTACAAGAACAACCCGAAACAATTAAGTAAATGGTAATAGGAACATACATATCGATAATTACCTTAAATGTAAATGGATTAAATGCTCCCACCAAAAGACACAGACTGGCTGAATGGATACAAAAACAAGACCCATATATATGCTGTCTACAAGAGACCCACTTCAGACCTAGGGACACATACAGACTGAAAGTAAGGGGATGGAAAAAGATATTCCCTGCAAATGGAAATCAGAAGAAAGCTGGAGTAGCAATTCTCATATCAGACAAAATAGACTTTAAAATAAAGACTATTACAAGAGACAAAGAAGGACACTACATAATGATCAAGGGATCGATCCATGAAGAAGATATAATAATTGTAAATATTTATGCACCCAACATAGGAGCACCTCAATACATAAGGCAAATACTAACAGCCTTAAAAGGGGAAATCGACAGTAACACAATTATAATGGGGGACTTTAACACCCCACTTTCACCAATGGACAGATCATCCAAAATGAAAATAAATAAGGAAACACAGGCTTTAAATGATACATTACACAAGATGGACTTAATTGATATTTATAGGACATTCCATCCAAAAACAACAGAATACACATTTTTCTCAAGTGCTCATGGAACATTCTCCAGGATTGATCATATATTGGGTCACAAATCTAGCCTTGGCAAATTTAAGAAAATGGAAATCGTATCAAGTATCTTTTCCGACCACAACGCTATGAGACTAGATATCAATTACAGGAAAAGATCTGTAAAAAATACAAACACATGGAGGCTAAACAATACACTACTTAATAACGAAGTGATCACTGAAGAAATCAAAGAGGAAATCAAAAACTACTTAGAAACAAATGACAATGGAGACACAATGACCCAAAACCTATGGGATACAGCAAAAGCAGTTCTAAGAGGCAAGTTTATAGCAATACAATCATACCTTAAGAAACAGGAAACATCTCGAATAAACAACCTAACTTTGCACTTAAAGCAATTAGAGAAAGAAGAACAAAAAAACCCCAAATTTAGCAGAAGGAAAGAAATCATAAAGATGAGATCAGAAATAAATGAAAAAGAAGTGAAGGAAACAATAGCAAAGATCAATAAAACTAAAAGCTGGTTCTTTGAGAAGATAAATAAAATTGATAAACCATTAGCCAGACTCATCAAGAATAAAAGGGAGAAGACTCAAATCAATAGAATTAGAAATGAAAAAGGAGATGTAACAACTGACACTGCAGAAATACAAAAGATTATTAGAGATTACTACAAGCAACTGTATGCCAATAAAATGGACAACCTGGAAGAAGTGGACAAATTCTTAGAAATGCACAACCTGCTGAGACTGAACCAGGAAGAAATAGAAAATATGAACAGACCAATCACAAACACTGAAATTGAAACTGTGATTAAAAATCTTCCAGCAAACAAAAGCCCAGGACCAGATGGCTTCACAGGCGAATTCTATCAAACATTTAGAGAAGAGCTAACACCTACCCTTCTCAAACTCTTCCAAAAGATAGCAGAGGGAGGAAGACTCCCAAACTCATTCTATGAGGCCAACATCACCCTGATACCAAAACCAGACAAAGACGTCACAAAGAAAGAAAACTACAGACCAATATCACTGATGAACATAGATGCAAAAATCCTCAACAAAATATTAGCAAACAGAATCCAACAGCACATTAAAAGGATCATACACCATGATCAAGTGGGGTTTATCCCAGGAATTCAAGGATTCTTCAATATACGCAAATCAATCAACGTGATACACCATATCAACAAACTGAAGGAGAAAAACCATATGATCATCTCAATAGATGCAGAGAAAGCTTTTGACAAAATTCAACACTCATTTATGATAAAAACCTTGCAGAAAGTAGGCATACAGGGAACTTTCCTCAACATAATAAAGGCCATATATGACAAACCCACAGCTAGCATCATTCTCAATTGCGAAAAACTGAAACCATTTACACTAAGATCAGGAACAAGACAAGGTTGCCCACTCTCACCACTCTTATTCAACATAGTTTTGGAAGTTCTAGCCACAGCAATCAGAGAAGAAAAAGAAATAAAAGGAATCCAAATAGGAAAAGAAGAAGTAAAGCTGTCACTGTTTGCAGATGACATGATACTATACATAGAGAAGCCTAAGGATGCTACCAGAAAACTACTAGAGTTAATCAATGAATTTGGTAAAGTTGCAGGATATAAAATTAATGCACAGAAATCTCTGGCATTCTTATACACTAATGATGAAAAATCTGAGAGTGAAATTAAGAAAACACTCCCATTTACCATTTCAACAAAAAGAATAAAATATCTAGGAATAAACCTACCTAAGGAGACAAAAGACTTGTATGCACAAAACTATAAGACACTGATGAAAGAAATTAAAGATGATACAAATAGGTGGAGAAATATACCATGTTCTTGGATTGGAAGAATCAACATTGTGAAAATGACTATACTACCCAAAGCAATCTACCGATTCAATGCAATCCCTATCAAATTACCACTGGCATTTTTTACAGAACTAGAACAAAAAATTTCACAATTTGTATGGAAACACAAAAGACCCCGAATAGCCAAAGCAATCTTGAGAAAGAGAAATGGAGCTGGAGGAATTAGGCTCCCTGACTTCAGACTCTACTACAAGGCTACAGTAATCAAGACAATATGGTACTGGCACAAAAACAGAAATATAGATCAATGGAACAGGATAGAGAGCCCAGAGATAAACCCACACACATATGGTCACCTTATCTTTGATAAAGGAGGGAAGGATATACAGTGGAGAAAAGACAGCCTCTTCAATAAGTGGTTCTGGGAAAACTGGACAGCTACATGTAAAAGTATGAAATTAGAACAATCCCTAACACCACACACAAAAATAAACTCAAAATGGGTTAAAGACCTAAATGTAAGGCCAGACACTATCAAACTCTTAGAGGAAAACATAGGCAGAACACTCTATGACATCAATCACAGCAAGATCCTTTTTGACCCACTGCCTAGAGAAATGGAAATAAAAACACAAATAAACAAATGGGACCTAATGAAACTTAAAAGCTTTTGCACAGCAAAGGATACCATAAACAAGACCAAAAGACAACCCTCAGAATGGGAGAAAATATTTGCAAATGAAGCAACTGACAAAGGATTAATTTCCAAAATTTATAAGCAACTCATGCAGCTCAATAACAAAAAAACAAACAACCCAATCCAAAAATGGGCAGAAGAACTAAATAGACATTTCTCCAAAGAAGATATACAGATTGCTAACAAACACATGAAAGAATGCTCAACATCATTAATCATTAGAGAAATGCAAATCAAAACTACAATGAGATATCATCTCACACCGGTCAGATTGGCCATCATCAAAAACTCTAGAAACAATAAATGCTGGAGATGGTGTGGAGAAAAGGGAACCCTCTTGCACTGCTGGTGGGAATGTAAATTGATACAGCCGCTATGGAGAACAATATGGAGGTTCCTTAAAAAACTACAAATAGAACTACCATATGACCCAGCAATCCCACTACTGGGCATATACCCTGAGAAAACCATAATTCAGAAAGACTCATGTACCAAAATGTTCATTGCAGCTCTATTTACAATAGCCAGGACATGGAAGCAACCTAAGTGTCCATCAACAGATGAATGGATAAAGAAGATGTGGCACATATATACAATGGAATATTACTCAGCCATAAAAAGAAATGAAACTGAGTTATTTATAATGAGGTGGATGGACCTGGAGTCTGTCATACAGAGTGAAGTAAGTCAGAAGGAGAAAAACAAATACCGTATGCTAACACATATATATGGACTCTAAGGGAAAAAAATGTCATGAAGAGATTAGTGGTAGGACGGGAATAAAACACAGACTTACTCGAGCATGGACTTGAGGATATGGGGAGGGGGAAGGGTGGGCTGTGACGAAGTGAGAGAGTGGCAGGGACATATATACACTATCAAATGTAAATTAGATAGCTAGTGGGAAGCTGCTGCATAGCACAGGGAGATCACCTCTGTGCTTTGTGACCACCTAGAGGGGTGGGATAGGGAGGGTGGGAGAGAGGGTGATGCAAGAGGGAAGCGATATGGGAACATATGTGTATGTATAACTGATTCACTTTGTTGTAAAGGAAAAACTAACACACTATTGTAAAACAATTATACTCCAATAAAGATGTTAAAAAAAAAAAAAGAATAAAGATAGTGAAGATGATCCAAGACCTTGGAAAAGGAATGGAGACAAAGATCAAGAAGATGCAAGAAATGCTTAACAAAGACATAGAAGAATTAAAGAACAAACAGAGATGAACAATACAATAACTGAAATGAAAAATACACTAGAAGGAATCAATAGCAGAATAACTGAGGCAGAAGAACAGGTAAGTGACCTGGAAGACAGAAAAGTAGAATTCACTGCTGTGGAACAGAATAAAGAAAAATGAATGAAAAGAAATGAAGACAGCCTAAGAGACCTCTGGGATAACATTAAATGCAACAACATTCTCATTATAGGGGTCCCAGAAGGAGAAGAGAGAGATAAAGGACCCAAGAAAATATTTGAAGAGATTATAGTCGAAAACTTCCCTAGCATGGGAAAGGAAATAGCCACCCAAGTCCAGGAAGCACAGAGAGTCCTAGGCAGGATAAACCCAAGGAGAAAAATGCTGAGACACATAGTAATCAAATTGACAAAAATTAAAGACAAAGAAAAATTACTGAAGGCAACAAGGGGAAAATGACAAATAACATACAAGGGAACTCCCATAAAGTTAACAGCTGATTTCTCAGCAGAAACTCTACAAACAAGAAGGGAGTGGCATGATATATTTAAAGTGATGAAAGGGAAGAACCTACAACCAAGAGAACTCTAACCAGCAAGGATCTCATTCAGATTCGATGGAGAAATCAAAAGCTTTACAGACAAGCAAAAGCTAAGAGAATTCAGCACCATGAAACCAGCTCTACAACAAATGCTAAAGGAACTTCTCTAAGTGAGAAACACAAGAGAAGAAAAGGACCCACCAAGACAAACCCATAACAATTAAGAAAATAGTAATAGGAACATACATATCTATATTTACCTTAAATGTGAATGGATTAAATGCTCCAACCAAAAGACACAGGCTTGCTGAATGGACACAAAAACAAGATCCATATATATGCTGTCTATAAGAGACCCATTTCAGACCTAGCGACACATGCAGACTGAAAGTGAGGGGAAGGAATAGGATATTCCATGCAAATGAAAATAAAAAGAAAGCTGGAGTAGCAATACTCATCAGATAAAATAGACTTTAAAATAAAGAATATTACAAGAGACAGGAAGGACATTACATAATGATCAAGGGATCAATCCAAGAAGAAGATGTAACAATTATAAATATATATGTACCCAACATAGGAGCACCTCAATACATAAGGCAACTGCTAACAGCTGTAAAAGAGGAAATTGACAGTAACACAATAATAGCAGGGGACTTTAGCAATTTACTTACACCAATGGAGATCATCCAGACAGAAAATTAATAAGGAAACACAAGCTTTAAATTATACAATAGACAAAATAGACTTTATTGATATTTATAGGACATTCCATCCAAAAACAGCAGATTACACGTTCTTCTCAACTGCACACAGAACATTCTCCAGGATAGATCACATCTTGGATCACAAATAAAGCCTCAGTAAATATAAGACAACTGAAATCATATCAAGCATCTGTTCCAACCACAAGGTTATGAGATTAGAAATTAATTACAGGGAAAAAAATGTAAAACACACAAACACATGGAGGCTAAACAATACGTTACTATATAACCAAGAGATCACTGAAGAAATACAAGAGGAAATCAAAAAATACCTAGAGACAAATGACAACAAAAACATGATGATCCAAAACCTATGGGATGCAACAAAAGCAGTTCTAAGAGGGAAGATTATAGCAATACAAGACTACCTCAAGAAACAAGAAAAATCTCAAATAAACAATCTAAACTTACACCTAAAGGAACTAGAGAAAGAAGAACAAAACCCAAAGTTAGTAGAAGGAAAGAAATCATAAAGATCAGAGCAGAAATAAACGAAATAGAAACAAAACAATAGCAAAGACCAATAAAACTAAAAGCTGGTTCTTTGAGAAGATAAACAAAAATGATAAACCTTTAGCCAGAATCAAGAAAAAGAGGGAGAGGACTTAAATCAATAAAATTAGAAATGAAAAAGGAGAAGTTGCAACAGACACCACAGAAATACAAAGCATCTTAAGAGACTACTACAAGCAACTCTATGCCAATAAAATGGACAACCTGGAAGAAATGGACACATTCTTAAAAAGGTATAACCTTCCAAGACTGAACCAGGAAGAAATAGAAAATATGAACAGACCAATCACAAGTAATGAAATTGAAACTGTGATTTAAAATCTTCCAACAAACAAAAGTCCAGAACCAGATGGCATCAGAGGTGAATTCTATCAAACATTTAGAGAAGAGCTAACACCGAACCTTCTCAAACTCTTCAGAAATGTGCAGGGGAAGGAACACTCCCAAATTCTTTCTATGAGGGCACCATCACCCTGATATCAAAACCAGACAAAGATACTACAAAAAAGAAAATTATAGGCCAATATCACTGATGAATATAGATGTAAAAATCGTCAACAAAATACTAGCAAACAGAATTGAACAACACATTAAAAGGATCATACAGCATGTTCAGGTGGGGTTTATCCCAAGGATGCAAGGATTCTTCAATATACACAAATCAATCAATGTGACACACCATATTAACAAATTGTAGAATAAAAATATAATCATCTCAATAGATGCAGGAAAAGCTTTTGACAAAATCCAACACCCATTTATGATAAAAAGTCTCCAGAAAGTGGGCAGAGAGGGAATCTACCTCAACATATTAAAGGCCATATTTGACAAACTCACAGCAAACATCATTCTCAATGGTGAAAAACTAAAAGCATTTCCTCTAAGATCAGGAACAAGACAAGGATGTCCACTCTCATCACTATTGTTCAGCATAGTTTTGGAAATCCTAGACACAGCAATCAGAGAAGAAAAAGAAATAAAAGGAATACAAATTGGAAAAGAAGAAGTAAAATTGTCACTGTTTGCAAATGACACGACACTATACATAGTGAATCCTAAAGATGCCACCAGAAAACTACTAGAGCTAATCAATGAATTTGGTAAAGTTTCAGGATACAAAATTAATGCACAGAAATCTCTTGCATTCCTATACACTAACAATGAAAGATCAGAAAGAGAAATTAAGGAAACAATCCCATTCACCATTGCAACAAAAAGAATAAAATACTTAGGAATGAACCTACCTAAGGAGGTAAAAGACCTGTACTCAGAAAACTATAAGACACTGCTGAAAGAAATCAAAGATGATATAAACAGATGGAGGTATAAACCATGTTCTTGGTTTAGACGAATCAATATTGTGAAAATGACTATACTACCCAAAGCAATCTACAGATTCATTGAAATCCCTATCAAATTACCAGTGGCATTTTCTACAGAACTAGAACAAAAAAATCTTAAAATTTGTATGGATATGCAAAAGACCCCGAATAGCCAAAGCAGTCTTGAGAAAAAAAAATAAAAAGAACTGGAGAAATGAGATTTCCAGACTTCAGACTATACTACAAAGCTACAGTAATCAAGACTCTATGGTACTGGCACAAAAACAGAAATATAGATCAATGGAACAGGATAGAAAGCCCAGAGATAAACCTACGTACCTATGGCTAACTCATCTATGACAAAAGAGGCAAGGATATACAATGGAGAAAAGACAGTCTCTTCAGTAAGTGGTACTGGGAAAACTGGCCAGCTACACGTAAAAGAATGAAATTAGAAGACTCCCTAACACCATACACAAAAATAAACTCAAAATGGATTAGAGATCTAAATGCAAGACAAGACACTATCAAACTCTTAGAGGAAAACATAGGCAGAACACTCTATGACATCAATCACAGCAAGATCCTTTTGGACCCACCTCCTAGAGAAATGGAAATAAAAACAAAAATAAACAAATGGGACCTAATGAAACTTAAAAGCTTTTGCACAGCAACGGAAAACATAAACAAGATGAAAAGACAACCCTCAGAAATGGAGAAAATATTTTCAAATGAAGCAAAAGACAAAGGATTAATCTCCAAAATGTACAAGCAGCTCATGTAGCTCAATATCACAAAAACAAAGAACCCAATCCAAAGATGGGCAGAAGACCTAAATAGACATTTCTCCAAAGAAGATATACAGATTGCCAACAAACACATGAAAAGATGCTGAACATCACTAATCATTAAAGAAATGCAAATCAAAACTACAGTGAGGTATAACCTCAACAGTCAGAATGGCAATCATCAAAAAATCTACAAATAATAAATGCTGGAGAGGCATTTATTGGAGAAAAGGGAACCCTCCTGCACTGTTGGTAGGAATGTAAATTGTTATAGCCACTATGGAGAAAAGTATGGAGGTTCCTTAAAATACTAAGAATAGAAGTACCATATGACTCAGCAATCCAATTCCTGGGCATTTACCCTGAGAAAACCATAATTCAAAAAGAGTCAGTACAACAATGTTCATTGCACCTCTATTTACAATAGCCAGGACATGGAAGCAACCTAAGTGTCCACTGACAGTTGAATGGATAATGAAGATCTGGCACATATATACAATCGAATATTACTCAGCCATAAAAAGAAACAAAACTGAGTTATTTGTAGTGAGGTGGATGGATTTAGAGTCTTTCCGACACAGTGAAGTAAGTCAGAAACAGGAAAACAAATACCGTATGCTAACACAAATATATGGAATCTAAGGTAGAAAAACGTTTATGAAGAACCTAGGGGCAGAACAGGGTTAAGGACACAGATGTAGAGAAAGGACTTGAGGACATGGGCAGGGGGAAGGGTGAGCTGGGACAAAGTGAGAGAGTGACATGGACATATATACATTACCAAATGTAACACTGATAGCTACTGGGAAGCAGCCACATAGCACAGGGAGATCAGCTCAGTGCTTTGTGACCAGCTAAAGGGGTGGGATACAGAGGGTGGGAGGGAGATGCAAGAGGGAGGGGATATGGTGATATATGTATATGTATAACTGATTCACTTTGTTATACAGCAGAAACTAACACACAATAGTAAAGCAATTATACTCCAATAAAGATGTAAATGAAAAAAACAGAAAGCCCAGAGATAAACCTACACAGCTATGGTCCACTAATCTATGACAAAGGAGGCAAGGATATACAATGGAGAAAAGACAGTCTCTTCAATAAGTGGTGCTGGGGAAAATGGACAGCTACATGTAAAAGAATGAAATTAGAACACTCCCTAATACCGTACACAAAAATAAATTCAAAATGGATTAGAGACCTTAATGTAAGACCAGATAGTATAAAACTCTTAGAGGAAAACATAGGAAGAATACTCTGACATAAATCACAGCAAGATCTTTTTTGTACCACCTCCTAGAGTAATGTAATAAAAAAGAAAAATAAATAAATTGGGACTTAATGAAATGTAAAAGCTTTTTCAAAGCAAAGGAAACTACAAACAAGATGAAAAGACAACCCTCAGAATGGGATAAACTATTTGCAAATGAATCAATGGACAAAGGATTAATCTCCAATATATATAAACAGCTCATGCAGCTCAATATTAAAAAAACAAACAACCCAATACAAAAATAGGCAGAAGGTCTAAATAAACATTTCTTCCAAGAAGATATAGGGATGGCCAAGAAGCACATGAAAAGCTGCTCAACATCACTAATTATTAGAGAAATGCAAATCAAAACTACAATGAGGTATCACTGCATACCTGTTAGAATGGGCATCATCAGAAAATCTACAAACAACAAATGCTGGAGAGGGTGTGGAGAAAAGGAACCTTCTTCCACTATTGGTGGGAATGTAAATTGATATAGTCACTATGGAGAACAGTATGGGGGTTCCTTAAAAAACTAAAAATAGAATTACCATATCATCCAGCAATCCCACTACTGGGCATATACCCAGAGAAAACCATAAATCAGAAAGACCAAATGTTCATTGCGGCACTATTTAAAATAGACAGGTAATAGAAGCAAACTAAATGCCCACAGACAGACCAATGTTTAAAGATATGGTACATATATACAATGGAATATTACTCAGCCATAAAAAGGAATGAAATTGGATCATTTGTAGAGACATCAATGTATCTAGAGACTGTCATACAGCGTGAAGTAGGTCAGAAAGAGAAAAACAAATATTGTATATTAATGCATATATGTGGAACCTAGAAAAATGGTACAGATGAAATGGTTTGCAGGACAGAAATAGAGACACAGATGTAGAGAACAAGCATATAGACAGCAAGGGGGGAAAGCTGTGGGGGTGGGGGTCGTGGGAGGAATTGGGAGATTGGGATTGACATGTATACACTTATATGTATAAAATACATAACCAATAAGAACCTGCTGTATAAAAAAATAAAGTAAAATTCAAAAAATTAAATAAAATTTAAAAAATAAAACAGAAAAAATTTCTTTCCTTCCCATAGATGTATTTATATGAATGAATTATTTCCATGCTTATATCTATAAATACAAAATAGAGGAATAAAACCTACCTCGAACCCAAAAAGAAAAAAAGAAAAAAAGAACAGAACCCACCAGTTACACAGAGGAAAACCCTATCAGGGAACTTGCTCCAGTTGTAAACAATTCTGAAGTTGGTCAGAGGTGGGGAATCATCTCCCATGCAGCCAGCAGACCCCCCGCAAGGACCGTCCTCATTGCAAAGCTGGGGGACCGTGCCGAGGCGTCCCTGAGTAAATGTGAGCTGACCCCCAGGCCAGCTGCTGCTGAACTGTTCC
This sequence comes from Kogia breviceps, assembly GCF_026419965.1. Lineage (NCBI taxonomy): Eukaryota > Metazoa > Chordata > Mammalia > Artiodactyla > Physeteridae > Kogia > Kogia breviceps. Next base: position 67,713,571 of record NC_081310.1, on the reverse strand, counting down.
CACCCTTCCCAGGTAAAACACCTGAATGTGTGCAAGGACTTGAAAACCTAGAGGAAGGGCCGTGGAGCCACACCAGCCACAGCACGCAGGCTGACTTGGGACCTGCAGGCCAGCCAGGATGGTCCTGGCGCTGGTGCTCTTCTGGAAGCTTTCCATTTCCCTGCCTGACGTACCTCTCCTGTCCCAGCCCCCACTGCTTTTTTCCCTACTCACCTCTGCCCGGGGAGAAATTCCAGCGACAGGTATGGGTGACACATCCTCTTCTTTAGCAGGTGGCAGTCTGACAACTCCCGCAGAAAGTCCAGCAGAGCCCCCCACACACCGGGCCACCCACAGAGCCGTGGGCCCTACTCCCTCCCACCAGCCCAGCCCCGAGACTGCTTACGGGCAGAGAATATGGCGTCAGGCACAGCTGCAGGGGCTCTTGTTGCCTGGAGCGGTGTTTATATTAACCTCAGCCCAGGCACACCTGGGGAGGGCTGGCCGGCCGGGTCAGGCTGCCCAGGTCAGCCAATCCTCGCCCCTCAGGGGCTCACAGTTGCAGAAAATGGGCCTTGCTGCACCGGTCAGTTCCAAGGAACAGGTGTGGCATCCTGAGGGTCAGGATAGACAAGGGGCTGCAGTCCTGGCTTGTTTTCTAATCATTTTATCTGACCCATGAGTGGGAGACAACTTCAAGAAGACCTTCTCCTAATGAGAGGAACCCAGGAGTCAGGGAGAGGAGGGGTGGTGGGTGGAGACAGAGGTCTGGTGCCCCGGCTGCAGTGAAAGTCTCTGGAAGACCAGGCAGAGGGAGGCTGAACAGAGTAATGCCCAGAGTCACAAACCTGTCGGAGCTGCTGTTTGTTAGTTCAAGTCCTGCTCTGAGGTGCTCTGTGTCAGCTCTGAGCAACAGGTGAGCTGGGGGTGCTCTGCAATGAGGGCTATGTGCACGGTTCCTGTGTGCCCAGCCCTGCCATGGTACCTGCACAGGGGGGTTCCATATCCAAGGAGGGGCCTGACCACAAGAGCCCCGTGGGCTGCTGGGTACCTTCCCTGGTGAGCTCCATATCCTGGGAGGGGCCTGACCACGAGAGCCCTGTGAGCTGCTGGGGAACTGGTAAAGATGTCAGGACAGTCAGTGAAGCCACTGAAGATATACATCCAGTAGTTCCTAATTCCTACACCCTGCTGGTCATTCTACCATCCACCAGGACATGGTATTTTGTATTACACTTAGATGATGCCTTCTTCTGTATTCCATTAGTCCCAGAGTCACAGAAATTTTGGCTTGTGATTGGCAGGACTCAACATACAGTGAAACCAATACTGCTGGGTCTGTCCTGCCCCAAGGGTTCAAAAATTCCCACAACACCTTTGGGGAAACTTAACTAAAACCTAAAAGATCTACCTCTGGAGAAGGGAACCCTCCTTCAATATGCAGACGACATTCTGATCGCCAGCCCTACTAAGGAGGCCTCTGAACTACCTAGCCAATAAAGAATAGAAGGTGTCCAAGAAAAAGGCTCAAATATCACAGACTAAGGTGACCTGCCTGGGCTTCATTCTCACAGAAAGTCGGAGAAGCCCATCCCAGGAAAGGGAAGAAGCCATTTTCAGCCTTACCCCTTCTAAAACTAGAAGACAGCTTAAGGGTTCCTGGGGAGGTTGGGGTTTGCTGCATCTGGATCCCTAACTATAGTCTAATAGCTGGACCTCTATATGAAACATTGAAAGGAAAAGATGATGATCTGTTCAAATAGAATCCAGAAGCAGTCTTTCAAGAATGGAAAGAGTAGTTAATTCAGACCCTTGCCCTGGACGTCCCTAATTTAGCTAAACCCTTTGACCTTTACATTCCCGGTAGAAGGCGAATCGCCCTTGGAGTATTAATGCAAAAACTGGGACCACTTGAAATGGAACAATGCAAGAATGCCCTCCAGGTAGGAGAAAGTACAGTCACCAAGGGCTTGGCCCGCCGCCCCATCCAGCCAGGATACTGGGGGTATCTGAAAACCTGGAAATCAGCAGCCCATAAGGCCAGCTCCCTCCTAAGGGAAAAGGACCCCACGTGGTGTTCCTAACCACCCACCGTGCCCTGAAGTTGCAGGGGTCGCTCCGTGGGCACACTGACCTTGAGTGAGGAGGCCCTCCAACTGCAACCTCCAGAGGGACAACTGGGGGCAACGGGTCCCCATGATGACCCGTGTGACCATCACTTGACGTGGATCTTCTCTCAGAAAACAACAGGAGCGTGCCCCCAAAGAGCAGACTACTGCTTGCAGGACTTACTGCACCCAGAGCGGAGCTAATAAGCTTGGAGGGGGAACCGTAAATAACGCTGTCACCATAGAAAAGCCTACAGACACCGTCGTTACGGCGGCCGATGAGACCGGATGGACTCCTGGCTACTTGAAAAGGCCGTTGACTCAGTGGCCGTCATGGGCCTGGATCACCACTGGCCCTGGACCGTCTGGGAGTTGAGCAGGAAGGGCTCTGACACCTGGTGCTGTTTGTACGTTAATTCAGGGGCCTAATTGAAGAAAGAGCAGACTACTGGTCAGAGCATCTAGGCTGGCGGAAACCGTCAGCCTAAGGTGGCCCAACAAATGTGGGCGGGGTAAATCTGGCCCCCCCAGCGTCTCTGCGCATCTCTTTCCTGCACACTTAAAGGTCATTAGAATCTATAACACTTCAAATGCTGGGGCTCAGGCGGATGAGCAGTGAGGGAGGAGGCCTGGAGACAATCAACCTCACCTGGAGGCTGCTGGGGAGAAGTCCTGCCCCTCCCCCCAGGTATGAGGACTCCCAACTCAGCACGAAGCAGTTACAGAAGTGGGGTCTGCACCCTCAGCGCCCCAACAATGAGGAATGGGACAAAAGGCAGAGGAGGGGTTTGTCACCGGCAGAGCCCATTAAAAATTCCTGGGAGATAAAAATAGAATCCGGGCAATAAAATAAAGTCTAACCTTTTTTTTCCTTTGTGCTTTGTCTAATTTCACTTGCTCCTAGGTTTCCACACACAGAGGTCCCACACCCGGCACTTCAGACCCGATTTCTTAGTGCAAAATGGCTGGGCCGACACCTCAGCTCGCGGGGTCCCGTGCAGACTCCACGACATAGAGCCTGAGCTACAGCCAACCCGGCCCTCGAGAACTCTGCCCCTTCCGTCCCGCTGACGCTGCCAGGATCCCTACACAGCATCCCGGGCCACAGCCCGCAAGGGAGCGCAGGCTCTCACCTCTCCGTTCTCTCATCAGAATATAAAGTTTCCTTTGCTTCTCAACAAAACTCAGTCTTGTTTTCTTGGCTCCAATGACACGGGGCAGGGGGCCCTTGTTGGGGTCCATTCTGCAGGATCAGTGACAGAAATTGAGAACACTGTAACTTCAGTGAACAGATGTGTGAGCCAAAGTGTAATTAACCTAGAGCAGTGCATAAGGCTCGGGTAAAATAAGATGTTTCCAACACTTCCATTTGATATTTCCATCACTTTATTATAAGCAAGGTCAGTGGAGGGTTATTGTCTTATTTGTCAGGTCAAGTTTAGAGAAATTAAGTGATTGTTTTCCAAGGATGTACATCTGATGATCTTGGCTGAATCTTCAATCTTCTTTTGAATGCTTTTCCTTTGCAAATGATACCATTCTTTCAGCTCCCCCATTTCTGAGGAATATAAAATCTTGTAACTTATTGTTACTATATGGGAGGGATAATTTAAGATTTGGGGATTAACACATACACAATGCTATGCATAAAATGGATAATCAACAAGGGCCTACTGTATAACACAGGGAACTACACTCAATATTGTGTAATAACCTATAAGGAGAAAATCTGAAAAAATAGGTATCTATATCTACATCATCTACCAAGGCCAGATAAAATGTAACTTAAGGGAGGCCAATGGTGACCGCTTCTGACCCTCAATCGTCTAAAGCTTGGACTCTACCTACAAACCAAGGCCCTTCATGAACATACATGCATGTACACGTAGCTTAAAACTTCCCCAGTTTTGTGGTTCCGGGAGACACCGATTTGGAAAGATCCCTGGAGTTCCCCTTACTTGCAGGGGACTCTTTCTACTGCTGAAACATGCCTGTCACACCCAGAGGATGGTACACCGTCTGATCAGGAAGTTTGGGAAAGGCACCTCATCTCCTCATCTCCAGGAGCTCAGGTTCCCCCCACCAGCCTCTTTCCGAACAATGTCCCCACTTAACAGTCAGCAACTTCAACGTCCAGTTTCGCACAGTTTGGAATTTGTCCAGTGGATGAAGGGGAAGGGGGAGAACCATGAGAGACAAGCCCTAGGTGTTTGGACAGGAAAATGTCACTTTAATTTCCATTTAGTAAGAGGAATTAACCAAAGGTTCACCTTGCTCCCGGAACCAGAATAGGGCTTGAAGCAATCCTGCTAATTTCTTGCTAGATCTCAAAGAAACAAGTTGAAAAATGGAGGTCAGGAGCATTGCAATTCAAAACCTGCAGGGTTTAAAATTATATCTATCGTAGAAAAATGTCTTGAGGCAAGTCATGGAAAAGGATTTTAACGAAAGGCAGAATTGCGGGGAAGGAGTTTCAAGAGGTAGATTGAACTAGCCATTAAAGCACATGAAGAGGCTGAACTTCACCAATAACGAACGCAGCTGGTCAAAAAGGGCGTATGCGTTTTTCCTGAATATATTCAGGAAAAACGCATACGCCCTTTTTGGCCAACAAAACAGGCTGACAATGCAAATCAACACTACAAAGACGTATCAATTCGAATCAGTCAGAAGGGCTATCCTCACAAAATGTAAAAACCAGAAATGCAGGACAGGGCTTGGAGAAAATGGAACCCTGCTATGCTGATGGTGGGAATGTAAATTGCCAATGGCCAGGCTGCAGAAGTGTATTGTGTTTCCTAAAAAAATTTAAAAACAGAGATACAGAGCATACGACACCTACGCTCATGGGTATATATCCTGTGAAAACCAAAAATCTGTAGGACACAAGCACCTCAAAGTTTAGTGCTGCTTCATTTACAAGAGCCTCGAATTGGATACAATATAAATGTCCTTGGGGGAAAAAATGGATAAAGAAGATGAAATAAGGACAGTTGGATCAACTCGTGTGGACTTAGGTACGATCATTCTAAGTGACATAAGTCAGACAGAAAAAGAGACTTATCATGAGATATCACTTATAGGTGGAATCTAAAAATGGCTACACATGAATTAAATTACAAAACAGAAACAGAGTCACACATTTAGAAACCACACTTATGGCTGCTAAAGGTGAAAGGTGGGGTGGAGTGAGGCATGAACTATGAGGTTGAAATTAGCACAGATATGGTTCCAAATCAAATAGCTAATCAACAAGACCTACTCTATAGCTCAAAGAACTGGACTCACAACACTCTAGTCACCAGAAAAGAATATATATGACTGTTAAGGATCTAAAAAAGAATTTATTGAGGTCTCTCTGTAAGTGAATCAAGAAGATGTACAGCAGCAAGAAACACAACATTGAAAACCAGCTATACCCAATTATAAAAATAAATTACAAAAAAAAATTAAAAGACAGTGAGAGAGAGAGAAATTCCTACAGAATTCCTTCAGGGTCTCTGATGCAACCTGGATTGACCACATCTAGACCCACAGATAGATGAGACTTAAGGATGGACACTCGTGGAGTGAGAAAATTGGTGAGGATGGGCCAGCAAATGCAGCACCTTTACAATAATACTGCCTGGCCCCATTCCTAGGGACCCAAATCTCCAGGTGCAGGGGAACCTTCCTAGAGCTAAAATATGCATGGGACACACAGAGGATGGTACACCGTCTGATCGGGAAGAGTTTGGAGAAAGCACCTCATCTCATCTCCTGGTGCTCGGGTCCCAACTACAGCCTCTTTTCTAACAATCTACTCACCAGGGAAAGTCAGCACCTTCAACATCCTGTGTCGCACAGTGTGGAATTTGTCTGGAGGATGAAGGGGAAGAGTGGGAACCATGAGAGCAAGCCCGAGGTGTCTGAACAGGGACATGCCACTCTAATTTCCAATCAGGAAGAGGAATTGACCAAAGGCTCAGCTTGCCCACCGAAACCAGAATAGGGCTGGAAGCAATCCTGGAAAAATGCCTTGAGGTAAGTCACGAAAAAGGACAAGAAAACAAGGCAGAATTGCAGGAAGGGGTTTTCAAGAGGTAGATGGGACTTGCCATGAAAGCAAATGGAAAGGGATAGAACTTCTTCAACGATGCCATTGGCCAAAAAGGGCATATGCGTTTTTCCTGAACATATTCAGGAAAAACACATATGCACTTTTCGCCAACCAAAGAGGAGCGCAGTGCAAATCAACACTGCAAAGAGATATCACTTCACATCACTCCGAAGGCCATCCTCACAAAGTGTAAAAACCAGAAATGCAGCATAGGGCATGGAGAGAAGGGAGGCTTTTTACGGTGATTGTGGGAAGGTAAATTGCCAACGGCACTCTGGAGAAGTGTATTGTGTTTCCCCCAAAAATCTCAGAAACAGAGCGTTCAGCACTTCCACTCATGGGCGTATATCTTGGGAAAAGCAACACTCGACAGGATACAGGCACCACAACGTTTAGTGCTGGTCTGTTTACAAGAGCCTCAACTTGGATACAACCGAAATCTCCTCGGAAGGAAAACATGGATAAAGAAGATGTGATACTTATGTACAATGGAATATAACTCCGCCATGAAATCAATGAAATAAGGCCAGTTGCAGCAACTCGGGTGTACTTAGGTACAATCATTCTCAGTGACATAAGTCAGACAGAAAAAGAGACCTATCATAAGATATCAGTTATAGGTGGAATATCAACATTGCTACACATGAACTAAAAGACAAAAGAGGCACAGAATCACCCATTTAGAAAACACACTTATGACTGCTAGAGGGCAAAGGTCAGTTGAGGTGAGGCATAAACCAGGAGTTTGAAATGAGCACAGATACCATTCCACAGACCAAATAGGCAATCAACAAGGCTTACTCTAAACCTCAAAGGACTGGACTCAGCATACTACACACCAGAAAAGATTATATATGACTGGTCAGAATCAGAAAAAGAATTTATTGATGTCTCTCTGTAAATGAATCAAGTGGATGTACAGCAGCAAGAAACATAGCACTGAAAATCAGCTACACCCCATTATAAAAATAAATTCAATAAAAAAAACAAAGAGAGTGAGTAAGAGATAAATTCTTACAGAATTCGTTCAGGGGCTGTGATGCAACCTCAATTGAACATATCTAGACCCAGAGTTGGATGGGACCTAAGGCTGGACATTCGTGGGGCTGAGAGGCTTGTTAAGGATGGGTCAGCAAATGCAGCCCCTTTACAGTAATATGCTTGGTCCCCCTTCCATAGGTCCCAAATCTCCAGGGGCAGGGGACTCGTCCTACAGCTAAAAGATGCATTGGACACCCAGAGTATGGTACACTGTGTGACCGGAAAGAGTTTGGAAAAGGCACCTCATCTCCTTGTCTCTTGGTGGTCGGCTTCCACCCTCAAGCCTCTTTCCTAACCATCTCCCCACTTGGGGAAATTAGCACCTTCAACATCCTGTTTCACCCAGTTTGGAATTTGTCTGGATAATGAAGCCGAATGGGGGGAACCAATAAGGGACAAGCCCTAGGTTTTTCAACAGGCACGTGCCACTCTAATTTCCAATAAGGAAGAGAATTTGACCAAAGGCTCACCTTGCCCCTGGAATCAGAATACCATTTGAAGCAATGTTGCTGTTTTGTGGCCTGTTCCCCACAAAATATGAAAAATCCATATTAGGGCCCTGAAATTTTCAAATCTGCAGGGTTGTAAAGGATATCTATCATCGAAAAATGTTGTGAGGTTAGTCATCGAAAAGGACTTGAAAGCAAGGCAGAATTGCAGGAGAGGGATTTCAAGAGGTAGATTGGACTCGCAGTTAAAGCACATGAAAAGCGGCTGGACTGCGCCAATGATCCATTTGGCCAAAAAGGGCGTATGCATTTTTTCTGAATATATTCAGGAAAAACGCATACGCCCTTTTTTGCCAACCAAACAAGCAGCCAATGAAAATCAACACTTAGCATCAGTCAGATCAGCCATCACCACAAAGTGTAAAAACCAGAAAAGTAGGACAGGGCGTGGAGAAAAGGGAGCCCTGTTTCGTTGACGCCAGGAACGTAAACTGCCAAGGCAACTCTGAAGAAATGTATTGTGTTTCCTAAAAAATCTAAAAAACAGAACTACAGAGCATACGGCAGTTCCACTCATGGGCGTATGTCTTGGGAAAAACAAAATTCGACAGGACACAGCGAACCCAACTTTTAATGCAACTCTGTTTACAAGAGTCTCGACTTGGATACAACCTAAATGTACTTAGAAGGAAACTGGATAAAGAAGATGTGGTACTTATGTACAGTGGAATGTTAATCAGCCATGAAATCAATGAAATATGGCCAGTTGCAGCAACTCAGGTGGACTTAGGGACGATCATTCTAAGTGACATAAGTCAGACAGAAAAAGAGACTTATCATAAGATATCACTTAGAGGTGGAATCTAAAAATGGCTACACATGAGCTAATTAAAGAAGAGAAACAGAGTCACACATTTAGGGCTTCCCTGCTGGCGCAGTGGTTAAGAATTCACCAGCCAATCAGGGGAAACAGGTTCGAGCCCTGGTCCGAAAAGATCCCACATGTCGCAGAGCCACTATGCCTGTGAGCCACAAATACTGAGCCAGCATTCTCGAGCTGGCAAGCCACAACTACTGAGCACACGTGCCACAACTACTAAAGCCCGCACGCCAGTGCCCGTGTTCTGCAACAAGAGAAGCCACCCAATGAGTAGCCTGTGCAACCAAGACCAAACGCAGCCAATTAATTAATTAATTAATTAATTAATTAAAAAACAACTTGCCATCTGACTTAGTGCCTGGTGAGGGCCAAATCTTTGGTTCATAATGTGGGTCTTCTGCTGCAATTAAATGATGTAATGGGCATAAGATCTTTTGTGTGCTACATTTATTAGGTCACTAATCCCATATTTGAGGCCTCTGGCCTCATGACATAATCACCTCCCAAAAGCCTCACCTCTTAATACCATCAACAAGGGAGCTGGATTTCAAAATTTGAAAATTAGAGGTACAAAATGTTTATACCATAACAGGGACCACATGGTTAATTTATTTTTCCTTTCATGTTAAAGGTTTTGCACATATATATTTATTATATAATCCTCAAACACTTGTTTTTTTTATTTATTTTATTTTATTTATTTATTTTTTTTTTGCGGTATGCGGGCCTCTCACTGTTGTGGCCTCTCCCGTTGCGGAGCACAGGCTCTGGACGCGCAGGCCTAGCGGCCATGGCTCACGGGCTTAGTTGCTCCGCGGCATGTGGGATCTTCCCGGACCAGGGCACGAACCCGTGTCTCCTGCATCGGCAGGCGGACTCTCAACCACTGCGCCACCAGGGAAGCCCCACTTGTTTTTTTTAAAAGATTATTTTCCTATATAGGCCAGTACAGAGCACTGAGTAGAGTTCCCTGTGCTATACAGCAGGTCCATACCAATACTTATGTATTTTATATTTAGTAGTGTGTATATGTCAGTCCCATTCTCCCAATTTATCCCTCCCCCATTTATCCCCTGGTAACCATAAATTTATTTTCTATATCCATGACTCTATTTCTCTTTTGTAAATAAGTTCTTTTCTACCGTTTATTTTTTTTAGGTTCCGCATGTAAGCAATATCATATGATATCTGTCTTTCTGTGTCTGACTTGCTTCACTCAGTATAACAATCTCTAAGTCCATCCATGTTGCTGAGAAACCCTTAATTGTTAAGGATAACTCTCAACTTTTTTCCAGTGTCATCAGCAATTCTTTCTGGCAGACATGTGATAATACTTTTTATTTTTTTTTAACATCTTTATTTGAGTATAACTGTTTTACAATAGTGTGTTAGTTTCTCCTTTACAACAAAGTGAATGAGTTATACATATACATATGTTCCCATATCTCTTCCCTCTTGCATCACCCTCCCTATCCCACCACTCTAGGTGGTCACAAAGCACAGAGGTGAACTCCCTGTGCTATGCGGCAGCTTCCCACTAGCTATCTAATTTACATTTGGTAGTGTGTATATGTCCCTGCCACTCTCTCACATCGTCACCGCTTACCCTTCCCCCTCCCCATATCCTCAAGTCCATGCTCTAGTAGGTCTGTGTTTTATTCCCGTCCTACCACTAATCTCTTCATGACATTTTTTTTTCTTAGATTCCATATATATGTGTTAGCATACGGTATTTGTTTTTCCTCCTTCTGACTTACTTCACTCTGTATGACAGACTCCAGGTCTATCCACCTCATTACAAATAACTCAGTTTCATTTCTTTTTATGGCTGAGTAATATTCCATTGCATATATGTGCCACATCTTCTTTATCCATTCATCTTTTGATGGACATTTAGGTTGCTTCCATGTCCTGGCTATCGTAAATAAAGCTGCAATAAATATTTTGGTACATGACTCTTTTTGAATTATGGTTTTCTCAGGGTATATGCCCAGTAGTGGGATTGTGGGGTCATATGCTAGTTCTATTCGTAGTTTTTTAAGGAACCTCCATACTGTTCTCCATAGTGGCTGTATCAATTTACATTCCCACCAGCAGTGCAAGAGGGTTCCCTTTTCTCCACACCATCTCCAGCATTTATTGTTTCTAGAGTTTTTGATGATGGCCAATCTGACCGGTGTGAGATGATATCTCATTGTAGTTTTGATTTGCATTTCTCTAATGATTAATGATGTTGAGCATTCTTTCATGTGTTTGTTAGCAATCTGTATATCTTCTTTGGAGAAATGTCTATTTAGTTCTTCTGCCCATTTTTGGATTGGGTTGTTTGGTTTTTTGTTATTGAGCTGCATGAGTTGCTTATAAATTTTGGAGATTAATCCTTTGTCAGTTGCTTCATTTGCAAATATTTTCTCCCATTCTGAGGGTTGTCTTTTGGTCTTGTTTATGGTATCCTTTGCTGTGCAAAAGCTTTTAAGTTTCATTAGGTCCCATTTGTTTATTTTTGTTTTTATTTCCATTTCTCTAGGAGATGGGTCAAAACGGATCTTGCTGTGATGTATGTCATAGAGTGTTCTGCCTATGTTTTCCTCTAAGAGTTTGATAGTGCCTGGCCTTACATTTAGGTCTTTAACCCATTTTGAGTTTATTTTTGTGTGTGGTGTTAGGGAGTGTTCTAATTTCATACTTTTACATGTAGCTGTCCAGTTTTCCCAGAACCACTTATTGAAGAGGCTGTCTTTTCTCCACTGTATATCCTTCCCTCCTTTATCAAAGATAAGGTGACCATATGTGTGTGGGTTTATCTCTGGGCTTTCTATCCTGTTCCATTGATCTATATTTCTGTTTTTGTACCAGTACCATACTGTCTTGATTACTGTGGCCTTGTAGTATAGTCTGAAGTCAGGGAGCCTGATTCCTCCAGCTCCATTTTTCGTTCTCAAGATTGCTTTGGCTATTCGGGGTCTTTTGTGTTTCCATACAAATTGTGAAATTTTTTGTTCTAGTTCTGTAAAAACTGCCAGTGGTACTTTGATAGGGATAGCATTGAATCTGTAGATTGCTTTGGGTAGTAGAATCATTTTCACAATGTTGATTCTTCCAATCCAACATGGTATATTTCTCCACCTATTTGTATCATCTTTAATTTCTTTCATCAGTGTCTTATAGTTTTGTGCATACAAGTATTTTGTCTCCTTAGCTAGGTCTCCAACTATTTGTATCATCTTTAATTTCTTTCATCAGTGTCTTATAGTTTTCTGCATACAAGTATTTTGTCTCCTTAGCTAGGTTTATTCCTAGATATTTTATTCTTTTTGTTGCAGTGGTAAATGGGAGTGTTTTCTTAATTTCACTCTCAGATGTTTCATCGTTAGTGTATAAGAATGCCAGAGATTTCTGTTCATTAATTTTGTATCCTGCTATTTTACCAAATTCATTGATTAGCTCTAGTAGTTTTCTGGTAGCATCCTTAGTATTCTCTATGTATAGTATCATGTCATCTGCAAACAGTGACAGCTTTACTTCTTCTTTTCCTATTTGGATTCCTTTTATTTCTTTTTCTTCTCTGATTGCTGTTGCTAGAACTTCCAAAACTAGGTTGAATAAGAGTGGTGAGAGTGGGCAACCTTGTCTTGTTCCTGATCTTAGTGGAAATGGTTTCAGTTTTTCACCATTGAGAATAATGCTGGCTGTGGGTTTGTCATATATGGCCTTTATTATGTTGAGGAAAGTTCCCTGTATGCCTACTTTCTGCAAGGTTTTTATCATAAATTGGTGTTGAATTTTGTCAAAAGCTTTCTCTGCATCTATTGAGATGATCATATGGTTTTTCTCCTTCAGTTTGTTGATATGGTGTATCACGTTGATTGATTTGCATATATTGAAGAATCCTTGCATTCCTGGAATAAACCCCACTTGATCATGGTGTATGATCCTTTTAATGTGCTGTTGGATTCTGTTTGCTAATATTTTGTTGAGGATTTTTGCATCTATGTTCATCAGTGATATTGGTCTGTAGTTTTCTTTCTTTGTGACGTCTTTGTCTGGTTTTGGTATCAGGGTGATGTTGGCCTCATAGAATGAGTTTGGGAGTCTTCCTCCCTCTGCTATCTTTTGGAAGAGTTTGAGAAGGGTAGGTGTTAGCTCTTCTCTAAATGTTTGATAGAATTCACCTGTGAAGCCATCTGGTCCTGGGCTTTTGTTTGTTGGAAGATTTTTAATCACAGTTTCAATTTCAGTGCTTGTGATTGGTCTGTTCATATTTTCTATTTCTTCCTGGTTCAGTCTCGGCAGCTTGTGCATTTCTAAGAATTTGTCCATTTCTTCCAGGTTGTCCATTTTATTGGCATACAGTTGCTTGTAGTAATCTCTAATAATCTTTTGTATTTCTGCAGTGTCAGTTGTTACATCTCCTTTTTCATTTCTAATTCTATTGATTTGAGTCTTCTCCCTTTTTTTCTTGATGAGTCGGCCATTGGTTTATAAATTTTATTTATCTTCTCAAAGAACCAGATTTTACTTTTATTGTGATAATACTTTTTAAACAGAGATATTGAGACCAAGCCTCCTGACCTGCAAACAAACAAAACATCATTCATACAGTGAAAACTCTGCACATGAAAGGATGAGAGCACTTGGTCTCTATCGTTTTGCACCCACTGCTGACAGAGGGCAGAGGAGTTTGACTCACTAACTTCCTTACATGCCTTTCTTTCTAATGGGGTATTCCACCTAAAACTTATAAGAAGCGGGACTGCATCATGGAACACACCAATCACCACTACAGATTCTGAAGCAGCAAAAAAAATAAAAATAAAAACAGGATGAAATCACCCAAAGGGTTCTGTCTACATTGTTACATTTGTTTCCCTCCCACTGTGAACCCATTTCAAACCCTGTCACTTGAACCTGTTTTTCTTTTTTTCAACAATAAGGTTAATCTGCAGTCATATGCTCCAGGATGATTACACTATCCCTTGTGCAAGTATATAGGGATTCGAGGAGCTATGGGAGGCTATCATGAGAGGTTGCCTAGGGTAATTAGGACATTTCATTTAATGTTGGCTCTTCTCCCTAAGATGTCTGCTCTCCTCTTCTTTTTGTAGCTACTAGCATTGAGAAAGTGAGTAAGATAAGGCCCTTCTCTTTTCTTGCCCATGAATGTACCTGTGATGAACCCCACAGACCTTGGTGCTTACAGAATCCCCTGAACCTCCTGACCTTACATGCATGGCATCACATAGAAAAGGATGGTGATGTATATATTTGTATAAAACATGCTATAAAATTTTTGACTCTTCCCTTCCTCATAATTCCAAAGAATAGATTTCTTTGGATTTCTGCTTAATGCTGCTGGAGTTGGTACATAAGTTGAGGGAGGTATCAGGGCACACCAAAAAAGAGGGTAACTTCACAGAAAATACAAGCAGGTACATTTCTGTGTTGTTTCAAGCAGCTTATTTGCTATATCAACCATGGTGATATGTTGACCCTTCCTCTTTCTACTAGTAGTACAACAAACAAATATAAAGGATATTTAGGTTGCTTGTTTTATCCCCACTTCTCACAATTGATCTGCATTCACATATAGGACAATGAGGGGCCCTTACTACCATCTTACCCAATTCTGGAGAACTAGAGAATGTCCAAATTTTTCAAGGGATTATTTTCATATTCTCCAATCAGGCCTATGAAGGAATATTACCTATATCTGTTTAATGAAGTCATATCTCACATGGCACCCATCATCACCAATACTGGAAAGAAATTTGAAGGGTCTTAGATTTTACCATATATGAAATTCCAATATTTTAGCCTGACATGTTTTTGGATTTTAGAAAAAAATATTTATATGAGACAAGAAATCATTTTTATGACACAAACATACAGCAATAGTTTTATATTTTTATCTGTTCCACTTGCACACAAAAGTCTCATGGGGTTATATAAAGCAGTCCTGTTGGATGCTGTGCACGTGTAAGTATGGATTGAAGCTTATGAATCTTAAGCTTCAGTCACCTGAAACTTTTAAAGTAGGATGCAAGCAATACTGTCCAACATTTGAACAGAGCAAGACACTGTCTTTATTTTATTTGTCAGGTAATTAATCTGTCTTTTGCCCCAGGGAGAGAAACAACTGGCATCTTCCATCAATGTGTTGTACAAAAATCTTTGAACACAGAGTGCAAGCAGAGGCTGATACAAGATGTGAAAAAAAAATGAGAGACCCTTGGGGCATTTTCTCCTAACTTATTGAAATTTCCCATTTAAAATGTGGGATAATCAATCATCTGAGGAAAAAGGCCCAAGGAAGGTTTCTGCTTCTGTGGAATAATCGGATTGCTAAAGATTTCAGGAGGCAAGACGAATTGGTGAGAATGACCATGAGACATCAGAGAAAAGTCAGATCGGTGGATGAAGGGATGTTTACCTCTGTGAATCAATGAGCGGTAGGAGCAAATGAAAAGAAAGCTGAATACAACATTTTCTGAATAAATGTGGCCTTTCAGCTCTCATAGAAAAATTAATGTTCACTGTGATACAACATATTTAGTTTAGAAAGTTAACTTAAATTTAAAGCTTAATAATTAGATTTATTGAAGAAATGAAAACATCTTTGTGGTTTAGGATAAATAATGTGCTCTGCTGAAGATAAGAAGGTTACACAAATAAATAGAAATATTACTAAATAAGTACATAAAGAGGAAAATAACAAATTAGATGTTATTAACATTAAAAACTGACAATCATCTAAAGAAAGAGAAGTGACAGAAGGAGAGAAGAACTCATATCAAGCATATATTAAAAACTCCTAAATAAGAAGTCTTCAGATGTTTTTTTAAAAAGTCTTCAATAGGAAGATAATGTAAGAGCAAAAGTGGGAAAAATATACCAAAAGATATTTCAAAAAAGAGAGTACAGAGTGTTAAACAAACATATCAAAAGATGCTTGTCTTCTTAGTAGTCAATTAAATGAAATAATTCCAATCCTTCAAATTATCACTCACCAACCACAAAGTTCAAATGAAAACGACAGGTATTATCAAGTTTGACAAAAATGTGTGTAATCCTTGAATCTCATTCACTGCTGCTGAGCATGAAAATTCATTAAAATGTTTTGAAAATATTTAGAAGTATCAAAAAAGCTAAACACATGAACGCTATGACTCAAAAATTTTACTACTACATGTATACTGAACAATAATTTATACACATACCACCAAAGCTCAAGTTCTAGAAGTTATATACCAGTGCTATTCTCAAAAGACACAAACTAAAAATCACTCATATTTTAATACACATTGGAATAAATTACTTAGAAGTTAAATGTTTACACTATGGAATCCTATGCAACAGTGTCAATACATGATCACAACAACAGGCAAGCATGTAGGTATATTCACAAACAACATAAGGAATAAAAAAGCCCTTTCCAAAAGTGGTTATACTGTGTCATAACATTTATATAAAATACGAAATACAGGTAAAGTGATCTTTTTGTTACATACCAGAACAATAGTAAACCTTAAGGGGAGCCCCTAGAATGGGACCAGGGGGCCTCTGATTGTCTGGAAATTTTCTGTGTCTTTATCTAGAAGCTAGGTATAGAGTGTATTCAGATCCTGAATTTTCTGAAATTTGTCATTTTCTTACAAACCATGCATGTTTTTAGTTGTTTTTTATACATAACAAAAAGTAAAAAAATAGACTAGGGAAGGTAATTATATTAGCATTTTAATATCCATACTTTTCAAGGTGGAAGTGAAAGGTATTAAACACTTGACATTGTGATTACTTCTTAAAAGTAAGTTGAAATTTTGAGATTAATAAATAAGACATACTTCTTCATATCTAATACTCAAAGAGGAGGGGTAGAAAGGACTATTATTTTTTTTAAATTTAATACAGAATAGTTAAGATAGAAAATAAAGAAAACAGACTAGGTTTTAAAAGGAGCACACTGGTCTTCCTTGGTGGCACAGTGGATAAGAATTTGCCTGCCAATGCAGGAGACAGGGGTTCAATCCCTGGTCTGGGAAGATCCCACATGCTGCAGAGCAACTAAACCCGTGTGCCACAACTACTGACCCTGTGCTCTAGAGCCCGCAAGCCACAACTATTGAGCCTGCATGACACAACTACTGAAACCCATGCACCTAGAGCCCATACTCCACAAGAAGAGAAACCACTGCAAGGAGAAGCCCGTGTACCACAACGATGAATAGCCCCCACTCAACACAACTAGAGAAACCCTGTGCATCAACGAATACCCAATGCAATGAAAAATAAATAAAATTAAATCTTTTGACTTATGAGACGACTTACTAACGTGGGTGCAGTTGGAGGCCTCAGTTCCTTGCCACATGGATCTCTCCTTAGGGCTGCTTGAGTGTCCTCATGACATGGCAGCTGGCTTACCCCAGGATAAGTAATCTAGCAGAAAACAAATCTGAAGCTGCAATGTCTTTTATGACCCACCTTTGGAAGTTGCACTTTGTCATTTCTGCAATGTCTTAATAGTTAAACGCTCAGCCCTTTTCAAGTGCAAGGGGTCACACACGTGCATGAAGATTGGGAGATAATTAGGGGATGATTAGGGCCATCTTGGAGGCTGGTTACCAAAGTGGCTGATGAGCCAAAGGCTGAATTTTGTTTTCTTCACTTCTGGAGAGAAAATGGTCAGTGAATCCCATTGGTGGTCTTTGAGATGTACAAAAGTTACCTCTTGCTCTCACCTCCAGCCTTGTGGCTGAAGGGTCTTGGTGCTCCGGCCGGGTGTCAGGCCTGTGCCTCTGAGGTGGGAAAGCCAAGTTCAGTACATTGGTGTACCAGAGACATCTGGTGCCATGAAATATCAAAAGGGAAAGCTCTCCCAGAGATCTCCACCTTAATGCTAAAACCCAGCTCCCCTCAAAGACCAGCAAGCTCCTGTGGTGGACACCCTATGGCAAACAACTAGCAAGACAGGAACACAGCTCCACTCATTATCAGAGAGGCTGCCTAAAATCATAACGAGGTCACAGACACCCCAAAACACACAACCGGATGCAGACTTGCCCACCAGAAAGACAAGATCCAGCCCAACCCACCAGAACACAGGCACTAGTACCCTCCACCAGGAAGCTTACACAACCCACTGAACCAAACTTTGCCACTGGGGGCAGACACCAAAAACAACGGGACACTATGAACCAGCAGCCTGCAAAAAGGAGGCCCCAAACACAGTAAGTTAAGCAAAATGAAAAGGCAGAGAAACACACAGCAGATGAAGGAGCAAGGTAAAAACCCACCATACCAAACAAATGAAGAGGAAATAGGGAGTCTACCTGAAAAAGAATTCAGAGTAATGATAGTAAAGATGAGCCCAAATATTGGAACTAGAATGGAAAAGATACAAGAAACATTTAACAAGGACTTAGAAGAATGAAAGATAAAACAATGATGAACAACACAATAAGTGGAATTAAAAATTTTCCAGAAGGAAACAATACCAGAATAACTGAGGCAGAAGAATGGATAAATGACCCGGAAGATAAAATAGTGGAAATAACTATCACAGAGCAGAATGAAGAAAAAAGAATGAAAAGAATTGAGGACAATCTGAGACAACTCTGGGACAACATTAAACACACCAACATTCAAATTATAGGGGTTCCAGAAGAAGTAGAGAAAAAGAAAGAAAGAGACTGAGAAAGTATTTGAAGAGACTATAGTTGAAAACTTCCCTAATATGGGAAAGGAAAGAATTAATCAAATCCAGGAAACTCAGAGAGTCCCATACAGGATAAATCCAAGGAGAAATATGCCAAGACACATATTAATCAAACTATCAAAAATTAAATACAAAGAAAAAATATTAAAAGCAGCAAGGGAAAAAACAACAAATAACATACAAGGGAATCCCCATAAGGCTAACAGCTGATCTTTCAGCAGAAACTCTGCAAGCCAGAAGGGACAGGCAGGACATATTTAAAGTGATGAAAGGGAAAAACCTACAACCAGGATTACTCTACCAAGCAAAGACCTCATTCAGATTTGATGGAGAAATTAAAAACTTTACAGACAAGCAAAAGCTAAGAGAATTCAGCACCAACAAACCAGTTGTACAACAAATGCTAAAATAACTTCTCTAGGCAGAAAACACAAGAGAAGGAAAATACCTACAATAACAAACCCAAAACAATTAAGAAAATGATAATAGGAACATACATATCGAAAATTACCTTACATGTAAATGGATTAAATGCTTTTGACAAAAAGCTTTTGACAAAATTAAACACCCATTTATGATAAAAACCCTCCAGAAAGTAGGCATAGAGGGAACTTTCCTCAACACAATAAGGCCATATATGACAAACCCACAGCCAACATCGTTCTCAATGGTTAAAACCTGAAACCATTTCCACCAAGATCAGGAACAAGACAAGACTGCACTCTCACCACTAAAATTCGACTCAGTTTTGGAAGTTTTAGGCACAGGAATCAGAGAAGAAAAAGAAATAAAAGAATCCAAATTGGAAAAGAAGAAGTTAAGTTCTCACTGTTTTCAGATGACATGATACTATACATAGAGAATCCTAAAGAGGCTACAGACAACTACTAGAGCTAATCAATGAACTTCGTAAAGTAGCAGGATACCACATGAATGCACATATATCTCTTTCATTCCTATACACTAAAGAAGAAAAATTTGAAACAGAAATTATGGAAACACTCCAACTTACCACTGCAACAAAAAGAATAAAATAGCTAGGAATAAACCTACCTAAGGAGACAAAAGACTTGTATGCACAAAACTATAAGACACTGATGGAAGAAATCAAAGATGACACAAACAGCTGGAGAGATATACCATGTTCTTGGACTGGAAGAATCAACAATGTGAAAATGACTATACTACCCAAAGCAACCTACAGATTCAATGTAATCCCTATCAAACAACCAATGGCATTTTTCAGAGAAATAGAACAAAAAATTTCACAATTTGTATAGAAACACAGAAGACTCCTAATAGACAAAGCAATCTTGAGAAGAAAAACAGAGCTAGAGGAATCAGGCTCCCTGACTTCAGACTATACTACAAAGCTGCAGTAATCAAGACAGTATGGTACTGACACAAAAACAGAAATATAGATCTATGGAACAGGAGAGAAACCCCAGATATAAACCCACACACATATGGTCACCTTATTTTTGATAAAGGAGGCAAGAATATACAATGGAGAAAAGACAGCATCTTCCATAAGTGGTGCTGAGAAAACTGGGCAGCTACAAAAAGAATGAAATTAGAAGACTCCCTAACACCATACAAAAATGTAAACTCAAAATGGACAAAAACCTAAATGTAAGCCCAGACACTATAAAAATCTTAGAGGAAAACATAAGCAGAACACTCTATGATATCAATCACAGCAAGATCCTTTTTTATCCACCTCCTAGAGAAATGGAAATAAAAACAAAAATTAAAAAAATGGGACCTAATGAAACTTAAAAGCTTTTGCACAGCAAAAGGAAAACATAAACAAAACAAAAAGACAACACTCAGAATAGGAGAAAATATTTGCCAATGAAGCAACTGACAAAGGATTAATCTTCAAACTTTACAAGCAGCTCACGAGCTCAATATCAAAAAAACAAACAACTCAATCCATAAATGGGCAGAAGAACTAAATAGACGTTTCTCCAAAGAAGATATACAGATTGCCAACAAATGCATGAAAGAATGCTCAACATCACTAATCATTAGAGAAATGCAAATCAAAGCTACAATGAGGTATCACCTCACACAGATAAGAATGGTCATCATCAGAAATATCTACAAACTATAAATGCTGCAGAGTTGTGGAGAAAAGGGAACCCTCTTGCACTGTTGGTGGGAATGTAAATTGATACAGCCACTATGGAGAACAGTATGGAGGTTTCCTAAAATCTAAAAATAGAACTACCATATAACCCAGTAATCCCGCTACTGGGCATATACATTGAGAAACCATAATTCAAAAAGAGTAACATCTCACAATGTTCATTGCCGCTCTATTTACAACAGCCCAGACATGGAAGCCACCTAGCGTCCATGAACCAATGAATGGATAAAGAAGATGTCATACATCTTCAATATACAATGGAACATTACTTAGCCATAAAAAGAAATGAAATTGAGTTATTTGGAGTGAGGTGGATGGACCTAGATAGAGTCTGTCATACAGAATGAAGTAAGTCATAAAGAGAAAAACAAATACTGTATGCTAATACATATATATGGAATCTAAAAAAAATGAAAAGAAAATGGTTGTGAAGAACCTAGGGGCAGGACAGGAATAAAGACACAGACGTAGAGAATGGACTTGAGGACATGGGGGGGAAGGGTAAGCTGGGACGAAGTGAGAGAGTGGCATGGACTTATATATACTACCAAATGTAAAATAGATAGCTAGTGGGAAACGGCCACATAGCACAGGGAGATCAGCTCAGTGCTTTGTCACCACCTAGAGAGGTGGGACTGGGATGGTGGGAGGGAGATGCAAGAGGGAGGAGATATGAGGATATATGTATATGTATAGCTGATTCACTTTGTTATAAAGCAGAAACTAACACACCATTGTAAAGCAATTATACTCCAATAAAGACATTAAAAATAAACAAATAATTTATTTTTTAAAAAACAAAATTAAATCATTTAAAAAAATAAATAAAAGAGAGCAGACAATAACATGGTAACTCTAAACCTAAGTATTTTCAGTACTATACTAAATGTAAATGGATTAATATCTCCTATTAAAGTGTATTTTTTTATATTATGTGCAACTAAATTCTTTTTAACAATATACAGGTAAAATAAAAGAATTAAATTTAAAAGGAGAATACATTCCATGGATTTAAAAACAATAAAACAATTAGCATATAGTATGCATCTTAGATATAGTAGTCTTTAAGTTCAGAACAGTTTGTCATTATTATAATTTGTATTATTATCCCAATTTCTTAAATAATATTTCAATACTTTTTCTATAGGAAAAAATATTTTAATACTTTTTTCTTTGCTTGCTTATGGTCTAGTACATGGCAAATATTTAGGTGCTAACATAATCTAAAAATGTATGTTGTTTTTTTACAGCCAACAAAAACTGAATCAAGAAGACATAGATAACTTCAACAGACTGATCACTAAAAGTGAAATAGAATCTGTAATTTAAAAAAAACTCCCTACAAACAAAAGTCCAGGATCAGATGGTTTCACAGGCAAATTCTACCAAATATACAAAGAAAAACTTACACTGATTCTTCTCAAACTCTTCCAAAAGACTGAAGAGTAAGGAATACTTCCAAAGACATTCTATGAAGTCACCATCACCCTGCTCTCAAAACCATATAGGGGGGACTTCTCTGGTGGCACAGTGGTTAAGAATCTGCCTGCCAATGCAGGATACACGGGTTCGAGCCCTGGTCCGTGAAGATCCTATATGCTGGTTAGCAACTAAGCCTGTGCGCCACAACTACTGAGCCTGTGCTCTTGAGCCTGGGAGCCACAACTGCTGAAGCTCATGTGCCTAGAGCCCATGCTCTGCAACAAGAGAAGCCACCAAGATGAGAAGCCCGTGCACCACTACAAAGAGTAGCCCTTGCTCACCGCAACTAGAGAAAGCCCGCTCACAGCAACAAACACCCAATACAGCCATAAATAAATAAATAAATAAGTTTAAAAACAAACAAAAAACAGATGGGGACTTTTCTGGCAGTCCAGCAGTTAAGATTTCGCCTTCCAGTGCAGGGGGTGCGGGTTCGATCCCTGGTCAGGGATCTAAGATCACATATAGCTCACAAACAAGAAACCAAAACATAAAACAGAAGCAATACTGTAACAAATTCAATAAAGACTTTAGGGCTTCCCTGGTGGCGCAGTGGTTGAGAATCCGCCTGCCGATGCAGGAGACACGGGTTCGTGCCCTGGTCCGGGAAGATCCCACATGCCGCGGAGCAACTAAGCCCGTGAGCCATGGCCGCTGAGCCTGTGCGTCCGGAGCCTGTGCTCCGCAACGGGAGAGGCCACAACAGTGAGAGGCCCGCATACCGCAAAAAAAAAAAAAAATAAATAAAAAAATAAAGACTTTAAAAAACACAGAGAAACACACTACCAAAAAAGAAAATTACAGGTCAATATCTTTGATTAATATAGATGCAAAAATTCTCAACAGAATATTAGAAAACTGAATCTGACAAAACATAACAAGATCATACAGCATGACCAAATTTGATTCACCCCAGGGTCACTAAGTTGTTTCAACATATGCAAATGAATCAACGTGATACACCCCATCAACAAAGGAAAAACAAAAATCAAATGATCATCTCAATAGGTGCTGAAAAAAACATTTGAAAAACTTCAACAGCCATTCATGGTAAAAAAAAAAGGCTTACCAAAGGGGTTATAGAGGGAACATATCTCAACATAATAAAAGCTATTTATGGCAAACCCACAGCCAATATAATACTCAATGTTCATAAGCTGAAAGCCTTTCTGCTAAAATCTGGAACAAGACAATTATTCCCACTCTCACCTCTTCTCTTCAACATAGTATTGGAAGTCCTAGACACAACCGTCAGACAAGAAAAAGAAATAAATTCTAACCACATTGAACGGAAAGAGGTAAAATTGACACTACATGCAGATGACATGATAATACATATAAAGGAAACCCTAAGAATTCCACACAAAAACAACTAGAACTGATAAACAAATTCAGCAAAGTAGCAGGATACAAGATTAACATACATAAATTGGTTGCATTTCTTTCTTTTTTAAAAAATTTATTTTGGCTGCATTGGGTCTTCATTGCTGTGCACGGGCTTTCTCAAGTTGTGGCCAGTGAGGGCTACTCTTCCTTGTGGTGTGCAGGCTTCTCATTCCAGTGGCTTCTCTTGTTGCAGAGCACAGGCTCTAGGCAGGCGGGCTTCAGTAGTTGTGGCTCACGGGCTCTAGAGTGCAGGCTAAGTAGTTGTGGTGCACAGGTTTAGCTGTTCCACAGCATGTGGGATCTTCCTGGACCAGAGCTCAAACCCATGTCCCCTGTATTGGCAGGCGGATTCTCAACCATGGAGCCACCAGGGAAGTCCCTGGTTGCATTTCTTTTCACTAACAATGAAATATCAGGAAGTGAATGTAAACAAGCAATCCCTTTTAAAGTGGCATCAAAAAAGTAAAAGACTTAGGAGTTAACCTCACCAAGGAGGTGAAAGACTTATATGCTGAGAACTACAAAACATTAGTAAAGGAAATTGAAGATGATTCAAAGAAATGGAAAGGCATCCCATGCTCTTGGATGGCAAGATATAATAGTGTTAAAATGGCCATGCTACTCAGGGCAATCTACAGGTTTAATGTGATTCCTATCAAATTACCCATGACATTTTCCTCAGAACTAGAACAAATAATCCTAAAATGTATATGGAACCGTAAAAAGCCAGAATTGTCAACACAACCCTGAGGAAAAAGAACAAAGCAGGAGGTGTAATGCTCCCTGATTTCAGACAATACTACAAAGTTACAGTAAGCAAAACCACAAAGTATTGGCACAGAAGGAGATATATTGATCAATGGACTATAATAGAGAGCCCAGAAATAAACCCACACACCTATGGTCAATTAAGCTTCGACAAAGGAGGCAAGAATATACAAGAGGAAAAAGACAATCTCTTCAGCAAGTGGTGTTTTGAAGTTGAACAGCCATATGCAAATCAGTGAAGTCAGAACATACCCTCACACCATACACAACAATAAACTCAGAACGGCTTATATGCTTAAATATAAGATAGGACACCTTAAAACTCCTAGAAGAGAACATAAGCAAAACATTCTATGAAATAAATCATACCACAGTTTTCCTAGGTAGATCTCCTAGGGCAGTACAAATACAGTAAGCCACCTACATACGAATCTTCAAGTTGCAAACTTTCAAAGATGCAAACGTCCATTCACATGTCCAATCATGTAAGTTAGTTCACGTGTCTGGCTGGCATACATTGTCATGTGTGTTTATCCTCTATAAGTAGTTGTACTTTTGTGTAGTTTACAGTACTGTGTAGAGTACAGTGGTACAGTACCTTTATTTCAAGCCCAAGATGTCTGGAGGCAAGAGTAAAAGCAGAGGTGATATAGCTGGTACTGCTAAGAAGTGCCACGTGCTAATGATGGTAAAAAAAAAAAAGTGAAAATAATTGAGAGAGTGGAGCGACGCAAAAAGATGTTAGACATCGCTCATTCTCATAACATGAATCATTCAACCATTGGCACAATTCTAAAGAGCAAGGATGAGATCATGGAACATGTGAAATCTGCTGTGCCTGATATTGACAAAATATCGAAGAAGCATGGAAAAGTGATGGAGATGGGGAAACTTCTGTGTATGGATATAGGATCAACATCCTGTTCAGCTTAATGCTGATTCAAGAGAAAGCTAAAAAGCCTTTATGAAGAAGAAACACGGCAAAGAATCAGAGAGAACATCTTTTTTTTTTTTTTTTTTCGGTACGCGGCCCTCTCACTCTTGTGGCCTCTCCCATTGTGGAGCACAGGCTCCAGGCACGCAGGCCAGCGGCCATGGCCCAAGGGCCTAGCCGCTCCGTGGCATGTGGGATCTTCCCGGATCAGGGCACGAACCCGTGTCCCCTGCATCGGCAGGCGGACTCTCAACCACTCTGCCACCAGGGAAGCCCAGAAGGCACATCTTTTAATGCCAGCCATGGCTGGTTTCATCGGTTCAAGGCTAGAGCCAAACTTCACAATGTAAAAGTAAGTGGAGAGGCAGCAAGTGCAGATAGGGTAGCTGTCCAGGAACTTTATGAAAAACTTTGAGAAATTATTGATGACGGTGTGTATTTACCGAAGCAGGTTTTTAATGTCTATGAGACACAACTGTACTAGAAGAGGATGCCGGACCGAAGTTACATCAGTAAGGAGGAAAAGTTGATGCCAGGCTATAAAGCGGCAAAGGATGGGTTAACTGTTGTTTGGTGGCAATGCTTCTGGTGATATGAAGCTGAAGCCTCTCTTAGTTTATCATTCAGAGAACCCAGGAACCCTTAAAAACATAGCCAAGGGCTCTCTTCCTGTTGTGTGGAAGCATAACCACAAAGCCTGGAATATGCAGGCCTTTTCCCAGGACTGGTTTTTCCACCACTTTATCCCAGAGGTAGAGAAATACTGCTTGGAGGACGTCCCAGCAAAACATTCTTTTGTTGCTCGACAATGCTCTGGACCACACCCCATTCATGGATGACTTTCATCCCAATGTCAAATAGTGCATCTGCCACCAAATACTACGTTGCTCATGCAACCTACGGACCAAGGAGTTATAGCGACTTTCAAGAAATATTATATATGTCACACTTTTGTCAGACAGTACAGGTAAGTGACAAATCAGGAACAACCTAGGGACAACTTTGGAAGGACTATAACATCTACAAGACCATAAAAAAACACTGACTTTGCACAGTGTGAGGGTATGGCGGGCACCATGGATGGAGTTTGGAAGAACCTTTGCCCACAGTTTGTTCATGATTTTTGTGGATTTGAGAAGGTAGATGAGAAGTCCGAAGAGGTCTTCAGGAACGTAGTGGCCCTCAGCGAGAAGCTGCAGCTAGATCTGCAAGAGGACCATTTCAATGAACTCCTTGCTGTGCAACATGAGGAGCTTACTAATGAAGACGTGATGAAATTGGAGGCCCAGAGAAAGGATGAAGAGGGACAGGAGGAAGAAGAGGTAACTGAAGATCTGAAGAGATTCACGACACAGAAAATGGCAACGGAATCTTTATTTGAGGAAGCACTGTTAGTTTTTGAGGCACAGGACCCGAACCTAGAATGGTACCCAAAGGTGGCAGCAGCCATTCAGAATGCAATCCAGTGCTACCTTGTCATCTATGATAAGAAAAAAGAGCTACTACCCAGACATCAATGGATCATTTTTTCAAGAGGGTAGATAGAATTAAATCCAGCAAGGAACCAGAACCTGTGCCATCAACGTCAGGCGTGAGTGAAATGGCAGCTTGCCCTCTGTCTCCTACTGCTGATAATCCTTCACCTTTACCTTCTCCCACCTCCTCTGGCTCCTCCAGTCAGTAACTCTTCTTGCCTCTTCCCTCCATGCCAGCCCGAGTATCCCAGCTGTCGTACTGTATTACTGTACTTTTCACGTTACTGTACTGTAAGATTAAAAACGTTTTCTTTATTTTTGTGTTTGTTTTTTATGTATTGTTTGTGTGAAGAGTATTATGAACATATTACGGTTCAATAACATATAGCCAACTGTGTTAAGTTGGGTACCTAGGCTAACTTTATTGGACTTACAAACAAATTGGACTAACAAATGCACTCTTGGAACAGAACTTGTTCATTTGTAGGAGACTTACTGTAAAAGCAAAAAAACCAGGAGCTAATCAAACTTATAAGATTTGCACAGCAAAGGAAACCATAAGCAAAATGAAAATAAAACCTATGGATTGGGAGAAAATATTAGCAAATGATGAGACTGACAAGGGCTTAATTTCCAAAATATACAAACAGCTCATACAACTCAATAACAAAATAGCAAATAACTCAATGGAAAAATGGGTAGAAAAGCTAAATAAACATTTCTCCAAGGAAGACATACAGATAGCCAATAGGCACATGAAAAGATGCTCATCATCACTAATTACTAGAGAAATGCAAATCCAAATTACAATGAGGTACCACTTCACAGTGATCAGAATGGCCATCATTAAAAAAATTTACAATTAACAAATGCTGGAGGGCGTATGGAGAAAAAGGAACCCTCCTGCAATGTTGATGGGAATGTAAACTGACACAGCTACTATGGAGAACAGTATGGGGGTTCCTTAAAAACTACAAACAGAACTACCATATGACACAGCAACCTCACTACTGGGCATATACCCTGAGAAAACCATAATTCAAAAAGATACATGTACCACAGTGTTCACTGTAGCACTATTTACAATAGCCAGGACATAGAAGCAACCTAAATGTCCATCGACAGATGAATATGTAAAGAAGATGTGGCATATATATACAATGGAGTATTATTCTGCCATAAAAAGGAAAAAAAATTGAGTTATTTGTAGTGAGGAGGTTGGATGTAGAGTTTGTGATACAGAGTGAAGTAAGTCAGAAAGAGAAAAATACCGTACACTAACACATATATATGGAATCTAGAAAAATGGTACTGACGAACCTAGTGACAGGACAGGATGAAAGACACAGATATAGAGAACGGACTTAAGGACACAGGGGGGAAGGGGAGACGGGGACGTAGTGAGAGAATAGCACTGACATATAGACACTACAAAATGTAAAATAGCTAGTGGTAAGCTGCCGCATAGCACAGGGAGATCAGCTTGGTGCTTTGTGTCCCCCTAGATGGGTGGGATAGGGAGGGTGGAGGGAGGCTCAAGAGCACGGGATGTGGGGAATATATGTATACCTATAGGTGATTCACTTTGTTTTAAAGCAGAAACTAACACAATGTTATAAAGCAATTATACTCTAATAAACATGTATTAAGAAAAAACACAACATTGTAAATCAACTACACTTGAAAATATTTAAAAATGCAAAACAGTTTTTAAATTAAGTTTTATTGTGTGTGCGTACCACAGGTTCAATATATAAATTATGTCAAATTGATTACATTCTTTTTCAAAATAAAGAATTTTTTATATTTTACATCAGCTTCATAATATAAATGAAGAATAGCTATATTATTTTTTTCGTAAAGTTCAGAAGTAGCCATTTTGCTCATTCTGTATACTATAAACCACTAACTTTATTAAAAACGGATTTGTGACCTCTTCTTTCCAAAGAAATATTTCTTCACTCACAGTTTTAATAGAAGGTTCCGCCATCAACTGACTTCCCACCTTAGAGACACGAGATTTGCATCCTGAAATCTCTTTCTTGCAAAAATGTCCAATTAGCATCCTAGCATTACAGAAAAGAAATGTTTTTTTACAGATCTCAAATTCCAGGCAACTTTACTGAAGACATCATGCATTTTAAAATTATCAACACTCACCTGAAGTCTTTAAAAATCAACAAAAACATAATTTTGTGTTCCCTTTCATTTATTCTGCTTCTAAGTGGTCATTCTAAATGAAAGTATTTGAGTAAGTTAATGTCACCATATCACATCATATTTCAAATGACTACCATCTCTCCAAAGATGAAATATGAGGAACTCATAATTAGGCTCTCCAAAGATTTACTCTCTGAATCTGTATTACCCTTCTGCTTAACTCTACACTGTTCATTATTCTCTGAGAATATTCTTTTTCTTTTATGGCCATCTCACATGTTGTTTCATTTCATGTAGCTTTTTCCTACAATTTTATGCCTAGTTTATTTCTGAGAAAATGCATTATTTCATATTGATAATTATAGACACAAAGACTTCTCTATAATTCCTTGATTGGTTCAGGAACTCCTTTTTTTCTAATACCTACATTCTGAAGCTCTCCACAAAGCATTACTAAAATTGCATTTACATAAGTATCTACATATTAATCACACAATAATGCATTTACAATTGTATTGTGATTTATTGCTAACTTTGGAGCATAAACGTAGCTGTCTTATTTACCACCCTCTTGGAAATCACTTTAATATTTGCACTTAGGACTTGAAAGAGAGTGGATAAATAAAAACCTGAAGAATATGCAAATACAATTTTTATATTCTCATAAAATTAGGTGATTATCAAATTTTTATCCAGAAAAAGGAACAGCCCAGATACTCTGCAGGCATGATACTCAAGAATGTGTGGACTTCCAGCAGGAAAACATGAAGTAATCCATGTGGCAGAGTTTACCTGTGACCAACTGGAGTTAGTGACCTATGCATTCCTTACATGCAACATACCAGGAGAGGAAAAAGGGAATTTGTCAGTTGTGGCAATAAGTATAATGAAGTTTTGTAGCAGGTCATGCTCATATATTCAACACAGGTACAATCAACATTATACTCAAGTCTGGTAAATCTAAGTCTATATATGTTACCTTTTTTTTAACTATGAAATGTCGGAACTGACTTACAAAAAAACCCAAAGTGTTTGTTTGTTTAATTACGGTCATGGTGAGTAAGACAGCTCAAAACAGCTAATGTGACTTAGTGATTCTCTCATCAGGAAACACAGTTTCTACTTCCTTGTTTATTCTCCACACCCTGTAGTAAGTTAAGTTTCAATGAATGATAAATCTACAGGGCAAAAAGAAAAGAAAACTTACCTATGTTGATAAGATCATTTTGACAGGTTTTACCACATATGTCAGTATTTCTGGGGATGGACACAAGCCAGAGCTCCCTACTCGGACATTTTCACTGGTGTCATTCCCCTTGATCCTCAATTTGAAAGTGGATAAAAATGTGTTCTATGTTTTCTTTTTTAAGAAACTAAATAAAGAATGCTGCCTAGACATGATCCTCTAATGATTTTCAGTCAGTGGTTATCAAGAGAAGAAAAGCACAGAATCTCATCCCCACAGAAGGGTGACATTCAGTCAGGTAAGAAAATTCTCCCTGAAATCAGAGCTTCATCTTTAACATGCAGTCAAAGGTTTTCACAGGTTCTGCATCACTCTGCAGTCAGACCTACCATATGGGATTGGCTCTGAGAATCTCACATCAGATGACTGACAAACATGTCATAGTACACTGATCTGGTACCAGATCCTGCCTCTCTTAATGGACACCTGCAGGGATATTGGAATATTCTAGGAGGTTTCCTGGAGCCATCTACCCTATACAGGTACACTTCCAAGTAGAAACAAGCTTTGATTCTCAATGGGACTCTTGCTCTGTCCAACCAACCTCTCTAGAAATATGATGTTCTAATCTCTCCTGATTAAAACATTTCAAGGTCTCTCCTGGTGCTAATTTAGTAAAGGTAAAACAGAAAGAAGAAAGAGGCAAACTATGCAGGGAGTAATATATAGGATCCTTTACTTAATATATTTAACTGATATACCCAAATATTGAGAAAATAGATTCATTTCATAATGGTCAAGAAAAGAGGAGGAGGAACTTCTATGCCAACAGTATATATAAAATGACATCAATATTGCATAAGCTCTTGCTTAAGCTTAACTACGAGGTACTAACTTGTCTCATAAAGAAGCAATAACTCTCCATCATTTGAAGCACACTGAGGACTCAGACAGCTGGACACTGAGTGTGTAGTCTCCTCACTCGAATTCTGTACCTGCATCACAGAGCAATGAAATATCCCCAAAGAATTATTAAGGATGAGGTGGGGAACCGAAAGAAGAAAGATGGATCCATAGTCTGCCTTACCGTCTGTTCTGCTGGATAGTATCATCATCTTGGCCCAACATGACCTTTCCACTTTTCTCTGGGCCTCCCTACTTTCCACCTCCATCCTCTCATTATATCTTACCTACACTTGGAAACGACTAGTTTTTCCACTTATCTTTATCAACAAGTAATCCAAATAGCAACTGCATATATAACTTCTTAGAAATCAAAGGTCTGACTCAGTAATCCATGACCTTCAAAGTCCAAAGTTTTCCTAATTCCCTTTATTATTTTTTTTCTACTTTCCATGTACTTACACTCTCAGGAACTCCACTGTTCTCAAGTTCGTCTTCCCTCCAAAATCTGTCAACCTAGGTATAGACTTAAGTACCAGCCTCTAATAATCGTATACGGAATCTAGTTTTTTAAAAAAACCTCAGCAAACCTTTTGGATTTTATTAAAGACTCTTTAAGATAAGTCATTTGAGATAGCAGTAAATCCATGGATATCTATATAATACACCCTCGGAGTAATTTTTAATTTTTTAATAAATTCTCTTCTGGCCAATGAAGACTCTCTCCTCTTCTTCTTCAAAATATGGAGTGTCTCACCCTTCTGACTACACTCTGCTCCATCCCAGGCCCACTCCCTTTCCTGATATTACATCCTTTCCCAATTTTTTATGTTGGTAAAATAAAATAACATAAAATATAACATGTTAATTATTATGAAGTGCACCATTCAGTGATATTAAATATGTTCATATTATTGGGCAACCAATATCACCATTTACTTTCTAATTCTTTTCTATCCTTTAAAACTGTAACTCAATATCCTTTAAACATAACTTTCCTTTTTGTTCCATAAACACCTGAAAAGCATCATTACTCTCTCAATTTCTATGGTTTTGACTACAGTAAGTAACCCATATAATTGAAATATGTAGTTGTATCGTTATGACTCATTAAACGTCACAAAAATGGCATTTTTTGTAGCTAAATTTCCTCAAGATCCCTCCATGTTGTAACATATTACTAGATCTTTTCCTTCTTAAAACTGAATAATAGTGTATTATATGGGTATACCACATTTAGTTTACCCAGGAACTAGTGGATTAACACTTAGGTTGCTTTCATATTTTAGCTATTGTGATTATAACTGTTATAAACACTGAAGTACAAATATTTCTTTAAGACCCTGATTTCAATTCCTTTGAGTATACCTCAGAGCACAATTCCTGGATCACGTAGTAATTCTATTTTTCAATGTCTGAAAAATTGCCATACTGTTTTGCAAAGCAGCTGTATCATTCTACATTCCCACTGACATAGCACAATGCTTCCAACTCCCTCACATCCTCACCAATACTTGTTTTCTGCTTGTGTATGTGTGTATGTGCTTGTGTGTGTATGCATGCACACAAATATATAAACATGCATTTAGTGATACGGAGCATCTTTTCAAATGCTTAGTCATTTATACTTCTTTTTGAAGAACCATCTATTCAAGCATTTTATCCATTTTTGAATAAGGATGTTTGCTTTTTGTTGAGTTGTAGGAGTTTTCTGTATATTCTTAATAGAAACCTCTTGTCAAATATATGGCTGTCAAATATTTTCTCCCATCTTGTGGGTTGCCATTTTACTCTGTTTCCATTTCTTTGATACACATTTTTTAAAAAAAATATGTACTGAAAATGGTTTATTATTTTGTTAGCTGTTCCTTTGTTATTCCTTTGCTTCATGTTGAGGAAACACTGCCACTCCAATATCATGAAGCTCTTGTCGTGTGTCTTCTTCAAAGACTTTTTATTTTATTAGGCCGTATATTTAGTTTCTTAATACATTTTCATTAATTTTTGCATATGATGTTAGGTAAGGGTCCATCTTCCTTCTTTGGCATGTTGACAACAAGACCTCTCAGCACCATTTGTTGAATATACTATCCTTCCTACTTTGAAAAGTCTTGGCAACTTGTCAAAAATCATTTGGCCTTATATCAGGGTTCATTTGGGGATACCCTATTCTATTCCGTTGGTCTTGAATAAGGGAGGAAATAGTATAACATATCCAGGTTGATGAAGAACATAAAGAAAAACCAGGACTGAGAATTAATAGGGCAATATAAATGAGCAGGGAGTAAAAGACAGTGTGAGAGAAGATCTTATACTTGAGAGTTCAGGGAAATATGATCATGCTAAAACCACTATAAACATGACTGAACAATACAGTAATTTTTTTAGCAAGAAACATAGCGCTTACCCATCTCTGGGAAATATAGTATGGGCATAAAGATAAATGACACACAAATATATTAAAAAGGGAAGGGTTTTCATGGTGTGAGAATATGGTGGGATTTGAAATACAATTTACTTCTGTTCTAACATTGTCTCTAAGATTTATCGAAGTGTATATACCAGCTATTCCAATTCCGGTAATGTGTCTGACAGGTTTATATATGAACTTCAGCAGACCAGTAAATGTACATTCATAGTAGGACAGTTCCCTAAACCAAAAACCATAAAACAAAAACTAGAAAGACTAGAATTCACTTTGACAACACACATACAGATGTAGTGATGGTTAACAGTCCAAAAACAGAAGGTGAGCATGGATGCAAGAGGTTAATCCCCAGGCTGGGCTGGGGTGCAGAGTTTGAGGGTAACACAGGTAGAAAAGGCTTTTGTCCTATCCTTGATTTTTGAGGTATGGAAATTCACAGGTCACTACCTTCATTTCAAAATGAATGAATGCACTATTCAATTTTTTAAAACAGGTGAAGTAAACATGAGTGATAATAAATTTCAAAAAGTCACAAATCAAATAAGATACTAAGAAAAAGTAAATAATATGATTTAAGAATGAAGTGGAAAGATTGTCCAAGATGGCAGCGTTCAGAGACCCAGAGCTGGATGCCTCTCATGTGCACAACAGAGTCACAACTGTTTACAGGGCAGCAACTGATGAAACAGGCGGGACCCACCATGAAAGCTGTTTTACAGCTAAAGACATAAGGAGGACCCTCAGCAAGGTAAGAAGAATGGGCAACATCTCAATAGGGTCAAGACCCACACCACCAGGGGGGTGGCCCACGCATGGGAGAATAATTACAATTTCTGAGGTGCTCCCAGGGAGCAAGGGGTATGAACCCAATATCAGGCCCCCACACCCAGGGATCCTGTGCTGGGAAGAAGAGTTCCAAGAAATTTGGTCTTTGAACACCAGGAGTGCTTATTTTCCAGAGAGCTAGAAGGTTGTGTGAAATAGAGATTCCACTCTTAAAGGATGCTCACAAAATCCCACATGATCTGAGAATCAGAACAGAAGCAGGAATTTGAAAGCATCCTGGGTTACACCTACCTCCTGATCTTGGAGAGTCTCCCAGAGACGCAAGAAGCAACTACAGCACAGCCTCAGGGACACAGACACTGGCAGCAGCCATTTGGGGGAGTTCCTTCTACCATGTGGAGACTGATAGCAGAAAGCATAATTTAAGAATCCTCCCTCTAGCTTATCAGCCTCAGGACCGAGCCCCACCTATTTCCACCAGACTATAGACACAAGCACTAGGGGGCTGCAGGCCAGGCAGCTAGCTGAGAAGGAGCACAGCCACACCCACCAGCCAACAGGTGCCCTCAGACCCTCTCAGTGCACAGCTGAACCTGGACATGGCCCAGCCACCAAAAGCCCCAGGACAATCCTCCACCTGACAGTGCACAGGCACTATATCTACGACCCCCAGGGCCCCTCAGACAGAGACCCTGGATCCCAACTCCACCCACCAGTGGATAGGCACCAGCTCCAGAGTCCCTGGCGACTCTGACAAGTGAGCCTGCTCTGGCCTTAGGATCAGTCTCACGTGTCGGCAGGTGATTACTGCACAGGGACTGGATGGAGCTTGGACCTACCCAACAGCAAACCTGCTCTAGCCTTGGGATCAGCCTCATACACCAACAGGCACACACCAGCTCCAGGAATACCACAGCCCAGCAGCCTGTGTGACCAGAACACTCACTTGCAGGTCAGAAGCAGCCATGGGCTCAGCTGGGTACTGACCCTGCCCATCAGAATG
Organism: Kogia breviceps; assembly: GCF_026419965.1. Taxonomy (NCBI): domain Eukaryota; kingdom Metazoa; phylum Chordata; class Mammalia; order Artiodactyla; family Physeteridae; genus Kogia; species Kogia breviceps. The sequence goes on along the minus strand of NC_081310.1, from coordinate 67,678,640 downwards.
CCAACACAAGATTAGGGATATCCCACACCCTGCAGATAGCTATGTCAGGAACAGTGATGCAATACCAACTCTGCGACTCCTGGGCCCTGCAGCCAGAACTCAGGACCTGTGTCTTCCTCCCAGTAGCCAGCATAGCCCCAGGACCAGTGACTCGGCACTAGCCCTGGTATCATCTGGACTGTAACTCTACCCATAAGTGAAAGAGCACTAGATTTGGTGTCTCCCAGAGCTTTTCAGCGAGCTGCCTTATGATTTAGCCTCACCAAGCAGCACAGACAGCCTCCATACAAGGCAGAGTCTGGAAAACAAGCACTCTGGGGGCAACCAAGCCTACAAGACCACCCACAATAGTCAGCCCACCACAACAGAAGAGCCCAAGCAGCCCACATAGGGAGTACACCTAGAACATATAGTTCTAGTGACCAGAGGACAGTGGGCAGCTGGGACACATAGGACCTCTCCTACAAAAGGCCACTTCTGCAAGGTCAGGAAATGTAACGAACCTACAACATACAGAGCAATAAAAACAGCAAGTTAAGAAAAATGACGTGACACAGAAACACACTCCAAATGAAGGAACAAGATAAGAACCCAGAAGAAGATCTAAGTGAAGTGAAGACAACCAATCTACTCAAGAAAAAGTTCAAGGTAATGACTGTAAAGATGATCAAAGAACTCTGGAGAAGAATGGACGACCAGAGCAAGAAGTTAGACGTTTTTTAAAAGAGTTAGACTCCTAAGAACAACCAAAGAGAGATAAGGAAGACAATAAATGAAATGAAAATTACACTAAAAGGAAACTACTGTAGACTCAATGATACAAAGAATGGATCAGAAAACTAAAGGACAGAGTACTGGCCATCACTGAAGATGAACAGTAAAACAGTAGAATAAAATGAAATGAGGAAAGTTGAACAGACCTGTGAACAACATCGTTTACTAACATTTGCATTATACTGGTCCCAGAAGGAAAAAGGAAAGAGAAAGCGGTGTAGAACATACCTGAAGACATAAAAGCTGAAAACTTCCCTAACCTGGGAAAGAAAACAGACATTCATGTCTAGTAAACACAGTAAGGCCAAAACAGGATCAAACCAAAGAGGACCACACCAAGACTCATTGTAATTAAAATAGCAAATAAATAAAGATAAAAATACACTATGAAAAGGAGCAAAAGAAAAGTGGCAAGTTACAAACATGGGAACTTGCATAAAGTTATCAGTTGACTTTTCAGGATAAACTCTATATACCAGAAGGGAGTGGCATGGTATATTCAAACTCATGAAAGGGAAAAGCCTATAACCAAAATTACTCTACCGAGAAAGGCTATCCTTCAGATTTGATGGAGAGATCTAAAGTTTCTAAAGCAAAACTAAGAGTTCAGCATTGCCAAACCAGCTTTATGATATATCTTAAAGAGCTAATCTAAGTGAAAAAGACCTCGACTGAATCATAAACATTAGGAAAGGAAACTTACTAAAGGAAAAACCTCATTGGTTAAGGAAAATATTCAGTAAAAGTAGTAAATCAACCATGTACACAGCTAGTAGGAAGGATGAAACAAAATACTAATAAAATCATCTTTATTCACAATAAGAAGTTAAGGGACACACAAAACAAGTAGATGTAAAATATAAGGTCAAATTCAGCAACTGTGGGGGAGGAGAGTAAAAATGCAGGGCTGTTACTGTCCATTTGAAATTAAGAGCTCAGCAATTTAAAATAATCACACACACACACACACACACACACACACACACACACACACACACACAGAAAGAAATCCAAATATAATATTAAAGATAGTCCTCACATCACAGGTGAAGGGAATAAAAGGCAAAGAAAGGAACACTGAAGAAATTAATTAGGGATTCTAAAAATACCCAGAGAGAAATGAAAATGAACACACAATGATCCAAAACCTATAGGACACAGCCAATGCAGTTCACAGGGGGAAGTTATTGTGATACAAGCTTTTTCTTAGGAAACAAGAAAAATATCAAATAAACAACCTAACATTACACCTGAAGGAATTAGAAAAAGAAGAAAAAACAAAACTCAAAGCTGTCAGAAAGAAAAAAAATAAGAAAACAATACCATATGCAATCACACCAAAAAGAATAAGATACCTAGGAACAAACACACCTAAGAAGGTGAAAAACATGTGCTCAGAAATCTATCAGCCATTGGTGAAAAAAGTTGAAGGCAACACAAAAAGATGGAAAAAATATAGCATGTGCAAGGACTGGAAGAATTAATACTGTTAAAATAACGATACTACCAAAGACAGTCTACAGATTAAATGCAATCCCTATCAGAATACCAAAGCATTTTCACAGAACTTGAAAAAGTAATTTTAAAATCTGTATAGAAACACAAAGACTCCAAATAGCCAAAACAATCTTGAGAAAGAACAGAGCTGGAGGTATCGCACAACTTGAATTCGGACTATACTACAAAGCTACAGTAATCAAAGAGAGTAGTACTGGAGCAAAAACAGACATAAGGATCACTGGAATAGAAAAGAGATCCCAGAAATAAACCCCCGCACTTAAATTTAATTGATTTATGACAAAGTAGGCAATATGGAGAAAAAACTGTCTCTTCAATAAGTGGTACTGGGAAAACTGGTCAGCTACATGGAAAAGAATAAAATTACAATATTTTAGCACACCATATATAAAATAAACTCAAAGTAAATAAAGACATAAATGTAAGACCAGAAACCATAAAACCCCTAGAGGAAAATATAAAACATTCTTCAACATAAATGATAGCAACAGTTGTAGGTTCATTCTACTAAGGCATATGAAACAAAGCCAAAAATAAACAAATGGGACTTCACTAAACTTAAAAGATTTTGCATAGCAAAGGAAACCAAAGACAATAATGAAAAGACAACGTGCTGAAAGAGTAAAATTATTTGCACATGATAATAAGTTAACACAAAAAGAGGACCAATCAAGGGCTAATATCTAAAATATAGAAACAGCACATACAGCTCAATATCAAAAAAACCCAAAATCTTATTTTTAAAAAGTGAGAAGACCTAAATAGACATTTTCCAAGGAAACAATACAGATAGACAGCCAGAACTCACAAAGATGCTAAACATAGCTAATCGGCAGTAAAATGCAAATCAAAACTATGAGATATATCACCTCAGTCTTGTCAGAATGGCTGTCATCAAAAAGATCACAAATAACAAATGTTAGTGAGAATGTGGAGAAAAGGAAACTCTTGTACCCTGTGGATGTGAATGTGAATTAGTGCAGGTACTGTGGAAAGCAGAATGGAAGTTCCACAAAAAACTAAAAATACAACTACCATAATATCCAGCAATTTCACTCTTGGGTATATTTCAGAAGAAAACAAAAACAGTATTTAAAAAAATAACTGCACACCAAAGTTCAAAACAGTGTTATTTGCCATAGCCAAGATAGAGTCAAACTAAGTGTTCGTCAATAAGTTACTGGATAAAAAAAGATTTTTTTATGATGACTTCAACAAAAAATGAAATTTTGCCATTTGCAAGAACATGGATGGACTTGGAGGGTATTATGCTTAGTAAAATAAGCCACAGAGAAAACATGTCTGGCATGATATCATTTACATGTGGCATCTAAACAACTGAATACAACAACAACAATAAAACAGACTCACAGATTAAAGAACAGACTAGTGGTTACCAGCAGGGAGAGATAGGGTGGAGGAGCAAAATAGTGGTAGGAGATTCTGAGGAATAATCCACTGTGTATAAAATAAATAATCTACAATGATATACTGTATAGCATGGGGAATATAGCCACTCTTTTATAATAAATATAAATGGAGAAGAACCTAAACATTTATGAATCACTATGTTGTACCTCTGAAGCTACTATAATAATGTAAATTAACTATAGATCAATAAAATATAAAGAAACAATAAAGGGGAGACAGATTATTAGATAGAAATCAATTAAATAAACACGTTTTGGAAATAAAGAAAATAAAAAACAACAGTAAGAAATAACGTTGACATTTAAAGTGTACAACCTATTCATTTAAAAGAAATCATTTAAGTGCTAAAAAATGTTACCCATTCTCACAATTTTGTATATCTAGGGTAAATTATTATCTACAAAAATATATTACAAATATTCACTCAAAAAGAAAGAGAAAATTTGGATTAACCAATTTTAGTGTAGAAATTTAATATCAAAAACTCTATCTAAAATTGATTTGAATAAGTTCTGTCAATGTTGAATAAGTTCTGTTAGCCACTTCTAGTCTCTGTGATGTAAAATCTTTTAAAGCATAAAAATCAGCCTTTCTACATTATTCCATTAGACATACATAGAAGTTAAAAGAAATGAGAAGACAGAACAATCAACCAGGAAGGTGAATTTACTGAGAAAGAGTCATTCGTTCTCCCTCCTCCTCTTCTTTTCCTCCTTTTCCAGATCTCTTTCGGTTCCAATCAAGAGAAGTCTTGAGAGTTCTGAGAATATTTCTTTGAGGGCTTCAAATCACCATACCTACCTCCTCTGCCACAACTACACACACGGGAACAAAAATAAACCTCTGCTCTCTACTCATGTAGGAGGGATTCACGCAAAATAAACTCCTACATGGAGACCAACAGGTGAGTTTTCTACCTGTTCTTTATAATGTCCTTCCATTATAGTAAATCCCACACATGATGAGGCAGAAGCAGTTATGTGAGCTTTTCCTTGAAGTCAAGAAACTTGCATTCATTTCAAGTACCTGGTGATCATAGGGTACAGCCAGGGAAGGTGTCATCCGGCTTGGGGGTGGCGGTGAATGGGCTCCCGAAACCATGCACCTGCTGATGTACACATTCTGGAGAAACAAAGGGCGGTCACATCGCAGTCAGCCTGTCAGGCTGTCGGTCCACTGGGCAACCCGACCAGCCTGGAAGTGCCCCATCAGTTGCTGAAAGTAAAACTCTGTCCCCCCTGTGAAGCCAGGAAATTTTGGCCAGAGAGTCAGAGGAGACTAATAATCAACTCCTCCGCTCTGCTCACCTCCTTGGGGTTACAGCAACCCCATCTCCAAACCCAACTCTGATCCTGGAGTGCCGAAGTTCGAGTGCAGGTGGGCTCTGCCAGTGCTTCAGAGCCCTCTGGAGGTCGATGGCTCTAAACCCAACTCTCAGCCCTTTCTCCTCCTCCTTCCCTAGTCCTGGTGGCTGTCTTACCTCCTGCAGCTGCTGACATGATTTCATTCTTCTTTTTTCTCCAATTATAATGAAGTGTCCTACAGAGGTTTGAAATCTCTTGAAGAAGGAAGGTCTTTTAGTCAATACACCTTAACCATGAGAAGCTGATTTCAAGAATGAACCTGAAATACTGTATTTTTGTCCTAATTATTCCAAGGGGAGACAGCTCAAGTTTACTAAATCATAAGAAAAACCAAGGTAAATACGATATTCTGAGCCAGAGATGAAAAAGAAGTTTTTAGCACCCACTCCTCCTGTCATATGACTGGGATTTAAATCAATCAGCTGCTTAACTCTAACTCATGTGACTTGGTTTTGAATAGTTAGACATGCAGTGGTATAAAAATGATGTTGTGAACAGTAAATGCAAAAAAAATCTTATAAAGATTTTTTTCTTTTCGAATGGACGATTCATTGCATACAAAGGATTCTCTTCTGGATTTCTTGCACTGTAAACACATACAATGTCTCCGTTGGTGTGATTGACTTAGTTTCTTTTGTGTGTTTTTTTTCGTTGTTGTTGTTAACATCTTTATTGGAGTATAATTGCTTTACTATGTTGTGTTAGTTTCTGCTGTATAACAAAGTGAATCAGCTATTCGTATACATATAGCCCCATATCCCCGCCCTCTTGCATCTCCCTCCCACCCTCCCTATCCCACCCCTCTAGGTGATCACAAAGCACAGAGCTGATCTCCCTGTGCTATGCGGCTGCTTCCCAGTAGCTATCTATTTTACATTAGGTAGTGTGTATATGTCCATGCCACTCTCTCATTTTGTCCTAGCTTACCCTTTCCCCTCCCCGTGTCCTCAAGTCCAGTCTCTACTTCTGCATCTTTATTCCTGAGCAGCGACTCCTGCGAGGGGTGGATACTTCCTTTTATGCTAAGGGAAATCCCCTACTTTGAATATGATTTGAGTTTCATCTTGTGAAACCATCAGAACTTCCCACCAGAGATAAATGAGGAGATTCTGGCCTTTATTAGTATGCACGATGAACACGGGTGTCCTGGCTGTACTTGCCAACCTTACTATTTTACCCACCTATTTTTATCTACATTCCTCTCTGTGAGTGCCTTTGATCAACCCTGAGCTCAGACCCCTGACTTATTAGAGGGACTTTTTCACTTTCTTTAAATTGGACAGGTAATAAAATGAATTTAAGCTAGAAGCAGCAGCTAAGTAAGGGAAATAAAATCACCAGAAGTTATCTAATCACAACCACAGTCATCCAGGGCTCCGTCTTGTCTGCTGGGTCATAAGAATGGGACCTTCCTAAATTTGAAGGTCATCCAATCAAATAAGTACAGGTGTTGCTCACCTCTGCCTCTTGGAGAGATTGCTAGGCAGTCTACCGAGTGAATACTAACTGCAAAACACTGTCATGGTTTTGAAACACCTCTGCTTGAGGAAAGCTTTTTGGGGTGCATGAGGAAGTTTTCTTTTTGACATCAAGCAAAAAATAAATCACCAAGCTTTTTGAGCACAGGGGTTTTTAAGAGGGCAGTAGAAGGAAGGAATGGGCAGAAAAGACCGTCTCCTCTGAAGTGAAGGTCATTTTTGCAAAAGAGTAGGATTTAGTCTCAGTTTAAGGAAAACACTTTTAAATAGTTGGGACAGATCTAAACTGCAGTTTAGGGAAAGAGTGCTTCAAAAGAACAGTGCTTTAAAAGTCCTGGCAAGGCAGCAAGAGGATGAAGTGTTGGTTTTGCATAGTTTTGAACACAGGAGTAAAGAAGCAGGGGCATCTCTGACTAAAAGGCCCTGAGATCCTATGGCATCAATGGGTCAGTTGCAGGGGGCAGGGGGTGTGGGGGGCAATATTTCTCTCTCAACGTCTCCCAGGGCAGCCACCCCTCCCTACCCCACACCCCTACTCCCTTCACCCTTCCTGCCTCCACTGTTGGGTCCCCAGGGACAGCACTTCTTAAGCTGGAGCACTCAGGCACCATCTCTGCAGTCTAGATTCTTCCTGGAACCTGGCACATTCTGGGACAGGAAGGCAGCTCTGCAAGGCCGCTGGGGTGCAGTCGAACCTGGAGGCCTGGAGGGGAACTGGAGCCGTGAAGCCCACCCACGTCCTTGAAGCCTGGGAAGGAACACATCTTCCTAACAGTACTTCTCAGGGCTCAGTGTGCTCCCCACCCGACGGTGATCCATACTCACTTGAGGCAGCAAGGACTGCCTCTAACTGGCCCCCTCGATTCTGCCTTAAGGGTCCTCGCACATGTGTGAGAGTGCAGGCCCTGGATCTATGCAGTCAGCTGAGGCCAGTGCTGCCGGGGTCCCTCCAATCCCAACCCCCAGTCCCTCCCTCTGGGAATGTATCCAATAGAAGAAAGAGCACAGAGGAATTGGCTGAATCAAGGGACCTGGGAGCCTGGGTATGAGTTTGAAGATCGAGAGCCTAAGGCGCAATTACACATATTATTGGAAACTCTTGTGGGGTGAGTGGGGGGAGGTTAGGAGGCTGAGAGGCTGAGTCGACCTGGTGAGTCCAGCTCCAGGACACCACACAGCCCCGCCCCCCTTTCCCTGCCATCAGACAAGGGGTGCCGCAACTCCAGCCAGGACTCTGCACTTCCCCCTCCCTGATTCTCCTCCAGAAGAGCAGGTGGCCTCCCTCTGAGGGCAGGGGCAAGACAACAGACCAAGTCCCCCTGCACTAGGGTGCTACTGGGAGCTCTTCCTGAACAGCAGTGCTGGCTTGGAGCAAAGCTGTGCACCACCAAAGTTGGTCTCGTCCTGTAGCTGAGGGACGCAGGCTTTAAGTCAGCTGCCCTGGCTTTAAATCAATCAGCCCCCGCTTTAAGTCACGTGACCCGACTTTAAATCACTGTGTGCCCCTCAAGCCTGCAACTTCAAAAGTTGGGAACTTCACCTTGATCCCAGCACCTAACATAGCTGAATGCACACTGTAGTCACCCCCAAGCCTGGTTTAGAGGCAGGATATAAGGTAAGGGGATGGGCATGCACACATGGTATGAGGGTGTACTTCATGTACCAGAAGGGTCTACGCACTTTGGGGTACAGCAAGCAGTGCAGGATGCAGCAGCTCCCTGCTAAAGCTGGTGATGCACAGGGAGAGCAGGCACACCCAGGCATGCAGAGGTTCCAGGATGGGAGCTGGGGCAGAGCCAGCCAGGAGGCTGTGTAAGCAGAGGATCTGAGCCTTCTTGAGAAAGGCAGACATAGAGGATGTATGAGAAACAAAGACCAGATGAAACATGAATTTGAAAAACACATGCTGCTCTTGAAATTGGGGTGGGGGCACCCCAGATTTGAATTCTCTTACTCCCCAGTACCTAGTGCTTTGGCATTTACCCAGTTACTTAAAAAATGTGACTAATAATATCTAACCCATAGAATACTGCATTTGTGGTGGTTTTGCGTGTTTATGTTTCTATGGTGGAATAACCTTTTCTACAAGAAAAGTGTATATTTTCTGAAATAAATTAAAACCCCTTTTTAAAAAATACTGTATAGGTCTTCCCTGGTTGCGCAGTGGTTAAGAATCTGCCTGCCAATGCGGGCAACATGGGCTCGAGCCCTGGTCAGGGAAGATCCCACATGCCGCGGATCAGCTAAGTCCATGTGCCACAACTACTGAGTCTGCAGGCCACACTACTGAAGGCTGCGCCTAGAGCCAGTGCTCCACAACAAGCGCAACAAGAGAAGCCACTGCAATGAGAAGCCCGTGCACGGCAACAAAGAGTAGCCCCCAATCGCTGCAACTAGAGTAAGCGCACATGCAGCAACAAAGACAAAACACAGCCAAAAATAAATAAATAAATTTTTTTAAAAAGTACTATATCCTTCTGTACGTGTTCTCTGGGAAGAACGAAGAGAAGGAGTGGGAGAGTGAGAAAGACCAAACCTTAGTGCACATCCCTAATGCAGGTGTTCTGCTGGCTCAGATAGTTTTATCCCCACTTTACAAAGGAGGAAATAAGCTCAGAGAGGTTTAGTAATCTTCCCAAAGCCAAACAGCTATGGAGTGGCAAAACCAGGATCTGAACCAAGTCTGTTATCTTCAAAGCCTAAGTCCTCATCACAAAAATACTCAATTAATATTTACATTTATCGAATTACATTGCAACCTGGGGAGTTCTTGGCACAATCCTGAATAAGAGTGAGAAAAAAAGAAATAGCATTGTTCATACAGTCAACCAAAATTTTTGGAGCAGCTGCTTGATGCCTGGCCCTGTTTGCTGTTCAGCAGTGATCAAGACTTCCTAGGAAGAGTCCTGCTTTCATGAACCATGTAGTGGGGAGGAGAGACGGGTGCAACTTGGGCAAGGGATTTCACCTTTCTTAGCCACTGGTTACTCATCTGGAAAATGGGATGGGTTTTTTTTCATTTTCTGGGATTGTCCAGCCCTCACATTCTCTGATTCAATAAGAAGCATTTGTTTCCTGTTTCTTTAAAATTCATTCAGGCCATGAGCTGTGATGAATGTCATTAGCTGCTCCCCAAATCACTCTATATCCACCCATTTCCTGTGATCAGGTCTTTCCCCCAACGTGACTCACAATGAATCAAGTCACAGAAGCTAAGGGGCACCTAGCCAAAGAGTCCCAGCCCAGGCTTCTCAGGAGCTCTGCGGTCTACCTAGCCAGGTAAACTTAACTCACCTGGGACAAGGTGGCCATCCCTGGTTTCACATCTACATGATCTTAGGCACAAACCTCCTTGTTTTTCCATTTTGTCTTTAAGTTACTTGTTGAAACAACTGCACAAATATGAAAAAGATATAAAATCAGGCATCCTCTGCCCTCAGTGCCTACTAATACGTGATTTTCTGCCACTTTAATGATAGAGAACATTTCAGCATTCTGCTGCCCTTAATATTTGTCATTGTTGTTGATATTTGTACTGAATATCTTTCAATATTTTAACAATGGAACATTTATTTAGGTTGTTCCAGACCCAGCCTTTAGTGGTAAAGGTTTTGTTGTTACATTTCTATTACGTTTCCCATAAAAATCATTATCCTATTTAAATGGATTAAATCAATTCTATAGGCATTTATCTTATGATATTGATGAAATTAATACATAGAGAGCAGTAGCATAGCACAAGTTGATTGGACTTGAGAACTTCTATTAGCACAGTTAAGTATAAATATTATCTACATGTAAATCAAAGTACATGCCGAGTGAGATTCTCCGACTCTTTTTCACTGTCTGCCCCCCAAGCCTGTGAGAAATGGAATATTTCTTGCCATCTCAGTAAACAAAGGATGTCACAGTCATCAGCACTTGCAACCCTCCAATGTGAGCCGTCGGGCCCTGAGGAACTCAGATGTGCAAATACAGAATGCAGGCCCCAGAGAGCTGAGGTGCATATCAAAGGAAGGAATTCAGTGAGCCTGACTCTGGCATCTTCCATACAAAGGAAAGCACTGCATTCCTCACCTTAGGAGAGCTGGTTTTCCTTAGCTGACAAACACCTTTTCACTTTCCCCATCACCTCTGCCAGCTCCCCACCCTGTCCCCTCCCCCCCATACTTTAGCTCAGGGAGGAAGGGGCGCCGAGGGGCTCTGCTGAATAAGGGGTCTGCGAGGCTCGGGAGGAGCTTTTGGCTGCTTTCCCCACCGTCGGGAGGAGGGGCGCTGACGCTGCTGCTGAGCCCTGCGCCTCTCTTGCCCCGTGTCCCCTCAGGACGCTCAGGACGCCCCCTCCCCACGCCCCCCAGGCCCCGCGAGCCAGGGCGAGGGCAGGGCCGAGAGGAGGGGCCGAAGTTCCCCGGGACCAGACGCCGGGGCCGCTCGTTCTGCACAGCAGTGGCGGGTGGCAGCGAACCCCTGTCCCTCAGAAGCTGTTCTTGTGCTGCCGCCCGGGCACCGGACCCACTTACCTGGCCCACCGTCCCCACGACTGTCGCGGCTTCGGCCGCCAGGGCCCCTCCGCAGCCTGCAGCCTCAGTGAGGCCGCCACCCCCTTGGGCCCCGGGGCAGTTCCATGACGGCGGAGGGAAGAGACCCCAAGCCGGGAGCTCCAGCTCTGATGAAACGCGGGCTCCGTTCTGGGCGCAGCGGGTGGGTCCGCCCTGCCCGGAGGCCTTCCGGGAGGGAGGGGGCACCGGGGGAGGAGCCGCCAGGAGCGCAAGGCCCCGTCGGGGGTCCTGGAGGGGCTGCCCGGCCTGGGGGCCCCCGCCCACTGTGGCCACAGCGCAGTCCTTTTTCCTGGAATCCTACACAAAAAGTCAGAAAGATAGACGGTCTACAGTAAATGTTCACAAATGATGGTTGCTGCTGTGCTTATTATCCTACTGAACGTGTGCAATCCATAAAACACTTGAAGTTAAAAGTTAACTATGAATTTTTACCTTTCCTTATTATGTCTCTGCTATTCACAATTGTCGTTAATGAATCGGAAACTGTGGCATCACTAGTTAAAAATGAGCATGTTAAAAAAATAGAATTCAGGCCCACCGGACCTACTGTATCAGAATCTGCAATTTTACAATCTCTCCAGTGTACTTGTGGACCCAAGAATAGTTAAAATGTTCATTTCTACCTCGACATGTCTTTTTTGTCTGAGAAATACACACATTTTATCCAGTTAGATATACATAAAACACTCAAAAATGCATATGCCTGTGTTGAAATCATCATTTTATCATTTCTTTTCAGGATAAGTATAGTCTCTATACTAGTATTGTGGATCACATGCTATCCTCTTTTCTTGTAGTTATTAATAATATAGAGAAACTTACTTTGTAAAATATATATATATATATATATATATAAGTGGATAATTAAAAACACTCTACTAAATTAAAACCAGTTCTCTTAACTTGCTGTTTTCTTCTTGGGTCACATTATGAACTCTTCCCGTGGTCACATGGCATGTGTACTTTTAATTTCAGGGACTGCTGACATTCCAGGATGTGCCCATAGATTTCTCTCAAAAGGACTGGGAATGCCTGGACCAAGTTCAGTGGGAATTGTACAGGAATGTGATGTTAGAGAAGTATAGGAACCTGCTCTGCTTGGGTGCGGATACCTTCCTTCCAGAATTCCTTATCCAACCACAGGGTTTAGAGTCCTTCTTCTGTAGAATGTCTCCTGGAATCTTCTGCTCCCTACAATAGGGTTTCAGATTGCAACATTTCAGGAAAGATTGGGAGTTTGTGGGTATAATTTATCTTATTCTTTAAAATTGCAACCTCCCTTTTAATATACTTTGTAACTGCTTGGGATGTGTCTATATGAACTGTGTACTATATGCTTCTGTTACAGTCCTTACAATATTTTACTGTCTTATTTTCTGTAACAATTTTCCATGGATTCTTTGGGCTTAAGGTATATTAAAAGGGAGGCTGCTATTCTGGGGCTTCCCTGGTGATGCAGTGGTTAAGAATTCGCCTGCCAATGCAGGGGACACGGGTTTGATCCCAGGTCCGGGAAGATCCCACGTGCCACAGAGCAACTAAGCCAGTGGGCCACAACTACTGAGCCTACACGTCACAACTACTGAAGCCGGTGTGCATTGAGTCCGTGCGCCATTTATTTTTTGGAGAATAAAACCACCTCTGAGTGATTAAAATTTAGACCAGCTAGTCAAAATGCTTTATCACCTGTTCGTCTAAAACACTGATCAATGGAATAAGTTTTACTAGGGATAACAGTGTAATTGTATTCTAGAGTTCATATTGGCAATATGGTTTATGACGTTGATGCTGCGTCAGGACATTTCAATGGTATAACTGCTATTAAATTTCTGTTTATTCAACCATTAAAATCTCACGTGATCTGAGTTCAGTCTGGAGTCATCCTGATTGGTTTCTGTCTATTGCAGATTTCTCCCAGTATGAAAGGACAAGAGCAATATGGCTTATTTTACAAAATATCTTCAAACTAAATGATGATATAATCTACATTCAATTAATTTATACATACCCTACTGTAGAACAGGGTTTGTTACGGTGGCAGAGCCAGGTAATTATGTAAAACTGAAACCTTTATCTGCACTGGTTCAAGTCCTCATCCTAAGAATATGTTTATAATCAACATTCTTTCACAAATTACCTAATTAAATTCACCATAGCATTCCTCATATTAACTAAATGGAAAATCCTAGGCTATATACAAATCCAGAAAGGGCCAACAATCAACAGCCCCCATGGATTATTACAACCCATTGCTGAGGCATTCAAATTACTTGTTAAAGAACCACTATGTCCATCAACATCATCAATTTATATATTATTGTCCCAATGCTAGCCTTAACACTGGCTCTCACAACATGAATTCCTCTTCCCATATCTTATCCACTAAGTAATATAAATGTAGGCATACTATTTATATTAACCATATCACACCTAGCAATTTATTCCATCCTCTAATCTGGATGAGCTTCAGATTCAAAATACTCACTCACTGGAACCCTAGGGACAGTAGAACATACAATCTCATATGAAGTAACGTAGCAGTTATTCTATTCTCAGTCTTACAGATAAATGGATATTTACACTTTCAACAGTAATTAATACACAAAACCACTTATGCCTAATTTTCTCTTGACCCCTACCCAGAATTTGATTATCTCCGCAGTAGCAGAAATCCAATGAAACCCCACTTGATTTAACAGAAGTAGAATCAAAACCTGTAATTATCTTCAATGTAGAAAATGTAGCAGGCCCACTCACCCCATCCTTCCTAGAGAAAATGTCAATTTCCTTATAAACATTTCCACACAATCTGTTTTTAGGAGCATTCGACAATTCCTCGGTGCCAGAATTATATACAGCCCAAGTCATCATTAAAACACATCTAACAATCTCCTTTCTATAAATTCCAGCATCCTAACCACAATTTTGATACGATCAACGTCTACATCTCTTATAAAAAGTTATTTTACTACTGACATTAGCCCGATGTATATGAGAGTTTTCACTACCTGTCATCATACCAGGCAACCCACCACAAACTTAAGAAATACGTCTGACAAAAAAGTTACTTTCATAGGGTAAATCATAGAGGTTTCAATGCTCTTATTCTTGGAATTGAATTCTTCCTACGAATTTTACATTCTCCATGCTACCACATTACACCACATGCTATATAGTAAGGTTCTCTAAGTAAGCTTCAGGCCCATACCCCCAAAATGTTGTCGTATATCCTTCCTGTACTAATAAACTCTCATGGTTTTTACTCTTATTCTACTGACCATTATCTCAGGAAATATAATTGTATAAGAAGCTCACAATGGTTAATGTTATCCCCATTCTAATAAAAAACACGAACCCATAAGCTACAGAAGCATCCAACAAATATTTCCTAAAACAATCCACCACATCAATACTACTTATAATGGCTATTATCATTAATCTAATATACTCTGTTCAAAGAACACAAAGAATAACAAAAAACCTTTAATCCAGCAGCATCCACCCTCTTGACAATCGCCCTTGTCACAAAAGTAGGATTTTCCCCATTTCACTTCTGAGTGCCTGAAGTCACACAAGGTATTCCATGAACAGCAGATCTGATGCTATTAACATGACAAAAGTGCACCCCTATCAGTTTTATACCACATTTCACCATCCATCAACCTAAATATACTATTACTCATAGTGATATTATAAATCATAGCTGGAGGCTGAGGGAGATTTAGCCAGACTCATCTGGAAAAAATTACACCCTCCTCATCAATTGCCCATATAGGATGAATAACAGCTATTATAAAGTATATTCCCATTATAATAATCCTAAACATACTAATTTGTATCATAACAACATTTTCTTCTTATTATTTATGCCCAGATCATGTATTACAAGAGTATCATTATCACACACATGAGATAAAACAACTCCCATCACAATCCTTTTCCTCACCATTATAGTATCATTAGGACATCGCCCATCACTATCAGGGTTTTTACCCAAATGAATAATTATCCAAGAGATAACAAAAATGATAACATCATTCTACCAACACTAATAGCCATCATAGCAGTCTTCAGCATATATTTCTACTTGCAGTTAACATACTCTACATCATTAACTATATTCCCTTCATTAAACAACACAAAATCAAAACACTTTGAACACTCAAAGAAATAACCGACCTATCATTACCAATCATAATACCCAGATGACTACTACATATAATACCCATTCTATCAGTGCTGGACTAGGAATTTAGGTTAGTTCAGACCAAGAGCTTTCAAAACCCTAAACAAGTAAAATTTACTTAATTCCTAAAAATAAGGATTGCAAGACTTCAACCTACATCAATTGAATGTAAAGCAAACATTATAATTAAGCCAAATCTTTATGAGATTGATGAGTTTTAACCGCAGGAAACTTTAGTTAACAGGCAAATCCTCTAGTCAACTGGCTTCAATCTGCTTCTTCTTCGTTTGAGAAAGAAAAAAAGAAAAAAGGCAGGAAAATCTCTGGCAGAATTGAAGCTGCTTCTCTGAAATTACAATTCAATTTGTTGATTCACCACAGGGTTTGTGAGAAAGAGGGCTCAATCTCTGTCTTCAGATTTACAGTCGAATGCTAATTCAGTCATTTTACCTCTGTTCATACACTGCTGATTATTTTCAACAAATCACAAAGATGTCGGCATTTTATATTTACTATGTGGTGCTTGAGCTAGAGTAGCAGACAGCACCTTAAGAATATTAATCCAGGCTGAGCTAAGCTAACCTGGAGCGCTTCTTGGAGATGCCCAAATCTGTAAGGTGGTCATAACAGTCCCTGCACTTGTAATAATTTTGTTTATAGTTGTACCCATTATATTGCAGGGTTTGACAACTCACTGGGGCCACTAATAACTTGGACACCTGAGGTAGAATTTCCCCGAATAAATCATGTAAACATTTGGCAACTTCCCCCATCATTCTTACTCCTACTCATATCACCAATAGTAGAAGCTCGTTCTGGTACCAGTGGACCGTGTATTCAGCTCTAGCCTGCAATCTGGTCCACGCAGGAGCCTCTGTCGACGTACCCATTTCCTCCTTACATTTAGCAGGTGTCTCTTCATTTCTTGGTGCTATTACTTTTATTACTATAGTCTTTCATACAAAACCAGCAGTCATACCCCAATACCAAACACAATTATTTGTTTAATCTTCCCCAACTATAGCCATATTACTATAATTACCACTCTCAGTCCGAGCAGCCAGAATTGCCATACTCTTGAGAGATAGAAATCTCAACACTACTTTCTTTGACCCTGCAGGAGGAGACCGAATCCTATACCAACACCTACTTTGATTCTTTGGTCACCCTGAAGTCTGTATTCATGGCCTACCAGGTTTTGTTATAAACTCACATATCATTACATACTATTTAGGACAAAAAATGCCTTTCAGCTATTTGGGAATAGTATGAGTCAAATCCACTGGCTTTTTAGGATTTCTCTTGTTAGCCCATCATATGTTTACCATAGGGATAGCTGTCCACTCAGGAGCATACTTTGCATCAGCTACCGTAATTACTTCTGTTCCTACAGGAGTAAAAGTGTCTAGTTGATTAGCAACTCTTTCTTTAATTTTTCTTTTTTCTTTTTTTATTTTGGCTGTGTTGGGTCTTGGTTGCTGTACGTGGGGTTTCTCTGCTTGTGGTGAGCAGCAGCTACTCTTCGTTGCGTTGCGCGGCTTTTTCACTGCAGTAGCTTCTCTTGTTGCAGAGCACGGGCTCTGGCACTTAGGCTCAGTAGTCGTGGCTCACGGGCTCTAAAGGGCAGGCTCAGTAGTTGTGGCACAAATGCTTTTTACTCCGCAGCATGTGGAATCTTCCCAGACTGGGGATCAAACCTGATTCCCCTGCATTGGCAGGCCAATTCTTAACCACTGTATCACCAGGGAAGTCCCTGGTTAGCAATTGTTCACAGAGGTAATATTATATGACCTCCCACTATATTATGAGTTTTAGGCTTTATTTTCCTTTTTACAGTAGGAGGTTTGACAGGAATCATCTTAGCCAACTGATCCCCGGACATTGTCCTCCAGGATGCATGCTATGTAGCAGCACACTTACATGATGTAGTGCCCATGGGAGCAGGTTTCACTATTATAGGAGGCTTCCTACATGGATTCCCACTATTATCAGCTTACACACTAAACTCAGCAGTAGCAAAAACTCACTTCATAGGTATATCTGTAGTAGTAAATATGACTTCCTGCAGCACTATCTGGCCTCTCAGGGATGTCACTACGTTAGTCTGAGTACCCTGAGGCACACACAACATGAAATATTTTGTCCTAAGGCTCATTCATCTCAGTAGCAGCAGTAATGCCAATAATCTTCATACTGTGAAAAACATTTGTGTCCAAACGAGAAGTCTCAGCAGTAGAAACTGCTACTCTTAACCTAGAATGGTTGCACGAATATCCTCCACCATACCCTATGTTTCAAGATCTTACCTATGTAAATGTAAAAAAAGGAAGGACTCAAGTCTTTTTCAAGCAGTTTGAAACAAACAGCATAACAATTATGTCTTTCTCAATAAATGAGATAAAAGTAAAAAGTGATGTAAATTTTTCAAAGTTAAATTATAGGCTAAAATACTGTATACACTAAGGCATATCAATTTCATCTAGGCTCTCAAGATACAACATCACCGATTATGGAAGAACTTCTACATTTTCATCACACACATTAATGGTGATTTTTAAAAGAAGTTCTCTAGTCCTCTATATTATTTCACTAATATTGAAACTAAACTAACTCATATACATACAATAGATGCACAGGTAGAGAAAATTTGAATAATTTACCATCCATTATTGTAATCTTAATTGCCCTATCATCATGGTGAATCCTTTACATGATACATGAAATCAATAACTCTTCCCAAACCATAAAAACGATGGGTCAGTAATGATACGGAAGCTACAAATACACAGATTATGAAGATTTAAATGTTGACTCCTCTGTAATCCCCACATCAGAGCTAAAACCAGGAGAATAATGACTAATAGAAGTCAACAATTGAGGAGTTAGAGATAGTCATTGAATATTAATTTCATCTGAATTTGTTGTACACTCCTGAACTATTCCTTTTTAGGCCTAAAAAGAGCTGCTATCCCAGGATGCCTAAATTAAATAATCTTAATACCGACAGGACCAGGCCTATGCTGTGGACAATGATCAGTAGAGGTCATTTACCTGAGTTCAAAGACAGGCCAGAGGGATATGGCTGAGATATGGGGTGAATCTGGAGCCCATGGGGATGCACTCTCCAAGCTCCAGGATAGGAATGTGGCCTCTGGGGTCCCAGGCCACCCACCATGCTATCCCGAGCAGGATCTTGGCAACATTCCCTGTCAGGGATGAAGCAACCTAGCATTTGTCAGTCCCCGATGTTGTGTCCTAAGTGGGCCCCATGCTCTGGGGACCATACTCACACTCTTCAGGTCCATGCTGCAGGGTCCTTCCTGCCTCAGGAGTAGAGACCACACAGAAAGCAGTTTCCTCCGCAACCAGCAGGAGGAGGGGAGGAGAGCAGGGGCACCAGGGGAATCTCACTCAGACAACAACACCTCAGGTGTGCCAGCCGGGACAGTGATGATGCAGAAGAGGCACAGGCCAAGAGATGGGACCAGAGGGCCCAAAAGGCAGCCAGTCAGGTCCTGGCTCAACTGCACCCCAGACACCATTGTCCCTCATACACCCCCTTCCTCATACACCCCCTCCTTAAATGCAGATTCTTCAGATGCAAACAGGCAGAGCTTCAGACTGAAAGTCAGCTCTTCCAAAATTCCCTGTCAGCAAACACTGCAGGATTCCGCTCCATTGGGGGCCCTGGAGTCGACAACTCAGGAACTGAAGTGTATTTCGGTGCCAAGGGCCGTGTGAGGGGATGGGGAGGGAGACTTTCATGGTTGTGGAATTTTGGTTTTGCAAGATTAAAGTTCTAGGCATGGTGGTGATGGCTCTACGAGAAAGCGAATAGATCTGATGCCTCAGAAACGTGCTCTTAGAATGGTGACGATGGTAAAGGGTATGTGACATGTGTTTTATTTCACTTAAAATAAATTCTTAAAATAATGTGTTGTTAATTGAGATTCCATTTCGACTCCCCTTCATCACAAATGTCAGAGGCCCAGACACAGTCCCCTACCTTAGGGGCCATCATGGTACCCTCACATGGCACATGGGAGACCATTCTCAGTGGGGCTAGTCTGTGCTCAACTGACCTCTGTCCAGGGGGACCCAGGCAGTGGTGACCCCCATAGATTAGACATATGATATGCTATGATATTAATAAGACACCACCAAATGTTGTCACTCACCAGAACACAGCGCAGCAACCCACTCAAACATGCATGACCTCATGAATGTGACAAGATTAAGGGAAGAAAAGGAACCACAGGTTAATCAGGGCAACACCTTTAATGCAGAGGTTGGAAATCTCAAAATGGAAAAGACACACTGCAGGCAAAGTGCACATAGGTGTCTCCCCATACATGTGATCCTGACCCATGCAGATGTGGTCAGACCCACACAGTCCCCACACCCCATACCTGGGGTCACACGTCCACACTCACCACGGTGACCCACCTCCCCAGACCCTGCACCTAAAGTCACACGTTCTCTCTCAACAGGTGACCCCTCCTACCCAGATCCCTCCACCTGGGTCACAAGTCCACAGTCCCCGGGTGAACCGCACTCCCCAGACTCCCCCAACTGGAGTCACACGTGCACATTCTCCAGGGTGACCTCACTTCCCCAGACCCTGCACCTGGAGTCACACGACCAGTTACTCAGAACACCATGGCTCTGCTGCTTGCTCCACTAATGTGGAAACAAGCTGGGTTCCTTGGACCTCCTGGGATGGGAAAAAGTGTAAGGTGGGTCTCCTGTCCCCACACTTGTCCCACAGAAGTCCTCCTCTTTTCACTTTGGTTCTGTGTGATTTTACCTCTTTTTAAAGCTTTCTGCTAGAGTTGAACACATTACTTGGTTCTGGCAGGCACAGTCTCACTTTCTTGTCTCACTTACTTGTTGAGAAAACTCACAGGACAGCAGGGCTGAAAGCCAAGGGGCAGCTCTGGACGCTGCTGAGTAGGGATGGGAGACTGGAAGGAGAGCTCAGCAGGAGCCTCAGCTGTTACCCATCGGCCTTTTGCCCGATCTGCATGCCCTGCAATCAATTCACCAGCTAAACCTGCCTCCCTACGCACCATGTCCGTGCTGGTAAATTGGAATTATTGCCAGGTAGCCCTCCTGAGGATTCTCCAGGAGCCCCAGGGAAGGTGAACCTTGCAGGAATAAAGACTAAGGCCCCAACTCTAACACTGCCCCTTGGAGTGGTCATGTAACCACACTCAGAAGAGAGGCTGTTACCTAGAGAAGACCACCTCAGCTCCAGACCCCAGATATCTAACCACTGACTTTCATATGCAGGCACAGAGCTTCCCAGTACTGAGGCCAGGCCGGCTCTCTACCCAGCTCCCCATATTCCTAGCGTACACAGAACATGGTCAGGTCTAAATCTTCTTATTATAGACAACACATGGTCAGCTCTAAACATAAACAGCAGACAGGACATGGAGATGTCTAAATTTACCGTGTAGATAGAACTTGATCATGTTTCAACTAGCTTAGGGCTGATCTCATAGGAGGTACAGATCACACACATGGGTCTTTCATCTTTGGACACCCACATCAGGAAACTGAACAATATCGTTGTCATTAAACATTTCAACAGGCAAAACAGAAATGTTACCAGTGTCTCTGGCCACCTGATGGTCAGAATCCACGTGTGATCCAAGAACTTCTTAGAGTGCAGCCCAGTCTGCTGCCCGGACAGACAAGAAGTGGCCTGATTCCAGCCTCCCAGGCTTCCAGAAGGAGGCAGCCACACTGGAAGCCCAGGTAGGACAGTACCTCATGGTCCAGGCTGGGAGATTCTGTCTGTCCATTCTGCTGGCTGATTCCAGGCGGTGCGCTCAGGGCCGCTGAGAGCCCTGCACTCATGTCCTGCTTTCCTACAGAGTGTGCGTGTGTGTGTGCGTGTGTGTGTGTAGACGGGGCGGTGGCTGACGGCTCCCATGGCTCCCGTCCCGGGCACTGCACTGTCTATGAGGGGAGGCATGGCGAGATGTAAAGGCACAGAAGCCATTGGAGTGGAGAACCCACCGCGGAACTCCTTGCACACTGGCTCGCTTCACCTGGGGACCGACCTGTCCATCGTGGGCAGCATGCCACCTCCCAGCCCCCCAGCCCCGAAAGCAGGGTGCCTGATCTTTCAACAGCACAGGGTCTCACATGAAGGAGACTCAGTGGGGACTCTCACCCCCTCTCCCACTCCTGATGCTCAGTTTGGGGAGAATGAACCCCCTAGACTGGGCGATGGGACCCTGTGAGGAAAGAGGTGGCGGCCCCATCTAAGTCGGGGCCTGGCTGAGAGATGGGATCACAGGAGCCGCGTGCAGGGCCTGGAGGCCAGGCCAACAGGATGGGCACCTCCAGGCTTGGTCTGGCTCTCCAACTGTGACATTGTAATGTTAAGGGACCTGGGGCAGGTGACTGAATGTAATGGGGTCTAAACTGGACCCTGAATGGGGCTTAAAGAAGGTGTGAAGGATGTTACTCAGACAGTGACAGTCATTGGAAGACAGACCCTGTGTCAGGACATCCTGCTCCATCCATTTAAATCCCTGACAGCTCTGAACTTTACGTGGCTATGCAGGATTGTTAGAGCAGGTGCGTGCGGACATACCTGAGGCACAATTCAGTCTGCAACCAACTTGCAAGTGGTTCCAGAAAACACACAGTTGTGCACACAGGTAGACACAGTACACACAAAAACATGCATGAGCACAGCACAAATATATTCACACACTAGCAAATGAACACACATGCACGCATATGCCCATGCACACACTAACGTGTGCAAGTGCACATACCTATGCACATGCACAGCATATGTATGCAAACAGGCACATGCACACAGGTAGCACACAGACAGGGAATAAAGTGAATTCTTAAAGCATTAATTCATGAACACAAGTGAAGCTGACATGTATTTTTCCCTTTTTCTTAGCTTTGATGTTTTTCACAATAAAAAATTTAAGAAAAAAGTTAATGGCAAATGACAATTTTTTGTGCATGTGGTATGCAGGCCTCTCACTGTTGTGGCCTCTCCCGTTGCAGAGCACAGGCTCTGGACACGCAGGCTCAGTGGCCATGGCTCATGGGCCCTGCCACTCCGCGGCATGTGGGATCTTCCCGGACCGGGGCACGAAGCCGCGTCCCCTGCATCGGCAGGCGGATTCTCAACCACTGCACCACCAGGAAAGCACTGGCAAATGACTTTTGATTCATACAACTTTCTGACATTATTCCACAATTATTATGACAGGAGAAATGAATGTACATATTACATGTGTCCACTAATGGATGAATGGAGAAGCAAAACATGGTTCATCAATACAAGGGAATGTTATTCAGCCTAAAAAGGAAGGCAATTCTGATACAGGTTGCAGCAAGGATGAACCTTGAGGGCATTATGCTCAGTGATGTAAGTTAGACACAAAACAACACACAGGGCTCATTGCACTCATACAAGGCCCCTAGAGCAGTCGGAAACATAGAGACAGAAAGTAGGATGCTAAGTGCCAGGGGCTGAGGGAGGGAGAATGGGGAGGGAGTGTTTAATGGGGACTGTTTCAATCTTGCAAGACAAAAAAGTTCTGGAGGACGATGACGGTCAGGTTTGCACAACAGTGCCAGTTACTTCTTCACCCTGAAATGTGCACTTAAAAATGGTTGAGATACTAAATTTTATGTTAAGTGTTTTGGACCACAATTTTTAAGAATTTTTTAAACCAACAGGAAATAGTCCATGAATACCACTAGATGCACAACTTCACTAACCACCGAGGGATTAAAACCATAAGAAAAATACTGTGCATACACCTACCAGAATGGCAGACATGAAAGACATAGTATCAAATATCAGCAGGCTGTGGGGCAATGGAAAGCCTGGTACGCAGCGGGGGGATGCAACCACTTCTGAAACAATCAGAGACCTAAGTCCATGCACACAGACCAGGAGGGCTCCTCCCAGCTGAACACAAACCCAACAGCCCTGCACCATGACAAACGGACATGGACTCCGCAGCCACAGGAGCCAAACCTGAAAGAACTTGAATGCCATCACAAGCGGATGCAGAAATGAACCATCCACGCTCCTATGAAAGAATATTCCACAGCAATGGAGTACATTTTGTTTAAAGTTCATAAAACTATAAAAATTATTTTTAAAAAAATCTCTATTCACAAGGTGAAGGAATCCCATGGACACTGTGCTGAGCCATCAAGAGCAATAAAGCAGCATGCACGGTACACGAACTTACCGACTTTGGAACTATGCAAAGTTGGGCTGCATTGTGTAGGAATGCGTCCCTGGGCATAAACTCTGAGGACAAGCCACTGACACAAAATCAGGAGAACAGCTACCTCACGGTGGGGAAGAGGCTGTAACGAGAGAAGGGCACTCCTCGGTGTCCACTCATCATGTTCTGTTTCTTGATCTTTATTATTATTCTTTACATGTATATAACCTAATCGTTAATATGTACTTATAGCTTATCATTATTCTTTATTAAAAAGGGAGTCTCGGGCTTCCCTGGTGGCGCAGTGGTTGAGAATTCGCCTGCCGATGCAGGGGACACGGGTTCGTGCCCCGGTCCGGGAAGATCCCACATGCCGCAGAGCGGCTGGGCCCGTGAGCCATGGCCGCTGAGCCTGCGCGTCCGGAACCTGTGCTCCACAATGGGAGAGGCCACAACAGTGAGAGGCCCGCGTACCACAAAAAAGAAAAAAAAAAAAAAAAAAGGGAGTCTCCCCAACAAAGTAGAAGGAGACCTGCTTCACCCAGGGAAGAAAAGGAATAGTTTCTACCAGTGAAATCTCGATACCATGGCTGCTTCAACCATCAAGCCTGACAGCAACTCCCGTGAGAGGGGCACCGGGGCCACGACACTCAGAAGGACGCTCGGGGACCTCAGTCCTGGGTCACTGCCTCTGAGGAGTCCACGGCACCTGGTCAAGGTTCTAAGTCATTCTGTGCATGACGCTTTTGCCATGGTTGCTCTGGCACAACTCAGCCAGCATCATTGCTGGGAGAGAAAGAAGAAACGTGCAGAAGAGGGAACTGGGCTCAAAGCTGACCCACCTCCTTCTATAGAGATGATGCCACAGTCCCTAAGAGAGGACAGCAAGGCCATGGAATCCAGACTCTCTGCCTGAGGCTGGGCCACACTAGCGCCCCACGCTTCTGATGCCACGGGGAGAATTTCCCAAGGTGCCCTCAGACCACCTGGTTGGACACATGGGGCTTTCAGACACACAGGTCCAGTCTGACCCCAAACCTCTGCTGTCACATTCTGGAGGTGGGCCTGGAAGCCTCTAGATTTTCACTATTTGATAAACAGCTTTTTTGAGATTGAATTTCTTTACCACACAGTTAGTTAACCCACTTTAAGTATTAAGCTCAGTGGTGTTTTGCATATTCAACGGTTGTGCAGCCAGCAGCACAATGTATTTGACAACATTTCCATCATCTCCACAGAAGCTCACTCTTTAGAGGTCACCCCACATTTCCCACAACCCCGGCACCCCCAGCACTTTCTGTCTCTGTGGTCTTGCCTGTTCTGATTGTCTCATGTAAGTGGAATCCACTAATTGTCTTTTTCTGTCTGCCTTCTCTCACTGAGCATCATTTTTTCAAGGTTCATCCACATCATAGCCTTTGTCAGTGCTTCACTCCTTTTCCATGGCTGAGTCACCCTTACCTTCTCTGCTTTAAACTCTATAATTAATTGTGTCACCCTGCCTCCACCGCACAGGGCTGATGAGGTTCTCACCTTCCATCATTCTTGGGCAGTAGGTTGAACTTTTAACCAACACCAAGGGGTCCTGTGCAGAGGCTGAAAGCCCAGCCGCACTGGGTGTACAGTTGCCCTGTGTGACCAGAGCCCAGGAGGAAGGGTGAGATGAGCCTGTCTATTTACAGGGCCAGTGTCCTACGGTCTCATGGGAAATCAACTTGCTCGTCAGCATTTTGTGAGAGCTGCTCCGCACCGTGCCAAGAGGGCAAGACACATGGGTCATGGACCAAGGTGCTGCCTTCAGTTCAGGCCCACTCATACTAACTCTCTACTTGGAAAGTGCTGAGGCTCCAGGGGATGGTCCCTCCTGCTTCTTCCAGATTAATGGGGCTCCAGGCATCCCTGGGCTTATGGCTGCACCCCTCCCATGTCTGCCTTCATCTTCATGTGGCTTCCCCTCTGTGTCTGTGTCTCCACTCATCATATAAGCACACAGGTACACAGGATTGGGACCACCCTAAGGTCCCTGTCTCACCTAGTTACACGACCAGGCCCTACTTCCAAATGAGGTCATGTCTTGAGCCCCTGAGGTCAGGACATGGCTGCCTCTTTCCCTGGGGGGTACACAATCCCCTCTCAGTCTGAGATAACTGTAATTTTGCCCAGGAAACAAGCAAGGCCCTTACCTCAGCCAGCCCCTCGAAGAGGTCTGAGCCTGCCTGGTCTCTTGGAAACTGACTGGACAGGAGAGTACGGCTCAGGACCCGCGTGTGAAGGACACCAGGAAGCACCCGTGTGAGGCTCCCCTTCGCAGTGGCAGCACTGGACCAGCTGATGAGGTCCAGCAGGGCAATCCCGAGCTCCTTAGAGAACTCGACCCACATGGACTGGGGGCGACAGGCAGCAGGGAGTGGGTGTGTGAGGAAGTGTATGTGATGGGCCTGCAGTGAGCAGGTGAGCACAGCTGTGTGCGTCACATCAGGCACATGTGATGGGTCAGCAGTGAGCACACATGGCTGAGATCAGGTGCGGTACACACTCACGTGATCAGGTTCACGTGGCGTCTTAGAGGGCAGGGCACCACAGGGCTGCAGAGCTGCCACGGGCTCGAGCCACCGACCCTGCCTGGTGTGGAGCTTCCCTCCCCCACCACGTGCCCAGCAGCTCCCACGTCCGCACCTGCGCAGTGGCTGCGCCTGCGCAGAGTACTTCCCCTGAGCAAGTACTTCTTGAAGAGGGTCACCTCCGTGGTGACGGTGACCTTCCTCTTCTGCTGCTTCAGTGGGGGCGCTCCTGCCGGTGCCTGCTTTCACCAAGGCGTCTTGGCCGCAGAGGGCTGGTCCCTGCACCTGAGACCAAAGAGAAGGACTTGAGGGGCTGTGCTTTCTCCCACCAGGAGCCTCATATCCAGGGGGGCCAGCGGGGGCATGTCAGACTCACAGGGCCGGACATTCTGGTTCACCTTCCCCCAACACAGTGGGCGAAGGGACAGCCATGTGGGACCTCAGACCACGTAGGACACGGCACGTGTCGAGGACCATCTCACCACTGTCGATTGGCCCATTCAGTTTGCTCTCCTGTGAAATGCTGTTCATGACTGGCTTTTCTCTACGTGAAAGCTGAAAAGAACTGCTTGTATTCAATAAGTGACCCATTTGTGTGAATTGATGAAGGGGTACATGCAACCAAGCACACAGCTTGGTAGGAGGTTACTGCTATTCAGGAGGGACAGATACCTTCATGGTTTTAGTGCTTTTCTAAATGTGGGAAGAGGCAAGATCCAGGTTCATAAAAATTTTCTCCTGAAAATATCGAACTCTCTGAGGGCCAGTTCTGGCCCAGAGTACAAAATGCCTCATCCTGATCTTCGCCCTGAATTCCTTTCAGGGTGTACTGTAAGTCAGCGACTGTGGTGGTTGATGATTTAATTCTTGTAGAACTGAATCGTAGGCAACTTTCTTTATGTTACAATCCCCTCTCTTTTGGTCTTAATTTTGACCAATGTTTAGGAGGCATTTCAGGACCAATTTGTCCCATGCGCTAGGAATACTCATTCCCAGTTCAGGCGAGAATTTCGTTGATAGGCCACTCAATGTGCGTTACTGGACTAGGTCCTGTTAACAGTAGCCCAAAGCCACTGGGTCGCCTGTCCTACTAGTCTGTTATGGTCCAGGAAATGGTCCCCTCTTGTAACGTCTTCCCGTATCTAGAGTTATACTATTACAATCACTGATCTTATAGAACTATGTATTTGACAATTGTTTTAGGCACTGTCCTGTGCCTGCCTGCCCTTCCTGGGAAGGACCTGTTTGTGATTTTCTGAGCTGAGAATCTGACTCTTTTCTGCTTTACACACAAGTTATTTCTATATGGCTTTAAGATATACTGAATTTTGCAGGAATAGAAGAACCATGTGATTCTAGGAAAACTTCTTCTCACAGTTATTCAGAACTTTACCAAGAATTCTCTAACATTTTGGAAAATCAAATCCCCTGGTAAAGTGGCTCAGAGTCTCTGAATTGTCAGTAAATGCACTAGGATTGCTGTCACCAAAGTAATTAGAATTCTATACAGCAATGCCTATTTGTCCTCATTTAAAAACATTAAGTATAAAGTTTGAATCAAGTTGAATGTTACCTGCCTTTTCTTAAATCTAAATTGAAGAAAAATTTAAGCAAACATCTGATTACTTAGTATAGTTGAAGCCAAGCATTCACCTATTAAATTATGTATTATTTCAATAAAATGTATTTATCTTTAATTCTCTCTATTGTAACTAGAGATGCATACACACCTATACAAAATTATACTTAAATGATATGTGTAGAGAGATTATCTTATCTCTGCATCTGATTTCAGAAAGTGAGGGGAGCATTACAAAGTAGTTGGTATAAAAGGGTGTGTCTGATGGGCTTACAGAACACCCATGACATAGCATTTCATTCCCACTAAGGTGCTAGAATCCAAAAGACAGACGATAAAAAGGGAAGACATTGGAACATTCAAACATCGCTAGTGGGAATGTGAAATGGTGCCACCATTTTGGAAGACAGTCTGGCAGTTCCTCAAAATGTCAAACATGGAGTCACTACAAGACCCAGCAATCCCACTCATACGTATAAACCCAAGAGAAAGGAAAACACATGTCCACACAAACACTTGTACATGCATGTTCATAGCAGCATGACTCACAACAGCCAAAATGTGGAAACCACCCAAATGACCATCAACTGGTAAATAGAGAACAGATACACACAATGTGGTCCATCCACACAATAGAATATTTTCAATCATGAAAGGGAGTCATGAAAAGGAGTGAAGCACTGACATTCATTACATTGTTGACAAACCTCGAGAACACAATGCTCAGTGAGAGAAGCCAGACGCAGAAGGACACTGTCTTAGTCTGCTTGGGCTGCCATAAGAAACTACCAGGCTGGGGTATTCAACAACAGAAATGTATTTCCTACAGTTCTGGAGGACAGAAGTCAGAGATCAGGGTGCCACTACGGTCAGTTTCTGGTGAGGCTCTCTTCTTGGTTGTACTTGGTATCTTCTCCCTGTGTCCTCACATGGAGAAGATGTAAGGGAGCTCTCTGAGGTCTCTTTTATAAGGACACTAATCCCATAACAGGGGCTCCACCCTCATGACCTAATCGCTTCCCAAAGGCATGACCTCCTAATACCATCAACTTGGGGGTAAGGATTTCAACATGTGAATTTTTGGAGGGACACAAATATTCAGCCAAGAACAATCACAAACTGTATGATTCCATTTATATGAAATGTCCATTAGAGGCAAAGTCACAGAGACAGTAGGGGGTTAGTGGTGCCAAGGGCTAGGGGAGGGGGAGGGGTCTCCTTCTGGGGGGATGAGAATGTTTTACAACCAGATGGAGGTGGTGCTGGCTCAACATTATGAATGTGATCAATACCACTGTGTTGTTCAAGTTAATGGTCAATGGTGAATTTTATGTTACATATATTTTCATCACAATTTTTAAAAAAATTCATCATATCAACAACTTGACACGTCAGGGAATTTCCATTTCTGCCAAGAGACCCTGTCTGCTTGCCCAGGTGATTCCTGGGACCCCGGATGACCTCGTGGGGGCCGTGTAGTATAAATGAGGGCATGAACAACCCCACACAGGGATGGTCCAGAGGCAGACCCAGGGCTCATCCCCAACAGCACAGGACAGAATCCTTTTGGATTTGTTATTGCACTGTGAACAGTCCCATGGGGCCGGTGGCCTGGCACTGCCTGTCTGCAGCCCTAGACACCGAGGCCGTGGCCCGATCTCCCTCACCCCAAGACTGGGACCTGCCAGGTTAAACAAACAGCACTGCAGTCAGTCCTCGGGAGCTGAAGGAGCACAGGCCACAGAGTAAGACCGGAGCACTTCCAGCTACCTGAACACCTACATGTGAGAAACAGGATTTTCCCATAACGCACGGGGGACCTGAAAGTGTGTTTTCTCAGGTAAACTGATAATACCGCCCTCTCCATGTGTGGACGCTGCCCTTACGGTGGCAGAGTTGAACCCTCACCCCTCCACCAGAATTGACCTCCAAGGCCTCCTGGGGGTCCTCCCCAAACCCAGAGGATGTGTACTGCCTGAGACTCCTGACACAATATACTCCCACTCAGGATGGCCGGCAGAGGCCACACAGAGTTCGGGCCCCATGCAGCAGGACATGACCCTGGACACAGGTGTGTCCACCTTGCACAGAGGGGTCCCTATGAACAAGTGTCAGGTCACTTCTTAGGGCCACGCCCCTGTCCCACTCGAGGTGCAAGGCCCACCCTACTGCTGGCCCACGTCCCTTTCTCTGGGGCACCTGCGGGACTCAAGCCCGCACCTTCCCCAGCCCTGCCTCCCCGGCATGTAAGGCTGTCAGCATAACTGATGCCATCCTGGGCTCGTCCTTCTGCTCACCCGACCCAGGACTGTACTGTGTGCTCAATCACCCCTCTGTCCTCAAGGCTTTTCTAGTTAATAGAGGCTGTTTAGTAATTATCAGGGCCAGGTGGCCTCTATGCTTTGTTAGTCCCCAAAAAAGGACGACCATCGCTGACATGTTCCCGGCACCCATGCGGCCAGTTACCCATTCATGAACCTTGACTTAGGAATGTACATCTTGTTTCCAAGCCCACCCCACTCACAAGTGAAGCGTAAATTGTCGCAGTGACCCTTTGGCCATGCAGAGCGTGGCTACACATGCTTCTGATCGTTGTCCACCACTTCGCAATCCCACCCTGTGAGTAAACTACCCAATAATAAACTGATCCATTAATTACCTGGAGCTGCCTGCCTCGGTTTTCGGTCTCATGATGCCCTGTCAGTTCGGTGGGCACTTCTTCTTCCCTCCATCCGCTAACACCTCACTTACTACTGTGGGTTCAGTAGTGTCCCCCCGCCCCCAATTTATATCCGTTCTGACCCCAGAATCAGGCCTTATTTCTGAAACAGGGTCTCTGCAGATGTGGTTAAGATGAGGTCATGCTGGATTAGGGAGAGCCCTAAATCCAGCAGCTGGTGTCCTTATAAGAGGAGGGAAATCTGGACACAGACACAGAGGAGAAGCCACGTGACGATGGAGGCAGAGGTGGGGGTGATGCAGCCCCAAGTCCAGGGGCGCCAAGGATTTCCGGAGACCAGAGAAGCCGGGAGAGGTGAGGGCAGATTCCCTGAAGTTCCAGAAGGAACCAACCACACCTTCATTGTGCATTTCCAGCATCCAGAGCTGCGAGAGAGAAATCTCTGCTGTTGTGACCCCCCCTGGCTTGTGGCATGTTGTCACGGTCACCCCAGGACCCCCACACCTGCCAGATGATGAGACACGGGGCATCGGAGGAAAGAGCCCCTCGGTATCTGGACGAGCATCTCTACACACAAATCTGGGTGCTGAAGGTGGAGGACACGCAGCCACCTCCCTACCCGAGCTGGGCGTCTGGCTGCCTTGCTGTCGTGCTCGCTCCTGTCGTATGTCCAGTGGATGACCCGCCTCTGCTGAAGCGGGCACCCCACTGCTGTCCTGCGACCTCCCCACGCCCCTCCCACCCCAGGCCGTGTTCCGGCCCCCGGCCGCTCAGCTGCCTCAGCCTGGCTGCAGTGACGGCTCAGGGGAGGCTCTGGCCCCTCCCAGCCCAGGGGCAGTGCCCGAAGCAGGAGGCCCTGGGCAGCCGCCCTCCGTCTGGGACCAGGTGAGGCCTAGAGCAGGCACCTCGAGCTCCTCTGGGCCCTGCATGCAACCCCGCGGGCCACCAGCCCCACACACTCCCCGGCAGGCTGGAGGCTCCGTGTCCCCAGGCACAAGGCCCTTCTCAAAGGTGGTCCTGGGGTGTGTCTTCAAACAGCTCCAAGTGTGGCCCCACCTGGCTAGGACCCCGCGGCCGGCCGCCGTCGTAGGAGCAGACAGAGGGCGTCCCTGAGGCCCCCGCCCCACTGCCCCTAAGAGGCCCTGCCGTCGCAGCCCCGGCTGCCACCTCTGACTGCTGCATCCCATCCCCCCCACCCCCGCCCGCTCTGCCCGGCCCTCTAGAGACCCCCCTCCCCGGATAGCAGGGCTGAGCGCCCCCGGCCTCCCTCTCACCCTGCCTGTCTGTCCGCTCTCCCCGAGTCAGGACACCGCTTCCTCCGTGAGGCTCCTGGATTCCAGCCTGGGGGCCAACACGCCCCACGAGCTGTGTCCACCACGAGGATTCTCACCACAAGAGGCCCTGGAAGACGGACTCCCCGGGACCTCAGAATGGGAGGTGGTGTGCAAATGGGCCACCGCAGAGCTCCCCGGGTGAGAAGAGGTCACTGAGCTGTGTGCGGGCGTCCTCATCGGGGCATTTGGACCCAGACACACGGGGGAGAAGGCGATTTCACGGCAGAGACGGAGACGGGGCTGGCAGTGGCCTGGGCCCAACTGACCCAAGAACCCGCGGAGGAGCGGGCCCCCAGCACCTTGACCTCGGGCTCCAGGCCTGAGAGGACGCGTCCCCTGTCCCAACCCCGCCCCTGTCTGGTGTTCTGTGCCGGGGCCACAGGACTCCCACACCCGGCCTGCGGGGCGCGGTGCTGTGCTTGCTGACACACAGGACTGTCACCGGCCGTCCCCACTCTGAGCATGACCCCCACTCCTCCTCGGGGAGGGACCCAGGGCCCAGGACCCCTGTCCCACATGTCCCCATCACGGCGACCTCCCCCCTCCCCCAGCCACCCCAGGGGCATCTCAGACCCCAGAAAGGAGCCGCAGCGCTGTGGTGACCTCAGCGAGTGGCCACAGGCCACCGCACCCACCCCGAGACCTGAGTGTGGCCATCTGAGAAGGGACCCACCAGCACCCTGACCCAGGCGCCCCGTTTCACAGGGCAGGTCCTCTTGCCGAGTCTATGGAGGGGGTTGTCGAGCAGGGATGACTGAGACCTGTGAACATGTGGGTCAGAGAGGTCCTCCCCAGGAGCCCAGACACAGTGAGCCCAGGACGTGTCCATCCCTCCTCTCCTGTACCCCACGGAGTGAGGATAAAGCCCCAGTGACCCCAAGAAGAACATGACACCCAGAGGACTAGACCATCCACAGACAGGGGACTGAGTGTCCACCTCATTTCCCTGGAGAGAACAATGTCTTCACCAGGGCTGCAGACAGCCCCATGTCCCCAAACACCCAGCTTCAGTGAGCCAGCCAGACAGAAAACCCCCTTCCAGGGTGCCCTGTGTTAATAGACCCAGCCTTTGGGGGAGGGGGGCCGGCCCGATGGAGGATGGATATGCTGCAACAACAGACACTCACTGGTCCTCGAAACGTGCCTTGTCCTACATGGTCTGAGGTCCCACGTGGCTGTCCTTTCGCCCACTGTGTAGGAGGAAGGTGAACCAGAATGTCCGGTCCTGTGTTTCTGACATGCCCCCGCTGGCCCCCCTGGATATGAGGCTCCTGGTGGGAGAAAGCGCAGCCCCTCAAGTCCTTCTCTTTGGTCTCAGGTGCAGGGACCAGCCCTCTGCGGCCGAGACGCCTTGGTGAAAGCAGGCACCGGCAGGAGCGCCCCCACTGAAGCAGCAGAAGAGGAAGGTCACCGTCACCACGGAGGTGACCCTCTTCAAGAAGTACTTGCTCAGGGGAAGTACTCTGCGCAGGCGCAGCCACTGCGCAGGTGCGGACGTGGGAGCTGCTGGGCACGTGGTGGGGGAGGGAAGCTCCACACCAGGCAGGGTCGGTGGCTCGAGCCCGTGGCAGCTCTGCAGCCCTGTGGTGCCCTGCCCTCTAAGACGCCACGTGAACCTGATCACGTGAATGTGTACCGCACCTGATCTCAGCCATGTGTGCTCACTGCTGACCCATCACATGTGCCTGATGTGACGCACACAGCTGTGCTCACCTGCTCACTGCAGGCCCATCACATACACTTCCTCACACACCCACTCCCTGCTGCCTGTCGCCCCCAGTCCATGTGGGTCGAGTTCTCTAAGGAGCTCGGGATTGCCCTGCTGGACCTCATCAGCTGGTCCAGTGCTGCCACTGCGAAGGGGAGCCTCACACGGGTGCTTCCTGGTGTCCTTCACACGCGGGTCCTGAGCCGCACTCTCCTGCCCAGTCAGTTTCCAAGAGACCAGGCAGGCTCAGACCTCTTCGAGGGGCTGGCTGAGGTAAGGGCCTTGCTTGTTTCCTGGGCAACATTACAGTTATCTCAGACTGAGAGGGGATTGTGTACCCCCCAGGGAAAGAGGCAGCCATGTCCTGACCTCAGGGGCTCAAGACATGACCTCATTTGGAAGTAGGGCCTGGTCGTGTAACTAGGTGAGACAGGGACCTTAGGGTGGTCCCAATCCTGTGTACCTGTGTGCTTATATGATGAGTGGAGACACAGACACAGAGGGGAAGCCACATGAAGATGAAGGCAGACATGGGAGGGGTGCAGCCATAAGCCCAGGGATACCTGGAGCCCCAAGAAGCTGGAAGAAGCAGGAGGGACCATCCCCTGGTGCCTCAGCACTTTCCAACTAGAGAGTTAGTATGAGTGGGCCTGAACTGAAGGCAGCACCTTGGTCCATGACCCATGTGTCTTGCCCTCTTGGCACAGGGCGGAGCAGCTCTAAAGAGACGCTGATGAGCGAGTTGGTTTCCAATGAGACCGTAGGATGCTGGTCCTGTAAACAGGCAGACGCATCTCACCCTTTCTCCTGGGCTCTGGTCACACAGGGCAACTGTGCACCCTGTGCGGCTGGGCTTTCAGTCTCTGCACAGGACCCCTTGGTGTTGGTTAAAAGTTCAACTTACAGCCCAAGAATGACAGAAGGTGAGATCATCAGCCCTGTGCGGTGGAGGCAGGGAGACACAATTAATTATAGAGTTAAAAGCAGAGAGGGTAAGGGTGACTCAGCCATGGAAAAGGAGTGAAGCACTGACAAAGGCTATGATGTGGATGAACCTCGAACACATGATGCTCAGTGAGAGAAGGCAGACAGAAAAAGACAATTAGTGGATTCCACTTACATGAGACAATCAGAACAGGCAAGCCCACAAAGACGGAAAATGGACTGGGGATTCCGGGGCTGTGGGAAATGAGGGGTGACCTCTAAAGAGTGGGCTTCTGGGGGGATGATGGAAATGTTGTCAAATGCATTGTGCTGGTGGCTGCACAACCCTGTGAATATGCAAAAATACACTGAGCTTAATATTTAAAATAGGTTAACTGTGTGGTATAAAAATTCAATCTCAATAAAACTGTTATAAAAGAGTGAAAACCTGGAGGCTTCCAGGCCCATCTCCAGAATGTGACAACAGGGGTGTGGGGTCAGACTGGACCTGTGTGTCTGAAAGCCCCATGTGTCCAACCAGGTGGTCTGAGGGCACCTTGGGAAATTCTCCCTGTGGCATCAGAAGTGTGGGGCGCTAGTGTGGCCCAGCCTCAGGCAGAGAGTCTGGATTCCATGGCCTTGCTGTCCTCTCTTAGGGACTGTGGCATCGTCTCTGTAGAAGGAGGTGGGTCAGCTTTGAGCTCAGTTCCCTCTTCTGCATGTTTCTTCTTTCTCTCCCAGCGATGATGCTGGCCGAGCTGTGCCAGAGCAACCATGGCAAAAGCATCGTGTGCAGAATGACTTAGAACTTTGACCAGGTGCCGTGGACTCCTCAGAGGCAGTGACCCAGGACTGAGGTCCCCGAGCGTCCTTCTGAGTGTCGTGGCCCCGGTGCCCCTCTCACGGGAGTTGCTGTCAGGCTTGATGGTTGAAGCAGCCATGGTATCGAGATTTCACTGGTAGAAACTATTCCTTTTCTTCCCTGGGAGAAACAGGTCTCCTTCTACTTTGTTGGGGAGACTCCCTTTTTAATAAACAAAAATGATAAGCTATAAGTACGTATTAACGATTAGGTTATATACATGTAAAGAATAATAATAAAGATCAAGAAACAGAACATGATGAGTGGACACCGAGGAATGCCCTTCCCTCTTCACAACCTCCCCCGCATCGTGAGGTAGCTGTTCTCCTGATTTTGTGTCAGTGACTTGTCCTCAGAGTTTACGCCCAGGCACGCGTCCCTACACAAAGCAGCCCAGCTTTGCCTAGCTCCGACGTCGGTAAGTGCGTGTACCGTGCATGCTGCTTTATTGCTCTTGATGGCTCAGCATTGTGTCCATGAGATTCTTTCATCTTGTGAATACAGTATTTTTAAACATAATTTTTATAGTTTTACTACCTTTAAACAAAATATACTCCATTGCTGTGGAATACTCCTTCATAGGAGCGTGCATGGTTCATTTCTGCATCCGCTTATGATGGCCTTCAGGTTCTTTCAGGTTTGACTCCTGCGGCTTCAGAGTCCATGTCCGTGTGTCCTGTTGCAGGGCCGTTGGGTTTGTGTTCAGCTGGGAGGAGCACTGCGGATCTGTGTGCATGGACTTCGCTCTCTGAGGCCCGATTGTTTCAGAAGTTGTTGCATCCCCCCCACTGTGTACCAGGCTTTCCATTGCCCCACAGCCTGCTGATATTTGATACTATGTCTTTCATGTCTGCCATTCTGGTAGGTGTATGCACAGTATTTTTCTTATGGTTTTAATCCCTCGGTGGTTAGTGAAGTTGTGCATCTAGTGGTATTCATGGACTATTTCCTGTTGGTTTAAAAAATTCTTAAAAATTGTGGTCCAAAACACTTAACATAAAATTTAGTATCTCAACCATTTTTAAGTGCACATTTCAGGGTGAAGAAGTAACTGGCACTGTTGTGCAAACCTGACCGTCATCGTCCTCCAGAACTTTTTTGTCTTGCAAGATTGAAACAGTCCCCATTAAACACTCCCTCCCCATTCTCCCTCCCTCAGCCCCTGGCACTTAGCATCCTACTTTCTGTCTCTATGTTTCCGACTGCTCTAGGGGCCTTGTATGAGTGCAATGAGCCCTGTGTGTTGTTTTGTGTCTAACTTACATCACTGAGCATAATGCCCTCAAGGTTCATCCTTGCTGCAACCTGTATCAGAATTGCCTTCCTTTTTAGGCTGAATAACATTCCCTTGTATTGATGGACCGTGTTTTTGTTCTCCATTCATCCATTAGTGGACACATGTAATATCTACATCCATTTCTCCTGTCATAATATTTGTGGAATGACGTCAGAAAGTCCTATGAATCAAAAGTCATTTGCCATTAACTTTTTTCTTAAACTTTTTATCGTGAAAAACATCAAAGCTAAGAAAAAGGGAAAAATACATGTCAGCTTCACTTGTGTTCATGAATTAATGCTTTACTGATTCACTTTATTCCCTGTGTATGTACTATGTGTGTGCATGTGCCTGTTTGCATACATATGCTGTGCATGTGCATAGGTATGTGCACATGCACACGTTAGTGTGTGCATGGACATATGCGTGCGTGTGTCTTCATATACTAGTGTGTGAATATATTTGTGTTGTGCTCGTGCATACGTTTGGGTGTGTGCTGTGCCTGCCTGTGCACACAACTGTGTGTTTTCTGGAACCACTTGCAAGTTGGTTGCAGACTGAATTGTGCCCCAGATATGTCCGCATACACCTGCTCTAACAATCCTGCATAGACACATAAATTTCAGAGATCTCAGGGATTTAAATGGATAGAGCAGGATGTCCTGACAGAGATTCTGTCTTCCAATGACTGTCACTGTCTCAGTATCATCCTTCACACCTTCTTTAAGCCCCATTCAGGGTCCACCTTAGACCCCACTACATTCAGTCACCTGCCTCTGGTCCCGTATAAGCTACAATGTCACAGTTGGAGAGCCTGAACAGGGCTGGGGATGCCCCTCCTGTTGGCCTGGCCTCCAGTCCCTGAACGTGGCTCCTGTGTTCCCATCTCTCAGCCAGGCCCCGACTTGGATGCGGCCGCCACCTCTTTCCTCACAGGGTCCCATCGCCCAGTCAAGGGGGTTCATTCTCCCCAAACTCACCATCAGGAGTGGGGGCATGACTGTCCCCACTGGTCTCCTTCATGTGAGACACTGTGCTGTTGAAAGAGCTGGCACCCTGCCCTCGGGTGTGGGGCACTGGAGGGTGGAATGTGGCCCACAGTGACCTGGGTCACCGGGTGGGGCGAGCCAGTTTGCAAGGAGTTCCGCGGTGGGTTCTCCCCTCCAACGGCTTCTGTGTCCCTACCTCTCCCCGTGCTTCCCCTCGAAGGGAGCGTGGTCTTTGCTTCCCGGGACGGGAGCCATGGGAGCCGTCAGCCACTGCCCCCTGTGCACACACACACACACACGTGCACACACTCACACACACATGCACACTCTGCAGGGAAGCAGGGCTCTCAGCGGCCTTGAGCGCCCCACCCGGAATCAGCCAGCGCAGACCGGTTCTCCCGGCCTGGACCATGAGGTACTGTCCTGCCTGGGTCTCCGGTGCGGCCGCCTCCTTCTGGAAGCCTGGGAGGCTGGAATCAGGCCACTTCTTGTCTGTCCTGGCAGCAAACTGGGCTGCACTCTAAGAAGTTCTTGGATCACACGTGGATTCTGACCATCAGGTGGCCAGAGACACTGGTAACATTTCTGTTTTGCCTGTTGAAATGTTTAATGACAACGATATTGTTCAGTTTCCTGATGTGGGTGTCCAAAGATGAAAGACCCATGTGTGTGATCTGTACCTCCTATGAGATCAGCCCTAAGCTAGTTGAAACATGATCAAGTTCTATCTACACGGTAAATTTAGACATCTCCATGTCCTGTCTGCTGTTTATGTTTAGAGCTGACCATGTGTTGTCTATAATAAGAAGATTTAGACCTGACCATGTTCTGTGTACGCTAGGAATATGGGGAGCTGGGTAGAGAGCCGGCCTGGCCTCAGTACTGGGAAGCTCTGTGCCTGCATATGAAAGTCAGTGGTTAGATATCTGGGGTCTGGAGCTGAGGTGGTCTTCTCTAGGTAACAGCCTCTCTTCTGAGTGTGGTTACATGACCACTCCAAGGGGCAGTGTTAGAGTTGGGGCCTTAGTCTTTATTCCTGCAAGGTTCACCTTCCCTGGGGCTCCTGGAGAATCCTCAGGAGGGCTACCTGGCAATAATTCCAATTTACCAGCACGGGCATGGTGCGTAGGGAGGCAGGTTTAGCTGGTGAATTGATTGCAGGGCATGCAGATCGGGCAAAAGGCCGATGGGTAACAGCTGAGGCTCCTGCTGAGCTCTCCTTCCAGTCTCCCATCCCTACTCAGCAGCGTCCAGAGCTGCCCCTTGGCTTTCAGCCCTGCTGTCCTGTGAGTTTTCTCAACAAGTAAGTGAGACAAGAAAGTGAGACTGTGCCTGCCAGAACCAAGTAATGTGTTCAACTCTAGCAGAAAGCTTTAAAAAGAGGTAAAATCACACAGAACCAAAGTGAAAAGAGGAGGACTTCTGTGGGACAAGTGTGGGGACAGGAGACCCACCTTACACTTTTTCCCATCCCAGGAGGTCCAAGGAACCCAGCTTGTTTCCACATTAGTGGAGCAAGCAGCAGAGCCATGGTGTTCTGAGTAACTGGTCGTGTGACTCCAGGTGCAGGGTCTGGGGAAGTGAGGTCACCCTGGAGAATGTGCACGTGTGACTCCAGTTGGGGGAGTCTGGGGAGTGCGGTTCACCCGGGGACTGTGGACTTGTGACCCAGGTGGAGGGATCTGGGTAGGAGGGGTCACCTGTTGAGAGAGAACGTGTGACTTTAGGTGCAGGGTCTGGGGAGGTGGGTCACCGTGGTGAGTGTGGACGTGTGACCCCAGGTATGGGGTGTGGGGACTGTGTGGGTCTGACCACATCTGCATGGGTCAGGATCACATGTATGGGGAGACACCTATGTGCACTTTGCCTGCAGTGTGTCTTTTCCATTTTGAGATTTCCAACCTCTGCATTAAAGGTGTTGCCCTGATTAACCTGTGGTTCCTTTTCTTCCCTTAATCTTGTCACATTCATGAGGTCATGCATGTTTGAGTGGGTTGCTGCGCTGTGTTCTGGTGAGTGACAACATTTGGTGGTGTCTTATTAATATCATAGCATATCATATGTCTAATCTATGGGGGTCACCACTGCCTGGGTCCCCCTGGACAGAGGTCAGTTGAGCACAGACTAGCCCCACTGAGAATGGTCTCCCATGTGCCATGTGAGGGTACCATGATGGCCCCTAAGGTAGGGGACTGTGTCTGGGCCTCTGACATTTGTGATGAAGGGGAGTCGAAATGGAATCTCAATTAACAACACATTATTTTAAGAATTTATTTTAAGTGAAATAAAACACATGTCACATACCCTTTACCATCGTCACCATTCTAAGAGCACGTTTCTGAGGCATCAGATCTATTCGCTTTCTCGTAGAGCCATCACCACCATGCCTAGAACTTTAATCTTGCAAAACCAAAATTCCACAACCATGAAAGTCTCCCTCCCCATCCCCTCACACGGCCCTTGGCACCGAAATACACTTCAGTTCCTGAGTTGTCGACTCCAGGGCCCCCAATGGAGCGGAATCCTGCAGTGTTTGCTGACAGGGAATTTTGGAAGAGCTGACTTTCAGTCTGAAGCTCTGCCTGTTTGCATCTGAAGAATCTGCATTTAAGGAGGGGGTGTATGAGGAAGGGGGTGTATGAGGGACAATGGTGTCTGGGGTGCAGTTGAGCCAGGACCTGACTGGCTGCCTTTTGGGCCCTCTGGTCCCATCTCTTGGCCTGTGCCTCTTCTGCATCATCACTGTCCCGGCTGGCACACCTGAGGTGTTGTTGTCTGAGTGAGATTCCCCTGGTGCCCCTGCTCTCCTCCCCTCCTCCTGCTGGTTGCGGAGGAAACTGCTTTCTGTGTGGTCTCTACTCCTGAGGCAGGAAGGACCCTGCAGCATGGACCTGAAGAGTGTGAGTATGGTCCCCAGAGCATGGGGCCCACTTAGGACACAACATCGGGGACTGACAAATGCTAGGTTGCTTCATCCCTGACAGGGAATGTTGCCAAGATCCTGCTCGGGATAGCATGGTGGGTGGCCTGGGACCCCAGAGGCCACATTCCTATCCTGGAGCTTGGAGAGTGCATCCCCATGGGCTCCAGATTCACCCCATATCTCAGCCATATCCCTCTGGCCTGTCTTTGAACTCAGGTAAATGACCTCTACTGATCATTGTCCACAGCATAGGCCTGGTCCTGTCGGTATTAAGATTATTTAATTTAGGCATCCTGGGATAGCAGCTCTTTTTAGGCCTAAAAAGGAATAGTTCAGGAGTGTACAACAAATTCAGATGAAATTAATATTCAATGACTATCTCTAACTCCTCAATTGTTGACTTCTATTAGTCATTATTCTCCTGGTTTTAGCTCTGATGTGGGGATTACAGGGGAGTCAACATTTAAATCTTCATAATCTGTGTATTTGTAGCTTCAGTATCATTACTGACCCATCATTTTTATGGTTTGGGAAGAGTTATTGATTTCATGTATCATGTAAAGGATTCACCATGATGATAGGACAATTAAGATTACAATAATGGATGGTAAATTGTTCAAATTTTCTCTACTTGTGCATCTATTGTATGTATATGGGTTAGTTTAGTTGTCAATATTAGTGAAATAAGAGAACTTCTTTTAAAAATCACTATTAATGTGTGATGATGAAAATGTAAATTGTTCTTCCATAATCGGTGATGTTGTATCTTGAGAGCCTAGATGAAATTGATATTCCATAGTGATATACAGCGTTTTAGCCTATGATTTAACTTTGACAAAGCTACATTATTTTTTACTTTTATCTCATTTATTGAGAAAGACATAATTGTTATGGTGTTGGCTTTAAAGTGGTTGAAAAGAACTTGAGACCTCTCTTATTTTACATTTACATAGGTAGGATCTTGAAACATAGGATATGGTCGAGGGCATCTGTGTAACCATTCTAGGTTAGTAGTAGCAGTTTCCACTGCTAAGACTTCTTGTTTAGATGCAAATGCTTTTCAAAGTATGAAGATTATTATTAGCATTACTGCTGCTACTGAGATGAATGAGCCTAAAGACAAAGTGTTTCATGTTGTGTGTGCCACAGTGTACTCAGACTAACATAGTGACATTCCTGAGAGGCTAAGAAAGTGCTGCAGGAAGTCATATTTACTACTACAAATATACTTGTGAAGTAGAATTTTTGCTCATGCTGAGTTAACTGCATAACCTGAGAATAGTGGGAATCAGTGTAGGAAGCCTCCTATAATAGTGAAGCCTGCTCCCATGGACATTAGGTCATGGAAGTGTGCTACTACATAGTATGTATGCTGGAGGACAATGTCCGGGGATGAGTTGGCTGAGATGATTCCTGTCAAACCACCTACTGTAAAAAGAAAAACTAAAGCCTAAAACTCATAATATAGTGGGAGGTCATAGAATATTACCTCTGTGAACAGTTGCTAACCAGGGACTTCCCTGGTAATTCAGTGGTTAAGAATTCGCCTGCCAATGCAGGGGACATAGGTTTGAGCCCTCATCTGGGAAGATTTCACATATCACAGAGCAAAAAGCCCGTATGCCAAAACTACTGAGCCTGCCTTCTATAACCTGCAAGCCACAACTACTGAAGCTCATGCGCCTAGGGGCCGTGCTCTGCAAAAAGAGAAGCCATTGCAATGAAAAGGCCGTGCACTGCAACTAAGAGTAGCTGCCACTCACTGCAACCAGAGAAAGCCCACTCCTGTAGGGATACAAGTAATTATGGTAGCTGATGCAAAGTATGCTCCTGAGTGGACAGCTATCCCTATGGTAAATATATGATGTGCCCACAAGAGAAATCCTAAAAACGCAGTGGACATAGCTCATACTATTCCCAAATAGCTGAAAGGCACTTTTTGTCCTAAATAGTATGTAATGATATGTGAGTTTATAACAAACCCTGGTAGGCCATGAATACAGACTTCAGGGTGACCAAAGAATCAAAATAGGTGTTGGTATAGGATTCGGTCTCCTCCTGCAGGGTCAAAGAAAGTAGTGCTGAGATTTCGATCCCTTAAGAGTATGGCAATTCTGGCTGCTCGGACTGAGAGTGGTAATTATAGTAATATGGCTATAGTTGGGGAAGATTAAACACATAATGGTGTATGGTATTGGGATATGACTGCTGGTTTTGTATGAAAGACTATAGTAATAAAAGTAATAACACCAAGAATTGAAGAGACAACTGCTAAATGAAAGGAGGAAATGGGTAGGTCGACAGAGGCTCCTGCGTGGACCAGATTGCAGGCTAGAGCTGAATACACGGTCCACTGGTACCAGAACGAGCTTCTACTATTGGTGATATGAGTAGGAGTAAGAATGATGGGGGAAGTTGCCAAAAGTTTACATGATTTATTCAGGGAAATGCTACCTCAGGTGTCCAAGTTATTAGTGGCCCCAGTGAGTTGTCAAACCCTGCAATATAATGGGTACAACTATAAAGAAAAGTATTACAAGTGCAGGGACTGTTATGACCACCTTACAGATTTGGGCATCTCCAAATAGCGCTCAGGTTAGCTTAGCTCAGCCTGGATTAATATACTTAAGGTGATGCCTGCTACTCCAGAAAAGGACCAAATAGTAAATATAAAATGCCGATATCTTTGTGATTTGTTGAAAATAATCAGCAGTG
Source organism: Kogia breviceps (assembly GCF_026419965.1). Classification (NCBI taxonomy): domain Eukaryota; kingdom Metazoa; phylum Chordata; class Mammalia; order Artiodactyla; family Physeteridae; genus Kogia; species Kogia breviceps. The sequence continues at coordinate 67,635,551 of NC_081310.1, read as the reverse complement.
TATGAACAGAGGTAAAATGACTGAGCTAGCATTAGACTGAAAATCTAAAGACAGAGATTGAGCCCTCTTTCTCGCAAACCCTGTGGTGAATCAACAAATTGAATTGTAATTTCAGAGAAGCAGCTTCAATTCTGCCGGTGATTTTCCTGCCTTTTTTTTTCCATTTTTCTTTCTCAAATGAAGGAAAAGTAGATTGAAGCCAGTTGACTAGAGGATTTGCCTGTTAACTAAACTTTCCTAGAGTTAAAATTCATCAATCTCGTAAAGATTTGGCTTAATTACAATGTTTGCTTTACATTGAATTGATGTAGGATAAAGTCTTGCAATCCTTATTTTAGGAATTAAGTAAATTTTACTTGTTTAGGGTTTTGAAAGCTCTTGGTCTGAACTAACCTAAATTCCTTGTCCAGCACCAATAGAATGGGTGTTATGTGTAGTAATCGTCTGGGTATTATGATTGGTAATGATAGGAAGGTTATTTCTTTGAATGTTGAAAGTGTTTTGTTTTTGTGTTGTTTAATGAAGAGAATACAGTTAGTGATGTGGAGTATGTTAGCTGCAAGTAGAAATATATGCTGAGGACTGCTATGATGGCTATTAGTTTTGGTAGAATGACATTGTCAATTTTTTTATCTTTTGGATAAGTATTCATTTGGGTAAAAACCCTGATAGTGATGGGCGATGTCCTAATGATACTATAATGGTGAGGAAAAGGATTGTGATGGGAGGTGTTTTACCTCATGTGTGTGATAATGATACTCTTGTAGTACTTGATCTGGGCATAAATAGGAAGAAAATAGTGTTGTTATGACATAAATTAGTATGTTTAGGATTGTTATAATCTGAATATACATTATAATAGTGTTATTCATCCTACATGGGCAACTGATGAAGAAAGTGTAATTTTTTCCAGGTGAGTATGGCTAAGTATGCCTCAGCCTCCAGCTACAACTTATAATATCACTATGATTAATAGTATATTTAGGTTGATGGATGGTGACATGTGATATAAAACTGATAATGGTGCAATTTTATCATGTTGATAGCATCAGGTCTGCTGTTCGTGGGATGCCCTGTGTGACTTGAGGCACTCAGAAGTGAAATGGGGAAAATCCTACTTTTGTGACAAGGGCGATTGTCATGAGGGTGGATGCTGCTGGATTAAGATTTTTGTTATTCTTTGTGTTCTTTGAACAGAGTATATTAGATTAATGATAATAGCCATTATAAGTAGTATTGATGTGGTGGTTTGTTTTAGGAAATGTTTGTTGGAGGCTTCTGTAGCTTATGGGTTGGTGTTTTTTATTAAAATGGGGATACCATTAACCAGTGTGAGCTTGTTATACAATCATATTTCCTGAGATAATGGTCAGTAGAATAAGAGTAAAAACCATGAGAGTTTATTAGTACAAGAAGGATATATGACAACATTTTGGGGGTATGGGCCTGAAGCTTACTTAGAGAACCTTACTATATAGCATGTGCTGTAATGTGGTAGCACGGAGAATGTAAAATTCTTAGGAAGAATTCAATTCCAGGAATAAGAGTATTGAAACCTCTATGATTTACTCTATCAAAGTAACTGTTTTGTCAGACATATTTCTTAAGTTTGTGGTGGGTTGTCTGGTATGAGACAGGTAGTGAAAACTCTCATATACATCGGTCTAATGTTAGTAGTAAAAAATTTTATAAGAGATGTATACTTTGATCATATCAAAATTGTGGGTAGGATGCTCAAATTCATAGAAAGGAGATTGTTAGATGTGTTTTAATGATGACTTGGGCTGTATATAATTCTGGCACCTAGGGATTGTCGAATGCTCCTAAAAATGGATTGTTGTGGAAATGTTTATTTTAAGGAAATTGACATATTCTCTAGGAAAGACAGGGTGAATGGGCCTGCTACATTTTCTACATTGAAGACATATACAGGTTTTGATTCTACTTCTGTTAAATCAAGTGGGGCTTCATTGGATTTCTGCTACTGTGGAGATAATAAAATTCTGGGTAGGCGTCAGGAGAAAATTAGTCATAGTTGTTCTTGTGTAATAATTACTGTTGAAAGTGTAAATGATCCATTTATCAGTAAGACTGAGAATAGAATAACTGCTACATTACTTCGTATGAGATTGTCTATGCTACTGTCCCTGGAACTCCAGTGAGTGAGTTTTGAATGTGAAGCTCATTCAGAACTGAGGATGGAATAAATTGCTAGGTGTGATATAGCTAATATAAATAATATGCCTACATTTATATTAATTAGTGGATAAGATATGGGAAGAGCAATTCATGTTGTGAGAGCCAGGGTTAAGGCTAGCATTGGGACAATAATATATAAATTGATGATGTTGATGGACATAGTGGTTCTTTAACAAGTAATTTGAATGCCTCAGCAATGGGTTGTAATAATCCATGGGGGCTGTTGATTGTTGGCCCTTTCTGGATTTGTATATAGCCTAGGATTTTCCATTTAGTTAATATGAGGAATGCTATGGTGAATTTAATTAGGTAATTTGTGAAAGAATGTTGATTATAAACATATTCTTAGGATGAGGACTTGAACCAGTGCAGATAAAGGTTTCAGTTTTACATAATTACCTGGCTCTGCCACCGTAACAAACCCTGTTCTACAGTAGGGTATGTATAAATTAATTGAATGTAGATTATATCATCATTTAGTTTGAAGATATTTTGTAAAATAAGCCATATTGCTCTTGTCCTTTCATACTGGGAGAAATCTGCAATAGACAGAAACCAATCAGGATGACTCCAGACTGAACTCAGATCACGTGAGATTTTAATGGTTGAATAAACAGAAATTTAATAGCAGTTATACCATTGAAATGTCCTGACACAGCATCAACGTCATAAACCATATTGCCAATATGAACTCTAGAATACAATTACACTGTTATCCCTAGTAAAACTTATTCCATTGATCAGTGTTTTAGACGAACAGGTGATAAAGCATTTTGACTAGCTGGTCTAAATTTTAATCACTCAGAGGTGGTTTTATTCTCCAAAAAATAAATGGCGCACGGACTCAATGCACACCGGCTTCAGTAGTTGTGACGTGTAGGCTCAGTAGTTGTGGCCCACTGTTGAGTAGTATTCTCTTGGTATTCTGTAGGACTTTGGTGATTATATATTTCACATGTCTTTCTATATCTGTGTTAATCCCAATATCCTAATGTATCCAATCCTCACACCTTTCCATTTGGTGAACCATAAATTTGTTTAATGAATCTGTGATTGCATTTCTCTGTGGAAATATCTTCATTGGTATCAATTTTTAGGTAACACCTATAAGTGATATTATAGGATATGTGTCTTTTGCTGTCTGACTTGGTACAATTTGCCTGATTACCTCTAGAATCATCTATGGAGCTGCAAATGGCATTGTTTCATTTTTTTCCCTAGCTAATATTCCATCTGTACATATACCAGTTCTTCTTTGTCCACTCATCTGTTGATGGACGTTTTGGTTGCCTCCATGTCTTGGCTATTGTAATACTGCTGCAATGCAGATTTGCTTGCCTGTGTCTTTCCAATTCTGTCTTCTTAGCTTATAGGCCCAGGAGTGGGCCTGCTGGATCATATTGTAGCTCAATGTTTACCTTGTAAAGGCAACTCCATTCTGTTCTCATTAGTGGCTCTTACCAGGTTAAGTCCCACTTAACGTTGAGGGTATGCACTTCTCCACAACCCCTTCAGCATTTATTGTTTGTAGTTTTGTTGCTGATGGTTCTTCTGAATGCTATGAGCTGATACTTCTTTGTAGTTGCATTTGCATGCATCTCATAATCCCTTGAAATTGAGCTTTCAGCCATGTCCTTTTTATCTTCAAACTGCGTGTACAGCTTACCTCTTCAAATACTTTTCTGGAAGTATGTGCCACATTTTGCAAAATGTTGGCCATTACCTCCCTCAAGACATTTTGAGGGCAGGTTTCATTTACAGCTCTCCAGTACTTGTGCATATGAAGTGACTATTAGCACAGGTTTTCAAGCTGCTGTTGCAGGTAATGGCCAGAGGGCGGCGCCTTTCTGCATTCCCCACTCTGGTAACTAGTGAAACAGACCTTCCTGCCAGTCGTGTTCATTGGTTATAAATTAGAGTGGAATGTGCCTGTATAAACCCCCAAAAGCATATTTCTCCTTACTTATGTTTGTGTTTTAAACTGAATATATATATATTTTGTTGTTGTTGTTGTTGTTGTTGTTTTGTTTTGTTTTGTTTCATGTATCATGTAAAGGATTCACCATGATGATAGGACAATTAAGATTACAATAATGGATGGTAAATTGTTCAAATTTTCTTTGATTGTTCATAGCTTCATTGATGAATTCTTCTAAACATTTAAGGAAGAAATACTAATCTTAAACAAATCCTTTCAAAAAGTAGAGAAGGGAATACTTCCCAACCAATATTTTTGAGACCAGCATAACTTTAATACCAAAATCTAACAAGGGCAATATAAGGAAGGAACATTACAACCCAATCTCTCACAAGAACATAAATGTAAAAATCCTGAGCAAATATTAGCAAATCAAGACCAGCAACATAGAAAAGAGAGTAATAAGCATAATACATCATGACCAAATGATACATTTTCCAGGAACTATCTTGATAGATAAAGAAAAAGAACTAGATAATTCAACATTCATTCATGGTAAAAACAAAACAAAACAAAAAACCCTTAGCAACTAGGAACAGTGGGGAGATTTCCTTAATCTGCTTGAAGTATTTATCCTTTCCCACAAAATACTAATGGTAAATTATTATTTATTTATTTATATTCATTTACCTTTAAAGTGTTCAATGTGATGGTTTGATATACATATACATTGTGAAAGGATTCCTATCATCGACTTAATTAACACATTCATCACCTCACATATTTACCTTTTTTCTTTTTGGTGAGAACACCAAAAGAGAGTAAGTTCTACTCTCTGAAATTTCAATTATACAACACAATCTTATCCAATATAGTCAACATGTTATAAACGATACCTTCAGACCTTATTTATCTAACTAAAAACTTGTACTCTCTTTTACCAACCTCACCCTATTGCCTCCACGCCCCCCCCCCAAGCCCCTGGAAACCATGACACTCTCTATGAGTTCAACTTTTTCTTTTTCTATTACAATGTTAGTGATACCATGCAATATTTGTCTTCCTCTGTCTGGCTTATTTCACTCAGCACACTGTTTTCCAGGTTCATTGATGTTGTAAGCGGTAGAACTTCCTCCTTTTTTAAAGGCTGAATAATATCCCATTGTCTATATAATAGTGAATTATTGAAAGCTCTCCCCATCCCTGAGATTAGGAATGAACAATGATGCCCTCTGTCACAACTTCTATTCAACATTGTACTGCAGTTCCAGCCAGTTCAATAAGTCAAGGAGGAGAAGTTAAGAAAAGTCATATGGTTTGGAAAGAAATAAATGAAATTGTAGCATGATTTTATACAAGGGAAATCTCAAAGAATCTACAAACTTTTAGAATTAATATGTGAATTTAGCAAGGTCACTGAGTACAAGGTCAAGATGTAAATATCCATTGTATTTTCTATATACTAAACACCAATAATTAGAAAATAAAAATTTCAAATGATACTGTTGATAATAGCATCATAAAATATCAATCCTAGGAATAAATCTAACAAAAACCCTGTAAATTGAAAAATATAGAACATTAGTAAAATAAATTAAAAGGGATATAAAGAAATGGAAGAATATACTATATTCATGGATTGGAAGACTAAATATTGTAAAGGTTTAGATTCTTGCAATACAAATAAAAATTCCAAGAAATACTTACTGGTGGAAATTGACAATCTGATAGGGAAACACAAAGTGTCAAAAACAGCAAGTTTTGAAGAACAAAGTTGAACAACTTACACTGTTAGTTATAAACATCTATTATAAAGCTATAGTAATTAAGTCACTGTGGTATCAGCATAAAGATAAGAAGCTGACCAATAGAACAAAGTAGAAAGTCCAAAAACAAACTCATGCATATATGGTCACCTGATTAATGACAAAGGTGATATAGTAGAGTGGAGAAAGGATGACCTTTTCAATCAAATGCTGCTGGGTCAAGTGGATATCCATCTGAAGAAAAAAATAATGATCCTAACTCATACTACATACAAAATGTCAATTCCATGTTGATAGAGTTCTATTACTAAGAGAATAGAAGAAAAGCTCTTAGGAAGGTATTTGATACTCTTAGTGATGTATTTACAGCTGCTAAATAAGGTTCTAATTACTCTCTTTTAGAATTTCCTTGAATATTTTCACATGTTTATTTTTATATGTCAAATATAGAGTATCTATAGAATATATATGTAAATATCTATAGAATAAAAATGTCAGAGAAATTCACAATAAACTTAGAATTTTATTGGGATTGCATTGAATTTATACATATTTATCATATATATATGACTGTAAACAAAGAAAATCCAAAAGAATCTATAGGCAAATTATCATATTGAATACTAAGCGTTTGTGGTTTCTATTAGCCTCTTGCTAGTACCACCTAGGTGTTTTTCTCATTTTAGAATCTTTGCTACCTTGAATAGGCCCCAACAAAAAGAACTCACAAAATAAATAACTCTGAATGAATACATGAAGGAATGAATTAATGTATGCTCTCAATCCTAAACTTAAAATACTAAATAGACAGTTTCATGCCCTTAGGCAATAAATTGTTTACTGCCATCAAGAAAGTGTATCTACTAACTTAACAATTTTTGTGTTTTTTTGCATATAGAATGCTGATGAGTTACGGTTCTTTGCCCTAGAAAAATGTACGTGTGTAGATATACAAATATTTGCATCTACTGTTTAAGAATTCGTAGACAGTTAAAAGGTCATGTTTAGACTCTCAGCGAGGTACAATGTTTGGTGTTTGAAGGATTAGACCTCGCATGAAATCAAATGCTATGCCCATGTTCATTTTTTAGGCACTTCCAATACTCTGTAAAACAGTATCTACCTCAGGGAGAGATCCTACAATTGGAGATATGAGTAGAGAGAAAACTGGGGAAGATTTTGGTGAATATTTCCCTCTCTCTGGCTCTTGCAAGCTTTCTTCTTGCTGCTTATGAATCGGTGTTATCTATATTCAGTAGCATAGAATGACTCTGCATGTGATGTTCCTGACCAATTTCAAAGTTTTAATTCCTTGTCACCTTTGTTAAGTCCATCCCCAAACCTGATCCTTCTGGAATGCACATTGACCCTTATATTCCTACCTTTTCTCAGACTTAATCCAGATGCTGATCTGTCAAATCCATAGCTTAGACTCCTGTCGGGCTCTCACCAGCAGTTGTACAGATACATATCTCACTGCCCCCACAAAATCTACTTCATAATATACCTTCTGATCAAATTTTTCCTTCACCAGTGGTCTCAACAGGGTATAGCAGACACAGTCCTTTTTTCTCCTGAATGGAATCATAGCCCAGTTCTACCTGCCTCTGTTTCAGTTGATATATCCCCAGCATACCAATGCCTGTGAGCACCTGTATCTGGTTCACCTTGTGTAGCTGATCCAAAATCAAAGTATATGTGTTGCTTGGAATGGGATACTGAATCTCAAAGTAACTTTCATTCAGAAAATAAGCATGTTCTGGGAAATGAGAGCTTTTCACCATCATGTCAGTGTAGATCTTGGCGGGAGAATTATCATGTTTACTAAGATTCTCCTCCTCTTCTCATTCTTTCTCTTGGTGACATGTGTCTTTAGAGGTAAAATAATTTTCCTGAGAGTGGAAGAAGTTGGGAATGAGGCTAATTGGAGCTGTTTGGCCCAGGAGGAAACTAAAATTTGAGAGAAGCAAGTGAATAGGACTGTCCTTATAGAAGAGGAGGAAGAAAGAGGTCAGGCGGGAGAGGTCACTGGTGTGGAAAACATTTCCGGAGAAGGTCAGGCTGGAAAACTCCAGGATCACCCAAGGTAGTTCTTTCTATGCTGATAATGCCCAATAGATGGTAGAAATAAAATTTGGGGTGAAGTTAACATAATCTTCCAGCATCATAAAGTATTCAGAGAGCTTGATAGCAAAGTTCATGACGAGGGCATTATCTACTTTCTGCCTGGAATAAACTGTTTCACAGGGTGAGGAGTGATTAACGTTATTCAGATCTCCTGGGAGAGGAGAGTCACTGAGATGACCATGGATCATGAGCAGCTGCTGGGCCTCAACATGAAGATGTCTGAAATACTGGCAGTCATTTGGCTGAGCCATTCAGGGTCAATATCTGACAGGTAGACCAGCACCACAATATACTTCACCTCAGGTTCTGAGGAAGCTTAGAACTGGGACTGCAAGGTGTCCAAGAGGTAGTGCCCATTAAGATGCTGCACTGAGGAAATCCCCACCCTCTGGAGTCCTGGGCGTGGGGGGAGATAAGGGAGCCTTTAGCACCAAGATGGTGAAGAGTTCCTAGGTCTCTCCTTCTAGGTCTTCCCCTTACAAAAACTATGACAAATTCACATTTCCTCTCCCTAGGAGAGTGTGGTCCAGAGGCTAATCTCTGGTCGGAAGTAGTGAAGTTGTTTTATTTGATCACTACTTTGAAAGGCTGTTGGGGGGATCTTTATGAAGGACAAGACTTCCTCTAATGTGAAAGGCTGCCATGTACCAAAGATAAATTTGCTGGCTTAGCAAATTAGCCTGGTGTTGATCTCAGTTATCTCAGCTATCATGGATCAACCAGACCTGGATTAGAGGATCTCCAGTGACCCATGACACCAAAGGATTCTGGCAGTCTAGTGTACAGTGGGTCAATATCCACTTGCCCTTTTCTCCTTCTACCCAGGGCTTTTTCCCATGGTTCCCTCTGGGTCCTCTCCCATTCTGTTTTCCTATCCCTGAGAGGCCTGCCATGAATGAGTTTCTCTATGGGTTGGCTTCTTAATGGGTGCCTATGGACTTCTCAACTTGTTAGTCCTTCAAGGTGGTGACAAGTGGGAAGAAAATGCACTCAGGATTATAAACTATACCAAATTCTACAGCATGGCCCACCCTCAGAGCACTGTCCTTTTCCCTCCAGATGCCAGTTCATTTTCCCTGTTTACCCACTTTCCTTTTTCTTATTGGACTACGTACCTTGTCTGATCTTTTCCCAGAGTGAGTACAGTGTCTCACATACTCACTCTTTTCCTGGGGAGGGCCTCCAGGCAGGAATTTGTACTTGGCATGTTGGAGTTAAAGGGGAGTTTTTCTGTATGTCCTTGAAGATCTCCAGATGGTTCCTGCCTTCAGAGCTGATTTGCTCAACAACTATCTGCCAAGCTATGTCCTGTTTCTCCTGTTGGGGATAAGATATGTATCAGATTTGAAATTCACCACCAGATCCTCTGGAGACAATTGTGAGGTAAATCCCCCTTTCAGGATGGCCAGGCAAGCCCCCGGATCCAGTACTAAGGAGACTGAGTGTCAGGGCTCAGTTAATTGCCATCCTTACCCCATCATGAGAACATACAGGGCCTTCCAGAAAGGGTGGTAGGCCTGGAGTGAGTGAAGAAGGGCTCTCCAGTTTTGTGCGGAATGCTTATAGGAAAATTCTAGGCTGACGTAGAGTAAGAACTTGCCTTTCCTGATCATAGCCCACATCTAATCTCTCCTACCATTAATCAGGCTGGCAAAAGTCATCTAAATTGGATTAGACTGTGTTAGGTTCTTCGAGAGATGCTGAAGAACAATGTTTCGTCCTGTTCTTAAGGAAGTTACACATAGTGCCTTAATTCTAAAGTCCTTTCTTTTGCTCAATTCTGACCATGCACACATATGAACCACTTCCCCACAACTACCTTATGCTTTGCTCTCAATGGCCTGAGGCATTTAGGAAAAATGGGGACTCCAAAACTTGAGCATGACCTGTGTTGGATTTGGTTTTCTCTACTTGCAGATATTGTACACTTGGGAAAAGTGATTTTAGATCTGAGTCTCAATCCCTGCATGTGAGAAATAGAAAGAATAACATCTCTCATGCCAGGCTCTACTGAGGGAAGTCACTAGCACGCAATCATCATCACATGCTGGTCCTGCCAATCAGCATGGTCTTCTAGAAGTGTCTGTGCATTCTACTCTCCACACTTAAAATGCCCCCTCTTCTTCCCTGCCCATATTCAAATCCTATCCATATTTCAAGATGCAGTGGAATGTTGCTGTTTTAAACCCAAGAATTTGGAAAGCAACTTTGAATTAAGCTAACAGGTGTTGGTTTGAATTATTCCTTCAACAACATAGAGACCCTCGTGGAGTTTCTGAAGGAGAGCTACAGGGAGATGGTGGAGTCTCTATTACTCCCATTTCACGCCCCTGTTATGTGGGTCTATTAGTTACCACAAATTAGCCACCAAATCTCCGATTATTTCCTACGTATAGTGCTCTCTTTTCCCCTGAAATTTCCCTTTTCTTTATCTGTTCCTTTCTTCTGTCACCATTGACAGTTATATCAAGTTACTCTCTTCCCCTTTCTTGGCTGGGCAATTGAAAGAATGTAAATTGTCTCTTCTTAAGGAAAATAAACCAAATCATATCATTTCCTTGTATGTTCATATAAAAATTTACTCTGAGTCTTAACCTCTCTCCTCTGAGTACATTTGCAGTTATTCTGGAGTGTTCCACATTGATAAGACCTAACACTGACTTTTATTTCTCTATTTTCCTACTTAATGGTTGAAAATTGGCTACACTATCAGGTTCTTGTACTCACCAAAAGAAGTTTATATTCACCATTTTGCATTTTTTTATGGAGAAAGAAGCACAAGAGGGCTAATGACACAACTGCTATGATATATCTCCCAAAATAATGCTGCATGATGCCAGGGGTTGGGTGCAGTGAACAGCATACAGATCCGGTGTCTCCTACTCAGAGAAGCAAACAGATGCCATTTTCTTGGCTTTATTCCTTCTTATTTCTAGGCATCACTGCCTTATTCTTCTCCCCCCTGCCATGACACCGCTCATTCCAACTTATGCCATCTAAAGAATGAAAAATGAAAAAGTCCAAGGGGTTTGATTCTATTCACTCTCTACATTCTGTGCCTTCTGCATGGGTTTCCAGATGAATAGTTATTTTCTACTTACTTACAAGAAGTTAACTAACAGTGACTTTTTCATCCACTTATACAGGAATACTTCTTAGGAAAGGTGAGGAAAGAAAATGGGCATGTCCATGCTATTAAAACCCTCTTGGAGTGGGATCCGACGGAAATGGTGTGGCACCAAAAGAGGAAACCAAAGAAGAGGGCCCAAATATTCTGTCCTCCAAATTCCTCAATCTCATACTAAAGTTCTCTCTTGGGTTCTGCTGATTCTCCCTGTCTCCTAGTCATTATGCTGCCTAATTCCTCAAGGCTCAACTCAATGTCTCCTTCCAAGCTCACATTTGGTCAGGGTGGTAGCATTTTTGTAGAGACTTATACCTCAGAATCAAGTAAAGATATTAGAGTATAAGTGCTTCAAGACATGTATCACATTCCCACTAGGGCTATTGATGTAGGAAGAAAAATGAAAGTAACCAGAAATTTCTAACTATGTGAAAACCTTCACCATAGTTGGAACAGTAAGTCCATTGGAGTCAGTTTGTCTGTCAGGTGGCTCTCAGATCACACACAAAAATGGAATGTGAAGTTCCTCAGGAAGCAAGGATTTTGCTGAAACTGAGAAGAAAACAATGCTAGTTGTCTGTAGGGTTGGGTTCTGACTATACAGAGTGGGATGAGGCCACTGAATAGCTCCTACAAGATAGCCAAACCTGTCCCCTGCCAGGAGACATCCCCTGACAACCATTGTTCTCTCTGAATGGAAAGCAGGTAGCGCACAATCCCCACTATCACAGAAAGATTCTCTTTGCAGGTAAAGGTTAGTTTCAAGTAGTGAGAAAGTGTTGAAAACAGCTTTCTAGTTATGGCAGAGATAATAGGTCTCTCCAAATATTCCATTTGTTCTCCTACATTTCCTGGCCGCCTTGCAGTTAGGTAAGGTCACAATACTAACTCAAGCCAATGAAAAATGAGTAGAAGGAGTGTGTGGCATTTATGACATCAGACTGAAAAACCTATATGACATTCTCTCTTTCTCTCTTCCCCTATTCTGGTGACTGAGTTGGCTATGCATTCCTGATGGCATGGCTACAAGATGTTGGAGTATCTATCAGTCTAATTTCTGAGTGACCATATGGAACAAAGCTACCACTTCTCCCCCAAACCTGAATGAGACACGTAATATAAGGAAGAAATAAATTTACAGGGAGCTGATGGGTCTTTCTTCCTTACTCCCATGCTATTTTTCCAGACTAAGATCAGGCTCTAATGCTAGGTAGATCCCTCAGTTACCATAGTCATTAACCCTCCAGTTCTTTCCTAGCTCCCAAGCTGTTCTGTTTGACCCAGGAAATTTCCTTCTTCTTCTTCTGTCCCTCTCTAGTTTTATCATTGACAACATCCCAGTTTTTTCCTGGTCTTGTGGACTTTTACTTTATGTATGTATTGCCTAGCAGTCAGCAAAGACAAGGAAACCCCTATGCTGATTTCTGGAGCTCTTTGTTCTGCATAGTTTCCCCCTTTCTGGAACTCTGCTCTGGAGACTCTGTGGTCCCCAAATTGCCTCAAATCAGAAAGCCTGGGTAATTGTAGGACTTAACTTCAATTGTTTCCCTTCTCTCCTGGGTTACTTGTCTGATATTTGAAACCAATTTTTCTTATATTTTATATAATTTTGTAGTTGTTATAACAGGAGGCTAACTCTGGTTCTAGTTACTCCATCCTCACCAGAGATAGAAATCCTAAATTCAACTTTTAAATATAAAGAAGGAAGCCTACAATTGTAGATAAACTTTGCTTAGTGATAATGTTGTTTTGTTAAAGCTATATAAAACTATATAGTTTCATATAAAGCTATATAAAACTACAGCATTATGTCACAATAGGGCATGGTTCATCTGAGACAGAGATAAACAAGCATCTTCTTCCTCTCCTTTTTCTCCTCTTCCTTCCCATATTCTTTCCTCCTTTTCCTTCTTAGTCTTTAAAAAATAATTCTCCTCATCCATCCTCTTCCTTCACTCTTAACCAAAATAGTTCTTCTTAAACAACTTATGTCAAAGTTAAAATGATCATAAAATTTCCAGTATAAAAAATAATTATTTCAGAAACTAGTATTTCTATAAATTTGGTTTGAAACTCCATATTTTCTTTTCTACATGATTTAGCAGACCAATGCATTAAAAAACAATTATGTCTATATTTTTGGAAACACAATGTAAAAAGATGTGACACTGCAATATCAAAACAGAAATGTTGCAGGAAAGAAAGTGGGGCTGGAGAGGATAGTCACATCCCAGGACTCAGGGAAGTCCCTGGGACAGCCACCGAGTGTGGGTTTTTGGCTTCACACAGGGAAGAATTCAAGAGCAAGCCATAGTAAAGTGAAAGAAGGTTTATTCAGGGATAAAAACACTCCATAGACAGAGTGTGGGCCATCTCAGAAGGCGAGAGGCCCCAGGATACACAGTTGTCGGCTTTTATAGGGGTGGGTAATATCATAGGCTAATTAGTAAGAGGATTATTCCAACTATTTGGGGGATGGGGCAGGGATTTCCAGGAATTAGCCCACCACCCACTTCTTGGCCTTTTAAGGTCAGCCTGGGAACTATCATGGCACCTGTGGGTGTGTCATTTAGCATATGCTGATGTATTACAATGAGCATATACTGAGGCTCAAGGTCTAGTGGAAGTTGACTCCTCCACAATCTTGGACCTAGTTGGTTCTAACCAGTTTATGTCATGTCCTCAATGGCTATGTCACTCTTTTAAAGGTTGTGCCCTGAGTTGGGATGAAAATGTATAGGAGCAGAGTTTTTCTATATTATTGAAGTTAAGAAGGTATAAATTTAAATTAAAGTGTTATAAATTCAGGGTGTTAAATGTAACCTCCATGTGTTACCAGATGCAAGCCCATGTGCCTGATGCACAGTGAGGCCAAACAACACTGAAAGGTTGGAGTTTGGAGCAGAGGAATGTTTATTGCAGGGTCATGCAAGGAGGCAGGTGGCTCATGCCCCAGAAAAGTCCCGAACTCCCCAAAGGCTTTCAGCAAACCCTTTTTAAAGGCAAGGTGAGGGAGGGGCATGATTAGTTGTTGCAAACTTCTTGCTGTCAGATCCTTTGCTCTAGCAGCTGTCCACATAGGTCAGGTCATGATCATGATGTTCCTATAAACTTCCAACAAAACAAATGTTATTCTCTGTTCTGCAACTTTTTTATCTCCATATGAATGAGCTCTTAAAGGTCAGAGACTTGGGACAGGCTATCTTGTATATTTCAGGCTATAGGCGACATACTTTTACAAAAAGTGCAGAGCCAGCATGACTAAGCACAGCTTACATTCTTTTACAAAAGGTGCAGAGCCAGCCTGGGTTACAGGGATGGGCAGAGTCAGTGTGACTAAGCACAGGAAACAAAGCACAAAGGTTAAAGTAAAAAGGAGCAGATCTAATATGGAGTCAGATTTGTTCTTCCCTATTACACATGGTAACCACAAAGAATATAGCTATTGAATATACATAAAAGGGAGTGAGAAGATAATTTAAATGTTTCACTATGAAAAATCAACTAAACACAAAAGTAGTACTGCAGGAAGTGAGAGATAAAAAAAGCTATTACAGCATTTAGATAACAAATAACAAAATGACAGAGATAAGGCCCTCCTTGCCAGCAATTACTTTAAATGTAAATGGATTAAAGTCTCCAATCAAAAGACAGAGATTGGCAGAATGGATTTTAAAAAACTATGACCTAACTATGCACTGTTCACAAGAGACTCACTTTATCCAGATACCCAGATTGGTTGAAAGTGAAACAATGGAAAAGACATACTCCATGCAAATAGAACCAAAAGAAAATAGGGATGCTTTTAATATCAGACAAACAGACTTTAAATCAAAAAAGTTTACAAAAGACAAAGAAGGACATTTTATGTTAATAAAAGTTTCAATACAGCAAGAAAATATAATGAGTTATAAACATTTACACATCAAATAACAGACTTTCAAATATATGAAGCAAAAATGGACAAAATTGAAAGGACAAATAGTTCTATAATAATAGTTGGAGACTTCAAAACCCTACTCTCGACAATGAGTAAAACAACGAGACAGAATGTAAGTAGGGAAATGGATGGCTTAAAGAACACAGTAAGCCAACTAGATCTAACAGACATATATAGAACAATCTACTCAGCAACAAGAGAATATGCATTCTTCTCAAGTGCATATGGGACATTATCCAGGATAGATCATATGTTAAGCCACAAATTAAGTCTCAATACATTTTAAAAGGTATATACCATATATTACAAATGAACTTATTCACAAAACAGAAACAGTCGCAGACTTAGAGAACAAACTTATGGTTACTGGGGGAAGGGTGGGGGGAGGGATAGTTAGGGAGTTTGGGATTGACATGTACACACCTCTATATTTAAAATGGATAAACAAGGGCCTACTATAAAGCACAGGGAACTCTGCTCTATACTATGTAACAACCTAAATGGGAAAAGAATCTGAAAAAGAATAGATACATGTATATGTATAACTGAATCATTTTGCTGTACACATGAAACTAACACAACATTGTTAATCAACTATACTCCAATATAAAATAAAAAGTTTTTTAAAAAAGAAAAATTTTTAAAAAGATACATATCATACAAAATATCTTCTCTGACCACAACAGGATGAAGTTAGAAATCAATAATAGACGGAAAACTGGAAAATTCACAAAATTGTGGAATTAACACACTTTTAAACAACCAATGGATCAAAGAAGAAATCACAAGGGAAATTAGAAGATACTTAGAGATGAATGAAAATGAAAACAAAACATACCAAGACATAGGGATACAGCAAAAGCATTGCTGAGTGGGAAGCCCACAGCTATAAATGCTTACACTAAAAAGGAAGAAAGATCTCAAACAATAACTTAACTTTACAACTGAAGAAACTAGAAAAAGAACAAACTAAACCCAAAGCTAGCAGAAGGAATGAAATAATAAATATTAGGGTGGAGATAAATGAAATAGAGAATAGAAAAACAATAGTAAAAATCAATGATACCAAAAGTCTGTTCTTCAAAAAGATCAATAAAATCAACAGAATTTTAGCTAGATGGACTAAGAAAAAAGAGATAAGACTCAAATTACTAAAATCAGAAACGAAAGTGGGACACTACTACTGATTCTACAGAAATGAAAAGGATTATGAGAGTACTATGAACAGTTGTACACCCATACATTGGATAACCTAAATGAAATGGACACATTCCTAGAAACAAAAAACCTACCCAGACTGAATCATGAAGAAATAGAATATCTGAATAGACTTGTAACTAGTAAAGAGATTGAATCAGTAATCAAAAATCTCCTGACAAAGAAAAGCCCTGGATCTGTTGGCTTCACTGGTGAATTCTAACAAATATTTAAAGAAGGACTAACTAATTCCTCTCAAGCTCTTTCAGAAGACTGAAGATAAAGGAACACTTCCTGACACATTCTGAGGCCAGCATTGCTAGGAAACCAAATCCAGATAAAGACACTATAAGAAAACTATAGCCCAATATTCCTTATGAACCTTGATGTAAAAATCCTCAACAAAATATTAGCAAACCAAATTTAGCAGTACATCAAAAGGATTATATGCCATGACCACATAGGATTTATTCCTGGAATGCAAAGATGGTTCAACATATGAAAATTGATCAGTGTAATACTCGACATTAATAGAATGAAGGAAAAAAACCCACAAGATCATCTCAGTTGATGCAGAAAAAGCATTTGACAAAATTAAATACCCTTTCATGATAAAAACACACAACAAGCTATGAATAGAAGAAAACTACCTCAACATAATAAAAGCCATATATGAAAAACCCACAGCAAACATCATACTCAATGGTGAAAGACTGAAAGGTTTTCCTCTAAAATCAGGAACAAGGCAAGAATGCACACATTTCTATTCAACATAGTACTGGATGTTCTAGCATAGCATTTAGGAAGAAAAAAAATTAAAAAGCCATCCAAATTGGAAAGAAAGAAGTAAGATGATCTGTTTGCATATGATATAACTTTATATGTAGAAAACCCTAAGGACTCTACCCCCCAAAAGTTTGGACTAATAAACAAATTCAGCAAATTAGCAGGATACAGAAGCAACATGCAAAACTTAGTTGCATTTTTGTACGCTAACTACAAACAATCTAAAAGAGGAAATAAGAAAATAATTCCATCATTAAAGACTTAAATGTAAGACCTGAAACCATAAAACTCCTAGAAGAAAACATAGGGGGAAAGCTCCTTGACATTGGTCTAGGCAATGATTTTTTTGAATTGACACCAAAAACACAGGCAACAAAAGTTTCTGCAACAACAAAGGTAACAATCGGGCTTCCCTGTGTGGCACAGTGGTTAAGAATCCGCCTGCCAATGCAGGGGACATGGGTTTGAGCCCTGGTCCAGGAAGATCCCACATGCCACAGAGCAATGAAGCCTGTGTGCCACAACTACTGAGCCTGCACTCTAGAGCCCACAAGCCACACCACTGAGCCCATGTGCCACAACTACTGAAGCCCAGGTGCCTAGAGCCCATGCTCTGCAAAAAGAGAAGCCACCACAATGAGAGTAGCTCCCACTCACCGCAACTAGAGAAACCCTGCGTGCAGCAACGAAGACCCAATGCAGCCAAAAATAAAATAAATTAATTTTTAAAAAAAGGTAACAATAAGCAAAGTGAAAAGTCATCCTATGGAATAGCAGAAAATATTTGCAAACTATATATCTGACAAGGGGTTAATATCCAAAATATATAAGGAATTCATACAACTAAATAGCAAAAACAGAAAACCCACAAACACAAATAATTTTATTTAAAAATGGGCAAAGGACCTGAATTTTCCCAAAAAAGATATACAAATGGTCAATAGGAATATAAGAAGATACTCAACATCACTACTCATATGGGAAATGCAAATCAAAATCACAATGAGAAAAAAAAATCACAATGAGATTAGCACCTCACACCTGTTATTATGCTTATTATCAAAAAGTCAAAAGATAACAAGTGTTGTGAGAATGTGGAGAAAAGAGAAACCTGGCACACTGCTGCTGTGACTGTAAGTTGGTACAGAGATTATAGAAAATAGTATGGAGGTTCCCCCCAAAATTAAAAATAGGACTACCATATGATGTAGTAATTCCACTTGTGGGTATATATCCAAAGGAAATAAAATCACTATCTCAAAGAGATATTTGCACTGCTTTGTTAATTGCAGCATTATTCACAGTAGCAAAGATATGGAAACTACCTAAGTGTTTGTTGACAGAGGAATGGATAAAGAAAAAAAAAAAAAAAAAAATATATATATATATATATATATATATATATATACACACACATAGTGGACTATTATTCAGCCTTTAAAAAGGTGGAAATCCTGCCATTTTCTACAATATGGATGAACCTGGAGGACATCAAGCTAAAAACAAAGTGAAATAAGCCAGACACAGAAAGACAAATATTACATTATCTCATTTGTAAACAGTCTTTAAAAAAAAAAAGTTGGAACTTATAATAACAGAGAAGAGAATGAGGGTTACCAGAAGCTGGGGAGTGAGGGAATGGGCATATATTGATCAATGGACACAAACTTTCATTTATAAGATGAATAAGTTCTAGAGCCCTAATATACAATATAGTGTCTATAGTTAATAATAATGTATTGTGTACTCGAAATTTGATAATAGATCTCAAGTGTTCTCACCACACATACACACACACACACACACACACATACACACACACACAGAGTAACAATGGGAGATGATGGATATATAAATTGGTTTGAGTGTGGTAACCATTTCACAATGTATACATGATGTAACAATTGTATAATATATGTATATGTATACATGTATATATATATATATATATATATATATATATATATATAGCCTTTTGACCACCTTCCCTTCACTCATTTTTCATACAATTAGCACAATTTCATTCAATTCATATAATTCTATATATCAAAAATAAGTAAAAAAAGAAAACAATTCCATTTATAATAGCATCTAAAAGAACAAAGTACTTAGGAATTAAAGAGATGAAAAACTTGTGCAATGAAAACTGCAAAACATTGCTAAAAGAAATTAAAGACATAATAAATGGAAAAACATCCAATGTTCATGGATTGTTAGATTTAATATTGTTATGATGTCAATACCACTCAAAGCACAGGTTCAATTCAATTCCTATCAAAATTCTGATGATTTTCTTCAGAAATAGAAAAGAACGAATCCTAAAATTTTAATGGAATCTGTAGGGACTCCAAATAGTCTTGAAATGAAAGAAAAAAGTAGGAGGACTCACACTTCCTGATTTTGATGGTTATTTTTGTGTGTCAGTATGACTGGGCTCAGGGATGCCCAGATGGCTGGCAAAACATTCTATACGACGTGTCTGCGCAGGTGTTTCTGGAAAAGATTAGCATTTAATTCAGTATACTGAGTGAAGATATCCACCTTCATCAATGTGGGTGAACATCATCTAATCCATTGAGGTCCTGAATAGAAGAAAAGGAAATGGAAGAGTGAATTCTCTGTCTCTTCTTGAGCTGGCATGTCCATTTTATCCTCACATTGGACATTGGAGCTCCTAGTTCTCAGGACTTAGGACTCAGACTGAATTATACCACTGACTTTATTTGAATACTATTTTTTTTAAATGTAACAGGTGTTGGTAAAAATATGGAGAAACTGGAACCACTGTTTGTGTTGTACAACCACTGTGGAAGACAGTATGGTGGTGCCTTAAAAAGTTAAAGATAGAATTACCATACGATCCAGCAATTCCACTTCTGGGTAAATACCCAAAAGAATTGAAAGCAGATTCTCAAGGAGATATTTGTACATCCATGTTCATAGCAAGATTATTCACAATAGCTAAAAGGTGGAAGCAGTCCAAGTATACATTGATGGATGAATGACTAAAAAAAAGTAGCATATACATACAATGGAATATTCAGCCTTAAAAAAGGAAGTAAATTCTGGGGGGCGGAGTCAAGATGGTGGCGTGGGGGGATGCAGAGTTCAAGTCTCCCAACAACTAGGGCACCTGCTGGATGCTGGTGGGGAATCTTGATGCCCAAGGAGATGGGAGGAACCCCCAAGTGACTGAGTAGGACATGGCGGGGAGTGAGGGGGGAGAAGAAGTGGAGGCCAGATGGGACTGGTGCCCCTGAGGGGTGGCTGGGAGACAGGAGGGGTTCCCATGCCTAGAGGAACCCTTGGGGGCTTGGAGGATTGCGGCGAGTGCAGCTAGCATTTCCCCTGCCCAGCCAGGTCCTCGGCCTTCTGGGGCCCCCTCTGACTGTGTTGGTCCTAGGGGTGTGTGGGGGGGTGACGAAGAGGAGAGGCAGATGGGGAGGGACCCTTTGGGATCAGAGGATCAGGGGAGATGTGCTAGTTTCCCCTGCCAACTCCTGACCTGGGAAGCCTGCTGGGGTCCCAGGCCAGGTCCTCTGCCTTCCAGGGCTCCCTCCAGCTGTGTTGGTCCTGGGGGTGTAGGAGGGGGTGGGAAGAAGAGGAGAGGTAAACAGGGAGGGTCCCTCTAGGATTGGCGGATCAGTGAGGAGCACACCTAGTATCTCCTTTACCCACTTGGGCCCCAGGGAGCCTCCTGGGATCCTGGGCCTGGTCCTCCACCCCTCTGCGGCAGCATCTGGCCATGTGAGTCCTAGGGGCATAGGAGGGAGGGAGGAGGGGGGAAGAGGAGGAGAGGCAGATAGGGTGTCCCTCCAGGACCAGAGGATCAGGGGAGGCATGGTAGGCGTTTCCCCACCCACTTGGGCCCCAGGAAGCCTGTTGGCTTCTGGGCCTGGTCCCCTGCCTTATGGGCCCCCCTCTGGCCACATGGGTCTTAGGGAAATAGGAGGGAGGAGGGTGAAGAAGAAGACAGGCCAACGGGGAGGGACCCTCTGGGATCGGAGGACTGAGGGGAATGTGCCTAGTGTTTCCCCCACCCACTTGGGACCAGGGAGCCTGCTGGGGTCCTGGACCTGGACCTCAACCCTCCAAGGCTAGAGGCACTCCTGGGCCATTTTGGCTGCCCTGAGCCTAAGCCCCGCCCCCCACCCCCTCAGGACCTTTTCCGGCCCTGTTGTTCCTAAGCATAGGCCCTGTCCCCCAGCTAAACCCTGCCCTTGCCTATGTCCCGCCACAGCCAAGGACTTTTCCAGCTATTTTTTTCCCTCTTTTTTGGTATTGTGGTTCTGTTTTATCTTCCAGTTGTTGTTTCAACTGTATATTTTTAAATTTTTTCTAACATATCTGTTAGTTTTCTAATCTTATTTTATTTTTTACTATTTTGTTATTGTTCTGCTCCTTTGTTTTTTGGGGGGTTTTCTTGCTGCCACGCGTGGCTGTGGGATCTTGGTTCACAAGCCAGGGGTTGGACCTGAGCTCTGGCAGTGGGAGCTCCAAGTCCAAACCACTGGACTAACAGAGAACCACAGACCCCAGGGAAGATTCATCAGAGTGAGGTCTCCCAGAGGTCCTCATCTCGGAACCAAGACCCGGCTCTACCCAACAGCCTACAAACTCCAGTGCTGGAAGCCTCAGGTCAAACATCCAGTAAGACAGGAACACAATCACATCCATCAAAAACCAAAAAAAAAAAAGAGATGATAAAAAAATATGTTACAGATAAAGGAGCAAGGTAAAAACCCACCAGACCAAATAAATGAAGAAGAAATAGGCAACCTACCTGAAAAAGAAGTAAGAGTAATGATAGTAAGGATGATCCAGAATCTCAGAAGTAGAATGGAAGTACAGATTCAGAATATACAAGAAATGTTTAACAAAGATCTAGAAGAACTAAAGAACAAACAAATATGGATGAACAACACAATAACAGAAATGAAAAATACTAGAAGGAATCAATAAAAGAATAACTGAGGCAGAAGAATGAATAAGTGAGCTGAAAGACAGAATGGTGGAAATAACTTCCAAGGAGCAGAATTAAGAAAAAAGTATGAAAAGAATTGAAGACAATCTCACAGACCTCTGGGACAACACTAAACACACCAACATTCAAAGTATAGGGGTCCCAGAAAAAGAATAGAAAAAGAAAGGGTCTGAGAAAATATTTGAAGAGATTATAGTGGAAAACTTCCCTAACATGGGAAAGGAAATCGCCACCCAAGTACAGGAAGCATAGAGAGTCCCATACAGGATAAACCCTAGGAGGAACACACCAAGACACATGTTAAACAAACTCACAAAAATTAAATACAAAGAAAAAATATTAAAAGCAGCTAGGGAAAAGCAAAAAATAACATACAAGGGAATCCCCATAAGGTTATCAGCTGATTTTTCAGCAGAAACGCTGCAGGCCAGAAGGGAGTGGCAGGATATACTTAAAGTGATGAAAGAGAAAAACCTACAACCAAGATTACTCTACCTGGCAAGAATCTCATTCAGATTCGAAGGAGAAATCAAAAGCTTTACAGACGAGCAAAAGCTAAGAGAAGTCAGCACCACCAAACCAGCTTTACAACAAATGCTAAAGGAACTTCTCTAGGTGGGAAACACAAGAGGAGGAAAAGACCTACCAAAAAACCCAAAACAATTTTAAAACTGGTAATAGGAACATACATATCAGTAATACCCTTGAATGTAAATGGATTAAATGCTCCAGCCAAAAGACACAGACTGGCTGAATGGATACAAAAACAAGACCCATATATATGCTGTCTAAAAGACACCCACTTCAGACCTAGGGACACATACAGACTGAATGTGAAGGGATAGAAAAAGACATTTCATGCAAATGGAAATCAAAAGAAAGCTGGAGTAGCAACACTTATATCAGATAAAATGGATTTTAAAATAAAGACTGTTACAAGAGATAAGGAAGGACACTACCAAGAAGAAGATATAAGAATTATAAATATTTATGCACCCAACATAGACGAACCTCAATACATAAGGTAAATGCTAAAAACAATTAAAGGGGAAATCGAGAGTAATACACTAATAGTAGGGGATTTAAACACCCCACTTACACCAATGGACAGATCATCCAAACAGAAAATAAATAAGGAAACACAAGCTTTAAATGACACAACAGACCAGATAGATTTAATTGATATCTATAGGACATAATGGCAGAGTACACTTTCTTCTCAACTGCACATGGAATATTCTCCAGGATAGATCACATCTTGGGTCACAAATCAAGCCTCAGAAAATTATTTTTTTGTTCTTGTGCCGGGTCTTAGTTGTGGCTGGCAGGCTCCTTAGTTGTGGCATGTGAACTCTTAGTTGCAGCTCGCATGTGGGATCTAGTTCTCTGACCAGGGATCAAACCCAGGATCCCTGCATTGGGAGCCCAGAGTCTTAACTGATGCACCAACAGGAAAGTCCCAAGCCTCAGAGAATTTAAGAAAATTGAAATTGTATAGGACTTCCCTGGTGCACAGTGGTTAATAATCTGCCTGCCAACGCAGGGACCCAGGTTTGAGCCCTGGTCCAGGAAGATCCCACATGCCACAGAGCAACTATGCCCGTGCGCCACAACTACTGAGCCTGTGCTCTAGAGTGCCTGAGTCAAAACTACTGAGGCTGTGCATCACAACTACTGAAGCCCGTGTACCTAGAGCCCATGCTCCACAACAAGAGAAGCCACCACAATGAGAAGTTCACAGGCTGCAACAAAGAGTAGCCCCCACTCGCCACAACTAGAGAAAGCCTGCATGCAGCAACAAAGACCCAACACAGACAAAAATAAATAAATTAATTTAAAAAATTGTATCAAGCATCTTTTCTGACTACAATGCTATGAGATTAGAAATCAATTACAGGAAAAACCTGTAAAAAACACAGATACCTGGAGGTTAAACAGTGCACTGCTAAATAACCAAGAGATCACTAAAGAAATCAAAGAGGAAATAAAAAATACATAGAAACAAATGACAATGAAAACACGATGACCCAAAACCTATGGGACGCAACAAAAGAAGTTTAAGAAGGAAGTTTATAGCAATTCAACCTCACCTCAAGAAACAAGAAAAATCTAAAATAAACAATCTAACCTGATACCTAAAGCAATTAGAGAAGGAAGAACAAAGAAAACCCAAAGTCAGTAGAAAGAAAAAAATTATAAAGATCAGAGCAGAAATAAATGAAATAGAAATGAAGAAAACAATAGCAAAGATCAGTAAAACTAAAAGTTGGTACTTTGAGAAGATAAACAAAATTAATGAACCTTTAGCCAGATTCATCAAGAAAAAAAGGGAGAGGACACAAATCAATAAAATTAAAAATGAAAAAGGAGAAATTACAACTGATACCACAGAATTACAAAGGAGACCACTACAAACAACTACATGCCAGTAAAATGGACAACCTTGAAGAAATGGACAAATTCTTGGAAAGGTACAATTTTCCAAGACTGAACCAGGAAGAATTAGAAAATATAAACAGACCACTCACAAGAAATGAAATTGTAATTTAAAATCTTCCAACAAACAGAAGTTTAGGACCAGATGGCTTCACAGGCGAATTCTATCAAACATTTAGAGAAGAGCTAACACCTATCCTCAAATGCTTCCAAAAACTTGCAGGGGGAGGAAGACTCCCCAATTTGTTCAACAAGGCCACCATCACCCTGATACCAAAACCAGACAAATATATCACACAAAAAGAAAAGTACTGACTCAGTTAGGAAGATGGCAGAAGAGTAAGATGCGGAGATCACCTTCCTCCTCACAGATACATCAGAAATACATCTACACGTGGAACTGCTCCTATAGAACACCCACTGAACGCTGGCAGAAAACCTCAGACCTCCCAAAAGGCAAGAAACTCCCCACGTACCTGGGTAGGGCAAAAGAAAAAAGAATAAACAGAGACAAAAGAATAGGGACAGGACCTGCACCAGTGGGAGGGAGCTGTGAAGGAGGAAAGGTTTCCACACACTAGAAGCCCCTTCACAGGCGGAGACTGCGGGTGGCGGAAGGGGGCAGCTTCGGAGCCACGGAGGAGAGCACAGCAACAGGGTGCAGAGGGCAAAGCAGAGAGATTCTTGCAGAGGATCGGTGCTGACCAGCACTCACCAGCCCGAGAGGCTTGTCTGCTCACCTGCTGGGGTGTGTGGGGGCTAGGAGCTGAGCCTTGGGCTTCGGTCAGATCCCAGGGAGAGGTCTGGAGTTGGCAGAGTGAAAACAGCCTGAAGGGGTTAGTGCACCACGGCTAGCCGGGAGGGAGTCCCGTTGAAGTCTGGAGCTGCCGAAGAGGCAAGAGACCTTTTCTTCCCTCTCTGCTTCCTGGTGTGCGAGGAGAGGGGTTTAAGCACGCCGCTTAAAGGAGCTCCAGAAATGGGCGCCGAGATGCCAAAGAGACAGGAGACTTTTTCTTGCCTCTTTGCTTCCTGCGGCATGAGGAGAGGGGATTAAGTGCACCGCGTAAAGGAGCTGCAGAAACGCGTGCGAGCCACGGCTGTTGGCGCGGACACCAGAGACGGGCGTGGGATGCTAGGGTTGCTGCTGTCGCCACCAAGAAGCCTTTGTGCAAGCACAAGTCACTGTCCACACCTCCCCTCCTGGGAGCCTGTGCAGCCCGCCACTGCTGGGGTCCCGGGGTCCAGGGACAGCTTCCCCGGGAGAACGCGCAGCGTGCTTCGGGCTGCTGCAGCAGCACGCTGGCTTCTGCTGCCACAGGCTCGCCCTGCATCCATGCCCCTCACTCCCCCCCGCCTGTGCCGGAGCCCCTGAATCAGCTGCTCCTTTAACCCCATCCTGTCTGAGTGAAGAGCAGATGCCCTCGGGTGACCTACACGCAGAGGCGGGGCCAAGTCCAAAGCTGAACCCCGGGAGCAGTGCAAAGAAAGAGGAGAGAGGGAGGTCTCTCCCAGCAGCCTCAGAAGCAGCGGATTAAAGCTCCACAGTCAACTTGAAGTGCCCTGCATCTATGGAAAACCTGAATAGACAGCAAAATATCCCAAGTTGAGGAGGTGGACTTTGGGAGCAAGATACACTATTATTTTCCCCTTTTTTTCTTTTTGTGAGTGTGTATGTGTGTTCTGCTGTGTGAGATTTTGTCTGTATAGCTTTGCTTTCACCATATATCCTAGGGTTAGACCGACCCGTTTTTTTAATAAAATTTTTCTTCTTAATAATTATTTTTTATCTTAATAACTATATTTTATCCTACTTTATTTTGTCTTCTTCCTTCCTTTCTTCCCTCCTTCCTTCCTTTCTTCCTCCCTTCCTTCCTTCCTTTCTTCCTCTCTTTCTTCCTACCTTCCTTCCTCCCTTTCTTCCTCCCTTCCTTCCTCTCTTCTTTCCTCCCTTCCTTCCTCTCTTCCTTCCTCCCTTTCTTCCTCTCTTCCTTCCTTCCTTCCTCTTGCCTTCTTCCTTCCTTCATTTCTTCCTTCCTTTCTTCCTTCCTCCCTTCCTTCCTTCCATCCTTCCTTCCTTCCTTTCTTTCTTTCCTTTCTATTTTTTCTCCCTTTTATTTTGAGCCGTGTGGATTAAAGGCTCTTGGCACTCCAGCCAGGTGTCAGGGTTGTGTCTCTGAGGTGGGAGAACCAACCTCGGGACACTGGTCCACAAGAGACCTCCCAGCTCCATGCAATATCAAATGGCAAAAATCTCCCAGAGATCTCCATCTCAACACCAACACCCAGCTTCACTCAATAACCAGCAACAAACAGTGCTGGACACCCTATGCCCAACAAATAGCAAGACAAGACTACAGCCCCATCCATTAGCAGAGAGGCTCCCTAAAATCATAATAAAGCTACTAACATCCCCAAACACACCACCAGACGTGGACCTCCCCATCAGAAAGACATGATCCAGCCTCATCCACCAGAACATAGGCAACACTCCCCCCAACCAGGAAAGCTACTCAACCCACTGAACCAGCCTTAGCCACTGGGGACAGTAACCAAAAACAACAGGAACTGCGAACCTGCAGCCTGCAAAAAGGAGACCCCAAACACAGTAAGATAAGCAAAATGAGAAGACAGAAAAACACACAGCAGATGAAGGAGCAAGATAAAAACCCACCAGACCTAAGAAATGAAGAGGAAATAGGAAGTCTACCTGAAAAACATTTCAGAATAATGATAGTAAAGATGATCCAAAATTTTGGAAATAGAATAGACAAATTGCAAGAAACATTTAGCAAGGACCTAGAAGAAATAAAGAGGAAGCAAGAAATGATGAGCAACACAATAAATGAAATGAAAAATACTCTAGATGGGATCAATAGCAGAATATCCGAGGCAGAAGGACGGATAAGTGACCTGGAAGATAAAATAGTGGAAATAACTACTGCAGAGCAGAAGAAAGAAAAAAGAATGAAAAGAACTGAGGACAGTCTCAGAGACCTCTGGGACAACATTAAACACACCAACATTCTAATTATAGGGTTCCCAGAAGAAGAAGAGAAAAAGAAAGGGACTGAGAAAATATTTGAAGAGATGATAGTTGAAAACTTCCCTAATGTAGGAAAGGAAATAGTCAATCAAGTCCAGGAAGCACAGAGACCCCATACAAGATAAATCCAAGGATAAAAACGCCAAGACATATAATAATCAAACTGTCAAAAATTAAATACAAAGAAAACATATTAAAAGCAGCAAGGGAAAAACAACAAATAATACACAAGGGAATCCCCATAAGGTTAACATCTGATCTTTCAGCAGAAACTCTACAAGCCAGAAGGGAGTGGCAGGACATACTTAAAGTGATGAAGGAAAAAACCTACAACCAAGTTTACTCTACCCAGCAAGGATCTCATTCAGATTTGATGGAGAAATTAAAACCATTACAGACAAGCAAAAGCTGAGAGAGTTCAGCACCACCAAACCAGCTTTACAACAGATGCTAAAGGAACTTCTTTAGGCAAGAAACACAAGAGAAGGAAAAGACCTACAAGAATAAACCCAAAACAAGTAAATGGTAATAGGAACATACATATCGATAATTACCTTAAATGTAAATGGATTAAATGCTCCCACCAAAAGACACAGACTGGCTGAATGGATACAAAAACAAGACCCATATATATGCTGTCTACAAGAGACCCACTTCAGAACTAGGAACACTTACAGACTGAAAGTGAGGGGATGGAAAAACATATTCCATGCAAATGGAAATCAGAAGAAAGCTGGAGTAGCAATTCTCATATCAGACAAAATAGACTTTAAAATAAAAACTATTACAAGAGACAAAGAAGGACACTACATAATGATCAAGGGATCAATTCATGAAGAAGATATAACAATTGTAAATATTTATGCACCCAACATAGGAGCACCTCAATACATAAGGCAAGTACTAACAGCCATAAAAGGGGAAATCGACAGTAACACAATCATAGTAGGGAACTTTAACACCCCACTTTCACCAATGGACAGATCATCCAAAATGAAAATAAATAAGGAAACACAAGCTTTCAATGATACATTACACAAGATGGACTTAATTGATATTTATAGGACATTCCATCCAAAAACAACAGAATACACATTTTTCTCAAGTGCTCATGGAACATTCTCCAGGATCGATCATATACTGGGTCACAAATCTAGCCTTGGTAAATGTAAGAAAATTGAAATTGTATCAAGTATCTTTTCCGACCACAGCACTATAAGAGTAGATATCAATTACAGGAAAAGATCTGTAAAAAATACAAATAAATGGAGGCTAAACAATACACTACTTAACAACGAAGTGATCACTGAAGAAATCAAAGAGGAAATCAAAAAATACTTAGAAACAAATGACAATGGAGACACGACGACCCAAAACCTATGGGATACAGCAAAAGTAGTTCTAAGAGGCAAGCTTATAGCAATACAATCATACCTTAAGAAAGAGGAAACATCTCGAATAAAAAACCTAACTTTGCACCTAAAGCAATTAGAGAAAGAAGAACAAAAAAACCCCAAATTTAGCAGAAGGAAAGAAATCATAAAGATCAGATCAGAAATAAAAGAAAAAGAAATGAAGGAAACAGTAGCAAAGATCAATAAAACTAAAAGCTGGTTCTTTGAGAAGATAAATAAAATTGATAAACCATTAGCCAGACTCATCAAGAATAAAAGGGAGAAGACTCAAATCAATAGAATTAGAAATGAAGAAGGAGACATAAGAACTGACACTGTAGAAATACAAAAGATTATTAGAGATTACTACAAGCAACTGTATGCCAATAAAAAGGACAACCTGGAAGAAATGGACAAATTCTTAGAAATGCACAAGCTGCCGAGACTGAACCAGGAAGAAACAGCAAATATTAACAGACCAATCACAAGCACTGAAACTGAAACTGTGATTAAAAATCTTCAAACAAACAAAAGGTCAGGACCAGATGGCTTCACAGGCGAATTCTATCAAACATTTAGAGAAGATCTAACACCTATCCTTCTCAAACTCTTCCAAAAGATAGCAGAGGGAGGAACACTCCCAAACTCATTCTATGAGGCCACCATCACCCTGATACCAAACCAGACAAAGACGTCAGAAAGAAAGAAAACTACAGGCCAATATCACTGATGAACATAGATGCAAAAATCCTCAACAAAATACTAGCAAACAGAATCCAACAGCACATTAAAAGGATCATACACCATGATCAAGTGGGGTTTATTCCAGGAATGCGAGGATTCTTCAATATACGCAAATCAATCAACGTGATACACCATATTAACACACTGAAGGAGAAAAACCATATGATCATCTCAATAGATGCAGAGAAAGCTTTTGACAAAATTCAACATCCATTTATGATAAAAACCCTGCAGAAAGTAGGCATATAGGGAACTTTCCTCAACATAATACAGGCCATATATGACAAACCCACAGCCAGCATTGTTCTCAATGGTGAAAAACTGAAACCATTTTCACTAAGATCAGGAACAAGACAAGGTTGCCCACTCTCACCACTCTTATTCAACCTAGTTTTGGAAGTTCTAGCAACAGCAATCAGAGAAGAAAAAGAAATAAAAGGAATCCAAATAGGAAAAGAAGAAGTAAAGCTGTCACTGTTTGCAGATGATATGATACTATACATAGAGAATCCTAAGGATGCTACCAGAAAACTACTAGAGCTAATCAATGAATTTGGTAAAATAGCAGGATACAAAATTAATGAACAGAAATCTCTGGCATTCTTATACACTAACGATGAAACATCTGAGAGTGAAATTAAGAAAACACTCCCATTTACCACTGCAACAAAAAGAATAAAATATCTAGGAATAAACCTAGCTAAGGAGACAAAATACTTGTATGCAGAAAACTATAAGACACTGATGAAAGAAATTAAAGATGATACAAATAGGTGGAGACCTAGCTAAGGAGACAAAATACTTGTATGCACAAAACTATAAGACACTGATGAAAGAAATTAAAGATGATACAAATAGATGGAGAAATATACCATGTTGGATTGGAAGAATCAACATTGTGAAAATGATTCTACTACCCAAAGCAATCTACAGATTCAATGCTATCCCTATCAAAGTACCACTGGCAGTTTTTACAGAACTAGAACAAAAAATTTCACAATTTGTATGGAAACACAAAAGACCCCGAATAGCCAAAGCAATCTTGAGAACGAAAAATGGAGCTGGAGGAATCAGGCTCCCTGACTTCAGACTATACTACAAGGCCACAGTAATCCAGACAGTATGGTACTGGCACAAAAACAGAAATATAGATCAATGGAACAGGATAGAAAGCCCAGAGATAAACCCACACACATATGGTCACCTTATCTTTTATAAAGGAGGGAAGGATATACAGTGGAGAAAAGACAGGCTCTTCAATAAGTGGTTCTGGGAAAACTGGACAACTACATGTAAAAGTATGAAATTAGAACACTCCCTAACACCACACACAAAAATAAACTCAAAATGGGTTAAAGACCTAAATGTAAAGCCAGACACTATCAAACTCTCAGAGGAAAACATAGGCAGAACACTCTATGACATACATCACAGCAAGATCCTTTTTGACCCATCTCCTAGAGAAATGGAAATAAAAACAAAAATAAACAAATGGGACCTGTGGAGAGCGCCATGCCCGTTAAGGGTATTCGGCCTGGAGGAAAATGACCAATTGAGCACAGGCTCTCAAAATAGAGGCAGGCATTCATGCATGCCTCAATAAGGTTGAGCCAACGCTCTTGGGACTTCTCCAACCCACGTTTCCCCCCGAGGTGATCAGTGCATGACAGGTGCAAGTGAAGCCCATTCTGGACAGATGAAAGCCCCCTTTTTGCTAATGTTTATCACAAGGTCAAGAACAATATGCCCAGTCATAACAGAAACTTTGGGTGCAAACACAGACGGTAGAAATATTGTTATCAAGAAGCTAACAGGATGAAAGACAGACTGTTCCCACGAGAAAGAAACTAGCCTAATCTTAAACAGAACCTAGTATGCTTTAACTCCCTGAACTCCCTGTAACTGCATTTTATAAAAGCTGTGCATGTAAACAATAAAATTGACACTTGTTTGCAATGGCTCCTGGTGTCCCTCCCGTCCTCACTCTTTCCTCTTAAACTTTTTCCTCATCCCCTTGCCACCTGAATTCGAGCCCTCGGTCGTGCTGGCAGCGACAGGGACCTAATGAAACTTAAGAGCTTTTGCACAGCAAAGGATACCATAAACAAGACCAAAAGACAACCCTCAGAATGGGAGAAAATATTTGCAAATGAAGCAACTGACAAAGGATTAATTTCCAAAATTTATAAGCAACTCATGCAGCTCAATAACAAAAAAACAAACAACCCAATCCAAAAATGGGCAGAAGAACTAAATAGACATTTCTCCAAAGAAGATATACAGATTGCTAACAAACACATGAAAGAATGCTCAACATCATTAATCATTAGAGAAATGCAAATCAAAACTACAATGAGATATCATCTCACACCGGTCAGAATGGCCATCATCAAAAACTCTAGAAACAATAAATGCTGGAGAGGGTGTGGAGAAAAGGGAACCCTCTTGCACTGCTGGTGGGAATGTAAATTGATACAGCCACTATGTAGAACAGTATGGAGGTTCCTTAAAAAACTACAAATAGAACTACCATACGACCCAGCAATCCCACTACTGGGCATATACCCTGAGAAAACCATAATTCAAAAAGAGTCATGTACCAAAATGTTCATTGCAGCTGTATTTACAATAGCCAGGACATGGAAGCAACCTAAGTGTCCACCAACAGATGAATGGATAAAGAAGATGTGGCACATATATACAATGGAATATTACTCAGCCATAAAAAGAAATGAAACTGAGTTATTTATAATGAGGTGGATAGACCTGGAGTCTGTCATACAGAGTGAAGTAAGTCAGAAGGAGAAAAACAAATACCGTATGCTAACACATATATATGGACTCTAAGGGAAAAAAATGTCATGAAGAGATTAGTGGTAGGACGGGAATAAAACACAGACTTACTAGAGCACAGACTTGAGGATATGGGGAGGGGGAAGGGTAAGCTGTGACGAAGTGAGAGAGTGGCAGGGACATATATACACTATCAAATGTAAATTAGATAGCTAGTGGGAAGCTGCCGCATAGCACAGGGAGATCACCTCTGTGCTTTGTGACCACCTAGAGTGGTGGGATAGGGAGGGTGGGAGAGAGGGTGACTCAAGAGGGAAGAGATGTGGGAACATATGTATATGTATAACTGATTCACTTTGTTGTGAAGGAAAAACTAACACACTATTGTAAAACAGTTATACTCCAATAAAGATGTTTAAAAAAAATTGTGAATCACTATATTGTACACCTGTAGACTTATATAATATTATACATCAACTGTACTTTAATAAATATATGTATATATGATCTGATTTTAAAAGGAAGAAATGATAGGTATTGCAAATTAAATAAAAAGAAATAATTTTATTAAATAAAGAAATAAAAATGGCTCCTTGGACTTCAATCAAATGGCAGATGCAGAACTCATCTGCCCCTGTGAACACATCAAAAATATATCTATATGTGAAACAACTCTCACTGAAAACTAACTGGAGACTAGCAGAAGGACTCCTGCACAACCAAGGCTTTAAGAAAGATCACACAGAATTGGGTAGCAAGGGAAGAAAAGCAATCAGGTCAGGATCTGTGCCCCTGGGAGAGGACTCAGAGTAAAAGAGAGACTGCAGGTGGAGACCCTCCCTAAAGAGTGAGTGTTTCGAGCCACACACTGGGTGCCCCCAAACTCAAATCTACCAAAAGGATGATGAGCCCCCTTGGCTGATTGGAGGACCAGTGAGACTAACAGGAGGGCTGTGGGAAGCCTGGACTCTGCTGCAGAGGAGTGCATAAACACTTGCTTGCTTCCAAAGCAGGGCAGAGAGGGCAGACTGAAACTGCTTGAGTGGCTGACTGGTGTCTTGTGACTGCCCTGGTACCTGCCCCAGCCTGAGCTGAGTGAACCCTCCAGCACCACTTACCTGGCATTGCAAGTCCACACTGGAGCAAGGGCTGCCATGACTAAGGAAAAGGCTTGGCTGTGAGATGCCGAGGTAGTTCAAACCATAAGCAGCATCTGAGCAGGGAGGGGGCAGCCATTACAGATGATTGCAAAAGGCAGCCCATCACAGGCAGTCTGGATTTCTGACAGCAGCCAGACAGCCACACACCATGCTTGACCCTCACCAGATACCCACACAAACCCCTCATGCTCCAGTACTGCTCCCCTCTGGGGCGAGGGTTCCAGTGCTGGGAGGGGGAAGAGCATGCACTTAAAGGGAACTGACTCAGCTTGGAACTGACCCTCAGGGATTCTGCTCCAGTAGCTTGGGACCTGACCCCACCCCCAGTAGGGCAGTGACAGCCACTAAGCAGAGAGGAAGTCCCACCTCACACCCAACTCTGGCCCTAGCCCTTCTATTTTCAGCCCCACTTCTTAGCAAGGTGATAGCTGCCAGCACATCCTGAGGAAAGACAGGACTTGTGTTCATGTCAAATACAACTCTCCCACCAAAGCCACTGGACACACACAGACTATAGCGAAGCTCCTCCATAAGGATACTCCTTCAAGACTGCTATAGGTAACTGTTTCACCTAATTTCTTAGAGACAGAGAAATATAAGCAAAATGAG
This sequence comes from Kogia breviceps, assembly GCF_026419965.1. Lineage (NCBI taxonomy): Eukaryota > Metazoa > Chordata > Mammalia > Artiodactyla > Physeteridae > Kogia > Kogia breviceps. Next base: position 67,601,331 of record NC_081310.1, on the reverse strand, counting down.
AAGACAGAGGAATTTGTCTCATTTGAAGAGCCAGAGAAAAACCCTGAAAAAAACAACCAATGGACAAAAAAAACCAATTTACCAGATAAAGAATTCAGAGCATTAGTGATAAGAATGCTAATGGAATTGGGAAAAAGAATAGATGGACATAGTGAGAATTTTAATTAGGAACTATAAAATATAAAAAAAGAACCAGTCAGGACAGATGAATACAATAACTGAAATGAAAACACATTCGAAGAAATGAACAGCAGTCTTGGTGATACAAAATAATATGCAAGTGACCTGGAAGATAGAATAACGGAAATCACCCAATTAGAACAGCAAAAAGAAAAAACATTCTCCAGGATACAGCACATGCTAGGCCACAGAATAAGTCCCAACAAGTTTAAGAAGATAAAAATTATATCAAGTATTTTTTCCAACCACAATGGTATGAAAATAGAAATCAATTACAGGAAGAAAAATGGGAAAAGAACAAACATGTGTAGATTAAACAACATGTTACTAAAAAACCAATGGGTCAATGAAGAAATCAAAAGGGAAATCAGAAAATACCTCAAGACAAATGAAAATGGAAACAACTTTCCAAAATCTATGGAATGCAGCAAAAGCAGTTTTAAGAGGGAAGTTTATAAAAATACAGGCCTATCACAAGAAATAAGAAAAATCTCAAATAAACAACCTCAACTTCTATATAAAGGAATGAGAAAAAGAAAAAACAAACAAAGCCCAAAGTCAGCAGGAGGGACGTAACAGTAAAGATCAGTGAGGAAATAAATAAAACAGAGACTAAAAAACCCAGAAAATATAAAAGAAACCAAGAGCTAGATCATTGAAAAGACAAACAAAATTAATAAACCTTTAGCCAGGCTCACCAAGAAGAAAAGAGAGAGGACCTAAACAAACAAGATGAGAAATAACAACCAATACCACACAGATACAAAACATCATGAGAATACTATGAACAGTTATATGCCAACAAATTAGACAATCTAGAAAAAATGGACAAATTTCTAGAAACATACAACCTTTCAAGACTGAATCAGGAAGAAATAGACAATCTGACAAGACTAATCACTAGGAGTAAAACTGAATCAGTAAAAACAAATGAACAAACAAAAACAAAATAAAACAACAAAAACTAGCAAACAAAAGTCCAGGATCCAACGGCTTTACAGATGAACTCTACCAAACATATAAAGAAGAACTAATACCTATAATTTTTAGACTATTCCAAAAATGAAGAAGATGGGACACTTCCAAATTCACTCTATAAGGCCACCATTACCCCAATACCAAAACTAGATAAAGACACTACAAAAAAAAAAGAAAATTACAGGCCAAAATCTCTGATGCAAAAAAATCTTTACAATTATCAGCAAATCAAACTTAATAATTTATAAAAAGTATCATGCACCAATGATCAAGTGGTATTTATTCCAGGGAATCAGGATTGATTCAATAATCACGGGCTTCCCTGGTGGCACAGTGGTTAAGAATCCGCCTGCTAATGCAGGGGACACAGGTTTGAGCCCTGGTCCGGGAAGATCCCACATGCCGCGGAGCAACTAAGCCCGTGTGCCACAACTACTGATACTGAGCTCTAGAGCCTGAGAGCCACAACTACTGAGCCCAAGTGCCACAACTACTGAAGCCCATGTGCCTAGAGCCTGTGCTCCACAACAAAAGAAGCCACAGCAGTGAGAAGCCCGTGCACTACAACGAAGAGTAGCCCCCACTTGCTGCAGCTAGAAAAAGCCCGCGCACAGCAACAAAGACCCAACACAGCCAAAAATAAATAAAATAAATTTTAAAAACATAAAATGCTTCAATAATCACAAATCAATGTGATTTACCATATTAACAAAATGAAGGATAAAAGTCACATGATCATCTCAACAGATACAGAAAAAGCATTTGACAAAATTTAACATCGATTCATTGTAAAAACTCTCATCGAAGTTGGTATACAGGGAACATATCTCAACATAATAAAAGCTATTTATGACAAACCCACAGCTAACATCATACTCAATGGTGAAAAGCCAAAAGCTTTCCCTCTAAAATCAGGAATAAGAAAAGGATGACAACTTCTGCCACTTCTATTTTTAACATAGTATTGGAAGTCCTAGCCATGGCAATCAGACAAGAAAAAGGAAAAAAAGGCATCCAGATTGGAAAGGAATTCTTAAAACTGTCATTATCTGCAGATGAAATGATACCATATATAGAAAACCCTAAAGTCTCTACCAAAACCCCACTAGAAATAACAAACAAATTCGGTAAAGTTGCAGGATACAAGATTAATAGACAGAAATCTGTTGCATTTCTGTATACTAATAATTTCTCAGAAAGAGAAATTAAGAATATAATTCCATTTACAATCACATTAAAAAGAATAAATACCTTGGAACAAACTTAACCAAGGAATGAAATACCTATACTCTGAAAACTATAAATTATTGATGAAGAATTTGAAAATTATAGAAAGAAATGGAAAGATATCCTGTGTTCTTGGATTGGAAGAAATAATGTTGTTAAAATGTCCATACAACCTAGAGATTTAATGTGATCCCTATCAAAATACCCATGACATTTTTCACAGAACTAGAACAAATAATCCTAAAATTTATATGGAACCACAAAAGATACCGAATTACCAAAGCAATCTTGAAGAAAAAAAGAACAACGCTGGGGGTATCACACTCCCTGACTCAGTTCATACTACAAAGCTACAGTAATAAAAACAGCACAGTACTGGCACAAAAACAGACACATATATCAGTGGAATAGAAAAGAGATTCCAGAAATAAACCCACATACTTATGGTCAATCAATCTACAACAAAGGAGGCAGGAATATGCAATGGAAAAAAGACAGTCTCCTCAGTAAATAGTGCTGAAGAAACTGGATAGCTACATGTAAAACAATGAGATTAGAACATTTCCTCACACCATATACAAAAATAAACTCAGGGCTTCCCTGGTGGCGCAGTGGTTGAGAATCCGCCTGCCGATGCAGGAGACACGGGTTCGTGCCCCGGTCCGGGAAGATCCCACATGCCGCGGAGCAACTAAGCTCGTGAGCCATGGCCGCTGCGCCTGCGCATCCGGAGCCTGTGCTCCGCAATGGGAGAGGCCACACCAGTGAGAGGCCCGAATACCGCAAAAAAAAAAAAAAAAAAAAAAAAAAAACTCAAAATGGATTAAAGACCTAAATGTAAGACTAGAAACCATAAAACTCCTACAAGAGGACATAGGCAGAACACCCTTTGACATAAATTGTAGCAATATTTTTTGGATCTGTCTCCTAAGGCAAAAGAAATAAAAGCAAAATAAACAAATGGGACCTAATTAAACTTAAAAGCTTTTGCACACCGTGGTAAATCGTTGACTAAACAAAAAGACAACCTACTGAATGAGAGAAAATATACGCAAATGATATGATTGATAAAAGATTGATATCCAAAAAATATAAACAGCTCATACAACTCAATACCAAAAAAGCAAAGAACCCAATGAAAAAATGAGCAGAAGACCAGAACAGATATTTTTCCAAAGAAGATACACAGATGGGCAACAGGCACATGAAAAAATGCTCAACACTGCTAATTATCAGAGAAATATAAATCAAAACCATGAGATATCACCTCACACCTGTCAAAATGGCTATCATCAAAAAGACCATAAATAACAAATGCTGGCAAGGATGTGGGGAAAAGGGAATGCTAGTATACTAGTGGTGGGATTTTAAATTGGTGCAGCCACTCTGGAAAACAGTAGGGAGGTTTCTCAGAAACCTAAAAATCAAACTACCATATAATCCAGCAATTCCACTGCTGGATATCTGAAGAAAACAAAAACACTAATTTGAAAAGATACATGCATGCTAATTATCACAGCAGCATTATTTACAATAGCCAAGATATGGAAGCTACCCAAATGTCCATCAAAAGATGGATGGATAAAGAAGATGTGTATACACACACACACACAATGGAATAGTACTTGACCATAAAGAAAAGAAATTCTGCCATTTGCAATAATGTGGATGGACCTAGAGATTATGCCTAGTGAAATAAGTCAGATAAACACTAATACTGTATGTTATCACTTATATATGGAATCTAAAATATAAAACGAATGTAATAACAAAACAGACTCACAGATACAGAGAACAAACTAGTGGCTACCAATGGGGAGAGGGAAGAGGAGGGGCAAGATAGGAGTATGAGATTAAAAGACACAAACTACTATGTATAAAATAAGTAAGCAACAAGGATATATGGTACAGTACAGGGAAATATAGCCATTACTTTGTAAATGGAGTATAATATATAAAGAAAGATATTGAATTACTATGTTGTACACCTGAAACTAATATATTGTAAATCAACTATACTTCAATAAAAAGATAAAGAAAACATTGACAAGAATAAACAATAAGTTTGTGTAAAAAAAATTAAGAGACATAAAAGAAGATGTTATTAAATGGAGATGCATACCAAGTTCCTGAGTGGAAAGACTCAATAGTATATAGATGTCAATTCATCCCCAAATCAAATTTTAATAAAAATTTTCAATAAAATTATTTTTGGAACTTGAAAAAACATAACAGCTCTTTTAGTAATTTTACAACTTGCCTTTCTAGAAAGAATGTGTATCTTTGAGTTTGGAATCTAGCAGTGTCATTAATTAAAAATTGCTGCTTTTTAGTAAAAGGTGAAATAAAAGATTTACATGTGTTCGGTTCCACTAGTGTGGCCAAAGGAATTAAGAAGGGCTTTGCTTTAGATCTTCATATTCTTGAAATTTGAAAGATAAACAGTTTTGGGGTTAGCACTTCTTTCATTCCAATGAATTAAAATAGTAATTATACGGTTGAAAATGAATGTTTCAGTTAAAACCTTTAAGTCTCCGATAGTGACGGTATAAAAAAAGGGTTTATTTCTTTTGCACCTTTGATTTCCTCCAGAGTCTCAATGCCTCGGTGTTTTCAACAGGGTACCACATTATTAGAAATATACTTGCATGTGGGCGTTATGAACTTTTTATTAATGCTGTGAAATGAGAAGGCTTGGTGCTTTACCAGCTGTGTTTTGACTACAAACATCAATCATGGAAAAATCATTTGAAACAATGTTCTTTTAGTTCAGTCTATTAGACCCTTGTTCAGGTTATAACTTTAGATAAATTTGAATAGTTCACGACTATAATCAATTACTCAGTTTCAATTATAATTCCTAATTGATTCAAACCTATTAGCACCATCTCTAGTGATAGTCTGTTACACCATGTTAGTAAAAGGCCAGTGGTTTGCGCCTAATGAATGTCTATGTATTAAATAATTAAAAACAGAAGTCTGCTTCTAAATATGTTAGGGTGGCACTGTCTGGTGGGTCCAACAGTTTGGATTCCTGGTCCTTAAGTATCATGCTTCTCAAGCCAGGGATTAGCACCTTTTGGGAGCTGCAAAGAACTTAGAAGGACAAAGAACCTAACTTAGGACACACAATAACTTATTCGTACTGGTGATACTAGACCAGGATCCTGCTCCCTCACAGTTCTGTAACCTTCGCTCGGTTTTTTTCTCTCAATACAAAAGAAAGACACCATTCTTTCCTCATCGATCCTTCTAGTATTAAGTTTGGAGGATGGTGGTAAATTAATAAACTTTTAAGAACCCCTCCCCCAGCTTTGAGAATTCAGAAATTTATAGCTTTTGTATAAGAAATTAGAATTAAGACTCTTTTAGACCCATGTTGGACTATGTCTACGTGGCCTGAGAGATGGAGCGCGAAGATGACAATAGACGTGCTTTGGGGATACTTAAGTGAACCTGGAGTTCACTTATAACCTGACAGAGACAGTAGCAGAAAAATCGGGGAGACCATAATGTAAACTCAGTTCTAATCAACGGGGTTGTGGGTTTCGGGTCTGAGACACCAAATCACCTTACAAGACGTATGATTAAATACCCACACTGCCCAAACAGCCACCTACCTTAGGGAATCAGACGCAGTTTGATCCTTAGGCGCTGGGTGATGACGTACTACCTAGACCAGGTGGTGATTGGTTTCTGAAGAGGTGGGTTGGCAGCCAGTGCGACGCGGAGCCCTGTCCTAAGCCTCGCGAGAGCTGCGGTCCTGGAGTGGGATGGCTGCGGAGCCGGGCAGAGTTGGCCCTTGGCTCCTGCTTCCCGCACCCTGGCCCGAAACATGGCTCGGGGTCCTGGCCCGCTAACCAGGCCTCGCCCCGACACAGTCGCCATGCCCAAGAGAGGAAAGCGACTCAAGTTCCGGGCCCAAGACGCCTGCTCTGGGCGAGGTGGGCAAGGGCGGGGGCGTTGAAAGGCTTGGGGCTGGAAGCAGGGAGGGGGCTGAACAGCACCGAGGCGAGTGCTTGCCTGCCTGCGACGGGAGGGCGGCTGGACTGGGGACTTGGAGTGAGCAGGAAATCTTGGTGGGGAGGAAGCTGAGGAGAGAAGGCCTCCTCCTTTGAGGTTTGGTGCTGTGTTTCAGTGACCGTGGCGGATTATGCCAACTCGGATCCGGCCGTTGTGAGGTCTGGAAGGGTCAAGAAAGCCGTCGCCAATGCTGTTCAGCAGGAAGGTAGGCTTCCGATGAGTCTTTTCAGACTCAGTGAAGAGAGAACTAGGTGCTTTATTTTCCTGGGATTCTGCCTCAAGTGTTTTTCTTGCAGTCCTTTAGGCATCTTCCTGTAACCGTGTTTGCTCTCCTCGATGGTTACTCATCTATTCAGGGGAGGGGGAGGATTAGCCAAGAGCAGTAGCAGTTTCTGTAGCAGAAATATTTTATTTCTGTCTTCCCATAAAAAAAAAAACACTTTGCGTACTCTTCTGTGGTTTCCACTGCTTTCTTCCTGGTTATTAATCTTATTCCTGTTGTTCACATATATTCTCCACTTAACTCTGCTGTTTGCTTCTTTGTGTAATAACCTTGAAGTATTCTTTTCCTTTTCTCATGCTTCTCTTACTTTCAAGCTTCTTACTCAGGGGTCCTTGAAACTTGTGTTTTCATGATATGTACTGTCTCCAGCCCAGGAATGAGGTTAAATTTGGGTTTAATTCCTCTCAAACACTGCTCCTCAGAATTTATGCAAATGAAAATAGCATTCACCTTTTGCTTTTACCCTGAAGGGTTTATAGTGGAGAATAATTCACTCCCTTTTTCTTCAGGTCTGAAGCAGTTTCTGCAACTTTGGAGTCAATTTGCTCATTACTTTCCAATTTTTTGTGTTTAAAATGCTATTTTTTTTCTAAGATTCTCAGCTTCCTTTAGCAGTCTCTCACACTGCTTTTGCTTTCTTTTTTCTTTTCCTTATGGATGCTGATATCCTGCCTAAGCTATGGTACTCTGCCATCTCATTCTCTTCTTATTTTCTTCTAGTAAAATCTCTTTGTGGCTTGGAAGCCTCCCAGGTTCCTGCAGTAGAAGCTCTTTCTGGGGCTGGTGAGCCCTGTGACATCATTGACAGCAGTGATGAGATTGATGCCCAGGAGGAAGGCATCCATGAGAGAACTGCCTCCAGAAAAAAGAAAAGCAAGAGGCACAAAGGTACAGGGCTCGCGCTCTTTTGGATTATTTGTCCTATCTGTGGTGATAACTTGAAGCTGTCACTTTCTCAGTAGCACAAGAGGTGATACCAGTGGAGAGCCAGAGTTTGGATCTTTGTAGTGGGACAGGACTTTAATATACCAGGGCTTTCTACTGATATCTAAAGTTGAGAGGAAAGGATATTGGTAACAGTAGTAGCCATTCATTGAGAACATATCATTATCAGGTAAAATCCATGTAGCAACAGGAAAACAAAAAGCCTTTGCATTTCTGGATTTCTGAATGTGTAAGGAAGCAGAATTGTGACAAAAATGTTCTCTCTCCCAAATATGTGGAATGTATATAACCAATTTCATTTCAGCTAAAGTTAGATTATTATCGTGGACTTTTAAGTGCTCTGCAATTGTTAATGCCTTCTTTATGTCTAGTAGGTACTGTAGGAAATAGAAAAATGTGTGATATTGATGTATTAGTGGCAATAAAACTTACACAAATGAAACAAAGAAAGGTAAACTAATGGTGTACAATGTGCCAACCCATCATTCACTGGTTTGCTCTAGACTTAAGGAATCAGACTCTTGGGGTAGAGTCCAGAATTCTTAAAGCTAAAGTGGTTCTGATGATCAGCTAGAGTTAGGAGGAAGCTAATGTAATAAATGGCATGTGTATTTTTGGTCTCAGATCTGTGAGAACTTTCACCTATACTTGAGAATCAGATGACAGACTTTGCATATGTTAAAATATATTGAAATAATCAATAAATTAATGAACTGACTTTGCTTTTTGAATTATTGTCAGTGATACCACTCTTTTCCAGAACCAAGAATGTTAATAGACATTCCTCACACTTCTTTGTTCCTTAATTTCTTGCTTTAAATCCCTACTCATCATCACCATTGTATTAGATATTTCTCTTGATTTTCCTTTTTGGTTTTGAGCACATTCCACAGAAGAGCTTACAGACTTTTAAAACATCTTTATTGAGATAAAATTCATCCCTTTAAAGTGTACAATGCAGTAGTTTTAGTATGTTCTCAGAGTTGTGTAGCCATCAACATGATCTAAGTTTAGAACATTTCTATCAACTCAAATCTGATAGTATCATTCCTCATTCCCTCCCAACACTCTCTTCCACCCATCCCTTCCCCCAGGCAACCACCAATCTACTTTCTGTCCTTATAAATTTGCCTATTCCTGGCATTTCATATAAACGAAATCATATAATATGTGGTCTTTTGCGTCTGGCTTCTTTGACTTAGCATAATGTTTTCAAGGTTCATCCATATTGTAGCATATATCAGTACTTTATTCCTTTTTATTGCTTTTTATTTGACTATCATTAAATAATGCTACTATGAACACTCATGGACAAGTTTTTGTGTGAACATATATTTTCATTTCTTTCGGGTAGGAGTGAAATTGCTGGATCACATGGTAACTATGTTTAACTTTTGGAGGAACTGCCAAGTTTTTTACGAAGTTTCCATTTTATATTCCTACCAGCAGTGAATGAGAGTTACAGTTTCTCCACATCCTCCTCAACACTTGTTATTGTCTAACTTTTTAAACTATAGGCATTCTAGTTGATGTGAAGTGGTATCTCATAGTTTTGATTTGCATACTAATGATGTTGAGCATCTTTTATGTGCTTATTGGCCTTTCATGTATCTTCTTTGGAGAAATGTCTATTCAAATTCTTCTCTCATTTTTACATTAGGTTATCTTTTTTTGTTTGTTTGTTTGTTTTTTGCGGTACGCGGGCCTCTCACTGTTGTGGCCTCTCCCGTTGCGGAGCACAGGCTCCGGACGCGCAGACTCAGCGGCCATGGCTCACGGGCCCAGCCGCTCCGCGGCATGTGGGATCTTCCCAGACCAGGGCATGAATCCATGTCCCCTGCATCAGCAGGCGGACTCTCAACCACTGCGCCACCAGGGAAGCCCAGGTTATCTTTTTATTACTGAGTTGTAAGAATTCTTATGTATTCAGGAGACCAGTCACTTATCAGATACATGATTTGTGGTTTACAAACTCTTAGCTATAATTCATCTTTTACTCCCTTGCTCCACTTTACCCCCACTAGGGTCCTTCATTCTCATCAAACTGGTCTTTTTTTCCCCCCTCTTTTTTCTTTAGCTTTTTAAAAATGAAACATATACAAAAGAGGAGAGAATAGTGTAATGAATCCAATGTGGCTATTACATAGCTTCATGTTATCAACTCATGGTCACTTTTGTTTCAGCCACTACCCCCTCACCCCCACCTCAACACTCACTCACACACACACACCATACACACTTGATTATTTTGAAACAATTTCCAGATATTCCATTTTTATATCTGTAAATATTCTGGTAGTTATCTCCAAAATATAAATGCTCTTAAAAAAAATTATCACATCTAAAAAAGTTAGTAATTTCTTTTTTTTTAAGCTACTTTTTTTTTTAAGTAATTAATTTATTTTTGGCTGTGTTGGGTCTTCGTTGCTGCACGTGGGCTTTCTCTAGTTGCAGCAAGCGGGGGCTATACTTCATTGAGGTGCGCAGCCTTCTCACAGTGGTGGCTTCTCTTGTTGAGGAGCATGGGCTCTAGGCGTGCCAGCTTCAGTAGTTTTGGCACATGGGTTCAGTAGCTGTGGCTTGTAGGCTCTTGAGCACAGGCTCAGTAGTTGTGGCACACAGGCTTAGTTGCTCTGCGGCATGTGGGATTTTCCTGGACAGGGCTCAAACCCGTGTGGCCTGTATTGGCAGGTGGATTCTTAACCACTGCACCACCAAGGAAGCCCAACAGTAATTTCTTAATATCATCAAAATCTTGTTAGACTTGTCTCTTTATTGCCCTCACATGTGTTTTGTTTTTTTAAATATCCAGGCTTCATGTTAGCTGTTTATTTCACTTGGAATACTTTTCCCCTTAACCTATGAATATCAAAATTTTTGTCCTTCATAACTTATCTCCATGAAGCTATCCTTTACTGATTCCATTTCCTACGTTTTGAAATTTCTTAATAATTGTGCGTAAAACATTGGCAATTTTTATAATTACTGAGTTTTGTCCTTAAAAACAGAAAAATTTTAATAGTACTCTGCTTTGTAAAAGTCCTCATGGGTCTCAGTGGAGGAAATTCTGATAATTGTTTGCCTTCTCTTTTAGAGAGAGATTTAATGTGGGAGAAGGGGGCCCCAAATGTGGTAGGCTGAGCCTTAAATGGTTACTGAAGATTTCAAGAAGCATAAGAACCAAAAAAGTATTGTTTTAGAAGCATTGGTCTCTGTTATGAAGCACCTAATGCAAGAACCTGATTGAGTCATAGAGCTGCAGGAAGCGACTAGAAAAGCAGAGGCAGCTTCAGGGAGGTAGTTGTAAGGGGCTTTTTGCTCAGGAAACAGAAAGAAGAAAGCTGTGTTTTGGATAGCTGTATAACTAAGTCTCAATTAAAGATTACGGTTAGCCCAGATTCTGGTATCTCTGTGGAGTGTGAATTTTTATTTGAACCTGACATGTATAGTGGACCTCAGGGTCAAGAGAATTAACGCTAATGAGGTCTGAAGGAAGAAGAGGTGGGGATACATCATCACAGGGTATCCTTGAATACTGGATGCTTGTGGCCAGAACTGTAGATCAAGCTGACAATGAAACAAGAAGAAACTAGAAGAAACATATCTAAGGCAATTACTGAGTAATGAAAATACACTGTAACTTACTTGGTTTTTTTATTTAGTTTGTACTTTGAGGTTTCTTCATACCATCTTAAAATCAGTTTTATTTTTTAAATGACTGAATTGAAGAAAATGTTTGGTGGATGGGGACTACAAGGGAAATCAAGGGCAGAATGTATAGTGAAAAGCTGGACTTTGGAGAAAACTGGGTTCTGTTTACCTTGAATAAGGTTCTGTTTTCTTATAGTAAAATGGACACAATAATATTTTCCTTATTTCCACTGAAAAATTATTATAGTTGAATGATATAATGTATGCAAAGGTACTTTGCATACATTCAAAATAATATGTAAATAGTGGTTAAATAAAGGCCTTAAGAACAAGGCCTATTCACTTGGGCAACAGGAAACAAAAGTTTTCAGCAGCTAGAATAAGCAGGAAATGATGAGTTTGAGAGGCTTCCTTGGACCTATTTAAACCATTTTCTTAACTGTGCAAGCCCTGGGAGAATTGAAATGATTGGAGATCTTTATATGTGCATGTAATAGAAGGTCAAAAGTTATAGTTCTTTTTTCTGTTTCAGAAGATCTGGATGGGGCTGGAGGAGAAGAGTATCCCATGGATATTTGGCTCTTGCTGGCCTCCTATATCCGTCCTGAGGACATTGTGAATTTTTCCCTGATTTGTAAGAATGCCTGGACTGTCACTTGCACTGCTGCCTTTTGGACCAGGTTGTACCGAAGGTGCGACCACAGAGAGCTCACTGTGTTATCTGTGTAGCTTATTTGTTGTTGTTTTTGATTTGGAGCTACTCCCTGGATGGTGACCTCTTTTCACTTTCTCTAGTGCATGCCTGGGCATGAACCTAGCTTTGAATTCCTTGAGCTTCTCTTTAATTTAAAATTGATATTATTAATTCATCGGTAATTGTCTTCCCTATGGTTACCCACTTTTCTTCAGCAGTTTATGTTAGCTAGAATTTTCAGAAATTATAGATGCCCATCTGTTTATCTTTGCAACTGGATTTGTTGTTTCTTAGATTTGCTAGTCATCTTGAAGTATCATATAGTCTTTGTAGTTATGCTGCTCTGTGTATAGTTGTAGTGGTGAAGAGGGAGTGAATGATATGATTGGTAAGAGGGCTGACTTTTGATGCTGGGTTAGAAGTGTAGTGAAGATTATAAACCGTCAGTAAGAATGTGGTGGAAGGGGATGGTGAGGTATCGGGGAGTAGAGAACTTTCTGAGACATGTGACAAGAGAACTTGGTGGATCTTCCCCAGTGCAGGTTCTTTTTGAGCAGCTGAAGTATATTGTACTGGTATAAAGTCAGACTTGCCCCTTTTTTAAAGTAAAATAGTGAGGATTTAAAATTTTTAAATGAATAGAGAAGTGTGCAGGATTACAAGGTATATATGAATTGGGTTTTGCATAGCAAAGACGCAAAAGTAGTTAAGAAGTGAAGGAGATCGTGATTTGTGTGTGTGTATGTGAGAGCACTAGGGACAAACTAACTACTGTCCAGTGGAATAGTATAGTAAAATTTGTACTGAGCCCAGGAGTCCTAGGAGACTGGCCTAGAGCAGAAGAGAGAGGTCACTTATTGGTAGGAGTAATGTGTCATGTTTTAGGCACTACACGCTGGATGCCTCTCTGCCTTTGCGCCTGCGACCAGAGTCAATGGAGAAGCTGCGCTGTCTCCGGGCATGTGTGATCCGATCTCTGTACCATATGTATGAGCCATTTGCTGCTCGAATCTCCAAGAATCCAGCCATTCCAGAAAGCACTCCTAGCACATTAAAGAATTCCAAAGTAAGTGACAATTAGTGTTGGGGTTTAACAAATGGACTCTTGTATAATGGGCCTGTTATCATGGCTTGTTTCCAGCTTCCTTGATGGGGTGGTCTAGGGCCATAGGCACCAGGCTGCTAAGGGACTAATGTAAACTTTCAGGGCTCATGGGTATCTCTTCTCCAAGACATTCCTGCTGTGCTGGGTTGGCTCGTGTTATTTTTACCTTAAAGCTTTCTTGTGCTTTTAGCATATTCCTTATTCTCTTTATTTTAATTTATTTTCATGCCTTATACATTGGGCCACTTTAGATGGTTTAGATGGTTTGATGGTTTGGGCTAGGAAGAACACAACTCAAATGGTAGATGTAAACTATAATTCTTAAAAGGTGCTTTAAATCATGATACAAAGATATAAAACAACTTACTAATTTTCTTTTTCTAATGTGACCTTGACATCTGGATTTCCACTTTCTTGTTAATCTTAAAAGATTCTGGTGTAGACTTCTTCAGCATTTGCAAAGGGCCCACTATTGCCAGGCTCAGGGGTGGGTTGTTTCAGAGACTATAAGGTACTTCCACTCATAAACTTTAGCCCTCTAAAATTCTTACTGTGTTCTAGGCCATTCCTTATATCTTGGGATTTCCCCAGTAGTTTATATTTGTACATTGTATTCAAGGTTCTGGCATTCTTCTGATTTGTAAGTAGGTCTATAAGCCTTTGGTCCATTCTCTCCTTTTTTTTGCCATAATGAAATATCTAGTGAACACACCTTTGCCAAGCTAGACTAGTATAGCATATATGATTATTTAGGCAAGTTGATGTCTCGGCCTTTTCTCATTCAACTAATACTATTATCTAAATTTTGTATCTTTTGAGTTTGTTAATAATTTTAATTACTCTGTTCCTACCCAAAGTCTGGTGTTCTATAGCACTTCCTATTCTCTTCTGTTTTGTTTTTATGCTTTGGATGTTACATGATTCTTTTCCCTTAGTTCAGCTCTAGTGTGATAACATTCTACCTGATACATATTGATTAAAAGGGTACTGTTGATTTCAAGATCATGATGGTTCCCCCCAGGGTTGCAAACTGAGGTGGTCAGGGCCATTGTCTGAGCCAATTTAATGTCACACTAGCTGATGGATTTAGGGCAGGATTAGAATGCTGGGTGAGTAGAATTTCATTCCTTCTTCTTGTAGTATGAGTGGACAGTGTATCATTTCACATTTATAGTTTTTCTCCCCCAAAAAACATTTGATCGTATCAGGTGAGGTGGGGATCATCCCAAAGCTAACCATGCTAGGGGTGAATCAGTTGTTGGGAGCAGAGCAGCATTGGGCAAACTCCTCATGCTTGACACATCCTCGCGGCTCCAGTGCACAATGCAAGTGCTACTGCCTAAATCTAAAATACCCATGTCTTCATATTCTTATAATTGTATATTAAGTTTTTTAAGTGGACTAAAAAGCGACTTTTAAGTGGCTAAAAGTCGAGGTGGTGATAACTAAGGTCTTAATCCAGACAGGAAGGCTAGGCCACCTGTCTGCTGCTTTTGTGCCTGTTGTTAGAGACCTTCTGAAGAGGATGTGGGACCTGCAGTGGCAGGTGTCCCATGCATGGCCTTGCTAGTATAACCACATCGCATGGCATTCAGGAAGTTGCCAGCATGCCTAAAGGAAGTTGTCCCATGTTCCTGGACTCCACCTTTTCGTATTTGATTCTCCCTCTCTCTCTTTTCAGTAGCATAGCTTGTGTGGGACACTGGAGCCGTTATGTTGGCAGCAGAAGTGTTTGCCCCTTAAAGCCAAGCCCATTATTTTTGATGGAACAGCAGGACGTACAGGGCATGTCTGAAGGGCAGGACAGCTGGCACGGCGGACGACCCACCCCTTATCCCCTGGGAGGTACTTAACTTCTTGTGTTAACCCTAGCTGTAGCCTGACTTTCCTTGAGGGGCTTACTCTAGACTGAATTCAGCTCACCTCTGTAGTTTCCCTACCGGCTGTCTGCTCCCAGAAGGTCCTGAGTGGTTTGCTCCTATTACATACAGGGCTGGCTGTCTCTGCCTGCCTTATGGCTTTGTTATCATCTTGTCTGGTGGCTACTGGCTGCCCTTATATTTTAATATAGAGGAGTGGCCTGCTGAATCAGATAATGCCCCAGTCTCTAGAGACCATGTTTCTGTCTTTAAAGATGAGAACAATAGGGGTTGACCTCAATAGCATCTGAGGTTGACTTATATTGGTACCTCTTCTCTTTACTGAATAGTCTTGGGATTGTCTTTTTTCATGTTGCACCAGTGTCAAATTGTAGTGGTGGTGTGGGGGAGGTGGGGGTTTCTATCCGTGCCAAAGTAAAATCTCAGCATTGGGACCGTGGCTGGCTTTAGAGCTAGCAAACAGAAAGGTTATTTTTATTTTCTTACAGTGCTTACTTTTCTGGTGCAGAAAGATTGTTGGGAACAGACAGGAGCCAATGTGGGAATTCAACTTCAAGTTCAAAAAGCAGGTGTGTGCTTTTATCATCTCTGTTTTTCAGGTAATATCTTGCTCTAATTTTACTAGACATAAAATTGCCTCATTAAAATCAGATAATACACATTAAAACATATAATGTCATAAAAAGAAAAGAAAGAACTATTTTATATGAAAGAGGCACAAAGATTTAATAGCTTAATACAGAGAGTAAACCTTGAGTGGATTCTGGATTAATGAACAAAGAGCAATAAAAGACTTTTTTGGTACAATTAAATTTGAGTATGCTCTGGATATTAGATTATATGAAATTATTGTTAATTTTCTTAGGTGTGATAATGTTATTGAGTTTATATATGTATCTTTATTCATGTTGAATAAGGGTGGAATGCCTGTGTTACTTTCAAATGGCTTTGCCTCCCCCACCACAAGAGTTCATGTGGTTTTTTTTTTAATATGTGAATATATATAAAATGAGAGGTGAGGGGGAGAGGAAACAAACGTGGCAAAATATCCAATGATAAAGGGTATACAGGAGTTTATTGCACGGTTTTATTAACTTTTCTATATATTTGAAGACTTTAAAAGTGTGGAAAAGGGAAAAACTTGTTATAACAATGTACTGAGGTTATTTCACTAAGAATTTTTTTGTTTTTCAAAGCAAATGTATTTGTAAACAACAATAATTCATGTGCTTTTATATCTGAGGCAGTTTGGGCAAGCCATGGAGAGAGGGACTGCCAAGAGTCAATTTGTAAGAAGAGTAGATACTATTGCACCTTTGTCTCTGCCTTTTTTTTGGACTGTACCTGAGATCTTGGCTACAGTGAGGATCTGTTCTGCATGTCTTTACTTGTCCTCAGCAGCCTCATTTCCTCCATCTGTCTCCCCTACTTAGTATCTCACTGAGGTGACACATTACAAATAAAATTATAGCTATCCCTCACTTGATGACAAGTGTGTTCCAGATAAGTTTGTATTTAAAGTAAATCATATTTTTACATTGATTTTTCAAAAACACGGTTTTAGGGATGAATTTTGGCTCTGATTATTTGCTTTTAATAAGATGTCCACAATCTATGATATCCATTAGATGTTGGTAGAAAGTCCACCATAGCACCTTTCTGGGAGGGAACTGAGGGGCAGTCTTCGCAGTGTATACAAGCTAAGACCAGAACTGCTGCAGGAAAGTGAATGCTAAGATTTCCTCTAGCTCTGAGAGTTGTGACTCTTGTTTTATGATGCCTGGAATTAGATGGCCACTTCTGCTTCCATCCCTTTTTGTGCAGCAGATGTTCTTTGGAGTCTGACAGGTCACAAGGAATTTGTGATCTCTCAAACACTGGAGAGCCTCTGATAGAGCTATAAGTTTCCATTTCTTGCCAGATGGTAGGAAACACCATCTAAATGAAGCACCCACTATCACATTTCTCATCCACATGTGTTTCCACGTCTTTCAAAGGTCAGATTTTCCTTGATCTGTATAGAAACTGATATGTATATTAAAGAGAGAAGAGATAACAGAAAAATGGATCTCAGCAGCTTTAGTTAAGCCATAGCATTTTCATTGGTGGAGTCTTAGAGCCATAAACATTTCCTCTAACCCATTAGAGTAATAATTTTTTTTTTTTTTTTTTTTTTTTTTTTTTTTTGCGGTACGCAGGCCTCTCACTGTCATGGCCTCTCCCGCTGCGGAGCACAGGCTCCGGACGCACAGACTCAGTGGCCATGGCTCACGGGCCCAGCCGCTCCGCAGCACATGGGATCCTCCCGTACCGGGGCACGAACCCGTGTGCCTTGCATCGGCAGGCGGACTCTCAACCACTGTGCCACCAGGGAAGCCCCATTAGAGTAATTCTTAATTCTCTTCAGTCCCCTAGATTAAAGAGCAAGTGTATGGGAGGATTGCAGCCTCCCATTCAGTACGAAGATGTTCATACCAACCCAGACCAGGACTGCTGCCTACTGCAGGTCACCACCCTCAATTTCATCTTTATTCCAATTGTCATGGGAATGATATTTACCCTGGTAAGTGGAGACAGGATGTCATCCTCAGCTCTTTCATAGACTCTCACTAAGGGTTTGAAAGAAATTTGTAACTTTAACCATTGAGGAAGAAATCTTTGAAGAATAATTTTAAATAAAATCTGAAAGCAGACTTGTATACTAGGAACAGACATATTTGTGAAGTAAATTATGCCTGAGAATATTTTACTTCCGTTTCCTTCTCTATAGTGAACAGACTGTTTTTGCATCTCCTGTGTAGTGCTCATTAATGTTTGAGAAATATTATCCCATTAAGGTTAATGATGAAGCTTATACATGAACACTGTATGTCAGGACCTGAGGCATGCATGTGGTATCATAAATGGAATATTAAAATGTAGGGTTACCTGCTCTGTCTTTTGTGTGATGCTCTGACTTTTCAAGGTTTAGCTAAGAATTAGATTTTAGCTAAGAATTAGATTAGTAAACAACAAATATGCTTCTGGTGTATTTTCCATGTTTTTAACATTTTTAACTGGATTGGTAACTGGAGAGCTCATGTAATTTATCTTCTCTGTATTTTAAGCTTATGTTCAGAGATATGTTTCCCTCTCCACATTGAAAATAGCTTTATTCTTTTTTTAATGGTAAAATAAATAATTCATACTTCATGTGAAGAATTTAAATAATACATAAACACATTGAGACAGTGAAGGTGACTTAGACTTCCACTATCCTATAACTGCAGTTAACTTTTGGGGAACTGTTCTTTAATGTATCTGTTAATATATATTCAATACATGTATACACCCACTCTCTTAAATTATTTTGTATAATTGAGATTATGTCATATATCTGTTTTTATTGTAGGCATCTCTCATTAAGCCACATTAATGACTTATTTATACACTTATACTCCATATACTTCCTACTCGTAGAATTCTATACAGATTTACGTATACATAAACATATTTAGAGATTTTGTGGTTTATTTTCCAAAACAATATGATCAGATCAGTTTCATGCATCTTGCTTAACTTGCTCAACAATATCTCATCAGAATCCCTTCAAGTCATCTCTTATAGCTCTAATTCAATTTTTTTAAATTATCATTAAGGTAGTCTATGTGCATGTGTCCTAATTTGTTCAGCCATTTGAGAGGCTTTCTTTAGCACAGTTTAAATATATGAAGCTAAGAAAAACTTATAAAAATCACCCTTAATTTTTAATATCTTTGCAAAAAAAGATAGTATAGTGCTGTTGGTATAACTTAGAGATTATTTTGTGGCCTAGTTCATGTAAGTTGTCTAGATTGTCTCATTTTAGAGTGAGTCATAAGAAAACAATGTTTAATTTGAGTACTGAATTTATTTTTCCCCCCCAGTTTACTATCAATGTGAGCACGGACATGCGGCATCATCGAGTGAGACTGGTGTTCCAAGATTCTCCTGTCCGTGGAGGTCGGAAACTGCGCAGTGAACAGGGTGTGCAAGTCATCCTGGACCCAGTGCACAGCGTTCGACTTTTTGACTGGTGGCATCCTCAGTATCCATTCTCCCTGAGAGCATAGCTACTGCTTCTCGTCACTGAGGGCAACCCTGAGCTAGGCCAGTCCATTTGTAATCAGATTCCAGTTTGGAAGGGGCAGCTGGATTGTATATCTGGTCAGTAATGCACATGCTGTTCAGGTTTCTGGGGCTCCTGCTAGGGGAAGGAGAAGGATTGAATCAGGAGTAAAAACATTATGATTTATAAACCTATTTTAATGTAAAATTTTGCATTTGAGTGAAACCTGGCCCTATTTTCTGTGTTAAACCCCATTTGGTGCTACTGAGTTTGTTGTTCTTTATTCTTTTATCCCAGCCAAAGTGGATGATCTCGCTTTAGGGGAAAATTAAACTCATAAATCTCCAAACAAGGAAATTTCAGCATTCCCTTATGGATCATAGTAACCTTAGAGGCTTAAAATTGTTGCTACTGTTGCTTCCAATTTAGCTGCCCCTCAAATTCAAGTGAATATTTCCTCTTCTCCCTTTTACCCCTCTCTAGAAATAAAGCAGGTGACAGGGTTTTCATAAACTTATGAGATTGACTTGTGTATCTTTCTTTAAAAATGTTTGTCACATAAATATTTTTTTGCCAGTTTGGATTTTAGGTATTTTTTTTTTTTGCATGAAGCTGATAGTAATGATCATGATTTTGTGCTACACTAGGAACTTTTCATAATATCTCTAGTTCTCACAATCCTTCAAGGTAGCTGATACTATTCCCATTCTCTGGCTGAAAAAGCTGAATCAGTGACTTACCCAAGGCCATACTATCCAATAAGTGGCAGAGCCAGAATTCTGACCCAGCTCCTTTTGCTGTGCCACAATTAAAAAGGTCAGTCTCATTATTCTTGTGGTAGATGGTGGCACAGGGGAGTAGGCAGAGTGTACATAGATAGAAAGAGTAAAAAGGTGAGTAAAAAGTTGATTGTGGTATACCTTATCCCTAATCAGCCTAAAAGGTATATAAGATTGATGAAAGAATCTTTTAAATATGTGTTTCCAAGTAAAATGTAAAACAAATCAAGACAGTTATTGCAGGAAGGATAGTGATATTTTCATTGAATTGTTAGAAAGGCATTTATTATGAAGGTCATTAAAAAATTGCATTCTCATATTGAAACCAGACTCCTGCACTATAAGAATTTTGTGACTCCTTTGCTCTGCTCTGCCCTGTGCTGTCTATGAGAGCTTGGCCTTTTATCCCTGCAGAAATGCTCATGTCCTCTTGGTGAGAGGACTTGCTATAGTTTGTGTACTCTGAGAAGAGGATCATGTTTTTGTTTTGTTTCTGCTAACAAGATAAGTTTGCTGCTTGTCTCCTCCCACCTGCCCCCCCACCCAAATTAGCTAGGGAGCTGGATATTGGCTACAGGTGGTCATTACGACCATATTCTTTAAACATGAAAATCTCATGGGGGTAGTTATTATCATGAGTTTGACTGCTAAATTAGTGTGTTGTTTTTTCCTTACCATTCTCCCTACCCCCTGCTATTTAAAGAATATTCTTAGGAAGCATCTGCTTAATACAGCTGCTAACAGCTAACCTTACCCTGCACTGAGGGTTGTACTAAAGCTGTTCACACAGAAAATGAGCCTGGGTCAGTGAAAACCAGAATTTGGGCAGTTAAATGATAAAAACAAAAAACCCCTGAACAATAAGCACCATCTCTACAATCAGAAGTTGCCTCTTTGAGGCAGGAGGAGAGAAGCACGCAGTCCCTAGTTCCGTGAATTAAAGATGCCATGGAGCAGAAGGGAGTTGTCCTGGTGGATTTTGTGTCCCCCATTTAGGAGTTACTTTTAGAAGGGGAGTGAAATAAATTTGGCTTAATAATTGTGTTCTGACTGAACTTCCTAGTTTTTGTATGAAACTCCATGGTATGATGATATTGCCTCAGCTGTTCTCTTAGTATAATATTGACAAAAACTTGGTAAAGTATGTTATCAGAGGTTATCACGGCTTCAGCCTTCCCTTTGCACTGACTGAGTTGCCTTTTCTAGGATGATTCCTGTTTTATTAGTGAAAGGATATGAAGTGTCTCAGGGATTTCCTTTTGATGAGAACCTGAAACTACCTGGAGAAGAGTTGGAACTTTCTGAACTGCTTTTGTAAAAACTGCTTTGTACTTGTCACTTCCTTAAATATGTACCTTGATTTTGCTCTAAGGGTCGGACAAACAAAATATTTAGCTTCATTTCTTACCCCTCAAATAAATCGAATTACTCAGATTTTCCTGCCTTCTACCAAAGATACAAGAAAACTAAGCCAAAAGGTGAATATATTGCAGGAAAGAAAATAATTAATTAATTAATGGTTATATGTGCCACTGATCTCAACTACAGCATTTGTTGCTGATATAGAACATGTGTGTGTATAAGTCTGTACACATGGCATGTATATAAAAATCCTTCACACTTCTAGCAGTGTGTACTGGGTATTGTAAAGGATTAAGTAGGCACTGTGATGATACTTCACAAACCAGATGGGAAAGATGCATTAATAGCCACAGGTGACAGGGTGAGGAGCAATTCAAGAAAATGTACAGATTTAACCAAAATTTGTCAGGAATTTTGGCATTAAGACTGTCTTCATACTATGTATATATAATAGACAAACATTTCATTTTATAGTAAGAGCACAACCAAATACCTGAATTCAGGCAAGCGACACAATTCACTGAAGTGCACCCTATGGAAATGTATCTGGATTAAGTTTCTCCACTTAAAAAATGGGTACAACCTAAGTAAACGTAGTAAATGGGCGCAAGAGAGTGTGAAAGGTCACAAACCATTGGCAATTACAAGGCCAGTACTGAGGCCAATTTAGAGAGCAGGTGGTTAGAGGCAAAGGTTAAGTTCAAAGGGATATGTGCTGCACTGGGAAGGAGGCAGGACTCCCCTGGGCTCTGAAACTTTACTGGCGTTGGTGAAAACCTCGGCTCTCTGCCACCTCGTAAGGGACCCTCCGGGCAGAACGAAGATGGCGCGCAGCGTCAAAGAAGCTTCTGTGTCACGTGTGAGGGAGCGCCGGGGGCGGAGGCGTGGCCTCGAGGGAGTCGGTCAGGTCCCGCCCTTGAGGTGGGGCCAGGGACTGTCAGTAGAAGGAGAGGGTAGGACCTTGAGGAGGGGCTCCACGGCCCTGGTGGAGGCTGCAGCTACGTTCGCGCCTGCTCGGCTCCTTAGGACGCGTCGGGCTCCCAGGGTCCGGGGTGGCTTCTTGCTCGGATACGAGCTGCCCGGCCTTCAGTGATTGCAGGCAGGTGAGCGTCCAGAGCCCGGGTTGGGGAAGGATGCCTCTTTTTCCCACTTCCAGCTCCCCTCACAGTTTGGGGAGGGGGTCTCGGTCTAGCGGTTCTTGGGAAACAGCACCTTTTTACTCAAATGTGTCGTCTCCTTTAGACTTCGCTACTGCTTCTCTGCCGCCCCTCACCAGCCTTTGCAGTGCCCTGTGCCCTTGGAGGTGAGAATGGGGGGGACTATGCCCGATTTGCGGGGAGGGCGTGGAGTTCGCCTTCAGCTCCATCAGCTTGGGGGAGGGGGGGCTGAGTTGGCAACTCTCCCGGTGGGAACTGGATGGAATGCGCCCCCATTTCCCCTCCAGGAGAGTCAGAAAGGAAGAGCCTGGGCCAGCTCCGCTCCTTTGGCGCAAGAGGTACTGAGGTCCTCGCTCTTCCCGGGGGTCTTATTCCTTCCCACGTTGCTCATATCATCCGTTCTTAATACTGCTAGCTCTCCATTCCTCGAACTGCCAGACTCTGGCTGTGCCAGAGATGCCCCCATCTCTGCAGTGCCAGGGCGGTGGGGTGGAAGGAGCGGCCAATCCGAGGTCTGGTGAAGGTGGGGTTCAGGGTGGGCGCAACCATAAAAGAGTGCTGGAATACAGATTCCTGAGCGGAGAGGTTGGGAGTGGGGAACTGACTTCGACCACGCAGTAGGGATGTTTTCCCCGGAAGGTTTGGTGGTGGGTGGGAAGAGAGAGGTCCCGTTGAAGGACTTGGAAACGAGGTGTGGTTGGGTTTTTTGTTTTGAGGAGGAGGGATCGAGGACAAGGTGCCACCAGGTGCTAATGTCACCTTTGAGGAGAGGTATGCTGGTAGAGGGGTGGGGGAATTGGGGCTGCTGTCCTATGTGGTGAGCAAGTGGTTAAAGAGGAGACTCTGCTTAGCGTGGAGATCCCCTCCTGGCGGGAGCTTAAGGGGCTCCTCCAGTAGCCATGTTTCAGGTTCTTCCCCCAGTCTTCCCCGTTGGAACTGGTACCTAGTACTTTGTTTGACATCCAACAAACATTAATTGGGCACCTACTATAATGCCAGACACCATGCTAGGTGCTAAGTCTTCTGAAGGCAATTTAGGGCTATGGAGCACCTGAAAGGTACACACAGTAGACACTCTGTAAACAGCTCTGCACACTGCCAGCCCCCACCTCCCCCCGCAGCCCCAATTTTGTTACATTGCTATTGGATTAGAAAAAGCCAGAGCCCTGTCCACATCCTTTCAAATTAACTGTCTGAACTGGATTCCAACCCATCCACCCCCTACAACTATTAATTAGCAGGCAGTCCCAAGGAAAGCTACCTTAGCAAAAGGAACAGTTTGAATGATTTTCTCTGGCTATTTTCTAGGACTTTGTCCTGAGGTGTGAGGAACCTGCCTGGGATAAAAGGTATCTCAAGATAAAAATGAAGCAATGAATGGCACAGTGGTTATCGGGGGCCAAGAATGCACTAGACACCCAGCACAATGGGAGACACGATCTCTGGAAGATAGAAGAGTGGGGGTAGGGGGTTGTGAAGGGGAAATCTCATCTGGTGGTATCTGGGCATGTGCAGCTGAGCACGTCATGATGCCAGAACTGTGGCATATATAAGGAAGGTCTGGCAGCTGGGTGCTAAGGAGAGATTGGAGGGGCAGGGTAGGGAAGGCAGATAGGCTGCTGGGTCTCCTCTCTAGGAAATTGCTGAAATCTTAGAGCTGGAAAGAGCTTTCAGGAATTGCTTGTGGATCCTTTCAGAGAGAGCCTCTGAGGATAGCAGGGTGAGAGCTAGGGAGAGGAGCAGGGCCAGGGAGGTGGGGGCCAATGGGGCTTTAGGATATGGGGGAGATAGCTGAGTTCTTTCTATGCCAGGGATACTCTACTCTGGGGCTTTAGGCCCTTGGATGGGTTGACATAGAAACAACGTGTGGTTTCTGAGTGGTATGGAGTTGTGTGTGCTGGAGAGGAGGAGTTGGTATGGAGCAGGGAGGATTGAATGAAAGTTGCCTCAGAGTCTAGGTCCCAGGTAGGGAATTGGGAGAAATGGAGGGGAGGGAGTGAAGTCAGAGGGAGGGGTGAGTGTGTACTGCAGCCACATGAAGTCACCATATGTCCCCCCTCTTGCCTGCTTGCTCACTGAGCTATAATTAGCTCTGGAGGGCATGTGGTGCTGCCTCACAGGAGTGTGGCACTGGGGATGGCCAGCAGAGTAAAGAGTACTCAGAGAGGTGCTGGTGCTGGATGAACTCTGAAAAGGGGTATTTCTAGGGGACCTTTACTGAATTGGGAGTGGCCTGTTAGGAACTGAGAATGTCATGGGGAAATAGCAGTGGGGGAAGGAGCTCTAAGCCAGGATGGTATGAAACTCCAGGCTGGCAGAGCCTGAGGACTCCCCTCTTGTCTCCTGGCTGGTGGCTCACCAGTCACAAGAAGCATCATTGCTGGCCAGCTCATTGCTCTGCTTTCAGAGAGCATTGGGAGCTGCAGCCCCCCACCTCCCTCAAGTGTCTTCTGTTCCCCCAGGTGAAGTCAGTTCTAATCCAGAGCAGCTTCTTGCCTGTCAGTCAGGGGCTGAGAGGCCTTGGCTGAGGTTGCTTCATTCTCAAAG
Organism: Kogia breviceps; assembly: GCF_026419965.1. NCBI lineage: Eukaryota > Metazoa > Chordata > Mammalia > Artiodactyla > Physeteridae > Kogia > Kogia breviceps. The sequence goes on along the minus strand of NC_081310.1, from coordinate 67,576,433 downwards.
AGCTGGAGGAGAAACTATCACCAGTTAATTCAGTTGGTCATACTCCCAAGTGGTGCTCAGTGCTGACCCCCAGGCTGTGCCAGAGACTGAATATTTGATCACATGCTACTCCGTATTGCTCCCAAATGATTACTTATATATCTTATGTTCTTTCAGGTAGACTGTGAACTTCTTAAGGGTAAAGATTGTATCTTACTTGCCTTTTGTATCGGTAACAATTCCTAGCTAAGTAAGTAATCTACTACAGCATAGGAAATCTACTCACAGTAATCGTTGGATTGAATTAAAGAGGTCTGTCTTCAGATCCCCTGGGTTCAATGAAACCTCCTTGCAACTGGAAATATTTAACCAGGAGCAGAGGATCCTCTGGGGACCCAATACAGTGGTATTACATCAGTGGGGGAATTAGATTCTATAGGCAGTGAAGTGAAAATTCCTAAATCTCCCATAAAGGCATGGTATGTGGTTTAGGTTTATAACTCTGAATAATAATACTAATGTACAGATATAGTATATATTATATAGTAATTATAAAAATACATAATGTATACAATGATTTAAAAGAGTATTTAAGTGCAAGTATAATTTTGTAGTTAAGTGTCAGATGAAATAGCTGGTTTGCATTTAGAGGCCTTTATTGCTCACTTTGCCCAGCCAGTGGAATTTTATTTATTCTCATAAATTTATTCTCATAAATTAAATGCATGTCTGATGTGACTTTATGGCCACCGTCTTCAGATAGATAACTGTCTTTTTTTTTTTTTTTTGCGGTACCGGCGTGGCCTCTCCCGCTGCGGAGCACAGGCTCTGGACGCACAGGCTCAGCTGCCATGGCTCACGGGCCCAGCCTCCGCAGCACGTGGGATCTTCCCAGACTGGGACACGATTCCGTGTCCCCTGCATCGGCAGGCGGACTCTAAACCACTGCGCCACCAGGGAAGCCCGATAACTGTCATTTTAAAGGAGAGATAGGTTTCCATTTAATTTAAGAAAAACTTCCTTAGGACAATGAGGGATTCCTCATTTAGTAGTGAGCTCCTTATTCCTGAAGGATAATCAAGTAAAGACTGAACTGTCAGGGATGTTGTGGAAGGAGCTCCCTCCCAGGGTGGGAGGTTGGCCTGCATGACCTCAGAAAACCTTTCAAGCAGGAATCTGCAGTTCCAAGTACAGACAAGGGTGGGGGTCGGCACTGGATGATAGAGGTTCTTGACAGCTACTATAGAAGAGGATTTTCCTGTGTTTGGCTTAGAGCAGGGGTCCCCAAGCCCCAGGCTGCAGACAGGTATCAGTCCAAGGCCTGTTAGGAACCAGGCAGCACAGCAGGAGGTGAGCGGCAGGCCAGCGAGTGAAGCTTCATCTGCTTCCCATCGTTCCCCATCTCTCACATTACCACCTGAACAATGCCCCCACCAACCCCGTCCGTGGAACAATTGTCTTCTACAAAACCAGTCCCTGGTGCCAAAAAGGTTGCGGACCACTGGCTTAGAGGATAGCTGCTGAGAGGAGGGCCTGGGAAGTGCGGCCAGGCCAAGAGCTTGGCGTTGACTGTTCCATGAGGAGTGAGCATTCTGGGAGACTTACGGGTTGACCACCACCAACTCTAATGCACACAGAGCCCTGGGCTCGGGAGATTAGGCAGTGGAGCTCTGATGGATGGTGGTAAGTAGAAGGGTGGGCTGGGCCCAGTTCCTTGACCTCAGCTCACATTAGGCCAGTTGTGGAGTACCCCCAAATTTTGGCCCTTGTTTGGGACAGAGCACATGGAACAAGTGGAATTTTCATTCCTTCATTATTATCCTCATCCTTCCCTCTTTTCCCTCTCATACATTCTCACAGAAATTCAAGACCACATATACACTTATGCTCTTTCATGACCAGTGGTACGCTTTCATGATCATGCACGCACACAAAGCTCTCACGGCACCCATGAGCTCTTATGAACATACATGATTTCATGACTCGCAGATGCATTCTCATGACTGCACACACACATGCATTCTCACGACCACAGTTGTATACCATCATGAGCCCTGACATACACTTATGACCACACATATCCACACACAATCTTACCTTTATACATACCCACTCATGCTCTCTCATGCACATGCACTCAGGACCCCATTCTCATGACAATACTCTTACACATACACACAAACACACACACACACATGCTTCTCTTTCATGATTACACATTTACACCACAAATTCTCATGACTATGCACTTACACACTCTGTTGTGTGAATATACATGCCTTCCCCCAAGTTCTCTCTGTGTCATAACCACATATAGCCCCCAGACTTTTGTGACCACATACACATACACACTTTTTGTGGTGCCTACATTTCTCTGGGTAGTTCTGTGTACTCTGGACCTTTCACACCTCGGCACCTGACAGCACTCCTTTCTGGTGTTCCTGATTACCCCTGAGCAGTTCTGTTTTCTGCTACGTGACAGCTCTCTAATCTGATGAGCTGACCTACTAACGCAAAAACTTCTGAGCAGTCTTTTGTGAACACCAAAGGACCCATATTCGTCCCACACAGACCTCTAGTTTGAAAAATTTTTATCCTCCAAATAAATGACTTTTATTACTTTGTTTCTTCTTTTGCAAACATTATTTGAGGACATCTATACGTGTTAATCAATGGCTCTGATTAGCAGAAGATGGTTAGGGTTACTGTACTTAATGATGTAAGTTCAGCGGAAGCCAGGTCCTGCCTATCTTAGCTTTTGTAAATAAATGATCTCTACTAGACATTTAGAATGTAGGCCCCCAGTGTCACCTGTGTAGCCTTCCCAGGTTTTTTTCTCTGTTGCATTGATGTGCTGCCTCTGTGAGAGAGCATGTATTTATTTTAGCAGAGGTCTCTGTAGACAATACTTACCAGGGATCTTCTAACCTCTTTTTAGACTTGGAACCCTTTTATACAAATGAAACCTTAATCACATGTCCAGTAAAATTGACAGACTTGGAGTTGATGAGATTAAAGAAAGGAAGGAGAGTTCAGAGCCCTTTGTGTCTGTCTCACCTCTTTCCCCTTTTTTCGTCCCGGGCTGCCCCAAAGGTACTCTATCATAAAGCCCAGTTTGCAAATCCCTGGCTTAATTTAAAGAGGTAGTTGTGATGGCTGTACTTTTGGTTATTTTAGAAGCGGAACTATTTTGGAGGTGCTCAGAGACTTGCAGTCCTCCTTTTCCCACTAGCCTTTGACATTAGTCCTCCTGAGGTGGTGAGAATGCAAGTAACCATACGACTAGGCATGCCCGGGGCAGCTGCAGTTTATATCTGTGTCCTGGTGTGGTTGTTAACAGTGCCTCCATTCACTATCCTGGTTTGGACAGAAAGTTGTTTGCTTACCCAAATGATAGGCCATGTCTTAGCAAGAGGCGGTTCATAACTAACTCCGGGGGAGCAGCTGGAGAGATGGGCTTCACAGATACTGGTCCAGAGGAACCTGTCAGATAGAGAGGCCTCTTCCTGAGTCAACTGAATGTGCCAATATTCAGAAGTTGAGTACCTGGGCTGACAGTCAGTGCTAACCTGTGCTTGGGTAGCATTTTATACTTTTCAGAACAGTTTCATGTCTCTTAACTCCTTTGACCCTCATGACACCCTGTAAGATCACTGTATTGTGTTGTGTGTTACGACCTTCATTTTCCAGATTTGGGAACCTGATGCCCAGAGAAAGTCTAACTGCTGGCCTTTTAGGGGCGCAGGGAACTGGATGATTTAGAAGTGATTTGTGGCCAGCAGTGAGAAACTGTCAATAAAGCTTTTCCAAGAGTGCTTTTCTCTTGGAAGGCTTCCTGTAACTAATATAGATTTTTAGTTTTCTTATTGTAATTGCAGTGGGCCCAGCCTTGAGGTGCTTCAGGAGCCTGGGGTGCTAAGAGTTAACACTTACTGAGTGTTTGCTGGACACTGATGTCAACACTTTGCATATGTTAACTCTAGTAATCCTCACATCAGCTATGTGAGGTGAATATTATTGTCATCTCCATTTCACAGATGAAGAACTGGGCTCAGAGAGATTAGGTATCTTTCCAGAGTCACATGTCATTGGAGGAGCCAGCCCAGCCCATCAACCTGCTCCAGAGTCTTCCTTTCAAGGCAGGAGTGGCCTCCATCTTGCTGTAAAGAAGCTTTAATTTTTCAGAGGGGGAGATAAATGAATCTATTCCCAGGCCTTGAGTCAGTTTTTTTCTATTTTAGAGTTCCCCTTCTTTAAAGTTGGTCAGAGATGCACTTCCCAGAATGACTCTGTCACATGTATCCATTCAGCTCCGTGTATGTTAGGACCATGGTAAGTGTTGGAGCATCCAAAGATAATTAGGTTATGGTTCTCACCTTAGAGTCTTCAGATGAGTCTGTGTTACACAAACAGAGGGAAAGGCTGTGCTGGGTCAGTGAAAGAGCCAATCTTATGTATGGGGGGCGGATCAGAAAAGGCTCCATGGAGAAAGTGGTATTTAAGATGAGCTTAGAAGGGTGGTCAGGAGTTCCTTAGACTAACATGGAAAGGAAGACTGAGGCAGGCCAGGTGAAGTGCTAGAAGCTCATGAGCAATAGGTGGGCTCTGGGAGCATGACAGTGGGCAGAGCTAGGGAGTAGCAGGGGAGAAGGGGCTTGACTGGGCTTTGGGGAAGAGGATGAGTGAGGGCAAGTCTTCTTGGGGTGTTGAGCTGGATAGGGAGAGGAACCAGGGAGGAGGAGAAGCTTCTGGATTAGAGGGAAAGAGAGGTGGAGAGTGAGACTTCATTCCACTGGGAGGATGGTATCTGAAAACCCCACAGGGTGAGGGGGGCTGAGGGCTCAGAGGAATGTATTTCTGTAGTTCTTGTGGGAATGTGGTATGGTATGGGGAACTCAGGCAGTCTCCTTACAACTCAGTATGGAGCCAGCTAGGCGGTAGAGGGAGAGAATTGGGTAGGTGGTAGATGAGGCTTTGGAGACAGGTCACTTCCAATGGGGAAGTGGCTGCTCATGACCACGATGCCTGTTACGCAGAGGCCTTCACTCAAGCTAGAGGAGGATCCGTGGAGGAGGGCCGAGGTGAGCTATCCCTAGGCTGCCATCTCCCTGGATGGAGGCAAGAAGGGCCGGGGCCCAAGTGCCTTGGCCTCTTGGAAGAAACACGATGCCTGAAGGAGTCAGGTCCACTCCCTCTTCTTCCATCCCCTACCCCTCTTTGGAGTCAGACAGACTGCAGTTGAATCCTAGCTCTTCCTCTTACTAGCTGTATAGACTTGATTACATGACTTAAGTCCTAATTCTCACATCTGTGAAATGAGAAGAAGAATTGTGTCTTCCTTGCAAGGAATTGTGAGGATTAAAGTAAGTTGATATATGTCCACTGACAACACAGTGTCTGGAACATGGTAAATATTGAATAAATCATAGTTGCTATTATAATTGCTATTATTTTCCTAGATGACCACTTCCCTCCCCATTTCCTCAGGTCTTCACCCTTCCTCCAATTGGGTGGGTATCTGACCTCCCTCTTTTACCTCTTTACCTTGAAGTGCCCTCTTTGTGTGGCTCATGGTCCACTTAGACTTGAGCGCAGCTCCTGGAAGCTTTGCCCTGGCCCTTTGGCTTCTATGGGAGCTGGTAGTTTTGCCTTTGCTGAGCTGTCTCACCATGGCAGGGCCTGCCATCTGGCAGGGCAGTGGGGAGCAAGCCTGTCTGTGTGTCCACGTGGCCAGCTAGAGCATCAGACCCAAGTGCCCATCCCTCCTGTTTGTTAGGAAAAGATGGGGGTGATTTGGGGGGAGCCAAAGAGGCCTCAGAGTCTGCCTCTTCAGTGTTTATAAGCCCAGAGGCCTGGTTTTCATCTGACCCCTCGCTCCTCACACACACATCAGCTCAGTCTGGAGCCCTTCTCTGTTGTGTCACAGCCTGCCCACACGCCTCACTGGCAAAACCCCTCACATATGTTTGCTTTGGGGGCTGGTAGCTTTCGCCTCTGAATCAGGACTTGTGAGTGTTACCTAGAAATTATGCAGGAGTTGAGGAGGCTTCTGTTAGGCTGAGAAGATAATTGCGCTATTTAAAGATGGCCATGGAACCAGAAAGAGCCAGGCATCCCGACGTGGCTGTCTTCAAGCTCCCTTCTGCTCACCATGCTTGAGCAGTTTGTGGGGACAGGGATAGGAAGTCCTGGACAGTCATCTCAGGGGCATCTGTCTGGCATACATCTCTGGGCTCATCTTCAACCTGCTCTACATGATGCCAGTTCACTAGGGTAAGTGGCGTCGCTACCTGGCTCTTGGTTTGGAAGGAGGCTGGGAAAGGGCTGATGACACTGAAGCCAGCTTCTCAGTTACCAGAATTACTAGGAGGATTTGAGGAGGCCAAGTCAGACCAAACAGCCAGCACATCACTGCAGGCAGCCTGAGGTCCTATGTTTCCTTCCTGAGAACTTCCCAACCCCTTTCCTATAAGGAATCATAAAAAACCCACCCACAGGCCCGCCTTTGCCCACTACTAAGGTAATTCATACTCTCCTACAATTGTGGGGTGCTTTCTGCTTTTCCTAACTCTTTATCCGTGATCTCATCCCTCTGAGGTGGACTAAATAAGGGTTGTGGGTTCTGTCTTACAGTAGACGCTTTAGTAGGTCATGACAAGCCCAAGGTCACTCAGCTGGTCTGTGGCAGAACTGCAGCTCAGGTCTCCAGAGTCCCCGCTCTGGGCTCCTTCCTCTATATCACACTGCAGGCTGCCTGGAGATCTGTTGGACTGAGTCCCTGAGCCCCTGAGCACACTATACTCTTCTCCAAAAGACAGCCTCTGCCATAGGGGGCCCCTTCCCCAGACTGGCCTTCTGCTTCTCATTTCTTCTTGGGATAGGGGTAGGGGAGTGGGAAAGAATGAGGGCCTGGCTGTTGATGAGCTTGGAGAGGTATGCTGGGGCCAATGTGGCCTTTAAAACTCACAGATTGGAGCTTTAGGGTAAAGTGGGTAGGAGAATCAGAGGACTTGCTGTTCTTAGCATTAGTGAGATGGCACCTCTGGCAAGACGGGGGTAGCAGCCCCTCCTACCTGCTCCCAGCTGCTCTGTGGGGCGGCGATGTTGGGGTAAGGTAGGGTGCAGACCAAGGTGCTACTTTTCACCTCTTGGAACCCTGCCCTTTATGGTGGCTGTCCGGCTTGGGTAATGGATCCCTGGATCAGAGTGTGTATCCAGTTTCTGTGTCTGGGAGCATGTGTATGTCCTAAGTCTCCAAGTTCCTGTGTCTCCCTGTGCATGTGTGGGCATGCCCACATGCTGCCTGAACTACTGGGCCCTCTGGGAATGGCTGTGGGTATGAGCTTGGGAGTTTTCAAGCTGGCACTCTAACTTTTATCTTATCCAGGCCCAAGTTCCTCCCCAGCCTCACCTTGGCTATCCCCCATTTCTGGGGGAGGGGATAAGGGGATGACAGGGGGGTTCAGGTAGAAGAGACTTGGCCTGTTTTTGGTTCCCCTGCTAGGTTCAACCCTGCCACAGGCCAGAGGTTCCCTGTGTCTGACTTTTCACCTCACACTGGGTCCAGATGCCGCCTGTCCTCTCCCTGGCCCTCCCAGTCTGCCTATTGCCCAGCCTGCTACCTGAGGGGTGAACAGGAAGCTGTCCCTGTATCTCCCAAATGGGGATGGGGTAGGGAAGGAAGGAAAGCACCATTTACGGGGCTTCTCTGAGTGCTCATCACTGTACTGGGTGTCTCACATCCCATCTCTCATAAAACAGGAGGTCTGAAGACAGCTCCCTCTGAAAACTGATTCAGGTGGCAGCCTTCCAGCAGTGAGCAGGGAGGCTGGAAGCTGATGGCAGGCAGACATCCCTAGCTGCATGCTGCCTTCCTCGGTTCACCTTCCTTTGCTCTGACCACTGGGCTTCCCTGTGCCAGGCTCAAGGCGTTACCGCCAGGCTGTGCACATGCTAACCACCCTAGCTGGTGACTTCTGACAGTGCCAGCATTGGGCAGTTACATAGAGGGAGAAGATTCCCAGACATGAGCAGGGGCCCCACATGGAAGCCCTGCCCTAGGAGAGTAACATCTCCCGCACCTACCAACATCGATCCTTTACATCATTCTGTCTGCTGCAACCCAGAGGTGGTAGGCCATGAGTTCAGAATGCTGTCTGCCAGGTTTCAGGAGTAGCGGATGACTTGAGCCAGAGCCTTCTCCCTGAATGATGGGCATGGAGCAGGTCAGGGCTGTCTGCCTGCCCCAGCGTCCAGCCTGTGCCTTTTCAAGGAGCCATGTTGTGCCAGTGGTCAGGGTAGGAGCTACTCTGTCCCTGTTTCCTATGAGCCCAGTAGTCCATCCTGTATGGGACTCATACCCACTAAGAGCCCTTTAACCCCTTCTGTGCTTGCCTTGGCATGAATGTGGGGGAGAAACCTATGGGGTGGGGCAGGGACCCTATTTCCTCTCCTCCCACTCTCACAGCCCCAGGTCTCGGGAGGACTCTGGGCAGTCTTCCGGCTGCTCCCTTGCTGCTTACTGAATTAGTTCTATATTTGGCCAGCAAGCCACGTGGGTGGGGGAACCACTCCACTGCGGCTGCACTTCTGACAGCTGTGGGTGGGGGAAGCTGGTGACAGAGGCTACAGCAGTGGGCATGTGCATTTCTTGGGAGAACTAAGGAAGGCACCATCTGAGTGAGTAAGCCCGGCGAACGGGCATGCGCCAACTCTTCACCCTCTTCCCCCAAGTTTTGGTCCAGGTTCCTGCCTCTTCTCCCCTCACCCACCTCCTGGATGCCCTTCTCTGCTCAGCTGTTTCTCACAGCAGTCTCTTCTCCAACAGACCACTGCCGTCCAGAAATGATGGTTGTCGCTGGACCCAGCTGGGACTCTGCCAGGCTCCAGTGCTCAGTCTAAGGAAAGGGCCCTCTTCCAGTCCTGCTCTCCCTGCCTGTCATGGCCACACTCAGCTGCTGCCTGCTTGCCTGGGGACATAGGGCACCCAGCCCCAGCGCTGAGAGGTTAAACCAGGCCCTCTCGCTCCATTTCACAGGGGCACTCTGGGCACCAGGCCCCTTTCAGACCGAGAGCAACTGATGCCATGGGAGAAGCCCCTGCCCATCTGTTCACTCACCTGGCACTGCCTGCTCTGAGACCCCTACACGAGTCGCCGTGGAGGTGCCAACCCTGTGAACCCCTCCCCTGTGCCCTGACACTGAGAAGGCCCTGCCCACCCCTACCATGTGTGAAGTGATGCCCACAATCAATGAGGGGGACCCCCTGGGGACTCCCCATGGAACGGATGCTGACGCCAACTTTGAGCAGCTGATGGTGAACATGCTGGATGAGCGGGAGAAGTTGCTAGAGTCCCTTCGGGAGAGTCAGGAGACTTTGGCGGCGACACAGAGCCGGCTCCAGGATGCCCTGCATGAGCGAGACCAGCTCCAGTGCCACCTTAACTCTGCCCTTCCCCAGGTAAGGCCCGATAGTCTGCATCTCCCTCATCCCCTTCCCCTCAGCCAGCCTTTCAGAGCCCTCAGCTTCTGGGTCCTCAGCTCTCTTCATCTATTAGCATCTCAACAAATGGAATTCACAGAGCATTTACTCTCCTTCACCTTCCTTGCTTCATAATACTTTTCCCTGTTACTCCCAAGCTCCTCAGGCTGAAATTGGCTCCACCTGGAGAAAAGGATTGGACTTTGAAGCAGGAAGAAAACCCAGCCTTAGTTGCCAACTGCAGTGAACCCATGCAGCCAGAAGGTGGCAGGCTACACTGGAAAGATACCTCCACCTTGGCTGCTCCTCACCAGTGTCCTATTCTTGGAAGTGGTGGGTGGCGAACCGCAGAGAATGGAGATGGGAGAAGCCTTAGAGGTTATCTAGTCCACCTCTCATTGCACAGATGAAATAAACAAGAGGCATCACATGGAAAATTATAGGCAGCGCTGTGATACCCCTCTTATTCTCCTCAATCAACATGACTACTAGCAATAATAGTCACCATTTATTGTGTTTTCTGTGTGGTAAGCACTTTGACTGGAATTTCCTTCACTAAATTCCACAGCGATGAAGTTAGTGCTGTTATCGCCATCATCTCTATTTTACAAGTGATGAAGCTGAAACTTGAGGAGATTGGTAAACTGCTCATGGCCACCCTGCCTGTGGGGGTGCTGCAAGGGTTAGGGAGGCAGCCCTGAGGGGCCACACTGCTCAGGACTCAGCTCCAGGCCCTCTCCCCACATGTGGGGAGAAGAACCAGAGTGGCTGAATTTCCTACCCAGGGTCCAGAAGGGTTCGAGGGGCAGAGTCTTGTGATGCTTTGTAGATAGGAATATGGAGCTCTGGTGAGGAATTGGGGTGGGCGATGGGCCCATCCTACCCCACTGTGTTCAGAGCCCTGAACAAGCCCCAGGATGAAGGAGCCAGTCCCTGCCACCAGGGAGCTCGAACACTAGAAAGGAGATAGACAAGAGCCCAAATGATAGGAAGAAAATGTGGAGGAAGAGAAGAAGACCCCCCAAAGGATTGTTAAAACAGTGTCAAAACCTAAAATAGCTGCCAGATCATTGATCCTCAGAGCAACACTTGAGGGAGGATTGTCCTTTGGATTAGAGGTTCAGAGGGGTTAGGTATCTTGTCCAAGGTCACAAACGGGCAGAGTTGAGATTTGATCTCAACCCCTCACTGGGAGCTTCATGAGGGCAGGGATTATGTCCTTCCTGTTACTGTGTTTCCAGGGACCAGCACAGGAGCTGGTACATGGTAGGTGCTCACAAGTGCCTGTGTTCTTAACAGTTTTCAGAGGAAGGGAGAAAGCCTTCCACTGGGAAGTTTGGAAAGGTCCCAAGAAGGTGTGTCCTTTGAGATGGACTTTGAAAGATCAGGTGTTGACGGAAGATTGGGCTTTCAGGGGTGGGGGCAGCCCACTGAGCAAAGGTGTGGAATTAAGAAGTTTACTAGTGACTGTAAACAGCCGTTACCCAGGTTGACCAGGTCTTAGGGTGTATGGAAAGGAACTGTGAGAGAGAAGCTGGAAACCAGGATAAGGAGTTCGTATTTAATGGTGTAAACAACACTGTGCTTTGGGAGATTACCCTGGCAGCAGTGTGTCAGAGGGCTTAGAGTTGGGGAGGGATGTTACTAATGCCAAACCAGAAGTGAAACTCCCCTCCATCCACTTCTAAAGGGAAATGTCACTGGATTGTTGGAGAAACAGAAATACAAAATGGGAGGGAGGACATAATCAGGTTATATTGGTGGCTGGAGGGGGAAGGGGCCGCAGAGCAGACTTGGTGACTTTCTCACTCTTATATCCAACTGTATTCCCTTGCACCCTACCACATACTTGGAATGCTTCCCCTCTGGAGAAGCACATGCTAGTAGTATGGATGGATAGGGATTTTTCTGGGGACACTTGGTGGAAGTAAGGGACGAGTGAGAGGATCCCACCAGTGACTTGGGCATGCAGGATACTGCTTAGGTGGTGGATCCCCAAGCACTGAGGGGCCTTGGGGGTTTTCAGGAATTTGCCACCTTAACCCGGGAGCTGAGTATGTGTCGGGAGCAGCTTCTAGAGAGGGAGGAAGAGATATCAGAGCTGAAAGCAGAGCGGAATAACACGAGGGTAAGTGGGGTGACCTGGCGTGTGTTTGTGCTTTGGGGGTGGGGGGTATGACCAAGGGAGCAGGCATGGCCAGGGCCAGCACATCCCCAGCCCTATCCTAACCTCCTCCTGCCTTATATTCCGGGGTGATAGTTTGTTCAACCATCAGTGCTAGGCTTTTCACCTCTAGTTCGGGGTCATGGGAGAGGTGGGGGACTTGGGAGAGAGGCTAGGGCAGGTATTTAGTTGGGGCAGCAGCTGTTTACCAACATGGAAGTATTTCAGCATTCTAACAATGGTACACATGGCAGTACTCGTGTCTGCTGGGTGTTCATGTGGACCCTGCTTATAGCCCCTGGGGCATAGGCTCACAGCCCTTCCTCTTGCCCTCCCCTCTCTCTGCCAGTTGCTTCTGGAACATCTGGAGTGCCTAGTGTCCCGTCATGAGAGGTCACTGAGGATGACTGTGGTGAAGCGTCAGGCTCAGTCACCTTCAGGGGTTTCCAGTGAGGTGGAGGTGCTGAAGGCTCTCAAGTCACTGTTTGAGCATCACAAGGCCCTGGATGAGAAGGTACCTAGGCTGGCCCACAGCTTGCCTCCACCCCCAATCCAGCCAGGCTGCCCCAGAGCCTCCGTGCATCCCTTCTCGGAGATTTCTGAATCCTGTGTTTAGGGAAAACGGCCATCTAGCTTCATAACTGGCTCTCTCCTACCATTAATCCAATTTCCAGGTCCTCCTGTTAGGTTCCCTCTCAGAAACTTGCCTCTTGGCAGGTCCTTCTCTTTGCCTCATGCTCAGTGGTGGTAGACCAAGCCCGAGCATCTGCAACTTGAGTCCAGTGGGGTCCCTGTTTCTTTCTTCATCTCCCCATTTATCTTGGACAGGTGCGAGAGCGGCTCCGGGTGGCCCTGGAGAGAGTGACCACCTTGGAAGAGCAGTTGGCGGGTGCCCACCAGCAGGTAAGCTGCTTGCCCTTCCCCCATCTGTAGACTACAGCTCCTGGAAGCCAAGGCTGGTTTACCCCTTTTCCCCACTCTGTTCCACATCAGATTTCTCCCCTCTGTCTTAAGTGGAGACTGTTAGCCAACAGGAGACATCTCTCTCTAGGAGGTGGGAGACTTGGAAGGGTCTGGAACATATAGGAGGTTCTCTTCTCTTTGCATCACTGCCCTGGGGACTGTGCCCTACAGGTGTCTGCCCTACAGCAGGAGGCAGGGGTTCAGGATGGAGTGGCAGAAGAGGAGGGGACTGTGGAACTGGGACCGAAATGCCTGTGGAAGGTGGGTCATGGGGAGCTGCATAGAGGGGACATGTCTTACCCCAGACAGGAGGTGGGGGCCCTGCCCTGCCTTAGTGCACTAGAGCAACTGCTTGAATGAAATTTGGAGCTTTCTCCAATGTTACCATCTCTCTTTCCTTCTTTCCCCTACCGCATCTGCAAAGAAATCTATAGATTTGTGTTCTAGTGCCCAGTACATACACTGCTAAGCATATAATGTGTTTGTTCACTTGAATTGTTAGGTGCCATGTACCTAAGAGATTCACTTCTCTTTCTGAGCCTCTGTTCCCCTAGTCATGCCCCTTCCTAGGTTACAAGAGGCTGAAATAGCAGGTAAAACTAGACATGATTATTTTTCAAGGATACACAGGCGAGTGAGAGTGTTCGGTCATTGTCTGGAATGAGTGTCTGGAGGCCAGAGGAAGAAGGGTGTACCTGGAGGTGTGCTCTAGAATTGGGGGCAGAGCTGTGATCTGCTCTGGTTGTGCTGTCCCTTTTCCCACCTCCCCAGGGCAGGGCAGGGGAATGGGATGCCCAAGGCTCTGATGACTGACTGATAGTTCACTGTCTCTGGAGCATGACGCGGGACAGGTAGAAGAGCTGCAGGAGCTCCTGGAGAAGCAGAACTTTGAGTTGAGCCAGGCCCGGGAGCGACTGGTCACCCTGACAGCAACCGTGGCCGAACTTGAGGAGGACCTGGGCACGGCCCGCCGGGACCTCATCAAGTCAGAGGAGCTGAGCAGCAAACATCAGCGGGACCTCCGGGAAGTGAGCAAGGGCCTGGGCCTGACCCTATCTTTCTGGGTGCAGGTATTTGGCACTCAGGAAGGTAGCTGCTGGATGTCCTGGGTGTAGAGGGAGAGCCAGGCAAGGGCTGAGGAGTGTAAGACTGAACAGTTGGTAGGGTGCAATGTGGGGAGGAGTGGTGGGAGAGATAGGTCAAGGTCAGAAACTGATAGGGTAATGTGGAGGAGATATAGCCAGCCAGATTTGGTGGGGAGGTGCGGACAGGATGAGGGCAGGAAAAAGCTGATGACCTTCATCTCATCCTCTCCTGTACCGCTCAGGCTCTAGCCCAGAAGGAGGACATGGAGGAGCGAATAACCACACTGGAGAAGCGCTACCTGGCTGCTCAGCGTGAGGCTACATCGATTCATGACGTCAACAACAAACTGGAGAATGAGCTGGCCAATAAGGAGTCCCTGCACCGCCAGGTAACTCCTGCAGATGGGGTTGGGGGACACTGTACTTGACCCTGGAGGTCCTAATGATCGTGCTGGAACCTCCCCTTGGTGGCCCAGGAGACCCTGAGGTGCTGGTCACCTTGGGAAAGGGAAAGTCAGGTATCTCTGGGTAGCCAAGAATCAAGATTGCCCCCTGCTGCTTCTGACCTATCACTTGCTCTCTACTGAGGATGGGCCAAGGGGGTGCAGGAAGCTTCAGTGCTCCCTCTTGACTCTTCTTCCCACTCCCCACTTTGCTAGTGTGAGGAGAAAGCCCAACATCTGCAGGAGCTACTGGAGGTAGCAGAGCAGAAACTGCAGCAGACGATGCGCAAGGCTGAGACGCTGCCAGAGGTGGAGGCTGAGCTGGCCCAGAGAATTGCAGCCCTCACCAAGGCAAGCGGGCCAAGGGCCTTGGAATCTTCCTCTGTTCCCTGCTTCCTGGGCGCTTATGTAGCCAGGCAGTAATGGAGCGAGGTGGGAGGCATGTTGGGCTGGGGGCCAGGAAACTGCTTCTCATTGCATGACTCCAGGAAACACACTTCGCTGTGTCTGTCAGATGGAAGAGTAATCCCTGCCCTCATTACCCCACAGGGACGTGACGGTCCCATAAGAAGGGATGTAAGAGTACTTTAATAAGTAGAAGAAACTGCTGATGCAAAATATTTTTAATATCATTTACACCATTGTAGTTAATACTTCCTTTTGGGGGGGTCTGAAGTGGAAAAAATAGGACTTTCATTTCTGGAAGGGTGAAATCTGAGAGGAAATATGATCAAAGTTTATACATCTCTGAATGGGGTGGGAGTTTAGGCTGAGCATATCTTTTTTTTTTTTTTTTGTCAAATTGAAGCATTCTAGATCTAGGGACCATCCCTAGCTGTTTGAAGGCTTCAGCTTTTGGACAAATAAAAGGGAATATAATTTTACCCAATGGATAGTTAACTTTATGGAGGTATGCAGGCTGAAAACATCCTAGGTCTGGAAGAGCTATGTAAATGCATGGACATCTACATGTAGTGGCTTAATCAAGAGAATTTAGGAGTGTTTACAGTGGGTCGGAGGCTTTCAGGGGTCCCTCATGTGGGATCACCATAGCTACCCACTCAAGAAATGGAGAGAAGAAAACCAATACTTAATAAGCATCAGAGCCTCTGGAGGATAGAGGCTGGCCATTGTGCCAGTGTGGCAGCTTGGGGGCTCTGGGGATGGAACCTGCAGCCTGGCTGTACCTCAGTAGACTCAGGACCACGTTTGCTTCTGCCACTGACTTGCTCTGTGACCTGGGAAAAGTCACTCCCTCCCTAATTGGGTGTCTGTGTCATTATCTCTATGATGATGTCATCATCTCTATAATGATGGGGTTGAATTTGGTCATCTCTACGGCCTTTCAGGCCCCTAGGAATGAAGGGCAGAATTTAAAGTGCAGCAGAAGACAGTATGTGTGGGATGCTGAGCAGTCAGGTCTAGTAACTCTCAAAACTGACAAGAAGGGATGGACTGAAGTGATTAATATGTTCAAGGGAGTCATAGTAGAAGGGCTTTAAGGAGGGATTTCCTGACTGTAAGATGTGTGATAGTCTGGAATACCTCATCAGAAGAGGCAGTGGGGTCTCCATCTCTGAAGATGCATGAACTGAAGGGGAGACCACTCTACCCAGGCTGGTTTAATAACAAAGGTAATCACCATGGCTAACATTTGTTGAGTGCTTCTTGTGTCCCAAGTGTTTGCCATGGATTATCACCTTTAGTCCTTGCAATGGGCATAGGTGCTGTTATTACAACTGAGGAGATAAAGGCTCAATAGAGGTTCAGTAACTTGCCCACGGTCACACAGCTGGGAAGGGAGGGAGCCAGGATTTGAACGAGTCTGGTTTGAGTCCATGCTCTTAAGGGCAATTCCATCTATCTGGAGGCATAGAGATTTATGGTCGCTCATACTTTCAAGTGGAGTTTTTTTCTGGAAGCGTAGGGAGAATTTAGCCTCTTGAGCTGCCAGCTCTGGCATGTTTCAAGGCTAGCCCTGAGCAGGAAGGAGAGGGTATGGGTGGGGGGAAAGTGGCAGGGTTGGGGTACTTGGGAAGAAAGGCAATGGTGGAGGCAATTATGCTCCAAGATGGTAAGCGGAGAGCTTGGCTTCATTGGTCCCTGAGGCCCTGATTCCCAAGGGCCGCTCTGGCACCTGGGTGCATGGGATACAAGGTCTGAGCAGGAAGGCAGCTGATTTTCCGCCTGCACTGACCCATTCCTCCCTCCAGGCTGAAGAGCGGCATGGCAACATTGAGGAGCACCTGCGGCAGCTGGAGGGACGGCTGCAGGAAAAGAACCAAGAGCTGGCCAGGGTGAGCTTACTGGGCCAGACTCTCGAGCCTCCTCTCAACCCCAGGGCGGCGTGCCAGGATGGTCTGTGGATAGGGAAAGGAGGAAGAGTGAGAGCTAGGGAAGGACCTGGCTAGGGACAGAGACAGAGCCACAGAGGGGTGGGAGGAGGTGGTCAGGAAAGCTGCAGACAGGGGCCCCCGGAAGATAAGAAGGGGACAGGTGAGTGGGCTGGAACCACAGCAGGAATGAGTGGCTCCCTGGGATTGCAGTGAGATGGCCCTGGGTGGCTTGGTGCAAGGTGGTCTGGTTATGCAGGTGCGCCAGCGGGAGAAGATGAACGAGGACCACAACAAGCGACTGTCAGACACCGTGGACCGACTGCTTAGCGAGTCGAATGAGCGCCTGCAGCTCCACCTCAAGGAGCGCATGGCAGCCCTGGAGGAGAAGGTGCTGTGGGTGGCGGGTCTGGATGGACGGCGCTGGTGGAAAGGGGCGGGGTGGGTAAAGGTGTGGGTGGAGCCGGGCAAGCAGAAATGGTTGGCATGTGAGAGCTTAATCAGGAGCGGGGCGGGGGTGGGGGGCTGGGCGAGGTGGGGACTGCGGGAGGGGTGTGCAGTGGAGTTAGGCTGAAGAGGAGCCTGGGCTGGTGTGGGGGGTGGGGGGGGGGTCTGGCAAGGAGAGGTAGGGCTGGGAGAGCAGACCGGAAGGCAGATCTTGCTGGGAGGGGAAGGCCTGAGCCGGAGTAGAAGAGCCAGGGTGGAGGGGAAGGGGGCTTCTTGGCTCACAGCTGTTCTCCCCCAGAACACACTGATCCAAGAGCTGGAGAGCTCCCAGCGGCAGATTGAAGAACAGCACCATCACAAGGTACCCAGCTGCTGGCCAGCCCTGCCAGCCTGGGAGGGCTGAGCTTGCTGTGAGGAAAGAACACGCCTGTGTTTCAAGCAGCTGCCCTGAAACCCAGCACTGTGCTAGCCAGTTTGTTAGTCCATGTGCACACATTATTTCACTAATCCTCCCTAGAGCCTATCATAGTAGATGCGTCACCGCCACACACCTGTAAAGAAGAAACTTAGCCATAAGCATAGGGCAGAGAGTGGGTAGCAGAGAGGCAGGACGCAGTGAAGGACTCGACAGAAGGATTTGGTGGGGCCTCAAACCTGGTGAAGCTCTTGCTTTCTGGTGACTTGTGGTGGATTAGCCACTATCCCTATGCTAGCAGTGTCTGTGAGGTCTGGGAGTTCCCTGAGAGCCCCTCTGCTGCCCAGGCTTATTTGTCATGCATTTGCTTGTTAGTGAGGGCTCAGCAGGCCTGTTCTGGTAGAGTCCTTCCAGACAGACCTCTCTTCCGGCCCTGCCCCTGCCAACCCTTCTACTCACTTTCCAGTTGGACCTCTTCTCTTTTGGTGTCATCTGTGGGCTTGGCCTTGGGTCCCTGGCTTTGGACTTGGCAGTGCATTCTTCTGCTTCTCCCCAGCTCTGCTGTTCTCTTTGTCCTTCTCTCCTCTCTCTCCCCTACCCCCACCATGGCTCTGCCTGGCACAGGGCCGCCTGTCTGAAGAGATTGAGAAGCTGCGCCAAGAGGTGGACCAGCTGAAGGGTCGAGGAGGGCCATTTGTGGATGGCATCCACTTCAGGTACTGGAGCTCAGGAGGCTGAGTGTGCCGTGATGGAGTCCTGGACAGACCTAGATGGACCCTGGGGGAGAAGACTTCCTCCCACCAAAATACCGCCCAGGACCTCAGGGTCCTCCTCATATTCAGGGTGGGACACTGAGGCTTAGAGAACTTTGTAGAGTCATCCAGCTCACTTGGGCAGTTTAGAAGGGAGCACCTATCCTCTGAGGGATGCTGAGAGGCAAGTAAAGCACAGGATGATCCTTCCCCACTGCCATGAGACACAGGCCATGATTCCTGCTTCCTTGACAGAGGGCATGCCCTTGAGAGGGGTCTGCTGAGTTACATGCTCACCCATGTCCCACAGGGCCTGCTCACAGGGAGTATCTGGTTCACTCTAGTTACTTTGAGACACCTTATTTAGGGCTCTGAACCTAATGCTTAAATGAGGGCCATGTTTTAGGGAACTTCTGGATTTTTATTCATATTTTGTGAAGCATTTGGCAGTGAACTCAGACCTCAAGCCTGCCCTCAGTTCTTTGCCCAGAGAGGCAGGCTGACGATTGAGGAGACTGAAGTAGATGATTCCACTCAAGGTTCATGGCTCCTGGATATTTTCTGTCCAAACTGGAGTCTCTTAGATCAGAACACATAACGTTCCCTATGGTCATGCTCTTGTTATATCAGAGAAATAGGGATCAGCTTCTTTGAAGAGAGGTTAAAGGAAAAGTGTACATGTATATGTGCAGAGGGGTAGGGCTTAGATTAGGGAAAGAGATGTTGAACTTGAAGAAGAGAAGCCTGTGGGTTTCTGGGTTGTTAGAGACTTGGGTATCAATTTCAAGTTTGTTAGGAATTATTGTATAGGAGTGTGGAGAGAAGCAAGGAATAGAGACAGAAAATGGTAGTTGGAATTCCTCCTACTTCTCCCTTCCTGTAGGTTGCTCAGAAGAGACCAACCCCCTATGCCAATTAAAAAGGCGTAGCCCAGAGTACACCAAGCTATTTGGCACTGCTTGCTTTCCTTAATGGTTGGGAATTCTTGGCTTTGACTATAGAAGCACTGGCCCCGTCATGGAATTGGGACTGAGTTGCAGGGAAAAGGGAGGGGATAAGCAGAAACTCCCCCATCCCTCCAGACACCTTGTGTAATCTGTTGTTGGCTCACCCTGTCTCTTTGCTCTGGGCTCCCTCAAGTTCTAAACTGGGAAGGCATAGGGAAGAAGCATCAGTAGGGGAGACTCCAGATATTCCAGAGGATCATTACTGTAATCCTAAAATTGCAGGGTTGGGATGGACCCTTGGGGCAGTCAAAATGCTTTCTCTAGCCCAGGTCTCTGATACAGTGTCAGGGCCTCCTGAAGCTTTCTGGGGAGAGGGAGTATGCCTGGCTTGAATTTTGGCCAGGGACTTAGTCCAGAGGAAGACCAGAGGTAGTTGCTAGGGAGAAGACCAAGAAACAAAGATGCTCAGAGTTCAAAGGACTTTTAGAGATCGTCCCTTCCAACTTCTCTTGGTGCCATGATTCCTCCTACACGTTCTTGTCAGATGGCCAGAGAGTCTCCACCTGAATACCTCTCTGAGGGGAGTTCACCTTTTTTAAAGCTACCAGTTTCATCATAAGCTAACTCTTGCTATTTGAAGGTGCCTCTTGTGTTAAGTGAAAAGCCGCCTCCCTAGAACTGATCATACTGATCCCTGGAGCAGCAGAGAATAAACTTAATCTCTTGCTTACGTGGCAGCCCTTAAGTCATTAACAAAAGCTCATGTCCTGCTAAGACTTCTCTTTTCCAAGCTGAAGATCCCTTAACTCTTTGGGCCCAATGGGTGTAAGCTGGGGCTGTCAGTCCTCAGGGCTCGTCTTTTCTCCCCCATCCGCCACTCAAGGGCTCACATAGGCAGTGCAGCAGATGTGCGGTTCTCCCTGAGCGCAACTGCCCACGCACCTCAAGGTCTGCATCGTTGCTACTCAGCACTGCGGGAAGAGTCTGCCAAGGTGAGGGGGTGGAGGGGTGAGTGTGGATGGGGTCTACCCTGGGGAGTTTGGGGTCAGTTCAGCCACGTGCCTTGCTCCAGTTTCACAGACGGCTGGTGTGATGCAAATCCTCCCCCTACCCTCCCCCGTGTCAACGACAGCTGCAGCCTTGGGGTTGGGGCCATCACTGCAACAGCTGTGTCTCGCCTCGACCTCCTGGTGGGCAAGAGGTAGAGGCTGGTGGGTGGTCAGCTAGTCCCTGAGGCCCCACTGAAGCCTGTGCATGTGTACCTGGGTGTGCAGGCATGTATTTCTAGTGGTTGGGGTGGGGGATACAGGGGTAAGATGGAATTGGCAAGCTTTCTGGAACAAAAGCTGTGGTTTATGGGTAGATGAGAGAGGATGACAGGCTAACTGGCCTTGGGACGGCACCTGAAGTTTTCTGAGAAGCAGGTAGTTCATGTGGAGTCTGCCTAGGGAGATTTAGAGGGAACAGGAAAGATTAGGGGCCGAAGAGGACTGACTTCAATCTTTTGGGGAAGTCTGATTCCTTCCTAGCCCCATAACTGTTAACCATGCTCTGTCTCGAACCCAGATCCTCTGCATGCTCTAGGGCACTAGAAGATATAGGTGGAGAAGGAGGGAACTCCTAGTCTGATGGCGGAAAACTCATCTCTGCCATTAGGAAACCCCTAGTGTGAGGGGGGAGTTGAAGTCTGAAGTCATCTCTTTTTCTCTCTCCCCTCTCTCCCTTTCCTCTGTTTATAAGAACACAGCAGCTGCCCAGGACCTCAGTCTAAAGGCTGCAGGAGTGGGAAAAGAGCCCTAGGGGGATCTTGGGGGTTTGGGTCATACAGGATGGGGTTAGAGATGGCCTCTTTCCTTCTCTTCCACTGCTCTTCTCACACTCCCAGCCCAGTTCTGTGCTCTTTCTGCTTCTGGGCCTTTGTCTACCAAAGGGGTTTGTAGAATGATTTCTGAGACGCTGCCTCCTCTGAGGGTTGATCAGAGGGTCCTGTAATGTGCTGAAACTCTGAGACACAAGACAGTCAGGCCTGCTTGGCTTTTTCTCGTTCCCTATATCTAGTCACCTTCCGTGTGAGTAGAAACAGATAGCCTTTACATAATGCTTACTTGGTGCCAGACCCTGTGCTAAGTGCCTTACATGCATTTCCTAATTTAATCCTCAGAGCTACCTATGAAGTAGGTACTATTACTATTCCCACTTTACAGATGAAGAAACTGAGGCACAGAGAGGTAAAACAACTCTCTCATAGCTTGTATTTGGTGGAGCCAGGATTCAAAGCAAGGCAGTCTCTGGAATCTGTTCCTAACCATTCTGCTATCTGGCTCCTTGAGTTTGAGTAGTATTTCTTAGACTTTAACATACAAGTAAGTTACCCAGGGATTTTGTTAAAATGCAGATTCTGAATTAGTAGGTCTGGGATGGGGACAGAGATTTAGCATATCTAACAGCTCCTAGGAGATGCCAGTGCTGCTGGTATAGGTTGGGAGGGTCCTGCTCCTTAGTCATCTGGTGTGTCTTATTACTACTCCTCTACCCTCCTTCTCTGCTAAGGACTGGGAGCCATCTCCACTGCCTGGGGTGCTGGTCCCCACAGCCACCCCTGCCTTTGACAGTGACCCTGAGATCTCTGATGTGGATGAGGATGAGCCAGGGGGTCTGGTGGGCTCCATGGACGTTGTCTCCCCCAGCAGCCACTCAGACGCCCAGACCCTGGCCATGATGCTTCAGGAGCAGCTGGATGCTATCAACGAGGAGATCAGGTTAGGGCAGGGGTGGAGGGCCGGGGAGGTTCCTTGAAGGACAGAGGCTCTTTGTGTTTGGTCACTGCAGGAGAGATTCTACATGTGTTTGCTTGTCTCTTAACAGCTGCACCTTAAAGTGCCACAGTTTAGGGACCCTGTGTGGAGCATCAGGCAAGGTTCTGGCCCAGTGCTGGACAGAGAGGGGTAGGTTCTCAGATTGACTTCTTAGGCTTCATTTTCTCTCCCAGGTCTGTGAGACTGTTCCTGAAGCTCCTGAAGCTAAACATAATCACTAAGAGTGTAGTTCCCACACACTGAGGCCAACTCAGGGTGAGAGCTTTTGTCAGTCTAATCACAGTCACTGGAGGAGACAGCATTATCTCCATTTTATAGACAAGGAAACAAACCAGAGAGATTAAGTGATTTGCCCAAAGCGATGCAGTAAGTGGCAGAGCCAGGATTCAAACTCGGGTCTAAACTCAGTGCACTGTGTCATGCCTCGGGTCCCTAATGAGGCATCCAACAGAAACCATTGGCAGGGAATGTTATGAAGACCTGCACTTTACCCTGCCTTTGTAGAGAGTTTATTAATGTTCGTGACAAACAGCAAGAGAAAATCCAAACCAGAGAACATCAGAGCTTCACAGGGCTGTAGGGGTCATCTGGTTCAATGGTTCCCACACTTTTGGATTTCACAGACCAGCTAAGTAGAAAACACTAGACACATACACACACACACACACACACACACACACAGAGAGAGAAAGAGAAGGGTACTAACATAGGACTGCCAACTTTCATTCTGCAAAATGAAACATTAAAGATAATTACCATTTCCTATCACAACCATTCTACAAAAGAAAGGATATTTTAACATCCCTTAAGTTGGAAAGACATGCTCTGAGAATAAAGATAGGTCCTGCTCCTAAAGGATAGTTGGCATCTTTACATTAGTTGTATGTGTGTGTGTGAGAGAGAGTGTGTACGTGTGTGTGAGTGTGCATACACACATTCCTCTCTGATTGCCCCCTTCATACACATAACATTATCACTATTATTCTAATTTTTCCATGGAACAGGGAAAGCTCCATCAGGGATCAGTATCAATTAAAGGTCCTGTGTTTGAGAAATATTGACCTAGACCATTCCTGACATTGGGTATATTGGGAAACTGAGGCCCTATAGATAGTGGTAGGTCAAGAATTCTGACTTCCAGGAAGGTTTATATTCCACTGACTAAATTGCCTCCTTTCCCAGCAACTGCTTTTGTTAAATTAGGGAGTTTTGTTACATTAGTCCAGTTAACCAGAAAGAGAGAAAATTGTCTAAGCTGCAGTGGAATAGAACCAACTCTGCCCACAAGGCCTTGTATGTCCCTGCAATGCCGAAAACAATGGGGCACACCTGGCCCTTGCCTTCTACCTGGGGTCCCTGGCAGTGCCCGCATCTGCCTCCTGCTGGTCCTCTCTGGGGCTAACCATGAGACCCGGTTTTGCCCGCCTCCCAGGATGATCCAGGAGGAGAAGGAGTCCACAGAGCTCCGTGCTGAGGAGATTGAGACACGAGTGACTAGTGGCAGCATGGAGGCCCTAAACCTGACCCAGCTGCGCAGACGTGGTTCCATCCCCACCTCTCTGACTGCCCTGTCCCTGGCCAGCGCATCCCCTCCATTCAGAGGCTGCTCCACACCTAAACTTACTTCCCACAGTGCTACCCAGGACCTGGACCGAATGGGGGTCATGACCTTGGTGAGAGTCTTGGGGCAGTTGATGAACAATCTTGTCGTCACTGGGCTTGGCTGAGGGGAGTTGACAAGGCGCAGCAGGGCTCACTCTCTCTCATTTGGGCCCCAGCATCATCTTCTCATGATGTGTGCAGACCGTGGTATACCAGGTCACCAGCATGTCCTTCTGGGTCTGGAAAGGGCTATGTAGTATCTTCCTCACCCTCTCCCTTGGGTAATGCTTAAGAAACTCACCCAATGCCCATACCTCTTTCTCTCTTCCAGAGGTAGCCCTGATTTATTTTTTCAAGGCAGGTTTTTTCTGTGTTGTTGTTGTTGTTGTTGTTGTTCTGTTTTGCTGTGATATTCTCTTCAAGCCTGTGTGAGGCGCTGAATCCTATCTTCTCATCCTAAGACCACTGGGCTCCCCTTGGGGTAGACTTTCAAGCATCCAAAGGGTGAGTCCAAGCTCACCCTTCACTCTCTCTTCCAGCCCAGTGACTTGAGAAAGCATAGGAGGAAGCTGCTGGTAAGTGCTGCCTGATGACCCTCCCTCCCTTTTGGCTTCTCCCCACTGGGCCCTTGAGTCTGAGTCTGAACTCTGAGAGGCCCCTAGGGCCTCCCCTCTGCTTTTCTCCATGCTCCTCTGCCTGTCTGGGCTGGGTAGGCAGGCCCCAGATCTCTCCCTCTATCCCCTGACGGCTTCACTGTCTGTTCAGTCACCAGTGTCTCGGGAAGAGAACCGAGAGGATAAAGCCACCATAAAATGTGAGACTTCTCCTCCTTCCTCACCCAGGACGCTGCAGCTAGAGAAGCTTGGCCACCCAGCCCTGAGCCAGGAAGAAGGCAAGAGGTAAATGGAGCAGACCCCATATCGAGCCTCTCCATTCCCAAGTTTATCTCGTCCCTCTCTCTGCCTCTGAACAGGCTGCATCTCACTTGTCCCAGGTGTCTGAACATTTCACTTGTCTTTGAAACACCATCAGGGAAGGACAGTCCCATGTCTCCTTTGGTCATGTGCTCTGATCATACTCCCTTAACCCTCCCAACTCTGACACTTACTGTAAGTTCTTCCTGAAGTCTAACTTCCATCTCTCATGCTGTAATTTAAGTATGTTTCTTCTCATTCCACCCCCTCCTGGCTGTCATCCTGTAGTGCTTTGGAGGATCCAGGCAGCAACCCCAGCAGCAGCAACAGCAGCCAGGACTCCTTGCACAAGGGCGCCAAGCGCAAGGGCATCAAATCATCCATCGGCCGCCTGTTTGGGAAGAAGGAGAAAGGCAGGCTGATCCAGCTGAGCCAGGACGGAGCCACGGGCCATGGTCTCTGTCTCCTAGTAAATGGGTGCGAGTAGAGGGCAGAAGCAGGAGGGTATCCTTGGATCCAGTCTTCTCTGCCTGCCTCCCAGGGACCAGTGGGCAGAAGCTCCAGGGAAGAAGTTTTCTGTTAAGAGCTATTTCACAGCGGGAAGGGCTACCTCACGAGGTGGTAGCTCCTGCCACGAGAAGAGTCAGGCATCAGTATCAGGCTGTTTATTTGGTATGCTGTAGAAGGGGTTCCTGTATTCAGTGTGAGGTTGGACCTCTGAGGTTTCTTCCAGTCTGGAGGTTTTCTGAGGTCCTGTGCTCAGGACCTTCAGGAGAAATGTCTTAGTTCTTTCTCTAAGAGAGTCAGTTCTTAATTCCTAGTACATCTTGCCTCCAGGACTCAAAATATCACAATGCCTAATCATGACTTTGTAGACATTATAGTCAAGTAAGTGCTCGGGCAAGGGTAGCATTATTAACACCTCTATGATGATATAAAGTTCCTGTGTGTGCTTGGTGTGTGGTAGGTACACAATAAATGTTAGCTGTCTTCCTCTCCCTTCCCCTATTCCTTCTTTCCTTTCTTCCTTTCCCTCCCTTCCTCCTTCTTTTTCCCTCATCTATTAATTATTTGTTCAATAGACATGTATTGAGTAACTACTGTAAACAAGGCTTAGTATTAGGTATCGGAGCAATAGTGCATTCCTTCAAGGAGCTCAGTTTCTAATGAAAAGGAAAAAATAAAGAGATGATTCTAAAACAAGATAGCAATATGCTCTGGGTGCTTCTGGAACTCAGAGGTCAGCCATGGAGTGGTGGGAGCTACAGGAGCAGCTTTCTCTGCTGGGCAACACCTGGGCAGAAGCCTGAAGGCTAAGTGGGAATTAGCCAAGCCAAGAAGAGGTGTGTGTGTGTGTGTGTGTGTGTGTGTGTGTGTGTGTGTGTGTGTGTGTGTGTGTGTGTGTGTGTGAGGGGGAAGAGGCAGGGGGTAGGGGGGGTCTGAGAAAGGCAAAGATTCATGGGTGTGAGAGTTTTGTAAGCAGTTGAGTCTATTCAGAGTGGGGAGGGAAGTGGGTGGGGGGAGCAGAAGAGGTGAGTTTAGACCCTAGGCTGGGGCCAGCTCATAAGGGCCTTGCAAAATATATTGTGGAGCCAACCACAGATGGGAGGGGGCAGGGCTGAGAAGGTCTGGTCAGTGAAAGAGGCATCTCGTGTTGAAGCCTTATGATTTCCTATGTTCCTCACACCACACTGGCACCTAAACCTAAGACAGCATCCCAGATTGGCTTCCGGATTACCAACACCCTCTGTCCTCTGTGCGCTTGTGAGGAGTGATCAGGGCTTAAATGAATTGTAAAATGCTGCCCCTGCCATGAACTCTAGCATCAGTTCAGGAGATCCTTAACAGAAGAGGACAGAGCTATGCATGTTCCCTTTTGCAATTTGTGCAAGTGAGTGGCCCTGAGAAAGAGGCCCAGACACACATCTCTGAACGTGCCTCCTTCCCCACCCTCAACCCAGGTCAGGATAATTCTGTCTGAGCCTCGAAGCCCACTCTGGCTCTCTGGGTTTCCTTTTCCCCTTGGTTTGGAGGAGGGACAAGTTCTGTCTAGGATTCTGCTGCCGTTAGGGTGGAACAACTTCCATCTATCTGGCTGAAAAACACCTCCAGGGCTGAGGTTCCCAGGGGAAGGCTCTCTGGGCTTGGGGTGACCCACTCGATGCCACTGTGGGTCTGCCTGGTTGTAGGGATGTCATGTGGAGGCTCCAGGAATAATGGCTTGTCCCATCAGACCCTCGGGTTGTCACATGCTGAGGAGCCTCCTGCTGGTCTGCTCCCCAGTCCTGGCCCAGGCCAAGGGAGGAGAAGCAGAGAGGGCCTAGCTGATATGCCATCTCTTCCCTTCTAGTTCTGCTAACAGACTCTGAGCTCGGTCTGCAGGAGCCCATGGTACCTACCAAGCTGGGGACCCAGGCAGAAAAGGACCGGCGGCTGAAGAAGAAGTAAGAGCCACCGGCCAGGCTCTGCCAGCGTGGGGTCCGACCCCTCACCCACTGTCTTTTCCGTGGACTGCCATGGGACTGAGCTCAGGCAGCCAGAGCCCGGCAAGGCGCTTTCTGGACTGAGTTGGCCTGGTCTAAGTGGGCACAGCAGGGTTTGGGAGGTTGTTCTTAGGATGACCTGAGTGAGAACGAGACATGGGTGCTGTGGGAGAGTGACCCAGCACCTGGGGATCTCTGGCAGAGCAGAGTAGAATGTCTGTGTTTCAGGCCATGTGCAGACAAAGCGAGAGCCCTCACCTCTGGGAATGGAGAGGTGTTGCTGCTTCATGTCTTGGTGTCACGGTGCTTCAGGAATAGAGCAGGGGTGGCAGTCCAAAGGTGGGGAGAAGGGGTGGTGGGAGTCCAACTCTTGGCACAGCCCATGGTCCCTGGGAGTAAGCATGGTTGAGAAAGAAGGAAGGACTAATGAGTCTGTTGTTCCTCTTCCTGCAAGACACCAGCTGCTTGAAGATGCCCGCAGAAAAGGAATGCCCTTTGCCCAGTGGGACGGCCCTACTGTGGTTTCCTGGCTAGAGGTAAACCTGGGCAAAGGGAGTCTAAGTCTACTCAGGGGTCTGGTGGGAAGGATGTGTGGATTGGGGCAAGGACTCCTTGGGCAAAAGGGTGGTATTCCTAGAATTTTCCCAGCATGTTTCTCCCGTGCCAAGTGCACAGTGCCATACCTAGCACTTAGCCAGAATCGATGCTATATACTCATGCCTCTAGAGTGGCTAAGTCTGGATAAGGGGAATTTATCTTCACTGAGCCATTAAGACTTTCACAGGTGGTTTCATTCTTCCTGTAGGTGCCCCCAGGAGCTAATCACCCATGCAATGTTGGTAAAATCCCTTCACCTTTCCAGGCCTCAGATTTTTCATCTGTAAAATGGGAAAAAGAGGAATTTGATGATGGTCATCTCCACATTTCTAAATTCCTCTGCTCTTCATTTGCTGTTCTGAGACCATGGATGAGGCCTGGCCCTTGCCTCTCAGTATTGCCAAACTTTTGCAGTGGAGCCCAGATCTTGGGAAAGGGACTGAATTTACCCTCTGTGCCCCATATCTGCAGCTCTGGGTGGGGATGCCTGCTTGGTATGTGGCAGCCTGCCGGGCCAACGTCAAGAGTGGTGCCATCATGTCAGCCCTCTCGGACACAGAGATCCAGCGGGAAATTGGCATCAGTAATGCCCTGCACCGGCTCAAGCTCCGGCTGGCTATCCAGGAGATGGTGTCGCTGACCAGCCCCTCTGCCCCGCCCACCTCCAGGACTGTGAGTGGCCTCTCCCTCACCCAGGACATTTTCAGAAGCCCCAAAATAGTGTTTATAAAGTTTCATATTGGTCTTTGGGAAGATGGCAGCATCTGAGTCCTGCCCCTTACTTCCCATCCCCACAAAGGGTTCCACCCGGTCTCCAAGAGGAGGTAACACTGTTGCTAGCAGAATCCCAGCAGGCCTAGTTCCCTGCCTCCCACGTACCACTCATGAGCTCCATCTCCCCATACCTACTCTGCTGGTAATTTTAGATCTTTGGGCAGAGTTTCCAAAGACAGGACTTCTGGGTTCTGTGTTTCTGCCAGATTGGGGTAGCAGAGGGAGTAGGGCATTTGTAAGCTCTGGTCCTCCAACCTCTCCACAAGAAGGTAAACCTCTCCATGGACCCCCAGGGTAAAATCTTTCACCATAGTCCATCTCTGTGATTGGGGTCAGCCCTTATTCCAGATTCACACCATTTATTCATATTCATTCAGGAAACACTGGTTGGGTATTTCTATGTGCCAGGCACTGTGCTAAGCAGTGCAGATACTGTAATAAAAGAGAGTTGCTCAGAGCTAGACAATGTGCAGGATTCTGGGCTGGGCCTGTGGGAGGACTCAGGGGAAGGGAGCTATGTCTTGTCCTTAGGGCTCCCAGCCTGATGGGGAGCCTAGGAGCTCACACGCAGGACCAGATAGGTTTCCTCTCTGCCTACAGTCTTCTGGGAATGTCTGGGTCACACATGAAGAGATGGAAACTCTCGCAACATCCACTAAAACAGTGAGTCTGGCCCTGGGCCCTGGGCCTGGGGTTAGGGCTGATGACTTGCATGAGGATGAGGGAAAGGTTGTGGGAAGTCAGAGGGACTTGTAGCTGATCTAATACGAGATTGGTATCCCTGATGTGTGATGGAGTTCTATTCTCAGGGTGGTGGGTGGGTGGGAAAGAAGTGAGAATGGAAACGGTTTGTGTGTGGGGGGGTTCTATTCCAGGGGGTCATAAGTTCACCATGGGCTACTGGTATACTCCATTGAAGAAGAGCAGGGCTTGGGAGCGTCTTGCCCTGCTATCGGCATGAAGCCACAGAGTCCTTACCCTTGTGCTTGATCCTTGGTGGAGGAACAGGGAGGGTTGGGGAGGACCTGGCACCTTGCCTGACTGTGTTTCTGCCACACACACATTTGATCTCCTCTCACTGCAAACACAGGCACGTGCACCAGCCTTCTGTGCTCTCTTAACCTTCCCAACAAGCTTTCCCTAGTCACCCATCCAGCTACTGGGGTGTCTGCTCCTCCTTCCTGATGGGACCTTGGGTGGAGGCTGCCAGGTTTCTTGACTTTGCCTGTTTCCCCCTGACATGCTGCACTCATTCTAGGACAGTGAGGAGGGCAGCTGGGCTCAGGTAAGACCCCCTCCCCTTGTCCAGAACCAACTCCCAGCAGTTTGGGGTAGTGTTCTCCCAGCAGGTTCGCTCCCCTGCAGGACTCTCTGAGCCCCAGTCTTTTAGGTCCCTCTTCACACGAAGAGTCCTGGGCACAGGTTCTCTCCTCTGCTGAAGCCACCCGCCTCCATCCTTCCTCATTCCCCTTTAGCTACTTCTGGTTTTTCACCATGGCAGGTGAGGAGCCTTGGAGGGCTGTGCCCTGAGCATGCCTGCCTCTTCCCCTCAGTTCAACCCTCTTCCCAGGAGTAATGAGACTTAGATTAGTATGAATCCTCTTCCTCTTCCTGTCCCTCTCAGGGGTACCCCTGGTGAGCTGAGCAAAGGGCTTTCATTCATTCACTTGGTGAGCAAGGATTTATTGAGCAGCTACTAGGTAGGTGTTAGGCCTTTCTATGCCCTCTGGATACAGAAGTGAGCAAACTTAGCCCTCACGGGGCTTATATTCTAGGGGAGAAACAGACAGTAAACAAACAAATAAATGGACAATATATCAGATAGATGTTAAGTGCCATGAATAAAAATGAAGCATGTAGCACTGTTTATACTTGTTGGGCAACCCCATCAACAGGAGACTGGACAGATCAGTTATAGCATATTCTCACAGTAAAACACTATTTAGCAAAGGGAATGGATGACTCAGACATATAGTGTAAAGTGAAAAGTGTAAGTCCCAAAAGATTTTCTATTAAAACTCAAAAACAAGCAAATTTAATCATATTATTTAGAGAAATATACCATGGTGACTGTAAGAACATTTTTTCAAGCAGGGACATCACGAACAGAAAACTCAGCATGGTGGTTACCTCTAGAGGGGCAATAGGGCATAAGATGGGGAAGAAGAACATAAGGATGGATGCAACAGTGTGGATAACATGGATGGTGTCCAAGGATATTGTTAACTTCATTTTTATGCTTAGTAATGAACATACGCTACATATGTTTTATATGTATCAATCGTTTCATTTTAAAAGATAACAAAATAAAATTTTCAATTCTAAAAAGATCAAGTTGGGTAAGGAAAGAGAGTGATGGAGGGTTACCATTAAAATTCGTTCTAAGGATAGATGGTTAGGGAGGTCCCTGCCCTCAAGGCAGGAGGCAACTACTAAGTGGAGCCCGCCTCTCAGAACCAGACTGGGTGGAGGTGGGGCGCTCGGTGTGTGGTGGGGTGGGGAGGCGGCACACGAAGGACTTAGAGAATCTCTGGAGAGACAACCAAGCCTTAGAGAAGAGCGCTGGCAGGCGCAGTTCACCTTACTTCATTTTTTTATATGTTTAGCCAAACGTAACTCCCTGTGGACCATGTGAGGCCAGTTTCCCGAAGTGAGACTGGCTTTCTTTGTTACTCTTCTTCGGGCCCTCTGTAATGCAGCCTATCCCCTGGGCTCAGCAGGCTTGAGGCTGATTGAAAATCAGGAAGGCAAGTCTGCCTTACAGCACCACAAATGCATTTCAGAGTCGATGGGAAGGATTTCCTATGACTTGCTGCCTAGGTGGTTGCTTCTGTTCATTAGTGTAGATAATTGATAAGTGAGTGGGAATATATCATTTCAGGATCTTAAAAAGCTCCATTTAAAATCCCTACCTCCCGCCTCTACAGCCCCTCAGTGAAAGTAAGCTGAAATGTTATTGAACTGCTAGCTGCAACCTGGCGGCACTGCCTTTGCCCCCAGCCTCCTCCATCTTGTTCTCCAGACCCTGGCCTATGGGGACATGAACCACGAGTGGATTGGGAACCAGTGGCTGCCCAGCCTGGGGCTCCCCCAGTACCGCAGCTACTTCATGGAGTGCCTTGTGGACGCTCGCATGCTGGATCACCTCACCAAGAAGGACCTGCGGGTCCACCTGAAGATGGTGGACAGCTTCCACCGGTGAGCCAGCCTGGAACCCGGGGCCACCTCCCTACACAGGTCTCCCCCAACCCTGGGGGTCTGTCTTCAGGAATAGAGGTGCTTCCATCTCTTTCTTTGCCTGTTCTGGGTGGTAACAGGTCTCCCTTTGGGGAAAGCCAAGTCTTTGTCTCCCCTGCAGTTTGAGGGTTTAGGTCCTCTCACCTCCAACCCTTAAGACACAGTCATTTCTCTTTAGCTTCACTTGGAAAATTTTCCCCCTAGATATGAATTTTATTTCTTGTCATTGAGCTTGCTGAATTCTCTACATTTACCCTGAGAAGACTCACACTGAACCCAGCATCTATTTTAGGTGTCTAATTCCTTACAAGATGAGAGGAACATTCTTTCTGGATGCTTGCCCTGCCAACATCCCAGATCTGAGCCTCTCAGTTTTAAACACACATCCTTTTGTACAGGAAGTCATCCAGTGTTCTCCTCCTCTTTGTTGAAAAGGTCTTCTGTGCAAAAGTATCTGCAGTGGAGGTCACAAACCGGTAGCGTGAGGGCAGAATTTGGCTCACACATGTAATTTGTTTGGCCTACACTGTATTTTTAAAATTATGACCTTAGCTGCCAATATTTAAACACTAGGAATTGTTAAACAAAATTCTGGCCGTCTGGCTTCTCTTGAAAAAGAGAAAGCTCTATGGGCACATCCCAGCATGGAAACAACCAGCTGGAGCTAGGGAGGCAGCCCTCCTAAGACACAGGTTTTCGGTAATGGTTCCAGGAGTTGAGAGTTTTTAGGAAGTCCTTTTTAACATCCAACTTCAAATCACACAGGCTGCTATTTGAGCCAGGTCTTTTATCTTGAGTAGTTAATGTGACAAAGGGTGGAGCTGGGAGTGTGTGACTTTTCAAGGTTCTTTTAGGGCTCTTCAGGTGTCCCTTGGTCTCTCCAACTCATAAACAACAGAAAGTTATATTTGGAAGGGATCTAGTTAGCCTCCATATTTTATGGGTGAGGAAACTGAGGCATGGGAAAGAGCAGCGGCCCGAGGTCACTCAGGGATGCTAGCAAAATGCAAGTCTCCGGACTGAAATCCAGTTCTCTTGCCACCACATTGCAGAGACACCTATGCTGGAACCCCCAGCTGTGTCTGCCCTGAGCACCACCCCTCCCTCACCACCGGGGCTGAAAGGGAATCTTTTGTTTCTGTCAATCTGGGAGGCTGCCAGGCCTAGCTGCACCTGTTCCCTCCTCAGTGATTGATAGGGCTGGGGAGAGAAGGGCCATTCCCCACCAAGCTGAGATGTGCCTCGGCTGCTAGAGGATCAGGCAGCCCAACCCTATACAGCATTATGGAAGTCCTCCCCCAACCCTTTGCCCATGAGAGACTCTCAGCCTATACACACGGTTCCAGATTTAGCTCTAAATCTTGGGTACTTCACAGTTTCTAAAACATTTCCATATTCCTTACCTCAATTAGGTATATAACTGCTTTTTTTCCACTTAATATTTCATAAGCATGTTCTTATATCTTTAAAAATTCATTTAAATCATACTTTTCTAACGATGAGAAAGAGTTATTTAAAAACTCTCCTTTCACAGATGGGGAAAACAAGTCCAATAGAGATTGAGAGTCACCAGGTCATTCAGCCAAGTGGTTACAGAATGGGGCCAGCATCCTTCTTTCTCGACACTCAACTCAGAGCTCTTTTCCTTAGACCATAGTGTTCTATTGAGCAGGTTTCCATTAGAATCTCCTATTTATTTATTTTTTTTAGTTTGCTGTACGCGGTTCTCTCACTGCTGTGGTCTCTCCCGTTGCGGAGCACAGGCTCCGGACGCGCAGGCTCAGCGGCCATGGCTTACAGGCCCAGCCACTCCGCGACATGCGGGGTCCTCCCGGACCAGGGCACGAACCCGTGTCCCCTGCATCGGCAGGCGGACTCTCAACCACTGCGCCAGCAGGGAAGCCCGAGAATCTCCTATTTTGATAGGAGAAAATGCACACACAATAATTAGTAATGTCCTCCCAAAAGTGGTACCACTACTGAATGCCTCTGATGTTCAGGGGCTGGTCTAAGCCCTTTCATACAGGATCACCTTTAATGCTCACAGTAACTCTTCAGGAGAGTTATGACCCCCATCTCACATATGCTGAGTGCCACTCAACTGGGAACTGGCACAGCTGGCATTCAGATCCAGGTTGATCTGACTTTAAGGCCTTTATATTTTTGCTAAGCTGTGCAACAGCTTTGAAAGTCATAGGAACTGAACTGAAAATTATAGTAAGTGAGACTGAAATTAGAGGCATTTCCAGTTAGGAGGTATGTGTGCATCTGCCCCCTCCAGGGAACCAAGGCTTAAACCAGTGGCCTTGAGCCAGCTTCCTTAGAAGTGGTGTCTCTGAGCTATAAGGGTTTGTTCTAGGCAGATGGGCTACCTGGGTAGAACTGAGGGGAGAGAAGTAGGGAGCAATCAAGCATAATTTAATCTCACAAAGCAATGGCCTCAATGATAGAGTCAAAAGTATTTAGAATTGGGAGAGACCTTCTATTCTATTCCCCCACTTTGTAAATGACAAAACCCAGAGGGGCTGAGTGACAGAGTAGTGTTCAAGTTTAAAGAAGAACACTACAGGGAAAGCTGCCCAAGATGGAATGAGCTGCATCAAGAGGTAGTGAGTTCCCTGTCACCAGAGGTGTCTAGGCACAGGTGTTTATAATACTCAAAAGGATGTTACAGAGGTGACTCCTGCATTAGGTGGGGAGCTTGGACTGATAGTGTGTGGAGTCCCTTCTAACCTACGGATTCTTTGGTTCGTGGCCTGGCTTAGTAATTATTTTTTGAGTGCTTACTATGCACCTGGTACAGTTTAAAGTACTTTTAGTACTTTATGTGAATTATTTCACATCATTCATTTAGCATTTATGGTGTTTACATTTGTAGAATGTGTCAGGCACCATCCTAGGCGTTTGAGATACATCAGTGAACAAAACAAACCTCCTTGCCTTCATGCAGCTTCCAGTGTAACTGGGAGAGACAGACAAGGAATTATAAATATATAGAATAGTAATAATAGATAAAAGGTGGTAGAAAAAAAAATTAGACTAGAGTAAGGGGGATTGGTGGTGCTGGTGATGTTGCAGCTTTAAATCAGGTGGACAAGGTAACTACTGAATTTAAAATATAACATTTGAGCAAAAACTTAAAGGAGACAAGGGGGTAAGCCATGTAGCCGACTAGGGGGCAGGGAGGGGGTGTGTTCCAGGCAGAAGGAGCAGCCACTTGCAAAGGCCCCAATGCACATAGGCCAAGCGTTCCTGCCATGTTTGAGGAACAGCAGGGCTATCAGTATAGGGGCAGATCATGTATCACATTGTAGGCCACTGTAAGGACTCTGAGTGAAATGGGGACACAAAAGAATATCTGTAGGGTTCTTTGTCATTCCAGTGCCTGGAGAGGGAGGGACACGTTGCTATCATTCAAAGAACTTTCCTTTGTCAATCAGGCCCACACCCCCGCTGAGGGAGGACTTGGGGTAGGCAGAGCCAGGGAAGTGGCCTTGTGATGGATTATGTCTAAGCCCTGGGGGAAGGAGGAGAAGGACTGGGCTGGGATGCTTCTTGTGCTGGAGGATATAGGTCTTGATGGGCTGTGATTGGTGCTGGATATGGGGCAGATGTGGTAGAAACGTGGCCCCACTGAGGCTCTGGCTCAGGGGGGGCTGTGTGCCTGCAGAACCAGTCTTCAGTATGGCATCATGTGTCTGAAGAGGCTGAATTATGACCGGAAGGAGCTAGAGAAGAGGCGGGAGGAAAGCCAGCATGAGATCAAGGGTAAGCTTGTCAGGCTCAGTGGAGCCTCCTCTGAAAGATGTGGTGGGAGCGGCCTTGGGGGAGCAGGGACCTGCCTCACTGATCCCTGCCTTGGGCTGAGTGAAGGGAGAAGAGGCATTCTGTGCCACAGGGAAGCTCCAAATCTAAGAGGGAAGACACAGCCCTTAGGGAGCAGGGAGCTCCCAGTCTGATGAGGGAGACAGTCCATGCCCAAAGGATGCTGCCATCTGGTGGAGGAAAAATAGCCCCTGCCCAATCAGCTGTAACATCCCCCTCCCCAACACATTAGACAATGGCCACCAACTAGACAAATGCAATGATCCCCTTGGGATAATGCTATAGACTGGTGTGAGAAAGTGCTTGTGGAACTTGGTGATCTGGGTGGGGCTGGACAGGAAAGAAAGACAAGTCTTAGAAGAGACCTTGAAGGTAGAAAGAATAAGAAGAGGGCCATTCCCACCTGGGGGCAGTGGATGACTGGTACAGGGGCTCTGGGGAGAAAGCCTATTAGCCTGACCCTGGGTCTTGCAGGCTGGCAAGAATGTAGCGGTATGGGGCTGGTTCTCCAAGAGCCCAGGTGCCAGGGAGGACAGAAAGAAGATGTGGAAAATTGAGGGGGGTAGGGGTAGGTAGGAGCCAAGAGAACAGGGTGGACTGGGGCTCTGGGTCTAGGGACCTCTATTTCTGTCCCTGGAGGGCCCTTGGCCTAACCTGTCTCTTTCTGCTCCTTTTCTTCCCCTGCCCTCCAGATGTGCTGGTCTGGACCAACGACCAGGTGGTTCATTGGGTCCAGTCTATTGGGCTCCGGGACTATGCAGGAAACCTGCATGAGAGTGGTGTGCATGGTGCTCTGCTGGCCCTGGACGAGAACTTCGACCACAACGCATTGGCCCTGGTCCTCCAGATACCCACGCAGAATACCCAGGTAGGCTGTAAGTCTCAATCAGTCTCATCTTGGGCATCAGTCTCAATCTTGGTCTCTCCCTTTCCTCCACTCTCTTGCTCTCTCTCCCTCTGATATGCACAGGTTTATGGACTAGTGGAAGGGCTTTTTGGAGGACTGTTCTAGAGGGGATCACAAATGTCCTCAAACCTCCAAGTGGTCCCTGTGCATAACCAAGCCCCATAGGAAACAAGTGCCCTTCACATACAGAGCACGTTCAGCACAGGCCTGGAATACTGTGTTAATCCCCACACTGCAGAGGGCACCCCCATCTCCTCCCAGCCCCATCTTTACAGCTGAGACTTTTCCTCTACTTGCTTCTCTGACCTGACTATTCATAGAAGAAAATGAGCCCTGGGGCCACAAGGACCAGAGAACCCATATCCCCTTTGTTTTCCCCCCCAGGGATCTGTTCCTGGGTCCCTAGGTTTTAGAAAGCTAAATATACCAAATAACACAGCCCAGAGCTTCTCCATGCCAGGGCTTTGTCTCCCTGTCAACAGCTCAAAAGATTAGATATCTCCTTCCATTACATTTGATAATTATTATGGCGTTGTCATCTAAGAATATATATAAATTCTCTTGAACCTATTTATATGTTTGGCTTTTTTAACTTCCTGTGGACTCTAGAATTACTACCTGTTGTGTAAAGTACTACCTAATTTTATTTGTCCTAAATATACCCACAGTGGGCTCCCCTGGGGAAGAGAATTGTCTCATCCTAATTTTCTACAATTTAGTATGGATATTTGTATTTGACTAGTTCTCACCTTCTGTGATTTCATAAACTCTGATTGTGTTGCCTCTGGGTCCGAGCCTTTGTCTCTCCAGACAGAGTGGTCTTAATTCTTTTAGCCTTTCCTCATATAGACTTGTCTCCATGCCCTGATCATTTTAGCTGCCCTTGTCTGGACTGTTTGCAGCTGTCAGATCTCTTGAAATTCAGCCACCAGAGCTGCAGAAGCTATTCTGGGAACAGAGGAGTTTTTGCTTGTGTGAGGATAGGGCTGAGTTGTCTTGTAATTTTGGGTGGAGTGTTGGTCTTTTAGGGGTGATGGCAGAACACAGGGCCAGGGTGTCCTACAGTCTCTTTGCAGTGACCCATCCCAACCAGTCAGAATGGATAGCACAGATTCCCCTCGTTCTCTAGGAAGAGCTGAGATTTCCCCCAAGCTGCAATTTTTCTTTTTTTAATCAAGGAGTCATTTTAAATTTTATTTATTTGTTTGTTTGTTTGTTTATGGCTGTGTGGCACGTGGGCTCAGTAGTTGTGGCTCATGGGCTCTAGAGTGCAGGCTCAGTAGTTGTGACACATGGTCTTAATTGCTCCATGATATGTGGGATCTTCCCAGACCAGGGATTGAACCCATGTCCCCTGCGTTGGCAGGCAGATTCTCAACCACTGTGCCACCAGGGAAGCCCCAATACAATTTTTCTATGCTTGCCCATCTCCAACCCCATCAGCTGCTTTCTTGCCCACTCGTACAACTTTGTGAAATGTTTCTGAAGTTTGTAAATCTCATAGTCACCTTTCACTACCCAGAGGAACGGTGTCATCTGGATACTTGAAAATTAACTATGCTTCTCCTTTCTGATCACTTAAAAAAATATTATGTTCCCAATACCAACAAAGACTGTCCCCACAGAATTCTATGGTTAATATTATTTACCCAGAAATGGGCTTGTTTTTCTCTCACTTTCTATCTCTAAATACATCCAGGTTTTGTGGACAGCAGTACATCTGTAAACAGTAGCAGGGCTACTCTCTGTTGCTCTCTAACTGTTCTTATTTTTCTGACCCGTTCATTTAGCTTAGCTATTAGGGGAAGTAGGATCTGACCCAATATGGAATCCTTCATTTAAAATGGTTCAGAATATCTGGTGGCAATTTTGAAAATTTTCTTATTTCTGGCATTTCTCAAATCTCCTAGCAAGAAACTGCTGGGAGGCCTATAGAGAAGTCCTTTAATGCCCCACTCAGCCCAAGGGCCACCAATATCCATGACTGAGCAGTTTTCCTAAGTTAATTTTTGATGTGGAACTTTATAAAATACATTTATATAATCTAAATAAGTTAAATCTTCATTATCCATGGTCTACATGCTTATTTACCCCTCCAGAAAGATAGTATGGCATGATATTCCCTTTTAGAAACAAACTGTGGGGTTTTTTCCCCAGTAGGTGAAGTCTGTCCATCCACGTGTTCTATGATCCTACTTTTTAAAAAATTATAGTTTTCTAATTTGCTCCATATGAAAAAAAAATAGTAAGGTTAACATTTTGACTTCTCAGAGGACACCGAAGTTAGCTCAAAGGAGCAGCATCAAGGGCTAATGGGTTAAATGCACTGAAAACCCCATCTCTGCCCTTGGACCCCCTAGGAAACAGGTGAAAGATGGCATTAGAGGTCATTAACCATAGGCCCTTCTTCTCTCCCTCTTTCACCCTGTGGACTCCAGGCACGCCAGGTGATGGAGAGAGAGTTCAACAACCTGTTGGCCTTGGGCACAGACCGGAAGCTGGATGATGTGAGTACCTGGCTGTGAACTGGGGACCTTGAGGATCTGGTCACTGTTGATTTGTTGGAGTTCATGAGTTCTGCTTTCCTTGGGCTAATGATTGGTGGGGTGGCCTAAGGGAGGAGAACCATAGAGGATGGGCATGATATCAGGGGGTTGGGGAGGCAGGGACAGGCCTAGCAATAGGCCTGGAGAAATCTCTATGAAACTCCTTCTGGGTACCTCTAGCCTCTTTCAACTCTGTGCCCCCAACCTCCTAACCACACAGGATCATAGGTTTCCCCCAAAGGTCATCTCTTTGGGATCATACCTTTTTCTTTATCTCTTAGAGCCCCTCTCTTCAGTGCTGTGAGCACAGCATACCTCCAGCCTGCTAAGTTTCCCACCCATCCAATAGTGTGGTTGTTTGGAGGTAGACATTATTCTGAGGTCATTAAATGACAGGTTTGCTCACATGTTCCTCAGTGCAGTTCGACACAGCTAAACACATGGCTCAGGCTTCTATCATCCCAGCTTCCTTTCTAAGTTTTACTCTTACACCCCAGGTCACTGAAGAAACAGTCCCTTCCAACTGAGCTTCATCAGGCCTTCTCCTTGAGTTTAGGTTGGACTATGTCTTGGAAGACTCCGAAGTTCTAGCCATAATGCTCCTGTTAGAGATGCCTCCTAAAACATATGTGTTTCCTGAGGGCACAGCCCTCTCCCCAGCCCCTGCCTCCTCTCCCCTCCCTCCCCCCTACTCACTTTCCTACCATTAACCTTGCCTGCCTTCACTGTCAGGTCTGCCTTAGCTACCTTGGTTCCAAACAAGTTAAAAAAGAGCCCAGACTATTTATTTTTAGCTTCTCCATCTTCAATCAAAACTGTTTTTGATCCCCATTTTCTCTGCAGCACCCCTACCTCTACCAATGCCTCTGTTTAGACTTCTGGGCCTCCTTGTGGGACACCATTAGTGCTATCTACTTATCAATTAGTCTCTTCTTAGTTGGGTTTAACAGGGCTAAAACCCACCTTTGTGGAATGACTACTGCACCTCGGTAGATAGGACACACTCAGAAACATACAGAATTTGTGGAGGGGTGTTTTCTTCACAGAGGTGCCTTGAAATTTGGAGTATGTTATTTACACACACACACACACATATTACATACTTACATACATATTACATATGTATGTGTGTGTGTGTGTGTGTGTGTGTATTCCACTCAAGGAGAGAAACTGCCAGACCCCACCAGATGTACCCACTCTGAGATCTGAATCTTCCGAATGCCCCCTACAAGGTGGACCCTCCTACTTATTCCCCACACACTAGGTTCTAAGCTTTCTTTGATACAGCTTTCCCATATATCTTTGAATGGTGCTTTCTAATTTAGAAAACTCTTTACTCCTTCAATCCTTACAAAAAATATTCTTTGAATGCCTACTCTGGGCCAGGCATTGGGAAAAGCATGGTGATGCAGTGATGACAGACATCTTATTTTATGCTAACAATCATCATGTGAGACAGGTTATTATGCCATCTTACAGATGAGGAATTGAAGCTCAAAGAGGTAACTTACCTGCAGTCACAGGCTGACATGTGGCAAAGCCAGACTGGAGCAAAAGTGTATCTGATTCCTGTGTTCTTTTTCCTACCTCCTGCTGCCTCCTAAAAGTGGAGATAGCTGTCCTATTACGCTTCAGGCATTGGGGTGGTTACTGAGTAGGTGACATCATCTTGGCAATGTAGTGGGCTTTCTGGGATGCAGCTAGGTGTGGGGCTGGAGACAACTGATTCTTTAAAAGGAAGCTTAAGTAGAAGGCCAGGTCCTAGGAATAAGGTGAGATTTGGGGGTGGGGGGAGTGGTAGGTGGGAGGTTGGAGATCCAAGAGATTGCCTCCTGTCCAGCCAATCATCAGCAACCTTGAGCTGCTGTCTCTTGCAACGGTTTCCTTTGACAATTCTGGTTCTCAGTTTCCCCTCTCAAGCTTCAAGGCCCTGGAGGGTTATATCCAGTTCTCCCATGCATGGATGTCAGGACTCAAGGGAAATGAGGAGATGAGGAACACAAAGAACATCTGACTATTAGGGGACAGGGGAGAAAAACAGAAACAAATCCTTAGGGTTGGCTGAAGATAGAAATAGAGAGAGAGAGAGAGTGCAGAAGAGAAGAGTCTCTAGATTAGGTTAAAGATAGGATCATGGTGAAGACAGAAATGATGAGGAAAGTTCCTGATAAACTCAGGGATGGGATGCCTGCATAGGGAGCCAGCTGCCATTTGGCACATATTTATTGAGTGCCTATGGTGTTCCCAGGCACTACTCAGGTCTGCGGATATATTGGTTGGAATAAAAAAGATCATAATCTCTGTCCCATGAAGCATAGAATTTGAAAGGGGTAGGGTGGGAGGAGGAAGAGAGAAAGGAATTGATGAAATAATCTCATAAGTACATTTAAAAATGCTATGATGAATGCTATGACAGAGATACATGGTGCTAAGAACTGATGGGGGCATTTGGCCTACTCAGGGCACAAACAACAAACCCTAATGGGGTTGGGAGAAGTTGTTTAGGTGAGAACTGGTGGGTTAGTGTCTCTTATTCCTGCTGCTAGCACTCTACCTGCACCAGTTCCAAGAACATAAGCGTTGAGGGGGATTAGGCATGGCTGCCAAGCAGGATGGATGTGGGCTCTGAAGGGTGGGGTGGGAGGCTTGTGCAGAGGGACATCCTGTAGAGTTATGGCTCTGGGTGCCCTCTGGCAGAGATAGTTATTTTGGAGACTTGGCTGGCATGGGTGAGAGGGCAGATAGCAGGAGCCTTTGGAGGAACCTGCCTGATTGGCCATCTGCCTAACCCATCACTGTCAATGGGTTAATGTTCTCCCCTGATCCCCTCAGGGATAGGCAGCCTGAGAAATAGGTAGGGCAGATGATGTTATTCCTATTTTACATTTACAGATAAGGAAACTGAAGCTCAGAGAGGTTCCTTGCTCATGGTCACATAGCTAGCATTGATAAAATGGAAGCCAGGGGCGTCCCTGGTGGCGCAGTGGTTGAGAATCCGCCTGCCGATGCAGGAGACACGGGTTCGTGCCCTGGTCCGGGAAGATCCCACATGCCGCGGAGCAACTAAGCCCGTGAGCCATGGCCGCTAGGCCTGCGCGTCCGGAGCCTGTGCTCCGCAACGGGAGAGGCCACAACAGTGAGAGGCCCGCATACCGCAAAAAAAAAAAAAAAAAAAAAAAATGGAAGCCAGGTCTCCTGACTCCTGACCCAGTGCTCTTTCAGCACACCAGTGCTGCAGCCATACTGAGGCCCCAGAAAGGCGGGAGGAGTGAATGGCTGGTGACTACTTCCCATGGATGAGCCTGAGAGGAGGAATACTTTAAAGGTCAATGCGCATCCCAAGCCCAGTTTGAGACGATTGGAGTGGGCAGAGAAACAGAGTTCAACTGCAGGATGCCACATCCGAACAGGGGAGCCCCGCCCCGCCTAGAGACAGGGAACTTGAGAGTCGCAGGCTCCCCGGAGTCATCCACTTTGCCCCATTCATTTTACACAAGGAAAATTGAGGGCCTAAAAGCGGATGTGACCTTGCTCCCTTCTTTCCGAAGGGAAAGGTACCCTTAGAACCAGTCATTGACTATCCTACCTCAGGCAGGGAGTGAGGGTGGCAGTTCCAACAAAGCCCCGGTCCTTTGCGTGTCCTCACGGTGCAGGGGGAGGACAAAGTGTTCCGCCGCGCGCCCTCCTGGAGGAAACGCTTCCGGCCGCGGGACCACCATGGCAGCGCCATGCTCAGCGCCTCTGCCGAAACGCTCCCGGTAGGCTTCCGCGTGTCCACCCTGGGGCCATTGCAGCCTCCACCGGCCCCGCCAAAGAAGATCATGCCTGAAGGTGAGTGGCAGGCTGGATGGGCATGGCCGCGGCCCAGCAGGACCTAGGTGCCCAGGCGGCGGAGTGGGGCGGGCGCTAGCGCTCAGGCGAGGTCGAGGCGGGCGCACAGCTCCCGCGCCGGCGCTGCACTAACTAACGGCCGCCGCGGGCAGGCGCGGCCGACAAGGCCCCACGGGCGAGCTGTGCGCGCACTAACCCGCCGCTCTGTGTTCTCCCGCGGCTGCCGGGCTTCCTCCCAGCCGGGACGGCGGGGGCGCAGAGACTGGAGACCTCCACGGTTCGGACCTACTCCTGCTGACCCCGCCTCCCGCCCCGGGTCTGACGGGGCTGTGCCCGTGGCTCGGGGTAAGTGGGCCAGGCCCTGGGCGCGGGCGCTCTTCGGCCCGCCTTCCGCCCGCACAAGGCCTCCCCGTGCCTGTGCCTGGCCTCCGGCCGGACGTGCCGCTCCAGCTCTGCTCGCGCCCACTGCCTGGCTTGCCCTTCCTGCTTTCTCTGGCCTTGGGCGCTTGGAGCTTGCAAGCACGCCCGCAGATACGTTGCAACCCGTCTCTCAGGGACTCACGGCCAACTCACCGCGCAATGCCTGTCTCTTTCTCTTTTAGCTCACTCTCACTATCTCTATGGACACATGCTCTCCGCCTTCCGGGACTAGCTACAGCCCCCAAGGCCAGCTTCCTCCTGCTTGGTTTCACAGGCTCGGAGAGCCCTTAACCCTCCTGCTCGGTCGCCTTACTCCCACGGCTCCTAGTCTCATATCTCAGAATATACTGTCTACCCCATAGCCATTCCTCTACCCCAAGTCCAACGTGTGTCCCTTGTAAGACTCTTTGGGATGTGGCTGGGTTTCC
Source organism: Kogia breviceps (assembly GCF_026419965.1). Lineage (NCBI taxonomy): Eukaryota > Metazoa > Chordata > Mammalia > Artiodactyla > Physeteridae > Kogia > Kogia breviceps. Next base: position 67,533,045 of record NC_081310.1, on the reverse strand, counting down.
TGGTGTTGTGGAGGCAACCAGGTTGTCCATGCTTGTGGGTCTACAGGAGGGAGAGGAAGGCAGCCCAAGATGGATGGACTCCACCTTCCCTTTTCTGCATCTAGCTGGTCTGGACTGCAAACTCCACCAGAGACCAGGACACAGCGTCAAGGGCTGAGGATGGCCCTTCCAAGAAAATGGCACTTCAGACTGCCTTGCTTGGGTTATTTGGCTTTCTGGTTTCTGTCCACCTCTTGGTGGTACTAGATGGTCTACATCTGCTCTTGGCACATTCACCATTATCCCTCCCCCAACTCATCTGCATAGCTGCAGCTCCAGGACCTCCTTGGGGGCTGGGAAGGGCTATAGAAGGCCCCATTCTTCCTCAGGATAATGAATCTGGGAAGAGAAAGGCTAAGGTGGAAATTCTAGGCCATGGTTTAAGTTGAATCCAAAACACCAAGCATAAGGATGGGGAAACTCAGCCCTCCTGCCCAGTGAGAGGTGCAGGCAGGTCAGCTAGAGGGAGAGCCAATGGCCTGTGGTAGCCTTAAGCCCAAATGGTAGCGGTGAATGCCTCCTGCCCCTACTGTAGGGTAGAGCTGCTGCTGGGCTGGGGGGAGGGGGAACTGTGTGGATCTTGGCTCTGGATCAAGCTAACCTTGCACTGCCAGCTATGCTCCCAATATTCCTTCCTTTTCTGTCCCCCTCTGCCCCACTTCTTTGATAATCCCAGCCCCATAAGAATATACCTAATGGGTGGATTGAGTATATACATTGACCTTAAAGTCTGGTTTGGGAAAAAGGTAATCTGAGGTTTCCTTCCTCTGATCTCCCAGGAAGAAAATAAAGCTTCCCCTCTAGTGAATCGTGTCCTAGGTCCAGGAAATCCAGTGTTGGTGAAGACTGTCATTTTCCTGCTTGTCCCCAAACCACTACCCCCTTGTTCAGGGCTCTTTTGGTGTGCAGGGACCGCTTCGTCCAGAAATTCCTGAGACCTGCCCAGTTTCAGTTGCTTTCCCCAGTAGCACGGCAGCATCCAGGGCTGAGGGATACAGGTCACGTTTTGGTAGGAATGTTATTTCCAAGAAATCCCTCTTCTTAACCCATGTATTCATCCTGCCAAGGTGCCTGGAAGTGTTTGGGACCCAAGTTCAGGGTGAGCTGATGGAACCTAAGGTTTCATCCAAGTGAAAGGAGAGGAAAAGTGCCTGAAGCATGTTTCCTGGAGAGGAGCCAGTGAAGTGCCACCCTGCAGGTGGCTGAGCAGCTGGTTTGCAAGCTGAGGACTTGGATTCTGAGTGGTGGCTAGGCTAGCAGGTGGGATGATGGGTCAGAGCACTCTGTCCAGAAGGAGTGCTGGAGCCTGGGGCAGTACCAGGCTTACAGGTTTCTGCTGCTTTTCAGTAGAGAGAGGTCCACCAGTGGTGGGGCTGGGTGGGCTCCCACAGGTATGGGCAAGGCATCCAACTTCCCTTGCTCTCTCATTGTTCCCGGCCCTTCCTATCTGTCAGGCCACTGGGAATGGAGCTGGAGGAGTTCTTGAGCAGAAAATAAGTTGGATGGAGAGAAAAAGCTCCTATCCCTGGGTAATGGATGTTAAGATTATGGAGAAACCCCAGATTCCTAAGATTGGTGAAGTTGGAGACCACAAGGCCATCTGACTCCTTCAGGGAACTCTGATAGGCTAGCATAGTGGGAAATTCAGCCCCAGCCTCTCCTCTACAACTCAACCCTATCTTAATTAGTTACGTCATAAGGCAGCAGCTGGCAGGACCCAGGTCTGTTCAGAGCATCTTGGGATTATTGCAGGGAGGTGATGCATACAGTGATGGAAGGCTCTTGTCTTGGTGTATCCCTTGCCTCACAGTCAATATATTTTTTATTTGAGGAGTCACTTGTGACCCATACACCCTCACCAGCCTCCTGTATCTTGTCAGTCCCTTCTCAGTACCATACTGCCGGCACAATGCATCAGGAATGGGTGTGTGGGTGTGTATGAGTGTGAGTGTGTGTGTGTGTACATACCAATAAATAACCTGGTTTTGAGACAACATACATATGGCTTTGGTCTTTTTTTTTTTTTTTAACTTTGAGCTTACCTGATACATCTAGCTTATTCCACAGTCCTAAGGGCTGCTGTAATATGGAAAGTAAATATCAGAGTTTTTTAAACTTGTAGTCAGTAACCTTCTGTTTACTTACACAACCATGGGTTGATAGGTTAGTGTTTGAGCTACTTGTGCCAAGGAAGTATAGGAAAAGGAGTGAGGAGTCCTGACTGCTGTGACTGATGTATTTCTTTTTCTTCCTCTGTACACACTTGCTTCACTATCCTCATAGACTTTCATACTGATGCAAGAGTTACTGAAGCTAAACACCCATTAGTCATATCACGCTGCTGTTCACTTTTGTATTAGCTCCCCACCACTGAGGTCCAACTCCTCGGTGTAGGACAAGAAGCCATCATGACTTGTTCCAGTGCCCTCTCCTCCCAACAGTCTTGAGTCCACCTAAGTCAGAAATGTTGTGTCTACCCAGGCCCCTCACCAGAAGGCAGCACAGAGTACTTCTTTCCTTGCCTTTGCAGCTGTGAACCTTCCAGACCCACTTCAAGCATCACCTGGGAGGCATTGCCTGCCTCTCCTCAGAAGAATTAGATAACCAGCAACCTTTTGTGCCCCTGGCACTCTGTGCACACTGTGATGCTGCCTCGTCATTGTTCTCTCTTTGTCTGTTTCCCACTGGGCTGTGGGGAAGCTCGTTTAGGGTTAGGTATATACTTGAATGAATAAATGAACCAACCTTATCTCAGAGGGTTTTTATAAGGATTATTATTAAATAAAGCTAAAGTTTATTGAGAACTATTGTGTGCCAGGCACTGTTCTAAGCATGCTAGATGTATTAGCTCATTAAATCCTCCCAAGCCTGGGATGTACCATCATCACCATTTTGCAGAACAGGAAATTCTAAAGCTGAGGACATGCAGCTGGTAAGATATAGATGTGCAGATGTTTGTTAAAACTTCTGGCCCAGTTCCAGGAGTGCTTAACAGATATTACTTACTTCTCTTTTAAGTGAGCCCAAGACCCTGCCCTGAAGTTAAGCCTCTCTCAGCTCCCTTTCTCAAACTCTTACATCTGTACCACTCACGCGGTACTTGGCTCATGTGATTTTCATGGAGCCTTGTTTCTTCTGTTCATCTGAATGGTGAACTCCCTGAGGGTAGCATAATCCACCATCCAGCCTTGTATCCTCTCCAAGGCTAACTGACCTATTGATGATACAAGATGGTAGAGTCCCTGGGCACAGATGGCAGAATGGGAGCGAGACAAGGCAACTTGTGACTCAGGGAGGCCAAACAGGCAAGGGAAGATGCTGGCCTAGTGCCTACAAGCCTCTGGGGGTCCCCTCCCACCCTCTCAATGATCAAAGGTAGAGTTGACCAGCCTTGGTGACCAGCTGGCTACAGGAGTGAGATCTGAAGGAATCCAGGAAAACTACAGTTTCCCAGAGTTGTCGTCTACCGGGGTGGGGAATGTAGAGGGAAAAGGCTTATGTGAAAATGTGAGCTTGATATTGGACATGCTGCATTTGAGATGAGACCCCAACATCATGTTTCTGTCAGCATTTGTAAAAAAGAAAGAAGACTCTAGGTTTCTTTCCTAGAACACTTTCCTTTTCCTTAGGAATGGTCCCAGCAGAGTGAGAGGCAGAGAATCTGGATCAGGTGGTTGCCTGTGGCTGAGCAGTGAGGGACAGCCAGAATCACTGTGGGGTTTGGGGATCCCATTTGGGCCTAGGTGGTGCCTCCTTAGCCAAGATGCTAGCCCAATTCACAGGCTTCAGTTCTTTCTGAGCTTTAGCTCACCTCCAGGCATCTCTGCCCTAGCCTGGAGGCCAGAAACCAGGAATTCAGACAAGTCCAGGGGATGTGACATGGTGGGTCTTATCCAAGAAACAGATACCTGAGCTGAGGGGGATCCTCTTCTCTCACCCTCCATTTTACCCCCTTTACCTCCCTCTCCAGTTGGTCCAACCTCCTACTACTATACCTGCAGCACTTAAAAAGGTTTTTCAGTCTGCCAAATAGTTTACTTTGAGAAGTTAGATACCTAAGGATGTTTATTGGAGTGCAGCAAATAGTACTTTAAGCATTCTGCAATTCACACTAATTATCTAAACACTCTAAGAAGTTCCTCTCTACACACTGACAATTGGTATGTCAATTTCAAATCTTATCTTTTTATTCTAGCAGATTCCCTAAAGTCCATCATTATTAGGCAACATTTGTTTAACTTTGATTTATTGCATGTGCTTCCACTGGAGACCAGATTTAAGCTAATTTCCCCAAAGAACTATCACTCATTAATTGGAGTATTATCTGTAATTCAGTTGTGCAGGTCAAGCATTTGTTAATTTAAGAAAGTCCCTGTGCTTTGATGACAAATGTTTCTTTTGTGAAAATAATGAGTGAGCCTGGGCTCCAGTTTGGCAAAGTTTGCCATTCACATGTGTGAAGTTCCAGCAAATTGTTTCTTCCTGGTGGGAGGCTTAAGGACTTACAGACTGAAAAAGAAATAAGCAGACAATGACTACACCTGACAATGGTCAGGAACAATCGACCTTAATAGCCATTGCTTAGAACTGTTCATTCATAACAGATGATGAATATGAACCTCAGATTCCAATTGACATGATAACTGAAGAGGAATAAACTTTAAAAATATATCCAGCAACCTGAGAGCCTCTCAGTTCCTTAGTAGAGATGAGTGCCTTTCTGTTGGCCAGACCAAGCCCACAGTAAGAAGGAGGGCAACTGAAGGCAGCAGGCTTGTATCTACCCTAGGAGCTTGGGAGGTACCAGGGGCAGAGAAAATGAACCTGAGGGGAGAAGATCCCCCTTGAATGGGTAGTTCAGTATTATTGGTGCATAATAAGGGAGTGAGTATAGATTGGAGAGCCCAGGTGTTGCACCCACACGTTACTCTCCTCATCTCCAAGGGCAGTGAGCCAGGGGGAGCTAAGAGTTGTGGCAGTGACCTAGGTATTCCTCTCCAGCCTTTCCAAGAAGGTAAAACTGTGTCAACTGAAGAACAATGCACAGCCTAAAAGTTGCAAGATATGTTTTACTCAGGGAACTTACTGAGGACTATAGCCCAGGAGACGGCCTCTCAAATAGCTCTGAGGAACCATTCTGAAGAGTTAAGGGAGAAGCCAGGATATATTGGAGTTTTTGCTGAAAAACAGTGTAGTCAGATGTCAAAGATTACTGCTAATCACAAAAACAGGCATATCAAATTAATGATTTTAGTGCTTTTCTATGTATGGGAAGATGCAAGAGTCCAGGCTCATTGAAATTATTCCTTAGGTATGCATCTTAACAGTCTAGGGCCAGAATCCGAAGCACGTAATGCTTCCTGTTTTTTCTCCATCCTGGATTCCCCTCAGGGAGTACCTTGCCACTACAGTGGATGATAGTTTGAGGGCAGGCAACATTTGTTGTTTACTGGAATGGCAGGCCACCCTGTCAACAGCTGTAAACACAATGACATAAACCCAAGAAGAAAATCCCACAAACGGGGACAGATTAGGCCAGTTTATGATTCCCAACAGGCCCAGCCCTGACTGGTGGTTTGGGATGAGCAGGCACTGGGGGAGACCCTCCCTTCTGCACCCTCACCTGAGTTCTGTGAGCCTCCTCTACCTTTTGCTGAAATGGAGTTTCTGGAGAAACCTCTGGGAGCAGTGTGTTGACTCCCGTCTCCGGGAGCAAGTCAAGAGGACAGGTGTGGTAGAGATGGCCCAGCTGAGCCCAGAGCAAGTGCAGAATGGGCACCGGGACCTGGCTGATAAAACCGGGTTAAGTGTTTTATTAAAAGGGCCCTGAAGAATTGAATGCAGGCTGGAATGTACTACACTCTGAATCCCCTGACTTCTGTAATGATTCTGAAACTTATAGTTTGCAATAAATCAGACACACTTAGCGTGAAGCAATTGGAATTAATAAAGGTTTTAGTCCATTCAAATTCTAGCTCCTGATGCCTTCTCAGTTAATATTATGCGATCTCTATCCAAATTCTTTCTCCTCAATTCTTCACCTACCTTCTCCCCCTCAGGAAGCCAGTCTTTGGAAAATAGCATCCCATATGAAGAGACCCCAGCTTTGTTTCCTTTGTAAGCCCCTTCTGCTACCCCCAGCAGAATTGCCTTCATCCTCTGAGCTGTAGACAGGGACCAGAATCTCTTGCAGCCTGGAGGAATGGAAGGGTGTGGTGAGGGGACATGCTAGTTGGCCTGGAAGAAAGTGATAGTGTCTGACCCTAATCACCCTGATTGAATTACCTCCCACTTCCTCACAGGACTCCTGCTAATGTGGCACCAGAGGAGAGGCAGGGATTAGAGAGGGGAAACCCACAAATTCCAGCTCTACACCCCTGTCTGCTGGCTGTGGTCTGAGTGAGAGGCATATGAGCATGCTCAGTTAATTGGAAGGGAATGGACCTATTGGGATATAAGATGGAGTGCAGTAGACTGTGAAGTGTCTATGAATTAGAGTGCAACAGAATACTCGGTGGAATTTCCTGCATGTCCCACAAGGATTTCTGTAGAATCTTGTCTTCGCCCAGCCAATGGACCAGACCTGGCTTCCTTTGTAATGGTAAAAAGAGCAGGGATCCCAGCGCCTAGTGACCACCAGCAACATGGAGCCTCTGATGCTTTTGGAGCCTTATCTGCTCCACAAGCCCTGGCCCTGCCACGTGTCTGGACCACTGAGGTGGGAGAGGCTATAGCATTAGTCATCTCCTCCCTCTATATCATCACAGACACTCTTCTAGCACCCAGTCTTTATTCATTTTTTAAAAAAGAAATCCAAATAAGTTAGCAAAAAAAAAAAAATATACAAAACAATGGCAAAACCACACGATGCTTAGTTAACAAAATAAATCACCCCAGGAGTCCCTGCCCACCCACCCCCCACCTGTCCCTGGCAACTTCAGCACAGAGACCTTGGTCAGATGGCAGCTTTACAAACAACACGCAAAACAAAACAAAACATAAAACCATTGGAAGGTTCCCAGCATTCACTGCAAAAGCTTGGCCCCCCAGTGACTTGGGAACAGAAGATTGTTTCTCTCCCTTCTCTCAATTCAGGGCAGGCCCAGCCTAACCCTGGCATAGGAAGAGACAACAACAGGAGATGTACATAGTTTGTCCAGGTCAGGACACTGTCTTCGTCTCTCAAAGTGTATCTTTTCAGGGGGTGGAATTGGAGGCTGCATTATGATCAAAGGGAAGCTCCTGAGTTGCCCCCTGAGCCAGGGGGCTTACACAAGGGGGCGCTCCGGTCCCCTGCTTTATCTCCCTGGAAACAGAACTGCTCTCTGCTCTAAGGAGTTAGCTAAATGAAAGCATCCATTCCCTCTCTGGGTGATGGGTTAACCTTATATGGATGAGGAGGGGGATAGTCTGGCATTTGGCAGCCCCAAGGCTGGCTTCCTGGCATCAGGACAGCCTGGCTTAGGAGAGCCCTGCTGCAGAAGTGGTGGCATCTGTGGCCAGCTTGGGGGGCTCTCATGGTTGCCCATTTTGGCAGACAATCTCAATTGGGCATGGTTTCATCTGGGAAGGCCACAGCGACATCCTCCACTGTGATGCTGTCCACAATGGAGGTGAGGGAGTGCAGATTGTGGGCATCCGTAGGGTCAGCTGTGAGCAGATGATCTGTAAGGAGAAGGTAGGAAGATGTTACCTGGGTGATAAAAGTGTCTTAAGACCCAAGACAGGGGCTGAGCCCTTTGGAGTGGCACAGGTTTTCCCGGACAGATGGGTGAGAAAAGCTCAGGGTCCTACTCTGCAGCCCATGCCTTTCCTAGTGCTATGTGCACGTGTGCATGCATATGTGTGTGTGAACGCCAGTGTGTCCTCTCTGATATACCCTGGTGGGGTTAGAATTTGGAAGCAGTTATTCCAAAGTGGAGTCAGAATGGTGTATCCTGGGAGACTAGAACTGCCCTTTGCTGACCCAGTTTTGCAGCACTGACTCAGCAATTCCCAGGGACCCTTGGGGCAGGGACATTGTCCTCTCTGTGGGGAAGGTCATCTACCAGGAACCAACTGGAGAGTTGCGGGAGGCCTAGGCAACTCCTTAGCTGGTCAAGGCTTCAGGGAGGCACATGGCCTTCTAGCCCACCATTTGGGGCCCTGGGTTCAAAAGGTCCCTAGAGAGGCCAAGGGAAGAGGGCTAGTGCAAGGAGTAAGATACGAGGGGAGAACTGGGCTTAGAGATAGCCTGTGGGATTTGAGTCAAAGTAGCCAGGGTCCTGGTCTCACTTACCCCCTGGGTTGGGGCCAAACTCCAGTGCACTGCCCCACTCTGGACTGCAGGAGGTACTATGGGAGCTGCATTCACTGGGCACCTGCAAGACAGGGCAAAGGCCCAAGGTCAGGGCACCGCCATTCTTGGTGGTGTCTCTGTCCAGTCCCAATGGGCAGAAGTACCTGTGGTGGGGTTGGAGGGTGGGCCACAAGCTGCAGCCCTCCAGCCTGGCCCACCCCCTGTTCCAGAATCTTCAAAATCACCTCCTTTCATGCCTTTCTCTGGCCACAGAGCCCCTGCTTCAGGGCCATTCCTAGCATCCATCCTGCGTGGTGATATTCTGCCCTCATAGGACACCCAGCCTAAGGGGATCTGTGGTTTTCTTGACCCTGGGATAAGGGTGAAGGAGGCAGAATGTCTGGCCCAACCAGACATTTTTGTCTGTTTTTTTTTTTGTCTGCCACTTTTGTGCAGGCCTGTTGGGGTTCCGTAAGAGAGACTGAGTGGGTTCGCTCTCTGCTCAGCCTTCCCCAGGAGGGGGCCAGGTGAGGGGCAAAGCAGTCTTCTCAGGTACACTTGGCCTTGCCTTTTAGGCCCTGTCTTCCCCGTCATCCAGCTGACTCTGGACTTGCTCCTGGATCCCTCCTTCAGTCCTGTTCCACACCCCTCCACATGCTTCTTCTCCCCACTGCCTTTATCTTGTCTGGAAAGGACACAGAGACACAGGAGGTCAGCCTAGCTCTAACAAAGGAAGGCATCCTGCAGCCTCCTAAGACCCTGTCTGGCTCCTGCTCTATCCATCTGACTGAGCCCCACCGCAGGGTCCTCCAAGGCTGTCCAGGTGCCTCCTGTCCCCCCTCCCCCTGGGGCAGGTGGGTGGGATGGCCACTTACCCCTGGTTGGGGTCCGCCCCCGCCTCGGTAGCGGAGATCGCGCTCCTCCTGGTTGAGGGAGCTGAGCAGGGCCTGCAGGCGCTCGATGTACTGGATGGCACTGCGCAGAATCTCCACCTTGGGCAGCCGCTGGTTGGGGTTGAGCAGGGTGCTCCTCTTCAGGGCCTCAAAGGCCTCATTCACCTTCTTGAGCCTGCGCTTCTCCCTCAGTGTGGCTGCCCGCCGCCGGTCCACAGACACCGACTTCCTCTTGCACACCTTACACGCCCACGGCAGGCACTGGCCTGGGCAGTGCTCAGGGGTCCCTAGCCCCTTGTCTTCGAGGGGCACTCGGGCCTCGGGGCTCAGGCTGAGCTCAGTCCGCTCATAGCCCGGTGGCTCGAAGCCCTGGAGGTGGACGGGCAGGTAGTTTTCCCCGTCATAGAAGTGGGGTTCCTGGTAGAAGTAGGGGGATGTCTCATACAGCTCCATGGGGTCAGAAAAGACTTGTTCCTGCCACCAGCCCCCAAGCTCCTGCAGCCCCTCACGCCAACTGCTGGGTGCCATTTAAACCCTCCCCGCTGGCATGGAACCAGAGATAAATATAGCCAACGCCACAGAAACCTGAGCCCCCCTCTAAGCTGTTGCTGCACATCAAGACGTTTACAGTGGATTAGATGTGATTCCCCTTCCCTCTCCCCCTGCACACCCCCACCCCTGCCCCAAGCCAGCCTACCCCCAGCCGGCTCTTGTGCACGGGTAGGGAGGCCATAGGGTGTAATTTGACTAGTTTTCATTTCTCAACGGCCTCCATGGGGGCTGGGGAGGTGGGGGAGGACACACATTCTCCTCTCATCTGCTCCTTTCAATTACTCCTAGCTGGGCGGCCTGCCTGCTTCTAGTCCCAAAGAAGCGGGATGGGGGTGGAGGAAGGAGTAAGGAAGGGGTAAGGTTTAGGCTGTAAGGGGCCTTAAGAAGTCAACTTATTCATCCCCCTGCTTCCTTACAACACCTTACCCAGACTATATCAGTCAGATGAAACTCTTAGAAAGATTCCCCTCCCAGAGGGTGAGAGTGCTTTAAATTTGGGGCATGTATTGATACTCAATGTCCGAGATAACAATTGGCAGATGGATTCAACTTCTGGGTTTCCAAAGAAGCTTTAACATCATATGCCACTTAGGTCTCATGTGATTGGGGATAAACTGAGGCAAAAGGAATTTTTTGGTCTTATTTCTCTTTTTTGGTATGTGGCAGTGGAAGTTTTCTCTTTAATACAGCTGGCCAGGGTCAGAGCAGAGATTAGAACTTACAGTCTACACATCTCCACCTTCCCCACAGAGGCAAGGTCAAGATTTTTAAGCCCTCTGTCTCCTCCCTTTCTCACTCTGAATCATTGATCTGTCCTCCTATGTCACCTCTTCAACTTTGTTTCCTGCCCCATCTAGACACCAGGATTTTCCTGGCTCCTTACTGTGGGTGGGGTAGAAAGGAGAGAAAGCAGAGACCTTCAAACTCAGTTTAAATATGCCCTCTCCTTGACCACTTGGCTTGGTTGTTCTGGTCTTCCCTTCTGAGCCATCAGCTTTATATATATCACGCAGATCTCAAATATCAGTTGGAGGAGGGACTACTTAATCTTCGGACTTCTCAGTCCACGGACATCTCTCAGCAGAAGCTTTGGGGTCTGAGAGGACAGTGGTCCCAATATAGTAGGCTGGCCTCAGAAATCAGCAGTGAACAAGGCTCAATCTTGGGACTGAAGGATTACAGGGATGCTTAAGGCAGGGTCTCTGCCCTTGAGGACCTTACCATCTAGTAGACCCTGCTGGTCACCTGATTCTACCCAACTGCTGATGCCCGAATCCCCTTCCCAGGTGGCCATTGTCCAACATCTGTTGTCCTCACAAGGCAGCCCATTCCACTGATGTGCAGGGAGGCCTTCTGGGTTTTGAACTGCAATCTGCTCCCTCTACTATCTTCTATCCTGTTGTCCCAGTTTTTTCCCTAGGACACTCTGGACTAAGTCTGATTCCTCTTCCTAAGACAGATGAGGCTGATGTTATAAGTTCCAACCAGTGGCAAGGATAACAAGAAGAAGAGGAACTGTGCTAGGGACTCAGGGAAGACTTCACAGGGAAGGTGAGATCTGAATGGAGCTTGAAAAACCCAGCTTTCCTCCATCTCATTGTCTGTGGTGAGGAGCCAGGAAAATGCTGGTGTTCTTTTGGGGTAAGGAACAGAGATGAGGAGGGGACATAACTAGACAATTTTTTTTTAAAAACCCAAGCATTTTGAGGGGGAGGAGCAAGGTCTTAATTTGGTTTTTGGCCTTACCACTGTGATACAAAGTGGCAGCCTGGGGGCTGTGGATTCTAAACCTTGCTTTGAGTCAGACCAGATAGGCTGAAGAAGAATCTCTATTTCTAACATACATCCCGTCAAGAAAAGAAAAAATAAACCGGAGAGAGGCCCATGTACCACACAAAAAAAAAAAAAAAAAAAGAAAAGAAAACCCTTGTCTCAGTTTACACTCTAATCCTCTGAGTGCTGAGAAAAAAAGGGATGTTGAAGTTACTATAGAAACCCAGAAATTGCACTATTTTGTCCTTTTTGGATCCAGTCTGCCTCACCCCTAAACAATGTGCCCACATCCTCTAAAAATGGAAGCAGGAGAACTGGGCTTGTTCTGTGATTATTTCTAGGATCTTACTCTCTAGTTGGTGAGTATGGACACTGTGTGAATGTTAAATTACAATGCAAGAGGGAGGTATTTTCATTCAGCGGTAAACATGGGGGCCACGACCAGTTGTAAATGAGTGGGTTCATCAAATGAGTGTTGAAGTTTACAGAAAATCAAAATCACCGAAGGCCGGAAGGGGAGGAGAGCCCTGGGCTGGCTCTTGGATAAAAGGTAGGATTTAGATGAGAAGAGGAGAGGAGAGTGAAGGGAACATTGGGTAGATGGGTTTGTATGGAACTCAGGGTTCAGGTAAGTGGATGATTGGACAAGCCTGCAAAGACGAGAGGAAGGCCACCTAGGCAGAATGGAGGGACTTGAAATCTGAGGCAAGGAGATGGCACAGAAGACCATGACAATGACCCAGGAGTGAAGTGCTGAAGACCTGAACAAGCCACTCAGAGGCAAGAGGATGGATTCAACTGGGAGAGGAGGTATGTTTCGGCTGGTAAAGGGATGGTACATGTGTATTATAGGGGAGTGGTTGTTGTATTGATGAAAGGGCACCTGGCACATGAAACACCTCCAAAACGTTAATCCCCTTACTTGCTTTGTCCCCTTCTCCACTCCTGGCCTCTCTCTCAGGCTATTTCCCTGGCTGTCTTCATTGCCTCTGAGGGACCAAAACAACAGGGAAAACTGGCCCCACCCCATGTGTGTATATATTTATTCATTTACTCTTTCATTCAAGGAACAGGTATTGTGCACCTTGTGCTGGGTGTGAGAGTCACTAATGTGAATAAGATGTGGTCTTTCTGCGTGCTCACAGTTGAATGAGGAAGATGATTATACAAAGTAGGTGATGATAGAGTAGGCTAGAAAAAATGCTAATATAATCCAGAGAAGGAATTTATTCATTTACTCCTTTCTCTGCTCAACTCAATTTCCTTAGAGCCCACTCTCTATTATTCCCCGGGCATCACTGGACATAGGCAAGAGCAGTAAATGAGATCAGTCCCTGCCCTCAGTTTGGGTGTGAGTTTGGCCTTAGGTCTGTGTGACGTTTGCCTCTGACCAAATGTGAGGGCAGGACTGGGAGGTTAGGGGTGACCTTGTGTGTCTAGGTTTCAATGAATCCCTGTCTGTGGATGTGTTGTGTATGTCTGTCTAAGTAAGTGGCTTGGGGACTATGTCAAGTCCCAGCTGTGAGGCACAGACCCTTCCAGGACTGAGAAGATATGGTGGCCCAGGTGTCTCTCAACTCAGAACACTAATGGAGCGATTGACCCTCTTTTCTCCTTGCTCCTCTCTTAGAACTGAGCTGAGGAAAAGCTGCCCCTAGAGGCTCCCCCTGCATATTCCTCCACCCCATGAAAACTGCCCTCTGATGGATGGGAACACATTGGTGCCAAGCACAGAACAGCCTTTGTGCTCTGCCACCAGTGGTGATCCATCAGCTCTAACTTGACAGCAGGGCGTCAGGCCTTAATCCCCACCCCTGCTGGCTTGGGCACTCAGGGCCCCCTGCTCTGACTGTAGCCTCCTCCTCCAGCAGTCCTACTCCATCCAGAGGAAGCCCTTATCCCTGGCTGGGGCTCCAGGGCCAGGTTGTTTGTGCCCCCACCCTGACTGTCTCAACTTGATTCTGTCTATTTGCATGCTGGGCTGATCTCATTTGCATGGTGGTGCTTGGATTTCAAAATGCTCAGAGATCCCCTTCATCTGCTCCTGACTCTATTCTTCCACATCTGCTGCATACCCAGTCCCAACCCTCTGACTCCCAGCATCTTCCAGTGCCTACTGACCTCACAGGGGGGCTGACCTAGGCTGCTAGTTTGCTTGACTCACATCAAAGCAAGTTTCCCATCCCAGAGTCTCACATGCCTAGGTATAGAGGATCAAGGAGAAGGTTCTGGAAGAGTGGGAGCCTCTAGCTTCTCCAAACAGGCCCCACATTTTGTTTGCCTAGGCTAGTTCTCTGGTATTATGGATGAGGACCAGGTGGGAGGTAGCTGGCTGGAAGGCATGTACATTTCAATAGGACCTAGATATAAGAACATGTCACGCAAATCAGCATTATTTGTGGGGCTTTGTAGCAGGGTGAGAACAGATCACAGAATCATAGAATGTCAGAGGTGTAATGTAGTCTAAGGATCAACTAGTGCACCTTCTTCCTTCTACATACTGGGTGCACAGAGCACTAATGTCAGAAGTGTGAAGAGTGTTGGCTCTTGGACTACCTAGGCTCTTGGACTGCCTCTTAGGCCTTGGGACTGAATGAAGGTGCCTCCTCTCCCTCTCTGAGGCTGACAGGTGAAGAAGGGTGCTGCAGGTGAGTACATGCTTTCCAGGTGAGCCTGAGGCCACAGATGGGAGGCAGTGAGGGAATTGGAGGTGCTCTAGGTTTCAAATGGAGCCTTCAGAGAGACATCAGGAGAGGTAGTGATGGAGAGCTGAGAAGAAGACACAAGAGAAGGGTGAGAGACAATAGGCTGGGGAGACCAGGGGGAATCCTTAGGGCCTGAGACAGGAGGAGAGGTTTGGAGGCAGATGGGAGCCAGGGTGGAGAGATGAGGGGGAGGGGAGGGCTCCAGGCCTCCAGAGGCCACACATTGTTTCCATTGAGAACTGAGCATCAAATAACCGCTGGGAAATCCGTCCCTGCCTGGAATCTGGAGCTCAGAGCCAGGCTCATTCATCAAGAATCTCTGGCCTTGGGGTGGGGAAATGCAGGTCTGGAGGTGGAAAGGGATAGGTCCTCAGGAAGTTAGGGTCATGGAGAGGTGACTGGTAGATACAAAGCACAGAGCTAGTTTTTTAAATAACCAGACCAGAGCTTAGGAGAGTGTGTGGCAGTGTGAACCTGGGGGCCTTTGGAAATATAGGTGAGGATTTCTTATGAAATCCCTATGAGGGCTGGAACTTCAGTTCCTGGTTGAGACAAATACTGTGAGAAAGTTCAGGGAAAGAGGAAGAAGAAACCCTGGATAAGGAGTCAGGGCGTATTACTGTCATTTCTCCTCTCTGGTTCTCAACTCCCCTGTTTGTAAATCAAGATGCTGGATTGAATGATTCAAACAGCCCTTTGAGAGGTGACATTCTTTTTCTGACTCAGCATGTGGTGCTGGAGGAAGTGCTCCTGGGGTCGGGTAAGAGGGCTGTTTTGAGTGTTGTTTGAATCAGACCTAGCTCTGAAGGTGAACTCATAGGATCAGAGAGGGCAAGTTTCCTTGGATATTTTGCCCCTTCCCATCTTCTCTTCTGCTCCCATATTTAATATCACTGAAAGGCAACTGGAATGTTCTCTGGACCCATTTCAGCCTACCTAGAACTGCCTGGCATGTATTTGTCATACTCATCTCTGAACAGCACCTCCCATCCTGTCCCCCTTCCCTTCCAGCCTCTCAATTCTGCCCTCCCTGTGGGCCGAGAGCCCTAGCATGCCACCCTACCCCCCCTCTACTCCCTGGACAGCTTCTATTTCTGCCTCTTTGACAAGTTGTGACATATTTGGGAGCAGCTGCTGACTGGGTGGAGGTGCCTTTGCTTTTCTCCCAGCTCTATCTTCTCCTCCCCAATACCTCTCCCAATAGCCACCTCTTCCCAGAATGTGCTATAAGACCCTCCCTGCATTCCTCTCTCTGGAACTCAGGCACCCAGCTTTTCCTAGGTTCCTGCAGGGGTGGCCAAGGCTCTAGACTGATATGGAGGGAGCCTTGTGGGATAGGAAGTCAGGTGGCCAGGTGTAGGGGATAGGATCACTTCTGCCATGTCCCAGGCTGTATGGTTTGAGGCAAATCTCTTCCCCTCTGGGATTCATTTTTCTATCTTTAAAATGGGGATGATGAGTAATGTCTTCCTTGTCAACCATAGTGGTTTTGCCACCTATTTACTGTAGATGACTAATGCCACCACCCAGTAGTTCCTCTCTATCTCTTATCCTTCCAAATCCAATTAGTCAAAAGCCCCTCAACCTCTGTTCTCCTCTGTATCTTAACAATTCCTAGCTTCACATAAAGCCAGGAATTGTTTGAACTTCCACTAGTTTTAGCAAGAACCTCACGAAACAGTCACACCTTATTAGTAAAATAAAGTAAAAGGTACTCTAGATCTGCTTTTAAAAAGTTTAAAAATAAGCCTAAAGCAAAGAGTCGAACTAATTTAACTTCCTGCCAGAACAATGTCCAACACTCTTCAAAGGAATATGATAAAATTCAACACTCAGTTATATAAAATTCACAATGTCAGTTATTCAGTCAAAAGTTAGTAGGCAGCAAAGAAGCAGAAACAAATGTGACTTACAATCAGGAGAAAAACTAGTAAATTGAAATAGCCAATTGACCCAGAAATGATAGAGATGATAGAATTAGCAGATATGGACATTAAAAGAGCTATTATAAATATGCTCTATAAGCTTAAGAACTTAAAGAAAAACATGAACATAATGAAGAGAGAAATAGAAGATATAGAAAGAAATCAAAATTTCACTGGATAGGATTATATATTAGTCTGCTTTGGCTGCCATAACAAAATACCATAGACTGGATGGCTTAAACAGAATTTTATTTTCTCACAACTCTGGAGGGTAGAAGTCTGTAATCGGGGTACTAGCATGGTTGGGTTCTGGTAAGAGCTCTCTTCCTGATTTGCAGATGGTTGCCTTCATGCTGTGTGTTCACATGACCTTTCCCTGGTGCACAGAAAGAGAGATCAAGCTCTCTGGTGTTTCTTCTTATAAGGGTAATAATCCCATCAGACGAGGCCCCCACCCTCATGACCTAATTAACTCTCCAAAGCCCCATCTTCAAATATCAATACAATTACATTGATTACATTGAGGGATAAGGGTTTCAACATATGAATTGGGAAGGGGGTGAATACAAACATTCAGTTCATAACAGATTAATAGCAGATTAGACATTGCAGGGAAAGAGTTCATTGAATCTGTATACAAAGCAATAGGAAAAATCAAAAATGAAACACAGAGAAAAAAATATTTTAAAAAGAGCTTCACTGACATGTGGGACAATATCAAGTGGACTAACAGACATGTAATTGAAGTCCCAGAAAGGGACAGAAAAATATTAGAAGAAATAATGACTAAAATTTTTACAGATTTGATGGAAACTATGAACTCACAAATCTAAGTCACTTAATGAACCCCAGAAAGGATAAAAAGAAAGAAAACCACACCAAGGAACATCATAATCAAACTTCTGAAAATCAGTGATAAAGAGAAAATTTTTAAAGCAGTGAGAGAAAAAGAGGCACATTATGTATAGAGGAACAAAGATTTTTAAAAGCTGCTGATTTATCATTAGATACTATGAGGGATAGAAGATAGTAGAGCAACATCTTTAAAGTGCTGAAAGAACAGAAAATCTATCAAACAAGAATTCTATACCCAACAAAAAATATATTTCAAGAATGAAGGTGAAATAAAGACTTTTTTTCAAACAAAGATAAGCTGGCAGAATTTATCATCAGGGGATATTCACTATAATAAAAGTTAAAGGAAGTTCTTTAGGCAGAAGGAAAATGATACAAAATTGAAACTTGCATCTACATAAAGGAATGAAGAGCATCAGAAGTGGTAAACATGTGGGTAAATACAAAAAGACTTTCCCTCCCTCATTAAAAAATTTCCTTAAAAGATAGTTGTCTATTTAAAGCAAAAATAATAACAATGTACTGTAGGGTTTATAACATAAAAATAAAATATATGATAACAATAGCACAGAGAATGGGAGGTGGGAAAAGAAGTATACTGTTGTTGTAGGGTTCTTACTTGTATGTGAAGCGGTATAATATTATCTGAAAGTAGCCTGTAATAAGTTAAAGAAGAATATTGTCAAGACTAGCGCAACTACTAAAAAATAAAACATAGAGCTATAGCTAATAACTCAATACTGGAGATAAATTGGAATATTTAAAAATACTCAGTTAATCTGGAAGAAGACAGGAAAAGAGGCAAAAAGGATCAAAGAGTGATAGGATACATTGAAAACAATTAGCAAGATGGTAGATATTTTTTACACCCAACCATATCTATAATTGCATTAAATATAAATCAACTAGATTAAAAAAAATAAGATCCAAATATAGGCTGTCTAGAAGAAACTAATGACACAAATACACAGATAGGTTGAGAGTAAAATGATAGAAAAATATATACCATGAGAAAACGAATCATAAGAACCCTGGAGTGGCTATATTAGTATCAGAAAAAGTAGGTTTCAGAACAAAATATTACTTGGCATAAAGGGATACATTATATAATGATAAAGGGCTCAATTTATCAGTAAAACATGTTAATCTTAAATGTATATGTACCTAATAACAGACCTTCAAAATACATAAAGCAAAAATTAATGCATGAAGCAAAATACATAAAGATAAAACTGAAGGGAGAAAGATACATCCAAAATATTAGCTAGAGACTTCAAATATCCTCTCTCAGTAATTCATAGAACAAGTGGATAAAATCAACATGGAAATAGAAGACTTCAACAACTTTAGCAATCAATTTTGCCAATTGACATTAGTAGGATATTCCACCCAACAATAGCTGCACAAGGTTGTGATATGCTGGACCATAAAACAAGTCTCAGTAAATTTTAAAATATTGATAATAAAGAGCATGTGCTCTGACCACAGTGTGATTAAATTAGAAATCAACAACAGAAATTTCTAGAAAACCCCCCAAATATTTGGAAATTAAACTTTTAAATAACGCATGGGTCATTACCTATTGAGCCCTTTCTTCCAGGCCCTATGCTAAGTGCTAGATAACCTGTAATTCATTTAATCCTCGCAATAATTCCTTAAAGTTACTATTACCACCATTTTGCAGGTGAGGACCCAGAATTCAGAGAGGGTAGGCAGCTGGTGAGTTGTAAAGCTAGGACCAGAAACTCATATCTCTCTAATGCCAATGCCCAGCTCATGATCAGTATGTTATTTAACAGTCAACTAGTTAGAGCATTTGAGATGGGTGCCCCAGAGAGCCCTGTTGGGCTTGGGGGTAGGGGAGTATGTGGCTCAGCTAGCTGTTGACATGCTGTTGTCTCCTTATCAACTCCCCATCCCCAATATTACTTTCAGGCTTGGTGCTCAAGAGCCTTCCCTATGGAGAATCTCCCATTGGATGTTTCCTTGTGTTCTTCCCAACCCCAATTCTTCTCTGTTTTGGGGCTCCTCTGTCCCTAGCCAGCTCTCTCCATGGCAGGCTCATGGGCCTTTCTCAGGTGCTCTATCTAAACTCTTCACAAAACTTCCTGGTCTTCCTCCTCTAGGAGTCTCACCTTCAATGCCCTCACTTCTGGCTTCCTAATCTCAGCAGGCCTGCTTTCTGCCCCAGGCCTGCTTTCTGACCCTTATCCCTGGGCCCTGAACTCCAAACAAGCCTTAAGACTGCCCATGCTCCTGAGGCAGCCTTCTTGGACCAGAACAACTGTTGCTGGTCACCTGGAATCACCAGTAGTCAGAGTATCCCCAGACTGTCCAGCACTGCCTAGGGGCTTGCTTTTTCTTTCTCTTTTATTTTAGAGACCCTTGAGCCAGACTGCCTAGGTTTTAATCCTAGTATTATCACTTTCTATCTGTGTAAGTGGCTTGACCTCTCTGTACCTCCATTTCTTCATCTGTTTAATAAGGATAAAAATAAGACCTCTCTCATAAAGTTGTTGTTTGGATTAAATGAGTTCATATTTATATGAATGCTTTTCATGTAGTATGTACTCAGTAAGCTTTAGCTCCATGATTATTATTGAACCTACCTTTGTCTGTGTGTCCCCCATCAGACTGGGAACTCTCTAAGAGCAGAAGTAGTGTTTATTCAATCACTCTATCCTCCTGGGAACTCTCTGGAGAAAGGGGCTGAATCTCCCTAAAGAGTGAGAGCTACTTGATGTCTCCCCCTTCACACAGGAACTGTGTCTGTGCCTGAATTTCCTTCTTTGCCTACCCCTAATCACTCTGAGTGTGAATGTCAGTCCCAGTGGAGCTCCTGGGCAGTGATGTTGTCTTGGAGAGTGGTCCTGGGAGATGTCTGATCCTGGTGAGAAAGCCATGGGATCCTAGACAGAGATTCCTACCCAGGGCAGGGTGGCCTCCAGAGCGAGCTGAGCAGCTCCAGGGACAAGGTCACAAGGCAGCCTCCAAGGACTACTTCTGCTCTTAGGAAGGGGCAAGCCGGGTGTTCTCCCTAGACCTTCTGTCCATGCACACCATTTTGAGGATGTCAGCCCCAGACACAATCTTACTCCTTTCTCTCTATCAGAAGACAGGAGATGCAATGTGGTACAGGGCAAAGATCAGATCAAGATGGCATTGAATCCTAGCCCTGACACTTGCTAGCTGTATGACTTTTTATTCATTTAATATCTTGGAACTTTCATTTCCTTATAAGCAAAATGGTAACTAGAAACCCTGTTTCTCTGAGCATATCATGTACTCAATAAATGTTTGTTGAATGAACGATTGCATATTCATTTCCTTTCTTTTGGGAGATTTAGAGAACAGTATAACCAGCCCTGCCTCTGATAAGTTGATTCTTGCATCTGTGAGCCAAACAGGTCATCAAGATGACATTTAGTTCACTCGCAGCCTTTAATCCATTCCAAGCACACACTTAAATAAGTTCCCAAAATGGAACCTTTGGTAATACATTCCCATTCTTTGGTCATGAGAAAATCCCTTCTAACATCGCTTCATCCCCTCCCTACCCCATCTCTAACAGCACATCACAGGCATGTTTTGTCTTCGACACTTTTCTGTAGCTGGATGGTAGAATGTGTAACTCATTGGGTCAAGAGTCAGGACATCTATACTCTAGTCCTAGGTCTGCTGTTAACCCCAATGTGACCTTGAGAAACAGAAGCTAATATTTACTGAGTCTCTACTATGAGTTGGCCACTATGCTAAGTGGTCTACATACATTACCTCACTCACTTCTTACAAGTGACACAGTCCCTTTACAAAGAAGAAATCTAAGGCTCAGAGAAGTTAAGAAATTTGTACTAAATCACATAGCTTTTAAGCAGTGAGTTCATGTTTCCCTGACTCCACAACCTCTTTCAATTGTGCTATGCTGACTTCTCTAGGGGCCTTAGTTTCCCAATCTGTAAAATAAAAGAATTAGATTCGGTGTTCTGGAAGGTCCCATCCAGTTTGACCTTTTGTCACTACCTGCTCAAGGTCTCTGGAAGGATCTTAGGAAACTTCTGCACAGCTTCCTGGCTTTCCCTTTCCTGACCTTTTCTTTTGTTAGTCTGTCTCTAGGCCCTCCTCACAATCCTCTACAGTAAGTCAGTGTGAGACAAGGAACCAAATGTTTTCCCAAGTCAGGGCAGTTCCATCTGCTGCGTTCCCTGCATAGCGAGCTGTGGAAACACTGCATTCCACTCTCCAGATCCTGGTGCCTGGAGTATTTTCCCTGAGCCATATTGCCTCTCTGCATTCCCCTCTTTGTGGGAGCTTGGGCCAGCCCAAAGCAGGACCCATTTGCTTTTCTGCCTCTGAAAGCATGTGGCCTCCTGGAAGTAAATGTGTAGCTGGGTTAAACTTGCTTCCTGGGTCCAGGGACTTTTCCTCAGCAGGCTGTTTCCATTCCTAAAGTTCCAAGCCTCACACTCGCAGACCACCCATGGAATTCACACATCAAAACATTCACCAGCTCGTATGTTCCATGTCCTTACCCCATCTTGGCTCCTTAATGGTGGAGACATAGCCCTGACTTCAAATTTCTAGTCATAGTTCACTTCAGCCTATAGTTTGCTTTTCTGCATTTGTAGATGGGGAAGTTGAAGTCTTGGGAGGTGGGTCAGGGGACCAGACTGGGATAGGATGTCAGGCACCTGCCCTTCCCTCACCCTGTTCCTCCACCCCTGGTCTCTTAATAGGGTTTCTTTCACAAACCTGTGTCTGGCTTCCAAAGTCTCCAGTTGTCTTTCTCATCTTTCTTGACTGTATCCAGATTTCTGAAAGTGAGTTTCCTTTGTTTGCTAGTGAGGTTCTCATGCTTCCTGGTCCAGGAGTGAAGGGAAATGTTTTCTTGTATTCCTGAATGCATAGCCAGCTGCATTCTCCATCTAGTATCACCCAGTGGGTGTTGGATAGTCAGGGAAGTACCCTGGGCCTGAAGTAGGATTGACTAAGGGGGGACAGTGTGACCATCGTCACCATGTCATCATCAACAGCTACATCATCATTTAGGACTTTCCTGTTTGCCAGGCACTGTTTTGTCTCTACAATGTCTCATTAACTATTTTGTCTCTACAATGATTCTATGAAGTAGGTATCTTACAATTTTCAGACTGTGAGTTCTAGTTAAGAAATTTTCTAATGGTACTAACTGAGGATAGATGCAGGATTAGAACCCAGCCTGACCAACGTCAAATTCAGTAGACAGTCTTTTCCATTATGGTCTGCTACCTCAGACTCAGGCCTTGGATGACCTTGGTAACCAACTTCTCTTCATATTGGGTATATAGTAGGTACCCAGCAAGTGCACAAAGTGGCTGTACACTACATGCTTACTAATTAGCTGGGCTAAACAATGG
This sequence comes from Kogia breviceps, assembly GCF_026419965.1. NCBI lineage: Eukaryota > Metazoa > Chordata > Mammalia > Artiodactyla > Physeteridae > Kogia > Kogia breviceps. The sequence continues at coordinate 67,510,632 of NC_081310.1, read as the reverse complement.
AGCCCACGTCATCAAAGCAAGTCCCTTCTATGGCACAGAGTGAGAGTTCAGGGTCACTTCTCCTCTGGGTTGACCTGAATATCATGGCCCATGTACTTTGTGACCTGGGGTGAATTCCTGGCCCTTTGAATGTTACTGATACCCTTTGGGGGAAAAAAACGAAGATGTGGTTCAGAGGGACATAGAAATGTAGGCTAATAGAGGCAAGAAGCCCAACACCTTGACCTTAAAAAGGATTGTTGTATGCTGAGGCATAGATGAGCTGCATCAAGTTGCCTGGCGCTTTGTTTATTCTGAGACAGACAGCCTCGCTCCTGGAGTCATGAATTTGGGAGCATTCTATCCACCAGTTGGTGGGCAAGCCTGGCACCAGTGCATAACCCTGGGAGTGGATGTTGGCATGATCAGTGGTGCTCATGGCACCCCACTCTCTGCCACACGGAACAGATGGCGCCTCCTGACTTGTCTTCCTTTTGCTTTGCTCTTTCTGGCTGTTCTTGCCAAGGCTTGATTCTTGGCCTTGGAGGTTGATAGCCAAGATCTTGACTTTTGACCTCCGATATCCCCAACACTCCTCTTCCCCACATTTGCTAACTACAGTGAAATCATAGATGCATAGATAATCAGAACTGGGAAGAATCTTAGACCAACTGTCTTGTTTTAGAGGAAAGACTGAGAACTAGAGAGGAGGAAGTGGCCTGCCTGAGGTGACAGATGGCAGAGTGGAATAAGCCCTATTGGACTTCAGCCCCTGCCTGCCTTGTCCTCAAGAGCCAGGATTTATTTATTTAGTAAGCATTTAATGTCTTCTACTTATAATCACACTGCCTTTATCTGGGTGATCACCTGGATATACACACACACATGCATTGTTCAGAGCTGCCCTTCTGCACCTCTCCTGCGTCTGCCAGTTCCCTGTCCCCTTCCCCACCCCCATCAAAGTTCGTGGTCCAGATTTCTATCCCTGTGATCTTGCCTCTTTAGGTCGCTAAGGGCTGATGTGACAGGGGAAGATATCTAGACCCTTTGCCTCTCCCCCCTCCCACACAAGCCAGGGTGCCAGACAGAGAGTTTCACTACTTAGAGCTATGAGGTCTTAGGATGGTTACTTACCCTTGCCAAGCCTCAATTTTCTCATTTTACAAATAAATGCACTTACCTCAGTGCCTGGCACCCACTCAGATAATAACATGTTAGTTATTATTATTAGTGGGACTATTATTATTCCTAAAAGCAGCGATTCTTGGGAGGGCTTCCCACCTAACCTGGAGGATGGAGCTCAGGCTCCATAACCTTTCCATGGTGGAACACCCCCTCCCCAAATACACCAAAACCCACATTCTAGGAGTCCTGTGGAGGTCTCAGTCCTTACCCTGGCTTCATCCATTGTCAGCCAAGCCACTGGCATTTCACAGATCTCAGCTCTGCCTGTTATAAGTTATAAATAACCCCTAGCCATCTGTTCTCTGAAACCCCAATACTGAGACCAAAAGCAGAAGTTTCCCTATCCTTCCCCATCTTATTCTGCTTCTGGCAGGATTTTAATTTTCTCTGCTTTGGAATTTAAATCTCTTCCCTTTTGTGCCTTCTTCCCCAAACCCAAACCTGTGTGTGGACTTTCTGTCATTGCAAATATTGAGGAAATCTCTGGGGAACAGTTCTCTTAAGAAGGAAGTGCCCATTTAAGGAAATTGCATGGAAACAGTGTACTCCCTCCTCAACCCTTGGCCGGGCAGGACCAGCAGCTGCAAGGCAGATGGAATGTGCACAGAAAACGTGAGGGGACTGTGAGACAGGTATTACCCAAGTCAAAGGGACTCAGAAGCAATGGCTTTCTAAGTCCCTAGATCTAAGCAAGCCCTCAACCTTGTTGGAGGGAATAAGGTGAGAGACCTTGGGATCTTTCTTCACTCTCATTCCCTACCCCTAAAAACACATATTCTGCATAAGGCCTCTGTGCCTCAGCCCCTCTCAATCTGCCAAAGTGATAATTAGCTAATCTGGATGACCATATGTTATGGACTGAATGTTTTGTCCCGCCCAAATTCATATATGAATGATATGATAATGTGATGATATTTGGAGATGGGGCCCTTGGGAGGAAATGTTAGATGAGGTCATGAGGGTGGGACCCTCATGAGTGGATTAGTGCCCTTCTAAGAAGAGGTACCAGAGAACTTCCTTTCTCTCTGCATGCACCGAAAAAAGGCCATATGACCAGAGCAAGAAGGCAGATGTCTGCAAGCCAGGAAGAGAGTCTTCACCAGAATCTGACCATGCTGGCACCCTAATCTTGGACTTCCAGCTTCCAGATCTGTGAGAAAATAAATTTCTGCTATTTAAGCCACCCAGTCTATGGTATTTTGTTATGGCAGCCTGAGCCAGTGTTATATTCTATATAAACAGAATGGTTAGAACATTCCCTCTTCTCAGGAAGAGCATTTCAACAGGGCCTTCCTGGAGACAATGTCAACAACTGTGGTCTGCTCCTTAGCGAAACCTGGTACAGAGGCAGCCATGTTTTCTCCATCTTGAGCCACATGATCAGAAATCTGTATTAAAGATTTTTATTTTACATATATTTATGTAAATGTAAATTATATTTACATAAAAGACAGTTTTAATTGTATCAAAATTTACTAATTATAAATTCATATTTATTTATAAGGTATACAGTATAAAAACAATTTAAAAAACACTTGTATTCCCACCATCCAGTTTAAAAAAGAAAACATGACAGCATTGCCTTTGAATGCCTCCCTGATCTCATCCATTCCCTCCTTAATCTGAGGTAACCCTCATCGTTAATTTTGTGCTTATAATTCTTCTGGTTTTCTTTACAGTTTTATCATGTTTTTAATCCCTAAATGGCATAATGTTTGATTTTATGTGTTTCTGAATACTTTATCAGTGGAATCAAAGTGTACATCTTCTCTTGTGACTAACTTCTTTCATCTGTGTTATGTGTACTGCAATTCATTTTCTTTTCTTTATAGTGCAGAATTCCATTGTGTGAATACATCACAACTAACTTCTCAATTCTGTTGCTGATAGAAACTATTTTTTTCCCAGTTTGAGAGTACTGAATACTATGCTAAAACGAATATCTTCTTCATGTCTGCTGATGCATGTGTGGAAGAGTTGCTCTAGGCTATATACATAGAAATAGAACTGCTGGCTCACAGAGTATATGCATCTTAAACCTTGTTAGATAATGTAAAAACTGTTTTCCAGGGTATTTGCACCAATTTATACTTCCACTAATGATGATATTTTCAGACTTAATTTTTGTTTGTTTGTTTTTTAATCTGGAGGGAACAAAATGGCATCTCTTGTGGTTAAAATTTGCATATCCCTGATGACTAATGAATTTTTTTTTGAGATTTTTTTTTTTGGCTATTCAGATTTCTTCATTTGTGAAATTCCTTTTCAAGTATTTTGCCCATGTTTCCATTGGATTGTTTGTCATTTTCTTATTGATTGTAGGGGTTTAAGGGCTCCTCATATATTCTCAGTAGGAGTCCTTTGTCAGATATATGTGTTACAAATATCTTTTCCCAATCTGGTTTGCCTTTTCACTCTCTTAAGATGCCTTTCCACTTCTTTTCCTTTAGAGTTAATGCTTTTATTTCCTATTTAAGAAATATTTGCCTACTGCAAGGTTATGAAGGTACTCTTTTCTGTTTTCTTTCAGAAATTTTATTGTTTAACCTTTACATTAGGTCTCTTTGTCTGGAACTGAGTTTTGTATGTGATGTGAAGCTGTTGGTTACCTCAGTGGTGAAAGCTGTCCATGTCTTCTGTGGAGCAGGCCTCTGAGATCTGTGACAATGAACACTACAGGGTCCTCTGTTGTGCAAGTTGTGGGGAGCCTGCAGCTGTCATGGGAACTGTTGAGGTCCTTAGTGACAGAGACTTCCAGAGTTCTCCATAGAGCAGGCCACTGGGAACTGTGATGACACTGATACTTATAGCTCCTTCCCTTCTTCTTTATTCCTAGTCATCTCCAGACATCTCAGCCAAGCCAATCCCCTAATAATCTTCCGGTGTGGAAGATTATCTTTGTTTTTTGTTCCACGGCATTGCTGTAGTTCTTAACTGGACTCTTGGGCCCTCCCAGAGCTATTTTTGTTTGTAGATAGCTGTCTGTTATTTGTTTTGAGAAAAGTGCTGCTATCTCTTACTCTGCCATCTTGCTGATGTCACTCCAAGGTTATTTTTGCTGTTTATAAAATGCTACATATGGTTATTTGTTTTCCACACTTTAAAGATGTCATTCCATTGTCATCTGGCTTTCATTGTTCCTCTTTAAAAGTTCACTAATTGTATTATAGTTGCTCCTTTGCAACAATGTTTTTACTCTGCCTCCTTTTAACATATTCTCTTTGGTTTTGTTTTCTCTAGTTTACTATGTTATATTTAGATTTGGGGGAGGAGTGTGGTTTTATGGATGTTCTTCAGTCTGTGGCTTCATTTTGAAATATTCTAAGATTTGGAATACTTCTGTGTGAAGTATCTCTTCATATACTGGATCTGTCTTATTCTTTTCCCTTTCCTCTGGCACTCCAATTACATGTATGTTGGGATTTTAACTATGTACTATATGTCTCACATATTTTCCACCCTTCTGGGGGTATATATTTTAATCTGAATATTTTCTATTGCTTCATCTTCCAATTTACCAATACTCTCTTTTGCTTTGTCTAATCTGCTGTTAAACTCATCAAATGAATTCTTAATTTATGGTATTATATTTTTCAGTCCCAGGATTTCCATTCAATTCAAATTATTTTCTTAAATACATTAATCATAATTATTTTAAAGTCTATCTGGTAAATAAAAAATCTGAATCACCTATGTGTGTTTTCTTTTGGAGGGAGGGGTCTTTTTTTTCTTGGATTTTAATCTTTCTTACGTTGTCAATTTTCAGTTATTTGCTGGATATTGTTTTTCTCAGAAACTGTAGAAGCTCTCAATGATGTTAACTTCCTCCAAGTAAGGCTTTAGTTGTCTTGTGGTAGGTTGTGATCAGATTAACTTGATCCAATTGAGACTTATCTGTTTCCATGTTATCCTTACTTCTAGGCTATCTGGTGGCTAAACTGAAAGCCTGGGGCCCTGAACTCTAATTTTGTCTCACCTGATCCATAAGCATTACCAAAAGTTTCTACTTGCTTTCTTTCTTTCTTTTTTTTTTTTTTTTTTGCTTTTTATTTTATTTTTTAACATCTTTATTGGAGTATAATTGCTTTACAATGGTGTGTTAGTTTCTGCTGTATAACAAAGTGAATCAGCTATACATATACATATATCCCCATATCTCTTCCCTCTTGCATCTCCCTCCCTCCTACCCTCCCTTTGTGACCACCTAGAGGGGTGGGATACCACCCCTCTAGGTGGTCACAAAGCACTGAGCTGATTTCCCTGTGCTATACGGCTGCTTCCCACTAGCTATCTATTTTACATTTGATAGTGTGTATATGTCCTTGACACTCTCTCACTTTGTCCCAGCTTACAATTCCCCCTCCCCATATCCTCAAGTCCATTCTCTAGTAGGTCTGCGTCTTTATTGCCATCTTGCCCCTAGGTTCTTCATGACCTTTTTTTTTTTTTTTTTTAGATTCCATATATATATGTTAGCATATGGTATTTGTTTTTCTCTTTCTGACTTACTTCACTCTGTATGACAGACTCTAGGTCCATCCACATCACTACAAATAACCCAATTTCATTTCTTTTTATGGCTGAGTAATATTCCATTGTATATATGTGCCACATCTTCTTTATCCATTCATTGTCAGTGGACACTTAGGTTGGTTCCACCTCCTGGCTATTGTAAATAGAGCTGCAATGAACATTGTGGTGGTACATGACTCTTTTTGAATTATGGTTTTCTCAGGGTATATACCTAGTAGTGGGATTGCTGGGTTGTATGGTAGTTCTATTTTTAGTTTTTCAAGGAACCTCCATACTGTTCTCCATAGTGGCTGTATCAATTTACATTCCCACCAACAGTGCAAGAGGGTTCCCTTTTCTGCACACCCTCTCCAGCATTTATTGTCTTCTACTTGCTTTCTTGAAGCTTTTCCTCACATGTGCGCAATTTAAGCACATTTGTCTTGATTGAAAATTGTCTTTAGAATGTTGGGCTCAATGGAGCACATTTCCCTTTTCTTTGGATCTTGGCTCTTCAAGTCCTGGCTGCCAGCTTTGTGCCTTCAAACACTTTTCCCCAGCTTTTAAAGTTCTCAGTGTGAGGAGTAATCTGATGCCAATTATTTTTTCAGAGGTAGACATATATTCCCACTTAGATGGAAAACTCAATGAGAGCAAGTACCTTGTCTATTTTGGTCATCACTGTATCCTAGTGTCTAGAGAAGTGACTAGAATATAGTAGGTGCTTAATAAATGGGACAGCCCAGTCCTTGGCTTCTACATGGGTCACAGCAGTTATCTGATTTGCCCCCTGCACTGCAGGTGAACTTCAAAACCTGGTTGGATGCTACACCTGAACCACAATGGCATCTCTTGGAATTTTGATTGGAATTGCATTGAAACTATAAAATAATTTTGAGGAGAATTTGGCATCTTTACAATTTTGAGGAGAACTGGCATATTTATATTTTCTGTATTCTCAACCATAAATAGGATGTCTCTCTCCATTTATTTTGTTCACCAAGAAAGACAACCTAATACAAGATTCTATAGCCACGTTGCTTTGGTTCAAATCCTACCTCTGTCACTCAGTGGATTTGTAACTTCGTGATATTTTCTAGTTTCCTTAACAGTAAGTGGGATGATTATAATAAAATTCCCTTTCTCATAAGAATGGTTATGAGGATTTATTAGGTTAATAATTATAAAGCATTAGAATTACTTGACATGCAGTGGGTTCTGCACAAGTGTTTGTTACATGAAATTATAATGTTTCTAGAAAGTTGTCCATTTATTCTAGGCTGTCGAATTTGTTGGCATATAATTATTCATAGTATTCTCTTATGGTGTTTTGTGTTTCTGCAGTAGCAGTTCATATTTCTCCATTTTCATTTTTCATTTTGTTTATTTGTGTCCTCTGTCTTTTCTTCTTGGTGAGCCTAGCCAGAGGTTTGTCAATTTTTTCTACTCTTTCAAAGAACCAGCTCTTGATTTTTTCTATTTTTTCTTGAATCTCTATTTTATATATTTTCTCTCTTATCTTTATTATTTCCTTCCTTCTGCTGACTTTAAGTTTTGTTTGTTTTTCTTTTTCTAACTCTTTTAGGTGATAGGTTAGGTTGTTTATTTCAGATTTTTATTGTTTTTTGAGGAAGGCCTGTATCTCTATGAACTTCCCTCTGATACCTGCTTTTGCTGCATCCCATAGATTTTTAATGGTTGTGCTTTCATTGTCATTTGTCTTGAGGTATTTTTTTTTTTTTTTTTTTTTTTTTTTTTTTTTTTTTTTTTTTTTTTTTTGCGGTACACGGGCCTCTCACTGCTGTGGCCTCTCCCGTTGCGGAGCACAGGCTCCGGACGCGCAGGCTCAGCGGCCACGGCTCACGGGCCCAGCCGCTCCGCGGCACGTGGGATCCTCCCGGACCGGGGCACGAACCCGCGTCCCCTGCATCGGCAGGCGGACGCTCAACCACTGCGCCACCAGGGAGGCCCGTCTTGAGGTATTTTTAAATTTCCTTTTTGCTTTCTCATTGACCCATTGGTTTTTTAGTAGCATGTTATTTAGTCTCCAAGTAATCTTTTTTTTTTCTCATTTCTTTTTCTGTGTTTGATTTCGAGTTTCATGCCACTGTGGTTAGAAGAGATGCTTGAAATAATTTCTATACTCTTAAGTTTGTTGAGGTTTGTTTTGTTCCCTAGTATGTGGTCAATCCTAGAGAATGTTCCATTTGCACTTGAAAAGAATGTGTATTCTGCTTTTTTTTTTATGTAATATCCTGAAAATATCAATTAAGTCTAACTGTTCTATTGTATCATTTAGGATCTCTGTTGCCTTACTGATTTTCTGTCTCGAAGATCTGTCCATTGATGTGAGTGGGGTGTTAAATCTCCTACTATTATTGTATTCCTGTCATTTTCTTCGTTTATGTCTGTTAGTATTTTTTAATGTATTTGGGCACTCCTATATTAGGTGTGTATATGTTGATGAGTGTAAAATCCTCTTTTTGTATTGATCCTTTTATCAATATATAGTTCCTTCTTTATCTTTCTTTATGGCCTTTGTTTTCAAGTCTATTTTGTCTAATATGTCTATTGTGAACCCTGCTTTCTTGTCATTTCCATTTGCATGAAATATCTTTTTTTATCCCCTCACTTTCAATCTATGTGTCTCCTTTGCCCTAAAGTGGGTCTCTTATAGGCAGCATATTGTAGGCTCTTGTTTTTCTTTCCAGTCTGCCACTCCATGTCTTTTGCTTAGTGTACTTAGTCTCTTGACATTTAAGGTAATTTTTGATAAACATGTATTGATTGCCATTTTAAACCTTGTTTTCCTGTTGATTCTGTTTCTCCTTTGTTCTTTTCTTTTTCTTTTTGTGGTTTGATGATTTCCTTTTATGTTATGTTTGTGTTCTCTTCTTTTTGTTTTTGGTGAATCTATTTTATGTTTTTGATTTATGATTACCTTTTTTTCAAGTATGTTAACCCCTTCCTATATCTGCTTCCTTTAGACTGATAGTTATGTAGGCTCAAACACATTCTAAAAAACTAATAAGAAGTATCTACATTTTTTACTCTCCTCCCCCACACTTTATGATTTTGATGTCCTTTTTTACATCTTCATGTTTATCCTTTTGCTGTTCCTTGTGTTTATCATTGTTTTCACAGATGGATTTTTTTTCCTTTTTGATCTTTATACTGGCTTATTTAAGTGATTTACTTTCCAATTGTGATTTCCTATTTCCTCTTGCTTCTTTTCTATTTATAGAAGACCTTTCACTATTTCTTTTAGGATAGGTTTAGTATTGCTGTGTTCTTTTAGTTTTTGCTTGTTTGAGAAATTCTTTATCTCTCCTATTCTACATGATAATCTTGCTGGGTAGAGTATTCTATGTTGCAGATTATTCGCTTTCAAAAATTGTTAAGTTTTGTCATTTTGAGTATAATGTGTCTTGGTGTAGGTCTCTTTGGTTTCATCTTGTTTGGGACCCTCTGTGCTTCTTGTATCTGGATATCTGTTTGCTTCTTTAGGTTTGGGAAATTTTCAGCCATAATTTCTTCAAATACATTTTCAATCACCTTTTCTCTTTCTTCCCCTTCTGGAATCCCTATTATGTGTAGATTGGCTTGTTATATTATCCCATATGTCTCATATATGGCTTTCATATTTCTTCATTTGTCTTTCTGTCTGCTGTTCTTTTTTTTTTTTTTTTGTGATATATATGCGGGCCTCTCACTGTTGTGGCCTCTCCCGTTGCGAAGCACAGGCTCCGGACGCGCAGGCTCAGCGGCCATGGCTCACGGGCTTAGTTGCTCCGCGGCATGTGGGATCTTCCCGGACCAGGGCACGAACCCGTGTCTCCTGCATCGGCAGGCGGATTCTCAACCACTGCGCCACCAGGGAAGCCCTCTGTCTGCTGTTCTGATTGGGTGATTTCCATTATTCTATCTTCCAGATCACTTCTTCATTCTTCTGCATTATTCATTCTGCTTTTCATTGCCTTTAGTTCAGCTTTTGTCTTAGCAAATGAATTTTCTAATTTTTCTTGCCTCCTCCTTATATTTTCTCATTCCTTTTTACAGTACTCTGCATTTCTGTTGATAGCCTTTCTTAATTCTGTCAGTGTTTTCATTACCCCTTTTTGACTCAGTGTCTATTAGGCTGAAGAGGTCTGTTTCATTGTTCCTTCAGGGAAATTCTCTTGGTATTTTAAATGGGGGTGGTTTCTCTGCTTCTTCATTTTACTTCTGTTTCTCTTACTCTGTGAGTTTAGGAGAAACAGTTATCTACTGTAGTCTTGGAAGGCTAGATATATGTGGGAGCATCCATGTGTAACTTGTGTGGTTTTAATATTTTTGGCATGAGAGCTGCTTTTAGTTTGGATGCCTTCCACCTCTTTCCTCAGCATGTCCTGGCTGTTATCCCCTTGATAGGGGGTGTGCAGATGCGGTGGCTCATTCATACTCCCGGGGGCTGCAACAGCAGGGGCAGCAATTGACTCTTGCTCATGGGTCTCTCAGCAGTGGCAGCAGTCTGAGCACACTCCCTGGGCCCATGACAGGGTGGGGACAGTGATTGGCACTCACGCCCAATTCTCTCGGAAGTGACAGGGACCCACACCCACCTCCGAAGCCCATGATGGCAGTGGGGGCTCACGCCCACCCCCAGAGCTTGTGTAGGCCGTCCTGTAACCTGAGAACCTGAATGGGGAAAGAATTTCCTCTGTGGTCCCACCCTTTTCTTTGCACACCCCCCAACAATGGTGCCTTGCTACTCTGGCTGGCTCAGGCTTCTTCTGCATATACCTTCAGTTGCAGCCACACCCTGCTCCAGCCCCTTCAGGCTGTCTCCACACAGCCAATCCCAGTTCTCTCCCCAAGTTGACCTCTGAAGCCCAAGCTTTAGCACCCAGCCCCTGACCACACCAGGGACAAACGTCTCAGGTTGCGGAGTGCACAGTGGTGGTATCGACCATCTGTGCAGGTCTCTCTCTATTTTGCCTTCCACAAACCAGTTGTCATGCTCTCCTCCAAGGTTCCAAAGTTCCCCCTCTATCCTGGCTGTTCTCCCTGCCAATGAGGGACTTTCCAGGGTGTGGGAACATTTCTTCTTTCATGGCTCCGTCCCAGGGGCACAGGTCCTATTCTGATTCCTTTCTCTCTCTCTCTTTTTCTTTATTCTTTTGTCATACCTCGTTACATGGAGATTTTCTTGCCCTTTCAGAAGTCTGAGGTCTTCTGCCTGTGTTCAGTAGATATTCTATGAGAACTGTTCCACACAGAGATTATTTTTGATGTATTTGTGGGAGGAGGTGAGCTCCACGACCTACTCCTCCACCATATTGATCCCCCTTCTGTTTTATTTTCTAATATAAGCATTTAAGATGATAATTTTTTTCTAAAGTACCACTTTAATTGTATTTCATAAGTTTGACATGTAGTATTTTGTCTGTAAGCCTTTCTAAATATTTTTAATTTCAATTATAATTACTCTTTAATCCATGAGTTATTTAATGTTTTTAGATCTCTTTCTTTCATGGATGTTATTTTCACTAAGTTTAATAATTCTAGGAATAGACTTATTTTTTCTTTAGCACATTAAGAATATTTTACTGTTCTCTAGCTTTCACTATTGATGAAAAAAGGAGTCAGTGTAATTGTCATTTACTTGAAGGTTATATATCTTTTCTCTCTGACTGCTTTTAATATCTTTATTTTCTCTTAATTTTTAAAATAAAAATTTAGTTTATTATCTATTTATGACAAGGTACACAAAAGGCAAAGTGTTTCACATCATAGATTGCACTTCCAACTTCGTGGAATATTCATTTCTTTGGCTGAAAGAGAGGCTACTAGACAGGAAAGGCAGGCAATGCTTAGGGAACTAAAATAAGGTTGGGGCCAAGGGGAGCAATACTAACATCATCCTCACAGGGAATGGGCACAAGCGGGCTGTTAATAGCAAGCTGATTTTCTAGAAATGTTAGCTGGAAGCATAGGAGCACCACTTTTGGACATTCACACTGTCTCAGGCTTCAGTCATCTCCACCACACAGGTACAGAGCACTTTCTGGTAGTCACTCTTGGTGTCTTGCTGGATGTAGTAGTACAGCAATTTGGAGACCATGATTCTAATCAGCACCTTATAATGAGTCCCCTTGCCTTTCATGGAGTCATATACAGCAAAACGCAGGGGCTTATTATGAATACACTAGGACAGGTTCAGGAAAGCATTTTCCTTGTCTCCTTTGACCTCTTTATTGATGCTCTTTAACATGTTATAAGGTCCATAATTCTTGTACCTTTCAAATGCTTTTGGGAGGTGACACACACTCCACTTGATCATGATGCTGATCCATTTGAGAACCTCAGTTCCTCCCCTCTTCTCTTTAGTACAGTAGGGATCCAAGGCATCTTGGTGAATCAATACAAAATCAATGACAGAGCCATCCTCTCCTCTACTACCCTTTGCAGGGGCAACCATCCACTTGCAGAAGTCACCAGATATGTCAGAAACAATGTCCTTCTCCAGATCAGTCTTATACACTTCCTTGTAGACTGTTAATTTCCTGTAGCTCCTGGTTGGTCCTTGAGCAAATGGTCTCAATGAGGCAGTCCTTATCAGACTCCAGCCCCTACATGGAAGCTTTCAGTTCAGAAGCATAATACTGAGCATGTGTTTTCAATGGACCTCAAATCACCATCTTCAGGTGGCTGGACAAGGCTGACTTCAGTGTTGATGCAAGTTCCTTTTTGATCCTCCTCTGGTAGGCAATATCCTGTCTCTGTTCATTGCTGCATTTGGTCAAGATGTTGATGATGGTAACTTCATCTATACCTTTGGTCCTGATGGCTGTTTCAATGTTCAAAGCATTCTACTCAGCATCAGAGTTTTATGCTTTGACTGACCTGTATGTACTTGAGGGTGTAGTGTAATCACCCTTCAGGCTGGGCTTGTACAGAATTTCATAAGCAGTAGACATTTTGACAGAAGCTGGGCCAAATACCAAGAGCTATGAGTGTTCCCATATGTGGACCTTTTTTAAAAAATTTTAGACATTCTGAAAGTTTCACTATGATGTGTTATAGATGTGGATTACCTTTTATTTAAACTGCTTGTGATTACCTGGGCTTCCCAATTTTGTCAGTTATCTATTCTTCAGTTCTGAGAAATTTTTAGCCATCACCCATTCAAATACTGCCCCTTTTTTGTCTCATGTCTTTTAGAATTCCAATGCAATCTTTCGTGCCTAATTTTTATCTCTTTGTGTCTCTGAACTGCATTCTGGACAATTTCTTTAGATCTGTCTTCCAGTAATTCTCACTTCAGCTTTGTCTAAGCTGCTATTAAACCTGTCCACTTTACTTTTTAAACTTTTTTTTACATTGAGAAAATGTAACACAATTCAGAAAAGTGCAAAAATATAAATGTATAGCTTAACAATTAATTATGAAACAAATACCAAATAATCACCCTATAAATGGAACATTATCAATAGACCAGAAGTCCCTTGTGTCTCTGTTTCTGATCCCCAACCACCACTTCTTCCGCCAGAGATAATCATCACCATGACTTTAGTGTAATCATTTCTTTGCTTTTCTTTATAGTTTACCAGCTATATCAATTTTTGTTTGTTTTAATGTAACACTCTGTATTATGGGTCTTGCATCTTTTATTCAACATAATATTTAAAAATTAATCCATGTTTGTACCTGTGGTTCACTAACTTTCCCTGCTGGGAGGTAGTATAGTTCATGAGAATATTATAATTTTTTATTCTATTTTTGATGAATATTTGGATTAGTTATTTCCCCTTTTTGTGGAGACTATTTTCAACAATGCTGCTATGAACATCATTGTATATGTATATTGAAACACATATGCATAAATTTCTTAAGGCTATGTACTAGAAGTGGAATTTTGGGGTCACAGGTTATGTATACCTTTAATTTTACTAGATAATTCCAAACTATTTTTCAAAATGTTTGTTCCACTGAAATTTTTATTTCAATTGTTTTACTTAATTCATTTTGAGAAATTTTATTTCATTCTTCAAATCTGCTTGATAATATATTCCCTTGCTCTTTATTCATATTTTAAAATTCTTCTTTTATTTTCCTTAAGTTTATACTTATTATATATGTCTTTTTCAGATGATTCCAAAATTGAAGCTTTGCAGGGGTTTCTCAGCTTTAGCACTATTGACATCTTGAGCCAGATAAGTCTTTATTGTAAGAGACTGTCCTGCATATTAGAGGATGTTTGAAAGCATCCCTGACCTCTACACACTAGATACCAAGAGCACATACATTCCCCTCCCAATTGCAACAACCAGAAATGTCTCCTGGAGGGCAAAATTGTCCCAGCTTGTGAACAACTATATGCCCTCTACTTTTTCCCTTATGGGACCTCATTCATGATGTCTTGTTTCCTTGTGTTTTGTGATTGTTTTAGGTAAGCTCATGTTTCTTAAACCTATATCTGTGGGAATTCTCTGATGCCTAGATTGAGATGTTTTCATTTGAGACTGTTTTCCATTTGCTACTGCCAGACACCTGAGGACACTGCCAGCTCAGGATCACACAAAAAATAAATATTTGGATTTAGGTTTTTTGAACCATCAAGATAGTGTGAATTTTGGGCAGCAAATCTGCCCAAGGGCTAGCTGGTAGTTACTAATTCTCCAAAGAGATGTTTTTCTCCCTTCTATTCAGTGCCAGGTTTAAGACAGGTGGGTAGAGCATAAACTTATTTTTAATTCACCCTTATGATGAATTGTAGCCTTTGAGTTCCAGGTTTATGGGTTTATACTGGGAGTGTGGACTCCTGTTAGACTTTTTACCTTTGACAAGTCCTCCATGCCTTGCAAGATTTGTGAAAACTGAAACTCATTATAAATGCTGAAATTAGTACCGGCTTATATTTCTGGTTTTTATGTGATGTTAAGGCTTCTGAATTTACCTGTAATTTTTTCCCAGTCTATTGATGCATTTAAAAATAGGTTTTAATTATTTGGTCCAGCATTTCTCGTTTTCCTTAGTGAAAGGATCAATCACTAAAGTACTATGCTGGATTTCACCAAGATGGCAGAGGAATAGGAGGATGTGGAGTTCATCTCTCTCCACAAATGCATCAAGAATACATCTGCAGATGGAACAATTCTCACAGAACACTGGCTGAACACTAGCAGAAGACCTTGGACACTGGAAAGGACAAGAAAGATCCCAGCATAACTGGGTAGGACAAAAGAAAGAAGGGAAAAAGAAGAGGAGAGGAAATGGGATGGGATCTGTACCCCTGGGGGGGAACTGAAGCAGAGAAGAGGTTCCCTCCTTTAGAGAAGCCTCCTCACCAATGGGAAACTCAGTTGGGACAGAAGAGGAATATCTGTAGCTGTCCGAGGAGGGTGAAATGGCCAGCCTGTGGCAGACAGGACACAGTGAGACCTACACAGACAGTCCATGGCACAGCTTTGCATGCCCCAGACCGGGACATGTGTCCACTGGTGCACACTGGGGCTGAGAGCTTGAACATGGGGACTAGAGAGAAAGCCCAAGGGGAGAAAAGCTGTTGACTGTGAGGAGACGGGAGGGAGGAAATCTACAACTGGAAATGCTTGTGGAAGAAACCCAGACTGCCACAGAAGCAAGGCGCCACTGTTGAGTGATGAGCAGGGGGTGGAGCCACCATTTCAACTTCTCTCTCCCCACATGCCAGTCCCCTGCCCCACCAGGCACTAGGAAATGCCCCCCCCCCCACGGCTGGCCTTCTTCCACTTGCTGCCAGGTGCTAGGAAAAGACCCCACCAAGGCTAACCTTCTCGTGCTGGCTGCCAGGTGATAGGAAAGTCTTCCACTAGGGCTGGATCTCTCACGCCCATGGCCGCCAGCTTTCCTGCATACCTGCTGCCACCAGGGACCCTATGACACAGGCAGTCATGCAACCTCCATGCCCTGTCCTCACCGGGTCAGACCAGAGTGTTCCAGGGCAGCCTTGGGAGCAGACTCCTGTGGATGGCCCACATGCAGAGGTGGAGCTAAAACCACAGCTGAGCCCCAGGGGCAGGACAACTAAGGAAGAGGAATGAAAATCTTTCTGTGCCACTGCACAAACTGTAGTTTAAAACCCCACAATCAGCTTGGTGAACGCTGCATCTGTGGAATATCTGAATGGACAATGAGTGTTCCCACAACTGAAACTGGTCTAGCTCTAGCAGCTGTGGACTTTGGGGATTAGTATCTGTGGAAGTTGGGCCACGTCAGAGTCTGAGATGCACCAATAGTGCCCACAAAGGGACTAGAGACCTACCTAGAGGTTTTTAAGGACCTCCTGGGGAGGTGGAGGTTGGCAGTGACTCACCATTGGGGCAAGGACAGCTGCAACACCAGAAAAATGTAATTTTTGCTATTTTTTTATGCTTTGTTCTGTTCTGCTATTGTTTTTTAAATTATTATTTGTTTTTATTTAGTTTTTTATTTTATTATATTTCTATTTCTATGTTACCTTTTCATTGTTCTGTGTTTTTTCCTTGTTTTTTCTTTCCTTTGTTCTATTTTGTTTTTATCTTTCTTTTCCTTTCTTCTATGTGTTATCTTTTTAAATCCTTTTTTATCATTTTTGTGTGTTTGTTTTGTTTTCTTTCCTTTTTCCTTCAGTTTGCATTCTGCTTTTTTTTGTTTTGTTTTTAATTGTTTGATTTCATTTTGGGGTCATTTTGTTTGTCTGGTTGTTCTCTTGTTTTTTGTTTTCTCTGTTTTTGTTTATACTTCTTTTTTGTATGTGTGTGTTTCTTTGTTTTTATTTGTTCCGTTTTGCTTTTACCATTTATCTGGGGTTTTGTTTGTTTGCTTGTTTGTTTGTTTTAAATTATTGTTGCTGCTGTTTGCTTGTTTTTGCTTTGCTATTTGTCTTGGGTTTTGTTTGTCTGTTTGTTTTCATCCTGCCCTTTTTCTCTTCTTTTTTCTTTTCTTTTTTTCCCCTTTTTAGCCAAGATGTATGGCTTGCAGGGTTTTGGTTCCCAGGCTGGGGGTCGGGCCTGAGCCTTGAGTGGGAGTGCCGAGTCCAGGAAACTGGAATGCCAGAGACTTCCCAGTCCCAGAGAATCCCAGAGGTCTCCATCTCAACTCCAAGATCCAGCTCCACCCAACTGCCTGCAGGCACCAGTGCTGAACGCTTACACCAAACAACAAGCAAGACAGGAACACAAACCCACCCATCAGCAGACAGGCTGCCTGCCTAAAGGCACAGTAAGCCCACAGACACCCCAAAACATACCACCTGATGCAGCCCTGCCCATCAGAGGGACAAGAATCAACTCCACCCACCAGAAGACAGGCACCAGTCCCTCCCACCAGGAAGCTTACACAAGTGACTGGACCTACCGCACCCACTGGGGTCAGACACCAGAAGCAAGAATAACTACGACCAGAGCCTCATCCACCAGAGGGCAGACAGCAGAGAGCTATGTACCAGATGATGGAACAAAATAACACCCCAGAAAAACAACTAAATGAAGTGGAGATTCACAACTTTCAGAATAAGAATTCAGAATAATGATAGTGAAGATAATCCAGGACCTTGGAAAAAGAATGGAGGCAAAGATCAAGAAGATGCAAGAAATGTTTAACAAAGACCTAGAAGAATTAAAGAACAAACAGAGATGAATAATAAAATAACTGAAATGAAAACTACACTAGAAGAAATCAATAGCAGAATAACTGAGGCAGAAGAACACATAAGTGACCTGGAAGACAGAATGGTGGAACTCACTGCTGCAGAACACAATAAAGAAAAAAAAAATGAAAAGAAATGAAGACAGCCTAAGAGACCTCTGGGACAACATTAAATGCAACAACATTTGCATTATAGTGGTCCCAGAAGGAGAAGAGAGAGAGAAAGGACCAGAGAAAATATTTGAAGAGATTATAGTTGAAAACTTCCCTAACATGGGAAAGGAAATAGCCACCCAAGTCCAGGAAGCACAGTGAGTCCCATACAGGATAAACCAAAGAAGAAACACTTTGAGCCACATAGTAATCAAATTGGTAAAAATTAAAGACAAAGAAAAATTATTGAAAACAGCAAGGGAAAAATGACAAAGAACATACAAGGGAACTCCCATAAGGTAAACAGCTGATTTCTCAGCAGAAACTCTACAATCCAGAACTGAGTGGCATGATATATTTACTTCTTATTTTCCTTGATATGCAGGCCTCTCACTGCTGCGGCCTCTCCCGTCACGGAGCACAGGCTCTGGATGCGCAGGCCCAGCGGCCACGGCTCACAGGCCCAGCTGCTCCACAGCACGTGGGATCCTCCTGGACCAGGGCATGAACCCATGCTCCCTGCATCAGCAGGCGGACTCCCAACCTCTGTGCCACCAGGGAAGCCCGGCATGATATATGTAAAGTGATGAAAGGGAAGAACCTACAACCTAGATTACTCTACCTGGCAAGGATCTCATTCAGATTCAATGGAGAAATCAGAAGCTTTACAGACAAGCAAAAGCTAAGAGAATTCAGCACCACCAAACCAGCTCTACAACAAATGCTAAAGGAATTTCTCTAAGTGGGAAATGCAAGAGAAGAAAAGGACCTGCAAAAACAAACCCAAAACAAGAAAATGGTCATAGGAACATACATAATGATAATTACCTTAAAAGTGAATGGATTAAATGGATTAAACCAAAAGACACAGGCTTGCTGAATGGATACAAAAACAAGACCCATCTATATGCTGTCTGCAAGAGGCCCAATTCAGACCTGGGGACACATACAGACTGAAAGTGAGGGGATGGAAAAAGATATTCCATACAAATGGAAATCAAAAGAAAGCTGGAGTAACAATACTCATATCAGATAAAATAGACTTTAAAATAAAGAATGTTACAAGAGACAAGGAAGGACACTACATAATAATCAAGGGATCAATCCAAGAAGAAGATATAGCAATTATAAATATATATGCACCCAACATAGGAGCACCTCAATACATAAGGCAACTGCTAACAGCTATAAAAGAGGAAATCAACAGTAACACAATAATAGTGGGGGACTTTAACACCTCACTTACACCAATGGACAGATCATCAAAACAGAAAATTAATAAGGAAACACAAGCTTTAAATGACACAATAGACCTGATAGATTTAATTTTTATTTATAGGAGATTCCATCCAAAAACAGCAGATTACACTTTCTTCTCAAGTGTGCATGGAACACTCTCCAGGATAGATCACATCTTGGGTCACAAATCAAGCCTCAGTAAAGTTAAGAAAATTGAAATCATATCAAGCACAAACACAAAACATATGGAGGCTAAACAATACGTTACTAAATAGCCAAGAGATCACTGAAGAAATCAAAGAGGAAATCAAAAAATACCTAGAGACAAATGACAATGAAAACACAATGATCGAAAACCTACAGGGTGCAGCAAAAGCAGTTCTAAGAGGGAAGTTTATAGCAATACAAGCCTACCTCAAGAAACAAGAAAAATCTCAAATAAACAATCTAACCTAACACCTAAGGGAACTAGAGAAAGAAGAACAAACAAAACCCAAAGTTAACAGAAGGAAAGAAATCATAAAGATCAGAGCAGAGGAAGATGGCAGAAGAGTATGATGTAGAGATCACCTTCCTCCCCACAGATACATCAGAAATACATCTACACGTGGAACTGCTCCTATAGAACACTCACTGAACGCTGACAGAAGACCTCAGACCTCCCAAAAGGCAAGAAACTCTCCACGTACATGGGTAGGGCAAAAGAAAAAAGAATAAACAGCAGCAAAAGAATAGGGATGGGACCTGCACCAGTGGGAGGGAGCTGTGAAGGAGGAAAGGTTTCCACACACTAGAAGCCCCTTTGCAGGTGGAGACTGTCGGGGGTGGAGGGGGGAAGCTTCAGAGCCACGGAGGAGAGCACAGCAACAGAGTGCAGAGGGCAAAGCAGAGAGATTCCCACACAGAGGATCCATGCTGACCGGCACTCACCAGCCCGAGAGGCTTGTCTGCTCACCTGCTGGGATAGGCTGGGGCTGGGAGCTGAGGCTCGGGCTTCGGTCGGATCACAGGGAGAGGACTGGTGGCGTGAACACAGCCTGAAGGGGTTAGTGCACCATGGCTAGCTGAGAGGGAGTCGGGGTAAACGTCTGGAGCTGCCAAAAAGGCAAGAGACTTTTTCTTCCCTCTTTGTTTCCTGGCGCATGAGGAGAGGGGATTAAGAGCACTGCTTAAAGGAGCTCCAAAGACGGGTGCAAGCCGCGGCTATCAACGCGGACCCCAGAGACGAGCATGAGAGGCTAAGGCCGCTGCTGCCACCACCAAGAAGCCTGTCTGCGAGCACAGATCACTATCCACACCTCCCCTCCCAGGAGCCTGTGCAGCCCGCCACTGCCAGGGTCCTGTGATCCAGGGACAGCTTCCCCGGGAGAATGCATGGCGCACCTCAGGCAGGTGCAACGTCATGCCAGCCTCTGCCGCTGCAGGCTCGCCCCACACTCCGTGCCCCTCCCTCCTCCCAGCCTGAGTGAGCCAGAGCCCCCGAATCAGCTGCTCCTTTAACCCAGTCCTGTCTGAGCGAGGAACAGATGCCCTCTGGCGACCTATACACAGAGGCGGGGCCAAATCCAAAGCTGAACCCTGGGAGCTGTGCAAACAAAGAAGAGAAAGGGACATTTCTCCCAGCAGCCTCAGGAGCAGCAGATTAAATCTCCACAATCAACTTGATGTACCCTGCATCGGTGGAAAACCTGAATAGACAACAAATCATCCCAAACTGAGGAGGTGGACTTTGAGAGCAAGATATATTATTTTTTCCCCTTTTCCTCTTTTTGTGAGTGTGTATGTGTATGCTTCTGTGTGAGATTTCGTCTGTATAGCTTTGCTTTCACCATTTCTCCTAGGGTTCTGTTCATCCGTTTTGGGTTTTTTTGGTTTTTTACTTAAAATTTTTTTTTCTTAATAATTTTTTTTATTTTAATAACTTTACTTTATTATATCTTATTTTATTTTATCTTTCTTTCTTTCTTTCTTTCTTTCTTTCTTTCTTTCTTTCTTTCTTTCTTTCTTTCTTTCTTTCTACTTTTTCTCCCTTTTATTCTTAGCTGTGTGGAAGAAAGCCTCTTGGTGCCGCAGCCAGGAGTCAGTGCTCTGCCTCTGAGGTGGGAGAGCCTACTTCAGGACACTGGCCCACAAGAGACCTCCCAGCTCCATGTAACATCAAATGGCAAAAATCTCCCAGAGATCTCCATCTCAACACAAAGACCCAGCTTCACTCAATGACCAGCAAGCTACAGTGCTGGACATCATATGCCAAACAACTAGCAAAACAGGAACACAAACACACCCAATAGCAGAGAGGCTATCTAAAATCATAATAAGGCCACAGACACCGCAAAACACACCACCAGACATGGAACTGCCCACCACAAAGACGAGATCCAGCCTCATCCACCAGAACACAGGCACTAGTCCCCTCTACCAGGAAACCTACACAACCCACTAAACCAACTTTAGTCACTGGGGACAGACACCAAAAGCAATGGTAACTACAGACCTTCAGCCTGCAAAAAGGAGACCCCAAACACAGTAAGATAAGCAAAATGAGAAGACAGAAAAACACACAGCAGATGAAGGAGCAAGATAAAAACACACCTGACCTAACAAATGAAGAGGAAATAGGGAGTCTACCTGAAAAATAATTCAGAATAATGATAGTAAAGATGATCCAAAATCTTGGAAATAGAATAGAGAAAATGCAAGAAACATTTAACAAGGACCTAGAAGAACTAAAGAGGAAACAAGCAACAATGAACAACACAATAAATGAAATTTAAAATACTCTAGATGGGATCAATAGCAGAGTAACTGAGGCAGAAGAACGGATAAATGACCTGGAAGATAAAATAGTGGAAATAACTACTGCAGAACAGAATAAAGAAAAAAAGAATGAAAAGAACTGAGGACAGTCTCAGAGACCTCTGGGACAACGTTAAACACACCAACATTCGAATTATAGGGGTCCCAGAAGAAGAGAAAAAGAAAGGGACTGAGAAAATATTTGAAGAGATTATAGTTGAAAACTTCCCTAATATGGGAAAGGAAATACTTAATCAAGTCCAGGAAGCACAGAGAGTCCCATACAGGATAAATCCAAGGAGAAACACGCCAAGACACATATTAATCAAACTGTCAAAAATTAAATACAAAGAAAACATATTAAAAGCAGCAAGGGAAAAACAACAAATAACACACAAGGGAATCCCCATAAGGTTAACAGCTGATCTTTCAGGAGAAACTCTGCAAGCCAGAAGGGAGTGGCAAGACATATTTAAAGTGATGAAGGAGAAAAAGCTACAACCAAGATTACTCTACCCAGCAAGGATCTCATTCAGATTTGATGGAGAAATTAAAACCTTTACACACAAGCAAAAGCTGAGAGAGTTCAGCATCACCAAATCAGCTTTACAACAAATGCTAAAGGAACTTCGGTAGGCAAGGAACACAAGAGGGGCTTCCCTGGTGGCGCAGTGGTTGAGGGACCGCCTGCCAAAGCAGGAAACATGGGTTGGTGCCCCAGTCTGGGAGGATCCCACATGCCACGGAGCGGCTCAGCCCATGGGCCATGGCCGCTGAGCCTGTGCGTCCAGAGCCTGTGCTCCACAACGGGAGAGGCCACAGCACTGAGAGGCCTGCATACCGCAAAAAAAAAGAAACACAAGAGAAGGAAAAGACCTACAAAAACAAACGCAAAACAATTAACAAAATGGGAATAGGAACATACATATTGATAATTACGTTAAATGTAAATGGATTAAATGCTCCCACCAAAAGACACAGACTGGCTGAATGGATACAAAAACAAGACCCGTATATATGCTATCTACAAGAGACCCACTTCAGACCTAGAGACACATACAGACTGAAAGTAAGGGGATGGAAAAAGATATTCCATGCAAATGGAAATCAAAAGTAAGCTGGAGTAGCAATTCTCATATCAGACAAAATAGACTTTAAAGACTAAAAATAAAAACAAAATAAAATAAAATAAATAAAGACTATTACAAGAGACAAAGAAGGACACTACATAATGATCAAGGGGTCAATCCAAGAAGAAGATATAACAATTATAAATATTTATGCACCCAACATAGGAGTACCTCAATACATAAGGCAAATACTAACAGCCATAAAAGGGGAAATCTACAGTAACAGAATCATAGTAGGGGACTTTAGCACCCCAGTTTCACCAATGGACAGATCATCCAAAATGAAAATAAATAAGGAAACACAAGCTTTCAATGATACATTAAACAAGATGGACTTAATTGATATTTATAGGACACTCCATCCAAAAACAACAGAATACACATTTTTCTCAAGTGCTCATGGAATATTCTCTAGGATAGATCATATCTTGGGTCACAAATCAAGCCTTGGTAAATTTAAGAAAATTGAAATTGTATCAAGTATCTTTTCTGGCCACAATGCTATGAGACTAGATATCAATTACAGGAAAAGATCTGTAAAAAATACAAACACCTAGAGGCTAAACAATACACTACTTATTAACGAAGTGATCACTGAAGAAATCTAAGAGGAAATCAAAAAACACCTAGAAACAAATGACAATGGAAACACGACGGCCCAAAACCTATGGGATGCAGCAAAAGTAGTTCTAAGAGGGAAGTTTATAGCAATACAATCCTACCTTAAGAAACAGGAAACATCGCAAATAAACAACCTAACCTTGCACCTAAAGCAATTAGAGAAAGCAAAACAAAAAAAACCCCCAAAGTTAGCAGAAGGAAAGAAATCATAAATATCCGATCAGAAATAAATGAAAAAGAAATGAAAGAAACGATAGCAAAGATCAATAAAACTAAAAGCTGGTTCTTTGAGAAGGTAAACAAAATTGATAAACCATTAGCCAGACTCAACAATAAAAAAAGGGAGAAGACTCAAATCAATAGAATTAGGAATGAAAAAAGAGAAGTAACAATGGACACTGCAGATATACAAAAGATCATGAAAGATTACTATAAGCAACTCTATGCCAATAAAATGGACAACATGGAAGAAATGGACAAATTGTTAGAAATGAGCTACCTGCCAAGACTGAATCAGGAAGAAATAGAAAATATGAACAGACCAATCACAAGCACTGAAATTGAAACTGTGATTAAAAATCTTCCAACAAACAAAAGCCCAGGACTAGATGGCTTCACAGGTGAATTCTATCAAACATTTAGAGAAGAGCTAACACCTATCCTTCTCAAACTCTTCCAAAAGATAGCAGAGGGAGGAACACTCCCAAACTCATTCTACAAGGCCAAAATCACCCTGATACCAAAACCAGACAAAGATGTAACAAAGAAAGAAAACTACAGGCCAATATCACTGATGAACATAGATGCAAAAATCCTCAACAAAATACAAGCAAACAGAATCCAACAGCACATTAAAAGGATCACACACCATGATCAAGTGGGGTTTATTCCAGGAATGCAAGGATTCTTCAATATATGCAAATCAAACAATGTGATACACCATATTAAAAAATTGAAGGAGAAAAACCATATGATCATCTCAATAGATGCAGAGAAAGCTTTTGAAAAAATTCAACACCCACTTATGATAAAAACTCTGCAGAAAGTAGGCATAGAGGGAACTTTCCTCAACATAATAAAGGCCAAATATATAAACCCATAGTCAACATCGTCCTCAGTGGTGAAAAACTGAAACCATTTCCAAAAAGATCAGGAACAAGACAAGGTTGCCCACTCTCACCATTCTTATTCAACATAGTTTTGGAAGATTTAGCCACAGCAATCAGAGAAGAAAAGGAAATAAAAGGAATCCAAATCAGAAAAGAAGTAAAGCTGTCACTGTTTGCAGATGACATGATACTATACAAAGAGAATCCTAAAGATGCCACTAGAAAACTACTAGAGCTAATCAATGAATTTGGTAAAGCTGCAGGATACAAAATTAGTGCACAGAAATCTCTTGCATTTCTATACACTAATGATGAAAAATCTGAAAGTGAAATTAAGAAAACACTCCCATTTACCATTGCAACAAAAAGAATAAAATATCTAGGGAGAAAAAGACCTGTTTGCAGAAAACTATAAGACACTGATGAAAGAAATTAAAGATGATACCAACAGATGGAGAGATATACCATATTCTTGGATTGGAAAAATCAACATTGTGAAAATGACTTTACTACCCAAAGCAATCTACAGATTCAATGCAATCCCTATCAAACTACCACTGGCATTTTTTACAGAACTAGAACAAAAAATTTCACAATTTGTATGGAAAGACAAAAGATCCCAAACAGCCAAATCAATCTTGAGAACGAAAAACGGAGCTGGAGGAATCAGGCTCCCTGACTTCAGATTCTACTACAAAGCTACAGTAATCAAGACAGTATGGTACTGGCACAAAAACAGAAATATAGATCAATGGAACAGGATAGAAAGCCCAGAGATAAACCCACGCACCTATGGTCACCTTACCTTTGATAAAGGAGGCAGGAATGTACAGTGGAGAAAGGACAGCCTCTTCAGTAAGTGGTGTTGGGAAAACTGGACAGGTACATGTAAAAGTATGAGATTAGAACACTCCCTAATACCATACACAAAAATAAGCTCAAAATGGATTAAAGACCTAAATGTAAGGCCAGAAACTATCAAACTCTTAGAGGAAAACATAGGCAGAACACTCTATGACATAAATCACAGCAAGATCCTTTTTGACCCACTGCCTAGAGAAATGGAAATAAAAACAAAAATAAACAAATGGGAACTAATGAAACTTAAAAGCTTTTGCACAGCAAAGGAAACCATAAACAAGACCAAAAGACAACCCTCAGAATGGGAGAAAATATTTGCAAATGAAGCAACTGATAAAGGATTAATATCCAAAATTTACAAGCAGATCATGCAGCTCAATAACAAAAAGCCAAATAACCCAATCCAAAAATGGGCAGAAGACCTAAATAGGCATTTCTCCAAAGAAGATATACAGATTGCCAACAAACACATGAAAGAATGCTCAACATCATTAATCATTAAAGAAATGCAAATCAAAACTACAATGAGATATCATCTCACACCAGGCAGAATGGCCATCATGAAAAAATCTAGAAACAATAAATGCTGGAGAGGGTGTGGAGAAAGGGGAACACTCTTGCACTGCTGGTGGGAATGTGAATTGGTACAGCCACTATAGAGAACAGTATGGAGGTTCCTTAAAAAACTACAAATAGAACTACCATATGACCCAGCAATCCCACTACTGGGCACATAGCCTGAGAAAACCATAATCCAAAAAGAGTTATGTACCAAAATGTTCATTGTAGCTCTATTTACAATTGCCAGGAGTTGGAAGCAACATAAGTGTCCATCATTAGATGAATGGATAAAGAAGATGTGGCACATATATGCAATGGAATATTACTCAGCCACAAAAAGAAACTAAATTGAGTTATTTGTAATGAGGTGGATGGACCTAGACTCTGTCATACAGAGTGAAGTAAGTCAGAAGGAGAAATGCAAATACCATATGCTAACACATATCTATGGAATCTAAGCAGAAAAAAATGTCATGAGAAACTTAGGGGTAAGACAAGAATAAAGACACAGACTTACTAGAGAATGCACTTGAGTATATGGGGAAGGGGAAGGGGAAGCTGGGACAAAGTGAGAGAGTGACATGGACATATATACACTACCAAACATAAAATAGATAGCTAGTGGGAAGCAGCTGCAAAGCACAGGGAGATCACCTTGGTGCTTTGTGACTACCTAGCAGGGTGGGATAGGGAGGGTGGGAGGGAGGGAGATGCAAGAGGGAAGAGATATGGGAACATATGTATATGTATAACTGATCCACTTTGTTATAAAGCAGAAACTAACACACCATTGTAAAGCAATTATACTCCAATAAAGATGTTAAAAAAAATAAATGTGACTGTATAATAATTTTAAAAAGATCAGAGCAGAAATAAATGAAATAGAAACAAAGAAAACAATAGCAAAGATCAATAAAACTAAAAGCTGGTTCTTTGAGAAGATGAACAAAATAGACAAACCATTAACCAGACTCATCAAGAAAAAGAGGGAGAGGACTCAAATCAATAAAATTAGAAGTGAAAAAGGAGAAGTTACAAACAGACAACACAGAAATACAAAGCATCATAAGAGACTACTACATGCAACTCTATGCCAATAAAATGGACAACCTGGAAGAAATGGACAAATGCTTACAAAAGGTATACCTTTCACGACTGAACCAGGAAAAAATAGAAAATATGAACAGACCAATCACAAGTAATGAAATTGAAACTGTGATTCAAAATATTGCACGAAACAAAAGTCCAGGACCAGGTGGCTTCACAGGTGACTTCTATCAAACATTTAGAGAAGAGTTAACACCCATCCTTCTCAAACTCTTCCAAAAAATTGTTGGAGAAAGAACACTCCCAAACACATTCTAGGAGGCCACCATCACCCTGATACCAATACCAGACAAAGATACTACGAAAAAAGAAAATTACACACCAATATCACTGATGAATGTAGATGCAAAAATCCTCAGCAAAATACTAGTAAACAGAATCCAACAACACATTAAGAGGATCATACACCATGATTAAGTGGGATTTATCCCAGAGGTGCAAGGATTCATCAGTATATGCAAATCAGTCAATGTGATACATGATATTAACAAATTGAAGAATAGAAATTATATGATCATCTCAATAAATGCAGAAAAAGCTTTTGACAAAATTCAACACCCATTTATGATAAAAACTCTCCAGAAAGTAGGCATAGAGGGAATCTACCACAACATAATAAAGGCCATATATGACAACCCCACAGCAAACATCATTCTCAATGGTGAAAAATTGAAAGCATTTCCTCTAAGATCAGGAACAGACAAGGATGTCCACTCTCACCACTATTGTTCAACGTAGTTTTGCAAGTCCTAACCACGACAATCAGAGAAGAAAAAGAAATAAAATGAATACAAATTGGAAAAGAAGCAGTAAAACTGTCACTGTTTGCAGATGACATGATACTATACATAGAGAATCCTAAAGATGCCACCAGAAAACTACTAGAGCTAATCAATGAATTTGGTAAAGCTGCAGGATACAAAATTAGTGCACAGAAATCTCTTGCATTCCTATACATTAATGATGAAAAATCTGAAAGTGAAATTAAGGAAACACTCCCATTTACCATTGCAACAAAAAGAATAAAATACCTAGGAATAAACCTACCTAAGGAGACAAAAGACCTGTTTGCAGAAAACTATAAGACACTGATGAAAGAAATTAAAGTTGATACCAACAGATGGAGATATATACCATGTTCTTGGATTGGAAGAATCAATATTGTGAAAATAACTATACTACCCAAAGCAGTCTACAGATTCAATGCAATCCCTATCAAATTACCAATGGCATTTTTTACAGAATTCGAACAAAAAATCTTAAAATTTGTATGGAGAAACAAAAGACCCCGAATAGCCAAAGCAGTCTTCAGGGGAAAAAAAGGAGCTGGAGGAATCAGACTCCCTGACTTCAGACTATACTACAAAGCTACAGTAATCAAGACAATATGGTACTGGCACAAAAACAGAAACATAGATCAAAGCAACAAGATAGAAAGCCCAGAGATCAACCCATGCACCTATGGTCAACTAATCTATGACAAAGGAGACAAGGATATACAATGGAGAAAAGACAGTCTCTTCAATAAGTGGTGCTGGGAAAACTGGACAGCTACATGTAAAAGTATGAAATTAGAATACTCCCTAACACCATACACAAAAATAAACTCAAAATGGATTAGAGACCTAAATGTGAGACCAGACGCTATATAACTCTTAGAGGAAAACATAGGAAGAATACTTTTTGACATAAATCACAGCAAGATCTTTTTTGATCAACCTCCTAGAGTTATGTAAATAAAAAGAAAAATAAACAAATGGGACCTAATGAAACTTAAAACTTTTGCACAGCAAAGGAAACCATAAACAAGATGAAAAAACAAACCTAAGAATGGGAGAAAATGTTTGCAAATGAATCAATGGACAAAGGATTAATGTCCAAAATATGTAAACAGCTCATGCAGCTCAATATTAAAAAAACAAACAACCCAGTCCAAAAATGGGCAGAAGACCTAAATAGACATTTCTCCAAAGAAGACATACAGATGTCCAAGAAGCACATGAAAAGCTGCTCAACATCACAAATTATTAGAGAAATGCAAATCAAAACTACAATGAGGTATCACCTCACACCAGTTAGAATGGGCATCATCAGAAAATGTACAAACAACAAATGCTGGAGGGGGTGTGGGGAAAAAGGAACCCTCTTGCACTGTTAGTCAGAATGTAAGTTGATACAACCACTATGGAGAACAGTATGAGTATGGAGGTTCCTTAAAAAACTAGAAATAGAACTACCATATGATCCAGCAATCCTGGGCATAAAGCCAGAGAAAACCATAATTCAAAAAGACACATGCACCGCAATATTCATTGCAGCACTATTTACAATGGCCAGATCATGGAAGCAACCTAAATGCCCATCGACAGACGAATGGATAAAGAAGATGTGGTACATATATACAATGGAATATTAGTCAGCCATAAAAAGGAATGAAATTCAGTCATTTGTTGAGATGTGGATGGATCTAGAGGCTTTCATACAGAGTGAAGTAAGTCAGAAAGCGAAAAACAAATATTGTATATTAATGCATATATGTGGAACCTAGAAAAATGGTACAGATTAACCGGTTTGCAGGGCAGAAATTGAGACACAGATGTAGAGAACAACGTATGAACACCAAGGGTGGAAAGCCATGGGGTGGTGGGGGGGGTGATGAATTGGGTGATTGGTTTTGACATGTATACACTGATGTGTATAAAATTGATGACTAATGAGAACCTGCTGTATAAAAAATTAAATTAAATAAAATGTAAAAAATAAAGAGTAACTACGACCCTGTAGCCCGTGGAAAGGAGACCTCAAACACAGTAATTTAGACAAAATGAGAAGACAAAGAAATATGTTGCAGACGAAGGAGCAAGGTAAAAACCCAAAAGATCAAAAAAATGAAGAGGAAATAGGCAATCTACCTGAAAAAGAATTCAGAGTAATGATAGTGAAGAAGATCCAAAATCTCAGAAACAGAATGGAGAAAATACAATAAACGTTTACAAGGACCTAGAAGAACTAAAGAAAAATACAAACAGTGATGAACAACACAATAACTGAAATTAAAAATACACTAGAAGGAAATGATAGCAGAGTAACTGAGGCAGAAGAACAGATAAGTGCGCTGGAAGATAGAATAGTGGAAATAGTGGCCAAAGAGAAGAATAAAGATAAAGAATGAAAATAATTGAGGACAGTCTTAGAAACCTCTGGGACAACATTAAACACACCAACATTCGAATTATAGGTGTCCCAGAAGAAGAGAAATAAAAGGATCTGAGAAAATATTTGAAGAGATTATAGTTGAAAACTTCCCTAACATGGGAAAAGAAATAGTCAGTCAAGTCAAAGAGGCACAGAGAATCGCATATAGGATAAATACAAGGAGAAAAATGCCAAGACACATATTAATCAAACTGACAAAAATTAAATTCAAAGAATAAATATTAAAAACAGCAAGAGAAGAGCAACAAATAACATACAAGGGAATCCCCATAAGCTTATCAGCTGATCTTTCATCAGAAACTGTGCAGGCCACAAGGGAGTGGCAGAATATGTTTAAAGAGATGAAAGGGAAACACCTACAACCAAGATTGCTCTATCCAGCAAGGTTCTCATTCAGATTTGACTGAGAAATCAAAAGCTTTACAGACAAGCAAAAGCTAACAGAATTCAGCACAACCAGACCAGCTTTGCAATAAATGCTAAAGGAACTTTTCTAGGCAGGAAACAGAAGAGAAGAAAAAGACCTACAAAAACAAGCCCAAAGCAATTAAGAAAATGGTAATAGAACATACATATTGATAATTGCTTTAAGTGTAAATGGATTAAATGCTCCAACCAAAAGACACAGACTGGCTGAATGGACACACACACACAAAAAAACCCATATGTATGTTGTCTACAAGAGACCCACTTCAGACCTAGGGACACATACAGACTGAAAGTGAGGGGATGGAAAAAGATATTCCATGCAAATGGAAATCAGAAGAAAGCTGTAATAGCAATACTCATATCAGACAAAATAGACTTACAATAAAGACTGTCGCAAGTGATAAGGAAGGACACTACATAATGATAAAGGGATCAATCCAAGAAGAAGATATAGCAATTGTAAATATTTATGCACCCAACATAGGAGCACATAAGCAAATGCTAACAGCCATAAAAGGAGAAATTGACAGTAACACAATAATAGTGGAGGATTTAACACTCCACTTACACCAATGGATCATCCAGACAGAAAATTAATAAGGAAACAGAAGCCTTAAGTGACATATTAGACTAGACAGACTTAATTGATATTTATAGGACATTCCATATGAAAGCAGAAGAATACACTTTCTTCTCAAGTGCACACAGAACATTCTCCAGGGTAGATCACATCTTGGGTCAGAAATCAACCCTTGGTAAATTTATGAAAATTGAAATCATATCAAGCATATTTTCCAACCATGATGCTATGAAATTAGAAATCAATTAAAGGAAAAAAACTGTAAAAAACACAAAAAAGTGTAGACTAAACAATATGTTACTAAATAACCAAGAGATCACTGAAGAAATCAAAGAGGAAATAAAAAATACCTAGAAACAAATGACAATGAAAACACGATGACCCAAAACCTATGGGATGCAGCAAAAGCAGTTCTAACGGGGAAGTTTATAGCAATACAATCCTACCTCAAGAAAGAAGAAAAATCTCAAATAAACAACCTAACCTTATGCCTAAGCAACGAGAGGAAGAGCAAACAAAACCCAACATTAGTAGAAGGAAAGAAATCATAAAGATCAGAGCAGAAATAAATGAAATAGAAATGAAGAAAATGATAGAAAAGATCAAACTAAAAGTTGTTTCTTTGAGAGGCTAAACAAAAAATTGATAAACCTTTAGCCAGACTCATCAAGAAAAAAAGGGAGAGGATTCATATCAATAAAATGAGAACTGAAAAAGGAGAAGTTACAATGGACACCACAGAAATGCAAAGTGTCATAAGAGGTTACTACAAGCAACTATATGCCAATAAAATGAACAACCTAGAAGAAATGGAAAAATTCTTAGAAAGGTACAACCTTCCAATACTAAACCAGGAAGAAATAGAAAACATGAACAGACCAATCACAAGTAATGAAATTGAAACTGTGATTAAAAATCTTCCACCAGGGCTTCCCTTGTGGCGCAGTGGTTGAGAGTCTGCCTGCCGATGCAGGGGATACGGGTTCATGCCCTGGTCTGGGAAGATCCCACATGCTACAGAGTGGCTAGGCCCATAAGCCATGGCCACTGAGCCTGCATGTATGGAGCCTGTGCTCTGCAACAGGAGAGTCCACAACAGTGAGAGGCCCGTGTACAGCAGAAAAATAAAAAATCTTCCACCAAACAAAAGTCCAGGGCCAGGTGGCTTCACAGGCAAATTCTATCAAACATTCAGAGAAGAGCTAACACCTATCGTTCTCAAACTCTTCCAAATAATTGAGAGGGAGGAACACTCCCAAACTCATTCTAGGAGGCCACCATCACCCTGATACGAAAACCAGACAAAGATATTACAAAAAAAGAAAATTACAGGCCAATATCACTGATGAACATAGACGGAAGAATCCTCCACAAAATACTAGCAAACCAAATCCAACAACACATTAAAAGGATCATACACCATGGTCAAGTGGGATTTATCCCAGAGATGCAAGGATTCTTCAATATATGCAAATCAATCAATATGATACACCATATTAACAAATTGAAGAATAAAATCCATACGATCATCTCAATAGATGCAGAAAAAGCATTTGACAAAATTCAATATCAATTTATGATCAAAACTCTCCAGAAAGTGGGCATAGAGGGAACCTACCTCAACATAATAAAGGCCATATATGACAAACCCACAGCCAGCATCATTCTCAATGGTGAAAAGCTGGAAGCATTTCCTCTAAAATCAGGAACAAGAAAGGGTGCCCACTCTCACCACTATTATTCATCATAGTTTTGGAAGTCCTAACCATGGCAATCAGATAAGAAAAAGAAATAAAAGGAATCCAAATTGGCAGTGAAGAAGTAAAACTGTCACTGTTTGCAGATGACATGATACTATACATAGAAAATCCTAACGATTCCACCAGACAACTACTAGAGCTAATCAACAAATTTAACAAAGTCACAGGATACACTGTTAATACATAGAAATCTCTTGCATTCCTATACATTAACAACAAAAGATCAGAAAGAGAAATTAAGGAAACAATCCCATTTACCATTGCAACAAAAAGGAATAAAATACCTAGGAATAAACCTACATAAGGAGGCAAAAGCCTGTATGCAGAAAACTATAAGATACTGATGAAAGAAATCAAAGACTACACCAACAGGTGGAGAGATATACCATGTTCCTGGATTGGAAGAATCAATACTGTGAAAATGACTATACTATCCAAAGCAATCTACAGATTCAAAGCAGTCACTATAAAATTACCAATGGCATTTTTCACAGAACTAGAACAACAAATTTTACAATTTTTATGGAAACACAAAAGACCCTGAATAGCCAAAGCAGTCTTGAGAAAGAAAAACAGAGGCCAGAGGAAGCAGGCTCCCTGACTTCAGACTATACTACAAAGCTACAGTAACCAAGACAGTATGATACTGGCACAAAAACAGAAATATAGATTAATGGAACAGGATAGAAAGTTCAGAAATAAACCCATGTACCTATGGCCACCTAATCTATGACAAAGGAAGCCTGAATATACAAATGAAGCAAAGAGTCTCTTCAATAAGTGGTGCTGGGAAAACTGGACAGCTACATGTAAAAGAATGAAATTAGAACACTCCCTAACACCATGTACAAAAATAAACTCAAAATAAATTAAAGACCTAAATGTAAGGCCAGACACTATAAAACTCTTAGAGGAAAACATAAGCAGAACACTCTTTGACATAAATTTCATCTTTTTTGAGCAAGATCTTTTTTGACCCCCCCCTCCTAGAGTAATGAGAATAAAAACAAAAATAAACAAATGGGACCTAATTAAACTAAAAGCTTTTGCACAGCAAAGGAAACCATAAACAAGACAAAAAGACAGCCCTCAGAATGGGAGAAAATATGAAGCAACTAACAAAGGATTAATCTCCAAAATATACAAGCAGCTCATGCAGCTTAATAGCAAAAAAACAAGCCACCCAATCAAAACAATAGGCAGAAGACCTAAATAGATACTTCTGCAAAGAAGACATACAGTTGGCAAAAAAAAATATGAAAAGATATTCAACATCACTAATCATTAGAGAAATGCAAATCAAAACTACAATGAGGTATCACCTCACACTGGTCAGAATGGCCACCATCAAAAAATCTACAAACAATAAATGCTGGAGAGGGTGTGGAGAAAAGGGAACCCTCTTGCACTGTTCGTGGGAATGTAAATTGATACAGCTACTATGGAGAACAGTATGTAGCCACTATGGAGAACAGTATGTAGATTCCTTAAAAAACTAAAACTAGAACTACCATGTGATCCAGCAATCTCACTACTGGGCATATACCCAGGGAACACCATAATTCAAAAAGTCACATGCACCCCAATGTTCATTGCAGCACTGTTTACAATAGCCAAGACATGGAAACAATCTAAATGTCCATCAACAGAGGAATGGATAAGGAAGATGTGGTACATATATACAATGGAATATTACTGAGTCATAAAAAGGAGTGAAATTGGGTCATTTGTAGAGATGTAGATGACCTAGAGACTGTCATACAGAGTGAAGTAAGTCAGAAAGAGAAAAAGAAGTATATTAGCACATATATGTGGAATCTGAAAAAATTAGTATAGATGATCTTATTTACAAAGCAGAAATAGAGACACAGACGTAGAGAATAAACATATGGATGCCAATGGGGAAAGGGGGTGTGGGTGGGATGAAATGGGATATTGAGATTGACATATATACACTATTGATACTATGTATAAAATAGGTAACTAATGAGAACCTACTGTATAGCACAGGGAACTCTACTCAGTGCTCTGTGGTGACCTAAATGGGAAGGAAATCCAAAGAAAAGGGGATATATGTATACGTGTAGCTGATTCACTTTGCTGTACAGTAGAAATTAACACAACATTGTAAAGCAACTATACTACAATAAAAATTTTAAAAAAAACAGAGGGAAGAGATATGGGAACATATGTATATGTATAACTGATTAACTTTGTTGTAAAGGAGAAACTAACACACTATTGTAAAACAGTTATACTCAAATAAAGATGTTTAAAAAAAATACAATGCTATACCTCAGAACATGAAGTCCGTAACTTAAAAATTAATAACAATAGTGAAGCTGGCTGAACAAATTTATGGATTTTTAACAACAACACAAAAGCAGTATAAAAGCAGTTAGATTAACATAATTCATACAAAAGTGCACTCTTATAGGCCTATGCTAGATGTTGGTTGATTTTGAGAGAATTGATGAAGTCCATGAGGACAAGAATTTAAAGAAATGGAGTTGTGGACGGTGCTGCAGCAGGGCACCTCTCAACAGTCTCCAGATTTACTCACTAGTGATGTTTCTCAGCACTGCCCTCAGAGGTTTCATAAGAAAAAGAAAATGGACCCAAGTGTTGCCCAGAGCTAGACCACAGAGTAGGATATTTTAGACTCTGGGATTTATCCAGTCCTTTCTAAAATTCTAGGAAAATTGAGTCTTCTTGGTGAGCATAATTCACTTTCACTATAATAAGTTCCTTGGAAATGAAGCCCCACTGATAGGGCTGATGCTTGGTGATTAGACACATCTTCAAGTTTACACAGAGTGGTTAAGAGCACAGAAGTCAGACTGCCAGGGTAGAGTCCAGGCTCCCCCACTTAAAAGTCTTTCTTCTTAACTTCACTGTTAATATTTGTGAAATGAGAATAATGCTAGAAACTACCTTTTAGGTTTGTTGTGAGGCTGGAATGAATGAGGACATGTAAAACACCTAGACTAGTCCCTGGAGCATATCAGCACTCAATACATGTTAATTTCAAAAAGGTAAATAAATATAAAACTTAAAGCAAGATTCATACTTACCAAAATCTGAGAATTTCTCTTAAAAAGTGACTTTATGTCCATCAAACAGCACAGCATTTCTTCACTGTTGGTGATTTCTTTGCACTCAATGTAGTGAAGCAATAAGAAATGAAAGCAGGTTCTAGTGGTCAATCACTTAGTCCACATGTCTGGCTTAAGCTCAACATGAGCACTTCCTCCATCCAATGCATCAGCAGTGTTTCACTTTCAAGATTAGAGTGTTTACAAGTTTTGTCACATCTGGAAGACATGAGCTGCCTGAGGTCTGATGAGTTGGGTCCCTCAAAGCCTTTTAATTGTCTGTGGTGGAAAAGCAGTTCAGTAAATCTTTCAACAAGTTTTCCATGACTTTACTACCCAACAGCATCGACATAAACAAGGTCTCCATACTCTGCTTCATCTTTTTCTAAAATTTCAATAAAGTGACAATAGTAAAAGCACAAGAACAAAGAAAATTCACAACTTTGGTGACTTCCTCCATGGTATCATGCAATGAGGTGGTTTTCAAAGTTCACAGTACATATTCTTCAAACAAATGATGCACTGCAGATGCCTTTTGAGGGGAATAAACTACTGAGAGCCCTCTGCCACATCTATCCTTTCCTTCGTGGGAGCCCAATCTACCAACAGTGAGCTCAGTTTTTGCATGTTTATATCCATACTCTCTTTAACAACCTCTTCTTGGGAGGCTGAGGTTCTGTCAAAAGTCTCTGGTGGACTGCCTTTCAGGGCCAGAGGGCCACACATCCCTCAATGGTTTTATGGAGAGAGGCAGCATGGTGAGTATGAATCTTGCTTTAAGTTTCTGCACTTTTTACTAATTTTCTTTATTTAACATTTATTGAGCACTTACTATGTGCCAGGAACTATACTAGGTGTTTTCCGTGCAATTCTTCCAACTGGGAAGGCAACAACTGGCTCCGTAAACCACAATTGGCCTTTCTCAATGGGGTGGTGGCAAAGGAAGAGTTGAGAGACCCAAATCAAAATGACCATGTGCCTCCAGACACACACTTACCCTGCACTCCTCACCTTAGCCAGTGGCTCAACTCTCCACTCAACATCTGAGGTGGAAACCTAGAAGTCATCTTAGACCCCTCCTCCCTCCCTTCCCATATCCCATTTATTCCTGATCTCTCAAGGCCTCTCCCTCACTGGCTTATCTCTATCATAGCACTTTTCACACTGATCTGTAACCAGCTATCTCCCTGTCTATCTTCCCCTCTTAAGACAGACACTGTCTTTGATCACTGACTACCCAATGCCATAGGAGGCACTCAAAAGTTGTTCACTAAATGAGTTAATGAATAAAGTTCTATTATTTCTACATAAAGATTTCTTGAGTTAATCCTTCTACCCTTATGCCATTAATTGCCCCAGTTTAGGGACTTACTCTTTCTTATCGAACTCTTACAATAACCTCCTAATTTATGTACCTTCTCTCCACTTTGCCCTACTACCACCCACTTTCCTCATTGCCTCAACAATCATCTCTCTAAAGCACAAATTAGAGTGTGCTATTGCTCTGATTAAGCACTTTAATCCTTCTCATTGCCCTTAGGATAAATTCAAGACCTCATCTCTTGCCTCTGTTCCTCCTAAACCCTATGTTTAGCCATACTAAATATGTGGGGTGTGTGTGTGTGTGTGTGTGTGTGTGTGTGTGTGTGTGTGTGTGTTTAGGCTCTGGTGGCTTTGCACTTGTGCTTTCTGCCTAGGAAATTAAGATGCTACCCCCCCTTTCTCTGTCTGATAATCTCCTCCCCAGTTTTTGAAACACAGCTCAAATGTCACTTGCTCATGAAGCCTTCTGGGACCCTACGGCCTCTACCTACAGAGTTTTAGACCTCTATTTGAGCCTTTGTTGATTGGCTGTAATTGTTTGCTCACACATCTATGCTCCTATCTCCCTCTAGCCACTAGAATCTGAGTTTCTTGAAATCCTGAGCTTGGTATCCCTAACTCCTTAATAGGCTTTTAAAAATACTGAAGGGAAGAGGGTGGGAGGTGAACATCTTCCGTGGACAGTGAAAACTGTTTTCAGTCCAAAGAGCCTGGAAGAAGACCCTGAGTCAATACTACGGCTGACATGGCTGCTAAAGATGGCCCAGCCCTCAAAACATGGGCTTTACTCCAATCCCTCTCTTTTCATCTCTCTTCTCTCTCATTTCTTCTTCCATGCCCTTCTCCCCTCCCTCTCTCCTCCTTTTTCTTTTTATTCATTTTCCTTTCCCTCCTTCTTCCTGTTGCTGTTTAATTTTAATGTTAATCATATATTGCAAAACAATATTATGACAATATTAATGTAAGTAAGCAAAAATAATAGTATACCCACAATTCTGCTACTACAACAAATCAAATTGTTTTATTTGCCTATATTCCCTTCCCATCATTTTTCATGGTTGCCATCATAATGCAGTTTTAATTTTGTAGTCTACTCTTTAACTTAATATCAGAAGCATTTTTCATGCTCCTACATAGTCTTCATAATTATCATTTTAATGACTACATAATATTCTGGTGAATGGATATGACAAATTTTACTTAACTGTTTCTTTTCTGCTAGACATTTCCAGTTTTATCCTGTTGCAGAGAGCACTGTCATATACATGTCCTTTCATGTCTTTCTCTTTCTTGCTCTTTTCTGTTCACTTTTCTTTCACTTTCTACGCTCTTCACTCCTTTTGCAACTCCTTCTACCTCATTGGGTGCACTCTCTTTCCTAGAGCAGTAATTTGTCCTTAGGTGGAAGTAGAGATCATCTTAATAGGACCCAGGATTTTTTAATTACTAAAAATTTGTTATAAAATGCTCCTAAGGACACTTTTGCCATTTCTGCACCCTTAAAACAGTATAAATGATAAATTTTCCTCTTCACAGGGATAGGAACATAGGACCAGGCAGGACCAGGTTGGAGAAGCCTCAAGCATGTGACAGAACACAATGTTTATAATGGGAGAAAATGACAGAACCTGATGTCTATCAATAGGGAGATGGCTAAATAAACTGTGATGTGTCTGTGCTAGGAATATCATGTAGCATTTAAAGAGATTGTTGTAAATCTATATGTACTGACTTAGATAATACCTTTTTTAGCGAATTTAGTTACAAAATATTTGTAGTTTACAATTTATGTAAAGAATAACAGCAAAACCCAAACCCACATGATAGAATTATATATTTTCTATGGATATATTATGCAAATATATAGACAAGCTGGTAACAGTGGTCACCTCTGTGTTTAGGGGAAATGGTCTGGATTTAGAGGACTGATCAAAGGGAATGTGAGCCTGAACTGCAATGGTTTCATTTTCCCAATCAAGGAAAGTGTATTCACATATTGCTTGTATAATAAGAAATTAATTTTTTTTTTTTTTTTTTTTTTTTTTTTTTTTTTTGCGGTACGTGGGCCTCTCACTGTTGTGGTCTGTCCCATTGAGGAGCACAGGCTCTGGACACGCAGGCTCAGCGGGCATGGCTCACAGGCCCAGCCGCTCCGTGGCATGTGGAATCTTCCCAGACCGGGGCACGAACCCGTGTACCCTGCATCGGCAGGCGGACTCTCAACCACTGCACCACCAGGGAAGCCCCAATAAGAAATTAATTTTTAAAATGTTGCCATTGTGTGTATTTCTGTTTACATTGTACACTGGCCAGCCCCTGATTCAGGCCCTGGCCACGAATAAATGAAATGTAATAAGAGAACGTTATGAAATATGCAAATGTCCTTTTGGGAAGAGTGGGCTTCTTGCTTTTTCTTCACACTGCATTGCAGGCTGTTTCAGACAGTGCTGGTGGGTCGGGGACAGGGTAAACCAGGCCTGGTCTTCCAGGAGATGAGGGTGCCCCTAACTCAGACTCTGCCTCTCAGCCAGTCCTCCCTACCCAAGTCCTGGCAGGTGAAAGTTGGGAATTTTTAAGTTTAGTCTCTTGCACTGGGTCCTGGATGGAGGACAACAGATGAGCCACACAGTCCTGCTGTGCAGACCTAGAGGAACAGGTGGAGACCCTGGAGCCAGAGTGTGAATAGTGGCAATTCATGAGTGGTACCAGCAGGCAGAGTGCCCAGCTCAGGGCCAGTGACAGCTGGGCAGCACATGGGTGGGGGAGGGAGCAGGGGCATGGGGGTGGGGTGGGCGCGTTCAGCCATGGGGGAGGAGGCATGAGAGGGCAGAGGGCAAGGGAGGGAAAGAGTGGGCACACCTCCTGTCCAACCCCCAGGGTGGAGCAGGCATGAGGTCAGAGGTCCCAGGCTGACCTGAAAGGCTTAGGAAGCTGCAGGGTAAGCGGACATAATGAGAGAGAAGAGTGTTCCTTATCTGGCCCTTCACCCTCTTCCCCCATCCTCAGCTGTCCTCTACCTAGCCCTAAACCCAAGGCATTTGCACCGTTCCAGCAGCTGTGCCAGTCCTTTGGCTGGGTCAGGGCCTGGGCAGGTGCGGGGGGAGCAGCTGCCACCCCTCCCTTTGCAGACAAGGGTAGGAGCAAAAGGAGGTGACCAGGTTGGGGACATTTCAAGCACATGACAGGATGCGTCACACTTTTCTGTCCAGAACTCCTACCTGCCTACCGTACCCCTCACATCCCACTCCGCTTTAGTTAAGTGATAGAGTAAGAAAGGTAAAAGAACTATGAAAAGAATAGTAATTATTAATAACATTTACTGAACACACTATATGCACAGTGCTATTGATTTTATGATATATCACTGAATATTCCCAACAGCCCATTATGAAAGTTAAGCCCATGTTATAAGTGAGAAAAATGAGGTTTCTTGGTTATGTGCCCAAAGTCAGACACTAAGAAGGGACAGAAGTGAGATTTGATGCCAAATTTGTTTGACACTACAGACCAAACTCAATCCTTGAGGAGGATTGAATTAACAAAATATCCAGTGGAAAGCCAGCAGACCCACATTTCCAGAAGGAACAAGAGGTGGATGGGTCTAAGCTAGCCTTTCTCACTGTCAGAACTGAGAGCTGGTAGATGAGGTGCGGTGAAAAGTAAAGGAACCTGGAAAATCCTCTTCTCTAGAGATTTCTCTAAATAGGAGCCATCCCGTTGCTTTGGGCTGGTTTAGAAGGCTTTGCCTAGAAAAGGGGGAACAAAGTACTTTGGATTGGGCATCAGGAGAGCAGTCTATGGGCTCTTCAGAGGAGATGGGCAAAGCCGAGAAAGGTTAGGGGGCATGGGCTCTGCCTGTCTCCCACAGGTCTTGTCCATTCTACCCTGGAGCATCCCACCTGAAACCTTTCACAGTGCATCTGATGGTCCCCCTAGGCTTGAGTCCCCTCCCAGCCTCAGGAACCGAGCCCAGAGCCGGCCCAGGGAGGGAGCCTCTGCCGCGGGAGTGGAAGCCGGCCCTTCCGAGATCCTCACCCCACACCCAGGCTTCCGGCAGCCAGTAGGGGGACCCTGAGCCCCAGGCAACAGCCCTGAGCTGGGTGGCTTCTTCTGGCTCTGGATGCCTTCTCTGAGCATATCCACACAGCTCCCTGCACCAGTTTCCTGCTCTGGAAAAAGGGAAAATAATTATACTTGCTTCACCAGCAATGCTGTGAGTTAAGTGAGTTCTAAATAAACAAGAAAGCATTGCTAGACTTCTTGTTGTTGTAGTCTTGTACTATATTATTCTGAAAATTCAGCATTCAATAAATGCTTCTTGAGCTCTACTATGTACCAGGAGTGATTTTAAGCCTTAGATGGAATCCCTCCAACCCTTGGGCCAGGGACAGTGGTTGAAATAGAAAAGTCCAGCAACTGGAGAGCTCTTCTGTGTCTCCCACTCCATCTGATCAGCTGGACGGAGTGGATGGCTCTTAGGTATCGATGGACACCTCTGGCAAGCTCCTGTTTGTTCTCATGGCCTGAAATTTGGGACTTTGCGGTGGGCTCACAGAGGGCCTGGGGAGCCCTGGCCACAGCCTACCTCTCGATGCATCCTGACTTCAGGAAAATATACTTAGCGCAGAGTCTCTTCTTGCTCCCAGTGCTCTTTGGTGAAAGGGTCTTAGGTTCAGGGCAGAGGGGCAAGGCAGATGTCAATAGAATATTAAGAGTTCTGCTTAAGATCAGGGAATTAGGGCCAGGACAAGACTGGAGCTGAGAGAATGAGCTGAAGCAGAATAAAGGTCTCCTGTCCATTCTTTTCTCAGAACTGTTTGCCAGGAATGTTGTCTCCTCAGTGTGATGGGATGAGTGCCTAGTGCTTTGATTCCTGGCTCCATCCCTCCTGGGCAGGGCTTCAGTTGGACAAATCACTATGAAAACCTGTGTGTGGTGGGCTCCCTGGCAGGCTCCTGGGGTCCCACTGGAGGAAAGTGGCCATTCCACTGGCTAGCTTTCTACCTTACTCCTTCCAAGAAGATTCTGGCTTCAGTCTAAGCCCTTACGCCAGGACATAGTCCACAAAACACTTGGTTAGGAGTTCAGAGTGATGAGGTGAATGTTCACATTATATTGCTTTTCAAAATTGTTGTGTTTTATTCCCTTGAGTGGGCTGCAGACTTTCTGAGAGGGGCTCATTGTGCTGTGTTGGAAGGAACCCTAGACTGGGTTCATATTTCAGCTCTAGCATTTGGTGTTTTCAGGCCTCCCTCTGAGCCTCAGTGCTTTAATCTGTTAAAGGGCACTAGCTTCCCAACAAGGCAGCATAATGGGATATGAAAGAAATGTGAGAAAGGGTCAGGCACATGGTTCTACTTTTACTTCTGTCTATATACACTCAAGACAAATGAAAATATAGGTTCACACAAAAACTTGTATCAGTACATGAATGTTCATAGTAGCATTATTCATAATAGTCTGAAAGTGGAAACAACCCAAACATACATCAACCGAAGAAGGGATAAACAAAATGTGGGATATCCACACAACAGAATATCATTCAGCCATAAAAAGGAATGAAACACTCACACGTGGGACAATATAGATGAACTCTGAAAAGGTTATGCTAAGTGAAAGAAGCCAGTAACAAAGGACCACATATTGTTTTGTTCCATTTATATGAAATGTCTAGAACAGGAAAATCCATAGAGATCAGAGTAGATTAGTATTTGCCCTTGGGCTTCCCTGGTGGCGCAGTGGTTGAGAGTCCGCCTGCCGATGCAGGGGACACGGGTTCGTGCCCCGGTCCGGGAAGATCCCACAAGCCGCGGAGCGGCTGGGCCCGTGAGCCATGGCCGCTGAGCCTGCGCATTCGGAGCCTGTGCTCCGCAATGGGAGAGGCCTGCATACCGCCAAAAAAAAAAAAAAAAAGTATTTGCCTGGAGCTGGGTAGGGGTGGGGAAGGGATGGGAAATGACTGCTAATGGCTGTAAGGTTTTTTGGGGAGTGAAAAATGTTCTAAAATTAAATTATAGTAATGGTTGCACAATTCTGTAAATATACTAAAAACCATTGAATTGTATACTTTATATGGGAGAACTTTATGTTATGTAAATTGTATCTCAATAAATCTGTTAAAAATTTTTAACTGGTTCTGAATTTAATCTGGCAACACTACTTTTGTCCTTCCTTCCCTTTTTCCCCCAGTCTTCATGGTCTTCTTCTTCTCAGAACATACAGAAAGTAGTAGGCATATTCCTTTCTTGAGGGGCAAGAGCACTGTTTGATGAGTGAGAGGGAATAAGGGAGGCATTAGGGAGTCTGGATACCAGTCTGCCTAATCTCCAACAGAAGTCACATAATTCCCTAGCCTTGATTTTTCTTTCTGCACACTGAGGGAAGGGGAAGCAGAGAATCCTTGCCTTGCACCCTTAGAGGTGATGTTTGAGGAGTCCAGACAATTGGGCACAAATATTCTGGCCAGGATGGGGTGGGCTGTGCCGGGAGGTGTGAGCTCTAATGGTAGTCAACTCCAGGTCTTCCAGCCTGTGGTGGGGTGGCAGATGGATTGCCCAGAGGTGCCCTTTTGGCTGCCATCAAGGGCCAAAGAAGCCAAGAAATTCCTAGCAAGTACCCTGTGGGCTGGGGTCAGGAGTGGGGGCTGGGCCATGGGCCCAGATGAAGAGGAGCTGATGCCGAGAGAAGGCTGGTTCTTTAACTGATGTGCAACATGGCAGGGCAAACTGCTGGCTTCGTGTCGAGTGTAGGTGGGGGCAGGGGAGAGTTGGGGCTTTTCGGAGAGACAGGGTTGGGGCTGGAGACCTGGGAGCCTCCCCTCAAGATTCAGTGGGAGCAGGGGAGAGGGGCTCGGAGCACTAGTACTTCCAAGTTTCTGAGCATCCAAAACTCTGTGCCCAGCAGCCGTCATTAATAACTTAGGATCTTGACAAGTAGGGTCTCTTCTCAGTCTCTCTCCCCTCTGATTCATCTCTTCCTTGAGGAAGAGATGCCACTGCGTCCCTCCCTCAGGCTGTAAGCATGCTCAGTTCTCCCCATCTGAAACCAACCTCTTTTTGACCCCATTCTCTTGCAGCTAACAGTCCATCTTTTATTCTCTTCCCTGCCAAACCCTTTCAAAGCCTCATCCGCACCCACACCCCACCTTTTCCTGCCTGCTCCAGTGTTAACCTGTGAGACGGTACTTCTACCCCACTCTTCCCCCTTCTTCTCACAAAATCTTACCACTTCCCCCTCGTATGATTCACAGTTGCTCTCCAGCCCTGAACCCCCCCAGGGCCCTTCTTCCTGAAATACCTGCTAGCCTGCTCCCCACTTTGGCTGCTCTCCCTCCCTGGTGCTATGGGCACAGCCCTGCTTCTTTCCAACTTCTCTTCTACATCCTCTCCCTGAGTGATCTCATCTCTCCCAGAACACAGTTGAGATGACACAGATATCCAAGGGAGTTCCAGTTGTCCCCCTGGCCATTTCCACAAGCCTACTGGACC
This sequence comes from Kogia breviceps, assembly GCF_026419965.1. Classification (NCBI taxonomy): domain Eukaryota; kingdom Metazoa; phylum Chordata; class Mammalia; order Artiodactyla; family Physeteridae; genus Kogia; species Kogia breviceps. The sequence goes on along the minus strand of NC_081310.1, from coordinate 67,465,840 downwards.
CTGCGCCTGGATGTCGCCATAGGCATATGCCACCAACCTGTCCAGGAGTGGACTTCCCATCCTTCTCTGCTGCTTCCTACCTCCCTTATAGGCATCCGTATTGCCCCAGGAGTTCAAGCTTGAAATCCAAGAGTCAACTTTGCCTGGCTGTTCTGCTTGACTGGCCAAGGAGCCCGGGAATCCTATGTGACATCTCTCTTGCTCATCTCCTCTGTCCCCACTGCTTCCTCTTATGTTTGGCTTTTAATCTTCTTTGACCAAGACTGCTGTTACCTCTGACAGGTCTCCCTGCTTTTTTTCTCTCCCTCCTCCGTCTCACTCTGCAGAGTCACAGAATGATCCTTCCAAAGCCTCTTTCAGATCCTTCAATCTCCTGCTCAAAAATCTACAAAGTCTTTCCATCACCAATAGAATAGACCATGATATCTGCCTAGTGATTTACAACCTGAAAAACACTTTCAAATAAATAAAATAGGTAATGTGATTGTCCCTCCTTTATGGGTAAGAGAACTGAGGCTCAGAGAGATGTGGTGAATTGCGGGGGTTCACTGAAGGCTGAAGTGTGGAGCCGGGACAGGCACCGAGGCCTTCCAGCTTTACTTGGGTGCACAGCCCCCTGCAGTCTTCTCAGCCTCCTCTGGGAAGCTTTCAGAAGCGTAACCCCTCACTATCACCCATCAGCCCAGCTGGAGGCCAATGCTCTCGCCAAACCCCTGGCCTTGCTCAAAACATACCTCGCCCCACTGGGGAAAGGCCAGGGACTTCCCTGCCATCCAGAAATCTTTTCCTTCCAAACTGCCTGTCATTTCCCAGCATTGCTCCTCTTCCTACTTCTCCTCGTACACATGCTGCCCAGAACAATGCTGAAAAATAAGGCAAGGACCAAAATAACCTCCTGCTGTTGGGAAGGGGAGAATTGTAAAACCTCATGTACCCACCCGGAGCTGAGCTGAACCTTGACACCCCCCTTCCCTGCTGGTGTCCTGAGGGGAGACTGGGATAGCTTCAGCCTCCATGGGCAGGCCCCTTCCTGACTTGGGGTATCTAGCCCAGTTTGGAGAACTCAAGGAAGGAAGACATGCAGGGCTGCCCCTCAGGAGTTGCTTCCACATCAGCCCTCCCTCTCCCCCATCCACCCTTTCCCCCAGTGCAGAGACTGTAGGTGTGAAGGGTCAGTGGAGAAACCCGAGACAGGGGCCTTGGGAGGACAGAAGCAGGACAAAGAGGTAAAGGGGTAGAGGGGATGAGGGCCAGGCCCTGGGGGTCTTTAGACCCTCTGTGATGTTATCTTGCTCCCAGAGCCACATGCCAAATAGAAGCTTTTCACTGGGTACCTGTAAAGACACCCAAACCTGGTACCTGTGGGACTTTAGCATGACTGGCTGCACAGAGCAGATTCCAGAATTTTTCACTCTTTTACTCTTTCCACCCCCGTACTCCACCTGCTTGGTGCTGCCTCCTTGCCTTGTTGATAAAATATCTGTGCTAGACTCTCCATAAGTCAGCTCATTAAGCCCTCATAACCATGCTATGGGGTGGTTTTCCTAGGTCAATTTTATGGATGAGGAAACCAAGGCTGTGCTGTTCAAGGCAGGTGAAAGCATGGAGGTCACATGCCTCCAGAGCACAAGTGGACCCTGGCCATGGGGAGGGTCATCTAGTCAGGGTGTCCTGGACATACTGTGAAAGCTGGAGTTTTTGGCTCAGTGTAAATTCCAGACACCTTTGTTCCACCTGTTCTGCCTACACCTCTCCACATCATCCTCTGCCCACTATAGATCTCTGACCCACTTCTCTACCTCCCCCACCACAAACCTCCCCCCACCTCAGCCCTGGAATCTGTCCTAGATGCGGTAGCCTGGACTTAGAAGTTTCTAGATGGAAAAGTCAAGTGCCCAAGGGCTCCATCTTGGCATTTTCCCACCTTGGAACAGACTTACCGGCTGTCAGAGCAGGACAGGATGATAGATGTCAATTGTCTGAGATGACTGATGGATAAATTGAAGCCAGGAGAGGAAAAATAACTTGTCTGGGGCCATGTAGCCAGTGAGTGGCAGAGTATGGTCTAGAAGCCAGCTTCTAGCTCTTCTGACTCTCAATCAAGTGGTCTTTTCACGGCACCAAAGGGACCTGCTGCCCAGGAGCACTGTGTTTACCACTAACACGCCCACCCTCTCCCCCGCCCAGAAGACTCTGAGAATATGGTGTGCTTTTCCCAGAGCAGCTCTCCAGGACGAACTCTGACTGAATCAGCTCTGTTCTCAAAGATGCCAGTCCAATCCCCCAGAAGACCTGACCCTGGAAACAGGCAGGGGGTGGAGGGAGGGAGGGAAGGAGGGAGGAGAGAAGGGAAAACTGTTTGGGTTTATTTTACCCAGAACTGAGGAACAAACATATTACCTACAGGTATTATGCAAATGTATCTACTACATGTCAACAATCCATGGTGAGGTGAGAATTGGGGGTGAGAGTGTGTGTGTGTGTTTGTGTGTGTGTGTGTGTGTGTGTGTGTGTGTGTGTGTGTGGCAGGGGATCTCTGTTGTCTCCAGAGCTGAAGTTGCTGCTGAAGTTTAGATAGGGTGACCCAATCATACACCCCTTGCCCCAAGCCAGGCCTGCCTGGGTCTTTGTTGGTTTTTATGACAGCTAGATGAGTGAAAATTAGGAAGCTAAGTGAAAATTAAGAGAAAGCCTTGAACCAAAAAGAATTTGGGCCAAGTAAAGGGCTGAGAGGCAGGGGCATGGACACAAGCCTTGTATGTTCACATGACATGGAGAATAAGCAGACCTTCAGGATGCCATTGGGCGTGTGGAGGAAATTTGTAGGGGAAGTAGAGGGGAAAGGGGAAGGAGAGTTGACATGTCCCAGTTTCTCCAGGTAGGTTCTAGGGAAAGATTGCAATTTTGCTATTTGAGGCATAGATTCTTTTCTCCCCCTGAACGTAGAAATGGAAGTTAGCTTTCCCCATGCTGGGCTTCCTCCTCCCCCAGGAAGATTCAACCCACCCTTACCCTTTTCCTCCTAGCTCCTCAGGTTCAAGCCCCACCCCTGTCCTCACTGTGACTCAGCACAGACTCCCAGCAGAAGCTGTGTGTTCACCCTTGTTGAATGAAAAAAATGCACAACATGAGAGCTGTGCATTAAGTTTGATTTGGGGCAAAAGGAGGACCATAGCCTGGAGACAGCTTCTCAGATAGCTCTGAGGAACTGCCCCAAAGAAGTGCAGGAGAGATCAGTATATATGTGATTTTGGTGAAGGGAGACATGTGCAATCAAGCACACATTTTGGCAGAGGGTTGCTGCTAGTCATGAGGAGCAAATGTCTCCATGAATGATTTTAGTGCTTTTCTAGATATGAGAAAATACAAGACATTGGGCTCATACAATATTCTCCTGAAAATAACTATCTAAAGACCTATTCTTCCAGTTTTTCCCAGAACACAGAGTTCCTCATTCTTGATCTCTGCCCTGAACTCCTGGGTGAAGGTCAGTGACTGCAGTGACTAGTGACCTAATTTTTGTAGACGCAGATGGCAAATGACAATTTTTAGCTGGCAGGGACCCCTCATGGTCTTAAATTCAACCATAGTTTGGGAGGCATTTTTTGACCATTTTGTTCCATGGTGCTAGGAATGCTCATTCCTAGGTCAGGTGGGGATTTCGTTGATAGGCCACTCAATGTGCTATTTTTTTTTCCTTACATCTTTATTGGAGTATAATTGCTTTACAATGGTGTATTAGTTTCTGCTTTATAACTAAATGAATCAGCTATACATAAACATATATCCCCATATCTCTTCCCTCTTGAGTCTCCCTCCCTCCCACGCTCCCTATCCCACCCCTTTAGGTGGTCACAAAGCACTGAGCTGCTCTTCCTGTGCCATGCAGCTGCTTCCCACTAGCTATCAGTTTTACATTTGGTAGTGTATATATGTACATGCCACTCTCTCACTTTGTCACAGCTTACCCTACCCTCTCCCCATGTCCTCAAGTCCATTCTCTAGTAGGCCTGCATCTTTATTCCCATCCTGCCCCTAGGTTCTTCATGACCATTTTTTTTTTAGATCCCGTATACATGTGTTAGCTTATGGTATTTGTTTTTCTCTTTCTGACTTACTTCTCTCTGTATGACAGACTCTAGGTCCATCCACCTCACTACATATAACTCAATTTCGTTTCTTTTTATGGCTAATATTCCATTGTATATATGTGCCACATCCTCTTTATCCATTCATCTGTCAATGGACACTTAGGTTGCTTCCATTTGCTGGCTATTGTAAATAGAGCTGCAATGAACTTTGTGGTACATGACTCTTTTTGGATTATGGTTTTCTCAGGGTATATGCCCAGTAGTGGGATTGCTGGGTCATATGGTAGTTCTATTTTTAGTTTTTTAAGAACCTCCATACTGTTCTCCATAGTGGCTGTTTCAATTTACATTCCCACCAACAGTGCAGGAGGGTTCTCTTTTCTCCACACCCTCTCCAGCATTTATTGTTTGTAGATTTTTTGATGATGGCCATTCTGACTGGTGTGAGGTGATATCTCATTGTAGTTTTTTTTTTAAGATGTTGGAGGTAGGAGTTTATTAATTTATTAAATTTATTTTTTTGCTGTGTTGGGTCTTCATTTCTGTGCAAGGGCTTTCTCTAGTTGTGGCAAGCGGGGGCCACTCTTCATCGTGGTGCATGGGCCTCTCATTATCGTGGCCTCTCTTGTTGTGGAGCACAGGCTCCAGATGCGCAGGCTCAGTAGTTGTGGCTCACGGGCCTAGTTGCTCTGTGGCATGTGGGATCCTCACAGACCAGGGCTCGAACACATGTCCCCTGCATTAGGAGGCAGATTCTCAACCACTGCACCACCAGAGAAGTCCTCATTGTAGTTTGGATTTGCATTTCTCTAATGATTAATGATGTTGACCATTCTTTCATGTGTTTGTTGGCAATCTGTATGTCTTCTGTGGAGAACTGTCTATTTAGATCTTCTGCCTATTTTTGGATTGCGTTGTTTGTTTTTTTGATATTGAGCTGCTTATAAAGTTTGGAGGTTAATACTTTGTCATTTGCTACATTTGCAAATATTTTCTCCCATTCTGAGGGTTGTCTTTTCATCTTGTTTATGGTTTCCTTTGTTGTGCAAAAGCTTTTAAGTTTCATTAGGTCCTATTTGTTTATTTTTGTTTTTATTTCCATTTCTCTAGGTGGTGGGTCAAAAAGGATCTTTCTGTGATTTATGTCATAGACTGTTCTGCCTATGTTTTCCTCTAAGAGTTTTATAGTGTCTACCTTACATTTAGGTCTCTAATCCATTTTGAATTTAATTTTGTGTATGGTGTTAGGGAGTATTCTAATTTCATTCTTTTACATGTAGCTGTCCAGTTTCCCAGTGCCACTTATTGAAGAGACTATCTTTTCTCCTTTGTATATTCTTGCCTCCTTTATCAAAAATAAGGTGACCATATGTGTGTGGGTTTATCTCTGAGCTTTCTGTCCTGTTCCATTGATCTATGTTTCTGTTTTTTGCCAGTACCATACTGTTTTGATTACTGTAGCTTTGTAGTATAGTCTGAAGTCCATCAGGAAGCCTGATTCCTCCAGCTCTGTTTTTCTTTCTCAAGATTGCTTTGGCTGTTTGGGATCTTTTGTGTTTCCATGCAAATTGTGAAATTTTTTGTTCTAGTTCTGTGAAAAATGCCAGTGGTAGTTTGATAGGGATTGCATTGAATCTGTAGATTGCTTTGGGTAGTAGAGTCATTTTCACAATGTTGATTCTTCCAATCCAAGAACATGGTATATGTCTCCATCTGTTTATATCATCTTTAATTTCTTTCATCAGTGTTTTATAGTTTTCTGCATACAGGTCTTTTGTCTCCTTAGGTAGGTTTATTCCTAGGTATTTTATTCTTTTTGTTGCAGTGGTAAATGGCAGTGTTTCCTTAATTTCTCTTTCAGATTTTTCATCATTAGTGTATAGGAATGCAAGAGATTTCTGTGCATTAATTTTGTATCCTGCTACTTTCAATGTGCTATTACTGGACTAGACCTTATTAATGGTAGCCAAACGTCTCTGGACCACCTGTCTTACTAGTCTTTGTTAAGGTCCAGGAAATGATTCCTTATTGTTGCTTTTTTCCATATTTAGAGTTACACTATTACAATTGTTCATATAGAACTATGTAATTGGTCAACTGCTTCAAGTCACCTAGTCATCATTTTATCAGAGGCTTAGTCATCATTTGGTAATACAAGAAACAACAATTTTGTAAATCAGGCAAAATACAAATTCCAAGAACTTCCATTAGGTGCACCCCAGTATATCCCCAGTCATCTCAGTCAATTCTGTACCTATCCTTATCTTTAAGGGAAATTATATATTGGTTTTATTCATAAAGCACCCAAACCAATTTCCTAGTGTTATTATGCTGGTTATCTTTAATATGGTTCCCAACTTAAGGGAGACCTTACACTTAAACGATTATAGCCTGGTGATAGCCATATAAATCCATCCCACAACTGAGGGAGGTTATATTCCTTGGCTGAAATTTTAATTGTTGCTCTGACTGAACTTGAGTATCTTTAGAAGAAAATTCATATTTATGGTCAGAGTCAGAGCAGGTATTATTAAATGGCCAGGTGAGGGGATCTCACCTAGTAATACCAGATCAGTAATGACCTGAACAGAGCTATAGTTTCTTTCTTCTAGAATAATTCTCTAAGGGCCTTCCAGTTAGAGTCTTGGAGTGGAGAAATCCACCAATGTAACCCAGAAATACTGGATATAGGTAATTGACCATAACCCTAACAATTGGATGAACTTTAACTCTGCATAAGATTGTGATATATAGTTGGTTCATAAGCAAAGTTGTGAGCAATTATCAAAGTAATTGGTATAGAGGCCTGGTCCAGCATCTTGGATCAGCTCTCTACTTCAGATGTTGTCTTCCTCTTATCCTAGTCTGGTAGTTTCTTCTCTGCTTGAGCATTGTTTTAAGGTGATTTTAAGGTCTGAAGTCCTCTCTATAGGCTGGTTCAGTGCAGGAGCCCTTTCTAAGAGGATGTACTAATCCAAGAGTCATTCTCTTCAGTTTTGCTGTACATGAGCTACTTAAGAGTACCTGATAAGGGTCTTTCCATCTAGGTTGGAGACTGTCTTTTAAATTATGTCTTTTCTGATATGTATACTCCCCTGGTTTCAGGTCATGGGACATCTGATCTTCATCCAAAGATGGATTACTGAGATAAGCTTCAGAAACAAACTTAGAGTGTTTTTTAATAATTCAATTAAACTTTACAATAATATAACATAACAGCAAAGAGCTATGTATGAAGTGAGTCTTAGGCAGTGAATACAGACCTCAATTAACAAATTTAGAATTTAAAATCCACTGAAATATAATCTTTTTCTCTCTAAAATTACCTTCATTTCTACCAAATACAGCCAAGTTGACTAATTTGTTTGCAAAATTAGTCTGGTTTCAATAAACTTGGTCTAATGACTCATATAATTGGTCATACAGGCTTTTTTAACATTTGGCTTTGTTGTAACTTGTCAGAAAGTTCTTGCTATGAGTCTTCTTGAAGAGGAAGCATTTTTGCAGGCATAAGTGTAAAACAGTAACTGTCTATGAATGACAAAGACTTAAGAAGGCACAGTTAAAGACCTGATTACAATGTCATTGACAAAGAAACTTGGTTACTGCTGTGATATACAACATTTTAAGATGATAACTAGAAGTATGACTGATAACATTTTACCAGGACATACCATAGTTTTAGAAATTCCATATAATTTCTAGAATATCTAGATTAAAAACATTTACCCATACAATATAACCTAAGAAGATTTATTATCCATTTGACAATTCTTCCCATGTAATTAACATACCAAATGAAACTAATTAGTTTAATATCTTTCTCTGGGATGTTTTAGGGCCCCTTAAAGCATCCCAAAGTTACTAGAGGTCAAAGAAACTTCATTAGAATTTGGTTTGGGAAGTTTGTCAAAAAATAACAAAAAGGTTTTAAAACACTTGGTCAAATAGGATCATAGGTCATTGTGAAATAATTCTTATTCACTTAACCAAAGTGACAATAAAAGATTTCACAGACAAATACAGAACAAATCAATGAAAAGGTAAAGAAACTTAAAATCTGTTATCAAAAGCAGATCGACATTTTAAGAAAACTTTGTCCTCTTTACAGAGAGAAAAACCAAATGCAAGTTTTGCACCAGCTTACTTTTAAAATTTATTTACTCCATTAAAGTTATTCTAAATTTAGCCAATCCTGACCATGCACAAAACTCTTCTCAAGGTTCCTTTCCCACAAACCTTCCATCACTTTCTGCTACCCAGAATAGTTTGTCCCTTATTTTCTCCATCTGGCAACAATCAGCTCTAGGACAAAATTACTTTTCCCTTAGTGAAATGCAATTCCATTCCTCATACCTTCCTTTATTGAAAATACACATCCTACTTTCTTGCTGCATATTGAAATGTTTCCTTTATTATTTCAAGTAGCTTTAATGACATATTTAAATTAGAATCCTCAACTCTTAAACACCTTAATTTCTAGTGAGGATGAAAAAGTAAGCAATTGGGAGCTGTCTTCTACATTAGCATACTGTAGATTGGAAAACATAAATACCAATAATAACTTCTAAATAAATGTGCTCTTTTTATAGAAAATGTCTCAGTGTGGCACCAAATACATTTATTAATAATCTTCAATACCTTTAGTTTCTGAAGCCAATGTTCAGTAATTAATGTTTCAGTACCTTATTTTATTTTGGAATGACTTAGCTATTCAATAAACTTCTATCATTTAACTTAACTTAGCACAACTCTAAACTTTTAAGTTACCAAATATCTGGAGAGATTTTTTTTTTTTTTTTTTTTTTTTTGTGGTACATGGGGCTCCCACTGTTGTGGTCTCTCCCGTTGTGGAGCACAGGGTCCAGACGCGCAGGCTCAGCGGCCATGGCTCACGGGCCCAGCCGCTCCACGGCATGTGGGATCTTCCCAGACCGGGGCACGAACCCGTATCCCCTGCATCGGCAGGCGGACTCTCAACCACTGCGCCACCAGGGAAGCCCAAAGGAGAGATTATTTTTAAGTAGACATGCTTAAAATATAATTACTCCTAAAGAGTTCACCCAAAAGCTCTTATCTCACTTACATTTAATTTACTTATAAAAATTTCATCATACCAAGTTATTTTTCTTGCTGACAAGTTTGCAACGGATGTAATAAGATCTTATTTGACTTCTGTGAAATCTAGGTATTGATACAATAGAAGTATTACACTTAATGTTGATGACTCTAAAGACATATCTATATTAATTAAATCTACAAACTTTAAATTTACTACCAGGTATTATTTTAATACTGAATATTTCCCAGTTCACATGAACACAAAATTCATTCTGGCAAGTTTCCTTTCTGAGAAATGTATATAAGCACTTAATTTCCTTTAAGCCAACTAAGTAGAGCTAATACCATCCAAAGGTAAAGACATATATGCCAACATAGACATATAGACAGATACAACCAGAGATCTCATAGTTTCATTTTAACACTTAGTCATGATTCAAGTATTACAATCTAAAACTCATTAGAGTGCCTCGTTCCTGATCTCTGCCCTGAGCTCCTGTGCTGAAGATCAGTGACTGCCATGGCTAGTGACCTAACCCTTGTAGAGGCAGATGACAAGTGGCAGTTTTAGTTGGCACCCTCCTCTCAGCAGAACTCCTCTCTTGACATCCTGAAACCCAACAAGAATGCAGTGACCTCAGTGACTGGGGTGTGGCCAGATGGCACTAGGGTCTCCCAGCCTGACCCTGTTCGCCCTCATAGAGCTCTTTCCCAATATCCATGAACAAGGATTTCTCAAGTCGGGATCTTTGTAAGGCACCTGATCTGAGTGAGCATCTGCTGTGGGGTGGTCCTTAGGCAATACCAGTGGCCCACCTAAACTGAAACTGTGGCAGGAGACAGCCCAGAGTGGGATCAGGATGGAGCACAGTGGTGGAGAGCCCTGTGCTGGGAATCAGGAGCATGGTTTCTTACTCTGGTTCTGTTAGGATTTGCTGTGAGAACTTATGAAAGTCCCTTCCCTCCCTGGGTCTGCTTTTTCATCAATAACATGTGGAAATTGGACTGGATACCTATGGCTTAGGTACTGTGCTATGAAGAGGGAGAAGGAGGAAAGAAAAGGGGCACACGAGGAGGTGACACTGATGTAGATGACCTTGTGAAGCTAGGTCACTCCTCTGAGCCTCAGTGCCCTCTTCTGTAAAAAGGAAATTACTAGATAGAGGAGAAAGGAACGTAACTACTCAGGATAGAGCCTGCAAAGCAATGTGTGCTGGAATGTGCAGGGGCTGATTTCATGGGAAAGCAGGGTTTCAGGATTGAGGGGTCCAGGAGTGTGCCAGAACTTCCAACTGACAGTTGGGGGAAATGAAGAAGGGGGGCATCCTGGAGTCTTGCAGGTGAGTTGCCTTGCTGTGACCAGTGGAGGGATCGCTGACACCCCACATGTGAGGAGGGAGGGAGAGTGAATACAGGGAGGCTGCACCTCTGTCCACTCTTGAGACAGGATTCACACATCAAACCCTACAACAAGCTCACATTTCCCAGCTTTTCTCACCCAGAATCACTGCCTTTGTTTAGAGGAGGGGATGGGGGAGGAGACAGAGGGCCGGAGGGAGGGGCCCCGCGGTGCCGCCACCGCCCCCACCCCCTCCGGTTGTGCGGAGCCTGACTGCCACTCAGCTCCGGCGCCGTGGGCGACGGAGGCGCCGGGGGCCCGAGTCGAGTCCCAGACAGCTGCCATCCCTCTGGACCTGACAGGCTGGCCCTGGATTCTTCAGGCATCCCTGGAGCAAGAGGCTGCCCAAGGCGTGGAGCTGGGAGGGCGCTTGGACAGAACCGTTCAGGTGGCTAGGAGCTCTGCCAGCTTTGGGCACCTTGGGTAAGTCTGTACCTCAGTTCGCCTCCGGGTCATCCCCAGTGGGGATGCAGGAAAGGGTTGAAAGAGGCGACTAGAATGCCCCCTTGGGGCAGGGTGTGTGCGAGGGTCCCTGGCAGAGCCAGACCGGGACCGGGAACTGCTAGGAAGCAGGAGCCAGCAGTGCCTCTGGTGGGTGGGCGCAGGGCATGTGTGCGCTGCAAGCTGGGGAAAGGGGACCTCGCACCCTGGCTTGGTGCTGGGCTCAGTCCTCCAGACCCACGTCTGCCAGACCAGTCCCAGGTGCGAAACAGGGGCGCTACCTCTTTAAAAGCGTCCGGGCTGAGCCTTTGCCGCACCATGTGATTGCCTGAAAGGCCCGGCTAGGAGCTCTGCGGCGGGAGCCAGGAGGACTGTGAGCTGCTGCGCGCGGGGCTGAGAGCCCAGCCCTGCCTGGCGCGGCCTCAAGCCCTGAGCGGCACCAGGTGCCCGGAACTTTGGGCACAGCCTCTGGGACTCCCTGGCCACCAGCAGACGGGATGGTGAGCTCCCTGCATCCTGTTCTGTGGGCATGGGTAGGCAGAGCCAGGCACAGCGGACCCCTGTGGGGTGAGTGTGTGCTGGGAACTGCCTCACACCTGATAAAAAAGCCAGTGGAGGAGTGAGTGCTGCTATTTTATGTTGTCGAATGGATCCTCTGGGATTGATAAGGGGAGGGGACAAAGATTCGGCAGAGAAAGGGTTAGGGTACCCCACCAGTTTGGGCAGGCACTAGATGTGCCAAGTGGGGCACATCTCCAAAGGGCAGCTGGACTTCCAGAGCTACCTGGGGTCCCCTCCCCTGCCTGCAGGCCTTCCCACCCCAGGCTTCCGTGACCACAGGTGCTTGCCTCCTGCCCCTTGGTGCCCGTCTGCTGATGTGCCCAGCCTGTGCCCGCCATGCCGCCCTCCATCTCGGCCTTCCAGGCCGCGTATATTGGCATCGAGGTGCTCATCGCCCTGGTCTCCATACCTGGGAACGTGCTGGTGATCTGGGCAGTGAAGGTGAACCAGTCACTGCGGGATGCCACCTTCTGCTTCATCGCGTCACTGGCAGTGGCTGATGTGGCAGTGGGTGCTCTGGTCATTCCCCTTGCCATCCTCATCAACGTTGGGCCACAGACCTACTTCCACACCTGCCTCGTGGTCGCCTGCCCTGTCCTCATCCTCACTCAGAGCTCCATCTTGGCCCTGCTGGCAATTGCTGTCGACCGCTACCTCCGTGTCAAGATCCCGCTCAGGTGAGTCCAGAGCAGTTGAAGGTACCTGCTGTGCCCCATGCTGGGTGGCTTGAGGGCCATCTAGAGAGGATAAAAGGTAGAGCATAAGACCCCAAGTAGGCTGGATATTCTCTGGGCCATTGTGCCCCAGCCCTCACTCTGCCTTCCTCTCCTCCGCCCTGCAGTATCAATCAGGCTGAACTGAAGTTGAAGCAGGAGAGGGCTGGGTGGCTGGAGGAATGTGAACCTGGCAGTGCTCAGGACCCCAGAGCTGAAGCTCTGCTGTTCTCCTGACCTGGCCAGGGAACGTGAGGCTGCCTGTTCAGCCCGGCCTGGGCGGAGGTGAGGGGAGGGAGGGCGGGGGGGCAGGGGCAGGGTGGACAGTGAGCCCTGGTTGGGAATGAGCTGATCTCCACCAGTTCGAGGGAAGTGGAAGGAGTAGAGCAGATTGCTAGGGTGTCACACCACGGACAGGAGTGCTGCTTCTCTAACCAGACCTGGGAAATCTTCCTGAGGATACTCTTTCTTGTTCTGCAGATACCCTTGTGCTAGCCAGCTCCATGACCCAGGGCTGTCCTGTTGAACCCAGACAGTCTGATTACCTCTGCCCAACTCCCACTTATGGGATCTCTGCTGCAGGCAGGAGGAGGCAGGCTCTTAAGGTTCCTGTTGTGTTGCAAAACCATGTTGTGTTTCCGGTCACAGCAGAGGTGCTTATGCTATGTCCAGGCAGCACCAGGGTGGGTGACCTAACAGTGGCAGTCCTGTCATGCAGGTGTCCAGTCCACATTGGGGCTCTTTCCCTGGGTCTGCCAGGCCATAATCTTGTCACCAGGCAGTGCCTGGGCCACCAAGTGCCAGCAAATGCCTGGGCACACTGCCAGTGCTGGCCTCACTGGGACATTCTTGTGAGGCGTGCTTGCCCCCTCTTTAAATCTTCTCACCAGTAGATTCCCTTTCTACTGCAGACTTCTAGACGTCTTCGGCACCTGCTGTCCCTGGAGTAGCTTCCACACCTGGGACATGGAGCCTCTGGCCTCACCTGACAACTTGCCCAGGCAGGCCTAGGCACCCATGTTTCTCCTGTTTGCATTACATTTGTACACATTTAATTTTTTAGAGATTTTATAATGCACCATGTTTTTCCTCTTTTCTTCGTGATCCTATAAGGGAGGTGAAGTAGGAGCTGGTAAAGGGGAAACAGATCCAGAGAACCTCCTGAAGCTGATTGGGAGCAGAGCCTTGATTCCACTGCTCCCCTTCCTTCCTGATTCCCCCAGTGTCCCAGCCCCCTGATGGCAGTGTTTCTGCCCTGTTTACCTTCTTCACAACCTCCAAGTTTCCCAGGGAAGGTGAGGTGAAGACTGCTGCTCAGGAGAGAAGCGAAGACAGGGAAGGCAGCCCGGAAACCCTGTAAGCTCAGCCGCTGAGGGGCCTTCATGCTGCCATTAGCCCCAGATTGTGGCTGAGCTATACCAATGAACCCAATTTCAACCCATTAGAGTGGGCTGGGTCACTTAGCCTAGTGATTATAACAAAGTGTAGCCACATTAGGAAAGTCATGCAGACATGTGAATATAGGAAGGCTGCTTAAGAAATCTGGTCTACTGGGTGGGTGCCAAGGCAAACCAAAGGCCTGGTCGTGATGTAACAGAGGTTAGGGGCCCACAGAATGTGCCCTCCTTGTCCTGTGGGGATGGGGATGGCTGTGCTGGCAGAACTGCAGGCTCATTCTTCCAGAAGACAGCTTCTGTTGCTCCTTGCTCCAGCCTTGAAGGGCTGGGGGTCTTTAGGAGCTATCATTGGAGGGCCAAGGCAGAGGTATGCACAGAGGCTAAGAATACAGGTCTGGGTTCAGATCCTTGCTATGAATTCCTAGCTGTATGACCTTGAGAAAGTCACTTATTAACCTCCTTCAGTTTTAACTTCCACGTCAATAAAAGGAGACATTAGTAATAGTACCTTCTTCCTAGGATGATTGGAAGAATATAATAAACTCCTACATATAAAGCACGTGGTACTGTATAATGCACCTGGCGTTATATGCAAGCCATAAGTGGTAGGTTTATTTTGTAGTTTTATTATCATTGTTAACATATGGCTCAAAGTGGGTCTGAATAGGCAAGCCCTGCGCCCGCACCTCCCCACACTGATGCTCTTACATAACAACACATATGCCCTTATACACATGCACGCACACATGGGCACACAAGACACACCACATTTCCAGGGAGGTGTCAAAGTGCTGTTAAGTTATATTTATACATGTTTTTCTCCCTTGCTAGATTGTCATGCCTCAAGTGCAGTGACCTGGATAGTGGCCACATTTTGTTCGTTTCTACAAATTCTCCAGGATACCTAGCATAGTGTCTGCCACATAGCAGACACTCAGTAAATGTTGATTGAATTGGATGAGTTTTCAGAGCTCACACGGTTGAGCCTCAGGCATGCCTTCCAGGGGTCTAACCTCTAACCATCGTGCTGAGGCCTGTACCTTCCCAGCATTCTACCTCAGGTCTGACCACAGCTGCCCTTATCAGCTCAGGTGGCTCCTTCAGAGCCACAGCCCAGTAGTGCCTGAGGGAGGAGTCTTTCTCCTGAGTTAGAGAAAGGCTGCTGGGCCTAGCTTCCAAAGCTGGGATCCTGGAGGCTGGGCTGAGGTGACGGGTCACTCCAGGTCCCCCCACTGGAGGAACAGCTGGAGTCAGCAGGCTGCTGGGTCTGGGAGAACACCTTTCTGCGAGAGGCCCCCAGGTGCCTGGCTCCCTGCCCTGACAAGCCAGTCAGAGGTAGATGTGGCCTGGGAACCAGGGAGCAATACTGCCCAAGCACTGGTGAGGCATGTATGGGGCATTCAGTGACAGGAGTCAGCTGGGCCCTGCACCAAGCAAGGCATGGTTTGGTCAGTCAACCACAAATTTTATTTCCTTCCACTTGGCAGAAAGCCAAGAGAAAAAAAGGTTCACATTGTGTAGTGTGATCCAGTTACAGAAAAAAAAAAAGCTTAAATTGTTGATGCATCAATAACCTGTGGTTATTTACATGTAGTTTACAGGTTATTTGCCTGGCACCTCCACATGCTTGACAATGGATACCACATTCCCCTCAGCTCCTACTTCCAGGGAATCCCTGGGTTTTCTTGGGGGCACTCTGTGCCAACTTGATACCTACTCCATGGGGCTTGTTATGGGGAGGAGTCCCACTCCCTGACAACCACAGCCCTCTCTGTGGGAAGGAGACCTGAGCAAGGTCTGTCTGTGACCAGATGGGTTGGCGTAGGGTGAAGGGGTGATGGGTATTTGGGAGTCAGAAATACCTGAGTTTGAACCTTGCTGTTACGAACTAGCTGTGCAACCTTCTTGGATAAGTTATTCAATCCCTGAGCCTCCTCTTCGCCACCACACCCCTTGCCACCATCTGTTAAATGAAGGGACTGGATTCTGGATTCGAGGTCTCTGAGGTTCCTTTCAGCTCTAACTTTCTATAGTTCTTCCTTACCATGACTCCTGCCAATACTGTGTTGAAATCCTGGGAAGATTGTGTTGTGTTTTTTAGCTCCTAGTGCTTATGAGCTAGGCACAGTGCTATCTTTTTATATGCTTTATCTCATTTAATGCTCATAGTATCTTGCTGGTAGAGGTTATTGTTATCGCCATTCTAGACACGTCTGTAGATACACTGAGGTCTAAAGCTCAGGAAGGTTCAGTAATTTTCCCAGACATCTTATCAGGAGCCAAGACAGGATTTGAATCCAGGTCTGTCTACCAGAGATGCCTTTAACCAGTGAGCCCATATGTGTTTTGAATCAGCCTCGAGAAGCTATAGGATTTATGGAGCAGTTTCCTCACAGCTGTCAGCGGGGGTGATTTTTCCCCTCTGATTTTTGCCATGGCCTCTGCACTCTGCTCCAGCCCATGCTTGGTGCCTCTCCCTCCCTCCTCACCTTCACTCCAGTGAGCAGTTGAGCCCCTGGCAGCCCTGCCTCTGTCCACAGCTGGAGGCCTGCCCAACTGGGCTGCTGACCAGGGAAGTACAGCAGAGTGTGGGGGAGGCCAGACTGCTGGACCAGAGCTCTGGGAAAGAAACCTGGTAGATTAAGGTATGTTTGCTTTTAGGCATCAATTTAGCCCTCTCCCCCCACCCCCCAGCTAGCCTGGGCTTTTCTGGACAACTAAAGTGCCTCCTGTGCTTGCACTGCAGCAGGTGACCATCTGTGGTCTCAGGGTCCCAGAACAGTTGCTCTCTAGTGGTGCCATCTGCTTTCAGCAGAGGTAGGACATCTCTGCTCCTGTATGGATGGATTAGTCATTGGCCTAGAGTGGCTGAGACAGAAGAGGAGTGATAGCAAGCCCTGATGCCCAACTCGCTCACATTTGGAGAAGAGGAAACAGAGGCCCAGAGTTCTAGCATGTTCAAGGTCACTCAGCCACAGGCTCTTTTCTCCTCCTAATTCTGACTCTTGCTCCCCAGCCTTTGATGTAAAAGGCTTACCTGCAAGGAATAGAACAGAGAAATGTCAGCCTCCACAGGTTAAGTCAGCAAATTAGTGGTGGGCTTAGAGGGGGAAAGTGATGGAAGGATGTCAACTTTGTGATTAAAAAGGTAATTTCTTTGTTTGAACTAGGGATAGCCTTCAGGTAGGTTATGCTAAAGAACACTCTGGGCAATCCAGATTAGTATCAGTGGTGAAAGCTTCTCCCAGCTGACATTGGAATGGCATCTAGGAAGCCTCCAAGTGCTTTAGGAGTGCTGCCTGGAAGCAAGGGAATGGCCAGGATACTTTCTGAAGAAGCCCTCTACCCAGAGGTCATGGGGCAGAGCCTTGGAGGCTGTGTTGTGTTTGATATTTGAAATTTATTTCCAAGCATAGAAGCAATCCATGTTTATTGTTTAAAATTTGAGAAATATAGAAAAGAATAAAGATGACAAAATAACCAGTAATTCTGCCATCTGCAGATAACTACTGTGAAATTTCTGGCATTCCAGAAAATTTTCCCACATAGATAGATGATAGATAGATAGATAGATGTTAGATAGATAATTATTTTTACATAGTTGAGTGCATCTATGGTTTTTATATCCTATTTTATACACTTAATGTTACCTTATAAGCATTTCCCCCACGTCAATAAAAAATATTTTCTCAGGATTTTTATAATGGTATAATATTGGATTGTCTTTTTTTTTTTTTTTTTTTTTTTTTTGCGGTATGCGGGCCTCTCACTGTTGTGGCCTCTCCCGTTGCGGAGCACAGGCTCCGGACGCGCAGGCCTAGCGGCCATGGCTCACGGGCTTAGTTGCTCCGCGGCATGTGGGATCTTCCCGGACCAGGGCACGAACCCGTGTCTCCTGCATCGGCAGGCGGATTCTCAACCACTGTGCCACCAGGGAAGCCCTGGATTGTCTTTTTATTCATCTTTTAGGTCTTAGCTAAAACAGCCCCTTCTTAGGGAGGCCTTCTCTGACCCCCTCCCCAGCTAGACCAGTTTCATTTCCTCTGTTATTTACTCCGGGTGGATCTATTTTTCCTTCCCCATGTCTCCCGGCCCAGGTAGTTTTTCTGGGCTTGGTAAGCACCAAAAGGGGCCAAAATGTGAGCTCACCAAAATGTGAGCCATCTGCTCACATACCTATGTAACCTCCATGCCTGGCACGGAGTAGGCATGCTATAAACATTTTTTGAATAAATGATTATCATATTTTATTGACTCATTTTTATAATTCTGACTAGATTGTTACGATTTTTAATTTTTACAAATAACACTACAGTGATACCCACAATTCACATTGTTTGTAGGATCAGAGCCAAGCCTAGAACTTTGGGTTTTGCCTCCTAGTAGGTAGCACCGCTTCTGTCTGTAAGGATTTTCTTATAAGGTTAAATATTTCCCAAATCCCTTTCCTCCACCTCTCCCTGCTTCTCCTGCCCAGTTTCACCAAAACTGCAAACCCCAAGAGGTGCACCTGGCATTTCTCTGCCCATTTGCCCTTCTGGGCTAGGAAGGGCAGGACTGTCTGGGCCCCAAGTCTAGTCCACATTGCCTAGTCTCTATTCCCTGAGGCCTGGGCATCATGTTTCTTTGCATCTTAGTGAGGAGAGCAGTCCCTAGAGTAGAGGGCTTGGAGTATGGTACTTCCTGGTTGGCCTCATTTGGCAGGATGGTCACAGAACAGAGAGGAAGGAGGATACCTGGCTCTTTGAGCTGCATGAATCACCCCTTCAGCCTCAGCCTCCTTCTTAACTCAAGCCCAAAGGAGGCTACCAGCTGCTGTAGAACAAAGAAAAGGCTGGCAGTTGATGGTGGGCTGGGATACAAAGGGGAGGCGGGTAGGTGGGCCTTGGCATTCATGTCCCCTTGGAAATACTGGCTTGGGTGTGGGCAGGGAGACAGGGGCGGCTGGCAAAGGGCTTCCCTGACCCAAAAGATAAAGGAGATCAGGCATCTTATCCTGCAGTGCTCCTCACCCTGGAAGTTTTTTCCTTAGCAGGATTACAGAGAGTTAGGGAGCTGGTGATATCCATTTATCTATTTCATAAACATACTTTGAGTACTGACCATTTATGGGGTACTTTGTGGGGCCTGGGGATACAGAGATGGGCAGGCTGGCCTGGTCTCTATCTCTGTCTGGGGGTGCTTAGACACTGTTGAGATTGTGGATTCCCACAGACCAAGGTGGCCAAGTAGAAACTCCAAACCTGTGTTTGGTGGGAGTGGGGGTGGCTGGAGAGCTGGAAATCAGCCCCTGACATCTTGCAGTGCTTGGGCTGGGCATCTGGACCCAACTCCACACCCACTCTCTACAGCCCTAATCATGGTGGAGAGGGCCTTTGGGACTGTCTTCCTGCCACCTGCTTTCAGAACTTCTCTGTTCTTTGGGAGAGGAAGGCAAGTGGTCACCCTGATTTGTCTCCACACGGGGCCCTAATATAGAGAAATCTGTTCATTCATTCATTCAGCAATACTTATTGCGTGCCTCCTATGTGCCAGGCATTGTTATGGATACTTGGGATACATTCATTAACTAAACAAAGATCTTCATGGAGGCTGCATGCTAATGGCTTGGTGGACAGATGCTAAATAATAAACATAATACCTAATATGTAGAGTGTTAGAAGGTAAAAAAAAAAAAAAGCAGGGCAAATGGGATCAGGAATGCTAAGATGGAGGTGGGGAGAAAGGTTTGCAATTTCAAATGGGGTGGTAAGTGTGGCTTCCTTGAGAAGGTGCCATTTGAGCACAATCTTGGGGGTGAGGAACTCTGCCATGCAGATACTGGGAGAACATTCCACACAGAGGAAATAACTAGAGCAAATGTCCTAGGGAAGGAACGTACCCAAAGTGGTAGCAAGGAGGTCTGTGTGGCTGGGATAAAGGGGGAGAGTGGTTGGAGATAAGGCTGGAAAGATAATAAGCTGCTGGCTTGGAGGCTACTGGAAGAACATTGGCTTTTACTCTGAGGAAGATGGGGAGCCATTGCAGGTTTAGAGCAAGGAATTGACATGATATGAGTTAGGTTTTAAAGGCTCACCCTGACTGCTGTGTTGAGAATAGCTCTGACTGCTGTGTTGAGAATATGCTGTAGGGGCAAGCAGGGGACTAGTTAGGAGCTACAGCAGTAATTCAGGCAAGAGAAGAGGGAAGTAGCTTGAATCAGAATGATAGGAAGCAGAGGAGGTGGTAAGAAGTGATTAATTCTGGATGCGCATTTTCAAATTTTAGCTTTTTATATCCTTTTTATTGAGGAAAAATATTCATACAGTACATAAGTCTTAAGTGTATAGCTCAATAAATTTTTGGCATAGGATGTATCTATGTAACTACCACCCAGATCAATATTTGGAACATTTTCAGCACCCCAGAAGGTGCTTTCCAAAGGTACTTTCCAAAAGGTAACCACTATTTTGACCTTTATCCCTATAGATTGATTTTGCCTGTTCTTGAACTTTTATAAAGGGAATCGAGTAGTATATACTCTTTTCTGTCTGGCTTCTGAACCTTAAAATTATGTCTGAGATTCATCCATACTATTGAGCGAAATAGTAGGTTTTGCTTGTTTTTGTTTTGTTTTTTCTCATTGCTTTTAGAATTCCATTGAATGAATGTGCCACAATTTTAAAATTCTGGATGTACTTAGAAGAAAAACAATTTTTTCTTATGGATTGGATGTGGGGTGTGAGAGGAAGAAGAGTCAAGTATGACCAAACTCTTAGTTCTAAGCAACTGGAAATATAGAGTGTGCATTATCTGAGGTGGGAAAGGCTGCAGGTGATACAAGTTTTAGGAGCAATAAAAGGAGTTCAGATTTAGACACGTTGAGTTTGGTGTATCTATTAAATACCTCAGTGGAATGTTGAGCAGGCAGTTGGATGGATATACAAGGATGGAGTTCAGGAGAAAGGTCTGGGCTGGGGATGTAAATGTGACAGCCATTGGCATGTAGATGGTGTTTAAATACATGAGGCTTGATGAGATTCCCCTAGAGAGAAAGTAGAAATAAAGAAGAGGATCAAGATGATATGATACTATACATAGAAAATCCTAAAGACACCATCAGAAAACTACCAGAGCTCATCAATTAATTTGGTAAAGTTGCAAGATATAAAATTAATATACAGAAATCTGTTGCATTGCTATACACTAACAGTGAAGTATCAGAAAGAGAAATTAAGGAAACAATCCCATTTACCATCGCATCCAAAAGAATACAATACCTGGGGATAAACCTACCTAAAAGGCAAAAGATCTGTACTCTGAAAACTGTAAGACACTGATGAAAGAAATTGAAGATGACACACACAGATGGAAGGATATACCATGTTCTTGGATTGGAAGAATCAATATTGTTTAAATGACCATACTACCCAAGGCAATCTACAGATTCAGTGCAATCCCTGTCAAAAGACTGATGGCACTTTTCACAGAACTAGGTCAAATAATTTGAAAATTTGTATGGAAACACAAAAGACCCAGAATGGCCAAAACAATCTTGAGAAAGAACAGAGCTGGAGGAATCACACTCCTTGACTTCAGTCTGTACTGCAAAGCTACAGTAATCAAAAGAGTATGGTACTGGCACAAAAACAGTCACAAAGATCAATGGAACAGGATAGAGATCCCAGAAATAAACCCATGCACTTATGGTCAATTAATCTACGACAAAGTAGGCAAGAATATACAATGGAGAAAAGACAGTCTGTTCAATAAGTGTTGCTGGGAAAACTGGACAGCTACATGTAAAAGAATGAAATTACAACATTCTCTAACACCATATACAAAAATAAAGTCAAAATGGATTAAAAATGTCAATGTAAGACCAGATATTATAAAACTCCTAGAGGAAAAACATAGGCAGAACACTCTTTGACATAAATCGCAGCAATATTTTTTTGGATTCATCTCCTAGAGTAATGGAAATGAAAACAAAAATAAACCAGTGAGACCTAATTAAACTTAAAATCTTTTGCACAGCAAAAGAAACCATCAACAAAACAAAAAGACAACGTACTGAATGGGAGAAAATATTTGCAAATGATATAACCAGTAAGGGATTAAGAGCCAACGTATGTAAACAGCTCACACAAGTCAACATAAAAAAAAAAAAAGAACCCTGACTAAAAAGTGGGCAGAAGAACTGAATAGACATTTTTCCGAAGAGGAAATGCAGATGGCCAAAAGGCACATCAAAAGATAATCATCAGGGAAATACAAATCAAAACCACAATGAGATATCAACTCACCCTGTCAGAATGGCTGTCAGCAGAAAGAACACACATAACAAATGTTAGAAAGGATGTGAGAAAAGGGAACCCTCCTACACTGTTGGTGGGAAGGTAAACTGGTGTAGCCACTGTGGAAAACTGTGGAGTTTTCTCAAAAAACTAAAAATAGAACTTCCATGTGATCCTGCAATTCCACTGTTGGGTATATATCTGAAGAAAATGAACACACTAATTCAAAAAGATACATGCGCCCCAATGTTCATAGCAGCATTATTTACAATTGCCAAGATATGGAAACAACCTAAGTGTCCATCAACAGATGAATGAATAAAGAAGATTTGGTATATATATACAACGGAATACTACTCAGCCATAAAAAAACAAAATTTTGGCATTTGCAGCAACATAGATGGATTTGGAGGGCGTTATGCTGAGTGAAATAAGTCAGAGAAATACAATATGATACCACTTATATGTACAATCTAAAAAACACAACGAACTAGTGAATGTAATAAAAAAGAAGCACACTCACAGATATAGAGAACAAACCAGTGGTTACCAGTGTGGGGGGTGGAAGGGGTGGGGGCGATATAGGGGTGGGGGAGTGGCTGTAAAATAGGCTTAAAGGTGTATTGTACAACATGGGGAATATAGCCAATATTTTGTAATAACTGTAAATGGAAAGTAACCTTTCAAAATTGTATAAAAAATTTTTTTTTAAGTTTAAGCAAGCAGAGGAGAGGACCAAGGACTGAGCATTGAGAGTTTGGGGAGATGATGAAGCACCAGCAAAAGGGACTTAAGGAGAGCTACAGATATAGGAAGAAACCCAGAGCCCCAGGTGTGGTGTCCTAGAAGCCAAGTAGAGAGTATATGAAGGAGGAGCAAGAGATTGGCTGTCAAGTGCTGCCAATGGGTCAAGTGAGATGAGGACTGAGAATTACCATTGGATTTAGCAAGAGCAATGTTAATAGAGTGGTAGGAGCAGAAAGTCTAGTTGGAGAGAGCTCAGGAGAGAAGAGGAATGGAATTGAAAACAGCTGGCATAGATTACTCTTTTGAGGTATTTTGTTGCAGAACGTAAAGGCATGGGGCAAGAGCTGTCAGGAGAAGTGGAAACAAGGCACTTTGCTTTGTTGTTTGCTAAGAAAGGACATTAGTATGTCTGTGTACTGACTGAGACCATCTAGTAGAGAGTGCAAAACTAATGATAGGGCAAAGGATAGAATTTCTGGATTGACGTCCTTGTTTAGGCAAGCAGGGCTGGGACTTAGGGCAAACACAGAGGGATTGGCTTTAGAGGAGCCTGGAGATCATCTAAGAGGCAGAAAGGCAGAGTATGTGGGTGCTGGTAGGTGATGTTCTCTTCGGAGTGTTTCAGTTTTCTTAGCGAAGTCGGAAGCGAGGTCATCAGCTGAGAGGGAGGAGGTGATGGAGAGAGTAGCAAGTGTGAAATAATTCTTTAGGAAATAGGAGAAAGGCTAAACTCAGAAAGTCTAGTATAGTTGGAGGCAGCATTAAGGGCCCACCTGAAGTTCGTGGTGATAAATTTGAGTGTTCAGATGCACAGGTCCAGGCATGGAGGAGGCAGCGAGTTCACTCCTTCACTAATTCAGAAGCTCCAGATTCCATGCCAGGCATTAGGTATCTTATCATGGTCAAGAAGTCGGTCCTGGTTCCTGCCCTCATGAAATTTAGAGACTAGCTGGGAGAGAGCCAAGACACAGGTAAACAAGGAGGTAGCTACAATTACAGCTTGAGAAGTATTTGAGGAAGGAAGCCATCCTGGAATTGACTGTGCCTGGCCCTTGTTGGCTTCTCTAAACCCTGTGTCAGTCCAGCCCTCACGGGGCCCAAGGACTAAGGTAGGGCCTTATAGGCCATGTGGTTCATGGTCAAGAGTTTGGATAGGATTCTAGGTACACAGTGAAGCCTTTGAGTGCTTTAAGCAGGGAATGACATAATCCAGATTACTTTTTTTTTGTTGTTTGTTTTTTTTGCGGTACGCGGGCCTCTCACTGTCGTGGCCTCTCCCGTTGCGGAGCACAGGCTCCGGATGCGCAGGCTCAGCGGCCATGGCTCACAGGCCCAGCCGCTCCGCGGCATGTGGGATCCTCCCGGACCAGGGCACGAACCCGTGTCCCCTGCATCGGCAGGCGGATTCTCAACCACTGCGCCACCAGGGAAGCCCCAGGTTACATTTTAAAAATGTCAAGTCCTTAACCAAATATTAGCAAATCAAATCCAGTGACACATAAAAAAGATAATACATCACAACCAAATATGCTTTATTCCATGTTAGAGTTAGAACCAACTGGTGATGGACTGGATGTATAGAGTGGGAGAAGGATCAAGTATGACTCCCCAGGATTAAGGCTGAAGCCATTTCTGGAGAAAGGGCAGGGTGGGGGAGGGAGGAATGGGAAGAAGATTCAGATCCTAGTAGGTACTCAAGTGGTAGGGATATAATGGCGGGTCCACTAGTGGTCTCTCTCTTGCTCAATCCCCAGCTCCTGTCCCTTCTTGTGGTCCAACAGATGGGCGCCCTTTTGCCTCACACAGCACCAAAGAAGGAGTCCTTCGAATACCCAGCAAGTTTCCTGGGTGCCTCCACCTGCTCCATCTACTGTTCCCACCTCACTTCTCAGGAGGCTTTTGGCTTTCTTAGGCTGAAACCACAGCAGTAAGGACATGTGGTTTGGGGCTCCCTAAAGCTTCCAGAAGGAGACAGCAGAGTTGGGGGTTCGTCCTTCTTGCCAGGCTTTATTCAGAATGAGACACAGTAGCTTCTGTGACAGCTAAGGTCCCCCAAGTCTCTACCCATCCTCAGTCAGCTGGTCACTCTCCCTAGATACTCTGTGCCTCCACAGCCTCATTTCCCACCCTCATCGCTGGAACCCACTAGTGGCCTGGCACTGAGGATTGTGTTAATCCCCTGCACAGTGGCCGTTCCTCCCCAATTCCTCAGCAGGGTCCTCTCACAGCTGCTGTATTGGGCACTGGGTGGCCCAGTTTCAGCTAATGCAGCAGAGAAGATGGTCAATCAGTAAGCAGGCAGTTACCAAGTATCAGCTCCAGCCTAGCCCTGATGGGCAGGACAGGAGGGCTGGGGGAGCCCCAAGGCTAGCATAGGGCACACAGGGACAGGGTCTCTGTCGCTCTGGACTGCTTGGTGGAGCACTATCAGCTCTTCTGTGCAGAAAGTATCTTTTGCCTTGTGTAGCAGAGAAAGCTTTGCAGTGCAGTTGGTGAGGCTGGTGCAGAGCCTGAGGGCCAGACCTTGCAGTGCTCACCATGCAGCCTGCTCTCAGAGTTCACAGGCTTCCAATTCTCTGCTTCCCACCCCTGGGAGAGCAGGGGCCAAGACTACAGCAGAGCAAGAGCTACTTCTTAGCCCTTTTTTTTCTAGCCCAACGGAACCAAGAGCTCTGGTGCACACCCACCCAGCTGGAATGGAATGTACCAGGCAGGGATTCTCTTGGGGGCACCAGAGCGAAAGGTCTGTTGAAAAAAAGCCCCTTTACCCCAGATTTTTTTTTCATTTTTTAATTGAAGTATAATTGACTTACAATATTAGTTTCAGTTGTACAACATAGTGATTTCATATTTTTATACATTACAAAAAATCACCAGGATAACTCTAGTTATTGTCTGTCACCATACAAAGTTATTACACTATTATTGACTATATTCCCTATGCTGTATATTACATTCCCATGATTTATTTTACCCCAGATATTTTTAATGATCACCTTTTCAGAGACACATCACTCTCCCCCTGCTTTATGGAGGTACGCAAGTGAAATGAAGGGTAAGAGCAGTCTCCCCAGACAGAAAGTTCAGGTACTTGGAACTGTGTCATCTTGGAGTAGTTACCTAACCTTTCTGAGCTTCCATTTCCTCTTCTGCAAAACAGGCTTTTTTTTTTTTTTTTTTTTTTTTTTTTTTTTTTTTTTTTTTGCGGTACGCGGGCCTCTCACTGTCATGGCCTCTCCCGTTGCAGAGCACAGGCTCTGGACGCGCAGGCTCAGCGGCCATGGCTCACGGGCCCAGCCACTCCGCGACATGTGGGATCTTCCTGGACCGGGGCACGAACCCGTGTCCCCTGCATCGGCAGGTGGGCTCTCAACCACTGCGCCACCAGGGAAGCCCAAAACAGGCTTCTTAATACTTCCTCTAAAGGTTGTAATGAGGCTTAGGGATGAGATACATTAAGGAGCTGGCACACAGTAGGCACTCGGTAAATGGGGGCTGTTACTATCGTCAAATAATCCAAACTTGGTTCTCATATACCACTTGTTGTGTGGCCACTGTAGTTCCACTGGGACAAGTCCTCATGGAGATGAGTTGCATACTCTTTGAGAGCAGCGTGTAGTTCTCTCCATCTGCCTCGCTCACTGTATTTTAGTACCTAAAAACACATGCCTGGCTGGCACTTAGTAGGTGGCTGAATCAGTGTCTGTGGGGGGAAGGAAGACTTGGTGGGGCAGATTGAGTAGCCAGGTAGAGAAGAAGTTAGTTGGATATTTTACATTCACCCCCAGAGGGCAAACGCAGGTACTGGAGAGTGAAGGGTTATTTCATTAAAACATCCCCAGGAGATGAGAGGGGTAAAGGGTCTCGCTCAAGCTTACCTGGCAAGTTAGGGGGGAGGACTCTGGCCTCCTGACCCCCAGCTCAGCTCCTGTTGGTCCCCGTGCTCCTGTTTCTATGAGGAAAGGGTGTGAATAGTCCCTCCTGAGCTCTGCTTGTCTTCCCAAGGCCTTGTCCAGCCCTTCGTGGACGGTTGGCCTCTGAGCGAGCGGAAGCAAGGGATCCGCTGGGGGCTGGCAGCTCCGTAAATCCTCTCTGGGGAGGAAGACATTCAGTGTGTTTGGGGACTTGCTGTGCTCAGTCAGCAGACACACCTGCCATGGTGGCCCATCCTCTGCAGAGTAAATACAACACCCCCTACCCCACATTATGGGCTCCTGGGGCTGCCATTCTCAGATGGCCCAGCAAGGGCTGGGGAGAGACACAGAAACCACTCAGAGCGACTTTGTCAGGCCCAGGGGCTGACAGTCTGGGAGCAGCCAGCAAGCCAGAGAGGGGTGTGAAGGCATGACACCTTCCCTCTGCTATGTCATCCTGTCCTGTAATCGTTGACAGGAGGCCACAGTGGCTTCAGGCTCTTAGTGGGGGGTGTGTGTGTGTGTGTGTGTGTGTGTGTGTGTGTGTGTGTGTGTGTAGGGAGCTATAGCTTTTTATTTTTAAAGGTAAAAAAATTATATCCTGGGTTTTCAGACCTTTCATTCAATTCTGCTTGCTCACCCCTGCCCCCGCCCATCCCAGTCCCTCATTTAAGGCCTAGGGAAGAGTCCCAACAAGGCTAATCTCTTTCCTGTTTGTCCCCACCCAGTCCTCCTGCCCTACCCCCACCATTAATCTTCCTTGACGAGGAACACAGTTTATATGTTCAAGTTAAGAAATGTTTTCTGACAACACAAGTCCTGCCCTCAATGGCACAGACCCACAGTCTCTTGGGCAAGACTGACAATTTACCAGCTGCCACGCAGCAGGAGGCCTGAGCAGGCCTGGCCCACATTCAAGCACACAGGGCCAAGTTTACTCCCTGAGCAGCGTAGGATGCTCAACCCCACCCCACCTTTTACCTGTGCTCAAAACTCACCTTCCCTGCCTCCTAGCCATCTTAACCTGTCCAGGCCTTGGAGTTGAGGAGAAGGATGAAAGAAGGATGTTTAACATCTAAGACCATGTCTTAAACACACACACACACACACACACACACACACACACACACACCCCTCAGAAATCTGTTCCCTTTTCTAATTCCTACTCATTCTTTAATAGTCAACTCAGATGACACCTCCTCCCAGAAGCCTTCCTTGTTTTGGTGTGTTTACAGCTCCCCATGCTCCCCTGTAACACAGCCCTTGTCAGATTGCACCGAGGTAACCTCCTTCACTGGCCTGTGACCAACTTGAGGGTGGGGTCCAAGCCTGTTCAACTCTCCTTCACAGTGTCCAGCATAGTTTCTGCCCATTTTTGGTATCCAATGCCTGACCAATAAATGAATGGTAATAGTAGCAAGTGACTCTTGAACACCTAATATTTGCTAGGCCTTTGCTGAATACTTTATATGGATCCTCTTATTTAAATCCTTGCACAATTTTATGAAGAGGCACTAATAGTATTTTATAATAGTAATAATATATTCCTATTTTCCACATTTTCTGAGGAAGCTGAAGCTCAGAGAGGTTAGACAACTTATTATTAGTCACACAACATCTAAGTGTAACTGGAATTGTTGAATGAACAACTGAATGGATCAATGAAAAGACCTGCATTTGAGCCTTGACTCCAACCTCACTGCTGGGTGATTTTGGGTAAATCACTTACCTCTTTGGGTCTCAGTTTCCACACCTATAGAATGGGCGCAATTCCTTATCCCTACTGCAGAGAGTTGTCTATAAAGGAGTGCTCTCAGAAGAGGAAAATGGCTGCATTGTTGAGGGATGAGCTGGTTCTGGGTGTGTGTGTGGTGAGGCTCCCAAACCCCCACCCCAAGCTGTCCTCTGGCCTGACTGCCTGGCACTGAGGTGGCAGAAGGAGCTAATGTTGGCTGCCGGGCTGTGGGGACATGAGTGGAGCAGAGACCCGAGAGACAGACACAGCCACCACCGGGAAGTGAGGAGGATCAGGAAGCGGGTGCTGCCGCACGCCTGGCAGAGGGGCTGAGTTTGTCTTTGGAGCCGATGTCTCGCCGTGCTGTCTACCACTTGCTCGAGCTGCAGACAGCTCTCCCGGCTGCTGGGAGACGGTAGTGCATCTCCGGCACTCAGGGGAGCGGAGGCTCCACACCAACAGCTCCCTGACCACACGAGATGGGCGGGCGCCTTGGGCCTGGTGGGGAGGGAACTCACAGTGACTGGATGTGCAGGCTACTGCTGGGCTTTAACTCCTCCATGACGGGCAGCTCCAGGGCCTCAAGGGGTCTGCACAGGAGCGGTTGTCACCTCCCACTGCTGAAGTCCACACAGGCAAGGAGGGGCCATTCTCTAGGCCGCAGTCTTCCTGTCAGAACATGGCCTGAGTCTGAGCTCGGTCTCCTGTCAAGGTTTGAAGAAAAAAATGTTCAAGGGAAACACTTGGATGGAGAATCAAGGAGAGGGGAACCCCCTCCCAAACCAGGGAGACTTGAGCCCCCAATTCACCCAGTACAGAGAGAGAGACCCGGAGCCGGGAACTCAGAGGCTGGAACTCAGTCTGTCTCTGTATCCATCTGGACAAGCCACCTCACTTCTCCGGCACCACATCTTCCTCAGCAAAAGGGGAGTCACAGTCCCTGGCTGACTTCTCAGGGTTGCTGCAAGGATCCAGCATGCAGTGTGTGTGCTCAGTCTGAGGAAAGAAGGGATGCTGAGAGGCACAGAACTCTGAGTGCCTTAGGAGTCAGGCTGGCAGTGTTTGGTGGTCTACCAGTCCTGACTCTGCTACTTACTTGTTCCATGATCTTGCCCAAACTCTCTGAGCCTCAGTTTTACATGTGTGAAATGGAAATAATGACATCTTCCTCATTGGATCATTGAGGGGATTACACGTGAAAATAATGTAAACCCACCATCTCTCTCCAGTATCACAGGGGCTTGTTCTTCCCCTTTCCTGCTGTTTCATGGGAGGGAAGACGATGGCTGGATAGCAGCATGCACACGTGTGTCTCGAACACAAGACTTTGCAGTTAAGAGAAACTGGCACAGGCCGAGCTAAGAGGGCTGAGACTTCTGGGACAGAGGCTGCAGTGGGCACAGGCCTGGCCTGACCTGCCGTCTGGTTTCCTTTAGGCCCTGCCTGCTTTCTCTCAGGTTCTAGGGCCTGCATGTGCTTATTCACGCAGCTACCTCAATCACAAGTGCAGGGAAGCTAAATCAGGAGGAGTGGCTAACATCGTGGCAGCAGAAACAATCCCATGAGGTCTGTGGAAGTGAGAATGGAGGAGGTGGGCTAGAGAGGCAGCCCAGCCAACCCTGGGCTGGGTCCTAGGGCTGAGTGTTGTGAGGGATTCCAGGAGACCTTCTCTGCCACCCACAGGTAGCATGCATCCCGCAAAGAGCACTGGGCCAGGTTCAGAGGAACCTGGGTGCAGTCTCATCTCAAACACTAATCAGCCAAGTTATGTATGGCCTTGGGCACTCACTGAACCTTCTTGGGCCTCTGTAAAACGGCAACAACAAAATCTGCACTATCAGGCAAGCTGAAATGCTTTGTGAGGAGAGCTGCGTGCCCCACTATCGTTTCGCTGAGGTGGGGAGCCTCTTGCCTTCCCTTCTCCCACCCTGGCTCCCTGCCTTTCCTCTCTGCCTGTGGTGGAGGTGGCTGTCCATTAACAGAAACAAGTCACACAGGTGGTTTGCAAGGGACCTGGCAGGGATTTGAGTTCCTGTTTCCTGCAGGATCCAAGACAATGCCTTTCCGTTTCCTGGGCTCCTCAGACAGGCTTCTCCCCAAACAAGGGTGGGGAAGGTTACTTCTGGGCCAGCGTTAGGCTGAATGCTCCTCACACACATTGCAGTCTGAGAAGCTTGGGTGATAAGGGGTACTGGGGAACATAAGACTATAGTCCCTATTCTCAAAGTCCTCACAGCCTCATGGGGATATTATTGTGTGAAACACAAAACCCTGGTTTGGGAGGAAGCTGACCTGAGTTGCAGTTCCAATTCTGACCACCAGCTATGTGAGTTACCCAGTCTTCTCATCTGTGGAGATGCTGTCTTCCTCCTAAGATGATTGTGGAAAGAGGAAAGGAGAGACTGTATGTAAAGCTCAATGCCAAGTGGTTACTATAGGAACACTGGGAGGTGGGCTAGGCAGATATCAGCTCCATTTTAGATGAGGAAGCTAAGATTCTGAAATGTGATGTAATCTGCTAACACAGCAAGTTTGGGTCTGATTAGAACCCAGGCCCTCTAATGCCTGTCACATGCCTGCCAGTGTTTTGTTATCTTGAGCCTTTTGCTTCCTTGGCCAACTGGTGTAGCTCTGTTGGCGATAGTGGGTACCAGCTATGGAGGTCAGGGAGGGAGAGTTTTGGGTGGTCAGGCCTTTGTGGGATTTGAAAGTTGGGGACCCTAGAGTTGGACCTTCCGAATGGCCCATATTGCTGGTATTAATATCAGCTGGGTGAGGGAGGCCACTTTGGTGTCCCCACCCTGTGCCTGCAGTGCCCGTCCTACCTGATTCTTGCCTGGTTGAGTCCCCAAGGCCCATTTTTGTCAGCAATCCGCCTTTTCTTTGTTGTGGCTCTGAGCACAGCACTTTGAAGTTTTTGTGAATGGTGAATGGAAAAAAAAGGCTTTGATATAATAAGCTTCCTCCTCTCCCACATACATCATAATGTGAGATTCCCGCATCGAGGGTCGTGGCAGATGTGAGTAATTTATTGGGCTTTGCAGAGTAGCAGAAGTGACTGAAAATATGATCATTGATCAATGCTCAGAGAAGCTGCCTCGCCAGGCCCCTGCTCTGGGATGCTGCCAGCACCTCCGTGCTGCTCCATTATCCTGGTGCAAACCACAGGGGTGTAGGGCAGCTCCCTGAGAACAGACTGTTCCCTACTTCCACCCAGGGACGGCTGTGAGGAGAAAGGCTGGTCTTGTAGTTAGAACCACCTAATTAATGTATTAAGCTGGGAGACTTATAATGGAAAGTGACTGCGTGACTAGGACAGAAAGTTGGGATGGAAATCTCAAGGATTCTATGGAAGGTCCCTCATCTGGGTGGGCTGGGTGCAGTATCTTCTACCTGCCAGGAGGGACGTTGTGGAGAGAAGCAAAAAGCTTCAAAGTGTCTTCCTCTTACCCTCCTTCCTACTTTATTCACATTTAAAGTGGTTATTGATATCATTGGATTAATGTTTACCATGTTGGTAACTTTTCTATTCATTGGGTTTGTTGTTTGTTTCTCCCCTACCTTCTCTTTTCTGCCTTCTCTGGTTTTAATTTTCCCTTCTAAAAATATTATTGTGTGCCTACTGTGTACCAGATACCATAGTGGGTGCTAGGAATACAACATTGGACCAGACCTGACTCCTGTTCTTGGGGGACTTGCAGTTATATGCTCAGGGAGGAAACAAATAATTTTACTGATTGTCCCACATGGGGAAGAGGAGGGCATCAGCTCCCACCTTGATCCAGGGGATCCTGCTGCATGCTGTCCTGGGCAGGGGACTCTATGCCCAGCCTGTATCTACCTGAGCAAGACTGGGTGCTTCCCCACCTTCCACTGCATCAGGATCCTCCTCATCCCCAGCCCATCTCTGGGGCTGGCGCAGAAAAGAGGAGGAAAACCTGGAACAAATGCAGGGCGTTGGAGGAGCAGGGTGGGGCAGGGCTCAGGGCTGATAGCTGTTGCTAAACTCTTCTTGCATGCTGCTGCCTGAGTGGTTGCACTGGTTCCTGGATTGGGCCTGGCCTGCAGCTTCATGTAAATGTTCCTGCACACTGTGGGGCTCAGTGAATAGGCATGTGTTGGGACTTAAGACAAAGAAAGCAACAAGAGGCACCAAGGAGGGATGATGGGAAACTGCTGGGTGCTGGGGTTCTTACCACTGTTATCTGGGCTCCAAACGCCACCAACCTGGATGTGAAGTAGGGAGAAAGTCCAGGACCTGGGAGAATATGACTGCAACTTCTTCCAGGTCCCAAGAGCAGGACTGCCTTGGGTTGTGGTACAGCAAGAGGGACTGAAGTTAGATCCTGGGTAGGACTTTCTGATGTAAAAGTACAAGCGATGGAATGGAGGGAGGCCTGAGGGTGAAGGTGGGACCTTTCTTTGGAATGAGGACAAAAGTCTCCCTGTCCTCTCTGTCCTCCTCCCACATCCTGCCATCTGTTGCATCTTTTCTAGAATAGAGGGCTAGATGCTATGAACTTTAGGGAGCCCTGAAGGCCCAGGCAGCTAAAGCAGAGAAAGAACCCAAGCCCTGTGAGAGCAGTTGCCTCCTCGGGGCAAGCATCCCTGTCCCCCAGGCCAGCCCCTGTGACTCCAGGCTCTGGGCACTAGGGCAGTGGGTCTGCTGTCTGGCTCTCAGTGGACCACTGCCTTTGGGCTGCTCTGGAATCTGTATATTGTCTCTCTGGCCAGAGTTGGATCATGGTCCCTTGAGGGAAACAGGCCTTCAGGCAGATGTTGAGTACTCTGTGGTTCCAGATAGGCCAGGAGGTATGCAGAAGGGAGGTGGGAGAAGGGCCATCATGAGCTCCCCCTGAGTCTGCCCCCCCTGTCTCCAGTCTCTACACTGGCCACTTACTCAAGCAAGCTTTACTTCGCTTAGCCAGGAAGTGTGGCTTCTCCAGGGCCCTGTGTGGGGTTTGTGCTGGGCTCAGCAAGCTCCCACGTCCCTATCTGCTCCCCACCCAAGACTCGGATGCTGGGCAGACAGATCAGGGAACACAGACTAATTCTGTTCCAAGGTTGAGTTAGGTAGGAGAGCTGAGTGCAAAATAGATACTAAAGCCACGTGACCAGTCTTTCCAAAGTGAAACAAATAACTTTTTGTTTGTCTGTGTCACTGCAACCTGTTTTGTATCTCTTCAGGAGCTGACTGTATTTTCTGGGGGAGTTGGGGACATCCTTGGGAGAGGGGTGGTGATAACAATAGGCACCAGTGGCCACTATTCACAGAGGGGCCTCATGGTCACAGTGAGCCTGCCCAGCAAGTCTTCTTGTGCCATTATGCTGAGGACAAAAGCAAGGCTCAAAGAATTTTTACTTGGTCAAGGCCACAAGCTGTTAACCGGTAGAGCTACAGCTTGAATTCAGATCTGGCTCCGCAGCACTCTTCACTCATTCCTTCATTCCTTCACTCACAACAAATATTTATTTCTCTTTCCATTCCATGTTGCTCCCCATCTTCCTCTCCATGGGGCACATAGCTGGAGCATGAAATCCTTAGAGGGGGGACTCCCTTCTGGGGAGTTGTATGTGCCTCTCAACTACTGACCCCCGGGCTCCCCATCCCCAGACTGGTTTTCTGTGTTCCCTCCCTCCACGAGTGCCAAGCTCCCCTCTTCGTATAAGATGATCTGACACCTTTCAGAAGAGGGGAGCTTGACCTGCCAGAGCTTGGGAAACATCTCATTCAGTCCTACATCATCCAGATGAGGATAGAGATGCCCCCAAAGGAGAGGAGTTTGACCCAAGGCCAGCTCATTCCCTCCCAGCAAAGCCTCGACCAGAACCGAGGTCTCCTGGTTGCCACCACAGTGAGGTGCTCCAAGGGAGGACTGCCCTACTCTGGGGGTCCTCATGTCATTGCTGCCCTTGCAGGCACCTCGACGGGCAGTGTGGGGCCCCTGCTCTCTCAAGCCTGGGGAGCTCTGCACATTTCCAGCTCCCTCCTGCCCTTGATATGCCAGCCAGGCTGCAGGATTCCCTGCCACCTCTTAAAAGTGACCACTGTCTGCAAAGACCAGAGAGGCTGGTGGGGAATGATTCAATCAGCTCCCTGTTCCTATAATGTCAGGTCTTTCCACTTAGTTGGAAAAGAAATTTGACACCCTTTTACCACAATGGGCATCCCAGTAAGGCCTCGCTGCGCCAGCCCCTCATAGGTCATTAAATCCATATGCAGACAGGATAATTTTTTTCCATACCGCCGAATGAGTCAGAAAGTCTCCCCCAGCAGGTGGGGTAATTTGGCCTTGGTATTTTCACCATCCTGGCCTTACCCCGAGAGCTGGAGAGAATCAAATCTCAGAGCAGGAAATGGCCAGGGATGCTGAGGTCTGGGTCCAGTTGTCCTGAGTTTACAGTTCAGGGCAACACCCTCCTCCCTGAAGAACACCCTGTCACTGGGATGTGGGGCTGCACTGGTCTCAGGAGTTAGAGGACTGGGGCTGGGGAGGAGGTGGCTGCATCTCCAAATTACCTATAGGGGATTGTGTCAAAGTGCAGTCCCTGGGCCTCCCATTGCCTGTGTGGGGACATTCTGATATGCCCCGGACTGTGGGAAAGGGTTGGGGATTTTTGGCAAGTATACTTTGAAAATATGCCTTCCCCAAACCTGAGAACCTCCCTCCCTACAATACCCCCTGCAGCCTCCTCCGGATCAGGTGCACTGAACAAATCCCAGCCCCTCTTTGTAAGGTTGAGAGGATGCAAGCAGAGAGGAGAGGGGCTTCGTCACAGGCACACAGGCCTGAGGTAGAACTTGCGATGTCAGTTACCTGTGCCACCTTTGAGTCTGGGGTTGATGCCAGGAACTTTGGCCTTGTATGTTTTATTTAGCCTGGGCTGCTCTCCCATCCGACTGGGCACTCCCTCTGTTCAGGGGCTATACCTTCCCCATCAGATGGAGAACTCCTTTAGGTCAGGGGCTCTGTTTTTTCTGCTCACTCCCAGATTCAAGGAAGGGACTCTGAATCTGCAGCAGGGAGAATAGAGGACCTTCAGAATAGAGGACGCTCCTGGGTCACATACATAGACATAATTGTTTTTCCCACCAGGCTATTGAGTTGTTTGTCCTCAGAACGTGACCAGGAGTTATTTCCAAGGCCCATTACACTACTAGCCTAACTAAGTTATCCAGCTCTGTTCTTTCAAGGAGTTCAGTGTCTGGGCCCGCTCTCCGTAGTTCTGCAAACTAGCCTTGAGGGTTTCCAATGGATCCCCCTTTTGGGGATTGGTGACACTGATATTTAGAGTTAGTGGGTGATGCCACAGGTCCTGAAGCAAGCAAGATTCAAGGCAGGATTATTAGGACCCAGACATCCAGGTCCCTCCCCAGGGTCCCTGATCCAGACCTCCCCAGGGAATGTTACTGTTAAATATTTGGCCCCTGGAGTGTGCCCAATGCCTTTGATTGTATCCGGTTTCCTGTTTCCTTTGAGAGGGAGAATTTCTCTGAAGGAAGTGGTTTATATCGTCCTAAAGCCTTACTTCCCTGGTCTTGAGATCCAAGTTTCCAGTTACGACTAGCTGAGATCAATGATAAGGAGGGAGGCAAGGAAGGAGGTCACCAGAGCTGTGGAATATCGCTCCTTCTCACAAGGCAAGAAAGTGGGAAGGGAAGGTGGAGGATTCGGTCCCAGACTACCCAAATTGCACGTTGCAGAAAGATGCAGACATGCTCCAGTCCCCTACCCAGCCGCATGCCCAGTGCCTTGGTGACAAGAAACAGGGACAGCCAGGCCTGAGGACCCTGCCATGGTCTCAGCAGTTCACAGGACACTTCATCACCCCTGCCTTCAAACAGAGCCATGTTTAGCCTTTTCCAAACCCATCCTGTGGATTCTCTCTCTCTTCTTCTGAGTCAACACATATTTATTAAGAGTCTGGTCTGTTCTCTCATCCCTCGAGGAGGGAGTTCTTGGTGATAACTACATTCAATTTTTCCTGCTCCAGCTTCACTCCTGAACCATTGGGATCTAACCAGGAACATGGAAATCGCTTAGGCATTTACAGCTGAGGGCTTTTAATGCCAGGAATTGGTCACACAGGTGATGAAGCATCTAAGAAGTCAAATAGGGGATAGTAAGGTAACTCAGACATTAGCAACACCAGGAAGCTACCCCTAGGCTGAAGGGCAAAGGAAGGAGGTGGTCCTGGAGCCCAGGGGCTACAGGGGGCTAGTAGAAGCTGAAACCATAGAAAGCTTGGCTGGTGGGAGGTAGAGCCAAGGAAGAGATGTAAACGCTCCCTGAGACCCATCTGTGACAGAGAGAGGCAGGTGGAAATATCCTTCCACTTCCTGCCTCCAGCACTCCAATGCCTTCCATGAACCCAGCGACCCAGGAGCTTGGGAAAGGCAGCCTGCAGGGGTCAGCCGCCCTCCCCCGTGACTCAGAGCAGGGCAGGGCAAGGAGGGGAAGCTGAGGACATACAGCTTCAGGACCAGCACACTCCAGTCTTGTCTGTACAGTAATGGAGCAGCTTCTCTGAGCACCTTCCTTCGTTGGTCAGTTCTTAGTCCACCAAAGAGAGTCTTTGTGGATCTCTATGTCGCCCGCCCCCCCCTTCTCTTTTCTCTGTCAGATGCATCTTTCCTGCCTAGGTCCCCTGGTCTGTTCACCACCTGATGGCATTCTGAGCTTTTCTTGTTCTAAGGAGGCTTATTGTTCATGTTCTCAGAGTCAGCCTAAAAGTCAGTCCCCAGTGGTGTCCAGGAAGAGCCCTCCTGTGAGGCTGTAGGCAGACAGAGGACACCCCTCTGTGCAGTCAGGCCTCCAACTGGATTTGATCCCACCTATGAAAGGGGCCTCTTCATGAAGCAAAGGACAAATGGAGAGCTCAGGCAGGCTCGTGGCTCCTGCTGGGGTTTAGCTTGAGACGGAAATGCTGTTCCTCTGGAAAAGTCTGGGGAGGCTAGTTCTGGCCAGGGTAGCCTCTGCTGGTCTCACAGTATGCAGAGACAGAGCTGGGGCTCAGGGCTGCCATAGATGTGCTGGAGGCTGGCTGGTGGCCTATTGGCACTCGCTCATACCTCTCATAAGAGGCCCTCATCAGAGCAACCTTATGTCACAGGACTTAAGCAGGGGACCAGTGGTTATCTGACTTAGCAGCAGATCCCCACAGCTTCTAGCCCAGTGGGGAATGAACAAGGGAAAGATTTTTTTCATCCAGGGCACTGTAATCGCTTCTAAGACTTCAGCTATGCCTTTCTAATCTGACTGTCTCTAATTGAGCACCTACCATTTAATCCTTATCTGTGGTTCCCTGACGTACTCACATGGTAGGTCCTCAATTAATCATGAATGATCAAATAAATTTTTTTAATTTATCATTTTTATTTATTTATCATTTATTTATTTATCACTGAATAAAATGTATTTGTCATTGAATAAATCATAAATGATTGAATAAATGGATATATGGATTCATGTATCCATTTTCACGTCTATTTACTCATTCATTCAACGAATAATTATTGAGCACTTTTCTAGGTACAGGGAACGCAGTTGGTGAACTTGCAAAATGAATCTCTGTCCTAATGGAGTTACATTCCACAGGAGAGAAACAGATAATAAATTCCTAAACACCTACATATTTATATCTGTATCTAATCGAGAGAGGAAGCAGTTGGGGGGGGTAGATGAATGGATTCAGAGTCAAGAAGTGATAAGCTCTATGAAGAGAATTAAAAACGGCAGAAGGGGGCTTCCCTGGTGGCGCAGTGGTTGAGAATCCGCCTGCCGATGCAGGGAACATGGGTTCGTGCCCCGGTCTGGGAGGATCCCACATGCCGCGGAGCGGCTGGGCCCGTGAGCCATGGCCGCTGAGCCTGCGCGTCCGGAGCCTGTGCTCCGCAACGGGAGAGGCCACAACAGTGAGGCCCGCATACCACAAAAAAAAAAAAAAAAAACGGCAGAAGGCTACAGAGTGACAGGCTTGTTTTGCAGGGTGGTCAGGGAGTCTCCTCTGAGGAGGTGACATCTAAGTTGAGATCTGGATGTGGGGGAAGGAGCCTTCCCAGCCCTCTCGGGGAGGTGAGCAGGAAGTGCAAAGGCCCCAGGTGGGAGGTGCACACAAAGAAGTGTCCAGCAGTGTGGTCTGGACTTCCTGAGTGAGGGCAACAGGATTGGGAGTAGGGGAAGGGCCCCTGGCCAGAGAGGGGTCAGGGTCAGGGAATGGCCCCACTCTCCCTTCAGTGGTCGCGATCAAAACATGAGAGTCATTCTGATGGTGCTTTCTCTCACCTGGACATCCAAACTCAGCAACAGGTCCTGTTGGCTCTGTTCCCGAACACATCTGACAGCCAGGCACCCCTCCCCACTCCCGACTGCCACCCGCGAGAGCTCACCACCTCGCCTCTAACCTGGATGATTGAAATACACTCCCCATGGTGTTCTTGCTTTCCCTGCTGCACACAACACACTCTCCACACCGCAGCCCGAAGTGTCTTTTAAAAACAGAAATTGGATATTACTCCTTTGCTTACAGTGGCTTTCCTTGCACAAGAATGAAACCTTGGAACCTTTCGTTTGACCGCCCCCCGCCCAGGTGGCCGTCCCAGACCACATCTGTGACTGCCCCGCCCTGGCCCTTGCCTTCACTCTCGGGAAGCCCCCACTAGCTGCTCTGCTCTCTGAGCCACTCGGGCCTCAGGACTTTGCCTGCTGGTACCTCATGCCTGGCTGCCCTTGGTGATCATGTCCCTCTCGGCTCAGCATCTCCTCCCCAGAGAGGCTGTCCGGAGCAATTACACAGCCTAAGTCAGCAGCACTCCATGCCCAGTCACTCGCTCTCAGGGTGTCCTATTTATTTCACTTGGTAGGTCTCAAGCGCTCTGTTTATTGGTTTATCCCCTGCCTCTAGAATGTTACTTTCCTGAAAGCCTGTTCTCTTCGATATCCCTGAACCCGGCACTTGTAACCTGGCACCTAAAAGCCCTCCGTGAATATCTGTTTAATGAATGAAAGGGACAGTGCCTCAGCTGCCTACTTGCCCCAGCACTGACGACTAAACAGCTGAGCAGATCATGAACAGACCAGTCTGAGGGCTACAAAGAGGTTGGACTTGGAGGGAGGAGGGAGGCTCCCAGGCAGGCCTGCTGCCATCTTCAGAGCTGCCCAGTCCAGGGGGTTACCTGAAGCAGGGGAGGTCCACCATGACTCCCTTCTTCTGTACTGGACCTCCACCCTCTGAGCCCCCCTTGTCCTCTATCTTCCCAGAGTGGCAGAGCTGGGGTCCTTCATGGGCTTTGGACTAGGACAAATCTCAGTCTTAGAAATTCCATGTCTACCTCTCACTCACTGAGTGACCTTGGGCATGTTTCATAATCTGAATCTCAGTTACTGCGATTAGAAAATGAGGATAATAATCATAATAATGCCTATGTCACAGGGCTGTCTATAAAGTTGGTGCCAGCGCATGAAAAACATCAATAAATGTTAGCTTTTATTAGCATTGTTATTATTACTGTCAATCAGTTAACTATTATTTTTGAACATCCCCCCTCCCTTAGCCTCCAGAACCTCCTCCTCTCCTATGGCAGCCCCGCCAGGGTGTCCAGGGAAGTAGCAAAGACTTCCTCTGCCTTGTCCTATTTGGGTACAGGATTCGTAGCCCTCCTTCCCTAACTCTGACCTCTAAACCACACTTACTTATTTTTTTTTTTTTTTTGAAAGGGCATATGCATTTTTTTTTTTTAAGAAGATGTTGGGGGTAGGAGTTTATTAATTAATTTATTTATTTTTGCTGTGTTGAGTCTTCGTTTCTGTGCGAGGGCTTTCTCTAATTGTGGCAAGCGGGGGCCACTCTTCATCGCGATGCACGGGCCTCTCACTATCGCGGCCTCTCTTGTTGCAGAGCACAGGCTCCAGACGCGCAGGCTCAGTAATTGTGACTCACGGGCCCAGCCGCTCCACGGCATGCAGGATCCTCCCAGACCAGGGCTCGAACCCGTGTCCCCTGCATTAGCAGGCAGATTCTCAACCACTTCGCCACCAGGGAAGCCCCACGCTTACTTATTCTTGCAGCAGCTATATTATGAAATACTTGTCTGTTCAGCTAGGCCAGCTCTTGGCAACAGGAGACTCTTCTACCTCTTTCCTTAAGCTCCCCCTTTTCCTCTTGGAGTCTCTGCCACCCCAGCTACTCTAGGTACCCAGTTTTTTCATTTTTCTCATCATCAATAAGAAGATACTGACAAATAAAGTAATTCATACTATGGGGTCAGTGTTATCTTGGCTTTAAAAATAACACACAGAGAGGGCGATTCTTAACCCAAAAGAACATCTCACCAATGGGGGGATTTTATGCACTGTGTGGGAGCTACAGGAGGGGGCAGGGCTCTCCCTGGTTTCTTCAACGACATCTTTAAGGAGCTGCCTGCCCTGCTTGCCTGTGGACAGGGCTCCACTGGGTGTTCCAGTGCCTCCATTCTGTTGCTTCCCCTTTGTCTGTCTGAGACTGCACACTCCTGAGGGCAGCCATCTCTCTGGCTAGCTCTCACAGGGCTGTCTATAAAGCTGGGGGTTATGGGGCCTTGGACCATGACTTGGTGGGACAAGTGTTTGTGGCATATTCCGCACGCCCCACCCCATGTGCACCCTAGGACTTGCAGCCTCTGCTTCTCTTTCCCACGTGTAGGGAGAGGTAAGTTTTTCTCCCAGCTCTGAGAGGCAGCCCTTCCTGTGAGAGCCTGCCCTACCTCAGCCAAGGTCCTGGGTCCAGCCCTTTCCCACCATGGAGAAAATAGCAAGAAAAACAGATGAGAACTGATACCCTAAACCGCAGGGTCTGCTGGGACCTGGCCCGGAGGAGCCCCAGGAAAGCTTTAACCCCGGGGCTCCAGGCAGTTGGGAAGGGTGAGGGGAAGAGAAAAGGCGGGCGCCTCTCGAGCTAGAAGTTACCTCCTCCTCTGTCACCTGGGACACTGTCAGAATTCACCTCCTCTCTTGGTGGGTCATCACTGCCCAGATGTGGGTCCTGGGCGAGATACCCCCTCCCCTAGTCCTCAGGCTGGATGGCAATACCAGAGGTCACTTTGTCTACCC
Source organism: Kogia breviceps (assembly GCF_026419965.1). Classification (NCBI taxonomy): domain Eukaryota; kingdom Metazoa; phylum Chordata; class Mammalia; order Artiodactyla; family Physeteridae; genus Kogia; species Kogia breviceps. The sequence goes on along the minus strand of NC_081310.1, from coordinate 67,424,417 downwards.
CCCTTTCTCTGGGTGGTACCACCTTTGAACAGGGTCTAGACATTCCCATTTTAAAGCTTTGTAGGAAAGGGATGTTCCCAATTTCCCAGTCATCCACATCTAAACAACCCACAGTCAGCCTGGTGCCCTGAGGAGAGCTGGTCTTGGAGTCAGGAGATGTGGGCAAGTCCTTTGCCCATTTCTGGACCTCGAGTTCCTAATCTGTAAAATGGGGAGTCCATTATGAGCTGTAGTCACCTCACAGGGTGGTTACGGGGATTACCTGGGACATAAATGTAAAAGGGCTTTGTAAATGACAAATACGACGTAAAGCATAGCTGTGATGGGCTGTGATCGGGGGTGCCTGACCTACATCCTTCCTTCTGCAGCTGCAGCTCCACTGGACCCCGCTGAGGCTCACCACAGGGACATGCCCCCTGCCTGTGACAGCCGTGGCAGAGTACCTTAGCCTTTTTTCTCTTTTGATAGAATGACCTGCGCTCCTTTAGTCTCACCCCATAGACTTGCCCAGAGCTTCTTTCACTATAGGACATGTGGGAAGCACTTTAAGCTCATCAGAAACAAACCTTGAGCCAGATGTTTACAGAGCCATTAGGCTGTGTTTGCTGAGCATCTAGAGATAGCAGGGTTTCTCAGGTGCGTGTGTTTTCAGGGGCTTGGAGGGTTAGGAGCTCAGGCACAGGAATGTTGGTGGTGTGCTTACAGAGCACTTCACATATGTTAGCTCATCTGAAGTGGGTCCCACAGTCTCACTTTACAGGGGAAGAACTGACCTAGTAAGTTGCAGACGTGGGGCCCAGATATGGATCTCTGACTCCAAAGTATGCACCAGGCTGGCTATCCTGCTGGGGATTCAGGAGGTGGAAATAGGCGTTAGTTACAGCAAGAGAGCAGGGATTCGATCTAAGAAAACTTCAGGAAGGCAGAAGCAAACTAGACAGATTTCAAGGCCCCTTGGAGCTTTGGGGACACAAGGACCCTATGATTACAGAGTAGGGGATGGGGCACCACACTGAAGGTGTTGGAGTCATCTAGGGGTGTCAGTTTCCCCACTGGAATGGTGAGATTGGAAATGAGGTTGCTTATCTAGTGCTTGCTTTCTAGATGGGGTGGGGATGGGGTTGGGGTCCAGTTTCTCCCATCCCTCAAATCATTCCCCTTCCCACTCCTGTAAAGCCTTCAAGGAGCAGTGGGCTTTGGTTCAGGGTGAGAGGGACCTTAAGAATCATTGCTGTGAAGGAGAATGCCGCAGATTCCACAGGCACGGGACAGAAGAAAACGGAGTCCGAGGGAGGCCTCTGCTTTCACACCCGTGGGTCTCAGTAGCCGTTCACATGCTCAGGAAGGCACTCCATCCATCTCAGAAGCTACATTGGAAAATAACAACTGGGCAGGCTGCTGGGCTGAGCCTGCTCCTCAGCACAGAACTGGGCGGGCCCCAGCCCTTGGCACCAGCTCCCTGGCCAGTGCGTGGGCAGAGGACATGCTGGCTCCTGGCTGGATTGGTTTAAAGGGAAGTGGGGAGCCCCCCCGCCCGGAGGGGCATCCCCTCAACCCTGGGGGCAGGGGTGGGGGAAGAGTCACGGCCCATGGGCAGCCTCATCCATTTTCTGTGTCATCCAAACGTTTTCATCATCTGTGTATGTCATGGCATGAAAAAGGTTGGTAGCTCTGCCCCTTGACATCGTCCTGCTTATTTCCTTCCAAGGACATATCACAACCTCTAGTTGTCTTGTTTATTTATTTCCTTACTTTTATGTTATCTATTTCTTCACCCAAAATGTGAGCTGCATAGAGGTAGGGATTCTTAATCTTACTCCTAGCACAGAGACCAATGCCTGGCAGAGAAAGCACGCAAAAATGAATGAATACACCCATGCATGCATGCATAAATGGGAGTCCCTTGCATGTAATCCTCAATGAACATCAGTTTTCTTTCCTGAGAATAATTCCCAGTTAGCTTGGGGGTGGAGAGCTGGTTCTTGAGATCAACTCCTCAGGAGATAAGCACTGTACATGACTGAAAGGGGAGGCTAGGTAAGGATGGAGGTGGGAGGTGGGGGCACTGGTAGAGATGGGACACAGCCAAAAGGACGGGGTGTGGGAAGGCTTTTTATGATAGTGTGTCAGCTGGCCCAAGGGGAGGGGTGGTTTGTTAATCACCTTGTTGTTGTGGTCAGTTAGGAAGCACAGGACAGCGCTGCCACCCTCCATGTGGTCTTGGGCAGAACACGTGACTACTGTGAACTTCAGTTTTCTCAGCTGTCAAATGGGCACTCATTCCGCTGGTGCTTTTCTACCCCACGGGAACTGTCACGAAGCAATGATAAGGTCACCAGTGGGGGTGTGCCAAGCACATGTGAGCAATTTTTACTTTGGTAATTTTAGCAAAACTCCTAAGGGAATCCATTTGTTATTTTCTTCTCTGTTTTTTTCCCACCCTCAGCAGTAGACATGAACCAGTGCATTGCAAGTTCTGGCCTAAATTTTAGATCCCAAAGACTTGACCCTCTAGCCAAAGACATGCACCTCCCGACTCACTGGGCCCTGGCTGAGCAGGGGCCTCCTCTTAGAGACCCCCGGGGGCTGGGTGAACTGAGGAGGGGGCCTCACACTCTGCCCTCCTCTCCCCCAGGTACAAGACAGTGGTGACTCCCCGAAGGGCTGTGGTGGCCATCGTTGGCTGCTGGATTCTCTCCTTTGTGGTGGGCTTGACACCTATGTTCGGCTGGAACAACCTGAGTGCTGTGGAGCGGGCCTGGGTGGCCAATGGCAGTGTAGGTGAGCCCGTGATCAAGTGCCAGTTTGAGAAGGTCATCAGCATGGAGTATATGGTCTACTTCAACTTCTTTGTCTGGGTGCTGCCTCCACTGCTTCTCATGGTCCTCATCTACCTGGAGGTCTTCTACCTGATCCGCAAGCATCTCAACAAGAAGGCGTCGGCATCCTCTGGCGACCCGCAGAAGTACTATGGGAAGGAGCTGAAGATCGCCAAGTCGCTGGCCCTCATCCTCTTCCTCTTCGCTCTCAGCTGGCTGCCCCTACACATCCTTAACTGCATCACCCTCTTCTGCCCTTCCTGCCATAAGCCGAGGCTCCTCATGTACATCGCCATCTTCCTCACACATGGTAACTCGGCCATGAATCCCATCGTCTATGCCTTCCGCATCCAGAAGTTTCGGGTTACCTTCCTTAAGATTTGGAACGACCACTTCCGCTGCCAGCCTGCACCCCCCATTGATGAGGATCCTCCAGAAGAGAGGCCCGATGACTAGACTCCACCTCCTGCACACATCTGGGGCATCGCAGCCCAGTCCTCACCTCCCTGCTGTCCCGCCTGTCTCCCTTGTCTCCCTGACCCTTACTGGGCTTTGGGCTGTGAGCGCCCTGCACCTCGAGGTCCTAGAGGAGTTTTGGGAGGGCAGTCCATGGGGAAAGAACGAGGTAATCTGAGGGGAGGAGGAAAGTGGCTTGAGTCTCCCCACCTGCCTGACCAACCCACAGGCAGCCCAGCGCATCAGGCTGAGTGGGGCTTGGGGACACTGAGACTGCCATGGGGCCATGTGGGCCAGAAGGGCAAGCTCAGCTCCCATGGAGGGAAAGGAGGGGAGTCTGCTTGTCTTAGGTGGTAGTGGTACAGGCCTGGGACCAAGTTTAAGGAGAGGAGAATATCCCCGCCAAGATGGAGGGAAGGAGAGAAACTAGATGTCCTGGCCTTGTTTTCTCTCCTGTTCTGTAGCAGAAGGTGGCCAGAGCCACTGACAGGCAGGAATCAAGGAGCCTCAGTCCCCACCTCCCAGAACCCTGTGTTCCTGGCCATGCTGCATGCCAGGGTGCCTGCTCTCTTTGCCCTGGGGATTCCAGGGTTATACTTGGGAGAGGCCGAAAGAGCGAGTCCAGAAATAATTTCCAGTGTTTGCTTTATTCTCCACTAGCCCTTGCACCTGAGTGGAGGCTCCGAGCTCTCTGGAGCTCATGTGGAATGGTAGGTGTGGGCCTCAAACAGCCACTGGGAGACAGTGTTGAGCCCTCATCCTTGCCCTGAGCCTCCCAAGTAGGAGACTTGGAGTGTAACTGCCTGTCCTCTGGGCCACCAGCTCTCGGTGATGGGCATGTGCCCTCCTAGGTGACACCCATCTCTGTTGCTTCTGAGCCAGATGGAGAGGAGAACCCCAGACATGCCAACTCTTGGGAGTATTCTGCCTGCCTGGGAAGTGAATGAAGAAGGGAAAGTGGGCTGCTGTGGTCACGCTGGGATGAAGTGGGACAGGGTGGTCAGGCCAGAGGAGGCTACCCTCCTAGGTGTATGCGCAGGAAGGTCTTACCAGAATTTAGGTACCCTCAGTACCCCTGACACTGAGCACAGTGTTCATGGGCTTTGAGGCTCTGTTGCAGAGTCTAGGCCTTTAGACTAAACCCTTGGGGAAGGGTCCACTCCTGGCCAAGCCCAAAGCTCCTTATACAGAGGAATGAGGGCCCAGGTTCTAAGTGTGAATAGCAACTCCAGACATGATTCCAGGCCCTTCCCTCTCTCAGAGGTGGGATATCCCCTGGCTCCCAGGGTGGGCCACTTGACTAATAAAAGACTGTGAACTCTCATGGAGAACGTACCCCACCACTATCTGAGGGCAACAAACAACCTCAACAGAGAAAAAGCCATGGTGGGGGATGGGGAGAAGTGAAGAGAGGGGGCACTTGGAGGCATTTGGAGCAACGAGGGTTCCAAAGAAGGGTGTGTCTGTTCCTATAGTTATCCTCTTCAGGTAGCAAACTCTGCACATGAAATGAGATCCTAAAAACTCTCATATCTGGAAAACCCCCATGACACTGCGAGCCCCCTCCCACTGGCACCTTCCTCATGGTGTCAGAGGTGGAGACCCCCTCGTGGCGATACATTCAACACCCCCTCGTGGTGACGCATTCAACACCCCCTCGTGGTGACGCAGTGCCGCCCTCATCATGACGGTGCTTGTCACAGAGGCCCCTGCACTGTATCACCACACACCTTTATTCAAATGCTTCTCGCCCAGTGTACAACTCTCTGCAGGAGCGCTCCAATCTTTGCACTTTCCAGGGCCCCTTGTATCCAGGAAGCCTGGCCTGGGGCCTGCTAGGCAGATACCAAGGAGCAAAGCCATCAGTCATCACTATGGAGATGGGACCTCTGGCCTCCGTGGAGCTTGATTCTGGGCCTGGCTGCCCTGAACCCTCAGGCCTGCAGCACCTAGCAGAGAACATGTTTCATGAGCCCCTGCTGTTAGGCAGAGCTGGGCTATACGTGCCCTGCTGAAGGGGTGATATGGGGAGGATGAAGCAGTACCCCTCTTCCTTTCCCAGGCCTCCTTCCCCTTAGGCCCTTTGGCCCAAACCCCAGGTCTCAGCTCTGCCCACTGCAGCTCCAGGATACATCCTCACTAGTCCAGGGCCTCAGAACCACCTGGGGAGGGCAGTCAGGGCACGGATGTTGCCCCTACTTTTCTGACTGAGGAAACAGGTCCAAGGGAATGCCCTGGCCTAAGGTCATTCAGAGCCAGGCCTAGACCCTGTCCTCTGACCATCCACTGAATCCCTTCCACTGAAGGCCCATCCCTTCCAGGCCTCACCAGCATCACCCTGCCCTGCAGCGTCTGTGGAACACCCCCAGGACTGTGCGTGCTCGTTGCCTGTGACTGCAGATTTGTACTCAGAGCTGGCTGCCCTCTTCCCTTCTCACTCCCACCCCTGCTCCTGGCGTCCGCCCCCAGAGGCGGCAGATGGAATGCATGCAGCCATTTACCTTCCTCCTCATCACAGCCTCCACCAGTGGCTCTTCAGTGTGTGGCTGAGGCTGGGAGAGATCTGAAGGTTAGAGCTCAGGGAGGGGGTGGGTGTCTGCCGGGGACCCGAGTGGGGGGGTGAGGGGGGGGTGCATGAGTCTCATGCCCTCACCCCAGTGATCCATCTGTCTACGAGGCAGACTCTACCGCCTCCTTTACCCACATTAAGCCATCCTCCCTCTCGGAAAGTCCTTCTGACAGCCTGACCTCGATTTTCACTACCCCTGTCTTGCCTTGATTTTCAGTGCTCAGCCTCATCTAGTCCAGCAGGAGAAGAGGTGGCTTCTTCTGGTCTCCCATCCACTGGAGGGTTCCTAAGGAGTGACCCCTCTCAAGCCCTCACCTTTGACCTCCAGCCGGCAGTCCACAGACGCCTCCCCCAGCACATTGATGGCCTTGCAGGTGTAGACCCCGGAATCGAAGGGGCTGGGTTTCCGGATCTCCAGGGTGCAGACACCTTGCTCAGAGAGGGCGCGGTATTTGGGATCACCCTGGATGTCCATATTGTTTTTCATCCAGATGATCCTGGGCTGGGGAAGCAAGGTCAGAAGAGAGCTGGGAAGTTTGTGGGCCAGGACGAGGCTCTCAAAGGCCATCCTCAGCTTAGGGAAAGATGCCTGGGAAGATTCTTCAACCCCAGTGCCCCTGCCCAGGGCACAGCAGGGCCCTGCCCCTCACCTTGGGTGATGCTCGGACACTGCAGAAGAGCTGCGTGCTGTAGCCAGGGGTGGAGGTGTGGTCAGCCAGGGGCTGGGTGAACGAAGGGGCTTCTGAGAAGTCTCGCTCAACAAAGCTTTTAGGTTTGGCAACAATATCTGGTTTTGGGGGAGAAAATAGGGTGAATTTGAGGTTACAGAAGGAGACCTCTTAAGACTGACCTCATCCATTTTCTTAAAATCACTACAGCCTACACTTAGGTATCCCATTTAATCTACACAGCATTCCTTTGCAACGATAAATTTGTCATCCCCAGTTGACAGATGGAAAACTAAGACCCTTCGTAGATGAGGGACTTGCCCAATATCATGTAGTGAGTTTGCGGCTTAAGCAGTGGAAGGTCAGGTGGTGACTGTGGCTCTCTGAGCAGAGAGCTGGCGGTCTGGAGAAAAATTAAGGGCGGGAGACAATCCATTTCATCCGTGCCGCCTCCTCTGGAACCCCATGGCAGGACCCCAGGCTCCTCGGGTCTTTGGGAAGCCAGGCACAGCCAACATGCAGGAGCTTAGAGTCAGTATGTCTCAAAGAGGCAGAGGAAAGCCGAAACCACAGCTGGGTGAGTCACAGAGGGGAAGAGAGAGGGGAGTGGGCAGCAAAACCAAACACACAGATGATCTTGGCTCAGGGTAGAGACTAAAAACCCAGGGATTCTACATTTCATTTCTGTTTGTCTTTGGAGACTTGACTGGCTTTCTTCTTTTAAACGAAATTTCTTCCTAATTCTGTGCAGTTCAGGCTAGTGTTTAAAAGAGTGTGCTTTCTGCAGCCCACACAGACTGTACGGGGGAGGGCCTTGGAGCACACAGGGTGACAGGGAGAAAGGGCTTGGAATTTCACATTTGATGCAAGAGGGCCACGTGCCTCTATAGAGACAGTAAATACCCATATCTCTCTTGTCCATCTATGTGGTGTTATATTAGGGTCGGGAGTTTGCTTTTACTCACCAGTCTACCTATCCACACACATTGCCCTTCAGAGTAGCTCCCTTGGGACACTACACAGGAGAATCAATGACTGCTATGATATTGGCAGCCATACAACCTCTTTAGAATAAGTGCACAGCCTCCCAAGGGGTGCTTCTCATTTGCATGGTTTGCTCTGATGTGTTTGTTACAATGAATCAACCATATCCATTTCTTTACAGTCATGCCGTGTGAATGTGTGTGTGTGTGGGGGGGGGTAGCTGTGGAGTGTGTGTGGAGAGGGCAGCAAAAGCTCTGGCAAGTGGGCACCTATGAGAAGCACACAGGGAGGGGTGCTGACACACCAAGGAAAAGTCAGAGACAGGGAGAAGGGTCAGCATGGCAAGGCCCAGCTTGGTTTCCGGTCTTGGACCCAGACCCACCTGCCTTCTGGATATGGGCGAGCTCCTTGGTGACGGCCGCCGAGGCACTGAGTCCGCACAGGTTTTCCGAGAAGACTCGGAAGGAGTAAGAGTTACCCACGATGAGGTCGGAGATTGCGCAGGTGGTCGGGTGGTAGTGCTCCAGCACTGTGAACCATTGCTGCAGAGACCCTGGACCTGTCATCCTCCCCTCCCCTCTGCCCTCCCCCTTCCTGCTCCCCCTGTGGCCTCTTCCTCAGAGGGGCTTGTTCCTGTCCTGTCCCTGGGAGGCTGAAACATCCAGCTTTGGGTCTGAGGGACTTTAAATTGGGAGAAGGAACCCCTGGGAGAATGTGACCTTGCTGGGGTCCTCAGAGAATTCTAGAACTTTACTGGTCAAAGTGGGGCCCGAGGTCCTGCAAAGTAAGAATCACCTGAGAACTTCATAGAAGTTCAGGATCTCAGTCCCCACCCCAGACCCACTGAATTAAGATCTGCATTTTAGCAAGATTCCCAGGTAATTCCTATGCACATTACACCACACAGGGAGTCAGGTTAGTGGTGGGCAGACCAGAGCTCTTTGGTCCGTGGACTCTTAGTGGACAGGCCTTCCCAGACACCTAGGCCACTTCTTCCCCCCAAAACCCAATCCCAGTCAGACCTTCCTCCTCCCCATACTCTGCTCTAGCAGGCCTCACCCCTGTCTTTTTGTCTGCCTTCTGCACTGTGTAGCCCAGGAGCTCTGTGTTGCCTGTGTCCTTGGGTGGTGTCCACTCGAGGGCAGCGTTGCAGCCCCAGACATCCAGTAGTCTGATGCTGCTGGGGGATCCAGGTTTCTCTGTAGGACCAGAGTGTGAGAGAGAGTGAGGGAGAGGGCTGGGCTTGCTGCAACATCCCCCCACCCAAGATCTGGCTCTTATCACTCTCTCTTGGCCTGACCCCATTGGCCATCAGTTCTGAGGCAGGAGGTGAGGTCTCTGGGTCCCCAGCAAGTCAGCCCTGCCTCCCCTGGCCCCATACCGATCACCAGGATGTTGATGGCTGCCTTGGCCTCCAGGCCTTCCAGCTGTACAGTGAGCTCATAGCAGCCTGAGTCGGAGCGCTGGGCTGAGCGGATGAAGAGGATGGAGTCCTGGTCCCCGGTGTGCACACTCACCCGCTGGCTGTCCAGGGCGTGACCATTGTGGGTCCATGAGGCCTGAGGCTTGGGACTCCCCTGGGAGGGAGGAGCCCTCAAGGTGAGCGCAGAAGGCACCAGCACCCCCACACCCACTCAGCTCCAGGGATCCCTGTGCCAGGGGAGCTGGCCCCATTGGCCCTTCTGAGCCAGGGGCAGCAGAGGCTAGAGCCACAGGTGCTGCCTAGAGCCTCATTCTCCGGATGTCCAGCCAGCCCCGGGGCCACCTGTGTCCTGTTCACCGGCTGGAGAATCACAACTGAGTCATGTGTACAACAGAGGGAGGAGGAGCCCATCTTGGTGGGTGGGTCTCAGGCAGACCTCCACGGGGATCCTGACATTTCCTGGGCTCCTCTAATACACCTCAGACGGGGGCCCTTATTTCACCCAAGCTCTTATCCTGGGCAGGAGGCATACTCACCTGGAAGGGGATTTGCAGGTTAATCATCTCTCCCACCTGACGGACATAGGTCTGTCGAAGGTGGCGGGGAACGCGGATCCTGGGGGCCTCTGCATGAAAGCGAGAGGCTAGGCTTAGCACGGCAGGAGGGCTGCTGATTGGAGGCTTCTGGGGCAGGGGCAGGCAGGGCACAACTGGAGAAGGCTGCTGGCTGGGTAGGAGGTCTCCTGGGTGTGCTCTGAGGCTGCCTTCTTGTGGACAGGGCAAAGCTCACTCCCCAGATCCAGGGACCCAAATCCCCTGAGGCCCTTGGGGACTTGAGAGCCAAGAGGTTCCCGGAGGGCAGGGCCTCCACGGTGTGAACTGGTAGGCATCCCGGGCACTCCCTTGGTGCCCTGACCCTGCCAGACTGGGATTTGCCCTGCAGCTCTGGTATTTCTGAGCTCCAGATGGGCCCCAGCTGGCTCACTGGCTCCCCCTGGTGGGCAGCATGTGCTGCGCCTGTGGGCCTGCATTCCCTCGAAGGGCGGCAGCACTGTCTTCCCAGGCTCTCTGCCCTTCTGCTTTGAACAGCTCAGGCCTTCAGAGAAGCCCCTGTGAGACCCATTTGTCCACCGCTCTGTCTCCAAGCCGTATGGGAGGATTGGGATCTTTCCCTTTTTAAATGAAGCCAGAGCAGACCTACCCCTTCCTTCTCTCTTACTCCTGCCACGACCTTTCAGTCTGCGGTGGGGAAGTCCTTCCTGACACTTTACTTCAGTCCCATGCTACGGTAGAGAACCACTTTCCTGACTATCACCTAATCAGGTGCAACCACTGAAGCTGTTGGGCCTTCCAAGGGAAGCTGCAACAGCCCCTGCCACTGTCCCCCTGGGCGGGAGTAGGGGTGGTGGAGGCTGAGGCTCCTCGGTGGCAAACAGGTGGCAGCAGTTGGTCAGCGGCACGTAGGGCAGAGAGAGAGGAGACAGAAGGAACACGGTGTCTCTGAGGATTAGCTGTGCAGGCACTTGGCCCTGGGAGCATCAGGCGTGGAATGTTCCAGGGGCAGCTGCAGGGGGCCAGGCATGCTTGGCAGCTCCAGGTGGCTGAGGAGGGACAGCTGAGCAGCTGAGGATTCTGGACAGGGTCCCCACCCTGCCCTGCCCACGAGGGGGGCCTGGCTGGCTGCTCCCTGTTTATTCACAGCCTCCTCCCCTCTTCTCTCCAGGAAATCCCCTTCTCTCCTGCCAGAAGAATTTTAATAGAGTAGAGGGTGCTGAGTCTAGCTGACTCCTTCAGTGTTAGGCCTTGAAGTAGAGGACCCTAGCCCCTGCAGACTCTCAGAGTCTGAAATCCCTGGGCCCTCAGGAAAGGTCCAGGATACCCACCAACCCCACTCCCCAACAAGGAGGGCTTCCTGGCACTCCCAGGCTAGAATCGATGAGTCCATATTGAGCTGCCAGGTGGGACCATGTCTCACCCAGACTCAAAGGAGGGGAAAGTCCTCTGGTTTTGAAAACCACCAGAAAAAGACTCCCTGCTGCCTGGTAAGACATGAACTGTCCTGTGTGGGAGTCAGGTTCTGGGACTGCCACTGATAGGCTAGGTGACCTCAAGGGAGTCCTGGGTGCCTTTGGACCTGCTTGGCTTGGATGGACAAGCCATGACAGTCTACAGTTCTACACTCCCAATCCCCTGGTTCCCACATCTCTTGGGCCTTAGAGTTGAAAAGTATTTCCTTGAATCCAAACTTGACCCCCTTCTGTGGCCGTGAAACCCCCTCTGTCTGGAGGCCTTGTCCAGAATTATGGGGTCAAGATGAGGAGGGGGGAACAAGAAGAAAGGTGGAGAAGGCCTCAGGCCACCTGCTGGCCTATGTCTCTTGTCACCCTGAGGCTCTGGGCTGTCCCCAGAGACCTTGGATCAGACCAAATGACTCACTGCCATTAACAGACTGAAACCTGATCAGTCCTGGGAGGCCCTGAGGCTAATGCACCCTACAAATAGAAATCTTAGCAAGGGTATAGCAGCTGGCCTCCCAAGTTCCCAGTGCAGCACTGGCCTCTGGGGATGGAGAAACCTTCACCGGCCTTTTGCAGGGCGTTAATCTTCTTCCCACTAGGGACGTGGTGCAGCAAGAGGCAAGCAAAGACTCCTCTCTGTTCCAAAACGTTTGGGAGAATCTGGAACCCAGGCCATATGAAATGAGCAGAAAATGAACTTCCATGGCCGCTGAAGGAATTAAGATTAGGTAGGAAGAATGTAATGACTCTAAGCATTGGGACTCTGAGGGAGGTGACCTGGGGAGCTTGAGCTCTCACTTCTGGAGGTCAGGAAGCTTGGGGGCTGGGCCACTCAGGGAAATGGCCTCTTTGACCTCTAGAGGCCCCTTGCTGCTGAGGAACCTGGGACTTTCTTAAGGCAAAATGGCGATAGCAGGTGGCTTGTGCACATGAGTGTGGGATGGGGGGAAATGACTGCCCGGTTTGCTCTACCCATTGGCCTCAGTTTCTCCATCCATTAGATAAGGTGCCTGGGAAGGGCTGGGGAGCAGGATTTACCAATGATCCTTTGGATGTGGACAGGCTGGTCCAGCACAGCTGGTGGGCCAGCCCCCGCAGAGCTCACTGCAGTCACACGTACGAAGAACTTGTCACCTAGAGCCAGGTTCCGCATGGTCTGCTGGGTCACCATCATGGGCCGGGAATTCACAGGCACCCACTCCGAGGCTGAGAGAAATGAAGAGAGTGCAAGACCCTGGCTCCATGGCTGTGGGCACCCTTCTCAGTGGGGCTTCTCTTCTCGCTGATGATCTGAGGAAGCTGACCTCACTTTCTGGGACTTATTTTCCCTTTGCCTCCCTGACTTCTTGTTGTCAAATGGCATCAAAGACACCTGATGTTAGAACCCTTGAGTGATGGCCGGAGATGGGTTTGCCGGAGCCCAGAGAGGGTTGGACACATTTGCCAAATCACACAGCAAGGTAGGGGCAAAGGCAGAGGCCAGGCTGAACTTGCCTGCCACGGAGGTGGATAAACAGGATGGTGGCATGAAGAATTTGGCCAGAGCCGCCCGTCCCCTATTTCTCCTCACTGTCTCTTATAGCTTACCCTCCCCCTCAGCTTCGTTTGCTCTCCATCTCCTGCTTGCCCTCCCCAAGCAGGGTCCTCTGAGACTTAGCACCGCCTTCATTCTCACAGAGGAGTGCCCCAGTGTCACCTACCCTTTTAGCTCTGTTACTCAGAGGCTTCCTGGAGCTGGAGGACAGGGGGCCTCCTAAGGCCGTTTGGACATCCTCCTGCTTTCAGAGGTGCGTTGGTGGAGCAAGAAGCTGTGTGTGAGTGGCTTGAGCGGACTGCTTCCTCTCCCTCCTTCTGTATCTCCCCTTGGACTGACCCAACTGCAGAGTCTGGGGGCTTGTCCCTGCTGCCCTCTAAGCCCACCTCCCCTGGGTGTATGCAGGGCTTAGCCCATAGCTCACCTCCCTCTCGGCGGAGTTCCAGAACATAGCCCTGGAGCCCCAGCTTCCCTAGCCTCTCCGGGGGTTCCCAGCTCACGGTCACCGCGCTGTCACTCACGTCCTCCACAGCCAGCAACAGCGGGGCACTGGGGACATCTGAGGGGGAAGCAGGGGGAGATAAAGAGGTTCGTAGCCAAAAGCTCTCCCCGCACCATTCTCCGCCAAGGCTGCCTCCCTCCTCCACGTGCCCCGCCTCTTGTCACCTTCACTTGGAGGTGTGGGTTTAGAGGCTGCGGGGGCAGGCGCCTGAGGGGCAGGCTCCTGTGGCTTGGGAGACTGCTCTTCCCCGGTGGACTTCGGTGCTGCCACTTCTCCAGAGGGCTCTGTGGTGGGCACATTTGCAGACTCAGAGGCAGTCTCCTCCGGACCACACGCAAGGGCTTCCCAGGTGGCTTTTCCTCTCATTGCCAAGGTTGCTGGAGGGTCAGGCTGGAGAACGCAGGGAGCAGCACTGGAGGGTCTGGGCTTCCAGGGTGCCTGGGACACCTAGGTCCAGGCTTATATAGTCAGGGGGCTGCCCCACCCCCAAGCAAATGATTCCCAGCTGTGGGGTCAGGTCAGGCAGGGGGACTGGGAGGGTGAGTGGGGAGGCGCTGAAGCCAGGAATAGCTCTGGCGGAGGACTGCAAGGGTCGCTGCAGGAGTGTACGACCTCGTCCATCACCCCGATTGGATCTCAGCAGACAGGGTTCTGGTGCCCAGATGGGGGGAGGGTACAGATCGGTGAGATGGGACCTTGCCAGGAGCCTGTGCCAAGGGTCAGGGCGAATGGGAACAAGAGCTTCCATCTGGAGAATGAACCCAGATCAGGCTCTGTGTGTTTGGCCTCTGGGGGACCAATTGTGCCCAGGGCTTCTCAGCTTGGGTGCTGGGGTCCAGACAGCCTGAAACAGCCTTCTCTTGGGAGCACTCCCAGCTTTGTCCCTGGGGTTCCCCACTCCCCTGGTCCTCACATTCCCTGGGAATTCTCACTTGTGCTGTATGAGGTTGAGGGCCTAGAGAGGGAGGGAATTGAGTTGCCCAAGGTGAGCCTGATTGGAGGAAGGTCTTCTAGCAATGGGACCCCAGGAAGGGAGTCTACGGCGCCTGGTTACCCAGCTCCTCCAATCCCTGCTCTGGACCTCAGTTTCCCCATCTGTTACAGAGAGCACTCTGACAGTCCCCTAGCCCTTGGGGGTAAAAGCAAGTCATAAGACAGGTCTGGAAGAGACCTTGGAGGAGGACAGCACTCTGAGACTTGTACTCTTCGAAGCAGGACATCTGCATGCCACAGGGAAATGAGGCAGGTACAACCAAATTTCTAGTCATTGAGTCATTCATCCAATAAAACAGTAAGATTGGGAATGATTTAATAAGGCTGAAAATAACATGTGTCAGGGAGGAGGGGAAGTAACAAGAACTCTCATTGCTGGTGGGAGCGTAGATGGGTGCAATCTCTTTGGAAAAAGTGAGACAGTATCTAGTCAGATTGAAAATGTGCAAAATCTATTACCCAGCGGTCACACCCCCAGAAACTCTCACATCTGTGCCCCAGGAGACATGCATGCAAACATTCACAGCCGCATTGTTTGTAACACCACATCTGGAGAACACAGCTCTCCCTCAACAGGGGAATGCATAAACAACTGTGACATGTATGTGCCCCTATAAACCAAAAATGGAATAAAATGAGCAAACTTCAGCTACATGGTTGATCTAACAGACATAACGGGGAGCAAAAGGAGCCAGGCACAGAGAGCGATGAGACCCCTTTCATAGTCAATGCAAGCAATACCAGCTCTCTTCTTCAAGGGGCATCTCTAGGGGGTGAGACCACAAATGAAGACAGGGAAGGTCAGGAGAGTGCCTGCCTCTGGGCAGGAACAGGGATGTATATGACTGGAGTTTCAGGGGCACTAATTAGTTTCAGGGGCACTAATGAGGTCTCATTTCCTGTCCTGGGTGGTGATTACACAGGCTTTCACTATATAGTAACTCTTTAAATTAAACAAATACATTTTATGCACTCTTTAGCTTGTATGATATATCCCATAATTTAAAACTAATACACTTGTAATTTATTTAGGGCCCTCAGTGGTGTGCATGCTCTCCCCCTGCCCCGGGGCTTGGAGGCACAGGAGTATGGCCACCTCTCACCAGTGGCTGTCCTTGTTGTGGGGAGGCGGCAGAGGGCCTGGGGAGCCTCCAGATCCTGCCCTGCTCGGGTGCCCGTGCCCTCTGCCGGGTGACTCAGTGTCCTGCTGGGCGGTCCTCCAGGACTGGAGACCAGATCCCTATCCCTGGCCTCTGACTCTGCAGCTATAAGTGAATGTGACTAACTCTGCAGGACCCTGAGTCAGCGCTCCAGAGACTGTCTCAGGATGGGGGAAGGGTGGCCAGGGGAGGTAGGGTGGGGGTTGACTGCCCTGGAGGACTCACAGCCCCTGGCTTTTCAAAGACCCCTGTGTGGTAGGGTAGGTAGTGGGCAGGGATTAAGGAATGCTTGGCCCACTGGCCAGCAGTGAAATGCCAGCTGCCCCCTGAAGCTCTGGCCAAGTTCTCACTCTCTTTTCCTTTAGCTTGGTGGTGACCTTGGAATCAGCTGCATCTGCCCCGCTCCAGCTGGTTCAGATTTCAGGGAAGCCGATAGGTATTTTCTTCCCCACACCTCAAACCAGTGTCACAAACCACTAGGCCAAGTCACAGATAATCCAAACATCAGGGAATCCGCAAATAAATACTCTGGTTTTGGAGCATGCAGCTGAACTCTCTTTGGATACGAGGCATGTTCGGGGCTCTAGGAGTTCACAGAAACTGCTGAGAACATCTCTACTTCATAAAGGCTGGAAGGCTGGCTGATGTGAGCTCATCCCGTCTGACCCAGCCCGTCCCATCTGGCCCCCACCTCATGTCCCAGGCTGAGCTGAGGAGTCTTGATCTCTGCATGGGCTGAGGGCTATGTCCTGAGAGGGGAGAGACAGAGGGCTGGGTTACAGCCCTAGGACATCTGACTGATTTCAGCCCAGCAATGGAAAGGGTTCCTCTAAGGTAATGAGCAACTGGTCACTGAGAGTGTGGGAGGAGGTTGGAAGGCTAGCTCTCAAGCCCTGTAGAGGCTCTAGGCCTGGGACGGAGGGAGGGTATGTGAGATAACATAGATGTCTCCTTCTAGCCCTGAGAGTCCAGGGTCAGGGCTCTCTCTAACCTGACCCTGTGTTGGCTCCTACACCTCCGCGAGGTGAGAGGAGATGAAGGGTTGGTGTTAAAGGGTTTCCTTCCTAGTGCCTGCTAGCCCCTGGAAACAGAAAAGGCTTCTTTCAACAAGGAACTGTATCGAGAAGTCTGGACGACAATGACTTTAAGATCTGGAAACCCATCAGCCCTCTTGGGTTAAGTCCATGACTGATGGCTCTGGTGATGCTTGCCTCTTTTGGGGACTTCTTGAGGCCCGGCAGAGGACAGGGTGGTCTCATTTTCTGCAGCTCAGGACTACCAAGCCTGAGGGAGAGGAATCCAGAAGAGATGGGGGAGGTGAGCCCCGTGGGTCCAGTGGGACCGCAAAGATAGACTGAAGCAGCGCTAATAACAGGTGAGCCCCAGTGCTTTACTGAGCAGCTGCAGAATCAGGAAAGGGAAGTGGAATGGGGTCATGATTATGTTCCTGAGTAAAAGTTTCAGGTTGGGCTTTGCAGAGGATATAATTAGTGTGGTTGCTGCTTCTTGTAAGATATTTCACTCTGCAGTGGTAGAGCCTGCCAAAATGGTGTCCTTAGGCATGGAGGCCTGGGGGTAAGGGAGTTGAAGAAATCTCCTTGTGTGGGGCTTGGAGTCGTTGAGCATTCTCCTTAATCAGCAGTTATGTGCTGACCCCGTGTCTTACACTGTGTTGGTCCCACAGCCCCACCCCTGCCTGCCTGCCCACCGGAGCTGAGCTCAGATGGCAGAGCTGTGGCCCTCCGCATGAGCCCAAGGAAGGGAGAATGAAGCTCAACAGGGAACCCAGCAGGGCTGGTGATCAGGCTCCTAGCCAGTCAGAGCCAAGAGATCTCTGCCCCACTGTGTGCCCAAGAACCGAAGGCTACGCCTCAGCAAGCTCATCCTTGATGGCACTGGTGAGGTGGAAGTGCAGATTCTGTCCGCAGAAGGCGCCCGGAAAGTCATCCAAGTCCAGGGCCCACACCATGGCACCAGCCAGCTGCCTGTTCTTCAGGTACCGCACCTGGCAGGGAGACCCAGAGCAGGCAGGGCTGGGTTCCCTGGGCCAGGGTGCCTATGGGGGCATGCTATCTGGACACCTCCCCATGGGCGAGAAAAGCAGACGCCTGAGACCCCAAACACCACTGTAGCCAAGCCCCACCCTCAGTGCAGGGGGCTTCCCTTCCCCTCTTCAATTTGGGGTGTGGCCTTAGGTACGTATCTTGTTTTTGACGCTCTCCTGGTCGTCATACCCCAACCACTGGTTGCCCTTAGTGGCATAGGGGACCTGCTGACCACGGAGTCTATGGACTGTGGCTTCGCGGAGGAAGCCACAGATCTGAGCAGAGAACAGGGCAGGGGTGGTGTGGGGAGCTGTGCTGAGACTTTGCAGGTCACCAGGGGGACGCCACTGCCCAAATCTTTCAGCCCCTTGCTTCTTCCTGCAGGCTACATCTTCCCCTAGGGACTGCAGGCTTCACACTACTTTACTTAAAACAGATGCAAAGATCCCAGGATTCTGTAGCTGCTGTAACCTGAGGGCATTATGGGGGCTCTGATTAGCTTCCTGCATCTTAAACAGGGATGTGGGAAATGGTGCTTTGACACTGAGGACCCGCCCGAGGCAGCACAGAGCAGCAGAGGATGGGCCGAAACAAAAGAACCTACCTCTTGGCCATTGCTTTTTCCTTGGCTAGAAAGAAGGCCCCAACTTGGTGGCCAGAGTGGGGTGCAGACAGGATGTGCCTGCCGTCCTCCCCCCTCTTCTCCAGAGTGCTAGGTCGGCTGGAACATATTTTTTTAATTTCCAAAGGAGTAAAGTGGGGGTGGGGTGGGAGGCTCACCTTCCCCGGGGCTGCGGTTGCCCTGGGAAATCTTACCTTCTCCCCAGCTCATACCTCATAGTAGGCGAGGGTCCCTTTCTCCTTGGTGAACTGGCCTGGTATTCCTGGCCCTGAGGTGGGGGTTCCCACATCTGTCTTGGAAGAGGCCAGGGTGAAGCTCCTCCCAAAAGTGGGGATACCCATCACCAGCTTATTGGCCTGGGCCCCCAGCCTCAACACATAGCTCACAGCGTAGTCCTGTGGGTGGGTAGGGCAGGACAGTTTGAGCCGTTAGATGCTGGTGGTCTAGGAGGGGAAAGGTTGTGCAGTTCTCACTGCTGCCTTGAAAGGTGGAGTTCCAGGTCTAGATGCATCTGGAATTCCCTTCCTTCTGGGAACCTATAAGGTCAGTCTAAAAAGCATTGTGTAATTTCAGTCCTGAAAAAAATCCTCTTAGGTATAGGAAGGGATTATTACTGTTCGATAGTTGCAGAAATCTGGTGATTGGCCCACTTTACACAGCCAACAATGGCAGGTCTAGACTAGACTCTTGCCCTCTCAGCCCCCAGCCCTCTCTGCTCTCTTCAATCTGCCCTCTGCCTTCACTAGGTCCACCCTATAGGCTTATCAGGAGATGTCCTGATTCTTTATGGAAGTATCACCTCTCCAGTTACCAGAGCTGTGGAGAATGCATAAACATTGGGCCTGGGTTTCCTCATCTGTGAAGTGGGCCCTATAACCCCTCCCTTGCAGGATTACTGAGGAGTGGAGAGGTTGGTGTCTGAGCTCTGGCAAGTGGCATGTCTGTGGTCCCCTCTCAGCCCTTCCTCCTTTGGGACACTCACAGCATTGCTGAATCTGTCAACTTGTATCTTCCTGGCCTCGGAATAGGGGGCTGTGATGTGCTATGGTCTGGTGCCACGCTCCATGAAAGTCGTAGGTCAAAAGGCTGATGAAGTCCAGGCGTCTGTGGAAGAGTGGATGCAGGGCAAGGCGAAAAATTGAAAAAGCGCACCACCCTAGCAGGATGTGAGCTGGAGAAACAGGCAGCCAAGAGAAAAGCGATTAACCCAAAACCCAGTAGAACCCAGTGATCCGCTGTCTAGACTGCTGGACCCCCTCCCTTGTGCCATACTGGGAAGTGGGCTCAGGGTCCCACAGGAGCATTCAAGGCAAGAATGGGGTTCTTCCAATCTGCCCCCAGCACATAATTGGGAGCTGGCCTCCAACACATGTCACCCCCTCCACTCCAGCCATATTCATCTTTGAGAAAGCAGATTACAAGTGGCATCAACAGCTAGCCTTGTCGGGAGAGAGCAGGACCAAAGGATGGCCTGAACCTGTGATTCCTCCTGGTGGGGAGTAAGGTTTCCACATGCAAAGTGGGGGGGGTCTGCAGGTGGATTGCATGAACATGAGCTTCACGTGTTTGGGGCGAATGGTTGAGAGCCACCTCATTCCCACCCTCTAAGTGATCAATTAAAGCACCAAGTCTACACTCGCTAAGACCCTAAAGAAGATTCTGAGGTCAGAGCGAAGAGCCTTTGTCTCTTACTCTTGGGTTTCCTAAGACCCATGCCTTTGTTCCCCAGAGAGATCAGCCTGCTTGGCTGGGGACTGCTTATCCTCACGCATGAGGAGGCAGGGCGGGGAGGAGGGGCAGGGTGAACAGGAAAGGGAGGGGCTCACCTGCATGGGACAGCACCTTGAGGACTCCCCAGCAGCCTAGAAATGAAAGGTATCATTACTGCTGCCTTTCCCCTCCAGAGACTAGTGACTGGCTGGTTTGTATAACTTTCCCTACTTCCTTTTCCACAGATACATACATTCATAACGACTTTCTCCACTGAGCAGCAAAATACCCCAAATGAAAAGGAAGGATAGGGGTTGTTGTGGCCCATTTGACAGATGGGGAGGCTGAGGCCCACAGAGGGGAAGTGACTTGCTCAAGGTCACACATCTTTGGAGAAACTGGCACTAGAAGCCCAGTCTTCTGACTGTACATGGAGTGCTAGGGCAGAGTGCATCAGGAAGGAGATTCACCGGGATATCTGGGAGATGTCATAGCCTCTGTCAATGGCAATCTTCCCAGCAGACACTGCTGCGCTGAGCAGGAGTTGCTCTGCTCCTGCCTGGGCTTCTCTTGCAAACTCAGCCTTCATTTCCTGGTTGGGAGAGGAGACAGGTGAGTGACAGCAAACCTGGAGGCGAAAGATCTCTGAGCATGTCATTGGCCTTCGCTGTCTGCTGTAATCTCCAACCTGACTGGAGCTCAGTGGGAACGATAAAGTGGTCTCATCCTCAGACTCACCCATCCTTTTCCTAAAAAACTGTTTGGACCAATCTCATCCCCATCCCCCATGCATACTCATCAACACTCAATTATTCTCCGTCCTGGAGGGACCATGAAAATAGAGAGTGATTCCACTTGGTCCACAGATGATGCCAGAAGATCTTTGCCTGTTGGTCTGTGCTTTGTTCAAGCTTATAAATGAGAACACAAAATTAAAGTGATTTATATTGTACCGTGAACAATGTGTTTAAATGATCACTCTCTGCCCCTGGGATAATTGAGTACCTCTGATGCAGTGCATGCTGGGGAGTGGGTAGTGTCAGTTTGAGAATGAATAGAGGCAATGAGGAATGCGTGCTCCGCTTAGTGACCTCTGCCTCTTAGAACCCCACCCGACCTTCCACTGTTGTCAAAAGATGTCTTCCTTGCTGTGTAAGATCTCAGGACACAGGCTTGTTTGTCTTATCCCTGGTCCAGATCTTGGGACCCTGCAGCAAAGAGGCCTCGGTCCCCCTTTGCCTGCCTCAGGAGAATATCTCTGAAGACAGCTTCTGCCTTCCCCACTACCTGATGCTCCCCTACCTCCCTGCCCTTTTCCCTGACCCAACCAGCACCTTGACCAGAGTGGTGAGATGCTGCTTGTCTCTCCGCCCAAGGTAGAGCCAGGCTAGGTCCAGTCCATCAGAGCCATGGGTCCACAGAAATGGTGGCACTGACTTGATGAAAGTTCTGAGACTCCAGGTGTTGGAGGCTATTTTGGAAAATCTAGAACCGAAATCACCCCAGTGGAGGGCTCAGTACCAATATGCCGGGTGCCTTGGCCCTCTGGAAGGGTCTCTGGGGCATGTGGAGCTGGGAGTTTGAACCCACACAGCTCTAGGAGGGACAGGACCCACCTCCAGTTATCTTAGAAAGACCATGTGCTTTGGAGCCAGATATCCCTGGCTCTATCACCTACTAGCCAAGCCACTTTGAGCAGGTTATAACCTGAGCCTCAGTTTCCTCATCTGTAAAATGGGCATAAATATAACATCTCACAGTGTTATTATGAGGATTACATGTGATAATGGTGGACAGGATGCCTGACACATAGTAACAGCTCAGTAAATGAGAGCTGTTTTGGCCATCTTTGCCCCCTTTTTAAAGCCTCCTCCAAGTCTACCCACTCCAGGATGTCCTCACAGGGTCTCCACTCCCAAATTTCCCATTCATTCCATCTCTCTCCTTCCAGCCCTTAGGATAGTATCCCTCGCCGCCCCAAATTTCTTTGTTTTCATGTCTGAGAAGTAGTAAAAAGAGCATTGGCAAGGAATCAGAATATTGACTGTCACCTTGCTGTGTGACTCTTGGCAAGTTCCTTTCCCTCTCTGCGCTCTGATTTCATGGTTGTACATGAGGCAGGCTCCTGACAACCATTCAGGCCCCTGTGCCTGACCAGTCTGGGGTCCCTGTGACGCCCACCCAGTGGATGAGGAGAAACCTATGCCTCCTCCTACTCCATCAACCTCTGTGGGATGAGTCACCCTACCTTTGAGAACCAAAGTTCCATCCTCCAACAGACAGAAGGGTCTTCAGGTTGGGATTCCTGTGGGGCACAGAGAGGCAGGAGGGCAGGGGTTGAGTGAAGATGTTGTGACATGGAGTGGCCCCATGTTTAGGAGGCTGTATCAGGCTTCTAGCTTTGGGTGAGAGGCTGAATCAGGCCTCTGAGGTCCTTCCAACCCTGAGATTCAGTGTTCTAAGACTTTCTAAGCATTTGTGGCGGTTACTCTGAGGTATGTTGCCCACATTTGTTCCCTCCAGTGGGGAAGCCAGGATATGGCAAAATAGAGTCATAAGCACTCTCTCTGTGGAGAGGTACCCTCCGAGGATGGAGAGGGTTCCCTTTCCCAGGGGAGCTCAGCTGTGCCTTCTTCTGCAGTCTTCTTCTACACCCTGACACCTGCCCTCATCAGTTCTTCCCACTTAAGCCAAGGCCCTCCAATTCTCCACCCAGAGGTGAGTACTGGGGACCTCGCCCATCCTCTTGAGCAGGAGTACTCTGCCCTGAGACCAGTCCTGCTAACCCTCCATCTTCCTCCCTCCCTGGCCAGCCAGTGACCCAACCTGTTCTTGAGTGTGTTCAGTGTGTCCTAGAGCATCACATCATTCCATTCCCAGGTGTCAATCTCATTGTTGCTTATGTTGGCAAAGCTATAGATGATGTGGGTACAGAGGAAGGGGTCGATGGCATCTGGGAAGCAGCTCCCATCACCCTCCCGGTACCGGGACCAGCTGGTGAAGTAGCAGATCAGCTTGCATGCAGCACCTGAGGAGAAGGCCAAGACTGAGCCAGGGACCCTCTGGCTGAGCCCTGAGCTGAGCACTAATGGGGTTTTGGGGGGCAGGGTTGATGGACAGAATTGTGAGTAAAGTTAGAATTCTAAATGAAAAGGGCTGGCTCAGGGGAGTTCTCTGTCTGATGAAAATAAGGTCTATTTTTAAAATGCTCAGAAAATATCAAATATAGTACATAAATATACTGCAGACTAAGAACAGAACACTGTATGGGGTGAGGGGGTGCTGATGAATAAAGATGAAATGGGACTTGGTACAAGTAAAGAAGGCTTCCTGGAGGCAGCCACTTTGAAGGAGAAGACGGACCCAGCCCCAGACAGCCATATCAGAAGACCCTGGCCTTCAGGCGAGGGTCTTGCAGGACCTTCAGTGGAGTCCTTGATCTGAGAGGCTCTGGCCCATCTCTTCTCTGCCTTCCTGTGGGAGTGCCCCTAACTTGTAACCCATCCAGAATGGCAGTCCCCAGGCCCCTTCAGTCCATCCCCCCAGCTGGAGCACAATATCCCAATGGACCAGGAAGTTCCTCCTCCCCACTCATTCTAATTTTTCCTGCTGCAAAGTAGGCCTTTTCTGCTCTCTTGACGGTGGAGGAATAACAGTGGGCATCACTCATCCATGCTGCTACTGGTCTCCTGTTAGTGCTTCCCAGTAAGAGATTAGTTGAAGACTTCATTGAACCTGAGCCTTTGAAAGTTTTTAATTTTCAAAAATTTTAAATATACAGAAAAGTAGAGAATAGTATAATAAACACCTATATACTCATCACCTTGGTTTAACAAATGCTAATATTTCTGAACCATTTGAATCACAGAAGAAACTGGAAAAGCGCTACATTAGTGGCAAGGTCCCTTCCACACAGCCCTCGCCACACCCCCACCTCCCATGACTTAAAAGGGGTTACTTACAGCTCTGGAGAAGCACCAGGACCACAAAACCTGAAGAGAAATCCAGGGTGAGACCCCCTGCACGTACCTCCTGCTCCCTGCCCCTGCCCCACCATAAAGAAATCAAGGGCCTCCTCACACCAGCCTCCTCCTCTCTCTCCCCCCTGACTCTGCTACCCCTCCCACAGCAGGTAGGAGGCCAGCCCCTCTGTGGAGCGGCTCTGTGGCCAACCCAGAGACCTGTCTGAGCCACCCTCAGACCCATCCTGGCTGCAGCAGAGAGGGGGGCACGGCGTGGCCTCCTCCTTTGCCCTCAGGCTCCTGGTGCCCAGCTGCCTAGACAGGATGCTTCCCTGGGCCTCCAACTTCCTCTTATTCCTGTCCCACTCCACTCCCCCGCACCCCAAACCATCCCATGTACAGTCACTGAGCTGTGTGTCAGTGAAGGAGCTAGCAGGCTGGAGAGTGGCGGGGGAGGGGCACTGCAGGCCACCTGAGGTGGGTTGAGAAACCCTGGAGAGTTCTGAAAACTTGGGCCAGGTCTTCCTGAGGCACCTGCCAGCAGAAAAGCCATCAGGCAGATGATCTGGGGGCTCCTGTGGCCAGTAACTCAGCCTCCCACTCACTTTTCTCCAAAAGCCAGCAGTTTCCGGGCTTTTCTGGCAGCCTCTACTTTTGCCTCTTCAGCCCTCTGTCCAGGCCCTTGGCCAGGTTGAAACTGGTCACAATTGAGGTCTGTAACCAGCAGTACCCCAAAAAAGGCTGTTATTTATTCTCTCCCTGAGCCCAGCAGCACCCTGCCTGACCCACTCTCCCCCTCTCCAAGCTATTTCCCACAGCTGGCCTGTGCTGATTATTTAAAAGAAAAGCTGGAGAGGAGTGGGAAATTGCTGAGAGTGCTCTGAGACCTGGTGCTGTTTTGCTTCCTTTTTGAAATGCCCATTAAAATGAGTATGAATGAATCTGGCAAGTCTGGGGCTGCAGCGAAGTACCAAGGAGTAAAAATTCAGGGAACTCTTGATTTCCCCCAGGAGCAGATAATCTCAGAAGATCAATAATCTCCACACTCTCACCTCCTCTCTTTTGAAACCTAAGTGTAATGATGCCACCCCTTTCTAGATCCCTCAGTGATTTCATATCACTCTTCAGATAAGAATGAAACTTCTTAACAAGGCTCTGCATGATTTGTTCCCTGTTTGTGGATACATTTTTTTGACCAAAGATCCTGGACAACTCCATTCTTTGCAGGCTATAAATTAATTAATAGGCAGGGAGTGAAAAGTTCAGAACTCCAATTGCCAGAATGTGACAGAGGGCTTCTGAACAGATACCTTTATCTTTACAATCATATCAGGTAATAATTCAATGTTAGCCACACTGATTTCACAGCCCTCTCTTGGTGAGGTCTCTGCCTCTGTCCCCCTTCTCTTCCGTCCTCTCCCTATAAACTGAAACATCTCTTTATTTATTTATTTATTTATTTGCGGTAAGCAGGCCTCTCACTGTTGTTACCTCTCCCGTTGCGGAGCACAGGCTCCGGACGCGCAGGCCCAGCGGCCATGGCTCACGGGCCCAGCTGCTCCGCTGCATGTGGGATCTTCCCGGACCAGGGCACGAACCCGCGTCCCCTGCATCAGCAGGCGGACTCTCAACCACTGCGCCACCAGGGAAGCCCGAAACATCTCTTTATTAAGAGAAATGGTCAGAAAGCAGTTTGTCCAGAGTCATACTCACGAATACTAAAGGGTCATGGCTTCACCCTCTTAAGGCGACTAGCCTTCTTTTGTACCCTAGATGATTGGCAGCAATGATAGTCCATGAGAACTTTCCCTTGTTTGTTTAGGGAGGGCACTGAGAAGTGGACTTCCTCTGATCTCTAATCGAAGTGTTACAAAGTAGTAGGCATGTAAAAATTTTCATAACAGGGTGCAGGATGTTAAGAAAACACCTAAGTTCACTCTCGTCCTTTGTTAAAAATTACTTCATAGGCACAGATGAGCCCAAGCCTTGTCCTGTGCTCCCCCAAACCCAGTTTATTAGTTCCACATGTTCTGCATGAAGGTGGCATTGTCATAGCAAACAGCCAAGACACCCCCTGGGCCTGCCCCAGCAGGATTGGCCAAGGGTCCCACGGCACATCACCTCCCAGCTTCATCTCACGCCATGCCCCCTTCACTCCCTATAACTCATCCATTCATGCCTTCTTTCTTATATTTGCTCTACTCTCTCCCACCATAGTGCCTTTGTATATGTCATCTACTAGCCTGTTAATAACTATGAAGGGCCTGAGATTTTATACTACTTGCAAGCTAATGAGATAGACAGACTCTCATGGATTCTGGCAGAAGACACAAGAACCCTAGGTCAGAGACAAAGGACTTATTCATGGCACGTCAAGCAGCATGAACTTCACATTTGCATCACTTCCTGTGAAGAGGCAGCTCTTTTGAGTTGCTGCCTAGGCATTTTACAGTATAACTCTGCTCATACCCAGAGTCTGGACATTTAGATAAGGACCTGAGTTTAGGATTCCAGCCACAAGGTCCTGCTTTGCATTTCCCGGGACACCTTTTGAAATAAGCACTTAAAGTTGAGCCTCGAAAAGTTAGTGGTGCTCCCCAACCACCTTATAAGTAAAAGGTGCTTACTCTGTCTCCTGCTGGCTTGTGACCCAGGACAGAGGACTGCCCACCCCCACCCCCACCACCCCCCGCCACCAGCTCAATGCACACCTCCCTCCTCTGTTTCTGGAATCTGTAATACATCTTGTCACAAATTCTTTGTGTGAGTGTATTGAAACCGTGCCTTCAATCAAAACACCCCTGGGGTTTTCATTTCCCCAAAGTGGAAGCTCATACAGTGAGGGAGCTACCTGCCCACCCTGTGTATATGGTTTGTGCATCCTTATTAAGCAGGTCATACTCTGCATAATCTTTTGTGTGTGTGTGTGTGGTACGCAGGCCTCTCACTGTTGTGGCCTCTCCCGTTGCGGAGCACAGGCTCCGGACGCACAGGCTCAGCAGCCATGGCTCACGGGCCCAGCCGCTCTGCAGCATGTGAGATCTTCCCGGACCGGGGCACGAATCCGTGTCCCCTGCATCAGCAGGCAGATTCTCAACTACTGTGCCACCACGGAAGCCCTGCATATTCTTAATTAAACACACCTATTCATCCTTCAGATTGCAGCTCAGCAGGCACCTTTGGAAAAGGCAGACTCCCTAGTGAGGGAAAACCCCTATTGGAGCTGCCAGTGTACTTTGTACCTCTCCTCCTAGCACGTGACTCGGTTATAATTTTACATCTCGTGTGTCAGTGTGGATGTCATTAATGTCTGCCTCTCTCACTAGACTATAAACTCAGTAAAGGCAAGGACTGTGTCTGTTTTATTCAACTTTGTGTCCATCCCTAGTGCTTGACACATAGTAGATGCTTAGTAAAGTATTTATTGAGCGACTGAAAAAAATGAATGATCTCAAGTTGGTACATAACTCCAAACTCTTCTATTTTGTTTGGAAGCTGAAATTCTAGAAATTTCATCTCTTTCAATAGTTCTTGTCACCTTGTGAATAAGCAACTCAGGAGGTATGATGAAATCGCAAAACAAACATCCTGACAATTTTTCCCTGGTCCAATTGTTCTAAACGCCCACGCTGCTCTTATCATTTGTTTACTCATTCAACCAATGCTTACTGAGCACAGCACAGTTGCCTTGCACCGTGGGAGGTGGTGAGGGCAGAAAGGTGAGTGAAAACAGAGAATCAGTGCCTGTCCTCATGAAGTACATGGTCTGGCAAAGAATGTGGACATTAAACAAAGGATCACATAAATAATTTATTACAACTGTGAAAAGTTCAACAAGGCAATTCTGAGGGTTAGGAGGGTTTATAAAAGGCTACAGGTGGTCAGGGAACTCTTCCTTGGGAAATGACATTTCAGCTGAATCGTGAAGGAACAGGTACTAGCTTGGCAAAAATATGTGAGGCAGGAGAAACAGAAGAAGCCTGGGGTGGGAAGAGGCTGCCATGTTCCAAGACCTGGGAGGATTCACGAGTGGTTGAAGCACGAAGTAGGGCAAGAGAGGCACAGATGAGGCTGGATCAGGATGCTGTGGGTAGACGGAACCACCTCGGCAGACAACTTTCTGGATCCCAGGGGTAGCCTCTTAGGTGTAACTGTTTTGAGGATCTGTTCCTTTTGCATGGAGTGTCAGAGCAAATGAAGGTGGTGTTAACATCCCGCCAAATATTTGAGGAGAAGTTCTTTATTTACAGGCAGGTATCTTCCTCCAAATTCATTTCCAAATCCTCAGCTCCAGCATGGTGTTAGTGTCAGCACATAGTAAATACCGTCAAAGACTCAGAGACAGAAACATTTGAACAAATAAACAATTTACTGCAAAAGGTAAAAGGGAGTCCAAGTTCAGAAAGAAAGATTGGTTTGTCAAATACAAATCACAACAAGTATTTAAAGGGAAAAACAGATGACCAAGGCTACAATATTCATGGTAGAAATCAGCAGCTTTCTCATATGTCCATCATATTCACAGTTTATCTTCACTTGTTAGCATAGTAAAAATCAAGGAGAAAATGGTTTTTGCCAGAGTCCATATTTATGAGAAATAGTCAGAGTTTATTATTTTGGAGTCCTGAGCCAGTCACGATAGCCTGTTGTTTTTGGATTATCTCCAGATGTGGAATGTCCCCACCCCCACCCCCCAGTGGTACTCAGTCATGAATGAAGCAGAACCAAGTGTCAGTTTTCGCTTCTGCAGTTTTTCTTTTCCTGTGGGCAAGTTCTTGCCTTTGAGAAAACCTAAGCCGATTAACAGTTTTCTGATTCAGTGTTATTAAATTGATATTTTGTTTTATTTGACTAAAATTTACTTCCACAGGCATAACAAGAGGAGTTGATGTAACATATAAACACTTCCTTTTTTGAGTGGCTAACAGACTTAGAGCCACGTGGTATTGAGGCTTGACAGTGAACTTCTGTCTGGAGGCCTGTAAAATTCCTAGGGCTGGGAATAACTTTTATGTGTCAGAAGAAATTTTACCATCCTTATTAGCACTATTTTCTCTAAGATTCCCATATTTGTTAATATGCCTGCCAGGAAATGAAATTTTTATTACCTGTAAGGCTGGAATTTCATAAGTCATAAAGCCATCCCAGAGAAGTTTTCCTGGGAGGACTTCATAGATGTCATTCTCACATGTAAAATGTAGTCTTTGTTCCTTAATAAAGGGCTTATCACACCTAATTAAGTGGAATTTTTGGCATAGTGAATATTCAATTATATTCTTGTAAGAAAAAGGACAGATTCTTATTGAACCTATATAAATAATCTGCATGACCATAAGCATTAAATCACTCTAGAGGTAAAAATAAGGTACATCAATTTGGTTCCATTGCCCCAAACTTATAAAATAGGGAATTAGGCCATAAAAAGTATAGGAACTGGCAGGGACCTTCAAGATGGTGGAGGAGGAAGATGTTGAGATCACCTTCCTCACCACAAATACATCAAAAATGCATCTACAAGTGGAACAACTCCTACAGAACACCTACCTAATGCTGGCAGAAGACCTCAGACTTCCCCAAAGGCAAGAAACTCTTCCATGTACCGGGGTAGGGCAAAAGAACAAAGAAAAAGCAGAGGCAAAAGAATAGGGACGGGACTTGCACCTTTGGAGGGAGCTGTGAAGGAGGAAAAGTTTCCACACACTAGGAAGCCCCTTCACTGGTGGGGATGGGAGGTGGGTGGGGTGGGGGGGGAAGCTTTGGAGCCAGGGAGGACAGCACAGCAACAGGGGTGCAGAGGGCAAAGCAGAGAGATTCCTGCACAGAGGATCTGTGCCGACCAGCACTCACTAGCCTGAGAGGCTTGTCTGCTCACCCGCCGGGGCGGGTGGGGGCTGGGAGCTGAGGCTCGGGCTTCGGAGGTCAGATCCCAGAGGGAGGACTGGGGTTGGCTGCTTGAACACAGCCTGAAGGGGTTAGTGCACCACGGCTAGCCGGGATGGAGTCCGGGAAAAAGTCTGGAACTGCCGAAGAGGCAAGAGACAATTGTTTCGGGGTGCACGAGGAGAGGGGATTCCTTCCCCATCTGCCCACAGAAGGCAGAGCACCGCCTAAATGACCTCCAGAGATGGGCACCAGCCACGGCTGTCAACTCAGACCCCAGAGATGGGCATGAAACACTAAGGCTGCTACCGCTGCCACCAAGAATCTTGTGTGCAAGCACAGGTCACTATCCACATCACCCCAGGAGCCTGTGATCCAGGGACAACTTCCCTGGGAGAACACACAGCATGCCTCAGGCTGTTGCAGTGTCACACCGGCCTATGCCACCACAGGCTCACCCCACATTCCAATTATGACTACTGTACCCCTCCCTACCCCTGGCCTGAGTGAGCAAGAGCCCCCTAATCAGCTGCTGCTTTAACCCCCTCCTGTCTGGGTGGGGAACAGATGCCCTCAGGCGACCTACACCAAAGGCGAGTCCAAAACCAAAGCTGAACCCCAGGTGCTGAGTGAACAAAGAAGAGAAAGGGAAATTTCTCCATGCAGCCTCAGGAGCAGCGGATTAAATCCCCACAATCAATCTGATGTACCCTGCATCTGTGGAATACCTGAATAGACAATAAATGTTCCCAAAATTGAGGCAGTGGACTTTGGGAGCAACTGTAGACTTGAAGTTTGCTGTCTGCAACTGATTTGTTTCTGATTTTTATGTTTATCTTAGTTTAGTTTTTAGCTCTTGTTATCACTTGTGGATTTGTTTATTGGTTTGGATGCTCTCTCTTTTACTAAAAATTATTATATTTTTGTTAAAAATTTTTTTTAATTTATTTTTTTTTAATTAAAAATTTTTTTCTTTCTTTTTTTCTCCCTTTTCTTCTGAGCCATGTGGCTGACAGGGTCTTGGTGCTCTGACCTGGTGTCAGGCCTGAGCCTCTGAGGTGGGAGAGCTGAGTTCAGGACATTGGACCACCAGCCCCATGTACTATCAATCGGTGAGAGGTCTCCCAGAGATCCCCATCTCAATGCTAAGACCCAGCTCCACCCAACGGCCGGCAAGCTACAGTGCTGGACACCCCATGCCAAAAAACTAGTAACACAGGAACACAACCTCACCTGTTACCAGACAGGCTGCCTAAAATCATACTAAGTTCACAAACACCCCAAAACACACCACCGGACATGGCCCTGCCCACCAGAAATACAAGATCCAGCCCAACCCAACAGAACACAGGCACCAGTCCCTCCCACCAGGAAGCTTGCATAAGCCACTGGTTCAACCTCACCCACTGGGGCAAGACACCAAAAACAGCGGGAACTATGAACCTGCAGCTGGAAATAGAATGGAGAAAATACAAGAAACGTTTAACAAGGACCTAGAAGAACTAAAGAGCAAATAAACAATGATGAACAACACAATAAATGAAATTTAAAATTCTCTACAAGGAATCAATCACAGAATAACTGAGGTAGAAGAATGGATAAGTGACCTGGAATATAATATAGTGGAAATAACTACCACAAAGCAGAATAAAGAAAAAAGAATGAAAAGAATTGAAGACATTCTCAGAGGTCTCTGGGACAACATTAAATGCACCAACATTCGAATTATAGGGGTCCCAGAAGAAGAAGAGAAAAACAAAGGGACTGAGAAAATATTTTAAGGGATTATAGTTGAAAACTTCTCTAACATGGGAAAAGAGTCAATCAAGCCCAGGAAGCACAGAGAGTCCCATACAGGATAAATCCAAGAGGAAACATGCCAAGACACATATTAATCAAAATATCAGAAATTGAATGCAAAGAAAAAATATTAAAAGCAGCAAAGAAAAAGCAACAAATAACATACAAGGGAATCCCCGTAGGTTAACAGCTGATCTTTCAGCAGAATCTCTGCAAACCAGAAGGGAGTGGCAAGACATATTTAAAGTGATGAAAGGGAAAACCTACAACCAATATTACCCTAACCAGCAAGGATCTCATTCAGATTTGATGCATAAATTAAAACCTTTACAGACAAGCAAAAGCTAAGACAATTCAGTACCAACAAACCAGCTTTACAACAAATGCTAAAGGAACTTTTCTAGGCAGGAAACACAAGAGAAGGAAAAGACCTACAAAACAAACCCAAAACAATTAAGAAAATGGTAATAGGAACATATATATCAATAATTACCTTAAATGTAAACGGATTAAATGCTCCAACCAAAAGACACAGACTGACTGAATGAATACAAAAACAAGATCCATATATATGCTGTCTACAGGACACCCACTTCAGACCTAGGGACACATACAGACTGAAAGTGAGGGGTTGGAAAAAGATATTCCATGCAAATGGAAATCAAAAGAAAGCTGGAGTAGCAATTCTCATATCAGACAAAATAGACTTTAAAATAAAGACTATTACAAGAGGCAAGGGAGGACACTACATAATGATCAAGGAATTGATCCAAGAAGAAGATATAACAATTGTAAATATTTATGCACCCAACATAGGAGCACCTCAATACATAAGGCAAATACTAACAGCCATAAAAGGGGAAATCGACAGTAACAGAATCATAGTAGGGGACTTTAACACCCCACTTTCACCAATGGACAGATCATCCAAAATGAAAATAAATAAGGAAACACAAGCTTTAAATGATATGTTAAACAAGATGGACTTAATTGATATTTATAGGACATTCCATCCAAAAACAACAGAATACACTTTCTTCTCAAGTGCTCATGGAACATTCTCCAGGATAGATCATATCTTGGGTTGCAAATCAAACCTTGGTAAATTTCAGAAATTTGAAATCGTATCAGGTATATTTCCCGACCACAATGCTATGAGACTAGATATCAGTTATAGGAAAAAAAAACCTGTAAAAAACACAAACTCATGGTGGCTAAACAACATGCTATTAAATAACCAAAGGGTCACTGAGGAAATCAAAGAGGAAATTTAAAAAATACCTAGAAACAAATGACAATGAAGACACAATGATTCAAAACCTGTGGGATGCAGCAAAAGCAGTTCTAAGAGGGAAGTGTATAGCAATACAATCCTACCTCAAGAAAAAAAAATCTCAAATAAAAACCTAACCTTACACCTAAAGCAATTAGAGAAAGAAGAAAAAAAAAAAAAAAACCCATAAAACCAAAGTTAGCAGAAAGAAAGAAATCATAAAGATCAGATCAGAAAGAAATGAAGGAAACAATAGCAAAGATCAATGAACTAATAGCTGGTTCTTTGAGAAGATAAACAAAATTGATAAACCACTAGCCAGACTCATCAAAAAAAAAACCGGAGAAGACTCAGATCAACAGAATTAGAAATGAAAAGGAAGTAACAACTGACCTGCAGAAATACAAAAGATCCTAAGAGATTACTACAAGCAAGTATATGCCAATAAAATAGACACACTAGAAGAAATTGACAAATTCTTAGAAAAGCACAACCTTCTGAGACTGAAACAGGAAGAAATAGAAAATATAAGCAGATAAATCACAAGCATTGAAATTGAAATTGTGATTAAAAATCTTCCAACAAACAAAAGTCCAGGGCCAGATGGTTTCACAGGCGAATTCTATCAAACATTTAGAGAAGAGCTAACACCTATCCTTCTCAAATTCTTTCAGAATATGGCAGAGGGAGGAATACTTGTAAACCCATTCTACAAAGCCACCATCACCCTGATACCAACACTAGACAAAGATGTCACAAAAAAGAAAATTACAGGCCAATATCACTGATGAACATAGATGCAAAAATCCTCAACAAAATACTAGCAAACAGAATCCAACAGCATATTAAAAGGATCATACACCATGATCAAGTGGGGTTTATACCAGGAATGCAAGAATTCTTCAATATATGCAAATCAATCTATGTGATACACCATATTAACAAAGTGAAGGATAAAAACCATATGATCATCTCAATATATGCAGAAAAAGCTTTCAACAAAATTCAACACCCATTTATGATAAAAACTCACAAGAAAGTAGGCATAGAGGGAACCTACCTCAACATAATAAAGGCCATATATGACAAACCCACAGCCAACATTATTCTCAATGGTGATAAATGAAATCATTTCATCTAAGATCAAGACAAGGTTGCCAACTCTCACCACTATTATTCAACATAGTTTTGTAAGTTTTAGCCACAGTAATCAGAGAAGAAAAATAAATAAAAGGAATGCAAATTGGAAAAGAAGCAGTAAAACTGTCACTGTTTGCAGATTACATGATACTCTACCTAAAGAAACCTAAAGACACTACCAGAAAACTACTAGAGTTAATCAATGAATTTGGTAAAGTAGTAGGATACAAAATTAATGCTCAGAAATCTCTTGCATTCCTATACACTGATGATGAAAAATCTGAAAGAGAAATTAAGGAAACATTCCCACTTACCATTGCACAAAAAGAATAAAATACCTTGGAATAAACCTACCTAAAGAGACAAAAGACCTGTATGCAGAAAACTATAAGACACGGATGAAAGAAATTAAAGATGATACCAACAGATGGAGAGATATACCATGTTCTTGGGTTGGATGAATCAACATTGTGAAAATGACTATACTACCCAAAGCAATCTACAGATTCAGTGCAATCCCTATCAAACTACCAATGGCATTTTTCACAGAACTAGAGCAAAATATTTCACAATTTGTATGGAAACACAA
Source organism: Kogia breviceps (assembly GCF_026419965.1). NCBI lineage: Eukaryota > Metazoa > Chordata > Mammalia > Artiodactyla > Physeteridae > Kogia > Kogia breviceps. Next base: position 67,390,271 of record NC_081310.1, on the reverse strand, counting down.
AAGACCCCAAATAGCCAAAGCAATCTTGAGAAAGAAAAACAGAGCTGAAGGAATGAGGATCCTTGACTTCAGACTATACTACAAAGCTGCAGTAATGAAGACAGTATGTCACTGGCACAAAAACAGAAATATAGGTCAATGGAACAGGATAGAAAGCCCAGAGATAAACCCAAGCACATATGGTCACCTTATCTTTGATAAAGGAGGCAAGAATATACAATGGAAAAAAGACAACCTCTTCAATAAGTGGTGCTGGGAAACTGGACAGCTACCTGTAAAAGAATGAAATTAGAACACTTCCTAACACCATAGACAAAAATAAACTAAAAATGGATTAAAGACCTAAATGTAAGGCCAGATGCTATAAAACTCTTAGAGGAAAACATAAGAAGATCACTCTTTGACATAAATCACAGCAAGATCCTTTTTGATCCACCTCCTAGAGAAATGGAAATTAAAACAAAAATAAACAAATGGGACCTAATGAAACTTAAAAGCTTTTGCACAGCAAAGGTAACCATAAACAACACAAAAAGACAACCCTCAGAATGGGAGAAAGTATTTGCAAATGCAGCAACAGACAAAGAATTAATCCTCAAAATATACAAACAGCTCATGCAGCTCAATATCAAAAAAGCAAACCACCCAATCCAAAAACGGCATTAGGTCTAAATAGACATTTCTCCAAAGAAGATATAGATTGCCAACAAACACATGAATGGATGTTCAATGTCACTAATCATTAGAGAAACGCAAATCAAAACTATAATGAGTTATCACCTCACACGAGTCAGAATGGCCATCATGAAAAAATCTACAAACAATAGATGCTGGAGAGGGTGTGGAGAAAAGGGAACCCTCTTGCACTGTTAGTGGAAATGTACATTGATACAGCCACTATAGAGAACAGTATGGAGGTTGCTTAAAAAACTAAAAATAGAACTACTATATGACCCAGCAATCCCGCTACTGGGCATATACCCTGAGAAAACCATAATTCAAAAAGAGTCATGTACCACAATGTTCAATGCAGCTCTATTTACAACAGCCAGGACATGAAAGCAACCTAAGCGTCCATTGACAGATGAATGGATAAAGAAGCTGTGGCACATATATACAATGGAATGTTACTCAGCCATAAAAAGAAATGAAACTGGGTTATTTGTAGTGAGGTGGATGTACCTAGATCTGTCATACAGTCTGAAGTAAGTCAGAAAGAGAAAAACGAATATCGTATGCTAGCACATATATATGGAGTCTAAAAAAAGAAAAACATGGTTCTGATGAACCTTGGGGCAGGACAAGAATAAAGATGCAGATGTAGAGAATGGATTGAGGACACAGGGAGGGGGAAGGGTAAGCTAGGAGGAAGTAAAAGACATATATACACTACCAAATGTAAAATAGATAGCTAGTGGGAAAGAGCTGCATAGCACAGGGAGATCAGCTCGGTGCTTTGTGACCACCTAGAAGGGTGGGATAGGGAGGGTGGGAGGGAGAAGCAAGAGGGAGGGAATATGGGGATATATGTATACATATAGCTGATTCACTTTGTTATACAGCAGAAACTAGCACAACATTGTAAAGCAATTATACTCCAATAAAGGTGTTAAAAAAAAAAAAGACATCACAAGAAAAGGAAAAAAAAAAGTATAGGAACTTAGTAAAGGCACTTTCCATAATCTTTAACCTGTGTTATCATTGTTCTGTAGACAAGTCCAATCAATACATGTCATTACAATTTACAAAATTGTTCTTTTTAAAATGGACATTAGCTCATAATCTATATTAGGATCACTCATAGAATATTTTTTTCCTTTTGAAATTTAAAAGTTCAATTGGGACAAAATGACATTCAAAATGTGATTCAGGGCTTCCCTGGTGGCACAGTGGTTAAGAATCCGCCTGCCAATGCAGGAGACACGGGTTCGAGTCCTGGTCCAGGAAGATCCCACATGCCATGGAGCAACTACGCCTGTGCGCCAAAATTACTGAGCCTGTGCTCTAGAGCCTGCAAGCCACAACTACTGAGCCTATGTGCCACAACTACTGAAGCCCGTGCTCCTAGAGCCCATGCTCCACAACAAGAGAAGCCACTGCGATGAGAATCCCGTGCACCTCAACGAAGAGTAGCCCCTGCTCTCCGCAACTAGAGAAAAGCCCGCGCGCATCAATGAAGACCCAATGCAGCCAAAAATAAATAAATTAATAAATAAATAATTTTTTAAATGTTAAAAAAAAGTGATTCAGTAGGCTGTAAGTATAAAAATAAACACTGTATTTAAAATAAAATTGAAGATAGAGAATTTAAAATGTAAAGTATCTCTAATATTTTTTACATTGATTACATGTTGAAATGTTGATATTATGGATATATTGGGTTAAATAAAATATATTATTTTGAAAATTTTAGGTATATTCTAAGTGGAGGATAAATTTAAAAAGAATGGGTTTTTTTCTTATGTCAATTAATATAAATATTAATCATATGAAATCAGTTCATTTCGTCCATTTAGTTGTAGGTAATTAATTTTTATTTTATTGATCTGGGGTTAGGTAGTCTACTTCTACAAAGTTGTATGCTTTTAGATTAGTTGCATACTCTGTTTGCAACCACTCAATCCTGCTGTTGTAGTAGGAAAGCAGCCATAGATAATAGTGACTCAATGAGCATGGCTGTGTTTGAATAAAACGTTATTTACAAAATCAGACAGCTAGTTGGATTTGTCCCGAGGGCCATAGTTTGCTGACCCCTGTTCAAATCTAGACCAAAACTACTCTAGGAATTCTGACTCAGTCACTTGGTTCAGTCTAACAGATCCATGGTAATGATGTCCACTTATTTAGGGAGGTCTGTACCCATGAGTGTATCCTATCGTATCCAAGTCAAGAGTACCAGGTTCAGGGACTTCCCTGGTGGTCCAGTGGCAAAGAATCCGCCTTACAATGCAGGGGACGCAGGTTTGATCCCTGGTCAGGGAACTAAGTTTCCACAGGCGACGCGGGAGCTAAGCCCGTGCACCAAAACTGCTGAGCTCGGTGTCTCCACTAGAGAGCCCACGGGCCCTGGAACCCACGCACCACAACTACAGAGCTCACTTGCCCTGGAGCCTGTATGCCACAGCTAGAGAGAAGACCACACACCGCAACGAAGAGCCTGCGTGCCGCAAGGTCTCTCATGCCTCAATGAAGATTCTGCATGGTGCAATTAAGACCAGATGCAGCCAAAAATAAATAAAATAAATAAATAATTTTTAAAATAAAGAGTACCAGCTTCAGTTTTTTTAATTGATGTTCCTTTGTTATTTCTTTCAGAGGACTGAATTCCTGATCTTTAGCTTGTAGCAGGGCCTTTAGTAGATGCAAGGAAAAATAATCTGTAATTATGATTAATTAACTATCATCTGTAATAAGAAGATTAAATTGTTCTGGTTTATTAACAGATTGTGGGAACGTAGAACCTTTTTAATTCAAGTATAATATGCAATCAATTTTTGTGAGAGAGTGAGGATACTAGCAAATCTCCAGGGCCTTTGTTTTATGCCATAAAGTAAGAATGTCACCAGTTGGCAAGGATATTTAAACCTAGGGACAAAACCTAAAATAAATAGATGTGTTGGCAATTATTGTGTCAGTTTTTGTACATGAACATCAGAATGTTTCTTTTCAAAGTGAAATGTATGATTGTTTTCAATGGAATCACTGAAATGGTTAAATTAATACATTTTACTTATAAATACTTAACCCTAAAAAGCTGAATGTTTCTTTTTGATAAGCAGGAATGAAAAGGATGGTTCTAACAACTGTGTTGAGCTAATCGATCATCTGGAGAATGTCAAATATAGCTAATTATTTTTCATATCTCACCTTTTATAAGGTAAAAAATAAATTCATGTGTTACCCATGGCCATCTTAAAAAACCCATAAATAGTCTGGTAAAAAAGACATCCTAACAGTTTTATGATTCTGAATAAGGGGCCTGAATTTGGGCAAGATAAAATTTGAAAGAGTTGTCAGAGGATACAAGATATGAACTTACATCGAAGTATTTAAAGGCAAGAAATAAACAATGTTTTCTAAAAACGCTCAGATATAGGTAGTAATAATTATTGGAAACATTAACTTTTTCAAAAAGAAGGAATCTTTGTTAAAATGTAAAAGCATGCCAAAAGAACAGAGAATTAATATTAACAGAATATATTAATGATAAAAAGAGACTTCTGTTGTTTTGCAATAGGTTAAATTGATTGTATAAATGGGTAGAAAAATCTCAGTAAAGAATACAATACTAATGAGTAAATTAGTTAACATTGGTCTAACAGCATTTAAAAATTTAACATATATAATTATGCTTTTCAATCTCATTATTTGTAGCTATTTTAAACACAAGAAAATAAAGTTTACTTCCCCTCAGACCCTCTAAGCTTATGACACAACCTCAGATTTGTCTCTTTTATCTTCTTTTATGTTTTGACACAGCAAGAACATTTTCGGTTTAAGATAAAGTTACTCCTTTTTTTCCCCTTGATAAACAAAAACACATCCATTATCTTGCATACGCATCTCCCTACTGGCCCAGACATTTTGTACTTTTCTTAAAAACTCAATATGTACATTAACATAACCCAAAGGCATTTACATAAGCTTCCAACCTGTTACTGTTGGCTATGTTAGGATGCATTAAATAACAGTAGGAGTATTTTTACATTTGTTGTTTGAGTATCCAGAGATTATTACTAATTCAAGTTAATACAGTATTAGTTTAAGGTCATAAAGTTAACTAAGGGTCTGGAAATTACAATTTAAGTTGGCACATCAAGTCTATGTGATCTTTTAGCATTACATAAAATAATCTCTTTTTACAAAGATATTACTTATTATCATCTATTTAGCTGAACTCTTTATTTTGCAATTTTATAATCTTAAATAAATTAATGTTAGTTTATATGACCAGAAAAAACAGTAGAGGAAATTTAGGCAATCCAAAATAACTGGATTTTTCATGAGAAAATAATCCCAAGAGTTACAAACTAGAATACTGCGCTTGCATTGTTTTTAAATGGTGGTAAAATCAGGGAGAAGGCATATAGGTGTTTTAAGCCCAAATTATTAAACCAGTTTAATTTTTCCAAAGAATCATCTTGATGAGAATACTATACAGATTATTCTTCTTATACAATTATATATTAGATGTTAAAATGTTCACCTTATTTAACAGTAATACTTTTGCTTCTTATTTTGTAACCTAGAAACATAGGTCATTAATTAAACCCAGAGTCAAAACCCTTTGTTTTTTCTTTTTCCCCCTGAATTACAGTTGTAGGGGGGAAAAAAAATCTGAAAGAGTGAACAGATTTAAAGCATGCACGTAGAAAATATTTTAGAAATCTTTGGATTCTTTACGTTTGTGTAAGTGCTTGATATGATAGTATTGTTTTTTTAAAAAAAGACATTTGGAACATGAGCTTGCTCCACTAGATTTTAAAACCTTATAATTGGGACTTCCCTGGTGGCGCAGTAGTTAGGAATCCTCCTGCCAATGCAGGGGACGTGGATTGTATCCCTGGTCCGGGAAGATCCCACATGCTGTGGAGCATCTAAGCCCATGTGCCACAATTACTGAGCCCATGTGCCGCAACTACTGAGGCTTCTCTTGCTGTGGAGCACCCCTAGAACCACTGCTCCACAGCAAGAGAAGCCACCACAATGAGAAGTCCGCACACCACAAGGAAGAGTAGCCCCCACTCTCCACAACTAGAGAAAGCCTGCATGCAGCAATGAAGACACAACACAGCCAATAAATAAATAAATAAATAAAACCTTATAATCTGATTTATTAACTCCCTCCAGAAGTTTAACTATATCAATTTGTTTGCTCAAACATATTTATAAAGTATATAATTTTATCACCTCTTGTACAAGGATTGAAGGAGCCTTGTACAAGAGGATTGAAGGATCACCTAAGAAAAACCTAAAAGGTGATCCATTAAAATATATAATTAAGCACCATTAGTTCTTTTGGGGGGAGAAGTATCACTGTTGAAAATCTGAGTAATTGGGGGATTTCCTTCTGAATTCAGCAGGCTAAGCTCTCTCTCTTCTAATGTCCACATCCCTTTTTTAACCTTGTATACAAGTTTCTAAAGGGACATTAATTTTTGAATCATTTAATTTTTTAGAGAAATTAAAGAAAGCTGATTTGTTTCCTTTCATCTTAGTTATAGGAATTTCACCTTTGTAGGTATTTGTAGCTATTGGGACCATAATGAGTTATACACTTTAAAAGCCAGAATTTTGAGATGAGGAAGGAGGCTCTGAGTTAACAGAATCCCCATTGGCACCAACATGAAACACAACACAGGCAATTCTATCAATAGTCATAGAACCACCAAAACCAAAAAAACAAAAACAAAAACAAAGCCTTTTTCAATTCTGTATTCTCAAATGCCAGGATATATTAGAATCTTCAGAAAAACATATTTTCCCCCAAAAGACTACCAGGGAATCAGATTCCAGAAACACCATCTATTGCCCCCTGACAGAAATCACTTAATGGCCAGATCATGCACCATTCCTGCTGCCAGTAGTGTGGACACAACTTGCTGTGCTCCATCAGCGCCAGAAGCAAAATTGGCTAAGAATTGGCTTTAGCTCCATCACCTCAAATAAGAGTCCCAGAGGTGTCAGGGGAGGGTGACTACAGAGTCCCCTCAGAGGGACTCTGTAGGTTCCATGTGTCTGTTGGCATCATTGGTGGAACCTCTAGGAATAAGTTGTCAAAGGAGGACCAGAGACCAAAGCATTTAGAAAAGAGAAGAAAACACTCACTTGTGAAGTCTGTGAATGAATTGGCCTTCAGACAACTGGCTGGCCAAATACAAAGCACAAGTATTTAAAGGAAAACGTTTTTAATGGCCAGGATGACCATGTTTATATTAGTATATTCATGGTGGAAAACAGCAACTTTCTTACATAATCATCATATTCACATCATATCCTCACATTTCAGCATAGCAGAACTCAGGGATCAAATTGTTTTTGTTAGGGAGTCCAAGTTTCTGAGGAATATTCAAGGCTTATTATTTGGGGCACCTGAACCTGTTAGGCCAATGCTGTTGGTTTGTTTTTCCCCTTTTCCTGGCATGTGAGTGTTTAGTCCTTTTGGAAACAGGGAAGTGTCAACTTTTGTTTCTTCAGTGCTCAACACATTTGTTTGCTGTTGATGGTCCCTCATAGGATCATGAAAACCATGGTCTCTCTGGAGAAGCCACATGAAAATAATGGACAGATGGTTGTACTAGGTCTCCTTGGCTGACCTGAAATCAGTTTCTGGGTAAGTAGACTGGATGGGAAGTGACCCAGGCACCATTTCTCCCTGGAGAGATGGGATGGACATGCCGGGGGTGTGAGGGGGTCCTCTGTAAGAGAGCAGTGGCTCCTTGTGGGTCTGTGTTCTCTGAGAAGTGGCCTGGGAAGAGAAAGTCAGGTGAGGAACCACTCAAGAACTTGGGGCCAGCAGTCTTCACTCATCCAAGGGCGTGTTTCTTCTTCTATAGGATCCATCTTGTTAAAGAAGTAATGATGACTCCAGTTGATACAGGCAATTCCCCATCCAAGGTCTCAGCTGGCTAGCTTCACCTCTCTTGCCTTTACAGGCCTCTCAGATGGTAAGCTCCTCTCCCAACTTCAGCACTCTGGGGCCAACTACCCACTTCAGTTTTCCTTTCCCTGCTTCCAGACTCATGTCCTCCTAGAACCTTCCCTCTTTAACCAAGCTCACATCTAATGGCTCTTTCCTCTGTCTCTGGCTTTAAAACCATTGAACCATGTGGGTTTGGGAACACTTGCCTCTGTAGTGGTGTGTTTAGTGCCTGTGGGTTATAGCTTTCCTCTCAGACTGGGAACTCTCTGAAGGAAGAGGCTGTCTCTTTCCCAAATGACACAGACGACTCTCCCTGAAGGTAGGGGCTCTCTCCTCCTTTCTTTCTCAAATCTGAGGGCAGGGATTGTGTCAACATCTGCTGCACTTCACCGCTGTATCTGTGCAGGGTTATGACTCTCAACAGATCTCTTTAGCTCGAGGGCCAAAGTCTCTGACAAATGTCTTTTGGATGATAATGGTGGTGATTTCAAGTCACTGCTTTGAGGGATATTTTGCACTCATCAACAAAGTGAATACAGAGGTGGTTTTAGTGATTCTTCGCTGGGCTTTCCTTCCTGTCCAGATGACAATCTTAATCTCCCATCCAGTAGGGCATTCTCCCCCATTTCCTCTCCATTTGAATATCCAGAGGTAAGTAGGAGTTAATGTTCCTCTCTCTCCTCTGTAAGCTCTAATTCTCATCTACAAATGTGGAGCTCTAACCTGTCTAAATATAGGCATTTTCACCATAACCAATGGTCCTCTCATTGGGATTGCTTATAATGCCAAGAGAAAAGAAATGCCAGTAAAATATAAAACCAGGGCTCTAGTGACCCCCCAACCCCATGCTGCACTGAGGAAGACTCAAAAAGAACCCTTTCACTCTCATTCAGCTCTGCCACCTCCTTACGTTTGAGGCTCAGTTTCTCCCCAGGATTAAATGAGAGATTTGTATGTAAGGGCTGGTTGCATAGCAGATGCTCAGCAGATGCTAGTTACCTTCCTTCTCCACTCCCCACCTTAATTTCTGGCTCTTCCATAGAATTTCCATCTTCTGCAGTTGAAATGTTTCTGTGGCTCTTCCACTAAGTACTGAATTTGTGGAGCACTTGGTCAGAGCTACATGGATCTCTTATACCATAGCCAGAGATGATTCCTTTAAGGGCTTTCAACACTAAAACAGGCAACTAGAAGAATCTACAGATCCTCCATTCTTAGGGAATCTTAAGCCAGGCCTTTTGAACTGAGATGAGATACGAAGCTTCTGGAGCCTGGGAAATGGATGAGGTTTGAAAAGAACAGCTTATATAGTAAGAAGATTACAGTAGACAGAATACTGGTTTCCCAAAGTTACCCACTTCCTGATTCTTCAACCTGAGAATACAGTACCTTACATGAAAAAAAAAGGCTTTGAAGATGTGTCTAAGTCAAGAATCTTGAGATGTGGAGATTACTCTGGATTATCTGGGTGGGTCTGACATAATCACAAGAGTCCTTCAGACACAGAAAAGGGGATGTAATGATGGAAGCAGAGGTTGGAGTGATCAGCTTTGAAGATGGAGGAAGGGGCCACAGGCCAAGGAATGCAGGTGGCTTCTTGAAGGTGAAAAAGGCAAGAAAATGGATTACACCCTGGAGCCTCTAGAAGAAATGCAGCCCTGCTGACACCTTGATTTTAGCCCCATACAACTTATTTTGGATTTCTTACCTCCAGAACTGTAAGACAATAAATATGTGTTGTCTTGAACCACTAAAGTTCGTGGTAATTTGTTACAGAAGCAATAGGAAACTAACACAGAGGTTGTTTTCTCCATCTGGCAACAAGGAAGCTGAGAGTACGTGACATTTCCAGCTCATTCAGCTGCTGTGGCAGAGCCTGCCCTAGAGCCCAGGCTTCAGTTTTGCTTCACCAGGCACAGCTTAAAGCAGACCTGAGCTCAGGGACTCAGGCCAAACCCTGAGGAATGTGAGGCCATTCCTGAAAGTGAAAGTTCTCCTGCAAAGTGGCAGCCTTGGGGAGGTGAAACCTTCACGGTGTGAAATGAATACCTCCGGAATGTTGATAGGGACATTTCAGCTCCCTTAATAAAAAAAACACTTCAGGCAGGACTGCCCGAGTTGGCACTGGAAGAAGAATTCCTACATGGGAGGGGCAACTGGACCACGTGATCCCTACTCTGTCCCCAGGATTCACCAAGATGCACCTTCCCCTTGAGAGGCTATCACCAATGTGGCCTTGGGGACACTGGTTGTCCCTTAATAAATACTCTAGCCCAGGAGGTGGCATGCCTTCCCTCTTCAGAGCTGACTCTGAGCCACGGCATTCAAATAAGACTTTAGGGAAGGTTCCAGGGTATCAAAGGGAAGTACACGCTGAGAGATGGATACTAGAGGAGCAGACCTCCCAGCTATGCTTTCGCCCTGATCCCACAGGAAGGGGGCTATCTCACAACCCATTTTCAGGGATGCACCCCTGTTCCCAAGCTGGGACCAAGTGAACCAGGCCCAAGAGATGGGTGACCCTCTCCTGTCTGCCTAAGATCAGTCTTATGAGCTCTGATTTCCAATAAAGATTTGCCCTTTCCCCACTTAAGTGCAGCCCTTAGTCCCAAGCCAACTCCTCTTCCCTTCCCTCCTCACGGAGACCAAGCTCCTGCCCTACAGATGTGACCTGGCTTACCATTCAGGCCACAAGAATGTACCAGTCATCCAATACCTTATCAGCTTCATGTGTACACTATTTGGTTAAAACACTAGAGCCTAAGAGTCTGTTACACCATTTATCCATCCTGAGGGGAAAGAGGGCACTTTTTATGGGTTCCAAATGCTTGGCACATATTATGCCAGTCACCGCTTTGGCAGTTCCTGGAATGGAGATATTGTTCTTATCCTGTTTTACAGATGAGCAAACTGAGGCTTGAAGAGGATAAGTAATTTGCCCAAAGTCACACAGATTTTATGTGGCAAAGCTCAAGAGCTTGAACCAGACCATGACCTTTGAACTGTTGAGTGTGGGGGTGATTTAAGAAAGGTTGTCGTCATGGAAGAAGAGCAGGAAGAGAAGGGTAGAGCAACCATATGGTAAGAAAACTCATGGTACGTAGTCAGACACTAGAGCAGAATGGTGGGAATCAGGACTGTCCTAGAAACTGGAAAGATCTTGCCAAGAAGGGCAGTCAGGAGCTAACTATAGAGCACCACCATGTCCACAGGAGCTGCGTCAGGCCCTGGACTCTGCCACTTCTCCCTGTTGGTGATTTTCCATTCTCTCCAACTCGTCCCCTGCAGTGACTAGCTTTTAAACCTGAAACTGAAGGTGACAGCAAGGAAGCAGGTAGCAAAGGAGTCTTTGTCCAATTGTGCAGCTAAATTTGGAGAAGAAAGAAACCCCACAGTGTGGTGCTTGTGTGGGCAGTTTTGAGAAAGTGTAAAAATGAGGGGAGGGTGCTGAATCCCTGGTGGTGTAGAAGGAGGAAGAAAAGAACTCACAGGAGCTGGGACCCAGGGCTGCAGCTATCCACCCTTTCAGGAAGTATCTGCTGAGTCCCTGTTAGGGACCAAATCCTGGGCTAACCTGGGGGCGGGGGTGGTGGCGAGCTGGTGGAGGGACTTACTTTAGTTTGGATGGCCAGGGAAGCCTCTCTGGGGAGGTGAGCTTAAGGTGAAATCTGAGGGATAGGAAGTTAGACATGTCAAGAGGTGGGAAAGTGATCTAGGTAGAGAACACCATATGCAAAGTCCCAAAGGTGAGAAACAGCTTTGGGCATTTAAAGAAAAATGTAAGAGAAGGCCAGTGTGGCTAGAGTAGACTGAACCAAGGGGGAGAGAGGCAGGAGGCCCAGTGGAGAGAGAAGAAGGTCTGGGTCAGGGGGCTCTTGTAAACCCATGGAGGGGTTTTTCTCTATGTGCAATCAGATGCCACTGAATGTTTAAGCAAGGAGGTACATGATAGGATTTTTGTTTTAAAAAGTCACTCTTCGGCTTCCCTGGTGGCGCAGTGGTTGAGAGTCCGCCTGCCGATGCAGGGGACGCGGGTTCGTGCCCCGGTCCGGGAAGATCCCACATGCGGCGGGGCGGCTGGGCCCGTGAGCCGTGGCCGCTGCGCCTGCGCGTCCGGAGCCTGTGCTCCGCAACGGGAGAGGCCACAACAGTGAGAGGCCCGCGTACCGCAAAAAAAAAAAAAAAAAAAGTCACTCTTGTTGCTCTGTAGAGAATAGATATGGAGCGGGAAGAGGTGAGAACATAAATAGCTATTAAAGAGGTCCAGGCAAGAGATATAGTGGCCTGGACCAGGCTGGTGAGGATGGAGATGGAGATAAGTGGGCAGATTCTAGACATTTATTGGAGGAAAAGTAACAAACTTATAGCTATAAAGGGATGAGGGAAAAGGAAGAATCAGGAACCACACTGGGCTTCTACTTTTAGCAACTTAGAGAGGATTGTGGTAACTTTTTAAAGAGAGGAGCACTTGGGGTAAGGATAAGCTTTAGAGTAAGGGGTTCTATTTCAGGCATAGTACAGATGAACTGCTTACATTTCATCTGAGTGGAGATAGCAAGAAGGCTTGTGGATATATATGTCTGGAGCTCAGAGGGGACCCTGGGACTGGAGCTCCCCAGTATAAGTGCCGCCAGCCTCGGCGGGTCCTCAAAGTGCAGCAACAATCGACGAGAGGGGGTAGGGAACTGAAAGCACCAAGGTATGGGATCAGAAGGGCACAAGCAACTGATGGTTGCAAGGCAAATTTAATTACAAAGGATAGCCATATATATACCCCTAAAGCAGGGACTTTGCATAGTCATTGTAAAGCAGGGACTTTGCATAGTCATTGTAAAGCAGGGACTTTGCATAGTCATTGTAAAGCAGGGACTTTGCATAGACATTTTGAAGCAGGGACTTTGCATAGACATTTTTCTATAGAACTGGGCTTCCATCTAGTCGCCACCATATCTGCATCAGCGGGTTTATTGCTTGTTCCACAAAGTTACAAACTTCCCCTCCAGGGTTGCTTTTCCTACCTTTAGGGAACAACCAGGGACTCAAGAGCATCTGGCCAAAGGCCATCTCCTTTTTTACATTCATACCATAAAGTCCAGGATGCATACCAAGGAGAGTACAATCGGGCCCTGAGGCTTATGAGGGTCTTAGTGGCACATTCCTGAGAGGGCAATGCTCACCACATATAAGTATGGGAGTCATTAGCATAAAAACGCTATTTAAAGCCATGGGAATGGATGAGATCATCTAGGGATAGAAGCACAGAAGGCCCCTGTTCAAACCCTGAGGGATACTGACATTTAGAGATCAGGTGGAGGTGGAGGAAACCAAGAAGGTGCAGCTGCAACTATTTCATTCAACCAAACATTTATCAAGCCTACAGGCTTGGCTGCATATGCCACAGATGCTGGGGACACCAGGGGAGTAGGACAAGGCCCTTGTCCTCAAGGAGCTCACAGTGTGTAGGAGCAAGTGTATGAGCTGGTAACTCCAGTACAATGTGGTAAAGTAGTTTAGAGATGAACCCAGGAGAAGGGGCTGTTGGTCTCAGGTCTCTGAAACTGGGGGTAAGGCCGAGTCTATGGGAGGGGCCATGGGCCCCCAGAAGATGAAGGCAAAGGATGCAGAGGCCTGGAATTATTCCAGATCTGGTAGATCTCCCTTGAGACCCCTTGAGTCTCCTTGAACCCAACTTCACCTCTCTTCCACACTCCACACCCTGGTCTTCTTCCACCAGAATGCCCACTGTCCATGCCAACACCACAGAGCCCTGCTCGTTCTTTGTTTCCATCCCCGTCTCCAGTCCCCCAGGTCTCCACCCCTTCCCATACAGGTTAGCACCCTTAGGAGGAGAACTGTTTTCAAAAACAGGATTAACTTCAGAGCAAAATGACCACAGCCTGGAGCCTTGCCCTCTATCAAGACAGGATGTTGTCTCAAAAACTGTTGCTTAATTTCCTGCTGTTGAGAAATCATGTGTGCTGACCAGCTTGTTTTTCGTACTGCTTGAAGAAAAGAGAGAAATCTGTCTCACTGAGCTTCTCAGAGACAAGCCAGGTCAGCCCCCTCATGACTGCCGGTGAGGACCCTCCACTGACCACCCTCCCTCCTCTCATCTGCTGCTGAATGCAGAGGGCTGGGCTGCACTTGTTCACTTTGCTGCCTGGGTCAAGGTGCCCCCATGGCTAATTCTCCCATGGCTATGGTTCAGTCCATGAACCTGCACAATCTGGCCCCAACCTCTCCTTCCATCGTTGTCTCATGCTGCCTCCTTCCTGTGTGCCATGATCAGTCAGTCTGGACGTACCCTGGGGATCCTGGCACTCAATCCTTGCCTGGGTAGTGCTCTGCCTCTGAGATTGAGGAAGGTCTGAACACACATTCAAGGCTCAGTGTCAGTGCTGGCACCTCTATCTGTTAAAGCCCTCACCAAAATCACCCAACCAAAGATTTCTTCTTCCTTTGAACATGTTTAGTTTGTTCCTTTTTCACTACTTATGTCTCATTTAATCTTGAACTATAATGCTTCATGGGCATGCTCATTGCCCCTTCTAGACTCTATAAACTCCAGGAGATCAAGCTTTGAGTCTGGGGTCCAAATCTCATTTATCTCCATCCATAGTCTCAGCAAAGAGCTTGGACAGGCTTGTGGAATGGATAAGTTTTGATGAAAGTTGTAGGGGGGAACCTAAACTGATGTGGAAAATGCAACCTAGGACTTGATTTTATTGGTTCTCTGGGAAAAATGCACCTCTATGCTAAGAACAGAGTCCATAGGGATAGAGAGCAGTTTGTTCATCCATCCATCCATTCATTCACCCATACATTCATTCAATAAACAGTTATTAAGCATCTACTATGTGCCAGAAATAGTGTTAGATGCTGGAGATATAGTAAGAAAACTGATTAGTTCTTGCTCATGTGGAGATTCTGTTCTAGCCCAGAAAGACAGATGATAAGCAAGGAAAACATCAAGTAGTGCTAAGTGCCATGATAAAAAAAAAAGTCAGAGTGATGTGATAGTGTGACTGGGAAGTGATTGAAAGGGTTCTCTGAAGAAGTGACACTTAAGGAAAGACCTGAAGGATGAGCACAGGTGGCCATGGAAAGGTCTGGGTATGAGCAGTCTGTGAAGGGGTAAACACAAAGCTTTGAGGTTGGGGCAGGTGGGGAGAGAGGTGGAATGAGTTTAATCGGCACAAGGAATGGAAGGAAGGAAAGAGTGACTGGGTCATGGGGAACAAGTGTTTAGTACGGAGGCAATGGTGAGATGGCCAATAAGAGATGGCGTCGCGTGTAGAGGTTTGGAACAAGGTACGAATTTGAGTTCTGATTCTAATTATTAGTGGTGTGTGAACTTGGGCATCTTTTCTGGGTCTTAGTTTCTTCATTTGTAAAATATCTCATTTTTAGAGCTCTTGCGAGGATTAAATATGATAGAAATAAGCACCTATCATGTTGACTCTGTATAAGTGGTAACCTATAATCCACATAATAACTTAAAAACAAGGTTAGGGATGACCAGGAGCATGAAACCCAGAAAGTGACAAGTTAGCAGGTATCCTAATGAGCCTTCCTCGCTCTCTCCTAATTTCATCTCTTTCTTTCTCCCTGACTTTTCTCTCTCCTTCACCTTTTTTTTTTTTTTTTTTTTTTTTTTTTTTTTTTGCCGTACGTGGGCCTCTCACTATTGTGGCCTCTCCCGTTGTGGAGCACAGGCTCCGGACACGCAGGCTCAGCGGCCATGGCTCATGGGCCCAGCCGCTCCACGGCATGTGGGATCTTCCCGGACCAGGGCACGAACCCTCGTCCCCTGCATCGGCAGGCAGACTCTCAACTACTGCGCCACCACAGAAGCCCCATTCACCTTTTTTCTTATCTTTTTATCTTTCTTTCTTTTCTCCCATCACAAATTTCTTGCTTTTGCTCTCCTTCACATTATTTCAAGTCATATCGCAACTGCCCAAAATTTGGATTAAAGACATATTTTAAAATATTGCTTATTCTGTATAGTCTTGTCTTCCTTTAATAATCAGGTGTGTTTAATGCACAAGCACCTCCTCTAAGTTAAAACGCAGCAGCAGCATCCACACCTCAATTAAGTAATTTTATATGATTATATGACCCTTGGTTGTTGTTTTTTTCCATTGAGGTCACTGTCTCTTAATAGAAAATGGCTCCAACCTACTGGATTAAAGGATTGGAAAGAGATTGTTTCAAGGCATTTGAGGACTGGTGTGCTAAGAGATCTCTCCACTCCTGGGGAGTGGAGGTCTGGATGCCCTCCAAAGGCCAGTGATCTCTGAATCACTCCAAGGATGCTCTGGAACACAGCCAGAACATCATGCTCAGTTGCCTGCTGGCTTTCGCTCTGTGGCTGCTCCTGAAGACGTGGGCAGATGAGAGGACAAGGAAGGCCTGGCTGAGGTCTGCTAGTGGAGATGGAGGCCCTGAGAAATGTGTAAAGACACACTCTGGCATGAAGGGTAATGTAAGATTCTCCATCCCAGTGTTGTAACTCCCTTTGCGTAGCTAAGAAAGCACAAGTTCCGTGTTTGTGTGTGTGTGTGTGTGTATGTGTGTGTGTGTGTGTGAAGGAGAGAGCCGCAGAGCAAGCCCACAACATTCAGCTCAAGATTTATATTAGGGCTTTCCTGGTGGCGCAGTGGTTGAGAGTCCGCCTGCCGATGCAGGGGACAGGTTCGTGCCCCAGTCCGGGAAGATCCCACATGCCACGGAGCGGCTGGCCCGTGAGCCATGGCCGCTGAGCCTGCACCTCCGGAGCCTGTGCTCTGCAATGGGAGAGGTCACAGCAGTGAGAGGCCCACGTACCGCAAAAAAAAAAAAAAAAAAAAAGATTTATATTAGAAGGGGTCTTTCACTTGGGAGAGCAGGGTGAAGGGGCAATACTTAAGCCAAAGGGAGGCTCTGGCCCTCCCTTGCTTTCCTGTTTCCTGAGAAGAGGTGTTGGTTGTGGCTGGCTGTGGCCAGTAAATCCAACCCACCCACTGTATGGCAGGAAGCTGAGGACTCAGGATAAGAAGCAACTCGCCCAAGGCCACACAAGGAGGCAGAGGTAAAAGCCTAGTATACTTTCTTCCTTATCAAGTCCCTTTTGAGTCTGGGTGATGGTGGTAGGAATAGGATAGGGTGACAACCTCCCTGTACTTTGACGTTATGGGTCCCAGATGTCTAACTTCAAGTCCTGCCCTGGCTCTTGTTACAGGGTCTGAGCCCCTCACATTGGAAGTCTGCCTTTCTGTGGGGCAGGGCTGAGTGGAGGAGCATTGGGTTGTACACTGGAAGGCAGCCCAAGACTTAACCATGGACACAGAAGAGCCATATCTGGCAAATTGAGAGCTGACTTTCAAAATGAATAGGGTGGAGGTTTCCATCCTTACAGG
Source organism: Kogia breviceps (assembly GCF_026419965.1). NCBI lineage: Eukaryota > Metazoa > Chordata > Mammalia > Artiodactyla > Physeteridae > Kogia > Kogia breviceps. The sequence goes on along the minus strand of NC_081310.1, from coordinate 67,373,228 downwards.
GGTCCAAATAAGGTCATGTGATCTATTACTATAGCACAGCGCTCTCAAATTTAATGCTAGGAAGGAGCTTAAGCAAAACAAGACCAAGGGCCTGTGCTCTGGACTGGTTTAGACTGGTCTGGCTCCTCAGTACCCCAGCTGTTCTGCTTCACAGGAAGGCCAAAGGCAAGCTGTAGCGATGATGGAAGTTATGGGCACTGAGTCCTTCTGCTGTTTTCCTCCGATGCCTCCCCTTCTCAGGTTGCCCCTTCAGTGTCCTTTCTTGGAGTGTGGTCTCCAGGAAATGAAGGGGCTGAGGGGGTGGGAGGACTAAGAAGGTATCCTCAGCTAAGCCTGGGATGCTGGCTGCCTGGCATTGTCAGTTTCCTATTGGCCTGGGCGACTGCTAGGAATAGCAAGGACACTCTGAAGGAGGGAGCGTGTGATGCTGGGGCCATCCTCAACTCCCAAGATCACCCATGCCATATGGTGGAGGCCAACGAGGAGAGGGGGAACGCCAGGGATGTCTGTATGTGTTCTCTTGTCCCCACTCCCATGCTGAACAAAATGAGGCAAGGCCCAAGAGAAATTGAACAGTGAGCTTTCAGAAGCTATGCTTTTCTACTTGAGATGTATTTAAAAAACATTGCTGAATGACAGAATTAATTATTGGATTAATTAATTAATATATGACTGGCTATTTTCTCTTGGCACCAAGCTCTGAGCACAAGGAAATGGGTTTTACTGACAGCAGAGGATGGTGGAATGAGTTCCAAGGGTACTTGTTAGCAGTGATTCCACACTAAACTGGGTAGTGGCATCAGGTGAAGATGCTTAGAATAAGTAGCTGCCCAGACAGCATGACATGGCACGTGGTGCCCAGGGATCCTTTAGCAGCTCCCCACTCCGGATATACCCTCCACCAACCTCTCAGAGGCAGCTCCAACTAAAATGCTTTGCCATCCTTCTCCATTTTGGCACTGCCCCCTCAGCCATGATCCCTTCCAGTTTCCCCCAGACTCAGTGATAGCAGGACCTAGAGTCAAGGGAAATGCATGTATCTCCAAGGTGAGAGCCTTACAACGCAGGGAGAGTGGCATTCTGAGGCTTTTGCCTTGTGGGATGGGGGTGGAGATCAGGACAGAGGAAAGAAGCAGAGAGGCATGGAGGAGGCTGGTTCATTGAGCCTGAACTCCCTGGACATCCCTGGGGGTATCTGAGAACTCCCTTAGTGGGAGGATATAAGGATGGCACCTCTAGATAAACAACATTTTCAGGAGGTTCATAACTGTCCGTGAGACCTTCAAACATCTGAGTCCACTCCAGTGACCTCTGAGAAAATTGTGGGTTTACAGCCTGACCCAACCCTCTCCGGGCCACTTGGGAGGGACAGATGGGAAGAAGAGAGAACCAGAAACCTCCCTGACTTTATCTCAAATAAGGGCTCTACCCAGCAGCACAAGGATACTGAGTTCTGTGTAAAACAAAAGCTCTAGTGCCACCAGCTATAACCCTTATATCCATTGGGGAGGAAGGGGAGAATCTTTGGCTCAGGAAGGAATAAAAAATTTCAGCCCTCAATCTACTCAAGGAAAATTAGAAAATGCAATGGTCTTGTTACCACAAAGAGACATGGAATCAGCAGTTACAAATCATCCTCAACAAAAGCATGGGGCCAAGGCAGCATTCCCAGGAACTTCTCCCAAGCATTCAAGAAATAGGTAAGGGACTTCCCTGGTGGCATAGTGGTTAAGAATCCGCCTGCCAATGCAGGGGACATGGGTTCAAGTCCTGGGCCGGGAAGATCCCACATGCCGTGGAGCAGCTAAGCCCACGGACCACAACTACGGAGCCTGTGCTCTAGAGCCCACGAGCCACAACTACTGAAGCCCATTCGCCTAGAGCCCGTGCTCCGCAAAGAGAAGTCACCACAATGAGAAAGTTGTGCACCGCAATGAAGAGTAGCCCCCACTTGCCGCAACTAGAGAAAAGCCTGTGCGCAGCAACGAAGACCCAACACAGCCAAAAATAAATAAATTAATTAATTTTTTTAAAAAAGAAAAACAAACAGATAAGTCTTTCGATACAACGCTTTCAGAGAGTAGAAAGAGGGAACCTCCTCAACTCATTTTATGAGGTTAGCAAAACCTCAGTACCCCAAATCAGTTTATTATAAGCCTGGAAGGCAGCAAGGGATGGCAAGGACATCCTAGAATGTAAGAAAGAAAACTTGCAGGCCCATCTTACTCATTAATATATAAGTGCATAAACATGAGACACAATATTAACCAGATCCAGCAATGTACAAAAGCAGTAACCTGTCTTGACTCAGTTGGATTTACCCTAGGAATGCAAGATGAATTTCACAGGGGAAAATTGATGACTGTAATTTACTTTGTTAACAGAATAAAAACAAGAAGTTACTATAAACAGAAACCATTTGACAAAATTCACAGCCCTTCTTTTATTTTCTAGAGTTTTACAATGTTTCAGCTTTATTCCTTAGATTTTTTTCTTCCAGTTTGACGAGATATAATTGATATACAGCACCGTATAAGTTTAAGGTGTACAACATAATGATTTGACTTACATCATGAAATGATTATCATAGTAAGTTTATGAATATCCATCATCTCATATAGATATAAAATTAAAGAAATAGAAAAAATATTTTCCTTGTGATAAGAACTCAGGATTTAGTCTCTTAACTTTCATATATAACATTCAGCAATGTTAATTATATGTATTATGTTGTTCATTACATCCCCAGTACTTATTTATCTTATAATTGGAAGATTATACCTTTTGAATATCTTCATCCAATTCCCTCTTTCCCCATCCCTGCCTCTGATAACCACAAATCGGATCTCTTTTTCTATGAGTTTGTTTGTGTGTTTTTGAAGTATAATTGACTTACAACATTAAGTTAGTTCCTGTTATATGACATAGTGATTTGATATTTCCATACATTTCAAAATGATCACCATGATAAGTCTAGTTATGATATGTCACCATACAAAGATGCTACATAGTTATTGACACTGTACATTTCATACTGGTGACTGATTTATTTTGCATTACAGACCTTCTCTTGAAAACTCTCAGCAAACTAGGAATAGAAGGAAACTCCCTTTGTCTTATAAAAGGTATCTACGAGAACCCTACAATAAATAGCATACTTAAGGATGAATGTTGCAAACATCTCCTTTCTGGCCAGAAACAAGATAAAGATGCCCACTGCCACTGTTTTTATTCACCACTGTACTGGACAGTTGACAAGAAAAAAAAGTCATAAGGTTTGGAATGTAAGAAACAAAACATTAATGGAGATAATATGATTGTCTACATAGAACTTTCTGCAGAATAATCACTGAAATTAATAAAAGGATTGGAAAAGTTTCTGGGTACAACACTGATATCCAAACTTCAATGACATTATTATACACTAGCAATAATTAATGAAAAAATTTAATTTTTAAAAAGGATAAAATTTATCAAAAATTTAAAATCTAGGAATAAGTATCATAAGAGATGTATGAGATCTTTAAGAAGAAAATTACAAAATTTTATTAAGATATGTTTTAGAAAATATAACTACATAAAGAGATATACCATGTTTTTAGAATGGGAGACTCAATATATAAAAATGTCAATTGTTCCCAAATTGACCTATATATTCAATGACCTATATATTCAATTCAGTTCTTGTCAAAACTTAAACAGAATTTTTAATGGAACTTGTCAAAAGGATTCTAACATGTACTTGGAAAAGTAAGAGCTAAGAATAGCCAAGACATTCCTGAAACAGAAAACATAATAGAAGGATTTACCCCCCCATATACCAAGACATATTGTAAAGCTTTAGTAATTAAGTCTGTGAGTTACTGTGGTAGGGGTAAAAAAAATAGATCAAGGCAGAGAAGGATACCCATGCGTAGATAGAAACCTGATTTATTAGTATCAAAATGAAAATGATAGATTATGCAATAAATGGTGCTGGGACAACTGGTTATCCAAATGGAAAAAAAAATTATTTTGGATCCTACCTCACAGCATACTCAAATGTCAGTTTCAGAAGGATTAAAGACGTAAAGAAAAAGAACTATAAAAATTTTAAATGACAATCTAGGAAAATATCTTTCTGACCTCAGACAAAAGAAAGATTTTTTTTTTTTAATTTTTTTTTTTTTTTTTTTTTTTTTTTTTGCGTTACGCGGGCCTCTCACTGTTGTGGCTCCTCCCGTAGCGGAGCACAGGCTCCGGACGCTCAGGCTCAGCAGCCATGGCTCACGGGCCCAGCCGCTGCACGGCATGTGGAATCCTCCCGGACCGGGGCACGAACCCATGTCCCCTGCATCGGCAGGCAGACTCCCAACCACTGCGCCACCAGGGAAGCCTGGAAAGATTTTTTAAACAAGACACAGGAAGCACAAACAATAAAGGGTATAAGATTACATTAAACAATACCTAAAAAGAATGAAAAGCCAAACCTCAAACTAGGAGAAAATATAGCCAAACTTGTAACTATCAAAAGATTTGTGTTCAGAATATGTAAAGAACTCCTACATTTCAATAAGAAAGAGACAAACAACCCAACAGAAAAATGGGCAAGGCACACTCACTCTATTCACAAAAGAACACGAATAGCTTATGACACAGGAAAAGATGCTAAAATAATGAGTAATTATGGAAATGCAAGTTTAAAGCATAATGAGATACCATTTTGCACCTCTTGGATTGGTATAAAGTATAGTGTAGTAAAGGTGGGGATGGAATGCAGTGTGAACTTTGCAATGGGAGGGAAAACCTGTATGACTACTTTGGAAAAATATTTGCCTGAACCTAATAAAACTGAATTTGCATATGCCTCACATCCTATCAAGTCCACTCTTGGACAAATTCTACACATACTTACCAACAGTCATGCTCAAGAGTGTTCACAGCAATGTTGTCCACATTAGCCCAAAGCTGGAAGCAACCCAAATGCCTATTAATAGCAGAATGTATAAATTGTGGTATAGTCATATGATGGAATACTGTAGAGCAGTGAAGATAAGTGGGTTACAGCTCTGTGGAGTGTAAAAAGTGGGCCACAGAAGGTACCACACAGTATGTTTCTATTTATTTAAGTTTCAAAACAGACTAGACTATATAATATCTTGTTTAGGAACATATAGACGGTTGGTAAGACTATAAGAAAGAAGAGGGAATGACTAACCAAAGTCTAGCTAGAAGGGTGTGGGACTAGGGAGGGGCACATGAGTAACTTCAAAGTTGTTGGTAGTGTTGTTTCCTTACTCCTGTGATGGATTCCTGGGTGATACTGAACATACGTATTTTTTTAAACACTCTTTTGCCCATGTGGTAGATTTCATAATTGAAACAAAATAAAGACAATAGAGCTTCAGTTCCCATGGCTCCAGGTGAGGTGTGGTACATTAAGAAGTGGATAATGTCAGAGCAGGGGACTGTGGGCCCACCAGGAGAGCTGGATCCTGGGGTGGGGTGGGGGTTGAGGATTTGCCTGGTGTTCCAGCAGGTATATTAGACATGGTGGTGAATGCTCTGAGTCTGCTCAGAGAAAAGACCACAGGAACTTCTCCTCTATGGGGCTGAAAGTGGTCATTGCTGTTAGAGAGAGTGGCCAGACATTCATGGACTAAGCCACTAAAGCATAAGTGACCCAAAATTCCTTTACAAACTATATTGCTCAAAGCAAAGCAAACCTACCAATACAGGCAATATTTGCACTTGACTTCAAAGGCCTACTCCATACAAGTGTACGTCACCTAGGTTATAAAGTTGGGGGTGGGTGGGTAGGGCAGACAGGCCCATTTAGGCCTTGGTTTTGGTCTCAGAACTGGGTTAGAATAGGTCTTCAGTTTAAATACCTGTTAAAGGAGGATAATAAGGATAATTATAAGGATATAATAAGGATAATAAGGATAATAAGGATTATCCTTATAATAAGGATAATCCCTGCCTCATCTGTCAAATGAGCGTTTAGTAGCAGGGGGTCTGGATTCTCATTTTGATGCAGAGTGGCCGTGTGCAGAGCCCTTAAGGCAGGGGAAAACTCTTCTCTGCTACCATCTAGTGAGCATCTTGGGAATAACACCTGAATGGAGGTCACCAGGAAAAGTTCTCTCTCCAAGGGGTTCTGAGCCAATGAAGAATGTGTCAGATCCAGGGCCATACCCCAGATGTGGTCATCTGTGCCCTGGTAGCTGTCCACTGGAAAGTGGAGTCTTCAAGGCGAGACCTGGTGCAGACCGTGACACCCTGAATGAACCGCCTTCTCTGGCTCTGACCTAGTCATGCCTTATGTCACCCTCCCCTCTTGACTTCCTACCTTCTTCAGGGTAGTTTTTGAACTAAAAGAGTGCTTAGAAAGCCTCTGTAAGTCACCATATCTGGGGGCAGTGGGGTGCAAACCAAAGATTTATTTTTCAAGTAAAATAGGCAGCCCAGGAAGAGCAGGATAAAAGGAAACCAAGGCTGAGAACAGAAAGCTTGGATATGGAAAGACACAAGAAGCCAGATTGCAACTGCCAGGGAGAGCTGGGGATGTGGGCTATGGAGTGGTCCTGGGCCCTTGTCTAGGTGCTGGGGCAGAAGGGGCCTTGGAGACTCAACTCCAGGTGCAGCATTTGCAAGAGGAGCTGAACACCAGGCTCCTCGGGCAGCTTTGCTGGAACAACCACCCCCTGTACAACTGTAGTAGCTGGGCCAGTCCCGAGGGTTGGGGTAGAGCCCATCAGCTTTGCCCTGGCAGAAGGTGTCTTGTCCGAGGCTGGAGTCATACTCAAGTTCAGAGGGCTGGCCTGGTGCAGGAGCTTCAGGCTCTGGGGGGCCTGAAGACATATATGGAAGACCTGGGAAAACAGTGATGATTCAACCAAGGTTCCTCCAAAAGATCCCAAACCCATAGGCCAAGCACACAGGCAGCAATCATAGGCAGCAGCAGCTCAACACCCCATACCTTACAGGCAGGGCATAGTCAGACGCCCAAGGCAGAGAACAGCCAGACAGCAGCCACACCTACAGCTGGAGCACAGCTCAAGAGAAAACACCGGAGCTACAAGTGTCACAGGCAGTCAATGGCTATCTACCATCTGCAAAGCCCAACCAAGTAATGGTGAGGGCCAGTGGGGTCTCACAATGAAGGCTGAGTGCAGGCCTTGAGAAGACAGGCTGAGGGCCCTCTGAAGGGAAGCCCTGGTTACCAACAGCCTGGGCAGGCATTGGTACAATCAGAAAGAGGAAGAGAGTGTGAAAAGAGAATCATTTCTACAGCTCCCTCAGCTCCTGGGGGTGAAATTTGGGAAATCACAGTACTGGGGCAAAGTCATTTCCTTAGAAGAAGCCAGTACCTGAGGTGCCCTGACCCCATACTCACTCAGCTCCAGCCACAGCATCTTGATGAGGGGGTATCAGCCCTGGTTGCAGAAGAAACCAGCAAAGTTATCCATGTTCAGTGTCCAAACCATGACCCCACCCAGTCCCGTCTGCTTCAGATAGCTGACCTGTGTGAGGAGTGAGATGGGGGTGGAGGAGCTCAGGGAAGCCCGGCCAGCAGCCCCAGAGCTGGTTCCTCATCCAGGCAGGGACCTCCTTTCTCCAGCACCCCCAGGTCCATGAGTCCTGATCCTTGCTGGGCATGATTCATTCTGGAATCTCCCTGCCCTGACATAAACACGGCCAGGGGTGGGCATGAGGGTGGAGGTGTGAGGAGTACATGGATGTGTGACCTTCTTTAGGGTGGAGGCCCTAACTTCCCAGCATTTTCTGGACTGAGCTGTTGTGTTTGGGGTACTGTCTGCTGATTGTGATGAGTTCAGTTACCATATGGAACATACCATGTCTTCATGTCTTTGTCCACCCTGAGGGCCTTCTCACCTCCACCATTTCCCTGAGGCTTCTTTAGGGTATGGCTGTGTGTCCCCTCCGAGTGGGATTCCCTGGCCCTAGCCCTGCCAGGGTGCCATGGCTCACCTCTGGCGTGAGGCTGGGGTTACAGGGTAGGGGTTGTTGGAACACTTGATGACCCCAATCTCCCTCCCAGCTACCTCCCTTTCTACACCAGTCCCCACTCAGGATTCCAGCTATGGTACAACTTGCTCTCAGAGGCCAGCTTCCCCTTTCCTCTCCATCAAGTCTTTCTCCTGCACTTTCCTCCCCAGAAGGCCCACCTTCTCTGCTTTAAGACTTTCTCAAAATCCTTTCCACCATGAAGTCTTCTCTCATCTTCCCCAGCAAGGATCATGCTGCCTCCTCAATTCTCCAGAGTACTTTGTCTACACCTCCAGAAGAACCTGCCACTGTCTGCCCTGCATAACTGACAAGAGATAAGCAGATGAACAAATGCAGGTCCCTCTGCAGGTGCCAATGACCTCACTGGAAAAAGAGACATGGGAACAGGTAAATGCACTCAAGTTTTGAGGCAGGAATGGAGGGGGTGTCATATAAGTAAATCAAAGGATCTATAATTTGAACATGCACCCAGTATTGTCAATGGACTGAATAAAATGATATGCCTTACTGTATGTATTTCTCCTCTTATACATCTGTAGAATTTATGTTTAATAAAATACAAATACTTTCAAGAGAGATACTCAATGTAGAGCAATTTTTTTGCCCTTGTCTTTTCTTAATCAATAGGTGATAATGGTACAAAATGCTATCACATGGAGATCTGTGAAATGCTGGGATATTTCTCCTTGAAGAGGTTCTGAATGCTGTCATTGAATGTTATTGACAGGCCTTGGGCCCACACAGGACCACACCTTCCCAGCAGGGCCGAGCCTCACCTTGATTTTGAAGCTCTCCACATCATCAAAACCGACCCACTGGTTGCTCTGAAAGGCATAGGGTACCTTCTGTTCCTTGATTCTGTGCTCAGCAGCCCCCTTCCAAGAGCAGACCTCTAGGAGCAGAGGGCAGATCTGGGAAGGAGGTGGGAGGCACTGCAAGCATCTTCTCCCTGTCATGAGGAGACTAGAGACTGAAAATTTCCCATCTGAGAAGCTTGGAGAATCTAGGAAGTTCTAGACTGAGTGACCTAGAACTGTCGATTCAATGGAGGCACCTGGGGTTAAGGATAAATCCAAGATGACAGGCATGGGATGGAATTTACCAGACCAGAATTCATGTGCCTAGCATCCTCATTCAGAAATTATGGGAGAAGAAGCCCCTGCTCTGCACAATACTCAGGGTGGCTGTGGGTTTTCCTGCTTCATAGTAAGCCAGGAGTCCTCTCTCTTTGGTGAAGGGGCCAGGAGTTCCAGGCCCCGTGGCTTCGGCCCCCACTCCGGTGTCCAACAAAGAGGCCAGGGTAAAGGATCATCCATAGGTGGGCATGCCAAGGATCAGTTTGCTGGCAGGGGTCCCTTTCTGCAGCCACCGTTGCATGGCAGAGTCCTGGTGGTGAAGGAGGAATGTCAGGGCTAATTTTCTTTGCCTTTAGACTGGTTCAGATCACCCAAGCCTGGGGGATCCAGAGGAGTTTCATGAGCTTTTACTAGTGTTCCAACCCTGCCCCATCATCTTTAGATCCTGTCTTAGACCCTGAACCACAGTGATTGAAGCTGCATGGCCCTATAGCCAAGAGCATGGGCTCTGGAGTCAAACAGTCATTGACTCAGAAAATATTTACTGAAGGCCATCTGTGTACCAGGCACTGTCCCAGATGCTTGGGATACCTCAGGAAACAAAGATCTCTGCCTTACTCAGCAACTTATTTGATCTTGCTGAGCCTCGAGCTTCCTGTCTATAAAATGGAAATGATAAAAATATTTGTCACTAAGGGCATTGTGAGAATTAAAAGATATAATGCAGGTATAAGTCTAACATAGTGCAATAAAGGGGAGCTATGATTGTGATCATTACCATCACTGTTGTTTCACCCTCAGTACAAGAGCGGGGAATTTTATTTATCTCTGTATCCCCAGTGCCTAGAACAATGCTTGACACTAAGATGCGCAAATAGAACAAATGAGCACAGGGCTTCTTCACTGCCTCTGCACAAGACCTTCCGCCATCATGTATTACTTGACATGACACCCCCAGGCCTGTGACATGAGGAGGTACCCAATATAACTCTGTGGAATAAACAAATAATGAAGACTCTTCCCTCAAACCAGGATGGTAGGCTCACTTTCCCAGAAGCCACCCTGTTTGAGTCCAGGTTTTCTAGTTACCCTGCAACCTCTTAGCACTTAGATATTTTCACTGTATTGATTTACGTGTATTTCTTTTTTCTGGTCCATATGATTTATCTTTTTTTTTTTTTTTTTTTTTTTGTGGTAGGCGGGCCTCTCACTCCTGTGGTCTCTCCCTTTGCGGAGCACAGGCTCCGGACATGCAGGTTCAGCAGCCATGGCTCACGGGGCCCAGCCGCTCCGCGGCATGTGGGATCTTCCCGGACCCGGGCACGAACCCGTGTCCCCTGCATCAGCAGGCGGACTCTCAACCACTGCGCCACCAGGGAAGCCCCATATGATTTATCTTTGATCAGACTGGAGCTTTCTGAGGACAGAGGTCAGAGCACCCTGCTAAGTTCTGTGGCATTTTTGTGCAAATTTGGAAACGGCACCCCTCTGGCCAGAAGCAACATGCAGGGCACATAGTATGGAGAGTAGAAGGCCACTTTGTAGGAGGATAAAGGCCTCCCTTCCCCCACATGGATCCCCAGGCACACAGCTTGGAGAGCACTGTGCCAGTGGGAATTCAACCCCCTCACCTCTCAGCTGAATGTCTTTGTATGTCTCCCCACTTGACTGGGCTGACTTCCCCTGGGACCCACACAGTTTCCCAGATGAGGGTGGAGGAGCCAGGCGCAATGTGAGGTCTAGACGCTCGGCTCAAGTGCCTGAAGAAGTGCACTTTATTTGTGAAAGAGCCATGGAAGTCCTAGATGTTCCACCCAGCTGACACACAAAGATATGGGCTCCCCAAAATTAACAAACATTTTAATTTGGGGCTTTTTGTTATTGTTGTTTGTTAAGAAGGAGAAATGATACGGTCAATCTTGACTTTTAAAATTGGAATGGGCTTGTAAAAAAATGTCTAGCCTACTGAATGAGAAAGAGCTGGGCAGGAAACCTCCACCCACCCCAGTCTGCAACCAAGCCTGCCCTTTCCCGGGACTGGCGTGGCGTAGGGGTGGTTCTGCCCTGAGATATTATCAACTTGGCAAAGCTCTCACCTCTTTCCAGAAAACACCTTCCAGAAGGACATTCAGTGCCAAGGAGCAAAAGCTACCCATTATCTTGAAGGAAATGAGGCTGAGGGTGTATGAAGGGAGCAGAAGCTATTTTGGCTGGAAACTTGAGCTCAAAGACAGCCTCCCAATTAGTCACTGGTTTGTTTGATGTGTCCCCAAACTATATTGGTTTGCTGTGTCTAATATCAGCCAAGATGCTACACAGAAGTGAGGTTTCTCCTCAGCAGTGGCATGGAACAGGAAAATCAAACAAACAAACAAACAAACAAACACGAAAGAAACAAAACAATCCTGGCTTCTCCATGCCCTGCTTGGTGTCCTGCTTTTCCCTTCCTTTGGGTTCTTCAAGGCTCAGAAGGGGACACCGGCAAGGGCCTGTGCCAGGGGTGTCCCCCCACTTACCACATTGAATTTGGCCACAGCCCCGCTCTCTCCCTGTCTCCCGTGGGGGGACAGTTATGCCCTGTGTTCTTCTCCCAAGAGCCATGGAATTCATAGGCCATGAAGCCGAGGAACTCCAGGTTCCTGCATGAGGTGTGGGAAAGAAAGAGTGAGGGGTTAGTGCGTGGGGTGGGGCCCTCCTCCTTCCTTGTTCCTCCCTCCCCTCTCACGCAGTGTGTGGCCTGGGGAGAGACCTGCATGGTGGGGGCGGGCTCCCTTCTGGCTCTTGGAGACGCAGCCGCCTCCGTCATCCATGCCATTCTCATTCTTGGCAGCTCATGTCTTCAGCGTCCTCCTCCCAGCTGTCCACTCAGGAAAGAGTCCACTCAAGGACACCTCTTGCTATTTTGCTATTTTGAAGGGAAATCTAGCTTAGCATTTCTCAAACTTTAGTTGTGCACATAAATCACCTGGGAATCTCATTCAGTTACAGGCTTTTATTCAGTAGGCCTGGGGTGGGAACTAATTCTTTTGGAGATGCTAAGTGCTCCCCTCTTTCCTGCCCCAGAGGTATTTCACTTTAAGACTGAGTTCTTAAGGAAAAGGGCAAGGCTCCAAAGAGAGGGACTCCGGAGTGATGGAGTAGCAGATGTGGTAAGGAAACACTCCTTGGGTCTGCTGGTGAGGCAGGCCAGCCCCTGCTCCATTCTGGGGGAAGCTCAGCCTACCCTTGGTCTCTTTCCCCCGCAGAGAACACCGGGTCCATGCCATCTGCCTGAGACTCACAGACTAATTTTGTCCCCCTTGTATCCAGCTTTTGTGCAGTGTGGTCCTGCTGGGACAGCTGTGCTCGGCAGGAGGTGTGCCTTCCCTGAGGCCTGGGCTTCCTGCTGAAAGGCATTGGCCAGGTCCTACAGGGGCAGCTCAGAGTGAACACACAGGCAGGGAACAGGCAGCCCTGTGAGCCCCAAGCAGATGTTTCCACACAGGAGCCTGAAACTGACCACAGGGCTGGTCTGTGCTATGCAGACACATGAAGCAGCTGAGCCTGAGGGCAGAGCAGCACCTAGGTGGCCCCCTGGCCAACTGGGTCTTCCCTGTCTCACGCAGCTGTACCTGCACCAGGGTTATGAAGCACCGCTTATCTGATGGAGGGCTCCCCCGGCTTCCTGTGTACTCCCAGTCAAGGTCGAGACCATCAACGCCATATTTGCACAGAAACCTGATGGCTGAGTTGACAAAGGTCTGTCGGTTATTGGCTATAGCCACCATATCCATGAACCTGTGGCTTGATAAAGGGCAGTGTGGGCCTGTCTTACACAGGACAGTGGGTCATGCTCCCTCAGAGGCAAGTGAGAAACTACTTAGGATATTGGTGCTCGGCTGTCTAGGCCAGAAGGGCACTGGAAGGGCTGCTTCAGAGGCTGCCGGGATATTTGCAGGTGGGTTATGGGCCTGGATAAGGGAAAGGGACAATGTAGAAGTGCCCCCCAAACATTGACATCACCAGGGGCACACTGACTCACTAGGAGCTCTGCTTCCCAAAATTCCCTCCAGAAGCTTACTGCCACATCCCTGCCTAGGGATTTGTTCTAACCTGAATCAGAGCTGGCTGTCAACCAGCATGGAGACTGAAAAAACAAAAGGAATCAGTTTCTAAGATGAAGAGGAAGAGAAGCAGGTTAGTGAGGATATGCGTAATCTTGGGGGCCTGCTCTTCTACTTCCCTGGCAGGTTAACATGGTTACCATTCTTTTAACTCACATTTGTAGAGTGCTTTGTGCTATTGTTATTACTATTACTAGTCCAGAGTTCTTTACAATTCCTGAGGGGCCCCAAGAATTACCTCCCCACATCTTACTTTCTCAAGAAGTCTCTGGACTTCTTGGGGGTCTTGAGTTTTATAGACCATTTCTATTTTAATTTAGCTAACAGCATCAGTTCTTAATTGGGGTTTGTGTGCCTGGGAACCCCAGGCTAAGAATCCTGAATTTCAGTGAAAAATCTGTGTATAAGCAGTGTTTTGGCAAAGGGGAGTCATAAATTTCATCAGGTTCTCAAAAGGGCTCATGATGCAAAAAAGTATTAGAAAGACTGGTTTAGAATCTTGGGGACCTTATAGTTAGGACTTTCTAGGAAAAGTAAGGTTCCAAATATATCATTCCATTATCTCCATAAATCATCAGAAATGTCCTGGAAATGTCAATATTCTGGCATCCAAGCTCAATTTCACAGTCTGCCTTTGACACCCAGAAGGGGAACAAAAATTCTCAGACATACTGTTCCAGATCTCAGAAAATAGAGACATCATATGTTGTCTGGGATTAGTTGAGACACTCCCTTTACACATTTCATGGAGGAAGAGACTGAGGCCTGGAAAGAGGTCAGACTCTCTGTGCTGCATTTAAAGCAAGACTGGATGTATAACGGTCTGGAGCTAAGCCCACTCCACTGCCTCCTGATGAGGTACCAAGAAGTCAGAAGGAAGGTCAGCCCCCAGAGTCCACTCTTCTCTCCCACTCCCCCTCACCCTGGCTACACCTCTGCCTGGCTGATTCCCCGACTGGGGGTCTCTCTGGCCAGTGAGCCAGTTCCCCACTAGGGGCCCTGCTACATTGGTGCCCACAGACAACTCACTTCTGAGTGCCGAAGTTCCAGCCCCCAGTGGCCAGCAGCATCTTCAGCTTGGGATTCCTGGGAAAGAAAAGAGAAACGCCAGAATTTATCCAGCCAGGTCCTGGGGCTCACCTCACTAACAAGGAAGCAAGGAGGCTGGCAGGGCTGGTGGGGTGAGGTAGGGAATATATAAATCCCTATGTTCAGATTCTGTACCAGGGAAGCTCTAGATTGGGAAAGAAAAGACACATTCCTACCTTTGAGGACCTCTTATCTGGCTGGGTAGCCATACACTCAAGGAATTCAGAAAGCAAGAGATCGGGACAGATCTTCAGAGAGGCTGTATTAAGGTAGTGATAACACTTGAGCTGAAGGACAGATAGATTTTAGGAGATAGAAGGGCACTCATTCCCAGTGGAGGGAAACAGTTTCACAGTCCAGATTCCACTTAGACCTAAACTGGAAGGGCACTTAAGGAGTCACTGTCTACCCCCACCTCTTCCACATAAGCACGGAAAAGCCCACAGAAGTGATGAGACTTGCCCAAAGCCACACAGAGGGTCTGCAGCCAGACTGCAGTAATGGAGAAGGTTTCTGGCTTTGAGAGGAGGCGCCTGTCTTCTCCATCTCCCATCCCCACCTCCTCCACTGCAGCTCACATCTTCTTCAAACAGTTGAATTCCTTGCAGAGCGTCTCATTATTCTACGCTATGGAGCTGAGCTGGTCATTGTTCATGCCAGCAAAGGCATATATAAGGTGGGTGCACAGATTGGGGTCCACATCCTTGGGCAAGAAGCGAGCAGCTCCCCTGTCTGTACTGGGCCCAGTTAGTGAAGTAGCAGACCAGTTTTGCCGCAGAGCCTGGCCAGTTGGGGCAAAGAAAAGAAATGGCAATCAGAAGGGCCTGCTGTGGACTGGCACCCTGTGCCCAGAGGCAGAACTTATGTCATGCCAGAAGATGTTAAACATGGCCCTTCATCTGCTGGAGGCAGAGCTTTCAAATCACAGCTTGGAATACTCCAGAATGTTAATTAAAATACAAATATATAAAGTGGCAGAGAGGAGGGCCCAGTTACAGGCCTGGGTTTATGTTTCTTTAGTCTTGCTTTAAAGAGGTTTGCATTTATATACTATTATCCCTTGTAGAGAATTGGTTTAATATCACTGACAAGGTTCTAACAAAGAGAATATTTTCATTAGGAAAAGGCAGCTTGTTTCTGTCATCCGCATACCCTGTAGAATGGCTTTGTGTGTAGGACCTCTCCTCCCAGGCGGGGGCTTGTCTAGCAGTGACGGCTCCCACCAAGGGCAGCACTGTGCAAAGTTGACCAGAACACAAAGATGCTCATCTTCATTCCTGCAGCTGCCAGAAGAGTACTTCGTGCCGATCTTCTCTTTAGCCTTGGCTTAGGGGTCGCCATCTGAAAATGACAGTGTGGTCTCTGAGGGCTCTTCCAGCCTTGCAGACTATGATCGTGTGGTTTGTACACGCCAGCATTTTATGCCAGGGACTTGGCAGAATGATGAGTTTGGACTGGAGCATGTCTGTGGTCAAGGTCTAGACCCTA
Source organism: Kogia breviceps (assembly GCF_026419965.1). Classification (NCBI taxonomy): domain Eukaryota; kingdom Metazoa; phylum Chordata; class Mammalia; order Artiodactyla; family Physeteridae; genus Kogia; species Kogia breviceps. Next base: position 67,357,459 of record NC_081310.1, on the reverse strand, counting down.
GGATTTCCTTTTGCACAGACAGTGTATCTCTGCACCCTCCTCCGGCCCCCATGTGGCCAGTGAGAGGATGAAGAGGGAGAGCAGTGCAAAGAGGCTATAGGAGGGTGTGTAGGAACCCAGAGCATGAAGGGTTGGCTGAGACACCCCTGTGCCCAGGGATGGCTCTCAGAAGGGTCAAAGCTCTTGGGTAGTCACTGGCCCTAACTAGAGGTCACCCAGGAGTGAAGTCTGCCAACGGGACTGGGACATTGCCTGAGTGACATAGAAGGAGGATTGGTGAACTCCCCAAAGCAAAAGAAGGAAGCAGAGGATTAACCCAGCGAACACATCCCTGGGACCATCTAGAAAGGAGCCAGGAGGCTCTTTTTATTTTGTATCATATCCTGCCATAGCATGTTGAATATTGTGCATGAATATTTGTACTGTCTGGTGGTTAACAGCAGGGACTTTGGAATTTCATGCCTGGGTTGAAATCCCAACTCTGCAACATTTTAGCCAGATAATTCAGCTTTCTCCTTCATAAAATGGGAATGATGATTGTTCTTATCTTAAGGACTATTGTGTGAGTGAAGAGTTAATGTATGTGAAACACTCAGAACAGTCCTGGCAGAAAGTAAGCTCTGTTCTAAGTGCTTTGCATACATTAACCCTTAGCCCACACAAAATTCTATTATTATAAATATATACCATCCCATACCATAACACACCATATGCCCAGAAGTAGCTTGGATTAAAGCTTTTGAGGAAATCTTCAACTTTTCTCTCCTCCCCATGTTTGCTATTTCTTTGGACCTGGCTCTCCCCTCCTGTGAGACGAAGAGGGGAAATGTGTGCCCAGTGCCACAGCCCAGGTTCAGGATGAGGGTCTGAGTACAGGGAGTAGTGTGGGATAGGAAGGGAACCCAGGAGTCCAAGTTGCTAAACATCACCCAGAGAGTTCTCTCCTGTCTTGTGCAAGAAGGAGCCCTCCTGGCTCTCCTAAGCTCCACATGCAATCAGTTCAACAGACATGGAAAAAGTGTTCTGTCCTTGCTGAGCCAAGGGGCTAGAACATGGAGCTGGAGAAGACTTAGGTTTCTTACTTCCAGGAGCTCAGAGCTCCCCTCCTGGTTGTAGGGGAGACACCTAAGCCAGTAATTAGAAACACTGTGATATATACTGTAAAATGTGTTCCAGTGCTATGAGAGCACAGAGGTTGGAGCAAGTGACCTCAGGAAAGACCAGAGAGAGGCTGATATTTAAGCTGGCCCCACGGACACACAGGAGTTCAGCTAGTGGGTTAGGAGGCTAGAACCTTCCCAGAAGAAGGAATGGCAAGGCTATTATGGGGACAAGGACACTTGCAGGGACCTGAGCTTTGGAGGGGAGAACACACTGAAATCTGGCAAGAGCTCTTGGAGTGGGCGTAAGTGTTGGGGGAGTGAATGGGAGAGGGTAGCAGAGCCCAGGGAATGGGACTGAGGGAACCCAGGGATAGCTTCAAGAAAGGCACCACTTACCCCATTGGATCGTCAGCAGAACCATCAAACCTGAACAGCACAAAAGAGAAGGCAGAGCTTAAGATGTCATTCTTACTTTCCCAGGCCCTCTATGGCTATTGAAGCGCAGGAGCGAGAAGTGGTCAGGGACGGGGGTGGGCTCAGGACAGTTTCCTACAAATCCAGCTTCCTCTGCCCACAAGGGACCCAGGAGGGCACTGTGTCCATCCCTTCACCCAGGCCAGACAGCAGGGGCCCCTACCTGGCCTGGGCTAGTCCCAGAGCTGATGGACGTCTCCATGAGCTGAGACTGCTCCCTCTCTAGAACACCAGTAGAGGGTAGTGAAGATTCTAGGAAAACCACTGACATTTAAGCTTTTTAGAGAGAAAGTTTCTCTTTTGAAATAAGCAGAAAACCTATCCTCAGGATGAAAAGAGCCAATTTGGAAGGGCTAGGCCAGAGAGTTCATCTCTAGGTGAGGTCTCTGTACCTCTGTTCACAGCCACAATTGACTACTGTTTGCTGCTTTCCTGCCACACCCCACAAGAGGCTGGCTGAGTTACCAATATCCTTGGAGACTTAGGGCTCAGTGGGACTCCTTTAAAAGTATTTATTTCACCTCTCTGGAGACCTCGGACTTTGCCATTAGCCTAATAAAACCTGCATGAAAATTTGTAAGGGCACCCAGGGTCATGGCTCCCAGGCTGCCCTCCAGCATCAAGGTGGGGAAGAATTCCTTGGCAGTGGGCACCCCTGGAGAGTAGGGGGCCTCAGAACACAGGAAAGACAAAACCACCCAATGCCAAGGGTTCACTGACTCTGGGCTTCCAAAACAGGAGGAAAAGTCATTTTCAGCCTGTTGAGAAAAGCTTTTCCTTCCAACACAGAGCCTCTTGGGCTGAAAGACCTCGGGAAGGGGAGCCCACAGGGACTGCAAGCCTGGCAGCAGAGGGAGAAATGGAATGACCCTCCAAAGTTCTCCGGAAAGCTTCTGCTTCCTTACAGACAGCACCAAGGAGCCATTTCACATACACATTCCCACTTCCCCACAGCTCCCGGGGCGCAGCCCATGCTCCCCGACAGCACCCACTCACCTGCCCAGGCTACAGACCACACCATGGTGTTGGCTCAGTGACAGACTCCAGCCCACGCAACCAGCTATCCAGATCCTGCCCTCCTTTTATCAGGCCTCCCTGTCCCAACACAGCCAGGGGTGTTGAAGTCAGACAGGGGCAGCAGGTGGGCACAGCGGGCAGGCGATGTGGTATGGAGGTCTAGGGTGCCAAGTAGCACGGACTGGGGATACCTGACACAATGCCCTTTAGCGATGCTTGGTTTTCTGGAACAATCAGGCTGTAACATGGGCTCCTATCATTGCCCAAGCCAGGAGGCAAAGGGAGGGAAGAGGCAAGTGTTTCTAAACCTTCTGCTGGGCGAACTTGATTCTGATTTTCTCTGTGGGCTGGTGAGGACCACAAGCAGCCCCAGGCCTCGGAGGAAGAGAAACACCTCATGAGTCAGGGGAGCAGGCTTCCAGACCAGCCTGCCTGCCTGCTTTACCACGACGCTTCTGGAATTTAGGTAATCTCTCTGTAAGATGATAGCATTGCAAGTATAACCTATATTTTACAATAGTAATATTTTTATTACTATCCATGTGATAGTAATATTTTCTATCCACGGAGAAAAATACATCATGATAAATAGCAACAATGACCTTAGTAATATTTTTAAATGCCTGTGTTTATTATGAAGAATCAGACATCTATCAGTGTCCTGTGGCTGCTGTAACAAAAAACCTCAAACTAGGCGGCTTAAAGCAACAGGATTTATTACCTCACGGTTCAGGAGGCCGGAAGTCTGAAATTGAGGTATTGGCAGGGCCATGCTTCCTCCAGAATTTCTAGGGAAGAATGTTTCCTTGCCTCTTCCATCTTCTGATGGCTTCTGGTGTTCCTTGGTTTGTGGCAGCATCACTCCGATGTCTGTTTCCATTCTCACCAGGATTGTTTTCCTCTGTGTCTTTGCATGTCTTCTATTCTGCCTCATATAAAGACCCTTGTCATTGGATTTAGGGACCACCCAGGGTGATCTCATCTTGATATTCCCACCTTAATTACATCTGCATAGACCCTTATTCAAGTAAGGTCACATTCTGAGGTGCTGGATGGAGATATTGGGGGAGGGGGCAGCACTCAGCCACTGCAGGACCTACTGGGACATGTTACTTATTCTGTCTGCAGACAATGGACAGTGCGTACATGAACTCCAAGGTCCTGGCAAAACTCTAGGGGATCTGCTCTTTGCTCCTAGGCCTTAATGTGAGTGGCCTGAATGGCTGAGTGGGAACGTCCAGGGCCAGCAGACTCTGGAGTCAAGTTGGCTGGGTTTGAATCCCAACTCGGTCATTTAATATCTGTGTAACCTCGAGCATGTCCCTTGATTTCTCTGAACTCCAGTTTCTTCACCTGTAAGGAGAAGTCCTCAGAGGATGGTTATGAATGCACTGCCTGCCGGCTGCTCTTATTCCTGGGGCTGCCCGGCCCTGACACTTCTGCCCAGTCTCAGTTTGTGTCAGAGATCAGGGCTCTGGTAACTTCTGTGAGGTCTCTGAGGCGGTCAGAGCTCTGTGCCCAGATGGACAGTCCCTGTGTCCTTGCCTTCTCTTTCACTTAGGGATCCTTCCAGGGAGTCTATTCAGAATCACCTGAGGTCTATAGCGCTGCCTCAGGTCTTGGAATGTGGTCAGAAGGGGAAGGGTGAAGGTGGGAAGTGAAAACCAGGACACTTTGAGAGGCTTCTCCAGAGAGACAGGTGGTCGGCCTCCTTATCTTGCCCCTTACTCCCGTACACATAGCTGACCTGTCAGCTTTGGGCTTTCCTGACTCGGCTTCATGTTACCAAAAGGATCCTGCATTGTGGTGCCCGGGATTCTGAGTCACTCTAAGTGCTGACCTGCCCCCAATCATCTGGGGTCTCCCCTGCACCCAGTAGCCCCACCATTAGCATCACTACCTTGGTTTATGCAGCTGTTTCTTTTCTTTCCCCCTGACTACCTCATTCCTGTTACTCTCTCCTGAAGCAGAATGCTCTTTTCCTTCCTAGCCCTTATCCTAATTTGAAATTATGTACTTATTTTGTGAGTTTATGAATTGAATGTGTGTCCTTCTCACTAGACTGGAAGCCCCAAGAGTGGGAACCATGTCTGTTTGTCCACTACTGTGCACTGACAACCCCAGTGGCCAGCACATAGAATAGTCCTCAACAAATAGCTGAAAATATTGAGTTTATTATTGAATGTTGTTTCCTCAGTCCTCTCACCACTCAATGTCAAGTGCTCAGAAAGTATCTGGTTGATGTGAGAAGTGCACACCTCCCCATAAAACCTCTTAACTATTAGCAGAAGCTATTCTCCCATATTGCAGTTGAAGAAACAGAAGCCAAAGCTTCTGTTTCTTGCAAACTTGCCCAAAGCTGGATAAAAGAGGAGACAGAGCTGGAGTGAAGGTTCCCAGGCTCTTCCCTTTCCTATCTGGGCATCTTCTGATGGGCCTGAGCCCCAGGCAGGGGTGGACCTTGTGGACGCTGCCCACTGTGGCCTTCAGTCATGCTGAAACGCACATCTGGGAGCCCCCACCCCACCCTCTGGCAAGAAAGGGCACACTGAGCCCTCTCTGGCCATGCAGGTTGTGGCCTTGCCTGTCCAAACGTCAGCTTGTTTCCTGATCCTGGCAGACCACATCCCAGTGGAAGCTGCTTTTCTCTCAAATAACAACAGGTTTGAGTCTGAGGCAGTTGGCATTCAGTGGGTACCAGAAATGAGAGGCGAGGATTGGATTTAGGTAGTATGGGCCAAGGCCAGAACTACAGCCCATTCATTTTCCTGAGCTTCTCTCCCACTCCCTCCTTCAGAGCCTGACATTCCATGTAGACCCCATTCCTCTTCCTCCTTCCTTCTCTCTTTCTCTCTCTCTCCTTCTACTCTTCTCTTCTTTATTTCTACACATAATTATTAGTGTAAAATAATGTTCATTGTATACTTTCCAGCATTAAGCAACATAAACTTAAAATCGATTTATGTGTTGCCTATTGGAGCCTGGAATTCTATAGCCAATTACAAAGAAATAAACACGTTCTCAATATATTGTTAAAAGGAAAAAGCACAGTGTATCCATTGCACATGGCAGATTGAACACAGGTGTTTATCTCCACTCTCTTCTGAAACCCCCTCAAAATAGCAGTTAAAGGATTAAAATGGTATAAATCAACTAGGATGAAGTAAATGGAAGAGGGGACCAAAATAGAAGAGAGATATCAACAGCTGTTTGGAAGATGAAACAGAATGAACAAGTGGAACTCACTCAGCAGACCTGAAAAAGCTGAAACCTCAGCCAGCCGGTGGGGAATGCACAGGAAGCAGGGGATTCATGGCAAGGCACCCTGGAAAGGCACAGGAGTTAGCAGAAAATTGTGAAGTGGAGTGAAGCTGACAACAGTAGGTATGAGTGAACTGTGTAGACCCCCAGATCTTCTTCTCCATCCCCATAAAACACAAGATGAACCAGAGTGACTGTAGATTTGGGAACACGTTGCCCAGCAGAGAGTGGAGGGGAATGGGGTAAGGGGGATACCAGACTGAAGACTGAGACTGATGACAGGGGAATTAAATGAAAGTCTCTGAAAGTCTCTGGGATGCTCAGACCAACCAGCCCTTCCCTCCGCTAGAGCTTCAAGCAGAGCATTAACTCCTCTCAGGAAAACAAACCAGCCTAAGAGAAAAGTTACCAAAACTCAGACTACTAAAACTCAAATGACATCTTGAGTGGAATAGTCATGTCCCTATCCCATCACCCCAAAGTGGGGGCCCTTAGATAAAAAGCCACCAAGCCCCTGGAGCTTCCAGTAGCGATGACTCACTATTGCATATGGAAGAAATGCAGGATCACTAGACATTTGGGGAAAGAGTGTCTACATGAAAGACAGATCAAACAAACTGAAAAAAAAAAAGGAACTCAGATAATCAGAGTGAGAGGCAGTGAGGGTTTCTGATTTTCTAACCTCAAACAATTATGTTCTGACTGTTAATGATGAGCACACATTCCTTTTACTTTTTTACTTTTATTATTTAAAAAAATTTAGTCTACCTGTTTGCTGTACACCTTCTAGATAACAAGCACTGTGCCAGGCACTGGGGACCCTGAGATGAATTCACAGCCCCTGTGCCTGTGGAGCTTGCAGCGTACAAGGTTAAGTACTGCTTCTCACTGGGGTCATTTCTCAAAATGCAAATCCCCTTGAGAATCACTCACGCTTCAGCCTTTTCTCACTGGTAGGGAGAATTTTCCACCCCCACAATGGGCCCTGAGCCTTTTCTATCTTCCACCAAATTTGTTGAAGCTGAGATTCCTCATTACTCAAGGCTTTAAATGTGCAAGGGCAGTGGACTTTAGCTTGGGACCTTGGGCCAGGGTCTGCTGGTCCCCCTGAGATGGGTTCCACCTGGCAAGGAAGGCTGGTCAAAAGAGGCTCCTGGTGGAAGCACCTTGGCTCTGGCCATTGCCCCATTAATATGAAATCTCATCTCCCAATCAGGGGCGGTGCACAGGCTTCTATTTCGGGTGCTTCCACCCACTCACTGCCTGCTGACTGAAGGACTCTATAAGTATCAGCTTCCTCTCCTGTGAGCTCCCCAATATCATCATGGGATGTGCTATCAAAGGTTCCGAACTGAGCTGGGCTTGGCCTGGCAGGACTCATTGTACATTGTGCCAATATATATTTGTTTACAATTCTCCCTCCCATTTCTAGGCATTTGAGTTTTCCTTTTTTTTTTTTTTTTTTAATTAGCATTGCCAAAGTTTTGTGTATATAGCTCATTTTTTTTGAATTTTTGAATTTTATTTTATTTATTTTTTTATACAGCAGGTTCTTATTAGTCATCAATTTTATACACATCAGTGTATACATGTCAATCCCAAATGCCCAATTCATCACACCATCACGCCCCCCCCCCCACACCTGCCGCTTGCCCCCCTTGGCGTCCATACGTTTGTTCTCTACATCTGTGTCTCAATTTCTGCCCGGCAAACCGGTTCATCTGTACCATTTTTCTAGGTTCCACATATATGCGTTAATATATAATATTTGTTTTGCTCTTTCTGACTTACTTCACTCTGTATGAAAGTCTCTAGATGCATCCACGTCTCAACAAATGACCCAATTTCGTTCCTTTTTTTTTTTTTTTTGCCGTACGCGGGCCTCTCACTGCCGTGGCCCCTCCCATTGCGGAGCACAGGCTCTGGATGCGCAGGCTCAGCGGCCATGGCTCACGGGCCCAGCCGCTCCGAGGCATGTGGGATCCTCCCGGACCAGGGCACAAACCCGCGTCCCCTACATCGGCAGGAGGACTCTCAACCACTGAGCCACCACAGAAGCCCCTTCTTCTGTTTTTTTTAAAAAAAATATTTTCATTTACTTCATATATTTTTTCCTATCCTCTTATTTTTTATCCAATGAGAAACATTTTGCTTTAAGTGTGTCTTACAAAAACATTCATATTTACTATGATTACGTGTAGATGGATACTTCTTATTTTTAAAATCTCTTTAATTTATTAACATCGAGTAAAACCATAGATATTGGCATCTCTTATGATAGATGAAAAATTGAACCACTCTCCTTTGCTACCATCCAGTTTTTATCAAGGTAATTTGTGATACAAAAATCCCAGTTCATGGGCTTCCCTGGTGGCGCAGTGGTTGAGAATCCGCCTGCCGATGCAGGGGATACGGGTTCGTGCCCCGGTCCGGGAAGATCCCACATGCCGCGGAGCGGCTGGGCCCGTGAACCATGGCCGCTGAGCCTGCGCGTCTGGAGCCTGTGCCCCGCAACGGGAGAGGCCACAACAGTGAGAGGCCCGCATACCACAAAAAACAAACAAACAAACAAACAAAAATCCCAGTTCATAATTATGAAGTCTTTATTATATATAATTGTAAGAATTATTTTCACCTCATTTTTCTTGAGTTTTATATCATATTAATCACAATTATTTAGCTTACATCGTTTTATTAGTTCTATTGATTTAATTATTCTTTGCCTTTTACACTATATTGTCTTTTGGGTTCTTCATTTTCATTCATTTCTCAGCTGATAGGAATATTTCCTAAAGCCATATGTTTCAAGAAGGTTTTGTGAAAAATCCCCCAACCCCCCAACTGAGCCCACAGACATCCTGTACCAATTATCAATTTATTACCTTTCAGCTCCGAATGCACCCTTTATAGATGTCTGGAACACCTTCTCCCTGGCACATGTTATGCTTTATCAGTAGAGGGCGCTGGAGGGACAGGAGAAAAAGAACGTCTTCCTGGTTCCTTTGCCCTTTGCTTCTGACTTGCCCCCAGGACTGAAGTCTGGTGGAGCTAACTCCTAGCAGGTTTCAACAGCACTTCTGCTGACGGCGTCTCTATGGCTAGTTTTGTGGGTGTCCCAGTGCCAAGTTTAGCTTCACCCTTGTGGGTGGATTCCTGATGAAAGGCAGGGGTGACTCAACCAATTCCCTGGAAAGTCCAGTGTGCAGCTTCTTCCCAAAGAGGTTTCTCAATGAGTTCTGCGAGAGTGCTAGGTGGCTTCACCATGAGTTCAGCAGCATCCCCCCAAAACAGCTTCCTGGGGAATTTTGTGGGCACCCAGCAGGAAGCTTCCAGCTGGCAGCCCAAGCCTGCAGTAGTCTGCCCACCAGCCTTGGATCTCTGACTATGGACCAGTTCTGTCCAAAGACAACCCAGAGAGTTTCTCTGCCACCGGTAGGCTGCAACCACACCTTCCCTAACAAGGGCTGAACCCCAATCTTGGGGAGCCCCTCTCCCCTTCCAAGTGTGTTCCTTCTTTTGTACTCTCCATCAGCCTTAGGAAATTTTTTAACATTCCCTTTTATTCCCACTGTGTAGTTAATTCCCTGAAAATAATTAATTTTTATATCAAACCTTCCATTTTCAAATGACTATGTGATTTCTCTCTCCTAATTCAACTGTTACTGAAACACAATCACTGGTTCAGAGGCAAGGGAAAGCTATGGGGAATTTCTTGCCTTTTCTACTCAGAATGGAAAGAACCAATGGAATCTTTTTGCTATTAACATCTCAATACTGCACTTGTTTCTGGAATCTGCACAGAGCAGGAATCCTGCAGAATTATAGCTTGATGGAAAAGTGCTCTGTAGGGCGAGGTCACTGCAGAAGAAGTCATATATAACAGGCAGTCAAACCAATTGGAGAAAGTGCTGTCGGTGTTCCATAAAAACCATATCCCTTCTGATTTCTGCCCTGTAGCTCCACTGTTCTCCTAATACCCCTTGGCTGGAATCCCAGTCCTCTTTCCCTCTTTGGTGTCCTTCATGTGCTCCCTTAGCCACCCTCACTGCCATTGCTCTATCCAGGATCTGATCACCTAGCCTAAGAATTCCCCTGGAAATGCTATCTCCCTTCACTCCATAGGTTCCTGAGTGCCCAACTCAAACCTCACTTCCTGGAAAGCTTCCGCATCATCTTGACTCAAGTGATTCTCCCTGTTCTGCCTTCTCCTATTATCTATGCAGGTCTTAAAGCACTTTCCTAAGCTGGCTCTGCCACGTAACTGATCTTCTCTACCGACCTGGGCTGCCTTGATGAAACCTGGTTCAGATTAGCAGAGGGAAAGAACTCACTTATTTGTATGGAAATGGCATCCTCTGTTGGTAACTGTATATATGACTGGATTTCTTTTTCATCAGCTATATAAGAACCCTCACTGCCCAAAGCTGAGAAAACCAAGAAAACTCAGCTGCCCCTCACTGTTCATCTCACTCCCTTGTAGGTAAAATTCAATCCACTGACAAACTTACCAGTTTCTACCCTTTACTATCACATTAAGAGGTTTCTGATGCTGAAGTCTCTTGGATAACCATTTATAACATTTATTGAACATCTGCTATATGCCAGGCATGGGATTAATTTCTTTACCTATATTATATCATTTAATCCTCACAGAAACTTTATGAAGTAGAACACTTGGGTCAGGTTCCCTACAATCAAACTTCAGTACATGTTACCTATTTAACATTTATTGAACACTTGCTGTATGCCATGCATGGGAAAAGGAGTCTGGTTGGGCACAATGTGTCAACAGTATTTTTATTTCTACTATACAAATGCAGAATCATAATCCTTCACATTTGTAGATGCTTTACAGATTTTGGAACGGTTTCATAGTCAGTATCTCATTAAATGTTGCAATAACCTTGAGAGATAGTGATTATCATCCCCATTGCACAAACAAGGAGAGTGACAAGGTAGGAGACTTACGCAAGATCAATCAGCCAGTTAAATGTGTCTTGTCTGTTTGTAAATAGCACCTTCCCAGATACATAGCCAGCTGTTGTGAGTCCTAGCTCAGACTCTCCTCTGTGATGTGCAGGCTCTGAGAGTTTACCAGTAGGATCTTACAGCCCTTTTTACTCAAACTCCTACTCAGCCCTGAAGCTGGTAAACATCCCTTGTGAGATCAGGTAGGAGAAAATATACCTGCTTAACAGAAGGGGGTCCTTGTTTGTCTACCTGACATTTTGCTGGGCTCACAAAGGTCCTGCAAATTCCCCTGTAGAAAGAGGATGCTCCTGGAACATTGCTCACCTGTTTCAGCAGTTTTCCTTAGCAAAGTTTCATTAGAGGTGTCCCAGTAGACCAGAGTCTGTCAGAGCACACTGGGGTACCCAGGGCTACCTGAGTGCATCCTTCATCTGCTGCAAGGGGTGGCTGTGTGACAAGTCCTGTGGCAGAAAGCTGGGGCTTCTTGGATCTCAGGGGAGGTGTCACCTCCACCACCCTCTCAGGGTCCTGGGCTTTGTCCCCCAAGTCACCCCTGTATCCGTCAAAGACCCCTGAGCAGTCTTTGGAATGAATGAGTATGAAGAGTTGCATTAGACAAGCTCCCCTCCTCCAATTCCCACCCCGTCACAATTCTGAGTAATGCTTCAAACCTAAGAGCTGATGGAGGTACAGCAGGAGCACATGTAGGGGCCCCAGAAACATCACATTGTGGCGGGAAAACGTGGGTTTAAGATCTCATTGACTCAGGTTCAAATCCCCCACTCCATCACTTACTAGGTTAGGTATCTAATCAGGATGAGGTACAAGTGAAGGTATCAGAAAACCCACAACAACAATGACTTAAACAAGGTAGAGGTTTATTTTCCTTTTACATAAAAGCTCAGAGGTAGGAGTTTGGGGCTGGTATGATGTCCCAGTCTCCTTGCAGCTCACTGTTCTGCTGTTCCTAGTGGGTGGCCCTCATCCTTGTGGTTGAAGGTGGCACCTGCCTACCAAACAGCAAAATAGAGGGAGGAACAGGGAAGAAGAGACAGAGAGAATAAACACCGGCTGTGTCTTAAGGAAGAGTCCTAGAAACTACCACATGACACTCCACTTACTTCTCATTGGCCAGAACTCAGTCACATGACCACATCTAACCACACAGGTAGGCTGGGCAAATTTGTCTTCTTTCTAGGATAAAACGTTGATAACGTAGTAGAAAATTATTGGGAACCACTAGTAGCTTCTACCAGAAGTCTCATGACTTCTCTGCTCATGGGGATGATGCTATCTTGTTGTATGCAAATTGCTGTTTTAACTGAAACCTATGCCAATCATCTAGACCAGAGCCTGGAACATACTATGCACAACCTCCCCTTTTCCTCCTCCCCATTTCCAGTATTCTGGAATGTGTGGCAGTAGCTTTTATCCTCTCAAATGTGTCCAGAGCTCCTGTAGCCAGTGTCTGAGCATTATCCCCATCCAAAGTCTCAGAGTCAGCCTGCAGCTTACCAGGGCTTTGAGCTGGGCCTCCAAGTACTAGAGTAAGTTGTAGGGACTTGCCTTACCCACCATGCCTACCACCCTGGAATCTGTGAAAAGAGATTCTCCCCACTCACCTTTCTGATACTGCTAGTAATTTTGTAAGGCAACACCTGCCCCAGCCCCTCACTGGAGCCCCAGCTCTGATTCTTGTCCTGGTACTGGTGGTTGAAGCCCAGGAGAGCCGAGACTTAATTCAAGGAAAGATCTCAGATGTGCAAAAGCCTGTGAAAAAGCTAAGACAGATCCACTGAAGGAGGCTTGCTGGGCAGGAACCAGCTCCTCACACACATCAGTTTCATACTCTTCTATCAAAAGACTCTCTAAGGCAGTGAGAGTGACCCTTAACCAGATAACCCCCGACCCCCAAGTTTAGAGTATAACCCAGAGCAAGTGACTATATATAAAAACACTTCTTTCAGTCTTCTCTTCCTTCTTTAAAATTTGTTCAAATTTTACATTTTACTATAGTTTACTTCAAAATACATTTCCCTAAATGCTTCTAGTAAAATTTACACTCCAGTAAGATATACCATGTTTATCCTTTACCTTCACTTGTCCTCAGCCCAGTGTTCATGTCCCTTGGAGTCACTGCATCATTCCCTTTCATTCCTGTACAACCCCACATGATACGAACTATTATATGGACTGACAGATTTGGAAACTGAGGTTGAGCGGCTACACAGATTGCCCAAGGTAACTGATTGAACTGGGATTCAGATCCTGGTCCATCTGGCTCTAAATCCTTATCCTGTAATCATCATGTAAGTAAGTAGGGGCTTCCCACCACCTAGTGATGGAACCTGTTGCTAGGGGATCTTGGCCACACAGGGAAATGAGCAAGGAGGGGGCATGATGAAGGAAGCCCTCTCCTAGGTGAGGAGACGGCACTTTGGAGACTGTGGCTCATTGACTTCAGGAGTTACCGCCGAATCAACCTAGCAAGATGCTGGGAGGCTGGAGAGATGCTTCAACAAATAGCATGGGACCAGCTTGGGACTGGCTTGAGAATCCTTCTCATATTGCCCTGCCCTCGAGGGCAGAGAGCCTGGACCAGACAGAAGCGGAGAGAGCCCCTCACCCCTGGTCAATGACCCTGAAAAGGGAAAGCTACTTTGTGAGCTGCAGTCAGTCATGAGCGCTGATTTCAGCCTGAAGTCCAAGGGTTCCCAGGAGAGCTGAGGCCAAGGTGGCCCAGACCCAAGAAAAAAAGGACATGGACACTGTCTCAATCCATGTGTTCTCCAGAAGAGGGAAAGAGAGACCCCCTGGTAGAAGGACACACAAGTGCCGTGTATAATCCTGGAGATGTTGAGCGTGGAGGAGAGTGATATAGGGGATTCCCAATAAGGAGGTAATGATCTAGGCCTGGGCACCCACTCCCTGCTGGAGACACCAGCTTGGCCTCAGCTTCAGGAGTCCTCCAGACTGCATCGTGTAAATTCAGCGCTGCTCCCTGCTTGGGGCAGGGATGTGAGTTCTTGGTAGACTCATCTGGCCTATCTCCCCCGTAAGTAGGAGCTCCTCAATGGAAGGGTGTTGCAGGCCCCTTCTCCTGGGCTCCTGATTCCTACAGCAGGACCCCCTACCCACTAGGCACTTATTCCACAAGATGGGCACTTTCCACGTCACCTGAGGACTGTTCCTACCACAGAGTCTGAGAGGCTGGTGTTCATATGGGTCACAGGTAGCTCAACTGTGTCAGCGGTCCAGAGTTAGCCACTGTCTGGCCAAGGAGATAAGAGGTAAGGTCAGGAGAAGGAGGCCTTGGCCAATGGAGATGAGAAGACACAGCGACGTCTCCCTACAGGAGTCTGGTGGTCCTCATGACAGTCAGTGGGCACATCTGCCTCCTCACTTGTCTGCAGTGGAGGAGGCCAATTCCGGTGCCAGCCCCAAATTGCTGTGTGATCCTGGGAGAGTCACTTAAACTCTCTGAGCCTCATCTTTCCTTCCACACTATAGTGAGGTGAATCCTGCATTTGGGAGAATGAACTGAAGTAAATCACGCTGGTTCCCTGGAAGAAAAGAAGATGGAGGGAGACACAAACTGTTATGTGTTTCTATATCCCAGATAGGATCCAGTACAGAGGTGATATTTGATGTTGCCAAACCTGGTGTGGGTGCCCAGGCTCATCAGCAGGGGGAGCCTGGCCTCTGTTTTGGTCCTTGAGCTGCCCTGGCTGGGAGGGGCTGGGGGTTGGGAAAGACAGGTGTTGCTCCAGGCAAGGTACGTCCTTAGCAGCCCAGAAAAAGCACCTGATGCCCAGCGGTCTGAAATGACTGATGGAGTTTGTTTCAAGCCGTCCTCTGACTTCTTCTGGGTGTGTCTGTTTGGAAGTAGCTGAGTGCAGAGAAGCCTGCGACTGGGAGTGTAGGGGATTCCCTGTGTGCCTCTGGGCTTTGTCCTGAGCTGTGGGAAGAGGCTTCTCTGGTCAGCTCATCTCAGCTCCAGGCAGTGGCCAGGCCAGACATTTCCTATGCTTGGAGAGGGTGCTACTGGTGCTGCGGAAGGGTCCAGAACCACTCACCTCCTTGTCCAGCCCAGAAAGGAGTTATTCTGTAGGCCCTGCAAGAGGATGGACCCACTCGGCCAGCCTCTGGAGACAGTCCTTGGAGGCAGCCCAGCCCCTGACCTCTGCAGCAACCCCCCACCCTCTGCTCCTTTCCAAGTTGACGAGGGTATAGACAAGGAGCTTGCAGAGCAGAATGGGTGCTGGACAATCCCCACGCAGTGACAAGCCCTGAAGGAGTCTCTGCCTAGGGAGAAGTGTCAAGCCTGCCCTCCCAGAGCCCGAAGGAAGTGACATTCACACTGAGTCATAAGGAGGCGGAAAAATAATCTAGGTAGAGCATGGCCCACTGCAATTCCCGTCCTGAAGGGTCCCAGGGCCGGTGGCCAGGCAGGCACACACAGCTGGCTGTGATAACTCAGAGAAGACCACAAAGCACTTTAGTTCACTGAGTTATTTCACATATCTTTATTCTGCAAGGTAGATCAGAAAATGAAGTTCAGAGAAGTTAAATAACTAACCCCAGGACACACAGCAAGGAGCTCTGATTCCACATTCCAAGCCTTAACTAGTTCTTTAGGTAGCCTCTGTTCCACCACCACTCCAACTCCCAGAGGCAGAACCTTGTTGAAAACAACAAGGCCTGTCTTCGCTTGACAGGTCTAGAACTTGCTATTTTGTTTTTTTCAGGTCACCAGAGTTGGTTCACATCTGGAGGCCCAGCTCATGCCAACCAAACACACAGGAGGTGGATGGGCAAACAAAAAACCAATATGTTCATTTACAGGAAGTGTGGGTTTGTCATTAAGGCTGGTGTTGGGAATTTGCTGGAGCCACCCATTCCCCCCTGGTGATGCCCACGAATGCAGAGCCTGAGCAAAGGGAGGCAGCCCGTCCTGAAGGACTTCTCACCCATCAGACCAGGTGAGAGAGATGCAGGACATTCCGGGAAGCGTGAGGAAAGGTGGCTCTGGAACGACCTGAATTGGAATCTCAGCTCTACCAGTCTCTGTGTGTCCCTGGCATGTTACTTAAGCGTCAGCTTCTTCATCTGCTAGATGGAGATAATCATAGAACAACCCAGAATTGCTGGGAGAAGCGACAGAGATGGTATGTGTATGATGATGCAAAATAAAAGTTATTTATTAATGTTATTCAGGGTGGCTGGCGACTTCCCTGTCCCTGCAGAAGGTATATTCACAACAGTTTCCCTTTAGAATCAGATTGTCCTCACCCCAGTCAGTGCTGGATCCACGCAAATTCTTGCTCTCTCGCCGAGCCCTTCTTTTACAGTGTCTCTCCAGTTAGGAGCCTGAGCAAGTCACTGGGATACAACTTTATCTCGTGGCACTCTTCTCCTGAGGATGCCAATCTCACAGCTTGATGGAAACATTCTCTATTCTTCGAGGAGATCTGAAGACACTGTAGTTCATGTCCCTCAACCTACGTCCTCCCTTACAGGGTCATTATCCAAGAAGACAGGCTTCCAAGCCCAAGCCCTGGTTGATGCTACCATGTGTGAGCTTCCCCTTGTGGGACCCATTTCCTCACCTGTCAGTTGGGGCACACCCCCCAACAGAGCTGTCAGGGGGATTCAACTTGAAATGTATGTGACTTGTCCAGCATGTGGGGGAGCTTAATAAATGGTAATTGCTTGGTCATTTTGATAGTGATGCGGATTTTACAAGCTTCGAGTTCAGAGATCTTGTCTAGGTAACCGTGGTGTAACTGGAACATACTAATGACAAGACCTTACAAGTGAATTGCTGTTAGAGCCCATGGGTGGAAAAGGTGAACTTCACAAACAGGATGATAGGGGAGGCTTCCTGTGGGCATTTGAACCAGGTCTGCTCAGGCCCCTCCCCTCGTATGTCCTCCCCCCATCAGTGTCCAAGACCCTGCTCGTCCCCCTTTCAGAGCATCCACTCAGCACACAGTGTGATCTGAGGAAAGGGGACAGGATGGAGGGCGCCCCGCAGAGTGGTCTGCTTGCTCCCTGACCACCACCTCACCCCAGAGTGTTTCTAACCTGGAGACCTGAGGGCTCTCCAGGGGTCTGGAGAGATTTGGGGTCAGGTGGGTGGAAAAGAGTCTTGGGCAGGGAGACTGAGGCCTTTCTGAAGAGCTTTTCTTCTCCCCGATGGCCCCGTCCCTGCTTCTACCCCCATTCCACACTTTCTGTACACAAACCCCTGGGGGAGGCAGGCAGCCCCAAAACGGGTCTTCTCAGGGACACCCACTCAGGCACACCCTCCAAGAAAGCACACTCACAGCTGCTCCGCATCCTGCTGCGGTTTGGAGCCTGTGGGGGGATGGACCAGATTGGACAATGATGGCCCCTGTGCTTGGGTTGCACACATCTGACAAGAGCAGTCCTGTGGGGCAGGCAGAGCAGATGTTTGGGGTGGGGGGAGTTGTTTGGTTTTTTTCTCATCTTAGAAACTTTTATTAATAGTCTCTAAACCACAAGTCAAAAGGGGTTTTTTTGAAAAGTACTAAACGTATAATGACATATCTTGAGCATTTAATTAAAATTCTACCAGATTCTAGATCGTGTTCAACCATTTCAATTTCCTAACTCTGTGAGTTTTACTGACTTCTGCATTTTCACAGGTGCAGTGCTCTTGCTTGGGGGAAGGGCAGTCTATACTGCCCTTGGTATAGACTCTGTACTTGAACATTTGGGTTACACAAAGATTTGCCCTGGGACTTCGCTGGTGGTCCAGTGATAAAGAATCCGCCTTACAATGCAGGGGACGTGGGGTCGATGCCTTGTGGGGGAACTAAGATCCCACATGCCACAGGGCAACTAAGCCCACTTGCCACAACTACTGAGCTCAGCGCCTCAACTACAGAGTGCAAACTACAGAGCCCACGCACCTTGGAGCCCGTGCCACAACTAGAGAGGTGTCTGAGTGCCGCAACGAAGAGTGCATGTGCCGCAACTAAGACCTGATGCAGCCAAAAATAAAATAAAATAAATTTTTAAAAAATAAACAAAGCTTTAAAACAAACAAAAAAAGATTTGTCCTATACCAACCTCCACATGGGCAACTGTCTTCCAATCCAAAGTCAATACAAACGAAGGAATTGGAATTTAAGCTTAGTGTTAAAGTGATGGCCTTATTCAGATATTAAAGTCTCACATCATTGATCAAAAGCTTTCATTACACTGCAGTAGCCCTTCATTGATGCTGGGAATGCAGAGAGGCAGAAAAGTGTGGTTAGAGCCACACTCCTTGTTCCAAATCCTGGGTAGGAGAGTGACTTGGGTCAGTTACCTAACCTCTCTGTGTCTTGGATTCATCATCTGTAAAATAGGGAGCAGATTATTTTATTCTAAATTTAAATTTTTATTGAGGTATAATTGACATATAACATTTTAGTTTTAGGTACACAACATAATGATTTGGTACTTGTATAGACTATGAAATGATTACCACATCCATCACCATACATAGATAGTTACAAAAAATTTTTTTCTTGTGATGAGAACACTTAAGATCTACTCTCTTAGCAACTTTCAAATATGCAATACAGTGTTACTAACTGTAGTCTCCATGCTGCACATTAATCCCCATGACTTACTAATTTTATAACCTTTTGACCCCCTTCACCCACTTTGCCCCCCGGCCCCGCCTCTGACAACCACCAACCTGTTCTCTTTGTCTTTGAACTTGGTTCTTTGTTCTTCTTTTTGTTTCTTTAGATTCCACATATAAGTGAGATCACACAGAGGCAGATGTTGTTTTTATTCCCATTTTCTAGATCAGGAGATTGGGGCCCAAAGGGAAGGGACCATATCCCTCACTCTAAAGTCATGTGGAGAATGGGACTCAGCTGTCTCCCAAGGCAGGCAGAGTCTCTTCTGGCTCCTGGTGAGCGGATGGCCAAGGAAAGCCGCTTGACTGACGTGTGGCTCAGCTTAGCTGCCCAGTGAGACATGCCAAGCCCTAGTGCTCCAGAGGGCAGGTAGGTGGCCAGCCCTCCCCCACCCAGGCCGCGACACTGAGACGAGAAGAGCTGACAGAAACTTGGGTTCCCCCTTGGCCTGGAACAGAAGGGGTTTGAAGGCTCTTGGGGAGGGACCTTCACTCTGAGAATCCCTGTGAGTCTGAGTTTTCCTTATTCCACTGTCCCTCTGTTTTTTTGTTTTTCTCCAGGGCTGACAAGAAAGGGGAGAAGCTGATGCAAATTTCTGAGCTGGGGATGTTGAAGGGGAACTGGGCTGGACTCCAATGCATATCAGCATTAATTCTGGGTACAAATTTAACAGGTCTGCCCTAGCTGGGGCCTTGAAGATTGTCATGGTTGAGAACATTTGGTTGCCCCTGTTTCTTATGTCTGTCTTTGTCTCTTCTCATATATATAAATATATATATATATATATATATATATATGTGTGTGTGTGTGTGTGTGTGTGTGTGTGTGTATATGTATACACACACACATATGTATATACATATATATAATGTCTTTCTCTGTCTCTAACCACTAATCTGACTTGAAGGTTCACAAGGTGGATGGGACAAGAGTCTTCTTATACACTCACTACCAGAATGGTCCTTGAACCATTGGATGTGGGTCAGGTCTTCAATTAACTCCCACTTCTTACCCCTAAGGAGTCAGTCCACACTTAGCTTGGATCTGACAGTTTCCATATTTCCTCCTTTGGCCAAACTCACATCCTTTGTGCTGCAGTTTGGACACTCACTTTAGTGTCCTAGGGGAATAGTGATAAGACAGAGGTCAGATCCTGGCCCTGCCTGCTGAGTAGTGAAATATGGTGCTTTATAAGCCTTGCCAGGAGGAGGAAAGAAAACAGCAGAGGCAGCTCAGGGAGTGTGGCAGGATGCTGTCATGACCCTGTGTGAGATTCCAGTCGTGCTGGGTATATTTATAGATACACACACAGAGACACACATGCGTGGGAAAGTATTGTTTGTTTCCAGGAAACGTGTGCCCGTTCTCGCATTCTTACCAGATTTCTCAGGTCATGTCATCCTGAAACTGGGAAAAATAGGTCCTTTTCTCCCTGGCATCTACCTGAGACATGAAGAGGGATCTTTGGAAAACACATCTGAGCCCTTCTCTCCCCTTTGGAAGAAGACTTCAGGGATTTCCCCTTGTCCTCAGGGTAAGCTTTTTCCCGCACACCTGACTGCCCAGCTAACTACTCCAGCTCCTCTCCTGCCTCCCAGGCCTCCCTGAACTCCTCCCAAAGCAAAGCACTCTACGTCCAGTCCTCTGAGTTCCCCAGACCCCATTATACTTCCCTCCTTGGCACACGCTGTTCCCCAGCCAGGAGTGCTTTTCCACCCCCTATTCTTCTGGCAGAGTCGTACTTGGTATCCAGATCCAGCCCACACATCACCTCCTCTGGGGTGTCATTTCTCACCTGTCCCCAGTGGGCACAGTTACCCATCCCTCTGAGGGCTAAGACTCTGCCCTCTTATCTCACTGTTGTATTTCTATTCATATCTGTCTCTTCCTTCAAACCATATGCTTTCCAAGGTCAAGAACTGTCTCTTACTCATTTCTGCCTCCCCAGGATCTAGGCCAGTGCCTGCTGCAGAGTAGATGTGCAATGGAGAGCTGTTGAATGAATGGATGAGATGTTTACATTGTAGCTGCTAAGAGCTCAGGGTCTGCTTTTGGTGGAAGGTTGGATTTAAATACCAGCTCCACCACTTGCTAGCCACAGGATTTTTCAAGTCACTTAGACTCTCTGTCAGTTTCCTAATCTGTAAGGTAGAATATAACAATAGAACCTCATTTATATGATTACTGTGAAATTTTAATGATATTGCATACAAGGGATTTCCTATAGTACCTGGCATAGGCACATACTTCTTTTCTCACAACCCACGTTTTGTCTATCAGCAAATCCTGCGGACCTAAAACATCCAGCCACTTCTTATCTTTCGACTGCTAATAGCCGAATTCAAACTACCATCATTTCACACAGACATATTTTGGTGGCCTCTTCCCTGGTCTCCCTGCCTCCATCCTTGTCCCACTTATCTATTTTCAACACAGCTGCCAGAGGCGGTCCCTTAAAAATATAAGTCAAATCAGGTCACTCCTCTGCCACAATTCCCCTTTGGCTTCCCTACCTAACTGAGAGTAAAAGTCCAAGTCCCCATTGTGGCCAACAAGGTTGCTGCTACCTCTGATTCGATCTCCTCACTTTCCCCCTTGCTTTCCCAGCTTCAGGCACACTGGCCAACATGCTGTAACTCAAACCTGCCACATACCACCCTGCCCCAGTGCCTTTGCACTTGCCATTTCCTTGGCCTGAAATTCTGTTTCTCCAGAAAGCCTCATGCCTCCCTGGCTTAAAGTCTTCACTCAAAAGTCACCTTCTCCAGGAGACCTCCACTGGCCGGTCCATCTAAATTTTCAACATTATGCTTGCTGTTGACACTTTCTATCCCTCTTCCCTCTTTATCAGCCTTTATCATTAATAGAAATATATTTTTTATTATCTGTTCACCATCTGTTGCCCCCAGTAGAATATAAGCTCTAAGAGGGCAGAGATTGTCTGTTTTGCTCACTGCTGTACCGCCAGCATCTAGAACTATGTCTGGCACAAAGTATGTGTTCAGTAAGTACTTTGTTGAATAAATAGATCATTCCAAGAAGTTTTGCTAGGTTATTTCCCTTCTGTTGCAAGAGCTGGGTGCCCTGAGACTGCAAAGATGAGAATTTAGATTGCTGTAAAATACTGGGACAGCAGCATCTGGGCTGAGCTTGGGCCACCACACACTGGCCCTGGGCAGTTAGGACAGACACAGGAGGCAGAACCCCAAAACATGCTTCTGTCCTCAGACTGGATTTCCCCCTTTTTCAGCCCAACCCAGCTGTGCCCTGCCCAGTAGAGGGTTTGGCTGGGAACTCCAAGCTCCTCCTTTTCTCTGGAGAGACAGGGATGGCGTCTAGGCCTCAGGAAGAAGGAGTGGCATGAGAAGATGCCCCATAGCTTGAGGGCTGGGTGACACTGCTGAAGCTGCCTTTTGTCCAGTTTTCTTGGGGTTCCCACAGGAACTTCCTCAGGGAAAAAAAATCAGTGCCATCTTTCTTGGACTTGGTTTCCCAAGAAAGCAACAGCCCTCAGAGTGGGTCCATGGCATCACCTTTCTGGGCCTGGCCCCAGACCTTCTATCAGACTCTCTGAGGTTGGGCCTGGGCATCTGCAAGCTGCAGGTCTACCAGGAAATTCTTCTTTATACTCAAATGAGAGCCACCCATCAGAGAGTGAGCTCCTTGGGGTGGGATTGTGGCCTTCTCACAACCCAGCCACTTGGTCTCAAATTTCACCCCCTCCCCTGCTTTATTTTCCTCCTTAGCACTTACCACAGTGCAATCCAACATGGAATGTACATAGTCCACTTATTTATCCTGTTTATTATCTGACCTCCACCACCCCCTTGCCCACACCAGGAATGGACTTTTTGTCTGTTTTATTCATTGTTGTATCCCCAATGCATAGAAAAACACCTGACACATAGTAAGTGCTTCATAAATAGTTGCTGAATGAGTAAATCCTTATCCAAAGCCCTCCATGATAAGAGCTCTTTAGTGAGGGAGGGGAGGGCAGAGATAGTAATCCTCTTACAGTAAGAGTACCCCTGCCCTCAGGAGACGCCCAGAGGCCACAGTCAGAGTCAGCCCTGAGAATTCCACCTGATCTGCCTATGCACATTTCACCTGCTGACCTAAATATTGGACCACTTTGCACAGAGTAGGGATACATTGTGATGGGGCCTAAGACAAGCAGCACATTTTCCTCCCTCCCAAGACCTCCTCCCTTTTGCCTTTATAATTCCCACCCATACTATGGGCCCCTTTCCACCCAGCAGGCCCTCCCTTCTCCTCCTTCTCTGAGCTCTAAGGAGCACCAGGGGCCAGCCCGTCATCTGAGCACTCAATGGCCAGGTGGGGTGCTGCATTGTCAGTGGACCCTTCACAGACTTTTTTTTTGTGTGTGGTCCTTGGGCCTCTCACTGCCGTGGCCCCTCCCGTCGCGGAGCACAGGCTCCGGATGCGCAGGCTCAGCGGCCATGGCTCACGGGCCCAGCCGCTCCGCGGCATGTGGGATCTTCCCAGACCGGGGCACGAACCCGTGTCCCCTGCATCGGCAGGTGGACTCTCAACCACTGCGCCACCAGGGAAGCCCCCACGGACATCCTTCTTGCCTCCCTAAGTAGACTGTGAGTTTGCTGACAGTACAGGCTCTTTCTTATTTACCTTGATCTGCCAGTATCTAGAGCATAGTAGGTGCCCAATGAGTCATGAGTCTGTGGCTGTATGAAAGAAAAGTACATGGAATGCAGTTATATTCAGGGTTTGGCATATGCTAGGGCCTAGAGGGGACTGAACAGTGGAGTTTTCCTTACTGTGAAGCTCTATCATACAGGGATTAACTTATGGACGGGGGACTATACAGCAATTTACATATACAATTTACTATACAGCAATATACAATTTACAATATACAATTTACAATACACAATTCAGAGCAGAGACACTCAGTTCCATCTCTGTCATGCCTTCAATCTTGATACCAAGTCTCAGGAATGTCATTCAGAATTTCCCAGCCTCTAGAAGTTCAACCTTCAAAAATCCAACCTAGGAATCAAGGGTCCAGGCTTTGTGAACATTTGTCTGATATGCTGGCCATTTTTGATCCATTCAACTGGCTTTCTTCCCATTTGAATTAGGAGTGAAATAAGTATGAAATCACCCTTCCCCGTCCTTGTTTCTACTTGTCTCCCACAGAAGTCTTCCTAAGAAAGCATCCTGCCCTCTTTAACTCCCACCAAACAGGGAGCCCCTATAGGGCAGGGCCATGTCAATCCAACTCCGTGGAACCTCTGCCCCTCCCTGCCCCACCAATGCCAGGACTAGGAACCTCTCTTGATCCTCTGCCACTAATGGTGAGCCCTTGGCCCCACTCCCAAGCACCTCCCTCTGTCCTGAGAATATGCTCTCCGGGCTCCCAGCTGTAAGTGACACATCGGATACAGGGGCACGATGCTACTGGGTAGAAAGAAGATGGGAAGGCAAGGAATGGTGACAGGGTGTGAGAAAGTCAGAGAGCAGGGGAAACTGGAGAAGGCAGCAAGTCCATTCCCCTCCCTCCCAGCTTGCAGGCTGGGTTATTAGACAAGGTCTGTAAACACCTGAGTGGTCTCTGGTGCTGTGTTTGAACCATGACTTTCTACTCCCCAAATAGACCTTGACTATCTGCTCCAGGCATTCCACAGGCACTGGGGGAGAGACTGGAACCTGTCCCTTCCTCTCAGGGTATTCTAGAGCCAGGACTCAGGGCTCATAGGTTAATGGCAGTGTTCTGCTGAAATATGGTTAGTGTGACCTTTGCAACATGCCTATGTCCCTGTTTTCCAACAGTTCATAACAATGACAAATATTATTGTGTTTCCCCCCTGAAAATAAACAGAGATTCAGATGTCCAGGGAGACACCAGAATGGGCTCAAAAGAAATCTGTGTTTAAACCCTAC
This sequence comes from Kogia breviceps, assembly GCF_026419965.1. Taxonomy (NCBI): domain Eukaryota; kingdom Metazoa; phylum Chordata; class Mammalia; order Artiodactyla; family Physeteridae; genus Kogia; species Kogia breviceps. The sequence continues at coordinate 67,333,050 of NC_081310.1, read as the reverse complement.
AGAAATTCATCCACTCACCACCCCCCCCATGTTTTGGGTCTCCCAGGAAGGCTCTGTGAAAGGGCAGTGGAAAGACCCTGCGTACTCACAGCTGGAGACGGCTGAGAAGAGGCGGAGTGGAGGAGAATGAGGTCAGAGCTACACAAACATATGCACTTGGGTGTTCTGTCCCCACTATAGTGTGTCTCCCATATGCCACTCTCCATGTCTCCCGCCCTCTCATACCTTTCACTCCAATAACCTCTCTTCCCCCTGCATAGCAGAGGGGTGACTGAAGAATCTGCCATCTGCTGCCTCCCCCGATGCCCAGGTCCCTGTGCCAGGGTAATCTAAACAACTTGGGTAACTGAGATAAGATTCTTGCTGCCATTAAACATTGACAGGTCACAGCATGGTACTCGGTTGCAGTGAAACTCCCTGGCTAGTCTGCAGGGAGACAGGGAGACCACAGCAGTGGGCCATTAAAAATGGATGGAAACCAACCCACTGAAGAAAGAACTGTGTCTCTCAAAGTGGCAGCTCTCCTGTTGGCCAGAGGGAGGGACACGGAGGACTTAGCAAAGGCCAGCAGGGCTCAAACTGAGCAGTTTTCAGAGTCGCAACTACTCCTGCCCTTCGCGTTCTGTCAGTTGGACAGAAAGAACATGGGCTCTAGAGTCAGGCAGGCTTGAATATAAGTCTCAGTTTGACCCCCTAGTGTGGCTTAAGCACCCTGAATTTAAGCCTGTTCATCTATAAAATGGGCTTAATACTTACTCTAAAGATTGTTATAAGGGTGAAATGAAATAGCATATATAAGATATCTAGCACAGAGTTCGGCCAAAAGAGGTCATTACTAAAGGTTAACCCTCCTTCCCCTTCCTCCTGGAGGTAGGTGAGCTTCTTCTCAGGGAAGAAGTCTCCCCAGGGACACCCTCTCTGGCCTGGTGGGATATTTTCCCTGACCCAGAAACCCTGGTCTCATTACAGTTTGCTTGTCTGTCTTACCCCACCAGTCTGGAAGCACCTTGAAAATAGCTCTCTCAAGCACCACTGATTTTCCAGTACCTAGCTCAATGTCTGGCATATAATTGTTGTTTGGAGAACTTCATTTCATAATAGCAGAGAAATAGATTAGAAGGCTTCTTAAGTAAGGTCCTTTCTCATAATAACAGTATTCATTGAGCCCCAAGTGTTATGTACCCATTACCTCATTAGTCACAAACAATCCTATATGATAGAAACTCTTGTAATTCCCACTTTACAGATGAGGAAGTTGAGGCACAGAGAATATCAGGTTACTTGCTCAAGCTAAGGGTTGAACCCAAGCAGTTTGACACAGCAGCCTGAACCCCGACCCCTCGTTGCACAGTTCTGACTCTACTAGAGAACACCAGTCTGGGGAGCTTGTTGGGTGAGGAGGAACCCTTGTTACAATGATTGACCCCAGGGAAACTTCTCTGGACCTTTGGAGGGAGATTCAAAACCCCTCTCCATCCCAGTTGTAGGTCTGCTTGATAAGCCAGGAATAATGCCATCCTGTTGCCTTCCAGAACCTTCTGCTCCCTGGGGCAGCAGGGAATTTATTTGGCCAGGGATTCACACCTCAGAGGCTCATCTGCCTCAGCAACTAGGGGTTGCTCACTGATGGCAGCGCCAGCCAGCTTTCAGACAGGAAGCTCCTGGGTGTGCTTGCCCTCTGCCACCCCTGTGAGAGGTGAGAGGGCTGTGAGGGACAGTCTGCAGAGCTGGAACCATGAGACCTTTATCCTCTAAAATAAAGGGACTCCCCGGTTCCCTATCCTCGGGGCTTGGCTCTGCTCGGTTTTCTGGGCTCCTCCTGCAGGCAGCTGCCTTTTTCAATGCCCAGTGGATCCCAAATTAGCTTGATTCATAAGAGGAAAATACACAAAACCCCTCTACAGCCAGAGAGTGAGTTGTCTATGAAGACTTATGTGTTAAAAATAAAGTTTTACCCTAAGAAGCCATCTGGCTGTGTGCCCTCTCACCAATCCACGCTTCCATTCAGTATACTTGTTACTCTATGCTGTGGGGGAACAAAGAGGTACCGGCTGTGGATCAAGAGGGAATGAGCTTAAGTTCTCATGATGCTGAGAAGGGGGCAGAAGCAGATAAGACAAGCACAGAAACCATGGAAAAAAAAAACTGGAGGGTATTTCCCACACCCTCAAGCAACAGGCGCTGCTCTCTGTGCTACAATTTGGGTAAGTAAGCCCTGAGGACACAGTGGCATGCATTCAGCTGCCCAAGGAGGGGAGGCTTGATTTGATGTCTGAGGAAGGCATCTGCCTTGTGGAGATGGCTGGTGGTGACCTGGGCTCTGTGCGGTGGTAGGTGGAAGTAAGGGCGCGCACAGTCGCAGTTTACAACGCACCTTCACAACCGCATCTCACCTGATTCTAATGACCACTCTGTAAGCAGGCTGCCCCACTCTCACTTCTCAGATGAGGGAACTGAGGCTCAGAGAAGTTTCTGAGTGGCCGTGAACTCAAGTGGCTTCTGACTCAAGTTCTTTCCCTTACGTGGCAGTTTGCCTGGGGAAGTCATGCTAAATCTCACGGAGCAGGAAACCTTGACTTCTACAGAGGCAGCTTCCTCCCAACCCGGGGCAAGGCCCACTGCAGATGCAGAGTCATAGTGGTAAAAAGTGAGTGTGCAGGGGGGCCACCCTGATGAGGGCTGCTGCCTGGACAGCAGCAGGAGCAGCCAGGGGTACTCCGGAGCAGCGCTGGGACGAGGATGCCCACCCAGGGTGGGTGTGGCTCAATGCCCCAGAGAGGGGTGGGGCTATGGCTGGCCTAGGGGCTGCTGCCCTGTGCCCAGGAGTGGGGGCCTAGCCGGAGAGAAGCCTGACTGAGCCCAGGTCTTTTGTGGCCAGAGGTAAGGGTAAGATAAACAAGTGTCTTATTTTTAAACCAAAGAGAGAACAGGGGTTCTTTGTTTCCACAAATCAGCAGGAGAGGAAATGGGTGGTGTGTGGGTGTTGGGGGCAGGGGTATGGGGGGGGTGGGTTCGAGCTCTAGCTGTGAGGAAGTGGAACTAGTTACCAAAGGACTTCCCTGTTAGCCAGAACACTTGCTCTCCTCCTGGGAGGAACGGGGCAGCAGGGGCTGGAGGCTTGCAGAGGTTTCTCCCAGCCCTGGGAGCCTAGAGTAAAACCAGCCAGCACGACGTCACCCTGAGGAGATGAGGGTGATCTCGGGCTTTCTGTGACGGGAAGAGCAGGAATCCTGGAGTCTGAGCAGGGCCAGGACTTGGTTCCCCTCCTTCACTCCTCTATCCTCCTCTCTTTCTCAACCTCCCAGAGGACGGAGACCGCTTCCCCAAATTCTACTGGGGCCACCTCCTTCTGGTCCCATCACTAAGACAGACCAAAGGAAACTAGCTTTTATTGAGCTCCAACTGCATGCCCTGTCCTGGGCTTGGCACTGCAGTCATGAAATGAAATGAAAAAGGACATATTTTCCTCCCTGAGGGGAAAAGGAGAATTACTAGACTAAAGGAAAGCCATCAACAGAGCTGTAAGCAAAGGTGGCGGGGCGGGGCAGGGGGTGGGGGTAGGCATAGGAGCTGAGGCTGAGACAGTTTTCAGTCTTCCCACAAACTTTTTATTTCCTTAACTTTCACGAAAAGGGAAGCCAGCCAGAAAGGATTCTCCCCATTTTAGTGATAAGAAGTTTGAGGCCCCAGTAAGGGCGTAGCCGGGACAGAAACACCTATCTTGGGCTTCTGTGCTCGCTACCCTTTCTTCGAGGCCAGGTTGGGATAAGGATGGAGGAGGAAGTGGTGGAGGTGATGAGGTACCAGAGGAAGAAGAAAACTGAGGGATAGGGGACCCCCAAAGGCAACCCTGGAACACCTGATGATGCTGGCTAACTTTCCATGTGGTGTCCTGGAGAGGACTTCTACTACTGCCACTACATCTAATAGTAATAACAGTTACCATTTACTGTTGACCGTGTGCCAAATACATAAATATTGTGGAAGGGATTAATGTACAAAATGCTTTAGAAGCATGATCTCTTTTAACCCTCAGAAGAACCAATAAGATAAATACTTTTGTTTCTATTTTTCAGACAAGGAGATTAAGGTTCGGAGAGGTTGGGGACTTTCCTGAGACCTCATAGTGGGTGGCAGGGGCCACACTCATACCCACTGTGCAGTACAGCCAAGGTGGGACACAAATGTTCCCCATTATTTTTATTCCTCAACACCTTTGGCATCATCCAGCCCCAGAACGCTGGTCCCTGAAAAAGGAAGGCCTCTGTTCTGCATCCTCTTAAATTCTCAGGCTTAAAACCATTTATACTCCCCCACCCCATCACCACCCCCCCACAAACCTAGGCCTCAGGGGTGGGGAGATGTATGCAGACAAGGCAAAGGGGCCACATCCTGGGCAGATCCCCTGACAAGGTAGGTCACTATCTCTCCCCATGCCTGTGATTCCCAGTCTTTGACTGGGCCCAGAGCTTGGCGTGAGGTAGGGTTTTCACCCAGACAATTCTCTACCAGGGGAACTAGAGAGAGGAAGTGGGTCTTAAGTAGGGTAGGGCGAGTGGGTGGGTGAGCACTGCGGGTGCAAAGGGACAGTTTGGGAGGCCATGGGGACTTTCCCCTATGCCTGAACTCCTCCCCCAGACAAGGCAGCCAAGTGCCCCAACACCCCACAGGCTGTGAGCCTCTGGCTGGGTTTCTGACTCTTCCCATCCATGTCCTATTTGTCTCCCACCCTCTGCAGTGTACCCCCTCTCCCTTCATCTTAGAATTTGTTTACTACCCATTTCCCACCTCATCCATCCTTCCCTTCCAACTTCAGGTGAGACAAAGTAGGCCTGGTGGGGGGTCGGGGGCGCGCTCCAACAGGCTTTACCCCAGCACAGCTGGACTCAGAAATGAGACAACCCCCCCTACACCCCGCCCCCCCCAGCAGTGGAGACTCCATGAAGAAACCTGGTTGAAATGTGAGTCCTGAGCTTCTCTTGTTGCAATTTCTCTTCCTTTTCTGCTTCCTGGCCTCTACAGGGCGCTAGGCATCTTGAAACCCTCCTCTTTTAGGCTTCTTCCCCTTCAGCCCCTAGGGCCGACTCCTTTTTATATGACTTGCTTAGGGCAGCGGTGAGAGGCAGCTTATTAGAAGGGAAGCGAGTCCCTTACAGCGACGCCTCTAGTGAGAATTTCTGGGGGTCTCCGAAAGCACAAGTGCCAAGAGTCTTTTTGTTAGTTTAACAAGGAAAACAATGGAGAGATGTGATTGTCTTCAAGCATCCCCCAGCAAAGTTCCTCGTCTGTCTCCAAAGTAAAAACACACACCATGGTTGTAACGTGAAATACGCATCCTTGAGACAAAACAGACTGCAAACACACTTGCGCGTCCAAAGATAAGATCGCCCAGGATACAAATACCTGCTACCACACGGGGACAGAAAGTGATCACGCACGCTAACCCCCTGTTGCACCCACGTTTCTACACATAGCGTAAGGACGAGGCTCGGAGGCGACAGCCCCGGCAGGGGTTAACCTCGCCCTCCCCTCCTCCTTTCCCCTCCTCCTCCCTCCCCGCCGACGTCACTGGTTTTCTGGTCGCGGGGCTGCCCCTCCCCGCCGGCCTCTGACGTGACCCGCGGCGCGTCACTACCCGGCCGACGGGAAGCGCTGCCCTTATATGGGCGCAGACTCTGGAGGGATCCGCGGGGGCGGGAGGCAGGGCGACAGCTACCCGCTGTTCCTGGCCAGGCTCTCAACTTCCCAAAGATTCCCAGGCCCGGGCAAAGGTCAGCCAGTGTGGAGATAAGGACGTGGCTTTCCCATCTCCTCCAGAGAGCTGGAGAGCCCAGGTGGGCAGCCTTCCAAGACACTCTCTCCGGGCATCCTCCCTCTTTGTGTTTCTCTTGAAATGTTCAGAGCTAGATTGAAATGCAGATGACAACTGGTCTTTAATAGAGTCACTCAAATGGTCCCTTCATGCTCTGGATCCCAAGGCCAGAAGGCTGTGATGCAGACAGAGGCCAGTGTGGAGTAGTGGAAAGGACAGCCTTGCCTCTGCTGGGCAAGCTTAAACAAGCCTTTTAGTCTCTTCCAGCCTCATTTACCTTATCCGTGAAGTGTAGAAGATTCTTGCCTGATGGAGTGGTTGTGAGGATCAGATGGATGTTCAACTTGTTCGTGTAAAGCCACTTTGTAAGCCGTGAAGTGCTGTGCAAAATTACGGTGGGGTCACTTTGTACCCTGGAGGAGCCTTGTTCAGGTCCCTTTCTCAGGAAGGGAGCAGCAGAGGCCCACATGCTGACTTGGCTTCCAGAACCTGTCTCTGGGGCCTTGCCCAACCACTCTGTGAATGCCCTTGGCCCTGTGGAAAAGCTTAAGCTGTGTACACAAAGTCATCTGATGTCTGCCGTCTGTGCTTCCAAGGCTGCGATGGGCTGTTTCGGGCCACCGCTAATATGCAAGTGGTGAGTATGCTTGAGATGACCTTTCCAGTTAAACCAGGGAAGGAAACCAGAATTGCCAAAAGACAGCGTGTGAGCAGTTGTGTGAATGCCTCATACAGTGCTGGACTGTCTTCTGCCCCTGCTAAGAAGACCTCCAAATCCAGCCCAGAACTCCCAGCCCCAAAAGGCTATTTCATACTGGACACCAGCTAACTGCTGGCACCTCCATTCCAACCCTCTTCATTAATTTTGGACTGTGTTTTCTCAGTGCTCATCTGCCCACATTTCTCTGTCTGCTGGCAGCTTTGCATGTGTGTCCTATGTGTGCATGCTTCCTCCTTGTCCCCAACTTGGAGTTCACTGAGCGTGGGAACAATTTCTCTCAAAGTCGACTGAAGAGCCTCCACCCTCCACGCTTGAGGACAGGCACCAAGTCTCCTCCCTTTGATCACTATAAAACACGGAGGACAAAAGGTGTTCACATCGTGGGGTCAAGTGATTGATTTATGGCCCATATATAAATGGCAGTGAGGCATGGGAGGGTCAGAGGAGGCGAATCTCTGCAGTATTCACCTCCCCCTCTTTCTCCGCTTCCTGTCTCAGTGATCCCCACAGAAATCCACCCCCTGGCAGGGAGAATTGTTCTGAGCTGTTGAGAAGTAGATTGCACAGTGTGCCCTGGCAATCTACTTCTACTTTTTTCTAGTAGAGGGTACCTGCCCCCACTAAAGCTCAAGACAAGTCTGAAGATGAAATCCCGCTGCTGGTACCAGTGAAGGAAATGCCAGCTGCAGGAAGCGTAGAGACACAAAAAGATGCCACAGGAAAGAAGTCTCCAAAGAAGAGTCCTGGTACATACCTCATGGGAAGAAGAAAAAGGCCTCTCCAGCTTTGGAGACCCCAACAGATGCGGAGCCCAAGACCCCAGATAAAGGCCCAGGGAAGAAGGCAAGAAGCAAAGAAGAGTTGGAGAAAGAAAGAACCTCTTCGCTGGGGAAAAAAGACCCAAGACAGACTCCTAAAAAGCCTGAGGCCAAGTTCTTCACTACTGCTAGTAAATCTGAGAAAAAAGCGCTCTGCACCCCCAAAGAGTGGCCCAAAAAATCTCAAAGTACCCCAGTCAACCTAAACTCAGAGACTCAACCAGCAGGAAACTCATCAGAGCTATCCAAAGAGCTTGTAAAAAGTACCTGGGTCCTGACCCCCGTTTTAACTGCTGAGTGAGGCCTAGACTTAAATATTTTTTAAAACCTCCAGAAGTAATTCTGATACATATTCATGGGTGTAAGAACCAGTAGTGTGAAGTAAATCCATTTATTTCATTGCTCTTCTGTGTATTTACTAATGCAATAGAGGGAAAATACAGTTTCTTCTAATCTACTTTTTTTTTAAAGTTAGACATGTGGGGTTTTTTGTGTGTTTTTTAAAATTTATTTATTTATTTATTTTGGCTGCATTGGGTCTTCATTACTGCACGTGGGCTTTCTCTAGTTGTGGCGAGCAGGGGCTACTCTTCGCTGCAGTGCACGGGCTTCTCATTGTGGTGGCTTCTCTTGTAGCGGAGCACAGGCTCTAGGCACGTGGGCTTCAGTAGTTGTGGCACGTGGGCTCAGTAGTTGTGGCTCACAGGCTCTAGAGTGCAGGCTCAGCAGTTGTGGCACACGGGCTTAGCTGCTCTGCGGCATATGGGATCTTCCCGGACCAGGCCTCAAACCCATGTCCCCTGCATTGGCAGGCAGATTCTTAACCACTGTGCTACCAGGGAAGGTACCCTGCTAGGAGGCAGGTACCCTCCTTTTGGAGGTGGTTGTTCTCCTTAAGGTAAGGCACTTGAGGGTGATACCTAAGGACATGTTCCCAATTGGTAAACTGTCAGCTGAGGTCCACTGCTCCTTAGGTGCTGGCTAAGATTGGTTCAAAGCTTCATTCTAAGAACTATGGGAAATCCAATGCCCCTCCTCAAAATATTCCAGATTCCTCTGGGAGTGGGGGTGTCTCTAGCTTTGAGCTCCTATTTTTCTTAAGTCAAATCGGTTTAGGAATCATCTTGCCAATCTATAAGTTCTCTTGCTATGTGAGCGGTGGATTTCAGCCCTTTTCCTTTCAGATTCTTCCTTTTTTCTTGTGCAGAGTAAGTTAGCTCTTTCTAACCCCTACCCACACTTGTGTGCCTCTCTACAAATTCAGTGAGATGGGCCCAAAGCTTCTGTGTGTTTAAGTTCTTAGGCAGAGTCCCTCCTCCTAAGCCAGGCCAGGCTGGAGTGGGGTGGTTGGTGGTCTTCCTGGACTTACATACATTTTTAAATAGGGATGCTTACTTACAATAGATTCTTCTTTAAATTCAAAACCTGGGGGGCAGGGAATTGTTCTCTTTCTAGGAGCTTAGCCATCCGCACGACGATCATCATTCATTCTGCTCAGTTTTGGAGGCTCACCCTTCTCAAAGTCCTCTTAGACACATCTTATAATATTCCTCTCTCCACTCCCCTCAGGAGCTTTCGCCATGGGACCCACTTGCATCCACACATGTCTAATGCTAGAGAAAAGCAGCTGAAAATAACTGGGGCCACCTGACTCTTTGACTCAGTAGGACTCAACCCCAGACCTCAAGGGAGTTTCCTGAGCCAAGAGGAAAGGAAGGAAGACCTGAGCTGATCATAGAAGGAAATATGGAAAAGATGTTGATTATTACTTTCCCAGTCACTATCCTGACCTGATTACTCCTATTGTCATTATGGGCTCTCATTAAAGTTCAACTGAGGATGATACTAAATGCCACTGAGAATAACTTCAGATTCCTCAGCTCCGATATTACAACATAGGGATTCACACAGATTAAGGAAGAGACAGGGTAGGTCTCCTGGCCCACACTCTCTCGTTATAGATAAGCCGAGTGTGGCTCAGGGAGGTGACTCCCAATCCGGCCACCAGGCTCCCTCCTCTGAACCACAGGGATCAAATGCTCGGCCTCCCCTGGCTCTGAGCCATGGTGCAGTTGAGAAATACCTGGGTCCCAGAGCCAGGAGGCCCGAGGGGGAAGCAGCAGTACCTCTGTAGATTCTTCCTCATGTCCCTTTTTCTTGAGTCTGTCTTTCTCCACACATGAGCCCCTTACCCGGGGCGGGGGGCGGTTCTGGCTATCACAGCTGTGATGCCAGCTTTCTGCCTGCCCCAGACACCCAGCCCCAGGAGGCCCAGCCCCATTAAGGCTCTGCCAAAACAACATCTGGGGCAGCTCCAGCAGTCTCAGGGCCTCTTCTCTTGTTTTCTGTCTGGAGATGAAGGGGGGTTTATCCTGGGCCCCTGGGAGTGAGGATAAGGAGTGTCTGCAATGTGTCTGTCCTCTAAGTTTGGGAAAGAGGCAATAAATTCGGCTTCAGATCTGCTGCTGTCCCCAAGTCCATGTGTTCCCCCGTTGAGTTTCCGGCACTTTCAGTCACACCTTCAAGTATTATTGGAGAAGGCCCAGAGGGTGAAGGTGTGGGAGGTCACATTCCTGGGGGGCCCTCCAGGAAGATAGACTTTTAACAGATAGTCTCCATCCTTTTGCTCCTATGATACACCTAGGGAGTCACAGAAACAAAAACAGATCGCTGGGGACTTTTCCAGCCAAATACTGGTCTAGCCATCTGTCCACATGTCTCCTCTCCCCCAGCTCCCACCTTATTCACTCTCTCTCTCATACACCCTCAGCCATCCTGCCTTCCTTTGCTCTGCCCTAACCACGGGCCCGTGCTGGTAAAGGAGGGGAGGAAACCGGAGCATTCCTCTAGTGGGTCAGTAGGGCACGGCAGCTGAGAGGCAACCCTCAAGGGAATAGCTATCTTTGGGGAGCAGATCTCCTCCCTAGATAGGAACTGACATACTGTCAGCATATGTCACAAGTTTGATGAATTAATAACGCTTTCCAGCGCTCCCTCCCAGCAGAAGGAGACTGAACCTGTATGTGCCAATGTGGTGCAGGATGATGTAAGGGGATGAAGAGGTGACTTTGGGTAGCACGAAGCAGGCCCTTAGAGTCCAATTCCAGGAACCTGGAGGCCTCAACCCTCCAAGCCACAGAGGTCACCTGTGGTCCCCTGGCTGACCCCTGAGAGCAAAAGTGGCAGTTCCCTGTCCTGTCCAACGCTCTGTGTCTCATGTCTTTGTGGCTCTTTGCCCTGAGACCCTGGATTCAGTTGTCTCCCAAGGCCCAGTCAGGTCTCAGTCCTCACTCCATCTCCTCACACTGGCCACCGTCCAAAGGACCAACACTCTTCTCCTCACCCTCTCTGTAAGTGCTCTCTGCTAATCCAAGTCCCGCCACCTCCCTTTCAAACCCTCTTGTGTCCAGCAAAGTCCCTTGTAGCCTCAACCCCATCCAAGCATTTTCAGTGCCTCCTGACCCTAACTGAAACGGGGCCGTGTCAAAGGGAGCTTGTTCCTCTGTCACACCCCACACCCCGCAGGCTCATGCGGTGGGGCAGCATCTTCCGTGCTCTGCATTACCTCTTCCGACCATCACTCCACATCACCTTCTCTGAAGTTCATTTTGTCCTGCTGTACCATCGTCTTTCACCCTCCTGGTCACTCTTTCTCACTGACCCCAGGTCTTGCCCCTGAAGGGCTCACAGTCTTTCTCTCGGTCCCAAACTCCTGCCTCCACCTGAGGAAACGTCAACATGTGTGTGAGCAGCTGAATTCATTCTGCCTCCTGGGCTTTCAGCCTCCTACTCCACCTGACCGTATCCTGCCCTCAGCTCCCAACACCTGCCACTCCAAAACCCACCACTGTTCCTCCAGAGCCTGGCACCAAGGGTACTCAATAAATAGTCTCTGAGTAAGTGAATAAATGAATGAGGGAGTGAATGAAGCACGTGTCACAAAACGGGACGTGGAAAGGGCACTAGATGGGGTGGGAGACGGAGGTTCTAGTCCTAATCTGCCACTAAACAGCTGTGTGATTTGGGGCATCTTCTCCCATCTCACGGCCTCCTTTTCTTCATCTGCAAAATTAAAAATTTTGTGTAGATGATTTCTGAAAACCCTTCTTCTGACTGTTGGAAACACCAAGCTGTGGTTTACTTATACTTATCTATAATATTTAGACTTTGTGCTAGGCTCTTTCTATATATTACTACTTATCTACCCAATAAGTCTGTGAAGAATATATTGTCCTCATTATAAAGATGAGAAAAATTGAGGATAAGAGAGATTAAAGATTTGCCTTGTCATAGATAGTAGGTGGCAGATTCAGGATTAGAATCCAGGTTGGTCAACAAAAGCAAGTATGTCTGAATGTGTCTCAAGATGAAAGAAGCCTCCTCTTTAGAGGGACTGCTGTTTGCTCTTCTAAACTAGGCCTAGGAGGGAGATTTCCCTGGTGGTCCAGTGGTTAAGACTCTGCACTTCCACTGCAGGGGGCACGGATTTGATCCCTGGTCGGGGAACCAAGATCCCACGTGCTGCGTGGTGAGACCAAAAAAATATACAAATAAATAAATAAGAAGGATAAACTAGGCTTCCCATAGTGAAGGTCTCTCTGAAGTGGCAGGGGGCTGCCTTCAGAATGCTGGCTGGGGGTACAGGCCACCCTTTGCGTGTGCCTGACCCCCACCAGTTCAGCCAACAGTTATGAGCCAGGTACTGCAGCAGGGGGAGGGGTTGACACAGATCATGGTGTCTGGGCAGATGTGTCAGGTGGGTTTGGAGCTCTAAGAGTGCCTCTGAGACAAGGTGTGCTGAGTGGGGTCCATGGACCACTGCATCAGAATGACCTGGGTTCTCATTACAAACAGGCCCATATCCCATCTCAAACTACAAATCAGAATATCAAGGGAGAGGCTGCTGAATCTGAATTTTTACCAAACTCCCCAGTTATCTGAGTAACTGTCCTAAAAAGTCCCAGGGTGTAGGGATTTGAATGCCGGATAAGAGATTTTTATTTTTTTTATTTTTTATTTTTTTTGCGGTACGCGGGCCTCTCACTGTTGTGGCCTCTCCCGTTGCGGAGCACAGGCTCCGGACGCGCAGGCTCAGCGGCCATGGCTCACGGGCCCAGCTGCTCCGCGGCACGTGGGATCTTCCCGGACCGGGGCACGAACCCGTGTCTCCTGCATCGGCAGGCGGACTCTCAACCACTGCGCCACCAGGGAAGCCCAGAGATTTTTAATTAATGCTGTAGGCAATGGGAAACCATTGAAGTTTTTTAAAGCTGAAAAGTGACACAATTAGGATATTGTTCAAAGAAAATTACTCTAGCAAGTAGTCTTCAGTGTGGATTGAAGTGAGGAGTGACTGGAGGGTAGAATAACCAGCAGGCTATGGCAATAGTCTAGATGGAGCAGAAAGACTGGGTGAGGGAGGACACTGCCCATGGCAAGAGGCAAAAACAGGAAAGACGTTGCAAAGGTAGACTCTCTCCTTGGCAACTGATTAGCAGGGGTGCAGTTAAAGATGTCTGCCAGACTGTGAGCCTGGTGACTAGACAGAGAATGGTAATGCTATTGAGAGAGAGAACGAAATCAGAAGTAGAGAAGAAGGGAGAAAAGTATCTTGATTCCTACATGTTGAGATAAAAACACCAGAAAAAATATTTCCAAAATGTCCAGTTCTCGACTGAAAAAAAAAAAAAGTAGTTGGGAGTTCAGCAGGAAAGTTAGGGTTAGAGATGATGCTTTGACATTTGCTGTATATCGGGAGATGCTAATTCAAATACCTCCAGGATCAAGGCAGGTTATACAATTGAGGATTAAGTATAATAATAATAACAAATCCCAGCATCCAGCCATGGTAAATGATAACCACCACTTGGTCTCAGCAGGCATGTGATAAAGAGTTGGTGGGGACCGGGGTGAACTGAAGGACACACTTCCTGTCTTAAGTAACAGTCGTTGCCAAATAAGAAAGTGGAACCAGTGTAAACAGATATTCTGATTTTTAAAGAGAAATTATAATTCTAGGGTTTTATTTTGATATGACACTTCCTAATCATTAAATGCTGACAACTAATTTTTTAAATGCTTAAACACTATAGAGACCAAACACTATATATCTGTGACTGAGTCAGCTCTGCCTCACAGGCTTCCAACTTGTGACTTCTGAGCTACACGGACCGCATTTGGGAGAGAGAGTTGAGCACACTGAGAGGAAATCCAGAGACTGTGTGCTGTGGAGAACCATGACCCATCCAGGCTCCCAAGTTTGCCTATGGGTGAGCCCAGTAAAGCTTAGAGAGGCCCTGATTTTTTTAGCCACCAGGTGTCTGATGGGCTCCCAGGTTTGTGGTAGCAGGTGGAGCCTGCATCTGCCATGGCTATTTCTATTCATCACCTGGAAACTGTGTGGGCAATGGCTGAGGTTCTGATACTTTGCAGGTTAGATGCTGCTTGGGGCCAGCAGACTTCACTCCACGACCCTCTGTGGCTATTTTCATCCTTCACTATAAAGATGCCCTGCACCTCAGTGTCTGAGTCCTGACTGGAGCAGACATTTTGTTTAGCATATCCTAGTTGCTCACTTTCCTATAAGGAAGTTCTTCTGTTGCTGAATTTAGGTGCTTTTATACAATGGAATCTTCTTTTTGCATCTATCTTCAGAGCAAGTAGAGAAATGGGTTACTTTGTAGCTTTCTGACTCTTCTCCAGCTCTCAACGCATTCTTAGAAATGGTCCTTAGGGACTAGAAAATTGTTGTGACCTGGGGATTAGAAAGCCCTTTTTATATTTATATTCTACCAAGCCTTCCTTCAGTCCAGATGGGTAGTTTTCCACTTTACCCTAATCATCTTTGCATTATCTGTTTCTGTCCCTGTTCTCAGTTCACTTTGAGGTGGGGGGGAGGGATTTAAAGACAGAAACTTAAAAATAGCTAACATCCCCACTTTCTTAGTCTTTGTTAACAGTTTCTAGGGACAATGTCATCTTTTTTTGTCCTCGATTCCTGTTCCTGATTCTAAAGAGTAACCCCCAGACTGGCTGGCCTAGAGCTGATCTTGAAGGGTACAACTTTGTGAGAAGGTGATAGGGAACTCAAAAAGATGTTCTGGACATTACCCAAGGATGCTTGCAAAGAACTATGAATATATTTAGTGGTATTTCCACTCTGATTAGAAAGTGAAGAAGAGGCATCTGTCCTCCCTGGGTGATGTTTCTTATCAGCTCTGGGCAGCAGAGCAAGGCTGTCACCGATGAGGCCTGAAAAGAGGAAAGATCAAATTAGCATCTATACGAGCCACACTCAGACATGCCTGCCAAAATACACACTCCACCAAAACACCCACACATCACAAAAGGATGTTCTTCAACATATACTAAGTACATGTTAACATCTGCAAACATATATCCACATTCCCTCCTATCCACAAACATCATACACATTTAAGTATGTACACTCAAATATATATATACTGCCCTCCTACCCACACTGATACACACATACACATGCACACTCACACACAGAACTAGTAAAACTACACACTGCACAGTGTAGCAGTGAGCTGATGTCATCTTCCTAGGATATTGCAGCCCAGACTCTGCCTGCAGATCAACTTTACTCAACCTCAGGTTTCAACATGTGGTCAAGAAACCGGGAGGTAGCCTTGACAACCAAGCCAAGACCCTGCAGGCCCAGCAGGATGCTGAGCAAGACAGTTGCATACAATGTTCTGGTTGCTCCTGATTGGGGAGTAGAGAGCAAGGCATGTGTGATGACTCCACAGACAAGGCCAGGGCTGAGACCTGAGGAATGGGACCCAGTTCTGGTGGGGATTTGGTCTGAAGAGGGCAGTTTGGGATGCTATGGGTCACTCTAGAGGGGCCACACAGGTAGGCTGTGCAAGTGGGTGAGATGGGCATCCAGGACCAAGGGAGCCAGTGGGTAAGGGGTCACATGGTACAAAAGAAGTTTCTGATCCAGCTGAGGCATAAACTGGCATCCACCCCTACCTCCACCACTACCTGCCCACTTGGCAGTAGGTAGAGCCACAGGTCAGCACAGTGTTAGGACATTTAATGTTCAAAATTCAACTCAAGGCCCTTTGGGGGAGGGGAAGAGATGAGTGAGGAGGAAGAGGAGCAGGAAGAAGAGGAGAAGAGGGAGGGAGGGACACACTCTCCTTATCCTGATGCTTGAACTATGCCTTGGCTATACCAAGGCAAGGGAGGCAGCAGGCAACAGAAGAGGAAGTGAAATCTGGACTTTAGAGCTTCTAAGGACCGTGGGCCTAGTAGTTTAAGGGCAATTTCAGCAAATTCCAAAAGTGATTTGGATTATTATAATGTATTGGGTTGGCCGAAAAGTTTGTTCTGGTTTTTCCATAAGATGGTACAGAAAAACCCGAATGAACTTTTTGGCCAACCCAATATTTGGCCTTAAAAGAAACTGATTGAGAATCTAAATCCTGAGTTGGGTACAACTACACTGTAGAGTAATTTGGAAACTTTGAATGTTGGATACATTAAACACCCTCTCCCTAGGCTTGTGTGTAGAAACAAGAGAGGATGAGAAAGTAGGTGAAGTGCTTTCTGGTTCTTATTCTCACTGCCCTCTACAAAGTTCAGGAACTAATCACCAGTGATGAGAATAAGACACTTCCTAGGTAATGGAGGAATTTGGGGGATAAGACCGTGCTACTGTCCCAAAATGAAGACTGTTTCCCTCCAGTTCATTGTATCATCATCTAGAACAGCTCTGTGGGATGAGGTGGGACCAGCAGCCACTGTAATAGCACAGGGACACCATGGTCTAATGAAAAGGGCATATTTGAGTTGTGTTAACATCTCCCAAATCAAAGAGTCATATGTTTTGGGGGTTTTTTTGCGGTACATGGGCCTCTCACTGTTGTAGCCTCTCCTGTTGCGGAGCACAGGCTCCGGACGCGCAGGCTCAGCAGCCATGGCTCACGGGCCCAGCCGCTCTGCAGCATGTGGGATCTTCCCAGACCGGGGCACGAACCTGTGTCCCCTGCGTCGGCAGGCGGACTCTCAACCACTGTGCCACCAGGGAAGCCTGAAGAGGGCATATTTGAAGTCAGCAGGTCTGGTGCCAGCCCTGGCTCTATTGAGAACTAGCTGTGTGACCTGGCGAGTGATACGAGAACCTACATAAGGACAGAGTTCTATTTCCTAAGGCAAAAAACAGGTGATGATCTGTCACAAGATTTTTTTTCCATCAATTATGGACTAAAGCAAGGCCCAGAACATCAGACCCTTGTCAACAGCATAGCCAGGAAGATGTTAAGTATTTTCAGATCTTGGTGCTAAACCACCCTGTACACCTGTCTATACCATGACCTGTTTCCCTGGCCTCCTTGGTGGTTGACCTTGGTCAATTCTGGTCTTGCTGACACCTGATCTTTTTGTTTTATGCACTCTAGGTTATCTTGTTTCCAGTCATAGCCCTGTTTCCAGTAACAATTGTTTCCCCCTCAATGAGCAGAGGTCTCATCTGGCCTGATCCAGCTTTGGGGAGGAGCCAGTGAAGAGGCCATCTAAGAGATGTGTTCAATGCCAAAATACTAGAATTCCAGGGCATTTTAATGAGCTATGTGAAGCAATGGAGCAGAATATTTGAAACCTGAACTGTCCTGGAAATGTAGGACATATGAGCATAGTAACCTGTTTTCAAGCAGTCTGCAAACAAGATGTCAACCTCTAAAAAGATCACTAAGAATATCAAACAATAGATTATAAATGCCAAATGAATGGTATGGATAATATTAATTCTGTAGTGAGAGAATGGTCAGCACAGGTTTTCAAGGTGGAGGACCAAGCTTAAGCTGTATGTTCAGGAGTGTGAGGGATTGGGAAAGATGGGAAGGAGGCAGTGAGGTATCCAAGAGATAATGGCATGAGCCATGGTGCAGCAATGCCAGGCACATATAGGCATACATGGAATGGGGACCATATTACAGGGTAGGGATAGGGATCATAGGCAAATGTTGAGGGCTCTGGGATGCAGAGCTGCTCTGATGCTCAGAGAACAGTGAGGAGAGTCACCTTGGAGCACAAAGTGGCAGAAACCTGAAAAGATAGATGGGGCCAAATTATGAAAGGTCTTAACTATTAGGCAAAAGAGTCCATACTTAATGCACTACACAAATGGAGGGTGTCTCAGAATGATCTGAGCATAAGAAGAGCAAGTGAATGCAGAACTTTAGGAAGGTAAGTCTACTAACAGTGGGAAGGGTGATTTGGGATTGGATTTGACAGAGTCTACTGCAATCATCTAGATAAGAAGAGGCAACAGGTCTTGAGACTGGATCTAAGGAGCAAAGTACAAGGTGAAGCCAAAAGTGAGTCTGAGTTTTCTGGGTAGAGTGACTGGGAACCGATGGTATCTGATAGAAATGGAGATCAGGAAGGAAGCTGGCCTTGGAGAAGACAGTGGGCTTAGACTGACATTGATGTGGTAGTTGGACATCCAAGGGGAGAGACAGAGCAGGTAGGAGGGGAGGGATGAGAGAAGATGTGGACAGACTATGCAGGTAAGAAAGTCAACAGTAGAAAGGTAAACATCAAAATGGACAACATGAATAGAATCTCTCTAAGGAAAGTGGAGAGAAAAGGAAGAGTGAGTGGACATAGTGAGGGAAGGGGGACAGGAAGAGATCCAGGGGAGACACAGCCGGGGAAGGAGGCAGAGAAACCTGGGGTCAAGGAAAAAGAGGGGAGACTGCCTCCAGGAAAAGGTGGTCAAGGAAAATAAGAATTTACAGAGGCCACTGGGTTTGATTCATTTAACATATATGTATGAGGCACCTATGTATGCTGGACGCTGGGATATTGATTAGGAGTTATCCCCATTCAACAGACCTCTAGGAGTGCCTGTGATGCTGCCAGGTTCGGAGACTGGTTCCCCGTGTGGAAGAGGAAGGCTGAAAAGTTTTGCAACACTCCCTCCACCCCTACCCACCCAGCAGTAGGTAAGACTCGGGTGGTTCTAGGCAAGAGAAAAGGCATTGCTGTAGAAGAGCATAACTTGTTGGGGAAGTTGGTATTATTGTGGAAGTAAATAGAATACTTAGTCTCCATTTCCGGAGAGCCAAGAGGAACCCATTCCGACTAGTTAGGAAACGCGGCCAAGTGGTAAAATGGGTGAGTTCTGACAGGGTGTGGTTGAAAGTGGGGGAGTCAGAAAAGGCGACCTCCTGGTAGAGGTGGTGTCAACGAAGGCTTCTTGTTGGACGTGTTCTTTAACCTGTCTGGAAGAATGGGAGAATAGGAGAGGTCAGAGAATCCCCAGCTTGAAGCGCCGCTCTCCTTTCCAGAGAGCCTTCGCGCCCCCCACCCCTTTCTCCTCCCGCTTCCCTCAGCCTGCATGCCCAGCTATGGTTCCCAGCACTGACGTCAGCGGGCGATGACCTCAGCGCAGAGGAGGCTGCGGTGGGTGGGGGCGGGACTGAGACCGATGGCGCGCGGGGCGGGGCGGACGCCAGGCTCCGCCCCTATCCGCTGGCTGCGGCCAATGGACTCCGCCGCAGGCTCCTCCGGCTCTCGCAACAGTATGAAAGGCGCGTAGCAGGTAAAGTCCGGGCAAAGCCCTCGCGACTGGTAAGCGAGCAGAGGCTTACGGTTCGGCACGTCCCATCAGAGACCTCTCACTGACCCCCGCCTCCGCCACCGCTCCCTGAGTTGCACACGACATGAGCCAGGCCAGCTGGACCGGGAAGAGAACAGACATGCTCCCGGAGATCGCCGCCGCTGTGGGTTTCCTCTCCAGCCTTCTGAGGACCCGGGGCTGCGTGAACGAGCAGCGACTTCAGGTTTTCAGCGGGGCTCTCCAGGAAGCCCTGACGGGTGAGCACATTGCGGAGGGTCCTGGCACCCGTCGAACCCTGCCACCGGGGCTCGGCCCCCCTCCCTGCCTGAGGCGTCTTTCTTCTCCACTTAGGGCAGGGCTTCCCACTCGAGCAGCTCCGGGACTCGGTTTCCTTCCAGCTCCCGGGGCGGCCTGCAGTCTCCTCCCCCCACCCCCACATCCCCACCTTCCGCCCATTCCTCTGGGTCCTGTCTCTCCTCCTCGGCCCTGCTCTCGGGTCTCGGTCCGCGGTTGTTCTGGTTGGGCGCTCCCCTCCAAGCTGTCGCGGGCGCAAACACTAGTCCTGAGTGCGATCCCGCGTCCCCGGCTTATGCCCCGGAAGGGGCGGGGGGGTACCTGCGGGTCTGAGTGCGAGCTCATCTCCCTCACTGGACCCTGAGACCCTGCAGGCAACAAAGCCCGACCGGCCGGGGGTCCTTATGGAACAAGAAGGCGCAATTGAACCTTCTCAACAACTTGGAGTCCCAGCCGTGGTCCTTCCCGCCGCGCGGGGCTGCGCTAAGCCTGCGTCTGCTGTTGACTCAGTCGAAGTTGGAATCCGGGTCCCCTTTGTATTTTCTGCCCCCACCCCCCCCCCCTTAGCCATCTGCCACCTATTATGGTACAGAGAGAGCCTTGTAGGTAGTAACTGCGCTCTGCGGGCGTGTGTCGGGGTTGGGGGCGGTGCGGCGTGAGACGCAAGCAGCCGCTGGCTCGGGAGAGACCCATCTCCCAGCTGTTTCTAGAGGGTTGGCCGGCGGCTTGGGCAGCAATAGCCATCTCTGAACGTGCCCACGCAGATCCTGCCTTCTGAGGAACAACGTATGTTTCATCCAAACATCCCGGTTTTGCCTCCCTTACCCGCTGAGACAGGCCTCTGACTTTTCAATGCAGAGGGAACCACTGAGGCACAGGGTGGGAGACACGATGACTTGTTGTGGGTCCGACAATGATGGCAGCCTTCTTGGCCTTGAAACTTCAGCCCATAGGTCCCCAGAGGCCCTGCCTGGACATGCCAGCCCCAGTCACACCCCTCCTCCTTAAACTGGGGATGTGCCAAAGGCAATATACTGGCTACAAAGGATTGAGCCAGAGCTCTGGGACACCCTCCCAATACACATAAACCCTTGTCCTGGAAGGAGGGGTTTTTCCGGATCCCATAATTTTTTTTCTGCTACAGTGTCAGGAGGGTTTCAGGAGGGTCCTGAAACTCATGAGAAACCATGTTGCTTACTTAAAATCACTAGGTCCCTTCCTCTCCTATCCCATCACCCCCACCCCCCTTGCGGTAGCATCCATGGCCCAACTGCTCTAACCAGTGCATATCCCCCTTGTCCTGTCTCCACAGAGCATTACAAACACCACTGGTTTCCTGAAAAACCATCCAAGGGCTCCGGCTACCGCTGCATCCGAATCAACCACAAAATGGACCCCATCATCAGTAAAGTGGCTAGCCAGATCGGACTCAGCCAGCCTCAGCTGCACCGGCTGCTGCCCAGTGAGCTGACCCTGTGGGTGGACCCCTACGAGGTGTCCTACCGCATTGGGGAGGATGGCTCCATCTGCGTCCTGTACGAGGAGGCCCCGGTAGCCACCTCCTATGGGCTCCTCACCTGCAAGAACCAAATGATGCTGGGCAGGAGCAGCCCCTCGAAGAACTACATCATGGCAGTCTCCAGTTAGATCCCCAGCCGCTACACCTGGCACTCGGCTGTACTCATTCTGCTGTGACAACAGGCCACTGCATACCTCTACCTGGGGAATTGTATTTTAAGTGAAGAGCTATTTATATATATATATATATATTATTTTTTTTAAGAAAAGGTGGGGGGGGAACCAGAAGAATTTTTTAAGAAAAAAATCCTTAATGGAAGCTGCTTGGAAGTGGCCTCCCCAGGTGCCTTTGGAGAGAATTGTTGCGTGCTTGATTCTAGGAGGCAGTGTCTGGAATGGGAGGGGGGAATGGTCAGGGAGGGCATGGGTCTGGCCAAGGTGAGGTGGGAGAAGCTTGGCTAGCAACCCAGGAAGATGTGAGAGGGAGCAAGCAAGGTTAGTAACTGTGAATGAGAGAGGTCAGGATCTGCCCTGGGGAGAGAAGAGAGGCTGATTCAAACCTCTCACCCAGGACACCTGCATCCCTGGCCCCTCTCTTACTCTTACTCAGGGGCATTCAAGCCTGGACTTAAATCATACTATATTGCCTAATCTTCTCTTTCGATTTTTGATGAGATCCTAGGCAGAGAGTGAAAAGGCCTCTCTTGATTCCTTCTGTCCTGAGCAGCTTTTCTTGAAATCACGACTTGTTTCTAATTCTATTCTCAGGGGGCTGTAGGTGTTGCTTCCCACCAAGAATATAAAGCTTTTTGTTTTGGGAGGCAGGGGTTGAGGGTTATTAGAGTTGGGACAGAAGGGTACCCTGCACAAAACCGTTGCCTTGCTATGAGCTGCTCTGTGTGAGTATGTGTGGCAAATACCTTGGGGTTGATTTGCAATGGAATTTTGGGACCCAAAGAGTATCCACTGGGATGTTTTTTGGCCAAAACCCTTCTTTTTGTAACCAGACGGAAGTCCTCATGATGCTGCCATTATCCCTTTGAGAGGTGGCTCGAAAGCTACAGGGAACTTCAGGTCCTTGAACACTGCCTTCTTTTTAAAAGCACAACACTCCTCTCTAACTGCCCCCCCTGAGCCTCCCCGCCGCTCCTCTCTCCTTCTGGTTGGGTCATGGAGCTACCCTATTTTCTAGGACAAGAGTTCTCAGTCACTGTGCAATATGGCCTCCTGGGTCCCAGGAGGATCTGGAGGAGAACTGGCTCTCACAACCTCCTGGTGGGCTTAAGGAACCATTTCTCCCTCTGTCCTCAGGACTATGACTGGATGCTTAGCCTTGTAGATGTTCCTTGGCTGAATGGGAGAATGCCCCAAGTTCTGCAGGACTACTTGGTATTCTTGTAGGGCTGACACTAAAAGCCAAACCTTGGGCATCGTTTTTTCTCCCTGGTGCTCAGAGCACCTGTGGGGGAGGCTACTGTCTCTCTCAGTACAATCCAGATTTGTCTATATACTTGTGCAATATTTACTGTTCTGGGTTGGAGAAAAATGGAAAATTACACAGGGAAGAAATCTCCTTCCTTCAGTTTCTCGGTGACATTAGTGAGGGATCCTCAGAAGGCCTTGAGTTTCCCAAACCTGAATCACCTTAAGAAGGATGTAGCTAGAACATCTGGTCAACCTGGCTACCCTCCTGCTGTTGCCTTTAGTGAGGAAACTTTCTCCCCACTGCCAGTCCCCTTTCCTGGATTTCTTAAATACTCAATTCTGACTCAAGGGTGCTAGTTACCAAACACTCCCCTACCCATTCCTGCCAGTACTGTCTCTTCAACTTTCCAGATCCCAAGCTACCTTCCCAGATCCTTTTTCCAGTCCTTATTGCTTTAAAGTTAACTTCAGGCCAGTAGACCCAAGAGCTCATTTTCTGGTCTGTGGGTTGAAACAAAGCTGTGAATCACTGCAGATTGTTGTTGCATCTTGTCTGCAAACAGGTCCCTGCCTTTTTATAAGCAGCTTCATGGTCTCATTCTTAATCTTTTCTCTCTTCTTTTTCACGTTCACTTTAAAAACAACAAAACACCCAGAGCTGGACTGTTGAGCAGGCCTGTCTCTCCCGTTAAGTAAAAATAAATAGTATGTTTGTAAGCTATTCTGACAGAAAAGACAAAGGTTACTAATTGTATAATAGTGTTTTTATATGGAAGAATGTACAGCTTTATGGACAAATGTACAAATGTACACTTTTTTTTGGTTTCTTTAATAAAAATGTAGCAGATGAAGTCGTGTGGTATAGAGAAGATAAAATTCCCACATCACTAATTTGCATTTCCCTCAGAAGCAAATCCTTTGTGTCTCATAGTATTTCTCTTCAGTTGGATTCAGAAGACCTATCGCATAGGTGGTAGGGACATTTCCAAGCATCCCCTCTTTCCTGGGAGATAGCTCCTTACTTCCCTTCTTTAATGCATATTCTAACTTCCCTGTGAAAATGCTAGATGGGCCAGTGTTCTAGTCTGAGCATTCCTCAGTCTAGCCAGGGCTCATTTTATGCATCCTGTTCTTGCTCCACCTTACTCATTAGTTCATTCTTCAAGCATTTATTGTATGTGCTAGGTACTACAATTATTAAAAATGATTAAGACTCACAGCCTACTTACAGACTGGGATGGTAAACAGGACACTGAACCCCTTTCCAAATTGGGGCAGAATTTTTTGAAATTCCTGGTCAAGCTCTCTGGTCATCTTTGGGGCTCCCATTTGGCAACCACCATTCTTATACAAGTGCAATTGGGCCTCAGGATACAGGCACTGGAGCTGAACATGTGACAGAAGGCCAATGTTACCAGTTAGCTAAAAAGGAGCTACTTCTGACAGCAAACACCAAGAGCGTAGGTTTGTTACCCATTTATAACTCTGGCTATGTAGATAGGATCTATGCAAGGACATAGAAACAGCCTTTCTTATCCCTGACTCTTGAGTTCTACCCATGAGGTTTTGAAACAGGCTTCCCCACCCCCACTTCACTTGCTAGCTCTGCAGTTTGCACTAAGGTCACAAGTACATTTTTGACCTGGGCTGTCTTTTTTCTTGGATGTAAGTGGGCTATACTTAAACTAATTTTAAACATGTTGTCTCATGAGCAGTGGCACCCCCCCCCCCCCACACACACACACTTCATTTCATACCTCCATGACCCTCATCAACAACATGCAGTTTGACCTAGGTGTCCTAGGTGGGAGGTAGGCCTGGGAGGCTGTGTGTGATAGACTGGGAGGGTAGGTGAGCCAGGAGATGGGGGTCAGGGAAGCTAACTCATCTGTATCACAAATAGAATTGGTTAGGGACCCACTTGTGTCAAGGGGTTGTTTAAAAGAATGGTCCCATTTTCATGTCTACCTTCTAACACAAATGTCCTAGGTACTCATTTGTTAAGGACCTACCTAGGTTCTTAACAAATGAGGTTAGGGTCGAATTTTTGCCCATCCTGGTGTACTCTTCTCTTATTCAGTACAAAATCGGCATCTATCTTCTTGTTTCCTAACAGGCTTCTCTCAGGAAGGATATTTCATTGTTTAGTCGAAGGCCTGAAATTCAGGGAGGGTTGTCTGGAGGCTAAGGGGACACCATCACCCACCTCTGTTTCCAAGCCAGGTGAACCACAGAATGGCAGATTGATCTTGAGGTTGCTCATGGTTCTAGGTAGAACTAATAGTCGCTCAATTTAAATAAGAGGGTTCTGTGATCAAGCAGTTTGTTATTTACTTTAGATCTGACCAATGTCAATAGGAGTGGAGAGTACCCCTTAGCCAGGTGAGGGAACAGGGGCTATAGACAAGAATTGCTTGAGAAATTGCAGTTGGTGGCTTTTATGTGTTCAGGGACTGGGCATTGGTTGGTCCATTCTGCTCCCAGCTTCCCCACTTGGTAAACAGTGCCAGCCTGGGAGACCTGTGCTTGGTCAGCTGTTGCTGGATGATAAGCACCACCCCAAAGAGTGTAGACAAGGCCCTGGGAACTGCAGATTAAGAGCCCATCCTGGCTCCTGATAAGGAGGTTTGGGTGGGGAAGTCCTTGATGCTGCAACAAATGAGCCCCAGGGGGAAGAAACCCACTTCTGTGAGGCTGACATCTGCTCCTTGAGTAGACTGTGGTCCTGAAAGATAGTGAGGACTCCTGGCTTCCGGGCCAGTGCTGGCACCAGGCCCAACAAAGAGTGGTGCAATAGAAAGAGTTCTGGGCTGGAGGGTGGGGGGGCGGGGTGTAGAATCTATGGGCTGTGGTCCAGGTTCTTCTACCTAACTAGCTATGTGAGTTCGTATAAACCCCTAAACTTTCCTGTCTCCGAAATTAGGGGGTGGATTAGATGAACTCTGTTCCTTTCTTCAGCCTGTGGTTCTAAATCATCTCCATTATCCTAGCAACTACTGAAGGGAAAATTAGCACAATTATTATCATATTTTCAATTAGTTGAACTAAAAGTTCATTTGGGCTGGGAAGTGAAGTCAGTCATAATCTTCCCTTGTTTGGATCAGACTCCTGCCTGATAAGGTTTCAATTTCCAGGTCTAGTGAGACAGTGCTGCAAAGAGGTCAGGAGCTCAGGCCCTGGTGTCAGGCTGCCTGGAGGTCTAATCTCAGCTCTACCATCTACCTACTGACTGTGAAACCTGGGGCAGATTACTTCACCAGGCCTCCATTTCCCCATTTGTAAAATGGGATTAAGAATAGAAGCTATTTCAAAATGGTATGAGGATTAAATGAGATCCATATTCTACTTAGAATAGTGCTTTGCACATTTAAATACTAAATAAATGAGAATTGTACTTTTAAGTAGAAATTAACCTCATCTCTTCATGGGCTCTGAACTGGTCCTGAGACGAATAAGGACACTCTGACATTCTGATAACTGGAAGGAAACCATTATTAAATTAAAGTTCCTACTAGGGCCTCCAAGAGCAGCTACAGTTAACACCAAGAAGCCTCTATAAGCACCTGATAAATGAATGAATGAACTGATGTCTGACCTTTGTCATTCTTGCTGAAATGGTCAGTGTCCTTTCCAGACATCTGACCTCATTGATCACCGAGCAGTTCTGACCTGTTGGCTTCATGTTCTGCTTGTGGAGATTAACCAAACCGGCTACGTTTCACACACCAAGTGGGTGGGGAAAGGGATTTTCCAATAACAACTTTGCTTACCTCCATTCTGCCCATCTGTGGAATCACACCCATCTGCTCTCCCTTCCCAGAAGAGAGAGAAATGGGGAGGTTGAGAAGGGGAAGGGTGATGAGTTCTGCAGAGTTCTGGCTTTCTCTCTGCACCATTTCTCTGCAGAGCTGGCAACAAAACAAAACAAAACAAACCATTTGAGCTTAGTCTAAAAGGCTACCAGGGTCCTGGATAACAATGATCTTATACAAACAAGTGTACCCCAGATGTGCAACCAGTCCTTTCCCTTGGATTGAGAGAAGTGTGGTTCTCTGAGCTCCCACCAGCTCCAAGACATTTTGTTCCCAGCTGAAGTCTGGCTCTTCCACTCTCCAGCCTCATTGCCATAAACAAGGGCAGCCTTAATTCAACCCTGGTTCAGTAAACCTGACAGGCTACCCAGAGCACATCAGATAAGAGGAGGTTATAGCTGCTGGACAGGTTGGACCAAGGGCTACTTTATATACCGGCAGGTTGGGCTCCTTTAAAATTTGGTGGGTAGCAGGGGTGAGGGTAAGGCCGGACAGTCAATGAATGAGGATAGCTGGACAGAGGCTACAGTGAACTTGGAGAGCCAGCTCAAACCTTGTCTGAAAAGGACCCCACTCATTAGCTCTATACCAGATACTGTAATTTTTCAAGAGAAACCTGAAATGTAGACTTCTATTTGACACCTCCCTAAATTCTAATGATGGCAACTAATTTTTTTTTAAGTGTTAAGCTATTTTTTTAAAGTGCATATCAGCCTAGGCTGCCAGTTTGTGACCTATGATGCTCCTAGGAGTGGGGATGTAGAGGTTTCGGATCCCAGCCCCCATACTAACAGTGAGGCTCTGCATTGAGGACATCAGTGGCTGGCTGTCACCATGGCCATGATCTTTAGGAAGGAACACCCCTAATAGAACCAAGGGCATACCTGGGGCCTCTTCCCCCTCCAAGGAGTGGACTAGAAGCAGCTCTCCCTTCCCTCAACTGGTGTCCGTTAACCTGTGCCTGGGACTGTGGCCTCTGGACCTTTACTCAGGGATGCTCTGCCCCTCTCCTACCCACCTACTTCATCTGGTTAACTCTTGCCTCTCAAGATTTAGACCATCTCTTCCATGCAACTTTTCTGTGTCATTTCCCCTTCCCAGTCTGGGACATGTGTTCCTATGTTACTCAGTTCTTTCCTATGCCCTAGTCCTTATAACCCTGAGTTTACAGCTAGAATGTAGGCCAGGGACCTTATCTGAGTAGTGTTTGGTGCTTAGTGGGTGTTAGTGAATATTGGTTGAATGAATGAATGTCAAAGTGGCCAAGAGTAGAGGCTAGTAGATGAAAGAGATTTAGATCAGGGATGGGAGGAAAAATCTCAAGTCCATTCAGGGTCTGCCACAAGGGGTCCCAGCTCAAAATACCAACCTGTGATTGCACCTTCTTAAAAAAAAATAACCAATCCTTTGACTCTAGCAGGCTCTTAGGCCTTTAAGCACCTGCCATTGAAATGTAAATGTCACTTAAAGAGGGGTGCACACACTTTAAGTCATAATATGGGAGAGCCTTAGTTAACAATTAACTCCCTAAATGGGTTTACCCAGAAGGTAATCACCTGAAGAAGAAAAGCCTGGGCTGCCAGCAGGAAGGAATTCCAAGGTGGCAGGAGAGAGAATAGACTCCACAGCTCCTGAACACGGATGCTGTCTACAGAAATTCTCTTCCCAATGTCTACCTGTGAAGCCAGCTGTGGGGTGGTGGAAATAACTCTAGGTTTAGGAGTTGGGAAATAGGGGCCCTAGCTTCAGATCTGAAAATAGCTAGTAATAGATGTCTTTGACAACTTAGACTGGTCACTTCCGCCTTCTGAGTCTTGGTTTTCTCATCCGTAAAATGAGTCACTTATGCGAAATCACCTCTCACCATTCCATTTCCATTTCCAGATGGAACAGGAAAATCTCTGATTCTTCTGTCCCATTTAGGCAAGCACAGAGTCCTAGTCGGGCCCCTCTCACACTTGAAATAAAACAACAGCCTTCTACCTGCTCTACTACCTGGCCTGGCCAGCAGCCCAGGGCAAGTGCAAACTATTTTCATCGTGCCATTTCCTTCCTGCTGCCTTTCTTTGTTATTCTGTATCCCAAAGATGGGAACATAAGGCTCTCCCAGTCTTTCCAACCTCAAATACTCTGTGCAATGGCCTATCTGCACCAGGACCCCTCATCTTGTCAATTCTTACCTGCTCACCTTTCCTTGCAGCCATGTCCACATTTGCAAGTTTCTCTACTCTGACAATTATCACGGCCCAGAACTGCTTGTAAAAGACGTTGACACACTTTCTTCTAGGATATGAGCACTTACCATGTGCTGAGCACCCACAGTTGCCAGATACTCTGCCTGGTGCCTTACACACAGAATGTCTCTTGTAATGTCCACAGTGCACCGTGAGATATTGTTACCTCAGGTTCACAGATGAAGAAAGCAGAACACCAGTAACTAGAGGGGCAGGTAGTGGAAACAAGTTTAAAATCTATGTGACTCTCGGGACTTACCTGGTGGTCCAGTGGTTGAGAATCCATCTTGCAATGCAGGGGACACGGGTTCGATCCCTGGTCAGGGAACTAAGATCCCATGTGTCGCGGGGCAAGTAAGCCCACGCGCTGCAACTACTGTGCTCTGGAGTCTGCATGCAACAGCTCGAGAGAAGTCCGTGTTCTGCAATGAAGAATCCACGCACTACAACGAAAGATCCCTTGTGCTGCAACTAAGACCTGATGCAGCCAATAAATAAATAAATAAAGCTTTAAAAAATAACACCAAAAAAACCTATGTGACTCTAGAGTTTTTTCCTTCACCTGTTGCCTCTTCAGGATACTTTTCCTGAATAATCCTGCTAGTTAGTCCTCTTTAAAAACATTCTTACCTCAGGGCTTTTCAATATTTGTACATATGGTTTAAAACTGCTTGCACTTTTGTAACACGTTTCTTACTCCAGAGCCTCTTAAGGATATATATACATGTCATTTATTACTGTTTACACTTTCATAACAAAGAGTCAGCACATCTTCATGTTTTGCTTTTGGTTGAGGTCTGGTGGCTTTACAAGCTTGCATCGCCTCTCCAACTGTTACCGTATACACCTCCATAGGAGGAACCATTGTGTTCTATTTCTTTTTATACCCCCATGTGCCATCCACAACTTGGCATGAGACAGTCTTAGTACACTGAGTACACTGGCAGTTGAATGAAAGGATGTGCCCACAGGAGACTGTGGGGCAAGTGTCCTCTCCTCACTGCCCTTTTCTAATCCTTCTTCCTATTCAGGACCTAAAAAGGAAATTGCCCACTTTGGGAGTTTCCTAAGAGGGGGTGAGGGAGCCCTGTGAGCTGAGTCCCCCTGCAGATATCACAGTTCCCAGCACATGGTCTACACACCAGCAAATTTGTTCTTAGGTGGATGCTGATGGTAGGACTTCCGTTTGATCTTTTCAGTTAAATCTGTTCCACACAACTGGAACCACAACAACTTGAAATAATAAGCAATGAGTAGGCAGATATGGAGGCAGATCTAGATAAATAAGTTTGGAAATAAATGGAGACTTATTGTTGGAAAAATGCTTCCACATAAAATAGGCTGATGCATCATTTAAGGATTCTGTCTTCATGCTTATACCGTGGGTTTAAATTTACATGGTCTGAAGAGGATTCAACTTTCTGGCTGAGGGTGAGTAGGCCACGGAAGGAAGGAGAGGGACAGAGGCACAAGCTCTCTCAGGAGTCTTTCCTTTATGAATATTCTTGTCCTGTCTCTAGGAAAGCTGGTGCTGGAGGGGGATGATCCCTTTCCTCTGTGTGTGTGTGGTTGGGTGGTGGGGGAGTGACAGTGCATTTGAGCAGCTCAGCTGTTAGTTCTTGGCCACTGGTGGGTACCCAGAGAAGTGCAATTAAGCAGCCGAGCCCCTCCCCCAGCTCCTCACTGGCCTAACTAATCCTAAAAACCCTTTCTGCTCCTGGGCAGAGCATCCCCTTGTCAGCTGCCCATTCCTCCAGGTGTTTCCTGTAGCTCTTTGTTTGCTGGCTGGGTGACTGAGGGCAGAGAGAGGGGAGTCTGTTTTGGCTTCCTGTTAACCAATGTCAGCCAGTGTGGGGGTAGGTCTGGAGCTCCTGTATCTGGGGAGAACTGACCACAAACAGCAGCTGCCTCCTGATACCTGCCTTTCTGAGAGTGTATAAACAGTACTGGGCCCAAAGAGGAAGAAGGCTTTCTCAGCAGAGCAGGGCAGGGGCTTCAGTTGGTTCAGAACAGAGGGTCATTTCACAAGTGAAATGTCTAGAAGCTTCTTACCTTAATTCACCTTTCCCCAGGAGAAAGGGTCAAGGTCTAAAGTGTGAGTCACCACAGGGACCTCAGCACAAAGGCCTGGTTGCTCTGGACTCTAACACCGACATGACAAGGGCTGGTGGTGCTGGGTCACCCACCACCATTCACCTGCCGTAAAGTGGAGTGCATTGCTTCTCAAGGCAAAGGCTGAGAGTGGAACAGGCCCTCTTGACAAAGCCTCCATTTTCTTACCTCAGAGCTGAAGCGACTATACACCCCATCTTCACCAAACCTCCCCAACCCCAGACAGTTGGTGCAAAGACAAACGCTGTCTTGGGTTTCTCCCTGGCCACTGTTCCCAGGAAGGTAGGGTAGTATTTGCGGTTCAAGTTTCTCCATTTTAGTTGAAGTGATCCACTCATCTGGATGATTATTTTATTTATGTCTCCCTGGGAGGCTGTTGGCTCTGGGAGCTGGATTATTTTATTTATGTCTCCCTGGGAGGCTGTTGGCTCTGGGAGCTGGGTTGCATATCTTGATGCTACATTGTATCTCCAGTGCTTGCATAGGGCCTGGAATACAGTAGGTTCTCAACAACATTGTAAATGAATGAATGAATGGGAACGTTACCTCCTTAATCCTTTTCTGTCTTTGTGTCTGCAATGGGCTAACAGAATAACACAATAATAAATGGCACTAGTGAGCATTCACCATGTGTATAATATCACTAAACTCTCAGAGTAACTCCATGGGTTGATATTATTACCCTTAGACTATAGATGAAGACTCAGGGAAGGTGAAGCAAATTACCTACAGGCGTACTGCTAGTAAGTGACAGGGTCGGGTCAAATCCAGGACTGTCTGGCTGAATAAACAGAGGGGGGAAAAAAGAGAAATAAAAACTAAGGCAAAACTGGATCCAGGGTTTCTTCTAATTCTCCCTGTCACCCTTAGCCCTCTGGTCTTCTGGATTCCAGGAACTTTTACACCAAGCCACAGTTCACATTGCAGATAGTCAAAAAAGGTAAGAAGTCTGGAATCTCAGTCTTATGTATATTTTATATCCAAATTTAGATTGCCTATCCTCTGAAATCCTGCCACTTATCCTAGCCTTGATTGATTTTATAACAACCCTCTAAACTTTTATAGGAAGAAGTTGCTGTTCCCATGCTTATTCATGTATATGATCTTTTATTTGTGTATGTCTTCCTTGAATTTCTTTTTTGCTTATGTGCCATGTTTCAATTTGAAGGTTCTAGAGATCACCTCTGGTATTTCTCAATACCCACTGTAGCTTCTGGGTTTAATGCTGTACCTGGGTATGAAACTGAGAGCAAGAAGGGCTGGGGAACCAAGAAGTCTAGTCTATACACTTCAGTGGACTCTCCCCAACCCCATAAGGCTTTCTCTCTCTCTCTCTCTCTCTCTCTCTCTCTCTCTCTCTCTCTCCTTTGCCCTTTGCCTCTTTCCAGATGGAGAAATCCTGATCCAATAGAGACCAACCAGCCAGATGGATTGCTTCATCCTCAGCTGCTGACTTCCCAGCTCTTGTGCAAAACAGAGGAACTCCTTGTGCTAATTGTGACCCACTTCCTTTCTTACTAGGACCTGCTCAGGGTAGAGGCTTAGGTCTCAGTGGCTTCTCTTGTTTTTGCAAAAGGAAAATAATCTCCATGTCATAGTAGCCAATAGGCTTTTCCCATGACTCTTCCCACGGCACCTCCCAGGTGGGAGAGAAAAGAAAGGAACACCGACTGTGTCCTGAGATGACCTTCAAAGATACCCAGGAGGGCGGAACACGATGTAAAACCACTTGTTAAGATTATAGTGTTATTTGAATATGAGGGATTGAAGTGGGTCAATGCAGGTCTTGGAGTCTAGGGTCGGTATCTGGGCTGTAGCACAGGGCCAGCTGCACGTGCAGCTTGAAGGACATTTTTATGGTTTTCAGTTTTCAGTTTGGCAGGCAGGCAATGTGTCCTGGAGTACGGGCTCTCTTATGTCCAGAGATGTGTCCTTGTGAGAAGCACAGTGTTGGGGGGGCGGGCAGAGACAAGAGTTTTTGTTCTCAGTGTATTGTCAGTCCAAAGATGTTGATAGGATCATCATAAATGCCAGCACATAAAACATGGATATGTGATTAGCAAATTAATGGAACTACATAGAATGATACATTCTACATAAATAAGTGCTTAGACAGTTGCTAGACAAATGGAAATGATTAGAGATGGGTGAGGTTAGCTCAAGCAAGGATCGGGAAAGAGAGATGTTTTGAGAAATGCCTTTATTATCTTGTGCCCAAACAGCTCTTAGCACATGCACCTTGGCCAACTCAAACAACAGGAGGTCCGGTGGGTGGGTGGGTGGAGGAGCAGGGCATGGAGCCAGGTAGGAGGAGAGTGGTGAGCTCTGTTCCCTAAGTTCTGAGCCACTCTGCCCACTCTCACCCCTCACCCCTCACCCCCGGCAACACAGCTCAGTTCTTCTGCAGAAAGAGCAACCGGGGGCATTCAGCCCTGAGGAATGCAGACCTGTGGCCTCAGAATCGTAACTTTGCATATGCTATACCTTTTTACTGTTTTAAGACATAGGGAATGATTCTCTTTTATTCTGAATTTATCGAGATCTCTTAGCACCTTAACCTTGAGTTCCCATTAATCCTCCCAAAACAGACTGGACTGATGTTGGAGGGTGGAGGGAGAAGGAGACAAAAATCGGAGATTCAGGAGATTAGGGGGCCAGGGGAGCCTTCACCTCTACTCTTTAAAAAAGATCTTTGCTTTGCCCTAGACCTTTCTGGTCTCAATTGCCTCATGATATAATAGATGTGAAGTGCTGAAAAAGTGTTGAAAAATGTTTCAACACTCCACCTCCTGGGAGTTTTGACTGTGGGGAAGCTGAAAGTAAAGCCTCCATGGGGGACTTCCCTGGGGAACCAGCGGTTAAGACTCCATGCTTCCACTGCTGGGGGCACGGGTTTGATCCCTGGTTGGAGAACTAAGATCCCACCAAAAAAAAGAAAAAAAAAGAAAAGAAAACCTCCTATTTGCACAGCCTGTCCTGTTTATAGAGCACTGGATTGCACATCAGCTTACTCTCCACTATGCTGGGAGGTAGAGGTGGTGGGCGATTTTACCATTTATGAAGAGGAAACTGTGGCTCAGACAGGCTAGATGACTTGCCCAGAATTATACAGCAAGCAGATGGTAAGCTGAGCATGGAAGCCAGGTCTCCTGATTCCTGGTCCATTTCTTTCCACCTAGCCTCTTAATGTTTGAAAGCACACGTGGGTTATTTTGATAGAATCCTATTCTAGAACAACTCAAAATTCATTATTTAATGGCAGAGTGCCAGATCCCCCTGTTCTCCACCTGTCAGGTCTTGGATTTTTCTATTTAACCCTATTTTTTGAGAGGCAAAACAATGCCCAGTCAAGGGATTTTTACAGAACGAAAGCCTTCAAAGCACAAAGCCCCAAGCTACCACAGTGTAGCATTGTTGCCCCAAATTGAGGTCTCCCTTCCCAGGGGTCCTGGCTCTGCACAGAGCTGGACAGAAGCCGAGGAGGAGTGAGGGGGCAGAGCCTCCCCAGAGGGAAACAGATGGGCAGGCTGGCCCCAGTGCCAGCACTTTGAACAACCCTTTTCTTTTCCAGCCAAACATCCAACGTCATTCCCCTCTCACCTCCAGCTCCCAGGCAGCCTCCCCTACCCCCATTCTGTCTTTGGGTGGGCTCTGAGGAGCTGATGGACTCTGGAGGGATGGGGGCTGTTCTCCTTTATGTCTGGCAGAAGGGTGAAAGGAGGCTTGAAACTGGTGTGGGGCAACTGTTGCCATCTGTCTGGTGGGACGTCACCAGGGATGGTCTCTCCCATTCACTCCTTCACGCACCGCTGGGCTCGGGCCTTTTGTTTGGTTGGCTAGGAGTGGGGTTGCTGTAGTGCAGTGGAGAGAGGCGGCGGGTGAGAGACACAGCTTCTTTGTGTCTGGACCAAACTTTCAGTGATTCACTAGGGTGATATGCATGAGGAAGCTGCCTAAGCCCCCAAACACCCAAGTGATTGACAACCTCCAGCCCTCTCCCCTGGCCACATCCCCCTCCCCCGCCCCTTCGGCCAAACAGCTCCTCAGGGTTAGAGGGAGTGGCCCCAGCTCCTCTGCAGGGATGAGGAGCAGGAAAAGCTGCTCCGGCCCTCTCTGTCCACCCTCTGTCCCCATCCCTTTCCCAGTTGGAGGTGGGTCTGGTGTCTTCCTCCCTCCCCACCCCCATCAGTCCCTTACAGCTTTTTTCTTTTTGTTTGGTTTCTGCGTACGAGGCTGGCAGGCGGAGGGGCCAAAGCAGGAGGAAAGGCCCATTAACCACCCAGCAGCTGAGGAGGAAAAGAAAGGAGCTGAATAGAGATGACGGGGTTGGCAGCCCTCCAGCCCAGCTCCTGGTCTTTGAATAACACCCCAGGCCTGGAGCTGGGATCAGTGTGTGGGAGGCTTTGGGGCATTTAATTATTTAAAGGGCTCACTAAAAGGAGCTAAGACCCTGGGGAAGGGGGAGGATAGGCAGATGGTGTGCCCAAGTTGCTGGGAACCTGGAAACTGGGTGCAGGATGGGTGACGGTGGGGGTGGGGGAGGTAGGGAGGACTGAGCTAGAGGTCAGGGTTCAGGGAATAAGAGAATGGGGGAGGGGAAGTGAAACAGAGATTGCCCTCTAGACCCAAGCAGGCCCTGTGGATAGTCTTTGCCTATACCAGCTGGGGGCAGGCTCTCAGCATCTCCTTTCTGTACTCCTGCCCGCCACTCCCCAACTTTGAAATTCATATCTGCCCTAAGAGGGAACCATTTTGGAAACACACAACAAAACTGTGAAGTTTAGGGGATTACCCCTTCTCTTCTGGCACTTAGGGATGTTCCAGATTGGTTCAATGGTGACCTGAACAGGGCAGATGGATAGGAGGATTTTCTCTCCCTCCCTCCCTCCCTCCCTCTCTTCCCCTTTCTTTCTTCCTTCCTTCCTTCCTTCCTTTCTTTCTTTCCTTCTTTCTTTCTTTTTCTTCCTTCCTTCCTTCCTACTTGTGGTAAAACTTCTGCAACATAAAATTCACCATTTTATCTAGTTTCATTTTATAAGGTGAGACCATACACTGAGTCTGTGGAAATACTGAGAAAGCAAATAATTAGAGGTCCTGCTCTTGGGGGCACAGGATGCTTCAAAAGGCAGTCTGTGCTGCCAAGAGCACAGGGGCCCTAGGTCCCTAGGTAGAAACATACTAGTCTGATTCAATTTGAATTCACCTCTGCCATGTACTAGCTCTGCGACCACAGGTAAGTTATTTAATTGTTCAATGCCTCAATTTTCTCATCTTTAAAATGAGGATAAAAAAATTGCTCCCACTCAGTATTCTTGAGGGGATTAATATAGGTGAAGCACTTAGAAGAGTGTCTGACTCTGTAAGGACACAATAAATGTTATCAAATATTATTGTCATTATCATTACCAGATCAGGAGGCATTTATATAGGCTACACAATGGAAACTGAGAGAAACAGAATTTGGGAATTGTGTACAAGGCCAAAGGGGAATTTGGTAAGGGTGTAGATTTGCCTCCATCCTTTCTCCCAATTGTAATGAGCTACGGTAGGAAATGTGGTCTTTGCTGTTCCAAAAATAGTACTCCTGTTCGGGTAGCCCCCCTTTCCCACCTGCACCCCTTTTCCACCTCCACCAGGGCGGGCAAACAGCTCCAGAACCTGGGGCTCTGGAACCCTCTGGTCCAGACCGGTGCTTTGTGGCAGTTTAGGCATTATTGTTAGCCTTATTTTACTGATGGGATGACCAATTCAAAGGGGTTAGGGGACTTGAGATTTTATTCTTCTGCTTCTTGGGGCTTTCCCCACTCTAGCCCCGCCCGGGCCACAAGGTCATGTGGAATGAATTGGTCACTTGGTCACCGTGGGGTACACAGTGCAATACAGCATCTCAGCCTGTCTTCACTTCTCAGTCTGGTCGGCCTCAAACGTGTGAGGTGGGCTTGTTTTCTGCACCTTCCAGAGAGGCAGTTCTCCCGTCCTCAACACGCCTGGGGGGCGATCGGCTTTCGGTCGGGGACAGCCGAGGATGATCCCGCGCGGCCGACCGGACTCAGACGTGCACAGCAAGGGTGGTGCTGCGGGGAGGCTGCGGGCGTGAGGGCAGGCAGGTGTTTGGCTCCCTCCCTCCCGGACGTGCGCAGAGGGAGGAGCCCGCGGCCAATCATCCACGTACCTCAGTCCCTACGGAGATGCTGGCTGGGACCTTGAAACGCGACCAAACGCGCTAGCTAGCTGGTTTTCCTAGTTTGGCAACTGGGTGGTGCCGCAGCCTCCGCCCCCTCTGGGAAGCCCCCACCTTGGTAACAAGCTGCTGATTGGCTGGCCATGGGGCACAGCGGACCAGTCAAAGCATTCCCTGATGTCGAGGTTTGGCAGAGAGGAGTTAAAAAGTGGGGCCGGGGGGGCGGGGGAGGCGGGACCCTACGCGTTTTCGGAGTGGCGGTTCTACGCGGGTAGGTAGCGGAGAATCGGGCCTTTCACCAGGAAAGGGCAGGCGGGCGAGGGGCCGAGGAGTGGCGGCCTCTGTGCAGAGAACCCCCTCCCTCCCGCCCCCTGCTGCTAGAGCGTCTCGGGTCCCTAAAGCTTACGTCTTTCCCCCATTTCTCAGGCCTTCTCACAGCCTGACCGACTGCAGGGCTGGTGCAGCCTTTCTTGAGCATTTTTGGAGGTTCCGGGTTTCTGAAACCTCCTCGGTCCTCTCTCCAAAGTCGCTCTGTATTTGGGCGTTTATTTTCCCAAGTTTGTTACTCGGGCCTTCTTCGTTTTCTTCTTGTATATCTGTGTGTGCTCACGCCCTTCTAGGGCCGTGTTACAGTCACCCATCCTCTAAAACCAAATTAACCATCCGCTTTATTACACTGCACCTATTGACACCAACCTCCTAGACTAAGTATACATTTCTGAGGACATACATTGTAAGCTTTGTAAGAGAAAGCATTTTGAATAACTTTGTTCCCCCACCTCAATGCACACAAACATACACACATACATGTTCAAAGAACCCAGCACAGTAGCATCAAGATTAAGACTCTAGAGACAGTGACAGGGTACAATTCCAGCTCTGCCACTGCTACTGGCTGTGTGACCTCGAGCAGATACTTCACCTCTCTGAACTTCAGTTTTTAACCAATGAAAAATGCTAATAATAGCATAATGCCTAATAAATGATATTATTTTAGATATTAATAAAGAAGGAATGAGTGTTACTTCCCCACAGTTAATCTCAGTCCCCTATTCTTGGTTTAGGTGCTAGGGATAACAACTAGATTCTAGGGACATTTAATTACTATCAGTAAAGCAATTTAGGACTCAGAATATAACTTAGCACAGTCTCACAGCCCCCAGCCTTCACATGGGTCCTGTTTTAGCTCATAGATTTTACAAAGGGAGAGATCTGTTGGCAAGATAGGATTCTTTTTTCCTCAAGGACTTTTCTTAACAAGGTTTTTTTTTTTTTGGTCACATTCAGCATGCAGGATTCCCCAACCAGGAATGGAACCTGTGCCCCTGCAGTGGAAGCTCAGAGTCACGGACTTTTCTTCAAATTCCTCCCTCTCAAAAATTTTAGAACAGCAGCATCTGAGGATTTACAATAATCCCATTTTAATAGGATTTAACAGTCTCCTTTTTTTTCACGAACTCATGGAGTGCCCTACCTGACCTCTCCATATACTTACATTAACACCAAGGTGTGATTGTTAAGTTTTTCCCAAAACTCTCCACTGAAGTCCTTTCTTGTTGCTCAGACACTCATCTTTTCTGCAGTCTTTGCCTCTCCCCCAAATGCTACACACTGGTCCATAGATTTTCTTCAGTGAACATGGAGGCTGGCAATTCAGTGCTCACAGACCCCTAGTGGTCATCCTGCCATGTTCTATCACCTGCCATACCCTGTTGATGTCAGAAGTGGCCTTTGTTGATGTTTTGCATTATTAAGAACAAAAGCAATGATGTGTCTGGAGCACCTCAGTGGTGCCAGAGGCCGGGGACAGGGAGGATGCAAGGGGCACGCAGCACTGGGATGTAGTTCAATGGGAATCCAGCAGACCTGGGTTTCAGTGTTGAGTATATGCCATTAGGGGCAAGTCAATAAAAAGTGTTAGGTCTCAATTACCCTATCTGTAAAGTGGATGAATCAGACCTGTCTCCTTACTGTATAGATATTTTGGGAAAAGAAATGGGGTCATACTGTTGAAAACACTTCATATTTTTTGGAAATTAACAGGAGTGTGTTTGTGTGGGTGTGGGTGTGTGCAACAGGCTATTAAATACATTTTATGCTACTATTTCCATTTGGCTCCCAGAAATATGATCCAACAGTTGTTATTAAAAACTTTTGAACCGGTCATCCCTGGTGGCGCAGTGGTTGAGAGTCCGCCTGCCGATGCACGGGACACGTGTTCGTGCCCCGGTCCGGGAAGATCCCACGTGCCGCGGAGCGGCCGGGCCCGTGAGCCATGGCCGCTGAGCCTGCGCGTCCGGAGCCTGTCCTGTGCTCCGCAACGGGAGGGGCCACAACAGTGAGAGGCCTGCGTACCGCAAAACAACCCACAAAAACCAAAAAGCTTATGAACCCAGCTTTGTGCTAACTGTTGTGAGGTATATGGAGGGATCATATGACACAGTCTCTACCTTTAAAGAATTTACAGTCTAAGCAGGTTGCTCAACTAACACATGAAATGATGTGTCGTATTGACTGTGGGTCCCCCACATATCCTCTTCTGTCTTACAAGTAAAGGATGATCTGGTGTGACAGTGGAGCCAATAGGTGGACGTGCCTTTCTGCAGCTAGCACAACTGCTTGCCTCTTCCCTCTCTATTTCTATCCTTGGTGGGGTGTGGGGTCTTACAAACCATCCTCACTGCTGCCTTTGCCAATGCTCATGAGTCATGGCCTGATGCCTTGTGACCTGAGCTTGGGGAGATGCTCACCTTTGATGCTGCCCTTCACTTACTGTTCATGTAGTTACCTGTTCCTGATGCTTTCTCATCTGCACCTGCCCACTGCCACTGCTTATAAATGCCATCACAGCCATTGTAGCTACAGCAGCTCCTCTGGGGTGGGCTTTGGGTGGGACACTGAGGGTACTGTTATTCCCAGCCCCCTGTACCCGGCAAGAGAGACCACCTCCCTACCCCTTCTAATCTCTATATTTGCTCCCATGGCCAGGTAGACTAGAAAAGATGCAAGTTGCTCACATTTCCCCACAGCACAGAGGGCTGTGTCCCATTTGGGGCTCCCCCCAGCCTTCTTGGTGGAGGGAGCTAGTCTGGGATGGGGTGGAGGACCAGTTCTGTTGCTGCATGCTCAGCAGGCAGATTCCAGCTCCAGATTCTCTGTGCTGGGCCAGCACATTTAGCTCCTTTCCTTTTTGGAGACTGTCAACAAAGGCTCAGCATAGCTTCTAAGAAGGAATAGATCAGTGTAATTGCTATCATCTTTGAAAGAAAAAAGATGGGCATGCAAATTAAAATAAATATCAATACCAAGTCTCATCCATCAGACTGTCCAAATTACTAAAGTCTGAAGCAGTATTTGGTGTCATGGGGATGTGGGGAAATGAAGGCTCAGGTACAACTGGTGTGAGTGCACATTCATACAACCCCTTTGGAGAGCAGTTTGACAGAATCTAGTAGAGGTAAATTGTTCATATTTCACAACTTAGCAGTTCCCTCCTGGGCATATATACCAGTAGTTTTTAACTGGTGGTGGTTTTGACCCCCCCAGGGAACATTTGGCAACTTTGGAGATATTTTTTATTTGGACTGGGGAGGGGACAGATGCTAATGGCATCTAGTGGATAGAGGCCAGGGATGCTGCTAAACATCCTACAGGCAGTCCACTCTGTCCCCCCACCCCTTGCCCAACAAAGAATTATCCAGAGCCAACTGTTAAGAAATCCTGATGTAAACTCTAGAGAGACTCTCAAATGCAATCTCAAAGAGACAGATAAAAGGATGTTCACTGCATTATTTGTTTCTAACATTACAGTATTGAAAATAATCTAAATGCCCCTCAAAAGGAGAATAGAGAAATAAATTTAGGTGTTTTCATACAATGGTTAGAATGAATGAACTGGAACTACAAGAATCAATATGGATAAATCTTGAACACACAATGTTCACTGAAAGAAGCAGAATAATACAGAAAATGCTACTCTGTAAAGTTTAAAGACACAAACAACTCTCTACTTCCCCTGTGGATGTAATTCAAGTTAGTTATTTTTGTCTCCACCAAATTCCACAGCAAGTACCTGGAGACCTTTACATTCATTCTTTCATACACTAAATGCACCAACTATTGACATTATCTGGCTCAGGGTTTTGCATACAGAAAAAATTTGTTGAATGATTGAGCTGTGCTTATAGAGAGACAAGACCATGATTTGCCTTCTCTTCTTGCCTTTCCTCTATGATCTGCCTTTCTGCCTGTCTTTTCATGGCTTAATTTAGAGAGGGTCCCAGAACTTGGATGAGAAAACACTGAATCTTCATTTTTCACACTGCTAACTGAAATTTAGCATTCCCTTCAATTATGAAGGTAACAAGTCACTGCAGTATTAGCAACCTGAAGATTTGTCACCAGCTGAAATTACAGATATTTTCATATCACATTACAGTTATTGAAAATACATACATTCATGCTCATTAGCACTTTGAAATGACTGTAGTTATTTAGACTTGTTGCTGGATCTCGTTATTTAAGACATTAATAAACAAACATTTGTATATATATGATCTAAAATATTTATACATTTTGATAACTGTACTTCACGGTAATTGGTTTCCTTTGGAATCCAATGGATTTTATTTTATACCTTTAAAAACATTTTGAGAAGAGGTCCATAGGCTTTGGCAGGCTGCCAAAGGGGTCCACAAATGTCAAGACTCCCTGGTTACACCATACCTTCTGATGCTTTGATTATTGGTTAAGTGTCCATTGGCGCTCGGTACTGATCAGAGCCGAATGGGAGAAAGTGGGCATGGATTGCCCCCTTTAAAAGTTTCAGAAAAGGCTCTGACGGTGCGAAGTGAGATCTGCCCACTAGTTGCTGGAAGACAGAACTGTGAGACTGAGCCGGGGCTTTGAAATGTTGATAAAGTTTTTTGGTACTTGTGTCTGAAATAATAGAATAAAGGCAGTAGATGGTTTTACCCCTGCCTACAGCTCCAGCCTCGGTGCTCCTTGCCTCTCTGCCCTCAGCCATTTTTGCTGTCTTTCAGTGTCCAGGAAGCTTCCTCCTGCATTAGTAGGTCTATACATGCTGTTATCTTTGCTGGACTCTCCTCCCATCTCTTCATCTAGGTAAGTACACTCTCCCTCCATATCTGATTATCTGCCCCTGATCCTCCAGACTAGGTCAGGCTCCTTGATAATCCTCATGTAGACCCATCCGCATCTCCTTCACCGCCCTTTCTCAGTTTGTAACTATGTGGTCCTTGGGGTGACTCTTTGGTTCACTGCTTGTCACTGCACCAGATTATAAATCCCCCAATGGCAAGGAAGGCTTGCTTTTATTGTCTTCAGTATCCCCAGTGTCTGACCAAGGGCTTGTGGTAAATATTTATTGATGAAGAGTGAATTTTAATTGGAAAATTCATAAAGGGACTGTGAATGCTAGCAGAATGGATTTAGGTCCACAAAAAATAAAGTCGGATGGCCTCCCCCAACTTGTGAGACCCCATCTACCACCAGGCATCCTCCACACTCCTATAGTTCTGCATACACCAGTAACACAGAGATCTTCAGGGTAGCACAGTAGAAACAGTATAGCAAAACTGACAGGCTGGGGAGAGAGATGGCCTGGAGTCAGATCCTGGCCTTGATGCTTTCTTCCTGGGTGACCTCAGCCTCTTTGTGCCTCAGTCTCTCCATCTATATAAAATAGTGAAAATAATAGTACCTCTGGCATAGAATGTTTAGGGATGCTAATGAAGCCACATAAATAACACCTAACACATAAGTACTGATCAAATGGTAGCTTAAAGGAAAAGACACAACTTTTATCCATCAGAGCCTGATGGATAATGCACTTCTGCTACCCTCTTGAGAAGCACTGGATTTAGAAACAGAATTTCACAGAATTATTGGTGAATATCTTCTGTAAATAATATATACAGCTCAGAAAATATCAGTTGTGGTTATTTCGCTATTAGAAAGTAGTGAATTGTCCTAAAAGCACAAGCCTAGCTCTTAAAGGCTTTCAAGAAATGTGCATTGA
Source organism: Kogia breviceps (assembly GCF_026419965.1). NCBI lineage: Eukaryota > Metazoa > Chordata > Mammalia > Artiodactyla > Physeteridae > Kogia > Kogia breviceps. The sequence goes on along the minus strand of NC_081310.1, from coordinate 67,290,487 downwards.
GAAGTTGAATGAAAGAGCAGATGGGCTACTGAATGCTTATTTTCCTCTTCCAGGCCCAACTTGGCTTTGCAGTACTTGACTGCCCTCAGTTCTACATAGTTGCCACTAGAGGGCAGGCGCGGTTAAGACAACAATACTCTGGACCCACCAGCGCCATAATTACTGGGTAAACAAGGGAGGGTGGTTGAAGGAGAAAAATGATAGAATGATTGAAAAAAATTTTTTTTATCTCTTGGGGACCAAATGGAAGGAAATATGGAGCTAGTGAGATTGAAGTTAGACTTAAAGAAGAACTTCCAGAGCACAGAGTTTACTAACTAGAGATTTTTATACAGGTGACTTTTTAAAAACCTCTTAGCTATATCTACCCAAGCAGAATAGATGAGAAAGTGGGCTCCTCCAGTCTGAGGCTTATGTGACTCCCCCCTTCAAGTAACCCTTCTGTGTCTGCCTTAATTAACTCCATTCTTGCAGATGCAATTGTAAAATAACTTTATTGGTTGGGTTAGCCACCACTCATGCTTTTCCTGTGATAAGGTTCCTTTATAAAGGCATGATGGTGTTCACATGCAGATACTTTCTGAAGAGCCCTGGGGCAAGGGGCAGCCTTGCCCCTCACCTCAGAGTTCCTTTGTTGAAATGAGCTGGTTTGGCTTTTGTGGATTTCAGGGTCGAGCCAAGAAGCAGTCCAAGTATCCCCACCTTCCCTTTTCAGGAAAACTGCTTCAAAGCATACACTGTATCAGGGACACAATGGCATCTGGGCAAGGAGCAGATTAGGGCTAACTGTCCTCAAGCACTCCCTGGCCATGGCTGCCTGGATGGCTCCATCCCAATGGTACCCCAAAGAGCAGGAGGGTTAGGTCCCCAGACAACACTACTTTCAGAAATGGGAAGAATTAATTGCTCTCCACCCAAGCTATAAAGCAACAGCCATATTCAGTAATAAGAGTGTAGCTCAGAGATGTGAAAGCAGAGGGTTTTGTGCTCAGTACAGGCAAGATTTGGCTTCCTGGCCTGGGCTTCACTGACTGAATGAGCATCTCCAGCCAGAGCTGGTACTATTAACTGTGGCCCTAGGACAAAACAATTAGTACAGATACCAAAACAATTAATACCACAGCCTCCTCCTTTGGCACATCCAGGGCTGGTTGGAGTCTGTCTCTCCCATCAGGATATAGACTTTTCTGCTTGCATAAGAGAGGACAAATTACCTCTCTCAAGCTTTGAGAACTGCATGGACTCTGCCTTTGAAGATAAAGACCCAAGTAGGGAGCTGCTGGGAATGCAGAGAGTCCTAGCTAAGAATGAAACTACTGCAGCTGCTTCCTCAATTCAGCCAATTCGAGGTGTGTTTGCCTCCATTATGGATGCTGATGATAAGCAGAGTCTGGCCTTTCCTCTTTTTTTTTGGTCAAGCCCAAACTAGTCTCTAGCTGAGTCCACGGCCTTTCCTCTTTTGAAGTCTGATCCACCTTCAAAGAATTGCTTAGCTTCTAAAATATAGCCCCATACAGTTAGCTAAGCCTGAAGTTGGTTTTCTCCTCCCACATCAAGCCAAGAACATGGTCATCATACTGGTGACCTCTGGTGTAGAGGTGACTCTTGGTGTCCTTCCAACCTCAGACACAAGTGTGAGTTCTCTGCACAGGCACTGGGCAGATGAGCATCTGCCTTGGGGTCTCCTGCCTCTGCCCAAGGCAGAGAAGAGGTGTCTGGGGGGCAATGTTGAGTGGATGAGGTGGACTTAGGAGGAGGCAGCTGGCCAAAGAGGTATATACTGAGAAGCAGTGAGTGGGAGCCCAGAGTAACTGCACAACTAGCCCAGCACATGGGAGAGCTGTCAAGCGCTGCTCACAGACAGAATCAGTGATTGTTTTAAAAGTAAGGTTATGTACTATTTATTGCTCAAGCAAATTTTAAGGCTCACGGCACCAGATCATTGTGAAGAATGGGTAATGAGATTTCTGGGGTTGGGACTTCAGGGATTACTACCTCTGCCACCACTTCTGTCCTGGAAAGGAGAGTTTCATGTCCCTCAGAAGAAGGCTGCCTGTCCCCTGATTCCACCTAAGCTTGCCTACAGGGAAAAAGACTGTAGAGAGGGAGCCCATGGACTTCTGTCTTATGGTCTGTCCCAGACCGTCCAGCAAAAGCCAAACCAAACCATCAAGCCAGATGCAGAGGGGCATGGGGGTTCTGGCTCTGCGCCCAGTGCGTGGGCCGCTCAGATCTCGATGAGGCTGGCGAGGCGCAGGCAGAGGGGCGCGTCAGGCGGCATGGCGCTGCGCTTGATCTCATTCCCGTCCAGGCGCAGAACCTGCAGCTTGGAGAAATTCATGACATCCACCACGGTGCAGAAACTGCTGATGGAGAACTCTGTGGGAACAAGAGGGGTGGGGGTGGGTTGGAGAAGCCCAGATCAGGGACCTGGGTCCTCAGTGAGGCCAGACAGCCTCTGTGAAGCTTCTAATGTGAGAGGTGGAACTCGGCTGGGTGGGGCAGGCACTTTCCAGGATCAGAGTCATACTTGTACCAATTAGTGGGCAGAACCAGAGACAGAGTGGGGTCTCTGCCCGCGTAGCTCCATCTCATACCCATCCCTCTCTGTAGACCCTGGAATGTCCTTCCAGCCAGGCCTTGATCTTTTCCCATCTGTGGGCAGCAGGTGGCAGCAAGTGGCAGTCAAAGACGAACCCTAGCAGCTTTGCTTGCTTTTGGAGAGGAGGGTGTTTCCGAATTGCTTTGAGAAGGAAGACTGGGGAAATGCAGGGGCTTAAATCTGGAATATTTCCTAACCCTTTGCAGATAGAGAAAGTGGCAGAAAATTAAAGAGAGAAAATCTAGACTGAGAGACAAGTGCCTCTGAGTGCAGAGCTTTGAGGGCGTTGTCTGTGTACATTCTGAGTAAAGCCAAAGGAGTGAGCAAGGCCCTGAGGTTTAAATGTCTCTAGCCTACTGGGTCAGGAACTTGAAGGATAAAAACCAAGAACTCAGCTCAAACTCCAGCAAGGACAGCCAGAGTCACTACTGAGAAGCTGCTGAAGCCCTTAGAGGCTGCCTTCAACATGGTGTGGGAAAGCGTCAGGAAGGTGGCTCATGTCGAAGGGGCTTTGAGTGAGGTTACCTGTCGGGTCTCCATAGGCTGTAACACTTAGGCAGACCCAGAGCTGGGCTTGCTTTTGCTTCAACCGGAAGCATTCCTCTGCTTGCCACAGTGGTCAGGAGCTGTGTGTCAGCCTGGAGCTGGGCAGGAGGAATGGGAGTCAGGCTTTCCTGACTCTTCCTAGAGGTGACCTTCGAGGGCATTGGGGATGGAGAGATTATGGGTGTGAACATGAAGGTTGCAAGTAAGTCAGTATGGAGAGCTTAGATAGATGAAGAAATTGTTTTTTAAATTAGCACTAGCAATTATTTTCAGTCTCTGTCAAGACTGACAGAGAGGAGATGGGGTGAGGCTGCAGCCTCACCCCTTACACCTGCAAATGTAAAATAGAAAACCCAGCCCCAAAGAATAAGGAGACGAACAAGAAATACCCTTCTTTGGAGAGCACTCAGAGGAGGGGGGTGGAGACCTGGAATGCTTTTGGATGTTTCCTTTCGGTCCCAGGGAATAGATTAAGTGGCCTCCATGTGGACAGGTTGGGGGCAGAGCCAAGGCCAGGGGCCAGGTCTAAGGTGTCTCTGTGGAACAGGTGGAGTGAGTTGGGCTGGGGAGAAGTAAAGTGGCCCAGCTTAAATATCACCTCCAGCCCTGTCGGGGGACCGCATTTAGAGGTTCCACCATAGATTCTCTACACCATCCTGGGCCTTCAGAATGCCTGCTAAAGTCCTGGATCCCAACTGTTGAGCACTTAGGGGCTGCTCAACACACAGCACGTATCGATTCTATCCACAGGCTGAGCACCGTAAGCCGCCCTGTTTATCTTCCCTAAGCTCATGAATAGGACAGGGGTTTCTGCTTGGACACTCTGGAGGGACACTTTCCGCCCCAGATTAAATTCCGACAAAAGTGTTTCCAAATTCCTCCTGGTATACCTGCCCTGCTCCCTGGATCTCAGAGCTACTGAATAACGTTCTGAGCTGTGTTTCCTGCTATTGCCAGGCTGGAAAAACTGAGGGAGATGCTAATGGAAGAAGGAAGGGAGAGGGAGAGGGCCGGGCCTAATTCCTCTGCACACCCTTCAGCTCCTGTCCTTTTAGCTCCCCTCTCAGAGGGTTGCTTCAATATCCCAGCTTCACCACCCACCCCTGCTCCGGGTCCCTGACCAGCTGTGCAGGGAGACCTCCTTCACATTTGCCCAGGAGAGGGGCTGAGCTTGGAGAACTGTCTTTCCTGCTGGTGGTCTGAATCGGAGAGATACTCCTTCCATTCTCAGCTAGAGAAGCCTGGCTTTCAGTCCTTTGATGTTGATGGTAGAGGCTATGCTACAAGATCTGGGTGACCTAAAGAGATTGCCTTTCCTTCTCTGTGTCTCAGTTTCCCCATCTTTGCGATGAAAAAAATAAAACAGAACAAAACTGTACCTGGCAATTTCAAAGTGGCAATGAGAAGAAAAGCTTAATATAGTTACTATGTATCGCTTTTTCAATTATGTGCCAGGCGAACCAAGCACTTTACATGTATTAATCTACTAATTAAGAAAAATAAGGAGTTGGTGTTATTTTGCCAAAAGAAGACTAAGAGGGAGATAACCAGACAAAGAGGCTTTGGCTTAAATTGCACAAGAAGGGATTTGGGGTAGACACTGGACATTTGTAGGTTTGACTTAAGGGAGAACTTTCTTGCAAGACCTTGAGACACTCGACTAAAGTGATTTTATCTTTGGCAGAGCTTTTGGAAGGGGTGAACTGCCTTGTATTTGAGTGGCAGATGTGGTTCTGCAAGAAGGCAGGGTGACAACATGCTGCAGTGGAGACTTTCCCACCTCAAGTTTCACTGATTGTACAGTTAGGCAATAACTAATGGCTTCTCTCCCATGACAGCTGCTCTTTGTTGTCACATTTTCAAGGTCAAACTCTGTTAAAGCACAGTATACAATATGACATTTCTGTTGTGACGATCCTCCTGTATTTAGGATGGGTGGCAGATAAGTAGTGGTGACTTCTGGGTGGAATGATGGACAGCTACAAGCAAATGTCAAACCTTTGCAGCATGCAACATCTTAGAGACCAGAGAACCCTGCCTTGGGAATAGGAAGACCCGCACCCCCACCCCCCACCCCCCAAAGAAAGAGAGACTTTAAATACAAAACAGTTTGCCCTATACATGATGGTGTCTTGCACTTCCAACTAGAGAGCCAGGCACCTCTTCACCTTGCCCGCCTCACAGTCAACCTCTGGGACTGGTGCCTCTCTCACTCAGAGGGCTGTCTAGCTCGTTAACATCTTGCCAAACAACTGATCTGTTCCCTGAGCACAGGGAGAGAAAGTATTGATGGGAGAGGTTGTGGACTCAGTCCCTATTCATGCTTTGATGGTGCTGTTTGCTCTCAGCAGGCTCTACTTCAAAGCCCTTTGCCAATGGTCATTAATGAGTCCTTCATTCCCCAGGGAGAGGGGTACTTTGCTGCAGAGGAAGAGAGGTTAACATCTGGCTCTGTACCTTCCAGCTGGATTAAGATATCAGAGGCCCTGGGGTAATGTAAGCACATTGTGAACACAGGATCCCGAGAGGGAGCTGAAAATCAACTAGATAATCCAATCTGAAATGAAGATTTTAGTTCTTGGAGACAGAGAGGCAGTACTTTAGGACTTTTCTGGGAAGAGCTTGGAAAACAAGAAGCCCTTGTCCTAGTCCACCACCCCAGGGTTTTGCGGTGGTCAGGCTCATGTTACCCTAGGGGGCCTCTGCCCTGCCACCAGGGGCTCCTTGTACTCCAGGGAGAAACAACCAGAGCAAGTGCCGCATTCAGCTCTGAGAGACTACAAATTCTTGTCCACCAGTTGTTATGTTTAAAAAGCAAATAAACATCCAAACACAAGACCAGGCTGTCGAGGTATAAGTAGATCAGGTGGAAACAGAGAGCTCATCCTCTTCTGGATCAGTGAGAAAGTACAGATACCACAGTTTCTTAACAGCACACTTTCCTCCTGAGATGGACCATAGAAGTTCAACTTAAATCCCCTTGTCTATGAACTGCCTCCTCCCAAACCTCTCCAAACTCCTCTCTCACTGCTTAACACATGACCCCTTCCTCTCAGACACAGGAATTTCCTGGCTGCCCCCTCCAGGTGGCCTATTAAATGACTGGTCCCTTTGTTTGTGGCAATTGCATTTCTCAGAATGGCTCAGTCCTGTGTTCCTGCAGCCCATGCCGGCTTATCTCTCAAGACCAAGATTGAGACTTACCGCTTCTGGGAAGTCTTCTTCCATACCAACCCACTCTCCCACTGACTTTTCCTAACACTGCTGTGTAGTATAAGAGTATGCCACTATGTACCATTTTGTACAGGGGTATGGTAGGGTTTTCAGCTTACTTCATTGGTACTCTTTGGTTCCCCTACTTCTATTTATTTTGTATTGCCCCCAGCTCTCAGAATGGGGTCTTTCCAATGCAGCAGACAGCCCTCCCCTCTCCCCTTTGCCAAAGTCTCACCATTGATCCTATTGCCTTGGAGGTAAAGGTTCTCCAGGTTGGTGTTCACTGGGGGAATCTTCTGCAGCTGGTTGTAGGAGAGATCGAGCTCAAGGAGGCTGCTGGAATTGAAGGTGTTAGAGGCCAGGCCATTGTTGGTGAGACTGTTGTGAGACAGCCGCACATACAGCAGCTTGGGCGACCCCCGGAAGTAGCTGTCGGGGACCGAGTAGACATTGTTGTGCTCTAGGTACAACTGCTCAAGGGCTGAGGGTAGTCCATCAGGCACCTTGCGAAGGTGGTTGTAACTCAGGTCCAGCAAGATCAGTGACCGGAGGCCTCTCATCGAACTGCCCACTTCCTGGATATCGTTGTGTTGGAGGTACAAGGCCGTGAGGTTCTCCAGCCCCTCCAGCGCGTTGTTGGGGACCCTCAAGATCTGGTTGTGCTCGAGATGGAGCTCCCTCAGGGATCGAGGCAGTGGGCCAGGCATCCGGGTCAGGTTGTTGTGGTCCAGGTACAGCCTCTCCAGGTGCCTCAGCTTGGAGAAGACCTTCTTGCCCACCTTATCACTGGTAATCTGGTTGCCATGGAGAGCAATCCAGAGCAGCCCAGTGGCGTTATCAAAAACACCCTCCTGGATGGAAGAGATCTGATTGTTCTGGAAGTAGACGTACTTCATGCGGGAGGGGACGAAGGGTAGGTACTTGAGGTTGCGGTTGTCACAGTACATGGCTGTGGGGAAGTTGGGGGGGCAGTCGCACTCTTGGGGGCAGTCGCGGGGCTCTGGTGGGGGTGGAGAGCCATAGGCATAGGCTGGACCTTCCTCTACCCCGTAGGGGTAAGGCTCATAGGGCTCATAAGGGTAAGGGTCATAGGGATCGTAGTAGGTGGACTGCTGGTTGCGGAGGTAGTGGAACCACCAGTGGGAGTCTTCCTCATATTGGGCCCGGGAAAGGGAGCAGAGCCCTGCCAGCAGCAGGAGGGAAGCCCACTGCATGTTGTCTCTCTGCAAGAAGGGAGAGAGAACAGGGTAAGCAGGCCTGAGTGAGACTCCAGGGAGGCAGGGAGGCAGAGCAGGTGAGCCTTAGCCTTTGAGCTATGCAGACCTGACTTCAGCAGCAAACAGCTGTGAGCAGGAGCCTTGCGCTCACTGCCTCTGGGCCTCCTCCCAGTGCCGCCTCTACACACTTAGTCCAGCGGAAACTTGGCTGTCTGGGGAGATTTAGGTGCATTTTCCTCTGGTCATAGAGTCACAGAAACATAGCCTTTGAGATTAGAAGGAGCTTGAATGGAGGTGCTGCATTTTTTTTTTTTTTTTTTTTGGAGGGCAGGTCCATAGGAACCTCTAGCAACCTGAAGGTACTGTTGGGGGAGCTAGAAAGGCCACAGCAATTCCCATAGGAGAGGTAGCGGTGGTGGGTGCTCTTTAGGCCTGAATTCACATCCCGTTTGGACTCCTCAGGACATAATGTTTCCCAACACTCCAAGGAAAAAGCCCTCTGAATCTTTCCATATCTCTGGGAAACATCCAGAAGTGGCTTGAGATCTCAAAGGGGAAGATCTGAACGACTTGGGAAGGCAGAGGGTTTCTGTTTTGGGTCTGTGGGGAAGGTTGTGGTCCCACTGCAGCAACCACAAGGCTCAGGCTTGTGGTGCCAGCATCTGTAATAGTGCCAGAACCTATAACAGTCTGCTGGTGAGGAAACTCTCTGGTTGGCTCTTTGTGGCTACACATGCAACTTGGCTGGCACAGGGTCTTCATGTGACAGTTACAGATTCCCTCTAGACTGGGGCCACTGCCACCCAGGTATGGCACTTGTCTTCTAGAGTGGGTACTGAGTACACTTGTCCAGTAAAGTGTCACCACTTCTCACACTCCACCATGGACGTTATGCAAGAGCCAAATGGGACCAGGAGAATGAATGAGGAACATCAAACGGAACATCAGATGGAACAGGAATTGAAGACCCTTGAGTATGCCCAAGGGAACATGGCTTTAGAATGGGATTCTGGCATCCTTCTCTCCCATCCCAAGCCACCCCTGGATTACCGGGCTCCATATCTAGGCCCTCACATTTCCTGGCAGCCCATTGCCTTCGAGCTTGTTATGCTAGCGAGATGAGAGCAGGGTAGGCTTAGAGAGAAGTGTGGGTTTGGTGTCACCTGAGAGGGAAGCTGAAGGAGTGGAAGATGAGGGGTCATGGGGTGGCATATCAGGCTGGATGTCTTACTCTGAATACCTATAGCCAAAGCACTGCATAACCCCTGTGAGCAATGGGTACCTTCCAGAGGGGTGATTGTCACCCTTGGGCAGAAAACCTTAGAACCTTTCTTGGTCTGGAAATAGTCATGTATGCCATTTACGTTGCTATTGGCCCTTGCCGGGGTTGGCAACTGTGGACAGGAGAAAGAAAGGAGTCTAAAAGCCAACATCAAATCCAATGAACCGATGGGAAGGACCCTAATGGTGACAATCTAGTCACCTTCTGGCCACTGTCTCTGTCAGACCTCTCTGTCCCCTGAAAGCAATTCCCTTAGGCCCACTTTATTCCATTAGCCTCTGGGTTGCAGAGGCGAGGCTCCTGGCTCATCCTCAGGCAGCCTCAGACAAAGAGCCCACAGTGTTTCTGAGGGGCCAACCCAGCCACCCACTGCCTGGGCATGCTGGCTGGGCCTTGGCACTGCCCAGGGGAAGACGGACGGAATGGCCCATTGCCAGTAGTACATTTTTCCATGCTCAGCTCTGGGCTGCTGCAGGAGGATCACGGTGGCTGTCTGGAGGCTGGCAAAGTGAGCCTCTGTCTCCATTTCTCCTTCCAGACTAGGCACCGTGGCAGACAAGAGCCATCTTCCTCTTCAAGACCCAGCCTTCCAGGGCTGTGCATCCTCGACTCTCCTTTGGAGTCATGACAGCTAAAAGGGTTTGGTGGCACCTTATTCCTCTCTTTACCCTAACCCCGTCTCTTAGCAATGTTGCTCCAGGGTTTATACTCTTAAATCCTCACCCCCCCCACCCCCAATGATAGAGACCTTCCTGTGCTCAGAGCTTTGTGAGGTGGAGAGTTTCTAGCACTGGCCCTCTCTGAGTTTGGGGGAGCTTACTCAGAGGTTACCGCTGTTCTTTCATTTCTCCATTCTAGAGAACGATTTCTCCCTTCTGTCAGAGTCCAGGAGGTCAAACCAGAGCTATTCCCTAACCTGAATTGGATCCCCATTTCACAGCTCCTTGGACCTGGTCAAGTCTCAACATTTCTGTGTATTCTTTCCCTTTCACCCCAGCAACACACAAGGACGCATGTGCATGCGCACGCGCACACACACACACACACACACACACACACACACACTACACAAAACTCCCTCTCTGCTCTCATAACAGAATTTAGTTACCACAACCCTTCTGAAGAGAGACTGCAGGGACACAGGGCTCGGATGGTGGGCTTTCTGAGCAACAGTAGGGCAGAGCTGGCTACCCTAGATACCTGGCCCTTCACTTTTTCATGCCTGAGAATTGGATGTCCCTCAACAACTGAAAGAAACTGTAGGACAAAGGTAGCATGTTGGAAACCCTTCCTTCTACTCCTCTTTCTCTGCTCCAGCATCCTGGGACACAGCCCAGATGGGAGAAGGACGAATGACTCCTTCCACCCGGCCCTTTCCCTGCTCCCAGCCTCTTGGCTCTTGTTCCTTTATGGAACTACCAGGGACAAAACCTGAAGTAAAATGACTGACTTACCTCGAGTTGAACCTTTCAGAGAATGACCGCGTCTCTCTGTCTGGCCTCCTTGGTTGGAGAGCGTGTGAGAGGGAGAGGAGTGAGGGTGTCTACTGAGAGTGTGTGTGTCTGTGCCAGGCCAGGGCCCGCCCCCAAATTCCTAATGAAATGTTGTGAAGAGAGGGGTTGAGGAGCCCGGATCCTGGCTTTTTCGGCTCTGCTGTAGGGGCGGAGCTCACACTCAACAGCGCAAAATCCTGCTGTCCGCCTGACGCTATAAAAACCACCTTCTTTCCACTCATCTGCCCTAAAGCATTGGCAGCTCAGGGTCTCTTTCTGCTGAATGAGTTACTGGCGCCCTAGAAGGTATTTGTACAGTCTCTTACGAAGCGCCTGGATTTCTCATTAAACCCACAAGGGCAGATGCAGGGATGGGGAGGGCCAGGATTTGGGAAGAGTCATCTTAACTCTTTCAGCAACCCACGGGCCCCACTGGAGAGCTAGTGCTCACCCTTCTGGGCTCTGGCGCCCACTACGGGCAGGTGGTTAGGCTAATGGACAAGGGAGAGGACACAGGACAGCTGGCTCTGGCTCCAGTTCCATCCCTGACCAGTGTAGACCTGTCTGGGCTGTAGGGTTTCTCTCTCCCCACTGGGATAAAAGGGACTCTCACGTTTGTTGATCACCTACTGTTCACTAGTCCCATGCACTTTCGCCTGTCTCATGATGATCTTAGGGTTAGCAACAAGTACCTTGTTGAGTTGTAGCAAGGACTCTGTGAGGTAATTTGTGTGAGGCCCCTGGCCCAGAGATGATTGCTGTTGTGCCCATTTTACAGATGTAGAGACCCTGAGCAAGGGGAAGATGAGGTCGGAGAAGTAGGCAGGAGCTAGATGATAAAGGGACTTTTAGGCCATGGAATGGATTTAACTTTTATCCTGAATGTTTAAAAAACAACCTGTTTTAAGCAGAGGAAGTGAAAAGATCTGACCTACATTTTTAAAAGCACATGGGAGAGACTGCTGTGTGGCAAAAAGCAGGAAAGTGTGGAAGCAGGAGCTCTAGCCCACCTTCATTGAGAGATAATGGCAGATTGGGCTAGTGTAATGGAAGAGGGAACAATGTATTTTTAGACAAGGCATCTTGAAAATGGACCAGATAGGGAGTTAGAGGAAGTCAAGGATGAGTCCTTGATTTTGAGTTTGAGCAACTGGTTGAGTGGTAGCACCATTTTCTGACATTAGAAAGATGGGGAGGGACAGAGTCTAAGTTAGAGACACCTGTTAGGCATTCCAGTGGAGATGCATGCAAGCAGTTAGATATATGAGTCTGAACTGGAAGTTCAGGGACTAGAAGAATTTGGATTACCTAGAATCTCAGTAGCTTAGATGAACCCATGCATCCTAAATGCTCTTTCCTCAACTAACTGCCTCATGCTAACATCCAAGAAACACCCCTTTAAATTTTTTTAAATTGTGGTAACTGACTCATAACATAAAATTTACTATCTTAACACATTTTAAGTGCACAGTTCAGAAGTGTTAAGTATTGCTGTACAGCCAGTCTCTAGAACTTTTTCATCTTTCAAAACTGAAACTTTATATTCATTAAACAAAAATGCCCCATTTCACCCTCCCTCAGCCCCTGGCAACCACCAGAGTAGAAAGAACTACTTGCCACCTCTTTGAATTTGACTACTCTGCGTGACTCATAAATGGAATCATACAGTATTTGTCTTTTTGTGACTGGCTTATTTCACTTAGAATAATGTTCTCAAGGTTCATCCATGGTGTAGTATGTGTCAGAATTTCCTTCCTTCTAAAGGCTGAGTAATTACTGTATGCATATACCACATTTTGTTTATCCATTTATCTGTCAATGACATTTGAGTTGCTTACACTTCTTAGCTATTGTGAATAATGCCGCTATGAACATGGGTGTACCAATATCTCTTTGAGATCCTGCTTTTAATTATATTGGTTATATGTTCAGAAGTGGAATTGTTGGATCATATGGTAATCTATTTTTAACTTTTTTGAGGAACTGCCATATTGTTTTTCATAGTGGTTACACCATTTTACATTTCCACCAACAATGCACAAGGGTGTGAATTTGAATCGCTCCTTATTTTTTAAAAGTACCAATTGAGAAAGCCTCAGATTTGAATTTGAAGAATTTAGAATTTGAATTTTAAAGAATGGCACTTTTGGTTGCTCCAATAGTGTTGAGCTGTTGACATAATATGAAATGTCCTTATTAGGGACCCAATCTCCTCAGGAATTTCAAAGAGTTTTTAAAAAGATTAAATATAATGAATGGGCCTTTGCTGACTACCTACTATAAACTAGATGGTTTACTTATGTTATCTCATTAATAATCACAGTAGATATTTTGTGTTGGAAATAGGGGATCACAGATATAAAGTGATTGGATAGTGGTAAAACAAGGGTTTGAACCTTGACCTGCATGACTCCAAAGACCTTTCTCACAACACAAGGCCAGAGGACTGGTGGAGTGTAGGGGGTAATGACCACCGTGCTGTCAGGGCTGAACTCAATTAATATGTAGTGCAGCTAATTACAGTGGCCCAATCTGCTTGAATTTGGGGACAGGGGATTGTAAAGATGAGAGGGGGCTGGGATACTGGGTTTCTCTTCCTGACCCCACACATATTTCATTTCAATTTAATACATATCAGCATTTACTCTGGGCCTGGTATGTTCTTAAGTGTTCGGGACACAAAGAAGATTTTGACAGAATACCTGCTCAAAATAAAGCAGATGTATAAGCAGCAAACTCTGATCTCATGACGGAGGCAGAGTGGCCTTAATGTGAAGATGGTTATAAAGAATGCACAGATAACTTTCCCATCATTTTTGAGTCTAGAAAGCAGTCACTTTTCAATGGAAAACACTAGTTCTGGCAACTGGACCTGAGAGACACTCCTTAGCTGGATCTAGATAGCCTGGACAAATACACCCATTAGTTACAGATGTTAATTTTTTAAAATTCCAGTATACCGAATAATACTTCACTTAGTAACGAAAGTCAGTAGAGTCTGGGGGCCAAACATTGATTGGGATTCTTTCCAACTAAGATCTACCAAAAAACACAGTCTCCCCATGTGGATTTGCACTAGGTCTTTAGCCATCTATTCTGTTTCAAGGTAGGCTTGGGAGGAAGAAAAGAGGGAGGACATGATTGAGATCAGGTCAGGAGGAAGAGTTTCAAGGAATCATTCACTGTTCAAAAATTCCTTTGTCAATGGATTCTAACCTCCATTTTGACTACTGCCTCTCTGTTTCCCTGGTTCTTGGATCTAGGCCCTCAGAGCTTGATTTCAATATTTTTGATTTCCCCAGAAACCAAGTAGGGGATCCTGATGTCTCTCAGATTGTCAAAGGAATCCGCATGTGAAGAAAGTTCATTTGGGACACTGGTGCTTTCTGGGAGGTGTCAACCCATCACTACCCAGTCACTAGACTGTAAGCAAACTAAAGAAAGAGGCTATGTTATTCATTTCTGTAGCCCCTATCCCCAGCTGGGCATATAGTGCTTGGCGCTTAGTAGGTAACTGGTAAAGTATTATAAAGTGAACTGTACTTTTGGCTCCCTACAGAGTCTGCCTGTCTTCAGAACCCAATGTTTGGTAGAACAGCCACTACCAACCAGGCCAGGAAAACCCTTAGGCCTTCAGGCCAGTTAGACTTTCCAGGGGTTCATGTCATTGCTCTTTCCTTCCCACCCAGAAAAGTACAGGTTAAGCCACAACCACTAGGCAAAGCTGATTGCCTTTGATATTTGGACACACCCTGTCTGGAAGAGACAAAATGCCTTCTGATTCAAAATTCCTACCAGCAAATAGAGTTATGTACCTGTGTCTGCCAAACCCTTCCTCTTCAACCTTCACAGAACCCAAAAGCCACTGTTTTTATAAAACAGCCTCTGATCCCAAACAACCAAGGGATGAGGGGTAAGCCTGAAATCCACCCAAACAGAATTACTGAGTTGGATATAAAGAGGTCAGTAGAAAGATGATCATGGTGATACAGTCCAGGCCCTGATGTTTGCACATCCTGAAAACTCTTGATGCCAGAGAGGGACTGTTTACTGGTCTGAGGTTTTGATGGGAAGTCCTGGCTATACTGGCACCCAACAGTGGTGTCTCAGAGTTTCCAAGGGAGATGTTTCCCCTTATTCCCTTGGCACTGAGTGGTCATTAGAAGTTCTCACCATGGATAGTCTCCTCTCTCCAGAGGATGAAACAAAGATGTTGGAGCTGGGAGAAAAGCTTGTTTTCTTTCAAATGCAGTAGGAGAATAGGAACTTGGAACCTCAAGTTCCAAGTTCTGGGAAATGTATTGAGGGCTTCAGAATTTCCTTTTAATAAGCTCTTTAAAAATAAGACAGAGAACAACCTTTCTTATTTAATGGATAGCATCTCTTATTTTTACTGTATATTTACTGCATGCTTGCTATTATTAACATGATAAGGACATACATGATGGATTCCAGAAGATCACCCTCTGGAAAATATGAGTGTATCTGAGTCAGGAAAGTGAGGTTGTTGGTTCAGGGAGCAATACCTAAATGAGGAAGGAGGCAGAGGAGACAACCTGAAATTTGAAACCTGGAGGGTTTGGTCATTCAATGACTCAGTATGTGACATTCCTCTTTGTTCTGCAAATGAGCTAATGGTTCCCCTCAGACTGTGCTTGGGGCTGTTGGAGAGAACAGGTGTAGGATAGACCAGTTCCCAGGATGCTGGTACCTGTCACGGATGTTACCTGGCTGTAGGTGAGACCAGGTCTGGATATTAGCTCTAAAATACCACATACCATTTCTGAATTCTCACCACAACCCTATGAGATAGGTATTTTCATATCTTACTTTTACAGATGAGGAAACCGAAGTTCAGAAAGGCTAATTAATTTGTTCAAGGTCGTATAGCAATTAAAAGCAGCAGGGCTTGGATTCTAAACTTAAGTCTGTCCACCTCTAGAGTCTGAGTTCCTAACCAGTATGCTATATAGAATCTCCAGAATAAAGGAAAAAGCATGTGTTGGGAACACAGATATATGTTCACATTCCAGCTTTACCACTTATGAAAGTAGTCTCTGTGACTTTGGGCTAATTGCTTAAACATCAGTGAGACAACGTTCTCATTTGTAAAATGGGAGCAATAACCTTAACCTCATGAGATGTTGGGAGGACTAAATGACATAAAGGACATAGCTCCTAGTAGGGAGCCTGCCACATGTGGACCTTCAATAAATGGTAGCATCCTTTGGTTACTTTAGTAGATTGCCAGCTCCCTGAGGAATGAGGCAATGTCGTTGTGCCTCCCATTAGTACAATGCTTGGCCAAGTGCCTGGCATGTATTAGCCCTTTTCTAAGCATTATGAATAAATGAAAGGTGAAGAAGCTGGATTTTACTAAAGGGTAGTAAACATACTTTGGTAACTTAAACCAATTGGAGAGAAGCTAGCCAAGGGTAGAGGTGGGACTTTCAGGGCTAGAATTATTGAACTGCCCCAAGGAAGGGCAACAAAGGTGACTATAAGGTCAGTGTAGAACCCTCCACAGACATGTACCAATATCTTTGGGGGATACATAGGGAAATATCTTACTTATCTTGGGCGTGTCATGGAAAGGTCAATATTCAAGAGCCATGTACAGAGGAGCCCACAAGAGGAGATGCCTCAGCTCCTTCCCAGACAGGAGTGTAAGAATCAGGTTTGGGCTGGGGAGAGAATACCACCTAACTCGTAGCACCACTCTGAATACCCTGAGGCTGAGGAGAGTGGTTAACTCCTACCTGGAGATGGATGAGGCTGAGTCCTCAAAGCAAGAATTAGGAACACGTCCCATGAGCCCATCCAAAGGTCTGTGGACTTGGATCTAGTTCAGTTAGGTCTGCAAAGACCAGGAATAATGATCCTTAGTACTGTGTGAGATATCTAGAACTCTAGTTCCTTCTGTGGTCCCTGAAAGAAAACAATAGTTTAACAATTAAATAAAAAACAAATAAGAAAAATTCCCTAAAAACAAAAAGAGGAAGGGCAATATATTGTCATTGTCTTGGAAAGGACAGGGATTTTGAGTCAGACAGAATGGCTTTGAATCCCAGAATCTAGAGCATGCCCCTTAATTTCCTTGGTTTCCTTAATTTCCTTGGTTCTCCTTCAGATTCCTTATCTGTAGCATGAGGATGTTAACACCTAGCTCTTTGGGTGGTTTTAAAACAATTGTAAGTATCTAGCACAGCACCTGGCACATGGGAGACATTTAGAAAATGTCATTTCCTTTCCTCACCTTGCATGTTTGTCCAAGAACTGGATATTAGCTCTAAAATACCACGTACCATTGGTTACTGGTTAAAAATAGGACCTTATATCTTAATCTATGGGAAGGTTAGAGGGAAGACAATTTTAGTAGGACTGTGGCTGGTGACAGCCTGGAAAGAAAGCAGACTAAATACCTGACACTTATAAGAAAAAACAGAAATGGGGGTTAGCAGGCCCAAAGGGTCTAGGAGTCTGACAATACAGCCCTCCATTTAGAAGGAGTGGTTCTCAGCCCCGGCTGCACATGGGAGCCACTGGGGTGGCTTTGGAACACACCCAGGCCCAGGCCCCACTCTGGACAAATGGAATAGAACAGTTGGAGCCTGACATCTGTTTGTGGACTGATTGATGATTTTAGTGTGAAACCAGGTTTGAGAGTGCTATCCGGAGGCAGGGGGATGATCCTGATGACTTCTAAGGTAGAGGTCATCCTAACATCTAGCTCCAAAGAGAAGGGCTTTTCAAGCTTTTCTTTATGAAGTACCCAGAAAAGGAGAGAATGAATGTGATCAAGGAACATAATCCAAAGCAGCTCATTCAAACTGAAGTCTCCCATTTGATGTAAAGAAATCATCTGAATTTTGAATTTTGTTCCATAAAGCATTCATGTTTATTTCAATAGAAATTACCCCTCCCCCCCCCCAAAAAAATCTCCTTTAGTAAAAATGGTGCCCCAGAAATGCCATGCTTCTCCAGGGCATCGTGAATCCCAGGAATCCCCAACTGAACAGCATACTTTTAGGTCATTCACCTTGGCTGACAAGCTCCTCGGCCACTGGAGGGACAGCTGGGTGTGGGGGTTGCCCCTGTGCATCATGCTGGCTGTGGGGTCACCCAGAGCAGGAACTGACAGGCCCAGCTCCCTATGTCTGTTGCTGTAGCCTGAGGAGGGGGCACTGTTGCTTCTTCCACAACTTTGTTGCTAGAGAAACTGCCCAATGGCTCCTAGCCAGGCAGCTTGGTAAAGCTTTGTGAAGAAATAGATTCCTTTCCCAATCCTCCTGAGGCTGTATTTCTAAGGGAATTTACAAGAATAGAAATTGTTTTCATCTTCAGTCAAGATACAGAAAGCTTCACTCTCTCCCCACTTCCTCCCACTTTATAGATCCCCAACTGCTTTAAGAAACACATCCTTGTGGGAGAATTTGCTCTCTCCTCTACCTCCCTGCCAGCAGCCAGCCTCACAAAAAGTTCTTGAACTTCACCTGCCCTGAGGGATTTCTGTCTGGCCTGCTGCTTTCCTTTGGACCTGCCCCTCTGTCCAAATCCATTGCCCCCTCCTCCTCCAGTCCCCCATTTCATAAATTTCAACAAAACAACATCTTCCAGGAGCAAACATGTTCTGGTTTGAGGGGGATAAGTGGGATGTGGGGTGTAGGATTAGAAGGAGCTGCCTTCTTTCCAGAGAACTAGAAGAAGGAAGCAGAGAGAATTAATATTTTTTAAGGCTAAGTCCTCATACATCATTTCATTTAAATGTCATAAAACGCTGGAACACAGCTACAATTATCTCCACTTAACACATGAGATAAACTGAGGCTCAAAGAGGTGAACTAAGATTTAAACACAAGCATATGGTATATATAGTATGTATGAATGAATGAACAGATAAATGAATGAATGGATGGAGTAAACTAGGAAACAAAATTAGGATTCTTTTGACCGCACCACCTGCCCAAGGGTCGCCAGATCCCCTAGGTGAAATATACTGAAGGAGACTGTCCCTGGCTTCTCACAGGCAGTGCCAACTCCTTATTGTCAGTGTTTCTCCTGCAGCTGCGGCTCCCAGCCTCCCATTGTCGGCCCAGGGCAGCATCAGAGGCACTCAGCATTTGCCCTGGGACCTGTATTACAACCCATACTGTCTAAGTGAGTCTTCTGTGCCCACCTGGGAAAGTTAGTTGGAAGGAAGTTCTCCCAGAAAGCCCCAATTCCAGAAGATCTGCTCCTGGGGTCTCCAGCACAGAGTCCAGGACTGTGGGAAGCCACCTGACCTGCTGCAGGACACCCACCTTCCATGTCTCTCTTTCTTCCAGAGCCGGGTTTCCACAAGAACCAAGCCTGAAGGGGACAGAAGTCCAGGTGTTCTTTGATTCTTTTTTTTCTTTCTTTTTCTGTGTCCTGGCCTAGTTTTCTTTGACTCTGGCCCTGGTTTGTACTGACACTGCTGAAGGAACATCTCCTCTGACTCTGCACCCATGCCTAGGGCATCGTGGGTATTCAGTCAAGGTTTGATAAAGTGCACTGAGTTGACAGCTGCCAGACATACCATCTTGTCTCAACAGGAGGGAAAAGAACCCGGACAGGACAAGAAATGGAGGAGAGGAGGGAGACATTGGGGAAGGGAGGCGGAGGAGGCCCTGAGTTAGGAAGGCCTTGGTCTTTAGTTGGCTACTGTGGGTTTGCTGGAGGAGAGGAGTTAGTGTCACCAATTAGTGGGATTTGACATGAACAAGTGCTGTTATTTGGAAGGGAATGAAGAATTGAAAGGTTAGTAGCTGAAGAGATGTTCTTGCCTAGTCGTACTGTTGTTCTTGGAGACCTATGTCTGCAGCCCAGGGCTGGGAGCCCCATGGAAGCTCTGAGCTGTGTCGCTATTTCATCAGGAGGCATTTTAAGTGAGTGAAAAAAGTGACTGGGGTTCAGGCACAAAGTTGATGCTTTAATTAACGTCCTCCCCTCTGCTGTGTGAGGCCCTCTCCTAATTTAATGTAGCAGGAGGGATGGGAAGAGAGCACCAGCTGGTTGTAGGTAAAGGAAAGTCAGATTTTGTTGTTGTTTCTTTTTTCCTTTTTCTTTTTTGGCTGGATGCCTCTCCAACTACAGAGGACCTCCTCCTGACAAACCTCCTCCATTCTGCATTATTCTTCCTCTTGCTTCTTATGCATATGAGTGCCTGTGTGTGTACACGTGCACGAGCACTGGGGAGGGCGATAGGTGTGCACAGTTTGCCTGGTTGTGCCGGTTCCCTACCTCATGCAGACTGTTGTCTGTGCCCCAGGCTGCCAGCAGCATCTCCTAAGGCCCACTACCTCCCAGGCCTGGGAGAAATGCAAAGAAACAGCAAGGAGCCATTACCTAAGACCTCTGGCTTCTGGCAGTTGAGTGGGCTTGGCCACCAGGCAGAAGGAACCTTGAGTGCTGCTGGCTGGGCCTCTGGCAGCTCATGTAGTAACTGTGGCTCCAACCCTGTCAACCAGGGCAAAGGAGCCCAGAGGCATGAACTCACTTCCACTTTAAGCTCTGGGATTCAGAGAGGTCACCTGGCCCCATTCATCTGGGATCATTAGGGATGTGACCTCAGGGGCAGCAAGGCAGTTCGTCTAGAGGTTGGTGACCAGGTGCCTGTTAGAACCCTGCGTCCTCTGGGGCTTAGAGCAGGTGACAGATGGAGGAGAGCTGGGGCCCCTCTTGCTTGGCAGTCTAAGAAAGCAGTCTTCCTGGTGAGCTTACAGCACCCAAGACTGTTCTCTCCTCACCTCACACACACTGTCCTGTCCACCCAGCCCTACTGGGATCTTCATGCAAAGTAATAAACCCAGGCCTAATGGCCATAACAGCAGAAGAAGCCTGGGTACCAACCCAGAGTGCCCAGAGCAGCAACAATTTGGCCACACTCCTTCCCCATAGTACACATCCAGCCCTACAGGCTTTGGGTCCCTCCTGGCCCCTGCCTCTCCAGGGACCCTCCCCAAGGAAAGCAGTACCCTTTAAGTGCTTGGAGATCAGTGCAGGAGGCGCTGGGGGAGTGTGTGTGTCATTCACTAGCTAAAAGCAAATCCTGCCTTTGCATTTGGCTGCAAGTGCCCGCAGCCCCCCACTTGCTATTGTCTCTGGAGCCTGCCCTGCATTTCTGTGAGCCTTCTGTGGGCACTGCTACGTGTGAAGAGACTCAGTGAGAATAGGAACTCATTGGATTTGCTGATAATTCCCTACTACCTGGGATGGGTAAATTAGGACATATTTGCTCACCGCAGAGGGATGGGTGTTCCACGTGGGAACTGTGTTCTCTGCAGAGCGCCACCGCCTGTGGGCACATCAGTGTATGTATGATAACATGTGCCCGCACAGTCTGGCAACAACACTGACCCGGGAGGCTGCACTGAACCATATGTAGTGGAGCATGGTTGCAATGTTCTTTAGAGGAGAGTTAAGGCAAGCTGCCCTCATCTCTTCTCATTGCAGAGGAGTAAGCAAGCCAGTGGTCATATACACCAAAGGCTTCACACATGGCACACTTCCATATATACGTCATATTTTACTGAGATAAAAATGCAATTAGCCATTTAAATGTACAACGCAGTGTCATTTAGTGCATTCACAATGTGATGCAGCTACCACCACTCTGGTTTCAAAAGATTTTTTTTCACCCCTGAAGGATGCCCCTCACCCAATAAGCAATCTCTCCCCATTCTTCCCTCCCGCTCAGTCCGTGGCAACCACTAATCTAGTTTCTATCTCTATGGATTTGCCTATTCTGAATTTTTCATACAAATGAAATCATACCATGTGTGATTCTTTGACCTCTTTAACTTAGCATAATGTCTTCAAGTTTCATCCAAAGTGTAGCATGTATCAGGACTCCATTCCTTTTTATGGCTGAATAATAATCTGTTGTATGTATATACCACAATTTGTTTATCCATTCATCCATTGATAAACATTTGGGTTGTTACAGCCTTTTGGCTACTGTGAATACTGTTGCTATGAATATTTGTGAACAAGTATTTGTTTGAGTACCTGTTTTCAATTCTTTGGGGAATATACCTAGTAGTGGAAGAGTGGGTAATATGGTTAAACATAATTCTATGTTTAACTTTTTGAGGAAATATAGTTTTTATTTGATCCTCACAGCACCCCTGTGAAGTAGACAGGGCATATATTAGAGAGAATGCATATTAAGCATCTAGGTCATTCATTACCTACACATAATAAGTGCTCAATAAATTTTAAAATATTATTATCAGATGCAGAAACTGAGGCTCAGAGAGTTCAAGTGACTTGCTCAAGCTCTCTATAAATAATAGAATCTAAACTAAATCCACAGCTTCCAATTTTAGACCATAGAGCCAGTCTTCTTCCAACAGATTTCCAGAACTCAGGCCATGGCTTTTCCCCAGGAAAAAAAAAAAAAAAACACAATAGTGTGAATTTCCTCTTGGGCTAAGGGACCTGCCCTGCCCTAGCCCAAGGAGAAGAGACAGGAGAATTGAGCAGGGAGAGACCTCCCACTCTGCTCTCCCAACCTCTGTGCTGTCCTGCCTTCTCCCCGGGCCTCAGCTCTGCAGCAGCAGCCTGACAGCAGGTGGAGAGTTGCACTGAGTGTAACTGACAGCTGGCTGGGCTGTCACTTCCCCTGAACTCCTGTTGTCCCTCCAGAGCCCCTGGTTTTCCTGCCTTTGGCCCATCTGCAGAAATAGTTACAATGAACCTCCCCCTGGGGCAACCCAGGGCAGGCGTGTGACCCAGAGGCTCGCCTGTGCAGAGGATCCATCTGCTTTGTCTCTTCTCATCTGGGAGCCCGCCTGAGCATTTCATGTATTCATCCATGTTAGCTCGCCAGCGCCTCAGAGGGACTTGACCAGTACCCTCACCTCAGAGGGCTGGGTCTGCAGCCCAGAGGAGTTAAGTGACTTTCCCGCAGTCAGGCAAGGGAAAAACAGCACAGATTCCCGGCAGGAGCTTTCAGCTCAGCCCCCATTCTCTTACTCTGCCTTGCCCCATGATACCAAGAGCAGGAGCACAGACTTCTGGAGAAGAGAGTTGTCACAAACTCAGGCAGGAAAGATCCAAGAATCCATGTGGTCCGCCCCTGCCTCTGGATGAGATTAGGCTGAAATCCTGTGGATCTAGCTGACCCCTGCAAGTACAGCAGAGGCATCTCGGATGGGATGGGGAGGAAGAAGTGGCAGCCAGGGGGTCCTGGGGGATGTTGTAATTTTTGTTTTGTTTCTTTATCTCGTCCATGATTGTTGCCCTTGGGCCTATCCTTCTGCTTTCCCCCCTCCCCCTCTTCTTGTTAAAAGCCCGTGGTTTGACCACTTCAAAAAGTGGCAGCCACGCCCAGATTTTATGGTTCTGAGATGTCAAGACCAGTTGGGAGTTTTGTGTTTTTATGTTTGTTTTTCTGCTAAAGAGTAGGATGGGGAAGAGCCCTGGAGTGTCCTAGCTTCAGGGAACTCCTGAGCCTTAGGGGAAAACGTTGACAGGTTTCTGTCTTTTCCTGTGGTCTCTGTTGATTCTCAATGAGGCAAAGGTCAGAATGGAACAGAGAGAAATGGCCTGGCAGTGACTTCCTTGGGCGGAAGGGAGGAGGAGTGATTGGCAGAGGGAGCCTGGGAGCTGGCAACGTTCTATTCCTTGACCCAATGAGTGATAATGTGGGTGTCGCTGACCTCGAGCTATACATTTGTGTCTTGTGCCTCTTTTTAAAAAAAATATTTATTTATTTATTTGGCTGAGTCAGGTCTTAGTTGCGGCATGCAGGATCTTTCGTTGCGGCACTCAGGCTTCTCTCCAGTTGTGGCATGAGGGCTCTAGAGCACGTGGGCTCACTAGTTGCAGCGTGTGGGCTCTCTAGTTGTGGCATGCAGGATTTAGAGCACGCAGGCTTAGCTGCCCCGCAGTATGTGGCATAGAACCCACGTCCCTTGCATTGGAAGGCAGATTTTTAACCACTGGAACACCAGGGAAGTCCCCTGTTTTGTGCATCTTTATGTATGTGTATTGTTATATTTCACAACAAAAAAGCTTAAAGAAGAACAATCCTGGCTTACGAGTCAGAATATCTGGGTTCATCCTCAGCTCTTCCACTTATTTGTCATGAGATCATAGTATAGTCAACTTAATCTCTCTGGTCCTCAGTTTCCACATCTATAAAATGGGGTCAACAAACCTTAAAGTTCTCGGGGTGGCTGTGAGGGTTGAGTGCAAAACTTGTGTATTGTTGATACCCAGTAAACTATAAAGCATGATTCACATGTAAAATATTATTTTATTTTACGGAAAGTCAGATAAGGGTGGAGATCAGCAGGAGAGCAGAGGCTGCTGATGGGAACTGGGCCAGCCAAGGAAAGGTCAGCAGCCATGCTTTGGGTTTGTGGGGAGGATGGAGGTATTAGTTTCCTAAGGCTGCCAGAATAATTACCACAATCTGGGTGGCTTAAAACAACAGAAATGTATTCTTCCACAGTTCTAGAGCCTAGAAGTGTGAAATAAAGGTATTGGCAGGGCCACACTCCCTCTGAAGTCTCCAAGGAAGAGCCTTTCCTTGCCTCGTCCTACCTTCTCCTGGCTCCCCGTAGATCTTGGATTTCTTTGACTTGCAGCTGCATCACTCCCATCTCTGCCTTCATCTTTACACCATCCTCTTCTTTGTGTGTCTCTGTATCCAAATCTCAGTCTCCTTTCTCTTATCAAGATATGTAGGTCATATTGGATTTAGGGCCAACTCTAGTCCAATATGACTTCACCTTAACTTGACTACATCTGCAAAGACCCTATTTCCAAATAAGGTCATATTCACAGGTACCAGGGATTAGGACTTCCACATATGCTCTTGGGGGACACAACTCAACCCACTGCAATGGAATTCTGGATGGAGAGATAGAGAAACAGGACTCAGGCTCCACTTCTACCACTTTGTGGACTTGGGCACTGGCTTCTTCAGCCTCAATGAGAAAATAAGTAGGAAATTAGAATTTGTTAAATGCCTGTAATGTGATGTAAGGGTATTGTGAGGTTGACAATGTCATCCTTATTTTGCAGATAAAAAGATTGAGGCTGGGGGCTTCCCTGGTGGCTCAGTGGTTGAGAGTCCGCCTGCCGATGCAGGGGACGTGGGTTCGTGCCCCGGTCGGGGAGGATCCCACATGCCGTGGAGCAGCTGGGCCTGTGAGCCATGGCCGCTGCGCCTGCGCGTCCGGAGCCTGTGCTCCGCAATGCGAGAGGCCACAACAGTGAGAAGCCCGTGTACCGGAAAAAAAAAAAAAAGATTGAGGCTGGGAAAGGGCATGGAAGTTACCCGATCCCACTGCTATAGTAAGAAGGGTCTTCTGGGATATGAGTGGAGAGGAAGTGCATGGTGACCCCTTCTGGGACTCAAATTCAACAAGTCAAAGCCATATGATTTTATAAAACACCAGAGGGTTTATTCCTAGTCCCCAAGTGAATCAAAGGATAGGAAGTTAAAAAATAAACTGTAGTTGAACTCAGAACCCAGGACTTACACTGCCTTGTGGAAATGATTGTGAGTGTAGACCCCTGAGAGAGGATGCACAGCTGTGTAATTTCCTCTGCTCAGTGGCCAGCTCAGCACAGAGTCCTGCGTTGGTCATGTGATGTGGGCTGTGGAGGACGGGACAGATTCAAATCTCTGCTCTGTCTGCAACTATAAAGGTCCACAGCTCCCACCCCAAAGTGCCCTGACCCCTGACTGGGCTATGGCATAGGTTCCTATCTTGGTTATAATGTTGCTGTTGGATTGTCTGTGGGTGGTTGGCCTCAACCATGTGTTGTCCATGTGTCCCCCTCAGACTGAGAGATCCCCAGAGACCATCTGGTAAGCATTCAGCACAGCTCACTGTTCAGGTACCTTTCAAATGTAAGCACTGTGCTAGGGATATAGACAAGGGTTGGTTTTCCCACTCCAAGGGATTGGCCCAATTTTCCAGCACACATTCTCTCTTTCTAACCCACTGGCCAGCTCCTTCCCAGGGATCCAGCTCCCCAGCAGGTGAGGACTGATCTTCTTTTGCTCTGACCATTTTCTGGGGCCACAGATGCAGCTGCCAACAATTCTGGTCACAGCTCCAGGTGCAGAGGAAAGGAAAAAATGATGGTGTTTACTCATTTAACAATTTTGAATAGAACCTTTCAGAAGGGCCTTTGGCTGGCTAGTGGTCTAGCAGCCAGCAGAAACTAATGCCAGGTATAGCAATAGCCTGGAGAAGTTGTCCCTTCCAGCCTCTCCCTTGCAATATGCCGGTCCCCTAGAGAAGACTAAAGATATTCCAGTGTTTTCTCCCTACCTCTTGGGCTGCACTGTATGTGCCCAAAGGAACAGTGGCTGAAATCAGAATTCTGGAAGGCCCCTCGGATCAATGGCTCTCAAACTTGAATCTATCTCAATATCACCTAGGGCAGTGGTTCTTAGAGTTTTGTGTGCACCAGAATCACCTGAAGGGCTGTTAAAACACAGATTGCTGGGCCCCATCTCCAGAGTCTGTGGTACAGAGGGAGAATTTGCATTTATCAGAGGTTCTCAGGTGTTCATGATGCCACTGGTCTGTGACTACCCTTTAAGAATACTGGTATAGGACCAGAATCTCGGGCCCCAGTCCAGGAGATTCTTAGTGAGAATAAAGTAGGGCCCAGGCATCTGTATTTTTAACAAACTTGCAGGCGATTCTGAAGCACAAGGTTTAGGAAATCAATGCCTTAGAGCTACATTGTAAGTCAGGGCTTAGGACTCCCAAAGACACACTCAGGGGATACTGAGGAAGTGGACTTTGAGTACAGTTAGGGCAAGGACAGTGTCATATACATAGACATCTCTGTATGTATTTGGCAGCAAGCAGCATGAAAGAGGTGTGAAATGAGAGTTTATTGCTGAGTGGAAAGCTAGGACTTCCCCTGGGGTAAATGGAGATCACGCACTTCATTTTTTCAATGAGGGAGACATTGAATAAAGCTAGTGGTCCTGGTTACATTCTGGGACTTTGCTTAGCCTGATTAGAGGATATTTCCCACTTTGGATTAAGAACCAGATAAGATTCTTATATCTTCTTTCTCTACCAACTTCTCCTCTTCCTAAAATAGGTAGAATAATGTCAGTATCACTCTGAGATTAGGAGGGAATGGGAACTCCCATGCCAGGTCTGATGAATTGATAGTGACTGTGGAGCTCTGAGTCAAGGTGGGGATTTAAGTCTGACCTCAGCAGAAAAAGTAGGAAAGAGTGATGTGATTGATTAACAGTGGCTACCACGGGTCCCCAGTGAGGATCTGCTGTCCCTGGGCAAGAGCAGGAAGGCTGGGTAGCTGGCAGCCCCCAGAGGCAGGGGTTTACCAGACTGAGTCTTTACTATAATTCTGGTGGAGAGGCTGAGATCTTCAGGATGTGAGTAACTGGCCCTCAAGAGCAAGGAAGAAAGCTGGTTGTCAGAACTGGGGCCTGAGGTCAGAGGTGGATGAACAGGCAAGGGCTTGATGCACAAATCCAGGGCTCCCACACACTTAATCCCTCTTGCCCAGGTCCAGGACTGGAACACCAGACTGTGTTAGGGCCCCTGAAGGAGTGAGGACCAGGCGAGGTAGCCTGGTCAGGCAGCCTGGACTGACTCATTCTGGAAAGAAGACAAATTTGGGGCTTCTGAGTCCTGTTGGCAGTGCTGACCTCTCAGCCCTAACCTCATCCATCCAGGCTCTGCTGAGGGACTGGCCAGGCCTGGTCAAGTCATTTGGAAGCATCTGAGATCAGAAGAAAAAGAAAATAGCCCATATCTGGGAGATGCATTAACTTTCCACCCTGTGTTCTGACATCTGGTTTTCCACTGGGGAAATTCATGGGATGCCGCTGCCTCCTTCCTGACCTCTGTGGCCCTCGCTGGACCTTCTGACCTTGTTGCTTCCTCTCATCCTTCAGAAGATGACCGTGCATCCATTCAGGCAAAGCTAAACACCCAAGATCTCCCACCCTCCACCCCCTCCAGCTTCCTGTACTTGTGCAACCCCAGTTTCTGCTATGAGTCTGTGCACATTCCTATCTGAGGACAGAAGGGGTCGTGATGGGCTCACAATTAAGTCCTGGAACCGCAGTGTGGAGCCAGTTAGTATGCAAGGCCGACACAAATGTTGTGTGGCAGCCTGCAGAGGAGCCAATCTGGCCCCAGGGTTTCTGGGCTCTGAGTAGAGCTGGCTGAGGAGAGGGAGCAATAGGAAGGTAGCCCCTGACACCCCACCTAAAATAGCAAGACTGCAGAACAGCCCTGGACTGGCACCCAGACGTAAAAATCACCCCTAAGAGCATTGCCTCTGCCCAGGTTGGCTCCCTGAGAATTCCCTCATTTCTTCACCAGCAACCTGGGGCCTCTGTCAGTTTCCCTCTCCTCCTCACCGTGCAGCCACCTACCCTCCCCCAGTATAGTCGGAAAGTGGCCTTTTCAGCTCCCCTTCTCTGGCTCCCTCCCATCCTCCAAACCACAAGTACACAAGTACACGGGTCTTTCTATTTAAAGATGTCTCTACGTGGAAACAGACAGGAGGTAACAGAATTGTAGAAAATATCCCCAAAGGTTTTATAAATTTTTTCTACCAGGAAAGAATTTCTACTGGGCAGTGACTGACTCACAGTGACACAGCAGGCCAGTGATACTTGGGGACACATCTGCTCCTCTTAACAGGGTTATATATTCCATGCAATCAGGGACAATGCACAGTCCTCAGTGATCCACAGGGTCTAGTGGTGCCTGCACACGGTAGGTCCCTCATTCAGTTTCTTTCAACAATGCTTATTGAGAGTCCTTAAGTGCCAAGCATAGGGACTACATTGATAGATAGGACTGTGGAGTCCCTGCTTTTAAGGAACACATGGCTGAAGAAAGAGATGAACATATATCATTGCAAAAGAGGATGTCATCATAAGCCCTGTCAGGGTGGAGAGTTACTAATACTTTTCCAGGGAGCCTTGAAGGATCAGGAGGATCTTGTCAGGTGTTGATGCAGAGAAAGGACATGGCAGACAAAGGGAGCCGACTTGGCCATTCCTCAGACGCATGGATGGGCCAGAGGAAGTTGTTACCAGAGTGGTCAAACTGGATGGGGAGGCCGTTCTTTTTCAGCACCCCCTCTCTGACCCCTTTGTTGTCCTCCTCTTATTAGTGTGGCAGGGATTGGTGACAGGTGGGGAAGATGGAGCTCAATGGTCTTTCCATCTTCCCCCCAGTTCTTCTCTAGACTCCTTCTCCCCTTTCAACCCTCCCCCACAACCTATTAAACAAGGAGAGGGGGCCGGTTAGCGTAGGGCAACTGTATGGTACAGTGACTCAGAGCAGAGACTTTGGAGTAAGACTGTCTGAGATCAAATTTAAGTTTTCCTACTTACTAGCTATGTGATCTTAGGACAACCCCCTCTATGTGTCAGTTTCCTAATCTATAAAATGGAGATAATAGTAGTGCCTACTTCAGAGGGTTACTGTGAGAAGGAAATAACATATAAAGCACTTAGAAATAGTACCTGCCACACGGAGAGTAGCTCTAAGTGCTAGCAACCATTACTACTCCCACCTCTATTACTATTGTTACAGGATTCTAAGTTATGATATCTCAGGGTCTCTTTGGAGTATCTCTCATTCCAGATTCCATGGAACTGATACCCTTAAACCAGTAATCCCCAAACTTTTGTGTGCATCTGGATTACCTGAGGAGCTATTGGTGCAGTCACGGGGGTCTCTATCTCAGGAGATTCTAATTCAGTGGTTCTGTGTTGGGGCCCAGGAATGTGTAATTTTATCAATCTCTCTGGGTGTTTCTGATGAACACCAAGGACTGTGAACTTTGCAGAGGCTGATTGTTCCCTCTTTCGGGTTTAGGGACTGGGCATTCTTGTTCTATTGCTCCTGACCCTCAGGGCTGGATTAACTGGGTACTTTGTTACCTTAGAGAAGCATACCTGGGGAGGAGATTCAACTGTATTTGCATCTTGTTAGCAATCAGGAAGGGATATGGACAATGTGAACAAAGGGTTTATTTCTTATAACACTTAGGAGTGAGGGTAGGACTTCCAGGGACCCAAGCCTGAGAGACCTTGATTAAATGTGAAGGAGGGATGGTGCAGCAAGGTCTAGGTTACAAAAGGAAAGTCTTTTCTCATCCAGGGGTCCCGGAGAAGAAGAGGACCCAGGGATGCTAAGGTGGGGCAGAGCGGAGGTATAGACCAGCCCTAAGCCAGGGAAGCTGAGATGCAGATCCTGGGAAGGACGAGCGTTCCACTGACTTCTTGTGTCCCCTGGCCAGCTATCTCCTTTTTCCTCTTTGCAGCTTCAACATTTTGACCCCTTTTTGCTCCTGTGTTTCCTCCCATTTCCTGTTGAGTGGAGGATCTTGCCTCTTTGTGGAGGAAGGCCAGAGAAGACCTTCAAGAAATACCAGGCCCTAGAAAGAAACAGCATACATTGATTCAAATGTTAGCTGAAGAGAAGCAGCTGCCTTTCATATCTGCACCAACAAATGTTAAGCAAATCAATCACCCTTCAAGGCTACTTCTCAAGGGAGGAAAAGGAAGGGAATTATGATCTAAGGCCAGGAGTCTTAGCTGACTTTGGTGCATTCCAATGGGGAGAAAACTTTTAGTTAAAAGCTGTTTTAGTGCTGATCCAAAGGGAAATTGAGCCAAGTGAACTACAAAGTAATTTCTGACCTTGGAAAAATGGAAGGCAAAATCCAGCTCCCCCTAAGCACCCCTCCCCAGGCCTAGAGAGAACACTGAGTTGATTATTGCTATGCCTGCAGGTTATGTTCACTCCAGTAAGATAGTATTTAAATGTATAGTGTTTACCAAGTTGTGGCTTCAGAGGTAGCATGAAAGGTCTAGAAGGCGTTAAGGGCCTTCACAATGAGTTCCATGACTGCTTCCAACTCTGCTTAGCTCCAGCTCCCTCTCAGCCACAGGCCACGACGAGGGAACAGCAGTGATGTTTTCACTTCTTCGAGGCTTTTCATGAAGGAGAGCTGCTAAGGGTTTAGGCCTTGGAGCTCACTCAAATATGTATGCCTGTCATTTCTGATAATGTCTATTTCATATCTGTCATTCCACTTCAAAAATTTTTTAAACATTTCATATATCATGACTTCATATTCTGTATCTGATAATTTCAATACCTGAAGCTCTTGTTGGGAGGCAGGGGGCTACATTTGTTGTGGTGGTTTATTTCTTGTGTGTTTACTGATCGTTGATGGTGAGCTAATATTTGATTTTTATTTCTGAAAGACCTAGAGAACTAAAATGAAGATTCTTTTCTCAGTGAGAATTTGCATTTGCTTTTGATGGAAGCTAGGACCACTACAGACCACAGAAAGCTTTATACCCTAGTGGATCCTTGGCTAAACCTCAGGGTCTTGGGTTCAGCTCCTCCACTTTGCTGATGGCCCAAGGCTTAGTCTCCTAAAAGCAGCCCTGATATCAGCATTTATCCTCTGGGCCACCCTCACCTTTTACTTATGCTTAACCATTCACAGTACTGGTTTTAGTTCATGGCTTATAAGGCCTTTTTTCGTCCTTGTAGAATTGTTTATTACAAGTCTGGCACTGAGATGACAATTATATGTTGTATAGGATCTAGTTGTTTTGTAGCAGAAATCTTCAGAATTTTTAGTCCATCAAACTGCTGCATTGTGAAGTCAAGATTTAAATTTGTATCCTGTCTCTGACATGTGCTAGCTGCATGGAACTTAACCTTTTGAGTCTCAATTTGACTCTCTGTGAAAAGATGTGTAAAAATACCTCAGTTGTTCCCATCCATTTCCCACTGCCACACACTGCAGATTGTAATGGATGACGTTCACATGAATGACACACCAGATGTTTATGATACCTAAAACAATTTTTCAGGGAAGTAAAGCACTACAATAGTCTCTATTGGTTACAACTATTAATGTATGTGAGATGTAGTTACTATAAGCACAGATAAGATAAATCTCGTGTGATGTGAAATTTGCCTACCTTGACTAATTTTTCCCCCCACCCAAAATGGCATTTTGGAACAGAAATCAGCAAACGACTTATTATGTGATGACCTTGATTCTGTTTTAATTCTAACATAATATAAAAAATATAAATAATTTGACAATTTTGGTATTCTAAGAGGTCTTTGTATAGCAAGGAGCTCATTCAAGCTGCTTTAGGGCATAGGCAGGCTGGTGGCTGCTCTGAAACTAGAAGGCTCTTGGGACTCAGCCCCTTCTCTCTCCCTGTGCATGCCTTCTTTTCCTTAGAGCCTCTGTTCACTCCCAGTTTTGCTTCCTTATAACCTCATCTTGCACACAACTTTCATGGCCTTTCCCTTCTCTATATCTTTCTACCTCAACATCCACTGTTAACTACCTCCTCCTTCCAATAGTTTCAACCTTGGATTTCTGAAAGCAACCGTCTGAGGGTCCTGGTTCATCTTCTAGCCAGGGCTGGCCAGTCTGTGAACTGGCTGCCACTGGATCACCTTTGCCCCAGTCAGCTGTATCTAAGAAGACAGAATCACAGAGTTACAGGGGCCCTGGGCAGGGCAATTTTCCTTAGAAGAAGTCTGTGGGCACGGTAAGCTTTCACTGAAGAAACACTTTACAACTCTAGGGGAAACAACAAGGCAAAGGGTTTGTTACACCAGTGTGTCAGGACATGGTGATTCTAACAGGCAAGGAGCACAGCAGCTGTTACACACACAGCACTAAATATGTGAGTTTTCTTCCTGCCAGAAACTTTCCAACCCCAAACTTGTGAGGCAGGTGGCTTCCTGAGGTTCTAGTCCAGCTTTGGGTTTTCATGGAATGAACACATGCATCTGAAAGTATTCCTGGTAGTTGGGCCTTTGATGCACACCCGTTTTGGCCCTAACCCTCCAGGTGTCAGCAATAAGAAGAGGCACTGACTTCTCTGAAGTGATGCAGAATTGTCAGGACTAGGACAGTCTAACGGTTGACTGGGTGGACTCTGGAGCCAGACCACTTGGTGTGAACCCTGAATTCATCATTTACTAGCTATATGACCTTAGCCAAGTGTCTTTACCTCTTTGTGTCTCTTTTTCCTCATATGTTAAGTAAGGGTAATAATTATCTTTAAACGGTTGTGGCAGAGATTAAATGAGTTGACACACACAAAGCCCTCATGGCACCATAACAATACCCAATAAACATAAGTTATTGTATTATTATAACTTCCAGAGGTCATCCTGCTGATTGTATGCCCCTCCATGATCTTACTTCTAATCCACCTCAGAGAACTGTGAGTGGTCTCCTCTTAGAATCACCTGGAAGAGAATTCACAAACACTTCAGAAAGGCCTTATTGTATCCCATGGCCCATAAAGAAGTAGAGACATTTTCCCCTGCTCATCCTGCTACAACACAGTCTCATGTCTTCTTTGTGTCTCCTTGTCCTCAGAAGGAAGAAGGGCATGGCCCCTGGCCCCTTGCCCCTGTGCTAAAGGGATCCACAGCTAGAGACCAGCCCTTTCCCTTTGAACAGTGGGAAGAGGGCCACGATGTTTTAGAGGCAGATGGCAGCAGCTGGAGAGAGGGGAAGGGAAGCTTGATATGTCCAAACTTGCCCCTTCAGGGGCCATGGTCTCTCACCTCTTCTCTTACAGCATTCCTTCTAAAGAATTTTTAGCTTAAACTTAATGATGAAATCCTGTCCCTAGATGAAATCAACCATCCTTATCATGACAGAAAAATGCAAATATCTGGTATTTTTCCATTACACATAGAGAAAACATAGGGAGTCTTAAAAAAGAAATGTTTGGGTGTTTTAATCCTTTCTTCAAAATGTTTCATTCCTCTCTTTTTAGAAGATGATGACATTCTCCAAGCATTTCAACCAGGTTTGTGAAAGTCTCACTCCTGTTCACATGAATCACATCTGCATTTGCAAAAATACGGACAGAGGAACACACAAACGTGATTTTATACACGTTCAAACACACAGGTGTCTACAGAATGGCACTCACACATGCCTGTCTGCACACACCACACACACACACACACACTCACACACACACACGTATACCTGCAAACATTCAGGTTCACAATAGATGGCACACATACATATGAACAAATGGAAACTAGTAAATAGAGCCATTTCTGCAGTGTTATTGCCATATACAAGCATACTTCATTTTATTGTGCTTAACTTTATTGCATTTGCAGATATTGCATTTTTCACAAATTGAAGGTTTGAGGCAACCCTGCACTGAGCAAGTCTATCAGCACCATTTTCCCAATAGCATTTGCTCACTTCATGTCTCTGTGTCACATTCTGGTAATTCTCTCAATGTTTTAAACTTTTTCATTATTATTATATTTGTTATGGTGATGTGTGATCAGTGGTCTTTGATGTGACTACTACTACTCACTAAAGCCTCAGATGATGCTTAGCATTTTTTTAGCAATAAAGTATTTTTAAATTGAGGTATGTACTTTTCTTGACCTAATGCTATTGCACACTTAATAGACTACGGTATAGTGTAAGCATAACTTTTATATGCACTGGGAAACCAAAAAATTTGTGTGACTCACTTTATTGTGATATTCATTTTATTGCAGTGGTCTGGAACCCAGCCTGCACTATCTCCAAGGTCTGCCTGTACTGACATGGAGTGCATATACACATGCATCTTTGGTGCGGCTAATTCACTACCAGGTTTGGGGGTAGGAAAGAAAATTGCATCTTTTCAGGGAGGATCAGAAATCTAGCTGAAATCCTAAACCTGCTGGGTTCCCCATCTCCTCCTTCTGTCCTTGGCTCTCAAGGGAAATGACTGAGTTTTGAACGGAACTGGGGCTGGAGGATTATTCCAGCTCAGAATAGTGGATCCTTGAACATGGGCCCTTGAGAGAGTCCAATGGAGTCTAAGTAATGTCCACTATGAAAAGAGAAATGAATAACTCCACCAATGAAAACAAGTGTCCAGAAAACAGCAAGTTTATCCTGTGCTAGAGCCAAGGAGCAACCAGGTGCCAATTACATCCCTGGGGGAAGGCAAGGGCAATGCAAGCACAGACTGTGCCCTGTTGTAGGAGAGAGACCAGAGGCAGGAAGGGAGGAAAATCTGAATCTATAAGCTTTCTTTTTATATAAACCAGACTCATAAGTTTTCTTTATTTCAGCTGGAACTCACATCACAGCTGCCCTATTTACTTACCTACCGGCTGCATTCCTTAGAACTAGTTTTTTTCCTGTTCAAATGGAAATCAGGCAGAATTGGGAAAATATTTCTTCAGCCAGCTCCTCAGTGCTGCTGTCTGAGGGAGACCATCTGACCTAGATGCCCTTCAAGTAAGTAAATACAGTTTTGCCCCCTCCCTGAGCAGAGGAGGGTGTACAAAAAAGGCAGAGAAAACGTTGGGTTCTGGAGGTGGGCTGATGCTGGTGTTGTTCTAACTGACTTCCCTCAGGTCCGTGGAGTCCAGTGGTGTGCTGGTAAATGTTTAACGACCAATTCTCGGGGCGGGGCGGGACGGGGGGCTGATTCGTAGTGCCTGCTGATTTCCATGGCCTATATGGAACTACCAAAAGTGAAGTCCCTGAACATGGAGTTGGGAAGAGATGTGCACTGGCACCCCATTTCATAGTATTTCTGCCATCTGATACAATAGAAGTACGTAACCTCCAGAACGTAAGTAATTATAAAACGCACTAAGATAATTAGTGAGTGATGAGTGTTGAGTATTTATTACCTTTGTTTTTGTTTTGTTTTGTTTTCGTTTTTTGGTTTCTTGGTTTTTTTAGCCGAGCCGCACGGCTTAGGGAATCTAAGTTCCCTGACCAGAGATCAAACTTGGGCCCCGGCAATGAAAGAGCCGAGTCCTAACCACTGGTCTGCCAGGGAATTCCCACCTTTGTTTTTAATATGATGTAATTGTCAGTTTTTATAATTTAATTTCAAATGATGTAGAATGCCTTTAACAACCTGCTCACAAAATTCTGGAAAATTGAACAGTCACTTCTTGCAGGCCAGTGTAGGCTGCCTTTAGGGCACCACTGGCATCCCTGGGATCCCTCTGTCACTTAGAGTCAGGGAATAAATGCATTGGTGTTAAAACCACTCCCACTGATGCAAAGGCCACACCACCGGGGGAGAGGTTTAGAGTGGGTTCCATTCTCTGAAGGAGGTTCGGTCTTCAGAAGACAGAACAGACAACTGCTTGGGGGAGAACAGAGGTTGAAAAACACCATGTGGGTTTTTTGTTGTTGTTCTACCCACTATGAGCATTTGACACATGGGTCAGGGGGTTCCACCTTACCCAGGCAGCTCCCAATTGTATGTGCTTCCGCTTACGTAGTTGAGATAGCTTGATAACTTCTAGTTTTATTCCCTTAAGATCCGTGTGCTCTAAGGATAGCTCTCTGGCTGGAGTTTCCCAGCATTATCTGGGTCTCAGACCTTTGCCATTTTAGCTGGCGGATCCTGGAGGTGTCTGTGGCTATATGGTTTTCCTTGTTACTTCCTGGACCCCACCTATAGGAGTTGGGATGCTACTTATCTCCCAAAACTCTCTTGTGGGAAAACTTCATGCATAAGAGAGACAACATTTTACTCAGCTGGGGTCAAGGGGTCACATCTGCCCCAGCCTCTGATCGTCTGAAAAATTGCTGAGCTTTATCCAAAGTACTCAGGTCCAGAAATGGCAGTGTAAGGAAAAAAGTGTATAAGGATTGAAACTTGAGGAGAAAAATCTTATTAGTAGGGTCTTATTAGTAGGGCCAAGAATTGAGGTAGATTTTTTGCTGAAGAATGTACAAAATGTGCTAGGGACAGAAGGTCAGACGGCAGACAGCTGCCTCAGAAGTGTTTAAAGTGTGGAGAGGTGGGAGTGAACAATGGTAGTAGGTTTGGGTCTTCCATTTTAGGGTTGTCTCTGGTGGCCACCTGCCGGCACAGTCAGTCTCACAATTCTTCACACTCATCAGGATCTTAGCTACATTGGCCCTGAAATTTAATGACCCTTATTCCCCTTCTGTCTTCATGTCCCTCCTAACCCAGGGTGGATTCTATGGTCCTTCAGTGTAATCACCCCTTGTGTATGTCTTTGTCTTTCTCCAGCATGCTTTAATGAGGTTCAGTACTGCCTGGAGATCCAGCTATACTTCCCTAGTAAATTCACTCCCCAATTTCTGATGGCAGTGGATGTATAGCCCCTGCTCCTATTGAGGCAGGTCCCACCCCAAACGTTGGGCTCCTCCCATCTCCCCATGTCTACTAAAGACCTTTGTCCTGCAGTTCTCCCCTCTCTCTTCTGAAACATCAACTATTATTGGAACCTCTACTCACCTGTTTGGGCTGACAGCCCAGGATGGATGCTACCTCTTTACTGTTCACATCATGAATGTCTTCCTCACACCCCTCCCCAACACCTTTTCTGGGCTATCCCCACATGGATACCCTTCTCACTTTTCTTGGGCTCTGACTCCCCACATCAGCATTCCCCCTACTGTGAGGATGCCTTGCTACTCTGCTCTGGCTCTGACACCACATGCCAGATCACTCCTCTCCATGGATGTCTACCTTGCTCTGCCTTACCTGACAGCTTCAGGACTGAATTGCTCAGGAAGGGGAAGGAGTAAGACTGCTTTTAAAAACTTTTACAGGGCTTCCCTGATGGCGCAGTGGTTGAGAATCCGCCTGCCGATGCAGGAGACATGGGTTCGTGCCCCGGTCCGGGAAGATCCCACATGCCGTGGAGCGGCTGGGCCCGTGAGCCATGGCTGCTGAGCCTGCGCGTCCAGAGCCTGTGCCCCGCAACGGGAGAGGCCACAACAGTGAGAGGCCCGCATACCGAAAAAAAAAAAAAATGTAAAAACCTTTACATAGTTACTGAGTTTTTTTTTTGAGATATAATAATAGCTAAAGCTCATGGTGCTTACTGGGTGCTGGGCATTGTTCTGAACACTCTATACTGAACTCAGGTAATTCTCACAGCCTCTATAGGAGGTTGTATAATTATAATCTCTAGGTCATAAATAAGGAAGTTGAGGCACAGAGAGGTTTAGTGACTTGTCCAAGGTCACTCATCTCATAAGTGATGGAACCAGGACTCAGGCAAATAAGTTCACCACACACCACAAGCAAAACTCTTCAGATATAGTTAAGCTCCACAGTGAACTGTCCCTGTTTTCATTCCTTTTCTTGTGTTTCCCAGAGAAAACACTACAGTCATTTGGTATAAGTTATTCCTATGCATATATTTGTACTTTCATTATACATATAGTATAACTTTGCATGCTTTTAAATTTTATGAATATTATACAGAATGCATTACCTTGCAAATTTCTTTTTTTTCTATCTACTTCATGATTTTAAGATTTATTCTTATTGCAATGCATAGCTTTAGTTCATTCCTTGAAATTGCTATATAATATGTTGTATGACTATATCACAATTTATTTATCCAAATACTGTGGGTGGGCAATTTAGGTTGTCCACAATTTTCCACTATTAAAAGTATTGCTGGAATTTCCCTGGTGGCACAGTGGTTAAGAATCCTCCTGCCAATGCAAGGGACACGGGTTCGAGCCCTGGTCTGGGAAGATCCCACATGCCGGGGAGCAACTAAGCCCGTGTGCCACAACTACTGAGTCTGCTCTCTACAGCCCGTGAGCCACAACTACTGAGCCCACATGCTGCAACTACTGAAGCCCACATGCCTAGAGCCCGTGTTCCCCAAAAAGAGAAGCCACCGCAATGACAAGCCTGCACACCGCAACGGAGTAGCCCCTGCTCTCTGCAACTAGAGAAAGCCTGTGCACAGTAACGAAGACCCAATGCAGCCAAAAATAAATAAATAAATAAATAAACAAAAATACAATCATTACTGAAATAAACATTTTTGTCTTTTTATGCAGTTGTGCAAGTTTCTTTAGAATATGT
The DNA here is from genome assembly GCF_026419965.1 of Kogia breviceps. NCBI lineage: Eukaryota > Metazoa > Chordata > Mammalia > Artiodactyla > Physeteridae > Kogia > Kogia breviceps. The sequence goes on along the minus strand of NC_081310.1, from coordinate 67,252,209 downwards.
GCTTAGCAGTAAAATAAGCTATGTGCATCTCCAACTATGCCTAAGTATTTTTCCAAAATGGTTTTACTAGTTTACATTCCAACTAGGGGTGACTGAGTTCACATTTTTTCACTTCCTTGCCAGTGTCTAGTATTGTCAAACTTTTAAAATTTTTCTAGTCTGATGTGTGTAAATATTCTTATTAATTTTCTAATTTACATGTCCCTGATTACTAGTGAAGTTGAGAATATTTTTATAAATATACAGAATTTGGGGTTTTTTCTTTGGTGAATTATCTGTTCACATCATCTGTCTATTGAGTTTATAATTTTCTTACTGTTTGAGGAATTTTTCAAAGTATAAAATGGATGCAAATTCTTTGCTCAGTTATAATTTCTCCTATTGTGTGGCTTGTTTTTTTCAGTTAATAGATGGTATTTTTGTTGCGCAGAAGATTATAATTTTCAGGCAATCAAACTGATTACTTTTTTCTGGTTTATATTCTTTGCATGTTGTTTAAAAACATCTTCCCTACACAAAAGGCATAAAGATATATCTGTATTTTCTTTTTAGAGTTCTAAAGTTTTGCTCTTGAAACATCTAAGTATCTACTCATTTGAAATTTATTTTTGTGAATATTATGAGGTAAGTATCTAATTTTATTTTTTTTCCGTATGGATACCTAATTGTCTCTGCATCATTTATTTAGAAGTCTATCTTTTCCCTGTTGATTTAGGATGCCATCTCTGTTTTTTACCAGATTTCCACATGTGTGGGTCTGTTTCTGGTTTCTTTAACCTGTTCCACTGGACTGTTTGTCTCTCCCTGTATGAATACTACACTGTCTTAATTATAGTAGTTTTTAGAAACAAGTCCTCATATCTATTAGAGCAAGACTCTCCTCCTTTTGTCATGGCTGAACTTGGCTCTTTGCTTTTCCATATTAATTTTATAATCAGCTTGTCAAGTCTTTTGTTTCTTAGCTTTTTACAACTTTATTAAGTTACATGTACAAAAACTGCACATTTTTAACATGTACACTTTGTTGAGTTTCAACATAGGTGTATACCCATAAAGTCATTGGCACAATCCAGTAAATTAATATCCCTGTAGCAAACAGACTCTGTGAGCTGCTCTAGCAAATTAATCGAACCCAAGGAGGGGGTGTTGGGAACCTCTGATGTATAGCCAATCATTCAGGAGTGCAGGTAACGACAATGTGGACTTATGACTGACACACTGAATTGGAGGGGGTCATTGGAACTTCCAGTCTACAGTGGGTTGGTCAAGAGCACAGGTGATAACCTCGGCCTGCAACTTGCATCTGAAGTGGGTGCGGGTGGGGAGTCTTGTGGGACTAAGCCCTTAATCTGTGGAGTCTGATGATACCTAAAGGTGGATAGTGTCAGAATTGAGTTGAATTGTAGACAACTGGGGTCTGAGAATTGTTTGTTGTTGTTATGGAAAGCACCTCCTCCCCTGCAGTGGAACTGGGTCTCAGAACCCCAAATATTCATGAATTGGTGTATCTTTTCATTTGTTTAGGTCCTCTGAGGGTTCTCTCAGCAATGTTTTGTACTTTTGAGTTTAAATATCTTGTACATTTTTTGGCAAATTTATCCCTGGATTGTATTTTTTTGCCATTATAAATGGTATTTTAAAATTTCAATTTCTGTTTTTTTGTTGCTAATATATAGAAATACACTTGATTTCAACCTTGTATCATGCAACCTTGCTGAACTCACTAAAACGTTCTGTAGCCTTTTTTTTTTTTTTTTTGGTAGATTCTCTAGGATTTTCTAAATAGAATATCATGTCACTTGAAAGTACAGACATTTTCACTTCCTTCTTTCCGATATGTATGCCTCTTATTTCTTTTTCTTTCCTTATTGCATTGGCTAGGACCAAGCTGTCTTATAAAGTCATTATGGCACCAAATTGACTGCCATAAAGTCATTCATAATATTCCCTTATTAATGCTTTAATGTCTGTAGGATCTATAGTGTTTACCCCTCCCTCACTCTCAATATTGGTAATATGTGTCTTCTCTGTTATTTTTCTGATCAATCTGGCTAGAGATTTATCCATTTTATTGATCTTCTCCAGGATTCAGCTTTTGGTTCCATTGATTGTTCTTTGTTATATTCTGGTTTTCAATTTATTTTCTGCTCTTTATTTCCTTTCTTCTACTTTGGTTCTAATTTTTCTTTTTTTTCCTAATTCCTTCAGGTAGAAGTTGAGGTTATTGATTGTAAATCTGTATACCTTTCTAACATTAGTATCTAGTGCTATAAATTTTTCTCTAAATCTTGCTTTAGATACACCCCACATTTTTTATAAGTCTTATTTTCATTTTCATTCAGATCAAAGTATTTTCTAATGTCCCTTGTGAATATTTGTTTGAAACATGAGATGTTTTCAGCAGTGTTGCTTAGTTTACAAATACTTGGGAAATTTTCAGGTATCTTTCTATTCTTAATATCTAATATATTCCCTCTTTGGCCAGGTAACGTATTTTGTATGATTTGAATCATTTGAAATGTTTCATGACTTGCTTTATGGCCCAAATTATCTATCTTAGTATATGTTTCATGGTGTGTATTCTGCTGCTGTATCACAGAGTATTCTCAAAATACCAGTTAGGTCCAATTGGTTGTAGGGTTGTTCAACTCTACTTTATCCTTGCTATTTTTTATCTACTTGTTCTATCAATTATTGAAATGGAAATGTTGAAAACTCCTGTTGTAATTGTGGATCTGTCAATTTCTCCTTGTGTTTCTATTAGGTTTTCTTTCATGTATTTTGAAGCTCTAATATTAGGTACATAAATATTTAAGGACTATTGTTTCCTCTTAAGGAATCTACCCCTTTGTCACTATGAAATGACTCTCTTTTTCCTGGTGATATTTCTTGTTCTGAAACTTACTTTGTCTGATATTAGTATAGTCACTACAGCTTTCTTTTGAAATAGTAACATGATACATCATTTTCATCCTTTTACTTTTAATCTGTCTTTTCCTATATATTTAAAATGGGTATCTTAGAAAATAATTGTCTTTTAAAAAAATCCAATCTGACAATTTGCCTTTTGGTTAGACTGTTAAGACTAACTGTATTTAATGTGATTATTGACATGGTTGGGTTTAAATCTATCATCTTGCTATTTGTTTTCTATTTGTCTCTTCTTGATTTCCTTTATCCTTTTTTTTCCTGTCATCTTTTTGGTTGATAATTTTAATGATTCTACTTTATCTCCTTTATTAGCTTATTAGCTATACTCCTTTGTATTATTCTTTCAATTGTTGCTTTAGGGTTTATAGTATTCATCTGTAACTTATACAGTCTATCTTTACCACTTCATGTGAAATAGACCATCTGTACAAAGTATATTTGCTTTTCTTCCATCCCAACTTTTGTGCTACTGTTGTCATATATTTTACCTCAACATATGTCATAAACCCTATAATAAACTATTATTATTATTACACTAAACAGTAAATTAGCTTTTAAATGTATATTTTAAAATTATTTAAAATTTATATTTATGCAAGTATTTACCATTTCCAGTAATTTCTTTTATTCTTTTACGTGGATTCAAATTTTCAGCTAGTATCATTTTCCTTTTGTACTTCCTTTAACATTTCTTATACTGCTGGTCTGTTTGTGATCTTCTCTCTTTGCTTTAAGACTTTATCACTAGTTTTAAGCAATTTGATCATGATATGTCTTGATGTATTTTTCATATTTCTTCTGCTTAGGGTTCATTGGGATCTGTAAGTTTACAGTTTTGATCAAATTCAGAACATTCTTAGTAATTATTTCTTTAAATATGTTTTCTGTTCCTCTTTTCTGGGTCTCTGATTATATGTATATTATGAAGTTTGATGTTGTCCCTCAGTTCACTGATGCTCTGTTTATTTTTTATCAGACTTTTTCTTGGTGTTACATTTTTAATTGTTTCTATTGCTATGTCTTTCGGTTTGTAAAGTCTTTTCTTGTATAGAGTCTAATAATATGTTATAATCTCATCTAGTATGTTTTTCAACCTATAGAATTTGATCAGGTATTTTGTTATGTCCTCCATATCTCTCCTTATCATGTACACTCATTCCTCTACATTCTTGAACACACAGAGTATATTTATCATTATGTTTTAATGTTCTTGTCCACTTAATTCTATCATCTGTGTCATTTCTGAGTTTGTTTCAATAAATTTACTTTTCTCTTCATTAAAGGTTATATTTTCCTATCTCTTTGCATGCTTGGTAAGTTTTGCTTGGATGCCAGACTTTGTGAATTTTACACTGTTGGTTGCTGGATTTTAAAAATTATATATGTATTTAAATAATTTTGAAGTTTGTTCTAGGATACAGTTAAGTCATATAGAAATAGACTGATTCTTTCTTGAACTGCTTTCAGACTTTGTTAAGCAGGTCTAGAGCAGCCTTTAGTCTAAGGCTAATTTGGCCTCACTACTGAGGTAATACCAGTATGAGGACTCTACTTTATGCCCCATGATTTAGGAGATCCTTCCCCTCTGGCTTGTGGGAATAAGAACCTACTTTCTTGAGCTGTGTGAGCAATGGGGATTGTTCTGCCTCCTCCTTTAAGTGGTTCTTTCCCCAGCCTTGGGTAATTTCCTCATATGCATGCACTGATCAGTACTCAGGTGAAAACTTGAGGGAACCCTCTGTAGATCTCTGAAGCTCTCTATATGTGTATCTCTCTCCTCTCCAACTCTGCCCTTCAAAGTCTGGCCAACTTGGACTTCCAAAACTGAACTTTGATCCTTAATTCAGAGATCACTTTGTTTGTTTACCTTCTCTCAGAAGTCATTATACAATGCTGCCTGTTGTCCAAAGTCTGAAAACCATTATTTCATATATTTTGTCAATTTTTTAAAAGTTGTTTAAGGTGGGATGGCAAATCCAGTCCCTGTTACTCCTTTACAGACAGAAATGGAAATCTTCACTATCTTTACTTGCCTGGTTGCCTACAACCCCAAGTACTTAGAAAAAATTTACATATTTGCAGAGGTAGATGTGACAAAATTCTAATACATTAGTACATAAATCCAACCACCACTTTGGTTGGTGGTTTTACCACCACTGTGACCCCCTCAATAGATGATGTTCTTGGGGATGGCTTCTTCTATGGTGGGGGGGGCGGGAATCAGGTAAGGTATGCAGCACGGGAGATAGCCTATGGTTAGTGAGAAATTTCTGCCCCTTTTCCACTCAGATCCTACCAGTCTATAAGTAAATGAATGTGATGTTATCATTGAGGAAATCTTAACATTTCTCAAAATGCAATAATATCTCCCATTTAAAAAACAAAACAAAGACCTCTCCCTATATTCCTACTCCAGCTATTGCCCAATTTCACTCTTTTTTACAGCTAAAATTCTTGAAAGAGCTCTCTAAACTTGCTCTCTCATCTCCTCTCTCATGTCCTCTCTCTTGCATTCTGTCTGGTCAGGCTTTGGCTTCACCATTTCAGTGAAACAGTTCTTGTCAGGGTCTCCAGTGTCCTCCATGCTGCAGACGCAATGATCGTTCCTCATTTCTTATCTTCTGTTGCCTCTCATTTGGACATAACTTATCATGCCCTCTTTTGAAACCTTTTTTTCCCCTTGGCCTTTGGGAAATCACTCTCATCACTCTCTTCCTACCTCACTGACAGCTCCTTCTCAATCTCTTTTGCTAGCTCCTCATCATCTTCCTGACTTTTTTTACCCATACTTACTACCTAGATGATCCACCAAGTCCATGGCTTTAAATACCATTTATATATTGATGATTTCCAACTTTACATCCCTGTTTCCACCCCTTACGCTACATTTAACTCCTCTCTTCAACTGACTACTTATTATACAACTCCACTGGATATTCAATAGATATTATTAAACAAGTCTCAAACTAAACTGATCTTCTCCCTCAAATTCATGTACCTGTAGTCTTCTCCTTCTCCATAAATGGCATCGCTACCCTACCAGTTATTCAGGTAAAAAAATTGGGGCTAGTCTTTGTTCCTGTCACATTCACATCAACCCATCAACAAATTCTGTCAGCTGCACCTTCAAGTCCAATAATTTATTACCACCTCTATTAGTACGCAGTAGTCTAAACTGCCACCAAATTCTCCAACAGCTTCTTATTCCACATAGAGTAGGCTCAAAGTCTTTGCTTTGGCTCACAAGGCCATTCATGATTAGTCATCCTTGCTACTTCTCTGACTTCATCTCCTACTCCTCCACCCTCACTGATTCTACCACCCTTACCCTCTTGCACATTCCCTCCTTGTTCACCTGCACCTACTATTTCCTCTTTCCAGAGCACTTTTCCCCCAGCTATCCCCATGGCTTACTCCATCACTTCATTTGGGTCTCTACTCACATATCGCCTTACCAAAGAGACTGTATCATCTTTCCTGCCTTATTCATCTGTAAACATTTATAACCACTTGCCAAGTTGTTGATTAAGTAATTATCTATTTCAGCTCCACCTCCCACCCCCACTAGAATGTACCATGACAGCATGACTGAGAATTACTACCATTGGCTATATAATAAATTATTTTTAAAGACAAACAGTAGCAGAGGAGAGTGATCAACAGGTTCCAATACTTTAGAGAAGTCCAAACTGGTAAGTACTGGAAAACATCTATCGGACTGGGCAGCTGGAAGGACTAGCAACATTGAGAGCAGTTTGTGCAGGTTGTTGTTGGCTGGAGGCACCAGACTGCAGTGGATTGAGGATGTCCTTTCCTTCACAGTCTCCTAGTTCTTCCCTCAAAAAACTCTTCCCCGACCTTCACAGCTCTCAATCCTAATAGTCACACAGTCATAACTGTGTATGAAACACTCCCCATGGGGCATTGTCAGTCCCTGCTCTCCAGCAGGGCATAGTCTGGTGGAGGAGAGCCCAGGGAGCTCCCAGTTAGATGGTGTGTGTGTGTGTGTATGTGTGTGTGTGTGTGTGTGTGTGTGTAGAAATAATAATCATTAAAAAACAACAAATGTAAAAAAGCCAATCAGGAAGACACCTAAAGTCAAATGAATGCATGCTAAAGGGATGCCCGAGAGAAGAGGTTAACTCTGGAAGGAAGGCAGGGACACCCCTGCTGGCTCTGCAGCACTGAGACCGACTGGGACATGATGTCTGTAATTCATAGCCGATCAATCCTGGAGGGCCCAGTGCTCCAAGCCCTTTGGAAACCACTCTCTTCTCTGACAGCTGAGCCCTCCTCCTCAGAGGCCTAGGGCAGGAAGGTTTCTCTGTGAGATGCACTCTGGTGCCCCGCAGCCAGGATGATGGACAAGGAGGCAAGAGCTGCTCAGGGCAGCTGAGACCAGTGGGGCTGAGCAGGGAGAGGAATATGGCAGTGACACAGCTCTGTGTGTAGAGAATGATGAAGGCTCAAAGGCAGAGCCCGGGGGAGCACCAAGTTTAGCAAGGGGAGTGCATGAAGAAAGCAGAGAAGGGCTGTCAGAAAAAGATGGAGAAAACAGGAAATGCGAAGACAGTTTCACCATGAGAGTGGGAACGCCAAGAGTGACTGCTGAATGCTCCAGAGAGGCCTGGAAGCACCTCCTTTAGATCTGATCATTAGGAGATCTCTGGAGAAATTGGGGAGAGCAGGAACAGTGGAGAGGAGGAGGCAGAAAGCAGATTTCAATGGGCTGAGCAGCAAGTGGAAAGTGAGGAAGGGGGTACAGGTCAGCGGGGTGCCAGATTTAGCAAATAAAAATAGAGGACACCCAGTTACATTTGAATGTAAGATAAACAATGAATAATATTTTTAGTATTAGTAGAATAAACCAATTATTCGTGGTTTATCTGAAATTCAAATTTAACTGGCCATTCTGTATTTTGTGTAGTAATCCTAACAGGATGACATGTGGACTTCTCTCTCAAGCAACGTGGCTGGGAATAAAAGATGAGTGCCTGGGCCATAGATGAAAGGGGACCCAGGTCAACGGAAAGTTATGTCTAGATGGGATTGTCTGAGCATGTAGAGCAGACAACACTTCCTGTGGTCTGTTTGTAGGCTAAAGGGAAAGAGCCCATAGTGGGAAAGGCTAAGGACACTGTTGAGGGAGTAATTGATTATGTAAACCATGGGCCTCTAGCCAGGGTGAGAAATCACTTCCCACCCATAAAAAGCAGACAGTCCCTCCCCAGCCCTCCATCCCACAAAAAGCTCAGGAAACACACATTTCCAATTTTAATTTGCAAGTTGTTTGCTGCTACTTTAAAACTACAGGATTGTGGGTTTAATATGGAATCTTTCCAGTAAAAATTGTTTTCTTTTGCTCTGTCTTTTTCTTGGTGTTTTAATGGACCATCATAGCTGCAAACATTTTTCTAAATAGATGAATCCACTTTGTCAACATCGTTTCTCAAAATCCCATCACCAGAGCAAATCATTTTTCATGGCTAGATTCCATTACCACTTCAGGCCACAAGCCTGAGTTTTTTTTTTTGTTTGTTTGTTTGTTTGTTTTTTTTTGCGGTACGCGGGCCTCTCACTGCTGTGGCCTCTCCCGTTGCGGAGCACAGGCTCCGGACGCGCAGGCCTAGCGGCCATGGCTCACGGGCTTAGTTGCTCCGCGGCATGTGGGATCCTCCCGGACCAGGGCACGAACCCGTGTCTCCTGCATCGGCAGGCGGATTCTCAACCACTGCGCCACCAGGGAAGCCCAAGCCTGAGTTTTTGAAGCAAATGAATCAGATTAGTGCTGTAACCCAGCTCTTCCTTCCTCTTTATCTATTTTAAATCTCACTGTGAATGGTGAATTTGTCAAAGCCCCTTTTGATGATGAAAGATTGATATCATTGGAGTCACCACATGATATATTCAACAGCTGTTTTTCTTCCACATTACACCCTATTCCAGGGTCACATCTGGTTTGAAAAACTGGAAAACTGATGTCTTTTTGTTTATTTTTGTTCATTTTCCTCTAATTCCTTAGATTTCTGCCAGATTGGTAGCCTTCGTGACTCTTTTGTTTCTATGCTTGTGTGACAGAAAGAAAAAGCACCCCCCTTTCCTCAAATCCTAACCCTAAGTCTGTCTGGTCTTAGCCCAGCCCATAAAGGCTAATTCCTTGCTGGGTTTTAGGCATGTGGGCCTCACAGCAGAAGCAGCACTGTGGCTTCCACTGCCTTTCCTAAGAATGTCCCTGGCATTCAAGACATTAGCAATGTCCCTCCTTCATAAGGGTCTCTGAGACTTTTAGTAAGGAAAAAAATAATAATAATAACAACATAGAGATACACAAATTCCTTTTTTCCCAAATTACTTGCCCTATATTAGCTTCAAAATAAGAGTTTGCCAGCTTTGTGTTAAAGAAAGTATCAGTGGACTGCCCACAGTACTGCTTGTTCTGTTTCTGATCAGCTCCAGGCATCAGCAGAATCCATGTAAGTGGAGAACAATTGCTTTGAACAGACATCCTCAAGATAACCCATAATTTTTCCTTTTGCTTCCTCTCTCTTAGTACTCTGATTAGAGGTTGGTCGTCTTTGACACCTGGAATTCAAGACTGGGTCAGGGGATGTTATGTTTGGGACCTGATCTCAAATGAAATATCTCTACCCAGTTAAGGAGTAATTTAAGACTTTTCCTATGGTGCTTATCCCAAAAGGTAGACAAGTGCAGAGAGGGCTGGAGTTAAACTGGGGCCAGGACAGGACATGAAAGGGAAATTTCTTTATGGATCAAAATATTTGCAGAGTTTCAGGCAGGCATGGTACCAACAGGACCCTCTGTTGACTGCTTCCTTCTGCTAAGCTCACCAGGGCATCAGGGTGGAGTGGCTCAGTATCAGGGACGATGTCTCCTGGAACATGTGGCCTAAATCACCTTATCTGAAGGTTGAAGTTCTCAAACTGTTCAAGCCAGAAAGGACTTTGAAGTCCCTGTAGCCCAGGGTCTGCCAGACTTTTAATTTCATGGTCTGTTAGGACTTGGGGGGGGGGGGGGGAATAAGGTTAAATAATAACAGATTGTCAATTTTTATTTTGCCTATTGAACAAATATAATATCTTCTGTCATCATTTCAAAAAACGGCACCTTAACATAAAAATATGAAAGACTTATTCTTACTCTTAACATAAAGGTTATATCCCAGTTCTTTCTTAGAACGTCAGTGTCAAGCTTACACCAACGTTACACAAATATATTAGAACATGTGTGTGGATGTGCATGCATCCAAATGCACACATGCTTATCATCATCCACCTTAGTTTTGCCTTATCACACAGGAGCTGTAGTGTGCTGATTGAGTACATGAACTCTGGGGTCAGAATACCTGAGTTCAAACACAGGCTATACTACTCATGGTCTGAAGAACCTCAGATGAGTTACTAACTTCTCTGAGCCTTGGTTTTATCATCTATTAAGAGATGGTGATTATACACTTTTCCAGATTTGTTATCAGGATTAAATGAGTTAATATTTGAAAAGAATTTGGCACAAAGGAAACACCTGGTAAATAACAGTCATTATTATTATATTTCCACAGACCAGGAAGTCTTCATAAACTGGCCTCTGGGAACTGCAGATAGAGCAATGGTTTCCTCTTCCAGATAAGGAGAAACTGTTCTAGAGGAGACGTGACTTGTCCAGCTAAGGTCCATGACCAGTTACTGAACATACTGAATAACGTGAGTAGAACTCAAGTCTCTTGACCAAGTATGATGTATCTCTGAAGTTTTCTAGAAAAAATTGAATTTGGCAAATGGCTGGAATCACTGGGCATCTGTCCAGTGTCTGGAGGGATGGGCAGGGAGCTAGCACTTTAGTGGGGCACAGTGAGGTCAGTCAAGAGCCACCAGGAAGTCTGGCTACTGCTGCCTTCCTTTCTCTTTCCTCCAACCCCAGAGAAAAATGAAAACAGGAGTAGGTTACCGCCTGGGGGTGAGGGGTGAGGGAGTCCCCACGTGAGGCAAGAGTAGGTGAGAAGTTGCGCTTTGCAAATCTTCCTCTTTCTTCCTTCAGTCCCACCACAGAACACACCTGCTGAGCCTCTCAGGTCCCGCCTCTCACAACTCAGCTGGGGGTGGCCCCCTCTGCTGCATGAGGTCCTGCCCTCCCAGTCACCAGTCACAGGGAGATGCCCCAACACTATGACTTGTTTTTGCTGTTGTGATTTGGGGGCTATTCCTCATTTCCTAAGCCTTGGTGAGGGCCACTGGGTCAGGTAGGGACTGCGTTTAGTGGCTGGTAACACACCCATGTCAGTGAGGCTGCCTTTCGATTTTACATGGCAGGAAATCAGGTTGCCTGAGGCAGACTCCTTCAGCCTCTCTGCTCCATCATCCTTTGCTTATGACTTTCATCCTCATGATTGCCTCCTGATCACATGTTCCAGGCAGGAAGAAGAAAAAAGACAATGATAAAAAAGGAAGGGGTGGGCCTATATCAGGAAATCCAACCTTTCTCACAAAAGCTCCAGCAGCTTCTGCAGATGCCTCATTGGTCAGAGCTATGTCAGAGCTCCTAGGTCCAAGGGAGGCTGGGAAATATGTTGTGTCTGGGCCACAAATTGTGATTTATTAGTAAGGAAAGAATGGATAATTGGTAAGAAACATTGTCTGCCAAGAAGGCATAATGAATAAAATTGAGGCTTTTTGTTTCCCTTTATCTCTAAAGTCTACTTCACCAGGTCACGTTTGAAGGAACTGTTAGTCCAGCTCCAGAGACCTTGACATCTATATGGGTCTTCACTGAAACCTCCATGCACATGTGCAGTAGGTCACACGGCACACCTAGCCAACCTTTTCTACAAGCCTCTTTATGCTATTATCTGCCTCCTCTCGGTACTGCTCCAATCTCCCTCTCTTGCTAAACAAAGTAAAACCGGTCTCTTTTCACTCACACCTCTGAACTCCTGTCCTATGTTTCCATGGTTTCCTTCAGTGGTCTCTGTGCCTTTTCTTGTGGAAATTGATTTGGTCTCTGGGCTTTTACAAGTCTAGGCCTGTACCCATCACCCCTATAAGCACAACCATGGCTAAAAACAAAGAATCTGGGAGATTACATTGGGGCCTGTAACACATCCTTTTATATTTCCCCAGCTACCCAGGTGATGAGTGAACCCATGTAAACTCCAGCCCTGCTTACACATACCACATCTGTAGACACCTGTCAGGGCCAGTGAGCCCCTCTCTGCCGCCATGGAGACCCGGCTGCAGCCTTCCCGCTCAGCCTCCTGCTCTCCTTGCACTCTGTTTTAGTCCAAATTTTCCCTCTCCACGTTCATACCCATCCTATTGGATTCAGCCCAGTAATTTTCATTCACTCCTTCAAAGGCCCGCTTAAGATTGACTCTGAGAAGGCTCTCTCAGTTAACCTCGCCTGCCTCCAAGCCAGCCAGTCCACGGTGCTACTCTGAAAGTAAGCCCCTGTTTTATATTATTTTTATTTGACTTGGTATTCAACTTTTGGATCTCATGTCTGTTTTCTTTATAGCTGTTTTCTCTCCACCATTAGACTGTGAGCAACCTGAGGGTACGGGTAGGGCCTGGGTCTCCTATCAACCCCTCAGAACAGGGGTCACTCTTTTTTTTCTAGCTGGTGTGTTTTGGGCACCTTCCATGTGTCAGACACTGAGGGAGGTGCTAAGGATATAAGGCAGATGCAGTCCCTGGCTTCCCTCTTCTGGTCCTTTTCCTGCCCCAGGACGGTGCTCTGCCTGATCCATCTGACTGACCACTGTCATGATGGAGATGTGGAAGCACATTGGGATTCAGCCCCCAGAGATGAGCCCCATCACTGTCTTCCTGGACCCCAAGTTTATACCGCTCTGGCAGCTCCTCTGAGAAGTCCCCAGGTCTCCTCCCAGTATCCCGGCTTCCAGTGTTCCTGTGTTGGTTCCGCCTGCCTGCCTACAGCACAGCCAGGGACTGAAGGAGCTTTTATTCCAAATGAGGGCAGTCAGCTGAATTTCCAAGTAACAGATTTTTTCCACTTCAATTTTTCTCTTTTGCCCAGATAACACATTCATTTTGTGGAAAAGGGATGGGGCAGTTCTTCTAAGGGTTAATGATTTTATGAGGAATACCTGGGGGATGGACAAGGCTCAGCCAAAGCCGTTCCCCTGTTGGGGGAGAAGGCAAGAGGAAGCAATGGAGAGGGCTCTCCAGCCCCCAAGGAAGACAGAGAGGATGAGGTCAAGTCAGGGGGCCAAGCCTTTTCTCCTCCTACCCCATTCGCCACCCACCATTCCTTCATCTCTTTCCCTTTATTTGTCTTCTTCTCTTTCTCTCTTCTTTCCTGTTTTCTTCTGTCCCTCTCCTTCTTTGTTCATGCATTCATTCATTCATGCATTCTCTCAGTGGGCATTGCTTTAGCAGCTGCTGTATGTTAAACACTGGGCTATAAGCTAAAAATACAGAGTCAAAAAGTCAAGGCTCAAGACTTTTATGGTCTAGGGCCTGTGGAGGGTGGGGCACCCAGATAACAGGCTGGGGGGAGGAGTGACAATTGGCAAAGAGAGTTAACTGCTAAGTCTCCAAGTACATTCAGAGTCTAAGGCAGTACATCTAAAACAGGGAAAACTGGGATCAACGAGACAAGACTCAGAGAACCTCTAGTGTGTATCCATGCCGCCTGGCTCATTAATCTCTCCTATCCTATCCTAGGCAGAGACATCTCAGTGGGAAAGAACATGGACTATGTGAGCAGGCTGCCCCCCATTCAAATCCCAGGTCTACCACTTTCTGTGATCATAACAAGTCACTTAATCTTTTATTTATTTATAACAGATTTTCTTTTTCTAGGGCCATTTTGGGTTCACAGCAAAATTCAGCAGAAAGTACAAAGAGTTCCCCATGTACACCTGCCTCCCCCTCCAGGCACAGCCTCCCCTACTATCAATATCCTGCACCAGAGCGGGACGTCTGTTACAGTCAAGGAACCTACACTGACACATCATTATCACCCAAAGTCCATAGTTTACCTTCAGGTTCACTCTCAGTGTTGTACATTCTATGGGTTTTGACAAGTGTGTAATGACATGTATCCACCAGTACACTGTCATACAGAAATAGTTTCACTGCCCAAAAAACTCTCTGTGTTTGCCTTCAGTTGGTCTTTTTATCCTCAATTTCTTCTTCTTTGGGCGATCATGGGGATAAAACGTGGTAATATATTGTACATGAGTGCCTTGCTTTAGCTGTGAGTTATTAGTATAATATTCTCATGAAAAGCCCAGAGGCCCTCCCCCAGTGGGCCCTGATCATATTGCACGGTATTGGAGGAAGGAATGAACCAGGTGGCGAGGGGTGAATGCTCTCCAGAACAGCGAGGTGACACGCTGTCTCAGCTGGTTGGGTGGTAGGCTACTTGGGGAGCAATAGTGGAAGGAGGATACGGAGATGCATGGGATTCCAAAGGGACTCTGGACTGCTCTTTGCTCCCGAAGTAACCCATCCAACTTTATCCAGGCAGTCCTCTGACTGCTCTTGGCAGGAATTTAGAGAGCCTGCGTGAGTCGGGTCCACGTGGCTGATGTGGGGAGGGAGGGAGGGAGGGACAGGGAGGACTCATGCCCAGGCTAGGCCACGCTGGCTTTGGAGAAATTGTTCCTGAAAGTCCCTGGCAGGAAGAGGGCTGCTGTAGGCTGTTAACCTGCCATGCAAATCGACAAGTAAACAGTCTCCAGTGAGAATCTCAGATGCCTGGTTCATTGCAGAGACCCAGACACTCATCCTGGGCTCCAGGTGGGGGCCAGCTAGAGGGAGCCTGTGCACAAGCCGAGGCAGAGCTGCTGGCCTCTCACCCCTCCCATATCCAGACAGGGATGCTGCCCAGGAGACCTCAGTCTCCTCCTGCCCCCAGACAGGCACAGGGAGAAGAAGACTTGACAATACAGATGGCACAAATATATCACCTGTTGTTCACATGGGAAAACTCATTCTAGGGTCTGCTTGGGCTGACTAGACAGAGCAAATGAACTGGACCCTGGTGCTAGAGACAGGGGTGGGCTGTGTGGTGTGCTTGGGATTACACCCTCAGTCTCCACCTCCATTGGGTCTGTCACCAGGCAGGGGCACAGCTGGGTTTGGGGGGATGCCAGGTACTTGCTGTATATATACTCAGAATTTATTGGCCTGTGGTAAGCAGGGGTGGGGAGGGAGAAGATGGAATGGAACACATCTGGTGACCTGATTTTTTTGTTTTCCTACTCTTGCTTGGTTGAGGGCTTTTGCTGTGCTTGGGGCTGGAGGAAGAAGTCTGGAAAATGGGATGAGGCCCTAGAAGGGAAGAGCGGGGACGGGGAGTGTACATTACTTGGCTGGGCTCAGACAGGGAGAGCCAGTTTGATCCTGGGAAGACCTTACAGAGTGGGAGGGGACTCAGTTTCCTTGTGTGAAGATTCGATGAGGGAGAAAAGTATGATCACATGAACATTCAGCAGCATTTCCAACAAAGACAAAATATGCAACCATATCCATGCATAAACCCAAAAGAAGTACATAAACACATACACCTTCAACTATAGTTGCAAACGCAGCCATCAACTGTACATACAATGAAAGCTCATACATCTTACTTACACGCATACTGCCTCTGAAACACAGGCAGCCATGTTCATGAAGACCAGAGGGAGTCACACTGACCCTAAAGATCAAGACCAACGTGCCTTGAACCATCATCACTCCTTGGATGTTGCAAAGCCTAATGCCCATCTCAAGTTTTCTGCGTACTTCCAGAGGGCATGCCTGCTTTTAATGAATCATATAGGCCAGGGTCCCCTGGCCATTCCTCACAACAATCTCTGTTCCACATCACCTCCATGCAGACTGAGGGCATGGCAGAAACACTCTCAAGTCTTCCATGATGTGGCAAACTTAGGAAGATTTGAAGAAATGAAGAAATTTACATTATAACAATGTAAAAAACTCAAATAATAGACATTTCTGTTCTTATTTTTTGTTGTTGTTGTTTTGTTTTTGTTTTTTTGTGGGACGCGGGCCTCTCACTGTTGTGGCCTCTCCCGTTGCGGAGCACAGGCTCCGGACGCCCAGGCTCAGCGGCCATGGCTCACGGACCCAGCCGCTCCGCGGCATGTGGGATCTTCCCGGACTGGGGCACGAACCTGCGTCCCCTGCATCGGCAGGCAGACTCTCAACCACTGCGCCACCAAGGAAGCTGTCTGTTCTTATTTTTAAAAACCTATTGGTCGGGCTTCCCTGGTGGCGCAGTGGTTGGGAGTCCGCCTGCCGATGCAGGGGACGCGGGTTCGTGCCCTGGTCCGGGAGGATCCCACATGCCGCGGAGCGGCTGGGCCCGTGAGCCATGGCCGCTGGGCCTGTGCGTCCGGAGCCTGTGCTCCGCAGCGGGAGAGGCCACAGCAGTGAGAGGCCCGCATAACGAAAAAAAAAAAAAAAAAAAAAAAAAAAAAAAAAAAAACCTATTGGTCACTCTCACAACTCCAGACCCAGACTCTCTCCACTTTATTCAGCAAATCTTCTTTCCCCTCTTCTCTGTTGTCTTCTTCTCAGGGACAAAATCCAAATTCCTCTCATTTTCTTGCATGGAGCAACTCAGCTGTCTCCAACCTCTGTCCCCAACCTTGGCTCCTGAACCCCCTTAGGATAGCCAAAAACTCACTGGAAACTCTGAAAATAGCCCCCATGAGTTGCTGATTAAGGCCATCTGCTTCTCCCATCTTCCTCTATCGGGGTAATATATATATATATATTATATATATATTATATATATAATATATATATAATATATATATTATATATATAATATATATATATAATATATATATACATCTTTATTGGAGTATAATTGCTTTACAATGGTGTGTTAGTTTCTGCTTTATAACAAAGTGAATCAGCTATACGTATACGTATATCCCCATATCTCCTCCCTCTTGCGTCTCCCTCCCACTCTCCCTATCCCACCCCTCTAGGTGGTCACAAAGTACCGAGCTGATCTCCCTGTGCTATGTGGCTGCTTCCCACTAGCTATCTATTTTACATTTGGTTGTGTATATATGTCCATGCCACTCTCTCACTTCGTCCCAGCTTACCCTTCCCCCTCCCCATGTCCTCAAGTCCATTCTCTACATCTATATCTTTATTCCTGTCCTTCCCCTAGGTTCTTAGGAACCATTTTTTTATTTTTATTTTTTAGATTCCATATATGTGTGTTAGCATATGGCATTTGGTTTTCTCTTTCTGACTTACTTCAGACTGTATGACAGTCTCTAGGTCCATCCACCTCACTACAAATAACTCAATTTCATTTCTTTTATGGCTGAATAATATTCCATTGTATATATGTGCCACATCTTCTTTATCCAGTCATCTGTCAATGGACACTTAGGTTCCTTCCATGTCCTATGGCTATTGCAAATAGAGCTGCAATAAACATTGGGGTACATGATTCTTTTTGAATTATGGTTTTCTCAGGGTATATGCGCAGGAGTGGGATTGCTGGGTCATATGGTAGTTCTATTTTTAGTTTTTTAAGGAACTTCCATACTGTTCTCCATAGAGGCTGTATCAATTTACATTCCCACCAACAGTGCAAGAGGGCTCCCTTTTCTCCACACCCTCTTCAGCATTTATTGTTTGTAGATTTTTTGAGGATGGCCATTCTGACTCGTGTGAGGCAATAACTCATTGTAGTTTTGATTTGCGTTTCTCTATGGATTAGTGATGTTGAGCATCCTTTCATGTGTTTGTTGGCAATCTGTATATCTTCTTTGAAGAAATGTCTATTTAGGTCTTCTGACCATTTTTGGATTGGGTTGTTTGTTTTTTTGATAGTGAGCTGTGTGAGCTGCTTGTAAATTTTGGAGATTAATCCTTTGGCAGTTGCTTCATTTACAAATATATTCTCCATTTTGAGGGTTGTCTTTTAGTCTTGTTTATGTTTTCCTTTGCAATGCAAAAGCTTTTAAGTTTCATTATGTCTCATTTGTTTATTTTTGTTTTTATACCCATTGCTCTAGTAGGTGGGTCAAAAAGGATCTTGCCATAATTTATGTCATAGAGTGTTCTGCTTATGTTTTCCTCTAAGAGCTTTATAGTGTCTGGCCTTACATTGAGATCTTTAATCCATTCTGAGTTTATTTTTGTGTATGGTGTTAGGGAGTGTTCTAATTTCATACTTTTACATGTAGCTGTCCAGTTTTCCCAGCACCACTTATTGAAGAGGCTGTCTTTTCTCCATTGTATTTTCTTGCCTCCTTTATCAAAAATAAGGTGACCATATGTGCATGGGTTTATCTCTGGGCTTTCTATCCTGTTCCATTGATCTATATTTCTGTTTTTGTGCCAGTACCATACTGTATTGATTACTGTAGCTTTGTAGTATAGTCTGAAGTCCAGGAGCCTGATTCCTCCAACTCTGTTTTTCTTTCTCAAGATTGCTTTGGCTATTCAGGGTCTTTTGTGTTTCCATACAAATTGTGAAATTTTTTGTTTTAGTTCTCTGAAAAATGCCATTGGTAGTTTGATAGGGATTGCATTGAATCTGTAGATTGCTTTGGCTAGTATAGTCATTTTCACAATGTCGATTCTTCCAGTCCAAGAACATGGTCTATCTCTCTATCTGCTTGTATCATCTTTAATTTCTTTCATGAGTGTCTTATAGTTTTCTGCATACAGGTCTTTTGTCTCCTTCGGTAGGTTTATTCTTAGGTATTTTATTGTTTTTGTTGCAGTGGTAAATGGCAGTATTTCCATAATTTCCCTTTCAGATTTTTCATCATTAGTGTATAGGAATGAAAGAGATATCTGTGTATTAATTTTGTATCCTACTACTTTACCAAATTCATTGATTAGCTCTAGTAGTTTTCTGGTAGCATCTTTAGGATTCTCTATGTATATTATCATGTCATCTGCAAACAGTGACAGCTTCATTTCTTCTTTTCCAGTTTGGATTCCTTTTATCTCTTCTTCTTCTCTGATTGCTGTGGCTAAAACTTCCAAAACTATGTTGAATAATAGTGGTGAGAGTGGGCAATCTTGTCTTATTCCTGATCTTAGAGGAAATGGTTTCAGTTTTTCAACAATGTTGGCTGTGGGTTTGTTATATATGGCCTTTATTATGTTGAGGTAAGTTCCCTCTATGCCTACTTTCTGGAGGGTTTTTATCATAGATGGGTGTTGAATTTTGTCAAAAGCTTTTTCTGCATCTATTGAGATGATCATATGGTTTTTCTCCTTCAATTTGTTAATATGGTTTATCACATTGATTGATTTGTTTATACTGAAGAACCCTTGCATTGCTGGGATAAACCCCACTTGATCATGGTGTATGATCCTTTTAATGTGCTGTTTGATTCTGTTTGCTAGTATTTTGTTGAGAACTTTTGCATCTATGTTCATCAGTGATATTGGCCTGTAGTTTTCTTTCTTTGTGATATCTTTGTCTGGTTTTGGTATCAGGGTGATGGTGGCCTCATAGAATGAGTTTGGGAGTGTTCCTCCCTCTGCTATATTTTTGGAAGAGTTTGAGAAGGACAGGTGTTAGCTCTTCTTTAAATGTTTGATAGAATTTGCCTGTGAAGCCACCTGGTCCTGGGCTTTTGTTTGGTGGAAGATTTTTAATCACAGTCTCAATTTCAGTGCTTGTGATTGGTTTGTTTATATTTTCTATTCCTTCCTGGTTCAGTCTTGGAAGATTGTGCTTTTCCAAGAATTTGTCCATTTCTTCCAGGTTGTCCATTTTATTCTCATATAGTTGCTTGTAGTAATCTCTCATGATCCTTTGTATTTCTGCAGTGTCAGTTGTTACTTCTCCTTTGTCATTTCTAATTCTATTGATTTGAGTCTTCTCTATTTTTTTTTTTTTTTTTTTTTTTTTTTTGCGGTACGTGGGCCTCTCACTGTTGTGGCCTCTCCCTTTGTGGAGTGCAGGCTCCGGACGTGCAGGCTCAGCGGCCATGGCTCACCGGCCCAGCCGCTCCGCGGCATGTGGGATCTTCCCAGACCGGGGCACGAACCTGCGTCCCCTGCATCAGCAGGCAGACTCCCAACCACTGCGCCACCAGGGAAGCCCGAGTGTTCTCTATTTTTTTTCTTGATGCATCTGGTTAATGGTTTGTCAATTTTGTTTATGTTCTCAAAGAACCAGCTTTTAATTTTATTGATCTTTGTTATTGTTTCCTTCATTTCTTTTTCATTTATTTCTGACCTCATCTTTATGACTTCTTTCCTTCTGCTAACTTTGGGGTTTTTTTGTTCTTCTTTCTCTAATTGCTTGAGGTGTAAGGTTAGGTTGTTTATTTGAGATTTTTCTTGTTGCTTGAGGTAGGATTGTACTGCTATAAACTTCCCTCTTAGAACTGCTTTTGCTGCATCCCATAGGTTTTGGGTCATCGTGTTTTCATTGTCATTTGTTTCTAGGTATTTTCTGATTTCCTCTTTGATTTCTTCAGTGATCTCTTGGTTATTTAGTAGTGTATTGTTTTGCCTCCATGTGTTTGTATTTTTTACAGATTTCTTTTCCTGTAACTGATTTGTAGTCTCATAGCGTTGTCATCAGAAAAGATACTTGATATGATTTCAATTTTCTTAAATTTACCAAGGCTTGATTTGTGACTCAGGATATGATCTATCTTGGAGAATGTTCCATGAGCACCTGAGAAGAAAGTGTATTCTGTTGTTTTTGGATGGAATGTCCTATAAATATCAATTAAGTCCATCTTGTTTAATGTGTCATTTAAAGCTTGTGTTTCCTTATTTATTTCATTTTGGGTGATCTGTCCATTGGTGAAAGTGGGGCGTTAAAGTCCCATACTATGATTGTGTTACTGTTGATTTCCCCTTTTATGGCTGTTAGCATTTGCCTTATGTATTGAGGTGCTCCTATGTTGGCTGCATAAATATTTGCAATTGTTATATCTTCTTCCTGGATTGATCCCTTGATCATTATGTAGTGTCCTTCTTTGTCTCTTTGTAGTAGTCTTTATTTTAAAGTCTATTTTGTCTGATATGAGAATTGCTACTCCAGCTTTCTTTTGATTTCCATTTGCATGGAATACCTTTTTCCAACCCCTCACTTTCAGTCTGTATGTGTCCCTATGTCTGAAGTGGGTCTCCTGTAGGCAGCATGTATACGGGTCTTATTTTTGTATCCATTCTATGGATACAGTCTATACAGCCAGTCTATGTCTTTTGGTGGGAGCATTTAATCCATTTACATTTAAGGTAGTTATCAGTATGTATGTTTCTATTACCATTGTCTTAATTGTTTTGAGTTTGTTATTGTAGGTCTCTTCCTTCTCTTGTGTTTCCTGCCTAGAGAAGTTCCTTTAGCATTTGTTGTAAAGCTGGTTTGGTGGTACTGATTTCTCTTAGCTTTTGCTTGTCTGTAAAGGTTTTAATTTCTTCATCGAATCTGAATGAGAT
Organism: Kogia breviceps; assembly: GCF_026419965.1. Taxonomy (NCBI): domain Eukaryota; kingdom Metazoa; phylum Chordata; class Mammalia; order Artiodactyla; family Physeteridae; genus Kogia; species Kogia breviceps. The sequence goes on along the minus strand of NC_081310.1, from coordinate 67,230,844 downwards.
CCTTGCTGGTTAGGGTAATATTGGTTGTAGGTTTTCCCTTTCATCACTTTAAATATGTCCTGCCACTCCCTCCTGGCTTGCAGAGTTTCTGCTGAAAGATCAGCTATTAACCTTATGGGGATTCCCTTGTATGTTATTTCTTACTTTTCCCTTGCTGCTTTTAATATTTTTTCTTTGTATTTAATTTTTAATAATTTGATTAATATGTGTCTTGGCATGTTTCTCCTTGGGTTTACCCTGTATGGGACTCTCTGCTCTTGCTGGACTTATTATTTCCTTTCCCAAATTAGGGAAGTTTTCAACTATAATCTCTTCAAATATTTCCTCAGTCCCTTTCTTTTTCTCTTCTTCTTCTGGGACCCCTATAATTCGAATGTTGGTGTGTTTAAGGTCATCCCAGAGGTCTCTGAGACTGTCCTCAATTCTTTTCATTCTTTTTTCTTTATTCTGCTCTGTGGTAGTTATTTCCACTATTTTATCTTCCATGTCACTTATCCATTCTTCTGCCTCAGTTATTCTGTGATTGATTCCTTGTAGAGAATTTTAAATTTCATTTATTGTGTTGTTCATCATTGTTTGTTTGCGCTTTAGTTCTTCTAGGTCTTTGTTAAATGTTTCTTGTATTTTCTCCATTCTATTTCCAAGATTTTTGGGTCATCTTTACTGTCATTAGTCTGAGTTGTTTTTCAGGTAGACTGCCTATTTCCTCTTCACTTGTTTGGTCTGGTGAGTTTTTACGGTGCTCCTTCATCTGCTCTGTGTTTCTCTGTCTTCTCATTTTGCTTAACTTATTGTGTCTGGGGTCCCCTTTCCACAGGCTGCAGGTTCGTAGTTCCCATTGTTTTTGATGTCTGCCCCCAGTGGCTATGGTTGGTTCAGTGTGTTGTGTAGGCTTCCTGGTGGAGGGGACTGGTGCCTGTGTTCTGGTGGATGAGGCTGGATCTTGTCTTTCTGGTGAGCAGGACCATGTCCGGCAGTGTGTTTTGGGGTGTCTGTGACCTTATTATGATTTTAGGCAGCCTCTCTGCTAATGGGTGGGGTTGTGTTCCTGTCTTGCTAGTTTTTTGGCATAGGGTGTCCAGCACTGTAGCTTGCTGGTTGTGAGTGGAGCTGGGTCTTAGCGCTGATATTGAGATCTCTGGGAGAGCTTTCACCATTTGATATTACATGGAGCCAGGAGGTCTCTAGTGGATCAATGTCTTGAATTCAGCTCTCCCACCTCAGAGGCACACAGTAATCTTGGTTGTAGGTTTTTCCCTTTCATCACTTTAAATATGTCCTGCCACTCCCTTCTGGCTTGCAGAGATTCTGCTGAAAGATCAGATGTTAACCTAGGGGGATTCCCTTGTATGTTATTTGTTGCTTTTCCTTTGCTGCTTTTAATATTTTTTCTTTGCATTCAATTTCTGATATTTTGATTAATATGTGTCTTGGCATGTTTCTCCTTGGATTTATCCTGTATGGGACTCTCTGTGCTTCCTGGACTTGATTGACTCTTTTCCCACATTAGGGAAATTTCCAACTATAATCTCTTCAAATATTTTCTCAGTCCCTTTCTTTTACTCTTCTTCTTCTGGGACCCCTATAATTCGAATGTTGGTGCATTTAATGTTGTCCCAGAGACCTCTGAGAATGTCTTCAATTCTTTTCATTCCTGTTTCTTTATTCTGCTTTGTGGTAGTTATTTCCACTATTTTATCTTCCAGGTCACTTATCCATTCTTCTGCCTCAGTTATTCTGTGATTGATTCCTTGTAGAGAATTTTAAATTTCATTTATTGTGTTGTTCATCATTGTTTGTTTGCTCTTTAGTTCTTCTAGGTCCTTGTTAGACGTTTCTTGTATTTTCTCCATTCTATTTCCAAGATTTTGGGTCATCTTTACTATCATTAGTCTGAGTTGTTTTTCAGGTAGACTGCCTATTTCCTCTTCATTTGTTTGGTCTGGTGGGTTTTTACCTTGCTCCTTCATCTACTTCATATTTCTCTGTCTTCACATTTTGTTTAACTTACTGTGTTTGGGGTCTCCTTTTCACAGGTTGCAGGTTCGTAGTTCCCACTGTTTTTGGTGTCTTGCCCCAGTGGGTGAGGTTGAACCAGTGGCTTATGCAAGCTTCCTGGTGGGAGGGAGTGGTGCCTGTGTTCTGTTGGGTGGGGCTGGATCTTGGATTTCTGGTGGGCAGGGTCATGTCCGGTGGTGTGTTTTGGGGTGTTTGTGAACTTAGTATTATTTTAGGCAGCCTCTCTGGTAATGGGTGAGGTTGTGTTCCTGTCTTACTAGTTTTTTGGCATGGGGTGTCCAGCACTGGAGCTTGCCGGCCGTTGGGTGGAGCTGGGTCTTAGCATTGAGATGGGGATCTCTGGGAGAGCTCTCACCGATTGATAGTACAAGGGGCTGGTGGTCCAATGTCCTGAACTCAGCTCTCCCACCTCAGAGGCTCAGGCCTGACACCAGGCCACAGCACCAAGACCCTGTCAGCCACACAGCTCAGAAGAAAAGGGAGAAAATAAGAAAGAATGAAAAAAATAAAATAAAAAATTTATTAAAAATTAAAAAAGTTTTAAAAAAAGAAAGGAAGAAAGAAGAGAGCAACCAAACAAAAAACAAATCCACCAATGATAAGAAACGCTAAAAACTATACTAAAAAAAAACCAAAATGGATAGACAGAACCCTAGGACAAATGTTAAAAGCAAAGCTATACAGACAAAAATCACACAAAGAAGCATACACATACACACTCACAAAAAGAGAGAAAGGAAAAAGATATATATAATCTACATATTTAAAAAAGGAAGAGAGCAAACAAATCTACCAATGATAATAAACTCTAAATAGTAATCTAAGGGCTTCCCTGGTGGCGCAGTGGTTGAGAATCCGCCTGCCGATGCAGGAGACACGGGTTCGTGCCCTGGTCCGGGAAGATCCCACATGCCGCGGAGCAACTAAGCCCGTGAGCCATGGCCACTAGGCCTGCGTGTCCGGAGGCTGTGCTCCGCAACGGGAGAGGCCACAACAGTGAGAGGCCCGCATACCGCAAAAAAAAAAAAAAAAAAATTAGTAATCTAAGATAAACATAAAACCAGAAACAAATTAGATGCAGAAAGCAAACCCCAAGTCTACAGCTGCTCCCAAAGTCCAACGCCTCAATTTTGGAAACATTCGTTGTCTATTCAGGTATTCCACAGATGCCAGGTACATCAAATTGATTGTGGAGATCTAATCCGCTGCTCCTGAGACTGCTGGGAGAAATTTCCCTTTCTCTTCTTTGTTCACACAGCTCCTGGGGTTCAGCTTTGTATTTGGCCTCGCCTCTGAGTGTAGGTCAGCTGAGGGCATCTGTTCAGACAGGATGGGGTTAAAGTAGCAGCTGATTAGGGACCTCTGGCTCACTCAGGCGGGGGCGGGAGGGAGGGGTACTGATGCGGGGCGAGCCTGCGGCTGCAGAGGCCACCATGATGTTGCACCAGCCTGAGGCGCACTGTGTGTTCTCCCAGGGAAGTTGTTCCTGGATCACGGGATGCTGGCAGTGGCGGGCTGCACAGGTTCCCGGGAGGGGAGGTGTGGAGAGTGACCTGTGATCGCACACAGGCTTCTTGGTGGCTGCAGCAGCAGCCTTAGCATCTCATGCCTGTCTCTGGTGTCCGCGCTGATAGCCACGGCTTGCTCCCATCTCTGGAGCTTGTTTAGGTGGTGCTCTGAATCCCCTCTCCTTGCAAACCCCGAAACAATGGTTTCTTGCCTCTTAGGCAGGTCCAGACTTTTTCCCGGACTCCCTCCCAGCTAGCTGTGGTGCACTAGCCCCTTCAGGCTGTGTTCATGCAGCCAACCCCAGTCCTCTCCCTGGGATCCAACCTCTGGAGCCCAAGCCTCAGCTCCCAGTCCCTACCCACCCTGGCAGGTGAGCAGACAAGCCTCTCAGGCTGGTGAGTGCTGGTCAGCATCAATCCTCTGTGTGGCAATCTCTCCGCTTTGCCCTCTGCACCCTGTTGCTGCGCTGTCCTCCGCGGCTCCAAAGCTTCCCCCCTTCCACCTCCCCCCCACCGTCTCTGACAGTGAAGGGGCTTCCTAGTGTGTGGAAACTTTTCCTCCTTCACAGCTCCCTCCCAGAGAGGCAGGTCCCATCCCTATTCTTTTGTCTCTGTTTTTTCTTTTTTCTCTTGCCCTACCCAAGTACATGGGGAGTTTCTTGCCTTTTGGGAAATCTGAGATCTTCTGCCAGCATTCAGTAGGAGCTGCTCCACATGTAGATGTATTTCTGATGTATTTGTGGGGAGGAAGGTGATCTCCACGTCTCACTCCTCCACCATCTTGAAGGTCCTTTCAAGGGTAGTTTCTGTTTTTCTAGTTGAACCTAAATATGCAAATACACACTTAGCCACAGAAGCACAGAACTCTCTGTCCATGTCACCAGACAGGTTAGGCAGAAGACAAAGTCATCTCTGCCATGCTCAGGTCAGTAAGCTAAGTCTAACCTTCTGCCTCCTCCCCCTCCCCCTCCCCACTTCCCACTTCCCACTTCAAGGATTCTATGGGCTCTTCTAACCATGGACTTATTAATTTATAAAGTCAACATCACTGAGAGTCTGTTTATGCCAACCAGTTTTCTTGGGATACAAAGATGAATGAAACGAAGCCATGGAACATAAGGAGCTCAAATCATAGATGCGGGGGGCAGATAAGTACAAGGGTAATCTTGATTTAATGAGATTAAGCCTGTGATATGGAAGTAAAATGTGCTGCTGGAAAACAGACGAAGGGTAATTTAATCAGTTTGGCAGTGGAAGTATGGAGAAGGTGTGCAGGATGAGTAAAAGTTCATCACTTAAAAAAGAGGAGGTGTCACTGGGGACCAAACCAAGCCATCATTCATTCATTCATTCATCCATTCATACCTTCACTCACTAATTTTTAGGACTGTGACAAGCAATAAAAAAGACAGACAGACTTTACTTTTAATGGAAACTTTAACACACATGCAAGTGTTCTGGAAGGGGAAGCTGAGTGAGATGAACCTCTCTAAGTAGGTGACACTTAGGCTGAGACCTAAAGGAAGATTAAGCATTAGCTAGGTGAAAAAGAGTGGAAACATGTTCAGGCAGAGGAAGGAACATGTTCGAATCTGAAAGTGAGAAAGAGTTTCATGCTTATGAGAAACAGCAAGATGTCTGGCATCATTGATGCTAAGAGACACGGAGGAGAGTGCCATGAAATGAGACTAAGGAAGTAGAAGGGTCCAGACTTATTAAGGGATTCCCCCAACACACACACTTCCCCCTGATATGGTTGTGTGCAGGATTAGGGGGAACACTAAGAAGACAGAGCCTGGAGTTTAACTCTATGAGTTGAGTTCAACTCTATGAGATTAAAGAGTTTTGGGCTGGGAGCTCCTCTGCATCCAGTCACTTGGTATGGGAGATGTGGTCTAGTAAGAATACAAGTGTAAGCCAACAGAGCTGCAACCTTGGTATACTGTAGCCGTGTCACATGAAGGCATGGGATTCTCCTCCCTTAAAGACTCACCATCATGGCTGCTACAGGGCCATGGATCAACAGGATGTCATGCAGTATCAGACAGGGATGCATCAGTCAAATGTGACCAGCCTACAAATAAGACACCATATAACACTCAAAGGTGGCCAAAGAAAGGACCTGATGGTGGCCTGGCATATTCTCAAGTTCCCCCCTTCTTTTGGCATTTGAATGCAGATTGACTTTCTTGGACTAAGTGACCACTGTGGTCCTTAGGCCCAAAAAGGTACAGATTGAGGCTCAAGTGGTTAGTGTGAATAGTAAACAGAGGCAAGTCCTTATTTTTATTCCAAACTTGTAGCATTAGTCATACAAGTTACACTAAATGTTTTTGATGGGACACCATCAAAAGCATTTAGGCTAGGAAATGTAAGAATCAGAATTATGTTTGTAAAAGATTACTTTGAATACTGGTGAATTCAAAGTATTCATGGACTACTTCGGAATGCATTAAAGGAGAGAAAGAGAATAAAGCCAGAGAGACTAATTAGGAGGTTTTATTACTTAGAAATGCTTTCAGCTTCAAGTAAGAGAATACCCAACATAGTTTAAACTTCGGTTTAACAAGAAGTCAGGAAATCAGGCATCCCCAAGGGATGGTTGGGCAGATCAATAATATCATTAAAGACCCGAGCTTGTTCTGTCCTTCCACTCCACCACTGTCCATGTGTTGGCTTTTTATTCTCTTGCTTGTCCCCTCATGGTTGCAAGATGATTGTCTTATCTCAAGACACGATAATCTTATTGAAGGCAGAGAAAAGGAGGAAGGAACAGTGCTAGCCACCATCTGTTCCTTTTCTCAGAAAAGCAAAACTTCCCCAGAAGCTCATCACAGATGTCTCCTTACATCTCACTTGTCAGAATTGGATCACAATGCCCCTCTAACTGCAAACAAGACTGCAAAATTGAAAATCTGGATTGTACATTATAATTCAGTACCTAAAGCTAGACACATTGCTGCCTGGAGCAAAATTGGGGTTCTCATAGCCAGGTGAAAAGAGAAATGACTGTTGAGTAGGAAATAAACAGCAATGGTCACAGAGGCAAGAGAAGAGGGCCCCAGATAAGATACATTGGAGATAGAGATATTTAAAATGTGGAGGTTACAGAACTTGGTGATGGGACGAGCAGAATAAGGAGGGGAAGAGGAAAAGGTTGATTTCCAGGTTATCAGTTTGGGCAGACAATGGATTATAATGTCATCGGAAAATATGAGAAAAAAACACAGATGTGGGGAAGATGAAGAGCCTACTTTTAGACATTTTGAGTTTGAGGAGTTTGCATATATCCAAGTATTAATATCATGTATGTAGGTGGATATATCACTCTGGAGCACAGGATTAAGGTCTGGGTTATAGATATGGATCTGAGAATCATTGGAAGCCATGGGAGTAAAGGGGTTTATTAGAGAGGATGCTTTGGGATACACAGAAATAAATACAGCTCAAACAAGGTTAAGGAGAGAAAAAGAACAAATTTGGCTCACACAGCAGGAAATATACAGGATGGGGCTAAATTTTGGTCCAAGAGCATCTAATACTGATACTCAGATCTGGAAGCTGGTTTTTTTCTCTTCCCTCCAGCTCCCACTTTTCTTTATCTTTTATAAGATAACAAACCATTTCTGTGTATATTACTTCATTATATCCTCATGACTATCCTTTGAAGCAGGTATATTATTGTCCCCACTTTAAACATGAAAAGTCAAAGCCTAAAAGATTGTGTCCTGTCCTCACTCAAGAAGGGAAAGGAATTTAGATTTGCAGTCTGCAAGGGACGTGAATCTCTGACTCTCAGAGCTCCTAGACCTTTAGCTATGGGCAGAAAGGGCCTTTCAATGAAGCTGTAAATTATTTCCTTCTTGTTGTCGTGTAGACAAGCATGAGTGATGATTGTCTCTCTCTTGCAACAACTCACTGAAGGTCAGCAGGAACTGACCAACACAAGTCAACATCCCAACATTTTTCTATCAAGCCCCCTAAATCACCACTCCTGGAGTTTTGACTTTTGTCAACAACAAATCATGGGAATGATTTGAGCATGTATAAAAAATGAATAAGATCCAGGAAAGCAGAAAAGATGTAAGATACAGAAAATAGAGGTGCAAAGGTGGTAGAGCGTGGGGTCCATAGCACCAGTGGAAAGACTGGCCTCACAAGCTGCCTTCCATTGTAACAGGAAGGCCAGAAGAGAGGATGGGAAAGGATACAAGGAGAATTGTATATATCTATGTCAGCTTGCTCTACCCCATTTCAATCCCTTTCTGTATTACCTTTCTCTGTTATAGAGGCTGGAAAAAGCAAAGCTAAAATTTCTGGTGCCCCTTGCAGCTAGGAGTGTCCATGGGATGAGTTCTAGTCAATGGGAGTAGCTGAAATCCTAGAGGTGGCTTTCCCTTCCTGAATAAAATGGCAAAGCATCTCTAGCAGTGGGCATTTTCCTTCCCACCTTTTTATTTCCTCCCCTTTTCTTGGCTGGGCATTGGCTTTGATGCCTGGATATCCAGCAGTTATCTTGCAACCATGAGGAGAAAGTTCACACACTAAGGATGATGGAACAGGAAGATAGAGCCTGGTACTTTAATGATCTCCTTGAGCAACTGCACTTGCCCTGTACTATCTATCTCCACACATTTTGTTTCAATGAGGCCTGGTTTATGTATACCCCTGGGGCCTCTGGGATGCCTCCTTTTATTCGTGGATGCACTCCTCTGACAGCTGTGGACACAATACTAATGGCAGTAGATGCTGGGGCTCATTGGGCCATGCCATAGAACATGTAGGTGTCAAGACTCCTGTATAAGTACAACAGGAGACCAGAAGGAGCTGGGTTAGCAGACCTAGAGGAGCTTCTCTTTGGAAGGGGGTAGGGAAGACAAGAGAGACACGCTATGTAGCAGAAAGAGCAGTTGACTGGGATTAGTTATCCTGGTCCTAGCCCTCAGCCTGCCACTAACTATCTGTGTGACCTCTCTGGGCCGCAGCCTATAAAATGAAGGATTTGAGCTAGATCAGTTGTTCTCAACTTTACCCCAAAGAAGAAGAACTCTATATTTTTTCAAAGACTTTCGATCTACCTAACTGCATTTATCAAACTATTTATATTCCTATGAGAATACTCTGGATATAATTCCAGCCAAAAGCAAAGAAAAACAACTTTTAAATTTAGCCTGTTCAGTCTTATCATAGGATAAAATTTCCATTAGTTATTTGGAAAGTTGTAAATGCCTCTCAGGTCCACATGATTATCTTTGAGGACTCGTCATAATCTAGGGATTCGCCTAGGAGATCTCTGAGGTCCAATTCCCTCTCCCATGATGCTGGAGCCCTGTACCCCTCAGCAGCCAGTGGAGGTACATTTTCCATTCTGCTCATAAGCTCAGTTCTGATTTCCAGTGCCAGGAGCTATCTTATTTCCTTGATGAAAAACAAGCCTGTCCTAATGGCACATTCCTGCTGGCCTGAGAGTACCTCATTTGCCCTGCGTGTCTGCCAGCCCTCTTCAAAGGTGATCTTTTTCTACCTTATCCCACCTCTTTCCTCATGCCAAGAGGGAGCTGTCTCACCTAAACCTTCATCTCAATTACCCTGCTGTGCAACCTTCTGACCTGAGAGACCTGGAGACCCTCTCAGCCAGTCTGAGGAATGAGCCCTGATCCTTTCCCTCAAGTAGCTCCATCTGTTGTTGAAGAGAGAGGGGCAGAGACTCTCAATCCAGTTGAGTAACTGCTGTGATGGAGAATCCAATTTGCTGCTGAAGCACTTAATGGTCAATTCTGCTTGGACATGGGAAGGCCAGAGAGAGGTGGGAGAGAAGGTGATATCTGAGTAGAGCCTGAAGGGTGAAGGGAGAGCCAGGGCAACATTTGAAGATCAGTGCCACAAAGGAAGGTTGGGTTGGCCTGGGGAAGGGCAGGGCTTGCATGCTGGTTCATAACTCATTTGCCTGACAACTTTATTTAAGGCCTCCCTCCCTCCCTCCCTGCCTTCCTTCCTCTCATAAATATTTATTGAGCATCTTTTTTTGTGTCAGGTATCCTTTAGGTGGTAGAAACAAATATGAATAAGACATGTCTTGTCTTGAAGGAGCAGACACTCAGGAGTCAAGGATATATCCACTCTATTCCTGCTCCTTAGAAGGGACTGATAAGGATTGTTCCTCAGCATCCTCTCTGACCCCGACACCTCACTGCTCTAGAGGAGTCCAGGCCTGGACAGAGGAAGAGTGGCATGCTCAGGAGGCATGGGCAGTTAGTGGAGAGCCTGTGGTGGGATCCTCATAAAATAATCCTCAGTGATGCTGTAATCCTAGTAGATCCTGGAGGAGAGAGGCCAGCACCAATCAACTCTGTTCAACAAACTTTACCAAGGATCTCCTAAGGCCAGTGCTACTGTTGGGGTTCCCGGGGAGAGGAAGTATTCCTTTCCCCTCAAAGCATGCACATTAAAGTTGTTGAGACAAGTACACAGTGAGAATGTTAGGGAGAGTAAGATAACTTCCCTGGGAGAGGTACAAAAACCAGGGAGCTCAGAGGCAGGGAAGAGCCTACCCAGCCAGAATGGTTAAAAATGGAGACAGCAGCTATTGAGATGAGCCTTCTCATCAGTTAGGACAGCCTTTGGCTACATGTGACAGAAGGCTGATTACTGAGGTTTAACAAATAGGTGTTTGTTTTTCTCTTGTAACAAAAAGTGTGGTGGGAGGCCCGTGCAGGTCTCAAAGATGTCATCAAGGACCCAGGCCCCCTCTGTCTTCTGGGCCAGCATCCTTAATATGTAGCCTTCTTGGGTTGGAAGTTGGCTTCTCCGCCCCCAGGCATCAATCACATCATAGACTTTCAGGGGAGCAAGACAGTGAAAAGCAAAAGACACATGCCAGATATATTACCACTCTGCCTCCTCCTTTTTTGTTTAAAAAAATGTATATCTCATTGGCCAGAACTGTGTCACATTATCACCTCTAGCAACAAAGAAGCCTGGAAAATCACTATTTTTAGGATGGCACATTGATCTCCCTTCTCCAAACAAAAGCAATGTACTGTAAATGAGGCAGAAGGGGAGCACAGATATGGGCTGGACAGCAAGCAGTGTCAGCCAGAACCCTAAAGAATCAGTAGAACCTGCTAGAATGAAGTGTGGAAAGACTTCCAGGCTGAGGAAAGAGCAGGAGCAAAGGAGCAGGGTGGGAATGTGCAGGGCATGTGGGGGGCACCACATATATTCCAGTTCAGCTGGAACATAGGGTGTGACTAGTGGCAAGAATGGACTCTCTCACCTCGTCCCAGCTTCCCCTTCTCCCTCCCCGTGTCCTCAAGTCCATTCTCTACATCTGTGTCTTTATTCCTGTCCTTCCTGGGACTAATTTCTTGAACAAACACTAACTATGTGTCAGACACTGTGCTAAGCACTTTCTAAATAGTAATCAGTTAGTCCTCATAACAGCCCTATTGGTTAGGTACAATATTACCAATGTGTTACAGATAAGGAAACTGAAGTACAGAGAGGTTAAGTAACTTGCCCAAGGCTCCACAGTCACTCACAGCAGAGTCAGATTTTGAGCCCGAGTCCACATTCTCAAGGACCTCAGTGTGAGGCCACTGTGTGGAAGCTTCAGGAAGTTCTCTGGGTCACAGAAGACATGCTCTCTAAGGGGATGGTCAAAGATGCCAAGGGCTAGGAGGGAGTTAAGCATGGACACGGCTGACCTCTGTGACCTCCAAGGACTGTCTCTCACCCTATGCTCTATCCAGGGCTGCTAGGAGTCTAAAATGGATTAATGGGAATGAAGGTGCTTTGATAAAGTTGGGCCGTGCTCCCTGAATACAAGGTCATGCCATTCCCCAGGTTGGCCAGCACTGGAATATCAATGAGGTCTTCTAGTGAGACTGCAGGTTAAGGACACTGAGAGGCAGGGAAATTATTTGCATTCTGGCCCTGCCTGCCTGCCCTCCATTCCTGACCTTCCCCAACTCCAGGAGGGTGAGAGGGGAGAGTGAGGCAGAAAGGAGTAAGCAGGCAGTCAACACAGGAAAAGACAGGCTGCCCTTAAAACGACAACCAAAAGTCCCCTCCTGACTTAGAGGTTTGGTCTATGCGCTGAGCTTTTGGATTAAACTGATACCCTTTGGCCCATCCTGCCTGCTGGGCACAGGGTTTGTTTTCCCAGCAGATCACTTCAGCCTGACCTGAAATTTTTCTAGCAGAGGGTCAGTGCAGACCAGGAAGAGGGCCTGGGGCAAGAAGAGATAGTAGCACCAGTCTTGCAGAACGGGCGGAGGTCCTGGGGGTGGTGGGGGGTCTCTGGCATTTTGTCAGAGGAGCCAGGAAGACAGGCTCGATTCCTACTTCTCCCCAAGCCGACAGCTGGGTGAGACAGCTCCAGAACCCAGCCTGCAGACTCACTTCAGTTGTTCTGTTTCCATCTGTCGTGGACTGACTGCCTCAGGAGCTGCGGTGTGGTGGACAGAGATGAACTCTCTGTCAGAGGCAGTGTGGAGCATGGCTGGGGAGATGTCTGGGTCCAGGAGGGGCTGTGTGTACAGGAGATGCAGCTGCCATCTAAAGACAAATTACAGGGAGGCAGAGGATGGAGAGAAGGGATGGAGGTGGCTCCTGAAGCCTTGGGGAAGGAGAAAAGGAAGCTCAATTAGGACAGTGAAGAAAAAATAAACACACAGAGTAGAAAAAGGAAGGAAGAAAGTAAACAAAGGAGCTTTTTGCATCCTCCTGGAGGGTGAAATAGAGAAGATAGCTTCACTGCTAAACTTCAGCAAGAAGCATTGGGTTAGATCTTAGATTTCAGGGGGGGGGGGGCCCACCCACCTTTATCCACTGGCATGGTTGCACAGTGAGACATCTTCCTTAGAAACTGGAAGGAGAGATGGGCTCTGAATACATGCAGGGAAACGGGCCTAGGGATCTCCAGAAGGCCTTCTAAGTAGACTTTACAGTTTCCTCAGAGCCAGGGAAAGAAGAGAGAAGCAAGAACTGGGAGGAAGGAGGGCAGAACTGACATTAATTGAAGGCCACAGTGTAGGCTCCCTGCTGACGTTCTGTCACTGAATGCAGACACTGGCCCCCGTGCAGGGGCTAGATCTCTCTTTCACAAGGGAATAATCTGAATGCTATACAAGGTCAAATGGCAATTAAGTAGCAGAATCAGGATTTGAACTCTAGTCTGGCACAAATGCCTATGATCTTTCCACCAGGGTACTTCTTGGAAAAAGGCAGTAGGAGGAGGCTTAGTGGGAGTCGAGGAAGAGAGCCTGCTATAGTGGAAAGAATGCTGAACCTCAAAGACCAAGGTCAAATATCTGGATCTGATGTGCAAGAGATGTCTTATGACCTTGGACAAATAATTTCCATCTCCTAGTCTCAGTTTCCTGTATTATAAAGTGAGAGCTTGGGCTAGGTGCTCTCTAAAGCCTTTACTGTCTCTAAGCACATAATGTTTAGTTGGAACCTGCTTCCGTTTACTGCAGTAGCTTTCTCTTTCCTACTTCTGGTATTATGTTCTATTCTGGGCATGTGAACTAGGGGTGGGTACCCCTTCCTGCAGCCCATTCAAGATTGAGGGCAGAGACTAGAAATTATGATGACACTTTCTAACGTGGTATGATCAATTAATTAACCAAAGAAATAAACAAATATGTATGAAACTTACCATGTGCTTGACACGGTGCTTAGTTGGTGAAACAAAGGAGAATGAGACTTGACCTCCATGTCCAAGGAGCTTACTGGCTAATGGGAAACCCACATCCACAAAGGATATTTGCCAAGTGTGATCAGAAATCGCTGACGCTTTATGGAAAAGCTTGGTAAGCCATGCCCATTCCAGCCCAGGCTCCTCCACTCAGAGATGTATGTGAGCCAAGGTCAAGGGTGTTTGGGACCACACCTTCTCTATTTTGTCAGCTGTACCTTTGGCCTCTTGGATGCTGGCCACCTCTGACATTGGCACCCACGTTGTTGAAATCGTAGTCAATTGTCTCTGAGTGTGGTTGCCAGTCTCTGGGGGAACCTGGGACAACTTGTTCATGGCCAGTGGACAGTGATAGGTGTGGCCATGGGGCAAGCATGGAGCGGTGTGGCCACACTCAGGAGGGCTTGAGACAGGCAGGGACCCAGGACCCTTTGCTGCAGTGCTTGTACCTGGACACACGTCTCCTCGAGCAACAGAACACAAAGAAACTATAAGGGACTAAAAATAAATGTGTGCATGCACAACTGGGACAAACTCTGGACAACAAGATATAAAGAGACCAAAAGGCCCAACTGCCACTTCCAAAGAGCCGGGAGCAAAATCAAGGAGTTGGGAGCAAAAGCAGGGTATTGCGCGTGACCCCTGCACACACCACCACCTAAGTGGTGGGCAAACCACTTAAGCCACCCCTCAGGCCTGACCCCTGGACACACTCCTACCCTCAGCGCCTATTAGGAAACAGCTTGCCCTGCCCCCACCCCAGCGAGCGAGCGAGCGAGCAATCAAGGGAAACTGTTGTTTGTTCCCTGCTGCAGGAGGGGCCCCAATAAAGCCTTGCCTGAATTTCTTGTCTGGCCTCTGATCAATTTCTATTGATTAAGAAGGCCAAAATACCTGGTCGGCAAAAGGCTGAACAACCTGACTGTGGAAGGGAAAATTTGGGGAGGATGAGACCACTGATGCAGAAGTAGAGGTGGAGGGCCTTCCTGCCAGAGGGGATGAGAATGTTTACAGGCCTAGAGGAGAGAAAGCAAGAGTCTTGTTCCAAGGATTGCAAATAAACACTTGACTTGGCTGGAGGGTAGAGATAGTACTGAAGCGGAAGGCAAAGCCAGCTGCAAAGGGACTCAGAAGTGATGCTGGGGGTCTGCACTTTATCCTGAGAGTAACAGGGGAGCTGTCCCTCCTGCTTTTGTCCAGAACAGCCCCTTCTGTGGCCATTTCCCTTTCCTGCCTTTCTTTACAGGGCTCCCAGGTACCTAGGATAAACTCCTTTTAAGCTTGGCCTGGTTAAATCTTGCCCATCCTCCAAGGCCCTGTTCAGATTCCCTTTCCTCCAAGAAGGCTTCTTGGACTGCCTCATTTCATTTATTCATTCATTTAACAAATGTGCATTAAGGTCCTCCAGTGGACCAGGCACTGTGCTAGGCACTGGCCATGAAGAAGCAGATATGGTTCCCATCCTTGTGCAGTCTGTGGAGCACAATGTTTTGGAAACCTCGGTGATATCTCCTCTTTTGATCTCCTCTAGGTGCCCCACCAATGAGGCTGTCAAGGACCATTCCATGAGAAGTCCCCTCCCTCCTAGACAGAGAGCAACTCGGGGTAGAGACCAGGCCTCCTCATCTCTGTATTCTAGAGGTGGTTGGTACAGTTCTGGGCACTTGAGATGCTCAGCCCGCATTGTAGAGATATCTGGCTTTCCAACAGCTTTAAGCGAAGTGGAAAGTTCCCCTGGCTGACACCTACCCTTTCCCTATCCTCCCCAATTCCAGCACAGCTCCTCTGCAGAGAAAAGAGATGGAAGCTCCAGCTGAACCTTTAGCCCCAGGATGCAGAAAGAGAACAGAGAAAGGAGAAAACGCCTGGGCTGGATGCCAGCCCGGATGCTTTGGGCCAAGCTGGGAGTTCTTGGTCCTCTGCACTCTGGAATGTGGCAAGGGCTTGCCAGATTGGCTTGGAGCAGCTCCTCCCCAAAAGCCACTGGCTCCTCACCCTGAACAGAGCCACGCTGGCAGCTCCTCCTGGGCCCTCCTCACAGTGCACTGGTGCCCCATGCTGGACAGAAAGCAGGCCCTGATCTCATTCCCTCCTGAGGGTTTGTGTATCACTGATGGAGAGGCCTCAGAAGGCCTTGCATGGGGGTGAGCCTTGGGCATGGCCCCTGAGCTTTCTCCACTCTGACCTCTGACCACTCACCTGGACTCTCTGGGGTTTTTCCTGACAGTGTGGCAAACTCATTGTCAGGATAGGCTGACCCCCACCCCAGTATTGTCTTCCTTTGAATCGGGCACAGACCCACCACCTGCTGGTGGGCATATCCCAATGTAATCTTAAATTAAAAACAGGCTCCTGGGGCTTCCCTGGTGGCACAGTGGTTGAGAACCCGCCTGCCAATGCAGGGGACACGGGTTCGTGCCCCGGTCCGGGAAGATCCCACATGTTGCGGAGTGGCTGGGCCCGAGAGCCATGGCCACTGAGCCTGTGCGTCCGGAGCCTGTGCTCCGCAACGGGAGAGGCCACAACAGTGAGAGGCCCGCGTACTGCAAAAAAACAAACAAACAAAAAAAAAAACAGGCTCCTCGGAGGTCAGTCCAAATGCCCACGGCAGGGCTGGGGCACCCTGTGTAAGCCTCCCACCTTCAGGGGTGGGGAAGATGAGAGTGATCATGCCGATAAGAAACCAAGGCCAGCGTGCAGCTTGCCATCTCCATCTGGGCAGAGGCTGGAGGGCAGAGTCAGGGGGGGTGGCGACTGAGGTGAGGGGGAAGGCTGGAGGAGGATGGGGTTCTCCTTGGGCTGAGACAGAGCCCTGGAATGCTGTGGAATGTAGGAGCCTCCGTTTTTAAATTTTAATTTAATTTTCCCCCTAATAACAGGCTGTGTGCAGCTGCTGGAAAGAGAAGGGCGTTAACCTTCCAGAGCCATGGAATGGACAGTCCTATCTCTATGACTCTGTGCTGGCCCCTCACCTCCCAGGGCATGAGCCTCCTGGAGGGACACCACCACAGTCCTACCAAAGAGACCAGGCAGGACTAGCAAGAGAAATGCTGCAGGGAAACAGGGTCAGGGAGCAGTGACCAAGACTGGAAGATGTCAGGCGAAGCAAGGTCAGAGACAAGGAAGAAAGTGCAGGAGGGCAGCTTGAAGAGATAAAGTACAAGGAACAGTCAGATCAGTCAGTGAACAGGACTGAGTTTATCCACCAGAGAAAGGAAGAGCTGAGTGTCCTGAGACCCATGTGCTAGGTGTTGTGTCAGGGCCTTTTAGACATATATCATTTAACCCTCATTTCAGCCAGGTCCTGTCCGCTTTTACAGCAGACTGAAACTTTGGGAAGGAACTTCAGTAACTTGCTTGTGGCTCCATGGCTGAAGTGGTGGAGCAGGGATTGAATGCAGGTCTATTAGATTGCAGATGGCTTCCCCAGCACTCTGTCTTTGCTGTTAGAGGAGGCGTGGCTGGATCAGAGCAGACAAAATGAACTCCAGGACTCTGGAAAATTAGGACTGCCATCGGCGTCTTCTACAACAACTCTGCCTCCAGGAGAAATTAGATTTCAGTGAGAACAATGCCATGTCTTAATTAGGAGGCCAATTCATTTTGAAGGGATGTCACAGAATCAACCAACCTTCCCTCCTTCCCTTCCTCCCTCTAACATTATTTATGGAGCAGTTACCACCTGTCGGGCATGGTGTTAAGTCTGAGGAACAAACACGACTAAGAACCAGCCCTTCCCCTTGGGGAACTCACAATCCTTTGAGAAATTCCAGGAAATTGAGGCAGCTCTTTACACACACACTCTTACTCTCAGGACAATTTTTCCCCGTCTTTACTTCTGAGTTCCTAATTGGGGGCCCAGCAAAGCTCCTGCTTCTCCCCCTAGCCCACCTCCCTCTGTTTTGAGAGACAGACAGTCAAGCTCTGGCCAAACCCCTCCTTCCCCCTCTTCTCCCAGAGTTGCTCCACAGGCTACAGCCAGAGTAGTCAGTGACACCACAAACAGACGGGCCTCTAAAAGCCCCGAGAATCTTTGAGTTCCTTTCACATATCTGGACACGGCTGGGCCTGGGTAGCCTAAATTCTCCAGGCCGTAAGTCACACAGACTTCTAAGCCTGGAACAGATGAACATTTCTTTGGCTTCGAGTCTCTTCCCCTCACAGTCACTGACCTAACCGTCTCCTACACATAGAAACACCACACCCCATTCCTGCTCTGCTATGAAATCACAGCGCAGTCTCCAGAGATTTGTCACCCACATGGTCCATGCTCAAAGCGGTTGCCATCAATAAACTCAATCTGGCAACCAAAAAATGTTTCAAAATAACTCAAGTTATTTGTAGTATTCTCAAAACAATACTTCTCAAAATCCTGTTTCCCCTCTCCCGTTTATTTCTCTATATACCACATCTGATCCTGTAGCTCTCCTTTCCAAAATTCCTACCTCCCAAACTCCTTTTCCAGCTCTTCGTCTTATCTCCACTTTCCTCTTGATTCTGTAACACAAAAGCCCCAAACACACAGACCACCCCTGGAGAGAGGGGAGGGGAAGAAGATGACTGGGTAAAGCCCTCTCCCCCGGGCAGGGGAAAGGGTGAAGGCTGGAAATGGTCATGCAGTCATCACTTTTTCCCCATCACAGGAGCTGTCACTACAGATAGCCCTTACAGATCACACCAAGCCACAGCTTGGCAGGACAATTGCTGGACAAAGGGACCATACCAACCTGACTATTCTGGTCAGCCCTGATCTAACTATTCTGTTCCAATTCTAAGCTACAATGGGTTACCATTAGTCAATTGTCCCAATTCTGAGTTGGAAAAATATGGTCACCATATCTCTGGTCCACATTTTCTCTTGGCAACCCTAATATATCCTGACTGTATTAAATACTTTGTATATTGCTATAGACTGAAAGTTTGTGCCCCCCGCCCCAAGTCATATGTTGAAATCCTAATTGCCAATGTGATGGTATTTAGAGGTAGGGCATTTGGGAGATGATTAGGTCACAGGGTAGAGTCTTCATGAATAGATTAGTGTCTCTCTAAAAGAGACCCCAGAGGGCTCTCTTTCCCTTTCTGCCATGTGAGGACACGGTGAGAAGACAGCTGTGTGTGAGTCAGGAAGTGGGCTTTTATCAGATACCAGATCTGCTGGTAACTTGATGTTGGACTTCCCAGTCTCCAGAAAGATGAGAAGTAAATTCTTGTTTATGTGCCACCCAGTCTATAGTGCTCTGTTATAGCAGTCCAAATGGACTAAGGCATATACATTGTTGATTCCATTAGTGTCTGCTTGGTCACCTGGAGACTGTAGGTTCCTTAAGGTCTCAGACCATGTTTATTCTCATTCTGTCCTAAGCCTCATGAACAGGTCTGTAGTGGTTAGCTACTGCTGCATAACAAATCATCTCAAATATTAGTGACTTAAAACAACAAAAATCATTTATTACCTTTCATTGTTTCTACGGATCAGGAATCTGAGAGTGGCTTGGCTAGGTAGTTCTGACTCAGCTCTCATGAGGTTGTGGCCAAAATGTCAGCCAAGGCTGAAGTTCCTAAAGGTGTGATTGGGTCTGGAGGATCCACTTCCAAGGTTGCCTATTCACATAGCTGGCCACTTGGTGCTGGCTGTTGGGGGAAGGCCTTGGTTCCTCTTCAAGGGGACCTCTTCATGTGGCCTGGGCTTCCTTACAACATGGCTACTGGGTTCCAAAGGCAAACATCTTGAGACAGAGTGAACCAGGCAGAAGCTGAAGTTTTTTGTGACCTAATCTTTAGAAGTCACATGGCATCACTTCTGCTGTGCTCTATTGTTCAGGGCAATCCCAAGACCCTGCTGATTCAAGGTGGGAGGGAACATAAAACCTGCCTCTCACTGGGTTCCAGTCACCTGGTAAGGAGATCTCATGGGATGGGATAAATAAACAGATGTAGCCACATTGGGAGAATAGAGTGCAACCACATCTCTGGCCCTTGTGAGCCCAAAACAAATGCTCATGGGTGGACTTTGTATTCACTGCCACTTGGAACTGAAACAACCATGTCACTGGGGAGGGAAATTAATTCAGAGTCCAAATTCTTCACTGCTCTCTGTATCCATATCCTTTGCCATGAAATCTTTGGTGTCCTCCCTACCCTGACCCTGGCCCTAACCATATGGCTTTCTTTGACCAACAGGTTGTCAGCAGACGTAAATCCAGCAGAGGCTTTATAAGGCACTTGCATGTTTCTCCTGGGACTCTTGCACTTCTGCCCTTGCCGTGAAAATAAGTCTGAGCTAGCCCACAGAGGATACGAGACATGCAGAAAGGAACCTATTTGTCTCAGCTGTCCCATCCGAGAAGGGCTGATCTACAAATATGTTAGCAGGGCCAGGGAAGATGAGAACCACTCAGCACCCCACAGGCTTGTGAGCTAAATGAACACTTCTAGTTTGAAGGCCTGAGTTTGGGGGTTGGTCAGTTATGCTGCATTTTTGAGGCAATAAGTAACTGACATAGCCCTCTTCTACCATCACAGAAAGCACCTCATGAGCTGGGAGCCTATGTTCTAGGTCAGGCTCAGTATCTGTTGTAGACAGAATAATGGCCCCCCAAGGTCCACATCCTAGTTCTAAGCGCCTGTGTATATGTTACCTTACATGGAAAATGGGACCTTGCAGATGGGATTAAGTTAAAGATCTTGAGATGGAGAGATCATCTTTCATTATCTGGGTGGGCCCAATTTAATCACAAAGGTGCTTATGAGAGGGAGGCAAGATGGTCAAAGTCAGGGAGAAGGTGTGATGGCAGCAGAGGTTGAGTGTGTGTTCCCGCTGTGGAGGACGGAGCCACAGCCAAAGAATGCAGGCAGCCTCTAGAAGCTGCAAAAGGCAAGGAAAAAATTCTCTCCTAGAGGCCCCAGAAGAAACACCATTCTGTTGAAACCTTGATTTTCACCTATAAGACACATTTCAGCCTTCCGGCCTCCAGAAATATAAGAGAATAAATTAGTTGTTTTAAGCCACTATGCTTATGGTAATTTGTTACAGCAGCACTAGGAAACTAATATAGTGTCTAATAACTATATGCCCTAGAAGCAGTCAGGTGCCACAGTATGAGCCTCACTTACTCTTCTGGCAAATGAGGATGTGTGGTAGATTAAAGATGGCCACAAACCTTGACTACTCCTCCTTTTGAGAACTGGGTTGGCCTTAGTGGCTTGCTTGACCAATAGAATGTGGCAGAAGTGACGTTCTGGAACTTTCAAGGCTTGTAACAAGAAAACTTGCCTCCTCTCAGGTCTCTCAAAACACAATCTAGGAGCCTAGCGGCCAGCCCCTGTTTTAAGGCAGGCCTATCTCCTAGGCAGCTGGTTACCTGGCTCAATTTTTAACAAAATGTCTACGGATGCCCTCTCCACCAGTCCCTTCAGACTCTGCGGGGGGGGGGGGGGGGGGGCGTCCCAGATCAAATCTTTGGACAAATGCCCACTGATTAACTGGACAGAGAGTCCAGCTTTCCACCCGAGTAACAGCTTGGCTCTCCTACTCTGTATATCATTCTTTCCATTGGCTTCTGGAGACAGGGCAGCATTGACTGCTTTCCTTGGAGCTGTCATCCCAGGCTCTGCCCCAGCCTGCCATTTCCCTGGAAGC
The DNA here is from genome assembly GCF_026419965.1 of Kogia breviceps. NCBI lineage: Eukaryota > Metazoa > Chordata > Mammalia > Artiodactyla > Physeteridae > Kogia > Kogia breviceps. Next base: position 67,209,975 of record NC_081310.1, on the reverse strand, counting down.
CAGTGGGTTAGGCCTAGAGTTTGCTGGGGTTGGATAGGGTGGGGAGTATTATTCAACAGAAGGTCTGGGAATCAGAGAGCCTAGAATTGGAGCTGGACTGGGACAAGGGAGAAGGGAACAAGCTCCTGCCTTTACTTAGAGGAAGTGTTGGTGCATTCCAAACCTTCCAACTCATTTACTCCAACTTCCCTTTTCTACAAGCTCTTTACAGCCAGGACCTCCATGTCTATATTTGCCAAATGTAGGAACAGCATCACCATTTTTAACAATGAAATTTTCAACCTTTCCCAAAATATGCTATCTATAATTTAAAAATAGGTTTTCCACCTCCCCTCTTTTCAGGCACTAGTCTAGCTATATGTTATGCATCACTGCATTCTCTCTAGGAAACGGCAGAGTCTAGGAGTTAAGGCTGTGGGCCAGATAGACCTGGGTTTAAATCCCAGCTTGCCTCTTAACAGCTATGCAGGTGAGTTACTTAGCCTCTGTAAGACTTGGCTTTCTTTTCTGAAGAATGGAGTGAATTATTTCCCTTACCTCATAGGGCTATTTGAGGAATTAAATAAGACAGACCACATCAAGGGCATATAATAAGTGCTGTAGCAATTGTTATTTAGACTCTCATTGCTTGGTTAGCTCTGAAAAAGTCATTACACAACTGACTTCTTCCCTAGTTCTTTATCTAGAAGACAAGAATCTAGGGAGATGGGGAGATAGGCATGAAGGACCTCAACCCAAGGCATTTATGTTCTCCATTTCCACTGTGGATAAGGTCACAGGGGTGGGCTAATGAGTTCAGGAATATAACTGAATTTGACAAAAGACCCTGGGGCTTGGGGTAGGCTGTCACCTTCTCTGTTCTGTTCATTTCTCTGCTCTAGTGACAAACCTTCCAGCTTCAGTCTCATACTCCACAGGGTAGGAGAAAATTTCTCAAGGGAAGGCTTAGAGAGAGCTGGCTTTGGAGGACCGAGTACCATTTAGAGAACTGGAAGAATAAAAATATATGCCCACGTCCATATCTGTGGGTGTATTTGAAAGTGGAAGACACTTGAAAAAATGCAGAACTGAATGATGGCATTAACTGAGTCACCCCCTGCTTCCAGGCACTCTGACCTGACTCCCAACAAATGGGTAAATCCCCTGTTTCCCTTGGGACATGAGCCAGTATTTTTTGGTCCAGATAATATGGAAATGCTCCCCGATGTTTAATGTAAATCCCTCCTCCTGCAGCCAGCCTAAGCCCTGTTCTTCCTTCCGAGAGGTCAAGACAGTGAGCAGGCAGTCAGAGGGCCCCCTCTTCCTCAGCAAGAACATTTTCCAAGTCCATGGTTGCAGCTCATCCCAGTGGGAAACCGCTGAAGGCAGGAGGTTCCATGGCTCCACCTCACGAAGCGTTGGGGGAGAGGTGGGTACAGGACTCGCCAGGCCGCCCTTCAGAGGAGCGGGTGAGGCAGCTGCTCCAGACATCAAGGCTGCTAGGGCATTAAACACATAAAGGTCAACGGAGTCTGTGTCTGGAGCCTTCTCTGGGCTCCCCTGTGCAGCAGGCACCAAGACACACTGTGTTCATGACCCATCACACCACCCAAGGTGGTGACAGATGTGAAATTACAAAACATTTTCCATCCTCAGCCCTGTTCTGGTAACTTCACTCTTCGTGGCTAATACTTCTAGTTCTTCCATATTTGCCTGAGATGAATGAATGACTAGATTCAGGAGTCTTGTTTGGTATTTTTGGTTTGTTTGTTTTTTTGGTGAAATGTTTGGAAAACTACTGCTAACATTACAATGATCCTCTTTCTCCCTTTTATTTATTTATTTTTTTAAGGGAGTGGGGTTGGAATAATTTTTTCTTCTTCTTCTAAAAGGTACTAGAGATTTAGATTTGTAGTACAGTGACCACCTGTCTTATATTTTCTCAGAAAGCCCCAGTTTTTTAAATGTAATTTGTGTAATCTTTACATAAATATGATTTAAATTTTATGAATCATTATTCACGAACTCATGTGTACGAGAAGTGTGACTCATTTCCTTTCATTTCTGTTTTGACTTTTTATTCAGTTGGGGTGGCAGAATCTTCTAGAACCAACCCCCTTCCCCAGTGTGGTGTCTAATGTGCCTGGATCTGATTCTCATCATGGCCTGTTTGCAGAAGAAACCTCCTCTAAGACTTCAGCCACCTTACCTGGTCTTGGTGGATGGGACCCTCAGATAGTGAGTAGATATCCTTTGTTCTGCCCCATGGTCCCTTCAGGCTGATGGCTCTCTCCGTTATTCTCTGCCACTCTGCAATGATTCTGGAATTCCAACCTTGTGCTGGAACACACAAAAAGGCCTTCTATAAGGCCTTTACCTGCCTAGGCGGTCCAGGCAGCATTTCTCTACAAGCTTGTTGCTACCTGGAGCTGTCCCAGTCGATGAGGCCCATATACCCCCTGTTCTTGGATCCTTCTTATCTCCCTTGTATTTTCCCCCCTCTGGGGTGATTGAGTGAACAAATGCATGCAGGGTCAGCTTTTCCAAAACTCATCAATGTCTGTGCTCTCTTGTCCACCTCCCCCAACCCTGTACATCTGAATTTTAGGAGCTGTTCCTCTGAGCAGGGTGATGAGAGTCTTATTTTTCTTACATAAAAATATATAATATTATTAATATATTTCTCTCCCAAGTCTTGTATCTAATCTATATTCTAGTCAAGGGGACAAAACTGGGCAGAGGGTGATTTTTGCTCTGCTGATACAATACTGCCCGAGGTAATGAACTGAGAAAGCCCTAGCTTTGGAGAGGAAAGGCAAAGAGGAGATGGAAACAAGGGGGTGCAGGGGGAAACATGTTAATAATTCTGAAAGTTTTCCTGCTCAGCATAAAGACTCACAGCCCTTTAATATGTTGACCATATGTCCAGTATTTCCTATGACAGTCCCCAGTTTGAGTAATTTTACTCTTTAAAAGGAGACTCATTGTTAAATCTGTAGCTAAGTTTGTTTTAAATTGCATCCTTTGGGAGGGCTTTCCATATAGATACATTAAAGATGGGAGAGGGTAGGAGGACCCTGAGGTCTGCCTCACTTTCTTCTGCAGGTGGAATGCATCATGGCCAAGTGGAGGTGTCCAGAGTCCCCTTGTGCCACCTGGATTGGAATAAGACATTGCTCAGAAACCCTTCCAAAGAATTGGGGAGTGTCCCTGAGCACCTCTCACTCCCAAAGGACAGTGCATGTGCTCCCTGGTTCCCCAAGCCTAGCAGGGCAGCTCACCCCTCATCCAGAGAACTGTGGAATCCTATCTGCTTCAAGGACTCTTTCCAAAATGATCTCCCAAGCAGCTCATGCCTGAACTTGGAGTAGTGACAACTACATCTCTCACACCCCACTCATTTTGTTCTCTTCTTGTCCCTTCCTCCCAAGTATAACGTCCTGAACTAGCATTTCCTAGTATGTAAATAGCTTATAATCAGGGCTTGGTTTACCTAGTATGTTCTTAGAGTAATAAAGGTAAGTGTCATGTGTATAAGAGTCACACCCAAGCCCCCCTGATTTTCTCTCCCCCCACACCGCCCCAGGGTCATCCCAGACACTCCCATGACTTCAGCTACCACTTATCTGCAGATGACCCAGTCTCTGTGTCCAGCCTACACTTCTCACTAAACCCCACACCTAACCACCCATCTGCCTACCACCCACCTTCCATTTGGAGGTCAAATTTGAAACAACTCAAATTCAAGTTTTCCAAAAGTGGACTCCTTAATTTCTTCCATAAACCTGAGGCTCCTTTGTGTTCCATATTCTGATGCGTCACATTTGACAGTGGTTTTCGGTCCATGTATGTCAGTGGATGGATTGGGGGGGGGGAAGGGCATGTCTATGAACCTCTTGAAATGTTATGCAAGATTTTGTGTGTACATGTATTTTCTTCTTGCAGAAAGAGATGGTAGGTTTTTCAGAAGCTGACTGTGACCCCTGAACTAGAGAGTCAAGGCCCCGTCTGTTTCTCTGGCTTCATCTCTTGGCAGTCCCGCTTTGACCCTCAAGCCCCACATCTCCTGAACCTACACTCGCGGGCAGTGACTGACTCTTGGAGTTCCTGGAAAATGCCATCAGTTTAATGTATGCTGGTTCTTCTACTGAAGGGTGTTCCCACCCTCTTTGTCTGCAACCTTCAGGCAGCACCTCCTCTGGGAAGCCTCCCTTGCCTGACCCAGGCAGAGCTGATCAGCCCTTCCCTAGGGCCCCACCTCCATATGGCATCCATCATACTGTAGGACAGCCTCTTGTACCCTGCATGTGCCTCAGAATCCCCTGCGCATCTTTTAATAAAATGCAGATGCTCCAGCCTTGCTTCCTCCCCAGTGAATCAAAACTGTGAAGGAGAAAGGCCCCCAGGGGACTCTGAGGCACACGCTGCATGCTAAACCACAGTTGTAGGGCAGTTTTTTGGGCCCATATGACTTGGATGCACCAGACTCTGAACTCCTTGAGAGCAGGGATCTTGTCTCAGCCACTTCCCCAATCCCCGTGGCACTTAACAGTGACAGTGCACAGTAGAATGAGCCAATCTCAACACTGGCCTACTGGGTGCCGGGTACCATTCTAGGGATTTCTCCATATACTGCCATTCAGCACCTACAATTTTCCCATGAGTTACATCATTGATCCCCTTTAGAGATGAAGAAATATTTGTGAATGAGTGAACAAGTGAATCATACTTTCTAGAAAGCTGATTGGTTTAGAGAAATCTGAATATGATTTATTTCATAAACATGACTTTTTACAGGGGCAAGAAATGTCTCACTCTGTTCTGATCATGTCCAGGGAGGGGAGAAAGAGAGAATCCGGGAAGAGATGTGATGATTTTCTTGAAAGGAGAACTACTCAGGTGGTGGCAGAACCAGACCAGGGCTGCCAGAAACTCACCCAAGGAGCCCCAACACAGCCCAGGCTGAGCCTGCCTCTTCCCAAACATGAGGGGCTTGGCACAGGGCAGACCAAGAGGGCCACCAGGGGAGGGAGGGCAGCATTCCTGTCTCCTGCCTCCTCCTTCTCATGGCCGTTTTTAACCCGAAGGCCCAGTCTCTAGCTGCCATTTGCTCTCTCGGGAGCAAAGTGATCAGGAGTATAGTTTAAATCATGAAGTTTAAGTCAGAGGCAGGCCTCTGTGTCCATTCACAGCCACCTGTAAGCTGAACAAGGCCTTTGAGATCACAGAATCCTGCTCCTTACCACGGAAGTAATGGGAGGACCACTCCCAGCCAGAAAAGGCAAGTAGGATTCAGAAAACAATGCAGAAGCATGGCTGGCAGGACCTCAGTCACACCACAGCAGTGAGACCCTCAGACATCACAGACGTCCCATAGGAGCTCGCACCCCACTGGGAGCTCAAGAGTAAACAGCCTGACTATTCTGCTTACCAACAAGTCTTAAAAAATTAAAACCCTCCCAGTAAAATAACATCCAGTTCTTTGAGTGAACAATTTGCCCTTACATTTTAACGTAGATTTTAGAGTTGTCCCAGCACAGTTTTTTAGAGATGTAACACAACAAGAGTTTAAAATGGTCTTGAATTCTAGACCTAGACCCCTTGGGTTCAAATTCCAGCTCTGCAACTTATTAGCTGTAAATTCACAGGCAAGTTCCTTAACCTTGCTGTACCTCAGTTTCCTCATCCCTAAAATCGGTATAAAAATAGCACCTAGTCATAGGGCTGGTGTGAGGAGCAGATGAGTTCGTGTAAAGCACTCAGGACAGCGTCTGCCACACAAGCAGGAGCTCATAACGTGATCCTCTCGTTAATTAAATTGATGTGATTCTCACACGACCCCTTGTGATTCTCACAACGCTAGAAAGTAGGTAAAGATCTCTCCTCTTCACAGAAGAGGAGACCAGTCTCAGGGAGGTTATGTTACTTGCCTCTGACAACACAGCTAATACATGAGCACATGGTTACTCAAAGCCAGGATTCTGAGCCCCACAGACATGGCATAAAAAAGCCCTGAACTCTGGCGTCCCTACTGTCCCTCCAACTTCCCCTGCCCTGGCATTCCTGTGGCCTTCCCACACATTCTTGAAGCTTCCCAATTACAGCTGGCTTTCCCACCCCAAACCCACTGTGGGCTGGGGGAATGGTGTCCCCCTCACCCGCCACACTCCTACTTTTCTGATCTTGGGCAGAGAGACATTCACGAACCACTCGGGGCTCGGTTGACAGTGCTGTTGGGTGCTGTGAGCAGGCAGGAGCCACGGCCCTCATTTGGCTCTCCCAGGACCCAACCTACACAGGATCCTATAGATTATCTCCTGGTGTCATCCTGTCAGGCTTTGCTGACGCAGCTGCCCAGGGCCCAGTGCAGTGGAGCCTGTCAGAGGGGGATGTCCTAGAACACAGGACTCTGCCCCTGAGGCAGCTTAGTAGAGCTGATGTTCCAGGAAGGTGGCTGGGTAGGTGTCCTTGGACAGGCTGAGGACAGAGAGTAGGTTGCGGACCTTGCTCTGCATGGGAGCCAGATGCTATCTGAAAGGCAGAAGGATGTTGCATAGAAGATTTGGGTGGGATCCTCAGACAGGAGAGACCTGGACAGAGACATACCAGCTGTAGCCTGTATGCTGATCCCGTCAGGGTGTCCTGGGTTTTGCAGCTCACCCAGTCTGTTCAACACAGATGTTGCCTCACTAAGTCTCATAACTGTCCTGTCAGGTAGATATTGTTATTATCTCCATTTACAAGTGAAGAACTGAGACTCAGAGCTCTTGCCTCCAATTTAGGGGCCTTGCTACTTACCTCACCGTTGAACAGATGCAAACCTAAGCCAGGAGACCAGGCAGGTTCCAGACGCGTATGTGAGCGGGTGTCGCTGGAGGGGAGTGGGGTAGAGACTGGAGAACAGGCTCTGCTCAGTGCCTTCTGATCGTTGCCAGGTGGGAACGCAGCCTCAGGATTACAGGATCTTTGGATTTTTCCGGAGAAGCTGGAAATCTGGATTTTGAAGATGTGAAATTTCCCATTTTTTAAAGTTGGCAACTAATTTTATTTAGTTTAAAATGTCTAGCAGGCTTCTCTGGTGGCGTAGTGGTTAAGAATCCACCTGCCGGGCTTCCCTGGTGGTGCAGTGGTTGAGAGTCCTCTTGCTGATGCAAAGGACACGGGTTCGTGCCCCGGTCCGGGAAGATCCCACATGCCGTGGAGCGGCTGGGCCCGTGAGCCATGGCCGCTGAGCCTGCGCGTCTGGAGCCTGTGCTCCGCAACGGGAGAGACCACAACAGTGAGAGGCCCGCGTACCGCAAAAAAAAAAAAAAAAAAAAAAAAGAATCCACCTGCCAATGCAGGGTACATGGGTTCGAGCCCTGGTCCCGGAAGATCCCACATGCCGAGGAGCAACTAAGCCCGTGTGCCACAACTACTGAGCCTGCACTCTAGAGCCCGTGAGCCACAACTACTGAGCCTGCGCTCTAGAGCCCATGCTCCACAACAAGAGAAGAAGCCACCACAATGAGAAGCCCACAACAAAGAGTAGCCCCCCACTCGCCACAACAAGAGAAAGCCTGCGAGCAGCAACAAAGAGCCGACGTAGCCAAAAACAAATTAATTAATTAATTTTTTAAAAAAAGTCTAGTGGGCTAAAAAAAACACATTCTTGGGCTGGACTCGACTCAGGCTGCCAATCTGCAGACTTGGGCCAGCACACTGCCTTTAAGATGCCGGTAAGGCTGGGATAAGCCCTATCCTCCTCAATTGAATTAAAATGTTCAGATGCCCCGGTAGCTCATACACATGGAAGTCAACACAAACCAGTGGGTGAGGAAATATTTACTGAATGTCTGTATGTCACACTTAGTTTTAGGGATACAGGATGTATCTCAACAGAAAAAACAGCAAACTCATGGAGTTCTAGTCTAATTGGGAGACATATGATAAAGCTAAATTTGTAAAATTTATAATGTGTTAATAACGACTGCTGAGGAGAAGAAGGCAGAAAAGGGACTGACGAAGTTTTGTCCAGGTATTTCAATTTCAGACAGCGTGGCCAGAGACAGCCACTGAGAAGATGAAATGTGATAAAGACTTGAAGTTGAGGGGTGAGAGAGTTATGTAGATATCTGCAGGGAGAACAGGCAGAAAGAGGGAATGACAAGTACAAAGGCCCTGAGGCCCATGGAGAGTACCAGAGTGGTTGAGAAACAGGAAGAACGCAAGAGTGGCCAGGAGATGGGTAAATAGTAGTATTAGAGGTGAGAGAGGTAAGAGGTAAAAGGAGTGAGGAGGAGAAAGCCAAAGTACCTAGGGCTTTGGGTCTCACTTGGAGTGAGACTGGAAGCCATTGGAGTGACAGGGTCTTTCTTGCTGCAGCGTTGAGGATCGGTTGAAGAGAAGCAAGGAATGAAGCAGAAAGAGCTTTTAAAACGCTAGTGTGATAATCTGGGTAAGGAGATCGTGGTGGCTGGGGTCACAGTGCTGGCTGTGAGGGGAGTGAGAAGTGATCAGATTCTGGACATATTTTGTCAGTAAGCCCAGTGGTGTGCTAGTAAAGCCTGAACAACCAGCTCTTGCAGGGTGGTGGCTGATTTCCATTCCTAACAGGTACAGAGAGGTGTGTGAGAGTACCAGGCCTGGAGCCCTCCAAGGGGCAGGAAGGGTGTCAACCCCACTCTTGCTGGATTCAGCAGGGACCTGGAGGCAGAGTTACGCTGCCAGGTCCGTTCTTCCCCCATAAGCTTAGTTACCCAACTCCTTTTGTGGGATCTTGGGTACCCCTGCCCATGGAGCAATGAAGAAGTGTAAGACACAGATCTTCTATGGCTGGTAGCTGTGTGGCTTTTGACAGGTTATTTAATCTGAGTCTCAGTTCTTTTGTATTTAAAGTGGGGATAAAAATGACAATGAGGGGCTTCCCTGGTGGCGCAGTGGTTGGGAGTCTGCCTGCCAATGCAGGGGACGCGGGTTCGTGCCCCGGTCCGGGAAGATCCCACATGCCGCTGAGCGGCTGGGCCCGTGAGCCATGGCTGCTGAGCCTGCGCGTCCGGAGCCTGTGCTCCGCAACGGGAGAGGCCACAACAGTGAGAGGCCCGCATACTGCAAAAAAAAAAAAAAAAAAAAAAAAAAGACAATGAGGCGATACATTCAGGTTCTTAACATATTGCCTGGCACATAGTAGCCATTTAATGTGTGAAAATTATAATTATTATTAATATAAGACTAAAACAAGGGGAAAAAATGGAAGATTCATTTAGGATAGGCTATAATTAAGGATATTTTTAGGTGGTATAGACCAGATCAGCCTTCAATCTTGGAAGCAAGTAGGGCCAAGAAAAGGGGGAAAAAAAATTGGAGTCAATGCATCATTCATGCCTTACATAAATATGTATAAGGGGTCTACTTGTATCTTTTTCCCCCCTTCATAGTACAACCACCATTTGTGATATACTTAGATTTATTTATGTGTTTGTTTATTTTATTTTCCAGCTCTATTGACGTATGATTGACAAATAAAAATTATATATATTTGGGTTACACAATGTGATTTTTTTGAGGTTATTTTCTGTATCTCCTGCTAGACTGAGCTCTCCAGGAGGGCAGGGACTGTGTCTGTTTTGTTCACAGCTGTGTTCTCAGAGCCTAATAGAGTGCCAACCACATAGCTGGCGCTCAGTAAGCATTTGTGGGATGAATGCCAGGCCTGGGCAGGGTGCTGGGATACACTGTAAGACTTCATAGAGCATTTCATCTCAAGGGGAAGCTGGAATCACTTAAATAATTCTCTGAGGGCAGCTTTGAGATCTCTGTGAGAGCAGAAGGTATGAGGCAAGGGGCCTGAAATGAGGAGAGAGGGACAAGGCAGTGGAGGAGGATGACAGGCACATGAGCACTGATAGGAAGGCAGCAGGGGCACCAGAGATGGGCTGGGGTGGCAGGAGCAGGAGAAAGGGCCCGACTCTGGGTTTAGAAGCCAGGAGTGGGGCCAGGAGGGTGAGGGTGAAGCTTGCAAGAGGGAGGCTGCAAAGGGAGTGGCCTGGAGCCACCTCCACCCCCAGCTCTGGGTCACAGGGACCGGGTGGAGTCGAGGCAGCCTGGAGCTGCGCTGAAGGGTTGGGAGAGTCCTGGCAGAGCTGCAGGGCTCGGAGGCGCCTGGGGCTCAGTGAGGGCCTGGTGGAGAGGAGAGTGCTGCTGGGGCGGAGCGGCCACGGGATGATTTAATCCCATGGCAATGTGACGGCTAATGAATTTCATATCCCCTCCCTGAGCTCAGCCATGAGAGGAGCCCAAGGCTGGGGGAGAGAGAGGAAGAAGCTGGGAGCAGGATGGGAGAATGAAGTGAGCAGCCTGAAGAGGAAAAGGAGAGGAGATGGAGGGATGGGTGGAGGGGGGGGTGGCGACCAGAGGAGAAAGGAGCGAGAGAGAAGAGTGGGAGGGTCTCCTGGCAACAAGAATCAGTGTGACAGCCTCACGGACCAAGTGACCCATATCACACCCTGTACCTCCACGGGTGGTGACCATCGTAAATCAGGTTCATAAATGCCAGTCTGATGGGGTGACACAGCCTCTTTCTGGGGGAACACGTAGTCTAAGGGCAGAGCCACGTTATAAGAAGAGCACAGCTGGCTCCCCTCTGAGCCTGTCCTTGCCTTCCTCCTTCTGTCCCCTCCTCCCCACACCTCCCCAACTCCCCTCTTTCTTCCTCTCCCCAGAACAAATGGGAAGGAGGGTGGCTGCCTGCCCAGAGAGCTACTGCATATTCAGAAGGAGCAGACAGGCGAGTAACGTTCAGGATATAATAGCCTTAATGACAAATGCCACCGTTTACCCAGCACCTGCCTCCAGAACCCAAGGCTCCCTTCAAATCCAAGTTCCGCTTAAGGCGGGAGGGGGCTTCTCTGTCCTCCAATCAGGATCTGAATATAAAAAAGGAACCTGAACTCCAGCATGAGAGAGGCAAGGTAGACTGAAGGAAGAACTTCCTCACAAGGTCATTTAAGCTTAAAGGGCTCGGCTAATGAAGACTGGGGGTATGAAGGCAAGGTGGGGTGGAAAGCCTTCATTTCTAGGGGTATCTAGTGAAAGCAGAGCCACCACTATCCCAGAGTGCCTCCTCCCAACTCACCACACCACTTTGCTAACTCCAGAGCCTCTCACTGAGCCCTGGCCCATGGAGCAGACAGTTGGGGCTGCCAGTCACCTTCCAAAACATGTTTTGCCTTTTCGCCTTCATTCTGTGGCTTGGCTCAACTGGGCCTGAAAATTCCCCACACCTGGGGTAGGCCAAGATGGGATGCTCCACCATTAACATCACTGTTTCCAACCTGAACGCCCTGCTCTGTCCTCAGAACAGCCTTATGGGGTGGGACAGCAGGTCTTCAGTCCCCAAAAGCAGCGAGGGGCAGCTTCCAGGGCCACGTGGGGGGAGGGGCATCCAGAGGCCATGGTTCAGAGTCTCTGGGGTCTTGCTGCACAGCCCCTGGTTCCACCCCCCAGGGGGCCTCCCAAGAAAGAGCATCTACGGTGGCCTTCTAAGACCTGGCTGGAGTGGCCCCATCAGCTCACTGCCAAGAGGTGACTGGATCGAAGGGGCATCATCTGTGCCCAGTAAATTTCTTCCCAGCTTGCAGCCCTCGGCCCAGAGCTCCGTTGGCTAAATCCTCTGTCTATGGCCGCCAAGGCCAGTGTAAACACTACAAAGGAAACACAGTGTCTCTTGGCAAGGACACTTCCTAACAAAGCTCGGGATTCTTCCATGATGCTGTTTCATGAGCTACGGCCATAAAAAGTATTTATCCTTTACTGTGAATCTTTGGGTTCAGAGAGTCGTTATGGGTCTTGTTGCCCCGTTTGGCCTGTCCGTGTGTGTATTGCCCATTTTAGACTGAGAGTCAATGGAACACTTCAAAAAAGCCCTAAGTTCCCCTGCTACCCTCCCTGGGCACTGACTGGGGAGGGAGAACAAGGGTGAAGCCAATCTTGGCTCCCCTTTCCCACACCATCAGCTGGGAGAATCCCTTCTCACACTGCTCTTGGGAAATGCCAATGCCAGTCTGATGGGGAGACGCAGCCTCTGTCAGGGGCAGAACCACACACACCCTGTGAAGAAAAGACAAGGGAGATCCAAGAGCAAACCACAGGCACGTAAGTGTGAACAGAAGGCAGGGTGGACGTAGCAACAGAGGGGTTCCAGGTATCCGCTCGGGTGGGCCGCCCTCCCTTCCGGAAGGGTACTTTGACACAATTTCCAGGGCAGGATGGTGGCTCCACTCTGGAGAACCAAGCGGGGGCCCACAGACAGCTACCAAAGGGCGTTCTCTCTCTCCCTCTGCTTCAGCTTACAGAGGGAGAGCCCCTGGAGGCAACAGAAGTCTCAGGCAGTGGGTGGGAGTGCATGCACACAGTGCTGTGACATCCTACAGTAGCACTTCTGAACATTGCAGGCTGAGAAAGGAGAAAACTGGAGCTGAGAACATTGGCTTCCGTCTTTGCCTCTGTCTGGATCCTTTCCCTCTGGTGGGGCCGGAATCAGGAGGGAGCTAAGGGTGGGCAGCCACGTGGCTCAGCCCCTGAGCCCTGTGATCTGGCTCTGAGTGAGGCCAGGGGTGTGCACGGGAGGTAGGCGGAGGTGGGCCAGGAGGCAAGAGGGAGATGGGGCACCGTTCCCTGAGCTGCAGGCCAACCAGTCATTTTTCCAGACTGGGCAAACAGAGCAGAACACAAGAAAAATAAAAAGAAAGGAGGCTGATGCTCATGGGGATAATGAGAGGAGTGGGCGAGCATTGTGTCAGCTGCTGGAAAAGAGATGACAGCTCTGTTATCTCAGTAAAAGCCACAGACCAGGTCTCGGGAGACCAGGGTTCCAACGCAGCCTGACAGCGGGAGTAGTGCGGGTAGGAGTTGAGTCATATCATGTTTTATTAAATAACACCACCCCCCACCCCACCCCCACACACACACATCACTCACAGTGGATTACCATTCTCTCAGCAAGCATTATCAGCGTGGACCCTGGAGCCAGGCTGCCTGGGTTCAAATCCTGACTTTGACACTTAGAGACTGTATAATACTCTGTAAAATGGGGATAATAATAATAGTACCTAGTCCTGTGGTTGTTATGAGGATTAAATGAGCTAATGCACTGTAAAGCACATGCATGGCACATAGTAAGCTCTTGGAAATGTTAGCTATTCTGACCATTATTACTTCTCTGCCAGGTCCTTTGCCAAGAGCTGGGTTTCTGCCTTGGAGACCCTCCGATCATTCAAAGGAGGTACAAGCAGTAACTGCACGGTGCAGTAAGTGCAGTAAGAGAGCTGTGGCCCAGGGGAGCACGGACAAGAGCAAGCTCACTCTGCCTGTGGAAATCAGGGAGAGCTTCATACAGGAGATAATATTTGACTTGGGTCCTGCAGGGTGAATAGGAGTTCTCCCCAAATGACGAATAAGGAAAGAAGGACATCTGAACCTAGACTGGGCAAAAGCTTAGAGACATGAGAACCTGGGATACATGACCTCGTGAATCTGGCTCTCAAGTTCTGTAGGAATTATAGAAGGAAATGAGAATGGCAGGAAAGCCAGGTCAGACTGCAGGGCCTCGTGTCATGCTAAGGCATTTGAATTTTGTTCTGTAAAAAACTGAGACTCACTACAGGATTTTAAGCAAGGGGATGGCATGATCAAGTTTGTGTTTTGGGAAATAACACACTTGTGGGTCATGGAAAATAGATTAGAAAGTGAGAAGGCTGCAGAAAAACACACACAGGAGGATTTTGCAATGGCTCGGGCAAACACAAAGGAGGAGAAAGTATTCTAGTGCTTCTGGACTGGCTGGCAGATTACACTGAGGCCAGGGTGCAGGATACTGACACCTACTGTGTGTCAGAACTGTGCCAGGTCCCAGGGCTCCAAATAAGAATCAGATTTGACACAGGCCACTGGGGAGTTTGTAGAGCAGGCAGAGAGGAGAACAGCAGAGGGCAGGGAAGTGGCACAGGTCCTGGGCTGGACACACACTAGGGGGATGCTGGAACACAGGGACAGAGTGCTTATGGCTACACATGGGGTTGGAGAGGAAAGTGCTGTCAGGAGATCATCCTAGAGGATGCAACAGCTGGCGGACAGAAGGGTCAGAGAGCAAAGATGTGGAGATGCGAAATCACCTGGAGGATTCTGGTTGCTGCGAGACAGTCACATGGTTAGGGTCTAGAGTTTGAGAAAAGGGGCTGGTCTCAGAAGTAAGGAGTCAGAGCTCAGCCAAAGGTGTGGATCCCAATCTCTCACGGTGGCAGCCTTTAAAAATACAGATCTATGGGGGCTTCCCTGGTGGCGCAGTGGTTGAGAGTCCGCCTGCCGATGCAGGGGACATGGGTTTGTGCCCCGGTCCGGGAAGATCCCACATGCTGCGGAGCGGCTGGGCCCATGAGCCTTGGCCGCTGAGCCTGCGCGTCCGGAGCCTGTGCTCTGCAACGGGAGAGGCCACAGCAGTGAGAGGCCCGTGTACTGAAAAAAAAAAAACAAAAAAAACAACAGATCTATTTGAATCAGCATCTCTAAGCGGGGGCGAGGGGGGATCAGACATTTTTAAGAGCTCTCTGGTGAATCTGACCTGCACCATAGGCTAAGAACCATGGTTATGCGGACAGGGAGGCACTGAAAGGTGACCTGGTCAGATCCAGGCCTTAGGAAGATCCAGGTGGAGGGCGGAGGGCGGGGTGAGGCAGGGACACCCGTTCGGGATCCCCAGTAGTGGTGCAGCACCATGGCAGGTGAGGCGGGAAGCTGCCAAAGCCACTAAGGAAATAGAACTGACAGAACTTGGGGAGTCCATACGGCTGTGGGGGGAGAAAGAGAGGAGTTGAGAGTAACTCTATTTTAGGGATGAGAAACTGAGGCCTGGATCAGTGGTTCTCAACAGTTTTGAGTGTGAAGATTTCTTTTCCACATAAAAAACAGTGTGATGATAGTTAAACTTGCATTAATAGAAAATACCTAAGGACACTAGCTACATGGATTTCTAAAATGATCTCTAGATCATTTTAAAGAACTTGCATTTTATCCATCACAACAGCATAGATATATACATGCACAAGAACATTGGAAGCAGAACAACCTGGACTGCAATCTTATCTCTACCATGACTAGACGTGTGACCTTGGACACATGAACTATCCGTGCCTCCGTCCCTCACCTGTCAGCTGGGTGTTTCAGCAGTACCGCATCATGGAGTTGTACTAGGATTGAAGAGTTGTTCATGTAAAGGGCTGAGAAGAAGGCTTGAGGTATGGTAAATTTCAATGAGCTTTAGCTATTACTATAACTTTTATTCAGGTTAAAGATCATCTTTAAGTGCTTGGTGCATATATGGATGTGAGGACGCCCAGGGTCATGTGTGGTGGTCCCAGGTCGGCCTGAGTTGCTCCTGCCCTTCTGAACTTTGCAACATGGGGCACAAATTAACTACATATGTCCACGCGTCATCATCACATGGCGGCAGTGTGACTGTGCCTATGTAAGGCAGTGTCATTACCCAATATTCCATTGCATGGAGCAGGATGCCTTCGGTGACGTACCAGAATTGTATCTGGAACTTGGATATTAGATCTAGGTGTTGTGACTTGCAAAAGGCAATTTTTACAACATAAATATTAAGTTAGACTGGAGTTCCAGGATGATGTAATTGGAGGGTGGAAGAGGCATCCCAGAACCTTGGAGGACCTCACCTTGGAAGGCAAAATGCCATCACCACTCCCCTGAGCCTGGCTTCTCGAGGACCTGAAGAGCTCTGGAAGCAATGCAGACTAAGAAGCCCCCTGACCAGTGTTGTCTGGTCATGCCAGCTGATGTTGTAGCAGGACTGCTCAGCCGGCCCACAAATTGACAACCTCTGGACAGGATCATGAACAACGGGCAGAAAGGGATTTCAGGGTCCTCCAGTACAACTGCACTCCCAGTGGGGCTGCAGACACGGTTCACTTCTCCTCTTCCTGTCTTTGCCCCTCCCTTTGGTTGACAACCAGAGCCCTTGGGGGTTTCTGAGTATACATGCAGTGTCTTGGCCACAAGTAAAGAGGATAAGGAAGCTTATTCCCAGAGAAGAAATGGTCCCTGGTTGGGGCCAGGCCAGGGGAGAATGTGGGGCCTTGGGGGGCCTGAGCCCGTGGCAGAGTGCCAGGAGCCAGCATGTCTCCAGAAAGGAAATGACAGCTTTGCAGAAGGTTTCTGTCCTCAGTACACAGCCTTAGAAAGTGTCAGAGGGCTGCTAGGCCAGAGGGGCCTCCCAGGATGAAGGGCGTGTCCTGTATCACTGGAGGTAAAAACTGTTAACTGCCTCAGCAGCTGGATAACCCCGAGGGGAGGGACACCCAGGACTGAGGTGGAGTTTTCCACTGTCCCAGTGACAAGAGTGTTCAGATTCAGAAACTAAGTTAAATTATAGAAGAAAGTTTAAATTGTAAGATAATTTAACGACTTAGTCAGTAGACTGCAATTGATACCTGCCACACACAGATGAGAAAACTGAGGCTCAGAGAGGGCAACTGAGTAGCCCAAGGCCACCTAGTTAGCATGAAAGAGGCAGAGCCAGAACTGGACCCAAGTTTGTGAGACTCCAAGCCCAGCACTGCTTACCCTAGAAATGGGTCAGGAGGTGGCAACAAGCCCAAATGTCCATCAGGAGGGGCTGCTCAGACAAATATGGGGCAGAGAGTGAGAGAGAGCCTTATGCACCAATATGGAGTGATCATCAAGCTATCCTACTGAGTAAAAATAAAAGTGCATAGTTGCTTGAACCTATTGCTTGTATGTGCATTAAGTTAAATCTGGCAACACGCAAGAAACTGGTATGTTGATTGTGTCCTGAAGGAAACTGGGTTACAGGAAGACAGGCAGGGGGAGAAGACATTTCCCTGGTGCAATCTTTTCTACCTTTTGGATTTTGAATCAAGAGAAGGTATTAGCTTTTCATATTTTTACAATAATAACATTATTTAAAAAGAGATCGACGGAGAATTTCCTTGTTCAACCCTCTTAAATGCGGTGAAACAGACTCCTACTGAGCACCCAGGCTGTGCCAAGCCTCAGGTGGGTGCTGCGGGTTATACCATGATGGGCAGGATGCTGCCTCTACCCACAAGGAGCCACTCACCCCAGGCGACCCAGACCCCCAGGCTGGCTGAGGGGTACGCTACCACAAGACTCCCACAGCTCCTCCCTGTTGCGCATTTGCCCGGACCCCCAGCCACCCGAGGCTGTGAGCCTCAGTTTGTGAGGGGTGAGGGTGTGACCCAGATCCAGCCCCTGTGGGTCTGATGACCACGGGGCAGTTGAGCCCAAACTGCTCAGGGCCACACATCTCCTTCCTGGCAGAGTCTCCAGACAGGGCAGTGGGGAGGTGGGGAGCCTGAGCTGCCTCCCTGTGGAAAGGATCATAGACAATCGTGCCCTTTCTTCTCTTGCTTTAAGCACTCACTGCCTGGAATCAAGCAGCAGTTACTGTGCAGATCAAATAAGCAGTGAGCCCCCGAGATGGGATTTCAGCCTGGGTGGGAAATGTGAGCAGGTCCTGACTCTCTGAAAATGTAGCTGTAATCCACCACATTGGAGAGTCACCTCCCCACTGCCTCACTTTCCCTGCGCTTTTCTGTCCCCACATTCCGCCTCCCAGCTCCATCCTAGGAGTGGGCAACTGCGGCAGCAACCCCGGTATCTTGACGTCCCACCACTTTTCCCAGCCTTCACCTCATATTGTGCTTGACACACCAAAAAGAGATAAATACCTCCCTTGGGGTGAAGCTACACCAATTGGTGTCCCCGAGGCTCCAGGAAGGGAAGCTCTTTCTGAAGGAGTCACCTCTTTCTGGAGGAGGCTAAGGGTCTGGCTATATGAAGCCAGTGAATGGCAAAATGCTCTCCCAGCCAATACTTCCAATGAAGCAGCTCTCCGGGGACCTGATGATAGAAAAAGTAAACATCATCAAGTTTTCTAAGTAATCAGCTGAGGTGGCAGGAAGTTTCGATGGGCTGTTACTTAACACTTAGCTACAAGTGTGTTGCAGTTTTTTAACTGGGGAGAATTGTTAGAGGTAATGGTCTTCCTTGAATGGGTCTCCTGGGATGACATGGACAGGGGACATTTGGGTTTCCTCATGTACTTTGTGTGATGACCATACAGCCTTCAACTCTCTCCTGAGTGTGATATACATGGAGAAGCTGAAAGAAGACACTGACGTTGTTCACACGGACAGTGACTTTAGGTCTTACATAAAATCTTTATTCTGCCTTAACTTGGCAGTGTGATCCCAGGCCAGATTTTTCCCTCTCTGGTCCCCAGAGCATCCTGGCAGCCAAACCAAGGCTGTCTCTTGTGCTAACTCACACACAGCAAGACTCCATTCCCTCAGCAACCTCCTAGACAAGGTGACCCAGGGAAGGATCGTCACTGCTCAGAGGACACATCCGACACCCCTCACATTTGGGAACGTAACAGCAGGGGAGTGAGGGGAATTGCTAGGAGGAGGAATGAAAGAGTCTGGCGCTTTGCATTCCTTTTCCTCTGTTAATTTGGCCTGTTTTCCAAACATGCGTCAAACAATCTCCCTCCCAGAAGCAGCAGCAGCAGAAGGAAATGTTATTAAAAACAGGTCCGTTAGTGGGCATGGTGTGTGGATGAAGTCTTGGGGAGTTTTGGCTGCTAAATAAAGACTCTATTGTTGTCATTCCTCCTTTCCCAAGCTCCCTCCCTCCCTTCTCCCCTCCCTCCCTCCCTCCCTCCTCCCCTCCCTCCTTACAATTTGCCCGGCCCTCCCCCAACCTAACCTCCCCACCCCAATAGGATCCGGTGGAAGAAAAGCCAGGCAAGCACAAGCAGGCACACACCACTGGGAGATCAGAACTTCTAGCTGGCTCTCTGCTGCCACAGCTCCACCAAAGGGCGGGGGGAAACCGAGGGAGCCTTGCCGACTAAACCCAGAGCTGAGAGGAGAGGCAGGTGGTGCAGGTAAGTCCAGTACGGAGATGGGGAGGAAGGCTCCTGCCTCCAGCCAGTTTCTTCCTGCTCCATCCAAGCTAGTTTATTGATCTAGTCTGTATCCTCTCCTCCCTTCCTTCCTTCCTTCCTTCTTTCCTTCCTTCCACCAATTTTTTCTCCTTCCGAAGGAGCTCAAATTAGTCTTCCTCATTTCTTCTCCCCCCTCTTCCTTCTCTGCATCATTCTGTACCCATGTATTTGCTTGTGGCAAAAGCTAAACTTTCTTGGTACAGATGTTTGTTGTAGCGCAAAGTTATGCTGCACACAGCATTTCTACAGACCAAGTTCCCATAGAATCCCTACTCTAGAACCCATTTCTCTGCACCTTTCACGTTTTGTCACACGCTGTCACAGGCACACACACGTGTCACGTAGAGGCTGCACTCTCACTCCACATGCACACCCACGAATACACACACAATATGAAGGCATCCTGTCCATTCACCTCCCCTCTTCTGCATCTGATATGCAGGGCTAGAGCACATAGTGATGAGACACTGGCAGGGCCACACACAGGCACGCGCACACACACTGCATCTTGTCTCTTGCCCTCTCACACGCCTCCCCGACTGTAAGAGAAAAGAGAAAGTGTGTTTCCCCACTGAGATGGCAGAGCCAAAAGAAATCATGTGTCCTGAGTCCAGGCGGAGTAGGAAGGAGATGAACAACAGCAGAAGTTGGAAGGATTTCTTCGTTCTTTAGAACTTAATCGAGTGGGAGAGAGAAAAAGCAGGTTTCCAACCTGCACGGCGTCTTCGTAGTAGCTCTGACTTTGGAGGTACGAATTCCCAGCTCTGGGGGCAATTCATTTCTTTTTTCTGCAGGCAGCTAGAAAAGATTTCTCTTTAAAGCCACTTCAGAATTATCCCACACCGGTAAGGGGTCCCTGTGGGAGAGGGAAAAAGACTGTAGTTCCTTAATCAGTCAGGGAGGGGAAAACTAAAGTGGCCAACTGAATGGGGCTTGTTCTGAATAGGGTGGTACCTCTCCATCTCCCCAACTCTTTCCTCTTTGACGACACAGAGTGCTATCCCAGCGCAGGCCGGGCATGGGCTAGAGCAGGGTCTCCAAATATGGTTGATCTTCCAAATGCCCTGAGTGCAGGGGAGGGGGAGAGGGGTGCTCACTAAAAAATAGATGTCTGGACCCCTCGCTCCAGACCCACTGGATCAAGACCCAGGAATCTATTGTTGTCTTAGGACTTGAGGGTCAGCTAGGGCTTGAGAACCTGAACCAGGGGCCTGAAGGACACCTGTGTGGAATTGAAGAGCCCAGGATTCTGGCAGTTAGCTGCGCAGAAGGGCTGTGTGGCTTCCTGGACAAGGACTGTCTGCTGGGGGAGCTCCAGAGTGTCCCAAGTGGGCCACCCTCTTTTGCGGAGTAGAAGCAAGCACCTGAGGGAACAGGGAAGACCTCCTGTGAGCTCTCACCCTCCCTTCTCCTGTAAGCACTGATGAGCATGTCGTGGGGGAACATTCCAGAAAGAAAGTTCCCCCAAGATAGCTCCAAAGAGTTTATGTTTCCTCTTACCTGCTAATCTGCCTGCCCTGGGCCCCCAGGGGCATGTGTGGGGCTCCTCTACATCCCTTCTAGATCCCCCCCTCCCCTGCCCAACAGCTGTCTGTTCTGACAGGCTCACACAGAGGATGGGCTGAACACTCCCCCTTCGCCTTCCCTGGGGGAGGGGGCGGCAGCCCTATTTATTGGGCCTGTGGGAGAAGCCGGAAGGGGCAGAAAAGCCAGGTGCAACAGGTTGGGATGGGAAGTCATGGGTCACAGTGGGACTCCACAGCCTTCTGAGGACAGGAGAGTGCACCGTCCCTGGTCAGCATCCCCTCACCTGCTTCAGAAAGGCTAGGGGTGGGGGTTACTGAATTGGAAGGACAGAGTAAACGTTCCCCGAATGGCCGGGGGCATCTGTGTTCTGTCTAATTCGTTGGTTCTGAGACTCAAGTGTGGTCTCACAGGCCCCAAAGAGGAGGAAATTGCTCTGTGTAGGAGAGTTGGGGGAAATCCACGTGCCTACCTGCAAAGATCAGCCTTTCGGTGGAGGGCAGGGCTGTCCTCTGGCCAAGCTGGAGGGAAAGAGACCCCATTACTTTGAAATAATGTCAATAATAGCTTAACATTCACTGAGCACTCACTTTTCACACATTTCCTCACTTAACCTTCCAAATAATCTGATAAGAAGGTGTTAGTATGCCCATTTTACAGATGAGGAAACTGAAGCTTAGTAGAGGTAAGAGATTTCTCAAGAGTACCCAGCTAAACAGCTGAAGAGTTGCAGGGTTGAGATCCACATCTACAAGCACCCAGTGCATCAGACACATTCTTGTATGCTTTTTTCAGGGCTTGGAGATGTTAGGGGATGGAGGCAGAGAGAAGGATATGGTGAGGTGACAGGCTGTCAGAGGACTAGAGCCATTCTCACGCTTGTTTCTTCCCCAGGCCCTTGGAATGGAAAACTTGCTCTTCTGGACTAGTGGCCTGAGGCCAAAAAAACACTGTGTTTACACTTTGCCTGGTGGCAGACACCGGGGAGACAGATTGTCTCTCCATAGCAGTGTTATATTGATTTTTAGCACTTTCTGATCTGCAGCACATTTTAAAGTTGCTTATCACACTTACTTCTGAAAACAACTGGATGAGGAAGATACAGGGCTAGGGAAGACTTCGTTATCTCCATTTTACAGAGAAGGAAACTGAGGCGAGAACAGGGTCCCGTCACTAGGTTGAAGTAGACGGGCTGTGACCCCACGTCCCCTGTCTAATATGCACCGTGATGAGCTCCCTGCCTCTGCCCCAATCAGGCTCACCCACACTCTGATTTCACTCCTCAGGAAAGGGACAGTGCATCCGTGACGTGCTGAATTTATCATGCCTCCATGTCAACCCTTTCCTTACCTCAGGACCCCACAAGCCCTACTTGGAGGCCTTGGAAGAGTCTCAGGCAGCCTGGCTGGGCCTGCCTCACTCCTCTGCTAACAGCTGATCAGAGACCACCCGATTCACCTAGCTTCCAACTCTCTTCTGGGCTTCAGGAAGAGATAAAGGGAACAGGATGGCTTTCAGAAGTCTGAGTTTAGGACAGAAGGAAGGGAACAA
Organism: Kogia breviceps; assembly: GCF_026419965.1. Lineage (NCBI taxonomy): Eukaryota > Metazoa > Chordata > Mammalia > Artiodactyla > Physeteridae > Kogia > Kogia breviceps. Next base: position 67,187,876 of record NC_081310.1, on the reverse strand, counting down.
AGAAAGAGGGTCATCCCAATGTCCATGGGTGTGTCCAGGGGCAGCCCCATCCTCCACGGTAGAGTCACTGGCTTTGTTAAGCCATGGAGGCTCAGGGGTGACAAGCTAGATGGGAAATCAGACAAGAAAGAAGAACACCAGGAAGTAGTGTGGAGTCATCCTTCTTTAACCCGGGGAGACACACCCAACTTCATTCCCAGCCCAGCCCCAATCCTAGACTCTCTCCATACAAAGCCAATTACCCATAAACTTGCCCTAATGACTTGGCAAACCCATGTGGACCTCAAGCCTGCCCCCAGTCCTGAGGCTAAACATTGCAAGGGTCCTGGGAGTTTGAACCTTCAATGAATGAATTTATGAGCTAAGCAGGGACAGGGCTACCTCACTTTAAAAATCAGAGTCTCTTGGTCTTGCCTGGTGGTCCAGAGGTTGAGACTCTGTGCTCCCATTGCAGAGGGCATGGGCTCAATCCCTGGTTGGGGAACTACGATCCCACATGCCACACAGCACGGCCTAAAAAAAATAAATAAATAGATCAGAGTCTCTCTAGAGAATATGCTCTTTTATAAACAAATAAATGAATAAACAAACCCATTGCCATCTGTAGAGATTTTATGCTCTACAACATGCCTTAATGTGCGTGATCTCATTTGATCCTCACACAGTTGAGAAGCCTGGGGCCTGAGGAAGAGGGTCAGAGCCAGGATTCAAGCCCAAATCTCTAATACTTGGAACTGAAATTTGAATTTAAAACTCTCTTAGAAAATGTTCTTAGGGCTTCCCTGGTGGCGCAGTGGTTAAGAATCCACCTGCCAGTGCAGGGGACAAGGGTTCAAGCCCTGGTCCGGGAAGATCCCACATGCCACGGAGCAACTAAGCCCACGCACCACAACTACTGAGCCTGTGTTCTAGAGCCCGCGAGCCACAACTACTGAGCCAGGGTGCCACAACTACTGAAGCTTGCGTGCCTAGAGCCTGTGCTCCACAAGAGAAGCCACCGCAATGAGAAGCCTGTGCACCACAACGAAGAGCAGCCCCCACTCACCACAACTAGAGAAAGCCTGCGTGCAGCAACGAGGACCCAACGCAGCCAAAAGATAAATAAATAAATTTATTAAAAAGAAAAACAGAAAATGTTCTTAAGTGAGAGAGTGAATTTGGGGTGGGTCAAAGCAATTGCTTTCCCCCCACAAACGAGCAGCTTTTTGAGAACCGATGCTGGTGAAGAGGCTGCAGAAGGAGGTCAGTGGCTCTAAGTGGTCCACATGCATTCATTGAACAAGCAGTGAGCACAGCCAGGCAGAAAGCTGGGAGGCGTGCTTGCAAAGGCATACGAAATTTAAAACTCACACATACTTACGACCCAGCCTAAGGCACTGTTATGACTGGACAGAAGGTTCTAGAAGACAGGAACATAAGAAGGTGTGACTCTGTGCTTTGTGAGGAAGACTATGGCTCCCCTTGGAGTCCAGGGACCTCCAGTCTGTCACAAATTCTGGTTTGGAGACTTAAACTCTGGGGGCTGCCCAGGCTCCAGCAGGATGGGGCACTGCCTGAGGAGAAAAGCCTAGGAAATGAGCACTATTTCCTAAAGAAGGAAGTGTGTGTGCGTGCGAACACACACACACACACACACACACACACAGAGAATGTTTCAGCCACAGGGCTAAGAGGAGGGGAACTGAACAGATCCAGTTTCTCCACGGAACACGCCCAGGAGCTTCTCCTTGGGAACCTCCTCTCAGCTCTGAGAGGAGCTTGGCCAGCCCCAGAGGTCTAGAGTGTAGAAGGGTCAGAGGACCCATGGGAAGATAAGAGAAGTTCCCAAAAGGTCTGGCATGGGAGGTGGGGATGAGGAAGTCCTGTGCTCACGCGGATGGAAGGGGTGGGAGGCAGGCCTGCCAGGTGGAGCTGTGACTAACCTGTGATTCTGTCACCCCTGACAATGAGGCCAAGTGCTGCCCAGGCCCTGAACCACCACGAAACACCCCTGAGCAAGGGCCAGCTGCCTGAGTCACAGTGCCTCACGGAGCAGGCTTCCACTCTGGACAAGCTTTACTTGCTTCCCTCAGGGCCCAGTACCAGGTAGATGCTCTTGGTGACGAAGGCAACGAAGGGAAAGAGGGCCCAGCCAGCCTGGGAAGCCTCCCCAGGGCAGGGCTTCTCGCACCACGAGAGATCTCTTGCTTATTGTCAGGCTTCTGGGCGATCCAGGAAATAAAAAACGCCAAAGCAAAAAAATTCAAGGTCACAAAAATTGGGGCTCTTAAAAATGTTTGATTTTAGTACACTAATGTTGTAACCACCTGTTTAAAATCTATGTGCAATATGGTTGTGCTATTTTCAAGAAAATTACAGGACTTGTAACATATTAATTCATGGTTCACCAGTTACAAGTGGTGTGGGGTCTGGCAACAAGACTCAAGTTTAGTCTTACAATGAATGTCTTTTCTTCTCAGTCCTTTTGGTGTATCCCCAAGACTGTTACATCCTCAACTGGAGATAAAGACAAGAATCTAACTGCAAGGTCCTTTGTGATGGGAGGCCCAGGGGACATGGTACTCCGGGACCCCTTGGAGAGGTCTGCCTGGGAAGAGACCACCTTAGAGGGAGGTGAAGAAGCAACAGAAGCTGCAGAGCAGTCTCCTCCCTCCTCCCTCCTCATCTGTCTCCCTTCCTTCTTCCTCGACTTCCTTCCCACACTCAGTATCCTCTATGAGAACTCACTCATGCACACAGACGACAGGGGAGCGTGCGTTTGCTTATGTGTGTGGTTCGGGGAGAGGAGTGGTGTGTGTGTGAGTGTGCAGGCTGGGTGTCCAGGGGGGGCTCTGCCCTCCTTCCTGTTTCTTGTGGCATTCAGCTCCTCCCGAGCATAGGACTCAGGACTAAGTAGCTGGTGAGGGGCTTCTGTTGTCTTCCTTTGAGCAAAGCCAGCAGGAAGCCGGCACTGGGTCACACAAGGAAAGATGTGGGCTCCAAGGAAAGAGAGGGGAAACCTGGAACAGAGGCTTCACAGGGTCCAGATGCAGCTGGGGATACACTCCAGCCCACTCTCTTGCAGGGCACCCCAAGAAACCTGCATCTCCAATGTGTCCCAGACCCCAGGAAGGTGAGGGACAGACCACCACAACTGTGAAGCAGCAGCAAGGAGGGCCATTGGAAGCAATGTGGAAACAGAGACCCTGGAGGGAGACCAGAGGGGCTGTCACAGGGATGATGGCCCTGGAAGGGGAAAGTACAGGTAACCCAGCCAGGCCAGGGGAGCAAGTCTATGGGAGAAGCCAAGTTCCATCTGCAGACTTGGATCTACTGCAATTTCCCCAGCTTAACTCAACTCAAACTACGTGGCCCTGTCTGAGGTATCATCAGGACCAAGGGGAAGGGCAACCTGAAAACATCCTTTAGCAACCTATTCCACTATGTCTCTGAGGCAGGAAGTTCTTCTTTATATCCCACCTCAATGCCACCAACTCCAATGGACATGGAAAGCAGCAATACCAGGTCAGAAGAAGTGACCCCCACAGCTTTTTTTTAAATTGAAGTCTAGTTGATGTACAATATTATATAAGTTACAGGTGTACAATACAGTGATGCACAATTTTTAAAGGTTATACTCCATTTATAGTTATTATAAAATATTGGCTATATTCTGCGTGTTGTACAATATATCCTAGTTTATTTTATACATAATAGTTTATACCTCTTAATCCCCTACCTCTGTATTGCCCCTTCCTGCTTCTCTCTCCCCACTAGTAACCACTAGTTTGGTCTATATACCTATGAGTCTGCTTCCTTTTTGTTATATTCACTAGTTTGTTGTGTTCCCCATAGCTTTCAGTTCCTTCCTTGTTTATTTCCCCAGGAGCCTCCACATCTGGGGAGAAATTCTTGGTGTGTATCCTGCTGGCAAAGACCAGCATTCTCTGAGCTGAGCTCCGGCGGTGAGGGACGATCAAGGGCAGACACAAGGGTATCTGCACCATTTCCTTCCCAAGAGCTCTGTGAGCCCATGGAGACCTGGGGTTTTGTCCTGGGTCTGCTGTTACATAGCTTCCTGGCCTTCACAAGCTACTTCTTTCCTCCAGTACTCAATTTTTATAAATAGTCAAGTCTGGACTTGATTTGTGGATTTCAAAACATTTTTAGCAATGCAACTTTTTTTTTCAAATGAATGCTTGGGCTGTTTTTTAAATCTGTTATGTATATACAGATACATAACAGATTAAAAAAACACAGAGCTGCTCAGGTTGGCACAGGGGTGGGTTGGGGGTACCCCAGGGCCATCCCCTTGGTCTCCCTCTCTCAGGAGGACTCCACAGAAATGGGGGCACAGTTTGAAAATCACCGAGTTACGGGATCCGTAAGGACCCTGCAGATGTAACACCCCAGGACGCTATAGCTCACATAATCTAACATCCCTCCTATAAGGGGAGTATAAGTAGAGGGGGATGGTTTTCTCATGATGCAAATGGGGAGACCGAGGGCTAGAGAGGTTAAAGGTCTTCTCCAGGAAACCCCGGGACTCCTGATTCACAGCCCAATGTGCTTTCTGCCAGGATGGCTCACACTCTCCAGAGCAGGCTTAATACATTCAGCGGCTAGGCCTCTGGGAGAGGGATCCAGACCCTCCAGCCCTTGTTACTTGCTCACCTGCCGGATACAGGCAAACAAGGAGATGCTTCCACAGGTCCCGCCCACAGCTGCCCCTGGAGCCCATCCTGACCAACTCTAGCTGCAAAGACATGTCCTCTCATTACTGAGGCCCAGCAGGCTGATCCCTTCCTGTATTCCTCCCCACAGGGGTGTCACCTGGATCATGAGGTCATTCTTCTGCTGGCTTCTCCCACTTCTCCTCATCTTGGCCTCACAGGCCCAAGACCAGCCAACAAGACGACCAAGACCCAGACCAAGGCCCCGGCCCAGACCCAGACTCAGGCCCACACCCAGCTTTCCTCAGCCCCATGAGCCATCGGAGCCTACAGACCTGCCTCCTCCCCTCCCACCAGGCCCTCCATCTATCTTTCCTGACTGTCCCCGGGAGTGCTATTGCCCTCCTGATTTCCCATCCGCCCTCTACTGTGACAGCCGCAATCTTCGAAAGGTCCCTCTCATCCCACCCCGCATCCATTACCTCTATCTCCAGAACAACTTCATAACTGAGCTCCCAGTGGAGTCCTTCAAGAACGCCACGGGCCTGAGGTGGATCAACCTGGACAACAACCGAATTCGCAAGGTGGACCAGAAAGTGCTAGAGAAACTACCCAGCCTGGTGTTCCTCTACATGGAAAAGAACCACCTTGAAGAGGTGCCCTCGGCTCTGCCCCAGAACTTGGAGCAGCTGAGGTTAAGCCAGAACCATATCTCCAGAATCCCACCCGGCGTCTTCAGCAAGCTGGGGAAACTGCTGCTCCTGGATCTCCAACACAACAGGCTGAGCGATGGCGTCTTCAAGCCCGACACCTTCCAGGGCCTTAAAAACCTCATGCAGCTCAACCTGGCCCACAACATCTTGAGAAAGATGCCACCCAAGATCCCCGTGGCCATTCACCAGCTCTACCTGGACAGCAACAAAATCGAGACCATCCCCAGCGGATACTTCAAGGGCTTCCCCAACCTGGCCTTCATTCGCCTCAACTACAACAAGCTCTCAGACAGGGGCCTCCCCAAGAACTCCTTTAACATCTCCAACCTACTTGTGCTCCACCTCTCGCACAACAAGATCAGCAATGTGCCAGACATCAACAACAAGCTAGAGCACCTGTACCTCAACAACAACAGCATCGAGAGTGAGTGGGGGCAGGGCTGGGTGCAGCCACTGGGAGGGAAGCTGGAGTCTCTTCTGCCTCAACACTTTCTCATGAGCCTCATGGTGGGGGGTGCAAAAAGCACCCAATGTGGCCCCGGTCTTCAAACCTTGGTCTTTCCACTTACTATCTGTGTGACCTTAAAAGGATATCTGACCTCTCTGGGAAGTTTCCTCATTTGTAAAATGAGAATGGCACAAAGTTGACATGAAGATTTAATAGTTTAATATGGATAAAGTGCCCAGAATACCATGCTTGGAGGGTACTAGCTTTTCTCCCTCCACCCCTTCCCATCAGCCCCAGCTCCTTTGCCCTCCAGATCTATAGATAAGGTAGACATGGAATATAGCCCTGGATGTTCTCCTAAAAGCAGAATGGTGACATTTAAATGTTGACTCTGAAATGTCCTGGCCCTGTCCACTGCAGAAACTGGCAGCTATGAGGAAAGAGGCTTCTTCCCAAGCCTAAGCCTAGGTTTTAAAGAGTCTGTAAAAAGCATACACAGAGAGGCAACTATACACTCAGAGTATACAACTGGTAAAAAATGTGCAGCCAGAAGAACATGTCGGTATGCAGGTGCTTTCTGAATCTATCTGGAAGGCTGGAAGATTTAGTCATTTAAGATAGTACACTTAAGGCAGAATTTGCCTAAGCTACATTTACAGGGTCCCGGGCTTGGGATAAAAAATTGCAGGCCAGAAAAGAGGCTCGAAGTCACAGTTTTACTTCAACCAAAAACGTCAGGTCTGAGTAGAGCATCAGCAGAACAGTTTGAAAACAAAAGAGAGAATATTATCTGGTCCGTGGACAAAATCAGGCTACATTCACACAAGGAATGCAGCAGCTGTGCAGATAAAGAACACCAGGAGGAAAGAGAAGCACTCCTAAAATAATATTAGGAGTCCTTAGTTTTCAAGCCAAAGGATGAGAGGGGGATTTTTGAATTTCTGTAATAGTGAAACAAGCAGGTGGGAGAACAGGCTTATTCACTCATCTGAGATAATTACACAAAGGTCGGGGAAGGCTTCTTTAAATCTTGTAAGAAACAAATTCAGGAAAAGGGAAACTACTGTCTAATTTTACCCTGCAGGTAGCAAACTAATGGAACACATTACCCCCAGGAGGCTGTATAGGCCACAAATCCAGACAGAAAGGATACCTTGATTAATACATGGCTGACAAGTTTCTACCACACTGTGGAAGAACAGGCTACAGGGGGTGGGGGGCTGAGGGAGTGTATCATCCAGCCTTCTGAGGTTGAAGACAGAAAGATCACACCCACTCTCACCATTTCACAGATTTGAGAACTGAGCATCAGGGTGGTAAAGTCCAAAGTCACAAAGGTCACAGGAAGACAATCCATCTATGTCAGGGCTCTTTCTGCTACTCCAATGTTGAAGAGAGAAGAAAGGGGAGAGAGGGAAGACGAGGAAGAGGAAGAAGGAGACGAAGCGCAACCACAGAACAGAAGATAAACAGCCCACAGAAGATGAAAGAAGCAAGGCTTAGGGAGAATAAAAAGCTCCATTTAGAAGATGACATATCTCGTGTCATCTAATAAGAGGTGAAGGAGAAAATGGAAACTCATTTTCCATTTGAAAGCCTACCACAATTTGGCCATAACTTACCTTTCCAGCTTACTTTCCCCAGAATCGCTAATCAACTTCTGAATCAACAGATTCATCATGTCGTAGGGCCCCAAGCCCTTCCCAGGCCCCCCTTCCTCTTCCTGTCACCCCTATTTCAGTTAATGGAACCATCTTCTGCTCATCTTCATGTCTCACATCCTGTTCACAGGAAAACCTCCAGAGTAACCCATCCACCTACTGGCTTCAGATCTTGCTTCCCCCTATTGTTTCTCCACACTGTAGCCAGTTTCATCCTTCTATAGTATAAACCTGATCAAAGGACCCTTCCAGGTTGAACACTCCAGGACACTCTGGTTCATATATCCCACCCTCCGTCTCATAACAACAGTACTGCTCAGTGCCATTCCTCAGGCTAGAAATCAAAGACCCCATCCTTAGTGAAATATTTGAAAGCCTACCATAAGTGGTGGCCACAACTTACCTCTTCAGCTTAGTCTTCCTAGTATATCACATCGTACTATTTACTGGTCCCAAACTCTGCCGTGAGCTTTTTGGCCTCCACAGTATCATCCAAATAAGTCACAGCATCAGAACACCATCCCCAGGTCTCTACCTGCCATAATCCTGTCTCTGAAGGTTCAGCTGAAAGTTTACTTCCTCTGTGACTCTTCTGAGTAAATTTTCAATAACAATTGTTGATCAATTCCAACTTAATTTGTTTCACAAATGGGTAAACGGAGCCTGGAGGTTAGGGTCGACTCATTCATGGTCACACGTTCGCAAGAACTGGTCAGCCAGTTCCAGAGAGGAAAACTCTAGAGTCCTTGTCCCTGTCTACCCTCTTCTTCCTCTTTGTCTTTGCCTCCAGCCCTGTCAGGCCTGACCCCCTTCCCATCTCTCCTGCTGACTTCTCCCCTTTTTCTCCATAGAAATCAATGGGACCCAGATTTGCCCCAACAATCTAGTTGCCTTCCACGACTTCTCCTCGGATCTGGAGAATGTGCCACACCTCCGCTACCTGCGGCTGGATGGAAACTACCTGAAGCCGCCCATCCCACTGGACCTCATGATGTGCTTCCGCCTGCTGCAATCTGTGGTCATCTAAGCCTTGCTCTGCCCCTGGAGCTCCTCTGGCCACACTTGAATGCAGTGGCCCAGATGCCTGTGTCCACCATTTGTTTTCTCTGTCTTCTTTTCTTGCTCACAGCTTTGCCTTTCTTATCCCACCCTCCTGATGCAAGGACAAGCCACGTACTCTGCTGCCCCTGCAGCTTCTAGAGCAAGACTTCCAAAGGCTTGATTTGGTCCACGCAGCTCAAAGACACCCACTGCACATCCAAACTTCTGGCCCCAGAAGCACAGAGGTGTGTCTAAGGACTTCATATTCTCTTCTCTCTCCTCCTCCCCTCATCACTCTTGGGTAAGTCCGGGCTACGAACTGACATCTGGATCTTGTCCTGGCCAAAGCAAGCAGAAGACGATCAGGGGCAGCCTAGAGGTGAGGTTTGGGAAGTCCTGCTGGAAACTCCTCCATGGTGGGCAGCTCTGGCCCAAAGAGGTTGAGAAACCCGCGTCTCCCTGGCCTAGGATCCCGTCTTCCAAAACTGCTGCTCCACCACCCCATTCACTGGCACCAGACAGTGCACCAGCTCTGTGCCAGCCCGTGTTCTCCGGGAAGGAAGTGCAAGGGAACGGCTGGGGGAGGGCAGAGGGTCAGAGATTCACACAAGGTCCTGCATTCGGGTGTCTCTTCACAGGGATGAGATGGGGCCCTCCTCAGCACACAGCTTCCTGGCTGGTCCTCTCTGTTCCAAGAGTAAGAGCAGGGAGGAGCATTCCAGGAGAAGAATGGCTCAGAAAACTAGGAATCAGCTGGTGGGAGAGGGGTGGGAGTCAGAGACCCAGGATGGGCCCCGTGTGGGTGCAGATGGATCCTGCTGCCCCCTTGGCCACGCTGGATAAGAGGTCTGATGCTCTGGGGAACACAGCATCCACAGTAGAGTGTACAGAGCCACCAACCCCGCCCCGCCATCTGTTCTCTATCAGTGAGGATGTGGCCCAATTCTTTCCACTCCGGGAAGCAGTTCCTGAGAAACTGCTCAAGAAGGGGTGGAGCACCTGGAAATCTCCCAGAAGCCTCTTCCACTTGCGCAGATTGGCCTCCCTTTCTAAGACAGACACAGCAGTGACACCTGGTGGCTGGTGCTGGCTACAGCTGGCTTCCATGGTCCTGCTCATCTCTCCGGTGTGATTTTCCAAGATCGAGGAGTTAGCCTCAGGTTCCAACTTGGAGAGCCATGGGCGATGTGCATGGTCTCTCTCTCCTCTGGGGTCTAAAGGGCACAAAGGTACAGAGGCCCCAAGGTGGGGGATCTGATTCCCATCATGAGTGAACCCAAGTGGGAACCTTCAGGAAACCAGTTGAGGATACAGTTTGTTCTGATCTGCTCTCTTACCTTATGGGCCCCCTCTGCTCTCAGCTTTCACGTGGTACACCAAGGAGGTGGATAAGATACCCCTCCAAGGACCCTCTGGCGCTCATGTTCCTGTATGCAGCTCCATCCTTTAGACCATGTTCTAATGCAGGACGAGTCCTAAATATTATCCCTTTCCCTTGCAATAATTTATTCCCTGTATGGACTGTCCTTCCCCCAGAGTTCCTACCCCACCCTCTCTGGCCCAGGTGAGCAGAGTGACAGGCCTCTAAGGGAAGCCTGGGTTCCACAGGGCTGACTCAACTTCATCTTCCCCTTAACTCCCTCTAGGGGATGCTGCCCCTCTACAGCCTCTGAGTATATGTTGGTGGGGGTGGGGGCATACGTCCTAGAAATGAGTAGGATACAGTGCCCACTCCCAAGTTAGGCTGAAAAAAGTTCCAGAGATGTTTAAGAAATTGGATTAAGCTAGGTCCCTAACTTCAAGAAATTCCCATTATACTCTTATTTTTTCCTTTTGCTAATTTACGGAAAATGGGCCCGTTTCATTACAGCCTCCATCCCCCATGCTCGCATACAACTGCTTCATTCTTCGAGGCTGCAGCTGGTTTCTTCAAGGCTCCTGCTTAGAGTCAAGATATTACTGTGTCTGTAAGCAACCTCGTGCTGTGGCCTGGATAAGCCCCTTCTGCACCTTACTCCCACCTTGCGCCCCCAGCCCCTCTGATGAGGCCCTCAGGGGAGCACAGCTCCTGGGGCTCCCCGGGGAGGAGGGGTCATTCTCCAGCTCCTGCCAACCTGAAGTGTTTTGTTTCAGCAGCAACAAAATCACCATCATCCTATTGCCGCATCTAGAATATTTCTGCTTCCTCCATTGCTCCCTGTATCTGTAAACCAGAGGAAATTAAATTGGCTTTACAGCACCACCCTCCCACATGCTTTGTGCTGTTTTCCCTCGGGCTTAAGGAAACCCCCTCCTCCATATACAAGTTAATTCTCTCAGTGCTGCTGACATATGCACATACAGGTGTGTAGGTAGGTGTGTATGTATGTGTACTCTGTACATATATCTATTCTTTCTTGAAGACCATATTAACTTTGTGCAACAACTTTGACATTCCAGCACGCTTCACAGCAGAGAAAATAAAGTGATATGAAAAATATCCTGCTTGAACTTGACAATGTAAACAGATGAGAATAGTACCTTAAAGTCACTTTGCCACCCCTCTCCCCTGCCTCCCACCTTCCTTGCTCTGAGAAGACTGGTGGAGAAAGGATCCTATCCTTAAGAAGCTCTAGGAAAATGTTTCCAAAAGTTTTTTTGGTGAATTTTCCCCAAAACTCACAATTGTTACAAAAATAATCCCTAAAGTCAGACAAGAAATCTGACAGCTACATTTGAAGCCCAAATCTCCAAGTTCTTTTTAACCCCCAGATACCAAATTGAGGTCTCCCAAATGTTCAGTACTGAAAGACACAAAACACACACCATTCCTGACCAGGAAAAGCTAACAGACTAGTTGAGGACAGGTAGTGTAAGATACATAAAACAGTGGCAGAGGTGTATCAAGGGCAGTGAGCAAAGCGCCAGTCACATCATCTGGAATGGTCTACACGCTACGCAGATGTTCACAGAAGGGCAAAAACAGGGTACCCTGGAATCTCTCTTCAGGTGGAAGGTTTGTTCCAGAACCAACCCTGTGATCCTCCGGGACTACACCATCTTCTTTCAAATGAAAACTGCCAGATGCTGTCCCACCCCTCCCACCCTGCCCCCTAAATTCCTGCTTCAGTTCAATTCAGCAAGTTCAGCACGTATCAACCATGTGCAAGGTTCCCAGCTAAGAATTCAAGGATAAGTAATACATACCCCACGCCACTGAGGAATTCATAAAGGGAAAAATCCATGAATTAGTAATTGCATGTCTTAAGTGTTTGCAATAATGTTGGGTACAGAAAGCATAGTGGAGAGGGCCTCTACTTCTGCCTGGGAGAAAGCAGAATGGCTCCTATCATTTGAGCAGGAAAGAAGGGAAACAGCATGAGAAAAAGATTGGAAAACATGGAGTCTACCCTGTATGAGAGGGTGTGTGTGTGTGTGTGTGTGTGTGTGCGCCTGAGAGAGGAAGAGAAATGAGTTCCAGTCATGGAGTTATGTAGCTACAAGCCCTCAGCAGGGAATATACCCTTGCTGTCCAAAAAAGCAGGAGGGTTCCTGAAACTTCCACCCCTGCGTCTCTCTCTGCCCATGAATGGGGAAGCAACAGGGTCAGCTGGCCAGACTTCTGTCCCCAGGGCCTGCCACCTCAGTTCCATCATCATGCCTCCTGCTTCTCCTAATGAGATTCGGATTAGACCAGCTCCCGCACCTCCCGCCACCTTTTCCGGGCTCTCTGGGAGCTGAGCTGCCTGGAACAACAGCATGATCGTTAGACGGTTCCCACGTAAGTAACATACACACACACACACACACACATCCCATGGACCCTCCCTGAAATCCATGGTAACCAGAGTGTGTGCCGGTGTGTTTGTGAAACCGAGAGCAGAAGCTGGGAGAGGGTCTAAGACGTGCAGCCTAAATCAGAAGCTGCTCCACTGGGGGCCGGGGGCCGGGGGCCGGGGCCGGGGCGGGGAGCCGGCGCATGCGTGGCGTGACCGCAAATCTGGCCAAGCTGGCCGGTTGCGTGGGAGAATACCTATTGCAGGGGCCACTGCGATAGAGCCCAGAGAGCAGGAGGGCTGGCGGGTGTGCGTCACCAAGAAAGCGGGGAAGGAGAGTGGGAGCAGACTGCAGGGGGGAATGAATGAACAGTCACATCTGCATTCTTCGCAGGGAATAAATGGTGTGGGGTGGGGAGGGGTGACGCCCAGGCTGACTGGGGGGGTGGGGCGGGGGTGCGGGTTTCTGGCTGCGGAGCCTAGGCTGTAGAGAGAAAGTAGACGACAGCCCGCCACATATGCATTCTGCTTCCTGGGCACCTTCCTGGCTCCAGGGGCTCTCTCCTTCCACCAGCAGAGCCCTGCGTGTCTCTCCAAACGTGGGGGGCTGTCTGGGGCACAGGAACAAGTGTTGCTCTGGTGACAAGGTTCTTGGGCTGGGGAAGCCCCCTCCACACCAGCTGGTGCCCAGGAGCACTGCAGATTGAGCACTGCCTCTGGGGCCAGGCTGTTAGCTCTGCCCCTTCCCCTGTTGTGCCAGGGCAGAGATGAGTTCTGCCAAGGCCATCTCTTCCGAGGGCACGGAGACACATGGTCTCAGGACCTCAGGGGTGAGGCAAAGAAGGGGAGGGTCATATGAATAAAGGAGAACTCTCTGGCCTGAGAATCAGGAAATCTAGGACCTGGCCCTGGCTCTGTGTGACCTTGGGCAAGTCACCTCCCCTTGCTGGGCCTCGGTTTCCCCACATGCACTATGAAAGGTTTGGACTGAATGATCCTAAGGAGAACCATGCAGCTGCGATTCATTATCTGGTTAGTGGGAGGAAGTAGGGAGAAGCATCACCTAAGAACCTGGGCAAACATGTATGCAGGCTGGCAGACTCCTGGGGACGATGTCTCTTAGCCCCTTACCCGTACCTTCAGCGAGGACTTGCCCTGCAGCAACCTAAGGCACCAGGGAAAGGAGAGTCTCTGCTGACACATCCATCTTCGGTAGGGGACCATGGAGTGGGGGGGATTCTCCTCAGCCCCCTGAGGACCCCACACAATGCCTCCTGGTGTTTATGATCAGGAAGTTTCTTTTCTAGGGCCCAATCTTACAGATTTGGAGAATTTCCTATATCTTCCTCCGCATCATCGTCAGAGAGCTTGAAGTTGGCTATCACATCCTGCTCCATCCCCCATTCACCTTCTCTTTGAATCTCTCTCCCTGTGGTGATCTTTGTTCAGTAATGGTCCTGTATTAGAGGTCCAGGTGGTGGGTGGTGGTGCTGGTCGGAGTACCTCAGCTGAGCCTCTTTTAATCTTTGGATTCCATCTATGAAACCAAAGCCTTATCACTCTGGCTGGAGAAAAAAGCTGGAAAGCCAAGCCCCATCCCCCCACACACCCCCACTGCTGCCTTCTCTTCTTAGAGAGTACAGAATCTGAGGGGTTGGTCTCCCCTCAGGAGGTGGGAACCACCTGCCCCCTCAAAGACAGTGGGCCAGAAAAAGATGTAGTAGACAGAGAAAGAGAGGAAAAGATGATGAGAGGTGGGGAGGGGTACATATAGGGGGCTGAGAGTAGAAGGCATGGAGGGAGGGAGAGAAAAATTCTTTCAAACCAAGCAAAGGAGTGGAATGAGGGACCCGCTGAGGAAACAGGAGAAGAAACAGCTGGACGTCAGGAAAAAGAGAAGTCTGATTGGCTGCACGCTTGCCTTGGCTGGCTCCCTTGCCCTCCCCAGGCGACAGTCTACCCAGACCCCTCCGTGGGTCATGACTTCTCCATCAGAGTCCCCACCTCTCTGGAAGCTGTGAGCCTCCACTTGGAACCAAAAGAGTCTACAGGGATACGGTTCAAGGCTTTGAGGTGTTAGGCCCATTGGTATGCAAATGAGGGAGAGTGCTTGTGGGGAGGAGGGCACAGGGGTGGGGTGGGGTGTCTGGGTTGAGACAGGGGATTGAGGTTGGAGGGAGGCAGTAAATTGTCTTATGGCTTTTGCTTTAAGATTTTTTTTGATTATATAATTTGGTTTGGAGTAACGTATGGAACATAAGATGAAGAGACACCTCTTGCTAGGATGGGGGCTTACCCCCTTGCCCAACTAAAATTAAGAAAGGGAGCGTGCTCGCTTTGGCAGCACACAAACTAAAATTGGAACGCTACAGAGAAGATTAGCATGGCCCGTGCACAAGGGTGACACGCAAATTCGTGAAGCTTGCCATATTTTTTTTTTTTTTTTTGCTGCATTTGAGTCTGTTGCTGCGCGCAGGCTTTCTCTAGTTGCAGTGAGCAGGGGCTGCTCTTTGTTGTGGTGCGCGGGCTTCTCATTGCGGTGGCTTCTCTTGTTGCGGAGCACGGGCTGTAGGTGCACGGGCTTCAGTAGTTGCAGCACGCTGGCTCAGCAGTTGTGGCGCACGGGCCTAGTTGCTCCGTGGCATGTGGGATCTTCCGGGACCAGGGCCCGAACCCGTCTCCCCTGCATTGGCAGGCGGATTCTTAACCACTGTGCCACCAGGGGAGCCCCATATTTTTTATAACTGAGTCACTTTGCTGTACAGCAGAGATTGGCACAACATTGTAAATCAACTATACTTCAATTTTTAGAAATGAAGAAAAAAAAGAGGGAGAGTCTACTAGAGACTTGTGTAGCTGGCTTTGGGGACAGCTGCATGATCAGAAAAACACTGGGTACCTCACACCCACACTGCACAGATTCCTTGACCCATCTGTGCATATGTGGATGAACTTGCATGAACATTTGAATTCACCTGTACACAGAATCCTAAGGAATTTTCCGGGTGTGTCCAACCAAACACAAAGAGCTCTTTTGTTTCCATAATCATTTGTTTCTAAAAAGCTGCATTTATAAATAGATTTTAAAACTAACATGCTTTTTTACACCATAATCAATTTTTAAGCCTATGTTCTCTAAATGAACTAGTCATTCCTGGAACTAGGCATGCCTTATTTATTTCTGTGCCCCAAGAGACAAATCCAGTGCCTGGGACTTTTTTTTTTTTTTCATGGATCATCATAGCATCTTTACTTATTTTTTTTTAACGTCTTTATTGGAGTATAACTGTTTTACAATGGTGTGTTAGTTTCTGCTTTATAACAAAGTGAATCAGTTATACATATACATATGTTCCCATATCTCTTCCCTCTTGTGTCTCCCTCCCTCCCACCCTCCCTATCCCACCCCTCTAGGTGGTCATAGAGCACCAAGCTGATCTCCCTGTGCTATGCGGCTGCTTCCCACTAGCTATCTATTCTATGTTTGGTAGTGTGTATATGACCATGCCACTCTCTCACTTCGTCCCAGTTTACCCTTCCCCCTCCCCATATCCTAAAGTCCATGCTCTAGTAGGTCTGTGTTTTATTCCTGTCCTACCCCTAGTCTCTTCATGACATTTTTTTTCTTAGATTCCATATATATGTGTTAGCATATGGTATTTCTTTTTCTCCTTCTGACTTACTTCACTCTGTATGACAGACTCCAGGTCTATCCATCTCATTACAAATAACTCAGTTTCATTTCTTTGTATGGCTGAGTAATATTCCATTGTATATATGTGCCACATCTTCTTTATTCATTCATCTGTTGATGGACACTTAGGTTGCTTCCATGTCCTGGCTATTGTAAATAGAGCTGCAATGAACATTTTGGTACATGACTCTTTTTGAATTCTGGTTTTCTCAGGGTATATGCCCAGTAGTGGGATTGCAGGGTCGTATGGTAGTTCTATTTGTAGTTTTTTAAGGAACCTCCATACTGTTCTCCATAGTGGCTGTAGCAAATTATACTCCCACCAACAGTGCAAGAGGGTTCCCTTTTCTCTACACCCTCTCCAGCATTTATTGTTTCTAGATTTTTTGATGATGCAGTGCCTGGGACTGTTAAGATATCTCATAAATGTTTGTCAAGCAAAGGCGTGAATGAATGAATGATCTTTTTAAAAACCACGGGATTCCTTAATGATGAAGTTTCTCTAAATCTAGTTTAGTGGCTAATGGTTGTACTCTGAGTTGGTGGTTGTATAAGAGAGAACATCTGTGTAAATTCACGAGTGTGTGCCTAGTTAGTAGGGAGGTATGTAGACAAGGGGACATGCGTGAGTGTGTCTGTGTTGAGTTAAGTAAATGAGCCTTTGCCAGATGCCTGCACATTCCTGTGTGAGTGAATATCAGTGTGTGGATGAGCATGTGAAGAGACTGAAGTGGCGAGCAGTGAGGGGGGCTGGCAGGAGATATCCCCCTAGATGTAGCCCCAGCCTTGAAGGAGCCTGCACATGCAATGAAGGCCCTAAGTGTGTGACAAATGGCTTAAGAGTCTGCAAGTGTGGGGGTGGGAAGTGGGGTGAGTTTGTGAGCTGTTCCCCCAGGACTGGATACCTAAGTGATTCGGCCCCATTCTCATCCCATCCCCCACCTGCCAGGACTTCCATGAAGCTCCTGGCCTTACTCAGCCTGCTGGCCCTGATGCTGCAGGAAGCAAGGACAGCATCTCTCCCAAAGACGGAGAGGGAGAGGGAAGGAGACCAGCCGCACAGGGAAGGCGATTCTTATGCAGTTCTGCATCTGGGAGACTATGTCCTGAGCCTGGACAACTACGCTCAGGTCATTGACCTGAGCAACTATAATGAACTCACAGACTGAGGGGCATGCAGCAGACCCATTGCATTCCCTGCAAGAAACTGGGAGCCTGAGGCCTGGTCCCTCTCTACCTGTTCCATAATGCAGGTATCTCAAGCCTCCAACTTTCTCTAGGAGGTGGAAATGCTTGTCCCTCCACAGGAACTTGTCATTTAGATAATACTAAGAAGGAGGACACAAAACGTCAAGTTCTCTGTCTGTTTGTAGCAAATTTTTTGGGACTTTCCTTAAAAGTCATACATCCCTCCTTCCTTCTGCCTTCAAGGTGTATCTCACTGGGACAAGAGCAATGTCCTCTCATTCTCCCTTGAAAAAAGGAATGCTACAACCTGTCTTTTCTTAGACTGTCTTCAGTTCTGAAGTTCATTTCTCAGCCCTTTCTGGCCTTTGCAGGGACTGATCTGAAGTCTGCACTCATCTGCTGTCTGACCTTGGTCTGTGCGGGCAAGGGAAAAGCCCAGCCTGGGGGGGTCTGGAGATGTGGTTCTGGCTCTGCCATCAGCTAGCCCCTTGAGCTCAGTCCCTCCCCTATCTGGACCTCAGTTTCCTCGTCCATGTCATGATGAGGGACCAGATACTCAGAAGGTGCTTGCCTTGCTCACTCCTTCTGCCATCCCTTCCTCGTTCTCCACAGTGACTCTTTGCAAGCTTGAAATTGGTTGCTGAAGTTCCCAGAATCCAAAGTGAAGTCCCTCTCAGTCCCTCAAAGCTGGCTTACTGTATACTGTGTCTCCAGGTTAAAGGGACCAGCCTAGCTTCTCCAACCAGGACAAGTTTCACTCAGAGCACAGAGGCTCCAAGGACACCCCCCTCAAATCCCACAATGGCCAGGCCTACGACGCTGGGCCTGCTGGTTTCCGCGACCAGCCATGGTAAGTTCACAGGCACAGGTCTCAATAGCCACAGGTCATGAGCCGGCAGCCATGACCCAACATCAGGGGTGCCAAAGAGGAGTGTAGTCAGAAAAAAAAAAAAGGAGAGGCTAGCTGTTCCTAATGCTTCTGCCTGAGTGCACAAACTGGATAGGAAGCAAAGAAATGCAAGAACTCTGCTGTGCCTAGAAAAGCCACCTACCTTAATTAATAGCATCGCTGGGGGAGCAGGTTGAGTGGTAATTAGATTAGAGACAATTAAAGACCTGTAGAGAAGAATAAATAACTTTGTGGCTGTCATTTGGCATGGGGGCAAATGAAGTAGTCATACTGCTTTTCAGCTTGATTTCCCTCGTTAACAGCTTTTCCCCCTCCTTGAGGCTCTGGGATGCTGGCATATCTGCTGGTAGGGGGTTGGCACTCTGCTGGGGATCAGAACTGAGGCAGAGGAGGATGCAGTTAATTCCTGACTTGCTTGCTCTCGGTTCCTGTTCTCCTTTTGAGATGTTTGCCTTGGGTGGGTATAGGGTAATGGGGCATCTGTAGAGAAAACACTTCTGTCAGGAATCCATGACCTCCCAGGCTTAAAGAGACCATAAAGGGCCTCAGCTGGACCTGCCATTCAAGGCCCGGGGATAAGTACAGTGCCTGGTCACAACTGGTGAAGAAGAGCTATCTCCTAATCTTGGGTCTATGTCACTACCAACGGAGTTCCCCCTTGAGATGGACTAGCAGTGATCTCCAGTAATCTCTGTCGTTTCTAATAACAAGGGATGGAAACCTCCTGCAGTATTCAGTAAAACTTTCTCAACTTTGTAAAGCCAGTCTGAGCTCAACGGCCTGGTCTAAGTCTCATGACCACTGGTCATGGACTGAGAACGGGGGGGAGATGTTTTCCAATAGAAAACTGAGATGCTGATACCATAAGAAGGGGAAATGAATCCTGGGCAGGCAGTGTACACTCCACCTTGGCTCTGTTATGCTTTTTGGAGCCGCACAGAACATGTCTAACTCCTTGCTCATTAGGCAGATGTCAGAGCCGGTAGCCATTGGCCATTCCACTGAATTCTGGCTTTATTTCATCTTCATTGCACCTTTTAGGACCAGAGAGGAGCCCTATGGAAAAGAGACTGATAGATGTCCTAGAAACACCCACATAGGCCCAGAAAAACCTACACAGGACCAGGGTCTGATGAAGGCACTGATGGGCTTGGATTGTAATGGGTAATAACTGAGGGTGGATCTGCTTCTCTTAGGTCAAGGGCTGAGTGCCAGGCTGGCAGCGGCCAACAGCACTCCTGGGTACATTGTGACAGTCGGTCTGGGCAGCAACCCAAGAAAACACAGACAACCACGGCTCAGACACTCCCTGGGGCCAGGGCTATTGGTCCCAGAGGCTGAAGGGAGTCTGACTGAGGGGGGGGGGTCTCCCTTTGTTCTGTCTTCCACCTGGGCCAGGCCTGCTAACATCTGCGTGTGGCTTGGTTCCTCTGCGTACTATGACGATGCTGACCTAGAAGATGTCCCTCCTCTTCCCCAGACAACCGCTTACCTGTATGCCCGCTTCAACCGCATCAGCCATATTCGGGCTGGAGACTTCAAAGGGCTGAGTATGTAATGTCCTGGCAACAGAAAAGGGTGGTTGAGCAGAAGGGCCCCCCAGGGTTCTTTCCCTTGCCATCCAGCCACATTGAACAGTCCCCAGACCAAGTGCCTTCCCTGTTGGCTTTCAGTCTCTCCAGCTATCAAACAGAAATAGCCCCAGTCTCTTTAATTCCTTTCCTTGAAGATTTTTAGATGGCAGAAGTGACCTGTTCTTGTATGTTCTCCCGGAAGCTATGGGAAGCAGGGGAGAAGAAGGTATGATCAAGCCTACGTTTTCAGGCTGTCCCAGCAACTGTAGCTCTCTGCCGTCCTGGCCTCTGGACAAGACCATGTTAACTCTTGTCTCCAATCCAGATTCTTCCACTAATCACTGACAGCCTTCCTGGGCCTCATTGTTCTTTTGTGTAAACTAACAGGTAGAAGTGGGATGGATCCAGGGATTCCTGAGCCTGTTGGATCTTACCCTCAAAAAGCTTCTTCCAAGCCAATCCACACAGGACAGAACTCTAGGAGAAGGTATTACAGAATCTGAGGGCTTTTCCAGGTTTATGAAGTTATTCCTTCTAGTTTGGACCTGGTGCAGGTGGAGAGCTGGCTAGCATCCCCTATCCTGAGAGGCAGGGAGCAGGGCACAGGCAGCTCCAGCAGGAGCAAGGGAAGATGGTATGTCCCTCATCTCTCTGTGTTCTGCCCTGCACCTCTTAGCAAAACTGAAGAGGATTGACCTCTCTAGCAATTTCATCTCCTCCATCGATGACGATGCCCTCCTCCTGCTGCCTGCTCTACAGGATCTGATCCTCCCTGAGAACAAGCTGGCAGTGCTACCTGCGCTGCCCACTGGCATTGAGGTCCTGGACATCCGCCTGAACCCGCTCCAGAGCTCAGGGATACAGCCTGAAGCCTTCAGGGTGAGCCAGGGCCTTAAGTCCCCCATCTACCGCCTGCCACCCATGCCTACAACCACACACACACACACACACACACACACACCTGGCCCTCACGGGATATCTCTGCTCCAACCCTGTTCTGGGGCGTGAAAATTCAACTCCATTTTCCTCATCTAAACCATCAGCAGCTCGCCCCTCTCTCTGTGGGGCACCTGGTCTCTTGGCTTCTCTCTGTGCAGCTGCCCAATCACCTCCCTGTGTACCAACATCCTCGCACACTCAGTTTCTGCTCCCCTAAAACTCTGACTTACATGTGACTGGACTTGCAGTGGTACTGGCTCCAGTTCCCACTCTACATATTCTTTTATTTCCAAAACCCATCACTAACTGACTAATCACTGTCTTTCTAGGAGCAAATTCTCAAGAGAGAAAATCTGGTCACTGGCTGGCCAGTTTTGATGGGAAGGGCTAAACACATGGCACAAATATGGCCCCCTGGGCTGACCACTCAGCAGGGCCAGGAAGAGTCCTGGGGACAGTTCCAGTGAGGAAATGAAGAGGGGTGTGGATGAGATTGACACCCCAGCTCTGTCACACTCACATATGCAATTTGCTTCCATCGTGCCTGTGGCTCTCATTACGCTAGTCTGGGTATCTCCCGCCCATGCTCTCCATAGCTGCTCCAGATTTAGCATCTGGAGACGTTTCATTTGGGAAAGTCCCTTCTGATAGCAGAGATGCTGAGGCTGGGCCAAAATGTCCTGCGTCCTGCCTCCCACCCACCCCTGCCCCTTGCCTGCTCTTTCCAGAGTCCCCACTGACACTGCCGAGTGCCTTCACACTCCCCAAGCTGCTGGCGCCTCAGTGACAGCAGCTTTTCCTTCTGCATCCAGTGGGAAGAAATGGGCCTCCCCCACAGCACCCAGAGTGGAACCTGGCACCTGGCTGAGGCCCAGGAGACCCTGAGTGAGCGAATGGGATCACATCAGGCACCCATCACTGCCAGGGCCCCACAGCACCCACCAGCCTCCTGCACCCTTTGCCTCCTCCCCAGGCGCTGGAGAAGCTGCAGTTCCTCTACCTGGCCGATAACCTGCTGGACTCCATCCTCAGATCCCTGCCCCTGAGCCTGCGCTCACTACACCTGCAGGTGAGCGGCCTCCCCAAGAGCAAGAGCATTGAACAGCACAGAAAGTGGAGGTCAGATTGCAGGGAGCCCGCCCCCTTAGGTGGCGGTGGGTCTATGTCACTGAGAGCTCCTTGGAGACAAGGACTGGTAAGTCTTGTTCAGACCACTGTCCACAGACTCAGTTTGATTTCTTCCCCTTCCTGCTCTTTGAAACACTTCCCCTCCATGTCCTTATCCCATCTCACCCAATTGCTTGGTCCTTCTCCCCCTTCCCTTACCCTTCGTCTCCCGTCTGCCCTCCATCCCTCCCCTCCATCTCAATCTCCCCTCTCTCTCCATCCGTCCTCAATGGGTCTCCTCTCCTCTTTCCTTGTATGGGGCGTTGGCCTTCTGTGCCTTGGTTTCTCCAGTTGTAAAGGGGAGGCGAGCTGGTAGGGAGAGCGGACTGAGCCTGCCTTCAAGTGCTGCCTGAGGGCAGAATCTCCAGGAGAAGGAGGCTTGCAGATGTCAGTGTGTTCTTTGCAGAATAACGTGATAAAGACCATGCAGAGGGACACCTTCTGTGATGCAGGAACACAAGCACCCACGGAGGCAGCTGGAAGATATCCGCCTGGACGGCAGTCCCATCAGCCTGAGCCTCTTCCCCAGTGCCTACTTCTGCCTGCCCTGGCTCCCCACAGGCCGCTTCACCTAGCTCGCCCCTCCCACTGCTCCCAAGTAAGAGCCCTTGGAGGACCACCAAGGGCAAGGGCCTCCTGGGCCATAGGGCCCGGTCCCTGTCAGTGGTCTTTCATCCAAGCACTAATCATCCTCAAGATCCAATTGCAAAACGCCATACACACCCCTCCCCCAACACACACACGGAAATGGCCTCCAGGAGCCAGATTTGTATCTCTTCATCCTCTTTCCTGAGCACCTTATGGCTCCTGGCTCAGAGAATAGCGACATCTGCAGCAAAACTCTTTCCCATATCCCCCATGCCTCCTACCCACACAGAATGCCAAGAAAATCATGTACGAGGAAGAGGAGGAACAGAAAGAGAATGGAGGAAGTGGGGAGAAGCAGTGGCGTGCTGGAGCCAGCTCTCACTACTAGGCTTGCAAGAACTGATTATTAAAATTTTCCAGAATTTTGCAAGCCAGTTGTTAAATACAGCCATTATTAAAAACTCAATTATATAAACTCACAATTTAATATATTATGTTGGAAACAAATGTAATAAATACTCAAACACATCACTTCCCAATTATTTTACTCTGTTTTACTATTAACCATGTTCTTGAACTTATTTACGTCCACGGTACCTGTGTGGTGGAAATACTATATAATGACATGCTACTACTGCCCATCTCTTCCCAACTCTGCTTTCAGGGACATCACATTGGTAGTTTGAAATTGGCCACGGTGGGAGTATTTATACCACGCACATCGGTAAACACTACACATTAGGATTTTTTTGAGAAAGAGAGAGGGTCTGTTGTTAAGCATTTGCCAGCACACCAGTGAGGAAAAAGAACAGCTAGCTATTTAAACTGCCCCTCCCCCTACTTCCAGGCCACCCCACTGGGGGTAGGGTGGGGTTTCTCTGGGGCTTTTAAATTTTTCTTACTTTTCCTATGCCAGGGCTTCCTGTTAGATTTGGAGGGAGCCATTCCTATGGATGGAGAACTGATATGAATCTTCATCTGGATGCCAGCTTCTGAGCACACAGATGGCTCAGGCAGCTGGTTCCTAGCCATGCTCTCTTGATGTTTAACCACCAGAGGGCAGCCTTGTGCAAAGATAAATAAATAAATATAGCAATTACTCGCCTGCAACCTTCTTAGATCCTGGGCTGGGCCTGCTGTACTGGGCGAACGGGAAGAAGGGCAACTGTGATCTAGCCAACTTGCCCCTTGAATTATAATGGGAGGAGAGATGTCATCTTTCTCCTTCTTATAAGGACATGTTGGGCAAGAGGTGGTGTCATAGGTGGGTGCTTGGCATCCGGTGTTGACTGGGGCATAGAAGGGTGAGGCCGGCAATTCATGTATTCATTCAGCAAGGATTTTATTGAGCACCATGTGCAGATGGTATGCAATAGACATACTCCTTTTCTTCATGGAGCTTAAATTCGAGTGTGGAAGACATGTGTGAAACAAATAATCACACAAATAACCACACTGTTCAACTCATGATAAACACTGTAAAAGGAATATACAAAGCGCTATGAGAACTTACAGGAGGGGGACACAGTTTAAGGGTCCAGGAGATCTTGAAGAATCAATGTCTAAGCTGAAAGCTGAAGGAATAGGAGTTAGCCAAGGCAACCACTCAAGGCCCCAGGTGGTCCCCAAATCTGGATGGACAGGTGTGTCTTGGGGCCCACCTGGAAGGGAACCCATTCATCTGCCTCCCCGACCTCTGTCTAGACCTCTCCAAGTACTGTGGATGCTCAGGAAAGTCCTGTAAGCAGACCAGTCAGGGATCATTATTCACATTCTTCAGATGAAGAATTTGAGAACTAGAGAAGACTCCACACACAGGCTGCAAACTAGGAGTGGGAAGTCTCAAAGGCGGTGAGAGGGGCCTGGTGCAGTTGCTGCTGTGTCCACCCTCCCTCTCCCCAAGGACCCAAGGATTCCAGGACCCAACAGGCTCCCCCCGCCTCTCTCTGTCTCTCTCTCTCTGTCTCTGTCTCTCTCTTGCTCTCTCTCATTCTCCAGTCCCATCCTCTTCCATATCCCACTTTATTTGATTATGACCAGGCCTAGGCATGCAACAGTTGGAAACCTCAAGATCTGCAAGTGCAAGAAACCCTGATTTGAAATAATCCAATGAAAAAAAACAGAAGAAATTTTCCAGAACTGGGGCTCCCGTGTGCTAGAAGCCACATCATACCCATATGCCCCAAGGTTAATATGTGCTAAGTACAGAAAGTCATCTGACCCCTGTTCTATTGTGGGAGAAGGGGACTCACAATTTCTGGACTCCTGGACTTTGTCAGACACTGTATTAGAAGTTTTTATGCACATCAACTCACTTAATCCCAACCAACACTCTAGATAGTAGAGATGTTTATCTCCACATTGTGGATGAGGAAACAAGTTTATGAAAGGGAGGTGCCCAAATTCACACAGCTAATAAGTGGCAGAGCCAGGATTCAAACCCAGGTCCCTCTAAGCATAGGTTATGGAGTCCTGCTCTCACAGCACACTTCAATGTAGGTACTACTTTCAAGGCCAGTCAAAATAGGCAGGTTCCTTTCCTGAGGCCTTGGCTGCTGTGCTGGGTAGGATTTCCCCAAGGGCCTGCTGCCTTTGCAGCTGTCTCCTAACTAATGCCCCAGTTTTGGCTAGGGAAACCCAAGGAATAGAAAGAACACCCTTGCTGGCCACCTCCCTGAAGAAATTAGAAATAGTGCATCTGTCCCTTGGCCCCTCCCATGATCCAGGGAGTGGGGAGGGAAGAGAAATCCAAGGGGCTCCCAGCAGCTCTTAAATCTTGACTGAAGGAGCTGGGGCTCTTCTCAGGGAACTAAAGAAGTTAGGGTCGGACACCTGGCAGGAGAAAGAGAGAGCACCTCTTTATCCAGACTGAGGGTCTCCTGTTGGGCGGAATGGTAAAGACGGATGTGAACCAGCCCTAAGGAAAAAAGGGAGAGCAGAGAGGAATGGGCTGTGGGGGTCCAGTCAGGTGGGGAAAGGGCCTCACTGCTGGTGCAGCGGGCAGTGCTAGATGGGATTTAAATCCACCTCTTCAAAGAGCCAGTCTTTTCTAGCCTCACTCATCCAGGTCCTTAATGGCACTCAGCACCTGTGCTCCACCTTGGCAACCTTGGTGAGGACCCTTGCTCTTGAGTGGCTCCCTGGTGGCCCTCCTGCCAGCCCTGAGCAAAGGGGAGCACCCCCCCACCCCGTTGCACCCCATGGCCTCAGGATGGTTCTAGCTCCAGGCAGGCGCCCTGACCAGTTCTGTGGCTGTTGTGGGAGGAGGCAAAGAGGCCAGGGTAAGTTTGCAGTGACTGCCCGTCCTCAACTCTACAGCCAGGCCCAGGGAAGGAAGAGGCTGGTAGAGAATGGAGGGAGGGAAGGGCTGCTGGAGGGGCTGGAGCTAAATCCATTCAGGAGCCAGGGAGTGTTTCCTCACCCTGACCTTGCCTTGCTGCTTCCTTTTCCCTTTTTTTTTGCCGTACGCTGGCGTCTCACTGCTATGGCCTCTCCCGTTGTGGAGCACAGGCTCCGGACGCGTAGGCTCAGTGGCCATGGCTCACGGGCCCAGCCGCTCTGCGGCATGTGGGATCTTCCCAGACCGGGGCATGAACCCGTGTCCCCTGCATCGGCAGGCAGACTCTAAACCACTGCGCCACCAGGGAAGCCCTCCTTTTCCCTTTAATTTCCTCCCTGAATAATAATCTCTTATGCTTATGCTGTAATTTTTCACTTTACAGATCTCTTTGATATATGGGATTGAATTTATGGTCCCAATAACTCTGCAGATGGTATTATTATCTCTACTTTACAGATAGAAACTGGGAGGCTAAGTGATTTGTTCAAGAGAAAGTTGACTTAACGTATAGAAGCACGGGGGTGGGGAGACAACCATCATTTCTTGGGAATTCCTACAGGAGAAATGGAAATCCCATCACCAGCTGCTGGAGCAATGGATTAGTACCCCCCTCCCCACTCCCCAAGAGCTCTTTGAAAAGCAAGAAACAGGGAGAGCACCTCTCAGACTGGCAAAATGCATGCCACCCACAGGGCTGTGGGCCTGCATCCCAATGGTGCACAGGAGGTAATGAGGAGAAGGCAGCTTCTGTGAATCTCAGCGCAGGGAAACCCCAGGACTCAAGGACACACTGCCCCGCATCTCTGCTCCCACCCCAGCAGGGGCATGGACAGCCCAGCACCCACATACCCCCATCTGTGTCCTTCTTGCTTCCAGCCAGAAGGAGGGAGGCAGACAGACAGGAGGTACATGAGGCTCTGCCCTGCCCCCTCCACTGTCTGGATCTCAGCTTTCTCCTTCCTCCTGCCTGCCCCTCCCCTCTCGCCCACACTAGACACCAACACAGTTTGGCCTCTCCTCTCTTTCAAAGTCATCTCTCTCAGCTTGGCCAGCTTCACATCCCCCAGCAGCCAACACCTCGCCATCTCACAGACCTCCCTCCTGTGGTTGCCGACAGCTTAAAGGAGGGTCTCCATAAGGAGGGGGGATGCTGGCTTCTTTCCCCACGGCTCCCATGTCTCCCTTCTCCTCCAAGAGTGACAAAGTAGCCAGGGGACCACCTCCTTCCTGTCTCACTGCACAACCCCCCAAACTCAGACCTCCTTCTTATCTTCAAACCAGCCTGTTCATCCCTCCCAGGCGTGGCCAAACCTGTGGCCGGGACATGCATGTGCACACTGTCCAGTACGTGCATACAGAACGCACTACATCTGCTCTCTTCTTTCCTCCCCTCTGCAATCTGGTTCCCTTCCCATACCCACTGCTGTGCCCCAGGCACCGGAGCCAACAGTTCTTAGCCTTTTCCTGGCACTGCTGGTCCCACAGCCCCATTGCCCTGAATCCTCATCTCTGGTGTGTATCTAACACACAGTTCACACAAAGGAGGAAATGCAAAGTGTTCTGTGCTGCAGCCACCTGCAAAGGGACCATGGTTCAGGGAGCGAGCAACTGGAATGAGAGTCCAGAGCCCTGAGTCTGACCACCTGAGGCCCTGACTTGCTGTGCAACATGCGCCAAAAATGATGCCAGCACCACACTCTGCCTGCCTTCCACCTGGGGCCCCTCAGTCTACTTCTGTGGCTCAAAGCATAAAGAAGCCTGGTGGGCATGGTGTATCTCCCCACCCCCATTACTTTTCTAGTCTAAGAACACAGACCAAACCCTCCCCCACTATTCCCAGTAGCACAGGCCAACGTAGACAGAGACACCTAATGGTAAAGGAGAACAAAGGAAAACAAAGGGGAATAAGGACAGAAAATACATACCACACAGAATGTGTCTAGCCCCCAACTCAAGGTTTCTGATCCCAGAACAACTGCACTTTGACCCAAACACTGGCTTAGCTGCAGGCCTTCCTGGGCCCCTCCTAGTCCTGCAGAAGAGGAAACAATCCAAGCTCTCCTCCCACTTAGGCCCAGGAACCTGGGACAGGGACATCCATCCTAACCCCTCTTGACACAAGAGGCAACAGCTCTTGAATCACACATTGCCCATGATCAGTGTCCACCCACCTAAGGATAATCACTCACCGAAGGATAACGGAAACGCAGTCTCAGGAGGGGTGTTTCCCTCCCCCAGAGGGGACCCTGCATCTGAGGACAGGCTCCTGGAGCCCAGTGCCTGCAAGAAGAGCAGCACCTCTCTTGGGGATCTAAGAAATCCCCATGGAGCCATGTCCTGGGAGACACGCATGATGGCAGGTTTGAACCTTGGGGACAAGTGATAGCAGGTGAGACTGTGACCTTAGGGAAAGTGCTGGGGGGTGGGGGAGGTGGGGATTGGCGTGGGCAGAGGAGAAGTGGGACCCTAGCCATGCATGAAAAATGCCAGACTAGAGAGATGCCCACAGGCCCCATGCCCAGAACGCTCTGCAAAGTAGGAAGGTGTTAAGCAGTTACACAGATGTTTCGAGCTAAAACACCCTGCAGAAGAGAAAAAAAAAAAAAAAATGTAGTCTTTAGGGATTCAAGTCTTCCAGATCATCTGTATAGTTGGGTTAAAGTCACCTTGCCTAGGCAGATGCTGGTACCCCTTTGAACAAGTCAGTCTGAAAATAAGGTCCATTTTAAAGTCAGCAGATCAGAACATCATCCCTACAGAGATTATGGGAGGTAGCAAAAGATGGGAAGAAATTCAGTATTCCAAAGGCCTTGAGATTGCTCACAGACCTTCAGTCCAAGCGCCTGTGTCCAGGCAGGTCTTTCTTTACCTAGTGCAGGTAAAACCTCCTCTGGTTTTAAGTAAGAGCCAGAGGTCCAAGCTGCAGAAAGCTACCCAGCCACCATTTGCAGGACATCGTTGCCTGGCCTTGGCGAGCCCTTTGCATTGCACGCATGGTTATATTTAATCCCCATAGTAGCTTGATGAAGTGAGCACTGCCCCCAATTTTATAGAAGAACCCCGAGAGGTTAAGTTCCTTGTCCAAGATCAAGGAGTTCCTTGTCCAAGTTATGCAGCAAGTAAGAGGCAAGTTTGAATGGAAATTCAAACTTGGCCTGACTGCAAAACCCTCTAGCCCTCTTGGATTGGTGCTGGGTGTCTGACATTCCTGGTAAATCATGAGTCACCTCATGCTTCCCATAGGAGCCTTGCATACAGAACACACCCAATAAACACCATGCGGCCAGATCCATGGTGTCGTGGTCTGAAGGCAGGCTGGAAAAGAACTGCCAGACATAAGGCAGAATGTAAAGGAGATAGAATTTATTAAAAAGATCACTTCCAGAACAGCAGGCCGACTTCCTAGTAGTCTGGGAGAGTCGAGCCCCGAACACGTGCTATTGATCAGTTTTTATAGCCAGAAAACAAAGGAATGGTCCGAGGTGAAAATTTCATTTACTGATCTGTCGAGGCACGTATAGCTTCCTTCTATAGGGTGGGAGTGGGACAGGGCATATGCCTTTCCTTATTTGGGACAGGTCCGTTGCCAAGGTGGGCTCAGGAATTTCGTAACCATCGCAACATGGTGGGGAGGGCGATTAAGAGTCCAGTAGGGGGTGTGACTGTGACGCTGACACTTTTTCAGGCAGGGTAGTCCTTTGTCCTTGAAGCACCATTGTCCTTGGAGCAGCACACACAGCATGGGGAGGGAGGCAGACTTCTGCAGAAATCTGACCTTAAATAGCTCCTTTTCTTCCCCCTCCCTACCCCAATGGTGGCACCCACTCACCTGGATTTCTCCTTCAAGCCTTTCCAGTCTAATCTCCCTTCCCACACCCCCTCCCTTCCTACCCATTGTCTCTGAGCACAACTTCTTGGCTCCTGATCTTCTATTCACCGATTTCTTCCCGCTTCTTTCACCCTGAATACAATAGGCTCCTTCCTGTGTGTTGGTAAACAGAATGACAACATTTCGAGGGCGGTGTGTTCCAGACCAGATTTCAGGTCCTCAAGGAGCCCCTCATGCCACAGTCTCTTCCTGATGGGGACAGAACATCCTAGAGAGGTGGCCTGGCCTGGCCTATGCCCTGCCTCTCTGCCCCTGCCATTCTTGCACATTGCAGCTTAGGGGACAAGTGGTACAGCGCCAAATGTACTGCTTCTATTTTTCCTCAGAGCCCAGGAGTTGCTCTCTCAACTCCTGCCTGGAATACTGGAAGAGGAATGGGAAGGGGGAAGTGTTTGTTTGTAGCCATCACCAAGCAAGTTCCTACCACCCCACACCCAGGCTGAGATCTGGTGGGTGGGGGAATGGTGTTTTCCAAGTAACCTCCATGACAGCCCGCGAAGAAGCAGCAATAAACATGGCAGAGACATCAACACCGGAGAAGGGAGACACACCCACCTGAACAGAGCAGGCAGCCACAGCTCCTCCATCACAGAGAATGATGGGGATCCCCTAATTCTTGACTCACATGGATCCTGAGCCTCAGTTTTCTGAGCAGGCTGGAGAAGGAGCATCTGAGTCTGCAAGGGCTCATCAACCAAGAGATTCACATAGAACTAGGCCCTCCCTCAACCTTAACCATCTCCAGTGTCCTTCATTGATTATTTGAACAAGTCTTTATTAAGTACCAAGCATCAGGGACATTATAATAAATAGACAGACAAGGTCCCTGTTCTCATGGGAGACGCAGGCAGTAATGGAATAAACAAACAACCAGATCAACAATATAATTCAGACACATGCAGCAAAATGAAGGTGATGTGACAGAGACTGGTGATAGCACCCGCAACATTAGAAAGGGTAATTAAGGAAAGCCTCTTGGAGGTGGTGATGGTTGAGCTTGGACTTTCATGACAAGAAGGCAGCAGCCATTCCAAATATGAGGGGAATGTTCCCCAGGCAGAAAGGAGAGAAGAAGCAAAGGCCCTGAGCAGAAACAAGCAGATTTAAAGAGGAGAGAGGAGACCCATGCAAGCAGCCAGAGCTGCTTCCCCCTACCAGGGTGTGACGTAGTGGGAAGCAGCAGGCCCTGAACATGAAGGTCTTGCAGGATTTTACTGGAAATGCGATGGGTCCTTTTCCGAGGAACTCAAACACCCTTACCTGCTCGTCTCTCTGTTAGTAATGCTAAAAACACAAGGAAGGAGGGGAAGGAAGCGTGATTCCCTGGCGATGACATTGACCAGAGCCAGTATAACCTTTTAGGGAGGAAGGACCTGTTGCTTGGCTACCGGTCCTGGGGAGGGCCATGTGTGGAAATGGGCAACAGAAGTGGAGCAAGAAGAGAGACACCAGGAGCTAGGGGAGGGTTGAGAGCAGGAAATCTTACTGGGCTGGAGCTTCAAGAGCAAAGGCGGCATGAGCAGCTCCCAGGAGCTGTGGCACTTTGAATAGAGGGGAACAGCATATTTTAAGGAAGTTTGGTTGGCTTTCACACAGTGTCATTTCCCCTTTGTTATCCTCTCAAGAAGACCTTGTGTTAAGAGCTTCACTATGTCCTAAAGCTTTTAGAGTCTGATGTCAGCTCCTTTTGGACAAGTCTAGAGACTTGAAGTGGGCCTCAGGAGAGGCCCAGTGCTCAGCATACTGTTGAGATTGGAACACAGGTGAACAGGGCTCCTGCTGGGACACTCGCCTGCTGTGTAGCCTCAGTCAAGTCACTTCTCTGTTCCCTTCCTCTGGCCATGAGAGGACTGACTTAGATGATGCCTAAGGTGCAAGCAGTCTGGGACTCCAAGATGCCACATGTCCTTTCGTTTCCTTAACATCTAACAGAGGCTTAAGAAGATGGGGCTTAGATCCTCCTGACCTCCAGAGAAGGTCGTCTCACCCCTGCAGCAGGCTGTCCTGCTCCTTTAGTGCCAAGAGAGGACAGTTTTAGGGGCACACCTGCTCCCTGACCACCACACACTGCTCAGGCCCAGCCCTCTCCAAGGAACTGACCTCCCTCAGGGACAGGGACTCCTGGGAGCTTTCATCAGCGTCTGTCTTTTTTTTTTTTTTTTTTTTAACATCTTTATTTGAGTATAACTGTTTTACAATAGTGTGTTAGTTTCTCCTTTACAACAAAGTGAATCAGTTATACATATACATATGTTCCCATATCTCTTCCCTCTAGCATCACCCTCCCTCCTACCCTTCCTATCCCACCTCTCTAGGTGGTCACAAAGCACAGAGGTGAACTCCCTGTGCTATGTGGCAGCTTCCCACTAGCTATCTAATTTACATTTGGTAGTGTGTATATGTCCCTGCCACTCTCTCACATCGTCACCGCTTACCCTTTCCCCTCCCCATATCCTAAAGTCCATGCTCTAGTAGGTCTGTGTTTTATTCCCGTCCTACCACTAATCTCTTCATGACATTTTTTTCCCTTAGAGTCCATATATATGTGTTAGCATACGGTATTTGTTTTTCTCCTTCTGACTTACTTCACTCTGTATGACAGACTCCAGGTCTATCCACCTCATTACAAATAGCTCAGTTTCATTTCTTTTTATGGCTGAGTAATATTCCATTGTATATATGTGCCACATCTTCTTTATCCATTCATCTGTTGATGGACATTTAGGTTGCTTCCATGTCCTGGCTATCGTAAATAGAGCTGCAATAAACATTTTGGTACATGACTCTTTTTGAATTATGGTTTTCTCAGGGTATATGCCTAGTAGCGTCTGTCTTTCGATGCCAGGACTGGGTTGGGTGCAGCCTCGAGCAAGGTAGACCATGTAAACAACTCCTCAAGGAAGGTGGCTATGACCTCAGTGGGTAAGATACCCCCTGGGGAGCAGGAGAGCCTCTTCACCTTCTGGAGAGGGTCTGGGGTGACCTGTGACCCTGGCAGAGCCAAGAGTTTAGGCCCTCTCTCCTCCTGCTGCTTCAGGGCCAAGCAGAGTCTCCAGACCCTGGTCAGCCCTCTCCTTCCTGGCTCCTTCCTTCTAGCTTGGCTGCAGGAACCTGGGCATAGCTGCTTTAGCAGGCTGCCTGCTTTCTTCAGCACAGCAAGTCCTTCCTGCAGAACCTGCAGCACTTTCTGCCACCTTAGTAACCAGCACACGTACCCAGAGCTCTTCCTCTCCTCCCCTCCCCTCCTCCCCTGCCTCCTGCCTCTTTCCTCCTTTATCTCTCTCTCTCTCTCTCTCTCTCTCTCTCTCTCTCTCTCTCTCTCTCTCTCTGTGTGTGTCTCTCCCCCACCTCTTTCCTTTACCTTCTCCTGCTTCCTCCCCACCCCTCAGAGCCATTGCCACCTCCTGGGAAACTGAGAGGGTTTATCATCAAATCAGGCTTTGTCATAAGGAAAACTGGTTTATTTTCCTCACTTTGTGAAGGTGCTGACAGGAGCATCTAGGTAAAGGGTGTTTTGTATATTCAAAGCCTCCATCTGTCTGTCCCCCACACTCCCTCACCCCCACCCCCATGGCTGAATCTGGCACTGTTTTCTCATTTTCCTCAAAGGCTGCTCCTCTGGCCTGCCTCTTGGGTCCCCCATTCTCTTAGTCCTCACCTGTGAGCCTTTGCCCACAGGACCCATCCCCTCTTAACCATTCCTTCATTCAGGTCACTTCACTCATTCAGCAGTTTAGAGTCATTGCTTTTATGTGCTAGGGACTCCAGGTGCTGTGGATATGAGATACCGGGGGTGGGGGGTGGGTGCATGGATACATGAATAAACCATTAAAGTATAAAGCAGTAACCGTGGCAGCAGTGGTGGCACACAGCACCAAAGTGGGGCAGAGACCATGGAAGGTGGAAGGTGTGCTGAAGGAGAAGATAGTGATGCCAGAGCAGGAAGCCTGAGGCCAAGTGGGATCATGGGATCAAGGGCTGGCAGGGGGCTGGGGTGTGATGCGCTACAGGCCTGTACCCAGGGCAGGCGGTGGTGCTGAGCAGGGTGATTCTGGAGCAGGCATTGTGAGCAGAGGGGGCGGGGGCAGGAGAGGCTTATGAAAGGAACCCCTGCTGGGTGGCACGTGGGGGATCAGAAGGCTCAGGCTGGTCTCCCAGAAGTTCTGTGAAAGGCAGTTTTGAGGGGGACAAGCCTGGAGTCTGGGGGAGGGAGACTGGTTAGGAGGCCAACGCCATGAGAATCAGAAGTGAGTTCTGGGACTTCCCTGGTGACTCAGTGGATAAGACTCTGGGCTCCCAGTGCAGGGGGCCTGGGCTCAATCCCTGGGCATGGGAACTTGATCCCACACGCATGCCGCAACCAAGAGCTCACATGCCACAACTAAGGAGCCTAGGTGCCACAACTAAGGAGGCTGCCTGCCGCAACTAAGACCCAGCTCAACCAAATAGAATAGAATAGAATGGAATAGAATAGAATAGAATAAAATAAAATAAAATAAAATGAAGTGAGTTCTGAGTTGAGAACAGTGGTGGGACAGGAGAAGTCCCAGGAGCCATTAAAGGAAGAGCCTGCAATAGTTTTGGGGAGTGGGCCTCTCCAGCAGAGGGACAGCTGAATCCAGGACAGGGTATGAGATGGATTACTAAGCACATGAGCCGTGAGAAAGGCAGCCAGGGGGCAGAGAGCACTGCCCAACGGGAGGAGCCCCAGGCCGGGTGGGTGTGCAGGCAAAAGAGAAGCCAGAGAGGTGAGAGCAGCAGGAGAGACTGGCAACCCAGAAGGGAAGAAAATGGGTGGAGGGTAAAGTGGGAGGTAGTCAGGTCAGGCTTCACTCAGAGCAGAGTATCACTAACAGCTAACACCCTGTTCAGTGTGGAAGTGATGTTGGCCCTGGTGACCTCTGTGTGAGCAGTCTGGGCTCACTGCTGCCTCTCCCCTCACCTCTGGGGTCTTCGTGGGGATAACCACTCTTCATTCTGTCACCCCATTATCAATCACAGTGACTGCTGGTATTGAGCACCAACAGGCAGTCCACCCTTCTACGGGCTATGTAGCGTATGGGAGAAGCACAGCCCTCATGCTGAGAGAGCCCCCAGTCCATTGCGGGAACTGTGCACAAAATCTCCATCCATTAAAAAGGCAGCCAACAAGGGACTTCCCTGGTGGTGCAGCGGTTAAGAATCTGCCTGCCAGTGCAGGGGACACAGGTTCGAGCCCTGGTCCTGGAAGATCCCACATGCCATGGAGCAACTAAGCCTGTGTGCCACAACTACTGAGCCTGCCCTCTAGAGCCCGCGAGCCACAACTACCAAGCCTGTGTACCACAACTACTGAAGCCCGCGTGCCTAGAGCCCATGTTCCGCAACAAGAGAAGCCACCGCAATGAGAAGCCCACACACTGCAACGAAGAGTAGCCCCTGCTTGCCACAACTAGAGAAAGCCTGCGTGCAGCAACGAAGACCCAAGGCAGCCAAAAAAAAGGGAAAAAGCAACCAACAAGTAATATCAATCAGGAATGAACCTAAAGTCAATGAATGCATGCTAAAGTGATGCCCAAGAGAAGAGGCTGACTCCAGAAAGAAGGCACGGACACCCCCAGATGGCTCTGCAGCACCAGGACTGACTGGGACATGAAGTCTGTAATTCATAGCCGATCAATCCTGGAGGGCCCAGTGCTCTGACCCTTTTGGAAACCTCTCTCTTCTCTGACAGCTGAGCCCTTCTCCTCGGAGGCCTAGGGCAGGAAGGTTTCTCTGTGAGATGTACTCTGGTGCCCTGCAGCCAGGATGATGGACGAGGAAGCAAGAGAGCTGCTCAGGGCAGCTAAGACCAGTGGGGCTGAGCAGGGAGAGAAATATTATGGCAGAGCAACTGAGAAACAGGAGAGGCACTCAGGGGCTTGTTGGGAGCGGCGGGGAGTGAGGCCCTTCTCTCAGCCATCTCCACTCACCTGTCTGCCTCTCGAACCAGGTCCTAAGTTTTATGACACAAATGACACAGAGGGACAGCTGAGACGGGAAAGTGAAAGATCAAGGTTCCAAAGGATCATCTATTCCCTCAAGGTCATGGGTTTGGAAAGCTCTTGGGTGTACTCAGGAGTAGCTCACCTGGCAGCCGAGTCCTGGTCTCTGTTCCAGTGCCCCAGTGCCCCAGAAATGGGCCCAGCCCCAGATTCTCCTGGCAGAGATTCAAGCTCCCATTCAACCTCATTCCTTCAGGCATAGGAGATGCTGGGACCAGCAGCTAGCAGAGGGAAAGACACATCTCCTGGGATTCAGTCCAATCAGGACTCCATCCCAGGGTCCAAGGTACAATAGAATGGCAGCCAATCCCTCCCGGAACTGAGCCTGCCATTTAAGCTGACTGGCAGGCCCCACAGCCCATAGATGTGACGAGTAAGGCCTCAGCCTACTCTTCTCCAGCCTTTGCATTCCATTTGTCCAGGCCTCTGGAATGTACTGCATCCCTCCCATGTACACACAGGACGATGTGGATGCCAGCAGGTTACCACTGTGCTCTCAGTCCCCAGCAGCTGCTGGATAAGGGGGGAATCAAAGAAACAGAAACTCGTGGGAGCCACCCTTGCAAGCAGCTAAAGTGAAAGGAAGCTGGGCACAGGGGGAGGGGGCCTGGGGCTGGGGCAGCTGGCATTACTGGTCTCGCCTGCCCAACAGACGAGAAATGACTGCATTATCGGTTGGGTAATTGAACTCTCTTTTCTAGAGGTGAGCACAGAGCAGTAGGGTGACAGAGCTTCTCTAACCTGAGTGCTCCATGCTTTGTGCTTCCCTTATTCCTAGGTATAGGGTTACGCTGACAAGTCAAACATGAGCCTGTGCTGGAGAGTTTACTCTGGAGGCCATAGCTGAGGCAGTAATGCTAAGAGTGTAAGACATGGAAGCTCAAGGGAGGACGTTGCCGTGGGCTGAAGTCAGCTGGAAGCCTGAATCGGGGAGGTAGTGTGTGAACTACCATGGCCCCTCCTCACTCCTGCAGAGGCAGCTGTTTAGTACAACTTCTACGTGGCAGGGACAGGCCTTACACACAGCGCAGTACGTATTTGTGGAAAGAATAAGAGAAGAGGCTGCTGGCAGCGAAAGTATGTTTCTGAAGGTAAGACGCATGAAGGGGCCCCCCTGGGTAGCTGGCCTTCGCCAGTTCCTCTCTTCCACCCCTTCCTTCAGGGGAGCCATCTTCTCCCTGACTCCTCCCCATCTCTACTTGGCTCCCTCCCCATCTCCAGGTAGGCCCCTGTTCAAATCCCCTGTGTCCCTGAGGGGAGGAACGGGAGCCTTCCCCACTGGCTCTCACACCCGGGACATCAGGTAGAAGTGGCTGCCCTGGACACAGGCAAAATAGCACTGCATGCTTCCCAGCCCGACCCTTATCAGGCTCCTGGAGCATCAAGGCAGTGCCAGTTTCTCAGAAAGTTCCAGAGGCACCTTACATTGAACAGCCTCCATTCGCCCCTCCGCCCCACACTCTCCCACACTCTCTACCCTCCTCTGCCCTGCTCTGAGCCCTGTATCTGGAAGACTGATTTCTAAGCCTGCACCAGCCAGATTCCCTAGACCTCCGGCCTCCAGTGGGATCAGCTGTTGGAGACCTAGCGCAGGAGACTGGGCTGTCCTCGTCCCCTGGTTTACTCCCCGGCCCTCAGCCCTCCTCTGTCCGGCAGCCCTCTCCAGGTCCCAGGGAAGGTCCTCCCCCATTCCTTCAGGGTGTTTCACCTTCCCTTGCCGGTGTCCCGCAGCCCTGCAGGGGTGTATATGCCACCTCTTTCCTGCTGGATCCCCTCTAATGCATACTTTGCCCCTGCTCTCCTCACCAGTGGGAAACAAGGAGAAAAGATGCCTTAGACCGCTGCCCCAGAACAAGGCCCAGTTTGGTTAACTTACAGATGAATCTGGGTTTGACACTTAGTTCTACTACGAGGTAAGTTATTTTTCTTGTGTTTCACTTTTCTTGTCTGTGAAATAGGAATACCACTCCCTCTCGGGGTTGTTATGAGGGTTAAGTTAAGTAATGTACACACACATAGTGCTTACCATTATTTGGCACATAGAGCTTGACAAACAGAAGTGATTGTTATGGTGCTTTAAGAGAAGTATGGCGTGCCCTAAATCCTCCCTCTCTGAACTCCCTTTGGGGCCCATCAAGCAGTCATGGCGACCAAGACATGGGGATATTTGGGGGCCTCTGAGAGACTGCAGGACAATTCTTGGAGGGTGGGTCTCAGACTCCCCTTTCTTGAAAGGTTACCTTCCCAGGAGACCTCCAACTTCCCTCTGATGCCACAGGGACAGCCTAGGAGCAGCATGTCGGTGGGGGGAGGGGAGTGGGGGGAGGGGTTATAGAGACCCTCTGTATTAGAATCCCAACTGGTAAGGGCAAGAATCAGAGCAGCCTCTGCCTCTCTGACTCATTTCCAAGTTTCATGATGCTCGTTATCATACTGAGATCATAGCTCAAATGAGCTTCTCTCATTTCCATGCTATCAACTTCTGTGACTCATTCTCCAAGTCCCAGGGTGCATTAGGAGCCACTGAGGCTATGTGGATCCAGATATATCACATCTTAGAAGTGGGAAGCAGGAAAGGAGGCCTGAAGCCTCAGGTGGCACAGATGAGGCCAAGGTGATGGCAGCTCCAGCCAGCACTGGCCTCCCAGGTGCTGACTGACTCCCAGGCCTATCACATCCCCACTCCAACCAGATGCTAGAAGGGCAAAATAAGCTAAAAAAAGGAAAGGGAAATGCGGAACTACGACCGATGAGCTCCCCCTGTGTGCCAGATGTTGAGTTAGGCACTGTATACCCACTATCTAATTTGATCCATACCTTCAATCAGCTGTATCTCCATTTTACAGATAAGAAAAATCTAAGGCTCAGAAGGGTGGTGTGTTTGCTACATGACAGACAGCTAATCTGCGGGGTTCCAGCCCTACTCCTCCACTCGCCCAAGCTGCATCCTCCTAGGGAGGAATACTTCCTCACAAGAGCACGTTGGGTGGCTGGGTGGCTGCATCTGGGGGCTCAAGCAGGGAGTGGTGGAGGTCAGCAAGCAAGAGCAGGGTGAAGCTTGGTGAGCTGGTGGGGCTGGTGGTGGCTGGGCCTGAATGGCAGGGGCCCTGAGCAGCACACAGGTTGGGGCCTGGGGGCTGGGGACAATCAGCACCAGAGGCCCCTTGGGTAGGGAGCTGGGCCCAGAGCACCATGTGCTTCTCTGAAAGATGGGGGTGGTGGGAGTGGCAGAGAAAAAAACTCAACCAATTAAAAAAAAAAAAAAAGGGACTTCCCTGGTGCTGCAGTGGTTAAGAATCCGCCTGCCAATGCAGGGTACACGGGTTTGAGCCCTGATCCAGGAAAATCCAACATGTCACGGAGCAACTGAGCCCCTGCATCACAACTACTGAGCCTGCCCTCTAGGGCCCGTGTGCTGAAACTATTGAGCCCACGTGCTGCAACTACTGAAGCCTGCGCACCTAGAGCCCATGCTCTGCAACAAGAGAAGCCACCACAATGAGAAGCCCACGCACCACAATGAAGAGTAGCCCCCCATTCGCCGCAGCTAGAGAAAGCCCTGACACAGCAACGAAGACTCAATGCAGCCAAAAATAAATAAATCAATAGGGCTGGCTCCAATCCCAAAAGAGACCCAGCCTTGGGGTCTGGGGCTGGGAAGGCCGTCTGTGGCCGGGGCCACTCCTGCTGGAGAGGGAGCCGCAGTAACAGGGATGTGGGCCATCCTGCTGAAAGCACTGGAGCCCCCCCTGCAGCTCTCCCAGTGTGACCTCAGAGATGACAAGCATAACCAGCCTTGCACTAGGCCCTGAGGCAACTCAGAGGACACAGGGAAAGGGAAAGGGAAAGGAAAGCCAGGGAAACAGAGAGGAGAGCTGGAGCTCTCCTGCACCCTGAGGAGGAAAGGGACCCCCTCCTAGGTGTGGGTGGAGGGAGTGCCCCTGGAGGCATTTATGTTGCCTCCCCCATCCTGTCCTCTCTGAAAGTAGAGGAGCCTGGGTGTCAAAAGATCACTAGAGCACAACTCTGTGGAGGGACAAATCCCCACTATAGGATTTCTATGACGTTTCTAGTACAGACACTCAGCAGCAGTGTGTCTAGGACACTGTCCTCCTGGCCCCTCTGTCACAAGCAGGCCAATGGGTGGGCCGCCAGAAGAACCCAGATTTCACCAGCGTCAACCACAAAGGCCTGCAATCATCCTTAACTGCAATCATCTTTAACTGCTAACACCTAACCTGCTTAATATTTTCAGTAGAACTGAAAAATGTTCACGTTAGACATCCATTGTTTGAGGGTATAGGAAATCCATTTTCATAATGTTTAATATTTTTTGATTTATTGGATTTTCACTTGACTTTTATTGGCCACTCTCCCCCGCTGCATTTGCTACAAGAGCTTCACAGAGCAGGGTAATTGTTTGCACAAATTCAGCCAGGAGAGAGGATGGCATCCTGGGTAGTCAGAGAGTGCCAGGTGCCAGCCTGCAGCAGGACCCTGGGACCATGAGGGCTCTCAGGGCAGTGATGGACAAAGGCTTCAGCCAACCAGAATGGCCTTCCCCTCAGCACACCAACGGGGGAGGTGAACTCGGGTGCACACCAGGAGCCAGAGCTGAAGCCCAGGGCAGGGGCCATGGGAGCTCTTCCCGGCCGCTCAGGGCTGTTGCCCAATCTCCGAGCCCAGGCAGGTGGCTCTCACATGGGACAGGTTTCACTCTCCTGGGCTCAAGTGTCTGATGAGCCTGAAGCTCATTGAGCATCCTCAGTGCCTGGACAGGACAGGGTCGGGCTGTGCAGGACTGACATAATCAAAGATCTAGAAGATTCTGCCACCACCTATCTCTGCAGTGGACTTTTCCTCACCTACAAAGTACAAGACCTGAGTCTAATCCCAGCTCTGTGCCTTCCTAGCTGAGTGACCTTTAGCAAGTCACTCTGATTCTCCGAGCTTAGTTTCCTCTATAAAATGGTTTTAATAACGTGCCGTTGGAAAGGCTGATGTGAGGCTTAAAGGGCATACCATGGGCAAGGCTCCTAATGCTATGCCTGACACATGGTGGGAGTGCAACAAACGTTCATCACTCTCACCCTCACCCCTAACCCTGGGAAATGGTCAGGGTGTTGTGGCCACACCCCTCTCACCCCCCTCACCCCCATCACTGCTTCTTACTGGCTCTGCAGACACCCAGACACTATTCAGTTCACCCCCCACACCATCTGGGAGGAGTGTGGCTGAGGAAGCTGCATGGCCATGGAGGGAGGCAGGGAAGAGAGAGCACTCTGATTAGGGGAGGGGGCTGGAGGCATATGCAGCAGAGCCAGGCACAGCCAGGCCCCAGCTGGAAAGAACTGCCTACCAGCACCTACGATGGCCCCATCCCCCACTTCCCAGCCACCAGACTGAGTCAGGATGTTTCTGGGCTGAGTGCTCCGTATGACTCTGGAACCCTGGGGACCCCGCCTGCCTGACTGAAAACGTCCCAATGCCCTGCTCTGCCTCTGTCCTGGGACCCACAGAAGCTGTGTTACTAACAAGAGCTGCAAACCCCTGATTAAAATACTGCAGCAGGGAGAATCAATAACCATTGACAGTTGCGCCTCTAATAAGTGTAACAATCGCCATTAAGGGAAAGAGTGGGGGAGTGAGTGGGGCTGGTAGTACAGCGATTACATTAATCTGACTCCATCCCCCTCTGCATCCTCCTGCTGTTGGCGTGCCCTCGCCAGGAGCCAGTCAGGAGGGGCAAGGGGTGGCAGCCCAAGCAGGCAGCCTGGCTTCACCCTGTTCCCAGCCTCTGGGGGCGCCACAGCCCCCAACAACCACTTTATTCATTGATCTGGAGAAAAGCTCCCTGCCTGGATGGGAGGAGGCAAAGTGAATCTCATCAGGGGAGGGGAGGGAAAGAGAGGACATGAAGAACTCCTCATTTAGACACCAGGACTGCTAATAGGTGTGAGTCTGTTCAGGCTTCAAGAATTTCTTGCTCCATGAGCTCCACGGGGCTGATAATTTATTGAATCTCATTTAATAGAAACTTGCATAGCGCTTACCATGTGCCACACATTAGTTTAAGCATTTTGCAAATGTAAACTCATTTAATCCTCATAACAACCCACAGAGTAGATGTTCTTATTGTCCTCAGTTTGCAGATGAGGAAACTGAGTCACAGAGTTGGTTAAATAATTTGCCCAGGGTGACTAAGCCTGAAGTGGCAGATCCAGGACTTGAACTAGAAGGCCCAGCTTTACTCTCTGTGCCCTGAACCCTTTTTCTATGTGGCCTCTGTAACCCCTGTGCCTGACACATAGTAGACACCAAACTCATTGGCTGTCCGGAGCATTAAGCTACCCCCAGTCCCTCCCAATTGTGATATTAGCACTACTTGCCCCGTGTTTTATTGTATCTAACCCCATCCCAGAGTCTGGGCATGTTCTAAAACGTTTTCTAGCAGCGTTGGTGAACAGGAGCGAGAACTGTGGGAGAGCACCCTTCTCCCCAACTCTGGCTAAGTCATGAACACTGACCATGCGCTCCTCATGGCTGTGGGACCACGACACCAACCCAGAAACCCTCTAGAGTTACATTGATGTATCTCTCCTGCACTCAAAACCTAAAGCTAGGTGAGCTGGAAGCTGCCATCTTCCAGAGGCAGAGTTTTCGTGGAGATGGGACAATACAGAGGGGTTTGTTGGAAATGTCCATGCCCACCTCGTCCACCTGGGACCTAGCCACCTCTCCAGCCCCAACATGCAAGATCAGGGCACATGAGGCATCACAGTTTATATTACTTCCAATAGTTTAACTGGCTCCCCTAGAACTGCAGTTCCCCTAGTTCTGATCATTATTGGGGAGAAAATAGGTCAGCATCCAGGTCTGTCATGTTTGTCTCACCGTGCGCCCTGTTCGGAGCACGGTGCCTGGTGCATAGGTGTGTGTTTCATGATACGAAAGAACAAATGAATGAACAAGTTTTCTCCTTGTTCCCATTCACTGTTTCATATTCCAAACTCCAAACAAGTTCTACTTAAATGAATTGGGTTTTAGGGAAGAGAATTTTTAATGTCTTTTTAGTTTTCTTCAATGCACATTTTTTTAATTGTGTAAGGTATACATAACATAAAATTGACTTTTTAACAATTTTAAATGTATAGTTCAATAGCATTGAGGACATTCACATTGTTGTACAATCATCAACACCATTCATCTCCAGATTCTTTTCATCTTCCCAAACTAAAACTCCATACCCATTCAACAATAACTTCCTATTCCCTCTCCCACACAGCTCCTAGTAACTGCCATTCTAATTTCAGCCTCCGTGAATTTTACTGCTATAGGGCCCTCATAATTGCACAAGTTTGGGTAGATGGCTCTGTCATAATTTAGTTAACCATTCCCTTAGGATTGATCACACAGATTGTTTCCAATCTTTCCCTAACAATAATGCAGCAACAAGTATATTGAATATTTGTGCAACTAGCTTTTGTGTGTGTATATTTAGGATTATTACCTTGGGTTTGAATGTCAAAACTGAGAATTACTGAGAAAAAAAATAGCTTAAACATATTTTTGTTTTTGATATATATTGTCAGCTTACCCTAAAGGATTTTAGAGTTAATATATTACATCTTAAACATTACACCAGTAACATAAAAATGTGCCCATTTCTCTGTATTCCTACCTCCACTGGATTTTTTAAAAATGCATTGCTAATTTGTTAGGCAAAAACCTATACGTCATTGTTAGACTAAAAATATGTCATGGCAACTGGAGTTTAGTGGAAAGATGGATGAACTTAGAATCAGATCTATTTGGGGAACGTGAGTATAAAGCAAAATGTACGCTGAACTGAAATGAAAACGAATAGCTGCCACCGTTTTCAAGTGTTTAGGCCCTAAGTGGGGCTGGCAGAAGGAAAAGCAAGGGAAGGAAGAGAAACCAGCATCAGGAAGAGAAACCAGCATCTGTATACCGGGCACTGCTGTACACCTGGGGGTCCAAGTCAAGAAGACAGTCCCTCGATCTGCTCACAATTGAATAGAATTTTTAAATTCCATTTTACAGAAGTGAAAACTAA
Source organism: Kogia breviceps (assembly GCF_026419965.1). Taxonomy (NCBI): domain Eukaryota; kingdom Metazoa; phylum Chordata; class Mammalia; order Artiodactyla; family Physeteridae; genus Kogia; species Kogia breviceps. The sequence continues at coordinate 67,144,217 of NC_081310.1, read as the reverse complement.
AGATGAGAGTTAGCTGTTAAAATAACTTTTGCAAGGTCATACAACTCATCAGTAATAATAACAACTAAAATGTATAGATGACTAACCACATAGTAGACGCTGTGTTAAGCACTTTATATAGTGGTTTTGTTTTAACATCTTTATTAGAGTACAATTGCTTTACAATGGTGTGTTAGTTTCTGCTTTATAACAAAGTGAATCCGCTATACATATACATATGTTCCCATATCTCTTCCCTCTTGTTTCTCCCTCCCTCCCACCCTACCAATCCCACCCCTCTAGGTGGTCACAAAGCGCCGAGCTGATCCCTGTGCTATGCGGCTGCTTCCCACTAGCTATCTATTCTATGTTTGGTAGTGTATATATGTCCATGACACTCTCTCACTTTGTCCCAGCTTACCCTTTCCCCTCCCCGTGTCCTCAAGTCCATTCTCTACGTCTGCGTCTTTATTCCTGTCCTGCCCCTAGGTTATTCAGAACCATTTTTTTCCTTTTTTTTCTTTCTTTAGATTCCATATATGTGTGTTAGCATATGGTATTTGTTTTTCTCTTTCTGACTGACTTCACCCTGTATGACAGACTCTAGGTCCACCCACCTCACTACAAATAACTAAGTTTCGTTTCTTTTTATGGCTGAGTAATATTCCACTGTATATATGTGCCACATATTCTTTATCCATTCATCTGTCGATGGACAACTTAGGTTGCTTCCATGTCCTGGCTATTGTAAATAGAGCTGCAATGAACATTGTGGTACATGACTCTTTTTGAATTATGGTTTTCTCAGGGTATATGCCCAGTAGTGGGATTGCTGGGTCGTATGGTAGTTCTATTTGTAGTTTTTTAAGGAACCTCCATACTGTTCTCCATAGTGGCTGTATCAATTTACATTCCCACCAGCAGTGCAAGAGGGTTCCCTTTTCTCCACATCCTCTCCAGCATTTGTTGTTTGTAGATTTTTTGAGGATGGCCATTCTGACCGGTGTGAGGTGATACCTCACTGTAGTTTTGATCTGCATTTTCTCTAACGATGAGTGATGCTGAGCATCCTTTCATGTGTTTGTTGGCAATCTGTATAGAGCTTTATATAGTGCTCATTTATTCATTACCTTCCCAAATCCCCATAAAGCTGGTCCCACTTGGTCCCATTTAATAGACTTCCTAAGATCACAGAACCTGGATGCCTGGTCCTACAGTATGACCCACCCCCCAGGCCTACCTGCATGTCTCATCATCTCTCAGCACCAGGCACCCCATTCCAGACAATGCATAGCTCCCGAAAATCTCCCTTTTTTCACTGCATGCCATTTCTGCTTCTTGGAACCTTGGAACACCCATCCACATCCCCCAACCTTTTCTGTTTGTCTAACCTATTCATAAGAATCAGCTCAGAATCAGCCCTGACTCCCAGTATCTCCACCCCACCTGACCCCACATGGGGTTTGGTGTCCCTCTTACGAGCATCAGTGGATAAACCTATCACAGAGCTTACCACGCTATATTGTAATTGCATATGTGTCTGTCTCCCTAGCCAGGTGTCTAAGATCACAGGCTGTGTTATTTTATCTCCATATTCCTTTACCTGAGTCCTGGTACTCAATAAGAGTTTAGTGAATGAATGCATTCTCTACCATTCAAACCCAGACTTGGCCCATTCTGAAGTCTGAGGAATTTCCAGCAAAGGTGAATGAAACAGGGCAGGAGGAAGCACGTAGGCTGGATTCTCCTCCAGGGGGAACTTTGAAATCCCCTGGGCTGGCACCATCTTCCCATTCTCCACACCTGCACCTTGACACTCACAGACCTGCTCATAACCAACACTGGAGTGCTCAAGAGGGAAGCACTGTGGAAACACAGAACCTTCGGCCTGGTGAGAGGGCAGTAATTAAATTTCTCTGCTAACATGCTTATCCTGGAACAGCCTCGCCTCCAGACTGGTCCTCTAGGAATAGAGACCTGACTGTTTTCTTCTTCTGTGGCCAGAGCCAGTGGCTGACTGGAAGTGCTGGAGGCCCAGGAAGCTGCTGGCACACACGGGGAGAGAAAGTGGATCTGGAGGTGGGGGAGCTCTCCCTGTTGCCTTGAGCCTGGGACTGACAGCTTCTCCAGAGAGGCTGGGGAAGCCCCCAGGATCACAGGCCACCAAGCAAGGGTGCAGAGATTCCAGCCTCTGCTCAGAAACAAGCTGGCCCTCTCGCCATACCCAGTGCTCCAACGCTTATGGGACACCCAGTAAAGCAGACACAGGAAAAACAGTTCGAGTGACTTCATGCTTGACATTCTAGTCAACATTATGGGAAAGTCAGAACTCTTTGGGAGTTTCTTGCCTTAATTCATGTTTCATTTTCTGCCATATCAGGATGTCGGGGCAATTGAGAAAGCACCATAATCTTTTTAAGGCTCAGGACTTCCTAAATATTTTCCTCCAACTCTGGCAGGTCCACATCTGAGGATGAGAACCCTAGATTTAGGAGGGGCGGATCAAGAAAGACTTCCTGAAGGAGTGTGAAGAGAGCAGTCTAGGTGGATCTCACTGAAGTTAAGCCCCCTTGAGGCTTAGTTTGTATCTGTTATTTGGCCTTGGGGATGATGCCTTGCTCTTGCAACAAGCTTTTGTGCATGTGTATTTAGGATTATTACCTTGGGTTTGATTGTCAAAATAGAGAATTACTAGGGAAAAAATAGTTTAAACCTATTTATGTTTTTGATATATATTGTCAGTTATCCTAAAGGATTTTAGAATTTATATATTACATCTTAAACATGACAGGGATGATGCCTTGCTCTTCCTTCTGGGACTAGGCGTCCATGCCAGGGCCCCCTGGGGATGGGGGCGGCTGCCCTTTGCCCAGCACAGCCTTGTGGGCTGATGTGCACAGTCCTTCGTAATGAGCCACATCTCCCACTTCCCGACATTCCATTTTTGGAGAGGAAAGTTACCAGAGGGGGAGGGAGGGTGGTTTGAGAGTGGGGAGGATGGGGCTCTGCCTTACAGGATTATTAGTCTTTCAGCACTAGAGTGTTTAAAGATCAGAATGATAATTTAAAGGTAAAAAAACAAAACCAGCAAGGCAATTACTCTAAAGAATCTTCCCTGAAAGAAAATGGGGGAAATCAATATTTAATTCAGAATTCATTGATTTTCAATTTGGGTACCACACTCAGCACTCGATTTTGTTCAGGTTTCTCAGTGAGAGATTATTATGGAGCCACTGGTGACGGATACTTAGTGCCTCAGGGAAAGGCTGTGATGGGAGACAGAGAAACGGGAATTTCCCTTGAGTCAGCTTTCCCTGTCTGCTCTCGTCTCCAGCTCCAGGCGCCTCCCGTCCCTGAGAGCTTGGGGAAACCCAGGCTGAGCATGAGATGGCAGCCACTGAAATCCAGGAGGGATGTGAGGGGAATATATATGGTCCATTCTCCTAACTCTGGGTAGAGTGGTGTCCAAATCTTCTCAAAATGAGCTGCCTGCACTTGCACACACACACACACACCACCTTCATCATCAAAAATGCCCTAAAGTTTTAGAGATGCAAACTGAAGTAACTAAGGATGAAAAATCATAATATCTGTAATCTACTGTAAAATGCTTCAGGAAAAAAAAGATCCCCCCAAAAAAAATCTTAGAAGAGAATTCTCAAAACTTCACACAGTCTCTCCCTTTTCTTTTCTTGGGCCTTCCAGCTAACCTAATCTATCTAAAGTCTAGCCTAAATCCATGTTGCTGCAAATGAAGCATGTACCATTCTGTTCTGACTTTCGCTGTCATGGAAACTGGCTGCTCACCTGTACCCAACCCCCGCCCCAGGCCCCCCAAAAGAGAGGCACTGACTATGAATCCGTAGAAAAACTGGATATTACCACATACATGCAGCCAAGCTATCAACCAGTCAGCCACTCAGCAGATGCCAAGGCACAGCTGCCCTGCTGAGCAGCTGGAGGTGGGGGATGGGAGAATGAGGGGGTGGGACGGGGTGGGAGAAAAATGGAAAAGTATGATTTTTAGTCTTCTCTGCCACCATGCAGTCTAGATGGAGACATACACCTGGAGCACCCAGGATCAGAGAGCTCCAAGTCCACAATAAATGACATACTGCCACACTAGTGGGTTAGTGTTCTAAAAATTAATTAATTAATTAAAAACAAAAACACACAAAATTCTCTCCTAGTCCTTCAGAATTTGTTACAATTTTCAGTGTTCTTTTATATCTGTTAACTGCAGTTGATTCTTGTTCCTTGTTCAGAATACTATGAAATGGTTAGGGCTGGAATTATTTGTCCCCATTTTACAAGTGAAGGCATTGCGGCACCGGAAGTTGTATGAATGAGTAGCATAGATTAGTGGCGGTGCTGGGGCCAGGACTCAGGCCACTCCCCACAACACAATGCGGCACTTTTCCAGTCTTGCTGCCTGAGAGGGTTTCTGCACATGCCTCAGGGAGCCTTCGAGCTGGACAACCTGTAGGCCATCTTCCCCAGCTTTCCTCCTCTCTTAGTCCAGCAGCAGGTCCAGCCAATGTCCAACTATTCGACCTTTCTCAGAGCTTCTCTGAAAGCTCCCAGTGGTCTTCTGCCATTGAGCCCCTCCATCACATATGGAACAAGACAAGTCACTGAATAAGAAGCTAGTGCACCACAACGAAGGGTGGCCCCCACTTGCCACAACTAGAGAAAGCCCACGTGTAGCAATGAAGACTGAACACAGCCAAAAATAAAAATAATAATAATAATAATAAAAATTTAAAAATAAAATTAAGAAAAATCTTTTTAAAAAGTAATTGAGATTGATCTTTTTTAAAAAATGAAAGTGCCTTATACATTACAAAGGGCAATTCTATCATGAGTTATTTTTTGTAGCTAAGAAGAAAGAAAGGAAAGAAAGAAAAAGAAAGAAAGAAAGGAAAGAAAAAGAAAAAGCAAGGAAGGAAGGAAGGAAGGAAGGAAGGAAGGAAGAAAGAAAGAAAGAAAGAAAATATTTTAAATGCCCCTTATTAATAGTTATAATTTATTGAGTGCCAACTAGGTGCTACTTACTACATTTAGTGATTTAAATCAAAACCTGATATTTCGATATAAAGAGAAACCACTGCAATGAGAAGCTCATGCACCGCAACGAAGAGTAGCTCCAGCTGGCTGCAACTAGAGAAAGCCTGCGCACAGCAATGAAGACCCAATGCAACCAAAAATAAACAAATAAACAACAACAACAACAATAACAAGAATTACCCAGAATTATCAAAATCTTGGAAATAATGCAAAAACATGACTACTTGTTTTCTCAATATTATACTGGATCACTGTCTAACAGCCCCACCAAGATTTATTTAATCCTCCAGGAGAAATTAGTCTTTGCTTGACTTTTATTGACTATGTATTAGGGCTCAGATTTGTTAACATTCATTAATATTACATGTTAATATGTAGATTTTTGTCTGATAGAGACCCAAGCGATATCTGTTTGATAGAGAAGATGACTGCAAAGGCTATCATTTTATTGCATGGGAGGATATTTTGCATCTAATTTAATAAACTTATTTCAGCACTCCTTTTCTAACTATATAAATTTCTTCATCAAATGCTTTTTAAGACCCAGCTTTAACATTTTCTTATTAATGAGTTAAACAGAGCTTTGACATATATTCTTCCATATTTGTATAGAAGTAATGTTTTTTTAACGTTTTTGAAAATTATACTTTGACCCACTCTCTGTCCCCCCACCACACCCCACTCCCCACCCAGCAGTAAGCCTGTTCTGAAGATCCAGATCATGCTCTCTAAGCTCACACAGAGTAGACAGAACAGTTCAGAGTGCAGATCTCAAGACAGAATCCAGGAGGACTCCCTACTTATATTCAGTTCCTTCCTCAAAATCATTAATCAAGTAAGTTGATCCCTTGCTCTTTGGGTGGAATGAGAGAAACCAGGAGTGATACCCCAGAGAAGCCCTTGCTCATGGAAACAGGAAGAGTGGAGACTCTGCCCCTACCGAACTGGGCCCACAGGAGGAACAGCCACAGCCTGATGGGAAATTGGCCACTTGGCTGGTGGCCAATGGAGAAAGGCAGGAAGTGGACCTCTCCCAGTGAGGCCATGAGGACCACAACCCTGAAGTCTCGGCCAATGGCTATTAGGAATCCATTTGCCTAGAGAGTGAGCCTTCTGGGCCTGGGGCTGGGGGAGATCAGGGCACTAGGAGTAGCTCGAGATTCAGGAAGGGAAACAGATTGTCCGAGTATCTTTGCTGCCTGGACAGCTCGAACTATATCCTTCCCCATGTTGTTACCTGGGTTACCCTCAGGTCCTGGAAACTCTCAACAAGGTCCCACATCCAGGAGAATCAGCCCAACCACATCTCATGACTGTAGTCTTTCAATGACTCAGGAAAAGGCTGCATTTCAGCATTAATGAGGGGAGGGGAAACAAATAAAATTAATTTACGACCTTTCATATACCAGGTACTGGGTAGATGCTTTTGTATATTTTATATGTTCTACTCCTCATGACAACTCTGAAAACTAGATAAAACGGAGAAGCTAAGTGACTTATTCAAGGCCACAAAGCTAATTAATATAGAGATAGAATCAGCTGTGTGGCCCCAAAGCCTATGTTTTTAACATCACACTGCCTCATTCAAGCAAATAATGCAACACCTCTGGGGCCAGAGGTCTGCAGATCCAGGACACAGAGCCTCTCCACTGTGAGACCCCAGACAAGCTCTGACCTTGCTTCTCTTCCATGAGGTTCACTGCCTCTGATCTCTCCTACCACTTCCATGGAGAATGTAAAGTTAAACATGGTCCCAAAAGCTCAATTTGCATTGCAGTTTCCGTTGGAGTTGACTTTGTTTCTTGGCCTGAAAGGTTCTCAAAAGAGCCAGCTGCAGTCATAAGATCATTAATTATCGGAGTTGACTGAAGTTAAGATTTGAGAAACCACAAACTGGGCTGCATCACCCCTTTGGCAGCCGAGAGGTCTTTGGTCCTATTCTCCCTGCTCTTGGCTGACCAGTCCACACCTGCCAAAAATCTTCCCCAGCCAAGAGGATCCTGTTCTAGCCATGGAGATAATATGCATATAGGAATAGTCTATCTTCTTCTCCCTCCCTCAACCCCAATCCAGAAAGGCCCAGAAACAGAGGCAGAGAGAATAGAGGGAAAAGGTTAACATCACCCAGCTCCCTGCCCCAGATAGCCCATGTGCAGCAAGTGGCCCAGCCAGACAAGGGGCTGTAACTTAAGTTGGAAGCTTTGACTTAATCAATTTGATTATTTAAATTATTAATTTCTAAACTGGGACAGAGTATAACAACTTAACATGACCCAAAAGGCTTATTACCTAAGAGTGACCAGAAAGTCATAAGACTGTGTGAGTTTTTGTGCAGGAGCAGAGGAGGAAATTTCCCAGATGAATAAATTTTAAAAGGAAGTAGGAGACAAAATAAAATCACTTTGTGATTATAGCCTTTGAGTCCTGTGTGTACAACACCCAAGAATAACTTCACAGAGGTCAAGTGTGATCTGTGCTCTGCTTCCTGGCCTTTGCCCTAATTGTTCCCTGCCCACCCACCCTCTTGCCTTGTCAGAGTTCTATCCTTCCATCAAAGCCAGACTTTTTCTGGTCTATAGATGTTTGGCAACCAGTGACTGTGTCTTTTTCATATCAGTCCCCTAAACCCATGGTGCAGTCTCAGATACAGAAAGAAACCATCATGTCCCCCCAGTATTCATATGTTGAAGTCTTAATTCACTATACCTCAGAATGTGACTGTATATGGAGATAGGATATTTAAAGAGGTAATTAATTAAGTTAAAAAGAAGTCATTAGGGTGGGCCTAATCCAATAGGACTGGTGTCCTTATAAGAGGAAATTAGGACACAGACACACACAGACGGAAGACCATGTGCAGATAAAGTGAGAAGACACCTCTACAAGCCAAGGAGAGAGGCCTCAGAAAAAACCAACCCTGATGACACCTTGATCTCAGACTTCCAGCCTCCAGAACTGTGGGAAAATAAATTTCTGGTGTTTAAGCAACCCAGTCTGTGGTACTTTGTTACAGCAGCCCTAACAAACTAATACAGCACTTTCCATCCATATTTGCAGAATTGTTCATTCAGAATTGAATAGTACAAACTTTAATTATCAGTTTTAATATTTTCCTAATACTTCATTATCTAGACGTTTCATATTTTATTTAACCAGCTCCTATTGTTGAACTGTTGATTTCTTCCAAATGTTCTCTACTGTATAGAATGCCTCTATGAACACTATTGTTCAAAGAGCATTTGGTGTTCCATTGAATTATTTCCTTAGAGCATAAATTTTCATGGACAGGATTACTTGTCAAAGACATGAACATATTTTATGGCTCTCGAGGACTATACCAATTTGGAACAATATCAGCATTGAATGAGCTCACCCATTTTCTGAGAGCCTTACCAGACTGGAATTTATCAAGTGAAGTCACTGCATTCTGAGCCAGAGGTGCTGCTTTTTTCCTCCCCTTAGCTACTGATCCCATACTTCAGGGGTCCTCCCTTCCCCACTGCCAACACATCTACCTGCCAAAGTTCTCGTACATTCTAAATCCTGATGAGAGTTCTCTGTTTCCAGGCAACCCGTCCTGGTTTATCTTGCATGACTCTGATCTTTCTTATACATTGACTTTTCTCACACTCTAATCTCTTTGGACTGAGTAGCGCCCAGGTTGCTAGGCAATTGTGTACAGTGGAATAGCAGGGAATGAGAGAGGAAGGGAAGATTCTGGAATTCCTGGTGATAAGGGCACTTCACGCTGAAATGTTGAGATGAAATAAGTAAATGAAATGTGGTTGGCTTGTACCTAAACAGGTCAAGCAAATCATGGGGGTTGCAGAGGCTTTCAAGCATGCTGGAAGGCTGGGGCTAGGGATGGGAATGAGAGCAGGAAGTTCCAAATGATCAGCGTCTGGGTGCCAATGAGTAGTGATGATGACTGGAGCCTTCAGGGCAGGCTGGGGTCAGACAGCAAAGGGTTTGGTGCCATGCTAATGAGTTCAGATTTTCACCAGAAAGAGAGAAGGAGCATTGAAGGCTTCAAAGCCAGTAAGTGATCTGATCAGTCTGGCCTTTGTGTATCTGGCAGCTGCATGGGGATGAATTAGCAAGGGGAGATACTAGAAGTGAGGAAATCTGGTAGGGGGTTGTTTGGATTCCTCCAAGGGAGAGATGCCCAGGGCCTGAACTAAGTATCCTTGGTGTTTTCATGTGTGCTGTTGCTGTCTCCTCAATGAGACCAGAGGGTGGAACTCTTGGTGGGTAGGAGTCCTGGGGGATAGGACTGCTTTCTCTTCCTTGTGTCTCCCCAAAGATGGTAACATCATACTCAGCACACAATGCTTTGCACCTAAACATTTGTGAATGTGCAGAGCCCTCTCCCAGGCACTGGGCTAGGGGTAGGAAGTATCCAGGGCAAAAGTGGCCACAGTTCCTCCATCTTCAGGGTCCAGTCTGGGTGAGGAAAACCATAGAATATCATCATTCAGAAGGACCTTAGAGATCATCTAGTCAAACCCCTTCAGGTTACAAATGGAAAAATTGAGGATCAGAGGCAGACAGTGACACAAGACTAGAATTCAGGTCTCCTGGTCAAGGGCAGGAGCCACTTCAAAGTGTTTTTCATAAAAGGGACATGGTCCCTGCTCTTGGGAAATTCCCAGCCAGGCTGGAAGGCCCTACACATAGCCCATTGTGAGGGTGGAATGAAAGGCACCGGTGCAGAGCACAGACATCAACACTCAGGTACAGACAGTGGGTGGGGACTGAAGCCCTCCTGTGAGCCAGACCCTGTGATCATGGCTTTCACCAAATGCACACAAGATCCTCACCTCTCCTGTGTGAGTGGGTATGGTTATTCTTTCCCATGCAAAAGATGAGAAAACTGCAGCTCAGGCTGATAAGAGTCAGAGCCCTGACTCAAACTGAGGCTGCTTGCCTTCAAAGGTGTTCTCTCACTGGGACACCAAGCTGTTCCACTAAAGAGGCACCAGGCTTTGGGGTCATGGGATTTGGCAGGGCAGCAGGAGAAGGTCGTGTGGTGTGGCAGAAGGAACACAGAGCTGAAAGCACACACCTGGGTTTCTATCTCAGCTCTATCCTTGACACATAGTAGCCACGGGACTTAGGGAAATCACTTAACCTCTCTCAGCTCAATTTTCTATAAAATGAGGTAAAATCTGTCCCACTGACCTTAAAGATGGTTGAGAGGCTCAACCAAGATAACACATCAGGCGGAGTTCCGTGGTGGCCTAGTGGTTAGGATTCTGGCCTTTCACTGCCGTGGCCCTGGGTTCAATCCCTGGTCTGGGAACTGAACTGATATCCTGCAAGCCGTACCAAAAAAAAAGAGTAACATGTCAGAAATCTGTTTGTAAGCTGTAAAGAAAGTTCTGTATCAGTGAGAGGGAGCCTGAGACTCAAGAGCATCTCCCAAGGTCTGGCAGCCGTAGCCCTGCAGGCACGGGACACCAGCTGCACTGAGGGGGAGCCTCTGCTAAGGGCTCTGGGCAGGACTGACACGCACCCAGGGCTGTGCAGCTTGGCTCCATTTTTCATGCAGTTAAACACCTCCGTAAACTAAAGCATTTGCCAAATGATCAACTTCCACGGGAGCATTTGCAACTCATTGTTTGTAATAAGCCTCTGAAAGCCACACTGGCTTCTCCATCAGATACAGAGATTGTGGCCTGTGTCTGGCTCAGCAGTGTCAGAGTTCCCAAGAGGAAGGAGAGCCACCACATGGAGTAACAGTGGAGAGTTTGGGAGTCTGGAGGTGGATTCTAGCTCTGCCACTTGCTTTGGAGATTTGTGAAGTCACCTTACCTCCTGAACCTCAGTTTTCTCATTTGAAAAATGGTTGAACACTGGAAGCCCTCTCATTCAGTGGGATTGATTGGGACTAGTGGAAAGTAGATTACCTCAAAAACTCAGTTAAAGCAAGAAATCATTAAAAAACAGTACATATTTACTTTAAACATTTCAACTTAAAATAGCTAGAAGTACGTGTACAGGTCAATCTTTTGATGTAAGGCCAGGCCTCTGGCTTTGCTGGTTGGATTCCAAGATGACTTTCTTGCATGAGCCATGCTAGCAATGCATAGTTAATGATTTCTTCAAAATGGTGTAAGAGCTTAAAAGACTTAAAAAGAAATATGACTATAAAATTTATTTTAGATGTTAATGATTTCATTCCCAATATTATACCATTTTCTGTCCTACACCTAATATAATGGCAAATTTTGAGGGACTCGCTTTTAGAAGTACAGGCATACCTTGTTTTATTGTGCTTCGCTTTATTGCAGTTTTTTACAAATTGAAAGTCTGTGGCAACCCCACGTCAAGCAAGTCTGCCAGCACCATTTTTTCCAACAGCATTTACTCACTTTGAGTCTCTGTGTCACATTTTACTAATTCTCACAATATTTCATATTTTTCTATAGTTCTTATATTTGTTATAGTGATCTGCAATCAGTGATATTTGATGTTACTACTACAATTTGCTGAAGGCTCAGATGAAAGCATTTTTTAGTAATAAAATATTTTTTTGAATTTTTCAATTTTATTTTTTTTATTTTTTATACAGCAGGCTCTTATTAGTTATCTATTTTATACATATTAGTGTATATATGTCAATCCCAATCTCCCAATTCATCACACCACTACCCCCACTTGGCGTCCATACGTTTGTTCTCTACATCTGTGTCTCTATTTCTGCCCTGCAAACCGGTTCATCTATACCATTTTTCTAGGTTCCACATATATGCGTTAATATATGATATTTGTTTTTCTCTTTCTGACTTACTTCATTCTGTATGACAGTCTCCAAATCCATACATATCTCTACAAATGATCCAATTTTGTTCCTTTCTTTGGCTGAGTGATATTCCATTGTATATATGTACCACATCTTCTTTATCTGTTCATGTGTCAATGGGCATTTAGGTTGCTTCCGTGACCTGGCTATTGTACATAGTGCTGCAATAAACATTGGGATGTATGTGTCTTTTTGAATTATGGTTTTCTCTGGGTATATGCCCAGAAGTGGGATTGCTGGGTCATATGGTAATTCTATTTTTAGTTTTCTTGTTTTGTTTTGTTTTGTTTGCGGTACACGGGCCTCTCACTGTTGTGGCCTCTCCCGTTGCAGAGCACAGGCTCCGGATGCTCAGGCTCAGCGGCCATGGCTCACCAGCCCAGCCGCGCGGCATGTAGGATCTTCTCAGACCGGGGCACGAACCTGTGTCCCCTGCCGATGCAGGGGATCTCTCAACCACTGCGCCACCAGGGAAGCCCTATTTTTAGTTTTTTAAGGAACCTCCATACTGTTCTCCATAGTGTCTGTATCTATTCACATTCCCACCAACAGTACAAGAGGGTTCCCTTTTCTCCACACCCTCTCCAGCATTTGTTGTTTGTAGATTTTCTGATGATTACCATTCTAACTGGTGTGAGGTGATACCTCATTGTAGCTTTGATTTGCATTTCTCTAACAATTAGTGATGTTGAGCAGCTTTTCATGTGCTTCTTGGCCATCTGCATGTCTTCTTTGGAGAGATGTCTATTTAGGTCTTCTGCCCATTTTTGGATTGGGTTGTTTGTTTTTTTTAATATTGAGCTGCTTGAGCTGTTTATATATTTTGGAGAGTAATCCTTTGTTGATTCATTTGTAAATATTTTCTCCCATTCTGAGGGTTGGGTTTTCTTTTCTTCTTGTTTGTAGTTTCCTTTGCTTTGCGAAAGCTTTTAAGTTTCATTAGGTCCCCTTTGTTTATTTTTGTTTTTATTTCCATTACTCTAGGAGGTAGGTCAGAAAACATCTTGCTGTGATTTATGTGAGTGTTCTTCTTATGTTTTCCTCCAAGAGTTTTATACTGTCCAATCTTACATTTAGGTCTCTAACCCATTTTGAGTTTATTTTTGTGTATGGTGTTAGGGAGTGTTCTAATTTCATTCTTTTACATGTAGCTGTCCAGTTTTCCCAGCACCACTTGTTGAAGAGAAGATCTTTTCTCCATTGTATATCCTTGCCTCCTTTGTCATAGATTAGTTGACCATAGGTGTGGGGGTTTATCTCTGGGCTCTCTATCCTGTTTCACTGATCTATATTTCTGTTTTTGTGCCAGTACCATATTGTCTTGATTACTGTAGCATTGTAGTATGGTCTGAAGTCAGGGAGTCTGATTCCTCCAGCTCCATTTTTTTCCCTCAAGACTGCTTTGGCTATTCGGAGTCTTTTGTGTCTCCATACAAATTTTAAGATTTTTGGTTCTAGTTCTGTAAAAAAATGCCACTGGTAATTTGATAGGGATTGCATTGAATCTGTAGATTGCTTTGGATAGTACAGTCATTTTCACAATATTGATTCTTCCAATCCAAGAACATGGTATATCTCTCCATCTGTTTGTGTCATCTTTGATTTCTTTCATCAGTGTCATATAGTTTTCTGAGTACAGGTCTTTTACCTCCTTAGGTAGGTTTATTCCTAGGTATTTTATTCTTTTTGTTGCAATGGTGAATGGGATTGTTTCCTTAATTTCTCTTTCTGATCTTTCATTGTTAGTGTATAGGAATGCAAGACATTTCTGTGCATTGGTTTTGTATCCTGCAACTTTACCAAATTCATTGATTAGCTCTAGTAGTTTTCTGGTGGCATCTTTAGTATTCTCTATGTATAGTATCATGTCATATGCAAACAGTGACAGTTTTACTGCTTCTTTTCCAATTTGCATTCTTTTTATTTCTTTTTCTTCTCTGATTGCCATGGCTAGGACTTCCAAAACTCTGTTGAATAATACTGGTGAGAGTGGACATCCTTGTCTTGTTCCTGATCTTAGAGGAAACGCTTTCAGTTTTTCACCATTGAGAATGATGTTTGCTGTGAGTTTGTCGTATATAGCCTTTATTATGTTGAGATAGGTTCCCTCTATGTCCACCTTCTGGAGAGTTTTTATCATAAATGGGTGTTGAATTTTGTTAAAAGTTTTTTCTGTATCTATTGAGATGATCATATGGTTTTTATTCTTCAGTTTGTTAATATGGTGTATCACATTGATTTGTGTATATTGAAGAATCATTGCGTCTCTAGGATAAATCCCATTTGATCATGGTGTATGATCCTTTTAATGTGCTCTTGGATTCTGTTTGCTAGTATTTTGTTGAGGATTTTTGCATCTATATTCATCAGTGATTTGTAATTTTCTTTTTTTGTAGTATCTTTGTCTGGTTTGGGTATCAGGGTGATGGTGGTGGCTTCAAAGAATGAGTTTGGGAGTGTTCCTTCCTTTGCAATTTTTTGGAAGAGTTTGAGAAGCATGGGTGTTATCTCTTCTCTAAATGTTTGGTAGAATTCACCTGTGAAGCCATCTGGTCCAGGACTTTTGTTTGTTAGAAGATTTTTAATCATAGTTTCAATTTCATTACTTGTGATTGTTCTGTTCATATTTCCTATTTCTTCCTGGTTCAGTCTTGGAAGGTTATACCTTCCTAAGCATTTGTCCATTTCTTCCAGGTTGTCCATTTTATTGGCATAGAGTTACTTGTAGTAGTCTCTTACGATGCTTTGTATTTCTGTAGTGTCTGTTGTAATGTCTCCTTTTTCATTTCTAATTTTATTGATTTGAGTCCTCTCCCTCTTTTTCTTGATGAGTCTGGCTAAAGGTTTATCAATTTTGTTTATCTTCTCAAAGAACCAGCTTTTAGTTTTATTGATCTTTGCTATTGTTTTCTTTGTTTCTGTTTCATTTATTTCTGCTCTGATCTGTATGATTTCTTTTCTTCTACTAACTTTAGGTTTACTTTGTTCTTCTTTCTCTAGTTCCTTTAGGTGTAAAGTTAGATTGTTTATCTGAGATTTTTCTTGTTTCTTGAGGTAGAATCATATTGCTATAAACTTCTTTCTTAGAACTGCTTTTGCTGCATCCCACAGGTTTTGGGTCATCGTGTTTTCATTGTAATTTATCTCTAGGTATTTATTGATTTACTCTTTGATTTTTTCAGTGATCTTTGTTATTTAGTAACGTATTGTTTAGCATCCATGTGTTTATGTTTTTTACGACTTTTTCCCTGTGATTGATTTCTAATCTCATAGCATTGTGGTCAGACAAGATGCTTGATATGATTTCAATTTTCTTAAATTTACTGACGCTTGATTTGTGACCCAAAATGTGATCTATCCTGGAGAATGTTGAAAAGAAAGTGTAAACTGCTGTTTTTGGATGGAATGTCCTATAAATATCAATTAAATCTCTCTGGTCTACTGTGTCACTTAAAGCTTGTGTTTCCTCATTAATTTTCTGTCTGGATGATCTGTCCATTGGTGTAAATGAGGTGTTAAAGTCCCCCTCTATTATTGTGTTACTGTTGATTTCTTCTTTTATAGCTGTTAGCAGTTGCCTTCTGTATTGAGGTGCTCCTATGTTGGGTGCATATATATTTATAATTGTTATATCTTCTTCTTGGATTGATCCCTTGATCATTATGTAATGTCCTTCGTTGTCTCTTGTAACAATCTTTATTTTAAAGTCTGTTTTATCTTATATGATTATTGCTACTCCAGCTTTCTTTTGATTTCCATTTGCATGGAATATCTTTTTCCATCCCCTCACTTTCAGTCTATATGTGTCCCTAGGTCTGAAGTGGGTCTCTTGTAGACAGCATATATATGGGTCTTGTTTTTGTATCCATTCAGCAAGCCTGTGTCTTTTGGTTGGAACATTTAATCCATTCACGTTTAAGGTAACTATCAATATATATGTTCCTATTACCATTTTCTTGTTATGGGTTTGTTTTTTTGGTTGTTTTTTGTTTTGTTTTGTTGTTTTTTGCGATATGCGGGCCTCTCATTTTGTGGCCTCTCCCATTGCGGAGCACAGGCTTGGACGCACAGGCCCAGTGGCCATGGCTCACAGGCCCAGCTGCCCTGCGGCATGTGAGATCTTCCCAGACCAGGGCACGAACCCATGTCCGCTGCATCGGCAGGCGGACTGTCAACCACTGCACCACCAGGGAGGCCCATAGGTTTGTTTTTGTAGATCCTTTTCTTCTCTTGTGTTTTCCACTTAGAGAAGTTCCTTTAGCATTTGTTGTAGAGCTGGTTTGGTGGTGGTGAATTCTCTTAGATTTTACTTGTCTGTAAAGCTTTTGATTTTTCCATCGAATCTGAATGAGATCCTTGCTGGGTAGAGTAATCTTGGCTGTAGGTTCTACCCTTTCATCACTTTAAGTATATCATGCTACTCCCTTCTGGCTTGTAGAGTTTCTGCTGAGAAATCAGCTGATAACCTAATGGGAGTTCCCTTGTATGTTATTTGTCATTTTTCCCTTGTTGCTTTCAATAATTTTTCTTTGTCTTTAATTTTTGTCAATTTGATCACTATGTGTCTTGGCTGTTTCCCCTTGGGTTTATCCTCCCTGGGACTCTCTGAGCTTCCTGGACTTGGGTGACTATTTCCTTTCCCATGTTAGGGAAGTTTTTGACTATAATATCTTCATATAGTTTCTTGGGTCCTTTCTCTCTCCTTCTCCTTCTGGGACCCCTATAATGTGAATGTTGGTGCATTTAATGTTGTCCCAGAGGTCTCTTAGGCTGTTTTCATTTTTTTTCATTCTTTCGTCTTTATTCTGTTCCACAGCAGTGAATTCCACCATTCTGTCTTCCAGGTCACTTATCTGTTCTTCTGCCTCAGTTACTCTTCTATTGATTTCTTCTAGTGTATTTTTCATTTCAGTTATTGTATTGTTCATCTCTGTTTGTTTGTTCTTTAATTCTTCTAGCTGTTTGTTCTTTAATTCTTCTAGGTCTTTGTTAAACATTTCTTGCATCTTCTTGATCTTTGCCTCCATTCTTTTTCCGAGGTCCTGGAGCATCTTCACTATCATTATTCTGAATTATTTTTCTGGAAGGTTTCCTCTCTCTACTTCATTTAGTTGTTTTTCTGGGGTTTTATCTTCTTCCTTCATCTTGTACAAAGTCCTCTGCCTTTTCATTTTGTCTATCTTTCTGTGAATGTGGTTTTCCTTCCACAGGCTGCAGAATTGTAGTTCTTCTTGCTTCTGCTGTCTGCCCTCTCATTGATGAGGCTATCTAAGAGGCTTGTGCAAGCTTCCTGATGGGAGGGACTGGTGGTGAGTAGAGATGGGTGTTACTCAGGTGGGCAGAGCTCAGTAAAACTTGAATCTGCTTGTATGCTGATGGGTGATGCTGGGTTCCCTTCCTGTTGGTTGTTTGGCCTGAGGCAACCCAGCACTAGAGCCTACCCACCTCTTTGGTGGGGCTAATGGTGGACTCTGGGAGGACTCACACCAAGGAGTACTTCCCAGAACTTCTGCTTCCAGTGTCCTTGTCCCCATGGTGAGCCACAGCCACCCCCCGCCTCGGCAGGAGACCCTCCAATGCTAGCAGGTAGGTCTGGCTGAGTGTCCTATGGGGTCACTGCTCCTTTCCCTGGGTCCCAGTGCGCACACTACTTTGTGTGTTCCCTCCAAGAGTGGAGTCTCTGTTTCCCCAAGTCCTGTTGAAGTCCTGCAATCAAATCCTGCTAGCCTTCAAATTCTGATTCTCTAGAAATTCCTCCTCCCATTGCCAGACGCCCATGTTGGGAAGCCTGACATGGGGTCAGAACCTTCACTCCAGTGGGTGGACTTCTGTGTTATAAGTGCTCTCCAGTTTGTGAGTCACCCACCCAGCAGTTATGAGATTTGGTTTTATTGTGATTGTGTCCCTTCTACCATCTCATTGTGGCTTCTCCTTTGTCTTTGGATGTGGGGTGTCTTTTTTGGTGAGTTCCAGTGTCTTCCTGTTGATGATTGTTCAGTAGTTAGTTAGTTGTGATTCTGATGCTCTCACAAGAGTCAATAAGGTTTTTTTCTATTTTCATTATTTGGGGCTCAGCTTTAAATTTCTGGGAATTTTTTTTAACATCTTTATTGGAGTATAATTGCTTTTCAATGGTGTGTTAGTTTCTGCTTTATAACAAAGTGAATCAGCTATACATATACATATATCCCCATATCTCTTCCCTCTTGCGTTTCCCTCCCTCCCACAATAAAGTATTTTTAAATTAAGGCATAGACAGTGTTTTTAGACATAATGTATTGCACACTTAATAGACTACAGTATAGTGTAAACATAACTTTTATATGCACTGGGAAACCAAAGACATTGGTATGACTCACTTTATTGTGGTGGTCTGGACCTGAATCCTCAGTATCCCCAAGGCATTCCTGTATTTCCAGAGTCTTTAACTCACTTAATTAATTAAGGAAACACAACTTGCTCTAACAACAAGCTCCAAAATGTATAATGGTTCAAGAACAATAGAATTTTTTTTCTTATTCACATAAAGGCCAAAACAGTTGCTCCTAGTTGGTGAATGACTCTCCTCCAAGTGTGATTCACGGGTGCAAGGTCCTTCAGTTTTGGCCATGGAGTATTCAATACGTGGCTTCTGAAGTTACTGTTTTGGGTGCATCAGGTGGCGGGGGACAGAGAAGGAAAGAGGATAATGAAGGCATACCCACCCTTTAACTACCTCAGCCTAGAAGAAATGCATACCACCTCTGCTCATACTCCACTGGTGAGAAGTAGAAGTATGGTCCCATCCAAAGCAAAGGGGTCTGGGAAATGTGGTCCAGTTGTATGTCCAGGAGTTAGGTTAGTGAGGTCTAGCCAGTCTCTGCCATGTCAGTTACCATAGAAACAATTCCTTCCATATTTGTTTTTCTTTCTTTCTTTCTTTCTTTCTTTCTTTATGGCTGCATTGGGTGTTCGTTGCTGCATGCAGGCTTTCTCTAGTTGCAGCGAGCAGGGGCTACTCTTCATTGCAGTGTGTGGGCTTCTCATTGAGGTGGCTTCTCTTGTTGTGGAGCACAGGCTCTAGGCACATGGGCTTCAGTAGTTGTGGCACACAGGCTCAGTAGTTGTGGCTCATGGGCTCTAGAGCGCGGGCTCAGTAGTTGTGGCACACGGGCTTAGTTGCTCCGCGGCATGTGGGATCTTCCCAGACCAGGGCTCAAACCCATGTCCCCTGCATTGGCAGGCAGATTCTTAACCACTGTGCCACCAGGGAAGTCCCTCCTTTTATATTTGCACTCCTGTAACGATATCATTGATTTATGTCAGTGTCAAGATTGAAAAATTCTGATTCATGTAATATGTTATTAAATTATATAATTACGATAATAAGAAAATTAGAAGGTCCAGTAACAAAAGCAACTTGGTAAGCACAGCTGTACTGATGAAGCAGAAGTGCACAAGCATTCTTGTCAGTGGTCAGCCTTGAGCACTTTGTGTGCCCTGGTCATCGCTCATTGTGTTTTATGGAGGAAAGGGAGAATGCCAGTTAATTGGGTTAGTGAGTTGATTTAGTGCGAGTCTACTAAGAGACTTTCTACTGTTCCAACTTCATAGGGTTGTTGGGAATATTAATGAGCTATCCATGTAAGATGCTTTATATTGCCTTATATCAATAGTATCGACTGACATTTTGGACTGGATAATCCTTTGTTGTGGGGGCTTGTCCTGTGCATTTTAGGTTGTTTAGCAGCATCCTCGGCCTCTGCCCACTAGATGCCAGTAAGAACATCCTAGTTGTGACAAAAATATCCCCAGATATGGCCAAATGTCTCCTGCAGAGTAAAATCATTCAAGGTGTGACCCACTGCTTTTTATGGTGCCAGGCACTTACTAACAATTTATTATGTTTCGGTTCCCTTCTCCTCTGCATCCCCTACCACCATACCTTCCACCAAAGATTCCTCTGCCTCAGCAACGTGATGATGAGTCCATAAAAGAAACAGCCCTCTTGACTCAAAAGTGGGAAAGGAAAATTAATAATAATTTTGAATTCATGTGGCATTTTACCAATCTTCTAATTGCTCATACTTGGGTGCTAGAAAATAAGATTGCGGTCTGAGAGTTAAAATAGTAAAACTCATACACAGTGAATGAGGTGTTGTGTGGAAAGTGTGACTGAAGAGTTTAGAAACGCCCTCCAATCAAAGTAAACTGAGTGTAATTTCAGAAAGATAAAATTGTAATTTGTTGAGGGTAAGCCTAATCAATTGTACCCTGTTCAAAGAAAGACTATGTAACAGAAATAGGGAATGAACTAGTTTTGTCTTGCTTTTTATTCTTGTCAACTGCTAAATAAAACATCTTTTACCCATATATTACTTATGATTGTACACGGATAAGTATTTCTATAGGATGAATTCCTAGAAATTGAATTAAAATGGAATAGATATTACACATCGCCTTCCAAAACTTGGTATGAATTTAGATTTCTACTCCTACCAAGGATGTATGTGATTGCTCATTTCCCAAAAGCATGAATTATATATTATTTTGCTTTTTAACTTTAGCCAATGTGATGGGTAGAAAATAGCAAATCAGTCTTATTTTAGTTTGCTGGTGAGATGAGTTTCTAAGTTGTTCGTATTCTTTTGTAAATTATCTTTTCAAATAATTGGATTGTTTTTATTAACTTGTAGAAACTTTTTATATATAATGGATAGTAACCTATTCTCTGCTCTGTATGTTGCAAATATTTTCTTCCTCTCTGCTGCTTGTCTTTTGCTTTTTGTTTTGGGGGTTTTTTGGGTTTTTTTGACTGCACTGGATCTTCGTTGCTGCACGCGGGCTTTCTCTAGTTGTGGTCAGCAGGGGCTACTCTTCACTGCGGTGTGCAGCCTTCTCATTGTGGTGGCTTCTCTTGTTGCAGAGCCAGGGCTCTAGGCATGCAGACTTAAGTAGTTGTGGCATGTGGGCTCAGTAGTTGCAGCTTGCAACCTCTAGAGCGTGGGCTTAGTAGTTGTGGAGCACGGGATTATTTGCCCCGTGGCACGTGGGATCTTCTGCCACCAGGGATCGAACCAATATCCCCTGCACTAGCAGGCAGATTGTTAACCACTGGACCACCAGGGAAATCCCCTCTGCTGTTTGTCTTTTGATCTTATTTATGATGTCTTTTTTCAAAAAGAAATTTTCATACTGTCAAATCTGACAATATTTTCTTTTATGGCTTCTGGTATTTATGGCTTACTTAAAAAAAAAAACTTTCCCTGCTCAATGTTATTTTCTTGTACTATTTTTTATAATTTGGTGGTTATTTTTCCTTATATTTAGATCTTTAATTCACCTGGAATCTTATCTTTGGATACAGTGTTAGTTGTAATTCTAATTTTATTTTATTTCCAAATTAATAACTAATAATCACAACATTTTATCCCCAATGATCTGAAATGCCACTATGATCATTTACTAACTTCCCAATTATATAGAGTGTTTGGATTATTTATTCTATTGCACTGTTTTATTTAGTCCTATGTTAATACATATTGTTTTAATTACTGAAGCTTTGTGTTATGTTTTGAGATTCTCTGTCATTATTCTCATTAACTATATCTTGGCTATTGCACATTTCCCCCCAGATAAGCATTAAAGTGTGGCACTGTATTTCCCATTGTAAATATATTGATGCTCTGCTTCAAGAGTGTGGGAGTTCACTTCTGCCTGGTGTCTGGCAACTGTGGACAGAGTAAGACTCCCTGACTATTTGTTTGAATCAAGCACCAGAAGTGTGTTCTTTCCATAGAAACCCAGCGGGCCGTGTCTCTTCTAAGGAATTCTATTGGTTCCAAGCCAGTGACAGAAATTTGTTGGATCAGACTGCTTCCTCAATGCTTGGCCTGATGGGTTGTTTAGAAACAGCACTGCAAGTGTTCTGGGGTGACCATTTCTGCAGGGGCTCTGTTGCTTAGCAACAACCTAGGCTACACCCAGCTCTATCTTTCTTTCTTACCTACTCTTCTTCAGAGGGGAAAAATGGACTGGATCTCCTTTCTCATGTTTGCTCTCAAGCTTGACACCCAGAACTCACTATACACTTGGCCTGGTCAAAGAATGCATTTTACAGTGGAATGCAACATGACATTGATTTACAGGGTATGCAGTGGGAAGCTCTCTGGAGGGGCCCAGTTTACCCACTTCTCAGTTATGCATATTTCTACTTATCAGGACCCCTTTCTTTTTTAATCAAGGCATTAACTTGAGTCACAAAAATGAGATGGCAGAGAATTCAACTGTTATAATTTGGCAAGATGAATTAATAATTTCTTGGTAAGGTTCCCATCAGCTCAGAAAGGGCATCCCACAAAGAGATTAACTACATAATTGCCCTATGTGCTTTCAACTGGGTAACCTAGGTTGGAGTTTCTCCCTTTCTTGCCATACTCCATGCAAGGTTTCAGGAAAGAACCAGCACAGTTAGTCTCATGTTTTACAGCTGTACAGTTCCCCCAAACCTTGATCTCGGTGAGCTAGACCATGTCTATGTTCTGAGAGGCTGAGGGTACTAAAGGCCACTGGTCACTTGTCCTGAAAGGAAGAGATCTTCACACACCATTCCACTTCAGCACAACCCATATCCCATCTCAACTCCACAGCCCATTCGATATTTTCTCTGTCAGTCTACTGATTACAAATCCTCTTCTTTATACTATTTTACGACTTAGTAAAGCAGAGCTTGCCAGATGTGGTGCCACAAGTGGTCCAGGACTGTGCTATGCAAGTACTAGTATTTTCTGTCTGCAATGGAAATGTTTTGGAAAACATGCTAGTAAAGAATCATTTGATTGGAAGAAGTAAAATTCACTCAAACTTGCTTTAGCAAAAAAAAAGACCATGGAGATGTCTCATATTGAAAAACCATGGAGATGTCTCATAAAGCCCAAAACAGGAAACTGGAACTCAGAAAGAATGGGAACTGGAAACTTTCCTTCCTCTCCCCAATAGACCTTTTCTGTTCCATTTGCTTATTAAAACGAACATAGCTGCCTCAACCAAAATTCACATAACTTCCCACTTCCAGAAAGTTTAGGGTTTCTGAGCCCCCTCCCCCCATTTCAAAGTCCTGAGACAATTTAATTGACCCAGTGTGATTTGGGTGGCCACTCTAGCCATGCCTGGTGCAAAAGGCAACGGAAAGGGTTATGAAGTTTCATACCCCACTAGACACCTGTTGGCGATGAAAGGAGATAAAAGGGGTTAGACAAAAGGCCTGGGCAGGGCAAACTGACCCACCAGTCTGCCATGAAGATTTAGGAACATACAAGGTAAGGCCCCCTCCTGGGCCCCAGGGAACTCACCAGGGCAAAGGCTCCTGTATGAAGAATCAGGAATCATTGGCTGATGGCATCAGTACTGGAATATCCAACAATTTGAGTATTTCTATTTGGGAGAATTTGTTGAAATTCCTTTTGATTTGTCTTTATTTTCTGGATCTCCTCTTTCTATGGAGCACAACCCTGACATTCACAGACAGGTTCAAGCACTTTTTGTGGGAGGAGTGGGAAATGCCTGGATTCTTTTCAAAGGGGTTGCTACAATAATGTCACAGGGTAACTATAGGATCTAAGGTCACCGGGAAATGAGTGGGAACTGCAGAGTAACTCATCAAATAAAATAATCTATTCTCCCAGTGAGGTGTGTATCCCAGATATCCGCCACCACAATCAACTGAGGTGCTTGTAAAAATGTAGATTCCTCGGGGCGTCCCTGGTGGCGCAGTGGTTGAGAGTCCGCCTGCCGATGCAGGGGATGAAGGTTCGTGCCCCGGTCCGGGAAGATCTCACATGCCGCGGAGAGGCTGGGCCCGTGAGCCATGGCCGCTGAGCCTGCGCGTCCGGAGCCTGTGCTCCGCAACGGGAGAGGTCACAACAGTGAGAGGCCGCGTACCGCAAAAAACAAACAAACAAAAAAAGTAGATTCTCTAACAACAACATTATAAAGCAACTATACTCCAATATAAAATAAAAATTAAATTTTTAAAAAAAGGAGATTCCTGGTCTAGCTCCAGATCTACCAAATCAGACTCCCTATGAAATTGAGCAGGACGCTGTGGGGCTCCTGGGCACCCAAAACTCTGTCTCCGAGATTTGATTTGGCACCAGTGCACAGAGACCAAGTTTCAACATCACCTGGAGTGGGGCAGGGCATCTGCATTTTAACAAGCTTCCTGGGTGAGACTGATGCTCACTAATGTTTGGGAACCTCTGTCCTAGAACTTGACACTAGAGTTCATTGGAATGAGCCAACTCACACCAACGCTCAGGATCTCATAACCATTCAAGAATGCAATAAAAGCAATGGTATCTCCTCCCAGAAACACATACGTAAGTATCTACACATAAAATATGCGTGTCTTTCAAAGGCTTCACTGATTCCCTGAAGCTCTTCTGCAAACCCAGATTCCCTGAAACTCTTCTGCAAACCCAGATTAAGACCCTCTTCACTGGAGAATATAAAGACCCTGAAATGTCTTAAGGGACAAGGAAGAAGGTAACACAACTTAAGGAAGTGGATCAGGGAAGGGAGTCAATTACACAAACTCATTAAGATTCTGAAGTCAGGAAGGTTTCTGTCCCAACCCTGTCTTGGTCATTTACCAGTTATGTGACATCAGTCAAGTTAATCTCACTAGGACTCAATTTCTTCAACTGTCAAATGAGAACATAGTATCTCTTAATAAGATCGCAAAGAATTTTAAGTGAGAATTTTTAATGAGATGATATATCTGAAGCACTTAGCATAATAACAATAGTAGTTGATGATAAAGAAGAGACATCACTAGGTAGGTAGGTAGGTCAATAGGTCAGTAAATGACCAGGTTCTCTCCTGTAAATTCCCAGCAAGAATATACTTAACAGAGATAAGATAGTTGGGAGGACACCTCCACAAATGGCAACTGTTCTGTCAGCCCATTGTGCTGACAACATTTTCACTGGAGTCTTTCCTCACCATTGATACAAAAATCAGCATGCAAATGTGATGAGCACAAAAGAAACAAAGACTGTGGATAAGGAATTACAACTGGAGCTGAAGGGGGCCTCAGGGATCAGCCAACAAGCCCATTATTAGCAAAACCTTCTGATCAGCCTTTTTTCCACATCTCTGTACATTTTGTCAAAAATAATATTCATTTTGATGTTGCAAAGCCTTAGTTTGCTTTTTGTGTTTTCTCTCTCCATAAGTGAATGTTAGGTCATCCTTTTGTACAGGCAAACTGCTGTGACAAAACGAGCATTATAAATTGCAACAATATAAACAAATTCTCCCAGCTCTAAAATTCTCTTTCGATTCAAATGATTGACACAAATAATTTAAGGATGATGGAATTCCTCAAGTGCAGAGGGCAACAGAGTTCATTCCTCGACTGGCGGAGAGAAAGAATTGTCTCCCTGCACACCTTTCTCTAGGGAGGGCAAGACACTCACTGGTCCCCCCTTCTAGACAGCTTGGCACTGGAGCTGAAAGCCGACTCCTCTTTCCTGAAAGTCTTGTTAGGGGACGTGGGGGCTGTGCTTCCAGGCGCCCCGCCTCTGTTGTAACCTGAGACCTTGGAACCTCTGGCAACAAAATTTCAGGCTTTTGAGGGGCCTGAGACAGGGTAATGGGGCTTGAAGGGCCAGAGCCCAGGCAAGACATTCTGTAACAATTAGGATGTGGAGGGCTGAGGGTTACATATGACTGCTCCTGGTGGCACCACCTGAGCATGCCTTGCAGATGTTACGGGAAAACTGGGTTCACCTCTTGGTTGGTGTCAAGCTGAAAGATACAAACAAGCCAAAGATCAGGAGAAGGAAGGACTTATTATTTGCAACAAGTAAGGAGAACACCAGGATCTTTCCCAAAGCAGTGTCTCCCCAACAGCAAAATTGGGGAAATTTTCAACTAAGAGTACGTGCATATTCATGATGGGGCTTGAGTGGTATATACATATTCATGAAGGGGCTTGAACAGAAGAATTCAGTATAGAATTGGTCTACAAGTGTCCAAGCTTTAGCTGATTGAAGTCACCAGGGTCAGAAAAGTCAATGACATCATCTTTTAGGTTCCAGTAGATCTAGTGGTTGAGCACTGGAGGTGGGTTTAAATTCTGCAAAACAGCTCAAGAAAATGCTTCAGGCTAATTTTTAACATCTAAACAGAACTGGGAGTCTTTACAACTGATTTATTATCTTTGCTATTGTTACTTCTCTTTCCTGGTAACAGTTTGTTCTTTTGTGCCCTTAAGATCATTATTACTGAGACCTGTTCAAGGGCAAGCATTGTGGCCAGGCTTAGATCCCAAAATGGCTTAGGCCTAAAATGGCTTCTCTTAAGCCAGGCTTGGCTCTCTTTCTCCAGGTACCCCTGCCTTATTCGCTTACACCTGCACCTTTCCCTACAATTCCAGCTGTCAGGAATTGTGCTAGGTCTGGACCAGGAGTGTCAGGGCCGTCTTCCCAGGGCCTCCTTAGGAGTGCCTAACAGGACTTGCTTCTATTCCATTCTCATCTGTCTAGAAAGGAATTGAAACCACTGCAAAATGCAAGGACGTTAGCTTTTGAAGCAAGGTTGTTTCAGTATCACGATCCTTATCATAAAGGCTCATTACTCTCCACCCTCTATTAAAACACATGACCCGGGCTTCCCTGGTGGCGCAGTGGTTGAGAGTCCGCCTGCTGGTGCAGGGGACACGGGTTCGTGCCCCGGTCCAGGAAGATCCCACATGCCGCAGAGTGGCTGGGCCCGTGAGCCATGGCTGCTTAGCCTGCGTGTCCGGAGCCTGTGCTCCGCGGCGGGAGAGGCCACAGCAGTGAGAGGCCCGTGCACCGCAAAAAAATTTTTTAAAATTTAAAAAAAAACAAAAAACACATGACCCAACATAGTCTTGCTTCCAAACAGGCCAGCTGTGGGTGGCAGATGCTGTAAGTTTCAGGGCTTTTCAGTGAGCCTCTGAGAAAATTCCTGGTGTGAGTATCTTTCAAGAAATGAAGTTCGTCAAATGTACATTATGCTGCTGACCTCCAAGCCCACGGAGTCATTTATTAATTTATTTAAAATATAATCTAGCTCCTAGTCTATGCCAGGTGCTGGGTTAGATGCTGCGGTGGCCAGGATGGGTAAGATACGGCTCCCACTCACATCTTGGGAAGATGGAAACTTAAGAACTTTACTCCAATACAATGAAATAAGGGTTGCAACTTGTATTAATTTGGTTTCCACTCTTGGGCAAGAAAGAACTGAATAGTTCATAGAATCTAAGAAAGATTAAAAATCAGAACATGGCCAAGGCAGGGAGGTCCCAAGAACAGCAAGAACCTGCAATTCGAACACTGTCAGAATTGTCTCCCTCGCTCCGCTCTGCTTCTGCCTGCACATCCAACTTATTCTCGCAATAAAGACCAGTCCCGTTCATGTGTGAGAAATCGAGGCTGCCATTAGTCCCTGAGCTTAGTGTTTTCCAAACTCTTACACCTGAGAGTACTTAATTGTTTCTTACTTCCTGTCTGAAAAATTCTGGGAAGGCACCTTGGTCCATTTTGTATCAGGTGCCTACCCTTAAACCAACCATCTGGTAAATTATATGGCCACTCCTAAAGATGCACTTTACATATTGCGGTAAGGGGCAGGAGAAAAGGGTAAATGTGAGTGAGTGCCTTTAGATCAACCCCAAAAGATGAGACATTATTTTCTTCCCTGGGTAGGGTTGCCAGATATAACACAGGGTGCCCCAAAATTGCATGAGACATGCTTATACTAAAAAATTATGTCTATCTGAAATCAAACTTAACTGGGTGTCCTGTATTTTTGTTTACTTATTTATATTTCAAATCTGATAATCCTATTCCTGGAGCACTTCAAGGAAAAGGGAAGCAAGTCTAGTTGCTGGATGGTTGAATAGCAGTGGGTGGTGGGAGAATGGCTAAAGATTCCAGGTTAGCGTCTTTGGTTGTAACCCTCAAGAACTGACTTGGGCTAACTTCAACAACAACGAGGAATGTACTGGAAGGCTATGGGACAATGCCACCTCTCTGCACAACACCAGAGATGACATGTGAATGGTTCCTCCTAAAACTGTGCGGTGTGGTTGCTTGGATTACAGGGAAGCTCCCAGAATGAGAGGGGGATTTGGGCAACAATGCCTGGGAAGGACAGGACCTGGGGTCCTGCCCATTATGCAGCTTTCCTACCTGTTAACTCTACTGAGTCTTCTCTCTCCTCTTCAAGAAGATATATTGAGGGCTTCCCTGGTGGCACAGTGGTTGAGAATCTGCCTGCTAATGCAGGGGACACGGGTTCGAGCCCTGGTCTGGGAAGATCCCACATGCCACGGAGCAACTGGGCACGTGAGCCACAGCTACTGAGTCTGCGCGTCTGGAGCCTGTGCTCCGCAACAAGAGAGGCCTCGATAGTGAGAGGCCCGCGCACCGTGATGAAGAGTGGCCCCCGCTTTCCACAACTAGAGAAAGCCCTCACACAGAAATGAAGACCCAACACAGCCAAAAATATAAAAATATACATTAAAAAAA
Organism: Kogia breviceps; assembly: GCF_026419965.1. Classification (NCBI taxonomy): domain Eukaryota; kingdom Metazoa; phylum Chordata; class Mammalia; order Artiodactyla; family Physeteridae; genus Kogia; species Kogia breviceps. The sequence continues at coordinate 67,115,828 of NC_081310.1, read as the reverse complement.
TGCGAGAGTGAAGAAAGATTTGTTACTAATAGTGCTCAAAATACTTTTGGAGGACTCCACCTTTTAAAAAATAAATGAGAACAAATTCAAGACTCATCCTCAGTAATGTCACGCCGACTCCCCTGCATTGCAATAGGCATTCCTGAGTGGGACGGAAGGGTGAGGGTAGGACCGGTATACAGACTACTGCACGTAACCACAGCCATCAAGAAGGGACTGCCACTCCTACTCCTCGTGAATGATCGTTAAATTGGGGGGGGGGGGTGCTATGTCTTAGTCTGAGTTTATTCATAGATGTGGGTCCTTCATATGTGCATGATCCATTGCATGGTATGTGGCAGAGAAAATGAGGGCTGTGAGGCAGGTACCCCAACAACCTGACCTTGCCTGGATAGGATAGGGAGGGGAGAAGAGACATGTCTGGGGTGTTGAGAGTCAGGACAGCATGCTGCTCACCAACTCATTGGCTTAGGAGGAGATTAAATTAAATGCTACATGTAAAACCCCCAGTACAGTGATGGATACATAGAAAGCTCTCAGTAATTGTTGGCTGTGTTATTTATATAGGTATGAAAAGTTCAGCTGCTGTGACAAAGGTCATGATAAGAGTGGATTCACCAAGAGAGAGTCCTAGTATAAGCAGTCTAGGACTAAATTTGGCAGTTTCACAGTGCAGGACAGACTCATCCTACTTTGTCACTCTGCCATCCTCAACATGTGGCTTCCATCTCCAGATCTAAGATAATTGCTCCAACTCCTGCCATCACATCCACATCTGGTCAGAGAGAAAGGGGAAAAGGGAAGTGGAGTGTATGTCTTTCCCTTTAGGGCACTACCCAGAAGTAGCACCCATCCCTTCCACTCACATTCCATTGGTTAAAACTTCATCCTAAAGCCACAGCTAGGAGCAAGGGAAGCTGGGAGATGGGGTCTTGAGCTGAGGAGCCAGGTGCCTCACTGAAATTCTGAGTTTAATTACTCAGAGAAGAAGGGATGGATACATTTTTAGGGACCGTAATCACGTCTTGATATGCTGTTGTTTCTGCTGTTGCCTTTCACACAGAGTCATAACTTCCCAGAATTAGTTCCTGAAAACTCTCAGATCTCTGCAGGTAAAATAGAAATGTGGGAGAGCTTACGACAGTTCAACAGGGACAGAACACTGTTCTGGGGGTTGGTAGAGGTTGTAATCTCCCCTCCCCCTCCGACCATGCTCTTCTTGCCTCAGCCTTTGACCACTAAGCTTCGACAAACATATGCCTCCTTTCCTGCACACCCCACCCTCTGTTGTCCCCCAATTCAGCTGACTCCTGTCCATATCTCTTTGGTTTTTTATTTCATTTTTTTCTTTTTCTTCCAGTTTTATTGAGATATAATTGACATACACCACTGTATAAGTTTAAGGTGTGCAGCATAGTAACTTGACTTACATACAACATCAAATGATTATCACAGTAAGTTTAGTGAACACCCATCATCTCAAATAGATACAAGATTAAAGAAGAAGAAAAAAATATTTTCCTTGTGATGAGAACCCTTAGGATTTACTCCTTAACACCTTTCATATGTAACATACAGCAGTGTTCATCATATCTATCATGTCGTACATCCCTAGTATGTATTTATCTTTTTTTTTGGCCACACAACTTGCGGGATCTTAGTTCCCCAACCAGGGATGGAACCTGGGCCCCGGCAGTAGAAGCATGGAGTCCTAACCACTGGACTAGTAGGGAATTCCCTGAATTTATCTTATAACTGGGAGTTTGTACCTTTTGAATGCCTTTAACCAATTCCCCTCTCCCCACTCCCACCCCTAATCCCTGCCTCTGGTAACCACAAATCTGATCTCTTTTGATAAGTTTGTTTGTTTGCCTCTTTGTTTTTGAAGTATAATTGACCTACAACACTATGTTACTTGCTGGTACCAACATAGTAAGTCAATTTTTCTACACATTTCAAAATGATCACCATGTAAGTCTCCTTCTTTCTATTCCCACGCTAGGTGCTCCCTTCCAGGCCATACCCCAGCCCCACTGTACTGCTGGAGAATCCAGGAATACAAGATGGCAACCCAGATGTTCCTAAGGTAATATCGCAACTGCCCCTTAGAAAGAGACAGTCTCCTGCAGTTACCGAGACGTGAAAACTGGCAAACCCAGCAGCTGGCCCCAAATGTCCCCTCAAAGGTACAGAGCCCTCCTCCTCATCGTCACACACACTTCCTTCCTCGTCCCAGGGAAGCAGGAAAGACAGAAAAGAGGGAGCATTGGGCTGGGCCCCAGCATCTTTCGAGAGAAAACTGGCCTGACATAGAATAAGTCACTCCCCTTTGGCCTTCCCTCCTGGTCTGAGACAGCGACCACTTCACCACACACATTTCCCTTCCATAGCCACCCCCTCTCGGTACCTCACCACCAGCTGATAACGTCCTCCCTGCCCCTGGCAGGTCTTCTCCCTGATGAAGCATGCCGCCACCTTTCTGGCTGGAGCCAGCCGGGCCCAGGGGACCCCCCATTCCCAAGCGATGCCTTCTTAATAACCTTCCGAAAGAAGAAAGCTAACTAACAACCCCTGTTCTGCTTTGATGAGCTGACTCTGCTTTTTCCAGTCATAAGAACAGTCTGAGGCCAAATTTTCCATCCAGGGAGAAAGGCGGGAATCAGGGCGAGCTGGGGGAAAGGCGGATCGCGAGGGGTGGCCACACGGCTAGTCCGCCTCCTGCCTTCTTGGTTTTAATTAGTGGGTGCCAAAAGATGCAGCCTAGTTCTGAGAGTTCAGGCACGGCTCCGGGAGAAAGGCAGAGAGAACACATTTCTATTTGATGGAAAACAGATTTGAGAGGTGGAAAAATGAGAATTATAGAGGAATGAAACCCCAGAAATCCCAGCAGAGCAGTGGGCTGCTGGCCCAGCAGGACTTCCCACGATGGCCTGCCCACCAACTCCACCCAGTTCCTCCTCCTCAGGGTTGCATCTCCTTGTGCACAGCCCTCTCACTGCCCATTTTCCATCCAGCTCTCCCAAGGGCCCTGTGAGGCAGGCTGACAGGAATCACTGGCCCACTAGGTCAAGGAGAATCCTAAGACTCCGAGAGGTTACACGGTTATTCAAGGTCAGCAGGAGAAGGGAGGAGGAACACTGGGGGGCCTGAGATGTAACTACGGTGATGACATTATCAGGTCCCACCAGCCTGCAAGGGATTTGCATGCATTTGCTTAAGTTATGCATCAGTACAAACTCTTTGCCTATATTTAGATGTAATGAAATAACTTTATCCTTTTTAAAACTGAGAAGGGGGCTATTTTAAGGTAGCCAAAGGTTACCTATTCATGTATCATGCATGCAAAACTATATGGAGAATCACACAATTACACAAACAATGCTACAACCACACAGGATCCCAGAGCAAATTCTTTATTCCTTTTCCACCACTAGTGGAGAGAGTACCCCTTCCTCAGTTTAGACGGTGAGTAAAGCACTCTCTCTTCCCCCCAACAATTAAACCCTAAGTGTTGTATTAACCACCGGCCGCAGTCCTGCGATTAAGGAATCAACCAGAGGGAAAAAATGAAACCAGGATTTTCCTTTCTTTTTCCTTAATTATTTATTTTTATTTTATTTTTGGCTGCATTGGGTCTTCGTTGTTGCACGCGGACTATCTCTAGTTGCAGCGAGCCGGGGCTACTCTTCGTTGCGGTGCGTGGGCTTCTCATCGCGGTGGCTTCTCTTTTTATGGAGCAGGGGCTCTAGGCACGCACGCTCAGTAGTTGGGGAGCACGGGCTTAGTTGCTCCACGGCATGTGGGATCTTTCCAGACTAGGACTCAAACCCATGTCCCCTGCATCGGCAGGTGGATTCTTAACCACTGCGCCACCAGGGAAGCCCGGAAACCAGGATTTTCATCTGCAAGACGTGTAATGGCTCCTCTTTCTCCTTTTTAGTCCCATTGCATCAGCTTTCACAGTGTCTGCATGTGGGGGCCGACTGGGATCCAGGCACTGTGCTGGGTGCAAGGGTTACAAACTTGAGTAAGACCTCGCTCTTGGCCGCAGAGTTCTAGGAGAGATGGAGAAAGTGATCTTATCAGTATAAAAAGATATGTGAGAAGACAGAATTATGTACCAGCGCTGTGGGAACACGGAGGAGAGGCACTTGGCCCAGGGAGTGGGCTGGGAGTTAATGGAAGGTTTCCAGGAGAAAAAGAAACCAAACAACTGAGCAGAGTCTTAAAGGATGAGTAAGAACTGGGGGAAGGGGCTGCAGGAGGTGGGTGGCGCGGGGTCTTCCAGAAGCGGGAACAGTGTGAGGGTGGCACGGAGGCATAAAATAGCAAGGTAGGAGACGGGCCGAGAGATGTGGGTAGGGACCAGGCTGAGGAGGGCCTTGCGTGACTGCTAAGGGTTTGCCCGTTATCCTGTAGGCAATGGCGGTTCTAAGGTGAAGAGTGGTTTGGTCACCTTGAGCACGGGTGTTCCTGGTTGCACCATGGGGCTGGCAGGCTGGAGGGAGGGAGGCCATGAGGAGGTGGAGGCAAACATCCAGAAAGGAGATGAAGGGCACTGTCAGTTGGGGTAAAGAACAGAGAGCAGGTCTGAGAAAGACCTAGAAAGTTAATTAATCAGTAGTATCTGGATAGGAAGGGAACTGTGAGAAGGAGGGAAAGTGTTACCTAAAAGCTGGGTTTGCCTCTTGGTGGGTGTTGCGCCAAAAGATACAAACAAGCCAAAGACTGGGAGAAGGAAGGATTTATTACTTGCAGCAAGTAAGGGGAACACTAGGGATCTTTCCCAAAGTAGTGTCTCCCCAAACAGCAAAAGTGGGGAAGTTTTAAGCTAAGACTACTTGCATATTCATGGAGGGGCTTCAGCAGAGGAGAATTCAGCATAGAAGTGGGGCAAAGTTTGACAGAGTCCAGGTTTTAGTTGGCTGAAGTCAGGAGGGTCAACATCATCGTTCCTTCCTCCACCTGGGTGGGGGCCTCAGTTCCTGCAGAACTCAAAGATACATATCTGATTGTTAGGTGCTTTTCTTGAACAGGAACTAGGACTCTGTTTTATTGCTGAACTATTGTTTCTTTCCTTTTTTTTTTTTCTTTACTGTTTTTAAATCAGATGATCTGCTTATATATTCGGATTTTTCTTTTCTTTTTTTTTTTTAATTGAAGTATAATTGATTCACAGTGTTGTGTTAGTTTCTGGTATATAGCAAAGTGATTCACTTATATATATGTATATGTTCTTTTCCATATTCCTTTTCATTATAAGTTATTACAAGATATTAAATATAGTTCCCTGTGGTATACGGTAGGACCTTGCTGTTTATCTGAACTATTGTTTCTTAACTGCTTTTCCTTTGTTCCTACATTTCCTCACTTCCCTTAAGATCATTAATTACTAAGACCTGCTCAAAGGCAAGCATTGTGGCCAGGCTTAGATAACAAAATGGCTTAGGCAAAAAAATATCTTCTCTTATGTTAAGAAAGCCACGCCTGGTTCTCTTTCTCAAAGGACCCCCACCTTATCTTACAGAAGAGGACATGGAGGGGCCAGAGCACCTCTGAAGTTACTGCAGACAGCCATTGTTCTCTAGGCTGGAGTGATCTGGAAGCAGAGAGGCTAAGACTGTCAGTGAAATGGAGACCAAAGAAGGGCAGAATCCCTCCTCCTCCTCCACCCTCCCCCTCCTCCATTGTGTTAGTTTCTGCTGTACAGAAAAGTGAATCCGCTATACGTATACATATATCCCCTCTTTTTTGGATTTCCTTCCCATTTAGGTCACAACAGAGCATTGAGTAGAGTTCCCTGTGCTATACTGTCAGTTCTCATTGGTTATCTATTTTATACATAGTAGTGTATGTATGTCAGTCCAAGTCTCCCAATCCATCCCACATCCTCTGCAGCATTTGTTGTTTGTAGATTTTTTTGATGATGGCCATTCTGACCAGTGTGAGGTGATACCTCATTGTAGTTTTGATTTGCATTTCTCTAATAATTAGTGATGCTGAGCATCTTTTCATGTGTTTGTTAGACATACGAATGGCGAGCAAACACATGAAAAGATGCTCAACATCCTTCTTCTTCTTTCTAATGGCCAAATAGGGTTGTTGGGTGGCCTCTCAAGCTGAGGAACTTCCCCTGATTAGGGACTCTGTAACTCCAGCTGCATTCAAGCTCAGGCTACATCCTGCAGCCACTTGAGGATTTAATTCAATTCAACAAATGCTTATTGAACAGGTACTCCTCATAAGGAAAAGGAGAAGAGAAGAGATCTAACAATTATTGAGTACTTAAATTGTGTTAGCAGAATGTTATGTTAAGTATATTTACATGTAATCTCATCTCCAGTCACAGTCCCCTCAGCCCTGAGAGTCTGGGGCATTTACCTCCAGGGCCCTGAGAGGTCAAGTAATTTGTCCAAGTGTTGGGGGGTAGTGCCAGGATGCAAGCCTGGAAGTAGTGCTCTATCTCTAAGACATGTTCTTCCATGAACCCAGGAGGTTGCAAGTGACTGATACACAAACTATTTTAAGCAAAAAGGGAATGCGCTGGCTTATTTAACTAAACAGCACATGAGTCAGCTGGCTCCAGGCACAAATGATGTTGTCAGTTCTCCCTTGCACTTGTTCATAAATGAATAAATCCATCTATCTCCCATTTATGTTTGTCTTAGCTCATATGTAACAGCATAGCATGATAGCTTTGGGGTCCCACGGGCTGGATTCAAATCCTGGCTCCACCACCTATCTAGCTAGTGACTGAAAACAAGTTGCTTAACTTCTTAGTACCCTTGTTTCCTCATCTGTAAAATGGCTATAATAATAGTATCTGCCTCATAGTTCTTGTGAGGAGTAAATGAGATCATCCACACAATGTGCTTGGAATAGGGTCTGGTGTAAAGTCAGCTCTGAACATGCCGGCTATTATTGTTTCTGTGTCTGCTCCCTTTGAGGTAGGCCTCATTGTCTCCTGTAGCTTCCTCCATGTTGGCTAGAGAGACGGCCACAGAAAGCCCAATCTACCTCTTCCCCATATCTTCTGGTCTTAGAAGAAGAAAGATCTTTCTCAGTGTATGCATGTAGCAAATCTCAAGGCAGACTCTTTGGTTCTGCATAGGTTGTATGTCATCTCTAAGGCTGGGAATGGAGTATTTTCATTGGCCAGCCTGTATTTTCTGCCCAACTTTGTGGGACACCATAATTTACAGCCCCACTTTGATCATATAGACATAGAATGAGGATCCCTTAAAAGATGGGATGCTGTGAAGACAAAATAACATCTGTCCACTGTTCTGTGCTAGGTGCTGTTATGAAGGGGTGTGACAAGAAGATGGGTGAGGCACAGCCTCTTCTCCATGAAAACTTACATCAAACTAGAGAAGGTGAGGCAAAGACACACATAACAATACTAGAAGGCAGATGTTATGGACTGAATTCTTGTGTCCCCCAAAATTTATATGTTGAAATCCTAACCCCCAATATGATGGTGTTAGGAGGTGGGATCTTTGAGAGGTGATTAGGTCATGAGGGTGGGACCCTCATGAATGGGATTAGTACCCTCTTAGAAGAGACCCTAGAAAGCTCCCTTGCCCCCCTTCTGCTGTGTGAGGCTTACAGATAGAAAGCTCCACCTGTGAACCACGAAGCAGGCTCTCACCAGACACAAAATCTGCCAATGCCATGATTTTGGACTTCCCATCCTCCAGACCTGTGAGAAGTAAATTTAGTTGTTTAGGCCATCCACACTATGGAATTTTTGTTGTGGCAACCTGAATGGACTAAGACAGCAGACTATGACAAATTCCATAAGAGAAGGACAACTAAGATTCTCTGCAATTTTCAGGAAAGAGGAGATCACAGCTGGTTGGGTGAATCAGCACAAGTCCTGTGAAGAAGGCAGTGTTTAAGCTTGCCTGTGAAGTATGGGTGGCATGTTGGTTCACGGGGATGGTGCCCATTCAACATGGACAATTGTGTTGGGGGACATGGCCACCTAGGTTGATAATACTAGGTGTAAAAAGTAATCTTGAAAGTAAGGCTGGAAAGCTGAGCTAGCGACCAACACAAAAATATGGGCCAAGGTCAAGAATCATTAGATCAGGGCGCTAGACAAGAAACAGCTATACACAGATATTGAATTGCTGAGATTGAGAACAGTGTGCATGGTGTGCAAGAGAACTGTGAGTCAGATACTGAGGTCATTTGGAAAGTCCTGGAGTTATATGAGCATCATCTGTCAAGATGGGGAGAAGCCAGGATAAGCAGATGGCCAGATGGCAAAGATTTTTAAAAGAAGAGTCTTAATTCTTGATCCTGAATGCCCTCCAGAGACTTCTACGTGACTCATGTGAATGCCAGTTAATCCAAGAGAAATTGGCTTTCTAGAGGTAATTTTATATCTAGAAGCATGCAATGATTCATTCATTAACTCATGTATTCACTCATGCATTTACATTTGGTGGGCATTGAGCTGGGATCCAAGGCACAAATAAATGAGACTCGGTCCCTGACCTGGAGGAGCTCACTACCACTTTGTTTATACCCACTGGTCATACAGCGTAAACTGATTATCTATTAAGTGGTTGGTTCCCCACTGGACTGAGCATTCCAGTCAATAAAGGTTTTTGACTGATTAATTGTATCTACATCTTCATCCTCCACTTGGATTGAGAGACTTTAATGAAATAATTTCATTTCCATTATGTACTGGTTTGGGCAGAGTCTGAAGTCACGATAGGAAGCAAGAGAGCTGAGCCCTCCTCATGAGAGAAGCAGCAGCTGTCCTTGAAAATTGCCAGTAGGAAGCAGCCGCATAGCACAGGAAGATCAGCCCGGTGCTTTGTGACCACCTAGAGGGGTGGGATAGGGAGCGTGGGAGGGAGGGAGACGCAAGAGGGAGGAGATATGGGAACATATGTATATGTATAGAACATATGTATATGTATAGCTGATTCACTTTGTTGTAAAGCAGAAACTAACACACCATTGTAAAACAATTACACTCCAATAAAGATGTTAATAAATAAATAAGATAAATAAATAAATAGAAATCCAAAGAAAAAGAAAATTGCCAGTAAAGATCTTCTTCTGTCTGAGGAAAAGTTCAATTTCATGTGGGAAGAGGAAGGGGAAGGATTACCCAAAACGAAGTTCACAACAGAAGAGGGTCCAGATGGGCCTGTGAAAGGAGCTAATAGAGAGGCTGAGATACAGAGGGCAGGGAAAAGGGGGTGGCCCTGGAGGGTGGTAATGACTGTGTTGGAATGGAGGGCTTAGAGACAGAGGCCAGAGGAAAGGGTCTGTGCTTAAGGCAGGTGAGAGGAATGCAGGAGGCAACAGGTTAGGAGCAGGTAATAGGGGAGTAGGAGTGGGAAGGGCTGAGTGAGAGACATGTGTGGGAGAATAACAATGACCAAGAGTTTATTGACATTCCACCCAGGAAGAAGTGGATCTATTGCTACTCCAATTGCATCTGGGCTGGCCTGTGACTGTCTGTGTTGCAGAAGTGATGCTATGCCAGTGCCAGGCCTAAACTCTAAGGGGGCTGGGGTCTTCCTCCTTGGTCTCCTGGAGCCCTGAGCAGGTCTATCTTCAACCCTGATCACCCATAGTACTAACTAGCTTGTCACCACGGAGATCCCACCATCTCTCAGTGCTGAGCCCAAAAAGGTTACCATAGACCCCAGTACTGATAGGTATACTCTCCTCCCATCCCTCCCCCCGCCCCCAGTTTCCCAGAGCTGCTGACCTTTTCTGCGAGAGTAGGTTTTACTTTCAAAACACCTCCCAGTAGTGATTTTCTTTCATCCTGATAGGGAACCCATTCAGTCCTACACTTGGCCCTGGTGTCCCATTGAATTCTCTCAGTGTAGCCTGAATCCACTTGGTTTTCCTCTCTTAGACCTTAAACAGGTATCTCCGATAGGACCATGGTAGGATCCCCTGGATCAGCCCTGGTGCCCACATTTCAGAGGTGACTATAGGCTATACTTTTGCCCTATTTCTTCTGTGTTCCAGTCTGGTTGCCATGAGTGATGCCTCCCTTGAATTCCGGTTGTTGCCCCAATTACTACTGCATGCCTTTAGTCTTCTCCTTCTCTGTTCATTCATAGTCTAGATCTTCCCAAGGGAGTCCTAATCCCTCTCAGAGACCCTATGTCTTCAGTGACAAATATTCTAGAAATGGGTAAATCGAAACTGCATGGGGTGATGGGGGACAGAGGAGGGGCCAAAGGGGACAGGTGTGTGCCGGCCCCAGCTTCCCCTCACTCCCCTTCTCCTCCAGCAGCATTTTAGAATGGGAGATGGACAGGTAACACTCATCATCATCACAGCTCATCATTTTCCTCATCCAAGGCTGGGAGAAAGAAGCCACTAAACCCCTCCCAATGTGTAGGGAAACCGAGGCTCAGAGGAGAAATGTACCCTGTCCAAGGTCATAAAACTAGTCACATGGCACTCAAATCTCCTAATTCCCAACCCAATTCTTTCTTAACAGTGCTATTTTTTCACGTCTGAAATGTCATGCATCAGATCTAAGACAAACTGTTTACAAAGGGTCAGATTCTGAACTTGGTTGAGATGAATGAAACACAGTCAATCTTGCTCTCAAGAAAGTAACATCCCAGGCTTCCCTGGTGGCACAGTGGTTAAGAATCCGCCTGCCAATGCAGGGGACATGGGTTCGAGCCCTGGGCTGGGAAGATCCCACATGCCACGGAGCAACTAAGCCCGTGTGCCACAATTACTGAGCCTGTACTCTAGAGCCTGCAAGCCACAACTCCTGAGCCCACGTGCCACAACTACTGAAGCCCACGTGCCTAAAGCCCGTGCTCCGCAACAAGAGAAGCCACCACAATGAGAAACCCACGCACTGCAATGAAGAGTAGCCCCCGCTCGCCGCAACTAGAGAAAAGCCTGAGCGCAGCAACGAAGACCCAACACAGCCAAAATAAATAAATTAAATTAAATAATAATTTAAAGAAGAAAGTAACATCCCAGTGGGAAAGGGGATATTCATTCAGTCTATTAAAAAATGTTTTATTAAGAACCAACTATGTATAAGATATTAGGAACTGTTAAGAATACGAAAATGAGTGAAACATGGTCTCTGACCTCAAAGGATGATCTAGCAGGAGAGACAAGACATGTACAAGTGAAGATACAACCAGCAATTAAAAAGCAGAACATATGGGCTTCCCTGGTGGCGCAGTGGTTGAGAGTCCGCCTGCTGATGCAGGGGACACAGGTTCTTGCCCCGGTCTGGGAGGATCCCACATGCCGCGGAGCGGCTGGGCCCGTGAGCCATGACCACTGAGCCTGTGTGTCCGGAGCCTGTGCTCCGCAATGAGAGAGGCCACAACATTGAGAGGCCTGCGTACAGAAAAAAAAAAAAAAAAGAAGAAGCAGAACATAATGATGAATGCAGGTTACAGGGAGTTCGTGCAAGGAGAGGTTGAGGTGACTGGGGTGCATCTATTTGCCCTACGGCCTAGCGTTCCCATTCCCACTGTGGGAAAAACACTGCCCCGGGCTGATAAAGAGATGTGTAGAGATTCTCACTACAGCACTGTTGCTAGTGCCTAGGAGCTGGATAGTAACCGTGGTATTTGCATGTGATGGACTATTAATGCTGTAAAAAGTACGTATGACAACATGCATAGATCTTAAGTCATTACCACTGAGTGAATGAAGAAACAGTGAGATTTAGTGCACAAAACCAATGATGCAAATTAAGAACACACACACACAATAATATCATGAATCTTTTTTCAAGAATACACAATATTTCTATCAGCATATAAAAGGCAGACTGGAGAGATATGTATTTAATGCACTGAAGTGAGTGTCTATGGTAAAGGAGTTAACAGGAGTGAGGGTAGAAAATAATAAAATAGCATAAAACATAGGCTTAGAACAGGCCAGTGACTTAAGGGACGTGATTAACTCTGTGCTTCCGAGGGGTAAAAATAAAGTCATTTAAGAGAAGCAAGAAGTCCTGCTTGAAGAGAAGCTTGGGCAGAGAGTTCCATGAATGAGATAGACCCTGACCCAGTCAATCACCACCTCATATTTCCTTGACAAAACCTATGTGTCTAGTATCTGCCAGTTTCTGATTCCAGTGACTTAGCCAGACTTCTCTCCCATGGGTACCCAGGACCAGTCACTGGATGCCTCCTCTTCTGCATCAGCAAACCTACCCACTGCCCTATTGCAGTAGCTCCTGTGCGCCACCTGTACAGTCTCCCCTCTTTCCACCTCACAGCTCCAGAGTTCCTCAGCTTGGCCCTTAAGGAGAAAAAGAGGCTGGACTGCAAGGTGCTTGCGAGTACTTACTGACTCTTGAGGTGAGACAAACCTGAGTTCAAATCCAGACTCCCGCCACTTGCTGTGTGACCTTGAGCAAATTACTTAACCTCTCTGAGCTTCATTTCTCCAATCAGTAAAATATACATAACTACACTTACCTCACAGTGGGGTTGTGAGGATTAAATCAGATAATGTATAAAGTACAAAACAATGGTGGTTCCTTTATTTATCTGTAGGTGAAATTCATGGTTCTGGAAGGGGCACACAGCAGCTGGGGTCTGGGTCCTCATCCCAGCCTACACACTGGTCTATGGTGCAACACTTGGCCCCACTCTCTTCCTTTTCCCCAGACCCTGCTCCAGTCTCTTCTGTTTTCACACATCCCTGGGCTCTGCCTGAGGAGGATCTGCTCTTATCACCAGACTCCCAAACGCTCTAGAGTTTATAAGATTAAAAAGACTGCAGTGAGAGCTGCTCAATCCTCAGACTACAGTATCCCCTTCCCCTGACCCTTTGCCGCCCTCATGTGCTGTTGAAGAAAGCCTAACACTGCAGCACTGGCCCTTTTTCTCCTTAAAATGCCAAAAGGAGATGAACTCAGCGGGGCCTCGTGTCTGAATATGATTTCTCCTTTCTGAGGCACTATTCGTGATGGGAACTACAAAGAAATTTATCATAGTGATGATTGCTGATTCTAGAGCATCAGGGTGACTGACAGCCATGCTACCTCACACTTGCCTTCCTGGCTTTCTCTTTCACTAGAGAGAAATTGTGTGGAGTGGTGCTGGGTGGGGGTGGCTAATTGCTTTGAGGCAAGGAGACAGTCATGGCTCAGCTTGTTACCAACCCTGGGGTGGGAGGGATAAAGGGAAGGGTGCAAAAATAACAGTCAGCCGAGATGGCTCATAGAGAAAATTCAAAATCTGTGCGTTTAGGTGGGTTGTTTCATCTGAATGCCTCTGCTGTATCCTCTCCAGGTGAAAATATCTGCCACCGAAACAGGGAAAGACATAATGATAAATGTTTCCTCAGCATTAGCAGAGTGGTAGATCAGGAGGAGGTTGTTCTACTCCAACCTCACAGACAGACCAAGAGGAAACATGGCTGAGCTGCTGCAAGATAGATTAAGGGAGGCTTGAGAAAGGCACTTATCTAGTTAACAAGAAGCAGTTCAAGGTACAATTTTATTTTCCAAGGAAACATTCTGGACATTTGTCTTTCTTTGGATGGAGAAGGAACGTTCCTGCCCAAGATGGGGATGGGGTTCAATAGCTTTTTTCTTTGCAACTTTCTAGGAGGCTCAGGGTAACAAGGAGGTGGGGAAGGTGTGTCTCAGTTTCAGGTCCCAGTGTCCTCTGACCACCCTGACCTGTGACACCCCAACAAGCAGGTGGTGAACAAACCTGTGGAGGTCCTCTCAGGTCCTCCTGAGCTCTGGTGTAAGGGTGCAATTAGGGGATGTTTTGGGTTGAGGAGTGTCTCCCCAACATTCATGATCACTCGGAAACCTCAGACTGTGACTTTATTTGGAAATAAGATCTTTGCAGGTATAATTAGTTAAGAATCTCAAGATGAAGCCATCCTGGGTTCAGGGTAGGCTCTACATCAGATATCCTTATAAAATGAGGAGAAGACATACAGAGAACACATGTGAAGATGGAGGCAGAGATTAGAGTGATGCATCTACAAGCCAAAGATTGCCAGCAACAACCAGAAGCCAGGTGAGAGGCATGGAATGGAGGCTCCCTCAGAGCCTCCAGAAGGAGACAACACTGCAGACACCTTGATTTCTGACTTTTGTCCTCCAGAACTGTGAAAGAATAAATTTCTGTTATTTTAAACTCCATGTTTGTGGTAAATTGTTTTATCAGCCCCAGGAAACTAGTACAAGGGAATTGGGCAGAAGGGTTCCAGAGGTGCCCCAAGGGCCCCAAAGTACCCTGGAATATCACCTAGTTTAATGGCCTACACTTTCGTGTCTGCAGCATCTCTCAGTAGAGCATCTTCAGAAGTTAGAGATTCTATTACATAGTCCCCCCAATTCCTGCTCCCTCATAGCCACTCCAGGCACATATGAACCCCACCTTGAACTGCCCTCTGCACCACTCAGTGTGGGCTTCAGGACAAGCCTGAGTATTGCCAGCTCCTCTCTGTACCACTACATCTGCTCACAGCTTCTGGCCTCAGTTTGCTCAGCCCTCCCCCATACAGACTTCTCAGAGGCTCAGGATGGGAGATGAGACCAAATGGTGACTGTCCACCATGGATCTCTCACCTGCCTGACCTCCAGCAGCTCTCTTCTCAGTCTCAGCCAGGGCTGCCAGTCACAGGGGTCTCTTTGGCCTGGGGGAAGCAGCAGACCCATAGGTATAAGGTTAAGGGAGGTCAAAGCCAGTGGAAACCAGGATCCCAGCCCTTAAAGCAGGGACCTCAGAGAACCCCCAAAAGAAGTCACTCTTTTATCCATTGTCCCCAGTTCCTCCCATAAAGGTACCTGAGAAAGATTCTTCCCTGTAAATGGGGTGTATGTGCATATATGATGTTTGGGAAGAACATTCCAGAGTGGACAAAGGGCCCAACGCTGAGGCCTCTCTACTGGCAACCCACGTGGTTACGCTACTACTTAGGAAGGAGCCTGATCTCCTGAGTCATTCCCCCTCCCTCCCCATACTGTGCTCATTCTTGTTAGACATGCCCTCCTCATAAGCAGTTCTCAGCCACCTACTGGAGTGTCCTAAAATTATCACAGTCTCTAAGCTGTCTTGCCCTCCTAGAGCCGTGGGGGTTGGCAACTCTCAAGACTCAGTCTTCTCTGTTCTCCTGGGTGGGTTTCCAGCTCTGCTGCTCTCCTGGGAGCCAGGAGGAGGAGGTGGGCACTGTCTTCTCTTCGCCTGGGCTTGGGCTGGGGTGGGAGATGGGGGGCCTGGGCCACGACGCCTTGCTGAGGGTGAGCGAGCTGAGAGGAAGGGGCAGCAGATAGGGAGGAGGCAAAGGGAACATGCCCTGGACCCCTGGACTCCCTGGAGGCAGAAAGCCAGGCAGATCTTGACCAACACATCCTGGGAGTTATGGGCCCAGCAGGCATGGAGAGAGACAGAACGGCTAGACTCAGAAAGGGATCATGGTCATAGCAACCATCTGTTTCATTGCAAATCTTCTGCTTCATTGACCTGCCCACCCCCACATGTGTGTCAGACTGTGTTCCAAAGTTTGGCTCGGGACTGCGGCCACCAGAAGTGTGGCTGTCTTCCTCCAACCAGTCAGCTGGGTGGAGCCTGGGCCAGACTGGAACCCTGGCCTTGTCACTCCCTGCCCAGCACCCCTTCCTCCATTCAAGCCCCAGACCAATCCATCAGGGGAGACTGTGAGTGTCTCCTCCTGCCTTCTACCTGCTCACTAAATACATTTGACACCTCAACGAGGCAGGGCTTCTCTGAGTGCCCAAAGGAGCCCAAAGCCTGGTGTCTGGTCTGCACCGAGGCCGGCTGGGCAACCAGCACTAAGGTTCAATTGCAGGACTAGTGCAGCATCAGGGTTGCTTGGTTTTAAATTTTTATGCAAAAATGCCTTCAGAGCCTCCATAATTCTTAAGTAAAGGAACTCTAGTGTCCAAGACAAGGGACCAGGGATCAAGGACAGGGCTAATTTGATCCAGAGGCCTCCACGTTGGGAAAGACCAGAGGGCTGTCAAGAATTGCCAGGCACAGGTCTTCCCGGGAGTTGGTTCTGGGGAGACGCTATGAGCACATTTGCTTGGGAGAGGACGTTGCAGTAGGGGAGGCAGCTTTACTAACTACTAAGAAATGACTTTTGTTCCTAGTGAACAGTCTCAGTTTTCTGCCTCCCGCTTTCTAGGAGTGGAGCAGTCCCAAAGGATCAGGAGAGACACCCCGCCCCTCGCTGCCCCTCCCGCTCCTCTCAGGTAGAGAGAGTCCAGGGTTCTGGTCTTTCCTGGGTTAGTTTGGAGGGGAGGGGTCCTCAAAGCTGCCAGGATAAGAAAGTGAGGGATGCAAACGGTAGAGGGAGAGAAGTCACCTCTGTAAGAAAGGAGAACCGAGGGTGTCAGATTCCTCCAGAAATTGATTCTGGAGCCTGGCTCTTGCTTCCCTTATCTGAGGGGCACCTCTGTTCCCTCACTGCTGTCTGTCCTCCCTCCCCGTTTCCCAGGAGAACATTGGGACCAGGTCAACATTTTATCCTAAGCTATTGTGAGGGGGAAAGACAGGGGCTGAAGCTGGTGGTGGAGCCAAATCACTCCCTTCTCTCTGGTTCCCACCATTCCCTCTCCCATCCATGTTTTGGGGTTGTCAAGGAAACTGTGCAGCCTATCTGCAGCTTCTGTTCTGTTCCTGTCAAACCCAGGAAACTTTCTAAGGCCAATTCAGTGGGAGCGCTGTCAGAGCCTGAGTTGGTCGGCAAGGAGAGGCTGCTCCCTCTTGAAGCCTCCCGCACGGATGTCCTCCCACACAGCTGTGCACACGCACGCACGCACGCGCGCACGCGCGCACACACGCACACGGCACACGTGCAAGCACACAAACACACAGGCTTGTGCTGCCCGCACACACACCAGCAGTTTCAATCACCCAGCCGAACCTAATAAGAGGAGAGAGAGTGAAAAACAAACAGGAAAAAAATCTGCCCTGCCAGCCTCGCGGTGGAGCTGCATGCCCCAATTACCTCCATCCTCCTCTCCTCTGAGCCCTGCGGAGCTGGCGAGGTCTGGGTGCCCCAGGCAGCCCACCCACTCGGGTAGCACCCTGCCTCCTCAGGCTGGTCAGTCCAGAGAGAGCTAACAAGTCAGAGTACCTGAGGGGATGAGTCCTTAGGAACAGAAAGAGGCACAAAGCAGAGAAAGAATGTGCAGGAATGACCCAGAAGCTCCACAGTGGGAGTCAGAGTGGAGTCTGACCTTGAGAAAGTCACCCAAATACATCACCCTCTGTGACAGGGGACACGGACCTCAGCCTCTCCAGATGTTCCAAAAGTGAACTGAGATACTATGAGGCAGAGAGATGGGCTACAAAAGCATGGTGAAAGGCAACTGGTTGTAAAGTGGACCATGTTTAGCATCTTTCTACAGCTCCTAAATCCCAGAACTCAGACCAAGGTCACCATCAAACAAGGACCTTTCCAGTGATTTGAGCTGTCCAGCCAAGACACAAGCTGCTACAATGAGTACTGTGTTTTTCATCACCGGAGTATGGAAGCAGAGGCTGGGTGCCCACTGACAAAGCTACTATTAGTGGCAGCTTAGGCCAAATGACCTCTGAGATTCTGGTGGCAGGAAGAGTCCAGAGTCCATGGTTCAGAGTCTTTGCATGAAACAGGCCCTCTCAGTGCATGATGGCTGAGGGCAGGGGGCCAACCCTTCCTTCCATACACTGGCATTCACCAGTGCAGCTGACCTTCCCACTGATCAGCCAAGTGACCTGACCACTGTTTTCCCTGGAGGACTTGAATAGACTGAAGAGAAGATGCCTAAGGAAAAACCCAGTGGAAGGTTTCTGGGTGTAGGAATTAGAGAACCACAACCACGTGGGGTAGAGGCCCTGACTATAAAGCCAATTTCTACTTGAAATGAAGGGTTATGTCTTCAGAACCAGTGAAGAAAGTGGCTTAGTTTGGGGTGGGGGGTTGGTTGTTTGTTTTTTAATTTTGGCCATGCCACGTGTCTTGTGGGATCTCTGTTCCCCAACCAGAAACTGAACCTGGGCCACAGCAGTGAAAGCACTGAATCCTAAGCACTAGACAACCAGGGAATATATGTACAATGGAATATTACTCAGCCACAAAAAAGAACAAAATAATGGCATTTGCAGCAACATGGATGGACTTAGAGGTTGTCATACTGAGTGAAGTCAGACAGAGAAAGAGAAAGACAAATACCATGTTATTGCTTATATGTGCAATCTAAAAAAATGGTACAGATGAACTTATTTACAAAACAGAAATAGAGTCACAGATGTAGAAAACAATCTTGTGGTTAGCAGGGGTGGGGGGGTGATAAATTGGGATTGACATATACACACTACTATACATAAAATAGATAACTAATAAGGACCTAGTGTATAGCACAAGGAGCTCTACTCAATACTCTGTAATGATCTATATGGGAAAAGAATCTTAAAAAGAGTGGATATATGTATATGTATAACTGATTCATTTTGCTGTACAGCAGAAACTAACACAACATTGTAAATCAACTATACACCAATAGAAATTTTTTTTAAAAAATTGGCTTCATTTCCTCAGAAATCAGGGACACAGGGTCAGTCTCTCTGGTGAGAATGGAAGGAGGTTTGTGTCAGAAGAAAGCAAAGTAGAGGTGATACTGTAAGCTCCTTAGGGTCAGGGATAGTGTTGTGTCCTAAATTCCAGGCTATTGAGAACTGTTGTACCACCTGTGCTCTGCACAACAGAGCGCGCGAATTGGGGTTGAAATCCAGTCACGTTCTGCTAGCCAAGCAATACAACCCACAGGATAGAGGCTGCCTGGAAGAGGCACCTTTTTGCTAAGTCTCCCCCAGGGGCAGCAGTGGCCCTGCTCCAATAGATCCCTGTATTGACTCCTGTGATCTTCCTAAAGTCGTCTCACCATGACTCTCCTCACTTAAACTCTTCAATGGCTGCTCATCTCCTATGAGTAAAAAGGCAAATGTCTTAGCCTGGTTGACAAGACCCTTCATCAGGAGCCTCTGCCCCTCCTCCCAGTCTTGTGAACCTTTTTTCTTTACATTCTCCTGTACTCCAGCTATATCACCCTACCCACCTTTCCCCAAACACTGCGCTCTGCTCTTCTTAGCTTCCTCAAGACTCTTCCCAGCCTAGACCAGACAGGAAACTTGGCTGCAAACGACAGAAACCAACTATCACTAATTAAGCAGATAAGGAGTATTCTGGAAAGAGAAATTCTGGTGGCTCAAGAGTTGATGGGTAGGCTGGAGTGGCAGCTCCCACCACAAGCAGGAGCAAAGGGAGGCTAGATGACACAGAACACTCCAAGGTCAATGACAAGGGCATCTGGTTAGACACTGCTGCTAGTTCTGCTCCCTTCCCATCCACCCTCAACTGACACCCCCCAGGCTGGATATCTTTGCTGTGATGATTCCCAATTGTTCCTGCCCTTCCTGTCAAAGTCCCAGAGACCCTGTGCGGGCATCAGATTGGCTGAGCTCAGGTTCCAGGGCTCACCCTCCCTCTACCCTTACTCTGCCCACACCCATGCTGTGGGGGAAGCAGGGAGAGAAAAAATCTGCACCACCATGTGGAGTAGAAGGTGGAATCCTGCCTGCACTGAGATTCATGCGATAGGGAATTCCCTCTGAAATAAGAAGGGCGCTCAGACACTGGGCAATCGAACACATGACAAATGTCCACTTCACTGTCTCCTTGTCTGCCTCATCAATTCCCATTCATTCCTCAAATGTCATTTCTCTAAAACCTTCCTCCAACCCAGGCATGCTCAGGTGCTCCTTCCATGTTCCCATAGCACCTGGTACCTCCACCACACCCTTCTTATTTTATTAAAAATGTTTGCACATTTGCCTTCCACTCCAGACCATGAGTTCCTTTGGATCTTTGAGCAGGGCACACTCATCCATGACCCCTTGTCTGTATCCAGTGGGTGGCATTAGTGGGAGCTCAGTAAGTTTACAAGTGAGAGACGGAAGGAATGTGTACCCCCGAGACCCCTCACATGGTAGCAGATCAGCTTATAACACGGTAAATGCCTGGATGCATGTGATGAATGGGATCCTTACAGAGATGGGGTGCCAAGGAGAACTGAGGAGCAAAGTTAGGTTCTTAGGCTTACAGGTATTAGAGAGAAAAGCCTGTTAGCAAGTTACCCTCTTCCCTAAAGGGCTGTGAAGATACGTTTTCCGTAAGACACTCCAGTTAGGGGCCTAGTGGGGTGTGAGTTCAATTGTAAGCATAAAGTCTTGGTTGCTGTAAATCTGGAATTGTGTGGGTTGAGATGAAAATGCTTTACAATCATTAAGCTCCGTTGTGAAGTAATTATATAAAGTCCTACACCAGACCCCTGGGCCAGGAGTGGGCTGGAACTGCCCTGAGTGGCCCCCACAGGGGAGGATAGTGGGAGAGAAGCATCTGGAAAGATATGAGAGGGGAGCAAGAGCTGCTGAAAATAGAAGGGAAGAAGCAGAAGAGAACGTGAGGGAGGAAAGCAGCAGGAGAAGGAGCACGTAGGAGCAAAGCCCGAGGATAGGGACAGAGGCGGAAGGCGGAGTAGGGGCTGGAGCCAAGGGCTGGGACAGAGAAAGAGGCGACACGTGGTCAAGCATACTGCAGCCAGGAGGAGGGGGGAGAGATGTGGAGAAGGCCAGAGCGAATGTCCACCTCAGTTGAGCAAACATTTATTAGTGTCTACCATGCGCCAGGCACTGTGCTAAGGCACTAAGGATATAAAGGTATATCATTGTAGATAAAGATATGCAAACCTCTTACCTTCCAGGGTTTACGGAGCAGTGAGGGAGACAAACACAAAAACCAAGATTTTAAAAATTGTTTGGTAGATGGATAGATACAAGAAAGAAAAAGATTGCAATTACACATTAAAGGGACACTCCTCCTAACCTATAGGAGATTCCCATTGAGCTCAGTGGTGAAGGTTAGCCAAGGAAAGAAAGGTGAGAGGAGGTCCCTGCCAGGAAAACAACTTCATCAGACACATGGAGGCATGGGCTGATGGGGATGGGGCGGGCAGGGGCGTGAGATACACTGGAGAGGCTGGGAGGAGCCACATGTGCCAGCCTAAGGATCTTGGACCTGCAGGGGATGAGAGCCATTGACAGGGCAAGACACAATAAGATTTGCATTTAAAGATTGTCACTTTGACAGAGCGGGATTATCTGCCCGAAGACTGTAGTCTGGGAGACCAATTAGGAGTTGATTACAGTTGTCAAAGTGAAAGATGATGGTGCTATTACCTGAGATGAAGGACACACAGAAGAGAACAGTTAGCAGGAGGGAGGGGAGATGCTGATGCGTTTGAGACTGCTGAGTTCAGAATGTTTGGTAGACCATCTAAGGGCATATGTGTCTAACAGACATTTGAATATGGGCATCTGAAACTAAAGGGAGAGATGGTGGCTGCAGATATGATGTGGCTTCATCAGCACAGGGACAGTAGTTTTAGCAAATGAAAGTGGATGAGCTCTCCCAAAGAGAAAACACACACAGCCAAGTCGTGGGCCCAGGCTGGAACTCTGAGAAACCCCATTGTTTAAGGGGTGTTGGAAAGGAGGGCCCTGAGAAGGAGAACACAAAAGGAGAGTTGGAGAAGTAGGAGGAGAAGCAGAGGAGATTTAGGGTGAGGGACAGCAGGCCTTTCAGGAAGCTGTGAGGACAGCAGAGTCAGAAGCAGGAGAGAGGTCTAGAAGGTAAAGACTGTAAAGTGGCCACTGGAGTTTGCAAAATGAAGGTAATCTTTTCACAAATGTGTGTTGTGTGGGGCAAGATGGAAGCCAGTGATGAGCCTGGGTAACAAGTATAATGAGTTCCTCTACTATTCTTTTTTTTTTTTTAATTGAAGTATAGTTGAATGCCTTTACTATTCTTGCAACTTGTCTCTGGGTTTGAAATTGCATCAAAATAAAGAGTTAGCAATTTAAAAAGGAGGCTTTTGTTTGAAATAATACAGGTTCATTTTAAAGATCAAACAACCCTAAAAGCCATAAAATAGAAAAAGAAAATTCTGCCTTCTCTCTATCTGTATCCAAATTCCACCCCTCAAACGTAACTTCACCATTGTTAATAGTTCAATAGTTTCCTTCCAGATCCATTTTATTTATTTACGTGTTGCTATTATTGTTACAAAAATAGAATCATACTATATACATCCTGTTCAGCAACTTAAAAGCATATCACAAGTAGGGACTTCCCTGGTGGCTCAGTGGTTAAGAATCTGCCCGTCTATGCAAGGGACACAGGTTCGAGCCCTGGTCAGGTAAGACCCCACGTGCCACAGAGCAACTAAGCCCGTGCATCACAACTACTAAGCCTGTACTTTAGAGCCCACAAGCCACAACTACTGAGCCCGTGAGCCACGACTACTGAAGCCCACACACCTTGAGCTCATGCTCCTCAACAAGAGAAGCCGCCGCAGCCCGCGCACCACAATGAAGAGTAACCCCCGATCTCTGCAACTAGAGAAAAGCCCATGTGCAGCAATGAAGACCCAACACAGCCAAAAATAAATTAATTTTTTAAAAATTCTTTAAAAAAAAATATCACAAGCATTTTGTCATGACAGAATACATATTTCACTTTCATTCTTCAATACTGCACAGTATTCTATCATATGGATGCACAAAAATTCATTATTAATTTTGAAATTTGAAAACTCAAAGAAAAGTACAGAGAATAAAATAACATATACTCACGTACCCACTGCCCTTTTTTTTTTTTTTTTTTTTTTTTTTTTGCGGTACGCGGGCCTCTCACTGTTGTGGCCTCTCCCGTTGCGGAGCACAGGCTCCGGACGTGCAGGCTCAGCGGCCATGGCTCACGTGCCCAGCTGCTCCGCGGCATGTGGGATCTTCCCGGACCGGGCCACGAACCCGTGTCCCCTGAATCGGCAGGTGGACTCTCAACCACTGTGCCACCAGGGAAGCCCCCCCACTGCCCTTTTTAAATAAATGCTAACAGTTTGACATACATGTTTCAGATTCTTTTTTAGAATATAGTGGGCTTGGATGAGACATAATTGAAAAAAACCAAGGTGGCTGAAAGTTGCCTAAAAATGCAAACTTGACCTCATCACATCCCTGATTTAACCCTTTCAGTGACTGGGAGAAGGGCAGGCTTCACAGCATGGTGTTCCCAGGCCCTCTTGAACCCTAGGTCCATTTCTGCTTGCATCCCCTCCCCAACGGCAGCCGGGTCAGGCTGTTCAAATTCCAGCATTTTTTTTTAACTATTCTTTTTTTTTTTTTTTTTTAATTTATTTTTGGTTGTGTTGGGTCTTTGTTGCCGTGCACAGGCTTTCTCTAGTTGTCTCGAGCGGGGGCTACTTTTCATTGCAGCACGCGGGCTTCTCATTGCAGTGGCTTCTCTTGTTGCAGAGCAGGGGCTTTAGGCACGTGGGCTTCAGTAGTTGTGGCACGTGGGCTTCAGTAGTTGTGGCACGTGGGCTCAGGAGTTGTGGCTCACGGGCTCTAGAGCACAGGCTCAGGAGTTGTGGTGCACGGGCTTAGTTACTCCACAGCATGTGGGATCTTCCTGGACCAGGGCTCGAACTCGTGTCCCCTGCATTGGCAGGCAGATTCTTAACCACTGCACCACCGTGGAAGCCCGCATTTTTTAAACAGGCTTTTTCACATGTCCTTTCCTCAGGCTCATCTCTCTAGCTAGATTAATTCCTCACTCCATCCTGCTGCCCCACACCACCCCCGCCCCACACCACCTGGAGAACACTTAGTCACCTTTAGGATACAGTCACCTAGGTGCCTTTCCTCACTTCCCCCACCCCCACCAGATAGGATTGGCATCGCCACACTTTGGGCCCCATGATGTCCTCTATTTATCTCCATCACAGTGCTTTTATACTTTGCACTCCTCTCTTGACCTGCTGACTGCCCAGCCCTGGACTATAAATCCCTTGAGGACAAGATCCACACCTTATTAATCTCCAGCTCTTTAATGCCTGGCACACTCAGCAAATGCTCTTTAGTAGCCTGTGGATTCCTGAAGCGCTGGTGACACAGCAAAGGGTTAGGTGGCCCCAGCCTGTTTTTGGAGGCCTCCAACAATGATGGTGCCCAGGACTGCTCTGGATCCTCCAGGGCACCTGCAGAAGCACTGCCCCCACTTTCCCCTGTGCTCTGACTGAGCTGCACAGCCTCTGGCCTCCCCTGCCCATTCTCTGGCTCACTCACCCACGTTCCCAGCCAGATCCCCCCTCCACAGAGTCATCAGGGAGCGCTCAGTGGAGTTCATTACTTAACAATCAATGGCCTAGACTCCCATCTCTCCTCAGAGTCCACAGAGGCTCTTTGGAGCCCAGCCCCGGCTCCTGTAAGTGGAAAGCGAATTGCACTCATTCCCAAGATGAATCATTTTGTTTTAATCGCCCATCCTTTTGCTGTCACGGCCACTGCCACGGCTGCCTGCTCTGTCTTTTGGCCGTCTGTTGGCAGGATGCCCTCCCAGGCCCTGCTAATAACCAAGAAGAGAGGTACAAGGAGGAGGAAGGAGAGGGAGCCCCCTAGAAGGAGCAGGTAGTGTGCAGCAATGAGCCAAAGCTGATGAAAATGACACCATTGTCCTTCTGGAACCCAAGCAAAGATCCCAAACAGGCAGAGAGCAGCTTCCAACTTGCGGCGCCCTTGGGGGGCTGCTCCAGAGACCAGATGGCCAACATGGTGGAAGCACCCCACCTCTCCCAGCCTCTAAGGAGAGCCTCCCCACGTGGAGTTCCTCTGAGCTGGATGGGTTGGGTGACCCGGGAGACCATGGGAGGGGGAGGCTAACAATGAACAGGGAAATTGCAAGACCCAGAATTAGTTCCCTGAATTCTGGTATGAAATGGGTAGCAGGTAGGGAGAAGCAAACCTACACCCATTTTCCTTCTCAGGCAGCGATTCCAGGAGACCATGTAGAACGGCAGTCATGTTTTCTTCCCACCTACAGGAGGGCTCATTCTAGATCTGTGGGGGAGAGTCCAGCCTGCCGTCGGCAAGAGGCTGCCCAGGTTCCAGCCTCTGCCATGGTGCTGGCACCGGGCCCCACAGACTATTGGCACTGAAGCCTTGGGCGCAGACTGCAAGACACCCCCTGAATGAAGAGCCTGTGGCCACCTGGAGCCCAAAGATGCGCTCGCCCCTGCAGAGTGGGATGGACTTGTAACCTTGCTCAGGTCCTAAGCTGGCTGGAAAGGGGTTATGTAGGGACGGGAATTCTTTGCAAGGGAAGCAGGAAGATTGAATGACCCAGAGGACACTCATCTCCCTTTCTGACCAGTTTGCCAGTCAGGAGGCACCCAGGGTGCCTGTGGCAGAGGAATAACCTCTGGAGGACTCTTCCTGCCCAAAGTGCTTCACAAACATGACCTGGGCCGGGAGGGTGAGGAAACAGTGTTCTCTCTGCACCTGGTAACCGAGCCTCTGGGAGAGGTTCCCTCTACCCCAGCCCAGCCACCTCTAAAGAGTTTGTGGGGTTGAGAGGAAACACCTGTTTGTAATAATTTACTCTGCAGTGGCAAGCCTCCAGTAGCCGTGTTTGGAGTTTGCCAAGAAGAACCCTGTTCTCCACCGTGCTTTTCTCCACCAGAGGAAGGGACAGGCTGGTATTTCCACAGCAGGTTACTGAGCCTCCTGGGAAGCCAGGACCCCAAGGAAGCTGTGTGAGAACAGCCAGAACCTGCATCTCTCCATGTGCTGCCCACACTGCTGCCAGGAGCAAGTGCAAGGGCAGAGAGATGTGGGCTTCCTAGGAAAGGATGTCTCTCTGAGGGAAGAAAGGAGAGGAGACTCATTCAACAAATATTTTTCGAGGGTCTACTATGCACCAGGCACAGTTCTGGCACAACTGTGCGCAAAACAGGCAAAGTCCCTGCCTCACGGAGCTTACATTCTACTGCAAGTTCAATTCTGGAAGGTCAGAATTGTTCCAGGCCTTGAGAAATAGCTCCTGAGTTCCCACCAAGGAGGGATTGAAGCCTTGAGAGGAAAAGTGAGTGAGGAGTAAGCCCCAGCCTCCCAATCCGCAGCAGGAGAGGAAAGAATGGACATAGGCTGTGACTCCAGTCCAGTATCCTTCCCAGAGTGCCTATCAAGGGCAAGGGTTACTGTGTTGATTGGGGAAGATGAGGAGTAGTGTTGAGTCCCCTCCTCCCTCCCTCCTCCTCCCCCTCCTCTCCCTCCAAGCCTGTTCCCCAAGTTTCCAGCTGACTGTCTGCTCCATTCCTGGCCTGGAGTCTTGAGTCAGTGACAGCCAGGAGGCCCTGTAAACAGTTTCCTTGCTGCAACAACTCCAACACAGCCCCTGGGGACAGAAACTCAGAGGGAATGTGGACCTGAGTTCCAAAGGCCCAGAGGGAGGAAAGGTAAAGAGGGAGTGCAAGGAGTTACCCTTAGACTGCAGCTGCCTAGGTTAAACTACAGAGATAAAGTGTGTGGAAGCTCCAAGCAGAGCGCCTGATATGTCAGCGCTCAATAAATACTAATCTTCCTCCCTCCCTCCCTTTCTTCCTTCCTTCCTTCCTCATCTCCACTGGACAAGCCTCCATTTCAAATGCCTTATTAATCATTTACATCACTGATAGTAATAAGATTCATAAAAGCTCAAATTGTAGGAGCTTTGCCCCACCGTTCTGGTTTCAGATCGGAGAGCTACACATCCCACCTTCTGCTGGGAAAGAGGGATCACTGTCCCTTGGAATTCTCTCACCCTCACTTAGGCTTTCCATTCAGATTCTCTCACTCCTTTGGATGTCCTCAAGAAACACGAGTGTCTCATCTGCCCAGAATGTGGCTGAGATATGGATGAACAGGTGACCATGCCCAGTCTCCCTAATGCTTGCTTTCCTCTGGCTTCAGTTCCAAGGCCCCCATTTGGCAGGTGTCAGACAAAATGCCAAGGACCTCTGTGTCCATGCTGGGTCCTAGCATCTGATCTCAGGCCCTGGCCTCCTCTCTGCCCCTTTTCTGCTGTTCATGCACTGCTAATGGATATCTCCTGCATGAATTCTTAGCACCTGCAGATATATGCCTTGATTTGGACAGAACCTTTATGTATTGCCATTGATTTTAAAGATACCAACAGGAGCAAGCTTAAACTCTAATGTGGTATAACAATAGCTCCAGATCACAAAACACACCAGCCGCCCAAAGGAATTCTGAGCACTTACCAAGTTCTTCTCTGTGCATGCAACTGTTGCCCCCAGTCCCGGGAAAGTAAGACAAAGTGAAGCCAATGTTTGTTTGCGGAAGCAGGGTGACAAGGGGATGGGGTGGGGTGTGCTTATTTGACAGCGTGGGAGAGAGGGGTTAATGTTTGGAAGCAATCGGTAAATGCATCTTTTTCCATTCTTCCTCCTGGGGCAGGCAGACACATGGTGAGAAGAGGAAAGCAGACCTCCCTCACCCCCTGCCCATGGCAGTCTTGGCTATTGTCAGGCCTGCGCTGGGTGCCCAGAAGATGTGGGTGCAAACCTCTCCCACACCCTCCTGTACCCTCCAGGCTTCCAGTGGTTTCCTGCCTGCCTCTGTCCCTTCCCTGTGCCACACCTCCCCATCCTCTTCAGTACCAATTTACTTCTCCCCTTCTCAGCCATACTCTTAAAAGCTTGAGGGGTGTCACTCTTAGAAGCTGGAGACAGGGTGACCAAGGACAACTTGGCCCCTTCCCTACCAGCCCTCCTTGCCCTCTTCAGCCAAGTCTTAGTTTCTGCCTTAGATTGGCCCCATCCATCTCTCCGTGCCGGGCCCTCCTATGTCATCCTGTTGTTCTGGCCAGCTTGCTTTATTATCTGGCTCTTGTTCTCAGCAGGAAGTGATCTGTCCATCCTTAGGCTCCGCGGCCTTCTCCCTGCAGCCCCCAGGTCAGCCTTGCAGACAGGCCCTTCCCCAGCATTCCTTGCCTGCCCCTCAGCCTCACTCCCCTCTTCTTTTGTTCTATTTCTTCATCTCTCTTTATGGTGTTTGGAAACCTGCTTTCAGTCAGACCAGTGGTTCTCTTCTGTATGCACGCAGCTCCTCGTCTGACCAGTCTCACTATACAGCCAGACAGAATGATCCATTATCAAGAGCAAGTGAGTGGACTGACTGCATAAAACCACCGAGGGTTGGTGAGCTGTTTCAATAGCTCTTATTGACGTCAATGAGCTAATTTTCCAACTTATTAAAATCCCACCAGATAGGGGTAGGGAGGCCAAGCTGAGGATTGGAGACAGGAGGGCTCTGCATTTGAACTCTGACTTTGTTACTCCCAGATGTGTCTGTCTGGCTAAAATGCTAGGTTTCTCAGGGGTTCCCTACTTTGATAGAGAAAAGTAGTGATTTTGTCCTCTGGTTTCCCAGACATCGTAGGAGGACATATAGATCTTCATAAAGTGCTCTGGAGGTTTCTTTGGAGGTTTTTGGAAGAAAAACCTGATGAATTTGCTCCAGGCTCTCACCACCTTCCTGCCAGCCCAGGACTCCCAGCAGGAGGCAAGTTTCCCAATCAGTCAAATCCATGCTCAACCCCCATCCCCACCCCCACCCCACTGGGCACCCTACATGCCCAGAAGACAGGATATAGGGAAAAGGTAAGGAGCCCTTAAGGGCCTCCATGCTGGGGACATAGGGCCTCTGCCCTGGAAATTTCCAGTCTGAGAGGGTGGACAAGTTCAGAGAAGGGCACATTCTCAAAACAATAACGATACAAAAGACCCAGAAACAGCAAGTAAAATGTGGTAACACATCTTCTTCTTCCAGGGGGAATGTATAGGACAGTGATAGAGACAAATGCAGAGGATGGGGGTAGATGTGAGTACACAGCCCCGTTCACCTGGCCCGCACTGCTCCTGGGCACCGACCGCCAGCCCTGTCTGGTTTTACTGATAAGAGCCCACAAATAGCATTCCCCTGGGCCACAGTCCCCCTCTCCCAAGGGAACAGATGAAAAATTCATGACAACAGCCTCAGATCTCTGATCCCTGCTTTCTGAGATGGCTACCTACAGAGAACCAAGGGCTACCTGAGGGCAAAGGGCCAGAAGCTTGCCCAGATTATTATCATCCGAGGCAACCAAGGCTTCTCTGACAGTCAGAGGGGAAGACCTGGATGCTGGTGTGTGCTGGTCCAGCCTGCTGCAGGCTGGCCCATCCGCTCCCATTCCAAAGTGCTTCAAGGGGCTGAGGACCCACTCTGTTCTGCCCAGCCCAGCCTGGGCTCCTGCAGTAGGAGGGAGGAAGCACAAGGAGAGAAGAATGGCAAAAGAGTGGGAAGGTGCCAACCTGGTGATTCCAGTTCTAGCTGCTGAGCTTCCCCAGAAAAGGAGAAATTCAAGAGAAAACCAGGTGGGCTTCCCTGGTGGCGCAGTGGTTGAGGGTCTGCCTGCTGATGCAGGGGACGCGGGTTCATGTCCCGGTCCGGGAAGATCCCACATGTCGCAGAAGCGGCTGGGCCAGTGAGCCATGGCTGCCGAACCTGCGTGTCTGGAGCCTGTGCTCCGCAGCAGGAGAGGCCACAGCAGTGAGAGGCCCGCATACTGCAAAACAAAAAAAAAAGAGAGAGAGAGAGAGAAAGCCAGGGCAAGTTTGGATATAAGGAATCCCCTGCTCTGTCACAAATCTCCCCACATAACCCAGCAAAAAAGAACCTCATTAGAACACATGTTGGGTGAGCTTTGGTGAGTCAGTTCCTAAACAACTAGCCACGCTTCTACTCCTCCTCCCTGCAGGCTGGGCTGTCACCAGCCTCATCAGAGAGAAAAGCAGAGTTTCTCCCCATTTGATTCCATCTGGGCCTGGGCCTCTCTGCAGCCAATTTGCAGCATCACAGTGCAAAACAATGCAACTGGGCTCAGCCAAATCCAAGGTCCCAGATCCCATCCCCTAATCAGCAGGAGAGCTAGATGGGCCCTCAAGCCACAAAAGAGAAACACCTCAGTAGGACCAAAAGGGTTTGTTAATAAAAACAGTCGGGGTGGGACTTCCCTGGTGGCACAGTGGTTAAGAATCCACCTGCCGATGCAGGGGACACGGGCTCGAGCCCTCTTCCGTGAAGTTCCCACATGCCACGGAGCAACTAAGCCCATGCGCCACAACTACTGAGCCTGTGCTCGAGGGCCCGCAAGCCACAACCACTGAGGCCGCATGCCTAGAGCCCGTGCTCCGCAGCAAGAGAAGCCACTGCAATGAGAAGCCTGTGCACCGCAACAAAGAGAAGACCCAGCTCACAGCAACTAGAGAAAAGCCCACGTGCAGCAACGAAGACCCAATGCAGCCAAAAATAAACAAATAAAAAATTAATTAATTAATTTTAAAAAAACAGTCGGGGTATGGCCCTGGGTCTCATGTATATACATACACATATGCTCCCATTTACACAGATTTACAAAAACATGTCTTTTTCAGGTACAATTTAATTTTTAACTTTTTTTTCTTTCTGGCCACGCCGTGTGGCATGTGGGAATCTTAGTTCACACAGACCCATAAAAGCAGAGATGCATACTTTAAGATCCTGATGTACCCTCCCCCCCACCCCCACATACTAGAAAGTCAAATGAAATCACTTACCTTCTACCCCACCTCACCTTGCCCCTCCCTCCTGCAGGGTGGGCTTCTCCCAAAAAGCAGTCTAAGGGGCTCAGGGCTAGGGAAGTAACTGCACCATTTGCATCTCTTCCAGGAGGGGAGTGGTACCAGCAGCCCAAGCATCTGCATGTCCCAGAGACTGACAGCCTGACATCCTTGGATTTGACCCAGTTGCTCTGAGGAGACCTGTCTTCCTGCTGTCCCTTCCCTACCAATCTAATTTCATTATGATGGTTCTTGGCTACAACCTGTGAAACTAAATGCACAGTTCCTGAACGCAACACAACCTGGATACCCTCACCTGCCCTCTGAGAGGACCTAGGCCATTATTCTCTATCTTGGTGTCTGCCCCCACCCAGTACCTCTTTTCAGTCCCTGCCCCATACTCACCTCCTCCAAGAAGTCTTCTCTGATTAAATCTGTTTTGTTCTAAATGGCACGGCACTTCAGCGCTCAGGAAGAAAATTGCTTTCTATTTATTGCTTGTTTTCTGAGCTTGTGTCAGGTCTGACTCATGAGAGTGCTGACTCTCCCATTAGATGAGAGCTTCCTGATCCTCCAAACGTCCCCTCCCTCCAGGGTCCTGCAGAATCCTGACCTGGGAGTGAACTCAGAGAAGGAGTCCATTGCCTGGACGACACAATTTTCAAGGCCTTGCTGTTGGTTTGCAGAGGACCCTGATGGAGACTGGGGCCCTTGGGAAGTAGGAGCAATAACCATGGGATAGGAGCCATTTGGGTTCCAAGAGTTAAGAGCTTTTCCCAGAAATGACTGATTATCAAACATGGCCTCCATGCACAGCAGCTCCTTGTCTGGTTTCTTCTCCCTCATTTCCTTGAATGCCCTAAGGAGAGGCATCCTATGCCTTGAATAAAGGAATGTGAAACAGAGCCAGCAAGGTGAGAAGTACGGTCACACAGAGGCCCTGGAGGGTAGGAATCAGGAGAAAGGAGGAGGGAAAGAAGGAGGAAGGGAAGGGGTGGAGAGGAAGATAATTAAGAAAGTGGGTTGGGGGAAAGGTAATAAGGAGAGAAACAGAAAGGGGAGAAAGAAAAACTGACAAAAAGAAAAAAGAGCTATGACAGAATCAGAAACGAGACAACACAGAAACAGACTAAGACAAGGACAAAGCTATAAGAACATCTCCATCAGGAGCTTCAAGAAGCTTCTCGGGAACTGAACTGCTCAAGATGGGGGCTGGGGATTTTAGGATTTCAGCACCTATTATGGACCAGCTACATTCTGCCCATTAGATCGTTTAACCATGTAATGCCCCATGAAGTAGGAACTACCATTATTGCCTTTTTACAGGTCAGGGAACCCCAGAGTAGAGAGGTGAACTGACACCCCCCTGTCACACAGCTGATATGTGTCAGGGCTCAGGTTCAAATCCAGGTCTGACTCCAAAGCTTGTGGTCTTTGTGTCTCGCTTCCCCAGCTATGAAACACTCTCACCCGGGCTGATTTTTCCCCAGCGTTTCAACGATCACTAATTAAGTGCCTGCTGTGTGTCCAGCACCATCACAGGAGGGTTCTCTGCCCCCACAGAATTTACAGTCTGACTGGGGGACTTAAGGAATGCTATAGGGCTGCTGCCCAGAGAAGGAACAACGTCCCCGACCAAGCTGGAGGAAGAACAGGGAGTAGGACGCGGCCTGGGTTGTGTTGGGGTCTTGGGAATTCCTTCTTCAAAGCTTAAAACTTAGGCTAGGGCTTCCCTGGTGGCGCAGTGGTTGAGAGTCCGCCTGCCAAGGACACGGGTTCATGCCCCGGTCCGGGAAGATCCCACGTGCCGCGGAGCGGCTGGGCCCGTGAGCCATGGCCGCTGAGCCTGCGCATCCAGAGCCTGTGCTCCGCAACTGGAGAGGCCACAACAGTGAGAAGCCCGCGTACCACAAAAATAATAATAATAAATAAAAATTAAAAAATAAAGGCCCTTGTCCCCAGGCCCAGCTCTCACCTTCAAAAAAAAAAAAAAAAAACTTAGGCTAGAACATCACCAATTTCCAGTAGACTGCTGAAGTCTTGCCTAGAGGCTTGAGGAAAGAGTCAGTGAACTCTGAAGGTCACTAAACAAAATGTATTATGAACTATTCAGACATAGAGAAAGATACAAAGAACAAGATCAGGAACACATGTGTAGCCTTTCTTAGCTTAATAAATAAACCACCATGAATACCACCATAGACCCCCTTGTTCTCTCTGCTGACATGCCCCTCATCATGAGTGCTCCGAGGTTAGCACTCTTCTGAGTTTGGTGTGTATCAACCTCCAGGGTGTTCTCCACCCTAGGATTCCTGCCTCTCCTACAGGGAGAAGGCCAAAGAGGGCCTTGGTCAGCCTTCAGCATGAGCACTCTTATTCATCCAGGGCTGCCTGATAGGGCTCTCCCCACTGCCCGGCTTCACTCTCTCTCTCTCTCTCTCTCTCTCTCCCTTCCCAGATGGCTGAGCAGACAATCAATATTTATGTGAATCCACCAGGCCAGCGGACAGAGAGACTCAGCAGACAGAGGCAGAGTTGCCATCCCCAACATGGGCGGGTTTCAACTCAGACACAAAGCAGGTGACCCAGGTGCCTGGTGCCTCTGGCTAGACTGAGGTCAGCATGAGCCAGGAGCCAACCAGACCCTGCCACTCCAGTGGCCAGATCTGATGTGTGCCCCTGCCAGACGTTTACAGCTCCTTTTCACTCTGGTGTTTAGCAGGGTGAGATGCCAGGGTGAGGCTGAGGGGAAAATAATAAGCAGTTTATTCCCCCCTACAGAGCAAGGCAGCAATACAGCTGCACGGCTGCTGGGAGAGGGGCCCATACTGCCCCAGGGCCCCAGCCCACCTACCAGCAGCCCTCTTAGCTCGTCACACATCGGTCTCCTGAAGGGACACCCCACCTCCCCTCAGTATGGCCTCTTGGTTCTGGTCCCACTGGCCTAGCTCCAGCCTCCTCAGGAAGCCTTTCTTAGTTGAGACTCCCTGGCCTTGAGCACTCATGCCCCATGTTCGTTCAGTTCTCACAAAATTAGTTGGCACAGTGGTAATTTCTCTTACAAAAATACAGCTTTATGTGCCAAGAATGATTTTCCCTGCCACACTATAAGCTTCTAGAAAGTAGGTACCATGGCTGATCCATCCTGTGCATCTTTCACAACCATTTTCACAAGTGGCTCCATAAGTGTTTGTTGAATGACTGAATGATCTTTGCCCCCACATTTGCCTGAGGGTTTCTCAAGGATGGGGCCACCCATGTCTTATCTTTTCTTAGAATCTCCCAATAGAACCAATAAAGGGATACCCATTCCTGATTGTTGAATGAGTGGAGAAAAACCTCAGAAAAGTCTCTGCAGCTAGCCCACTCAGCTTCTCTTCCCTACCCAATGCCAACCTGCCCACCCATAGGTCCCTCCCAAGCAGCAGCAGCAGAACTGGCACAGCCTCATCATGTGCCTTTGAAACCCCTGGCTAATCCTATTTTGGTTTGACTTGACTTGAGGCCCCTTTCAGTCTCCACAACTGTCTGTAACACAACCATCCTAAGAAAAAGAAAGTGTGCTTCAGGCAGATTTCCTGCTAACACAGTGCTTTTGCTGTGTATTTGATCATCATCGGTGCATCTTCATTCTACAGATGAGGAAACTGAGGCTTAGGTAGATGGAGTGAAGGACCTGGAGCTCACAGTTTGGACAGAGATCTTCTGACTCCAGGCTGCCAGATCACCTGACAGCCCTCTGCCTCTCTCCCCACCTGATGTGGGGTCACCCAAAGTGCAACCTCCAGAAAGGCATCGCCTTTGGGCTGGAGAGAAAGTCTTTGAAGACAACTGAAAGCTCCTTGCAAAAAAGAAGATAGACATAGCCTTCAAGTTGGAGCAAGGCTGGGGTTGTCCTCAGGGTTTCTGGCCAGACAGAGACTTTTGGTGGGGCCCAGCAGTTCCCGGTGGAGGCCAGCTCTTCCCAGGCAAGAGGGTGCTGCTACTGAGCCAGCACAGCCAGTGTGATGAACTCCATACTTCCTCCTGCCCCGGCAACTCAGAGGACACCAGGTTTTCAAGCAGCACAGGTATGCTCAGGGATGCTCTGAACCAGTGAGGCATCAAGAAGCAGCGAGGCGTTCTTACTCTTGACCAGACATGAACAGCACCCAGGCTCTCCTTCTCTTTGTTTTTTCCAGGGCCCACGGTGGTCACAGCTGCCACTTTCTGAGCATTCAGCACCGAGAGGCACTCTAAGTGCCTGCCTGCACCATCACCCGTCTTCCCCACGAGGAGGGAGAGTCCCTAGTTATATGTGTCAACTGGGATTCAATGAGGTGAAGTAACTTGTCTGAAGACCTGGAGCTGTGTCAGTGTGCAGATCCAAATCCAGGTTTTTCTAAAGCCAATATCAACAACCTCTCCACTGCTTCCATAAACTGTCATTTCCACTTCCCTGCTCATTAAGACTGCACCTCACCTAGGCCAGGACATTTGTTTTGAATTCTATTTCTTTATTTGTAATAGGTCATATATTCAAAAAGCCCAAAACTCATATGTTACAAAAGAACATACCATGAAAAGTCTTCCTCCTCTCTTGATCCCCAAACATGTAGTTACTCCTCCCAGAAGCAACTACTGTTACCTGTTTTCTATATCTCCTCCCATGGATAGATACATTGTGCAAAAGAAGTAATTATGTATACATATTCTTTCCCCCACCCTTTTAAAACAAATGATCGTATATTAAACACATTGCTCTGTGCTTGTATATTTTTTTTACTAAACAATGTGTTCCTGTAATTATTCCATATCCATACATAAAGTGTTCTCCACTTTTTTTTTTTTTTTTTTAAGAATCAATTTTATTTATTTATTTTTGGTTGCACTGGGTCTTCATTGCAGTGTGCGGGTTTCTCATTGCAGTGGTTCCTCTTGTTGCAGAGCCCGGCCTCTAGGCACGCGGGCTCTAGTAGTGGCACACGGGCTTAGTTGCTCTGCAGCAGGTGGGATCTTCCTAGAACAGAGATCGAACCCGCGTTCCCTGCATTGGCAGGTGGATTCTTAACCACTGTGCCACCAGGGAAGTACCTATCCACTTCTCTTGATGATTACAGGGTATTCCATTGTCTACAGATCCATTTCACCAGTCCCCTTTGATGGACACTAGGTCGTTTCCAATCCTTTGCTATGAAAAAGGATGTTACAGTGAGCAACTCTGTATATGAGGTCACTGTGCTCATGTGCAAAGACATCTGTAGGATAGATTCCTAGACATGAAATTGCTGAGTGGCAGGCTCTGGAATTAAACATTCCCAGTGGGAGCAGAACAGAATGGAGAGGAAAAGACTGCTATCTTTCATCCTGGCTCTGTCACCAACCAGCTGGGTGACCTCCAGCAAGCTATATGACCTCACTCATCCTTGGTTCCCTAGTCCGTTAAAATATTTGCTTCCTTGTAGGGTAGCTATGAAGGGTCAAGTAAAAGGTGATGTATATAAAGTGCCAGGCACAAAGCCTGGCTCACAGGGGTAAGGAGGCCATGGAGCAGTGATCATCCCTGGCCCCCTCCCGCCCCATTCCCCATCCTGGGAAAGAGCTTCTCCCATCGACTTGTCCTCGCCTCCTCTATCCCCTCCTGTAGCAATCTGTCGTGCTCCCAGTGCCTCCTGCACCATCTGCCTGGTACCACCGTCCTTTGTGTAGTTAAATATGTCTCTTGCCCATCAGACAATAAGTTCCTAGAGGACCAAGACCCTCTTACACTTTCTCAAACATCTCACCACCTGTCAGAGGTCCTGGCACACAGGAGAAGCTTGGTAAAAGTCTACTGAACTGAAATCAGCTCTGGAAATTACTCCTCACCGTACAGCCTCCTGGATTCTTGGTACTTCAGCAAAGACAGGTGTCACCTCCAGCCGTCAGGCTGAAGAGGCAGCCAGCCTCTCTGTGCTGCTCTCTGAGGTTTGGTCATCAGGAAAGGTTTTCCAAAGGTGCCTTTTTTTTTTTTTTTTTTTTTGCGGTATGCAGGCCTCTCACTAATGTGTCCTCTCCCGTTGCGGAGCGCAGGCTCCGGATGCGCAGGCTCAGCGGCCATGGCTCACGGGCCAAGCCGCTCTGCGGCATGTGGGATCCTCCCAGACCGGGGCACGAACCCATGTCCCCTGCATCGGCAGGTGGACTCTCAACAACTGTGCCACCAGGGAAGCCCCCAAAGGTGCCATATTTTAAATCCCCGCTTCTGCACCGCACCCCATCTCCCACGCCACCCCCACACCCAGAGCCCGGTGTAAAGCATTCAGATATTCCACCCCTGGGAAGGGGGTGGAGGATCCTCCCTGGCCCTTGTCCATCCCTTCCCTAGTAAGTCCCAGGTTTGGACCGCACACCACCAGGAAGATCATCGCTAGGGACCGTTGCCCAGAGAGCGTAGGGAGGTGGGAGGAAATCATTTTGACTTCTCTCTGGAAGCATAAATGCTTTTTTAATTGCTGTCAAAGGCGGCTCCTTGGAAATGTATTATTGATAGAGATTGAAATGAAAGAGACGGAGAAAAGCAGCAATCTCTCCTTTGCGGGCTTACTGCCCTCCCTCCCCTGGCCTCCCACCTATACCTTCTTCCCTGGAGCCTGAGACTGCCCGATGCTCAAAGCTCACAGGCCTCTTTCTCCACACCCCCCGTTGCTCTGCCCCGCACCTGCCTCCTCCTTTCCTTTTCCCCAGCGCTTCTGACTTTCTGTCTGTCCCTCTGCCTTGGGGAGTAGCTTGCAGAAGTAGCTCTGTCACTCTCACCCCTGCCTCTTCCCTTAGCCTGTCTCCAGGTTCTCCAACCTCACGTCTTGCTTCTTCTCACCCTGCTGTAGATCCCAGGCCCAACTAAGTTCCTGCCATTCAGCCATTGCTTTATTCTCTCTCCTCCCTTCCTTTCCCATTCCATCTCCTCTACCTACTGCGTTCTTACTTTCCCTTAGCCCCTCATTCTCTCCCTTTTCTGCCTGGGCTCCTTTTTTGGGGGTCTTGGACCCTCACCAGCAAGGAGAAAGGCCAGGCTATCATGTGGTTTGAGGTGTTTCCTGACCCCCAAACTTAGGATTTGAAAATTTTTATTTCCATCCTCCGATTGTACCTAGGCCTCTACCCATTCCCCAGATTCCCAGCCTTTAATCTTTGGTTCGTGCCAGTCGGTCTAGTGAACTTCTGTCTATTCTGCTGGCTGTGTGTGGGGCCAAAGCTAGCAGTACTCAGGGAAGCTGCTCCTCAGGATGCCAGGTGTAGAAAACCCCACGCTCCCTCTGCATCACTCACACGGGTGTCTCTTATCCTGTGCCATCAGCGGCTTCTCCTGCAGTAGGTCTCAGTTGCACCTCTCTGTTTTAACTGGAAGATGCCCCGGGTTCCAGTGTGGGCCGGACCCAGTCTCTCCAGCAAGGGTTCCTGTGCCTTTAAGAAATCAGGAGCCTGGGGCTCTCCTGGTGGCACAGTGGCTAAGAATCCGCCTGCCAATGCAGGGGACACGTGTTCGAGCCCTGCTCCCGGAAGATCCTACACGCCACAGAGCAACTGAGCCCGTGTGCCACAACTACTGAGCCCGTGTGCCACAACTACTGAGCCTGTGCTCTAGAGTCCATGCTCCTCAACGAGAAGCCACCGCAATGAGAAGCCCGTGCACTGCAACGAAGCTCTCCGCAACTAGAGAAAGCCCGCGCACACCAACGAAGACCCAATGCAGCCAAAAATAAATAATTTTTAAAAAGGGGAAAAAAAAGAAAGCAGGAGCCTGCAGGCACCACCAGATTCTCCCCTCCCCCTTCCCCGGCTAGGGGGAGGGGAGCAAAGATGGATATTCCCGCAGTGCCCCCTTCAGAGGAGCTCATAAATAATGGCTGATATTCCCTCAGGGGACAGGGGACAGGAACCGCTCTGCTCTTGTGGAGCCTGGGAAAAGGGTGACAAGGCTAATTTATCTATCTCCTCCTGTGCTCACACACCAGTGAGAGAACAAGCCACTTTCCCCTCTTTCCTTGCCCGGTTCTCCCTCCCAGAATCTGCGAGAAAAAGGGAATAGGATGAGGAAGAGAAAAGCGCTGGTCTCCTGCTTCCCCGAGGCTCTGGATATGCCCACCCTTCACCACCGCCCCAAACTGATTACAGAGCAGCCTCAGAGCACAGACACACCCACCCTCCCTCCAGATCCGCACTCACCCTTCACCCCACAGAGCCAGCGGCCATGGTCAGAGCCTACTCCACACCCCAAGGGGCCAGAGCACTTGCTGTGAAAGCAAACCTAGTTGCATATGACGTTCACGCAGTTTTAGGTTTTAGACCAAAATGCAGTGGACTCTCCAAACCCCTCTGACAGTCTTCCAGTTCCTTCTTCTCCTCCCATGTGCCTCAGCAACCCCTTCTCTCCCCACAGAACCCCCCCACACACACATTGGGCTCTCCACAACCCACCAGTAGCTCACAGCTGGCTTCAGCTCAGCTGCCCTGCCCTGACTCATTTCCACATCAGTGCTGCCAGGTCACTGCTTCCACCTGCCTGTTACGTCCATGGCCTCCACAGGGAGGGGTCTGAAGCTAAGGAAGAAGATTTCTGAGGCTGCACTCTTTCACTATTCTGTATCTTAATCCTACCCTCACTCGGGACAGGCCATCCTGAAGGGCACACCACCACCGTCATTACCACCCTACCCCCACCCCAGGCCAAAGGCAGACTGGCTGGAACCGTCGGCCCCATAACTACTGCCTTGGGGTTAAGGTAATGTCAGGTCTGGCTCCTAATGAAGATGTGGGGAGGCAGGCAGGGGTCTGGAGAAGCACACTGTCTCTGTGCTAGTCATCACCACTG
This sequence comes from Kogia breviceps, assembly GCF_026419965.1. Taxonomy (NCBI): domain Eukaryota; kingdom Metazoa; phylum Chordata; class Mammalia; order Artiodactyla; family Physeteridae; genus Kogia; species Kogia breviceps. Next base: position 67,076,445 of record NC_081310.1, on the reverse strand, counting down.
CAGATAATCAATCAGCAAGGGCTTTCAGCAGGTGGCCAGACCCCAGACCTGGGCCAATCCAACCTATCCAGGCGACCTCTGCTGTTCCCCCGGTGCTCCTTCCACCAAGCTAGCACGTTTCACCAGTCAGGACTGCTGAGATTTACTGTCGTTCCCAGGGACTGACTGATCTCTATCTCTCCAGCTCTCTTTCTCATCTCTTTGCCTGCAACTCTTTTCTGCATCTCTTCGTATTTTCTCCCCATTTCTTCCATTTCTTTTCTGCCTCACCCTTTCTCTCTCTCCCTCAGACCCCTGCTGCCTCTTCTTTCTCCCTCCTTTCTTCCCTCCTCTCACTTTCCTCCAGGCTTCATTCCCCCCTCTCCTTGGTCCCTCCCCACCTCCCAAACCAGCCCCACCTTGCCTCCCATGACTATATTTAGGTCAGAGGCGGGGGTTTTACAAAGGCGCCTCAGGAGCTGGCATCTAGGCTTGCAGGGTCTGTCAGTGTTTCCATAAGAGGCTCAGCTGGAATGAGTTTATAAGTGAGCTGTTTCCTTTCCTTACAGGCACCAAGTCCTGGGCTGAGTGAGGGCGGAGAGGAGGCCTCCAAGTACATTGAAGCGTTCTCCCCAGAGGTGCGTAAGCTCTTCAGGAGAGAAAGAAACTGCAGGTTAATTTGGAGGGCGGCGACCAGATGCCCAGGTGACCAGGCAAATTAGGACTCTGCCAGTCCGCCTGCCAATGCAGGAGACACAGGTTCGAACCCTGGTCCAGGAAGATCCCACATGCCGCGGAGCAGCTAAGCCCGTGTGCCACAACTACTGAGCCTGCGCTCTAGAGCCCATGAGCCACAACTACTGAGCCCGCACACCTAGAGCCCGTGCTCCGCAACAAGAGAAGCCACCACAATGAGAAGCCCGTGCACTGCAACAAAGAGTAGCCCTTGCCCTCCACAACTAGAGAAAGCCCGCGGGTAGCAACGAAGACCCAGTGCAGCCAAAACTAAATAAATAAAATAATTTTTTAAAAAAATTAGGACTCTGCCATGGGTTAGGACTTTCAGGAGCCTGAGGATAGGGCCCATCCTAACCACAGAGCAAGCAGTAATGTGACCTGAGGGGAAGTGGCTCAAATGTCAACTACTGGTGTGTGCCCAGACCTTACTGTGCATAAACATCCATCCCTTCATTTCCTCCTGAGGTTTGGGGGATGGCTTGGAGTGAGAGGTAGGGCCGGCATTAGAATGCCCCTTTTACAGATGTGGAAATCAAGATCCAGAGGGAGAAGCAATCTGCCCAAAAGGTCACAGCTAATGATTTCATTCATTCACTCACTCCATCAGATATTTAGTGAGCACCTATTACCTACAGATGTCGTGTTATATACTGGGCATACTCAGTGACAGCTAGAACCGGAACCCAGTGTCGGGATACAGAGGCCCATGAGTTCTCTATGATGAAACCACAATACAGCCTTCAGGCCAGAGTTATTGGTTCAGCTGGTAAGCGGTGGTCGAGCCTGAGCAGTTAGCAAAGGCACGGCCCTATATGGACCATCTCCAACACTTTCTTTGGCCTTTCCCCTCCCTGGCTTGAGAGGGGCCCCACTGCAGAGTTTCTCAGACAAGTGGGCAAAGAACAAGAGGAAAAAGAGACTGAGCCAGCAGAATTCTTGGCTCCTTGGGCCTCTGTAGGTACTTTACCTTTCTAAGCCCAACCACAAATGCCATATTGACCACCCCACGGGAGGCCAGGTGGGAAGAAATCCTGACTCAGTTCAAAGCAGGGCTTCAGCAAATGAGAAGATGTATGGGGTGGGGGTGTGGGGGTGTGGGGGGGATGGGGGTGGGAATTCCATTCCATCCATTCCTCCACCTTTCTGTGACAGAGCAAGTTACTTCCCAGCTTCTCTCTCGGTGCCGCACCTATTTCTTCCTCCTTGGCTGGGAACGTCGTTGTCGTTTATAACGTGAGATCTAGTGGATGGGTTAAAGGACCGGGGAGCCGGGAGAGTTGTTCAGGACTTGTAAGAAGGACCATGTGGTGCATTGCCTGAGTGGATGTGCAGTTTCCCTAAGTCTCATCCATCCATCCATCCACTCAACCTAATTTACTGGACACCTAACAGACAAAAGCTGACATCCATTTCTCCTTTTTCTCTGGCTTCTTTCTCTTCACGAGATCTGTGGGTAGGAAGGGGGAGACTTTTTAGAGGTCATTTCTTCAGCAGATAGACTGATTTTCCCAGGTAGCTCACACCCATAGTGAATAATCTTTGCTGCCCAGGAGCTTATATTATGTTGAACCTGAAGGCTTCTAGCACCATCTAAGCTCTGTTCACTGCCTCCCTGACTTTTCCATTTGTCCTCTTTGCTGCCCTGGTTTTCATTTGTTTCTTCATTCTCATGGCTCCGGGACAGAGCTGTGGACTTCAAGTCAGAAAACCTCATTTTGAATTCCAGCTCTGTCACTACTAGTGGAATGACCATAGCCTTCAATTCTTTGAGCCTCAGTTTCTTCCTCTGTAAAAATCAGTATAATAATAATACCCAGTTGCTGTGAGGATCAGATGAGATAATGAATGGGAAGCAGGTTTGTAACCTGTAAACTGCCATACTCGTGTGGAAGCTTATCATTAATTTCCCCTGTTTGTCAGACACCACAGAGAGAGGAGCTGGGAAAGCAGCAGAACTCCAGGTCAATGCATCTGAATTGGAACTCTGCCCTCTGGCTCTCCTGGCGACCCTGGGAAAGTGGCATAACCTCTGAGCCTCAGTTTCCCCAACAGTAAAGGAGGAGTCATTAGACCCATTTGCATCCTCTAGCTGAGGAGGTGAGTTGCTCATAAACAGTGTTGCTGAGTCTATTTCAGAGACACTTCTGAGCTCACCACTGTCAATTACAGTTTATTGAGCACACAGATGCAGTCTCCTGGGCTGGATAAACAGATCTTTCAAAGGTCTAGGCCCTGCCCAGGAACAGCAGCCAAACTGGCCCAGCCCTGCCAAGGAGCACAGCAAGGTACCTTCTCACCACACATGTGCCTCTGCTCCTGGATGAACTGACCTGAGCAGAAATGATACCTGGGTCTCTCCCCTGGCACAGGCCACCAAAGCCAGTGAGACCCTAAATGATCAGAAAGAAGGAAGGGTTTCCTCATCATATCTGGGTCCTGTCTGCTGTGGAGAGCTACTGACCTCTCCTTGTCAATGTCCTTTCTGCTTCTGATGTCCTCCTGGAGGTGTCTCAAGGTGACATTGTGGCAGTAACTGCCTAACTGGTCCTCACGGCTTTGGCCTCGCTTTTCTCCCACTCACTGCCGTCGAATTAATCTTCCTAAAATACTCCTGTAGCCTCTTGGTTTCCTGCTTGGCACCATGATTCCCCATTGCCTAAAGGATAAAGTTCAAGCTGGATGAGGTCTGACATAGAGGGAAAAACAACTTCAGAACCAAGAGAATCCTGGCTCTGCCCTTGATGGGAAGGTTACTGCAACCTCTCTGAGTGTCAGTTTCCTCAACTGCCCAATGAGGCCAATAGTACTGATATTCTACTACTGGGATTCAACTTTAAAATATATATAAGGTACTGTGCCTAACCCATGGAAGTCACTCAGTATGCATTAGCCCCCTTCTGCTTTCCTCGCTATTACTGCCCTCCACATCCCTCCACAAGACGCAGAGAGTACACCTAACTGCAACCGCACCCTGGGAATTCCGGGAGACAATCAATACACCATGTTTACAAGGGCCAGGAGAGGGGCACTGAGAAGAATGTAAAGGGCTTTAAGATAATGAGCAGGCTTCTGGTACATCAGGCTTAATTAAGGCTTCAAACGAAAAGGGAAGATAAAGTCTGTTCCAAGTATGTGAGCATGGGGAGCTCCGGAAAGGCAAGAAACTCACCTGAGATGAGAACTCCTGTTCTTGACGTAGAAGAAAGGCTTTTTTAGGTAACTGAGCATATCACTTAAATGGCCTTGGCTCAGCCCTTGGGGAACCTGGTCCATGTTCTTTCAAAGAAGAAACTAAAACCAAAAACCAAAACAAATGAACAACAACAACAACAACAACAACAACAAACAGGCAATATTAGCTGCAGAGTTCCTGCTCCAGCAGCCAAGAGCCCTGAGGAGCCCGCGGACATGGGGCCAGTGGGCACAGCGACATCAAGATGACTTCATTTACTGAGTTATCAAAAACCACAATGTCTGCCAAGGAGGAGTATGAGTCACCAGGACCCACAGGAAGGAGGGCCAGGGGTGGGGTGGGGTAGGCAGCATGACATGGTAAGAAAAGCAAGTATTTTGAGGACACACAGGTTCAAATACTGACAGTGCTTTGGGGCCTTAAACCCTCTGTGCCTCAGCTTCCTTACCTTTAAAAACCCGGGATAACCTAAATGCCGATTGCATAGCATTGTTTTAGGGATTAAATGAATTAATCTGTGCAAAAGACTTTAGCAATAAATGTTACTTATTTTGACAGCTGAGTTCTTAAATTTTCCCCAAAGTTAGAGAAAGAAAGGTCACATTCTCTCCTCATCTTATACTGCCCCTGACAAGAATCCTTGGCTTCCATTAGATGGACCTCAACTCTGATATTCTTCAGAGGGATGCCTCCTCAAAGTTCGGACCTCCCTGAGTTCCAGCCACTCCCTGGAAGGTCACACCCACTTGGTCCAGATCCTTCAAACCTTCAAGACCTGCATCAATCCAGACAGACTTTCCCTGACAATCCCAGTGCCAGGCACTTTGCCATCCTCAGAACACCCATAGCACTTCCCTTTTGATTCAAGCAACAACAAATCACAGCCCATTCTGGGACATTCTTGTGTCATTCACATCGCATTTTATTATGCTGTTGGGTAATTTTCATGGGTGTAAGTTTCTATAGCCAGCTACACCATAGCCTTTTCATAACTCTTCCTGCAGCTACAACAAAACTAGTCACATACTTGATGCTAAAGCTATTTAGAATGAGCGAAGGAGCTGAGCTTAGTTAGAGCATTAGGCTAATGAGATCAGGGCTTAGGGTCCAGGCTATAGATGGTTCTCAGAGTCCAGGCCACCCAGGCCGTTCTGTGCTGCTGGTCAATCAAGGATGGGACAAGTGAGCATGAATGAACCTTCCACCACCTCCCACCACCACAGCCAGAACAGAGGCACCTGCCCTGCAGAGGGGGTGCAGAGCCTTTTCCTCCTTCACCTTACTGCTTTCTGTGATACTGATCTAGTTCAAAGTGACTGGGACCTTGTAGGAGAGGAAATGACCAGGTGGAACCGGATTGAAACGGCAATGTAGATGCTGCTGCACAGACTAGGGCTGGAGAAAACCTCAGGCAGGCTAGGACTAGAGTCCAAAAGAACAAGTGTCTCTGTGCTAATGGGAAAGTAGATGGTGCTGGGTATCTAATCAGCCTGATAAGGCACAGCAGCAGGTAATGCAGGGGGCAGCCAATTATTTGGAGTCCACAAGGGTGGTGGCCATTGGGAGAGCAGTTGAAATACAGAAGGACCCCAGCCAAGGTAGCATCCAGGCTTGGGGAGGCACCTGTGGACTGGGCCACAATCAAGCTGAAGACAGAAAGGCACTGGTTGGTTCCCTGTCTGATTGGAAAGGGCTCCCAGCAGGGACACAGGAGCCTGGTGGGTGTGGCTGACTCATTAGTCCTAGGTTGGAACATTCTTCAGCTTCCCTCCCTCAGGCATTTCTCGCTAGGATATTCTTTCTTTCATCTCAGCACAGGCCAGAGGGGAAGAATATTGTGGAGATAATTAATACAAGTCCTGCTTCTCTCAACGGTAATTAAAAAACTGGATATGGCCAGAAGCCAAGATAGGTACAGGAACCAGGGAAGACAGAGGGAAGGAACGAACAAAAGGAGTAACTGACAAATCTGTCTGCAATACACCAAAGAGTCCTGTTAGTCTAATGCATTAAAACAATACCTTGTACGAAGAGAAATCCCCTAATAGGGTGACCTGTCCAAAACGTGACCTTTAGATGTGATAATGCATACCTGCAAAATTTCAGGTCCCTTTGCTCTTGTGGGTAAAACCACCCCCAGCTGATTCCCTGAATGGTGGGGTCTTGGATAGAAAAGGATAGAAGCAAGACCTCCAGGTATTGTGGAGTTTTGAGGCAAAGAGTACAGTTATTTCAGTATCAGGAGTCAGAAGGTACAAGGTGGACAACATCTCAAGAGGCTGTACAATTGCCCATTGACGAACTGCTACTCCCTCACCCAGTCTTAGTAACCTACCATCCTTAGGGCTGTTCCTGGGAGTCAGTGCAGCTGGGGCCACCCCAAACTGAGGACTTTGCTTCTGAGTCCCTCCATGGCCTCACCTGCCCCATCAGGACAGTAGTGTCTGGAGGCTTGCCCCTTCCTCCATCATCTATACACTCTAACATGCTTATCCTGATGAAGTCAGGTTAAACCAAACTCCAGGGACAGCCTGGAAGGAGAAAGGAAGTAAGAAAAGGTCAGTGTATACCAGGAAATGTAGGAGGAAGAAAAATTCACTCCTGTTCCCTGAGGCTAGTGGGAAAAGGCAACTTTTTTTTTTTTTTTAATGTATATGGGCCTCAGGTCCAATATTAGTCAGGAATTTTTCCATTGCAATGAAAAGAACCCAACTATACCTGGCCTGAGCAGAATCCATGAGTATATCAGGCCTGGCTGCATACAGAGATCTCATGACATGGTCAGGACTGGTTTCTTTCCCACTTGCAGCTGGACTTTCTACATTGGCTCCATTCTCCTGGAAGCATTGACAAGATGGCCCCACAACTCCAGGTGTTAATCCTACTAGCTTCGATTCTACCAGAAGGGATTTCGACCAAAGTCCCAGAATTGGGTCTCATTGCCAGGTTTGGAGTCAGGAGTGGGGTCAACTGTTCCCAAACTGCAAGATTTTAGCATGAGGAAGCAGTGATTTTTCAAAGAAAAATCAAAGTGCTGTTACCAGAAGCAGACAAACATACAAATGACCACTACTGATGCTATCTTTAATCAGTGGGTCAAGTTTCCTTAATATGAAGACATCCAATTTAACTACTAAAGTATGTTTCAGGGTTAGGCGAAGGATTTAAACAAATGGATGCCACGAGGAACTTCTGACAAATTCCTGGCCCCTCAAGAGCCAGAGTCAGTCTTATCCACCTTTGTTTCTTCGGTCTTAAAACAGCGGTCAGTGCATTTGACTTGAATACCTCCAAGGTATCTTTAAAAAACTGTGAGTTCAAGAAAAATGAAGAATGTTTAGCAAAAATTTCACCTCTCCTGGGTGTCCAGTAGAGGCAGAAACCACTTGTAAAATTCTGGTTTTCGTAATTCAGGGGATGCAATGACTTCAGATTGAGAGAGCTGTGATGAAAGCCGAGATAATTCAGAGCCCAGACAGAGGAGGTGTTGCTTCCTGTGTGACAGGAGAAGGTAAGAGAAATATCGCTGGCCATGGACTGGGATGGAAGGAATGGGAATCCAGGAAAGAGAACTGGAAATGTGGCTGTGATAGCTGGTGTGTAAGGGAGTCCCTGCCAACCCATCCTAGAGGGCAGAGACTGCATCAATTACCTCATTGGGGTTGAGTTTATACACCAATATGCCAGATCCAGTAATAAACTATTCTTTGAACTCTAAACTTCTGACTAAATGTTAAGAGAGGGCAAGTAAAGGCAGAGGGATAGGGATGGAGGAAAGTCAGAAGTCCAGGAGCCATAGGCCCCAGGCTTTGGAAGAGAAAATATGGGCTTTAGAGTAAGGAAACTAGGTTTGAAAACTAGTACTGCTACATACCAACTGTGTTACCTTGGATAAGTTACTGAACCTCTCTGACCTTCACTTTCCTCTTCAATAAAATGAGGATAATGATTCAATGAGGATAATGAGTTTTCATAAACTCAAATACAGTAGCCTAACTAAAACCTTTATCACCTTGGAAATTCAGAAGTGTCTGACCAGTGGTGGGTATAGACCCCACCCAAGACTTCCCGTTTCAAAGGTTTTTGAGCATTTCAACATTGTTCTGCCACAGGCAGCCTCAGAAACAGATGAGGGAGAAGAGGGTGAGTTCCCAAAGGGAGAACCATTGACCCTACTCTTCACCTCCTCACTTAATATCTGTGGCTTGCAAGGAGGTCAGAGACCTATATCCCTGTTCCTAGGCCTGGCAAAACCAAAATTAGCCCAGACCAGGCAGATGGCTTGTTGCTCCTTCTTAAAGACCTCCAGGTGGCAGACTTTTCGGCCTGCCTGCCTCCAGAATCTGTTAGTTAGGATGCTCTTGTGACTAACTCCAAACCCTCCAGCACCAACCAAAGTTTATATTCATTCAAGTATTCATTCAGCTGTTGATTCATTTTTGCTATAATAAACTACTGGGCACCTGTTGTGCCAGGCACCATGCCAGCTGCTGGAAATACAAAATGAATAAGATGCTTTGCCCTCAAGGAGCCTGGAGTCTAGTGGGAAGGAGACACCGCAATAGACCATCATCATAGTACACAGTAAGTGCCTCAACAGAGGTCACCTCTGAACACTTGGGAAGCCCCGAGGGGCACCTAACCTGGGTTTGGGAGAGAGAACTCAGGGAAGGCATCTCAGAAGAGGTGACACTTGAGCTGAGTCTTAAGGGACTGCTGAGCAAGCAGATCTGAGCAACAGTTACTTGGAGAACTATTTCTCAGCCTTTATCACACAAGAAGCCCAACAATTGGTTACTGTCAGGCTGATTATCTCATGGAGATGATATCACGCTGAAGGCACTGGGATAATTACCAAGCAGAAGTTACAGCCCAATGCCTGTGGTTCCAGGGTGTTGACAACTTGGGCACCATGGACTCTTATGGTGAAGGATGCCCTAAGGTCCTAGAAGCAGGTGGTCCCGTTGGAATGCACCACAGGGGTTGCTGCAGCCTCCATGTTCAATGGAAGGTGCAGGAATGGAGGCCTGGCCTTCACAGAGATTGGGTGTGGTGGCCCACTGGGGAAGGGTGTGGAATCATTTTCTCTTCACGAAGAATCAGCTAGATGGGATGGTGACAAGGACTATCAGGCCTGCAATGTGGAAGGGAAGAACCAGATGACCTCTGGAGGCTCCTCTGATAAGAAGTTTCAGAATTTGGCTCTTTATTTCTAACTTATCCCAAGGATCTTGCCTCAAAGTGCTGCCATTGGTCTTTCCCTCAAGCTCATTAGCCAGGTTTCACACCACCACAGGAAAGGCATCCATGCATCTCATTCCCATGCTTCTATGCCGCAGGTGTGGGGAGCCCACAGAGGCCTACAGAAGTTGAGCACTTTGCAAAAGGCCACTCGGGGAATCAAAAATAGAACATATGTCTGTGGCCACTCCAATCGGTCAGGTAAGCCACACCCCTCCAAACAATGCAAAGAAAAACAGCTTTTCCTGCCTGCACACTTTCTCTCCACCCCCAACCACCAAATCCCAGAAGAAACTAAGCAGATAAATGAAACCAGCCTAGAGCCACCGGCTGAAGCAGCCCCTACGCACCTGTTCTTGGCTCTGGTGGACACCCTCCCTCCGGCACCCTCACTTTCAGCTCCAGCAGATGAGGGTGCCTCTAAGGCAGAACTGCAGGCCCCAAATGTCAGTGTGGCACGGGGTGCTGGGGAGACTCAGCAAGTCTTAAAATACCCCCAATCTCAGTTATCGTCCTCTTTCTGTTTCTGGTGTGTGCCTGTCAGAATCTAAATAAGAAGGATTCAGATTAGATCTTCCGAAGAATTTACTTATTTCTAATAGATAAAAGAGGAGTGTGTAATAACCCAAGGAGGCAGCAGAGTTTCCTTCTCAGGGGGATTTTGAGGAAGAGGGCGCTCTACCTGGTGAGCCTTACAAGGGTCTGTTCGGAGGCAGGGGTGTGGACTAAGCCACTTCCCAGGAGCACAGGGCGTGGCTCCTCCAGAGGTCAGGCTGAGACCCCCAAGGGCTCCGGGGCAGACAGTCGTTGGGGAGGGACACCACCCCAGCCCTCAGGACCCTCCCTTCACCTAGGATCTGCCTTCCATCTGTCTACCCTCCCTCTCCCCAACCCTCCCCACACCCAGGTTAAATACAGCAAGTAGGTGTCCTTTTCACAAAAATGTTCACCATCCTCAGTCGCTGCTTTCTGGAGGCTGTTAAACTGAGATGGAGGGACTTCCCTGGTGGTCCAGTGGTTAAGAGTCCGCCTTCCAATGTAGGGGACGCAGGTTGGATCCCTGGTCGGGGAACTAAGATCCCACATGCCGCGGGGCAACTGAGCTCGCGCACCTCAATGAAAGAGAAAACCTGCACGCCACAACTAGAGAGAAGCCCGCGCACCGCAACGAAGACCCGACACAGCCAAAAAAAATAAAGAAAATAAATAAATATTTTTAAAAAAACAAAACTGAGATGGACAAGCAGACTAGCCAGACATCTAAAACCCCTCTTTCCTCTCTGCCCTGGCCACTCTGAGTTGGTCTGGACACTGTACTCATATGTCCATTGTTTCTTTTAAGTAGCACAGAAGGGTGAGGGCACAGCAGGCTTGGTCAGAATGTCTAGAGCTGGCCCCACCTCTGTGACTTACTGGCTAGCAGCCCTCTCTGAGCTTCATTTCCCATGAAATGAGCGCAATGCCACCTACTTCTTAGGACCACCAGGGTGAAAGGAGATAAGGCAAGTGAGGTAGCCTGCCCATTGTCTGGCACATAAATATTAGTTGGATGAATGACTGAAAGGCAAGTGTCCAACCTAAGCATTTGCCCAGGCCCCAGTGGGAACACTTCAGTTCACTCTGTGTTTGGAAGGGGTCATGAAGACGGGGCCTAAGGAGCTGCCTAAATAAGGGGAGAGACTGAAGGCCCCTAGATCCCGGAGTTAAAAGCCTGAGCCTCCCCTGCAGAGCAAATTCCACCCTGGGTTTCTGTGAGGGTCCACCTCCTGTGGTGTTTCCCAGGTGAAAACATGAAGGAAGGAGGATTTCTGGAATCCAGGATCCAGTGTCAGCTTGAGAACAAACCAGAGGGGCTAGAATTCATTTCCTGGGATGGAGGCAGAACTATTGCTGCCTCCCCTTTGCTGCAGCCCTTCCCAGCCAGGGCTGCTCTCCCCAGGTCTCCCTGGTACCACCCAAGCCTAGAAAGCCTGAAGCCTGAAGAACTGGCCCGAGGTGTGCAGGGTGAGAAAGCCTGTCAACTCAAGGTAAGGGACAAGAGCCTAGGTCAGCAGGCAGAGGACCTCGTTACAGTCCTGCCACATGAACTGTGTGATCTCATGCAATCCTGCCTCGGTTCCCCAGATGGAAAATGGGAATAATAGCTCACACCCTATTCTCCCTACCATATAGGATTACTGCAAAGATCCAATTATTCTCTGCAGAAAAAGTGCTTTGTAAACTGCAAGTACTGTGCAAACACGGAAGAGCTATTAAAGGCTCTGGAACAGAGGACATGTGAGATGGGACAGATTGTAAATTCTTCCTGTCTGGCAGGGGGGCCAGAAAGAATCCTTCCAATTGGTTTTTCTTTGATCTTCATTTGAAACTTAATGAGCATTTAAGGCATTGCTGACACTTTAAGTTTAAAAATTAGGGACTTCCCTGGTGGCACAGTGGTTAAGGATCCACCTGCCAATGAAGGGGACACGGGTTCAAGCCCTGGTCAGGGAAGATCCCACATGCCGCGGAGCAACTAAGCCCATGCATAACAACTACTGAGCCCGCGTGTCACAACTACTGAAGCCCGCGTGCCTAGAGCCCGTGCTCCGCAACAAGAGAAGCCACCGCAATGAGAAGCCTGTGCACTGCAACGAAGAGTACCCCCCGCTCACTGCAACTAGAGAAAGCCTGCATGCAGCAACAGACCCAATGCAGCCATAAATAAATAAACAAATTTATTTTTTTTTAAATTTAGTTTAAAAGCCATCACTTGTTCCCTTCTTTCCACGCTCACTTCCTCAGCTCTGTTGAGCACAACCATTAACCAAAAACTATTTTTAACTGTCACTAATTTGATGTAGACTGAAACAAATGAAAGACAAATATTTTCTTAGAAAAACAGATTATGAACCAAACTTGAGTTTAAAAAAAACCTAGTTAATGAGTTCAAAATGAAATTAAAACCAAGCCACTTCAGCTTCCAAAACAACTGAACCAGAATGAAATTGGAACAACAAAATATGCTCCCAAGTAAATCTAATTGATTCTACATATCATCAAAGGCCCTGGATCCAAAAAGCGCTTCTGGCCCTCACCTCTGCTGGTCCACGCTTTCCCACGTCATATTCTGCACTCCTTCATTTAACAGGAGGCCCCAGACATCCCAGATGTGCTAAGTCACCAAGGATGCAAAGATAGGGAAGAGACAATCCCTTCCTTCCAGGAGCCTAGGGCCCAACAACCAGGTTTTTCCTATTCAAACATGCTCCACTGTCCATCTCAACTGCCTCCCCACTCTAAACCCTCTTCTGCCTGAGATCCCAGAGCGAGATGGAACTATCGGCACCTCCACAAAGCCTTGTTATTGCCAGAATCAGAGCATGAAACCAGCCATAAAACAAAACACCAAAAACCCAACAAATAAAAGTTGAGCCCCAAAGTCCTCTGTGGTGAGGTGATCCTGAGACCAGCCCTTCCCAGCCAGCAGAGAAAGCATCCTTTAATTCTGCATCGTACCCTTGCAGCTCAGACATGCTTTCTAATGATCTCAGTAAAGATTGTCCCACCCAGTCCTCTCCACAGGAATCCCAGAAAGTGGAAAAAAATGAAATTGTTGCTTGTCTAGGGTAGACGACCACCCACACTCAGCAAGGGGGTAAGCTGGAAGCCAGACCTCCTGTGGAGGGCCCAGCAAGGTTCCTGCAGTGGAAAAATAGCCCTGGCTTGCTGCTGCTACTGCTGCGGAGACAGCTGCTGTGATTTGCTTCTCTCTCATACTGACAGCCAGAGCTATCCATCCTTTTATCGTCCTTGGACCCTCCCAGGTGAAATCACTATTGCCTTCCAGGATAGAGTCCTCCCTATCTGGTTCCTGGAACAAACCTCACCACAGACTTGAGAGTTACTTGTCTGAGTACAGAGGAGCTTGTCTTGGCTATCTGTGTTCTTATCTAGTTGCAGTCTTTTTTTTTTTTTTTTTTTCCAGTACGCGGGCCTCTCCCGTTGCGGAGCACAGACTCCGGACGCGCAGGCTTAGCGGCCATGGCCCATGGGCCCAGCCGCTCCACGACATGTGGGATCTTCCCGGACCGGGGCACGAACCCGCGTCCCCTGCATCGGCAGGCGGACTCTCAACCACTGAGCCACCAGGGAAGCCCTTGCAGCCTTCTTTTATCTCCTGTCATCTTGGCCCAGGCTAATTCTGTGGACTTCTGTCTTGATATCTCTGCCTAAGCACTCTGACCCCCAGTTGCTAGCAGGTACTCTTGTCCCCCAACCGTTGAGATCAGCCTGCGGCCAAATTAATTTCCTAAGCTCTGTCTTCCAGTTTCCTCCCCATCAGTAAGTAGCCTTGTCCTGGGTTATGTATAAGGACAAACAAAGGGCATGGAGGCAGATGTTGCTTGGATAAATGCCTCTGTCTATCCTGCCTTCAGCCATCACCCGAATTGTTCTGCAGGGTAGTGGGAGAAGAGACACTGGGAAGAATTTCAAAGTCCAGCTGGAGTCCCACCAACTCTAAAAAGCCTTCCAAAGGCTCCAGCCCATCTTCAGCTTTCCCTTCACTAGACCTTCACTGGATTTTCACCTGGATCCAAGTTTTAGACCTAATCACACACTTTGTTTTGTGATCTGTTTTATGTGTCTCCACAACTGATCAGAAACTTCTAGAAAATATGGACTATGTTAGATATAACTACATTATATAAAATTGCCCAGCATTGCACTGGGCGGGGATTATCCCTGCCTGCCACCTAGGTTTCCAAGCTACCAGACATGCTGCTGCCACAGCCAGCTTGCTAAATATAGACCTGAAGTGGACACTCAGGGCTCTGGACAGTCCATTCCCAGCCCATCTCCCAGCCTCCACTCTCTACACTTTCTGCCTCTGGACCTTTGCTCACAGCTCCACCCCAACCTGCCCCCCACCCCACCACGCCAAAAACAGGCTAAAGCTTACTCTTCAAGATTTTCCAGGTACCTCCAAATACCATCTCTTTTCTAGGGCCTTCTAATGTCTTTGTCAGAAGTAATCACTCCCTGGAATTTCCAGAGAAGTATTTTCGTACTCCATATTTCAACATATACTGTCTAGCACATAGTAAGCATTCAATAAATATGTTTAAAAGAATAACTAAACACCTTCTATTGTGGTTATTTCTGCTATGAATATCTCTTTTTCCTCCACTAAACTATAAGCTTTATTATCTCTGTATGCCTCATATGGGCCCAATAGATGTTGAAACAGTAGACATTCAATATATGTGTACTGAATTGAATAGTATTCAGTAATGAATAAAATGAATGAATAAAATTCACTGAAATGAGTGTATCTAAGTAGTAGGTACCAGCATAAAAGGTTTCTATATTATATTTCTATATTACTTAGTACAAGTGACCAAAAAACCCAGTTTAGTCTAGATTATACATTCATAATGAGTCATGTAACTAACTCATTTGTAGGAACAGCAAGGGTACAGTAGAATAGGAGGTAGAGTTGATTCAAATGCTTCCAGAACTTGCTCTTTAGCTTTCTTCTCTGTCTCTCTCTGCAGGTAAGCTTTATTCTTTCCTATGGCAGGCTTCTTTCATGTGGCAGGGAATATAGTCCCTCATACTTCCAAAGCTTCAGTCCTCAGAGTATCCACTGCTGGAGAGAATCAAGCCTCATTTACTTTTTGGCCTTAAACTCAAAAATCTCAGGAAAGAATATAATTGGCTCAGTTTGGGTCAGGTAGAGATGGGGCCTCTAATAAAATGACAGTTCCCATATTAACAATGAGGAGAAAGACCACCTTAAAGAAGACCTGGGTCTGGGCGTGGGGAGGATATTTGCTGTTCTAGACGGATAAAACAGTAGATATTCACAGTAAGGAGAGGTACGGTCTGCATTCAAGAAAGCTGGGGAGAAATGACACAGGTAATTTGGGGAACTCAAAGTGGGACTCTCAAGGGGCCAGAGGAACATACTCTGTTAAACAGCTAAGGGAGAGACAAGGCTGACTGCATTTTCTTCAAGTAAGAGTCAGCTTGAGGACAGGGTCCACAGTGATGGAAGCCCACTAGACTGACCTGCTCTGGGGAGGCCATGACACCTGGATGAGAAGAGCGGGGCCAGAGCTCAAGAAGTAGAGAACGTGCAAAGTCAAGGGCATGGCAGGGATAAGAAGGAAAAGGGTCTAGTCAGAGGCTAGTCAGCCAGCCATACACAACAGCCCAACTAGGAATTTTCGATGCTAGAGACAGTAACCCCCCTCTTGCCATGGTGGGGGAAGGGGCACAACTCTACTCTCCCACACTTGGCAGTTACTTTTATGTGTAGATTTATCTTTTTTTTTTTGGTGGTATGTGGGCCTCTCACTGTTGTGGCCTTTCCCGTTGCGGAGCACAGGCTCCGGACGCGCAGGCTCAGTGGCTATGGCTCACGGGCCCAGCCGCTCCGCAGCACGTGGGATCTTCCCGGACCCGGGCACGAACCCGTGTCCCCTGCATTGGCAGGAGGACTCTCAACCACTGCGCCACCAGGGAAGCCCGTGTAGATTTATCTTTATTTATCTTTATCCATTCTAGATTTCAAGCCCGCTGCTAAAAGAAACAAGGCACCAAGGCTTCTGGGTTTCCAGAAAACACAGGCTTCAGGGGCTGGCTCAGTTATAGAGATCAGGTAGGTGGCAGCCACCCCACTCCCACATTCTCCCTCTTGTCTATAAGGAGGCTGGAGTTGGGATGGGGGGGGTTCTTCCCTCATCCCACAACCCCCCACCGGTGAAGGGGACACTGGGCAGATCTACCTGACACTGGCCCAGGGACCCCAGCCAGCCAGAGGTAGGACAGACTTCAGAGCCCCTTTTGGCAGCACCTGCCCTGCACAGCCTGCCTCCCTGGAACCCAAGGAGTTTGGGGAGAGGATCTAGCCTTTCAAATACTAACCAGGCATCATTTCCCCGCCCCCACATGCCAGGCGGCCAAAGCAGACTCTTCCTTTAATGGGCCCACACATCTGGCCTAAATTGTTACTCCTCCAAGACAAGTTTACAGAACAGTTAGGCAAGGCCTCTGCGCACAGCCACTGCAGACAAGCTTAAAATACACTTTAATACATTTAAAGCACCATTTCAGAGACTGCCTTTCTCATGATAAAGATGCAACTGACACTCACTGAGGACTAAAATGTCAAGTTGTTGCAATCCGCAGGGAGCCTGACAAGCCATTAAATCTGAAGCTCTGTTCTGCTGATTCCTTTCCTTTCATTGCCCTGTCTTCCCCAACAATTGATCTGGGCTCCTGAAACGGACATTTTGGTAGGACCTTCCAAACTCTAACAAGGTACCATCTCTCTCCCTGCCATCAGTCCTTCCACTGAAATGCCCTGGGGAGTGGAGTGGGATGGACCAGAGGAGTTGGGAGAGAGGCGGGGAGTGAATGAGAGCACACCTCCCCTTTGGTGTCCTCTAAATGCCAAAGAGGAGGAGACTTTCAATCCCTAGGAAAAAAGGACAGCTTGGAAAACAATCCATGATGGCTTCCAAAGAGGGTGACCCTAAACTCCCCTCCACACCCCTGGAACCTTCCATCTGCTGGGCTGGGCTGGAAAGGAGAGGCACAAGGATAGACAGGGGCTTATTTTGGATTCAGCTCCCAAAATAGATGGCAGTAGGCAATCTCTAGCACCACATTAGGAAACTCTGAGTTCCGAGCCCAGCCCAACCACTCTAAAAAGTTTCTTTACTTTTGTCTCTTTAACTTTCCCTGGCTCAGAAACAGGACATAGATGAGTTATTGAGAAATATTAGGATAGAAAAATAAAGAGAGGAAAGAAAGGACCCCAGTGTTAGGACACTGGGAAGGGTGTTAATAGGCAGAGGGAAACCAGTTGTGTCTAATCCACAACTCTGTTTCTCCATGTGCACATGGTTGTTCATCCCAGGGTAGGGAGGTCGGATGGCAAAGGAGGACAGGTGTGGTGTGAGGTGTTGAGTTAGGATGCGAGGGTCAAAGAGGTCTCTTCCCAAACCCTGAAGTTGTGGCCAGTCACCTTCTCTCAGCATAGTTTACAACTGTGTTAACCTGCCTTCCATTAGCATATGAGTGTGTGTGTGTGTGTGTGTGTGTGTGTGTGTATGCACCTGCTGAGGTAAGTGTGGGAATATATCAGTCAATGAAGACATGCAGCGAGAACCAGTTGATGGTGCATGTTTGCACCTGAAAGCAGGAATTTTTCAGGCAAAATCTAGGAGTGGCACTGTTGCACAATGCTGGTGGGTGTGTGGCTGCTGGGTATGAATAACAGTTTATAGTCTACGTATAAGTGTGCATGGATGTCTGAGTGTGTGCAAACTAAAATGGAAATGTGTGCCGGAACATGATACAAGTGCAGGAGAGTACACAGGCTTTGGAGTCAGTCTGACTTGGTCTTGCATCCTTGCTCTGTTATTTACCAGGTGTGTAATCTTGGGCGAGTCACTGATCCTCAATCTCCTCAACTCTGAAATGAAGACAATAAGACCCTTCAAGATTGCCATGAGCATTAGAAACCATGTATACAAAGCTTTTGGTGCCATAGCCCACACATAGTTGAGCTCAAAAGTAGGCAGCTATTGGGACTTCCCTGGTGGTCCAGTGGTTAAGAATCCGCCTTCCAATGCAGGGTATGCGGGTTTGACCCCTGGTCGAGGGAACTCTGGGGAACTAAGATTCCACATGCCGCAGAGCAACTAAGCCCATGCACCACAACTCCTGAGCCCACGCGCTCTGGGGCCTGCGCAACGCAACTAGAGAAGCCCATCTGCCCCAACGAAGATCCCACGTGCTGCAACGAAGACCTGAAGCAGCCAAATAAATAAATATTAAATAATTTTTTAAAAAGTAGGCAGCTATTTTCGTGCACTGTGGATGTGGGTACAGAGACAAGAGAGAGCAAAATGTGACCTGGGAGAGTGTGTGTATGAAATCTGGGTGAGGGCTGTGTACTAATGTGTGTGTATAAGCAAAGCGGTGAACAGGTGTGTGCATCCAAAGCAATGCTTTCGCCTTCTCCAGTGGGCCCCCTACTCAGACAGGGGCAGGAGGGTGGGAGGGGAAGTCCAAGTTTTCGCAGACACCTTGGGTTTCTGGGTCCTGGGTCTAAGTGAGTAAGAGGTTGAGAGGAGCTGCAGGAAGCCAACCGCCTGCAGAAGCTTCCTTTTTTCCCTCCACCCAGCAAAAGTTGAATACCGCCACCCACATCCACTCCCGCTCCACCCACACCCTACTTTGCTTTCAACAAGGGTGAGAAAGGGCGGGGAGGAAACTCCACAGGAAAGAGGATTCCTCCCCTTCTTTCCCCATTCCGCCTTAAAACAAACCAGGAAGCAGCCGCAGCTCGCAATCGAGCCACCTTAACAGTGGAGTAATGGTCTGGCCTCTCGCCAAGTCCCACCCCCGTTCCGTTTCTCGCTCCTCCCCTTTCTCCTCCAGCTCCGGCCGGGCTGTTGAGCCAGAGTCTGCCCGAGTTGGCTGGAGCTGTTGCCATGACAAGCATTTTCTCAAGAAAGCTCTGCTGTTGAAACCGTCTAAAGCTGGGGGTTGAAAAGGGGCACGAACTTCCTGGGGAACCACCCCTCCGAGGAGAGTAAGACCAGAGACACCAGCCCAGCTCCCCTGCACCCTTTCCTTCCAGAAACCTGAGAGGTCCTTCCCGAAACCTGAGAGGTCCTTCCCTTTGGGAGGGCCGGGGGAGGAGACCCAGCCCACTCCCTGGTCGCGGCTGGAAAGGCAGAAGAGACCAGCCAGCATCTCCGGCGTGGTTGCCACATTGGACCGGTGGGTGGTCACCCCCACCCTACCCCTGTGCATGGAAAGCCTGAGGGAGATTCCCGCGTGGAGAAGCCTGGATCTTTGCTAGAGAGGTAGGCTTGCAGAAAATGAATTGAATCTTGATTTGTAAACTTAGTTTCTTTCTTTCCTCTCAATGGCTTCTAAAACTCCCTGAATTTCCTCTGACTAGCATATTTCTTGCGACTGGGTTTAGGGTGTGTGTGTGTGTGTGTGCACAGATTTGTCAAATACTGTATTTCCTTCCTAGATTCAGTTCTTAGAAACCATATAATCAAACAAGTGATTTCTCCTTTCCAGCCCCCCCACCCCCCCCAGTTTTTGTCGTTCCTGGGCTGTGGGTGTAGGGAAGTGGAGGGACTGTATTCTTCATACCCAAATTGAGCTTTTGGAAAAAGCATTTGTTTTCCCCCTTTCGTTCCTGCCCTCCCCCTCCCCCTTGGCTTGGGAATGAGACGCAGAATGGAAAACTGTTGCAAAAATATTTTCCGGGTCTGTTCCCTTTCTTGAAAGCACCAAAGAAAAACGGGAAAAAAAAAAAAAAGAGTATGAAATCTTCAACAGGAAGGAGGGACACCAGTGGGGACTGAAAGAGGGGCTCACTGGGGGATGGCTGGAGGGTAGGAGCTAGGAGAAGTTGGGGGTAGGGAAGGGGAATGTACAAATTAAATTTCCTTGGCTTTGTAGAGAAACCTCAGCAATTTCTCTCTACCGCTTGCAAAACATCCCCAGACTTTCACGTCTATAATTAGTCGTGGAAAAAGCTGGGAGTTCCCTCGTACCGTTGTTGTTCGGTTGTTGTTTGAGTGTGTGTGGAGAGTCAAGAACCAACTGTATGAGTGTCTCTGAGGGCACCGCCCCATATATAGCTGTTCCCAAGGGGACAAGAGGTGAAGTTGGAAAGTTTGCAATTTCAAGGCTGGTGACTGTGGGGCTGGTGAGTGTTTGGTGGTTGGGGGTTGGCCACAGGCATCCTTGGGAGGGTCCCTGAGCATCCTGGGCCTCTGCGCTGTCTTGCTGAAGAGCTATAAATTAAGGCTGGGATTGCCCCTCCTGCTTTTATCCACAAACATACTCACTCAAACACTTGGCTTGCTCTTGGTGTGGAAGAGGCAGGCTGGCATCCTTTCCAGATGAGTCCAGCCTCACACACTCTTCCATCTCACTGAAGGATCCACCACTCTTCTCTTGCAGGGTGTGGGGGATGCGAGAGTGGCTAACCACATCCTGGGAGAGAGTGGGCACTCTGCTGGCCAGAGACAGTACCCTCGTGGGCATTCCTGCCGGACTTACAATAACTTGCAGTCGGTGCCAGCCAGCCTGGTAGTGGGGGGGAATCTCAGCTGAAGAAATAGGCGGGCACTCAACTGGCGCCACTGGGGGAGGGGAAGTAAAATCCCACTCTACCAGGCTACCTCCTCCTCTGGGTAGGGTGTCTGGCAGGCAGTCTTAAGATCCTCTTCTCCCTCCTTGAGCCTCTCCCCAGAGCTGCCCCTTCTGGTCCTTCCTATTTGGAGCCCCTCCCCCCCCCCTTTCTGCTCCCTCAGCTCCAGGCCCTCTTTACTAGGAAGGAAGGGAAGGGAAGAGACCTGGGTCACCCTAGGCTGCGACAGGCCACGGAGAGGGACCTAACGGGTTAGGAGGAGCTGGGTGGGGGAAGGTTTAAGAGAAGGAGGAAGCCAGGAAGAGTTGTGGAGCTGGGTTCCCTCGCTGGTTGGCTAGGGGTGGTGGCCTTGGGAAGCTGACTCTGGGAAGGGGTAAAGGGTACTCTATGAAGTGGGTCCTGTACCGAAGCTGGGGAGGGGGGGGTGTGCATGGAAAAGAAGCACCTGACCCCTGCCCCAGCTAGTTTGGCTGGAAGAGTGGTAAAGGCAAGAGGTTAGAAACTGGAAAGAAGGAAGCAAAAGAATTGGAGGATAGCAGAAATGAGAGCCGGGAAGCAACAGGAACCAGTTTTCATCCTGAGGTTTTGGATGACTGAACCACCTGCACCCAAGGACAGACAGCTCCTCTCTCCCTAGATTCTGCTGGAGAAGGGAATGAGGCCTTACCCAGCGGGCAGGGGACCCATGACAGGATCCATGCCTTGGTTCTGTAGAAAGCCAGGGAGGAGAACCCATTTCGTTGCTTCTGCCCGGGAGCCCCATCCTTCCTGCCACCATCTTGCAGAGGTACAACCCCGAAATCACACCGCCTGCCATCCCCCTGCCTGCGCCCTCCCATTCTGGGGGCCCATAATCCCACCGTTCCTGCAGCCGGCCTTCCCGTTTTCAGTGCTCTGACTAGGGGTAGATTCTGGTAGGCTCGGGAGGACTTCTCCTTGAGAAGCAGGGCGCGCACCGAGGAGCCTGTCCCGGGGCCTTGACTCGTGGGTGGGTGGAGCGGTGTGGAGGATCTCCCCGCAGCCCCCTCCCTTCCCGCCGGGGCCACGGGGCGGGGTCGGTGCTGCCTCACACCCTCTGCCCCCTCCCCTCGGCGGCTCTGCGGCCACGCCCGGTCGCAGCCACTCCTGCAGCGCCTCTCCACCCTCGGTCTCTGCTGGAATGTGAGTGCTCCTTGCACCGGGCGCTCGGAGCTGGAGCGGAGGTTTCCTGCGTCTGGGGCCGTGCTGAGCCTCGGTTCCTTCCACTACCAGTTACCATCTCCGTGTCCCTGGCTGGATTCAAGGTCAACTCGAAGGAACACAGCTCGTTTTTACCTCTGGGATCCCTAGCATCTAGGCGCTTGGTCAATGTTGGAAGAAGGAGGTGGCATTTTGGGGGATCTGGGAATCAGCAGATCTGGGGATCAACCTCATCCGGGCTGACTCCTAGCTTGCCCTGTGGTCTTCGGTTTCCCCCCTGCAAGGTGGAAAGCCTGCTCCCGCAGTAATGGTGGGAGGGAGTGCTGAGTCAGATTTGTGGGATTTCTACGGCTTTTGGTGTCAGAAGAAAGTCAAAAAGGGAGGGCGCAGTTAGGGGCAGAACTGGCGCAGTTTGCCCGAGGTGTGAGTGCCAGAAGTCAGGTGGTGTGGGGGAGGCGCAGGGGTCCCTGAGCAAGGGTAAGGGGGAGCCTTACTCTTTCCCACTCTGACCGCAGCCTCTTGAAAAGAAGAGGGGTCCTGGGCCACTCAGCCCAGCACTGACCCAGCAATTCAAATATTACACAGGAAACTGCCTCTTATTCAAGAATTTAGCTTCTCTCAGCAACCCCCATGGGCCCTTTTCTCTTTTTTTCTATTCTCCTGGCCCTGGACCCAGCACCCAGAGAAAGGGATAAGGTCTGCCCATCTAGGGCATTCCAGATCCACCAAAGCCTTGGAGGGAGGAAAGGAGGTTGTTCATTCTTGGTCCCAGGACCTTAAGAATCATGTTTGGCTTAGGTTGACACAGGTATTTGGTTTAACTTTGAAGAGGAATGCCCTACCCTAGGCCTCACTGCCTTCCTGGAGTAGTTCTTCCTGCCCTCTGACCTCTTGCCCCCAGCCTACCCTGAGACAGGGCTCTCTTCCAGCCAGTTCCTTGCTCCTCAGACATGCATTCATTGACTTCTGTCATCTCTGATTGGTATTTGTGGGTCGAGGTGAGAAGGAGGGAGAGATGAGAAAGGCAAGGTCTCTGGGTCACAAGGAAGGAGAACACCTGGACAGAGTCAACTGGGGTGACATCCTTTCCCCACTCATTTCCCCCTTCTGTAGAATGGGTCAGAGGAATAAAGCTGGCCCCGGGGCTGGAGTCCAAAAGGCTTGTGTGGAATGTTTTGTACTCTGCTTCCTCTCCCAGCATCTCTCTTTGTCTCCTCTTTCCTCTTTCCCTTGTATGAGCCATTCTTGTTCCACTGACTTATTTCCTCTGCACATGTTAAAACAGAAATGACAGGGACTTCTGCCTGCACCTTAAGCCAGTCCTCTGTGTTCAGCCCACATAAACGCAGGCTGAGGAGGGAAACCAGGCAGGACCTAGTTAGAACCAGAGCCAAGGACTCCCAGTCAGGGGAGGAGTTTTTGGAGGCAATTTGTGTTGGGAGAGGGGGGTAGCAGAGAGGCCAAAGGAGAGAAAAGGGAGGTGAGAACATAGGTGTCAAGGGGCGAGGGTCCCTCCCTCAATTTGGACTCTCCTCAGTCTAGTTCTTCTCTGTCTGCAGCCTTCTGCCTCATCATTTCTCTCTGCTCTGTTTTCCCAAGTTAAGTAGAGAAATCTTTGGGATAACTCAGGGAGATGGACTGCAATGAAATCCGTGAGATTCCTTTGCTTTTGCCTTCTTGCTGGATCTCTAGGACAGAGGGAGCTTGGGGTAGTGTGTCTATTGGTGGGGAGGTTAAGGACTCTCAGGTAAGCTCAGGGTAACTCTCAGCTCAGAACACTTCCTAGCATCTTGCTATGATCTTCCACCTAGGTTGCAAAATCAACGTCAGGGGTACAAATTAGTACGGCCCCTATGGAGAGCAAGTGAGCAACATCTAACAAAACAACATGTGCATTTACCCAGCAATCCTATTTCTAGAAATTTATCCAGAAAATGCACATTCACAAATATAAAAACGTGTGCACAAGGTGATTCTTTAAGACATATCTGTAATAGTCTTACAATATTTTTCTTTAAATATCCTTTTAACAAATTTATTCACTTTTTAACCATTCCTGTGTGGTAAAAGTCACACTTTTTGGTGTCCAGTTCTATGAGCTTGGACAAAAGTGATCATCATATAATCACCACCGCCATGAGATACTGAACCACGGTGTTTGCCTTTCCTGAACATCTTGTCGATGGTATTGCTCAGGATGTGGTCTTTTGTGTCTGACTTGCACTCAGCATGACACAGTTGAGATCTTCCCATGTTCTTGTGTGTCTCAGGAGTGTGTTCCTTTTTATTACTGAGTAGTGGTCCATTGTTTCAGTTTGTTTATCCATTCACTAGTTGAAGGACATTTGGGTTGTATCTAAATTTTTGGAGATTGTGAATAAATTCGCTGTAAACATTGGATTCAGGTTTTTGTGGGAACATCATTCACTTCTTTAGGGTTATAATTTATAAGAAACTGCCAAACTGTTTTCCAAAGTGGTTGTACCATTTTGAACCAACACTATATGAGAATTCCATTTGCTCTACATCCTTACAAGCACTTAGTATGGTCACTTTTTTTTTGGGGGGTGGGTAGTGTTTCAGCTAATCTCATAGGTGTTCAGAGGTACAAAATTAGTTGGTAATTAGACTTATTTGATGTCATCAGCCTGAAACGCAATCACCTAGTAAGAAATAAAGAAGGCATCTCTGGATGTTATCAACCAAAAAACAAAAAAAAAGCATCTTCTGGGGTAGAATGAGAGCCATCCTACATGACAACGGAGACTTCAAAAAAGTGAATTCATTTTAAAAAAACGTTAAAATTATGTGTTTGGGGAAAAGGGTGGGGAGGTGGAAACCAGTCTAGATTTAAAGAAACTAAAGAGATATTATAGCCAAATGCAATGCAGAAACCTTAATTGGATCTTGGGTCAAAACAAAAAAAAGACCATAAAAGATATTCTGGAACAATTGGGGAATTTTTAATATAGATATTAGATGACATGTAATTTTTGTTAATCTTTAAAGGTGTGCTAGTGGTCATGACAATGGTTTTTTAGGAGAATATCTTTATGAAAAAGTATTCAAGGGCACAGTGTCTGCAAGTGGTTTTCAAATGGTTCAGCAAAAAATGTATATATATACCTCAAGAGAGGGCATACAAGATGCTAACAATTGGTGAATCTAAGTGAAGGGTCTGGAGTTGTTTATGGTACTATTTTTTTCAACGTTTCAAATTTGAAATGTTTCCTAATACCAAGGTATGGAGAGAAGTACATGCTAGGAAGGACTCCCAGATTCCTAGACTGCCCTCACTCATTGGACCAACGGACCAAATGGGGCATCTTTTCTCAGCTCTCTAGCTCCCACTCGCCACCCTCCCCGGGGAGTCTCTGTTTTCACTCTCACTGCTGTCAACATCAGGCTTTTCTTTCTGGGTGGGAGCAGCTGGGGCATAGTGGGCTGGGCAGCTGGGTGGGCCAGGAGCAACGGGTGGAAGCAGGCACTTCCCCACATTGCCATGGGCCAGCTGAGGAAGCCTACGGATTGAGGGCTTCCAGAATCACCCACCTGCCTTTTGAGGAGGGTCCCCAATTGTAAGAGGAGGAATCCACCAACAGTCCAGAAGTTGTTTCTGACCAACCTTTCACATCCCTTCTGAATTCTATAATGAGGTGCTTCTGAGAGAAGCCAGCTGTGCCTGCCCTGAGCCTTCATGTGTGGGCTAAGCAAGGGCTCCTAGATCCTCCCTTGCTGGAGCCTGCATAGCGGCTGCACTGTCACTGACCCAAATTACTGTGCTGTCCACCACTGCCTTTTCAGCCTGGTCCTAACTCTGGGGAGATATCAGGTTTCCAGGAGGCGTATCTCTCTCTCCCCCTCTCTTTTCTCCCTGAAAACCCTGGGACTAAGGCCCTGTGTGACTCAGGGTTTTTTTCATGTAGGAGAGGGCTCTTGATCCTTTAGTCAATTCACCTTCTGTCTTGCTTAGGGAGGCTGAAAGAGCAGAAGCCAGGAAGTTGAAAGGGGGCAGACAGGGAGGAGTTTGTTCTCATGTACTGCCAGGTGTGCCAGAAGAACATGGGACTGGGAGTCAGAAAACTGGTGATCATGGGACTTCCCTGGTGGCACAGTGGTTAAGAATCCACCTGACAATTCAGGGAACACAGGTTCGAACCCTGGTCCGGGAAGATCCCACATGCCATGGAGCAACTAAGCCCTTGAGCCACAACTACTGAGCCTGCGCTCTAGAGCCTGCGAGCTACAACTACTGAGCCTGCGTGCCATAACTACTGAAGCCCGCGCGCCTAGAGCCTGTGCTCCACGATAAGAGAAGCCACCGCAATGAGAAGCCTGCGTGCCACAACAAAGTGTAGCCCCTGCTACTAGAGGAAGCCTGCACGCAGCAATGAAGACCCAACGCAGCCAATAAATAAATAAAATAAAATAAATAAATAAATAAGTTTATTTATTTTAAAAAAAAGAAAACTGGTGATCTGGGCTTTTGACTACTGTGTGACCTTGACAGAGGCAGGTGATGTCTCTGGGCCTTCGTCTCCCCCACTATAAATTGAAACCAAGCCTGGACAAATAGGCATTTCTTTTTTTTTTTTCTTTTTTTTTTTTTTTAATTTATTTATTTCTTTTTTTTTTTTCTTTTTTTCTTTTTTTTTTTTTTTGCGGCACGCAGGCCTCTCACTGTTGTGGCCTCTCCCGTTGCGGAGCTCAGGCTCCGGACACACAGGCTCAGCGGCCATGGCTCACGGGCCCAGCCGCTCTGCGGCACGTGGGATCTTCCCGGACCGGGGCACAAACCCGCGTCCCCTGCATCGGCAGGCGGACTCTCAACCATTGTGCCACCAGGGAAGCCCTATTTCTTATTTTTTATGTTTTTGGCTACGTTAGGTCTTTGTTGCTGAGTGTGGGCTTTCTCTAGTTGTGGCAAGCAGGGGCTACTCTTCGTTGTGGTGCACAGGCTTCTCATCGCCATGGCTTCTCTTGTTGCGGAGCACGGGCTCTAGGCACGTGGGCTTCAGTAGTTGTGGCTCGAGGGCTCTAGAGCGCAGGCTCAGTAGTTGTGGCTCACGGGCTTAGTTGCTCCGAGACATATGGGATCTTCCCGGACCAGGGCCCAAAGCCGTGTCTCCTGCATTGGCAGGCAGATTCTTAACCACCGCACTACCAGGGAAGTCCTAAACAGGCATTTCTGATTCAAGATTCTCTTTTTGTACAAAGAGGCAAAACTCTCAACACCCGAGCCAAGCTCTTTATCGTAGTCTAGCACAATGTAACAGCCTGTAGCTAAGTTCCGTCCTTCTTCCCAGGATGACCAGACATAAGGAGACCTAAAAAGATCTGCCTTGTGGACAGCCACACCCTCAAGTTTTGGGACTAGAACAGGTTCTTAGAGTCCCCATCTCCACCTGTCTGTAAGTTCAATTGAGTACCTACTCAACACTTTCTAAGGCCACGATTCTGTTATGTCCTAAGCTAGAGAAAGAAAGATTAGCTAGAGATACAGAAATCCAAGGCTTCAGGTAGTTTACTATCTCCTAAGGAACATGATCCCCCCAAAGAGTTATTAGGTCCAACCATATGAAATTGCCAGTTTGCAACCGCTTTTAACCTATAAAAGGCAATTTAATATGATTCAACATAATATTAATATTATTAGATATTGGAAATCAGGAACTACAGTCAGTGCCGTGGGATGGAAAGATGAGATTTTCATCTGAACAGTGGATCGGGTTTGGAGAAATTTGGGTAAAGCTACCAGTGGCTAGGCCGGCCTGTCCTACCTCTCAATCCAGACTTTCGGCCCTGGAGGTAGACAACATTGGCCGAGCCCTTGTCCAGACTCTGGTTGAGATTTCAGCATTAGCATTTCTGGTAACTGGCCAGGGCAGCTGCCCATGGGTAGAGAGGAGAGTGCTGTCCATCTGTAGTCCACTATTCCTGTGCCCTGAATGCCCTGCTTCATATCTTGGGAATTGAGAATGGAGGAAACTAAGAAAGGAGGAAATAGGAAATATCCATCTAATTTCCCCCCCCCTCTAGTGGCAGACAACAGCGGGGACACACACTTGAAGCCTCATCTGGCAAGTGATAGGGGAGCTGAAAGGGTATTAGAGGGAATGTGGGGACCAGAATTTGGCAGGACTCACCTGAAAATTATTCTTGGGGGAGGTGATTGCCAAACAGGATTTGAATGAGGAGAGAAAATAGCTTTGATGAAGGAGACGATGGGGGTGGGGGTAGATTGGGAGGAAGCGTTGTGCTGCCGCATCTGGCTGAGGACACTCAGCATCGTGGAGAGTCAGATGCTCTGGCAGGTGAGGGAGGCTGTCTGCTCCCTCCTGCTGAAATGCCTCCAGCCCTCTGTCTGAGCCAGCACCTGGATCTCAAGCAGGATGGCATCTGGCCTCAGCAGCAGCCTGCTGCCTGCCTGCTCTCCTGGTGCTTATGGGCCATTAGGATGATTTTTTGATGTTTTCTCCCCACCGTCTGTACTACAACCTTCTTTGTGGAGAGCACTCATAGGACATCTATTAGGATGCTAGGATAGGCAGAGCTAACATCCAAACTTCCAGGGGCATTCTGACCTTGGTACAGGGGAGGTCAGTTACCAGGCTTTGGGCTGGGGGGTAGCTCATTTTATTGAGCCAGGCATTTGAGATGGATAGAGTTGGAGAAATGGTCCAATTTCCCTTTATCCCAAGTGAGAAAACTGAAAACTAGAGACTTGCCCAAGGACACCAGACTAGTTGGAGGCCAAGCCCAGTTCTCCCCACTCCAAGTCTGTGACTGGGCCCCCAAGCCCCTCAGTGCATCACTGCGTGAGCCAGATCAATACCAAACCACGTTGGTACCCGATTTCTCTATCCATGTAACTGGGAGAATTATTCCAGCCCCTCTTAGGATGACGTGTGACACGACGAGGTCATGTGCTAGAAGCTTTTTGGAAGAAAGATGCTAGAAACCATAAAAGCGCTGTGCTGTGATTGCTATTGTTGCTACTATTATTAACAATTAAGGTCATTAGGACTAGAGAATATGCAAAGGAGAAGCACTTTTGGCACCACCCTTATGACTGTGTAGCTCCTGATGGACCTGGTTTTCTTCCACAGCCCCTACCAGGCAGCTGGGCCTTGAGCTGGGAGAGGCAGGAAAACGGAGAGGGGAAGCAGAAGTCCTGGAAAAGGACCTCCTTCTGCCTGGGTGTCCCCAGCCCAGCCCTTTTCTCAGGATGTGGCCTCTCGGAAGGAGTGCGGAGGGAAAGCACTCTGACCTTCGCTTCTTCCTTGGCAGCTGACTAATCCAGGTTGGCTGGGAGCTCTGATTTGGGGGCTAAGAATCAGCAGGGTTGAGCCACTGTAATGGGACAGCACAGATCGATTTTATTGCCAGAGCCAATCTGTCATTCATTTGCTTGTTTATTTATTTATTTGTTCATTCAACAAACACAAAGTAAGCACAAACTGTGTGCCAGGCGCTCTGTTCGTATTTGGAGAGAAGTGGCATCCAGAAGGCAGGGAAGGACTAAAAATCACCTACTTTCAGCTCAAAGACCAGTATCCTGAGCCTGGGTGCCCACAGCAAACTCTGATTTTAGCAGTGTTCCAGAGAACTTGCATTTGTGTTCTTGGAGAATACCTTTAACCCCCGAACTCAGGAAGATAAGACCTAGATTCCATGAAGGATTGAGCTGGGAGAGGCACCCCTGTATTACCAATGAGACTGTGGTCTGATGATGGACTTGCCCTTGTCCTTTGCCTTCTGGGCCAGGGCCTGGTGCTGGAGCTGGGTGTTTGTCCAGTCTGGTATACCCAGTCCTTGGGTTGGCATCCCAGTGTCATCGGACTTTGTAACCCCCTGCTTATGTTCTCAGAATCTGATGGGGCAGAGACATTCTGTTGCAGGAATGTGCAGATTTCCATCTGAATGGAACCTCGGAATGAAAAAATAAACTTCAAGGGAAACCCTCCAGTTTCTCCTCCAATCCTTACTTCTCATTTCAGCCCTTCCACCCTACTTGGCAGTGTGATATTGAAGGATAAAAGAGTGGATTTAGATTCAGTTGATACATGTTATACACATCTTTATTGAACCTCAGTTTTCCCATCTATAACGTGTATATAATATCACCTTTCCTTATCTACCCTATAGAGTGTTGTGATGGACAAATGAAATACGGTAGATGACAGCATTGGGTAAACGCTAAAGTGCTGGATGTATGTAAGGCTTATTATTCCAGTGCCCCCCTTCTCATTTTCCAGTTCGCATTTCGGTCCCCTCTACTGCCCAGTCGTTTGACACCACTTGCCAGCACATCCTTCTCTGATCTCTCACTGTCCACTCCAGATTCTGCTCTTACCGTGTCTTCTCTCCTTGCCTAGATCAAGATCTAAAACAACACTTGTTGCATATTAAATAATAACAACAGTAGAAGTAATAGTCTGAGCTAACATCCATTATTTATGTGCTAGGTATTAAATTTGGATTATCTCATTTAATATTCTTTTTAAAAAATTTATTTATTTATTTATTTATTTATTTAGGCTGCGTTGGGTCTTCATTGCTGTGCATGGGCTTTCTCTAGTTGTGGCGTGCGGGCTTCTCATTGTGGTGGCTACTCTTTGTTGTGGAGCATGGGCTCTAAGCACGTGGGCTTCAGTAGTTGTGGCACGCGGGCTCAGTAGTTGTGGCTCACGGGCTCTAGAGTGCAGGCTCTGTAGTTGTGGCTCAGGCGCTTAGTTGCTCCGCGGCATGTGGGAGCTTCCCGAACCAGGGCTTGAACCCATGTCCCCTGCATTGGTAGGCGGATTCTCAACCACTACGCCACCAGGGAAGTCCTATCATTTAATATTCTTAGTAGACAATGAAGTAATACTAGTATTATCTTCATTTTACAGATTAGTAAAGATGTTCATAAAACACAGGCTGAGGTGCAACCCAAGTGTAGGCCATTTCTGAATTTCCTCTTTCCATTGCTGAATGACTGAGTGGTTGACAAGAACAGGGAGAGATTCGACAGCATTTATTGAATGTCGACTAAATACGCTGATTTCAAATTATGTCACAATAACCACCTTCTGAGACAGGTACTGATTTGTCTTAGACATCTTCTGGTTGCAGAACAGAACCAACTGAAAGAAGCACAAGTAAAAGGGGGCTTTAGGAGGTTACAGAGAAATATCACAGGATTAGCAGCAGACAGTGCAGCGCCCGGTGGACCGCGTCTTTTCTCTGGAGCCGCTAGCACTCTCTTCTCTGCCTCCTGGTCCACATGCGCAGCACCCATTGCAGTACACCAAGCAACAGGTTCGATCTCCAAATTGATATGACCTTCCTGCTTAGCTCTCCAAAGTAAATTAACTCAGTTTCTCCAATATGACCTTCCTGCCTAACTCTCCAAAGTAAATTAACTCAGTTTCTCCATCCAAATGTCAAGAGATGCTGATTTCCAGCTCAGGTCCAATGTCCACCCCTGCTAATTATCCGTGGCCTGCTTGAGGAGAGTGTGGACGAATCAAATCATGACCACCCAGGTCTATCCCTTCAACAGGGGCCATGGGTGGGAGCAGACGTTTCTAGAGGGGAAATCCTTGACCTTAGGTAGATGCAAACCCAAGTATGCTCTTTACCACACCAGACCGTCACTAAGGACATCATGGAGATGATGCCCTGCATGCAGCCCCTAAAGAAGAAAGCATGTGAGTTGTCCCAGAATCTGCATGTTCAGTTGGGCCTGGAATACCATTTTTGAACTCTGCTATATGCCAGGCATTTTATGTACGTTATCTTTTATCCTTAGAACATCCCTACAATGTGTCATTGTTTCATTTTATAGGTAAGAAAGCTTAACACTCAGCAAGCTAAGTTAGGGCTAGGCTGATATTTGACCCAGGCCTGTCTGACACTAAGACCCTTTCTATTAACCAAGACTCACCAAAAAAAGATATTTTGCGTTGATCCTGCTGTAATGTATGCTCCATGAGGGCAAAGCTCTTAGTCTTTTTGTTCACTTATGTATCCCACCTAAAATAGTATGTGGCGTATAGTAAGTGTTCAATTAAAAAAATCGTTGAGTGGATTTTGCTTTAGTATCTTCTGCACTCCTGGGCTTCCCATGGTCAGAGGGAGAAGGGTAATATTCTAACTGTTGGAGGATGGGCCACTGAAATAACTGAGGTAACTCTCTGGGTGTGCCTCTGATCCCTATTCAACTCTACTTTGATGGGAGACATTAGGAACAGTCCCTCAACATGGAGGAGTCTAAAGGAAAATATGGCCCTATATCCATCTGTGTCTCCTGTCCTGTATGTCTGACCTAAGACACTTAGCCCTGTGAAGGGAGTAGGTGAAAGGAGATTTCCCAAACACTGGAAAATTCACTTACTGGAACAGGAAATAGGATGACAAGCTCCTCTATCCCTAGAGAAAATAATGCTAATTTCCATTGGGTTTTCAGCCCCAGGGTCCAGAGTTTACCAAATCCTGAATCTCTTCCCATGCCCTTCTCTATAGCAATGCCCTCTGTCTTCAATCACCCAGACAACCTTCCCAATCCCAGATTTGGGAGAGTCAAACAGAACTGGGTTCAAGGCTGCCTTGCCATCCTTGTGACCATGGACAAATTTTTCCATGTGACTGGACTCAACTTTCTCTGAAAAAAGAGGATAACATATTAATAAAGAGTGCTACATGTTCTGAGGGTCTGGCCCATAGTAGGTCCTCGTTGAATTTCAGTTTTTCCTCTTCCACCCCTCCAGTTCTCCCTTCCTTCTCCACGGATCCCACAAGCCTGCCCACCTGCTCCCTGCTAACTTTTGGGCTGAGTACCTTTATAAAAGGGTCATAGCCCATTGTCTCCAGGTAACTGAAAGGCCCAGAAGGCCCCAGCTTCCTGCAACCCTCCACCAAAGGGTTTTAGGGGCTGACTTGGGGACTCCATCGTTTCCACATGGCAGGTTACCCTCTCAGTGCCAGTTCCAAGATTGTGCTTGATCCTTGCACAACAAGAGTCCTGGCAAAATAAGGCAGAGTGGCAGGTGGAGGGCTACAGTCAGCTCACCTTATTTGCTCCTGTCTTGCATTCCTCCCCCAGGGAGGTATACTGTAAGAGCCATGCCAGGAAATCTCTTGTTGATGCAGGGAGCCAGACTGGGTGACAGTGCTCTATTTGGTTGTAGAAGCTGTGGCCCAAGGATGCCATTGCTATCATGCAGATCATCTGCCAGCTGCCACTGGAATCAAGCAGGCTACTTAATAAACAGGCCGGGGGACTTCCCTGGTGGCGCAGTGGTTAAGAATCCACCGGCCAAGGCAGGGGACACGGGTTCGAGCTCTGGTCGGGGAAGATGCCACAGAGCAACTAAGTCCGTGTGCCACAGCTACTGAGCCTGCGCTTTACAGCCCGTGAGCCACAACTACTGAAGCCCGTGAGCCTACATCCCGTGCTCCACAAGAGAAGCCACCGCCATGAGAAGCCCACGCACAGCAACAAAGACCCAATGCAGCAAAAAAATAAATGAATAAATAAATAAATATTGAAAAATAAACAGGCCGGAGAGTCCCAGTCTGGGATCTCCTCCTCTCTGCCCACTACACACCCACACAAACTTTAGCTGGTATGAAGTGGCAGCTTGGCCAAGGTAATGTATGAACCAGAACTTGCCCTCCCTGAGCTGGAAGGGGCTTGGCAGTGAGAGGCTGGGTTCTTGCTCCTGCTTCCTATGGATTACTTCAGTGCTCCAGGCTCTCTTGGAGTGGAGGAGATTCTCCAGCTCCCTCCCAGTCTCTCAGGGATGGCATCCAGTGACAGGAGATGCTTTCAGAAGAAGTGAGCATGCGACCATTAACCAAGTTCGTGTGAGCAGGCCTATGGCAGTTTGGTTGCCGGGACGCGTCAGCATTTTTGGCTCTGGCTACAGCATCAGCCTAGCCCACACACAGCCTATGAGCTGCTTGAAAGGAGGAGTGGTGCCTTCGTTAGCTCTGTTTAGCCAGTGTTTAGCACAGCTCTTGGTTCAAGGAATGATCTGTAAATGTTGGATGGATGAATGACTGAATAAACAAATAGAAATTTTTCTGTCAACTAGAGTCAAGATCACAGCAGAGTTTACCTTTTCTCTTCCCAGGGTCACCATATCCCTGTTCAACACTTCATCATCTCATGCTGAATAATTGCGAAAGACCCCTAATGACCAGCAGGGTGACCTAGAGGATTGAGTTCTAGATTAGAAGTTGCGAGATGTGGAATTTGAACCCTTTACGTTGCTCTGTCACTTTGGGGATAGATCAGGGCTGCTGTTTGTTCAGGTGCAAAATGAATAGTCTGGCCTAAGTATACTGCAGGGATGTTTTAACTCCCAATTCTCCTCATACGCAGTCAACCCTGCAGATTACTTAGAGTTGGTTAGCAAATTTTAAAAATAAGATTTTCCATAGAAATCCAAATTTCTTGTCTCTTCTCCAAAAGTGGAAGTCTGACAAAAATCCTGCCTTTTTTCCATGGCAACAGTTAGCAGGAACTAAGTAACTGCCGCCCCATTCAGACACGCGTATGCTTTCTAGTTTGCCACAGACGACTCCTCTCCCTGCTGCCTACTGCCTAATGCTCAGCCTGCTTCACTCATTTCTGTGCCTGCCTGGTCTGTGTAGGCATTTGAATTTGCAACCCTAGAATGGGGAAAGCAAAACTTCTAAGGGTGGAGGCAGGGGCACCTAGGAGGGGGTGACAGCTCAGCTGGGCTTGGTGGCAGAGACTGGGGTATCTTCCTGGGAGGTTGGTGACTGGGTTGTGAAAAGAAACAGTAGCCAGTGCCCCAGGAGACTTTGCTTAGGGACTTGGCCTCCAAGAATTGTTAAGCCTGTCTGAGGAAGCTGTCCCCACTTCACCTGTTTCCTTTTCCTCGGACCCCTGCTGGGAGATTGTGAGGCTCCCTGGGGCTACCTCTGTATAACTTTACATGGCCACTACAAGGTGGGGAGGGGGGCTGGGGCTCCATCTTAGAACCGTGGCAATGGTGGCAATTCCCTTTTCACTTCTTTCTGTTGTCCAACCTCCACTAGTGTTTTGGGCACAAACAGATCAGACCATTGGAATAAATACAACATGAGGCGACCCAGGATCCCAGCTGTATTCAGATTGGTGAAGTGCACGTTCATCTGTTAACTCACTCGGCTTATCTCATGCACCTGTTGCTGTAAACAGCTGTACTTCAGAGCTCCCCAAGGCTGGCCAATCCCAAAGTCCCTTGTCTAACTGGAAGCTAACTTGTGCCCCAGTGTAAGTCAGGGCTGTTTCTCACTCAGTTCCTTAGTTATCCTGTCTAAGCCCTAGGCAACTCTGCCTCTCTCTTACCCTAAGCAGGCAGAACATCCCCTGCCTACCCACTCACAGAATCTGTTTTTCGTAGTTTCTGGTTTGCATGCTTTTCTTAAGGGATAAGTAAGACTTCCATAAGTCCAGAGATAATTGTTAACATTTTGGTGTATTCTCTTTTATTCTTTTATATATGTAGGTGACTCTAAACATTTTTAAAACAAAATTGGTACTACATTGAATATCAAGTTTCTGACTCAAATTTTTTCTTACCCAATACTAAGTCATGAGCATTTTCCTACATCCTAAGAAACTGGCCACAAGTCAGTTAAAAATATGGTCCATGGAATCAGATAATAGCAGGCAACCTGAGGCGAAAGGTTGATGTGATTTTGGAAGGGAAATAAAGATACTGTTGCCTGCACCCTTTGACCTGAAAGTTGACAGTCTGGAGCCAACCTGGGTGGGGCACAGGGGTCTGAACCTGGGATGAAGAGATCAGAGAGGGGAGAAAGCTTGGAATTCTTGAACTGCCTTTGAAAATTCTTTCCCTCTGTGTGTCTGGATCCCACATGAGGATCCAGGCCAACTTGTGTTTGAAGTGAGAGTTTAAAATGTAAAGTGGCTTTTACACAGGCTCCATTAAGGGCCGGGCTCTCTGGAAGAAGATGTGGAACACCCTAAATCAAGCTCCGTATAAACCTGTGAGTGGAGTTACTCATTAATGGCAGAGAGGCTGGCTCCTCCTGCGCTCACACTAGCCCCTAGTTGGAAAGAACCACATGGCTTTCCTGCCTTCTTTCTCTTAAATGGGTATGTGTGAAAGAGGCCGAGTATATTTTATCTTGAGCTGTATATTTTTTTAAATTATTATTTTTTCAATTATTTTTTAAAATTTTATTTATTTTTGGCTGTGTTGGGTCTTCATTGCTGTGCACGGGCTTTCTCTAGTTGCGGTGCGCGGGCTTCTCATTGCGGTAGCTTCTCTTGTTGCGGAGCATGGGCTCTAGGCACGCGGGCTCAGTAGTTGCGGCACATGGGCTCTAGGGTGTGCAGGCTTCAGTAGTTGTGGCACGAGGGCTCAGTAGTTGTGGTGCAAGGGCTTAGTTGCTCCATGGCATGTGGGAGCTTCTTGGACAAGGGATCCAATCTGTGTCCCCTGCATTGGCAGGCGGATTCTTAACCACTGTGCCACCAGGGAGGTCTCATCTTGGGCTATATTTTTAAAGAAAAGAAATGGGGTTTTTTGTTTTTGTTTTTGTCTTTCAAATAATCATCAAGGACTAGATCAGGGAGGGGCAGAGAGAAAGGAGTTAGGAAGAGCAAGAGGCTGTCACCACCACCAAAATTAGCAAACGTAGGGCTAGGGACAAAGACAAGGTCAAGTGCATATGATGGAGACAGAAAGTCCCTGTGCTTTTGGTAGGCAGCTCAACACCCCTCAACAGTTAGGATGCTGTGGAATGAAAGCCTAAGATGTCAGCCTCTTAGAGGTTGCATGAACCAGCAAGTATACATTTGAGAGTGACAGAGTCTTGGTGACCACCATGATGGATATAGGCTTATCTGAAGAATGTTGGCATTTGTTCAGTGCAGGCTCGAGGGCTGGGACATGAAGTCTTGGGTTCATCCACGAGCTGGTGCCACCTCCCTATGTGACTCTTGGTGGAACACTTTGTCCCCTGGCCCACAGGGAGGGTTCCCCTTTGCACTTTCCTCCTTCCTAGGGAGGTTTCATCCCTGTACCTTCCTCCTTCCTAGGCCATCTTAGGGAGATAGATGAGGAAGATGGAGGGAGATGCTTTGGTTTCCATTATGAAATAGAGGAATCTTTGTTATTATACTAGTTACTCCAGAACCTCCTGCCATAACACAGGAAGATAACAGACTGGGTGTTATCATTGCAGGTGTCACCCAACTGCTAAACTTCAGCCTTTTCATTCTTCTTAAAATATCAGATAATATAATTCTGAATACGTTAGGGATCATTACAAGAATCATATGAGACAATGGATATAAAAGTACTTTGTACAATGAAGATTCTTGAGTAGGGAAGCCCCTCCTCACTCATGTGACTCCTCTGAGGTTTGGAAGGCCTTTTCTCTAGCTCATCTAAAATTTGAGCCCTCTTTCTTAGGTAGGGTGGGTTCTCTCCATGCTGCAGATGGAGGGTGAGACCCAGCAAGTGTGAATGGTTTGCTCAAAGTAGGTAAAAAAGCTGGAACTCTAGAGGCACTAAAAAGATCCCCTTAATGGAGTTCCACGCTTGACCATGCTACTAGCTAACAGCGTGACCTTGAGCAAACCCCTTAACCTCTGAACCTCAGTTTCCTCATTTGTCATTTGTTTGTAACCATGAGAATTGTTATAATCTAGGGGGAGAGTGTA
Source organism: Kogia breviceps (assembly GCF_026419965.1). Taxonomy (NCBI): domain Eukaryota; kingdom Metazoa; phylum Chordata; class Mammalia; order Artiodactyla; family Physeteridae; genus Kogia; species Kogia breviceps. Next base: position 67,039,239 of record NC_081310.1, on the reverse strand, counting down.
GAATCTAAATAGAAGTGTTCTGAGAAGTTAAAAGCACTATACATGTGTGAAAGTACACTGTTAGAGCCTCAGGGGTGTTCCTGAGGATGTCAAGACGAACCAGTGTTTAAGACTACAAATCCTAGAATCCTATTATATCAGAATTGGAAGGGGCTATCACTCAACTCCCTCAATTTTACAGACGAGAAAAATTGAGTGCAGGGAATCCACACAGTCCCCACTTGTACCCTGACCAGGTCACACTCTACTCTAGGGCTCAGTCCCCACTTGTACCCTGACCAGGTCACACTCGACTCTAGGGCTCAAGTTCCCCACATGTGTGGGGTTTTACCTCCAGTTTTACCTCTGCCTCATCCCAGCTCGGAGAAGTGAGGACTGAAGAGATCATGCACTCTGCATACACACCATAGTGTCCTGTGTCAAAGGCTCTCAGATTTGCCACAGCCTTCCCTTTTTCTGGGATGCTAACATCTAGAATCAGCCCAGTATTTGTCCCTGTCCTCTGACATCATGCAGCCGCTCATAATCAACATTCGTGAAGCGGGCGTGCTGGCCAGAGTGGGGAGCTCGGCCCTGCGCCCAGAGGTCACAGCAGAGCCGGGACTGGGCTCTCTGGAGGAAACTGTGCTGAGCAGCCGGCTGAGCCATTGAAACCGCAGGGTTGAGCTCTCGAGTGTTTAGGGCAGCTAGGTGAAGGGCGAGGTGAGACCTGGAAGGGTTCCCGAGGCTGAAAGGTGGAGATTCCTCCCCGGGGTGTGGCACGGGGAGGACAAGAGTCCTGGGGGAGGATCGGGGGCTGCCCGGCCTGACGGCGCGGTGAGTCACTGCCTCCTCTGAGCAATCGCGGGCGGAGGGGTGGAGGCGCCCGCCTTCTCCCGGGCTTTGGTGCAGAGCCAGACTTGGAAAGGGCCGAGGCATTTGCTGCCCCAGCTGCTGCCGTGGCCCGGGCGCGTTGGGAGCCGAGCTGCGACACGTCGGAACCCCGCCGCCCCGGGCCAGGGCAAGGTCGAGGGCTAGACCAGCCCAGCGAGCGGAAGGGGAGGCCCGGGGAGCTACGGCGGCCCAGCTGCTACCCCGGGGCTCCGCCCGCCTACCGTACAGAGGCCGGCGCGGCAGCGTGTGGAGGCTGGGCCGGGGATTTCGTGCTGGCGGGAGGCTCGGGAGCTCATCGCTGGCCTCCCGCGCCCAGAGCCTGCATAGAGCTCCCTGTCTGGGTGGGGTTGGTGGCAGCAAGAGGATCCAGGAAGTCTCGGCGGGAAGGGGTGGGGGTTCTCCCCGAGCTATTTTACTTTAGATTCAAGAGGAGACTGGCGCTTAGGCCCCTGCTTCTGTGAAATGAAATGCCTCTGTTCCACGTCTCCCCACCCAAAGTGGGGGAACAGGTCACTGCCGACTTCTCCCTCCCACCTTCCTTCTGTGCCCCTCCCGCCTTCCTTCTGTGCCCCTCCCGCCTTCTGGCTCTGGTCTCTAGAGGAATAATGCACATCAGCCCTCTGCCCTGCTTCCCTTTACTCCCACCTCTACCCAACACCGAGCCCGCCCCACCCCCTGCCCCCCCTCCACCCCACCACGCCCAAAATCAGAATTTCTAAATTGGTTGATATGTTACTAGCTAACATGGTCAAATGCAGTATTTTGACTGTGTTATTAAATGGCAACTTTAGACCGTGAAATCGACAACAGAAATCTTATCTAAAAGAGTCTTTCTAACTTAACTTTTGGTAGATCCATGACTTTCATCATGCAGATTAAAAAAATGTGGCTGGCGGAAATACTGGAAACATTTTTCTTTCTTCTCTCTCTGATCTCTAGCTCTATCTTTTTCTTCCTTTTATTTCTCTGGTGCACAAAAATGGATGGTTCATGATACATATTCTTCACTGGTTTATGCATGTCTCTCTTTTGCTACTTATTTATATAGGTTATTAATGTATTTTAATAACCTGTTAAAGACACCTAAACTCACCACCCAATCCCAAAATGAGATCACTCGCATATTTTGCATACACCTGTAAGCCCTTTCTATGCTATCCCCTACCTCATCAGCCATCGCAAGCACTATCCAGAATTTTGTGTTTACCATTCTTTGGATAAACATATGTATGCCTAAATAATTATATTATTTAATCTTACTTCATATTCTTTATTAAAAATATATACTGTGTACAGTCTTCTGGGACTTGCTTATTTTCATTCAATATTATAATACTAAGATTCGTCCCTGTTGAGAGTAGCTGCAGTTCATTCATTTTCACTGTTATGTAATATTCCATTAGTGAAACTATCACCCTTTTTCACCATAATGAACAGTACTACCACAAACTTTCCTGTTCATGTTTTTCTCTGCAAGTCGCTCCTAGGTATCAGTCTCAGAAGGGAACTGCTAGGTCTTAGTATGTGAACATTCAGCTTTATAAGATAATGACAGATTGTTCCCAATATGTTTGTAGTGCTTCTGCCTCTACCAGTAAAGAGTAAGAGATGCTGTTGGTCCATGTCCTCTCAAGTGCCTGGTATCATCAGACTTTCAAATTTTTGCCAACTGAATGGTGTAAATAGTGTCTCTTAGTGGTCTTGATTGGCATTTCTCTGATTACCAATGAAGTTGAACAGCAGAAATAACACTTCACAGATCAGACCCACAAAAATTGCAGACATTGGAGTTATTGGATATAGAAAAATTTTAAATACATTTAATAGGTTAAAGGAAATAGGAGGGTATTGAAAGAATGATACAGGGGCAGGAAACTCAATTGACCAGGCAGATATCCAGAGAGAACTTCTAAAAATGAAAAAAATACAATTAAAGAAATTAAAATGTCAATGAATAGCTTAAAGTAGTATTTTGCAGCTAAAGATAAAATTAACGAGTTGTGAGATATTTCTGAGTAATTATAGACAATGGAAGATGGAAGAGATGAAGATGGAAAATGTGGAAGAGGTATAGAGGCATAGAAAATAGATCAGAGATTGGCCACATAGTAAATATTTTAGGTTTTGTGGCCCATGTGGTCCCTGTCATAACTACTCAACTTTGCTGTTGTAACATGAAATCAGCCACAGACAATATATAAATGAATGGATGTGGCTGTGTGCCAATAAAGCTTTATTTACAAAAACAGGCAGCAAGCCAGATATGGCCCAGGTTGTATAGTTTCCCCACCCCAGGAATAGAGTAAAAAGATCCCGATATACACTTAATTAATGCTCCATAATGAGATGATAGAGAAAATAGGAGTATGACAATATTTAAAGCAGCAGTGATCAAGAATTGATGGAGTAAAAAAAAAAAAAAAAAAAAATTGATGAAGTATAATCATATTTGTGAGGCCTAATGAATCCCAAGAGGGATAAATAAAATTCACCATTAGACACACAATAATGAAACTACAAAACACCAGAGATAATTTTAAAGTGACCCAAAAGATAAATTATCTTCAAAGGAATGACAATTAGACTTACAACAGGTTTTTCAACCTCAAACAGTAAAAGCGAGAAGATAGTGGAATAATATCTTCAAAGTTCTGAAGCAAAAAACTGCTAACACAATATTCTGTCATCAGTGAAAATCTTCCAAGAATGAGGGCAAAATAAGGCCCTTTGTAGACAAACAAAACCAGGTTTCTACCAATAGGCCTTCCACAAAAGCAACTTCTAAGGGAAATAGTTCAAGAAGAAGAAAAATTACCCACAAGGAAGGTACAAGGAAAAATGATAAGCAAAGAAAATTGTAAACATGGTGCTAAATCTAAATATTACTCACAAAGAAAATAAAGATAACAGTGTCTAATTTATAGCAATAAAGTGAAGCTGTAATTAAAATTGCCAGTAACAATAGCATATAAATTGGAAGATAAGTAGAGTTTAAGTGTTCTAAGGTCCGAGTATTGTTTGGGAAGAGGTTAAAGATATTGATTATCAGAAGTTTTTAAGTTAAATATACATTCTAGGATTCTTAAGATTTCTAGGCTAACACTAAAAAATTAGGAATAATATAACTTCCAAACTAGTGGAGGGGAAGAAAATGGAAAGAAAGAAAAGAATGAAGACAATAGGAAACGTGACAGTTTAAAAAGGTTAAGGCTATGATATAGAAGAAAATAATAACTTACCATTTATTGAGTAGATGTCATGTCAATCATTTTGAATCATTAATCTTCATAATTTCATGTAATATACAAAAGAGTACCAGGCACAAAGTCGGCATTAAAATGTACAGTTTCTATTATTACTATATGTCTGTGCTTAAAACAAGATCTGGAACTTAGTAAGAACTCACTTATTGAAGAATGAATTAAATGGGAGTGAATTTTGATTCCTATCTAAAGATGAACAAACTGAGGCTCTGAGAAACGCAATAAAAAGAAAAGCATCAGGCAGCATGAGAATGAAACTCAGTGGCTTTTCTACTTAGGAGCTTTGTGGTTTTGAGCATAAATGCCCCTCAATTTACTTATCTGTGAAAATATGTCAAACAGTGATTGACACATGACAATGCTCATTAAATGCTTAGTGCTCACTAAATGATAGATGCTATTGGTAGGGAACTTGTGCAGAGTCACAGAGCTTGGATTCCAATCCAGGTATTTGGAATTCAACCACACCTACTTTCCACTCTACCTTGTAGTAGACTTTCCCTCTCTTCTCTGATGCAGAAGTATCCATATAATAGCTGAGAGCAGGAGCTTTGGATTCAGGCAGACCTGGGGTAATGGCTGGGCTTGATCACTATGGACTTTAGTTAACTATAGGACTTTGGGCCTCAACTTCAACTGTTGAAAGGGGATTTTTTTAAAAAGCTATTAAAAAAGGTGGTTGTAAGATTGTGAGACTGCATGCCAATCACTTTGATGGTGGAGATCACAAATTAGATCCCAGTTTAATACAAGAGAGAGTAAGAGCTTTAGGGAGCAGTAAGAAGAGAATGGGAAAAGAGATTAGTCTGGATGACCTTAAGGTGTTCATTTCTTCCTTAAGCAGAAGCAAGGAAAATACTGCAGTGCTTCTCCACTCACCTTCTGATGGTGAGCAGGTCTCTAGTGACTCCAGACCCAACAGTTGAAATGGGCTGATTGATAGTGTTAAATAATAAGCACAATAATTATATTTGAGTGCTTACTGTGTGGCAGCACTGTGTGCTTTTACATGGATTATTCAATTATCTCAAAATCTTGTGAAATATTTTAAGTGGAGTTACTATTATCATCCCAATTTTATCAATGCCAAAATGGAAGAACAGAGACATTAACTAACTTTCCCAAGGTCAAACAGGTAGTGGTGGTGGATCTGGGGTTTGGGCCCACCTGCCCACAGAGCCTGCACTCTTGATCACTGCACTATACCTTAAAAGGTGACTGGTCCCTGAGAAAAAGAACCCTCATGTCTGGAAAGCACCTTCAAGGCAATAATGTGGGAAAAGTGTGGCCTTTGCCAAACTCGGGTTTGGATTCTGGCTCTGCTTCATTGTGTGGCCCTAGACAAGGTATTTAACCAGTTTTCTTCTCTGTAAAATAAGGGTGGTAGTATCCACTTAGTTTGTTGGATCCAATGAGATCATATATGAGGTCCTTAGAAAGACTGGACACCCTGTATTTCCATCAGGGTCAGGAAGGCCTTAGCTGTACCTGTTCTAAGCAGATGCCTATGTGCTCTGAGCTGATAATGGAGTGACTTTGGGAGAATGAGTAGATGAAAGCTGACTTTTTTCTCTGCTCCTTTAAAAGATGATTTATACATTGCCCTCAACCCTTCTACATCCCCGTCCCCACCCCCACCCCCCCACCACACACACACACCACATACACACAGAGCATGTATTCAGAAAGCCCCAGTCTGGACTTCCCTGGTGACACAGTGGTTAAGAATCCACCTGCCAATGCAGGGGACACAGGTTTGAGCCCTGGTCTGGGAAGATCCCACATGCCGCGGAGCAACTAAGCCCATGCGCCACAACTACTGAACCTGCGCTCTAGAGCCCACGAACTACAACTACTGAAGCCCATGTGCCACAACTACTGAAGCCTACGCGCCTAGAGCCCGTGCTCCACAACAAGAGAAGCCATCACAATGAGAAGACCCGCACCGTGATGAAGAGCAAGCCCCGCCTGCCGCGACTAGAGAAAGCCTGCGCACAGCAACGAAGACCCAACACAGCCATAAATAAATAAATTTATATTTTAAAAAAAGGAAAGAAAGAAAGCCCCAGTCTGCTTCCTCTCCCCCTGGCCTTGCCACTCAGCATTGCCAGGTCCCCTGTTGAGTTGTTTGATGTAGTACTAGGCCCTCCACGGGCTCTCAGCTCTGGGCAAGTCTGCGATAACTGACCTCTGTGCCACTGGGCCTCCACCTCCACTACCAAGATGGGGCTGAACTCCTGGTGACAGCAGCAGCTGGATTCCACAGTCCTGGACTAGACTCTGTTCTTCCCTTCTCACCTGTTGGTACCAGCACTATTCCATTTGCTTTCCTGTCTTCTTTTTTTTTTTAAAAAAAAAATGTATTGTGATAAAATACACAGAACATAAATTGTATCCTTTTTAACCATTTTAAAGTATACAATTCAGTGGCATTAATTACATTCACATTGTTGTGCTACCATCACTGCTATCCATTTCAAGAACTTGTTCATCACCCCAAATAAAAACTGTACCCATTAAAGAGTAACCACCGTATACTGTTCCCCTCAAGCCTGGGCAACCTCTATGCTACTTCCTGTCTCTATGAATTTGTGTCCAGAGTAGGCACTTCACATAAGTGGAACTGTACAATACTTGTCCTTTTGTTTCTGGCTTCTTTTACTTAGCATAATTTTTTTCAAGCTTCTTCCATATTGTAGTATGTATCAGAATTTCATTCCTTTTAAAGGCTGAATAATATTTCATTGTATGGATATACAACATTTTGTTTATCCATTCATCTATTGATGAATGCTCTCTTTTTTAAAAAACGTATTTGTTTATTTGTTTGGTTTTGGCTGCGTTGGGTCTTCATCGCTGCATGCGGGCTTTCTCTAGTTGCAGCAAATGAGGGCTACTCTTCGTTTCAGTGCACGGGCTCCTCATTGCGGTGGCTTCTCTTGTTGCGGAGCACTGGCTCTAGGTATGCGGGCTTCAGTAGCTGTGGCATGCGGGCTTAGTTGCTCCGCGCCATGTGGGATCTTCCCGGAGCAGGGCTCAAACCCGTGTCCCCTGCATTGGCAGGCGGATTCTTAACCACTGCGCCACCAGGGAAGTCCCTGCTCTCTTTTCTTTAATCGAACTTCTTTGGGCATATCATAATTTGCAATAATATGGAGAGAACAACCTCTTGCAGCAGAACACGGAGGGGTGTCACTGTTCCAGATGCTGGGAGAGGGTGCAGCCAAGTGTGCTGTTTGTAAACTCTGCTCTGAAGCCTCTTCTGGGATTTCACCCTTCCAGAGGTCTCTTCCCAACAGGTACATAATGTGCTGACATCACCAGAACCCAGAAGTGCTAGTGGCAAAGGAGAGAAGGGATTATCTGGGGCTACAAGCTTGCAATTGCCTGCCTTCCTGGGGACAGAGCCTACTGCTGCCCCAGGGATGCTCTGTTTTCAGTGCTGTAGGCAAAGGGTCTAGAGACTCTAGAGCAACTTTGGTTTTCCTGTTTATATTTTTAAGTTTTTGTTGTATGTTTTTGTTTTGTATATTTCTTCTCATCAATCTCTGTCATTTCTGGTCTCCTGCTTGGCACGTCAGTATTTCTGTGTGTGCTATACTATAATCGTAGGGTTTATTAATAGAGACGTGTCCTGTCTTCTTTATTTAGACTTCTGTATCTGGGAGTTCCCTTAAGGGAAGGGCTCTCTTCCTTTCTCTGAATCTTCCTCCACCCTTTTTTGTTTTCCCTTCTCTGCTTCTCTCCCTTTCACACCCCCTCAATGCACCAGAGCTGCATAGCCTTTATGTGGACCACAATCTGTAGCCTCAAGGTGTCCGTGGCTAAGATGATGACACACACTGTCATCACACATACCCTCAATGTGTCTCACAGTTACTTCTCAGGGGAAGTGGGAGAACCTGTACTAATCCTCTGAGCTCATCAGGACAGGAATCTCCCAGCTTCAACATCCTGGGTTGGGCCTAAAATCATCTGACTGTTTTATCTAGGCTGCTCTCTTATCTCTTAGTCCCGTTTCTCTCCACTTTCTTTATAGGAACTTGTAGCATGTAGTATGTCTTAGCTTTTAGGCTCTTCCTGTGGTTGCGTGGCCTTAACTGAGTCATGTCACCTTTAAGACCATGTGTTATAAAATCTGTAGAGGAATAATATCATCAGTCCTGTTTATCTTAAAAGGCTGCTTTCAAATCACACATCGAAGTGCTTTGAAACTACGAGGCAGTACCCAGATGTGAGTTCTTACCTCAATCTTTTGACTCTCATGAACTTTTCTGCCTTTCTCCTTAGCTTTCCTGACACCACTTAACAGAAAACCTCAGGCAGACAGATTGCCAAGATAAAGCTGCAAAAGTTGGAGATTATGGAGAGGTCCGTGAATGGGGAGTATCAATGTCTTCCTGGCACATAGGGCCAGGATCCAGACCCAGTACTGGGAGGTATAGGAACAAGGTGGCCAGAGGCACTGTGAGCTTCTGACAAAGGGGCAGCCTTGGTTGCCTCCATTCTGCAAAAGCTTCTTTTTTTTTTTTTTTTTTTTTTTTTTTTTTTGCGGTATGCGGGCCTCTCACTGCCGCGGCCTCTCCCATTGCGGAGCACAGGCTGCGGACGCGCAGGCCCAGCGGCCATGGCCCACGGGCCCAGCCGCTCCGCGGCACGCGGGATCCCCCCGGACCAGGGCACGAACCCGTGCCTCCCGCATCGGCAGGCGGACTCCCAACCACTGCGCCACCAGGGAAGCCTGCAAAAGCTTCTTAATGCAACTGATCTTCATCCAAAGGCAATGGGCCTTTGGATACAAAAGAAGTAATAACCCTCTCAACTTCATACGAGGCCAGTTACTCTCATTATCTCCTTTTTTCAGATGAGGAAATTAAGACCTAGGCAGAATGGATTTGGAGGAGAGTGTGCTGAGGGGAAGGCAAGCCTAGTGCTACTTGGGAAGAACTGTTAAGGGAAAGCCTGTGAGCTGTGAGGGGCAGGAGCCTGGCCAACAGTGGGCAGATCTGGCCCCCAGGCAGAGCTCCATCAGGGCCTGGGCCCAAGGGGCTGGCTGCTTCTTGTGTATCCTCTGGTCACACTGGATTCACTTCTGTTTTTCTTCCTTAGATATTTCTTAGGGTCTACTGACCCAAGTCAATGTGCCAGGTTGACGCTTCAGTGCAACTGCCAGCCCGTAAGACACCTTTATAAAGATGTTAGCAAGATGTTCCCTTCAGATGAATGCAGCACATGGGTGCATAGCCTACCTGGCAAAACTTAGCATGTCTCATCTCCCAACCCCCTCCTTACCATGGCTCATCATATTCAGGACACACTCTGCACACCTGTATGTAGCACCTCTGGAAAGCTGTAAGAAACCTCTGCTTTGCTCAGGTTGTGGGCTGAGCCAAGAGTTGGGGGGTGGGGGTGCTGTGAGTGAGTGCTCCCTGGCAGTCACGTGATGGCTGCAAGCTGGCCTGCAGAGCAGGCCCTGGAGGTGTTGGTTACACACAGGTGAATGGGTAAGTGAGGTATTTCCGCCCTTCATTTGACACCTAAGACAGATTTCTTTGCATCATCTGCCCCCTGCTTTCCCATCTATATATTTTTTTAATTAATTAATTATTTTAAAAATTTATTTTATTTTTGGTTGCGTTGGGTCTTCGTTGCTGCACGCAGGCTTTCTCTAGTTGCAGCGAGTGGGGGCTACTCTTCGTTGCAGTGCGCGGGCTTCTCACCGCAGTGGCTTCTCTTGTTGCGGAACACAGGCTCTAGGAGCATGGGCTCAGTAGTTGTTGCGCACAGGCTTTGTTGCTCCAAGGCGTGTGGGATCTTCCTCGACCAGGGCTCAAACCTGTGTCCCCAGCATTAGCAGGCGGATTCTTAACCACTGCGCCACCAGGGAAGACCCTAGATTTTTTTTTTTAATATTTATTTATTTGGCTGCAGCAGGGTCTTAGTTGCGGCACGTGGGATCTTCGTTGCAGCATGCGGGATATTTTAGTTGTGGCATGTGGGCTCTTAGTTGCAGCATGCAGGATCTAGTTCCCTGAACCCAGGCCCCCTGCATTGGGAGCACAGAGTCTTAACCCCTGGACCACTAGGGAAGTCCCCCATCTAGATTGTATAGTCTTTCTGTCCTAGTGCCCAGCCCAGTGTTTGACTCATAGAGGCTTCAGTGTAAAATGAGGGGATTTGTATTAGGCCTTCCCCAAAGTTCCCTACCAGGCTGTGATTCGGAGATTCTGTGAGGTGTTTGCTGTAGTTGGTAGGAAGAGCAGAGGATCTGCTCCCTGAAAAGCCGAAGAACTTATTCTTGAGTGCAGTTACTAATAATGAAATTGTGATTAGATCTGGCCTGCCTCCTAGCTTGTGGCCAGTCAACCCCTTGCCCCACTCTGCTTTGAGAAGGTAGCAGGACATACATGGTACTTAACCTACAAAGGTGCTGCAATCACTGCTTCTGGGTGTAGTGGAGTCCTGAGCAGGTCTGTCTCCTTTCCATCTGTCCAGTATGAGTCAAGCTGGCAGCAGCTCTAGAGGAGGCATCCAGGGGGTTCTTGTACAATGCAGAGAGCTGCCCATGAGCATGAAAGGGAATTCCTAGGCCAGGTGGCCCCATTCACCTGCCAGCTCCTGCTGGAAAGACGTGGTAGCATTTTGGCACTTGACACTATTTTGCCCCATCTGGCTCCTTTTGGAACGAGAGTAAAGAGTCCTGACCAGGGGTCCTGGGGAGGCAGTACGCTGATTCAGGCATAGGGAGTGGCCAGTGGGGTGGGCCTCAGTTCTGGGGAACAGCACCTCTACGCATCACTTCTGGGGATAGCTGTCTCACCTGTCCTCTTGCAGGCAAAACTCAGAGGCTTTGGATGTCCTTGCCTTTCCCAAAGCAACTCAGTTTCAGCCTCTGTTCTCCTTGCATCCTAGGTTAGGTTGGCTGGGCATTTGATATAGAAGAGAAGTTGCTCATCTTCTTATGTAATTCCTAGGTTTATTTCACCCCCTACATAGTGCCTTGTCATCCTAACAATGGGGCCTTCACCCTGGCCTCCCCAGGAAGAATGGGGACTATCAAGTCCATTTTCTGTCCCTTGTAACCTTCTGTTAAACTCTTCATTTTACGATATCCCCCTCCTGTCTTGGCTCTTGAAACTACTCCCATTGGGGAAAAAAGGTAGTTTACCCTCCTACCCCTCTTTAGGGCCATATTCTGTTTGTTCTCTGGGAAACCATGGCAACTTGGCCTATGAGGCCACTTCTACCACCTTGGAAGTTAATGCTCCAAAGCCTTGTACTCACAGCTGCGAGGCCTCTAACACGGTTTTCCAAAGTGGGACAGGAGCCTCTGAATTTTCAGTTCTGCTAAAAGAAGAAAGTTTCAAACAAACCAACCCCCATATAATCCTTTTACAAGTTGGTTAGGAATGGGAGCAACATTCCCTGTAAGATCCAGAATATGAATATAGGCAGCATTAGCTGGGAATCCTGAAGCGTATTCTGGAGTGTCTGGTCCACACTTATTTTTCTTATGCTCTTTTCTCCTTTCCCTTCTCACAATTACTCGGTTGCTTAGAAAATCCTGTCGGAGGTGCTTATCTTTTAGCTTACTCCAACTTTTTTTTCTTTTTCTTCTTGACATGTTTGTACTTCTTGCTCTGGTGCTCCCTTTTAAAGTCCCAAGTGGGGAATCCAGGGAGCTGTGATGATTAACTGCAGGAGCCCAGTAGAAGAATTCCACAGCCTTAGACGGCAAAGTTTCCATAGCCTCACTGCCGAGGGACTTCCCCCACGAAGGAGTTCTCTTTCTTGAGTTGGCTGCTGGAGATGGGAGGGGAGAGAGTGGGCTGGTCTGTCCTTGGCTTCTCTTTGGACTTGTAGGCTTGCAATGGGAGCGTTTAGTGGCTGAAGCCTTGAAGGGAGGGCACTGACCCCTCCCCCCACACTGGAAAGGATTTTCTCTGGAGATAGAGGTCTTAACCGATTTGGAACAGCTGGCCAGGGCCTGTGAGAGTGGAGCTCCCACAAACCTTTGCAGAAGCAAATGTTAGGTGAATAGTGTGAGATGCCTACAGAGTTCTGGCTTTGCTGGATTAGGATGCTTTCTGCCACTTCTCCTCTGGTCCCCTCTGCAAATCCTTGAATCCTTGCACGGTGGTGGGGAGAGCTAGGAGAAGGTGGCCATGTCACCAGGGAGCTGAACGTTTGCCTCCATCTGTCTATTCCCAGCCCCAGTTTTATAGGCTCAGAGTGGAATTCAGGTGGAATAGTGGAGCCACCTTGCAGCCTGTGGTTGGGTAGGACTAGTTTATCAATGTTCAGTTCTGAATTTTCACCTTCTGTGGGAGTACTGAGAGGAGCCCGAGTCCAGTTGTAGCACAAGGTGTATTTTACATCTGGCTGATCTCCCAACCTCTTCCTCCATCAGGCCACTTCCTATTTATACTGGATTGGGAACTTGGCTGAGCATAGTAAATCCTGACTTTACTTTTTAATCCATAGGAATCGTCTCATATCCTTCCTCTCCCCCCATCTCTGTTAGGGCTTCTCACTTCTGAGTCCTCAGTGTTTGCCTCTGCTTCAAGCATGGTTAGATACTACATATTCGACTTATCCAGGCAAGCTCCAGGTAGATTTGGGAGAATGCAGATTGGTTCATAGAGCTCATCCTGTGTGCCTTTGGGCTCATCATCCATGACCCATGATACGGATCAGCCCTGTGTTGGCGCTAGCTGTGGCAGCCCCATGAGTTCCCGGCTTGCCTCTCAGCACTTCCATACTCTTTTGCTATTTGAGCCAATGTGGACTTGACAGGGCTGATTGGTTTCAGAAATTACCCAGGTAAGGAGAATGGAATTCTGTCCAATTAGGTTGTCCCTGGAGATGTGGAAAAGAGAGAGAGATTTTGAGATTGAGATAGACAGACAGACAGACAGATAGATAGATAGATAGATAGATAGATAGATAGATAGATAGAGGAGGTGAGAGGAAGAGAGAGAGAGAAGGAAGGAGGCAAGAAGAGAGGGAGAGATGGGGAAAGGGATATACAGAGATGTGAAAAAACAAAGTGAGAGGCTTGGAAATGAGGTATAGAGAGAAAAATGAGGAGGCGGAAAGAGATTGGTACTGGGTATTTTTCCCATGATTTTTGGTAGCTCAGTGCTTCAAAAATAATCCAGAAAACATCCTTTTTTGCCACTTCCTACAGACCTCCCCCCAAACCACCATCATCATAGTTCTCCCAGGCTTTTCCTTGGAGGTATGGCAGTGATGTTCAAAATGCTGTGTGTGGGAGTTTAGAATCAAATGGGTGTTCGGAGAACTTGAATTCTTGATAGTTTACCTTTGCTTCTGCCTAGAGAGCGGATGATTCCTACAGTGATGGCTGGTTTCCCTTCTGTCTGCACCAGTAAAGCCCTGTGACTGTGTCTTGGAGAACAAGGGTGATGTGCCTCCAATACACCAACACTATATAGCCCCAGAGGGAAGAGGGGGAGATGGGGCCTGCGCTGAGGCTGTGGTTCTTGGGACTCTGTGCAGATTGGATCCCCTTCTGGGCCTTCCATCTTTCTCTCCTTCCCTTAGAAACAAAAGCATACTGGAGCAGAGAAGGGTGGTTCATTCATGAACTCCACATGTTAGGTTGGGCACTGGAGCAGACACTGGGAGAGAGGTGATACAACATTTTTGCTCACTCAGAAGAATAAACAGTACCTTCCTCTTTCTCTCCCGTGAGATTTCCATAAACAGCCACCAGCTGGGGCTGAGTCACCTCTCGGCCTGCCCGTTGTTTCTTTCAACAATGGGCCCTGTGTCCAACACTGTGAATCTGAGCCCTTTTGAATAGATGCTCTTTCTAACCATGATTTTTGGAAGCTTACTCTACCTTGGGGGTTCTGAGACCCGTCTGTTTCTTTGTCTTTTATGTATTCCCAAGTAACGGCCACTCGGCCTGAGTAAATACCCTGAGACTTAGGAACAGAAACACTGGTGTCTGTGATGCTATCAGCCTACTCCCGACAATCCAGGACGGTGCCCCATGTTGGGCCCTTTCCTCACCTCCTCCCTTCTCCCTTCCTACCCTACAGGAACAACGGGATGCTGATGACAGTTGGTTTGAGAAGCCTAGAAACCATGCCTGCTCTGCTCTTTTGACCTCGAGGTGCTGCCAAGACTGATTTGTGTCCCAAGTTCTGATTTTCCCAGCAAGATTTTATCAGCTTACCCGGCTGTCAGTTAGGACTTTGACCTCTCCTGGGACAGCAGAGGGTGCTTCCCTTGTGGAATCGGCAGCAGCTTCCACCTTCTTCCTCTCTCTTCCCCTTGGGGGCTGTTCTCATTGATAGCCTTTCTGAGCCATAGTGGTATCTGCAAGACATTCAGTTATAATCTGAGATGGACAGAATTGAACAGTCTGTGAGATTTGCTCTTCTTAACACTGCCTTAACTTTATTTTTTAATCTGATTAATATGCCCATCGGCAGTGGGGTTTTTTTCTCCTACTAAGTGTATAACAATCCAAAAGGAACTCGAATAAGGTGGAGAAAGAAGAATGGTAAAAATCCTGCAGCATCTTTTGTATTCCAAGCAGCTGTTTCTGGAAGGTGTCTCTCTATTCCTTAGATATCACTTAGTGACTGTCATATTTATCAGTCAGCACACACTTACACTCAGTTGTGTGTGTGTGGGGGGGTGTATATGTGTGTGTGTGTGAGATTACCACATGGTAATCTTCCACTCTCTTGCCCCTCTTGAGCTGCCTATGCCTGATGGCCCATTTCTTTGTTCTCATTTGTTACTCTAAGTTTGACTGGGCAAGTGGAGAAGATAGGAGGCTATAGTGCCCCATCCAGTAGCCAGAGGTATGAGGTACTCGCTATTTCTACCAAAATCTTTTCCCAAGTGCCTAGTGCCCTGGAAACATATGTGTCCAAGGATAAATCAACCTCGCTTTTGGTCATCCTTCAGCATCTGACTCCTTGGTGCTGGTGAGAGGTCCCCACCACCCTGACTAGAACCATGAATCTTGTTGTACAGGAGTATCCCTTCACCCCAGAGCTCCCTGAGGAGTAAGAATTGGATGAAAGTTCTCTGTACAAGTGGTGGAAATATGTGTCCCTTCAGAGGTACCTCAGAGGTCATTTCCTGCAGCCCTCCAGCCAGGAGTGACCAGGCTCCATGCTGGGTGGCCCTGCACCCAGGTTGTAAGGGGTGGGGCTTGCTTTGAGGCTCTCTTCCCACGACCCCTGGTGGAAGTCTCCATATCTTCATCCTGATGATACAGGCAGCCAGTGGGGGCTGATGGGGAGTAAGGGGATGTGAGGAATGCTGCTGGCTGGAGCCAGCCTTTGACAGGAAGGAAGAGGACAAAGCACCTTTGTCTCTTCTCAGTGTGAGTGGTGCAGAGGTGAGAAAACCCTGAGTTTGGGCCTTTCTCCTTGATGAGCTGAGGCAGAAGCATGTAGGGGCAAGAAGCCATACATTCCCTTCTTTAAAGGAACTTACTTACTCTACTCCTCACTTCAGTGTTCCCCTTGCTGGCTCAAACCGCATGCTCTGTAGTCTGGCCATACTCTTTTTGTTCCTGAGAAAGTTGTACTTTTTTTTTTTTAAGCTGTTTTAGGGGGTTGGGAAAGGAAAACTTTAAAAGTAAAATAATAAAAAACAGACCACTCTGCCATTACAGGCACATAAATAGCTACACCATAGCCAGGCTGCAGACTCACTTTGCCATAGCAACCTCAACGAGTGTTTATAGCAGCCTGTCGCCCCAACTGGAAAACAGCAGCTGCCTTTGCTCATCAGCTGCACCCGTGCCGTGGCCTTGGCCTCAGCACAGCAGGCAGGCACCCCCTGAGAGGTGTTGCAGGGGCCACAGACCAGCCCTTCTGCGGGGGCCGTGGGAAATGACAGAGCAAAAGCAGCATGGGGTTCAGATGTGCTGGGGGGCAGTAATATCTGGGGAGCCTGAAGTGAGTGGTGGGTGTCTTTTGTGTCCGTTTTTCCCCCGCCCCTGGGTACCACACCGTCCTTCATCTCCTGCCAAGTAGGAAACAGGAGTGCAGAGGGTGCTTAGCTGCACCAGAACCCGAAAGGGGTCTGGGTTTTCCTCTGCACCCCACCAGGTATCTTGTTTTAACTTTCTGAATAAATCTTGACTTCAGTTGCAGCCTGTTCAGGGAGGTCCTCTCAAGTCTATTTTCTCAAGGACTCACAGGAGAGGAGCTTTCCTTGGGAGGATCATGGGTCTCTCTGGGAAAGGGGGCTGCCCCAAGATGAATGGAAGCAGAGCTCAACATTCCGGAAGGACTAAAGGAAGGCGAGATGTGACAGGAGCCTCCTGTGCCTCCCCTGTCAGGCTGGATCTGAGGACAGTGTCGGGACTGGGCCCCCAGTCGAGGCTCTCAAAGTGCTTTAGCCTGGTGTTGCTGGAGATTCTCACGACGTTGTAAACTCTGCATCTGTTCTCCAGTGTGGTACCCAGGCCAGCATCAGCATCCTCTTGTTAGGGAGTGTGTTATAAATGCACGTTCCCAGGCCCCACCCCAGACCTCCTGAACCGGCAACTGTGGGAGCCCTCCTGGGAGTGCTGATGGTCACTCAAGTTTCAGGGTCCCTGCTCCAAGGCACGACAGAAGTGCAACAGAGTATGGTCTGCCCACTTTCTAAAGACCAGAACTGACTTAGCGCCTCCTGTGTGGCAGAAGGAAGAGTGAAACTGGGGCGTGAGGCGGCAGCTATTCGGGAATGCTCCCGGCTCTCTTTCCTGGTGAACTCCATCTTCGCCGCATGGAGCCCTTGTCCATTTGCCTGGGGATTCCGGGAAGTAGCTGGGCTGAGAGAGCCTGGAAGAGGCAGCGGCGGGGTGGGGGGTGGGGGGGGTGGGGGAGGCTGGCTCTCTGTACACTGTCCCGGCAAGACTGCCGTTGAGCCGGGGGGAGGCGATGGGGACGCCGGCAGGCACGGTGTCCAGGGTGTGGCACTCTGGCTAGTGTCTGGGTCCCACAGGAATGTTATTTTGCTTCCTCTCCTGCTGAGCCCCTGGGACAGCTGCCCCGGCAGTCTCTTCTGGTAGGTGCCATGTGGCCTCCTCAGTCTGAGGCCAGGCAAACTTCCCTCTCACCCCGAGGCCTCCCCAGAGCCTGAGGCCCAGGAGCAGCGAGATCCTGACTGACTCCAGTAGTCAAGGGAGATTGGCCCTCCTCCCCCCTCCATGAGCATGGTGTGATTCTGCTGAAATTTGTTTCTAAAAATAACACAGGATCCAATCCAGCTGCTAAAAAGCCCCTTGATTCCCTTGGGACCAAAATGTGGACGAACTGCCGCAGCCTCAAGAAAGGCAATCTGTGTTGCCCAGGAGAGTGTGTGTGTCCTGGGTTATTGGAATGCTGCTGCCCAAGGGTCTGCCTCTAACCGTCCCAGTTTCCAGCAGCTGCACTTCAGTGTGAGAGGCAGGTATCCTTCTAACCCATATCCTGAGCATTTCCCACAATCTGGCCAGCCCTCCTTTCATTAGACAACAGACCTTCTGGATGGCACTGTTGCTCCCACCTGAAGTCAGCTCTTGTCCTCCTTGATCAGCTGAAGGCGGGGGAGGTTGCTGTTCCATCCTCTACATTTTTTTTTAGCTCTAGCTTGCTGTGAATATTCCCTCAACACCCCTTGAGTCACAGGAGGCCACGGAGGTGACCCGGGCCAGTATGACTCATAATATTTGGAAAAGAGGGTATATTCCCTATGGCTCTAGGCTCAAGGGACTGCCCGTTTACATCTTGATCTGTTGATGCTATTATTAGGATGAATGCAGGGGGGTGGCAATGCCCCACTAGGCACATGCCAGCTTCAGTTTCCCAACCCATGCTGTGAAGCTTCCTGTCTTCATCTTGGTGGTTCCTGAAGTCTCTGAGAGGGGCCGGATCAACGGGCCAGATGATCAGGAAGAAACTGTCATCAGCCTTGGGTCAATTCTTGGTATCACTGTTTAGAGAAGGCTGTGCTATCTATGGGCCTGACCTTCTCCCTGCCCTCTGAAGGCATCTGGCCAGAACTGATAAGTTTTGTCCTCATTGTCACAGCATACCTTAGACAGTACAGCCCCTCCAGGCTTCAGCATCATAGTATGTTTTATTTTTTTCGGACCTCAGGTACAGACTATTGAGTCAATCATACTATGGATTCATGGCCCAGTATTATCGTTGTATCATTGGTCCATGCAAGGCCCTTCCTGTGCTCACTGTTTCCCCATATCCCATGTCTTTTCCCTTCCTTGCCCAGGAGCAGCATTTTTTAAAAATTTTTTTAATTTTTTTTACTTCCTTACCTCACGAACTCTCCAGGAGCAGCATTTTAATGTGTTAATATATATCTTTTTGTTTAAATACATCCCTTAAAATGTATAATTTTGCTTTAGATGCATGTGTTTTTAACTTTTGTTAAAGCCCCTTTTTTACCCCCACTAAGCACTATTTTTAAGATAGCTATATTGTTGTGTGTATATCTGATCTGTCTTTCCTACTGTTGCATAATATCCCCTCTTATCTAGCTCACATATTTTACCTGTCCATCACTGGGAGAGGGGACCCCAGGTTGCCTTCAGCTCTCTGTCACCACAAATAATGTCCCAGTGAACATCCTTACACATGCCCCTTTCTGAACCTGTGTGAGAATTTCTTTGGGAGATGTACCCACTTGATGACTGGATCCAGGGTATGCATAGACTTAGTTCAGTCAAGTACGAGGTGGCTCCAAGGAGGAGGGGAAATTCTGGATCCCTGAGACCCTGGGGTTGAGGGCAAGACATTTTCTCCAGGTAGATGCTTTGATTCTAGCACTGCATTTTTGCTGCTGAGTTGAACAAGACACTCTCAGGGTAGCAGACTTGGGGAGGGGGAGGGGAAAGGAGGGAGCCTCATGTATACCACCACCTAACCAGCAAGTGATGTTTTCTCTTTAGGAAGGGAGTACCCACCAGAACCCAAATCCTAGGGGCTGGCTGAGAATTAGCATCGAGTTCCAAAACCAGGACCAGAACCACAGGCTACAGCATGACATGCTGTAGTCAGTACAGAGGCATGGTTTTGGTGCCTCAGCCCTCACTTGGCTTCCTGGCACCAGCATGGCTATTGCTGCTGATGACAGGTGGTGCCACCCACTACCTGAACTTTAGCCAACATCCTCTGCCTCTGACCTTCTTCCCATATGCCTCCAAAGAGCCTCAGTAGACTGAAGGAGGGTATGTGCGCAGGTCTGCTCTGCAAGTCAGCAGGCATTAGGGGAGCAATTAGGGCAGGCCGGGGGCATGGGGAGGGAAAGAGGACCTGGAACCACAATGAGAATGGCCAACCAGGGATGTTTGGTGCTGGGCAGCCTGCCATGTTCAGGTGCTTGCCAGCTTTCTTGAAAGCCCCTCTAAGAGGTATGACAGTGCCGAGAAAAGTAGTGAAGCTTAAGACACTGTAGGTAATGGCCGAGGAACTGCCCCCGCTGGAGAAAGGAGGGAAAGAATCTAGAGCCGGGGCTCTCTGTGCCTCTCCCCAGTCCCTACAGGCTGCAAGGCCCTGGGTGTGAGATGACGGAGCCCTCAGCCCCACTCCTTCAGTCTCTAGGTGGGAACTGGACATACTTGGAATCATGCCAATCCAGAGCTAAGGGCATTCTGGCTGAGGGGATACGTGTGCGTGGTGGTGGGGATGGAGTGGGGAGTGTCTGCCCCTCACAAGCTGTAGCTCAACCCCTACGCCTGCCCTGATGTGTTGTAGAGGCTTCAGGGGTTGTGGGCCAGGGGCAGATAGATAGGTTTATATGGGCCTTCTGATCAAGCTGTAGGAAGTAAATCTGTAGCTTTTTTTCCATTTTTCTTACAGGATTGTCCTTGTACTTCAGGCAGGGTTGCTTTGGATTCAGACTCTGAATCTCTATTTCCCTGCTATAAAATGGGGTGCCCTCCTTATAGGGCTGTTAGTGAAGATTCAGTGAAACAATATGTGGAATAATGATAAATAACTACTATGTATGGACCAACCACTACATATCAGCTGCTATACTAGGCTGCTGCCTATACAGTACACACGTGTGTGCGCATGTGTGTGTGTTTACATATATGATTTCTCTCGGGGAAGTGTGGGCTTGAAGCAGGTTTCATATTTCAATTTGGTGCATTCTAAGGTGGGCCCAGCCTTCTCCGGTGCCACCCCCCTCCCCACCCGCACAAGGTTTTCCCTTCTTGGCACTGACGCTCCAACCACAGCATCTCCAAGTGCTACCAACTCACTTCTGAGCAGAGGCTCCCAGCCCAGCGAAGAGGGCAGGGCATGAGAGTCCGCTCCACTGAACAGCCCCTGCCTGCAGCCCTGAAGCCAGAGTTGAGCATAGCTACTTATTATTCCAGGCAGGTCTGGCTGCAGTGCTGCACCAGCCTGAAGCCCTAGGCCCCTGGCCCCCCCTGTTTCCTTTCTCTTTCCATTCATACTTCATTTCCCATGCATCACGCCAGATTCATTAGGAGCCTTTGGCAGGAGAGATTCAGGGGGTGGGTTCCTTTCAGATTCTCAGAATACCCTACTCCCTACATAGGGAGTTACCCTTTTTCCTCATAGCCTGGGGATGCACCCCAGGAAAGTTAAGAGTAAGGGATTTCTTGAGCAAATTGGAGGAAACAGTGTCTGACTATTGTTTATGGTTTGGTGACTTAAGGCATGAGGTTTTTTGTCTCTGGCAGCTCCTCAGTTTAGAACTTGCCAGGGAGCTTAACTGCATATTGAATCATCAGGAAATATAGGGTGGTCTGCTTCTCAGGTATGTGTAGGAACAGGAGGGGGTCTCTTTCACCCTCATTGCCTGTGACGTGATGTAGTTGATTCTGAAAAAGAAAGAGCAAGTGTAAGAGTCAGCATTTACTCTAAGTGGTTATGTGTATTCTCTGTATCCCAAAGTTGCCTACTCTTTAAAGGACTTATATTTGTCAGAAAACGGGGAGGTCCAGACTTGAGGGAAGGAGTAAGGTATAACAAAAAGAGGAGCAGGCAGTCAAGGCCACTGACTTGCCAAAGAACAAATCACTTTTTATGTCTTTGGACCTCAGTGTCTGCATCTGTAAGGTGGGAGTCACAGTGGTCCTACCTAAAATTGATATGACAATCCTTTTACATGTCACTGCAAGTGGTAGAACAGATGTTACAGAACTTTAGGAGGAAAAAAATTAAAATGATTTAATGATCATATAAGTAGTATGATTTCTTGCCCCCGCAGGAAAGGATGAGAGTTTGCTCTTCCATCCCATCATCATTAAGCTGGCAAAATGCTAGAAACGGGGAGTGAGAACATACCTAACCCAGGAGGTCCTGAGCCGAATGACTAATCCTGACCTGACAAGAGGTGGTACCTCCTAGGCATCTGAGCATTGCATCTGAGGCTGAGCCTGTGTGAGCATTTACATACTATTCTTTGCCAGTTGCCTAATAAGGTTAGGGGCGAGGCAAGCTCAGCAGTTGCAGAGAGCTCTCATTCTAAGAGCTCAGACAGAAGTATTGGCACCAGCTATGCCTCTGAATTCCGGAATAACTTTCACAGAGAGCCCAACTTAAGAAAGGGTCCCAAATGGGCACTGTCCCTGTGACTTTGTGCCAGCAGCTTAGTGCTTGACCTACATATGTGTCTCTAGAGCAACCTGAAGCAGACAGACCTCATTCTTTTCTACTTGTCCCATGTGTTCTAATCTTAAGTGACCTTTTCTCATTGGTTGTCTATGTGAGTGGAAGAATCTCATCTCCCCTCTTTGATCTCTTCAGGCTGTCCCTACTTCTCTAGAGATCCGAGGCCGCATTGCCTAGTGGTTATAGCTAATGGTCGTAACCTAGCTAATGGTTACTGCTAATGAAGCTGCCTTGGAATTTTCCATTCTTTTGGGGGTGTGGGGAGTTCCCCCTGGCAAGGAAAGATGGAGGGGCACATGGAAATTATTGCTCTTCTGCTTAAAGAGCTAGATAAAAAAAGTTCATTCAGATCAAATTAAGCTTTTTCTCATCACTTGAGTGTCCTATACTGGACACTGGTCATCTTTCATCTAAGATTTCAAAGCACTATTTCTATTTATAATCCCTTTCCTTTATCACTTTCTTAGGATGGTGTGAAAAGGTAGGGCTGATTCTTCCCCCAGATAAAGATGGGAGGAGCTGAGCCCTAAGAAAACTGAGCACTAAGAAGGCCAAGTGACTTGCCCGAGGGGTACCTTGGGAAGATGGTGAATCTGGTTCTGAATCTACTACTGGTTATTCAACCAAAAGAATTAGCTGAATGCCCGCTCCGTGCAGGTGCTCATCTAGGCACTGGGGAGAAAGCAGTGAACAAGACGCATGAAAAATCTCTGCCTTCAAAGAACAAACATGGCAGTGGGTAGAGAGTAAAAAAAAGTAAAATCTTCTGATTTCCAGTTAAGCTCTCAATCAGCACTGTCCTCAACATCCTCTTGAAAGTTTAAGGAGTTCAACTTAAGGGTCAGCTGGACTTCTTGCTGCTATATAGCCCTTCCCACTGCTTCCAGACTTGGGAGAAGAAGGTGAACTGCAGAGAAAAGTCTGTGGTACTGCCTATCCCTATGCCAGTATGATTGAAGGGACTTTGACAGTCTGCCTCAGGCTCTCTCCAGACCTCCTTGTTCCCCAAGGTTCTCTGATGACATCTAAAAAGAAAGGGAATATGATGTTTAAAAAACGATAGCGGGGGCTTCCCTGGTGGCACAGTGGTTGAGAGTCCGCCTGCCGATGCAGGGGACGCGGGTTCGTGCCCCGGTCTGGGAAGATCCCACATGCCGTGGAGCGGCTGGGCCCCATGAGCCATGGCCACTGGACCTGCAGGTCCAGAGCCTGTGCTCCGCAATGGGAGAGGCCACAACAGTGAGAGGCCAGCGTACCTCAAAAAAAAAAAAAAAAAATAGCAACAACAACAAAACAAAACCCTGCCTGCGTAACCCTTTGTAAGTCAGAGTAGCTCTAAAAATTTATAGCAGAAGGAGGAGGCAGAGGGTGGACTGGGAGAGGGAGGGGTTTAACCACCTCCATCCCAGTGGAACCTGCCAAGAACAGGATTGATTACAATTAGCAGGAACTTTGACCACATGTGATTTTTGGAAAATGAATTGATAAAAGAGTCAAGTCCTTATCTGATGGTCCCTGTGCTCCTTTGTTCACCTTCTAGAAGCAAGGATGTCATCCATTTATTAGAGAGGGGCTGGGCCCCCAGTGTTTGGGTGCTGTGTTCAGGAAGAGCCCCTTCACATTTAAATAGCCAGTGTGTGGCAGTCCTCCTGCATGCCACACAGCAGCCCCTTTCTGACGCTGAGAACGGAGCTCAGGATAAGCCTTTTCCCCTTCATCCTCCGTGTTCTCACCTGTACATACCCCTGACCCTCTCTCCCTAGTGAGCCCGTGTAAGAGGTATAACACATGCCTTCCTGAGGGGAGAAATGCTGGTTTGAGACCCTCCGGTGTCACTCACACGCAGATTAACTTCGCTCCCCTACTCACCTTGTTGTGGCCCTAGGCTCTATCTGAATCAGTAGCTGTCGTATTCCTGTCACCCCAGAGGAACTTTAACACTCATAGGTTTCAAACTCACTATCTTTCCTCCTCAGAGGTCCTTCTGTCCCCTTTATGTAAAAAGGTTCCACCCTGTATCGCCTACTGACAGAGCATTTTACTCATCCTTTCCCCCCAAAAGCTTTTCGGAGCAGTCGGGGGCTTAGCTCCTGATCTACTGACAGCTGTGACATCCTGAAGAATTTCTCTACAGCATCAGGCTGAGTATTCTGAGGGGCTGCAGAGGATTGGGCATCTTCTACCAGGTTGTCCTCCTGGTTTGTAAATGTGTGTATTAGGAGTAGGGGAGGGTGCGGGGTATTGGGGAGGGTGGCAGACTGGCAGGCCACCCTCCAGATCACTCTGGTCTGGACTCCTTTTCTGACCTCTTCTCACCTCTTAGAAGTAAGGTCAGACTAAAAGATTCTATAGCAGGTCCCTCAAAAAGACAGGGAGTGCATTAGAACAATTAGAGGTCATAACGTTTTATTTCCAAGTTTCTGAAGTTGTAGGATTTGTATTGCTTGGTTTGGAAGAGGTGAGGTATGAAGACTGGGGTGTATCTGAAATTATTGGAGTCTACAGGCTGCTGGGGCCTCCCAGGGAGGAAGGGGCCTCAGCTTAGGCCTCAGCTATCAGTTCAGCTCAGACATCAACTGTCACCTAAACCCTGTGCTAGAATGAGTACCTCTTGCCCTTGCAGATGCTGGATCTCCATGCTGCTCTAATTGTTTCTTTTTGTCTATCTTTGAATCTTTATTCCAGAGATCCCGTTGTCATCGGTATCCAGGGAACCCTCCTCTTCCTCCTCCTCCTGCCGCCTCTCTACCACTGCAGTCGCTGGTTGTTGCTAAGGTTGCCTCCATGGTAACATGCACATCCTGTTTACACTTCCATCTGTGCAAGTTGGTCTAAGCTAGGAACCTACCTACCCTGGACAACCACTTCCATCACCACCTGGGGACACTAATCACCGTGACACGTGGTCCGGTTCTACTCAGTTCCCCCATCCTCTTCCTCCTCCCACTGCCAAGCTTCATACTCAGAAAAGGATCTGGGCTACGGGTTGCTACTGTGAAGCTTATTGCACAAGATATAGTCAATCTATTTCCCATCTGGGCTCCCAGTGAAGCAAAAAGTAAGAAGAAGTGAGGCAGAGAGGCAAGAGGCCCTGATCAGTGGAAGGGAAAGTTCACATTTTCTCTGGTTGAGGGGCCTGGTAACAGCACGCAAAATGACGAACCCAACAGAACACGCCTTGCCAGCCAACTCGATAATTGAGAGCCATGAAGGGGAATTTGGCTGCACAGTAATGGACCTGAGGAAGCTCATGGAGCTGCGTTCAACCGATGCAATAAACCAGATCAATGTCCACTATGGAGGAGTAATGAATCTCTGCAGTAGACTGAAAACCAACCCTGTGGAAGGTAAAGGCCATACCAGGGGCGGGGAATTGGAGGAAGGTGGCTAGTGTTAAAATATATTATTTTCCCAACTTCTAGAGAAGGAACATTTCTGGAGACCTTGCTGGTATATCTGTGTCTGGTGGGTAAAGTATAGTATCTGAAGCGCTGAAAGGAGGTGCGGCTATGGAGAGAAATGTCATTTCTTTCCCAGAGATGATGTTGAGTGACTGTGATATTCTCTGAAGATCATTCTTTCCTCCTTTTTCTGTATCAATGTACAGTAGGCAGAAGATCTCTATTTTATAAATGTTTATGTTAGAGATGCTTTTATCCGTAATCAAGTCCCTTATTCTATATCAGTCTTTGATTGCAAAGGGTTGAAGATATAATTCTTTCCCACACTGATCTTACAGTGTAATATGAAGAAAAGTGGGTGAGTCCATCTACCTACTGTAGCACTTCTTTATGGTACACAGTTACAAACGGGATGGTAAGTCATAACGCAGAGAGTTGTACCCACCATATCTTTGGATTACTCACTCTGTTTTCTTTCAGGGAATTATTGATGACTTTTTCAACCCTGTCCTATGCACTTTTAGTATAGTTGTTCTTAATCTATTCTTAAAAGAAAATGAAAAATCCAGCTTCATGCTTACCTGGCTCAGCCCAGTTGCCCAGTGAGCCATGGTAATTTTGCCTCATTGAAAAGGAGAGAGTACCAGAGGAATCTTATTTTCTCCTTTGCCTGGTTTCAGCATCTGTTACAGGTCCTTGCTTGGTCCTATCAGTCAGGCAGGCCATGGTTGAGTAGCTTGAGATAGAGCAAAGATCTTGTCCTTTAGATGCCTTCAGCCTCTTGAGGTATACCATTTCTGACCCTTCCTTGGAGGCCACATCATACTTCTTGCCAGTTCTAAGAAGTTTTGACCCCTAGCCAATGTTATAAGTTAGTGACTTGGAGTCCAGACTCTCTAGGATTAAAAAAAGGAAGAGATTTTTATCTAGATATCTGTACATTGCCCATGTCTTTTTTATTTTATTTTATTTTTTGCAATCAAAGAGAGCTGCCCTACACATTCTCTGTACTTCTAGAATTCAGTTTCTTATCTCATAGGCTCTAAGTTCAAATATTAGCTTTACCATTTACTAGCTGAATAGCACTGAACAGTTTGCTCAGCTTCCCTAAGTAAACATCATTTTCTTCTCTGAAAATGATGTTAGTACCTAGCCTGTAGAGTTATTGGAATTAAATAATGTAATGTTATGTACAATGCTTACACTTCTAATGGGTGTTCAATAAATTAGTCGTCTCACATTAAAATGGAGTCCATGTATCCGAAGATACTTGCCAGAATATGAGTGCCTATGGAGTGCAGTGTGTTATTACATCTAGAGAGGCTGCTGCAGTCTACTTGCAACCACTGTCCATTTTCTCCATTCACCTGTTGATGTCAAAAAAGCCTGGTTAAGACGGCAGTGCTTAGTTGCTTTCATGTGACTTAGCAAAGGCCCCTTCTGTTTAGTATCTAATGACTGCCTTTTGGATAATGCCTACTTCTTGTCAGCTAGATTTCTTTATTCTGCCACTTTCACAGTAGCATTGACCTTAAAGAGAGGGTATTCCTATTATGTTTAACTGAGATACTGCAATACTTTCGAAGCATTCATCAGAATTTAAGCAGGATCTTTCTTTTCCCCTTCTTCTTCTATTCTTACCCCTTGGGTCAGTTGTTTCTCTCACAAAGTGAAACTCAGAAGTCCAAATAAGCTGGAACCTAAGAAACTCCTAAGAGCAGGGTCCAGACTTTCCTCCCGATTTTCCAAACCCTTTCTCATAGCTGTTATTGTTAACTTCCTGATTCCCAGAGAGCTTCCATTCCCAAAGGCCAGCATATATATTGTACTTTAATCTCAACATCAGATATCAAATGCTTAGATTCTTTCCCAGTCCTGGTTTCAGACCTGTAGTTGAAAGTCACCCTTCTGAGGTCAGGTGCCTCTGTTGCTACAGACCCTGGCCATGCCTATATCCCAGTACCCCTACCATTGTCACAGTTGTCCACTGCCATTCTCCTGCTTCCTTAGATCACAGATATGTATCCTGATTTATTTCAATAGTACGACTTACCCATAGAGCTGGTCCTGGAGCTGGGGAGGCAGGGTGTCAGAAAATAACTTTTCCGTGCGTAATTTTTAGCACCCAGTGCCAACAATGTCCCCCTCATATGTGAGAAGAGTAAAGGGATAGGAAAAGGAGACACAGAAGAGCTACGACACAGGAATCTCTCCCCAGACAGGGCTGGTGCTGAGCGGTTTGGTTGGACAGGCTGAGAAAAGAGCATCAATATCCAGGTGCCATAAAAAAAAACAGCCTGTTCACAGAAGACTGCACTGAGGTGCCTGAAAGCCTAGCATAGCTGCAGGAGGCCCCTGCAGGCTAATAATAAGAATAAATAAATTTTCCCGGTGTTAGAATTCTGCTGATTGGAAACCAAGGTGAAGTAAGATAGGGGAGATTGGTTCCTAGAATATGACTCTTCCCCTTTATTTTCTGTTGGATTGATAGTATCTTTAGTATAGATTGGTAGATTGTTTTAAACCATAGCTACTAAGGGGTCTTATGGAACTTGGAGTTTATAACATTTCAAACACTAACATTTTTTTTTTTTAACATGTTTTTTTTATTCTGTCTCTCTCTCTCGCTCTTGCTCATAAAAGACCAAAAGGTTTAAATGACTTGCCTACATTCTTACCACAGGGTAGAACTCGATGGAATAATTCACATTTTCTGATTCACAGTCCATTAATGTTCTGCTGCCCATTTGGCTAGAGCAGCAACACGGAGAATCTCAGAATCACAGATAATTTTACAATTTGTTTTGTATTCCAATGCCTGATAAAATGTCTAACCGTGACCCAATGCTAATGTGAATTTAATGTTGGCTTGTGTTCCTTGAGTACAATGTCTGGTTGGAACAAGAGGAGATGCCCCAGTGGCCAAGAGTTGGTTACATTCGAGATGACGTGGAAGTGCTCAGCCTCCATGGCATTCAGCAGCGACCAGACGCAAGGCTGAGTGTGAGCAAAAAAGGGAAGGAAAGTTGGGGAAACAAAAAGGGGTGGGGGAGACGTGAAAGACGACACATGCTTTCATCTAAGCCACTAAAGAGTTCAGCCTTCATGGCCATGTTAAAGAAGAGCAGAGAGGCAGAGGTGAGGCTCTAGTTCCTGGATAAGTGGTTGCTGTGTTGCCTGAGGTTTGTCAGTAGGGGAAACCTGAGCATTTTGCGCCAATGGAATCTCTTTAGTTTGCTTGCTTTTTTCCTCATTCCAATTTCTTTATCCACCCCCCTTTCTATTGCCTCTTCTTTCCGCATTACATCCCAACTCCAGCCAATCTCTCCAGTCCCCAAAGAGCTGAGCATTTTGGATGATACCCCCTAGAAGATATCCTTTTATCTTCTGATCGGTTTTCCATGCTATCCCCTGGCTTCCAAGAGCAAGAGAAACCTTTGTGAATCTGGAATGAGAATTACCCGTGGCTTAAGGGGAAGAAAGAAGAGGTATTTTTCCTTAGTCTCAGTCTCCCTTTGTGTGCAGGAAGAAGAGAGGATCCTAATTGAGAGATTCTTGGGTCTAGATAGAAAGTTGTATGAATTCTTCTTCCCCATAGAAGTTTTCCACATTGGTCCTCAGCTGTGTTACCCTTTTTAGGAGGAAGAATGATGTTTTCTGAGGAGGAGCTAGGCCAACAGTTAGGGGGGAGGTCTGGGCCCAGATGAGAAAGGGCAGAGAAGGGGAGCCTTGACTAAACAATGAATCATTACCTGTGGGATTTTTTCAGAAAGCTAAAGACTATTTATGTTGAATTTGGATCTAGAAGAATGTTGTTGGGAATTTCTGTTTCATGTTTCCTCTGTACCCTGCTATTCCTTTTCTCTTCTGTAGAGTTGACGGTGTGCAGTGGGATACAGAGGGTTTCTAATTTCTTTTCAACCACATTAAACAAATATTTAATGTCCAGCAGGTGCTGGGAACACAATGGTGAACACAACAGGGACAGTTCTTCCTTCCAGAAAGCTTACAGGCAATAAGAGGATACACAAAAATTAAGGCAATTTCAGAAATATTGTCATAGTGTTATGATGGCATTATGGGAGCACATAGTACAGGGACCTAAGCTGAGGGGATTGTAGGGAAGGAAAAGGGGGCCTAGGAGTCAGAGATAGGACTCCTCCATCATGTGATTGCCTAGGGAAGCTCTGGCCTGGCCATGCTCTGTGGTAATTGCTACCACTTACTAAATGTTCCTGGCATAAGATGCAAGCATCTTTGCCTTGACTAATTACTGAGCACCTACTAGGTTTGAGGAGCTGAGATTCTTTGGGGAGTAAACAGCAGGAGGGGGAAAGAATCTGTTTTAAGACAGCCGAAAGTTTGATTTTGGTTCATTAACTGCAGGGTTTAGGTTAATATCTCCTGCCACCTTAAGGTCTCTGGGGTTTAGCTGTGTTCCCGTTGCCATGCCTTTTGAGGTCAGTGGCATGTTCTACCAGGAACTATCCATTTTCCCATAAGCTGGGACATACTGGGATTGGGCTGTTCCTCGGTGTGGGAGATTGCAATTTCTAGTAGCATTGTCAATCTGAAAGAAAATTGCACACGTAGCCCCAATAAATGTTCACCTACAGTACTTCTAACACTAATATTATTTACATAATAGGATCTACAAGAAATAGAAATGGATGAAGTAATACGAAAAGTTCCAGTACCTTTCCCACGCTCTAACAGATGAATGCATGCCCCCCATTTAGAGACCACTGCTTTAGAGAATGTTGATGTTGCAGGGGATGTAAAGAAATGGGCAAGTGGATATGGGATGGAACGGATATGAGAAGAAGATGGGCAACTGGCTTCTCTGAGATTTTCCTCCCTATCTGTAGGGCTTATAGTCTGTTTTAGAAAATCCACTTTTAGGAGTCCATCAATTTCGACTTAGAAGCATGGCCAAGCTGCCTCTCTTTCCTCATGCCCTGTGCTCCATAGCCATCACCTGGAAGATGCCAAATAAATTATTCTAAAAACAATTCATGTGGGCATGACTGCTGAGAATACCAATCTGTGGTCCTCTCTGCCCATCACACTTTGGGCAGACATATTAAGTTTAAGGTATGACAGAGACTCAATGCCAAAAGCATATCTTAGAGGGAGGAAAAGGGGTAGAGATGGGCAGACCAGCTCAAACAGCCAGAGAGCAGCTACACTGTGATGTGAGTAGCTGTGAAACATTTAGTACTTGGCAGAGGGGTGGGAAAGGTTTTCACAAAACCTGGGGGAAGCAGCATCAACAGTGGTATGGTAGATGATTGAGAAAGACAGGAGAGAAAAAGTGCCCTCCCTTATCCCTCCTCCCCCTGCAGGGAATTCCACGTTGCATCCTGGGAGTTCCCTGTCTCATTTGAGTTATATGCCTAGGGCTGAATTTGGCCAAGCGTGCGTGACAGCTATGGGCCTGCTCTTTCCCAGGCCAACCCCAAGGCTCTGTGAATTCTTTTCTACCCAGCTCCTCCTTGCCCAGAGTTGGGCTTCTGGCTTAGCTGGCATAATGCTACCAAGCAGGGGGTAGAGAAGTCTGGAGGCAGGGACAATAGTTACATCTCCTGAACCTGAGAGCCCTCCCTGCTTTCTCCCCTTCCACCAGGCCTAGAACCTTTTGTGCCACGTTCCTTTGGCAGCTCAGCAGAAACTCTTGCGAGTTTTGTTTTGCTTTAAACCTTCTTGTCATTGCCTTGCACTGAACCGTCAGCTAGGGGAAGGAAGAAAGATAGCATTCCCCCCTTGGCTGAGGCAGATGTTGCATCCACCCTCGGAAGTGGAGCTTTCGCTCTTTTTATTTAGCTCTGAGGTGTGAGTACTGGGGGGGTGTGACACCGGAGGGGAGTGTGTGCATGCAGCGTGGGAGAGGGCGGCCGAGCAGAGGGTGAGGAGGGCACTCTGGGGAGCTGTCTCTTCTCTATGCCAGAGTTGGAGTGTTCAAAAAAGGCATACAGCAGAGGGCCAGATAAGGGGAGACATTCCCTGAGGAAGCTGTCCACCTAGGGCAGGGCTTTCGGATGGAGAGTGAGAAAGGGGCATTCTCTACGTCCATCATCCTCCTGTTGTGACCTTAGAGAGACTGCCTTCTCTCTGGGGGCTGGAAGGCCAGCAGGTACAGAGCACATCTCCAAGCTGTGCGTGTGTTAAGCTAGAGATGCAGAAGCAGGGAAACTGCTCTGAATCCTCGGAGGAGTGGCAACGGGTTATAGCAGCAGGAGCTGGCTGAAGCCTGTCAGTCCTTATGTTGATTTTGGGCTACTCTCCCCTTTTGCCCCCTAGTCCAGGGTTTTCAAGGTAGGACTTGAAAGGTATTCTGATGTCTGTTCTTACATGCCAAACAGGATTGCCTTCAGATCAACCCAGAGAAACCTCTCCCTTATCCTATTTTTGGAGGAGAAGATTCTGCTGTCCCATGGGCAAGGTATCATAACTCAGACAGCCGGGAAGTCCCTCATGATGTCTAAGCCAGCCACACCCGTTCTGGGCCTGAGCTGGCTCTGATAAGGGGTGCCTCTGCCGACTGTCCTCGGCCTCCTAGGGAAGCTGGCCCTGGTCCTTCCTTGCTGGAGCCACTGAGGGCTGGGCTGCTTCTCCTCCCAAGCCTTGGGTCCCCGCATAGGCTCATAGCAGACACAGATTTTCCACTGCTGCTTTTTCCGTCTCCCGCCAGCCTGGGCAGGGCTGTGTAATTCCCCAGCGTGGGGTGGGGGCAATGACTTCACAGACTGACATTCTTGTCACCTCTCCTAGCTCATGTGTTAAGTCTGGTACTTCGGGCCAGATGTACTCCCGATTTGGTTGGGATTTTCTCTCTTATGTTCTTGGGGACGAGGTTTCTTCTCATTTTCTTGATGTATTTTTAGGGGAAACCCTTTTCCAGTGTTTCCAGCATTTTCTCCCTGCCAAGTCTTCCTTCCCCTCTTCGGGAAGCGGTATATTTTAGAAGCAACTGTGGAGATAAGGGACTAAAACCCCCTACTGGGCTGGACAAGTATTTATGTGAAATCACAGCTGCTGAGATCAAGGCCTGAGAGCCTCTTGGGGGCAGGAAGAATGGGAATGGAAAGTCCAAAATCGGGGATTAGACGAGCTCCCAGTCCCACATGGCTTTCCTGTGCCATGCCACATGTCAGAGAGGATTCCCAAGGCTACTACGCTGACAGCCCCAAACTGCCCCTCCCTGCCACAGGGCATGCTGGGAACTTGGGCAGCCGCTTGTCTTCTTAAGGTAGCTATTGTAAGAGCGTAGGGTGACTTAAGGTGCAGCAGAGAGATGAGAGAAAATGGTAAAAGGGAAGTAAACGTGTGACTTTGATGGCATCTAAGTAAGAGCAAGGCCTGACCTTTTTTGTTTTCCATAACCTGTCTTGTTTCATTTGCTTGGGTCCAAAAAAGGCCAATAATGAACCTTTTATTGAATACAAAATTCATAGGTTAGACTCTGACAGACCTGGTGTCACCATCCGTGAGGACGGGAAAAGATGGGACTCATTCACCCGGGTTGTAAATAAAGAGTGGGAACAGGACTGATTTGCCTAGAGGTGTAGAGAAAAGCAGCATGTGGGCCTGCCCTGAGGTAAATCAGGGAGGGTGGGTGACCAGCCATCCCTGTTTGCCTGGGGCTGAGGGGCCGTCCCAGGAGGCAGGAGCTCCAGTGCTAAAACCTGGAAAGCCCTAGACAAACCAGGACAAGTTAGTCACACCAGAATGAAGCCTCAGCTGAGTGCAGCTGCCTCCACAGCCCAGCCCCACTGTGTGTAGGTTGGCATCCAGCTGCTTCCTGTAGAGCGGTATAGACTGCCACGTACTTACTTGAGTAGTTACAAAACCTCTCCAGGCCATAGTTTGCTTATATGTGAGGTGGGGTTAATAGCAGCTACTACACAGGGCTTTGCAGTGTTTCAGTGAGAAGACACAAATGTGCCTGGTGAAGCATCTGGCACAATTGTAATCACTTAAATGTTCACAATCTTATTTATTACTCATTCATGCAGTTCATTCAATAAATTTGTGTGCATACTATGTGTCAAGCACTGTTCTAGACCTAAGGAACAAAGACAGAAATCCTGCCCTTGTGGAGGGGGATAGAAAAACGTAGGATAAGTATATAATCTGTTCTGAGAGAAGACCTGTAGAGGGAAACAGGTAAGCAGGATAAGGGGATCAAACGTGCTAGGGGCAGAAAAGTCTGTGTTAAATACGGTGGTCAGGGTGGGCATCACGAGGAAGGTGGCATTTGTGCAAAGACCTAAAGGAGGTGAAAGGATGAGACCTACCTAGTGAAGAGGAATCTGAGAAAGGAAACGTGTGCAGGGGCCCTGAAATAGAAAGCATGTCTAGTGCATGCAGAGAATGGCAGGAAGGCTAGCTTGATGGCATCTCAATGAACAAGGGGAAAATGGTAGGAGTTAAGGGGTGGGGGGCTGGGGGCTCATAAAGGGGGCTTATAGGCCATCATAAGGTCTTCTGTACCCAGTTTCATTCCAAGTAAAAGGCACCAGAGAATTCTGGGTAGATGAGTGTCATGGGTTGGGCTGTAAGAGATCATTGTGGAAAGAGAAGAGACTGAGAACAGAAAGGCAAGGGTGGAAGCAGCAGGCCAGTTAGACAGTCGCAGTGGTCCAGGTGAGAGCTGACCATGGCTTAGACCAGGATGGGAGCTGTGCAAAATGAGAAGTGAGGGGACCTTGGATATATTTTGAAGATAGAGCTGACAGATTCCCTGACTAAATGGATACAGTGGATGAGAGAGAGAGAGAGAGGAGTCAAGGGTGATTACAAGGCATTAATATGAGAGCAGGGAGAGGCAGGGCTACCTCAGATGGGGTGCTTTTAGCTAGACTGTTCTTGTTGTTGTTGATGCCATTTTGGCCTTCATTACACTTAGTGGGATGTCCCTTGATGATAACCTCTAATATCTGATGTCTTGATTCCTCATAGTCATCTACTCACCCTTGTTAAGGAGGGAATAACACCTCCTCCCTTTACATTGTGAATCCTGCTTTCTTGAGAAACATCCTAGGTAGATTATTAACAAATTAGCAGAACTCCTATTTCCCTCCAGCAAGCCTGGCCGTCCAGCACAGCAGTTCCAAGTTGGTACAGACTTGCTATCTCAGGTCCCTGAGAGAAAGAACCAGCGAGGCCCTGTCCCCTGGCAACTCTGCCTCTGCCTGCCTGGGGATCAAGATGCCCTGCCCAGAAACACTCCTTTCCCAGGCCCTGGATTTTCTTTCCTGCTGAGAACTGACTTCTCAGAGTGGTGGAGGCAGGGATTCTCTGGCAAGCAGCCTAGCTTGCTTCTAGTGCTTTGGCCAAACCCGCTCCCCTGCAGAGCTCTGCTGTGCCTCTCAGCTTTCCAGCCAGGGTGGTGCTTTTGGGCCCAAGAAGGCAGGAGGCCCTGGATAAGAGCATCAGGTGCCACTTCCCCTGTTTCCCTCTCCTGAGTCCTGGCAAGAGGAAGTGGTCTGCAGTCCCCACTCCACAATCGTGGGTGCCAGTTCACACCCCCACTTTACCTCCAGGCAGGGTCCCCAGGTAGATTTCAAGTACCTCTTCTGATGGTTTTTGTTTCTAGGGTGGAGAAATGGACCCTGCAAACAATACTCCCTTGGGTACCTATTTTCCCATTTTCAAAATCTTGCTCTGTCTTCCTTAGTTCTAATCCAAATCTCTCTCCTTGCCATTTAAAGTAACACTCTTGCATCCTATTCAGTGGAGATGGAGAATAGATGTCTGCCCTCCTGCTAAGCCCCCATTCCCCACCAGTGGAGTAGCCCTTCACGTTGACTAAAGTGTGAAGAAGTCCTCTGGCATCAGTATCCCCATTTTCTCCTTGCAGCTTCCGGTCACCTGCTTTTCTTGCACCTCTGTGTGAAGTTGTGTTAAGTGTCCCCATCCTTTGATTCTAATCCTCCTCAGCTGCTGATCTCTTTTCAAGACAAAGGTTGCCTCACCCTGCCTATAGGGAACCCATGGTATAGCCAACAATGTCCAGTGCCAAAACCAGGGCTGACTTGCTAATCAAGTTGTGTAAACAACTTGATAAATGTCACCTGGCATTAATTAAAGTTAGACGCTGTCTCCTCTTCCCTTAAAGTATAACACCCCAGGGGGCCAGGAGAAGGGCCTAAATATAAGGAAGACACTGGGAATAATTCTGCCTCACTCTTCTCTCTGGCAACATGCCTGGACTATGTGTGCACACTCACACAGGTATGTAAGCACACGTGTGTTAGTGGGGAGCATGCTGATAATCAAGGAGTGAGTACTAATTCAGTGGCTTCACCTTCATTTTTCTCTTTTTATTCCACCTGAATAATAGTGCTTCTCCTAGTACTTTGTCTAAGTAGTACTTCTCTTAGCACCTAGTACATCTCTAAGTACATAGTACTTAGCAGAACAGTAGTACCTCTTAGTGATGTGTGTGTGTCTATGCATGTATGCCTCTGTGTGTGACAGAAAGGATGGCTGTGTGCAAAAAGGGGATGCCCAAAGTTGGAGTCTCGAAGCCTCTACTCTGTTGATCTCCTGAAACCACTGAAACTTGGACAGGACAACTGGCTGGGCTCTGTCTTCTAGCCTCCTAGCATGACCTTGGGCAGATAGCTTATTCTTTCCGGCTTTTGTGTATGAGCCAGTGGGTGGAAGCCAGCTCTGTTTTTATTTTTATTTTTTTAACATTTTATTTTATTTTTTAATTTTTGACTGTGTTGGGTCTTCATTGCTGTGCACGGGCTTTCTCTAGTTGCGACAAGCAGGGGCTACTCTTCATTGTGGTGCATGGACCTCTCACCGCGGTGGCTTCTCTTGTTGTAGAGCATGGGCTCTAGGCGCGCGGGCTTCAGTAGTTGTGGTGCGTGGGCTCATCAGTTGCAGTGTGCAGGCTCTGGGGTGCGCGGGCTTCTGTAGTTGTGGCACGTGGGCTCAGTATTTGTGGCTCATGGGCTCTAGAGCACAGGCTCAGTAGTTGTGGTACACGGGCTTAATTGCTCCATGGCATGTGGCATCTTCCCGGACCAGGGATCGAACGCATGTCCCCTGCATTGGCAGATGGATTCTTTTTTTTTTTTGCGGTGCGCGGACCTCTCACTGTTGTGGCCTCTCACGTCGCGGAGCACAGGCTCCGGACACGCAGGCTCAGCAGCCATGGCTCACGGGCCCAGCCGCTCTGCGGCATGTGGGATCTTCCCGGACCGGGGCACGAACCCGCGTCCCTTGCATCGGCAGGCGGACTCTCAACCACTGTGCCACCAGGGAAGCCCTGGCAGATGGATTCTTAACCACTGTGCCACCAGGGAAGTCCCAGCTCTGTTTTTAAATCATGACCAGCATTTACATGTTAGTGTGAGAGGAAAGTTCTGTGTGAGTCTCAGGAAACACTTTTTTTTTTTCTCTCTCTCTTTTTTTTGCGGTACGCGGGCTTCTCACTGTTGTGGCCTCTTCTGTCGCGGAGCACAGGCTCCGGACGCGCAGGCTCAGCATCCACGGCTCACGGGCCCAGCTGCTCCGCGGCATGTGGGATCCTCCGGGACCAGGGCACGAACCCGTGTCCCCGGCATCAGCAGGCGGACTCTCAACCACTGCACCACCAGGGAAGCCCTCAGGAAACACTTTAATGTTTGTGCTGTTAGTGCTGGAGCGATCCTCCGGGACCAGGGCACGAACCCGTGTCCCCGGCATCGGTAGGCGGACTCTCAACCACTGCGCCACCAGGGAAGCCCTCAGGAAACACTTTAATGTTTGTGCTGTTAGTGCTGGAGCGATCCTCCGGGACCAGGGCACGAACCCGTGTCCCCGGCATCGGTAGGCGGACTCTCAACCACTGCGCCACCAGGGAAGCCCTCAGGAAACACTTTAATGTTTGTGCTCTTAGTGCTGGAGCCTGGAGCAAACTCCACGAGGAAGAGATGAAGTTTTAGGTCTAGGTTAGCTTACCCTGGAGACCAAGAGGAGTGAGTGGCCCCTGTGACCAACTTGTCTTGGTTTGCCCCCATCTTTAGACTGAAAGTTTCACACCCCCTGAGTCTGAGCAAAAAGTCTGTCAGCCACAGAGACCAGTCACCCTAACTGGATCTCATACTTGGGCAGATCGGGAAGCAAGGTATCTTTTTTAAACGGATCTTTTAACTGCCTTCTTCTGTCATTCATCTCTACCCCTTTTTTCTCACTCATTTGCTCCACTTTTATGTCTTTTTCAGGCCTATCTGGAAACCCTGCAGATCTGGAGAAACGTAAACAAGTATTTGGACAAAACTTGATTCCCCCCAAAAAGCCCAAGACCTTTTTAGAATTAGTGTGGGAAGCCCTTCAAGATGTCACACTCATCATCCTGGAGATCGCAGCCATCATCTCCCTGGTCCTGTCCTTCTATCGCCCCCCTGGGGAAGAAAATGAACGTGGGTATCTTGAACAGACCAGCATGACTGTGATCTGGGTTCTTTCCAGCACCACCGAAAAGCACTTAGTATTCACGTTGACAGATTATAGCTTAAAAATGCCCCCCCCCCCATTATCCAGAGTGGGTTCTCCAAAGGAAACTAACAAGTAGCTAGTAAGCTATTCTTCCAACCTATCCTGATTCCAGGGTCTTTTCCCCCTTTTCCCATCAAATCCTTATTCAGAATGTCTTAAATCCTCTATGCTCACTCAACCAACAAAGCCCTGCATCTCAGAGTTCCCCCAGCTGTGTGGGCATCATAGGAAGTAGTAGTGGGAGAGCTACCACGCTGGCAGTCATAAGTTCTTTATATGTGACTTGCCTGTAATTTGTATTGACACGTTTCATGCTATTTAGTCATTTGCTTCTTTTGGGTAAACATAAATAGTTATATTGGTTGTGAGATGATGCCCAATCCTGCTGTCCTCCAGTATCCTGAGAGGAGAGAGAATAGCTGTTATTCTCTTTCCCTGACTTTCTATTCTGGGGGGTTGCAGAAGCACAACCCCCATTTTTAATGTCAACAAAAGCCCCTAGGTGACCCTTCCTTTCTCTCCTTTCCCTGGGCTAGAGTGTGGTCTAGCCGTAACTAGCCCAGAAGATGAAGGGGAGGCAGAAGCCGGCTGGATTGAGGGGGCCGCCATCTTATTCTCAGTGATCATCGTGGTGCTAGTGACTGCCTTCAATGATTGGAGCAAAGAGAAGCAATTCCGGGGGCTGCAGAACCGCATCGAAAAGGAACAGAAATTCTCCGTTATCCGAAATGGTCACATCATTCAGCTCCCTGTGGCTGAGATCGTGGTGGGGGACATTGCCCAAATCAAATACGGTGAGAGCTCTGTGTTTCCTGTACCTGTGCCACCCTCCCTATTTGAAGGCTAGGTCCTTTGGCATAAGGGGGCTGCTTGGAATTGCTGAGGACCCAAAAAGATAAGACCCCAAATTGTGTTAGCTTCTAGGTTAGAGTTTAAGGAGGTTATGGAAGAGAAATTCACAGAAAGCAGGAACTGAAACTCCCAAAGACTGTTAGACTGTACCCTGTGTGTCTTAGATTAAAAGTATATAATATTCAGGCCATGGAAGGTGTTTGGGGATCAGTAACTGTTTGAATTCATAATACACCCGGAATGGAGTCTTATCCCAGATTGTCAGAGCTGAAGTTGTCTTTCAGATGCTCTCCAGATTCTCCCTGGGCCTTTGCCCTATAGGCAGGGCCCATGGGAGCAGCCCTGAGATGGGGTTGGATGGTCCTTACCTACCCTCTTTCCCTGTTGCCCCTTCACCTCTGTGTACTAGGTGACCTGCTGCCTGCAGATGGAATCCTGATCCAAGGCAATGATCTCAAGATTGACGAGAGCTCTCTGACTGGGGAATCGGACCATGTCAAAAAGTCCCTGGAGAGAGACCCCATGTTGCTCTCAGGTATGCCCTCTGGCTACACCAGTTCCCATTCTACCTCCCCCGAGACAGTCAGCCACAGAGACCGTATCCAGACCTTGCTCTCCCTTCTGGCCCTGCCCCAAGGTTCAGCTGAGGCAGTAGCATATTAGTGGGTTGAATGCAAGGATGTCAAGCAACCTTAAGAGGTTCCCTATGAAGCAGGTGCTATAAGGGCTCTGCTGGCTGGGGATGGGTGGTGGGAAAGGAGCCTTACCCTAAAGCAGTTATAGGCACATTGTTTTCCTTACCCCCCAGTTTGCTTGCTCTTGATCTTTTCCTACTGTCTGCTGAGTGTATCACTATCCATGGGAGAGGAAGAAAGAGGGATTGCTTTTTTCCAGGTTTATGTTTCACACCAAAGAATGGCCAGGTATAAAAAAACAACACTTCTCTCGTCTTCTTTCTCATTTAGGGACCCATGTCATGGAAGGTTCTGGCCGAATGGTAGTGACTGCTGTGGGTATCAACTCTCAGACTGGAATCATCTTTACCCTCTTGGGGGCCAGTGAGGGGGAAGAGGAAGAGAAGAAGAAGAAAGGTAAAGGGCTTTCGGGACGAGAGTCTTTTCCCTCCCACCCCCATGGACAAACTAGGAAAGGGAGCAGATCTGGATGCAGTACCTGGTTGGAAGAATCTGCAGGATGATGAAGGCAGATATCCAAACCCCTTGTTGAGCTAAGGGTATCATCCCTGGCTCCCCACAGTGTGCTAATGAAAACCAGATCCTGGCTCTAGGCTCCCCAGTCAGGTTGCATTGATTCCTGTGTCTATTGTAAAGGGATGAGGTAGAAAGCCTGCCCCAAATGAGCTGGAGAGGTGCTCAACTCCCCTCTGTGTAGTCCTCCGACCCTTTTGCCCCTTTTTTCCTCAGACGTGGGGGATTATATGAATCATCAAGGCTAAGGGAAAACTGTCCAGGAGAATAAACTGGAGTCCTGCTGAAACTATGGGCTGTCAGTGGAAGGGAGACACGGCCAGGAGAGTGGGAACAGAGAGGGAATGTCTACCCCAAAGTTAGCCCTGTCTTTGCCATTCACTTGTTCCCGAAAGAAGGAAAAACAGAAGGCAAAAAAAGGATACCAAACCATATCTACACCTTTCCCTAAGAATTCCTTCTTCCCTTGGAGAGAAGGATTTCTGCCAGGTGGCTGGAGGACCATCTTGGGCTGTTTAAGGAAGGGGAGTTAATGAGAAGGAGACAAAACACATTCACTCAGGAGCTAGACTATCCGTTTCTGTAGCTGCCTGCAAGTGAATAAGGAGGACGCTTGCTTGGTGCTGGTAAACTGACATGGAGGCACCTTGCAGGGCCTTTGCCACCAGGCAGAAACAGTTCAAACCTCTCGCTTCCTAACCCCCACCCCATTTCTCCAAGTGGTGTGACTCAGGCCGCGAGCACCCTCCCAACAGGAACTGTGCTCCAGGAGAAAGCAGCTCAGAAGTGGGTGTGCACTCACCTGCATGAGTGGCCTGGTCCATACCCCAAGGATTCATGAGAACCCCTAATGAAAATGGAGGTAAACAGATGCGAGCTTCCTTTACATTCCCTTTCCTGCAACTCAGCCCCCTTCGCTGTTGCCCTTTTGGGCTCTGAGCAGGACCCAAACATTGGATATCTGATCTCTTAAAAGTCACTCTGGGTCTCCACCCCATTTTTTTCTTTCTTGTTCAAACAGGTAAAAAACAAGGAGTCCCTGAAAATCGCAACAAAGGTAACCTTTCCACCCACTCATTTACCATCTCTACCTGCCAACACTCAAACCAGGCCTTCCCAGGCCATCTGCCTCCTCCCTTTTCCTCTCCATAAATTTGTTATCTGCTGCTGTGGCCCAGATGCCTTATCCTGAGGAAGGTGCAGAGATCTGGGGGTGGTCTCAAGCTCTCAAACCCAATCTAAGATGGGACAACAGCATCCCCTGCTGTTGGCTCAAGGAACCTCATGTCAGTCTTGGAGAGCCTGTGAGATTCATCTGCTCTTCCCAGGGTGCTGAACTCTTTGCTTCACTGCCCTAGGCCAGATTTAAACAACAACGGTCATCAGTTTCTGGGTTGGAAGACTTCAGGGTCCTTATGGTGGAAGGAGTTGGGATGGGCAGTCCCTGCACCCTCCTCTTGTTGGCTTCCTCGTCGGTGTCCTCTTCTGATCTGGATTCCTTCTCAGCTAGTCTTCTCAGGGGTGGAGAGCGCCCTTTCTCCGTAACCTCATTCCCCACCTCTCTCTTTGTTCTCTCCACAGTCTGTTTTCTTCCTCCTAATCTGATGTGTGTTGCTTTTTTGGTGGCTGTGTTTACATCCTGTCTCTGTCTTGTTTGTGAGTCTGACAGCAGAGACAGTATCTCCGGAAGGGCATCTAACCAAAAGGGTCGAGCTTGCAGGGGTGAAATTGGAGGGGTGCCAGGAACCAGCAAGAAGTGCTCTCTTGAGACAGCTCCTAGAGATTCTTTCCTTTTGTAACCCACATCATAGTAGTTTTTAGAAATAAAGGCATCATGTCGGAGAACCAGGGCTCCACAAAAATAATTCTTTAATTTTAGATTTCTTTAACTCTTCTTTTTAAAGCAAAGTGGATTTATATGTCTGTCTTTATCCTGGCTTTCTCTTATTCCAGGGAGTCCCTCACACCAGCTTCTTCCCTTTTCCCCTAGGTCCCACCCTGTACCCCCCTACCTTCATCAGACAGGGGAGAAAAGAGATTTCCTTCCCCTATCGTTCAACTAATATGAGAGGGAACTGGAAAATACCCTGTGTCTGGGGTCTGTGTTTCTTCCTTGACAGTCGATATAGATATAGAGATAGAGATAGAGATAGAGATAGAGATAGAGATATAGTGAGAGAGAGATGAACCTTTCAAAGAGCTGACTAGGACCCTTGTGCTCGAGGAATATCTACCAGCCTTCCCCTTCAGCCCCCTTCTGCGGTAAAGATTCACTATATTAAGCACTGAATTCCAGGAAGGATGGTTGTTGGTAATAGCACTTAGTGGCATGACTAATCCTCTTGCTGGAATATACCTGGCTTGGGGCTCTGAGGTAGTGCCAGGAAGCTGCCAGTAAAGTGGAAATCCATACCCTAAAAGCACCAGATTTCACCTCCGGTTGTTAAGATATCATTCCAAAAGCCCTAATAGAGGGTCAAAGTCAAGTTCCCTGTCTGGCATGGGGTGAGGGTGGTCAGATCTGATGTCAGGGGTCCAAGGTATATTCCAGGAATAAGACAGAAGGATTTGTTAGTTTCCACTTGCCTGCTACTCAGTGCTACTACCTTGCCTGCTTACCTGTCCTATTTGTGTGCACACCCTAGCAAAGACTCAGGATGGAGTGGCCTTGGAAATCCAGCCACTCAACAGCCAGGAGGGGATCGACAATGAGGAAAAGGAGAAAAAGGCAGCCAAGCTGCCCAAAAAGGAGAAGTCGGTGCTGCAGGGCAAGCTGACGCGCTTGGCTGTACAGATTGGGAAAGCTGGTGAGTAGGGTGGAGCCTTCTTGGTTTGTTTATCAGTGCTATTCTGGATCCTCGCTACTTTGATTGCCTTCTTTCTACACCAACCAGGTCTGGCAGAAAGAAGCTGAAAATTCCAAGTGGCTAGTGCAGTCCAGGTAGCTGTGCCTCTCTCTGCGACTGTTTAGCTTTTGCAGAGAGAGATGTTTTCCTGTGTGTTAGGGTTAAAGGGCAAACAAATGAGAGATTTACATTAGCAAGAAGGAAGACTTTAATAGCTACTCACCTGCTTGTGTATTGGCTTGTAAGTTCCTTAATGGTAGAGAAGGCTGTTGTTTGCTGAGGGCAATTCCCTAGCACAGGAATGGCCAGGCATAGAGCAATCAGTTCAGAATAAGGACTGGAGGGAAAAGGAAGACAGTGATTAAAGAGGCACTTTGCAGAGCAGAGGTCCTGTGCTTTGTGAGAGGAAGCAGCTTCTCCATTGCTTGCCTCTGCACTCTCCTCTCTCCTGCCTTCTTTCAGTGGTGGGGTGGGGCGGGGGATTTAGAGGAGGGAACAAAGGAAGATTGCTCCTTCAGTGCACATATCCCTTAAACTGCAGTCTTTCCCCACTGTTTATTTGCCGACCTCACCTCTCTGTTTACTACAGTCAGAGTCTAGTCCAGTACATTTCTGTGTGGGGCCTGAGATTCTGCGTTTCTAACAGCTCCCCAGGTGATGCCAGTGCTGCTGCTCTGCTAAGCGCACATTGAATAGCAAGAATCTACGCTGTCCACTACTGCAGCCACTAACCTTGTGTGGCTGTTTCCATTTAAATTAATGAAAAATTCATGAAATTAATGAGAATTAGATCAAGTTAAACATTCAGCTCCTCAGTCACATTAACCTATTTCAGTTGGTCAATAACCACGTGTGGCTAGTGGCTGCCATATTGGACAGTGCAAATAGAGAACATTTTAAGCACCACAGAGAGTTTTACAGAGTATCAGTCTGGCCTGTTCATCCAGTTCTAGTACCTAGCTAATTTTGACCACCATGAAGTCTCTTGCATATAAACAATACACAGATGAGGGACTT
This sequence comes from Kogia breviceps, assembly GCF_026419965.1. Taxonomy (NCBI): domain Eukaryota; kingdom Metazoa; phylum Chordata; class Mammalia; order Artiodactyla; family Physeteridae; genus Kogia; species Kogia breviceps. Next base: position 66,995,651 of record NC_081310.1, on the reverse strand, counting down.
CCCTGGTGGCGCAGTGGTTAAGAATCCGCCTGCAAATGCAGGGGAAACGGGTTCAAGCCCTGGTCCGGGAAGATCCCACATGCCGCGGAGCAACTAAGCCCGTGCGCCACAACTGCTGAGCCCGCGTGCCACAACTACTGAAGCCCACGCACCGCAACAAAGAGTAGCCCCCGCTCGCCGCAACTAGAGAAAGCCTGCGCACAGCAACGAAGACCCAACGCAGACAAAAATAAATAAATTAATTAATTTTTTAAAAAACACAATACACAGGTGAGATAAATTGCAAGTGTGGAATCAAATTGCTGAGCCTGGCACACGGGTTTGAAACATTAAACAGATCCTACTGTTGTGCTCCTTACCTTATTCTTTAGGGAGTACAAGCTACCTGAGGGCTAGCCACTGGTCTCCTCTGTTGATTCATTTCACATATCATCTAGACCAAGGACCAGCGGGAAGAGAGTGAGCTGCCTTGTACCACCCTGAGAGTGAATGCCTCCTTAAATTTTGCAGCCTAGGTGCCTTGCTTGCCTCACCTCTTAGGCCTGACCCTGATGAAGCAAAGTACAAAAGAATATGCTTTTAATGATACAATCACCTCTAGCCTTGTTCTGATTCCTCTGAATCACTGAGCCCTCAGGAAAAGCAAAGACACAAATCAAACTATGATTTGAAGTGGAACGTTTCCCAGATATTGTGCCACAGGTAGCTACAGATGCCCCAATACTGATCGCCTCAGCCCTCAAGAGTAGCCAGGCAGCACCCAAGGCAGTTGGAACGCCTAGACCAGTTGTTTTCTGATCTTGAGCAGATTCTTCCATTGTAGGATATGTAGGATGACCAACTATCCCAGTTTGCTTGAGACTTTCTCAGTTTTAGCACTGGAAGTCCCACAGCCCAGGAAACGGCTCAGTCTGAGGCAAACCAGGATGGTCGGTCCCCCTCCAGTGTGCCATACCAAAACCTCTCTGTGCCTTAGAGAGACACATAAAAGGGGATGATAATAGTAACATCTCACAGGATTGTTGTGAGGGTTAAATGAGTTAATACCTGTGAAGTGCTTGCCTGACTCACAGTAAGCACTATATTAATAGTTGTTACTATTGTCATCTTCTGTCTATGCCACGTCAGGGGAAAGGTTGGGAAGCACCGCTGTAAGGCTTAGTTACGTAGGTGATGTGCTAACACCGTAGGGCAACACTGTGAACAAGTTGTGAATTGCCTGACACTCTCAGGCTACTAGGGAAGAAGTTAAAATTGATAAACTACTAGGAAATAGGCACCTATAGTCACTACATTATGATTCGTAGGAAGAGAGTAGGTCTGAGATAGAATCATAGAATGCTATTTTAGAAAACTAGACCAATCCTGTTATTTATGAATGAGGAAATAGGCCCAGAGAGGGTCAAGGCCAGTCCAAAGCCACGAGTCAAGTTGGTGCAGTGCTGAGAACAGCACCCATGTCTTTAGAATGCAAAGCCACCTCTTTCCCCTACACTGTAATGTACAAGCACCAGAGAATGGATAGGGGCTTTGGGTATGACTTAGATAGTCATTTGAAAAATTGATAGCAAAGGCTACAATTTATGGCAGTCCATCTCTGGCTAGGGCCCTAGGAATACCCTGAAGCCTGGGTTCATTTGACTTGTTTCCTGGACAGGTCTGATCATGTCTGCAATCACAGTTCTCATCCTGATTCTGTACTTTGTGATCGACAACTTTGTGATACAGCGCAGACCATGGCTGGCTGAGTGTACTCCCATCTACATCCAGTACTTTGTCAAGTTCTTCATCATTGGCATCACTGTGCTGGTGGTGGCTGTGCCAGAGGGTCTGCCACTGGCAGTCACCATTTCACTGGCTTACTCTGTGAAGGTGAGACTGGAATGAAACCGTGTCTTCTTTCAGAACAGAGACCGGAGGGGAGGGTACCGTGTAGCCTCTGGTGAAAGGATGGGCCGCTCTGTCTTCATAAACTCTGGGTGATGCCTTCAGGAGCAGAAGCCACTGGCACTTTGGAAGGACCATCTGGATCAGTTGCATCAACGTTTAAGTAACCCAGTAGAATCTTAAGAGTATTTACAAAAATGGTATCCTGCATTTTTGTGTGGGACCAGAGAATGAAATGTGGAGAGGTGCTGGCTAGGAAATGGCCTTGGACCTGTATTTGGGAAGTCTTTTCTCTTCTCCTTTGTAGAAAATGATGAAAGACAATAACCTGGTACGGCACTTGGATGCTTGTGAAACAATGGGCAATGCCACAGCCATCTGCTCCGATAAGACAGGCACATTGACCATGAACCGCATGACTGTGGTGCAGGCTTATATCGGAGAAACCCTTTACCATCAAATCCCAAGCCCTGATGTCCTCATGCCCAAGGTCCTGGACCTCATTGTCAATGGTATTTCTATCAACAGTGCCTACACCTCCAAGGTTCTGGTAAGCGTCTCCTTTGCCAGGACACTTAAAATGGGTAGGTGGAGGGAACCATTAATTTTCTCTTGTTTATTCTGCCTGAATCGCCATCCCACATCCTGTCTCCCACTCCCCAGTGAACACGTTTGGGGTGAAACTAGGAAATAATCTGCGGGAGCAGATTGGGAGATGGGAAGGAAAGGGGGAGGCAGGTAGGAATCTATGGCTATGAAATGACCTCCAATCACCAGGTAAAGGCAGTATCTCTAAAAAGATCTTGGGACTTCTCTGGCAGTCCACTGGTCAAGACTTCGCCTTCCAGTGAAGGGGGTGTGTGTTCAATCCCTGGTCGGGGAGCTAAGACCCCTCCCACATATGCCTTGGGGCCCAAAAACCAAAACAAAAAACAGAAGCAATATTGTAACAAATTCAATAAAGACTTTTAAAATGGTCCACATCAAAAAATCTTAAAAAATAATAATAATATAAATAAATAAATAAAAAGAGACCTCATGCTGGTCAGGAGTAAATCACTCAGTTTCTAGAAACTAAGAGAGAGCGTTAGCATAAGACCCACACAGGGTGAGACAGCAGCACCACCCCCAGGGCAACTAAAAAATCCCCAAGCCCTGGGTGGCTCAGGGACCACAGTCGGCACCCCCACGGGCCCTGGGTACATGTGTGAAAGCCTCGAGCAGAGTACTTCCCTTCCTAGGTTCTCTCCCCGGCTTCGGCACCTCATCCAACACTCTCACGTGTGTCTTTCCTCTCAGCCTCCAGAGAAGGAGGGCGGCCTGCCACGGCAGGTGGGCAACAAGACCGAGTGCGCCCTGCTGGGCTTCGTCACGGACCTGAAGCAGGATTACCACGCCGTGCGCAGTGAGGTGCCCGAGGAGAAGCTCTACAAGGTGTACACCTTCAACTCGGTGCGCAAGTCCATGAGCACCGTCATCGAGAAGCCCCGCGGTGGCTACCGCATGTACAGCAAGGGTGCTTCTGAGATCATCTTGCGCAAGTGAGCGCCCCTCCCCCGCTTCTTCCTCCCTTAAGGATCCTCCCCTCAGGGAGGTCAGGGTGCCAGGCCTCACACTGAATCCACCTGGATGATGAGTGAACCCTCCTTCCAGGCGGTGACATCGTGACTAACATCTGAGCTTGGTTCAGGCCAAGCCTTGCTGTTAAGTACTCTGGATACTGTACTTACTCTTCACAGCTCAGTGAGGTAGATGCTGTCATTATCCCTGTTTTACGGATGAGAATTCAGAGGTGCTGGGACGTTCAGTAACTTGCTGGAAGTGATACAGCTCTTAATGGCACAGCCACGGTTCAGACCTAGGCAATCCAAACTTCCATTTCCTATTCTGAAAAGAGATAATAATACCCACCCATCTCACAGGGTTACTCTGATTAAGTGATTCAATGTATGTAAAATGCCTTGCACATAGCAAGTATTGATACTAGAAATGTTAGTTCTGCGTTCCCTTTTCCTTTTTATTCTCAGTTCTGATCACAGGAAGTTGCATAATCAAAGTGGCTAGATGATCCATAGGTCATTAAAAGGTGACCTATGTGGATCACCTATGTGGATATAGGACCAGTAGCTAAAAACCAGTACCCCAGCTTGGCTTTAGCCACCCCCTTTCGAGTGACTCGTTCTTTTTGAGAACACCCTCTGCACTGAGCACTCTAGATACTGAGGATTGAGAAAGTGTCTCTACCTTTGTGAAGCTCAAAAGAGCAGGCGATCCACAAATGACCCTTGATATTGTATTCACATATGAACATGGGAGAATCAAGTGCTCTGCCCACCTAGACGTTACCCACCTACTGGCCACCCCACCTTGGAAAAAGGGGCTCAGCTTTGGGTTATGAGTGGAGATTTATGGCCACAGAACAGTGTCTTTAGGAGTAATGCAGAGTGGCCAGAATGTCTGTAAATGACTATGCAGGCACATGGTGGGGATGCTGCTTTCTGACTGTGTGCCCCGCCAGGTGTAATCGAATCCTGGACAAGAAAGGGGAAGCAGTGCCATTCAAGAATAAGGACCGAGATGAGATGGTCCGCACCGTCATCGAGCCCATGGCCTGTGAGGGACTCCGGACTATCTGCATAGCTTACCGGGATTTCAATGATGGAGAGCCCCCATGGGACAACGAGAGCGAAATCCTCACTGAACTGACCTGTATTGCAGTGGTGGGCATTGAGGATCCTGTGCGCCCAGAGGTGAGGCTTTGACTTGAAAAAAGGGCTAGGAAACATAAATGGAAGTCTTCCAATGGCCCCGGCCCATGCGCCGGCCCAGTGTGACCTAATGCGAGGCCACCCAGGAGTCGCAGGTACTGGGGTACTAGCTCCACTTCTAGTTGTAACTTAGGAAACTTAGGCAAGTTACCTAACTGTTTCTCATTTGCTGGGATAGACGTTTCTCTGCTTCCTGCTTCACAGAACTGCTGTAGAGTACTGAACTGATAGAAAATGGCATTCCTATGGTTCATGCTCTCTGAGGGGTAAGAAGCTTAGGTTTTACTGGGCTTATTGTTAGGTACTCAAGAATCGTCAGGAGATGGAATTAACTGGAACACCAACTTTGTCTCTAGCCACCTTCTTTCAAGCAACACATTCTTGTCGAGCACCCCCAGAATAGCTGAGCACTACTCTCCATTCTAGGGCTTTGAAAAAGTCTCTGCTTCTACGAAGTTCAGACCAATAGACTATCAACCATCAAGACCCAGAGGCATGACAGTGTGTCATGCATTTGGGAAACTTAAAAGAATTGATATTGTTGAAGTATGTGCCAGGGGGGTGGAAGGTGGTTAAAACTTCTGCTAGAAAGGAAGGCAGTGGCAAAATCTCAAAAGGCCAGGCGTTCCCTGCTAAGAAATCTAGATTGTAAGCGGGAGAGTAAGCTTTCACACCTGGCTCCTGAAGCAGATTTCCCCTTCAACTCATGGCACAATAAGGCAAATTCAAATGTGAGTATCATGGATAGGACAGAAGCGAGGTGGCACCAAGCAATATAAAAATGACCAGACTTAGCCCATGCCCCATGGTTCTGCTTCCACGGTGCCTCTCCCCTGCCCACAATGAAGGGACAACTGAACAGGAGCAGCTTACCAGGCCTCACCACTCCCACCTCCTCCATTCCTCTTGCCTCACTCTCCACAGGTACCAGAAGCTATTGCCAAATGCAAACGAGCTGGCATTACTGTCAGAATGGTGACAGGTGACAACATCAACACAGCCCGGGCCATCGCCACCAAATGTGGCATTGTGACACCTGGGGATGACTTTCTGTGCTTGGAGGGCAAAGAATTCAATCGACTCATCCGAAACGAGAAGGGCGAGGTGGGTCTTGGGTGGGAGGAATCAGGGCCTCCTTTATTAGGCGAGGGCTGGTTCACGTGTAAGGCATCTGGGACAGGTGGGAGGAAGTGGGTGGTTTTTAAACTAAAATCTATTCATAGTGAGATGTCCCTTTTACCAAAGCTGTTCAGACAGTAAAATTGGATTTTTTTCTTCTCACTATCTTCATTCACAAACCATCTTTTGAGACGGGGTCACTAACCTTTCACGTCTTTCCATTTTTCTCAATTGTGGGATGATTTTGTAATGATTTCCTTCTACCTCACCCCTCCTATGTCACTGCCTTGTGACTGACAGTGGCACAGGTTGGTAAGAGGACATGGTATGGGTGTGGAGCAGGCCAGAGCTTCCTGGTCAATGTAGAAATTGAACCTAAGACCTCAGAAGCACTACTTTAGCCACCTGAGCCAGCAGCTAACCCTGGCCCACCTCTGTCAAGGGTCTAAGAAATACGGAATTGGCTCCCAGGTAGGGAGTTGGTAAGAAAAAGAAGACAAGCAGGGCCTGAATGGTCACCATCCATGAATCCGCCCTGGCGCCTGAGTTGGCTGCTTCACCTCCACTGGAGGCCAGGATAACACTCCCCTGGGGGCCATGGAATACCAGCTCTCCCAGAAGCTCAGCGTGGGTAAAGAAGTAAGATTTTCCCGGATGGCTGTTCTGAGCTTGACTGACCCAGGTGTGGTCTGGTGTTGGCAGGTAGAGCAAGAAAAGCTGGACAAGATCTGGCCTAAGCTCCGGGTGCTGGCGCGATCTTCCCCCACTGACAAGCACACACTGGTGAAAGGTGAGGTTGGTTCCCGAGTAGGTGCCTAGGATAGAGGAAGGCAGGCCAGGATGAGAACAGATAAGAGCCATCAGCCAAAGCAACTCTCCTGTCCTGAGTAGGGAGGTCCTAGGAGAGCTTCCCCGCTCATTGGAAGAACATACAGTTTAGCAAACATCTGAGGCCCTGGTGAGTATAAGATATATAATATAATAAAGTTGTTTTTAAACATTATCCTATCTTGTTTGTTGATAGTACTGTGAATTAGCCAGTACAGGTTAAGCTAGTCCCATTTTGCAAATAAGGAAGTTTGAGGCCGAGACAACAAGTAACCTATCCAAATTGCCCAACTGGTAAGTGGGAATGTTACCATTCAATCCCTAGGTCTCTGCCTTCAGATCATCCAGTGCTTTTTCTACCACATAATAGCTGCCTCGGGGCACTGGACAGGATATTCGACAAGGTCAGACTTTCTTAGGTTAGAGTGCTACCCGTGAAACAATTTACTGCCATCGGGTAACACTATAGAACCTCTGGCATAGGGAAAAAAAGAAGGAAAGAGTGTAGAAAGGGAGGTGGTGGCAGGGACCGGAGAGGAAGACCAAAAAACTGCCTTTCATGGGGAAATGGCCTCAGATGGCACACGTGGAACTCACTGTAGCATGTCTGTTTTTCCCAGGCATCATCGACAGCACTGTTGGGGAACAGCGGCAGGTGGTGGCTGTCACTGGGGATGGCACAAATGATGGGCCGGCTCTGAAGAAAGCAGATGTTGGTTTTGCCATGGTAAGCAGCTCAGCATAGTGTGTCTCTCTCTGCTGCAAGCTGCCTCCTCCAGTGGGAAGCCAGGACAGGCTTCTGGTAACCTGCTGCTTCCCGTACCTTCACATCCCCCTTTGTGCTTTTTCTCTTAACTCCATCCCACCTACCTACCTGGCCAATAATAATATGTATGATGAGGGACCCATCAAGTATGAAGGCAGGGAAATCATGAGGTATCATTACCCAGCAAAGCAAGACCAACTGAAACTTGCCCATGAACATGATGATATTGTCTGCCTAGGCACACTCTAGAAAATTCACATTCTATATGGAAAATGTGCACTCTATAGTTAGCACTGTTCGTCACTCTGCTTCTCACTCGTGACACCTGGAGCATCAGAGTCACTTGGAAAGTTCATTTAAAATCATATATTCCAAGGTTCCACAGTCGGCTGTCTTGATTCAGTAGCATCTGAGCTGGGTCCCAGAAGTGTTTGGATTTTCTGAACAGGCACACTTATTGATTCTAATGCTCAGGGACATTTAGAGAAGTCCCCGGATTGCAAAGTACATTCTCACACTCAAGTAACGTATGATTGTAAGCTTCCCATACACATTGAACTGTTGGTGATTTTTAAGCAGTGGAAGAAGATTCAAGAAGAAATCTGACTTTAGGGTGCTCTCTTTAACCAAAAGATAAATTTTTAAAGTTTTTACTCTAAGAACTTTCAAGAATATACAAAAATAGAATAGTTTATTGAATCCTCATGTATCTGTCACCCAGCATCAAATATCAATACTTGGCCAGTTTTGGCCCACACATACACATTTCCCCATCTCCACCTGAATTACTCTGAAGCATATCCAAGATATTATGTCATTTCATCCAGTGTGTGTCTCTGGAAAATAAATATGTATCAATAAAATATCTAAAAGAATCATAGTAGCATTGTCTCACAACAAAATGGATTCCTACTATCATCAGATATCTAGTCAGTGTTCACATTTCCCCAAATGCTTCATAAATGTTGTTTTTATAGATTATTTGTCTAAATCAGAATGCAAACAAGATCCATACATTGCAACTGGTTGATATATCTCTTGAATCTATTACTCTCTAACAGTATTTCCTGAAGTGTGCTCTTCCAACTCTACCTGGAAACCTACAGAAATGCAGATTCTCAGGCCTCACCCTGGATCTACTGAATCAGAAAGCTTGGAGTTGGGGCCCAGCAGTCCATGTTTTAAAGTCCCTCTGGGTGATTCTGACACATCCTAAAGTCCGGCAACCACTGACCCTATAGGATCTATGTGTCAGGGGTCCCCAAGACCACCCTTTACATTTGTGCATTCACTGGAAGGACTCAGGGGACTCAGCATACAATTGTACTCATGGTTAAGATTTAGTCCATTGGTATAGTAAGAATCTAGTAAGGCAGAAAGTCACAGGTAGAGTCTGGAATCCACACGCAGGGTCCCTTATGATCTCTTCCTCCCATGAGGGGTCACAAAGAGCACCTTCTTCCCCCAGCAATGAAAATGCAGCAATACATGTGATGTTTCTGCCCAGAGAAACCCACCAGAGACTTGGTGTCGTAGGTTTTTATTGGGGTTGGTCGTATAGGCACCTTCTGCCTAGCACTTGCTAAGATTCCAGACTTCCAGAAGGAAGCAGGTTTTCAGTGGAAACCATATGTTTGGGCACAGTCTAGGTACAGTGAATCACTAATTAATTTTCAGTTAATTGTTGACTGAGAGCCAAGTTTCCAGCTGCTAGCCGAGGACCAACCTTGCAAACAGGACTTTCTCAAGAAAGCAGTCTCAGGCCTGCTATGTTAACTCTTTTCTGCACAATCCCTTTCCATCTTTTTTTCTAGCTACTTAGTTTTGAAGGAATAAGGTTGTTTTTCTACATAGAATATCCCATGGCAGGGATTTTGTTGATTGTATCCCTATAGTGTCCTTTAACCTGTTCTTTTAGCCCTTGTATTTCCTATAAACTAGTACTTGGTTCTATGAGCAATCAGATTCTATATCCCATCTTTCATTAGGGGCTGCAAAATGACAATGTTCTGATTTTCTTTATTTATTAACTTGAATACTTTTGTAAAAAGAAATTTGCCCTCGTCGACTATATGGTTACTGTGAGGTTCAGTTCCTACATGAAAGATAGGTTAAATGCTTGATTTTTTTCCCTTTATTTACCATTTTCAAAATAATGAGTTGACTTTTTAGGATCCTCCAAAGGTGAACAATGAATTGTTCACTTCTTAAAATTTACTAAACTACTCTACTAAAAGTTAATTGTCTGTTTTTTAAAAATATTATGAGCTCATGGTTTTAAGTATATGTGATACGTTTTGATCCATTGCCCTTACTATTATTCTGATGTTTATACTGGCCCCATCATTAGCCTCTTCAACACTGCTAATAAGTCCTTTGGGTACAACCTCAGTTGTCTTTAATAGCTTTCTTGGTCTCCCGCATGATAAGATGTTCCAGATTCATCATGCATATTTCTTGTCCTAGATCTAGAATCATCCACTTCTCAAAGGAGTTCTGCTTCATTTCAGTGAGAAATGATATTTAGAGAACACAATCTGAATGTCAGGATGTTCCTTACTTCTGAGTAAATTATTGTTTCTAGAACTTTTCAGTGGACAAAGCTAGGAAATATATCTTTTATGTCTTTTTGTTTTTGTGTTTCTTTGTTTTAAACATAAATACTTCATGAATTCATATTGGCATTTCCAATTCAAATTTAGAATTCTAGAACTCTAACTTCCTATTTTACTTCCCTGATTTTATATTTATCTCTTAAGCTGAAAAGTTTGATTCCTAACAGCATTAACATAATTATTATTTGCTTTATCCTAAAATATATGTAATAGTCTCAAAATAGCAATAATAATACAATTACTCTACTAAAAACAGTTAAAGATTTTTCTTGTAGTTCTTTTTATCCTGTGGGTATATCCTACTATATCCTAATATCAAGTTACTGTGTTTTTCAAAAAGTCATTTGGAACTTTTCCCTTGGTATGGTTGTGCTACCAACTGGTTATACCAGTTCATTTATATCATGGGTTTTTTTCTTCCATTTTTGAGATTGCTTGTTTTAAACTTAATTTTGTTTTATACTTGTATAAAGTCGTTACATAATTCTAAAGTAAAATATACCAACAAGGTCTATTCATAGACGTCTAGCTTCTATCCCTATCACCTCCACCCTGTTGCCTCCTTCTCAATCCCACAGATAACTTACTTCTTTGATTTTTGGTTTATCTTTCTGTTTGCTCCTTTAAAATACAATCAAATGTGTTGTATATTTATATCCTACTCTCTTAGATAAGTGATACTTATTTATATTTATCTATATACACACTATATACTCTTTTTTCCACCTTGCTTCTTTTCATTTAACAACCTAACTTAGAGATTATTCTGCAGTAGTACATATATAAAGATACTCTTTCTTTCTTTCTTTTTTTCTCTTTCTTTCTGTCCTTTCTCTTTACAGTGCATGGTATAGCATTGTGTGGATGTGTTAGAGAGCTTTTTGATGGGGAAATTGAATTGTATAGTCTATCTAACAGATATTCATTTGTTGCAATCTGGATAGGAAAATAATACTACCAGGTAAATGGTACAAATAATCTACTAGTGCAGGTCAGATTCACAAACAAGCCCCTCTGTAGGTTATAGGGGTTGTAAGACATGGAATAGAAGAATAGGCTGCAGATGTTAGGGACAGCTTTGCCAAGCAAGCAGTGCTTAATTAATTGAATGGAACCTTAAGGACAGATAGAATTTAAATAGATGGGGAAAGAGGATGTTCCAGGCTTGGAGAAAAGGGTGTAATTAGAAGACTGGACTCTAGAAGTGAATGAGAGATTCAGAGAATTGTGAATAAAGCAGTAGGGGTTTTTTTTGTTTGTTTTTTGTTTTTTGCGGTACGCGGGCCTCTCCCGTTGCGGACCACAGGCTCCGGATGCACACGCTCAGCGGCCATGGCTCACGGGCCTAGCCGCTCCATGGCATGTGGGATCTTCCCAGACCAGGGCACGAACCCATGTCCCCTGCATCGGCAGGCGGACTCTCAATCACTGTGCCACCAGGGAAACCCAAGCAGTAGGTTTTGAGCAGAAAGATATAGCAGGTTGGAAAATGAACCAGAGTTCACTTGTTGAGGGCTTTGACTACCAGACTAGAAAGTTTACTGTTTCTAAAACACTGCTTTCAACCACTGATCTGTCTATTTAGAAACCTTTAGTGGTTCCCCAGTGACAGGATTTTGAATAAGTACAGGACATCTGAACTGTACTACCAGACTACTCTTCCTGGGAAAAAATGTAGAGTAACTTCAAGGTGCGGGGGAGATAAGGATTTAAATTAGATATTGGCAGTGGCAGAAGAAATTTTTAAATTTAGAGGTAGAACAGATAGGACTTTTTCCCTATCTTGTAATTATTTTCTAAGATAGGGAAGTAGGAGGGACGGGAGAAAGGAATATCAGAGATAACTGTAGTTTCCAGTCTGAGTTCAGGAGTAAGGTGGTGGCATCATGGCCCAGTCGCCTTTCCCACAGAGTGACAGTGACACATTTTCCCTTCATTTTCTTTGGGAGAGAAGACCACTCAAAATATGGTGGTTTAGTCTGTAGGGTTTGTGTGGCTAGTGTGCCCTCTAGTGTTTATGCTGAGTTCTGAAGCTTCTTGGAGGTCAAGATACGAGTTCAGAATGTACATGAATTTTGTCCAGTTCCTCACTGTTTTCCTTCCCCTTCTTACCTCAGGGTATTGCAGGCACGGATGTGGCAAAGGAGGCCTCTGACATCATCCTAACAGATGACAACTTCACCAGCATCGTGAAGGCAGTGATGTGGGGACGAAACGTCTACGATAGCATCTCCAAGTTCCTACAGTTCCAGCTCACTGTCAACGTGGTGGCTGTGATTGTGGCCTTCACTGGAGCCTGTATCACCCAGGTGAAGGGAATGTGGGGTGAGCTGAGATGGGAAGGAATGAGGCTGGGGCTAAGGATCAGGGGGTGCAGGGTGTTGACTGAGGAGTAAGGACCAGAGTTTCCGAAGGGGTGTTGGGGCAGGAATTGGCTCTACTAGGTCTCCATCTGCTCCTGTGGGATGATGATAATTTATCTACCATTAATGTAGCACTTACATGTTAGCCAGCATGATGAGCACTTATATGTAGTTTCTCTGTTCTTCAGAAACAACCTTGCAAAGTAGGTATTATCCCCATTTTACAAGTGAAGAACCCGTGGCTCAAAGAGGTTAACTAAGTTTCTCAATGTCACTCAGCTAATAAATGGTGGATAGCAGGAGGTAGGCCATTTCAAGGGCAAAGATGAGGCTGATGAGTGAGGTGAGGGGTGGTCTCCAAGGAAAGCTAAAAGGAGTGGTTCTTCTTTCCACCAGGATTCCCCACTGAAAGCCGTGCAGATGTTGTGGGTTAATCTCATCATGGACACTTTTGCCTCACTGGCCCTGGCCACAGAGCCTCCTACAGACTCTCTGTTGAAGCGTCGCCCCTATGGCCGAAATAAGCCTCTGATCTCACGCACTATGATGAAGAACATCTTGGGTCACGCCGTCTATCAGCTCACTGTCATCTTTTTCCTTGTCTTTGCCGGTGAGCCGAGGGGGTGTGGGCGGCGGCGTTTGGAGTGCTAGAGAGAGATGGGGGCAGAGAGCAGCCCAAGGAAAGAAAGTAGCAGGGAGCAAGCTGAGCACGAGACGGGAATGATAGCAGCTTCACTTACTGAGTTCATCCTCTGTTCCCACTACGTGGTGCATTGTGCCATTTTATTACTCCTTTTAAGAATCTCCAAAGGGTGGCTTTATGTTACCTTTTTTTTTTAGATCATAAAACTGAAACTTAAGTCACATATTGAGTAAATAGTGGCACAAAGATTCAGACCTATGTCTGCCAGACTCTCATGCACATAGCTCTACCGCAGTGCAGCACTACGAGAAGGCAAATAGTGATGGAGCAAACTGAGAGAGAGGGTCAGAAATGTTGAGGGACTTCCCTGGTGGTCCAGTGGGTAAGAATCACCTTCTAATACAGGGGGCACGGGTTCGATCCCTTGTCGGGGAACTAGGATTCCACATGCCACATGGCACAGCCAAAAAATTTTTTTTAAAAAAGGGGAGGCTTCCCTGGTGGCACAGTGGTTAAGAATCTGCCTGCCAATGCAGGAGACATGGGTTCGAGCCCTGGTCCGGGAAGATCCCACATGCCGCAGAGCAACTAAGCCCAAGTGCCACAACTATTGAGCCTGTGCTCTTAGCCTGCGAGCCACAACTACTGAGCCCATGTGCCACAACTACTGAAGCCAGCATGCCTAGAGCGTGTGCTCCGCAACAAGAGAAGCCACCACGATGAGAAGCCCACAGGCCACAACGAAGCAGAGCCCCCGCTCAACACAACTAAAGAAGGCCCACGCACAACAACAAAGACCCCCAACACAGCCATAAATAAATAAATAAATAAATAAAATTTATTTTTTTAAAAAAAGAAAAGAAATGTTGAGACCAGGGCTAACACTGAAAATATTTGATGACTGTTGTGGTTCAGATACTGACCAGTTAGAATGGACACCAGTCATAAGCAACCAGTGAGGCCATACTCAAGTGTTCTGACTCAACCTGAACCCTCCTTTAGAGCATACTTATCCTCCGATGCATCCCTTCTTCCAACTAGGTGAGAAATTCTTTGACATTGATAGTGGGAGGAGAGCACCTCTGCATTCACCACCCAGCCAACACTACACCATTATTTTCAACACCTTCGTGCTGATGCAGCTCTTCAATGAAATCAACTCCCGCAAGATCCATGGAGAGAGGAATGTCTTTTCGGGCATCTTCCGCAACCTCATCTTCTGCTCTGTGGTCTTGGGCACGTTCGTCAGCCAGGTGGGATTCTAGCTGGAGTTGGGATAGGAGGTCTGGGAGGATAAAGGCCAGAAGCTGGGGGCCAGGATTCCCTGAGCTCCTGGGGAAAGGAGTGAGGGAGTGATGGGGACCCAGGTTGTGGGTTGAACATTTCAGGGTTCCCAAATGCTTCTGTTTGCTCATTGCTCTAGAATTGGATCCTGCTGTGTCAAGTGCTCCAGTGCAAGGCAGCATGTTGGTAGCAAATAAAATAAAATTGGTGGAATCCTTTCCTTATCTTTCTAAAACACAGCAATTACACATAGTGACCAGGAGGAAGATCACTGTCTTCTAACCCCTTTCCATGCCTCCTGCCAGCATACTTGAAATGTGCCTGCAAGTGCTCTATGGGATCTCTCCCTGTCCCTCCTTTTGCCCCTTTGTTCTGAAAGGGCTCATGGTAGAAAATGGTACGCAATTCAGAGAAAAGGAGAAGACATGGAATGTTGCCGGATGTAGTTGACAGATACGCCTGACGTGGGCTCCTTCTGTGGGAAGTGGGGTCAAGGGCATAGCTGCCCTGGTGGTGAAAGGATTGAGCCCCTTCCTTCTTGCCCCAGTCAGAGGTGCACTAAGACATGTGCCAATACAAGAGATTATGAGCCTTCCCTGTAACAAAAGAGCTCCTGCCTCACTCTTATTTGCCCCGCTCCTAAATTCCTCTTCTCCATCACTGTGCCTTCTCTTTGTCACCTACTGGCTTTAGTCACAAGAAGCCTCCAGCTCCCCTTGATCCCCCAGCCTTTGCATTAATAATATTCATAGTATCTCTATCTGTCTCCCCATCAGAGTGCTCTATAAAGACCGTGTCTGTCTTCCCTTCTCCCCACCTGGATCTCTTCTTTCTCCTTCCCCAACAAGCAGATCAGGGTTTACACCACAGGGATCCTGGGGTAGGGGGATAACATGGCTTTGATGGCCTTGAATGGAGGGCTGGCTACTTGTTACCTCCCAATGATGGGCTGCCTCTTTCTCTGTTCTAGATTATCATTGTGGAATTTGGGGGGAAACCCTTCAGCTGTACGAACCTCACCCTGTCCCAGTGGTTCTGGTGTCTCTTCATCGGTATTGGAGAATTGCTGTGGGGCCAGGTGAGTACAGGCATACCCTCCCCGTGCAGTCACATGGCCGGTAGACCCCCGCCCCCAGATGAGATGGAGCGAGCAACTGTGGAGACGCCCAGCTCCTCACCTTCATATTCTTCTTCCCCCTTCTCTCTACCACCAGGTTTTCAAGTTCTTTCCATCTTGTAGGATCCCAAAGCAGAATGATCAGTGCCCACCACTTCAGAGGCTTCTGATCTCTTCTCTAATCATGCCTGGAGACAGACAAATCCCTTAGCTTCTCTGAGATGGAAGTGGAAATTTTCAATGGAATTTTGCTAAAAAAAATTTAAGGGTCTTAGAAGTAGAAGAGTTTGCAAAGCATATGTCTTCAATGAAGCTGCAGTCTGGCCGTGAGCTGCCGTGCTGTCATAATGTAGGGCTCCCTTGCCTCTTCTGTTTCTCACCATCGCCTTATCCAGGATGGGTGCCTGACTGTCATCTAACATAAATCCAGACTCACAAGGTCTCTAGAGAAGCAGTATAGCTTATGGTTCAAAGCTCAGACTTTGGAACCGACTATCTAGGTTTGAATCCCGGTTCTTCTTTTTACAAGCTGCCTCATAGTGAGCAAGTTTATTAGCAACTCTGCCTGGGTTTCCTCAGCTCTGGATAACAGGATCATTGTGAATCATTGTTAATCAGCAAATCAGTTTCAATACAGAAATGAATTAGAACAATGTCTAGTACCCTGTAAGTACTCAATAAATGTTAGCTATTAATATTATAATAATATAATCAGGTTTGATAAGAGTTTCATTCCTTCCCTAATACCACTTTGCGAGTCCCTCTCATCCTCAGCTCTGGCCTGGCCTTTACCTCTGCTTGCAGACCCCAGGTGTCTACTGATTGGTTCCCAGCCACCTGGGTAATGGAGGCTTTGCTCTAACTGGCCCAAAGATCCCTCCCTAGGGCTGCAGGCTTTCCCCCATAAACCTGCTAGTTGTTTCTTTCATAGCTCCTAGATGCCTCCCTGATTAATCCCTATCCCCGTTCCTAACACAAGTCCTTCCACCCTGCTGTTTGCTGAAGTTTATTTACCAAGTGGGTCCCTAAAGCACTTCTACACTTGGGTGGAGCTTGATTAGTTCATGTACTGTTTGAAACTCTCACCTGGGTCTAGTCTCACATGTGGCCATGTGGCCTTGATGCCAGGTAACAACAGCCTTCCTTCTGTATCACAACAGCTCCTTCTAACATCTAAAAGCAGAACGTGGACATTCTTTCTATTTCAAACACTTGACTCCATGTTGGACTGCTCACACGGTCCCCCTTTTCCCAGCTGAGCCCTTGTCTTATTTGTAAAGGAGAACTGACTGACAGCTCATAGAGTGATTTATTTTGTAATTGCAAGCCCCAATCTACTGCTCCATGTCTTCTGATAATACCCATATGTCCCTTCTTCTATGGGCTATCCCACCCAGTTCCTCAACCCAAGCCCCAAAAAACTTTTAGTATCCTCTCACTATAGTTTTATAAAAAAGGAATTACTTAGCATATGGTAACTAAGAAGAGGGTCATTCCCCTCCAACACCCTTCTTTTCCTCTTGCCCATACACGTACATTTTGACCATCCTGTCTCCAGACTTGTTTTCTCCCAGGTCCTTGTCTCTGTCTCTTCCTACTGTGTATCATGCATTATGGTTCTACTTCCTTTAAGAGACAGGTGGCAAAATGCAAAGAAAGAACTGAGACAGGAGGAAGAGAATGAAGTATATAACAAGGCAGATGGCTGGTCAAATACTAGAATATACGTTCTCCTTTGTACATCCACAAATACAGAAAATCTTCCTGAGGGCCTGACAGCTGGTAGGCACTTGGCAAACACTTGCCTGAAGGGGTTGGCACTTTTCCCACTGCTTTCCCAGTGGGAAGGTTGATAGGGCAAAGAGTGACCTACCTGACCCATAAAGTTGAGTGACCCATAAAGGGCCTGACCCATAAAGTTGAGTGACAGCTCTTCTCACCCTGATTCTGGTGTCTACCCTTTTGCTGCACCTGTTCTCAGGTCATCTCCACAATACCTACCCAATCCCTGAAGTTCCTGAAGGAGGCTGGGCATGGCACCACCAAAGAGGAGATCACCAAGGATGCTGAGGGGCTGGACGAGATTGACCATGCAGAGATGGAGCTGCGCCGAGGCCAGATCCTCTGGTTCCGGGGCCTGAACCGTATCCAGACTCAGGTACTGTGATAGTGGCCTATCCTCGCCCTGGGAGAAGGAATCTCCCCCATCTTTCTTGGGAGGTGTTGCGAGGGCAGCAGTTCTTGCTGGCCAGCATCTCTCCCCTTCCTAAGGCCCTCTCACTGGTGGGCAGCCCGAGCTCCCTTGCTTCAGGACAGACAGGCAGAGGCAGTGGTATGGGCTCCTCTGAGAGGAGAGTGATCGTGGGGGGCGGAGAACACGGGACAGTAACTGCTAGCATCATCCTCTAGCTTTGGGTTCGTCTGAAGCCCACTTCCTGGCCCCTGTCGTGTGGGCCATCTCCCTGCATAAGGCCTCTTGTAAGCACTAGGCCTAACCTCAGGGTGGGAAATGTTCAGAGTCTTTCCTGACCCTGCAGAGGTAAGGATTTAGACAATGTCTCTATGCCAGCATCCCCAGCAGACATTTACTGTATATCCTCAAGCTGATATTAGGGGAATGTAGGTGTTATCTGGATTGCTCTTTGTAAAAGAAACTCGCTCTCTTATGTCTTCCCCACTCAAAATTTAAGGCCATGATGGGGAATCTGATGGCTAAGTGTATATAAATGACAGTAGTCTCTCAGTGCCTGAGTATCTTTTACAGGATTCAGACTTGCTTCCCAGAAAGGAAGAAGCTATAATTTCTTCAGACTTTTTCCCTTCCTGCAATTTCTAAAATGGGATAGAAGCTGCTCCTGCTGCTATTAAGTCCCCTCCTATAGCCCTACAGTAACTTTTTTTCCCCACTTCCTGTGCAGCAACCATAACTACCTTCTCCTGGGTAAATGGGCTGGTCTAGACATTGATAATCCTATCACTTTCCCTGTTCTTACCCCACATACCTCTACTGTGTTAGTCCTGAGATTTCTCACCTCAAGGAATTGTAAATCCCCAAATTCTCAAAGGTGTTCACCAGAGAACAGGCCTTATCTCTCTTTGCTGATTGGCTAGAGATCCCAGAAGTAAATTTCACTCTCTAAAATTAGCCTTGCAGATGGTTTCAAAAGTTCCCTAGTGGAGCCCACCACTTCCTAGGTAAGAGGTAAAATGAATAGTCTCAGCTAAATACAGTAGTCCCCCGCTTATCCGTGGCTTTGCTTTCCTTGGTTTTTAGTTACCTGTGGTCAACCACAGTCTGAAAATATTAAACGAAAAATTGCAGAAATAAATAACTCATAAGTTTAGAACTGCATGCCGCTCTGAGTAGCTGATGGAATCTCACGCCCCCCAACTCTGCCTTGCCCTGGACATAAGGCATCCCATTGCTTATCTCATCCTCGCTGTATAAGCTACCCCCCCCATTACTCTAGGAAAAAACATAGTATATACAGGGTTCAGCACTATCTGCAGTTTCAAGCATCCACGGCGGGTCTTGGAACATATCCCCCATGGGTAAGGGAGGCCTACTGTAGCAGCTGGGGATTTGTCCCCTATAGACAAGACAACAGCTGGAAATGGGAAAGCAGGGCTAGTGAGGGAAGCACTGGGGCTCCTTTCCCCTCTCTTGAGTTCCCCCTCCCAGAGAGGGAAATCCGCATGGGACCTGCAAACACTACCTTAGCATGTCCAGAGTTTCCACACGCACCCCACCCTCCAGGCTGCCAAGTCCATCACGAGCGAGGGCCTCACGTGCCCAGAGAACCTGGCATCTTTGGCTCATGTTTCTAAGGCCTTGGTGCTTCCCTGTAGGTCTGCTCTTTTCAAAATAACCTGTCTGCTTTTCTCCCCTTCAGGATCATCTGCCTCCTCTTCTACTATGTAATTTTTTTCCTAGCCAGAATGCCCTCGTTCCAGTGTCTCCTGGCTCCTTCCCAATCTTCTCTCCCGGGGCTGAGATTCATGGATCTTCCTTCCCCTCCACTACCAATTTCCATTCCCTCGACTATATACCTCTCTGGTTTCGCTGTCTACATAGCTTTAGGTATACTACCTTTCTCTGTTGGAGCAAAAGGCCGTTGGACCAGAATGACGTTAAAGCCTAAACTTAGGCAGCAAAGGCAACCTGTTAAAGATGCCATGATGAGCATATCTGTGCCATCCCACCTGACTCCATAAGCAGATGTCTGTGCTAACCTGCATCCTGGATCCTAAAGCTCTCTCCTGGCATCGACTCTTCACCTCAGCAGGGTTCTAACGAAATTCCCTGCCATCCAATTGTTGTTCCTTGTTGTCATTCTTGCAACACTTATGGGTGGGAAGTGTTGCCAGGCTATTGTCCCATCCTGGTCCCTTTAGCTTAGGGAGAGCTAAAAGCACTAGAAAGCAGAAGGTTGGGAAACTTGAGGTCTAGAATCTTGGGAAGGTAAATCTGGGGTCCAGTTTCATTTCATTGTGGAGGTTGGGAACTTGTGACCCTAATAAGCACTGAGGAAGGTGACTCTTCAGCCCCTTCTTCCTTGTGGCTGAACCCTCCCCACATGTAGACCTTTTCCTCTTACAGCGTCAGGCTCCTCGGTCCCCTGGAACTGAAAACCGTATCATGTGATGAAGAGTGGTGTTTCAGCTCAAACTTGGTCTGAGTCCAGAAACTAGCCCTAAACATTTCATGGCTTCTCAGGAAGCTTTATAAGTAAGAACAACTGTCTGACTCACAAAGTACCTGCTTTCCCACCTTCTCACCTGGGGAAGTAAAGTTAGATGAGTGAAATCAGCACCTTTCCTACATCCCTGGTCAACTTGCCCTTGGTCAGGCAGAGGTCAGGGATGAGGATGGTAGGTTTGACTGAGGCCCTAGATCAAGACCGCTGTCGGAAAACAAATGGCATTCATTGTCTCTGGCCCTGAGGAGTAGGACACTGAAAACCAGAGACAACTTGTATGGGGCTAGACTTGCAGCTGCTGACCACTGCCGCCACCACCAACCAACTCTTCCTCCCCCCACCCCGTCTAACTGCTGAGTTCTCGTCTGCACTGGTGCCAGCCTCTCAGGATCTCCAGTGCGCGAATGCTGCTAGTGGCATTCTCTCCACAGAGCCTGGCCACTGGGTTCCTGAGCTCCACTTTCAGGGGCCTTGTCCACTTCTGCCCAAGGACAGGGAGTCTCAGAGAAGAACCCAGAAGAGCGTGAGCCCAGCAACTCATGGTCCAGGAGCCTTGCCACCATGGCACCTGTGTATGGATTACTACATGCCTCTGTTTAAACACATGAGTTGTTTTCCTGGAAAATCTGCAAAAATAGGTAGTCAATTTCATTGGTTTAGAGGTTCCTGAGCCTCAAAATTCAGTAATATATACACTTTGCCTACTATCTTAAATTGCATGCCTTATTTTTTTAAGAGTACAGGTCAAAAAAAAAAAAAAAGAAAGTACAGGTCAGAGCAATGAATAAGCTGTCACTCTGTCAGGAATCATGAGTGGGAAAGTCCGTTTAAATTTTTAGATACTTTTGGATACCAGCACACCTAAAATGTCCATCGTAGGCTAGAAGGGAAGAGAAGACTGGATTCTGGCTGGGTATTTAGACTCCATGGCAAATTGTTCCTTAAATGAAGTGTGATGTGCAATTAATGTTTTTCCCCCTTCTCTTTACCATTGTTTTGTGTGTAAGGGACTCTCTCTCTTGCTTTCTGTCTCCTGTCCCCTTTTCCCAGCTCTTTCCATGCCCCTCCCTAACCCTCTTGGACCCTCCCTTCCTCTTTCTTCACTTCTTTCTGACTGTGGAGCAAAGCTGTCTCACTTTCTGATTCTTTGCAGATCGACGTAATTAACACATTCCAGACGGGAGCCTCTTTTAAGGGAGTCCTAAAGCGCCAGACCATGGGTCAACACCTTGATGTAAAACATGTTCCTAGCTCATCCTATGTAACAGTTGCACCAGTCAAATCTCCCCCCACCACTTCTGTTGCTGCTGCTGTTTCATCTCCTACTCTGGGCAGTGAGTGATAGTCTATTATGATGCATGATTTGCTAAAATGACCACAAGAGAGCACGTGGCATTCACTTTAACCAGCTGTGGTTATCTTTTCCTTTTGGTTTTTCCCTTTGATCTCTGATTTAAAGGAAGAAAAGCAGGGCAAAAAGTCCACTCCAATACCGGGCTGGGTGCCATTTAATTTAATTTAATTTTATTTTTTTAATGTTGAAAAGCTGTTAAACCGTAACCATTTTAAAGACAGTAATCCTGTTTTCTGATTGTTCCTCTGCATTGCCTGGTCCTTCCTTGAGCTTTGTTTGTTTGTTGCTTTGTTTGAATATGTTGTTGTTCCTCTTCTCTCCCTCTGCTCCTTTGAGTCTCAACTCTATCTCCTAAGGTTAGGTGTAAGGTTAAGCCAAATGAAGACTCAGGAAGTCTTTTGTTTTCTTTTAGGAATTTCTGAGGAGCAAACTTTTTTTTTTTTTCCTTCTCCTTACCTCTAGTTTGTTTTACTTAGAGCCAGCCCTTCATATCTTATTTTGCATGTAAAGTTTTAGGAACCCCTTTCTCAGCCAGCCTATCAACCGGAAAGCTGTGAAGGCTCAACTTAAGACCTGCTGGATTATTGGTAGATCATTGGATTCTTGCTAATGCTTATGCCTTCCTATTCCTTATCTTTTTACCCTCCCCAAGTGGGACACAGAGAGGAAATGGAAGGCTCTTTGCTGATAATGCTATTAAGGTATTTAGTGAGGAAGGAGTCTCTCTGTGTTAAGTATACTGTGGGCTTCAGATATCTGAGTGTTTAGTCTGTTTCTTCCTCCCCCACTCCCAGTCACCATCACGGTAACCCTGGGATGGGGGATAAAGAAAGAACAATTGCACTCTCTGTGGCTCACTTGATTGTGAGTGTGTAGGTTGATCAGACTTAGCTTATCTGTTGTCTTTCTAGCCAACTCTTAAGTGTTCTCGTGTGAGATATGAGGGGCAGGGGAAGAGGAGGTTTATAGAGATGCATATTCTTTAGGCTCAAAGGCAGTCAAAGAACTAAGTAAGTCTTACCCTACAAATATGCAAGAGCCTCTCATTCTAGTCCTTCCATATTCCTCTCACTTCCTTTTTTCTTCTAGTTTTGTCATGTCCTAATAACTAGTTACTGTTCTTTCTTAAATCATGCCTCTCTGTTAGGTGGGGTAGTGTCAGCTGCCCTGGTAATTTGAAGGTAGAAGGAGACTAAGGAAAAGACAGAGCCCACTGGACTCCTGTAGTAAAGTTGCTGGTGGAGGATATGGTGCAAACCCTCAAAGACTAGAAACTCAGGAGAGTCAGGCTGCACCTGCTCTTTCTCCAGCTGTGCCTTCCTGTTGGAGGGCCTAGAAGTTATAGTCATGCATTTTAAAACC
The DNA here is from genome assembly GCF_026419965.1 of Kogia breviceps. Classification (NCBI taxonomy): domain Eukaryota; kingdom Metazoa; phylum Chordata; class Mammalia; order Artiodactyla; family Physeteridae; genus Kogia; species Kogia breviceps. The sequence continues at coordinate 66,972,845 of NC_081310.1, read as the reverse complement.
CATTTCCCATTCCAGAGTTCCAAATGAATTCATTTATTTATCTAACCTTCAAGTAGATAAATCTCTAAGATTTCTCTCTGTAAGAAGGTCCTAATCCCTTCTCTTCCCCTGGTTTCTGACAAAGGAGCAGAAACCTACAGAATACCAGCTGAGGAAATGGAGTCTTCATCTGCCCATTCATTGAGCTCCAGAGAGTGGCCCTTCATGCTCATACCTAACCCAAGGTCCAGCCTGGTTTGGGCTTCTGAGCCATGAGAAAGGGTTGTCCTTCAGTCATCCACTTTCACCTGTAGGATAGGGGCCACAGAAGAGACACTTCCCAGAGACTTTGAGAAATGATGACTGGGGAAGGAAGGGTTGATTGACTGAGTGGAGAGGACCTGAAGCTTTCACAGCACCCACCTCACTATCTGTGTCTTATTCCCCATACACTGCTCGTGCACCAGGCACCATGCATCAAGAAAGGAAGATGCCACCACTTGGGGTGGATTGGTGATGATGTAGCTGTGTGATTGTTCATTGGCACGTACTATATAGTCTCTGAGGCCAATGTTGGAGTTGAGGAGTATTCTGGCACAGCCCCACCCTTCTCTCCACCTGCCAGGACACAAGACGGTGCTCCCTAGCTCTCTGACTCCTCTTGTCTTGAGCTTCCCTTACAGGTGGCTGCTTTCCCTTTAGATTCCACAAGTCCTGTTATCTAGCTGGATGACTCTTCCTTGCTCCCCCAAAAAAGAAATTGTCCCTATCCTTTCCATCTACCCATCCCCAATTCACTCTTATCTCCCTTATTGTTTACCTGTAACAGTGATTAATCATCCCAACAGGTGAGAGGAAAAGCCAGCAAACAGGGCTCCAGACCCCCATTCCAACTCCTATTTTTAAAAATCTGTTTTCTAGATAGGACTTCACATATAATTATTTTAACAAAGTATTCAATTGCTTCAAAAAAAATAGAAGCAGGAAGTTTGAAAATCACTGATACTGAAGATGATCAACTCATGGTATAAAGGTACCTGTATTCAATTGCTTCCAAAAAAAAAAAATAGAAGCAGGAAGTCTGGAAATCACTGACATTGAAGATGATCAACTCATGGTATAAAGGTACCTGTTCTCCTGTAGCACTTGTTAGAAATATTGAGATCTGAAGAGTGAGTGAAAAGTATGGGCTATATTATCACTCCTACAGGGGGTGGTACAGCTTTGAGCCCATTTCTTGACTAGGGCCAGGGGAGAAGGCATTGGGTTTGGGCTCACTTAATCCAAGTTGCCTTGCTCTAAGAGGTTTGACATAGATCCATTAAAACTTGGGATTTCCTGAAAGCCAGATGGAACCTATATTCCATCTGATCTCACCTAAAGATGGAAAAGTAGGTCCTAACTTTCTGTGCAGCATGGTGAATGTGTGCCCAGGTTCCTTGATTCTTCTTGGCTGAAGCATTGAGCAGATTCCATTGAGAGACAGAGTCCTTTGCCTTCTGAGCTCTGAGCACCCTCCATCCTGGGTGAGTCTGCCAGTCTGTTGTGGAATGAGGCAAGGTAAGGAAAGCCTTAGCCGGTGGAGACACAACTTTAATGAACCTTCTTTGTGCATTACTTTTGAAGGTTCTGTACGGTGATAGGAAACATTGAGACAAGCAATCCAACCAGTTTATTTGCCTGCCTCTTTGGGTGCTCTGATGTCTCCACATTCTTGCCTCTTTTCTAGGAACATATTCTTTGCTTAAAGAGCAGAGTAACGAAAGATGTGCCTACCCGACCCTCATCATTTCTCCTTATCCCGCCTCCCCACCTCAACAATCTCTCCTGCATTACTTCCATTTCTTTTCTGAGGAAAGAACTTTGGGGCAAGACTAGGATCAGCCACTTCCCAACAACCAAAACTGTCCTAGGACCACTTTCTTTTCCCCTGGCCTCTCTCTCCAAACTCTCAGGATCCAACCTTCTCCCCTCCTCCAATTCTACCAACCCAAGTTGCAAAGTGTACCTCAGCGAGGCCCCTAGTTCAGAAAAGCAGCTGTCAAAGGAGCTGCTCCCTGTGGATCAGGTGAAGGCTGGGCCCGGTGATCAGTTATTGTCGATTTTTCCTCTTCTCTAAACTGAATCCCTTCCTTGTTGTGCAGTAGAACAAAGACTTTGTCACTTATAGGGCAGTGCATTTCCCTTTGCCCAGGCAAGCTGCAAATCGTTCCTTTCCCCCATCCTCTTGGTCCACCCCATCAGAAAAGCCTCTTGTTTGTAGCACTGCCTCCTGGATGGGGTGTTTTCTGTCCTGGTCCCATCCTTTCCCTTCTCCACATAAGATCACATTCCTCTTCATAATTTACAAACAGCTGGAGAAAGCTGCGCGACTGGGCACAGCTGCTGTGTGTCAGAGACATGGCCATGCGTGTCCGGCCTCATCTGAGCTGAGAGAGCGGGCCTTCTGTCAGCGTCAGGGGGAGGCATCTTTTGATGCCTGTATTCATTCACCTTTTCCAGGGGAGGGACTGAAGGAATGGAGTTCTACTTTCTTTGGGGGAAGAGGACATGGTGGAGGCTGTGGAATATAAATATATGCATGTTTCCTGACTGAAAGAGCAATGATTATATTAGAGAGTATAAGAGTTTTCACTTCTTGCATGCTGCTGACACGAATGAAGGTTGGTTTGTCTGCCTTGCTGAATGGTATTCATGGTCACTTATCACCCAAAGTGTATTGTGTGCGAATTGATATGTGTTTGGCTCTTTGAGGGTTTTAAAACAGATAACTAAACTTCAGTGTGTAATTTTCCATTCCACATTCACAAAATGTTTGGCTTCAACACAAAAATCCACATGTCTGAATTATCTTTTAAGTTCGGCTATTAATTTGCACCTAGTTCCAACGTCCTTGCCCTCCATCCAAAAGAACTAATGAATCTTTTTGTTTCCTGTTTCATTTTAAGAGTGGATTGTTTGGGAATGCTAACTTTGCTTTGGGTTTTCTGCTTTTTTCTTACGCAGCTTTTGAAATATTCCAGTTGTTTGCCATTACTCACTCTCCCCACCCCACCTCAATGCTTGAAATTTGAGCCACGTGATGTTTCTGGTGTTTCATGATCTCCTCTCATATGTTTGGTTTTGGTTGTTGAGCAGTAGTGTTTTGTAGCTTGGGTTTTGTTTCTGTCCTCAAGCCCCCCAGTTCCTTGTTCTACTAACCAATTCTTGCCTCCGTATTTTCTCATCCTCCTTTTCCTTCCCCTGGTATAGATCAAAGTGGTCAAAGCATTCCATAGTTCCCTCCATGAAAGCATTCAGAAACCCAAGAACCAAAACTCCATCCACAACTTCATGACCCACCCTGAATTCGCCATAGATGAGGAGGGGCCACGAACACCACTCCTGGATGAGCAAGAAGAGGAAAATTTTGAAAAGGTCTCTAAGCCTGGGACTAGGATGCTCCCATCCGATGGTGAGGTCACTCCACAAGCCAACAAAAACAACAATGCAGTGGATTGCTGCCAAGTGCAGATTGTTGCCTGCCACTCAGACAGCCCTCTACACAGCCTGGAGACATCAGTTTGAACTTCATTCCCTGACTCCCATTCCTGCTTTCCCTATTTCCCTTTTCATCTACCCCGTCACTAAGGGGATGATGGGACTTTTCACTGTCATGTCAGCTGCTCCCAAGTATGTGTGAACCCCCACCTGGCCATGAAGAGGCAAGAGCACAGACCTACGAGGACTTCAGCTGAAACCTGAGTTGGGGTTTGTAGCAGGACCCAGTTAGACCCCAGGCAAGTAATGAATGGTAGATCTACTCCTTGCCTGTATCAGTTGTCATTTTTAAAGAAATGACAAGAATCCTGTTGGCATTTACCCCAACCCAAATTCTCACCAGTATTCATACCTGTGTCATCCATCTCCTCACTTCTGGATTTTTACCCTATGCGTCTGTGCTGTTTACAAGCTCAGTTAAAAGTTCAGAGGGACAAATATCCTCAAATGAGGTGTATTGAGGTAAGAATGGAAGGTATAGAATCAGCCTATAGAGTGATTGTTTTCAAACAATTTTTGCATTTTGAAAACTTATACCTAAAGCCCTGTACCTCTTTCTGCCCTTCCGGTCAAGCCTCCCCATGGTCTCTTGGTCTTTTGTGACCATTGTCTTCCTTAGCTTCACTATTTTTTTTTTTCAAGTTGTGATGATTAGAAAATGGAAAGGACATAGATGAGTTAAGTCAACTTTGACCATTCTCCCTTCTGGCCTCAGTGGAGCCCTTGATTTAGTTCTAGAGGCAGATAGGTTTCTTTGCTAACAGGGTCCTTTGGAAGCAATTGAGAGCTGGTAAAAATATATTCCTGTTGTTGCCAGGTTATCTACTTCTAAACTGCCATCTTGTCAGGTGTGTGTGGTTCAAAGTGCCAGGGAGATCAGCACTGACGTGAAGCTTGCATATATGCGGTTTGTAGTTTTTACCTGAAGCCTGAGCTTTCTTCTGTTCCTAAAGTGGTGGCAAAGGAATGAATTAAGAATGACCTTGCCTCCTAACTGGACTTCGAAAACAGACCATCAAAGTCAACTCTGTGGAGTCCTCCTCAGGGTGACCACTACTGCTTTCAAAGCCATCCACCAAGGCTCTTCCAGGGCAGGACCTGACTGTTGGGAGAGTGCGTATTGAGCAGCCTTGGGAGAGGCCAAAGTGCCATTCCAGCAGCATCTGAGCAAACCTTCGTCTCAGAAACCAGAAACCTTGAGCTTAGGTGGCTGGGGACCAGCTTTGACATGCCCTTTAGTTTTCTAATTCTAATCTTTGCTGTGTCCGCTAACATCAGTCTCTGCAAAGGCCCCAGCCTTTCTCAAATATTCGGATTCTGAAAACATGTATCCAAAGTGGGAGGCTTCATGGATGCTTTGCCGACTTAAAGAAGCAAAAGACCCACCCTGAAAAGCTCCCCTCCTTCCACCCTGCCTCTTGCACACCCCACTCAAGCCCCCTCCAGAATGTGCTCAATGCTTCACAGTTAAGCCCTGTGCCTTCTCTCCCTGAACACTGCCCAAAGCGTCCCTTTCCCACCTGTCTCTCAGGAGCTGGGGACTTGGCTAGGAGATTTGTTAAGTGTTCCTTAATGCAACAGGGTGGGGCCGCATTTGCAGGATCTCCATTTCTATCCCTGCCATGCTGCTGTAAGCTCTTCTGTGTGGGGGTCAGCTCATGTCTGCCAATTCCCGTCTCCCACTGGATAAATGAAGCCTACCCCCCTCTTTCTAGAGTGATGGGAGTACGGAGAGGGGCTTGAGGCTGTTAGGAACTCTGCCAAATTTCCATTTGGGAGCCAGGTGACCCGGACCTATCCTCTCCGGCCTTTTCTTCTGGATCCCTCCTCTCTCACCCTTTCACCTGAGCTGCCCTAGGAAGGAAGAATAAAGAAACAGTATCCCCTGCACATCCCTATTACTACATCAGCTACCAGATCTGATTGTGGTTTTGTAAAGGTTACATGTTTCAGTGATCTTTTCTCTGTCTTCAATACCAATGGAGGAAACAATAGCTCACCCGAGGCGTTAGGTGTTCACATATATATTTATTAAGTACAGTGGAAGATTTAGTTCTGTCGAGTCTCTTTATTACCTCAGATCAGTTTTTAAAACAATCTTTGGAGGCTATTTTATCATTCCTGCTCCCAAAAGACTCTCATGGTGCCTGACAGGTTACTCGTGAGGGCTTGTGTCTACTTGTTTAAAGTCAATGGGGATTTTGTGTGTATTCTAGTTTCCATAGTAGGAGAGAAAATATAGAAATATTATGCAAAAATATATAGTTTTCTTTAGCTGAGAAACTGATATTTTTTGAGTCAGCCATATGTATTTTGTTTAAAGGATTTAAAATAAAGTGCTGTCATGTAACCCTGTGGAAGGGAGCACATAACCAGCTGGTAGACATGGCAGGTGACTTATAGTATATTTGCAATTGGTTTTAAAACCAATGCACCGGGCTTCCCTGGTGGTGCAGTGGTTGAGAGTCCGCCTGCCGATGCAGGGACACGGGTTCGTGACCCGGTCCGGGAAGATCCCACGTGCCGCGGAACGGCTGGGCCCGTGAGCCATGGCTGCTGAGCCTGCGCGTCCGGAGCCTCCGCTTCGCAACGGGAGAGGCCACAACGGTGAGAGGCCAGCGTACCGAAAAAAAAAAAAAAAAAAAAAAAAAAACCAATGCACCAAACTTCCTTTCTCCAAACAGCCATCTTTATACTTAGGGGGAAAAAATGTGTTGGGTTCTAGAATGTTTTTAATATAAATTTGTTGATACGGAATTAAGTTTAAGTGTTTATGTGCATATATTTTTTATATAAATTTTTTTTTCCTGTTCAGTTTTAGTGATCCAACTGGCAGTGAGTAAATATGGTATAAGTTAATAAAGCTTTCCCCAAAAATGGTGCTTTGGATTTGAAAAGGGTCTGATGGGGAAAAGGGGGAAATATTTTCCTAGATTCCTCTCTTGATAAACCAAGAAGAATGGGCAGTGGATTACGGATGGGAAGGAAGGCATCCAGGAAGAAGGGACAGCCAGCAGGAAATGAGTGTACACCCCCATGGAAATGGGTACCAGAAACTAGTGATCAGGATCAGGGATCTCAGATAGATTTATATTTCTTAAAGAACAGCTAGCAGAGTGGTACCCAAGACACTGAGCTGCAAGGATACTCTCTCTGATTTGGGGTTTGCACTTTTTATGGTTCTTTTCACCTCCTGTTTCCCCTGGAGTTTTCCATTAGCGACTTTCTGTGCAAGGATTTGATTTGAGACTTCCTTCCCTCCCCTAGAAAAGTGTCACATTAATATATTAGTTGGGAGGTAAAGCTCTAAGTGGAAAAATAAAGGCTGGTTCTAGCCTTGTTGACAGTCTTGACTAGATCCTTCCCACAGGTGCCCTCTGCCCTCTGAAATGACTCTCCATCTCTAAAGGTTGTAGAGAGACCACCGAGAAATCCCACCAGCACTTGTGAGTTCTTTAGAGTTGGTGTTCCTTCTTCCGATTGAGCTCCAGAGGGGGGAGTCTGCACCCTTAAATCTGAGTGATGACCTTACTGCCCAAAACCAGAGGGGTGTGGCAAGCTCACATGTGCCCTGAAACCTCTGAACACGTCACCTCCTTTCTTTCCTCCTTTCCCTGCCTAGTGATTGAAGCAGCCCGTGATGCCATCACGAAGTGTGTACTTCCTCACTCTTCCTCACTCTCCGTATCTGAGGACCACCCCACTACCGTGGTGGGGGTGGGGCACTTATAAATGTCTGCTCTTCTTAAGCCATTCCAGGCTCTTCCTCAGAAAAGACCAGACACCCTTCCATTTAGCTCAGTGCTGTCCTTTGCCTTCCCAGCCCTGCTGTTGGGGCTGCTGTCCCCTTTCCTCCTGATTAGGAGAGATGGAGGGAAGTGAGCTCCCCATGACTGAATTGGCCTTTTGTTCCTGTTTCTCCCCATATGTATATATGCCATATGTGAATATGCCATATATATGTGCCAACAAATCTATCTGTGTTGTTCTTTTCAAATCAGCAGATAGGAATTTTGAGTTTCTTCTTTTTTTTTTTTTTTTTTCAGTAACTAGTATAACAGGCACTGGTATTTTTGTATAAAAGGAAAAAAAACAAAACAAAAGATTGACTGTTGTGATCTGCATGACATAAACAAACAAATGGAGATATCAAAGCAATGTATACCCCAGTGTGTGTTGCCGTAATCTGCAGTTCAGCTAAACCGTGCACCCAGTCTGTATTTGCATTTTGGTATTATTTAAGCTCTCTGTACAATGTTTTGCATGTATTTATAGGGTTCTTAGGAAAAAAATGCTATAAACTGGCAAATCTGAAATTCAAATATGTTGTTCCATTGAGAAAGGAAGAATAGAAGGGGAGTTTTAAAAGAAGGGAAAAAAAAGGAAATTTTTTTGGAACCAATAAAGCTATTGCTGATGAGCAGAAACCGAACTGTTGCACACTGAGAATAAAAACCCATGCCCACTTGAGACTGTGCTGTGCTCAATGTGTATCCACTGTTGGGTAATGTCAATGGTTGTCAAAGTTGAGAAGGGGTCTGCCACGGCTATGTGGAGAGCTTACCTGTGCAAGCCCAGAACTTAGCCTGTCACTGGACCCTGACATGCTTCTCTGCCAACGCTTGCCTCTGGTGACTCGCAGCCCTGGTTGCCAGTTTCATTCCCTTGGAGTACGAGCTTAGCTCTGCCCAGCTTGGTTAGAATCTGCAGTCAGAGAACTGTGAAGCTGAAGCTTTTGAAGAAAGGATGAATTTGGAAGGATGAAAAAGAGTCAGGCTTGGCAGTCCTTTCTTTTCTTTGTTTTATTTTTTTGTTTTTAACAAAACGCCAATTGGGAAAATTAGTTTCCCATATAGCAGCTATTCCCTATCTTTCTTCTGGGGTTCTCCAGTTCCCACCTTCCCAAAGGTTTTTGGGGAGGCTGGGAGTTTGTTTGTTGTTTGTTTTAGCCGTTGCATTCACTGGGTCTCTAGCATGACTAATAGTAGGCCTTAGTTTCAGGTCAAAACAGCTTCCTGGCAGGTCATTTAAGTTCTGAGCTCTCATATCTGAGAACACAGAACTCCTTCCAGCAACTCTCATCCAGGCACACAATCAAGTTCCCTTCTCTCTTTTAAAACAGCAAGGAGGATTTCCCTGGTGGTGCAGTGGTTAAGAATCCTCCTGCCAGTGCAGGGGACACGGGTTCAATCCCTGGTCCGGGAAGATCCCACATGCCGCAGAGCAACTAAGCCCATGCACCACAACTACTGAGCCTGCGCTCTTAGAGCCTGCAAGCCACAACTGCTGAGCCCACGTGCCACAACTACTGAGCCTGCACTCTAGAGCCCATGCTCCGCAACAAAGAGAAGCTACCACAATAAGCCCACGTGCCACAACGGAGACCCAACGCAGACAAAAATAAATTTAAAAATAAATAAATTTTTTTAAATAAAATAAATAAATAGAACAGCAAGGAAGGAAAGGACTTTTGTTGGCTCCCCAAGGTATTTTAGGAAAAGTATGATGTTGAAGAATAGCCCAACTCTCCTGGCTGTTTGAACAGGCTGGTTCCGAAGGAGGAACAGGCCCTTGAAAGAGTCTTCTGTAGTGAGAAGTCTTATCCCCACTTTTCCTGCCTGTCCCAGGTTGCTCTCCAAGGCACAGCCACACTGCCCTAGTTTCTTTGAAACATGTTGGGGAGAAAATAATTAATAACCAACCAAACAAACGGGCTGGGACTTATTTGATAACAAATCATTCACAAAACAGAACTAAAGTCTCTTTCTTTCCACTGTAGCTTCCATCCCAAATACCCTTGCTTAAAAGGGGTACAAAATACACACACACACACACACACACACACACACACACACACACGTAACTAGAGTCCTTTCTAAAGCTTGGCCCTATATTTCCCCTCTTACTCTCACCTTGTCTTGTCTTGTCTTCGTTGGGCCCTAGAACTGTGCCTCTCTGCTACACCAAACAGGATCTTTTTATTTCTTTAATTTATTTCATTATTTATTTTTTTGGCTGCATTGGGTCTTCATTGCTGCACATGGGCTTTCTCTAGTTGTGGCGAGCGGGGGCTACTCTTCATTGTGAGGCACGGGCTTCTCATTGCGGTGGCTCCCCTTGCGCAGCACGGGCTCTAGGCGCATGGGCTTCAGTAGTTGTGGCGTGCGGGCTCAGTAGTTGTGGTTGTGGCTCACGGGCTCTAGAGCACAGACTCAGTAGTTGTGGCTCACAGGCTTAGTTGCTCCACGGCATGTGGGGTCTTCCCAGGCCAGGGCTCGAACCCATGTCCCCTGCATTGGCAGGAGAATTCTTAATCACAGCACTTCTAGAGAAGTCCACCAAACAGGATCTTAAAGATCCATACCTCCTAACCCCAGTGTGTGGTGAGGCATGAAGAAGAGCTACAAAGTAGCTTTCTGGCAGAGACCAGTGTTTCCTAAGACATTGGTTTCATGGGGTGTAAAGCCAGCTCAGCTCCTTAGGCCTAAATTACCATATGGAAAAAAAAGCATGCTCTTTCCTTCCATCTTTTCCCTACCCCCGCTTCTAAAAAAAGTAGTTTCTTTGCCCTCCATCTTTAATAATGGCTTTTGTGAATTTCCTCTTTGTCAGCTACCGTATCCTCTCCCTGTGGTCATCGGGTTTATTTGAAACTCTCCATCATGACTGATTCTGCCACTCCCAAGTATATACACACAACTAGGAACTCCTTGGCTTAAACTCTGGGCAAATCCAAGGATTACTCACTGGATTTGAGTGAGTAAGCTGGTTACCAACCCCTGAGCTGGGTCTATTAGGGCATGGCCTCCATGTCACTGCAAGCAGGATAAAAATGCTATGTCCTTTACCAGCAAACTTTGAAACCCTGTTGTAAATAAAACACACCTATTACTATCTCTGTGTAATGTTGTTAACATCCAGTTGTCCCCAACATGAACCTAAGCCCCGAGAAGTAATAACTAGCTAGATTCATAGACCAGAATACTTTTAGCCTTGACTCTTAGCCTTTTAGGCAGTGACTTCTGGGTTCTGGGCTTGCCCATATCTTATTGGAACTACTCTCTGAAATTTATTTCAAAGAACACCTCCCAATCCTCAGAAAATACACACATAGAAGTGAGCGGTCTCTTTGGAATGTCCTCCCAGTGTCACCTCCTGGGAGGCTGATGTCAAAACCAAAGTGCCACTTCACACTTACTTACAATGAGAATTTAAATGACCCACATATTTGGAAACCCAAATTATAATCAGAAGTTTAACTGATGCTCATGAAGTACTTGAGCTGTCTGAGTGGCTGGCGCCATCACACTCAGAGCCAGTTGCATCGTTCCCTAGTCGGATAGACCTGATCCCTGAGTTCAGGCTCAGGCCCCACTTGGGTTCTCTGATGTCCCCTGTACTAATGGCCATGCAGACCATCCTCCAAACAGCATAGCTGATTAGGTTAAGTTTCTTGTTTTAATTCCAGATCTTCATATCCTGGCCTTATTTAAAGCAAATATAGGGAATTCCCTGGCAGTCCAGTGGTTAGGACTCCATGCTTTCACTGCCGAGGGTGTGGGTTCAGTCCCTGGTCGGGGAACTAAGATCTCACAAGCCTCTTGGCATGGCCAAAACAATTAAGTTTTTTAAAAAGTAAATATATATGAAAACTTTTGAAAGAGAATGTGAAGGTGAGGAGGGAAGGTCTGGAAACTAGTGATTGCCTTCAGTCACAGTTATCGAAACCCTTCATTTGAGTCAAGCATTCCTGCACCTTTTGCATTAAACCTTTGAATTGTTTCACTGCTGCTAATCAGGTAGGAGAGAAAAGGGGTTTGAATGTTTTTCTGCTCACCCTTTGGTGGAGGAGCTTAAACAGAAAAATTTGATAGAGTAAAATCCTGATGTGAAGTCTGCTTCTTGACTGGCTTGATTTTCCATTTCTACAATGAGAAAGTGGAACTACATCAATCATTTTCCAGTTACACTTTGAAGACCTGAAAGGGATTCCTCAGCGATGATTCAGAGCCCACAGTGTTCATTTTTTCTTTTTTTTAAGTGTTTGGCTTCCAGGTCAGCTGTAGCTTTAAAAAATGACTTAAAAGCACTATGAACTAGCCATCTCTAAGGTCCCCCAGCTCTGGAATGCTAAGGTTCTAATTAACAAATCAAATGATCAGTGCTGAAATGATCCAAACTTAGGTGACAATGTCACAACAAGTTGTGTGATTAAACACACAAGCAAGCATAATTGGGTTTCTGTCTTCATTGTCTCCCATTATAATTATCAACGTAAGCATAAATAATATAGAGTAAAACTTATTGATTATAGTCCATTCTGCTGAGATTGTTATCTGGCTGTTCTGCTTTGGAATTTGCTGTGAAGAAGAACAGTAGTTTGGAAATCCAGAGATCTAACCCAAAGGAATGGCATAAAATTAGAGAAGCAAAGTGGCTCATCTGAGCTTTGGTGGAAAGAGCTGGCCTGGGAATTAGAAGGCCTGTGTTATAATCCCAACCCTGCTGCTAATTTGCTGTGTGACCTAAGGGTCTCTCCAACTCTGACACTCCTTCTTGCTCTGGTGTCTAAAATTGCTATTAATAACCATAAGAGAATGTCTAGATGGTGTTTCTCCATTGCTTTATCTTCCCTGACATGCGGCATTGTGTGTGCATTGAGCACTACTGCATACTGGGACAGTACCTGCAGTCTTCACTTGGGGCTCAGCCACTCACACGTGCAACAAAGACAAATTGTTCCATAGCCCTTAAAGTGCAAGAAATCTGTTTCTCTTCTTTTCTAAATCAAGTCAAATCTAGCACCAAACTAGCTAGCACCGGCCAAGATCTGTGAGAGGCCTCTGCTAGTCATTTTTTATGGTCTCATCTCCTCCACTTGAATATTGGTCCACTCATTCATTCATCAAGTATTTATTATGCCAGGCACCAATGTATGCACTGGGGATACAACAGGGAACAAAACAAAGACCCTGACCTTTTTGAATTTAATCTTGTGGAGAGAGACAAAACAAACAAGTAAATACAGAGCATATGGAATGGTAACAAGGACCAAGGAGAAAAGTAAAGTGGTGTAAGGAAAATAGGGAGCACAGGGCATGAGGGTTGCTCTTTTGTAGAGTGGTCAGGGAAGCCCTCTCTGACAAAGAAGACTGTGAAGAGAAGTGAAGGAAGTAAAAGGGTGAGCTAGGTAAATATGGAGAAGAAAGAGATTCAAATCAAAGGGCATAGCAAGTGCAAAGGCCCTGAGGCAGGTGCTCTTGCTTTGTTTGAGGACATGCAGGGAAGCCAGGGATTGGCACTGAGTGACCAAGTGGGAAAGTGAAGAGATAAGTTCGGAGATGGAGGGCTGGAAGTGGACGCAAGAACCTATAAGCCAGTATAAGGTTGGCTTTCATGTAACAGGAATTCATTGGAGGGTTTTAACTGAGGATTCCAATGATCTATCTTACAGTTTGAGGGGATCACTTTGGCTATTGTGTGGCTGCAATCAAGGGAAAATGGAAGGACAGTAATGCAGCTTTAGCTAGCACACATGCCACACATGGGCCTAGGCTAATACTAAGGGATACAGGTAAATTCAAGCCCCAACTGTCATGCTGTTGTCCTGTGACACACAAAATAGTGAAAAGAAAATGCTTGTTCAGAAAAATTATGATATATTGCTTGCCACCCCAGCTTGTTCAGGATGCCCTAGTTAATGAAATGATTGAAATAATATTTTATTCACTCACACAAGAAGGAAACAAAGAAAACCATCTCGACCTGTGCCTTCCCCATTCCAGCTTCCCAATCCTGTTGTCATGCTGCTGCCTGGTCCCCAGGCAGGCCCTCCGCTCTTAGCACCTCCTCTGACCTGCTCTGTGCTCTAATCTGATTCTTTTTTGCGGCCATGGCCCACGGGCCCAGCCTCTCCGCGGCATGTGGGATCTTCCCGGACCGGGACACGAACCCGCGTCCCCTACCTCCGCAGGCGGACTCTCAACCACTGCACCACCAGGGAAGCCCTAATCTGATTCTTGATGTGACTACCCACCCTGCTCCCTCTGCTGAGGAGTCATCACCCTCCTGCCAGAGCCTCTCCGCCTGTCTGGGCTCAGGGGATGGAAGCCAGCTCTCTCACCGCTCTGGGACTCAGGGAAGTCCAGGCTGTCAGCCTCACAGCTATCTATGCTCCGTGGCTCTCCAGCTGTCAGGACTCAGGGGGAGGCTGACCAAGAACTCCAGAAGAACCAAGCTGGCCGAGGTCAGCCTTCTCTCGGGACACCAGGCTTAAGGAAAGGGCTCGCTTACCTGTCAGCCGTGCCAACCCGCCTCCTCTACTGGAGCTTAGCGGAGGGGACAGAAGCTATCCCCTAGTCTGGTCACACCCCTTGCTTCCAAATTCTCCTCACTCTAACCAAGGACCTTCGGCTGAGTGGGGGGCAGGGAGCAGAGAGGTGGAAGAAATATTTCTGTACTTTCTAAATCGTTTTGTCCTAATCCTGCTTTCTCACAAAGTTAACTTAAAAGGAAGGTATTCGCTGCCTTTGTTCTGTTTCAGACATGCCTGAACTGGAGAAGGCCTCCAGGACACGAGCGAATGAGAGTAGAGGGGTGGGATTGCTGCCATTAAGGCTCCAGCAGTCATCCTGCTCCACTGTCCCAGCCCCCAGACCTTCAAAATCAAAGCGTGGCTGCAGTTGTCTTTCACACAGGGCAATTTTGGCATTTTGGGGGGCCCAGATATACAAAAGCCACTGTTAACCCCTTCCTAGGACAAAGGAGACCCAACACAGGACCTCAGGTTGCCCTTCCTGTGAGGTGCAGGGAGAGCAGTGCAGAGACGGCTTTGTCCTTTGGCCCATTACTGCACAGCAGGAAAAAGACGACGCTCATTTCTTTCTCAATATCTCACCCTGTTACACACTTAAGTCATAAATTCACAGCAGCAATAAGCACCAGAGAGAACTTCTCCAGTCAGGCACTGTGCCAAATGCCAGAGATGTAATAAATTAAAACACAGTCTCTGCCCTGAGAGGGTTCAAAGTCTACTTGGGGAGACACACATTTAAACAACTAATCCCAACAATTGAGAGGTGCTATTACACACGGTGCCATGCGGACACAGAAGAGCAAGAATCCAGTTCCAGGTGCAAAGGGCTGATGAAGTGGTGATGCTTAGGGCACATTTTTTTAAATAACAATTTTATTTTTTTATAAAAATGACACTTGATCTTTGCAATAATTCAAACAATGGGTCCAAAAAAGAGAATAACAAAATACCTCAAGCCCCACAACCCAGAAATAACCAGTATAAACTCTTAAAATGTGATTTTATTGTAATTCTACAAGAGAAAAAGAATCTGCTGGTAAAATGAAGAAACTAGTGCAAAGGCCTAGAGTCCGAAAGTAACAATGAGCTGGGTCTGCTTGGAGTGCAGAGAGCCTGCAAGTGGGTGGCCATCTGAGACTGACCACGGCAGGAGAGCCGGGACCACTTCTGTTTTATGTGCAAAGCCAGTGCCTGGTACTGTGCAGTGGGAGATGTCCCAGAGATATGTGCTTAAAGAATAAAGGACCACGCAGAAGTTAGGCAGACTAAGCATCGAGAGAGGAAGAAAGGCCTGAGAGAGCAGTCCATTAAGTGTAAAGAAATGAGTCTCATGCATCAGGAGATGACGTGATAATAGCAGCCCCATTTAATGAGCTGTTGCATAAGTCGAGTCCTAAGCCAAGCATTTTTCATTGTTCATCCAATTAATTCTCACAACTGCATTACCTAAACTCTATTATTATCGTCATGTTGCATCCAAGGAAACAGCCAAAAAGATCAGAGGACCTGCCCGACATCACCCAGGTAGTAATTTAAGATCTGATACTCTTAACCCAGTGCTCTTTCCTGAGAGGATTCTGAAAGATTTTTGGTATTAGCAACGACATTTAGCGTGTAGCCCCACACACTCAAAGGGCTTTGCTTGCTTGGATGCTTAAGTTCTGTCTATTTAGAACCAATCTTAATACTTTAGAATCATATGTCACATTCAACCCCTCAAGTCATTAAGAGTGGTTAAAAGCCAACACTAGAGCAATCAGGTTTAAAACACATACCCTGTCACCCAGGAGTGAGTAGTTTTCTTCCACTATCACGATGAATAACTTCAGGTATCTATTTTGTGTTTTGAGTGGTGGGTTTGATGGGTTTACGTACCATGGGGAGGGAAAGGAGATCAGGGGAAAGTGATGCAGCCAGGGCCTGGAAACCCAGAGCTCACTCTGAAGCCTGGGAACTTTCTATGAGGAGGCTGTTTCACTCAAGTGTGGGGGCAGGAGAAAATCAGAAGACCGGAGAGACTAGTCTGACTCAAGCAGGCTGGGTAGATAAGATAACATGATAAGACCTTGAGATGGTCACAGGCAGGGGGAAGTTCTTGAAAAAAATATTTTTTTTTAAGTAGTTGTCAGTGTGCTGAGGTTTGGTTCTATCTGCACTTCCCATGTACCATCTTCCAAGTTCCCAGTTCACACACCATCCCCTGTTGGCACCAATGGCTCCGGACAGGCCGGTAGAGCCCTCTCTCTTCCTTCGGTCACAGCCACAAGTGTGATGCAGCAATGGATCTTCTTCCCCTGTGAGGAGTCCTAGTTCTTACTCAGACCCATCCAAAGGAGAGGTGGACAGAGACCCAGGTTCCAGCTCTAGAACCAGCTGCCTCTGAGTCATCTCTGCTTCCTGCCAGGTAAGGCTGCTTGGAGGGAAGGCAGCGAGGACCCGCACTGGCAGAGCCCAGGGGAGAGCTGGCCAGGGCCAACCTGCAGACCTCTCCCCCAGGGGCCCTCTGGGAGCCTGGACACAGGGCAGGCACCAACTCCTCAGGGAAGCTGAGGCCTCAGTGTCCACTGGGATGACATAAGAGAGAAGCACGTGATGAGGCACTGGCTGGTTTCCCAGCCATCCAGCTGGGAATCCATTTCCTTGTGGAAAGTGACATCAGAGGCTCTTCTTCACTAATAGTCTTAGTGGCCCCTTCTCCTAGGACTCTCCCAAGACGCAAGAGTGTCAGGAAATGCGTAAAAGGAAGAGGGGGAGAAAGCTAGGAAAAAAGCTTTGAACAATCTTTGAAGGGACTTCCCTTGTGGCACAGTGGTTAAGAATCTGCCTGCCAATCTTAATAAAAAAAGAAATGGTTCTGAAGAACATAGGGGCGGCACAGGAATAAAGATGCAGATGTAGAGAATGGACTTGAGGACAGAGGGAGTGGGAAGGGTAAGCTGGGACGAAGTGAGAGAGTGGCATGGACATATATACACTACCAAATGTAAAATAGATAGCTAGCGGGAAGCAGCCGCATGGCACAGGGAGATCAGCTCGGTGCTTTGTGACCACTTAGAGGGATGGGAGGGAGACGCAAGAGGAAAGAGATATGGGGATATATGTATATGTATAGCTGAGTCACTTTGTTATAAAGCAGAAACTAACACACCATTGTAAAGCAATTATACTCCAATAAAGTTGTTTAAAAAAAAGAATCCGCCTGCCAATGCAGGGGACACAGGTTGGATCCCTGGTGGGGGAAGATCCCACGTGCCGCAGAGCAACTAAGCCCGTGAGCCACAACTACTGAAGCCCACGCGCCTAGAGCCCACGCGCCTAGAGCCCGTGCTCCGCAACAAGAGAAGCCACCGCAGTGAGAAGCCGGTGCGCCACAACGAAGAGCAGCCCCCTCTCGCCACAACTAGAGAAAGCCCGCGTGCAGCAACGAAGACCCAACGCAGCCAAAAGTAAATAAATAATAAATTTATTTTTTTAAAAACTTTGACGTTTGGGACACTTTGGGTAGACACGGGGAGTGACTCTTCCAGCTTCTGAGACAGGTGCACAACAGGCCAGACTGTGATGCATATTCTCTTGAAGAGCCCTGTAAGCAAGCCAGCCAGCAGTCGGGGGCCCCGAGGGCAGGCCCCCGGGGCCAGGTCAGTCCTGCTTCAGCTTCATTCTAGGGCTCGTACCCAGAGCAGAGGTCCTCAAAATGTGAAACACAGACCAGTTCTGTCAAAATCACCTGGGAAGTATTTATGAAAACCACCGATCCCCCTCGGCACCCTCCGCCCACGAATCAGCAGCGGGTGCCAGGGATGTGCATTTGTTTCTAAAAAGCACCTCCCAGTGCTCTTTAGGTCTGCTGAAACAAACATTGTAAATCTGGAGGCTTAAAAAACTCTCAGTGTCTCAGAAACTCAGGGCGAACAATCACAAATCCCCCCCCACCTTGCCCCATCTTGAATCACGCTCCCCGCAGAACACAGCGCGCCGGCCAGTCCAGGGAACAGGGTGCAGACATGATTGCTTCTACCTTATTAAGAGCTGAGCAGCATTTCCTGGGCCCCATGCTTCATTAGCACGTTGGTGGTGTTGCTTCCTGTAGCTGACTATCTGTTTCCATTCTGGCAAAGTGTTTGCTCTCTTCTCTGCTTCGGGGGTTGGGGGAAGATGAGCTTCTCACGGAGCCTGTCTCTGCCTTCTTGGCAGTTTCCCCGTCAGTGTCCCTCACATCCCGCCCACAAGGCAGAGACCCTGGCTTCCCCCTGAGCCTCGCTGCGGAGCACCACACCCAGACGAGCTCGCCCCTCCTGCAGTCGGCATCACAGCTACATCCAGGTAGAACCAAACCTGTTGTTTCATATTTTGGGTCAAGTCAGCCTGACATTTAAGGGATAGAGGCAAGGTAGGGAGTTGATGGGAGGGGTAGAAAGTTCTAGAAAGATAGCTGGGAAGCTTTAGAAAGAAAGAAATAAAAACCAATAGACTTTATTTGTGAAGGACTTTGGTAAATAAAGATTTAAGAAGATGAATTTTGAGAGTAGAAAGTTGTATGTTGGGGAATGTTCAGAAGACATGCAGACCAGGAGGAGTTCTGTCATTCTTATCTACTAAAAAATGTGGTTATACCACACAGGATTATATGTAAAACACAAACCAATTCTGACTTTTCTCCTAGGAGTCCGCAATTTAGGAAGAGCCAGGGAAAGTGGCAGACAGGCTGGCAAGCAGATGACAATTAAGAGAAGGCTTAGAAGGAGGAGCTGAAGCCAGAGACAGTCCTAGGATTATGGCTGTCACCATACCCACCAGCTCAGAAATGAGAGAGAGGACTTCACAGCCCAGCACTCTGCAGGGAACCCTCGGCAGCCCAGACAGGTAAGTGGCCCGGGTGGTGAGCTCTCCCCTCCCCTGATTTAGACAGAGGGCCCTGGTCTACCCTGGGAGGCTTCTACCCCAGCAGCATTGCCACCCCTCACCAGGGTGGTCCCCTGAGACCAATAAACTCTAGGCTCAGAGAAGTTTACTCAGAACTGCTTGCAGGAAAGAAATGGGTATTGAGGAGAAAAAGGAGTTGATAGGGGGAGATGAAATATGATAACACAGCATTTCCTTAGAGCTGGCTGCCTGGCCTGGTTGGATTTCTCACTCTCAGAGGCCCTGATTGCTGTCCTCCATCATTCCTGTCTCAGGTCCCACCAATCACTCCTCAAAGAAACAAAAACAAAAACTAGTTCCCCCTCTGATGGAAACAAAAAGCCCACTTTTTTCAGGTGTTTTTAGGCCCTAAAAGCTTGCCATGAATAAAAATGGAATCATAGATATGAAAAAGATATATCCTTAGAACTTAAAACCCCACAGAACTAATTGTAGATGTAAATTTTACAGCTAAAAGCTTCAATATTATATTAAATAAAAAATCCATCAGCCATTGAAACTCTGACAGTGGGAGGAATAAATTTCAGTGCTATGATAACAGCACAGCTCAAAATAATAAATTTTAAATCACTGTAGTTTGGGGAGGTAAATATCATTACCATGACAAACAAATACATGTCACTTGCAGGTGGACAGAGGCATTGATGGGGAATGAATTTGTAAAGTGTCAGAAACTTGCAGCTCTCCTGGCAGAAAAATCCTTTTTCTATATTCATTCATTTGTTTGATAATTTACTCATTCATTAATTTAACAAATATTCATCAGGACCCTACTGAGTACCAGGCACTGTTCCAGGCACCAGGTGAACTGGGCAGACAAGTTCTTGACCTCCTGGAGCTTACAGTCAAGTGGGAGAGTCAGATAGAAACAGATGAACAAATGCATGGATAACATAATGTCAGTCAGTCATAAGTGCTCTGAGGAAAAACCAGGGCAGAGTAAGGGGATTGAGAGTACAGGGAGGGTATGGCCAGGGAGGACCTGTCTGAGGAGGTGACATTTCAGAAGAGACCTGAATGAAATGAGGGACTGAGCTATGGGAGAGGGAGCAGCAGGTCTGAGAGACCAGACTGCTTTGCCAGGAACAGCACAGAGTCCTGGAGGTCAAGGTCAGAGGGAAAGTGGTAGGAAATGAGGTCAGAGGCAGGCAGAGGCCAGAACAGAAGAGGCCATGAAGTCCTCACTGGGTAGGGACCATGGATGTTATGCCAAGTGTGATAGGAAGTCATGGGCGGTTGCAAGCAGAGGAGGGATGTGATCTGATTTACCGTTAAGAGGATCACTCCGGCCCGTGTGTGAAGATAGTGTGTTGGGGCCAAGAGTGAAAGCAAGGAGACCCATTAGAGAGGTTCTTGCAAAGGTCCACATGGAATGCACGGTGGTTCGGACCAGGGCGGTGGTAATGGAGGAGCAAGAGGTGACTGGTTTGGATAGATGCCCAGGGATGAGCAGACAGAATCTGCTGGTTAACTTAGAAGTGGGGTGTGAAAGAAAGAAAACATTCAAGGATGGCTCCAAGGCTTTTAGCCGAGTCATTAGATGATGGGAAACACCAGAGGGGCAGGTTTGTGGGGGAAGAACAGGAGTTCTGTTTCAGACATTTTTGGTTTGAAATGTCTATTAGGCAACCCTGTGGAAATGTCCAATACAGAGTTGGGTAAACAAGAGTAGAACTCAGGAGGACAAAAATCTTCCCTGATAGATGACCTGGTTTCTAGTAATTGGGGAAGCAGGTCTGCTTAGTGAGTCCTTCTGTAACCTCAACTAGCTGCTTCTTATAGGCAAAGCAGAGCAGTAACTCCGTGCCTGCCTGGGAACTGCAAGTAAACCCAGAACTTGCTCCATGCATTTGCATTGGTTAAATTCCACAGAACAACAGAGTACTGCTTGGAGACCAGCTCCACAAGTTGGTGCTACAGGGGTTATTCAAGTGCAGGCAACCTGGACTCTTGTCCCAGAGCTGCTTCCTAATTGTAAATTGGGCAATCTTCTCCTTCGAGCAAGACAGAAAGCCCAGGAGCAGGGAATGGGGGAAGCAGGAGCAGGTAGACTTGCCATTCCAAGTTTGGAAGACAGTGTGAAGCCATAGAAAGAACAGTCTTTGGGCCCAAACAGACCTAGACTCACGTTCCATCGTGCTCTTTCTGACCTATGCGATCTTTGACATGTTACTCTACCTTTCTGAGTCTAATTCTCGGATCCCTTGGTCACAAAGAGAAATGGGATTGTTGTACAGATTAAATAAGGTTCACATGCAAAACACTGGCATCCAGTAGGCATTCCAAAGGGATAGGTCCCTTCTCCTGGGTCCTATTTCCCTCTCTCCAAGGGAAGATGACCCTTCCTCCCACCACCCAGCCCACCCCACCTCAGCTTTCCTTCACCGGGCTCTCATTCCAAATCCTCAAGCCCTACCTCCTAAAGGAAGCATCTTCTCCGACTTGCCACCCTCCTCTGCTGGGTCATGGCATTTGGTTTTCCTCGCAGAGCTAAAGACCACAACAGCAGCATCTTTTCCGGGTTGGCGGGGCTCCTTGCCGTCCTCCTGGTTGTCACAGTTTTCTGTATCCTGTGGAACTGGAACAAATGGAAGAAGCGTGAGTCCCTTCTTTGTCCAAAGTTGAGACACCCTAGGGTCAATCAACTAGCCTGGTATTTAAAGCCCAGTTTACCCTCCAGAGATAAACTGTTGGGCTGGGTAGTCCTCTGTTCTTACCTGACACACAGGTCATTGTCTCCCTTGGAATCCTAAGCTGTGGCTCCATAAGGCTCAGTGCTGAGTGGAGTTCCATTTTGAAAGTCATTTTGCCCTGGTATTCCTGTGCCCTGCTTCCGTCCACTGAGTCCCCTATGCTTCTAGCTCAAAGGGAATTGGTCAAGTGTGAAAACGTATTTTTCATGATACATGGTGAGGGTGAGCAATATTTTCAGGGACCATCTCATCCCCAAGGGGCCCTGCATTCTGTGCAGCTGGGCCCAGCCATGACCTCCGTGTCTCTCATTGACTTGCAGGGCAAGTTCCTTACTTCCAAGTTACCGTCATGCCCTTGCTGACTCTGCCTCGACCCAGACAAGGAGCCAAAAATATTTATGACCTCTTGCCCCGAAGACAAGAAGAGCTGGGTAGGTTTTTCTTTCTAATCCATGGAGTCCAGCCCTACAGAACTTCTACCGCCAGAATGTACCTCTCACCTGGAAGCAACTTTCTCTAAAGTTGCAGACCTTTCTGTCCTTCAGGGAGCATGAGAGAGAATGGGATAGATAGACTGCAAGATGCAACTCCAGTGCGGGCTTGGAGAGCTCGAAGAAGGGAGCTGGGCGTGGCGGGGGGTCATCTGGGTTGGGAGTTCTGTTTGTTTCTTTTTCCGATTTCATTGATAAAAAATTGACATACATCACCATATACGTTTATGGAGTACAGCATGATGGTTTGATTACATAGACAGCAGCTTTGGTTTTTCCTGACGTAAGTTAGCAGGTGACAGCTGCGTATGTCTAGCATTGGGAAAGACATACAGAAGGAAAAAATGGCCTCCAGCCTCAAGGCAGGGAGGGTTCGCCCCAGGAGCCTCCTTCCCAGCCTCCTCAATTCCTGTGCTAGTGTCTTTTTGTCCTCAGCTAGCTGAGGAGGGTTCCAGGTCTCCTAGCACATCATCTCTGTAGATCTGACCCTCTCCCCACAGAACGCCAGGCCCCAGACACCAGACATCACACAAACCCACTTCACCCAAGATGCAGGAATTGTACAGGCTGAAGCACTCGGAGGACTGGCTGACTATGTTCAGGGTTTGTTCTCTGTTCTTTCAGGAAGACATCCATCAAGAAATATTCGTATTTTCAGTACTGAGAGCCTCCTCTCCAGAAATTCTGACAGCCCTCCCTCTGAGCATGTGGTAAGAGTCAAGTGAAATGACAACCCGTTTGGGAGAAATGATATGTCTCTGGCAGAAGAGCTGAAGTGCAAGAGTTCTAGGTCTTGGCTCTGGTTTGACTGCAGACAGCATGTCCTTTGGCACACACACACACCCCGCCCCCCATCCCCGAGGCCCTATTAATAAATTGGGAAGACTAGCCTCAGGACTTCCCTACCACCCAAGGCAAAAACTTTAGAAAGAGAGGAGCAAGACCTTGAGATTTTAGGAAAGGCACCAGGGCACATGTATTCAAGGACATGGTGTTAGAACTGAAATGTGTTTTCCAAATGAGTGTTGTCCGCTTCCAAGTAATCACCTTGGGAGGGTACCTAAATATTCCGACAGTGCTCAAAATACTCTTAAAGTTCTACTTTGGCAATTACTTCTGAGCCTACGTCAAATTGTTTCAATCCTCCTCCATGGCAGAAATACTCATAAGTTCACTCGTGTAGAAAGGCACTGAGCATGTCGGGGATACCTTTGAGGTTACAAGGGGACTATTACAATTAATAACAATAATCCCTTGTGTCTTGTAGTCTGGCTCTAAAGGCAGCTCCCCAGGAGGAGTCACACCAGGAACGGTAGAGGGACTATTTTGAAGATCAGGGTGCTTATTTCCATAGATAAGTTCTCATTAGCTTGTTAAAAGAATCAATTCCTTTGGTTTTGTGACCATCCTTGGGTAGGTACAGCCATGCTGCAGCTGCTGCTGATTCGGTTGTTACCCAGCCTTTCTTCACTCAGGGGCTTAGGTTGATTACCATGTGGCCACTCCATGTCACCACCTTTGCTTCCTCTTCCTCTTGCATGTCCCCCATCCTTGGGCTCTGCTGCTGCTTCTAAGACTTCCTGGGGCAGCAAGTCTAAGTGGCTGATAAAAGGAATAGCAGAGGAAACTCCATTGCTAAAACTACTTCTAGGACTCAGGTGGGCCCTGAGGGAATTTTGCATCTAGAGTTTAGATTTCAAACTGGCTTAAGCCCACAAACAGGTTTGGATTGTACTCCATAGTATTTGAAGGACATTTTGAACCAGTTGGCAACATTTAAAAACCTAAAAGATTTCACATTAAAGTCCAGATGTCCAGCTTTTCTTGAAAAGCAGTTCTGGAAACAACAGACTAGCATCTCTAATTGGCCATAATCAGCTGATCTGTGTGTCAGCTGCCCCTATACTAATATAACAACAAGCATTTTTTAGTGTTTTCTTTGTGCCAGGAGCTATTCTAAACACTTTATGGTCAGTAATCCATTTACTCCTCACAAAACCCTCATGGTGTGATATTATTATGATTATACCCATTTTATAAGTTAGGAAACTAAGGCACAGGGAGATTAGGTAACTTGCCCAAACTCAGCACAGAGTGGTGAGGCCTGGGACTTGCACCCTCAGTCTGAGCCTAAGCCTCTACCTTTAACCACTATGCTGCGCCTCAGTGTGCTCTGGAGTAGCAGGCTCTCTCCAATTCATAATACTTCCCCCACTCCCCATTGAAACCCCACAGTGTGGCAAAAAAAACAGTTGCAATTTATTGTCAAATTTACACTGCTGCTTTCCTTAAACTCAACCTACTTCACTTATTCCTACCTAGCATCTGAAGCCTTGAGGTTTGAGACCCCTGATTCAGACCTTTTCTCCAAAGTGAAGAACTGAGAGGAAGAACCATTAGATGTAGTAGTACTGGGCGGGAAAGAAGAAAGGTTTTGTCCATGTTTCTACTTCTATCCTGTCACTGGCTTTCTCTTCTTACTCATAGCCCTCCCGAGCAGGGGATGCCCTCCATGTGCACAGAGCCCCTACTCATGCCATGGGGTATGCAGTGGGCATCTATGATAATACCATGGGGCCCCAGATGTGTGGAAACCTCACTCCCTCAGCGCACTATGTCAATGTCAGAGCTTCAAGAGATTGCCCAAGCACCTCTTCAGAGGATTCAAGAGATTATGTCAATATCCCCACAGCAAAGGAGATTGCTGAGACTTTAGCTTCTACCAACAGCCCTTCTGGGAACCTCTTCATCCTCCCAAGTACCAAGGTGCTGGAGTTGACTGAAGAAATATATGAGGGCTGTGGGAACGCCAGTGACTGCACCAGTCTGAGGTCTCCAGGAACTGAGAGCAGTTATCCACTCAACGATGGGGAAGGGTCTTCTCAGACCTCAAATGATTATGTCAACATGGCAATGTTGGATCTCGAGACCATCCAAGGGAAGCAGCCCTGGGGAACTTTTCAGTGCTGCAGAGATTATGAAAATGTACCACCAGATCCCAGTGGAAACCAGCAGCAGGAGGAGAAGGAAGCGACATCTTCAAACACCGACCATGTAGAGGGCAGGACAGATGGTCCAGAGACCCACATTCAACCTGTCATGCAGTCAGGGAGTTTCCTGGCCTTAAAGGAGTATGTGGCCTATCAGTCATCTGCACAGAGTGAGAACAGTCAGATGAAACATGGAGAAGAGATGTCAAATGAAGACTCTCATGACTACAAGAATGTGTGAGCTGCCAAGGTAGGAGGTAGGGACTTTGAGCAGGGGCCTGACACATGGCTCCTTCCTGATGAATTAAGACCCAGCCACCCAGCTGGAAAGCCACATGGAGTGGTCTATCCTGCCGGATCCATAGCCATTACAGGGTCTAGTGAAGACCCTTGACCACCCTTGTATTTCAGTGGATTCATTTGGTTACGCTAAAAAGAAGCTGAAATGAGTAGGGAGCTAAGAGGCTCACAAAAGCAGAGGTTTGAGAAAGTCAGAAAGAAATTCTTCTCAGGCAGGGTGCTGTTATCTCTCATACCAACTTAAGAATGCTGACACTGCCTTATAGGACTGTGGGGAGGTTAAAAATGGAAGAGTACTTTAGTACACAGTGGAAACATGAAGTAGTCTAAAATCATTACCTTCACTAATACCAGCAGGCTGCAAAGCAGGAATACAGATTATTTGGTAATCCAGGCAGAGGCCAAAAGGAACAAGGAAGTTGGGTTGGGGTGGGGGGACGGTTTCTGCTCTAAAATGAGTGTGGACAACCAAATGCTGGAGAAAATGCAGAACAATAGGAATTCTCGCTCACTGCTGAAGGGATTGCAAGGCATAACATTCACTCTGGAAAAGTTTCTTATAAACATAAACCTATTATACAACCCAGTCATTCCACTATTAGGTATTTATCCAAGTGTGAAATTTGTATTCACAAAAAAACCCATACATGACTATTTATAGCAGCTTTATTCATAATTGCCAAAACCTAGAAATAACCCAAATGTCTTTCACCAGGTGAATGGATAAACAAGTGTCCTATATCCACACAATGAGTTTATCCACACTCAACAGTAAAAAGGAGTGAATTAGGTTCATGCAACAACATGGACAAATATTAAACGTATTTTGCTAAGTGATAGAAGCTAGACCTAAAAATCTACATACTGTATGGTTCCATTTATATGACATTCTGAAAAAGGCAAAACTATAGGGGTGGAAAACAGATCAGTGGTTGGCAGGTTTGGGGAGAGGGAAGGGGTTTACAACAAAGGAGCTGTACAAGGGAATTTTTAGGATAATTGTTCTGTATTGTACTATGGTGATGGATACATGACTATATTCATTTGTCAAAACACACACAAAAATAGCTGTATAGCACAAAGGGTGACTTTTGTTATATGCAAATTTTAAAAAAATTCACCAGGCCATCAGGGGAACACACAATAAAATGCAGATTGTAAAAAATGAATCTAACTGCTTCACAAATGTATGACATAATCTCACTGAAGGGAATGGGGGAAAAAAAGAGCTGGCCTAAGTAACTTTGGAAAACAATGTTTTGCTTGAAACTGTAAGATAAAGACACAAAGAACTGAAAACAAACGCTGCAGTCTAGTTGGTAAATTTGTAGGGCATACTTGAATTGAACAAATAAGTAAATATATTACAGGTAGGGAGAGGCAGGTTTCTTACTGTCAGAGAAGGAAGTGACAAATAAGCAAGTAGAAAAGGAAATATAAACGTGTATATACATAGGCTAGTATACATATATACTTCCTAACTCTGTCCACTGGAGGGTCTAGCAGCAATCATGGTCCAGTAACAGTGAATGCACTTAGCTCTCAGACCTTGGTTTCTAAACTTGGTAGACACCACCTTAACCATGTGATCAAGGTCAACTCACCAGTAATAAGTTATATTGCTATATGATCAAGGAGAAGGGTACTTCACCTCCGTGGTATTCTTCCCCCAAATCCACAACCCCAGTCTTATCATGAGAAACATCAGAAAACTCAAATTGAATGACGTTCTACAAATACCTGACTGGAACTCTTAAAAGTGTTAAACACATGAAAGACAAGTGAAGACTGGAGAAACTGTCAGACTGGCGGAGACTAAGAAGACATGATGACCAAAATATAACATGATTCCTTGGATTGGATCATAGTACAGGAAAAGGGCATTAGTGGAAAAAATGGTGAAATGAAAAACAAGAAAGTCCATATTTTAGTTAATAGTATTGTATCAATGTTAATTTCTTAGTTTTGATAAATGTACGATGGTTATATAATTAACATTAGGGGAAGCTGGGTGAAGGGTATACAGGAACTCTCTGTACTATCTTTGCAACTCTGTAAGTTATGTCAAAACAAAAAATAATTTTAAAACATGGACAAAGCTGGAAGTGAAGACATCTAGGCTCATTCCACTTAAATAAATGTGCCTTTGTTCCTTTTTCTGCAAAATGGACATAATATAAAGCATATGCTACTGTAATTGTTCTGGATATTTGTCTGTTTTCTGCATTGTTCTGTTAATGTATGTACTCAGTCTCTCCTATCATACTGAAATCACTTTGCCTGTAGGAAAATATAATTAAATCCTTTGTATTCACCCTAGTTCTTAGCACAAGGCCCAAGATAAAGTCAGGTTATCGATGTGACAGTTGATGATGTGGTTTCAGTGCATGTCTTTATAAAATGTTGAGTGAGGTTTTTCTGTGGTTCAGGAATGGAGACTAAGGCTTAAAGCTAAGTATCAAAGGTGTAAAAACATCCTACATTCTGAGTTCCAGAGCACCACCAGCTGTTAGGGGTCTGCCAACACCACTCAAGGCTTACTGAGAGTAGGAAAATTAGTCCTCCCATGTACTGCTCTCCACCACATCGCATCCCTGCTCCACAGGAGAGGACTGAGATGTGATTGCGGTGAGCCTTTGAGGACATGCTGGTGAGGAAGAGAGTTTCTTTCCTCCTTCACTGCCCCCATCCCCAGGGATGCTAACCATCTCTTCTGCAGAGTACCTGATGCCCCAGTAAAAGGAGAAAGAGCAGTGTGTTGCCAGAATTGAGAGAAAGGGCTGCGGAGCAGATGGCCACCCACTGTTGGCCATGGCAACAATAAAAGTGTCACCAGAGGAAGGCAACTGGACCTGGGTCATTTTGTTGGCACCACGTCAACAGGGTGCCAAGGCAAGGGGCCTCTAGGATAAATCTGTGAGGTATAGACCATCTGAGGTGCCTTCACAAACACTTGGGTGGGTGCTATAGACTGAGCATTTGTGTGCCCCCAAAATTCATATGTTGAAACCTAATCCCCATTGTGAGAGTAGTAGAAGGTGGGGCCTTTGGAAGTGATTAGGTCATGACGGTTGAGCTCTCGTGAATGGGATTAGTCCCCTTGTAGAAGAAGCCCAAGGGAGCTCCCTCACCCCTTCCGCCCTGTGAGGACACAGCAAGAAGATGGCTGCCTACGAAGCAGCTGTCAGGCTCTCACCAGACACCAAATCTGTGAGTACTTTGACCTGGGACTTCCCAGCCTCCAGAACTGTGAAAAATAAATGTTTGCTGTTTAAGTCACCCAGTCTATGGTATTGTTATCATAGCAGCCCAAGCAGACCAAGACGGTGAGATAAAGACAGATTTTTACAGGAGCTAGCTCTTTCATACCTGGTGGCTATATTTTGGATAGATTTCTTCATTGCTCTCAGAATCACTCTACATGTGACCAGCATTTAAATTCCTGCCACACAGAGGGCACCACATCAGTCTGATATTGATGGCCAGTAAAGGTTGGCCTGGGAAGCAACAATAGCACAGAGGGAGGATGGCAACCTCAATCAGTCAAGTAAGGAGAGATTTGTGTCAGATGTGAGATGAAGATTCAGACAGAACTGAAAAACACTGGCATGTAAGGATTCTCATAACCAAGAGACGGTTATGTAGTCGAACCCAAGTCCATGTGCCCAACATACAGTGAGGCCAAACAAACTGAAACGTCGGCGTTTGGAGCAGAAAAAGGTTTATTGCAAGGGCTATGCACGGAGAATGGGTGGTTCATGCTCGGAAGACCTGTACTCCCCAATGGTTTTCGGGGAAGAGTGTTTTGTTTTGTTTTGTTTTGGCTGCACAGCTTGGCTTACAGGATCTTATTTCCCCAACCAGGGACCGAACCTAGGCCACAGCAGTGAAAGCGCTGAGTCCTAGCCACTGGACCGCCAGGGAATTCCCAAGGAAGAGGGTTTTTTTTTTTTATTGCGGTACGCGGGCCTGTCACTGTGGTGGCCTCTCCCGCTGCGGAGCACAGGCTCCGGACGCACAGGCTCAGCGGCCATGGCTCACGGACCCAGCCGCTCTGCGTCATGTGGGACCCTCCCGGACCGGGGCACGAACCCGCGTCCCCTGCATTGGCAGACGGACTCTCAACCACTGCGCCACCAGGGAAGCCCCAAGGAAGAGTTTTTAAAGGCAATATTTAGTGTGAGGGCTGCAGGGTGTACAACTTTCTTTGGACTAGTTGGTGGTGAGGTAAACAGGGTGGTGTTCCAGGAATCTCAATCATCAACCTTATGGTTCTCACCAGTCTGGCGTCTCAGCATGTATTTACCATCCTCCAACTGGATGGGGGTCTTAGTTCCTGCAGAACAACTCGAAAATATGTATCAGATTGTTATGTGTATTTCCTGAGGCAGAACTAGGACTCTGTTCTATCACTGAATTATTGTTTCTTGACTGCTTTTCCTGTGTTTCTGCATTCTTTAATTAGTAACTGCTTGAATTTGAATCTGTTCTTTGGAACTCAGGGAAGGCCTAGGAGACTAAAGCCTTCTTTTATAAACAAGAAGTGGGGGGGGGGTTATCTTTTGTACCTGGGAGGGCCCCACAGGATCCTGCTCGGTGTCAATCCTCCCTTTTCTTTGTTACTCCTCAATCTTGAGGGGAACAGGGGCGGGACAAGAAAAGGAATAAAGTTTTGGATAGAGAGGTTAATCATAAACTCAGCAGGGGAACTCAGTTTTAGGGGGACTCAAACCCAGCCAAAACCTAGATGGGACTTGAACCCACGGTCTCTTTTTTTTTTTTTGTCTGTTTTTAAATAAATGAATTTATTTATTTGTTTGTTTATTTTTGGCTGCGTTGGGTCCTCGTACTGCTCACAGGCTTTCTCTAGTTGCGGCAAGCAGGGGCTACTCTGTTGCAGAGCGCGGACTTCTCTTTGCCATGGCTTCTCTTGTTGCAGAGCACAGGCTCTAGGCGTGCGGGCTTCAGTACTTGCGGCTCACAGGCTTAGTTGCTCCACGGCATGTGAGAACTTCCCGGACCAGGGCTCAAACCCATGTCCCCTGCACTGGCAGGCAGATTCTTAACCACTGTGCCACCAGGGAAGTCTGAACCCACAGTCTTTTAATTGAGATCACACACCTGGTCTCAGGACTGAACGAAGCTCAGGTTCTTAATGTCTCATCACAGAAAGAATTTAGTGAAAGACAAAGTGATAGGTAAGAAGTGGATTTATTTAGAGAGAAACACACTCCACAGAGTGTGGACCATCTCAGAAAGCGAGAGAGAGGTACCAGGGTACGAGGTTGCCAGTTTTTATAGGGGTGGGTAATTTCATAGGCTAATGAGTGGGAGGAGTATTCTAGTTATTTTGGGGAAGGGGTGGGGATTTCCAGGAACTTGGCCACCGCCTACTTGTTGACCTTTTATGGTGAGCCTTGGAACTGTCATGGCGCCTGTGTGTGTGTCATTTAACTTGCTGATGTGTTACAATGAGCATATACTGAGGCTCAAGGTCTAGTTGAAGTCTTTTCTGCCATCTTGGACCTAGTTGGTTCTAACCAGTTTATGTCATGTCCTATGGCTTTGTCATTATTTTAAAGGTTGTGCCCTGCCCCCCTTCTCTCCTGTTTCAGTTTCAGTTATGAGATGAAAAATTATGGGATCAAAATGAGTTGTTAAGAGAGCTACCACCCAGTAAAAAAGGGAGGTTCAACCTACAACTTGGGTGGCAGTTCCCAGAACAAAGAAAGCCAACTCATGCTTATACCCCAATGAGCTGGACACCTCAATAAAAAAGAAATAACAAGCCCCAAATGGAGTAATTTGCCTTCCACTACATCAAACCACGGCTTAATTGCAGTGTCAGTTCTGCCCAGAAATGTGACCTGTAAAACAATATGAAATTTCCTGATCAGTACAAGTCAGGTAATCTGCATGATAAAGATCCTTGCTATTCCCTTCCCCTCAAAAAGAAGAGGACCTGGCCCAAAGTAACCTTTTTCTTTTGCTAATAACTTGCTTGTCCCACCCTCCTTTCTATAAAAGCTTTCCATTTTGTACCACTCCTGGAATGCTAGATGGGATGCTGCCTGATTATTGAATCGCCTAATAAAGTTAATTAGATCTCAAATTTACTTGGCTGAATTTTGTTTTTTTAAACATCAGTTACCCTTATATACATTCTCCCAAATTGAGAATAATTAATAAATTATTTTCTCAGATAGGTAACCATTCTGTTTATTTCTTGTTCTGAGAATTTTTACAAATGAATGAGTTAAAGACTTTATTATAATTCTTTCCCCTTACAGTTTTGTTGCAGGAAGGGGGACCCCTTTCATGGCCCGAGAGTGAGATCTTTTCTAACATTCGGAAATGAATTATCCGAGGAGACACACGTGCTGACAGAGCAAGAGACTTTATTGGGAAGGGGCACGTGGGCAGAGAGCAGGAGGATAAGGACTGATTTGCCACGTGGCTCACAGTCTCGGGTTTTATGGTAATGGCATTAGTTTCCGGGTTGTCTCTGGCTAATCATTCTGACTCAGGGTCCTTCCTGGTGGCGCTCACATTGCTCAGCCAAGACAGATTCCAGCAAGAAGGATTCTGGGAGGTTGGTAGGATGAACTGGCATCTCCTTTTGACCTTTCCCAAATTCTTCCGGTTGGTGGTGGCTTGTTAGTTCTGTGTTCCTTACCAGGATCTCCTATCGTAAAATAACTCATGCAAATGGTTACTGTGGTGCTGGCCAGGGTGGGCGGTTTCAGTCAGTGTTTCCCCAACAGTTTTATTTTCTCGCATTAGTTGCCAGGAAATTTTGAGTTAAATTGAATGCCCAGTTGTGAAACAGAAGGGAAGGGGGGAGAGCACGACCTTTAAAAGAATGACATAGCCATAGGACATGACAAAAACTGGTTAGAACCAACTAGGTCCAAGATGGTGGAAGATTCGACTTCCAGTAGGCCATAAGCCTCATTATACACTTATTGTAATGCATTAGCATGCTAAATGACACACCCATCAGCACAATTACAGTTCTGAAGCTAATCATAAAAGGCCAAAAAGTGGGTGGTTGCCCAATTCCTGGAAATCCCCACCCCTTCCCCCAAAATATTTGGAACAATCCTCCCACTCGTTAGCCTATGAAATTACTCAGCCCATAAAAACTAACCACCCCGTGTTTCAAGGCCTCTTGCCTTCTGATGGCCCATACTCTGTCTATGGAGTGTATTTCTCCCAAGGTCACTCTCGCCTTTTGAGATGGACCACATTCTGTCTATGGAATGTGTATCTCTCTAATTAAATCCATTCTTACCTATCACTGTGTCTCTCACTGAATTCTTTCTGCAATGAAACTTAAAGAACCTGAGCTTCATTAAGTCCTGAGAGCAGGTGTGTGATTTCAATTAAAAGACCATGGTTTCAAGCCCCAATCTGAATTCTGGCTGGGCTCGAGTCCTGGCACGTGGGTTCACATCCCATCTGAGTTGTGCAGTTTCAGCTGCAGTAATTGTCCCATCTCATATGCCTGATAATGCTAAATATGAAGAAATCTTTTCAAGATCAGGATGAGAAAGTAGATATAAAAATAACTTATTCATTATGAGTCCTTAATTAGTTAAATATAGTAAGTTAATTATTCAGACTTGTAGCCTATAGATTGTGACTTCCTTCAGAGTACTGTTTAGTATCAAATACAGAAGCTGGCTAAGTCTGCTCCTTCTCTCTCTATCATTCACCCTCTAATGGTGAGCAGAGGACATTCCCTCCGGCATGTCTCCTTCCTGAACACTGCATTAGTGTCACGGTGCTTTATCGTCATTTCTGGTTTTCCTTTGGGCTGAGAGCCTGTATGAACTTGGAAATACTTCCAGAAACTCTCAGTCTTAAATGAGTCAATAAGCTGTTGTCACAGAAAGAAGGCAATGGTGTTCTAGGAAACACAAACAACCAAGGAAATCTATCATAGCTATTCTTACTTCTGTTACTGTTACTCAAATACTGGCTTCACCTCTTTGTGGGTGTCAAGCCAAAAGACTCAGCCAAGCCAAGGAGCAGGAGAAGGAAGGATGTATTACTTACAGCAAATAAGGAGAACACCGGGGATCTTTCCCAAAGCAGTGTCTCTCAAACAGCAAAAGTGGGGAAGTTTTGAATTGGGGAAAAGGTTAGAGTCCAAGACTTAGTTGATTGAAGTCACGAGGGCCAGAAAAGGTCAATATCATCATTCTTTAGGTTCCAACCATTTTGGGGTCTTAGCAAGTATTTACTATCCTCCACCTGGCTGGGAGCCTTAGTTCTTGTAGAACAACTCAAAGATGTGTATCAGGTTGTTATATAAAAACAGTTCCTCCTCATGGAACTGTATTTATATAACTCTCTTTTATCACTGAACTATTGTTTCTTGGCTGCTTTTCCTGTGTTCCATTAAGATCATTAATTACTGAGATTTGCTCAAGGACAAGAATTATGGCCAGGCTTATATCACAAAATGGCTTTGGCCAAAATGGCTTTTCTTATGTCAAAAAGCTATATCTGGTTCTTTTCCTCCTGGGACCCCCTACCCTATCTATGTACATTATTTCCTTGTATTGGTTAACCACTTATGTTTGTAGGGGAGCAGAATTTTGCCACCGCAAAATACGCCCTTTTGACATAAGGATTATTTTAAACTGGTTATTTTATTTATTTATTTTTGCGGTACGTGGGCCTCTCACTGCTGTGGGCCTCTCCCGTTGCGAGCACAGGCTCCAGACGTACAGGCTCCAGACGTGCAGGTTCCAGACACGCAGGCTCAGCGGCCATGGCTCATGGGCCCAGCCGCTCAGCGGCATGTGGGATGGATCTTCCCGGACCGGGGCACGAACCCGTGTCCCCTGCATCGGCAGGCGGACTCTCAACCACTGCGCCATCAGGGAAGCCCGAAACTGGTTATTTTAAAGAAACTGCAGACACAGGAGAAGCTCTGAAAACTGAGTAAAATTTACCCCTTTGTAAGAGACATTTACATTTATAAGGGAAATCTCCATTTGGAAGGGTGTCTCCCTCACTGTACCAGGAAGAGGGGGATGACTAAATCTTTAGAAACTCTTATCATTGGAGAAGGCAGCAACTTAAATCTGCATAACAGCCTTACTCTTGTTTACTGTGCTTTTCCTGGTGATCTCCCATAACTGACTCCCCATCACCATGTCCTTTGTCTTTAGCTGAAGATGGTATTTAAGGTGCCGTTTTCCACCATTTTGGAAAGTTACTCACTTTTCCTAGGTCTGTCCCAAGTATACATGTTATTAAACTTTTGTGATTTTTTTCTTCCTTTAATCTGTCTTACATCAGTTAGGCCAGCCAAGAAACTTAGAAGGGGAGAAGGAAAATCTCCCTCCTTGCCCCCGTAATGAAAAAATTACATTATCAAGAAAGGGAAAAATAAGGGAATCCATGTTTTTTTCTTCTGTCTGCCCTTACTCGTGAAGTCAAAATTGGATAGTGTTGATAGAATGCACGTCTACTGAGCAGTGGAGTTAATTTTTTAAATATTATTTATTTATTTATGGCTGCATTGGGTCTTTTTTTTTTAACATCTTTATTGGAGTATAATTGCTTTACACTGTTATGTTAGTTTCTGCTGTATAACAAATGAATCAGCTATATGCATATGCATATCCCCATATCCCCTCCCTCTTGTGTCTCCCTACTACCCCTCTAGGTGGTCACAAAGCACCTAGCTGATTTCCCTGTGCTATGCAGCTGCTTCCCACTAGCTATTTTACATTTGATAGTGTATATATGTCAATGCTACTCTCTCACCTCATCCCAGCTTACCCGCCCCCCTCCACCTGTCCTCAAGCCCATTCTCTACATCTGTGTCTTTCTTCCTGTCCTGCCCCTAGGTTCATAAGAACCATTTTCTTTTTCAGAGTTCATATATACATGTTAGCATACAGTATTTGTTTTTCTCTTTCTGACTTACTTCACTCTGTATGACATACTCTAGGTCCATCCACCTCACTACAAATAACTCAATTTCATTTCTTTTTATGGCTGAGTAATATTCCATTGTATATGTGTGCCATATCTTCTTTAAACATTCATCTGTCAGTGGACACTTCGGTTGCGTCCATGTCCTGGCTATTGTAAATAGTGCTGCAATGAACACTGTGGTACATGACTCTTTTTGAATTATAGTTTTCTCAGGGTATATGCCTAGTAGTGAGATTGTTGGGTCATATGGTAGTTCTATTTTTAGTTTTTTAAAGAACCTCCATACTGTTCTCCATAGTGGCTGTATCAATTTACATTTCTACCAACACTGCAAGAGGGTTCCCTTTTCCCACACCCTCTCCAGCATTTATTGTTTGTCAATTTTTTGATGATGGCCATTCTGACTGGTGTGAGGTGATACCTCATTGTAGTTTTGATTTGCATTTCTCTAATGATTAGTGATGTTGAGCATATTTTCGTGTGTTTGTTGGCAATCTGTATATCTTTGGGAAAATGTGTATTTAGGTCTTCTGCCCATTTTTGGATTGGGTTGTTTGTTTTTTTGATATTGAGCTGCATGAGCTGCTTGTATATGTTGGAGATTAATCCTTTTTCAGTTGATTCGTTTGCAAATATTTTCTCCCATTCTGAGGACTGTCTTTTCATCTTTTTTTATGGTTTCGTTTGCTGTGCACAAGCTTTTAAGTTTCATTAGGTCCCATTTGTTTATTTTTGTTTTTATTTCCATTTCTCTAGGAGGTGGGTCAAAAAGGATCTTGCTGTGATTTATGTTATAGAGTGTTCTGCCTATGTTTTCCTCTAAGAATTTTATAGTGTCTGGCCTTACATTTAGGTCTTTAATCCATTTTGAATTCTTTTTTTCTTCCTTGTGGTATGCGGGCATCTCACTGCTGCGGCCTCTCCCGTCGAGGAGCACAGGCTCCAGACGCGCAGGCCCAGTGGCCATGGCTCACAGGCCCAGCTGCTCCATGGCATATGGGATCCTCCCAGACCGGGACACGAACCCGTGTCCCCTGCATCAACAGGCGGACTCTCAACCACTGCACCACCAGGGAAGCCTATTGAGTTCATTTTTGTGTATGGTGTTAGGAAGTGTTCTAATTTCATTCTTTTACATGTAGCTGGCCAGTTTTCCCAGCACCACTGATTGAAGAGGCTGTCTTTTCTCCATTGCATATTCTTGCCTCCTTTAGCAAAAATAAGGTGACCATATGTGCATGGGTTTATCTCTGGGCTTTCTATTCTGTTCAATTGATCTATATTTCTGTTTTTGTGCCAGTACCATACTGTCTTGATTACTGTAGCTTTGTAGTGTAGTCTGAAGTCCAGGCGCCTGATTCCTCCAGCTCCGTTTTTCTTTCTCAAGATTGCTTTGGCTATTCAGGGTCTTTTGTGTTTCCATACAAATTGTGAAATTTTTTGTTCTAGTTCTGTGAGAAATGCCATTGGTAGTTTGATAGGGATTGCATTGAATCTGTAGATTGCTTTGGCTAGTATACTCATTTTCACAATGTTGATTCTTCCAATCCAAGAACATGGTATATCTCTCCCTATGTTTGTATCATCTTTAATTTCTTTTATCAGTGTCTTATAGTTTTCTGCATACAGGTCTTTTGTCTCGTTAGGTAGGTTTATTCCTAGGTATTTTATTCTTTTTGTTGAAATGGTAAATGGGAGTGTTTCCTTAATTTCACTTTCAGATTTTTCATCATTAGTGTATAGGAATGCAAGAGATTTCTGTGCATTAATTTTGTATCCTGCTACTCTACCAAATTCACTGATTAGCTCTAGTAGTTATCTGGTAGAATCTTTAGGATTCTCTAGTTATACTATCATGTCATCTGCAAACAGTGACAGTTTTACGTCTTATTTTCCAGTTTGGATTCCTTTTATTTCTTTTTCTTCTCTGATTGCTATGGCTAAAACTTCTAAAACAATATTGAATAATAGTGGTGAGAATGGGCAACCTTGTCTTATTCCTGATCTTACAGGAAATGGTTTCAGTTTTTCACCATTGAGAACGATGTTGGCTGTGGGTTTGTCATATATGGCCTTTATTATGTTGAGGTAGGTTCCCTCCATGCCTACTTTCTGGAAAGATTTTATCATAAATTAGTGTTGAATTCTGTCAAAAGATTTTTCTACATCTATTGAGATTATCATATGGTTTTTATCCTTCAGTTTGTTAATATGGTGTATCACATTGATTGATTTGCATATATTGAAGAATCCTTGCATTCCTGGGATAAACCTCACTTGATGATGGTGTATGATCCTTTTAATGTGCTGTTGGATTCTTTCTGCTAGTATTTTGTTGAAGATTTTTGCATCTATGTTCAGAGATATTGGCCTGTAGTTTTCTTTTTTTTTTTGACATCTTTGTCTGGTTTTGGTATCAGGGTGATGGTGGCCTCATAGAATGAGTTTGGGAGTATTCCTCCCTCTGCTACATTTTGGAAGTTTTTGTGAAGGATAGGTGTTAGCTCTTCTCTAAATGGTTGATAGAATTTGACATCCAAATTTATTTTTTGGATGAGCGGTGCTGTATTCCTGTCTCACTGGTTGTTTGGCCTGCGACATCCAGCACTTGAGTCTGCAGGCTGTTGGATAGAGCTGGGTCTTGGTGCTGAGATGAGGACCTCCGGGTGTCCTCACTTTGACTGATATTCCCTGGGGTCTGAGGTTCTCTGTTAGTCCACCGGTTTGGACTCAGAGTTCCCACCTCATGAGCTTGGGCTTGACCTCTGGCCTGGGATAAAGATCCCACAAGTTTCATGGTGTGGTTAAAAAAAAAGAAAAAAAAGAAGGAAAGAAAAAAAGGAGCAGTACAATATCAAAGAATAAAAAACAAAATAAAATTTGAAAGCTAAAAAATACATTAGGTAAAATAAAACTATAATTGAAATAGCTGCAACAGGTAAAATGAAACCACAATAGAAAAAGGAAAAGAAAAAGGGGCATGAGGGGGGAAACAAGCCAAAAGGAGAGAACAATAACAAAGTATAAAGAATAAGATAAAATTAGAAAAATAAAAGATTTGTTAGGAAGAATAAAATTATAAAAGAATCAATAACAGTGAATCAACAAGGGAAAACAGAACCCCAATCTAAAAGAGGAAAAAAAAAAAGCCTTGGCTATGGGGGCGGAGTTTAGGCAGGGGTGGGACTTAGGCAGGGGTGGGGTTTAGAGTCCTAGGCAGGACCTAGGTGGGTGGGGGAGGGTGACGTTTGAACGTGGGGTAAGGCCTAGGCTCTGGACCCACGTAGCTGGAAAAGGCCCTGGGGGCGGGGCCTAGGCCGGGCGACATTCAAGCATGGGGCAGGGCCTCTGCTTAGGACCTGAGCGGAAGGAGAGAGGCAGCACGACGAAAGGCGGGCGTCTGGAGTGTGGAGTTCTGGAGTTTGGAGGTAGGGCCCTGAGTGAGGGTGTGTGGGTGGGGTTTAGGCCCAGTGTGGTTAGAGGCGGGGGGTCTCAGAGGGGGTCTCCGAGTGTAGAGGTAGGGCCCTGGGTGGGGGTGTAGGGGTGGGGCTTGGGTTCTGCACTGAAGGAGGGAGGCTCCGAGGACAGAGGATTAGGCCTGGGAGCCCAGCAGGGTCCCCAGTGCCTAAGTGGACGGGGAATGCACTGGCCGTGTTCCCTTCCGTTCCTTTGCCCCCCTCCCCAACTGTCTCCCCCAGGGTCTCCCCCATCACCGATGGACCCCTAACCATGGGTGGGTCCTGCTGGGTGTAGGAACATCTCACCTCCCCCAGCCACCCCTCAGGAGTGCCATTCCTGGAAGTCCGGCCTTTACTTTTGCTCCCCCTCCCCCCCCACTCCTTCATGACCAGCATGGCTGGAGGGGGCCTAGGTGGGCAGAGATCAGGCCCAGGATCTGAGCAGGTTCCTGGGGGCCCAAGTGGGCAGGGGAACCCTGGCCATGCTCCCTGTTGATCCTCTGCCCTCCCAATGGTTCCCCAATTTACCCCTTTGGGCGTGGGATCCCTTCCCCTCCCCCAGCTTACCCTCAGGGATGCCAGTCCCGTCCTGCCTCCACTTCTCCTCCCCCTTCACTCCCCCCACGCTGCACGTCCTATCCGGTTGCTGGGGGTTCTTCCTGTCCCCTTAGGTGTCCGTGGTCCCCCACCAGTGCCTGGTAGATACCCTAGTTGTGAAGAGATGCAGATTCCACATCCTCCTAGTACACCATCTTGACTCTCCCCCACTTCATTGGGTCTTCGTTGCTGTGCGTGGGTTTTCTCTAGTTGCGGGGAGCAGGGGCTGCTCTTCGTTCTGGTGCACGGGTTTCTCGTTGCGGTGGCATCTTTTGTTGTGGAGCACGGGTTCTAGGCACGCGGGATTCAGTAGTTGTGGCATGCAGGCTCAGTAGTTGTGGCTTGTGGGCTTTAGAGCACAGGCTCAGTAGTTGTGGCACATGGGCTTAGTTTCTCTGCAGCACGTGGGATCTTCCCGAACCAGGGATCGATCGCATGTCCCATGAATTGGCAGGTGGATTCTTAACCACCGCGCCACCAGGGAGATCCAGAGTTAACAATTCTAATCACCAATTACGGCATGTGGGGAGTTTCTGCACACAAGGCAATTCTCCAACACAGCTTGGTATCCTACAGTTCAATTAAATTCTGACACTATCTACCCTGAGATAGCATCAGTTCCCACAGGTTAAGGGTTCAGTCCTACAAGACCACCTTCCATTTCCAGTGCCAACTGCAAATCCTGGTTGTTACCCGTGCTTCTGGTTATAAATCAGAGTTTCTCACAACCGCCTTCTTGGGTTCAATTAGTTTGCTAGAGCAGCTCACAGGACTCAAGAAACTAGTTAACTCACTAGATTACCAGTTTCTTACAAAGGGTATTAAAGGGTATAACTCAATAACCAGATGAAGAGATATGCCAACTAAAGAAGGTTACTCACCATCTGGTTCTGAAACCGAGCAGGACCCTTTGGGGCTCCTGGGCACAGAAGCCTTTCTGTGTCCCCCATTTCTTGTTTGTAGGGAATACCCTTCAGCCTCCATAAACTTCCCTGAGTACCAAAAGGCGGGTTCAAACAGTTGCTAATCAGGGAACCGAGGGGATGCAGAGAAAAGGGAGGAGGAATCAAGAAAAAATAGTGCAGCCTTGGGGCAGAGTCCTGGTTCCACCTCAAGGGATACATATAACAATATCTTTGAGCTCTTCTGCAGAACTGAAACCCCCAACAGTTGAAGATGTTAACTACTTGAGGAAGCATTCTTCATTCCAGAGAGAAGGGCACAGTTTGATAACCTTGAGATCACAGAAGCTCATCGGGAGACTACCTGAGGCCAGATTAAAGGAATGCAGGTCCTGTACACACCCTGATCCTTATCAGCAACCCTGCCCTTGAACTACTGCTATAAAACTCCTCACCAAATCCCCCCTGGGTTGGGACACATAGTTTTGAGGGCATGAGCCTGCTGTGTCCCCCATTGCCTGGCAAAACAATAAAGTTACTCTTTTCTACGTCACCCAAAACTCTGTCTCCAAGATTCAGTTTGGCACCGGTGCACAGAGGCCCAGTTTTCAGCATCACTTCTACAAGAATTAAGTCATTAGCCTCTCAGTCACTGACCTTCAACACACCCTGTAAGGAATTCAGGGTGGAGATCAGGAATTAAGCATTCTGTGCTCTGGAAAAACTGGCAAAGCAGGCCTTCAGATAGTTAGATATTTTCAGGAGAAATTTTTTATGAATCTGCATTCTTGCATCTTCCCAAT
Source organism: Kogia breviceps (assembly GCF_026419965.1). NCBI lineage: Eukaryota > Metazoa > Chordata > Mammalia > Artiodactyla > Physeteridae > Kogia > Kogia breviceps. The sequence continues at coordinate 66,931,894 of NC_081310.1, read as the reverse complement.
CTTAAAAAGTTAATAAAACTGTTAGGGGAAACACTGACCAAAACCACCCACCCTGGCCAGGCAAGATAGTAGTTGTTTGCACAAGTTATCTTACAACAGGAGGTCCTGGTAAGGAACACAGAACTAACAAGCTACCAACAACTGGAAGAATTTAAGAAAGGTCAAAAGGAGAGAGGAGACGCAAGTCAATATGTCCTAGCAACCTCCCAGAATCCTTCTCACTGGAATCCATCTTGGCTGAGCAATTCATGCACCACCAGGAAGGACCCTGAGTCAGAATGATTAGCCAGAGACAACTGGAAACTAACCCCATCACCATAAAACCCGAGACTGCGAGCGACATGGCAGAGCAGTCCTCCTGGGTTCCCTTACCCTCCTACTCTGCCTGGGCGTCCCTTCCCAATGAAGTCTCTTGCTTTGTCAGCACGTGTGTCTCCTTGGACAATTCGTTTCTGAGTGTTACACAAGAGCCCACTCTGGAGCCCTGGAAGGGGTCCCCCTTCCTGCAACAAAACTGTTAACTAAGCTATCTAACTAAGTTCCTTATGACTAGCAGCAACCTTCTACTGAGATGTGTGCTTGATTGCACCTATACCCTTCACCAAAATCACCTACACCCTTTGCCAAAATCACATACTGACCTCCCCCCTTACCTTTTGAACAGTTTCTCAGAGCTATCTTAGAGGCTGTCTCCCAGGCTATAGTTGTCAGTAAGACACTGAATAAACTCAGCTCACAGCTTTTACGTTGTGAATTTCTTTTTCAGTTGACAGACATCAATACACAGGGTGCCATCCCAAACAAAGGAGCTTCTGTCATCATGGTGGAAGCACTCTGGTTCACCAACCTGGAAGCTCTCCAAACTCTGTCCTTCTGGGGCTTTATGGAGGTTTTGTTTCACAAGCAGATTGATCAAATCATTGATGACTGGCGATTGATTCAACCTCTAGCTCCTCTTTCCCTCCCTTCCCTTCCCTCCTTGTCCTTTCCTTCCCTCTAATCACATGGTTTGTTCTCCTGACAATCAGCCCCCTTCCTTAGGTGGGGTCCAGTAGTCACCTCATTAACATTACAAAAGGTATCTTTGTCACTCTCATCACTTAGGAAATAACAAGAGTTTTAAGATCTCTGTGCCAGAAATGGGGACAAAGACCTAATATATATTTCTTATTATAGGTCACTATACCACAGGAGTTAAAACAGTTGCGTTAGTTTTGTACAGTGTTTCCACTGCTCTGGTAAGAACAAAATACAATTGATTCTTGTTATTCACGGTAGTTACGGTCTAGAAAGTTACCACAAACACTGAATTGGTGAATACTGAACCACAGTGCTCCCAAGGGAAATAGAGTTAGGTTCCTGCAAGCTTCTGATCACTATTTTCATCAACTGATCAATACATAACCTTATTTTATGTGTGTTTCTCTTTAAAGACACTTTATTTAACATATAGTATTGATTCATTAACATTTGAACTCACAGTCAACTGCACTAACTCATGCTAGATAAGGAGGCTTATCTAGCACACATATTTTCTCCATAAGCACATCACAGCTTTCTTGCCCTTTGAACCATCAGCACTACACTTGGGGGTCATTTGAAACAGTGAAATCATGAAAAAAAACCCACAAAAATGCAAAAAATGTGGCACTAAATAGACCACAAAAAAGACACTTGTTTACAGTTTGAGACCTAAAACAAGAAAGCAGAACTTCACCTCTTTCAACCTGTAAGAAAATTGATAAACAGAAACCTCAGTTGAATAGAGTGGGGGATTATAAGGGGTAGCTGTCACCCCTGGGATGATAGCAGAGCCCAAAAGGAAAAAGGAAGACTCCTCTTCTTTCTTAGCAAGGAGCCAATGAAAAGCCACGGACTCTGTTTGCTACAGCCCTCCCAATTTCCTTTTCCTCATTGTCAAGTACCCTTCCATTGCCATGTGGGGACTTACACATTGGCACACCATGTTCACAGACCTCAAATTGCAATTCTCTGCTGTTTCCGAATAAACCCATCTTTGCTGGAGAAATATCTGGCAGTTTATTTGTTTTAGGTAAACAAACCTTGGGAGGGAATATGCATGTTGTCCAATTCCAATTTTTCCCAAACTGTGCATGCACATGTCCATGAATGACCAAAAGTGCTGAGAGTATTGATTTTGAGGTTACAAATAAATTTTAGCTAGTAGGCAAATTCACAAACACAGAATCTAAAAATAGGATCAACTATGTGTATGCATGTACAAATTACAAAATAAAAATTGTGTAATTTTGGTGATTCCACTGGTGAGTTAGTTAAATGCTGATATATTTACATTTAAAACTGGCATTTGCACAATATAAAGCTGAATGGTAAAATTATGTTAACAATTTAAAATTCAAGCTTTACTTAGAATGACATTAAGTAGTAAGTGAAAAAACACAAGTCAAGGGACTAGAAGAAAGGAAAACATTTTGTATTTTAGCACCTCTCACAACACTTTTTTTTCCTGATTTTTGAATAAGGGGTCCCACGGGCCTCACGAGTTATTTATCTGGCCCTGTTCCCAGGGGCCTTCTTTCCCTGTCCTCCAGTTTATGTGCTTGCCCCAGTGTTGTGTATTGGTCTGATATTTCAAATCCAGGTGTTTATGACCTAAGTGAAGTTGTTTTAATCTACTTGTTTATGACTAAGACAAAAAATGTTGTTTTTAGAAGTAAAGTTGTTTTGATATGAGAATGAAGTAAGCTGTGTCAGGATGTCATCATCTCTTCTGTTGTTGACAAGCAGTCAGTAGCTTAGTGGCTGAGGGATCTGGAAGGGGGCTTTTCCATAGAACATGTGGAGAAGGAACTATGGCCAGGGAATATTTAGACTATGAGTACCGAGATTTTTGTCTGAGCAGAGCTACTCTTTATTAACCTAGTTCTCCAAAGACCTTGGGGCATTGGCCCCTGCTTTGGTAAAGGCAACTTCTTTATTGGCAGTGGTGACCAACTGCTGGGAGATCAGCCAGCCTGCCAACACAACCACCATCGTTCCCTAGCAATGTGCTTTAGCAACAAGGGACTTTTATTTTTGCGCTGGCATCAGATGTCAACTCTTCCAAGAAATCAAAACTCATAGAAAAGGTATTCCCTCAACTAAATTTGGACTTTATTCTTTTCATCTCCCCTTGCCTGGAGCAATCTGTCATTGGTTTGGAGTATGTTGTTTCTTTACTGGCTTATTAAGAGACACTATCCTGTATGCTATTGGCTTGTGAAATCATTGTAATTCCCACAGTGAACCTGTGTTAAATAAAATATTTAACAAGAACAATCTCAGTCTCTGAGCATAATTTGCCACCCCCAAACAAAGTACTGAGTCTCTTTACGGGAATATGGGACATTTTGTCTTCCCTCCAACCTCAAGAGACACATCCTTTCTCACAAGGAGAGTTCTGGCTCCCTCGGTCCTTCACTCTCCCCAGTACTCTATGCCCCAAGCCTAGGTTTTGCAGGCTTCAGTGTCAGCTGGACAGACAATAAATGATCATCCCTACCTATGCTAGCAGATTCAAATAGAGAAAGACAGGCCCAGTCCAAAGGTCTAACAGATAAAGACTCTTCCATCTATGTTTCCTTTTTCTATTATATCAGTACAAGATACAGACCTCTGGCTGGTTCCTTTAATTAGTCAACCTATTAAAGTAATAAAATCTAAAACCATGGAAGTTTCAAATGAGACATGGGGAAAATGTTTATAATCTCAGAGTGGCAAAGGTCTTTCTAAACATGAACCCAAACTTAGAAAGCTATAAAGAGAAAGACTGATAAATTTGACTACTGTATTAGTTTTCTGAGGCCATAAACTTAGTGGCTTAAAACAACATAAATTTATTATCTTACAGTTCTGGAAGTCAGACGTCTGAAATGAGCCTCACAGGACTAAAACCAAGGTATCGGCAGAACTATATTCCTTCAGGAGGCTCCTTGCCTTTTTCAGCTTCTAGAGACTGACTGCATTCCATGGCTCATGGCCTTTTTCCTTCATCTTCAGAGCACACACTCCAACCTTGTTTCTGTTGTTGCATCTCCTTTTTTTTGGCAGTGCCACGCAGCTTGCTGGATCTTAGTTCCCCGACCAGAGATTGAATCCAGGCCCAGGCGGTGAAAGTGCCTAACCCCTGGACCACTGGGAAATTCCCTACACCTCCTTTTCTGACTCTCACCTCTCTTGTCTCTTGTCTCCCTCTTATAAGGACCCTTGTGATTACATTGGGCCCACTCAGATAATCCAGGATAATTTCCCCATCTCAAAATTATTAACTTAGTCACATCACATAGTCTTTTTTACCACATGGGGTGACATATTCACAAATGCCAAGGATTAAGACATGACCATCTTTGGGAGGGACATTATTTTGTCTACCACAACTACATAACAGATTAACATATCTGTTGATAGATGAAGCTGATAGCATCTGAAGCTCTGTTATAAGATTCAGAAAAGTAAAATGACATGTGCACACATAGGCATACACACACATCTGTGTTTTGAAAGAAAAAATGAGAGTAGGAAGATGGCTGCTAGACCTGGCACATTTGCTGGTTTCTTCATAAACTGATTTAGATTATGTACCAGATAGGGTATTAATTTAGTGGAGGTGCTTCCTGTCTTGGAAGTCACAGCAAACATCAAAGCAGAAAGCAACCATGTAGAGCCACCAATGCCCTGGGAGATACCAGGCAGACACATAAGGGGAGGTCTCCAGTTGGCTAAATTTATTTTTAAAAATCCCTGAGTAGCTTACACGTAGATACTTAGAATCTCTGACAAAAAGCTTGGGTTTGTCACAGGTGTCCTGGCTAACCCTGATTCCGTATAAGAGGTATGTGTTCTTGATAATCTCAGATCAAGGCATAAGTCTCTAAGTGTGTTCTAATTTTGCAGAATCTGTCACACAAAAAATACGTATTCATCTGCTGCTGAGTAGAATGCTCTGAAAATGCCAATTATGTCAAATTGGTTGATAGTGTTGTTTAGGTCATACATATCCTGATTGATTTTCCTTCTACTGGTTCTATCAACTACTCAGAGAGGAGAGTTGAAATCTTCAAATGTAATTGTGGATTTCTCTATCTATCCTTTCAGTTCTACCCATTTTGTCTTCATATATTTTGAAGCTCTGTTGCTAGTTGCATGCACGTTTAGGATTATGTCTTCTTTTTTAAAAAATTTATTTTTATTTATTTATTTTTGGCTGCCGTGGGTCTTCATTACTGTGCACAGGCTTTCTCTAGTTGCGGCGAGTGGGGGCTACTCTTCGTTGTGGTGCGCAGGCTTCTCATTGCAGTGGCTTCTCCTGTTGCAGAGCAAAGGCTCTAGGTGTGAGGGCTTCAGTAGTTGTGGTGCGTGTGCTTAGTAGTTGTGGCTCGAGGATTCTAGAGTGCAGGCTCAGTAGTTGTGGTGCACAGGCTTAGTTGCTCCGCAGCATGTGGGATCTTCCCAGAGCAGGGCTCGAACCCGTATCCCCTGCATTGGCAGGCGGATTCTTAACCACCGCACCACCAGGGAAGTCCCTGTTATGTCTTCTTAGTGAATTGACTAAGTGTACAGCTTAGTCAGTAATATTGTACCAAGGTTGACTTCTCAGTTTTTATCGTCATATCACGGTTATGCAAGATGTTAACATTAGGGAATGTTGGATGAAGGATATGTGGGAAACCTCTATATTATTTTTGGAAATTTTCTGTAAATCTAAGATTACTTCAAAATAAAAAGGGTTAAACATTTTTTAAGTGAAAGAAAGGAAAGAAAGAACGAAGGAAGTGTAGTAGGAAAGAAGGAAGGAAGGGGGTAGGTAGTGGCTATATTAATGTCAGATAAAGTAGACTTCAGAACAAGGAATATTTTATTATTTGCTTTCTGCTTTTCCTTTCTATTTCTTTTGCTGTTTTTGTCCCCCACTGCTCTGCTTTGTTTTTGATTATTTGAATATTTTTTATTATTTTACTTTATCTATTGGCCTTTTGGCTATATTGTTTTGGATTTTTATTCTAGGGGTTGCTCTAGGAAATTCAGTATATATATCTAACTTTTCACAGTTTAATCAGATTAAATGTTTTACTATCTCAAATAATATGTAGAAGCTTTTAACCATATAGGCCTCTTTACCCTTTCTCCTTTATATTATAGCTGTCATATGTATTATAGGAGCATTTGAAAACTCCAACAGACAATGATGTTGTTTTTGCTTTCACTCAGTCATATATATTAAAGAAACATGAGAGACGAAACATAGACTTTTATATTTACCTAGCTATTTACCACTCCTGTTGGTCTTCCATTCTTCTTAAATTTCCAAGTTTCCCTCTAGCATTGTTTCCCTTAAGCTTGAAGAACTTCCTTTCTTCCTGTTCTTTTAGAATATGTCCGTTGATGACAAATTTTCTTAGTTTTCTTTCATTTGAAAATGTCTTTTTTTTTTTTTGGCTGTGCTGCACAGCTTTCAGGATCTTAGTTCCCTGATCAGGGATTGAACCTGGGCCACGGCAGTGAAACCACCAAGTCCTAACCACTGGGTCATCAGGGAATTCCCCAAAATGTCTTTATTTAGCCTTCATTACTGAAGAATATTTTTGTTGAATGTAGGACTCTGGGTTGACAGATATTTTAGTACTTTAAAGATTTTGTTCCACTGTTTTCTAGCCTCCACAGTTTCTGTAACAGAGATGAACAAACCTGACTCCATATTGTATCCATTCCATATGCTCTAACCTTTGTGCTCTGTTGCCTGTGCTTAGTCATGCTGGCTTTGCACCTTTTGCAAAAGAATGTTGCCTATAGCCTGAAATATACAGGATAGTCCATTCTCAAGGCTCTGACCTTTAAAGGTATAACACTTTTCCTTTAAAAAGTTGCAGAACAGAGAATAACATTTGTCTAGTTGGAGGTTTATAGGAACATTTTGACCAGACCTATGTGGACAGCTGCAAGAACAAGGGTTTCAGCACCAAGAAGTTTGCAGCAACCAACTTCACTCCCTCTCCTTTTAGTATAAAAGAAGCCTGAATTCTAACTCAGGTAAGATGGTTCTTTGGGACACTAGTCCACCATATTCTTTGTCTGCTGGCTTACTGAATTAAATTGTTATTCTTTGCTCCAACACATCATCTCTTGATTTATTGGCCTGTTGTGCAACAAGCAGTACAAGGTTGGACTCAGTAACATTTCGGATGAGAAATCTGCTGTAATTAAAATAATTGTTCATCTCTGTGTCTGCTATATTTCATTTTTCTCTAGCTGCTTTCAAGAATTTTCTTTATATTTCGTTTTTAGCAGTTTAATTATGATGTGTCTTCATGTGTGCGGTTGGGGGTTTTGGGGTTTTGTTTTTGTTGTTGTTGTTGTTGTTTTAGTTTTTCCTGTTTGGGGTTCACCAAGCTTCTTGAATCTGCAAATTTATATCTTTCATTAAATTTGGGACGTTTTAACCTATTATTTGTTCTAACATATTTCTGCATCATTCTATCTTTCCTCTTCTTTGGAACTCCAATGTCATAAATGTTACAATTAAAAAAATTTTTTTTATCCTACAGAAACCCGAGATACTGTTCATTTTTCATCCTAACTGTTTTTCTCTTTGTTCTTTAGATTGAATACATTCTGTTGATCTATTTTCATGTTCATTGATTCTCTTTTATAATCTCCATTCTGCTGTTAGCCCATCAAATGAATTTTTAAATTTCATGTGCTATATTTTTTCAGTTTAAAAAATTTTCTGTTTGGTTCTTTTTTGCAGTTTTTATTTCTCTTCCAAGAACTTCTATCTTTCTATTCATTTCAGGTATGTTTACCTTTAGCTCATGAAGCATAGTTACCATAGCTGCTTTAAAGTCTGTGTGATAATTCCAACATCTGGGACATCTTGTGGTTGACATTTGTTAATTGTCCCTTGAGAAATGGTCACACTTACCTTTCCTTTTTATGTAAAGTAATTTTAGATTATATGCTAGACATTTTTAATATTATGCTGTATAAGGTCTGGGTCCAGTTAAAATCCTCTTAAGAATGTTGATTTTTTTTCATTATAGCAGACAATCAACCTAGTTAGGGTCAGACTGCTAGTTCTGCTTCACCTTCTGTGGGCAGTAGTCTCAATCTCAGTTCAGTTCTCAAAGCCTTTGCTGTACTGATTTCAGTCTGTCCCATGCAAGAACAGTTCAACATCAGCCCATGACATGTATAGGTTCATACACAGAATTAAGTGATCCCTTCTACAGTTCTCTCCTCCTCATGAGTCCTCTCACACTCTCAGGCCCTCAGGGCCACCTTTTCCAGTTCCTCTGGCCAGATAGTATTTTAACTGAAATTTTAATTGCCTACATTACCATCAAAGTAAAGCTTTGTGCCCCATTTCCACAACTAGGGCCCCATTTCAAAGAAAGGGTAAGAGAGGAAGAAAATGAGGATCACATACATATACTCTCTTCAATCCCTTTTCCTGTTTCTTCTTTTTAGAAAGATGGGGTTTCTACTACAAGTTTAGCCTCTTCTGCCACCACCACACAGTTTTATAACTGGTACCTGCCCTCCGGTCAAAGCTATGATAAAAAGGAGGAAATTTTTTAAAAAACAAAAAATTCACATCTGTATGGCTCATTTCTCTAAGTTTTGACTTCTCTTGACAATTTATCTTCTTTTGTTTACTCTGCAGATCCTCATGTAGTTGCTTTTCATGTTGTGTCCAGAGTTATTAGCTGAATCCATAGGAGACAGAGGATGTAGTGGTCTTATTCCATCTTGGAAAGAACCAGAAGGTTCACCTTTATTATTTTTTATGTTTGAGTTACTTGATTAAAAAGAAAAATGTTCTGGCTTATTCAGCCTGATACAGAGTTCATTCTGGAGTCTCCTGTATCTTCTGTTAGATATAGTTTCTCCCAGGATTAAAGCAGGTTCGATAATATTCGTTGAAATGTGATGCTTGGGATGTTACATAGAAAGGTTGAGAACCACTGAGCTGACAAGCTATAGTTCATCTTCAGTTAGTTACAGCCACTCTGTTAGCCAAAGGTCAGCATAAACACATTCAGCTGGCCACCTCACTAGGGTTTGGGCCAGTGTTGATTTTTTTTAATGCTATTCTCAACAGGCTTAGCCTCTTAATTAATTAGAGAATTAAAATTCTTTGTTTAGTTCTTTTTTATATATCTTAAGCCCTATTAGGTTGTACTATCTGTGTGCCCAGGGATACCAAGCAGTCCTTAAAACAAACAAAAATAATTAATTAATTAACCCTTAATTGACTCCCAGAAGCCCATGTAAGGAAGAGAGCCTGTTTTATGCCTTTGCACAGTTAGCCTGTGTTCAGGTCTGGATGATGGGGGAAGAGAAGTTTCTTCATGTATCAGTCAGTCCATCAAATTCAATCAGCAGACCCCGTCAACACTGAATAAGTCATCTGATGCTCACTGTCTCACATGGCACTTTGGCAATACATGGATGGGTCTGAGGGCTTAGAAAACCAACTTCTAGTAGATCTGTCCTGCAGTCTTGGGGTATGTCTAAGCAGTCCCAAGCCCTCTTCACCATCACACTTCCTGAAGCACTGTAGTAGGCACTTTCACAAATATTATCTTGTTTCATAGGCAAAGACTTATCTGGATGCCAATTTGTGGGGCCTTGGATAGCCCTGGGATACCTCACAGTTGAAAAATCTGCTTGATCTGATATGAAAGTTGACAGCCAACACTTGGGACAAATTTTTTACCATTCTTTTTACCAAAAATCTTTGATCTCTTAATTGTGGGAAAAGGCTCCACCTTTGATGCAAAGTTCTTCAGGAAAACTTTGCCTTTGGCAGAGTCTATATTCTCAACAGTTACACTAGTCTTAGAGGATATCAGGGATGACTCCTGGGTTTGGGGCCTAAGCAAATAGATGATGAGTAGATGGTATGTCATTTGCTGGGGTGGGGAAGACTGAGGAGAAACAAGTTTTGGAGTGGGGAATTAAGAGCTCTGCTTTGGGTATATTATGTTTGATATATTTTAGAGAGCTGAGTAGAGAGGTGAAGTAGGTAATTAGATGAAAGTTTGGAGTTTAGGGAGTCACAAGCCCATAGACAGCATTTAAAGCCATGGAAGGGGAAGTGGTCCCCTAGGGAGATAATCAGGATAGAGGAAAGAAGGAGATGCAAGTCCCAGTTTTGGAGCTCCATCATTTGAAAGTTGGAGAAAAGAGCCAGGAAAACACACTGATTGCCTGATGCTATAGGAGGAAGACTATGAGAGTATGTTGTCATAGAAGCCATGTGAAGAGAGTGTCCCAAAGAAGGAGTGGTCATTCATGGCCAACGATGCTGAGAGGTTGAGTGAGAAGGGGCATGGAGATGTTCTTTGGATTTGCCAACATAGAGCTCATAGTGACTTCAGTTTCTCTGTCAGTAAAATGGGTTGTTCTGAGGATTATAGATTATAGAGAGTCTATATCTAAGATGTCATTAGCCTGAGTTCAAATGATTTTACTTTTTTTAAACTGAGGTATAGTTGATGTACAATATTATATAAGTTTCAGGTATACAACATAGTGATTCACAATTTTTAAAGGTTATATTCCATTTATAGTTATTATAAAGTATTGGCTATATTCCCTGTGCTGTACTATTTATCCTTGTAGCTTATTTATTTTATACATAGTAGTTTGTACCTCTTAGTCCCCTTCCCCTATCTTGCTCCTCCCCCTTTCCCTCTCCCCACTGGTTTGTTCTCTACATCTGTGAGTCTGTTTCTTTTTTGTTATAATCACTAGTTTCTTTTATTTTTTTGATTCCACACATAAGTGATATCACACACTGTAGACAAAGAATGTCGCCTGCCATTTCAGTAAACAAAGGATGTTATAGCCATAAAACCATCAGCTACTGCAGCAGCCCCTGATGGTACAACCTGAGGGGAATTCAGGATGGAGAAAAACAGGATACTGGCCCTAGATAGTTAAAATGCATATCAAAAGAATAGTTTCAATGAGCCCAGACTCTTGCATCTTCCCATACATAGAAAGGTACTAAAATCATTACTTGAGATGTCAGTAATCTTTTGATGTTTGAATACATGGGGGTTTTTTTTCCCAGCAAAAACTCCTATATATACTGGCTCCTCTCTTTTCTCCTTGGAACAGTCCCTCAGAGCTATCTGAGTGTCTGTATCCCAGGTTTAAGTCCTCAGTAAGTCTGCCGAATAAAACATAATTCTCAACTTTTAGGTTGTGCAACTTTTTTTTCAGTTAATACAGTGTTTGTCTTTCTCAATCTAAATGATTTTACTTTTGCAGTGATGTTCTATCAGTGATTCTCAAACTTTAATATTTATTTGAATCACCTGGAGGGCTTGTTAAACTACAGTTTTTCTGATTCAGTAGGTCTGAGAATTGTATTCCTAACAACACTCCAGGTGTTGTGAGTCTCTACCTGTTTGACAAATAAGAAGCTACAGCCTTTTCCAGGGATTACTTTCTGCTCCTGCTTTTGATAATCCCCATGACGCCTATATGTCCATAAATAGGCCTGGTTACTGCTTGTTACTTCAGCCCATTGGTGAAAAGGAGACTAAAATATACTTTGAGCTGGGCCCAATTTCTGGTCCCTAACCACCCCTCGGAGACACCACTCTGACCAAGTCATTCATGCCCTCTGGCCTCTGCCCCAGCGTGGGCAGCCAGGCACCTGCTGCCACTGCTAATAATGGAACTACAGATCCACCACTCAGTAGAGCTAGAAATCCATCAACGGCACTGGTATCAGTTTCTTGGCTTACACCCCAGAAATCCTGAAGGAATAAAACCCTAGTCTCCTGACTCCTAAAGACCTTAGTTTAGACCTCTCTAGGTTTCCACAGACAGCACAACTTTAGTGAAATGGGAGGGAACATATTCCATTTCAACTAAACCCAAGGCAAAACTGCCTGGCTCTGCAAGTGGTAAGCTCATTCAATTCACATGCATACAGTCCTCCGGAGTCACCACCACTCAGTACACTGTCAAAGGGACTCCCCTTTAGAACTTTGAATTGAATTTAGGTCACTGGCCCAAGTCCATTTTACCCCGTAGGGATTTTCCTGTTAGGAATCTGATTGTCCTTTCCTGAAAACTTGCCTTGCCTGGGCCTTCCCCATTCATCACTCATGCTGTTTTTGTTTGTTTGTTTGTTTAAGTTTATTTATTTATTTTAATTTAATTAATTTATTTTTTGGCTGCCTTGGGTCTTCGTGGCTGCGCGTGGGCTTTCTCTAGTTGCGGCGAGTGGGGGCTACTCTTCATTGCAGTATGCGGGCTTCTCATTGCAGTGGCTTCACTTGTTGTGCAGCACGGGCTCTAGGCATGTGGGCTTCAGCAGCTGCAGCACACAGGCTCAGTAGTTGTGGCTCGCGGGCTCTAGAGCACAGGCTCAGTAGTTGTGGTGCATTGGCATAGTTTATCCGTGGCATGTGGGATCTTCCCGAACCAGGGATCAAACCTGTGTCGCCTGCATTGGCAGGCAGGTTCTTAACCACTGTGCCACAAGGGAAGTCCCATCAGTCATGTTTTGTAACCTTAAATCTCAGTGGGGTCAGAGTTCCTGTTCCCTCTGTTTTGTGGGATGGATTAGTTTCTAAATAAATTAATGACTGCAGAAAGATACAAGGGATTCCACCAGAATCTAGCAACCACAGCAATCAAACCCCAAAAGCAAATAGATGCACCGGGGGAGGGGCATTGTTAAACTCTCAGCAAAAGCTCAAGGTTCACCCAGGCCTGTAAAACACTTAGCATGTACATGGTACAGATTTTCAACAAATGGTAGCTATTACTATTATTGCCTGTTTCTGCCTATAAACTCTCCTTCTCCCCAAACCAGTTTCCCCTTAGGCTTTCCCTACCCATCCCAAGGCCACAGCCCTAATATTAGTCCTCATTTCTTTATACCCAAATTGCTCCCAACATCTGACTATCTAATCTCTCCCCCTCCAGCCTCTCTCTCTCTCTCCCCCAGTCCATTTTGTCACATCATTCCCTTGCGCAAGGAACAGTGGTTCCTTATTTGTAATTATCCAAATTCCTCTCCCTGGCCGTTAAACCCTATTCCCCTATGTATGCAATCTTAGCATTTACTCCCCCAAATTCATTCAAACACATATTGAATGCCTTGATGCACTGGGGTTATGAAGATGAGCAAGATGTTGCTGTTCTCAATGAGTTTACAGTGTGTGGAAAGAAACAAATGAGCAATAAGCCAATTCCTAAACCATGTGACAAAGCACAGGCTGCTGGAACTCAGAGGTAACCAGTCAGTAGGTTGACTGAGGGTGGAAAAAAGGAATTTGGGGGCAGAATAAACTACATGTGTAAAAGTACGGGGGCTTGAGAAGTAGGACACATTCAGGTTACTGCAGGTTATTCAACAAGACAAAGCAAAGAACTGGGGGAGAGTGGACTAGCAAGTTTTCAGGATGAATAGGTAGGCAGGAGTAAGATTTTTAATAATAATAGATATTAATAGAAGCTTAGAATTTATCCTAAAGGCAATGAACCGGATTGGAAGGGTTTTCAATAGGGGAGTAATGTTTAATTTTAACATACAGGTTTGGAATTGTTCTGATTCATAAAAAAGTCCAAATTAAGGGGCATATTATGTGTTTTGAAGAGCTTATCAACACAATACAGAGAGAATACGTGTTTGTGAACATGGAAGAGAGGGTAAGAGGAGTGACCAGTATATCTTCAGTAACACCATGTATACCAATGTAGAAAACCATATTTAGCCAAACTAAAACCATTACCAGTTTAATCTTCCTTCATTTTGCATAAAACTGTGTATCTGCAAAGAATGAGTGATAAAGCAGCTTGGAGAAGCAAGATAGCTTCCAGTCATTATAGGACAATCCGAGTGAATTGTGCCTCTTTTCATGAAATGGATATTACCTATTAAAATTATATGCATTTAAAAAATTTTGTGTAGATTAATACATAAACATGGTATAAAATTCAAACACTGTAAGCCAGTGAAAGTAAGCTTCCTCCCATGCTACATAGGAGATTTCCCCTGTCCCCTTGTCCCTCCCTACAAGCAACTACTGTTTAAGTCTATTAAAAAATCTTTCAGAGATGTTCTGTGATATATAAGTGGTATATCATAGAATATGCTCTTTTGCATGTTCATGCACATTAATACACAGAGGTACATAGTACAAAGCACATCATTCTTCTTCATGACAGTGTAGAAATTCATTGTATGTCTGTACTATTTTTGTACTTAGCCATTATAGTATTTATAGGTATTTAGGTTATATCATATCCATGTACATATGTCACTTTTGCTCATGTGTATGTACAAGGATAGGATAAACTTTTAGATGTAGAATTTCTAGGTCAAAGTATAGAGAAGTCATTTTTAGAAACTAGTTTTTATATAATAAAAGTAACACATATATAGTAAAATAATATTTGAATCAGTACAAAAAAATATAATAAAAGTCTCCATTCCACCTCAGACATCCAGCTCCTCTCTCTTCAATTAACCACTATTAATAGATTCTTCCAGAAACTTTTCTGTGCATAAGTAAGTAAGTATGTGTGTGTGTGTGTGTGTGTGTGTGTGTGTTGTTTACATTATACTTGCATTTTATTTGTTTGTTTGTTTGTTTATTTGTTTGTTTTGCGGTACGCGGGCCTCTCACTGTCGTGGCCTCTCCCGTTGCGCAGCACAGGCTCCGGATGCGCAGGCTCAGCGGCCATGGCTCACGGGCCTAGCTGCTCCACGGCATGTGGGATCTTCCAGGACCAGGACACGAACCAATGTCCCCTGCATCGGCAGGCGGACTCTCAACCACTGCGCCACCAGGGAAGCCCTATACTTGCATTTTAGAAAGAGAAATCCTGTGGTAGGGAGAAATTCTGTTTGGAAGGAAGACTAAGGAGAGGGCAAGATGGACAGGCAGCAAAAGCAATGAGGAAGCTGGCTGTGGCAGCAATCTGGAAAATGAGCAACAGGTGATAAAGGCCTAAACTAAGCAGAAGAAATGGGAATGGAAAAGAAAAAGGAATATTCAAGAGATATTTAGGAGGTAAAGTCAATAGGATTTCCTAAGTATTGAGATATGGAAGGTGAGAAAAGAGAGAAGTCCTCATTGATTCCCAGATTTCCTTTTTTTTTTTTTTAATATTTATTTATCTGGCTGCACTGGGTCTTAGTTGTGGCACGTGGGATCTTCGTTGCCACATGCGGGATCTTTTTTTGTTGTTGTGGCATGTGAACACTTACTTGAGGCATGTTGGATCTAGTTCCCTGACCAGGGATCGAACCCGGCTCCCCTGCATTGGGAGCACAGAGCCTTAGCCACTGGACCACCAGAGAAGTCCCCTTTCCCAGATTTCTGACCTCAGTAACTGGGTGGATGGTGAGTGGCACCATCCACTAAGACAAAGACTTCAGGAGGAAGTATAGATGTCGGGGACAAGATGATGATTTCAGTTTTTGTTTGGAATTTGTAGTGCCTCTGAAACATCCGATCAAAGATTCCTAAAACCAGTTGGAGAGAGATCTGGGTCGGAGATACAGATCTGAGAGTCACCACATATAATTAATTCATAGTCGAAACCAAGGAAATGGATGAAATAACCCACGGAGAGAATGCAGAGTGAGAAAAGATGAGGGCTGAGGACTGAATCACAACTAAGTGAGAGATGATAGAGAAGGGGAAACCTACAAAGGAACTAGAGAACAGGCAGCTGGAGAATTTGAAAGGAAACCGAGATAGAATTTTGTCCTTTAAACCATGGGAGGAGGAGATTAAAGAAAGAAAATGGTGAGTGAGGCCAAATGATTGCATAATGATTTGGAGTTGGACAGACCTGGGTGTAAATCCTAGTTTTGCCACTTACCAACAATGACACCTTGGACACATCACCAGAACTTTATAAGCATTTGCAAAAAGAGATTAATAATATTACTTATCTAATAGAGTTATTGTCAGGATTAAATTGGATAATGTATATAAAGCTATTAGCACAATGTATGGCACATAATCAACTATCAATAAATGCTGATTAATAAGAAAAATAAGCACAGGAAAGGATCAATTCAATTTAAAACTAATGACCCTACTACAGTAATTTCAGAGAAGCCACACAGATATAAATCCAAATGAAATATATAGAAGAGTGTATGAGAGGTGAAGAAAGAGCCAAGGAATTTGGCAATGAAGATAAAATGAGAAAGTAGGTGTGCCAGAGGGAAACAAGGAATTGAGCATAATGTTCGCCTACGCCCCCACCCCAGCCTTTTTAAAAAATGGAATGGGGAGTCATGTATGTTACTAGCCTTTGGGGAACAACTTAGAGAGGGACAAGTTAAAATACAAGAGATAACTTGGATTGGGAGAATTCATATTGTTAAAATGGCCATACTACCCAAAGCAATCTACAGATTGAATGTGATCCCTATCAAATTACCCATGACATTTTTCACAGAACTAAAACAAATAATCCTAAAATTTATATGAAACCATAAAAGACCCAGAATTGCTATAGCAATCCTGAAGAAGAAGAAAGAAACTGGAGGCATACTCCTCCCAGACTTCAGACAAAGAAGTCATCAAAACAGCATGGTTTTGGCACAAAAACAGACACTGGATCAATGGAACAGAACAGAGAACCCAGAAAGAAACCCACATACCCACATTCAATTAATCTTTAACAAAGGAGGCAAGAATATACAATGGAGAAAAGACAGTCTCTTCAGCAAGTGGTGTTGGGAAAGTTGGACAGCCGCATGCAAATCAGTGAAGTAAGAACACCCCTCATACCATACACAAAAATAAACCCAAATGGCTTAAAGATTTAAATATAAGATATGGTACCATAAAACTCCTAGAAGAGAACATAGGCAAAACATTCTCTGACATAAATCATACCAAAGTTTTCATAGGCCAATCTCCCAAGGCAACATAAATAAAAACAAAAATAAACAAATGTTACCTAATCAAACTTACAAGCTTTTGCACAGCAAGGGAAACCATAAACAAAACGAAAAGACAACCTATGGACTGGGAGAAAATACTTGCAAATGATGCAACCGACAAGGGCTTTATTTCCCAAATATACAAACAGCTCATACAACTCAATAACAAAAAAACAAACAACTCAATTGAAAAATGGGCAGAAGACCTAAACAGACATTTCTCCAAAGAAGACATACAGATGAACAACAGGCGCATTGGAAGATGCTCAACATCTCTAATTATTGGAGAAATGCAAATCAAAACTGCAGTGAGTAAGTACCACCTCACACTGGTCAGAATGGCCATCATTAAAAAGTCCACAAAAACAAATGCTGGAGAGGGTGTGGAGAAAAGGGAATTCTTCTACACTGTTGGTGGGAATTACATTGCAGCCACTATGGAAAACAGTATGGAGGTTCCTTAAAAAACTAAATATAGAGTTGCCATATCATCCAGCAATCCCACTCCTGGGCATATATCTGGAGAAAACTATAATTTGAAAAGATACATGGACCCCAATGTTCATAGCAGCACTATTTACAATAGCCAAGACATGGAAGCAACCTAAATGTTCATTGACAGATGGATGGATAAAAAAGATGTAGTGTACATATACACAATGGAATACTACCCAACCATAAAAAAGAATGAAATAATGCCATTTGCAACAACGTGGATGGAACTAGAGATTATCATACTGAGTGAAGTAAGTCAGAAAGAGAAAAACAAATACCATATGATATCACTTATATGTGGAATCTAAAATATGACACAAATGAACTTACTTATGAAACAGAAACAGACTCACAGACATAGAAAACAAACTTACAGCTACCAAAGGGGAAAGGCAGGGAGAGGGGGATAAATTAGGAGTTTGGGATTAGCAGATACACACTACTATGTATAAAAATAAACAACAAGGTCCTAGTGTATAGCACAGGGAACTATATTCAATATGCTATAATAAACCATAATGGAAAAGAATATAAAAAAGAAATGTATATATACATATATGTATAACTGAATCACTTTGCTGTACACCAGAAACTAACATAACATTGTAAATCAACTATACTTCAATTTTAAAAGATTTTTTTTTAAATACAGGAACCCTCTTAAGTGCTCATAGTGTCCCCCTCATACCCTAAAAGCAAAGACTCAAATGGGTCAAGATCACTCTTAGTGGAGTTGTCAGTAGAGAAGCTGCTGCATGGCTCTGGGTGTACCCTACTCTGTAAGTGGGAGATTCAAAACTCCGTGCAGAGCTCTTTGCAGCTGAACTAAGGTTGAGATGACACACACATGCCAGCTTAGGAAG
Organism: Kogia breviceps; assembly: GCF_026419965.1. Taxonomy (NCBI): domain Eukaryota; kingdom Metazoa; phylum Chordata; class Mammalia; order Artiodactyla; family Physeteridae; genus Kogia; species Kogia breviceps. The sequence continues at coordinate 66,913,576 of NC_081310.1, read as the reverse complement.
AACTCCAGATAGTTTTAAGTGAGAAGAACAAGTCTCAGAATGGTATGTACAGTGTAGTGCCATTTTTTAGAAAACAATGACAATGGGGACTTCCCTGGTGGTCCAGTGGGTAAGACTCCATGCTCCCAATGCAGGGGGTCCGGGTTTGATCCCCAGTGGGGGAACTAGATCCCGCACGCGTGCCACAACTAAGAGTCTGCATGCTGCAACTAAGGAGTCCACTAAGACCTGGCACAGCCAAAATAAATAAATAAATATTTGAAAAGAAAACAATGACAATAGAAGCTATGTCTTACCTTAAAAAAAATAATACAAGAGACAAGAGGGGATCATGGGTAGGATCAATAAGGGACCACTCCTCGATTCTCCCATTGACTCTTTACTGTCATCACTCCTGCTGAACATCACCACTAGTTTAGCCTTTATAAAACACAAGTTTGCAAATGTCACATCCTCTACCTTTCTGTCCCTGTTCCAAAGTCTTCAAGGAATTCCTAATGTCCAAGGATTATTATTCAAATGCCTTTCCAACATTCAAGGGCCTCCATAATCTTTCTCCAACCTACTTTTACAATGTTCTCTCTTTTTTTTTTTTACTTATTTATTTTTGGCTGCATTGGGTCTTTGCTGCTGCATGCAGGCTTTCTCTAGTTGCAGAGACTGGGGGCTACTCTTCGTAGCGGTGCACGGGCTTCTCATTGCATGGCCTCTCTTGTTGTGGAGCACGGGCTCTAGGAGCATGGGCTTCAGTAGTTGTGGCATGTGGGCTCAGTAGTTGTGGCTTGCGGGCTCTAGAGTGCAGGCTCAGTAGTTATGGCACACAGACTTAGTTGCTCCATGGCATGTGGGATCTTCCCGGACCAGGGCTCAAACCCGTGTCCCCTGCATTGGCAGGTGGATTCTTAACCACTGCGCCACCAGGGAAGCCCCTACAATGTTCTCTCTTCCTATAGTCTGTAGACTCTTCCCCCGCTGAATTTCTCTCCTAGCTGCTTCAGGGATCTCCCTAACATAGTCTTCACTTACCTCTCACTCTGTCCTACTGTAAGGTCAGCTTAGGTCTCACTCCCTCCAGGAAGTATTTCCTGGAACACTGCACTTTTCAATGACCACCTCTTCCTTTCTAGAACTAAAGTAGAGTTGCAGGCCAGGCCATGAAGTGATTTTGTTTGTTTGTTTCATTTGAATCAGCTTAATCATAAATTTTCACATAAAAATCTGAATTTCTGGCTTCCATTGAAAAATCAGGTATATGTATAACTGATTCACTTTGTTGTAAAGCAGAAACTAACACACCATTGTAAAACAGTTATACTCTAATAAAGATTTAAAAAAAAAAAAAAAAGAAAGAAAAATCAGGCATTCCATCCTGGCAAGTCTGGGCTGGAGTTGAATGTAACAGTGGGACCTTTAGCTAGGGCATGCATTCTCAAGTTTTATTCTTTTTTTAAAAAATAATTTTTAAAATATTTATTTATTTATTTACTTATTTGGCTGCATCAGGTCTTATTTGCAGCATGCAGGATCTTCATTGCTGCATGCGGGATCTTTTCATTACAGTGCACAGGCTCTTCATTGTGGCTCATGTGCTTCTCTAGTTGTGGCGCATAGGCTTCTCTCTAGTTGTAGCGCACAGGCTCCAGAGTTCACGAGCTCAGTAGTTGTAGCACATGGGCTTAGTTGCCCCACGGCATGTGGGATATTAGGTCCCTGACCAGGGATCGAACCCACATCCCTTGCATTGGAAGGTGGATTCTTAACCACTGGACCACCAGGGAAGTCCCTCGAGTTTTATTCTTACACCTGGCTCATTGTTCTCATATATATGCATGTCTGGCTCATGTAAGCATTTGAGTTTGTAATCCCAGGTCTAAACTATAGCTGGACACTTGATGTACAGTACATGGCAGTTATTTATCTTTACGTTTATCATGTCTTCTGGAAAAGTTCCACATGGGCAATTCCACATATTATGCCTATTTGGGATTCCTCACAATGCCTAGCACAGCAACCTAAACATAGAAGAATACTTAGTATAAGATAAATGGGAATGAGAACCTAATCTGCTTTTTCTTAACTAACCCATCACCCAACAGAACTACAGTTACCCCATTCCAAAATTAAATATCAAGGAAAAAATTCTATATAAGGAAATACGAAAAGCACTGGGAGTGAAGAGGGGAAGGCAGTCCTAGGAAGGTTGATTTCAGCGATACCAGCTCTGGTCTTGCAGCTAGAGCAAGAAGTTTTAAATTTATCCATTGCAGTTAACAGGTATTTGTGACTCCTGTGCAAGGGTCCTTGCTAGGAGAGTCTGTTGGTTCCTATTTCCTTACTCATGTCAGACATTTGAGACCCAAAGGCAGGAAGAAAAAGAGGAAGGTTGATGGATAGTAGTGATGGACACTGGGTCAGAGAAGGGACTAGCTACTCATGTGGTAGTTCCCCTCCCATTCTGTTCTCTAATGTCGGAAGTACAAAAATAGGGCTACTGCCAACTTGTGGAGCCCACAGAGTTGGCTAGAGCTTCAGAGGAGGGACAGGCCAGGATTTGAATCCAGATCACATGGCTCCACAGTCAACATACTATACAAAGAGAGGAGGATTTAGCATGAAGCTAAAGAAGTTTAACCTTCAGGCCCCTTACTTGCACAAGCCCCCTTCAAGGCTCTGGGCAAGGCCTTAGCAATATGCTCATGTGGTTACTATACAATTCCATAAGTAAGATATTTTCAGAGCAATGACTAAGATCCTTGTTTCTTTTCACTCAGACTCTCTCTCCAATACCTTCCCCTTGTTGGACATTTTTGGAATCTTGCTAAGAGGAAGTTGAGTTGGGATACAAATATTTTGGATTTTATTTATGTGGTGTACAGTCACTTTCACTTAGAGTTAAGTTACTGCCAGACATTTAGGTGTAGAAATGGCTTTCAACAATACCCCTATTACCTGCTATGTAGATTCCTCTGGCATTATGACCCACAGTTGTAGGGCCAGAGGTCATATCTTGATATAAGTGGCATGTACATTGTGGAGGAGAGACAAGGTTTGAAATTTATGTAACCAGAAACTAATGTTTGGAAAAATCCTGAGCAGCCCAGTGGAGAGGTCCACATGGTAAGAAACTGAAGTCTATATGAGAGAGCTTGGAAATGGATCATCTAGCCCCAGTCAAGCCTTCAGATGACTTGTAGAGATGGCCAACAACTTGATTACCATCTCATGAGAGAACCTGAGTGAGAACCACCCAGCTAAACTGCTCCTGAAATCCTGACCCACAGAAACTGTGAGGTGATAAATCTTCATTGTTTTAAGCCAGTAAATTTAGGGATAATTTATTATGTAGCAACAGATAACATATCTAGCAAAAATGATTGTTCTCTCCTGGTCAAGAATATATTAAATAGGGGCTTCCCTGGTGGCGCAGTGGTTGAGAATCCGCCTGCCGATGCAGGGGACACAGGTTCGTGCCCCGGTCCGGGAAGATCCCACATACCGCGGAGCAGCTGGGCCCGTGAGCCATGGCCGCTGAGCCTGCGCGTCCGGAGCCTGTGCTCCGCAACGGGAGAGGCCACAACAGTGAGAGGCCCGCATACCACCAAAAAAAAAAAGAATATATTAAATAATTCAATATTAATTCTACGAAGTCTTAGTGTTTACATATGTAAGAAACTTGATGGAAGTTTCCCTAAATTTGACAACAAATCTATAATTTTCAACAATTTTACCAATAAGCTGTGAAATAAGAAACTTTTCTAAACTGTCATTGATAGAACTATTTTTATTAAAAATTCCAGCGGGAAGGGCTTCCTTGGTGGTGCAGTGGTTGAGAGTCCGCCTGCTGATGCAGGGGACACGGGTTTGTGCCCCGGTCCGGGAGGATCCCACATGCCACAGCGCATCTGGGCCCATGAGCCATGGCCGCTGAGCCTGCGCATTCGGAGCCTGTGCTCTGCAATGGGAGAGGCCACAGCAGTGAGAGGCCTGCGTACCGCAAAAAAAAAAAAAAAAAAAAAAATTCCAGAGGTAAGACTGATGTATTTTTCATTCTCTTTATAGAAATATTACAAGATTGTCATATGAAGAGGCAATCAAAAACTATGCAGCTAAATATATAGAAGAGTCTTATTATCGAGGATTATAGTTTATTGGTAAAAAAGTATGACTTTTTTGAGTTTGTAATATATATAGTACAAGATATTTTTTATGTGTAATTTATTGTGATTTCCTTTCCTAGTCTAAATAAATATTTACTTTTGAATCAATTTTTTCTCAATAATTTTGCATTATTTTTCTAGAGGGCTCTACAAAACGTTTGCTCTCACATTGCATATTGTAAAATGTTTTGTCAATTATTTACTGAAGAGGTCTAAAGATTGTTTGAAATTCATTTAGAATCGAGGTGGGGTGTGAGTAGGGAAAATCTGGCATTGTGCCCTTGGTCCGTGAGAATTCTGTTTGTATATATGGGGTGGGGTGGGGGGGATCCCCAATGTGGGTTCTCACTTGGACTTCAGAGGATTTCCTAACTAGTTCTCCCTCTTTTTAATAGCCAGAGGCTTTTAACTTCTGCACTCTTCAGTGTCCCTATTACTCCATTATTTTTCTGTTCCCCCTTGGGAGACACTAATGGAGAGGAAACAGGATTATTTCCATCAAAAAGGAACTGGTGAAATTTACTGCAAAACAACCTTACCATGGTATGAGAGCTGTTAAAAAGGATATGGTAGGCCTCTAAGCACTGATGACCATTAAAAGATATTCAAGATAAATGGTAAAGTGGAAGAAAAAAAGCAAGTTGCAAAACAATATGCATAGTTTTAAGTCTGTTCTTATCCTGAAATTACTGTATTTCATTCATTCTGAGATGAACATATTATCAAATTTTAATATCTCTGATCAGTGGCCTGTCAGAGTTTAACTGGCAGTTTTTTCTCTTAGAGGCCTATAAAATAAGATGCACGTTATAATCAATAATACCTTAGATTTAATGAAATATAACTATTGGGTTTTTTTGTTTGTTTGTTTGTTTTGTGGTACGCAGGCCTCTCACTGTTGTGGCCTCTCCCGTTGCGGGGCACAGGCTCTGGACACGCAGGCTCAGCGGCCATGGCTCACGGGCCCAGCCGCTCCGCGGCATGTGGGATCTTCCCGGACCGGGGCACGAACCCGTGTCCCCTGCATCGTCAGGCGGATTCTCAACCACTGCGCCACCAGGGAAGCTCCTATAACTATTGTTAAAGAACAAATCTTGAACCCAGTAAATTTAAAGATGAAATTGGCTTTATTCAACGTTTCCTGAACCAGGCAGCATCCCATCTAACAAATAGAAGGAGGGAGTTGTATAAAATGGAAGGTTTTTACAGGCGGAAAGTGGGTGGGACAAGGAAGTTAAAAGTGGATTATTTGGGGGAAATTTACTTTTTCTTAGAGGTAGGGGGGAATCTTATCAGGCAGATTGCCTCACTAGTGCTGACCAGGAACAGCCTTATTGGTTTAAAATTTCACTCCTGGGAGAGGCCAAAACTACAGTTTGGTTATGTATTACGTCTTGGATGCGGCTTGAAAGTCCTAGTCTGGAAAACATTTCAGCTGTTTGGAAAGCCTCCTGTTAAACTGAAAAACCCTAGGTGTTGTGGCACAGACAGAAACTGGTTACCAAGAACCTGCTTGTAGGGCTGGTTGCCGTGGCAATCAGAGTATTGTTACGTATACAGCGATTGGTGCTAGAATTCTAAATGCTGCGGCTTCTCACTTTGAAAGGAGATAACAGCTCAAGTGTGAAGAGACCCACCCGTCTGACCTGATTCATATCCAGTCCTGGATTGGCTGGGACTCTCTCACTAAGCTGGTAGGTGGAGAAACAAGCCTAAGAGGAAATAAAAGGTTACCATCAAGTGTATCCTTTCTTAGTAGCAGAAATGTATCTTTTATCCAAGTTCAGTAAAATGTTGCCACCTAAGCAAGTTCTGTTGAGCCTATAACCCACGGGGGATCTTGGGCTCCTGCTGTATCAGTGCAATATATTTAAGTATATCTGCATACAAAAAAGTTAGAAAGAATACATGCTAAATTAATGAGAGATTATTTCTCAAGAATGAGGTTAACGCAGATTTAAACTTTCTACCTTTACATTTCTCTATTATTACCTTTAAAAAACTCATATGCATTACTTTATAATCGCGGGGAAAAAAGGAAAGACATTCAAATGGTAAAATATAGGCTAATATCAATAATGAAGTGGGTAGGCAAGTGATCTTTTTCCTTTTCACGTCTCAATCCTCGTCAACTTTTTAATGAGCATGAATTGTTTTTCCAAAATGAAAATTTGTTTTAAGAAATAAAAGAAACTGCCCTTAAACCCATTTCACTTCTTCAAATAAAAATAAATTCACAAATCCTTCAACATTGCAAGAAAAAAGTAGTTTATTTCTAAATCAAATTAACACAGGATTTGGACGATTTATTCATTAAGCAAACACTCTGGTAAGAATAAACTGAGCCCCTACTGTATGGTAGAGACAATTCTCGCGTTTCCTCGCTTATTACGTCAATTTGATTTAAAATTTTTTTTTAAATCAAAGACCGTTTCAAAACACTCGTAACTTTCTAAAACACGTGCCTTAGAAAGGAAGGGACCGCCGCCGGTTTAGCGCCTCCCCTCTCACGTGACCCTCTCTCACTCGGGGAAGCCATCTTAAGCAGCGCGTCATAGAGGAAACTACATCTCCCAGAATCCTTGCGCTTTGCGTTGTGCTGGCACTTTTAGTGGCCGGGTCTTAGAGCTGAGCCTGTAGCCGGGCGCCATCTTTGACTCTGGCAGTCTTGGATTTCTGCTGGTGTTGCTGCTGAGAGGACGGCGGGCGGCAGCGGCTAAGAAAGAAGAAAGACGTGGCAGCAAGCGGGGGTCGGGGATAGTGTCGACGGTTCGGTAAAGTTTCTGTTCTCTGGTAACTAGACCCGTTTTTTGCTTCCCGGGTGGCTTGGGGCCGGGGAGGTGGGGGAGAGGGCGAGGGGAGTGGCCACGGCCTCCCCTCGCCCCTGGGTCGCGGCCTAGCCCGGGAAGTCAGAGCGGGTCCTTCGGCCCCGCGGTAACGACCCCCTCCCCCACCTCCCGGCCGCTGCCGTCGCCGGGGCGGGCTGGGAGCCCCAGGCTCCCGCTCCCATCCACCCCACCCCCACTCCACTTCACCCCACCCCACCCCCACGGCGCCTGCTCCTTTTCCCAATGAACCTTCTTCCCCTCCCCCACATCCGGTGTTGGTGAAACTGTAGGAGCCGGGAGCAGCCCCAGGAAACCGACTTGTTTCCCTACTCCCAGAGGAGAACTGATACTAGATTGCTTTCTTCGGGGGCAACAGTTTCCGTAGTTTAACGGACCCCCACTGCCTAAGTCAAATTGAGTGCCAGGAGCTGATTTTACCTACTCTCATTCCTCTCCAGGGTCCCACTACTTGGGAGATTTTCTCAAACCACACACAGAAAGCTACCGACCTTATTCCGGTATCCTACACCCCTTCCCTACCTTAATTACACTTCCCACTCCCAGCCCTCAGCATCGGAGTCAAGAGCAACAGGGACACTTCCGTTCTCCTTGTAGGACTGAGGAAACCGTAATGAAGAACACCCCCTAAACTCCCATAATCGGTGCGGATTCCTATGGGGAAGGCCCATATTGTTGACATCTTCCAGGCCTTGGTTTTGGACCTTGAGAAGGAGGCTGAACTAGTGATAGCGATGCTTTTTAGGGTAAATGTATGTAGGTATTGGGGGAAGGGGAGGGATCAACCGAGAAGGCATGGAAGTGGTTTAAAGCTAATATTTCAGTTTTTGCTGCTCATATAGAGTCCAACCTAGGAGTTACTCATTTACAGGCTGTAAAGCTTCTCCAGACTAAAAATGTCTGAAAACCAAGCATGGATTAACTCTCCATACGAACAGTAAATTGAAAATTCAGCTTGTGAGTAAAATTTTAAAATTTTACTCCCAAAGCATTTTTTTTAGGTACCCACATTTTTAAAAAATTGTGTTAATTAGAGTTGAAAGGCCTCAACTAGCATTTGCTGTTAATGACCAGTATGTGGAGTCTGATTTAGCTTTCCAGAATTGACATTTTGGGTTGTGTTGCCAAATCACAGTCCTAAACGATGAATGTTGAATGATGCACTATGTTTTTGTTTAAATGAAATTTACTGAGAATAATTAACTTCAGAATTAAGGGAAATTGATGTTGCTATCATGAGGCAGCATAAAAAATACATATTTTAAAAACTGAAGACATTTCAAGCAGGTATAGTTCTTGAAGCAGAAAGAACATGAACCTGGGATTTGGAAGACCTGGTTTCTAGCTGTTACTGATCAACTCTATTCCTCTGGGAAAGTAGGCCTCAGTTCTTTTTTCTGTAACATGAGTAAATTGGACTCTTTGAATTCAGAACTCAGAAAGTTGGAAGGGATCTTAAAGCCCTCTGTGAAAGAGTTTGGGAATGTTCTCCATTGCTGTCATTTTTTCTCCAAAAATAACCTGGTTTGGAAGTCATTGGTCCAACGGGAATTTGACTCCCCATAGAAATTGGAGAAAAGGTAATACAAGTAGAGAGGAACAGCTGTATATCTGTTTGAGGAGTAAACCCACTAACAGATTCTGGTACGAATTTCAGAGACATAAAAAGAATGAGTGTATGTACCCTAAGTGTACCAGTTTCCTCACTCTCTCCTAGCAGAAGATGTAGCACTTTTAGTGGTGCTGGGATCCTGGGATGTGTTCCTATTACGTCTAATACAGATGAAGAAGATGTGGTAGAGGGAAAGATGGTGGCAGAAGGACTGGATAAAGAGGCAAAATTGCCCACGAAAAAGAAAAGAAAGAAGGGTTTGCGAATTAAGGGGAAAAGGCGACGAAAGAAACTGATCCTTGCGAAAAAGTTTAGTAAGGATTTGGTATCTGGGAGGCCAATTGCAGATGCCCCTGCTTTGTTAGCTTCTAGTGCCCCTGAGCAGGATGAAGAAAGTCTTTTTGAGAGCAATATAGAAAAACAGATCTATTTACCTAGTACTAGAGCCAAGACCTCCATTGTGTGGCACTTCTTTCATGTTGACCCCCAGTACACCTGGCGGGCTATTTGTAACCTCTGTGAAAAGAGTGTTAGCAGGGGTAAACCAGGTAGCCATCTCGGGACATCTACTCTTCAGCGACATCTGCAGGCAAGGCATTCACCTCACTGGACCAGGGCCAACAAATTTGGAGTTACTAGTGGGGAGGAGGATTTTACTTTGGATGTACCTTTATCTCCCTCTTCTGCTGGAAGCAGTGGAAGCTTTGAATATATCCCTGCTGATCCATTGGATAATAATGGAATGGGAAAGAAACGTGATAAATCAGTATCTGATGCCCTAAGGGCAGAAAGAGGGAGATTTCTCATCAAAAGTAACATTGTCAAGCATGCCTTAATTCCTGGAACAAGAGCCAAGACATCTGCAGTTTGGAATTTTTTCTATACCGATCCTCAGCACATCTCAAGAGCTGTCTGTAATATATGTAAAAGAAGTGTGAGCCGGGGTAGGCCGGGTTCGCACTTAGGAACTTCGACACTTCAACGACACCTGCAGGCCACACATCCCATCCATTGGGCAGTTGCCAACAAAGACAGTGGTGCAGTTGGAAATGGATTAGATGAAGGTGAGACTGAGAGAAATGATCTCTTGAGTGATACTTTGCCTGGAGAGAAGTCTACAGGCAGCCAGGATGTAACAGCTGAGGACCTTAGTGACTCTGATTCAGATGAACCTCCTGTATTAGAGGTTGAAAATAGAAGATCTGCGAGTCCTATTCCTGTTGCAGAGCAAGACACTCTAATGCATGCACGGGAACAAGAAACAAAATATTGTGAAAATTCAACCTCAAGTCAAATAAGTCAGGCGATTATTCAAATGATTGTGGAAGATATGCATCCTTACAACTATTTCTCAACTCCAGCTTTTCAGAGGTTCATGCAGATTGTGGCCCCTGACTATAGGTTACCATCTGAAACTTACTTTTTCACTAAGGCTGTGCCTCAATTATATGATTGGGTCAGAGAAAAAATTTTCTTAACTTTGGAGAACGTTCAAAGCCAAAAGATCCACCTGACTGTGGACATATGGACCCATGACCCATCCACTGACTATTTCATTGTGACTGTACACTGGGTCTCTTTGCAAACTACACCTTCTTCCACTAATGGTAGGATCTCCAATTTTAGAAAGTGGGCAGTTCTCTGTGTAACAGGTTTGGCCAAAGACTGTTTGATAACCAACATTTTACAAGAATTAAATGACCAGATTGGTCTGTGGCTTTCTCCTAATTTTCTCATCCCTAGCTTCATCGTTTCTGACAATTCTTCTAATGTAGTACATGCAATCAAAGATGGTGGTTTTACCCACGTGCCATGCTTCCTGCATTGTTTAAATACAGTCATTCAAGACTTTTTCAGTGAGCACAAAAGCATTGAGAACATGTTAGTGGCTGCTAGGAAAACCTGTCATCATTTTAGTCATTCAGTCAAGGCCCGTCAGATACTACAAGAGTTCCAAAATGATCACCAACTTCCATGGAAAAATTTGAAGCAGGATGAAGCTGGCCATTGGATTTCTACCTTTTATATGTTAAAATGGCTCTTGGAGCATTGTTACTCAGTTCACCATAGTCTTGGTAGAGCCAGTGGAGTTGTGCTCACCTCCCTTCAGTGGACTCTAATGACGTATGTTTGTGATATTCTTAAACCATTTGAGGAGGCCACCCAGAAAGTGAGTGTGAAGATCACAGGATTGAATCAGGTGCTACCCCTAATCCATCATCTACTCCTTTCCCTGCAGAAACTCAGAGAAGATTTTCAAGTTAGAGGTATTACTCAGGCCCTCAATCTGGTAGACAGTTTATCTCTGAAACTTGAAACTGATACCCTATTAAGTGCCATGCTCAAATCCAAGCCCTGTATCTTGGCTGCTCTGTTAGACCCTTGCTTTAAAAACAGTTTGGAAGACTTTTTCCCTCAAGGTGCTGATTTGGAAACTTATAAGCAGATCCTTGCAGAAGAAGTTTGTAACTATATGGAATCTTCATCAGAGGTCTGCCATATTGCAACTTCAGAAGCTTCTGGTTCCTCATCCATAGTAGGAGCTGATTCATTTACCTCATCTGTAAGAGAAGGCACCTCCAGTTCAGGGTCTATTGATAGTTCAGCTGCAGATAATGTTGCCATTGGAGGCAAAAGCTTCATGTTTCCTTCTGCTATGGCAGTAGTGGATGAATACTTCAAAGAGAAGTATTCAAAGACCTCAGGAGGTGATGACCCTTTGATTTACTGGCAGAAGAAGGTGAGCATATGGCCAGCTTTGACCCAAGTTGCCATTCAGTATCTGAGCTGCCCCATGTGTAGTTGGCAATCTGAATGTATCTTTACTGCAAATAGCCACTTTCATCCAAAGCAGATCATGAGCCTGGATTTTGACAATATAGAACAGCTGATGTTTCTGAAAATGAACTTTAAAAATGTTAACTATGATTATTCTTCATTGGTTCTGAGCTGGGATCCTGAGAATGAAGTTATTCAAAGCAATGAAAAAGAAATATTATCTTAATTTCTTTTTCCTTTCTCCATTTAAAATGGGCAACTTACTGCTATGTTACTGTGTCCTAATTGCTATAATTGTTGTATACAGTTATACTAATTCTTTATGCACAATCTGGGGAAACCTGAAAACACAGAAAGGGCTGAAAATTCCTCAGAGGTAATATAATGTTGACAAAGTGAAGGTTAAAGATTTCATAGTAGTAACTCAGTGTAGCTGTCACTTGAAATTTTGTTTATACCAATTGAGAGAAAAAAAGACTTTTTTAATTAAAAAAATATAGTGCAGCATTGAAAAGCCTTAGGCTATTTCTGGCTGGTAGATTGAACTAGTAATTGGTTTTAAGTAAAAAATTTCTCTCAACCTGGGAAGTTTGATTGCTCTGAAACCAATGAAATAGAGAAAAAGCATACTAAACTGGTATCTCTCCCCATCACCACCATTTTTCTATTTCTTTAAAAACCCTGATTCATACTTACAGCTTGGCAAAAACAAAGTTCACTAAATTGTTTTATGTTGGGGAGTTTCTAATTGCCTCCTCATACTGGTCAGTTATAATTTCAACTTACTAAGTGTGATAGAGTTGCCCTTTATATTTAAGATTGGGTCTGTATAGAAAGGAAACATTAGAATACAATTAGGAAGAAATTACTTTTAGTCTTTGAATTGCCCTTTTTAACTTTTATCGTAAAAACAAAGATTAGCTACTTTTATATAATTTATGGGTACATGACAATAAAAAGTTTACAGAATTGAAAAAGATTGAATGGAAATTGGAATGAAAGCCCCATGAGTATACTGTGACAAACCAGTATCCCTTTCCCACAGAATGTTTCTCTGAATTTAAGTGATCTTAAATGTCTTTTAAAAATTATACTGAATGATCCATAATACTGTATTCTTAACTATGAGATTATTTTGGCCTTAATTCTTATTTAAAAATAAGCAGTTAATATTTTCATGTGTTAGGAATCATTGCCTCACTGGTAAAATGAGAGAATTGATCTCAATTGATCTTCTCCCTTTCCACTCTGGAAGTATGTTTTTGTGATTGAGTGGGAGGCCATAAATGATGACTTTTAGTAAAAGTCTATTAAAAGTTTCAGACTGAATAACTAATGTAAGATCCCAATTTTTCCTTTTTTTCATTTTAGATTTGGGGATATTCCCTGCCCAAAAATTTCCTGGAAAATTGACTAGTATTAAGTGTGAGTAAAAGGTGTCCACTTTTTTTTAAGTTTTGATTTTAGTTTTGTCTTGGGTAGTATTTGGCAAGATTTAGCCTAGAAATTATGTAGTATTTATTACGTGAGAATCAAAATTGCTTTGTTACTGGGCTGGTTCAAAATTTAGAACTCATTTCTATGTATCAGAATTGTTTTTTGTTTTTTGTTTTTTTGAAATTCTTAAATGGTAAATGTACCATTGTGAAATGAAATTTCAACTCCAAAAGTTTACCCTTTTACTAACTGGAGTAAGTGGATAATTATAAAATCTTTAGTTGAAGCCATCACTAGTAAAGAATTTGGAACTAGGCTGCAAAAGCAAGCCTTTTCAGGGCCACCATTGAATGTCATGCCAGTGACACTGGCGTTGCTATAACAGAAGGAAAACATCTTCCCTTATTAGATAGAAGCTTTCTATAATTTTGACAGTGCCAGTTCAGGATGACTATAATGCTGCTCTGCCTTCTACAGCTTGCTGCACTACTCTGTAGTTACTCTATAACTATACATTTCTATCTTTTTTGGTTAAACACTCCCTGAAGGTGATAAAAGATGATGTGATTATATACATACATCCACATTGTACACATCGATATATATGTAAGAATTTCCCTTCATCTTTATTTTGTGGGCTGGGCAAAATTTAGTGTAACATATTAATATACTTCATGATACTTTGGTAGAAGAGGAAGTTCACTATTTTTATAATGAACCCAAATTTAAAGGCTTTTGTAGTGTATTTTAAAAGGGAAAACTTACCCAAATGTTTTATTTCTACACATTTGTGTATGTGTGTGTGTGTGTGTGTGTGTGTGTATAAGCCAGTTAATATATATGTATATGTATATTATACATAAAACACTTTATATTTTTACATACAAGTATGTTTTTATTATACAGATAATAAAGATGGGGGAAGGTTTCTGTTTTTTTCTTAATAGGTGAAGAAATCTTGAAGACCAGAAATTGGATCTTATTGAATTTTGGTGTTCTTTTTCTTTTTTCTTTTTCTTTTTTCTTTTTAAATTAATTGTTCGGCTATGGAAGATGGATCTTTTTTTTTTAAATAATTCTTTGAATTTCAAGTTCATCTTTATATGAACTCTTTTTTGTTGTTTTTTTGTTGAGGAGATAACTAACCCTAGCTGTCTCCAGTTTGACAAAGGTTATTTGAATGGACTTAAATCTCTCAGTAGTTGGGAGATGTTTTAAAAACACGCCCTGTGTTTGAATTGTGGCTGAGAGGTTTCCTTGGCAATGTGAGGAGGAAAATTCTTTCTGCCTCATTATTATTAATTCATGGATTGAGTGTTGGTTCGACCTACAGGCGTAATAGATTGGAACTCAGTGAAGACACAGACATTCCTGCTGAGATCACCTAGCTTATGTAAGTGTGGAAATGTGTTCTTTTTTTCCCTGATTAAAGGAGTGAACGTTTTTGTAATTTAAGGCATAATTTTCCTGGATCAGTAAGAAAATCAAAAAGATATTGTCAACACATTTTTTTCTTGTAATTGTTCACAAGTTTTTAGTTTTTTTGATGGAAATATCCCTACCCCCTCTTTTTTTGATAATATATGCACATTATTAAAAAAGTAAAAACAATATAAACAAGGTGGACTCTTCCTGTAATTCCACCTCCTCAGAGAAAAGCACTGTTAATAGTTTATCGTGGCATAGTTCATTGTCCATACACATAGCTCTGCCTCACCTTTTTTTAATGACTACATAGTGTTCCTTTATATGGATGGGTGTGCCATAATATAATGTATCCCTGATTGATAGACATTTGGGTTTTTGCCATTAAAACCAAAAAAGCCCTGCGTCCAAAAACAGCTCTGTACACACATATATGTGAACTATTTCTTTGAACCACTTCTTAGATGCGAATTTGTAGAATTGTTAAAATTCCCTAGAGAGGTTATACCAATTTACTGAATTATGAAGTCTTTTTGATTTTAAAAAGTTCTTAACACATCCCTTTTAGTGAAGATATTAATCTTTGGCCATGTTGCTGATAGACCTTTTGCAATATGAATGTTTTTCATTTTATGTACTGCAACCCATCAGTTTTATTACGGTTTGTAACTTTGGTATCATGTTAAGGACAGGTGTTTTTCATCCTGAGCTTATAAAAAAAATAGGATGCATTTTTTTTCCAGTACTTGGGTGGTTATATATTTTATATCAAAAATGTAATCTAAGGATTGTAATTATATGACATTGTCTCTCTTCCTCCCATTAATCATTGTCAAATATTGCTTGCTTTTTTTGTTCAGCATAGTTAGAAATTTAGAATCTTTCTTATACAGTGCTTTTAGTAAGCTAAAGCCTCTTTGCCGTGCTTGCTTTTATTCCCTTGGAACCTTTTTGTATGAAGTAGTAATTGTTTTTTTTCAAATAGGTAGCTAATTTTTTTGGTTAATTTCAAATGCCACCCTTTTCCAGAAATTGCTTGGATTCTGTTAATCTTGTACTCATTCATTTGCCAATGTTACATTTAAATGTTATCTTTCACATCTATGATAATATCAGGAAGAACAAGGCCTCTCTTTAAGATTTTCTTTATTTTTCTCAGTTATTCTAGGTTATTTTGAAGTCTGACAAGTTCCAATAAAAATAAAGTATCACTGAGATTTTGAATTGAATTGCATTCAATGTTATTATCGGAATGATTGTTGCTGGCACATAGGAAATTCATTGATCTTTTAAATATCTTACTTTAAATTTCTTTAGTTGATTGTTAGTTTGCAAGCATATAATGTGCAGATACTAATTTTTTTGCCTCATCCTTTCTAATCTTTATACTTTTATTTCCTTATTGTATATACCGGACTCTGGAACAGTGTTGAATGATGGTGCAGACAGCGAGACTTTTTTTTTTTTTTTTTTGCCTTGAGTGATTTACCTCTAGTGTTTTACCATGTCTCGTGTTGATAGTTTCTGATGAATTAGTACATTCATGCTAAGGAGGTTCCTTGTAATTTACAAAGAGTTTTTATTGGGAGTAGATGTTGTGTTGTAGCTTTCTTTTTTTTTAAGTCTTTTTTTTTTCTCCTTTTTTTTTTTTTTTCTTGCGGTACACGGGCCTCTCACTGTTGTGGCCTCTCTCGTTGTGGAGCACAGGCTCCGGATGCGCAGGCTCAGCGGCCATGGCTCACGGGCCCAGCCACTCCGCGGCATGCGGGATTCTCCTGGACCGGGGCACAAACCTGTGTCCCCTGCATCGGCAGGCAGACTCTCAACCACTGCACCACCAGGGAAGCCCTTTAAGCCATTTTAACTTTAAAAAATATATAATTTTCAATCTTTTTTTTCCACCATTTTTCCAGATACCATAGAGTTTCTGTTTTTAGCCCCCCTTTATTCTATTAATGTATGAATTTCCCAGTATTAAACCATTCTTTGTCCTGGAATAAACCTTCTTTGATCATGTTCTTTTTTTAAAATTTATTTTATTTATTTTTGGCTGCATTGGGTCTTTGTTGCTGTTCGCGGGCTTCTCATTGCGGTGGCTTCTCTTGCTGCGGAGCATAGGCTCTAGGCGAGCAGGCTTCAGTAGTTGTGGCTCACGGGCTCTAGAGCGCAGGCTCAGTAGTTGTAGCTCATAGGCTTAGTTGTTCTGTGGTATGTGGGATTTTCCCGGACCTGGGCTTGAACCTGTGTCCCCTGCATTGGCAGGCGGATTCTTAACCACTGTGCCACCAGGGAAGCCCCTTTGATCATGTTTTGTTACTCTTTCTATATACTGTAGTTCACTTTGCTTTATTTAGAATTTATCAGCTATATCATAAATCAGATACCCCAAGTAGTTGTTTTAAAAAGCAATTAAATGATACCTTTTCATTGTTTTGTTCTTTTTCTACTATTATTTAGTTATTTTTTCTAAATTTTTTTTTCTGAAGTTAAGACTACTTCCTTCAGTAATTTTTAAAAGAATACATGGAGTACATAGATGGTATATACTTTTAGAGACTTCTCCAAAAACTTCTTCCAAGGAAATGCAGTTTGAAAGGCTAAATCTTAAGGTCATAATTTCTCCTTTAAATTTTGGATATTTTGTCTTTTGGCATTTTAGAGATTCAGATGAGAAGTCAAGTGTCAAGTCTGCTTTTTCCTAGAAGCCTGTATGATTGTCTTTACCATTGGAATTCAAAAATTTCACTGTATATGGTATAGTAAGGATGTCTTTAAAGAAAATTTCTGCCTGGCATTTGATGAACCCTTTAGTTAAAAGACTCAAGTTCATCCAATTTAGGGAAATTTCTTGTATTGTTATTTTATTATCTCTACTAATTCCATTCCTTCCTTGTAGAATTTTCATTGTGTAGAAATTGAATCTTCTGGAATTATTTCCATGTTATATATCTTTTCTCTCATGTTGACATCTTTTTGCATTCTGGGAGATGTCCTGACAGTGATATCCCATAATTCAGTTGTGTTTCTCATCAATGTTTATTATTTATCTATTCCTTCTACTTAAATCTCTTTTTCAGGTTTTTCTTTATCCTGGGTACTTTTTTTTTTTCCTTTTAAAAAAAGGAATATGCTATCTTAGTTTTAGATTTTTGTTTGGGGTAGTATTAATTACTGCCAGTTTTTTACCTCTACATTTTTGGGGGTTATTTTCTTACATAGCAGTTATATCCTTTTTTCCCTGCTAGTGCAAATTATAGAAGTTCAGTGTGTAAAACAAATATATGAAGGAACTGTTCTGTGTAAACATTAGTAAGGTGGTACACATCTACTCAGGATTCAATCTCTCCATGCCTTGCCTACCTCTGAGGGTGTTTTGCAGAACCTAATTTGAAAAAACTGGGGGAAAAAAAGTACAATTCATGCTATCTTGTTGCTATTTCATAAATTCCATTTTATTGTTTGATTAGTATGTAGGAGTCTTCCTGAAACCAGCAACAGTTTCACTGTGTTCTTTGGGATGTTGATTTCAGGAATGAAATTGACCTCTTAAGCCTTCTTTTTCTTTTATAAAAAAGCTTTTCTGTCGTCAAAATTTTTCATTCTTTTCTGGTGAATACTTTTTCTTATTGCACAGGGCATTGTAATTATTTGAATGTTCATTGATCCCATTTGAGGCAATTTTTTTTAATTTAATTTTTATTTTATATTGGAGTATAGTTGATTTACAGTGCAGTGTTAGTTTCAGGTGTACAGCAGAGTGATTCAGTTATGCATATATGTATATCCATTCTTTTTCAGATTCTTTTCCCATATAGGTTATTACAGAATATTGTAATATACTGTGTTACACAGTAGGTCCTTGTTGATTATTTTATATGTAGTAGTGTGTATATGTTAATCCCAAACTCCTAATTTATCCCTCCCCCCAATTTTCTTTCTTTTCTTTTCTTCCTTCCTTCCTTTCTCTTTCTTTCTTTCTTTTCTCCGTTCTGCTTTCAGGATCTCAGTTCTCTCACCAGGGATTGAACCCAGGCCATGACAGTGAAAGTGCCGAGTTCTAACCACTGGACCACAAGGGAATTCCCTCCCTCCTGCCAGTTTTTAAATATTTATTTATTTATTTGGCCACACTGGGTCTTAGTTGCAGCATGTGGGATCTAGTTCCCCGACCAGGGATCGGACTTGGGCCCCCTGCATTGGGAGCGTGGAGTCTTAACCACTGGACCACCAGGGAGGTCCCCCTCCCCTGCAATTTTTAAAGTTACTTTTTGGTGTACCCTAGAAGGCAGAATGCATTCCCTGTGTTTGCGGTCAGAGGAATCCTGGTAGTGGATTGGTGAGGTGCTATTAAAGGTCCAGTCCTTCGTGGATCAGTGATGGTCAGGTCGGTTAGGGCAAACTTAAATTTTTTATGTCTGTGTTGCATTATATTAGAAAACAATGTTATTCTCAGCATAAAACAAAATAATCAGTAGCCACCTGTAATTCTACTACCGTGGCCGTAGCTACTGCTAACATTTTGGTCTATGTTCTTCTAGACTTCTTCCTGCTACTCATCTTCACCAGCATTTGGTGGTATGTTTTTGGATTTTAGCTGTTCTAAAAGGAATTTGCAATTCCCTGTGATGTTGAATATCTTTTCATATGCTTGTTTGTCATACATACGTTTTCTTTGGTGAGGTGTCTGTTTCGATCTTTTGTCCACTTCTTCCAGGAGTGTTTATTGAAAAGACTATCCTTCCTCCATTGAAATTGCCTTGCTCCTTTGTCAAAGTTTAGTTGACTATATTTGTAATCTGTGTTAGTTTCCTAGGACTTCCATAACAAAGTACCACAAACCGTATGTCTTAAACCAACAGAAATTTATTATCTCACAGTTATAGAGTCCAGAAGTCTGAAAAGGTGTTGGCAGGGTCATGCTGTCTCTGAAACCTGTAGGGAAATTATCATTCCTTGCTTCTTCTAGCTTCTGATGTTTGCTGGCAATCCGTGTCATTCCTTGGCTTATAGATGCATCGGTTTTTGAACATCTAGGTTTCTAGGTGGTTTTTCATTATTAGAAGAAGATGGTGATAAACTTTCTTATGCATTACTATTTTGCATATTTGTTGAATATTAATCTCAGGATAAATTTTAGAAATGGAATCGGAAGTCATAGGGTATGTACATTTTGAAGGTATGTTTAGTAACATAACTCTTCTAACCTAACTTAAAGGCTGGTTTTTGTCATGGGCTGCTGTTCTTGGATTAGGAATTGTTAGTGGGAAATATGAAGGAATTTGATTCAGCTGATTTCAAATTGTAGCTCAATATTTCTGTTGTTGTTGTTCCTGGCCGCACCTCTCAGCATGTGACACTTCCCTGACCCGGGATCGACTGCACGCCCCGTGCAATGGAAGCACAGAGTCTTAACCGCTAGACCACCAGGGAAGTCCCTAGATCAGTGTTTCTGAAACCCGATCTTCTGATGTAGGAGTTTGTAGAAACCCCTTCCAAATTCTGGCTTGTGGTCTTGTCATGTATTTTTACTTCTCTAGAAGCTTTCTTTCTTGAACCCTTTAGTGCGGGGGCGCCAGGGTATGGCAGGGACTGAGACGGGAGGGAATATTGGCCATTTTGTATAAGCACTGTTTTATGTGTCAAGCCCTGAGAACTTCTTTTGCTCCTTGTTTGCAATTGGTGTGCGGCTCTTTGTCCATCTTAATTATATTAACTAGCTCTACAGATTTTTCAGGGGTAATTTTTCACCAATTTTCTAGTGAGATAGTTTTTCCCACATACTTATATACTTTTGAAATAACAAAAATGCTTGTGAAAATATTGGAACTTCTGTTAGATGAAAAAAAATCTGGTTTGTCAGAAATGTAGATTTAGCAAATTATCTTGTGTAAAATAATCCAAGTCCCATTAATAAACTAAACTGAAGATCATTTATTGAGTGTGCAGTGCTTACCTAATTTATGCTGAAGCACCATAGACAGTGCAAAAGAAAGAAGCATGGCTATTCTTAACAAAACTTTTACATAGTAGATGAGAATGTACAACATTCACATCAGAATAAAATGTGAATCAGTTTTCATAAGGCTGTGTTATAAGCAATATAGACATATTAATACAATTAAAATTTGGTTTTAACAATGTGATCTCATTGGTCAAGGTGATTTGGAGGAGAAAGTTGGAAGAATTTACCTGAAATACTTCCATTCATTGTCTTCTCATTTTAGGATTACATTTAAAAGACGATTTCTGTGATTGAGTTGTCTTTTGGAAGATTAAACCCATTTCAAGAGGACTTGGAGCTGGTCCTCGCCTTGAGGAAGCAGTGGCTTGTTTTCAAGAAGCCAATTCTCATCTGAGGATCTACTCAGCATGCCTAATCAAGGAGAAGACTGCTATTTTTTTTTCTATTCTACGTGTACTAAAGTAAGAATTGGCATCTCTCAATCATTTCTTTCTATGATTTCCCTAATAAATTTGGATAAGATTTTCCCAATATACTAAGTCATCTTTATGTTCTGCTCAGCTATTTATTATCTGCTGTCAGTTTTTTAGTGAAGGGTAGCATTCCTAAGGGAATTCATTCTTCATCATTTTTTTCTCTTCATTTTATGTTCTCCATATTCTCCAAAAATAAAAAGGTTCATAGCATTTAATCATCATTCAGTGTTCTTCTAGCTGTAATTAATCTGTTCAGGGTGCTTTTGGAATTAGGAACACTTTAACTGTAGCTGGCCAACTTTGCTTTTATTTACTTTGTGTTAAATGAATGGGTGGGTTGTATTGTACTGGTAGAAATTGTTGTGGGTTGAATTTGACTTCTTGCTTCAGATTTCCTTCTGAATACTAAAACCACTTTTCTAAATAAGCTTTTGCAGCTTTATTGCTTTTTCTTTGTCAGAGCTTCCTGTTTTTCAGCTTGATTCTTCTATAGCTCCATTTAGATCTGTCTGCTATTTTCTGTTGTTCCTTTATGACTAATTCTATACATGTGTATTTTTTTTCAAAAATTTTTCTTAAATCATATTGGTGCTATGTTTAAAATTGTCAGTTTTGAGCAAAGCTTTGATTTTATATAGCAAGTTGCACAACAGTAGCATTTTGTTTCAGATATTAACATTGTATGAAATACATGGTGAAGTATGGAATTATACTTAAATTCTAATCTATTAACTTACTTTCTAATTTTCCATTAAAAGCTAGTTACACAAGTCAGGATGTATGAAATGGTTTTGAAGATTAACAGTAAAATATATTTTTGAAGAGTACCTAATACTCCCACTTGTCTTTTTCAGGCCCATCTCTCAGCTTGTGTCATTCATGTTGTCAGATCAGATATAGGATGCTGTCAAGAAATAGGTTTTAAAAAAAAAAAAAAAAAAAAAAAAAAAAAAAAAAAGAAATAGGTTTTAGGAAATTAAAAATTTGTTGACCTCAGATTGTTCATGTCATCTCATCTCAGTTGTTTTCTACTTTACCTGTCTCTCCTTACTCCTTTGTGTTTGTCTAGTTACCAAGAAATGTACAATGAACATTTTGCCTGGGATCTAGTTTGGTACCACAATTCTTTTCTATATTATTCTCTTTGTTTACAGGGTGACAGCTGTCCATTCCGTCATTGTGAAGCTGCATTAGGAAATGAAACTGTTTGCACATTATGGCAGGAAGGGCGCTGTTTTCGACAGGTGTGCAGGTTTCGGCACATGGAGATTGATGTAAGTTTTCAGTTTGTATTATAGTAAGTAGTCTTGTGTCCTGATGGGCCAATAAAAAAATATGGGGGTAAAAAACAACATTTCATATAACATGTTGGTTAAATTTTTTTAATGACCTAGTGAAATTACTGTCATTAAAATGTTCACTTAATATCTAGATGTTATGTGGTATGAATTGGTATCATATTTCTTAAAAGTAGCTTGGTAATCTGTCCAAAGTGTAAAAATTATATATGTATATTTGGGGAGTATTTATATTTCTATGTTTATTTTAAAGCAATCTGAACTTAGAGAAAAGTTGCAAGTACAGTATTATAAAACTTTCTTCTAAGCCATTTAGGGGTAAATTACTGACATTTCCTATCACTTCCAAATAGTTTCATGACTGTTTCCTACAGACAAGAAAGATACTCTCTTACATAACTGTGATACAACCATCAAAATTAGAAAATTTACATATATGTATTATTTTCATTGAATCCTCAGATCCCATTCAAGTTTTGCCATTGTACTAGTGATGTCCTTTATTGCAGTAGGAGTGAGTCCAGAATCAAGTGTTGCATATAGTTGCCATAACTCTTCAGTCTCCTTCTGTCTAGAACAGTTAGTATTTTCTTGCCTTTCATTGGCCTTGACATTTTTGGTAGCTTTAGGACAGTTATTCTGTAGAGTGTTCCTCAATTTGGGTTTATCTGATATTTTCTCATTACTAAATTCAGGTCATGTATATTGGGCAGGAATATCACAGAGGTGATATTCTTCTCATTGCTTACCATTGGGTGGCATACAATTTTAATTATCCCATTACTGGTGTTGTTAACTTTGATCACTTCATTATGGTGGTATCCACCAGATTGCTTACTATAAAGTTTTCCTTTTTGTATTTAGTTAAGTATTTTGTGGAGAGGAACTTGGAGATCTTGTAATTATCCCATTCCTCATCAAATTCTCAAGGTCTTTTTTCTAGCTTTTTATGTGTGAACTCACAGTTTCCTATTTTATTCAATGTGTTATATGTCACTACTATCATTTTTTATCCTCAGGTTGACTCAGTTTGGGCCAGTAAGAGACCTTAAAGCTGGTTTTTGTATCTTTTTGATGTTTCCATCATTCTTTGAACACATCTTCACTTTGTGGCCTAACAAGATATCCAGGTTCATCTGGTACTTTTCCTCCTCCAGTTGTGGAATCAGCCATTTCTGCAAGGAGCCTTGGTTCCATCTAGTGTAACTGCTCCTGGAGTGTCACTGCTTCCAGGCATGCAGTGGACAGAACGGAGGAATATATAAATGTATATACATACATTTATATCATTGTTTATTACTTTATGTATTGAAAATCATATGAGTTCACACAGATGCTTCCAATTTACCAACACTACAGTGTTTTGTCTAGGCTTCTCCTTATTCATACTTGTAACTCTCTTCTCCAAAACTTGATTTCCATTGTTCTTAATCTTATTTGATCAGTCCCCTAGTTATGTAAACTAGACAGTGTATCACAGCCTGTTTCTTCCTCTCAGGCTCTGATGTCACATGAGGCTGCTCCTGCACAGGAAGTCTTTCTCACCTTGTTTCGATTCTGACATCCTGTACCAGGGCAGGCCTCCCACCTTGCTCCACTGTGAGGACTCCTTCCTCACCCTGCTCAGGACGTCATGGATGCCTTTTTCACATCCTTAGGCTTTGATACTCTGTTGGGCAGCCCTCCCATGTGAGGTGCTTGTTTTCCTCACCCTGCTCACTCTCTAACTGTACCAGGACCCACTCAGAAGAGCCTGCCTTCTTCACCCCACTTGATCTTTGATGCCCATTCTAGGCTGACACTCCATGAGTATACCCTCCTCACCCTACATTAGGATCCCTTCTGCATAAAAGCCTTGCTCACCCTTCTCAGGCGCCAACCTTGTGCCAGGCCATCCTCCTACACAAATGTCTTACTAACGCTGACACCCTATGCCGGTTCCACCTTGTCACGTGGATACCTTCCTCATCTCAGTCAGCCTCCAACACCTTGCTTTGGGCCACTTGCCCTTCCCTCTCCCAACGTGAATGCCTACCTCTCTCAGCTTCACCTAATCACTTTGGACTGAATTGTTTGAGAGGGGGTGGGGAAAGAAGAAAGAGACTAAATATGCAATTTATATGCCTGTGGTTATACAACTACTCCATTCTGGTTTCAGATTTATGGTCTCTCAACTACATTTTATGCTGTCTTCCAAATAGGGAATTCACTAAATACATTCAGAAAAAGGAATACTCTGGAACTTTCAAAAAACCATGTTGTAACATTGTGAGCAGAGTGTAAACTGGCACAACTCCTAGGAAAGGTGTATCAGTCTCTAAGAACATATGGGTTTGGAGATTTTCTAAAAAACTCATGGGACTTGGCATATGGTTTATTCATGGCTAAGATTTATTACAGTGACATAGTAAGGATACACTGATCATAAAAGAAAAAAACACAGCATCTGGAGGAATCCATGTGTGGGCTTCTTCTATTATCTTT
Organism: Kogia breviceps; assembly: GCF_026419965.1. Lineage (NCBI taxonomy): Eukaryota > Metazoa > Chordata > Mammalia > Artiodactyla > Physeteridae > Kogia > Kogia breviceps. The sequence goes on along the minus strand of NC_081310.1, from coordinate 66,889,101 downwards.
CCCTCCCATAAGGGGTCACAAAGAACATACACTTCCCCCCGTGGTGAAAATGCAGCAAAATGTATGGGGTGTTTTTGCCCAGGGAAGCCTATTAGATCAGCATCCAAATTTTTTTATTGAGGCTGGTCACATAGGCACCCTCTACCTAGCACATACCAAAACTCTAGTCTCCTAGAAGGATGTCAGGTGTTCAGGTTTCCAAGTCTTAAACTCTCAGTTTCAAATAATAACTGCAGTTTATTGAGTCTTTTCTGTGTGCTAAGTGCTTCATGTACATTATTTCATTTAATTCTATGAGAAACTAATTAATAGCTACTGTTACTCCCATTTTATAGCTGAGGAAAGTGAGACTAAGAAGTATTAAATTATTTGACATCACATGGTCAATAAGTAGCATAATAGAGGTTCTGACTTTTATCTTTTTTTTTTTTTTTTTTTTTCCCCTGTGGTACGCGGGCCTCTCATCCCACCGTTGTGGCCTCTCCCGTTGTGGAGCACAGGCTCCGGACGCACAGGCCCAGCGGCCATGGCTCACGGGCCCAGCCGCTCTGCGGCATGTGGGATCCTCCCGGACCGGGGCACAAACCCGCGTCCCCTGCATCGGCAGGCAGACTCTTAACCACTGCGCCACCCGGGAAGCCCCTGATTCTTATCTTTGATTCCATAATCTTACCTACTATATTACCCTGCTTTTCTAAATTAAATGTAGACATTTAGGAGTTCAAGGATGAGGGCAAAAGGAGGAAAGAATAGCAGACTACTTCCCTGCTCCTTTCCTCTCTCTGTCATGCTGGAATATGTTACTTTCAGCAACCCTTCTTCCTCATACTCACAATCATTTCACATACCTCAGATTTTTTAACCTTGTATGAACTTTGTCCAGAAAACATGACCAAATTAATACAGGTCACACTTTTTTTTATTTGAAAACAATGTGTTTTTCCTCTTACAGAAAAAACGCAGTGAGATTCCTTGTTATTGGGAAAATCAGCCAGTGGGATGTCAGAAACTAAACTGTGCTTTTCATCACAACAGAGGACGTTTTGTTGATGGCCTTTTCCTACCTCCAAGCAAAAGTGAGATTCGTTTCAATTTTAAAAGAATAGTTACTGTATAATGAACACCTACATGCACAATGTACAGAGTACTTTATAAACATTGCCTTCTTTTAGTCTTGTGAGGGAGCAGTATTATTTTCACTTCACAGATGAGGGAATTGAACTTTATTAAGGTTAAAGGACTTGTACACAGTCATAAGCCAATAAAATAGCAGTCACGATTAAAACTTTGTTGCCAAAATCCATGCTGCTTCACAAATGTTTCTTGGCAAGATAGTTTAGATTACTATAGCTTATTACCTCATTTCCCATTTTCTTATCATATCTATAGAGATTTTCAAAAGAAACTTGATTCTCCAGGCCAGGGGTGTTGGCAAGTCTGGTCATCCACCTGTTTTGTAAAATAAAGATTTATTGAAATGAAGCCCTGCCCATTTGTTTATATATTTTCTCTGGCCAGATTTTGTGCTACTGCTTCAGAGTTGAGTAGTTGAGACAAGATCTACAAGGCCTAAAATATTTACTATATACCTCTTTACAGAAAAACATTTGCTAACCCTGCCCCTGCTCTAGGGTGTAATCTAAAATGAAACTTACACTCTGCCAAAAGCTAGTCCTTTTAAAGTAATTTCCTAGTAGAGTAATCAGCCATTTAAAAGCCACATCTGCTATGTGATTAAAATTTGATGGATAAAGTCCTTTTAAAGTAATTTCCTAGTAATCAACCATTTAAAAGCCACATCTGCTATGTGATTAAAATTTGATGGATATATTTTTATCTCTATTTAAGGGGAAAAATGGCTCACTCCTTTCTGGTTTAATTCAGAAGTATTGCCCGCTATCTCTTTAAAAAGCTGCTTCTTGATCAAAAAGCCTAGAATTTCAGTATTAAAATTCAATGTCTAGAATTTGTAAATAGTTACTGTGCATCTAGCTTCCTGTTTATTCTCTGTTTTGAGCACCCACTTTGAGTGTGTTTGCATGCAGTGAATAGTTATTAGCTGAAAGCCACATTTTCCCTCCCTGGGAGTTTAAAACCTAATTGGGAAAATGGGGAAATTAAAAATTAGATTAAAATTTTAATTAAAAGACATAAATTAAAAGGACATAATGCTCAAAGAAAATCACCAAACTTATGATAGGTGGTTGGAGATTTTTTTCTTTAAACATCTTTATTGTAGTATAATTGCTTTACAACGGTGTGTTAGTTTCTGCTTTATAACAAAGTGAATCAGCTATACATATATCCCCATATCTCCTCCCTCTTGCGTCTCCCTCCCACCCTTCCTATCCCACCCCTCTCGGTGGTCATAAAGCACCAAGCTGATCTCCCTGTGCTATGCGGCTGCTTCCCACTAGCTATCTGTTTTACATTTGGTAGTGTATATATGTCAGTGTTATTCTCTTACTTCTTCCCAGTTTACCCTTCCCCCTCCCCGTGTCCTCAAGTCCATTATTTACATCTATGTGTTTATTCCTGTCCTTCCCCTGGGTTCATCAGAACCATTTTTTTTCAGATTCCATATATATGTGTTAGCATACGGTATGTGTTTTTCTCTTTCTGACTTCCTTCACTCTGTATGACAGCTCTAGGTCCATCCACCTCACTACCAATAACTCAATTTCGTTTCTTTTTATGACTGAGTAATATTCTATTGTATATATGTGCCACATCTTCTTTATCCATTCATCTGTCAATGGACACTTAGGTTGCTTCCACGTCCTGGCTATTGTAAATAGAGCTGCAATGACCATTGTGGTACATGTCTTTTTTTGAATTATGGTTTTCTCAGGGTATTTGCCCAGTAGTAGGATTGCTGGGATATATGGTAGTTATATTTTTAGTTTTTTAAGGAACCTCCATACTGTTCTGTCAGAGATTTTTGATGAATTGGGACTGTATCTTCTATTTTTAATTTATGACTAATTTTGTATGTCTAGCTGCGTTGCCCACTGTGCCTGAGTCACCAGAAGAGGAGGTGAAGGCTAGCCAGCTCACAGTTCAACAAAACAAATTATCTGTCCAGTCTAATCCCTCTCCTCAGCTGCGAAGTGTTATGAAAGCAGAAAGTTCAGAAAATGTTCCTAGCCCTACACATCCACCAGTGGTAATCAATGCTGCAGATGATGATGAAGATGATGATGGTAAGGTTTAGTTCTTTCTTTAAGGCAAGTAAATGATCAGGGTAACTTAGTGAATTAGAATCAGACTTGAAGCTCTAGACCTGTTTTTAATTGGAAATTTGCCTTAAATTTTGATAATACAGATCAGTTTTCTGAGGAAGGTGATGAAACCAAAACACCTACCCTGCAACCACCTCCTGAAGTTCATAATGGATTACGAGTGGCTTCTGCCCGGAAACCTGGAGTCAATTTAAAACAAGGTAAGAAGAGGCTATATTGATGCTGGTTTCTGCTCATAAATCTTACAGCACTGTTGAGTGAGTCCAGACTATTTTAAATACCTTTGAAATTTAGTTCATGATTACCACCACCTCCATCTTCCTTGCGCCTATTATACACACACACACACACACACACACACACACACAATTTCTCTTATTCATTGAACAAACATTTGAATGCCAGCTGTGTACAAATAAAATGCAAAGGTGAAATGGTGCTGGTTCCTCATGTGGTTGCTATTTGCATTCCTAGGTGAATGTTTGAATTTTGGGATAAAAACTCTTGAAGAAATTAAATCAAAGAAAATGAAGGAAAAATCAAAGAAGCAAGGTGGTAAGTTTTCAGGAGTTTTGACATGGAAGATTTTTTTTAAAACAAATTAATTAATTTATTGACTTGGTTCCCCCGGATCTCAGTTGCGGCAGGCAGGCTCCTCAGTTGCGGCATGCATGTGGGATCTAGTTCACTGACCAGGGATGGAACCCAGGCCCCCTGCATTGGGAGCGTGGTGTCTTAACCACTGGACCACCAGGGAAATCCTGACACAGAGGACTGAATGTTGCTAGAGAAGAATAGAAAGGACACTTCTGCAGCAATGAAGACCCAACACGGCCAAAAAAAAAAAAAAAAAGATACTTCTGATAATAAGGACACTTGACACCAACCGAAATGAGCAAATACATTTTGATTTTTGTGGCTTCTTTGAAGTAAAACACAGTCTTATTTAAATCACAGTTGCTTTTTTAACCCATTGCAGCTGTTTCAGTCCCTAACTGTTCAGAGCTAGGCACATACAATGAAGAACCTGAAAGAACTTGTTTGCTTATTTTGAGAAATATAACTCTAAAGAATAGCATATAAGCTTTTTTTTTTTTGAACGCATTGCATGGCTTGCGGGATCTTAATTCCCCAGCCGGGTATCAAACCCCGTGCCCCCTGGAGTGGAAGCATGGAGTCCTGACCACTGGACCACCAGGAAATTCCCTAAACTATTATTTAAAAGAGGAAAAAGTCTATTTTGTAGTAGGTGAATTCTTTCTCAAGAGCTGCTAGGATTTTCTTCTGGTGCTTGCCTTAGCCCGGTCGATCTATATTTCCAACCCTAAAAATTATATAGTGTGAGATGTATTTAGAGAGAATCAAATGGTTGGTTCTAAGTGCCTTCTTGCTAAAGATTGTTTCGTAGCAACTTTGGAGTTGTGTTTCACAGATGATTGAATATAGATGGAAAAGATTGAATTGACACACTTAATAGCTGATGTGCTTCTGAGGTTAACTTTAGAATAATGTTAGCCTTCCTAGTAAATAAAAGTACGTTGAGTGCTTGAGTCACTCAAAACAGTTTTATATTTTACTTTCACATTGTGCCAAAGGCAGATAAAGAATAAGATTAGGGCTTCCCTGGTGGCGCAGTGGTTGAGAATCCGCCTGCCGATGCAGGGGACACGGGTTCGTGCCCTGGTCTGGGAAGATCCCACATGCCGCGGAGCGGCTGGGCCCGTGAGCCATGGCCGCTGAGCCTGAGCGTCCGGAGCCTGTGCTCCACAACGGGAGAGGCCACAACAGTGAGGCCCGCGTACCACAAAAAAAAAAAAAAAAAAAAAAAAAAAAAAAGAATAAGATTATCTCCCCTTTCCCTACTCCATTTCACTGTAGGCAAACAGGAATAGAAAAACTGATTGACTTGTAGTCCAGTGGTCTGTGTTGGATTTACCTGGTCTCAAAAACAGAATTTCTTGACTTCTGATAGCTTTATTTTCCATAAATTATTTACTGTTCTTTGACTCTCTATATTTAGAAGGTTCTTCGGGAGCTTCCAGTCTTTTACTCCAACCACAGCCCATTCCAGGTCCTGAAAAAGAGAATGTCCGGACTGTGGTGAGGACAGTAACTCTGTCCAACAAACAAGGTGAGGTATAGGTAGGTCTTAAGAGGTGTCAGCCTACTACTTTTAAATGACTGGGAGAGCAAAATGCTTGGGTTGGGTATATTGGTGGATTTGCAGGGAGACTTCAGTATGTTGATTGGATAGAATGATGAAAAATTAGTGCATTTGACCCTACTTTAAAAAAAGATGACATTCTTAATCATGCATCTCTCACATTATGTATTGTATTTGATTTTTACATATACTGTTTATTTTATCCAACAAACTTATTGACTGTCCATTGTAAGTAAAGAACTATAATAAACCTTTTAAGTTATAGAAAAATGTAAAAGTATTTTCCCTTAATAGTTTTAAATAAGGAATATAAGGAATGTGATAAAATGTGATAAGGAATATGACACAAGTAATTGTAGTATGCAGATACATTAAAATGTGCCATTCAGACAACAAAGAATCAGAGGAAAGAGATCTCACTTCTTCCTGGGGTGATCAAGGAACGTTATATAGGAGAGTTAGCAGTGGAGTAAAGTATGATTTCATTTAACATATGGAGAAGTGCACAAGCAAAAGTATAGCTTGCGTTTTATAATCAATTGGTTAGACACACAGCTTGTCTTTGTGTACTTGGCTACTATTAATTAGGACTGTGCTTTTGCTTCCCTTTGGGCTGTGCATTTGGTTATTTAAATTATTATTTAATAGGTTGATTTTTTTTCTTTTAATGTGGGTAGTTTTCCTTAAGACTGAGATCTGATTTCCAAGAGACTTTAATATCAGAGCATACTTTGTACCCATTAGTAGTTACTGCATGTGGAAAAATTGGCTAATGGTAGAGAAATTCTGTTTTTGCCATTTTAGGAGAAGAACCTTTGGTAAGATTGAGTCTAACTGAGAGACTGGGGAAACGAAGATTTTTAGGAGGTGAGATAAGTTTTGAGCATATCCTTTGTTTTCTGCTTGTTTGTGCGTTACATATCTCCTCCAAAATTCTCTTTATACAAATGCCCTGTCAATATTGATATTAACTCCCTTGTATTTCTGGCTGAAAGCATGTATAAAATCTCTTTCATGTTTTTGACAGGTGTGAAGTTATACAAATTTATAGTGTTTTAATTAGATTGTGGCCAACTTTTTAGAAGGTACTCCGTTTAAAAAAGAGTAAAGAAGGTTTGTTTCTATGGATAAATTGAAATTTGAGTTTTTAGAGGGAAAACAAAGTGTCCAGTTAATATAAATTCAGTCCTTGAATTTATTAGTGCTATTTTATACTTAGGGAAGTATTTTACCATGTAACTGAATTATTGTGTACTGACCCTAGTGTATCTGTCTCAAAATAATTATTTTGAAAATCTTATCTGACTTCAGAGGTTCCTTCATACTCCTTTAAAATGTGCTTATGAATATGAAACCTTATCTGTTTTGTGTTTTGTTTTATACCATTCTTGCTGCCTGAGAAATTTAGGTAAAAAATTACTGAAATAATCTATTTTAATATCAGCACATGTGTAATAAACTTTGTGATTTGGGGTTGTATATTTAAATTACAAATAAGAGGAGAGAGAAAAGTACATTCTCTGTAGGGTGTTTATAAAGTTTTTATGGGACCCTGCTAAAGTTCTACCTTCAGTCAAATGATCCGAAGAATAGTTTTTAAAAACTTGTGACATTTAAACAGCTTGTATTGACCAGTGTAATGCAGTAAACCAGGAGTCAGGAAACTTGGTTCAGGTCCTGGCTCTGTCACTAATTGGTGACTTGGGTAAGATCCAGCATCTTTCATAACCTTAGATTTCTTATCTGGAATTGAAGAAAAGGGCTCTTTGGCCTTTGGAGTCTTCATGTCCCTGGAAAATTTAAAATTTTATGGTTCTTTTGCTGTCCTCCTAATCATCCCAGTTGTATTTAATCACAGATCAACCTAGAATTCAACAGTTGGCCAGTTAAAGATTTTTTTGTGCATGAAGATTTTTTTTTCACATATTCCTAATCCTGAATTTCAGCTTTAATCAGGGTTTATAATCCTCCATTTATAGTTTTAGTTATTTGGTAAATGTTAATTTGTGCATTCTTATTTTTTTGTCTCCTTCCTTACCTCTTTTTTCTGGGACATTTTTATTCCTTTTTCTAACATTCCTCCGTCCTTACCTCTTTTTTCTGGGACATTTTTATTCATTCTCTAACATTGAGTTATAAGGAAGCTAGTGAATGAACACATCATATAAATGCAGAAAACTTACAGAATTATTCTACATTGTCTGTTTTTGCTTGTATTTCTTTTCTTTTCTTTTTTTTTTTTTTTCATACGCGGGCCTCTCACTGTTGTGGTCTCTCCCATTGCGGAGCCGGAGCACAGGCTCCAGACGCGCAGGCTCAGCAGCCATGGCTCACGGGCCCAGCCGCTCCGTGGCATGTGGGATCTTCCCAGACCAGGGCACGAACCCGTGTCCCCTGCATCGGCCGGGGGACTCTCAACCACTGCGCCACCAGGGAAGCCCTGCTTGTATTTCTTGACCTTGCTAAAGATTGGCTTGAAATCTTAAACTGAGTTTCCTCTCTGTTTGTAGATGGTGACGTTGATCCTCCATTAAAGCGTAGCCTTGCACAAAGGCTAGGGAAGAAAGTTGAAGCTCCAGAGACTAACACTGACAGAACACCAAAGAAAGGTACTTTTGTTCTAATATACTTAATGTGTGTAATCCTGACTCTTGTCTCTTGTAATCTTTACAGGTATGGTTTGTCATTCTTCTTGCTCAGGTTAATAAGATTATTATCTTCTTGTGTCTGTTTTATTATTCGTTCAACAATCATTTGAATGTTTACTCTGCTGGATTCTAGGTAGACACCATTGGATAAAAATAAACACCATCACAGACCTCAGGAGCTTGTAGTATAATGGCAGATAGGAATCCTTCCATATATTGTGATAAATTCTGTGACAGAGAAAGTACACAGTGTTATGGGAGCACATAGGAAGGGCACCTAATCTCACCATCTGTCAGGGAAAGGTTCCCAGAGGAAATGATGTTGAAGCTTAGACCTGAACATGATTTAGCCAGGTAAAGTTGAAGGGCCAGAGGCAGAGAGTATAATACACAGAAGGCACAGAGTTCAAGGGACTCACTGTGACTGAATCAGAATTGGAATGCAGAGCATGGTAATTGGAGAGGAAGAAGGGATTGGTCATATAGAGCAGGAGTCCCCAACCCCCGGGTCATGGACAGGTAGCGGTCCGTGGCCTGTTAGGAACCGGGCCACACAGCAGGAAGTGAGCAGCAGGTGAGCAAGCGAAGCTTCATCTGTATTTACAGCCACTCCCCATAGCTCGCATTACCCCCTGAACTCTGCCTCCTGTCAGCATTATGGTGAGTTGTATAATTATTTAATTATATGTTACAATGTAATAGTAATAGAAATAAATGCACAATAGACGTAATGCGTCTTGAATCATCCCCAAACCACCCCCTCCCCACCCTGGGTCCGTGGAAAAATTGTCTTCCATGAAACTGGTCCCTGGTGCTAAAAAGTTTGGGGACCACTGATAATAGAACCTTTTAAGCCATATTAGAGAGTTCGGGCTTATCCTAAGATAGTAGCAAACAATGAGAAGGTTATAAACAAGGATCAGAGATCCCCATATTGGCATTTTGGAACCATCATCTAATAAAATATGGAGAAAGGGGATAAGAGTGCTGTCCAGGAATGAGTTAGCAGGCTGTTAAAATAATCCAGGCAAGAGGAGTTAGTGGCATAGATTTAGTGTTCTAGAAGTTGGTATGAAGAGGTGCAGACTAATTTGAGAGATATTTGGAAGTTAGAATGATTTTATAGTTGAAGTTTTATTTATAGAAGGAAGTAAAGGGTTGGATTTTTTTTCCCTTGTCTCACTTGCAGTGAAACAGTGGTGTTAATTACTTTAAAAAAAAAAAAAAAGGTGTTTTTTCCTTGTGTTTAGTTTTAACTTCTTCCGAAGATAAGATACTTCTTTCCACTTCTCCCCTAGCCCAAGAGGCTTTGACGGGTAGACTTTCTTGTTTGGGGGCTTTCTTATATTCTGAAAGCTGTAAACAGAAGTTACTGTTTTTCTTTGCAGTCAAATTTCCTTCCCTTTTGCCTATCAATCGTATTGAAGACTCTCATAACTAAAGAGCATATTTCAGATGGATCTAGGGGGGGAAAAAACCTTTTGAGGCCAATAAGATTTTAGAATGTTGCATAGTAACAAAATTATTTCCTTAAATTCAGTAATTTTTGCTTTTCAGATGTAAAAGCAAGGACTTTTTTCTTTGTGCTTTCCAAAGTGCTCTAGAGAATCCATTATTTGTATAGATCTGTCTGTACTGTGAAGAAGAAAAGTTTTAAGACCTGAATAGATTTTTGAAAAGCGTTTTCATTAGAAAACAAGTATAAGCCTAATTCGTGACCTTTGAAAAAGATTTTTGACCTATAAAAAGTCTCTGTTCAACTTTTTTTTTTTAAAGACAGTGTTCGTTTATTGATTGATTTGATTGCTGTGGGCTCTAGGCACATGGTCTTCAGTAGTTGTAGCTCATGGGCTCTAGAGCACAGGCTCAGTAGTTGTGGCACACGGGCTTAGTTTCTCTGTAGCATGTGGGATCTACCTGGAGCAGGGCTTGAACCTGTGTCTCCTGCATTGGCAGGCGGATTCTTAACCACTGCACCACTAGGGAAGTCCCCAACTTTTTTTTTTTTTTTTTTTAACAGTTCAAGTTTCCAAGTCTCTGAAGGAGCGATTAGGCATGTCAGCTGGTCTAAACAATGAGGAGGCAGCAGGTAGGTAAACTCTAATGCCAGCTCCTGATATTTTTTTCCTTGCTGTTAGATAGAATCTTTGCTTTTTCTCCAGTTTACCTTTTGAGTTATGTTGGGACTTATGTTTTCTGTTTTTTATGGGTTTGCTTTTGAAGTAATAGTTTTCTCACTGGAATGAGTTCTCTTTTTGTAGTTAAAGGTGACAAAATGATGTTTATGATAGCATTAATAATCAGAAATTAGAAATAATCTAAATATCTAACAAAAAGAAATTAAGATAGTTATGTACTAAAATAATTGCTGTCATGAAAAGACATGTTCTGAACAATAATGATATGGGAAACATCCCCTTGTATTGAACGAAGAAAGGTTATGAAAGTATACACAGTGCTTTTGTCTTAGGGCAACATACAAATCTTTTTTGGGGGTGGGTGTGGAGAATGAAGTTTATTTTCTTACTATAGAAACATATTCCTTAGGGAAAATGTCCACATATGAGATGATTTCCAGTTTTATAAAAAATCTATGCCTAGAAAAAAAGATACACTGAAATATTAAGTTTTATCTGGGTGTTGAACTTTTAAGTAATTTTAATTTTCTTCATCATATTCCTCCTGTACTCTAATTTTTAGACTTTTTAAATTGTGAGATATAACTATCTAAGTGTATATACCTGTGTACAATTTTAAAGAATAATAAAATGAACATTTTGTGTATTCAGCCATCCAGCTTTTTTATTAAAATATTTTATTGCTGGATTCAGTAATGCATTTAAATTTTTATATCTGTATGTATGAACGGTGTTAGCCTGTGCTTTTCCTTTTTCGTCCTATCCTTTAGATAAGTATCATAAAAAGGGAATCTGATGTCAAACATTCTTTTGTAAACAACCTGAATTTACTCTTCAGAAACTTTGAGGATTTCCTACTAGGCTGGGACTTCACTATGATAGATCTAAACATGGATCTTTTTGTTCATTATGCTTAGTGTTTAGTGGGTCCTTTGAATCTAAGGACTTAGCTTTTTTCGTTGTAGGAAATATTCCTCTAATTTCTTAGAGTATGTCCTCCTCACCCTTCTTTTTGTTTTCTCTTTATGGAATTGTTATTAGATGTTGGAACTTTTGGACATATGCTCCACGTGTCTTAACCTTGCCTTCATACTTTCCATTCCTTTGTTTTTTTGCCTCACTTTCTATGACTTTTGCTTGGTTATATTTTCTAGATTAGGAATTGACACACTTTTTCTATGAAGGATCAGATGGTAAATATTTTAGACTTTGAGGTTCACAGTCTCTTGTTGCAGCTACTCAATCTGCCACTGTACTGTGAAAGCAGCCATTTGCAACATGTAAATGAATGAGTGTGGCTGTGTTCCAGTAAAGCTTTATTTATAAAATTTAGACCATGGCCAGATTTGGCCCATGGACTGTAGTTTGCTGACCCTGTTCTAGATGGCTGATATTCTACTAGCCTTGTCTTTTTTTTTTTTTTTTTTTTAATTAGGTTGGATTTATTTTGTCACTTGGGGCTTCTTTCCTTTTTTAGAAGTAATTTATTTTTTATTTTTAAAAATTTATTTTGTTGAAGTATATAGTTGGTTTACAATGTTGCTTTAATTTCTGCTGTATAGCAGAGTGATTCATTTATACATATACACACATTCTTTTTCGTATTTTTTCTATTATGGTTTATCACAGGATAGTGAATATAGTTTCCTGTGCTATAAGTAGGACTTTGTTGTTTATCCATCCTATATGAAATAGTTTGCATCTCCTAATCCCAAACTTCTAATCCATCCTTCCTCCACCCCACCCCCGCTGGCAACCACAAGTCTATTCTCTATGTCTGTGAGTCTATTTCTGTTTCATAGATAAGTTCATTTGTGTCATATTTTAGATTCTACATGTAAGTGATAGTATATGGTATTTGTTTTTCTCTTTCTGCTTACTTCACTTAGTATGATGATCTCTAGTTCCATCCATGTTGCTGGAAATGGCATTATTTCATTCTTTTTTATGGCTGAGTAGTATTCCATTGTATATATGTACCACATCTTCTTTATCCATTCATCTTTCAGTGGACATTTAGGTTACTTCCATGTCTTGGCTATTGTAAGAAGTGCTGCAGTGAATATCGGGGTGCATGTATCTTTTCCAATTATATTTTTCTCTGGATATACGCCCAGGAGTGGGATTGCACGATCATATGGAAATTCTATTTTTAGTTTTTTGAGGAACCTCCATATTGTTTTCCATAGTGCTACACCAGTTTACATTCCCACCAGCAGTGTAGGAGAATTCATTTTTCTCCACACCCTCTCCAGCATTTGTTGTTTGTAGGCTTTTTGATGATGGCCATTCTGACCAGTGTGCCTCATTGTAGGTTTTTTTTTTTTTTTTTTTTTTTTTGCGGTACGCAGGCCTCTCACTGCCATGGCCTCTCCTGCCACGGAGCACAGGCTCCGGACATGCAGGCCCAGTGGCCATGGCTCACAGGCCCAGCCGCTCCGCGGCATGTGGGATCCTCCCGGGTCGGGGCAGGAACCCACGTCCCCTGCATCGGCAGGCAGACTCTCAGCCACTGTGCCACCAGGGAAGCCCTCTCATTGTAGTTTTGATTTGCATTTCTCTAATAACTAGTGATGTTGAGCATCTTTTCATGTGCCTCTTGGCCATCTGTATGTCTTTGGAAAAATGTCTATTTAGGTTTTCTGCCCATTTTTCGATTGGGTTTTTTTTTTTTTTTTTATTAATTGTTGAGTTGTATGAGCTGTCTGTGTATTGGAAATTAAGCCCTTGTTGGTCGCATCATTGGCAGATATTTTTCTCCCTGTCTGTAGGTTGTCTTTTCGTTTTGTTTATGGTTTCCTTTGGTGTAAGAAAGCTTGTAAGTTTGATTAGGTCCCATTTGGTTGTTTTGATTTTGTTTTTGTTTGCTTTAATTTCTATTGCCTTGGGAGACTGACTTAAGAAAACATTGGTATGATTTATGTCAGGGAATGTTTTGCCTATATTCTCTTCTAAGTTTTATGGTGTCATGTCTTATATTTAAGTCTTTAAGCCATTTTGAGTTTATTTTTGTACATGGTGGTGTGAGGGTGTGTTCTAACTTCATTGATTTTTTTTTTTTTTTTTTTTTGCGGTATGCGGGCCTCTCACTGTTGTGGCCTCTCCCGTTGTGGAGCACAGGCTCCGGACGCACAGGCCTAGCGGCCATGGCTCACGGGCTTAGTTGCTCCGCGGCATGTGGGATCTTCCCGGACCAGGGCACGAACCCGTGTCTCCTGCATCGGCAGGCGGATTCTCAACCACTGCGCCACCAGGGAAGCCCTAACTTCATTGATTTTACATGCTGCTGTCCAGCTTTCCCAACACCACTTGCTGAAGAGACTGTGTTTTCTCCATTGTATATTCTTCCTTCCTTTGTCTAAGATTAATTGACTGTAGGCACGTGGGTTTATTTCTGAGCTCTCTATTCTGTTTCATTGATTGGGGTTTCTAATTTGAATCTTTTTTTTTTAATGGGTTTGTATGTTATTTTGTCTTCCTCATTGCTTCTCTTCATTTTGGTTCATTTTCAATGTTGCTTTTTCAGTTGTAAGTACTGAGCCTAGGTTTCTTACAACCTAGAATCACTGGGCCTGTGATTCTAAAGGCCTTTTTCCCAAGTGGTCCTCTTTCCTGGCTGGGAGATCTGTTTGCCTAAGTAGAGAGGGTGCACTAAATGGCAGCTTGTGTCGGTTGTAGGCTGCAAGGCTGAGGGCTCATATGATTGCTACGGTAAGAAAGCCTTTCTTTACTTTCAGAGTGCAACTAATTTCATTTTCTAGCTTTGCTTTTTACTTTTCTCCCTCACCTCTCCTTTTTCTGCTTGGCATTTGTGAAAGTCTGAAATTTTCATGCTCTACTTCTTTTCAGCCCCAACATCCTCATAATGTGCTCCCTTCCCTGACAGATTCTCCTCTTTTTAAGGAGTAGTTCTCAGGAGAAGGTCTTGATTGATCCAGCTGTTCTGTTGTAAACCATCCTTAATTTCTACCACTGTTAATTTTCATACTAGGTTGGCAGTTTTCTTTGCCTGTTTTTTGAAGAACAGATCTCACTCCTGTGGTTTTATCTATTCTTTTTCTGTTTCTGTAATTTCAAACATCTTTCTGTCTCAAAATTCCTCAAGATTTATGTTCTGCCAGTAGCATCCTTGTTTTCCATTGCTATTGTGGATTTATTCTTTTAATATTTTCTCTATTGTTTTGATGAAATTTTGTAGTGTAGGGAAACAGGGTCTCTGTGTCACCATTCACATTCTTTTCTTTTTTAAAAAAATACATGTATTATTTATTTATTTTTGGCTGCGTTGGGTCTCCATTGCTGCATGCAGGCTTTCTGTAGTTTGCGACGAGGGGGGGCTACTCTTCGTTGTGTTGTGTAGGCTTCTCATTGTGGTGGCTTCTCTTGTTGTAGAGCATGGGTTCTAGGCATGCAAGCTTCAGTAGTTGTGGCACAAGGGCTCAGTAGTTGTGGCTCACGGGCTCTAGAGCACAAGCTCAGTAGTTGTGGTGCACCGGCTTAGTTGCTCCGTGGCATGTGGGATCTTCGTGGACCAGGGGTTGAACTTGTGTCTCCTGCATTGGCAGGCGGATTCTTAACCACTGACCATTCACATACTTTCTTAAAGTGGTGGTTTTGAGATCAGACTACCACCTTGAAATGGAAGCATTTTTATTTAAAAAACCTAAGAAAATCAGTTTGTGCTTCCTCTGTAACAGGTACTGTACTGAAATAATTAAACGTAGTCACTGTTCTTGTGAAGTATCTAGTATGGTTAGAATTACAAGGAGTTACCGTACTGTGTGATCAGTGCTGTGATCAGAGAAACAAACCAGACTGGAGGTTGTCAGGTTCTAAGCTGAACTCACTTTAAACTAACTAAGCAGCAGGAGAAATGAGACCATTAAGAATATTCCATATAGAAGGGACAGCATATTCAAATATTCAGAAGGTGAGACAGAAGTGATATGTTTAAGGTTGTAAAAGGATATTTTTTGTTTTGATCTTTCTTTAAAAGGTGTTGGTGATTAAATGTGTGTGTAATCTCCAAATTCTTATTTTTCTCACATCGCTTCATTATTTCTTTCTTTAGGCCCTTAGTAATGAGGACAGGCATATGTGCCAAGTGTGAAATTTTCTCTTTACTTTAAACAAATATAGAATGATTAATGTATCATTAAACATAGCTCTTCAGTGGCATGCCAGTCTCTGGGCCTTTCTCAATTTTTCTTCTGTCTTGTCACGTGTTTTACTTCCTTTTCATCCTTTCAATCTCACTTAAATATTACTCTGGAAAGCAGCTTCCCTTAACCAATCTGTAGAAAAAGGTTGGTGTTCTTGCTGTATGCTCCTACATAGCATTATACAACTGACCCTTGAACAACATGGGTTTGAGCTGTGTGGGTCCACTTATACGTGGATTTGTTTTCAATAAGTATGTACTGCAGTACTACACATTCCATGGTTGGTTAGTTGAATCTGCAGATGCAGAACCATGGATACGGAGCCCAGCTGTAAAGTTACATATGCGGGTTTTCAACTGCATAGGGGTTGGTGCCCCAATACCCCATCACAACCCCTGCATTGTTTAAGGGTCAACTTTACCTCCTTTATCAAAGCTGTTATCATTACCATACTTTGTTGTTGTTTAATTATTGGTCTGTTAGACTGTGAACTATCGATACATGTGGGCAGAGTTTGCATTTTGCTTGCCATGATATTTCTAGCATAGTGTCTAGCATGTGTTTATATCTGTGCACGAAAGGAAGAATTTATTTTTATTGGTAAGAATTATAATGACAAGCTTCTCTAACTAGTATTTGGCTTTCAGGATCCTCAAGAATAAGCTTCTGAATAGCAATCCAAATCACTAATTTTTGCCTCCTAAGAGTTTTCCTTGAGGGCCACTGTCTAAAATTGAGGTTGAAACTAATGTGCTTTTGACCATTTTAATTGCTTGCCTAAGTGATACCACTCTATTGGACTCTGTCCTGATCCAAGAATAGAGAGATCATAAATCATTAAGAGATGAAATCCAAGTACAGTGATTTGTTTTTCCCCCATGAAAGCAGAGAGAGTTACTAAAGTTGGTGAGATCCACGTGAAGACATTAGAAGAAATTCTTCTCGAAAGAGCCAGTCAAAAACGTGGAGAATTGCAAACTAAACTCAAGACAGAAGGACCTTCAAAAGTTGATGAGTCTACAACAGGAACAAGAACTTCCTCCACTATCCGAATCAAGACGTTCTCTGAGGTCTTTGCTGAAAAGAAACGGCAACAGGAAGCAGAGAGACAAAAAAACAAAAAGGACGTAAGCTGCATCAAGCTCAAGACTGATAATGAAATTAAAAAAACAGTGGTTTTGCCACCTGTAGTAGCCAGCAGAGGACAATCAGAGGAACCTGCAGGTAGAGCGAAGTCTATGCAGGAAGTGCATATCAAGACGCTGGAGGAAATTAAACTGGAGAAGGCTCTGAGGGTGCAGCAGAGTTCTGAGAGCAGCACCAGCTCCCAGCCTCAGCCTGAGGCCACCCCAGGGGCAAGACGGCTTCCCTGGATCACTAAAAAAACAGGTAACAAAAGAACTTGGTCTGTAGTACCACTTCCCCAGATAATATTTCAAAGGGCAGTATTCTACAGGATATTCATAGGAATTCTGTGAGAACTTTTCTTTACTCACATAACTTTGAAAACCACTGGATTAAAAGAAGTTAAGCTGGCAGTCCAGTGGTTAGGATTCTGTGCTTCCACTGCAGGGGGTATGGGTTCGATCCCTGGTTGGGGAACTAAGATCCCACAAGCTGTGAGGCGTGCCAACACCCACACCCACCCCACCCCCCAAAAAAGTTGTTAAGCTCTTTCTTTACAGCAACTGTATATAAATCTTGATATTTTAATGTGCATTTTGAATCTGTTTGAGGACTAAATAGATTTTGTCCACAATTTTTATTTGTCCTATCTTTTCATTACTTTTATTAAGAAAAGTTTTGTTTAACTTCATCTGTTACAAGGTTGCAGCATGAATAAAATTACTAGCGATGTGTTTAATGTGAATCTAGGTATAAAAGAAGAGAGGAAACTTAAAGAAGAAAGTGTTGTTGCTTCTCAGAGCAGTGTTACTAGAACAGAGGCTAAAGAGGTGAGTTTATTTAGAATCATTTTATAATTTTGTCCACGGCAAGCAAAGGCTAGATGAATGGTATATATGCTTTTTAGTTTTAGTTTATAAGTTTTCTATTTAACACTTCACTGATATATCCAGGTAAACAGTCTTTCACTATGCTTATAATTTTCTATGAGAGTTTTCTGTACTTCTGTGTATATCGGTG
Organism: Kogia breviceps; assembly: GCF_026419965.1. Classification (NCBI taxonomy): domain Eukaryota; kingdom Metazoa; phylum Chordata; class Mammalia; order Artiodactyla; family Physeteridae; genus Kogia; species Kogia breviceps. The sequence goes on along the minus strand of NC_081310.1, from coordinate 66,871,602 downwards.
TTTTCTGCCCTTTTAAAGTTGTTTTTAATTGGCCATTCATATTTTTTAAACTAAGTTTTTCCCTTGCCTTTGAGAGTAATGCTACTCATTTATAAAACTCAGGAATTTTATTTTTAAAAAAGAATGAGGAACCCTATAATTCCACAGTCCAGATGTAACCACCCTTAGTTTTTTTCATGCATTTCTTTCAGGCCTTTTCTTTGTATATGCATGTATGTGAACTTGTTTAATGTTTAACTCATATATAGAACATAGGCGAGAACTCTACAGTGTTATCATTTTGCAGCCTGCTTTAACTTTACCATATTTATAATTCTTTAAGACGATTGCTTTTACCAGCCACATAGTGTTCTATTACACAAATATAGTCTGTTTCTGGACTGGATTTTGTCTTACCCAGTTAAGATAATGAACTTCTTTGTACATACATCTTTGTGCAAGTGTCTGATTAGGAACCATTTGTGTTAGACTTATAGTCATGATAGTCTAGCTTATAGAATTTGGGTTTTTATTGTTCCACACATCTTTAATATTTTATCTTGATCTTTTTAATATCATATAAAAGGCAAAAGCTCTTGTGTTCTAGATCATGTGAAACTTTGCTTGACTTAGATGTTAGCTTGGTAACTTATAAACAATAATTATCATACAGGTTGTTGGAGGTACTAGATTTTAATTCTGTCATTTAAATTTATCCATAGACTTCAGATGAGACCACAGCAGTTGACATCACTAAAATTCAAGTCAAGAGATGTGAGACAATGAGAGAAAAGCATGTGCAGAAACTGTCGGAGAAGGGAACCTCACAGAAGGAAAAATCAGTTTTGACACTCCTTCGGGGAGATTTAGACACTTGCAATACCCAGTTAGCAGAGAAACCAGTGCTCACTACCGTGCCAGACATCACACGGCTCCTGACTAAACGTCCTCCTTCAAAGTTATCCCAGAAGACAGAGGTAGAAACCTCAGGGATTGGGCACTCAAAACTGAATGTGAAAGGTGCAACACAGACCTTGGAAAAAAGGGGTAAAGGTGAGTGTTTCTTCTAGTGCTTTTTTTTTTTTTTTTTTTTTTTTTTTGCGGTACACAGGCCTCTCCCCTTGCTGAGCACAGGCTCCAGACGCACAGGCCCAGCGGCCATGGCTCACGGGCCCAGCCGCTCCGCGGCATGTGGGATCTTCCTGGACCGGGGCACAAACCCGTGTCCCCTGCATCGGCAGGCGGACTCAATCACTGCGCCACCAGGGAAGCCCTCTAGTGCATTTTGCTTTAGAATTTCAAAATTACCAAGTTTCAGTGACTGCCTGGCAATAATTGGGTTGGATTTCATTTGCCTTTGTATACTGGTCACACAGGTGGGTAGTAATATTTCTGAAAATTCTATTTTAAATGACAGAAAGACTATATGAGTTCCTTTTATGCAATTTAAAATTGCTGTTTATAAAGCTTTGTCTGAAACTTTCCATGGTGCCTTTTCCCTCTGGTTTTGAAGGAGAAAAACTCCAGGGAAGCAAAGAGCAGTAGCAAATTCAAGAGGCACTGAAAGGAATTGTTGGAGAGAGAGAGAGAGAGATAGAGAGAGAGAGAGAGTGTGTGTGTGTGTGTGTGTGTGTATACATATATATACACACACACATATGTAGATACATGTGTATATATATACACATGTGTGTGTGTATATTATGGCCAAGTGTAGTGCAGGTTGCTGGTGGATCATTTTCATTCTGGTTTTCTTTTTTGGTTGGTTGGTTCATTTTTTACTTATTTGTGCTGTTTCTATTGCTGAGAAGAAATTTTGATATTCTGAGTTATCCTCCATGTAAAAAGGGGATTATTCTAGCTTTTAATCAGATATTTTCTGTCTTGTAGCTAAACCTAAAATGAATGTGAAGCCATCTGTGGTTAAAGTTGTCTCATCATCCAAAGTGGCCCGAAAACGCAAGGCAGTGGAGGTCCACTCTGCCGTCATTGCAGCTGTGAAACCACTCAGCTCCAGCAGTCTCCTGCAGAAAAGCCCAGCTAAAAAAGCAGCTGTGGTAAGAATTAAATCCAACTCAGTGGTGCTTTAGTTTGTGTGGTACGAAAGTGGGCAAGATTAATTGTCTGTTAGCTCTCTCTGTATTATGTGTAATAGTTTCTGTCAATTCCTAAGCATTTTAGTTGTTTAGGTTGTTACTGTATATTATGTTTACAGCTTAAACATTTGCAGTGGCAGGGTGAATTTTTTTTTTTAACCTAATTAAGAGATTTTGCTTATTGGTACCCTCAGTCTTTGGATTTATTCTTGGATTCCCAGGCTTAAAGAATGGTTCTAAGAAGGCAGCAAAGAAAATGAATCTGCTCAAATTTAAAAGCCTGACTGACTCTCCCACTGAATTACCTTACTCTCACTTTTGTAGGCTGTTGTCCCACTTCTCTCTGAAGACAAATCAGTCACTGTGCCTGAGACAGAAAAACCTAGAGACAGGTAATACCTTGCAATTCTTTTTAACCAAAGTTTAGGCCGCTATTATTGTTTATGCTCTCTAGAGAATAACACTGCTAAATAATTTGAAAAATTTACAGTTTAGCCACATCTAAATAAATCTGCTAAACTTCATATTAATTGCAGGAGAACATGATATTCAGGGTTGCTGTTCTCTTTTGGTGCTGTTTATATTTTGCCTGTATTCTTGAAAACAGTTTTTAAACACCTGTCTGGATTCTCCTTTAAAGGATGAAAATGCTTTATCCCAAATCAGTAAAACAATTCTTTGTTTATGTGTGTCTTCAGAAACAACTCTTTGCTAAAATTCTTTGTGTTCCTGAGACTGGGTGGTCCAGCCACCCATTGATGAAGGGCAATTATCTAATAATCCTTTGGGGTGTTTTTTCTTACAGTTTTGTGCTGCCTCCAACCCAGTCCTCTTCAGATCCTTCCCCACCAGAAGCATCTGGCCCTTCGTCATCCCAGGTGGCCGCAAAAACTCGCCGACTCAGCCCTGCCTCAACAGGAAAGCCACTACTTTCTGTGGAGGATGATTTTGAGAAATTAATATGGGAGATTTCAGGAGGCAAATTAGAAGCTGAGATCGACCTGGATCCTGGGAAGGATGAAGATGACCTTCTGCTCGAGCTATCAGAAATGATTGATAGCTGAAGGTGGTAGTAGAACATTTAAAATAAAAACACAAAAAGAAGACTTACCAAAAACTGGACTTAGTTTCATCTATTATAACATTTATCCAAAATGATCATTTCTTTAGTCTAGAATTTGCCCCAAATAAGAAGTATACCTCTGAATTATCCATGTGTGTTCTGGATTTCTTGGCGTCAGATTTTTAAAGTCACTTGGTAGTCATTTTGTCCATTTGATGCCATTGTTTAGCATCTTTGAGAAAAAAGTTCTGTCTTATCCCTCTCTCCACAAAAAGACTGAGTGGGAGACCTAAGTGAAAGGGTACAGGAAAACTTAGTGACTCCTTGAGGTGTTTGTCAGTTTTGGCTTTTTTCCCCTTTGTTGTATTATTTCTTTTATGTATTGTCCTAATGTACCTATTGTTACCTGAGTTTGAAAAGGATGAAGACAGCTGCTACCGTTAAGGACCAAATTTCATGCCACCACTAAACAAAAAAATCCACTCAGTCTGTGTTAAATTGTACGTCTTTTTAAAGGTATTTGGAGAATTTAAGCTTTTAGAGACAGCTGAGCAGCTCAGGAAACCTGTAATCTGGACATAACTTTTTGGATGTGATTTTCATGCTTCTACTGCTCTGTAAGCCTCTGAAGAGCAATAGCTGATTTATTATTACTGTAATTTTTTAAGGCTTCAAAGTGCCTCAGGGGTCCTCTGAAACTAATTTTCTATTTCTGGGATTCCTTGGATTCTTAATAAGAGGTGGTTACAGGAACCAGGAATTCCTGATTACAGGAATTTATTATTTAGTAAGAAAGTTGTCCCTTCTCTTCTTCAGTACTTGCCACCTTACTAGCATTGAATTATCACAGGGATAAAAATTGGTTAACTTTTAATTTCTAATTCTCCTAGCAAACTCCTCTTGCCCAGTATTTATTTGGTGCCCTTTAAACACCTGAGGGGGGCGGAAATGAACTCATTCAAGCTGCCATTATTTATCTATGGACTGTAGCAGTATGCTGAATTGTACTGTAGCAGGGATTATCAAGATGCTCTGGGGGTGTATTGTATACCTTCCAGTTTTCTTCATTTCCGAATTGAATTTTCTTTTCTTGATGTTGGTCTCCTTCATGTCACCTCAAGGTTTAGACTGTGAAGGAACAAGTATGATGGGGATAATAGTCTTGAAAGGAGACATACTGTACATAATCAGAAGGAAGAGGAAAGGACCTGCCCATTTTGATATTTTGCTATAGGTGGCCAGTTTTGTTTCTCATAGGGAAATCTGACCCACCTGTCATGTTGGCTCCTAAGGAACTGCTGTTGTAAGCGGCTCATCAAGAGTTGAACTTCATGTAGCGTTTTTGGGAATATGGAAAAGGAAGAAAGCCACAGGACTGCCCATTCAGTCTTGGGAAGATCTGGATGATTCTACACAAGCAAAACTGACTTGAAATTTATGTATAGACACTTCTCTACCAATCCATCTTCAGCTGACTGAATGTTATCTAATAGCCCTTCTCCAAAGCAAGGGTGGAATGTTCTGGTTTCACCGCAGATTTTCTACTCATTTCACTTTTGGAATCGGCTTGTAGATTCCAGGTCCCTTTTGTATATAATCTTTTTCTTTTGCTTTTTTAAAAATAATTTTGTTTCATATTTAAAGCCCTGTATTAGTCAATGATTCATGTTCAGCATTATTTGAACCATTTGCCATTACAGAAAGAAATACTTTATTTGTGTTTTAAATAAAGCTGGTGTAGGAAAGTCTTGATGTTATGAGTTAAGTAGTCGTACATCACTTCAGCCTGGGATCTGCCTTTTACAAAGACATACTGCCAGACTTCTCCACAAGTATGCTCAGTTTTAGTTGCATTTTCTTTAGGTAAGAATAAATACTATTATATGTGAGGATTTTTTTTTTTGACACTGATACTTAGCCATTAGCATTGTAACTCAAGTAATATTAATTCTTTTAAAGGAGAGAGGGTTTAGAAGTGATCTTAGATGGTTCCAACAATTTAGAATTTTCAAGCATGAAGGCATACAAAATCTTTACTTCAGGAAAGTCCAGTTTTTTGTTATGGGAATACATATAAGTTTTTAACTTACCAGAGAATATAGATTTTCCCAAATAGTCTAAAAGTAGTCCCCAAAAAGTTGAGTCAGCTTTTCACAGAAAGCAAAACAGATTGTGTATTCAGTTTTGAGTGATGATGGTTTTCAATTTTAACAGGAAAAGGGCCCAAATGTTGTAGAATTTGGTCATAGCATAGCCAGAACTTTCAAGACAATTTGCAGCTCATGTATTTGTCTCAATAAATGATCCTTAAAGTTCTGGCCTTAACCTCAAGTTCCAGTGGATCCTCTCACATACAACCGGAACATAGTTTGTTTTCATCTCAACCAATCTTTGATCGATGTTTAATAATTACAGTTTCAGAAATAAAGCTTGTTCTCTATATTGATCAAAGTTCTATGATCCTTTTCTAAAATTGTGGCTTCATTTTGCCAGAATATTTCTGCAGTTCTTTAAAATATTTGCTTTGAATTTGTCAGGAACCAACAGGAACTGTGTAGTCTCCAGTTGCTATGTAACACTACTTTAAAGTAGCTAACATATATTGAGTACTTATTATGTGCCTCTTAATTCACATATCCATTTTGACACTAAATCCTACATTGCCTTGGAAGATTACTGCTTTTTATCTCCGCTGTAGTGTCAGAATCAGTGTGTTCAGATATAACAGTAAGAAAGTATATTTTTATGTGCAGTTGGGTTTGATTCATTGAACCTTTCAAGAACTCTTTTCTTAAATCTGGTCTTTGAAAGCTGCTCAGTAAATCTGTGGAAGTTTCCACAACGTACACATCTAACTGCACTAATAATTTATTCTCCAAACTCTATATGAATTGCAAAATGTTAGAGGCATCAACACAAAATACTTGACCATTTTCTTAACATTGTACAATAAAACTGACAGTATAAACAAATGGCTGTAAATAAGAACAGCAATTAAAATTTTATATTTTAAAAAGTAGGAGTCATAAAATTTACTGAGTGGACCTATTAGTAAAGTTTGGTTGGATTTAATTGGGAAAGTTGCAGAGTCTGAGTCAATCGTGATGAGCAACAGTGGATTAAAACTTGGTAATGCCTGTTCCTGGGCTTTTTGGTCTTTAGATTCTGTGACTGATTTGTGTTCAGATAGGAGTAAAGCAATAGCCTATTGAGTTAAGGGTGTAAACACCCAATATTCAGACTGAAGAATGCAGAGGAGGAAAAATGATTAAAAGACTGCTGTGGGACTTCCGTGGCGATTCAGTGGTTAAGGTTCCACGCTTCCACTGTATGGGGTGTGGGTTGGATCCCTGGCTGGGGAACTAAGATCCTGCATGGCGCAGCCAAAAAAAAAAAAAAGAAGACTACTGTTGAATAGACAAATGACTGAAATAGGACATTGGATGATCAAGAACACTCAAAGGAGGAGGAGAAATTTCACGGGGAAGGAGAAGCTAAATAAGGAACCCTTCCCTGGTAGGTGTATTTGATTAGTGAGGTCACTTCTTTAGGTTGAGAGATCAAGGAAGGTAGTCAAGTTTAGAAAAGCTGTGAGGAAATGTGAAATACGATGGCATAACTGCCACAAAGTGTTTTGGACTGCCTTCCCTTGAAGAGGCTCAAATTAGAACATTATGAATTCTAACCATCATTAAACACTGCTGGCCACTAGGGATAGATTAAGTATAAGGTAAACCCCTGCCTTTGAAATACTTCTAAGGAAAAAGTAACAGGAGTGAAATGGGTACAAGTAATAAATGGATGATGCTGTCTATAGAGGGGATGAGTGAGAAATCAATGACTTCAAGACTGGTCAGGGAAGTTTTCCTTGAGGTGTTAGATCTGGAGTTTTGTGTAGCTTAGCAAAGGAGTTGATTTGAGCTGCAAACAAAGCCAAATTGAGCAGGTAAGGTTTGTTTTTAGTGACCTCTGACAATCCTGTTGGTATTCTCAGAGTCTGTCTTATCTCATTCTTGCTCAGTTTGCTGTCAGCTGTTCTTGGCTAAGGAATAAACTGGTCTTTTACAAAGAAAGAAGGATCTATTTTAAATGTGAATCCGAGTCACTCTGTTTCATGATATCCTCCTGTGCCTTCCCCTTCCTTCCAGAATTAAAGTCCCTTAGCATAGCATGTAAGGCCCTGTTGTACCAGCCTCTTCCATCACTCACCCTTCATGCTCTACACTAGCAAAATTACTGACAGTCGACTTCCCTTATACACCAATCTGCCTCTAGCTGTTTGCCTTTGTTAATGCTGTCCTCTATTTAAAGGTCTCTTTTCTCCTCTTTTCATTGGCTAATTCCTACATACTTCATGACTTCCAGGTTACCTCTCCCAATACCCTGTTCTCCCTCTCCCCAAACTGGGCTCTGGTGCCTGTCTACTAGACATATACTCTTTGTTTACCCTCATTGTTTTGAAATTGTTTACCTCTCCAGCAGAGTATAAACACCTTGAGATAGAGATTCTTACTAACCTATATATTCTCAGCACCTACTGCAAGCCTGGCACATAGAAGGTATATTAGTTTGTTAGGGCCGAAACAACATACCACAGCCTGGGTGGCTTAAACAACATAAATGTATTTTCTCACAGTTGTAGGTGCTAGAATTCCAAGATCATGGTGTTGGCTAGTTGGGTTCTTCTGAGGCCTTTCTCTTTGGTTTGCATATGTTCCCCTTCTCACTGTGTCCTCACATGAGGCATGGCCTTCCCTGTGCATGTACATGTCTGTATTTTAATCTCTCGGTAGAAGGACACTAGTCACCTTGGATTAGGGCCCACCCATATGACCTCATTTAACCTTAATTTCCTCTTTAAGGGCCTATTTCCAAATAGTCACATTCTAGAGGTACTGGGGGTTTAGAGCTTCAACACATGAATTTGGGGGGGCACACTTCGGAAAATAACAGAAAGCATTCAATAAATACTTGCTGCCCATTTCAAGGGCTGTTGACCTTTGTTAGGCTGCCCCTGTCTCTTCCCAACCCCATTCTTTGTCGTGCTTCATTCAGCAAGTTTTGAGGCTCCTGGTTGATATGCAAGAAACTTAAGCTGAGAGGAAGGATGTTCTTCAATATTCACAAGGCCTGGAGGTGACTCTTCTCAGGATATGTCCCTTTGGACCAGTGATTCTCAGGGTATGTCTCTGTGTACCAGTGATTTGCAGATACCTTGGGAATGTCATGAAAATCTCAAATTTTACAAGAACTTATGATTAGTTAGAACAAAAAAAGGGAAACAAATGTCATAGTACTTTCCACTATCTAATAAATTCATTGAATTGGTGATATTCATTCACAAGTTTCAAAATTCAAAATGTGTATAAGGGTATACAGTAAAAATCCTCCCTCCTACTCCTGCCACAGCTACCCACTTCTCCTCCAAAACCAACGTTCTCAGTTTCTCAGGTATTCTACAGATATTTTAGGCACATATAAGCAAATATACTTCTATATAATATTATATATAAAACATGATATCCTGCACCTTGCTTTTATTATATTTATTATGAACAGTTTTAAATTATGAATTACAAATTCATGACAAATCCTGTTTCACCTATACCCATACCAGCTATCCATCCCCTATTCTGACCCCCAGGACTGGGGCTAAGGTGAGGCAAGCAAGGTACCTGGGCATAATTTAAGGAAGTGCTCACTCTCAGGGTTGTACTTGTACATGCACGTGTCCTTAAATTTTACTCCTTAGGCTTGCCCCATCTGAGATCCAGCTCTGCCGGCTCCACTAAATTATTCTGAAGTTAATCTGAAATGTATCATAGCATACTTTTTCTCTTACTGTATATTGGATATTTTTTCATAACAGGACACAAAAACTGCAATTTTTATTATAGTTGCATAGTGTTACACTATATGAACATGCAATAATTGAGCTAGTTCCTATTGATAGACATTTAGGTTGTTTCCCATCTTGGTATTTTAAACAATGCTGTAATGATTATATTATTTCACACATGTAAGTTTGTATGATGAAGTGTCTAGACTTGGAGCTTAATAAGGTATACTACCACCAGTTTTTTGTTTGTTTTTTTTTTTTGCGGTACGCGGGCCTCTCACTGCTGTGGCCTCTCCCATTGCGGAGCACAGGCTCCGGACGCGCAGGCCTAGCGGCCATGGCTCACGGGCTTAGTTGCTCCGCGGCATGTGGGATCTTCCCGGACCAGGGCACGAACCCGTGTCTCCTGCATCGGCAGGCGGATTCTCAACCACTGCGCCACCAGGGAAGCCCTACCACCAGTTTTTGATCTTTGCCAACCTAGTGAGGGAAAGTGATTTCTCAGTGTAATTTAGTTTGCATTTCTTTTATAATGAGTGAAGTTTGACCTCTTTTCATACCTTTGAAGACCATTTGTATTTCCTTTGCTATAAAACTGATTGTTCATATCCATTGCCAATTTTTATTTTGGGTCTTTGTGTCAGATTAGAAGTAGCTGCAAATTCTTCAGTAGACCTCCAATAAAGAGGGGGGCTCTATTTTTCCAGCCCTTGAATCTGGCCTGGGGTGTGAACATTATACTATTCCAGGCCTGGCCTTAAAGTGTACTGTTAGCTTCAGCTTTGGCTTCTTAGAGCCTTGGGCCCCCATATAATAAAGCATATTCCTCTGTCAGAGAGACCATGTGGTGAGGCCTTCTAAATACATGCCAAGGCCTTAGACACATCTGAAGCAGAAAAATCACCCAGCTGATCCCTCCCCAAACTCTTGACCCACAAGGTCACAAATTTAAAAAAAAAAAAAAAAGTATGCTGTTTTAAGCCATTAAGTTTTGGAACATTTCTTACACAGCATTTTTTTTTCGAGTTCTTTATATATTAGTAAAATTACCCACTTTTCTGATGTGGTGCAAACATACTTTTCCCAGATCTTCTCATTTTGCTTATTATGGTGGCTTTTTAGTGATGCAAAACTTTATAATTTTTATATAATTGAATGTATTGCTTTTCTTTTAAAAGCCAGCTAGAGCATACAATTGAATAAAAGACAATTTTTCAGACCAAGAGAAATGAAATATCCATGATTAAACTGGATGAACTAGAAAGAAGAAACTAAAAACTACAGAAAATTTAAAACTTCTCAACGACTCAAAGGAAAGTTTGAACAAATAGAAAGCCAACATGTACTTAGATTTTTAAAAATTAATTCTAAGTTTTTCTAGATTTAATGTAATCACAGTAAAAATACCAACAGGATTTTTTTAAATTAGATAAGCTTATTCTAAAGTTTTAAAGAAAAACCAGAATAACTAGGAAAATTCTATGTACTTCTAGTCCTACCAAATAAGAAAACATTATAAAGCTACAATACTTATAACAGTGATACTAGTCTATAAATAGACACTAAGATCAACTGAACAAAATATAAATGCTATACATAAAAACACATACCTACACACACACATACACTTGGTATATCATAAAGGTGGCATTTAAAATTGAATGAGGAACAAAGGATTATTTTTTTGTAATAGTGATAGACAACTGGGTAGCCACCTAAAAATTTTTAAAGTTGTATCAGTTCTAGGATATACTGGGATAAATTCTAGATGGATCAAAGATTTAAATGGAAAAGGGCAAAATCATTAAGAAAAAAATAGTAAATCTCATGAGTTGTATAATCAGTCAAATGATTGGTTATAGAGATCAATTTTTAAAAGTTTAGAAATCATGACTTCAGAAACAGGAAAATGCAAAAACAAGTAGCTAAGCATCTCTACATCTGAGATGGGATAGGTATACTGGTGTGTTCTAGTCACACTGTCTTCAAATTCAGCAAATCTCAACTTTACTCCACGCACATCATGACTCTCTATTTGGTTTGGGGGGGGTGGTTAAAAAGAAATAATTATTCCGTGTGTTTTCTAGCTCTCTCTTTTTTTATTTTTATTTATTGGGTTGCACTGGGTCTTAGTTGTGGCAGGCAGCCTCCTGAGTTGTGGCTCTCCAGTTCCTTATTTGCAGCATGTGAACTCTTAGTTGCAGCATGCATGTGGGATCTAGTTCCATGACCAGGGTTTGAACCCAGGCCTCCTGCATTGGGAGCATGGAGTCTTATCCACTGTGCCACAAGGGAAGTCTCATCTAGCTCTTTTTAAAAAATCACTTTCATATCCTTTGATCTCACATTTTTATGAGGTTGCCATTAATATTATCCTCATTAAACAGAAGGCCTTGAAACTGAGCAGGACCCTGTGAGGCCTTCCAGGGGACAGACCCCCTTGTATCTCCTGCCTCTTGTTTATAGAAAAGCTTTAACCTCCTAGGACTTCCCTGAGTTTCTAAGAGTAAATTTAATCAGAGAAGTGAGAAAATGCAGAAACAAAGGAAAACAATCAAGCAAGACAAAATAATGATAGTTTAGCCATAAAACAAAGTCAAGGGCTATACATAATATCCTGAGCCATATCCTTGAGTTGTTTTTCAGATACCAAAACAACTAAGAAGCTAACTGCATCTTGACCATGAACACCTACCCTCCAGACCACCTGGAGCCTGAGGATTGATAATGCTGACCCCTGTGACCTCATGTGGTTACCTCAACACCCAGAGAATTGTGCATGAGCTGATCGTGTACCTGCAAGCCTCTCCCTTACTTTGTCTTTAAAAATCCTTTCCTAAAAGCCACTGGGGAATTGAGGTCTTTTGAGCATGAGCTGCCTGTTCCCCTCGCTTGGCCTCACGATAAACACTGTACTTTCCTTCATCACAAACCAGCGTCAACCGCTTGGCTTTACTGCTCCTCCGCTGAGTGGACCTAAGTTTGGTTTGGTAACAACCTCAGTTAAACAAGTTAGGATTTTGCTACTTGCCCTAAGTGGTGTCCCCTTTGAAGGGCCCCTTCAACTCTGAGCTTCAGTTTCCTTGTCTATAAAATGGGTATTCCAATTAAATGAAATTTCTGCCAGCCCACAACCTAACCTAACAAATTCCAACTCCTCCCCTTCCAGCTGTGTTACCCAGGAAAAGATAAGGTCAAACATTGAGACCTTAATGTGTACACATGTATACTACTATTTCATTGAATCTTTAACCCCATGAGGAAGGAACTTTCTTTTTTTGTTGCTCCAGGTCTTAGCTGTGGCCGGCAGGCTCCTTAGTTGGGGCATGCTAACTCTTAGTTGCGGCATGCATGTGGGATCTAGTTCCCTGACCAGGGATCAAAGCCGTGCCCCCTGCATTGGGAGCCCTGAGTCTTAAACCCCTGCGCCACCAGGGAAGTCCCCGGAGGTACATTTTTATCTCCACTTTGGTAACAACTAAGCCAAGACATAGCACGGTTGAATAACTTTTTTTAAAAAATAAATTTATGTATTTATTTTATTTTTGGCTGCGTTGGGTCTTCATTGCGGTACGCGGGCTTTGTCTGGTTGCGGCGAGCAGGGGCTTCTCTCCATTGCGGTGCGTGGGCTTCTCACTGCGGTGGCTTTTCTTGTTGCAGAGCTGGGGCTGGGGCTCTAAGCTCGCAGGCTTCAGTAGTTGCAGCACGCAGACTCAGCAGTTGTGGCTTGCAGGCTCTAGCGCGCAGGCTCAGTAGTTGTGGTGCACGGGCTTAGTTGCTCCACGGCATGTAGGATCTTCCCGGGCCAGGGCTCGAACTCATGTTCGCTGCATTGGCAGGCGGATTCTCAACCACTGCGCCACCAGTGAAGTCCAAGGCTGAATAACTTATTCTTGGTCACACACTATAACAGTGCCAGGTTTGAGGCCAGAAATCAGACTTCAGGGTTTTCACGCTACATAGATCTTCTGTTGCCACCTTACAATAACTCCTCACAAAGTTGATGAGAGTTGAATCGGTTACTGGAGCAAACCAGAGCATCTGGCTTTTGAATTCGAATTGTCTGTGGCCGCAAGTGTCAGCTGCTATCAAGCCTAAATTCCAGGGAAATAGGCCTTAGAAAAATCAGTAAACCAACCGATTTCACAGACAGAGGTACGCAATGGGACGATCTGGCTCTTAAAGCCGACTCAGAAAATGAAGTCGCTATGGCCAAGCGCTGTGCACCGCCTCCCGGCAGCCGCCGCACAACCGAAACAGCTAGGCTCCTCCTCCAGCCTCCCTTCAGGTGGCGCTGTAGGACCAACCCACGTTCCAAAATGCAGTCGCCTTAGTTGCTACAAAGCACCGAGATAAGCGGAGCCCGTGGCTAGAGAGGCATTTCCCAGGAGCCTCCCAGGTCGCCCCGCGAGCACCATGCACTTCCGCTTCCGGCTCTTTGTTCCGGAAGTTGCTTTTTGAGGTAGTGTGCGGCGTAGTGTGGTCTTTGTGAGCTTCCACCATGGCGTACCGGGGCCAGGGCCAGAAGGTGCAGAAGGTGATGGTGCAGCCAATCGTATCCTACTGGGGATGTGAGAAGTAGGAGGTTCGGGCCAGGAAATGGGGGGCGAAGGAGCAGACAGAGCAGGCCAGAGGGAGCGGAGTTCGGCCCCTCATCCCATGAGCCCCTGGGGCGGCCGAGACTGGGAGAAAGCGCGGGTAGTTGAAGAAGCAGTTACGGGTGGGAGGTGGGCTTGGCTGACCCCTGCGGTGGGAAATGCAGGAATGGCGGGAGTGAGCCGTTGGAAGACAACCTTAGTTAAGTACTCAGTGAAAGCGGGAGTTATCAGTCTCGTGCCTGAGGAAGATGTCGGCGCCGAAGAAACTCCAGGAAATGAGAGTGGGAGGGGATTCGTTTACAGTGTTTAGGGGGCCCCAAATGGGTGCCTAGTTGGGCACTTTGCATAGGCACAGACGTCGCGTTCAGAAAAGTGAGATGGGGGTAGGATTGACCAGTTCCAGGAAGCAGAGTCTATGCTATGCATGTATTTTTTTTCCTTAACTACTGCTGCAGAATCTCATCTTCAGATACTTGCAAAACGTAAGTTGTTAACTGTTTCATAATTACTTTTTAAGTTAAAGGTGAATTTATTTGGCTGTTTGTTTCATCCTGTCTGATCATTGTTCTAGAGTTAAAAGTAGATGAAACTGGAGATTGCGAGGGTATTTGAGGGGAAGGAGTGCTGGGAAAGCTCTAATGTGATAAAATGGTGTGTAACAGTGCCAACTCCAAGTATGCAAAGAATTGTGTCGTAATTACTTTACAAGACCAAAATTACTAATTTCAAAAAGTAATTATTGGTTGACATGACAGTGGTAATTGGGTACTTTTGTTGCAGTGGGTATGGCTAGAATATTGGAACCTTTCCCCCTTCCCTTTAGGATGAGACACTGGAAGAAAAATTCAGTCGGCTTTAAACTAGGTCATAAAGTGGTGTGTTTAGCACTTTGCAGGGGTAGGGGACACACATATATATAGAAAAGACACCAAAAAAGGAAGACAGGAAGGATAGCTTCAGAGGATTTAGTGGCAGCCTTCTTTCCTTTGAGGGGATTTTTAGGAACTCAAAATTTGACTTGACAAGGCAGGGTATTTAAGTTATCTCTGAAAGAAAACGTGGCTCCTGTTGTTCTGACAAACTTTAGTGTGTGACAGCACAATTGAAAAATAGATTAATTTCGAGTTCTTGTAATTTTTAATCACAGGAATTGAGGGTCCCCCTCCTGGTTGTTAGGTGTGAGACATGGAGAACTGAGTACCTACAGAAAGCTGTCTTGGAGCTGGATTTTGCTATAGCAGATAAGAAAGAAGCCCTTTTAAATGCTATCTTTTCACAAATTTTCACTCTAAATGTATAGAGACTAGAAGCAGTGGAAATATGATTGAGTCCTAAGTTCACAAGAAAATTATTAACTTAGTTCCAATATAGCATTTATTAAGTGAGAATGTTTCTTGATAAGTAACTAGTCTTGGCTTTTATTTGTTAAGGTATTTTTAGGAGCCATGTTTGTCTTCTGTTTGACCAAAGTGGTTGGATTTTATTTACTTACTTCTTAACATTTCTATTTTTGCTGATTCTTTCAGAGATCTCGGATTCAGGTGTGGCTTTATGAGCAAGTGAATATGCGGATAGAGGGCTGTATCATTGTGAGTACCCAAGATATTTTATCTCAGAGCAGTTTGTTCATAGAAAAAGATTTACCAAAAGGTAGCCAACAGAGCGATATACAAAAAGTCAAAGACCCAACCCACAGAAAGTTCTTCAGGACCCACTATCCTTGTCTCAATGTTCTGCTTGATAGGGATTAGGTAGTTCATAAAAGTGAGGGAAAATTACTAGAAAATTATTTAAACAACAGTATTAGTCTTTAAAGGAGGGGTCAAAAGAAATAAAATGGGGCGGGGGAGATGGGACTAATGGAGTATTAGTTCTGGGTTAGGTTATACCTGAATAGAACTGGGTGGGGTTAGTTAAATAAGGTGTCTACGATGGCAGAGTAGCCTAAATAATGTTTTTAAAAAGGAAGATATGGGGCTTCCTTGGTGGCGCAGTGGTTGAGAGTCCGTCCGTCTGCCGATGCAGGGAACACGGGTTTGTGCCCCGGTCCGGGAAGATCCCACATGCCGCGGAGCGGCTAGGCCCGTGAGCCATGGCCGCTGAGCCTGCGCATCCGGAGCCTGTGCTCCGCAATGGGAGAGGCCACAACAATGAGAGGCCCGCGTACCACAAATAAAAAAAAAAAAAAAGGAAGATATGGATGGAAGTGTTATGCTACGACTCTGGTATTTCTTTTAGACAGTGTAGATTCCATCAGTAATCTCCCCTTCCCTGTTTACTAGTTGGAAAACAAGCACAGTGGTTGGTGGTGATAGTGTCTTATTGGGGAACATGGGAAGAGTTAATTCATATATGTACATACACTATATTGAGCACGTTATAAAAGATAAGGGAAATGGCTCTTTGGCATAGTTAATGAAATTTTAAGTCCCAAAGGTTCCAGAAGTAATCTTAAGTACATTCCATCTTCCTTTATTTAAAAAGAGGCTTAGGGGCTTCCCTGGTGGTGCAGTGGTTGAGAGTCCGCCTGCCAATGCAGGGGACATGGGTTCGTGTCCCGGTCTGGGAAGATCCCACATGCTGCGGAGGCCACAACAGTGAGAGGCCTGCGTACCGCAAAAAAAATAAAAAATAAAAAAATAAATAAAAAGAGGCTTAGGGAGTTTCCTGGTAGCCTAATGGTTAGGGTTCCGGGCTTTCACTGCCTTGGCCCGGGTTCAGTCCCTGGTCGGGGAATTGAGATCCTGCAAGCTGTGCGGCATGGCCAAAAAGAAAAAAGGCTTCGGACGGGGAGGTGGTGTTTTAGCTAAAAGATCAGTGGAGAGGTGAGTTTCTGAAGTTAGCATCTCTATATATAGCCATTTTCATTTAGAATGTTTGGGATATGATCTTACGTAAAGATGACAGTCAATTGGCTTATTTTTCTAGGGTTTTGATGAGTATATGAACCTCGTATTAGATGATGCAGAAGAGATTCATTCTAAAACAAAGTCAAGAAAACAACTGGGTAAGACTATTGATGGCCTTAAAGAATTATAGAAATTTTTATTCACTTGCGGAATTGAATTGCAGCTCATTTCACGTTTAAATTTAGTTTGCATTTGAGAAGTTATTATTTGGGAGAGAAATATACTCTTGAAATCGTCCTTTCCCACTTATTCTTTACCCCACTCCATTTTTGCTTTTCTTTCTCTACTCAGAGAGCTCTCACAAAGTAACCAAAGACTAATGGTGATAAATCTAATGGTCCTCGTTTTATTGAGCTCTAAGCAGCATTTGGCTCTGTGATACTATAGTCAGGTTTTTACTTTTCATTACTAGTTCCTTTTTCAGACTTTTATGTATTCATTCTTTAGGACCCAGCCATTAACTGTTTGAGTTGCTCAAGTCTTGGTTCCAGGGCCTCCTGTCACTCAGTATTATTTTCCTAGGCACTCAAGACTGCACCTTAAATTAACATTTATATGTTGACTTCCAAATTTACATTTGTAGCTCTAGACCTCTCTGAGCCTATTCAACATTTCTACTTGGATGTCTCAAAGGCTTCTCAAAGTTAGCACATCAGAAATCAAACTCAGTTCCAACCCCTCACACACTGTTTAGAGCAATTTTAGTGTTCCCTGCCATACTGAATGGCACCAATTCTATTCAGTTTGCTAATAAATTTCTCTGCAACTACCTCAGCTCCCTTCAGTTTGCTCTGTAGTCTCCTGTCATCTTTTGTTTCAAACACCAATCTGAACTTGTCATCTCTTTGCTAGAAAGCCTTCAATGGCTTCTTGTTGCTCATAGATAAGGAAATCTTTAATGTATCCTTCAAGGTCCTTCATGATCTGGCCTTATCTCCCTCTGCTTATTTTGTATCACTTTGCACTTCAGTTTCTGAGCTTCACCCACACATCTTTCAGTTCTTGGAATCTGCACATTTGTCCCATCATAAATCTTTGTATATGCTGTCACCTGTTTCTTGGGACTCAGACCAAATGTCACTTCCTGCCAGGGTTTGGTTTTATTTTGCTTGGTGTGGGTATAGATGGAGGGTGTGCTGTGCTGAGTTTGTAGTGAAATATTCATTACTGGGATTATTAATGTCTCTGCCACTGGACCACATGCTCCATTAGTGTGTGAGTCCTGTCTTTTTTGCTCCCTAATATGCTCACTGCCTAACTCAGTGCATGCCACATAGTTGAAATTTTAAAATATTTGAACAGTGAAGGCAGTTTCTTAACCCACGTTCCTTAGGATTCATGGCTTCATCAAGACCTACTGAATCATTTCTGTTAAAACTCCATTAACTTGAGGTTTATTTAGGCATTTTGTCTTTAATTGTTTAATGCCCCACTTCAGAGCTCACTAGTATTTTTATCAGTGGTAGGTTTCAGGTGCCTCTTTCTTCCAGTCCTTGAGGATTCTCTTGAGCCTATACTAGCTATGTGGAAAGTAGATTCTAAGGAGTGGTGTAATGTTTTGCTTTGCATTTTCCTGCTTAGGCTATTTTTGTGAAAGCCTGGATTTTTCGAATTTAAACATGTCTTGCCAGGAAGGCCAAGCTAACCTTATTGATGTTATTTATAAATTATTTGCAAAATGTTGATTTCCCATGGTAATATCCACCCTGTAGAACAGATTACTATTACCTGTTGTAGAAGCCTGGGAAAGTGAAACAATTTAATTGCTATTGGTGTTGATTAGCATTTCTCAAACCATTTTACTGAACACCAGTAGATATTTATAGTTATTTAGATATTTATATTACACTGAAGATATTTATAGTTATTTCTCAGGAAATAAGTATTCTCTACTCAAATAAGTTTAGAAAATGTTAGGTAAAACTTAAACAAGTTTGTGTATCTCAGGGTGAAATCTATTATATTAAGAACTGTAGAAGAGATATGGGAACATATGTATATGTATAACTGATTCACTTTGTTATAAAGCAGAAACTAACACACCATTGTAAAGCAATTATACTCCAATAAAGATGTTAAAAAAAACTGTAAGAAAGGAGTTATAGTAAATAGGCTGCATTTCCTTAAAAAACTAATTTCTCGATTTCTACAAACTCAGAGCATTAGGAAATATTGGGGTAGTTGACTTAGTCTACAGAAATTACTTTTCGTAAAATAACATTTGTCTACCTTCATTAAGTTATTGTTGAAAAAGTGCCTATGGTCTAATATGCACAGCCTTTCAATATATGAATATTGGAATATGTCACATACCTTCACAAGAGAGAAAGCATTTTCAAAATCACTCAAGAATGATCTAAAATTCTGAGGCTAAAAGGTGGTTACAAAGTTGTCTGAGTGGCTATTAATAGCTTTTTTTTTTTTTTTTTTTTAATTTTGTGTTGCAGGTCGGATCATGCTAAAAGGAGATAACATTACTCTGCTCCAAAGTGTCTCCAACTAGATGATCAATGAAGTGAGAAATTGTCGAGAAGGCAATACAGTTTTTTTAGGTGTGCTTTGTTAGAAGTGTAGTTCTAAAGCATTTATTCATATTGTTTCACTCACCTTTATGTTATTACCAGATGACAATAAATGCTGTGGGATTGTTTTTATTAAAATATTTACATTGTTTTCTTTTATCCAGTTGTAGAGAGTTTTTACACAGTGGCACCATTAGCTGTTAGTATTTATTTTAAGGTTTTCTGAAGATGGCACTGTCCTGGGCATTTGCTTTTCACAAAACTGGCATCTGTAGATTCTTAAGGCAAAGAGTAGGAAATCTACTTGACATGTAATCTTCTGATACTGGGTGGTGGAGAAAGGGGAGTGTTCACAAAAGTAAAGATTATGGTGCCAATGTATGTCTTCATCATCAGTTCTAATTCTGAATGCTGGGACACAAGGGTTTCTAACCACAATAGGTTGGGGACATTATAGTAGCTCAGTATTTGCTTAGCACTCTCTTAGAATTATTGTGTAAGGCCTTTGTGAATTCTTTTATCACTAAGATCAGAATGTGAGAAGTATTTGGATATAGGCAAAGAATGAAAGTTTGTTAAAAAGGAGCTCTGTTAAGAGTTAACTGGAGGGAGACTTTGTGAGATTGGTAACCTGAAAAAGACCCACAGGCAGCACTGGTAAGTTGTTGTTAGGCAGAACAGTAGTATGTTAGTTGGGAAAACACCTCTCCCATTCTTATCTCCAAGAATTTTGGTTCCTCCTCCAGTAATTGCTTATTTCCTAATTGAATTATGTGGTCAGTTCTCTCTTGGCCCAATATCTCAGGGTTGTTCTAGTTAGAATTCTGTTAAATGGCTATAGAGCATCTGCTATTAGTTGAATATATACAGTGAAACACACTGACAAACATAGCTTCAATACCACATGCTAAGTGTTATTTAAGTTGAATCTTGAAAGATGAATAAGACCTACCTTAAATTCTGGTAATGGGCAGTATTATTAAGGGTAGGTAAGGAAGAAGCAAAGAGTCCAGTTCCTGCTTTTCCAAGTGCCTATGAGGGAGATACAGAACTTTTCTTTGAACTGAGTAAAAGAATCACTTAATGAGACAGAGGAGATTTGTCGGTGAGTGTAGAAATCAGTCCAGCTTAGAACTTGGCATTCTAGCTGTTCCACTCCGTTTGAACTTGTGCCTTTTTGGTCATATTTTGAAATAAAGGGCTGCTTTAGCTCTTTTAACATATTTGAGTTTGAAATTCAATTGAACCTGCTACAGCATGCAAAGAAAACATTGGGCAGCAGAGGGAGTTGCAGTCCTGAGACTGCTTCAGCCTTTCTGGTGAAAAGCTTTTTGAGAGCAGAGCAAAGACCTCCCTGCAGCTTTCTTGGCACCAAAATAGCTGGGAAGGAGGATGAAAACTGGAGCAGTATAATCCCTAAGAAAACCTGCTGGCTGCTTTTTCCATTTCCCTGTATGGCCTTTCTGACCTGGCTGCCCTATGTAAGCAAAGCTGTGCCTGCTGTGGCTTATCCTGAATGGATCAAGACATGGAAAGGTCTATTTTTGACAGAACAAGTGGTGATAGTGAGAAATAAGGTACAGTGAACTCTTAAAATTGAGCTCTGTATTTAGAAATCTCTGCTTGCTTTCCTGCTGTACTGGAGCCTGTGGTGTTTACTTTTTAAGTTGTACTTTTCCACAATCTGCACATCTTTTCTTCCAGCCAGAATTTGTATTACAGAAGGAGTTGCTGTCTGCTTCATTAAGGTTATTAAAACATGCTGCTGGGAAGCTGCTCTTGTTGGCAGCCCTTGGTATGTGAGCGGTTATTTTTCTGGAATGCCTGTGGGTTTCTGAAGGGGTCTTGCTAACAACCCACGAACTCTCTTGTAACATTATTGAAGTGAGGGGTGGGAGGAGATTCAGGCTGTGAAAAAGTAAGTGCTGATTCTGGCTTGGTGTTCTGTTAGTAGTAAGTAGGGAGAAAGAAGGATAAGAATAGTTTGAAAATGCTAGAATTTTGTATATACCGGCACCAAATATTATTGTATCGTGTTTGTCATTTTCAAGATTAGAGAGTGGATCTCTGTCTAATTTGGATTAAGGCATTATTATTAGCCAGGAAGTGTCATGGGCATTTTCTGGGGAAAACCTAATAACACCATCTCATGTTAACTGGATGACACAGGATCTTTTCCCTAATTAATTATTCCTATTAGAACTGATCATAACCACATACTCGTGGCATGCTTTTTTGAGGGGATGCTTGGTAAAACTTAAGGTGGCATGAGAACTTAAGTCTGTTACTACTTAGAATTTAATTTTAATTTAAAAGTTATATGCAGTGGAATTTTTAAATATTAAAAAGCATTAACTTAATACACGTTTATGATCAAATGTAAACTATACAGAAATATACAGAGCAGAAAACAAAAGTCCCTCCTTTTCCCATCAGTGTTCTCCATAAATAACCACTGTTAACAGTTAGGTGCTTTCTGAACTCTTTACAGATATGTATAGCTTGGTTTGATTCTTGTTTTGGTATTACTTTAAAATTTCTTTTAGGTAAAATTTTTTATTTTGGTAAAATACACATAATATTTACTATCTTAACCATCTTATTTATTTATTTTATTTTTTTTTGGCCGTGCTTCGTGGCTTGCAGGATCTCAGTTCCCCAGCCAGGGAACCTCTGCCCCCTGAAATGGAAGTGTGGAGTCCTAAACATTGGACCTCCAGGGAAGTCCCTATCTTCACCATTTTAAAGTGTGCACCTCAGTAGTGTGTTAAGTATATTCACATTGTTGTGCAACCAATCTTTAGAATTTTTTTTATCTTGCAAAAAACAAACTGTACCTATTAAACAACAACTTAACCATCCCTCTCCTCAGCCCCTGGATTTAATTTTTTGTTTGAGTTTGATTAGGTACCTCACATAGGTGGAATCATACAATATTTGTCTTTTTGTGACTGACTTATTTCACTTAGCATAATGTCTTCAAGTTTCATCCATGTTGTAGAATGTGTCAGAATTTCCTTCCTTTCTAAGGCCGAATAACATTGCATGTATATATACCACATTTTGTTTATACATTTAACTGTTGATAGACATTTGGGTTGCTTCCACTTTTTGACTTTTGTAAATAATGCTGCTTTGAATCTTTGAGACCCTGCTTTCAGTTCTTTAGAGTATATTCTCTGAAGGTTTTTGAGTAACCATCATACTGTTTTCCACAGCGGCTTCACCATTTTACTTTCTCATCAACAGTGCACAAAGGTTGCAGTTTCTTCGCATCCTTGGCAAAACAACCTTTTTTTTTTTTTTTTTTTTTTTTAAGAGAAGTCTGTGACTTTATTGGCTGAGCAGGCTACTTGAAGAGGGTGAAGCCAGAGGAGGGGCCCTGATGCCATTCCTGGCTGTGTAGGTGATTGAGAACTCAGGCTTGATTCCACCTGGTTGAAGGTCTTGACCTTGTAGACGCCCACCATGCTGCCCACCATCTCAGGCAGGATGATGTCCTGCAGGTGCGTCTTTACCACCTCAGGTCTCTCCTTGGGCAGTGCCTCCTTGGCCTTGCACTGGGCGCTTTAGCAGGGTGTGCTGCTTCCTTGGCAGTCCTGGTTCAGCAGTAGCTGGGTGCTGTACAGCTGTACCAGCTGCTTGTAGGACCCGTCCTACAAGGTCCACGCTGCTGTAGGTGAAATTGCCAAAGGTCTGCTGCTTCTGCTCCATTCTGCCATCTTGTCGATTCTTCGGAGAGGTAAAACTTCTCTTTTTGATAGCAGTCATCCTAATGGTTGTGAGGTTGTGGTTTTGATTTGTATTTCCATAATGATAGTAATGTTGAGCATCTTTTCATGTGTTTATTGGTCATTAGCTTGTCTTTGGAGAAATGTCTATTCAAGTCCTCTGCCTGTTTTTAAACAGTTTATTTTTTGTTGTTAATTTGAAGGAGTTCTTTATATATTCTGGCTTAAATAAATGATTTGCAAATATTTTCTCCCATTCTGTGGGTTGCCTTTTCATTCTGTTCATTGTCTTTTGATACACGGAAATTTTTAAATATGATGTAATCCAGTTTATCTGTTTTTGCTTTTGTTGCCTTTTTTTTTTTGGCCTTGCTGCAACTTGTGGGATTTTAGTTCCCGGACCAGGGATGGAACCCAGGCCCTTGGCAGTGAAAGTGCAGAGTCCTAACCACTGGACCACCAGGAATCTCCGGCTGCCTTTTTTTGTGTGTGTGTGTGGTACACGGGCCTCTCACTGTTGTGGCCCCTCCTGTTGCAGAGCACAGGCTCCGGACGCACAGGCTCTGCAGCCATGGCTCACGGGCCTAGCCGCTCCACGGCATGTGGGATCTTGCCATACCAGGGCACGAACCCGTGTCTCCTGCATCGGCAGGCAGACTCTCAACCACTGCGCCACCAGGGAAGCCCTCCCTGCTGCCTTTTTAGTGTCATAGGTATTTTTATTTATTTATGCACACATACTCTTTGCAGTTCCTCTGTTATCAACAAAACTTGCACATAGTTCCATGTTAAACAGCTATGATGTATTCCATTATATGAGTCTCTCAAGTTAAGTAATCACACCCTATTGATAGGTATTTTAGGCTGTTTCTCATTTTTTACCATTAAAAAAAATTTTGTAATGAACATGTTCATGCCTGTTTTTGTCCACTTAACATTTTCTGAGATGAGTTCTTAGAAGTGGACTTGCTAGATCAAAGGATATGCACATTAAAAAAAATTCTATAAGTACTTCTAAATTGCCTTCCGAAGTACATGTGAGAAAATTGTTTTCCTCATACTAGGCAACTGTTAGGCAGCAGCTTTAATGAAACTCACAGCCTTATTGTGAGGATACTGTGAAATAATAATTGCCAACATCCTAAGGATGCCAGAATAGAAAAATGGAAAAAATTTGGCCTTTGATGACTTTTGAACAACTGAATTAACTCTGGAACTTCCCCACCACCTAACTTGTTACGTGAGAGAAGAAAATTCCTGATTGGATTTTCTGTTACTTACAACTAAAGCATTGTAACTGAGAACAGTGTCAGAATGGGACCACTTATCTTCCGTACCTCTTAAGCTTGGGATGGGATTAGTTGTTTAGTGAAGATTTTGTTAAATGCCATAGTTAAGAAAGTTGGCAATTGAAGTGATAATCTTGGACTGTATCAGGGAATACAAATGAAGTGATGTGACTGATTTTATTCAATAAAACAGTAAACTTCCTTAGTTAAGAAAATAATTCCTGAGAAAGATGATCTTGGATCATCATTCTAAGTCCATAGAAATTGCTGTCTCTGGAGTATTAACAGATTAACCTCATTAACCCCAGAGCCATCTGAGTTTGCAGTGTTTTGCAGGGCTGGGAAATTGCAGAGAGGAACTAGGGAGAATAAACAAATGAGTGCCTCCTTTTGATGGGCTGTTACTAAACCAGAGATGGTAGGAGTGGGAAAGGGAGGATTTTCCCCAGAAAGCATCTTTCTTTAGATTCTACACTTGATACAGTACTCAGTTTGGGAAGTTGTTTCTTGTTTTTCACCAGTGTCAGTTTTTATTTGGATGTGATACGTTAGACATAGTGAAGAATATACAATTTAGTCCCTGGGCTTCCCTGGTGGCACAGTGGTTAAGAATCCACCTGCCAATGCAGGGGACATGGGTTCCAGCCCTGGTCCAGGAGGATCCCACATGCCACAGAGCAACTAAGCCCATGCACCACAACTGCTAAGCCTGTGCTCTAGAGCCCATGAGCCACAACTACTGAAGCCTGTGCGCCTAGAGCCCGTGCTCCATAATGAGAGAAGCCACCACAGTGAGAAGCCTGCACACTGCAACGAAGCCCCTGCTCGCAGCAACGAAGACCCAACTCAGCCATAAAAAAAGTTTAGTCCTTGTCTTTGGGGAACTGGGAAAGCAGCGAGGTACAGAGGGAAAGATGATCTTGGTAGTCCGCATACTCGGGGTTAAACTGCAACTTTAGAATTATGCAAACCTCTTAACCTCAGTTTCATAGGGCTGGTGGAATAATTTCATGAGATAATACATATAAAGTACCTATCAGGCCTCGGGAATGCTCAAGAAGTATTATTTGTCTCGTTAACAAATGAGGATAGATCTGTCGTTTAAAAGATTTATTTAGGAATGTGTGGGGAAAAGGTAAACTTGTTCCACATAGAGCGAGACAGATCACAACTTCGGGAATCTGTTTTGTTTTTCATGGTTCAGTTTACTGAGGCATAATTTACAGATACTGAAAGTCACACTTCACATGTGCACTTTGATGACATTTGACAAATGTATAGTCATGTAACCTGCCACAGTCAAAACATAACATTGATATTTCCATGATCGAAAATGGTTACCTCAGGTTCTTCACAGTCAATCCACTTCACTCACACTAGCTCCTTGGCAACTACTGATCTGATTTCCGACTTTACAGTTTTGCCTTTTCCAGAATGTCATATAAATGGAATCATACAATGTATAGCCTTTTGTGTCTGGCTTCCTTCATATAATGCTTTTGAGATTCATACATGTTTCATGTATCAGTGGTTTTTCCCTTTTTATTGCTAAGTATTCCATAGTATGGATATACCACAATTTGTTCATCCATTACCTAGTTAATGGACATTTGGGTTGTTTACAGTTTTTGGCAAGGGAGCAGTGTGACAGTCAAATGATAAGTGTATGTTTAACAAGAGACTGTCAGACTTGAAAGTGGCTATACCATTTTGCATTCCCATTAGCAATGTATGTGAGTTCCAGTTGCTCTGCATCCTCACCAGCAATTGGTATTGTCAGATTTTATTTTCTCCATTCTAATAGGTGTATAATGGTATCTCATTGTTTTAATTTGCATTTTCCTAATGAATAATTTTGAGTACTACAGTCATTCTTTGGTATCCTTGGGGGATTGGTTTCTGGGTGGCTGCCCCCCACCTCCTCCCACAGGATACCAAAATCTGCAGATGCTTAAGTCCCTCATATAAAGTGGCATAGTATTTGCGTATAAACTATGCACATCCTACCCATATACTTTGTCATCTCTAGATTACTTATAATACCTAATACAATGTAAATAGTTGTAAATACAATGTAAATGCTATGCAAATAGTTTCTGGTGTGGGGGCAAATTCAAGTTTTGTATTTTGGAACTTATGTAATTTTATTTTACTGAAAATTTTTGTTCTGCAGATGTGGAACCCTCAGATACACAGAAGGGCCAACTGTCTTTTCATGTGCTTATTTGCCATCTGTATCTGTGATGAAGTGTCTCTTCAAACCCCTTGCTGTTTTAAAAATTGGGCTGTTTTCCTCTTTCAGTGTTGGAGAGTTCTTTATATATTCTGCACAAAAAATTCCTTATCAGAGAGGGGGTTTACAAATATTTCTTCCCAGTCTGTGGCTATCTTTTCATTTCTCTGCAATGTCTTAACACAAATTTTTCATTTTTTCAATTTTCAAGGTTTTCATTTATCAAAAAAATTTTTTTTATGGTTTATGCTTTTTGTGTCGTAAGGATTCTCTGCCAAACCAACAGTGACAAAGATTTTTCTGATGCTTTTTTCTAGAGATCTTAGGTGCACCTTTAGATCTATCATGCATTTTGTGTTAATTTTATAATACAGTGTGAGGTATAGATTGAGTTCATTTTTTTGGCAGATGGATGACCAATATTCCAGGACCATTTGTTCAAAAGACTGTCATTTTCCATTGATTTACTTTAGCACCTTTGTTGAAAATCAGTTGACCGTATGTGTGGGTCACTTTTTTTGGGCTCTTTTGTTCCATTGCTCTGTAGGTCTGTATTTTAACCAATACCACATTGACTTCACTATTACAGCTTTATAATAAGCTTTGAAATCAGGTGGTGGGAATCAGCCAGCTTTGTTCTTTTAAAGTAGTTTGTTCCAAGGCCTTAGCTTTTCCATAGAGATTTCAGAATCAGCTTGTCGATTTCTACAAAAAATCTGCTGGGATTTTGTTGAGGTTGCTTGATGATGTAAATAGTTTTGGGGAGAATTGACATCTTAATATCATCTTCCATTGATGAACATGATATCTCTCCATTTATTTAGGTTTTCTTTTATTTCTCTTACCAGTGTTCTGCAGTTTTCAGCATAAAATTCTTGCACACATTTTGTTAGATTTATCCTTTCCTAAATATTTCATGTTTTTTGATGCTATTATAAAGTACAGCTGAGTTTTATAAATTGACCTTGTATCCTGTGACCCTGCTAAACTCAATTATTAATACTAGTCTCATTTTTGTGGATTGCTTGGGATTTTCTATATACATGATCATTTTGCCTGCAAATAAACATGCAAGAAATAAAAATTCAAAGAAAAAGTTTTATTCCTTCCTTTCCAGACTAAGCCTTTTATTTCTTTTTCTTGCCTTTTTTCGATGGCTAGGGCCATTCTAGTATGAGTGGTAGGAGTAGACATCTTTGTCTTGTTCCTGATCTTAGTGAGAAAGTATACCATTAGTGAAAAAACATACTATCAAGTATGATACAGTTGTAGGTTTTTGGTACATGTCCCTTTAGTTGGTTAAGTTCCCTCCAAATCTAATTTGCTTAGCGTTTTTTTATCGTGAATGTGTTGAATTTTGTCACCACTGTTTTCTGCACCTATTGGGATGATCACATGGTTTTTCTGTTATTGTCTGAAAAGGCAAATTGCATTAACTGGTTTTCTCTTTTTAAAAAATATTTATTTATTTATTTTCGGCTGTGTCAGGTCTTATTTGTGGCACACAGGATCTTTCGTTGCAGTGCTCAGGCTCTTGTTGCAGTGCACAGGCTTCTCTCTAGTTGTGATGTACAGGCTCAGTAGTTGCAGCATGTGGGCTTAGTTGCCCTGCTGCATGTGGGATCTTAGTTCCCTCACCAGAGATTGAACCTGAGTCCCCTGCACTGGAAGGTGGATTCTTAACCACTGGACCACCAGGGAAGTTCCTGCATTAACTGGTTTTCAATGTTGAACTAACCTTGCATTTCCGAGATAAACACCACTTAGTCATAGTGTATTATCTATTTTATATATTGTTAAATTCAATTTGCTTATTTGTTTAAGGTTTTTTGCGTCTATGCTTATGAGGGATGTTGATTTGTAGTTTTTTGTGGTGTTTTTATCCGGTTTTAGTATCAGGGTAATAGTTTCAAAAAGTTGAGAAGTGTTTCATCATCTTTTATTTTCTGGAAGAGTTGTATGGGATTCTTATCATTACATCCTTAAATGTTTGGTATATTTTTACCTATGAAGCCACCTGACCTGGAAGGTTTCTGTAACTTTGTCCCCAATTTGGAAATCTTTATCATGTGACCTAAGGAATTTACAAACTAGCTTAGGGCACTATTACACATATAATCAACAGAGAAAATAGTACAATGCACTATATAAATACTAAAGATTAACTGGCATAATAAAAAAGAACAAATTAATGCCATTTGCAGTGACATGGATGGACCTAGAGATTGTCATATTGAGTGAAGTAAGTCAGACAAAGACAATATGACAATGACAATATGACAGTGATATCCTATATCATATGATACTGCCTATATGTGGCATCTAAAAAAATTCTACAAATGAACCTATTTACAAACCAAACTGAGTCACAGATGTAGAAAACTTACGGTTTCCAACGGGGAAAGGGGAGGGAGGGATAAATTTGGAGATTGGGATTGACATATACACATTACTATGTATAAAATAGATAACTAATAAGAACCTACTGTATAGTGTAGGGAACTCCATTCAATACTCTGTAACGACCTATATGGGAATAGAATCTTAAAAAGAGTGGATATATGTACTGATATATGTATACATATATCAGTTAGTTTCTGCTGTACAGCAGAAACTAACACAGCATTGTAAATCAACTATACTCCAATAAAAAAAAGAAAGAAAAAAAGATTAACTGGCATAAATGTGGAGGGTGGTCTGGGGCACACCATGAAAAAGAAAGACATCATCTGTATAATGGAAGTTCAAGTCCTTAGCCTGACTTTCAATGCTTTCTACAGTCTATCTATCTCTCAGGACTTCAGCCTTATCCCCCAGGACTCCTAGGACTCCTCTGTATTCAAAACCAATAACTCATTGTCCCCTAAGTTCACCTATCTCTACAGCTTCTTTTTGTGATAGAAGGTTTTTGCTACTAATTCAATTACTTTAATAGATCTAGGACTATTCAGGTTATCTACATTTATTGAGTGAGTTTTGAGAGGAAACTTTTTATAAAGGAATTTGTCCATTTTATGTAAACTATCAAACTGGCATAAAGTTATTCATAATATTTCTTATTTTAATGCCTGTGTGATCAGTAGAGATACCTTTTCTTTAATTCCTAATATTGGTAATTTGTGTTGAAGTTTTTTCTTGGTCAGAAATTTATCATTTTTATTGAACTTCTTAAAAGAAACAGGTTGTCATTTAATTGTTCTGTAAGGTTTTACTATTTTCAATTTCATCAATTTATGCTTTTTATTATTTTCTTTTGTCTGCTTGCTTTTGGATTTAATTTGATATTTTCTAGTTTTTTAAGGTGTAAGTTTAGATTATTGATATAAAAATATTGGTTATATTTTTAATATAAGCATTTCATCATGTCTCAGAAATTTTGATATATTGCATTTTTATTTTTATTAAGCAAAATCTTTTCAGTTTCCTTTTTAAATTCCTCTTTCTTTGATACATGAGTTATTTAGAAGTGTGTTGTTCAATTTCCAAATATTTGGGGATTTTCCAGTTATTGTTCTGTTATTGATTTCTAGTGTAATTCTGTGTGTACAGATAATACACTTTTAGTTATTTTAAGTTTGATTTTAGTTATTTTAAGTTTGTTAAGTTTGTTTGATAGCCCACATGATCTGTCTTGGTGACTATTCCACATGCACTTATAAAGTATGTGTGTTCTAGGGACTTCCCTGGCGGTCCAGTAGTTAAGACTCCACACTCCCAATGCAGGGGGCATGGGTTCAGTCCCTGGTCGGGGAACTAAGATCCTGCATGCCTCATGGCACGGCCAAAAAAAATAAAATAAAAAATTTAAAAATAAAAAAAACCCAAAACACTTAAAAATAAATCTGCCATCTAGTGGGAGACAGAGCTTCATAAGTCTTTTGCATTTCTGTGTGTCTTGCAAGCAAGGTACTGACTGCCCTTTGTTTCTGACTGTCTTTTTCAAGGAAGTTTATTTAGCAAACAACCTTGGAAGATAGTATCTTTCTAGAGCAAGGAGCAGGCATGCTTACTGCCCACATAAAAAATTTAGTTCTCCAAGTTCAGGGTTTTTCTGCTATAACAAAGCACTATATGTCAGTGTCATGTGGCCCTAGTTGCATTGCTCTGTGCTAATTGATATTTGGGGAACCGGTAGAAAAAACAAAAACTGATACTCTGGGTATTTCCATTGGTAGGAATAATAAGCTGCCCTTCTGTAACTCAAATGTCTCATATCTTCTGCCAGCATCCATGAAACTGTGACAGGCCAACCTGTTGACTTGCAAGTAGGGTAAAATTTCAGATACTTCACAGTTCTTGAATCCATCTTTCTTGTTTTTTATTAGTCCCATTTCTTCTTTTTATCTATTTTTCTGTCTTTTGGATTGTTTTTATTATGATTCCATTTTGTCTATTGGCTTGTTAGCTATACCTCATTTAAAAAGTTTTTTACATGATTCCCCTAGGGATTACAATATACATATTTGACTTATTATAGTTTACCTTCATTAGTATTTTACTGCCTCATAATGTATGGTGTTAGAACTTTATTCCTCACATTGTTCATTCTCTTTTGTCATACTTTTAGATGTGTTATAAATTCCTCAGTACATTGTTGCTATCTTTGCTTTAGATAGTCAGTAACAAGATTCACATATACCTACCTGAATATCTGGTTGGGAAGTCCCATCTTTTCTGTCTTATCAGTTTTTAACTTTTGGATTGGAAATAATTTTTCAGGTCATTTTTTTTTTAAGAGACGTGAGGGTTTGTTGTTGTTTTTTTTTTTTTACCAGGTGGATCTTTTCTTGGCTTCAGCTTGAGGTCTTTTCATACATAACCTTCCCACCTCCTCTTAGAGGAAACCTGAGTGCTGAATCCAGTTCTGTATAGGCTCCCTTTTAAAGTGTTGGCTAGTGTTGAGTGTCAAGGAATTAGCAGCAGGAAAAGCTGGAGGGAAGGTCAATAAGGGCATTTCCTTTTCTCCTCTTCTTAATTTCCTTCAGACAGCTAAAGAAAAGAAAAGGTACTTTCTGCTGCAGTCTTTATACCTTGTTTCAACTCTAGAGGGTTCCTTTTTCTATAGATTCCATTGTTAAAAACAGTTTGTTATGGCATTCAAGGATTTTTAAACTATCACCCATAATCATGGTTCCCTGTAATAGCTGTTTCCTGCTGTCCTTCAGGCTTTGTGCATAACATTCCACTGAGTTGACAAATCATAATTTATGAAATATTTCTTTATGTAGTTTCAGCTTTTTCATTACTATAAATTATGCCACAGTGAACATCCTTTTGCATCTCTTTTGCACTTCATGAGGTATATTTCCATGAGTGGGTTTGTGTATTTTAAAACTACCAGCAATTATATAGGTAAATATATATATTTGCCTATATAAATATATTTATATATATTTATTATATATTACAAAAGTAGGTTAGAAAGAGGAAGAAACCTGGAAAATACTTACCCTGGGGTTTGGGGAATCTTATAACTTTGCCTAGAGAAAAGAAGGTGAAGAAATTGTATAGACTTGTTGAAGACAGGCTATTGCAAGGAAATTTTCAAAAATTTGGCTATGGATCTCTACTGTTCTTTTTCCAGAGGTTAGTATTTGAGGTTTCAATACCTCTTGATTGTTTTTAAAAAATTTTTTTTATTGTGTAAAATACATATAAATTTTCTATATTAACTATTTTTTAAGTGTACAGGTCACTATTTAATATCACCATCCATCTTCATAACTCTTCATCCTGTTAAACTAAAACCCTATGCTCATAACTCCCACAATCCTCTCATCTCCCCCACCCTGCCACCAACCCCTGGCAATCACAATTCTACTTTTTGTCTCTGATTTAAGTACCTCATTTAAGTGGAATCAAACAGTATTTGTCTTTTTATAACTGGCTATTTCACTTAGCATAATGTCCTCAAGGTTTATCCATGTTGTAGTATATGTTAAAATTTCTTTCCTTAAAGGCTAAAGAACATTCCATTGTGTATATATATATATATATATATCTCACATTTTGCTTATCCATTCAGCCATCAACAGACACTTGGGTTGCTTTCATGTTTTAGCTATTGTAAATAAAGTTCTGAACATGGGTGTACATATATCTCTTGGAGACCCTGATTTCAATTCTTTTGAGTATATATCCTCAGAAGTGGAATTGCTGGGTCATATGGTAAATCTGTCTTTGATTTTTTGAAGAAACACCATATTGTTTTTCACAACAACCCTACCATTTTACATTCTCACCAACAGCATGCAACAGTTACAGATTCTCCACATCCTCACCGACATCTGTTGTTTTGGTTTTTTGATAGTAGCCATCCTAATGGGTGTGAGGTGGTATCTCATTGTAGTTTTTATTTTCTTTTTAAAATGTTTATTGTGGAAAATACATTTAACATGATATCTACCCTTTAACAAAATTATAAGTGTACAACACTTTTTCCTTTTTTTTAATCCTGCATGTATGTTAAATTTTATAGAGTGCTTTCTTTCATTAATGATTATATGAATTTTCTATCTTACAATACTGCAATAATTTACATTAATTGACATTGTGGTTTTGATTTACACATTTCCCTAATGATTATTGATGCTTAGCATCTTTTCATTTGCTTATCTGTCATTTGTGTATCTTTGGAGAAATATCTATTCAAGTGTTTGCCCATTTTTTAATCCAACTGCTTTTTGAGTTTTAGGGATTCTCTATATATTCTAGATATTAATCCCTTATCACATATATGATTGGCAAATATTTTCTCCCGTTCTGTGGGTTGCCTTTTTACTCTGGATGGTGTCTTTCAGTGCAGAGAATGTTTAAATTTTCACGAAGTCCAGTTTGCCAATTTTTTTCTTTTGTTGCCTGTGTCTTTCATGTCATATCCAGGGAATTATTGCCAAATTCAGTGTTGTGTAGCTTTTATTGTGTTTTTTCCTGAGTTTTATGGTTTTAGGGCCTACATTTAAGTCTTTGATTCATTGTATATGGTATTGGATAGGGTTTAACGTCATTTTCTTTTGCATGTGAATATCCAGTTTTCCTAGCACCACTTGTTGAAGACTGTCCTTTCTCTATTGCATGGTTGTGGCACCCTTGTCAAAAATAATTTCACCATGTGAAGGTTTATTTCTGGGCTTTCTCTATTCTATTGGTCTATATATCTGTCTTGATTCCAGTACCACACTATTTGGAGCTTTGTAGTACGTTTTGAAATCAGGAAGTGAGGCTTTTAGCTTTGTTCTTCCTTTTCAAGATTGTTTTGGTTATTCAGAGTCCCTGGTTTTAGGATGGGTTTTGGTTTTTTTTTTCTATTCCTGGAAAAAATATCAGGATTTTGATAAGAAATACATTACATTTGTTAGGAATCTATAGATCACTTTGGGTAGTCTTGACATCTGTGGGGTAGTACTGACAATACTAAGTCTTCCAATAAATGAGCATGGGATATATCCGTTTTTTAATGTCTTCTTTAATTTCTCTCAGCAATGATTTGTAGTTTTCATTGTACAAGTGTTTCAACTCCTTAGATAAGTTCATTCCTAAGTATTTTATACTTTTGATGTTACTGTAAATGGAATTGTTTTTGTAATTTCCTTTTCAGATTGTTTATTATTGGTGATTATTAGTGATAGAAATATAACTGATTTTTGTGTTGACTTTATATTCTGTTACTTTGCTGCATTAACATTTTAGTGTCGCAATTTTTTGTAGACTGGGGTTTTCTCTATCAAAGATCATATCTGTAAACGATGATAATTTTACTTCCTCTTTTCCATATTAGATGCTTTTTATTTCTCTTTCTTGTCTAATTGCTCTAGTTAGAACTACCAGTACTAAGTTGAATAAAAGTGAGGAAGGTTGACATCCTTGCTTTATACCTGATCTTAGAGGAAAGGCTTTCACATTTTTTTAAATTGAGGTATATTGGCTTACAATATTATATAAGTTTCAGGTGCACAGCACAGTGATTCACAATTTTTAAAGGTTATACTCCATTTATAGTTATTATGAAATATTGGCTGTATTCCTTGTGCTGTACAATATATATTGTAACTTATTTATTTGATACGTAATAGTTTGTACTTCTTAATCCCCTACCTCTATCCTGTCCCTCCCCTCTTCCCTCTCACCACTGGTAACCACTAGTTTGTTCTCTGTATCTGTGAATCTGTTTCTTTTTTGTTATATTCACTAGTTGGCTTTACATTTTAGATTCTACATTTAAATAATATACAGTATTTATCTTTCTGTGTCTGACTTATTTCACTTAGCATAATTCTCTCCAAGTCCATCCATGTTGTTGCATATGGCAAAATTTTATTCATTTTTATGGCTGAACTGTATTCCTTTGTCTGTGTGTGTGTGTGTGTGTGTGTGTGTGTGTGTGTGTATTGCATCTTCTTTATTCATCTGTTAATGGACACTTATTTTGCTTCTATATCTTGGCTATTGCAAATAATGCTGCTATGAACATTGGGGTGCATATATCTTCGAGTTAGTGTTTTCGTTTTCTTCAGATGTATACCCTGGAGTGGAATTGCTGGATCATATGGTAGTTCTATTTTTAGTTTCCTTTTTAATTAACTAGTTTAAAAAATTTTATTGAAGTATAGTTGATTTACAATGTTGTGTTAACTTCTGGTGTACGACAAAGTGATTCAGTCATTCATATATATTATTTTCCATATGGTTTATCACAGGCTACTGAATGTAGTTCCCTGTGCTATACCGTAGAACCTTGTTGTTTATCTATTTTATATATAGTAGTTTGTAACTGCTAATCCCAAACTCCTAATTTATCCCTCCCCCACCCTCTTTCCCCTTTGGTAACCATAAATTTGTTTTCTATGTCTGTGAATTATTTCTAGTTTTTTTTGAGGAACCTCCATAACTGTTTTCCACAGTGGCTGCACCAGTTTATATTCCCACCAACATTGTACAAGGATTCCCTTTACTCCACATCCTTGCCAACCCTTATTATTTATGGTCTTTTTGATGATAGCCATTCTAACAGGTGTGAGGTGATATTGGTAATACCTCATTGTGGTTTTTTTTAACAATATTTATTTATTTAGGCTGTGCTGGGTCTTAGTTGCAGCATGTTTAGTTGAGGCATGTGTGATCTTTAGTTGCGGCATGCAGGCTATTAGTTGCGACATGCAGGCTTCTTAGTTGCAGCACATGGGCTCTTACTTGTGGTGTGCAGCTTTCTTAGTTGCAACATGTGAACTCGTAGTTGCAGCATGCATGTGGGATCTAGTTCCCCAACCAGGGATCGAACCCAGGCCCCCTGCATTGGGAGTGCAGATCATTCTTACCCACTGGACCACCAGGGAAGTTCCTCATTGTGGTTTTGATTTGCATTTCTCTGATGACTAGCAATGCTGAGCACCTTTTCATGTGCCTGTTGGCCATCTCTATGTCCTCTTTGGAAAAACGTATATTCAGGTCTTCTGCTCATTTTTTAATTGGATTGTTTGTTTTTTTTGATGTTGAGTTGTCTGAGCTGTTTATATATTTTGGATATGAACCCCTTATTGGTCATATCATTTTCAAATACTTTCTCCCATTCAGTAGGTTGTTTTTTTGTTTTGTTGATGGTTTCCTTTGCTGTGCAAAAGCTCTTAATTAGGCATTTGTTTATTTTTGCTTTTGTTTCCTTTTCTGCCTTAGGAGACAGGTCCAAAAAAATACCACTATGATTTATGTCAAAGAGTTGTTGTGTCTATGTTTTCTTCTAGGAGTTTCATGGTTTCCAGTCTTACATTTAGGTCTTTAATCCATTTTGAAACTTTGAGTATGATGTTTGCTGTGAGTTTTTCAGGTATGGTTCTTATTATGTTGAGATGCTTTCCTCCTATTCCTAATTTGTTGAGTGTTTTTATAATGAAAGGCTGTTGAGGTTTGTCAAATGCTTTTTCTGTATCAACTGAAGTGATCATGTGGGTGTTTTTCCCCTTTCATTCTGTTAATGTGTTATATTACATTAATCAATTTTTGTATGTTGAACCATCCTTGGATTCCAGGAATAAATACCACTTAGTCATGGCATATAACCTTTTAATATGCTTCTGAATTTGGTTTGCTAGTATTTTGTTGAGGATTTTTACATCATTGTTCATAAGGAATATTGGCTCTGTAGTTTTCTTATAGTGTGTTTGTCTGGCTTTGGTGTCAGGGTAATGCTGACCTCATAGAATGAGTTAGGAAAAATTCCCTATCCTTTCATTTTTTGGAAAAGCTTGGGAAGGATTAATATTAGTTCTTTAAATGTTTGGTGGAGTTCAGCAATGAAGCCATCAGGTCCAGAGCTTTTCTTTGTTGAGAGATTTTTGATTACTGATTCTATCTCCTTTATGGTCTATTCAGATTTTCTATTTCTTCATGATTTAATGTTGGTAGGTTTTGTGTTTCTAGGAATTTTTCCATTTCATCTAGGTTATTCAATTTGTTGGCATATAGTTGTTCATAATACTCTCATAATCCTTTTTATTTTTGTAGAATCAGTAGCAATGTCCCCACTTTCATTTCTGTTTTTAGTAATTTTGAGTCTTTTTTTCTTAGTTCATCTAGCTAAAGTTGTATCAATTTTGTTGATCTTTTCAAAGAACTAACTTTTGGGTTTCATTGAGTTTTCTCTTTTGTTTTTCTGTTCTCTGTTTCATTGATTTCTGCCCTAGTCTGTATTATTTCCTTTCTTCTGCTAGCTTTGGTTTCAGTTTGTTCCTTTTTCTAGTTCCTTAAGTTGTAAATTTAGGTTGTTGATTTCAGATTTTTTTAAAATGTAAGCATTTTATAGCTATACATTTTCCTCTTAACACTGCTTTTACTTCATCTCACAAGTTGTGATACGCTGAGTTTTTGTTTTCATTTATCTCTGTTGTTTAATTTCCCTTGTTACTTCTTCTTTGACTCATTGGTTGTTTAAGAGTATGTTGTTTAATTTCCACAATTTATAAATTTCCCTATTTTACTTCTCATTGATTTCTAACTTTGTCCTGTTGCGGTCAGAAAAGATAACTTTGTATGACATTTATCTTTCTAAATCTATTGAGACTTAATTCGAGGTCTAACATGTAGTCTATCTTGTAAAATGGCCCTTGTGCACTTGAGAAGAATGTATATTCTAGTTGTTGGGTGGAGCGTTCTGTATATGTCTTAGATCTAATTGGTTCATTGTGTTGTTTAAGTCTTCTGTTTTCTAATTTATCTTCTGTCTGATTGTTCTATTCATTATTGAGAGTGGGGTATTCAAGTCTCCAACTATTATAGTAGAGCTGTCTATTTTTCCCTTCATTTCTGTTTTTGCTTCATATATTTTGCTGGTATGTTATTAAGTGCCTAAATATTCATAATTAATTATGAACTGTAGTGTACCTTTTATTAATATATGATATCTCCCTTCTCTCTTGTAATCTTTTTTGGTTTAAAGTCTATTTATCTGATATTAATATAGCAAATCCTGCTCTCTTTTCATTACTATTTGCATGGAATATCTCTTTCCATCCTTGTACTTTCAATCAATTTGTATTTTGGGATCTAAAGTGAGTCTTTTGCAGGCAACATATATTTTGGATCATGTATTTTTATGCATTCTGCCAATCTTTGTCTTTTTTTTTTTTTTTTTTTTTTTTTTTTTGCGGTATGCGGGCCTCTCACTGTTGTGGCCTCTCCCGTTGCGGAGCACAGGCTCCGGACGCACAGGCTCAGCGGCCATGGCTCATGGGCTTAGTTGCTCCGCGGCATGTGGGATTTTCCCGGACCAGGGCACGAACCCGTGTCTCCTGCATCGGCAGGCGGATTCTCAACCACTGCGCCACCAGGGAAGCCCCAATCTTTGTCTTTTAACTGGCAAGTTTAATCCATTTACATTTAAAGTAATTACTGGTAATAAGGGACTTGCTTCTGCCATTTTGCTATTTGTTTTTATGAGTTATAGTTTTTTTTCCCCCCTAATTTTCTGCAGTCCTGTTTAGTTGATTTTTTAGTAGTAAAAATTTTAAATTCCATTCTCATTTTCTTTTGTGTATATTCTATTGGTATCTTCTTTCTGGTTACCATGGGTGTTACATTTAACATTCAATAGTTGCAACATTCTAAGTTGAATTTATACCAGATTTATTTCAATAACATACAAAAACTCTGCTCCTTTATGGCTCTGTCTCCCTGGTTTCAGTTGTCAGTTCACAAAATTGAGTCTTTTAAACACTGTATGCCCCAAAACATAAAATAATAATTCTTTTAAATGCATCAATTTCTTAAATTTTGTAGAAAGCAACATGTGGAATTACTAACCAAAATTACAATAATCCTATTGTTTTTTGTGTACACACACACACACACACACACACACATATATATTTTGACCACACTGTGTGGCTTCTGGGATCCTAGTTCCCCGACCAGGGATCGAACCTGGGCCCTCAGCAGCAAAAGTGCAGAGTCTTAACCACTGAACTACCAGGGAATTCCCCTAGACTAATAATTTTTTTAAAAAATACATTAATCTCTTAAATCATGTAGAAAAAAAGTGGAGATAGAGACTTTTAAAAATAATTCTAGTTTTCATAATTACTTGTGTACATTTACCTTTGTTGAGATCTTTATTTCTTCATTTTTTTTTAAATTGGAGTATAGTTGCTTTACAATGTTTTGTTAGTTTCTGCTGTGCAGCAAAGTGAATCAGCCACACATATACATATATCCCCTCTTCCTTGGATTTCCTTCCCATTTAGATCACAGAGCATTGAGTAGAGTTCCCCGTGCTATACAGTGTGTTCTCATTAGTCCTTTATATTGTTTTGAGTTACTGTCTAGTGTCCTTTCATTTCACCCTTGAACATTTCTTGCAGGGCAGGCTTAGTGATAATAAACTTTTTCAGCTTTTGTTTATCTGAGA
The DNA here is from genome assembly GCF_026419965.1 of Kogia breviceps. Taxonomy (NCBI): domain Eukaryota; kingdom Metazoa; phylum Chordata; class Mammalia; order Artiodactyla; family Physeteridae; genus Kogia; species Kogia breviceps. The sequence goes on along the minus strand of NC_081310.1, from coordinate 66,832,448 downwards.
ATGTCTTAATTTCTCCCTCAGTCTTGAAGGATAGTTTTGTGAGATATAGGATTATCAGTTGAAAGTTTTTTTCTTTTAGCACTTTGAATGTATCAGCTGCACTGCTTTCTGGCTTCCAGAGTTTCTGATAAGAAATCTGATTGTCTTATTGAGGATCTTTTGTATGTGACAAGTCACTTTTCTCTTGCTGCTTTCAAGATTCTTTATCTTTGGTTTTCGAACATTTATTATAAGTGGGTCTCTTTGAGTTCATCTTACTTGGAGTTTGTTGAGCTTCTTGGATGTTTATTTTCATGTCTTTCATCAAATTTGGTAAGTTTTCAGCCATCTTTTATTTAAATATTCTCTCTGCCCCTTTCTCTCTTCTCCTTCTGGGATTCCCACAGTGTATATGTTGGTCCACTTGATGGTGTGCCACAGGTCCCTTAGCTCTGTTTACTTTTCTTCCATCTTTTTCTTTATGTTCTTCAGACTCATTAATTCCTATTGTCCTATCTTCTTCAGGTTTCCCTATTCTTTCTTCTGGCAGCTCAATTCTGCCTTTGAATCCCTCTACTGAATTTTACTTTTCAGTTATACTTTTTTTTGGCTGTGTTGGGTCCTCGTTGCTGCACATGGGCTTTCTCTGGTTGTGGCAAGCAGGGGCTACTCTTTGTTGCAGTGTGTGCAGGCTTCATTGCGGTGGCTTCTCTTGTTGCAGAACATGGGCTCCAGGCATGAGGGCTTCAGTAGTTGCGGCGTGGGCTCTAGAGCTCAGGCTCAGTAGTTGTGGCACATGGGCTTAGTTGCTCCGTGGCATGTGGGATCTTCCCAGACCAGGGATCAAACCTGTGTCCCCTGCATTGGCAGGAGGATTCTTAACCACTGCGCCACCAGGGAAGTCCCTCAGTTATACTTTTTAGCTCCAGAAATTTTTTAGTTTCTTTTTAGATTTCCTATATCATTTGCTTGACTTTCTCCACATCTTCCTTAGTTTTTGAGCATTCTTAAGATGATATGTTAGACTTTGTCTAGCAGATCTGCAATCGGGTCTTTCTCAGGGACAGTTTCTATTGATTTAGTTTTTTTCCCTTGAATGGGCAATATTTTCCTGTTTCTTTGTGTGTCTTGCGATTTTTTTGCTGAAAACTGGACATTTGAATCTAATAATGTTATCTCTGGAAATCAGATTCTCCCCCTTACCTGAGTTTTTTTGTTATTATTATTATTTTATTGGGTTGTCTCTGTACCAAGGATCAGCTGGAGGTTTAAACGTAAGGTCTTCTCAGTTCTTTTTTGAACCTGAGCACTTTCTAATTTTCCCCATATATGTATTTGGTTTTGAATGTCATAGTCTTTTAATGTCCGGCTGCCAACATGGGAAAAAGAGAAAAATGAAAGGGAGGGAGAAAAGGGCACTGGCACTTTAAATCCCCTGTAAGTTCACTTCAGCTGTAGGGGAAGTGGCTTGCAACAATGGGTGGAGGTGCAACAACAATGGCACCTCCTCTTTGTACCTCTGTGATGAGAAGCAGCCATCACCAATTAGAATACAACTTTCCAGTATTTGGAGAACAGGGTCCTTTTTACCCATGCTGTATGTGTGCAAGCTGCTCCAGGAACATATGCACAGCTGCCTGCCATGTGGATGGGGATGGGGAATAGTACTGTGCTAAGAGCTGAAACTGACCAAAATTAACCATAGTTTACCTTCCATATAGAAAACACACATGAAATTAATATAATTTTTTAACAACTTTATTGGAGTATAATTGCTTTACAATGTTGTGTTAGTTTCTGCTGTTTAACAAAGTGAATCAGCTATATGCATACGTATATCTCCAATCCCCTCCCTCTTGTATCTCCCTCCCACCCTCCTTATCCCACACCTCTAGGTGGTCACAAAGCACCAAGCTGATTTCCCTGTGCTATGCAGCTGCTTCCCACTAGCTATCTATTTTACATTTGGTAGTGTATATATGTCAATGTTACTCTTTCACTTCGTCCCAGCTTACCCTTCCCCCTCCCCGTGTCCTCAAGTCCATTCTCTACGTCTATGTGTTTATTCCTGTCCTGCCCCTAGGTTCATGAGAACCATTTTTTTTCTTAGATTCCATATATATGTGTTAGCATACGGTATTTGTTTTTCTCTCTCTGACTTACTTCACTCTGTATGACAGACTCTAGGTCCATCCACCTCACTACCAATAACTCAATTTTGTTTCTTTTTATGGCTGAGTAATATTCCATTGTACATATGTGCCACATCTTCTTTATCCATTCATCTGTCAGTGGACACTTAGGTTGCGTCCATGTCCTGGCTATTGTAAATAGTGCTGCAGTGAACGCTGTGGTACGTGACTCTTTTTGTGTTTCTCAGGTATATGCCCAGTAGTGGGATAGCTGGATCATATGGTAATTCTATTTTTAGTTTTTTAAGGAACCTCCATACTGTTCTCCTTAGTGGCTGTATCAATTTACATTCCCACCAACACTGCAAGAGGGTTCCCTTTTCTCCACACCCTCTCCAGCAATTATTGTTTGTTGATTTTTTGATGAGGGCCATTCTGACCAGTGTGAGGTGATACCTCATTGTGGTTTTGATTTGCATTTCTCTAATGATTAGTGATGTTGAGCATCTATTCATGTGTTTGTTGGCAATCTGTATATCCTTTGAAGAAATATGTATTTAGGTCTTCTGCTCATTTTTGGATTGGGTTGTTTGTTTTTTTTGATATTGAGCTGCATGAGCTGCTTGTATATTTTGGAGATTAATCCTTTGTCAGTTGCTTTATTTGCAAATATTTTCTCCCATTCTGAGGGTTGTCTTTTCGTCTTTTTTTATGGTTTCATTTGCTGTGCAAAGGCTTTTAAGTTTCATTAGGTCCCATTTGTTTATTTTTGTTTTTATTTCCATTTCTCTAGGAGGTGGGTCAAAAAGGATCTTGCTATGATTTATGTCATAGAGTGTTCTGCCTGTATTTTCCTCTAGCAGTTTTATATTGTCTGGCCTTACATTTAGGTCTTTAATCCATTTTGAGTTTATTTATATGTATGGTGTTACGAAGTGTTCTAATTTCATTCTCTTACATGTAGCTGTCCAGTTTCCCCAGCACCACTGATTGAAGAGGCTGTCTTTTCTCCATTATATATTCTTGCCTCGTTTATCAAAGATAAGGTGACCATATGTGCATGGGTTTATCTCTGGGCTTTCTATCCTGTTCCATTGATCTATATTTCTGTTTTTGTGCCAGTACCATACTGTCTTGATTACTATAGCTTTGTAGTATAGTCTGAAGTCCAGGAGCCTGATTCCTCCAGCTCCATCTTTCTTTCTCAAGATTGCTTTGGCTATTTGGGGTCTTTTGTGTTTCCATACAAATTGTGAAATTTTTTGTTCTACTTCTGTGACAAATGCCATTGGTAGTTTGATAGGGATTGCATTGAATCTTTAGATTGCTTTGGGTAATATAGTCATTTTCACATATTGATTCTTCCAATCCAAGAACATGGTATATATCTCTCCATCTGTTTGTAACATTTTAAATTTCTTTCATCAGTGTCTTATAGTTTTCTGCATACAGGTCTTTTGTCTTCTTAGGTCGGTTTATTCCTAGGCATTTTCTTCTTTTTGTTCCAGTGGTAAATGGGAGTGTTTCCTTAATTTCTCTTTCAGATTTTTCATCATTAGTGTATAGGAATGCAAGAGATTTCTGTGCACTAATTTTGTATCCTGCTACTCTACCAAATTCATTCATTAGCTCTAGTAGTTATCTGGTAGCATCTTTAGGATTCTCTATGTATAGTATCATGTCATCTGCAAACAGTGACAGTTTCACTTCTTTTCTGATTTGGATTCCTTTTCTTTTGCTTCTCTGGTTGCTGTAGCTAAAACTTCCCCAAACTATGTTGAATTATAGTGGTGAAATTGGACAACCTTGTCTTGTTCCTGATCTTAGTGGAAATGGTTTCAGTTTTTCACCATTGACAACAATGTTGGCTGTGAGTTTTTCATATATGGCCTTTATTATGTTGAGGTAAGTTCCCTCTATGCCTACTTTCTGCAGGGTTTTTATCATAAATGGGTGTTGAATTTTGTCGAAAGCTTTTTCTGCATCTACTGAGACGATCATATGGTTTTTCTCCTTCAGTTTGTTGATATGGTTTATCACGTTGATTGATTTGCGTATATTGAAGAATCCTTGCATTCCTGGAATAAACCCCACTTGATCATGATGTATGATCCTTTTAATGGGCTGTTGGATTCTGTTTGCTAGTATTTTGTTGAGGATTTTTGCATCTATGTTCATCAGTGATATTGGCCTGTAGTTTTCTTTTTTTGTGACCTCCTTGTCTGATTTTGGTATCAGGGTGATGGTGGCCTCGTAGAATGAGTTTGGGAGTGTTCCTCCCTCTGCTATATTTTGGAAGCGTTTGTGAAGGATAGGTGTTAGCTCTTCTCTAAATGTTTGATAGAATTCGCCTGTGAAGCCATCTGGTCCTAGGCTTTTGTTTGTTGGAAGATTTTTAATCACAGTCTCAATTTCAGTGCTTGTGATTGGTCTGTTTATATTTTCTATTTGTTCCTGGTTCAGTCTCAGATGGTTGTGCTTTTCTAAGAATATGTCAGTTTCTTCCATGTTGTCCATTATATTGGCATAGAGTTGCTTGTAGTAATCTCTCATGATCCTTTGTATTTCTGCAGTGTCATTTGTTACTTCTCCTTTTGCATTTCTAATTCTGTTGATTCGAGTCTTCTCCCTTTTTTTCTTGATGAGTCTGGCTAATGGTTTATCAATTTTGTTTATCTTCTCAAAGAGCTAGCTTTTAGTTTTATTGATCTTTGCTGTTGTTTCTTTCATTTTTTTCATTTATATCTGATCTGATCTTCATGATTTCTTTCCTTCTGCTAACTTTGGGTTTTTTGTTGTTGTTCTTCTTCTTGTTTCTCTAATTGCTTTAGGTGTAAGGTTAAGTTGTTTATTTGAGGATTTTCTTGTTTCTTGAGGTAGGCTTGTATTGCTATAAACTTCCCTCTTAGAACTGCTTTTGCTGCATCCCATAGGTTTGGGGTCGTCGTGTTTTCATTGTGATTTGTCTCTAGGTATTTTTTGATTTTCTCTTTGATTTCTTCAGTGATCTCTTGGTTATTTAGTAGCATATTGTTTAGCCTCCATGTGTTTGTATTTTTTTAGTTTTTTTCCTGTAATTGATATCTAGTCTCATAGCATTGTGGTCAGAAAAGATGCTTGATATGATTTCAATTTTCTTAAATTTACCAAGGCTTGATTTGTGACCCAAGATATGGTCTATCCTGGAGAATGTTCCATGAGCACTTAAGAAAGTGTATTCTGTTGTTTTTGGATGGAATGTCCTATAAATATCAATTAAGTCCATCTTTTTTAATGTGTCATTTAAAGCTTGTGTTTCCTTATTTATTTTCATTTTGGATCATCTGTCCATTGGTGAAAGTGGGGTGTTAAAAGTCCCCTAGTATTATTGTGTTACTGTCGATTTCCCCTTTTATGGCTGCTAGCATTTGCCTTATGTATTGAAGTGTTCCTATATTGCGTGCACAAATGTTTACAATTGTTATATCTTCTTCTTGGATTGATCCCTTGAGCATTACGTAGTGTCCTTCTTTGTCTCTTGTAATAGTCTTTATTTTAAAGTCTATTTTTTTCTGATATGAGAATTGTTACTCCAGCTTTCTTTTGATTTCCATTTGCATGGAATATCTTTTTCCATCCCCTCACTTTCAGTCTGTATGTGTCCTTAAGTCTGAAGTGGCTCTCTTATAGACAGCATATATACGGGTCTTGTTTTTGTATCCATTCAGCCAGTCTGTGTCTTTTGGTGGGAGCATTCAATCCACTTACATTTAAGGTAATTTTGATATGTATGTTCCTATTACCATTTTATTAATTGTTTTTGGTCTGTTTTTGTAGGTCTTTACCTTCTCTTGTGTTTCCTGCCTAGAGAAATACCTTTAGCATTTGTTGTAAAGCTAGTTTGGTGGTGCTGAATTCTCTTAACTTTTGCTTATCTGTAAAGGTTTTAATTTCTCCATCAAATCTGAATGAGATCCTTGCTGGGTAGAGTAATCTTGGTTGTACATTCTTCCCTTTCATCACTTTAAATATGTCCTGCCACTCCCTTCTGGCTTTCAGAGTTTCTGCTGAAAGATCTGCTCTTAACCTTATGGGGATTCCCTTGTATTTTATTTGTTGCTTTTCCCTTGATGCTTTTAATATTTTTTCTTTGTATTTAATTTTTGATAGTTTGATTAATACGTGTCTGGGTGTGTTTCTCTTTGGGTTTATCCTGTACAGTACTCTCTGTGCTTCCTGGACTTGACTATTTCCTTTCCCATGCTAGGGAAGTTTTTGACTATAATCTCTTCAAATATTTTCTCAGACCCTTTCTTGTTCTCCTCTTCTTCTGGGACCACTATAATTCAAATGTTGGTGCATTTAATGTTGTCCCAGAGGTCTCTGAGACTGTCCTCAATTCTTTGCATTCTTTTTTCTTTATTTTGCTCCCTGGCAGTTATTTCCACCAGTTTATCTTCCAGCTCACTTATCTGTTCTTCTGCCTCAGTTATTCTGCTATTGATTCCTTCTAGAGTATTTTTTACATCAGTAATTGTGTTGTTCTTCACTGTTTGTTTGCTCTTTAGTTCTTCTAGATCCTTGTTAAATGTTTCTTACATTTTCTCCATTCTCTTTCCAAGATTTTTGATCATCTTTCCTATCTTTACTCTGAATTTTTTTTCAGGTAGGTTGCTTATTTCATCTTCATTTATTTGGTGTTGTAGATTTTTCCCTTGCTCCTTTGTCTGTAACATATTTTTTTGATAGGTTGTGCTATATTCCTGTCTTACTGGTTGTTTGGCCTGAGACGTCCAGCACTAGAGTTTGCAGGCAGTTGGATAGAGCTAGGTCTTGGTGCTGAGATGAGGACCTCCGGGAGGCCTCACTCCCATTAATATTCCCTGAGGTCTGAGGTTCTCTGTTAGTTCAGTGGTCTGGACTCAGAGCTCCCACCATAGGAGCTCAGGCCCAACCTCTGGCCTGGGAACCAAGATCTTGCAAGCTTCATGGCAAGGTAAAACAAAAAAAGAAAGAAAAAAGAAAAAAAAAAGGAGGAGTACAATATCAAAGAATAAAAAACAAAATAAAATTCGAAAGACAAAAACTATATTAGGAAAAATAAAACTATAATTGAAACAACTGCAACAAGGTAAAATAAAACCACAACAGAAAAAGGAAAAAGTGGGGGTGGTGGAACAAGCCAAAAGGAGAGAACAATAGCAAAGTATAAAGAATAAAATAAAATTAGAAAAATAAAACATTTATTAGGGAAATTTAAAATATAAAAGAATGAACAACAATGAATCAACAAGGTAAAACAGAACCCCAATCTAAAAGAGGAAAAAAGAAAAAAAAATAAAAACCTTGGCTGTGGGGCTGGAGTTTAGGCGGGGATGGAACTTTGGCAGGGGCAGTGGGGGTGGGGCAGAACCTAGGTGGGTGGGGGCGTGACGTTTGAGCATGGGGTGGGGCCTAGTCTCAGGACCCATGTAGCCAGAAAAGGTCCTGGGGGTGGGGCCTAGGCAGGGCAACATTCAAGTGTGGGGCAGGGCCTCTGCTTATAACCTGCACAGAAGGAGAGAGGCAGGCAGCACATGGAAAGGAGGGCGTCTGGAGTGTGGAGTTCTGGAAGTTTGGAGGTAGGGCCTTGAGTGAAGGTGTGTGGGTGGGGTTTAGGTCCAGCATGTTGGAGGGGATCTCAGAGGGGGTCTCCGAGTGTAGAGATAGGGTCCTGGGTGTGGGTGTAGGGGCGGGGCTTGGGTTCTGCCCAGCAGGAGGGAGGCTCTGAGGGCAGGGCAATAGGCCCAGGAGCGCAACAGGCTCCCTGGTACCTAAGTGGACAGGGAAAGCACTGACTGCTTCCCTTCCGTTCCTTCGTGCCCCTCCCCCACCATCTCCCCCAGGGTCTCCCCCGTCGCTGCTGGACCCCTAACCTTGAGTAGGTCCAGCTGGGTGTAGGAACTCTTCCCCTCCCCCATCCACCCCTCAGGGGTGCTGGTCCTGGAGGTCCCGCCTTTACTTTTGCTCCCCCTTCCCTCCCTCCCACTCCCTCAGGACCTGCGTGGCTCTAGGGGACCTCAGTGGGCAGAGGATCAGGCCCGGGATCTCAGCAGAGGTTCCTGGGGGCCCAAGTGGGCAGGGGAAATCTGGCCATGCTCCCTTTTGATCCTCTGCTCTCCCAATGGTTTCTCAATTTTCCGCTTTGGGCGTGGGATCCCTTCCCCTCCCCCAGCTTCCCCTCAGGGGCACCAGTCCCTTCCCGCCTCCACTTCTTCTCCCCCTTCACTCCCCCCGTGCCCCACATCCTAGCCAGTCGCTGGGGGTTCTTCCTGTCCCCTTAGGTGTCTGTGGTCCCCCACCGGTGCCTGGTAGGTGCCCTAGTTGTGCGGAGACATGAATTCTGAGACCTCCTAGTATGCTATCTTGACTCCTCCCCCTAATATAATTTTATACATCAATTATATTAAAAAAATAAGGATATACAAAATTTGAACCACACTATCAAACAATTTCATGTAATTGACATTTATATAGTACTCTAGCAGCAGAAAACAGTTTTTCTAAGTAAGGGACTTTTATCAAGATTGGTCATATTCTGGGTAACAAGTATCAGTACATTTAAAAGGATTAAAATCATACAAAATCTTTTTTTTGGCAATAAAATTAAATTAGAAATTGATAATAGAACAGTCTCTGAGAAATCTCTAAGTATTTGGGAACTAAACACACTTTACATCCCCCATGAAACAAAGAAACAAAAAGGGAAATTAGGATTTTGAACTGAATGAAAAGTGAAAACATGACATATGAGAATTTGAAAGATACAATTAAGGCAGAACTTAGATGAAAATTTATAGCATAAATGCTTGTACTTGAAAAGAAGACCTCAAATCAATGACCTGAACTTCCACCTTAAACTAGAAAATAAGGGTAAATAAAACTCAAAGTAAGGAGGAGAAAGGAAGTAATAAAGATGAGAATGGAAATCAATGAAATCGCTAAACCTCTAGCTAGACTGATTAGGAAGAAAGAGAGATGACAAAATTTACCAATATCAGGAATGAGAGAGGTAACATAACTACAGATATTACATATATTCAATATTAAAAAGACAGTAAGAGAATATTATGAGCAATAAATTTGACAATTAGATAAAATGTATAAATACCTTAAAAGAGAAATCTACTAAAGCTCACCCAAGAAGAAATAGGACTGATGTTAACTTGAATTATTGTTTTGATCATTTTGCAGTATATACAAATATCAAATCATTATGCTGTATACCTGAAACTAATAATGTTAGAGGTCAATTATATATCAGGTAAAAAGTTAAAAAGTTTAACTTCATTAACTATATAACTATTAAGGAATTTGGATTTGTAGGGTTCTTGGCTTTTTTTGTTTTTTGGTTTTTTTCTGACCACCCCACGTGTTTTGCAGGATCTTAGTTCTCCAACCAGGGATTGAATCTGGGCCCCGGCAGTGAAAGCACTGAGTCCTAACCACTGGACCACCAGGGAATTCCCTGGATTTGAAGTTTAAACCCCATAAAGCAGAAGGCCTAGAAAGATGGCCTTATTAGTGAATTCTACCTTACATTTAAGGAAGGGAAAACAACCCAATTCCTCACAAAGTCTTCCAGAAAATTGAAAAGAACAAAACACTCCCTTACTCTAGGAAGTCAATTAGTGTAATTCTCCACACTAACAGACTTTAAAAGAAAAAATGCCATTTTCTCAACACTTGGACAGAAAAACATTGTTAAAATACAACATCCATTCCTGATAAAGTCTTAGCAAATTAGGAATAGTCATTTATGAAAAACCTTCATCAGACATCATGTTTAATGTTGAAAGATTAAATGCTTTCCTTGTATAATCAGAAAGAAAGCAATGATGTCTGCTCTCACCTTTCCTGTACAGCGTTATACTGAATGTTCTAACCAGTGCAATGAGGCCAGAAAAAAAAAAATAGCAAGCCAATATAGAGTAATAGGAAATGGGTTTACCCTCCTGCCTGTAACAACTGAAAAACTGTAACAAATATATGAAACAATGGTTTTCAAGACATTGGATGTCAGATAGCTAAGTTCAGGGATGACTGATTAATGAGAAACAAACAAATATACCCTGTAATTGCCCAGCTTACTGTCTGAAAATAGTTGCCAGGATGCAGAGAGGGAGAACCCAAATATAGCCCAGTCATCTTTCTGCATTAAATAGAGGGAATTGGGTTACTGGTAGGCCAAGGAAGCTAGAGCTCTTAGGGCAAAAATGTCAAATAGGAGAGAGACGTGTAGGGAATACTCTGGCATTGCACCTTTTCAGTTTTCAGCTGAGCACATGAATCTAAAGAATAAGAAAAAAATTAAAATCTTGGAAATAAGTGAAAGATAGCACAGCCTGTCTTTAACGTCTTAATGCAACATTGTTTAACAGGCCCATGCAAGGATTATTGACTTTTTAGAGACTATACCTGTGTTTGACTTTACTATTTACAATCTGTAGAGCCCAGATTCTGTGAAGTTACATGTTAACTTGTAGATTTCTGTCCAGTAGAAAAGATAACCCCAAAGTGGGAGTTTGTCCTGAAACTCTTACCAGTTTTGCATCTAACCTAACAATCTTAATCTAGGATTCATCTTTTAAAATAATACATCTATAAATACACAGTCCCGCCAATATTCTTAGAACCAGCTTTACCATTTTTGTGGTTCCAACATTAATGAATTAATAAAATGTTGACATGTTTTCATAGTATTTCTATGAAAGCCATATTTTAAACTTTTTCAGTATTTTACTTTGATGTGATTCTACAGAGATGCCCAAGTGGATACTTCTACCAGAGCCAATTAAAGAGTTCTAGAAGCACATCTCATGGGATATTTAAGCCCATGCATGCCTTCCTCCCCTGCCCCACCTCCCCAAGTGAATCCTAATGAGACAAGCTGGGACCTGGGACCTGGGATCACTTGCTGCAGTGCTTGCACCTGGACAAACGTTTCCTCCACCAACAGAATACAAAGAAATATAAGGGACTAAATAACTGCATACCTGCACAGTTGGGGCAAATTAGGAACAACAAGATACAAAAAGACCAAAAACCCAACCACCACTTCTGAGGTGTTGGGAGCAAAAGCAGTGTACTGCACATAATCCTTGCACACACCACCACCAAAGGGGTGGGCAGACCACCCAAGCCACCCTCTGGCCTAACGCTGGACCTGTCCCTACCCTCATCCCATTTAAGGGATCAGCTCTCACCTCGCCCCACCCCAGGGAGCAAGCAACGGAACCTGTTACTTGTTTTTGCTCCCTCCTGCTGCAGCACAAGTCCCAGTAAAGCCTTGCCTGAATTTCGCTTCGGGCCTCTTATCAATTTCTATTGATTAAAGAGTCTAAGAACTCAGGTTAGTAACATACTTTGTTGTGACTCCACCAGGATGCTGCCCCCTCCCCAGGAGACAATCTGGGGACCTCCAGGAACACCAAATGCAGCTTCCCCATGGGTGACAAGCGGCCACCTGAACCTCTTGTTTCAATCTCACTACATTCGGTAAGTCTGCCTTCCTGGCCCCTGAGGGCCTTAGTATCCTCATTCAGGCAATGCTTGCCCCCTCCCCTTTACTGCTTTCCCTTTACCCCTTTCCTCTCCAGATATCTCTCTACTTCCCCTTTCCCTGTTCTCTCCTCTCTCTGTCCTCTCATTTTTTTCTGTCCTATCCTTCTGAGACAGTGGACGTTGGGGCACTACAGCATTACTGCTCTCAGCTTGTGAGACCATGCTCCCTCTGGTCGGCAATGGCTCACCTTGACAAGTGACAAACAGATATGGGAGGCTCGCCTCGTACCGTGCAGATCTTGGTCCAGTGGGCTCTCCCTGACAGGAGATTTCTGAGAGTGTTAGAGGTTCAACCCTCATATCATATAGCGGCTGGAAGTCCGATTGTCCCAATGTTCTCACCTTTATTTTCCTGCTGCAAGTAGAGTCCTGTTGGAAACAGGCTGAAGTGGCAGATTTCTCTATAAACCTGTGGCTTCCAGTCCTATCCCACAGACAGGTGGACGCATGGGTGGAAATCCCACCTGTGGGTTAGAGTCCCACAGACAACGTACAACAGGCTGGTTTCCAGGCTTGATCACCCTGGTGGCAGGGGACAGAGTGTTCCCTCCTTCACTGGTCCTTTCTGGAAGTGGGCAGACCGATGCCTGAATAGACACCCGCAGGGCAGGTTGATATGGCAATCTTTCTCTTTCCCTTCTTCAGTCTTTTCTGTCCCTCCTCCCATTACCTCTCCCTTGGTCCTCATACCCACACTCCTGTCCCCTTTCATCATGGAGACTTCCTGTGGGGTCACCTTTTTCATGGCCCCCCAGTACTTCTCTGTTTTGTGTTCCTAATTCCAGCTGGCAGAAGGGAAGAGTTGGTCTGGACAAAGTCCTCCAGAGGCCACCTTGTAGTAAGACCATCTCTTTGTTTTTTTTGTTTTTTTTTTTCTTTAAGTTTTTGTCGGTAGATGTTGAGTCTCAGTTAATTTAAAATTATCTTTGTTTTATGTAGTTTTGTCTGTCCAACCACTCCTGCAAGTCTCTGCCACAATCCTGGACATGGGTCAAACACTTAACCCTTGAAAGGCAAACACAGCCCACATTGCCTGAGACTCCAGCCTTGGGTTATACTTAGCAGGACTTTAAAGAACAGAAGAAAAAAAAAAGAGAGAGAAACTTGCATTTCTCTCTTCTGCCTTTGAAATGTAACTGTTCTGCCTGGGCTCTCAGGAGCTATCTGATACATCCTGTAGTCCCCAGACTTAGGATAAAAAAGAAACCTTTTTAAACTCAGGAAAACTATGAGACAGACTGGTTCTGTCTTTATGTAAAAATTAACTTGTAGATGAGCTGTGTTTAATTGGCTTATAGGAAATTAAGTGCTTATATAAATTCTCAGAAATATGAAAGAAACTTCCCAGAATACATTTCAGGTTCATGTGTTCTGGGAAATATTCAATATTGAATTAATATCTGGTGTTAAATCTAGCTTAAGCTTGTGGGTTTAATTAATAGTGACCTGTCTCGGGCTTCCCTGGTGGCGCAGTGGTTGAGAATCCGCCTGCCGATGCAGGGGACACGGGTTCGTGCCCCGGTCTGGGAAGATCCCACATGCCGCGGAGCGGCTGGGCCCGTGAGCCATGGCCGCTGAGCCTCCGCATCCGGAGCCTGTGCTCCGCAACGGGAGAGGCCACAACAGTGAGAGGCCCGCGTACCACAAAAAAATAAATAAAATAAAATAAAATTGAAAAATAGTGACCTGTCTTTAGAGTCGTTAACATTAAGTATAATACTTTCATTGTACCTAAGTTTACTGAAAGTAAGTGCATACTGTTTTTGTTATAAAATTTGTCAACAAGGAAAATAACCTGATATGATAAAACTTTTAAATAAATGTAATGGAGATAAGAGTTTTTTTGTAAACTCTATAGGAATAATTGTTTTGGAAATGTCCATCTAAAATAGTCTCTGCAGGGCTTCCCTGGTGGCACAGTGGTTGAGAGTCCGCCTGCCGATGCAGGGGACACGGGTTGGTGCCAAGGTCCGGGAAGATCCCACATGCCGCGGAGCGGCTGGGCCCGTGAGCCATGGCCGCTGAGCCTGCGCGTCCGGAGCCTGTGCTCCGCAACGGGAGAGGCCACAACAGTGAGAGGCCCGTGTACCGCAAAAAGAAAAAAAAAAAAAATCTTTCATCATTCATAGACAGTTAAGCTGATGCTTTGCAAAATGCTTCATCTTCAAGAAGATTCACAGAAAGGGCTTTTTGACTAGTCCAAGTTTCTGGTAACTTTCATGTCACACTGCTGAATTAGGTAAAACTGATGCCTTCATAAAACTGTTAATTACATGGGATTGAGTATACTGATGGATATGGTTATAATTTTTCAGTTTTGTCTGAGATATTACTGGATTTTATTCTGTATTTTCCATATATAGGGAAACCCTTCCCCTCAAGCTAATTATGATTTACAGCAGTTTGGTAAATTACACCCCTAAGTATAATTGAAACATTTATCTCTACTCTCTACCCAAGCCCTCTAGAAATTGGAAACTCAGATGTTCCCAGCAACTTTATCAGGTAGATAACGTCCTAACAAGTGCAAGAATCTCAAGGTATTTTTGAGAGACCTCAAAATGGGAGGAATTTATCCAAATCTATAAGGGAAAAGTTGGCATGGCTTTTCTAGCCGTAAGAGGCCTTTTAAAAGTATAGTCTGAGACTCCTTATGAAAAGTTCCAGAACAGCCAATTTAAAAGAACCTATATAATCAAGTATACTTACATAAATAAACACGCCAAGTTTATTGAAATCGGACTTAATTTATAGTCAAATAAATCGTAATTTGGCTATATTTGGTAAAAACAGATTATTTTATTTTATTTTATTTTATTTATTTATTTTTTTTGCGGTACGCGGGCCTCTCACTGCTGTGGCCTCTCTCGTTGCGGAGCACAGGCTCCGGACGCGCAGGCTCAGCGGCCATGGCTCACGGGCCCAGCCGCTCCGCGGTATGTGGGATCCTCCCGGATCGGGGCACGAACCCATATCCCCTGCATCGGCAGGCGGACTCTCAACCACTGCGCCACCAGGGAAGCCCAAAACGGATAATTTTAGACAGAAAAAGATTATGTTTCAATGGATATCAAATTCTGGTTCTGGTAATTGAAGTCTGTAATTACTGTCTAAGACTCACCTCCCAGATAGTTCCTTGTTGTCATGCTACATAATTGTAAAGGTTAATTCAGTTATTAAGAAGACACTCTAAGCTTGTTTCTGAAGCTTATTGCTGTAATCTGTCTTTAGATGAAGATCAAATGCCTCATGACCTGTAACCAGGCTCTATCAAAAACTGAGAGTTATTATGTTAACTTACAGTTGCCCCAATACTTAGGAATAAATTCTTTAGTAAAATTGTCATAAAATATAACTACTCATGACATCAAGCACTGCTTGCAACTAAAGCACATGTACAATGTTTGTATGACAGTTCAGTATCATTGATAAAACGTAGAGTCTTTAAGATGTTTCCCCCATCAATATACCCCTGAGCTTGCTCATGATATCTGATTAGTTTTCTCCCAATGTGGATAACTAGGCAAATGTATAAACAAAACGTAGGCCTACCACCAAGGGACAAATATTTTGATCTTTTAAAGGATTTACAAACAAAAAGGGGAAAATGATTTTCAAATATTGAGGTATGTGAAACCCTGGCCATGCGACCCTATCATCAATGAAATTTTCAGCAACTGGTTGGGCTAGATTAGTCCGTGGTTGGGTCCCTTACCCTCAGTTGTGGCCTTTGTGATCTTAATCCTGGTTTTTGGTCCTTATCTGTTTAACCCTTTGGTCAGGTTTATGTCTTCTAAGCTCCAGCAGTTTCAAGTAAGACTCAAGATGGCTCAAGGACTTCAACCCATTCTAGCAGAAGGTAGCCCCGGTCCCTACAAGTCCTTGAAACAATCAGCAAGGGACTTCTACACCTCTAGAGTAAACTAGGGTCTGTGGGTCTGTGGCCCCTGTCCAGCAGGAAGAAGTTTCAAAAGAAGAGACCTTTGGTCCCGTAACCTTTAAGAATAAGGGGTGTAGGGGCTTCCCTGGTGGCGCAGTGGTTGGGAGTCTGCCTGCTGATACAGGGGACGCAGGTTCGTGCCCCGGTCTGGGAAGATCCCACATGCCGCGGAGCGGCTGGGCCCGTGAGCCATGGCCTCGGAGCCTGTGCGTCCGGAGCCTGTGCTCCACAACGGGAGAGACCACAGTACAGAAAAGAAAAAAAAAAAAAAAAAAAGAAGGGGTGTAAAATCCCTCAGAGGGAGATTAGACAGGCTGGGACCTGGGACCTGGGACCCTTTGCTGCAGCAGTGCTTGCACCTGGACAAATGTTTCCTCCAGCAACAGAATACAAAGAAACTATAAGGGACCTAAAGTAACTGCGTACATGGGCAGTTGGGGCAACTTATGAGCAACAAAATAATTTTAAAAGAGACCAAAAACCCAACCACCACTTCTGAGGTGTCAGGAGAAAAAGCAGGGTCCTGTACATGATCCCTGCACCCAGTACCACCAAGGGGGTGGGCAGACCACCCAAACCACCCATACGGTCTGACCCCTAGACCTGCCCCTACCCTCAGCCCATTTAAGGGACCAGCTCATGGGACTTCCCTGGTGGTCCAGTGGTTGAGACTCCGCGCTTCCACTGCAGGGTACACGGGTTCGATCCCTGGTTGGGAAACTAAGATCCCACATTCTGTGTGGTGCAGCCAAAAATAATAATAATAATTTTTTTTAAAGGGACCAGCTCGCCCTCCTTCAGGGAGCAAGAAAGGGAACCTGTTACTTGTTTTCACTCATGAGTCCCAATAAAGCCTTGCCTGAATTTCTCTTCTGGCTGCTTATCAATTTCTATTGATTAAAAAGTCTAAGAACCCAAGTCAGTAACACTAAGAGGAAATATAACTTTATTTACTTTTTTTTAAAAATTGAAGTATACGCTCTGCAGAGAACACTGGTAACAGGGATGCTATGCATGTATGGGGTAGGGAGTATATGGGAAGTCTCTGTATTATTCCCCTCAATTTTGCTGTGAACCTAAAACTACTCTACAAAAATAGTCTTAAAAATTTTTGAGGTATAGTTGTTGTACAATATTATGTAAATTTCAGGTGTACAACATAGTAATTCACAATATTTAAAGGTTATACTCCATTTATAGTTTTTATAAAATATTGGCTATATTCCTTGTGTTGTACAATATATTAACATTCTTGTAGCTTTAACTTTATTTACTCTTGATCGATCTCTCTCTTAATTCCTGACCCTGTGTTTTTATTTTTGTTTCTGGTTCTTAGCTAAACTTGGTTCTAGTTCTGTTTTGCACATAGTTGATAAGCTATTCTCAATAGCAACAACTGGGGATCTGATTTTATAGCTGGAATATTTGGTTATCCATATCGGCATGATGGAGGTTTATAGTCTGTTAACTAATGGATGACAGAATATGGTTTGTTACACTTTTTTCTTTTTTTTTTTTTTTTTTCTATATGCGGGCCTCTCACTGTTGTGGCCTCTCCCTTTGCGGAGCGCAGGCTCCAGATGTGCAGGCTCAGCGGCCATGGCTCACGGGCCCAGCCACTCCGCGGCATGTGGGATCCTCCCAGACCGGGGCACGAACCCGCGTCCCCTGCATCGGCAGGCGGACTCTCAACCACTGCGCCACCAGGGAAGCCCCCACTTTTTTCTTGTTGAATGCTTTCCTATTAGTGACTTCAAATCAATTAAGAAGACATTTTGTGTACACTGGAAAGGAAAATATTCATTTGAGATCAGGACTGGTGAGATTTTGTGTTCTGTGTTTACTATGACCCATAGCTGCCATTGTAGAATTAAGCTGCAAGCTTTCTGGGGGTCTGTGTGTGTGTATGAGAAAATTCTTTGCCCCTCATATGAATTTGTAACATATTCTTATCTCTGAGTATATTAATGTTATACTCTTCTCTGATACAATACAAAGGCAGCACACCCAGTAATTCCTTTTTATCTTGTCACCGCTTTGATGCTTTTGAAAAGGCTATGTATGTAAATGTGTACATGAATATGTTTGTGTGTGTATCTCCAGCATTTTGAGTTGTTTACAGTGGAAGCGGATGGAATTGCTGTATAAAATACAGTATACCAGTTTAATTTAGAATTCAGAAAAACAATGATTTTTTTTTAGTAAGAATATGTCTGAAATTCAGGTTTAACTGGGTATCTTGTACTTTCATTTGTTAAGTCTGGCACCCCTAATGGGAGTGGAGGGTCAATCCAAATAACCTAGACTATCATTACTAGAAACAAATAGATTTCTGTTATGTAAGCTACCAGTTTGTCACTGCAGCCCAAGCAGACTAATACGTTTACTTTTTCAGACATCCTGGTAGCTAGGGGTGAACAGTAAGTCTTGGTTATGGCTAATGATATACAAAGAAGCCTTTGGGTGGAAACTCTGAGAAAGTTTTTTTAAAAAGGTCAGACTCAAATGGCATGCTTCTTCAAGCTCCCTCCATTTTCCTAGTGGAGCAGCAGTCCTTTCTTATGATCACAAGGGGACAGGCATATGGATAATTCTCTCTGTGACAAAGGAAGCAGCAGGGAAAGATGGAAGGAGCCTGGGTGTCTGATGGTGTTGTTGGACTCCCATACTAGCACTGCAATGTGCTGTATACCAATGGGTGGCACCCAGCTCAACTGCCTAGCTCAGATTTCTTACTGTGTGCTAAATAAATTTATATTTGTTTGAGCTACTGATACTTGGGTCTTGTGTTATTCCCAAGTTTCCATATGATGTCAGATTCCCAGATGATAAATCCAAGGAGAAAAGATGGAAAAACAAGAAGTTCTAAAGTTGTGAAGCCACAGCATAAACTGAAGCTTTTCCCATCAAAAAAGGCTGGGGGTAAGTATGGTGCATTTAAAATTTTATATGTTGCATTATCAATATGTTTCTGACAGAAAGATCTTTGTTTTTAATTATTTATGAAATTGGAATCCTCTATTTATAATTCGACATGACCTTTGACCTGTACCTTCCTGTGCTGATCCCAGGTGCATTGGCATGGTTGGTGTTAGGAGTATTTCTGAAAGCCATTCCTTCCCTGGGAGGGCTAGCAATAATTTAAGTATTAATAGAAATACCTTAACAACATAAAATATCCCAACTAACCAAAACTAAATGTATCCCTGACTCAACTTCCTCTTAAGTCTTTTGGACCAGAGTCCAAAAATGACTGTGGCCACTGTAACACCACCTGACACAAGGGGAAGTGTGATGTGGGGAAGTCTAAGTGGAAAGAGACAATAATATTAACCTATTATGGTTAAAATATCTTACTTTTGCAAATTAAAAAATACATTTGATCCTGTAAAGATTGAGAGAGTCCCTCCTAGGACTTTGAAAGGTCCTATATAAGTGAGAAGTCCTCAAGCCTAAGCTTCATCTTCATGGTTAATTTGCCTTTGCTGCCAGTGCTTCTTAAACTTCCTACCAAAGAAACCACATGAGTGGAGAATTTAGGCATTCATCCCAAAAGCTCTGATTGTATAATTCTAAACTGTATACTTCATTTTGAGCTTATTTTTGTGTATGGTGTTAGAGAGTGTTCTAATTTCATTCATTCACATGTAGCTGTCCAGTTTTCCCAGCACCACTTATTGAAGAGGCTGTCTTTTCTCCATTGTATACTTTTGCCTCCTTTAGCAAAAATAAGGTGACCATACGTGCGTGGGTTTATCTCTGGGCTTTCTATACTGTTCCATTGATCTATATTTCTGTTTTGATTACTGTAGCTTTGTAGTATAGTCTGAAGTCAGGGAGCCTGATTTCCTCCAGCTCCATGTTTCTTTCTCAAGATTGCTTTGGCTATTCAGGGTCTTTTGTTTTTCCATACAAATTGTGAAATTTTTTATTCTAGTTCTGTGAAAAATGTCATTGGTAGTTTGATAGGGATTGCATTGAATCTGTAGATTGCTTTGGGTAGTATAGTCATTTTCACAATGTTGATTCTTCCAACCCATGTTCTTCCAACATGGTATATCTCTCCATCTGTTTGTATCATCTTTAAGTTCTTTCATCAGTGCCTTATGGTTTTCTGCATACAGGTCTTTTGTCTCCTTAGGTAGGTTTACTCCTAGGTATTTTATTCTTTTTGTTGCAAGTGTTTCCTTAACTTCTCTTTCAGATTTTTCATCATTAGTGTATAGGAATGCAAGAGATTTCTGTGCATTAATTTTGTATCCTGCAACTTTACCAAATTCATTGATTAGCACTAGTAGTTTTCTGGTGGCATCTTTAGGATTCTCTATGTGTAGTATCATGTCATCTGCAAACAGTAACAGCTTTACTTCCTCTTTTCCAATTTGGATTCCTTTTATTTCTTTTTCTTCTCTGATTGCTGTGGCTAAAACTTCCAAAACTATGTTGAATAATAGTGGTGAGGGCTTCCCTGGTGGTGCAGTGGTTGGGAGTCTGCCTGCTGATACAGGGAACACGGGTTCATGCCCCAGTCCAGGAAGATCCCACATGCTGTGAAGCAGCTGGGCCCGTGAGCCTGTACTCTGCAGTGGGGGAGGCCACAACAGTGAGAGGTCCGTGTACCACCAAAAAAAAAAAAAAACAGTGGTGAGAGTGGGCAACCTTGTCTTGTTCCTGATCTTAGTGGAAATGGTTTTAGTTTTTCAACATTGAGAACAATGTTGGCTGTGGGTTTGTCATATATGGCCTTTATTATGTTGAGGTAAGTTCCCTCTATGCCTACTTTCTGGAGGGTTTTTATCATAAATGGGTACTGAATTTTGTCAAAAGTTTTTTCTGCATCTATTGAGATCATCATATGGTTTTTATCCTTCAATTTGTTAATATGGTTTATCACATTGATTAATTTGCATATATTGAAGAAACCTTGCATTCCTGGGATAAACCCCTCTTGATCATGGTGTATAATCCTTTTAATGTGCTTTTGGATTCTTTTTGCTAGTATTTTGTTGAGGATTTTTGCATCTATGTTCATCAGTGATATTGGCCTGTAGTTTTCTGTCTTTGTGACATCTTTGACTGGTTTTGGTATCCAGGTGATGGTGGCCTCATAGAATGAGTTTGGGAGTGTTCCTCCCTTTGCTATATTTTGGAAGAGTTTGAGAAGGATAGGTGTTAGCTCTTCCCTAAATGTTTGATAGAATGTGAAGCCATCTGATCCTGGGCATTTGTATATGCTTCAAAGAAAGAGATTCCTTTAAAGTGTTAAGTTTTATCTTAAAAAATCATGTAGATTTTGCTTATATTTTTTTCCATTTATTTTCATCACTGTTTAACATTTTAAAACATTTAACTTAACATTTTATTTAAAACAAATAATGTTTTAAAAAACTTAACTTCCCTGGTGGCGCAGTGGTTGAGAATCTGCCTGCTAATGCAGAGGACACAGGTTCGAGCCCTGGTCTGGGAAGATCCCACATGCCGCGGAGCAACTAGGCCCGTGAGCCACAACTACTGAGCCTGCGCGCCTGGAGCCTGTGCTCCGCAACGAGAGGCCGCGATAGTAAGAGGCCCGTGCACCGCGATGAAGAGTGGCCCCCACTTGCCACAACTAGAGAAAGCCCTCACACAGAAACGAAGACCCAACGCAACAAAAATTAATTAATTAATTAATAAACTCCTACCCCCAACATCTAAAAAAAATTTTTTTTAATAAGTAAAGAAATTTTTAAAAATAAATAAAAACTTAGGCTTCCCTGGTGGCACAGTGGTTGAGAGTCTGCCTGCCGATGCAGAGGATACGGGTTCGTGCCCCAGTCCGGGAGGATCCCACATGCCGCGGAGCGTCTGGGCCCGTGAGCCATGGCCGCTGAGCCTGCGCATCCGGGGCCTGTGCTCCACAACGGGAGAGGCTACAGCGGTGAAAGGCCCGTGTACGGCAAAACCAAAAAAACAAAAAACTTAACTCACCTTCCACGTTCTTTCTCTGAAGGAGGAGAAAGCTTCAGTTTATGCTGTGGCTTCACAACTTTAGAACTTCTTGTTTTTCCATCTTTTCTCCTTGGATTTATCATCTGGGAATCTGATATCATATGGAAACTTGGGAATAACACAAGACCCAAGTATCAGTAGCTCAAACAAATATAAATTTATTTAACACACAGTAAGAAATCTGAGCTAGGCAGTTGAGCTGTGTGCCACCCATTGGTATACAGCACATTGCAGTGCTAGTATGGGAGTCCAACAACACCATCAGACACCCAGGCTCCTTCCATCTTTCCCTGCTGCTTCCTTTGTCACAGAGAGAATTATCCATATGCCTGTCCCCTTGTGATCATAAGAAAGGACTGCTGCTCCACTAGGAAAATGGAGGGAGCTTGAAGAAGCATGCCATTTGAGTCTGACCTTTTTAAAAAAACTTTCTCAGAGTTTCCACCCAAAGGCTTCTTTGTATATCATTAGCCATAACCACGACTTACCGTTCACCCCTAGCTACCAGGATGTCTGAAAAAGTAAACGTATTAGTCTGCTTGGGCTGCAGTGACAAAATACCACAGACTGGTAGCTTACATAACAAATCTATTTCCTCACATTTCCAGAAACTAGAAGTCTCAGATCAAGGTGAAAGCAGATTCTGTTTATGGTACAGCTCTCTTCTGGCTTTCAGAAGACTGTCTTCTCCTTGTGTCCTCATGTGGCCTTATCTCTGTGTGTGCAAGGAAAGAGAAAGAGATGTCTGGTGTCTCTTCCTCTTTTCATAAATTCTATTGGTTTAGGTTTCCACCCTTATGACCCCACCCCAACTAACTTGTTAAAGGCCCTATCTCTAAATACAGTCACAATGGGGGTTCGGGCTTCAGCTTATGAATTTGGGGGGACACAATTCAGTCCATAACAGCATTTTTAGCTCAACATATTACCACACCAAACAAAATCATTGTTTTGTTACTGTGACTGACTATCAGTGTTTAGCCCATGTTTCCTTGGTCCAAACTGAGGGCACCTGTAGACCAGTTGCTGTACACAACAATCACTTCTTACATCTCTGCCTGGGGGCATTCTCTGGCCACTGCCACACACTCAGTCCATGTGCTGCCTGAAATTTAATGCTCTTAGAGCAACCCTTAACTAATAGGAGACTGGAAATGAGGGAAGATACCCATGTTACAATTCTGAGACATATTCTGCACATTCTTTCAGAGGGTCCCCAGCAGATTGAGCTCCATTTACCCACAGTGGTTAACCAGCTTATTAAAACAATTTTGTTAGCTTTCCTGTCATCCCTGTTTATTCCCCACTTTCATACTGTGCTTTCTGGGATCATCTCCCAAATAAACTACTTGTACCCAAATCTTGACCTCAGCCTTGGCTTTTGGAGGAACACAAACTAAGACACTTAAGTAGAAAATGTGGACAACTAGGAGTGTGTTACCCTGAGAAAAAGTGTGTTTTCTGACACTATGCTTATATATAATGTTAAATTCCATTTTAAGACTGTCTGTAGTCTACTGATGTGTCCTAGGGTCTGTAATCTACCACATCTTACTTCAGTAATCTTATTTAAGCTTATATCTCAATTTCCTTAACTATAAAATGATAATAATAAAATTAACTCCTTCACAGGATTGTTGTAAGGATGAATTGAGTTAATTCACATAAATTACTTAGAACAGTGCCTGGAATATACTAAATATTCAACATGTTTCATTGGTCATTATTATTATCCTCTGTTTGAATGTGTGTGTTACCTTTATCAGGACCATGTATGCCTAATAAATTGAATTTATATCTTGCCATCTTATTTGGAATAAATTATATAATATGGAAATTGTAAATTTCTTGAAAATTTTAAATAATTCACATGTGAATCCAATAGGCCCAGATGATTTCTTTTCAATAAAATTTTAAAATTTGGAATAATTTTAGATTTGCAGAAAAGTTGGAAAGATAGTACAGGGAGTTCCCATATACCTTTGTTTGGTCTCCCCTAATATTAACATCTTCCATAATTATGGTACATTTAGCAAAACTAAGAGATTAACATTGGTATATCACTATTAACTAAACTCCAGACTTTATTCATATTTCACCATTTTTCTACAAGTGTCCTTTTTCTGCTCAAGGATCCAATCCAGACTGCCACTTTATGTTTTATCATCACATCTCCTTTTCTTCTCTTGTCTGTGACAGTTTCTCAGTCTTTCCTTGTTTTTCATGACTTTAACAATTTTGAGGATACTGGTCAAGTAATATTTTGTGGAATATTCCTCAATTTTGATTTTTCTCATGATTAGACTAAAGCTACAGATGTTTGGAAAGAAAACCATAGAAGTAAAGCAACCTTCTCATTGCATCATATTGGGGGCACATGATATTAACATGACCTACTCCTGGTGAGTTAACCTTTCTCACTTGGTTAGCGTGGTGTCTGCCAGATCTCTCAACTGAACAGTTACTATGTTTCCCTTTTCATACTCTGTTTTTGGAAACAAGTCACTAAGAGGAACCTACACTCAAGGTGGGGGAATTAGGCTTCACTTTCTGGAGGGGTCAAAATATCGACATACATGATTTGGAATTCTATAAGGAAAAATTTTCATTTATTTATTTGTTCAATCATTTATTTACATCCATATGGGTTCATGAATATTTATGTTATGCCTTAGGTTATAATCTAATACTGTGTTATCTATTTTCTTGCCCAAATTATTCCAAATGTGGTCTTTGGGAGCTCTTTCAGTTGGTTCCTTGTCCCTTTGAAATTTCCCCATCATTTTGTCTTTTGAGCACCTTCTTACACTTGGCACTAAAAGGTGCTCCAGGCCTATCTTGTATTTTCCTTGCCCCAGCCCTGAAATCCCATTTCTTCAAGGAATCTTGGTTCTTTTTATTGGAGAATGGTATTCAGAAACCAAGATCTGGGCTCAGGTGTGCTCATTGCTACTGGGGTGTCACTGCTTCTAATTATCTCAGCAAACAGAGCTATAAAATTTAATATACATATATATGTAAAGTATACACACTTAAATTTCATATAAATTTTATATTTATGTAAAATTATATATAAAGTTGTTTGATTATATTTTAATAAAATTTTTGTTTTGGAGTAAGTTTAGATTTAAAGAAAAGTTACAAAGATAGTACAGAGAGTTCCTATATGCCTTTTGCCCAACTTTCCCTAGTGCTAACATCTTACATACTAGGTATATTTGTCAAAACTAAGATATTAACATAGGTACATTATTATTAACTAAACTTCTAATTTTATTTGAATTTCACCAGTTTTCCCACTAATGCCCTGTTTTTTGTGTGTGGGGGATCTTATCCAGGATATCACATTACACTTAGTTGTCATGTCTCCTTATTCTCCTCTGGTATAATTATTTTTTTTAACCCTCAAATAATTGCTTCATTTTAAAGATAAGGAAACAGAGGCTCAAAACCATTAAGTGTCTTTTCCTGGTTCATATGGCTAATAAGTTGCTCAGTAGGATTTTACTTGGCTCTATCTGTTTGAAAAGACTGTGCATACTCTAACCACTCTACATGCTACCTCATGAGCTGTGTATGAAAACCCTGAAGAAGCACAAAATGAAGGAACTAATAGAGTACCCTGAGTTTAGGTTAGTTTAGAACAATTTCTACCTAGGAGTCAATGACTCTCAAGTCCACATCTCTAGCCCAGACTTGTCCTCTATGTTCCAGACCTAGATGGAGTTTGGAGGAAAGGTTCACATTGGCCCAGTTGGCCAAATTTAAATTGGATGGCCTATGAGCACCTCAAACTCAACATGTCTGAAGCAAGATTCATGGTCTTCCTTCCCAAAACTGGTCTTCTGGTTCCTTCTCTCCAAAACCTGGCTTCTTATGATATAAATGTGGAGTGAGGTCAATAAGAAGTCATGGGAACACAAAGTCATGGGAAAGCATTCACCATGAGTAGGAGTAGTTCTAGGACAGAGAGAAGATATGGAGAGTGGAAGGAAAGAATCAGGGATCTCTTAGCAAGAGGAGAATGGATTAGACAGGTGATGAGTGGCTGAAGTATGCTCAAAGGGTGAGGGTGAGGTGCTGGAGGGTCAGTTCCCAAATTCCTTAACTGCCCCAAATTCCTTCTTGCCTTTGGTTTCTGTTTCTGGGAGACCACCCAATTTTACTAAGTTCTTGATATTCCTGAGCACGAGTGCTTGAGTATTCCATGGCTCACTTACTAGAAATCCCCATTACTTAGAGATTAATGGAATATGCTGACTCTCTCAATTCTGACCACCCAAACACCCCAACCAGAACCCTACACAGCTGCAAAAGTGTGGCACATTATCAGCTTCTCAAGAGGCATGCACAAATGGTCTTAATCTAGGATTTCACAAAATCTGTCCAGTTTCTTCTACCTCCCCTGCTCCTACTCTGGGTGGTGAAGTGGAAAGGCTCAGGTACACCTGAATCCCAGCACTACTTGTTTAAATCAGAGTTTTTTAATGATACAGGAAAAGAATAAATTATTTCTTCTTTGAGAAAATAATAGCTATTCAGTGGAAGTGATATTTTCTACATATGGCTGTGTGATGAAGAACACAGACCCCCCAGGACTTGGCTCTACTCACCAGTGAGATGGCACTAGCCCTGGACCTCACCTCACTAGTGACTGACACTAGCTCTGGGTCCCCTGGGCACAGCAGCCAGAGACCTTAGGACACATCTCTGCCTACCAGTTGGCTAGCACTAGCCGCAGGACCTGGCCTCACCCAACAGTGAGCAGGCATCAGCTCCAGGATCCCCTGGGCCCCAGCCCTGCTGACCAGTCAGCAGACATTAGTCCTAGGACCAACACAGCCCAGCAGCCTGCCATGTCAGTACCCAGCCAACCCACCAACAGTCCAGCACCAGCTTTGGGACACCTCAGACCCTTCAACCAGCCACCTCAGAATCCACCCCCACTAATCAACAGGCTGACACCAGCTTTGGGACAAACGAGACCCTTTAGCCAACCATGTCAGGAACCTGCCTTGCCCACCAGCAGGCCAACACTGGATCCAGGACCCCTGGTCCCACAGCTAGCCACAATAGAACCTAGCTTCACCCACCAGTGGGCCAGAACTAGCCCTGGAACCCCCCAGGGCTCTGCAGCCAGCCTCCCCATGACCTGGTCCTGCACACCAGTGGCTGGCAGCTTCTGCACAAGGCATGGCCTGGTAATTAACTGAACAAGGGGCCAGCCATACGTACCAGACTGCCCACAGTAGTTAGCCTGCTACAAGAGAAGGACTCATGCATCCCGCATAGGAGGCACCCCTATAGCTCTGATGACCAGAAGGGAGAGCACTACTGGAACATATAGGACATGTCCTACAAAAGGCCACTTCTCCAAGGTCAGGAAACATAACCAACCTACCAAATACATAGAAATAAAAGTGAAGTGGATGTAAGCAATCTATCCAATATGAGTTCAGGGTTATAAAGATGCTCAAATAACTCAGGAGAAGATTGGATGAACAGAGTGAGAAGTTAGAAGTTTTAAACAGTGATAATATAAAGAAGAACCAAACAGAAATGAAAAATATAATAACTGAAATAAAAATACACTAGAAGGAATCAACAGTAGATTAGATGCTACAGAGAAACAGTTCAGCTAGCTGGAAAACAGAGTAGTGGAAATCACTGAAGCTGAACAGAAAAAAGAATAAAAAGAAATTAGGACAGTTTAAGAGACTTCTGAGAAAACATGAGTGTAGTAACACTGACATTAAAGGGGTCTCAAAAGGAGAAGAGAGAGAGAAAGGGGCAGAGAACATATTTGAAGACATATAGCTGAAAACTTCCCTAATCTGGGAAAAGAAACAGGCATCCAGGTCCAGGAAGCAGAGAGTTCCAAACAGGATCAACCCAAAGAGGACTACATCAAAACACATAGTAATTAAAATGGCAAAAATTAAAGATATAGAATATTAAAAGCAGCAAGGGAAAAGCAACAAGTTACATACAAGGGAACTCTGAAAAGGCTATCAGCTGACTTGCAGAAACTCTGCAGGCCAGAAGGGAGTGGCATATATTTAAAGTGATGCATTAGGAAAATCTACAACCAAAAATATTCTAACCACAAGACTTTCATTCAGATTTGATGGAGAAATCAAAAGTTTTACAGACAGGCAAAAGCTAAAAGACACAAGCACCATTAAACCAGCTTTGTGAGAAATGTTAAAGGGACTTTTCTAACCAAAAAAGAAAAGACCACAACTAGAAATATAAAAATTAGGAATGAAAAAGTCTCATTGGTAAAGTCAAATATACAGTAAAGGTAGTAAGTCAGCTATGTATAAAGGTAGTAAAGGTTAAAGACAAAAGTAGTGAAATAATCTATATCCACAACAAGTAGGTAAGAGATACAAAAAACAAAAAGATGTAAAATATGATGTCAAAAATAGTAAACATGGGGGTGGGGGAGTAAAAATGTAGGATTGGAAAATGTGTCTGAACGTAAGAGATGAGCAACTTGAAATAATCATGTATGTATAGATTTTTATACATAAACCTCATGGTAACCACAAACCAAAATTCTATAATAGATACACAGAAAAAAGAGAAAGGAATCCAAACATAACTCTACAGATACAGATAGTCATCAAATCACAAGGGGAGAGAGTAAAAGGAGAAGACTGGAACAAAAAAGAACTACAAAAACAACCCCCAACAATTAACATAATGGCAATAAGTATATAACTATCAATAATAATTACTTTAATTGTAAATAGACTAAATGCTCCAGTCAGAAGACATAGAGTGGGTGAATAGATACAAAAACAAGACCGTACATATGCTGCCTACAAAAAGCTCACTTCAGACCTAAAGACACACACAGACTGAAAGTGAGGGGATGGAAGAAGTTATTCCATGCAACTGGAAATGAAAGAAAAACTGGGGTTAGTAACACTTAGACAAAATAGACTTTAAAACAAAAACTATTACAAGAGACAAAGAAGGACAGTATGTAATGATTAAGGGATCAATCCAAGAAGAAGATATTACAACTATAAATATATATGCACCTGACATAGGAGTACCTAAATACATAAAGCAAATATTAACAGACTTAAAGGGAGAAATTGACAGTAACACAATAATAGTAAAGGACTTTAACACCTCACTTAAATCAATGGACAGATCATCCAGACAGAAAAGTGATAAGGAAACATTGGCCTTAAACGATACATTAGACCAAATGGAATACACACACACACACATATATGTATATATATGCACATATATAGCATAAATATAAATATATATAACATTCTTTCTAAAAGGAGCAGGATATACATTTTCAAGTGCACATGGAACATTCTCCAAGGTAGGTCACATGATAGGCCACAAAACAAGTCTCAGTAAATTTTTAAAAGTTGAAACCATGTCAAGCATCTTACCAACCACAGTGCTATGTGAGTAGGAATCAGCTACAAGAGAAAAACTGCAAAAAACACAAACACGTGGAGGCTAAACAATATGCTACTAAACGACCAATAATTCACTGAAAAAATCAAAGAAGAAATTTTAAAAATACCTAGAGACAAATGAAAAAGAAAACACAATGATCCAAAATCTGTGGAATGAAGCAAAAGCAGTTCTAAGAGGGAAGTTTATAATGATACAAGCTTACCTCAGGAAACAAGAAAAATATCAAACAACCTAAATTTACATGTAAAGGAACTAAAAAAAAGGAGAACAAACAAACACCCAAACTTAGTAGAAGGAAAGAAATCTTCATGATTTAATTATTTCAGAGCAGAAATAAATGAGATAGAGACCAAAAAAAAGAACAGAAATGATCAATGAAACTGAAGAGCTGGTTCTTTGAAAAAATATACAAAATTGATAAACAGTTAGTTGGGCTCATCAAGAAAAAAAGAAAGAGGGGCCCAAATCAATAAAATCAGAAATGAAAAAGGAGAATTTACAATCAACACCACCAAAATAAAAAGGATCATAAGAGACAACTACAAACAATTATATGCCAATAAAATGGACAACCTAGAAAAAATGGACAAATTCCTAGAAGTGTACAACCTCCCAAGACTGAACCAGAAAAAAATAGAAAATATGAACAGACCAATTTCATGTAATGAAATTGAATCAGAAATAAAATTTTAAAGTCTCAATAAACAAAGTCCGGGACCAGATGACTTCACAGGTGAACTCTACCAAACATTTAGAGAAGAGTTAACACCTATCCTTCTCAAACTTTTCCAAAAAAACAAACAAAAAAAAAAACTGCAGAGAAAGAAATGCTTTCAAACGTATCCTACGAGACCAGCATCACTCTGATACCAAAACCGGACAAAGATATCACAGAAAAGAAAATTATAGGCCAATGTCACTGATGAACACATATGCAAAAATCTTCCACAAAATATTTGTAAACTGAATTCAACAATACATTAAAAGAATCATAAACAATTATCAAGTGGGATTTATCCCAGGGATGCAAGGATGGTTCAATATCCACAAATCAATCAATGTGATACACCATGTTAACAAACTGAAGAACAAAAATCATTGGATAATCTCAGTAGATGCAGAAAGAGCTTTCGACAAAATTCAACATCTGTTTATGATAAAGAGTCTCCAGAAAGTGGGTATACAGGGAACATATCTCAAAAAAATAAAGGCCATATATGACCAACATCATACTCAACGGTGAAAAGCTGAGGATCTTGTTCCTCTAAGGTCAGGAACAAGACAAGGATGCCCATTCACACCACCTTTATTCTACACAATATTGTAATTCCTAACCACAGCAATCAAACATGAAAAAGAAACAAAATGAATCCAGATAGGAAAGGAAGAAGTGAAACAGTCACTGTTTGAAAATGACATTTTATACATAGAAAACCCTAAACATGCCACCAAAAAATACTAGCATTCATCAATGTTACAGGATACAAAAGTAACATATAAAAATCTGTAGCATTCCTATACACCAACAACAGACTATCAGAAAGAGAAATTAAGAAACCAATCCCATTTACAATTGCATCAAAAAGAACAGAAGACCTATACTCAGAAAACTATAAGATGCTGATGAAAGAAACTAAAGATGAAACAAACAGATGGAAAGATATACTATGTTCATAAATTGGTAGAACTAATATTGTTTAAATGACCATACTACACAGGCAATCTACAGATACAATGCAATCCCTGTCAAAATACCAATGTCATTTTTCACAGAACTAAAACAAATATGGAAACACAAAAGATCCTAAATCATCAATACAATCTTGGGAAAAGAAAAGGAAAGCTGGAGGTACCACATTCCCTGATGTCAAACCATAGTACAAAGCTACACTCATCAAAACAGTATGGTACTGACACAAAAACAGATTCATAGATC
Source organism: Kogia breviceps (assembly GCF_026419965.1). Taxonomy (NCBI): domain Eukaryota; kingdom Metazoa; phylum Chordata; class Mammalia; order Artiodactyla; family Physeteridae; genus Kogia; species Kogia breviceps. Next base: position 66,801,433 of record NC_081310.1, on the reverse strand, counting down.
AATGGAAGAGAATAAAGAGCCCAGGAATAAACCTACACTTATATGTGCAATTAATCTATGACAAATGAGGCAAGAACATACAATAGGGAAAAGACAGCCTCTTCAGTAAATGAAGTTGGGAAAACTGGACAGCTACATGCAAAAGAATCAGATTGGACTACTCTCTCATACCATGAGCAAAAATAAGTTCAAAATAGATTAAAGATTTAAATGTAGGATCTGAAACTTAACACTTCTAGAAGAAAACATAGGAAGTATGCTATTTGACATTGGTTTTAGTAATATTTTGGGGCATATGCCTCCTCAGGCAAAAGCAAAGATAAACAGATGGGACTACATCAAACTAAAAAGCTTTTGTACAGCAAAGGAAACTATCAACAAAAGAAAAAGACCACCTGCTGAATGGGAGAGGATATTTGCAAACAATATATCCAATAAGGGGTTAATATATAAAATATACAGAGAACTCATACAACTCAACATCAGTAAAACAAACAACCAGATTAGAAAAAGTATAGAGGATCTGAATAGACATTTTTCCAATGAAGACATACAAATGGCCAACAGGCACATGAAAAGATGCTCAACATCACTAATCATCAGGGAAATGTAAATCAAACTCACAATATTACCTCACACCTGTCAGAATGGCTATTATCAACAAATAACAAGTGTTGGGGGAGGATGTGGAGAAAGGAAACCCTTGTGTTGTTGTTGGGAATGTAATTTTGTGCAGCCATTATAGAAAACAGTATGGAGATTCTTTTAAAAGTTAAACACAGAACTACCATATGATCCAGCAATTCCACTCCTGGATATTTACCTGAAGAAAATGAAAATACTAATTAGAAAAGATATATGCACCATTATGTTCATTGCAGCATTACTTACAATAACCAAGATATGAAAGCAACATAAGTGCCCATCAATAGGTGAATAGATAAGGAATATGTGGTAAATATTTCAAATGGAATGTTACTCAGCCATTAAAAAAAAGAATGAAATCTTGCTATTTTGCAACAACATGGATGGACCCAGAAGGTATGCTATGTGAAATAAGTCAGACAGAGAAAGGCAAATACTGTATAACTTCACATAAGTGTGGAATCTAAAAAACAAATTAACAAACAAAGCAAAATGGAAACAGAGTTATAAATACAGAGAACAATGTGTGGTTGCCATAGGGTAGGAGGATGAGAGAAGAAGAGAAATAGGTGAGGGAGATTAAGAGGTACAAACTTCCAGTTGCAAAACAAAAATTCACAGGTATGAAATATATAGTGTGGGAAATATAGTTAATAACTATGTAATATCTTTGTATGGTGACATAAGTAGACTTATTGTGGGGATCATTTTGAAATGCATAGAAATACCTAATGACTATGTTGTGTAAGAGCAACTAACATAGAGTTATATGTCAATCATACTTCAAAAACAAACAAACTCACAGAAAAAGAGATCAGATTTGTGATGATCAGAATTAGGAGGTGGGGGGAGGGGAATTGAATAAAGGCAGTCAAAGGGTACCTACTTCCAGATATAGATATATAAGTACTTGGGATGTAATGAACAACGTGATAAATATAACTAATACTGCTATATGTAATATATGAAAGCTGTTAAAAGAATAAATCCTAAGTTCTCATCATAAGGAAAAATATTTTTTCTATTCTTTAATGTGATATTTATTTGAGATGATGGATGCTTATTAAACTTTTTGTGACAATCATTAAGTCAAATGATATATGTTAAGTCAAATCATTATGCTGTACACCCTAAACTTATACAGTGCTATATGTCAATTTTATCTCAATAAAATTGGAAGAAAAAAACTGAGTTCTACTAGTTATGTCTCTTGGGCATGTTACTTAAGAGCCCTGTGCCCCAGTTTCCTCATCAATATGATTAATAAAGATAAAATACTAAGTAAGCACTGTAAGTAGTAGCTATTATTATTGAAGAACAAGTATAATTTCAATAGGCATAGTAGAAACCATGGAAAGTGGTGAACACCCTATGTGAAAAAACATGGATTGAGAGAAAGAGAAGGCTACGGATGGAATAAGAGACAGGCAGAGAGCTAGTGAAAAAAAAAAAAAAAGGAAACAAACCTGGAAGAGAGATAGAAGAATGAGTAGAGGTTTTACCTATATTAAATGAGAAAAGAATACTTGTGGTGTCATAAATAGTAATGTGTTAACAACATCCATTATTTGCATTATGCTTTGCCATTTATCAAGAATTATCAGTACAGTATACTCTGTACTTTATTGTATGTTTATATTTCTTCTGTGAATTGCCTGTTCATATTCTATGATTGATTTTCTATTGATTTTATTTTTTTCAATGATTCTTAGAAACTTTTTATAAATTAGGGAATAAATTCTTTGGTAATGGACAAACTTGTAGAAAATGTAATTTACCAAAACTGACTCAAGAAGTAGAATGCTTACATAATCTTATAATCACCAAAGAGAGTGTCACTGGTTTAAAATCCCCTAATAAAGAAAATTCCAGGAATTATATTTTCTAGGAGTTTGTCCATTTTATCAAACTTTTAAAACTTGTTGGCATTAAATTGTTTATGCTATATTTTAATATTTGTAGCATTTATAGTTATATACTATTTCATTCGTATTGCTGATTATTTCTGCCACCATTCCTTTTTCTTGATCAATTTCATCAGCAGTTTGTCAGTTTCATCAGCAATTTTGATTTTGTTTTTTCTCTGTATTATGTGTTTATATTACATTTCATGGATTTCCATTCTGATCTTTGTTATTTTCTTCCTTTCTTCCTTCTCTTCTCTGTTGGTCTTCTTTTTCCAAAGTTAGTGTCTAACTCACTGTTAGCTTTTTCATTTCTTTAATAATAACTTAAAACTATAAATTTTAGTCTAAATACTTCGTTAGTTGTATACCACAAGTTTTGATATAGTCTTCATGCTAGTGTTCTTTTAAATATTTTTCTAATTATGATTTATTTTTACTCATGAGTTATTTTTAAAAGTATACTTGTTAGTTTCCTCTTTTTAGTTGTGACCTAAACATCTTATTTTAGGTGTGTCTCAAGGAAATAGCATATAGTTATCTTTAAAAAAAAATTCAGTCTGGGTAATTCCCTGTCAGTCCAGTGGTTAGGACTCCACACTTCCACTGCAGTGGGTACCGGTTTGATCCCTGGTTGAGAAACTAAGATCCTGCATGCTGCACACCAGTGGCAAAAAAAAAATTCCATCTGTCAATCTTTGTCTTAGCTGTACCTTTTAGTTCACTTGAATTTTTTTGTCCTCACTATAGTTATTACACTTATAATTAAAATTTTGTTTCTCTCATTTTGTGCTTTTTTTGGTCTTGCTTTTTATTTGTTTTTGTCCTATGCTTTTCTTATATAATTTTTTTTCTCTCATTCTAGTTTTTACTTCTAGTCTTTGAAGTTTATATATAATTAGCTCTTGCTGTACAATGATCTTTCTCTCCTCTACAAAAAACAAACAAAAACAAACAGTGGCTTAAAACAACAATCGTTTGTTTGGCTCACAATTCCTGGACCATCTGAGGAGTGCTCTGGTCTAGGTGGATCTCTGAATCTGTAGCCATTTAGCAGATTGGTTGGCAGTTGGATGATCTAGGATGACTTCACTCATATGTCTGGTGGTTGGCAGACTGTTGGCCAGACCAATAGGGGTGACTATTGACAGGGTCACATGTCTCTTGTCAGCCATTATTTCACTCAGACTTCTTTCAGTGGCAGCTTGAAGTTTGAAGAGCATGAAGCAAATAAATTCCACTACACAAAACTTCATTTTTCCACTTATCTCTTGTTTGCTAAAGTCCAAAGCAAATAACATGGCCAACCTAGATTTAAGGAGTAGAGAAATCGGGACTTCCCTGGTGGCTCAGTGGTTAAGAGTCCCCCTACCAATTCAGGGGACATGGGTTCACTCCCTGGTCTGGGAAGATCCCACATGCCACAGAGCAACTAAGTCTGTGTGCCACAACTACTGAGCCTGCACTCTAGAGCCTGTGAGCTACCACTACTGAGCCCACATGCCACAACTGTTGAAGCCCACGAGCCTAGAGACTGTGCTCTGCAACAAGAGAAGCCACCGCAATGAGAGGCCCGCTCACTGCAACAAAGGGTAGCTGAGTAGCCCCTGCTCACCACAACTAGAGAAAGCCCGTGCACAGCAATGAAGACACAACACAGCCAAAAATAAATAAATATTTTTTTACAAAAAAAGGAGTAGGAAAATAGACTCTCTTTTGGGATGGGAAGAATTTGTGGTCATTTTTGCAATCTACCACAAGTATGTGCTATCCTTATGTTTTTAGAAATTACCCTAGAAATATTAACATGTATGCCTAATTTCTCATAGTCTAAGTTAATCATGTTCTGGCCATGACAGAGTAACTAGTACTAGACTTGCCCCTTCCCTATATATATCACAAATGACTAGAAAACTGGACAAAACATAAGAAATAACTATTTTCAGACATTGATCAATAGGCCACAAAGGATTAGGATCCCTGAAAGAATAGAAACAAACAAGGTCAGTCCTGTGCCATTCCGGCTTTCAGTTTGGTGGCATTTTCTGAAATATGACATGGGGAGCTGATGCCAAAATATTGGCTTTCTGTGCACTGATGCTGAACAGAAATTCAGAGACAGGGTTTTGGAAGAAAGAGAAAGAGTAGCTTTATTCTTTGCCAGACAAAGAAGGAACACAGCAGGGTAGCACCTCAAGAAAAGTGCCTCCCTCCCTGGGGAATAGGGAGAGGTCTAATAGTCAGGGCTTGTGGTCAGAGGTAGGTGATAAGGATCAAGGCAGTGATGGGCTTACATTCTTCTGATGGGTTGGTGGTGAGGTAAGTAGGAGTCAGCATCATCAAATTTCAGGTTCCAACTGGTCTGGGGTCTACGTGCTGGTGGGCAGCATACCATCATTAATCATTAACTTCTCCCACCTGGAGGGGGTTTCAGTATCTGCAAAACAGCTCAAAGATATCTTTGTGTGTATCCATTGTTGGGGAACCAGGACCTTGCCCCAAGGCTACTCTATTGTTTCTCTTGACTGTTTCTCCTTTGTCTCACATCCCCTCCCTTCCCTAATTAACAACTGCTTGAATCTGCCCAGTTGGAAGTTGGGGAAGGTCATGGAGGTTGAATGAAGGTTATTTCCTGTAATCAAAGAAATGGGGGACACAGAAAGGCTTTGTGCCCAGGAGCTCCATGAGGCCTTGCTTGGTATCAGAGGGAGAACCCAATCAGATTACAGTGGACTTGTTGAGTTAAGAAGACAGAGATTAGAATCTGGAGAAGCTGAGGCAGTTGGAATTATTTAGCAGAGCACTGGAGAAGAGGTAGCTACATAGAGAAACGGTTCTGGACATTTGGGCCATGGTCCCTTGATATTTTTGATTGAATACCAATCTATGAATGCATAGAGTAAAACTCCTTGATGGGCTTCCCTGGTGGCACAGTGGTTAAGAATCTGCCTGCCAATGCAGGGAACATGGCTTCGATCCCTGGTCTGGGAGGATCCCACATGCCACGAAGTAACTCAGCCCATGCGCCACAACAATTGAGCCTGCACCCTAGAGCCCGGGGGCCACAACTACTAAGCCCATGTGCCACAACTACTGGAGCCTGCGAGCCACAACTACTGACCCTGCATGCCACAACTACTGAATCCCATGCACCTAGAGCCCATGCTCCACAAGAGAAGCCACTGCAATGAGAAGCCTGTGCACTGTAACGAAGAGTAGCCCCTGCTTGTTGAAAGTAGAGAAAGCCTGCACCAGCAATGAAGACCCAATGCAGCCACACACACACCCCCAAAAAAACAAGGCCAAGTTAAAAATAAAAAAGAACTTAGAATATTCCCACTCCAACCATTTCCTTCTGAATTTATATGCTAATATTTTCATGTATTTTAATTTTAATCTCATTTTTAAAAATTTCATAAGGCATTGTTATTATTGCAGTTTTACGTGGCCAGTGTTTGAAGTTATCTATGTATTTACTATTTTGTTCTTTATTATTAATATATTCTTTCATCTTACACCATCCATCTGTGATCACTTTCTGCCTAAAGTACACATTCTAGAATTTCCTTTAATGAAGATATTCGGTGGCAAACTTTCTGTTTTTGTTTGAAAAATGTCTTTATTTAGCCTTCATTTTTATTTATTTATTTATTTATTATTATTTGTGTGTGTGTGTGTGGTACGCGGGCCTCTCACTATTATGGCCTCTCCCATTGCGGAGCACAGGCTCCGGACACGCAGGCTCAGACGCCATGGCTCATGGGCCTAGCTGCTCCACGGCATGTGGGATCTTCCCGGACTGGGGCACAAACTCGCATCCCCTGCATCAGCAGGCAGACTCTCAACCACTGCACCACCAGGGAAGCCCTAGCCTTCATTTATTTATTATTTTTTTTTTTTTCTGCTTTGCGGGCCTCTCACTGTCGCGGCCTCTCCCATTGCGGAGCACAGGCTCCGGACGTGCAGGCCCAGCGGCCACGGCTCACGGGCCCCGCCACTCTGCGGCATGTGGGATCCTCTCGGACCGGGGCACGAACCCACGTCCCCCGCATTGGCAGGCGGACCCCCAACCACTGCACCACCAGGTAAGCCCTAGCCTTCATTTTTTTTTTTTTTTTTTTTTTTGCAGTATGCGGGCCTCTCACTGCTGCGGCCTCTCCAGTTGAGGAGCACAGGCTCCGGATGCGCAGGCTCGGCGGCCATGGCTCACGGGCCCAGCTGCTCCACGGCATGTGGGATCTTCCCAGATCGGGGCATGAACCCACATCCCCTGCATCGGCAGGCAGACTCTCAACCACTGCGCCACCAGGGAAGCCCCCTAGCCTTCATTTTTAAAAGATGTTTTCACTGGTCATAGAATTTCAGATTGACAGTTATACCTTTCAGCACATTAAACATTTTAAAAATATTATTTCACTGTCTTCTAGCTTCACTAGCTTCCATTGTTGCTGTTGATAAGTCATATGCCATTCTAATTATGATACATGTGAGAGTAATCTCTCTTTTTTAATGGCTGCCTCAAGTACCTATTTTTTTTTTCTTTTTTTCATTCTGTAGTTTCCCTGTTATAGGTCTGGGTATAACTTTCTTTTTCCTTGCTCTACTTGGCATTCCCTGGATTTCTTGGATCTATGAATTGTTTTCTTTCTTTAGTTCTAAAATATTGTTAGCTATTATTTCTTCAGCCCCATTTTCTCTCTTTCCTCCTTCTGGAGATTTGAATAGTCATTTGTTAGATCCTTACACTATATCCTCCATTATCTTTTTCATATTTATCATCTTTTTCTCTTTGTTCTGTATAATTTTTTCAGATCTATCTTCTAGTTTACTATTTTTGGCTGTGTCTAAAGATACATCCAGAAAATATAAACCCATCCAGAAATTTTTAAATTTTTATATATATATATATATTTTTTTTTTTTTTTTTAGTTCTTTTTGGTTTCTTTTCATATATGTTGGCTTTTAACTTTTTTCAACTTTCTCTTTTATTTCTAGAAATTTATTATATATCTTTTTTTTGTTTTTTTTTTTTTTAGCGGTACGCGGGCCTCTCATTGTTGTGGCCTCTCCCATTGCGGAGCACAGGCTCCAGACACGCAGGCTCAGCAGCCATGGCTCACGGGCCCAGCCACTCCATGGCATGTGGGATCTTCCCGGACCGGGGCACGAACCCATATCCCCTGCATCGGCAGGTGGACTGTCAACCACTGCGCCACCAGGGAAGCCCCTTAAATATACTTTTTAATTTTCCTATTTGGTGTCTGGTAATTCCAACATCTGATGTCTTTGCAGTTCTGATTTTTCTGTCATTTCTGCTGGTTCTTGCTCATGGTACTTTGTTTCCTGATGGTTTTGTGATTTGTTTTTCCTTTTGTTTTGTTATTGTTATTTTACTATGAAGTGATTTTTTTTAAAAACATTTTCTTTGGGAAGTTTTTAAAACCTGAGAGGGGGATGAATTCCTTCAGAGGGATTTGCTTTTGCTTCTTTTGGGCACCTGAGGGCATCATTGTACTAGGACTACTTTAAACCTATTACTTGGCTTTAGGTTTTTTAACTATCCAGGTTGTAGGTGTTTGGGCTGCAAACTTGCACTAAAGTTGGCTTGTGGTTACAGATTCTTAGGGGATATAATCTCCTCTTCTTCCCAACTTGCACAAACTTTTGAGATGAGCAATTTTTGTTATAGTCTCCTGGTGATGATTGTTGTGGTAGGGAAATGGATGATTCGTAATTTGCCTATTGACACTGAGAGTGTATAACACTTTGAGGACTCAGCTTTACTGGGTGGAGGGGGTGGTTAGGAGAAGTATCTCCTAAAAGAAGTTTCCCTATTTTAGATGCTCCTGGGTTTTGACTTCTAACTTGCATGCCATGCAACGCTATATAAATTGAATCTTAAGCTCTTCCACTTTTGCTAGATATTTCCATATTTCACTTCATCCCACTTTATCATATTTCATTATTCAAAATATACATTCTTTAACATGTTAAAATCTCTGAAATTAGTATGTATCTTAAATTGACGGCATCCTACAATCATGGTCAGCCAGGGTCAGGCATAATATAGATAAACACATTTTTTATGCATGTATGAATATCAAAAGTGAAGCATCAAAACTTGCAGGATGGGGCTTCCCTGGTGGAGCAGTGGTTGAGAATCTGCCTGCGGATGCAGGGGACACGGGTTCGTGCCCCGATCTGGGAAGATCCCACATGCCGTGGAGCGGCTGGGCCTGTGAGCCATGGCCACTGAGCCTGCGCGTCCGGAGCCTGCGCTCCGCAACGGGAGAGGCCACAGAGGTGAGAGGCCCGCGTACCACCAAAAAAAAAAAAAAAAAAAAAAAAAAAAACTTGCAGGATGGACACCCATGACTTAGAAGAAAATTTTGAGGCTGATAGTGGAGCATATTTTAACCCCTAGGGATCAAATGTCTGCGGAGAGAAGCTGTCCTTACAGTGAACCACACATATTTAGCAACATTCCTGAAACGTAAGTCAAAAGTAAGTTAGTACTGCATAATTGCAAAGTCAGGCTTAAGAGCCCAGTATCAATGGTTTTTCATTCTTTTAAGAATTATTTTATGAAATAATATATCACCAAGGTTCTTGATGTCACAGAGCATTGATTGTATAGAAAAGTGAGATTAAATGGAAAATTTTAGGCATAACTTGTGATTTCTTTCACTTATATTTTACTGTTTATGTATGCCCAAGAGTAATATGTGATAAAAGTAGATGACGAAGTCTAAAGATCTCCCTCAGTAAATATAAAAGTTTTAAATTACAAGAAATTTGAAATTTAAATTACATTTGAGACTTTAAAAAATGTAGTAACTTTAGTTGATATTAACAGGTGGTTTAGTTCTCTAGTGCCTAGTCTGTTAAAATACCAGAAATATGTCTTGTATTACTTTTGTAATCAGAAAGCATACACTATTTCCAAAAAATTGTTTGGTTTTGAAGAGGGTCTTTCAAAAGAAGAGAGAAAGAGAACTACAGTAAAAGAAAGGGTTTCTTCTTTAGGACAGGGAAAAATTTGGCACGGTCGTATATTACCTCCTTGTTCCTAATATTTTATGTTCATGTTCCCTCTCCTTGATTAGATTTGTCAGAGGCTTATCTATTTCATGATGTTTACATAATGACATTGTTTTTATTTTCTAATTAATTTTATTTTGGTTTTAATTATTCCCATGCTTCTATTTACTTTTGGGGAGTTTGTTTTTGCTTTTTTTTTTTGCAGTACGCGGGCCTCTCACTGTTGTGGCCTCTCCCGTTGCGGGGCACAGGCTCCGGACGCGCAGGCTCAGTGGCCATGGCTCACGGGCCCAGCCGCTCTGCGGCATGTGGGATCTTCCCAGACCAGGGCACGAACCCGTGTCCCCTGCATCGGCAGGCGGACTCTCAACCACTGTGCCACCAGGGAAGCCCGTCTTGTTGCTTTTTTTTTTTTTTTTTTTTTTTTTTTTTTTTTTTTTTTTTTTATTTTATTTTTTTTTTTTTGCGGTATGCGGGCCTCTCACTGTTGTGGCCTCTCCCGTTGCGGAGCACAGGCTCCGGACACGCAGGCCTAGCGGCCATGGCTCACGGGCTTAGTTGCTCCGCGGCATGTGGGATCTTCCCGGACCAGGGGACGAACCCGTGTCTCCTGCATCGGCAGGCGGATTCTCAACCACTGCGCCACCAGGGAAGCCCTTGTTGCTTTTTATACAATCTTTTTTTCTCTCTCAAGAAACAATAAAATATTTAAAAGTCTACATTTTCCTTCAAATACTGCTTTGACTTATCACAAAGATTTAGATAGGCTGGCATTTTCCTTATTTTTTAAAAACTAGGTAACTAATAAAAATCACTAATGTTTGCCATACAATTTTATAGCCTTGGATACTTGTTTAATTTACAGGTGATTGGGGGCTATTTATAAGAAAACACATATGCTGCTACTGTTCAATTGTGGACAGAAAATATAGCCCATAAAATGTTTTTCTTTATTGCCTTTAATGAAAACTTTCTCCATGACCCAGGATGCTCAATTTTTATACATGAACATGTGTAGCCATTATTGTAGAATATAACATCTGAAATAATATTCTACATTATGACTATTTTACATCCTCCATGCCTTTATATATTATCTGCTTAATCTGTCATTGCTATTTAAGTATTAAAATCTCCCACTATAATTGTGTTTTTATTACTTTCTCATTACAAATCTATCAGTCTGCATTATATATTTAGATGCCATGTTGATCCATATCAATTCCTTATTATTATATTTTCATTATTGACTACCTTTTCTCATATGCAATAACTCCACTGGCCTTAAGTCCTTTTTTAGCCCTAAATTCTACTCTACCTGATATGAATATTGCTATCATTGCTTTCCTTTTTTATCTTTGCCCATTTTAGTTTAGTTTATCTTTGCCCATTCTCTGATATTTAGCCTTCCTAGACCTTTTGGCTATTAAGTACCTATAGTAATAACATATTATTTAATTAATTTCTGAAAAATTTATGCTATTTTACCTCCTAATGCAGGATTTCTACTGTTTAGAATAATTTTAATTGTTATGCTTGGTTTATCTTACTTTCTTTTTTTTTTTTCTATTTTATGTCTCCTAACTTTTATTCTTGTTTCTTCAGTTCTGCATTTTCTATAGGTTTTAGTTTGTTTCCTTTGTCTTTTAAATCAATTTGTAAGATAAATTTAGCAGCTTGAATAACAAACATTTATTATCACACCCAATTTCTAAGTCAGGAATCTGGAAGTGGTCTAGCTGGGTATTTCTTACATAGAGTATGTCAGAAGGCTGCAGTCTACTGTTGCTTCAGTCTTTTGAAGGTTTGATGAGGGGAGGGGCAGATGCTGCAAGTTTGCTTCTAGATTCACTCAGTGGCTGTTGTCAATAGGCTTTGGTGGGGCTTCCCTGGTGGTGCAGTGGTTAAGAATCCGCCTGCCAATGCAGGGGACAGGAGTTCGAGATCTGGTCCGGGAAATCCCACATGCCATGGAGCAACTAAGCCCATAAGTCACAACTACCGAGCCTGCACTCTACAGCCCATGAACCACAACTACTGAGCCCTCATGCCACAATTACTGAAGCCCGTGCACCTAGAGCCTGTGCTCTGCAGCAAGAGAAGCCACTGCAATGAGAAGCCCGTGCACCACAATTGAAAAGTAGCCCCTGCTCGTTGCAACTTGGAGAAAGCTCATGTGTGGTAACAAAGACCCAATGCAGAAAAAAAAAAAAAAAAAAAAAAGACCTTGATTGCTTGGTAGTTGGAGGCCTTGTTCCTTACCACATGGACTTTTTCACAGGACTGTTTATGACATGGCAGCTGGCTTTCCCCAGAGCAAATGATCCAGAGAGAGGAAGGAATCAAGGTAGAAGCCACAATATCTTTTATAACCTAATTTCCCCAGTGACATACTATCACTTTTGCTATATTCTATTGGTCATACAGACCAACACTAGTGCAGTGTGGGAAAGAACAACACAAGAATGTAAATACCAGGAGGCAGGGATATTGGCAGCTATCTTGGAGGCTGGCTAGCTCAAGCAGCCTATTTTAATTTTTTTTGGTACGCGGGCCTCTCACTGTTGTGGCCTCTCCCATTGCGGAGAACAGGCTCCGGACGCGCAGGCTCAGCGGCCATGGCTCACGGGCCCAGCCGCTCCGCGGCACGTGGGATCTTCCCGGACCGGGGCACGAACCCGCGTCCCCTGCATCGGCAGGCGGACTCCCAACCGCTGCGCCACCAGGGAAGCCCAAGCAGACTATTTTTAATTCTACTGGTGAATATCTTATGTCCAGAAACATCCTTAACTCTATATTTACTTACTTATAACCATCTAATAAAAATAAGAATTTGGCTACCAAATTATAAGATGAGCAGTTTAGTACATTTAGCTTCTTTGTCTTATAATTTCCTCATAGTTTCTCATTCTTTATTAATTTACTATGAGGTTTTATAATTCCTAAAATCAACCTCTCTTTGATATCTTTCCCTAATATTATATCAATGAAAATACTTACCAACAACCATATTTAATATCACTGTGTCAGTCAAGCTTCCACCAGAGAAAGAGAACCAGTAAGAGATAGATATTAATAGATTCATTGCAAGGGATTGGCTTTTGCAATTGTGGGGACTGGCTTGAAAAGTCTGAAATCCATAGAGTAGGCCATCAGGAAGGCCAGGCTGAAGTTCCTTGCTGAGCTAAATGAAGGTTCAGTCCACGAGTGGAATTTCTTCTGAGTTCTGCTCTTACGAGCTTTCAACTGATTGAATCAGACCTACCCAGGTTATTTTGAATAATCTCCTTTACTTAAAGTTAACTGATTATAAATGTTAGTCACATCTACAAAATACCTTCATACCAATACCTTTTTAGTGTTTGATTGAATAACAGGGTTATATTGAATGTTTAATGTTTGATTGAATAACAGGGTTATAGCCTAGCCAATCTGACATGTAATACATCACTTTTCCTCAAAATCACTTTTCTTCATACAGTAGCTTTCAAAGCTTTTGGTGCTTTTAAAGATACCAAATACAAAAGGATTCCTAGATTTTATCAACATTTTGCCAAACTAATATTGCTTTCCTTGTCCATTTACTTACAAATGAAACTTATATTTGAAATAAATGTCTTTTTTTTCCCCTCTGATTCCTTCAGTTTTGTTTTAATGGCAAAATATAAAACTGCTCTAATTTGCATATAGCCTGCTTTTCTTTTCAGCTTGGAAGGCTTAGAATTATTTCCTTTCTTTTTTTTTTTGATAAATTTATTTATTTAATTTATTTATTTTTCGCTGTATTGTGTCTTCGTTGCTGTGCACGGGCTTTCTCTAGTTGCGGCAAACAGGGGCTACTCTTCATCGTGGTGCGTGAGCTTCTCATTGAGATGGCTTCTCTTGTTGTGGAGCACAGGCTCTAGGCACATGGGCTCAGTAGTTGTGGTGTATCGGCTTAGTTGTTCTGCAGCATGTGGGGTCTTTCCGACCAGGGCTTGAACCCTTGTCCCCTGCATTGGCAGGCGGATTCTTTTTTTTTAATTAAAGAGCGTCGACCTCATGTTAAGTGTTCTTACCACAATAATTTTAAAAAGAAGCTTCTAAATTAAAAAATTGGATACAAATGTGTAATTTTTAAGTGACTTAATGATTTTGCTCTTTAACGTCATTTCTCAATTGACCAGTGACCTAAGGGCCCAGCCCCCAGTGCTGTCAGGTAAGAAAGCTTCTACTCTAGACTTGGCCCTAAACTCAACCTAAATTGCACTGTTAAACTTGGAACAATTCACATGTGCCAGGAATCCAAGACCTTCTAGACTCTAGAACAGGAATCCATATCACCTTTAAGGCTACAAACACCACACACACACACACACACACACACACACAATCTGGCCTCACTTCATTTCACTGCACTCTGGTTGTTGGAGGCCTTGTCTAAACAGCCCATCTGGGATCTAAGTCTATGCTTCCTCGGGCTAAGGAAGCATGACTTCAGGCCTCCAGTCCTCTCCCCACCCCTTTTTATGACCAGGCTCGACCTGCCCAGAGCCTCTAGACTAACTAAACTTGGTACCCAGTGAGGCAGGTGGATTCTTAATAGGGAAGCCCTATTTCTTTTTTTTTTTTTCAGTACGCGGGCCTCTCACTGTTGTGGCCTCTCCCGTTGCGGAGCACAGGCTCCGGACGCTCAGGCTCAGCGGCCATGGCTCACGGGCCCAGCCACTCCGCGGCATGTGGGATCTTCCCGGACCGGGGCACGAACCCGTGTCCCCTGCATCGGCAGGCGGATTCTCAACCACTGCGCCACCAGGGAAGCCCCTTATTTCATTTTTATCAGTAATTTAATTTCTTTTTCCAAAGCCATGGTCTTGGTCTCTGCTAGTTAATTTTGGTATCCTCTGAACTTTTTTGTGTCCAATCTTGGGTCTTTTTTTGGGTGAAAAAATATTCTTTTATACATTTATTGATCACACCTGTGATGGTTTTTCTGTATTCTTTGAGACTTCTATTATTCAAAATTTGGTTCTACCTTCCTCTTTCATTTTATTTTAAAATCTACTTATATTTTTTATTTCCTAATGTATTTCTCTAAATTATTTTTCATTTCACTGATTTAACTTTTTCCTGTTGAGTCTATTTTGCTTTTCACTGTTTTACACAATTATCTCACTTGGTAATGTGAAAATCTGACCAGTTGCTTGGTACATACATATGAGAATTCTCTAGACTGGATATTACCTTGCATCTTCTTCAGGAATTAATTTTTTCAGCACCTCTCTAACATATTTTTGTGTTTCTTATGGCTCAGCCATTTCAATGGTTGGGTTAACTGTGAGCTAACGTGGTATTACTATTTTTATAGGCCCTGTATTAACTTCTGTGTATACTTCTGCCTTGAGTTTAATTTTTTGAGTCTTGTTGATATTGAAATTTCACTGTTTCAATGATTTGTTTTTGAAACTTAAAGAGTATGGGGGACTTCTTAAGCACTGGTGGCACAGTGCTTAAGAATCTGCCTGCAAGTGTAAGGGACATGGGTTCAAGCCGTGGTCCAGGAAGGTCCCACATTTCTTGGAGCAACTAAGCCCATGCACCACAACTACTGATCCTGTGCTCTAGAGCCCAGGAGCCACAACTACTGAGACCGCATGCCTACAGCCTGTGCTCTGCAACAAGAAAAGCTACCGCAATGAGAAGCCTACGCACCACAACAAAGAGTAGCCCCTGCTCGCTGCAACTAAAAGTTACGTGCAGCAATGAAGACCCAATGCAGCCAAAAATAAATAAATAAATAGTTTTTTTAAAAAAAGAGTATGGGGGCTTCCCTGGTGGCGCAGTGGTTGAGAATCCTCCTGCCGATGCAGGAGACACGGGTTCGTGCCCTGGTCCGGGAAGATCCCACATGCCGCGGAGCAACTAAGCCTGTGAGCCATGGCCGCTAGGCCTGCGCCTCCGGAGCCTGTGCTCCGCAACGGGAGAGGCCACAACAGTGAGAGGCCCGCATACCGCAAAAAAAAAAAAAAAAAAAAAAAGAGTATGGGAAGTTTAGGGTCTGAGCACAGTTACTCTTTGTCATCTTTTAGGAAGTCCTAAGGTTTTTGATTTTGCTTTGTTTGTTTACTTTTTGTTTTGTTAATATGGCAGTGTGTTTGGAATAGCAGGCCAAGTATCAGGAGATTCAATGCCAGCTACTCTCCTAAATACCATATTTGTCTAATTCCTTCATTTTTATGGGCTTTAGTTTCCTCATCTACAGAATGTGAAAAAGAAACTGCCCTTACCTTTTAGGAGTGACAGGAAAAATTTGAAGGTTTATGAGAAAACCAAGAAAATTCATGCCTTTCAGCAAATCAGGCTGAGGATAGGGCACTGAGAGTGGGAACAGAAGGGCAGGAAGTCAGAAATAGATGAAGGAAATCACTCATTCACTCTACATTTGTTTATCATATGTCTATAAGATAGGCATTCTGTGAGTTATCTTATATAAGCTGTTTCAGGTAATCTTCACAACCATTTTGAAAACTGGGTTTACTTTTTTTCTATTTTACAGAAAGGAAACCAACTGAATACTAATTCAAATAATCCTAGCTCTGTACCTTTTGAATTGTGTGACTTGAGTTAATTCACACAACTCAAAAGGGACCAAGTTAGGACCAGAACTCAAATCTATGAAAAACAGGACTTTTTCCTCTTCATTCTACCATGGTGATCTACTGTGAAGAAGGCACAGCAGCAAAATTGTGGCATTGAGTAGGAGATGGGGTGCCCCTATTGGAATTGCTCTTGTCTTCTTTCCTTCTACTTAAATTACAAACTTCTTGTCTTCTTTTCTTCCACTTAAATTACAAACTATTTCAGGCAAACAGGAAATATAGTGACTAATTTAAAAGCAATGTATCCATCACCCAGGTTCTCAAATCTTAACATTTGGCTATGTTTGCTTCAGATATTTTTAAAAAGAAATTAAACATTAATGTATATAGTTGAACCCACTTTGTACTCTTTATGATATAATCCCTTTCTCTTTCTCCCCATGGGTGTCTGTTAAGTTAGTATACATCAT
Organism: Kogia breviceps; assembly: GCF_026419965.1. NCBI lineage: Eukaryota > Metazoa > Chordata > Mammalia > Artiodactyla > Physeteridae > Kogia > Kogia breviceps. The sequence goes on along the minus strand of NC_081310.1, from coordinate 66,784,795 downwards.
TTTCCTACATGCCTTTATACATTTACTATATATTATAATATATTCTATTGTTTTGCCTATGTCTAAACTTCATTTAAATGGTGCCACACTATAAATATATAATTCTGCAAATTGTTTTTCTATTCCAGATTATTTTTTATATATTATTCATGTTGGTATATGTAACTCTAATACATTAATTTTAACGATTGAATATTTTTTATTGAATGAATATACCTCAATTTATATTTATTTGGTGACCTATTAATGGACATTTATATCATTAGCAATTTTCAATGTTACATCAGTGTTGCAATGAATATTCTTTTTTTTTTTTTGCTTTACGCGGGCCTCTCACTGTTGTGGCCTCTCCCGTTGCGGAGCACAGGCTCCGGATGCGCAGGCTCAGCGGCCATGGCTCACGGGCCCAGCTGCTCCGCGGCATGTGGGATCTTCCCGGACCGGGGCACGAACCCATGTCCCCTGCATCGGCAGGCGGACTCTCAACCACTGCGCCACCAGGGAAGCCCGCAATGAATATTCTTATACATTTCTCGTTGTACATACACAAAGGGTTTTCTAGAGTAGATTGTTTATACCTAGGAATAGAGATGTTAGCAGTGTGTAAGGTCCTAGTTTTTCACATCCTCACCACTACTTGTTTTTGTAGACTTTAAAATGGCTTTTTTTTTTGGATCTGATGAATATGAGTGATCTGTTATTTTAATGTGCATTTCTCATAGTAGAGAGATTGAGTTTTCTTTTCTTGTGTTTTTGTTACTAAGTCCAAACTCGCTCTGCTTGCCGCATGACAGGCCAATGAATCAGAGACAAGGTGTTGAGGCAAGGAATACGAGTTTATTCAGAAAGCCGGCAGACTGAGAAGATGGCAGACTAGTGGCAAATATCCCCTGGAATGGTCAGCCTCGTGGAGGGGATGTGTTAAGTATTCTTTCTTGCAGCCATCCACAGGTGGACAGGGTCCAGATGTTTCCCTGAACAAAGGCACTTTGGTTTAACATTCAGGCATAGGGGCAGGGTTCCTTGAGGCAGGCCATTATGTATAGACAGTACCCTTTTAGTGAACAGAAGTAACGGGAAGCAAAAGTTAAAAGAATCAGATCCAACATGTAGTCAGATTTGGCTCTTGCCTGTTACATTTTCTCTTTTGCAAATTGCTTGCTCATATCTTTTGCTCATTTTTCTGTTAAGCTGTTTTTCATTTTCTTATTGTGTTGTAGGGGTTTTTTACATATTCTAAATGTTAACCCATGTCAATTACGTTTATTGCAATTATATTCCCTTAGCCTTTGGCTTGTTTTTCACTTTATGGTGTCTTGTTGTACAGAATTTTTACATTATAATACTTTCAAAATTATTGGTTTTTTTCCGTAAGGTTTCCATCCAAAGTATAAAAAAATTTTCCAATGAGAATTGGAGAATTCTCCAATTCTCTTCTAAAAATGTTAAAAATTTTGCTTTTTGCATTTAGGTCTTGATCTACCTGGATTTTTCTTTCTGTACATGAAATAAAACAGGGATCTATTATACTTTTTTCAGTTGTGGATTATTGATTATTCTAATATTAATTTTTCAATAATTAATTTTTTGCTACACAATTTGTGGTGTCACATTGATCACATTTTATGTATCTGCACCTACCTCTTTATTCTGCTTCACTGGCAGCCTTGACAATCCCTATACTATTACCATGGTGTTCAATATCATGTCCTTATTATAGGTCTTTTTTTAACATCCCCATGACATTTATTTTATAACTGGAAGTTTACACCCTTTGACCCCCTCCACCCATTTTTCCCACTTCCCCCAAACCCCCACCTCTGGCAACCATGTATAGGTTTTGATACTCCTGGCTATTCTTGACCTTTTAATCTTTTATGTGAAGTATAAGTTCTACAAAACAAGTCTTTGGGGATTTTGTCTGGAATCTTTTTATTTTAATATAAATTTTATTTATTTATTTATGGATGCATTGGGTCTTCCTTGCTGCGCACGGAGAGCAGCGTTGTGGTGTGCGGGCTTCTCACTGCGGCGGCTTCTCTTGTTGCGGAGCACAGGCTCTAGGCGCATGGGCTCAGTAGTTGTGGCTCACGGGCTCTAGAGCGCAGGCTCAGTAGTCGGGGCTCACGCGCTTAATTGCTCCGCGGCATGTGGGATCTTACCGGACCAGGGCTCGAACCCATGTCCCCTGCACTGGCAAGCAGATTCTTAACCACTGCACCACCCGGAAAGCCCTTGTCTGGAATCTTATCAAATTTTTAGATGAATTTGGTCCTAACTTACTTCCTTCTTTTTTTTTTTTTTTGCTGAGACGTGCAGCGTGTGGGATCTTAGTTCTCCCACCAGAGATAAAACCCCCGCTGGTCCGCTAGGGAAATCTCCTAACCAGGGGTCCCCAATCCCTGAGCCTCGGACCGGTACTGGTCCGTGGCCTGTTAGGAACCAAGCCGCACAGCAGGAGGTGAGTGGCGGAGGAGCGAGTGAAGCTTCATCTGCTGTTCATCTCCATCGCTCGCGTTACTGCCTGAACCATCCCCGCCAACCCCCGTCCGTGGAAAAATTGTCTTCCACAAAACCGGTCCCTGGTGCCAAAATGGTTGGGGACCACTGCCCCTAACTTACTTTCTTATTAACTTTAATATTGAGGCTTCCCATCTATGAACATAGAGTATGTTTTTTTATTTATTTTTTTTAATGTTTTAAAATAATTTTTAGAATTTCCTCTGTAAAAATTTTTGAAGTCTTTTTTTTCTGTAGGTTTCATTTTTTTTCCCCCTAGCATGATAACAGAAACAAGTACAGCAGCAGGGAATTTGGGAATGAATACTTCAAAAGATTCTGAACAATAAAAGAGAAAAAGTTTGTAAGAGCTGTCCAGCTGTGTTTTGATTCTTATGATGGCTTTGTACTGTGTCAACAGTAGCTAAGCTAGAACTACATTTCCCATAATTTCCTTCCTTCTCTGCAAGGTTCTTCACAAGAGAAGTTTGCATGAGATTTTGAAAGTAGAAGTGAAGTAGTAGCCAATTTTGTGCTCTGAAGGTCAGTGTAGGGTTTAAGCAGTTATGCAGTTCACACATCATCAATTATCTACTGGCTCATTTTGTTGGTTTGGTACAGGCTACATCTCCCACTGGATATCCTCCTTCATTCTCTCCAAATTCTGGGCCATGTGCATGTACAGGAAATTTTCCTGTATGCTAAGGAAAACCAGCTTTTAGAGTAGGAGTGAGAAAGACCCCCACACAGTTCTCTTTTGTCCTCACAGGTTGCACTTGGTCCTTTGTGTCTCCCACATCCAGTCTATCCCCCCTTTCCAACTGCGGGCCTTGCTGACTTCAGGCCCAGCACTGGATGCAGGAGCAACAGATTTACGTAGACTGCTTAACTGGCTCCCAGGATTGTAAAAGACCCAATCCCCATAATCAATCCCTTATTCTATATCACTCCTAGGGGTCTGCATCCCTAATCAAATCCTAACTGATATAATTCCCATTTCCCTAAAGGTCCCAGAATGAACACTGGAAAAATAGAATGAAGGAAATGATTAATTGCATAAGGCCGCTGAGGGAATGAGAGAATATCTCAGAGAATTCAAGGACAAGATATAGTTCTTTTAATGAAATGAGTAAAGATTGATGCTGTGGAAACTACAATGGCTAGTGTCAATGGAAAGGAGTCTGAGACACACTTCCATAGTTCTGCACAGATCCAAAATCAATGAGCAGGAGGCAATTTGGGAAGGCAGGGTTTATTTGACAATTACCTTTGTTCTTTACTGTTGGTGATTTCTTTTAGAAGCCCCTTAGTACAATGCCTGGCACAGTGTGCATGCACTCAACAAAGTTTTTTAGAATGAATTGAAATTAGACTATCCTTGGGAATATTGTGAGACTCACTTTTGCTGAAATACCGTTAGTTAAGCCAAAGAGAAATATTATTGCTCTGTCTTTGAGAGAGAAAATGGATACTTAAAGAGATAGTACAATATTGTCTCTTTTCATGAGGAAATATGGACTAGATGATAAAATCCCTGAGTTTTGGAACAGGTAATGAGTTTAGTGTAGCCCTCTCATTTTCCAAATGAGTCAAAAGAAGTTAGTTAACTTGACAAAGTCAGTGGCAAATTTGTGTCAAAATCATGTTCATAGAAATCTCAGTCTGTTGCTCTATTTACTGAACAACCTCAATCTCTTTCCTGCAAAAATAGTTGGGTGAATTTATTTATTGTTGATTGAAAAGTTAAACCCAAATACTGATAAGATCAATTTCAACTTGGTGAGAGATCTCTGAGGGCCCAGGCCTTACTTCATACAGTATTTTCCTCAACAACTTGGATAAAGACCTACAAGAAATACTTATATGAAATTATTAGGTGACTTAAACTGTACTATACTGACCTAGAGAGTTAGAATTCCAAATACTAAGTAATAAGCTCTAACGTTGGGCTAAAAGATAAAAATTTACAGGAGTAATTGGAAAGTCCAGTATATACATTAAAATATATAATAAGTATAGTAAGGGAAAAACTTGGTTTGGTAGCAGTTCGAGAAGAAAAGGACTGCCATTTCATAGAAGTCAATGAATGATGCAAACAAACTTTTAAAAAATGTTTATACAGTCTTCGATTGTAAGAAGATGGAGGAAGCAAGATTGGTTGAGGATGTAGATATGGGTACAATTTAGAGAAAGGCCTGAGACACAGCTTTAAGCTATGAGATCTAAATCTTTTCCTAGAAATCAAGAGAAGCTAGTGTATAGCTTGTGGGTATCCCTATGAAACCTTGCTTGATTCTGATTCTTCCACCCCCTCATCATATACCTGCAGTGCTCGTTTCATGTGTATAAAGTGCCTGTAGACCACCTCTCCCCTCTGATCACCTTAATTCTATCTTTCATTCAAGCCTAGCTCCAGTCCTACCCATTTCTCAACCCCATTCATGATGAACTTTACCTTGCTCTGAACTTCCTTAGCGTTTATTTATCCCAAATCCTATACTATATTTTAGATTGTTACTTTTATTTAATGATGATTGTGATGGTGATACGGGTGGCAATAGGGACAAGTGGCATTGGCAATATATAAGAATTAGCTGAGGGACTTCTCTGGAGTTCCAGTGGTTAAGATTCCACCCTCCCAGTGCAGGGGGCCCAGGTTCGATCCCTGGTCAGGGAACTAGATCCCGCATATCTCAACTAAGAGCCCACATGCTGCAACTAAAAAAAAAGATCCCGCACACTGCAGTGAAGATCCTGCACACCGCAACTGAGACCCAGCACAGCCTAAATAAATAAATAAATAAATAAATAAATAAAGAGAATTAGATGAGAATAAGAAAACCTGTGACTCGTTTCTAAGAAGAGACTTAACTAATTGTAAAAGTTAAAGAATGAAGTAATTTAGGGGCTTCACTGGTGGCTCAGTGGTTAAGAATCTGCCTGCCAATGCAGGGGACACGGGTTCAAGATCCCACATGCTGCGGAGCAACTAAGCCCGTGCGCCACAACTACTGGCCTGTGCTCTGGAGTCCAAGTGCCACGACTACTGAAGCCCGCGCACTCTGCGACAAGAGGAGTCACTGCAGTGAGAGGCTTGCACACCGCAATGAAGCATAGCCCCTGCTCGCCACAACTAGAGAAAGTCTGTGCTCAGCACTGAAGACCCAATGCAGCCAAAAATAAACACATAAAATAAATAAATTTATTTTTTAAAAAAAGAATGAAGTAATTTGGAAAAACCACTATTCTATTGTTGCTTTGAAATTTGGCTTTTTAAAGAAATTGTAAAATTATGTTAAAGAGGGGCAACATATAAAGAAACTGAGTCCCTGCATGTTAAGTAAGTTTGCCTAGGGTCACTAAACGAAAGATCAATTTGATGCTCCAGAGTACTGGGCCTTACACTATGTCTATCAGATAAGGTTCTTGGGAGTTTATGTTGTAAGAAACAGAAACCAACTGTAGCTGGTAAAAGCAGAAATGGAATTTATTTGGTCAACACATCTACTTAATGTATATTTCTTGAGTGCTCACTATGTGCTAGGTACTTTTTTTTAGGCCCTTGGGGATATAGCAGAAAACAAAGTCCCTATTTTCAAGGAATTTACATTGTAGTAGGGAAGATAAACAATAAACTAATCCATAAATATGTTTCACATGCTAAAGAAGAAAAATAAAGAGGAATGATTCAGATGTGAGAAAAAAAATAGAGGGGATCTGGCAGAGGAAAGGAGTGCTATCTTAAATAGGGTGGTCAAGGTGGCCTATCTGATAAAATAACATTTAAGTAGAGACCTGACTGAGTGAGGCAGCAAGTCACATTGGCATCTTGGGGAAGAGTGCTCCATGCAGAGGGTATGGCAAGGCTAAGGTCTGGGATCAGGAGTGTGCTCAGCAGTTTGAAGTAAAGCAGGGCGGCTTGTGTGGCCAAAGCAGAGCAAGTGAGGAAGAGAAGGGAGATAAGATTAGAAAGGTAGCAAGCAAGGGTCCAATCATGGAGACCTCAGTAAGTATTTTGACATTTATTTTGAGCAAGATCAGAAATGTGGGATGGTTTTGATCATAGGAGTAACAGGGTCTGGCTTAAGATTTTAAAAGATCACCATCTACTATATGGAGACAGGACGGTATGGGAACAAAGGCGAAAGCAGGAAGGCCAGTTAAGAGGCTGTTGCAGGAACCCATGAGGGATAATGGTGGCTCAGGCCAGGAGGTACTGGTGGAGGAGAGAGGCCACTTTCAGAATTTCCTGATGGATTGGATATAGGGTTACAAAGAAGACTCAAACACATCTCCAAAATTTGGGCCTGGGAAGCCAGAAGAAGGAATTGGATAGTTCATAGGATTTCCTGGATACTCAAGCTCTGAAAAGGGGCATATAAATAAAGAGGAGGGAGGGAGCCACAACCCCAGCCAGACTCATACCATGGAGCCAGTCTGATGAAGCCTTTCTTGCTGCCAGCACTGGACATTGCATGCCATCCCTGGCATGGAAACTAGATATTCTAGCTTTTGCTAGAATAAATTCTGTTTCTCTGCTTCTTTCTCTGCATTACTCTTTCCTGAGTCAAAACCCCAGGTGCTCATATCCAACTGACCAAGCTCAGATCCTATGCCTACCCCACAGCTGCAACAGCTGCTGGGAAAGTAAGTATCTGGTCCTTCTACTTCTAAAGTGGGACACCAGGGCTTCCCTGGTGGCGCAGTGGTTGAGAGTCCGCCTGCCAATGCAGGGGACACGGGTTCGTGCCCGGGTCTGGGAAGATCCCACATGCCACGGAGCGGCTGGGCCCGTGAGCCATGGCTGCTGAGCCTGCGTGTCCAGAGCCTGTGCTCTGCGACGGGAGAGGCCACAACAGTGCGAGGCCCACGTACCGGAAAAAAAAATAATAATAAAGTGGGACACTGGCCCTGCTTTTTACTTAAGTTCAAATGGCAGAGAATTCCTCCATTACAGGAAGGGGGCTCAGACGATAGGCAGCCACAAACACAAGGAACACACAGCATGTTGTGTCGGAGCAGTCGCTGAGGCAGGAAGCTACTATAACTCATTTAAGACCTAGGTGTTGTGTTTTTTTTTTTTTTTTTCGGTACGCGGGCCTCTCACTGCTGTGGCCTCTCCCGCCGCGGAGCACTGGCTCTGGACGCGCAGGCTCAGCAGCCATGGCTCACGGGCCCAGCCGCTCCGCGGCACGTGGGATCCTCCCGGACCGGGGCACGAACCCGTGTCCCCTGCATCGGCAGGCGGACTCTCAACTACTGAGCCACCAGGGAAGCCCCCTAAGAGCTAGGTGTTTTAAAGGAATTTTTAAAAACCAATCTGAGAGAATTTCATTCATAACTGTGAGAGCACTTCAAACTCTTCAACAGGAAGGTGAACGGTTGTGTTATCACCTGATGGCATGAAGTATCAGTAACAGACTTCCTTCTGCTTTGCCCACTTCTCTCACCGCAGCCCCGCGAAGCTGGGGTTCCTACAGAAGCTTGACTTGCTTTCAAGGCACCCAGGGCCCTATCTATGTATTATTTAGCCTTCTTAATCATTGCAGCATCAGGGGAAAGTGAGGCCTAGCAACCTTCTGATGATTGCTGAGGGAATCAAATGTACTTGGAAGCAAAGGGCTGTACCAAAGTCAGGCATTACTGAGCAGTACTTTAAAAAGTTTCTGACCTGCTTTCAGAGCCTCCACAAAATCGCACAGACTTCTCCATGGAGTCGTTGTGAAGGGCTTGCAAAGCAAAGGTTGGAAACTACCAGGCAATGCGAAGAGCGCCAGATGGGGCCGGAGACACCACCGTGCTGCCGAGCTTAATCCACTACATCTCCACAAGCTGCGATCTCTGTAAAGCTTAGTTTCCTCTTCTGTAAAATGGAAAGAAATCGCCATTTCACAGTGTTATCCTAAGGCTCACATGAGAGAATATATGTAAAGCCTATCTGAAGTGTGAATAAAGTGACCTGTGAAGTTAGAATAACTTACTTCTCACAGGCACAGGGAACCAACAGTTTTAAACCTAGAGCACTTAGGTCCTATACCTGTGTTGCCTGGGACATTTCTGTTGTCCTGGAAGATATGGAGGCCCAGAGGTTCTTGGCACCTTGCCTCAAAAATGTTACTATGACGTTGATGACAGAACCCAGCTTGCAGCTTTTCCTGCCCCCATAATTCTATTTTTTAAAAAAATTATATTATATTTGGCTGCGTTGGGTCTTCATTGCTGTGTGCGGGTTTTCTCTAGTTGCAGTGAGCAGGGGCTACTCTTCGTTGCGGTGCACAGGCTTCTCATTGTGGGGGCTTATCTTGTTGCACAGCACAGGCTCTAGGCACACGGGCTTCAGTAGTTGTGGCTCACAGGCTCTAGAGCACAGGCTCAGTAGTTGGGACGCACGGGCTTAGTTGCTCTGCAGCATGTGGAATCTTCCTGGACCAGGGCTCGAACTCATGTCCTCTGCACTGGCAGGCAGATTCTTAACCACTGCACCACCAAGGACGTCCCCCTGATGATTTTAAACAGGGCGGATGTCGTCTGATCTCTGGGTTGCCTTACTGCCTTGATGTGTTATGTGGGTGTGAACTGATAGCTCCCAAGTGGGGGTGTTCATTTATGCATCCCATTGTTGTGGGGAGCCCCTCCCAACTCCACTCAGGAATGGCTTGCTTGTTCTTTCTGCATCTGGCTGATCCAGGTGTTGCTTTCCATTTCCCCCATTTGGTCCTAAATCTTCCTCCTCAGAGACTTTTCCCCAGAGGCCTGGGTAAAAGCTGACTGGCTAGAAAATTCCCACTAGTCTTGGTCTCGCCTGGCATAAGAGCCATTCTGTGGTTTGTGACTGAGTCGCCTGGGGAGACATCCTCTGGTTGGCCGCCTTTGTTTAGGATGCACAAACTTAAGGCCCACAAATTGCTCTGTAGGTTCTTCCAAACTTCTCTTCTGTGAGTTGGGTGGGGACATTTCCCCAGGTTTCCATGGTACTTCCTGTCTTTGGGAAATGATCTCCCAGGTCTGACCACAACCGGAAGGATGAAACTTTACAGGGCATCCAAGCCCTGTTGGGAGAACTGGGGCAAAGTAAGAGTTAACGGAGGCAGGCCTTGGGCATCTCCTGCTCACCATGAGGAAAGGAGAGGAGCGTGTGCTGTGCCTGTATAACGCAGCAGGTAAGGTTACAGTGTCTATATTCTGGCATTGAATGTGAAAAATATTTTACAATTAAAATGTATAATAAATATAAGTACATGTGAACTGGCTTATTTATGAATCATTTGTTTGGAACTCTTGTAGTTCTGAACATGTGAAATGGGGAAAAGAGATGAAAGCAAACCTTTTGCCTTATTGCATTTTAAAAACGTATACCCAGAAAACCTTTTGGAAGAGAACGGGTTACTTTCAGTCCCTAAACTTTATGGTGACTCATGGGATCCCCTTCTCTTGCCTTATATGCAGGAAGGCATTTGCTAGAGGGGAAGTTGTGAATATTTTTCACTAGACTTTGTTTTCGCATCTACGTAGACTTTGTTTTCCCATCTACGTTATGTGTTCATTACTTTAAAGATCATGTGCTGCTAGGTTCCACTATATAAGATCAGAGCCAGTTCCTGCATTCTGTGGCATTAAAATTTGAGATAGGTATACTTATGAAGTTCCAACCTGCAATAACAGAGAACCCAAACCAAAATAATAGTGAAATAGGAGTAAGATGTTTTCATGAATAAGATTTTAGAGTTGAGAATGAAGAAAAGCTTGACAAAAAAAGTTGAGAGTTCAGTGTCCAGGGGAAGTGTTCAGCTAGGGGGTGTCCTAAAGGAGAGAGAATTACAGGATCTATTTGAATAAAATTAATTCTTTATACTCTCTAGCCTATAGCTTGTTGGGAAAGGGACTCTTGATGGGGAGAAGTCAAGGCCTTTTAGGGCCCTGGTGGGGTGAGTAAAGACGGTTAATTAAACAGTTTTCTTCCACTCTGGCAAATCACAGCAGCACCGGATTTGTGGGGTACTAGTGGGCTCGCAAGGTGCTGACTTTCTGGAGGTGTTGCTGCTATGTGCCTCAGACATGGGATCACGTCACTTTGAATTAATTTTCACATCACCAATCTGCAGCTGGGAGGACCTTGCAGATCTGGGAAACACGATACCATCAAGGGGGGTTTCTGCAGAACACTGAGCCCTGCAGTCAAGCAGGAGAGAGGAAGGCAAGCAGAGGGGACTGCCACAGGAAGGACTCCCACATGGGCAGGTGGGGGCTTGTGTTCTTATATCCATCAGAACCTACATCTTTGTGTAGAGCAGGGAGCACAAGTTTGATACGAGTTACTCAGACTGCAAAACATGCTGGACCTCAATTATCCTGAATCAAGATATTACAAGGTGGCCAACCCTAAACTTTGCTCATAACAAGGGGAAAAGCTTTGGGGATCTGAGCCAGCTCTGGAGCTGGTACATAGGATCTTCTTCTGGACACTCCCCTTGATTTTACAATCCTTTGAACAATTCTTATTTATGAGTCTTATGTAAAAACAAGACTAAACAAAAATTATTTACCAAACACCAACAATATGCACAATATTATGCTAGACCTTGTAGGGGGCTGCAAAAAAATTATGAAATCTGCATTTTTATAAATATTCATACATTCCCAAGTGTTTTCAGATCCTTGCAAGATTTTATCATTATAACTTCTGTTTATCTTTTCCAGGGAGCTTTCTCGTACTAACTTTATCTTGTTATATTTATTTCAATATTTATATGTATTAATTTTTGAAGTTGCATGCATTTGTGCTTGTCTCTCTATCTTTGATATATGTTTAGGTGTGTGCATCTTAATATTAGACTGCTTAGACCAGGCACCTTCATTTACCAGTTGCACTAAAAGTTTCCTGAGGATTAGAACTCTGTTTTATCCAAAAGATTGAGAGTCACTATAGAGGCAAAACTTAAAAAAAAAAATTATTCACTTTAAAAATTTTACCTATAATAAAATTCACTATTTTTGTGAGTACAGTTCTGTGAGTTTTGACAAATGTATGCAGTTATGTAAACACTACTGCAATCAAGATATAGAACAATTTTGTTCCCCCCTCCTCATAAATCCCTTTTGTAGTCAATCTCCCCCACCTTACCCCAACCTTAGCCCCTGGCAACCACTTATCTGTTTTCTGTCCCTATAAGTTTGTTTTTTTCAGATGTAATATAAGTGGAATCACACATATGTAGCCTTTTGCAGGTGACTTCTTTCAGTTACCATGATACCTTTGAGATCCATCCATGTTGTTGCATGTGTCAGTAATCTGTTCCCTTTTATTGTTGAGTAGTGTTTCATTCTATAAATGTATCATAGTTTCATTATCCTTTCACCAGTTGAAGGACATTTGGGTTGTTTCCAGTTTTTTTGTGACAATGAATAAAGCCTCCATGAACATTTATGTACAAGTTTTTGCATGAACATAAGTTTTCATTTCTCCGGGTTAACTATAAGGAGTGGGACTGAAGAGTCATATGGTAACTGTATGTTTAACTTGAAAAGTAGCTGTGAACCTAAAACTGCTCTAAAATATAAAGTCTTAAATAAGTAAAAACAAAAAAAGTAAAGAAAAAAGCTGTCAAACTGTTTCCCAAAGTGGCTGTTCCATTTTCTATTCCCACCAGCATGTGTGAAGGTTCCAGTTGCTATATATATTTGTCAGCACTTGGTACTGTTAGATTTTTAATTTTAGCCATTCTAATAGATGTGTAGTAGTTTCTTATTGTGGTTTTAATTTACTCCTAATAACTAATGTTGTTGATCTTCTTTTCTTGTGCTTGTTTACCATCTATATATCTTCCCTGGTGAAGTATTTCTTCAAATCTTTTGCCCTTTTCCTTAATTGGCTTGTTTGTTTTATTACTGAGTTTTGAGAGTTGTTTATATATTATGGATACAAGTCCTTTGTCAGATGTGTGTTTTTTTAGACAAATAAAACTTCAAGGTGGCTTAAATGACAAATTGGTTCATGTAATTAATAGTAAGAGCCAGAGGTATAATGCTCAGGCTTCAGGATCAGTGAAATTCAGTTTCTCATTATCTTCCCATATCTCCACTCTGCATCCTACTGTGCTAGCTTTATCTTTGGCATAGCTTTTCTGGTGGTTACAAAATTGCTGCAATAGTTCCAGGTCTCATGTCCCTAAACCACACTGTCCTGAAAGAGGGAGGGCTAGCTTCAAGTAGAGCTTAAGAATGAGAGATCTTCTTTTATAATAACCCCACAAACCTCCCCAGTGTCTCCTTGGCCTGAAGTGGGTCAGATGCTTATCATAAGGCAATCTCCATGGTCAGATTAATGTCATGAGCTGACTGGGTTAAGCAATGAGGAGGGGACACTTATGCTTTGAGGTCGCCCAACATCTTTTGATCATCCTTCCCTTGTGGGGGTTTTCTGCCATTATGAGTCCTACCTCCTCAAAGGAGAAGCCAGTCCCTCACTGTCTCAGTGTCCCTTGCAGCTATGGCACAGGCATGAATACAGGCACTAATCAGTGCCTGTATGCTTCTGTGAGAGATTTTGATTAAGAAGAGAGCAGGATGAGAAAGCAAGGGACATGCAGGATCAATTTTCTTACCAGGGTGGCAGCAGAGGTCCAATTGTTAATTTGTTAAGTTAGATTGGGCCCTAACTAAGTCAATCCACGTAAAACTAAGTCAATCCATGTTAAACTAAGTCAATATGGCCCTTGACTCACATCACCACAAAACTATGACCTCTATAGTTTTTTCTGTTTCTACACCATTTGTTTGAAACTCCTAGATGTGTGAGGATTAGGATGCTCTTATTTCTGAGAGACCTAAGGAAGCTGGAGGGAGCCTGTGGGGCCAGGGACTTCCAAAGCTCTTCATTTTAAGTACCTTGCATAGGAGGTAAGGTTTTGCATAGGAAAGTTCTAAGCAAAATGGGGAAGGTGGCGGAACACTGGGTAGATGTTACCTCATTAATTTTAGATAAACCAGTGTGGCTGGAGGGTAGAGAATGGAGGGAGGAACAGTATATGGTTAAACTAGAGAGGTAAGCAGGGCCCAGGGCATATTAGGTTTTATGAGGCATGGACCTCATCCAACTTTGTGACTTGAGCACCTGAGTGTGAGTAGTGATGTTATTTACTGTGATGGGGAACCCTGGAGGCAGAAGTTTGAAAGGAGAGGTGAAAGTGAGTTTGAGGTGACTTTGTGATATCCTGTCAGTTAGGTAATTGGATCTATGGACCTAGGAGCTCAGAAGATACAGTCATAAGCAAGTTGTTAACATGGGAATTCCCTGGCTTTCTTTATATATGCCTTACGAGAGTATATAATGAGTTTAAAAGGCAGGCCTCTTGATTGCAAGAGACAGAAATCCGATTTAACTACCTTGGAGAAAGCCAGGAATTTATTAGAAGAATATTGGTATAATTTCTTTTTTTTTTTTCTTTTTTTTTTTTTTTGAGATACGCGGGCCTCTCACTGTTGTGGCCTCTCCCGTTGCGGAGCACAGGCTCCGGACGCGCAGGCTCAGTGGCCATGGTTCACTGGCCTAGCTGCTCCGCGGCATGTGGGATCTTCCCGTTCCGGGGCACAAACCCGTGTCCCCTGCACTGGCAGGCGGACTCTCAACCACTGCGCCACCAGGGAAGCCCTGGTATAATTTCTTGATCAAGGAATTACTGATGAACCAAACTACAAGAAGGGGAGAAATGCATCTAGGGTCATGGAACAACTGAAAAGGCAGACGTCTATAGCTTTTATCCTTTCTTCTCTTTTCCTCATGTTCTCTTAATGCCTACTGGTGTCCTCCATATGGAAGTAATGAGAAAAATTGTAAAGAAACACAAATGCCAGGTGATCCTATGCTACACGGCTTTAAATGCAGGTAAATGAAGAGACTGTCTCTCTTAACAGACACAGTTTGAAAATCGTGGGCAGAAATTACTAGCCTGGCCTGGGTCACACCTCCCCCCGGACCAGCTTACTCTGGAGGAGGTAATAGTGTGATGGTCATGTATGCACATGGCAGAATAAAAATTAAACATCTTGTATCATGATATTGGTCTGGCTACTGTGATAAAGATCCAAAATAACAATGGGTTAAATGAAACAGGAATTAATTTCTCTCATGTAAATACCAGGATATAAATACAGTATTGAAAATATATTTTAATAGGACTGCTATGGATTGAATCAGTTCAGAATTTGTGGGACTGAATACAATTTTGGAGCCCTCTTTAAGGAATATAACAAATTTTATAGTGCAAAATTATGTACAAAAGTAGATATTTCTTAAGTATGAGAAAAGAAATCATAACCCATTACTGGAGCTTTGGAGTTTCAGGTCCCTTTCTTCTGAGATCTCTTTAGCCAATTTGCCAGACCTGCTTCATAATTGCAATGTTCCCCTCTCCATTTAGAGCACTTCACAACTCCCAGCAGCTGCCAGCACTCACAGGGGCTCAGGCAAGTGAAGCTTCAAGCTTCAGCTTCATTGGCTTCAAGGTACATCTACCTCAGTGCTGAGGTAAAGTTCTATTCCCTTGTTAAGAAGAAAAGAATAGATATCCCACTAACAGTCTCTCAGTACTAGTTCATTATGCATAACCCCAAAGGGCATTATTAGGATTTATGGTTAAGGGTTTCAGAAGAACTATGTCAGCTTAATATTGAGAGAAACTAATGCAGTCAATAGATATAATGGGCTGCACTAAAATGTGTGGAATTCTTTGTCCCTGGAGGGAATTGGGCTGCTAAGCATTCATGAGGGTGTCCAAGGAGAATTTAAGCAACAGATTGGTTGGGCTTATTTAGACTAAACAAACTTTAAGGTAGTATAGTGAACCACAAAGGGCATGGACTTCAAAGTAAAAAAGATCAAGGTTTGAGTCCCCATCATACCTCTAGCTAGTAAGATGACAATGGGCAAGTGGTTTAACTTCTTTGAACTTTGATTTCCTTGTCTATAAAATGGGGATAACAAAACCTATTCTTCTGGTTTTCTATAGGGATTAAATGTGAATGAATTTTAAATATGCAGATAGATGCATAATAATAGATTTCAATATAAATTATTTTCCTCTCTCCTGCTCCTTTCCAGTACCAAGATTATATGATTCTATGTGGGATCTGAGCTTTGTCTTGAAATATAAATAGGATTAAGATGAGCACAGACAGGGCTTCCCTGGTGGCGCAGTGGTTGAGAGTCCACCTGCCGATGCAGGGGACACGGGTTCGTGCCCCGGTCCGGGAAAATCTCACATGCCGCAGAGCGGCTGGGCCCATGAGCCATGGCTGCTGAGCCTGAGGGTCCAGAGCCTGTGCTCAGCAAGGGGAGAGGCCACAACAGTGAGAGGCCCGCGTACCGCAAAAAAAAAAAAAAGATGAGCACAGAGGGAGATAAACATTGTAAACGAGGGACCTTGACAAGGTGATGTGTTGACTCCTGGTTTTTGTCTGTCCAACATTCCTTCCCCTTTTTAAGGTACGGCTCCTCTTCCAACCCATAGTACAAGTAATTTGGAGACAATTTATAAATCACAAAACCATCCTTTTATCACCCAATTTCTCCATTCTTACAGTCATAATTACTCATACGTTGAATGGCAGAAGAAAATCTTCAAGTAATTTCTTTTAAGAAGGGCAAGTAAGTATTCTATTTATTGAGCCCTTGCATATCTGAAAATATTTTTTGTTGTCTTCACCCAGGAAAGTTCATTTGTTTGGATATAAAATACTGTTTTTCAAATCTGTTTAATGTCTGGCTTAATAGAAGATAGCTCATATGTTTCTGCATTCAGTCTGTTGTGATATGTTGTTGTGGTTGGAACATATGAAGAAAATCTAGCCTCACACCAATATGAAAATATGGAAAATGGAGAAGTATTTTAATAATCTTTTCAGATAATTCTATATATCCTTCTTTAATACTATACCAAAATTCAATAAAAGGTTAGTTGCATTGTGGAACCTAAAACCATTTCAATGAATCATTCACACTCTGTTAAATTAGAATCTATTGACCAGTTTTTCACTTCGAATGGAATTTTTAACTGTGCATAATTTTATAACATCATGCATTTGGTTATTTGGAAATTATTGGTTCACTGAGTTATGTGTATCTTCCAAATGTTAACATATTTCATTAAACAATATAGAAAAAAATCACTTTCATTTGCATTAGCACTGATATCATCAGAAAAGGCTGTTGAGTATTAAGGATCTGAGTTCAGAGTGGCAGACACAACTTTTCTAATATATATATATATATATATATATATATATATATATATATATTTTTTTTTTTTTTTTTTTTTTTTTTTTTTTTTTTGCGGGACGTGGGCCCCCCACTCTTGTGGCCTCTCCCGTCGCGGAGCACAGGCTCCGGATGCGCAGGCTCAGCGGCCATGGCTCATGGGCCCAGCTGCTTTGCGGCATGTGGGATCTTCCTGGACCGGGGCACGAACCCGTGTCCCCTGCATCAGCAGGCGGACTCTCAACCACTGCGCCACCAGGGAAGCCCCTAATATTTTAATTTTCAGAAATCTCAAAGTTTTTCATTGGCAACAAATACTGTCAATAGGCTTACTTTTTTCGTTTTCAAGAAAGTGTCTTCCGATACCGAAGTCTCCATAACAATGGTTTGTAAGTCATTCTTTCAAGTAAGTGGTGATACATGAAAAAAGTGGCTAGTTCAGCTTGTGACTCAATCCCACAAGTGCTTTTTGTTGAGATAACCATCACACTCTAACAGAGAAGAACAAACCTGACTCCATATTGGATCTATTCCTTTAGCTCTTACCTTTGTGCTCTGTTGCCTATGCTTAGTCGTGCTGGCTCTGCACATTTGTAAAAGAATGTTGCCTATAGCCCTTTCTCAAGGCTCTCCCTCCCAGGCTTGATCTTTAAAGCCATAACACTTTTTCATTCATATAGAGATAAAAAGTTGCAGAGCAGAAAATAATTTGTCTTGTTGGAGATTTATAGGAACATAGTGACCAGACAAATGTGGACACCTGCAAGAACAAAGGATCATCACATCCCCTCTGGGGTCTGGCCAGCACCAAGAGGTCTACAACAACCAACCACACCCTCTCCCCTTTCAGTATAAAAGAATCCTGAATTCTAACTTGGGTAAGGTGGTTGTGTGGAACGCTAGTCCGCCATCTTCTCAGCCTGCTGGCTTTGCGAATAAAGTCACTATTCTTACTTTTTGATTTATTGGCCTGTCGTGTGGCGAGCAATATGAGCTTGAACTTGATAACAGTGCTTCACTAGATGAAAATGCATTATGTTTATTTCCTATTTGCCACACAGAATATTTTTTAAATGTGCACTTAAGATTCAGGTAGCCTCCACTCCTCCTCCCAGGGAGGAGTGGGGACTACCTGAGCGTTGAGTTTGAGAAAATGGGCATGAGTAGTTTAATGTCTTCATCTAGGAAGCTAGCTTGCTTGTAGAGAGTGCAGTCTTCCAGTTGTCCTCTTCCATGCTGTAAGATACAGGGGCAGGCCTTCCTCTATAGTAAGGAGGCCTGCATTTGAGAGGTATAACCTCAAAGACCCCAACATCTGAAATGCTGGGCTGTAACTATCGGTAAATAAATAGGGAGTTAAATTCTGGATGACAAAATATATACACAAAGAGGCTTTTGGTGAGGTAAAGTGTGTATCTTTGAGCTTCACACTTTAGGGTATATTGAACATGTTTTAACTTTAGCAAGTTAAGAGGTTGTATTATGCCAGGTGGGTTTTCACAGTTGTGTAGATAACTTTTAACTTCTGTAAGAGGCTTTAAGTCTTAAGCCACCTCATATTTTGACCTTGGCAGATGACTACAGCTTATGTCAGGACTTCGTAGCTTGTACTTCTACAAAGCAAAGCTGCACAATTTGGGCCTTAAGCAAAGATGTGGTCCCTAGAAAGACAAAACAAACCCTAGAAAGTGGCTAAGCCACTGCATAGGCCTCAGGTGGCCTCAGGGTATACATTATTGCTGCATCCTGAAGCTTTAACTATGGCATTGGTTGAAGTCCACATGGGTGGACCTCTTGGAAACACATCAGCAGAACTGGAGGATCTAGAGTATTAAGTGAGCAGGTATAACTGAGGCAAGAATTTAAACTCTAGAAGAAAACAAATATTTCATTATTTCATTATGTAGTTCTTTAAGGAACTGAAAAGATAGTAGAAGCCTCAATATTTTATGTGATCTAGTCTCAGAAATCATACACAGTCATTTCTGCAATCTTCTATCACCTAAGTAAGTCTATTCAATGTAGGAGGTGACTACATACAAGAGAGTGAATGTCAGAAGACAGAGATCACTGGGGCCATCTTAGATGCTGGCTACCACAGATGGCTTATTCTTGTAAATTATCCAGGGAGATTTTCTCCTCCTTCTTTCCAGCACTAAGGTCAAGCCAGGTATGCTTCCTTGTCACCTGATTTTTTTACAACAGGGTTTGATTTGTGTTTACTTTTACACTGGGGATTCTCTCCTTTGGGTCCTAACTATGAGGAGCCATCTCCTATTAAATTACCTACTTAGGAGGTCCTGTGATCCATGTAGCCATCAAAATGGAAGTCAAGGGGGAGTTCCCTGGGGGCCTAGTGAGGATTCTGAGCTTTCATTGCCATGCCCTGGGTTCAATCCCTGGTGGGGGAACTGAGATCCTACAAGCTGCACCAAAAAAAAAAACTCAAGTCAAGGCCTCAGTGTTGGTCAGAAAACCTCAGAGTGCATGCTAAGGCATTGAACTTCTAGAATTCCTCTTGCAACTCATAGTGGGAATTTGGAGATTTCTTTTATGCCAGCCCAGCAGCACATTTAAAAGGTTTTTAAAATAATATTTCACTAAGAATTTTAATTGAAATAGTACAGTTGTTTGGATTAACTCTCCATTATATAGTCAGAAATAGAATAAAAGTAAAATGTCTCCTTGAATTTACATTATTATTATTTTCTAATTTTTTGAAGGAGATTCTTTCCACTTTAACCTCATATATTCTGAAAACATATATTCTGTTCTAACATATGTATTTAAGAGTATTAATGTTCCTTTTGGTACTGTTTCAGCCACTTCTTACAAATTTTGAAATGTACAGATTTTATTGTCATTCAGTTCTAAATATATTTTAATTCCCCATTATATTTTCTTCTTTGACTCATGAATTATTAAAATATGTTTTATAAATAACTTTAAGCACCTAATTTTTGGTTAGTCAATAGTCATAGAAATCAAAAATGAAAAATGTGAAATGGTATTCTATGAGAAGTTTCCATCGTACTACTGATCCCATACACATGGTTTTATATACTCCCTTAATACAAGTATTCACTGTTAAATTTGAGGGGATATAGTTCCAAATAGTTCTTATGTATATATACAAATACATTTTTTCTTATTTTACACAAATGGTATTATATATTAAAAAATGCTCAGTATCTTGAATGATTTACTTCAACTGTATATCTGGACCTTTCCATATAAGTCTATATAGAGAGATGTGTTTTAAATTTTCCAAATGTATGCCTTTAATGTATGCGTTTTATTATTGATTTCTAATTTCATCTCATTATGACCAGAAAATGTGGTCCACACAATAGTATTTGTTGATCTATGCTTCGTATGTGCAAGGATGTTGATATCTAAAATATCCCCATTCAGGGACTTCTCTGGTGGTGCAATCGTTAAGAATGTGCCTGCCAATGCAGGGGACACAGGTTTGATCCCTAGACCGGGAAGATCCCACATACTGTGGAGTAACTAAGCCCATGAGCCACAACTACTGAGCCCGCACACCTAGAGCCCATGCTCTACAAGAGAAGCCACTGCAATGAGAAGCCCGTGCACTGCAGCAAAGAGTAGCCCCTGCTCGCCTGAACTAGAGAAATCCCACGCACAGCAACAAAGACCCAACTTAGCCAAAAATAAAATAAAATTTAAAATATCCCCATTCAACTCATCTGTTTAGCTTGTGATCCTGGAGAATGACTATGGGTCATAAAATTTATCAGATGTGTATTTTAATTACTGCTATTGTTCCAGGCATAGTATATTGCTTAGACAAAATCAAAATAGTTTTTATGCACTTATTGATCTTGCAAAGGATTTTTAAAATATATTTATTTATTTATTTGGCTGAGTTGGGTCTTAATTGTGGCATGCGAACTCAGTTGTGACATGTAGGAACTAGTTCCCTGACCAGGGATCGAACCTGGTGCCCTGCTTTGGGAGTGTGGAATCTTAGCAAGTGGACCACCAGGGAAGTCCCTTGAAAAAGGAATTTTTTAAAAAATCTGTATCAGTTTACAAGGATCACCAGATGCTATTCACTTTGACCTAAAAGAGCCTACCTTCACAGATTTGCTGAAGTTCGATTTCTTTGATTATATAATATAATATATCCAAAGAAATTTTGATGATGTTGACATCTCAAGGTCATCACATTAGTCACACATTAATGATATTATGCTATTTGTACCTGTTCAGCTGGAAGGACCAAGTACTTAAAAACTTTTAGGGAGACTTTCACTTCTGAACATAGAAGTATAACAAGGACCAAATTTACCCTTCTGCCTTAAATGACTAAAAACACAGACAAATGATAAGAAATAATGGTTTTCCAAAAAGCAGACTACAGGCAATGCAAATGAGTGGTCCCTGGGAGAAGAGTGGAAAAATGAATTATAGCTGGAAATAGTTTCTAGACCTCAAGGAAGTGTAGAGAAACAGAGCCCAGGGTTTCCTTGAGTTGAGGAGATATAGGTGAGAATTTGGAACAGTCAAAGCATCTTTTTTTTTTTGCGGTCCGCAGGCCTCTCACTGTTGTGGCCTCTCCCGTTGCGGGGCACAGGCTCCGGACACGCAGTTTCAGCGGCCATGGCTCACGGGCCCAGCTGCTCCACGGCATGTAGGATCTTCCCAGACCGGGGCACGAACCCATGTCCCCTGCATATTGGCAGGCTGACTCTCAACCACTGCGCCACCAAGGAAGCCCCAGTCAAAGCATCTTTAATTCACAGGGCAAAGTATTGGAGAGGAGAGAGCTGCAGCAATCTACAGAGGCATTCCCTTTAGTCTTCAGTTAAATACTGATCAACACATGGGTGTGAGAAAGCCATAAACCAGTGAAAGAACAACTGGGTAGAAGCAGCAGAATAATTCCCAGTAAATATACAGGGTTAAAAATAGTTCAATTCCCAACAATCAGAGTGGAACAACCACTCTGCCTCAGTAGTGGGGCCAATTTAACTCTAGGATACAGACATCTCTGATTTTACCTAACAAAGCTAAAAGCAATCCCTGAAAGAACCAAACTGTTTCCAAGTAACTTAACAGCATCTCAGAATAAACACAACAATATTTAAAGACTACCCCCAAAAAATCAGTATCCAATAATGTAAAATTTAATGTCTGTCATCAAATAAAAAATTATCAGACATGCAAATAAATAGGAAAATACAAGCCATAATGAGGAGAAAAATCAAAGGAAACAGACCCAGAAATGACACAAATGATAGTTATATATTCCATAATTTCAAAAAGTAATGGGAAATTAAGAGAATTTTGAAAGACATGGAAGACACTTTTAAAAGTTCACGTGGAATTTTTAGGAATGAAGATAGACTGGATGACATTTATATTTGTCTGCTAGGGCTGCCATAACAGAATGCCATGGACTAGATGGCTTAAACTTCAGAAGTTTATTTTCTTACAGTTCTGGAGACTGAAGTCCAAGACGGATGTGCCAGCAGAGCTGGCTTCTGCTAAGGACTCTCCTACCAGTTGCACATAGCCACCTTCTCACTGTGTCCTCACATGGCCCTTTCTCTGAATGCATGTACTCCTGGTATATCTAACTCTTCTTATAAGGACACTAGTCCTCTTAGATTAGGGCCCTACTGTAATAGTTTCATTTAACCTTAATCACGTTCTTAAAGGTCCTATCTCCAAATAAAGTAACATTGGGGGTTAGGGCTTCAACATATTAACTTTGAGGGGGACACAGTTCAATCCACAACAGGATTAATAGCAGATTAGACCCTACAGAAAAATGATTAGAAAACCTGAAGATATATAACAATGGAAACTATAAAGAAGGAAACATACAGAAAGAAAAAGAACACTGAAAAAAACAACATCAGTGAGTTGTGGGACAACTTCAAGTGGCCTAATATGCATATAATTAGAGTCCCTAAAGGAGAGAGGGGTAGGCAGAAGAAATATTTGAAAGACTAATGAGGGAATTCCCTGGTGGTCCAATGGTCAAAACTTGGTGCTTTCACTGCTGGGACCCGGGTTCAATCCCTGGTCAAGGAACTAAGATCAATGTCAGGGAACAAGCTATGTGGCAAGGCCAAAAAAAGAAAAAAGACTAATGAATAAAAAATTTTCTAAATTGATGAAAACTATAAATCTAAGAATCTCAACAAATACTAAGCCCAAGGAATGGGAACAAAAGTATATCATAATCAGATTGCTTAGAACTATTGTTAAGATTTAAGAGAAAATCTTAAAATCTGAAAGATTAAAAAAAGACAGCTTATGTACAGAAAGAAAAATAATAGTAACAACAGATTTATTGTCTGAAACAATACAAGTCAAAAGAGAGTAAACAATAACTTTAAAGAACTGGAAGGAAAAAACCTGTCAATCTAGAATTCTATACCTAGAGAAAATTTTTCAAAAACAATGGCCAAATAAAGACATTTTCAGCATACAAAAGCTGGAAAAATATATTATACCAGCACACCTGAACTACAAGAATGTTAAAGGAAGTCTCCAGGAAGAAGAAAAATATTATCAAGTGGAAATCTGAATCTACACCAAAAAATGAAGAGCACAGGGAATGATAAATATGTGGGTGAATATAAAAGAACTTTAAAAATTGTTTTTAAAATTTCTTTAAAAGATTATTGACTATTAAAGCAAAAATAACAAATATAATATGGAATTTATGATGTGTGCAGAAATAAATTATTTGATAGCAATAGAACAAAGACCAGGAGTGGAGAAATGAGAGGAGTATACAGCTGTGGATTTTTATACTATTTGTGAAATAATATAATGTTATTTCAGAGTAGACTGTTATAAATTAAAGGTGTATACTATAGGCCATAAGCAACCACTGAAAACAAAACAGAAACTCAAAGCACTAGAGCCAATAGGCAATGAAAGATAAAATGAAATCAAAAAAATACTCAATCCAAAAGAAGGCAAAAATAGAGAATAATGAATAGATGAAACAAATAGAAAGAAAATAGCAAGTAAATAGCTTTAAATCTAACAATATAAATAAACAGTTTAAAATTAAATATTTTTAACATCCCAAATGAAAAACAAAGATTGTCAAATTGGATAAACAAGCAATATCTAATACATAAAACCTTCAAGAACTGACTTTAAAATAAAGACACAAATAGAATGAAAGTAAAAGAATGTAAAATGATATACCATGCTAACACAAAAGAAAAGAAAGCTGGAGAGGTTTCCAACTTCCAGAATGACATTAAGGACCTCCAAAAGTCTGTTTCTCCATAAAGGCAATGAGAAGTCTAGGAAAAACTGTTAAAATCAACTTTTTCAGACTGTTGAAATTAAACAGAGGGTTTCAATAATCTGAGCAGTGTTTTGTCAAGAAAAATGGCTGAATCTCAGTAAGAACAATGAGGTTAGGGGCATTTTAACTTTCTCTAATCCAATACACCTCTTTCCAGCTTCAAACTATTAGTAAAAGCCAGCAGCCTCACAACTACAGTAGCTGTGAAAACAAGCAGACTAGCAGCTACTGGAGCAGGGAGAATGGGTTTGAAGTTCCCCCAAAGCCACAATCCCAGAGAATCGTCACTATTTGACTTGTCTGGCCACCCAACAAAATTTGCTATCTCAGCGCTTGTTTTATTTGACCTGAATCAGAACTCAACCTCTGCAAATAGCCCTAACCACAGGGTATTTATCAAAAAGAATCAGTGGCGGGCTTCCCTGGTGGTGCAGTGGTTGAGAATCCGCCTGCCAATGCAGGGGACACGGGTTCATGCCCCGGTCCGGGAAGATCCCACATACCGCGGAACAGCTGGGCCCGTGAGCCATGGATGGCCGCTGAGCTGGTGCATCCGGAGCCTGTGCTCCGCAACAGGAGAGGCCACAACAGTGAGAGGCCCGCATACCACAAAAAAAAAAAAAAAAAAAAAAATCAGTGGCAATTGTTTATCATTGAAGCTGCCAGAGGTGTTGTTAACACCTGGGGCTAAAAATAGTCTGACTAAAAAAATTTTTAAGGAAAAATTGGAGAATAAGCTGTCCATAAGGAGACATGAAAATATTTGAAATACTCCTGGCAATCTACAAGGCCATGTTCATGCTATGTGCATGCCCAGGAAAGACCTGAGACGGCCTTAATGTCTCACTGCTGGCAGACCTTTAGACTTTGCCCAGTCAAGAAGTGAAGGCAATGAGAGGTGTAAACTGCCTGACAAATCATTGAACCCTTATCCCAATATACACATAGAGTCATCAAGCAAAAGCTGGTTCAAGATATTTGAGGAAATCTCTGTTCAATCACTACCTGGATACTGAGCTAACTAAGCAGAAATTTCATATGAAAAAGATACAGACTTCATATAATTAATCTGAGAAAGTCACTAAACAATTCCTGAGGAAGGGTCAAGAATCTGATTTACAGAGTGGCAACATTATATAATTTTAAATGTCCAGTTCAACAAAAAATTATGAGATATGCAAAGAAACTGAATAGTATGTCCCATATGTAGGAAAAAACAGTCAATAAAAATATTATCTGAGGAAGCCCAGATGTTGGGCTTGCAAGACAAATACTTCAAACTTGCTATTATAAATATGCTCAAAGAACTAAAGGAAAATGTGTCTAAAGAATTAAAGAAATATGAAATGATGTCTTACCAAAGACAGAAAGTCAATAAAGAGAAATTATTTTTTAAAAAAAGAAATTCTGGAGCTGAAAAGTACACTTACTGAAATGAAAAGTTCACTAGATGGAATCAACAGCACATTTCAACAGGCAAAAGAATAAGAGAACTTGAAGAAATGTCAATTAATATTATCCATCCAAACGAATTGAAATTAAAAAGAATGAAGGAAATGAACTGAGTCTCAGACCTGTGGAACACCATCAAATGAACCAACACAAGCATAACTGAAGTCTCAGAAAGAGAGAAGATGGAAAATGGGCAGAAAGAATATTCAAAGAAATAACAGCCAAAAAATTGACAGAAAAGTCTGCACATCCAAGAACCTTAATGAACTCTCAGAACAGACTCAGTAGGTTCCACACCTTGTCACGTCAAAGGAAAACAGTCAAAAGACAAGTGAGAATTCTAAAACATCAAAAGAAAAATGACCATCACATATAAGAAATTCTCAATAAAATTAACAGTAGAATGACATATTCAAAGTGCTAAAAAAAGGATTGTCAACCAAGAATTCTATAGCCAGCAAAACTATCCTTCAAAAAAGGAAGAGGTTTCTCCACTGGGTGGGACCAAGGATCCTTGATCTTCCCTGCTTGCTGATCTAGGACAAAATGTATTACAGTTAAAATGTTATGGTTTCATCAATGGAGCTTCTGACTGGGGAAATAATTTTCAAAACTCTTACAAGTCATATGAATGTCCAAGTGCATCAGATTCTTCTTGTACAGAGTATGATGGAAAAACTATTTACAAACAGTCATGCTTTTCTTTGATAAGAGGCATATTTTCAAGATGTCTCTCCATAGTTATTGGACTAGCGTTTGGACTGGCAGCTATTGAGAAAATAAAAACTGAGCTCAAGAGTATGGAGAACTGAGCAGAAGCAAGAAGAACTACAATCCTGCAGCCTGTGGAAC
This sequence comes from Kogia breviceps, assembly GCF_026419965.1. Taxonomy (NCBI): domain Eukaryota; kingdom Metazoa; phylum Chordata; class Mammalia; order Artiodactyla; family Physeteridae; genus Kogia; species Kogia breviceps. Next base: position 66,758,432 of record NC_081310.1, on the reverse strand, counting down.
AAAAACCACATTCACAGAAAGACGGAAAACGTAAAAAGGCAGACGGGGGCTTCCTTGGTGGCACAGTGGTTGAGAGTCCACCTGCTGATGCAGGGGACACGGGTTCGTGCCCCAGTCTGGGAGGATCCCACATGCCATGGAGCGGCTGGGCCTGTGAGCCATGGCCGCTGAGCCTGCGCGTCCAGAGCCTGTGCTCCACAATGGGAGGGGCCACAACAGTGAGAGGCCCACGTACGGCAAAAAAAAAAAAAAAAAAAAAAGGCAGACGGCTATGTATCAGATGAAGGAACAAGATAAAACCCCAGAAAAAAACCTAAATGAAGTGGAGATAGGCAACCTTCCAGAAAAAGAATTCAGAACAATGATAGTGAAGATGACCCAGGATCTCGGAAAAAGAACGGAGGCAAAAGTCAAGAAGATGCAAGAAATGTTTAACAAAGACCTAGAAGCATTAAAGAACAAACAAACAGAGATGAACAATACAATAACTGAAATGAAAAATACACTAGAAGGAATCAATAGCAGAATAACTGAGGCAGAAAAATGTTTAAGTGACCAGGAAGACAGAATGGTGGAATTCACTGCTGTGGAACAGAATAAAGAAAAAAGAACGAAAATAAATGAAGACAGCCTGAGACCTCTGGGACAACATCAAACACAACAACTTTCACATTATAGGGGTCCCAGAAAGAGAAGAGAGAGAGAAAGGATCCAAGAAAATATTTGAAGAGATTATAGTTGAAAACTTCCATAATGTGGGAAAGGAAATAGCCACCCAAGTCCAGGAAGCACAAAGAGTTGCATACAGGATAAACCCAAGGAGAAACATGCTGAGCCACATAGTAATCAAATTGGCAAAAATTAAAGACAAAGAAAAATTATTGAAAGCAGCAAGGGAAAAATGACAAATAACATACAAGGGAACTCCCATGAGGTTAACAGCTGATTTCTCAGCAGAAACTCTACAAGCCAGAAGGAAGTGGCATGATATACTTAAAGTGATGAAAGGGAAGAACGTACAACCAAGATTACCCTACCCGGCAAGGATCTCATTCAGATTCGATGGAGAAATCAAAAGCTTTACACACAAGCAAAAGCTAAGAGAATTCAGCACCACCAACCAGCTCTACAACAAATGCTAAAGGAACTTCTCTAAGTGGGAAACACAAGAGAAGAAAAGGACCTACAAAAACGCACCAAAACAATTAAGAAAATGGTAATAGGAACATACAAATAAATAATTACCTTAAACATGAATGGATTAAATGCTCCAACCAAAAGACACAGGCACACTGAATGGATAAAAGCAAGACCCATCTATATGCTGTCTAAAAGAGACCCACTTCAGACCTCGGGACACATACAGACAGAAAGTGAGGAGATGGAAAAAGATATTCCATGTAAATGCAAATCAAAAGAAAATTGGAGTAGCAATACTCATATCAGATTAAATGGATTTTAAAATAAAGAATGCTACAAGAAACAAGGAAGGACAGTACATAATGATCAAGGGATCAATCCAAGAAGAAGATATAAAAATTATAAATATATATGCATCCAACATAAGAGCACCTCAATACATAAGGCAACTGCTAACAGCTATAAAAAAGGAAATTGACAGTAACGAAATAATAGTAGGAGACTTTAACACCTCACTTACACCAATGGACATATCATCCAAACAGAAAATTACTAAGGAAACACAAGCTTTAAATGACACAATAGACGAGATAGATTTAATTGATATTTATAGGACATTCCATCCAAAAACAGCAGATTACACTTTCTTCTAAAGTGGGCACAGAACATTCTCCAGGATAGGTCACATCTTGGGTCAAAATCAAGCCTCAGTAAATTTAAGAAAATTGAAATAATATCAAGCATCTTTTCTGACCACAGCGTTATGAGATTAGAAATCAATTACAGGGAAAAAACGTAAAAAACACAAACATATGGAGCCTAAACAATATGTTACTAAATAACCAAGAGATCACTGAAGAAATCAAAGAGGAAATAAAAAAATACCTAGAGACAAATCACAATGAAAACACGACAATCCAAAACCTATGGGATACAGCAAAAGCAATTCTAAGAGGGAAGTTTATAGCAATACAAGCCTACCTCAAGGAACAAGAAAAATCTCAAATAACAATCTAACCTTAAACCTAAAGGAACTAGAGAAAGAAGAACAAAACAAAACCCAAAGTTAGAAGAAGGAAAGAAATCATAAATATCAGAGCAGAAATAAATGAAATAGAAACAAAGAAAACAATAGCAAAGATCAATAAAACTAAAAGCTGGTTCTTTGAGAAGATAAACAAAATTGATAAACCATTAGCCAGACTCATGAAGAAAAAGAGGGAAAGGACTCAAATCAATAAAATTAGAAATGAAAAAGGAGAAGTTACAACAGACACTGCAGAAATACAAAACATCCTAAGAAACCACTACAAGCAACTCTATGCCAATAAAATGGACAACCTGGAAGAAATGGGCAAATGCTTAGAAAGATATAACCTTCCAAGACTGAACCAGGATGAAATAGAAAATATGAACAGACCAATCACAAGTAATGGAATTGAATCTGAGATTTAAAATCTTCCAGCAAACAAAAGTCCAGGACCAGATGGCTTCACAGGTGAATTCAATCAAACATTTAGAGAAGAGTTAACACCAATCTTTCTCAAACTCTTCCAAAAAATTGCAGAGGAAGGAACACTCCCAAACTCATTCCATGAGGCCACCATCACCCTGATACCAAAACCAGACAAAGATACTACAAAAAAAAAGAAAATTACACACCAATATCACTGATGAATATAGATGCAAAAATCCTCAACAAAATACTAGCAAACAGGGCTTCCCTGGTGGCACGGTGGTTGAGAATCCGCCTGCTGATGCAGGGGACACGGGTTCATGCCCCAGTCCAGGAAGATCCCACATGCCATGGAGCGGCTGGGCCCGTGAGCCATGGCTGCTGAGCCTGCGCGTCCAGAGCCTGCACTCCACAATGGGAGAGGCCATAACAGTGAGAGGCCCGTGTATTGCAAAAAAAAAAAAAAAATACTAGCAAACAGAATCCAACAACACATTAAAAGGATCATACACCGTGATCAAGTGAGATTTATCCCAGAGATGCAAGGATTCTTCAATATATGCAAATCAATCAATGTGATACACCATATTAACAAACTGAAGAATAAAAACCATATAATCATCTCAATAGATGCAGAAAAACTTTTTGACAAAACTCAACACACATTATGATAAAAACTCTCCAGAAAGTGGGCATAGATGGAACCTACCTTAATATAATAAAGACCATATATGACAAATCTACAGCAAACATCATTCTCAATGGTGAAAACCTGAAAGCATTTCCTCTAAGATCAGGAACAAGACAAGGATGTCCACTCTTGCCACTATTATTCAACAGAGTTTTGGAAGTCCTATCTACGGCAATCAGAGAAGAAAAGGAAATAAAAGGAATGCAAATTGGAAAAGAAAACGTAAAACTGTCACTGTTTGCAGATAATATGACACTATACATAGAGAATCCTAAGCATGCCACTGGAAAACTACTAGAGCTAATCAATGAATTTCGTAAAATTGCAGAATACAAAATTAATGCACAAAAATCTCTTGCATTTTTATACATTAACAATGAAAGATCAGAAAGGGAAATTAAGGAAACAATCCCATTCACCACTGCAGCAAAAAGAATAAAATACCTAGGAATAAACCTACCTAAGAAGGTAAAAGACCTGTACTCAGAAAACTATAAGACACTAATGAGGGAAATCAAAGATGACATAAGCAGATGGAGAGATATACCATGTTCTTGGATTAGAAGAGTCAATATTGTGAAAATGACTATACTACCCAAAGCAATCTACAGATTCAATGCAGTCCCTGTCAAATTACCAATGGCATTTTGTACAGAACTAAAACAAAAAATCTTAAAATTTGTATGGAGACACAAAAGACCCTGAATAGCAAAGCAATATTGAGGGAAAAAAAATGGAGCTGGGGGAATCAGACTCCCTGACTTCAGACTATACTACAAAGCTACAGTAATCAAGACAATATGGTACTGACACAAAAACAGAAATATAGATCAATGGAACAGGATAGAAAGCCCAGAGATAAACCCATGGACAATTAATGGTCAACTAATCTATGACAGAGGAGGCAAGGTTATACAATGGAGAAAAGACAGTCTCTTCAATCAGTGGTGCTGGGAAAACTGGACAGCTACATGTAAAAGAATGAAATTAGAACACTCCCTAACACCATACACAAAAATAAACCCAAAATAGATTAAAGACCTAAATGTAAGGCAAGACACTATAAAACTCTCAGAGGAAAACATAAGCAGAACACTCTATGACATAAATCACAGCAAGATCCTTTTTGACCCACCTCCTAGAGAAATGGAAATAAAAACAAAAATAAACAAATGGGACCTAATGAAACTTAAAAGCTTTTGCACAGCAAAGTAAACCATAAACAAAATGAAAAGACAACCCTCAGAATGGGAGAAAATATTTGCAAATGAATCAATGGACAAAGGATTAATCTCCAAAATATAAAAACATCTCATGTAGCTCTTTAAAAAACAAATAACCCAATCCAAAAATGGACAGAAGACCTAAATAGACATTTATCCAAAGAAAACATACAGATTGCCAACAAACACATGAAAGGATGCTCAACATCACTAATCATTAGATAAATGCAAATCAAAACTACAATGAGGTATCACCTCACACCAGTCAGATGGCCATCATCAAAAAAGCTATAAACAACAAATGCTGGAGAGGGTGTAGAGAAAAGGGAACCCTCTTGCACTGTTGGTGGGAGTATAATTTGCTACAGCCACTATGGAGAACAGTATGGAGGTTCCTTAAAAAACTAAAAATAGAATTACCATATGACCCAGCAATCCCACTACTGGGCATATACCCTGAGAAAACCATAATTCAAAAAGAGTCATGTACCAAAATGTTCATTGCAACTCTATTTACGATAGCCAGGACATGGAAGCAACCTAAGTGTCCATCAACAGATGAATGGATAAAGAAGATGTGGCCCATATATACAATGGAATATTACTCAGCCATAAAAAGAAATGAAACTGAGTTATTTGTAATGAGGTGGTTAGACCTGGAGTCTGTCATACAGAATGAAGTAAGTCAGAAGGAGAAAAACAAATACCGTATGCTAACACATATATATGGACTCTAAGAAAAAAAAAATGTCATGAAGAGATTAGTGGCAGGACGGGAATAAAACACAGACTTACTAGAGCATGGACTTGAGGATATGGGGAGGGGGAAGGGTAAGCTGGGACGAAGTGAGAGAGTGGCAGGGACATATATACACTACCAAATGTAAATTAGATAGCTAGTGGGAAGCTGCCGCATAGCACAGGGAGATCACCTCTGTGCTTTGTGACCACCTAGAGGAGTGGGATAGGGAGGATGGGAGGGAAATGCAAGAGAGAGGAGATACAGGGATATATGTATATATATAGCTCATTCACTTTGTTATAAAACATAAACTAGGGCTTCCCTGGTGGCGCAGTGGTTGAGAATCCGCCTGCCGATGCAGGGGACACGGGTTCGTGCCCCGGTCTGGGAAGATCCCACATACCACGGAGCGGCTGGGCCCGTGAGCCATGGCTGCTGAGCCTGCACATCTGGAGCCTGCGCTCCGCAAAGGGAGAGGCCACAACAGTGAGAGGCCCGCATACAGAAAAAAAAAAAAAAAAAAAAGACATAAACTAACACACCATTGTAAAGCAATTATACTCCAATAAAGATGTTCAGAAAAAATGAAAATAAAAAAAAATAAAGCTGTAGAACATAGAACTCTTAACCTTCAGTTTAGTAAGAAATCTTCTCATCAATATAATATATAGCTGGACAAGTCAATCTTTTAGTATCATTTAGGTGACAGACTTGTTCTTTGGGGAAGTAAAAACAACTGTCTTTTTCTTACAAATCTCTACAAGCCAGAAAATGTAAATACAGGCCACAGTGACCTGAGAATGAGCCTAATTAGTTCAAATCAGGCAAGACCTGCAACCAAGGGGGGAAAAATGACAAAGTGGTATTTTTAAAATTCAAACCTCTGGGAATGCTCCCGCAGCTAAACTTTACAAATAGTAAAGGCTTAGTCATCTGAGCAAGCAACTTTAATGTATTCCAATTGTTCTTTGTAAACTAATATGTTTCTATTGTAATATCTCATGATTCATAACTAGGTTTTTTTTTTTTTAAGTGAAGGCATGAGATCTCTAGTTTTGTCTGTTTACATGTCTGTGCACACATCATATATATATATGATAATACTCTGGAAAGTATCATCAAAATTGAATTACAAGGAGTTCAATTTAGAACTGCTTGCAAATTAAATATGAAAGAAACTGGGGCTTCCCTGGTGGCACAGTGGTTGAGAGTCCACCTGCCGATGCAGGAGACACGGGTTCGTGCCCTGGTTTGGGAAGATCCCGCATGCCATAGAGCGGCTAGGCCCGTGAGCCATGGCCGCTGGGCCTGTGCGTCTGGAGCCTGTGCTCCGCAACGGGAGAGGCCACAACAGTGAGAGGCCCACGTACCACTAAAAAAAAAAAAAAAGAAAGAAACTGGCCGAGGGACTTCCCTGGTGGTCCAGTAGTTAAGAATCCACCTTCCAATGCAGGGGACACAGGTTTGATTCCTGGTCAGGGAACTAAGATCCCACATGGCGCAGAGCAACTAAGCCTGTGTGCCACAACTAGAGAACCCACATGCCACAAATACTGAGCCCATGAGCTCTGGAGCCTGCGCACCACAACTAGAGAGCCTGCCACAACTAGAGAGCCCACATGCCACAACTACTGACCCACGCACTCTGGAACCTGAGCGCCACAGTTGGAGAGAAGCCTGCATGCCACAACTAGAGAGTAGCCCACATGCCGCAACAAAGAGCCCACACGCTGCAACCAAAAACTCCTGCATGCCGCAACAAAGATCCTGTGTGCCACAACTAAGACCCGATGCAGCCTAATTAATTAATTAATTAATTAATTTTTTTTAAAAAAGAAAGAAACTGGCCAAAATGACTTTCAGTTTCATGTGAACTGGGAAATATTTAATATTAAGTTGATACCTGATATTAAAGTTTGTTGATATAATTAATATAGACCTATTAGACCTAAGTCTAATAAAAGTCAAATAAGACCAAGGAAAATAATTTGATATGATGAAACTTTAAAGTAAATGTAAATGAGATAAGAGCTTTTGGGTAAACTCTTTAAAATTAATTATGTTTTAGAACTGTCTACTTAAAATGATCTCTCCAGAAAATTTGGTAACTTAAAGTTCTAGAGTTGTGCTAATTTAAGTGATGGAAGTTTATTGAATAGCTAGGTCATTCACTCACTCACACACACACACACACACACACACACACACACACACACACACACACACACCCCAATAAGATACTGAGACATCAAACTAAACAGAGAAACTAAAGGTATTTAGGACTATTAATGAATATGTTTGGTGCCACCCTGAGATGTTCTCTATATGAAAACAAATGTTTTTAGAAACTATCACTGGTATTTTTGTTCACCAATCTACAGAATGCTAACATAAAAGACTGTTCAGAATTGTTCACTTAGTCTTCATTATAAATTTTTTTTGAGTTGAAGATTCAAATTTAAACATGTAATTAAAGCTAATAGCAATAATAAGGAAACATTTCAGTATGCAGTAGGAAAGTAGAATGTGTGCTTTCAGTAAAGAAGGTATGAGGAATGGAGTTACATTTTACAGAGGAAAAAAAATTTATGCATTGTCAGGATTAACTAAGTTTAGATTGAAGTTAATTAAGTAAGTGGATTTTGTTGTTAAGTAAGCTAGCAAAAGACTGGAATTTGAACAAAGTTTTTTAAGGTGCTCCTTTCTGATAACAGATTGTGTGAGTTTCTGTGCACTTAAGTGATCTGTATTTGTTTGTTGGTTTTAATCTTTTTGCGACTTTGGTTAAATGAATAAGTATTGTTTCATAGAGACCAATGATTCTGTTGTGTTTTAAAACATTTTTTATATTGTTAACAAACTTCCCAAATATTAAGATCTAACTAGGGCTTCCTTGGTGGCGCAGTGGTTGAGAGTCCACCTGCCGATGCAGGGGACACAGGTTCGTGCACCGGTCCGGGAAGATCCCACATGCCGCAGAGCAGCTAGGCCCGTGAGCCATGGCCGCTGAGCCTGTGCTTCCGGGAGCCTGTGCTCCACAACAGTGAGAGGACCACGTACCACACACACACACACACACACACACACACACACACACACACAAAATCTAACTAAAACTCTTTTAGCCTCCAGCTGGCTCTGGGATGCTTCAAAAGAGCATCTCTGAGACATCTCAGAGAAGAATGTTAAACTAACTTTATTTGGTATGTTAAAGTACTTCAAAAACATTGTCAAGTGATTGGAGATGAACCTTAGGTTATAGTGTACAGATAAATGTCATTAATATAGATATTCCAAAATTTATATGGAATCTCTAACCTCTGATATGTCCTGATATGATATTATCAGTCATAATTCTAGTTATTACCCTAATATGTTATACGTAACAAAAATAGCCAAGTTTCTTGCTAATTGCTTTGTACTCAAATCTTTAACCATGCTATTTTAAGTTTTGTCCTTTATAGACAATCATTATTTTACACTGATACTTTTACAAAATGAAGATTTTCAAGAAGACTCTTAAAAATAACTTTTAAAACAAATATAAATTTCTGATAGCCTTTAGACAATACCATTGAACCGGGTAACAAATGACAAAACTCTAATGGAAAACCTGATGACTTTATCCAGATCAACAGGAATTAATTACATGGGACTGAATTAATTGATATGATTATAACTTTATGACTGTTTGGAAACTGTACTAACTTTAATCTTTGTTTTCCAGAAAAAGCTTTCCTATTATGTTATGACCTACATCAACTTGATAAAATATATCTCTGTAAACAAAGATGACATGTTTATCTTTTCTCTCTACCTGATTCTTCCAGAATTTGGCTTCTCCAGCTGGCTCTCTTGTGGACTTGATGGTTTATTACAATTGGATTACAACTAGTTATACTAATCATTGTTTTAATTTGTTTCCAAATTGTTTATGATTTATGTCTCCCTGCTGCACCATGACTTTGTCAATATTACTAGTTGAATTACTTATATCCTATGGATTTTATAAGATTGTTGTCTCTTACAGTACCTATCTTGAGGAAATAGATCACATTTACAACTCCACATAGAATAATTGTAATAGTGTGATTCTAGGTGTGGGAAGAAGCAACAAGGGAACGTATCTCCTGGAGCAAAATAGGCTAGAAAGACAGAGGATCCAGAGAATATTTAATTATCTACAGGACGTAATCCGGAAATTAGCACCTGGAGTGGCATATCAACAAGAATTTTTGCCTGATCTGAGACAAGCCTCCCAGGGCGGTGGGACAAAAATTGGTCATGAAATGTCTTCCAAATATTGGTCAAATTTTGGACCAAGAGGAGGAACTGAGAAATGGAATATTGCCTGCTGTATCAGTAAACAAAGGATGTCACAGTCCTCAGTGATTGCAGCCACTGCCAAAAGCAGTGAGCTGATGAGCCCTATGTGAAAACGCAGGATACTGGACCCAGATAGTTGAGGTGCCTATCAAAGGAATGATTTCAGTGAGCCCAGACTCTCGCATTGTCCCATACATAGAAAAGCACTAAATTCCTTAACTTGAGATACCTGGTTTTCTTTAATTAACAATAATTTTTGACGTTCAGACTACCTACCCTTTGCTGCAAAACTCCTTTATATCCTGGCTCTCTGCTGCGCCTCCTCGGAGCAGTTCTCTCAGGGTTACTTGAGATGCTGCCTCCTGGGCTTGAAGTCCTAAAAATTTCCACTGAATAAAACATAACCCTCAACTTTTAGGTTGTGAATATTTTTTTAGTCAACACCAATCAGAACATAAACTCCATGAAAGCAGCGACCTTATATTAATTACCACTGTTTCCTCAAGGCCAAGAATGTGTCTGGCACATAATAGGAACTCATTAATATTTGTTTATGGATGAAAGAATGTTAGTAACATTGCTGGATCTTGTCACATGTACTTCCATCCATACTGAACTTAAAAACCAGGTGTGGACCTTCCATTTCTTAGCATCACCAATTGTTTTCTGGTGAATGGCCTTAGCCTCCAGGCTTAGACCTAGAACAAAGGGGCCTGCATTGAACCTATCTTCCATAATCTCCCCAGGAATGTTGCCCTTGCCCCACAACTGCATTCCATTCCTTGCCTTGGAATGGGATCTCTCTTTCAGCAAAGGCATGCATGAAAAGAGGCTGTTTAGGGGACCAGGGTCAGGGTTCCAGCAATTATCGATGCTTTCTCCATCTTCCCAGTGAGATTTTCAGGATCGCCTTTTTTTCCCCCAGTCAATTGTATCAACCAGTCTAAGACAAAAAGAAAAAAGAGCAAATCAGACCATTTGGTTGGCTGCATTTGGACCTGGCGAGTAACTGTTTTATTGATCTGGATTTCAGAATCTGATTTGTGGTTTTGTTTTTCTTTTCTGCTTCCAGGTTGGCCACCCTGAACTGGAGTTTGTAGTATTGCACCTTGTGAGACTAATCAGCCTCCTCTGATTAGCCTAATGTGTATTCAACAGATATGTATTGAGTGCCTACTATGTGTCGGACACTGTAGTTAGCACTTGGAATGCATCGGAAAACAAAAGAGACACAAGTTCCTTGCCCTACAGGAGCTTCTACTCTCATGGCATGGATGATCGGTGAGATAACAATACACAATAAACATAATAAATAAGTAAATTGTATAGGATATTGGAGGGTGATAAGTAAGTACTTTGGAGAAAAGAAAAAGTAGACGAGAATATATTGGGGTGAGAAGAGGTAGATTACAATTTTAAAAGGAGGAACCTCCTTTAGAATGGGACATCTCAACAAAAAGATGAAGGAGTTGAATTAGATATTCAGCCATATGAATATCTAAGATTTTCGAGAGCAACGAATACTAAGGCCTTAATACAGGATCCTGTGTGGCCTGTTAAGGAATAGCTGTGTTGTTGGAACAGGGTGAATGGGAGTTGGTAGGAGACGAGGCCAGGGAAGTGATGGGGATCAGATCATGCAGGGCAGTTAGGAGTGGTTTTTACTCTGAGTGACAGGATTTTTAACACAGAGGTTAAAGTATCCCTCAGGTGCTTTGTTAAGAACAGGCTGTAAAGACACAAGGGTAGAAGCTGGGCGATCTCTTCCTTACTATTCCAGTAATCTAGGCAAGAAAAGATGGTCGTAGCAGGGGAAGTAGTTGTAGGGGAGGAAAAAGTTTTCCTTGACTGTTTTAGGGTCTCTCAGTTGGGTCTGAAATTTAAACTGATAAAGATTAACAGGAGAAAATCATACATATTTATTTTACATATTTAAATAAATGTGAAGACCCGAAAAAATGGTTAAACCTGAGTGCTTTTAATGCTAGGTTTGTTGAGGAGTGGAAAGTCATGGAAAGATGTGATAGGACAAAGAGTCTGAGCTACGCATAATAACCTGGAGAAAAGTCAGCAAGTCTTGTTCATTCGGATTCTTCTTCGTGTCCAAGTCCCTTCTCTTGGAGATAAGGATATTTCTTTCCTCTGGGTATAAGGAGAACACTTCTCACATGAGCGACTTGGGATCTGCTTCAGGGGGGAAAGGGCAGGGGAGGTCAGAGTGACTTTCCTGCTTCTGCTGTTTTCTCAAACTCCTTCACCTTAAAATATTCAGTATGCCCAGGTGCCATATTTTGGAATAGTGTGTCCTAAACCCCATCATAGTGAAGATGGTTAGATTCTGGATATAGTTTGAATATAAGCCCACTGAAAGAAATGGATATGGCATTTGAGATAAAGGAAGAAGTCAAAGATGACTCTACGGTTTTCTCTTGAACAACTGAACAGAGTTGCCATCGGCTGAGATGGGAGAGCCAATCTGAGGTGTATATTCGATTTCCAGGTGGAGAAGTTGAGCAAGCGGTTGGATATACAGTCAGGAGCTCAGGAGAGAGGTCTGTTGGCATATATAAAGTATTCAAAGCCCTGAAACTGAATGAGAGAGTGAGAGTAGAGAAAGACTAGAGGACCAAACACTGAGTCCTGGGCACTCCGACATTTAGAGCAGTGCTGATGATAGAAATACAATGTGAGTCAGGTCAGTTTTAAGTGGTCTAGTAGCCCACATTTAGAAAAAGAAAAAGAAACAGGTGAAAGTAATTTTAAACTATATTTTATTTAACCTAAGATATCCAAAGTATTATCATTTCAACATGTGATCACTATAAAAATTATTAATGAAATATTTTGTTTGCCCTTCTATCCTGGTAGGTCTTTGAAATCTTGTATGTGTTGCATGCTTACATCATTCAGGCTTCTAGTGCTCTGTAGCCCTGTGAGGCCAGTAACTATGGTGTTGGACAGTGCAGATTTCGAGGTTTGGGAGAAGAGAGGCTAGCAAAGGAGACTGAGAGGGAAGAATCTATGAGGAAAAAGGAAGCTGAGACACCATGGCCTCCTGGAAGCCAGATGAGTAGAAGTGGTGATAATCTGTAGAAGTGCTTTCATGATAGTTTCAGTTTTCTTGGTGATGAAGCAAGCCAGGTTCACTGCCCAGGGGGAGAATGTGTGAGGAGGTGTTGGGGGTATGAGGAGATTAGGGGAGAGAGTGGGATCTGGAACAGATTAGGGGAGTAAAGGATGACTGCTGGACAGCATAAAGACTCACTGACACTGATAATCATGAATTTAAAGGGAGAAAAAGTCAGTGAGGTTGGGTGTTTTCCTCCAGTCACAAAGATTCAGGCAAGATAGGCAGAGACTTGGATTTAACCAGGGTAATGGTTTCTGCCCTCCATCATGATGCCACTTTGTTTTGATTAAAGTTATTCTGATTGCAAATAACATAAATCAGCTCACATTAGGTAAATCAAAAAGAAAACTTGTTGGAAGATTTCTGGATAATTTTCAGAACTCAAAGGCTTCCAGGAGAGACAGGAAGCAGACAGCAGTCAGGAACCACGTTCCGGGTATGGCTGCCTCATCAGCCTCATCCAGCTTGCCTCCTCTCTTGCTTCTCTATCCATGATCCCACAGAGATGGTGACCCCACCAGTGCCAAGTAGTTACCACCTCACCCCCAGCCTCAGAACTCACAAATGTCTTTGAATTTACATTACTAAGAGAGAGAATCTGATGGAACAAGCTTGGACCAAATGGGGTATGAGTCAAGGAAAAAATCATGGGGAAAAGGCAACAATTAATCATTCAAAATATTATTCCATACCATACATTTGCAAAAACATATAGCATCAGAGACTGACTCCTAATAAATATTCATAACAAAAGAAGTTTTGTGGAATATTCATTGTTACAGGATAAATTTTTTAAAGATAAAATCTTGATGCTCTTACAAATATAAAATGAACACACCCGGGCTTCCCTGGTGGCGCAGTGGTTGAGAGTCCGCCTGCCGATGCAGGGGACGCGGGTTCGTGCCCCGGTCCGGGAAGATCCCACATGCCACGGAGCGGCTGGGCCCGTGAGCCATGGCCTCTGAGCCTGCGCGTCCGGAGCCTGTGCTCCGCAACGAGAGAGGCCACAGCAGTGAGAGGCCCGAGTACCGCAAAAAAAAAAAAAAAAAAAAGAACACACCCAAAGATTTTATTTAACTCATTAATTAATGAAGAAATAAGTAATATTTCAACAAGTTAAAAGGAGAATTCAAAGACCAGACATATATGTAGGCCCTAAAATGAATCTACAAATAGACGCAAAACTAGTTATTTTCTTTTTTGGGGAGGGGGTAGGAAATCAAGTGTCCCTTCACTGGACAAGATTCATTTGCAAGTGTATAAAGCAGAGTTATTGGGCTTCCCTGGTGGCGCAGTGGTTGAGAGTCCGCCTGCCGATGCAGGGGACACGGGTTCGTGCCCCGGTCCGGGAAGATCCCACATGCCGCGGAGCGGCTGGGCCCGTGAGCCATGGCTGCTGAGCCTGCGCGTCCGGAGCCTGTGCTCCGCAATGGGAGAGGCCACAACAGTGAGAGGCCCGCGTACCTCAAAAAAAAAAAAAAAAAAAAAAAAAAGCAGAGTTATTGGGCTTCCCTGGTGGCGCAGTGGTTAAGAATCCGTCTGCCAATGCAGGGGACATGGATTCAAGCCCTGGTCCAGGAAGATCCCACATGCCACGGAGCAACTAACCCCGTGCACCACAACTACTGAAGCCTGTGCTCTAGAGCCCATGCTCCACAACAAGAGAAGCCACCGCAATGAGAAGCCTGCGCACTGCAACAAAGAGTAGCCCCCACTCTCTGCAATTAGAGAAAGCCTGCGGGCAGCATCGAAGACCCAATACAGCCAAAAATAAATAAATAAATTTTTTAAAAACCAGAATTATTTGCATTGCTATGTTATCTACAACTTACATTGTTGTAAAATAGCTCAGAGACAATGAAAGGTGCAAACCCCTGTCAAAGAATCAGATAACCTAAAAGGGTGTGCTTTAGATAATGCATAGTTTCCAGTTGAATACATCCAGTAATTCTTTGATCCATTTCAAAATTTTTCACAACTTTTCCTGAGAACTGAATGCCCAGATGTGCTTACCAAATGTGTTGGTAAGCACATTTCTTCATGATTCTCTCATTGTCCAATATTTTTATGTGCTTAATATTATTTTGGTGCCTTTTCATTTTTAAAAATAAAGTTTTACATTTAATTATTTAAAGTTATATGGCCCTCAGAATCATAATTACACACAATAAAACATCAAATATACAGATTCCTTGGGAAATGTGCATAAGTTATAACCGTGTAAGTCCCAAAGTTCTATCATCTCATCTACTTTGGTTTTCCTAAGCCATATTAGATCTCTGCATCTAAAAAAGTATAAATGGGAGAACTATTAGTGATATGAGCTAATACTCCTGCAGATCAGAATATGCCACCCCAGGGTATGCCATTTTAGCATAAAGACTATTTTGAGCTGGAGGCAAGTGACAATCAACAGATGCAGAAAAAAGCCTTCTCAGAACTTTCTCTACTGACTAAAAGCAGACACTTCTGAGAAATGAGGACTGCTATAAATCTCTTTTTCTGGGAGAGTGTTACGGCCATGAAGAAGATGAAAAATCAGCACTGAGACAGGTCTGCAAACAAAGCTTATTGAAATAAACCTTATCTTCCATTCCTTTCCGTGTGTACTTACCTTCCCACAGTTTACCACTCTAAAAGCCTAAACTAATTTTCCTTTGTCTTACCACTTCTCTACAAATTTATTGTTCTTTGTTAAGGTGCTATACAAGCCCTGAGTTCTAACCACCCCTTTGAGTTACTCATCATTGAATTTCCCCCATGCGTATGCACTCTGCACATGTTAACTGTTTTTCTATTTTTTTTTTTTTTTCGCGGTATGCAGGCCTCTCACTGTTGTGGCCTCTCCCGTTGCGGAGCACAGGCTCCGAATGCGCAGGCCTAGCGGCCATGGCTCACGGGCCCAGCCACTCCACGTCATGTGGGATCTTCCCGGACCCGGGCACGAACCCGTGTCTCGTGCATCGGCAGGCGGATTCTCAACCACTGCGCCACCAGGGAAGCCCTGTTTTTCTATTATTAATCTGTCTTTTGTCAGTTTAATTCCCAGGGCCCCAGCAGGAGAAAGGTTTTTTCCCTCCCCTCTGCTCACAAGATTAATGTTAAACTTTTTTTAAAAATTTGTTTATTTATTTGGCTACGCCATGTCCTAGTTGTGGCATGTGGGATCTTCATTGTGGCATGTGGGATCTTTAGTTGCAGCATGCAGGATCTTTAGTTGCAGCATGCAGGATCTTTTTAGTTGTGGCATGCGGGATCTTTTTAGTTGTAACATGTGGGATCTGTTAGTTGCAGCATGCGGAAACTAGTTCCCTGACCAAGGATCGAACCCGGGCTCCCTGTGTTGTGAGCATGGAGTCTTAACTGCTGGACCACCAGGGAAGTCCCTAATGTTAAACTTTAAAAAGCAGGATACAGGGCTTCCCTGGTGGTGCAGTGGTTGAGAATCCACCTGCTGATGCAGGGGACATGGGTTCGTGCCCTGGTCCGGGAAGATCCCACATGCCACGGAGTGGCTGGGCCTACGAGCCATGGCCACTGAGCCTATGCGTCTGGAGCCTGTGTTCTGCAATGGGAGAGGCCACAACAGTGAGAGGCCCGCGTACCACAAAAAAAAAAAAAAAAAAAAAAAAAAGGATACAAAAGTGCTTATTCTAGTGGATCTAAACTTTTTCCTTTGTCTTCTTTTTTCATTTTGAGAACCTAAAAGATGCAGAATATAATTACCTATATTCTTCTCCCCAGAATTCATAGTTGCTAAAAGTCATATTTTTCCAGTTGTTTTGCCTGTTGTGGTAGATTATATTCCTGTTCCCAAATGATTCACCCCCTTTCCTGAGAGAATTATATGTAACTCCCCTCTTATTGCCATGTGAGTTTTAGGACACATCCCATGTATGGCAGGCTTGGCCACCTGACTTGTTTTGTGGGTTAAAGGCTATGTGCTACTCCCTAGCTGATATTTTAATAACGATGGCACTCCACTTTCCTTTTCCCTCTGCTGAGAAATTAGTTTCTTCCCAATAGAAACTTTTGCTGCCACTTAAATCTCAGAATAAAGAAGCCATATAGAGCAGAACCCTAGCCAACCTGCAGCTGAGCTGACATGAGCAAGAAATACACCTTTGTGATTATAAGCCATTGGGATTTGGGAATACTGTTCATTACTGTAGCATCACCTACCTATGCATTTCCTTTTTAAAAAATTACACATGTGCTCCAGGGATGCAAGGATTTTTTCAGAATATGCAAATCAGTCAATGTGATACACCACATTAACAAACTGAAGAATAAAAACCATATGATCATCTCAATAAAGGCAGAAAAAGCTTTTGACAAAATTCAACACCGATTTATGATAAAAAATCTCCAGAAAGTGGGCATAGAGGGAACCTACCTCAACATAATAAAAGCCATATACAACAAACC
Organism: Kogia breviceps; assembly: GCF_026419965.1. Classification (NCBI taxonomy): domain Eukaryota; kingdom Metazoa; phylum Chordata; class Mammalia; order Artiodactyla; family Physeteridae; genus Kogia; species Kogia breviceps. Next base: position 66,741,296 of record NC_081310.1, on the reverse strand, counting down.
CACAGGTAACATCATTCTCAATGGTGAAAAACTGAAAGCATTTCATCTAAGATCGGGAACAAGACAAGGATGTCCACTCTCTCCACTTTTATTCAATATAGTTTTGGAAGTTCTAGTCATGGCTATCAGAGAAGAAAAAGAAATAAAAGTAATGCAAATTGGAAAAGAAGTAAAATTATCACTGTTTGCAGATGACATGATACTATACATAGAAAATTGTAAAGACACTACCAGAAAACTACTAGAGCTCATCAATGAATTTGGTAAGGTTGCAGGATACAAAATCAATACACAGAAATCTTTTGCATTCCTATACACTAACAATGGAAGATCAGAAAGAGAAACTAAGGAAACAGTCCCATTCACCATCACATCAAATAGAATAAAATACCTGGGAATAAACCTTCCTAAGGAGGCAAAAGACTTGTACTCAGATAAGATGTTGATGAAAGAAATCAAAGATGACACAAACAAGTGGAGAGATATACCATGTTCTTGGACTGGAATAATCAATATTGTGAAAATGACTATACTACCCAAAGCAATCTACAGATTCAGTGTAATCCCTATCAAATTACCAATGACATTTTTCACAGAATTAGAACAAAAAGATTTACAATATGTACAGAAACACAGAAGACCTCAAATAGCCAAAGCAGATCTTGAGAAAGAAAAACAGAATCAGGCTCCCTGACTTCAGGGAGCTTCTACAAAGCTGTAGAAATCAGTTTGGGAGACTTCCCTGGTGGTGCAGTGGTTAAGAATCCACTTGGCAATGCAGGGGACATGGGTTCAATCCCTGGTCCGGGAAGATCCCACATGCCTTGGAGCAACTAAGCCCGTGCACCACAACTACTGACCCTGAGCTCTAGAGCCCGTGTGCCACAACTACTGAAGTCCACGTGCCTAGAGCCTGTGCTCTGCAACAAGAGAAGCCACTGCAATGAGAAGCCTGTGCACCACAACAAAGAGTAGCCCCCTCTCACCGCAACTAGACAAAAGGACATGTGTAGCAATGAAAACCCAATGCAGCCAAAAATAAATAAATTAATTTAAAAGAAAAAGAAATAAGGCCCTGATTGTTAAAAAAAAAAACACAGACAAACAAACAAAAAACAGTTTGGCACTGGCACAAAAACAGAAATATAGATCAATGGAACAGGATAGAAAGCCCAGAGATAAACCCATGCACCTATGGTCAACTAATGTATGACAAAGGAGGCAAGAATATACAATGGACAAAAGGTAGTCTCTTTAATAAGTGGTGCTGGAGAAACTGGACAGCTACATATAAAAGAATGAAAATAGAACACTAACACCATACACAAAAATAAACTCAAAATGGATTAAAGACCTAAATGTAAGGCCAGATACTATAAAACTCTTAGAGGAAAGCATGGGCAGAACACTCTCTGACATAAATCGCAGCAGTATCTTTTTGGATCCACCTCCTAGAGTAATGAAAATAAAAACAAAAATAAACAAATGGGATCTAATGAAACTTAAAAGCTTTCACACAGCAAAGGAAACCATCAACAAAATGAATAAACAACTCACAGAATGGGAGAAAATATTTGCAAATGAAGCTACCGACGAGGGATTAATCTCCAAAATATACAAACAGCTAATGCAGCTCAATATCAAAAAAAACAACCCAATCAAAAAATGGGCAGAAGATATAAATAGACATTTCTCCAATGAAGATATACAGATGGCCAAAAAGCACATAGAAAGGTGCTCAACATCACTAATTCTTAGAGAAATGCACATCAAAACTAATGAGCTATCTCCTCAAACAAGTCAGAATGGCTATCATCAAAAAATCTACAAACAATAAGTGCTGGAGAGGATGTGGGGAAAAGGGAACCCTCCTACACTGTTGGTGGAAATGTAAAGTGGTACAACCATTATGGAGAACAGTATGGTTGTTCCATAAAAAAATAAAAATAGAACTATCATATGATCCAGCAATCCCACTCCTGGACATATACCCAGAGAAAACCATAATTTGAAAAGATACATGCACCCCAATGTTCATTGCAGCACTATTTACAATAACCAAGACATGGCAGCAACCTAAATATCCATCAACAGAGGAATGGTTAAAGAAGATGTGGTACATATATACAATGGTATATTACTCAGCCATAAAAAAGAATGAAATAATGCCATTTGCAGCAACATGGATGGATCTAGAGTTTGTCATACTGAGTGAAGTAAGTCAGACAGAGAAAGACAAATATCATATGGTATCGCTTATTTGTGGAATCTTAAAAAAATGGTAAAAAAATTACACTTGTGCTATATGTAAAATCTTCTGCTAAACTTTGTATCCTACATTTTCTTTTTCAGGATTCACTTTTCTTCTTGTTGAAACAGTTCTTTTGGTCAGAGTCTGTGATTACTAAAATTTCTGAGTTCTTTCATGCCTAAAGATGTCTTTACCTTTACTCTGGAACAATAGTCTCACTGGGCATAGAATTTTATATTTAACATTATTTTATTTCACCATTTTGATGATTTTATTCCATTATTTTTTGGCATCTGCTGTTAAATATGAGAAAGTCTGGTATCAATCTGATTCATGTATCTTGTTAAATAATCTGTTTTACCTCTTTGGTAGCTTTTAATATTTCCCTTTCTTGTTTTCAAGTGTGGCTATGAGTTTTTAAATCTGTTTTCTTCCTGATTTTATGTGTTTGGAGGAGGAGGAAGTTTCAACATTTGTTCCACCTGCTCTCTTGGCTCTTGCATTACTAAATGGAGTGAACTTGTTTTGATGACACATACTCATCATTTTGAATTGTCCATTTTTATATAATGTTGCAAAAGCCTGATTAATATTAATAAACAGTGTCTTTTTAGTTCTTGTGTCTTCTTTTAGAGATTTCCCCCCTCTTCTCTTCTTTCAGGCTATCAGCTGCCAGTTCACTCTAATGTCCATATAACCATCCATAGCAATCTTCTGCATGTTGCTTTGCCTCTTCACTTCTCCCCAGACACCTCAGAATGATTCCTCCTACTTTATTGTACAGAGCATTGTGTTCTCTCTAGTCCCTGCCTCCAAACTCAGCTTGTGACTTCACTTTGAAAACCTACAGTATTATTCACATGCTCTAGTACACAATGGGATATCTCTTTTGACTCCTTTTCTTTTTCCTAGCAGTTCAGCAAACAGAAAGAAATGGTATAGAAATTTCTTTCCTAGTTGATATAAATCATGCCACTGTATTAGTTAGCCTTGTGTCTGAGTCCTATTAATAAAGACCCAAATTAAAGGCTTAATCTAATAAAACTTTCTGTACCCCCACCTAAATAAACCTCATAGGTAGGCATTTTGAGGTTAATATTGTAGTTCTTCAGTCATCAAGGACCCAAGCACTTTCTACTTTTCTCTTTGGCTTTCCTTAACAGGAACAGGGAGTCCTTTTCAAACTCCCTTCATGGTCCCTTCATGGTTTCAAGAAGGCTGCTGGATCTCCAGCCATCGCAACCACATTCCAGCCAGGTCAAAGAGGAAGGTGGGAAGGACAAAAAGGTATGCCCCTTTAGGAGAAGTTCCCAGATACCTCACCTCTTCTACTTATGTTTCATTGGCCATCCCTAGCTACAAGGGAAATATTTTAGTCTCAAATAAATTGAATATATTGCCTGTATGCCATCACTTTCGGTTGCTCTACAGTATACCTTAGCTTACAATGGTGGAACAGACTCAGTTCTTTCCCTTAAGGAATGGAAAATTATTTTTGCTTCTCCTTATGCTTAAGAGTATTAAGAATTTATAGATAATTTTGGCTGGAGAAAGGGAATGGGGAGAAAGGCAGGGCAAGAATCAGAACAAAAAAGAGCAATCTTGGATTGAAAGAGGTGAAATCAGGAGGGCAAATTTGTCCTCAGGGCCCAGTAGTATTTTTGCCTAACCCCAGACTGCCCCCTTATCTTCCTTTTCCCCTTCCTCCTCCTCTTCCTCCTCCTCCTCCTGTCTCCTCTCAGCCAAGCTTGGCTTCCATTCAAACTTTCCGGAAATCCCCTACCCAATTTCCAGCTTTTGAAACAATGACTCTCTGGAGACTATTCCCATTGTCCTTGGAATTAGAACAATGAGAGAGTAGAGGCTCCTCTCTGGCTTCAGGTTATGTCCCTACTCCCAGCCTTCCCCCAAAGTAAAAGCTTCCTCAACTCTCCAATCACTGTCCTCTTCTGTATAGAGGCAGGAAGTTGGGGGAGGTAGACAAAAAGCACTTTCTATCAACAGCTTTTGATGCCTGAAGTCAATGCCAGCCCCTTAAGTACAGCCTGGGGCCTGTCCCCTTTTAGCTGGAACTGAGAAGGAGTCTCTCTGCAGGGCTGCAGTCGGACACCTGAGCATGCTGGGGGTTGGCAGGCAAACTCAGGACCTGAGTCCTGTATTTTCGAAGTCTCTTTTGATGCCTTAGTTTCCCCTGTCATTGAAGTGAGAGAACCAGAGGCCATTCTAAAGGAATTGGCAGTTTTGTCTCACTGCCAGCCTCTCTTGCACTCCCAACTCTGACCCTAGGAGACCCCGTCCCCTTCCTTACCCAGTTCTGCCAAAAGGGCTGTTAGGTGGGGGGAGGGGTGCAGGCGGGGCTTTTCCTGCACCATCCTGGCGCCTGACTGGATCGGGTTACTGGAGGCAGTCTGGATTTGAATGTGCAAATAAACAGAGGTCACTTTGATCCACGAGGCTGAGAGGGAGGGGGAAGAAAAATGAGCGCCCTGGTCAGAGACGTGCATGCTGGGCACTTGAGAGAGGGTTTGGGGGAGGTGGGGTGAGAGCATGTCCTTATTACTCTGACTGGACCCAAAACCTATTTTTAAAACAAGAGAAAAGGGAGAGAGTTCCAGAAAGAGACAGGGACCCACTTTAGGCTTTCAGACTTCCTCCTGGAATCAAATACCCCACTGATCTTTCCTCGCTGCTACCAGGAGGGGAGTGGGTAGCTTGGACCCCACCCTCCCTCAAGGCTCTCCCACCTTTGGGATGTCTTGGGTGCCACTTGGGAGAGGGAGAGCTGGAATGGAACCGTCTACACTATGGGGTGTGTGGTTCAGTGTGGGGCCATAGGTTGGGAGCTGTAGGGCCTATTGTCTCCTTGGGCACCAATCCACACCACAGGCAGGCTTAGAGAGGGAGAGACAAAGGAGGGAATGGGATAGCACAAAGGAAGCAAGGAATGAAATGGTAAGTAAAGGCAAACAAAAGTGAACCGTGAACCGGGGGAGACAAAAGCCGGGAACAATATTCCCCAGGCAATAGGCTCAGGAACAATAGGGACACTGACAGCACCACAAAGACACCAGTGTCTCCAAGTAGACGTTATCTCAGGCAGTGGTTGGCAGCCCCGCTCTGGCTGCAGCTATTTTCAGTGCCGCTTTTGTGCCATGCTGAACAATATTCCTTGCATGGCTGCTGATAGAAAGATGAGAAGGTTTCTGTTTGATTCTCCTTTTCCTTCCCTCCCCCTTTCCCCTATTCCAACCCCCACCACCTCAGACATTCTGAGCTCAAGCCACTGGCCTGGTTAGGGGGGGTTTGTGCACATGTGTGTGTTTGTGTGTGTGTGTGTGTGTATAGGACCAAAGGGCGGGGTGGGGGGTTGGGAAGGTCTCTGTCAGGCTTTCCAGTTGCCCTCAACCTTACCAGGGCCACCATGGAAGGAAGACAGTGGAGATTAAGGCTGGGCAATAGGAACTGGAGAACTGGGGTGTGTGGGGAGGACTGTTTGGGGAAGTGGATTCTGCTTTCACCAGCAATCACAAGACCAGCCTGAGCTATTCACTGTAAAAAGGCCAACTCAGCAAGTGTTTTCCTTGCTGTGGCCAGCTATTCATTTCATAGCCAAGGCGTCTCACCTGGTCCTTCTGCTGTTTTCCTCCTCTGGGCCAGCGTGTTCTCTGCCCCACCCCTCATAGCCATTGCATTCTCCCATCTTTGTTTATAGTTACCAGTTTTTTGAGTACCTCTCAACTCCTCCCTCCCCCACCTTTGCCACACCAAGTTGAACCTAAGGGATCAAGGTCCTTAGCTTGAAAGACTGTTTGATAGCACTGGCCCTTCCGGAGGCCCTATGACCATTCCCATCTAAGCTCACATGACCCCAATCCACAGTGTTAGCCATTCCACCCTAAGTGTCTCCCCTGTTCCTTCTTAGGGGAACTATGACCCTAGATTATTGGGTCAGAGGTGTCCTTTCCCAGAGCTCCCTTGTGCATAAGGCTGTGTACTCTTATTTTCTCAGGGATGTAACCCAGTACAACTGACCTTGTGGGATTAGAAAGAACACTGCACTTTTTCATTGAACTGATTTTCTTGTTGTTCTTATTCATCTGTTTCAGGTTAGTTTTCTAGGTGGCTAAACTACTACGTTTCAGATTCCTGGCTTCCTCAAAAAAAATGGAAATGAAACTTCTTGGGAAGGCATTGATATAAAAACTTCAGGAAGGATGCCTTCCTAAGAGTCCAGACACTCAGAGGTGGACCCAAAAGTTTGAGCCATCACTTAATTTGTGAGACTGTGGCTATTTGTTCAGATTTCTCAATATGTTAGCACTTTGAAGGCAGGAAACAAATTTTATACCTCTATTGGCTACCTCATAGCATCATGACACACAATAAGTTCTCGATGAACACTTGTTGAATTGGACCAAATTTTGAGAGTCAGAAGGGACCTTAAAGCTCATCTAGTACCTTGCTATTCAAAGTGTGATCCCGGGCTTCCCTGGTGGCGCAGTGGTTGAGAGTCCCCCTGCCGATGCAGGGGACACGGGTTCGTGCCCTGGTCTGGGAAGATCCCACATGCCGCAGAGCGGCTAGGCCCGTGAGCCATGGCCGCTGAGCCTGCGCATCCAGAGCCTGTGCTCCGCAACGGGAGAGGCCACAGCAGTGAGAGGCCGCGTACCGCAAAAAAAAAAAAAAAAAAAAAAAAAAAAAAAAAAAAAAAAATGTGTGATCTCTAGACCAGCAGCATTAACATCACCTGGGAGTTTATTAGAAATGCAGAATCTCAAGCTCTACTTCAGAACTGCTGAATAAGAATCAGCATTTTGGGGCTTCCCTGGTGGCGCAGTGGTTGGGAGTCCGCCTGCCGATGCAGGGGACACGGGTTCGTGCCCCGGTCCGGGAGGATCCCACGTGCCGCGGAGCGGCTGGGCCCGTGAGCCATGGCCGCTGAGCCTGTGCGTCCGGAGCCTGCGCTCCGCAGTGGGAGAGGCCGCAGCAGTGAGAGGCCTGCGTACCACAAAAAAAAAAAAAAAGAATCAGCATTTTGATGAACTACCCAAGTACTTTACTTCATATACTTCTAGAGAAGCACTGATCTAGCACAGCTTCTCCTTCCTTGCCTTCCCACAACTGCTGCCCATTTCATGGCAGTGTTGCCATCCATAGCCTACAATCACTGAAACTGTGAGCTATACACCATGCCATCCAGTCGGCATCTACAGTAAGACCTCTGTAGAGATGAACTTACCATCTGTGGTAACAATCTAGTCCACAGTTGGAATCAAATCAGATTGAACAGAATTAAATTTGCATTTAAAGCCTCTTAGGAATGGGACCTTGTACCTAGCATATACTCAGTCAAAGCTTGTTAAGGGAAAGGTTTAAAAAGTCTATTATGACTTCCCTGGGTGATCCAGGCAGTAGGTAATTTTATGGACCAACTTGACTGGGACATGGGTACCCAGACATTTGGTCAAACGTTATTTTGGTTGTGTCTGTGAGGGTGTTTCTGGATGAGATTAACATTTGAATTGATAGACTAAGTAAAGCAGATTGCCCTTCCTAATGTGAGTGGACCTCATCCAATCAATTGAAAACCTGAATAGAACAAAAAAGTTGAATAAGAAGAAACTCCTTTTGCCTGACAGCCTTGAGCTGGGACACTGGTCTTCTCCTGTCTTTGGACTTGAACTGAAACATCAGCTCTTCTTGGGTCTCGAGTCTGCTAGCTTTTGGACTGAAACTTACACCATCAACTCTCCTGGTTCTCAGGCCTTTGGACTTGGACTGGAACTTAAGGGCGATTCTGGTGAGATTTCAGATAGAAATGAGGAACATGTTATTGGAAACTAGGGGAAAGGTTATCCTTGTTATAAAGTGGCAAAGAGCTTGGCTAAACTTATGTTCTGATGTTTTGTGGAAGGTAGAACTTATGAAGTATAAAATTGGATATTTAACTCAGGAGATTTTCAAGCAAGGTATTCAAGGAGTGGCTTGGTTCCTCTTGACTCATAGTAAAATGTAAAAGGAGAGAGATGAATCGAAGAAGGAATTATTAATCAAAAAGGAAACAGAACTTGAAGATTTGGAAAAGTATCAGCCTATTCATATTGTAAGAAAAAATAAGAAAGCTTGTGAAGAGAACACCAAGGGTGTGTGAACAACCATTTGATAAAGAGATCCTGGGCACAACTTAGCCATCTCAGTAGAAGCCAGGAATACAGATGTGATTATACCAGCAAAGACACTGCCAAAGTGAACAGAAAAAATGAGACAAAATGAAGGAAAGCTGTTGGACTTTTTAGGTTCTAAGAACAGGACCATAGAGCTGTTAGGCTGTAAATGTCTCCTATTTAGGGAGGAATGACTGCTCAGGTAATTCAAAGATCTTCAGGGCTGCCTCCTTGGTTTCAAATGGCGGGGCCTTGTCTTGGTGTCAAGAGGCCAAACAGCCTCTGACTGAAGCCTCGAGGGTGGGGCTGCCAAGAGCCTTGGGGACAGGATCTCCAGTAGCAGAGCTGTGGAGGTGGGACCACTCCTCCAGTGGGTCCTGAAGGCAGGACAGCCACCTCAGTGGGTCTAGCAGGTAGAGCACTGAGCCAAAGTGGATTATTCTCAAAACTTAAGAGCTAATGAAATTGACCTTGCTAGGTTTATACTTGCTTGGGACCCATCAACAATTTCTTCTTTTGGATTTCTCCTATTTGGAATGGGAATGTCTATCTTACACCCGCCCACCATTGTATTGAAGTGCATATTTTGGAAGTGCATAACTTGTCTGGTTTCACAAGATCACAGCTGGAAAAGAATTTTGCCTTAGGATGAATATACCCCTCAAGGGCCATGCATACCGGCTTTAGATGATATTTAGCTGAGACTTTAAACTTCAGGGTTGATACTGGAATGAGTTAAGACTTCGGGGGCTGTTGGGATGGAGTAAATGTATTTTGCAGGCAATAAGACATGAATCTGGGGGGCCAAGAGTGAAATGCTATGGGTCGAATTGTGTCTCCCCCAAATCATATGTCGAAGCCCTAACTCACAGTGTGACTGGGTTTGGAGTAATGAAGTAATTAAGGTTAAATGAGATCATAAGGGTGGGACCCTGATAAGTTTATATAAGAGGAGACACCAGAGAACTTGTTCTCTCTCCCCACCCTGTGAAGACACAGTGAGAAGGCAGCTATCTACAAGCCAGGGAGAGAGAGGCTTTATCAGAAACTGACCCTTCTGGACCTTGATCTGGGACTTCTCAGCTTTCAGAACTGTGAGAAAATATATTTCTGTCTAAGCCACCCAGTCTTTTGTTATGGCAGCCCGACTTGATTAATGCAATCGCTACTGATGGGAGAAAGGAGAGATCTCTAGGCCTGCACAGGGTGGACTGAAGAGCTCTGGAAGGGCCTCACAGCAGAGGACACACAGAATCTCATCATTCCTTCAAAGTGAGATGGTTACATCTCCTCCTTTCCTCTGATGTCCTCGGTGCAAACAGGACAACAGCAAAGTGAGCTGTTTGGGGCTGCTGCATGCCCGACAACTGAAAGCAATTCCTGGGCAGGGGTAGGCACTCAAAACCATTATGATTATCCCAATTCAAAACTCTTTACTTAGACTGAAAGATTTTGCTGCTGTTGTTCAGACAATGGTGCTATCTTCCCAATTTGCAGAAAGTTACAAAACAATGAGTCAAATTTTTGCAATTACAATTAAAATTTTTTTCTCCCATAGGTTAGAAAAAAAAATACCTTTGTTGGTGTCTACTTATAAAAAGCATTATTTATGTGGTTGTTTTAATCCTAGTATATTAAATTTCATCATCTTCTATAAAGATCATCATGACTCCTATGTACTCAACCAATCTAAACAAATTTATAAACTATTGCAGTTTATTTGACGGTCTTACTCCACCAAACCCTTCAATTCCCTTCAATGAAATGAATAACAGTGTAATTTCTGATCTACGGGGAGTCAAGTGTTGGGAGGAGGGGAGAGGGGGAGAGTGGCTGGGGCTGGCAATCTACTGGCCAGCCAAACTGGAAAATCAGCTTTTCAGAAGTTTCCTCTTGACTTCTCCTAGGCCATTTATCTCAGATATCCTCCACCCCCACTCCCCAGATTAGAGGAGGGCAGAGAAGAGAAAAAATATTAAGGTTTGGGATGAACTACCATTGAGCATATTTATAATTAGTTCTGAATTCTCAGCAACAGAGGAAAGGAATAGAGGCATAATCTTTTTTTTTTTTTTTTTCAACACTCAGCAAATGGCAGCAACCGCAACAGCAGCTGTGTCCTAGCCTTTCTAATCTACACAGCACAGCCATCAGACAGGACTGGGATGAGAGCCTCAGGTGCTCTGTCATTCCTTCTGCATGTTGACGTGTGTCTTCTGATATGATCCGATCATCCCAGACCAGCTACCTCTGGTATATGGGAAGGTCCCCTGGCCAAAATGTACAGAGTGTGGGGACAAAGGATGACCTCGTCTTCCAGAGTCTGAGAACAATCCTGTATGATCAAGGCAGCTAGTGCTAGGCGATGGCTCAGGATCCCCAAAGAAGTTCCAACAAAGTGGAAATTAAGTTACTACAGGCGGGACTTCCCTGGAAGTTCAGTGGTTAAAACTTCACCTTCCAGTACAGGGGGTGCAGGTTCTATCCCTGGTCAGGGAGTTAAGATCCCACATGCCTAGGGGCCAAAAAAAACAAAACATAAAACAGAAGCCATATTGTAACAAATTCAAGACTTTAACAAATGATCCACATTAAAAAAAAAAAAATCTTAAAAAAAAAAAGTTACTGCAGGGAAGACCTAGGATGGGGAACTAGGGAGCCTACTCACAGAGTGTTAATGAAGGGTAGCAGAATATGCTGCCCGCAAATATGCCATATTGGCATAAGGATTATTTTGAACTGAAGGCAATTGAGAAGAAGCAGACATAAGAAAAGCTCTCTGCCCTCCCCTTATTTGCCTAAAAGCAGGACATAAATTTGGAAAGGTGTCCCCACTCCCTGGTCTACCAAGAAGGGCAGAAGTAAATCACAACTCCAGACACTTAACAGCCCAGAGGTAGCACCAGAGGGATCTACATCACAAAACTTACTGAAACAACCCCTATATCATTCATTAGTTATTCCATATATTTACCTTCCCACCAATTGCTGCCTTAGAAGCTCAAAGCCCTTTTCCTTTGTCTTGTCACTTCTCCAAAAATTTATTGTTAAGATGCTATATAAGCCCAAGTTCTAACCACCTCTTTGAGTTACTCATCATTAAGGTCTCCCATGTGTATGTACCAAGCACATGTTAATAAACTTGTTTTGTTAATCTGTCTTTTATCACTCTAATTATAGGGCCCCAGGCAGTGAACCTAAAATGGGTAGAGAGAAAACAGATTTCCCGCTCCTATATTAGGGAAGTGCAAGGGCCTCTGGGGTCTTTAGGGAGATGAGGGGAGGGTAAACCTACAAAAAAAAAAAAAAAAAGAAAAAGAAAAAGCCTTCTGAGTTGTGGAAAGTGAAGAAGGGATTTCAGCTTCTGATGATGAATACGTAAGGCACATGTAAACTTGAGCTCTTTTTTTTTTAAGTGTTTATTTAATTTATTTATTTTATTGACTGTGTTGTGTCTTAGTTGCGGCACGCGGGATCTTTTTGTTGTGGCGTGAGCTCTTCGTCGCAGCACTTGGGCTTCTCTCTAGTTGTGGCGCGTGGGCTCCAGGGCACGTGGGCTCTGTAGTTTGCAGCATGCAGGCTCTCTAGTTGAGGCTCCCACAGGCTCAGTTGCCCTGTGGCATGTGGATCTTAGTTCCCTGACCAGGGATCGAACCTGTGTCCCCTGCATTGCAAGGCAGATTCTTTACCACTGGACCACCAGGGAAGTCCCTGAGCTCTTATTTTTGAGTTAATAATGCAGGGTTTTGTTTGTTCGTTTGTTTGTTTGTTTTGCCGTAGACCCTAATTAGACTTCTAGATCGAGTTCTAGCATTATGTACTATCTGCAGCACCCCCGGCCCCCACACCTGATGCACACCTGCAAGCAGGGAGGTTGTCAGTCTCCTTCTTAAAGATTCATGTCAAGTGGGCTCACAGGAGGTTCACAGAAGCTACCATCTAAATGGTGCCTCCCAGAGTGAGCAGTGATGTGGCCTGTCCCATTTTTGCTTCTCAAGTCGAGGCCCCATCAGTGAAGCACTAAAGTCACCCCACTCCCTTCCCCAAACCATAACCTTTGGTGCCTAGATTGCTCTTATCACCTATTTTGTGGCTCTGCCTGCTGTCTTTGGAGAGAAGTGTAATGTCAGCCCACCCTTCACTTTTCAGGAGGTATTAATTTAGGCTGTGTTGGTGGACTAGGTGTCTAATACTAAGGACTATATTCCTTCTAGGTAAGAAGTTTTAAATTCTGAGTCAAAATTATCCTTTCTTCAAAATTCTGTTCAAGGGGCTTCCCTGGTGGCGCAGTGGTTGAGAGTCCGCCTGCCGACGCAGGGGACACCGGTTCGTGCCCGGGTCTGGGAAGATCCCACATGCCGCGGAGCGGCTGGGCCCGTGAGCCATGGCCGCTGAGCCTGCGCGTCCGGAGCCTGTGCTCCACGACGGAAGAGGCCACAACAGTGAGAGGCCCGCGTACCACAAAAAAAAAAAAAAAAAAAAAAAAAATTCTGTTCAAAACAGAATTAAATTCTAGCATTAAATCCTTGATTAAACCAGCCAGGCTGTGGTCACTGAACACTGCCCCTTTCTTGGGACTCATTACCGACTTAGCATCGCATTCATCTTTACTCTGAGGTTTTGGTTTCTCGTCCTCATTCCTGGTCTGAGTTTTCTCCTTGAGTGACCCTGCTGCTAACATTAGGCGTTGAGCTATGAGATGAGAGCCCTCATCTAGTCCTGCCTCAGGATAAAAATCAAATCAGCAAATAATTTTCAACAGCCATTGTATGCAAGAAACAGTCCTAGGATGAATACTGGAAGATGAGAAAAGAGATATTATGAGTTGGAGGCTACCCCCGCCCTTACGTAGTTTATAGCTAGTTAGAGAGATAGACATAATCACATGTAGAATGAACTGATATGAGATTTCAAGATGACAATAAAATAAAAGTGAGAGGGAAGCGTAAGAATGTTCAAAGAAGATAAAGTCTATGTAGGTAATAAAAGAGGCAATGGGAAATAAACCTTGACGTAAAGGTGGAATTCGCCAGGCAAAGAGGAGAGAGAAGACTATGATGGCCTTAGGAAATCCTATAAACAAAGATACAGTCTGTTCTGCTGTAAGGCTTATTTTGAAAACATGAATTTGTTCCAACCTGATTCATACATTAGGGAGCAATTTGAACATAATGCAAATCTTGGATTTGCTTATGCTCGATCTTGCCCTGAGAAGCACTAAGTGAATGGACAAAAATGCTCTTAACTGCACCAAGCAGGGTAGGAATGCTTGGTACAAAATATACACAAACACACCCCTCAGATTTCTACCACCTACCTAAGCTCACAGAGTGTGTTATAACTTTCTTTCCAGTTTCAGATAACCCCCTTCCACTGCTCACAGTAACTCATAAATTGCACCCCTTCCAACACCCACTTCCATATGCAAAATTCAGGTCTGTTTCAAGGTATGGTGCCCTATTTATTGTAGTATTCATGTATTTCTTAACGACTTCATATGTATAAATTGTGCTACCCTTTTATTAGGTTCTTGTCTTTTTTGTTGCTGTTACTGAGAAAGTTAAAGTTTACTTAAGCTTTGTGACAGCTAACCCTATTTTCCGCATAAGCCCTATGGTTTTTATTGCATGGCTTTTGCTTAATGAGGTGATTTTTAGGAGCACATATATTGTGTTATAGCAGAAATGACTGCACAGGTTTTGGAATGAAAGTGATTCTTGGAGAACTGTGAGTAAGATTAGGATTGGTAACTGAATTTATGTAGGAGAATTTTCAAACAGAAGGCTGAAATCAGATTCATTCATTCATTTATGCATTTATTTGACAAATATTTGTTGAGTGCTATCTGCCAGACTCTGTTCTAAGTGCTGGGCACATGGCAGTGAGCAAGATAGACAAAAATACCTGCCCTCCAGGAGTTTACATCCTAGTTAATGAGGGAGACAAGAACAAGATAAATAAATAAAATATATAGTATGTTAGACAGTAATCAACGCTAAGAAGAAAAAAATAAAGCAGAAAAGTCAATATGTGTCAGGGGATGGGTTTGGATATGGTATCTATATTATTTATTGCTGTATAACAAATTATTCCAAAACTTAACAGCTGAAGACAATAAACATTTACTATCTCACACAGCTTCTAACGTTAGGAAGACAAGAATGACTTAACAGGAGTGGTTCTGGCTCAGGATCTCTCATGAAATTGCAATCAAGATATTGGCTGTAAGCATCCATGCTCAACTCACATGGCTACTGGCAAGAGGACTAGGTTATAGGACTCCACAGGACTGCTCATGACACAGCAGCTTGCTTTCCCCAGAAAGAAGGATTCAAGAAAGAGAGAGAGATCACATGCTCAAGACGGAAGTTGCAGGCTTTTATAACATAATCTCAAGTGGCATATCATCACTTCTTCCATCACACTAACCAACCCTGGTACAATGTGGGAAGGGACAAAAGCACAGCATAAGAGTATGAATATTGAGATGTGTGAATCACTGGGGGCCATTTGGGAGGCTGGCTACCACAGTGACCAAGAAAGTTCATCTAAAATGACCTTTGGATTACTTTTGAGGGAAGTGCAGGAGGTGGCCATTAGGATGTTTAGGGGAACGTCATTCTATGTGGATGGAACAGCATGAGCAAATATACATGCCTGGTGTGTTGAAGGACAGCAGGATGCAGTGGGCTAGCATAGAGTGAGTGAGAGGGAGAGGAACAGAATATGTCAAAAAGGTGATGGGGAGAGGGGTGCTTTCATCTTTACCCTCAGTGAGACACAAGTTCTGAGTCAAGAAGTGACATGATCTGACTTAGGACTTAACAAAATGTATCTGGTTGCTGTGTTAAGAATAGACCAAAGGGGGGCTTCCCTGGTGGCACAGTGGTTGAGAGTCTGCCTGCCGATGCAGGGGACACGGGTTCATGCCCCGGTCTGGGAAGATCCCACATGCCGCGGAGTGGCTGGGCCCGTGAGCCATGGCCACTGAGCCTGCGTGTCCGGAGCCTGTGCTCCACAACGGGAGAGGTCACAGCAGTGAGAGGCCCACATGCCACAAAAAAAAAAAAAAAAAATAGAAAAAGAAAGGATAGACCAAAGGGAAGCAGGCAGAAACAAGAAGACAAGTTAGGAGGTTGAGAGATGATGGTGGTCTAATTCTGAAGGTATTAGAACTTGCTGCCTCCTACCTTCTAAACACGCTGAAGGTAGAACAGACAGAATTTGCTGATGGGTTGGCTACGGAATACAAGCAGAAGAAAAATCAAAGATGACACCACATTTTTTGTCAAGTAACTGAAAAAATGGAGTTACCGTTTATCTTGGGTGCTTGGTAAGGCTGAAGAAGGAGCAGGGTTAGGGTAAAGAGCAAGCATTTACTTTTGGACATGTTAAATTTGAAATACCTGTTAGACATCCAAGTGGAGATGTAGAGTAAACAACTGGATAATCAAGACTGGAGCTCTGGAAAGAGGTTCAGGTTAGAGATGGAAGTTGGGGAACCATCAGATGTAGACGGAGTTTAAAGCTCTTAGGTTGGATAAAATCCCCTAAGGAGTGAGTGCAACCAAAAGGCTGTGAGTCCCAAGGACTAAGCCTTGGGGCACTCCAACCTTTAGTATGGGCAGGTGTGGGTTGTGGGGAACCAGCAAAGAGGACTGTGAAAAGGTGGCCAGAGAGGTAGGAATCAAGCCAGGTGAGTGTAGTGTCCTATAAGTCAAATGAAGAGATCTTTCAAGGAAAAATTAGAGACATCCCCTTTGTCAAATGCTGCTGAAAGGATGAGACACGACCACTGGATGTAGCATGTAGAGGGCATTAGCTACCATGACTGGAGCACTTCTGGTGGAATGGTGGAGGCAAAATCCTTTCTGAAGTGGGTTGAAGATAGAATAAAAGAAGAGAAATTGGAGACTAAATGTTCTTTCAAATAATTTTGTGTGAAGGGAGGAAGGGAATTGGGGTCATAACTGAAGGGGAAAATGGATCAAGAGAGGGTTTTTTAAACATGAGAGATATAATAGCACATTTGTGGGCTGAGGAAACAGTGACAGGGAAACACTAATGGAACAGGAGAGACAGAGGGGAGAACTATGGGGGCAAAATCTTGAGTGGGTGAGAGTAGATAGAATCTAGCGTATGATTGGAGGGGTTGTCCTCATCAAGGAGGGCAGACAGTGTATGCACAGCACCGGGCGAAGGCAGAGCACAGAGCACAGGAGCATGGAGGTGGGTAGGTGGGGGTAAGGCCTTTAAGTCAGAGTAAGGATGAAGGAGGAGGTGTTAGCATTTTGGAGGACAGAGGAGGGGGTGTGGAAGTGTTGTCCAGAAGAGTGGGGAACATGGCATGATTGCCATGCAGCATTAAGGGTCACATGAGATGAATGGTCATGAATTTAAAGCAGACCAGGCAGTATATATAGCTGTCTGTTGTTCGCAGCCGTGCTCAGCTGCATGGGAGTAGGTACAGAGGGGTAGGAGAGTTGGGTTTAAACGAAGCTGTGGTTTGGCTGAGCATGACAATGAATAAGAGGTGTCATGGCTGTCCTTCAAGATGTTCCCATGGCTGTGAGGGCTACATGTGCTGGTTTCCCAGAATCCTCCTAGTTTATGCCTGGTTTCCCAAGGAGGCTAGTAATAGTGCCCCCTTTCACTTTCAAAACGATTGATTTGGGTAATAAATGAAATGATCATGCAACCTAGAGCCAACATGGAGTCACTGAAGTTTTCTAAACAGAGTGTTCATCATTGTTTGACTTTTTAATTTTTTTTTTTTTTTTTTTTTTTTTTTTTTTTTTTTTTTTTTTTTTTTTGCGGTATGCGGGCCTCTCACTGTTGTGGCCTCTCCCGTTGCAGAGCACAGGCTCCGGACGCACAGGCTCAGCGGCCATGGCTCACGGGCCCAGCCGCTCCGCGGCATGTGGGATCCTCCCGGACTGGGGCACGAACCCGTGTCCCCTGCATCGGCAGGCGGACTCTCAACCACTGCGCCACCAGGGAAGCCCTGTTTGACTTTTTAAAAACACTAAATAGATTGTACATTCCTTGAGGTCAGTGTCATGTTTCATACGTCTTGTCTCCTGTTTCTAGCATAACTTTTATATGTGGTCTTCTCGTCTCTCAGTTAACCCAGTAAAAGCACAAGTGCTTCAGAACTAGAAGAGCCATTGAGGATAATCCCAACATTAACCAAACTTGCCTAAATCTCAAAACAAAGGAAGGGGATTGAGGCAATTTACACACCAAGAGGACTGTTCATAATCCTGCTCAGGAAGATTATGGGGGCAAAGTCTTGAGTACCTAAGAGTAGAAGGGAGGCCAATCAAGACTAAGAACCATGCAGGGGGCAGGTTAGCCAAAGGGAAGATTTCAAACCCAAATGTTCTGCTTATCTGTTGCTACTTAACAAATCATCCTAAAATTTAATGACTTAAAAACCACAGCAATTGTTTTACTATCTCTCATGATTTCTGTGGGTCAGGAATTTGAGTAGGTGTTGGCTGGGCAGTGGTGGCTGGGTATCAAGTCTTATATAGTTGCAGTCAACTGGCTAGAGCTGAAACAGTGGACATCTAAGAGTTTGGGGCTGGCAAGGCATTTCAGTCTCTTCATGGAGTCACAGGGTCTTTCTATGTGGCCTCCTTGCTTGGGCTGATTTCATGTTGCTCCCAGCATGGTGGCCATGTAAACCAGACTGTTTACACAGTGGCTGAAAATTTCTAGGATGAATGTGATAGAGATTTCGCCTTGGAAGTCAGAGTGCTACTTCTGTCTAGTGTCAGATGAAGAGGACATGGAAATTACTCTTCAATGGGAGAAGTGTCAAAGTCGCTTTATAAGATGATCACATGAGGTAGGCAGTATTGTTTTGCCCATTTGGGGAAGATATAATTGTGACACCAAGTCTAGGTTCTTCTACCTTACTTCCTTCCAAGGAGTCTTATTGGAAGACTCAAGACCCCATTTTTTTTGTTTACTTGTAACTTTAACCACTTTTATGTTGAGGATGCTTCCCCAAAAGGAACTTCTTATTTAGCTCCTCTTCCTGATATGTGGTGATGTGTGTAAAGGGTTTGTCTAATGTCCAAATAGTTTAGAAAATGGAGGTTGTAAGCTGTACCTCCTTAGAGAGAAACTTGACAGTATAATATGAACAAACTGCTCCATTTCAGCAGTTCAAAAGAGTTATCAGTATGACATCACAAGTTGTATTAGTTTTTATTGATGTGGATCAAGTTACTATAAGTTTAGTGGCTTAAAACAACACCCAGTTGTCATCTCATAGTTTCTGTGGGTCAGGAGTCTGGCATGTTTTAGCTGGGTCCTCTGCTCATAGTGTCACAGGCTTAAATCAAAGTGTCAGCTGGCTTGTCCTCATCTGGAGGCTCAACTATGGGAAGGTCCAGTTCCAAGCTCCCTCTGGTTGTTGGCAGAGTTCATTTCCTTGCAGTTGTATAATTGAGATCCCCATATTCTTGCTAGCTGTTAGCCGGAAACTGCTCTCAGCAACTGGAGGTTACTCACAAGTCCTTTGCCATATAGACCATAGGCTATTTAAACATGGCAGCCTACGTCTTCAAGGCCAGCAGCAGAATCTCCTTCATACTTCAAATCTCTTGATTTTTAAGGCGGGCCTTGTCTCTTTTAAGAGTTTATATAATTAAGTCATGCCCATCCAGGATAATCTCCCTTTTGATTAACTCGAAGTCAACAAATCTGGAACCTTAATTACATCTGCAAAATTCCCTTCATCTTTGTCATATAACATAAGCTAATATTGGAAGTGAAATCCATCCTACTCACAGGTCCCATCACACTCAAGGGCAGGGGATCATACAGGACATATACTCTGGGGTATGGGAATCTTAGGGACCATCTCAGAATTCTGCCTACTGCACTTGATCTTGGGAGAACTTCTGGCTGGTGGGTGTCTTGTATCAATCAAGTTAAAGATTTTTGAATCAGGAAGGGAATGTTGGGCCCATTAAAGGAAGCTGGAAGGGTAAACTAGAGGGGGAAAACCCTCCAGCCTCCTTAGCTTATGGTGCGGGTCATGTGTAACACAGCTCACCTTAGAACTGTGTTTATATCTCCCATTTAATAACTAACAGAAAAGAAGTTATTTTTAAAAAAGCAATTAAGATACTTCCCTGGCAGTCCAGTGGTTAAGACTCTGTGCTCCCAAAGCAGGGGGCACAGGTTCAAACCCTGTTCGGGGAGCTAAATCCCACATGCCACATGGTATAGCCAAAATAAATAAATAAATAAAATCTAAAAAATAAAAGCAATTAATAATGAGATAAAGGAAAAAAGATAGAAATAAATGAAAAATTAAAACTGTAGGGGCTTCCCTGGTGGCGCAGTGGTTGAGAATCCGCCTGCCGATGCAGGGGACACGGGTTCGTGCCCCGGTCCGGGAAGATCCCACATGCCGCGGAGCGGCTGGGCCCGTGAGCCATGGCTGCTGAGCCTGTGCGTCCGGAGTCTGTGCTCCGCAACGGGAGAGGCCACAACAGTGAGAGGTCCGTGTACCACAAAAAAAAAAAAAAAACTATAGTAAAAGACAAGGTTAAAATAGGGTAACCATAAAGTTAAAAGTGATAAAGAGAAACAAAAAATGGAATTGAGAAAAGTTTAAATGAAATAAAAGCAAGAGGTATAAAATAGTAAGAAAAGACAAAACACATTCAAAACAACTAAACTGTGGCAAATCAGTCCAAGTTAAAGACCAAATGATTAAAAGGACCAAATAAGTTTTAAAAGCAAAAATGATGTAAGTAAACAAAATGTAAGAAACAAAGAAGTAAGGATCCCATGATAAATGGGTCTAAATATGGAGCAGTAACACATTCAAAAACTTAGTTAGCAATCTTATGCTTTCTAAGTCAACCAGAACTCTTCAAGCTGAAGCAACCATAAAATCCAATATACCTATATGAGTGTCCTTCTCAACCAGGGTTCCTTGTCTAAACTCCAGAACACAGAAAATTGAGTAATGATTTTCTCAATTCTCCCAAGGATGGTACACAACTAGTACCATTTAAAGGCAAAGGAGAGAAGTTAATTCATTGCACACAGTGGGTGCCTAGAGCATCAGGGCTTAATTGTTTCACCAAACTGGCTAATCTATGTCAAACAGTATGCAAATGAGAAAGGATAAGTCTATTACGCATAGAGTCCTGTGATGCTTTTTTTTTTTTTTAATTTATTTTTTTATTATTTTTGGCTGCGTCGGGTCTTCGTTGCTGTGTGGGCTTTCTCTAGTTGCGGTGAGCGGGGGTTACTGTTCGTTGTGGTGCACAGGCTTCTCATTGCGGTGGCTTCCCTTGTTGCAGAGCATGGGCTCTAGGTTCACGGGCTTCGGTAGTTATGGCTCACAGGCTCTAGAGCACAGGCTCAGTAGTTGTGGCGCACAGGCTTGGTTGCTCTGAGGCATGTGGGATCTTCCTGGACCAGGGCTGGAACCCCGTGTCTCCTGCATTGGCAGGTGGATTCTTAACCACTGCACCACTAGGGAAGGGCCTATATTTGAGTTTTTAATGAGTGCAAGATTCCTGGAACACCACCCTGTTACCTTACTATCAATCGGAAGAAAGTCTGCCCACAGTGGAAGATAACGAAGACTCTGACCCCCTCCTCAAATGATTAACTGTGATCAACTTTTCCTTTCTCCCTTTAAAAACTCTCATGGTCAAGCAGAATCTTCAGAGTTCATTCTTGGACACAAGTCCTCCTTCTCTCCAGGTTGCTGACTTCCTGAATAAAGCAA
The DNA here is from genome assembly GCF_026419965.1 of Kogia breviceps. Classification (NCBI taxonomy): domain Eukaryota; kingdom Metazoa; phylum Chordata; class Mammalia; order Artiodactyla; family Physeteridae; genus Kogia; species Kogia breviceps. The sequence goes on along the minus strand of NC_081310.1, from coordinate 66,720,112 downwards.
CCTTTCCTTCCAACCAACACTTGTCTCTCAAGTATTGGCTTTGGAGCAGCGAGTGGCTGAACCTGAGTTTGGGAACAAAGGGACACTTACAAATGCTTAGTTAGCTTTCCTCAACTCTGGAACTTAGTACCTACTAGAAGGTAACTATGGGTACAATTTACTGATTTCTGCTTGACTTCTTAACTGCATGAACATGTTTGATCATTCTTCCCTTGAAACACTTATTTCCTTATTGTATTAGTTATCTGTTGTCATGTAACAAATTACTCCAAAACTTTAGTTACCTAAAACAGCATATATTTATTACTTCATGCTTTCTGTAAGTCAGGAATTCCAGAGCATCTTAGCTGGGTGGTTTTGTTCAAAGTCTCTCATGTAGTTGTGATTGGGACGTTGGCCAAGGCTGCAATCATCTGAAGGCTTGGCTAGGGCTGGGGATCCACTAAGATGGCTCATACACTTGGCTTTTGGCAGGAGACCCCAGTTCCTCTCTGGTTCTCAGCTGGAAGCCTCAGTCCTTCATCATGTGGATGTCTCCATAAGCTGTTTGTGTGTCCTTACAACATGGCATAACTTCCCCCAGGAAGAAAGGAAGGAGGAATTTGTAGACCTTTGATGACCTCACCTCCAAATTCACACACTGTCACTTCCACTTTATTCTATTTCTTAGAAGTGAGTCAATAAGTCCAGCCCACACTCAAGGGTATAAGGATTAAACTCCACCTTTTATTTTAAAATTTTTATGTATTTATTTTTGGCCGCACTGCACAGCATGTGAGATTCGGCATGTGGGATTTGGATCTTAGTTCCCCGACCAGGGATCAAACTTGCACCCCCTGCAATGGAAGCACGGAGTCCCAACCACTGGACAGCCAGGGAAGTTCCTAAACTCCACCTTTTAAAGGGAGGAGTATAATAAGAGAGGAAAAAAACTTTCTTCCTTTACCCTCTTAGGTTGATTGCCTGGGGCCCTGAAAATTAGACTGACAAAAGACATTAACAAGAGAAAGACAGAGTTTATTAATGTTTGCAGAGCTCATACACGCAGGAAAACCAGTGATGAGTAAGTCAAAGGGGTAGTTCAAACTTGGGCTAGTTTTTTGTTTTAACAAAAAAACAATAAATTTATAGAGAAGTGACAAGACAAAGGAAAAGGGTTTCAAGCTTCCAAGAATGGCAAACTGTGGGAAGATAAATATATGCAGAAAATTCATGGAAGAAAGTGTTATTTCAGTGAGGTTTGTTATATAGAGTCCTCTCAGTGCCATCTCTGGGCTGATAAGAGTCTCTGGTAATTAAGTGTTCAAGTCTGCTTTTAGGCAAATAGTGGGGGAGGACAGAGAGCTTTTTTTTTTTTTTTTTTTTTTTTTGGTGTTTGCTGTTTCTCAGTTGTCTTTAGCTCAGCATAATCTTTATGCCAAAATGGCATATTTTGGGGTGACATATTCTGATTCCTTACAGTATCAAAGAATTTGTGGACATGTTTTAAAACTGTCATACTCGTCTTCTGCAGCAAGACAACTCTCCTGGTTGTCTCCCTGTGTCTCCGGCTGCTCACTTTCAATGTCCTTCTATGGTTCCGTGTATTATTCCTGTTCCTTGAATGCTAGGTTTCTCGGGTCTACTCTACCAGAGTAGGGTCACCTCACTCTAACTTATATTGCCCTCTTCAGACCCTTCTCCTGGACTGCAAATACATGCCCGCCTGCCCTCTTGCTGTTTCTTCTTAGATGTCTCGGTGGTAGTTTAAACTCATCTCACCCTGTTTTTTTTCATCCCCACACCTGGCTTTTCTCTTGTGTTGTCTATCTTGTAAATGACAGATATCCCTATCTGGTCAGTTCCTGGAGTCTGAAAGTTAGAAGTGATCTCTGCTCATCTTCCCTCATCTCCCACATCCAATTAGTCAACCATTAGTACATTTCCTAAAGTTGTCTCAAATCTATCTTGTCGGCTCCATCTCCATTGCTACTACTCAGTTTAAGCTATCAGTAAGTCCAGCCTGAAATTCCACAATAACCTCCTGTGGTAGGCAGAACAAAGGCCCCCAAAGATGTCCATGTCCTAATCCCTGGAACCTGTGAATGTGCCACCTTACATGACAAAAGGGACTTTGCAAATGTGACTAAATTAGGATCTTGAGATGGGAAGATTATCCTGGATTATCTGAATGGCCCCAAAGTATTCACAAGGGTCCATATAAGAGAGAGGCAGGAAGGTCAGACATGGAGAAAAAATGTGACAATGGAAGCAGAGATTGGCATGATACCCTCTGAATATGGAAGAAGGGACCACAACCCAAAGAATGCAGGAAGCCTCTGGAAGCTGAAAAAGAAAAGGAAACGGATTTTCTACTCGAACCTCCAGATGGAGCCATCCCTGCCAACATCTTAGCTTTAGCCCAGTGAGTCTGACTTTGGACTTCTGACCTCCAGAACTGTAAGATAATAGAGTCATGTTGCTTTAAGCCACCAGATTTGTGGTAATTTGTTACAGCACCGGTAGGAAGTGAATACACATCCTATTCCTGCCTCCAGCCTCACTGAACTCCCGTCTATTCTCCACACCACCCCAAACACAGATATCAGCTGTCCACATCCCCATTCAAAACACTTCCATGACTTCTCTGCATCCTTAGGATAAACTCCAAGCTCCTTATAAGATACTATCTGCAGTCCCTCAGCAGTTTAATGCCCCATAAATTCATATAATAAATTTATATCATCATGCTTTCTCCCCATTAGACTGAATGCTGTCTCTATTTAGGACCTGTTTTCCTCCGCTCTCTCACCTAAATCCTCCAAGTCAGTTCCCAGCTTAGACATCACTTCCTCAGTGACAGTCCCTGACCCCATCATGTGTTTAGATCCTCTGCTGGAGACATTACTGTAATTTCCCTATCACCCCCCCCAACCCACTTTACTGCTATGACTTGTGAACTCAGAGACTGCACATCTGTCTTGTTTACCACTCTGTGCCCAGCACCTTGCAGGATGGCTGGCACATACCGGTGTGCAGTGAATACATAAATGAGTGAGTAGTGGGTCCAGGGAGACTTAGTGGAGGTGGTGGTGAGGAGCTCCAGGACTCCTCATCTCCCCTTAGAAAACTGGGAAGAAAAGCCCATGGGGGAGAGAAATCTGGAGCTGACTGGAGAGCAGGTGGGAGTCTGAATTGCCCTCATTTCTCTTCCTGCTCAGCCTGGTGGGGAAGATGCTGGGAAGGGGAACAGGGCGTCACTGCCCTCCTGCTACAATTAGCCGAGACTTTCATTCTCTCTCTACAAAGAGGAGAGAGCAAATCAAAGGAAGATAAAAGTGCACATCCCACAAAGGACATCGAGATGAGTGGGGAAGGAAGGGAGGGTGGTGGGAGAGAGAGGCAGAGGCAGAGAGAAAGCCCTGCGGCCCAAACAAAAGCCTAAAACCAGCCGATCCCAAGGATCAGACAGTGGAGACACAAGGACAGGAAGAGAACAGGCTGCATGGGGATCAGCAGGCCCGTCAAGCCAAGGAGGAGAGGGAATGAAGGAAGATAAAACACCTATGTGAATAGCCAGGGAAGAGGGTGGGGAGGGACCCCGAATGGAGTTGGGACAAAAGCATGAAAAGACAAGATTGCCACCATCCCATGAGCCACTCTGTGCTCCGGGGAAAGCAAAGAGGGGGAAAAGCAAAGAGGGGCAGGAGACAAAGACTAAGAGAGGAAGGCAGAAAGGGAGGGGGCACAGCACTCGTGGCAGGGCTGAAAGCACGGGGGGGGGGCACGTCGCAGTGCATCCTCCATGGAGGTAAGCCGAGGCTCTGAGGGAGAAGAGGTAATCAGGGTCCTAGCCTGTATTTGCTGAAAGAAATCCTACCTGATTATGTTTCTTATGTTTGAACAATATAGATATAGATGTAGAGATATAGATATAGATGAACAAAGAAAAGCAAGTCTTGAGCTTTCCAACAGGTATGCTTTTGTGTCTGGCTTCATTCTCTCAACATGATATTGCATGTAGTTTAGATAAGCCATCGTCATTGCTGTATAATATTCCAGTGTGTAAATACACCACAGTTTATATATCCATTCTTCTATCTACTGGTAGAGGATTTTCATTCTGGTCCACAATCTCTTACCTGAAACCTTGGAGTCAGATGTGCTTCAGAATTTTAGAAAGACCGTAAAGTGCATACGTCCTTTGTTACACAACTCTCCATGCAGGGTCTGTAATAGTCCCCTGTAATCGAACACATCAATGCTTCTGCAAGGAAATACATGAATATTCCTCCTAGAAATAGCTTCACTTCAGTTCAGGTTGGGTTATGCCAACAAATGAGTTCCCTCCAGATCAGGTTATGCCTCCAAATAAGAAATGACAACCTCCTTGGTTTTCAGGGCTTTTGGAATTTCAGAACTGAGAACTGGTCATTGTGAACCTATACTTTACTAGTTCCCAATAAAATTTGCTTTGGGAAACCCTGGCAGAAAAATAACTAGGATACCACCCTACAGATATCAGCAAGAGTCAGGTCAAAGGTCCAGTGATGTTTAAGCAGTAAGATGTGATTTAGAAGGGTTGTCAGGGTTGGCTAAATGGGGTTCAAACCCTGGCACTGTGTGGGAGGAGGGGAGGACTCCTGCTGGCAGCGTACATCTCTGACTGCTTTGGTCTGTTCAAACATTGTGAACCTTCTGTGTTTTTACGAAAGCTTCTCATCTTGTAAATAGTTGTTTATATTTTGTGTGCAATTTTCAAGCTCATTTTATTCTTTTAACTTTTTAATCTGTTAGTCCTCTAGTTCTGTTTTACTTATCTTGATCATTCCTCATCTCTGTTTTGTCCTTCATAATTTTATATTGCATTCTTTTATCTCATCTTATCTTCTCATTTTTATTGTTATTGTGCTATTTTTTTAGTAATGGGGAAAAGACCCCTGGGGTTTGGAAGAGCAAGCAGTGATAATTTATCCCATCCCTTGAAGCCAGATTGCTCTGTACTCAGGAAAATTTCTTTTCCTGAGGAGATGTCTAAGGGGTGGGGAGCCCTCAAAATTTGAACTCAAGCCTTAACCAAGAATTGGTCCTAGCACTTTTGAAGCCTTGGAAAACACCTGGTCTCAAGGCAAGAAGCTGTTCTAAGTGGTGGGGATTTATTTCTGGGCAGATATATCTTTGTTCTAGACCAGACCCTGGGCTTCAATAAGCTGGCATAGATACCCTTCACTGTCGCCACAGACAGGCACTCATCATCCTTTCACGTGCTGAGGATGCAGCAATATGTGTTTAATCTCTCCCCGAGTCACCGGCGTTTCTTTTCCACAGGGCTGTGGAAAGCGTTGTTCCTGTAAATCAGAGATGAGTGAAGATGTGTCCCTTTCTAGCTATTGCTACATGGGGCACAGAGAGGAGGCTGCCAGAAGGAGGGCTGGGCATTATATTCTCCCCACCTTGCACAGATGCCCTTGGACAGCCAGACTGAGATAACCTTAGAGCCACCGGCGGGGAATGTTGAAGTCTTCTCATGGGGTTATGCCAGACTGAAGAACCCGCCTCTGGGGAATGTATGAAATGGGGAGAGAGGCTGGTTAAACCCTTTCCTCAGAGCTCTAGGCCAAGTCCTAGACTAGCTCTTTTGTCCCAAAGGGGTGCATGTTCTGTCAGTTACCCCAGCAAGGGACAGATCCCAAGAAGGAGACCTGGGAAAAGTGGGCCTGAGAGTGCTTTGGGGCTCCAAGGATAAGATATCCTCCCACTCCAGGAAGGAGAAGGCAGGCCTGGGGAGCAGGGAAGGGGCTGAGAATGGGGCTGGGGGCCCTCAGAGAATGTCCCTGCTCATATTGTGCGTTTCTCCTCATTCCACGGCCCCTCTGAGGGTCCCAAGCCTTCCTGCAGGTTTTGTCTGAACGGTCCCACCAGATTCCAGCTCGGCTGTGAGCAGTTAAGGGGCTGCCTGCGTCCTCACACAGGACAGAGCAGTAGAGGGAAGACCCACATCCCCAGCCCGTCCTCGGGGCAGTGCTTTGGGGACAATGGGGGCGCCATGGGACCAGAGGCCATCAGCCTCGGGTGAGATGGCCACTGGAGAGCTGTGGGCTGAGTGGGGGGTTATTTTCAGTTCATTTCACTATTTAGTTGCACACTGCTTTTTACATCACTTTAATAATCTTCTTATTTCTTTTCATGAACTGCTATAATATTTCCTTTTCTCTTTGTTTTCTATTTCTTCAGCTTAATAAACTGAGTGCTGGGGGCCCAGGCCTCAGAGGAGAGCTATGTGGCAACCTAAGCAAAGAAGGCTGGACGCTCTGCCCTCTCTGATTGGACCCCCAGTTCCCCTTACCAGATGCATCTTGTCCCCAGTAACCCCTCCTGACTCTTAAAAACTTCTGCCTGTGGAATTCAGGAGCCCTCAGGCCAGAATTCCTCCCCAGGGTGATAATAATACCTATACTGATAATACCTCTGAACTAGGGAGATGATGGTAGCACTTACTATGCTTAAAAGTGCTCATTATCAAGAAATGCAAATACAGAAGGGTATGAAACTAAAAAATGTATGTCCCCCCACCCCCCAAATCCTGCTCCAGACTCAGAGTAACTCTGCTAACATACATATGGAAATATATCTGTGGCATATGCACATGTCCATTTAAAATTTGGTAGGTAACGTCAAATAGTGCCCTCAAAACCTCTAGGCCAATTTATATTCCTACCAACAGCTTATAAAAGGGCCCCTTTCCTTTGTCCACACCTTCACGAGCACAGCAGAGAGTCTAAACCAGACCTTTTGAAATTCTTTCTGTATCAGACTGCCCCTGCCCTGCACCCCTCCCCACCCCTTTCTCAGGCTGTTTGGATTCAGGAAATGGGGTTGAGGTGAGTGCTTGTCCATCAGTCTCAGGAGATACAATGTCCTTGGTTGGACAAAGCTCTTCCTCTGGCTCCACCCTCCAGGCAGGCTGCGTGCTGTCACCTTGAAGGTCCACATCCGGAAGCACATGTCAAGGGGCTCCCTTTAGCTCAGCAGAAGCAGTAGCTTACCTACTCAAGCAGGAGACCCCCAGGCATGCTTGAGAATGGGTGGGTGCCTATCTTCTTGTTCATGAGGGCAGACAGCCCACTGAACACCAAGTGTGAGTCATACTTGAAGGTCCATCTGGGTGTTTCCCAAAGCCTAACCCTCTCCCAGTGGGAGAGGGCAGAGCTTTCCCCTCCATACTCTCCCACGGCACCTGACAGCGTTGCATGGCTCTGGCGAATGTTCCCAGTAGCGTGTGTACGCCCAGCACTGGACTGTGGTTAGGATGCTGGGTCTCCCTGCCAGCCCACCGCAGTGGGGTGTGCAGTAAGTGGATGAGCAGGAAGGAGGTGGGTGTCAACACTGTCAGTTTCAGACGTACTCCACCTGCACATGAGAGAGATGAATGAGAGGGCGGTCCAAACTAAGGTGTAGGTATCAGGTGGGACAAGGTGGCGGCAGAGCCAGAGGTGAGGAGAGAGGAAAGTGGGAGGAGCTGGCTGGAACGAGGCCCTGATGCACCCCCGGACCTGGATACCAGCTGTCTCATCAAGGCTGAATGGCTGGTTGAAAGATGAGAACTAGTGGCCATCCCAGACAACTGATTTGATTACTTCCTCTCTGAGTTAACTGAATATGTATCTTTCACCTCAAAAAACAGCCCTGGGACTTCCCTGGCAGTCCAGTGTTTAAGACTCTACCCTTCCACTGCAGGGGGCACGGGTTCAATCCCCGGTCAGGGAACTAAGATACCGCGTGCCATGTGTGGCAGGGTAAAACAAAACAAAACAAAGCAAAAAACCGAAAAAATAACCCTAAGTTTCGTTACTTAGAAGTTAAGACAGACTTCATCTTTTTCTCCTGCAATGGTGTGGCTCTGTGAGACAGGAGCCCCCAGAGGGGGAGATGTTAGGGGGCTTTAGCCCATGGTGCCAGGTGCTTGGATAGATCATAGAGGGTCTGCCTGTTGTGGTGGGTGAGGGGTCCCTGACAGGGCAAGAGGTCCCTTATACCCCAGCTGCCCTCGAATGGAACAAAATACCTCCTTTAAATAGAGGCAATTTGAGTCAACAAGCATCCCTTTAGCTATAGACTGGCTTATCCCATACGCATTCAAAACTTCCTTTCCCCAGCCAGTCTCCACTCTAGAGGCTGAAAAACGAAAACCATCTTTTTATCTTCCATAGCTGTAGGTGACTTTTGACAATGTCCTGGCCCATTAGATATAAGCAAAAACCTGTCTGTGTTTTGGGAAACCCTTGCTTTTTAATAAATGGGATAGGTATATCGGGCATCATTCTTTCTCTCTGCTGCCCACCTTGAATGGGGATATGATACCTGGAGCTATAGCAAACATATTGTGACTCTGAGAAAAAGGCCAAGAAAAATACAAGATGTTAACCCTCATATTATAGTGCTCTAAACCCATGCCAGCTACTGACAACCTCCAGGAAGCAAAATAAATCCCAATTTATTTAAGCCCTTATAAGTTAGCTTTTCTGTTTCTTGTTATTGAAAAGCATTCCTAAGTGACAAACTTGTTTATGGATGTTTTCAAAGGAAGGAGGCTTAAAGGAGCCCCTCAGACTTTATAGTTGAACAGGGGAGATGAGTCAGCACAGCCCCCCATTTAGGAAGGGAAATATCCGGAAGGATCTCTCTCCAGCATGACCTGGACCTCCTAGCCCTGTTCAGGGGCCCCACGTTTGCCTCCTCAACCCCCAGGTGAAGGGCCCTATATTGTTCACTCAGCGCAGGATAAATCTAGGCCCCTGGGCTGAGTACCAAAGAAGTGAAAGAGACACAGCTTCACCCTGATGGTCCTTCTGACCCCCTCTGTTCCCTGAGGGTCCCACGTGCGCTCCTGAGACGTAAGCCAGGTCCTGGGTGTCACGGCCAGGTTGACACTGCAGCTGCTGTGGAGGCAGCTTTTGTCTGCCGTTCCCTCAGCTCTCCTCTCTGGCATCCTCTGAGCACTGAGCTCCATCTCATCAGGGTTTCCAGACAAACTCTGGTGATCCAGGCAATGCAGAAAATAAAGAGCAAACCCAGGGATAAGCAGTGAAACAAGAGTCTTCACCGTGTTATCACTTTGCCACCTTTGTGAAGGGATGTTAATCCTCTAGTTAATCCTTACTAATGTTTCCTTCTCTCTCCTTCAAAGGCTCCTCTGCTTTCCCTTCTTGGCCTGCCCTCCAAGTATCCTCCATCCTCTATTCTTCTCACTCTCATCCTTTATTTGTTTTTATGGCTTCTAAATCTCCTGAAACCCTGGGTCTCTTTCCCCAGCCCAGATGTCCTCCTAAGCTCTAGCCTCAAATGCCCAGCTACTTCTTGCACATCTGCACCTGGGCTCTAGAAACTTAATATATCCAAAACATAAATTTTTCTCGGCCCCAAATCTTCTCCTACCCCTTCATGTCTTAATGGTACCAATACCCACTAAATTAATTTCCTGTTGCTGCTATAACAGATTACCACAAACCTAGTGGCTTATAACATAGTACATTTTTTTATCTTACAGTTCTGGAGATCAGAAATCCAAAATGGCTCTCACTGGGCTAAAATCAAGGTGTTGGCAGGGCTGCATTCCTTCTGGAGGCTCTAGGGGAAAACCCATTTCCTGTTTTTTTTCCAGCGTCTAGAGACCACCTGAATTCTTTTGCTTGTGGTCCTTTTCCATCTTCAATGCCAGGAATTGTATCTTCTTAACCTCTGTATCTGTCATCACATCTCCTTCTCCAAAAGTCTGGCTTCACTCTTTCACTTAGAAGAATTATCTGAATTACATTGGACCCACCTGAATAATCCAAGATTATCTCCCCATGTCAAAATCCTTAATTTAATTACATCTGCAAAGTCCATTTTGCTACTTAAGTAACATTTTCATAGTTTCCAGGGATTAGAATGTGAACATCTTTAGGGGGTCATTATACTGCCTATCACACTCACCTAGACTCTTCCCTTTAATAATAATCGCTACCATTTACTGAACTTTTTTTTGTAGTTTAGGCTCTGGGATCTCTTTTTTTTCCCCCTAAATATTTTCATATACCACAGAGACAACACAAAATGAAAAGAGGGCTTTTGACTCCCCAAATTCAACGGGTAGGAAGCAAGCTAGGAAACTACTCAGCAGCAAACACATGTTAGCTTTCATGAAAAATGAAGGATGACACAGAGGTCAGAACCAAGAACTCAGAGGGGAAAGCCAAGAGCCATGAAGAATTATTCCATCAGCCTGGCAGGATTTCAGAATTGCTATGGACCACTTTCCCCCTTTTTGAATAGCTATTTTATGCCTTTCCCAAAGTGTATATTGGGTGTGTAGTGGGTGGGGGGGAGGGGGGGGTCAGATAACTCATCTCTTTGTTTAACTTGTCAAGAGGAACCTTTCATGTACTGAAGGAACTGCACCAGAGGAGCCTTATCTGCACCCGGACTTGATTTAGATGATGAGATACAGCTGATGCTATAATGGGGCAAGACTTTTGGGTCTTGGTGGGGGGGTGGTGGTGAGTGTATTTTGCATGTGGAAGGGATGTGAACACTAGGAGCCAGAGGGCAGAGGTAGCCAGCCTCCACAATGGCCCCCAGTGATCCTGTTCCTGAGAGTCACACCTTTGTGTAGTCCCTTGAACAGTGCACCAATAGCATATGACAAAAGTGATGGAATGCCACTTCTGAGATAGCTTATCAAAAACTGTGGCCATTGTTTTGGGTGTGCTATCTTTCTCTCTGTCTCTGTCTCAGATTACTCACTCTGGGCAAAGCAAGCTGCCATGTTGCGAGTAGCCATATGCAGAGGCCCACGGGGTAGGAAGAGAGACCCTGAGCCAGAAACACCCAGCTAAGCTGCTTCCAGATTCCTGATCCTAAGAAACTATGTGAGATAATATGTTCATTGCTTTATGTCACTAAATTCTGGGGTAATTTGTTACGCAGCAATAACTATTTCAAGGCGCTAGAGAAGTAGGAGTGAGGGGGTCTTTTAACCCGATTCCACTGTTCAAATGTCCTCAAACAGCTCTGTTGACTGGGGCCTCATTTGTAGCTGTTTCCGCTGCCGGGATACCTTATTTTCACATGGCCAACTTTCTTATTCAGTTCTCTCCAGAAAGGTTCTTCTGGCTGCCCAACCCAAAGTAGTGCCTCTGTTACTCATCCAGGTGCCTTCCTGCAGTGATTCTCTGCTTGCCACTTATCACTCTGATATGTTTGTTTGCTTGGTTTTTACTGCCTCCCCCGCTAGAATAGAAGCCCCATGAGAGCAGGGAGCTAGTCTCAAAACAGTGCTTGGTATAAATAAATGAGCCCAACCAGCTCTCATTTCCTGCCAGCACTTTCCTACAGCCATCCCTCCTGTTTGACCGAACTGAACTACTTGACATTTCTTTTCAGTCATTGTTTCACACATTGTTCTTTCTCCTAGAATGCTTTTTCCCTTCTTCAATTGACGAAAACCTACATCTCTTTTAAGAAAGTTCAGCCTCCTGAGTCAGGTGTCCCTCCTGCTTGCCCCCATATCATCCAGAGCTTTCCCCACCCTAATATTTACCATCCATAAGGTGTGATCAAATGTCTCAGTGTCTGTGCCCTGCCAGAGGCTGAATTCTAAAGGGCCTGGGCTGTGTCTCCTTCACCATTGCATCGCCAGAGACCCAGCAGAGTGCTGAGCCTGTGGCAGTACTCAGCAAGCGTTTGACAAGTGGAGAGATGAATCACAAGAGAGGGAAAAGCCCTGTGAGAGGGGGCTGGCATTGGCATGTACCCACACCGTGTCCTTGCTCCTAGGGCCTCGCTCCACCTAAGTGAAACTCACTGTGTGAAAAGATCCTTGAGAGAGCCAGGTGGATTGTGGGCATTGGAAATATCCCTGGGGGTGGGCAAAGGAGCGACGTTGGTGGCCAGGCACTCAAACCCCAAGGTGGGATGTTGCTGCTTCACCTATCCCCCAACTCTGGATTGGATGGGTTCTGTGGAGCTTCCAGTGGTCCTGGGACTTCAGTAGACAGACTGCACTACCGTCTTCCCTGCTCTCCTACCACATAATGGTTAGAAAGCTAAGTTGGGTGGGAGGGGTGATGGCATTGGTGATAGGAAGGAAGGTGTGAATTAGACAGAAACAAAGTGGGGGAGAAGAGGAGCCACTGCTGGCTTGGATGACTTAAGACTCTCCCACTTTGAAACTCCTAACAGCCCCATGGATGCACAACATTCCTCCCAACCCCAACATAAAAAGTCCTTTCTCAGAACAAAAGCCCTGTCACCGAAAGCACTTATTTAACAACAATAACAGCAAAACACACAAGGTACAAAAACATTTTTCTCAATTCAACAAATATTTATTTTCCTGAAAAAGCAGAGCTATATAAAGAAGTAGAAAAATGTGGATTTTTTTTTTCTTGTTTTTGATTGAAAAGCCTATTGGCACAACCAGGAGAACTACATTGCCCCAGTGAGCCAAAGCACAATGGGAAAGCATTTTCAAAATAGAAAAGAACTCTAATATATAAATATACCAAGGTAATTTTAAAACACGGTACAGCCTCAATGCTTGAGTACGGGATGGGTCTCATGCTCACAGGCAACTTGTGTGTGAGTCCCCAGTGGGCTGCCTGGGGACACAGTTTAATCTAGGGTGAGCCTCCATCGTCATGTTAATAAGCCATATGATATAGGGGCACATGTAAAGCTATCATAATAAAGATATACCTAACTAGCAAAAAACACTGTGAAAAGTCATTTAGAAAGCAAATGAGAGCCCAGACAGCCAGCTTTGGGTTAGGAAAGAACACTCAGTTTCCCCATCTGTAAAATGGACTTGGAGACCTTTACTGTTCCTTCAGATGCTAAAAGGTTGTGATTCTAAAGGGGTTACTCGGGAATCCAAGGGCAAACATGGTGGAGGAGATATAAAAATCCCATTAGGGTCCTTATGGGTACCTCTATTAGAAACAAAGGACCAGGCCAAATGAACTGCTATCCCAAAACTCCTCTAAGGAAAACCAGTGGGCCCAGCCCCAATCCTAGCAGGAGTGTGTAACCTGTGTGCCATGATTCCTTCACAGGTTTCAATCATGTGTGAAATTGATCTCTGCCACTGCTGTGATATATTTTTGTGACGCATGTCAGGCAGAACGTGGATTTGGGCAAGTTGGGTGAGACCGTACCAGGCCTATCGCCAAGTGGAGGCAAGGGGCTTTGCTGAACATGAGAGAACTTTGCGGGGATGGTGTCAGAGAGAGAGACTACTGCAGTGGTGTCAAGTGGAGTGAGTAGGAGATGACTGCAGATGCTTTCCTGGACTCTGTGTCGGCGTGGACTGCAACCGTGAGTGCAATAATTAATCTGACTCGTTTAGTGTTTTGAGTTCTTTCAGTCCCTTCAGAGGATACTGCCAACAACTGTAGTATTTGAAAAGGAGCCATTAACAGTGTAAAGAACACCTTGGTAAGAGGGCTCCACAGAGGACAGCCTTCCCCAGGTACCTGCCTTACTGGGCAGAGAATGAGGACCCTCGGGGCTCACACTCTGGTTTTCTTCCTGGCCCTGGAGCTCTTGTCAGCCTCAGCTGCCTCTCTACCTCTTCTCCAGTCTTGGTTCCCAACCCTCACGCAACCCACGCAGATGCACCGAGGGGGACCAGCCACGCCCTCTGTCTCCCCCCGACTCCCCCCAACCCCGCCCTATACCTACAGACACCTCTTTCGTGAAGACTATTCCCTGGCTTAATTATTTGCAGATCTTTCTCTTTTGAGTCTCTCAAGGTCCAAAGACTCTTCAGATAATTAAACCTGGAAGGACAAGAGGAAGAGACCCACCCCCTGGGCCTTTGAAATGGGCTGGGCAATTAGGTCATAACTGATCTTTATTGTTGCAGCTGAAGATTATTTACCTCATTCCCAGAGGAGTTTGTGTCACCCGCCTGCCCCCCCTCCATCCAGCTCTACGAAGCCGAAGCTGACCTGCCATGGGCCTGGAGCCCTGCCATCAGCCTCCAATGAGAAACCAGGGACAGTGGCTGGCCTGTTTACTCATTTTCTCTCCTTGGGGGCCTCAGCAGTTGTGTCCCCGCCCACCACCCCAGACTTTACTGCATTTCTCACTCTCCTTGTCTCTGCCACACCTCTTGTCTTTCTGGACCTGGGCCTCCTCCCCTGTTCAGCCCTCCTGGGGACCAAAGCCCAGGGTCAGAGAGAACTGTTCAAGCACATCCCTGCAGCAGCCTCTGAGCCCAAGTTCAGAGAGCTTTCCCAGGCATGCCCTAGAAAGGAAACCAGGGCGGGAGGAATGAGTTTCCCTAAAAATATATCTAGATTTCCCAGTGGAGGGACGAGTGGGAGGGTGGAAGACAGGACCATGGACAACACTGGACACTCAGCTCCTCTCTGAACCCGAGGTGAGCAGGCTACTACTGGAAAAAACCTCCCTGGAAAAGAACGGAAAGAGGAAAATTCTTCTACCCACAGATAAATCTCCAAGGGCTGTCCTGGGCCATGGAGATTAATTATATTATTATTTGTGATAATAATACACTCCACAGAGTACTCTAAAATATTTTAAACTGATTTCATTCTGCTCATCAGCATGACCTCATTTGTCTGGGGCTATGAGGCAGGCAAAGAGGAGCTCCATGTCCTAAAAGAGAGAACTGGAAACAAGAGCAGCTAAGTGACTTGCCCAAGTCAAAACCAAAACCCTAGTGCCCTGCCTCTCCACCTCAGATCATTTATGTGGTTTCCTTGTGACAATATGGGGGTCTCCTCTGGGAGGTTGTGACTTGCACTTTGCTGGGTTGAAATCCCCTGGTAAGATCACCTGGAGATGCAGAGCTTTACCTGACAGGGGATTCAAAGTCTCCTACTTCATTTTTTATAAACATTTATTTATTTAATTTATTTAGTTTTGGCTGCATTGGGTCTTCGTTGCTGCGCGCGGGCTTTCTCTAGTTGCAGCGAGCGGGGGCTACTCTTCGTTGGGGTGTGGGGGCTTCTCATTGCGGTGGTTCCTCTTGTTGCAGAGTTCGGGCTCTAGGTGCACGGGCTTCAGTAGTTGTGGCTCGCGGGCTCTAGGGAGCAGGCTCAGTAGTTGTGGCACATGGGCTTAGTTGTTCTGTGACATGTGAGATCTTCCCGGACCAGGGCTGGAACCCGTGTCGCCTGCATTGGCAGGTGGATTCTTAACCACTGCGCCACCATATCCTACTTCTTTTAAGTGGCAGGTCCTTCCTGGGCCCCCACCCCCATCCCATGTCATCTTGCTTTAGAGAGCGGTAACGCCTCAGAATGAAGGCCTGACCACTGCAGCCATTCATTACTGCACACCCATAGTGTGCCAGGGTCTGTCCAAGAGTTCACATGAATTATCCTACTTAATTCTCCCAGTAACTCTGGGTAACTCTGATGGGATCAGAGACATCAACCTTCCCTAGGTCACACAGCTAATAAGAGGCAATACTTAAGCCCAGGACCTCCTGGACTCTGGAGCACATGCATTTACCTGTGAAAGATGTACTGCAGAGGAGAGATGAGAAAGTGGAGGCCCACGGAGAGACAGGGATTTGCCAGATGTAGAGCCCAGGTATCCTGGCTTCCAGGACCAGAGCGGTCCCTTTGACCCATCTCAGGTCATTGCCAGCTTCCGCCTTCAGTCATAATTTTATCCCTCACTGCCTGCTATGTCAGATGATCTATGACCATCACCCATTTTCAGTTTATAAAGAAACTTCTTACATTAAAAACAAAACTCAAGCAAATAAACAATTCCTCAAATAATTAATGAGATCTCTGAGTTATCCTCCTATAAGTGTCCTCATAGATGCCTGATATGTTCAACTCATGTGGTCTCCCAACCCCATCCCCAATCCTTGTTGTGCTTGAACCAGGCCAAAGAAACACCAGAGCAGAAGTGGTCTTCAGCACCCATCTGGAGTTTTTGGTTTGGCTCTCATCCCTCAGAGCTCACTGTGGTATAGAAGAGACAACTCTTCTCCTAGCTCCAGCACTGAGTCCAGTAACCTACATCTCACTGGCCACTCCTGCCCCACTACTGCCTGGATGGGGGCCATTAAGTGCTCAGGCCTCCAATCTCCAGGGGCCTCTGTCCAGAGGGCAAATAAGCCACACCTGCTCAGTGACACCTGGATGGGGAGTGCAGTGGGGTCATAATAGCACTGAGTGAGCCTTCTGCAGACCCTGTCTGAAAAACCAGCTCTCAAAAAAAAAGTCCTGATCTGTAGAGATTTCTGATTTCTGCAGTTTTAAAACCCCTATGGCAGCTGATTGCAAGCTACCATTGGATTTAACACTCCTGAACATTGAACACTTGGCTCTCGTGATCCGGCATAGGCTGGCTCCGGCACACCATTGCCCCCTCCTATGATGCCCACCCTTGACTCCCAGATGTCCTTGACGCAGGGGCAGTTTTTACGTTTTGTCTCAGTCTCTGGCAGGTGTCTGACAAACAGTCTAGGAAAAGTGGGTCCCAGACTGTACATCTCCCCAAGCTCCCAGGTTCCAGCCACAGTGCAAAGAAGCAAACAGTATAAAGCCTTGATGTCTAAAAGTTTTTTTTCTTCCAAGGAGTTCAAAGCAGTTGCTGTGTCTGATCTTACCTTATCCTCCCAACACCCTGGGAAAGTAGAGACACAGCAGGAATGATTTTGGTATCCCTTCCCAAAAGTTGGAGACACTGAGGTCCAGAAGGCTTAGCTTGGTCAAGGCCACCAGCAGTTTGGAGCAGAGGCTAGAATGGGAAGCCCAGTTATGCCTCCCATTCTCAACCTCACAGCCCCTTCCCTGACTCTGCCTTCTCATGACCCCATAGCAGGAGGCGGATGGGGATGGAGAAGCATGATATCTCCCTGTGGTTTTCCCAGACAGAACAGAGGTCTCTACTTCCCAGATCTCCCAGTCTCAGACCACACACCCTTAGCTCCTCCAGGGGAGCTGGCCCGACAGGCTTCCCTTGGGGCTGTGCCAGCTCTGTCTCCGCTCATTAGCAGGTCTGTTTCCAGGTGGATCCACTGTGGGGTCATTAAAGCAATAAACAAGTTCCCGATGGTGGGCTGGACCTGGCATCCACTGATCCCTGCATTGTGCAGAGTTCCAGCGGGCCCACACAGCCCCCGAAACAATGCCTCACTTCCTCCCAGGAAGACGCAGACCTGAGCCAGTCTCCTGGGCTCGCCCACGTGCTCTGGCCAAGTCATTGTCTTCAAGTCGGACGGGTCCAGCCATTCCCATGACCAGGGTAATTGCATCCTCTTTTCTGTCCAAAAGCAGGAGGAAGACAAGGGGCTGGGGCCAAAGAACCATAGCTCCCCTAATGATGCTGTTGCTCAAACCCCCACAGTTTCTGGCCCTCACTGCCCACCTGGATTCCACGCTTTAGCCTCTTCCTGGAACAGGGGTGCAAAGAAGACTCTAGAAATAAATGCAGGGCAGGAGCCCTAACCAAGCCTCTCAGCCCTCTTGGCACCCTTTTAGTATGCTTAGCTAGCATTGTTTCCTTTGTCTCCAAATGGTTTGTATATATGTATCTCCCCGGGGGAGGGAGGGGTGAGTGGTGGCATGGTCCATGAATAATGTGAGCAACAAGGTCATCCAGCCTTGCAAAGAGTCATTCGCCTGGTGGGGAGGAACACTGGCCAGCTCAGGCTGTTCTTTCTCAAGGGATTCTAATGAGTCATCAGTGGGGTCCTAAGCCACAATCACTGCCAATCTGGATTTCTTTCTTTTAAACAGTTCTATTTGGGATTTCCTAGGTGGAATGATGTCTTAGGGGCAGGAGAGGACGTGGGACAGAAGGAGCTAGGACCCGAAAAGAGGATGAGACTCCGGTGGAGAAGAGACCAAGAAGCCTAGGCCAGAGACTTCATGTACAGGCCGGAGAGCCTGGGTCTGTGATCCACAGGAGAAGTGTGGAGGTCTGGAGGCGGAGGTGCCAGAGAGTCTATGTGCAGTCTCTCACCCTTGCCAAGACCCAGTGAGAGCTGGTGAGGCTGATGTGTTTAGTCGAGGGCCAACTCTGCATCAGCTGAACACAATTTGCTAAGACTGGTCAGCTTTGACCTCAAGTCCTTACCTGGGAAAACACAGACAGCTTATTCTGAAAGCCAGCTAGCTGGTCAGGGGTACAGGAGGCTCTGGATTGTGGAGGCTGGTGAGGAAAGGCCTGGCTGGGGGTGGCAGGTGGCAGGAGGACATGCTGGGAAAGAGACCTTTCCTAGAGAAAGGATTCCCTGCTGTGGGATGGCTTTGGGGTAAAGATGTTGGAAAAGGGGGATGCTGGAGATGGGAAGATAGAGACTGAAACCAACCTCAAACTCTACTCCTTCAATGTGGGATGTGGCCAACGTTGCCTTTTTTTCTTTTTAAATTAACTTTATTGAGGTGTAATTTACTTAAAGTAAAACACCATTTTTAGATGTATAGTTCGATGAGTTTTGACAAATTTTTAAACCTATGTAACCACTACCACAATCAAGATATAGAACATTTCCATCATCCCCAAAATGTTTCCTCCAACCACTGGCCCCAGGCAACCACTGATCTGTTTTCTGTCACCATAGACTAGCTTTGAAAATTCAAGATTTTCATATAAATGGAACCATGGAGCATGGACACTTGTGTCTGGCTTCCCCCAGTTGTTGCATGAACCTGTAGTTTTTCTTTTCATTGCTGAGTAGTATTCTATTGTGTGACTTCACCACAATTTCTTTCTTTATACTTGTTCATGGACACCTGGATTATTTCCACTTTGGGGCCGTTATGAATAAAACTTCCTTCAACATTAGTATAAAAGTCTTTGTGGGGCTTCCCTGGTGGTGCAGTGGTTAAGAATCTGCCTGCCAATGCAGGGGACACGGGTTTGAGCCCTGGTCCGGGAAGATCTCACATGCCGCAGAACAACTAAGCCCGTGTGCCACAACTACTGAGCCTGCACTCTAGAGCCCGCGAGCCACAACTACTGACTCTAGAGCCCGCGAGCCACAACTACTGAAGCCTGCGTGCCTAGAGTCCATGCTCTGCAACAAGAGAAGCCACGACAATGTGAAGGCCTCGTACCGCAACGAAGAGTAGTGCCCCCTTGCACAACTAGAGAAAGCCCATGCGCAGCAACAAACACCCAACACAGCCAAAAATAAATAAATAAATTTATATATTAAAAAAGTCTTTGTGGGTATATATTTTCATTTCTCTTCGGTATATATCTAGTAGGGGAATTTTGGGGTTGTATGCTAAGTGTATGCTAATTTTATAAGAAATCATCAAAATCTTTTCTAAAGTGGTGCATTTTATGCACCCATCAACAATATATGAATGTTCCAGTTGCTCTGCGTCCTTGCTCACACTTTGCATTGTCCATCTTTTTTCTTTTAGCCATTCCAATAGGAGTGTAATAAAATCTCATTGCAGTTTTTATTTGCATTTCCTTGATAACTAAAGATGTTGAATATACCTTATTGGCCATTCACAGATTTTCTTCAGTGAAGTTATTGTTCAAATATTTTGTCCATTTAAAAAAAACTGGGTTGTTTGCCTTATTATTGAAACATAAGAGTTCTTTATATATTCTGAACACAAGTCCTCTGTCAGATACATGTATTATAAATACTTTTCCCCAGGCTGTGGTCTGTGACTTCCTTTATTGTTTTTCCAAAGTGTCCTTTGAAGAGCAGACGTCTCCAATTTCAATGGAGTCAAATTTATTGTTTCTTTTTTGGTGTCCTTAGAAATCTTTAATAACTCCAAGGTAATAAAGATTTTCTCCTATGTTTTCTTTTAGAATTTTATTATTTTTGCTTTTATGTTTAGGTCTATGATCCATTTCTAGTTTATTTTTGTATGTGTTATCAGGTTGTGGTCAAGGTGTATTTTTTTCCATAAGACTATGCAGTTGTTCTAGCTTCATTTGTTGAAAAGATATCCTTTCCTCTTTAAATTACTGTGGCACCAAGGAGCCCGCATGCTGCAACTAAGGAGCCCACCTGCTGCAACTAAGACCTGGCACAACTAAATAATAAATAAATAAATAAATATTTGAAAAAATAGGCTTAGCATCATATTTTTTTTAAAAAGTCATGGGAAAATAAATAAATAAATTCATTAATTACTGTCCTTGTCTAAATCAATTGACAAAACATGTGTAGGTCTATTTATGGACTCTCTGGTCTGTTTCACTGCCCATCCTTACACCAACACCACACTGACTTCATTACTATAGCTTTAGAGTATGTGTTGAAATCAAGTCCTACTTTGCTCTTCTTTTTCAAGATAGTTTTGGATGTTCTAGGTCCTTTGAATTTCCATGTAAATTTTAGAATAAGCTTGTCAATTTCTGCAAAAATTACTGGGTGATTACCTTAGTCCCTGGGGCTGCTATAACAGAATACCACAGACTTATCCTAGGCTTAAACAACAGAAATTTATTTCTCAGTTCTGGAAGCTGGGCAGTCCAAGATCAAGGGACTAGCAGATTCAGTGTCTGGTGAGAGCCTGCTTCCTGGTTCATAGATGGCCATCTTTTTTTACTGTGTCCTGACATAGCAGAGGGGGCAAGGGTTCTCTCTGGAAACTTTTTATAAGGGCACTAATTCCTTTTGTGAGGGCTCTGCCCTCATGACCTAATCATCACCCAAAGGCCTCACACCTAATGCAATCATTGGAATTAGGATTTCAACATGTGAATTTGGAGAGGGGAGACACAAATTCAGTCCATAGCAGTGATTATGATTGGGGTTTCATTGAATCTATAGGTCAATTTTGGGAGCATTAACATTTTAACAATATTGAGTCTTCCCATCCATGAACACTGCATCTCTCTTTTTTTAAAAAAGGTAATTCTAAAAACATTTTATTTATTTATTTATTTTTGGCTGTGTTGGGTCTTCGTTGTTGCATGCAGGCTTTCTCTAGTTGCAGTGTGTGGGGGCCACTCTTCGCTGCGGTGCGTGGGCTTCTCATTGTGGTGGCCTCTCTTGTTGCAGAGCACAGGCTCTAGGTGTGAGGGCCTCAGTAGCTGTGGGATACAGACTCAGTAGTTGTGGCTTGCAGGCTCCAGAGGTCAGGCTCAGTAGTTGTGGCACACGGGCCTAGTTGCTCTGCGGCATGTGGGATCTTCCTGGACCAGGGCTCGAACCCATGTCCCCTGCACTGGCAGGTGGATTCCTAACCACTGTGCAACCAGGGAAGTCCCAACATTGCATATCTCTTCATTTAGATCTTTAATTTCTCTCAGCAATGTTTTGTAGTTTTCCATATAAATGTCTTACACAACTTCACTAAACTTATCTCTAAGTATTCTCTGAGTATTACCTGGCATTGGAAGGTGGATTCTTAACCACTGGAGCACCACGGAAGTCCCTCCATTCCTTCCTAAGATTATTTAGAGGGAATTGCTCACTGGCCAATAATGCAGAAGTGTTCCCCTTACACCCCAAGGTGGACTCTTTGTCCACAGCCACCCTCAAATATCCCAGAGCTTCTGGCATCTGCCCCAATGGTCTGAGCCTTCTCTGTGCACTTTTGTTTTCCAGACTGTCATTCTCATGAGTTTTCCTCTGCTTCTGAGGATATAACCAAGACAAAAGAGATGCCCCAATCCTGTGCACACTGGATGAATGGGTAAAAACTTTAAGATAAGGAAACTGTGGAGAAACCTCATAACATCCTAAGGATTCTTGGTGCAGAAGTCCCCGATGCCACTCTCCCACTCCCAAACCAGCTGGAGACACAGACCTGCCCTTCCCCAGGCTGATTTAGCTCGACCAGAGAGCCATCTAAAGTTGTGCTATCTCCCTCCCAACTGAATCAGTGCACAACCGGTTACCTCCCTGGACTCCTCGGAGACATCACCAAGCAGAAATCCTTTCTAGGGGTGACAGCACCCTTTGGGAAGCCTAGCATCACCTGAGAGCGCCGCCCCAACCCCTCTGCCTTTGGCAGGTTCGTAGGTGGACTCAGGAAGGGTCCTGAGGGGTGTCCTGGGAGGTAGCAGCCCAGGTGCGAGTAAGGAACTGTGCCCAGGGGGCAAGGAGAAGGCCTAAGAATGAAGGAGCTTCCAGAGACGCTGCTGCACAGGTCTGAGCTGGAAGGCTGAGCTAGAAACTGAATGATGAAACAGAAACGCATTCTTAGTGACAATCAAACTCCCAGATTAACTCAGCTTGCTTGCTTTCTTTTTAAATTCATCTCTGTAGCATCTGTTTCCCTCCAGGCACGTGAAACTTTTGCTTTCTCTCTTCTTGTTCACTCCACTTCCAGAGGCAAGAGGAGTGAGAAGCTACTGTAAGTGGCATCTTTTCATTTCATATTCCAATAGTTTGTTACAAGTATATAGAAATAGAACTGATTTTTGTATACTGACCTTGTATTCTGCAACCTCGATCAATTGACTTATTAGTTCTGGCAGTTTTTTGGTAAATTCATTAGTTTTCTACATACGTATCATTTTAGCTGTGAATAACATCAGTTTTATTTTTTCTTTTACACAGTGTATGCCCTGCATTCCTGGACTATCCCATTTGGTCCTATGTATTATCCTTTTGTATATTGCTGGGTTCTATTTGCAAAAATTTTTGTTTTTAAGTTATTTATTTAATTAATTTATTTTTGGCTGTGTTGGGTCTTTGTTTCTGCATGCAGGCTTTCCCTAGTTGTGGCGAGCGGGGGCCACTCTTCGTAGCAGTGTGCTGCCTTCTCATTGCGGTGGCTTCTCTTGTTGCAGAGCTTGGGCTCTAGGCACGCAGGTGTCAGTAGTTGTGGCACGTAGGCTCAGTAGTTGTGGCTCGTGGGCTCAGTAGTTGTGGCTCACGGGCTCTAGAGTGCAGGCTCAGTAGCTGTGGAGCATGGGCTTAGTTGCTCCGCAGCATGTGGCATCTTCCCGGACCAGGGCTCAAACCCATGTCCCCTACTTTGGCAGGCAGATTCTTAACCACTGAGCCACCAGGGAAGCCCTATTTGCAAAAATTTTGTTAAGGCTTTGTGTCTATGTTCAAGGGATATTACTCTGTAGTTTTCTTTCCTTGTAATATCTTTGGTTGTGGCATCAGTGTAACGCTGGACTCATAATATGAGCTGGGAAATGTTCCTTCTTCCTCTGCTTTCTGAAACAATTAATGTATTATTAGTATTATTTAATCCTCAAATCATTGATAGAGTTTTGCAAGTTTTTTCAAAAAATTATGAACTCAAGTCTTTAATAGATAGAAGGCTATTCAGATTTTCTATTTCTTCTTGGGCCAGTTTTTCTAATGTACATTTCAAGTAATTTGTTCATTTCATTTAAGTTGCCAAATTTATTCTAAAAAGTTGTTAATAATACTCCCTTCTTATCCTTTTAATGTCTACAGGATTTGAAGTGACGCTCCCTCCTTTTCATCCTGATGTTGGTAATTTGTGTCTTTCCTCTTTTTTTGTTGATCAGTCTAGCTAGAAGTTTATCGATTTTACTGATCTTTTCAAAGAACCAGCCTTTACTTTCATTGATTTTCTTCATTGTTGGTCTGTTTCCTATTTCACTGATTTCCACTCTTATCTTTATTATTTTCTTCCCAACACTGCTTTTTGAAGGTCATAGAAGGCATAGGTTCCCACTCCCATCTTCAATCATAAATCATGGAAGGTCTGAATGGAAAGGGGTCTTAGTCATAAACTTGTCCAATCCCTTCATTTCATAGGTGAACAGAAATCTGAGGGTGAAGGAATTTTCCTCAGGCTACTTAGTTTTATTCCAAGGCCAACTCATTTATTCATTTATTTATTCCTTCCTTCATTAATATATTCATATTCATTCATGTAAGACATATTTTTTGATCTTGTACTATGGGTCAGAGACTGCTCTGTTCTAAGAACAAAGTTGAATAAGTCACAGTCTCTGCCTTGAAAAATCTCCCAGCCTAATGATGGAGATAGTAAGTAATCAGACAATTACAATGCAGAGCCAAGTGCCATAACAGAGGTGTTTTCAGGGTGCCATGGATGGCTGGTGTGAAGATAAGGGTGGAGGTAGGTGTGGTCAGTAAAGACTTCAAATAAGACATTTTAAATGGATTCACCAGTGAAAATAACTCTTCTTCACTCCAGAAAGAGCTTTGCGAATCTACAAACTATTTGTTTTAAACAAGGCAAATAGAAAGCAATGCAAATCTCAATAAGCAATCATCAATTAATCAATTAGCTAATTTTGTGTCCAGCATCATGATATGAGGTTTGGGAGAATACAAATTATGCAGATGATTAAATCATGCTTTCCAGAGAATAAATATTCTCTCAGATTCCTGTTTACATATTGATTTTCTTTTTTGCAGATGGCTGATCCCATCCATAGAAGGTAAATATATGTTGAAGCTATGGAGTTATCTTACTGATACTGACACCTTATCTATGATCTCCCTACCTATTGCTGCATAAAAAATTACCCCCAAACTTTGCATCTCAAAATAATAAACACTGTTATCTCACACAGTTTCTGAGGTTCAGGAGTCCAGATGTGCTTAGCTGAGTGATTCTGGCTCAGATTCTCTTAGGAGGTCTCTTGGGAAGTTATCAGCCAGGGCTGTAGTCTCTGGAGACTTGACTGGGGCTGGAGTGTCTGCTTCCAAGCTCACTCACATGGCTGCGGGCAGGAGGCCTGAGTTCCTTAACACATGGGTCTTTCCACAAGGCTGCTTGACATGGCAGGTGACTTCTCTCAGAGTGAATGATCCAAATGCCAATCTGGCTTTTATGACCTGGTCTCCAAATCATATATTGTCACTTCTACCTTATTCTGTTCATCAGAAATGAGTCACTAAGTCCAGCTCACACTCAGTGGAAAGGGATTACAGCAGGGCAAGGGCATGCACACCTAGAGGTGGGCATCACTGGGAATCCATCTTGGAGACTTACTACCACAGATATCCTCACAGACTGACTACAATTTTAAGAATCTAGAAGCTTAGTGACATTGAGATTGAAATGGCCAATTCCCCTTTGCCTCATTTTCCACATAGAACTGCAAAAAAGGACCTAATTCTTAGAAATGAAATTATTTCATAGATCTAGTTACATCCTAAAATAAAAAGTAATAGGAGTTTAGGGCCAAGACGGAGGAACAGGAAGACCCTGAGCTCACCTCCTCCCACAGGCACACCAAAATTACACCTATTTACAGAGCAACTATTGATGAGAAAGACTGGAAGACTACCAGAAAACAGCTTCTGCAACTAAAGATATAAAGAAGGAACCACAACAAGATAAGTAAGGAGGGCAGAGACGTGGTATACTCAAGACCCATACCCACAGGTGGGCAACTCACAAACAGGAGGATAATCACAATTGCAGAGGTTCTCCCTGAGGAGTGAGTGACCAGAGCCCCATAGCAGGCTCCCCAGCCAGGGAGTCCTGCACCAGGAAGACGAGCCTCCAGAATGTATGGCACTGAAGGCCAATAGGACTCATTTCCGGGGAGAGCCAGGGGGCCGTGGGAAATAGAAACTCCACTCTTAAAGAGCACACACAAAATCTCACATGTTCTGAGACCCAGGGCAGAGCAGTAATTTGAAAGGAACCTGGGTCAGACCTACCTGCTGATCTTGGAGAGCCTCCCGGAGAGGCTGGAGGAAACTGGAGCTCAACCTGAAGACAAAGACACTGGCAGTAGCCATTCTGGGGAGTTTGTTCTACCATGAGGACCCTGGAGCTGGTAAGTGCCACTTTGGAGTCCTCCCTGTAGCCTGTTAGGGCTGGGACCCAAACCTGCCCACCAGCCCGTGGGACCCAGTACCGGGATGCCTTACGCCATGTAACTAGCTGGGTAGAGTCTCAGCCCCACCCACCAGCAAGCCTGCTGCCTTAAGACTCCCTGAGCCCATAGTGGCCCTGGAATCTGGGCCTGTGCAACAGAGGGCCCAGGACCCAGCACCACACACCAGTTCACTGGCACTAGCCCTGGGACCCCTAGGGTCCTGCAGCCAGGACACAGGTCTGCCCACCAGTGGGCCAGCACTAGCCCCAGGACCTGGTCTCACTCATCAATGGGCAGGCATCAGCCCTGGGATCCCATGGACCCTGGCTTCACCTGCCAACAGCAGAAAACAGCCCTAGGACTACCATAGCCTTGCAGCCTCCCAAACCAGGACACAGCCCACCCACAAGCAAGCTAGCACCAACTCCAGGACCCCCTGGGCCCCAGCCCCACTTACCAGCAGGCCAACACCCCAGACCCTGCAGCCAGCCATGTCAGGAACTGGCCCTTCCCACCAGCAGGTTGACACTAGATCTGGGACCCTCAGACTCACAACCACCCACTGCAGAACCCAGCTCTACCCACCAGTGGGCCAGCACTAGCCCCAAGATCCTTCAGGGCCCTGCAGCCAGCAGCCTTGTGACTCAGCCCTGACAACCAGCCAGACCAGGGGCCAGCCATGCCTACGAGACTGCCCAAAATAGTCAGCCTGCCACCAGAGGAGGACCTATGCAGCCCAAATATAGGGCACCCCTAGAACATATAGCTCTGATGACCACAAGGGAGAGCACTGCTGGAACATATAGGATCTTCAAAAGGCCATTTCTCCAAGGTTAGGAAATGTAACCAACCTAACAGTTACATAGAAAAAATAGAAAATTAGGCAAAATGAGGTGACAGGAATATCTTCCAAATGAAAGAACAAAGTAAAACCCCAGAAGAAGAACTAAGTGAAGTGGAAATAGGCAATCTACTCAATAGGGAGTTTGAGGTAATGACTGCAAAGATGTTCAAAGAACTTGGGAGAAGAATGGATGAACAGAGTGAGAAGTTAGAAGTTTTTAACTG
Organism: Kogia breviceps; assembly: GCF_026419965.1. NCBI lineage: Eukaryota > Metazoa > Chordata > Mammalia > Artiodactyla > Physeteridae > Kogia > Kogia breviceps. The sequence continues at coordinate 66,693,310 of NC_081310.1, read as the reverse complement.
AGTTAGAAAATATAAAAAAGAACCAAACAGAGAGGAAGAATACAATAACTGAAATTTAAAATACACTAGAAGGAATCAACAGCAGATTAAATGATACAGAGGAACAGATCAGCAAGCGGGAAGACACAGTAAGTGGAAATCACTGAAGCTGAACAGGAAAATGAAAAAAAGGAATAAAAAGAAATGAGGACAGTTTAAGAGACCTCTGGGACAATATCATGCACACTAATATTCACATTACAGAGGTCCCAGAAGGAGAAGAGAGAAAGAAAGGGACAGAGAGCATATCTGAAGACATAATAGCTGAAAACTTCCCTAATCTGGGAAATGACACATCCAGGTCCAGGAAGCACAGAGTGTCCCAAATAGGATCAGCCCAAAGAGGACCACACCAAGACACACTGTAATTAAAAATGAAAAAAGAAATTAAAGATAAAGAGAGAATATTAAAAGTGGCAAGAGAAAAGCAATAAGTTACATACAAGGGAGACTATGAGGTGACTTTTCAGCAGAAACTCTGCAGGTCAGAAGGGAGTGATAGGATATATTTAAAGTGATGAAAGGGAAAAACCTACAACTGAGAATGGTCTACCAGGGGCTTCCCTGGTGGCTCAGTGGTTGAGAGTCCACCTGCCGATGCAGGGGACACGGGTTTGTGCCCCGGTCCGGGAGGATCCCACATGCCATGGAGTGGCTGGGCCTGTGAGCCATGGCCACTTAGCCTGAGCATCCGAAGCCTGTGCTTCGCAGTGGGAGAGGCCACAACAGTGAGAGGCCCGCGTACTGAAAAAAAAAAAAAAAAAAAAAAGAATGGTCTACCAGGCAGGACTTTCATTCAGATGTGATGGAGAGATCAAAAGTTTTACAGACAAGCAAAAGCTAAAAGAGTTCAGCACCACCAAATCAGCTTCACAAGAAATGTTAAAGAGACCTCTCCGACCGAAAAAGAAAAGGCCATGAGAAACATGAAAATTACACATGGAACGATCTCATTGGTAAAGGCTAATATACAGTAAAGGTAGTATAAATCAGCCATGTATAAAGCTAGTAAGAAGGTAAAAAGACAAAAACAGTAAAATCAGCTATATCCACAATAAGTAGGTAAGGGATACACAAAACAAAAAGATGTAAAATATGATGTCAAAAACATTAAACGTGATGGGGGTGGGAGGAGTAAAAATGGAGGGTTGTTAAAGTGTGTTTGAATTTAAGAGATCAGCAACTTAAAATAATCATATATATATTGCTATGTACAGTGTGGGGAATATAGTACATAACTATGTATTACCTTTGTTATAGTGACATATCGTAACTAGACTTATCGTGGTGATAATTTTTTTTTTTTTTTTTTTTTTTTTAGTGGTACACGGGCCTCTCACTGTTGGGGCCTCTCCCGTTACGGAGCACAGGCTCCGGACGCACAGGCTCAGCGGCCATGGCTCAGGGGCCCAGCCGCTCCGCGGCATGGGGGATCTTCCCGGACCAGGGCACGAACCCGTGTCCCCTGCATCGGCAGGCGGACTCTCAACCACTGTGCCACCAGGGAAGCCCTCGTGGTGATAATTTTGAAATGTATAGAAATACTAAATCACTATGCTATGCTGTGTCACAGGAACTAACATAGTGTTGAAGGTCAATTATACTTCAAAAAAAAAAGGCCGGGGAAGAGGGATAAATTGGGAGATTGGGACTGACATACACACACTACTATATATAAAATAGAGAACTAATAAGGACCTACTATATAGCACAGGGAACACAACTCAATATTCTGCAATGGCCTATAAGGGAAAAGAATCTAAAAAAAGAATGGGTATATGTATATGTAGAACTGATTCAGTTTGCTGTATACCTGAATCTAACACAATATTGTAAATCAACTATACTCCAATAAAAATATTTTTAAAAAGCAAACAAAAAAATAGAAAAAGAGAACAGATTTGTGGTTACCAGAGGCAGGGGAGGCTGGAGGGGGAATTGGATGAAAGTGGTCAAAAGGTATGAACTTCCACTTATAAGACAAATAAGTACGAGGGATATAATATACAGCATGATAAATACAACCCACACTGCTGTATGTTATATATGAAATTCTTGAGAGTAAATCCTAAGAGTTCTCATCACAAGAAAAAAAAATTTTTTTGTTTCTTTAATTTTGTATCTATATGAGATGATGGATGTTCAATAAATTTTGTGGTAATCATTTCATGACATATGTAAGTCAAATCATTATGCTGTACACCGTAAACTTATAAGTGCTGTGTGTCAATTGTATCTCAATAAAACTGGAAGGAAGAAAAAAGTGATAGGAGTTTTTACTGAGAGACCTATCCAGCCCTGTGCTGGGAGGACTACTTTAGATATTAGGAGGCAACTTCAAGGAATCTTCTGGAAGGATGTAACTATTATCCTTTGATAGTTTAGAATTATACAGGATTATGACTCAATTTATTTATTTTTAAGAACTGAAGACAGAAAGGAGTGGGGATGAGGGGTATCATGGACTGAATGCTTGTGTCCCCCCAGAACACACATGTTGAAGCTCTAACACTATTGGTAAGGGTGGCTGTGGTGGGTAGGAATTTCGCTTTGGGAAGGAATTCCAGCATAACTCCTCAGGTTTAATTTTTTTTTTTTTTTTTGCGGTACGCGGGCCTCTCACTGCTGTGGCCTCTCCCGTTGTGGAGCACAGGCTCCGGATGCGCAGGCTCAGCGGCCATGGCTCACGGGCCCAGCCGCTCTGTGGCACGCGGGATCCTCCCGGACCGGGCACGAACCCGCGCTCCCCGCATCGGCAGGCGGACCCCCAACCACTGCGCCACCAGGGAAGCCCTCTCAGGTTTAATTTTGACAAGAAACCAAGTTCTCTGGATCCTTGCAACAAAAGTCCTTGGGAAGAGGCACAGTGGAGGGTCTTCTGAAATCCTTACATCTTAGCTGCCTCTCATTCATTCATGTATCTGATAAATATTGAGTAAATATTGATTTGGATGTGAGACCTTTGGGAGGTAATTAGGTCTAGATGAGATCATGAGGGTAGGCCTCCATGATGGGAATTAGTGTTCTTATAAGAAGAGGAAGAGAAGAGAGATGAAAGCTCTCTTCACCAAGTACAAATACAGGGAGAAGTCAGCAGCCTACAAGCCAGGAGCAGAGTTCCCATCAGGAATTCAATCGGCTGGCACCTAGATCTTGGACTTCTAGCCTCCAGAATTGTGCGGAATGAATTTCTGTTGTTTAGGCCACCCAGTCTACAGCATCTTGTTACAGTAGCCTGAGCAGACAAATACAAGGGGTTACTGTCACCTGATTGAGTAGAAGCGAGACTAAATTCACAGTGTTAGGATTCTACCGAGCTTTCAGCGGTGGAAGAATCTGCAGGCTTTCACAGCAGCCTCTGTCTGCAGAGGGGCCGGGCTGATGGCAGGGAGCTCCAACAGCTGAAGAAGTAACTGAAAGTGTGACTGGGGAGCATGAAAGTAACCATCTTAAGGGCCAGCTTGGAGTTCTAAGCCAACAGTAGAAAATTTGGAGAGGAATCACCTTGCTGGTGGAGGGGTGGGGTCAGTATGGTCATTGGTGTAGATTCCTCTGATGAAAGATAGTTTTTAACAGAATAGGTCCTTCTGTTTGCACAGTTTTTTCATGAAAAGGATTTCTAAAGTGGGAACAAGAGCTAAGACCTAGCTTACTTTTCCAGGACTCAAGAAAACAGGACACAGCGAGGAGGCTTGTACAGTCATGAAATGTGGCAGCTCATCCACTCTCATGCACCCTGGTGACAAGGAAAGGTTCTCTTTCTTGCCTACAGGCGCAACCCAGCAGGGATATATCTAACTCTCCTCTGAGACTTCTCAGAAGGACATGATTCCAGGCTCACCTCAAAAGAAGGGAAAGTTTTGGGGGAGACCTACATGCTAAAGAGAACCGATTCAGCTACTGTAACAAAGGCCAGTGTCACAGTGTCTCAGTTTATTAGTCTCTCCTGTAATTTTCCAAAAATAAGCTGTACAGAGCTTCATGGGGGCTCTGTAGTATCAGAGACCCAGACTCCTTTTTTAATGCCCCACCTCATGGCCTGAGATACCTAGTACAGCTCCTGCCACCATAAGGGAGAAAGAATGGGCAGAATACTTCCTCTTCCAGCCAGCAAAAGGGAGAAAGAATGGGCAGATTACTTCCTTTCTTGTTAAGGACATGACCAGAGAGTTGCATGTATTACTTTGTGTAGGTCCTATGGGGCAGCACCAGGAAGTTGTATTATCACTTCTACTTAGGTCTTATAGGGCAGAACCTAGGCACATGGCCATGTTTAGCTGCAAGGGAGAGTAGGAAATGCAGCCTTTTGATTGGCAGTCAGTTTCTCAGCAAAAACTTGTACTATTCTAGAAGAGAAAAACATCTTGTGGGACAACTAGCAGTCTCTGACACAATAACCTCTTTTAATCTTGCGTGGAAGGAGGGCAAATCAGATCAGTCATAGGTAAAGATACTTTTATTAGACTATAAACTTTATGACGGCAAGGAGCCTAGATCTTTTTGCTCTTCACTTTGTCCTCATTGCCTAGCACAGTTCATGCACATAGTAGATTCTCCATATTTATCAGATACATGAATGAATGAGAGGCAGCTAAGATGTAAGGATTTCAGAAGACCCTCCACTGTGCCTCTTCCCAAGGACTTTTGTTGCAAGGATCCAGAGAACTTGGTTTCTTGTCAAAATTAAACCTGAGGAGTTATGCTGGGATTCCTTCCCGAAGCGAAATTCCTACCCACCACAGCCACCCTTACAAATAGTGTGGTTTCTTTACAGCCTTGGTCTAACATCTAGTGATGGTTAAGTGTTAGATGATGCAGTGCACATGGAGCAGTCTGATGGCATATGATGTGAGAAAGCTAGGCTCTTCCAACAGTTCTAATGTGCTATTACTATAAGCAAACCTGATTATCTTCCTGGGAGAATTTTATCCCAAGGTCTCCTATATTACACAGATTAATTCTTATAGATGGGAGGAGCCAGCTTTGGAGCAAACTGGGCATCTATTGGGAATTGCTGGGAGGGTCAGCTCAAGGAGGTAGAGCCTCCAGCCTCCTCAGCTTGGGGGTGGGTTAGCCTCCCAGCTCTCCCCTGAGGGCTGTGTCTCCAGCCTCCGCATTTAATGAGCTGAGAGAATCGAAAACAGTAAAATATGGAAGATAATACAACAGTCAATAAAAAGATAAAGTAAACTAAGAAGAATTAAAAAGATGGTAAGACCAGTTCTAAAAAAAGGGCAGCAGGCAAAGTGATAATATGAACTAAAAACAAACCAAATAAACTAAAAAGAAATTAAAAGATGGAACAAAGACACGGTAAGGCAAAGGTTAGAAATAGAAGATGGAAAATAAAAAGATAATACAATAACAATAAATCTAGAAGATAAGATGAGATAAAAGAAAATAGTATATATATAAAAAAGAAAATAGTATAAAATATCTAGAAGAAAGAAAAAACAGAGATTAAAAATGACTGAGATAAGTAAAATCATTAAAACCAGAAAAATAAAAGACTAAAGGTATTAAAAACAACAAAACGTGTTAAACCAATACCAAAAGAAATAAAACATTTAAAAGACTGATCTATGAGGGAAGAGAGTAATAGGTCAGTTTTGTTTCAAGTTAAAATAGTGCTGCAATGCAAGTGCAAAAGCCTTCCCCTTCATGCAGACTCATTCTCTGAGTCCAGGCAGCCTCAAGGTTGTGCAGACCTCCCAACCCCTAAGCATCCATAGTAACTTGCTAGGGCTGCTCTAACAAAGTACCACAGAGTGGGTGGCTTAAACAGCAGAAGTTTATTTTCTCACAGTTCTGGAGCCTAGAAGTCCACAATCAAGGTGTTGGCAGAGTTGGTTCCTTCTGAAGGCCACAAGGGAAGGATCTGTCTCAACCCTCCCTCCCTGGCTAAGAGGTGCCCATATTCTCCTTGTCTTTCCTCTGTGTGTGTCTGCATGCAAATTTCCTCTTCTTATAAAGACAACAGTCCTATTGGATTAGGGCTCACCCTAATTACTCCATTTTAACTTAACTGCCTCTGTAAAGACCCTGTCTCCAAGTATGTCACATTCTGAAGTATTATGGGCTAGGATATACGAATTTGGGGAAGGGTCCATAATAGCATCCCTAAAAGGAGTTCCTGGGAGGATACCCTCCAGGCAGAGAGAGAAAAGCAGAGAGCAGAATCTTTGACTTTTTGCCTAGTTTGGGGCCTCTGACAGAGCTGAATTTTTTTCTCCTTGATTTGGATTTCTGATTAATATTCTTCATTTCACTTGAACCTACAGGGCAGTAAGGCTGAGCCCGAGAAGGATAAGACTCTGGAGTCCCTGACCCACTTTGTCTCATGACATTGGGCTGCTGGGAGCAAGAAATGTCCTGGCAGCCAGTCTCCTGTGCCTAACGGAGAGGCCCACCCACAAGGCTGGGCTGGTGTGCCTAGCTTCTCCTGCCAAGACACTTCTGCTCTGGCTACCAGCACCTTGTGATATCGAAGGTGCCTTCTAATTCCCTGCAAACCCACAGCAATGTTCTCCAGCTGGGTTTTGGCACTTGCACATCATTGTCTTCTGCCTTTTCCAAGCAGGGAAGCCTTGGAGCTGGGCATTGGAACACCCCACTCTTAAGAATGAGTGTTCTGTACTTGGTTTCTCTCTGAGGTGGAGCTCAGAACTGTGTGCAGTGGAGAGAAGCCTGGAAAGTCCTTCTCCTGGGGAAAAGGAAGCCCTGACTCACAGATGACCTAGCCCAGATCACCTAGTTCAATCTCCTCGTTAATGGATGAGGAAATAGAAATCCAGGAAGGAAAGACTTGCTCCAAAGTGTTCTCTCCCTCCCCCCTCAACACGCACATTCACTGAGCAGGCAGGCAGAGCCCAGCCCCCAGGCTGCCTTCTGACAGGGCCAGTTTCCAAGGCCTTCAACCTGTGCAGCCGTACGTGCCCTCTGCTTGATTTAATGCCCTGCTATCACCATCTTGAATTCTTAATACTTTGAAACAAAGACGCCACGTGTCATTTTGCAGTGGGCCCTGTAATTTGTGGCGGCCAGTCCTGCACCTCGCCCCACTTCCCACTGTATTCTGATGAGGAAGGAAGCACAAGCCACCCAAGCTCTTTTTGGCCACGAGCTGTCTGGAACAGAGACTTTGGGTACAGTTCTTAGCACAAGATAAGCCCTTCAGAGAAGGAGGAGGAAGGGAGGACGCCTTTGCTTCAGGTCCAAGGCTGTCCCTCTGGCCTCGATTCCTCAGCGAGTCCTCAGCTGGGGCACGAGCCTCAGTCACCCACCTCGAATCTGTAGCCTGCAGACTTGCCCTGTCCTAGCCCTGTGCTCTTCAAAATCCCCTCAGTCTCCCCGGCAGAAAACCAAGGGGGCGGGAGATGGGAGGGATGAAAGGAAAGTGAAAGTATCAGCCTCTCTGGATGGCCCTTCTCCTTCTCCTCCTCCTCCCTCCTCCCCCCCGTTGCCATGGAGACCAGAACAAAGCCTCTCTTTCCCCTCTTTTCTGGATTGTTAATTGTCTTTACTCCATGGTGCCTTTGTTAATTGTTGTCAGTCCCTCCCAGGATGAGGATCTAGGTCTCCTTAAGACAGGAAAGAGAGTTTAAAAAAAAAAGTTAGGGGGTGGGGGTGGGGCAGTATAAGCCCCGGGGTAGGGTGGAGGTGAAGGGGAGGAGGCTGCAGCAGGATTTTCTAAATTGCCCAGGCTTCTGGGAAGCGGACACCCTCTTTACCTCTTTCAGTCCGTCCCTCAATCAGCTGCCTTTTCAGGTGGGGCCCAATGGCCCCCCTCTGAAGGAAGGGATGGGAAAGAATAGAAAGAAGAAAAAAATCAACCATTGTGTGTACGTGCACCTGTGTGCATGCGTGCGTGCGTGCGTGCATGTGTGTGGCAGGTGCCCTCTCAGAGGCAGGTGGCTGTCCTTGCACTGCACCCATTCCAAGTTGACCATTGAGACATGTGGCCTGCTTTTTATCCCCAGCATTTAGGACTACTAGTAATTTAGAGAGAGAATGCATGCTAGTTCTGGAGGTGAGAATGACTACTCCAGCCCTCTTCCCCCTGCTCGATTCCCCATAGTAGCTACCCATGTGAAGAATAGAGCAAAGATGTTTTAGAAGCACGCATGTGCATGTGTGTGCATGTGTTTGTATATGTAAAGGACTCAAGTCATCAGCACTAGCGCACTCAAGAGCACATGCACCGAGTGGGGTCCCTGTGTGTGCACACATGCAATTGTGTTGGGGGTGGTTGTATGGGTTGAGACCTCTGTCCTTCCTTGGGAGAAAGTCCTCCTCCACTTGGGGGACAGGAGGCTGACTGTCACGTAAGAAGCAAAGAGCTGTTTCTACTTCTAGAGTCTAAGCTAGAATCTAGGCTGTTAAATAATACTCAAGTGTTAGTTTGTATGGTTCAGAGTCTAAGGACCCCATAAGAAGTGAAGCAGGGTGGTATAGTAGAAAAAGCATGGATTTGAGGGCCAGAAACCTGGATTCAAATGTCAACTCTTGCCCCTTCATGACGTGGTCTTGGAAACTTCCCTTCCTCTCTCTGAGAATCATTTTCCTCATCTGTAAAGTGGAACTGTTCCATCTTCACAGAGTTGTTGAGAGATTAAAGGAGATCATGTGGGACTTTCCTGGTGGTCCAGTGGCTAAGGCTCCACACTTCCAATGCAGGGGCCCAGGTTCAAACCCTGGCCAGGAAACTAGATCCCATATGCATGCCACAACTAAGAGTTCTCACACCACAACTGAAGATACCACATGCCACAGTGAAGATCCCACGTGCTACAACTAAGACCTGGCGCAGCCAAATAAATAAATAAATAAATAATTTTTTTAAAAAGGAGATCATACTTATAAAGTACCAGCCTTGGTACCTCTCCTTTCTGTGCACAAAGAGAGGACCGGAGGAGATGGTTCTGGGAGGCTGATTCCTTCCAGATCTTATATTCTCAGATTCCGATAGGCAAATGAAACATTCTATGAATCCACCTGTTATCTTCCTGAGCAGCTTCCATACTAATCAAGACTGAGGGCGACTCTGGAAAAACTTGGATTAAACTGAGTTAGAGGCCCACCAGTGTCAGCTGGAAGGGAGTGCCTCCTCTGAAAGCCAAGGCCCACCTGAGCGAATACTCCTGATTCACTCCTGACTCAAATGTCTGACTACAGGGATCTAGAAAAGCACTTCCTCAGTCAGTAGGAGGAAGAGCTGGTACCCAGAAAAGCTCTGCTAGGCTGGGCCTACCCTGACCTGACCCAAGCTACAAGCTCCCTCCTCTAGGTTGCACAGAGAAAATGGCCCTTGGGAGGTGCCAGTGGTCTTGCGGGAAACAGGAAGGGCTTCAGGCACAGCAGCCAGACAGGGATTTCCATGTGCTCTCAGCTTACTTCCTCTCCTGGAGCTTCTCTCCCAGGCCCTGCTCCTGTAACAGTGAGGAAAGCAATTCACACGATTCAGTGAATTTAATCCTTTTATACTTCTCCAACATGCACTTGCATTTTACACTGTCTCTAACCTTGGAGGTTAAAGCAGTGTGGGGAACCTCAGCAACTCCGGACACTGCAGCCCCCACCAGTGTCTCAGGAGCAGGTTTGACACCACACGAAGTGGATTGGAGACCACACTCACTGAAGCCAATCAAAGTCATTCCTTCAGCAAATATATTTTGAGCATCTCCTTACGGGCCCTGGAAATTAAATGGAAAGTAGAGCAGACAAGTTTCTTCCCTCACAGAGCCTACAGTCTAAAGTGGAAACAGAAAAGCACAAGAAAACCGATAAAATAAGTAAATATCAATTGTTGTAAGTGATATGAAGGCGGAAAATGGGGCCTAGAAGATTAAAGGTGGGAGATGGGGGTAGGGGATGATTGTAGGTGGGGAAGGAGGAAAGATGAGGGAAAGGGCATTTGTGTTGAGAGCAGAGAATGAAATGGAGCCGCTCTGGGAAGGGCAGGGTTTGGGGAGGCACTTTCCAGGTAAAGAGATATTTATAGGGTTTGAGGTCTGGTTTAAAGCTGATACTTTAATATGGGGATTGGGCAAATTTTGTGAGATAACCATTCAGGATTGGAGGACACAGCAAGGGGAGGATCTTGAAAAATAAACAATTGTTTGATAAGCTAGTGCTTTGCCAGGTTAAACAAACTATTGTCCTGAGAAGGGGGCTGTTTGAGCAGTCTATTGTTCAGATAAATTGATTTTCAGGAAGTTCCTGAGGCAAATAATGAAGTTATTTACTGGTTTACAGTCTTATCTTCCCGGGCAAGAAACTTCTGGAACAAATATTAAAGTCACGTCAATGTAAGCAGCCTTAGTTAAATTATGTGGCTGCAAGCAGTCTCAGTTCTCAGAAGCAGCAAGGCTGTGGTAGTCTAGCTGAGAGATGATGATGGCCTGGGCTAGGGTGGGGACAGTGAAGACAGAGAAGTAGATGGATTGGAATATATTTTTGGAGACAGATCAACAGCACTCACTAAGTAGATTAGATCAGAAAGAAGGAATCAAAGATGACTCCTAGGTTTTAGGCTCAAGCCACTGGGTAGGTGGTACGATTAGCTGAGATGGGAAAGATGGTACAGGGTATATATAAACAGGCTTGGGGGGTGGTTATAGGCTCAATTCTGAACATGTTAAGTTTAGGATGTCTGTGAGTCCTTGGGTAGAAATGTCAAGTGTACGGTTGGATACATGGGTTCAAAGTACATTAGACAGTCCTGGAGACTTAAATAAAAAATTGGGAGAATCATCAGTGCCTCATTTGTATTTAAAGTTATGGAAACAGTTAAAATTTCACCCAGGGAGAGAAAGTAGAGAGAAAGGAAAATGGGGTACAGGAGAGCCCACAGGACACACCCACCTGGAGACAACAGTGGAGGAATAAATATAAACAAGGGAGGCTGAGAAAAGGCAACCAGCGAAGGTCAGAAGAAATTCAGGAACATGTGGAATCCTGAAGTGTTTTAAGGAGGGAGTGGTTAAATGTGTAAGTTTGATTGGTGTTCCCAGGAAATAGTGTGGTAGTATAGAAAGACCTAGACTCTTCAGAGTCAAATAACTTCCTCCCATCACTTACTGGCTATGACTTTGAGCTTCATTTTTCTTACCCAAATGGGGATAATGATACCACCCTCACAGAGTTGGGATAAGGTACAAATAGATGTTATATATGAAAACAGTACTGTGCCTAAGACACAGCAGGCAGGTACTATAAAGATCCCAATTCAAGTGGCAGGGATTGGGAAGGATGGACACCAATGAAGTAAGATATAGTGGGCGAGGATATTGGAGAGAGGAAAACCCACCTCTTTCCACCTCTCCTTTCTTCCTGTCTCAATTTGCCACAGCTAAGGATAGCTACAAGGAGGGATCCATAATGAGACTGCCCATTGAAGCTGATCAGGGGCCAGAGAAAAAACAGCCTGACATACGGAAAACCCAGGTATGCTGGCTGGGAGAAGGAAAGGCTTGGTGGCACTTGGCTTCATAGTTTCTGAAAGGGCTTCATCCACAGTTGTCCAAAAGCCAGACTCTGAAGAGTTAATGTTGACTTCCCTCGCCTCCTTACCCCCACCTGTTTCCTCCTTTCCATCTTCCTTACCCCCAGCTCAGGCCCACATTATTTTTACCCTGGTTACAGCCATTGTCTGGTCACTGGCCTCCCTGCCTTCAGTTACACTGATCTCATCAGAGTCCCTGTTTAGAATTCCTCAGGGACTGATTGATTCCCTTCAATCAACCAATTGATTGACAAATATTTATCAAGGATCTGCTCTTTGCCAAGACCTGGCTAAAGACAAGGGATCTAACAGTGAGCCAGAGAGACACATCCCTTCCCTGTGGTGCTTACTGGGGAGTCAGACAAATGAACAGTTACCATATACTATCTATGACTGTGGGGCTTCCCGAGCCCATACATAGGTGGGGTACCTGACGCAGATTTGGCCATCAAGAGAGGCTCTGGAAGAGTATGTATCTGGGCTGAGGCCTAAAAGATGAATAAGACAACTTAGCCAAGGAAGGTGGTGGGGAATGATGAAATCCAAAGCCTCAGAAAGTCTTACAGCCTGGCTGACCATCACCTGCTGAGATGCCGGCCACCTGCATGCACTGTGGGCACAGTGTTATTTGCAGATCCAGGATTGCCACGCCTTTAATCTGCTCTACTTTCCAAGATGCAGTTCAGATGACACCTCCCCCACGAAGACTCTGATCTCTGTCCCAGACCCTAGTGCTCTTGATGGTCTCCATGCCCCATGTGCCTGGCTGATCTCAGCACGCTTCCACTTCACTGTAATCATGTGTGCACTACCTGTCTCCTTCCAGAAAGGGCAGGGCATTTCTCATTCATCCTGGTGAATTTGGGCCAGGCATAGCCATTTAATAAATACATTGATTTAAAGGAATCCCGCCCCCGCCCCCCCCCCCCGCCCCCGCCATATCAAACAGGTCAGTGGAAAAAATAAGACGAGAGAGAGTGCAAAATGACAGGACTGGGGAGCGGTCTGACACATCAGGAAGCAGTCTAGCTGCAGGTGGGATCAGATTCCTAAGGGAGGTTCTGAAACAGGGTTTTTAAGAAACCCTAAATCCAGGTTATCTGTCTGGAGGGGTTAGGAGACTGGGAATTGGATTGACAACTTCTTGGGTCTTGCTCTAAGGAGCGAAGATCCTCTATAACGACCTCATACCTGGGCAGTGAGAGTGGACAGAATCCACCTCTTTCTTCTATTCTTTCCATCCCCTCACTCCACCTCCACCCATCTCCGCCGCCCAGGAACCTCAGCTCTTTCCTTTCCAACAGAGGATTCCGGCTGTGGATGCCTGGAGGGACCTTGCTGCAGGGAGGAGGAGGGAACTCTCGGTCCCTCCCTCCTTCTCCATCTCCCCACCCTTCCTCCCTCCTCCTCCCTCCTCCTCCCCCCTGCCCGCTCTCTGTCTCCCTCCCTCTTTCTCCTCTGAGGCTGTGGAGTCGCCTCGCAGCAGCGAGCAACGAGCGCCCTGCTCCCAGTCCCGGCTTGGAACTTAACTGTATGAGTGCGGGTCCTGGAACCCCGGCCCCGGAGCTGCGAGTCCGGGTCTGAATCTGGGGCGCAGCGGTCAGCCTCCGAGGCTCTGATTTGGGACCGAGCCGAGGCGCTGAGCGGGAGAGCCGGGCGGGCCGGCGCAGCAACCGGCGAGTCAGGGAGCAGGACCGCGGAAGGCAGAGAGAGACGGCCGAGAGCTGAGGGCAGAGGGCAGAGTGCAGAGAGCGACCTGGCTCGGCGGAGGGCGCCGCCCGGCCGGAACCGAGCTCCCCGCCCGGGACGGCGGCCAGTAGTGGGGTGCGGACCCGGGGTCGCCACGAGTCCCGAGCGACTCCCCGGCCGACGGCTGGGGGCGTGCCTCCTCCCAGCCCAGCCGCCCCTGCCCCGCGCGCCCGTTCGTAGCGTCGCCGGGGCATGTGAGCGGGAAGCCTAGGCTGCCAGCCGCGAGGACCCGGACGGAGGAGTAGCAGGAGCGCGGAGCCGCGAGCCGCGAGCCCAGCGCCCGGCTGAGTAGTAAGTGCGCCCCCTCCGTGCCCGGAGCGCGCCGCCGCGCCCCCCTCTCCAGCCCTCCGAAGTTTTTGACACTCGTGACCTCTCGTTTCTGGGCACACGCCGGCTCTCTTCTCTGAGAGTTTCCATCCTTTGCAAAGTTTTTCAAAAAGGAACGGACCCCCACCTACCCCTCACTACTCCGGCGGTGGCGTCTGTTCGCGAGCAGACCCGGGTCCTTGTGGAGAGGAGTGGCAGCCTGGTAAGGCCGTGGGTGTCTGTGTCTGTGCGCGCACTACACGAGCCGGGCTTGAGGTGCCCCCCCCCACGGCCGCTTCTCGCCCACCGGCCGGGGGCACTAGGTCTTTCTCACCAGCCCGTCTGTGCGCCCAGTTCAAGGATTTCCCAGCGGGAAGCCAAGGCGACCAGTGCGCGTCCGGCTTGGGGCTCCGGTGCCCGCACCGAGGCGCGGATCTACCCCTGCCCTGGTTGTGTGGGGTGCCGGGGGCCAGCCTCGCAGCCCCTCTCAGCCTTCCAGGTTCGTTTCCCAGCGGACCAGCCGGGCGCTGCATCCTGTTTGTTTTCTGCTCGGGCTGCTCCAGTTTCACCCCCCTCTCTCCTCCCACCCTAGCCTTCTTCTAACCACCCCTCCACCTCCTGCTTTTGGATGTCGGAGGTGAATCTTTTCATCCCTGTCTCTCTGCAAAAGCAAATGTGCCTGGGGGTAGGGAGGTACGGAGGTGGGAAGGGGGGCTAGTCGCTCTGTTCCCAGCGGCTCGCCATTGTTTTCCCACCCCGCGCGTTCTGTGCGTAAACACACACACGTACACACACACGTACATGTACACACACACGTGCGCGCCGGCTGCTTCCAGTCCCCAGACGCGCAGGAATCGCTCGCGGGATTCTCCCATCTGCCGGCCTGGTCTTCCAGTCTGGAGGTGCTCCATTACTTAACTGGAGCTGGGGAGGACAAGAGACGTGGGGGTTGCCGGAGAGTCCCGGGCGGAGCCGCGAGCTGGGCCTGGGCGGGAAGTGAATTTTGAACTTCAGCCCTGGACCTTTCCGGGAGGACCCCGAGCGCACGAGCGGCGGCCTCCAGCCCTGGAGGGCCGACGGCAGCTGCAAGGACTCCAGCGGCGCCCTTGGCAGCCGCCTCCGTGACAAGGGCTAGGAGGAAGCCGAGGAGTTTTCCTGGGAAGTTTGCTTTGACTCTGGGAATTTCCGGGCAGGGCGCCTTGGCGCTGGCGTTTGGAGGGGTCTGGCGAAAGACAGCCAGAGAAGATGCTGCTGCTCTGGGCGGAGTTTCCAGAGACCCTGCTTTCTACTGTGCGCCCTTGGGGAGTGGCGCTCGAGATGCTGGGGTTCAGCGTACTTTGGTTCTCATTTCCCGTCTATGGACATTATGAGCTTGGGCGAGTCCCTTAACTTTTCTAGATTTTCCCCTATGCAAAATGGTCAGAGTTATGCACACATCTTTGAAACTGGCATCTAATGATCAGTTAAGGGATACTGGTTTGGAAGGTATGAATGCCAGGATGGTAGTTGGACCACTGCAAGCCTAGCTTAGAGGTTAAGAGACAGGGCTCTGGAGTTGGATCCCAGATACTGCCACTGGAGACATGATCTTGAGAAGTTTAATCTTACTGCTCTGTATCTGCTTGCTCATCTGTAAAATGGGTTTAATATGAACAGTACCTATTTCATGGGGTTGTCTTAAATAAGTGAAGCTCATACAACAGTACCTGGCACATAGCAAATGCTGGAGAAATGTGACCTGTTATTGCCATTATTACTTAGCTGACTTTGTACAGACCCCAGAAGAGCATTTGGGGGTTGTGCTCATTTAATCAATTATAATAATTGTCCACTTCTGGGAAGGAAGAAACCTCACACTTCTTCCCACCCTTTCCTGATTTTAGCACCTCCCTACTCCTTGCATAGTTCCGTCTTGTGAAGTCTCTTTTTTTTCTTTTTCTCCTTCCTCTCTTCTTCTCTCCCTCCCTCCCTTTACAACTTTTGTGAAAGGCGTTTTATTCCCTCCTTTTCCTCATTCTTAAAAATAAATCTTGGCCCACCTGTAGTGTTCTCAGTGGAAATCAGGCCCCAGGAAGGAAGCATATCCCCAAGGGTGTCCTGACCTGGGCTGCTGGCTCAGGATTGGATGCGCATTTGTGTCTCTGGGGCGGGGTGAATTCATGGAGAGAGGAGCCCCGATGTCTGTGGCCCTGGGGAAGAATCGGGTGGGATGGGCTGAGGGCGTTCCAGGGGGAGCTCTGCTCCCGAGGTGGCATCTGTGTTGCCTGCTGCCGGGTCTCACTTGGGAACCTGGAATATTATTCCCAGCTGCCTGGGCAGACCGGATGTGGGATTTGGGGTAAGTAAGGGGCAAAAGTTTCACCTTCAACTTCCCACTTGCAATTGGAGTGTTTACTAGGAATTTGGGTTTGTCTGATTCTGGACCCTGCAAATGCACAACACAAGTAAGGGGTCAGCTGTGTGGCAGTGAGGAAGAGCAGGCAGCTGCTGCCCATCCACACTGCCTTGGACAATGGGCCCCTCTCTCTCTTTTCTCTGATCCTCTAACCCCATCCCCAGTCACGGGAGAGGATGGCCAGGAGATTGGTTCTTGGAGCTTGGAGATCCTGCAAGTGGGCTCTCAGTGATGAGAACCAGCATTGCAGTCACCCTCATTCATCCCTTTAACAGAAATTTGTTGAGCTCCTATTATGTGCCAGGCTCTGTGCTAGGCAGCAGGGCTTCAAGGGTGACCAAGACAGTTAGTGTGCCTGCCTTCAGAGAGCCTTTCTAGAGGGAGGAGACTGGCAATAAATAAGTTGAAATAAGTAACCAAGACAATATTTAGATCCTATGTGATTTTCAGAAATATGACACGGTGATGTGATAGACAATGTATGTGTGGAGACAGGCAGGGGAGGTCCTAGACGGTGAGGCCAGTGAAACCTGCCCTCGAGAGAGACTAGCTCAGTCCAGGCCTGAAGGATGAGAAGGAGCCAGCTGCACAAAGACCTGAAGGAAGGGGATTCCAGGCAGAGGGAACAGCAAAAGAAAAATCCCCGCAGCCAGAACAGGGTTGGCAGTAACAGTGGGGCTGGAGAGGGAGACTGGAGAAGCCAGGAGGGCCAGAGCCTGGTCACACGGGACCTGGTTAGGAGCCTGGATTTTATGGCCAGGGCCATGGGAAGCCATTGGAGAGTTTTAAGGAGGGGAGTGACATGATCTGCTTTATGATTTTAAAAGATTATTCGGTACACAAGAAAAAAAACAGCTTATTTGGTACTCAGAGTTGCCACAGGGGAGGGAAATGGTGGCTGAGGGATGGGATGAAGGAAAGATGGTGTTTTCAATGTAGATTCTTTTGTCCTTTCCAAATGTCATACCATGTGCATGTATCAACTTTGCCAAAAAAAAAAAAAAAAACCCCAAACCAGAAAGCACAGTTAAAAAAGAATAGCTTAAGCCTGGAAAATGTATATAATAAAAAGTTTTTAAAAAAATCTAAAACTATTATTATAGTACCAATTTTGTAAAGATAATGATATGTACATGCATGTCCGTCACGCACGTACATAGATGGAAGACTAGACAGCTCTCTCAGTGTTTACAGAGGTTAATTCTGGACCCTGGACGTATGGGTGATTTTTATTTTCTCCTTTATCTTCTGTTGATTTTTCCAATATTCTACAATGGTCATGAATTACTTTTATAAGTGGGGAAAGATGTGAAAAAGAGACATCGCTTCGTCTACTATGTAAAGAATAGTTTGAAGGGGAGCAGGAATGGAAGAAGAGAGGCTGGCTAGGAGGCTGATACTGAGTTGAGATGATGACTTGGATAAGGCGGGCCAATGGGAGATCATTCTGGAGGTAGAGCCAATGGGTCTCACTAGCACACCCGTTGCCTGACACGATGCACTGCTCTTGCCTAGAGAGGGCATTCCACCCCCAGCTCAGATTTTGCTGGGATCAGTAATGGTGACAGACAATTTCCAGTGCTGCCTTGCCTTTGGAAATGTCTTGAGTTTTATTCACATCCTTATTTCCATCTTTCCTCCTAATAGGGAGAGCCCCATCCTGAACATTTTGCTACTATGATAATTAGCAGATTCAGGGCAACATGATATATACAATACAAAGGATTTAGAGCCAGGAGAGATGTTCATAACATCTCTGAGCCTCCATTTCCCCATCTATGAAATGGGGCAACAGCAATACTTATCTCTTAGAATTTGGGAGGCTCACGTCTCATTAAGTCCGCAGCAGTGCTCCATGAATGGTAAGGGTCTGGGTTTGCTGTTGCCAGTCAAGTGTTTGCTTGAGCAAGGCCTGATCCTCCAGAGGATCTAGGTGTTCCTGTCCTTGAGGGGCTGACACCTGATTCTACACAGGTTTTCTCTTCTCTGGGGGTGCTTTTTGAGATTGGCCCTTATTGGGCAGCTTCCTGAGTAGGTCACCAGGAAGCTGATGCCACTGGAAAAAGTGGAATTCAAATGCAGCTGTGCCCGCACGCCCCCTTCCCCAGCCTTATTCAGGGGTGAAGCTGAGTGTTTGAAAAGGGCTCTGTGCTGGGAAGGCCTGGCCAGGCCCACAGTAAATCGTGCTTTGAATGGGAATTATTTTTGTGCTCTGTGTTTGCTTAAGAGGGCTCACTCCTGCCTGAACTCGCTGCACTGCAGTCCTCACCCTTTGCTGGTCCTCTTCCTGGAACCTGGATATGTTAGCCAGGAAGGCTGTAACAGTGCCTGTCACTACGCCGGGGACCAGGACCCATGGAGGGTTGCTTTCATATCTCCTGTCATCTCCTGATCTCCCCACTCCCAAGCAGGAAGGCATGCCCTGGATGGGGTTCTTTGGCTGGGTGACAAAGAACCCCTTCTTTGGGTGACTGCCCCTTGGTCCTCCTTCCAGCTCCTTGGGAGGACTCAATTAGGAGATTTGTTACAGGCCAGCTCAGCAGGGCCACCTTCAGCCTCTGCCAGCTTCTCTGATTAGGAGTGACTCTGTTCCTTTTAAAAATTCAAATACTTTCTCTAAGAAGCAGTGATATGGTAATTCCCTCCTAAGAGAGGGGTGGAGTAGGGTGGATGGGGCATTCACTTCCGCTGGAGTGCCTGTTACATCCAGGGACCTAGCCAGAGACCCCTGAGACCGGACCTGCTCGAGCCTTATGATGGTGAAGGCCCTTGTGGCTCTCCTAGGAGCAGCTTTCTGTCCAGAGTGACAGTGGTCAGAACTCTTGAGAGGCTGTGAGGTGAGGAGGAAGTGGCTGGGGTTTCCCCTGCCTGCTCCCAAGGTCATCAGTGGGTGAATCCAAGGCCCGGGCATGGCCCAGGATGTGCTATTTGTGGCCCAGCATCTCAGAGTGTGCACATGAGGGCAAGATAGGAGAGCAGCAGGAACTGAGATTTGTACCCAAAGGTTGAAGATCCCAGCCAGGAGTGTTTTTAGGGGGGAGGGATGTGTTTTGGGGTAGAGGAGAGAAAGGAAGAAGTGGGGACAGTATCTCTAGCTGCCACCTTTTTTCTTAAATAGAATGATTACCCAGGCTCATTCGGTCACTAAGGGAAGCCTGACACATGCCATCAAATCTGAATTCAGTTCTCTTGATATACACAACAGACTCCCCTCCCCTCATCAGTGGCCTTAGCATTTAAATGGCCTTGGCACAGAGCCCCATAAGCAGCCCTAGGGATTGTGGCCAGGTTGTGGGGGGAGGGTTTAGTGTTACTTCTCATCTTGTCCCTCTGTGTCTTCTGGGGACATGTCCGAGGTAGAGTGTCAGTGTTTGGGCTTGAAGAGAGGGGAACGGGAAGGGGCCAGAGATGGGGCAGAAACACTCAGGCTCCCTTCTCCAGAACCTGGTGGTTTGGGTCCGTAATCCCTGCCAGGCCTGGAGCTCCCTGGGGGATTCGCCCCAGAGGAGGCCAGACTGTTCTCCTCCCCTCAGCCTTACCTCCCCCAGTCCCCACCCCCTGCTTGACTCAGAATGGAATGTGCAGCCTGTGGAACAGGATGGGGTGGGAACTAGTTCCCAGAGGGCCTTGGTCCCCGTCCCCTCCCCTCCCCCCACAAAGCGGGTAGGAACCTTAAGGCTGGGTCCTGCTCCTTGGCAGGGCTGGAGGTGCCCCGCTCCAATCCCAGGCCCTGTGCTGAGTGAGTGCAGAGGCGGGTGCGGGTACCACGGGGACCCAGGTCCAGCCATTTGAAGGAGCAGCCAGGGTGGGGGGATTTCTTTATAAGTCCAAGACATTGGTGGGTGGGGATTTCTTTATAAGTCTAAGACGTTGGTGGGAGTCCAGGGGTATAGCAAGCCAAGCAGATCCATCCCCAGCTCTAGTAGCTGGGGGTGGCCTACCCCAGACCTCCACCCTTTGTTGACTTCTGTTTTGTTTTAATTGCGGCTTATATTTTCTAATTCCTAGATTTCTGTAGTTTCCAAAAGTAGTACAACAATGTGTCTTACTTTTGCAATCAGGATGGAAAGGATTTAAAATATATGTAGAATTGCCAGACAGGGAAACAGACAAAGTAGTCAGTGTTTCTTCTCTGGAAGACTGGGAGTCAAGGCTTGACCAAACAGTAGAGTATTCTGCAGAAAGAGGGGTCCCTGGCAGGAGGGGCAATAGTTGGAATATGATAAGAAGGCCTGTAACACTGGACTGATACCCTTTCAGGATGACCATTGAGTAGGCCTATGGATCCCCCCGGTGGGCTCTGGGAGGGGGGCTCTGGGCTGGGGTGGGCTGTCCAGGGACTGGGCCCAGAGGCCTCCTCCTACATTGGCTCTGGCACCTGGGGGGAGGCAGGAAAGGGAGTGAGCTTTGGCTTAAGCTGCCCTCACGCTGACTCAAAACAATTAACTCCTGCCTGGCCACACAAGACAGGTCCCGAGCAGCCCCGAGTGGAGGGTGAGGAGTTTCCTGTCTCAGTGTGAGGTGTGAAGCTCTGGAAACCTTGCTCCTACTGAAACACAGCCCTACTGAAGGAGTCTAAAGTCATTCACCCATTCCTGTGAGGCTTTGGTTCCTGGCTTGTCCCTCGAAGGGTGCGGCGGGGGGTGGCAGTGAGGAGGGAAGTACGAATAAAAGGTTATTGGGGAGGGGCTGGAAGGAAGCCTGTGTGCAGGTACAGCCAGGCTGTCTGAGGCCAGTGGGGAGAGGAGAGTGGGGAGTGAACAGGGAGCTGTTGAAAGCAGAAGGGAGGGGCCCCTCCAGCCCCTGACATTTCTCTGGCTGCCTGGCTCCCCTCTCCGTGGCCGGTGGAGAGGGAGGGTATGTGCGTGTAAGTGTGTGTAAGTGGCCAGGCGGGGCCTACACCCTGAAGACCTTGGTCAGCCCCCGCTGGACCCCAGGGGACAAGGCTGTGCCTCTAAGAGCCCCCAGGGGACAGTGGGGACATTAGACCAATGTCAGGAAGGCAAGGGGAGAGCGGACTGGGAGGCGGCAGAAAGAGCCTGGCCGGGGCGCTGCTGGGGAGACCCGCTGAGCAGAGCGAGGCCTCCTTTCCTCCCTTCTCCGTGAGCTTCAGTTCTCCAGAGCCTCTGGTGCCTCACACAGATTGGGGGTTCAATTCCAGTCCACCTGGTGAGGGCGGCGCAGTGGGTGATCACCCTCCACCCTCCTTTCCCTCTCTACAGAGATGCAATCTCCTCCCACTGTGCCATTGTGAGCATGGATTGCAGTCACCTCGCCCCCCCACCAAGCCGGGGTGGGGGTGGAGTGGGTACAGGGGAAGAGCTCTGGAGACTCAGTGGGGTCCTCTAGCTGGGGCTGGTGGTGCAGAGAGAGGGAGGCCTCTCCTCTTAGTCGCGGTGAAGGGCTCAGCTGTCCCACGGGGTGAAGGGCTCAGCTGTCCCACGTACCTGAGCCAGGAAACAGGGCAGAGAACAGAGAAAGGGGATCTGTCACATCTTGCCTGGGGTAGAGGTAGGTAGCAGAAGAGCTTTCTCTTTGGTATTTGAGGAAGTCAAGGGATGAATGTGACTGTTAAGTTGGAATAAGTATACAAGTCTGGGTGAATGGGGTTCTTGGAGTTGTGCAGTGCACAGTCTGCACAGCTGTACATGCCGGCCCTTTTGGAACTGGTTCAAAGCATCAGGTAGGTCCCTGTGGTTTTCACAAAGTAAGTTCCTTTCTCTTCTACCTGGCCTTAGGTCCATACTCCTCAGCATGAGACCCCCAATTTGGAGGTGATTTTTGGCTCTTTGTTACCCCTTTCTAGGTGTTGATTGACCTGGAGTTTGGGGAACCAGAATTGAGGAGCGGGCTTGTGTGTGAGCGAGAGTATGGGTGTGTTGGGCAGTTTAGAGAGGGTCTGGAGAGTTGGACTGCCCCCACCCTCCTTGTGGAGTCAGAGTCCTGTTTGGGTAACTGGCCACAGGCACAGTGAACCTCTTGACTCCTGAGTGAAGGCTGGCTGGGTTTAGGAGTTCTCAGATGGGGCAGGCAGGTGGGGAGGAGGGCAGGGTCCTGCCACCTCCGACAGTAACCCCTCCCCCAGGCGCCTTTGCTGGCCTGCGACCCACTGGGTCTTCTTTATGTCCCTGCCTTCCTCTCTCCCCCTCTCCCATCATCAAACTCACTCATCTCTTGTCCTTCAAGATCCTGCTCTTTGATCTCTGAAGAGATGACTGGCTAATCGGATTTACCAATCTAAATTCATGTGCTGGTGGCAAGTTAACAGGTAGTTCTTGAAGCTCTTTTAACTGGCCACCAGGCCTTATCAATCCAAGGGGGGCACTGTCAAAGTGGGAACCTGGGGTTGGAGTTGTGGGGTAGGTGTTTGGGCCTGAGGGGGCTTTTCCATTGCCCATCCACTCAGCAGGTAAGAGGGGAGCCCCTGCCTCAAAGCTGTACCCTGTACACTGGGGCTGAGAGACCAGTGCAGCCCTTACAGTTTTGAGGAAGATAAAGATTAGATATTCACTGACAAAAGTGAAGGTAGGGAGGTGCAGGGGGAGGTCTGTGGAGCATCAAAGCATCAGGGAGGGGCACCACTACCGGATTTGGGCCATCAGGAAAGGCTCCCTGTAAGAGGAGACATAATGACTTGGGGGGTGAGGAGGAGATAGCTTGTCAAGAGCACATCAGAGAGAAGAGAAGCTGTAAGGACAGATACCCGCCGTGTTTTCCAGGGCCCCCACCTGGGTCTCCAAGGGCATATCCAATGGTCCTGTCCCTCACCAAGGACCCTGGGGCATCATGACTTTGTGGGGGAGGGTGATTGATGGGCACTCAAAGACAGGGTGGCTTGGGGCTCCTGACAGCCTTGTTCGACTATGAATTGCGTATGGCAGCATGGGGGAGCGTGGGTTTTGGGGTGCACTAATAAACATGGTGTGTGCGGGGGGGCTGCCTGTGGTGTGTGGCCCAAGTGACCCAGGGATTGGAAGCCCAAACCTCTCCCAGGCAGCTGCAGTGGGAGTCGGGGGCGGGGATGGGGTGCAGGATTGCTAGGGCCAACTGCAAATTTGCCAGGCTGGCGTTAAATGCCTTTGCTGCTTCTCTCCTCCCCTCCTGTCCCTCCCTGCCCTCCCGAAAATCAACAACTGTGTCAACAGCGGGGTAATTGTGCTTGGCCGGCAGCCTCTGGGGCTTCCAGGACCAGGCAGGTGCTGGCAGGGGCTGCCGAGCCCCACGCTGGGAGCAGGCTGGGTCTGGCTGCCAGGGCTGCAGGATAAACAAGGCCTCACACAGGCTGGCTGGGAGGGAGGGAGGCCGCAGGCAGGCAGGAGGGAGAACAGGTGTCTCAGGAGCATTGCAGAAACAAAGGGCCTCTTGTCTCCTCCTCCCCGGCCCCAGGGAGCAGCCCCCTCCCCCCTCTCTCAGGCCCAGCCTCGAGCCCAGTGGCCAGGTCAGCCAGGGGGTGCTGGGAATGAGGGAAGGGCAGGTGCTGACCTCCAGACTCCCCTGCATCTTGGTGCTTGTTTTTTCTTGCTTGAGGCAGAGGTAAAACCAGTGCTTATGAGGCACTAGCCCTGGAGGCAGGATACCTGCCTCTGAACAGATCCACTGGCCATGAGGCCTCTGGGGGTCTCAGTTTCCCACCGGAAAGACAGAAAGACGCTCATCGCTGCTGGGGCACCCAAGGAAGAAATGGATGGATGGGAGACAGGAAAAGGACCTGGAACTTTTTAGAAGAAAGAAGCAGCAAATGTCGGGAGTGATGGAAGGTGGGCCAAGAAGTAGGGAGACCTGGGCCAAGGGATTCCAGGTGGGATTTGGGGTGGAGATGGCTGGGGTGCAGCAACACCCTCCTCCCTCCATTGCCCTTAACGAAACAGAGCTTTACTGAACACCTGCCATGTGCCAGGCACTGTACTAGGGATGAGAGGCAAGGAAGAATAGCATAGAACCTGCACAGACAGACTGGAGCCAGAC
Organism: Kogia breviceps; assembly: GCF_026419965.1. Taxonomy (NCBI): domain Eukaryota; kingdom Metazoa; phylum Chordata; class Mammalia; order Artiodactyla; family Physeteridae; genus Kogia; species Kogia breviceps. The sequence continues at coordinate 66,669,353 of NC_081310.1, read as the reverse complement.
TGCCTGTGTGGTCTTGGGCAAGTAACTTAACCTCTCGGTGTCTCAGTTTCCTCATCTGTAACATAGCGGTGATAATAGCCGCTGCCTCATGGGACTGTTATGTTGGTTAAATGTGTGAAGAGATGCCTATTGTATATAGTAAGGGATACATAAGAGAAGGCCGTTATTGTTCCGTTATTGTCCTTGTCCCTGAGAGAGTATCAGGGGCTCAAATCTCGCCAGAGTGCAGGAAGCAGACAGGTAAACAAATAATTGCAGTCCAGTCAAGTACTAGAGACTAGGGATGTCCAAGGGCTCTGGAATGCCCTGGAGGAACAATCAACTCTTCTAGGATTATTAGGGAGTGATTCATAAAGGAGGGGCAACATTTGAACTGGGCTTTGAGTGAGGTATAGGAGTTTTCTGGTCAGGAATGTAGGAAGGGCCTTCCAGGCAGGGGCACCGTGTGAGCAGCAGCCCTGAGGTGTGAAGGCGCCTGTTTGTACCTGCATTAGGGTCTGTGAGCCTGACAGCTGGAGGGTGACTGGGCTGGGCTGCAGAGGGCCTGAGCGGCAGGGGGTTTGGGCTCATCCCTAGTCTGTTCCAGGGTCAGGTGCCAACTTTGGTCGTTACTCAGTATCTTTCTTCCTCCTGCCCACACCAATACATTATGAATCACTCAGTCTAACGCTGGAATATTCTTCAACTTATAGAGAAGCAGGATGGTTTGGTGAAACCACCATGGGGTCTTAGAGTCAGAAATTTCTGGATTCGAAGCTTTTGGATTTTGAATCGTGATATTGGGCCATTTACCTAATTTCTTTGAGCTGCATAAAATTGGGGTCATGGCTTCTCCCCTCTGGCAGAGTTATTGTGGGGATTGGAGGAAAGTTTCTAGATATATAGCATTTGCCCAGTAAATGGGAGCTGTTAGGGTTACTCTCTGTGTGGTCTTACTGATGCCATAAACCTTTCTGGGCCTTGGTCTCTATCTGTAAGGGGGAAACAGTGGTCTGTCTACTTCCTTCCATGATTTTCAAACTGGTAATGGGCCAGGCTGCCCATTTCCTGGGTAGATCAGTCAGGCCCAAGACCCAGGACCAGAAGGATCGGCTGGCAGCCTTCCCAGGGCACCAGCTGGTCCTGCTGGATTGAGTGGAGGGAGCTGACCTCCGGTGGTCCAGCCCAGGTGCTGCTCCCTGTGCAGCAGGCAGTGGGGCTCCATATCCTGCCTTTCCCACAGGGGTGAAGCCCTCCAGGGTTCCTCTAACAATTGCTGTGCTGGTATTTGAGGGGCCGATGGGCAGTAGAGGCCAGTGGGCACCAGAGGAGACCAAGACCCTGGTCTAGACTGTGTGTCCTCAGGCCTGTCCCTTCACCTCTTAGAACCTTGCTTTTCCCATCTGCAACTTGGGGAGGACCATTTGGACCCCTCCTGGGATAAAACAAGAATGCTGTGTTGCTGTGGCAATAGAGTCAGATGAGGACGATGACAGCTACCCTGGTAATGTTTGTTGCAGTTTGAAAATCCAGATGTGGAGTCAGACATTTAGTCACACTCCCTCGTGTGTACCTGGTGGTGCCCTCTACGGTGCACTTCCCTCCATGCACCTCATCTCGGGTGCCTCATGAAACCTTGTCAGTTAGCAAGGGCAGAGAGTATCTAGCCCCCCATTTTGTGGATGAGGAAATTGAGATTTAGAGACAGGGTGATGGGGCCTCGTAGTTCCACACTGACTGTGGGTCTGAAGGGATGAGGCTGATCCATGTGACATGTCTGACCACGCAGCAGCACAAGAGGGAACCCACTCCAGGATTCTGCTGCAGGGTCCCCTGGTCTCCTGCCCTGGCATGCTGCCATTGGTGTTGAGGAACTGGTGATAGGACGGGCTAGGAGCATCGAGGAATGCCTGCAGTCCGTTGGGTCTCCTGACAGTTGCAGGGAGCCCATCCCGGGTCCAGATCTGGAAGGGTGTTTGCTTTGGCGAGGCCACCATCCTCCTCTCCTCCTTCATTTGCTACCTTGGCTGTGCCCATCGGGGGCATGACCCCATTTTCTCTTCCTCCTCTATACTCACCTTTCTCCAGTGGCTTCAGGGTGAGGTGAAGTCAGGGAGAGAAGCTGATTCAGGAAGATGGGGCTGGGACAGTACTCTGAGGTCTCCTGGCCAGGTGGTCAGATAGCTTCCTAGGTAGCCCTGGAAACTACCTGAGTAAGAGAGAGGCAGAAAGAGCAGCAGTGACACTTGGATTTTTCCAAGCGCCATGTACATGTTTACATATAATTTGCATATAACGAATACACTGAACACAATTTTATAATCTATCCCCAGGCGGATTTGCCTTTTACTATTGTTCTTTTCAAAGATGGCTGCTCCTGGCTTTTTACTCTTGTCTGGCCACACTTCTATTCTGTTCTCCCCATCCCCCTCACAGCGGGCAGGTGATGGGGGCAGGGGGCGGGTCGGCGGGGGGGGGGGGGGGGGCAAAATGACACAGACAGAGGGTCAGCTTTAGGTCAGCCCTGCTATTGATCGCCCTCCCTGGGGTGAGCACAGAGGGTGGCCCCCGCCACTGAACACACAGGCCTGGCCTCCCTGCCGCCCCCCAGCGGCCCTCTCACCTATGAATGTGGCTCAGGGCACCTTCACAGGCAGGTGCACAGAGCTTGGCACTTAGCAGGTGCTCAATAAATCTCAGGATAAATCGAGATTAGAGACAGGCAGGAACCTTGGAAAACAAAGACATACCCTGTTCAGGCTCCTTGGTGCCCAGCTTTTGTGCCCGTGAAGGACGAGGTTGATGGGGAGAAGTGAGCCTCTGAGGAGTAGATTTCTCTCCTGACTGTGGCCAAAGGAGGCATTTCTTTCTCTTCTTGGCCTTGCAGGAAGTAGCGGTGGGGATAAGAGGAGCAGAAAGAAAGGGCCGGGCCTTCTATTATTTTGTTTTTCAGATTGAGAGTCTGTTATTAGCAATTTATGACGACCAGGTCTGCAGCCAAGCACATTCTGTTCTCCACTGTTGGGGGGAGACTTGCAGGGCCATGGCAAGAGGCTGGACAGAAAAGACAACCAGGTCAACACTTTTATGATTGACGGTTGGGTGCCTTGGCCCGTACCAGGGGCAGCTTTAGCACGGGGCCAGTTTGAACCCAGTCCTGTGTGGGGATGGCATGGCCTCCCCGTGTGAACCCAAATGGCTTCAGTAAGTGGGGTGAACTCCCCTCCCACATCATGCCTACTGAGGCTTGGGCTGCAGATTGCTTTCTGTAAAATGGGGTCAGGGCAGTGACTCTCAGAGCAGAGTCACTGTAGAGTTTCTCAAGACGGCAGGGCCTGGGAAGAACCCTACAGAGAAAGGAGAGCAGCTGTGTAGGAGAAGACCCCAGAAGAGGGGGAGTGGGCAAGATGACCACCCTTGTGGAAAGAATGGCACACAAGCAAAACAACCCCCTCTCTGCAAAAGAGCTGAGCTGGTGGAATTTAGCTCCGCGGCTGCAAGATCAGGGCAGTAGATAGAGCTCTGCGGGCGCCTGGGCTCTGTGTGTGCAGGTTGTTGTGTGGGGTCCTGGAAGACAATGGAGAGGGCAGGAGCAGCACCCGTGGCGCCCCCTCCACCAGGCTGGCCTCTACGCTTCTCTGGACTCGTCACCAGTCCCCATTCCTGGAAGCAAGCCCCCTTCCTCCATCCGCTCCTCATGTAAGTTGGTTTCATTCTTCTCTTGATTTCCCCTCATCCCCCTCCCAACTGTTTGGCTTTGACTAGAAGTAACTACATTAGCCATTCTTCAAGGGGTCAGCGTCCCCTAGGGGGCCAAGGTGCCAAAGGGCAGAGAACTTTCGTTGGTGGAGGGCTTCTCAGGGTTAGGGGAGGTGGTGCCTGATCCCCGGGCCTCTGCTCCATGGCTGGGAGGAGCCCAGGCTGCTTCGGGGAGAGCGAACCGCTCAAGTGGCTGTTTCTCGCATCCCAACTATGTCCCCAAGCTTAGTGCCATTGGGTGGTTGTTGAAGGGCAGACGCGCTGGAAGGATAAGAAGCTTTTGTGGGACTCTGGCAAGAGCCAGGGCAGAGAATATAATGCCCTGGGTAGTGGGGGAGAGGGATGTTGGGCAGTGAGAGAATGGGCCTGCTTTCCAGCTGTGAGGATTGGACTATTATCTTATTATTATCCTCACACAGCTGACAGCCACTCAGTCCTGAGACGGGTTCCTTGTCCTCTGTTCTATGGGTTGACATCCTCTTGCCCGGCCAGCTCAAGGCTCTTGCCAGGGTTTCATGAAAGGATGAACTCTGAGATTTGATCCGGCATGGGTCAGTTCATTAGGTGTGTATGGAGCACGTACTCTGGGCCCAGCACCAGACTCAGGGCTCCATCAGCAACCCCTGTGTCTTGCTAAGACAAATGTTAGTAGTAGGGCTCCTCTGTGCCAGGTGCTGTAAGGAACAACGGGGACTAGGGACTGAGCTACCAGCCGAGAGGCTAAGGAGCCCTGCTGCGGTAGAAAGGGGGGGGCGGGGGGGCATTAGCTTATAGTTCAGTTAGGAAGAGACCTCCAAGGTCAGAGGGAGCCCTGAATGCAGGCCAAGAAGCTAGGACTTTGTTGACAGCGGGGAACCAGAGAGTGTCTCAGAGAACTTTCAGAATGGGTGGCTCATTCATTCAGGCTGAAACTTCTCTCTCCTTATTCTGCAACAAACTTCCAGCAGAACCCTGTGCTTTTTCTTTCCATTCAAAGACATTTTTGCTGCCTTCAGGTCGTGCTGAACCATCTGGTAATCAGACAGCTTCCCTTCCCCTGCAGGGCTGCGGCTTCCCAGGGTGTGAGGCCAAGCCTGGCAGCCTGCGGAGGGGAGAGGTCCCTTTTCCTGGTCTGCCCTGACCCACACTCACCCCGGCTTTGGTCCCACAGGGGCTCAAGGGAGTGAGTGTGGCCAACTTTCCTGGGATGTCCCATTCCTCAATAAATGTGAGCAAACTTATTTTGTTCAGGATTGATCAATATTAATCTCTGGATGTCTTTTTTAAAGGCAGTGGCTTGATATATAGTTTTAACACATAAGGTATTCAGGGATGAATAAGCTCTACCAATTCCTTATTTTGTGAAGGCAGTGGGGTGGGGCGGGGGGAAAGGAGACCAGACCCTGCCCGCCGGGAAGCTGTAATCTGTCATCTGTCTGGGGAGGCGAGACAGGATCATGGGAAAGAGCTGCATTGTGGGAACCAGCCCTTTCAGCTGAGTTGGCCTGGGCACCAGGACTGCTGGAGACGTTTCTGTCTCCATGGGCTTGGTTTCGGAGGCTAGGTACAAGGTGGAGTCAGACAGATCCCAGTTTGAGTCCTGGCTCTGCTTCTTCTGAGCTGTGAGATTTCTGGCAAATGACAGGACTTTGTTAGAGCCTAGTTTTTTCACCTACAAAGTGGGAAAAGATTAATACCTACTTCCCAAGGTTAAAAGGATTCAGTGAAGTGATGTATATATTACAGTGCTTAGTTAGGGGCCTGGAGTATAGGAGACACCAGTAAGTGGGAGATAGTATTAGTATCGTGCCCCCTGTGGTGGTGGTTGTTAGGGCTTGTGCTGGGGTGGGACAGTGCGGCTCTCCTGGGGCCTGTACGGATGTGGGGCAGCTCCTCCCTTGGGTCGTGAGCTTGGCCCCTGTGGCATTTGGGAAAGGGGGAGGAGCACCTCTCCAGAGTGTGCTGGGTACAGACTTTGTCGGCTGTGACACCTCTCTCAGCCTCCCACTGTATTCCTTCAGATTTGGCACACAAATGTGCTGTGTGACCCTGGCCAAGTTACTTAACTAATCTGTGCTTCAGCTTCCAGAACTGTAAAATGCTGCTGACAATCATATCTGATACTGAGAGGATTAAATAAAAAGGGTTATATGGAAAGTGTTCAGACAGTGTCTGGCACAGGGGGTGTGTCTTATCCAGGCATTTGCTGCTGTGGTTATTCTGTTACAGGAGTGACCCATGCACTCAAAGAAACAAGGGAATGAGCTGCTGCTGCCCCAAGTGTTTCAGGAGCTTGGAGCAGGGGTGGGGGGTGTCGGATGGAGGTGGGCTGGGGCGTGGACCCCAGTGTGCTGGCGCTGGGGAGCAGCCCAGAAAAGGGGGTGAACTCTCTCACACACTAGCTGCAGGCAGGGTATTGCCAGGTATAGAAGAAATGATATGGCTCAGAGTGCACTGCCTTTTGTCCTTTGCCTGGTGTTGTCCCTTAAACTGGTCACTAAGGGGACAGTTCTACACCAAGTAGAATGGATTTTTGCAAAACGGGTGAAATTCACGTATAAGTTGGGATCGCTTGGAAGCATGAAACCACCACACTCACCAAACCCAGCTGCTGGTGAGTTTTAATAATTCATGGTAATAGACAGCCTTTAACTAACCTTTGGACTCTGGGCCCTTGGGAGCTGCCTGCAGGAACCCGGCAGGAAGTGGAGGCTGTCCCCCGGCACCCAGCCCCACAGCTGAGAGGGCTAATTGGGTTGGGAGTGCCTGCGGGGAAGTGGCCTTTTCTCCAAGGTCCTTGTGCTGTGGTTTTGGACTTGGAGTCAGGTGGACCTTCAGTGGGATTTTGCTTCCACCCCTTAGCTTCAGATGCTTCAACTATAAAATGGGTTTTGTTGCTGCCAAAAATACCTGTGAGGCGCTTAGTTTGTTGTGTTCACTCGAAAAATGGCAGGTGCTGTCACGATCTTTCTGCTGATTTGGGCTGCAGCCTGAAGGTAGAAACCAGGGGCTTAGCAGCACTTATATTTCTGCAACATCAAAGACCTTGGAACCGCCCCCCCCCAAGCTTAAAATTTTATCTTTGAGAGAAGAAGTAATAATTCATCCCATGTGCAAATGGAAAAACCGAGACCTTGCAAGGTTGGGTGGTGTGTCTCAGGTCCCACAGTGAGTTACAGGCGTCCAAATCCCTTATATGGGGCTTTCTAAACCATCCAGTGTATTAAGTGCTTTGACATTTAGAAAATCACTATGTTGAGGCTCCAAGCAATCTGGTGGGTTTATTTTGACTCCCAATTTACAGATAGGAAAACTGAGGCTCAGAGAATGAAGACTTGCCCAGGATTGCACCTTGATTTTGTTCCAGAGCTAGGGCTCAAACTCAGACCTTCTGCCTCCAAATCCAGGGCTCATTTCCACTGTGCACTCAGAATTATCACGTGGGTCTGTGTGATCCTCTCTGCAATAACTTTTTCCCTCCATACCTGTAGATCTGCTAGGGTGGATGGATAGTCATGAGCCAGGAGGGAGAGGGTTAAATTCCTTCCTAAGCGAAGGAGCTGGTTTTGAGCTGGGCGCCTCCAGTGACCCCATCATTGACCCTCACCCCCTGGGTCAGGGCGACAGGCTGTGGGGGAAGGGAAGCAGAGCAGCTTTAATGGCCCTGTGCGTGCAGAGGGAGGGCCTGGGGGGGGCAAGAGCAGGGGAGGGGACGCTCATCTCTCTTCTTCTTTGGACAAAGATGGACAGAGATGCCAGTGGCTTTTTTCAGTTTCCATAGAAAATCCCTAAGGTTCTCTTGCAGTAGAAGGCCATCAGCGTGGCCTGAACTCTTAATCAGGCCATGGAGCACAGGCAGCTCTTAGATGCTGGAAATGCTGGGATGTGTCTGTTCTTGGGTAAGTGGGAACTGGGGTAGATTTTACCGGTAAAGGTACCAGTAATAGAAAACGGAAATATCAAATGAACCTTAGGGCAGGATGGGACTTTGGTCCCAGCCTGTCATTCACTGAAGAGGAAAAGGATGATTCAAGTGGCCCACAGAAACCAGCACCTGTGCAATAAGTGGATGACTCTGAAAACTGGGAAGGCTGCTCCTTTCCCTCCTTCTCTCCCCAGGTGGCCCCACCCCAGTCACACCCTCTGTTAGCTGAGACCTTCTGCTTTAGAGTATTTGTTTGGATTATTGTCTCTCTGTCCTCCCCAAATGGACCTCAAGGAGGTCCAGAGCTCTAGAGTAACTGCCCAGGGTTGCTCAGCAAGTTGGGGGTGGGGAGGTGGGGAGAGAGCTGTTCTGGAAACCAGGCGTCAGCCCAGTGCTTTCCTTGAAACTGCCACCCTAAAGAAGGACAATTGAGGCAAGGATTTCCGGGAAAGCCAAGGAACTGACTTAGAGGAAGTGAGCGAAATCTCTTCCTCTATCCCCATCTTCCTGCCCCCAGATCCCTTTCCCTCCCTGCTGAGGAATCCTGAATACACCTGTCTCTGCATGGCAGGTAAAAAGCCTTTCATTGTTCCTAGAGGTGAGGGAGGCACTGAAGGGAAGGCCTAGCTGGTGGGGCGGGTCTGGCACTGTCTGGCTCTGGCCTTTTTAGACACTTCAATTAGTTACGTTAATTATGGCTTTGTGAGCAAGGGGGTCTCTAAAGGCAGCCAGTCTCCAGCCTGTGCGCTCCTTGACCCCTGGCTGGACATGAGTCCCTAGCCTGTGAGTCTGTGTTATGCTCTCACCTCTGCCTGTCTGCAAGATTAAAGGTGCCTTGAAGGTGTAAATTATTAGCAGTTTCATGTTCTCCATCTTTTTTGTGTGTGTGGTAGCATATACAATAATGAAATTTACCATTTTAATTATTTTTAATTGTACAGTTTGGAGGCATTAAGTACATTTACATTGTGCAGCTGTCACTACTATCCATCTCCAGAAGTTTGTGTCATCCCAAACTAAAACTCTGTATCCATTAAACAATAACTCCCCCTTTGCACCTCTCCCCAGCCCCTAGTAACCTCTATTTTACTTACTGTCTCTATAAATTTAACTATTAAGTACCTCATATAAGCAGAATCAAGAAATATTAGTCTTTTTATTATTTCACTTAGGCTTACTTCACTTAGCGTAATGTTTTCAAGGTTCATCCATATTGTAGCATGTGACAAAATTTCCTTCCTCCTTAAGGCTGATAATATTCTGTTGTATATGTATACCACATGTTATTTTATCCATTCATTCCTCCACAGACACTTGGGTTGTTTCCACCTTTGGGCTATTGTGAATAATGCTGTATGAGCACGGGTGAGCAACATCCCTTCAAAGCCTTGCTTTCCCTCCTTTGGGTATACACCCAGAAGGGGAATTGCTGGATCATATGGTTATTCTATGTTTCAGTTTTTGAGAAACCACCATATTGTTTTCCACAGCAGCTGTATCGTTTGACATTACACCAGCAATTGTCTGCATCCTTGCCAACAATCCTTTTTGCTTTTTCTTTTCTTAAAAATAATAGCCATCGGGCTTCCCTGGTGGCTCAGTGGTTGGGAGTCTGCCTGCCGATGCAGGGGACACGGGTTCGTGCCCCGGTCCGGGAGGATCCCACATGCCGCGGAGCGGCTGGGCCCGTGAGCCATGGCCGCTGAGCCTGTGCGTCCGGAGCCTGTGCTCCTCAACGGGAGAGGCCACAACAGTGAGAGGCCCGCGTACCGCCAAAAAAAAAAAAAAGCAGGTGAGGTCCTTCCTGCTACCTTGCTCTGTCTGCTGATTGTCAGGGCCCTTTCCTTCCCATCTGTCATAGGAGCAGAATGGCCCTGGCCCACCAGAAGTGTCTGGAGGGTAGTGACCTTGTGGGTGAAGAGGCGGTTTCAGTAATATGAGATTTTTAAAGAGTTGGATTGTTTTAACCCTGGGCATTGGATAAAGTAAATTATGGTACAGCCACTGAAGAGATGTGCAACCGTTACAAGTGACTTCATGAAGAATTTTCTTTTTCTTTTTTTGGCCGTGCGGCTTGTGGGATTTTAGTTCTCTGACCAGGGATCCAACCTGGGCCCTCGGCAGTGAGAGCGAGGAGTCCTAACCACTGGACCACCAGGGAATTCCCTAAAGAATTTTAAATAATTTCCAGTTTTTAGTAACATGAAAACTTCCCCTGATAAACTATTAAGTGTGTGTGTGGGGGGGAATAGTACAAAAGCTTGCTTATGAGCTGAATGATGAAAAAGAAAATGACACACAGGAAAAATATTTGATGGAAAGAGGCCAAATTGTTATCAATTGCCACCTCTGGATTAATGGGAAGTGAGTGACTTTAATTTTTTTGTCTTCTTTATGTTATTCTAAATTTGCAGATTTTCTACAATGAGTACACATTCCTTTTAGAGTCAGAAAAAAATTGATAAGAAAATAAGAGGACTGCAGCAATAGTTAGGCACATACATTGGGGGGGGGTCTATGAAGTACACAGCTCTACTTGCTGCTGTTGGTGAGAAGCTAAGGGAGAGGGAGTGGAGGTGTCGGGGTAGAGGGCAAGGAAGGATGGCCAGGAAACAAAGAAGAGGTGATAGCTTAGGGAGCTCAGGGACTGGGGCAGCCCTGCGCCCTCCAGTGCTACCTTGAACACACTTGGAGGATGCTGTTAGGACCCTGGCTTTGAGTCATTTGATGTCTGCATGTGGCGTTTGCCTTTGACTTTTCTAACATCAGCTGAGCTCTAGGACCTGCTTGGGTCCCTTGACCCTGCATCATGAGAGCAGCAGAGGGCCAGCAGAGGTTGGGATTGAGGGGCAGGTGATTCAGGCTCCAGGTGATGATTTTCCATGGCTCTTGGGACCTCAAACAAGTGGAAGAGAAGCCAGTGTAATCCAGTGCTTGAAAGAAGGGACTCGACAGCCAGTCTCTGGGTCAGTGTCTTTCTCAGCACTCACTGGCAGTTGCTTAGCCTCCTTAAGCCTTTGTGGCCTCATCGGTAAAACAGATGATAACAGTAACTATTTCACAGGGCTGGGAAAGGTATTAAAAGAGCTAATGCCTATCCGTGACCCTTAGCTTATTGTGTGCCTGATTCCTGTTGTCTGGTTGAGAGGTGGATTCTTTTTTTTTTTTTGCAGTACGCGGGCCTCTGACTGCGGAGCACAGGCTCCGGAGGCGCAGGCTCATGGGCCGAGAGGTGGATTCTGATGCTAGACGGCCCGGGCTCAGATCACCTCTGTGCCTCGGTTTCCCCATCTGTAAAATGGAGATCATAATATCATCTACCTCAGATGGTTATGGTGAAGATCGGTTAAAGCGATTCAAACAGTGCTCAGCACATAGTAAATACTCAGAAAATGTTAGCTATGATCAGAGGGGTACACGCCAGGGTGGCAACCAGTAGTGTGTGTCTGGCATCTGCCAACTCATTTGATTGTCCCAAGTGTCCCATCTCACAGGTTAATGCCCATGATTCAGTTGTTAAATACTTCGAATGTCACCATTGTTATTTTATTATTATTACCATTTGGGGCTCCAGATGTCAAGATCCCTCCCAGAATCATACCATATCCCACCTCTTTGCCAGATCTGGCTCTTTTCTGCCTCAGTTTCCAAAGGGTGCCGGTGCTGGAAGTTGGGGTCCCAAGCAGACTGGGGTGCAGGCTGGCTGCTTTGGGGATTGTTTGAGCATTTTGGATGAAATCAAAGACTATGAAACTGTTCTCCTCCCCTTGCTCCCCTGCCCTTTTGAAAAGGAGCCAAAGCCAAGAAAAAACAACCACTCATAAATAAAGCGGACCATGAAAATAACAAAAAGAAAGAAGAAATCTTTTTGTGGCAGGCTTGTGTGCCGATGTGGTAGATAATGGGAGAGGAAACATGGCCTTTTCAGAGAAACAGAACGGAACACTTTGTTCACTGGAAGAATGAATGCTGCTTGAGCAAGAGCTGCTCCACTGGGGTTTCCCATGAGTGAGCTTGTCTTGGGGGAGATGGTGGTGATTAGGTTTTCATAAGGCACAGGTGGTGTCCCACGCAGAAACCCTGGGTTGGGGCAAGGGGAGGCTATGGGAGAAGCAGCAGACCTGAGCAGGGTGCCCAAAGGTGAGGCTAATGCATCCCAGTTCAGCCCACGGGCCCCGCCCGGTTCAACCCATGGGCCTCGGCCATCATGACTGCAGTGCTGCCAGCCACCTCGTTTCTCCATTGTCTGCCCAAGCTGGGGAGCTGGATGCTCAAACCCCTCTGGAAGCCCCCAGACCTCCCCTCAAGGTGTATCTTTTATGGAGCCTTAGGGAGGTACATCCCAGGGAGGAGAAGATGAGGCCAAGTGTATTTGTGGATTAATTGCATGCTGAACTTCTGGGTCAAGACCGTGTCCTGTCAACACTTGCCTGGTGGCCTTTCTTGGTGACTGGCATTTATTGACTGCTGTTTCTTTTTTCTTTTTTTTTTTTAACATCTTTATTGGAGTATAATTGTTTTACAATAGTGTGTTAGTTTTTCCTTTACAACAAACTGAATCAGTTATACATATACATATGTTCCCATATCTCTTCCCTCTTGCATCACCCTCTCTCCCACCCTCCCTATTTGACTGCTCTTTCTTGTACCACTTACCTACCTCGGTCGCTGCCCCATTTCCCCTGCCCCTGCAGTGGCTGGCTGAGGCAAGGAAGAGGGAGAAGAAGTAGGGAAGGAATCAGATACCTTTCCTGAGCCCTCAGGGACCTGAGGATGTGGTGTGAAGGTGCCCACTTTGAGAGGGGGCTGTGGGCTCGCAGATGTGTGGAGGCTGATATTTGAAATACCTTTAAGAAGGGCCTTCACAACGTTCACTGGCTTGGGGCAGAGTGCTGGCTGGCAGAAGTTCCCTGGAAGCACAGTCATTCATTCATTCGATCACGATAACAACACTAAGTGCCAGTCTGCTTTGTGCCAGGCATTGCACTAGTATTTTATATACAATACTTATTAACTCTCCAACAACCACGAGAAGTAGCTATTGTTGGTCCCCTTTACAGATAAAGACCCTGAGGTGTGTAGAGGTTAAGTCTCAAGTATTCACCGGGCTCCCTCTTGGAGCTGCGAGGAACTGGGTGACACTCCACTTCTCAGCCGTCACCCCCAGCTCCAGGTTACAATGGTTATACCGGTTACAGCTGTTTAGCACGGCTGTGTTCAGGCACTGGCCTTTGCCTGTTATATTGTTTACTCCTCACAACCACACTAGTGGGTATATATTACTGATCACATTTATAAAGAAAGTAGTAGGTTTGGAGAGTTGAATAAGTCGGCCTCTCCATGCCACTAGTTAGAGGGCTGCTGGGGTTTGACCTGACTGTGCATGTCTCCAGAGCCTCCATGTCACCACAGACCCTGAGAGCCTAGTCCACTTGGCTTGGACTTGTCCCCAAGCAGAAGCCAAATGCTGCCCGGCCCTCACCAGCCCCAACAAAAGGGAGGTCTGCAAAGATGAGACTTTGTTCAGCCTGGTGTTTACAGGCCATTCCCATTTGTCCTTTTCCCCCTCTGCAGGCATCCTTCTAGTCTCCACCTTCTTGTCCCCTCCTGGGGTTGGCAGGGGATGGCAGGGGTTAATGGAACAACACTTTACCCTCTAGCTCCGGCTCTGGAGGAGATGAGGGAGCTTGTGAGGGTCTGCAGAACTTCAGTGCCATCGGGAAGGGAAGGCACGGGGGGTTGGTCAGGTAGGCCGTGGCACTGAGGATGTGGGTTTCCTGGGCAAATTCAGGTCCTTTCAGCCTGTCTGCGCTAAGCGTGGCCTGGGTGTCTGGCTCAGTGTAGGCACCGGCCAGGGGAGATTTCAGGGTGGTTGGGGACACCGACAGAGCATGCAGACAACCTAAGCAGGGTAGTGAAACAGTGCCAACGAGAGGGGGACCTACAGGGGACAGGTGGAGATGGAAGAAGATGACACTCCCAGTTGTCCTTTGGGTGTGGGTCTTCTGCGTGTTTGGCATGCAGTGGTGGGGGAGGCTTCCCCAAAAGGTGAATGAGAGGGTTCAGTGAGCAAACATTTTTTTTTTGTTTTTTACAAACATCACATTCAGTCTTCTCAGTAATTTTACGAGATAGTTATTATTTGTTCCATTTTAGTGATGGAGAGACTGAAACTTCCCCATAGTCACACAGTAGTAGATGGTGGAGCCAGGCTTCAAACACAGGTCTGGGTGACAATAAAGCCCATTTCTTTTAGCCGTATCAGGATGCCTCCCAGCAATGCCAGAGGGTCACACATACCTGCCAGCCTCTGGAAAGCCAGGGACATGCAGGGATAGGTGTCTCACTCTGGGCGCTCTGAGGGTAGGGAGGGAAAGAGCCTCCTTGCTTTAGGTCTGTCTTCGTCTCTCCTTCGCTGAACATATATTCTGTACCAGATTCTCTAAGCTTGTGATTACCTTCGAATCACAAAGTAGGTATTGGAATTTCCATTTTTACAATGAAGAAACTAAGGTTTTCAGAGGTTGAATCTTTCCCCCAAGTTCCCAAAGTGGCCTTGGTTTCTTTCGATTAATTCTTCCTTGGCCATGACTCAAGTCAGAAACAACTAGAATCCTGTAAGCAGCAAAGACAGTGGCAAATCTATCTTTGCTAGACCGGATCCTGTTATCTGGGGTAGAGGAAGAGCAGCCAGGGCACCAGCCGCCAGATGAAAAGACATGGGTTTGGGCATCAGTGAGGCCTGAGTTCAGATGGCTCCACTGGGCCTTGGTTGGGTCGGAAAAATGAGTGCCAAGCCCCTCACCCAGTGCTCTCAGCCAGGTGGGTGTCCTGTCATTGCATGCTCTTTTCCCTCCTTTCCCTTTGGTTAATGTTCAGGGCTATCCCAGAAGGGAGGCCTTTGACAAGGCCAGTCAGCCTCGGCTGCACCATTTCTCCTGTGTGCCTGCTCTGGGCTGGGCACTGCTCGTGTAAAAGGCCAGACACTCCTGAATCCAGGACATAGGCTTGGACCTGGCCACTGGGAGTTAAGGCTAGGACTGCGGCTGCTTCCTAGCATTGTGGGTGGGCTGCTGATGGGGCTTGGGAGGTGCTGGAGACAGCATCAGGTCCTGAAGGCAGGAGGGCTCCCAGAGAAGGGAATCCTGGAGACACAGTTTACCTCCTCAATTTTACCCAGGCCTGTGGGGCAGGCACCCATCCTGCTGGGAACCTCAGCAGTCCTTCCACGCTGCCCTCTCTGTCTCTTCCTGGACTCTCCAGGAAGAGAAGACTCAGATGGGGCTGTGAATGGGGACAGCACAGCTAGTTTCTCCTCGGCTTCTTCAGTCCTTCATGCCCTTGGGCTGGGGTCAGCTGAATCTTGGCAGCTACCAAGGCTCTGTCTGGAGCTGGGCTTCTGGGCCATAGGTGTGGGGGAGGCTGCCTCCTCTTGCCGACTGGGAGGACAGGAGCTCTTGGGGGTTCAGCAGGCCTCAGTCTGGCTGGTCTTAGCCGCTTGATCAGCCCAGAAACAGCCCAGGAACGGGGGGTGTTGGCTGTGGCCTCCGCCTGAGCAGGGCTAGACCAGGCTGGGCCACGCCATGGATCTGATACCCCAAGGGCCCACAGAGGCCAGAAAGGGTGAGCGGGCCTCTCAGGAAAGCTTTGTTCCAAGCCTGCAGCCAGCCCAGCTCTCAGCTCTGAGTAAACAGCAGAGATAGGATCGGGCGTAGCCAGGAAGGGTGGCAGGGTGCGGCCTGGGAGAAGAATGGCAGGATGTGGCACCGGGGCACCGTTCTGGGCACCCACGCCTCGGGCTATTGTTTAGGGCTGCCTGAGGCTCTCAGCTCTCTGGGGCTTTGAAAGGAAGTGACATTCCCCTGGGACTCAGGCCCTGCCCTTCTCTGCCACATGGGTCTCTCCCTGGCAGCGCCCCCTCGGCACCACCTACTCAGGGTCAGCTTGGGAGTGGGAGTCTCAGCGGAGAGGTTAGGTGTGTGCCCAGTGGGGAAGTGTTGTCATTGGCCCTCCTGGGAGGGTCTGCCTGTCTGTTCAGACTGTCTTCCTGTACCCCTGGGTCTGAGTCACCTGTCATGCTCCGATAACTAGAATTTATCTCTATCTGTATCTGTATCTAGATATTTCTGGGGGGGAAAGGGCTGTCGTGGAGGGAGAAAGGTCTGAGAGTAAGAAGTCCTTTGATTCCAGTCTAGCTGGGCTGTTGTTGGCTGATTGGGAGAGGAAGCGGCTGGTGATTTGTCTGGGGGAGAAAGGGGCTTGGTGTGTGTGTGCTTGGGGTGGGTGGGGGTCAGAGGGGCTGGGAGAGGGTTGGTTGTGGGGAGGAGAAAAAGGAGATCAGCACCTGTAGTCTGCTTTGTCGCATAAGAATCGTGCTTTGAGCCATTGGCCCTCTGTGGAGGGCAGGCATCTCTCTATGCCTTGTCCTAGGCACTGGATTTGGGGGCCCAGGGCCTCAAAGACATCAGCTCAGAGACTCAAGATGCTGCAACATCCAGGTTGAGGCTGGCCAGAGCCCTGTCTCCCTAGAGGCCTTCACCTCCTACAGATGCTCAGGGGAGGTAAGGCCAAGGAGAAGAAGACAGCAGAGGGTCTATGGGTTAGGTTCCCCAGAAGGGAAGGGAAGGCAGAGCAGGAATACTGTTCTGTGTCCCAGCTGGTTGAAGGTCTTCTGACTCTGTATTCCTGAAACAGTACTGCCCTAACAAGCCACGTGCACTTGACCTCTCTGGGCCTCAGTTTCTCCATTTATAACATATGAGTAAGGCTGGGTGAGAGGGAGGAGATTGGGTACATGGGAGCACTTCCACCCGAGTGAGAGTCCCACTGGAGGGTCCTGTGGGCTTGTGGCCTCTGACCAGGACCTGGGTGGGAACTGGTAGAGCCCAATAATTCATATCTACTGTGTACTAAAAGAGTCTTTGACTTCTGGGCATCTGGGGAGAGGGGAGGATGTGGCTGCTGACCTTAAAACCTCTTGAAAAACCATGTGTATGATTGAAGCATGGAGCATGCTTTGTAGGGAAAGGGTAATAAGGGAATTTTTTTTTTTTTTAAGTCTCTGGAAGAGACTTAAGGGAAGACTCCCAACAGGGTCATTAAATTCAAAAGGTGTGGAAAATATTTCTTACCTGTCCCAAGGTAGGAACAAAAGGAAATGGACTTGCTTTGCTACTGGGAGATTTGGGTCACTCATAGGAAGAACTTAAATGCAGCTGAGGATAACTGGGTGTGGGAGGTGGAGATGTGGGAAATAAACCACAGAGAGCAACATCTATCTAATAATGATGGTAATAATAGCTGTCACTTATTATGCATTCAGGTCTGCCTTGTGCTGTGCTGCTGAGTTTAACTATATTAAACTCTCTGAGTGTTGTACAAGGATTTATTGAGCACCTGTATGTTCCAGGCACTGTGCTAGACTCTGGGGCTACAATGAAGAGCAAAAACAAGCATCTTTCCACAGTGTGAGGTTGGATGGGTTCTCAGGCTACAGGGCGAGTCAGAAATAAAACATGTGAAGGTATCATTACCAACTGTGAAAAGTACTTTGAAGGCCAGGTTTCAGGGTGCCAAGAGAATGTAAAACAGTCACATCTTATAGGGTCTGGAGTGTTAATGGAAGGCTCACCCCTTCATATTGGGGTTTTTTCTTCCCATTTCACTGAGGAGGAAACCAAGGTTTAGAGAGGTTATGTCACCTGCCCACCATTGCACAGCAATTAATTAATCAGAGTTGGGATTCAAATGGACTCAGGTCTATCTGACCCCAGAGACTTTTCTCTCAACCACCTGGCTCTAGGAGCATCCTGGGCTATATGACAACTTAATGGATGCTCACCCTGTATTATTTAATTTTCCTATGACACCTGTGACATATGGATTATTATACCCATTATATGGATTAGGAGATGGAGGCTCAGAGTTAACTTCCCAAGGTCACACAAGTCAGCTGGTGGCAAAGCATGGATTTGAATCCAGACTGTTGAACCCAAAAGCCTGCACTCTGCATCAAGCCTGGGCTGTTGCTTCTCCATAAACCAATGGGTCCAGAGAGGGGACCAACGGAGAGCCAGTGCCAGTGCCTGAAGTAGAGCCAGGCGCCTGTGGGAATGAAGGGCCCTTGTCTGGGGTGCTAGCAGGGTCTGGCAGGGTTATCTGGTGGGTACCACGCCCTGGTGAACAGACTGACATCTCCATGCTACCTTGGCTGGTCACCAGGAGCCATTTTCTTTGTTACCAGGCGCTGTGCCAGAAGCCAGGGTGAGCTGTTGGGAGCTCCAGGAGGCAGGCTCCCCAAATAAAGATAATATCAGTACCCAGGTGGAAGTACTCTTGGGGGTTAAGTGTGGGTAGAAAAGGCCATCAAGCTCAAAGGGAGGAGATGTCTTAGTGCAGCACTCTCCAACAGAAATATAATGTGAGCCACATATATAATTTTTTAAGACTTTCTTTTAATGTGGACCAGTTTTAAAGCCTTTATTGAATTTGTTGCAATATTGCTTCCGTTTTATGTTTTGTTTTTTTTGGCCACAAGGCATGTGGGATCTTAGCTCCCCAACCAAGGGATTGAACCCGCACCCCCCCTGCACTGGAAGGCAAAGTCTTTAACCACTGGACCGCCAGGGAATTCCTCACATATATTCTCTTAGCTACAATAAGAAGTGCAAAAAGAAACGGGTGAAATGAATTTTAACAATGTATTCTATTTAACCTAACAGTATCCAAAGCGTAATTTCAACGTGTAATCAACAACCAGTTATTAATGAGCTGTTTTACAGTCTGTTTTTGTACTAACCCTTCCAAAGTAGGGATGTAGTTTGTACTCAGCACGTTTGCAGTGGGATCGGCCGTGTGGTACAGGTGCTCAGCAGCCGCGTGGCAAGTGGCCACGGTACTGGGCAGTGCGGTCCTGGAGTTCATTAGGGCAGATCATCATCTCCTCTGCCTCCGCCTTCAGCTGGGGAGATGCACAGCGGGTCCGCAGCTCTGGGTGGGCGGCTGGCGCTGGGGGCCCAGCCCGGTGTCCGACGCTCCCGTAACTGTGCGCCCTGCGGCTGCCTCCGGGGTCTCTGGGCTGCAGTGGGAAGAAAGGCTTTGAGGTAGGCGCTGGAAGGCCATGAAGTTGGGACCGCCGGGAGGAGAAAGCCCTCAGGACCCCAGCCCCGAGCGAGGAGGCCACCCGGCGGCTTGGCGGGCGCAGTGGCGCGGTGGGTGTGGGCCCGCGGCGCGGAGGCGGCCGGGGATCAGAAGCCCACAGGCCCGCATTGTTCGCCTGTCACACTTCCTTTGGCTTTATTGCCTTTGTCCAACACCCTATTGTCTGGTTTCCTTTTGTCCCCATTTCAGCGCTGCTGTCTTTTATTTTCCAGCCAGCCTGGTTGTTTTCATTTCTTTTGTCTGAAGTTCCTGAGAGGAAGGTTTTATTTTCAGCGGTTTGATTAATTCACAGCTTGAGCCCCGGGTTTGTTTGTTATGTAATTGCTGCCCTCAGCTTCAGGATAATACCCCTCCCCGCCTTCCCCTCCCCCACGCCCAGCCCCCCTGCTCGGGGCCTGGCTCTGCGCCCCTCGCTGTGCCCGGATGGGCCGAGCGCCTGCTTCCTGGCCGCTCTCCGGGCCCCTGGGTGGTGGAAGGGGACCCAGAGCTGCACCCTAAAAGCCTCAGGGTGAGCTGGGCTGGGGTGTCTTCTCCTGGGCTGACGTATGCCTTCTCTCCTCATCCTGCAGTGCTCTGTCCTGGGTCCCACACCAGCCCACAGGGCACCCTGCCCTTTGAAAGTGGCAGGAAAGTTGTCTGATCTGTAGGATGGCATTAAATCAAACATATTCAGTTATTTCATGTAAAATACTGTACATGGATTGTACACAGCGTATACATTATTGTACATGGCACATTGCATCATTCACTATATGTTACAAGAACATTTTATTATACAGAGTTGATGTAATATACAAATATTATACTGCACCTGCAGTTTAATTTAAGGGATGTTTTACCATATATAATTGTTGCCTTACACTCCCCTCCTAAAAATTTAATGCCCATGTAAGCAAAGTTTAAAAAAATTTTTATTTAACAGTGCTTTTCAAACTAGTATGTATCAGAATCACCTGGAGGGCTTGTTAAAACAGATCCATGCCCTCACCCACAGAATTTCTGATTTGTGGGTGACCCGTGACTTTGTCTTTCAAAGAACCCTTCCATACCCACCCCCTCAGCTATGTGTCTTTCAAAGAACCCTTCCATACCCACCCCCTCAGCTATGCTGAGGCTGTTGTCCTTGTGCTGCATTCCACCCAGCAGTGCTTTAACAAAGGCTACTTCGGTGCTTACTAGTACAAAGCATTATTCTAAACACCTTGTAAATATCAATTCATGGCCCTCACACCGCGCATTTTACAAATGAGGAAACAGGTGTGGAAAGGTTAAGTTATTGCCCAAGGTCACTCAGCAGTTAGTAAAGTAGCTGAGGCAAGACCCATGCCTACTTGGAACCTGCTGTGTGTCCCCACTTGTCTCAGTCACTTTGGAGGGTGAGCAAGTGAGCTCTGGGCAACAGCTACTCTGGCCCTGAGCTTGGCATAACCACTGAAAACTACTCCCAGGATCCTGCTCATCTACATAGTGATCCCACGCAGTGGGGTGTCAGCAACAGGAGGCAGGGGATGCAGTCTCTGCTTATATTACACCAGGGACTGCAGAGGCCCACAGGGGCCAGACTAATTGAGATACTCTGATATATTTTTATATATTATATAAATATTATTATATTATATTTATAATAATATAAATATTATATAATATACATTGTAAATATTATATAATATGTGTGGATATTATATATTAATAACATAACTGTTATTAATATATAATAATTATATAATATATAATAATTAATATATTGATTAAATAATATACAATAATTAATATATTATTAATAATATAAATATAATATTATATTTATAATAATATATAATGCAATGTTTAAAATAGTATATTTATAATAGTATAAATATTATATATTATTATATTTTTCTGAAAGCTACTCATCTCTCAGTTTACTTCATTCCTCACTTTTGGTAGATACACGGATATAAGAAATTGTTCCAAATAGTTCACTTTTATCTTGCCTCTACTATAAGGAAAACAAAGAGTAAGTGTATAGGGTAGTTGATACTTGGTTTCCCTTTGGGGGAGTAGGAGGGAGTGGTGGAGAGTAAGGCAAACTGGCCTGTTCATAGAGAGTAACTGCTGCTCAATTCCAGCCAATTATTGCCAGAGACCAAGAGAAGTTCAAATCCACATTTGTATGGGATATCTCTTGATTTTTAAATTTTGGTAACTAATTACAAATACGTACATACACAAACATACACAGACATGTACTGTATGTATGATCTTGGCTTTATTGGGCTCAGAAGGAGCCAGTTAACAATCTCTAGCCTTCTCAGGGAGACCCATCAGCCCACTAGTTCCAACATTGCAACAGGCAGGGCATGCCAAATATTGGCCCAGTCTTCTCTAGACCTTTCTGTTAAAAAAAAAAATGGCAGGTTGTGGGGGGGACAAGAATCTTTTCTAGTTTGTCACAGTGAGTTCCCAATGGAAGCTTGCCTTTCGCATGAGTGTACCTGTTTGGGGCTGGGGGGACCAGTCACTGCCTCCGGGTTCAGGACTTGCCTCCCTCACTCTGCCCTCCTCCCTCAGGATGTCCATGAGGAGCCCCGGCTCTGCCCAGCTGGCCCTGGATGACGTTGGCACCATGGTGAACTGTACGGTCAAGTCAGAGGGGAGGAAGGAACACTGCCACGAGGCCCCCCAGGGCTTGGCCACCGCAGCTGAACCCCAGCCCGGAGATCCAGCCCGGGCCCCCCAGGATGGTGCTGACCCTCAAGCTCCAGCCCAGGTGCCCAGCACTCTCCTAGGGGCTCCTGGGTCAGTGTCCCCACCCCGCCTCTGTAGCTCCTAGGCCTGTGCCCTTCCCCCTAGTGGGTGGAGCAGGCACCCACCAGCCTAGCTGGGCAGAGGGGCAGGCAGAAGCATTCTCCTCTGGGGCAAGGCTTAGGTGGGTGGGTGGGTCAGGCTACCTGTCTGAGCAGGACATGGACTCACTTCTGCCCTCACTCACCTGATAGGAACTGCTCACCTATGTGTGACCAGTCCTTACCCTTGAAGACTACTTGAGAAAGAGGATACACACGCTCTCACTCAGTCTGGCTTAAAGATAATCTACTAGCTTTTTCATATGATTCGAGAAAAGCAGCCCTGTTAACCAAACCGGAGTTAAATTGCTATTAAAGACAATACAGTTCCTCATCCTTAAAATGAAGGAGCTGAACTACATGAGTAGTGAAGATTCTTGCAGCTCTTAAAAATTCCGTGATTCCATGCAAGAGATGTAAAAAGGGAATACCTAAATCGAAAGCCAAATGAGTGAAAATGAGGAGAGTTTTAGGGCTCTGAGGAGGGATCCAGCCAGGAGGAATATGTGAAAGGAGGCTAAGGGGTAGGGGTGGTGATCGAGGAAGACTTGCTGGATAAGTAGGGCTTTAAGCTGGGTCTTAAAGAATGGAGAGGACTCAGATGAGAAGAGGAGAGAGGGGACAGTGTCTTAAAGAGGGTGGGGGGGGGGCCTTGAGAGTAACCTGCCGGGCTGGGGTGGTAGGTGCGAATCACTGAGTCCAGGTCTCTTGTCTTTAAACCTTTTGTTCTTTTCACCAAATCTATCAAGCCAAGTCATAGCAAAGGTGGGAAGGTGGGAAGGTGGGAAGGGAGGGCCCTACTGGAGGGTGGGGCTGGGTAGATTCTGGAGTTCCCCCAGGATACACATCCCCGGGGCGCTCAGTCCCCCACACTGCGGTCTTCCCCCATTCCCTTGGGGGTGACAGTGACATTCAGTGTGTCTTACAGGACAGCAGCTCCCTGGAAAGCAATGGGTCCCCAGAACCCAAGAGACCAGGAGGCTCCGAGGCTGCTTCTGGAAGCCAGGAGAAGCTGGACTTCAACCGAAATTTAAAAGAAGGTAAGATGCCTGCCCTAGTTAGAGACGGGGGCCTGGGTGGGGAGGTGTTAGGACAGTTACTCCTTAGCCCTTTGGTATCTTCCAGTCGTGCCGGCCATCGAGAAGCTGCTGTCCAGTGACTGGAAGGAGAGGTTTCTGGGAAGGAGCTGTGTGGAAGCCAAAGATGTCAAAGGTGAAGGCCCATATGGGTGGGCAGGGGACAGATGTCTGAACCCCTTTCCCTTCTCCAGGCCTGGCCCTGCAGTCTAGGCCTGTAGGGCAATTTCTGGGGCTCTTGGTGCCTTCACACCTGGCCTGTGCCACTCTGGCTCCTGCCTGGCCCTAGGGGTCTGTACCATCCCTCACCCGGGGGTCCAAGCACTAGGCTTGTTCCCATGCAGCAGAGGCCTGGTGGGAATCAAATCCCCTGGGACCCTTGTGACCTTGGGGACGTCTTTGCCACTTCTCAGATCTCACTATAAAATGAGCCGAACGTTTCCTTTCACTGCTGGAAATTAATTCTAGGCCACCAGGACCTCACTAAGTGAATTAAAGTGTTGTTACCTCGGTTCATCAGGGTGATAAGTTTCCCAGTGTGGTTAATCACACTCCCAGCGGCATCTTTAAAACAATGCAGATCCCCAGGTTCCACCCCCACCTACTGAATGAGCACCCCAGAGGATGGGGGCCTGGGCATCTGTATTTTTCACAGGCTTCCCGAGTAATTCTGATGCAGATGGTCTGCATCCTGGCACTTAGGAGTAACTGCTGCATCTGACGTGAACTGGATTCGAGACAAGGAAGCACTGACATTGCTAGTTGAGGACCATGTGCCAGATCCGGGACTAAGCTTTACCTTCAATACCTTTAACCCTCACAGCAACCCTGTGAAGTGTCAGTCGTTGTGCTCATTTATAGATTCAAAACACTAAAGTGCAGACAAGTTGGTGGCTTGCCCAGCAGCTCCCAGGAGGGATGAGTCAAAAGGGGAATTTGAACCCAGATCTGTCTTGCTCCAAAGCCTAAGCGTGTCACTCTGGGCCCTCCTGTGGGTTAGTTATCCAACCTGACCCAGTGGCACTGGGCACTTGAGGACATCCCAGAGGTGGGCCGGGGCTGAGATGCCCCACCATCAGCATTTCCAGGGCCTGGAATCAGTGACTGATGGTGGGGACCTTCTAGAGCAGCTAGTTGTCAGGTGACAAGATGAGGAGCCCCCTCCGGGGCAAGGACTGTATCTCAGTCATCTCTGTGGTCCAGCCCCTGACAGGGGCCTGGGGCATAGTGATGGCTCAGTGTCATACAGATGGACTGGTAACAGATGAACAAACAAAAGTTCTCAATGGTGGTTGCCTCACGGTGGGGCAGGGACCCAGGAGAGCCTGGCAGAGAAGGAGCTTCAGCTGCTGGTCATGATGCATCAGCTTTCCACCCTGCGGGACCAGCTCCTGACGGCGCACTCGGAGCAGAAGAACATGGCCGCTATGCTCTTTGAGAAGCAGCAGCAGCAGGTGGAGCTGGCCCGGCAGCAGCAGGAGCAGGTGGGCCCTGCTTGGTGTCTGGCTTGCTTTCCAGGGACGGGGTCTGTCAGGGCATCGAGAGGAGCATGGTGGGGGCAGGCCTGGCTGGCGCGGGCCGAGGCCCGGGGACAGGGCGTGGAGCCGTGCTCTGGGGCTCTGAGTGAAAGCAGCTGGGTGCTTCCTGCCTAACCCCTCCATGTCTGGTCTCTGAGGAAGGGGTGAGCTCTCCACAAAAGGAGGATAAATCCCGAGGGTTGGCTATTCATCTTCTCGCCCTGTCCAGCTGTCCTCCATGTCATGGCGCTAGGCACGGGAGGCAGGGTGTGGATGGGGCCGCAGAGGCTTGTGGGAGGTGGGATCCTGGGGCCTAAGGTACATGCTCCCCTCACCTACTCTTTCCTTCTCCCAGATCGCTAAGCAGCAGCAACAGCTGATTCAGCAGCAGCATAAGATCAACCTCCTTCAGCAGCAGATCCAGGTAAAAAGAGGGGAGGGCTGGGTGCTGGGATCCAGGTAAAAGCGGGGGAGGGCTGGGTTCTGGGGGGAGCAGGGGCTCGAGGGGTTGACAACAGTGTGGAGAGGTACTGGAGACAGGGAAAGGCAGGGAGTGTGGACTGAGTAGAACCACTCAGGCATGACCCAAAGGAGGGGGTCTCATTTCTGCTCTAGCCCCCTCCCCTGTTTTTGTCCCCTGTTTCAAGGGCAGGGCCCAGAATATCTTCCTCCCCGTTGGGACCTGAGGGCAAGAAGACAGAGGCCCACAAAGGGGGCATAGGGTCACATGGGTCCTTTTGAAAACTGTCCCTGCCCCAGGCCTGCGTCTCTCATCCCCGGGTCCACCCTCTGTGTCCAGGGATGACCACAGCTGGGGAGCTGGTTGGGCCCCCCAGGGACTCACACAGGGTTTCTTTGCCCTCAGCAGGTCAACATGCCTTACGTCATGATCCCAGCTTTCCCCCCAAGCCACCAACCTCTGCCTGTCACCCCCGACTCCCAGCTGGCTTTGCCCATTCAGCCCATTCCCTGCAAGCCAGGTAAGTGTGGGAGGGGAGGGTTGGCCTGAGGTCAGGGAAGGAGCCCAGGAACCACTCTCATCCATTAATGTGCAGTGTGGCCTTTCTGGGCCTCCCTTGGGGATCTGTCTGGTCAAAGAATAATCCCTTCTTTCTGAATTTCACTGGGAGAATGAAAAGAAATAGCACATTGAAAACCATAAAGTACTTTCCAGACATAAGAGGATGTTGCCTATCTAGGTCTAGTCCCCCAGTTCTGGGACATTTCCTGTACCAGAATATTAATGTTTTGAACGTTAACTGAGATTTTATCCGTCTCCCAAATTCACGCCCTTGCTCTGCCCTGACGTGGCGCTGCTGCCATCTGCCCTGTTGCTGAGGCTCAGTGACCACAGACCGAGTAGCAACAAGAGTCAGGTGCTGACTGGTTGTTGGGCAGCCACAAGGGTGATCAAATGTGGACTTTGAGCTCAAGGAACTTACGGTCTGGGGAGGGAGACAGAAGGATACCAACAGCTGGGGAATCTGGGAAGCCTTCTTGAGGTGGTGCTCGCTTGGGTGCTGGGGGAGTAGGCTTGTGAGGGTGAAGCTTGGAGCTGAGGGTGGAGGGCAGGGGCCTGGATCCTGAGGCAGGAAGCCCAAGGGGGTGTTGGAGTTGAGGGGGTCACATGGCAGCTAGTGGGATGTGCCTGGGGAGGGCAGTAGGGGCTGAGCGCGGACTTTGGGATTTATTTTGTAGAATGTGGGATGCGCGGGAACATTTCAGCAGAGGATGTGTTGTCACACTGGCTGTGGGTGGTGGGGAACAGAGGGGTACCAACTGGAGGTAAGATGGGGTAGGGGCTGCTGAGGGGATTCTAGAGATGGGGGATGACAGCCTGGACTAGGGCAGTGACTGTGGGGTGGAGGCAGAGATGGAATTATTAGGCTACGATCATTGATTCCTTATGAGAGGTCCTGGGGACAGGGCAGAGATGCTGCCCATAATTGATCCAGGAGGGGAAAGGGTTTTAAGTCAACTCCCGTTGGTCAATGCTCCCTGTTCCATGTGAGAGAGAAGGCAGGGGATATCTAGCCTACGGGTCCACCAGCAAGGGCTTTGGGCCGTGGGCACAGTTCATGGGCCAGCACTACTGACTCCTGGGTGGGGGAAGGGAAAACACAAAGGACTGAGAAAGTCAGGCCCTACTTTGAAGGCAGTTTCTAATTTGGGGTGAAGGAGTGGGGTCTGGGAATGGGGAGGGGTGAAGGGGGAGGACAGGTTGCACAAAACCATTGCACCTACAGGTGTCCATAGAGCCGAGCTGCAGGGGTGAGGAGGGCAGGGGCCTAGTTGTGGGGAGGGGGGCACACCCTTGCTGGACAAGGGGGGCAAGGGGCAGGAAGTAAGTTGTGGAAGACCTGGACTGGCTAGGCTGCCCCCTGGTTTGTTTGCTCCTGAATCCTAGTAAGCAGGAAGCCTGTGGCTGCCAGATGTGCCACCACCTCCTCCCCTGCTACCCCACCCCCCACCCCGTGGAGTATGAGTAACACCTCTCCCAGGTCACAAGCCTTAGGTGGTGCCCAGGTGCCTATAGCATAGGGTCCACACTCCCGGGCTCAGCCTTCACAGGTCCCGAGCCCTGCTTGCCCATCGAGTGCCAGCCTCATTTCCCACCTGCCCGCCTGCCACGCCCGCTCACGCCTCCCCTCCCCCCAGGAAGCCTGCTCCAGTCACCCCAGCTGAACAGAGTTCTCTGGCATGCCACCCATGCAGCCCATCTCACCGCCAGCCATGTGGTCAGTGGTTTGTCTACATGGCTTATCTCTCCACCTCAATTGTCAAGTCGGGGATGCTGGTCCTCCTTGAGGGAGAATGAAGCCAGCTAGGTAGCAGAGAGAGAGAGTGCATGTAGGGGGGAAAGGTCTAGAGGATGCGGCTGGGTTCAGAGTTCAGATCTCAGATCTTAGTGCTCCCATTTATTAACTATATGGGCACCCATGTAACTTCTCCCAGTCTTCATTATCCATAAAATGGGATGATGTATTGAGTACCTATTATATGCCACATACTAGGGGTTACGTTGAGATAATGCACATGAGGCCGGCTATAAACCAGGCAGCTGCTTTTGTACCCTGCATGTAGTAGGTACAAAACACAAGTACCCATAGAAAGAGTAGATGGTGTACCTGATCTCGTTTCACCATCGGGTGGGAACTCTGCGGTCTGTGGGTTGGGAAGGGCAGGGTGAAGATGCTGATCAGTGCCGGGCAGTGGGGGACGAGGGCACAGGAGGTCCTCAGCAGTGCTTTGGGGTTGGGAGGCCAGCTCCGAGCCTCTGCCCACTCTGTGCTGCCGGGACCTCGTCAAGCAGGGCGCCTGCTGTTCTGTGCTCATCCAGGACTTTTCTCCTTGCCGCCTTTTCCATAGTGGAGTATCCGCTGCAGCTGCTGCACAGCCCCGCCGCCCCAGTGGTGAAGAGGCCTGGGGCCTTGTCTGCTCACCACGCACTACAGGTACTGCCCCCACCCACTGGCCTGGGGCTCCCGCCCTCACCTGTGGTGGCTGGCTGCCCGCCTAGGGGACCATGGGGTCCTTTGTTCTTATTTTCCTGCTTCTTCTGTCTTCCTTTCCTGTCTCCTTGTCTCTTCTGGGTATGCTTGTCTCCTCTGTCCCTCTGTCACCCTGTGTCCCCCCAGTCCCTCTGTGGAGGTGTCCTTTGGTGTCTCTAACCCTCTGGGTCTCCCTCAGGAGCCCTCCCAACCCCTGAACCTCACGGCCAAGCCCAAGGCCTCCGAGCTGCCTAATGCCTCCAGCTCCCCGAGCTTGAAGATGAGCAACTGTGGACCCCGTCCTCCCAGCCATGGGGCCCCCACACGGGACCTGCAGGCCAGCCCCCCCAGCCTGCCTTTGGGTAAGCGCCCCCCTACACCTTTCCCTTCAGCCCTTTTCTAGGAGAGAGCTAAGAGGGCAGGATATGACCCTGAGCGTGTCCCTTCCCTTCTGTGGGTTACAGTTTTCATAAAAGAAGGGGTTAGACTTGCTCTCTTTGGCCCCTTTTAGTTTCAGCACTCAGTGTCCCGGAAGAAGATTCCCTTCCTGCTCTCCCCACTGTATCTGATTGGGCACCCTGAATCAGGGATTCAGGCCCTTCTCATTTCCAGTCAGCTGTCACCAGGACTCCCATGTAAATGGCGCCCCCTTGGGGATGTGCAGTGCAACAGAGGGGGAGGGGCGCACCACCCAAGGGTGGCAAGACATGAATTGGGTGTACGTCCCTCAATAGGCCCCTCCTTTCCTTCCCCTGTCCCATAGGCTTCCTTGGTGAAGGGGATGCTGTCACCAAAGCCATCCAGGATGCCAGACAGCTGCTGCACAGTCACAGTGGAGCCTTAGAAAGTTCCCCCAACACCTTCCGTAAGGTATGGGCTCCCACTACCCTGCACCTGGGTGGGCAGGGGTGGAAGACACAGCGTCTGAGGCTACCAAAGGGAAGAGCAGGGGAGGGGAGTGGGGTGCTGCGGAGGGGGCTGATGTACAAGTTGCCCTGTCTACCTAGGACCTCATTAGCCTGGACACATCCCCAGCCAAGGAGCGGCTGGAGGAGAGCTGTGTGCACCCACTGGAGGAAGCCATGCTGGGCTGTGATGTGGACGGTGAGGGCTCCGGGTACTGGGCTGATGGGCAGGAGGGCCCACCTCTGCTTCCCACCAGGGCCAGGGTGGGTCAGGTTGTGTCTGTCTCCAATCCCTTCTCTCCCTTAGTCTGTCTGTGGAGTCCCCTTATGTATCTGTCCCTTGTCTGTCTCTGGGCCCCTGCTGGTCGTACTCCTGGCCGTCCCTGGCCCTGTGGGAGCCTCCCGGCGCCCTCTGGTGGTCAAGTTGGGGATGTTTTTTTCTGTCAGCCCTGGAGGACTCTTCCTTACCCCACACTGGCTGCCCTGCCTGGCTGACTCCTCCCCTGCTCCCCAGGCTCCCGCCACTTCCCTGAGTCCCGGAACAGCAGCCACATCAAGAGGCCCATGAATGCCTTCATGGTGTGGGCCAAGGATGAGAGGAGGAAGATCCTCCAGGCCTTCCCAGACATGCACAATTCCAGCATCAGCAAGATCCTTGGTAAGGGCCAGTGGACGGGGTGGGGTCTCGGGGGGCTCTAGGGGCTCCAGGAGCCATAGTCCAGCAGGATCTAGTTGCAGGAGTCAGCTGGGTCTAACTGGGGCTTTCTGGGTGATGGTCCACGCCGTGGTGAACTCCAGCGGAATCTGATGGCTCGTGGGAGGCAGGAAGGATGTGGGACAGCTGGGTCCTGGAGTCTGGTACCATTGTAGGGCTCTTCTGCTAGCACATGCACCGAAGAACTCAGGCAGGAGAGAGTGTGCGTGTACGTTCTTTAGCTCCCCCACCCCATCTCTCTCCCTAACCTGTTCCCCTGTTTGCCCAGACCCTTGGAGCTGGCTCTGGAAGGAGACAGGAGAGACTGGTATTCTTGGGCTATCAGTAGAAAGGTTTTGAAATTATATGTCCTCTTTGGAGGCCAAGGAGAAATGTGGGGCAGGGCAGGTAGAGCTAGAAGAGGGCAATTGTTTCCAAACCTCAGCTCCTGGTCCAGTTCAGGTCTCTTGTCAACTGAGACACCAGGTATTTTGTCCTCAGCAGGGAGCCTCTGGGGATTGTTGGGGGCCTGGGTGGCTACTCTTTTGTTTGTGCAAAACATGCAGACCAGAGGCCTCCCAGAGTCGCTGTGTAGTTTGGTATGTGGGTGGGTGCTGTGTCTTAAGCTGGCAACTGGATATCCTTATACATGCCAACCTCATTCATTTGCTCAGTATCCCTGGAGCACCCACATTGGGCCAGGCCCTTGCTGTGTGTAGGTGCTTGCACATATATCTGGGGACCAAGACCTTCTCGGGGCTTCTGGGGTCTGCAGGGGGCTGGGGGTGTCAGCAGAGCCCAGCACTGACTGCCTGCCCCTGGGGGCTGGGCCAGGCTCCCGCTGGAAGTCCATGACCAACCAGGAGAAGCAGCCTTACTACGAGGAGCAGGCGAGGCTGAGCCGGCAGCACCTGGAGAAGTACCCTGACTACAAGTACAAGCCCCGGCCCAAGCGCACGTGCATCGTGGAGGGCAAGCGGCTGCGGGTGGGCGAGTACAAGGCTCTGATGAGGACCCGGCGCCAGGATGCCCGCCAGAGCTACACGACCCCGTGAGCAGGCCTCCCCAGCGCCTGAGACTCTGTGTGTGTGTGTGCACGCGCACGCGCGTGTGTGCGCGTGTGTGTGCGCGCGCGCAGCTCTTGTGAGTGGCAGGGGTTAGTGTGTGGCCTTAGTGTGGGATTCCAGGGGAGCTGTGTGTGTGCGCGCGTGTGTGTGCATAGGTTTGTGTGGGCATTATGTGTGTGTGACTGTAGTGGTGACTGTGATTATGGTGAGTCCCTGGTGGCTCAAGATATAGATTTGTGACTGACTAGGGACTAGTGGGTAACTGGAGAAATGCATCCATGGGTCCCCTTGACAAACTCAATAAAAATTCAGGGGTACTAAAAATCAAGGTACTAATAATCATACAGAGGATTCCGGAGTTGACCAAAACAAGCATCCTAGTGGGTTTCTTTAAATAGGAAGCTCCCTGGGGCATATGAAATATACAATTTCCCAAAACTGGATTTACACACAGTCCTCTGGGAATGTCTGGACCCGTGGCCTTGGGGCTGCACGTGTGTGGGGGTTTGTAGCTGACAGTGAATTTGCCATCCGAAAGCAGCCAGGGAGCAGGGTGTGTGTGTGTCTTGGAGCCAAAAGGGTGGGAGCTTGGAGGGCACGCCCTGCGGAGGACCGGAGGACAGCAGGGTCGGCGTTGAAGTGCGGGTGCATCTGTAAGCATGCCTTTCTTCTGTCCCGCAGCCCGCAGGCCAGCCAGGTGCAGATGAGCCCCTCAGATGTCCTGTACCCTCGGGTGGCAGGCGTGCCCCTGGCACAGCCCCTGGTGGAGCACTATGTGCCCCGCAGCCTGGACCCAAACATGCCTGTCATCGTCAATACCTGCAGCCTCAGGGAGGAGGGTGAGGGCACGGAGGACAGGCACTCGGTGGCTGATGGCGAGATGTACCGGTACAGCGAGGACGAGGACTCAGAGGCCGAGAAGAGCGACGGTGAGCTGGTGGTACTCACAGACTGATCCCGGCTACGTGGGCCTGGCCCTCCTCCCTGGGGAAGACCAGGCCCCACGCCAGCAGGCGCAGCAGCCCCACCCGGACTACGCTGGTACTTGGACTTGGGCATGCCTGGGAGACGGGCACAGCTGTGCCTTTGTAGATACATTCACAATGGGAGATGCCCCCTCCCCACCACACCTGTGGGCACACCTGGGGAGCTGATGGCCTGCGTGGGTCCTGCATGGCGGTGATGGGCTGGGCTGGCTGAGCTCCGTGGTGGCCCTTGGGGCTCGTGGCCAGGGGACACTGTATGATCCTCCCCTCCTGCAGGTCTGCCCACCCCAGGGGTATGGCAGCTACAGACCTGTTCCACTAGGGCCACATGCTTCGTTTCCATTCTTGTCCTGGCTGGACCAGCCACCATGGGACCAACACGCACCCCCCCCCCCACCACCACAGTACCCCAGATCACTCCTCTACCACGAGGATCGCTTTGTACTTTGTGCAAAAAGGTCTGGCTCTCCTCCATGTCTCTATCTTCTGCCAAGCCTTTCGTGCCTCTGGCTGGTGTGTGTGTATGTGTGTGTGTACCCATGTGCACAAGTGCACATGTGTTCTCATCTGTTCTTTCATTGCACAGGTATTTATTGAGTGCCAGGCACTGTCGCTGAGTTCCTGTGGGTGTGTCTCTTGATGCCATTCTTGCTTCTCCAGGGGGCTCTTTCTGTGCTTCTCTTTGTCCCCAAATTGCTACCTCTTTGTCAGTCTGGGTGTCTCAGGTTCTGTGTGTCCTTGGTGCATTTCTCTGTCCTTGTTTCTCTGCAGGGCCTTTTTTTGTGTCTCTCCCTTCCTCCGTGTCTGCCCTTGCCCCTTTAACGCCTGCTGGGTCTCTGTAAGCCCCTGGTCTGCCCTGGGCTCCCCAGCCATCCTCACCTCCCCTGCCTGCCCCTTCACTCCCTCCCTGACTCTGCATGTCAGTTCCCATGGAGCCATTTTTAGCTCCCAGCAGCATGGGAATGCGCTCAGCCTCCAAGGGGCTCTGTCATGGTGCCCCAGCCCCTGGTCCCAACCTGAGTGCCAGGAGTGGGGGCAGGAGGACTGATGGTGCCCCCTTCTCTAAGTGACAGAAGCCCTGGAGAGGGGGCTCTTGTGCAGCTGGTCTCCACTGTTCCATCCTGAGCAGGGGATGGGAGCTCCCCACCCCCACCTCGTCCTTGGAAGGCTTCATCCTCTCCCACCCAGCTATGCCCCTACACCTGCCCGCTCCCCTCCCCTCCCCCACTCTACACCCATAACTTGCCTCAACTCCTTGACCCCTTTCACAAGGTTTTTCCCTAAGAAAATCAAATCCTGTTGGCACCTGACTCCAAAGATCCAGAACAGCCCTGGGGCAAGGTGGGAAGGGAACCCCAAATCCTACAGGGACAGATGTGGAGTCTGTGTCCATTCCCCCATCTTCTCCCCTTCTACTTCCCCGAACCCAACTTCTCCAGGCTGTTTCTTTTTTTTATGACTGTAAACATAGATAGTGCTTTATTTTGTTAATAATAAGATAATGATTAGTAACTTAACCAGCACATTTCTCCTATTTACACTTGGGGGAATTTTTTTGTTTTCTGTTGACATAATAAAGACAGACCATTTCAGAATCTGGCCTTTGCTGGGATGGGATGGGGTGGTGAGGCTGGCGCAAGTCCAGAATTCCTAAATGTGCCACCAGCCTGGGCACTGCTGCCCCCGGTGGCAGCTCCGTGGAACTTCAGGCATGGGGCCAGGGAGGAAACATCCTAGGCAAGGGAGGCCCAGGCCAGATGCCACCCCCAGAGTCCACACTCGAGTAAGACCCTGGCCCTGCTTCAAGGCGGTGAGCAGACCTCACCGCAAAGTGCCCACCCAGCTCCTAAGAAAGAAGGCAGTGGTTAAGAGCACTGTAATAAGAGTCAGGAAGCTCAGGTTCTTCCCAGAACTAGCCACATGGCTGGGGGGGGGGGGGGGGGGGGGGGGGTGTGTGTGTGTGTGTGTGTGTGTGTGTGTGTGTGTGTGTGTGTGTGTGTGTGTGTGTGTGTGTGTGTGTGTGTGTGTGTGTGTGTGTGTGTGTGTGTGTGTGTGTGTGTGTGTGTGTGTGTGTGTGTGTGTGTGTGTGTGTGTGTGAAATCTCCCCTTTGGGCCTCATTGTCCTCATCTAAAAACAAGGAGGTTATGCCTTAGCCATAGCTCTTACCTTCTTTTGGAGAAGGAGCCCTTTGAAAATCTTGATGAAATCTGTGGACGCTCATTCCAGAAAAGGGCTCACATGGACACCACAAGCCCATTTATAAGCCCCCCACGGTACTGATTAATGAAGTAGCGTCTCTATTTATGTACTTCAGGGCTCTGTGACCTTACTCTTTGAAATGAGATTTCAAAGACCTATGTGTCACACTAAGAGAAATAACAGTCCCATAGACCTAAAAGAGCTGGGTGACTGAAACTCGAAATGCAACAAGAGTTGATAAAAAGACCAACTCTTTTTTTTTTTTTTTTTTTTGTGGTATGCGTGCCTCTCACTGTTGTGGCCTCTCCTGTTGTGGAGCACAGGCTCCGGACGCGCAGGCTCAGCGGCCATGGCTCACGGGCCCAGCCCCTCCGTGGCACGTGGGATCCTCCCAGACGGGGGCATGAACCCGTGTCCCCTGCGTCGGCAGGCGGATTCTCAACCACCGCGCCACCAGGGAAGCCCCAAAAGACCAACTCTTGTAGCTGAAAAATTAACCCCATTAATATGGAGTGGGGGCAACAAAGCTGAACAGTACCGTGTCAAGGAGTTGGACTTGGGTTGTATTAACAGGAGCATGTGTAAACAACAAGCAAGGTGATGGGCCAGTGTACGCCACGCAGTCCTGGTCTCGGGTGCTTCATGGCAGTCCCAGGCCCCTCGAGAAAAGGCCATTCTCACACTGGAGGGGTCCAGAGGCAGGCATCCTGTACAGAGGACTGGAGGGAGCCTAGTGGATGGACACGTCCTTCAAGGAATGGTTGAGAGGGCCAGGGATGTTTAGTCCAGGAAAAAGGAGACTAGGGTAGGGCAGAAAGGACAAGATTGCTTCCTTCAAAGCTGTCAGGTGGGCAACACATAGATATTTGATGTAGCTCGTGAGGTAGCACTAGCACTTGGCCTTTTGATGAAAGTCGCAAGGGTCAACATTTTTGGCTTAACGTAAAAAACTTTTTGACAAAGATAGTCAAAAGTGGTAGTGAGCTTCCCAACACAGAAGTATTCAAGCAGAGGCTCTTGAATGCTGGAAAATGGATTTCTAAATTGGAGAGGGTAGTGGTGAGAGAAGGTAGGTATGGTTGATTCCTGGGCCACAAACTTGGGAGTAAAGACACCCTAAAAATTAGGGTCCTAATCTTTTGATCTAGGGAGGATCCTGGCTGCTAGCCTTTGCTGATTTTCTCCCAGCCCAGCCTCCCAGAGCTTTGAGTCTCCTTTCCTTTGCCCTCCCCATCCCAGGTCACCGGCAGGGCACTGGCAAGCAGCAGAGCCCAGCCTCTTGGGCCCCTTGAGGAAAAGATGAAGGTGATCTTTGGGAAGAGGAGCTTGGCTGACTGTGGCGCCTGCCCCCTAGTGGTCATAGGGGAGAGTTGCTCATTTCAACTTCCCTGTCCATCTCCGCAACCCCTCCAGTCCCCACCACCACCCCTCACTATGTTCCAAACCAAATATGGGCAGTCTGGTCCGGACACTCGTGGCCGGGGGCGCCCTCACCCGCTGCCAGTCCTGAGTTCCTCTCACTTCCCTATTCCCAGGTCCTCTGTGGCCTCAGGAGAGCCTGAGGCCACTACTGCCCACCTCCTACTCCCTCCAGCAACCCTGTCCTGTCCTCCTCATTCCAGCTGCTGAGAGAGAGTCACATGCCCTGCATCCTCCTAGGGTGGGAAAAGCTCTGCCTGGGAACCTGTGGTTGGTGCCCTGGAGCACCCCCCCCCCCACCCCCAGAGAGGCAGGGCAGGGTCAGATGGGTTAAAAGGCCAGGAACAGCATCCTGGACATCACCATTACCTGCAAGGGTGGGGCACGAACTTGTTCTCTGCCCTCTCTGTGCCTCTCCGGAGGTTGGGGCTTAGAGCCCAGCGGAGATGAAGAGTCCAGGAGTGCTTTGCCCGGAGAGCCTGCTAAGTGTCAAGAAGTGGCCTGAGGGAGTGGAGCCAAGGCCACCCTCGGAGTCTCCAAGGGCTGGTGCTGAGCCCGGTGGGCAGGGGGGCTGGTTAGTGCGGGGTGGAAGTGAAAGGCAAGACGGTGGGCCTCCAGGCTTTGTGTGGGAGGGGTGCACCTCAACTCCCCTGCCCCCACCTGCCCACTCCCCTGGAGAACTGGAGGAATGAGGATACTTTCTCAAAGGCGGTAGTGGGATGGTGCCTGCAGGTTAATTTCTTTGGTGCTGGTGGTGGCCGGGCCGTAGGGGCACAAGATGATACCTGCGGGGCTCTGTCCCTGCCATTCCCTGCTCACTGCTGTACCACCATCTCAGTGCAGTGACATCAAGGCCCCAGGAGGCTGGAAACGAAGCTGCCTTCACAGTGGTTATTTCTGCCCTCAGCTCCAGAGGTGGATCTGAGAGGAACAAGGAGGGTGGGCGCTGCCATACAGTCCTCAGGAAGGTGGTGCCCATGACCACCTGACCCCACAGATGACCTTCAGAGGCCCTACCTGCTCAGCCCTGGCACCCTCCCTATGCCGGGGCAGATCTTTCACCCGTGTCCTCCACTAGCACCCTTCCTAGATGTGATACTGCTACACATCAGGAGCCTGGCCACCCTGGTTCACCATGACCTTGAACGAGGCCCCAGCTGCCAGGGCCAGCTCAGCTCCAGTGGTTGCCATGGCACCCTGGTTCTTTTGCAGGCGAAAGCCAAACAGGCAGAGTCCACCTGGAAGGCAGCTGCTGCTATTGCAGTTGCTACCACTAAGGGTACCAGGCGCCTTCTGGGGGCCCTGGGAGTGCAGCCTGGGAAGCTGGGAGGGTGCCCCACTCACCTTTGAGCTTCCATTCTCCCTCCCTCTGGCTTTCTGAGATAGTGACATACTGGGTCCGGAAATCACCCTTGCCTGCTCTCAGGCACAGCAACCTCCGGCTCAACTCCCTTAACGGCTTGGGGCCAGTGAGGACCAAGGAAGAAGTCCTGAGCACTTCCATTTGGGGTCTTACTGGTCCATCACCTGGATAGGCCAAGTTCTTGGAATGCACAGTCTAGTTCCCTCGAAGCTGTGCCCTCTCAGGGTCAACTTATTCTAGCAAGATGGTCAAAAGCAGAGGAGCTGTGAGACCACCAGCTCTGCCCAGGTCTACCCCAAATCAGGACCCCAGGCCTTGTGAGCCAGGTAAATGGAGGGCGTGGTGCCAAGTGTGCAGCCCAAAGGGACCCCAGAGAGGAGGAACTGGAGCACCCTGCCACCCCCCACCCCCCCACCCCCGGGCACAGGAGAACTAGTCACACCATCCGAGTCAAATCCTACCGGTGGCACTCAGACACGGAGTGGTCCATAAATGGCCGTTTTAATGCAGAAAACCATGATAATTTACAAATGAATCATTTTATAGGCCAGAGCCAGAAAGGCCTGAGAGGCTGTGAGGGCAGAAAGGAGGTGGAGGCCATTGGGTAACAGCTCCTTCAGCACCTTCGCGACCGACCCCACCCAGGCTCCTGCAACTGGGCAAGCCCCGGTAGTCCCTGGCCCCTGCCCTCTGACTCCCACTAGCCATTCCCCAGTGTGGAGACCGTAGGTCAACTTCAGGACAGAAGGTGGACGTGGAGAGACTGTTCCTTGGAAGTGAGGGCCTAGAGGGCAAAGGGAGGGAACAAGGCAGGAGGCTGCTGGCTATTGTCCCGCCACCCCACTCCTGGCTCCGTCCCCTCTGGCCAAGCCACAGCATGAAGCAGAGCCAGGCTTTGGTGGCCCATTCCCTCCCACAGCAGGCGGCAGAGGTACAGAACACAAGCCTGCAGCAGAAAGGGCACTGGAGGAGAGCACATGTCCTCAGGCTGAGGTTTGGGAAGGGGTCCTTTGATTGGATATGGTTTGGAGAAAGGGAGTAATCTCAGATGAGGTGGCTGCTGGGGGGAGCCATCAAACCCAATTCTAGACCCCACCCACCCCCAAGATATGTACATCCATCTGTCAAGAGTTGGCAGGATGCTGGTTTGGGCTCAGCACCTCCCACATGGGGCATGCAGGGGTAGACAGGCTGGAGGCTCAGGGCCCTGGAGGTAGAAAGGAGCCCTCCCACCTTCCCCCTTCCCCAAGCCAGGAAGGTCAAAGACACATCGAAGGCAGCCCAGATGCCAGGATGGCCCGGGGCTGGGAATGTTGGCCTTTCCAGGGTGGTTGTGGTCTAAGCCCTGGCTGGCTGCAGGCACGGACCCCCAGAGCTGGGGCCTATCGGCCCCTCAAAACAAGAATGGTCACCAGAAGCATCACTGGGGGCTGGCGACAGGGGCAGAGCCTTCTCCTGGGACACCCACCTGTCCCCTCGCCCACCTTGTCCAAAGGTGAAGAGCCCAGAGCAGAATGGAGCCCTGGAGCCCAGGTCTGGCCAGGCAGATAGGAGGGGAGGGATGGGAAAGCTGGTCACTTTGGCATCTCCAAGGCCGACACTTGAGGCTTCACCTTGAAATACTGGTTGAATCGGATCACTGCATACCTGCCAGAAGACAGGAAAGGGAACTGGGGGTGAGAGGGTAGCCAGGTGAGCCGTGCTGGGGCGCTCACACCATGAGGAAAGTTTCGCACCAGCTCAGCCCATCTAGGTCTGGGCAAATGGGCCCTAGCCCAGGCTGGGGTTTTTTGTTTTGTTTTGTTTTCACTTCAATTATAATTTTATTTTTCTTCTTAGATTAGACTGGAGCAACCCCTCCCCAAACATATTGGTTTGTTTGTTGAGTCTTTACAGCTCAGTGTGGTCAGTACGTTTACCTTGCTGAGCAACAGATCTCCAGGACTTTCTCATTCTGTAAAACTGGACTCTCATCTCCCCCACACAGCAACTGCCCAGCCCCCAGCACCCATTATTCTACTTGCTGTTTCTACGGATTTGACTACTTTAGTTACCTCATCTAAGTGGGACCATACAGCATTTGTCTTTTTGTGACTGGCCTATTTCACTTAGTACAATGTCCTTAAGGTTCATCCGTGTTGTAGTAGGTGACATAATTTCCTTCCTTTTCAAAGGAATAACATTCCCTTGTGTGTATAGACCACATTTTGTTTATCCGTTCACCCATCAACGAACACTTGGGTTGCTCCCACCTCTTAGCTACTGTGAATAATGCTACTATGAACACGGTTGTGCAAATATCTGCCTGAGACCCTGCTTTCAATTCTTTTGGGTATATACCCAGCAGTGAGATTGCTGGATCGTACAGTAGTTCTATGTTAACTCTTTGAGGAAGCACCGTATTGTTTCCCACAGAAGTTACACCATTTCACATTCCCAACAGCAGTGTGCAAGGGTTCCCACTTCTCCACCTCCTCACCAACACTTGTTATTTTCTGTTTATTCAAAAGTAGCCATCCTAATGGGGGTGAGGCAGATGTGACTGTGGGTTTGACTTGCATTTCTCTGATTTTTGTGAACACTTTAAAGCCAGCACACTGATTCCTTTTCAGCTGAGGGTGGGTGGGCAGGACAAAGACAAAGAGACTGGACCAGAATGGAAGACAAAATGATTCCTGGTTTTAGGGACATGTGTCTCTCGCACGAGAGGGCCGCCTAAGTAGTCAATACTCAAGTACAGTCTCGGTACAGCCCCTAGTATATCACTAGGGGCCACTAAAGGAGCAGCTGGGTCTGATACCTCATGCAGGGAGGCAGCATAGTCAGCTAAATCACCAAGGGACCTCAGCCAGTCATCCACCCCTCTGGGACTCTGGCCCCTCTGCTCTAAAATGAGGTTTGGACTCATGATCTTTCAGACTAATTTCCAGCAATTCCCTTCAGCACCGGGCTCTGTGGGGAAGAGCACTGGCAGAAAAGCCGGGCAGTGAGGCAGATAGCAGGCTGTAATAGGGGAAGAGGAATCAGGAGGCAGGGTGCAAGGGCTTCTGACCACTTCCAGAGAGGGACTGGGCACACGTGCTTCCCCAGGCATCCCTGGAGCAGTGACCCACCTCGCATGGGCTGGCTGGAACGGGGACGGTGAGCAGAGCAGAGGAATGGACCTGGACATTCTGTTTGGGGTGTCCTTTACCCCCACGTACTGGGCTCAAGGCTCTTCCTTTCCTCCACGCCCCTACCCCCCCACCCCACTGACTTTCAACTTGCTCCCTGCCCTGCACTCACCTGAGGAAATTAAAGTCGATGGTGGAGAACTGGCTCTGGATGAGGGCCCAGAGTGCCCAGAAGAAGTGAGACGCCTGAAAACACATCAGAGAAGATCAATGTAGTGAGCTCCCCAAACCTGTCATGGACCCCCCCATAGCTGGAGGGACACAGGCACTGTGGAAGACACAGAACTAAGACACTGGCAGAGACACAGTGGGGTCTCCCCAGCACAGGTGGGGGATATTCCAGAGCTCAAGTCACTGGATGGTATCTGGGGACTCCACTCCTAGAAAAAGGCAAGCAGAGTAGGTTCTACTGCCCTCAGGCTTAAGCAGACTTTCAGCTTGTTCCCCAGCCTAAGCCGGATCTGAACTCCAGCCCTTGCCGCTCCCCTACCCAGGAGAATCTTCAAGCCCAAGGTATCCAGGACAAGAGAAATCCCTAAGGCAGAACTCAGGCCTGGTTGCCAGTGGAGGGGGTGGCACCCCATCTGCAGTGCCCTGGCCACATGGGCATCAGAGGTCCAGTCGCTGGAAGACCTCTAAAGTGACTTCTTTCACCCCTTACCCTCTCTTCTCTCACAAGGTGGGTGAGGTTAGACAGTGAGTGTAGACATGAGCCGGGCGGCTGACCAAGGGTTCAACTGCCTCCCCAGAGCCAGACCCCCGCAGGGCCCCGGCCACCCTAGGCTCAAGGAGCTAGAGCGCCGTGGTTCTTGCCGCTCCAGCGACCCCAGGCCACGGCCCCCACTCCTGTGGCTCTCCTGCCCCACCCCAAGTCCTGCTCACTCTGGGGTTGGCTCTATAGTACCTCCCCCATTTTATTCCCTTTTCACGACTTAAAAGGGGCAGAGATCAATTAGCAAGTGGGAATGGTTACTAAAAATTTAGCAAGAGGAAGGCATAGGTGGAACAGTTAAGAGGGAGAACGTGAAAAAGAATCACTTGGTTGTACAGCAGAAATTAACATAACATTGTAAATCAACTATACTTCAATAAGTTTTTTTAAAAAAAGGAAGAACCTGAAAAGAATCAGTTTTACACCAATGAGGAAAATAGAATAGGCAATTTAAAATGACAGGTAATTAAAGATTTTATTTAAGTCTTCTGATATATTGTGAAATTCAGGGCAGCTGACTTGTCTTCCTGCTTATGCATGTAGTAAGACTAGTTAGCAATCCCCTTGGTGCGTACCAGTGGAGACCTGGCATGAACCATGTACCTTGGATAATCAGCACTCAAAATCAAGAACTGACAGCACAGTAATTTGAGAAGAAGAAAGAGCCTTGATGGGAAAGGCTTATATAGAGTTCTGAGTGAGTCAGTGGAGATAGTTAACAAGGAGGATTAGAACTGACATTCTCTATCTTCTCCAAAGACAAAAAAACCCACAAAACTTAAGGGATGTATTTACCGGTAGCATGAAAGGCTAAGGTTAGACACTAGAAAGAACTTGTCCAAATGAGAGAATTGCTAAAATAGGAAGCTGGGCTCTTTCTTGGAAGTAGTTTAGTTCTCTAGGAAGGAGAGAACCTGGACTTGATGGAATGAGAGGAAAGCAGGGAATAGGGTGTCAGTATTAAGAGGATGCCCAAGATGGCTCTTCCCAGACCCCCCCCTCTAGGTTGGGGTTCAGGAGCATATGATGGGACTCCCCCAGGACCTTACCCCTGACCCTGGACTCTGCTTCCTCCACCGCAAGGCTGTGAGAAGGTAGGAGCTGGGGGTGGGCCCTGAGCCCCTCCTCCCAGCTCTCCTTCCCCCACCCCTTCCAGTCACAAGCACTCACCAGGGCAAACTTGTTGACTTGCACATAGAGCCTCTCCACCTCCCTGGGGGTCACAGCCATCCCCTTCTGTGCCTGCAGGTAGTAGCGCAGCCACTGCAGCTGGGTCTCCCGCGCTGGGTACTGGCAGTAATCGACCTCATTCACACCTGATGGGGAGAGGCAGCCGCACGGAAGTTGCTGGGAGATGGGCCCACCTGGGGGTCTCCTCCAGCTCAGTAGGTGTTCCCTGATCCCCTCAAAACCTCCATCTCCTGTGTCCTGTGGGGCTGTGCAAAGAATGCAGCTTCTTTGACCACCAAACTCTAATGTGTGGAGGGTCGACCCCCATCCCAGCTGGGGGCACTGCTTTCAGTGGGCTGAGCTGGAGGAAAGCACAGAGAGAGGCAGACTCATTGAGGGGCAAGGCACAGTCCTGGAAGTGATGGGGACCCCCTAAGACAGCACCACTGTATCCCTGAGCCCTACAAAAAACCATGGCACATTGGAGGCACTGGGTCAAAGCCCTGAATCAGGAGCCTAGTTGTCTTAGATCTGATGCTAACCTCCAGTTAACTTTGGGCAAGCCCTTTCCTTTCACTGGCAAAAATCTCATTTGTAAAGCAAGGGCTGGACGTAATGCACCTCAAATACTGCTTCCTGAACCAGTGTTGAGCTGGTTAACCTAAAAACATCGCCTGGAGTGCATGGCGAAAATACAGATTGCCAGGCACCCACCCATGTCCAACTCTCCGGATGATTCGGAAACACAGCCAGGCTTGGAACCCCTAAGCTAAATGGCCTTGACTGCTTCTAGTCCCACCCTTCCTTGAGTCCTCAAACTGCCAGCCCAGCACGCACCAGCCACATCTTGGGCATGATGGCAGAGAGCCTAGATTCAGAGCTGGTACAGAAAGAAACAGTTTATTAAAGACAGGACCAGGACTGGGCCACCTTGTCTGGTCTCTTCCTCCCTCTTCTTTTCTTCCTATCTCTCCCAAGCTTCCCTTATATCTCTGGAGAAACACACTCAGTCTTCTGGGCCCCCAAGAGTATGGCTGGAGAAGAAGGTCCTGGCACAGATGTAGACACTAAGGCCCAGATAGAAGAAAGCTGTTCAAGGTCACACAGCCAGTTAGAGGCTGGTTCTCTCCCTGCTCCTGAGAACACAGGAGATGCCTCTCTCCTCTACTGCCCTCCTCCTTCCCCCCATGCTAGGTTCCTCCTCCTTCATTCTCAACTTGGAAGCAGGATGCAATCTGCCCCCCTTGGAGAAATTCCAGCTGGACTTTGCTCCAAGCACTGGGTGAGAAGGACATAAAATGCTTAAAAATTATCCCTTTTGGAAAGGCCAGTGGGTCTGGCAGCTGAGCAGTCACAGGCCCAGTGCCGTGCGGGTGCCAGCCTCTGCTCCAGGCCATAGCCTACAGCTCAGCTGCTCTGCCCAGCTGAGGCCCCATCTGGCCCCTGGGTGCCTAGATGCAGCTGGTGGCCACCCTGGGGAGTCATACCTTCAGGTACAAGCAGTGCTTGACAGCCCTGGTCACCTGGGGTTCTAGAAGGGACAGGATTGGCCTGTATTGGCCTGGGGAGTGCCTGAGGCTGGCCCAGGTGCTGGCTCTACAGTTGGCCTGGGCGTGCCTCACCTATCCTAAGCCATAGGGACTGGCCACGTCACGCCGAGCACCCCACACTGCTAGCCTGGGGATGTCCCTCCAGCCCCAGTGTCCACCTCCATCCACCAGTTGCCTCTTTAGCCCCACTGAATTGTTTAACAATTAAGCCCTCGAGCTGGAAAAACCTGCCCTTTCTTTACACAAATGATTCTATTGTACACACCTGCCTTTATGGAAGGACGGCCTACGGCCAGGACACACCCCAAATCCAACCTCTTCCATGGCCACTCCAGCCTCCCTCGGAGGCAGAAAAGCTCCCCTGCCTGACATCAGCAGCAAATACCAACGGGGAGCTTAGTATGTGCCACACTGGTGTGTCT
The DNA here is from genome assembly GCF_026419965.1 of Kogia breviceps. Taxonomy (NCBI): domain Eukaryota; kingdom Metazoa; phylum Chordata; class Mammalia; order Artiodactyla; family Physeteridae; genus Kogia; species Kogia breviceps. The sequence continues at coordinate 66,625,981 of NC_081310.1, read as the reverse complement.
CGCATATCAATACTACGAAGAAGGCCCTATTATCATCTCCATTTTACAGAGAACAGAGAAGGTAAGTAACCTGCCCCAAGCGTCATGCAGCTAGTAAGCAATAAAGCCAGGATGTGAAGTAGGGGAGTCAAGTTGCAAAGTACACACTTTTAACTAGTTCCACCATGATTAATCTCATCAGGCCACCAGGCAAATAGCCACGTGCAGCTTGTTCTGCCCCTTATCTGCCTGCAGGGCCCCTATTTACGACTGCACGGGTTGACTGGGCATAAAGGAGCTTGGACGGGGGGTGAGTGGAGGCTGACATCAAGCTGAGCTGGGCCAGCTGGCGTGGGCTGCGTCTGCCCAGAGGAAGGAAGGGGTCTCTTTAGAATTCACATGCCAAGCCGAATGTCCTCAGGGATCCTACTGAGGGCACATTTTCCTAATTTGTACGAAAGTGCCATATGGGCTAGCAGGGGCTTGCTTTGTGTATGTGGGTCTGCCCCGGCCCCGCCCCCACCCCTCGCCCATGAGACCTGGAGCTTTCTCAAGGAAGGCTGTGCCTGGCCCCTCCCTCAAGCTGTGATATCTTGAGGACAGGGGTGTCCAGCCTCCATTCCCCATGCACAGAACCCCCTCCAACCCTTCCCCTGGACCTGGCCCTCCATCACAAGGAGGATATAGGCCAAAGAATAATGCCCTTCTCACCTGCAAACTCATTGAAATGGTTGCCAATGTCAAAAGCTTGGTAGTTATAGCCGGCATATTCATAGTCAATGAACCGTACATGACCTGTGAGGTAGAGGAAAGGCAGTGAGGGTTGGCCCCAGATCTGGATACAGGGCTTGGTCAAGCTTTCACAGACCTCAGGAATGCACCCACTGACTCTCACTGGCCTCTGCAGCAACCCAGCCTCACCCAACTTCTCAGTGACAACTTTCTTCAAGTTGCTTCCTTCCAACTTTCCATCCGTCTGTCTGCCCTTTCCCCAGCTCCAGCTGTCCCTCTCACACAGCTGGGTCCTCAGACTCTCCCCAACTAAAGACATCTGTCCTCAGCATGGCTGAGGACCAGAAAATAAAGCCAAGTACTCCATGGAGGTGAAGCTATCATCAGGAACACAGGGAAGGCTCAGGGCAGCCAAGACGTCCTCGTTGTCAGGGGAATGGCTCCACAAACCATGATTTTGAGTTGTTTCCTGGCAAAGAGTTTTCTAAGTAGGAATTTGTTTCTTTGTCATTTCTCTCCTGCAGATTAACTTGAGACCTGCACCAGAAGGTCTCACTTAGCTTGTCCAAGTACCAGCCTGAGGAGTAGAACCCCAACGCCAGCTGATCAAGCAGCCTGAGCCCTGCTGCTGCCTGGCCACGGCCAGGGAAGCTATACCTTTGGTGCTGTCGTAGATGATGTTCTTGCAGAGCAGGTCATTGTGGCAAAACACCACAGGGGAGTCCAACTGAGGCAGGTGCTCCTTCAGCCAGGCCAGCTCCCGTTCCAACACCTCGACCTTAGGGACGTCTGCAGAAAGGCTGGACAGTGGCAAGAAAGGTGGTCAGTGGAGGGAGGGCTGATAGCAGACAGGCACATGCTTGGCCTCAAAAGCCCTGGGCTCTGGCCCCATCACCACCTCTTATTGAAGAGGGACCTTGGACAAACGGCTGACCTTTCAGACCCTCACTTTTGTCACTTGTAAAATGGCACTAACCTTTCTCGTCCTTCTGACTTCCTGTGGTTATTCTAAGAAGCTGATTAAAACACGGGCAGAAAAGCATTTTGCAAAGTGTAAAAGTCCCTGACCGAACAGTGTCCTGATACGTTGTGAAAGGGAGAGGGAAATAAGGATGGAGGCACAAGGAGGTGTCAGGGGAGGGAGAATGAATGTCCAAACTCAATTATTCCGGAAAGAACAAGGGCAGCAGGGGAGGGACGCAAACAGACCTGCTCTTGGGATGCTCAGAACAATTCCTAGGGGGAAGTGAAGTTCTCTAAAACAAGACCCCAGAGCTCCTCCAGTGGAAGGGTGACAGTGCCCTGGGGGTGGCGGCTGCACCGGCACCCTCTCGAGGAGACACAGGGACGTTCCTGAGTCTCCCTCCTGCTCTGGTGGCTGGCGTCATGGTTGGAAAGGACTAGAGATCATCTAGGCTAGCTTCCCATCACACAGCGAGAGCACTCAGGTCTACAGAAGAAAGCAAAAAAAACCGGCTTCTTGGGCCCACTCCTACAAGGCCAAGGGGATACTAGGGCCTTTCAATTGAAAAGCACTTGCTCTGTTGCAGCTCAATAACTCACCTCCTCCCCCCTTGAACTATGGGTGTGTTTCCCTGCCCCGGCCCCCTGCTTGTGTAGGAACAAAGATGCATGAAGGCCTCCTGTCCTTCAGCCCGCCCCATCCTGTGGCCCACGGCAGGCATTTCTGCTAAAAGTACATGTTGAGGAATGAATGAACAGGTCAGTCAATGATGTTCTCAGAGGTCATGGGGAAGTTGGGGAGGGTGCACTGTGCTCCGATGCTCTGAACTTTGCTCCCAGGAAGCACAGAGTTCTGTGTATACTGAAAAACCAAATAGTTAGAAGAGCCCTTAAAACCCTAGCCTCCTCCCCTCCACCCACTGGTGGTTCCAGGGTTTTATCTACATTCACATGACTCCTGTTTGCTTTCTTGTCCAGGGCAGTGAGGGTACACGCGGGAGGATGTGAATGAGACACGTCCTCTCTGACCCTCCCCCGGGACACCCCATTGCCCCTCACCCAGCCCAGAAGCCCGAATACAGGCAAGAGTAGTCAGCGACCAAGGCATCCCCATGTTCCCCTGGAAAAGGATGAGCAGCAGGCCCCCTCCAGGCTCTGAGAAGGTCAAAGCTAGAGAGGTCTCCAGTCTAACCCCATGGGGAATCTGAGGCTCAGGGGAGGGCAGAGACTTCCTCCTGCCTCCAGAGGTGTCTTACACAGCTGGATACTCCACTCCCTCACCTAAGAAAAGCAGTCCTCAGCCTATCCAAGAATCCAAAATCAAGCTGAGCCTCCGAACTGAGGGGGCCTCAGTGCCCCTCAGGGGCTCTGCACAAGCCACTCTGAGTCTAGGGGTCTATTAGGGGTGGGATGGGGGAGGCCTCCCCTCACCCTCACTGGAATTTATCTGTGTTGACAGGTCTGCATAAGATACATTTTAATCTGGGCTTTTCTTAAGAAGCTACCTTTTCCTTTAAGATCCTTTTTTTCCCCCTTGGACTGAGACCACCCAAAGACAAGAATTAGGAGGCTTCCTTTGGTTTGCCCAGGTCTTAGCCTGAAAAACACGTCTTTGACATCCAAGATGCCTGCTGCCCAGGCCCTGACCTCTGTCTGACCCCTACCCTACCCACCCCAAGGCCACACAGCTGGTTACTGTGGGAACAGTCCAGGCCTTCTACCTCCCTGGGCAGCCCTGCTTCCTTCCCCTGAGCGCTTGAAATGTCACCAGCTTTGCTACCTTCAGCCCTGACATCGGCTCTCTCAAGGCTGTGCGGATGGCAGAATAGTACCCACCACTGCATCACAGAAACTTCCACATCCCCGGCAGAACAGCTCTGTCCCTCAGAGGAGTAGGAGGGGGTGAAGGGGCTGGGGGCCCTCCTCAGGGAAGCCTGGGGGTTCCCCTGAAGGGACTGCTGCCTGGCAAGTGTCCACTCGGCACTGAGGATCCGGGAGGGGGAGGGGGAGGAAGTACCTTCTCCCCACAGGGAAAGGACTTTCTAAGTGTTCACACTTACAGACTCATCACCTTTGCCCTCATACCAATCAACCCATCCGAAGCTCCTCTTGATGCCCCTTAAGCAGTTATCAACCCCACCTTCCCCAGCCACGCTGGGTTCCTCCATGTCCCACCCAACACCAAGACTATCAAATCTGTTTCCACAAGATCTGACTCATCCCCCTATTCTCCATCCCTCCATGAAGCTTCCCTAGGGCAATGTTCCTCAGAGCATGGTTCCTTGATCCCCTGCCTCAGAATCACCTGGGGAGCCTGTCAAAATGCAGATTCCTAGGGTCTAATGCAAGACCTCCCAATCAGTCTCCAGGGTTAGGCTAGGAATCTGTACTTAGCAAGCACCCAAGGGAATCTCATGCTCCAATTTGGGAACCCTAGTCCTAGATGTTGCTCACTGAATTACAAGACTCCCCCAGCTGGCCTCCCTGCCTCGGAGCCTCCAACTCCCACCCAAATCTGTCCTTTACAATGAACCCCTGGCTCCAACACCTTCACAATGACTCTCCACTGCCTGATAAATTAATCTGGGCTCCTTAACCTGGCACTGAAGGCCTCTCCCAGTCTAGCTCCAACTCACCTCTGCAGCCCCATCTCCCACGACCCATCCCCAATCCCTCCTGAAGATCTGCTCCAGCCAGGCCCTCATCTACTCAGCACCCACAAGCAAGCTGTGCTCATGCTGTCTCCTCCAACCGGAGGCCTCCCTTCTCATCTCTGCCATACTACCTCTGCCAAGAAGACTTTCCCTGGTGCTTCCACCCCTGCATACATCACACACACTGCATAGCTAGGTCCTATTTGCACGGACGGTTTCTAAGCTCCTTGAGGGCAGGGCCCCTGTCACCTTCAAGTTTTTTGTTGTTTTAAATCCCAATCAATCAGTGTTTGTAAAATGAAGAACTGACTAAATCGGGGTTATTAGGCAACGACTGGACCTCAAGTGCTTCACCCCATCCGAGTGATCGCTCATTGCTGCCCTGCTGGCAGCAGGTTAGACAGTTTAGGGCAGGCATCACCCCTCAAGAGGCTCAATTTAAGCAAATTGATTTGCCTAAGGTCAAAGGTGAGACAAAAGAAAAGGAAGTTGGCCAGCTCTTCCTCAGGGCACACTCCCCTCCCGACAAGGTCACCCCTGAGGTTACACAGTGACAGTACAGTCAAAAGAAGCTGCAGTAACAAGGGTCATGCCCGAGCATCAGGCCTGGACTCTAGTCCTTGAATTGCCCCTGATGCGTATAAACTTGGGCAAGTCCCATCCTTCCTCTGGCCTCAGTTTTTCCATCTGTCAAATGAAAGTGGTGGGCTGGGTGATCAGAGGGTCTAGCTCTCCATGGGCTGTTCTAGTCCTAAGGGGGAAAGCAGTCCTCGTCCCAGAGCCATTTGACATAGAAGGTCTGAACATAGGCCGTCCTAGACAAGTGGTCCCAAAGCAGTGCTTCATAACCTCTGAGAGGGAGTATCTAGATAAAGTCATGTGTGCGTGCATGGGACAGAGACACACGACAGGATGGTTAATTATTACCATCTTAGAGGGAGAAGGAGATGCCCTTCCTCCAAACCTCTTCTGTGCCCTGATCCCACGAACATGTGGAGAAGAGTGATGTTCAGCTCCAGTGGGCAACATGGAGAGATCAGAGACCCACTATGGCCTTTACGGGGCGGGGGCACGGATGAGGACCTCAATTTTTTCTCCATGCCACCATCCTTTTCTCAGCACTCAAGGGTATGCTGGGAAAAAAAAAAAAAAAAGGGTATGCTTGGGAGTCAGGTATCTGAAGGCTAGAAGGACTCTCAGGTTGCCGGCGAGAGCATAAGGATAGGTCCAGGGAACTGCGTCTTACCTGGGCAAAGGCAATGTAAGGAGGGGTAGAGAGCGCCCCTGCCCGGAAGAGCAGTGAGGAAGCAGCGAGCTGTCAGTTTGAACAAGGTGAGAAACCAGGGCCCCAGAGCCACGTGGGGACAAGAGGTGCCCAGGCAAGTAGCAGGAATCGTGAAGTCCAAGGGCCTGTCAGCTGATGAGCTGAGTTCTTCTGACAGACTCTGAACTCAGCCTCACCCCACTCTCAAGAAGGCCGGTCCCTCCCTTCTCATTGCTCAGAAGCCAGCTCAGGTAGAAAGGGCCCTGTGTGGAAACAGAAGCCCTGCCTCTAACTAGCCCTGTGACACTGGGCAAAGCTTAGTCTCTGAGCTCAGTATCCTTCAAGTGAAATGGGGAGATGCTGACCATTGTCCCCGCCACAACCAGAAAACTGAAGGAGAAATAAGCACAGAGGTATAAAACCGTGGAAACAAGTTCCTGAGATTTCGTCAATCAGCCCAACTCTGCTTGGAGACAGAGGCTCAGGAATCAGGACTGAAGCCACTAAACCTTCTGTCGGGGCGGGCTGGGGAAGGGAGGTCATATTAAGGCAGCAGAGGCAGTGGTAGCCTTGAACCCTCTCAGATCTTCGTACCTGGGGTTGATCTCGTTCTTCACAAGGGTGAAGTAATTGTGCATCTTGTGCCAGAGGATGGGCTTGGGCAGGCTGCCATTGGCGTGGATGGTGTGAATCTTTGCCATTTCTAAGGCAATTAGCCTACAGCAGAAAACAGGAAGAGTAGAGTATGAGTGTGGGGCAGGCCCTCCCCAGCTCAGCCACTCCTGAGCATAGAGAAATGGCCCTACAAGGTCCACTGGGGCCAAGTGTGGGACGATTACAAATCTGTTAGGAGCGCTTGGTCCTGCAGAAGGAAGGTCTCAGCAGAAGGCATGAAAATGAGATAAGGCCTTCAGCTCAGTAGCTCCCCTTCCAGAACCAGAGCGGGGGCAGGGTGGGGGCAGGGGGCTTCAGGGAGCGAAAGGGCAAAGCAGTGGGCCGTTGGCCACAGGTCAGTGACCCTGCCCCACCCCAAGGTTGAGTGCCTACAGCAACCCCTGAGGACAGAGGGGTCACCTGGGGAGGGGGGCGGAACCCCTCCCACCCCCACCCCAGCCCCACCCCCTTGGACTCAGACCCACGCCCTCAGGGGGAGGTAAATGCAGGGCACCAAGGAATCAGGGGGTGGTAATGCCACGCAGGGAAGAAATGCTTGTCTCTTATCAGCCTGGTCAAGGTGGGGAGGGAAGCAGGCTGGCCCAGGGCAGCCCCTTCCTCTGCGGCAGGGAGTTGATGCTGGCGGCTGGGTGCCAAGGACGCAAAACAAACCAGCGTTCTATTTTCAAGTTCTCCTGTGGACATTATCCAAGGTCCCGGGAGAGAAGGAGGGGGCGGTGGGGAGAGGAGAAAGCAGAGCTGGGGAAGGTTGCTGGGAGAGGGCGGGGGTGGATGGAGGACTGACCGGGCAGAGAGGGAAGGCCTTGATAAGGACCCCAGCGTCTGAGGCCCTGTGTCCCAGCTGGGCTCCCCCAGTCCTCTGCCTGCTCTCCCTTCTGGAGCCCCACCCCCCACTCAGCTGCCAAGCCTCCAGCATTCAAGCTTCCTTCGCCTCTGCCTGTTGCTCGAATAATAATCACTGGGAAAGACAACAAAAGCATTGGCTGTCTGAAACCTTGTTACCGAGCTGTTCCAGCGACACCCCCTCCCCTGGCCACGTCCTTGGAAGGGACAGCCATTGCCCAACAGGATAGCAGGGCAGACTAGGGGCTCCTCCAGAAGCCCCCAAGGCTCCCACCTCCTAAAGGGTGGAGGGGGCAGGGGGCGTGGCAGCGACCGAGTGGGTGAGAGATGAAGGCTGTGCTTTCAGAGGCGAGAGGCCCTGGGGCAGGAGGGAGCCCGCCAGGGCTTGGGCAAGGCAGGGGAGCGGCCCCTGAGACCCGGGGTTCCCCTACCCAAAGGAAGATTCCGAAAAGAGCCTAAACAGAGTGTTTCCTTGAATATCAATAGGGCTGTTGTCTGGAATAGCAATGAAAGTAACCTCAACAGTCAGCGTTTTTATGCTGCAAAGCCTCGGCAGGAGGCAGAGGTGGGGAGGCGAGGTTCAGGGGAACCTGGGGAGGTGGCTCCTGAGGCCTCTTCCTCCCTGCCTTTCCCTCAGAGATCCACCTTCATGCCAGAAGGATAATGGTCTATCCTGGGAAAATCATCAAGGAAGGGTCTACCTCCCATACTTATCCCAATTTCTGGCTCTCCCCCAAATGTAAAGTTCTTCTTATTATCAAACCTAAATCCATCTTCAATCTTCCTGACAACGGTAATTGTTTCCATGAAAGAATGAGTGACAGCATCAGATTCCCAGAGGTGGCGGGAGACTGGGAGTGGTGGAGGACCTGACAATATCTGAGCTTTTTTGCACAAGACTGAGGGAGAGCTGGGAGGGGTACTGTGGGAGAAGTCAGGACAGAGTTCCCCCGGCCCCCGCTCTGACCTCACATCTCTAGCTGGGTGCATTCTGAACCATCACCTGGAGCCTGAGAAGACCCTCGCACAGGGCTGCATGTCCCACCCCCACCCCAGATACACACACATACAGCTACAACATACAACTCCACATGAATATCCTGAGGCTCAACCAGCCGGAGAGGCAGTGCTCTCAGATTTCCTTCTTCTAAGTCCCTAGAGGGCCTGCTAGGGGTTCACTGCAAATAGGGCCAGGCGCACTAGCTTGAGGTCAGCTGGGTAGCAGGTGACAGCTAAGAAGCTTCTTGGTCTACTCCCTGCGTGGGCTTTCCTGTTTCCCTTCAAGATTTGAAAGGCTCCTTCCCCTTAGGTGGGACAGGACAGATCCCAAGGGTCTCAAGCAGACCCCCATGCTGTTGTTCCCGGTGTCAGGGGTAAATTTCGGTTTGCCTCAAGCCTCACTACAGTCTGAGTGCCCTGCACATGGGCGTGGCATTGTGGGGAGGAAGAAGGAGCCTGCCTGACATCCCTGCTCAGCATGGTCAGAGGAGAGCATAATATGGGCTCTTCCTTGGTTCTCCCCCTTCCAGACCCCCAACAGTGGCATCCACAGGGCTTAAAGGTTAAGTCCGGTTCCTGGGTCCTACACATCCAGGTGTTTAATAGGAGCGGCTCCCTGGGGGCCATGGGTCCTTGTGAGCCTCTGGAAAGAAGCCTCAGCAGTTCCCCAAACCTGGGCTCCTATCTTGTCAGGAAGCCCAGAAGGAGCTGAGACTGGGGTGGGGAGGCATCTCTCTGGGTTGGTACAACCACACTCACCCTGGATAAGGCCCATTTTCCAGGAATGGCTGAGCCCTCGCCAGGAGCGGAGAGCAGGAAACCCTGAGCACTCTGGGGATTTCACTTCCAAGGCTCCGAGACATTTCCAGGTCAGACTTGGGATGGGTGGAGGACTGAGGCATGGGCCAGGAAGTAGATCCCCCTTTGGTCCCATGTTCACCAAAATTCTCACTTGCCTCCCCAAGAACACATCCTCCTAGCAGACCCCACTGAAAATCTACACAAAATTATAGCTCCTCTCCGCAGAGCAAGGCACATAAACACACACACATTTTTCATGCAATTTCAGGGAGTTCACAGATCTTAAGAGTCTCTTTCATGGACGCCACTCCACCAGGGAGGCTGGCCAACGATTTCAAAGCCCAAGGCCTGTGGAATCATGGAGATGAATGATACACTGGGCACCCTCCTCACCTGAAGAGCCGGGGCTCACGGATGTGCTCTGGCCCCAGGGCCATGCCCCTCATGTACTCGTAGCACAGCCCATTCTGGAAGGTGCAGTAGAGTTTGGGGGCGCAGCCATGTGCTCGCAGCAGCTGGAAGTTCCTGACCTCATTCTCCCGGTCCACCAGCAGCTCCGTCCGCTCCCCGTACACCCGGACCAGCACACAGTCCTGCATGTCCTCCTCCACGTAGCAGGCCACCAGCTTGTTGGTAATGCCATCAGTGAAGCGCTGGCATGGGGGAGAGGGCAGCACAGGGATGTGTGGGGCAGGGTCTCTGCTCTTGCCCTGTGGTGACCCAGCTCCAGCACCGGGTGCTCGTTTCAATGCTGAGCACAATCACACAGAACCCCCGTCCTTTAGCCCTCTCACTTAGTAAAGAGCTCAGCACTGCTCCTAACCCTCCACCCTCTCCCAATGCTTGAGGTAGACCAGAGAGTTCAAGAAAAAAATGGCAGCTTGGGCTCAGCCCAGGCGTGCTTCTCCTGGGTCTGCCTCTAGTGGATGGGATTTGGCGGTGGAGGAATTTTCACACCACTTAGCCTCCCCTCCCCACTCCCATCAGGCCCTGAAAGAAACCCCCATGGACCAGGATGCTGCAGAGGGAGGGGAGTCACCTAGGACGGGTACAGCCTGACCCGACTTGCCTCTCACCACCTGCCAGGCAGAGGGCCCCTTGCTGTCCCTCTTGCCCCATGCAGCGGCAGAGGTACAGGAGGGTACTGAGGTTGGCACCCACCCCAGGGCCAGCTGGTCAGAGCTCCTTAGGGCCAGAAGAGACAGAGAGAGTAGATCCTGGGCAGGTTCTCTGGGTAGGGCGACAAGGAGGAATGAACCATGGAATTTATGGGGCACGGTGGGAGAGAGCTGGAAGGGGCCTTAGGGACATTCGAAGTAATAAAAGGTGGGGAAACTGAGGCCCAGAGAGGGGAGGAACTGGAAGACAGCGTGTTAGGCCAGTGCTGGAATTAACCTCAGGCCTGCTTGATGCCCTGACGGTTTTACACCAAAGCTGTCTTTTATTCTGAAAATGTTACCCACTCACCCCTCCCCCAAAAGGCGTCTGTCAACCTTCACACATGGTCCTGAACCTCACCTTTCCCCACCCGGAAGGCCCACCAGCATGGAGTCCCTACCACTCCAGCACAAGCTGCAGGTGCCCACTCAGGGCAACATCGTCCACAGGCAGCTCCCAGAGGGAATGGGACAGCTGAAGACTCTTTCCAGAGGAGGCAGGTCTTGTGGGAAGTCAGCCTGAGGCTCCTCAGGGGGAGGCTCTGCCCACGTCTGTGTCCCTGCCAACGTGCCCAGCAGAGCGAGGAGGTGCCCTGTGTAGGGGGAGCTGAGGCAGAGCTAGGGGCGATGGTGAGGCTTTCCACGCAGCTCAGGGCTCGGGGCTAGCTGGAATTCCTCAGGGTGGCTCCTGGGACCAGCAGGAGCAGCTCGGAGCCCGGAGGCTTTGCTCCCACTATGGGGTGTGTGAGTGTGGGGGGCGCCCTGAAAAGTTCCTGCCTCCGCAGGTTTCAGAGCCGGATGGCTACTTGCTTCTGGGCAGCGAGGGGCACCGGCGCACGGCGACAGGGGGTGGGGCCCGCACGCACAACGTGCTGACAGTCGGCAGGTGGATCTCCCGCGTGCCCGAGAGCCCCAGGAGGAGGGGTGGGTGTGGAGGGCCGAGGGTGGCGGGAGCCTAGCTTTGCTTGGGAACTAAAATAGATGGAGAAAGAAATACATACGCAAACCACCATTTCAACCCTCTTCTGGGCAGCAGCCGCGCAGCCCTGGGACCGACACCCGGAAGGATGCACGAACACACGTCCACGCATCCCCGTTCCAGCCCCGGCGGGGCCCCATCCCCTGCCCCGCGCCCGCTCTGCTACCTTGGTCCGAACTTGCTGGGGCTTCCAAAGCGGCCGCAGCTCCCGGATGAGGCGCAGGGCGCCGGGGAGGATGTCGTCCTGGTCCACGGATATGCCGAAGCACGGGACGGCGGCGGCCCTCGGGGGGCCCGGCGGTTCCCGGCAGCCTGCGCCGGCCGCAGCCTTCTCCTCCATGCCCCATGAGCACTGCGGGCAAGGCGCCTGCCTCCTCAGGTAAAAGGGCGAGCACGGCAGGGGAGCCGAAGGGGGCACAGCCATTCCCTGCAGCCCCACCCCCTCGGAGCCGCCGCGCGGACGCTAGCCCCTGCGGGGGGGCCCGGCGCGGGAGTGGGAGTGGTAGAGGAGGGGCCAGGGGAAGTCCATGACTCAGGAGCCAGCGGCCCGCTTCAATCGCCGCCTCGCAGCTGGGCGCCCGAAGCCGAAGCCGACCCCGGAACGCCGGGGCCCGCCGCGATTGTGACATCACAGGCGGCGGGGCGGGGGCCGCGGGAACGCTCCCACCCCACCCCGCCCCGGCCCGGCCCGCTGGCCGGGGAGGGGTGCGCTGCCTGCCGCCGCGGGCGGCTGCGGCCACATTTACCTGGAGAGCCTGGCGGGGTGACGCCCCCGGAGAGGCCGTGACGCAGGAGGTGGGGCCCGGGTGGGGCCGGGGTGGGTGGGCCCGCAGGGCCCGCCCCCACCCGGGTCTCAGGCCCGGTAGCCCTCGGTTCACTTCCCCCGCTTCCGTTGCAACGAAGTGGCCTCCTCCTTCCCATCTCGGCCGGGGCCGCTCTTCCTGTGTAGCCTGGGGCAGGGCCGGGGGAAGCCTCTTCCCGCCCCCCACTGCGTCCTGGAGTGTGGAGATTCCGCTGCTCCCAAGAGGTCAGCTTAAGCTATACCACCTGTCCCCCAGCTTCCTGCCCCCAATCCCTGGACTCCCGGAAGAGGCTTCGTGGGAAAAGGCCTTTTCCGATGGCGAGGGGACTTTGGGGGATGCATTTTGGGGGTGGGTGTGCCAGTGGGGACCTCACTAGTCACCTGGCTGCGTGGGAGAGCTCTCACTGCATCACCCAGAGAAGTGCCTATTTCCCCACGTTGATCCTTTCACCTATTCAGGAACCTCTCAACCACAAGCTTCCTGTCCTGATTGCTGTCCAGAATCCAGCTCTGCCCAGTGGAACTTCTGCGATGATGGACATGTCCTATATCTGTTCTGTCCAGTGCAGTGGCCACCAGCCACATGTGACTATCCAGCAATTGAAATGCAGCTAGTGTGACATTTAATTTAATTTTATGTTTAATGTAAATAGCCATATATGGCTGTCTTATTGAACAGGGTAGAAGATGATTGGGGGGCCTGCCTACTTAAGGTCATGGAGCCCCGGTATGTTGAGCTGGAAACGACACTGACTCCAACCCTTCCTGCAGACAGTGAGGAAATAAAGCTAAGCAGGCAAGGAAACTCAGAGAATTGTGCTCTTGGCTCTGCACTGGGATGCTGGCAGATGTGGGAATGCTGCCCTAGAGAGGCCCTGGTGTTCTATACAATTCCAAGAGCCTGTAATTCTAGAGGTATGAGCTTTGCTGGGGCCTGGGTGGGCCACTCAGTGCCTCACCTTTTTCAGTCAAAAGAAGGGTGAGCAGCTGTCATGAAGAGGGACAGTGTCAGTGGCTTCATTCAGGTAGACGCTGTCTCTCATTCCCCAAGCTACACATCTCCTGCAGATCGTCCAAGGGGTCAGAGTGGGAGAAGACATCAGCCTGAGTCCCAAGTCTTGCGAGATGGAGGCCAGCAGTGCATACATGTGTGTGCTTGTGCACCTGGCCCCGTACCAGGGTGGGTGAAGCCCTGAACCTGTGAAGGTACAACTGTATGTGGAAAGGTGGGAAGCCCCCAGACCTGAGTCAGACGGGCAGCCTTCTAGTCTTGATTTTTCACACTTCACTGAGCACTCTTGGCCAAATGCTTTCATTCTCTGAGCCTCAGTTTCTCCACATGTAAAAAGGGAGCATCGGTCGGATCTCTGGTGTTCTACATTTTTAGGTCTTGGTGCCTTAGACTGCATGGGTAAATGGCTATGTGGGGTGGGGGGTTGCAGTGCCTGAGCGCAGAAGCCTGAGCTTGAGGTTGGCTTCCATGAACTGGGACCATATTTCTGGCCCACAGTCCACTGCCACAGCGTTAGTCCTGGTCCTCAAGGGGCTGGCTCTCTGCAAACTTCCCACCCAAGGTTGTGTGAACCTTCAACTCCACTCGAACTCCGCTGATGTCAGATGGATGTCATCAGCCCTGCACGCAGGAACCTGTGCTTGTGAGTGAACGTATAGTTTGTCATTCTGTCACGTTCCTGTCTGCACATGATCTCTTGGTTGTGCTTCCCTCTGTTTCAAACCCTAGTGAACCCAGGTACAGTGGGGTTGTGAACATGAAGTCTTTATTCTATTTGTCCTCAAAGTAGGGAAGAGCTGGTGCTGGGGGCAGGGCGCACATCCAGGAGGTGCTCCATGCCCCTGAGTGAGGGCACAAGCACAGGCAGGGGTTGGAGAGTCCCAGAGAGTGCTCTAGCTCTGGGCTAGAGCTGAGGCCAGGACCTGCAGGGCAGCAGAGGGCCTCAGCGGGCCAGGGCAAAGCCAATGCGATTGTTACGCCGATCAAACTCCGTGTAGAACTTGCGGATGAAGCTGGCACCCAGGACCCAGACTGGCCCCGTGGGTGGTGGGACGTCCAGACCATGGAGGGCCAGTGTACACAGATCATCACTATTGTAGGGGTCCTGGCAGTAAGCAAGAGGGTTTCCCCACTGCCCAGCTGATAACCGCGTTGCCTGACTCCAGCAGCCATCCTCAGCAACATCCCCCCCACCAGTCCCCCATCCACACCGGGCCTCCATCACATCCTGGCCCTTTGAACCATCATGGATCGCACCCCTCCGAGATGCAGGCACTGAGCTGGGTGCTGCTAACAATGCATCAGGCACAGCACTGCCTTCAGGAGCTTACAGTCTGGCAGAGCTTCTGGTCCTAGGCAAGGTATTTAACACCTCTAAACCCACTGAATATAAAAAGCAGGTGAGAGTATAGGAGCATAACATTACTGGAGGCATTTGATGAGAATGGAGATCAGATGAGCACAGTGATCCCCAAGTTGGGCTGCAAGTTGGAATCACCTGGGGAGTTTTGAAAACATTGATGCCCGGGTACCACCCCCAGAAGTATCAATAGGTATGGGATGTGGCTTATTACTGGGATTTTTAAAAGCTCCCAGGTGACCCGAATGAGCAGCCAAGTTTGAGAACAACTGGTCTAGCAGGTAATCTGTGCATAATGACCTGTCTCTTTTTGAGGGCCCCTGCCCACCTTTCCTCCCTGTTGCCGAGGGGCAGCCTAGAGTCTCACCTGTAATACATAGTCCGCACTGGTGAGCGTGTAGGCTCTGCCTCCGAGGTGGAAGGAGATGTCAGGGAGCGTGGGCACCTGGTTACAGTTCACGACGTACTGGCGGTGGGGAGGGTCAAGGGAGCCCCTTTGAGTGTGGGAGGTCCCCCAGCAGACACAGCCCCGTGCCTGTGGCCTGGCCCTTCTCCTGGAGAGGGCTAGGCACAGTCCCCAAGTCCCCAGTCCCCTCTCCCAGGGACCAAGCCACACACGGGAAGAGTGTGAGAGGCAGGAGAGGAAGGCCTGAAATGGTCTCATTTGGGACCAGATGTTTCCTAGGGTCATTTGGGGGCCTGGACCAGGTGGTGCTCCCCCCCACCCCTAGCGCCCACCCTGCCAGCTCCTTACTTCATCTGTGCTCAGCTCCTTGGCCCCCAGGGTCTCCATGAGCAGCCTTAAGGAGCTGGTGGGACCCGAAATGTAAGATGCACCGGTATCCACCACTACCATGCAGCCCTCCTCACAAAGCAAAGTGGTCGACCTCACAGACACCCTGTGGGAGGCCACACAGTCAGACAGACAGATGGGGCACCACCAGGCTGCATAGCTTTCCTGAGTGAGGGCAGATGATGGGAGGGAGTGCTGGTGGTCCAGTGATGCAGTGAAGGAGGGGTAATGCGCGAGCTGGAAGAAGAAAGGTGCTGCCCCCTCCCTCGGCATGTGGCTTAGTGACCCTCCGCTTCCTCTCAGTAGGCCCCCTCCCCTCTGAACCATGTAACTCAGTGTTCCCCACCCCTGGACAAAGCAGGCAGAAAGCAAGTATTGGCCGGACCTTAAGAAGCGGCCACGTTAGGAGAGAGGGCAGGATGGTAACCCTGCCCCTTCCAGACTCCACCCACAGCAGCAGCAGCATTTTTAGAGAGTGAGGAGGGTTGAGGATTCCTGACCCTTTCATTCTGATCTGCCAGGAGCCAGTCTTGCTGACGCTCACGTAGTGGAAATTCTCTTGGTAATACTGGGGGTCGCTGCCTCCCAGCACGATCTCTCCCCCCAGCAAGTGGGAATTCCTAAAGGGAAGATCAGAGGCTCTTGGAGACCCACAACCTCGAGACTCAGTAACCCCAGCAATGAGGGAAGTTGGGCACAGGTGCAGGGTGGGGCAGAAGAAGGCAGGGCAGATGGCAAGGCTAGGGAGCTGCAGAACATGCCGCTTCACCACCTTTCTTGCCCCTTCCCAAGCCCAGTCAGAGGTGGTTCCAGGAGAGTCTGGCTGCGCCCAAGAAAGCACCCCCAGAGAGGTCACAGAGAAGGAACAGGCACACGGACAGTGAGTAGAAAGCAAACAAGACACAAATCAGCCCCACCGTCACTTGGGTTCGGGCAGCTGTGTGCTGAGCAGGTGCACGGGAAATGGGATGGGCCTCTGGGGGCTGTCGGGTGGGGCTGGGCAGGGACATGAGGAGAGCAGGAAGAAGGAGCAGAGAACTTGGGCATCCAGCAGAGCCTGGGCCTCCTGAGGTGAGTTTTGGGCAGGAGGCATGTGTGATTCTGGGCCAGGTGCTCTGGAGGGTCAGAGCCAAGTTGGGGGGGTGGGGTTCCATCTCCTTACTTGGAATTTCTGCAAGGAAAGAGACACAGCAGAAAGGAAGAGTTTGTTTCAGGTGAGCCCCGCCAGACTGTTTGGCAGTGTGGGTATTACACACTCTTTTTACCCTACAGGCAATGGAGTCACCAGGAGGTGAAGTCACTTGCCTGAGTGGAGGACTGGAACCAGGGGTCCTGGTGCCCAATCCAAAGCGGATGCCCCTTGCTTTCCTCTCCTCCAGGTGGCATGATGCCTCCCAAAGCTCAGGGCCTACCTTAGGGCTGGTTTCCTCTATGTGTGTGTGTGAGAGAGAGAGACAGAGGCAGAGACAGAGAGACAAAGAGAGAGAGAGAGAGAGAGAGATGGGATTTTCCAGCATTCATAGTAGAAGGCAAGTGTGCATGCACATGGGTGCACAGCGTGTAGCTTGCACGTCATTGGTGCAAGTGCAGCTAGTTGCATTTTTATAAATCCAGTACATATGCACATGTGCTAGCACAATTTACCTCTGCGTCTCTCCCGGCACTTCAAGATCTCTCTGGATGTTCCCTCCTTCTCATCCCAGTGTAGAGGAAGAGGCAGGCCCTCTCCTCAACAAGGCCCGCCTTCCTCCTGTTTGCTGGAATCCTACTCCCTTCCATGGCCTCCAGACTCCTATACCCTCAGTTATCTCCTCTTTTTTCCCACATTTTCAACCTCTCACTTTCCACTGGCTTCTTCCTCCACCTGCAAGCATACTCAGGCATCCTCCAGCATTTAAAAACACCCACCCTTCTTTTCCCTGCTTCTCTGTGCAGCTCTGTCTGCACCCCACCTGGCATTCCCTCCCTTGACGAATTTCTCAGGGCAGCCTACATCTGCCTTTGCCTTCCTGACGCACATCCACCTCTTCACTGCTTGCCATCTGCCCTTGCCTGGCCTCTACAACACCTCTTCCCAAGACTGCCCCTCACAGCCAATTGGTGGCCTTTTCTCAATTCCCTCCCTTTCTCTCATCAAACCAGACACTCCTTTTCATTTCATCTCTGTGATTTCTCTGGACACTGACCCTCCCCTCTGTCCTCACTGCTACTGGCCTCCTTTTCTCACCCTTATGATCTCTTGTCTCCAGTTCATACCCGGCAGCTGAGAGCAGATCACATTTCTGCTCAACAGCTGATAGCAGCTTCCCCAAGACTGGCTGAACTGCACATAAGCTCAGCCTAGAGTTGAAAGCATGGGTTTTCAGCCTCATGTCCCCTGTTGTTGCCCGTCGCATTGTAATGTTTCTTGTCCTCCCTGCCAGACTGTAAGCTCTGTGAGGGCAGAGACTCTGTCTTGTACACTGTGTTCATGGCTGTACCCCCAGAGCCTCGCACAATGCTTGTCATATCAGCGCCCAATATTTGTTGAATCAGTGGATGAGCAGATAAATGAAGGGATGAATGAATGAATGAAATCAGCTGTCTATGTGAGAGAAGCCAGGGCCCTTACAGGGAGGTCCGCCAGTCACGGCAATGCCTTACTTCCCATCACCCCCACTCTGCATTCTCCTCTTGGTCTAGAGCAGTGCTGACTGAACAGGAAGTAAAAGAACTTTCCACAAAGATGGAAATGTGCTACACCTGTACTATCCAAAGTGGTAGCCACTAGTCCCTGTGGCTGCTGAGTACTTGAAATCTGTAGTGTGATTAAGGATTTGAATGCATAATTTTAATTAATTTTAATTTAAGCATTGGCTTCCATATTGGATAATATAGCTCTAGATATGGCTTGAATACCACCTGATCCTGAATACATCAAAATCCTGGCCCAGGACTCTCTTCCTACTCTCCCAGCTCTCCTGCCTCCTTCCCTCTCCCTGCCTCTGCCCCTGGAGTCCAGGCCTACCTGCTGTAGTAGACAGAGAAGACGTCCTCCTTCAGCACCCTTTGGGAGAGGATGTGGTCAAAGACGGGGGTGACCCCCCCAATGGCCTGTGCGGGGAAGCCCATGCCCAGAACACCATCAAACTTGGCCAGCATGAAAGGTATCAGGGGCAGCTCTGTGACCTCTCCAAACGTCTGTGTGACGGTGATTCCGCCCACCTGTTGGAGGAAGGACCAGAGGAGACCAAGCCCATGGCCTGTACCCTGGCCAGGGTCTGGTCTAGGCTTCCATACTGGGGCCCCCGGGCACACACAGGCCCCAGGGTGTGACGATCTGGGGTAAGACCATTTCATCAACACTACATGCATATCACTTCTCCTAATAAACATGTAGGCGTCAGAGTCCAGAGGGACTGAAAGGGGCAGAGGCTGAGAAGGTGGTATTGCCAAGCAGTAGTAGAAAAGATGCCAGGAGCTCCCCAGTGGCCCAGCTTTCACATAGGCAGGACTGGGTTTTGGTCCCCTACCCCCATGATGGGCCGAGGATTTCTCCAGCACAGCCAGGCCTGCCCTTCATGATTCTTTTTCCCTAATGTCACAGACAAGGGGGAGTAAGGGCTCACACTGATTTCCTCTCAGTTCCATATGTACCCTTCCCCTAACTCTGTCAGAGCAGTAGCTGGAGAAACCCAGAAATGGAGGAGGGTCAGACACAGGCCAAGTGACAATGAAAACCATGACTGACCTTAATCCCAAACTCTAAACTCAACTATGACCTTAAAACCTAAGCCTGACTCCCAAAGTGTTGCTGACCATAAGGATGACAATACCCCTGACCCTGACTCTGACTCTGGATTTCAGTCTAGGGTCTAATTAAGAGCCCAGTCAGAGCTGGGTGACCTCAGGCAGGTTACGTGACTGCAGGCTGTGGGGCTCAGGACAGACCCTATGAGTGCATTAGATGGAAAGGCCTTTACAAATCACCCAGGTTGAGCCAGGAGCTCAGGTCTGCTCTGCCCCAGGTGCTTTGCAGCTCTGGAGAGAAGTAGCAGAGGTGGGTGTTCTTCAGCTCTCCGGGCTCCAAGGTGGACTGGCCTGCACCTTCCCCAACCACAGGCCCTAGGGTGGCAGGAAACGTCTAGGGACAAGAAGGGCAGGAGGTCAGATGACCTGGGATGGCTTCACTTACAGTCACCAGGTCCTGGCTCAGGAAGCCTTTGACCTTCCCAGATCCATAGTGGATGGTGAATTCCGTCCCATTCTCCACATAGCTGGAGGATTCCGAGGAGTCGTAGAGGCTGTGAATCTCTGGCAGGGAGACATAGGCTCAGGGCCAAGGGAGGCCCAGGCAGGGTTCTCGAGGGCAGGCGCTGGGTATGGCCCATGTGCTGAGGCCTGAAGTGCCGAGACAGGGTGGCCCTGAGCTTGGAGGCTTGGAAAATGTGTTTCATCAATCGAGGACTGTGTATCTTGAGCCCCTGTAATGTGCTCATATCTCTGAGAATTTTGTCCCAAATGAAGTATTTTAAAGTAATTGCTAATACTAGGGTGGGGAGAAGATTCCGGTCAGAGTAAGCATTTAGTAAGTTCACTGAGGGTAAGGACGGCAGAGCCCAGGAGCCTGGGATGGGTCTGAGAATTCAGTCCTCTCCCAATCTCAGGAGGAGTGAGAAATGGCTTTTTGGGTGGGCTGGAGGCTCCTGAAGCCTGCTTTTTTTTTTTTTTTTTTTTTTAACCTTGGTGGCCATATAAGAAAAATGGGGGACATTTTCTTCTTCTCTCTTCTCAGGGGCAGTGAGAACAGAGGCGGAGAGGAAGCAGCTCAAGTGGTAGCAGGAGGGATTTAACTGGGTGTGAGGTGGGACTGCCTAAGCATGACAGGGCAGGGGCTTTGAGGAGGCACCCCAGGTGTCGGGTCTCACCACAGGCCGTGTAGAGAGGGCTACATTTGGTGGATGGCACCCAGAGGTTGGCTGAGCCCGTGTCAAAGATGACTTTGAAGGTCTGTGGTGGGGTGCCGATGCTGATCTCGCCATAGTACTGGGTCTGCAGGGATGAAACGAAAGAGGTGGCTTGAGGGGCTTGGGGTGACTTGGGCCTTGGGGTCTTGCCTGATACCCCCTTTGGCACTTGGGGCCAGATGAGGCAGATCAGGCGGCCTCTCTGGGCTTCCATTTTCCAGCAGGGATGGGGTGGGAGGCTTAGCACTGTCTTATGACTTCCCAGGAAGTGGGAGGCTCGGTGAGACAAGAAGGCAAAATAAAAGTACTGCAAATGAAGCAGGAAGGTGCCCCAAGCCTTAAGGAACCTCTGATGCAGTAAGTAGTCAAGCTGCACTGAGCCTGGTCACAGAAACCTGCATCTGAGGTCATACACCCCTCCTGCCCACCCCTGACACCTGGGCTTGGGGCCCAGAACCTGGATTCCTGAGTTCCAAACCTGACCCTGCCTCTGGGCTCCTTCCTACCCTCTGTGCCTCAGGCTTTCCAGCTGTGAAATGGGAATTGCGTGAGGTGCTCAAAAAGGGCAAAGAAAGCCTTAGGCCCAAGAGAAAAAGGAGAGGGCAGGTGGTGGGGGCCAAGGGACCGAGCTGGGCACTCACATCCAGGTAGTTGGTGAGCACCACGGGGGAGCTGCGGTTGCCAAAGGAGGGTGTCTTGGTGAGCTGGCTCCACTCAGCGCCCAGCCTGGCCACGTCCACGCCTCGCTCCTTCAGGATTTCCCAGACGGAGGGCATTTTCTTGAGGAAGATCCTGGCCCATGACGGAGTAAGAAAAAGTAGAAGGGCTCTGTCCTGCCCCATAATAACGGTAGAGTTCTGGAAACTTCTGACACAACTACCCCTAACCTTAGCCCAGGCACCTAAGAATCACTCTTGAGCCCTTAGCCCTCTAAAGGAGAATTTACAAACCTCCATGGTCACCTACGCTGGTAGTAAATAACCCTCAACTAACTCCTTCTGTCTTCTAATTTTTTTTTTTTTTTTTTTTTTTGCGGTATGCGGGCCTCATTGTTGTGGCCTCTCCGTCGTGGAGCACAAGCTCCGGACGTGCAGGCTCAGCGGCCATGGCTCACGGGCCCAGCCACTCCGCGGCATGTGGGATCTTCCCAGACCAGGGCACGAACCCGTGTCCCCTGCATCGGCAGGCGGACTCTCAACCACTGCGCCACCAGGGAAGCCCCTGTCTTCTAATTTTGATCCTTATCACTGCAAGGCCATTTGTTCATTCATTCATTCCATAATCACAGGTTGAACACCTGCTCTGTGCCTGCACCGTGCTGGATACTGGAGATATAAAGATCATCACTGCCTTCAAGGAGCTCCAGCAGGCCAGGAGACGAGGAGGAAACAGCACTGACTACCCCTCTAAGGAGTTGAAGGCTGGGAGTGCCCCTCTTAAGGCTGGGCAGGAGGGGGCAGTGCCACATGGGGCCTGCAGGTGGCAGCAGACATCCTCAGTGGCCCGTGGGGGCTGTGGGATGCTGCAGGCAGGCTCCCAGCCAGGACCGTGAGGTGGAGTGGACCGACTGAACTGGGTGCGGTGAGGGAGAGGTGGGCGTCTCCAGAGTGCCTGTGCAGCCTGTCCTTGGAAAGATGTGCCTTCTGGAGCCTAAGTCCCAGTCCCTCGGCTTCTTGTCCTGACACTTTCCTATCAGCGCTGGGAGGCAGAATTAGACCTGGGAAACTCACAGCATCCTGAGCTGCCACCACATGAGTGCCAAACACTGTGCGTGCCACCCCACCCACGTAACCCTCATGACGACTCTGCAAGCTGGCTGTCGTTATCCTCACTTTATGATAAGGAGTGAGGTGCCTCAGAAGCTATGGAGCAGACATTCAAAGTGGCGTGATCGGCCCTGTTTCCCATATAGGGTCCCCTGGGCTCTGACATGAAGACTGTGTGCCAGAGGCTGGAGGATGTCCTGAGCTGTTGGTGGGGGGTCCCAGGGTTGCAGCCCAGTGTCTGGAGTATCCCTCTTTCTTTTCCTGTACTTGCACTCTCCTTTCCCGCTCACACCCCGTGTATTCTGTGTACCCCATAATGCCCACAAACATGAAGGCAACTTTCATGCCTGTCGGTATACTATTTTAATGGAAATGACTCGTCAAATTCATAACAAAGTCTGCTCTTCAACAAAGTATTTTCACAATTATGACCTTCTTTGATTCTCAGCCATCTCATGAGCTGGGTAATTTTACCATTCTCATTTTACAGATGGGAAAATGGAGGGGCAGAGAAGGCTTGACCCCAAGGAGGACTCATTTTCCACTATTTACTATGAACAACCTCAGCTCTGGACCTTTACTTTTACCTTTTTCCTTTTAGAAAGTCCCTTCCTTCTCCCCTTCCCCTTCCCTCCCCACACCCCAGCACGTTCATCCTAGGAAGCCTGGCATGCACCCCCGTCCCGGGAAGCTTGCCCCGTGAACTCCCTCCACAATGGCCTCACCTTTCACCGGGTGCTCACAGCCAGCACTGCACAGCCTCATGCTGCCTGGTGCTGAGGGCATAGTGGTTGTGGGGGCATGCTTGAATCCCTTCCTACCAGCGTGATTCTGAGCAATTTACCTAACCTCTCTGGGCTTTTTCTGAGCCCCCATTAACTCCTCTGTAACAATGGACTGAATGGTAGTACCTACCACGGAGAAGCACTTTGCAGATTAAGCAAGCTGCCCACTGCTCGGTAAGTAAAAGGCATTTGCGTATGCAAAAGGCAATGACACACCTTGAGAATGGGGTCTGCTGTTTGGATCTCCCAAAGAGCCTTGCATCATGTCCTGCACATGGCAGGTAGCAAAATTCCTGTAAGTATGTTTTGAAAGCCTGACTCCCTCTTCACCTTGGCCCAATTCCATTCTTCTCTTTCTGAAGAGAACAAGGGAGAATGTTTCTACCGTTCCCCGCCTTTATCCTGAGGGTAGGGCCGCTCTCAGGCACACGCTGCTGCTGGGAAGCCCGCCGCCCCCGCTCTCTCACACCATGCCCCCAACCCAGCAGCTACTCCCCATGAGCCTTGGAGCAGGGGAAACCAGCTTTGGAAACAAAAGGCCCAGTGTGTGCCCAGGCTCAGCCTCTTACTTGTGACCTCCAGGAGCCTCAGTGTCCCCAGCTGCAAAATGGGACTGCTGAGTTGTTTGGGGGATGATTTGAGATGAGATACGGGAAACGATCCTGTGAATTCCTCAGCATTTTACAGACTTAGCAACTATTACTGTTATTAAAACCTGCCCTCTTACCTTCAGGTCTTCTGGTTCCATCTGCACTCCCCAACCTGAAACCCTTTTTCCACAGGCCCCCCACCCCCCTGCCTCTCCCCTTTTGCAGCCTTGAAGAATTGCTTGTTCCCACAGGGCCTGGCACCAAACATGGATGTTAGGTCTCTCTCCTCCCACCTTTGGGCTGCCTTAAGCCTTTCTTTTAACAGTTGTGATAATCCACCCTGGAGTATGGTAGCAGCTGGGTTTTTACAGCGTGCCTGCACCAGGCTGAGGGATTTACATGCAATATCTCATTCAGTCTTCAAAGTAGCTCTGTAAAATAGGTGTTTTAAAAATGGTAAACTGAGACCTGGAGAGGTTCAGTGTCTTGCCCGTGGTTCCAGAGCTAGTTGGCTCTGCTAGTGGAGCAGAATTTAAACCAAGACTACCCAATTCTGGAAGCCTTGCATTTAATCACTATGTTGTGCTGCTTCCCTGGTAGACTTAACCGTACTGCGCCCTTCTTAGTAATTAGGCTGTGAGCTCCTGAGGGGCAGGGAGTATGTCTCAGTCATCCCTGGGTGCCCCCACTGCCTAGCATGGTGATCTATGCAGGAAGTGAAAGCTCTGGTCAGGGATCAGAAGACACTGCTTCCAGGCTTGACTAGCCACTGCTGTGGCTGTGTTATATTGGGCGAGTCACCTGACCTCTCTGAATGGAACCATAAACCTTGCTGCCCTCCTGGTCGTGAGGACTGGGTGACATCACATATCTGAAAGCCTAGGTGTTAGGAAAATGAGGCTCCCTTCTCCCCTGCCACCCTCTCTCCCAGTTACCGTCTGAAGGTGCCAGTGTCTGCGGGGAGACTGAAGGTGCAGGAGCCCCACAGCACCAGCAGGAATCCCCAGCGAGGCATTCTGCTCCACTGGTCCACGCCTCCCCTGGGTCCACGCTTTGCCTGGGTCCCAGCTCTCTCTGGGATCCACTGAAGAGCCCTTCTCCTTTTGTACGCTCCACACTTGGGATGGCTGCGGTTCTGCTCTGCCCTAATTTATTACCGTGGGGCAGATGGCAGGGCAGCCAGTAATAAATCCCTCCGTGGGACTGAGCTACGTGGGTGAAGGGTGATCAGGCTTCTGACGCGGAGCAGGGGAGCCAGAGGAAGGAAGGTTGTGGGAAAGCAAGGCTGTGCCCAGTGACGCCAGTAGCCCTGTCTAGACCTGGCCCTGTGACCCCTCAGGGAAGACAGAGGCTGATGAGAAACAGCACTGCTAGGGGACAAGATCAGGGCTGGGACAAGCACGGAACGCAGGTTTCCAGACCCTTAGCCAGTCTCCCGCACCCCTTGCCTTTGTAGCTCTGTCTTCTGGGTTAACCTTGGCTGTGCCCCTGACTAGCTAGCTTCTCCTAGGCTGCATCTCAGTGCTCCCATCTGGAACATGGGTGACCCCTCCTGGCTCGTTCCCTGACAGAGCCAGACCCAGAGGCCTCGATGCTGCCTCCCTCCAAGTCTCTGTCGGCAGTGGCTGTTTATGGGAAAGTGCAGCACAGCCCTTGCTCTGGAAGTAGGGACCTAGGGTCAGGGGGCGTGTGTCCATCCTCAGTTGACCTAGTATTGGTGGAAGGGAAGGGTAGCCCTGGGGATGTGGGGAGGTGGGGCAGCTGGTCTTCCAACCCCTCCTCCTCTTTCTGCTCGAAAACGCCCTTCCTGCCCACATCCCTGTCTCCTGCCAGTGGGTGCAGCACATGTGAGTACTGACCCTGGGACCAGCAGTGGGTACAAGTGTGAATAAGAAGAGTGAATAACTTCCCCAGGAAAGACACAACTGTCAAACTATAGACCAGAGTTGCAGGGACCAGAGGAGAGGCAAGGAAATCAGCCCCTGGGAGGGTAACAGGGCCCAGAAACGATGGTATCTTGTTTCTCCTGATGACTCCAGCTCAGAGGCCGGGAGGGCCAGCCGCTCCTTGCTCGTCTCACGCGTGCTGCTCTCAGCCCACCCCCTCAACTCCTGTGGGGCTCAGATCCTGAGACCAGACACTGGGTACCACATCCCATCAAGGCTGTGACCTCGAGTCAGAGTGAGCAGGGATCCTGAAATCAAGCCGTGAAGCTTCGCGGAGGCAGCTCTGCAGAAGCTTAGCTGGGAGAGAGAAGCCCCAGGGGTCATAAAGCCCTTGAAGGTTCTTGCACAGAAATTGGAGTCAGACCCGTTTGTACAGCCTCATTGTACAGAGCTGAGGCCCTTAAAGGGTGGCAGGGAGAAAGAATCCGGTTTCAGTTCCGTCCTAAGGAAGGACTGTCGCGCAGTCAGCACCCAGTGAGAGCGAATGCCCTGCATGGGGTCACCTCCGACCCTGGGACAGTCAGCTCCAGTATTTTTTAGGATTCTATGTGTCCTGACTCCCTGCCAGGTGGCCCAGCCCGTTACTCCCCATTTGCCCTGTCGAGTGAGGATGATTGGAAGACGGGTGGAACTCCATGAGAATCTCCCTCTGAACTTGGGCCTGCCAGTGCCCTGGGCTGTGAGAGGGAAGGCGCGTGGGTAGGGACCCTTCCCAGGTTATCTCGCAGGCCCCATCAGCCCAGGGGTCCAGTGTTTCTCACAGAAGCCCCCCAGGATCCCACGTCGAGGCCCCAGGCTGCGTCACCTGAGGTCGGGGAAGCAGAGCCGGAGGCAGAGAGAGGGGCTGGGCCGCACCTGCCCTTTCCCCTGGGGCAGACCCATGACGTGAGAACCAGTCCGGAGAAGCATAAATCCCGCCTGGGTCGTGTCCTCTCCTCTCTCTTCAGATTCCACACTGGGTGTGTGTGTGGGGGGTGGGGTGGGGGTGGGGGCAGGGACATTCAGAGGGGTGGTTGGGGCTCTGGGAATCTCTCAGGAGACAAGTAAGTGGTGCTCAGGGTTTCTCTAAAAATGCCCCCAAATCCCACTCTGCTCCAGGATAATGATCCCAAGGAGATTTGGGATTGTGATCAAGACTGGGAGGGACCAACGGAGGTGAAGTGTGGAGGGAGAGAAAGCTGTGTGCTACCAAGAGCCTGATTTCTGCTACTTTGAAAGGAGCATGGATTTATTTCCACCAGCATTCGTTTAGTGGAAAGTTCTTGCCATGGCCACTGCCCTGGGGAAGTTGGCAAAGAGGTCAGACTCACTGAGGCTTGGAATTGGGGAGCTAAATATCTCTGGGCTGGCACTGCTTCTGTCCATGAAAAGCAAACGGGAAAGCAGGAGAAAAGATACAAATGGACACTTCTTTTCTTCACCTGTATTCCTCCCCAGTTAAGTCACACTTAACTCCCCAACCCCAGAGGGCCCAGCTGTTTCCTGGGAGGAATTTTTCAATCAGATGGGAGCACTGAGCTTGCGGAGATGAGCAGCTGGGACCTTGAGAGGAAAAAACAGACCCAGAACAGAGTTTAATAACCAGCCAGGGCTGCCTTGTGTGGGTGGACCCTCCAGAGGGAATAATTACTTGGAAGGCATTGGGACTGGGACCGAGAGCACCTTGGAGCTGCGGGGTGGAGCTGCAGGGAACCAAGTGTCCTTAACTGTGTTTTCTGGGAGCCTTGGAGGAACAGGAATTCAGCCACAGGGTTGGGGTGACCCCAACCTGAGGCCTGCTCAAGTGGTGGCCCAGGAAAATTGAAGGCAGGTCACCCGGGTCTTGGGAGCTACAAGCACCTGGGAGGAGGACAGGATTGGCAAGGGGGCGGGGGGGGGCTTGGTGGGAGAGCTTGGTCAGAGGAGTACTGTGAAATGAGATGCACCCAATGTAGTGGGACCAGACAGCATATCCTGAGGCATGAAAGCTAGAAACATAATAAACTGCTTTTCCCCACAGGGCACTGTGTTTCATTATCAAACAAAGCTTAAACTGGAAGATCCCTTTTCCAGAGGAGGGGTAACGGTGGAGCAGCTCAGTGGAGGATGTGTGTGTTTGTGCTGTATGGGGGGTGGTGATGCAGGGGCCGTGGTTCTGATGCGAGGGTGTTAGGGGTTTGTGCGCTAGAGTGTCACCAGCAGAAGTATAGGGAAGTGGTTGTATCCCGAGAACATTTCCTAGAAAATGGAACCCTTTCTTCCTTTCTTCTCGCTTTCCTTTTTTATCAGAAAAATAAATACTCTCAGGGGTTTTTTTGTTTGAATTTTATTTTATTTATTTTTTTATACAGCAGGTTCTTATTAGTTACCCATTTATACATATTAGTGTATATATGTGGTGGTGGTGTGATGAATTGGGAGATTGGGATTGACACATATAAATACTCTAGTTTTAAAATCCAATAGAACTCAGAGGCTTTTAAGGATAACCAGCATCTCCAGTCCTGCTCTACATACAGAGGCAACACCTTTCAACTCTCTCAGCTATTTTGCTATTGATGGTTGTCCATATTCCTAAAGGTTATGCTTAAACTGTCATTTCTTAATTTTTCAATTTTATTCATTATTTCTTCTTCTTTTATGGTAATCAAGGATTTCTGTCTCTTACGCTCCGTCCCAGACCAGGGCTCAAACCCGTGTCCCCTGCATTGGCAGGCAGATTCTCAACCACTGCGCTACCAGGGAAGCCCCCGCTACTTGTTTTATGAGTGCAAAATTTTCTCTTATGCCCTCTGAGGATATTAATGGCAGACTAATTTTTTTTTTATGGTGTCTCTGGTTTCTCTGTTGCTTTGGTCTTCTCTTCCAAACTAGAGGTTTTATTCAAGCTCCT
Organism: Kogia breviceps; assembly: GCF_026419965.1. Lineage (NCBI taxonomy): Eukaryota > Metazoa > Chordata > Mammalia > Artiodactyla > Physeteridae > Kogia > Kogia breviceps. Next base: position 66,598,063 of record NC_081310.1, on the reverse strand, counting down.
GGGACAACTTGCCTCTCCATTCAGGGTTAAGACAGGCAGGTGGAGGGGCCTAGAAACTCGGTGTGCAGGGGCAAGGCTCACAGCTGGTGTACGCCACTGTAGATGGGGGCTTTGAGCAGATTTTCCCTGGAGCACTGCCATAGACTGAACGTTTGTGCCCCCCAAAATCATATGTTGAAATCCTAACCTTCCATGTGACGATATTAGGAAGTGGGGGGCCCTTCATGGGTGATTAGGTCATGAGGGTGGAGCCCTCATGAATAGGATTAGTAGCCCTTATAAAAGACACCCCTGAGATCTCCCTGCTCCTTTCTGCCATGTGAGGATACAACAAAAGCATAGCCATCTATGAATCGGAAAGCGGGCCCTCACCAGGCACTGAATCCGGGGTGCCTTGATTTTGGAATTCCCAGCCTCCAGAACTGTGAGAAATAAATTTCTGTTGTTTATAAGCCACCCAGTATGTGGTACTTAGTTAAAGCAGCCCAAACGGACAAAGGTAGGTACCCTTCAATGTCAGTATCTGTCGGTCTTTTCTCTGGGGCTTTCTCTCTCCCATTGGGGGAGGTGGTCCTTGTGCCCTGCACTCTGAGAAGAAACTGGGAAAAGGCTCACCCAGGCAGACTTTCACACAGTCCACTCTCTTTTTTCCCTCTTTTCAGACACTCTCTTTATCCCCATCCTGATTGTGCTTTTGACCCCCTGACTAGAGGTCTCTACTGAATGCTCCAGAGAGAAAGCCTCTAGCTTCTTCCTCATGCGGGAGCAGGGTAGCCAGGCTGTGTTAGCTGCAGATAGGGGACTCAGGAAGTCTAACTTCTCCATGTAGAGATTTCCAGCCAGTCCCCTGTCTTCAGTCTAGAATTCATCCCAGGTAGCTCCAAGTACCGAGACTTGGTCCTCGGGGTGAGTCAGTTATGGCCCTTCAGTAGACCTTTTTGCTGGCTTTGAGGTTGTAGCTTCCTTCATTCTTCCAAGCCCTCCATCTAATTTCCATCTTCAACATCTGGTTGTCATTTCTCATCTGCTGTGGTTTCCTTTTCCTCCTCTTTGTCCTTGGGACTTTATTCCTTTCTTGTTCCTTTGCTATCTTTTAAGGGGCTTAGGGTGTGAGCAGACATGAATGCGTCAAAAGTGGTACCTTGAAACATTTTGTGAAGGTAACATGCGGATGGGACTGTTGTTAAGACTCTATTGAACAGATAATAGAGAAAATATAGGTAAGCAAAACCCGAGAAGAGGATGAAACTGGGGGCTCTTTGTTTTGCTCGGGCTTTCCCAACAACCAAAACCAGTCCTGCTGGCCTCCAGGCTCCCTGCTCTGAGCTGAGTATGGAAGCCTGTTGGGCTCTGATGTTTTAAAATGGAAGAAGGGCAAGGAAGGGCATACTAACTCCCCTGGAACTTGACATCTTTTGCCTCCCTATGACCAAGTCTGGACCTGGGGAAGCTGCTTCCAGAGAAAGGAGACAGACAGGGGCAAAAGTCAGATGCCTGCCCCCAAAACAGGAGGTTGGAGGGGAGGAGACCTGCTCTGGGGATTGGTAACCTCACCTGTGTTGTCATTAAAGAAGTTGGAGAGGCATCGGGATGGAGTTACACTGACTGCCAGAGACTTGCTCCCCAAGACAAATCATTCAGGAAGAGGGCTGGCTCTGCCACTCAGCAGGGCCAGAGAAAAAGGAAAGATTGTAGTGTGTGCAGGAAGATTATGATACTTGGGATTAGAATGTGAGAGTCTCACTCCGGGCTCTCTAACTTGCCAGCCAACCTTGGGCGTACCACTTGACTTCTCCAAGAATACTGCCCACCTCTTGCAGTTGTTGTGAGGTTGAAATGGAGTGGCCCTGTACTTGGCACACTACAGGACTAAAAAATTGCTTGTTAATATATTACTAGTGACACTAGAGGCAGAAATCCCCCTGCATCCTCCCCCACCCTCCGTATTCCTTTGCTTAGGGGCATGAGACCACTTTCCTACTAGTGCAACAGACTTACCAAAAGGGAAGCAATATGGAAAGAGATGCTCCTACCTCCCATTCCCCAGGGAAGGATGCCCAGGTCCTCCTGGTTTCTTGCCTCTTGGGGACTGTCTAGAGTTCCCAAGAAGGAGTGGGTTTCAGAGCCCCTCGGCAGCCCTACCTCCAAGTCTTTGGGCTCTGGTGCCCTAGCTCTCTGAGCCCACCCAGAAGTCTTGGAAGGTAGATGGGAGTCCCTGGGGCCCCTCACAGCCTGTACCTTCCCTCCAATCAGTTCAGAGTCAGACTGGGAGCCTCATGAAACCAAAAACCCCTTCATCCCATGGAGATCCCCATCCCTTCACAGCACATGGGGTCAAGAACTGCAAAGCCTGGAGTCTCACAGGCACATTTCTGGGCAGGAAGACCAGGACAGGTGGATCCAGCTCTTCTCCTGCTACCCACTGAAGCAGCTAGAACAGAGATCCTGGAGAGCACTTGGGTTGTAGTGGGAGCTAGTAAGGCCTGAAATGTAGTTAGAGGGGCCACACCACACACAGCATCACACAGACACATGTATGTTTCTCACATTTACCCCTCTTACACATACCTTCTCACACACAGGCCTGCTTCTTATACCAGAGAACACATTTCACTCTCCTGCCCCTGAAGCAAAACACACACACACACACACACACCTGCCTCCTATCTGCCTAAACTTGAGATCACGAGGAGAAGTTAGGGGGGATCACAGGAAATTTTGTAAAATTAGGTTGGCTAAGAGCAGATTTTAGAGATCCATTAGCTTCTTCCTACGCATAGACTTCATCAGAGAAAGGATTGGTCCAGGGAATAGGAGAATAACTCACTTAACAGAATAGCTGTTGAGTTTATGATCCCTCTCCCAGAGGTACAGAGACACACCCCAGGCTGTTTGGGGGATGAAATATCAACAGCATCACCCTGTCATGCATGCTAGGACATGAGCTCACAGCAGTACCAATAATTTGAGAGATCCTGGAGGACGGTTTCAGAGTAAAGATGGGGGTAGAGCTGGTTGTCATGTTCCCATAGCAGCCTATCTCATTGCCATAGCAACAAGATTCTGCCTCCATTCTATGGAGTCCTGGTTTCTGTAATGGGTGGAACACTGGTGTTTCATGGAGTGGTGGTGGACCACACAATCCTTCTAGGAAAGAACATTTCCATTCTAAACCAAGCAAGGTAGGGACTTCCCTGGTGGTCCAGGGGCTAAGAATCTGTCTTCTAATGCAGGGGACGTGGGTTCGATCCCTGGTTGGGGAACTAAATTCCCAATGCCGCAGGGCAAATAAGCACATGCGCTGCAACTAGAGAGAAGCCCGCGCTGCAACGAAGACCCAGCACAGCCAAAACCAAGCAGGGTACACATAGCATGAGGCTGTCAAATAGGGCTGGGTTTTCTTGTGGGCTTAGAAGCCTAGATTTCCTGGAGTTTCCCAACTGACAAGCTCTACTCCTTCCTACAGCAGTTTAAACTCCCCAGCTATTGGGGGGCCCCAGGAAATGTCCCCAAGGCAGATTGACCATCCCTGATGTTCACCACAGCTGACTCAGATGGAAACCCTGCCACCTCAGAGAGGTGTGACAGTGCAATGAGGAAGCCAGGAGCCTGAAATGGCTTGCCACTCATTGGCTGTGTGCCTTGAGTGAGATATTTATCTTTCTGAACCTCAGGATTCTCACTTGTGAAAATGGGGTTAATACATGCTCAGCCCCCTGGGTGGTTCAAAGTATGTAGAGAAGTGATGAACATAAAGCACTGGCCCCATCCAGGGTTTGCGGGGGGCGGGGAGGGGGGGTTGGCAGATGGACGGCCCAGTGCCCTGCTGACACTCCTTGCACATGGAGTGGGGCTTCAGTGTGGTTGTGGCCAATCACCCCAGTGGAGGTCTGACTGTGGAGCTAACGTGTTATTTAAACCTCAGTGGATGGGGCAGTGGTTGACATCTTCTTCCAGATCAGGCTGTCCGACTGGCTAAAAACTTCCCTGGGAAAGGGGAAGGTACTTAAGCCATCTGCCTTCCCCTGGCCTAGATCAGTGCTACTCAAAGTGTGGGTGTCAGCTCATGGCCCTCTGAAAAATGTTGGTTGCCCATCTGCAGTGACATAGGTCTAGGAATTAAGAGCACATCTTCAGAAATTTTTATAGCTATTTGATATTGCTGTAACACCACCCAAGCAGCATCCAATTTGAGCTTCTTTTTAGTTATTTTTAAAAGTCTTATAGAGATTCAGTGTGTGTGTGTGTGTGTGTGTGTGTGTGTGTTTAAAAGTACCGATCTGTCACGAATTGGGGGAAAAAACAACTTGGTCCTTTACCTCTAGTTTGAAAAACCAGCTGAAGATCCAACTGAGAGAGAAGGGGAGCAATCTCATCCGCGCCGCTTGCAAAAATTAGCCACAGGTCACAAGCAGGTGAGACGGCAGCATTTCCTTTATTGCTTCAGGAAAGAAGCTGCAGGCCCCTCCCACTGCCCCGACCCCAGACCGGGCCCCGAGCCACGCTCGGATCCGCGTCCGGGATTGGAAGGTCTAAGGCCGCACCTCCGCGCTCAGCCCCGCCCGGCGCCTCCGCCGCGGCGGCCAGGCGGCGCAGCCTGTCGCTTTCCGTAACGTAGGCCGAAGGAGTTCCAGTTGTAGGCAGACAGGTCCTTCTCCCGCTGCACCAGTACCGCGCCGCGCGGGGCGGGGATCAGGCGACTGCGGGGGGCGCACAGGCCCGGCATCTGGGGCCCAGCGGAGCTCTCGGGGGGAGGGCACAGCGAGGTCCCCCGAGGGCTCGGCCCGGCAGCGGCGGGTTTCCTCTCCGCGCACCGCGGGCTCTGCGCCCCGGAGGCCAGGAGCGCCGGGGGTCTGAGCCGCGGGCCTAGGACAGAGCCACAGGGAGAGGCCGACGTGAGCCCGGGGCCCGGGAAAGACGGCTTTGGAACACCTACTCACATCCCCATCCTCTGTTTCCCTTTTGTTCCTTGATCCCTAGGAAGCTCAGAGCTCCAAACTCAGCAGCATCTTAGCTTGGGTGGTTAGGCCATTTGCTCCTCCTTCCTTCAACATAGCTTTGATTTCAAATGTTTTACAGAATTGTCTTGAATGTCTTTTATATTGAATTACTTTTTTTTTTTAGGAAGCAAGCAGGGTAGAGCTTGGAAATAAAGAAAACTCAAGCATTTGCTGGACACCCAGCTTTGCTCCTCTTCGTGGCCCTCTGGCTGTCCCGCCCCTGCATCAGGCTCCCACTAGACTGAGCTCCTAGGGCGGTTGGGGCCATCCATGTTCATTCATCTCTGAGTCTCTCAGTCTTGAAAACAGTGCCTTGCACATACTAGGGCCTCAAAAATGCTTGTTAAATATATAAAAGCTAATGAAAGGCTTGTAGTTACAGAAATGAAGCAAGTGAAGCTAAGACTATTGTGCCTCCACACCCCGAACAAGTGTGACCCCTAAAAGGCTATATAAGGACTTCAACAAAGAAGGGAAATTATCTGGGTCGCCTCAACCAGCTCACCTCCCCCACTCCAGGTATAATCTTTCCCCTTCATACTGAGGGTTAATGAGCCTAATTTGGAAGGCACTTCACATGCAAGGCTCATTATCATTAAGTGCACTATACTTTTTAGCAGTAAAGTAGTGCAACTAGCTCTCAGGAGACAATGACCCCAGCAAATTGTGGCAGATCAGTGGAAATGAGGTCTGGGGTGTGAGTGGGTGTGTGTTGGGTGCAGGGTAGTTGGCTTTGAGCCCTGCTCTTCAATGCCCTGGCATACTCTGGAGAAGAGTGGGCATGGTCCAGAGTTAGTTATAATCTTCCTAGGAGGGCCCTGGGCCTGGCTGAGATGGGAGGGACAATGACTTCCTTTCTAGCTACAGCCACCATCCCAGCAGTAGGATCACTGCTTAGGCTATTGTTTTTAGCATCACCTAAAAGCTTTTGCCAAAAAGAGCTAAGAGCTCAATGTCCCCAGGGCAGTGATGATGTTATTCTCTGGGGGATCCTCCCTCACTCAGAAAGAACGCCCCATCCCAGGAGAGAAGACACACTTGGCAAAGGACACCCAGGGCCATGTTCTCTTTGCTTTGGGATAGCTTATGGGCACAGTGATATCTTGTGTATAGAGAGAATGCTGCAAGTTCCATAGCTAGAGGAACTGAGGTCCCCAGAGGCTAAGCCGACCACCCAGCAGTGTTAAACCCCCCTCCTGACTTGGGGATAAGCACTGTCCTAGCTCATGCCCTGTAGAGGGCACTCTTCGGGAGCTCAGTGCCTGCTGGGTTTTCTGCAGCATTGGATTGAGCGACTTTGGGAACGTTTCTTTACCTCTTTGGGCCTCAGTTTCTCTGGGTCATCAGTTTCACAAAGAACTCATAATGTTGACAGATATTAAGGATCTGTCCTTTTGTGTAGGCTTTTTTTTTTTTTGTCAAATTTCCCATAAAGGAACTGAGGTCACTGATAAGACAAACTTGCTTAGTAAATTCCTTCCTAGCACATCTGCACAGAGAGGTGGTTGGTGGAGAGCAGAGCAAACCATGCAGGAGCTCGGTGGTTAACGAGCACCTGAACCTGGGTGAGCCTCCTGATGTCTGTAACAGTGGCAAGTCATTCCTTGCTCGCAAGGTTAGTGAGGCCCCTCAATGTGTTGCATGTATCAGTCTTAGGTTTCCATTAAATGCAGCTTTAAATTCACATCAAGAGGCTAGTCATATCTGAAAAATGTGGTAACTCTCATTTTGCAACAACTCACTTGCTGCCTCCCACCCTTCCTCCCAGACAACACATACCTGTGGCTCTAGGATTCTCCATGGGCGTCGCCTTTTCTAATGTCTCCCTGAAGGAGATGGCACAAAGGAAAAGCATCAGCTGCCAAGAAACCAGTGAGTTCATCCTGGTCCTGGAAGTGTCCTGGGACCAAGACAGAGAAAGGGAGAGGAGGGACTAGGATAGGCACGCCCTCTGGGGCGGTCGTGGGGCAGAGCCCAGGTGAAGTGGGACCCCCGGAAGGGAGGAGACAGCCCCTGCCTTTGGAGGCCCCCAGTGGAGGGATAAGGCTGAACAGACACAGCATGGAAATGGGACTGAGACCACTTGCACCGAATAGTCCAAGCTGAACTCATGCTAGGTGAGCATCATAAGGGAGGGCTTCCTGCAGGTGAGGCCAGTAAGGTTAGGAAGGAAGGAGAAAAGGAAGGAAGGGAGGGAGGGAGGGAGGAAGGTTCCATATCAGTGGAGGGGGTAGGACTGCTTGGGTTGGAAAATGGCCAGGATTCTGAATCTCAGGTTTGCTTGAGAGGAATGTTGGAGAAACAAGGAATGAGATGCAGTGTGGCAGTGAGCAGGGAAAGGTGAAGTGAAGTGGGACGAGGAGTCCCACTGAATGGAGGACGCTGAGGTCCCAACCTGCTCTCTGGAGCCTGGGAGCAGGCACTTCTTCCCTCCATGCTGGGCTCTGCATAAATGACAACTTTCTGTGCTCCACTCTCCCTGCTCGAATGTGCCTTTCCCAAACCTGGCCCAGTTCCCTCCTGCTGTAATGGGAACTTAATTCCTTTCCTTTTTCAAGAAAAAGGAAGACAGAGGCAATCATCTTGCTTGCTCTCATAACCCTTCATAGCCTTGAAAACCGTCATTAAATTGTCTTATTGCCTGTACTTCAGGAAAGAGAAAACAACTTTCCCTGATTTATCAGGTCACCTGTCTCCATATTCTATTCCCCGTGGTCTCTGAGAGGATATGAATTTAATGGGCTTCATGATTTTGGCTGTTGAGCCGGGAGCTGTGTACTCTGACCCCCTCTTCATCCCCTTTCGCCTCGCATCCCCGCCCCCCCAGCTCTTCCAGCTCCCAAGTCTGATTTCTCTTTGAAAAAGTCATCAGGCACGTTGAGACTGTCCAAATATGATTAAAGACAAATTGGTGGAGAGCCAGGCAGCACTGCAGGCTGAGCAGAAGGGAGTGGGTGCCAGATCTAAAGGCTCGAGCCTCCCTCTGTGGTCGAGGGGTAAGTGGGCAGGGCGGGGGGACTGTCATGTGTGCCCGTCAGCTCCTAACGGTGGCTCAGCCCCACGCATCTCTCTGTTGCTGCCCCCACTCCCCGCTGCCACCAGGACGCAGGCATGGGTTAGAGTAAGAATAGGATCAGGAGGACTCAAATCTAGCCACAGCTCCACCCTCCCTCCCTGTGAGACAAGAGCAAGTCACTTCCCATCTCTAGACCTTATTGCTCCGTGTAAAAAATAAGAGCATTGAGTCGGACTGGTCACCGACTGTCCCCTCAAATGGTCACTTATCCTTGAAGACTTTGACTCTGTGACACCCTGAAACCCAGACCATGGCTTTCTGCACCTGCCTTAAGGCCTGGGCGGGGCATGGAGTAGAGAGAGGATTAGTCCGCTAGAGAGAACAGTGTAAAACCACTAGAGAGAACAGTGTAAAACCATTGCTTCTGTGGCTTCAGACCATGGATGCACAGGGTCCAGGTTAGTTCAGAAATCATTCCTGATCGCAGCACCTGGTTGATGCTATGGGTGCACAGGTGTGCTAAGACACAGTGTTGCTTCCCCCAGGCCCTCCCCTGAGATCTAGCACAAGAAATTGAGTCGTAATCAGAATCATCTCAAAATAACATGGTAAATCATAGGCTGGAGGCACGTGAGTACAGGGTGGGTGGGGAGGCCTGGGGGTGTGTCAGAGCCCATGGGAGCCTGATCTGGAGGGTCCAGGCAGGCTTTCTGCAGGGGGTGGCACCTGAGCTGAGTTTCTGAGCACTGAAGGCAGTCCCAGCAAGGGAGCTGGAGCTGGGTGTGGAGGGAAGTGCAGGCCCTCCAGCCTGCCAGGAGGGTGAAACTTTGCTGGAGCGAGAGTGAGTGATGAGGCAGGGGAAGGCGCCACCAGGGGCTTCATCCCGGAGCGGTGTGAGCCAGAGGGGAATGTGTGTAGGTTAGCGTTTCAGATGGAGCATTCAGGCTGCTCTTCAGAGCAGGACGGTGAGTGAGGAAGGGGGCAGAGGGCAGGCTGCGTGGTTAGAAGGTAGTGTTCCTTCTTCATGCTCCTCTCACCCGTATTGCACCCTCTCCGTCCCATCACAGGTGGCACTTACCATGAGAACTTTGGTTTTCCCCCACTACCTGTCCCCAACACATACCTACACCCCTCCCCCAACCCTTGGTTCACTGCCCAGCACAGGGGCTTTTAACTCATGTGGTAGAATTGAGTTGTTTGGAAAAGAAACATCAGCTTCCAAGGGGGCATGAGGGGCTGTCCTGCTGTGGGCATTTTTGTGGTCTCTCTGTCCCAGGGGTTTTGTACCTAGAGAGTAACAGGAATTCCAGGCTTGGTTGGAAAGCTTTTGGGGTGGGGGCAGCTCCCTTCTGGGGTGATCCCATCTCTTAGCGCCAGGGCTGGCAGGGTACACAGGGGCTCTTTGTTTAGATTTGTGTTTGCCATCCACAAATCAGGGAACTGCCCGGAGGAGTCCTATTGAGCCTGTGAGCCCCAGGAGTTCCCCAGCTCCCTCCAGAAGCTTCTGTGGCCTCTCGTTCCAGCCAGAGAGTTCATTCGCTGTATTCATTCTTTCTACAGAAAAGAATCCCCGAGGTCCTGGTTTCATAAAGTGCAAGTCGACGTTATTTACCCAGACATCCCAGAATAATCTGCCCAGCCAAGTAATCAGGGAAGATCGGCACCCCCTTGGCCTGCCTGGGACACCTCTGTCAGTCTTGGAACTGAATTCCTGCTCCCAGCTTGGGAGCCTCCCTGGGTCCGGCCAGACCTCTCCCCTGGTGTGGGTGCTGTAGTGCACCTACCTTGCCTTGGCTCCGTCCTGAGGGGTCTCCGAGGTGATGACACTGCTTGGGTGAGTGAACACCTGGAGGGAGGGAAGATGGGCTCCTGGGCTCGCTGTCAACAGCTCCTTGGTCACGTCCCTTTTATAAAGCCCATGGTGACGTCTCCAGGCATAGGCCCACCTCTGCCTCCCCCTCCCTCCTCCTCAGACCCCCTCAGAGAGCACGGCGCTCCGAGCCGAGCCGATGACGGCTGACTCCCGCCTCCTGGTTCTCATGACTGAAATCAGCCTTTTTGTGCCCGTCCAGAAGCCTTCCAAGGCTGGCTTTCTGATTGCCACTAGTTCTTTCCAGCCTTCTCACCGCTTCTCCCCAGACCCACTCCAAGACACATTCTGCCCCAAACAACATGGGAATGGACTGTTTGGGGGGTGGGGCGGAGTGTCAGCGTGCAATGTTCCCCCTCCAGACAAGTGAGCAGGATGCAGGGGAGGAAGGGGGAGGAGGTGGCACAGTCTGCCCCGGGGGCTCCTTGCTCCCCTTGTGCTCCCGGCTCTGGCAGCTCAGTTGGGGTCTCAGACCAGAAGGCGGCTCCTGGGCTGGGATCTGGGATCTGGGATCTGGGACTGTATGGGGGGATTGTCTCTTTTTTTCTTTCTTCCTTCCTCCCTTCTTTCCGCAAGCAATTCCTGAGCATGTGCTCAGCACAGGGTTTGGAGATGAACATGCAGAGGTCTGATGGGTGAGACAGGTTATGTGAGCAGCTGGCTAAGAAAGCAGCACCTTTGCAGCTCTAGAAGGTGGGCGTACCTGGGAAGCACTAAGGGAACTTGGAGGAGTGCCTTCCAGCTGCAGTGTGTTCGGAGGTGCTGCTCCTGGAGCCCCACAGTCATGTCCTGTGGCACCTCGATCACACCGTTTTGGAATTGCTGTGAGCCTCGCTTTGAAGTGGGGCAGGTCTCCTTCCCTTTGCACTCTCAGCACCCGCTCCTTTGCTCCATACAGACACAGGGACCCTTACAGAGACTTACTAAATGTATGCATTGTGGGGTACTCCTGTCTCTTTCTTGGGCCTGCAAGGATGCGCTTTACCCTTGAATGAAGTGCTTCCCAGGACAGAGACTGGGGCCCTTGGAAGGTAGGGGCTATGTCTCTACCTCAGTACAGAGGCTACCTGGTGGGTGAGCTGTGCAGACATCCACCTAATTAATGGTTGAGAAGCACTTCCCACCATGATGGGGATTAATACCCATCACTTGTTTAATACCTCCTGCTAACAGGGGCTTGCAAACATATTATCTCACTCATTAGGACTAGTAAACACGAGGGTAAGAATGATAGGTCATGAGAGCAGGCCTGCGTCTTGCCATGTGTGTGGGCCTGCCCTGAGTCAGAGAATGGACTAAATGGGCTAGAGACACTGACTTTGGGTCTCAGGCACATTTCAGCTTGGGGATGTTTTTGTTAATTTTTTTATTTATTAATTTTTTTTTTTTAATTTTTGGCTGTATTGGGTCCTCGTTGCTGCTCATGGGCTTTCTCTAGTTGAGGCAAGCGGGGGCTACTCTTTGTTGCAGTACGCGGGCTTCTCATTGTCTTGGCTTCCCCTGTTGCAGACCAGAGGCTCCAGAGCGCAGGCTCTAGAGCACAGGCTCAGTTGCTCCGTGGCATGTGGGATCCTCCCAGGCCAGGGCTCGAACCCATGTCCCCCTCATTGGCAGGTGGATTCTCAACCACTGCGCCACCAGGGAAGCCCCAGCTTGGGGATTTAATCTTTGCTTTTCCTCTGATAAATACAGGGTGGGGTGTGATCCCCGTTCAATCTCGGTGGGACCTGGATCTCTGCTCCCAACTGTCCTGATAGCTTCTTGCGTTAACTTGGGGATTTGAGGTCAGTCACTCGGCTCCATCCTTCCTTCTGGACTTGGAGAGGTCCGGGTATGATGGGGAGATGAGTCAGTGTGGGGTGGGGGCCTGAGGGGGTGGCCCCCATTTCCTTTCCAGCCCCCTCAACCAATGATCCAAGTTCAAGCAGCTTATCTCTGCTGTTCAGACCATTGAGCTGGTGTCTTGAAGCCTCCGGAACAGCTGTGGGAGCCAAGAATCATTACTCCAGACAAAGAGTGCGGAGCAGACTCAATATCTAGGTTATTACGAAGCTGGCCTTGAGAGCAGGGAGCAGTGCCAGGCGCAGATATGGAGAGGGGACAGCAGCGGTGTGTCCAGGGGGCGGGCATGTCAAGGTGCTGGCTTAGAGCCTCTCTGGGCTTCTCAGGGAGCTTATATTCTGTCCAGTGCTTCAGAGAAAGGGAGGGGCAGGGGCTAGGGACCACTGCCCCATGCCTGCCCCAAGGAGAGGACAGAATCTGCCACCTGCTTTTCCTGTTGTCACTGGCTGTCACACATCCTCTCTCTGCCTGGGGCCAAGACTCAGCCTGCTCTCCAGAAGTCTGGCACTTTCTGGCTGGGTCACCTAGACTCCCTAAGGCTCCATTTCTTTGGCTTTAATAGGGAGCTACTGACAAACACCGCTCTCTACACCCACACCTTTGGCACAACTGCTCACACCCCTCATCTCATCTGCTGTTGTCAAATGGAGAAGGTACAGGGAGGGGAAGAGGAGCTGAGGCTGGCCCACCTGGGGAAGGGGCTTTGAGGGGAGATGGGGAAGTGTCCACTGCACCTGGGGCAGCTGTTTCACTAAGTCCGTGTGCTTCCCCCACCCCAAGGCACCGCCACCAAGCCACATGCATAATCCACTTACCATGCTCACGAAGGGGATGTTGGAGGTATTGCCCAAGAAGCCAAAGGCGACAGAGAAAAAGCCCCTAGGAGCAGAGAGGTGGAGGGAGTGGTCAGTGATGGCCCCAGAGGGGAGGATGAGGCCAGTGAGGCTGAGGTCCCCCCAGAGGCTCCAGCTTTGGCACCCAAGAGAATGGGCCCCTGGGCACTGGGGGCGGGCGTGCTTCTGCACCCCTGTTTTTTTGAGAGGCAGCCAAGTGGAGTAGTTAAGAATGAAGGCCCTGAGGTCAGACTCCCTGGGTTCAAATCTTGGCTCTACCACTCACTGGTGCTGTATAAATGTAGGCAAATTTCTTCACTTCTCTGAATCTATTTCCAGATGTAAAATGGGGTTAATAATAATAGTATCTACATCATAGGGCCTTACACAAAGAAATGCTTGGGAAATGTTTATTTTTATTATTGTCACTGTCTTCTCCTCCCTAGACCGGGTGTGTACCGCCTGCTGCAGATTTCCTGGGCTCCAGGCATGGATCCCTATTGGAGGCTGCGCTCACTTTATTCTCCCCCACGCCTCGGCGCCCCATTCTTACCACACACCCCCTGGCATGGATGGGTGATCCCTCAAAGGGCTCGGAGGCACGGAGGTTGGTGTGGGAAGGGGAGCAGAAATCTGAGTTCTGGCTGAGCTACTTCCTTTCCTTGGGCCTCAGGTCCCTGAGGTTCGCTTAGGTCTCTGAGGTCTCTTATAGCTCTGAGGTTTTTGGGTTTTTTTTTTTTTCCCCTTCAATGCTGCTGCAAGGTGTCTTTCTCAAGGTTTACTTTTGGTTAGAACTACTGAGTGGCCCCACTCACACTTCCAAGTCCTCAATAAATGGTAACTATTGTCAGAGTTAGTCTTCACTAAATTGCAAGTTCCTCAGGAAGTTCTCCTCGTTTAGTGCCATATCCCTACACCTAGCCCTGTATTTGGCACGTAGTAGGTACTTTTTATATATCTGACTATTTGAATGAATGCCTGTTTGAATAATGACATCATTGAAAAATAATGGATGGCAGAACACATGTGGGAGAATTTCATTTCCTGCAACCACACTATACGATGTCTCTGAAGTCTAGGGCATCGGGCTGATCAGGTGTTTTCAAGGCTACACTGAGCAAGCTGATGGTTCCAATGAACCTACGGTTCCTGGTCCACAGCTCCTTCCCATGAGTCCATAAGCCATGATTCTTCTAGCCCACATCCTACCCCTGTTCTCTCCACAGTGCCCCAGAGATGGTCTTCCTCAGTATCCTTTTTCTTTCTTCTCCTTAAGGACCCTTCAGTCTTCTCTGAGACCCAACCCACCCCTCAAGGCCTGTCTCAGGTCCTGCTTCCTCTGGGACACCTCGCTGGCCCTGATGGAGGCCACACACCTTCGCTGAGTTCCACCGTGTCTTTCACCAGGCCCAGGCTGACTCTGGATGGGCCGAGGGATATGGGAACATAAGCCAGAGACACCTGGGTCAAGTTCAGATCCTTTGCATACTACTTGTGAGACCTTGTGAGGGGCAGCCTCTCTGAGCATTGGTTTCCTTATCTGCAAGTAGAGGACAATCCTACAGTGGGTTGTGGAGATGACAAAATGAGAGGATGCTTGTGAGCATGCTTGGTGCCTGTGAGGGGCTTAGTAGATTTTAGTTCACTGCCCTTCCTCCCTGTCTGGATTGCCAGACTTGAGGGCAGGTCCTGTGTCTCCTCCCTGGTGATGGGATGGGTACATAGCAGGTACTCCATGTTTACTGATGGATGGGCTGATTCCTCCAACTTATCCCTCAGCCTACGGTTGGTGTCCACCTGATGCTCCTCCCCATTTTCAACCCTTCCGAGGCTCCTGTCTCTTGCAGGATAAAGTCCAGCTTCTGTATGCACTGCTGGTCACGCTGCCCGAGCCTGATCTCAGCCGTTCAGAGGCCCTGGTGGGCCCAGCCAGGGGAAGGGGACCTGCACTCACTTGAAGAGGTTAAAGAAGCCATAGGTTTCCAGGAACATGCCCAGGAGGGGCCAGCGCAGGAGCACAATGACCACGCCCCCCAGGAAGAAGCTGGTGCCCTTGAGCTTGTGCTTCTGGAAGAAGAAGGCAAACGTCTTCCTCAGGCCGATGATGAGGGAGAGGCCGGTCAGGAACAGCAGCTGTGGGAGAGGGAGGGGGTGGGTGTGAGAACAAACGCACTGGCCCCCTCTGCTCCCTCGGGGGTCAGGGGCCAGGCCTGGAGCCACGCATCAGGCCTGGGGCGGGACTTGCTAACTCTTCAAGGAGGGATAATATTGGAGAGGGTGAGTCATTTGAACTGCTTAGGAACAGAAGTGCCCGGAGGCAGGGTGGACCGGGAGACCTTGAAAGTCTCTAGCTTATCACCCAATTCGACCCAATTTCTTGGATCCCAAGCACTTCTTCTTATATGATATCATTTCTCATCACACCTCCTAAGTAAGATGGGAAAGATAGTGAGATTCTCTCCATTTTACGAAGGTGAAGGCTGAAGCCTAAATAGCTTAGGCAGCCACACCCAGAGTCACAGGGCAGTGTCAGGGCTCCTGCCTGTGGCAGCATTCTCCAGGCCCTCCACTCTGTGGCCCTGTCACCACCTTCAGCTTGGCTCCTAAGGATCCCTTAAGAGTGCCTGGCCTCCTGTCAAACTTAACTCTCTGGCTTTCTTCCAGCACGTTCCATGCTTTCCCTCCCCTTCTCCATACCTCTTCTCTTGTTGTTCCATCCACCTGGAAGTGCTTTATCCTCCCCTCACTCATTTATTTTTCTAAATTGTTTTTCATCCTTCTCCCACAGGGCGTGCTCTCTTTTCTCCAAGCACCTTGTTTCATATTAGATGTGTTTATCTTACAGTGACTCTACCACTGCCCCTGCCTTCCTCCCCAGTGCTGTATGTTGATGTGACATTCCTGTCCCTAGGAGGTGGGATTCTGATGGGCGTCTGATTCATCTTGGTACCCTCAGGGCCTTGCCCAGAGCTTGGCACGAGAATCCAGGTCCTTAGATTCTCTGTGCCCCATAGGCTTCACCATCCATCCCCAGCCACCCCTTGCCTGCCTGGGCTTGGTGGTGCCCAGCACCTGGATGGGCACGATCTGAATAAACTCAGGGCTGACCCTCCCGGCAACGGAGACCTCAGGGAGGTTCACAGGGCTTGGGGACTCACGTTTCCGAAGGCCAGGAGCACCGAATCAAAGTACAGGAGCATTCCAAAGAGGATAAAGAAGATGCCGAAGCCGGTGGTGCCCACACCAATCTCTGCAATGGGCAAGGAGGTTGTGGTGGGATGGGCTTTGGGGAGCAGCTTGGGATGCTGGAACCTCCCCCCCATTGCCGCTGGACAGGTGCCCTCTAGGGGGCGGGGGATGGCGTGGCTCCACTGCCATCCAGGAATCTTGGCTTCTGTGCTCTCAGGGAATGACAGGAGGGGAAGGGAAGGATGGGCACGAATCTATGTTTAGCACCTGGAAACTGCTGGTCAGTTCTATATACTCTGGCATCCTGTCCTCACAACATCTCTATGAGGTAGCTAGTGATACTCTCACCACTTTCTATTTTCAGTTTCCTCTTGTCTTCAAATGCCATGTCATCTAGGTCATTATCAGGGTTGGGTCTCTGGCTGAACACAACCCTCTGCCTACTCTGTTCCTGGCCTCTGGCTTTTGGGAGCCGCTTGATGCCCAACTCACACCAGGGCCAAAGGGTACCACTGAAAACTCACAGCCATATCCTCAAAGTGTCTCAGGACTGCCCAGCTGGCCTGCCCTATTTCTCAGGAGGCTTGCCCTCCTGAGCAATTCTTCACAGTGTCTCCTTCCTTCTCTAAACTGCCCCGGTTCCCAGCCTTCTGATGACGGCCTCTCGCACTTGACTGGGAAAGAGAAGTTATTGACCAGAAATGTGCTCCTCACCTCGGAGTCTACACCCCAGCCAGCATCGTGGCTGCCCTGCCAAACCCCTCCCTCGGAATCCTAACTTCAGCCACAGGTGGGCCCCAGCAACAGCGTGTCTTTTGCTTTGTGTCTCTTCCTTCTTTGAACTACAGGAGTTGGCTCAGAGCCAGGGAGCCCAGCACAGATATGCAGGCTACTTAGGATATGAAGTTCCCTTTCTCTTAAACCCCCTCCATCACACAGAATTGTTAATTTTACTTTATCTGTGCCACTCTGGTAGTCAACAAATGACAATTCATTGTGTTGCTTCATTTTTAAATGGATTTTATCTTAAATTACAATAAAATACAAGTAAAATGCATCACCTTAACCATTTTTAGGTATACAGTTCAGTGGTACTAAGTACATTCACCTTGTTGTGCTATCGCCACCACCCACATCCAGAACTCTTTTCATCTTGCAAAACTGAAACTCTGTACCCTCTAAACAACTCCCCGTTCCCCGCTCTCTCTGGCAACCACCATTCTACTTTGTATGGTTCTAACTAGTCTAGGTACCTCATATGATTGGAATCATACAGTACTTGTCTCTGTGTGACTGCCTTATTTTACTCAGCATAATGTCTTCAAGGTTTATCCATGTTGTAGCATGTGTCAGAATTTCCTTCCTTTTTAAGGCTGAATAATATTCCATTGTATGCATATACTACATTTTGTTTATCTAGTCATCTGTGGATGCATGTGGGTTGCTTCCACCTTTTGGCTATTGTAAATAATAATAATAATGCTACTGTGAGCACGGGTGAACAAATATCTCTCCGAGACTCTACTTTCACTTCTTTTGGGTATATAACCAGAAGTAGAATTGCTGGGTCATATGGTAGTTCTACTTTTAAGTTCTTGAGAAACCACCATACTGCTTCCCACAGAAGTTACACCACTTTACATCCCTGGTAGTGGTGTACAAGGGGTTCCAACTTCTCTACATCCTCACCAACACTTGTTACTTTCTGTTTTTTTTGCTTTGTTTTGTTTTTGATAGCATCCATCCTAAGGGGTGTGAGGTGGTATCTCATTGAGGTTTTGATTTGCATTTCCTTGATGATTAGTGGTGTTGAGTATCTTTCATGTGCTTGTTGGTCATTTGTATATCTTCTTTGGAGAAGTGTCTGTTCAAGTCCTTTGCCCATTTTTAAAACAGGTTGTTTGGGGTTTTTTGTTGTTCAGTTGTAGGAGTCCTTTGTATATTCTGTATAGTAACCCCTTATCAGATACAAGATTTGCCAATATTTTCTCCTTTTCTGTAGGTTGCCTTTTCACTCTTTTGATTGTGTCCTTTGATGCACAGAAGTTTTAAATTTTCATATAGTCCAGTGTATCTATTTTTTTCTTTAGTTGCCTGTGCTTTTGGTATCACACCCAAGAAATAATGGTCAAATTCAGCATCATGAAGCTTTTCTCCTATGTTTTCTTCTAAGAGTTTGTTTTAGATCTTACTTAGAGCTAAAATGAACTTTGAGTTAATTTTTACATATGGTGTAAGGTATGGGTCCGATTTCATTCTTTTGCCTGTGAATATCCAGTTTTCCCAACATCATTTGTTGAAAAGACTGTCCTTTCTCCATTGAACGGTCTTGGCACCCTTGTGGAAAACCATGTGGCCATATATGCCAGGGTTTATTTCTGGGCTCTCTTTTATATTCCACTGGTCTCTATGTCTGTCTTTATGCCAGTCCCACACTGTTTTGATTACAGTAGGTTTGTAATAAGTTTTGAAATCAGGAATTTTGAAACCTCCAACTTTGTTCTTCTTTTTAAAGATTGCTTTGGCTATTCAAGATCCCTTGAGATTCCATGTGAATTTTAGGATGGATTTTTCTATTTCTGCAAAAAACGCCATTGGGATTTTGATAGATTATTGCATTGAATCTGTAGACTACCTTCTGTAGTATTGACATCTTAACAATATTAAGTCTTCCAATCCATGAATATGGGTCTTTCTACCTATTTGTGTCTTTTAAAATTTCTTTCAGCAATATTTTGTAGTTTCCAGGGTACAAGCCTTTTGCCTCCTTATTTAGGTTTATTCCTAAGTATTTTATTCTTTTTGATGCTATGGTAAATGGAACTGTGTTGCTTCCTTTTAAAAAATTACTGATGAGGTACAACTTTAAGTTTATATTGTATATACAGTTTTGCAACTTGCTTTATTTACTTAATATAGCTAAAATGCCTTATTTTCTTTTTGCTGTAAATTATATGGTGAATAGGGTTAGGGCAAGAGTGCCTTTTAAAACTACAACATGTATAACTTTATTAAAAATGGCTTAACTTTTACAAAGAAAACACAGGTAATTTTTAAAGAGTAAAATTTTACTGGGCTTGTTAACTAACATCTTAGAATTGATCCTTACAATCTCTATGAAATTGGTATTATTGCCATGTTTCTACAGAGAGTTGTAAAAAGTTGTTAAAAGTCTGGTTGTTAAGAGCCAGAACTGGGCTTCCCTGGTGGCGCTAGTGGTTGAGAGTCCGCCTGCCGATGCAGGGGACACGGAGTTCGTGCCCCGGTCCGGGAAGATCCCACATGCCGCGGAGCGGCTGGGCCCGTGAGCCATGGCCGCTGAGCCTGCGCGTCCGGAGCCTGTGCTCCGCAACGGGAGAGGCCACAGCAGTGAGAGGCCCGCGTACCGCAAAAAAAAAAAAAAAAAAAAAAAAGAGGCAGAACTGTAAAAACAAAACAAAAACAAAATTATGAAGATTAGGCTTACTGGCTAAATTATATTTACAACTGAAAGAAAATGAAACACAATAGTCTTTCAGGTAGGTAGTTAATCTTTCCTAATCTGTTACCATACAGATCTTAAGAGGATTAGGATCAATTCCAGTATAGAAATAAGGCCAAAGGACTTCTTTAAAAGATCATTAAAAGGGCTTCCCTGGTGGCGCAGTGGTCGAGCGTCCGCCTGCCGATGCAGGGGACGCGGGTTCGTGCCCCGGTCCGGGAAGATCCCACATGCCGCGGAGCGGCTGGGCCCGTGAGCCGTGGCCGCTGAGCCTGCGCGTCCGGAGCCTGTGCTCCGCAACGGGAGAGGCCACAACAGTGAGAGGCCCGCATACCGCAAAAAAAAAAAAAAAAAAAAAAAAAAGATCATTAAAAATACAGAGATGAGATTTATTGTTCAAATTATGGATTAAAACCTCGTTCAACTCATATTCTAGAAAAATGCCAGTCTAATTGGGTCTCCCTTTTGGCTGAGCTGGATTTGCTAGGAACCAGTACATCATTTCTCTCAGCATAACACCCCCACACCCCCACACCCCCCTGCCCAGAATCCATATGTTACTAATGACGATGCCTCCTGTTTCTGACAAATCTCTGTAATCTATTCAAGTTTGTTTCCTATTTCCATCTCCTAGAATGCCTGCCTGAATTAAATCTCTTAGAACCCAAGACACTGGGTAGAGCACAACCCCCTTGGTCTTATGAAGGTTGTGTTCTGTCTTTCCATGTTGCATGATTTTTCTACCCTCAGAGACAATAAGTTGAGGATCTAGAAGTACATCTATCTTGTCATGATAATTTTACATGGGCCAGGGTACTGTGGAGGAAGACCACAACCATATTTCTTTAATCTGAATGACAAAGGTATTTTAAGTTTTTATGCCTGTTATAAAGATCTCTTATTAGCTTACACTCACCATAAAAATAGGTCAGTTCTGACAATACACCCTTCCGCTCTATCTCCCTTAGTAGATATTTTTGTGTGGAAACATAACATGGGCATTTTATTGGGTTTTCATTTTGTTTTGTTAAAATATCCACATGCCCATCCTGTAAACACTGAAGTAACAGCCTCTTACTCATTTTGTAGAAATAGCATACATTTCTCAAATTCATATTTCATGTCTTCTCTCCCACATTATACTTTTTCCTGCAACAATGATTTGCTGGCTTGTATGGTTATTACTTTTCCGACTTGTTCCACACTGCCCTTCAAGGGCTGGTGCATTTCCAGAATTTTTCTGCAATGGAGGCAGCCTTCTTTATGGGCCACAATTAGTGCTTCCAGCGTTCAGTGGAGAAACTGCACTGTGAACACAAAACCCCACAGAAAAGGGTCAGAAACTGTCTTTCTCACACACAAGCCTCAGACCTTGCTCTGCCTCTCACCTGTGGAGTAGCTGTGGGATTTCAGTCAAATTACCAGCCAGGGGCTCTGCTCCTGAAGTTCTTCTTGGGGCAGAAAGCGTGGCGGATGGGACACATCACCAGGAGTGACAGCAGTGCCTGCAGCCCACCGTCCCCAGGATGCAGACAGTTGGGGCGGCGCACCCCTTGCTGGAGGTCACCCAGTCTCCAGGCTCTGGGGCAGAGAACAGCTGGGAGACTGAAGGAACTCTCCAGAGAGGCCTGGCTCTCCAGGGCGCCACCTGGTGAGAAGTGGGGCCCCTCCCAGACTGCAGAGAACAACCGGGCTGATGGCTGCTCAGAAGTCCTGTTCAGACCCCACCCTGCAGCACTAACTGAAGCCAGGTTCAATGTCTTTCTTGCTTCCAGAAAGCAGCTACAGCTCCAAGGAAAGCAATATCCCCTGAAGCAGACAGATGGGTCCCTCTGGTCTGAGGCTATGCAAGGGAGCCTCAGATACCGTTCACTTTCTCTCTCCCTCTTTTTAAAAAAAATTTATGTATTTATTTGTTTATTTGGCTGTGTTGGGTCTTCACTGCTGCTCATGGGCTTTCTCTAGTTGTGGCGAGAGGGGGCTACTCTTCGTTGTGGTGCATGGGCTTCATTGCCGTGGCTTCTCGTTGCAGAGCACAGGCTCTAGGCACGCAGGCTTCAGTAGTTGTGGCTTGTGGGCTTAGTTGCTCCACGGCATGTGGGATTTCCCAGACCAGGGCTCGAACCTGTGTGGCCTGCATTGGCAGGCAGATTCTTTTTTATTTTTTTATTTACTTACTTACTTATTTTTGGCTGCGTTGGGTCTTCATTGCTGTGCACAGGCTTTCTCTAGTTGCAGCAAGTGGGGGCTACTCTTCGTTGTGGTGTGCGGGCTTCTCGCTGTGGTGGCTTCTCTTGTTGCAGAGCAGGGCTCTAGGTGTATGGGCTTCAGTAGTTGTGGCACACAGGCTCAGTAGTTGTGGCTTTCAGGCTCTAGAATTCAGGCTCAATAGTTGTGGCGCACGGGCTTAGTTGCTCCGCAGCATGTAGGATCTTCTCCGAACATGGCTCAAACCCACGTCTCCTGCACTGGCAGGTGGATTCTTAACCACTGAGCCACCAGGGAAGCCCAGCAGGCAGATTCTTAACCACTGCCAGGGAAGTCCCTCTCCCTCTTTTTAAAAAATCAATATCAAATGGACATAAAATTTGCCAGTACAAAGAATTTTTTTCCTGAACCATTTGAAAGCAGTTGCCACCGGCTATCTCATCACCCCTGAATACTTGGCTGTGGTTTCCTTTATTCTCCTATAGAGCCAGGACACAACGTCATAGTCAGGAGATTAACACTGATGCATTACTACCATCCAACCCTCAGACCCCATTAAGATTTCATCAGTTGTCACAGTCATATTCACGGCAAAAAGATCCAGTTCAGAATCACATGTGGCATGTGGTTGCCATGTCTCTTCAGGCTGTTTTGTCTGAAACAGTTCCTCAGTCTCTCCTTGACATGACCTTGACATGTCAAGGTCAAGATTTGGGCCAGTTATTCTGTAGCTGTCCCTCTGTTTGGGTTTGTCTGATGTTTCCTCATGACTATATTCAGGTTATGCAGAGATATCAACAAGAGGTGATGCTGTGTTCTTCTCACTGCATCTATTAGGTGATGCACAGTTCCAATTTGACCTGTTACTGAATGACGTTTCTTTAAGTACCTCATCAAGGCGGAGTCTGCAGGCCCCTCCACCATAAAGTTACTCTCCAGTTTCCACCCCACCCCTTCCAGGATGCCCCCCCTCCCCCTGGCCTGGCACCAGGCAAACCCCAGTGTGAACCCACCAGCCCAGCGAGGGCCCCCTGCTACCTCATGGCTTTAGGACTGAATTGTTCAGGAAGAGGAAGGAGGCAAAGGGGAAGAGAAAGAGCCTTGTTTCTCTTTTCAGAATTAATAACAGTGATTAATAGTAATAATTGTTAACACTAATGAACACATGGTGCCAGGCAGTCTAAGCACTTTATATGTATTAACTCGTTTAATTTTCATAACTGCCTATGGGTATGCTTTAGCCCCATTTCACAAACAGAACGGAAACACTGAGAGGTCTTAACCTGTTCCCAGGGGTGCACAGCCAGCAGCTGGCAGAACCAGGGTGTGAACCCAGTAGACAGGCTCTAGAAAAAGTGCCTTTAACCAACCCTGTCCGATCCACTTCTGCCCCCACCCCCTCTACAGAGAGCCTCTTGCTTGGGCCTCCCAAGATGTCCATGTTCCCAAATCCAAAGGAGAAGGGCCGGTCCTCATCTGTCAGCAGTTGGCCACTCCCTTTTTGAAATATCCTGTGGTGGGTTCCGTGACACCATATTCTTGATTTCTTCCTGCTGTTCTGGCCACTCTTTCCCAGGCTTCTTCGCCAGCTCCCACTTCTTTCTCTTCTCTTGGGGTTTGAATTGCTCAGGGCTTCAGCTCCAGCTCATTTCTCTTCTCATTCTAGTTTCACACGAGTTTCCACATCTTTAAGTGTCTCTTGTGTGCTGACAATGTTGATATTTATCTTTCTAGTCCATGCCTCCTTTGAGCTTCCAAACTCCTATCCAGCTGCTTACTTGGCATATCTGCATGTTTTTCTCTCTCCAAGGCATCTTGAACTCAACAGGTCCAAACTGAGCTATTGATTTTCCTTCCTTAAAGCTGCACCTGGCACAGTTTTCCCCAAATGAAAGAAATGTCATCACCACCCACTCAGCAGCTCGAGGCAGAAGCCCAAGAGCCATCACTGAGTCTCCCTCACTTTTCCTACCACCCCTCCTCCATTCAATCCACAGCTAAGTTTTATTGCTTCTTCGTCCTAAATGTATCTTGAAAGCTGTCCATTTCTCTCCACTCGTACCACTTAATTCTAAGCCACCATTATCTCTTTCCTGGACTCCTGCGACATCCCCAGGTAGTCTTCCTGCTTCATTCCTGCCACCCTCTTATCCCTTCTCCACACAGCAGTCAGGGGCCTTGGAAAACATGTAATCCGCTCATATTAGCACAGCGTACAATCCATCACGGCTCCCCACTGGCTTAGAATGCAACAGTGTCCTCCCACCCATGCCTTGGCTTACAGGCCCTGCATGATGGGGCCTAGGCTTGCTTGTCCAACTTCATCTTCCGCCCTTGCCTGCCATACTCCGAACACATCATTGTTTCCATGACGAGCCTTCCTGCCTCAGGGCCTTTGTACGTGCGGTTTCTCCCCACTTGCTATCTGCCCAACACACACTCCTTCAGGTCTCAACGCAAATGTCGGTTTCTCAGGGAAACCTGGTCCACTATCTGTTCCCGACTTAATCTGGTTCCCTCATATTTTTTCTCTTTGTAGGACTGACTTAGCACATTCTTCATAGAACTTAGCACATTTTGGTTTAATGTTGGCTTGCCCCTGGGCTCAGGCCTCAGCGCTCTTCTATTTTTTGCCCTAAGTCAGTGTTTCTCAACTTGGGGTGGAGGGGGGTGGGGCTGATGGGTAGGTTAGCAATTTTGTTCCCCTGGGGACATTTGGTAACAGAAGACATTTTGATGGTCACAAGTGGGAGTGACAGTGTGCTACTGCCATCTAGTGGATAGAGGCCAGGGATGCTGCTAAAATCCTACAATGGACAGGACAGATCCCCCTCCCCCCACAACAAAGAACTACTCTGCCCCCAAATGTCAGTAGTGGGGAGGCTGAGAAACTGTGCCCAGGAGATCTTATGGTTTTACATACCATCCTTACGCTGGCAACTCCCAAATTTCTCTCCATTGCAGACTAATATACCTGACTACCTACTTGACATCGAACTCGAAATGTCTAAAACCCAACTCCTGCTTTCCCCCCTACTCAACCCTTCTAATTGCTCAGGCTGAAAATATTGGAGGTATTCTTGAATTCTTTCTCTCACAACCCACAACCAGTCCATCAGCAAATCCTTTCAGAAATTTCCTCAGTGCAGATCCAGCACTGACTACTCCCCACCAGTTTGCTGCTACCACCCTGGTCTTCTCCACTGTCTCTCACCTCAGAAGTGGTCTCCTCCGTTACCTCTCACCTCTGAACTGGTCTCCACTGCCTCTCACCTCAGAACTGGTCTCCACCGTCTCTCACCTCAGAACTGGTTTCCTCCATCACCTCTTACCTCGGAACTGGTCTCCTTCACCACCTCTTACCTTGGAACTGGTCTCCTTCACCATCTCTTGCCTCAAAACTGGTCTCTCTATTGCTGACCCCACCCCTCCACAGTCTGTCTATTCTCAATCCATCACCCAGAGTGATCTTTTAAAAATATAAGAATATCTAAAAGGAATCCAAATCGGAAAAGAAGAAGTAAAGCTGTCACTGTTTGCAGATGACATGATAGTATACATAGAGAATCCTAAAGATGCTACCAGAAAACTACTAGAGCTAATCAATGAATTTGGTAAAGTAGCAGGATACAAAATTAATGCACAGAAATCTCTGGCATTCCTATACACTAATGATGAAAAATCTGAAAGTGAAATTAAGAAAACACTCCCATTTACCATCGCAACAAAAAGAACAAAATATCTAGGAATAAACCTACCTAAGGAGACAAAAGACCTGTATGCAGAAAATTATAAGACACTGATGAAAGAAATTAAAGATGATACAAATAGATGGAGAGATATACCATGTTCTTGGATTGGAAGAATCAGCATTGTGAAAATGACTCTGCTACCCAAAGCAATCTACAGATTCGATGCAATCCCTATCAAACTACCACTGGTATTTTTCACAGAACTAGGACAAAAAATTTCATAATTTGTATGGAAACACAAAAGACCCCGAATAGCCAAAGCAATCTTGAGAACGAAAAACGGAGCTGGAGGAATCAGGCTCCCTGGCTTCAGACTATACTACAAAGCTACAGTAATCAAGACAGTATGGTACTGGCACAAAAACAAATATAGATCAATGGAACAGGATAGAAAGCCCAGAGATAAACCCACGCACTATGGTCACCTTATCTTTGACAAAGGAGGCAGGAATGTACAGTGGAGAAAGGACAGCCTCTTCAATAAGTGGTGCTGGGAAAACTGGACAGCTACATGTAAAAGTATGAAATTAGAACACTCCCTAACACCATACACAAAAATAAGCTCAAAATGGTTTAAAGACCTAAATGTAAGGCCAGAAACTATCAAACTCTTAGAGGAAAACATAGGCAGAACACTCTATGACATAAATCACAGCAAGATCCTTTTTGACCCACCTCCTAGAGAAATGGAAATAAAAACAAAAATAAACAAATGGGACCTAATGAAACTTAAAAGCTTTTGCATAGCAAAGGAAAACATAAACAAGACCAAAAGACAACCCTCAGAATGGGAGAAAATATTTGCAAATGAAGCAACTGACAAAGGATTAATTTCCAAAATTTATAAGCAACTCATGCAGCTCAATAACAAAAAAACAAACAACCCAATCCAAAAATGGGCAGAAGAACTAAATAGACATTTCTCCAAAGAAGATATACAGATTGCTAACAAACACATGAAAGAATGCTCAACCTCATTAATCATTAGAGAAATGCAAATCAAAACTACAATGAGATATCATCTCACACCAGTCAGATTGGCCATCATCAAAAACTCTAGAAACAATAAATGCTGGAGAGGGTGTGGAGAAAAGGGAACCCTCTTGCACTGCTGGTGGGAATGTAAATTGATACAGCTGCTATGGAGAACAGTATGGAGGTTCCTTAAAAAACTACAAATAGAACTACCATACGACCCAGCAATCCCACTACTGGGCATATACCCTGAGAAAACCATAATTCAGAAAGACTCATGTACCAAAATGTTCATTGCAGCTCTATTTACAATAGCCAGGACATGGAAGCAACCTAAGTGTCCATCAACAGATGAATGGATAAAGAAGATGTGGCACATATATACAATGGAATATTACTCAGCCATAAAAAGAAATGAAACTGAGTTATTTATAATGAGGTGGATGGACCTGGAGTCTGTCATACAGAGTGAAGTAAGTCAGAAGGAGAAAAACAAATACCGTATGCTAACACATATATATGGACTCTAAGGGAAAAAAATGTCATGAAGA
Source organism: Kogia breviceps (assembly GCF_026419965.1). Lineage (NCBI taxonomy): Eukaryota > Metazoa > Chordata > Mammalia > Artiodactyla > Physeteridae > Kogia > Kogia breviceps. The sequence continues at coordinate 66,571,346 of NC_081310.1, read as the reverse complement.
GATTAGTAGTAGGACGGGAATAAAACACAGACTTACTCGAGCATGGACTTGAGGATATGGGGAGGGGGAAGGGTGGGCTGTGACGAAGTGAGAGAGTGGCAGGGACATATACACACTATCAAATGTAAATTAGATAGCTAGTGGGAAGCTGCTGCATAGCACAGGGAGATCACCTCTGTGCTTTGTGACCACCTAGAGGGGTGGGATAGGGAGGGTGGGAGAGAGGGTGATGCAAGAGGGAAGAGATATGGGAACATATGTATATGTATAACTGATTCAGTTTGTTGTAAAGGAAAAACTAACACACTATTGTAAAACAATTATACTCCAATAAAGATAAAAAAAAAAAAAAAAAAAAAAGAGTCATGTACCAAAATGTTCATTGAAGCTCTATTTACAATAGCCAGGAGATGGAAGCAACCTAAGTGTCCATCATCAGATGAATGAATAAAGAAGATGTGGCACATATATACAGTGGAATATTACTCAGCCATAAAAAGAAACGAAACTGAGTTATTTGTAGTGAGGTGGATGGACCTGGAGTCTGTCATACAGAGTGAAGTAAGTCAGAAAGAGAAAGACAAATACTGTATGCTTCAGCCAAATACCGTATGCTTCCACATATATATGGAATCTAAGAAAAAAAAATGTCATGAAGAACCTAGGGGTAAGATGGGAATAAAGACACAGACCTACTAGAGAATGGACTTGAGGATATGGGGAGGGGGAAGGGTAAGCTGGGACAAAGTGAGAGAGTGGCATGGACATATACATACGCTACCAAACGTAGAATAGATAGCTAGTGGGAAGGAGCCGCATAGCACAGGGAGATCAGCTCAGTGCTTTGTGACCACCTAGAGGGGTGGGATAGGGAGGGTGGGAGGGAGGGAGACGCAAGAGGGAAGAGATATGGGAACATATGTATATGTATGGCTGATTCACTTTGTTATAAAGCAGAAACTAATACAACATTGTAAAGCAATTATACTCCAATAAAGATGTTAAAAAAAAAAAATATATATATATATATATATAAAAGCAGATCATATCACTACTCTGAACAAAACCTTCTAATGGTTTCCCATTTTATGGAGATAAAACCAAAATTCTTACACAGCCTGGCCTCTGAGTAACCCCCCTGACTATCCTCCTACTGCTCTCCCCCTCCTCACTTTGTTCCACTCACACCAGCCTCCTTGTTTTTCAAACACACCAAAGTATGCTAATGCCTCAGGGCCTTTGCACTGGCGGTCCCCTCTACCTAGAACATTTCCCCCCCTCCCGCCAGACAGCTGCGTGACTTTGCTCCCTCACTTCCTATGGGTCTCTGTATAAAAGTACCTTCCCAGGTAAGCTTAGTGACCACTCTATACAAAACAGTTACCCCTCCTACCCCGCACTCCCAAGCCTCTTTACCCTGTTTTATTTTTGTCCAGAGGGAGGTATCACCATCTGACATACTACATACTGACTTCATCTGCTAATTACCTGTTTCCTCATTCTGGAACATAAGCAGGGAATATGTCTGTTCCATTCACTGTTGCATACCCTGTGCCCAAAACAGTGCTTAGTGCATAAAGGAGACAAATTTGTCCAGTGAATGAATGAATCTTATCTCCAGTTCACAGATAAGACACTGGCTTTAAGTAACTCACCCAATTGAAACTTACAGAGCCACAGTTTTCACCACTTCTCCTGGACCTTGGGAGTACCTCCCTGCCCTCTTCCCTGAATAAAGGGGAAAGATATTTAGGAGTGAGGACAGAGTGATTTGGGGAGGGGATTTGAGTTTAGTTTCTGATAAGAAGGAGCCAGAGCCACAGGATACCCTAAGAGTTTGTGGGGGAAAGATGTCTCAATAGGCGGAGGCCTTCCGGGTCCACCCTTGTAGTATCCCATGTTTAAGAATCCTGAATGGGGAAGGGACCAGCCTGAGTGGTGAATTTGCCAGTTCCTCCAGGCACCAGCCTCTGGCTACCTGGGGACCTGGGCAAACCACCCCCCCCCCCCCCGAAGGCAGGGAGCCACACCCAGTCCAGGCCCTGCTGCCTGAAGGATGCCAACAGGGCAGCTCCCAGCCACTAGCTCCAGAGGTCGCCTTGCAGGTTCCCCAGAGAAAGATCCCGGCTGGGAGGGGCTGCATCTTCACCCACCCTAGCCGGTCCAGCCAGCCCCCTCGAGCACCGTCCCCTCGCACTCACTCTGCCATTCGGTGATGGAGATCATGCTGCGGGCTGCCTGGGGGACCTTCCGGGTGGAAGCTGGCAAGGGGTGAGGAGCCCAGAAGATCGAACTTGTACATGCCCAAGGGAACTTGACCCTTGGTAAGTTGTGAAATGAGCCTCTGGTAAATCATTAACTCCCCCTAGACAGACACAGACATGCACGCACGCGCGCGCGCGCACACACACACGCACACACACGCACACACACGCACACACGGCTGCTTAAAGTCAGAAGTCTCCCTCCGGGTTCTTCCCAGAGGGCACTGCTCCCTCCCACGCGCTCCGCCCACTCGGAGAAGGCCGCGCCCATCTGACCCCTGTATTCTCCACCACCCCATGCCCTGAGGCTGAGTTCATCTGTTTCCATCTCTTTTTCAAAACTTGGACTCTTTATGGAAGAATTGGGATTTAGGAGTATCTGGATTCCTTACTGGCTTGGTGGAAGGTGTGGGAAGAGTTGAGATCTGTTTCTCTTTGTAAAAGTACTAAATTCATCTTGTAAGTAGTTTGCTCGCCCTTTGCCAGTACCTACGCTAGACGCTAGGGGCGACAAACAACTGAGTAAAACCTGTTGCTGGCAGCCTGAGGAGAGCGCCAGATTCGGTTGAATCTAGGGCAAAAATGCCCCAAGGGAGTTAGACACGGCGGGCTTCGATCTCCTTTCCTCCAGCAGTGTCCAACTTTGGACTGTGAAGTTGAGCTATGGAAAATGAAAGATGAATTTAGGCTTAGGGTAGGGCTGGACAACGATTCAGGAAGCCTGGTTCTAATCCACCCGCCAGTTGTGTAGATGTGGCTGCATCCTTTCCACCCTCTGTGGGCCTGAAGAAAAGAGAGGCTGGACAGTTCCTAACATCCTTTCTCTCATTGTAGAGCAGTGGTTCTCAATCCCATTAGAGCCAACATTCCCTCTGTAATGTCCCCTCTATCCTGCAGTGCAATTCATAGATGATATGACCAGTCTACATACATCATTTAAAAAACCCTCAAAGCTAATTATAATAAAGAAGAAAAAATTATAATAAAACACAATGTCTCTCAGTATATAAGCGTTCAGGCAAGACTTAACAGAAGACATAAGTAGGCAGATTGCTTGCACCTACTTGTAATAAGTTTGAACTCAAGGGAAATAGAACACCATCATATACCACCACCCCTCCAAAAAACCCAAATAACCCCTCTCTCCATAAAAGAAAATGAAAGAACAGTAGGGAGTGAATACTAGAATAAAAACTAATATTAGCTCAGTAAAAACAGACCAGAGGTCCTTGCATGTAAAAAAGAGGGAAATAAACTTCACTGAAGTAGAGGTAACATAGCAAAGCAAGTTAAAGATGGCAAGGTGGAGACATTGAGGAAACACCATGTAAATGCAAACAAACTGAGTTTGAGGAAGTTCCCTGGTGGTCTAGTGGTTAGGATTCAGGGCTTTCACTGCCATGGCCCGGATTCAATCCCTGGTCAGGGAACTGAGAGCCCGCCAGCCGTGCTGCGCAGCCAAAAAACCAACCAAAAACTGCGTTTGTTGTGTGTGTTGTTTAAATAGCTCCCCAGGTAGTGGCAACATGTCACAGACACATAGATCTGTGTTTTGAAACGCCATCATGTGTTGAGGCAAACTTCAGTCTGTGGGACCTTAAAAGGCCTTGGAGATCATGTATTTCCAATAGGCAATGGGGAAGAGAAGATGGATTGGAAAGAGAAGTGGTGATATAAGCTGTTTAGAGAAATTGAATGTGGTCCCCTGGGACAGTGTCAGAGAAAAATAGAAAAACAACAGGCAATTCCCCAAAACCTTTCCACATATAAATGTTACAACATAGGTGTTCGTCTTTGGGTTGTAAAAAAACTTAAAAAATATAAAGGAGGCAATAATATGAAATAATTTCTAAAAACATTTCTTGAGGAGATCCAAGGAGACCCCTTGCATTTCAAGTATTTTTGCTCTAATGATGTTTGGTTCTCTCAGAGCTCCTCTGTTAACTGTTTTCAGTCAGCCTCTTTGCTTATTCAGTAAGACCCTACTGCATTGGAACCAAATATACAGTAGTTGCAATGTTAGAATACATTGTGTAGACAATGCATGGAGTAGATTATTCAACAATTTTGAGACAATGTCTTTATTCCACTTAAGAGCCTTCTCCATAATAACCATCTCCTAACTTACTGAGTTATTCATAGAACTTATTTTTTAAAAAAACTTAGCTTATAAAAACTTGTTAGGACTATTATGAATTCCAGTATGACTGACATACTGGTAGTGGGTTTAGTCCATTTGTACATTTTAAAGTCGTGCAGGACAGAAAGCAATTATTTATTTTGGAAACCTGCCCTGTGCATTGCAGCCACTAAATGCCAGTAAGAGTTTTGCCCCCTCAGCCCTGAGACAACTTAAGCTCCCCTGAAAATTTCCAAAATCACCCCTAGAGGGCAGTATCATCCCCATTGAAACTGGTAGGTTAAGAGCTCAGGCTATAAAATCAGAGCGCCCTGGGCTTCATCCTAGCTCCATGAGACAGATATTTTATTCACCCTTTCTGTGCCTCAGTTCCTTTGATAATAATAGTACCCATCACGTAAAGATATAATGAGAATTGGTGCGTAAACGCATGTGAAGTGCATAGAACCAGGTGCCTGGCTCATAGTAAATAACGAGCCATTGTTCTTATTATTCTAGTATAGTTATAATAATTACTGTGTTATTAATATTACTATTATTCGTGCACTGGTAAATGCTGTTATGTGAAAGACTTCTGATCTCCTCTTAATTGTGGTTTTAAACTGCTCCCACAGGAGTATAAAATAGCAGCTAACAATACCTCCCCTAACAATGGAGCCCACCTGTAAGCTCAGAACTGAACCCTCCTGAAACTGGGCCCTCTTCACCTGATTCTCAGATTACAGCACTGGGCACCAGAGTTGGGCCCCAAGGGGTTTGTCTATAGCCCATCTTCCTGGAGAGGGGCCCCCTTCATGGGGGGCAACCCCAGGGAGGAGGACGTAGGCCCTGGAAATTCTGTCCTGATCAACGTGGGGAAGGGCTAGGATAGTGCAGCTACTCCCTGGGGCTGGAGGAATAGAAGTGGGCAGGGGAGGACACCTCAGATGGCTGAACAACAGGGCCCCTGCTGATGTCCTCCAGCGAAGGCTATGGAGCCAGCAAAGGGGAGACCTTGGGAAACATTTTCCCTCTTCCCTCATCATGTCCCTAAAGGCAGCCAAGGGGCCAACACAGTGTCACCACCATCTCCTCTCATTTGCAAATGAATTTGAGTTTTCAAAGGGTTTTTCATCCATTTTTTCATTTGACTTTCTTGAAAGCTCCATAAGATGGCAGTTAATATCCCCATTTCACAGATGAGGAAACCGAGACTCAAGAATTTTAGTGACTTGTCCAGATCTTCGTGCAGCTAGCAAGGAGTGGGACCAGGAGTTGAGCATGGCATCTCCTTTCCTCCATCAGTCTCAGCAATGGGATGAGCCAGTTCTGCACTGGAGGCTTAGGGATAAGGCGGCATGTGGCATGGCCCCTGTTCCCTGTCAGCAGCAGGGTCTGAAGCCTGGCTGCCGCCTGACCCTAGCATACTTCTCTTCAAGAATAAATATAGGACCACACAGTTACAGAGCACTACTCCTTAAAGGGCGTTCTGCTAGGTGCTTTTTCATTTATAGTTCCTGACTACTGCCCCCTTTTGCAACCCCAGCCTGGCTTGATTGAAGGGCTGATCTGGGCCAGAGGGTGGAGCGTTCTCACATTCCACCTCCTCTCCAAGTCAATGGCTTTGGCCTAGAGGGGGAGCTGCAGACAGAGAGGCAGGTCCTGGAAACTGACAATTTCTCCAGTATACCTCCTCCAGCTCTAAAGGTCTGTCTTGAGCCTGTATCTGGTCCCAATTCTCCCTGCTTCACAAAGGACATCAAGGTTTATAGCTCTCCCAGGGATGTTACAAAATCCAAAATCCAGTCATTTTACTTATTTTTAAAAGTATAGATAGATAGATGATAGATACAAAATACATACTCCACTAGCATTTTAGGGATGAGAAAAGGTGTCCAGAATTCAAAATCAGCCATTAGAACCAGACTGAGGCTAATCAAGAATTACAAGAAGCTTGCCTTCCTACATCCTCTTTCTTGAACCATTAATGCCTCCTCCTCTCCCCAGACATCCTGCAGAAGCCCAGGGAAGCCTGCCGCTGTCCTGGGCTCACATTCTCTCTCCACCCCCGCCCCATAGAATTCACAGGGCTTCTTGACTCTCACTACTCACAAACATTTCAAATTGAGCAGCTCTGGTAAAGTCCTTCACACTGAGTGTCAATAAGGGATAACCACTGAGTACCTGCCAAGAGAAATGACCCCAAAACACTGAGTCTAGATGAAAAGAATTTGGGCAACCTTTCTGATACCACCCCCGACGCCCCCGCCTTCAGTGGAAGCTTCCAGGGCCCGAAGAATCTGATATTTCCATTGTACAGGACCTTGGGACAAACCTTGATCTGGGATCACCTGGATCAAAAAGATGACAGTGTTGTTGACAACAAACCATCATTCCCTAGTTCGTGGGGAGGTGGCACGCTTCTGAGAACTCCAGGATCCCTGCCTGGGGAGGCTGAGATGTACAGCCCAAGGCATGGGGGGAATGGGTGGTGCATATGCTCTGAACCCAGTTCTCTTAGTCAGGGAAGGATGGCCCCAGATACCCCTCCCCTTTTCTGCCAAGCACGTAAACACTCATGGACCCCAAGGCCAGCCACAGGCAGACACGGACACAGAGTGCCAGACACACCACTTGTACAAACCATTTATTCCCTGCATTGGGTTTATACAAACTTGCAAGATACAAATGCAGAACTCACTGGGTGCTTCAGTACCTATATCTAAAAAGGATGCTGCTGAGAGGGAAGCAAGCTCTCACCTGTCAGTCAGGATGGCCCCTCCCTGGGGAGGAGCTCATCGGCTAGAAAGATGCTAAGGGGCTGGTACGGCTGTTTGGTCCCCTGATAGAGATGCCCTCTGTTTATCTAAACTTAACTCTTCTTCTAAGGTCACTTTTATACTAAATAAAGACACTGAGTCATAAATTTCCTTGTATGGTTTATTGTCTAATACTAGCGAATCAAATTGGCCCCAATATGTGCATAAATAGATATATGTGTATATATATATGTATATTTCATATTTTCCTTAGTTTTAAGAGCTGCCAGGTTGTCGGAGGGTACCTAAAGGGAAAGGAATTAATTCTGTCTTGCTATAGTCAGCCCTGCTCCAAGAGGATCCCTCCCACCAAGGAAGGCGAGCAAGTGCGCACAGCTTGCAACCTCAGAAAAACTCTAAAGTGACAGTATTAGTATTTGATTACAGCTTCTTGGTTATTGATGAGGGAGGTAATGTGCTAATTGGGAAGGCCCTAGATTAGTAACCAGGGCTGTCACCAGGTCGGTTACTTCGCCCTGGGCCTCCATCTAGGCCCCCTTCATTCATAGCAAGCTGCTTTAGGCTGGGAATAGGGTGCCAGCAAATGTCAAAGTGGGAGGCCAGGCTTCAACTGCTGGCCAGGAGCTCTGTGCTAGATTCCAAAAAGCTTGATTCCAGATCTGGACAAAACACATCCATTCTGCCCAGATTCTTGCAAGGCGAGATCCCCCTTGCCCACTTCAATAGTCGATAAGCAGTTTGGAAGGCCGAGCTGGCTTAGTTCAGGGCTCCAGCAGCAAGAACGTCCTTGGCAAGTCTGAGATGTACCTTGTCCGTGGGACCCTCTGGGCTGACTTCGCAGTCTGGATGCCAGACTGGGGTACCATCCCCTTAACAATGGCCCCCAGAAGAAAGGTCACAGAGGGAGACAGATGCCATAGGTGTCACCCAGACCAGTGAGGGATCAAGTGAAAAGGAGTGTGAGAAGTCCAAGGAACTTGAATGTATCTGCCCCGAAGGATCCGTGATGCCAAACCGTTTCCTCTGGCCGTTGCACCATATTCTAGGTCCATCAAAGAATAGACTGACTTCTCAGTGCTGTTTGGCGTAGGTTGCCCTTTCCAGCAGGGTGATAAAGGAGGTGGTCCAGGAGCACATCTGGAGGGTGTGTGCCTGCAAGTCTGTACTTTTGTGCACACAACTGTAAACATTTAGAGGGTCATCAAAAGTTGACAGTGTAATCAAATCCTTAGACCAGGACTTGCAAGAGAATGTCCTGCCCTGGCAAGATCCTCTCCGGGTGAGCTCTGGGGACCAGCCCTTTGCAGACTGGGGAATGGGAGGAAGGAAGCTGCCGAGGAGGAGGAGGGAAGGGTGGAGGGTTGGACCTAGAGGCAGCCGTCCCAGTCTCCTCATATCATTTGCCCATTCCATTCAGACATTGCACATTTTGAAAATAGATTTGCTTTTATAACAAAAGCATAAAATAGATCTGTCTTAAAATAAGTCTTTCCTCTCCCCTTCTTTGGATCAAAAGGCATGGGGTATGGCCGCAGTATGCTAGGAATGATGTGGAAAGTAAAGGAGAGAAAATGGGCCTGGGCAGGAGTTCTAGTAAAGGATCAGACATCCAAACAAATATATATATATATATATATTACATATACATCTATAATATGTATAATCTTCATAAAACATATATTAAGGCATGTAAAGCAACATAAAGAGCCAGCTTTATGAAATAAGAGGTGAGAGAGAGGTGGCAGAGGGGTAGACATGAATCCTTGGTATTTTACATGTATTTCTAGAAATATCACTTAAAAAAAAAGGAGACGCAGACAAAGAAAGGGGAAGGCAAGGAAGGCCCCGAAAAATCTGTTTCTTATGGATAGATAAGGTGTGGGAGAAGATGCAGAAGGGAGAGACGGTTACCTGGGAGCCAATCCCACCTGCCAGTCTGTGGGGGGGGGGGAGGGACAGGTTTGGGGTGTTTGAGCTGTGCTGAAGATGGGAACTGCAGCCAAGGGTCATGTTCAAAAAACCTGCTAGAAGTGAAGGTAAGTGGAATCCTGTCTGTAAACCCTCAGAAGCATGAGAATATCCTAAGCACCTAGAACAGTGCCTGGTACATAAAAGGTGCTCAATAAATATTTGTTGAGTGAATTGTCAACTTTACTTGCATATGAACCATAACTGTCCCAGCCATGAAGGAGTGGAGAGGAATTGTTAGAAGATGAAGTAATCATTCTTGGGGCTGCTGGAGGTCAGACTGAAGTCTCTGGGCAGCAACTCTGGCAAAGAGAAGGCCTAGGGGCCAAGGTTTTTCAGCTTCACTCTCTCTCCTCCATCCTCTCTGGCTACGTTCATCTGAAGGTGTGTGGAGCATAGGGAGAATGGGCTTTGCTTCTGTCTCTCCCCTACTGGCTCCCCGGGTAGGTGGGTTGTGAGTGAGCCAAGCTAGAAGGGAGACCTTCCATACAGCCTCAACTTGTCCTCATCTGGGATGCCTGGAATGCCTGGGGTACAGGGTAGGGCCCCAGAATCTGGCCTACCAGATTAAGGCCACATTCCCTCTTTCTAGGGCACACGCTCAGCTGGCCCACAGCACATTTCAGGGGGAAGGGAGACAAGATAATGTCACAGAAATGTTTAGGAAAGGCCCCAAGGCTGACCACACCCTCCGTAAGACAGGTCCTTCTCTCTGCTCCTGACCCCAGAACCAGGCCCAGACCTAGAAAGAGCCATCTCCCAGACTGCTGCTGCCGGGCCCCTCAGCTCACACCTCCATACCCACAGCAGCGTGCTCCCTGGCAGGTCCTCGGTCTGGCAGCCCCGCTGATCCTGGGGACGAGGTGGGAGAAGCAGAGCCAACATCTGGCACTATACTTGACACTAACCTAAGGTTCCACCCCGGGGAAACCAATCCCTTACTCCTTCTCATCTCCGTCTTCCTCATCCTACTTGCTCATGAGACCTGCTGCTTCCCTCCCCTCCCACTCTCCTGAGACCTCTCCCTCTCTCTCTGCTACCCTTCTCAACCTGCCCTCAGACACTGCACAGACCTGCTGCCCTCTATCCACAGCCAGCACTGTCTTCTGGGGGCCGAGGAGCCTCTCCCCATCTCTCATCATCTTGTCTTTGGCTCAGGCAGGGTGGTCAGTCTCCACTGGACCCCAAAGGAGCATCCAGAAGCAGAGATGTGCCAAGACCCTGGGCACAGCTGGGGCAGGACGGTGGGGGTGAGGGGGGAAGGGGGTGATGGGGGGTGCTGTTCTCAGTGTCAAGAGAGGAGTCCTAACCTAAGATAGCCCAGGGCGCATTCCCCACCAGGGCATCTTCTCCATCAGGGAGTGTTCCAGTAGGGCCATCACAACCCCAGCCAGAGCCACACCTAGGCTCCCTGTGCCGTGGGCATCAGATAGGATGGCGCTCCTATCCCACCATCTCACGCCCTGGCCTAGGACCACCGTCTGAGCAGCAAGGACTTCAGGGCCGGGCGCCATGGGTATGTGGACACTGAGGCATCTGTGCTCCTCTCGGCAGAACCCCGGCCCCCAGCCTGGCTCTCTGTGGCATTCCCATGGGAGCACAGGGGTGGGGGGGCCAGGGGGCCAGGCTGGGCAGAGACGGGCTTCAGAACGTGGCTCTGTGGAGCTTCACGGCATTGGCCTCGGCCAGGGCTTGCACTGGAGGAGAGAGACACGGGTGAGAAAAGCGCCGCACAGAGGGGCAGACCCTCCAGCCCACCCTCCCCAGAGAGAAGTCTTGCCTTGCAAAAACCTGTGGAAACCCACCCACCCCCTCAACCCTGAGAGAGGGGAACAAACGAGCAGAAGTCAATTCTTGTTCACTTGGCTGATACTGAGCAGCTGCGTGCTAGGGGGAAAGAAGGGACACAGCCTTTGCCTAGAATCGTCCAGTGCTATTTTAATCTACAGTAAGATCTAGGAGCGATCTGGGAGAAATAAGATCTGAGACAAGCAGCTCCTGGGGGCTTCTGAGGCAGGACTGCTGTGTATCTCAACAGATGGCAGGCTTCTTGGCCGACAGGAAGAGCAGGGGTGGGAGTCAGGGCAGTCCCTCAGACAGCCGACAGGAGAGGCCTCAGCTCTGTTCCTGTCTGCTTCGGGAGAAGCAAAGCCACTGGCACTGCAGCATCCAAGAAGCGGCCCTTCCAGCCGGCTCTAGCCCGGCACTGCGTGGGGATGCTTGCGGGCTCAAGCAGATGGATGGAAGGGAAAAAGCGGCAAGGGGTACTGGGGTGAGGGGAGAAGCAGTGCCGGACGGAACAAGAGGGCAGATGGCTCAGTGGGGGTGAGGGAAGGGGTCCCGCTCCCTGGGCTGGATGAAGTAACAGTAGAAAAGTGCTTACGTCAGAGCTCAGACCCGCATGGCATGGCTGCTGTCGGTGCCCCGTGGGGATTCAGACGATAGGGGGTTGGCTGGTGGAGCCGGGGAGGCAGGGGAGGTGGGAGGGCTTGGGGTGGCACATTGCACTGGAAACAGAAATGAACAGGGAAGTGAATAGGGGCGGCCGGGGGTGGGGGGAGGGAGGTTGGGCGCCCAGGGCAAGCGAGGCCCCCTCCGTGCGCTGCACGGGAGCAAGGCAGGAGGCAAGCAGGAGAGCTGAGTTTGGGAACTTGTTCAAGCTGAGGCAGAGCTGGCCTGGGTCCAGGGGCGCCATGGAGGAGAGCATGGGGCCCCAGAGGAGCCCTGGCCCAATCCAGGCTCTGCTGAGAACCAGTGTGACTGTGGGCGAGGCCCAGCCCCTGTGAGTCCAGGGCTCCCCTTCCATCCCTGCAACTGGGAGATACACGTACCTTTCCACGACTGTGGAACAGCATGAGGGATGGCACCTCATAGGCAGTGATATCGCTAGTGATAATGATTAATAGTGCAGTAAAATCACACTAATCCAAATCATCAGGCCCTCATTCAATGACTCAATCCAAGTGATCATGTGTTTATCAATTCTATGCAGAGGTTTCTGACAGGCTTCAAGTCAGTCGGTTAACTTAGGCTGGAGGGTTGAGAAACGATTCCCCCAGTCACTTAATACCTCTTTTCATCAATCCAGGAAAGGCAAATTCCAATCCACCCCCAAACAGATCATTAAAGGCCTTAAAGTGCTGACATTCAAATTAATGAGATTTTACTCTATTATCATTATTATTTCATGTTGAGAACACCAAAATGAAGGACAAGGAAAGGGGAGTCATGTTGTTAGGAACAAGCTCTGCACCGTCCCTGGACCCTTGTGCACTCTTGGTGCAGCTGTGAGAGAACATCCTCACTCAGGCTCAGAGAAGAACCAGACCTCAGCCAGGGTCACACTGTGTTTCCCCCAAGAGAGGGATCCTGGCACTGAACTTCCCAGTCCCTTGCTCCCACCCTACCCTGGACCTCATCACCTTCCCTGGCCTCCACACAAGAGAAAGGGCCGATGCAGCCCCACGCATATCTACACACGCCCACATACATACATAAGACACGCAGTGCTCTCCCCGAAAGGAAGTGATCCATAGGCTGTGCATGGGATCCAGCAATACGAAACCTTTCTACTCAGCACACATAACTCAGATGTGTGTGTATGGGCATTTCTGAACCTGTGCCTTGCCCATGACCCAACACACTTGTAACTTGCCATACAAATACATACACAAACATTTTCAAAACACACATTCGTGTGCATGTCCGTCTCACAGATAATGGTTAGTTGTCAGGCAACTTCAACTTTTAAAAGAGTCAAAAAATCAAAACCTAAGCAAGGAAGATCTCAAGGAAGCCAAATAGATGTTACAATGTACATGCAGTGAAGCTCTTACAATTCATTCATTGAAGAGCTCCTTGGAGTCCAGTTACTCTTATTTATACACAATTCTGATATATGTTGACTTGTTGAGTTTCTAGCCCATGAGAGATTAGAAACAGGAAAATCAGAAGAGAGAGAGAGGAATTGAGAGGCCCACTGACATCTATATAAGGCACAACTGAAGAGAGAAAATCTTCTGTAAAAAGTAGACATAATAACTTTAAAACATTTCACCGAAGAAGACATACAGATGGCCAAGAGGCATATGAAAAGATGCTCAACATCACTAATTATTAGACAAATGCAAATCAAAACTACAATGAGGGGGCTTCCCTGGTGGCACAGTGGTTAAGAATACACCTGCCAATCCAGGGGACACGTGTTCAAGCCCTGGTCCGGGAAGCTCTCACATGCCACGGAGCAACTAAGCCTGTGCGCCACAACTACTGAAGCCCATGCGCCTAGAGCCCGTGCTCTGCAACAAGAGAAGCCACAGCAACGAGAAGCCCATGCACTGCAACAAAGAGTGGCCGCTGCTCACGGTAACTGGAGAAAACCCGCACGCAGCAACGAAGACCCAATGCAGCCAAAAATAAATAAATAAAATAAATAAATTTATTTTAAAAAAAACAAACTACAATGAGGTATCACCTCACACTGGTCAGAATGGCCATCATCAAAAAAATCTAGAAACAATAAATGCTGGAAAGGGTGTGGTGACTAGGGAACCCTCCTGCACTGTTGGTGGGAATGTAAATTGATACAGCCACTATGGAGAACAGTATGGAGGTTCCTTAAAAAACTAAAAATAGAATTACCATATGATCCAGCAATCCCACTACTGGGCATATACCCTGAGAAAAACATAATTCAAAAAGAGACATGTGGGCTTCCCTGGTGGCGCAGTGGTTGAGAGTCCGCCTGCCGATGCAGGGGACATGGGTTCGTGCCCCGGTCCGGGAGGATCCCACATGCCACGGAGCGGCTGGGCCCGTGAGCCATGGCCACCGAGCCTGCGCGTCCGGAGCCTGTGCTCCGCAACGGGAGAGGCCACAACAGTGAGAGGCCCGCGTACAGCAAAAAAAAGAAAAAAAAAAAAAAAGAGACATGTACCACAATGTTCATTGCAGCACTGTTTACAATAGCCAGGACATGGAAGCAACCTAAGTGTCCATCAACAGACGAATGGATAAAGAAGATGTGGTACATATGTATAGTAGAATATTAGCCATAAAAAGAAATTAAATTGAGTTATTTGTGATGAGGTGGATGGACCTAAAGTCTGTCATACAGAGTGAAGATAGAAAGAGAAAACCAAATACTGTATGCTAACGCATATAAATGAAATCTAAAACAACAACAACAAAAAAACTGGTACTGACAAACCTAGTGGCAGGGCAGGAATAAAGACATAGACATAGAGAACAAACTTGAGGACATGGGGTGGGAGGGGGAAGCTGGGGCGAAGTGAGAGTAGCATCGACATATATACACTACCAAACGTGAAATAGATAGCTAGTGAGAAGCAGCCGCATAGCACAGGGAGATCAGCTCAGTGCTTTGTGACCACCTAGAGGGGTGGGATAGGGAGGGTGGGAGGGAGATGCAAGAGGGAGGAGATATGGGGATATATGTATGAATATGGCTGATTCACTTTGTTGTGCAACACAAATTAACACAGTATTGTGAAGCAATTATACTCTAATAAAGATCTATTACCAAAAAAAGTGTAACAGTTTGGTAGCATTTAGCAGGGCTACAAACAGATCTGTATGGATTACAGCCCCCAAGGGCAAGCCTTCCACAGAGGTCAGCAAAATAAGGACGTTTATAATGATACTAAATGAGCGAGAGCAAGAAAGATTGATTGCTAAATATAACCTCTTTAAGAAGTCAGAAAAATACTAAACACATTAGGAATATATCCATCAAAATAAATTCACATATGCAGTGGATAGGCATTGGACAGATGTGCTATTACTGTTGTGTGTTCACAAGTGCTACCACATCTGCAGGCATAATCAGTCACATGTACTCACATTCATGAGGCTGTGCTCTCTCCATCCTGCACACACAGGTGTGTGTTCACAAATGTGCAGTACATACATTGCACGCGACATATACACAAATACCCTTTATCATTGCTCATACTGCAAAGAAAGCCTATCACATGTAAATATGTGCATTCATAAGCACTACCTCCACCCACATATTGTACACTCACGTCAACAGCTTCCCAATCATCTGTACTCATAAATAACGGGTCTCCGCTCAACACCCATAGATGTTTTGCACACACAGACACACTCCTATATTTGTACTCAAACTTTCCCTCCATCCACACATAACACACGTGCATATGCACCCATACATATGGATCTACAACCATTACCCAATACAGACACTGCAATGACATCACGCCACACATACAAACTTAAAATTGCCGCATCTTCCCAGATACTGCACACCAGGTACACCAACAACTGCTACAAGCTCGCCACCGACCACAGCATCCAGGCCACACACCCCGACTCAGGCACTAACTACATCCCTTGCCCGCAGCACTGTCCTCAGGGCCCCTGTGCCCCGCACTCCCCCCCTACAGCACCTGCTGTGCCTGGCAGAGCTGCAGCTCTGGGAATCTGGGCCATAGGCCATGGGTGCTGGGGACAGTGGGCTAAGACTGAGGTCTGGCCCTGCCACAGCCATTTTTTAAATAGTTGGGGTCTTGGCAAAAGCAAGGTGACCATTTGTTTTCAGCACACTGACCCTGAAATATAAGCCCATGTGTATCAAGGGGGAATCTGAAGAGCCAGGGTGGGTTTTGTTTTCATGGCACCTTTGGCGGGGGAGCTATAGAAGAGAGAGCCAGGGGCTGGGACAGGGGATGAGGCAGAGGGAAGTTTTAACAGTGCTGTGTATGCTCTAACCCTTGAAATAGGAAGTTGCCTTTTGCCCAGAACATGTGGAATTTGATCTTTGGAAGCTTCGAGTTCATTTTGCAGGTAAACTACAGGGCGGTTGACAGAAGCCTCCTTGTAGCCAAACTGGTTCTGCTGCCTTCGGTTCTGGCTGCAAGATGGGGCTCTCAGAAGCCCATCCCTTCTCTTGCCCTCAACTCCTGCCCAACTGAAAGCCTGTTTCTGAAGTATCTCCAAGGGTTTTCCCTGGCCACCCATTCTAATGTCCATTTATATGCCAACTGCTAGTAGGTTCTTCCTTAAAGCTTACTTAAATCTCCTTTGCTGTAGCCTAAAACCCTCTGGTTTCTGAAAATACCCATATTTAAAATAGCTAGAAAACCCACAAAACATTCCTATTTCTACTTTAGCTATTGCTATTTCAACTAACACTACCACCAGCACCAGCACTACTGCTACTACAGCCGGCTAGCATTTATTGAGCAGTTACTGGGTGACAGACATGGTGCTAGGTGCTTAGCGCACCTTGTTTCCATCCTCACACTATCAGACAGGTATTTTGATGTGAATTTTACAGATGAGGAAATGGAGCCTCAAAGAGCAAGAACTGAAACCCTCCGAGTCACCAACATGAAACGCCATTCCTTCCTCTGTGCGCCCAGCCACGATTCTAATCTGACACTTGCCCAGGCTACCATAACTCTGGCTGGCACCACCTGTCTCTGCCCCCTCAACCAAAGTCATCACAAGCCTGGCATCCGTCCAGGGCACTCGTCTGGACTGGCCTTCAGAACCCCCCTCTCCCTCTCCCTCCTAAGCACCTTTCGTGGTCAGGAGGGGGGAATGTTGTCTCCCATGCTTAATGACTTAACCACTGTCCTTCCTCGACCTCAAAGCCTCCCATTCATAGGGTCTCTTCTATTCTTCCCAATTACATTCTCCTCTATTCCGGGGTGCTTCTCCTCAAGCTGAGGGGAAGTGAATCCTATTGGCTGCAACCCCATCGTGTCCACTAAGACCCACTAGGCTTTGTATCAGTGTGAAGTCAGTTCCTTGTACCCATCTTTTCTTAGCAGAAAAGTGGGTTTGGGTCAGTAGCCAAGGTGGTGACTGTATTGGCTGCTTGTACCATCTTCCCTTTTCATTCCTGCTATTTGCATGCAGCATGCATGGGAAGTCAGAGAATACCCTGGAATACCTGGCCCTCACTCCACCACTGGTACATACGTGCATCTTTTCCAATCAAGCTCAGTTATCGCCTCTTCTCTGGGCCTTTCCTGGACCTGCCCAGGTAGAATGCCTCCCTGTGCTCCCCGCATGGCATCTGGCCATTCCTCTATCCAGCAGCTAGGCGAGTCTTCCTGGCTCTGAGCTCCCAGATGTCAGCAAGTCTGGCCCCTTTGCACCCCCTGAGACTAGCACAATAAGCGCTCAATAAGTGCTCATTCTGACCTCAAGGAACATCTCCCTTTTCTGTCCCTGGCCCCCTGCCGCACTGCACTACCTCCCCTACGCCTGGTCAGCCGGTCTCCCTGGCGGAGCGAGACCCAGCCCCTCTCACCAGACAGCATGCGGCCCCTGCGGGAGGCCTCGGTCGCCAGGGCACAGGAGATTTCAATCCTCTTTTCCTGCTCCTGCAGCTGGCTCTCTGAGTCCTGGGGCACGTCCACAAGGTCCCCCTCGCCGATGGGCACCACGTTCTGCATACTAAAGAGGCACAGACACACAGAAATGGAGGGGGGGACAGGATGGTCCGACTGGCTTGGGGGGCCTGCAGACTGAGGTTGGCAGGGATCCAGGGGCCTGTGAATGTGCAGGCTCTGGTTCCCAGCAAGCCTGTTCCCTGGGGTGAGTGGGACCCTAGCAAAACGCGTGTTGGGACCCCTACCTGCACCATTTAGAAATGAATTAGAAGGGTCAAGTGAATATTTAGGGCAGGCTTGACAGGGAAAAGAAGTCACCGGAGGGCAACCCATCAGTGTGTCTTGATGACAGCACGTGCACGAGCCCAGTAGGTCTTTTTGGCACCGATGGCAGCGTCACCAACCCTGCCACGTGCCTGGGCCCGGTCCGCTGCCTGGAACCACTGCTTCCATTTGCTCTCTGCTGGGGAGGCTCGGGAACCCCAACCGCATGAGTCCGGGCACTGGATTCAGTGGCACTAGTGCCCCAGGTACCCTAGGAGCCAGGGGGGGTAGAGGAAGTGGAGGTTCACCCAAGGCCTGTTACCTGGACTTGGCAATGAGCGTCTTGATCCTCTCCACCTTCTTTTGCTTCTCTTGCAACTCCTCTGGGCTCAGGGGAGTGTCAGGCTCCAGGTCAATGTACCGCTCAGGGATGAGGACTTTGTCTGGGGTGGAGAGCTGTGGAGGGACTGAGGTCACCGCCTCTATCCCTTCCTGGGGTTGCCCCTGCCCGGCCCCTCCTGGGCTCTGCTCACCTCCTTACTGATATCCACATCATAGTGCTGGGGGTCCAGCTCCATTTTGCGGAGCCGGGCAATCTCCTCCCGTGGTGTCTCGTAGGCCTGCCCACCAGGCTCCTCTGCCCGCAGAGCTGCCTCCAGGTTGGAGATGTCCACCTCATGGATGCTGCGGTGACGGCGCACCTAGGCGGCAGCACCGTCGTGACCACGCAGGGCCTCTGTCCCACTGCCAGCAGCACCTCCACTGCTACCCAGGCCTCCAGGCAGCCCTGACCATGCCCGTGTCCTCACTGTCCCTGCCTAGCATGCCTGAACTGGCCACCCCCCACTGCTGAGCTATCCTTCTTCCATGCTGCTTGTCCAAAGCTTGCTCACCTACAAGGGCCCCAAGGTGACATCACATCACTGTCTTCTGTCCCCATCCTGCTGTACCTGTGTTCACATCCTGTGCCATATATAATATTTTGGGCAACCGAATCAGTGTGTCTTATATTGATCTCTGATTTTTTCATATGCTAGAAGTTCTAGTCCACCAATTAGAATGTAAACTATTTGAGGGCAGGGCTCATGGGCCATAATTTTTCTTGTATTTCTGAAATTTAATGGAAAGAAAAATTAGGCCAATAGTTTGGGCTACTCCCAGCTCTGCACTTAATAGCTGTGTGGCCCAGAGATCCCTTAATTTCTCATGACTTTGTTTCCCTATCAGTAAAACGGGGGTAATACTTCCTAATCCAGCATCCTTGAAATGACTAAATGAAATAACATGAAAGGGATTGTGACTTGTATTGTGCCACGTGATGGTGAGCTATGATGATTACCTTCAGTAACCCCCAGCTCAGTGTTAAGCACATAGGAAATGCTCTAGAAACAAGTGAAGGCTACTTCTAGGTTGCAGATTTTGTACTAACCTCTCTTTTTTTTTTTTTTTTTTTTTTTTTTTTTTGCGGTATGCGGGCCTCTCACTGTTGTGGCCTCTCCCGTTGCGGAGCACAGGCTCCGGACGCGCAGGCCCAGCGGCCATGGCTCACGGGCTTAGTTGCTCCACGGCATGTGGGATCTTCCCGGACCAGGGCACGAACCCGTGTCTCCTGCATCGGCAGGCGGATTCTCAACCACTGCGCCACCAGGGAAGCCCTGTACTAACCTCTCTTAACTGAATTTTGTATAATGCATTTCAGCCAAAATAATCAAGGCATTCCTTTTTGTGAGTTATTTTTCTTCAAACACACAAAAAAGAAATACTTGTTGCAATATCTCCTCTGCCCAATGGGGGACAAGTGTCCCCCAGGTCTCCCAGGCGCCCAGCTTGAGTCCTTCCTGGTCTCCTGCCCAATGGGGGACAAGTGTCCCCCAGGTCTCCCAGGCGCCCAGCTTGAGTCCTTCCTGGTCTCTCCCTGACTAAAACCTCCTCCCTCCCCGCAACCCCTCCAGGCCAGGCTGGTGGGGACCTGGGCGTGGGCAGTGTTGCCAGATGCCAGGCCATGCCTGTGGGGGCTGGGAGGACGTTACCACTTTGTAGGCAGGCCGGGCACTGGGGTCGGGGGCCGGGCTGGCCGGGAGCTGCAGGCTCCTCCGCTTATCCTTCATAGAGCCGCTCTGGTGCCGCCGCATGCGGTCAATCTGCTCCTCCACGCTCATCTTGACCTTGCCCTCGCCAGCGAACACAGCACTCTTGGGGCGCTCCTGCTGTAGTGGGAGAACGGGGCTCTGACTGGTGCCTCACCTCCCCACCCAGATTTTTCATCTGCCCTAATCCCTTAAAATTTCCCTTCTCTGGGAAGCCTGCCTGTAATGGGTTGAAGAGGTGGACCCCAGAAGATATATCCAAGTCCTAACCACAGTATCTGCGAATGTGACCTTATTTGGAAATAGGGTCTTTGCAGATGTGATCAAGTTAAGGAGCTCAAGATGAGATCATCTTCAATTAGCATGAGCCCTAAATCGAATAATGGGTGTCCTTATAAGAAACAGAAAAAAAGAAGACACGTAGAGTAGAAGGTGATGTGAAAGTGGAGACGGCAGTTGGAGAGGGGGGTGGGTCTACAAGCCAAAGACTGCCAGCAACAGCCAGAGCCAGGAGAGAGGCATGGAATGGAGGCTCCCTCAAGCCTCCAGAAGGAACCAACCCTGCGGACACCTTGATTCCTGGACTGCTGGCCTCTGCAACGGTGAGGGAATAAGCTTCTATTGTCTTAAGTCACCAAGTTTGTGGTGTTTTGTTAACTTCCTAGCAACCCCAGGAAACTAACACGGTGCCCTCTGGTCAGCACATTTGACTCTGACCACTGACTTTGGCGTTTGTATTTCATCACTGGCACATTACAATAATTTTGTTAAATATTCTTATATCTTTATTATGCATAGCTTCCTTGTCCCGTGATGTCTCCCTGAAGGAGAACTCCTCCGCTTGCCTTCTTCCTTCTTGTTCTACCTTCCTCCTCTAGCCCTAGGTTTCTTGAATGGTGACAGATAGGTGAACACACAGAGGCTCCTGGGCTCCCAGCCCAGCTCAGGCCTGCACAAGCTCTTGGGGCCTGCGGGCATGCACTCACCCGGGAGGAGAGTCCATTGGTGAGCCCGCTGGCACTCCTCCTCACCACCCTTGATGGGGTCACTTCTTCATCAGTGGGTGACTTTGTCCGAGGCGGCACAATGCCAACTGCAGGGAGACACAGTGGCCGGTGGGTCCCTTAAAAAGGGACACAGGGCAGCCTGCTTCTCAGAGAGGCTCAGTCCCGCCCTCCATGGAGGTGAGAGGCCCAGGTGGGGAAGCACCTCCTTGGACGTGAGCGAGCACCTCTTCTCTGGGCTCTTCTCTGACCCTTAGCCTCACTTCCAGGGGAGGATGGAACAGGGAGTACCTTTGTTGAGAGCTGCCTGCTTCTCTGCTTCCACCTCTTGCCTGGAGGGCACAAGGCTGATGTCTCTAGTGGTGTCCAGGGGTGATGTCTGGTGGGGGTCTTTCTTGCTTTGCTCGTAGCTTGCCTTGGGCTAGGGAGAAGGGATGAGAAGATGGATGGATGGTGCTAGAGTGACCACCGAGAATTTGGTCCCTGGTGGTGTTTCTTTGTTTTGCAGTGGTGGGAGTGCAAACCTTTGAAAAAACATGGGGCAGGGAAACTGTGTGTGCCAGCTGGGAAGTGGCCAAGGATGCACTGGAGCCTCCCACCCATGCCACCTTAAGACTGGCCAATGTGTGGTCCTCTTGGGGAATGAGGGCTCAGGGCCCCCAAGAGGGCCTCCATTGAGGCCCATCAGAGAGATCTCCTAGCCCAACCAGTCCTCCTGGCAAACACGAAAAGCAGAGACCTGCTGTGAGCCAGAGGAGGAATGGTTGCAGGAGGGGGGCTACAGGGCCAAGGATATCTGTGGATTCTGTTGGGATCCCACCCAAGACTTGAGCAAAAGAACAAGATGAGCTCTGTGGGAAGGAAAGGGGCATTGGGGTTGTGGTCTCACAGAATCATGGGACTAGAAAGGGACCTCAGACATCCTCTGAGCCATCCCCTCCCACGGGGATGAAGAATCTAAGTCTCAGTGAGGGGAATACAGAGAGACTAGAGCAGAGGTCAGAAACTCCAGCTCTGGCCCAACTACAGAGCATGGGTAAGTCCTATCACCTTTCTTTGTCCGTAAAACCGAGGCAGTGATACCTGCTCTGCCCACCTCACTAGGCAGACCCTCAAGGGTTGTGCATATTACCAGTAAGTAGCTGAGCCTATTTTAGGAGTCCTTCTACTCACCATGCAACCTCTTCCAAGCCTAACTGCATATTTCTCCTGGATCTTGGCTAGGGATCCAGGTGAGAGAAGGAGCCAGAACAGGGGAGAAAAGGGTCTGTATCCTTACATTTCAGGGGCTGATGAGACTCAGAGGACATAGACAAGGCAGAGACACAGGCAAGGGGAGAGGGAGAGCATGGGAGGATTGGGGTCTGAGGTGGACAATGGCAGGAAGGGACTGGAATGGCACCAGTGGGGGGTAGGGGGGTGTCACTGGATTTCCATCATCTGGTCATGCTGGTAGGGAGGGGAGCATAACCCACCACCTACAGCCATGGACGGCCACGGGGTAGGGCAGCAACTCATTTTTTCATTGTCCACAGGAAGCAAAAAGGGGAAAGAGGACCAGTATGAGGGTCTCAACCAACCCTCTGCTTATCCCAGAGTCTGACAGAGGGCCAGTAGAAGCTGAGCTGTGGGAAAATTAATACTGGAATGGGGACAATGACTTGGTCTCCTGCCAGGCCCCGTTCCCTCCGTCCCTGCCCTCCAGGACCCAAGGGTGTTGGGTACCTGACCCCTGGCTGTCTCGCCACTGCGGTGCCAGGAAGGGGAGGTGGGGTATGGCCAGAGGCGGCTCTCACTAGGGAGTGGAGGCACGGTGGGAGGAGACTCCAGGGGGACGTAGGCTTTGGGGAGGGGAGGCCTCGGGGGGCCAGGCTCCTGAGGCAGAGAGAAGCCAGAGCATTAGGAGGAACAAGAGCAGCCACTGTGAGAGCAGAAGAAAAGAGCATTAGCAGAGTCAGACAACAACATCGCTGGAGCCTGGGCCGGGGCCCTGGACCACCCAACTCCCACCCATCGCCTGGGTGGAGTTCCACCTCCAGAGCTAACCCTGCCTGGCCTACAAGGCCCTCCTCTACCGAGCCCCCACCCGTGCACTGGTCCCCCATTTTCTCTGAGGCTCTCTCCTCATCATCTCCCCATCACATGGGGCACACCCCTCCCCCATACCTTTGCTTCTGCCAGCTCTCCAGCCTGTAATGCCTTTCCCTTGATCCTCTACCTGTCCCAATGCTTCATGGCCCAGTTTAAGTTCCACCCTCTCTTTGGAACATCAGAACATTTACAATCTGAACCACGTGGCTCAGTATTGAGACATATGCCACCATGTTCCAGAGGAGGGCTGTTCACTGTGAATGGGTCTTGGTCCCTGTTGGACGCCGGGTGGGTGAAGGCCCTCAGGCATCTTTCTGAGAGGGTCTCATACCGTCCCTTGCCCAGAGTAGAGCCTCAGAAAACACTTGCTGATTGACTGACTAGGCAAACACCCCCCACACCAGCCCTCAGCCCTCTCAGCCGCAGAACAATCCTAGATTTAATTTCCTATTAAGTGTTTGGTGTCTCTGCTAACCATCCTGGTGCTCAGGAAGACTTCCCTGAAAGGCAGCTAAAGATGACAGCTGGAGATGAGAACAAGTAAAGGAGAAGTCTGGAGGGAGGGTCACCAGACTGGGTGTGAGAATGACTATCTTAGACAGAGATGAAGCACTATGACTGGAGGCCTCTGGGGAAGAGATGGGCACAGAATTTGTATAATTTCAGGCAAATGAGGACCTAGTCCTCCCTCCCCGACCCATCTTCTTCTCCGTGATCTCAGCTTACCTCATTGGACCCTGGCTTAGTGGGGGACCCCTGAGAGCCAGAGACCAATGAAAAAGGGCTCAGGGGGCTGGTGAGGCTGGTGGAGCTGAGAGGGCTGGCGGGGCTGTTGGAGCTGTAGGTGCCTGAGGGTCCAAGTCCTCCTTTGGGGAAACAGAAGAGAAGAGAGATGAAGGAAGGGGTAGGGGTGTGGCCTGAAGTGTGGCTGGGCTCTGTAGGTGGAGAAGGCAGGGGAGGATTTAGGGTCTCAGGGCCACCTGGGCCTGCTGAAGGGACGTATAATGGGTTGGCTCACAGGTTGGCTGTTGAGAGGCGAGCTGGGCAGGAAAAGAGAATGGATGGAAATGACACCACTACCTCAAAGGTGTCACTGGTCACTTCCCTCAGCCCAAGGTCCCTGGGCGGAAGGAAGACACTAAGGTAATGGTCTCAGATCACCAATGGGCCCATGGGCTTAGGGGCTGGGAAGGCGTGGGTGCTCTTTGACCTGTTCTGGGGAGGAATCTAGAGTATCAGGACAACAGCATCTCTGATTGGTATATCTGTTCTATTCTGGGCAGGGGGAAATTTCTGGAGCCCTAAGAAGGCCCTGACTGGCTCTGAGCACAGTGTGAGGGGCCTGGAGAGGTATGAGTTGGCAGGTGTGGGATGGAGACCAGAGACACTGGAGGTTTTTCTGGTGAGGCCAGGAGCCAGGAGGCTGGTGGAGAGAGCGCCTACCTCTGTGCTTGGCTGTGTCTGTGCCCCGGGATGGGTTATTCTTCCTCAGCCCCTCCATCACATCCTGGATCCTCCAGATCTCCTTCTGGATTTGTCGGTTGAGCACCTCATTCTGAAACAGCCAGAGAGCAGGTCAAAGGAAGTGGCTACCAAGGAGTGTCCCGGCGGGAGCTTTCACGCGCTCATGTACACACACACAGACCCCTCTAGCACACTCATCTTTCTCATGGGCAGCCTTTGCCTCTTCTGCTTCCGGAATTGCGGGAGGAGAGGGTTCTGCCATCACAGCAAAGAGCACTTTTAGGTGAACATGTGGCCTCAGAACGAAGAGAGTGAGAACCTGTCCCTCAGATTCTGCCCCCCACCCAGGGGAGCTCAGGGTGGTCTTGGAGTGAACGCCCCTCTAGGTGGACACTTGATGGTGGCCTGTTTTCCAGGGGCAAGAGCCCTGTCTTGTTTCACATACTGTGGGACTGTTTGATACGCATGAATTCTACTCAATTACAGTGCCCACTCTTTGGAAAATAATAGCTACCTTTTATTTAACATTCCCCGCCCCGCTGCCCCCCACCCCGCCCTGCCCGCCTATACCAGGCACTGTGCTGAGTGCTTTGCACACATGAACTCACTGTGGCTGCACAACACCTCTACGAGGCAAGGACAGCAGTTGTCTCCACTTCAGAGGCAAAGAGGCTCCGCCCAAGACCATCTGTTAGTAAGCAGCGTGGCCACCATCTGAGTCTGGTCTCAAGAGACGGTGCTCTTGACCATGACGCTATCCTACCTCCCAAAGTGTTTGCGTTGAAAGTGAGGCTTGCCCACAGAACACGGTGGCATTTGGGGACTCTGGTCCAGAGGCTAACCTAACCTAAGACGCTGCAAGGTTGGGTGGTAAGTTTTGTTACCAGGAGGGAAACAGGAGGAAAATGGGGGAAACCAGGGTGTTAACTGCATCAGAGAGAGGGGGCTTGCAAAGCGAGCTAGAGAAGGGGCAGAGCCTGGGAAGAGAAAAGACAGAGGAAGGAAAAGAAGAAGAATGCCCCAGGAATGTCCATCCTCCTGCCTCCAAGCAGAGTGTTTTTGACCCATCCCAGAAAGAAAGGCCTCTTTCCCGCCTAAAACTTCCCCGCTGGATGGCTCCCACACTGCGTACTCTTTTGATGGCATGAGGGAGATGTGTATTTATCATGATCTTGTTTACATTCATATATCTGTTAAAGTCTCCCATGCTTTAACTTTTCTTCTTCCCCCATGGTTTGATGGAACGAAAGAACGATCCCCCATTATCTTCACCCTGAAACTCAGAGTCTGTTTTAAGAGGCCCTGAACCTTGTCTTGCATCTCAGGACCAACTCCTGGTCGTAAGTCTCTGAAATTTCTAAAGCAAGAAAGGAAGCCACCGTGGTCTCTTCTGGCCAAAATGACAAAGAAGGGCCTGAAGCACACAGCAGCCCCGCCTGCCTGTGGGCCTCTT
This sequence comes from Kogia breviceps, assembly GCF_026419965.1. NCBI lineage: Eukaryota > Metazoa > Chordata > Mammalia > Artiodactyla > Physeteridae > Kogia > Kogia breviceps. The sequence goes on along the minus strand of NC_081310.1, from coordinate 66,545,465 downwards.
CACCTGAAGATCCAAGCTGAGCTGCTCCCAGAGCTCGTCGTGCAGGGCAGAGACCTCTGCCTCCAGGCCCTCGTACTCCATGGTGCTGTTCGCCAGGGCCTGCAAGGGGAGGGCTTACTGAGAAGCTGCAATTGCCAAAGCGCCCCTCCTCGTCCTGCCTCAGGGCCTGGGGCCCGGGTACCTGGGTTCCGGCAGATCAGGGAGGAGGATGCAGAGGGACGGGAGAGGGCACAGGGCTGAGACATTCTGATGACAGCCAAACACTGGCCTTTTAGGAGGTGCAACAGCCCAGCCTACTGCATGCCCAGAGAGAAAACGGAATCCTCTCTGGATGGCAGGCAGGCCCAAAGGGGCTAATCTCACTCTCACACCCCTCCTGTCCTCCCCAGATTGGGTGATAGAGAGTAGAGGGCAAAAAGGAAAGAGCTGGGGGTGCCTGTTCTCTGGAGGTTAGAGACCTTCCTCCCTCTGGGCCACAATTTCCTGGGGCTTTTGCTGCTGCTCTCTGTGTCGGAGGGCCTGCCCTGCGCCTACTGGGAAGTAACCAGGGTGGCATGTTGCCGGTATCCTGGTTCTCCAGGGGAGAGGATAAGGTGGGCAGCAAAGCTGTGAGAGCAGACCAGGAAATACGTGGCCCTCAACTTCACTTTGTCCTGAACAAATCCTGGTGCAGACATGGCTTGTGGGAAACAAGCCAGCCTCCCTCGTGGCGACTCAATGGGATGAGCAGGCTGGCACATTTGCTGCCTCTTTGTAAGGCAGTGTTAAGGTCTTTGTTTATGCCCCTCGCAGACAGCACCCTGCTCTCGGCGTCAGAGAACAGGAATCGCACCCAGCTCCCAGGTTACCGTGGTTGCCTGAGACAGCTCCACCCGGATGTGGATGAGCTGGTTCTGCAGCGACTCCTTCTTGTGTAGCAGCTTCTCTGGGTAGGCAGGCTGGCTTCCAAACATCTCCAGTTCCTGATGGGTCCCCATCAAGGCACTTTCCAGGCTCTCCTGAAGAAAGGCAGGGGAATGGCTATGAGAGGCCTTGATATCTCCTCTCCCGGGCTTTCAGCAGCAGAGGCCTGAGCCCTAGGGGTTCAACCAGGCAGCTCAGTGGAGGTTTCCCTCACACTGGCTAAGGTCCCCAGAAGAGCTTCAGCCGGTCTGATTAAGGGCAGGAGAGAAGTTTAAGGAGGGGCAAAAAGCTTCATCAGCTTAGTCAGGATGGAGATAGCAACCGACACCCGCCCTGGGCCAGCCCCCCACCTGCCCCACCCAGGGCCACCCCGCGGCTCTCACCTTCTCAGCTCGGAGCTGCTGCACCAGCCGTTCCTGCTCCCTCACCGCCTTGTTCTGCTCACACAACTTGCCCAGCAGCTTCTGGGGGCCCCAAGGGGGAAGGGAGGGAGAAAGAAGGGAGTGAAGGACACGGTGTGATGGGGACCTGGGAACTGGGTTGGCAGGGCCTGGCCTCTGGATACCACCTCCTCTCCCCTGCCAAGGAACCCTGGGCCGTCACCTTGACCTTGGAGGCTCCTGGGAACAGGAAGATGGTCTTCACCTTGGAGGACTCTCCAAAGACCCACTGGGAGGGGAGACAAATTTATTCTCTGAGGAAGCGAGCCAGCTTGCGAGGGGAGAGGGTTGAGAGCCAAATGTTAAGCTTCTGCACTCCCATCCTCTTGGGGTTCCAATTCACAAGGGGTTCAGGAGATAACACGGCCTCGCCTCCCAGGCCTCCAGGTGTGTATGAATTAGAGGCGTAGGCCGGTTTCTGAACAAGTCTTAGCCAAACCGCTGAACAACATAAACTGGTTCCCTAGTCCCACAGGACCCTGATCTCCCCTCCTCCTTCCAGCGTCTCAGGATGGCTGACGGTGGCTCCCTCTGAGGTCTGGTCCTTGCCTGTACAGGGCATCTCCCCTGCCTGCTGGGCAGATCTGCTACCCAGGCAAGGCAGGTTAGGCCAAATTTGTCTTCTGGGAAGACCTGTGCTTTCCTGCGTCCACACCTTTATCCATGCCACTCCTCAAATACCCCCTTGGCTACTTTCTAGTGGGCCAAATCTTGTCCTCTGGGCCCTTTACTTCAAGGGCCAGCTCACGTGCCACCTGTTTTGTCCCCGGCCTCCACCAGCCCCCGTGGTCCCCTGCCCCGCACTCCTGCAGACCCCCTTACAGTCTGCTCAGCATATGAATCCCGTGCTGCCACCTGCTGCTACCTGGGCCTCCCAGCCCAGAAGCTCCCTGAGGGTGCAGCCAGGCCTCGTTCTTCTTTCCAGGCACCTGGGGACTACGTGCTCTACCTCCTAACAAAGTCTGTGCTCCTGAAATAAGCACATGCCAGCGCTGGAGATAAGAGGGCCTCGAACTCAGGGGAGAAACACACACAGCCATGGTGGGAGGTAGGGGTGAGTGACAAGAACGAGAGAAGGCCCAGGCAGAATGCTGTCTTTGAGGTGAGAGAGGACAGGAATCAGATGTATGGAGGGCCACAGAAGATGAGAGATGGACGCAGGAAAAGCCCCCACGGAGGAGAGTGAGGATGACGGGGGCAGCAGGCGGGGATAGAGGGAACGGGAGAGCTGCTCTTACATCTGTGTCTTGCTCGTTGAGCTTGTAGGTGTGGAGGCTGTCCCGGAACACTTCTGGGTATGGAGGGACCTGCAGGAACAGGAGGCCGGTTACCACAGCAGAGGACAGCCAGGGCAGGGCACGCAGGGACGGGAGAGCTGACGATCCTGCTCCGTTCCTGCCACCGACCACAGTCCTGTCACCTCAGGTAGCATCTGTTCTGGGGACCTGGGCTGAGCTAGCGCTCGGCCCCCTGGCTGGAAAGCGTGGGACAGCCCGGCCTAAGCTCCATCCCAACTGTCCTGGGCTGATTCTGGAGGTAGAGATGCTGCTCACTCGTGCTCTGTGTCTCCTCTCCTCTAAGGTCTAGAATCTACTGCCAAGAGGGACTCCAGGGCTGTGTAGCTCCCAAGTGGCTTACTGGTAACAACCATGAGAACAACAGTTAAGTCTTGGCTGTTTTTGATAAGGATAAGACCTGGGAGAACAGAATGAGCATTGGAAGAATTTGAGAACGACCACCCTACTAGATTGAACGCCAGCCCCAGGGCTTGTGCCTAAACCAGAAGTGTCTCTCAGTCCAGCAAAGGCGCCTGCCCTTGGTGACACATGTAGCAACCATAGCACATTCTACACAACTCTGTCACTGGATGGTTCCATATCACACCCCTCATGCCCTTCACCCCAACGACTGTTAAGAAGAAACCAAACATGAAAGAGAAGTCCTGAACGTTAAAAAGCAGCTTTGTGATCCCTGGCATGGCATGAGATGTCAGTGCTGGCTATTTTGATGGTCTGGGAAATGGGCCTGGGTTCACCCATGAACGTGAAGAATGGAGGAGACACAGTGAAAATAAAGGAGGGAGGCCAGGCTGAGCCTGGGAGATGAGGCCTGGCAGGTGAGTAGGCGAACTGGACTCATCCCTGATGGGTGGACTCGACCATGCACAAGCAGCCGAAAAATGGCATTGACAGGGACCATGCTGCCAGGCAGAGGTCTTACTTGCATGAAGAGTTGGGCCCTGGGGGAGGAGTTCTCCACCATGCGGTTCACCATACTGATGAGAGTCTCACTCTCACTCATCTGCAGCAGAGGAAGGAACAGACGATTCAAACTCAGACCCACAGAGAGATGTCTCCCCACGCCCGCCTGTGCTTGCTTTCCAGGAAACAGGAAAGGACAGCTCCTCCTGAGGCCTCCAGCATCCTCTGCCTGGCCTTGACCATCACGCACCCCTTGTGAACTCCATCTCAGGACCCGCACTGAAGTTTCCCTTGAGGAAAGCCCACAGAAGGGAGCTGGGAGGCCACTGTGCCCTCGCTTGTGGCTCTGAAGAGGCCCCAGCCCAGTGACACCTCCCCAGGGCGCCTGAGTGTGGTGGGTCTCATCCCATTGGACCAGCTCTCATTTCTCACACTGGTTTGGTCAAAGACCACACAGGCAGTTGGAAAGTCCGATCTCCCAAAATCTGAACTAAATGAAACAACTTTAAAGAAAATGTGACCGGCTCTTTGGATGCGCCGTCACATTGGGAAGGCACAGGTCTCTCTCCCCAAACCCTGCCCACCTCTGCTCTAGAGTAGAAAGGATTGCTAAACACTGTTTCCAGAGCTGGGCTGGTAGCATCCATGCCGATCTGGGATGGCGCCAGGGAGCAAACAAGGAGGCCAAAGCAAGTAAGCCACGTTAAAGGGACACCAGAGATTGGAACGCTGCTCTCCCAACATGTTATCCTCATGCTTCAAGGATCATCAGGAACATGGAGGGGGAAAGATTATTTGCCAGATGAAAAAGAAAGAGAGAGAGGAAGGGTGAGGGAGAGGGACAGGGAGGGAGGGAGGACGAGCCAACCAAATCAACCAGGAATGCCATCATTTCCCCCACTGGTTCCAGTGTGACAGCATCAAATGTAAACATGTTAGGGCGTGTCCTTGGCTATGTCCCTTTAACTCGATTGATCTCCAGGAGAAGGCAGCAGAAGACAGAGGGGAGTTGTGCAGGAAAAGCTTCTTGGGGAGGGGCAGTGAGTAAGGGAAGGGATGGAGCCACCTTAAGGCCGATCTTCTCAGGTCACAGTTCAGGGAACCCCCCAGGTTTCTTGCCCTTGTCTTCCCAATCTTTGATGGACCCCCACATATTTCCCTCTTGCCCTGTTTAGGCCGCAGCCCCAAAGCAGCCTTGCTTCTGCGCGCTGTAGACAGGGTGAGGGGCACCCCTCCACCCCCATTCACAGGCTCTAGAGCATTTTAAAAGGCTTTCCTAGGATCTGATTTTGCTACTTCTTTAGCCCAGTTGGGAATTTTTTCTATGATATAAAGTGTGATTTAAAAGGCTTTTAAAAGAGCAATTGTAATATGAGGTTGAGTCTTTGCAAAATGGTTAAAAGTCAACAGTACATCAACCACATTTTCTGTAAGGATCTGAACTCAAGTCAGTCCTTATCTTCTTAGAGTCTGTGCAAGTGCATGTGCGTGTGTGTGTGTGAATGAGATTCTGTTTGTTGTGTATGGGGTGTGCCAGTGTGGTGTATGTGTGATTGTATGTGTATGTTTATGTTTGCTGCCTGTGTGTCATACCTGTGTCCCGTGTGTGGTGTTTATGTGTATGTGTGTAGGACAAGGCAGATCTACCAACACATCAGGCTTTGAGAGGGCAAGGGAGGCCCAGGCTCTTCTTGGTCACCCACAGATCTCATTCCTTCCCCAACCAGTAGATCTTAAACAATAAAGGAAGACAGGGGTCTTCTCACCCTGGCCTGCCCCCACACATGCTATGGCTTTCAGGATCGTTCAGCCCATGTGGGCATTGCCTCTAGGAGGATTCCTGTGTGCCACCTTCTGTCTCTCCAAAATGTTAGAGAAATTTTGTGAGAAAGCACCTAACCCAGTACCTTATACATAGCACTGGGGTCAAGGGTGGTCAATTAATATTTTTGAGTTTTGGAAGAAAAAGAATAACAAAATACTCATAGTAGCAATCACTAGCCCTCATCAATGCCTGCCAAAGTGCTCTCATATACATTCTCACTCGACTCTCCCAATAACTCTGTGAGGTAGAATGGGCAGGTCCCTACAATGTCCGTCCCATGATTGAGAAAACAAAGACCCAGAGAGACCAAGGTTTAAAAAAAAAAAAAAATCCCTGTAAATGGCACAGCTGGAACTAGAGCGCAGTGTCTGACTACGTTCTGGACTCTTCTTATCATACAAGACTGCCTTTTAAGAGTATTATCGTTTATCTAGGAAGAGGTCCTCTGAAACGTTATTTCTGAAGCCCCCAGGAAGGGGCCCTGCCATCTGCACTGAATGCTTGGAAAGCCAGCCGTGTGGATGGGCTGCGGGGAGGAAGGCCTGCCGGGAGTCACCCCACATGGACTAGAATGCTTACGGTGTCAACACCTCAGGCTCCTTCTGGGACTAAAATGCAATGTTCTTGAGGGCCAGGAGCCATGACTGCTGATTAAAATGTGTATATCATGTTTCCCAGTACCCAAGGGCTCCCATGAGGACGACCTCACTGAGACAGCGAGACCCTGTGAGATGACGGTCACATGGCTTGTGACTAGAACCACCAGCAGTTGCAGCCATGTCCTCTGATATCAAGTTTGTGGTTCTCTCTACAAGGTGAAGAGCACAAAATCTGCCTGATGAGGTTCAACCCCAGCTTCTTCACATGTTAGATGTTTCCTCAGCTGTAAACTGAGTCAAAAGCTCAGAGTCATATCCACGCTCTGCTGTTCACTGGTTGTGTGTCCTTGGCATGTTATTTGATCTCTCTGGGTTTTAGTTTCATCATATCCCCTACGAAATGGGGATAATAACAATACCTACCTTGCAGAATTGTTATAAAGGTTAGGATCTGTAAAATGCTTAGAATAGTGCAGGGCATGGAGGAAGCATCCAATTATGGTAACTGCTGCCACTATTATTATTATTATTACTAACATAATTATTTCCACCACCCCAGGCTGCCTCCACCTGGATCTGGTACACATCCAGGTCCCCCATGGTCTGTAGCACAGATCTGAATATGAGCAAGTGCTCATATAAATTGCCCAGCATATTGACCCCTGGCCTGTCTAAACCCAGTATCACAGCCTCCTTAGTCTCAAAAGGCAAGGTAGCCAAAGGTGAGAGCCCAGGCAGCCAACTGCTTTCATCACATGGGGACACTCATTGCCTCTTTGGGATGCTCATCTATAACACTGGATTTATGACATTCCCTCTACCTACAGCACTGAATTCTCAGGAACACGTGAGCCGTGTATACAAAAGAACTTTGCAGAGGAACTATCATATATACTGAATTATCATAATTTAAAAAATCATTGGAGGGCAGGTCTGTGGTCCTTCACTTACAAAATGTGGAGTTTAACCACAACCTGTGGAATAGGATAGGCTAATTTCCCAGATTCAGGCTGAACTAAATCCTTAGCCTCTTAGGCCCCAGCACAGAGCTCCTCCCTGTCTCTGCAACTCTATCCAGCAAAAATGCAAATTCCCGCCTGCCCCCTGGGGGCAGTTCCATCTGGGTCGAACAAATAGGCGGTGACATTAATTATTCATGTGGTAATTTACAATTCTCCTTTCCCCAGGAAACTCCCAGCTGCCCTAAAGGGCTTTGCAGAGAAGGGGTGTGAAGGTGCAAACCAAAATATAAGCCACTTTGTTGTGTCCTGGTTTTGCCAACAAAGGTTGTCAAATGGATGGGGGATGAGGAGGAGGGAGGAGCAGGGAGACGTGAAGGGAGGGCAGGGGGTTGGTAAGGGGCACCAGCTCTGCCTACCTGCTGATCCAAATACTCTAGGTTTCTTTGCAATTGAAGGTCTAAAAGTTCATCCTACCCGGAGCCCGAGGCCCAACAGCAACACAAACAAACAGGAACAGGACAAAAGAAAACAATAAAAAGGAAGCAAAGCAGTTAAGAGTTAGCCTGGCAGCACAAAGAGAGGCCTCTCTGGCCTTGAGGAGTCTAGGGAAGGGAGGAGGGAAGGGAGGGGGGAAGGGTGCGTGCAGCCACAGAGGTTGTCTGCTGGACAAGCCCAGCGAGAGAAGGGACACACTCCGAGGCTCCTGGGTCGGCCTGGCCCTGCCCTGGGAGAGGGAAGCACCACTGAAGCCATGTAGTCAGCACTTCCTGGAGCTTTTTGAGTTTTCTGGAAAATCCACTGTTTATGGATGGGTGCATTTGCTGTGTGTCTTGGCTATAGACTTTGGACACCGGCAGAGAAGACTCAGAGAGAGGGGTCAGTAACAGGCCGTGGGGGACAAGGATTCTGCCTGTTTGTTCTCCCTAACTCTCCAGGTAGAGCATCTGCATCGAGTTCTCCAGGTGGAGACAAAAATTCTCAGGAGAACATATTCCCGGAAGAGACACAAGTAGAAAGGGGAGAGAAAGTAGGAGGAGACACAGTATGGAAAATCTTTTCTTCCTCAATCCGACTTCTAGTCTCTTTCCCCCAGAGTGACATTCCAGGCAAGGACAAGCTTGAAGCAAGTACACACAGGGGGAAGAAGGCTAGAAGATCATGCCTGTTTGGGGAGCTCTAGCTTAACTTTTCTTCCCAGCCCAGAGCCTAAGCCCCCTGTCCAGGCCCCTGTGCATGCTGGAGAGGAGTTGTTCTGAGATTGAGAGAATGGGGACATTTCACGCTTCCAGGCCGGAGGGAGGAGGTATCCAGAGGCTGCTAAAGACCAGACGGGCCAGGCACTGGGCACAGAGCACCCCTGTGTCTGCCCTAGTTTGGCCCCGCCCTGGGAGGAGAGGTCCTGAGGGGAAGTGGAGTGGGAGGAGAGGACGTACCATCTTATCGTGGACCGTGGGGGATGGTGGGTAGTTGTAGGGGAACAGTCCTGCAGGGACTGGCCGCCTGTCTCCCAGGTAATCATACTGGAAGAGAAAGGGGATTGGAGAGGTGAGGGGGTCCGGCTGGGATATGGACTTCCCCACCAACTGAAGTTCAAGGTTAGGGATGTTTGTAACCTGTCCCAGAGCAGATTTCAAACCAAAATGGACAGGCTTTAACCATTGCAATATCCTTGCACTGATCTGTCCAGGTCCTCAAGATTTGAAAAGATAGAACCCTCTCTGTCCTCTTACATAGAATTAGGGCTCCTGGTACAGTCTGGGGATGGGCACAGAGAGCAGTGTTCCTAGTCAGGGGCAAGGCAAATCCCCCAAGGCAGCTCTCCTATGGACAGAACCGCAGGGCCAGTGGCTTCCCCCGGGGCAGCATCCCTGGTCCTGCTGACACAGCCCAGTGACCCCATGTCCCCAGATGCCCTTGCATCTCCACCTCTTCTCAGCGGATCGTCTTAGGCTTCCGGGGGATCTCAGGGGCTGAGGAAGGAGGGGAAGGCTGGTGGCTCACCTTGGGGGAGCTGATGGATCGCCTCATCACATAGGCAGCAGGGTCAACATAGATGTCCTCACTGCGAGGTGGCAGCCGCTCGAAACGGGCACTGGGTGAGCGGACGGGGGAGAAAATGCGGGCGCGGCTGTAGGAGCCCTGGCTTGGCGAGCGGGGCACAGAGTGGGAACGGGGCTGTAAGGACAGGCGGCGCAGGGAGCCGGAGGCGGCATCCAGTTCATCATAATAGACAGGCTGCCGGGAGGGGCTGGGGATCCAGGTGGTGCCATCCTGCCGCCCATAGCTGGCAGGCTCCTTCCACTCACGCAGCTGGAAGGCGGGGCCGCCTCCATTCCGGAAGGAGTGCCGCTTGTCCTCCAGGGCCCAGGGTGGGCTGATCCGATCGTAGGCCGGCATGGAGCAGATGCTATCTGGCCGTACCCCTGGCGGGTAGTACTGGTAATCATCAGGGTACTGGGAGGAGTAGGGACTGTAATACTCCGGGACCCTACGGGACACAGGGTAGAACCTAGAGGGACTGAGACAGAGAGGACTTTGTAAGGAAGCCAGACAAAACGGGCACGCCCCCAGCCACCTGCCCGTGCCCCAGCCCCTCTTCCTTGTCCTCCAGCCTAGAGTGGGGTCTGACTAGGTGAATGGTGCCCTAGGCTGACCTTGCGAGCATACGGGGGCGCCCACTGCCCAGGCACGGAGGCTTGCTTCCAGAAGTGCAAGGAAAGACCTGTCCTCAAAGCTCTCCCCCTCAACTAGTTCCCTGAGGCCAGGAATTTCAGCATTCAGAGCTTCCGTCTTTGTCCCTTTGTCTCCCTGGGGAGAAACTTTAAGCCTTATTAGCCAACATCTCTATCTCAGCAGCATGAACCAATTTATCAGATTCTTTCCAGAGAGGCTAAGAGCAGAAAGAACACTAGGGTACCAGGCACCTGGAGAGGGACAACGGAGGAGGGACAAAGGGATGCCGTCTCTGATTTTATGATCCTGTCAAGGACCCAACCAGTCCGTTCCTGGGACTCAACCCTAGTGAGGCGCTCTCCCCAGGGCAGGGCAGACCACCAAGCGAGCTGCCCTCCCAGACGCCCAGGGAAGGAGTGGCAGCCCCACTTGCCCTGATGAACACAGTCAGGTCCAATAAATGTCTTCAAATATTTGAAAGCCAGTCACTAGATAAAGAAGTAAATTGGTCTACTGGGAAGAACTAGGGCCAATGAGTGGCAACATTTTTCTTTTTAAAAAACTGCTTATAAATAATGGCTTGCAGACAGTTAGAGCTTCAAACACGGAGTGAGTTGCCTTGGCAGTTAGTGAGTCTCGCGCTGGTAGAAACACTGGATGCCGTACAAGGGTGGGAAGCACGGACAGATGTCTGGCTGGAACAGCTTTAAAGGCCCCTCGCTGTGACTGCCTGCATGTTTCAGGCCGCCCAACCCCAACGTCCTGTGAGAGGCACGGGGTGCTCTGTCCCTTCCTCTGAAGTAAGTAGGCAGAGAGAGCAAGAATCGGGGGCCGGGGGCAAACTCTACAGATGGAACCATGGGGTTAGTAAGCATCTGGGCAAGCAGGGAATCCCGGGGTTTTCTTGGTTTCCCAATTCATCCTGGCTTCCAGAAGGTTTCCAACAGAGGGTGCCTCCATGTCACTCCCCCAGCCCCAGCCCCCCACTGGAACACCATCCCCACTCTACCCCACCCCACCAGGCCTCACCTCCGAAGATCTTCAGGAGGGGGCACCCCTCGGCGCAGGTTCACCCACTGCTGAAGCTGGTTCATGGAGCTCTTGCGCTGGGCGATTTTGTCGGGGTTGGCACGTGGGGGGAAGCTCCGCCGGTGCCCCCCACTCTCTGAGTCCTGAGGTGGGAAAGCTGTGCTCTCCGGCCGGCTTGGGGAGCTATACTGCCAGCCATTGGGCTGGGTGGGCCGCTCCCCACCTCCTGGGACCCTTGGGCCCTCAGGGTAAGGGCTGCCCGGGTCTGAGGCTGGTTCTGGTCCAGCGTGGACACCATTGGCTTTCGCCAGAGGCTCGCTCTTGACTTCAGGCCTCTCAGGCCTCCTCTCCACCTTCTCGCAGCCTCGGCCATCACCCTCTCCTCGAGTCTTGGCCTCTGGTTCAGGCTTGGGAAGGCTGTTTTGCGGGGGTTGGTGGTGGTGTTTGCTGGGTGGGATGTTCTCAGAGTCTGGCTTCTCGTGGCTGTGGGATGCCAAGGGAGATGTTGTAAGGGACTCCAGCCCAGCATGGAGTTCAGGTGGGGGGAAACTAGGAAGGAGAAAAGGAGTGGAGAAGGATGGACAGGAAGGCAGTGATGGAAACAGGATGCAACGCATTCCAATTCTGTTTCCTAAATCCTACCATTTTATATTCTTGCTCCAGCCTGGGCAGTTATAAAGCATAACCCAAGCTTGCCTGTGCATATGTGCTCGTCTTGCCCTCCTGGTCCTCCTCATGTGTGACCCTCCGCTCCCTTCTGCTGAAACTCCTTGAGCCCAGCCTCCTAGCTATGGCCGAGACTAACCTCACCCAGACTAGGTCTCTCCTGTAGTCTGTGTCCCTGATCCAGCCCCCCTCGCTTGGTGTGCACTATACACTACACGTAATCGGAACCATCCTTGATATCTCAGCTACAGAGGTTTGTTACAGCTCAGCCTTCTCTCCTTTAGAAAGTTACTTAACTTCCACGAGTCTTGGGCTCCTCGTTGGCAGGGTGGGTAGGACTGTGCGAGATCAAACACGGCAGGCACACCAGGGGCTGAAGCTGTTGCCTCAAACTTCACAGGCATAGAAAGAGGCTAGTTCCCCTCTCCCAAACAAGCATCTTCTAGGACTTTCTATCAGAGTATAAGCTCCATGAGGTAGGAACTTGTCAGACTTTCCTACCTTATTTTCCTAGCACCCTATACACATTTCTATTTACAGTAAATATTTACGAAAAGAATGAGTGAAGTTCTGGAATTCCACTCCCTGGTCAAAGCGAAGATGGAATCTCCTGACAATGTTTTCCCTACCCCTTCCCCAATTCAACATAGTCAAGCATCCTTGAGGCACTTGAGGCACTGCTTGGTAAACATTTTCAAGACATGTACACAGACTTGGAGTCTATACTGTAAAACTTCCTTCTGCTGGATCCCTGTTAACATCTAACTTAAGACTCAACGCCCAGTTCAAGTAGAGACAGGTGCTAAGACTCCCGGTGATCACGGGATGAAGTGACAGGAGCAGTCACATACTGAGTGCTTGCTGCATGTCAAGCATTTTACCTATACTATGGAGTCCTCACAACAACCCTATCAGGTAGGATTATAATTATTGTCTCTGAGGGTCAGAGGTTAAGTAACTTACACTTAGGTCACACAGTAGGCAAGTGTTCAAGTTGGGATTCAAACCTGAGTCTCACAAAGGCTGTATGCATAACAAAAGGAGCAAATGACCCTGGTCTTTGGCTCCTGGCCAGGTCCCGGATGGAACTTGGCTTCCCTCTTGGCCTCCACCAGCTCAGAGGGAAGAGGAGGAGCTGGCCAGGGGCAAAGAGACTACAGGCTCTGAAATCACTTAGCCAGGCACCCTGCTGGGAGGCAAGGAGTTGGTTCACATGTTCTCAGAGGTTCGAGTCCACATGCTGGGCTCAGCAAGGGCATAGAGATGGGCACCTCTTCACTCCTCCTCTCTCTCTCTAATAGCAGTCTTCATGCCTATGTCCAGTCCCCGGCACTCACTTGTGACGTGCAGCTTGGGACACTGACTTCTGGGCTGGGGGGATCTGTACTCGGGCAGCGTCCCCCATGGCCTGGATCCAGGCCTCCTGTTCCTCGGGGCTCTCGGCACTGAAGAAGTAGGTGCGGACCCCGGCGTGCTCAGCCTGTGGGGAGAGGCAGTGCGTGGAACTGTCCCCAGCCTCGTCCACCCAGCACACAGTCACCTGTAGGGAGAAGACACCCACGCCCACAGGACAGGTGGTCAGGCAGGTCGTTCCCCTGACCTGCAGCTCTTCGCCCCATATGGAGCTCAGGGCAAAGTGAGGAGGCCCACAGCTGTCCCAAGGGCTCCAGCTGGCATCCAAGTATCTGCCTTGACTAGCTCTCTGGACACCACTAGGCAGTCCAATAGCCAGGTAGGCTGACCTGCCCCACCTGAGGGACAATTACCTCGCCCGCTCTCCCATCAAATTCCATGTTTGATTTGAAGGGCAATTATCCCATGCCCGGGAGAGATGCCCCCCCTACCCCAACCACATGCCAGTCTTGGCCCCAGCTCAGCCTCTGAGAAGCTGGCACTCTTTTCCACGCAGTGGGACAGCACGGGCACACGGGGGGCATGCACAGTCAGAGCACGCTACCTAGTTGGCGGCTGCAAGCAGGTGCAGCAGGCGGTAACCCAGAAGCGAGCTCCTGTCCAGAGGAGGGGTCCTCACGCGGCCAGAAGGAGGAGAAGCAGAGAACAGGTCAACCAAACACCAGAAGGAGAGACAGGAGACGTGACAGGGACATTGAGGAGCAGACGGAAGTGGGGAGCTCTTCAGACCAGCCCCTGCTACTCAGTGTCAGCACTGGGACCACAGCACCCGGCAAGGCTCAGGTCAGCCCACCAGGAGTGGGGGTGGAGAGCTTGCACCTGGCAAACCTGGGTTGCTTGAGGAGAGAAGGCAGGGCAGGCCAGTGCTAATCCTAGCTCTGTTCCCGACCAGCCCTGCAACTGTAAACAACTTGAGATTTTGCTCTGGCCTTAACTGATGCATCTGTTTGATGGGGAGGGTCCATGAGGAAAAGACGCTCCAGTGCTAGATTCTTTCTGGGGTCTCAGAACACTTCCTAGGTGAGACCAATCTCCCAGAAAAAGCAGCTAGGCTTGTTCATTCCATTCAACATGAGAGATCCAAAAGTGTTTAAGAGTCTCAGATGTGAACTTCACTTTGGCCTATGACCCCTTGGGTACTAAATCCTGGGTCTCTGGGGGTTGGAAGGAGAGAAGACAGGGATCCTCTGACCAAGCCCCAGGGTCCTCCTAAGCAACAGTGTCAAATCCACACCCTCAGAGTGCTTTCCCAGCCAGACCTTCACTTTTCCTCAGCACCTTCCCCAGCACATGATGTCTTTCCACAGGAGCCATTACCCAGTGAGGGAGCATCCTACTTCTCTAAGGACAGAGATGGGCCTCCTTCCTCTGGATCCGGCCAGTCCCCACCCTCCAGCAGCGCTGCCCAGCAGGTAGGCAGAGACAGGGAGGTGCTGACGAAAAGCCAGTGAAGTTGTAAGGAGGCATCTGGGGGTTGAAACTGCGCAGGGATATGGAGAGCAGGGGCCCAGGCAAGCCCTCTGGGGTGGAGAACACAGGGTTATTGTAGAGGAGGGAGACACACAGGTGGAACGAGTGGGTGTGTCCTGGGCTGGTAGGAGTAGCAGCAAATAATTAATTTGCTAAGCATCCAGTGAGCATCCTGTGTGTGCAGAGCTCTGCTCTGGGCACCAGTCACAGGGAAAGCAAAGACATGCTCTTAGCCACTTGAAGAGCTCACGGTCAAGCTAGAGGACAAAACATAGCCATGGGGAAACAAGGAGAGAGCAAAGGCACGGGAACAACAGCTCGTGACAGGAGAAGGCAGAGGGCCTGGGAAAAGACACGGTGATTGATGGGGAGCCAGGAGGGGGCACCAGCCTGGAAGCATGAAAGGGGACCAGAGAATTGAGGGAGGTGCCCCCATGGATGAGCCCACAGAGCCCCCACGGGGCTGTGCAGGGACAGAGGAAGGCCATTCAGCAGCAGGCTGGGTGGGAACAGTGCTGGCTCATTACTGGCCATCTGAGGGTTTCGCTTGGTGGCCGCAGCAGGACAAGCCTCCCCATCTGTCTCATCTCCCCTCCCTTCCCTGGGGAAAGGCCACTGAATAGCCACAATCTGAACCTTTTGTGGGCCACTGAGCACAGCTCTCAGAGTTGGGTTTTAAAGAGGCAGTGCACTCCTCAGGGGAAAGGGAAGGAGGAGAGGGGCTGATGGGCACAGAGATCTGGGGTTTATGGAGGGGTGTGTCAGTCACCAGGATGTTGTTCTAACGGGGCTGCCGGCAGAGCTCCCGAGCTGGAGTGTGTGTGTGTGTGTGTGTGTGTGTGTGTGTGTGTGTGTGTGAGCGCGCACGCGTGCAGGTCTGGAGGGAAAGGGTAAGACAGGCTGTCTGACTGTGTGGGGGTGTGTGCGTGTCTGTGTATAGCAGGCCTGTTTATTGTTGGTTAAACAGCCTGTTCCTATTTCCCCAGCTAAAATCCGGCTCCCTGGAGCCAGTGTTTTACTGATTATTCATTCTGCAGACAGGACCCTTGGAGGCTGGAAACTAATTATATGCCTAAGAAGTCCCTCTTTGTTCCCCGGAGCAGCATCTATGTGTCTGCACACCTCTCTGTGGCCAGGTGACCAGAGCTGAAGGACAAAAAGGGCAGAGTCTCTGGGGCCCCAGGAGCTCAGATGCTGCCCTTGAGTAACCTGTGGGTTTTCAGGGTCTTGGACAGCAATTCTCAACTGGGGGAGAGAGGGCTTTGTACTAAGAAAATGCATGGTTGATATCATAATTTTATATTTGGAAAATGAAAAAGAACCTATGATCTTTGCATCATAAAATACAAAAAGCATATGGAATTTTCATTGTTTTTAATGGGCCATGAAATTTTAAATGTGGAAAAACACTGGCCTAGGATGAGACAGCTGCAGTCCTGTCTTTGATGGGTGGATCCCCCAGGGGTTCCGAGGAGTGGGGCCGAGCAGGCAGGTGAGGTCCATCTCCCTGGGCCCTTATTCCCTCAAATTGTGTCTCTGTGAGGTTTGTAGATTTCAATTATAATGAAACTCAATTCCTAACTTTCTGTAAATATATATATATTTTAATTAGAGCATGTCATTTATGGAAACTAAAAAACACAGGCCTACGAAACCCATTTTACAAGGTGGCAAAAATACTAGGGTGCTGGCCCATGACAAGGGCTGGAGAGGGGACAGCGTGCAGGCAGCAGGGCTGAGGGGCAAAGGAAAAAAAAGGAAAGTGAGGACAAATGACAAATTGAGGGCCCTTACATGGGCCGGTGGGAACGTGCTGTACACTGAATAGTAGTGAACAACTTACATCTGAGACCCTTTGAGTAAGTTTGACTGGGGGTCTAGTTCCCTGGGCCCAAAGTGGGGAGGAAGACTTTCCAGAATGGATCTTAGAAACCCACCTGCCCACAGTTCCTGCCTCTGCTGTGAGGGATTTCCTAGGTGCCAGGCCACCCACCGGGCAGAGGGTCCACGGCCTCAGCACATAACTAATTCTCCCCCAGGAAAGACTGTGGTACCACCGAAGCTCATCTCTACAGGCCCATCCCGGGAAGAGAAGAGGAAGGGGTCCCGGCGTAGCCTCACGTGAGCCTTACAACAGCCTGTACTGAGCCCAGAGACCACCGCCTGCTCCCCCCGTACTACCACTTGGGGTTCCTAAGGATTTTTTTTTTTTTTTTTGTGGTACGCGGGCCTCTCACTGTCGTGGCCTCTCCCGTTGTGGAGCGCAGGCTCCGGACGCTCAGGCTCAGCGGCCATGGCCCACGGGCCCGGCCGCTCCGCGACATGTGGGATCTTCCCGGACCAGTGCACGAACCCGTGTCCCCTGCATCGGCAGACGGACTCTCCACCACTGCGCCACCAGGGAAGCCCGATCCTGGTCCATTCTTGTATGCTCTAGAAGAGCCGGCCTCCCTCCCCTATCTGACCTGGGAGAGGAAGGCCAACTGACCTTAAAGGTATGTTTTCGGCTGATGTTATCTGAGGGCTGCACCGCAGCCACCCGGAAGCTCAGGAGGGGGACGCTGCCCAGGACGCTCTCCTCCTTCTCATCTGTCAAGGAAATAGAGGCACAAGTGAGATGTATGTGTGCGGGGGGAGGGGAGGGGAGTGTATCAGCCCTATTAGGATAAATACCAACAAATATTTGTTACTCATCTGCTATTTGTCAGGCACTTGGGACCACCACACAACCACACAGGGCGTGCTCTGCACGGCAAGAGGCACACTCCCTGGAGGTGGGGAGCGTGGCAGCCCTACAGGCACTGTTCTAGACTTGGGGACCGTAGAGGTGAACGCAAGAGTAGTAGTGCATATTGGGGAGCTCACATTCCAGCGTGCAAGCAAACAGGCACAGAAGAGCCAACATTTTGGAGAGCTTGCTGTGTGCCAGGCACTGTTCTAAGTTAAAGGCTTAATGGATTTAAACTGCCCAACAATCCTATCAGTGGGCACTCTTATGATCTCCATTTTATAGGTAAAGGGGGTTGAGACACAGAAAGATTTAATAACTCGTCCAAGGTGACTTAAGTAGAAAGTGGTGGATTCGTCTTTAACTCAAGAAGTCTGACTTTCGAGCTAGCATCCTTACCCTCCCTCCCATCCGCAGCGCCTCTCCAAACGAGGTGATCCCAGCAGTGACACATGGAACAGGATGGGATGGGATGGGGTGCGGTAGAGTGGACGCTCGAATCCTCGGCTCTGGCTCTTCTGGGTAACTGTCTCTAAGGTTCTCCCAGGCACCTGGCGGCTTGCTTTGTCTTCTCCTGACTAGACCCCTCCCCTTTACAGTCCCCGTGTCTGCACAGAAGACGCACCCCTGCGTGGCCCCCTGGCCTTCTGATCCCCAGGAACAGGCTAACAATCAGGCTGCTGCATAATTCATCCCGGTTCTCCAAAGGAGCCTGATGGATTAGCTAGTCGGGCCCCCAGCTATCAGCAGGAGTCCGAAAGGGTAGGGGTGCTGTGTGGGAACCATGAGGTTGGGGCTAACTATGAGGCCATGGCAAGACCCTCCCCACTTCCCTGGGATAGCTCTTTATTCCTGGGGCTAGAGACCCTGTAAAACCCTCAGCTAGGGTTCAGAAGAAATCTCACAGGGCTTACAGACTCCACTAGTTCCCCTTCTCCCCTACTCATCACTTGCACAAGATACTTAGCCCAAGGTCCAGTTTCCTGGGCAGACCTCGGCATGGTACCCAGAGGATGGACTAAGCTAAAGGAACAGGAGGCCTGGGAACCCAGAGCTTCTTCAGGAAGGCAGAGGCCATCATCCCCAGGAGGAGGTGGGCCCCCTGCCTGGCTGAGTCCAGGCCAGTGTTTAGGGGTCTCCTGAGAGCATCTCTCAGTGCATAGTGACCCCCCTTCTCCATGTCCTTTGAGTTCAGAGCTTCTTAAGGTTCTCCCCGCACACCAGGCCCAGAGTGTCTTCCCTGCAGAGACCCTGGCTTTCCCTCCAGCTTCTGTTATACTCTGGCTCCTGTGCGGCCCTACATCCCGGGGCCCAGTCTGAGAAGATTCTTCTCCCTCAATCTTGGGGTTTCCTCTGTGACTAGACCCTGGACGTGCATCCCCTTCCTGATATCTCTCCTTGGGATTCAGGTGCCTCAGAGCACAGGGACAGCAGTGTTCTAAGGGCAGGGTGGGGGTGGGGGTGGGGGTGGGGGTGGGTGGTCACTAGGTACAACCTTTGTTTGCCAAAGTTAATGATTCAGTGAATTGCTCCCAGGAGACCTGGAGAAATCAGAGCTCTGCCCTTCCCAGGGCATGGAGGAAAAGGAAACAGTCGCTCCTGCGGCTAGATCATTTTAACCTCTCCTCGGCACCCAGGCCTCCTTGCAGGGCATCAGTGTGACAGAACTGTCACTGTCATCAACCCTCAGTAGTTCCCCCCTGCCCTCCTTGACATATTGTTGCGTACATACTTAAAAAAGAACTTCCTAGAGGCTGCTGCACCAAAGTTATACGAGTTTTGCCCTCCTTTCTGTGGGGGAGGAAAGGGAGTGAGTGTTGGGGTGGGCAAACAGGGCAGAAGCCAGGGGATAATCATTTCCTCCACACTGATTGAGCACCTACTATGTGCCAGGTGCTGTTTTCAGTGCTGTGGATACAGCAGTGAACAAAACTGACCAAAAAATCCTGCCTACACAGATCAGATAATACATTCCAGTGGGACGGGGGAAGCTCAACATACAAGGGTCCAATTAGCAGGTGACCTGCTAGTGATGACCAGGGACCCTTCTCTTCTTCCTCCTTTTCTTCTCCCACCCACGCCCTCCCCAGGTCTTCACCCTCTGTCATCTGACTGTCTTGTTCATCCACCACACCACCCACCAGGGCCTAGAACTCTGCCTGAAATCTAGTAGGCACTCGGCAAATATTGTCGAATGTGAAATGAGTGAGTGAATGAGTGAGCAAGTGAGCTCTGTCTTTATCCCCTGTCACGTACCACTGGTGCCGGAGACCACAGGGGGGACATGTGCCCCCCCACCCCCAACATCCATCAGAAACCGAGCCCTGTGACAGGGCAGAATGAGAAAGAGGGGGCCCTGGCTTCCCACAGCCCCTGCCAGTGCCAGGAGCAAGCTCACCTTTATAGTAGAAGAGGCAGCGATCCACCAGGACGAACCAGCGCTTATTCCACTGCTTAACCCCGGAGCTGGCCTGCAGGAGAAGTGAGGAATAGACAGGAGAGTCTGTGACCTGGGCCTGGGGAGGTGGGTGTGTGCAGTGGAAAGAGTGCTGCACTCACTATAAGGACATCCTGCCTCTGCTGGCAGCCCTGCCACTAACAAGTGGCAGCAACCCCCAAGAGCCCTCAGAGGCAGGGAATTATTACATTATTGCCTGTGACCTTCTACTTCTGTCATTCTGGGCCTCAGTGCCTCCCCCAGGGAAGATAAACGGTGCAGCGATGAGCCAGAAAGAGTGAGCAGAAGGTCAGGCAGGGATAGTGGCCAGGTCAATGAGGAGAACTGGACCCCTAGACTGAGAGGAGACGTCCCCCTCCCTTCATAGCAAGAGGGCCCTGCTGACTGAGCCACTGGGTTGCTCTGATAGGGTTGATGACAGCATATTTCAAAGTCATTGCATCTGCCCATCAGGAGACCTGGCTGAATTCCCAAATATAACACTAATTTCTCTGTGTGATTTTGGGAAGATACTCAACCTCTCTGAGCCTTTATTAAATGAGGAGATTTCACAGAGATATACCAAAATAGGACCTGGAGGGACATAGCAAAATGTACATGGGCTGTTATAACTACAGAGGAATTACAGCGCTAGCTATGAGGAGAAAGCAGGGCTGCGGTGGGCAGAATGGAATAGGAGGCCTCACCTGCTTGAAAAGCCAGCCTGCCTTGGCGACTGGAGCACTGGGGTTCCGCTTCATGGAGTGCGAGCGCTTGCCGAAAGCGATGGCCTTGCGGGACGTCCGGGTGGCCTAGGGATGCAGAGAGCAGCCAGCTTAACTCTTCCTCTCCTCCTTCCTGCTCCACCCGCAAGGGAAGCTGCCCTTGGTGGGAGCTATCCCACTTCAGGGCCCTGGGGGCCCTCACGTTAAGAGGCCCAGGTGAGAAGCTTGGATCTCTTACTAACTCAAGGGCACAGCCTTTCAATTCTTTGGCTCTTTTTTCTTATCTCTAAAATGGGGCTCAAAATTATAGTCCTACCTGTCTCACAGCAATGTGTGCTTTTTGCTTTTTCTTAAGGAGAAAATAAGATTTTTCATTTCACTCCTGGCCTATCCTTCTCTACTGGCCTTACTCCTTACCTCTTTCATAATGCTTTCTCAGACCCATTCAACTTCAAGTAAATTCCCTACGTCATCATCTTCTCCAAGCCCAATTCATTCTTTTTTTTTTAAAAAATAAATGTATTTATTTTATTTATTTATTTTTGGTTGTGTTGGGTCTTTGTTGCGGTGTGCGGGCTTCTCATTGCAGCGGCTTCTCCTGTTGCGGAGCATAGGCTCTAGGCGTGCGTCAGTAGTTGTGGCATGTGGGCTCAGTAGTTGTGGCTCGCGGGCTCTAGAGCGCAGGCTCAGGAGTTGTGGCGCACGGACTTTGTTGCTCCGCGGCACGTGGGATCTTCCCGGACCAGGGCTCGAACCCGTGTCCCCTGCATTGGCAGGCAGATTCTTAATCACTGCACCACCAGGGAAGCCCCCTATTCATTCTTGAATGTCCAACACATCACAGAGCAGGGAGGATGTACGGGTGTTCTCCTAGTTCCTTATTGCCACAGGGACTTCCCCACATTCTGGCAACAATCTCTCTTTCTCGAAGTATCAGTGATCTTTCACTGTTTAGCCCTTCTCACCACTATCAGCTTCTAGATAATTTTTTTAGAGTCTAAGGATTTTGATATCAGTCATCCTCTCCATTCTAAGTCTTGCCATCACTGTGGACAATTTCATTGCTGACCCATCCTGTGGCCTAAATTTAAACTACCTCGATGTCCTCAAGTCCCAAATCCTCCACTTCCACCCCAGCAACTCACTCCCATGGCAACACCTTAGACCTGGCCAGCTCCCAAAAGCCCCTTCACCACCAGCACTGTCAACTGTCATATCCCCATCTTCTGATCACAGCATCCCATCCTCTGGGCTGTCTCACTCCATCCCTCAACGACACCAGCTTTTCTACTCCACTGAGATCCCCAACTCCTCAAACCTTGCCTTTTTTCCCCTGGATCCATGAGCGGTACACCTCCTGGTGTCAGTTGTTTCCCTACAAAGCCTAGGCCCCCTGGTGGAATAGATCAACCTCACTCTCCAACACCAACACCCTATCCAGTGTCTTTCCGCTTGATCTTCTCTGAAACTCTAAATCCCTGATTAATCAAATTATCCACCCTCCCTGCACTCACAGCCAGATTATAGTGCTGCTGGAGAACAATCACACCACAGTACAGATGAGGCCACTGTGACTCCTCCGTCCCCGGTGCCCTGCTGCACACCCTCACCTCTCTCCCGAGCCCAGCGACCTGCCCACCCCTGCCTTCACCGTGGTGGCTTGGATCCTCCCCCACAGAGAAAATTGAGGTTGTCAGACACACGCTTCCTCAATTTCACACCCTTTTACCCAGAAAATTACTGCCCTTACCACTCTCCTTGTCTCTTTCCCTTCAATGTCGGAAGAGGAGGCGTTTTCCTCCTTTCCAAAGGCTATTGAGTCCAGCCTGCTATCTCCTCTGCGACTTGCTTCACTGATAACCTCTCAAATCTGTCTTCATTTTTTCCTCCTCCACTGGCTGCTTCTCCTAAGCAAACATGTTCAGGTCTCTTCATCTTAAAGCATCCTTCTGTCTGTCTCTGTCTCTCTCTCTCAATCTCTCTCTCCCCTCTCTCTCACCGTCTGCCTCTGTCTCTCTCAATCGTTCTCTCCCCTCCTTCTCACTGTCCCTCACGCACCCACACACACCTGACTGCCCCCTCCACCCTCCACCAGCTGTCCCCGTCAGGTAACACCTTCCCTCCCTTCCCTTTCTTTCTCCTCAGAGATAGGCTGCTGGGAGGAGTCCTGACTTCCTCTCCTCCCTTTACTCCTAAACCTCCTCCACCTCTTTTCAGAAATGGTCCCTGCGATGTCCACTCAGGCCACTCAGTCCCTGACATTCTTAAGCACCGATAATGTGAACCTTTCTGTCCTTCCCGGAATGCTTCTTTTGGTTTCTGGGGCACTATACCTTACTTTTCAATATCTGCATCTGTGGCCGGTCCTTCTCAATCTCCACCTCCACTCTGAGTGTTGACAGACCTCAAACTGACTCTTTTAGTCTCGTCATACATTGTGCCTGTGTAATGTCATCCACACCCATTGCCTCAGCTGCCAGCAATATGCTGAAAACTCCCTAATCTATATCTAGATGCATTTGCTAGAATGAACCTACATATAGATTCATTTGTCCCAGTCCATTTGTTCACTAGTTGTCCAACTAGGATTAAATAAGCGCAAAACCAAACTCATCCTCTTTCTAACCAAACTTGTTCTTCCGTACTTCTCATCTCAGTGACTGGGCCACGATCTACACAGTGGCCCAAACCAGAACTCTGAACAAGCTCACACCGTCCCCTCCTCCCTCCATGCCTCTTCCGTTGCGGAGCACAGGCTCCGGATGCGCAGGCTCAGCGGCCATGGCTCACGGGCCCAGCCGCTCTGCGGCATGTGGGATCTTCCCGGACCAGGGCACGAACCCGCGTCCCCCGCATCGGCAGGCGGACTCTCAACCACGGCGCCACCAGGGAAGCCCCAAGTCTGTCTTCTTAATGGATCTCAAGCCTGTACTTTCTTCTCCAATGCCGCTGTTGGTGCCTCAGGGGTTGTCATCTCTTCTGGCTGTCTACCGTCTGTATTGAACAAAGGTTATCTTTCTAAAACGCTTTATTAATTACACTACTCTCTTGCTTAACATTTCTCACTACCTCTCATCACTTAGGAGAGAATTCCAATCCTCAGCACAGCACACAAGGACAGGTCTACAAGATCTGGCTGGGCCACCACCCACTTTCTGCCACTGCACCAGAAAGGCACCACCGCTGGTCAGGCCAAACTCCGAGTGGTTCTCTCCCATCTCCCTAGGGCTTTGCTCACCATGGGAGGCAGGGGAATCCCACTTCCCTTGTCCACTACCAAATCCCAACTCTTCCTTCACAGCCTAGCGCAGGCCCCCCTCGTCCACGAAACCTCCCTGTTCTCCCAGAGTAGTCGCTGCTCTCTCTTCTCAGAACCTTCTGGTAGTCTAGAATCTGCCACACTGCAACAGAACTGTGGACTTTCTGTCTCTCGTACGAGACTGTGAGCTCTTTGTAGGGAGAAACTTTTGTTTTGTTCATCTCTTTATCACCAGAGCCTAGCAAGGTGTCCAGCTATCAATAAGCACTTAGTAAATACTTGTAGATGGAAGGAAAGAAGAAACTGGGGTTTATCATAAAGTACCTCCCAAACTGGAAAATGAAATTATTTTCTGTACTTTACTTGTAAAAACCCACATATAATGGCGGAGATCAGCCATAGGAAGAAGTCATCCACCACCCTCAGAATACGTAAATCCTAAAATCTTTCCCTTCTCTCTCAGGCCATCATCTGTCAGTTTCACCTGCTCTCTGCAGCCTAAAAGCTGCTCCCTGCCACTTCAGCCGTTCCCCTGCCAACCCCTCAGTAATACTCTAGCCTCCTTATCTTTCTGCCACAGCTCCCCAGCAACCCTCAACCTTAGGTCAATGCAACCATCTGCCAGGCCATAGCATTGCTGGAGAAAAACCACACACACCTGTGGATCAGAGCCACACAGATTCAGTCTATGACTCAGATGACCCTTCAGTATTATTAGGCAATATTCCAAATGTTCCCTGTTGACCACTGACCCTTGGGCTTATTCTGAAGCCCCCCACCCCCCAATGCCTCTCTATCCACCGCACTCTTCTCAGCAGAAAACCCTACCTCCTACTTCCCTGCAAAAGTTGAAAACATCAGGTGGGACTGTCTTGAACTTCCTAGCCCCACGCCATGTTTCACATACCTTTCTTATGCAGCCTCAGGAAGAGGGCCCCTCCCCTATCCAGGCTGAGAGCACCTAAGCACCTGACTCCTGTCTCTATACAAACATGACTCATTGGCTGTGCCCTTTCTCCTGAAACTACCTACTGGGTCATTCCCCTCCTGCCCCTAACACCTTGAAACAAAACACAATGAACAAAGAAAGCCTCCCTGCATCTTGCGTATCTCCTAGCTGCCACCCTCTACCCCTCATTTCCCTTCACAGTCAAGTTTCTTAAAAAAAAATTTTTGAAATATTTCAAACATTTCAGAAAAGTAGGGACTAAATCACCACTGCATGTTGTTTTCTTTCCCTGATAAAACATGACAAATAGAGCTGAAACTCCCTTTGAGCACCCCCCCAATCTCATTACCTTTTCTTCCTCCCTAGAGGTGACCACTGACCACAAGTTAGTATGCCTGTCCATGGTTATATGCTTGTACTGCAAGTTTATCTATAAAAACGCTGAATTACTTTTTTGTGTGTGTGGTACGCGGGCCTCTCACTGCTGTGGCCCCTCCCGTTGCGGAGCACAGGCTCAGTGGCCATGGCTCATGGGCCCAGCCGCTCCGTGGCATGTGGGATCCTCCTGGACCGGGGCACGAACCCGTGTCCCCTGCATCGGCAGGCGGACAACCACTGCGCCACCAGGGAAGCCCTGAATCACTTTTCATGTTTGTACATTTTACATAAATGATACCATGTTTTTCATATCCTACAACTTGCTTTTTCCTCACCATTATGTTTTTAAGATTCATCCTTGTTATACATCTTGCTCCAGTCCATTTTTAATTTTTGGAGAGTCCTCCATTGTATGACTACACTACCATTTATTATCTAGTTTCTTAGAAGAGCAGTTTTCTACTCCTCAGTGTCCTGTATCTGCCCTCCCATCTCCTCTTAAGCCCTCTTGCAGCTTGTCTTTGTCTTCTGCCCTCTTCACACCACTGAACTGCTCTTATCAGGGTCTCCAATTACCACGATGTTGCTAAACCCCATGGATACTTTTAGCCCTTATCTTACTGGACCTCTCTGCAACATTCTTCTCTGATTACTTCCTCCTGATGGTCTTTTCCTTCCTCCTCCTTTCTGAGAGCCCAATTGCCATGTTCTTCATGAGTTATTCTTCTTTCGCTGTCCCCCTAGATCAGTGGTTCTCAGTGAGGGTGGGGCAATTTTGTCCCACAGGGGGCATTTGACAATGTCTGGAGACATTTTTGGTGTCACAGGGTGGGGGCTACTGGCATCTAGTGGGTAGAGGCCAGGGCCGCTGCTCAACATCCTACAGAGAAAGAATGTTCCCACACCACAAAGAATTATCCAGCCCCAATGCTAATAGTGCTAAGGTTGAGAGTCCCTGGTCTAGATGTTGGTCTTCTGTATGGTTCTGGTCTGAGCCCTCTTCCGCCCCCACTCTCCACTTCCTGCATCATGTCACCTGCTCTTTGGGACCTGCAGAGAAAAGTAAGCAGCCTAATACGTTGCCTAGGATTCCTCCCCAACAGCTTGCGTGGGGGACCAGACTTACCCGGACACTGGGCCGCTCTGGAGGGACCTCGGACACCATGTTGTGGTTGGATAGGTCACTGTTGGCGGTAGTTGGGCGTTTCCCACCTGCTTTATTGGACATGTCCAAGGTCGATCTGATTTCAAGTTGACCAAAAAAGAAGTGACTAGTGAGACCAAGAAACAATGGGTGCCACCCATCCCTTTTTCCAACCCTGTCGTTCACTGTCTCAGCATTCAGCACAAATTAGGTCCCCTCAGTGCTCCCAAGGGACCCTCTCAGCGGCTGCCTCTGCTTTTCTGAGATTATATGCCAGTAACCCTGGACAGTCTCCTCTTTTTTTCCTGCAAATTTATCTTAAAAACCTAGACCCTAGGACTCTGGAACTCAGACTATGAGAGTCATTTAATTATCTTTTTTTCCTTTCATTTACTGAGCCAAGACCAGAGGAATTACCATTTGGCTCTCGTGGTCATAGCAGATTCCCTCACTACCCTCCTCAGAGGCCCCAGGTGATTGATATGCCAGCCTCAGACATGTCTCACTCCTTTAGCTCAGCCCATGGGATGCACCAACCTGGGACCTGCAAGATTCCAGAAAAAGTGGTTGAGTGTATCAAGCCAGATGGGTCTCAGGAGTTTCCAGCTCTCAGAACTGAGGTGAGCAACCTAAACCTTTCCTGCTCTCCTTTCTGACCCCCACTCCCCTCCTCTTCCTAGCTTCACAGAGGCAGCAGGATGGTGGTGGTGAAGGACCGAAAGGCCAAACAGCAAGTAAGCGGTAAACGTACATTTTCAAGTCAAACTTTTTGTTTTCCTCTGGGACCTGGCCGGTCAGTGGGTGTAGAAATGTGTTCCGTCTTTCATTATGGCTGTGGAGGCAAAAGAGAGAGGGAGAAGCTGTGGTCAAGACGAAGAAGGCAGAGACACAGGCTAAAGGGTGGACAGGCCCTAGGCAGTGACAGGGATGGTGACCACACAGGAGCTTGTTGCTCTGTCCTCCAGTGGGGCCATAAGCAGCAAGACAGAGGGCTGGGCTGCAGAAGGTCATTTGGGGAGGGGAGGGGAGGGGAGGGGAGGGGATGGGGCAGGAAGGTGTCTTTTTTTTTTTTAAGCATCTTTATTGGAGTATAATTGCTTTACAATGGTGTGTTAGTTTCTGCTTTACAACAAAGTTAATCAGCCATACATATACATATGTTCCCATATCTCTTCCCTCTTGCATCTCCCTTCCTCCCACCCTCCCTATCCCACCCCTCTAGGTGGTCACAAAGCACCAAGCTGATCTCCCTGTGCTATTCGGCTGCTTCCCACTAGCTATCCACCCTACATTTGGTAGTGTATATATGTCCATGCCACTCTCACTTCATCACAGCTTACCTTTCCCCCTCCCCATATTCTCAAGGCCATGCTCTAGTAGGTCTGTGTTTTATTCCCGTCCTACCCCTAGTCTCTTCATGACATTTTTTTTTCTTAGATTCCATATATATGTGTTAGCCTACGGTATTTGTTTTTCTCCTTCTGACTTACTTCACTCTGTATGACAGACTCTAGGTCTATCCACTTCACTACAAATAACTCAGTTTCGTTTCTTTTTATGGCTGAGTAATATTCCATTGTATATATGTGCCACATCTTCTTTACCCATTCATCTGTTGATAGACACTTACATTGCTTCCATGTCCTGGCTATTGTAAATAGAGCTGCAATGAACATTTTGGTACATGACTCTTTTTGAATTATGGTTTTCTCAGGGTATATGCCCAGTAGTGGCAACTGACAAAGGATTAATCTCCAAAATTTATAAGCAACTCATGCAGCTCAATAACAAAAAAAACAAACAACCCAATCCAAAAATGGGCAGAAGACCTAAATAGACATATCTCCAAAGAAGATATACAGATTGCCAACAAACACATGAAAGAATGCTCAACATCATTAATCATTAGAGAAATGCAAATCAAAACTACAGTGAGATATCATCTCACACCGGTCAGAATGGCCATCATCAAAAAATCTAGAAACAATAAATGCTGGAGAGGGTGTGGAGAAAAGGGAACACTCTTGCACTGCTGGTGGGAATGTAAATTGATACAGCCACTATGGAGAACAGTACGGAGGTTCCTTAGGAAGGTGTCTTTCTGACAGTGTTAATTACTTACTAGAGATCCCCAGGCTGGAAAGAAACCCCACTTAACCCTTTCAGTGGCCATCCTGGGCATGTATGTGGGGGGCGGGGAGGGGCTCCAATAGTCAAGACTTGGTGTTTGGCTGGTTCCCTCCCAGGGACAACTCCTGCCAGGGCTCCACATAAAAACCGCTCACTCATTATTTGCTAAAAGAATTCTCTTGCAACCTTGGACTTCTTCCTCTCCAGCTCTATCTCTTTCTTCAAATGAAATGAGACAACCAGAAATTCCATCCTTGAGTTTGGGCTGGGCCCCACTCACACCCCAAGTCCAGGGTCTCCCCGTCTAGGGGCTACCTGACTAGCCGACACCTCAGGAGCTGTCCAGCATTGAGGTGAGTGCTGGGTCTCAGTCAGATCTAATTAAGGGATGCTGTGGCCAGGCAGGGTAGTGCGGACAGCCTGCCGGGAAGCAGGGGCGAACGTGGGCCAGGGCCGGGGGTCTGTGCAGAGGCAGATGGGAGGCTCCCTTGGGAGCTGTGGCTCTTCTGGCTGGCTGGCTGCCAGGCTAGCTCCCGGTGGCTCTGCAGGGAGGTAAGGAAGGAAGGGCAGCAGACGGAGCTTAGGGAGGGGCTGGTGCAGAGGGTCTAAGCCATAAATGGCAGCAGTTTGAGATGGATTCTGAAAGCAGAGGGCCACCTGGCAAGAAAGCTGTGGGAGATTCAAGCGTGCAGCCAGTGGGGGGCTGGAACAATTTTAAGGTCCTCTTCACCTACCCCTCTTGGGAGATACTGTGAGAGCCCAGAGCATGCTCAGTCCACCCCCAGAAGCTGGTGCCTGCACAGAGCCTACCAAGGCTGCACGGCGGCTTGTGGGTCTTAATACCAGGCCACCACGCACTCCCACAGCAAAGGGCCAGCGCTCTGCTTGGCAAGTGGCAGGTTAGCTAGCACCAGGGGAAAACAGACCTCAGCGTGGTCCCTTCAGCTGCATGAGAGAAGTAAAATAACCTTTTGGAGAGCACCTTTCCATAGCCGAGGATGCTTCCCAGCCCTTAAGATGTCTGCTGAAGCTAAAGATCATATCAGAGGGTATTTTTTTCAGCTTCCAAACCAGTCACGTTCAGATCGAATCCAAAGACATGTGGGAGATAGAAGCCCAGTGGGCAGTGGCCACAGCCTCTGTGGAAATCTGGTTTTGCAGCCAGGACCCTAAATCTGGCCAGTGTCTATTTGGTCTGGGTTCTAACTCTAGCACATTGATAACCTGCTCCCTGCTTCTCAAACTCTACTCCTCCCTTCTTCCCAGGTCCAGTAAGGATGCTCTCCTCAACTTAACCACAGGGGATCTTTGCAAGGAACAGTAGCTGTTTCCAGTCACCCTCATCCCTGGCTCTGCCTCATCTAGGGGTGGGGGCAGGCAGTCTGTGGCAGCTAAGATCCTTGAGGCACCACAGAGCACCTGCCTCCCTGACACCCCTCCACCCATTCTGTCCCCTTCGGCCCATTCTGCTGTACACGTTCCCTGTGCTAACTCTGCTGGAACCTTTCCTGCAGGCACTGGTACAGATGGATAGATGGACGGAGAGACAGGTACACACAGAGGCACACACACAGTCTGCTGTCAGCTGGCACAAGTCTTTCAGAGGACACCAAATTTCTTCCTGCCCCAGACTCTCCTACCGAGCAACCCCTACAGATGATGTCCTTGCTCCATCCCGGCGCTACCAATTTGAAAACAGCTTCCCCTTTGCAAGCACTGCAATGCAGCAACCATTGACCTAACTGCTCTCCCTTCTCCAGGTCACATCGGGCAGGCCCCTCACTCTGACGCCCCCGGATCCAGTGACCTGCCAACTCAGCTCTCACTTCACTTGCCTCAGTCCACTGAAGAAATCCCTACCTGACCCGTCGATCAGCTCGAAACTTCAACATCTTTTTGGCAGCTTTGTCCCCTGTTTGGCAGCCTCAGAGGACCCACCAGCCACCCTGCTCGTACCATCCCTCTGAGAAGTAAGTCCTCCAGTCCGGCTTGCAGTGCCGTGGCTGAGCTCCAGGCGCACGTGGCAGCGGCAGGCGCTGCCCGTTCCCCTCCTCCTGGCTCCAGCACCGGGAAGGGGGAGGGCCTCTCCCTGGGTGGTGGTAGGGGTGCCCAGGTGCCCTAGGAGGTCTGCAGCTTCCCAGCATTCAGACAGAACACTGCCCGGCAGAGTGCCAGAGGCAGAATAAGTGAGCAGGGGATGACATCTTCTCAGTTCAGGTGCCCAAGGAGAAAATGCAAAAACGGAGAGACGGAGTACACGGAGCAGGTGTACAACTTCCAGGTAGTCTGACCTCGTCGAGCTACGGATGCAGAGTAGCTGGGCGGACGGAGGAGTCTGGGGCTGCATTCCCATCTGCACGGCAGAAACCCATGCCAGCCCAACCTGCAGGAAGACAGCCCTCCCTGCCTCCCCAACTCCTAGCCCAGAACACAGGCCCTTGGGCTGAAATCCACTTGCTTCAGAGAGACCCTTTCGACCCAGTGGGCACAAGGGTTAAATGAGGCTCCAGATTCACGTGCTGCTATTGTTGTTGCTGCCGATGCCGGGAAGCTCTCTCTCCTCCCAGCCTGCCCAGCCTTCTGTACGGACAGGAGCATAATGAACACGAAGCTTGTCTGCAGCATCCCCCTACACACTCCCTTTAGACACAGCCCCAGGTTGCCTGCCCTCCGCTTGGGGTGGCCCAGCAGATGAGGAGCAAGTGAAGCACATGGGCGTGGGTGTTATGGAGCCACAGCTGGTGGCGAGGACTGGCTTCTCCGCTTGGGTGAAATGGAAGAAAAGCTTCTTCCCAAATCTTATGAGGTAGAGGGTAGCAAATGAGGCTCAGAGGGGGTCACCATGTGTTTATTTTTGTAAATCTGCCCAGATGCAATACTAAATTCCAGCTGGAAACTGTCAGATCTGCTTGGGGCAGGGCGGTTTGCATCGTTGTTAGCTACTCTGAATTCTCCAGAGATCGAAGATGGTCACATCTCCCCTTTTCCTAATGTCCTCTGTGTCTTAGGGCCCTCCATGCCAGGGGCTTCTGAAGGTCATCTCTTCCAAGCCCCTGCCTCCAGGCGAGCCTGCTCTCCAGTCAGTCTCAGTAAGTGCCTTGTTTGTTTGTGAAGGGTTCCAGGAAAGGAAGCTCCAGACCCACTGTTATCTTATACTGCCGAGATGTTCTTTTTTGATATCAAATTTCAGTTCCTCTGGCTTTTGATATCATTCCATTTTTATCTTTGGATGACAGAATCCTTTCTGACCAATGTGGCTCCTTTCAGCAGCACCAGGCACTCTGTTGACATCATAGTCTGTTGTTATGGCAATTTTATGATGTCAACAGATACTGAAAGGGTGGAGCTAATCTAATTTTTTGGATTGAGGACAGAACTCAGTCAGAGAACAAAGCAATCAGTGAATGGAAAAGGACAACATAATTATTTAGCCCGTGATGAGACAAGCTGGGTGGATATAGCTGGGGTCAACAGCTGCTGATATTTAAGCAACTAATCCTAAATCCAAAAGGTCAATATATTCAGCATCCTCGGCTATGGAAAGGTGCTCTCCAAAAGGTTATTTTACTTCTCTCATGCAGCTGAAGGGACCACGCTGAGGTCTGTTTTCCCCTGGTGCTAGCTAACCTGCCACTAGTGGTACTTCTGCAAATGCTTTAACCTGATGACAAGTGGCTTCACTTTCCAGATCCCACCTCTCCCCATCCCTAATCCAGTTACTGGAGTCCTGCTGTGGTTATGGAGAGCTGGGTCCTCTCCTGATGCCTGCCTGGGGTCTCTGCCTGTGCACAGTAGGTACCCAATAAATATTTGTTGAATGAATAAGTGAATGAATGAATGAACAAAAGAAGCTCCATTTTTAGCCACCTGCATTTGGAGTTTGACATTCTATTACCAAGGGCTTCCCTATCTTTGCTCTCTCTTAAAATTAATTACTTCCTCTCCATGAGAGCAGCTCTCTCACCCCTTCACTTAGCTCCCTTGCCTGGCTCCCCCTTGAATATATAGCTTGGCTTTGATCCATCTTCATTAGGAGGGGAAGAAAATTAAGCTCATCTGCACAGGAGGAGGGGTGGAGGTGCATTGGGAAATGAGTTTTCTTCCTCTAGAAGGCAAAAATATCCCTTTTCCCTTTAATTTGAGCTCAGGGGCCTCCCACAGCCTTTGCTTAACTTGCAAGTTAAATTACTTCTCCCATGCCCACTGAAGATAGCACAGGAGGAGGAAGGAAGGCTCAAGGGTTTCCCCTGCTTGTTGAGAGCTCTGAAATCCTCAGGATTAAGTGAGCACACAGAATGCCTGGCTGGAGTTTTTTTCCTTTGCCACTAAACTGCACAGATGACAGGTTTTCATTAGGTTAGACACCAGGAAGAACTTACCAGGTATGGAACATTAAAAAAGGGAAACAGGGACAGGTAATCAGTTTTTTTTTCTCTCCTCTTCCCTTTCTTTTGGGATGTCAAAGGCCTCCATTTCTCAAGAACAAATGGTTATGAATCCATCTCCAAATGGACTTCTTGAATTCCACCCAAGGGAAGGGGGAATCTCAAGCCATAAAGGAGATTTTGCTATGAAGGCAGGAGCATCCCTAAACTCCCGAGCTGCCCACTAGGTGTTCCCCTATCCACGGTACCTACGAAGGTGGCCCCGATGGCAGTGCCGTCAGTGAGAAGAGAATTGGCAACACCAGGCTTTCAGTCCAAGGTCCAACGTGAGGGTGACTTGACTTCTTTGGCCCTTAGTTTTCTCACATGCAAATGAGGTACTTTCTAATTCTATGAAATAATAACTGGAAACTTTCAAAATGTGAAATGTTTTATGCACAAGAGATAACGGCTATGATTATTCTGCTTAAAAACAAATCAAGAGGGAGGGTGGGAGGGAGGGAGACGCAAGAGGGAAGAGATATGGGAACATATGTATATGTATAACTGATTCACTTTGTTGTAAAGCAGAAACTAACACACCATCGTAAAACAGTTATACTCCAATAAAGATGTTAAAAAAACAAAACAAAACAAATCAAGAGGGACTCCCCTGGTGGCGCAGTAGATAAGACTCCACACTCCCAATGCAGGGGGCCTGGATTAGGGAACTAGATCCCACATGCATGCTGCAATTAAGAGTTCACATGCCACAACTAAGGAGCCCATGTGCCGTAACTAAGGAGCCCACATGCCACAACTAAGGCCTGCTGCAACTAAGACCCAGCTCAACCAGACAAATAAATAAATAAATATTTAAATATTTTAAAAAAGCCAAATCAAGAAATCTGCTAGGTACTGGAGCTAGAAAATGAAAAACACACAGTCTCAGGCTTAAGATGGCAGTGGATGGAGCAGGGGCTGGGAATGCGGGGACTGGCATTCCAGAAGTGCGGAAACCAATAAATTACAAAGAAAAGAGGTAGATCCTCTTCATTTTCCAAGCATTTATCCTCCATCTAGTTTGGGTTTTTCTACAGTTCTACAGACACCTGCAGGCGCTAGTGACAGCCTCACTACGAAGGGAACTGTGTAATGATTCATCTCCAAACATCCTCCCCAAGAATCAGTATCTATCTGGAGTGATACCTGGCACTGCGCAGTCAAAAGCAGCAAAATCGGGGCTTCCCTGGTGGCGCAGTGGTTGAGAATCTGCCTGCCAATGCAGGGGACACGGGTTCGAGCCCTGGTCCGAGAAGATCCCACATGCCGCAGAGCAACTGGGCCCGTGAGCCACAACTACTGA
This sequence comes from Kogia breviceps, assembly GCF_026419965.1. Taxonomy (NCBI): domain Eukaryota; kingdom Metazoa; phylum Chordata; class Mammalia; order Artiodactyla; family Physeteridae; genus Kogia; species Kogia breviceps. Next base: position 66,511,804 of record NC_081310.1, on the reverse strand, counting down.
GACTGCGCGTCTGGAGCCTGTGCTCCGCAACAAGAGAGGCTGCGATAGTGAGAAGCCCGCGCACCACAATGAAGAGTGGCCCCCGCTTTCCACAACTAGAGAAAGCCCTCACACAGAAACGAAGACCCAACACAGCCATAAATAAATAAACAAACAAACAAAAAAAGCAGCAAAATCAACCCGGGTCTTCGTGACTCTTTGTAGACATGCATGTCCGCACATGTGTGTACACACACGCACCACACACTCAGGATGGACACCCAGAGGTCCCACCGTGATAAATACTGAATGACTAGAGAGTTACATGCAACTCCTTCCACCCTGGGCCCCTCTTGGTTATCTGCAGGACACCAAGCTGCGGTGTCCCCAGAGCTCTTGAGAATTAGCCCCGCCAGGCTTTCCCATCCAGACAAGGCTTTGGCTTCTGGCATTATCGCTCATTAGATGGAGAGAGGACTTGAGGCGAGTGGGAAGGAGGGCTGCTATGGCCCGTCCCTCCCACTTCCTTCTCCCCCAGCTAGCAAATTCCAAGCTCAGACTGTCCACACACCAGGGAGGATTTCTGCAGCCGACAAAGGAGGCGAAGGTGGGGAGACTTTTGGCTCCTGCTCCCCACCTCCCCTCTGGATCTCATCATCATTTTCAAGGAGCTTTATGTGTTCTACTTTTCTCTCCCAGTGAAAAACCAACTTGGTTTACATTCTCAACAATCCTGATGTGCCTGATTCCTGAGACTCCCACCAAGCCCTGTCATTCCTAGGAAAAAATACACTTCCGAGCCAAGTTCTCCCCACCCAAATCCCTCTGCAGCCACACAAAGAGGAGGTCGAAAGGGGTCGGCCCTGGTGGCACCTCTAGTTATTTGCAAGTGGGAAAGGCCCCTCTACCTGACACTGTCTTTTTTCCAAATGCTGCCAACAGATCAAAATACCAGTCCTGCAGGCTCTAGGGACACAGCTGTCAGCCCTGTACTTGCATTTACTCTCTTCTCTCCTCCCTGCCCTCGCTCCAGCCCTCCTCCTGTGCCACAGTCATTTCCAAACTGGCAAGATTCGAGTGTCTTCTCCAAGTAAGCTTGGAACATCCTAAAATGCTGGCTACTGGGCTGAGTGCCTAGGAGATAAGGCCCAGGCTGCTCTCTTTCCTGCTAAACTCTGCCTGTCCTCACAGCCTCTTCCCTGCCCCAAAGGGTCAAAACACCTTTTCCTTCCCTGCTATGACCAATCATGGAACACTGGGGGATTTCACCTGAGCTTGGCCTCTACCTCAGGTAGAAAGCAGAAAAGCTGGCTCAGTAGCCAAGGGATGGAAATTACAAATCAGGACGCCAGATCCAGGCTTCCTCCCTTCCATCCTATGTGGATGTCCTTCTCTAGTCTCTCACTTATATAATCACCTGAGCCTGGACATTCAAGCTTACAACTGCAGGTAAGGAAGGGTATGAGGGCCTTGTGTACTCTTTAGTCAGGGCAATGTTTCATTGTGCGTATGTGAGTGCGTGCTTGTGTGTTTATGCGTATGTGTGCGTGTCTGGTGAGGGGGAGAGTACAAATATCACTCAGGGGAAGTTCATGGGGAATCTTCATATGCTGATCTTCTACTCCAACTTGGATTATCTTATCTTCAAACTGATTATTTTACTTTATGGAACTCCATTTGTCTTCTGAAAAATAAAGATAAACAGGGTGGATATTCGGCATAGCCATGCCAGTTATTAAAATGCTGAAGTTCTTCCATATTGGTTGGTAAAGGGCTACTCTTCCAATAAGGAAGAATTTCAATATTTTAATAACTGGCCCTCCCTTCCTACACGTGATCCAGAGACACCTTGGGGCCCTCCAGGACTCCAGGCCAGTGTCCTTTCTGGTTGATAAATTACTGAGTGTCATTCCTGGGATGACCATTCCTTAACTATCTGAACACCGTCGGCCCTTCCAGGTGTTAAGAACTGTCATTCTGGGCACAGAAATCATCTCAGGCAGCTCCGGAGGCATTTCCCCCCTCACACCCTGACCCAACTTGGAAAACTGGGGCAACCCAGCTCCCTGGGGCGGCTCATGCTCTCTGCCCTGTGCCTCTGTGTTGTCCCTGCTAAGGGGAAAGGAAATGAAAGGAGAAACGGGAGCTCTCTACGGCTCCAGCTCCAGCTCCACATTTTCTTTCTCTCATCCTTCCCCTGAGTGGCCCCCAGCTAAGCCAGATAGAAGCAGAGGAAAAAGGGCTCCAGTCCCCTCCCCTCAGCTTCCAAGCTGCTTTCTCCTGGCAGTCAGCGACTGGAAAGAGGCCCAAGAGGTAACGGGCGGAGCAATAATTAATTACCACCCCCCCACCCCCCACCCCCACTGCCAAGCTCTGAGCCAAATCCCAAACCCCTACCCTTCAGAGACTGAGGAAGCCCAGCTGTCTGCTTCTAGGTCTGTGGAAGGTCACTCGAACCCGCCTTCCTCATCCCTAGCTCAGCAGATTTGGTCCTGGTGTCCCACAGACAGCGTCACCCCACCCATCCCCAGGAAACGAACTGTACAAAGTGAGTGTTTGGAGAGTAATGCAGCTGGGCTGGTGCCCCTCCTTCCACACCCTCAAAAGCTACACATGCCTTCTTGGCTCCCAATCCAGCAATCTGCGGGCGTCAAGCTCTTCCATGCCTCAGTTTCCTCGTTTTAAGAATGAAACAGTAGTAATAAGTGGTGACCTGTTTAGAAGACAACACAAATTTCCTACCAGACTGGACAGCAGAGGAAGAAAGGTGATGATGCCCTGAAGGGGTAAACACAGGGAAACAATTAAACTCCTGTGGTCTCTGGTCCTTGCACTGGGAAGAAGGCAAGGCCCACTCCAGAGTCAGGGGAGCCGAGAGTCACTGCCCCAGCTATAGTGACAAGAGAGACAAGTCAAAGCTCCTGTCTCCTAGGGTTGTCCCCAGTCCCTGCTACTTCTCCAACCTCAGCTCCTCATCTCCAGGAGAGAAGAGAGCCTCATGATTCAGGGGGGAGATTACAGCTCCACAAGGCCCACTGCAAGAACACAGGGGTGAAAGTCACAAACCCTCTTGCTGCTAACCCCCATGGGCTACAGGTCTGGGCACTGTGTGTGATGTAGGGTGGGAGGTACTCAGAAATGTTAGTCTGACCACACCTGCCTGGATGCAGAGGTGTGGAGGGGCAGCCACACACAAACTGCTTACAACCTGGACCTTCTTTGTCACTGTACCTGGCTGACACCTCACACCCAGACACTGAATGGCTGTCTGGTGGAGTGGCTTAGAGGCAGGCCAGTGGTCTGACCACAGTGGGAGCAGGAAACATGTGCTGTTCTGCTCTGGGATGTTGAATTGCTAGTGCGAGGCAGGAGAGCTCAGCCTTGAATCCTCTCACAAGGGAATCCAATGGGTGGGTTCCATCTGCTCCACGTCCCCTCCTGTCCCCTCTCACTTCCTACTGGCCAGTCGGACTCTGATAAGAGTCTACTGAGCAGAGGCTTTGTCTGGGGAAGAAGAGAGCAATAAATCAGTGGGAGCAGGAGGGCAGGAGTCTTGGCAACTACTTTGGGAGAAGGAGGCCCCCACCTCGGAGGGCTGCATGGGGTGTGGATGCAAAGGCAGGTGGGATGGCAGCAAAGCTCTAGTGTGAGCACTGCTTCTCACCTGCCCCCTAGGAGGGCTCAGCTTCTTGTCTCTCCTAGATTGGGAGTAACGGGTGAGCAGGGATGCAGATGGATAGTGGGAAATTTTGAACGCCTCCTTCTGCAGGGAGTGAGGAATCTGGAACTTCCCATGTACTCAGGGAGCTTGTTAAGGGCTCAAAGGGCAGAAGAATCTCCCTGGCTTGCTGTCTGCTGTAGAAAAGATCCAAAAGGAACTTGGGGACAAGGGCCCCCAGTGGAACCAGCCAGGAAATGACTGTGTCTGGAGAGAGACGTTGTTGTCTCCACCTCTGTGGGCTGAGAAAAATCACTGTGAGCTCCCCTGACATCCCAGAGAGGGAGAGTGAGACCTGGAAGGGAAAGGACTTGGAGAACTTTTGAAGAGAGCTGTAACCTGAAAACAAAGAATGGCTGGCGCATGGCTGTGGTTGAGCAGTACTGACCTCTTCACTTTTCTGGGCCTCAGTTTCCCCATCTGTAACGTGGAGTGATACCACATTGCTGGGAGGATTAAACAAGATCACATATTTAAAGCACCTAGGAGAATGCTTGGCACATAACAGTTGCTCAGTCAGTAGCTGATGTTATAATCATTTATAAGATAAAGGAATGAAATAAAACAAGGAGAACTATTCCATCCAATTTAGTAGCTGCTAGTCATATATGGCTATTTACATTTTCATTAATTAAAACTAAATAAAATTAAAATTTCAGTTTCTCTGTCACGCTAGCCACAGCTCAAGAGCCACCATGGCTAGAGGCCACCAAACTGGACAGGACAGTTGTAGCATGTTCCACCATTGTGGAGCATTCTATCGGACAGCACTGGGCTAGATGTTCTCTAAGCCACCTTCCAGTTCTAATATTTTTGGACTCTATAAAACACATAACTCCAAACCAGTCTGTCTTTCCGCCAGCTGATATGTGCTCAGTGTCCTCAGGAAATGCAAGTTCTCTTACAGTCCTCAGCTAAACCAAAAAAAAAGGAAATCTGCTACCAACAACAATAACAAAAAAGTTAAAAATCTAAAATCAAATGATACATTCCAAAGTCCAATGAAAATTAATTTGGATAATATATCATTTTAAAATATATGCATTAAGACTCCCCTCCAGGGCTTGAAAATATTGTTACTAACAGCCCTACTGGGGGAGGCGACTGGGAAAGGTTACAGAGAGGATCATGGAGGTTGGAAAAGGGGAAAGAACAAGGAACTGTCCCTCCTTCCTGCCTCATTTTCCTTCTTGGATTGGCCAGCTTCTGATGAGGCTGGAGGGAGGTAGAGCAGACAGGTCGGCTGCACAGTCTGCAGGGTCCTGGGTCCACAGTGGGAGGAGCCAGCACAGAGGGGAAGAGAGGTGAAGAGGAACTGCCACCAAGGACAGCAGGCTCAGGAGTCTTCCATCCCTTGCACTTCCCCTGTCCCCACCCCGGCCCCCACCCAGCCTGGAGCCTGCAGTAATCACCGGGATACAATCTGTTCCTAAACAAATAGCACATGAAGCAGGTGCCAGAGTGTGTCCATTGATAACCGTGGCTTAGAGAGGGGAGGGGAGACGATCTCAGAGGAATGGAAGAGGCACTCCCAGACCTAGACCCTGCCTGGAGCCCAGGTGATGGAAAGAAGAACTTGGGAAGAAAAGGAAAGTGTGTGTTGGGGGGGACCAGGTAAGGGACACTGCTGGCCCCTCCCCTGTCCCCCTGCCACGCAGTAGCCATGAAGGAAGACTAGGCGGGGTTGCTAAGACAAGAAGAAACAGACGCTTTGGGAAGAGAGTAGAGAGGAAGAAAGGGAAAGGGATATGCTGTACTGGTCCCGGTCAGGACAGAAGCCAGTCTTGGTAAGTGACACCCGAGTAACAGGTGAGTCTGCCTATGCCTGTTGGAGCATATGAACACCATCCTTCTGCTGCCCCTTGTGGCCGACCTGGGAATAGCTCCGGCTATATACTTGGCAGGGCCCAGAGCAAAATAAAAACGCAGGGCTGGCTCCTTGCTCAAAAATTAAGAAGTTCAGGATGGTGACAGAAGAGCATTAAACCAAACCCTTCTGAGGACACAGGGCAACTGCGCAGGTTGTATGCCCACGAAGCCCTCCCTGCCTGGGAATACCAATTCCTCTGGGCTGCTTCTCCTGGGAGTGTGAGGACAGAGGGTGGCTAGTCTTATGTGCGGCTAACTCTTCGTACAAGGCAGAACACGGAAAGTGGCCGGCTCCTCTCCCAGTCCCGACTTCCCCCTCTTTGTTGGCTCACATGCCCAGAACCTTGGCTGCTTTTGCTCTGGTCCCACTGGGCCTGGTGGCTGGCACCTCCCCCTTATTGTGCCTGGTTTCTGTCTGCCTGCGGGCAGCTTAGCTGGAGGAAGCACCACAGCTGAAAGCCACAGGGGTTGGGTTTGCCTTATCTCTCAAACCTGCCTTCAAGACTGGCACAGAGAGCACTCTGTTCCTACCCAACAGACCCCTCCAGGGCTGCCTACCATTACCATTATGTCATGGAACCTTTTTCCTCCCAAGAAAGAGGCAGGGGGACAAAAGGGTTCCTTGGCTAAGAGGGGGTAAAGTCAACATTTCTGCCTTGGAGACAAATCAGTCTTTCATTATTTTTGTGCACGCATGAGTACGAACACACACACACACACACACACACACACACACACACAGAATCATCTGAGAAAATTCCATCTTAGCACCTCCTCCAACGAAGCCAAGAAACTCTTGTCCACATTCCTTGCAAAAGTCTGACTTGTCATGAGAAGGTGCCTGGGTCAAAGAGGCCTAATATTTGGAGGGAATGAGGGTCCTGAATGGGCAGTTGGGGGCATGGAGACAACAGACATCTAAACCCAAAAGACTGGTTCTCTCTCTTCCTGGATTTGTTTTGCTCCCAAGTGACAAACTTTGTCTTCTAACACGTTGAGTCCCTGCCAACTCTCTGCTCCACCCCCACCCCTTGCGTCCTGCTTTCCCACCTCTCCACACCTGACTTGAAGTACAAGAATAAAAGGCAAGGCATAGCTATGCCCGTCTCCTTTGGCTGTGCTCTCCCTGCCTTCCTTCCGGGCTGGTCCCGGCAAAGGGCTGTGAAGAGGCGGATGGTGCTCCAGAGCTCCTGAGCCCCTCTCCGGAGACAATGGCTCAGGGAGAGGGGAAGAGCAGGGGCTCCAGCTTTGTGTGCAAGGTGGCCACACCAAACCATTGTCTCTGCAACAGGACAGACAATGATGTGTATTTCCGGCTTCTGTGCCAAGTAGTTCACACCCCTTAGCCTAAGACAACCTTAAAGATTTCTTTCTAATAAATAGGAATGATACCGAAATCTGGCCCCAAGCTGAGAATTTGTATCCGGTTGTAACAAAAGCCCACTCTAGCTGATGGAATAGGAAATACTGGTGCTCTCTTACCTGCTCCAGAGCCACCCAGACAAATATACAGCAGACATATAACCACTCACTCACCGGCTCTTCTCTGTGGTCCCCTCTGCTCTTGCCCTGGCTCCTTTCACACTCAGGAATAGGGAAAAGGTTCTCCTTTAACACTCACCAGGTCCCTGGTGAGTAGCAATCATTAACAGCCACACATGCTGACTGGCCTTAACCCCTTCAGTGCTGGTTGCCTCCAGTTGGCTGATGGACAGCCCTGTCCCCTCTTCCCAGCTCTGAGCAAATGGCAAGTCCCACCTTGATGCCATCCACCTGAGTAATGCTGCTGCCTCCCATGTGGAAAGCAGGAGCCCTCTAGTCCCACCCAGGCTGCCCCGCCTGATTGGAGCACGCTGGCAACCTGAGGTGCTCGGCTCTGGCATGATGCCCAATTGGATGAGCCCATATTATGAAATATTTGCCTAGCAGGCCAATAGAGGAGCCAGGATCGGGGGGAGGGGATGATATTTTTATTTATTCCTGGAGGAGGGAGAACAGACAAAGGTAGTCATAGCATCCCTAGCCCTGGGCCAGGAAATAGTGGGAAGGTGGTCTTCAGGTCAATGTATGTGCCTCTAGCCTCTCTGTCTAGGTGCAGGGCACAATCCTGGAAGGCTTCTAAGCAATTTCAGCTCCTGGCTGTTGAGCTACAGGGTTTCTTTGCCTTAATAATTCCCTGACTCACCCAGGAGTTTGGAGCTAGGAACTGTAATAGAAATGAAGATGGAAAATAACTTGACAGGCAGAGGATTGCTCGTAACTGCACAAACTGTGTGTCACAGGTGGTCTTTTTTATATTTCAAAGTTGCAGAAATAATTTTGCATCTTGGGAGGATGCAGAAGAAAGGTGAGCAGGAATGAGTAGAGTCAAATCACCTCTTTATCCCTTTAAAAATAGGCAACTGATTTGGGGAAATCTAAATCCAGCATAGAAGTATGTATCTACATGTAGGACACATGCAAATCTATGCAGATATGTGCAAATGAGCAGCTCCAGACTTTTCAGAGGAATTCCTTGCCAGGATTTTTCTAGTTTGAGCAAGAAATCAGATAGTCTCCAAATCCAATAACAAAGCATCTCACGACAGCATAAGGATATCAGTAGAGGGAGCATATAGAGGTTAATAAACGTATTTATGGAAAATTTACTACATAGAAAGCCTTGAAGTACAGTCTAGTAGCGTTTTTAAACCATGATCATAAACATGATAGGCTATACAGGAGAATGCAAGTGCCCTCTTTCTCCACACCCACAGTTAATATCCCCTTCTCCTTTCAGGCCCCAGTGGGTGGTCAGGCTGCTCCACTTCGTGCCAGTCCGAGTCTAGTAGCTGCACCTCCTCTCATCACCCCTGGTTCCTGTTTGTCAGTAGTCCAGTCACTGTGGCTCAAGACCCCGGTTTAAACCTGCCAGGGGGCCTTATCTTATCTCCTGGGCTACCTTCCCAGCGGCCTGACGGCTGGTAGGTCCTGGTCTCTTAAAGGGGCTGCATGCATTCCCACCTGCTCCATCCACCTTCAAGAATACCCCAGAAATCTACGGCTGCACTGCCTGTGGAGGGTCAGGTTCACCATACCACTCCCTCATCTCACATCTGGCTGCAGGGCTGCTACAGTATGATTTATTAACTTAAAATGGGGAAAGATGCTGATGTTTTTACATGCTTTTAAATGCTTATCATATCACGTAAAAAGCCTTGCATCTCAGTATTTACAGGTTCCTGCTCTGTAAAATTGAGTTTTAAAGGGAGGGAGGGGCTCAGGATAAAAAGTCAATATAGAAAAATCAGTTGTATCTCTATATAGTAGCAGCAAACAATGAAAAATTGAAATTTTAAAAAGACTACTTACAATAGGGTAAAAAATATGAAATATTTAGGAATAAATTTGACAACAGATGTGCAAGACCTATATACTGAAAACTGTAAAGCACTAGTGAGAGAAATTAAATCTAAATAAAAGGAGAAATATACTGCTTGTATGGAAAAGGAAATTGTTAAAATACCAATTCTCCACTTATCTTCCTATAGAGTCAATACAATCTCAATAGGTTCTTTGTAAAAATTGACAAAGTGATTCTGAAATTCATAGAGAAATGAAAAGGACCTATAATAACCCCAAAAACTTTCAAAAAAAAAAAGAATAAGGTTAGAAGAATAAAGAATAAAGTTAGAAGTCTTAGATTACCTGACTTCAAGATTATAAATCTACAGTAGTCAAGACAATGTGGTATCAGCATAAAGATACATGTACAGATAAATGTAACAGAATAGAGAGTCCAGGAATTGACCAACTGACCATGCATATATGGTCAACTGGTTTTCCACAGAGGTATAAAGGCAATTCAATGTGGGAATGACAGCCTTTTCGGTACATGGCGCTAGAAAACTAGAGGTCCATATACCAAAAACAAAAACAAAACCCCTTGACCCTACCATTAAAAATGAACTCAAAATGGACTAAGGCCTAAAATGTAAGAGCTTAAACTATAAGATTTCTAGAAGAAAACACAGGAGAAAATCTTAGTGATTTTTGGTTTGGCAAATTTCTTAAATACGACACAAAATGCACCAACTTTAAACAAAATATCAAGAAATCAAACTTCAGGGACTTCGCTGGTGGTGCAGTGGTTCAGAATCTGCCTGCCAATGCAGGGGACACAGGTTCAAGCCCTGGTCCGAGAAGTTCCCACATGCCGTGGAGCAACTAAGACCGTGTGCCACAACTACTGAGCCGGCTCTCTAGAGCCCACGAGCCACAACTACTGAAGCCCATGCACCTAGAGTCCATGCTCCGCAACAACAGAAGCCACCACAGTGAGAAGTCTGTGAACCGCAACGAACAGTAACCCCTGCATACCGCAACTAGAGAAAGCCCACGCAGAGCAATGAAGACCCAACATAGCCAGAAAGAAAAAGAAATCGAACTTCATTGAAATAAAAAACTTTACTTTTCAAAGGATGCTGTTACAAAAATAAAAAGGTAAGCCATAAACTGGAGAAATTATTTGCAAAACATGTGACATAAAACTTTCATCTAGAATATATAAAAAACTCTTACAACTAAATATTAAGACAGTAAACACAATAATAAAAAAAAGGTGGGCAAAAGATTTAAACTGACACTCCACCAAAGAGGATATATACTATGTCAAACAAAGCACATGAAAACATGTTCAACATCATTAGTCATTAGGGAAATGCCCGTTGAATCCATAATAACACTACACACACCCACCAGAACTGCTAAAATTAGGACTAATCATACCACATGTTGACAAAAATGTAAATGACCTGGAAGTCATACCCTGCTGATGAGACTATAAATGGTACGTCCACTTTAACTTTTTAAGAAACTGCCAAACTTTTCCGTACAGTTTAACATACAACCCATTGATTCCTAGGTATTTACCTAAAAGAAATGTAAGCATATGTCCACACAAAGACTTGAACAAAAATATTCATAGCAGCTCATTTGTAAGAGCCCCAAACTGCAAAAAAACTCAAATGTCCATGAATAGGTGAACACAGTATGTGTTACATCCACAAAATGGAATATGACTCAGCAATAAAAAGAAATTATTGATATACATAACAACATGGATGCATCTCAGAATAATTGTGCTGAATGAAAGAAGTCAGACCCCTTCCCCCCAAATAAAAAATGTATACTGTATGATTCCATCATACAAAACCCTTACAAATGTAAAATGAATTTATGGTGGCAGAAAGCAGATCAGAAGTTGCATGGATATAGGGTAGAGAGAGGGATTTCAAAAAGGCAGGAAGAAAGAAACTTTGGGGAGTGATGGATATATGTGCATTATCTTAACTGTAGTTATGGTTTCAAAAAGTGCATCATTTTACCCTTTAAATAGTTTAACATAAATCAATTATACCTCTATAAAGCTATAAAAAAGAAAAGTCTTCAGTTGAGACATCAAAAAAAAACCACAGCACCTACTCCTGGGCCTCACCCATTATGTATTTTTTTTTTTTTTTTTGCGGTACACGGGCCTCTCACTGTTGTGGCCTCTCCCGTTGCGGAGAACAGGCTCCGGACGCGCAGGCTCAGCGGCCACGGCTCACGGGCCCAGCCGCTCCGCGGCATGTGGGATCTTCCCGGACCGGGGCACGAACCCGTGTCCCCTGCATCGGCAGGCGGACCCTCAACCACTGCGCCACCAGGGAAGCCCCCGTTATGTTTTATACTGTGATAAATGTGGGCAAGTGAAGGCAGGGTGGGCAGGGATTCCAGCTTTTCCTAGTGACCCACTTTAGTCTGCTGGTTAAAGACAGGGATGGACGTGGCCTTGAATCAGCCTGGACTCCTCTCCTGGATTTAGGTCAAATAATGACCTGAATGTGGCCTTTATAAAAATAAAGAATTATTTGTTTTATGACAGAAGGGAAAATATCAGGTAAAACCCTGTACAGTTCACAAAGCCCTCTCATCATTATCTCACTAGACTTTTTTATGGTCTTATGAGGTAAGCAGAAAAATATTAACACTTTCATTTTACAACAAACAAACCAACCAACCAACCTGAGGCTCAAAGAGGTAAAGGGTCTTGACTAAGATAACCCACCTCCTTCATGGGAGGCAAGGCTAAACCCAGAGTCTCTTAACCTCAGTCTGGAGCTCTTTCCTATTAACACGCGGTCTGCCCACAGCCTGGCTGACACCCCCGCCTGTCCCTCAGCTCTGGCTCCGCTCCCAGAGCTCTGGAACATGAACCAGCATCATGATGCTCACCCCACACTGGGTGGATGCTTTTCTACAGCACAAGTGACAGACCCAGAAGGGGTCCCAGGATGGATGAAAACAGGGGCAGATCTAGGGTCAGAATAGGCTCAACTAAGGGGAACCATGCAGTGTTAAGACAGGGGAGACTGGGAGAGATGAGGGTATCTAAGGATCTAATCAGATCACACATCTGATGAGAAAAGAGTGGGGGAAAAACCAACCAAACACCACTCCCAAGGCAGGAAGTCTGGTGGGTGTGGAAGCAGCTGGAAGCTGTTAGAGGGCTCCAGGCCTCTGCACCCCTCCTCTCCCTCCTCTTCTGTCCCCCACCCTCCCTCCTCCTCCACTCTGGCCAGGGCCAGGGCTGTCTGGGGGCCCCACCTCTCTCTGCCTTGTTCTGAGGACAGGGTGACAGGAGGGAGGAAACCCACTCCGCAGGGCATGGGGGCACAAAATGTAAGAGGCATCTAAAAATTCAATGATTGAGATTGATAATATTTTAATGTAATATTTTTGGAATAAAAATTAGTGCAAAAAATCCATGATGAATGAAATATCATTTAAAATAAAGACCAGATCAGTATTACTCAATTTCCCTTTCGCCTGAGGCTCCAACATTGCTTGGAATGACACTGTTACTTATCCTGCTGTTATTGAAAATGTTGATTTTTTTTGTTCTTCATGAAATTTTTGCACTGATTTTGATTTTTGAAAATATCGCATTAAATGTTATTTATCTTGATTACTGAGTTTTTTGGCATCCTCTTAAACTTTGTGCCTAAGGAGAGTGCCTCAGTCACCTCACCCTAGTCAGCCCTGCTCAGGGATGAGACTGGGGGGACTGGGAGGGAAATGGGGAGACTGGACAAGGCCCAGAAAGGGCCAGGGAGAGGCCTGCACTCTTCAAAAACCTCAGTGCATGAGAAACAAAGAAAGGCTGAGGAATTATTCCAGATTAAAGAGGAGTAGAGACATGCTCCTGGATTAGATTCCAATGACATTACTAGGGCAACTGGTGACTGTCTATTAGATAATAGTCTTGTATCAATGTTAAGTTTCCTGAATTTGTTGATTGTACTGTGTTTATGCAAGAGAATATCCTTGTTTTTAAAAGGAAGAAAAGATAATGAAGTAATGAGGGTCAGAGGGTGACAGCTGCCTGAGAGCTACATTAAGCCAAATGCCCCTCTCTCTCCAGCCTGTCTTTCCTCCAATTCCAGGCAGTCTCAAGAGGGACCAATGGTGATGGCAGGAAGTCTTGTCCAGAAGACTAGGTATTGGAGGGCTGGTTGGACATTTGCTTCCCGAAACAAGAATTAACCTTGACAACTGGCACAGAAAAGAAAGGAAATTAACACCTACCCAAGGCATGACACTAGCACATTCTCTACTGAACCTCCCGAGATAGATACTGCTGTCCTATACCTATGGAGGAGGAACCTGAGAGGTCCGGTAAGCAGCCCAAGGCTACACCGTACGGAAGTGGGAAAGCTGGGATTAGCGCCCAGGACACAGCCCGAAGCCAGGTCTTTTCCCACTTCAAGTTCCTTGTGCAACTTGAAATTCCCTTCTTGTGCATCATCCTACAAACTAATCCTTTAGTTTATTTTTGCTGAGTTGAATCTGCATTGGCCTTGAGATTTTTGGCTCTGGAGTCAGACTGTCCCAGTTCCAATTCTGACTCCACCAGTTATACTACCTAAGGGGCTCTGAGTGAGTGACTTAACCTCTCTGTGCTTTCATTCCCCTATCTGTAAACAGGGATAATATAAACTCCTACCTCAAGGGTCTGTCATGGGATTAAATGAGATTATACAAGCAGAGAATTCAAGAGAGATCCTGGCACCTAGTAATGTTCAGTAAATGCCAGTAATCATTATTAACTGTCTGCCTCTGTCTCGGATCATTCACTCATGGGAACCAATGGCCTAATTTTTGACTACAAAACCCCTTAGCACTTTGACACGTGAAGATGAATGCTTAATAATTGCTCCTAAAGAAGTTATCCATCAAGATGGCACTTTAGATATTCCTCAATCTAGTTTGTAATGCTTTTAAGCCACCATCCACCTCAAATCACTTGTGATCATCTGAGGCAGACCCCTTACCCTTAGGAGCCAGAATAATCAACACCTAAGAATCTCAAAGAGGAGGGAGGTCTGCCCTATCATACTCTGAACTAGGAGGGAGATTTTATTTTTCTGTGTCATGTCACACTTGGAAGTTAAAAAGCAAGTCAATTCTAGGGACTATATCACTGGGTTGAAGGAGTTGTCTGGGAAGACCCAAGTTCTACTGCTTGTACTGCACCCATCCAGCTGTATAATGTGGGCAAGTGCTTGCCCCTTGGGGCCCACTGGGCCTGAGCAGGGAATTACCTTTCCCATAGAGTGAATGAGAGGACAAAAGAGGCTACCAAGTCTGAAGCACTCCAGGTTCCTCGAGAAAGCTCCTCTGGAGCCCTCCCCCTATTTTACAGTTTGGGTCCAGCTGAGGAGGACCCCCAGCATGAGAAGGAAAAGAAACCAACAGATGATGCATCTAGGGGGCTGAAGAGGGGCAGACCAAGGGCAGGGTGCCCAAAGGTCAAGCAGCGGTCAGATTTAGCCAAGATGGTCCTTCTGTGACAAAGGCAGAGCTGGAGCAGGGTAATTTTCTAACTATAAACAGAAACTCAAGAAGCCCCAGGCCACACACAGGCATGTGTGAGGATGAGGGTAAAGCACGGAGGACACCGGGTATTGCATGTAGAAGAAAGGGCTTGTGAAGTGGCAGCAAGGGAAGGCAGGAGGGTGAGTGAATGTGGGTGCATGAGGATGCAAGGGCAGAGCCAGGTCTGTGGGGCCTGAAGCTTATACAATTTGGGCAGTTCTTATGAACAAAAGGACTACAAGTTAGAGGGAGCCTTGGAAGGGGCTGATGCGAGCGGGAGGCTGAAGCTAAGCTGTATCGCTTCCCAGTGAACTCGCCCCTACGTCTGTCCGTCTGTACCTCTGAACGCAAGCACAGCTCACACACCTGTGTTTGTCTGAGCCTCCCAGCTCCTGCCTCAGCACTGTTTCTCTTTCCCATCACACAGTGCTTTGCCTGACCTGATTTTTTTTTTTTTCATGGCAGAGAGCATGAAATAGAGCCCCCATACCCTGGAATTAAATTTCTCCCCACCTCAGTGCAGTGGGAATTTGGATTTTGTGCCACTCTCCAAACCCCCCTCCAATGCATTGCACCATCACCATCGCCAGCCACCGGGGCCACATCTCTCCCCACCCCGCATACTTTGCTATGGGTAGCCCCACCTTCCCCACAGGGCAAGGCAGGGGCCCTCCAAGCTGCCAAGAGGGGTAAAACCGCAGCTCCCCCGGCCTCCTGGCCCCTGCATTCCAGCCCTGCGCCCAGAGTTTGACCTTCTCTGCGGCTGCTGCAGATGTGTTCTGTGTTCCAGAAATAGCTCAGCTCCTGGGTCCCTGCAGGCCCTCCCTCTCCTCCACCCAGAGACACCCCCGCCTCCCGGGCTCCAGGGGAGTCAGGCAAGAGCAGAAGAAAGGGCTCAGCTCTCCACTGCCCTCCCACCCCTCCCGGAGCAGAGCCAAGTGGGCCTGCCTCCTCAGCTCCTCCTCCTTCCAGCCCCAGCCCTTCTGGCCATGTCTGCCATTGCAGTGGATGGAGGTGACAGTGTGGTCAGAGGAAGGTATGAAGGAGGGAGAGCGCCATGGAAGGCTTAGACAACTTGACCCCTCAACGTGTTTCTCTTCTCTGGAGGTCATGTGGATGAAGGGCAGCAGCCAGCCAGAAATGGTTCCAAATCCCATATACGCTGGCCCAAATCCCTGTCTTCTCATACAAGGGGATGATTCCATAGTCACTGATTCGATCCTAACCTAAACAAGATGGCGGGCACCAGTCCTCTTCACAAGCCCAAGATGGAATGGGGGACAGTGGACCCAATAACATTATGAAAGACTGAATTTAGAAACAGTGACGAGCTTTTAGGCTTGAGGCTTTTTAGATCCGGACTCCCCAGTGTCTGATGGAACGATAAAACCTTTCCTGAAGGACTTTACGAAAAGGCTAGAGTGTTAACTCTGGGTAGGCTGGGGGCCTGAATGGCCTTCAAGATCTGGGTTCTACGCCTTTTCCACCCACGGGGAGCGGCAAGGACTCCGCAGCCATGCCCTGGCTCCTTCAGTCACACTGCCGTGCTACCTACTAGGCCTTGCCAGCCCCCACAGCCAGGCGGGAAAAGAGCTGAACAAAAGAGGCCAGGGGTGTGTAAACTCTCCAAGCCAAACTCCTCTAGGCTTGGAGGTCCAGGAAAGGCTAATGGTGATAGAAAGTACCCATCCCTTTCTAGAAACTGCCCATCCACCTTGATACCCACATAGTTACGGTAGTAACAGCCATGCTCCTAAAACCTGACACTACTCTCTTGGTTATAGGTAGCCACCTGGCCCCAGCTCAGCCAAAACACCTTTCCAGGGATGGGAATTGGCATTGAGAGGAAAAAAAGAGATCATTCCTTCTCCAGGTAACAGGTACACGAGGGAGCTGCTGGAAGCCATCTTTTCCACCCTGTAGGCTGACCACGGAGCCGGGAGAAGAAACTGAAGCCAGCACATGGAGAGAAACAAAGGGCAAGACCATACTTGTGGCATTTAGCTTCTTGGTTCTAGTTTGTTCCTGTGGTCCAGCCATTTCTCTGGCCCTTACAATAAAATCCTGTTTGGGGCTTAAGGTGCTTTGAGCAGTTCCAGTAACGTACTCAAAAGTCCTAACTAATGCCAGGAAGAAGAACAAGATGATTTCTGGAGGAACCAACGTCTCAACTCTGCAGATGTGGCTGGCATGAGGAAGAAAAGGAAGGTGAAAGGAAGAGGAAGGAAAAGGACCACGGAGTTTGCCCAAGGGTAGCAGAAAACGGTGCTGGAAGACCTTGACTGGCCTAGAAGTCAGGCTGTCTGAGAGGACAGGGTGGAGGTAAGAGTCAGAGAAACAGACAAGTTTGCTACTACCCAGTTTAGAAACGCTCCCAGGATGTCTAGGGGGAGTGGGCAACAGGAGAAGTGGGGGCCATATGGGTACACTAAGATCCCTAACGAAGGTGGCAGACCAGCCCTGCTGATGGATGGGACAGGGCGTTCGGAGCCCACAGGCTACCACAGCTTTGAGACACGTTCCCAGAGGATATCCATTATTTGGGGGAGAAGAAAGTCTTATATCCTCTCTCCTGCACTTTCCAAAGCAAATGAGGGTCCTTTGCCACCTTAGAGGCTCACAGTTCTCTCAGATCAAGGGTTCTGATCTGCCACTCAGGTCTTCTTTAGAAAAACCTACTTTCCAGGCAGCAACTCCATGAGCTAATGGTCCCTTTAAGAATATCTTCCCCCACTCTGTTCTCTAGTTGTCTGGAGCAGATGTTCCTTGTTCCTATGGCAACGAACCTACCACCCTTCCTAATGGGTAGAAGGACACACACAGCACAGACCACTCCCCAACCAGAGTAGCTGGCCCGAGTGCTACTTAGAGTTCACTGACAGCAGGACAGCACAGGACACTATGGACTCCTGTGTGCCTGCATAGTAAGAGTTCAAATCTTAGCTGACCTACAGATGACCCAGAAATGGCAGCCACCATCTGACAGCACTTAGAAGGAGGGGGGAGGGGGTTACCTATGTCACTGCCCAGACAACAGACCAACGTCCATCTTTCCAATGAAGTCTTAAAAAGCATGTGGTGTATCTTCAACAAATTGAATTAGCTCTTCCTTTGACCTTTTTTCACATCACTAATGAAGACCAGTGACACCCCCCCCCAATTGAATTCTCCTTATTTCAAGCTGCATACCACCCACACCCTCATCTGGAGTTTGTGACCCTCCCAGACAGTCCTTCTCTCAAGATGGGTCCCTACTCAAGGCAAGCCTTCTACAGCAGGTGGTGGGTGGGGAAGCAGGAAGCACTGTGCGTTCCATTGGTTCTGCACGGGGTTGTTTCCACTGCAGATGATGCTTTTCTCACTAAATCCAGCTTGACCCCATTTGTTCTTGGCTCTCACAGCCCCCACGAAGCCAGCTGGATTCTTCTCCTAAGCCACAAAGTTGACTGAACTTTAACTTCCTCTCTTCTGAGACTTGAGCTTACTGGGATCCCAGTAGTCAAGGTATGACTAAGAACAAGCCAATAAATGATCCCTATCAGATGTGCAGGAAGTGCCTTCCTAATCGGGGAAGATGCCGAAGTCAGAGCTCCCCACCCCCACCCTCAACTCTCCTTCAGTCACTCCTAAAGGTAAAGTGCATCATATCTCCGAGGAAAGAGCCTGGCTCCGGAGACGGACAGACCTGGATTGGAATCACAGTTCCGCTCTGTGATTGGAATCCACTCACCAACCAAATGGCATTAGACAAGTTACTGATGCTCTCTGAGCCCTAGCTTCCTCACCTGTAAAATGGGAATGCTAATTCCACCTGGTAGGATTATGTGAGGCAATATAGAACTGTGATGCCTTAATAGCAGTCCCAAATCCACAACTATCTGAAAATCAAAAGTTTTTTCCTAACTCAACAGAACCCAACCTGACTTGAACCTAGTTAGTAGCAAAGCATGACCTGAACTCTTTTTAGAGTTCAGGTCATGAGACTCTTTTTAGCCTTTATTTATCCCACTTGTATGACTTTTTAGATATATCTTGCTACAGAAATATTAGTATGTGTGATTTTAGAGCTGCTCCAGACCCTGCTGGAGGTTTTTATGTAACACACAGTGTGTGTGTCATGTTACCATTCTGAAATCCACAGGCCCCAGGCATTCCAGATGATGAGTTGTAGGATGAGTTGCTCAGGAGGAGCCTGAGCTCCTCCTCCAGCCCCTGAAGTCAGGGGCTTCAGGAAGCCACTAGAGTTATCTAAACTAAAGATGTTGACAAACATTTAAAGCATTTGCCTCATCACAATCTGAATCTCTCCTGGGTCCCTGGGTTCCTGCAGCCTGGAGCCAGCAGCCAGAAACACAAGTTGGCATGGGGTAGGGGAGAGGATGCAAAGACCAGCCCATCAGCCTGTACGAATCTGCTGCTTTTCCACCCGAACAGAGCTAGCAGAGGCACTGTGTTGTTGTTATTTGATTGGACTTCAGGTATAGACATGTCTGAATATTCCAAACATGCCACCAACCCCCCACCTCACTGGGCTTCCAGCGCTCTCTCCACTCTACCACCGTCCCACAGCTTCATCTCTGCTATCTACTCCCTAGAGGCATTCCCAGGGGAAGAAATGACAGCGCTTCGGGGGAATACTAAGGGGTAGAGGGGGCCAAAGTGTGTGGGGAATTGGGCTAAAGGAAGGAAAAGATGCTGAGTGTGAGGTAGATGATGAAGATGGATGCTCTGGATGAGAAACAAATATCTGACACACAGTGGAACAGGTTTGGCATGTTTCTCCTGATGCTGTTTCACGGCCCCAGAGGCTTTCAAAATAGGAAAGCAGCCCTGGCCCATAACTGTAAGCAATATTGGGCAACTGTTATTCTCAGCTCCCTTGGCTCTAGCCGTCCATTACAGGACTTACTGATGACTGTGAAGGACTTGACCTGTCCCAATGCACTGTCGTCCAAGTGGGCATCTCAGTTGTGACCCTGGATCTGCTGTCTTGAAAATACCCATCTCATCCTGCTACCTCAAGCCACTTTTCCAACAGACATGCAATTGCTGGACAGCAGACCTGCAGCTCTGAGAAAGGCAGGAGACTCTCCTCTTGGAGTGATAAGGTCTACTTATTGGTCAAATGGAGAGTTGAGGCATGTAGAGTTGAATAGGATGGTGGCGATCAAATTCAACCCCCTCGCTTCACAGATGGGAAATCTGAGGCCCAGAGAGGGACTGAATTGCCCAAGATCATGCAGCCAATTGAAGACAAAGGAGGCCCCAGTCGTGTTCTCGTTGACATTTACAGTCAGAAAAAGGCATGCTGAATGGTTCTCATCCTCTGCCCTTTCATCTTGAACATCTCAGAAGAGATCCTAATTTCTAAGAATTTCACTGTACTCCTTGACTCTGTGCCCCAATCTACCCAAAGTTTGGGCAAAATCCTTACGAAAGCCCCCTTGGAGAAAGCCACTGTCGCTGGTGACCAGAGATAAGCTAAGAGAATCACTGCCTTGACACCTGATTCACTTGTCCCAAACCTAGGTGGAGCCATTAGAGGGTCTGTGGAGGGGTCTCCTGTGCAGCACCTTGGGTGGCGGAGATCTTTCATCTGCACTTCCTGGATTCTTTTTCACTTTGTCTTTCCCCCTCCACTGGTTTGAATAAGTCTGTGGTGTCTGCCATCATTCACAGGTTTAGGCTTTTCTGTAGCACTGTCCTTAGGGGTTGTGCTTCTCTACTGACCCATCACCATCCAGAAACCTTTGGGAAAGGAGAATTTAATGCACCTAGGCTTGGTCTTCCAGCTCAGAGGCTAAGGCTCCCCTGTTGCCTTTAGTAGTTTGTCCTACTTCTCTCTCTGTCCCAGGAAAGTTTGAGGTAAGAGTCTGCTACCCACTCCCACAAACTCAACAGCCCAAGTAGGATCTCCACTGCTTTCCCAGGCTAGGAGGGCTCTTGTTTCAGAACATAAAATTGGGGTGGAAAATCAGAAAATTCTCTCCTACTAAGAGGCTTCTGTACTTCCAGGAAAAAAGGGTCCTAGAACAAATCTCAAAAAGAGCATCTAGTTCGATTTCCAGGATGATTTCAAACTGACTTTCCCCTAAACGCTTTCTCTCCTACAAGTCTGCACACATGTGCACACCCAACCGCATGTCTCAGTCTGGCAGCTGGGGCTGCCTGGGGATTCCCACATATTTGTTGCTATTCCAGGCCTGACTCTCCAGAAGGTAGAAGACCCAGACACTCTAAGGCCTCCAGGAGCCTCCAGATTTAGAAAAGCTCCAGTTGATATTCTTGAGAGCGCAAGAGGTCTACCATTTCAAAAACTGATGGCAAGATCTTTTTAATACCTGTGTTTCCAAATGATTAACACTGGATGCCAAGACCTCAAATGTAAAATATACCTCATGCTGCTCCCATATTCAAACTACAAATCCTCTCTGTCTTTTCCAAGCATAAGAGATGACTTCCATCATTTCCCAAAAATGACTATAGGAATAGGAACCAGCAAGGCCTGATCCCAGAGCCCCTCAGAGAAGGGAGAGTCTCAGACTTCCTGACAAAGAGGCGGAGGAAGTGAGAACACATTCCTCTGCCAGTGACCTTATCCTGGAGGCAGAAACCTCCCACAGTGTAAAAATGAGGAAACCGAGACTCCATGTGAGTTTATCATGGTCCAGGGACCCACAGGGAAAGAACAGTGGTGACAAGATCAGAATCCAAGTTTTCAGAAATCTGCCCCAAAGAGCCCTTATCAGGGAGATAGTCTCATCTGTTTGAAGAAGATCCTGCCTGGAGGCAAGATTTTTTTTTTTATTTCATAGACCAGTTAAATTTCAAAAAATGAAATGTAAGGAACCACCGTAAAGTTGCCAACTCTTTATTTTGCCAAATAAGGACTTTTAAAAAGCCTAGCTACCATCTACTCTCATCATCAGCTCATGAAAAGAATAAGCAAGCCATAACCTCAGAATAAATATTTGAGTACATCTCCTGCCCCCAAAAGTAATCCTTTAAACTGAATACATTTTGCTTCCCGAAAAAAAATTCAGTATGCTTTCCCTTTTTTTCTAATTTCATTTCAGATTGGTGAAAGCTCTGTCACAGACCAAAATTTGATAATCACCGGGACAGAAGACCTCTCTATGTCCCTTTTAGCTTAAACCTAAAAATGAAGAGAACAATCCTAAGCTTTGGTGATTCAGACCTTTCCAGGAAACCTGAGCTGGAAAACGTGGAAGGGAGAGGGAATTGACAAGCATACTGTTCTTTGCTCATGTGAACACACTCTGTCAAATACAAAGAACTAAGCAATGTTCATTAGCTTATAAATCTAGTGTTCAGTGAGCATCCACCGCCATGTGGAGCCTCCCAGGTTTCCTGAGCCCCTGGATTTTACAGTCCCCTTATCTGTTCAGATAATCCCGGGAGAAGAAGGAGGAAGACAATCCGCCCCAAGTCAAGAGTTATCTAAGAGATAAAGGTGGCCACTGGTGAGTGGTCCAGAGCATCAGATCAGCAACTAACATAGATGCACACCCACTGATGCCGTTTCAGTTGCACAAGTAGGAGCCCAAAGAGGACTGACTCCATTCCAGGGAGCAGTTTTTCCAGGCTGCCTTCCACAGATGATTGTTTCTTGCTCATTACTCTGATGGAGACAGTGTGGGGGGTGAAGAGGCGGAGGGAAGTAGAGACAGTACTGTGGTATAGGGGAAACACAAAAGAGCACTAGATTAGGAGTTGGATCTTGATCTAATCCCTATGCTTCTGCCGACCAACCATGAATCCTTTAGCACCTTTTGGCTCCAGTTTCCTCATCTGTATTGTGGGAATGATATTCTGTCTTCCTGACAGGACTGCAGTTAGACTGGGAGATCCTTGAGGGCAGAAACAGGTCTCATCTGTGTCTATATACCCAATCTCTAACACAGGACCTAGGAGAGAATAGGGCTTGGCAAACATCTGCTGAACTGAGCCAATGTTTCAATATCTTGAATCTGCAGAATAAGAGAGTGTCTCTGAAAGCACACTCCAAGCTGGAAAACCCTATACAACTGAATAAAATGAAAGGTTATTATTATCTGTTGGCCAAACTGATGCATTGCACCATCTACCAAGTATACAAAGACACTGGAATTCTATTTGGAAGTAGCAGGTGATGCAAATAAAAAAATAATTTTTTAAAATGCCCATAGTTTCAAAAGTGACCAGACTATACAACTAATTATATTGCCTAATAAATAACTCTGTGATTGCCTCCCAGACTCTACTGCACTACATAATTTCTCAGGCTGAAAATGTGTTTCTACTGTGCTTGCCCAGGCCACATCACCTCTCATCCATCTATCTCATTATATTCAGAAGTCGGTAGGTAAGCCCTGGTTCTCTCACCTACTTCAGGTTGCACCTATGTTGACAGCTGAGGTCCCTGCTGGCTGCAGCCTGGGACTGCATCAGAACCTAAGACTCCCTGGTCTCCTCTCCTGCGTCCTTTCCATCCACTCCATGTTCTGCCTCCAGCGGACTCCACCACACCCCTCTTCCAATGCTTACCGCACTGCCCCAAATCTGCTTCTCAAAAGCCGCCTCCAGGCCCTTGCCAAGTCACATTCGGCCTGGCCCGTCCGCCATTCCTGCCGGATCCTGCCTCACCGCATGTGCTGCCCACTGGGTACGACGGCCCAGACAGGTCTTGGCAGCGAGGCCAGGCTGCCCGTCCACCAGACCTTGTACGAGGTAGGTCTCGGAACTCTGCTCCTGCCACTGAGAAACACCACACAAGCCCTGGGAAGACAGAACCACATTCAGCCAGCCTGACTCACCAATCCACCCCATCCAAATTTGTGCTTTCAGGAAGGGCGCCAAGGCCCCACCCCACGCATTGGCCTCCATCCTGCCCAATTCTGAGCCTCTGAGAAGAAAGTGCTCCTGGCACTTTTCTCTCGTAGCTTTGATCTTGTTCAGCTGGTTCAAGCTAATTCCACACGGAGACCATGCTGGAATCTATACTGTTTACACCTTCCCACCACGCCGCACTTACAGTTAGCTTTACCAGGAGTGTTTCCAAATGCCTGCAAAAACCAGGGCTGGTTCTAGGGACATTAGTCCTCTGGACACATACCTCCATGTCACTAAGTTCCCTCTGCAGCCCCCTACCCGCAAATGAGGAAATATTCACATTCTAGAAGTCAGAAATTTTCTCTAACTTTATGATTGGAGACCCTCAAGGAAGATGGACGTTCTTGGGACATTCTTATTTGTTAGGAGATAAAGAGGGGATAAATAAAGAGAAAGCGTTAAAAGAAGATTTGCTTTCCAAATACAATAGCAATGCTCCCAACACACACACACACACACACACACACACACACACACACACACACACACACACACTCTTCCTCCCTTCCCCCCTCCTCCTCCTACACAGACACACCTCCCTCCCTCCCTCCCTCTGTTTCTCCCTCTCTCTCTCTCCCTCTTATTGTGAATTATTCCTCTTTGCCCAGCATGTGCATCCTTCCCCCCAGTCCTCCCCACTGAAGTTTGGGTAGCCCCAGTTCTTCCTAGCCCAGGACCCCAGATATTACCTTCCATGCTGGAAGTCAGATCCCAACTGGAAGACGCAGACTGATGATTGGGAAGGAATCCTAACAATATTCCAGACCCAAGAAAATTGCCAAGAGTGGCTGCTGCAGCTCCCATGAGAAGGAAGGAGACAAGGAGAGGGCCCAGGAATCCAAAATTTCCCCAGCCTTCCAGGAAGGCTCTGGTGTCAGCTCGCTCCCTGCTCTAGCATTGACTGAAAACCAGGGAAAATTCTCCTGATAAAGCGGAGTCTGAAATCTGAAACTGCAGGTTGGCTGAGTCCTATATAAATACACTCACACCCCCGGCTCCTTGGGTCTGATGGCTTACCCGCCCTCGCACTCCCCTCCCTCCCCACCCAGGCTGCAGCTTGGTAACATCAGACAGCCCTCTAGCTGCAGCTCCTCCAGAAAGCCCGAGAGGAGAGCAGAATGGAGCCATGCAGGCGCAGAGAGAGACCGGTCAGGCGCTGTCCACAGTCTCTCCCAGCCCCAACCCCCTCCAGCTGTTCAAGTCCAGGTGCTTAAGTGACGCTCAGGGTCATGGCATTGAGGGTGATGGGTAAGTTCAGTTTAGGAGCAAAGATTTCTAGAGTCTTCCTCCATATCAAGGAATAATATTCTCCTAAGAATCAGTTTCCAGATAACTGGTCTGGTATATACTCATTGCTAACCACACCTTCCTCTCCTCTTCCCCTTCCTTTATGCTTCACCTCTAACAGAATCATGCCAGGTGAGAGTGGGAAGGGAAATCTGATGACAACTGGCTCATTTTGCAGATGAGGGAGCTGAGGCCAGGAAGATGAAATGGCTTGTCAAAGCTAGGCCGTGATTTGGCATCTTGGGTAGCAGAATGGAAAGAGAAGGCTTTAAAAGTCAGATGGAATACGCTTTAACACAACTAGGTTCGCACATGAACCACTGATTGTGAGAAAAATCACTTAACCTCTCTGAGCCTCAATTTCCTCATTTGTAAAATGAGGCAAATGATTCTACATGAGAGAGTAACAATTATCAATACATAGGTAACATGCATAAAGCAGTAGGCACATAATAGGCATTCAGTAAAGATCCACTGTGCACTGTCCACGACTGCACACTAGCTTTTGTTGGCTGGCTTCTGACTCAAGAAGGTAACTCTAAATTGCCTTTAGTACTTACTGTTCCTCCAGGTGTTGGTTTAATGTTTCCAGTTCATTGTCTTTATGTCAACCTATTAGCATTCAGAGCTTACTTTGAACAGTGCTCAGAATGCAATGCTTCATTTCTATAAAGGAAAATCTTTGATCTACAGGCCAAGGTCATAGATTCGCATCGAAGCCCTCCTTGCAGATGTCACTCACATCTCCACCTCCAGGCTCCAAGCTTCAGTCCCATGAGCCCAACCACACACTGAGCATTTCCCCAAGGGTTACTGTTCTTGGCCTTAAACTCACATATCTAAAATCAAATTAAGGGCTTCCCTGGTGGCGCAGTGGTTGAGAATCCGCCTGCCGATGCAGGAGACACAGGTTCGTGCCCTGGTCCGGGAAGATCCCACATGCCGCAGAGCAACTAAGCCCGTGAGCCATGGCCGCTAGGCCTGCGCGTCCGGAGCCTGTGCTCCGCAACGGGAGAGGCCACAACAGTGAGAGGCCCGCATACCGCAAAAAAAAAAAAAAAAAAAAAAAAAAAAAGATTAAAATCAAATTAAGATTCACCACCCACTGACTAGCTCTATTATAGTATTGATATGGAACAGTCTCCCAGATATAGTAAATGAAGATAGTGAGGGGCAGAGCAATTAACTTCATATGCTACCATTTGGGTTAAGAAATGATTTGTAACTACCTATATATATTTGCCTAGAGCAGAGGTCAGCAAATTTTTTATGTAAAGGGTTAGATGGTAAATATCAATATTTTCTGCTTCATGGGCCTTATAGTCTCTGTTGCAGCTACTCAATTCCACCTTTGTAGCACAAAAGCAGCCACAGAGAATATGCAAAGAAATGAGCACAAACAAATGATCATAGCTGTATTACAATAAAACTGTACTTGTGGACACACTTAAATTTCATACAACTTTAATGCATCACAAACCACTTTCTTCTTATTTTTTTTTTAGCCCTTTAAACATAAACACAATTGCTGGCTCATACAAAATTAGGTGGGGGGCCAGATTTGGCTCACGGGTCATAGCCTAGACTGCCTTAGAGCATCTCAGGAAGGACATACCAGACACTGGTAACAGTGATCACCTTCAAGGAGGGAGCAGAGGCTAAATCTGAGAGGGGGCAGGAGGGAAGCTTTTCACTGAATACTATTCTGTACCATTTGCATGCTGTAACCTATGCATGTTAAAAAACAGTCAATTATTATTATTATTATTTTTTTGCGGTACGCAGGCCTCTCACTGTTGTGGCCTCTCCTGTTGCGGAGTACAGGCTCAGTGGCCATGGCTCACGGGCCCAGCCACTCCAGGCATGTGGGATCTTCCTGGTCCAGGGCACGAACCCGTGTCCCCTGCATTGGCAGGCGGATTCTCAACCACTGCGCCACCAGGGAAACCCAACAGTCAATTATTAATGGGCTCCCCATCTAAGTTCTCTAACTTCTGTCAATGTCAACATTAACTGTCCCAGGCAACAAGGCTTATAACTACAAGGTCAGCTTTGACTCTCTCCCACCGCTGTGTCTCACTCCAACAGTAATCAGTGTCCAAAATCCATTGGCCCAGTTCACCAAGTGCCTCAGCCCAGAGCTAGCTATCTACTTCTCTCACATACACCCCTACTATTGTCTTTACCACTCAGCTGTTGTTTCATACAGGCTTGTACCCTTAACTGACTTTTTACTTGTGTAAAGCTTATTTCCAAAAGAGAGACTGAAGCTTTTTAAGGACTGGGACAATTCCTTGCCTTCCCCCTTAGCTCCTACACCAGTGCCTTGCACCTAGTAGGAATGCCATAAATGGTTGCTTGATTGTTAATCTCCCATCCTGCTAGAGATGGTTTGGAATACAGGGGAAAAGACCCACCCAGAATAGAAGCTGGTTCTGAGACATGTGGCAAGGCAAGAGTGCACACAAGCCTTTGATGGTAGTAAAGAACATATAGGGAGAGGAAGGATGTTAGAGTCAAGGCTTGATCCAAATGAGAGGGGCTGGGCTTTGCAGAAGGCAGTCAGGAAGCTCCAGGGGAAATTCCCCCTAATTCTGATCTCTCATGCATTCTCCTGGTAGTGTAGGGAAACCCCTGTCCTCAACTAGGGAATTTTGGTGATCCTAGAATCAGAACCTCCCACATTTAGGAGAATCGATCTCAGCACAAAGGAGTTTTCCCTCCCACCCAATGCAGGAAAAGCTCTCTCCAACACTTGGAAAGATGAAGGTGCCACGTGAACTCCCGCAAGGGCAAGACGCTCACTACCTTTGAAGGTGGCCTATCCCACTACTGAAGAGTGCCATCATCACACTTTCTACTTCCACCCGTTGTTTCCAGTTCTGAACTAAACAAAGACTTCCTGAGTGGTTTACAAAAAGAAAACTAATGATAACTGCCAAATATAATAGAGTTTTTGAATATTTCTTCCTTCCAAGATGTTCAAAGGGCTTTTAAAGGCATAAAATCATTGATTCTTTGGAATTGGAAATACCTTTGCTCAACAATGTTTATGGGGGCTTCCCTGGTTGGTGCAGTGGTTGAGAGTCTGCCTGCTGATACAGGGGACACGGGTTCGTGCCCCGGTCTGGGAAGATCCCACATGCTACGGAGTGGCTGGGCCCGTGAGCCATGGCCGCTGAGCCTGCATGCCTGGAGCCTGTGAGCCACAACTGCTGAAGCCTGCACACCTAGAGCCCGTGCTGCACAAGAGAAGCCACCGCAATGAGAAGCTCGTGCACTGCAACAGAGTAGCCCCCGCTCACCGCAACTAGAGAAAGCCCGCGCACAGCAACGAAGGCCAAAAAGCAGCCAAAAATAAATATATAAAATAAAATAAATTTTAAAAAATGTTTATGGAATGAAATGGAATATGGTCCCTGCTTCCCAACAGGAAAGCATTCAGGGTTATGCTGTAGAATAGATTGCTTTATTTCATTATGGGAGGAATGATCACAATCTCCCATGGCAATGTGGGTCCTGAAATCCCATTTTAGGCCACAGCAAACTCTGATTAGAGGAGTTAGTTAACTGGCCCCAAGACACACAGCTAGTAAACAGTAAGGCCAAAATTCAAAGCTAGGTCTGCCCAGCTTCAAAATTCAGTCTTCCCTACAGTCCAAAGTTTCCATGACACTAGATCATCTCTGCTAACCCCACCCTGTCTTTGAAATGGGCAGAAATGATTACTTCCATCATGACCATCAGAAACATACAGCCATCCTGCAGTCCCTCAACGGATTCCATCCTCCTGAGACACTCGGGCCTTCCTGGGATGGAGGAAAGGAGACCAAAGACAATCCAATGCCAGGATGCCAGCATCCCGGAGATGCCCAAGGGCAGAATGGGAATGGCATCTCTCTGCCTCACACATGGTGCACAGTCCCGGGCTCCCCTACAAGTCAGTCTTCACAGGGGCCTGGCTCAGGGAGCTGTGGCATTTGGGAGTCCATAAAGCATGGCATTGTTTGGGCAGTACAAACACAACATTTACCTGGATCCTGGCACCTTTCCTCTGCAGTCCTGCGTTTGGTAAATATTTGGCTGGCTCACCCAGGAGAGGGCTGGGGCCTCTTTGTCCCACGTCCCAGCAACCACAGTTCTAGGAAGATGAGCTGGAGAGGGCTGAGGATAGGCAAGGAGAATCACAAACACTGACATCCAGCCAGTCCCC
This sequence comes from Kogia breviceps, assembly GCF_026419965.1. Classification (NCBI taxonomy): domain Eukaryota; kingdom Metazoa; phylum Chordata; class Mammalia; order Artiodactyla; family Physeteridae; genus Kogia; species Kogia breviceps. The sequence continues at coordinate 66,482,948 of NC_081310.1, read as the reverse complement.
CAGTCATCAGCAGATAATTACCAGCATCAGTTTGCCTCTAGCACACCCTCTGAGCAGCTCTGAAATATTTGCGGCTAAGCTCTTAGCCCATTATCAAAACTCAGCTTCAGATCCCAGAATGGTTCCTAATTGTCCATTTGGAGTTCACAGCGCTGAGTGATGCCCTCCTCCAGGCAATCATCAGAGCTCCCTACCCGGCTCTTTCCAACCTAACGTGCAGGTGCCTGGAAAAACACTGGTTTGTTCTGCACCTCAGAGCACCTACCTCCAGAAACATGCACCTTGGGCTCATCTGGCATCAGTGGCTACCTGGACACTGGGGGTGACTCTCCCCATTGCTCAAGAGGGCAAACCACAGCCAGGAGTTTGGAGCCCACACAGGATGTTAAGACTGGAGACGGAAGCAGGCCCCGAGCCCTGCATCTCTCCTCAGTCCCTGGAGAGAAAGCACCCACTCTCTCTGATGCTCTATAGACCATACTGGCCCAAGGAAATGCCAGGAGGTTCTACCTCCCTTGCCCCCATTCTCAGGTGGTTGGCCTTGAGACCTCCACCTGGCCTCTGAAGCCACCCACCCCTTTATCTATCATCTCCCTGGGAGACATGGTCATTAGCAGAGAGCACTATGTAGGTGTCTAATTAAGCAATCAGTGGCAAATGCAAAAACCTGTTTAAGTCACCCCACAGAACATCCAGCGGGGATCCTCTTACAGGCAACTCCCTCCCCCGAGCTTCCTGGAAGGTCCCTATTGTTTGCCTGGAACAGAAAAGTGTCTGATTCTGCCCTCCTCCTTATCTGCTGGCACTGACTTCCCGGCCTTGGCACAGCTCGGGGGTGCCATTCACATGGAGCACAGTGTGAATGGTGCCCCCAGAACTGTGGGACACAGCAGCCCCAGGTGGGTGGGAAAGTACAGGTCCCCAGGTGTGAAGGACAGGGTCTTCTGAGAGGGTGTCTGCCTACCTGGCCTCTTTAGGTGTCCCAGAGCCATATCCTATTTTGGGGTCTGGGCTCAGGAAGAAAGGGGCCCTCCAGCAGTTGGGTAGGAAGGTGGCAGAGGTGGAGGTGGGTAGCGTGAGTGGCTCAGCTGCACCCCTCTCACCTGTCTCTGAGTCCTCTCTCTTTTCTGCACTGTACGCTCACCTGTTCCCGTTTCACCCTTTAAATGGAATGTTCCACTTGCCCTGGAAGCCCGGGGGGAGGGGGGGGGGGGTCGGAGTCCCCGTTCAGGAAAAGCTTTCTTTTTTAGAGATTGGCATCTCTGGGATTCCACCAGATACTGCTGCAGATGGCAGGCGGAGGAAGGGGGCGAGGGCAACAGCCAAGGAGGACCCGAGGAGGACAAGACAGACTCAAACTCGAGCCCGCTCCCCTGAGCCTAGGCTTGGTTTAAGCTGGAGACTGGAGGGGGGCAGACACCGCAGCTTCCTCCCTCCTAGCAGAGCCTCTTCTCAGGTGTCCGATGGGCACCCCGACAAGCAGGGGTGAGACACCCCCCCAACCTCTTCTCCCGTGCCCATCGCTGAATCATACCTTGTTCTTCTTCTATGCCCTTCTCTCCCGGCTTAGAGACCTTTATCAGCCTCATCTCTCTTACCTTCACAAGAGAGCAGGAGGGTAGAGGGGCCTGTCTTGATGCCCGCAAGCTTTTCCAAGGGGCAGTGCGTATGCCGGTACTGGGGGTGGGGAGGCACAACAGCACCAAAGAGACAAATCCAGGGCTTCTAATCCCATGGGGGCTCTGATGACTCTAACCCACACCTCTGGAGGTGGGCACCTATATTAATGCTGGCCGCAGTGCCCTCCCGTGCCCCGGGGCTCTGCCGGCTTGGCCCAGAACCCTGGCGCACATACTTGTTCCACCAAGATATGTGGGTTCTCTTCTGACAGAAATGGGAGAAGGACTTTTCTTTCTGTCCAGGTGTTTTCCAACTCCTAGGAGACAAACTGTACTTTGCAGCAAGAAAGATTTAGGTTAGACACCAAGAAGCCTTTGGAATGAGTGACAAGAGGAAGTTTAGGACTCTGCCTTTGTGCTTTAAAAATGCAGCCAATTTCCTCCCTGTAGGGTATGGTTTAATGCCTGTTTTCAGCGTGTTACTCTCTTGCTCAGAAATTTCCAGCGGCTGCCCCCTCCCCTGCCTGCTACATAAAGGCCTAACACCTTGTCTTGGCATCTAAGGCTCACCACAGTTCATCCGCATTCATCTTTCAAACATCCTATTCCACTGCTCCACGTAAAAAATTTCTAATCCAGCCAGAGCTTCCCAATATTTCCCCCCAAAAGCCTTAGGGATCTCTGCTTTTGCCCATGCCCCACCTCCCACCAGGATGCCCCATTCCTCTCCAGTCACCAGAGCAAGCCAACCTCTAAAGTAACAGATCTCAACCAAACTGATTGTTTGAGAACCTGAGGAATTTCTCTAAAAAACAGATTCCCAGATTGCCTGTTGAATCCAAATCTCCCAGGCGAGGCAGGTGGACACTGCTTTAAGGCTGAGCTCCAATGCCACCGTCGCCAGAAAGCCTCTGCCAAGCACCCCCAGCCCACAGAAAGCCCCCTCCCCCGTGCAGATATGGCCATTCATTACATAGACATCCTGTGCACCACAGTGCTAGAGACTAAGATGAGAGGGGTCCCTGCGCTCAAGGAACACCCAATCTAGTAGTGGACACAGACAAACCAAACCCACCAAACTGCCCTCCCCTCAAAGACAGCCTGTGAGTGTGAAGGCAGAGTCGGGAGATGGTCAGGGAGGTGTCCGCATGGAGACCACAGCTCCTGAGAGACCCAGGGCGGGCATCCCAGAAAGAGAGCCACAGAAGAGAGGTGGGGGCAGACCGGCCCCTTGACTGGGTCAGGGGTCACCCTGGGAGGAAAGAATAATGATAGGAACTAACATGCATTGTCTTCACTATTGCGTCTACTGCTCCATATTTATGACCTCGTTTACCCCTCATAACTAACTAGAGCTGGGGGAGTGTTGGGGGCCAGGCTGTGAATACCACCAGGCACAAAGGGGCTCCTGCTCAATAAATATGTTCTTACTGATTGATAGATAAAATGATCTTTTTTTTTTTTTTTTTTGCGGTACGTGGGCCCCTCACTGCTGTGGCCTCTCCCGTTGCGGAGCACAGGCTCTAGACGCGCAGGCTCAGCGGCCATGGCTCACGGGCCCAGCCTCTCCGTGGCATGTGGGATCTTCCCGGACCGGGGCACGAACCCGTGTCCCCTGCATCGGCAGGCGGACTGTCAACCACTGCGCCACCAGGGAAGCCCGATAAAATGATCTTTGAAGGCTCATTCCCAGCAACAGGAAGCTGGGCTCCTTCAGGAGCAACCACAGCTCTGAAAAATATTTTCCTAACTTTTTAAACTACTAAAAGCACCACTGGGACAGATGAAGGGAGGCGAGGCGCTGGCTGAGTGAGAGCCTGGCTTTCCTGACACAGGATGTGGGAGTGGCTGAGAGAACACAGTCCCCACCAGAAACCCAGGCCCGGGGAGACAGCTGCCCTGAAAGACAGCTGTAGGGTGCTCAGATTAGGGACCCGGGAGAAATGTTGCTGGCAGGCCCGCCTAGTGGTCCCAACCTCCCCATAAGTCCCTTGTCCCTAATGCCAGTGCCGGACCTGTGGGGCAGCACTCCCCAGAGCTGGCAGGGCCTCCTGAGCTGATCTTGTCCTTCCTCCTGCTCCAGAGGGCAGTGGCTCCGCTGACCTGTTCCAGAGTGACGGAGGTCCCTTCTAAAAGGTCACGGCTTCCCCTGGCTTCCACCTTCTCTAGCCTCCCAGTCTTTGGGTTAACCTTTATCTGGCTGGCTGGGATTTAAGCCATCCCCCACTGGGGAAGTCAGTACAGATATCAAACTCAGCCTGATAAGAATGACACCACAGGCAGACGGCAGCTGAACATGGCCTATTCCTCGTGCCTCCGGCCTCTGCGCTAGCGTACCCACGGGCAGGGGCGCTCTGCTATATTTCACGGGGGGCAACTGGGGCTGAAGCACAGAGGAGCCGGGTGATGAACCCCAGATGGGTGAAACAGCCTCTGTGTATCCATTTCCTTAAACATCTCCACGATTGACACTCAATCACACCATCGACCTTATAATCTGCAGCTGAAATCACTGGAACCAGAAGCCCAAAGCCTGCATTCTAGGCTTCCCTGAGCCCTGGCAGAACCATTGAACAAACCTGAGGCCCAAAGAGAGGCTGAACCTGACTCTCTTCCTTCACCTGTGGAATGGAATGGAACCTACACTCACTTAATTTAGCTCTTGTGAGCATAAAGTAACTTGATAAATATAAGAGTGTTTCAAAAGTTAAACCTAAAAGCAAAACACAGGGTACTGTTGATAGAACACCAATCGACTCATGATGAGGCCCGGGGACCTCAAGCCCTCAGCAATCAGGCCCGCATCCTGGGCTCCAGGCAAGGGGTCCAGGTGGGGATGCCTTTCCCTGATCTGAGTCTGGGAAGGGATAAGATAACAAGAGCGACATCCTGAGCCCTGCTCCAGCCACCTCCAAGGGTCGGAGCGCATTCTCTTGAGAGCCCCCATCTGGGAGCCACAAGGTCCCTTCCCAGTCTCAGAGCCCCAGCACTCCCAGCAAGAGCTCCACCACTTCTAGAAAAAGGCCACGTGAAGCTGCCATGTCTTTGAACTCCTTCCCCTCAGAAGTTTCCCATCATTACCCTCCTCTCTTTCTGAGTAGACTCTGTAGGACAGTGACTTTCATGATGTAATTTTTGACTCATCAGCAGGTTGTGAAATCAATTGAGTAAATCAAGATCAGCACTTTTAAAATTTAATGGAACAGAATAGAAAATATCAGCGTGCACTTGGTAAGGGTATTATTTTGTGATGCTTTTCAAACCCATAACACACACACACACAGTGTTAAGAGTATTGACTCAGTCACTTGTCTTTCTATGTTTGAGGGTCTTCATCTTTAAAATGAGGACCCTGACAGTGTCCACCTCATAAGGCTGTTGTGAGGGTTACATTAGTTAATATACATAAAGCGTTTGGAAAGGTGTTTGGCACAATTGCTATATAAAAGCGTAACTTCTGTATTTATACATACGTGTGTGTGTGTGTGTGTGTGTGTGTGTGCTTACATGGTAAATATCTTTCTGTAGTGTGGAGGGAAAGACTGAAATCCATTGCTGTAGGAAAAGCTACGAAGTGTCTCTCCAAAGACGATACATGCTAAGAGTCAGATTCCCAAGTCTCATAGGTTTCATGAGTGTTTGTACACATAGCTTTAGGGAAAGAGGCTTAGGTAATTTGAGGAACACGCCTGAGCAGGGTGAGTACAAGCGTCTGAGGGCACTATGCTAAGTGCTTTCCAGATTAACTCATTTAATTCAGTACAATCTATGGGGTAGGTATTACTGCTCCCGTCTTACAAGTGAGGAAGCAGCACAGAGAGGTTAACTTGCCCCACAGCTCATCAGTAATGGAGCCAGGATTTGAACTCTACCTCCCAAGTCTGGACTTTTACCCACTATACTACACTGTCTGCTTCACTTTGATGCCACCTTCTCACACGGGAAAGGGAAGCCAGACCTAAAAAGTTTCTGCCACGGAGGAGGCTACCCTGTTCGTGAGAGGGGTGCTTCATCTGCACTCACCTCCAGGCCAAGCAATTTAATTTTCTAATGGCTTGAGTTCAGGAAACAGTACCCCCAGGGTCCCATCATAGAGTCCAGAGAGTTCTACAATAGTTGGGGGAAATGAAGTTGGTTAACAGGGCTCGTAACCATATGTGTTAAGTACTCAGTCTGAGCAGTTTATCTCTGGAACCAACCATGGGCTTCATCAAACCCAGCTGATACTTAGACAAAAGAAGACAACACGACTATAATTTTGAATGAGCCTCTTCTTTCCTGGGGTCCGCCCACGGTCCTCCACAGAACAAGAGGAGAAGCAGCTGCTTCTCTCCCACCAGCTTCATGGACCATTTCCTCTGAAATTCCCAGCATCCTTGTTCACCATCCTCTCCAATGAGAATTGGCTAACATTGCCTCCTACTAAGCCAAGCCCATGATTTTGTTTGTGTCTTTGCATTCTGTAGTAAGCCTCAAGCACTCAAAAAAAAAAAAAAAAAAAGGAAAACTGAGATCCAGAGATGTTAAGGGACTTGCTCCTGGTCACAGACTTTGTAAACAAAAATGAGGGCAGGTCCCAGCAAGGCCAGGCTCCCTTTGGAACTGGTAGGAACTGCTCTGCCTCCAGCAATCCCCCATTCCCACCCCAACAGAAGTGACTACTCCCTCTCCTGCACAGGTATTTCTGAGCCACGACGTCATGCCATATTGCGATGATCTGTTTATGTATCTGTCTCCCCCAGTCCCTCTAGGGCAGTGACCATGCCTTATTCATCTTCGTATTCCTGGTATCGGGCATGTAATGATTTCTCAATAAACGTCTGGGGAAGAAAGGGTGGGAAGGCAGGGAAAGTGGAATGGATAAAGAGGGAGGGAGGAGAAGAGAGAAATGGAAGGGGGAGGAAGGGCTGCGGAGGGAGAGAGGAAAGATGGGGGAGCAAGCAGGAAGGCAGGCAGGAGTGAGGGGGGAAGGATGGGTGAGCAGGTACCAGCAGATAATGTCTCCTCAAGCCAGTGGGACTGGCCCATGGCCCATGGCCCTCGGCTGATCTAAGTCTCACGGGGATGCACAGACACAGGCTGCACGCCCCCCCCCAGAGCCTGTCCAGGACATAATTAAGGAGCACTTATAAGGGGGTGGCCTTCAGCTGCCAGGGAGGCCCGGCAGTTTCCCAGGATGCCATTGTCCTTCCTCCTCTCCTTTCCCACCTCCAGAAAGTGAGCAGAGCCCGTGTGCTGCTTCTTCTCGGATGCTCCCACGCTGCACCCTGCCTCCGATGCCTTGTCGTTCCCATCTGTTAAATGGAGGCTCATTCCTGTCCTGGTTGATGGGAGATGGATTCAGGGGAATGGGGGCCTGCAACATAGGCTGGGGAGGCCCCTCCACTGGATGCCCGGCCCCAGAAGTGGGGTGAGCTTTTGGGGGTGCTCCCCAGCTGAGAAGCTGGTGCCACAGGAACCTGAGGAAGAAGCCACATTCCTCCATCTGGATTCCCCACAAACACCCACCCCACCTCGCTGAGGCAGGAGGGAGGGGCAGCTTCTGTGGGAAGGGGGCTCCTGAACAGGCTTGACTCCTGCATGACTCAAGAAAACAACTGGAAACCATAACTTAACAAGCTGGCTTCTCTCTGGAATTTCCCTGGGGTGAGGAGATAAGGAGACTTTTTGCTCAGCCTGAGCCCCTGTGAGGCCCCCACTGCTTCTCCTCATTTTCTGGAAAGTACCATGTCCCCAACCCCTTCCCATGTGGTCCATTGCTCACTCCATATGTGTTTGTGGAGACCTCCTATCTGCAAGGCACACTGGCCCTGAAGGCAGACTCTGGGGACTAGATCTCTACAATAGGTAGGGGCAGGTGAGGGCAGAAGGGGTTCTTGGCTTTCTCCAAAAAATCCTGAATAATGCCATCCCACTCTGCAAATCCTGCCCAATCTCTTTTGAAAAACAAGTCCTCAAGCCAAATCTGGCACATGCCAGGCAGCCAGGCACCTGGAAATGAAGCAGGAAGGTATTCCAGCAGATCTTGTGGCTTCTCCTTTGTGCCAGAGAACTGGGCGGGGGAGGGAGGTCCGGGCTCAATCGCACCGGGCTCTCTGAATGGACAAGGCAGCTGCAGCAAGGCAGAACGTGGGATAGTGTTAGCTGGAGGCCACGGCTGCCCTGATGGTCCTGGGGAGCATCCACAAGGACGGTCCACTATATAAAGCAACAGTTAGTGGAAGCCAAGGCACTGAGCTCTCACTCTGACCCTACAGCTAATGTGCTGTGTGCTCTCAGGCAGGCCACAAGCCTCTCTGATCCTCAGATAACTCATCTGTGCAGGGCCATAAGGACAGGGGCAAGGAGAAAAGAGGAAGCAAACTGTGATCCATGACTGCTCAAACTCTTAAAGGATTAAACCCACTCTCCTGGGTAGAGCTGCCAAAGCTCTTCACAAGCCACATCACCTTCTGGCCTCCTACCCCGAGATTCCTGAAATGTTCTCTGTGCTTCAGCCCCGACCATGCTGATATATTTCCAGTTCCCATGCTGCCTCATGAATCTCAACCTCCAGGTGTGCTGTTCCTTCTGCCTGAGCTGCACCCCTTCCACCCACACACCCATACTTTAAGGTGGAGCCCAAACCTGTCCCCTACAGCCACCCCTGACTTCCATTCAGGCAGTCTTCATTTCCTCTGTGTTTGCGAAGCCCTCTGTGCATCTAGTCTTATTTTTCTCAGTTCTTTGTTTATAAGTCTGTCTCCCCTGCTAGACTTTGAACTTTAAAGGACCATGTCAAATTCACCTTCCATCCAACAAACATTTAGTAAACGTCTGCCCTGTGCCAGGCACTGTGAGGTACCAGGATACAGAGGAGAGAAAGGCAGTCTCACGTCTGGTGTCCCCAGTGCATAGGACAGTGCAGGCACAGAGCCCAGCCTACAGCAGACTCAGGAAAATCAGGTGCCAGGAGCTGCCCCTGGGGCTCTGCAGTACCTGCTCTGCCTCCTATCCCTTATCAGGAGATGAAAGGATATTGGAAAGAAGACACTAAAAACATAAATCATGCCCACTTCCTGAGAACTTTACTACATACTACTATGTAGTAAAGCTCTCAGTACTTTAGACACACAATTTTTTATAATCCTCAAATTAACTCTCTGATGAAGGCCTTTGTAGGTGAGAAAAGGGGTGCCCAGGGAGGCTGAGAAACCTTCTTGAGGTCACACAGCAGGCAGCAGAGCTTAGACAGGACCTCAAGTTGGTCTGACCATCACTTGCCCTTAGTCTCATGCCGCCCAGTTTAAATATGTGAACAAATGAGCACCTGTGTGTGCCCAGACTTCGTTTATTAAAGGAAGAAATAATAATGTATTAACTCAAGGCTCTAAACTGTATGACTTTAGTCCTAGCTGCCCAGGCAGCCTCCGAAATTCTCTGTTCCCTTCCTTTCCCATTGCAACAGAAGTTCCCAAAACTAAAAAGCCAGGCCAGATCCCCACTCCGCCTGGGAGAAGCCAGTGAAATTGCATGGCAGAGGGCTGCCATCCAGCTTTTGCCATCTTCAAAGTGTCATTAGCAGCTGCTTGGCAGGTGGTCCCAGGCCCCTGCAGCCCCAACCACTGTCCCTGTTACCCAGAGCTATCAACCACTGGGATTCTGTCCTTAATGGGGAAACAGCCGATAACGGGGCCTCCTGTGGTCTGCTCCCCCACCAGCCACAATCAATTTCTCAAACGTGCTCTTCCACATTCCCCTACCAAGCATTTTTCTCTCTCAAAACCTAGCTGTGGCTACTGCCTATGCAAACTCCTCTGCCTGGGCTTCAAGGGTTCTTCCCCAACACCCTTTTACAAGGCCAAGCTAACTGGCCCCGGGGACTTAGCAAATGCCCTTCCTGTCTCATGGAGTGTCATTTTACTGATGCAAGTTCTTCTACTTCTTCCCATCCTAAATCTAAATCATCTCTTCCAGGATGGTCCCAACAGGTTGAGAAACCTGCTCAAGTCACACAGCAGGCAGCAGGGCTTAGACAGGACCTCAGGTCGGTCTGACCATCCCTTGCCCTTAGTCTCATGCTGCCCAGTTTAAATATACAAATAAATGATCACGTGTGTGTGCCCAGACTCCTTTCTTTTTCTTAAGCAGTTAATAATCATGTATTAACTCAAGGCTCTAAATTGTGTGACTTTAGTCCTAGCATTGTCCTGATAGACCACGCCCAACGCCGATCTTGACTTTGCTTTGCATTTCTGCAGAACTGAATATCCTCCCTGCAACTACGTTGGACAGAGCAATTCGTTATAGTCATTCATTTGACAAACATTTACTAAAGGCCTACAACTATGTGCCAGGCATTTATTGTGTGTCTACTATGTGCCAAGCACTCTGCTAGGCACTGGACATTCAGTGCCCTCAAGGAGCTTCTTGCACTCATGCTAATTACCTTCAGGCCCTTTCCTGGGGGAGGCCCACCTCCCGCACTTAGATTGGGAGTTCTCTGGAAACTGTTCCCTCTTTGTCATCCTCGCACTTGTCATTTACAAAGAACTTTACTTTTGCGCGGTGCTTTTGCATCCATTATCTCATTTTATCGGCACAGCACCCATACAAGGTAAGGCTGGAAGACGTTATTATTCCATTTGAAAGATGGGAACACGGAGGCCCAGGAAGATGAAGTGACCTGTTCAAGGTCACTTGGATGATATGACCTGGTTACTAGCCAGGTCTTTAACAGAATTCAGGTCCGTTGACTCCCAAGGAGAGTGACCTATGCACAAAACCCTGCCCCAAACCATGCAGACTAGGGTCATCAAGAGCTAGATGGGACCTGAGTGATGAGCCATTTCTCAACCTCAGTTGCTGCCTATAGATCCTGAGGAAGAAAGAGGCTAAAGCAAAAATAGAGGGCCTTAGAAAATGCTTGTGTAACCGGAAACTTTGAACAAGTTTATCCTTGTATTCCTGGTACATAACAGGCACTCAGTACATATGTCAAATGAATGAACAACTTACTAGAGAGGCAAATGGCAGAGGGTATGAGCTAGCTAATGATAATAGCTATTTGAGTGCATACTTTGTGTCAGGCATAATCCTAAATGCAACTCACTTCATCTTCACAGCAACTTTTTGAGATGGCTATTATCATCTCCATTTTACAGATGAGACAAAATGAGGTTAAATACCCAGAGTGGCAGGACTTGGATGGAACCTGGGCAGACTGACTCCAGAGCTGTGCTCTTGACCACGTTAGCCAAGTGCAGGTCATATGCTCCTGCCATCCATGATAATCACTCAATTCCCATTACAAGCACACTGAATGAGTGTTCTGATGAGTGCTGAGTGAAGACTGAAGTCACACTTCTGCCCTGGGCCCCAAGGTTCTGCATGAGTCACCCCTGGCTGTAATGAAGTGTAATGAAAATCCAGCCCGGGACAGGGGCGGGTGCAGGGAGGGGGGGTGTTTCAGCTGCACAAGGACTTCATGAGTCCTCTCCAGTGTCTACATCCCAGAGTCCTGCCGTGACCTGGGGACCTATCCCCCAAAGAGCAGCTCTTGTCTCTGACTTGATTGTCAAACAGGCCTGGTAAGAGTCAGGGCTATGAATTGTGAAGAACAGAGGATAGAAGGAAATTTTCTCTCCTCCTCAATCAAGGCTGAAGGAGAGGGCAGGGTTAAGGAGGGTAGAGTAGTGTCTGTCAGTGGGACAAAGACGTGCTGGAAAGATTTATAAATAGGATAAAGAGAGGGTCCTCAGTGCATAACCCCTTTATGGGAGGGGATGGGAAGGACGGGGCTAGGCAACTCCAGCTCTGGCTATTTTTGGCCCCCATCAGAAAGGAGGCTGACACTTAGACAGAAAACGTCTCACTACCAACAAGAAAGGGACAGGGGCCAAAGAAAGAGAATGTAGAAATAATCTTCTCTGAGGCCGAGTTTCTCTGACGAAATCTTAACTGGGAGGGATACGGTTCAGAAGAACTGATTTGAAGTAGGAGAGACTATTCCAGAAATCACAAAAGCTGAAGATTTGTGCCTAAAGGTGCTGAATTATACGTTGATTCTGATCTTAGTGCTGCTGTGTGATCTTGGGCCAAAAGCTTATTAAACCTTCCATAGACTTCAGCTTCTCCAGTTATTAAGAGGGTATTGTGTCACCTGTACACGTACGTCTTCATCCTTTGGCTTAGGGACCATGTTAGGGTACAGAAGACCAGGGACCAGAGGATGCTTGAAGTTATTTAGAGGAGAAGAGATGCAGAAACGTGAGATCTGGTCAGAGCTGTTGGCGACAGACAGGCAGGAGCCAACTCCAGGCTGTGCTTCAGTTGCTCCAGTTGCAGAGAGAGGAGCAACTATTCTGATTGTCTTAAAGCTCCTGAGAAATGGGAATGAAGTACCTCATGCACCTTGGGTAGGTGACATCTCTGCCCAGTTATCTGTGCCTTCAGATCTCTAGGATCAGCCCCCAGAAGCTGAATGGCGGGAAGAAATGTTCCCTGTGATTTAAGCAATGCAGAGAAATGCAAACCGGGGTTAGAGGGCTGGCACTGAGAATCCCCAGGGATTGGTGGCCAACTGTTCCAGTTTGCCCAACAAAGAAGCGTTCCCAGAATGCAGGACTTTTGGTGCTAAAACATAGACATATCGGGGCAACTGGTCACCCTAAAGAAGGGCTCACATGTTAAAAAAGCCTCTGGTTTGGCACCCCATGGAATCCTGATGCTCAGAAATATTGAGAGCTTGGGTCCCAGGGTTGCGAGGCCAAGTGCCCAGACGCCTCCCGGGGAGTCTTTGGGCACACGCTGGCCTCGCTGGGCCTTAGTTCCTCTAGAAGATCTGGATAAGTTTGCCTTCTAAGCTTGAGGACAAAATGTGTTAGAAGATGACTGAGGTTGCTCAGGACCCTGAGCCCTGAAAAAGTTCCTTCTTGGTGATTTCTTAGGGTAGCCTGCAAGCAAACCCAGGAGGATACCATAGAGCAAGACTCTGCTTCCTGGCTTTCCCCAGAGGTCACTTCATCCTACCAAGAATTCAGTGGCCAGGGCAAGCAAGGGATTAAAAAATGGGCATGTGGAGAGGCAATAACAGCCATTTCCAGGCTGCCAAGGCCAAGTACAGCTGAGCTGTCATTAACTTACAGACTGGACAGAGCATAAAACAGGGCAGTGCCCCCCATTCCTCACTCTGCCCAGTGCCCTACCTAATGAGTCCAGTGCTGTGAGCTGAGCTTCCCCTGGCTTGAATCCATTTAATTTTCTCCTAAGCCGCTTTGTAGGACAGGCTGCTGAGCACTCGACGTGTCCAGTCCTGCTGTAGCCGACTTTCTCTAGGGCCGAGGGCAGGCTCCAGTTCCATGCCCCTCCTGCCAGCTGAAACAGAGCCCAGGCTCAAACCGGACCCCTGAGTTCATGGAGACCAGAGGACATGACTGGATACTTACCTCCTCTGTCCCTTAAAGGCAGTCTGCCCCATTATAAGGCCGGGAAGAAGGAACAGGACCTAAGAAGTTAGGATGGAGAAGGCTTCTCCCTCCTGCCTCTGCCTACTTAGTATTTCTTTATTCAGAAAATGTCTTATCAGTACCCACTATGTGCAAAGCACTGCGAAAGAAACAGGCAATTGAGACCCAGACTCAGAACCCAAGGAGAGATGGAGGACTCAGAGAGCTGAAAGCTACAGATTTTTCCCAGCTCTCAATCTAAGGTTCTAAGTATGGCTGCCCCACTCTGTGTCCCCATGGACCCACCCAGGTCAGCACATGCGGAGACGTGGAGATAACAGGGAAAGAAGAAAGCCCCAATCCTGGTTAATTCACAAAGCAGTGCTCTGTGGAATAGATAATCAAGCTTTGCCCCGATTTACAACACATTCCCAACAACAACCATTTTGAGACCTAAGTCCAAACCCTAAGGATCAAGCTAGAGAATTTTTAAAGGGTCTAAGGAGAAATGTAGTCAAACCCCTTTTCCTTCTCCTTAACTGGTCCATTCATTCATTTATTCATCCATTCATTCACTCAATTCATATTTCCTGAGTGCCTTCTGTGTGCCAGCACAGAGTTAGGCATTAGGACTCTGGGGGAAAGTTTAATCTGACCTCACTCAGTGTCCACTGTCCCCCAGCATCCTCATTCCAGCTATATGATCCAAATGGTCAGGGCTCTGTGCCCTTGAACTCTGCTTACTGCCCGGACCCTGGGGCCCTCTGCTTAGAATTGGTCCAGGCAGGAGCCAGCTCCAAACAGCAGCCTCTGTGGTCTGAAATTATGGACAAAGCAGCTACTTGGGTTTCTGCCTTGCCCCAGTCTCTCCCTTCCCCCTTTCTCTTCTGCCTGGGATGGAAAATCTGCCACTCTCTGCTCACATGCTTGAGTCACAAGACTGAGCTCCCAGCAAAAGAACTAGCTCAAGGATATAATAGGCAGGAGCCAGTGAAACAGAAATGTAATAATTTATTTTGTTCATTAAGTTCCAGTCTTCGTTTTTTGATGCCTAAGAAAGCAGTGCAATGCTTACTGTTTGCCCAGCCTTCCTACCTGTCCTTCGCATTGAGGCCTCACTTCCTATTCATCCCAGCTCCATTCCTTTCTCTGTCTCTCTCAACGCCTACAAATGGTGTCCTATTATCTACGCTGCCCAGCACTTGAAGAGTTATAGGAACCAGCCAGTGATAAAGAGCTCATACAGAGCAAAGGAGCTTGGTGCCTGCCAGTCTCCTCTCTTTCCATGAGCCCCATTGCCAGAACCCTTCTCGGCCTGGAGTCTCTGGCCCACTTAGGCCAAGGAGAGCACTGGAAGTCCCGCACTTGACTGGCACCTCGTAAGTAGGCTTCGTCCTCTGCCCAGGCAGGTTGTTGTGTCTAATTGTCTAACTGCAGATTTCCATCTCTGATCTGCATGGGCAGATGGGCAAGCAGCTGTGCCAGGCCCCAGGGGACTGCAAGCTCCCGGGGAGGAGGAGCGTCTACCTGACTCTCTAGGCCCAAGGCCTCAGGGGGCCTCCTCAAGGGCAAGAAACAGCCAGGCCTCCAAAAGGGAAAAATACAAGAGCAAGTCTAAGCCAAACCCCACGGCCTCCCACTCCCTCCCCACTTGCTCCCATTCCTAAGGAAGGGACAGAGCAGGTATCAGGGAGCCAGCGTGGCTGGATTGCTTTCCCCATTTGAGGCACGTGTTTCTGAGAGCAAGGTCCCGGATTTCTCTGGATACCACCTCATCATCCTTAAAATTTTGGCTGAAGTCCTGGGTCACTTTCTGATGACTCTGGCTTGCTGAAAAGGAACGAAACTGCTATCAAATGCTGCTTGGACCTCCTTATCAGTGGCTCCTGGAACAGCTAGCATACAATCCGACATCTGTGACATACGCTCAGCTTTCAGTTGTCTGCTGCTGCTCTGTTCTTGTACAGTGTCTGCAGATCTCACAGCTAGATACTGGATTGCTCTGAGCAGATCATTCAAAATAACAATGGCTAACACTTACTGAGCACCTACTACGTGTCGGGCACTGTGCTAAGCTCCTTGTTTACATTATCTCATTTAATATCCTTAACTACCCTGTAAGGGAGGTAGAGACACTGATGCAGAGAGAAGTCAGCTAACCTGCCCAAGGCCAAGCAGTTAGAAAGTTGGATCAAAATCCACACTCAAGCAAGCTGACCTCAACGCCTCCATCTCGTGTGTGTGTGTGTGTGTGTGTGTGTGTGTGTGTGTGTGTGTGTGTGCTTTGCAAACTATCAACTATTATACAAATATAAAGAGTTATCAGGTCAGTGATAGTAGTATGAGCTAGGGGGTGGGTATAGGAGATAGTCAGGGAAGGTTTGTGTCTGATAATTAATCTGATTCGATATGGCTGAACTGTATATCAAAGCTAATTGGAAAAATTATTCGGAATCCCGGGCTTTTACTCCCTCCATCAACACAAAAACCTGAAATCTGACTGAACACTGTAGAGATGCAAAGGACTCTTTCCAAGGCTCCCAACCTGGCATTTATAAGACACCTGCCTTACCAATCCACAGAGACACCAGAACAGGTGGGAGTGGGCCACCCTGTTGCCATGTGGTCTCAGCCTCCACAGCAACACCTCCCAAAGAAGGAGGCTTCTTTCCAAAGTAAGAGGTCACTTCCTGTGGGATGAAAGAAGCAATGTCTAATTAGAGAGTCATTAATAGGCAATTAGCCTGTAATGAATGAATGGATCTAGGCAATGATCATCAAGGCTGCTAATAGCACAAAAGGGGAGAGAACCAGACATTGTGTGTCTCCTGACAGATGTATACACCACAACCAAGGGATCCTTGCCCCTCCAGTAAATAAATTAAAGGAAGCTGAGTTTGACCAAGCCCTAACATGTTCCAAGTTTGGAACATGTTAAATGACATGCTGAGGATGCAGTCAGCCAAATCAAGAATGTGAGAAACTCTACAAGACCAATGACCCAGTTTCTTCAGCAAAACATTGCAAGAGAAAGAAAGAGAACACCTATAGATTAAGAGTGACTTAAGAGCTGTCGCAATCAATCACAATACATGGACATATTAAGAGCCAAATTAAAAAGAAAACTAGAAAATACATTTTTACAATAATCAGAGAAATATGAATACTAACTGGATATTTCATTATATTAAGGAATTGTTCCTTTTGTTTAGGTGTGATAATGATTTTTTTAAAGAATCCCTATCTTTAGAGATGAAATGATAAGCTGCCTAGAATTCACTTCAAAATAATCAGAGGGTAGAAAGGACTGGGAGTGTACCTAAGACAAGATAGGCCATGAGATGACTTCAAAACTACTGAAATTTAAAAACAAAACCCAAAAAACTACTGAAGCTTGAGTGCATGAGGGCTACTACACTATTCTCTCTATTTTTGTCTATGTTTGCAATTTTCTATGATAAAAAAGTTTTTTTTAAGTAAAAATCAGACTCTCCATGATCATCACTGTGATGATATAAGCACAGTGCAATAAACTCCTCCAAACTGGCCAGGCCACTGGCTCTGGCCTCTGTTCTCCTACCCTTGAGAACATGATGGGAGAGGACCCCCCAGCCCGCCTTTCCGTTTCCAGTACTAGCTCCGCAACAACTTACACCTCACTTTCTACCGCTGGATCCCCTCAGGCCTTTGACAGAGGTAGAATTAATGCTACGGAAGAGAAAGCAACCCTTCCAAGGTCCCACCACGAGACAGCAGTGGAGCCATATTAAATCTTGGGAGGTGGAATGCCACACTCCGGCTTTTCCTCAGACTATCCTGACTCAGAGCTGAAAACAAAGAGCATTCCCTGCTTTCCCAGTCCCATACTGAATTAAGCCTCTCACTAGCCTGGGGGTGGAAAAAGAGCGGGCATCCTGCGAAGGAGTATCTGCAGCAGCCTGATCAGATGCTGAGCTGCCTTTCTGCTTCCGTTATGGGGAAGCAGAGGAGGGAGAAGGGAGAAGGAGTGGGCAGGACAGGCTGCAGCAGAGTCTGGCGCCCAAGCCCATGCTCTGGCCCTGCCCCGGGGACCCAGGCGGTGGCTGACCCCACCCTGGGCAAACAGCTGGCACCACCCAGGCTGGCCCTCCCCTACCACTTCCTGGTGCTGCAGCTCGCACAGCTCCTGGGAGAGGAGACAGGGCTGAGGGAGAGGGGACGCAGAATTTAGAAGGGAAAGGAACCGGACAGGTACGACGGGGTGTCTGCAGAAGCCTTTAGAAGGGAGGAAGTAGAGGGGTGAGTACCAGAACCGGCACATTCCAGAGCTCAGGTCTGCCGAGGAAATAACTGAGTAAAAGGGAGAGAAGAGAATAAGAGAGCAAGGGAGAAAGAAAGCAGCGGTAAAGAGGGAGGCGAGAGAGATGGGGTGGGGAAGGTTCCAGAGGCCCCCAGGACCACATAATCAGAGCCGTGGGTCAGCCAACGGCCCACCCCACTCCCGCAGCCCTGGCCTCCGGGTCCCAGCAGCTATTCCCAGCCCAGTTTGCTCAGAGAGAGCTCCCTGCCTCACTGGCCCAGGACGGGCGTGCAGGAGCCAGCTGTCAGACACACCTCGTGGCCCCGTGGTCCTCTCCTACCTCCCGGCAGCCTGCTCCTGGAGAGAGACAGCGGACTGACCCACCTGCTTCCCGAGGGGAGGAGTGCCAGGGGCCGGCTCCACCTCAGGCCAAGTGGCCAATCAAGGGAGTCTGCCACAGCCTGCCCTTTTGGGACACACTGCTGAAGGGGACACGGGATTAACTTAGTGTTCATCCAAGGTTCCTGTTCCATATTCATGCCCACGCTGGGCGGTCACAAGATGACCGCCTTCTACCTCCTCACTGACCTTCAGGGACCACAAGACCCAAGGTTACCTTGGAGTCAGCCTCCACCACAGCCAGGAGAGCAGGCATCCATCCTCACCCTTTAGGCCCTGAGCAAGTGCACCACAAATCCCCCAACTGAGAGCTGGGGGGCCTTGCAGCTAACCCCAGAGGCAGTGCCCACTCTGAAACTCAAATCCTGGCTCTGCCACTTGCTGGCTACGACCTAGGGCAAGTCACTGAACAGCTCCAAGGCTTCGTCATAAATTTCCCGTGACCCTTTTGCTCAGCCCGTGCCTGCAGAGCAATGGGAGCGTGCACTGATGGACAAGGGCTCTGGACTTCGAGAGGAGGCCACGCTCCATAAATGCGACGCATCATGACCATAAACAAAGTTCTTGCCCCACCTAGGAAGGAGGAAGTGGGTTTCTGTCAGGCTCTGCAACTCCGTCCCAAAGAAGGATAAGGCAAATGACAAACCAAGTCAGAGAACACTGAGGCCTCCAGGCCACAGCACCGTACGCAGGAGACCAGAGGTCCCCCAGCCCCATCAGAGGGAAAATGCAGGCACAGGAGAGTCAGGAAGGATGGCAAGTAAGGGATGGGGCAGGGTAGCGTGATCTGGCCCTGGGACTGGTATTTGTGGGTTGACCGGGGTTTCTCTAACCATCAGGCTTGAGCTAAAGCACGGTGGCTTGGAGAAGCAGGCAATTCATACCCCAAGGGTTGCTTCTCCTTTACTCCTCCAGGGAGAAAGTTGTGGGCTGCAGGAACTTCCACGGGGAACTAGGGCTCAAACCCAGGACTTCAAGAGTTCTCTGCGTCTCCTAAGAATAATGCTATAAATAATCATCTCTGACGTTTGCACATTGCTCTTTATACACACCGACTGTTTCCCACTGCAGCTTCATAGAACCCAAAGGAGGGAAGCCTTACATTGTTATCCTTATTCCTCAGCTGATTCAACAGTTGGGGCTCAGAGGGGATAGTGAGTAATCTGAAGTTACACATCTTAGGGAAATGCCAAATGCAGGACAGGAACCCCATCTCTGTCTCTCAGAGCCTGTTTCTCTCCCCTCAGGCAGCCCAGGGCCTGGCCCTCAGGGGGCAGGATAAACACTAAATGCGGAGGACAGGTCCTGCTCTCCGGGTGGGGCCCCCCTGGTCCTAGTCTTCAGCCGCTCTGGGAAGAGCTCCCTTGAAGGGCTACCTCAACCAAGAGTTCAGGGGCCTCAGGGGTTAAACGCAGGCTGTTCTATGGCAAGTTCAGGGTTTCACTGGCAATAAGTTCCCTTAAAAATTTAAGAAATGTCCACTCATCTTGCTCCTGATCGACAACAAATTCTTACTCAGCCTATTCAAATTACAAAGTCCTTCTGAGGTTTTGAGTTCTGAGAGGTCCAGCCTTGAGCCATTTCTCCCCAGGATTCAAACATAAATGGGCAAAGAGTAATATGATGCTGATTGTGGCCAGAGGTGGAGGAGGATGAGAATCCCCTGTCTCTAGAGACTTCTCTGGGAGCAGGCCTGGGATGGAGTGGAACAGACTCTATGGACTAGACATTCTTCAGCCCAGGTGCCAGGAAAAGCTCTCATGAGGCAATCATGCATCTGGGCAGGGGAATAAGACAAACAGCATAGTTCCCCCCATCTCAGAGGGAGAAGCCAAGTGGGGGAGGCAATAAGGTGAGTTGCAAGCAAAGTCCCCTTTGCATCCTGTTCAATGAAGTCTTAAATCTTTGAGCTAAAAGAAAGAGTCAATAAAAGCTCCCGACCATCCAAACAGCTTTTCTAATTATCCCTGAAATATATTTGCACTCCCCATAAAGTCACCACTGGAGGAAGGCTCTGGGCCTGCCATTCTAGACTTGGTCTGATGAGACCACCTGTCTAGGAAACAGACAGAGACACTTTCCTCCTGGACTCTTTCATTCCCCTTGGCCCCCAAAGGGTTAACCAACAGACAACCCCCACAACCCCCACCCCCTTCCCAGCCAGGCAGGGAAAGCAGGAAGGTTATGGAAGGCTGGGGCAGCTGGTGGGGCTGGGGGCCTGTTGAGCTTGGCCTCAGCCCAGCACTGCAGACAGCTCTACTCAATGTATAGACACCCAGGCTGGGCCCCTTGGACCAAGCTCCTCCCTTCCTTCCCCACCAAAGAAAGGCTCTAGAGAAGGCCCCTCTTGGGGGGAGGAAGTGGGGAGAGGGAGGCCGTTTTTCAGGATTAGAGCCTGAAGGAGGATCCCATCTCTCAAATGCATCTTTGAGGCTGCAGTGGGCAGCTACACCCTTCTCTGCTCTCTGCCAGAGAAACCGGATTAAGGCAAGAAGACACTCAGGAAACACTGGGCAGCCCCAGTTCGAGGGATGGCAGTGCCAGAAAGATGGTGCCAGTTTTGATGAGCAGAGACAAAAGTGACCTTGGAAGAAAACTGACAGACAAGGAATCATGTCACTCCCCCACTTCCCCTTTTCTGTGTGGGCAGGAAGGGGGGATGGAAGGGCCAGCTGTTCTTAGCCATGCAAGGGGAATGTGACGTGGGCATATTTGCACCTTCTTTCCAATCTCCCACACCCCCAAGCCACCTCTCTGCCACAGTCCCCTGTCACTTCACCTCAATTACTTTGATGGTCAGCAAACAATTCTGCTGGGTCACTTTAAGAGGTGCTTCTAAGGTGTTCCAGGGGGACACCTGATCTCTCCCCTGAGAGCTCACCTTTCCTGAGTCCTACTGTTCTAACAAATGACTAGCACCCAGAGCACAGGGCAAAATCTCCTACACGTGGGGATGCAAACCTCTCTAGTGTCAGAGGAGCTTTCCAGGGGGTCCCGTACCTAATCTCCCATCTGGTCCCATATGCCCTAACCCTAACCTTAACCCTAACCCTCCTGCCTCCACTCACCAATTCAAATTTATCCTAAGACTTGGATTTCCAACCTCACCCCCTAAGCCCCTGAAATAGCTCTCAGTTTGTCATCAGAAACTTCCATCACCAACCAATCTTTCCTGTGCATGATGTTGTCTTTTTTTAAAATTTATTTATTTTTAATTTTTTTTATTTTTTTAACATCTTTATTGGAGTATAATTGTTTTACAATAGTGTGTTAGTTTTTCCTTTACAACAAACTGAATCAGTTATACATATACATATGTTCCCATATCTCTTCCCTCTTGCATCACCCTCTCTCCCACCCTCCCTATCCCACCCCTCTAGGTGGTCACATGATGTCTTTAAACTACAGACTTAAACATGACCCAGGAACCCACCAGAACTATGTAATCCCCAGTTCCACTGCCCTAGAGATGAAAGAGTACTTCTGAATCCGGTCTCCCCCACTTCCATCCCCCACTCCGCCCCCGCTTCCCCTCTTCAAATGATAATTCAGTCATACCCTGGCTCATAAACCTTCAGTGTATCTCTACTGACTACAGGATAGAAGCTAAACTTCTTAGCTCGAGATGCAAGGCCTTATATAATCCAGCCCCAATTTGTCCAATATGATCTTCTACTTCCACCCTACAACCAAAAGCATAAATTTCCTGTAAGTGTTACAAGTCTCTGTGCCAGAGGAATTCAGTGGAAGCAGAGATCACTTCTGGCTAAGGCCATCAGGCCAGACTTCATGGAAAGTGTGTGTGTGTGTGTGTGTGTGTGTGTGTGTGTGTGTGTGTGTGTGTGGTGGGAAGTAGTATTCAGAATCATGCACTGGACCAGATTGTAACTGGTCTGCCCTCCTCCTCCTTACTTCACCCCCCCATCATGAGTTTGTAAGCATAAAGGACATCCATGTGGATGCAGGAAATGCTTTTTTTGCACTTGAAGATCTGGCAAACTCCAGGCATCCAGGAACAGAATCAGACTGGAACAGAATCACAAAAGCTAGCAACTGCCTGTGACAAGCTTCCTGCTACTGCTGGCCCAGAGTGATAAAGACAGCAGGGTCTAGAGAGGCCTCCTCCATGGTTCCTGCAGGGTGGTTTGCTAACAGGGCTTCCATTTCCCCTCTCCTGAGCCCTGCAGCCCTACCAAGTACCTAGCATCATGAGGAAAGAAGAACCTGAGGCAGGGAGGAAAGAATTTTAAATAACTCCCATCTCTCTGTACTCCCAGCCTTTTCTGTTTGGATCTTTGGAGGGAAGGGTATAAGAAGAGTTAAGAAAAAAAAATCCAACCTTCTCTGCCATCTGCGATTCTGGCAACTCAATGCTATATATCAGTGGCCAGGCAGGGAAGTGGGAGATGAAACTGAGCTTGGAATGAAGGGACAGAAGACCAGACCAGACTAGTGGACGCCTGGACTAGCCAGCTCCTCCCTTCCCAGGCAGCATCGCCAGCCAGAGAATGATGAGGCAATCTCCTTTCAAGTTTATATAATAATTCACCCAGTGAAACATCACCATTCACCCCATCCTGAATGGGGTACTTGTATGTGATGAGACAGAGAGAGACCAAAAACTGGAAACAGGGCAGAGAGGTAAAGAGAACACATGAGTATGAGGATAAGGAAAAAGAAAGAGAACTAATGAGCTCTTGTTGGAATTAATTTTCAAAGACCAAACAAAAGCAATTAATGTGGAAGAGTGGAATCCCCAGGCTCAGCTGCTCTAGGGGAAGCCACCTGGGTGACTGGAGCCCTGGCTGTGGCACTATGTTTACAAAGAAGGGGGGAGGGTGCACACCAGAGGAAAATCCAGGGGAAATGACTCCCAAGTGCTCCAGGGGGAGGGGAGGAGTAATTGGGAAGCATGTTCCAGAGCAGTTATGTATGTGCTGGCAAACAATGCACACACACAAAGATGTTAACGGGGCAGTTCCATCAACTACACCTCTAGCCATAAAGGCATCCCAAATGTACAGAGTGCTTGTCAAACCCTCCCAAACAAGAAGTCATGTATAACAGGCAACATGGAGTGAATGCCTACTCTACACCAAGCACTGGATATTTGGCATGTCTTATCTCCTTTCATCCAAACAACCCTATGAGGTAAGTGTTATCCTCCCTGTTTTACAGATAAATTAAGGTTCCAAGAGGTTAAGTGTACAGGAGAGAACATTTGCCCCAAGTTCCCAAAGACCTAGGCTCTACAATTTTCTACCTCCGTGACCCAGTGATTGTCACCTTGGACATATTATTTAACATTTCTGAACCCCAGCTTTACCATCTGTAAAATAGGGATATCACTACATACTTCCCAGGTTGTTGTAAAAATTAAATAAGATAATTCATATAAAGCTCCACATACTAAGTTCAGTAAATGTTTGTCCTCTTCCCCTACCCCTGCTCCCATTAAGATAAATAACTCATTCATTCAACAGACAATGGAGTGTCCAGTGTATGAAAAGGGGGAAGGGAATGGAATTTTGGAAGCCCTTTTTCCATGCCAGGCACTTTACTAGGTCTTTAGGGTAGGGTGTGGAGGTTAATAAGAAGAATGGGACAGGAGTTTACAACCTAACAAGCCAAGTCCATAAATAACTGAATGCTATGATGTGTGATAAGAGCTGTGTAAGACAAGGGCAGACACAGATACAGAGCCTTGGGAGTTTAGAAAGGGAACAGAGGAGGGACCAGGAAGAGAGATATGACGCCTTTGGAGCCACCAGGGAAGGCTCTGAGGAGAGATCACACGACTTCTAAGCCTCAGAACGGGCAGGATTCAGAGTGGAAACCAAGGGGCCAGGTCTCTCATATGGCCTTTCTGAAGGCAGAAGCTAATAGGATTCATAGGATACTAATCAGTACATGCTTTCCGTCTTTAAGAACAGAGATCAAAGATGGCTACAAATTGAAGGATAGAGTCTGCTCCACCTCCCCTTGCATCTGGGTGCACCCATGACTCAGTCTGACCAATGGAATGTAACAGAAGTGACATTGTGTGACTTCTGAGGTTAGGGCATAAGAAGCCTTAAAGTTTCCACTTGGGTCTCTTGGAAGACTCTGTCTTGAAACACTCCTTCTGGGAACCAACTGCCACACTGAGGGAAGGCCAGGTCACATGGAGAGGCCACATGTAGGTAGTCGGGTTGACAGCCCCAGCTGAGCTCCCAGAGGACAGCCATGTGAGGAGTCACCTTGGCTGTCTGGCCCAGTGCAGCCCTCAGATGACTGCAAGGACAGGAGACAACACAAGCAAGCACCTAGCTGAGCCTGGGGAACCCAGAGAACCCTGAGGGAGCAATCACTGTTGTGCTAAGTTGCTACCCTTTGGGGTGGTCTACTCTGCAGCACTTCTTGCCAGAGTACTAAGTCTCCACCTCACGAACCTGGGCCATTACTAGGGAAGTTGGAGCAAGAATCCTACTAGAGGGCTTCCCTGGCGGCGCAGTGGTTGAGAATCCGCCTGCCAGTGCAGGGGACACGGGTTCAAGCCCTGGTCTGGGAAGATCCCACATGCCGCGGAGCAACTGGGCCCGTGAGCCACAACTTCTGAGCCTGCGCATCTGGAACCTATGCTCCACAACAAGAGAGGCCACGACAGTGAGAGGCCCATGCACCGCGATGAAGAGTGGCTCCCGCTTGCCACAACTAGAGAAAGCCCTCGCACAGAAACAAAGACCCAACACAGCCATAAATAAATAAATAAATAAATAAATAAGAATCCTACTAGAAATGGATGGGAAAAGAGGTGAGAAGAGAGGGAGAGGGAGGGGAGGGAACCGGTTAAACTCTCCCAGTAGCCTCCAGCTCTCCACTCCCCTCAAGTCTTCCCAACATGATGCCAGATCAATATAACTCGTAATTCGATTTACCCGCTGGGAAATAACCAGGAGAAAAAATCAGTAACATATAAAGATGTTTATAGCAGAGTTATTCATAATAGCAACCAACTGGAAACAGCCCAGATTCCCAGTAATAAGAGAAAAGCAATACAGTAATGGAATAACATGACAGAATTATTTACAGCTATTTAAAATGAAAAATTTACAGACCATCATCATACCTGGATGTGTTTGGATAAAATAACATTAAACAAAAAAATGCATGGCACAGGACAATAGCTATACACTAATTACAACTATGTAAAAATATTAACAAAGATCAGAAGGGCCCATGGAATAAAGCACATAGTTTAGTATTTACTTACCCGTGTTTTAGGCGAAGTTGATTAAGGTACTACTTTCTAAAAAGCACCAATTCAACTTTACAAATCCTAAAAATAGGGTCATGACTGCATGGGAATTAGGAAATGATATTTTGGAAGATGTTACCCAGGGGATGTGGATAAAACCCTGGGGGGAGGGGGAGGGGCTAGATGACAGGAATGGAGCGAGTAGGATGGAGCTGTAGCATCTCTCCGGTAGGGGAGCTGAATGTTAGGAAACAAATCCTCCGTGTTTGCTGACACAGTGCAAGGAGAAGGACTCCCACAAAAGATACCCATTATCCCATAATTATTGTCTCTCTTATTGCCTGCAATTAACGGCTGTCTGAGAGGCGCTGCCGGGGTAAATAAATGTTCACCCGCATTAGAGTCAATCAGCCAGCTGAAGCGCCAATTAACAAGCCCACTGCAGAGACACTCCCTGTATCCAGCGGTGGTACCCAGCAGTGACCATGGGGAGGAAGGGGATGGGACAAGATGACACAGATCTTGGGCACACTCCTACCCCAGAAGCAGTGAAGGGATGCTCAAAGCAACATATTGAGCCCCAGGGTAGAGGCCAGTCTTGCCCCAAATAAGCCAAGCTAGGTAAGCCAGTGCTTTGACCCCCAGTGCCAAGTCAGAGGAGTCTGCATGCATCCACGTGTTACCAGCAAGATTCCCGGGAGCTGCCACAGCTCCAACGTGGGGCGGTTTTTGGTCTGTGGGAGCCCATGAAGGGAAAGACCTGTAAGAGAAGGCCTCAGAGGTGTTGTCACCTCCTGAGTTACAGGGGGACATAAACAGAGGACAAAGAGAGGAATCAGACAGGGAGCCATCTTGTCCAGCTGATGCTGAAACTGACTTACACAGGCCTTTGGCTATTTTTCTTAAGCAGCAAGCTCCGAAACACAGGAAAGTAGTTAATGTCAGAGAGGTCAAAGATAATTCTTTTGTCCAGAGGAGAAGGGTAGGAGGGCGAGTGGCTGATACGAGGCATCTCAAGTCCTCTCCCAGGGATTTGGGGAAGGCAAGGATACCCTACGGTTCTGCATGGCCTGCCCAGCACCTGGCCACTGTGCTACACCAGCACACCAAGCCGTCTCTCCTACCACAGACCCAGCCAGTACTGCTCAGGCTGTGGGACCAGAGGCCCCAGAAGACGTCTATCAGGCTGCCAGGGAGCCTCTGAGATCAGAGAGGCAGATCGTGCAGTTAGAGATATCTAGTCCAGGGGTTCTCAATACTGGCTTCACACGAGAATTACCTAGAGAGCTTTTTAAAAATGCTAATACCTGGGTACCACCACAGACCAATTGAATTAGGATCTCTGGGGGAGAGGGAAGGAGGCCCAGGCACATGCATTTCTTTAAGGCACCTCAGGGATCCTGATGACTACTCCAATTTCCTCAATTACAGATGAAGAAACAGGAGTCTGGGACGGTAATACCCCGCCAAAGGTGGCAAAAGCAGCAGGGAGCAGAGCCAGAGCTCAAACCAACCCATCTGACTGCAGGATGCAGCTCTTGCGCTCAGTAAGGCTGGCTGAATGAATGAATGAGCGCTACAGGGGTCTGTTCAAGATCCTGCTGTGTTCCACGGTTTCATCCACAATTTGCATAAAGACTCAGAAGGCAAGGCTACCAGATTTGCTCCTGACAAGGCCAGGAGGGATGGCTAACAAATTTATGGCAGAATCAAGATTCCACATACTGAAATACTGGCCTAACACTGACAAAAATTGAAATATTGGGTTGGTCAAAAAGTGCCTTTGGTTTTTAAGTTAAAATACAAGACACATTTTTCATTTTCACTGAGAACTTTATTGAACAATATATTCACCGTCTTGTTCCACTACCTTCTGCCATTTTTCAGGCAACTTCTTAATTCCATCTTCCCAAAACTTTTTATCTTTTTGAGCAAAGAACTGTTCCAGGTGCCTTTTACCGTCTTCCGGAGAATTGAAATTGTTTCCATTAAGAGAATTTTGTAAAGACAGAAATAAGTGGAAATCTGAAGGTGCAATGTCTGGCGAATATGGCAGACGAATCAGAACTTCCCAGCCAAGCTGTAACAGTTTTTGCTTAGTCATCAAAGAAACATGCGGTCTTGTGTTATCCTGATGGAAGATTATGCGTTTTCTGTTGACTGATTCCGGATGCTTTTCGTCGAGTGCTGCTTTCAGTTGGTCTAATTGGGAGCAATACTTGTTGGAATTAATCATTTCGTTGTCCAGAAGGAGCTCATAATAGAGGACTCCCTTCCAATCCCACCATATACACAACATCACCTTCTTTGGATGAAGAATGGCCTTTGGTGTAGTTGGTGGTGGTTCATTTCGCTTGCCCCACGATCTCTTCCATTCCATATTATTGTACAGTATCCACTTTTCATTGCCTGTCACAATTTGTTTTTAAAAAAGGAACGTTTTCATTACGTTTAAGTAGAGAATCGCATGTGGAAATACAGTCAAGGTTTTTTTCACTTAACTTATGTGGAACCCAAACACCAAAGAGATGAACATAACCAAGCTGGTGCGAACAATTTTCAACGCTTGATTTGGATATTTTGAGTATGTCAGCTATCTCCCACATGGTATAACGTTGATTGTTCTCAATTAATGCCTTGATTTGATCTCTATCAACTTCAACTGGTCTACCTAACTGTGGAACGACATCCCGCGAGAAATCTCCAGCACGAAACTTTGCAAACCACTTTTGACACGTTCGATCAGTCACAGCACCTTCTCCATATACTGCACAAATCTTTTTTTGCGTTTCAGTTGCGTTTTTACCTTTCTTGAAATAATAAAGCATAACATGCCAAAAATGTTGCTTTTTTCCTTCCATCTTTAATATTAAAATGGCTACACAAAAATTCACCAATTTTGATAAGTCTTTTTTTAAATGCACACTGACATGACAGCTGTCACATACAGTCTAACAAATTGAAGTTAAAGACAACTAAGTGCTACTAGAGCCATCTTACGGAAAAAACTGAATGAACCTTTTGGCCAACCCAATATATCATAAACGTAAAACCCTACACTTATCATTTAGAAGATTCCAATTGTACATATAATTCAAAGCTTTGAAATACGCTCAACAGCTTGTTACCAATAAAATGGGGAAACACAAATACAATCTATATATTTTTAAAAATGCATGAGTGTTTTATAAAAACCTTATTATTGGCAGTCCAAGAAGCAAACAGGGCCTTTAGACAGTTAGTGATCAAATGTCCTGTAAAGAGTTTTATGCCTGTCCCTAGAAGCCTCATCAGTAAGACTGATTTCAAGATCTTGGAAGACAGAATTCTCCCCACCTCACCCTCATTCCTACTCTAAGTTGAATAATGTAGAGCAGTACCTCTCAAATTTTAACATGCATATGAAACTCCTAGGGGATCTTGTTAAATTCAGATTCTGATTGTGTAGGTCAGGAGTGAGGCCTGAGATTCTGTATTTCTAACAAGCTCCCAGATGATGTAGAGGCAGCTGGCCTATAAAGAGTAAAGATCTACAGGGTCTCAAAGGTTTACCTGTGAAACCAGGCATCTGAATATGTTTGGGG
Source organism: Kogia breviceps (assembly GCF_026419965.1). Lineage (NCBI taxonomy): Eukaryota > Metazoa > Chordata > Mammalia > Artiodactyla > Physeteridae > Kogia > Kogia breviceps. Next base: position 66,454,404 of record NC_081310.1, on the reverse strand, counting down.
CATCTGTGTCCCTTCCCTTATAGCCCGGGAACCCTGAGAAGTGGAGGAGCTGAATTTGGAGGTTAGGAAGTTCCAACAGTACTTGCTCAGCTCAGCACACTTGATAAGCAAGTGTGCATCATATGAGAAGAGAAGAGTGAAAGACACCCACTGAGAGAGAAAAGACCCATGATGGGGCAGGGGGGAGATTTTATTTCAGACCAGTGTGGGTCAAAGTATTTTCCAAATAGAACACCAGATATAGAGTAGCATTATAAAAACGACCAGACTGCATCAATGAGGGTTCATGTGTGTTTGGAACAAATGTGAAGGGACATCTGGGCTCCCCTTGACACTGGCCTTCCCTCTAAAGCAGATCACATCTTTTATGTAGAAGAGGGGAGATCTAAACCGAACAGCTGTCCACGGGAAAATAACCTGAGGATTTCAGCACAATGAGCTCAATTTAAACACCAGTGATTTGCAAACTGAGTCTGATAGAATAGAAAGAGACGGTCAAGCAGAGGGCATCAGAGTCCCGCTGAACAGACCACATCTGGAATACTATGTTCAATTCTAGACAATTTAAGAGAAGATAAAAAGCTACCATGCACAGAGTGGCTTGTAGTTGCCAGGCCCTGTTCTAAGCCTTTTACATGTGTTAATCCATTTAGCCCTCTCAACAACTCTATGAGCTAAGTACCATCATTATCCACATTTTACAGATGGATGAACTGAGGCTCGGAGAGGTTAGGATTATAACCAGGGTCACAGAGCCGATGAGTGTGAAGCCAGGTGCAAACTCAGGCAGATGAATCCTGGAGCCTATGTTTTCCCACTGTGTCATATTGTCTCTTAACACTGGTCTGACTCTTGAAATGATGACAAACAAGTGAGCTCAGAAAAGAATGATCTCAGGATGGCCAGGATGCTTAACTAGAACCAAAGGGTACATGGTAGAGAAGAAAAGTTTGAGTTCAGCATCAAGGAAGGATGTGAGTTGAAGCTGTCCAGCAATAGAAAAAGCTTCACTTTTCTGCTCTGCTTCACAGAGCAGTACTCCTAGTCACTGGGGGGTCAAGTGGTGCTGGCTGATCACAAGTCTGGGGTGCTGCTATTTGGAGGAAGTTTGGACCAAATGAAAGGTTGCTTCCAAGCCTGAGACTCTAGGTCCCTCTCCTGTCTTGGTCTCTCCATCTGGAAAAACAGGCTCTAACATCTGAGCACAGAGTTTATAATGAGCTACATTTAGCCCAGACTTGCCCACAGATTCCGGTGTATGTTATGGAGAGAAAGTGACAGCTATGCACAGACTACAACTTGCCTAGGATGCCTGTAAACTGAGCCACAGGAAGGATTATGGCAAATACGCAAATGAGCTCCTGCTGACACCTCCTTCCCCTGACCTGTTATCATCTCAGGAGGTTCTTTTGGGAGTGATAAACTCCTCTAAACTGGCTGAAAATAGCTCACTCTTTCTCAAAGAGATAATTAAGAATATAGAGAGTCATCATAAAAAGTATGAAAGAGGTCAGCGTTTCCTAACCCAAATTATACTTTGGGCCAGCACCTTATCTACATTATCCAAGCACCCCAGAAGTGAGTGATGAAGCCACGTCTCCAAGAGGAAAGGCAGAGAAGGATGGATGAAATACGATCAAACTCCACCCTGCAAATCCTTCAGCCAATGACTGGCTCTAAACCAGAAGGAAGAGAAATCATCTGAAATCTCAGCCCACAAAAGGACCTGGGCTGAGAGCATCTTCATATCTTACTGTCTTGCATGTGGCCCCATCCCAAGGATAATGCCCAGGGAAGGTGGTGGAAGGTATGTATCAAGCGCCTACTATTTCAAGACACTATGCTAATTACTGTGGGGAAATACAAATTTATCAGAAAGACATATGTGAAAGAAAATATTTCAGAGCAACTTCTATTTCCAACTGCCTGTTTCAGCCAATGAAAGGATACTTTTGAAAATATAACTTAATAAGTACACAAGTGTTGATGGCTTGGCCTTGGTTCTGACAACACCAGATTTGGAAGATGCTGGGCCCGATCAGATGTTTTCCATTTAGATTCAAGAAAGTCCTTTCTGGGGTCTAGACACTCTCTAAGTCACCACACTCTGCCACTCTGCCTCCAGAACAGCTGACCAGAGGCAGCCCATCAACATGTAACTGAGCCTGGTCCTGTCCACGCCGATCCAGGCTTCCTTTCTCAGACCTCATCCCCACTCCCGTCAAGGCTTCCCTCCACTGGGAACCTTCTCCACACTCCCCATCGCCACTGTGCCGGAGGTCTCAGTTTCTCCCTCTTCTGCCTGCTTTCTTCACATCTGGGATCTGCTGCCGTGAGGCAGGTCTGTGGGATCTACATCTTGGTCCCCCTCAGAACCCATGTGCATGCTGCCCTGGGTATAGCCTCACCCACAGCACGTCCTAGAGAGCTGACGGACGTGGCTGGTGTGACAAGCATCACCCTGAACAGGACAGCAGCATCAACCGTGACCCCTCCTGTTCCCTCTTCTCCCACCCCACGCCCTGCTCCCTGCCCCTGCGGCAGGTTCCCTACAGAAACCCTCCTTTCTGGGCTGAATCACTTGACCTTAATAGTGGAGCTAAGCCTGCCCTGCCGGCTGCCACCAGAGGGTTAAGTTGGTTTAAATGGATTCAGAGAAGGCCCGCACTGCTAAAGGAGGCTATGGCTCCTGGAGGAGCTGCTGCCTGGTTAGATAATGCCCTCCTCCAGCACTATGTGAGCCAAGGGAGCTGTAAGGACCGGCACCGCGTACGGTCCCTGAGTCCCCCTACAGCTCAGCTCTGCCTTCAAGCCTTCTCCTCAGCATCTCTGTGACTCTCTTTCTTTTTTTTTTGTTTTTTTTGCAGTACGCAGGCCTCCCACTCTTGTGGCCTCTCCCGTTGCGGAGCACAGGCTCCGGACGCGCAGGCTCAGCGGCCATGGCTCACGGGCCCAGCCGCTCCGCGGCACGTGGGATCTTCCCGGACCGGGGCACGAACCTGTGTCCCCTACATCGGCAGGTGGACTCTCAACCACTGCGCCACCAGGGAAGCCCTGTGACTCTCTTTCTACATGGTCTGAAGGGCTGCCAGCAGCTGACAGCCCCTTCCTACATGCACATGAACCTGTAAGTAACACATGCTCACACCCTCACTCCTCCAGAGGAAGCAGCATCTACCTCCTGCCCCTCCCAGGACACAGGGCCTGGGCACCTGGGGAAGGCCAGCGGGGCAGCCCTGAGAGGCCGAAAATGAGCCGTGACTGTTGGGGGTGTCATAACAAAGTAGAGGAAAATAATCACATCTTCCCCCCCCCTCACTCCCATCTCCATTATCTCACTATCTCTGGCTAATATGCATGCATTCAAACTTGGGTCACATGAGGGGCAGAAAACCATAAATGCCAATTCTGATTCCTCTCCCACTTCTCAACGTGGTCTTGGATGAGTGGCCCATCGTCTCAGAAATATTAAATTCTTCATAAGTAAAAAGGGTTAATCAAGTCACCCTGGACAAGCTAGTATAGAGCATACTGGGTATACACAGAACACACGGATGCAGAGATAAGGGGTCCCTACAAGACACATGTTCATCCAACTCCCACGTGAATCAGTTCATCTTACAAGACACATGTTCCTCCAACTCCCACGTGAATCAGTTCATCTTCAAGCACTGAACACAGTCTCCTTGTATGATCCCAAGGCATCAATTCTCCTGCCTGGAAACCCACCATCACTCAGACTGTATTCACCCAGACTCAGAAAGAAACACACCCCCACTTGAGCCCCAGCAGAATTCCTAGTCACATACACACTGCCCTGGCCCAAGGCCCTGAATGCAGCAGCCTGGCCATGAGGGGTTGGGGTCGTGGACGCTCATCACTTTGGCCACTGAGTCAGACAGCATGAAGCCTAGAGGATCAGGGCAGAGGCTTGAAGCCGGCCCTCTCCCACAGCTGCAGCCCCAGCGCTGCTCCCCAGACCTCCGTTCAACACCAGGCAGCCTGTGCAGGAGGGGCTGCGTAGACGCTGCAGAGGGAACACACCCAAACGAAAATGAAGCTCCTCAGCTGTGAGCACCTTGCTCTGCTGTTTGCAAAGGGCAAAGTCCACACCGGAAGAGGAGGACCGGCCCAACTCCAGGACGGGAGACACAGGTCCGGGGACACGGAGAAACAGGCACGTTCTCACAGCACAGCTGAAAACGGAACCGAGCCCTGTGAACTCCTCCACACATTCTGATTCTTACTCTGGGCCTGATCTTGAATCTGTCACAAGTATTCACAGGGGCAAGCCTTCTGCCTGGTGATCCTGCGGTTCAGCACTCCTCACCTCTGGGTACTAAGCGCTCCCCGACCTGAGCCTACTCTGTGGTCAAGGTCGTACCTGACCGGCCTCCTGCTATTACTTCCTTCGTCAAGCTGGAGGTGAACAATTAAAAACTGGCTTTTCCTGGGCCCCGCTTAAGGCTTTCCTATCAGAAAATCTCCCAGGAGCCTGGGCCTGTAGGCAGCAGCAGGACCCTGACACAGGCTCAGCGCCCAGGCAAGCTAATGGGAGGTGGCTTCAGTGCAGCCAGGCCTACCCACCCCCTCCTCGCCCCTTCTCCCTCACAGACACAGAGGGAGGACCCAGGCCGCTTCAGGCTCAGCCTCATCTTTCACAGCACCCTTGGCATCCAGCAGACAAGAGGGATGGAGGCCTAGGTTCAGCTCTAGGCCCTCATGTGGGATCTTTAGAGCCTGGTTTCTCTGTTTGTAAGAAGAATCCTCCAATTCCTCTTGCAGCAACAATGAAAATGGGCAACAGATTCAGCACAAAGACCCCCTTTCAAGCCTTGCCTCTGCGACCCTGGGCCAATCGTGTGACCTCTGATCTACGACCCTGGGCAGGTCATAGGATCTCTGAGCCTCAGTTACCTCACAGATTGCAATTGTAAGGATCCAACCAGACAACCTCACACATGGAAGGTGGGAGAAGCCCGAGGTCCTATACATGCCTGAGGAGCTTTAGTTAGGATTCTCTCCCAGTGTTTCTCAAACTGAAGGCAGTGACACAAAAGTGGGTATGAAATCCAGCCGAAGGGTCAAGATATCTTTTTTTAAAACAAATAGACCAAACCAGACTCAAATATGACACAAAGCATGCACCACACACAGTAAGGGTATCGCACATGTGTTTGCTGGGTTGTGATGAAAAATGTATTTCTGCTGGTGGCAGTCAAAATTTCGATTAGGTCCTACTTTGAAAACTTTCTTGCAAACGTTTCCACCTGTATAAACTTGTTTCCTGCCCTCAGAAGATTGGGATGGTAAACTCCTTGAGGCTGAGAGCCATGTCTCTGGGTTCTCAAGAATTCCAACCCCCCCCCCCACCTCCCCGCATTGCACCGGGCTCAGACTAGGGTAGGCCTCCAATACAAGCTGTTCACAGGCTGGAAAGCATCCAATGAATAGAAAATCAGCGAGGAAGGTGAGGGGGGAACCATCATTGACAGTGCCAGGCACTGTCCCAAACAATGTCCCTGAAGGTCTGTGTTAACATTTTACAGATGAGGAAACTGGAGTTCAAAGAAGTTAAGTTGTCCGGGGGTGGGGTGACCAGGATGGAGACCTAGGTTTGCACAGTCCATGGCTCCCTCTCTGGACCTCGCTGCCTTTGTCACAGCCTGGGAGAGCTCCTGCACTGCCCTATCAAATCTTCCAAACGTCCTGCATTGCCCAAGATGACTCATACCACAAAATACACATACACACATGGCAGGAAACAACACAACATCCTTTCCTACCTGCCTTTCTCTGGCTTTCCCAGTCCCACGAGGGAGAGACAAGAGGGCTATGCTGGGGGCATCTGGGATTTGTCTTCCTCTTGGTCCCACCCTTGTCCTTCTCTGCCTCTTTTGAGGCTGATTCCCCCTAGCTCACCATCCCCCCTCCCCACATACTAGCTAACTGGTTACCAGGGCAACCCAGCTGGGAGGCTGCCAGTTACCATGGCAACCCAGCATGGCTGCCAGGCTGCCTTGCTTAGGAAGGTCAGGGACCGGCCGGCGACAGAGCCACTAGGATGTTGCCTGCAGCAATGACCCAGACTGAGGGGCCTACGTGCCTGAGGGAATTAAGTTCCTGCTATTAGGGGGCTACTTCTTAGTTTCCCATGAGACAGCCTCCCCCAGCTGGAGGCAAGAGCTATAACCAACCTACCAATTCTCTCACTCAAGCCTGGTAGCCTCCAAACTTTTCAGCAGAATTCTGGTCACTTCACCTTGAGGAAGGTTTCTCAGAGTGAGCAGCAACTGGCTATCACCCAGCCTAACCCTGGGCCCCCTCACCCTCCTCCCTTTCTGAGCATATCTGGGAATCAGCATGCATGCAACATGTGTGTGTCAGCGTGCAGACGTAGTCTCTCCATGATATATTCTGGTAATAATAAAAAGGAAGAGCTACTATTTTCTAGGACTTACTATGTGCCAAGCATGTTCCAGGTACCTTGCCTGAAGTCTCTCCATTGATCCAGATAACAAACTTCTTATCCCCACTTGGTAGACACAGCAACTGAGACTTGGAGAAGTTAAGGAACCTGTTCAAGGTCACACAGGTATTAACTTGCAGAGCTGAAATGAAGCTTTACAAATCAGCTTCTGAAATTCCTTGAGCCCCTGGCTAGTGTACCTCCTCCAAGTACCCAGCCCGGCTTCGAGAAAACATTTTTAACATTTATTAAAAGATAATTTGGTGCCAGATATTTTATTCATATGATTTTATTTCATTTCATCCTTACCTCCATAAATGAGGTTTTAGTCTCCTCACACAATAGCTTAGGAAACTGAGACTCAAAGATGTTAAGCAACTTTCCCAAACTGATGAGACCCAGCTTCAGGCCCTTCCTCAGGAATCCTTTCCTGACTCTCCAGGGAGAGTCTATTGCTCTCTTTCTTGGCCACCAACAAATGCAACATATGTCCCTATCACATACAGGACAATCATTTGCACACACGTCTGCTCACTTACTAGACTGTGAATTTAAAAATTCATTTTCACAAGCTAGTACCTGGTCCATAATGAGCATACAGTAAATGTTTGCCAAAAGAAAGTAATGGGGCTGGGATTCCAAGTCCTGTTCATCTGCCTTAATTCCATGCTCTCTCTACCACATTACCCTGCCTCATTCATTCAGTCAGTTAGTCAAAAAGCAGTTATCAAACAACTGCCACGTGCCTGGCTCTGTGTGGAACATCACAAAGGCAAAAACAAATAAGACCATCTCTTGTCTTGAAGCAGCCCAGTGTAGTGGAGTTGGGGGGCATGCCTGAGGAGGACAGGAAATAAATGCCCCCCACCTCTGCCATCAAAGGCTTTCTCATGACTGTTTCCCCATTGCCTATTCCTTGGGCCAAACTCCTTCCCCTCCAAATCTTTATATATCCAACCAATATTTATCAAGCACCTGATATGTGCCAATGCCTTCAAATCACCCATGGCTTGGGGGAGAGTGAACAAGATAAGAAGACAATGGAATAAGGAATTATGGGACATCATGAGAAGTGACCAGGAACTAGTGTCCAGGGACACTGGGACCATTTGTCTAATTCTAAAGAACTTCCACATTTGATGTGATAAAGCAATTTCATGTTGCTTTACATTCATACCCACTTCCTACATTAACTCATTTGAACCTCAGTGATGCAGGCAGGGCAGGAATTATTACTCCCATTTTAGAGATGGGGAAACTGAGGCTCAGAAGCAGAGGAACATTGGATTAGAATGAAGGAACCTGGGTTCTGGACCTCACTTGTGGTTCCAACAGGGCTAACTATACTTCCATCAGGACACTCCCACCCCACCTTCCCACCCCACCATCCCTCCTCACCAAAAGCAGATTTTCCTTCCCTGCTATGACCTCTTCAATTCCCCAGCTAGGCAGCTGCACTTTCAGGCGAGGCAAGCGGGCTGGCCTGAAGTCTGTGGATAGCCCATTGATGCTAATGAGGACCCAGGAACCAAGCAAAATCAGAAAAATGACCTCACCACCAGAGGCCAGGTGGAATTTAACAAGCTAATTGCAAGCATTAGGCTAATTAAAAGCAAATTGGCACCTGCAATTATAGACTCAGGTTCTCAGGTAATGATGAGCCAGACTGAGTGGACTTGGTGATGTCAGAGCTAGGGAGGGACCTCACCTCTCGCACGGAGGGGGTTCCCAAGCCCTGCAGCAGGAAAGCCTCAGCATCCATCCATGTTTGTCAGATCAGTGTTGACTTGCCCAGCCCTATATCCTGGGTTCACACAATAAGGATCAACCCTTTACAGAGACTAAGTGTCCTGGGAGGATTTGACAGTCACCCTGGATACCATCTGCCCTAAACATATTTCCTACTAACTCACCTCGGCACCTGTCTGACCTTTGAGTTAAAGCATTGCCTTCTGATATACATTGTTCAAATACCGTGTCTAATAATAACTGACATTTGTGTAATTATTTGCAGTTTACAAATCACTTTCCTATGTATTACTCATCTAGCTAATAACTAGGTAAGTGATACTAACCCCATTTTTCAGATCAAGAAACAAAATCTCAGCAAGATTAAGCAATTTGCTACAAATCATACAGTTTCTAATTTGGACCAGGATTTGAATCCATGTATTCAAATTCCAGCTGGGCATTCTCTCTACACCCCAGCAGGCAGTGCACTGACTCTCTCTCTCTCTTTTTTTTTTTTTTGTGGTACGCGGGCCTCTCACTGTTGTGGTCTCTCCCGTTGCGGAGCACAGGCTTCGGACGCGCAGGCTCAGCCGCCATGGCTCACGGGCCCAGCCGCTCCGCGGCATGTGGGATCTTCCCGAACCAGGGCACAAACCCGTGTCCCCTGCATCGGCAGGCAGATTCTCAACCGCTGCGCCACCAGGGAAGCCCACTGACTCTCTCTTATTAACACATGGACCAGAATTAGTTCATCAGATCAGCTAGTGCTACTTTGGAAAGTGCAAAGAAGGCTCAGAGGAATGGGGAACAGTCTGGGTAGGTTTGAGGGATCAAGAGAGGATGAGCACCTGGCAGTGTGTGAGGGGTTGGGCAGGGGGGCTGGGCGGCTGGAGGAGGGGAGCCAGAAGACACTAGAGGAGCGAAACTCCCTTGTCCAGGCACCTGCTAGAAGAAGTCACAGAATGTGACATTTCAGGGGATTACCCTGGAAATGGGGAGTGGCTGTCTCACTGCGCTCTGTGCTGGTGAGACCAAACTTGGGGTGAAGCACCAGGAGAGCTTGAGGAAGGGGGTGGTGGTCACTGGAGGCATCTAACCTCAAACACGGAGACTTGGGGGATTTGGGGGAGGGGAATCATGATACTGGCTTCAGATATATGTTTCTCGTGCAAATCAACAATAGTAAGATAATAAAACACATTTATCACTTACTCTGCTCAGCATGATTCTATGTGGTTTACATATGTGACCTCATTTATCTTCACAAGAAGTCTATGAGATAAGGTACATTATTATCTTCATTTTACAGATGGAGAAACTGAGGCACAGAGAGATTAAATCACAGTAAAGCCCATATGCCTGGCGAGTGGCAGAGCTCAGATTCAACCTGAGTTTGGCCCCATAACTGCGATCCTGACAATTGCACTAAATTGTTTTTTAAGAAAAGGCAAAGACTTGAACAAACAAATGACAACAGATGGACCCTTCATACTTTAAAACCTCTTTTTAAAATTTAAAAACTCACTACTAATCAAACAAATGGATTAAAACAATGAAGAAACAAAGAATTAAAACAGTAAAAAAGTTGTAACTGTCAATGCTGATGCTCAGGAAAAAAAAAAAGGCATTCTTATACACAGCTGCTGGGAATGGAAATTAGTACTTTCGAACAAGGAAGTGGCAAAATATGTCAAAATATTTTAAAACGTAGGAATTCCACTTCTGGAAATGTAACCTAAGGAAAAGAATCGTTGATATGTGTACTGGTTCAGATGTTTATATGTTCATTGTAGCATTGTTTATAAAAATGACAAACTGGAAACACATAGTTTAACATAGGGGCCAATTAAACAAACAAATTAATAGAACAGGTATATAATGAAATACCAGACAGTCACTTAAAAATGATGTTGTAAAAGAATACTTAATGATGTGGAAAAATGCTTTTTATTTAAGTGAAAAATATATATACTTGGTCCAAAATTTTAACAGTATTTTGATAATAAATATAGTCACATGTCTGTGCATGAATTCATAAAAACATATATACACCAAAATGTTAAAATTATACACTAAATCTCTGAATTACACATAATTTTAATTTTTTCTTTATGTGTTTTTCTACATTTTTAATGACTATGTACTACTTTTATACTCACAGAATAGTAATTTTTTAAATGTATACCCTCCATCACATTAATTCTATGTCTTGGGATTTATTCTAAGGAAATAATCCAAAATACAGGAAAAGCCTCATGCACAAAAATGATCATGTTGTGTTATTTGTAAAAGGAAAATAAGGGTAACCACCTAAATGTCTGATACAAATATGATTACAGAAAATACATTACATCCAAAGGCTATTATACACTATTTTAAATATGAAGAAAACCATATTTATCACTGTGGGAAAGAGAGCTGACTTGCTCTGTGCTGCTTCAAAGAATCAAAACCAAAGGGCAGAACACAGAAGCGGGCAGATTTTGATTCCGTATAGAATGTTCTAACCTTGGAGCAGGCAGCCTGGTGAGGTAATGAACTCCCCGTCGCTGGAATTATCCAGGCGAGGACGGTGCTCCCCTCAGGGAGGCCACAGAGGGATGGTCTGGGCTTGGAGGGCATCTGGAGCTGTGGGCGCAGAGCAGGAGCCCACCTGGACTGAGTGATTGCCAAGGAAAGGGTCCCTCTCAGCCTATCCTCAACACGCTTCCTCTCTGCTCACTGTTTACTTTAAATGTTTTCCAAAGTGTGTTCTTTCCTCACTAAATATGTGGGCTTTTTTTTAACTGGTTGGAGACTGGCCTGCCAAAGTCATCTCACTAATGCACTGATGTCCAAGCACCTCAGCCCAGAGCTCAGCACACCATGGGAAACCTCTCAAAGCCAGGACCCACTGCTATGGCCGCTGCAGCCCCTGCTGCTCAGCAAGCTCTCCCCGACGCCCTGCTGCAAGCTCCCTCCTCCTGACCCTCCTCTGGGGGGCCCACAGGCTCAGTGCCAAGGCCTCAGGGGACCCACAGCAGGCCAGGGAGGAAGACAGAGGAAACGGGCTCAGGCCCATCAGGCCGGGTGTCAGTCCAGGCCACGGGCGGCTGCCTGCTCACTGACTTCCTCGGTAATTACTTCATTTCCACCGAGCAGGAAGAATCCAACTCAATAATCCAGGCAGACACGTTAAAAGTAATTATCTGTGTAATGCGTCCTGCACCATCACCTTCCAGTGAAGAAGGAAAAAAAGCCAAACCCGGCAAAAGAAAAAAAAAAAAGGCCCCCATTGTCTCGAGCCTGTGCAGCCGCAGCCAGGATTAATTACACAGCCCTGCTAACACATTTAGCACCTCGCCGCTGATTGGAAAGCCAAGGACTTTTAATAATTCATATCCGCAGCCTAGCACTCTGTGCCTTGGTGAGGACACAGAGAGCACTTGTTTTCTGTCAGGCAGTGCCAGGCTCGCCCCTCGGCCGCCCCACCTGGAGATGGCTCCAGCCTCGGGCTACTGTCTGGCTCCTCCAGGGAGGCCTCGCCTGTGCGGGGGCGGGCGAGAGGCTGGGCCTCTGTAGGGCCTCCCTCCCACCTGCGCTCCGCCAGCCCAGCGGAATCTGCTCATCTCCTGCCCGGGCTAAGATGCAGCGCTCTGAGGTGGGAGCCCACAGGATCCCCCAAGCTCCGTGCTCCTGCAGAGGAGCCTGGAAGCCAGAATTTAGGGGATTCGTAGGGCAGCTGCCTGCGATGTCCCTGCGGCCGTCTGGACAGCAGGCTCAGGCAGAGACGGTCCAACCAGGGCTCCCACCCCCACGTGCAGGAGACCCTCAGGGGAGCCAGACTGTGGGCTAGGGGACCATAGGGACTGGGGAGGAGCTGCCAAGCCTTGAAGGCCGTGACCCCCTTTGACTCTGAGTCTATCCTCATCCTACCACCTTCCCCTCAGTCTCTCAGACCTCCCCAGCCCTGCTCCCTAGGGCTGGCTCCCTCGCTCCTGGCTCTCCCATCCCTGACCCTCCCAGGTTCCAGGTTCCAGCCCCCTCTCTTCCCTTCCGCTGCTTGCCTGTGGTTGCAAGGAGCATCTCCCCTATGGAGGTGCCTATAGCCTCTCCTCCCTTCTTCTCCCTCCGCCTTTCCGTCTAACTCTCCCCCTCAGCGCCCCCACTCTACCTCTCAACACCCCACCCTGCTACTTCCTCAACCTTTGCCCAGAGCCTCACACAATAAGCCCGAGGCTCTGCTAGCTGCAGCCTGGCCCTACCGTTATAAACCCATCCCCCCAGTCCCCCATGCTCACATATCCGTCTCCAGCTCCTTCAGGTGCTCCCAGCTAAACCCAGGACCCCAGAGGTCAGACGCCCCCTAGGAATTCAAGAGCCTCAGCAGCCCCAAGCCCCAACCTCTGACCCATAAAAGACACACCCTGACCCCTCCCGCACTGAGGAGGTGGGTCCCTGGGGCTGACCTGAGCCTGACCCCCAGACCACACCCCCATCTCTCCTTCCTGCTGGCCTTAAACTCACTGTTCTGGCAAGATTTAGAAGCAGGGTGGGGCTGGCCTCTTTGCTCTAGCCAGGCTGGGGGCCCCAGCTGAACCCTAGGAAGCTGGCAGCCCCAAAGCTGATCTCACTCAGGAGATGCGGTTCAAATGTGATAAATTCAGACAACGTTAGCCCTTACTGGGGGTTCTGGAGGTGGGGGTGGGGGCACAGAGAGGGCTATAATTAACATTCTCAGCATCCATGATCCCTAAGTATCAGTGCCAAGAATGAGGGATGCGGAAGGCAGTGGCTCCGCAGTGCCAGCAGCCCAGACTCACACGGCGGCGGGCGGGCTGCCAGCCCTGACCAGAGCCCAACCTTCCTCCTCCCACCTCATCTATAGGATGCATCAAAACAGACTCACCGGCTTCTGAGGTGTGAGTCCCGCGCTGAAAAGCTTAACTCTCCGAGCCCTCAGGCGCCCCTCCCCCCAGCTCAGGCTGGCTGGGGTCCTCCTCCCCACCCCTGGGGCCCCCTTCTGAGGAGCAGGGCTCAGATCTGATGTGGTCTAATCAGTCATCTCTCCAGCTGGCAGGTCCCTGGCGCGGGGAGAGGATGCTGTTGTGGTGACTGCAGAATCCAGTATCTTTCCCAGGCAGAAGCAGCTGGGCATGCTCCATCGTCTCCCGAGGGGATTTTCAGGGCCACGTGACTTTCCCTCCCCGAGCTGTCACTTAGGATCAGGAGTAAATAGTCCCCAGAAAGCTTTAACTCCATCCACACCAGCGACAAGCTGTTAACCACCCATGCTGCCTGCCTGGGTGAGAACAGAGTATCTCAGCACAGCCTTCCTGGCCTTCCACCACTGCAACGAGACTGCCCCCCAAAGGGGATCAGGGCCACCGTCTGTGTAAGCTGCATTTTACAGTCCTCCTACCAGAGCATAGGGAGCCAGAAGTCGCCCAGGGGGCTGGCATCTGGGGCCTCACCAGGCCTGCCTGTGGCTGTCTTTTGTCTCCATGGCTGTCTTTTGTCTCCATGGCTGTCTACCCAAGAGAAGGGCATGTCTCTGGGTGTCAGGAGACCTTGGCCAGAGCCCTAGTGCCCTCACATCCCCCCACCCGACACAGCGAATTTAAAGAAATCATGTTTGGAGCTGACTGGAGTCTGTTACAAGATGTCAGGACCTTCTAGGTCCTCGGCCCCAATTGGTCTCCAATGACCTTGGGCAAGGATGCTGGGGCTACCTGTGTTTTGCATTATTGAGGGTCAGAGGCAGAAAGGAGGGCTTCAGATAATAGGATTTCAGCCCTGTTTCTGCTGTAGAAAAGCCCATGCCATTCAGAGATCTCTCTCCCTTCTTCTCTCCCTTCCCCTCGCCCCCTCTCTTTCTGCCTCAGTTTCCTTCTCTTCACATTTCTGTGGATGCTGGAAAGATTCTCTGTGACAATAACTAAGTGCAGGAGAAACACTGAGTCTCATAGCCAGGAACAGAAAGATGGAAAGAAAATGGAGTATTCCCACGGGAACTTCCAGGCAGGCTCACCGGGTCTCAGTCCTACCTGCCCCTGAGACCCAGAAGCTGGAGACCCCAGTGAGCTCCTGGGGTCACTTCTGAACAAAGAAGTATTTCAGCAAGCAGGGGCTAGATTAGGGCAGCTGCCAGCACCCACCCACATGACTATTAGATCTTTCCTGAATGTTTATTTGAATGAACTTGATTTTTTTTAAAAAGCCTCTCTTCACTTAAATACAACTCTTTCTCTTCTCCATGGGTCTCTTTTAATGTGATCTGAGTGTAAGCTTCATTTTCACCAACTGAAGTCTTTATCTTTAAAAAGAATCTACTATGGAAGGTGCAGGAGCACAGAGCTCCTCCCAGGGTCCAGGAGGAGCAAGGGAAGGGGAGTGTTAGGGGACCTGATCTACACCCCTCTCCCACACACCCCGGAGGGAGCTATTGGAATGACCATCCTTCTCACCCTAGAGCAGGCCAGGCTGGAGCTGGGGATCCCAGGTTAGAGTAGCATGCACTTGCCTGCAGCTGTAGTGGGGAAGGGGATCCCTAGGTCACACCCCACGATGGCTGAGATGCTGAGTTCAACCCAGCTGAAGGGGCAGTGAAGTCCTGGATGCAGGCCCAGTGCAGGCAGCACCGATGAAGCCTAACCCACCTGCCTCAGCTCTCCAGGACTTGGCAAGCCTGCCCAGTACAGGCCGGGGGAGAGCTGGCTCCCAGCCAGACAAAGATATGGAGCTCTGGGGGATCTCTGGCCTCGAAGAGGCAGTGGAGTGAAGTAAGGCTGGGGCAAGAGAGTACAGCATCCAGGAGGGGACAGAGAAGGTGGGAAAAAGGGGACAAGGACCCCAGCCTCCACCCCACAGAATCTTCAGACAGCTGAAAAGGGCAGGAGACAGACAGACGGGCCTACGGGGAGGGTTTTCTCGCTGGCAGACCGAGGGCAAGGGCTGCAGACGAGTCCCTTGGATCCTCCAAGAGGCCAGAGCCAGAAGTGTTGATGCTTCTGGGAGGTCTGGTGGCTGTGCGGGCATGAGAGGAGAGGCCGAGGGAGATGGCTGTGGGAGCAGAGCCTTCGCTTTGGGGAGAGAGGCAGGGGAGATGCTGCAGCAGGAGAGTCTTAGAGGTCCCACAAGGATGGGTGAGGTGAAGCTGAGAAAATAGTTTACCTTTGCCAAATCCAAATTCTCTTTCTGTTAACCCAGCAGAGGAGAAGCGAGACTTATCTGAAGGACTCAGGTGGGGAGGGTGTGAGGAGGGGGTGTGAGGGAGAATATTCCAAAGAAAGTGTCTCTGTGACTCTGTCCATTCTCTGCTCTGGAATCCGTGGCCTCCAGCGCTTGGAAGAGAAAGTGCAAAACTCTCAGTCACGGATTCACGGTCTCTAAACACTCGGGTCCTCCCTGCCTTTCAAGTGGCATCGCCACCCCTCACCACACAGTCTTGGTGGCCACTAAATTGATTGATTCGTTACCCCTCAAATATGCCCTGCCCTTTCCTCACTGGCCACGTCCAGATGGCTCTCTTCCTGCAAGAAGGTACCAATTGGGGAGCAGAAAAAGGAGCCCCATATGATGAGTTATCTTTCAGGACCTACCTGAGTTTAAGCCCTAGCTCCATCCCCTACCAGATGAGGGGGTTTGATCAAGCTACCTGACTGTTGAGCCTCAGTTTTCCTCATCTGCAAATGGGGCTTCTCTGCCCTGAGCCACATACCATGCACCACCTTTCCCTTCATCTGTCTCATGCTTTACTGTTCTGGGGTATTAGTTGCCTTTCTGAAAGCAGAGCCAGTCAGGTCACTAATTAGCACATTTACTGCCCCGGGACCTCTCTCCTTTGTCTTGTCTGCCCTTTGGAGACAACAGAACAGCTCTTGAAGCTCCACCGTACTTCCTGGGACACTGCCTCCCTTCGGGTTGGGTTCTCTATTGATGACTCACGGTAACCCAGCCCTCGAGTCCTGAGGGCAGAGCCCTGGGCTCCTGCATGCCTACCCCACCACAGACCCTGGCAAAATGCTGAGCCACTCCCGACTGAGTGGAGGCACAGGTGCAGAGAACCCATTCCGGCCCCTTCTTGGAGGAAGTATTCAGACGAGAACAAGGAAGTGACAGTGGCTGGGTGGGACTCCCTGAGCTGGAGGAGGTGCCAGGCCAGGCTGGCATGGCCCATGGGGGCACCGTACCAGTGGGGAGGAGCAGTGCGGCCCAGATTGGGAACGAGGGTTATCAGGGGTGTGGTTCTGCAGAAAGCGTCCCTGGCTTATCGCTGTCTTTGCCAACTGAAGAGAGACGCACTCTTGGAGACAGAATTGGCAAGCTCCATAGCTGGCTGCTTTAGCGGGAAGCAGGGAAGGAGTCAGGGGCCAGAGAAAATCAGGGATGGGTGTTACATAGCCAGATCTTTAAGCATCAGAAAGAAGTCTACCAGACCCATAGTGGTTGAGATGTGGCAGAGGATGGTCAAGATGGCCCTATCAGCTCTGGAAGGACCACCCAATCAGCCTGAGGAGTCACCACTGAGCCAACCCTTTAGAGGCCTTAGGGGGGCTGGTCATGTGTGCTTTGGTGTCCTCTAGTGGACATATGTGGTACATGCATACAGGCTTGCAACGGGTTTTACCCACATTTTAACCCTTTGCTTTTTCTCTTCTCCCTGCACCACCCTTCCTGGTCAATGACCCCTTTAAAACTGCAGGCAGGCTTGAGCAATGACATCAGCTGTGGAAACATGAGAATCACCTCCCAAGCACTATGAAGGAAAGAGTTTATTGACACACAATTATCATACTTGTCTGATCCCAGGCAAATACCAGTATTTGCTCATTGAAATTTGACTCAACCTCACAAGAAGGAGAAGGAGAAGGAGGAGAAGAAGGAGAAAACCAACTTCCCAAGTTATATATCTGACTTTTATTATTACCTCTTGGGATCCATGTCTGAGGTCCTCAGTTTCTAACTCACCTACCAACCGAATGTCATAAACCTTTGTAAGGAATTGATGGTGCGGGGAACTGTGAAAATAAGGAGAGTGGGCCAGAATCATTCATTCCTTCACTCACTCACTCATTCAGTCAGGGGTTATTGTTGCCTCCCTTGTCCAAGCCAGGCACCGAGGATGCTGGATGCAGCTGTGGCATTATGCTAAGAGACCAGCCTATGAAATCAGCAGACATGAGGCTGAATCCCAGCTTTGCTTTCTATAAGCTTCATGACATTGAACAAGTATTTACTCAGTTTCGGTTTCTTCCTTACTTTCTCAAACAGTTAGAGATGACAGTACCTCCCTCATAAAGCCATTCGAGGATTGAATGAGTTGTAAATGTAGTAAAGCACTCAGCTCTGAGAGTGGCCACAGCTGCTCCTGGTGTGCAGAGCGGCCACCAAATCTGGGAATGATGCGAATGCATGATAGGATAGCTGACATTTCATCACAATACAAAATGAAATCATATTGTCTATGTTTCCGGACCTTACAGCCACCTTATGTCACCTCTGCCCTTGATGAGTTTTCATTCTAGACCAGTAGGTCTCAAAGTGTGGTCCGCAGAGAGGCGGCAGCATCATAGCCTGGGAACCTGTTAGAGATGCAAAGTCTCAGACCCTCTGAATCAGAAACTCTATGGCTGGCGCCAAGCAATCTGTTTTGACAAGCCCTCCAGATGATTTTGATGCACACTCAAGTTTGTGAACCACTGATCTAGGGAAAATGACACATGTGTAAACAAAGAATTGCAATACAGGTGGGCTCTCCTGAACAAGTGACACAATGAGCAGTGTCCTGAAGGAAGAGCAAGTGTTCACAGGTGGACACAAGCCATGTTAGAGGAGGGATTCCACTAAGAAAGGCTGGGGGCATGGAATGGAGTTGTGTGTTAAGGGAACCACAAGCGATTTAGTCTATCAAAATGGGGTGTGTGGGGAGGCTGGAGAAGCGGGGTTGGAGCCAGATTACAAAGCCCTTTCAAGTGCCTGAGTAAGGAATTTAGATCTTATCCTATAACTGATGGGGAGCATGAAAGGAGTCTAAAGGAGAATGATATGACCAAATTTGCATTGCAGAAAACAGCACTCTTAGGATTTCCCTGGTGGTCCAGTGGGTAAGACTTCACACTCTTGATTCAGGGTGCCTGGGTTTCATCCCTGGTCAGGGAACTAGATCCCTCATGCATGCCGAAACTAAGACCTGGTGCAGCCAAAATGAAAGAAAGAAAGAGAGAGAGAGAGAGAGAGAGGGAGAGAGATGGGGGTGGGGAGAGAGGAGAGAGAGAAAGAAAGAGAGAGGGAGAAAAAGAAAGAGAAAGAAAGAAAGAGAAAAAGAAAGAAAAAAGTACTCTTGCAACTGCGCAGTATGGCCTGGAGGCAGGAAGATGAGTTGGAAAGCTGCAAAATGATCCAGGTGAGAGCCCATGCGGGCATGAATTTGGGTGGTGGCCATTGGGACGGTGAGAAGTGGGTGGGTTGAGAGATATTTAGGAGGAAAATTGACAGGACCTGGGGGGAGGGGTCTGAAGGTTCTGCTTTGGTGGCACTTCTGACAAAGATGGAACCGGTGTTGGTGATGGGAAGGCAATGAGTTCAGGACTAGAAAGGCTGAATTGGGGGTGCTGAGGAGAATGCTCTGGGCTGGTAGAGAGGAATTAATTATGCCTCTATTGTTTATCTCCCAACATTTTTCATTCATTCATTCATTCATTGCACCAAATATTGGGTTCCTGTCTTGTGCCAGAAAGGTTCCAGGACAGAGTGGAACACAAAATAGCCAGAATCTGCTCTCAGGGCTGACACAGCAGTGGGGGACACCAACAATAAAATAAGTAACGGAATACATAAACAAAAACCTTTCAGGTAGCGGTAGGTGCTATGAAGAAAAATAAGGGGAACTAAGGAGGAGCAGGAGGGAACTTCAGAGGGTCCTCAGGAAAGGTCCGCTGAGAAGATGACACTTGAGCTCAATGTTAAGTAGGAGCCAGATGTACAAAATGGGAGGAAAGTGCACCCAGGCAGAGGGAACAGCAAATGCAAAGGTCCTGAGGTAAAAGTGAGTTTGGCCTGATGGAGAAGAAAGATGAAGATCAGCACAGCTGCCCAGTTGTGGGAGATGAGGGCAGCAAGGGGAGCGAGGCCAGACCATAGTAGTTTTTAAAGACTGATGAGATGAGGTAATACATGTGAAAGTTCAGGACTTCCTGGCAGTCCAGTGGTTAAGACTCCGTGCTTCCACTGCAGGGGGCATGGGCTCCACCCTGGTAGGGGAATTAATATCCTGTATGACATACAGCCAAAAAAAAAAATACACGTGAAAGTGCTTCATAAGGGACTTCCCCGGTGGGGCTGTGGTTAAGAATCCTCCTGCCAATGCAAGGGACATGGTTTTGAGCCCTGGTCCAGGAAGATCCCACATGCCACGGAGCAACTAAGCCCACACACCACAACTACTGAGCCTGCACTCTAGAGCCTGCAAGCCACAACTACTGAACCTCAATTACTGAAGCCCATGCACCTAGAGCCCGTGCTCTGCAACAAGAGAAGCCATCACAATGAGAAGCCCGTGCACCGCAACCAAGTGTAGCCCCCGCTCACCACAGCTAGAGAAAGCTCGCACGCGGCAACAAAGACCTAACACAGCCATAAATAAATAAATAAATAAATAAATAAGAAAGTGCTTCATAAATGATCTCAAGAACCAGGCACACATAAAGGAATACTAAGGTGGTATCTTCAAGGAGAAAAGAAGTTAAGTCTTAACCGAAGCAAGGAGTTTGGCTCAATTTCAGGAAAAGCTCAGGCTATAAGAGCCATGTCTTATCAAAACAACTTCCAAAATGGATAATTTCTCCATTTTTGTTGTTGTTTTTGTTTAAAAATATGGTCAACAGCCGAGCTGATGGAAGTGCCAGCTGGTCTTGAGGTGGGAGATGGACCTCTCACGGCACAGACAAGGAAGGCGAGGAGGAGGGAGGGTAGGAAGGAGGCTCTCCCTCGCCGGCGCGGTGTTTGTGCAGCTGCTCTCCACCAGTCCTGCAGGCCTGGGCACGCCTGCCTCACCCGTGGGAACAAAGCCAGGACCCAGCCCGGTTGGAGGGTGGAGAGACCCAGGCCAAGGCAGAGGGAAATGTCTAGCTGGGTAGATGTGGAGCAGCCCAGCCCAAAGAGCTGCCTTCTGCTTCCACGGTTACATCCAGGCAGCTTTCCCAGGTTCACCTTAAGTTGCTGAGAACATGAGCTACCCCAGCCAACAGAGGGCTCTGACCAACCCCCAAGGGGAACACAGAGCCCAGACACACACCCGCCAGCCCCAGGATGGCAAATGCCCCCATCCAGGAGGGCAAGAGTGACATTGTCCACATTGCCACCACCTGACCTGCCCAGCTCACACCTTCCCTCCAACCAGCTCCACTTCCCACCTCTCATGACACACCGTGCTTCATCTCCTTCCTCTAAACTTTTGTCCCAAACGTCTAGAACAGCCTCTGTCCTCTACTCTGTCCCTCCCACCCACATAGCCCAGCCCAGAGCTCCACTCACCCCTCCCCACCCCATCTCAGAAAAATTCCCATGACTGACACTGGCCCTCTTGGACGAACGTACACACAGACACACACACAGACACAGACACACACACACCCTGGGCTTTATCTGCAGTGCTCGCTTGGAAGCTTTGACATCTCCTGGCCACTCACAGACCCCAGCAAGGCCTCTAGCAAGACCCTTTAACTATCGCCCTGCCCAAGGAGGCATCAGGTACAAAGACAAAGGTAGAACCAACAGCAAGACCAGAAAGAAACTCCATTTTACTCACTTGATGAAATACACAGCTCCTTCCTGGGTGGAATCCATCTCCCAGCCCTTGGGCAAACCTGTGAGGAAGCAAGATCACAAAATCACCCTCTCTTCCACAAGCCCAATCTGCACTCTGGAAGGATGGGGGCCAGAACTAGGAAAATTCATAGATAAGCCAGTAGTGTTCAAACAACAATTTAACCCTTTTCCGTCCACTATTTCTATCAGTCTGGGTTTCCAGCAAATAAGAGAGATGGCAGTGGGGGGGGGGGGACATCCCCCATCAATGAGCAGTAAAGTGACCAAAGAGATCACTGCTTTGCAGGCTTTGCTCATTCATTCAACAAACTTTTATTGAGCATCCACTCTGTGCCAGGCCCTGTGCTGGCCCCCAGGGATATAGCAGTGAAGGCACAGATGATTGTCCTGGAAGGGTCCTCAGGATCACCCCTGCTTATATCACAGAAACAGAAGCTGGAGCCAAGAGTGGGTCACTTGCCCCAGACCTTATGGATGATTAGCACCCAAGATTAGACCAGGACTCGAGTTTTCAAATCCCAGACCAGTGTTATTACCTCCAGATTCTGCTGCTTCTGGACAAGACACCAAGGACAAGAAAATCAGTCCCAGAAAAAATGAAGAGACTTAAAAATTTTTTTTCTTAATACTACCTCCGAAAAAATTTATCCATGAAAATGCTCAGAATGGAGAATCACTGACTTGCAAAACAAGAGAGGACTGAATAGCCAAAGAAGCTGACCTTGGCTCGAAAGCATCTAGGCATTCCTCCAGGTGGGCGCAGCCGCTGCTGGACAGCTCCAGAGAGACACAGCCCCTCCTTCTCCAAAGAGCACTCTGCTAGCCTCCACCTCTGCCCCCCCTCCCAAAACAGCCACCCTGGCAGAGCCCTGCCTCCCTGGCAAACCCAAGGCAGAGGAGGAGGGGTCTTCTGAGAAACCCGAGAGAATCCAGTGTCAGAGGTGGGGACAGGCAGGGTACTGGTAGAGATCGTTCCTTTGGGGGTGCAAAAGCCCTGTGGCTGACACTTTACAAAACAGGTGAGGATTCTCTCAAAAATCACTGCCACTTTTCTGATCAGTTCAAACGTTTACCTTGTGTACGAGGTTTTATAAAATATGGCTATTCACTGCTGGTCTGAATCTCTCCTGCCATGTTATCAGCTGCCTTAGGGTACGAGTTGCTGGAAAGCAGGGCTTGGGTTCTACAAAGTGGTGGGCCCAGTTTATGTTCACTCATTTCACTCACCCCTAAGTATCAAGGGTATGTATTTCCATACCTGCTGCTGCTGCTGCTGCTGCTGCTTCGATGCAGCAGGGCAGCCAGCGGGCCCACCTCCCTCTCAGGACTTGGTCCATAGAAATCGTTAACACCAGCTGTCACTTAGAGCTTCCTTCCTCTAAGGTACACATTTCACCACTACTAGCATATCTAATCTGCACAGCAACATTATACAATAGGCATCAGCCCAAACATTTTTACGGATGAGGAAACTGAGACCCAGAGAGGTCAATCAACTTGCTTAAGGTCACACAGGAAGTGTCTGGGCCAGGATGTGAGTCTGGTCTGCTGCCTCCAAAGCTCACATTCTCTCCTCTGTGCTGCCCCATAAATGCTACTTGTTCCCCTCTGTCCCTGTGCGAGGATGTTCCCATTCAGAAGGGCGTGGGTTGGCAGCCTCCCCAAATAGAGGGATCCCCACTGGGTCAGAACCATAAATAATCCTGCCAGTGTGGTGTGCCTGGGAAAGAGGCCAGCGTGGATTATGTCCCCTGCCTTTTCCAGCAACTTCCCTCCACACTGCCCTCTCTGCCCGGGCAACACCAAGAGTGCTTATATTCCTGTCCAGGCGGAGTGCCCGCTAAGGCAGCTGCCCTCCCAGCAAGCTTCAGGGGCATCTTAACCCCTTCCCAGCCTTGGACAACCAGTTAGCTGCAGCCAAAAATGAAAGAATTGGCCCACAGACTTGCATGCATCCTCTAGCCTTACCTAAGGTCATGGTGAGCTGGATGGACTCAAACTGAAAACAGCCAACACCAACCCAGAAGAAGAAAACAGCCCCAGCCCTGGGGTCAGGAAGCTTCACTTCAAGTCAAAAATACAATAGTGACAATAACAATAGCAGTCACCACTGTTGACAGTGACTCTGTTGCCTAATCTGTGCTACAACATTTTGAGATTCATAATCCTATCCCCATTTTACAGATTAAGAAGGTGAGTCCCAGAATTAAACCACTTGCTCAAGACCACACTAATAGAAAGTTGAGCCAAGATTTCAGCTCAGGTCTCTCTGTCTCTAGAACTTATGCATTTAACCCCAATGCTGCTTTGCTTATTAACTGAGTGGCCTTGATCCAGGCACTTCCTCTCTGCTCTTCCATTTCCCTACCTTTAAAATGAAGGAGTCAGACTCCATGATCCCTGAAGTCCCTTCTGGCTCTAGAACCACAGTGATTCTAGTCCTGAATCTAAAAGAAAGTAGGCTCTGGGCAAGTCAACACCTTGACCCAGCATGTCCATGAGTGACCGGGACTCTGTGTGGTTGGGTGAAGGGCTGGAAGGCCAGAGGGGTAGGGGGTTTCCAATGCTGTGGCTCCCACCCCTCCCTTTATTGGCCTATAGTGGTATCCCGAAGAGGAGGATGGATTGTTCACTTGAAGTACCGCAGGCCTTCTGACTCTTGGTGTCTCCACCTCTTCAATTTAGAATAAAATCATCTTTGCCCAGAGGGGTCCTATCTTCCCCACTAGGCTGGGAGGTCCCTGAAGGCTAGTAATGGAGTCTTCTCCATAGTAAGCAATCAGTGTTGGCCCTGTCCCCTTTTCTTTCATGTTCCCCTCAATGTGAAGCAGTTCCTGCTAGTCATGTGGGGTTATTTAAATTTAATTTAATTTAAATAAAAAATTCAGTTCCTAGGTCACACTAATCACATGTCAATTGCTCAGTAACCCCATGTGGCTCATAGCAACTGTACTGGGCAGCACAGAAAGAGAACATTTCCATCATGGCATAAAGTTCTATGGTCCCGCACTGGGGGCTAGGGTTCTGCCCAGTTCGGGAGCTCTCAGGACGGAAGGGATTTTCTGACTGGGCACAGGGGGATGGGAGAAGAGTAAGCTCTTTCTCCTCAAAGGTCAGTCCCAGATACTAGTCATGGGGCTGGAAGTTTGAAAAGACCTCAAGGTGAGCATCAACCCTCCTGCAAAATCCCCCACATGGTGGGCCAAATGCTCAGCTGAGTCTGTCCCTGGAGAAAGGAAAAGTCAGAAGCAAAGTCAGGGTAGGGGGTTCCCACAGCCACCTCAAGCCATTGCCTCCTCATGGATTGCAAAGGCAGGGGTAGATGAGATCTTTACCTGGGCTGGAGGAGTGTCCACTCTGGATGGGTGATCCCGTACCGGGGTGCACCCAGCTGGTTGACTTTTCTTCATCACTAGAGAAGACCAGAAAGAACATGTTAGATACAAAAGAGGCTTCTCTGAGGAGGACACCCATCTCCACATTCACATCAGTACTGACTGTCTGATCCAAGACACCTGACATGGGGGCACCCAGGCTGCCTTCATTCACTCACATTCACAGAGCACTTACCTAGCAGACTCTGGGGATTCAGAGATTTATAATCCTGGATCCCTGACCTCAAAGAACATCTAACTCACCGGGGAAACAGACGTGTAAAAAGATATTTGGAATATGATGTGATGTGAGCTATATAATCCCTACTATAGCTATGCAGAGAGAGCATTTCACCATCAGAGAAGGGAGTACTCCCTGGATGGAGTTAAGGAAGGGGAACACCATGAAGGCTTCAAGGAGGAGGTGACATTAGTGAATGGTGAAGCCTTGTGGGACGTACATGGAAGGTTCTTAACTGGCAGCTTCTCAATGGATAAGAGAAGAGGAGGCTGGGTGAATTGACAGTCCCTGAGTGTCTGCAGGGCTGTATACCATCATTCACAATGGTCCCTCACATTAGGAATATTATAGATTATGAATCTGAGGTTCAGAGAGGTTAAGTAATTTGCCCAAATTCAAACAATCAATAATTGATGAGGCCAGGATTCAGACCTAGATGTGCCCCCCCCCTTAAAACCCAAGCTCTTTTTAACATCTCACTCCCAGCAAGGTGGGCTCCCCAGCATTGCAGATCCTCTGGGCTCTAGATGCCATGGCAGATGAGTCCATTGACCTTTCCCACCAACCAAGGACACCAATATTTCCTGAGCCAGATGTATGTGGAGGAGAGGACTCCCAGATTACCTGTATCACCCAGGCTTTAGGCTGGGGCCTTGGGGTCCAGGACAGGACTCCATTCAATAATTAATACCTTAATTAATATAATAAACTCCACTAAGAAGGGTGCCACTAAATTTCTACTAAAGTAAGATATACAATAAACTGCACATATTTAAAGTGTACAATTTAATAAGTTTTGACATAGTTGTACACCTGTGAAACTATCATCAAAATCAAGATGTGAACCCTCTAGATTTTCTTTGCGCTCCTTTGTAATTCCTGTCTCCTACCCTGCCGGCTCCTGTCCTCCCCCACTCCCCGGCAGCAACTGATCTGTTTCCTGTTACTATAGATTCGTTTGCATTTTCTGGAGTTCTTAGGGTTTCATATACGTGGAATCACACAAACTAGGCTTCTTTGTCTGACTTCTTTCCTTCTTTTGTTTCTTCCATGTGCTAGCATGTGTTAGTAGTCCTTTCCCTTGCAGGATATACCTCATGTGCTCATCCCCTCACCTGCTGATGGACATTTGGGTTGTTTTCAGTTTGGGCCATTACAGATAAAGCTGCTTTGAACACTGGGGTCCAAGTCTTTGTGTGGATTTATGCTTTCTTTTCCCTTGACTCCACTAATTTTCCTCTGAGTTTGAACACCTGCTGCAGGAAAAGAGTTCCCAGATGACCCACCCCTCTGATGAAGAGAGAATAAACAAAGTCACGGGGCTCTGGAGCCATGTGCACCATTGGAGATGACCTGTGGTCTGGGCTTTGGTCCTGGGAGGCAGGGGAAGAGGAAGCCAAGGAAGGGGGCACCTCCTCTTCAGCTGCCCTGAGATTTCTGGCCCTGACCCCTTCTTCCTCTCACACTATCGGCTCCTTCAGACTTCACCGACAATCACAAGGTCACAGAGGTGGGCAAAACCCACCATTCCCTCAACTTCCTCCCCCCCGACCTTCCCCCACCCTCCAGCCGTCAGCCCCTGGTGAAAAACAATACAGTCACAGACCTTCTCCACTCTAGCTTTGGGCTGGTGGGGAAATTGTGGAACCAGGAGGACTGGGGTCATTGCAAATCCACCAGCTATAATCTTCTTCAGGGGCCCCAATCAATTGCCATTTGCCAAGTGTTCTAAGGCTTTCCCACCATCCTCAAGTCCCAAGCGTGCCTCTCCTCCCCTCCCTCTCACCCATTCTCAATGGATAATTTCACCCCTTAACTCAAGAGAAATAGAAACCATTAGGCAGGTTTCTACCCAATACACTCAACCTCCCCCTCAAACTTATCTATATTTCCACCCATCCTTTAATACTTTTCTCTACATTGGAGAAAAGGTGGCCTTCTCCCACTGAAGGCTAGTCCCTTTGCGTGGGTCACAGTCTCCATCATCTCCTGTCTTTTCTAGACCCTTTTTCTATTGAGCATAGCAGATTTGTATCTTCAACTTCTCTGTCCCTCTCGGGTCCATCACTTTAGCCCCCACTCCTGTTCGTGTGTTCCATTCTGAACCCTCTATCTCTCTCTCTTAATGCCGTCTCCCCTTCTAGCTTTCTTCTCATGTTCCTCTTCTTACTGACCAAACATCCCTGTTAGAAACTAGTTCCTTCTAACTGTCCCCACTTCCTGGCCTCCCATTCACCAATCCTCTGCAATCTGGTTTCTGTTCCCAGCCTTCCCCTGAAACCACTTTCCTAGAGGTCATTAAACACCCCCAGTTCCTAAATCCAGTAAACACTTTCCAGTCTTAAGCTCATTTGGCTTTTCCACGGTTGACCATCCCTTCCTTCTTTTATAAATTTATTTATTTATTTATTTTTGGCTGTGTTGGGCCTTCGTTTCTGCGCAAGGGCCTTCCCCAGTTGCGGCGAGCGGGGGCCACTCTTCATCGCGGTGCGCGGGCCTCTCACTATCGCGGCCTCTCCTGTTGCGGAGCACGGGCTCCAAACGCGCAGGCTCAGTAGTTGTGACACACGGGCCTAGCCGCTCCGCGGCATGTGGGATCTTCCCAGACCAGGGCTCGAACCCATGTCCCCTGTATTGGCAGGCAGATTCTTAACCACTGCGCCACCAGGGAAGCCCCCATCCCTTCCTTCTTAACACCTCTCTTCCTTGCCATCTGGGGGGCACGCTACCCTGGCCGTGGTGCTGCCCACCTCTGCACCCTGGGTCTCCTCCAGCCTGGCCTCTCTTCCTCTATCCTTTCCTTTAATGCGGTGCTGCCTGGGGACCCTCCTGTCTTCTCCCTCACACACTCCGGGGTGATCCCAGCTCTACATGAAGACTCTCCAGCCCAGGCCTCTCTCTTCAACCTCTATCCTGTACACTCAGCCACCTGTGGGACATCACTTCCTGAATGTCCCATGGGGACCTCAAAATCAACATTTCCCGGCTGGACCTGTACTTTCCCTAAAGTCTGCTCCTCTTCCCATACTCCTGATTTCTATCAAACTCAAGTTAAAAATTTTAAGATTTATCTTCAGCTCTTCCCCCTCTCACCCCCCGTTTCCCAACATTCAGGGAGTAAATGGAAACTCTCAATTCTACACCTAAAGATTTCTCCCACCTCTCCCCGCCTTTCCCCTCTATTGTCGCTGCTTTAATTCAAGTCTTTTGGACTTTGGTGATTGCCTCCTAACTGCTTCCCATACCTCAAGTTTTTCCCCTTGCCTCCCTACTCAGCCCTCAAATCATCGTCCATGCAGCTGCCAGAGAGCTCCTTCTAAAACACAGGTCTAACTATGTCACTCCTCTGTTTAAATCTCCTTTGGTTTCCTATCACCTACGGGATCAAGTTCAAACGCCTTAGCCTAACACAAAAGGCCTCTCCGAAGCTGCCCGCTTCCTACCTGCTTTGCCTCACCTTCTGCAGCACCCCAGCCACCTCCACTCCACCTCTGCTGAACCTCTCAGAGTGTTCTAGATAACCTGGGCTCCGGCAACCACCGGTGCCCTCCATCCCACAGGCCTCTGCCTCAAGGCCCCTTTCACTCTAGTCTCTCTCCTCCAGAATCAGCTCAAATGTTTCCTCCTCTGGAGGCCCCCCCTCAACTCCTCAGAGCATTAGTTCTTTCTTCCTTATGTTCCTATAGCATCATGCAAATACCTCTGGAATGTATCTTATTATTTCATAAGTAATTATTTGAGTTTTCTCTCTACCACCTTCAAGGAAAAACCTGTATCTTATTGTTTTTTATCTCAATACCTAACACTGCAGCAGACAAATAGCGGATACTCAATAAATGTCTGTGGAATGAACGACAAAAAGAAGCTGGAAGCCAAGCAAGAGATTGAGAAGAAAGATGAGAAAAGCCAAATTAACCACTTCGTCAGAATGCCCAAGAAGCTTGAGGAAATCCAGATTCCAAGGCCCACCCCAGATCTTCTAACTCGGACAGAATCTATGGAGGCAGGGCTTGGGAATCAGCCTTTTAAACTAAGCTCCTTGGGTGATTCTTATGGATTCTAAAGTCTCAAACCACTGACCAAAGGGACTCCAGTTTAAATCCTGGAGAAGTTCTGTTATTTAAGAATCTGACATAATGGATTTAATTTCTAAGACAGTATAATTACAACATCAATTTTGACCACAGTAATGATAACTACAGAAGAAAGGCCTACAGCAAATGTGGAAACAGTAACACCAACAAGAAACCACTGGCTGCCTGCACTCCTGCAAAGGCACTTTGGTACAGGGAGGAAAGCAATGCACTCAATTCAGCAGGGCCTGGGCTGGGTCGGAGCTCTGATTAACAAGTGGTTTTATCTCAAAAAAGTACTCTCAATCTCTGCAGACCTCGCTTCCCGTCTGAAACATGAGGGGGTTGCATCCAAGCCTCCTTTCAGCTCTAATGTTCTGTGAGTGGCTATCCTGAGAAAGGGAAAATCCATCCTGTGTGGGTAACAGTTCAAATGCTGTGCTTCTAGACTTGCTATATTATCGGGAAATGTCTATCGTGGCAAAAGAAACCTATAGTAGAAGTAGGCCAAAAAATAGCACCAGCTGAGCCACTCTGTTATAATGAGATTATGCCAGAGCCATTTTGGTTTATGTAATTAATATAACAGTGCTAATATATTACTGAGAGCAGCAAAGCCTCCCTCTCTCTAAAGAACACCAAATGTACTGTGGGCATCTTCTTCCCCTTGACCACAGCCCCATAAAGATGCAGGAGGGAGAGGGGTTGCCATCCGGGGAACCCTGAGTCCTGGGGTGAGGGAATGCAGGGAAGCGGGCAGTAGAGGCAGTCTCCTGGTATGTTGTCCCTTAGCCCAAGTCTTCCCGTAGGAAATGGTGGGGGAGTGGACACAAGAAAGAAAGGACTCACCCCTGTCCCTGTCAATGGCCAAAGCTGAAAGGAAGGAACTGCAGGCTGGGCACCGGCTCTAGTCATCCTCCTCGGGGTTCCCATCCTGCCTGTGACCAGGGGAGAGGGGAAGGTCTGCACCTGCCCTGCCCTGCCTTTCCAGGTGCAGGGAATGCTGAGCCTCTGCTGGACTTTGACCCACTGGGGAAAAGACGGGAGACACATTCACACAGGCATCGTGATAAACTTATTAGTCATGCCTGCTGCTCCAGCCATCGCTTACCCCGACCCTCTC
This sequence comes from Kogia breviceps, assembly GCF_026419965.1. NCBI lineage: Eukaryota > Metazoa > Chordata > Mammalia > Artiodactyla > Physeteridae > Kogia > Kogia breviceps. The sequence goes on along the minus strand of NC_081310.1, from coordinate 66,424,586 downwards.
CTGCCGGCCCCCAGCCCTGCTGCCTTTCAAGTCAGACAACTTTAAAGAAAAGAGAGAGAGGGAGAGAAGATGAAACAGAGACCCACATACTTGATGAAGAAGACTCTCCCCCCGCGGTCAACTCCATAGGTCCACCGGCCGGGCAAGTCCAGCCAGTCAATCTCATCGGCCATCTCGGTGTCCTGCAGCCCCTCTCGCTCTCTGCCCACCCGGACGCCGGGCTGGGGGGCGGGGGCCTACCGCGCACCCCCCACTCTCTGCTCCTCCTCCAGGCGGTGATGGGGGAGGGGGTCCGATGCGGTCCAGCCCGGCCCGCGGCGTAACCTCCCGGGTGCCTGGCAGGGACTCTGGCCTCTCGCTGAAGGCAGCTGGCCGCCAGCCGGGCAGCAGCGAGCGGAAGACTTAACCCTGGCCGGGCTGAACGAGCTCGGCGTGCGCGGCGGAGCCGGCCCCAGACACCTCCTGCCTCTGGAGTCTGAGCTCCCCTCCGTTTCCTTAACTTAATGACGGGCAATTAGCGCATGAGTAATTCTGCCGCTCCCCTCGCCGGGACTGCTAACGAGCAGCGCCGAGGGTTCAGTCCCCTCTGATCCCCGCGGCTGGGCAGCTGGCGGGGCCGAGCGAGCGGGAGCGCGGGCCGGAGGATCCCTCCCCGAAGGGAGCAGGTTGCCGTGCGCGAGCGAGGGTGTTGCCTCCCGCTCCCAGCTCCGAGCCCGCTCTCAACCTCCGGCCGGGCGAGCGGAAGGCGGAGCCCAGCGGCCGCTCCGAGGGGACTTCACAGCCGCGCCCCGGCGGGTCCCCGAGTCCTGACACCGGGCGCGGGGCTACCAGTTTGGCTGAAAGAGCTTCGAATCACGAACCTAAGGGACATGTCCAGCCACTGACCGAAAAAGGGGAAGTGATCAAACCTGGTTCTACTTGGCGGGAGGTTAGTAGAGGAACACAGGTCAAATGCAGGGAAGGGTGCACCGGTGTGAGTAGCAAGGGGCCCATTTTTGCTAAGGTGTCAAACTAATTAGTCTGACTGGTCTGACTTAATCCAGTCAAGCCAGTCCTTACCTTTCTTTCTGAGCACTTCCCCCAAGAAGCCTACCATGACTAAGTAGAATCAGAGTGAGATCTTAGAAACACACTCAGAAACCAACAGCTTTTATATCCCTTCCCCCTAATTTGCACCAGAAAAGGAAAGGAAAAGGGAAAAGGAAAGGAAAAAAGAGAGAGAGACAGAGAGAGAAAGAGAGACAGAGAGAGAGAAAGGAGGGAATGTGTTCTGTGGTACAGGTTGCAAGCATTCAATGCTAGCAGATCAAAAATGGTATTGCTGGAGCCTACAGTTCTGCTGTCTTTAGTCTGAATCAAAGTTGGACTCCAGTCAGCTTTCCCAGCTTACTCAGGACCTGCCCCCTGGGGCTCCAATTAGATGCACACTGTCTTAATCCATGTGTCAGACCCAACGGAATAATTAGACAATGGGAGAGACACCTGTCTTTAGAGGACGCAATGTGTCACATGGTAGCTGGCAAGTCACTGTCGAGTGAGCATACGTACTGTGAGCATTCTAGGGATTGGACGCCTGTTCCACCTAGGTAATTCCTACTCATCCCTTTGGTGTCCACCCATGTGTCACCTCCTCCAGAAAGCCATTCTTGATTCCACCCCAGGCAGATTTATATGTCCATCCTCTATGTATCATGGAGCCTTATTAATAACCCTGTAGTGGAGCTTATCATACTGTAAGGCAATCCTCGGTACTTATGTGTCTCCTTCATTGGGCTGTGTGCCCCTTGGGGCGGGGGCTCCATTTGATTCATCTGTATAGCCCCAGCACCTACCTGGGGCACCGGATTTATATCTGATGAACAACTGATACTGTCCTAACAAGAAATGGTTCTTAACTCTAACCACAGTCCTGTACTTTTGGACCCTATTTAGGGGCCTGATAAATATAACCAGCAGCACATCAGGGTGTGTGCGGGGAGAGCTTTCTGGAAAAAGAAACAACCAGTGAGCCTTCCCAGGAAACTCAAATGCTCAACCTAGGTGTAATGTGTATACATCTGATAGATACTGAAGCCAGAAGATGCCTCAGAGGACATCTCATCCAAGGCTCTTGTTTTAAATATGGGAAACAGAAGAGCGAAGAAGGGAAGGGAAGCTTCAGGTCACTGAGCAAGGATCTGCCCACCAATGTCCAGGCCAAAGCTCTTCCCATTACATCATTCTACCTCCAACACTGGAAATACACTCTGCCAACATATACAGGCTGATTGCTGGTGCCAGGTTTAAGTTGAGTCCATTCTCCAGATGCAAAAAGGAGCAAAACCCCATAATACCCAACTCTTTTCTCCCTTCTCTGATCCTACATGTTTCTAGTAAAGAAAGCTGCATTGGACAGTAAGGCAGAGCTGCACCTGAGACGCATAGATGAGGATCCTTGTCCCTTTGTAGTTCCTGAATTGGGGAGGGTGGGAGGGTCAAAGGGTCAGGCTCCTCACCAGTCCCCCATCCCCAGCCCCAGAAACACCTGTAAGCCTCATCCCGCTGACAAAGAACAGAGCCACCTACGTACCCCTGTGATATCAGAGGATCTGAACCACCGGAATTGCTGCCAAGATGCCTCCAGGGAAAATACCAGCAACCAGTGCACTCCTAGTCCAACCTGAGCAACCAGTAAGGGTGGCTTCTTGGGCTGAAGGTGGGTGGATATAGGGGACAAAATGACGTATTTTTGAAAACATGTATTACACCGCTGTCTTCTTTGAGGAGTAAGGGCTCCTGCTGATTTCTTCACAAGATTTTTGTCTTGTTTATCTCTAATCTAGCCTGGGGCTCCTTGGAACATTTACGTAGACCAAAAAAAAAAAAGCGAGTGGTTGAGAATTTTTACGCATTTGAAATAAGAAAAGAAATCAAGTTTGAAAATACTTTTCTAACTGTGGTGTATTCTCACCAGTGACTCTTTACATTCTAGTTCTTGTTTATCAATTACGATCAGGATTGATACTGCTAATAAAGACATTTTAGCAAAGAAACTAAAGACAATGCAGAAAGGGAGTAGAAAACTCAAAAATAGCTATTGGTTCAACAATTACCTGGAAGAGGAGGGTGATATGTTGAAATGAAAACCTTACATACTTTGCAATCAAGTCAGAAATTTAGCTGTTTGTTCTTCCCTTACAGCAAATTTTATTTTATCTCTTTAAAAGGCAACAAAGCATGTGGATAAAATATATCAGCAAAATTTAGAAATGATTCTGATTCTCTCATACGTTTTGAAAGCTTAAATCAGTCACTTGAATGTTATTATGCTTCTGGCTTGGTTCCAGTGGTAGGCTGAAAAACAGCCCCCCAAAAGCTGTCCATGTAAAATCCCTGGAGCCCATGAATGTGACCTAACTTGGATGTAATTAAGACAAGGATCTGGAGATGAGGAGATTATCATGGATTATTTGGGTGGGCCCTAAATTCAATGACACATGTCCTTATGAGAGAAAGGCAGGGGGAGATTTGAGACAAACAGAAAAGGAGGAAGCAATGTGACCCCAGAGGCAGAGGTTGAAGTGATGCCACCACAAATCAAGGAAAGTCGACAGTCACCAGAAGCTAGAAGAGGCAAAGAAGGAATTCTCCCCCAGAGCCTCCAGAGGGAGTGTGGCCCTGTCAACACCTCAGTTTCAGTCTTCTGGACTCCAGAACTGTGAGAAAATACATTTTTGTTGTTTCAAGCCAGCCAGTTTGAGGTAATTTGTTATAGCAACAGGGGAAATTAACACAGTACCTATAAGAAAATCATAAGTTAATGAGGACTGAAACAAATGTCCATTATTTTTACTTGTCCAATATTCAATCTTCGTTCTTCTGTTAATAGCCCCCTGAGTTTCCTTTTGGCATCTACCCTTCCGCCACTGTCCATCCACATGGGTTGATGGGCTGCCTCTACCCCCACCCCAGCTCCATTGGTTCAGGAAAGGACACATGACTCAGCCCAGACCAATGAGATTCAGTTTTAAAAAGATCTCAGAATTCTTAGGAAGAAGCCCATTATCTCTTGGATTTGAAGCTGGCAGGTATCATTTTGGTGCTGCTGAGGTCTTTATGCAGGGAAAGCTTGCTGAAAGTGAAGCCAATACAGGAGAAAGTGGAGTCAGAAGATGAAGACAGACTGGGTCCTCATATCCTATGAGCCCTAGGACCCAGCTTGCCAGAAGAGGCTCTACCCCTGGAATTTCAACTTGTAGGTGCCAATAAACACCCTTATTTGCTTCAGCCAGTTGGAGTTGGGTTTCTGACCCTAACAACTGAAAAAATCCTAAGCAGTACAAAGGTCACAGTGTCTTGTATCCCTGTTTCTTTGTTGTAACCAATGTTTCTTTGGGAAAGCCAGTGAGATAGCCACCTGCATTTCTAGTGACTTGAGAATGCAGACTCTTCCCTTTCAATAGATGGTCTTAGTGACCATCCAGTCAAAGCCCACACTTTCCCCCTAGAGGGTATTGGAGAACTCAGGAGAAGTACCCAGAGTTTTGGTGATTCCACAGGAGAGTTAGGACCACAACTCAGGTCTCCTGAAAACCTGATCAGTAGAAAGCTGTATTTCAACGTATTTGCTTTATCATTTAAACATATTTGGCCAAGAGACTCACAATTACAAGAAGATTATAACCGATACCTCTGCTCTACTAAAGAATAACCACAACAGTAATTTTTATTGAGTGCTGGTGTTAAATAGCTATGCTAACCAACAGGCTTGGTCACCAGCCACTGTTGATTATTTTACAGGAACTAGGAAGCAAAGGAAAAGAAGGCAAGGCCCTCTCTGTTGGGATTAGATATACGATATGTAAACATGCAAGAGCCCAGACAAACTAGTTGCTTGATTAAAGTCGTGATTTGATAAGGGTTTGAGAGAGGCTGTTTTTGTTATAAAAAACTGCTGAACTGGTTCTGGTAACCAGAGGATTGTGGACTCCTGAAGTTTCCCTACAGCCAGTTGAACTGAATTACATTTGTTTTGCAGATATTTATCGAGTACCTTCTGTGACCCCAGTATTCTTCTAGGTACAGAGGATCCAGGAGTGAATAAAACAGAATGTCCTTGCTCTCGCAGAATTTACATTTAATAAATACATAGTCTCGGAGGACGATGAGTCTATGGAGAAAAATGGAAAGAGTAAAAGGATAGGAGAGCAGTGGATGCTGCTATCTTATATTCCATAGATTTCATATAGGGTTGGCAGGAAAAGCCTCATTAAGAAGAAGGACATTTGAACAGAGGCTTGAAGGAAGTGAGTCAGCAAACCATGTGAAATTGGGGAAACATGTTCTAGGCAAAGGAAGTAATAAGTGCAAAGGCCCTGAGGCAGGAATATCCTTGGAGTGTTTGTGAAGTAAGGAGGCCAGCGTTGCTGAAGCACAGTGAATGAGGGAAAGAGTAGTAGGACAAGAGGACTCGTGGGGGGTGGGGTGAGGGGGAGTGAGGAAAGCCAGATCATTCCAGGCCACTGTAAGAAGATCAGCTGTTATCTAAATGAGATGGGAAACTACTGGAGGTTTGAGTGTGGGAGCAATATGATCATTGTGACTTAACAACTTTTTTAGAGGATCATTCTGGCTGCTATTTGGACTAGGGTAGAAACGGATTCCAGTTAGGAGGCTACTGCAATAATCCAAGCAAGACATGATGATGGCTTGGTTCATGGTGCTGGGGGGTAGAAGTAGTGAGAAATTGTCAGATTCTGGGTATCTTTTAAAGGTAGAACTAATAGGATTTGCCTACATATTGTAACTGGGCTATGAGAGAAAGAGAATGAAGCATGATTTGCACATTCCTTTTCCTCGTGAGTGATGAGAGTACACTCAAGGCTGACTTCCAAGGCTCCCTAGTACCTGATTACAAGGTATTTGGCCTGAGCACCTGGAAAGACAGAGTTGCCACTGACTGAGATGGGAATAGGCTGCAGGAAGAGCAGACGTGGCAGGGGAGAGTGGGGAAACCAGTTCAACTCTGAGCATGTTACGCTGGAGTTGCCTATGAGATTTCCAAGCAGAGATGCCAAGGAGGTGACTGGGTATATGAGATTAGAGTCTGTCTCAGGAGTTAAGAGATATTTGGTATTTTTTCAGCGATTAGATGGTATTAATGCCATGAAGCAGGTTGAGATAACAAAGGAAATGAGTGCAGGGAGGGAGGAGGCAGAGAACAAGGGCTGAGAACCAAGACACTCTACCTTTTAGAGGTCGTGTTAATGAAAAGGAACCTGCACAGAAGACTGAATAACAAGTGACTAGTGAAGCAGGAGGAGAACAAGAGAGAATACTATCCTGGAAGTGAGCCTTGAGTGCATTCACATCACTCACAAGGAGGAGGAATGAGCAGATGGTGCCTGTGTTCTAGAAGGGCTGAGGTTAGGGTGGGTTCTGTCTGAGCAGGAAGAGACTTCTACTCCTGTGTGCGAGGGTGGAGAGACAGCTCAGGTTATTTTTAAGTTGGTCTGAGAAGGGGCCTGGGAAGATGATCATTTTAGCTAAGGAGTCCTTGCTCACCCTAGACAGGAGTGCCTGAAATGTGCTTCCTTCAGCTGCATCGCTCATAGTCTCTGCGCTGGCTTCTCCTGGGAGTGAGGCCAGCCCAAGATGGCGGTCTGACTTCTCCTGCCAGGACTGTGTCATGGAGCAAAGAACTGGCACTGGCAGCTTCCCTGAGGGGGAGGGGTGGAATGAAATAGTCAATCATCAGCTTAAGGCAAGATATGCGGGCTGGGTGGAGCCTGGAGAAATGGTCCAGTAGTCATTGCTGATATTTCTTCTCTGGGTCTCTTCTTGAATCTACAGCTTAGGCAATGCTCTTTCTGTGCTGACTTTAATGTCTGATCTGGGGGTTTTCTAAAAAATGGCAGCTGTGCTGACTTTGGCATTTCCTGGAATTAACACAGCACTTTGGTTCAGTTTAGTTCAATAAACTTGTAAAGCACCATTATGCCTCTATCTCTGAATAGAGATACTGAAACTGTTCCAGCCGTTAGCCAACCAGTTTCTTCTCCTCCTGTCTCTGCCACCCACCAACCTGCTGGTCAGTCCCCTACATTGTTTTTTGGTTCAGCATCATCCTCTCCATCCCTTATCTCCCTCTCACTTTGGGTAACTTCAGTGCTGATGTGAATAAACCATCCAATGTCCTAACCTCACAGTACTTTAATCTCTGCAACTCCAGGGACATTCACCTCCACTCCAATAAGTTACTCCCACCCAAGGCCGTTCATTAGACTTTCTCACAACTCAGATCTACTCCAATTTGGAAAACATAAACTCTAATATCCTACTTTCCGATCACAGTTTTGGTCCTTTAAATACCCTCATTCCTTTCTTCCCTGTACACCTATTCCTTGCCTTCCTACTGTACCTTTAGTCTCATGAGTTTCCTCTTAATCTATCAGTGAAAGCCTTTTTTCACTTCCTGCACTGTTCACCCAAACTCATGGCTTATCACTTCATCCCTTCACTAACCAGTATTCTAGTCCATGTGTCCTCAGCTGTACCCACACTGAAAACTCCACTCTGGATTAATCTGCCCACTTTTTCTGCTCCAATGCCCAGAAAAATATCATATCAAGCTATTGTAGGAATTAAATACATTGATGCCCCTATCATTCACACTCTCCAGCCTTCCACAGGTCTCTTGCTGTGTCTATGGTCACTCTCAGCAGCAGACCATCATTATTCCAAGAGAAAATAGAGGCCATAAGAAGGGCACAGACTTAACCTAGAACATCTTCACTGCAGTCTTCTTCTCCCCACTGTTACAACCTGTATTTCTACCCATCTGTCTCTCTTTCCTCCTATCCAAAGCTAAACTTCCACGTTCTCATTCTTACAAGTGTCCATCCCTTACCAGATCCTCAGAAATCTTACTCAACATCAGTTATCTCCTCTCCCCTATATTTTCAAGCTTCCCCCTCTTCCAGTTCTTTCCCGAAAACCTATAACAAAGTTCAAGATTTCTACCATTAAAAAAAAAAAAAACCAGCAAAACCCAGCCCCATGCCCACACCCCACCCCAACTACCTTATCACCCACTCTCTCCTTCCTTTCCCTTCAAGTTTCTAAAGGAATGACCTATATGCTTGGTGATTGTCTAATTCCTTACCTCCCAGTTATTCACAATCTGGTTTCTGTCCCCACAGCTTCTTGAAAATAGCTAAAATTCTCTGACAAAAATAAACACTTACTGGGCTTCCCTGGTAGCACAGTTGTTAAGAATCCGCCTGCCAGGGGCTTCCCTGGTGGTGCAGTGGTTGAGAATCTGCCTGCTAATGCAGGGGACACGGGTTCGAGCCCTGGTGTGGGAAGATCCCACACGCCGTGGAGCAACTGGGCTCATGAGCCACAGCTACTGAGCCTGCGTGTCTGGAGCTTGTGCTCCGCAACAAGAGAGGCCGTGATGGTGAGGGGCCCGCGCACGACAATGAAGATTGGCCCCCGCTCGCCGCAACTAGAGAAAGCCCATGCACAGAAACGAAGACCCAACACAGCCAAAAATAAATAAATAAATAAAATTTAAAAAAAAAAAAAAAAAAGAATCCGCCTGCCAATGCAGGGGACACGGGTTCAAGCCCTGGTCCGGGAAGATCCCACATGCCATGGAGTAACTAAGCTCGTGCGCCACAGCTACTGAGCGTGAGCTCTGGAGCCCACAAACCACAACTACTGAGCCTCTGTGCTGCAACTACTGAAGCCCGCGCGCCTAGAGCCTGTGCTCCGCAACAGGAGAAGCCACCGCACACACCACAACGAAGGGTAGCCCCCGCTTGCCGCAACTAGAGAAAGCCTGCGCACAGCAACAAAGACTCAACACAGCCAAAAATAAAAAAATAAATGTATTTTAAAAATAAAAAATAAAATCAACACTTACTTCCAGGTTGCCAAATCCAACAGACCCTTTTCATTCTCACCATAGGTGACACTTCTTATGTGTTTGACAGCTCTGGCCCTCCCTCCTCCCTGCACTGGGTGCCCCATTTGTTTCACCCCTCTTCACCCCAGCCATCCTGAACCCTTACAGTTGACTATCCTTTGTTCCTGTGGCCCTCTCATGCTGAAGAACTCTTCTCTGTTTTCTCCTTCAAAACGCAGCTCAGGAAGGATCCCTCTGCACTGGCTGCGTATCCTGTGTTTACCGCTGTTACAGCACTCATCGTGTATGGGATTTCACTCTCCTGTTTCCCTATAGACAGAAACTCCCTGGGAACACGGACTCTCTTTTAAATCTACATTTTTGTCTTCATTTTACATAGCAGCATTTGAAACAGTTGACCACCACAACCTTCCTGAAGTTTTTTGTTTTTTCGCCAGGCCTTCATGACACCATGGTTTATCTCCCACTTCTCTGGCTATTCCTTCTTCATTTCTTGGGTAACCACTTCTCCTTTGTTTAACCTCAAAATGTTGGAGTATCCAAACTCTACCCTGGCCTGCTTTTGTACTCTCTCTACATACTCTCCTTAGGTAATCTCCAGCATGCTGCTGGTTCCCAAATTTCTATTTGAGTCTGACTTCTCCCTTGGGCTTCAGATACAGTATCCAATTGCCTACTCCTTCTAGGTGGGACATGATGGAAGCTTGGACCAGGTGGCAGTGGAGGTGGAAAGAGGGTATATCTGGAAGGAGGGATAGCCAACTGATTGAATATAGAATGTGAGGAATAGAAGGAAATCTAGGGTGACTTCTATTATGATTAGGATGACCTATTAGGATGACGAACCATCTCGGTTTGCCTGAGATGGAGGAGTTTCCTGGGACATGGGGTTTTCAGGGCTAAAAGCAGGACAAGTCCCAGGCAAACCAGGACAGTTGGTCACATTACTCCCTAAGTTTTTTGGGCCAAGCAATGGGGTGATTGTTGATTTTGCTATATTCTGAGATAAAGAATACTCAGGGAAAACTGATTTTTTTTTTAACATCTTTATTGGAGTATAATTGTTTTACAATAGTGTGTTAGTTTTTCCTTTACAACAAACTGAATCAGTTATACATATACATATGTTCCCATATGTCTTCCCTCTTGCATCACCCTCTCTCCCACCCTCCCTATCCCACCCCTCTAGGTGGTCACTAAGCACAGAGGTGATCTCCCTGTGCTATGCAGCAGCTTCCCACTAGCTATCTAATTTACATTTGATAGTGTATATATGTCCCTGCCACTCTCTCATTTCGTCACAGCCCACCCTTCCCCCTCCCCATATCCTCAAGTCCATGCTCGAGTAAGTCTGTGTGGGAAAACTGATTTGAAGGTGTAAATCATGAGTTCTGTTTTGGCCAATTGAGTTTAAGATGCTTATTAAACATCACCTTCCTCCTTGTCACCAAGCATAGTAAAGCTGTCCCACTGTAATTTCTCCTTCTCCTTCATCTGACCAGCCACTGAATCCTGTCAACTATAATACCTTCATGACTCCCCCTTTCCAGTCTAGCCATCTCTCTGGTTGAGCTCACTACTTCATACCTATACTTGTACAAGAACATCCTACTTGATCTCTCTATTCTAGTTCAATCCATCTGCCAAATGACCCAAGAGCTATTCCAAAAGAACCAGTCTGAAAATGTCACTGCCTTGCTGGCTTGACGCTTTATGTAGAAGGAAACAGACCAAATCTCTTAGCGTGGCCTTCAAAGTACTCTATCATTCAGACCCTGCATAATAAATCTTATTCTCCGTCCCATAGAAACTATATCCAGCCTGACCAGCCTATTAATCATTTCTCCAACATGCTTTCTATATTCTTCCATTTCTACCTTTTCTCTAAACCTATTTTTTCTACTTGAAATGTCCCTTGCCTCTCTATCCTTTAACTTCCCTCTTTCCCCAACATTCACTTGATCAAGAGTACTTATTTTTCAAAGTCCAACCCTATTTCTATTAATATTTACTAAGAGAATGAGTGAAGAATTATAGTTAAAGGTATGGACTCTGGAACCAATCTGGGTTTAACTCCCAGTTCTCTGCCATTCCCTAGTTGTATAACCTTGGGTAGGTTACTATGAGTCAGTTTCCTCATCTGTAAACTGGGAGATATATACATATATCACATAGTACATACGATGTGAGCGTTTGGTATTATTATGATGTGTGAAATGCGTTACTAAGAGCTTTTCATACATTTAGTCCTCCCAATTGCTCTGAGAGGTATTATTATTCCAATTTTAGGTATGACCCCCCTAAAATTCAAGTAATTTACTCAAGGGCACACAGCTGGTGGAAATGGGAAACCAGAATTCAAGCCCAACTCCGTCTGGACAAATGCCTAGGTTCTCTTCATAGCACTGGAAAGAGCCCTGGGAATGAAACCAGACAGGATTGATCCTTCAAACTTCCTCTTAGATGGAGTAGGCAAAGAAGAATGTGTGCTCTGGGAAAGAGTACAGAGAAACATAGAATCATGAGGAAGTAACATTAGGATCAGCATCAAAGGCAGATGATAAGCTAGTATGTTTACCCCTCAAGTAAAAAGAAATGACTAGATAAATTACACATGATTATGATCCCAATAGCAATACCAGGTTATATTCCCAATAGCAATATCAGAATTGTTACAGGGAAAAGGTAAACTGAAACTGTTAACTTGAGGAAACAAATGCTATATCTAACTTTTTTTTTTGGCTGTGCTGGGTCTTCGCTGCTGCACGCCAGCTTTCTCTAGTTGCAGTGAGCGGGGTCTACTCTTCATTGCAGTGCACAGGCTTCTCATTGCAGTGGCTTTTCTTGTTGTGGAGCATGGGCTCTAGGTGTGCAGGCTTCATTAGTTGTGGCACATGGGCTCAGTAGTTGTGGCTCGCAGGCTCTAGAGTGCAAGCTCAGCAGCTGTGGCATACAGGCTTAGTTGCTCCATGGCATGTGGGATCTTCCCAGACCAGGGCTCGAACCTGTGTCCTCTGCATTGGCAGGCAGATTCTTAACCACTGTGCCACCAGGGAAGTCCCCTACATTTAATATTTTTAACTCCAAAGGACCTAGCACAAAATCAGGGACTCAAAGAGTTTAAGAGCTAGACGAGACAATTTTCAATCTCCTTAAAATATGACTGACCATTTAAAGCAAAAAATAATAGCAATGCACTGTAGGTTTATAGCTTTCATATCAGATAAAGGTATTACAACAGTAGCATAAGGGACAGGAGGGAAGAAATGAAAGCACACTTTGTAAGGTGTGTGTGTGTGTGTGTGTGTGTGCGTGTGTGTGTGTACACATGAAATGGTATAATATTATTTAAAGGTCTACTGTGATGGGTTAACCTATATATTTAAACATTACAATAGCCACAAAAATGAATCAAATAAAGAGGTATAACTAACAGGTCAATAGTGAAGATAAAATGGAATAACAAAAAAATACTCAACCCAAAAGAAGGCAAGAAAAGAGAGAGAAAGGAATGAAATCAGATGGGACATATAGAAAACAAAACATTAAATATAAGTGGTCTAAACACTTCCAATTAAAAGGCAGACATAATCATATTGGATTTAAAAAAATCTCACTATACACTGTCTACAAGAAACCTATTTTAAATACAAAGACAGATAGGTTAAAAGTAAAAGGATGGTCAGACTTACAGCTATGGTGGCATGAAGAGATTGTCAAATCCTCTCCACCAAAAGCAAACATAAAACTAGACAAAATTGCCAAAAAGGAATATCTCAGGGCTCTGGAAATGAACCAAAGCAGACCCTGCCCCCCAAAATGAGAAGTGTTTATTCTTGAAAAACTGCTAGAGCTTTGGGTATAAAGTATTAAAGAAAGTGTGTTTCTCAACCTCAGAACATAACATTTGGGGCTGAATAAAGCTTTGTTGCAAGGGATGTCCCAGGCATTGTAGGACATTTAGCAGCATCCCTGCTTCTACCCACTAGGTGCCAGAAGCATCTCCATAGTTGCAACAACCAATAATGTCTCCAGACATTTCCAAATGTCCCATAGGGAGTAAAATCAGGAATATAAATAATTATGAATTTGTATGCACCTAGCAAAGGGCCCCAAAACACATGAATCAAAAACTGACAATAGTGGGGGCTTCCCTGGTGGCGCAGAGGTTAGGAATCTACCTGCTGATGCAGGGGATGCAGGTTTAATCCCTAGTCTGGGAGAATCTCACATGCCATGGAGCAACTAAGCCGATGCACCACAACTACAGAGCCTGCACTCTAGAGCCTGCAAGCCACAATTACTGAGCCCATGCACCACAACTATTGAAGCCTGTGCACCTAGAGCCTGTGCTCTGCAACAAGAGAAGCCACTGCAATTAGAAGCCCATGCACTGCAATGAAGAGTAGCTCCCGCTTGCTGCCACTAAAGAAAGCCCACGCACAGCAACAAAGACCCAACACAGCCACAAAAAAAGAAAAGAAAAGAATAATGTTGCTGTTCCAAAGTGGGCAGCCTTGTAACCCATTAGATAAAGAGCAACCTTTAAAAAAAAAAAAAAAAGGCATTGGTTCAAGATGGCGGAGTAGAAGGACATGCACTCACTACCTCTTGCAAGAGCACCAGAATCACAACTACCTGCTGAACAGTCATCAACAGGAAGACACTGGAACTCACCAAAAAAGATACCCCACATCCAAAGACAAAGGAGAAGCCTCAGTGAGATGGTACAAGGGGCGCAATCACAATAAAATAAAATCCCATAATGGCTGGGTGGGTGACTCACAAACTGGAGAACACTTATACCAGAGAAGTTCACCCACTGCAATGAAGGTTCTGAGCCCCAAGTCAGGCTTCCTAACTTGGGGGTCCAGCAACAGGAGGAAGAATTCCTAAAGAATCAGACTTTGAAGGCTATTGGGATTTGATTGCAGGACTTTGACAGGACTGGGGGAAGCAGAGATTCCACTCCTGGAGGGCACACACAAAGTAGTGTGCACATTGGGACCCAGGGGAAGAAGCAATGACCCCACAGGAGACTGAAACAGACCTACCTGCTAGTGTTGGAAGGTCTACTGCAGAGGCGGGGGGTGGCTGTGGCTCACCGTGGGGACAAGTACACTGGGAGCAGAAGTTCTAGGAAGTACCCCTTGGTGTGAGCCCTACCAAGGTCCACCACTAGCCCCACCAAAGAGCTGGGTAGGCTTCAGTGCTGGGTCGCCTCAGGCCAAACAACCAACCAACAGGGAGGTAACCCAGCCCTACCCATCAGCAGACAAGTGGATTAAAGTTTTACTGAGCTCTGCCCACCAGAGCAACACCCAGCTCTACCCACCACCAGTCTCCCCTATCAAGAAGCTTGCACAAGCCTCTTAGATAGCCTCATCCACCAGAGGGCAGACAGCAGAAGCAAGAAGAACTACAATTCTGCAGCCTGTGGAAGGAAAATCACATTCACAGAAAGATAGACAAAATGAAAAGGCAGAGGACATTTTACCAGGTGAAGGAACAAGTTAAAACTTCAGAAAACAATGAAATAAAGTGGAGATAGGCAACCTTCCAGAAAAAGAATTCAAAATAATGATAGTGAAGATGATCCAGGACCTCAGAAAAAGAATGGAGGCAAAGATCAAGAAGATGCAAGAAATGTTTAACAAAGACCTTGAAGAATTAAAGAACAAGCACCTAGAAGAATTAAAGAACAAACAAACAAACAAACAGAGATGAACAATACAATAACTGAAATGAAAAATACACTAGAAGGAATCAATAGCAGAATAACTGAGGCAGAAGAACAGATAAGTGACCTGGAAGACAGAATGGTGGAATTCACTGCCGCAGAACAGAATAAAGAAAAAAGAATGAAAAGAAATGAAGACAGCGTAAGAGACTTCTGGGACAACATTAAACGCATCAACATTTGAATTATAGGGGTCCCAGAAGGAGAAGAGAGAGAGAAAGGACCCGAGAAAATATTTGAAGATATAGTCAAAAACTTCCCTAATATGGTGAAGGAAATAGCCACACAAGTCCTGGAAGCACAGAGAGTTGCAGGCAGGATAAACCCAAGGAGAAACATGCTGAGACACATAGGAATCAAACTGATAACAATTAAAGACAAAGAAAAATTATTGAAAGCAGCAAGGAAAAAATGACAAATAACATACAAGGGAACGCCCATAAGGTTAACAGCTGATTTCTCAGCAGAAACTCTACAAGCCAGAAGGGAGTGGCATGATATACTTAAAGTGATGAAAGGGAGGAAACTACAACCAAGATTACTCTACCCGGCAAAGATCTCATTCAGATTCGATGGAGAAATCAAAAGCTTTGCAAACAAGCAAAAGCCAACAGAATTCACCACCACCAAACCAGCTCTGCAAGAAATGCTAAAGGAACTTCTCTAAGTGGGAAACACAAGAGAAGAAAAGGCCCTACAAAAACAAACCCATAACAAGAAAATGGTAATAGGAACATACATATTGATAATTATCTTAAACGTGAAAGGATTAAATGCTCCAACCAAAAGACACAGGCTCACTGAATGGATATAAAAGCAAGACCCATATATATGGTGTCTACAAGAGACCCACTTCAGACCTAGGGACTCATACAGACTGATAGTGAAGGGATGGAAAAAGATATTCCATGCAAATGGAAATCAAAAGAAAGCTGGAGTAGCAATACCCATATCAGATAAAATAGACTTTAAAATAAAGAATGTTACAAGAGACAAGGAAGGATACTATATAATGATCAAGGGGTCGATCCAAGAAGAAGGTATAACAACTATAAATATATATGCACCCAACGTAGGAGCACCTCAATACATAAGGCAACTGCTAACAGCTATAAAAGAGGAAATCAACAGTAACACAGTAATAGTGGAGGACTTTAACACCTCACTTACACCAATGGACAGATCATCCAAACAGAAAATTAATAAGGAAACACAAGCTTTAAATGACACAACAGAGCAGATAGATTTAATTGATATTTATAAGACATTCTATCCAAAACAGCAGATTACACTTTCTTCTCAAGTGCACACGGAACATTCTCCAAGATAGATCACATCTTGAGTCACAAATCAAGCTTCGGTAAATTTAAGAAAATTGAAATCATATCAAGCATCTTTTCTGACCACAACGCTATGAGATTAGAAATCAATTACAGGGGAAAAAAGGTAAAAACCACAAACACATGGAGGCTAAACAATATGTTACTAAATAACCAAGAGATCACTGAAGAAATCAAAGAGGAAATCAAAAAATCCCTAGAAAACATGATGATCCAAAACCCGTGGGATGCAGCAAAAACAGTTCTAAGAGGGAAGTTTATAGCAATATGATCCTACCCCAAGAAACAAGAAAAATCTCAAATAAACAATCTAACCTTATACCTAAAGGAACTAGAGAAAGAAGAACAAACAAAACCTAAAGTTAGTAGAAGGAAAGAAATCATAAAGATCAGAGCAGAAATAAATGAAATAGAAACAAAGAAAACAATAGCAAAGATAAATAAAACCAAAAGCTCGTTCTTTGAGAAGATAAACAAAGTTGATAAACCTTTAACCAGACTCATCAAGAAAGAGAGGGAGAGGACTCAAACCAATAAAATTAGAAATGAAAAAGGAGAAGTTACAATGGACACCACAGAAATACAAAGCATCACAAGAGAGTACTACAAGCAACTCTATGCCAATAAAATGGACAACCTGGAAGAAATGGACAAATTCTTAGAAAGGTATAACCTTCCAAGACTGAACCAGGAAGAAATAGAAAATATGAACAGACCAATCACAAGTAATAAAATTGAAACTGTGATTTAAAATCTTCCAACAGGCTGAGGTCAAGATGATGGAGGAGTAAGACGTGGAGATCACCTTCCTCCACACAAATACTTCAGAAATACATCTACATGCAGAACAACTCCTGCAGAACACCTACCGAACACTGGCAGAAGACCTCAAACTTCCCAAAAGGCAAGAAACTCCCTACGTCCCTGGGTAGGGCAAAAGAAAAAAGAAAAAACAGAGACAAAAAATAGGGACTGGGACCTGCCCCTCTGGGAGGGAGCTGTGAAGGAGGAAAGGTTTCCACACACTCGGAAGCGCCTTCACAGGCAGAGATGGTGGGGGGAGGGGGGGTGAAAGGGGGGACGCTTCAGAGCCATGGAGAAGAGCGCAGCAACAGGGGTGCAGAGGGCAAAGTGGAAAGATTCCTGCACAGAGGATCTGTGCCGACCAGCACTCACCAGCCTGAGAGGCTTCTCTACTCACCCGCTGGGGCTGGTGGGGGCTGGGAGCTGAGGCTCGGGATTCAGAGGTCAGATCCCAGGGAGAGGACAGGGGTTGGCTGTGTGAACACAGCCTGAAGGGGGATAGTGCACCACAGCTAGCCGGGAGAGAGTCTGGGAAAAAGTCTGGAACTGCCAAAGAGGCAAGAGACAACTGTTTCGGGGTGCACGAAGAGAGGGGATTCAGAGCACCGCCTAAACAAGCTCCAAAGACCGGCGCGAGCCATGGCTATCAGCGTGGACACCAGAGACGGGCATGGGACGCTAAGGCTGCTGCTGAAGCCACCAAGAAGCCTCTGTGCAAGCGCAGGTCACTATCCACACCTCCGTGCAGCCCCCCACTGCCAGGGTCCCATGATCCAGGGACAACTTGCCCCAGACAACACACAGCGCGCCTCAGGCTGGTCCAACGTCATGCCGGCCTCTGCTGCCACAGGATCCCCCCACACTCCATACCCCTCCCTGTCCCCCGGCCTGAGTGAGCCAGAGCCCCCAAATCAGCTGCTCCTTTAACCCCGTCCTGTCTGAGTGAAGAACAGACACGCTCAGGCGACCTACATGCAGAGGCGGGACCACATCCAAAGCTGAACCCCAGGAGCTGTGCCAACAAAGAAGAGAAAGGGAAATTTCTCCCAGCAGCCTCAGGAGCAGCGGATTAAATCTCCACAATCAACTTGATGTACCCTGCATCTGTGGAATACCCGAATAGACAATGAATCATCCCAAAACTGAGGTGGTGGACTTTGTGTGATTTTGTCTGTATAGCTTTGCTTTTACCATTTGTCCTAGGGTTCTGTCTGCCTATTTTTTTTTAAAATAGTTTTTAGCTCTTGTTATCATTGGCAGATTTGTTTTTTGGTTTGGTTGCTCTCTTCTTTCTTTCTTTTTTAAAATTACTTTTTAATTTTTTAAATTTTAATAATTAAAAAAATTTTATTTTGTAATAACTTTATTTTATTTTTTTCTTTCTTTCTTTTTTTAATTCTCCCTTTTCTTCTGAGCTGTGTGGCTGACAGGGTCTTGGTGCTCCAGCTGGGTGTCAGGTCTGTGCCTCTGAGGTGGGAGAGCCGAGTTCAGGACATTGGTCCGCCAGCGACATCCCAGCTCCATGTAATATCAAACGGCAAAAGCTCTCCCAGAGATCTTCATCTCACCACTAAGACCCAGCTCCACTCAACAACCAGCAAGCTACAGTGCTGGAAACCCTATGCCAAACAACTAGCAAGACAGGAACACAACCCCACCCATTAGCAGAGAGCTTGCCTAAAATCATAAGAAGTTCACAGACACCCCAAAACACACCACCGGACACGGTTCTGCCCACCAGAAAGACAATATCCAGCCTCATCCACCAGAACACAGGCACCAGTCCCCTCCATGAGGAGGCCTACACAACCCACTGAAAGAACCTTACCCACTGGGGCAGACACCAAAAACAATGGGAACTATGAACCAGCAGCCTGCAAAAAGGAGACACCAAACATAGTAAGTTAAGCAAAATGAGAAGACAGAGAAACACACACAGCAGGTGAAGGAGCAAGGTAAAAAACCCACCAGACCAAACAAACGAAGAGGAAATAAGCAGTCTATCTGAAAAAGAATTCAGAATAATGTTAGTAAAGATGATCCAAAACCTTGGAAACAGAATGGAGAAAATACAAGAAACATTTAACAAGGACCTAGAAGAACTAAAGAGCAAAGAAACAATGATGAACAACACAATAAATGAAATTTAAAATTCTTTAGAAGGAATCAATAGCAGAGTAACAGAAGCAGAACAGATAAGTGACCTGAAAGATAAAATAGTGGAAATAACCACCGCAAAGCAGAATAAAGAAAAAGAATGAAAAGAATTGAGGACAGTCTCAGAGACTTCTGGGGCAACATTAAACGCACCAACGTTCGAATTATAGGGGTCCCAGAAGAAGAAGAGAAAATGAAAGGGACTGAGAAAATACTTCAAGAGATTATAGTTGAAAACTTCCCTAATATGGGAAATGAAATAGTCAAGTCCAGGAAGTGCAGAGAGTCCCATACAGGATAAATCTAAAGAGAAACATGCCTAGACACATATTAATCAAACTATCAAAAATTAAATAGAAAGAAAAAATATTAAAAGCAGCAAGGAAAGACAACAAATAACATACAAGGGAATCCCCATAAGGTTAGCAGCTGATCTTTCAGCAGAAACTCTGCAAGCCAGAAGGGAGTGGCATTATATATTTAAAGTGATGAAAGGGAAGAACCTACAACCAAGATTACTCTACCCAGCAAGGATCTCATTCAGATTCGACAGAGAAATTAAAACCTTTACAGACAAGCAAAAGCTAAGAGAATTCAGCACCACCAAACCAGCTTTACAACAAATGCTAAAGGAACTTCTCTAGGCAGGAAATACAAGAGAAGGAAAAGACCTACAATAACAAACCCAAAACAGTTAAGAAAATGGTAATAGGAACATACATATCGATAACTACCTTAAATGTAAGTGGATTAAATACTCCAACCAAAAGACATAGACTGGATGGATACAAAAACAAGACCCATATATATGCTGTCTACAAGAGACTCATTTCAGACCTAGGGACACATACAGACTGAAAGTGAAGGGATGGAAAAATATATTCCTTGCAAACGGAAATCAAAAGAAAGCTGGAGTAGCAATACTCATATCAGACAAGTAGACTTTAAAATAAAGACTATTACAAGAGACAAAGAAGGACACTACATAATGATCAAGGGATCAATCCAAGAAGAAAATATAACAATTGTAAATCTTTATGCAGCCAACATAGGAGCACCTCAATACATAAGGCGAATGCTAACGACCATAAAAGGGGAAACTGACAGTTACACAATCATAGTAGGGGACTTTAACACCTCACTTACACCAATGGACAGATCATCCAAAATGAAATTAAATAAGGAAACACAAGCTTTAAATGACACATTAAACAAGATGGACTTAATTGATATTTATAGGACATTCCATCCAAAAACAACAGAATACAGTTTCTTCTCAAGTGCTCATGGAACATTCTCCAGAATAGGTCATATCTTGGGTCACAAATCAAGCCTTGGTAAATTTAAGAAAATTGAAATCTTATCAAGTATCTTTTCCAACCATAACGTTATGAGACTAGATATCAATTACAGGAAAAAAATCTGTAGAAAAATACAAACACATGGAGGCTAAACAATACACTACTAAATAACCAAGAGATCACTGAAGAAATCAAAGGGGAAATCAAAAAATACCTAGAAACAAATGACAATGAAAACACGACGACCCAGAACCTATGGGATGCAGCAAAAGCAGTTCTAAGAGGAAGTATATAGAAATACAATCCTACCTCAAGAAACAACAAACATGTCAAATAAACAACCTAAACTTGCACCTAAAGCAATTAGAGAAAGAAGAACAAAAAAACCCCAAAGTTAGCAGAAGGAAAGAAATCATAAAGATCAGATCAGAAATAAATGAAAAAGAAATGAAGGAAACAATAGCAAAGATCAATAAAACTAAAAGCTGGTTCTTTGAGAAGATAAACAAAATTGATAAACCATTAGCCAGACTCATCAAGAAAAAAAAGAAGATGCAAATCAATAGAATTAGAAATGAAAAAGGAGAAGTAACAACCGACACTGCAGAAATACAAAGGATCATGAGAGATTACTACAAGCAACTATATGCCAATAACATGGACAACCTTGGAAAAATGGACAAATTCTTAGAAAAGCACAACCTTCCAAGACTGAACCAGGAAGAAATAGAAAATATAAACAGACCAATCAAAAACACTGAAATTGAGACTGTGATTAAAAGTCTTCCGACAAACAAAAGTCCAGGACCAGATGGCATCCCAGGCAAATTCTGTCAAACATTTAGAGAAGAGCTAACACCTACCTTTCTCAAACTCTTCCAAAATGTAGCAGAGGAAGGAACACTCTCCAACTCATTCTACGAGGCCACCATCACCCTGATACCAAAACCAGACAAAGAGGTCACAAAGAAAGAAAACTACAGGCCAATATCACTGATGAACATAGATGCAAAAAACCTCAACAAAATACTAGCAAACAGAATCCAACAGCACATTAAAAGGATCATACACCATTCAAGTGGGGTTTAACCCAGGAATGTAAGGATTCTTCAATATATGCAAATCAATCAATGTGATAAAACATATTAACAAATTGAAGGAGAAAAACCATATGATCACCTCATGCAGAAAAAGCTTTTGACAAAATTCAACACCCATTTATGATTAAAAAAACCCTCCAGAAAGTAGGCATAGAGGGAACTTACCTCAACATAATAAAGGCCATATATGACAAACCCACAGCTAACATCATTCTCAGTGGTGAAAAACTGAAACCATTTCCTCTAAGATCAGGAATAAGACAAAGTTGTCCCTCTCACCACTATTATTCAACATAGTTTTGGAAGTTTTAGCCACAGCAATCAGAGAAGAAAAAGAAATAAAAGGAATACAAATTGGAAAAGAAGAAGTAAAACTGTCACTTTTTGCAGATGACATGATACTCTACATAGAGAATCCTAAACATGCTACCAGAAAACTACTAATAGCTAATACAGGATAACAGCAGGATATAAAATAAATGCACAGAAATCTCTTGCATTCCTATACACTAATGATGAAAACTCTAGAGAAATTAAGGAAACAATCCCATTTACCATTGCAACAAAAAGAATAAAATGGGCTTCCCTGATGGCACAGCGGTTGAGAATCTGCCTGCCAATCCAGGGGACATGGGTTCGAGCCCTGGTCTGGGAAGATTCTACATGCTGAGGAGCAAATAGGCCCCTGAGCCACAACTACTGAACCTACGCATCTGGAGCCTGTGCTCCTCAACAAGAGAGGCCGCGACAGTGAGAAGCCCATGCAACACGGTGAAGAGTGGCCCCCACTTGCCACAACTAGAGAAAGGCCTCACACAGAAACGAAGACCCAACACAGCCAAAAATAAATAAATAAAATTTTTAAAAAAGAATAAAATAACTGGGAATAAACCTACCTAAGGAGACAAAAGAGCTGTATGCAGAAAACTATAAGACAGTGATGAAAGAAATTAAAGATGATACAAACATATAGAGAGATATACCATGTTCTTAGATTGGGAGAATCAACATTGTGAAAATGACTATGCTACCCAAAGCAATCTACAGATTCAATGCAATCCCTATCAAATTACCACTGGCATTTTTCACAGAACTAGAACAAAAAATTTCACAATTTGTATGGAAACACAAAAGACCCTTAATAGCCAAAGCAATCTTGAGAAAGAAAAACGGAGCTGGAGGAATCAATCAGGCTCCCAGACTTCAGACTATACTACAAAGCAACACTAATCAAGACAGTGTGGTACTGACACAAAAACAGAAATATAGATCAATGGAACAGGATAGAAAGCCCAGAGATAAACCCACACACATATGATCACCTTATTTTTGATAAAGGAGGCAAGAATATACAATGGAGAAAAGACCGTCTCTTCAATAAGTGGTGCTGGGAAAACTGGACAGCTACATACAAAAGAATGAAATTAGAACACTCCCTAACACCATACACAAAAATAAACTCAAAATGGATTAGAGACCTAAATGTAAGACTGGACACTATAAAACTCTTAGAGGAAAACATAGGAGGAACACTCTTTGACATAAATCACAGCAAGATCTTTTTTGATCCACCTCCTAGAGTAATGGAAATAAAAACAAAAAATAAACAAATGGGACCTAATGAAACTTAAAACATTTTGCAAAACAAAGGAAACTACAAACAAAACAAAAAGACAACACTCAGAATGGGAGAAAATATTTGCAAATGAATCAAAAGACAAAGAATTATTCTCCAAAATATATAAACAGCTCATGCAGCTCAATATTTAAAAAAAACAACACAATCCAAAAATGGGCAGAAGACCTAAATAGACATTTCTCCAAAGAGCACATACAGGTGGCCAAGAAGCACATGAAAAGCTGCTCAACATCACTAATTATTAGAGAAATGCAAATCAAAACTACAATGAGGTATCACCTCACACCAGTTAGAATGGGCATCATCAGAAAATCTATAAACAACAAATGCTGGAGAGGGTGTGGAGAAAAGCGAACCCTCTTGCACTGTTGTTGGGAATGTACATTGATACAGCCACTATGGAGAACAGTATGGAGGTTCCTTAAAAAACTAAAAATAGAATTACCATATGACCCAGCAATCCCACTACTGGGCATATACCCAGAGAAACCATGATTCAAGAAAACACATGCACCCCAATGTTCATTGCAGCACTATTTTTACAATAGACAGGTCATGGAAGCAACCTAAATGCCCATTGACAGATGAATGGATAAAGAAGATGTGGTACAGGGCTTCCCTGGTGGCACAGTGGTTGGGAGTCCGCCTGCTGATGTAGGGGACACGGGTTTGTACCCCGGTCCAGGAGGATCCCACATGCCACAGAGCAGCTGGGCCCATGAGCCATGGCCACTGGGCCTGCATGTCCGGAGCCTGTGCTCCGCAGTGGGAGAGGCCACAGCAGTGAGAGGCCCGCATACCAAAAAAAAAAAAAAAAAAAAGAAGTGGTACATATATACAATGGAATATTACTCAGCCATAAAAAAGGAACGAAATTGGGTCATTTGTAGAGACGTGGATGGATCTACAGACTGTCATACAGAGTGAAGTAAGTCAGAAAGAGAAAAACAAATATTGTATATTAATGCATATATGTGGAACCTAGAAAAATGGTACAGATGAACTGGTTTGCAGGGCAGAAATAGAGACACAGATGTAGAGAACAAACGTATGGACACCAAGGGGAGAAAGTGGGGGGGGGGTGGGGGGGGATGAATTGGGAGATTGGGATTGACATATATACGCTAATACATATAAAATAGATAGCTAATAAGAACCTGCTGTAAAAAAATAAATAAAATAAAATCCAAAAAAAAAGAGAAAACATACAAATTACAAATAAGCACGTGAAAAGATGCTCCACATCATATGTCATCAGGGAAATGCAAGGTAAAACAACAATGAGACACCACTCCACACCTATTAGCATGGCCAAAACCCAGAGCACTGACAATATGAAAGGCTGGTGAGGATGTGGAGCGACAGATTGAACTCTCTGTTTTTACACTTAAAATTGGTGAATTTTATTATATGTAAATTATACCTCAATAAGCTGATTGAAAAAAAAAGAAGTCCTTAACCAGGCAAATTGGATACGAATGATACCCTGCCTAATGAAGAAGGGCCTTTCATAACACTGATCTAATTTTAATAAGCCTCATGCTATCACTTGAAAGATCAGTAATGAAGACATAACATCAACTGATTTAAAACCTTAGGTGTAAAGTCATCACTAGCAATATTAGATTCTCAAAAATATCTCAAGTGCTAAAAATAAAAATGTTTACATTAGATTACATTACTTTTCACACATTTATTTGCTTCTCTGAAACAAAAGCAATTAAATTAATTTGAATTAATAAATTTCAACCGTTGTGTGGGGTAGGGAAACCTATTCATTGGGAGAAGGAAGCTCTGGAACTTGTCACCTGAGTTAAAGAAAAGTATACTGTGCACCTAAGACATTCTGGTCCCTGTGCTGATGACCTGTCCACCAAAGAGGTGACAATCTACAGGAAGAAATGGAATTGCAAACACAATTACAATTCAATGTGATGAACAGTGATAAGAACATGTACAGGGCGCTGTGATACTGAAAAACACAATAATGAGTTCTGAGGATGTAGAGATGGAGTCATCAGGGAAGCCTTTAGAGGGTAAATGAAACCTGATGACAGAAGGTAAATATTCTCAAGGGACCCTGAGGGGGGTCTATGCCAAATGAAAGGGGTAAAAAGGGACACTGGAAAGAATGAAATCTTGCTATTTGTGACAACCTGGATGGACCTCTTGGGCATTGAGCTAAATGAAATAAGTCAGACAAAGACAAATATCGTATACTCTCTCTTATATGTGGAATCTAAAACAACAACAACTGGACAAACAAAAACAAGCTCAAAGATACAGATAACTGATTGGTTTTTGCCAGAGACTAAGTGAAGGTGGGGGTGGGAGAAATGGGTGAACTGCTGTTGCTGTTTTTGTTTAGTTTAAATCAATTTAATTTTTTAATGACTGAATGAGAAAAAGGGAAAAAGAAGGGACATTAGCTAAGGTAACTGTCATCCCATCTGGAACAACCTGGGAAATTAATTGCAACAATATGCACCTGCTTCAACCCTATGACTTCCCAGCAGGACTTTTCTTCTGTAATTCAATATTATTCTAAAAGTATTGCCATCTCTCAGGCAGTACTGGGTCACACACCCCCAGGCCAATCAAGCTGTGACTTTCAGTAGGTTGTCCTGGGGAAGGGAATCTGTTCAGAGGTGAATATCTAGAAAATATGGCAAACATAAGTAAAAAACAAACAAAAAACTCCCATGTAAATTCCTGAAAGTACAAAAACACACCTACCCTCCCTACTCAGAAACAAAAGAAAGGAAAAGCACCACAATAATACAGTTGAAAGGTGCCTCAGTCACTGCAGGCACAGGAAAATTGTATGCAAACATGTAATGGCCTCCATTCTGCACACCTGGAAGCAGATCGGAGCAGCCCCTTGGAGCCAATACCAAACCTACCAAAGAGCAGTCCTGGATATCCACCTGGCCTTGGCTACTAGCTCTAAGAGGGAAACAGGTAATACCAGCACAAACCCCAGACCAATAGTTCTTGAGGCTCTTTTCCTCTTGCCACACCAGTTGCATGTATAATTCTGTAATCAGGCACGAGTCCCCATGCTCCGAGCAATGTGGCACCCTCTCTCCTCTCATTGAGAATGACTGCCCTGATGCACAGGAATGCAATAGAAAACTGAATGCTGAACAAATAGTTAAGTGAGATAAAACCCTAACTAGAAAAACCCTAATACAAAACCCCAGCAAATATCCATACATCAGCCTCCTATATCTCACCTCCAATCTCCTAAATCGTCATATTCATCTTATTATTCCTCCATGTAGATCAGGAAGAATCAATTCATTTATTTGTGTTCAAATACAAATCTTGGTTATCCCATAAGGAACAGCCCCCATTGATGGGTAGTTACCACCAAAAGGTAGAGTCACAATGGGCCAGGCAGGCCTAGAATGGGCACAGCAGGGCAGTTGCCATCTTGTTTATACACCAAGGGAATGACCTCTAAGCAAGCAACAGCCATCAGATTAGTAATAAAAGAAATCTGTCAGGCACTCTGAGATGGCAAGTCACGCCATCTGGTGGAATCAACAGTGCATCTCTAGAAACTCAAAGCCAACCTGCAGAGAAAGGAGTAGAACTGAAACTTCTGGTGTGGTGGGAAAAATACTTTGGTACTCTTTAATTCTGGAAAAGAAAGGTCTCAGCTGATTTGCTCACATATTAACTTCATAAATTAACATGCACCTTGTTAATGACACTCAAATTAATTGATGTGGTATCCCTAAGCACAAATTTCAATTACAATTGAAATTTGTAATTACATTCTACAAATTTAGAGCTTACTACAGCTTCTCCCTAAGGACCCTTCAGTTCTGTGATTCCGTATCATCTACGGCTGAGGCACATTGGATTCTAATCAGATATGGCTGTGTTGATGAGCTCTCAGTAAAGGCTATATGGGAACTCACTTTAGGAAAAGTTATTAACTCGTTCAACAAATATCTGTGGACTATCTATAATGTGCCAACAACAGTCCTAGGCTGTGAATATAATTTTAAAAGGTAAAGATAGTGGGAAAAAAGGGTTGGAGGGTAGGGTGGGCAGAGGTCTCTTGGAGATGATGTTTGAGATCCAAACCGTCTTCTCATGATGAAATTTGTTTTTAAAAACCATTCCAGAACATATATCTAGATGAGCCTTTTTCAAAATTCTTTTGGGATTTCTGTCTGGTTTCTGCCTTCAAAGCCAATGTGTGAAGCCCATTAAGAAAAACAGGCTTACCTCAAAGCAGCATAATCCAGCTTTAGTACCACCTCTTTCTTTGACCCTAAACATCTTTGGGATATTTCTTAAAGTTAATCCAGTCTCAGTGTATATATTAACCTAGCATTATGGTGGAGAAATGTGCAATAAGTGTCTTCTTGATGGATAGTATCGCTAATGAACACATCTCTGGCAACTGTGCTGTTCTTTTGCTGTGAAAGTCCTCATCCCTCTTCTTCTAGGTAAAGATCTATGAAACAGTAGTGAAAATAAAATGTTCAGCAAACAAAGGCAGGAGGAAAGTGGAAGAAAAGGATAGTACTGAGACAAAGGGAGGGGTAATGGATTAAAGAACAAAATCTGAAAAATCACTCCAAAGCGTCTTCGCTTATAGTTCAGCTTTCTAGACCTATGTTCTCATTAGATCTCCAGGGTATCCTCTCCCTGGGTCAAGCAACCCACTTTCCATAAATCTAGTTTCCCCTATCTTTCCCTGGTGAAATTAAGGAGTCGGCCAATGGTAAAACAATAATGTGGCTCAAATAGTTACACAGTACTACCACCTCCACTGTGTTCTCCATTCCACGTGTAAAATTATTTCTAACTTCCCTGATGTCAAAACTGTCACTAATATGTATTAATTGAAAGCATTATCGGTCTTGTATGAATCCTCAAAGTGAGCAGGGTTAGATCTATTTATCCTATTTATTATACCTATTTTTGCAGAGCTTGATATCATGCTGCCTTTGTATTTTAAAGTTATAATTACCAATAAAAACTTAGCCTCAATGGAGCAAATCCAGGGAGAAAAAGACTGGTTTTTTGTATTGACCAAAGCATTCAATTAAGTCCATAAGAATCCTAAGAAACAATGTAGGTATATTCCAAATAGCCAACATTCGTGTCATAATCAGTTGAATGAAGAAATATCAAAACCTCTTCATGCACATAAAAAGAAATTCTCTTAGCTCAGAGGTATGCTGAGCAACTTACTTATTCTTTAGAATGTACCAGGATGTCTTTATATCTCTACATTACTTTTATAAATAACATGAGATAAAAATGAATATTTCCATTTTTATTTTTAAAAGGTACATAAAGGAGGGTCCAAAGGAAGTCTCCAAATGAGACCAACAAACTCCCAAATCTGTGTGTAACTATTAAAATTTCTAAGGTCAGCAATTAAATATTTGCTTTTAACTTTCTATTAAAGTAGAACAAAAAAGAAACACAGCACAACTTCTACAGGGATATCAGGATAGTCATAACAATAAATCTGGCTTGGTGTAAACATGACTATTATTATATTTTCTCCCCTTCCTGGGGAGACATAGCCAAAAATGCTTAAATTAACCCCAAGATGTTAATAGAAGTATAACCTGGGCCATCAATCCAATCTGTACTAAACATTGATTTATCTGCAACTAAATGTTAATTTCTTTCCTTCTAGTTCAGAAATACACCTCTACTAATTTTTCATTAGCTTGGAAGATCCAAATGCCTAAATTAAGAATACTATTATGCCTTAGTCCATGAACAGGCTTGCTATAGCCCAAATGTCTTTTTTTCAGGATAAGAAGTTTGTTTTTTCTGATGTTACCATCACATTTATTCAATATCATGAGATAACATTATGACTTACAAATACCATGGCTATCATTAATAATAAAGCACAAAATAAAGAAACCGAATTCCCTGATACTTAGTAGAAACACTATGCTAATTCCAGAATATGAATTTATTGCTTCTGTGAATATTATTTACTGTTTTTTTTAAAAAAATAACTTTATTTCTTTGTTTTTATTTTTGGCTGTATTGGGTCTTCATTGCGGTGCACGGGCTTCTCATTGCGGTGGCTTCTCTCATTGTGGAGCACGGGCTCTAGGCATGAGGGCCTCAGTAGTTGTGGCACACGGGCTCAGTTGCTCCATGGCATGCGGGATCTTCCCGGCCCAGGGCTTGAACTCATGTCCCCTGCACTGGCAGGCAGATTCTTAACCACTGCGCCACTAGGGAAGCCCCCAATTTTACTGTTTTCTTTGCAGAAGAAATACATAGCTGGGGCCAATTTTAGAATCAAACCCCCATTCTCTAAGAAGGGCATGTCATACGCTAAGAACTAAATTCTTTTATCTAATACCAAAATGTGGTTTACAATTATATTTATCCCCTTACCATTCCTTCCGCTTCAGTTAGCTGTGGTGTAATTTTCATGTCATATAACCTTTTTAAACCACATAAATTTGTGCAGCACCTTTAAAGTTTATAGTGCTTCTGCAAAAACACCTGATTTAATTCTGGAAATCCTGCTCAGTAATACTGAAAATAAAGTAACATACAATATAAAATTGAACCAAAATATCTTGTAACATTTAAAAATTGCAAATATATTTATTACAATTTACAGATTAGCTTAACAGTTATATACACAAATATACTTTTAGCTATAAAGTCCCAACAAACTGATTACATTTAAATCATTGGATCTGTAGAAGCCAATTTAGATGTCTTCTAGTCCCCTAACTTCACCTTCCTTAAATTATAAAAAAATAAAATCTGATAGCTTTGATTTCAAGTTAAAGATGACGAGATGGTGTTATCACATTTGAACACTCAGAAAAGGAAATTTTACTTGTCTGTACAAAGCCTTTCATATGCTACATTGATACTTAAAGCACCATCACAAAACTTTTAGGTGTGTAAAATGTTCAGTTAAAACTTACAAAGATCTTAAGACTGAAGGTTTAACTTTGTTCTAACAACTAGAATCGGAATGAAACTGGTAAGAATTCTGTTTCTTCCCTTGTCCAACTTTAAAATGGTCCCTTTTGTCCTTATCACCACCTGATCACTTCTTTTAAAGGAGGGTAGTAAATGGGGGAACTCTTCACCAAGCTTTTACATATTTGGTAGTGAGGTTGGAATCTCAAGGGAACAATTCTCCAAAATCCAGTAAATGTAAAGATATCTCATCATTTTCATATATGCAGAGGTGCAAGATTTCAGAAACACAAAACACAACCTAAGTCTCTGAAAACAGTATACTTCAGTCTGGTTTTAAAAGAATGCCTAGACATTTTCAAAGTTTTCTTTTTAAGGCAAGTGACACCTTCTTTCCAACTGATACAGCTGGTGTTTGAAACTTAGCTTATTTCCATGTTGTTATACCAGACTCTATAAATGCATTCCCTGTGATTACCTAAAATGCAGGGGCACAAACCACATTGAAGAAGGGCTCTGCAAAAATTTGACTTTTACTTGTACTCTCAGTGTGTTTACGTACGAATATATATATACACATATATATACATATTAACACTAGAGGCAGTTCTTAGAGCAAACCAAACAAATAAAATAATGACCAGGTAGATTATAAACTGAGGTAGTAACCCTGCAAGCACTTCTGATGAAAAATTTGTCCCCACTCTGAAACAAGTTCAAAATTAAGAGGTCATCTATTCTATTCATGTTTTCCATTACCTGTGATAGGAAGCACATGAAACAAAAATAGACCATTAAGGAGTTGGTTAACATTCCCTCAACCTAACAAATGCACACCATGTAGAACTAGCTAAATAAACCAAACACAATCAGTCACTGCAAAAACTTTGATTCAAAAGTAAACTCTGGTCAAGGTAAATCTGGAAAATCTCATTTCTTTTTAGTTTTTTGTGGGTTTTTTGCTTGTGGTTTGCTTTGGAAAATGAACATTGTCACTTTTGTTTATTAAAGATATTGGCTTTTTTCAAGTGGAAAAAAAAACAAAAGTAAACTTTGGGCTGAAGATATTAAGACTTTCTATTCGTTAAATCTATAGTTCTTTCCTGAAACTATAGGCCTTGCCATTACTTCTCTATTAAAAAAGGAGAACACAATAAAGTTGGATATTGACTGAAGTCTACATTTTACATTTCAAACTGGAAAATTAAGAACTGCCCATTTCCAAGTTCATGATGCCATCCTGACAGGTTTTAAAAGTGACGGTGCTGAGGCATATTAATAACACTGGTTTTCTTTTGAGAGCATATACAACAAGACCAAATTGCTCTGAGATGTCTCCTATCTTCATCCTAGGAAAATTCTAAGCTTTTAAATTTAAAAGCAACTATGATGCAATTATTACTTCTGGAGTCTCTTACAACAATTTTTACCTATTGAAGACACAAAGAACCACCCAAGTGGGAACTATAATAACATATACAGAACCTTCTTCAAAAAAGAGTTTGCAGAGAAATTAAGTATATCAGATGTTAAAATTTGGCAGAAATATGCAGCTTTCCCAATGTAACAGAAAGTACTGCACATATAGATTTTATGGCAGTCCTTGGAAATATCCTAGATAGAGCTTAATCTAGAAATAAAAACCCACCACACATTTTCAACCAGTCATTTTTAGAAAGAAAGAAAAAGAAACACGATGACACAAGATAATGTACCTTAAGTTGGTAGTATATACAAGATTATTTTCTTAGCCTTGAAGTAGAAGGGTTAAACTACTAAAATAAAAAAATATAGAGAAAACATAACAGCCCATTAATTTCAGAATGTTCGGAGGGAAAAAAGAGCCCAAAGTTTTTAGACAGGTACACGTAATTTAAATTAGAATGAAAAATGGGCTTCAAACCCTATAAATACTGTTTCCCAAGAAAATAAGTTTTCAAAGTGCAAAATTACACCTTAAGAGGTCCCCTTTTCACTTCAGCAAGCAAACAACATTCAAAAACAAATCTAACTAAACAAAAAAGGAGGATTAGAAATCACACCATCTCATCCTTCATTTTCAGGGCTTGGCTCCAAACCTGTATATTTCTGAGTGGGATATGTTGCAAAAAAATATATATTAAACTAGGTCACTGGATCCAAGTTGCACATCCTCTAAGAAAAAAGTCAAAGGACAGCTGCCAATTTTTGTTTTTAAAAGAAACCTCTCAAGTAAGAGGTAGTGTTTGCTAAGGCCAGAGGCTGTCACATCATCTTAACATTGCTCAAACACATTAAGTCCTTTGAAGCACATTTCCTGGAGTCTATTAAACATTTTTTCTCTGTGCTCAAATGTCAAGCAGTATCCAATAGCGTCTTCTGTTTCTTGAATTCGTTTCTGGAACCTGCATCCATCCCGTGCAAATTCTTCCCATGGTCCTTTTCGATCCTCATCACCACTTATATAATACTCAGTAACTTCTTCAAGGAAGGTTACCTATAAAGATATAGACTAATTTTAATCTCAAATATAACAGAAGCAAAAGGAAGGAATGAAGGGAGGGAGGGAGGAAAGAAGGAAGGGTTCTAACTGACTAGACGGCACCTGAATAAAACAGTGGGCAAATGGCCCACTCTCTCTCTCTCACACACAACACACACACACACACACACACACACACACACACAGTCCCATCCCCCCACTCTCTCTCTCTCTCACACACAACACACACACACACACACACACACACACACACACACACACACACTGAGTCCCATCCCCCATCCATTATCCGGTGAACCCCAGACTACCCCCTCCTGGTTTTGGTGTTAAAAATGAATCCAAATGGATAAGTGAAATTCTCCAGATGTTATTAATCTTTACTTTTTTTAATCTTTAGAGAAATCAATTCTGTGATACTCTTACAAATGACAAATGTTTCCAAACAAAACATTTCAGAAATATATTCCTGGAGTCAATGCTTTTATTACAACACAAAAGCTTTAACAAGATCTCACTTATTTCTATTCTTCCTTTTTCCAAAAACATATTTCACTTTTCAGTGCTTTCCAATTCTTGAATCATAAATATGTAGTATTATTCTTATATTATTACTTTTGTAATAAGAATACATAAGAGTTACTTAGTAAACAAACTGCAGAAAAATTAACACATCTTTAAAGTTATGTTACTATAAGAGAGACTGTACGGCTTCCCTGGTGGCGCAGTGGTTGAGAGTCGGCCTGCCGATACAGGGAACAAGAGTTCGTGCCCAGGTCCGGGAAGATCCCACATGCCGCGGAGTGGCCGGGCCTGTGAGCCGTGGCCGCTGGGCCTACGCGTCCGGAGCCTGTGCTCCGCAACGGGAGAGGCCCGCGTACCGCAAAAAAAAAAAAAAAAAAAAAGAGAGACTGTAGTTAAGATAAAAACCCTCTTTGTATTCCTCCTCAATATGCTATCACTACATATACATGAAATTGAGAATATTACAATATACATGATCACATAGAGTGACAGTCCCTTTTAATCCCTACTTAATTTCTAATATAGAAGTTTCTTTTTAAGATATCAAACACCAAAACTAAAAACTTGTTTTAAAATATGTTCAATAGTTACATCTGCTAATCCCAGTGTGACCTACTACTTTCATTCCCTTTACATCAGGCCAAGGAATGCCCCCGAGGACAATTAGTAGGTATGTAATACCTTAAAAGATATTGCATTCTAGTGTTACTCATTCATTGTGTCACCAAGATAAATAACAACAACAAACATTTATATAATGTTTATCATATGCCAGGCTCTTTTCAAAGTACTTAGCAATTTTTATCTCACTTAATCATCATATCAACCCTATAGGGTATGTATTACTATCATCTCCATTGTACAGATAAGGAAATCAAGGTAGGTAGGTTAACTGACCTGTTCAAATCACACAGCTTCTATGGGTGCAATACGGATTCAAACCCTGAGTCTGGCTCCACAATCTGCACAATGTTATGCCATGATACAAAACATTTTAAACTCCCAGATCTGAAAGCCTCATTCTAAGAAGTAGGCACTATCCATTATTCCCATATACCTAAAGAATGGCATGTAGTCAAAGGCTATAAATAATTTACCATACCTCAGACATAATCTTTTATAAATGTTGCTTCTAGTTCACAGTCATAGTTGAGACACATCTACTTGACTCATCTCAGTCTTATTCAATGAGCAAGCTAAAATGAGGCATGAGATTGGCCTGAGGTCCCTGAACAAGAAACAGCTACCATTTTAAAGGCAAGGCAACTATGAGTTTTAACTACTCACCTCATTTAAACCGTGCAATAATTCATACAATAGTTATTACTACTTCCATAAGATAAATAAGTGAATCAAAGCCAAGAGAGGTCAAGTTACTTCCTAGCTCTGGCTGCCTTCCCAAATCTCTTGGTCCTAACTACTGAGGAGTGGGGAACAAAGGTCTCCAGGTGCCAAGCGCTCGTTCCATTGCCCCACTTCGCTTCTTATCTATTCACTAAATAGGTCATTTTGTCAGGGACCCTTCAAAAATACAGAGGAAAACTCTTTGATGACAGCATTTACAAAAGTGTAAACTGAAATTTAATTTTTAATATGCCTTATTCTGCTTCTACGGCTAAGACATAAGATTACCACCATTTAGGGACATTTTCTACCCCTGGAAGAGTTTCAAAGTATTAAGCTGGTCATTTGGAGCCAGTGGATGGTTCTTTCCACTTGAAACTTTGATGATGCAGAATCTGAGGTCAATAATAATTTACCTACACCTTTCTCTTTCCAAATATAAGTAGAGTTAACTGAAGAAACTTTCCGTTCACAATAAAAGATACCCTGTGTGTTTGGGGACAGCACTCTCCAATTAATAACTTCAGCTGAATAAACAATAGAGAAAAAAAAAAAGCAATTCAAAAGACTCCCAAAATAAGGTTAACTTGACAATGTGTTGAAAGAGTAAAATAAAATGCTCCATGAAGTTTTAAGACTAGCCTGGGAATAGGAAGCAACTACTCAAGAAAACCATGTAAGTGACCATCATTGTTACAAATGATTATTAACCTGTAGCTGGCCAATAATAACTAGTACTGCTTTCTCAAGAAAAGGCAACACTATTTTCTGTATTGTTTTTGACTCAATCAAAATCCGAAATGTCCAAAAGTTTTTAATACTGAAATTAGTATTTTCTTTCATGGCAAACAACCAAATATGACTTGCTACTTGGTACCATCATCCCTTTGGGTTCTAACGGACAGGAATGAAGACACTGTTAATCATGTAACTACAACACTAAGTGTCTGCAAACACCACATTTATTACCATTTAAAACTCTATGGCTATAATAGAACCTTCTCAATCTCCAGAATTAAATCGTGTACACACAAGGTTTAATTTTTCTGTTTCTTAAAAAAAAAGTGAAAAGTTGAAGCTTGGAGAAAAACAGCCCAGAGCTGCCAATCCAAAAAACAGCACCTTGGAGCTAACATCTATACAATGGCACCTCCAATTCAGACAGGAACAACACTCTAATGAGAGAAGTGGGGGGTGGGGGGGAGGCTCATTTCTCAATCCAAGTTTATGAGCTTGCAGTCCTTCCTCAAAAATATGCACTATTATGCCTCCAGGAAAGTCATGCTGATATCCTTAACCACATCAGAACAGGCAATACAAATTATCAGGCATGTTAAAAGAAAGAAACAAACCTTTTTTCTCTGGATATGTGTGTGTCTTTCTCCAGAAAGAACCCCACCCTGTACCAAGTCTGGACATTCACTTCCTCGGCTCCCTGACGGTTGCACCTTACAGGAAAGTAAGGTGTGACACTCAGAAATGGCCACAATAGATTCAGACGGCCTCTC
This sequence comes from Kogia breviceps, assembly GCF_026419965.1. NCBI lineage: Eukaryota > Metazoa > Chordata > Mammalia > Artiodactyla > Physeteridae > Kogia > Kogia breviceps. Next base: position 66,388,793 of record NC_081310.1, on the reverse strand, counting down.
TGAGTCTCGACAGCCTTTCCAATTTTTCCCTGATGTTTGAAAAGGAGCCTTAAAGTTTAGAAGGTTGTAGGGGTCATCGGAATTAAAGAAAGAGTTCCACAGTTTGAGACTCTCTGCTTCATCTGCACTAGATTCCCAGTCATCTTCTTCTCCAGAATTATGGTCAGGAGACTCAGGAAGGCTTGCAGTCCGGGGAGGATTTTCTAGATTAGACCTGTCAGACAAATCCGTCTCTGAGTCAGAAGGGTCTCTGGGAAGATTTTTGGCAGCAGTCTGAATTGTTGCTGTGAAGTTTTGGGGATTATAAGGATCGACACTATAGAAAGAGTTCCAGAGGTGGAGCCCTTCTGAGTCTTGTTCAAGGTCTGATTCTGAGAGTGAGCTATCGCTATCAAAACCATCATCCTCAGCGTCGTCATCCCAATCCTCACCTTCTGAATCAGAACTTGTTTCCAGGTCACTGGCTGCACCTCCCAAAATGTAATCTATCAATTTGTTGCTACAGGCTGGTCTGGCAGAAATGGGAAGGTCATCGTCTATGTCTGAGGAGTCAACTACACTTACTTGGTCCTCTCCAGGCTCCTGCTCTGTAGGAACCTCACAAGATAGACAGCCTTCCGAGGGGCCCTGTCTTTCCAAAGCAGGGGGAACCTCTTTAGTCAACAATTCTCTTTTCTCCTCAGTGGGTTCCTGAGCGGTGCCGGGAACGGTTCCAGCAGCGGGAACACACTGTGTTGCACTATCTCTGCGGTGCTTCAGATCCATCCGGAGCAGGCTGTGCTCCTCCTCCAGGCTGTGGTAGCCATGATCTTGGTCAGGGGTGGGTAACGCTTGGCCCTTGCTGGCCTGCTTAAGGAATTCCAGCCGCTTCATGCGAAGATGGTGGATTTCGGGCAGCCCTTCTCTGGAGAGAGGCGCACATCCCTGCAACGAGGCGCAAGCCATCTCAGCGCTGAGCGGCTGGGGATGAGACGGGACCTCATCCAGGCAGCCGCTCTCTGGGCTCAGCGCCTGGAAATCGACCAGCTCGCCACTTCCAACGCTGCTCTGATAGCTCAGCTCTACCCGGGGCAGGCAGTCCATATAGGAGGGGCTCAGCAAATAGGAGACGACGTTGCCATTGCTTAAGCTCTGAACGTTGAGAGGCCCGGAGGGCGAAGGGCCAAGTTCTCGGCCGGAGAACAGACTGGCTTGGAGCTCCACTCCCCACAGCTGCTGACCTAGGAGAAAAGCATGGGCTGCGGAGTCCAAAGTTCCTCCCTTGGCTTTAAGTTCCAATTCTAGATCTGGGGACGAGCACTGCCAGTGGATGCCCTCCTCTAGCCAATCGAGGGGAACGGCGGCCGCGTCAGCCGAGGGGTCGAGCCGCAGCGAACTCAGAGACTTCGGCGCCGTGGGGGCGCCGGGTTCCTCCCGGGCCCTCAGGGCTCTCAGCACGCTGTAGCCTCCAGCAAAATCTAGCCATCTGGTCGGAATCATTCCACCGAAAAGCTGGCTCCAGATCAGCAGCTTGTGAAGCAAGCCGGGGAGCGGCGCGAAGAGTTGGGAAAGCAGCTGCATCCACGAGCTGCGCCGAGCCTCAGGCGGGGGACAAGCAGACAGTTTGAGATCCCCGGAGTGTTCCGGGGCAGGAGGTGCGGGGAACTTGGAAGTGCCTGGTCGCGAGCGCCGAGAGAAGAAGAAGGGCAGCCACAACCGGGAGTCCGCCCGCGGGGCGGCCCGTTCCCGCGATCCGTCTGCTGCCGGCTCCATCTCCGTGTTCTCGACAGTCTCTCAGGGAGGAACGCGGAGCTCAGCGGCGGGCGGCCGGGAGGAACTCCAAAAGGCCTACAGAGTCTCAGCCTTGCCCAGCGGCGGAGTTGATGCCCCTGGCCGATCCCCGGGCCAATAGAAGAGCCACAGAGGAGAGCGGCTTCGGCCGCGGGCGGCAGACCACAGTCCGGAACGGCGGGCACAGGACGCGGCGGCCGAGGCGACATCCATCCTGGCGGAAAGGAGATGCCCTAGTCCTCTCCAGCCCTCTCCAACATAGAAAGGAGCCCTTCCGCTGCGGCGGCGACTTGCCAGGCGAGACAGATCGTGGAAAAGCCCCTGAGCTAAGCGACCCCGGAAGGGCTGGGCCGGCGGACGGGTGGAAGCGAAGCTCAAAATGGCTGCAGGGCCAGCGCCGAGGCAGGACGCCTCCTGGCAAGCGCACGAGACGAAGGGTGGCGGACGGCTACGCCACCAGCTCAGGGCCGCAGAACGTCACTCGCAGGATCAGGCGGGCGGGCCTTTCTGCACTCTTCCTTGTGGCCGCTGATTGGCCTCGTTCAGGTCCTTGTCGGCTTCCTTACTCTCGGTAGACGCAGCTCGCGCGAGGGAGATTGCATCAGCCGAGCCCAGGCTCTACGCGTGCGCACTTGCTGCTCGGCGGTCGCCTAGGAAACCGCCCAGGTCCAGCCCCCATTCAGCCCCCGTCCAGCCCCTCCTCCCCGCCCTTTGGGCCAAAGGGAGCGGCTTAAAGAGGTGGAGAATTCCCTGGAAGCCTTTTAATGGCCTAATACACACCCAAGTGTATACAGATATCTTAGACTTGCATATATCTATGCAACACTGGGGTTCCAGTGTTGTTGAGTGCTAAGCAGATCATCAACCTAAGATCTTAGTATAATAAAAGTTGGGAAATGCTGTGTAGATACATATCTGGTGTTAACATTAGTAATGTGGAGTGATTAATAAGTCTTAAGTGAAAAATGAATCATTATGTATTCCTGCCCCCTAGGTTTTAGGGTTTCTAACCAACGGTTTAGCTCTACCTAGGATCTAGCTTTGAGGTCTTTCAGCATCCAACCCACATATGTCTCATAAAAAAGTGAACTCATGTTTCTCAGGTGGTGTCCCTGTTAGACAGTTCCCTTGGTGGGTCAAACTGAAGTCACAGAGGAGGAAAGAAATGGAGCCCCCAGAACTGTTTACTCTCTTTTATACTTCCCATTCAAGTCATATTCAAGTCATATTTGTATCCTGAGCTCACAGAACCACAGGATACAACACCCAAAGAAGGAAGCACAGACCATTATCCTTTGAAAAAATTATGTCTCATAATCTTTGTTGCTACATTTGATTCTCTCTTGTGAGTTTGGTCTTAGTCCATTTCTTTATTTCTGCTAAAAATTTTTAATCAACACCTCTGAAGTCAAGTATCTGTTACCAAGGGAGTGTAGCAGTTTTGAGCACTGGGGACAGCAGTAAGATCTTTTAGGAGCCAGGAGGAAGCCAGCTGCTCCTCTTTGTTGGGACTGTTCAGAGAACAGCCACTTCTTTCTAGGAAACTAAGAGGTCCTCGATTTCTGTGGTTTACCCCTTTTTATCTTATTATCCATATCTCTGGAAATATCTCATTTACAATCTTAAGAACTTCAGAACTTCAGAAAAAATGTATTAATAATAGGAGTCAGTTTAATAATAGACCAAGAGATCCAAGTATGCAAATTAAATACTCAAAGCTTCAGTGGGTTGTTGAGTGAACTAAATTCCTAATATCGTGCCTACCCTAGATAGAGTAGGGGCACAAACATCAGCTAATATTTGTTATGTAGCAGCTAACAATTGTTTCACATCACCTGCAGAATAAAGGCTCTGTACAGTCTGTCCTTCCACTATACTTTTCCAGCCTTCTCTTCAGTAACTTCCCTTCATGCAGGTTACACTCTAGGAACACTGGGCTTGTTTCATGCCACTATTCACGCTGTTCCTCAGCCAAGAAAGCCATCACCTCCTCTGTTATACACCTACTCATGCTTCAAGGTCCAACTCAAATGGCAACACCTTCTTGAAGTCTTTGCTGACCTTCCCAAAATTATATTGTTATACTCTATTAGACCACCACACTATATATCCCTGTAAATGTTCTTCTCTCTTGCTGCTCAGCTCCTTGAGGGCTGTATGCCAGTAGTTCCCAAAGTATGGTCTGGGCACCCTTGGGGATCCATTTTAAGAACCTTTCAGAGGATCCTCAAGGTCAGAAATATTTTCATGATAATACTAAGCTGTTATTGTCCTTTTTTTAAAAAAATTAATTTATTTGCTTTTATTTTTGGTGGTGTTGGATCTTTGTTGCGGTGCATGGCTTCTTATTGTGGTAGCTTCTCTTGTGACGGAGCACGGGCTCTAGGCACGCGGGCTCAGTAGTTGTGGATCACGGGCTCTAGAGCGCAGGCTCCGTAGCTGTGGAGCACGGGCTTAGTTGCTCCACGGCATGTGGGATCTTCCAGGACCAGGGCTGGAACCCATGTCCCCTGCATTGGCAGGCGGATTCTTAACCACTGCGCCATCAGGGAAGCCCTATTTTCCTTTTTAACTCTCATTTTCTTATGAGTATATAGTGGACATGTACCTTCTAGAGGACACATGAAATGGGATCTGGCAACAGACTGAATGCAAAAGGAGATATGAGATCCTAGATGTCTTTTATAAAGCCAGATATTACAGACATTTGGGAAAAAATGTAAAACAATGCCACTCTTCTTGCTAGACTTTTTTGTTTTGAAAAAAATATTTTTTCATTAAGAGTGTTATTTATGTTAACATGTAATGGGTTTATTATTTTTAAATTAATAAATATTTTTTAAATTCCTCAGGTTTGAGTTCTAAAACAATAATTATCTATAGATATAATTTACATAAGCAAAAGTTCTTTGGGGTCCTCAACAATTCTTAAGAGTGTAAAAAGGAAGGGGTCCTGAGACCAAAAAGTTTAGGAACCACTGACCTAGCATGTTGACTGGCACATAATAGGTGCCAGTTTGTTGAATGAATGGAAGCATAATAATACTTTAAAATAATAGCATCTTCCTTATGGCCAACACTTTTACATTCCACTCTCAACTTTGTCACTAACACCATGGGCCTCCCCCCAAATATTCCTTAAAATATCTTGAATGGGCCTTTCCTTCCCCATCTAGTCATTGGATACATACTTTTTATCTTCCTTACCTTGGAAGTTACTCTAAAGGGAAAAAATGCAATCATAAAGTAGAATATGTGACTTTGCCTTGTTAGTCTCTGCAGGAAACTGAAGTGTGAACCATCTCCTGCAGCCCGCTATCAACCAGGCAGCAGAGGGAGGGCAGCTCTGTTCGCAGAGATAGCGCTATGTTGCCAGGGCTGTGTGCGTGCTGGTGAAGACAAGAAGTCTTTAGACGGGCCAGCTGACTGGCACTTTGGCAGAAGATAATTTAAACCTCAGCTAATTATGTTTATTTTTAAAGATTTTGCAGGGCCTGAGGTAAAGGGTGTATAGCTTTTCACTTCATTTTTCAGTCAGTACCACCTCCAAAATCTTTTTCCAAGTATCCCACACTCCGGAAACCACCTGCTATCTTTCCAGCTCACTGCCTTGGAATCCCTATTCAGGTACTTATCACCACCCTCCACCCCCCAAACCTCCAAACCATTGCCATTACCACTTTTTTTGTGATTCATCACCCTCCTTACCCAAGCATGAATTCCATGGTCCAGTATGAAAACTACCCCCTTGCAAAGACCCTTCATTCTTGTGTTCTACACCGATATTCTTCTCTGGCAAAACCCCAACCCTAGTGAAACGCAACTATCCACTTATTATGAGCCTACCCCCTTGCAGCTAGCCATTGCTGGAGAAAAGCACTCAGATATGCTGACTGACTCACTTCCTATTTGTAATGACAAATTTCATCCATGCCGGGCATTCCTGGATAGTTCCTTTTTTTTTTTTTTTTTTGGCAGCACAGTATGTGGGATCTTAGTTCCCAGACCAGGGACTGAACCTGCACCCCCCCGCAGTGCAAGCACAGAATCTTAACCACTGGACCTCCAGGGAAGTCCCCCCTACACAGTTCCTTAGCAGCTTTGCACCTCCTACACTGAGACTGTTTCACAATGTTTGTTCATTAAGCTGGTGGACCACTCGTATTAACATGGGTTAATATTACCTATCTTAAAACAAACAAGCAAACAAACAAAAAACAAAAAAGAAACCTCTCCTGCACCTCCGAGTTTCTACAACTACAGCAAAAATTTCTCAAGAGTTGCCTATTCTCACAGTCACCACTTTCTCCACACCTATTCTGTTGTCAGGCTACTCCAAAGTGGCTTTCATCCCCAACACTCATTAGAACAGCTCTTATCAAGATCACTAAGAACATTTTGCCAAATCCAGTTCTCTGACTTGTGGGTTGATGTGCACTCCCCTAAAAGATATTGAAGTCTTAATCCCCCAGTACCTATGAATGTGACCTTATTTAGAAATACGGTCTTTGTAAATTAAGATGAGGTCCTTATGGTGGGTCCTAATCCAGCATGACTATGTCTTAACACAAAGGGGAAATTTGGACACATGCGCACACACAGGGAGAACACCATGTGAACATGAAGGCAGAGACTAGGGTGATGTACTTACAAGCCAAGGAATGCAAAAGATTGCCAGCAAACCACCAGAAGCCAGGAGAAGGCATGGAACAGATTCTCCTCCTCAACTCTCAGAAGGAACCAACCCTGCCGACACCTTGATCGTGGACTTCTGGTCTCCAGAACTGTGAGACTGTTTAAGCCACCCAGTCTGTGGTCCTTTGTTACAGCAGCCCTAGGATATTGACAATACTTTTCTTTAGACTCCCATGACACCTTTCCCTTGGTTTCCCTACAATTTCAGTGACTCCTCCTCTTCCTCTAAATGTTGACCTGTATCAGAGCTCAGTCACCCGTGCCTTTTTTTTTTTTTTTTTTAGCCTCTCTAACCTAGGTGATCTCATCCAGTTCCATGGCACTAAATGCCAACTAAATGCTGACCTCCACTTCTAAACTCCAGACTGACCCCTCCACTGGGCTTCAGATTCCATCCTCCTACTTCTCTACTTGGATGTCCAGACATCTCAAACTTACCATGATCAAAACTCTTAACTGTGACCCACCAAGCCCATCTTCCCCATCCCATAATGCCCCCACAGTCATTTTCGCCCAGTTGCCAAGGCCCTAAACTTAGGAGTCATCCTCAATTCCTCTTTCCCTCAACCCCACATCCAATCCAACAGCAAATCCTGTCAGCTCTACCTTCAAAATATATCCAGAATTTAACTACCTTTCACCATCCCTATGCTACTCATTCCCCTCCTAGACTACTGCTTCCATTCTTGCTTCAAACAGCAGCCAGAATGATCTTTGAAAATGTAAATTAGGGTGCTGCAGTCCCTTTCTCAAAGCCTTGTAATGGCATCTGCATCACACTAAGAATGAAATCCAGAGTTCTGATGGAACTCAGTTCAAATAGCTCGCATTTTCCCTGCCCACCCCTCCCCTTTTCCACCTTTGTCCCTGAGACACAGCACTGTAATCATCTGTTTCCATGTCTGCTTCCCTAGCTGGACTCTGAGTTCCTTGAGGACGGGATCCACACCTTTGTCATCTTAGTAGGCACAGTGCCTGGTACCCACTTGACCCAGAGAAGGCCATTAGTGTTGTGGACAGACACCTCAGACAAGTCCCAGGCACCAGAATTACCTCCCAACTTAAAATGTTGCCTCGCTTTTGACCTTTCAAGTCCAGCCTAACCTTTAGCTCCCAAATCCTAACAAGTCCAGTTACTTCATTTTTACCACCTCTGTTTGAACACAGAAAATCCAGTCTCCTGGGCTTCTTTTCTTTCTCTTCTCCCTGGGCATCCCCTCTCCCCCAACTCCCCAGCTCTCTCATTCCCACTCCCTCTGGGTGGTTCAGATTTCTACCCCATTTGGCCAAGAAATTTCCTTAACTAAGACTCTTGCCGGTTTCAAGTTCTAACTTTTAAAAGGTCCATTGGGACTTGCCCAGAACTGCAGTGACATCTCAAAACCACTTAGAAACACAGCAGGTAGGTTATCGCTTATTACTGTTATTACTAAAAGTCCCTTGGAAGCCCCACAAAACTTCCCAGCATGAAATGTGACTCCACACTGGAGAGTTTTGAAAACTTCTGGGTAAACTGCTTGAACAAGGGTCACGTCACCTCCAGCTTCCATTTGGGGTTCAGTTCTGGGCTACGGCTCTGCTCTAACAACGTAATCGTTGCGTGGCATCTCAGGGGTTGTTTCTTCTCTTATGAAATGGGGTTGGTTAAATATCACTAGGCAGTAGACTTCTTAAATGCAGAGAACTATCTTAATTTATCTTTGTAACCCACAGCCGGTTACCTGGTACAGGGCCCAGGGCCCAGCTCCAAGGTCTGTATTCTTTATGAATGGAGGCACGCCACCAGGTAGCACTGGTAAGCACAGTAAAAGTTTGTTGACAGAATTGACAAATGAGCCATGTCTACTTTCCAGGGTAGTTGCAATGGAAAATGACACCATGTATATTAAAACCCTCAAGAGTCAAATAAACCTGGGTTCAAATTCTAGAGCCAAGGCCAACTGGCTATGTCCTTAAGCAAATTACTTAATCTCTCTGGGCTTCAGTTTCTTCATCTGTAAACTGGGGATGATAATACTCACCTGATCAAGTTGTTTTAAGGAAAGATTTAGCTGACACGTGTGAAATGCCTGGTGTACCACACCAGTGCATATAAGTTACCATTTGTAGAAACACTACTATCATTATTATCTTCATCTTGTACATCAGATGTTTTAATCTAAACATTTAAACATCAACAAATCTTAAAAATGATAGTTTTGTTTTTCTACACATCATTTATTAGAAAATACAATTCCAGAGAAAGTAGGAGATAAAGGATGTCTGGGGAAGTGGGTACAGTACACAGACCTCTTTAACAGGGGCATAGAGGGTCAAAGTAAAATGAGCTACAGGCAAAAAGCCAGTAACACATCTCTGGTCCATTCATCTTGAGAAGTTCCACCTCTGTTCTCCACTCCCCTAACCCCTGCCCACAGCAGCCCGCTTTATCCTTGACATTTTTAATTTAAAAGTTTAAACGTCCTTGCTGCTCTGTGGCTTCAATGAATGGAGCTTCTTTCTCCAGTTATGGAATGAGTCGGCGAAAGGGGGAATTTCTGATCCTTGGAGCTGGGGAGGGACAGTCCACATCGTATCCCCACTTAACTCCATTCCCCAATCACCGGGCACAACCGGCCAATTTAGAAAGTTAATATCAAATTTAAAGTCTCTCCTTTTTTCAAGGAAGACAACCTTTCGAAGTAAAGCACATGAGTGAATTTCAAATCCATTTGGTAGGGAATGAAGAGTATTAAGAGGTCAGAGACCCAGTCTCTCCCTTCCAGCTCAGCTCAATCCAGCCTCCTCACAACCAAAGAAAATCACTGGAAAAAAACAAGTTTTGATGGGATCCCTCACCCGCACCCCTTTTCTTCAGCTGGGGCATCCCTTTGGCTCCAGACAAAATAGGTTTATGGCCCCACAGAATGAGAGAAATTCTTATTTAAAAAAATGTGACAGAAATGGAGTTTGGGAGAGAAGCAGCAAAACAAAAGGAGTGGTGGGTGACGAGAAAAGCTTCCCAGAAACCACCCAACAGCCAGCCACGCTGGCATCTGCAGCCTAGAGGCCCATTCCTAGGGCCAAGACACCCTGGGATGAAACCAAACCTAAGGGTCGAGGCAGCAGTTTATCCCACCAGAGAAAAATGAAGGGAGAGACCTATGGGGGAGCACCCAGGCATATTCACAGGGACCAGATGACCCCCAGAAGAGCTGAATGGAGGGGTAGAAGACAGTATTCAGGGCAAGTCCTAGCAAAGTAGGGGAAGACGAGAGGAAAAACTCCCCCCAGAAGACCCCAGGTCCCTGAACACAGGTCCTCTGCAGACCTCCATACGGAAAGCCCTTCCTTACACACGTAGGTATCACATCGCTCTCCTTTGGAGGCAAAATCAGAAAGGCCCAGTGGCGCAGGCCTCAGTCCAGCTCACGCAGCCCTCCCTGTCCCTCCCGACCTGCCTCAGAGACGGAGGGCACTAACTGAGGGCCCACTGGGCCCCTCCCCAAATAATTCCTATAGATAGAAATGCAAAAACAACAAACAAACAAAATCCTAGGGAAAAGTCCAATAAGAACCTCAATCATACAAAAAGTCCAATTCCTGTTTTGCCTTCTGAGGCACATGTAAGTCCCTTCTCACAAGGCTTCCTGTCCAGTTAGGACAACGTTACTATTTCATTTTTTAAAAATAAAAATAAAGATATCCACCCACCCTCCCCCCAAATTCTACTTCTACAGCCCACCCCACACACCTCAAACCAGGCATTGCTCCCTTGACACAAGGTAAACTTAAAACTTTGCTGCACCCTCACAGCCTCCAAGGGGCTGCTCATCACAACCAACCCAAACGCAGTCTGCAGAGGAGCGGATAGCAGAGAGCATCTTTACTCTCCTTGCCTCCTACCACAGAGGCCCGATCCGCCGGGACAGAGGGAACCCCCACCAAGGGCCCTGCCCCTACACAAGGAAGGGACAAGTCAAGCAGGGAGAGTCCTCTTCCCCTGCTCTGCCATGAGCCTGGGGTCCTGGGCCACGGCTCCGCTGGGCTCATAAGGTCTCATGACTTCGAGATCCCAGTGCGAACCAGCCGGTCTTCTCCTGGGCCAGGTCCAGCTCTCGCAGGCGGATGTGCACCTCCCCCAGCAGAACGTTCTCCCAGAATCCTTGCTCACTCAGCACACTCAGCTGTAGCTCCCGCTGCTGCAGGTCTCCCTTGGGGATTCCATCATATACCAGCTGCAAATGCAAAATTGGGAAGAAAGGGAAGTAGTGAGAGAGGGAACATGGAAGGGGGAGATGCTTAAGTCTGTGGTGGTGTGATCTGATCTGGCTGAGTGTAAGACCACTTTACCTCCCCAACCAGACAGGGCCTGAGGGAATAGAGAAAGCATACAAAACCCAAGGGAAGCTTTAAAGAACCCTGCTCTTGGGGGGACTTCCCTGGTGGCGCAGTGGATAAGACTCCACACTCCCAATGCAGGGGGCCCAGGTTCAACTCCTGGTCAGGGAACTAGATCCCACATGCATGCTGCAACTGCAACTAAGACCTGGCACAGCCAAATAAAAAAATAAAATAAAAATAAAAAATTAAAGACCCCTGCTCTTAGCTCAGAGTTCAAGCAAATGAAGGCTTGTCATTGGGGCCACAGCTCATTATCAGCAAAGGACCAGCAGGCTCCTCCTCCCCACAGACCATGCCCCAGCTGTGGAATCCCTATACCCTAAGTGTCAGTACACTTTTTTACATAAAGGGCCAAATAGGAAGTATTTTAGGCTTTATAGGCCATACATTCTGATCTATGGCACGATGACTCAACCCAGCTGCTACACCATGAAAGGAGCCACAGACAAGACTTAAATGAATAGTAATGGCCACGTCCCAATACAACTTTATTTACAAACTGGCACAGCCGGCCAAGCCCAGCCCCACCCAGCCCCGTGCCCACGTACCATCTCATTGTAGGTGGGGTTGCACGTTTTTCGGGCCACTTTGGTTTTCTTCTTAGTGGTTTTCTGAGGGTCGGGAAGGAGGTAAATCTTGACATAGGGGTCGGGATCATTCCCATCCTGGAGCAGTTGCTACAAAGGGAATGAAAACCAAACAAAAGATGAAGGTTTTTCTGTCTCTCTCTCACCATTCCTGTGATCACTCCCTCATCCAGACCCTCTTCTCCCACACCTAGCTTCTTGCAATGCACCATAATTTATGTTTCCCAGCCCACTGCATTCTGCTGGAAACACCCACCATGGTAACGTTAAGGTGTCCTCCTAAAACATCAATCAGATTGCCTATGATATCCAGTCTATACTTTGTATACGAATGCTCAGGGCACTCCAAAACTTGGTCTGTTCTGAATGAACCATCATGTCCCCAGATATCTCTGCCCAATATCTTTTGTCTCTTTTGATCCAATAACCCCTAAGAGGTAGAGAAATGAGTCAGAGAGATTAAGCTGCTTGTTCAAGGTCAGCCAATGAGTGATTCACTCAGCCTGATCCTTTTAAAACTTAAGTCAGATCTTGTCACGCCTCTGCCCAAAACCCTCCAATGGCTCCCATCTCACTCACAGAGAAGCCACACTCCTGACTGTGGGACCAAGGCTCTGGTCTGCCCTCTCCAACCTCACCATCTGCTATTCTCCCCTCTGCTGCAGGGGCTTCAGCCACACTGGCCTCCTCCTGCAGTTGACATGTCCCAAGCAGGCTCCTGACTAGGGCTTTTGGGTTTAACTGCTCCCTCCGCCTGGAGCAATCCTCCCTCAGATGTATGTGCATGGCTCCCTCCCTCACCTCCTTCCACCTTTGCCCAAATACTTCCTCATCAATGAGGGTTTCCCTGGCCACTCTGCAAAATTGCTGCTAGCTTCATTCCACCCCAGTATCCTTTCTCTGCTTTATTTCTTGCCAGAGCGCTTACCACTGTCTGACTTGCCATATATTTAACTTAACTATTTGTCTGTCTGCCTCTTCCTACTAGAATGTAAGCTCCCTGAGGGCAGGGATTTTATTTTGTTTACCCTTGTATCCAGAGCCAATGTATCAGTGCCTGGCACATAGTAGGCAGTTGATGAAGATTTGTTGAATAAAATGAATGAATGATTCTGTAAGAGTGAAACCCAGATCTCTCTGATTCCAGTTCATGTACCTCCTGCTACAGACTAATGTCCCAACCTGCAAAAGTCCAGCACAGTGTGGTATTCAATAAGAGTTCCCTTCCCCTTCCACTCACAAGCTTCTTAGAATCATACCAAAAATTTAGTGATTATACTCTGCCTTGATTATGCTTGAAGGATGTCACATGCTGCCTTACCTCTATAACCAGGAAATAAGCCCCTTGGGCTTCTCCCTTATAATAATCACCATAATAATAATAATACAAGGCACGATGTCAAGTGCTCTACCTGCATTATCTCATTTAATCCCTATAACAACCCTATGAGATAGGTGCTAACATTATCCTCATTTTAATGAGGCTAAGAGTAATTGGGCTACTTGCCAAAGACCACAGGTAGTAAGAAGCTGTGTCTAGTATTGCTTGGTCATACCATAGGCCTAGCATGGTAGCAGGCCCATTGGGTATTCATTCAGTAATCTTTGTGGTTACTCTCATGAGAGGGGGGCAGAAAAGGTCTGATCAGTCAGAAAAGTACCAGAAGAAAGATAAAGATCCAAATGAGGACTGTGCATGCACTTACCAAGCCCCGAATATGCATCACCATGATGAAGAGTTTGTTGTTTTTGTAGGAGATGGACAGCTTCACCTCTCCCCCAACCTTCCCGACCGGCCGGGCCCATGTGCCATCTGTAGGGACAAAGGAAACTGAGAAAGGTCATGAGGCCAGCCCTGTCCCCATCTGGTGCCAGGCAGACGTTTCTGTTTTCTTCTGACCCCCTGCCAGTAACTCCACATCAGAGTCCTGATACCCCATCGGGTATCTGCCAAGTGGCATCTGCGAACACGACTCAGAGTTGGGTTGGGGGCGTCTATCCAATTCCAGTGTGTAAGCATATCCAGTCCCTGGGGAATCTGCTCAAGGAGCTGTGTACCCACAGCCTGAGTGGGAAACCAGATTCTCTAGCCAGTAAGCAAAGGAACAGAGACGAGTCAAGGGAAGAGAACTGGGAAGAGGCAGGGGCAGGAAAAATGACCTTTGGGAATGGTTCAGAGAGGTTGGCAGAAATGTCACAGAGAAGGCACTGTACCTGAGGACTTGGGAGCCAGGCTGGTGCCCGCAGCCTTCTCATCCCGGGACAGGGGGTGGAAGAAGGTGTACACCAAATCACACTGGAATGGAATCAGAAAACAGGGTCATTCCTCAGTAAGACAATGGCCCAGTGAAAAAAGGAAAAGGACTGTTCCACATTAAAAGAGACCTATGAAATGTGACAACCAAATATAATAATATGCAGTTCTTGTTTGGGTCATGGCTCAAGCTAACCAACTGTTAAAAGAATTTTGGAGATGACAGGGACATTTTGAATATGGACTATGTTTTGGGTGATATAATGACAGTGTAGTTATGTAAGATTATGTCCTTGATTTTTAGAGATGCATAGTAAGTACTTAGGGTAGAAGTCACGATGTCTGTTATTTACTTTAAAATATTTCATAAAAAATAGATGACTCAAACATATCAAAATAATAACTGTAAGTGATGGATATATAGGCATTCATTATACTCTTTCTCTATTTTTCTATATGTTTTGAAAGTTCTCATAATACAAATGTTTTTTAAAAAGAAAAAAAAAATCAAATAAAAGTAGGTCACATCAGGTCAAAAGCAGTCTGTTCTTGGAATTCCCAGGCAGTCCAGTGGGTAGGACTTGGCGTTTCACTGCTGGCGGGCCTGGGTTCAATCCCTGGCCGGGGAACTAATGCCTGACCCAGCCTTGGACAAAGACCATGAACCCTACTTTTGAGAATGTTTACTAAGCAATTAGGGAAAACAAAAACAAAAACTAAAATGTGTGAAAATACCCACTCTAGCATTAATAGTGAAAAAAGGGGGGAGGGGAATGATCTACATATCTTTCAGGAAGGAATGGTTAAAGAGATTATGGTATTGCAAGTTGCTGTATTAATTTGGCACACATATTTAAAGTTATGCTTACTATAAACACTTAAGTGAAAAAGGAACAGAATATAGCATTATATTTAAGCTATGACCACTATAAAACTATAAAAGTCACATTTATATACGGATAAATAGGAAGGAAACATGGAAATGGGGTTAGATGGTTTTTTATTTTTATTTTTATTTTTTTGGGGTTAGATGGTTTTTTAGGCTGATGGGACTCCGATGACTGTATTTGTCCTTATGCCCATTATAGTACCATTTGTTTAAAGAAAAATGTAGGTGGATACACACTCAGCCTGCTCAAAACCTTCCATTTCCTCAGGCTCTTGCTCACTACAAGCACCTAACACGGACATGTCTCTCCGCGTGACCAGCTGCACGTTTGTGTTTCACTGCATTTCTGTGCATAGTCCCGTGGGGCTGGAGCCACGACCCACCCACCTCTTCCTGCACACAGTCAGACCCAGAAAAGCCAAGTGCCCTCCATGATTGCCACCCGCTTCCATCCGCATCCCCCACGCTCCCCCACCCCCCACCAGCGCCAGGGACAGCCAGGAACAGAGGCAGCCACCCACCTCGGCCACCTCAGGGGCTGCGTGGATCAAGTGCCAGATGTAGCCATTTAACTCCTCCCTCCGTCGCTCCGCCACCGCCTCTCCCCGTGAGCGGCCAATCACAAAGCGACTAGGGAAGCTGGACGGCAGGTGGGCAGTGGCGACGCAGGAGGGGGAAGATGGGGAAAGATAATGAAGAGGCAACAGGATTTAGTCACATTTCACTTGCATTTTCAGTCACCCGATCTGCATTTCTCACCAGCCTCCATTCCCAGGGAACTTTCCCCGACTCCATGCCTCCCCCAGCTTCCCAGGTCTGTGCCAAGGACACACACGCAGCATCTCACACCAGACATTTCCTAGGACACGGGATGAGAAAACCAAACTGTTGAGCAGAGTCCTACAGCTCCCCAGAAGTGCCTCAGCGGCTCTGAAGCCCCCAGTTTTCCCCATCAAGGTAAAAATTCATTTGAAAAATCGCTTTTTTAAATTGTTGTGAAATACACATAACATAAAATTTACCATCTTAACCACTTTTTTAATATATATATTTTTGATATGGACCATTTTTAAAGTCTTTATTGAATTTGTTACAATATTGTTTCTGTTTTATGGGGTGGTTTTTTTTTTTTGGTTTCTTGGCCATGAGCCATGTGGGATCTTGGCTCCCTGACCAGGGATCGAACCCACAGCCCCTGCATTGGAAGGGGAAGTCTTAACCACTAGACCGCCACGGAAGTCCCTCGTCTTAACCATTTTTAAGTGTGCAGTTCAGAATTAAGTACACTTACATTGTTGTGCAACCATCACCACCATCTATCTCCAGAACCCTTTTCATCTTGCAAAACTGAAACTCTACACCCATTAAACAACTCCCCATTTGCTCCCTCCCCCTGGCAACCATCATTCTACTTTGTTTCTATGAATTTGACTACTCTAAGTGCTTCATGTAAGTGGAATCGTACAGTAGAATAATATTCCATTTTGTATATACACCGCATTTTGTTTATCTATTTGAAACATACTTTTACTCTTTAAAAGATTAGAAACTTCGAAAAGTCTTCAGATTCAGTCCATCCCCTGCCTTTAGACCCAGGTTGCTCTCCTGGCAGGTGGACCCAAGCTTACTTTCAAGGCTGGAGGAAGACCTCTTGAGAGCGTCAGAACAGCATGACCAGCCGGGGGGAGCACTTGTCATCAAACTCATTGCCAGGAGGAGAAAAGCAAGGACATGGGTCTTTTCTCCAAAGGGCAGTTTCTCACTCCTGCTGTCCTGCCCAGCCCCGATCCGCGCTCCCTCCCCAGTATCCCTCATTGCAGAGAGTAAAGGCAACAGCTACCTGGGCAGGAGGGAAGAAGGGAAGAGCAGCCGCAGCTTGTTGTGTAATTCCTGGAACTCCTCAAATGTCCTCTGGATGTAAGTGGCCTCATGAGCATTCTCTCGCATCACCTTTACCACATAAATCTGCAAAATCCAAATCTTAGAGAATACTCCCTGCCAAACCCTCTGCACCCAATGAAGGCGGTAGGTGAGGGGACAGAAGTGTGTGTGTGTGTGCGCGCGCGCACGCGCGTGCATGTGTGTTGGAGGAGTTACGCTTTCCAGAAGGAAGAGGATAAAAATGTCTCTAATGGAGACAAAGATAATATACATATGCGGCAAAATGAAAGCCAAGATTAACAAGAATCCTTGTTTCACAAGACCCTTGACTCAGAGGGAACAGCCATCCAACTCAGCTCCCTGACTGTAGGCAGTGGAGAAGGAAGGGGTGTGTGACTGCTCCCAGAACAGGGTGCTAAGTCAACTCCAGTGCCCACAGTGTGGAAGGGAAGAAACAGAACCCCAACAAGCTGGGGCAGTGGGGAGCAAGGGAGGTTCAGATCGGAGAAAACACTTACATAGCCTTTGTTGGGGTGGAAGATCTTCTCGTGGCGGCAGAGAAACACATCACTGATGCGGCCAGAGCTCTTGAGAGTGTGTGTTCGGGGAGCAAAGGAAAGGGTCAGCCGGTCGTCTGAGCCTGTGAACTTCATCTGAGCCAGGTTATGAATGAAAAAATTGAGCTTTGTGGCTACGCTGCCGAGGCTGGACTCAATCAACCTGCAGGAAGATGGGAAGAAAAGGATGTGACCACGGACCCAAGTCCCCACTGCCTAGCAGAGCTATCTCGAGAAATATCCCCTGACACCTGAGACTAATACTCAGCTCAGATCAGATCATTTGCTCTGTGTGATATCCTCATAGAGTGCAAGATTGCACATAATGGTCAGCATACAGTTTATTTCTGTGAACCTTGGGGTCTTATCTCCCCCCGCTGCCCACCTGAGCCAAAGACAGTTAAACCAAGGTAGGAAGGAATTAGGGACGCCACCGCGGGCTCACCATGTAAATGTCTAAATATTGTTGTCAAACTGAGTTTCCAGGTTCAGTACAATGGAACCTCACCAAACAAAGCTCAATCCAGAGATTTTAGTTCAAAAGGAAAGGTACTATATTAGACCCAACAGAGAAAATTTAGCTCGCTAAGTTCCAAAGAGGGTGCATAATAAAATGGACAAAACAGTAGACATTAGTATACAGGCACTTCCCTGCTTTCACACAAAGTGTGTCTAAGAACGTCAAATATGGGAAAACAGAACCATGGAATTCCATGTTTTGACAAGGGGGAAGGTTCTGATCCAGAGAGCTAAAAACTAGTACAAAATCCCTACTATACATTTCCCCATAGACAAAATCCTTCACCGAGACATGGTGAGAATGTAAGTAGGGGATCGCAATACCTCTATATAAAGGTCAGCACCCAAGTGCAGAAGGGAGACCGAGTCTGAGAGAAGTAAAATAATTTACCCAAGTCAAAGGCAAAGTTGGGACAACTGACCCATGTTGTCAACTCTAAGCTCTGCCACCGGAGCTGAGCCTCTTCCGTTTCCCTAGCCCTGCTCCTCCCAATCCGGCAGCCTGGAAATTAACTACCCAGAGTGGGCAGCACTGTTTCGTACAGCGAGTTTTACCTGGTGAAGTAGGTAGTGGCATTGGCCTCTGTGTCCTGAGGCCTCAGGGCATCGTACACATACTTGAGGTCTTCCAGGTCTGAGAGCTCAGGGATCCCACAGGACAACATCTAGAAGAGCAAAGAAGAAGAGAGAGTGCCTGTAACAACCAGGAATTCTTGCTTCTTCCTTACCATAAGGAAAGATTTTCTACAGCTAGGCTCCCTAACCCTTCTAGAGGGTGGCAGGCAGATGCTGTGGGCAGTGGCTAGCAGTCCACAGGAACTGGGGGGGGCTGGAGCAGGAAGTCAGATACCTATAGACACCATTGTCCACAGGTGGTCTGAGCCCTGCCTTTACCTAGAGCTCAGAGAAGTGGATCTCCAGAAATCCTTTGAAGCAAGACAAGGGAGTCTTAAAGATGGTGCCAGATGATAAGAAGGAGGGGTTCAGAAAGGGATGGAGCTCCTCACCAGGCCCAGAAGGTTGAGGAAGAGGTGGGTGTGCTTGCGAATGAGGTTGTAGGCTTGGCAGCAAAGGTCAACAAAATCATGGAAGCGGCTGGAAGGCTTGTCACCCCCGTTGATGACATACGCCATGTCCGAGGTGAAGACAAAGGGGGCACGGTCCCTGGGCCAAGGGGAACATACAGGTAGAAGGTCAACATGAAGGAGGAAGCCCACTTTGTGGGCTGCGTCAGGGGATGGTTCTCCTCATCCCTCAACACCTGTGTGAAATGGATAGATGAGGCTCCTCTAACATTTTCGTTTTTCTTTTCCTCCCTTAATCTTGAAAAATCCCCAGACACATCCTTCATTAGTTCCTTGCCTGTGAGCTAGTGATATTTTCCCTGGATATCTAGTTGTATTCCCTTTTGCTGTGGTTTGGGCTCATTTCCCTTTGCTCAGTCCTCAGCAGGGAGGGAGAATGGCTGGTGCCTGCCCTCTTCTGCAAGGCCCTGCAAGGACTTGACTTCTTTCTCAGTCTTCTCTTCTCCAAAGCTGCTCAGCCCAGGGACCACACTCTGCAGTGCGGGCCCTCCCATCACGGGCTCGTGTTCCAGCTCCAAACCATTTCCGCTGACCTCCCTGGCCTATGCGCACATCCTGGCTTCAGGAGACCACTTACCGCTTGATGTTCCCAAACATCTGGGCATGGCCCAGGAAACGGCCAAAATCTATGTGGAACATGTGGCCAGTCGTCTTCAGCATGATGTTGTCATTGTGACGGTCACAGATGCCCAAGACGTACGTGGCCACACAGCAGCCAGCACAAGAATAGATGAAGTTCTCTACAGCCTAGGAGAAGGCATAGGGGAGGAGGGGACATAAAGCTGGTGTGGAGGGACCCCAGGAGCACAGCCAGACTGAATTCAGCCAGCCCTGCCCCTCTCTCATGAGTCCAACAGCTCTCACATCTGCCTGTTCAGCCTTCATCACATACTTACACACTGATGCACACAGAAACTTCTCTTGTATCTTATGGGGCAAAAGGAGATGGAAGGCTTATAGGTATATCTCCACCACGTTATCTGCAATTCACCACCTTCTGCACCTTTCTTTCTCCTTGGGAAACTGGTTGGAAAGACAGTGCACTGATCTGGGAGACCAGACTTGACCAGCCCATAATCAGGGAAGACTGATGCTTACAACTTTCCCAACTGTTTGTGGTGACCCTAACTCAAGCACAACACTGAGGCAGCTGACTTAAGGGCCTCTTCCTGACCCTGCTCAGAATTCTTCCGTCCTTCTCCCTGCCCCCAGTACGACTCCCATTTCCACTGTTCTTGGTAACAGATGGATGCTAATCTAATTAAAGTCACTTCACTCCAAGGAAGAGCTGAGGCAGCTTAACATTTCTAGGGGATGTTTTACACTTGAAAATCAGACATCTCTAGTTGGTAAAATGTGTTAGAGCAATTTCTGAGTTTAAAGCAGGAGGGAAGGGAGTAAGGGGTTGGATCTACCTTATTTTATCTGGTCAGCGTTTGCCCCCTTATCTGTCTTTCCAGTAAAAATGTATGGAATTAGTGAATAGACACCTTTCATCCTCTAAACCCTCTTTGTGAGGTTTCTGGAATTCCCAAGAACTCAAGAAAGACTCATCAGCAGAGTCAACAGTTGTCACAGCCAAGTAAGAATGGACAAAGCTGGGAATGAGAGAAATCTTCATAGAACACATGCCCTTCCCACCTCCCTCTGCAAGCTTCCACCCAGCCTTCAAGGACCTTCCTTGAGTTCCACATCTTTCCCAGATCCTACCAGCCTGCACCGACTCCTCCCCATTGAGCCCCTACAGACACCATTCACTCTGAACTTAGTATTCTCACTTTCCCAGGGTCCAGGGATCTTATCTCCCAGCAGCCTCTTGGCTGTTCCACAGGCCTACTTCAAAACTACCTACACATAGAAATCCCCTGGCTACTTGTTAAATTAAACCAGCTGACTAATCCCTAGGAAGTTAAGAATAGAAAGTTTATAAAGAAATCACAGAGTGTACCTTCTGGAAGAAAAAGATGATTTCTATGATAGGGAAATATATAATTGAAAAGAAACTACTGAATAAGTATAACCCATCAACTCCCAGTCTTGACCATATCCACCAACCCGTCTTTGTGTCACAGATGTTCTTTCTACCTGAAAGGCATCCTGTTTTGCCTGTACTCTGCCACAGAGTAAATAACTAAAGTCTCATCACCTAAGTTATGCAGGGTGTTGGCTACTTACTGGCAGCAAGTCTCACTGTATAAAGAGAGCTCTCCTGATTTAAGGGGTTTCACTTATAGGATGGAGGTACTCTGTTTGCTGAGTAGGTGGCCAAGAGACAAGTATCTCTAGTTCTTTCCTTCTGGAAGGCACCATAAGAAACTACCAGCATCATTCTAACAGAAAGACTAGAAGAGCTGAGAGCTATTTTTGAAAGACTGATATTAAACATTGACACACTGAGTTAGTTTCTCTCTGTGTGTGTTCTTGTTGTACAAGATTTTATAATATTTATTATGACTGCTTATTACATTGGCAAGGAGTAATAATAATTCCAGCACCAAGCACAGTGCTTCTGTATGGTGGCTGCTTAATACCTGAAAAATACATGTTAGTATAAGTAGTATGTGGGGTTGAGGGAGGGAGGAAACAATATCACTCCTTTCCAAGGGTAGAGGACCTTAACATTTACAACATACAAGGGGTGGGTTTCGAGGGATGGGAAAGGGAAGAAAGGGTTTTCCAGGCAAAGGAAATACTATCGTCTAAAGGTATCGAAGAAATGCAAGTAGCTTCCTATACTACAGCATAAATTATCATAAGATGGGGAGGTGCAGTGGATGATACCACAGGGGCAGGCAGGGCTGGATTACAAAAGGCCTTGAGGCAATGTTGTGGGTGATGGACTCATCTTTTAGGACACAGGGAGCCTTTGAAGAATTGAGAGGAAAGGAGTGACATGAGCAGTTTGCACCGTATTTTATTTATTTATTTATTTATTTATTTAGGTTTGTTTTTGGTTTTGGTTTTGTTTTTTTTGCGGTACGCGGACCTCTCACTGTTGTGGCCTCTCCCGTTGCGGAGCACAGGCTCCGGACGCGCAGGCTCAGCGGCCATGGCTCACGGGCCCAGCCGCTCGGCGGCATGTGGGATCTTCCCGGACCGGGGCACGAACCCGTGTTCCCTGCATTGGCAGGCGGACTCTCAACCACTGCGCCACCAGTGAAGCCCTGCATCTTATTTTAAAAGACTCTGAAATCAAGCAGAGGACGGTGATGGAAGGAGGAGAGGCAGTCCAGTAGTTCAGGGGACAGAAAGCAAATGGCTGAAAGAAATGGTAAGAAGAGGACAGATTCAAGAGACATCTGGGGGACAGGGCTTGGTAAAGCAGAGAAGAGGCAGAAGAAGAAACATCAAGAAGACTCATGGCTCCGTCTTCGGTGACTGCACAGAGAGAGTCATACCATCCAGGAAACACAAAAAACAGGTTTCAAGAGGACAAGGAGAGACAGAAAGCTCGGTTTTGCATGGGTGGTAAAGTAATAAGAGATGATGAGCTGGCACAAGAAGAGTACAAAGAGCACAGCAGGCCAGGAATTAAACCCTGGGGAATGCAAACATTTAAGGCCTCGGAAGACCATCTAATTACATGTTCACTAAACAACATTCTGATTATAATTTGGCTGCCCACGTAGGTTCTTCAGGCATAAAAGCCATTGATCAACATAAGTTGGTATATGGATGGCTTCTGGTTTATGGTCATTCTCTTATGAGCTTGGTTATTATGATTTACTCTCTCCCCTAAACTTAATTAACCCAGAGGCAAGAGCCATGAAGCTGTGGACCAGCCACAGAACACAGCAGGTCACCAAGGCCCTACCTGAGGAAGGTCAGCTACCTTTTCTATCATCTCTGTCTCATATCTATCCTCAGTCCTGGCTTCCAGTTACATGCTTGTCACAAACCAGCTCCATAACTGGGAACAAATGAGTGAGTCTTAATTCACATCCATGAAAAGAAGAGTTGGATAAAATGATCTCTAAAGTCTCTTCCAACGCTTGTTCTGCAAAGCACCACTGGACTCCTCGCAGGACACAGGAGGACCTGAATAGGATCCGTGACTAAGAGGGCCTCCTCCTCCAAACTCAATCTGCCAGAGGAACTCAGCGAAGGCTTCCCAGTTGGATACCAGGGGATGTTCTTGGTCGGCTTACAAAACTCATTTGACCCACCTCTAGACATCTGGAGGCAGCAGTCAACCAAGAGTGTTTCTTTCCTCCCGATACAGCTGAGCTGCCTTCTCTGTGCACGTGTGGGCCTTGTGGGAACCCAGTGTGCCAGAGTCACGCACATCCCACCCCAGCTTCACGCCCACGCTTCAATCCTACCTTCTCGTACTCATCCTCCCCAGGATTGTGCTTCTGCAGCCAGTCGGCTAGGGGCCGGTCCTTGAAGGAGCCGGTCACCCCGTGCTCCACCTGGATCTTGCGCAGGGTCTCAGAGTTGGGGATCATCTCTACCATCCCTGTGAGGGGAGACATCAGGTCACTCTCCGGAGCAGAGAGAAGGCATCTGTCAGGAGAGGACTACAAGAGCTTTGCTGGATGCTTCCCTATAAATTAAGCTCTAGGGCATTTGGACAAAGTCTGATAATAAAGGGAAAGATCATTCCCCTGGTTTCATATTCCATGCTGTGATGTCCCCCCAGCTCATAGCCATGATCCTTTTTTAACTTTTACTATGGGATTTTCAAATACATATAAGAATAAAGAAATGGTATCATGAACTCACACAAAACCAGTTTCAAAAATTATCAACACTTTGCTAATCTTGTTTCATCTATTTCACTCACCCAGCCCTGCTTCCCCCTCTTCTCTTCCACCCTCTCCCTACCCCATTCGCACGGCTGGAGTACTTTTAAGTAAATCCCATACATGTCATTTCACTCATAAGTATTTCAAGTGTAACTAGCAAGGACATAACCACCATGCCATTATCACATCCAAAAATTTAACAACCACTCTTTGATCTGATCCAACCCAGTCTACATGCAAATTTCCCCCAACTGTGTCAAAAAGTATCTGTTTACAGTTGGTCTGTTAGAATCGGGATCCAAAGTCTATACAGTATGCTTGGTTATGTCTCCAAGTCTGCTTTACTTTATAATAGTCTCTCTCCTCTGCCTTCTTTTTTTTAATGCCATTCCACAGCTTCTAATGGGATAATCTTGTCCTTCTCATTTTTCTGGAGAAGCACACAGTTCTCGTCAGGGAATGGCAAAAGGGCTTAGTAAGCAAGAATGCCCCCCATGCCAGCTGCCCAGTCATCGCCCCGCCCGCTCCCTACTGACCTCTCCCACGGCCAGTGGAGAAGCAGCGGAAGAGGACCATGCGCATGTCCAGCCCCTCCTGGACCCAGATCTTGCTCATGATGCGAATCATCTGCAGGGTCAGCATGTCCTGGCGAAGGTCGTCCCCACACTGGATGAAGGAAGACAGTGTCCAGAACCACCTCCCCCACTTCCCTCAGCTCCCAGATCTCCCAGGAGGGCAACCCTGGCCCACACTAGTGACCAGGGATTGCTCAGTTCTCCCACCTCACACTCAGACCTGCTCACACCACGTCAAACACCAGAGATGGGCCAGGAACCACATTTTGCCCGTGTGGTGTTCCAGCTTTCCCCCAACCCCACGTCCCCATTTGCATTGAAGTCAGGGTCCTCTTCTTCACGCAGCCTTCCTGACCATCAAAGCCTTAAAACTTGAATGTTTACACCTTGGATTTGGAACTTACAAACAACAAATATATGTTACTAAGTCACACATGCCTTTCATTTCCCCCACTGGATTGTATGCTCTGAGACTATCATTTATCCCTCAGAGTCATGGATGTACCAGTTAGAGGGACCTTCAGATTCATTTAAGTCCAACCTGCACCTGATATATGAATTTCCTCTTCAGCATGCCTGCCATAGCCATTCAGCTTGAATACTCCAGGGACAGCCAGGTCAGCACCTTATCCATTCCACTGCTGAGGTAGCTCTGCCTTCTAGAAACTACTTCTGATATTGAGCTGTCAGTTACCTCCTTACACATCCCAACACTCTTCCTAGCCCTCTGGGGCCACACACAATTAATCTATTTCCTTTTTCACCCGATAGTCTTTCACGCACTAAAATGGCAGCATGAGTGTGGACTAGCGGGAAGCGAATGGCCCTGAGGCTGCTTCTGCCACCCTTGGATTCCCACCTCTCTCCTTCTCTCTACCATCTACAGCCCACCAGGCCTGAGAGAAGTGTCCTCACCTTGAAGATGACACGGATGTTCTCGCCCAGCGGATCCACATTTTGGAAGGAGAGCTTGAGGGGGACTGCATTGGAGTTGAAGTAGGAACAGTCCTGCCACAGTAGAGAGGGCAGTGATGAGGGTCAGGGTGGCCCAGGCCCAGGCCCAGGAAGGAAAATGGCCTCTCCAACTCTCCACCCGCTGCTGCTCATTGTTTCTTCCAGATTTCTGCGGAGCCCACATTCCTTCCCTCCCTCCCTACTCTGGTTCAGTTTGTTATGACTTCAGCTCCTGCACCTGATCTCTCATCCCTTCAGTTCATTCCACACACAACTTACTAGTTGTGTGACTTCAGGCAAGTCGTGTGTCCCATCTATAACTCAGTTTGCTCCTCTGTAAAATGGGGCTCACAACAGTACCGACTTCATAAGAGTCGTGAGGATGAAATCTGATAACCAAAGGAAAGCACTTAGAACAGTGCCAGGCACAGAGTGTGTGCCCGATGAATGACAGGTGGTAGCATCACCAGCCTGGACTTCAACCCCGACACCATCAGCAGAGGCACTTCTCCAGCCCCCAACCCAATTCCTCCACCCCGCAGAGCTGTCAGGTAAAAGTCCATACGCGTTAGCATCGGCAAGAGGCCCCACGTATGCCTTTCTTCCTCATCTCTCTCAATAACCAGGTCAGTGAGGACCTGGCTTCCTCTGAGCCCGCCCCACTCCGAGAGCCCCAAACCCACCAGTCACTCACCCTGGGCACGATACCCTTAACCAGCAGACTGGGGCTAAGCGGCAGGCGGCAGGAGCCGTTGAGGGCAAAAAACTGCCCCACCTCCTCCAGGCCCGTGCGGAGAATCCCCTGGTGGGGAAAGGAGAGCAGGGGTGAGGTGAGGGGCCCATAGGCTCCACTCAGAACCAGGCCTCTCC
The DNA here is from genome assembly GCF_026419965.1 of Kogia breviceps. Classification (NCBI taxonomy): domain Eukaryota; kingdom Metazoa; phylum Chordata; class Mammalia; order Artiodactyla; family Physeteridae; genus Kogia; species Kogia breviceps. Next base: position 66,363,026 of record NC_081310.1, on the reverse strand, counting down.
CAGGGGCGGGTGCCAGTAGTGGTTGGCATGGAAACAGTCACCCGAGAGACGTGGACAACCTCCGGGAGACGGTGAAGAAGGAAGACTGCCCCACCCACACCACAGCCTGGGCCACAGCCCAGACACCTGTAGAGACTGGCTGGATGACAGAACAGCTTAAAGGAGCCCACGGTGAACTGAGAGGGTGGGCTACAGGTCAAGGAGGAGTTGCCACTTGGGCCGTTGCCAAAAAAGCCAATCATCTAGACTTCACAATCTCCCAATTTTTAAATGTTAGCAACCAAGATCACCGACACTGGACTAATACAACCCATTTGTGCAAACAGACAAAGGTGCCCCCTCTGGGTGGTAGCAGCCCTGAGCCGTGGCTCACAGCACAGTGAACAAAGCATGACTGAATTTTAGCCCTCATTGCCCACTCTGGCTGGGTACTCTTGTGCAGTGAACAACTTACACAACTGGACTTAGCCTTTAAGGTAAACAGTTAAATAAAAATTTTAATACTTTGCAAGCCAAAGAGAGCACATCCGTTGGCTGTATCCAGCTTGCAGACTGTCAGTTTGTAACCTGTAGGTTAGGGAGTCACCTCTTTCCAGCCCCTCACCAGAGATGGTCAAGTGCCATCCTGCTGGTCAGGATGCCTAAGAAGTTACTGGCTGCAGAGGCCCAGAACCGGAAATGGGTAGAGGCAGCCTCACCCCACTCACCGGCCGTGCAGACGGGGCAGCCTCCCGGACCTGCTGGGCCAGCTTGGCCAGGGTACTGACAAGCCAGCACTGGCGGTTAAACTCCTCTCTCAGCCCCTTGCCACAGCAACACAGCAAGGCTGCCAGCAGATACTGGTAGCGGATGCTGAACTGAGAGTCCTTGAGGCCGTCTTTCAGCAACCTACCAGGCAAAGGGAAGGGGGAAGTCAGAACACTCAAAGGATAACAGGCAAGGAGGGGGTGGGGAGTGGTCAGACCCAGCTCCAACTCCCTGGAAAACCCACCCCAAACTTGGGAAGGAAAACAGGCTCTGGATGCAAAACTTATACAGAGGTGTTCAGCCATATCTCAGTCTGCCCATGCTGTCTTTAAGTAGAGTTCAAAGCCCTTCTGCATCTGGTTTCTCCTTGTATTTCTGCCGTGCGTGGGTGGAGGGGAGGGCCAGGGATGATCCCCACTGCACTTACATGTGGGGGAGCTGAGAGCCCCCGAGGAAAAGGTGCTGGCCCAAGGCCACCTGGTAAGTCAGCCACATACTGCAACCCAGATGGCTCAGCTCCCCACCCTTGCAGGCTTAGAGTAAAACACTCCCAAGTGAGGGAGATGTGTCCACCTCTCCTCTTTCTGCACAGTTTTACCAGAAGAAGTAGTGAGTCACTCTCAAGTCAGAGACAGCTCGTTTCAGGAGGAAGCGCACCAAGGGGCTGTCCAGGTAGCACTCATACTTTAAGGCCTGTGTAGGAGACAGGGAACAGGAGGCTTTGTTGATTGCCTGTAATCCATACCAACTGCTATCCCTGCAGGATGCAGTCTGTCTCGGGGTCCTGGGGGTGGGACCGTCAGAATTGGAGGGAAGTCCAGCTCACCCACCTGCACAAGCTGGGGCAAGTAGTCCAACAGCTCAGCATCAGAGAGGGAGCCAATCCACTGAACAGCCATACGACGCACCTCCTGGTCTGGGAACCTGCAAAATAGAGCCCAGGACCCTGACAGTCCAGCCACAGGTTCTAAGGCACAGGGCTGAGCAAGCACCCTCACACCTGGGCCTCAGAGTCATGGATAAAGAAATGGCAATGACTCCCAGAATCTGCCAAAGGCACTAGAAGAGTCCTAAGCACCTTTTCTGGATTGCAACCCTTGAGAATGGCCCTGGCCCATGGTCAGAGTCAGGCTTGGGCCATGGAAGCCACTCTCACTCCCTGTATGAGTTAAAGAAAATGGGACAAAGTCCTCAACCCCACTCCCAAAGATCTCTTCCTTGACTCCCACTGTGCCAGAAATCCCATCATCAAAGAGCCCTCATGAGGGTCAAAGCATTATCGTTTCTTGGTACCATCCTTTTAACGCAAAGCTTGCCAGGCAAATAACAGAGACCATGAAATTATATATAAGTCAGTACACCTAGCCAGAATTAGTTTAGCAGAGATAAGCAAAACCTTTGCCTCAAAAAGTCCTGAAGGCAAAATACGTGGATCAGGTACATTTTAATTACTAAGAGTGGTAGAAAATAAACCAAGAACATTGGGTACCATCTAGGGGCTTGAGACTGGGAGCCTGTGTCCCCAGAGGAACGAAGGGAAAGAGGACTGTAAGAGCCGAACTAAGTGATAAGGTTTGGGTTACACAGGTATGTGTGTATGTCAAATCTCAGCAAATGTACACATAAGGCTTGGACATTTACTTCTATGTAAATTTTGCCTCAAAAGAAAAAAACGTAAACAAACATCGAGCTCTAGTTAATGTTATGCTTGCTAAAGTATTTAGGAAGGAGTTATGATGTCTCAATTTACTTCAAAATGCATTAAAAATAAGATGTATTGATGGACAGTATATACACAATAAAGCAAATGTAACAAATGTGAATGGTTAGAATTTAGGTGGTGGGAATACGGATGTTCACTATTAAATTCTCAGTTTTGTTGTATGTTTGAAAAATGTTCATAATATAACATGGGGGGTGGGGGTGGAATAAAGGAAAGAAAGAGAAAAGGAGAAGTGGAAAAGCCCTGAATTTCCATGCCCACTTGACCATTCTCCCCAGGGCTGGCCAGGTCAGTGATGGGCAGTGCCTAGCCCTGGCTTCTGGAAGGACACGTGGTCAGGAAAGGGGGGTGTTACAACTCACGTGGCATGCAGGAGCCCCAGGGCATCCTGGTGGTTCATGTGGGTCCACTGCTTCAGGAGCGCGTAGATGTCGGGCAGGCAAGCCCACTCCCAGCTGGGGGCGCTAGCGAGCACCAGGGGCAGTGAGCTCACCTCCGAGTGGCAGTAATACCGCTTCTCCCACAGGCTCTTTTTGTCCGCATCAGTGAGCCTGGGGGTGGAAGTGGTCGGGGGAGGCGAGAGACACAGCAGAGTCAGCCAGAGGGTAAGCTACTCACGCTCCAAGAGAATGCTACACACTCCAATTCAGTAGTTCCCAAACTTTGCTGCATGTTAGTCACCTCACCTGAGGAGCTTTGTAAACGCCTCTTGTCCAGGTTACACCCAAACCCAATTAAGTCACAATGTCTGGGGAAGGCAGGCATCGGTAATTTTTAAAATATCCCTAAGTGATTGCAATGTGTGAAGCAAACTCTGGGAGCCAGGGTCCAAATCGCATCTTTGATCCTTGACTCAGGGACATCTCACACCAAGGCAGCACGCGGGGGCCAAGGGCACCGAATTTGCTACCCATCCTGAGGATGCCCTTCGGACATCACTCCCAAGTAGAGCCACCAGAGGGCAGTGGTCTCCACTGCTCAGGGTCTGGGCAGCTGAGAGGCCTCCAGGGGCTTCCTGGGGCTTCCTGGGGCCAGCTGGAGGTTTTATAGGACCTGCGGCTAATTGGGCCTTGCCTGACTGAGATCAGGTGTCTAATGGGAGAAAGGAGCTGAGGGGCTAATGAAGCAAGGGGTCAGCAGAGGAGTGGGGGCAGGGGAGGTCTGCAGTCACTCAGTGATTCTGGCTGCCCTGGGTGAGACACGAGGGAGAGAGATGAGCCCCATCTCTCTCATTTCCCCCAACCGCCACATACAAGGGCCATGCAGCAGCCAGAGAGGTATAGCAGAGAGCAGGCCGGGGAGGAGCCCAGATCCCACCAGCTCCTCCAGCCTCTTCAACCCTGGTGAGAGAAGCAGCCCCAAGGATGAGATCAGCTTGGACTCGCTTACCCCTGACAGCTGACAGCTTGCCTTGACACCTGATCCTTTTTGGAAAGTGACAGGGCCAGAGAAATGCAAAGGCTGTGGGTGTGGAAGGGGCAGGAGGTGGGGGCAGGGTGGTAAGCATAGCGGCCAGCTGCCCCAATGGACAGCAAATAGTATACAGCTTATCTGGGGGTGGGGCAAAGCTCTGGTCCTCTTGGCAAGCTGATTCTGGGCCAGGTCCCCATCGTGGGGATGGGTGTTCCCAGGTCTAATATCCTGACTGTGAGCTCTCCACTTTGCCTAAGGTCAGCGTCTGGGGGCTGCAGAGCCCTCTCTCCACCACTTCCTGCCTAGGCGGCAGTGCCCACCCCATCCCACCTCGACTCCCAAAGCAGGAGGACAGGGACCTGCTGGGAGGTAAGAGAAGGTCAGTTAGAACTCGAGAGACTTAGTGGAGGCCCGAGTCACACATGGGGGATGCCCTGGGCCTCACCAGTACAGCGACTCCTTCTGCATGATGTTTTTAAGCACGTGTTGGTCTTCCTCCCGGAGGCTGCCAAACTCATAGCGGGGGCTGAACTTGTCTCCAGCCGGGCTGGTGAACTTGATGTCGAAGGCCGAGGTGGGAAAGTCAATCTGGGAGATGACATCAGGGAAGTGAGGAGAGAGAACAGGAAGCTGGGTGGGGCTGCCACCTACCTGGGTCTCCAGCTCTTCTTTGACCCACCAGCCTTCCTGCCTCCCTTCCTCCCTCCCTTACCCTCAGATTCTTTGTCTGTAAATTAACCTTGTTGGACTTGGTGATCGCTAAAGTCCCTTCCAGCTATAACTTCCAGCGAAAAATGAGAAGGAAACAAAGAGAGAGAAAGAAAAACAGTCAAGTGAGGAAGAGGTTGGGCTGAGATGCGTCTAGGTGAGGGGACTGGCCCCAGGCCAAACTCTGAACAGAAGCGCCATTAGGCTGAGCCACTGGGAGGCTCCACGCCGAGGTTGGGGAGACTTCAGTGTGGTCTTGGAGGGTACTACTGCCAGATGGAAAGTGGGACCACATGCCAGGTGAGAGCTCTGCCAACTCTGAAGCCTGCAATGCTGGGTTCCCTTGCTCCCTGCTGCCATGTTCATCCTTCTAAAATGGATGTCAGAGCTCAGGGAGCCAGTCCTCATAGGGAGTTCCACATTCTTTCATTCAAGAAGTGTTTATTGAACCCTAATATGTACCGAGCATTGTTCTGGGCCCTGGGCACAGAGTAGTAAATAAGACAGATAAAAACGCCTGCCTCTTGGAGCTTTCATTCTGTATCCACTTTGATATTCCATATTCCGTACCAAAGCATCTCATGACCACAAGAAAAGGAACCAGAAACGGTAACTAGACCTTGGACCTGACCAGCTCCTCCTCCTTTTCCCCAGAGAATGGGTCCACCCAACTAGAGCACTGAGTGGCTGTGGGGAAGGCTTCCCCATGGGCCCCGGGAGGGGATGGCTCAGATTAGTAATATTAGGGTTCAATATAAGGAACTCTGAAGAGCTGAGCCCTGGTTGGCAAGGGTCTCGGACCCTGCCTTCAGGCTCCTTGAAATCAGTTAACCTCAAGGAGATGGGACACAGCTTCCGCTGAACTTGCCCTCCCACTCCGGGTCTAACCACGTTCACCTAGTTGCTTCAGTCTCATCACCCCACGCGCAAAGTTCCGCACTTTCTTCTACTGCCCCAGCCCAAACCTCAAAGGGAAAACATGGAGCCAACTCTGGAGTGGTCCTGATGGGTCGGTGGGAGGGAGAGGCTGGGGTCTCACCTGCAGGATGACACTATCTGGCTGATGGAAATTAGGTGCACTCCAACGGGTACTGGGGCTTTCCTGTGTTGCTGGCCATAAGCCCAGAAGCTTCCGGCCACAGGTCAGGACTCTAAGGAGGATGGAAGGTGGGATAAGCCAACAAACCCAGTAGCTAAGGAGATGGTTCTCCTCCTGCTCCCCCATCCAAAACTCTGCCTTTTCTGCTTGAAGCCACTGCCCAACTCCTCTCTCTCATTCTCCCCACAGACCATGGCCTTCTCTTTCTTCCAAGTCCTATAAAAACCCACCCCCTCCAGGAAGCCTTCCTAAACTAATCACACCCTCCCTGGTCTGGGTGACCGGGTGGCAGGGATGCCTTCATGCCGTAGAGAGCTGGACTGGACGACCTCTAAGGTCCTTCCAATGACAAGACCAGATGATGCTGCCTGAGCATGCATGTCCACGCCCCTTCCCACCAGTCCTGCCCAGCAGCTCTTGATTACATCAATTGTCCTGGCCACCAGTCCTGTGCCTTGGTCCTCTCCACCAGGGCTGGGACCCTCTGGACTCTGCCGGTGAGCCCCACCTGGCCAACCTGCCCAAGGGGCATTGGCCCATGCAGCGGCCAGGACTCTCTCCCTATCCCCTCCTCCCTGCCAAGGCCAAGCTGCCCTGGGCCCACATACTGCCTGAAGTTGAAGAGCGGAGCAGTGACCCAGCCCAGGGCTTCGGGCACCCGCCGCTGCTTATTGGACTCCAAGGAGCTCCCGGGTGGGGGGATGGGCAGAGCATAGAGAGTAGCACACAGCAGGGTCTCCCGAGGCAACCGGTTCACCTGCACAGGGAAGCAGATCCTAGGGAGGACAGGAAACCAAATCAGGAAGTGCCACCCCTGTGGCTTCCAGGGCCAGGTGGCCCAGGAAGTCAAGATGAGGCTGAGAACTTGGCCTCCCGATATGCTCCCTGGGTAAGCCTTCCTGCAGAACCCGGACAGATCCCAAACTGCAGGCAAAACCTCCACTCGATGCCTGCAGGAACACAGTCTATACGTCTTTGCAGCCTCTTGGTAGAGTAGGACAAACATCCTCCGATTTTGAGGCTACCCACGGTGACCAGACAGAACTCACGTGGCCAGAGCCACCTAGAGTTCAGGCGTCTGTCTACATGCCCCATACTGACAGCCATACTCCTTCCTTTGTTTTAGGATTTCTGCAGAGTCACCGAGAAGTTGCTCCTTTTGACAATCCTTCTCCACTGAACAATTCCCAACCCTCCCCCACGTCTTACAGCCAGAGCAGCCAGGAAGCAGCAGCAAGATCTCTGCCTTCAGCGCACCCTCCCCCACGGCCCTCCCACCTGTCTGTCCTCCCGTGTCCCCTTCTCCTAACCCACTGGACACAAATAGTTTGTTCTCACCCCGAAAACATTTTTAAAGCCGAAGGGATAAAAAGAAGGGGCTCCTCCAAGGCCCTGGGTGGTGAGAAAGCAAACTGGCGGGGCCCAAAGAACTGACACGGAAGCCCTTGCCAGTACCCAAGCCCAGATGGTCTCTCCTGTGCTCCCACGCCTGGATCACACCCGGCCACTCCCTCCAAGCTCAGGATAAGGACCAGGGGAGGGGTGGGTGGAGAGGGGAAGGGAGCTGTGGGAAGAGAAAGGACCCACATTACCTTTCGGGGAAGCTGTCCCTGGGCCAAAGTCCATACCGTCACACCCTTCTGGCCAGTCCAGGGCCCAGCGGCTTTTATGCCAGAGGGCACAGAGGCAGGGCGGCCACCCCCAACATTAGCAGTTTCATGATCAAGCAGCCTCCCTCCACCGCTGCCCCCTCACTCCTCCAGGGGAATCTCCACGTGAGTGAGGCACTCCCTCCTTCCCGCCAGACTGGCAGGGTCCTGCTCTGTCCCAGCTGCCTCTACCATGGGGGCCCACAGCTATAATTAGGACCCCGCCAGCAGCCAGCGTACATGCCAGGCCAGGACTTGGCTAGTGTGGCACAGTGAGGCTGCTGGGCCTATTTTGAGAGTTAGCTGACCCCATGCTGCTACAGTGAGGGAGACAGTCAGCTGACCCCACAGACGGAGCTGGTCCTGATCCCTTTCTTTTCACCCAAGAAGAAGCTTCCAGCTGGGCATCCAGAGAGAAAGAGAGTGAGGGACCTTTCTAGCTGAAACCATAATGCCTAGAACCAACCAAGGGCCCCTTCTCCTCAGCCCTTGGGTATATCTGGTATTCTAAAACCTCCCCCATGGACCTTCACCTGGGGTCAGTCAGGACCACCAGTAGGTTAGCTGTAGCTCTGAACTTCCTCCCTTCTGCAACCCATTCCTCAACAGCGCATCACAGGGGCTGACTCCTCCAGGCAGCGTTCCTGGGATGCGCCGGTTCCAGTCCTGGTTCTTCTCACAACCTTGGGCAACTACTCACACCTCTGTGCCTCAGCTTCCTCATCAGTGAAAAGGGGGACATGGCTTCACTTGTGTGATGTGTGCATATACCGGGGGCTTTTTGCTATGTGACACTGTGGTTACTGCACTGGAACGGAGCTATATACATTTAGTACTTTCATGCACAAACATCCCCATGTGTCAGTCACTGTGTCAGTCACTTGGAACAGAGAAACCAGAATTGAGAGAGCTCAGAACACAACAAAGACGATAAAGAAGAAAGCATTTATCATGTACTAGGTATTGTGCCTAGCACTTTACTTGCAATGTCTCAACTGCTCTCAAACAACCCTATAGGCTAGGCCCTACTACCATGTTCATTTTGGGTTGAATGACCTGCCCAAGGTTGCACCTACGGTGAGAAGGAGAGGATGATGGCGCCCAAAAGCCTACACAGTACTGCCTCCTCCCACATGCCTTGGTCTTGATCATGAAGGTGCCACGGGGCATCTGGAGGGGCAGCGCTGACATGACACCCTCCACAAGGCTCTAGGAAGGATAGCAGGCCTTTGGGATTTGAGGCAGAGATTCAGACAGGGAGTAGAATGAGATCACAGAGCAGGCAGCTTGAGGTGGGACATGCTGGGCTGCCTCCACACCTCTGATACTCCGTGGGGAAAGGGTCTAAGCCTCATTGTGAGGTCTTCCTGGGCTGGAGCGCTGTAAAGCACGTAGTAATTGAGGCCAGGGAATCCCAAGGGGATGGTGAAATTCGGGAGCCGTTTAATGCAGCCATCCTCAGCCTCCAAGGAGTCTCTCCTGCCCTGGTGACTGTTTAATTAAAGGACTTTACTTATACCTTTATTGCTCTAAGAATCATAAACGTGTGAAGACAGGAGAAAAGGTCTGCCTCTCCCGTTGGCCGTCTGTAAAATGGCCCACCTCTCCCAGGATTTTCAGACTCTCCATCCACCTATTTTGGTATCCTTGGCCTCCCCAAGGACCCTCCTCAATCTCTTTAATCTGCACTCCAAATACTGAATTTGCAGTTCTGCTTTGCACATAAGGACTCAGAGATAAGTCAGTCTGGGAAAGTGAAGCTGCGGGGAGCAAACAAGGTGCTTCCTGAGGGAGGATGGAGCAACACAGAAAAGGCACAAGGCACACAAACTTCTGCAATGTCACCATCGAGGCACCCTGGCCTCCATTTCCTTCCTGTTTTGCTTGGCTTATGCCTACACCTTCCGGACAGCAAATTACTGTTAATAAATGGTGGTTAATACTATCTTGTGCTTGTGTTTTCATGTTTATATTTATAACCTGTCTTACCTCATTTCAGTGCCACAACTGCCTCTGAGTTAAACAAATGTCCCCATTTTACAGTTTGAGAAACTAAGGCCCAAAGAGGCCAGAGAGAACATACGACTAGAGACAGAGCTAGAAATAGAGCCTTATTCCTATAGCTCTAAGCCCATTAGTCTTCCCTCTAGGCAGCCTGCCCTTCCAGATCTATAAGGGAGAAACCATGGTCCCGTCTCCCTCTTCCATGGGAACTTTAGGAAGAAGGGAGAAGATGAGACTCCCTCAGACTATTAAACCTTTTAAGGGAGACAAGATCAAAACAATGAATTATTATTAAAACTAATGTTTATATGGTCCTTCACGTTTTACAACAAGCCTTTATGGATACTTCTCGTTGGAAACTCACAACAATTTGAGAGGTAGAAATTACACCTGTCCCCATTTAAGAGTGAGGGAAGTGGAGTCTCAAGAGTCTGAAGGGCTAGTTTGGTTAAGGTTCGTGACAGAGCCTGGTTTAATCTGGGCATTCAGGAGGCTGAGAGGGTCTGCAGTGGGCACTGGAGCCTGGCGGGAGGTCTTACTGCTGGTCCCAGATGATGAGGTGGAAGAGGTACTTGGAGAAGTGAACCCTTCGGGTCTGCAGGGGGCTGCACAGCTCCTTGCCGCCATGGCTGAGGGAGCAGGAGAGGTAGAACTCTTCATAGCTACAAGAGAAAGGGCGTAGGTCAGGACACTCAGCTCCCAGACTGCATCTCAGTCATCCGAACTATGCCAAGCTCCATTTCCCCTGTAAAACTCTTGATCTGTGGGACTGGAACATGGGGTCAAGGGACAGGACAGCCAAATCGGATTTGCGGAAGTGTGCTCTGGGAAAAGCAACTCGATCTGGATCTGTCTGCCCAGTTTCAGGTTCCATGCTGAGCCCTTGGTTTTTCTCCCTTCTTTATTGGGAAGCAGACATGCAGCCTCCTCCTTAGAACCAGCTCCAGCCCATGCGGTGTCCGGGGGCGCGCCTGCGCACATGCGCATGGGCAGGTGAGAAGCGTGGGGGATGAAAAAACGACATATGCTGAAATGAATGCCAACACATGGGAGTCCCTGCGGCTCGTGACAGGTGCCTGACAGAAAAGGTCAGAGAAGGCCCTGGTTTCCCAGGCTGCCTCCTTTGTTCTCCGCCAATCGCCCAGAGGAATACATTAAGTGAGGAACAAAGAGAGAAGGGGAAGGGAGGGGGAGGGGGTCTGGGAAGAGAGGGGCGGGGGTCGGGTGGAGCCAAAGGCCTATTCCCCCAGGCCTGGGATGCTGGGGGACCCTGAGAGGAGCTCAGGATTACCAAATTAACGTCCTCCTCCACCCACCCTCGCAGGCCTAGGGAACTCCAGACAAAGGGTCATCTCCCACCTCCCCGCCCCCTCCCATTGTACATCTGCAGGGGAGTGCAGTCATTGGCCGTGAGGCGTGCACTCAGATCTGGGAAGCGGCCATCTGTCGCAGCAGCATCTCCATCAGCTGGCCTTGGATGGGAGGGGGCAGGGATGCCTAAGCAGCCATCACTGAGAGGGAGTGACAAGATCTGACCACTGCTGCCTTTTCTCTCCCCTCCGGGATGTCGCAGCCCACGTCTGTCTCCCTCTCAGTGGGCTCATCCCCTCAGCCCCAGTGCACCATAATGCCACAGATCCTAAATTTAGGACAGTGGGGTCACATGCAGACAGAAAAAGCCATCTGAAGTCTAACTCGGCTTGCTCCCTATAGGCCATTCAGCCCGGTGCTCACCTGGTAGCCCAGATGATGGGGATGCGGTGGGTGGCATAGACCGTAAAGGCCAGGGGCCCAGAAAAATGGCAGGCCTCCTGGACCAGATCATGCTTGCGGCTCCCGTGCACGGCTGTCTGGAAGTCTGCATTGAATGTGTTGCAGTACAGCTCCACCAGGTCCAAGATGGCGGCTGTCAGGGCTTCCACCACCTTCTCTGTGAAAGGAAGGGGACAGAAGGAAGAATAGTAAGGCTTCAACAAGCCCCATCTTATTGTCATGGCACTGGCTAAGATGGGATACCCGAGGACAGTAGTCCCCAGATGCCAGTCACCCATCTGTGATGAAATGAGGAAAAAGCAGGAGCATGTCATGAGCTTCTCATAAAGTGACAGACACTCAATTTTAAACATTGTCCTTATTTTTACATATCGCTTATTTAGTGTAAAATGTCCTTTCTTTTAGGAAGTAGTGGGAATAATAGTTACCAGTTACTTAAAAGAAGTCATTGCTTAGTAAAATAAAAACTGATAATTCTCTGTTGGTCCCTCAAATAATGCTTTTTGGTCCACGAAATCTGAAACATTGGGAATCACTGACCAAGAATCCTAGAGCTATGAGCTCTGTAGGGCAACATTCTGCTTGAAAGACTTAAGGGGGAATCCTAGCGAAAAATTCTTTATCGCCATCTCCCCAGGCCCCTTCAAAGTTGGAAACACAGGGGTTATGAGCTCACATCCTACCCAAGTGAAAGTTTTTCCATCTGGAACCCAGAGCTAACTCTGCCCTACCACGCCTGCCATCACACTTATACCACCTCATCACCACCTCCCAGGGACACCACAGGAATCACTAGTAAAAATAACTAGAAAACATTTTGTGGAAAGAAATGTGCCCTCCAGCTGCGTCCACGCCTCATATAGGAAAACACATACACACACAGAGGCAGACCTGGACCCATAAATCAAGGGGGCCAGGGAGAAAAAGGAATCTGGGCAGAGACTGCAGTTCTCAGCTGCCCCTTCTGGATGAAGAGAGCAGCTCCCTTACCTCGGTTTTCCCTCACAGCCAAGACGGTGGGATCCTATTGGGGAAAAAGGAGAGGGAGGGAAGCTTCAGGGCCATGGCTTTTTCCGTCACAGCTGGAAGAAGGGCTTTTCACAGCTGTGCTCATCTGGACCAGACTGGACCAAAATTTGAGGAGTAGAGGTTCCCCAGAGAGGATAGACTAACAGTTTGTACCAGATTCGTGTGATGGGACAGTGAACCAGACCAAGGATAAAATCATCGTGTCCACCCAAATGAAACATTCCAGCCCTCAGGCTACCCCACTACAGGTCACAGCACCTATCGTGCTGGCGGGCCCCGTCTGCACAGCACACAGCCCCCATTGAGGAGTCCCAAATCCCCGGCTCGGGGCAGATTTTGGTCTTGCACCCCAGTGGGTACAAAAACTGCCAGGCAGTGCCTCAGTGACTGTGAACAAAGCCTTTTCTGGCCTGGGATCCCAGCAAGCAGTCCCAGGGGCAGATCCTAGCCCCCACTCTCATCCTCAGGAAGAGGTGACAGACCGGGCATCCATTTCCCAAAAACTGTGTGACTAAATGTTCAAACATAAAAGATGGAGGTTGAGAGAAGAGCCTTTTAGTAAGTGGTCACCTAGTCACCTAGTTTCCGGGGAATATTCCTCTCCTCCTTCCCCACGCCAGTGCTCTGGGCCCTGTTACCTTCTGAATTTTAGGCTTCATTCGGGAAGGGCAGGGGGGCAGCTGGTTGAGAGCGTTGGTGATCTCCGGGGTTTCCACAGCGGCTAGGGCATTGCAGATGGCCTTGACGGACTGGACCACCCTGTCGGCCTTCAGTGGAAAGTCCCCCTGTGGGAGGCGGCACAGTGAGGCTGGCAGGCTAGCACTCGGCCTCCAGCACCCACAGTGTTGAAGGAATGGGCGGAGAGGAGTAGCGGCTCATGACCCTCAGGAGTCACCAGTGGAATCCGTGCTTTATTTTCAAACATCCCGCATTAGTGAACCACACACAGCTCCTGCTGAATGAAAGGAGCCAAGCCCACGTTCCCCAGCGCTTTCAGCCATCCTGCCTGAACCACCTCTTATCCCCAGCCTCCCTCTGTCCGCCAGTCTGCTTATACTATACAAACACATGCAGGGTCTCCCCTAGAGACATGCAGTTTTCATAAAATCAATCCACGGGGACTAGCAGGGAGACCAAAGAGATCACACTGAGGGCCCACTTGCCCACGCAGCCTTATTTCTCCTACTACTGTCAAGAATGTCCAGATAGGTCTCATCTCAGACCCTGGCCATGCCCTGCCCTCTGCACTTTGGATCCTGCAGTTTTCTCATTTGGAATCCCCTTACCTGTCCTACCCTGATTACCTAAGTAAATGCAAATCACGGACCAGCTAAACTCCACCCTCCTTCCCAAAGCCTTCCCTGGACAGTCCCCCTCTCTATCACTCTTCAAGAGCCCCTGATTAACTCATTACCAACCTGTTCTGTCTACTAATAGCTTTACATTACTATTCCATTTTTCTGGAAGGGACATAAGCTCCCTGAAGGCTAAGACAATTCTTATGCTTCTCTATCCACAGTAGCCATTAACAGAGGGCCAGACTAGTGCAAATAAAAGGTGTTCAGAGAACTCCCCTTTCATCACAGTAAATTTTCAAGCAGAGGCTGCTAGAGAAGCGATTCTGGTAGTCAGTGGAGGGCTGAGCTCGAGACAAAGCTGAACTCTCCCAAAAGAATGACCACTATAACAGGATCAGTGAGACAGGGATTGTTTTTGAAGGTCACTGTCTGATTTTCTTTAACTTCACGACACGTGGAGCAAATGTTTATTCTCATGGTTTTGAGGCTTAAAACTCCATGTGAATCCAAGCAAGGAGAGTCCTGGCCCTTCCCGACCATTGGGACCCTCCACCTCCTGACGAGTTTCCACCTGTGACACCAGCACATCAGAACCTCTCAAATCAGAGGTTCCTGGGCCTTGCTCACAGGATGCACACTCCAGTGCACGTTCAAGTTCAGCAGCAGGGCGACAACTCTATGTCCCTTAGCTTTGAAGATGCCCTACTCCAGAGATAGGATCAGGGCACGGCTCCTGACCTACTTCTACAGAGGAGCAGAACCTTTCTATACACACTTGCCAGCTGCCCAAGAGCTGGCAGTCTTGGTTTGCCCGTGTGCTAGGGGAATGAAAAAAAGTGCTCTGCTAATAGATTTTCAGTATCTACTCCAGATCCCTTTAGTGTTAGCTGATCCTAGGAGGACTGGAGGAGAGGAAGGGAGGAGCTTTGGGCAGCTGGGCCAGCCCCAGAATTTGTACTCACATCAGCCAACAGGAAGGCATCCACCTCATTGTGGTAAGTGTCAAACAGAAGACTCAGGGCCTGCCTGGGGAGTTGGGGACAGGGAAAGGTCATAGAAGATGTCAGAACAGACCCAGTGTACTGGAAGACCCATCCTCTCCCTCTTTCTCCACAGCTCAGGAATCAGACTCTGGTTTAAAGGGGTTCCCACTCTCCCCTTATGTCCCATGAAGACCGAAGGCCAGCAAGTCCTTTCTAGTTGGCCACCTTTTACCTGGAGAATGTGGCAAAGTACTAGAGGGAAGAGATGTAACATACCCTGAAATGGGGATCTTCTCCTCTAAGACTCTTGGGCCCCATCCCCAACACCTGCAAGAACCCCTGGCCCTGGCATAAAGGCAAGCAAGCGTATCTGCTAGGGTCCCCTCATGGTTCCTGCTTGGGCCACATCCAAGATGGTACCCACTCTCACCTGCTGATGGTCTGCTTCACTGGCCTCTCTTGCAGATGGATGAGGTAGTTCAAGGTGGAGGGGCTCTGGTCATCATTCACCTGTGTAAGAAGTGCCCTATTCAGAGAAGGGTGGTGCCTGTATCACAGCGCAGTGCTACTACCCCATGTCCACCCAATGTATATTCCATATCACCCTCTGCCCACTACCTCCCCATCCCTATGCAGCCATTTGCCTCCCCACCACACACGAACCGTCCGGGCCAGGTCACTGCGTACAGCTTTCTGCTCCATCAGCTGTAGCCGAATGTCGATGTCAAACTTTCGACAGTATTGAATATACTCGTGGCTGCCCAGGGCGTGCTTGCTGGTGGGACAGGGGGACAAGGCCATTAGCATTCTGGGGACTCACTGGGACTTTCAAGGGAAATGCATACCTTAGCCTCAGGGAGAGAGAAACAGGAGGAAGGGTGAGGAAAGGTGAAGGGGGAGTATACCTGTGATGTACCCCCACCTTAGCTCTTGGGAGATGTCATGGTAGAGCTTGGGGAAAGAAACAGAGGTCTGTCTAAAGAAATGCCACCTATTACATTTAACCCTTGATCTGTACAAACAATGACTTTCCTAGGTATTTATTACCATTATCACTGGTTCACTCTAGGGGTGGGAACTTCTGGAGGGAGTGGGGAACAGAGAGATTTCTCAGGGGCAGTGTTTAAATCCCATCCTCTTGGCTTGGGTACACAGGACACAACAGAAGCCAGCCTGTGCTCAGGCTCGGGTGTGGAGCTCAATGGGTGACGCTATCCCCCCAACACTGTGATCCTAAGTCTCACATCCCCCACCGTTACCAACTAGGTGCTGAGACCAACCAGCCAAACCCACCAAGATTCCAGGTCTATTATCCCCAACCCATCAAAGGTCTGCTTCTCACCTCCCTCTGCGGGTCCTGCGATTGTGAATAACAATGTAAATCTCTATAGACTACCAGCATGCTATTCCCACTGCTTAGGTGAGACCCCCCTGCGCCCCCCCCAAGTTTCAGAGAAGGGGGCTTAGGGAGTCCCTAGGTGATCCAGCCCCTTCCTCCCTCCAGATCACACCTTAGTCAGAAAGGAAGCCGAGGAGAAGGGGCAGGCTGAGTCCCACCTGCAGGCCAGCACTGCAGGCCTGGGCCATGTCCCAGCAGCTGGGTAACAGAAGCCGGAAAGGGACTTCCTTCCTCAGCAGAGCTGGGAATCTAGGCCAGAAATGGAGAGGAAAGGAGCAAAGCATAGGGCTCCGTGCAGAAGCCGACAGAGGTGCCTTGGCCGGAGGCCAGTCCAGTCCAGCTAGGACGTAAGTGGGTTTTCCACATCCGGAGGCGCCAAGCCTCTGATTTAGACCCCAACCTGCTAAGACTGAGCTGCAGCCAAAACCTGGGGGTGGGAGAGGCTGGGCTGTGGGGTGGGGCTGGTGGGAGTGCCCCAGGAGGAAGGAAGAGTGCGTTGGGGGTGGGTGGGGGAGGTGGCAGGAAACCCAACCCTCCCCGGGGACTGTCTCAAGGTTCTTATCTGAGAGCAGCCTGCATCCTGGACCCACCACTCCCCCTCAGCGTCAGCCCCTTTTCTAAGCAAGGATAGGAAACACAGGGCCTCCTTGGGAGCTAGCAGCTTTCTGGAACCCCCAGAGGGTCCTTTCCACCCCCACCCAAGGCAGCTATCTTGTGCTCAGGGGTCTGGGCTTTTCTGTTGCGTGGGAGGGAAGAGAAGAGCCTTGGTGGAGGAGGGGGCTCCTGGACCAAGAGTGATGGACACAGGTCCCCAGGGGACTTGCTTGACCTTCTCTGTGGAAGGCCTTCCTCTGTGTGCATTCAATTTAGAGTGAGAGAGGCATGACCCTAAGACCAACAATCCTTCTCCACCTCGCCTAGAACACTCCACCTGGGTCTTGGCAAGATGTCAGAAGCTGACGGCTTAGCTACCACCTCTGGACTTGGGGGCTCAAGTACTAGGGGGCTGCAAGGGAAATGACAGTATCCATCTAATCCGTATCCTCTCTTTGGACTGGTCCTTCCCTGGGAATATTTACTGATTGCTCATTGGGTCATTCTCATATTTAACCCTTGCTACATTTTACAGAAGCAGCTGAGGGTCAGGGCTCCACAACTAGCAAGTGGCAGCTGGAACCCAAACCAGCTGTGTTGACGTAACCCAATTATGCCCCTTGCTCCCTTACAACAGTGGCAGGTGTTCTTCTCCAGGAGCCCCTGAATCTGGGGGCCCTTCTATTCCTCTAGGGGAGAGTGATACACATTTGAACTGTGCTCCCTGGAGTTGTGTCACGTAGGGCCCTGCCCCCTCTTTTCTCTCAGTTTTCCAGTTGAGGGCACAGAGGCCAGGAAGGGCCCACAATATCCCTAAGGTTAAAGAAACCAGCCAAGAACTGCTCTAGCCATAGATCAACCATCCTTGCATCTAGACCTGCACATAAGAGAAAGAGCAAGTGGTGGCCCTCATCGCACACTCCTCAGACCTGAGATACCGGCCTCTCCTTCCCCACTCCCAAGATCTGCTTCACCAAGTGGCCAGTAGTAGTGGGCAGTAGGCAACTGGAAGCCTAGGGAGGAAAGCGGCTCTCTTTATTTTCTTATCCGCTGCCCTCTGGCTGACTCTACAGCCTGCCTCACAGCTGTACCACCTGAGGGGTACAACCCCCCTTCCCACCACCCCAGCACCCCAGAGACCCAGGGCAGTGGAAAGGAGATTGCTGCCACAGGCCCACATCAGACTTTTCAGAGAGGCTGCTCCCTGCAGAGGGCACTGGATGTAGAGGAGCTGGAGGCGAACCTCTCGTAGGGAGGATAACCAGCTGCACATGCCAGCGGGGGAAAGGCTTGTCGGCGGGGGAAGGGGGAGGAGAGAGCAACTGTGATTTTTACCGCTAGTTCCACAGGGCGCTTCTGCCCAGCCCTCCTCCTGCCCTTGGCCATAAAGACCCCACACATAATCTAGGGCGGGAGAAGCTACCCCACACAGTTTCCCCGCCCCCATACACACATCCCTTCCACACGCAGAAGTCTGCAAGCAGATACGACTTAGTCTTTGCCTAATCCCAGTTCCAAGCTCTTTCCACAGCAGATTTGGCTCAGGAAGCCAGCCAAACCCCGCTGGAAGACCGAGCTCCTGGGGAAAGTACAACGTGGCTGACAGTATGCCCAGAAAGCAGGAGTCCTGACTGTGGGATTGGCAGGGAGCTGCCAGCCGCAGGCCTCGAGCCCAGCACCACACCGGTGAAGCCCCCTCATAATCCTACTACCTAGAAGGCAGGTGCCACTTCCTGCCCGCTTGTCCCCACCAGTGCACTCACTTCTGCAGGAATTCCTCCAGCCCACAGGGCTTTAGCACGAAGTCACCCACATCGACACCCCTCAGTTCATCATGGGTATAGCACAGGGTCTGGTAGATGAGCAAGTCTACAGTGGAGGAACCTGCAAAGGGTGAGGCAGGGGAAGCAATGAGGGGGGGCACTGGGGCAGGCGGGGCTCATCCAGACCCCATCCCCCAGAACCATCAACAACCAGAGAAAGCAGGCAAACACAAAGCTTGGGGTTGGGAATCAACGGCAAAAGACCCCACATCGTCAAAACACCGTCAGCCCTGCCCCAGCTTTAGGGATGCTCACACCGACTCCGCACTAACTTACAGTTGCAGGTAAAAGTGAGTGGCTCCCGCAGGCTGTCACACAACACGGTCACCTTCAGGTTAACCTCATCCCCGAGGTGCTCCGGGCTTGGGGTGACAGTGCTCCAGACATACCCAGTGAGGGAGTAGTCTTGGACATCAGAGCCAGATCGGAGGCTGTGCAGGAAGAGAGGGAGAAGGACCGTCGCTGTGCCTTCAGAAGAGAATGGTCAACAAGAGGCCTGCTGGGACCTCCCGTCCTGAGGCCCAGGGACCCCTCCATCCCCACTCAGCCCGTGGGTCTGTGGGCCAGGATGGGGGCAGTGGGGGAGCAGCTGGGGGAAACCCTGTTCTGGATACATCTGTTACCGTTGCAAAATGTTTCCCAAGCTGAGTTGGACATTAAGGATAGTTTTAAAACCACACAGCTTTCCATGGAAAATTTTTCCATTTCCTTTCTCTTTTAGCTCCAGATAAGATTACACTCTTATCTCCATCTGGGGTGTGTTTGTTCCTAAAGGCAACTGAGCCTGAAGTGATTGGAACAATTTGACTGTTAGATCGAGGTTTCCTGAATTTTGTCCAAACTGTGAACCTTCTAAGATTCCAAAAAGCCTGCAAATACCGGTTGCAGGAAGCATCCCATAGTTGTAAATTGAGATGTATTAAATATGGCTCTTCTTCCTCCCTAGAAAGCTCTGAGAGGGGTGGCTCTCCCCCGCCAGCGCCCACAACCCTCCCCAACCCCCCAGTCTTTAACTCTTACATATCCAGCATGTGGCAGAACGCAGCAACTTCCTCATCTCTCTCCTCTGAGACCTCAAACAACTCATGGCCATTGGTGACGGCGTGGGGCCGGGAGCCCACCTTTAAGAGAAGAGCAACTTACTCAGTGCCTTTTCCCTCATGCCATCCCCTTCCTGCAGGCTCCTAGGCCTAAACTCTTAAACTCTAGGTGTAAAGACTTTCCAGTGAAAGGGGCATAAAAAAAAAAAAATGTGGGAAATCCAGGAGTACATTTATCTGCTGTCCTGGCAGACCAAGAGCCAAGTTGAAAGAGTACTTGACGCCTTAGCTGAGTCTGGAAGCCTGGGTGGGATGGACATGAGTGTGGCCAAACCTCCCTCCCGAGAGGCCAGTGTCTAAGAAGCTCAACCCTGCAGGTCAGGTGGTTCCTGGCACGCTGGGCCGTGGGGCTGGCTTTCTGGGGGATGCTCCCAGAGGCATGGCGGGGAGTTGAGCAGACAGCTCAACTCCTTGGGTCACTGGGTCATTGTTTTTCCCCGTCCCACCACTGAGGCCAGAGAAAGTAGGTTTCCCAAACAGTCCCCAGGGAAGCTGAGCCCTGGGCAAAGCTTCAACATCCACAGTAGGCCCCAGGGACCCAACTCAGAGATAGACCGAGAGACCGTGAATGGAGGCGATGACTCAGACACACGTGCCTTCCCAGTAAGTACTACTTGAGGAAGAAAGCGTCAAAGCAGCTTTCTGGGCAGGAAAGAACCGGGCAGAAGGCTTAGCTCCTCCTGGCTCTCAAGTCTTCTGGTCCCCAACAGCTGGAATGTCAGGAAGCCTGCCTGGGCCCCACTTCCTGTCCAAGAACATGTGTGTGCTGGTGGCGATTCTCACAGACAAGACCTCAAACTGTCTCCCACCACAGAGCTGTTTTCAGTCACCCATGAGGAGTTCTAAAGCAGCCCTCGAACAAGGCGTGCAGCACAGCCACAGGAAGGAGGAGCTGGTGCATGGCAGGTTTCGGCCTGCCTGCCCAGAGCCACCAGGGAGGCCACCGCAAGGTAATGAAGCGAGAGCTCTGACGAAGTGCCGGCCTGCATCCGGTAAAGGCGGATACTTCCGGGGAGCCAGTCTGCACACACGCAACGCCTCACCTCTCAGCCTCCCCCTGGCTATTCTCCTGTCCTCCCCGCCCCTCGGGGCAGATGGCAGCAACTGAGCTCCTCATTTGAATATCCAGATTGTTTCCTCTGCGTGACCCTCTCTCATTGGCCTTGCTCCCCTGGGTGAGCATGGAGGGGGTGCAGAGAGGGGAGGGTAGCCGTGGGGGCAGTTGGCATGGGAGGCCCTGGCTCTGCCAAGTTCATGCCTGTGTCCCAGTCAAAACAATAGTACCACTGTCAGCAACTAACCCACAAAAGTGAGAGCGATAGAGAGAGCAACAGAGACAGACAGAGACAGAGAGACAGCGAGAAGAGGGGAAGGCAAGGAGGGTAGAGAACAAAGTGGTGACTGAGGGCCATTTTCATGCCTTTCAGTACCACTCACTGGCTCCATAAGAAAACAAAAGCCACTTACGTTTGCCCTGCTGGCAGGCCCTGATGGCATCGCCCGGTGCTGGCTGGGGGGATCTGCGGGGTAGAAGCTGGCAGCAGGGGTACCGGGCTGGCATTTGGAGCCAACCATTTCCTTAGCTGGCTCCACAGGCCTGGGATAAGGTGGGTCCCTCCGGCTGGAAGCCCGGCGAAGGCGGGGTGGTGGTATGGGTCGAGAGCCCGAGGGGCCCCCCCTCACTGTGGGATGAGCCCCTGCACCAAGCTCGGGTGGGGAAGACCAGGGCCGCATTTCCCCCTAAGAACTGGCAAGGGCTTTTTGCTTTGCTCTAGCTTCTTCAAGGAGACTCTGGACCAAGCTCCCTCCCAGAACTCTGATAACACACAGGGGATGGGAGGAGGGTGAGGGAGTTGGGGGGGCAGCAGGAGAGCGAGCCACAGAGGTGACCACCTACCAGGGTGGTCCGCTGCTGCTGCTGCTGCTGCTGCTGCGTAAGCGGGCCCAGCTGTGCAGAACAGAATCTCCCTGTCCCTATAAATAGCAGGAACAGCCCCACCTCTCAGAGCAAGGCCTTTAAAAAGCCCTGCGCTCTAGAGCTGTGACTTAACCCAGGAGCTGCCTCTGCTCTGGGGGACTCTCTTAGCCAAAGCACAGGAAGGAAGGACCACGTGGCTTTTCCAGAGTTGTGAAGGATCCCAACTGCTGGGACACAAGGTGGGAAAGCCCCAGTGTCCCTTAGACAATGGATAAGGAGGAAACAGGGAGGGAATGAGGTGGAAAGCTGTTAGGACAGAAGTCATCAGCCACAGGGGTGCCTCTCGACTCCCCTGGGGCCAGGGTTTCCAAGTGCAAAACACAAAGCAGGCTTCAGGTCCCGCCCAGGGAGATGTTGCTGACACTTTTTAAACCAGAAAAAGATCAGAGCTGCCCTGGAACCTAAGCCATGCTTCTGTGCAGATAGTTTGCTATTGTATACTATATACTGATAAAAGTGAAATAATTACTGTCATACTGCATACTTTTTCTTAACATTTTCACTGTGAAAGGAGACGGATGATGGTGAGGATTGCACAACGGTGTGAATGTACTTAATGCCACTGAACTGTATACTTACAGTTGGTTAAGATAGTAAATTTTATGGTATGTATAGTTTATCACAATGAGAGATGTGAGCATGCGCACACATGGAGGCCAGGGAGGAGAGAGACAGAGGGGGAGAGACAAAGGGAGGGAGAGAGAGCCAGCGAGCGAGTGAAAACAATGGAGCTTTGGGATGAGACAGAACAGGGCTACGCCACTGCAGATCATCAGGCAGCGGGTCTGAACCAGGGTCTGGGACTTAGCACTAAACATCGGTAAGTAGCATGACTGAACCTCATCACCACGCAGCATTTTTGGCAGAGCAGAAAGTCAGAAAGCAGAAGGAACCCACCCCAGTGCACAAGGCCATTCGGCCATGCAGTCAACAGTGTATCCCCTCACCCCAGTTCTGTCCTTATATCACGAAGTGGGCATTCCCAAACGCCTGCCCCGAGAAGGACCATTTGGCCAAGATACACAAAACTGGCCCTGAAAAGGAGCGTTCTCTACCAGTGTCCCTCTTCCTTCCCCCACCACGGACCGGGGGCCCAATGTCAGAAGCAGAGGGCAGGAGAGGACTGAAGGGGTGAGTGTGGAGCAGATTGTGATTTGAACAGCAAAGAAGAAAGAGGGACTCTGTTTCTGAATGACAAGGGGCAAGGGGACAGAGAAACACAATAAGGTCCTCACCGGAGCTGCAGAAATCTGGAGATCCTTGCCAGGTGTCCCATTTTTCCGGTTGGCATAGCGGGAGGTGTAGGTGCGGGGGGGCACCTGAGGGGGCAGGGTCTTGCTCCGGGCCACAGGCTTTCCAGGAGTGTCCTTGCCAAAGTTCAGGAGTCCCCGGCCCTCCTTCCAGCCCCTGGTGGCGTCCCGCAGCATCTCTGCATCATAGGTTGACTTCAAGTTGAGCCGTGTAATGGCATCATTGATACCGTCGTAGTCCATGGACCCCAGTAGGCGCCCTGGACCCCCACCTCCCAGCTCCTCTTCCTCTTCTAGGAGCCGATGCCCCAGCAGTTTGCCTGGAGGTTGTTCGACCAGAGAAAAAGTGTTGATGTCATTGGGCTGGGAGATCTTGGAGGATGAGGGGTACCCCTTTCTGGGAGGCAGAGGAGGAGTGTCCCAGATAGAGACTCGGGGAGGCAGAGGAGGTGGGGACAGTTTCTTAAAAGAGTCATCTGTGTCCCCCGGTCCTGGGGACAAAGAGAGCCCCCCATCTGAACCATCAAAAATGTACAGATAGTCTCCGGCCAGGGAGCCTTTGGGCCAGGGATCTGGGCCAGGCTGGGAGCCCTGGGAGGTAGAGTGGTTGGGCAGCCCTTCCTGTGGGGAGAGCGAGTTGTAATTGAGGGTAGGGTCAGAGCCAGAAAGACCACGTAAGAGCTTGAGGTCCTTCCGCCTTCCCGCTGGCTTGTTGTAGAAGTCTAGGACAGGCTCATCCCAGCTGATGAGAGAGGGGTCTGTGTTCTGCTTGGCTCTGCTTTCCTCCTTGTCGTGCCGAAGCCGGGACAGAGCATCATACTCCATCTGCAGGGCTTCGGCCATGGCCAGCTCTTTGCGGCTGATGCCCACAGACTCCAGTGACTTCCAGTGTTCCCCACTGCCCTGAGTCGAAGACATGGTGAGGATGGGGGACAGAGGAAACAAGGAAGTCTTCTACTTCCTGGCAATGTCGGTTCTGCAGGGTTGTGGCATGGTGTCTGGGCACCTGCAAGGGAGAAGGAAAAATATCAATCATTCAGTCACAAAAAGAGACGTGTCAATAATCTGATTGGGTGACATAATCTGGGCCTCTGCCTGTTTCTTGAGTGCCTACAACAGATAGAAAGAAACAGAAAGATGGAGAAAAAAAAGAGATACCAAGACAACTTTATTTATCTATTACATCCATCCACCCTTCCATTCATCTATACATGTTTCCATTTCTGGTCCCTAAATCCCATCGTCATCTCGCTCCCAGGTACCCTGAAGAAAGAAGGAGGCACCTTGTATCAGCTAAGAGGAAAAAATGGAGACAAGGGCTCTTCAGTCAATTTAAAGAGGACAGCTCTCCAACGTGGATGGACCTAGAGATTATCATACTAAGCGAAGTAAGTCAGACAGAGAAAGACAAATACCATATGATATCACTTATATGTGGAATCTAAAATATGACACAAAGGAACATATCTATTAAACAGAAACAGACTCACAGACATAGAAAACAGACTTGTGGTTGCCAAGGGGGACGTGGGTTGGGGGAGGTAGGTTTGGGAGTTTGGGGTTAGCAGATGCAACCTATTATATATAGGATGAATAAACAACAAGGTCCTACTGTTACAGCACAGGGAACTATCATCAGTATCCTGTGATAAGCCATAAGGGAAAAGAATACGAAAAGGAATATATATATGTATAACTGAGTCACTTTGCTGCATAGCAGAAATTAACACAACATTGTAAATCAACTATACTTCAATTAAAAAAAATTTTTTAATAAAATAAAGAGGACAGCTCTCACACACTGCTGGTGGGGAATGTTAAATGGTACAACCACTTTGGAAAATAGGCAGTTTCTTGAAAAGGTAAACATCCACCTACCATATGACTCAAACTATCCCACTCCTAATTACTTACCCAAGAAAAATGAATGTATATGTCCACACAAAGACTTGTACATGAATATCCACAGCAGTCTTACTTGTAACATCAAAAAACTGGAGACAACCTAATGTCCATCAGCAGGTGAATGGATTAAAAAAAATATGATACGTCCGCACAACTGAATACTATTCAGCAACAAAAAGGAATTAATTATTGATGCTTTCAATAACATGGATGAATCTCAAAGTAACTATGTTGAGTAAAAGAAGTCAGACAAGAGTATGAGTGTGTAGGATTCGATTTATATAAATTTCTGGAAAATGAAAACTAATCTACAGTGACAGAAAGCAGATCAGTGGCTCTCTGGGAAGGGGTGGAAAGAGGGTTACAAAGGAGCACAAGGACACTTTGGGGACGAGGAAAATGTTCACTGTCTTGATTGTGGTTTCACAGGTATATACATGTCAAAATTTATCAAGTTGCACACTTTAAATATGTACAATTTGTATGTCAACTATACCTCAATAAAGCTATAAATGAAAAGTACAACAAAGCCCTATGAAACAGCTACTCAGACTGCACTAAGATCCTCCCAAAATGCACCGATATGAGCAATAAAACAAAGCTTGCCAACGGGTGAGACCCGGGCACCTGATGGAGTACAGGTGAGCCGAAATACTGATTTCCCTCAGCCCTTAGGAAGCCAGACAGGCAGATAACACCCGCCACCTGCCAGCCAGCTGCCTCTGGCCACGAGCAGTCCCTTCATTCACTCCAGTGTTGGTACCCTTTTCCTTTAGAAGCCGTGAGGTGAAAAGGCTCTGAGGGCATGGTTGCAACGACAAGGCTGGCTGGCCCAGTGGTTCTCAACCCTGGCTGCACATTAGAAACACTGGGGGCATTTTTTTAAAGTACTGAAGCCCAGGTACTCTCAAGAGATTCTGATTTAACTGGTCTGCAGTAGGGCAGTGGTATTTTTAAAACTCCCCAGGAGATTCTAGTCTGTAGCCGAAGCTGAGAACCAGGGACCTGTGCGTGTATGTGTTTCAGATTAGGTCGGGGCAGGCGAGTATTTAGTAAGTGGTTTCTGACCCTTCTCACCAGCAGCTGCAAAGTTCACAATTTCATAAAATTATCAAAAATCCTTCATTTTATTGTACTGTTACCCAGCAGGTAACAAAACATATGAAGCACGTCCTTCCTCATGATTAGAAAATTGAAAGCATCAATAGGAAAAAAATTCAGATAGATTCGTGGGTGGTAAGTTCCATCAGACCCCAAACGAGTTAGGACAAGAGTATCCCTTAACCTGAGGTGCCCTTCCAGGATCCTGGTGCATCCATCAGACACAGCCTGGCTCAGTGAGTCTTAGGAAGTATTTTCCCCAAAATGGAATAGCCCAAGCCCAGCTTCAGGGCATAACAAAGCAGCTCTCTGCTGATTTCTCTGCCTGTTGAGTTTCTCCACGCTTCAACAGCTCCTTATAGACTACTTTTTATCCACAGAGGGTAAGAGGGAGTCTTGCTATTTAAAATTCAAAGGAATTGGATGCGCAGATGAAGATACCCAAAACTTGGCTGCCCGGAGTTGGGAAACTGGGTCCAGGAAAAGGAGGGCTTAGTACTTTCGATGGGAGACACAAGATAAATGCTCAAAGGTGAACTGAGATTAAGCCTTTTAATCCAGAGAACGACTGTATTTTCAGCCCCAAGCTGGGACAAGCAGAGTAGTAACACTGGTCTTAGCCAGGCACCACTGTGAAGAGAAAAACCAAGGCCACTAGAAATTATCTCTCTCGCCTTCCTGCCTCTCTTCCCTACTAACTTATCCACACTTGCATTTGGCCTCCCTTCCTTTTTTTTTCTTTTTTATTTATTTTATTTATATTTTGGCTGCGTTGGGTCTTTGTTGCCGCGCGTGCTTTCTCTAGTTGCGGCGAGCGGGGGCTGCTCTTCGTTGCAGTACGCGGGCTTCTCATTGCGGTGGCTTCTCTTGTTGTGGAGCACAGGCTCTACGCACGCAGGCTTCAGTAGTTGTGATGCATGGGCTCAGTAGTTGTGGCTCGCGGGCTCTAGAGCGCAGGCTCAGTAGTTGTGGCACATGGGCTTAGCTGCTCCGCGGCACGTGGGATCTTCCCAGGCCACCCAGTTCCACAGGCATTTCTATCTGCCCAGACATTGTTGCTGCACTTGGCTCCCAGACCATTCCCTTCTTCCTTACATCCTCCACTCCCTGGCTTCCATGACACTACTTTTTCGTGTTCTCCACCTCTGTCATCGTCCTCCTCTTCCTTTGTCCACCCCTGAAATATTGGTGTTGGCTCAGGACTCCATTCTCAGCCTCTGTTAATGTGACAATCCCACCGGGCAGTCTCATCTGTTCTCCTACTCACATCACATGCGTGTTGATCGATTCCAAGTGTGTCTCTCCCCCGTCAAGTTGATATGCCCACCCATATCTCAAACCCCAGATGTTCAAAACTGAACTATCACCTTCTTATTTCCTTCCCACAACCTTCCCCTCCTTTCTGGCTCCCCATCTGGGTGAATGGCACCATCCAGTCTCCCAAGCTAGGAACCCGACATCCTGGATTCCTCCTTCCTTTTCACCCCATATCCAATCACCAAGGCCGGCCAACTTTTCCTCTTAATACTTCCCAAATCTAGTCCTTCCTTCTATGCTAACTGCTGCTGCCCTAATTAAACCCGTACTTTCTCCCACTTGGGCTATTACAATAGCCTTCAAACAGTCCTTCCTCCTCCTAATCTTTCCTTCTTTAAAGCTTGCTCCCCAGAGCAGTCAGAGGGCTCTTTCTAAAGTGTAAATCTGATCATCTCATTCTCTGCTTAAACCCCTTCAAAGGCTCTCTATTTGATTCCTTTACAAGGCCTTTATCACCAGCCCCCATCTCCCTCTCATCTCCAACCATTCAGAACCACGTATTTGATACCTCCGTGATTTCGTGCAGTATCTTCCTGCTCCAGGGCACGCCCTTCCCAAGTGATTCTAACTGCTCAGACTTTGCTCTGACATCAAGTTCTTCAAGAAGCCGTCTCTGAACCTCCAGATTCAACAATGCGTCCCACCTTCATGCTCCCAACAGCAACCTGTATATACCTCAAATATCATCTTGAAATATTTTATTCAAAATTAAATGTGTATGAATCTGTCATCTCCCACTAAGATCCTCAAGTTCCAAAATCACCTCATTTCCACTGAGAAATATGTACTTCAACTGGGATATAAGGGTAGAGCTTTCTGGTGGTAAGAATTCTCAGACATAGAGACGTGTGATCGGGATGCAGGTAGTGTCCTTCCCTGGGGATCCTTCAAAGCTAGGACTGGGTTTCAACTAACAGGACCAGGTTTAGCATCTGTAAATGCAGGTGGGTAGATAGACAAGACCCCCACAGAAAGTGCCTTCCAGCCCTGGGATTCTTTGATTCTGACCTATTGATTCCCTTCAGTCATATTTCTCAGAGGATGCCAAAGTTAGCCCTGTGAGGAAAGAGAAGAAAGGCCTGAGGGGGAATTCCCTGGTGGTCCAGTGGTTAGGACTCTGCACTTTCACTGCTGAGGGCCTGGGTTCAATCCCTGATCTAGGAACTAAGATCCCACAAGCCACCCGGCGCGGCTGAGGGGAAAAAAAAAAAAGACCCGAGGGAGATCCAGCAGGCCCAGCTCCTAAGGCTCTTCCCAGACTGGAATTCAAACATGGAAAGCTGAGCCACCCCTCTCTAACCACCGGCCCCCTGGCTCTGGGCCAGGACACCACCAGACTGTCTGTCAGCTGTGCAGAGGAGGCCCAGCCCATCTTGCACCCGGGGCTACACCGGCAGCTGCGCCTTCCAAAAAGTGCAGTGCTCTGCTTGCTCTGATGCTGGGGGATCCATGGTGAGGAGGCAGGACAAGCAGCATCCCCCGCAGGACCAGGACACCAGGACCGGGAGAGTCACCCCTAAGGTGGGGTGAAGGTTCAGGGTAGCAGCCAGGCACAGGGGAAATCCAGAGATGGAAAGAGGGAAGGCAGGAGCAACCAATCCCAACCACCTGCAGCTAAAGGGAGCTGGCTTCCGCTAAGAACTCGGCCCCGAATTTCATCTTCCAGGAGGGGTGGGGATACACAAAGTATTTTAGGAATCAGAGTCTCATGTTGCTTACCTCCCCCATTCTCTTCCCCAGTTCAGTTCCCTCCCTGACAGGCTCTGCTGGGTTGACAAATTCTCTATTCCCTGAGTCCTCAAGGGCTACTAGGGATTCTGTAAAAAAGCAAATATCCATGTAGGTCCCAGGAAAGAGTTGGGGTGGACGAGGGCCTGGGTCTTTGCTACTCTGCAGCTCATCCAGGAAGAGAAGGCTGGGGCCAGTACCTCTCTGCCGCACAACTCCACGGAGCGCCCACACTGTACTCTACATGAATGACACCCTCTACCACAACAAAGAGAATGGTGCCTGCTGGAGCTGTGCACCTTGGTGGCCCTAGCTGTGTTCCCTTCTAGTATCCATCTCTCAGAAAGTAGATGGAAACCATCTAAAAGACCATTTTCAGCCAGATTCCTTTCACCACCTGCATGCACTAATTGTTAACATTTCCCCACATCTGAGCACACTTTCTCCTTCTCTGCTTAACATTTTCAAATGTTAAGATGCAAACACTTCACTTCTAAATACTTCAGCCTGAATCTCTACAGAACTAGGACATCCTCCCATGTAAACACAATGCCAGTTAGCATACCAGCTAAATTTAACGTTGACAATATGTTAAGTTGTAATTGTTATTATTTAACAATAATATTATCTAATATAGAGTCCACATTTGAATGTTTGTAATTATCATCTGGAAAGTTCTTCAAACATACAAATTCCTGGCTCCTCTCCTGGAGGGTTTGATTCAGTGGGGTGAGTCCCTGGACTCTGAACATTTCAAAGCCCCTCAGGCAATTCAGATGCGCAGCAAAGTTTGACATCAAAGACTAAGGTTTCAGAAGTACCAGGAAGACAGGACGGAACTGGGGAAAGGAACCCCAAAGAGCAACAGGCAGTCAGCTGGTAAAGGAAGAGGGCATGCTTATGGCCAAGCAGGTCGGTGCCAGGGTCTAGGCGGCACCAAACTCAGCCCACACAGCTGCCAACAGATGGCTGGAGGTCGGGGGGGAGGAAGGGGGTCAGGGCAGAGCCACACAATGGCTCAGAGTCAGAGCACGGAGAGAAAGGAGAGGGCACTCCCTCAAGCGAGCTGGCTCTGTTCCGTGCCTGTGCCAGAGAGGGAGGGGCCCCAGGGTCCACCGTATGAGAACTGCCGTGCTTGGGACAGACTAATGGGTCTCGGTCATCTCCCCAAATCCTGAGCCACAGAGCTGGTTTCTAATAGGCGGTGAGTACCAGCTACGTGCCAGGTACCACGCTAGACCCAGAAGTATTCAGATGACCATGGCACAATTCCAGGAAGCTTACGGTCTAACAAAGGTGACAGATGTATCATAAATAATTCAATCTCCCCTTTCGGGCACAAAGCAGGGAAACTTGCACATCTTGACCCATCTTCACTGAACAGGGGAAATGGAGAGCTATCGAGAAAGGTGGTGAAAAATATGGAGGGTCTCAAGCCCCCAGCCTGTTAGTAGTTTTTACTAAGGGAAGATGACTCAGTTCTAGGACTGCCCTAGGAAGAGACCTTCAGTACCTCCTCTCAGGACAGAATGGTTCAAGGGGCTAAGGACTTAATCCCTTTGGCTCCCAGAGCTTTCTCTTCTGAGAGGACCCTGCCCCTATCTACCCCCAGCACCCACACTTACCCAGACCCCAAATCCCACTGGTTTTGCAGCCAGGCACTCGTGCCCCACCCCTCACTCCACACTCTGCTACCCAGCTCCACCTCTCCCCTCCCACAGCCCCAGCTCCAACAGGGAAGTCAGCATACCCTGTGCCAGGAATACGACTCCTCCAGCAGGAAGGTATAACAATAAGTCAAGTAGGTCAGCTCCCTGCCTCAAACAAGATGTGCAGCTGATCCCTGCTTCCGTATTGAAAACCTACAGGTTTTATACAGCTCTGCAAGCTTCTTTGATGTCAGGCCCATCACTGAGTCACACTCACCAACAAAGTCTTTCTCTTGTTTAACTATGTTCTCTCTGTGTGGTTCTCACTTAATTCCAAATGTGAGGAGACTGACTCTAACTGCTTGCATTTTCTTCCCACTCATACAGCCCCTCTCTAGCATCCTCTCAGCCAAATTAAAGCAGCCCCATGTGGTTCAGTTTTGGTACTGGAACTTACTCTCCATTTCTCTCTTTCCTGGGTCTACCCTGGACTCTCCACCCATTGAAGCCAAAGTGGACACAAGAGTCAATAAAGGGTTCTCTGGGTCCTAAGAGAGCAGAGGGACAGGAGGCTGTGTGACACAGTTACATCAGTTGGGTTTGCATTCAGAGTCCTGAGTCCCCGGTCCCGGCTCAGAAACCATTTGTGCAGCTGTTCTGTTCACACACACATACACACACACACCATGGAATCCCTGGAGATCACAGCTCCTAGCACACATTCTGTAGATTTGGGATCTGGGTACAAAGAGAGTCAGTGATGGAAGAGGTGAGGCAGCTCATGGCTCCTCTCAAAACTTTCCTTCCTAGAGTTGGCGATTACGATGGCAGAGACCAGCACCAAGAGCTGGCAATCAGCTGCATGGAACGTTTGGCAAAAAGGAAAGAAAGGTCTTGGCCAGGAACCATCCCAGGAGCCAGGACAGCCACATCTCCCTTCTGTCTGGTCCACACTTCGTGCTTTCTCCCACCCCTGCCCTCAGCCACCTCAGCCCCAAGAACCAGGCTTTCTAGTTCAGATCGGCCGGGTTTCCTCCAAGGAGCACGGTGGTTAAAAATTACTCTTCTAGGGCTTCCCTGGTGGCGCAGTGGTTGAGAGTCCGCCTGCCGATGCAGGGGACGCGGGTTCGTGCCCCGGTCCGGGAGGATCCCACATGCCGCAGAGCGGCTGGGCCCGTGAGCCATGGCCGCTGAGCCTGCGCGTCCGGAGCCTGTGCTCCGCAACGGGAGAGGCCACAACGGTGAGAGGCCCGCGTACCGCAAAAAAAAAAAAAAAAAAAAAAATTACTCTTCCAGTTTCCTCGACCCTCCAGAGAAAGGTGGTGGACAGGATGGCAGAGGAAAAGAGGAGCTCCCAGGATGATCTTCCCTTAATAATCTTGGCCTCCAGTTGAGAGGACTCCTGAGGAAACTTCTTTACAGACAAAGTTCACACCAGCCCACCCACTTGAGAAAAACAACCTGACATTTCCAAATGGCAGCATCTAGGAAACCTTAGCCTCTCTGAAGGTCCTGTAGGCTCCTAAAGCATAAAGGAAGCCCCTCCGGGAGGAGGATATAAGAAAGTGGGTGGAGGAGGGGGCATGGGGACACAGCAGCCCTTCTCGGTGCCACTTGCTTGCTGAAAACCAAGGGCTCCTGCAAGGCTCAGACTGTCGCTTCTGTCACCTCCAGCTGAATCTCCAGTCCAGCTTCCCCAGCTCATGCCCTCTGGAATCCAGTTCTCCATGATTCCTTTGTGGGCTGGGAAAACTCGCTAGAGGAGGTCAGCCCATTAAGCAGAATCCAGAAAGCAGGTCACAGCTGTTCCCGTCCAGCCGGGGCACCAAAGCACGGACCCAAGACGCCAGCAAGGCTCTGCTCTGCCTGGAGGACTCACCAGAGAGGAGAGATGAGAGGCAATGTCCTCCACCCCACGGATCAGGTCCAGACTCCCCAGGTCCTCACAGCTAGGTGGAGCTAACCCATCAGAGTCTGCAAGGAGGAAGGAGGCAGCCCTGAGCAGCACATCAAATTACAGCCCTACTCCATGGCAAGGGGATGGCGCTGTATCTCAGGGTAACCACAGACGTATCAGACTAACCAGAGTCTACCGAAGAATGCCAGTGAGACCATCCTCCAAAAGAATGACATCTTTGCTGGGGACCAACACTCTGATCTTTAGGGAGTGTCTCCAATTCAATTATAACAATTCTTTGGTTATTTTCTGGTAGCACCTTTCTTAGACATCTAAAAGGTAATCTCTCTTCTCCATGACAGGCTCCTACTGTCTAGTAGAATGAGACCCACAAAGGGTCAGTGACTTTGCCCTGGGTCTCACGGCGGAGCCACAGCAGGGTTGGGAAGGGCCCACAGAACCAACGTGGGGAGGTTACTTGGTGCTGGTCCTCAAAAGCAACCCTGGCCCCAGCCCTGCGCTCCATCCCATGAGTACACACTTGGCACTAATGTGCCAGAGCCTGGGACGAGAAGAACCGAGGGACTTGGTCCCCAGAACAATTCTACAGAGTAGAGAAGGTGGGGCCAGCAGCCCCAGTGTAGTGGCACTGCCTGTGCCAGGGGGCAAGGACAGGCTGTGTGGGCAGCTGACAGCCACCTGCTTGGCTCGGAAGAGGGTAAAAGGCAGTCGAGCAGAAAGAGACTGAGCCAGTCATCCATGGGAACCTCGGAGGAGCAAAGACCAGCTGCCACACCATGCCCAGGACAAGCTCCTTCCTGCCCTCCTGGTAGGGAGGCTCTGCGCCACTGTCCACAAGCCCTGCCCACTGCCCCTCTGCCACCACAGTCCCTAAACCAGCAATCTTGACATGCTGTTTGATAATAGAGAATATCTGCAATTAGTGCCAAATCCCCAAATCAAGAAAATACCTGATAGACTGCAGTTACTCCCAGGGACCCAAAGCCACAGTAATCACACAAACTGCACACCTTCCCACACTCTCCGACTCACTCCCTCATTAGCTCCCTAAGGGCAGGAGAAGAGCTGGCCTAGACACCACGAGGTGACAGCCTTAGTGCCACTGGTAAAGAAGCCTGAGAAAAGTAAAGTTGTGGTTTTTTTGTTTTTTTTTTTAAAGCAATGAAGTATTTTTTTTTCTTTAAGCTTCTAAGTTCAGACTACAAATCTTATTCTATCTATAAATCTAATAATTTTTTTTCCATAACACACACACACACATACACACACACTGTATTTTATTTTTACGAGATAAATAAACTGACACCAAGCATTGTAAATGGATGACCACAACAAAAGCAACAATGATTGCAATTACCAAACATGAAACACACTCATGCTATGTCATAATACTGACATTCAGTCAATCCTCCACTGTAACAGCTCCTTTACTTTGCAGTGAAAATTGATTTGTATATTTTTTGCCTCTGAGTAGACGGAAAGTTGAACCAGAAGAAAAAGGGAAACAGGACCACTAAGCTCCAGGGGCAGCTCTGGGCCTTCCCTGTCCACATTCCAGCATTTGGGGACAGGCTGGGCCAGCAAGGAGAGCACCAGGGAGGGAAATGCCAGGGAATGAGACTCCCGACACAAGAGCCCAGAGGACCTTTGCCCAAAGGTCACCTGGCTTCTGGACAGTCTCAGGGCCAGGTGTTATTTTCTAGGTCAGGCCAGAGTGGAGAAGCCCTGGGGTCCTCACAAACCAGGGTGGGAAAAGAAAGGGGTGTCAGCTCTCAAGTAGCCCCCTTCTTTTAGACCAGAAACACACACACACACACACACACACACACACACACACACACACACACACAGCACCACCAAACATCTGATACTAATTTACACAGGGGTGTTAGAGGCCAAAGTGTTAGTCCCTCCCAGGGATGTTTGCATTTAAAAGCAGAGTCTGAGGAGAGGGGTGCTCAACCTAAGGGAATCTGGAAGTGTTAAAGGAAATTTCTAGTGGCACTGAGAGAAATGACCCATTAAAAGGTAGGGGAGGTCAATCTCTGGCATAGGCCTTGCCTGTCCATGGCCTCCCCTGGTCCCAGTTCCTGAGCCCCAAGAATCTCTTGCCCCTCTCCAGGACATAAGTCCCCCCAAGCTCTGTCCAGCAGGCAGCTTGTCCCTTTAAGTCACTGACCCCCCCAGTACTTGGCCTTGGCTGCTGTTAGCCTGGCCTCACCCAGTAGCCATGAAGTTCCACTCCACTCTTCCTGGTAGCAGGCCAGAAGGATGTCCTGCTCCGGGTCAGCCAAGGACACTGAACCCTGGGGGAGACCACGGATTCTCTCTTACCAAGGTCAAAGGAGAAACCCCACTCAGGATGCAGGGCCCTAAGAGGGAACTGAGAAATGAGATCCTCTTTGAGATGGCCTCAGTGTCCAGAATCCCCAAACCACAGGGAAAGGGATACTGAGATGAGGGGACTAGGAAGTGGACAGTGACCCTGACAGTGCTAGATCACTGGGGATCCCAGCCAGGGCTCCCCTCAACCTGGTCACTCCCTAGACCTGTCATAGTGGTAGTTCCAGTGCCCTGGTCTAGACTCCCCAGTCCTATTGCCCCTCCCATCTGACTCTTAGGGCCTGAAAAGCCATGGGTGCAGCTGGAGGCACTTTTCTCTTCCTCCTGCTTTCTCTCTCCTCTTTCTACCCCAACTCAAGATCCTCAGAAACCTTCCCTGGTCAACCCTTTCAAACTGCCCTTTCTTCTTTTACTCTCTCAGTGTCTCCCAAACACTCTGATGCTGCGTGGGTGACATGACTGATTAAAATGGGGGTGCCGGTGTCTGGGGCACAAGAGCAACACATTTGCCTTGGATGGTGTTAAAACAACTGTTCTGGGCTTCCCTGGTGGTGCAGTAGTTGAGAGTCCACATGCTGATGCGGGGGAAACGGGTTCGTGCCCCGGTCCGGAAGGATCCCACATGCCGCGGAGCAGCTGGGCCCGTGAGCTATGGCCGCTGAGCCTGCACGTCCGGAGCCTGTGCTCCGCAACAGGAGAGGCCACAACAGTGAGAGGCCCGTATACCGCAAAACAAACAAACAAACAAAAAAACCCCACAACTGTTGTGCATCTCTGCACATGGAGGGGTTAAGAAGATTTATTTTCTAAATAGGAAGTGACCTAGGGGATGGGGGAGTAGACAAGGGGTCGTGTCAGTTTCTGTGTTGCCCTGTATATGTCCTAATGCTTTTCTCCCATCTCCTATGTCCCACTCACATGGGAAGGTCCCAAGGGAGAC
The DNA here is from genome assembly GCF_026419965.1 of Kogia breviceps. Classification (NCBI taxonomy): domain Eukaryota; kingdom Metazoa; phylum Chordata; class Mammalia; order Artiodactyla; family Physeteridae; genus Kogia; species Kogia breviceps. Next base: position 66,327,555 of record NC_081310.1, on the reverse strand, counting down.
AGAGCCCAAGTCTATACCCAGCATGGGGACACTCAGCAGAAGAGTGGACCACCTGCCCACCTGGCTCAGTGTAGCACACTCACTTCCCACCAGCCCCACCTTCAGGGGGCCCTTGCCCATGTGACCCTCAGTCGTGGTCTACCAGGGTAGCAATAGTCAGAGGTCATTCTCAGCAGGGGTTAGCTGCATGCCTGAAGCTGGATGAGAGTAGCCAGAATGTGACTGAACGTGCCGGCATAATGGAACTAACCATCCTTAGCTACCTTGCTGAAATACCATTGAAATGTATGTAAACTCCATTACAAAGTCTGTCAAATTAGTACTACACGGATATGTCCACTGTCGTGCCTGGAGTCAGGGTATCACACTTTCTTTTGGTGAAAAGAAAGAGAAGGTAGGGGGTTGGGGGGGGCGTACAGAGAGGGAGGCTAAGTGAATACGAGCATCACAGAAAGAGGAGGAAGGAAACAGACCTCCCCCACCCACCCCAGCATTTTGTGCCAGGTATTGTCTTGTTTAATCCTCATAACAATCCTTAATTGTGCATATTATTATCCTTATTTTATAAAAACAGAAAAGGAATTGAGCAATTTGCCCAAGGTCACACAAGTAGTAAAAGATACTGAGTCAAACTGCTGTAAATCATCTACACTTCAATAAGCAAATAATAAAATAAATAACATTTAAAATTAGAATAGGGCTTCCCTGGTGGCGCAGTGGTTGAGAGTCCGCCTGCCGAGGCAGGGGACGCGGGTTTGTGCCCCGGTCCGGGAAGATCCCACATGCCGCGGAGCGGCGGGGCCCCCGTGAGCCGTGGCCGCTGAGCCTGCGCGTCCGGAGCCTGTGCTCCGCAGCGGGAGAGGCCACAACAGTGAGAGGCCCGCGTACCGCAAAAAAAATAAAATAAAATAAAATTAGAATAAATAAATAAAAGTTAAACTGAATCTTGTTTGAGACCAAAACTGTTTGAGGTCTTTTTCCCATCCTGCCATGGAGACCCAGGCATACTGCATTTTATCAAATGTTCAAGCTGATATCGGTGACTATTCTGGTACACCCCCAAGCTCTCCCCAAACACCAACACACTGTGTCACTGTCTCACGCCACTGAAAAAAAACAAGCAAATAAATAAATAAGCAAGCAAGCAAACAAACCCGAAAAACCAGACCCACAATTTTGCAGATAAGAGAACCAAAGACCACAGGGGAAAAATGACTTGCCTGAAGTCACACAGGTAGTCAGTGACAGAAGTGGAACGGGAAGCAGGTCTCAGACTCCCACTCAAGTGCTCTTTCCAGACTGAACCACAACCAATCTTGTCCGTTCCCAAAATCCTCCAGGGAGGAAAGTCCCTCAGCCTTTCTGTTCTAACCTCTCTCAAATTGGTCCATTCCTTTCCAAGATTCTGATTACTTCCATTAAGTGAAACAACCTATAGAAAGCACATCTTAAGCACCAAAAAATTATTATTCCTTTCTATTACCTGACCATTAGAATAGCGTCCTAGCTAGCCTCTCTGTCTCCCCTGCCGACTCCTTGAGGTATCTGCACGCCAGTGCCAGGGAATCCTGCAGCACAGCTCTGATCATGTCATTCTTCCAATGAAAAACTTTGTCTCTCCCCTTCCTTATCAGGTACTCAAGACCCCCCACACTGAGTCCCAGCGCAGTCCCCTGCATGCCCCCCAAAACGCTGATGGTTATTAACCATTCTCCAGGGCCTCATGTTTACCCACAAAACTTCACTCATGCTAGTGTCCCCTACAAATACCTGCTCTTACATTAGAGCCTTCTTTCATCTCCTACGACTGAAAGTGACTTTGCTCTCTTTCGGACATCTGTAAAATTTTTAATGCATCCCACTGCATTTATATTGTTTTGTATTACCCCGCTGGTGATTAGAATGAAAACAACTTACCCATGTAGGTACTTTATAGTTACAAAGCACTGTATAGATATAAGCCCATCAATCTTAAGAAAAAAATTACCTCCTATTTATCTTTGTCTTCCTCACGATGCTCAATATAATGTTTTACACATGGCACAGAGCTGTTACATACTGTGTTCTGAGGGTGGTCTGACCAACCCAGAGAAGAGTTATCACTTCCCCGTTGTAGCATCAGAGATTCTGAAGCTGAATGAGGAAGGCAAAATTGTCATTGGTTTTTCCAGATCGATACTCCATAGCATTTATTAGATTCATTTATTAAATTTATTAGATTTATTAGCCCCTCAGAATTTAGAGACCCCCAAAATATTAAGTACTCTAGTCCTAGCTTCTGTACTTTTATGAAATGCTGCCCAAGATTACACCAACTCCTGGGGCAGCCACAGGACAAGTGACTCATATTGAGCTTATAGAATTACCGTACTACGTAAAGAAACTCATCCGTTCACTTGCATTTTTTGGAGTACAATGTGGTTATCTCAAGGTCAGGGGCCATACTGAACTCAAGTCTGTATCCCTAGGGTTTAGCACAAACCTGCTATTGGAAGATGATAAAATAACTGTGACCACCACCATTTACTGAGCCCTTGCCATGTATCAGGCACTGTTCCAGGTAGTTCATTTTGTCTGTCCTCTTCACTGCTGTGCACTGAGGAGAGCGTCAGGTTCATCACGTACATTCAATGCATAACAGGTGATGGATGGATGAATAAAAGGTAAGATGCAAACTCCTTCAATGCCTCTGGCCAAATTAAACTACTTTCCCTCTACCTCTTTCACCTCTCCCTTCATCCCTCATCCCACCCCAGTGCCTACTCATTGTTCAGATCTCAGCTAACATTTCATTTCTTCCAGAAGGTCTGAGCACCCTAAATGCGCCGCTTACAAGTTCTCAAAGCACCCCACAGTACGTCACCCCCTACACCCAGCCTACTCACTTGTCTATGTTCCCAACCCAGCAATATGTTCTGGAAGGATGTGTGTCCTAGTCACTGAAAGCACCGAAAGTCATAAGTAAGCACTCAAAAGACATCTGTTGAATGAACGGATGAGCTCTTTTTAAACATTATCTGACAGACTTTCATTACTCTTGTGATCATTTCTTCCACAGACGACTTTAAGAAGAACACTTGCTGCTGTCACCTGGCTCTTGGGGAAGTCCCATCTCATGCAGAACTTGGGCGTCATTGACAATTTTTCCTCACAGGTCCCTCCAGTGTAGCACAGAAGGAACACGGGTTCTAGAGGTATCCTGACCTACACTCAAACTTTGGCTCTTCTTTCATTAGTTGTACAATCTTAGCCATGTTTCTTAATCTTGGTTTGAATCTAAACCTAAGCTTAACCTCAGTTATCCCATCTGCAAATGGGGATGAGACAATTTCATTATCATCCATTTCCTCCAAGGATTGGGGGGGCAGTGTGGAATTAAGATAATATTTGAAAAGCTCCGGGTAGACAGATACTCAGTGCTGGTGGCTATTCTTCTTTATCACATGCTCTTGCCTTTCTTGGTAGTTGAACTTTTCCTCAAGTGGCTCCTTTTTGCCTTCCTTGTTTGGACCATCTACAACAGCATAATCAAAATTGTACTTCAGGGCTTCCCTGGTGGCGCAGTGGTTGAGAATCCGCCTGCCGATGCAGGGAACATGGGTTCGTGCCCCGGTCCGGGAAGATCCCACATCCCACATGCCGCGGAGCTGCTGGGCCCGTGAGCCATGGCCGCTGAGCCTGCGCATCCGGAGCCTGTGCTCCGCAACGGGAGAGGTCACAACAGTGAGAGGCCCGCGTACCACAAAAAAAAAAAAAGCAAAATTGTACTTCAGAGAATTTCCAACCCTTTGGAACCACTCTATCTTTCAAAGTCTCTTGTCAGGGAACTGTATCCATCTTTTCTCTTAATAGAAAGGAAGGAAGGAAGGGAGGGAGGGAGGGAAGGAAGAAGAAAGAAAGAAAGGAAGGAAGGAAGCAAGGAAGGAAAAGAAAGAGAGAGGGAGGGAGGGAGGAAGGAAGGAAGGAAGAAATCTGCCTTCTTGAATTCTAAAGTGAAATTCTGACACCCTGGTTATAATATTTTGGGGAAAATATAGTTGCCTTCTCCTAGGTTCCCATAATATCCAATTTGCAAAAAAATCTCTCCATTTTGGGTCAGAATTAAATGCGCTGTAATAGTGCTCCTAGTACTTTAACTTCTTTTACCCTTTGGAAGACACAACAGCATGGCAAGTCAGGAATGTGACAGACACTCTGCTTTCAGAAAAGTGGGGATCTCAGATGTCTCAACAGTGGCAGGGCTCCATCATTACGCCCATCTGGGTTCTAGGTTAATTTGGACCTGAGACGGGAAGAGCTCATATCTATTTCTTCGCCCTAGCAAGGCAAACTGTACTATTTCCTCAAAATGGAATCTCCTTGGCTCTCTATTCTTTTCCCCTCACTCTATGCCTTCTGGTTTGCTGTCAAGGGTACCAAGTAGACTAAGATAGAAAGAGAGAAAAAACGTGGCAGGAGAGGTTGCCTCCATGAAAGCTTATTCCTGGTGGTCCTGGGGAACATGTGTGAACAGCTCACATGCCTGGCACCCACCTCCACTGTGGGGAGGATACAGAAAGAGAAGCTAACCTGTAAGACAGGATCCATGGGGCAGAGACTTAGAAGGAGGCACAAAGCATGATGGGAAGAACTGCCAAGGAGAAAAGAAACCACTGCCCAGGAGATTAGTCTCACAGTGACTAGGGACAGCTAGGGTTCAGAGAGAAAGGTCCAGGAGGAAGGGAATTGAACAATGTTTTCGAGAAAGAAGAGTGGCAGGTGTGAAAGTTAAAGAGTTTCCAAAGAAGCAAATGATTTTTGGTTTCTCTCTGAAACACTATGAAGCCTCTGCTAGGTAAGACTACACCTACTACAGGAAGTTCTCAGGAAGATGAAGGATGAATTGCTAAAGATCCCTTGTCATAGATTCTGTATTCTGCCTTAGGGCTATTGGGAGCCCCTCTCCTCTTCCTTCTCCATACCTCAAGAGCTTCTGCCCCAACACGGGTGTCCTGTGTCCTTAATCTCTTTGACAAAATCGAGATTTGAGTACAGTGAATTCCATCACCATGAGAGAAGAGAATTTCCCAACAATGATAGGGTCAACTGATAGGCCACTGATAGGTACATTCTAAAGTGCCAAAGGATAGGTCCTTTCTTTAGTAGTAAAGTGATCTGTGGGGCAAGTTCCAGCATTGTTAGTAATCATGTGACCTTGGGAGAGTCATTTCTTTGCAGGAAAATGACTTTCCAATTCTAAAGCTATATGTGATCATAGGAAATGCAATAATTAAGGAGGTACCATGCTGGACCTACTATGCTGGGTGGAGGAAATTTGTCCTCCAGGGCCTCTGTTATCTAAGGTATGTCCCTGTCTGGTGACATTTCACAAGCATTCAAATCAAGGAATCCAGTATGAACGAATTCTGTAACTCTGCTTCCCCCTTTTCTTCTCCCAAGACCCAATATCTCCCTGAGAGTGGCACCCAGGTTATGAGCACATGGTCTGGAGTGGGATCGCCTGCTTTGAATCTCTTCTCTGTCATTTACTAGCTGGCTGACATCAGTAAGTGTCAGCTATTATATTATTTGCCAACTCAGTACTACCCTGTCTATAGAAAGTAGCCAGCCTTTGGGGGTGTATGTCTCCCCCTGATTTCCTACAAATATCATTAAGCAGATTTCCCTTCTCTCCCAGTTCCCATTCTACCAACCCTTTAAAGAGAAATACCCAAAGAATAGTTACCTTGGCATTGTCATATCACTCTTCCCTTAGTCAGAAAAGAAAGGTTCCGGAATATTCTCTATTTCATATCCCTTTCCTCCCACCCCTCCCCCCCATCCCCACCAACTTTCCCTCCCTCATTACTGAGACTAAACTCAGGATGAATAACCTACATTTGTATAGTACTCTGCAGTTTTCAGAGTGCTTTTGCATACACGATTTTATTCAGTTCATGGTAAGCAGTGTATTTCATCCTTAAAACAATCCTATAAGCCAAGGGTATTTTTTTCACCATTTTACAGATATGCAAACTGAGTCTTAGGTTCACAAGTTGTCCATGCTCACACAGCTAGGAAGCCAGGCCTCCTGACGCTGAACCCATCCACTGTTTTCTCTACTACTCCGCATTATCACGTCCAAGTTCACATCCTGGGAACGTGAGGAGCCTGAAGTTTATGGCCAGTTACAAACCCCCAAAGGGAACAGAGATCCCTCATTTTTATTCCTGCTGGCTAGCAGGGCTGTCCAGGCTGAATGACCATACACATGAGATGCCTGCAAAGGGCCAGGTCTAGGTGCGGTGGGGAAACCACAGAGAGGAGACCAAAGGCCCTCAAGGGTGTGGGGTATCTGCTAGAGCACCACTACAGCATGGCCAAGGACACAGGTATTCCAGGTATTCCAGGATAATCCCAAAGGAGAACCCCAGGGAAAAGCCTGAGGACCCAGATAAACTGAACCTTCCTCACCCCAGCACACCCCGTGGGCCTCCCTCACCAATGCTTCCAGGGAGATGGAAATGGACAAGCTCCCTTCTGGCCAGGGCTGAGAGCCTGATCAGATTCAGACACACACACCCATGCACACTCAGCAGTAAATTCAGAGCCATGGAAATCAAACCTTGGCTCACCCAAAGGCCAAAGGAGAAGCAGCCACAGCTTCAGTCCAGGGTTCCGGCTCAGAGCCACCAACTCCTCAGACGCTGGCGGCCAGGCAGAGCTATAAACTGTGCCTCAACTTAATTTTTCCATGGACACAACCCCAGATGGGACCGCCAGGCTCTGAAGAAGCTTCAATTCTGAAGCATCATAACCTCTCTGTTCTGGGATCCAAAGCTAGAACTGGGGAGGGAGGAGTATTTGGGGATCAGGTTTGCCACGCCCTGGACCATCTCTCTTCCAATATCTTTCCAGGGCCTAGTGCAGCAATACAGTAAGTTTTCATTCAGCGACAGATACAGGGTTGGAATTCAGTGCAAATTACTTACATCTGCTTGGCCACAACCCAGACAGTCAGGTAGTTTAGAGAGAGAAAGGAAGGGCATGTTGGCCCACTTCTGGGACCCTGGGTAGTTGTGTGCTAAGGAATCTGGGCCATGCTGGGTCCAGCCTGCACAGCGTACAAAATTCTCCAACAGAACTGAGAAAAAACATCAGGGCAGCCGAGACAATAGAGATTACACCCCAGGCACGACTGGTGGGACTGGGGCAGGGAAGTCACAAAGACCCCACAAGGGGGTGGAGATGGAGAGAAAGAAGGTTGACCTGAAGGAGCACAAGCAATGGCAGATTCTTCACACACGCCCCTCAGCCAGCTAGGGTGTGTGCACTAACCTCATACATTTGGTAACCTTTTCCCACAAACCAGGAACCTGCCAAGCCCCTGGGCTTCCCACCCTACCCCACCCCACCCCAGCTTGGCAGCCTCCCTTGGGCTTCTTGCAGCTGCGATTGCTCCCCAACATCAAAGCCACCGATGTCGGAGCTGAAAATGAGAGACAAGTACAGGCCAGGAGAGCAGCGCCTCCCCCAAGGCTCCGGAACTCAGGCCTGAGGGCCCCTCTCCCTCTCCCAAGCTTTCTCCTTTTGCTGCAGTATCCTTATAAGGGAGAAGCCAATTCTACTATCCATCTGGCTAAAAAAATGTATATATTTCCCAGGCTAGATGCTGACTTCCCACCCACTCTAAGAGAAAGCACCCCCCCACCACCCTCACTTCAGGGCAGGTTTTGCTTTTTATTTCGCATTTTAAACAAATACCCAAACCGCTGGCTGGTTCAGGTCGCCTTGCAGCAGCTGGGAGCCAGGAAGTGTGTTTAGAAGAAAAGGGGTGGGGAAGAGTGTGCCCGGGGTCCGAGACGTCCCCGAAACCTCTGGAGCGGGCAGGCAGTGGGGGCTGCCAACCTGCTCGGCGCGGGACTGGGGCTCCGTTCCCACCGCGTCTGCGTCCCGCCACCGGGAACCTTCGGTTCCTTCTATTGTTGCCCCTCGGCTGTTGCCATGTTGGAGGGAGAGCCCCTGACCTCCGCTCGCTCCACTCTGCGGGAAATCTGCAGACCCCGGGCCGGTGCTCCCGGCTGGGTGCGCGTCTTACCTGTGATCACTGCGGGTTTGCTGCAAGACCCGACGTGTCGTGTGCTCGGCGACCTGGGCTGCTGGCTCCACGGCTCCGGGCGGCTCCGGCACCCACGCGAGGCGGCCGCGCACCGCCTCCTCCCGGGCCGCTCCCCCTCCGGGCTGCACGCGGCGGGCGCCGGCCCCAGGGTTCCCGGGGCAGCGAAGAGGCAGGAGAGGGCGCGAGGACCAGCTCGCAGCTGCGGGGGGGGGGGCGGGGGCGGGGAGTCCTCTAGGCCGAGAGCGTGAGCGAGTCCGCAGAGTCAGGCAACCCCAGGTGAGACAATAGCGGGAGCAGCGGGCGAGAGGGGAGAAGCCATCTCCCGGAGACCCGGCGCACTGCACGGAGACGTGAGGCTCGGCCAGACCCGGCCCGGACAGGCAACCGCCAGCCGCGGCTCCAGCCCGCAGCGCCCACTGCGCCGCGAGCGGGAGGATGGGGCGGGTCCTGGAACCCTGACCTCCCTCCCCTCCCCTCCCCTCCCCTCCCCTTCCCTCCCCTCTCCTCTCCTCCTCTCCCTCCCTCCCTCCTTCCCTTCCTCCCCTCCCAGTGCGTGGGGGAAGAGAAAAGCGCTGGCGTCAAGTTGTGCTTCGGGAATCCAAGAGCCAAGATTTCCACTTTCCACTTGCGTGAGGGTTTTTGCAGATGGTCGTTACTTTTCCCTGCTGGGACCCCTTTGCTCTGTGTCAGATGAATGCCTAATCATTCTACTGGAAATGACAGAGTTTTGAGGTCCAGTTATCGGTTTACGGAATTTCCCCCCCATCATTAAGATAGAGATGCCGGAAAGAGCCCCTACCTTGAGGATGGAGGTGGCGGTAGGGGGAAGCTGTCTCGGCGCTTTGCACATTCAAACTCATTCGTTTTTCTATTCGCCCTAGCGGGTCTTCTGACCCGAGCCCCAGTAAATAGCAATCTACAACCTGAGGGGGGAGCGGCGGCAGTAGGTCCTCCAACCCAACTATCGCAGGGGAAAAAAATCTTTCATAGTGTGTCATATTTAAAATTTTGACTCAGTACCTTTGTTTGAGCAGTGGTCTCTAGAAGAATTTTCCTAAGGGCTCCACCCAAAGAAACAAATAGTTGGCCAGATCCTCATTTGCATTTGGTTTGCATAATAACTATGATCTCCGATCTCAAAGTACATTTTCCTCAAAACTTGAATCTTTTTCTCCCCCAAGGCCCTCCTTCTTTCTTGCCAGACTATGATCAACACCTGGTTCTTAGCCTCCCTCCCCTGCAGTCAAGACTCCCAGACTCTGATCAGATACCCAGGACTCTACAGCCAGGGTTCCCAGGGAAACATCTGCAAACCTGCCCCTTCTGCAGCTTGTGTGCAAAGCTGCCCCTAGTAGCTTTTAAATATTTGTTAAAAGCTACTATTCCAGCTGGTTTTGGGTTCACTGGAGTTTTGTGGGGTTTTTTTTTAAGGGTGTCGGAAAGGCCTTTTTAAAAAGATCAGGGGCCTTTTAAAATTTCCTCACTAATATGAGACTTCAACAAATGCAACACAAGTCTTAGATTCATAGACTTATAGAATTGGGAGAGACTCCAGAGCTCAAAGGAGGATAAATATTTGTTGGGGAGGGAATTTGAATAACCAGAGGAAGTCCTATGTAGGGGAAGAAAGCAATATAAAAAGTGAGTTCATGATTCAGAAGGATCTCCTGGGATATTGTTCCATTCTCATATAAGGTGAAATCTGGGCAAATGCAAAGGACCCTTAATTGCAAGCAACCTTGAATGAGACAATGGGAGGAGAAGCTCATGAAAGGAGATGTGACAGAGGCTCCTGTTTCTTTTCTACTCACTGTGCCGTGACCTTGGGTAGTCCAATTCACCCTCTGAGCATCAGTAGTTCCATCAGCTTTGCTTACCACTCAGGGCTGTTGTGAAGATCAAAGGAGAGAATGTAATGAACCATTTTGATGACCGCAGGCAGCACGTTCTGCATGTATCATGATGTCTACATGATGCTATTCCTGATCCTCAAGAGCCACAGGGGATAAAAATATGCATTCATTCACTCACTCATTCACTGCTTGATCACAACACAAATATTTGTGACAGCTTACTGTGTGCCTGTCATCAGGCTAAGCTCAGAAGCCTGAGAGAATAGAGTAGCATAGGGCCACCAATGCTCCAAATTTGCTGGAGTGAAGAGTCTTCAGGGAAGAGCTAACAAGAAACAGGCCTGCCTGGGTCACTGGGGGATCATATTAAAGGCTTTATAAAGCATTTTGGTAGGGAGAAAATTTTGTGTTATAAGAGAAACCAGGGCATATCAAAAAGTTTAGGTTTGTCCTGTAGGCGACAGAGAACCCAGGGTGTAGACTGGGAGTGATGTGATCAGTGACATGCATATTACACAGGAGGACTTGGAAGACACACTGCATGTCTTTCTTCCTTTTGCCCCTGTAGATCCACTCTTGGCCTTCTGGCTTCCTAGAAGGGGTGGGCCAGTGGGGAGCCACCGCAGGAGAGTGGGAGGGAGGGAGGTCAAAGAAGTCTGGATATTTCTTCCTCAGGATCCTTCTCTTTGGGTTCACTGTGGGCTGGCTGCCACCCTCAACCAAAGATCACAGCTTCCCTCCAGGTGCTTCCCCCTCCCTCTCAGCTCCTCTCCCTCCCTCTTCCTTTTCCTCTTCTCTCTTAATTTACATAATCACTTACTCCCTTCCTTTGACTTTCAAGCCAGGGAGTGGAAACTCCTTTTCCTGCTGGTCCCCGGGCACTGCACACTGTTCCTTGTGGTTGTCCTATACCCTGCCAGCCCTTTGTAAATTGTTTCTTCAAATTGGAGTATGCCATTGGCATCCTGCTAGGTTAGGAGTACTGGCTTAGAGCTCGACAAGGAGGCCGTGTCTACATTCAGAGTTCAAGATCAGAGAGTCTCAAAGCTGGGGCAGGGGGGGTGAAAAGCAAAGGACAGATACAAGAGAGAGTCAGGAAGTCAAAACTCAATAATATTTGATAATGTATTGAATGTAGAGATCGTCAAAGAGGGGGAGGAATGTAGAATTACTTCCCACTTGATGCCTTAGGAATTGGTGGTAGGTGGTGCCATTTACTACATGAGGGACTGTAGTAAGACAGGGCCCAGGTGTGGGGGGAGCAACCATGACTTTAATTTTGGACACGTTGGATTTGCAGTGTCTCTGGAATGTTTAGGTGGGGATATCTAGCCAACTTTGGATTTATGAAACTAAATTGAAAGTAGAGGTGTGGACAAGTGATATCAATTTTGGACTCTTCAGTTCATAGATGATCCACAGAGTTATGGGCATATATGAGATCACCCAGGTGGGCATATAGAGGAAGGAAGAGGCCTGCAAAAGAGATCATTGAGAAGAAATAGCCAGGTTGATAGCAGGAAGAAATGAGAACTCAGAGTGTCAGAAAGGAGGATAGGAGAAAGTGTCAGGAAAGAGGGATGGGGACACAAGTGCAGCAGACGCATCCAGGAGGGCAGGGCTGAAAATGCCCTTTGGAATGAAAAGGAAGTCAGTGTCTGAGCTCTAGGTGCTGTTCGAGATTCTTGAGTTGCTAGCCTTGCTGTGTCCTCAGAGAGGAGGGTAGTGGGAGAGAGGTTGGATAGCCCACCAGAAACCCAGGTTGCTCTCAGTTTGGAGTTATTAGGCCAAAAACACAAAAGGAGACTTTTCAGAACAACTTCTCTGTACCACGCATCTTCTCAGTATCTTGTAATGGTCTCAAACTTCAAAGACTGTATACAGTGATGGTGAACTACTGGGTCTCTGAGTAGGCAGTTACATTAGGCATTGGTTTGGGGACCCCTTTCTTCCTCCCTTTCCCAGCTCTGATACAGAGGTGATGGCGATTTTCAAAGACCGTTGAGTCTGATGAGTAGGAGAGCAAAGAGCGTCGCTTTAAAAATTAGTGGGAGAAATTTAGCTCGCGGGGTGGGGTGGGGGGTGGTGGGGGTGGTGGGGGGGGTGGTTCCGCAAATATAGAATCTGTGAGTTTAGACTGCCCTCTGGTGGGAGAATTAATTTTAATAGTCAATGTGAATGAGAAGCTTGAAGCACACCAGGAAGATTTCATGCTAAAAAGGAACAAGATAGCACTACATGGTGGCGTTTTGTAACGCAACATAGCAAAAGCAGATTCAGTTCATGCTACCTCAGGTGGGACTTTACAATGTTAACGAGTCAAATTTCAATTAGACTTTCAAACTTTGCTGTTGCCTATATGATAAAATTATTCTCCTTCGCCTGAAATAAACCCCGTCAGCTGTCTCTAACCCCTCACTTCCTCTCTACCTCCCTCATTTCAGACAGATTAATTTATTCACCATTCCCTAAACACAATTTTCATTCCTCATTTTCCTTCCAGACTTATTGTTTTCCTTCCCACTGTGTCTCGCTCACTGCTGTGGACATAGGTACTCAGTAAGCAATTCATGAGTTAATCTCAGTGTATTTATAAACTGGTTAAACAACTGGTTTATTATCCTGGAGGAAAGGGAATATGATGTAACAAAGCCATTGGGCAGGAAAAAAAAACTTTATTTCTGCCCCTTTAGGACACTGGACAGACACCATTTCCCTTTCTTTAAAAAAAGTTAGGTATAATACATTTCCACATCTCATTCAAACAGAGCAAAAAGTTTTTCTGTATCTAACACATGAGTGCTCAAGAAATGTCTGAATAAATGTCTGTCTGGCTCATTACAATTTCCTCTGCATACCTCTGACAGTTCTTGTTGAAACTCAACTCCAATCCTGAAAACTTAAGGACCCCTGTCCTCATTTTATACCTACTGCCTTTCTGGCCATTCTCATCTCCTGCCACTTCCTGCACTTGAATTCTTATTACTGCATTTATTACTTTTAAGAAATTAATTGCTTAAACGTCTGCCTTCTTGCCTAGACTGTGAACAGGATCCATGTATCTCTGACTTTAGAGCCAGCACAGAACCTAAGCCATAATAGATGATCAATAAATGTTTGTTCAATTAAATTGTTCTTTCCTGTTGCATTTTGAGTCTGTTCCTTCTAATCTTATTCACAGTGGGAAAAGTAACAGAGTAGTAAAATTTTAGATTTAGAAGGTATCTTACAGGTCATCTAATCAATTTCCCTCATTTTATAGATGTGGAAACCCAGGCCTGTTTAGGATCACACAGTTTGTTAGTCTTTGTTCTAAAAGAATCAGACAATTGTAGGAAACAAACTCCTACAACTGAGGCTGGGCAATTTTGTTCATTGTGTTCAGAAGCCTGAAGTTCTCAGAAACAAAAATGAATTCCCTTATCAGTCTTGAAATTTCATAATCCTGTGTTCCACACCCTATGCGTCAGGGTTGATGAAGTTGATTTTAGGAAAAACTAGGCTGATTTGGAGATTTTTATTCTTAATACTCCATGTTGCTTCCACTGGTACACACTTATACTGCTTTAGAAGGATTCACCTTGTGAGTCTGACTTGAAAACTGCAACTTGCCGGGAAGAGGGAGAAAGGCAAAAATTGAATCAAAATCTAAATTAAAGGTCTAAACTCTTTCTCTCAGTCTAAATTCACACCCACCTTTCCACAGTCACTTCTGCTGTTTTCCTATATTAACTCCTCTATTCATGAATCAAATGTATCGTTCCTTCTTTTGTGCTAAGGAATGCTTGTTTAACAGCTACATCATCTAGTGAAGGGAAATATATTGTTCATTAACAATATGGGAAAAATACTGTAATCTGGTTCAGTAGAATATAACTAAAATTAAGAAGTCCTATCAGGGAAGTAATATATGGCAGACAGAAGAATTGTAATAAAAAGAGGTTGCAGCTGTCTGAATTTTTAATGTTCGTCTTGCTTGCCCATCTCTGTAATTTAGTACCGCTTGGTTTTAGAGAGCTTAGTAAATATTGGAAATTCACAAAACACGAACTATGAAAGAACTTGAAGAAAACATGTATTAAGTAAATGGAGAAAAATATAGAAAAGTGAATGTTTTTCTTCATCTTGCTGAAAAAGATAATACTAATTAAAACCTAAATTTAATCTATGAGAAGCAAGTTATTAGAATACTATCAAGTGAAAAGAAGAGAAAGCTGCCTTAGGTGGTGCCCGGATAGCTCAGTCGGTAGAGCATCAGACTTTTAATCTGAGGGTCCAGGGTTCAAGTCCCTGTTTGGGCGTTGCTTTGTTTTCTTGTCGCTTTCTTAGCTTACTACATATACGAAAATCTCAGTGCCACAGCGTACTTCTACCTTAAATCGAATCAATTTCATTTTTCACTGATTTCAGAGTATGCTAAATAAACATATTCTCAGAGAAGAAAAAGAAGCGACTACCCAAAATCACTCAATTTATTGGCAAGTATGGAGGTTTTGCATGGTAGTTTCCCAGTGGGAAGGAATTTTTTTTCCTTCAGGTTTCTAGTACTTGAGAAAAGAAAAAAAAAAAAAAAGGAACTTGAGCGCCCGAACAGGGACTTGAACCCTGGACCCTCAGATTAAAAGTCTGATGCTCTACCGACTGAGCTATCCGGGCTCTCGTGGGGAAATGTTCGTGCTAAGTATCTTACTTAAGAAGGAGGAACCTTGTGTGATCAATTCCTTCCGCCGGCATTTTGTGAAACTGTTTTAAACCCAATGAAGCTCTGGATTCATACGCCAAGAAAAACAAGAAGACGTAAATCATGCACCTTTCAACAGCCTTACCAGTTAACTCAAAACTGAGAGACACTTAACGTGCCCAATAACCATTATTAGGTAGACTTCTTTGATTTGTAACCTCTCTAACAGGTCCAGGATTAACAGAACGGCGAGGTATGTCACTTTTGAAGAGTTGTAGTGACACCAGATCTGTTATGCTATTGATAATAGGGTGGATATAAGTTCTAAAACCTACCCGACAGTAACAACAAAAAATGAATCTCTCTAAGAGAGAATACAGATGTGCTGTTCTGAAGCTATTGGACTGAACTGTGTAGTATAAAGTGGGAGAAAGGACCCTGCAGAGGGATAGTGGGATTGTCCTGTAGGTCCCTTAATGGAGTCCAAGTAATTTTACATGACGCAAACCCTGGAGTAGGTCACCCCAAATGGCCTTGAGGGCAGAAATCCTACTAAACCAGAGCGGAAAGCTGAACATGCCAGCAGAAAGACATTTTATTGATCTTGGCATTGGAGGCTCTTCTGTTCCACAGCCACCAGTAATCTGAGCAGTGCCCTTTGCTATAGGGTTGGCGCTGAGAATTACCCTCGGTGGGGCTTAGAGTGAGACATTAAAGTGTTTTCGTCAGCTGATGTTGCTTTGCCTTAATTCCATCTGCTTAACTCCAACTGCTTTAGAAGTGATGACTCTGGTCCGGCAATTCCACTCATAGGAATTTGTCCTAAAGTAATATTCAGGGATGTGCAAAAAGACCTGATTACAAGAGAGAACGTCAAAGCATTTTAATTGGAAAAAATTGTAAATGACATAAATGTCTATATAAATTATGGTACAGCCTTAATAAGAAATGATATGCAGCCATTAATAATCATATATAAAAGAACACAACTTGGGAATAATTTTTAAATATTGTTAAGTTAGGAAATATTTCAAATAAAAAAATTTAAGCAACAAGGATATATTGTACAGCACAGGAAATTATAGCCATTATTTTGTAATAACTTTTAACAGAGTATAATCTCTAAAAACACTGAATCACTATGTTGTTCACCTGAAACTAATATAATATTGTATATCAACTATACTTCAATTTAAAAAATTTTAAAGTGTGCATATATGTACACTGAAAAACTGAAAGGATAAATGCTCTACGTAAAGCCTGGGTTCTGAAATTAGGTGCCCCTTTTTGAATCCTTATTACCACTCTGTGATCCTGAGTAAGATATTTCACTGTCTCAGGACAATAAAATGATTGCAAGAATGAAATAAGATAGTTTACATAAATTGCTTAGAATAGTGTCTGACATGTAATAAGCATTCATGAAGTTACATAAAGAGTTAATAGCAAAGATATAATAAGAGCAGACTCCATGGATTCTGTTCTTTCTATCATTCTCTGACACTACCCAACCTTCAACAATTGCTTAACATATTTTTAAAAATTAATTTTTATTGAGGTGAAATTGACATTTAACATTATGTTTCAGGTGCACAACCTAAAGATTTGATATTTGTATACATTGCAAAATGATCACCATAATAAGTCTAGTTAATATCTGTCACCACACAGTTACAAAAATTTTTTTCTTGTAATAGAACTTTCAAGATCTACTCTCTTAGCAATACAAATATGTAGGACAGAATTGTTAACTAAGGCTTAACACACATTTGTTCTTTTATTGAAGTATACTTGATTTACAATGTTGTGTTAGTTTTTGGTATACAGCAAAGTAATTCAGATATATATACACACACACATACTTTTTCATATTCTTTTCCATTATGGTTTATTACAGGATATTGAATATCTCAGTGCTATACACTAGGATCTTGCAGTTTATTTATCTTACATATAGTAGTTTGTATCTACTAATCCCAAACTCTTTTTTGTTTTTGTTTTTTTTTTCGGTGTGCGGGTCTCTCACTGTTGTGGCCTCTTTAGTTGAGGAGCACAGACTCCCGACGTGCAGGCTCAGCGGCCATGGCTCACGGGCCCAGCCGCCCCGCGGCATGTGGGATCTTCCTGAACAGGGGCACGAACCCATGACCCCTGCATCGGCAGGCGGACTCTCAACCACTGCGCCACTAGGGAAACCCCCAAACTCTTAATTTATCCCTCTGATCTCCTTCCTCTTTGGTAACCATAAGTTTGTTTTTTATGTCTGTGAGTCTGCTTCTGTTTTGTAAATGAGTTCATTCTATCATATTTTAGATTATGCATATAAATGATATCATATATTTGTCTTTCTCTTTCTGATTTACTTCACTTAGCATGATAATCTCTAGGTCCATCCATGTTGCTGCAAATGGTATTATTTCATTCTTTTTATGGCTGAGTAGTATTCCATTATACATATATTTACCACATCTTCTCTATCCATCTCTTGATGCACATTTAGGTTGCTTCCATGTCTTGGCTACAGTAAATAGTGCTGCTATGAACACTGGGGTGCATGTATCTTTTCGAATTATAGTTTTCTCTGGATATATGCCCAGGAGTGGGATTGCTGGATCATATGGCAACTCAATTTTTAGTTTTTTAAGGAACTGCCATACTGTTTTCCATAGTGGCTGCACCAATCTACATTCCCACTAACAATGTAGGAGGGTTCCCTTTTCTCCACACGCTCTTCAGCATTTATTTGTGGACTTCTTTTTTAAAAAATTAATTAATTAATTTTTGGCTGTGTTGGTTCTTCGTTTCTATGCAAGGGCTTTCTCTAGTTGTGGTGAGTGGAGGCCAGTCTTCATTGCAGTGAGCGGGCCTCTCACTGCACGCAGGCTCAGTAGCTGTGGCTCATGGGCCTAGTTGCTCCGCGGCATGTGGGATCTTCCCAGCCGAGGACTCGAACCCGTGTACCCTACATTGGCAGGTGGATTCTTAACCACTGTCCCACCAGGAAAGCCCCTTCTGCCTATTTTTTGATTGGGTTGTTTTTTCTTGTTATTGAGTTGTGTGGGCTGTTTGTATATTTTGGAAATTAATCCCTTGTCAGCCTCATCATTTGCAAATATTTTCTCCTAGTCCGTAGGCTGTCTTTTCGTTTTGTTCATGGTTTCCCTTGCTGTGCAAAAGCTTGTAAGTTTGATTAGGTCCCATTTGTTAATTTTTGCTTTTATTTCTATTGCCTTGGGAGACTGACCTAAGAAAACGTTGCTATGATTTAAGGCTTAACATATGTTTGACTGGAGTGGAGGGAGATGTAGAGAATTTGGAAAGCTGACAATATTGAATTATTAATAATTTGGGCAGAAGAATAACTTTATCCCCTAAGCAATGGGGAACTCTTAAAATTTTGACTCATTAATGCCCAAATTTCTCACTCAAAGGAACACACATTAGACTTGTTCCATTCATGTTACATTAAAAACAATAACAAGGACTACCATATTAAGTATTCTCTGTAGGAATCAAATGACCAGAGCTAATCATCCACATAGGGCTAATGGTAGATGGTTTCTAACAGTGGCTGTGTGTAGATGGGATGTTGAGTCATCAAATTAGGAATATTAGATTGACCTTTCTTTGCTCAAAACCCTTTGATTCTTCCCTGCTACTTATTGAATAACACATGCAACTTTTTATAGCAGCATTCAAAATCCAAAATCCAGCCTGCAAATCCATCCCATGCCAGTACCATGTAATAGAAACATAATGCAAACCACATATGCAATTTAAAATTTTCTAGTAGCCACATTAAAAAAGCAAAAAGAGGGCTTCCCTGGCGCAGTGGTTGAGAGTCCGCCTGCCGATGCAGAGGACACGGGTTCGTGCCCCGGTCCGAGAGGATCCCACATGCCGCGGAGCGGCTGGGCCCGTGAGCCATGGCCTCTGGGCCTGCGCGTGTGGAGCCTGTGCTCCGCAGCGGGAGAGGCCACAACAGTGAGAGGCCCGCGTACCGCAAAAAACAAAACAAACAAACAACAACAAAAAGAATCAGATAAAATTAATTGTATACTTTATTCAACTCAATATATATCAAAATATTATTTTGACATGTAATCAATACAAAATATAATTAAGATATTTTACATTATTTTTTTCCTACTAAGTCTTTGAAATCTGATGTGCATTTTACACTTACAGCACATCTCCATTAGGACTAGCCACCTTTCAAACCACATGTGCCTGGTGGCTATCATATTGGACTGTGTAATTCAATACAGTGCCAATCTGCTACACAGTAATCAACATTTCAATCAAAGGAGACTCTTTCTCTGGTTTTTAGACAGTCTTCTAATTCTTCCTCCCTCTCCTCATTATTTATGCCATATTTCTTCAAACGACTTTTCCCACCTCTGCCTCTTGAAATCCTATTCATTCTTTTTTTTTTTTTCTTCGGTATGCGGGCCTCTCACTGTTGTGGCCCTCTTCAGTTGAGGAGCACAGACTCCGGACGCGCAGGCTCAGTGGCCATGGCTCACGGGCCCAGCCGCTCTGCGGCATGTGGGATCCTCCCAGACCGGGGCACGAACCCGTGTCCCCTGCATCGGCAGGAGGACTCTCAACCACTGCGCCACCAGGGAATCCCCCTACTCATTCTTAAAGGCTCCATTCTTCTACAAAACCTTCAGTGATTATGTTAAATGGGAAGGAAAGATTAATTCAAGAACCTATAGACTCACAGTTTATAGATTCAACAATAGAGCAATACATTTGTTGTTCAATTTGTAATTGAAAAAGTAAAATAGGATCTCTGCATTACAACATGCACAAAAATTCACCACAAATGAGTTAAAGCTTAAATGTGAAAAGCAAATATTTAGAACTTTTAGAAGAAAATATACAAAGTGTCTTTATGATTCATAGACAGGAAAGAACCTCTTAAATAATATACAATAAATAAGCTATCATAAAGAAAATAATTAATAAATTTGACTTCATTAAAAAACTTCTGTTCAAAGGACATTCAAAAAGTGAAAACAAGCTATAGATTTGAAGATGTTATTTGTAATACATATAATTAAGAAGGATTAATATACAGATTATATAGGGAACTCATAAATCAATAAGAAAAAGACAAACCAATAGAAAAATGGGCAAAAGATATGGACAATTTATAGATGAGTAGTCAATAAATATGAAAAAATACTCAAACTTACTGATAATCATGGACACATAAATCAAACCACCACGAGAAATCATTTCACATCTATTTTTAAAAAACCTTGTTATTATACAAGTGTTGGCGAAAATGTGAAGCAACAGAATCCTTATACACTCCTTTCAGGAGTGTATACTTCTACAATCACTTTGGAAACACTTTATCACGATCTAATTGAGTTGATTATGTGTATATTACCCAATAATTCTACTCCCTAAAGTACACATGGAGACAAGTACAAGAATGTTGATAGCAGCATTGTTTGTAGAGTAAACAATAGGAAACACCTAAATATTTGTCAAAGGAAGAGATGGGATAAAAAAAATGGTGGTGCATTCATTACTGTTATGGGCTGACTTGTGTCCTCTCAAAATTCATATGTTGAAGTTCTGAGCCCCAGTACCTCAGAATGTGACTCTATTTGAAAATAGGCCCTTTATAGAGATGATTAAGGGAAAATGAGGTCATTTTCACAGGTGGGCCCTAATCCAATATGGCTGATGTCCTAATGAGAAAAGGAGATTAGGACACAGACAATGAGCAGTCAGAGGGACAAACATGAAGACAAATTTTTAAAAATTTTAAAGCATAAAATATTTGAAAGGAATATATACAGGTATATAACCTAAAAGTCTAAAGAAATGCATGGCAGGGGTAAGTACAAACTCAGGATAATGGTTCCCTCTTCAGTTGAAGAAGGGAGATGCCATCGGAGAAGGGACTGTGGGGAACTTTTTTATAGGTAAAGTATTGTTCTATAGGAAGAATGGTGGGGAAAAAGAAATCATACTTTTTATTATACATTTTTGTATGTCTGAAGTAACTCCTTATAACTTTTTTTTTGTTTTTTGGCTGCATTGGGTCTTTGTTGCTGCACGCAGGCCTTCTCTAGCTGCGGTGAGAGGGGGCTACTCTTCTTTGCGGTGTGCGGGCTTCTCACTGTGGTGGCCTCTCTCCTTTCGGAGAATGGGCTCTAGGTGCACAGGCTTCAGTAGTTGGGGTGCACAGGCCCAGTTGCCCCATGGCATGTGGGATCTTCCCGGACCAGGGCTGGAACCCGTGTCCCCTGCATTGGCAGGCAGATTCCCAGCCACTGCACCACCAGGGAAGCCCATTCCTTATAACTTTTAAAAAAGGCTCTAGACCAGTAACATTGGCTTCTAATTCCTTTAAAGGGGCAATGGGCCTTAGAAAAGTCATCTGATTCAGCCATTTTATGTTACAGATTGGGAAACTGAAGACCTGTGTAACTTTCTCGTTTCTAGAATAGCTAGACTAAACCCAGATTTCCTGTTTCTTTACTAAATAAATGGTTTGTGAGCACAGTTCTTAGAGAAGGAAGCAGTGATCACTGAGTCAGTTATGAGCTTGTTAAGCCAATTTCATTTTCTTTTTTGGCAAGATTACTTGACTGGTAGAAGAAATACTATAGTTATGATTTGTTTTCATGATAGCAAGTCATTTAATGAAGTTTTATGAATTCCTTGGGAAAGGTCAGAGAAATGTTTCCAGATGTTGACTTCTAGTAGGTGGGATAATTGGTTTAAGAACAACCCTGGAAGAGGAACAATTAATCAGGAATCAGAGTCAACCATGAGGGGAAAAGCTCTATTCTTAATCATGCCCTATTCAACATATTTACCAAGGCTTTAAATGAAAATAAGTTAGATATGTTAATCAACAATTTGCAAAATGCAAAAGTGAAAGAGCTAATCTCTCCTGACTCTCCAGGCAAGGCTAACTGCAGCTCATCATTGCACTTATCACATTCTCTTTACCTGGACAGTGTGAGGCCTCCTCTAGGCAGATTCCAGGTGTCACTTGTTTTAGAATCCTCTACACTGGTGCTTGGCACACAGCAGATATTCAACAAATACTTGTCGACAAATTGAATTGCATGACAGGATCACAATTCCAAGAGTCCAGGAGACAGTAGGAAAGAACCTAAAGTAACAAGGTACTACTTAAAAGATACAAAACACTCCTGTTTGGGATTTTTTCAAAAATTAAAATTAATTGCAGAAAAAGAGAGGAGAAATAGTTGACAGTGGTTCACCTAAAAAAGCTCTCTGGGAGCAACTGTGAAAAAAGAATTAATTCTTCAGCTCATTTACAGAACTCTGATCTCCACCTAAGTCGGAGGTTATGCCAGAAATAGAGCAAGGTGCAATGTGCAAATTAAGAGAGGTCATTGCCCCATTTTATTTTGCATGGGTGTGTATCTGGTTCTGGGAGTCACATTTTAAATAGGACAAAGAGGTACTTGTTCAGAAGCGTAGCAAGGGGGCTTGAAGCCATGGCAAAAGAATAGTTGAAGGTTCTGAGGGGATTTTCAGCCTGCAGAAAAACAAAAGAGAGGGTTAGAGATGGGACATGATAACTGTCTGCAAAAAACCCCAATAGTACTTATATTGGAAAGAATAAAGCCTTACTCTTCTCCAAACTGCAGAACTGAAACCAAGAGAAATGGCAAAATAACGTATTTCAGCCCAGAAATTCCTCTAACACCTAGAATCATCCTAAAATAAACGAAATGAGGTATTGGGGGGAGGTCATGCCAGTTGGCACTGGCAGAGGTTGAAGACAGCCTGACTGAGAGGTTTGAAGGTACTTTTGTATTGGGAGAAAGCAGGCTAGATATCCTGGTTGTGTGATCCAAATAAGCTCCACCTCATTGTCCTTTGCATCTCTCTTTTAGCATTTCTTGTAGTGATTCGTGTATATACTAGGCTTATTCTCACCCAATTAGCGACAACACTAGGATGCTGTTTCTCCGCTCCAGCCACCTCTGGGGAGTAAGAATGAATAAGTTAACACTGAGAAACAGAGGGAGTGGCTTTTCAGCTTTCTGAAGAGCTGAAAAGGTGGCCTCTGATTATGTTTAGCTTTCTCCCCTCTGTGTTTTGATCTCCCGGGACATGTTTATGAATATCACGAGACCCTGCAATTTCCTCAAATGTTCTCTCTTGAAACCTCACAACGCTTAGTTGTCCAGGCCCAGCGACTCTCTTTCCCCGGACTGGATCTACTCTATGGTAGGGACGGCTCAGCGTTCTGGCTCTCTAGCCATCCAGTTGGCCCATCTATGGTTCTGGAGGCCTCACCGGAAGCTCTTATGGGAGTTCGGTTGGCGAGGCCGGAAGTTGCGCCCTCACTACTCGCCGTTTCAAAATGCTGCTGAGGCCTTAGGGCCTGTGACTGACGCCCCCTCCCCCCTGGGCTCTGCGGGGGAGCGACTCATGGAGCGGCCGTAAGGTGTGGCTTTTGGGTTTAGTCGGCGGGGTGCCGGGAGGCCGGGGGTGGGAAGTGTAGAGTGGGGAGCGGGCGCGGCGCGGCCAGTTCTGCAGGCCCCAGAGCCGGGGTAGCCGGCGGGAGGAGCTAGAGGCGTGGGTGGCGGCGTGGGGACGGTCGCACAGGGCGGAAGAAGGGCTGGTGGAGGAAGGGTTATAAGATGAGACTCAGCAGAGGACAAAAATGGAGGTGGAGTGACGTGATGCAGGTCGGCCAACAGGTTACAAACCAAATCGAAATAGATTGACGATGCTTAATTGGACGCAAAATATGAGGATGACTGAGGCTCTTTGGAGGAAAGGTGGGAAAGAGGGAGGCGGAGAGAGTGACATTGAGGTGTCTTCAAGATTTTAAGGTAGTAATTTTCAGGGCTGCGGACCATCCGTCTCAGAGGCACTTGAGTGCTTGTTTGAAGAATGCTCATTTGGGGGCCACACCCAGACTTCCCCTAACAGAATACCAGGAGCTGGGGCTCGGGAATATGTATTTTAATAAGCACATTTCCCAGTTGATTCTTATACATCCTCAAGCTTGAAAACCACTGTTTTAAAGCGACACCCCGAGAAAATGCTGCTTCTGTTTTCCTTCATCCGGGAAGATCTATTACGAAGCTGCTCCATGCTTTGGGATGTTGGCACGGGGAACAAGGATCAAAGATAACTTGGTACCTTTTGGTATTAAATTTTACTACATCTCAGTTTTGGTTTAGTCCCCTCCCTCCTCATACATACCTGTTATGAAAAGTTAATTTAGTTTAGAAGTATTTATTTCGGAATATTTTGTTTTACAGTACGGTCAGGATCACAATTTTTTATCTTAAAGTTTTTTAAAAAACTAAAATACTGCTTGCCTGTTGTTAAAAAGAAGAAAAAGCACACAATACAGAAGTGTGTAAAGTTAATTGTCCATTAACGTGTCCCTAACCTGTCCCCTCCTCAAGCTAGCTCCCCTTAACTGCTTGGTATTATGTCCTTCCTGACTTTTTCCACACATATTCACATTTTTAAACAACAGTGGGGTCATTTTGTGTCTACTGTTCTGTACCTTAAGTTTTTCAAATACCATCAGGGACAGCTTTCCATAAAGTATACATATATTTTCTTTTAAGGGCTTGCGTAGTATTGAATTACAGGGTTGTACAAGAATTTCTTTAACCAGCTCCCCATTGATGGATTTTTAGGTTGTTTCCTAGCATATTGTTTGTTTGCAAACTGCTGGAGCATACTCTTGCTACACACTTCACCTTTTTAGATGTGTAACAGACCTGTTAAGAACTAAAACAACATCTGAATGGTAGTTTCTTTTTTAAAAGAAAACAGTGGTTTTATTACTTTTACATATTTAGTTGAAAGACAGTCAGACTGGTGTTTAGTAGAGGTCCTTAGGGCTTTAAAGAATTGTTAAGAATGATTAGTTCTGCTGACTTCTGACAAGAAGCTTTTATTTTAATTAGTCTTTAAATCACAGGTATCTTCAAAGGTAGAGATTTGAAAATGAGGTGTAGGAGTCTTTTGGACTAAGTGTAGGATAAAAACCACTCTTCTGTTATCATTGAGAGATGTATAAGACTGTTCCTGCTCTCTATTATTGCAATCCAGTAGGGGACACACATAAAAACATAAATATAATGTTGTGAGTGTTTTAATAGAGGTGCTCTGGTGTCATCAGCTTCCTTTGGGGAGTCAGAAAAGCCTTGACCAAGGAGGTAACTGGAATAGTATTTCCAAGATTACTAGTTTTTTCAAGATA
This sequence comes from Kogia breviceps, assembly GCF_026419965.1. Taxonomy (NCBI): domain Eukaryota; kingdom Metazoa; phylum Chordata; class Mammalia; order Artiodactyla; family Physeteridae; genus Kogia; species Kogia breviceps. The sequence goes on along the minus strand of NC_081310.1, from coordinate 66,302,677 downwards.
CAATAGATAAACACATGGAATTTTTGTCTTTTCATACACATTTGCTGTGTACCATTCAATGAGGTAATTAAAACCTATTGTTTTAATTTAATATTGTTTTTTCTATTTTCCCACCTTTTTAATGAAATATTTTAAAGTTTCACAGATGTGTCATTTTATTTACCTTTAAATATGTCAGGATGTATCTCTTATCAGGTTAGGATTTAAAAAAAATTTACCACAGTGCCTTTCTACTACCATTTACAGTTTCTTAATAGTATCTAATACCTAGTACATAATTCAAAATTTCCTGATTGTTTAGGAAAAAATGACATTTTACAGATGGCTTGTTTGAATTAGGACTTGAACAAGGTCCACACATTGTATTAGGGTAGTGTTTTTTAAGTCTCTGTAACAGTCTGTTCACTTCAACAATAATGCTGCACCCAAGACCCTGTAGAATTTCCTACATTCTGGATTTGGCTAATTGCCTGCTTTTAGTATTGTTTACTTATTCCTCCACCCTCCATTTATTTCCCCCTACAAACACATATTAGTTAAATCTAGAAGCTTGATTAGATTTGGATTGGGGGTGGGGGGCCAAGAATACTTCATAGGAGGTACTGGGTGCTTCTTGTTGCTTCACTCAGGAAGTACACAATGTGTGAATGCTGCTCTTTCTAGAGATAAATTTGGTCAGTGGGTCAAATGCTGTAAGCCTGCTCAATGTGTTTTTAAGTCCCCCCTTCCCCCAACCTTTCACTTACATGGTTTTAACACCTATTAATGATTGTTGAGGAGATGACATTTAACTGGAGACTGGAAGGTTTAGGATGAGTCAGTCTTGTACAGAACTGTGTTCAAAATGAAACAATGTGTGCAAAGGCCCTGTTTGAGAAAGTAAAAGATCAGTGTGGATGAGGTGCAGGGAGTGTGGGGAAGAGCAGTGTAAATTGGAGAGACTGGCAAGGTGCTGAGGGCCTAGGCTCTTTATTTTTCTAACAGTAGCAAGCAGTGGAGCAGGGCCTGGCAGGGTAGGATTGTTTATTTTGTTTTTTTAATCCTTCTGGCTGTAGTGTGGAGTTTGGGTTGAAGCTGGGTTAGAGAGACAACTTTAAGAGTCTATTGCAGTGACGCAGGCAAGAAATAACATTTTTGGATTTGGGGAATTGGTGGTGAAGATGAAGAGAGGGCGTGGTTTTGAAAGATTTAGGAGTTAAAATCCATAAAGTTTGATGATGTGATAATGGGGGAAGAGGGAGAGATCAAGATGACTCTAACTTTCTGGTTTGAGAAACTGAATGTAAAAGGATAAGCTTTACTCTTGGGCAAGTTGTTTGACTTCTTTAAGCCTCAGTTTTCTGTATTAAGGAGAGACTAACAGTACCTAACCCTGTTGCACTCAAAACAGATTCCAGGTGGAAAAGGGACAAGATCTTGCTTTGGGTTCAGAGCCCATCAACTGACTTCATTTCTCACATACATCCGAGAACAATTCCTTTCCTCATGATATTTTTCTCTCCTATTCTTTGCAGTGTTCTCCCATTTTAAAATCCTCCCACTGTGATTACCATTCCCTCTCATTCCTCCTCTGCCTTGCAATCAAAAGTAATTTGTCCTGCTCTGAACTTCTGTGGCCCTTAAATCAGTATCTTTTTAATGGCACAACACTTTCTACCAGATGTTAAACCCTTATTGAGGTTTAAATTCTTGAGAGCTGCCAAGCAGTCAAGTCTTGTTCCTACTAAGATGCTGAACTAGCATGACTGCGGACTCCTTTCTCTCAAATCATCCCTAGAGGGACTATAAAAGGAAAATACTGTGAGAAACAAATGGGTAATGTGGACTTATTTGAACTGCTTTGTGGGGTGGAGGTAGGGGTTGGGGGAGGATGGGTCTTTGGCCTAGGACAGGAGTCAGCCCGGCATAGCTGTAGGACAATAAAACTGTGGAAGAAGGCAACTATTGGAATACTGCTCTAGTTGCTCTCTTGCCTCATTACCTTGGAATTACCTTTTTGTACACTTGCTGTGACTCAGCCCTAGTCCAGCTCTCCTTAAGAGTAAATCAGAGCATTACAGAAGCATATACTTGTGAGGAGGAGTTGAGAAAAAAAACAAGTGATGACTGACTTAGGCAGTCACTTCTCTCTCCATTACCTTCTTAATTCTTAGGTCTCCCCAAATCCCTATCATAATGCTGTATCTCCCTGGGGAACAAAAGGTGAATACTTGGTCTGAGCAGTGATTGTATGGGATGGATAGTGATTGTGGTTACCTGGTGCTTGGGATTTTCTACTTTAGTGTTCATTTCCTACCTTACTCCAGCTTACTGTGGCTGATTTTGGCTGGAATTTGGTCTTTTCCCTTATGGTTTGCCTATCAGGATAGCTGCTGTCCTCTAGGGAAAAATAACAGTGTTGAAGAGCACAGGCATTTCAAGTGGAGAACAATATAGGCTTCATTGGAACATAAATAATAGAACAGATGGATCAAGAGTTTAAAGTTAGGGCTTCCCTGGTGGCTTAGTGGTTACGAATCTGCCTGCCAATGCAGGGGACACAGGTTCAAGCCCTGGTTCGGGAACATCCCACATGGAGCAACTAAGCCCATGCGCCATGACTACTGAGCCTGTGTGCCACAACTCCTGAGCCTGCATGCTACAGCTACTGAAGCCCATGTGCCTAAAGCCCGTGCTCCACAACAAGAGAAGCCACCACAGTGAGTAGCCCTCGCTCGCCGCAACTAAAGAAAGCCTGCGCACGGCAATGAAGACCCAATGCAGCCAAAAATAAATAAATAAATAAAATTTAAAAAATAGTTTAAAGTTAGACTGATAACCATTCTAGAAGAAGTAGGGATGATATTAGCAACTTGAAACAAGAATAAGCAGAGGCTGATAGAACCAAGCAGAAATTGTAGGCTTGAAAAATATAGTGGTTGAAATAAAGAACATCACATCAGATGGATGTAACAGAATGGATACAATTGAATGAATTAGAATTCTAGATTGAGGAAATCTCCCAGAACAAAGGAGAAAAGGACAAAGAAAAAAATATATAAATGAAAAGTTAAAAGATAAGGAGAATAGATGTAGAGGTACTCACATCTGAATAATAGGCATCTTAGAGAAATAAAAATGAAAAGGAGGAAGTATTGAAGAAATAATGGAAAAATAGTTCTCTATTAGAATTAAAAAGGAAAAAGAAAGTCCCCAGATGGAAGGGTTTCTTAGAGTGCTAAAGATAAGAGGTCAGGAAAAACTCACTTCTAGATATATTATAGTGAAATGTAAGCATATTACAGCAAAAGAAAATAGGAGCCTCAGAGAGAAAGAACAGATCACACACAAAGGAGCAAAAATTGAATTGACATCAGAGTTTTGAACAACATCGCTAAATGCAAGAAGACAAAAGAGTGTTTTTAGGGTTTTGTAGGGAAACTTAGAGTTTTATACCTAACCCATTTATTTAAATGGGAGGGGATGATACAGATATTTTCCAGGCATATGAAGTATTGGAAGCCTTGCCACCTAAAGGCCCACATTGAAGACAGTTCTAGATGAAGTACTGAGAGATTCAAATCCAGAAAATATTACAAGAGATATATGAAATAAAGGTAATCAGATACCTTGTTATCATTTATTGTTGTAAAGGCTAAGTCCAAAGGGGGGAAAAAAGAGAGAAAAGGAAAATTCAAGAGAGAGAAAAAGATATCTACTCCAGAATTTAAAGTCCAAATGATATCGTGCTAAAGTTCATATGCTAAATTTCATATCTTATTAACAGGGAGACAGAGATACAATTTTAAGAAAGGTAAAAGGAAGAGTAAAAGGAAGAGTAGGGCAAACTGGAATGCTAAATTCAGATGGTAGAGACAGGGACTTCCCTGGTGGTCCAGCGGTTAAGACTCAGAGCTCCCAGTGCAGGGGCTGGGTTTTGATACCTGGTCAGGGAACTAGATTCCGCATGCCACAACCAAAAGATCCCAAGTTCCACAACTAAGACCCAGTGCAGCCAAATAAATAAATAAATATTAAAAAAAAAAAAAAGTGGGGGAGACTTCCCTGGTGGCACAGTGGTTAAGACTCCATGCTCCCAATGCAGGGGGCCCAGGTTCCATCCCTGGTGAGGGAACTAGATCCCACATGCATGCCACAACTAAGAGTTTGCATGCCACAACAAAGGAGCCCACGTGCTGCAACTATGGAGCTGGTGAGCCACAACTAAGGAGCCCACCTGGTGTAACCAAATAATAAATAAATATTTTAAAAAAAAGAAAGAAAGAAACTCTTTGGAAATTCCAAAACTTGTTCTTAAAAAAAAAAAAAAGAAAAAAAGATGATAGAGACAGATTTACAGATATCAATTACAATAAATGGACTAAATTCACCAAAGATAAAAATTGACAAATTGGATTAAAAAACTCAAAATTCAGATACATGCTTTTTACAAGAGCACGCCAAAAGTTTAAGGGCATGCAAAAATTGAAATTAAAAGATTGGGGAAATACATACCTGGAAATACTAACTAAGAGAAAGTTGGAATGACCATACTAATACAAGATAAAATATACTTTAAGACAGAATGTCTTAATTGGGATGGAAAGAAACACTACATAATTATAATCACTATATATTAATCACTCACCAAGAAGATAGAACAGTTTAAAGCGTGAATGCCTCTGATTAAAAGTCCTTACAACGGGCTTCCCTGGTGGCGCAGTGGTTGAGAATCCGCCTGCCGATGCAGGAGACACGGGTTCGTGCCCTGGTCCGGGAAGATCCCACATGCCGCAGAGCGGGTGGGCCCGTGAGCCATGGCCGCTGAGCCTGCGCGTCCGGAGCCTGTGCTTCACAACGGGAGAGGCCACAACAGTGAGAGGCCCGCATATCACAAAAAAAAAAAAAAAAAAAGTCCTTACAACAGATGAAGTGAAACTGGTAGAACTACACTGGGATCAATGGAGAAATCCACCATCATGGTGGGAGATTTCATTACATCTCTTAATTAATTGTATGTCAAACTGACAAATTAGCAGAAATAGAAGATTGTAAAAAACCAACAAGCTTAACCTAATGAACAGAGTTTTGCACGCATTTAGTATGGAATTGATCATCAACTAGACCATGGTGAAAGTCGTAATGATTTCAAAGATCAAGTTTTATGCAGAGGGTGATCTCTCACACTGTGCTGCTAAATTAGTGGTTAATCACAAAAACATACGGTTGAGAAATACAGTATGCATAGGCATAGCTATATAATTCATGGATTGAATAAATTATGGAAATTTAAAAATACCTACAGCTGAATGAGAATGAAGACTATATATCAAAACCTATGAGCTGAATAAAGTAGTGCTGGGGTAGGAGGGGGAAGGAATTTTCAGCCTTAAATATTCAATTATAAAAGGAGTAAACTAAGTGTCTAATTTTTTTTTTTTTTTTTTTTTGTGGTACGCGGGCCTCTCACTGTTGTGGCCTCTCCCGTTGCGGAGCACAGGCTCCCGATGCGCAGGCTGAGAGGCCATGGCTCACGGGCCCAGCCGCTCCGCGGCATGTGGGATCTTCCTGGACCGGGGCATGAACCCGCATCCCCTGCATCGGCAGGCGGACTCTCAACCACTGCGCCACCAGGGAAGCCCTCTAATTTATAATAATCAGGAAATGAACAGGATAAACTTTTTAAGTAGAAGAAGTAATAAGATACGTTAAACAATATCACGAATGGTAAGAAGGATGCAGCTGTACACTAAATAAAGATTAAAAGAATGCTATCAACTATATGCCAGCAATTTTGAATACTTAGACAAAATGGAAGAAGAAAAAAGCTTGAGTAATCTAATATTTATTAAGCTAAAGCAGCAATTAAAAATCTTCCCACAGGACTTCCCTGGTGGCACAGTGCTTAAGAATCTGCCTGCCGGGCTTCCCTGGTGGCGCAGTGGTTGAGAGTCCACCTGCTGATGCAGGGGACATGGGTTCGTGCCCGGTCCGGGAAGATCCCACATGCTGTGGAGCGGCTGGGGCCGTGAGCCATGGCCGCTGAGCCTATGCGTCCAGAGCCTGTGCTCTGCAACGGGAGAGGCCACAACAGTGAGAGGCCCGCGTACCGCAAAAAAAAAAAGAATCTGCCTGCCAATGCAGGGGACATGGGTTTGAGCCCTGCTCCAGGAAGATCCCACATGCTACGCAGCAACTAAGCATGTGTGCCACAACTACTGAGCCTGCGCTCTAGAGCCCGTGAGCCACAACTGCTGAGCCAGTGTGCCACAACTACTGAAGCCCGTGCACCTAGAGCCTGTGCTCTGCACCAAAGAGAAGCCACCACAATGAGAAGCCCATGCACCACAACGAAGAGTAGCCCTTGCTCGCTGCAGCTAGAGAAAGACTGCGCACAGCAGCGAAGACCTAATGCAGCCATAAATACATACATACATACATACATAAATCTTTCCACAAAGAAAGCATTGGGTTTTATAAGTTTTATAGGTGAGGTCAGAAATCTTTCAAAGACTAGAACATCTCAATTTTGTTACAGAATTTTTTTTCAGGCAATAAACAAATAGGGACTATTTTGCCAGCTAACCCTGTCATCCAAATGAGACAAAAACTTGACAGTGGAAAATAACAGACTTATTTCATTCACTAGTAGAGACTTGACAACCTAAACAAAATATTAGCAAATCAAAACCAACTGTATGCAAAAAAGGATAATATCCAAAACCAAGTTGGATTTATCTCAGGTGTGCAAGGCTATATTAGAAAATCCATTAATGAAATTCAAAATTTACCACATTAATAGATTAAAAAACCAAAAAAATCATTATCATTTTAATAGGTACAGACAAAGCATTTTCTAAATCACTCTTCCATGATATAATCCTTTTTTAAAAAAATTTATTTTGTTGAAGTATAGTTGATTTACACTGTTGTGTTTCAGGTGTACAACACAGTGATTCAGTTTTATATATATATTCTTTTTCAGATTCTTTTCCCTTACTGGTTATTACAAAATACTGAGTATAATTCCCTGTGCTATATAGTGGGGCCTTGTTATCTATTTTGTATGTAGTAGTGTGTATGTCCATGATTTTTTTTTTTTTTTTTTGTATGTGGGCCTCTCACTGTTGTGGCCTCTCCCGTTGTGGAGCACAGGCTCCGGACACACAGGCTCAGCGGCCATGGTTCATGGGCCCAGCCGCTCCGCAGCACGTGGGATCTTCCTGGACTGGGGCACAAACCTGTGTCCCCTGCATCGGCAGGTGGATTCTCAACCACTGCGCCACCAGGGAAGCCTTTCTTTCTTTTTTTTTTTTAAGTTTTTTTTTTAACCACATTAAAAAAATTTATTTATTTGGTTGCACTGGGTCTTAGTTGCGGCAGGTGGGCTCCTTAGTTGTGTCATTTGAACTCTTAGTTGCAGCATGTATATGGGATCTGGTTCCCTGACCAGGCATCAAACCCTGACCCCCCTGCATTGGGAACTCGGGGTCTTATCCACTGTGCCACTAGGGAGGTCCCCATGATATATTCTTTTATTTATTTATTTATTTTTTTGCGATACGCGGGCCTCTCACTGTTGTGGCCTCTCCAGTTGCGGAGCACAGGCTCCGCGGCCATGGCTCACAGACCTAGCTGCTCCGCGGCATGTGGGATCTTCCCAGACCGGGGCACAAACCCGCGTCCCCTGCATCGTCAGGCGGACTCTCAGCCACTGCGCCACCAGGGAAGCCCCTCCATGATATTTTCTTACTGAGGAGCAAAAGGAAGCCTTCCAATGATAAAGAATAGCCATAAGAAAAAAATAGAGAAAACATGTTATGTAGGGAAACATTAGAAGCACTCCCTTTAAAATCAGAGACAAAAATGCCTGATACTCAACATTGTATTGACAGTCCTAAGCAGTAATGTACGACGAGTAGAAGAAATTAGAGGCACAAGAAATGGAAAGGAAGGAATAAAATTTTATCTGCAGGTGATATGGTCATTTACATAGAAAACAGAAGGATCCACAGACAAATTATTAAAAATAACTAAGTTTAGCAGGTGACTGGATATAAGATTATTGAAAGTCACTTGTATTTCTGTATGTATGCAAAAACCACTAAAAAACAGTGAAAGAGAAGGCATCACAGTAGTATCAATATCAACTTTAAAAATCAGTCTAACACAAATGTGCTAGACCTCTAAAGGGAAAATTGTACAACTTTTCTAAGATATTAAATAAGATCTTAATAGAGGAATATGTCATGTTAGTGAATTGAAAAACAGTTTGATCTATATATTAAATGTAATTTCATTCATAATCCCAGCAGGGATTCTCATGGAACTTGATGATGCTAAATTTTATGTAGAAGAGTTAAGGACCCAAGAATAGCTGGTCACTTCTAAAAAGGAATGGGAGGGGAAGACTTGCCCTGTGGGATAGCAAGACTCCTGATAAGATAGAAGAATTAAGATAGTGTCAGGGGCTTCCCTGGTGGAGCAGTGGTTAAGAATCTGCCTGCCAATGCAGGGGACACAGGTTCAAGCTCTGGTCCGGGAAGATCCCACATGCTCTGGTCCGGGAAGATCCCACATGCTGCCGAGCAGCTAAGCCCATGAGTCACAACTACTGAGCCTGCGCTTTAGAGCCAGTGAGCCACAACTACTGAAGCCTACGCACCTAGAGCCTGTGCTCTGCAACAAGAGAAGCCACCGCAATGAGAAGCCCGTGCACCACAACAAAGAGTAGCCACTGCTCGCTACAACTAGAGAAAAGCCCGCGTGCAGCAACGAAGACCCAAAGCAGCCAAAAAAACTTTAAAAAATAAATTAAAAAACAAAGTGTCAAATTGTATAGTCAGGAAGATCAAACCAGTGGACTAGAGTAGAAAACTCATAAGCACCTGTGCATGTTGATACACAACAAAGGTGGCTGTCAGTCAAGACGGTCATGTTAAATAAATTGAGCTGGGAAAAAAATGGCCATCTATATAGAAAAAGGATAAAACTGACCTCTAAAAAGAAAGAAGTCAACTCTAGACGGATTAAGGGTTTAAATGTTATAAACAAAAATTTAAAAGTTTTAGTAGACATCCCCCCCCCCCCACACACAAATCTTAGAAGGTCTAGGTGAAAATGAGACCTTGGAGAGTAAAAGATTGTTTAAGCCAGGCAGAGATCATTGACTAAAAAGTAGAAGATTGATAAATATAAATTTGACTTCATTAAAATTAAGTTTTTGCTCAAAAAGATTTTTCCACCTAGAAAATGGAAAGGACATTAAAAATTGGGAGAAGATATTTGCAGGACATCCAGTTGACAAAGGGTTAATATTAAAACAATATAAAGAACTATTACAAATCAGTAATTATAACAAAATCAATTAGAAAATTGTGTAAACGACAAGAACACATTTCACAGAAGAGGAAACACATATGGCTGATAAGCATGTAAAGAGATTACATCATTAGTAATCAGTGAACTGTAGACCAAGCCCATACCTATTTGATTAGGAAAAATTAAGAAGTCTTAGGACATCTGATGTTGGAAAGGAGGTAGATTCACAGGGTATCTTATACATTGCTGATAGGATTATAAATTGGTGCAAGCACTTTGAGGACAGTTTGGTGTCAGATCCTAAAGTTGAATATTCATATATGCTATAACCCAGCAATCTGTCTTGTAGATTTGCCCACGAGATACTTTTGGGCACATGTAGAAGAACGTTAATAGCACTATTCATGATAGTGAAAGCCTAGAAACAACTCAAATGTCCATCACACACTGGAAATATACAGCAAAGTAAATAAAGAATAATATATGCTATGACATGGATGAACATTGAGAACATTACGCTAAATGAAATAAGCCAGACACAAGGACAAATATTGTATGATTTCATTTATATGAGGTACCTAGAATGGGCATATTCATAGAGACAGAAAGTATGCTAGTGGTTACCAGGGTCTGTGGAGAGGGGATAGTGAGGAGTTACTGTTTTATGAGTACAGAGTTTCAGTTTGCGGTGATGAAAAAGTTCTGGAGATGGATAGTGGTGATGGTGTACAACATTGTGAATGTACTTCTTGTCACTGAATTGTAAATTTAAAAATGGTAATGGGGTAGGGAAGGGAAGGACTGGGAGTTTAGGATTAGCAGATGCAAATTATTATATATAGGATGGATAAACAACAAGGTCCTACTGTATAGCACGGGGAACTATTCAATATCCTGTGATAAACCATAATGGAAAAGAATATGAAAAAGAATTTATACATGTATAACCAAGTCACTTTGCTGTACAGCAGAAATTAAACAACATTGTGAATCAACTATTCTTCAACAAAATTTTTAAAAATGGTAAATTTTATGTTATATGAAGGAACTCAAGTGACACGAAAGTAGGAATTTATTTTAGTGAAACAAAAATTCCTAAAATTACATACAACATACTTCCTTTTTTGTGAGTTAAAAGCAGCTAAACTGAAAATATGTACTTCTTAGGATTCCATTTTGGTGCAGTAAAGTGCATAAAAAGGAAGGGAAAAAATCAAAACAATTCAGGATGATTGTTGGGAGGAGGCAGGGGAATGGGAGGGGGAATCTTATGGGTAAATATAGACTGTTGCCAGAGTCCTAGTTTGTGGATGTTTATTGCATTATAGAAAACTCAAGTAAAATTGGGTCATGTATGGATGAACAATGAGAGTATGTATTGAAGGAAAGAATTGTGATTAATTCTGTGTACTTGAAGTCTAATGGGAAAAAAATATTGCTAAATGGGGACTTCAGAGTTGTTCTGAGTTTAAAATCTTGACTTCAGCAGTTTACTAATTGTGTGATCTTGGGCAAATAATGTCCCTGTGCTTCTCTTGCTTCATTTATAAAGTAAGGATAATAATAGTGCCTACATCATAGGATTATTTAAGTATTAAACGGATTAATATATGTGCTGGTACAGATTAAGCTCTATATGTCTTTGCCATTTATTTATTATGATGCTACGTGCTGGGTTCTGTGGCATGAACATCCCATTCTATGCGTTGGTTCTAGTGGTCTCACTTGTAGTCTGTCATGCAGCTGGAGTTAGGTGTCACCTGAGGCTGGAATGTCCCAAGATGTGTGATACTTTGGAGGGTATGGTTGGAAAGCTGAGCTCAGCTGGATGACTGAGCCTCTCCACGTGGCCTTTCTGTGTGGTCTCCAGTAGAGTAGCCAGTTGGGAGATGTGGTTCATTGGGGGCCATTTTTGGAAACTGTCCAAACTATTATTAATATTTGTATCCATCATGTTGTTCTACCGTGTACATAATTGACAGTTTAGGTACTGGGAATATATTAATGAAAAAATAAATAGAAATCCCCACTTTCAGCTTATGTTTTACATGATAAAAATTAAAATGTATATAGTGTGTTGGTTGGTAACAAGGACAGTGAAGAAAAGAAGAATAAAGCAGGGAAGGAGATAGGGAATACTGGGGGTTGGGAGTTGCAGTTTTTAAAATGTGTGGCCTCATTGATAAAATGACATTTTGAGCAAAGACAAAAGGAGGAGGTTAGGAGCCAGAGGGGCAAGGGTGGAAGCAAGAAAACCTTTAGGAGCTAAGGCAGTTCAGAGATGGGCAGTTTGGTTAGTGTAGTAATAACGGAGGTAGTGAGAAATGGTTTGGTTTTGGATGTATATTGAAGATAGAGCTTCAGAATTTATTCATAAACTGGGTGTGAAGTGTGAGGAAAAAAAAGGAATCGAAGATAGCTTCAAGGTCATTGACCTGAGCAACTGGAAGGATGGAGCTGCCATTTAATGAGATGGGGGAGACTATAGCACTAGCAGGTTTAGGGAGATGAGGTGTTTTTTGTTTTTGTGTTTGTTTAATTTTTGAATTTTTTTTTATACAGCAGGTTCTTATTAGTCATCAATTTTATACACATTAGTGTATACATGTCAATCCCAATTGCCAATTCATCACATCACCCCCCCCCCTGCTGCTTTCCCCCCTTGGTGTCCATATGTTTGTTCTCAAGATGAGTTTTTTTTTTTTTTTTAATAAGATTTGAAATGCCAGTTAAAAGCTAGTTGCTTTAAAATGACAAGTTATGGGACTTCCCTCGTGGCACAGTGGTTAAGAATCTTCCTGCCAGTGCAGGGGACACAGGTTCGAGCCCTGGTCCAGGAAGATCCCACATGCCATGGAGCAACTAAGCCTGTGCACCACAACTGCTGAGCCTGTGTGCCACAACTACTGAAGCCCAAGCACCTAGAGCCTGTGCTCCACAATAAGAGAAGCCACCGCAATGAGAAAACCATGCACTGCAACGAAGAGCAGCCCCCGCTCGCCGCAACTAGAGAAAGCCCATGAGTAGCAATGAAGACCCAACGCAGCCAAAAAATAAACAAACAAACAAATAAATAAATTTACAAAAAAACCCTACAAGTTATGCTTGTATCCTGTTTGACTCCCCATTTTTTAGCAAGGGAAGCTGATAGAAGTGTTGCAGGAAAGAGAGTGGGGCATGAGAGGATGGTCATGTCCCAGGTCTCAGGCAAGTCCTAGTATGGGTTCTTGGCTTCGCGCAGGAAAGAATTCAAGAGCAAGCCGTAGTAAAATGAAAGATGATTTATTCAGGGAGAAACATACTCTGTAGACAGAGTGTGGGCCATCTCTGAAGGTGAGAGAGGCACCAGGGTATGGGGTTGTCAGTTTTTATAGGGGTAGGTAATATCATAGGCTAATGAGTGGGAGGAGTATTCCAGCTATTTTGGGGAAGGGGTGGGGATTTCCAGGAATTGGGCCACTACCTACTTTTTTTTTTTTTTTTTTTTTACCACCTACTTTTTGACCTTTGTCGTCGGCCTTGGAACTGTCATGGTGCCTGTGGGTGTGTCTTTTAGCTTGCTGATGTGTTACAATGAGTGTATACTGAGGCTCAAGGTCTAGTGGAAGTCGACTTGTCCTCCATCTTGGATCTAGTTGGTTCTAACCGGTTTATGTCAGGTTCTTAGGCTGTGTCATTCTTTCAAAGGTTGTGTTGCAGGAAGGGGGACCCCTTCCAGGGCCCGAGAGTAGGCTCTTGTGTAACACTTAGAAATGAATTGTCTGAGGAGGCACACATGCTGACAAAGCAAGAGACTTCATTGGGAAGGGACACCCAGGCAGAGTAGAAGGGTAAGGGAACCCAGGAGGACTGCTCTGCCACAAGTGGCTTTCAGTCTTGGGTTTTATGGTGATGGGATTAGTTTCCGGGTTGGCAAATCGTTTTGACTCAGGGTCCTTTCTGGTGGTGCGCAACCGCTCAGCCAAGATGGATTCCAGAGAGGAGGATTCTAGGAGGTTAGTAGGACATGTGGACTGGCATCTCCTCTCTCCTTTTGACCTTTCCCATATTATTCCGGTTGGTGGTGGCTTGGTAGTTCCTTACCAAGGATCTCTTGTCCTAAAATAACTCATGCAAATTGTTACTGCTTTGCTTGGCCAGGGTGGGAGGTTTCAGTCAGTGTTTTACTTAACAGTTGTGCCCTGCTCCCTTCCTGTCTCAGAAGGAAGATTGAATTTATACTTTGTTGTCATTAATAAGTCCTCTCAGAAGAGTGAGGAATCTTGTTAGCTGTAAACCAGACTGTTAATTTTTTTATTTATAAATTTCACTGACTTTGTCACCTTTTTACTAGAAAAAGTTCTGAAAGTAAACTCAAGTTTATTTAAAAATTTATTTTCCTTCTCTATAGCTTTTTTTTTTAAGGATAAAAGGTGAAAAACTTTAATTAAACCTTGCTCTTTATTTCAATTCATGCTATATCTTTCCTTTGATAATGTATGTCCACCTTGGTTTAACCCATTTTATAGGTATTTAGGTATTTACTCTTTATAGGTATTTGGTATTTACTCTTCGGGCTTGGCACATTTTAAAAGCTGCTTTAACTGATACTGAATATTTTGACTTTGACTTTCCTGTGGTCTCTTGCCAAGACATGTTGCAACATGTTGCAGAGGTTTTCCTTGGTGCTCTTGGAGTCTTTAAATCTATTACTTAATCTTGGTCATTCCCCCAGCTCTGTATCTGTCTCCTAGGGGGTGCTCTTGAGCACTGCCCAAGAGAGGAGGAGATACCAGAGAACTGGGGAGGTAATTATTGCAAATTTCATTCAGCTAAAACAGTGTACTCATCATCAGTGTAGAGGCTGGAGCATGCCTGAACCTGTTTCTCTTGCAGGCTTCACTTGAGGGAAGTATAGATGGTTCTTACTCTTAGTGAAGCTCTTCAGTTTTTTGCAGGATCTGAACTAGAAAGTGATCAGAAGGGTAACAAGAACCTCAGCATGGGTATATTGCACTTGTGTAGGGTGCTGTGATATATGTGTTTCTTTTAGTTCTGCTGGTTGCTTTTTTTGTAAATCCTAAAGAGAATTTTCTACTTTAGAAGAGATTTTACAGTTTTTTTCCTTTTAGATTTATCAGCAGACTTCACTTCACCACTGCCAAAATGACAACATTTTCCACCTCTGCCCATTGTTCAACATCTGACAGTGCTTGCAGGATCTCTCCAGAACAAACCAATCAGGTAATTTATTTTTGGCATTCTTATTTTTCTTTAAATTTTTTTTTAAAAATTTTAAAAATTTATTTATTTTTGGCTGCATTGGGTCTTCATTGCTGCGCACAGACTTTCTCTAGTTGCCACAAGCGGGGGCTGCTCTTCGTTGTGGTGCGCGGGCTTCTCATTGCGGTGGCTTCCCTTGTGGAGCCACGGGCTCTAGGCGTGTGGGCTCAGTAGTTGTGGCTCGCAGGCTCTAGAGCGAAGGCTCAATAGCTATGACACCCGGGCTTAGTTGTTCCGTGGCATGTGGGATCTTCCCAGACCAGGGATCGAACCTGTGTCCCCTGTGCTGGCAGGCGGATTCTTAACCTCTGCGCCACCAGGGAAGCCCCTTTCTTTAAGTTTTAAAAAATTAAATTGGATCATGTAACTGACTTTACTGACTGTAGGATTTTATTCAGAGCAGAAAAGATTCCTTTTTTTAAAAAATTATTTTTTTTGCGGTATGCGGGCCTCTCACTGTTGTGGCCTCTCCCGTTGTGGAGCACAGGCTCCGGACGCACAGGCTCAGCGGCCATGGCTCACGGGCCTAGCTGCTCTGCGGCATGTGGGATCTTCCCGGACAGGGCCACGAACCCGTGTCCCCTGCATCGGCAGGCGGACTCTCAACCACTGCGCCACTGGGGAAGCCCTTTTTTTTTTTTTTTAAAGATTCCTTTTTAAAATGTCATATTAGGGAAACTAGTAAACAGTATCAATGCTCATAAATTTGAATTGATCATTGATTAAATAAATATTTGGAGGTTACAGATTGCTCAAAATGGAACATTTTAAACACCTATCCTGTTTTAGGGTATGGATGGCTAGTGGAGGATTTGGGGCCAAGTTATATAGTTGTCTTCCTTCTCACTTCATTGTATATAGTTTGTTTTCTTTAAAAATCAGTTTTAAATTGTAAATATAGTAAGTGTATTCTTATTAAAAATTCAGTCTTTATCATGTATTTATAAAGTATTTATCTGTAGAGACTCCTTTGACCATCTCCTCCCTTCTTCTGCCTAAGTCCCTTCCCCCTGAGATAACACTATTATCAGTTTGGTGTGTCTTGTTCCAGATCTTTTCCTCCAACATAAAATACATAATTTTGTTTTGTGGATTCATAAACATTGCACCATATATATGTTATGTACCTTAATTTATGATAAAGGTGGAATTTGATTTGATGGGGGAAAATGTGGCTTATGTAATAAATGGTTTTGACTTAATTGGCCATCCCTGAAAGGAAGCAAATGAAGACCTCAAACCTTGTACAAAAACAAATTCCAGAGAGATGAAGATTTAAATGTAAAAAGTGAAATGATAAAAAATATTAGAAGAAAATTTAGGAAGTATTTTGAAACTTTAGAATAAGAGAGACCTTAAATAAGACAAAACCAAGGAGGGACTTCCCTGCTGGTGCAGTGGCTAAGGCTCTGTGCTCCCAATGCAGGGGGCCCAGGTTTGATCCCTGGTCAGGGAACTAGATCCCACATGCATGCTGCAACTAAGAGTTCGCATGCCACAACTAAGTAGCCCGTCTGCCACAGCCAGCGCAACCAAATAAATAAATATTTTTTTAAAAAAAGACAAAACCAAGGAGGCTGTAAGAGGATGAGAGAGACAAATTTGATCATATAAAATGAAAAAAATTAAATTCTGTGACTAAAGACAGACTCTATAATCAGAGTCAAGAGATGGCAAACAAAGTCACTATTCCTTGTATGTATATACCACATCTTGTTTATCCATTCGTCTGTCAATGGTATTTAGGTTGTTTCCATCTTTTGGCTATTATGAATAATGCTGCTATGAACAGTGGTTTACAAATATTTGTTTAAGTCCCTGGTTTCTGTTCTTTTGGATAAATACCTAGGAGTGGAACTGCTGGGTCATATGGTAATTCTATGCTTAACTCTTTGTGTAACTGCCAAACTGTTTTTCACAGTAGCTGCACCATTTTACATTACCCTAGCAGTGCACAAGGGTTCCAGTTTCTTTACATCCTCACCAACACTGGTTATTTTTTTCTTTTCTTTTTTCCTGTTATCATAGCCATCCTAGTGGGTGTGAATGTGCTGTCTTTTGAAAATGTGATTTTTCAGGAAATTAACAAGTAACAGACTGATCTTCTGTAGTTGTTAGATGCTAAGTATGAACCAGGGTTTGTTAAAAAAAAAAAAGGTTAAGGAGATTTGTTTTTCCCTTGGGGTTCAGAAACCAGTGTAATTGAAATATAAATAGCAAATTTATTTTATGTTTATATCAGGTACGACCCAAACTGCCACTTCTGAAGATTTTGCAGGCAGCAGGTGCACAAGGTGAAATGTTCACTGTTAAAGAGGTAAGCCATCAAAGAAAATTTTCAGCTTAAAGAAAAGCTGAGAAGTATAACAGAAGCCTATGAATGTATAGTTCTGAAATCAGGCCTAAGAAAGGAAGTTCTATTCCTGTGGTACTGGAGAGGCAACTTTTGTTCTGTTTTAAAGACCATCAAGGGACTTCCCTGGCTGTCCAGTAGTTAGGACTCCATGCTTCCACTGCAGGGGGCACGGGTTCGATTCCTGGTTGGGGAACTAAGATTCAGCAAGCTGCATGGTATGGCCAAAAAAAATTAAAAAAAAGGACACTGTCTATGATTTACAAGATAAGCTGTGAGGCAGGAATTAAATACAGTAGTTTTTCATTATAAATCTGTCAGATACTCTTTTGAGCACTGTGAGGTTTTTTTTTTTTTTTTTTTTTTTTTTTTTTTTTTGGCGCGCGGGCTCAGCAGTTGTGGCTCATGAACTTAGTTGCACCGCGGCATGTGGAATCTTCCCAGACCAGGGCTCGAACCCGTGTCCCCTTCACTGGCAGGCGGATTCCTAACCACTGAGCCACCAGGGAAGTCCACTGTGAGTTATTTTAAACATGCATTTAAATAACTTATTTAGTTTCTAAAGTTTTTTATTTAACACAAACAAATTGAATTCTTTAAGTGGGAAAGACTCAGTATTAAAATGTTAATCTCTTTGAACTTCTTGGATTTAGTAGGGTGAAGATTGAACCCTTCTTAAACAGAGGAAACAAAATTCTCAAGCTTCTTTTTGAGTTTTCATAAAAGCTGTTAGCAGTGTTATGCTCCTGAGTCATTCTACCTCTCAAGGAAACAAATCTGGAGGCACTTCAGATTTTCTAGAATACCCATATTTGTTTTATCATTTTAAATTAAGTTTGTCATTTTGGACTTTGTATCTAAAATTCTGGTGAGACTTTTTTTCCAAACTTATTAAAGTGTGGATTTTTATATCAGTAAAGTTGTTATAATGCATTATGCTATCTCCTTCAGTAGCATGGCAGAGTTTGCCTGAGTTAAGACAGAGTTAATTACATATGTTTTATGGGGGAAATGTTGGACGGAGTCAGTTTACACAGTGAGCTCTTTATTATAAATCTTGACACTACTTGGTGCATAAAGAGGAATTTCCTAGTTTTTTATTTTTAAATATTGGTTATCAGTATGTGCATTGAGGCTGTATGGTATAATGAGAATAGTAGTATATACAAATTCAGAGTAGTGTTTTTTAAGATCTTATTTTGTATACTTGTAGTGGATTTATTTTTTTCTGGAAGTTGGACAGACATAAATATAAAACTTCCAAGACATCCGTGGTGGTCCAGTGGTTAAGACTCCATGCTGTCAATGCAGGGGGCACAGGTTCGATCTCAGTTGAGGAACTAAGATCCCGCATGCCGCATGGCATGGCCAAAAACAAACAAACAAACCTTCCTCCTTTTTCTTATAGTAGATTTTCTTTCTCGTCTTATTTTTCTCTAGATATTTGATTAGATATGAGAGCTCCATTAATATTGGGACATGTTGCCTGGGATGGATGGGAGCCTAAGAGCGTTATTGCTTCAATATAGTGGAAACAGTATTGGGAAAATTTTTGTGCAAATATCTCATAATTCTTAGTAAGTCAGGGCCTAAAGATAAAGATAGCTGCTTTGGGCTTCCCTGGTGGCACAGTGGTTGAGAGTCTGCCTGCCGATGTGTGAGACACGGGTTTGTGCCCCGGTCCGAGAAGATCCCACATGCCGTGGAGCAGCTAGGGCCATGAGCCGAGGCCGCTGAGCCTGTGCGTCCGGAGCCTGTGCTCCGCAATGGGAGAGGCCACCACAATGAGAGGCCACAACAGTGAGAGGCCTGCATACCGAAGAAAAAAAGAAGAAAAGATAGCTGCTTTGGTCCGTTTGTGATCTGTGATAAAATTATTACTATCATTAAGTGAACTTAACTATTAAGCAATTTGAAAAAATCTATCACCTGGAGGAAAATCTATCACATTAGGAAAATTGGATAACTTAAAAATTTTGAATCAAGAACTTGTGTGTGTTCCCTTCCATTTTGTGAACTCTGTGAAAAAGGTCAGGTAGACTAAATTTTTATTTGATAAACACTTAAATTTTGTTTTATGCACTTATAGTGCTGATGGCTTATTACCATTGTACTTCATTTGCCAAAAAGACTTAAGTGAACATACATCAAAGCCTATAGTAGTTATGTGCCCCTGGACTTGGAAAATATTTTTATGATCCAGGCAAATTTAAAGTTTATTACTTCTAGTAATAGAACAGACCCCTTTACTTGGAGTGGTGAGAACATTAAGGGGATACTAAGTAAATTCACCACTTTTTCTCATTATCAGACTGGTACATTTTTATTCTAAAAAATAAGGGTCTGATAGTGTCCAGAATGGTAATAAGTAGATGAACTGAGTAACTGGGGGCAACTGTCCTTTTGTAGGACCCCTTACACAGGCACTGACAGTCATGTTCATTATATGTTACCTCTTTCTCTAGCAAACTAACTTACCTTATCTCCTCATTTAATTTGTGTTTTGGGCAGCAGCTGGACAAGTCTCTTCATAGTATGTTATTCCCATGTAGGTCATGCACTATCTAGGCCAGTATATAATGGTGAAGCAGCTTTATGATCAGCAGGAGCAGCATATGGTATATTGTGGTGGAGATCTTTTGGGAGAGCTACTAGGTCGTCAGAGCTTCTCTGTGAAAGATCCAAGGTAAAAAGAGTGAGGGTTTGTTTATCTTTTCGGGGTGCTTATACCTAACCACTTAATCTCCATAGGTTATTAATGGTTATTTAATCTTTTAGTCCACAAAATATTTGTTGGGCCTACATATATCAGGTGATTGTGAGCCACTGAGAACATAGTAGTGAGCAGCACAGTGTCTAATTTTATGGAGCTTAAAGAGTAGAGTGAGACAGTAGATACTCTTCCCCATCTTAATTGAATTATCACATCAATACATGGTAAAATTATATTATGATAAGTTACATAAAAGAGGTACGTGAGGCTGTGTTGGAGGATGGGATTTAGGGTCTTAGGGGTGGAAGAAAGGTTCCTTGAGGAAGTGATATTTGAGTTGAGAGCTGAAGGATAATTAGTTAGAGGGAGCTAGTTGAAGGAGAGCTTCTGGCAGATTGAACATCATGTGTAAAGGCCTAGGTAGGAGGGAGATTAATGTGGTGAGATTAGAATTTTGTGAAACAGTTGTTATAGAGAGAGGAAGAGTGAGCTGATGAGAAAAATGTAGAATTGCTGGGCAGTTTGAGGTTAACGATGGGCTTCATAAGAACCATATTAGAGCTATTCTGACCTGTTGCATGTTATTCTCCAGCTGCACAGGGTGTATGGTTATTAACTTACACAGTCAAAAGCTAATTAGTAGTTGAGAAGTCATTGTTTTCTTTCTCTCTGTAGTTTTGTGATGACTGTTTCTTCTAAGACTCCCACCTCCATTCCCCAATAAAATGTAAAACTTAAAAGTAGTCTTGAAGGAAATTTCCCCACTTGGGTTACTGTTAGCTTATGAAATAAAACGTAAATTAGTTTTTTAAAATGGGGGCAGAGTAACACAAGGGCTTGGGTATTAACATGTTGATACTTAAGTAATTTAATAAAATCTATTCTGGGGAAAACATTCTGCCTCTTCTTGGGAGATTCCATGTTTATGGAAAACCATGGGATTAATTTTTAATTTTATCTCTTTGACAGCCCTCTCTATGATATGCTAAGAAAGAATCTTGTCACTTTAGCTACTGCTACTACAGGTATGTCTCATTATATTTCTTCAGTCTTTATCACAATTTTGAGTTCAAGGGGGCAAATCATGGGAAAACAAGGAGGATCAAGATGGAAATTGAATGCTGTCTTGGCCTGACTGGGAGGGATACCTGTCACACAGAATGTTACTACTGTGTTATTTGACTTTTCATTGTGAAAATTTTCAAATATAGTGAAAATAGAGATTAGTATAATTAATGCCCACCTCTTAGATGTAGTAATTGTTAATGTTTTGCAATATTTGCTTCATGTACACAGGCTTTTAAAAAAATCGCTAACAGATAAGGACTTTTTTCCTTCAAACATAACTACAATGCCATTATTACACCCAACAAAATTAATAATAATAAACAAAATAAACAGTAACTACATAATACTATCCAATAGCCAGTTCATGCATGGTTAACCCATTATTTCAGAAATGTCTTTTTACATTTGGCTTATTGAAATCAGGATCCAAACAAAGTCCACACTTTGCATTTGGCTGATATATCTGTTAAGTATTTTTAATCTATAAAACTTAACCCTCCTTTTGTTATGTCATTTATTTGTTGAAGAAATAGATCATTTGTCTTGTAGAATTTCCCACATTCTAGTTTGCAGATTGTATCCTTGTGATGTTGTTTAACATGTTTCTCTATCTCTTCTATTTTTGGTAAACAAATAGTGCTTGGAGAGATTCAAGGTTAAATGTTTTGTTGAGAAAGTTTCATATGTGGTGCTTTATACATCTGTTGCATCACATCAGAGCCCTGTAAGGTCTACCTGTCCCTCTTTCAATGATGTTAAGATTCTGTGGGCTTATGTGGTGTCACCCTGATCCATCTTTTAAAGATCCCCCCAAGAACTTTTCACCTAAAGGTTTTAGCTTTCTGTTATTTGAATGCCAATTTGTCTAACCTTTTGCTTGATTTTATCTTTTAAATACTGCCCTTTGAGTTTAGTTTATTAGTTATGTGCAGGAAACTGTCTGCTTTGGGGTCTGAAGTATGGTGTGTTAGAGATAAGTGAATAAACTGGATACAACTAAAATGTAACCCTCTCACTCATTTCCAAATAGTGAAACTTTCTTCTTTCTCCATTCCTACATGAAGCCATTTTGTGAGTTTCAAATTAGATTTTAGGTAACGTTGTCCTTTGAAGAAAGCCCAAGTTTGTAATCCCTTTAGATAGGCTATTTTTTAATAGTTTACTAAAACAAATAGTTGGAAAAAAATCTGTTCCTAATAAAGATTTACTCTTTAAAGTGAGAGCAAAGAGACTTTGCTCTCATATTGAAATGCGAGTTTGAACTTACAGTGAATTTTGAAGCCTCTTGGTTTCACTGAGCTATTTGCCCACTTTACCCAGCTGTAAATTTCTGTTTGAGAGTGAAAAAACAGCGTTTTTTTGAAATTCAGTCACTTGTGAAATAGTATGGTTTTCCTGGGATAGTCACTACAGGCTTGAAATACACAAATAATTTTATATTTGCTTATCTATTCTTTCACTAAAATTTGCTTTCTGATTGATGTGTTCTCTGAATATCTAGAGTGGGTATAATTTTCACTTTTTCTCTCTCTCATTTCCTTTCTTGCACTTCCTCAGCAGAATTTAACATGCCATATATTAAAGTGAACATTTCTGTAACAAACATTTCAATTTATCCTCATAACAACCCTGTGAGGAAGGTCTGGAGGTGAAGAAACTGAGGGCTTTTTTTTTGTTTTTTTTTAATAGAATGAGTAACTTATCCAAAATGAGATGCCACTGATAAGGGATAGAGCAGATATTTGTGACTGTCCAGTCCTTGCTCTTTCCTTTGTGCCACACGTTGATGTCTCTTTAACCCTTGCTTGTAACAGAATTTGCCTCAGTTAATTTTTTTAATACATTTAAAAAATCTAACATTAAATCTTTGAAACACTTTCTTTGTTCTTTATCACTCTGAAATAATTTCACTTACAATAATGTTATAAAGGTATTAAAAAGAGTTGCATATACTCTTTACCCAGATTCCCCAAATGGTAACGTCTTACATAACCATAGTGCAGTGATCAAAACCAGGAAATTGTCCCAAAGTAATTTTGAGTGGTTGTCTGTTCTGGACTTGAACTTGCATTAGTGCTTATGGTTGGCCACCTGCTGATCTTCATAAATTGGGTTGCATGTGTTTATTTGAAAGGACAAATGAGAAAAGCACCTTCCATATCAACTATCTTATACCTTGCAAATGAGATAAACCTTTTATTTTGACGATTGAAGAAATGAAGGTGGTTCTTTATAAATCATTTCTCCAAATTTCCACATGTATTTTAATAAAATGAAATATATATGACAAATTTGGTATCTATTTTAAAATTTCCTTGTACATTATAGTTTTCTCCGATAATTTCTTTTTGCTTCAAACAGTTTTAACCTAAGGTAGTATATAGAACTAGAAATGACAGTAATCAAGTTACTTTATTAAAGAAATGCTTCATTGCATTGTATATTAATTGATCTTGAAAGATTGCTGTGGTCAGAATATGCTGGCTCTTGAAAGAAACTCTCAGTATCTCCATTTTATCTATAAAAATGCTTCTAGAAATAATGCTCTTTATTTTTTTATTTTTTTTTTTAACATCTTTATTGGAGTATAATTGTTTTACAATAGTGTGTTAGTTTTCCCTCTACAACAAACTAAATCAGTTATACATACACACATGCTCCCACATCTCCTCCCTCTTGCATCACCCTCTCTCCCACCCTCCCTATCCCACCCCCCCAGGCGGTCACAAAGCACAGAGGTGATCTCCCTGTAATAATGCTCTTTATAATTACAGTTTTGAAAGTGTTTGCTTTGTACCAAACAACTCAATTGTCAGACCAGTTGTAGGATCTGTATTCTTTCTCTGGCAGTCTTTATTGGATGAGGATGGCATTTTCCATAAGTGTCTTATTTCTGGGCCTGATAGTAGCTGATGAACCCAATCCATGATAGACTTACTTGGGTGCATATAGTTACAAATAGCCTCATATAATGAGTGATCTAGGTTATTAAATTTTCTGCATCTTTTTTTTCCTGTAGCTAAGTTTTCATCTTTTCTGCTTGAAAAATTTTCAAGGCCTTGAAATACATTTTTCTCTATCTAAGAAATTCTCTCAGTTATGCTTTTCTTTGCTTCTTTTTATTGGCCTTGAGAAAAACTTTATCTACTTCTTCCTTCTTAGGAAATATATATAGAAAAATAAGACTGGTTGATTAAAAAAACTAATCTATATTCAGGTAATGGGAATTTAAACTGTGAAATCATCATTGACACTTAGAATGCATGAGGATGCTATTGTGTCATAAAGCAAGTGGGAAAAATCCCAGAATTTTAGATTTCATAATACTGTATAGCTTTAA
This sequence comes from Kogia breviceps, assembly GCF_026419965.1. NCBI lineage: Eukaryota > Metazoa > Chordata > Mammalia > Artiodactyla > Physeteridae > Kogia > Kogia breviceps. Next base: position 66,278,641 of record NC_081310.1, on the reverse strand, counting down.
CACTTGAAAATAAAAATTAAATTAAAAAGCCAATTTTTTTTTTCTTATTGTTAACAAGTTAGGCAAATTTGGAAATACACCTATAGGAATAGTGATAAAATACTCTCCATTATTCTGTGCTTGGAATCACTTTCTGAATTGAATTTGAAAGTGTGCTATGGAAGAACATTTTTTAGTCATTTTTGATTTTTCTTCAGATTATATTTTGGTAATATATTTTGAATATAGCCTCTCGTGATCTATGCCATTTTTATTAGTTTTCATTTTTCCTTTCCTTTTGGATGAAAGCCTTGGCCGGTCAGAATCATCTTTAGGGACCAAACCTGGCTCCAGGGTTGTTTGCTGAGGTCCTTTTGGTGTGGAAAGAATGGTTATTACCGGGGAAGGTTTTCCTATTGTTTTACTTGCTATCCAGATGCTGCTCAGACTCTCGCTCTCGCACAGGATCACAGTATGGATATTCCAAGTCAAGACCAACTGAAGGTAAAATCACCACATGGTGACTTCTTTTGTTGTACAGAGTGGCCCCTTCTCTGTACCTATGATCTTGGACTCCCAAGACCTTTCCCTGAATGCGGTAAGAATTTAACAAGAAAGGTTCTTGGGAGTTCACAGACTAGGGACAGAGTGAACCTTCTCTGTTCTGCCCATAACAGAGTTCCAGTCTCTGAATCTTTCCTTGGGATGTAGCACTTCTGATCTTCAGTTCTTCCAGTTGCATTTTCTTAGGGATTGTATGTGCCTGTGTGTGTGATGGTGTAGGTATGTAGGTGTCTGAGGAAATTGCTTTATTAAATTTTAACAGGCTTGTGCAGTTAAGTTCAGGTCAGGCCATTTCTTAAAGCTTCCCCAAATCTGGGAAAACTTTATGATCATCTTGGTATATGTTTTTTTTTTCTGAATTATGCCTAATTTTGTGTAGGCTAGAGGCTTTATATTGATAGCCTGTTTTTAACTGTAGATTTTGTCCTTTTGTGCAGATTTTTTTCCCCCACAGTGGGTTGAGGAGAGGTTGCCTTTATTTGATGACTGTTGTGAAACTCCATAGTTTTCCTTTCTTGTGCGTAACCCATTGTGTCGCACACTAACTGGTGAGCCAGAATGGAACTGCTACATCCCCTGGTCACAGTCATTTCTACTGCACTGAGAGACACCTTTCCCTTCTTTTCAGCAAAGTGTAGAGGAAAGTTCCAATTCCAGGAAAAGAACTGAAGAAGGCAATATTCCTGCACTGCCTACCTCACAACGTAAATGCAGAAATTCTAGAGAAGGTAAGTTTTGGATTAAGGCTATGTAGACCTTTCTTTTTTTCTCTCTGTTTCTCTCTCTCTTTCTTTTTTTGGTGGTGACTTTTATTTTTTATTAATGTTTATTTATTTATTTATTGGCTGCATTGGGTCTTAGTTGCAGCATGCGGGATCTTTCATTGTGGCGTGTGGGCTCTTTGTTGCGGTGCGCAGGCTTCTCTCTAGTTGTGGTTCACAGGCTTATTAGTTGCAACTTGCGACCTCTCTAGTTGTGGTGCATGAGCTCCAGAGTGTGCAGGTTCAGTAGTTGTGGTGCGCAGGCTCCAGAGTGCATGGGCTCTGTAGTTGTGGCACGTGGGCTCAGTAGTTGCGGCTCATGGGCTTAGTTGCCCTGCGGCATTTGGGATCTTAGTTCCCCCACCAGGGGAACCGGCATCCCCTGCATTGCAAGGCAGATTCTTAACCACTGGACCACCAGGGAAGTCCCAGTGGTGACTTTTAGAAATGGCATCTATCCATATTAAGCACTAGCAGTAATTAAGACTGTTACAGAGAACTCAGAAATAATAATGCTGTCTCTTTGTATGTGAAGTAGTGGGGGCATATGTCATACTTATTTTTCATTCTTTTCCGAAAACCTTTTTTTTTCTTTTTTTTACCCTGATCACCACTGTTAACTTTGAAGAAGGTGGTAGTTCCTTTTTAGCAACATGTGATGACTGGATGGAGCAAGACCCTTCCTTTAGCTAGCATGCTAACAAAAGATAGCCACACATTTATCAGTTTGCCACCTGGTAACTCAGCTGCCTTGGCCTTTTAAATCTTGGCATCCCTATTATACATTTGATCTGGTTAGAATTTTTATTTATTTGTTTGTTTGTTTGTTTATTTATTTATTTTTTTGTGGTACGCAGCCCTCTCACTGTTGCGGCCTCTCCCGTTGCGGAGCACAGGCTCCGGACGCACAGGCTCAGCGGCCATGGCTCACAGGCCCAGCTGCTCCGCGGCATGTGGGATCTTCCCAGACTGGGGCATGAAGCCGTGTCCCCTGCGTCGGCAGGCGGATTCTCAACCACTGCGCCACCAGGGAAGCCCCTAGAATTTTAATTTTTATTTGTCTGCTTGAGGCAAAGGCTAATTTTCATAGATTTTTTGAAGTTTGCAAAGATGGTAAAATATACTTAATATCTCACAGCCAGGAATGAGACATAAGAAGCCTAGTACCTCCTTTTGCCCTTGGATGGTAGTCATTAGATCTTTGCCATTCGTATTAGATATAGTATGGTCAGGTTAAGTGAGTTGATCAACATTTTGGAAGTTTTCCCCAAACCCTACTTTATAAAGCATTTCCTAAAAATTTTCCTGCAAAGATAATGTAAAGTCATAAGATATCCTCAAAGATATTTTATGGCACGATGGTTTCTAGTTTAGGTACCTGACTCACGCTTGCAAAATTGGCAGGTTAGACCTCTAGTAACATCCCAGAAAATTATGCTGCTGAAATTATTTTAAATGATTAAATTAAAATTTAATCTGTTTATCGTGCTGGATTGTCTTCTTCAACTTGCATTTGAATATAAATGGAATTTTGGACTATCTAGTTACATTGGAGCTTATTCCAGTCTGCATGGTATTAAATGTGTAATTTTGTTTCTTTAAATACAGGTCCTGGCTTATTTTCTACTCAAAAGGCTGTTTAGAATATAAGAACAGCCAATTCAAGAGACTCTATGAAGTTTGTGATGTAAATTTTGAGAAGAAATAGCTTAGTATTTTCAGGGAGGTTTACATGCAGAAAGGACAATTTTTATATGTGGAAAGAATGGCCTCTTTTCATTCCCTTCCCAAGAAGTTATAGAGCTTGAATAGTTGAAGATAACTTTAATGTGGTACCCTCTCAGGAATTAGGTTTCTCATAATTTCAGCAATGAGTAAGTAAAAGATAGTTGAAGTTTCCCTGAGCACAGGTATGCCTTTTAATAAGCAAGAGCAACATAATTTGTAAGTAGAGAGGGTAACCTTTTGTTTTGGCAGGGATCCATTTATTGCAGACATTTTTCCAACCGTATGTGTCTTAGCACATTTAAACACCTTTGGTTGCCATTGGCATGCCTAGGGCATTGGGAAGAGGTAGAGGAGAGTAAGAAAGTAGGAAAAGAGTAAAGCACAATGAAAAAGATTGGACATGGGAAAGAAGGAAAAGAATTTCATGTGGTAGCAACAAACTTATGTTTGTAACTCCCTTGAATATCATCTAGATGTATAACACAAGATCTTTTATTGAGAATATGTGGGCCCTTAATAAGTTTTGGATTTGCAGTATTTCTAGATTTTAGATATCTTAACTCCAAAAGAGCCTATTGATCCAGAAAGGACATATATATATATTTATTTGGACAGCCTAGAGTTCAGTCTTTCATAGTGATTGTTACCTATTAAAACATATGAATTGTTGAGAAATGTCCAAAAATATGTGGTACCAATGAGACTGCCTTGGCAACCTTGTGATTGCCCATTATGGTCTGTACCACCTGTTTCTATCTCAAGGGTTGGGCCACTATGCCATCATCATTTGCAGTCCACTGAATCAAGCCATTGTCAGGTATCATGTACTGGAGCAAGTCATTCTTTAGTTATTACAGTGGTAGGGATGTTTAAATTGCCAATAAATGACCATTTAGAAATCCTTTTATTGATAGAACAATGTCATTGTTTGGATGATTTCAGAGTTTGTATTCCTTGATGAATGATCTCTAGTGTCATTACTTGCTAATGAAGCCTAAAAGTGGGGGAGGGAGATTTGGGCTCTGCAACTGAGACAGGTATTTGATTTCTGAATCTTTCTTACTGGGAAGAGGAATTTCCTTTTACCTGTCTTACACAAGAGGTTGTTAAGTATTATAAAGAGAGTCTTGATTCTTAACTGTTGTGTACATAGTTACCATCCTTTTCATTTGACTTTTGTAGATGAAGACTTGGTAGCAAATTTAACCCAAGATGAGACGTCAAGACTGGACCTCGGGTTTGAGGAGTGGGATGTAGCTGGCTTGCCTTGGTGGTTTTTAGGAAACCTGAGAAATAACTATACACCTAGAAGTAATGGCTCCACTGATTTACAGACAAATCAGGTGAATTTCATATCTGAAGAGGAACTTTTTTTTTGGAAGAGTAACATTCTTGGTTACTCTTGAACCATACATACATTACATCCTCTAAGAATTCCCATTCAGTGCTATGACTTTTAAGTACCATCTCTATGCACGTGTTGCCCAAATCTGTATCTTCAGTGCTGACCTCTCTCCTCAGTGCCCAGCTTCCATATCCAGCTGCCTACTCAACACTTAGATGATCTGACATTTAACATGTTCAAAATAGAACTCTTAATTTTTTGTTTTAAACCAACACTCCTATTCAGCATTTCCTTTTTCATAAGTCTGCCTTCCACCCAGTTATTCCAGCCAAGTATCAAGGGATTCATTGATTTCTTTCTCTCTCGTATACCACATTCAGGTTATCAACTCTTTCTAAAACACACCTGAAATCTAACCATCCACTTTCTATTACTTTCACTGTCACAGCCTGATTCAAGCTATCACCATTCTGCTCTTTTATATTCTCCATTGCACTTCTCACTTTGTAAAACTATTATTTTATTTTGTTTGTGTGTCTTTTGTCTGTTTGACCCCATTGAAATACAAGTTCAGAGCTTTTGTTTATTGACCACTCTATTCTGTTGCCTAAATAGAAGCAATAGGCAGTATCTGACACATAATAGGCAATTAGCGAGTATTTGTTCAGTGAGTGTACGTATAATAATGGCAAAATAATAAGTTGTCTCTTACGAATATTGTAGAAAAAACACGTCATAAAATGTCTGTTGATGAATGTAGAAAGTTATATTTAAAATTGTTTAAGAATTAAGAAAGAAGTGTTATATACCAACTTTACCTCAAAAGAAAAAAAAAGTTCAGAAAGAGGACAGAAGGTTTGAGTTACCATCAGTATTTCTCATATTTCTTTGATAAACATCATTGACTATTACAGGAAAGAATATGTCACAATTAATAGAAGTTTTCTAGGTCCTCAGAATGGAGTGTAGGGGATAGATTCTATTTAGTTGAGCAACTACGAGTTTTTAGCTTTTAAGCACTTTAGTGCTGTTTCTCTGGTGTTAATGCCTGATTTACTGTTAAAATAGAAAATTCCTTGCCAGGTGCTCTTATATCCACCCATTAGTTTATACATAGTAGGTGCCAAGTAGATATTTGTTGAATGAATACATATCTGTAGAAGAAAGGCTAGGCGTTCTCTGGAGATGTGTGAGGACATTGAGTTTTGGCTTCATTTACTTGGGTTCAACATCTCTGATAAACCTCATACTACAAAAACTCATGTTTGTTTTCTTTATATTAGGATATAGGTACTGCCATTGTTTCAGACACCACAGATGACCTGTGGTTTTTGAATGAGTCAGTATCAGAGCAGTTTGGTGTTGGAATAAAAGTTGAAGCTACTGATACTGAACAAACAAGTGAAGAAGTAGGGAAGGTGAGAGACAAAAAGGTATGTTGTGGAAAAATTTCACATTGATTGGATTTACATGCATATAGTATAATCTTTTCAGATCTGGTGACCTGACCTGTGCTGCTTAATAGAACAAATGACTCATATAATCCCCCCCTTTATTTTTTAATACTTTTCCTATATCTAGTTTCAAGATTTACATTAAGTTAACCAAGCCTGTCTTAAAAATAGGATAGGACTTCATGGGTAAAGCTCCTAGTTTGTTAGAAGTAATAAGGTACCCTTTTCCTGCTTGTCTAATCTCTCATTGTGGAGTTTTTTCTTCTGGAGACCTTGCATTGCTAACAAGGCAAAGTTCTAAATGGCCACACATCCTGTAGGGCAAAAAAAATCTTTATTTCTTAGACTTCTCAGTAGTTTCCATACCTGTTTTATACCTAAATGGAACTAGACAGATGAGCTCTTCCTACATATTTTAGAGTTTAAATAGGAGGAAGAGAGTTAGAATTCATAGTACACATGGTGTAAGCACACCAAGATGAAGAGTCATATAGGCACATGCTCAAGTCTCAAAAAATATTGGGCAACAGGTCCAGTGCTGACTCAAATGAGATTCACAGTAAATATTGTTTGAATAAATACTGCAAAAACCAGACCTAAATTGGGTCATTCGTTTAATTTAAAGGCTTTTCATAGTAATTTGGGTCCCTGAAGGATATCCTGGTATGTTTGTGGGAGGCAGGTAGATGCTTGGTCTTTGTTGAGCCAGTTATTTTTTGGTAGCTTTAGGAGGGAGTACATTGATTAGAATGAAGACAGAGGTGACATTGGAAACTTCTATAGAGAGAGATGGGACTTAAAATACTTGAACTTTTGTGAGAAGGTTGCTATACAGTGGTTCATAATTCTATCATAATTGGTTTTATTCCATTCATTGGATCACAAAACTGGGATTTTAATTTTTAGAATTTTAAATTTTAAAATTTAAAAGACACTTGCCACATTTCTTGACTTTTTTTCCTGGTCCATGGGCATGTTTTTATAGGACAGTCAAGAGTATCACATAACTAGTTTTACTTTTGAATATGGAAAGTAAAATGTACTTTGTTTTCTTCACATCTGATTTTCTCATTTTGTATGGTGCTTTTTACTTCCAATTTTCGTGTAATCCTGTTTTATTCTTGTGAATGCCTACATAGATTTTCAAGATAAAAAATTTCCCCATTTAATAATTTATACTCTGATATTGTTTATTTAAATGCATAAATTTGGGAACCCTCTCTCTTCCGAATGCCAAAGATATTTGGTAACCCCTCTGGGTGCTTTATTCTACTGAAATGTCAACTAGGTATGTACAGAATCATGTCTCATATATAAGCTGTCTCCTTTTTAAGTGCTGGTGTTGGGAGAAGAATGTGAGTTTTAAACTGAAGCTCTGCTGTCTTTTTTGCTCTCAGGTAATGACCTCATCTAAAATAGGTAAACCTTGCTAATGAGATGCCTTTGCTTTCTCAGGTGATTGAAGTGGGAAAAAATGATGACCTTGAGGACTCTAAGTCCATAAGTGATGATACTGATATAGAAGTTACCTCTGAGGTATGAGTTTCTAGTAAAAGACCTGTTTTATACCACCCACGTCTTCAGATGTTAATGTTCCAGCAGTTCACTTGTGTTGAAGAATGCCATATCCCCCATTTCTGTCTACCTTTCCTAGGTGTTAAGAGGTATTGGTTTCTTTACATCTTGTTAGATTTTTATTGGAATTTGAGAAGAGAAGGGGATGAGTTGATCTAATCCTCTCCCTGCCTTGAAAAGGGATGACTTAAATGCCTCTCTGTGTGCCTTTCTCCCTGCTTTCAAAATTCTTTGGACATTATGCAGTGGATACACAGTTATTCAAAATAGTCCTGTACTGCTTTTCACACTAAACACCTCTCTGTAATCCCAAAGATAGGCCTGTAAGCTATCTAAAATTCTTGGTCAAGTATAATACTTTCAGTGCTTTCTTAAATAGAAACAAATGGAAAATGGCTTAATTTCCATACAGGTTTATATTAATGGAGGGCTGATAATGAATATTGAATATTAAGCTGTTAGATAACAGGTGTGGATTTGTCACCAATTGGCAACTCAGATTTAGACTCAAATGTATACCTATACTCTTTTCGTGCTAGTTCCCCATTTCCCTTTTAGTACTTCCCTCATCTAACTCACTGTGGGAAGAAGGGTGGTGGGGGAAGGATAAGGAGGGGATTTTACATTTTGCTGTTTAAGGCTATAAAAATTTTAGGTTGTCTCTAGTGTTGATCCTTCCCCCTAGCTCACATCCCACCACTGCTAACCATTATGGTAATTCATTGCAAATTATTTATACATAGCTAAGTAATAAGGTGGGATATATTGGTCCATTAAGTGTTCTTGACCATAATACAAGTAGCAGAGATAAGTGTTTCCATCTTAATCAGACTTTTGAGGCTACTTGGGCCCAGAAAACCTATTAAGCAAATAGACTATATTTCATCAATTCAGAGATGCCATGGAATTTAATAAGCCCTATTATTTTATGTACTACTAAAAAAGAAAAGTGATGCCAGTTAGACTGTGATACACCATCAATTATGAATTCCAAATCTTTGAAGTTCCTTTGGGTATTTGTATAGCATTTCAGATGAGATCTGAGGATCTTAAACTGGCAAAAATGTTTTGAGGCTCTCTGGAGAACATCCCAGTTTAACAAATGGTTGTGTACCTGCCTCAGTGTAGGCAGTTATGACTTCTAAACTTGAAGTGCTTGGCCTTCGTTCTGAAAGTAATCAAGTCAGCATGTGTCAAGTCATTGATCCTGTCAAAGCCAGGCAATTATCCACATTAAATACTCTTGACTTGTTCCAGGTAGCTACCTTTGAATTAAGAAAGGCATTTGAAATTCGTTGAGCTCCGGTATCTCCTAATTTGAACATGGAGAAGTAGGAAAAAAATTACTTGGCATTCAAGGACAAGAACATTCATTTTTCAGAGAATGTGATTTAGGCATACAATTAGCTACCTGTGATCCTGAGAGCAGTGAGAGAGCATGAGTAAATGTAGTAGTTTTCAAATTTCATTTTAATCTTAGCTTCCTTTTTGACAAATTTTATAACATTTCTTAATTAGGAGAAAGAATGACAGTATTATCTTTTCTTCATTCTTTAGCCTCTTGCTCAATAAAAGAGTAAGTAATACAAAGAAAAATGACTTAAAAAGAAGGCAGTGGGGAAAAAGCAAACAATGTAAATTCTACCCAGACTAAATAGAAAGCTAAAATGATTTAACTTTTTTTAAAAAGATTAGCTACATCAAATTTTGGCTTGAAATGGCAATTATGTCACTATCATCGTAAAACTTCTCAAGACTTATTTACACCTAGCCATAGACTTTGTTTAAGTTCTAAGCTAGACCACTGGTGTGGAATGTCTGGATTCTTACTAGCTTAGTGTGGGATGATGAGAATTTGGCCTACTTTCCCTTTTTCTCAGCATCATGTTCTCCACTGAGTGAGTATTAATTGGCTGCACTTGTCTTTGTAGGATGAGTGGCAGTGTACTGAGTGCAAGAAATTTAACTCTCCAAGCAAGAGGTACTGTTTTCGTTGCTGGGCCTTGAGGAAGGATTGGTATTCAGATTGTTCTAAGTTAACCCATTCTCTCTCCACGTCTGATATCACTGCCATACCTGAAAAGCAAGAAAATGAAGGAATTGATGTTCCTGACTGCAGAAGAACCATATCAGCTCCAGTTGTTAGACCTAAAGATATATATGTAAAGGAAGAAAACTCCAAACTTTTTGGTCCCTGCAACTCAGTGGAATTCTTGGATTTGGCTCACAGTTCTGAAAGCCAAGAGACCATATCAAGCATGGGAGTACAATCAGATAACCTTTTTGAACAGAGAACAGGTACAGAAAACATGGAGGATTGCCAGAATCTCTTGAAGCCATGTAGTCTATGTGAGAAAAGACCACGAGATGGGAACATAATTCATGGGAGGACAGGCCATCTTGTCACTTGTTTTCATTGTGCCAGAAGATTAAAGAAGGCTGGGGCTTCATGTCCTATTTGCAAGAAGGAGATTCAGTTGGTTATTAAGGTTTTTATAGCATAGCTGAATAATCAATGAATTGCAGACAGATATTAACAGGGCCTGGTCATATATCAAAATGTCAGTATTGAGCCTCTCTACTCAGTGTGACCCGTTTCATACTCTCATTTATTCATGGAAACATTTGTGCTCTAGGACATATTTTTGCTTCTAAACTTATATGGAATTTGATAATAAGTTCTTTCGAATTATCAATTTGGAGACTCCATTAACATTAAAAGAGAAGTTAATCACTTCATTCTGTCTTCAAAGATGAGGATCTGGCACTTCCCTGGTGGTCCAGTGGTTAAGACTCCATGCTCCCAGTGCAGGGGGCCTGGTTTGATCCCTGGTGGAAGAACTAGATCCTGCATGCTACAGCGAAGATTCCCACCTGGTGCAGCCAAATAAATAAGTAAATATTTAAAAAAAAAAAAAAAAAAAAGATATCAAAAAAAGAAAGTTATTTTAAAAAAAAAAGAAGATGTGGATCTGGGAGGGAGCAACTACCAGTACAAATAGAAATACATTCATTCTTTCATTTATCAAATTACTTGAAGATTAATTATTTCTTTAATTAATTTTATTCCTTACTCTTTTCTGTTAGGGAAGGTTCTTAGGCCTCAAAATCCAAGATGGCTATTAGAAAAATATTAAAGCTAACAATGAAAAAACATAAGTAATTTATGTATGAAGTAGATCACTTTATGTTGCATTGTTCAGAGGAACTAATATTTTTGTAAAGTGCCTAGAACAGTGGTAGCAAACATTTTTGCGAATGTATCTTGTACCTCAAAAAGAATTTTGAAAAAGTATATATGACTTTTTGCGTACTTTAAAAATTGATGTATAATTAGCAAACAAAGTGTTCCCTTCTAATAGAACATTTCTGTCACCTCAGAATGTTCTCTTGTGCCTCTTTCCAGGCAGTTCCTCCACCATTTCATGGCTCTCACCTTCAATTAGTTTTCCTTTTGCACATGTTTAATTTGACTTCTAAATTTTTAAAATAAATTTAAGTACTTACAGAGGATGTATCATCCAGTATATTGTAGATGTCCTTTAAAGATATTTTTGCCCAAACCTTGGAGCTGTAGATTTAGCTGATTGAATTTATAGAAAAAGTCGGGTCATATAAACTATCAAAGCCTATTCTCATTATAAAACTAATCAGCCAAATCAGATTTCATTTTCAGTCAAAGTGTTTGACTTTATTTTTAATTCAGTTAAATGTATTATATACATCTATGGCATAACCTCTTCTTAACGACAGTTCTAAAAAAGATAAGGCACACAGTTTTTAACCAAAGCTCTCTTTGCTTTACTCTTTCCTCCTGTCTCTTGGGAGTCCGCCAGGGGTTTTTTGTCTTTTTGTTTGATGCCTCTGAGGTTTTTTACATTCTGAGGCAATGCCCATAGTAAGATTTTAGATGGATGAGAGGCAGCCTTTCTTCTGAAAATAGTATAGCAGTTGTGAAAAGGAAAGTAATTAAAGAGAAATGATAGCTCTGAAGAGGCCTTATCTGATCACGTAAATTTAGGATAATACATATGGAAATTGAAGATCTTTAAGTTGTTTTCTTTACAGATATTCTTGTCTGCTTTCCCTGTGGAAAAAATCTTGGTGTATGCCTGGGTACCGGTATGAATGTAGTCATTTTGAAAACCAAGGCCCTAGAATGATCAATTTTAAGGATCATAAGAATCACCTGTGTTGTTTGTTATACGCCCATCTCAACCCCCAGCCCCAAACACACACACACGTGCATACACTCACAGGAGTGCACGCACACACAGACTCTGATCCCTGAGGTCTGGGCCAGGGATTTCCATTTGAACAAGTGTTTCTGGAAGGTGATGCAAGTTGTTCACAAACCACACTTTTGGAAGCCCTGCTGTGCCCTAGAAGGAAGGGTGTTTTCAGGTACAGGAAGTAGAACAAGATCCCTTTGTTTAGCATTGTATTTAATTTCTAGAGAAGTTTTGTTAAACTCATAGAACTTTAAAATTAGAATGCACTCATCTACTCAACCCCTTTTATTTTGCACATGAGGCTGAAAGGATAAATGACTGCTGAAAGTAACAGCTAGTGATAGAGCTATTACTAGAATCTAAGTCTATTGTAGTAAACCTTTAAACCATACTTGCTTCCTTCTCATTATTTGTTAAATGGTGGTGCTTATTGAATTTGGAACAACTTATAACCTTAAAATATTATTGGAGAATATGAGTTGCAGCTAAAATAGGACTTCAGAGAGAACAGAGACTTTTAACCCTTTCTCCCCAAAGAGAAAAGGCACAGTAAATGTCAAGCTCTCTTATATAATCAGATAAGTTACTTCTCCCATTGGGAAGACAAGTAAAGATGGCAGAGGAACCTGAACTCTTTTCTCCAGTATTTTTTCTTCTTGGGGAATGAAACTCAGGTCTCTGGCTCTCTCTGGACATTAGGGACAAGGGTTTTTTCCCCCCAATAAGTAGAACCAGTTCTTCAAATTCAGCATTTTGTTAGACTGTTCAGTGTTTTGTTAGACCTATGGTAAATGCTCTAAATATTTAGAAAGTTAAATAATTTTCTACCCTAATTCTCCCCCCCACCATTACTCTCTTCATAATAGTTTGATAGCCCTTGATTTTGTTTTATTTTTGCCAGTTAATTGCTTTTGCAAGTGATAACTCAAAAGAAGGAGCAGGGAGAGCTGGGATCTGCACTTGTACCCTCTGATTCCTTATAAAGTTGCAGTTTTTTTAGAAAACTTAAATAAGAAAAAATTTTAAATTTTTATTTGTGTTTAGATGTTTGATGCTAATTTGGTGCATCCTTGCCTAGCACAGAATCCTCTTATGTTACTCTATTTACTTTCTTTTCCCCTTGAGTCACCTGGGTTTTTACTGTTCCCGTTAGCAGTAAGTACTTTACTTAGAAGATCTTAAGCTGCACATTTGAGCTGAAAGTATTACAATAAATGTACACTTGGGTTTACTGTACTTCTATCAAGAGCCTTTTGAATGACTGAAATATTAAAGAGAAAGAAGTGTATCTGTAGAAAGAGGTATGTAGTGTTTCTTGGTAGCTTATCTGAAATCTAAGGTGCTGCATCTGCAGATTGTTTTCCATCATCCAGGATCTTTATTAAATGTCATCCGGGAGCATAGCACAGCGAGTAGAACTGTTTGTTGTTTCTTGGGGTAGGATGGGTCAGGGATCCTAAAAAGGGCCAAATAGAACTATCAGAGCAATTCTTAACCTGCAAGAATCTTTAAGCCATCTTCTTGATCTGTTTTTGATTTTGTTCTTTTTTTCAATGTCACTGCGGTACAGATAAGCAAGACATGGTTTGTATTTGAAGACTTCATAGTTTACTGCTATGTGATGATGAAACTCGACTTCCAAACACTGTCATTTATTTTGTAGTTAGGGTGACTATGTACTCTGGTTTTCTGGAGACAGTGCCAGTTTACCCCTATTTTTCAGCATCCTATGCAGTTCATCTCTGTTGCTTCCCTTTCACTCTCAAATATCTTCTTTTGGACATTAAATTATTATGGTCTTCCTAGTTATAGGTAAGCCATGCTTGGGTTGAAATCTTAATTGTGAGGAAAGGATCTGTTAAAGTAGATGTCAGTGGAGTTTATTGTTTCCGCTGCATCACGCCATAGACTTGTGATTAATGAAATCATCCCACATTAGCATCAAATTTCTTATTTTAGTTATATAAATTAATATTTATGACCATGTTATCCCAGACAAAATGTTCAGAGCAGAAATGACAAATCCTTAGAAAAGCAGTGAATTTCTAGATTATAGCTAAAAATGTTTTCCGTCTCTTATTGTTAGCTCATTTTACTTGCACCGTAATTATAATATTTGGTATGCTTTTGTATTTAATAATTAAATCAGACTTTATAAAAATCGTAGATCAAGGCTTTAAACTGATAAGCATTTCTTCACATCTATCTATGGAATATCATAGGTTTCCAATCCTAGGCTTGAACAGTGGTCAGTGTCCAGCCAGGCCAGCTTCCAAACTGCCATGAAGTTGTATAATGTAAGATTGAATCACTGCCAAGCATTTGAAATATGCAGTTGTGTTTTAATAATAATTTATGTATATTTAGATGTATGTAATGCTTTGTGGGACGTTATTTTGTTTGTAAGAATTTATTTTTAAAGGTCAGGATCATTTGTAAACTTTTTAAATGTCAGTTCAATGCAATGTTGGCTCCTTTGACAGTCACTGAGAAATTAGTAAATGTTAAGATCTTACGTTCTACAAAGCTATTGTAGTGTTACCTCTTGGTTTTCTTTAGAAAGGAGGAAACCTGTTAACCAGCTATTTGATTTTTTTCCTACAGAGAGTTATATGAACTTCTGAAAGTATGTGATTTTAGATACTGTGAATCTGTTGTTTTCCATTTAGCCAGATATCTGCATAAATTATTCAGGCCCATGTCCTAAAGAATTCATTTTGACAGATCTCCCATTCATGGGTGTACCTGTGTGCACACACACTATCAAGACTGTTAAAGCTTTTGCTAAAAATGTCTGTGGACTGGCTGTGTTTACAATCTGTACTTCAAAGATAAAGGAACCTGCAAGCTCTCCCCTGTGCCAAAAGTAACTGTACAGTGTTTACAAATGTCTGAAATTTTGCACTGCCATATACTATGCCGAGATTACTTTGCTGGAATTTCCCAGATTTGTGATTAGCTGAGGAGGAATATAGAGGACCCTAAAGCTAAACTGGAAATGAGGATTATTTGAGGTAGTGGTTCAAGTAGCTCCCCAGACCTAATCTGAAGACAGTTTTCCAGATGGCCTTGAGATATCCTTTTTGTTGACAGAGTTTTCCTTGTTTGCCATTGCTATATTCTTTCTTTAAGAGCCACAGATCTCTTCTCTCCTATGGGAGAATGTCCTTTTAGCATTTTGAGATCTTTTAATGCAGTGAACGTGCAATCCCAAATAATTCTGCTATTGGTGAATGTGGCATTGTTAAAGAACATATTATAATAAACCTACACTTGGGTTTACTGTACTTCTTTCAAGAGCCTTTTGAATGACTGAAATGTTACAGAGAAAGTAGTGTATCTGCAGAAAGAGGTAGTTAGTGTATCTTGGTAGCTTATCTGAAATCCAAGATGCTGCTTCTTCAGATTGTTTTCCTTCATTCAGGATCTTTATTAAATGTCTTCTGGGAACATGGCATAGCAAGTAGAACTCCTCATTTCTTGGGGCAGGATGGGTCAAGGATCCTAAAAAGGACCAAACAGTGCTGTCAGAGCAACTCCTTTCTCGAATAGTTGCTGTAATTTGGCAAATTGACATTATTATAACAGTTTATTAGAGCATCTAATTTCTTATCCTAAAGCATTTTTGTTTTTTGGGTTTTTTTTAAACAGTAAGTACTTTGATGTCAGACATTTCCCCTTCCTTCCACCCTGTTGCTCTTTTTTCTTGGAGTTCAAAGTTATTATATACTTCTGGATATTGCTTTTATACCAAAGGCCTTCTGTATTACCCCTTGGGTGGTTGTAACTACAGTATCTTTAGATAAGGTTCCTCTTTTCCAGCCAGTCCTGGGGATTGTTTCTCTTGCAGAGTTAGGTGGTAGATTCTAGCAATAAGAAGGAAAGATGTGACATCAGAACTACCATCTAGTACAAAACAACAGTAGTTGAGGATTTGTGTGTATGATGGGGCAACAGGGGATTTAGTTCCCCTATTGTCTCAGCATTTAGAAATTGAGGTCAGCTTGTCCTCTTGCTACAGGAAGATTATTATTAATTTTAACTATTTTATTTTGGAGTATAAGTGATTAACAATGTGTTTCAGATGTACAGCAGAGTGATTCAGTTATACATGTATCTGTTCTTTTTCAAAGTCTTTTCCCATTTAGGTGGTTGTATAATATTGAGCAGAGTTCCCTGTGCTATACAATAGGTCTTTGTTGGCTATCCATTTTATTTATTTATTTTTAAACTTTTTATTTTATATTGGAGTATAGCCAATTAACAAAGTTGTGATAGTTTCAGGTGCACAGCAAAGTGACTCAGTCATACATATACATGTACTCATTCTCCCTCAAAGTCCCCTCCCATCCAGGCTGCCACATAACATTGAGCAGAGTTCCCTGTGCTATACAGTAGGTCCTTGTTGGTTATCCATTTAAAATGTAGCAATGTGTACATTTTGTTCCGTACAGTTTGCCTCATTTTTTCCAGTTCCTTTTTCATAAAGAATCAAAATGTCTCCTTTGGTTTTTTCTTTCCCCCTTTAGAAAGTTATAGAACATGTTTTAAAGGAGGAATGAAATGTTTCTGGCTTCCTCAGCACTTGGCAAGGCAGCCTCTTGAATAGAACTCTCCTAGTCTATAGCTAGGAGCTATTAAGTGCCTCTTGGATAGAGATACGGAGTAAGATTATTCCACCATGGTGAGTCCCAGTCTTGACCTTCTTAAGACTCAATTTTTCTCATCTGTACAATGAGTCCGCATACTACTCTTTCTACCTCATAGTTTGTTGTGGGGATTAAATGTGGGAGCGCAATAGAACCTCTAATTGCCTTGAATAAGATGTTAAGTTGTTACGCTTTTGGTAGACCAAGCTCTGGGGTATATATTCAGAATACCTCATGTCCTGGAAGCTGAGCACGAACTCCCTTTTGTGCCTGCCTAGCAGAGCCTATATTGCTTCCTTTTACCCATGCCTCTAGCTCAGATATCCTTTGCTTGACATGAGCTCTTGTCTAGAAGAGTTCTGCCTCTAGGTTCTGAGAGAAGTGTGTGTATAGATTTGTCTAGTAGCTACAGCTGCCTTGCTATGGTCTTGGTATAAAAAATTCTGTCTTACATGCACTTGAGTAGATGGCATAAAATGCAGTCGGTTCGGTATACAGAAAGCATGCAATTTTCCAAATAACATATCTGATTAGGTAGTCATAATTAATAGGAGTAGCAAATGTGGTTTCCTAAAATGGGAAGAAAAAGGCAATTTAAAGTTACTGAATAGTGACCAGCCCACCAGATGAGAAAAGGAGATATTTTCATGAGTTCTTGCCTAATCTTTATAAGCACCACTAAGTTAATAGCTCTGTATCTTTTTGGTGTTTGCACTATGTAATGCTTTTAATATCTGTTGATTATGTTGTGCTTTTTTGTGTATTAAATATTTTTCATCTTGCCATTTCATGGTGTCATTATTGGGGAAATACGTAATTGTTTTTGTATATAGCAAAATCTTGTCTTCTGTCTTTATATAGTCTTTGGCCTGACAGGAATGAAGAGAGTAAATAGAAGTTATCGTACTCAAGAACAACAACAACTTTTAATCCCCCCCTACCTCCAATCAACATACACACAGTTAACTATTAGAGTAGTTGCTGTATTTCATTTTTAGGCTCCCAATCTTGAAGGAAACCTCAGAATTTTGCAGAGTATTTTTAGCACTGAGCTAAGGCAGTGAGTTGTGGAGTTTCCCACACTAGAGCCCTTGAGAATTAGAGCAGATACAGTAGCACCTGCATGTCTAGAATGATTTAAGGCAAGCCCTCTTCTTGGCTGAAGACTGTCAGACTCTTCTGAACCCATGAATATATCAACCTGTCCACCACCCTCTTTGCTACTGAAGAGATTTCAGATGGTGACAATGGATTTGCCTCTATTGAGTTTATGAAGAGGTGCCAAGTTCAGGGTTCTATTTTGTTGTGTTTTTGAATTGGGGCTAGTGTGAAAGGCACTGAGGGCTTGTCACAGAGTACGCAATGATCACTTGTATGCCTAGCATGTGCTAGGGTCTCTAGCAGTGGATCCTAAACTTTTGGGAATGTAGCCCTCCTTGAAAGACTAATGTAACTTATGAAATCTCATCTAAAAAGTACATTTTATGTTCATTTTCAGGAGCTTCATAGAAACTGGTCTGTGATCCCCAGGTTCTGTTCTTTGGAGGGTTATCAAAGAAAAGTGAACTTTCCCATAAAGAGTTTGGCTAGCCCACATGCTTTTCAAAAGATCATTCCCTGGTAGCTGAGGCCATTAAGGTGGGTAAAGCATCTGGTCAGTTGTCCTGAGCTTACGGCTGCCACATAGTCGTCACAGATTGGTGCTCACTGCACAACATTTGGGAGCACCTTTCATACGCTGCCATACAAGTTATGTCCCCCTAGAGATAGGTAGTCTACTCCTGTATGAGGAGGCCTGGGGGTGGGGTGGGAGAGAGAGTGGAAATAGTAGGGATAGCATTTTAAAAATGAAAACAAAAAAAGCAAGAGGAGCATTAGAGACAAGGATGAGGCCAGCTTCTGTGTCCACACAACAATTCCCATGTTTTGTGACTTCTTAAAAAAAGTTATATATTTTTAAAAATTTATGTTTTGGCTGCATTGGGTCCTTGTTGCTGCACACGGGCTTCCTCTAGTTGTGGCGAGCAGCGGCTACTCTTCATTGTAGTGCACAGGCTTCTCATTGCGGTGGCTTCTATAGTTGTGGAGCACAGGCTTTAGGCACGTGGGCTCAGTAGTTGTGGCTGACGGCTCTAGAGCACAGGCTCAGTAGTTGTGGCACATTGGCTTAGGTGCTCTGCAGCATGTGGGATCTTCCTGGACCAGGGATCGAACCCATGTCCCCTGCATTGGCAGGCGGATTCTTAACCACTGTGCCACCAGGGAAGTCCCAAAAGTTACTTTTTAATAATAACAACTGCATACCATGTTTTGTCTCCTGGGTTTTGTATCCTACTCACCTTAATTCCTGGTACTGCAGATTTATTTATCATCCTTATTGAATGTAGTCTTGAGGCTAGAAGAAGGCAAGCTGAAACTAGTAACTGAGCTAATCTGTCATTAGCAGACGAATGCCTAGCCAGTGATTGTTTGCTAGAATTTGCTCAAATCCAACTTCTAAAGGTATAAAAAGCATTAGTGCTATTAGAAAGATTTCGGGTCATTACAGGTTTGGGGATACAGGGATAATCTTGCTATGTACATCTCCAACCCTAAATTCATTTGATTAATGTTTTCCTTTTGCTTTCTTTTCAAAATAAAGGATAAGAGTTAAATTTGTTCAGTAAAGTTATTAAGGGTTAATAGGAGCCAGAGCCTGCTTGGTACTGGGAATACCACAGTGAATAAGGAAGCTCCCTCAAGTTGCCCAACAGTCTTACCAGTCAAGTTAGGGACAGAAGACAGTTTCCACATGGGCTGAGGAAGCAGTAATGAAAGTACTGCAGGTAAGAGAATGGCTTGTTTGGGAACATAAAGTTATTTCGCATAACTGGAGCAAACGATGTGCCTGGAGAAGTGACGGGAGAAGGGACTGGAGTGTGTTGGAGGGGCTGTGGGTAATGAAGATGTGATAAGCCAAGCTAACAAGTTTGAACCTTATCCTGACGGCAGTGGATAGCCATCAAAGGATTTTAAGCCGGAGTGTGACATGATCTCATTTGCATTTCTGAAAGATCATTCTGGCTGCATTGTTGATAAGAGACTGGAGTGCTGGCTAGATCGGAGGCAGGGAGAACAGTTAGGCTGTGGCAGCAGTCTGGGCTGGAAATGATGATACTCCGAAGCAAATGGCAGTGGAACTGGAAAGAATAATAGGTAACATTAACTGAACACTTACTAGTATGTGCTGACTTGGCATCTGTTATCCCAGGAGGTATTTAAGGCTTAGCAAAATTAATATGTCCAAGGCAACTAAGAAGTGAACAGTCAGCAGTTAAAACCATTGTGTCTGAGACAAAACCCAAAAGAAGTGCATGGATTTGAGAGAAATCAAGGTGGAAGTGACAGACTTCATGAATGAATATGGATGTGAGGGAAAGGGAGGTGTCAAGGATGGTTTGGACAGTTGGTGGATGGTGGTGCCATTCATTGAGATAAAGAATAAGGGTAAAAGTGTAGGATTTTGCTGGTGGTGACGAGGTAGGAAAAAAATCATGAGTTGGCTGTGTCGATTTTGTGCATTGAGGAGATTCAAATGGAAAAGGAGCTCAGGAAAGCCGTGGGCTGTAAATATTAAGTATCTATTATGTATCTTATACTTCGTAGGTGCAGTGGTGAAGATGATGAATGTGGACCCTGCTCGCATGGCTTAGGGAAACTAACTAGTTAAGCACATGCTATGATGTGAAGAATTATGTTGGAAAAATACATGCTGCTATGAGAAATATAGAAGAGGGGCCTCATTTAATCAAGGGTTTAGGAACAACCTCCTTGAAGAAATGAGAAACAGATCTAAAGGTCAGGATAGGAGTTTGAAGAGCTGGGGAGGAATGCCACAGATAAGAGGAGACGCGCAAGGGCCTTTAGGTGAGGAAACAATGGCATCTGAGAAGGCTGTAGCTGAAAGCATGGAAGGAGAGAGTTGAGTATGATAGAGGATGTAGCTGGGATAAGAGTTTGAAGAGAATGGAGAAGGTCTGAAACCGATACTCTGGAGAACAGGAGAGAGAACAGAGTAGGAAACTTTTGCAAGACAAGTGCCTGAGACTACCCCATCTCTAGACCTGGGTTTCTCAACCTCAGCACTATTGCCATTTTGGGTTGGAAAATTCTTTGTTGTGGGGAGGGGTGTCCTGTGCACTGTAGGATATTGAACAGCATCCTTGGCCTCTACTCACTAGATGCCAGCAGCCAGTAGCACTTCCTGCCTAACCAATTATGATAATCAAAAATGTCTCCAGACATTGGAAAATGTCACTTAAGGAGCGAATCGCCCTTGGTTGAGAACCAGTAGGTCCAGCTGCTGAGTGCTTCAGGAGGAAAATCACACAACGTGCAGTCTGCTGTTACTACACATTCATGTGCCCCACCTGGGCTTGCAATTCTGCCTGGTCCTTCGGTTTCCCTAATAGTTGAAGTGATGGTTCTAATCTAGAAGACAATCATGAGAAGAAAGTGAAGACAGGTTATGTAACTTCTCTAAGCCCCAGATACCTCACGGGATAACAGATGTCAAGTCAGCACAGACTTAAGTGTTCAGGGTATCTACTCTCACTATTTCCAGGAGGGGGCTGATAGGAAATGGAAAGCCTTAATGAAATTGGAAGAATGGCATAGTAGGAGTGGACTGAGAGCAGAAGAGACAGGTTGCCACGTTCTGAGAGACATTGATGTCCTAATAAGACTTCAAAGACATCTGCCTCTTCTCTCCACCAGGCTTTGGAGAGGACTGTGCTTCCTGCCTCTCTCAGCAGGCTTGTCAATGAAATGTGAGTGGAAATGAAGCATGTTACTTCTGAGGAGAGATTTGGGGACCATTGAGGGGGCCAGTCTGCTCCTTTCTCTCAGCACAAGGCTAGTGCACCCCAGAATGGGGGCTGCTGCTTCAGCCTGCCTCCAAGATTGGCGAGGACAGGGAGTAGAGCTGCAGCTGTCCTGCAGTGGGCAGAGAAACAAACGTTTTATTGGAAACCACCAAGATTTGGGGGTTTGTTACCACACTGTAACTCAGCCTTAGCCGTCTGGTACAATCCCAGGTAAGGGCAAGTCCCAGGCGTGGCACAGAGCGAGTGGTTGAAGTGTTATGGGGGTGAAATTCTTTCATGTTGATGTGTCAGTGACAGTCCTGTGAGGCTAGGGTGTTGGATGAATCATTCATTCATATGATGTTGATACCACCCAGGATGATGGCAGGACTGTAGGAACCCGAAGTCTATAATAAATGAGGGAGGGTATCTGGAAGGTCAGCAGATGACATAATAAAGGAGGAGAAAAGAGAAGAATATGTTTAAGTCTTAAAAGAGCAGAGATGTACGTGCAGAGGGATAATGGTCGGGGTGCAGTACAGGGGAGGCCCATCTCCTGTACTGAAGGTAGATGAGGTGTGGGAAAATGACCACTAAGATTCTTTGGGGGAAAGCCAGGTATCTTTTAAGGTAAAGAAGTGGAGGAAAGAGAAGTTTGTGGGCACAAGCAGGAGGGTGTTTACCGTGAAGCAGAGTTGTAGGGTCGTAAGTAGTCCATAACTTGTTTGGGGTCAAGAGGTGGCTGCTGTGGATCCTGTCTCCAGAGGAAGGGTAAATACATATGTAAAATTTTATATGCAAACCCAAGGAACTTTTAGACCCCCTAACACTCTCTGTGGACCCTAGGTTAAGAACGCTATTCCTGAGCAGTAGCTCTCAATCCTTAGCAAGCATCATAATCACCTGGAGGGCTTTGCCAGCAGATTGCTAGGCCTCGTTCCAGAGGTTCCAACCAGTATGTGTGGGTGGACCCAAGCCCCTGCATTTCTGTCAGGTTCCCAAGTGATGCTGGTCTTGCTGGTCTAGGAACCACATTCCGAGAATCACTGCTGTAGCCTATAATAGAAAGTTTTCGGGGGGAGAAGAACAGTGGGCAATTGCTGGAGCAAGGTCGTGAGGATAAGAATGGATTTTTGCTTTGTCCTACTAGACTCCTAGATCTCAGTTAGATACATGTTTCCACCACCTTTCAGGGGTGGAGAAAAGAAGGGAGAGAGGAGTAAGCAGTCATTTCAGGTTTAGGGCAAGGTGTGCAAAAAAAAATCTTTTAGGTTAACGTGTCCTTAAAGATCATTTTCTTCAACACCCAAAGAGGGGAAGTGATATGAAGCATTTCTTGGCTACTTAACACATTTGGTCTGGGTAGCCCCATCTTGCTTCCTCTGCAGCTCTTTCCCTTTCATCATTAACCTTTAAAAGAAAAAGTGGGAAATAAGCCATGTATTCAAATCAATTTAAAGAAACATGAAACTTCTGGTGCACTGTGTTGAAAAACCTTAATTCAAACTCCAGCAAAGAACACTGCTTAAAACTGGATAAAGCTGTTACCTAAATATGGGACACATTCTGCGGATAACTGCATCTGTGTTCTTTTTCTTGTGTGTGTGTGTGTGTTGTCTGTATTTAAAACATTTGTGACCATCGGGATTTCTGGAATCCTTGGCATTGAATTAGGACTGCCAGTTAGCTATTTAGCAGGTGACCTCAGGCAGTTCACTTTGGGTCTTTTTTTTTTTTTTGTGGTACGCGGGCCGCCTCTCACTGCTGTGGCCTCTCCCGTTGCGGAGCGCAAGCTCCGGACGCGCAGGTTCCGGACGCGCAGGCTCAGCGGCCATGGCTCACGGGCCCAGCTGCTCCGCGGCATGTGGGATCTTCTCGGACCGGGGCACGAACCCGTATCGCCTGCATTGGCAGGCGGACTCTCAACCACTGCGCCACCAGGGAAGCCCCACTTAGGGTCTTTGAGCTTCAGCTCCCTGATCTAGAAAACAGAGCGTTAAGGGACAAATGAAATAATGCCTGTGAGATACTTAGCACCTGATATTTCCTCTTTCTCTTGTTTACCTCAGAACTGGGGGCTGCAGCTTCCTCAAACGTGAGTGACCAATCAAATCTGTGGCCTTTAACCAGCAGATGTAACCTTTATCTTCCACCAGAGGGCCCCAACAATCTATAAAATCTAAGAGGAAGGTCCCTTTGCCATTAAAACAGCATACTTGAATCTGCCTGAGGATAACCCCCTAGGTTCAAGTCTTATTTGAATATTCTTCTTCCTCGTGCTTGGAGGAATCATTTGTAATATTCCTCAAATATCCAGGAGGGAAATCTGAAGTAAGAAATTTGGAGTAAATGGTACTCTAACTCCATACCAGGCACAAAGAAGATTATATTTCTGATTTTTATTTTGTTAATTTCTACCATCCATGCTCCATCTCCTCATACTATATGTAACCTAGGTACGAATTATTCTCTCAATAATAAGCTATTGCAGTACCTTTCTTCCTGGTTTATTCAAATGAGCTGAACTGCTGTATTTTCCCTTTGATGTCCTCTTGCCTCCAATCATGGTCATTCTTCCTTCTAGCAGGCAGGAAGGGAGGGTGGGGGGATCTATTTCTGAGCCTCTGCCTCACTGCTGAGCCTCAGAAGCTGCTTCCCTGAATCCCTTTGTGGTGAGAGTCTAGTGATCACAAAAGGATGTTTTCTGGAGAGAAAGCTCTTTCTCCATTTGAGGAAGGGAGACAACTGGAAAAAGTTGAGGCCACCAGCCAACACAGCCTCCCTCAAAATATCACAGGCTTCAGGGCTTCCCTGGTGGCGCAGTGGTTGAGAGTCCACCTGCCGATGCAGAGGACACGGGTTCGTGCCCTGGTCCGGGAAGATCCCACATGCCGCGGAGCGGCTGGGCCCGTGAGCTATGGCCGCTGAGCCTGTGCGTCTGGAGCCTGTGCTCCGCAGCGGGAGAGGCCACAAGAGTGAGAGGCCCGCGTACCACAAAAAAAAATAATAATAATAAATAAAATTTAACAAAATATATATATATATATATCACAGACTTAAGGGAAGAAATGATATCCTGTGGGTATCTGTCCTATACATACTGTTTCTTCTTTACCTGTCTTCTTTGTCCTTTATTCTGATGTAGGAGGAAATAAAACCTCAGGTCAACTTTCAACATTGTTCCTGGGAGTGCTGGCCCAGACTAGGAAAGCCTGAAAGAAAATCAAAAGGGTATGTCATGCATCTTATTAGTAACACAGAACCATAGAATATTTGGGAAGAACAGGTCTTCAGAAATCTAGTACAACCCCACAGTGTTTGGAGAGGAGAAATGCCATGGACAGAATTACATGGTTGGTTAATGGCAGACTAGCTATTCTAGTAGGACTAGACTCCCGATCCATGGGTAGACACACCTGTTCTTTTCTCACCATTCAATTTTTAAAATCAGCCATCATCACTAACATTTATTATGTTCTCAGATGTGTCAGGCATCTGTTTTGTTTTATCTTGTGTAATCTTCACAACAACCCTGTGAAGGAAATGTAGTGTTCTGTGAATGAAGTAAGTTATCCCCATTTTAAAGAGGCATAGAGAAAGAAGTTAAATAAAAGATACAGGAAAAAAATTAAGCCAGTTCCATTTAAATCAGTGTTTCTCTATGAGGGTTAGTGGCTTTTTTTTTTTTTAATGGGACTATCCCTTGCACAGCAGAATACTTAGCATCTCTGGCCCCCAAGCATTAATTGCCCCAGTCATTATGATAACACCCCCCCGGTTTCCCCAAATCCCAGAAGGTAGGGTAGAGGTGATAGTGCTGCTGATTGGAACCACTGACTTAAATGCACTTGCACAGGAAAAGGAATAGTAAAATTGCTCTGCTGGTTTGGTTGGTTTTATATTAATAAAGGTCACAAGATGGAGATAAGAGCAGGACAAGAGGAAGGAAATCCCTGGGGTGAGTGTAGCTCTGGAAGGGAAGAGGCTAATTTATAAAGGAAGGGAATGAACACTAGACCAAGGAGGCTTTTCATATATGGTCACTGCAAAAACCCAGAGTGTACCTCTGGAGACCAGTCGGGTCTCACAGACAAGGAAAGTGGCTGGGCCAGGGGACAACAGGGAGTGCAGGGGCTGGAGTAAATATTAGATTTAACAAAACAGTTTTAAGCGCTAGTTAGGCCAATAAAAAAATGCCTGCAGGTGAATTTGCGTAGTCTGTGACCTGTGGGTCAGGTCATCTGAGGGGCCATTCCCATTTAAGGGGTATACCAACCATGCTGGTTGGTGGAAGGGATGTGGGTTTCAGCACACACAAGAAGGAAATTTACTACCCATCTGAGCTGGCAAACATCAGGGCAAAGGAGTTGTGAGCATTCCCTGGGGCACTGGGCATCTGTGCTAGGGGACCATCTGTCCAGGGAGCAGAAGCGGGCATTCTGTGCAATCTCTGGTCCCCTCTGGATCTGAGATTCTGGAATTCTGGGGCTGTGATTCCTTAAAGGCAGAGCTGGGAACAGGAAAACTCTAGAGCAGGGCCGCTGCCTGTCATGCTATCAGCCCAGGCCTCCGGCAATGGTTCCTTAGCTCAGTGCTGTCATTCCCCCTGATGTGTGGAAATGGGGAAAAGAGGTCGCTGAGTCCCCGCTCCCTAGAGGCCCTTTGCCTTGGTTCATAGCACTGGCAGTTTACAAACTCAAACAGCTTTTATTCTCTCTCAGCCAGTGGGCCCTGACACCGACTGCAGAGCTAAACAACCAGTTTTCCAATCCAGCTGTTCAGCTGCACTATAGTCTTAAGTTTAAATGCACTTTTTAAGAAAACCTTCAGGAACTATCTCCTTCCCTCTGCTCTCTTTCTCTGCCGTGGTGAGTCCAGCAGAAAGCAGGCACTCGGAAGAGCAGTGCTTGACACGCAGAATGCTTGTGCCTGTGGATCCTCTTTCGGACTCAACCCACCTTCCCCTCTGGACGGTGATGGGAATGAAACCCCAAACTGCAGCGCCTGCCCTCCCTGATCTTTGGGGAGGGGCCGCCAGGACATCTTGCTCTCTGGCGGGCAGCACCGTGCCTTTAAAAGCAGTGCCTCTGCTGTTTCCGACTCGTAGCAGTGAGGCAGGCAAATGTGGGGGAGGCAGCAGGGCTTTGCCAACGAGAAACTCCTGATATGGAGGAGTTGCAAACCAGGCTGCAAATGTTAATATCTAACATGCCAGGAAATCTCTGTTCCAGTCCTCCAGGTCTAGTCGGTTGTTGGCTTCAGAAGTCTGTAACCCCTCTCCTTCCTGACTTTGCTTACATCCCTATACCCTAGGCCTTAGGGTGGGCTCTCAGAAGGGAGGTGGTCCCAAGCCCAGTTGCCTATCCTTCCTGGACCACATCCAGCATAGGCCAGGTTTTATTGAGCCTTAAAAATTTATCTGCTACGGACAGGGAGGATGGTGTAGGTAAAGGCTGTTGACAGGCCTGCAGCACAACGCACAGAATGAATTCTGAGGCCAGCACCAGGGAAGGTGACTTTCTAGCTCTACTCCGCCTTAACCTCCCTCTGGCATCCCTGGGAGTCAGACCATGAGTCATCATTTTCTTCTTCCTTCTCTATTCAGCCTCATATCTGGATGCCCTGTTCAAATCAGCTTCCCATCCTCCACTACAAGGAGAACTCTGATAGGTTAGGGGACCTCGGTAGTATTGCTCAGGAATCATCCTTTAGGGAATTTACCTACAGCACAAAATTTCAGAATTGTGAACAGGATCAGCGTTTCCAGAATTTTGGCTATCACAGATGAATGGAATTAAAACACAGCAATAAAAATGACTTTTTTTTTTTTAAGATGGGGACTTACATAGGGTTGCCAGCCTTTATTTCATCAAACACATACATTAAAAAAAGGACAACTACTTGGGACTTCCCTGGTGGCGCAGTGGTTAAGACTCCACGCTCCCAATGCAGGGGGCCAGGGTTTGATCCTTGGTCAGGGAACTAGATCCCACATGCATGCCACAACTAAGAGCCAGCGTGCCGCAACTAAAAGATCCTGCATGCCGCAACGAAGATCACGTGTACCGTAACTAAGACCCAGCACAGCCAAATAAATAAATTACAAAAAAAAAAAAAAAAAAAGAACAACTACTGCTACCATATATTACCGTCATCCTTTCATAAAGGAAAGTACATTTTAATGCCACAAATATGTGAAGGAGATAATCTCTAACAAAGGATGGTCCTTTGAATAAAATCTTATAGCTTAATGAGAAAGTTGTCTCATTCTTATTTTCCTAATTTCATCCCAGATGTGACATCTTTGTCATGGACTTCCTCAGCACTCCGATGGGGCTGGCACTAGATGGCTTTTCCCTTTCCGCTTTCTGTGCCCGTCTCTGTCGTTTTTGCTTTGTCATGAAAGGAGGATAGTCATCATGTTAGGAAAAGTTGTGAAAGACTTTGAAATGGGCAAAAAAGGTTATTGGGTGTCCTGTCTAGTTTCTCTTTGGATTATCTTTGCCTTTCATTGTCTTTGAGCTCTTTTACCACTCTGTAAATTGTAGAAAACTGATCATAGTGCAAATGATTTTGCCAATAAAAACACAAATTGTATCCAGTGGAGATGCAGTCGATTATTGCCCTGTGGATATTGACCAGTGTTGTGTCTGTTAAGTAAATTAATTGGCTTACATACATCTGCTCTTTGGATTCTCTTTTGAGCAGTTGTAACACCTTACTAGATCCCTCATTAATTGATCAGTTAAATGATATCACTGACATGTGTTAATTTTATATTTGTACAAAGATCTTGATGTTACCTTTAAACAAAAATTACTGTTTTACAATAACTACCTCTGAGAGTTGTCGTGAGGGTGGAATGAGGTCATGGGTAAGCGAGTGCCTGGCTCAGGTCCTGGCACATAATGTGCCTTCGACAGCTGGGACAATCCTTGCTTCTTCTGGATTCTGAGCTGCAGGGCACCCTGTGTTTTCTCCAACGAAATAAACAAAATCATCTGATTAAACTTCTCACGGTACAGTATTAGTGACTTTGACTTCCCAAGGATTTTCACATTTCAAAAGAGGACCCTAGGGGAACAATAATGCTTACCCTGAAAAATGACTATAATGGTGAAAATCCAGAGGGGTGCTGTGCTATAGATATTTTGGGCCAAGTACCTTTAAAATAACCTGCCCTCTTGGCATTCAGCTTCAGAGGACAATTTGATTCACCTCCCCTCACCCCCTCTCCAATGTCAGAAGCACCAGCCTTACCATGCAAAGGGGAACAGTTTCAAACTTGTACCAGGTTCTTAAAATATACACTTATTAAATCCTCTCCTTGATCTGTGAGGTGGGTATGTTTATACCTGTTACTGATGAGGAACTAGAAGAGCTTAGATGACTGGCCCAAGGTTGTACAGCTAGGAAGTTGTGCCAGGTTGAAATCCAGGGTCTGAATCCAGAGCTGTGGGTTTGAACCATGAACCAGCCCTTATAGTCAAGACTCTTTCCTCCCCCAAACCATCACCACTGCTGAGATCCACTGCCAAGTATCACATCTGGGCAAAGACAGTGCTCCCGTTCAAATGGAAATGCCCTTTAAGGCTTACCACACTTGCCATGAAAATAATGTCAGAAACAAATTGATCTGAACCTGGGAACCAAGAGGTTAGGGCACAGCCAGAGAGAAGCCGGGGAAGGTAGGCAAGGAGCTCCCTCCAGCAGGGTCCTCTGTGCTCTACGGGACTGAGGGGTAGGGATGGACCTGACAGGAGAAGGAGGAAGCTGGGGAGGATCAACAGAGTTGGTGGGGGAGCAGTGGGAAATGTGCTCTCTCTCCCTGCCACGTGACAGCCAGGAAGATACCAGGTGTAGGAAGAGGAGGATGCAGACTTCGGGAGCTGAGGAGGGCCAAACCCCAAAACGGCTTCCTAAGGGTCAACTGGCCAAAGCCATGCCCTCCTCTGCACTGTGCTGGCCAAGGGGACCCCGTGGCCTGTGCCAGGTGTGGCAGGGCATGTGGATGCTGGGATGGCCCAGAGGATCAAGGACAATGAGCCAGGTCAGAGCAGCATCTCTGCTGAGCCAGAAACAGGAGGCGTGGGCACATGGAAGCCAGGTATGTGGGTGTCTGGGTGATGGATGGAGCAAAGTGTGACTTTTCCCTCTGTCGAGTCCAGCTGGACAGACCCAGTGGCTCCAGGGCCCCTTGTCATGTACTGACGGCTTTGTGATTAATTTGCACAAATCACTTATTCCCACTTCCTGCCCCTGCTCTGTGCTCTCCCAACTTCCATGTTAGACCCTCTGCACTCAGGTAATTTACTCAGAAATTATTGTCCCTAGAATCTCCCAGCATGCTCAATGTACAAGTAGTAACCAGTATCTGCGTGCGATTCCCCTGTGGAACCAAGGACAGACAGACTGGTCACAGCACTAGGGAGAGCCTGAAATATCTGTAATGAGTAAAGCAGGGCCCAACTGAGGCCAGAACCTGTCCTGCCGAATCTCCCCTTCTTTCCTGCACACTTTTGTGCTCAGCGGGAATAAGGTCCCACGTCGCGGTCATTCACCGGAGCTGCCTGTAGGGTCCCACATAAGGATGGGTAGCCTAACCCTGGTTTGTCTGGAAATCAGAGAGCTGCATTTGGAGGAGAGGGAGGCCACCCTTCAGTTCCCAACATCAAGCCAGGTAGACCCTCCCCCTACCAAACACAGACAGTGAATGAACATTCTCACTTCTTTTCAACAAATATTTTCTTCACTTTGGCCTGGGGTCCCAAAACAAAAACTGCATATAAACTAGTTTACTGCTGACTTGGCTGCATGGACTTTATGACTTATCAGAGCAAGGAAAGACAGTCATTCTGTCTTATTTACTGAGTAGCAGATAGGAGAGAGGGATTGTTTGTGTTAATTCACTGGGAAAAGCAGCACATTCAAAATGCTTTATGGGACTTTCCTGGTGGTGCAGTGGTTAAGAATCCGCCTGCCAAAGCAGGGGACACAGGTTCAAGCCCTGGTCCGGGAAGATCCCACATGCTGCGGAGCAACTAAGCCTGTGCACCACAACTACTTAGCCTGCGCTTTAGAGCCCACGTGCCACGACAACTGAAACCTGAGCGCCTAGAGCCTGTGCTCCACAGCAAGTGAAGCCACTGCAATGAGAAGCCTGCGCACTGCAACGAAGAGTAGCCCCCGCTGGCCGCAACTAGAGAAAGCCCACACGCAGCAACGAAGACCCAATGCAGCCAAAATAAATAAATAATTTTTTTAAAAAAAAGCTTTATGTTGTTCCTTCTTTCATGTTGTAGCAGATGTATTTAATTATCCCTCACCCTACCCTATTCCCCACTTGCCTCCCTCCCTTCCTATACAGGGCAGATTAAAATGTTTTTGCTCAGTTCAAGGAGCAAATTTGTAAGTAATTTGTAAGGTAAAGGATGGGGGACAAATGCTCTATTTGCAAAAATAAGGCCAGGAGTCTGAGTTCTTGTGAAACAGAGTAAAGTTATGAACGTCAGAGGAATGTGAATACCTCCAATAGACCAAAGGAGAGCTCTGAAGAGAAATTAATCTTCTGGTGGCAAGGTATATTTGACTTAAGACTTTATTTTTTTTTTTTCTTGCGATACACGGGCCTCTCACTGTCGTGGCCTCTCCTGTCGCGGAGCACAGGCTCCGGACGCGCAGGCTCAGCGGCCACGGCTCACGGGCCCAGCTGCTCCGTGGCACGTGGGATCTTCCCGGACCAGGGCACGAACCCACGTCCCCCACATCGGCAGGCGGACTCTCAACCACTGCGCCACCAGGGAAGCCCTGACTTAAGACTTTTTAGGAGGAAACCAGCTGCTGTGGGGATAGGAGGCCGCATTCAGGGGTCTAGAAGTACCCCTGCAATGATCGCTGAGACCAGAGCTCAGCCCTGTCCTCTGCAGAGCCTGCGGGTGTCCCTTTCCTGGTACCACATAGAAGACAAGGACTTCCTAGATGTCCCATGTGCATACTCCCTCGTTCCCCAACCCTCCCCTCTCTCTCTGTCCGCAGTCCTCTCCCACTTACCTCCTCCCCCATTGGTGGTCCAATCCTCCCCCTCTTAGATGTGGCCTTGGAGGACAACACACAAGGGGATGCTCCCGGGTTACAGAACCAAGCATGGCCCATCTGGCTGAATGAGTAACTCGCATACCTACTTTGGAAAGGAGCCCTTGCCTGTCAGTCCAGTGGGGTGTGGTCATAGCAGTAATGACGGCCTGTGCTGGCATGGTGTATCCTTCTAATCAGATATTTACAGATATTAACTCATTAATGACAACTCTGTGAGTTGGGTACTGTTACAACCCAATTTGACAGATGAGTAAACTGAGGCACAGAGAAGTTAAATGACTTGCCCAGGGTCACACAGCTAGCAAATGGTGGCATAGGGATTTGAATTTGGCAGTTTCCCTCCAAGTTCCACACAATTAACAGCTATCCATTCTGCTCCACGCCCCCAGGTGAGCATTCTCTTATGTTAGACTCTTGATTGCCAGGGACAAAACCCCAACCCAAGGACACTCCAGGCAGATGAAGCAGCACTTGCAAAGGCTTGGAAGCCTGAAAGAGAAGGTGGGTGGTCAGGGAGGGTTGTATGTTACTGGGAACAGAGATGAAAGGAAGTCATAAGAGGAATCTTCATTTGGGTCAGGTGCACAGAGACAAGGGGCTTGCTGCAGTGACCTGGAGCTAAGGACACCAACTGTCTTGTCACTGAGGCCGGGGGTGAGGAGAGACACAGGGGAAAAAGCGTGGCCTCAAACACTCCCTCACTCCCAACTCTCCTATCTTTCCTCATCTATTTTCTTGGTTTTCCAAATCTCTTTTTTTGCTTCTGGCTCCCCTGGAGAGTGTGTGCTCCACAGATGGAGCTTTGATCTGTTTCAGCCCTCCAGGAGGGGCAGTCTCTGGTGCAGATTAATTATGTAGCTTGACACCCGTCCCCATGTAAGTCTGGTTCTTTTAATTAAAGATTCAGTAGGAGGGGGTGTTGTGTCAGGCTCTGGGGGCTGGCAGGGAGCCCGGGGAGTATATCAGTGGGTCTGAAGCCTCCTTTCTTTAGGGTGTGTGGTCTTTGATTTATCTTTTCCCCCTTTGCCACTCCTCACTGGCAGTTCTGAAATTTGAGTTCTCCCTGAATCTGCACAGCAAACTGAGTTAGAAGACAGAGTTCCCCTCCCCCATATCTACCCAACCACCATACTGGGTGAGGCTATGGCGGGAGTGGGGTGGGTACAGGGGAGGCCTGGTGGCCTGGCCAAGTGCCTACCAGACACTGAGTGAGCGGCTTCCTCCTCCTGCTCCTAACCTGAACTTGAGCAAGCCATTGAACGTTTCTGGGCTTCTGCATCATCCTTAATGTGTCGGGCAAGGTGACTTGTGACTGCTCCTACCAACCTCGTGCACAGGGACAAATGGAACAGAGAGGAGACCCAGTAAGCAGAGGCCCAAGTCATCTTCTCCCTGAGATGTGCAGGTCTGAGGGCTCCCACCCCCCCAGCAAAGGGTCCAGCTGCAAGGAGCTGCTGACCTGGGAATCTGTTAGGCTCCAGGGGTTGGGGCATGGGGTGCAGGGAGGAGAGGGGTGACTGGAGATGATACAGTTGCAGAGTGAATGGGGTGGGTGGGTGTATCTATCTATTTGGTAGATACAGGCAAGGCTGTTACGAATCCGGCCTCTTCCTTCCCTCCCCGCCTGCCAGCTGCAGCACTGACAACCAGGGGACTAGGGACAGATCCATCTGGGAAGCAGGAGGCAGGGGAAGGGGGTGGGGCAGGGAGGAGGATGAATGGCCAGATATTCTTAAGGCTTGTGTCCTTTGAAAGACAATGAGGTCAAGGCTGGAGATTTGGCCTTACACCCCCTCTGCTGAATGCTGGGAGCCCCTGAGAGTCAGGGGACAAGGCATCTTGGGGACTTCAAGGAAAATTGCCTCATTCCACAAGGAGGAAGGAGGGGACCAAGAGAGGGAAAGGGACTTTCCCTCAAGGGAAAGTGCTCAAGGTCTCAGGGCTTTAAGTTGCAGAGCTAAGAGCTAGATCTATTTGCTGAGGGTTTTAGACATTTCTGATTAGCTTCCAGAAGTATCTCCCCCAAACCTAGCCAATCCCTGAGTTAGGTAGGGTGGCTCTAGGTGTGACTTGTGTTTGCTGGGGCCTTCAGCCCTGGCATCAAGCCTGTTAGATAGTAGCTCTATGTGGTAGAAGCAGGAGTAGATTTGGTTTGGACTCTGCTGCTATAGCTCCCCGTGTGACCTTGGCCAAGTCATTTCCCTTCTCCAGACCTGGTTTCCTCATCTGGGGTAATTCTGCCTGCCCTCTTGTGCTTCACAGGGTCAGAGGCTCAGATGGGACCATTCTCTCTTTTCAGACATCTACAGTTTAATTACAGGCTAATTCTTGACCCAGCTGATGGGAGAGATTCTTAAGTGTACCTGTAAAATTTAGGAGGTCTGGGCTTTACTAACCTGCATCATTTTCCTGGGATCCCAGGAAAAACCTGAAGACCAGAGGGAGGGGCAGGGCCTGTAAGATGTCTGAGTGACACACCCATTAGGTCCAGAGACCCACCCTTCCTGAGAAGTACTGCAGTATGATGAATCCAAGAGGTAAAAAGAGGTTACATTTATAGAGTTTTTAAAAAAATGTTTCAGGTTCTTTATATGTATTGTTTCATTTGTGTCACCATCTCACCAGTTACAATTGTTGTCCTCATTTTATGCATGAGGAAACTGAGCCTTGGGTAAAGTCAACATGTCAGGCTACACAGCGGTGAGTGGCAGGGCCAGGGTTTGGTATCTCCAAAGCCTTATTCCACCAACTTCTGCCTCTGCTGGCCTTGAGGCCCTGGCCAGAGGGGGCGCTTCAGAGGTTTCAGGCAAGGGCTCCCTGTGGTCCTGGGTTGGCTGCCTCAGGGACCTGAGGGGGGCTGGCCGCCCTCAGGGAGGCAGGGCCAGGCTGTGAGACTGAATGGGCCAGGGCTGGGGGAGGGTTGGGTCCTGCCACAGGCTTTGCCTTTTGCCGAGGCTCCTTGACAGGCAGCGCTCAAGCCACCCCCTCCTTCAGAAAGCCTTCCCGAAGCCCCCACCGCAGAGCTGTTCCTCAATGTACTTCCACAGGTCGTCTGGGCCTGTTTCATAGCACATCTCTATGCTAATATATATATATATATATATATATATGCTATTGAAGTTTGTAGGGAATAAAGTTACACTAGGGCTTCTCCCATTCCCCTGCAAACTCCTTGAGGGCAGGGACTCATGTGCATTGCCTAAGGCACCTAGTAGAGGTCTTGCAAAGAATAGCAGGTGATAAATGAGTATTTGTGGAATGAGCTATTAAAAATAATCATTCTTAAGACTGTCAAGAGTGATTTCATATACATTATTTACCCATTCATTCAAATACATACACATTTGCTGAGCCTACAATCATATGCCTAGACTTCACCAGATTCCAGGGACACAAAGACACATTGGACACCTGTCTGTGCACGGGGAGCTCATAGTGGTGAGGGTTGGGAGTGGGGAGGGGAGGGGAGGGGAATTGGTGAGGGCAAGAGGCTAAAAAAAAAAGACAAAACAAAACAAAAGGTGAAAACAGAAAATTACAGCATGTTCAGCTAGGAGTCAGCACAGGTGCTGGCAAAACCCAGAGAAAGAGCCCCTGGCCCAGTCTGGGGGTATCAGGGAAGGATTCCAGGGCAGAGGAAGCAGAGCGGGGCTTTGTGGGCCAGGCAGGAGCAAGTCAGCCAGGGGGAGGGGGTCTGAGTCAGCCAGGGGGAGGGGGTCTGAGTCAGCCAGGTGAAGGGGTGGTCAGATTAGGGAGAACATGGGGCAGGAGGGAGCTCAAGGCAGGTTTTGGGGTGATTGTACCAGTCAGTAATGCAGCTGCCTGGTGTGGAGAGGGATTTTTTTTTTTTTTTTTTTTTTTTTTTTTGTGGTACGTGGGCCTCTCACTGCCGTGGCCTCTCCCGCTGCGGAGCACAGGCTCCGGACGCGCAGGCGCAGCGGCCATGGCTCACAGGCCCAGCCGCTCCAGGGCATGTGGGATCCTCCCAGACCGGGGCACGAACCCGCGTCCCCTGCATCGGCAGGCGGACTCCCAACCACTGCGCCACCAGGGAAGCCCGAGAGGGATGTTTTGAGGACCCAGGTTGGAAAGAAGGAAGAATGGAAATGACACCTTTTGTTTGAACATGGAGCGCTTCCTGTTTCTCCAAGTACTTCCACATCTGTCTCAAATTAGCCTAAAAACAGCAGCAGCAGCAGCAAAGTCCCACTGCGCCAGGCTTTTTCTCAAGGTAGGTGTTATGTGTTACTGCGGGGGAAGGAGGTGCTGTTATCCCCTCCCCTGTACAGAAGAGGACACTAAGGCCCCAAGAGAACTGGCTTCTTCAGAAGGGGCAGGGAGGGCTCTGTGATTCTCTGTCTGCAGTTGAGGACATGGGCGCTCAGGGGGTTATGTGACAAGGTCTGGTCCTTTGACATGAGGTCCACCTGGGGTTCCAACTCAGGCCTCTGGTTTCCTAGCCTGGGGCTTTTTCCTGGAAGTTTTTCTGCCTCTCAGGACAAAATATCTGAAACAAGAAGCCAGACTGTGATTGGAAATCAGCTCAGGCTGCCTGGTATTTCTCCACTTCTGCCTCTGCCACTGAAGGCGCCAGGATGCCCCCGCCAACCGCAGTGACCTGGGCTTTTTTTTTTTTTTTTTGCGGTACGCGGGCCTCTCACTGTTGTGGCCTCTCCCATTGCGGAGCGCAGGCTCCGGACGCGCAGGCTCAGCGGCCATGGCTCACGGGCCCAGCCGCTCTGCGGCATGTGGGATCTTCCCGGACCGGGGCACGAACCCGTGTCCCCTGCATCGGCAGGCGGATTCTCAACCACTGCGCCACCAGGGAAGCCCGTGACCTGGGCTTTGAGGGGAGTGTTTTACCCAGTCAGCCAGCTGTTGGAAGTGCAGATACCATCCCCTCTGTCCTGGGCACAAACCAACCAAGTTGCTCCACTCCAGGCATCCACTCTTGTTACTTAATTCAGTTCACAAAGTTAACCCTGTGATCCCAAGCCAGCAGCTTCACTGCTGGGGCCTCCCAGCCTCTCCACTCCCACCTGTCCTGGGCTTCTCCATCACCAAGGAAGAGGGAGATTTTCATCCTTCCTTTCCATGGGATGCTTCAAGCACCGCTGTGACAGTGTCGCTGACCCCTGGTTCTGCCGCCTTCCCTGACACTAAAAACAACTGACCCTTGGCCTGTTAGCCTGCTACCTGGTCTGTGGCCTACTTTGCATGTCCCTTTCTAAAATCTCCCTGGGGACCCCCATTTGCCACCTCACCTGGTTCAGGCTCACAAATGCTCAGTCACTGAGGAAGGGAGCAGAGCAGACAGGTAATTTGTTCACAGCATAAATGGGTCTGGTTTGAATCCTGGCCACTGCCAACAGCCACATGACCTTGACCAAGACTTGACCATATTGCTCTGGTGTGTTGTGCAGAGATCGTAAGATCCAAACTGTAAGACTTCGAGTACTTCTACAATAATCTCTCAATTAATGGTAGATATTTAACTATTAATAATGAAGTCTTTTTTTTTTTTTTTTTTTTTGTGGTATGCGGGCCTCTCACTGTTGTGGCCTCTCCCGTTGTGGAGCACAGGCTCCGGACGCACAGGCTCAGTGGCCATGGCTCACGGGCCCAGCCGATCTGCGGCATGTGGGATCTTCCCGGACCGGGGCACGAACCCGTGTATTCTGCATTGCAGGCAGACTCTCAACCACTGTGCCACCAGGGAAGCCCAATAATGAAGTCTTTTTAAAGGATTTCTATGAGGGTGAATTTGAAAGTGGTTGGAAACTCCAGGCTGCTTCCCCTTCTCTACTAGAAACCCAACAAGGGCAGGGGCCTTGTCTTTTGTTCATGATGTCTGGTACATGGAAGGTTCTTGATGTATATATTTATTTTTGGATAACTGAATAAATCTACGCTGTCCTCAATTCTGACTTTAGGATTCATTTTTGGTATTAATTTTTCCTAATTATAAAAGTAATATATATTTCATTGTAGAAAAATTGGAAAATATTTCTTAAAATTAAGAAAACAAAACCTAGCTGTGATCCTACTCTCTAGATATAACCATGATTAATGTTTTGATACATTTCCCTACAGCATATATGTATCAAAATTTTTATATTCTTGTTTTTCAGTTAACATAATGAGCATTTCCCTGTTATTAAATAATCTTTACAAACATAATTTTCAGCGCTACATATATTATTCTGTGATACGAATGTATCATAATTTATGTAACCAATATGCAATGGTTGGATATTTGTTTCCATTTTTCACCATTGTAAAGCTGCAATGAACATCCTTCTGTATAAATATTTGTGTATATCTCTGAATTAAGATTTTCTACCACAAATAAATTCTACAAAGTCAATTACTGGATCTAAGAGTGAACATTTTAAGGACCTTGATATACGTATCATTAAATGATTCTTCTGAGAGGTTGCACTAACCCACACTCCTCTAACTCTCAATGCTTGAGAATTCTCACTACCAGAATATTACCATTTAAACTGAGACACAGAACTTACTTTTATATGATGATGCTCTTGCCTTGGACGTAGATGGTACATTCAGTCACACCAGGGTTTCTCCACCTTGCTACTATCAACTTTTGTTCTGGAAAACTCTTTGTTGTGGGAGCTGTCCTGTGCATTGTAGGATGAGTAGTTGCAGTTATGATAACCAAAAATGTCTCCAGATATTGCCAATGTTCCCTGAGGAACAAAATCACCCCTGGTTGAGAACAACTGAGTTGTACTATATTAACTTTTTATTGGTTGCGATTAACAGAAACCAACTCTAAGCAAAAATGGCGCCTTTGTTAGAAGAATCTTAGAGTATCAGAGAACCCAAGGGTATAAATGCTACTGGGCCTTCTCTTTTCATTTTCAGGTCTGACTCATTCTTTTCTCCTGATGCAGACTGCCTTCCTCTGTATCCTTGCCTATATGGAGGAAAATGGCCAGCACCAACATTCTTGAAGTTTATATCCCTCTTGTTTGTGAGAAAACCAGACCTTGCTGGGATCTCTTGGTTCTAAATCCAAATTCTCAGGGAAGAACTCTGATTGGCCCAACTCAGATGGGCTTCCACTGCTGGTCCAATCATGTAACTGGAAGTGGGGGCTGGGAGAAAGGCTCATGGCCCCCGGGAGTCTTGCTGTAACCATGTGGATGTGCAGTTTCTAGAAAAGAAGCTGCTGGGCAACCAACCCTCTAGGATTCCCCTACATCTGGCGAGGGGTTCCCAAGCTTGCACATGCACAACTGTACAGACATCCCAACTGCACATTTTCCTGAGAGGGCAGGAACTGTCTGTCTCATTCTGTGCCCCCTCCTAGCTCAGCCTGGACTTACAGGTGTGGCGGTAAGGCTGCTGTGCTACCCAGGCTCTGGTTTCAGTCACATTCTTGGTGGAGGGGCCAGTTTCTCTATGACAGATTGACAGAGTTACTCAGGCAGGTCCCACCGAGCAAGCCCACTTTAGGGTCTGGTGTTTGCAAGTGTTTTAGGTGGGAAATAACTGCTGGTACTCCTTCATAAAGCTGGCTTTGCAGGGTGCAGCCACTGAGGCAGAGGAGGCCTGTGCCAACCTGGCACCATCCTGAGAGCTGGCAATTTAGCCTCTGCCTCCAAGAAGGGAGCAGGCTGGAGCACGGGCAGTGCCGGGCCTGAGACCTGGGCCTTAAGCACAGAGGCATCAAGCCAATGGCAAATGGCAGAAGGAGGGCTTCTTCCCCAAGTAAAGACGGGTGCCATCCTATTCTGAAAGCCTTTCCAGCTCACGGACGCCTTTCCTGCCCTCACCATGCTGTGACCTTGGATAAGTCCCCTCTCTCGGGGTTTGGGTTCTTTACAGACATAGAAAGGACACCTGCCCTGCCTTCTTCATAGAACATAAAAAGAGATTTGATAGGAAAGTGCTTTCAAAATTTTATGTAAAAGCAGTGCAAGTCCTATTGTAATAAAGGTATTTATAATCATTATTTCACCTCTGGGGAAATTCTAAATCCTTTGAGACCATCTATTGCTCAACAGAAGCAGAGCTGGGGTCAGTGTTTACTCTGAGCTATCCCTTCCAGACCTGCAGCTGGCTCCAGATTTCTGCTGCTATATGAATGTTTCAGGGAAGTTTCACCTAGAAACTCAGGAGCCTGAAAATGAGTTCGGTCTCTCTTACCCACATAACTGTGGGCACGTTAATTAACCTCTCTGGGCTTCAGTCTCAGCATCAGTAAAATGGGCATACTAGTGGCTTACCTCTTAGGTTATTAATGTGTGTAAGGCGCTTGTGCCTGGCAGAGAGCAAGTGCTCCCTTTGTGTTTTCTCTGTGTATTCATATCACAATGTGCCCGGGACTGAGCTGAGGGCTGGGCAGAGAGATGAGGAGAACATGGCCGGCCCTTAGGGTCCTCGTGGTGACCAGAGGAGGGAGAATCCTGAGGCATGCTATAAAGCAATGTGGCAAATCGAGCGATAGTGATCCAAGTGTCCCTGGGACTGGGGCCCTCTCCAAGGCTTCCCCTGGGGCTACAGGGAAATAGGTCAGATAAGGCAGGACACGGGTCAACCCCGCTGTCTCGGGCTTTCCACAGAGCAGACAGTTCTAGGATGCAACTGCCCAAGGATCGGGAGAAGCACGCCCCTCCCCATCTCTCAGGCTCACAGGGAACGCTTTCAAGGGGAAAACCCTCCCTTTTAAAAAAAAAAGTAGTTGCCCAACATTTCTAACCCTAGGCGATGGTTAGGTAGAGGACATGCAGTCAGTAAAACTGATAACACACAGATAGCACATGACACGGAAAAGCGCTTACATGAGACGTTGTAGAGTCGCTGGCTTTCCCAGCTGCTCAGAGCAGGAAGGGACCATCAGCTGTGGAAAAACCTGCCCACTACCTCGGATGGAGGAATCGAGGGCTGGGGGAGGCAATGCAGTGCCGGGGAGGAGTGAGTGACTGGAGCCTGGGGGGAGCAGTGGGCACTCAGAGGAGGAAGGATGGGGAAACTCAAAGCCGAGGCCAGGACAAACGCAGAGTGGGCCCAGCTTGGGGTGGGGTCTGGGCTGGGGTGGGGGGTGTTAGGAGGGGGAGGGGACTTGCCAGGAGGAGATGAGGCCAGGAGGAATTTGCTTTCTGGTGTCCGGGACTTTGCTGGGTGAGGCACAGCTTTGCTTCCCTCAGCTGGTAATTGACGCTAACGTTAGAGTCTGAAACATTTGGCCAAAGCAGATGACTCCCGAGGGGCTTGCCTCTCAGCTGTGTGTACACGTGGGGGCAGCAGAAGGGAGAATTCCGTCTTCATTAAGATTGCAAGGAGGTAAAATTTTATGCACACATGTATATGGAAGGCACACAAGGAAATGCAAACAGATTTATTAGGACGGTAGACCGGTGGTTTGCTTATTTTTAGCCCTTTTCCCCAGTGCTCTTTACCTCAACAGGATGAGTACTACATCCACGCGTCCCCATCTCCGTTTACATCTGCATCCACATCCATTTCTATGTCCGTTGCTATCCATATTCATACCTGCACTTACACTCATACCTGCATTCATATATTTGCTAAGAAGCTCCCTTTCCCACTAGAGGTAAATACTAGCTTCCAGGAGATATTTTTTTTTTAAAGCTATTCATGCTGGGTGGGTTTAGCCTTGTCTTTCCTTCTCACCTTAGCCACCCATCCTTTCCTTCCCCTCAACCACCTCTTTCCCTTCCAGTTTGTTCTCTTCCCCTCCCTCCCAGCTGGGGCCACACTGCCCTTGTCCCTCAAGCATCTCCCCTCTTCCATCCCCACTCTCGGCCAAACCCACTCCGCCTAAACTTTGGGCCCTGAAGTCTGACCAGATTTCTTTTCTAAAGATGGGGGAGCCCCAGCTGCCTGTGCTTTGATAGGGACTGGTAATAAGGCACAATTAGGGGGGTTCAGGGTGTGTATGGGACGCATAAGAAGGGCCATGCATAACCTCTGCAGAAACCAGGCCTGTTTTTCTGTCTTTTCATGTTGCCCTGGGCAATCTCTCCACTCTCCTGGCTTAAACCATCTTTTATATGTAGATGCCTCCCTCATCTCTGAACTTCAGAACCATAAATTTTTTAATTAAAAAAATTTCTTTTTAATTAAGTATAGTTGATTTACAGTGTTGT
The DNA here is from genome assembly GCF_026419965.1 of Kogia breviceps. Classification (NCBI taxonomy): domain Eukaryota; kingdom Metazoa; phylum Chordata; class Mammalia; order Artiodactyla; family Physeteridae; genus Kogia; species Kogia breviceps. The sequence goes on along the minus strand of NC_081310.1, from coordinate 66,237,276 downwards.
GTTAATTTCTGCTGTGTAGCAAAGTGATTCAGTTATACATATATATATATAAATATATACACACATCCTTTTTAAAAAATATTCTTTTCCATTATGGTTTATCATAGGATACTCAATATAGGTCTCTGTGCTATACAGTAGGACCTTGTTGTTTTGAGCTATAAATAAATAAATTAATTAATTTTCATCTTTATTGGAGTATAATTGCTTTATAATGTTGTGTTAGTTTCTGCCGTACAACACAGAGCCATAAATTTAAATGCCTGCTGGATACCCCTGCCTGGATGTTTCACACACTCCAAACCCAGGATGTCTAAGGCAGAAATGATCACATCACACTCCCAGGCTGGCTCTTCCCCCAGCAGACCCTCACCAAACCCCCAGGGCCTGGGGCCAAACAAGGGAGTCACCCTCAAGCCTCTTCTCTCCCTTAACCCCAGTTCATCATTCACATATTTAATTTGGCTCCCTCTCCCTCTCCACTGTTGCTGCCTTGGTTGACATTTTTCCCCTTTTTATTTTTTTAAAAAATATTTATTTATGTATTTGGCTGCATCAGGTCTTAGTTGCGGCACGTGGGATCTTTGTTTCAGTGCGTGCAGTCTTCTCTCTAGTTGTGGTGTGTGGGCTCCAGGGCACGTGGGCTCAGTAGTTGTGGCACGCGGGCTCTAGAGAACAGACTCAGTTGCCCCGAGGCATGTGGGATCTTAGTTTCCGGACAAGGCGTGGAACATGCGTCCCCTGCATTGGAAGGCAGATTCTTAACCACTGGATCACCAGGGAAGTCCCCTCCTTTTTCTTTTTTAATAGACTATTTTTTAGAGCAATTTTAGGTTCACAGCAAAATTGAACAGAAAGTACACAGATTTTTCCAAATCCCCCTTACCCACACATATGCATAGCCTCCCCACTATCAACATCTCTGACCAGAGTAGTGATTTGTTACAACTGAGGAACTTAACTTGATACATCTTAATCACCCAAAGTCCATTGTTTACCTTAGGGTTCCTTCCCTCTTGGTGTTGTACATTCTGTGGGTTTGGACAAATGTATAATGAGATGTATCCACCATTGTGGTGTCACACAGAGTAGTTTCACTGCCTCCCAGATCCTCTGTGCTTCACGTATTCCTCCCTTCCTTCCCACTAACTGCTGGCAAGCTCTGATCTTTTTACTGTTTCCATAGTTTTGCCTTTTCTAGAATGTCATATAGTTGGAGTCATACAGTATGTAGCCTTTTCAGATTCACTTCTTTCCCTTAGTTATATGGGTCTGTTTCCTCCATATCTTTTCATGTCTTGATAGCTCTTTTTTTTTTTAAGCACTGATTTATATTCCAGTGTCTGGATGGACCACAATTTATCCATTCACCTATTGAAGGACATCTTGTTGGCTTCCAAGTTTTGGCAATTATGAATAAAGCCGTGTGCAAATTTCTGTGTAAATGTAAGTTTTTAATTCCTTTGGGTACCAAGTAGTGCAATTGCTGGATCACATGGTAAGAATAAATTTAGTTTTGTAAGAAACTGCTGACTGTCTTCCAAAGCAGCTACGCCATTTTGCAATCCTACCAGTGATGAATGAGAGTTCCTATTGCTTCACATCCTTGCGAGTATTTGGTGTTGTCAGTATTTTCCATTCTAATGTGTAGTGTGTAGTGGTATTTCATTGTTTTAATTAGCATTTTCTTGATGACAAATGACATAGAGTAAATTTTTTTTAAAATTATTTATTTATTTGGCTGTGCGGCGCGGCATGTGGGATCTTGGTTCCCCGACCAGGGATTGAACCTGTGCCCTCAGCAGTGGAACCAATCTAGCCTTTTCTACAGTTCAGTCAGAACTTGGTAATATGTTACTTCATTGTGTTGGATATTTCTGAGGGATTCCCCTTAACTCCTTTAAAAAGTCCCTTTTTAAACCTTTCTCTTATGATATTAAGGGAAAGAAGCCATTTATACATTTAAGTCCATTTATATGAAGTTCAAGAACTGGCAAAATCAATTTATGGTGAGAGAAATTAGAACAGTGGTGGCTGCTGGTAGGAACTTTCTGGGGTGTTGGGAATATTTTATATCTTGATTTAGGTATTGGTTACATGGTTATATACATCTGTCTAAGCTTATTGAACTGTACACTTGAGATCTGTGCATTATACTGAATATAAATTATATCTCAAGTAAATAAACAAAATAAACTTGTCTTGCTGTCCTTAGTGGGAGGAGATTTTCCCACTCTTCTTCACTGTAGATGGGTGCCTGGCTAGGCCCCCTGGAAGGCAGTGAGTGTAGTAGAAAGTTCATTGGCAGAAAGTTCATTTGGCAGTCTCTGGTTCTAATTCTATTCTGTCACTACCATTGTGACCTTGGACAAGCTGATCTCTGATTTTCTAATCTTTAAGATGGTCTGGGGGATTGTTGTGATAAGTAAAAAAGCCATATAGAAAATTACCTGACATATAGATGGTGCCTAAACATCACCTCCTACAGGAAGGCTTCCCTGCTTGCTTCTCCAGACCATTTCAGGTACCTTCCTCGTTCCCACACACCAGCCTCAGTGCATGTGTAATTCAAATCTGTGTTTCAACAACAGTGCACATTTCTGAAAGTCACAGACATTTGTGGTTGGTTATTGAATAGTCAAACTGCAAGTATGGAATCTGCAGATGCCAGGAGTCTACTATATTGCCATATTTTTATCTTTCTGGTCTCTACCCATCCCCCAAAACTAGGCTCTCATGTCTTGAGGGTGAGGGCTGGGTCTTGCTTAGCTCCGTATCTCCCCAGCTATATTTTTATAGCTCAATAAATGTTTGACCAGTGAGTGAGTAACTAATAAGTAAATTAGTGTATGCTTGAGTAACTGAATAAATGTGTGAAAGAATGCATAAACTAGTGAATGTATGAATAAATGAATGAGTCTCTTAGGGAATAGTGGGGGGATAGGTGAATGGTGAATTAGTGGTAAGGGAGAGAATTGAATGAATGAAGGGGTGCAGGCTTCCTTCCTTCTGAAGGGTTGTGTGGTGGTGACAGCCCAAATGGTCCAGTTCCAGAGCCTCAGGAAGAGTCAGGGCTGGGGGAGCTTGAGGGACAACCATCCTGGAGACTATTCACTCTCCTTGTCCTTCCGGCCACCATACACTGCCCCTTCATGGACACAGTGGCACTGAGGGAGTGTGAGGCAGGGCACACCTCTGGGAGGAAGGGAGCTAAGTCCATGCTGTCCTCTCCCATGAGACACCCCTGCCACAGGCAAGGAGGGCCTTTCCCTCCCCCGATACCATGTCCCCGAACAGATATCTCTCCTGTCTTGTCAGCAACAGAGCTGCTGTCAGGAGTCTGCATTATGTGTCTGCTCGGTAACATTTACTGGGATTTAGTATTTAATAACTGCCACTCCAGTATATCTTTTCTGAATCCCTTCAGATCTGCTGCTGTAGCAATTTAAAATATTTATCAACACTGTTCCTGTGTTCACTGGTTGGGTTGCAATTTTCTTGTAATTAAAGATTTAGAAGACACTGCTCAAGATTTACCAAGGATTGGTAGAGATCAAAAGGGGAGGGGAGGGCTTCCCTGGTGGCGCAGTGGTTGAGAGTCCACCTGCCGATGCAGGGGACACGGGTTCGTGCCCTGGTCCGGGAAGATCCCACATGCCGCGGAGCAACTAAGCCCGTGAGCCATGGCCGCTAGGCCTGCACATCCGGAGCCTGTGCTCCACAACGGGAGAAGCCACAGCAGTGAGAGGCCCGCATACCGCAAAAAAAAAAAAAAAAAAAAAAAAGGGGAGGGGAAGAGAGATCTGGTCTTGGAATCTGCTGCTCAGAATCCAAATCTTACTCAAAGGTGGGAGCTCACTCAGTGGTTCCCATGGCCCTCTCCTGCCCCCTTTCACACAGCCCGGCAGCCAGTGGGCCTCGGGGCCTGGCAGTGAGACACAGGCTGCAGTGTGGTCCTGCCTTCCTCTGGAGTCCCTGCCTGCACCAGCCTCAGCCTCCTGCTAGGTGCTGGGGGACAGCAGGGAGCAAGACAGAAAAGGCTCCTCCTGACACGGAGCTTACATTCTAGTGGCAGAGACAGATGATAAACATGTCAACACATTCAAAAAAATCATTTTGGATTTTGAAAAATGCTCTAAGAGGAATAAACAGGTAATGACTGAGGATGGAACATTAGTATCAGGGTTCTTTACTGCGGGCAGTAGAAGCTGACTCAGCAAAAGGAAATTTCTGGAAGGATAAGAGGAGTTCACAGGATCAAGGGAAAGAGTAAAAGAGAGAAAGAATAAGGGAAGGCACAGGAACCAGGGTTATTTTGTGGCACCAATAGACAGCCTCTTCAGGGGTAGCCTTTGGGAGAGAGGTCCCGTGACAGCGTTCTCTTATTGTGAGTCCAGGGCCAGAAAGTCCTCAACTCTTTGGCCAGGGGAGACCAAGCTGCCTTGATTGATAGCTTCACCAGGACTGGATCCACTGGGGGAGGGGTGGTTATCCCAAACAAAATCCCAGTGATGATACTAAAAGATGGGGTTATAGGTAACGGGCACAGAAGGCCCTTCTGAGGATATGAACTGAAACCAAAATGGTGAGAAAGAGCCAGACACAGGAAGAGCCGGGGAAAGAGGGAACAGCAGGTACAAAAGCCCTGTGGTGGGAAAGAGCTCGGTGGATTTTCAAGGGTCAGGGTGGCTGGCTCTGTCTTCCCTCACAGACTTGGCTTGGGAATGGGCCCATCGCCAGTCCTCAGCGGCTTCCTGGGCCATGTTATGGGGCCAGAATTTTGTTTATTCCAGATGGAACAGAATGGAAGGCCTAGGTCCGGAGGCATTCTCCTAGCTCCTGTGATAGGGAGACCAGTGAGGGTGGAATTTTGGTCAAGTCATGTTCCTGGAGGCCTGTGGTGGACCAGGCGCTGTGTTAGGGTCGGTAGACTAAGGATGGATTTGATACATGATGCAGTACTCAGAGCGCCTACTCTTCTAGGGCAGATACAGGCAGATCACGTGATAGAAGTCAGCTTGGAGCATGCACTTAAAACCTTTCTTCTTTTTTTTTCATTCTGAGTTTTTAATTTTTTTTATTTTTTAGGCCGCATCGTGCAGCATGTGGGATCTTAGTTCCCTGGCCAGGGATCAAACCTGCGCCCCCTGCAGCGGAAGCCTGGAGTCTTAACCAGTGGACCATGGGGGTAAGTCCCCAACCTTTCTTCTTTACTGAGCTATGTGTTTAGTGCTGTCTATTCCCCCGTAATACTGCTTTAGCAGCACCCCAGTGATTATTTTTAGTTTCTCTAAGCCTTTGTTTCTTCATGTATAAAATGGGAATAATAATATACCCTAGTAGTATGAAATTTTTATAGGGATTAAATGAGATAATATATGTAAAGGTCTTACATATGCCTGGCACATAATGGTAACTGCTCAACAAATTTTAGTTGTTATGATTAATAATAAAAATCATGTAAGTCCCACTATCCTGAAACCAATGATTTTGATAAGTTGTGTTTTTATTTTCATTCAATTCAAAATACTTCCTAGTTTTCCTTTTCTTTGGCACAAGGATTATTTAGAGGTGTGTTGTTTCATTCTCAAATATTTAGGGATCTTCTAGGTATTTTTCTGTATTGATTTCTAATTTATTTCTATTGAGGTCAGAGAACATACTTGGTATGACTTAAATCCTTTTAATTGTATTGAGTTTTATTCATGGCCCAGAAGATAATCTCTCTCCATAACAGTTTCCTGTTTACTTGATCCATGCTTGGTTGTGGTTGGGTGGAGTGTTCTGTAACTGTGGATTAGGTCAAGTTGGTTGATAGGGTTGTTCAAATCTTCTATATCCTTGCTAATTATCTGACTTGTTCTATCAGTTATTAAGAGGGGGTATAAAAATCTCTAATTGTGGGCTTGTCAATTTCTCCTTACAGTTCTATTAGTTTTTGCTTCATGTATTTTGATATATATATAATGTTTAGAATTATTGTACAATAAAGCACAATATTGTATATTGTATTGTATATACAATACAATATACAATATTGTATATTGCTCTGTATACAATAAAGCAATACAGCCCAAAATGTCAACTGAGAAAGCTAAGAAATCATCTCTAGATACTGAGGCAAGATGCTTTTATGTACTCTCTTCAACGCTCATGAATCATGGGCTTTTCCCGTCTGGCCTGTAGCAACCAGCACTACTCCCAGCTTGTGTGAGGGCTCAGCACTGTTCCCTTTAATCCTCGGTTTATTCTTCCCCCAGCCTCGAAGAGGTTCCTCACGTGTGCATGCTGAACTCAGCTGAATTCAGTACTCAGCTGAGTGCCTGAAGGGGCTTCGCTTTAGGTTTCCAGAGTTCTCCCTCTGTGCAGCTCTTTCCTCTCCAGTTTTCTGTTCTACCTGCCTTGTACTCTCAGCATCAGCTCCTTAACTCAGGAAGCCCATCAGGATCCATCTGGGTTCCCTCTCCCCACATGTGGCCTGGAGATTCTCTTAAGGTAGTGAGCTGGGGCAATTATAGGGATGACCTTATTTATTTCCCGTTTCAAAGAGATCGTTGCCTTTCATTGCCTGGTATGCCATGTTTTTTAAAAAAAAATTTTAAATATTTATTATTTATTTATAAATTTATTTATTTATTTTTGGCTGTGTTGGGTCTTCGTTGCTGTGCACGGGCTTTCTCTAGTCGTGGCGAGCAGGGGCTACTCTTTGTTGCGGTGCATGGGCTTCTCCTTGCGGTGGCTTCTCTTGTTGCAGAGCACGGGCTCTAGGAACGCGGGTTCAGTAGTTGTGGCTCGTGGGCTCTAGAGCACAGGCTCAGTAGTTGTGGCACACGGGCTTAGTTGCTCCGCGGCATGTGGGATCTTCCCTGACCAGGGCTCGAACCCATGTCCCCTGCACTGGCAGGCGGATTCTTAACCACTACACCACCAGGGAAGCCCTGCCATGTCTTATAAACAGTTGTTTCATATTATTTTTTCTGGTTTTTGGTTGTTTAAGGTGGGAGGGTAAATCCTGACTCTGTTACTCCATCTCGACTCGGAGCCGGTCTCTGGATTTGGGGGACCAGTTTGGGGATGCTCTGTGGAACCTGTGGCAAACTCAGTAGCACAATCCCGGTGGAGGTCCTGAGGCTTTGGGAACAAGCACACTCTGTCAGTTCACTATTTTGAGAAATAGTTTTGGCTTGTTGTCAGCCCTGATAGACTACATCTCCAACCACTGGGTACCACATGACCTTGGAACCAAAGCTACTCATCACGATTGACAAGCCATACATTCGGCCTTCCCAGAGGCACTCCGCACGTAATCAGGTACAGGTGGTATCGGCGGGGCTGAGCCAACACCTGTGGCGCGTCTAAGTTTTCGTCACAAGGCACTCACAGTCGGAGGTGCCCACTCCTGATGCTGTGCTCTGCCACCTCTTCCTCAGTCGACACCTGTGGCCTCAAGAGGAGGTGACTGAGGAGAACAGCCCGGAGAGCTCTTCAGAACTCTTCCTGATACACTGACCCCCGCCCGAAGGGAACTCCCCTGGCACTGGAGCTCTTTCTGGAGTGCCCCTGAAGTGGGGAACAGACGCTTGCCAGTGCGACTGCTTTGAGCAGAGGACAACTCGTTGACCACTTTACTTGGAAAGACAGGTGGCCCGAGGTAAGTCTCTCACGAATTCATGTGCTTTACTAATGGTCTGGCCAGGTGGGCACAAACTCGGAAGGGATAAGATTCAAGAATTCCTGACGAGGAAGTTTAGAAAAAAGATGTGTGGACAGGCCTCTTAGAATGGGCCCAGAATATGAAACTATTTGTGTTCCGTGTGGATTTTACCAAGCTCCTCCTGGTAGCCAGGTGGACAAGGTGGTCCACTTTGTGGATGTTAGGATTCTCCCTCAGCTCCCCCAGGGTTTGCTCAGTGGGCTTGTGAACAGAGTGGCCATGGTGGCCAGGCTGAAGGCTTGGCATAGCTCAGCCACATCCTCTCACCAAAGCCAAGCTGGTTACTGCCGTTGTTAAATGCCCCAGCGTTCCAAAAGCAGGAACCAACCCTGGGCTCCTGACTTGTACCATGATCTAGGGGGACCCGTCGGCTGCTTTAGACCATGTTGGTTAATTCAGATAATTGCCTCAGATTTCCTCCTAATTAAGATATACTGTAGCTCCTGATCCATGGAGGGGCTAGGGTTTGTCCTCTTGGAATAGATGCTTATTCCTAGTGGAATGAGAGTCCCTGCAAACCAGGGTCACATTTGTAATGGTGGAGGTCTGCAGCCCTTTGTTTGTTTGTTTACCCGAGGAATAGGTATCCGGTGAACCAGTTTGTGGCAGAGGGTTCTTACTGCCATGGCTGGGCCATCAGGAGGGTCCAGAGACAGCCTGTGAGGTGGCATATGAGCCAGAGCTAGCTACAGGAATGAAAAGCCAAGTGTAGACACATCTGTGCTCTGTGTAGGACTCAGTGTTTGTCATGTTGGTGAGGGCAAAGCAGTGTGGTGGTGGTGGTGGTGTGTGCGTGTGTGTGTGTTGCACGCCAACATTTCATCCTTCTGACCGGCTGGGGAGGGCTTTAAGGCAAGAAATGATTAAAGAGCTCTCAGAGGGAAGGAAGAGGGTGAGGCATCCTCTGATCTTTGTCTATTCAGGGTCTAGTATAGTTTCTGTCACAGAGTAGTTTCATTTGTTGAATGAGAAAAAGGAAAAGAAAAAAATGAATGAGTGGATCTGTATATCCTTTGAGTTGGAAGCGATCTCAGAGATTATCTACTCCCATTCTCAGCCATTCTGAGTCTCTCTTTGCTGGCATCCCCCAACTGGTAGCCACCTAGTTTTTGCTTGTTATTATACATAAGAATAGTTCTAGCTGAAATTTATCAAGTGCTTACTATTGTGAGGTACTCTACTTTACATGCACCAACCTCACATATGCCTCAAAATTTGAGGAGGTAATTATTACGCTTATGTACCAGTGAACAAACAGTTTCAAGTTACATTCTCAAAATCACACAATGAGTAAATGACAGCCAGGAATTGAAGCCAGATGTATCTGACTCCATGGCTTAAGCTCCCAAACACTATGCTGTACTGTTTGAATATGTATTGTGACAGAGCTCTCACCACCTTACAAGATGACTGTGTTATCATTAGCCAGCTTTGACTGTTAGACAATTTTCTCCCTTTGAGTGGAAACCTACCTCCCTATAGCTCGCAGGCCCTCCTGAGAACCATTCTCTTCTGCCCCCAGCCATCTGAAGATGGCTCTCCCAGGCTGCAACTGGGGAAAGCTCTCCTCTAGACCCTCACCCTGATCTCTGGAGCCCTTGCTGAAGGGGGCCCAAGTTACCAATGCCCTTTGCGTGTGGCTCTCAGGCCGGGCAAGGAGAGGCCTGACTGGGGCAGAGAGTTTCTGGACCAGTGCCTCCTGTCTAGACACTATACTGTTATTAATGCCATTTCACCTACCATTAGCTTTTTTTTGGCAAGACAAATTCTTCCACTGCTCTGGCATGCGTGGCTGAATTACTGTGGCGCTTAGCTCAAAGCAGGAATTATTATGAGAGGGCAAGAACTGCAAGCCCCCTTGGGTCTGGCCTGAGTCATCTGCGATTCCGGTCTCTGGGTCTATGTATTGGGCAGACAGGGAGGGAGGAGAGGTTGCACACAAGCTGGCTGGTCCTGGTTTGTGAGATGATGCTAAGCAACACTTTCTGTAGTGGAGCTGTGTGTGTGTGTGTGTGTGTGTGTGTGTGTGTGTGTGTGTGTGTGTGTACATGCATGTGTTTGTGTGTGATGTAGCAGAGTAATCTTCTTTTTTTTTTTTTTTTTTTTTTTTTTTTGCGTTATGCGGGCCTCTCACTGCTGTGGCCTCTCCCGTTGCGGAGCACAGGCTCCGGACGCGCAGGCTCAGTGGCCATGGCTCATGGGCCCAGCCGCTCTGTGGCATGTGGGATCTTCCCGGACCGGGGCACGAACCCGCGTCCCCTGCATCGGCAGGCGGACTCTCAACCACTACGCCACCAGAGAAGCCCCAGAGTAATCTTTTAGAACAGCTGTTGAGCACCTGTCTTAACCTCATCTATCTGGGCCTTTTCTTTCTCACTTTGGGTGTAACTGAGTCTCATTTCACTGGAAAAACCCTCTTCCAGGCTGAGCTGAGCTCTGCACATGAGATGGCCTTCGGACTGTCCCCCCATCCCTCCAGCCCCCAGTGCAAATAGCTAACCAAGGAGGCTGCATTTGCGTGGAACCCAGGGGGCCCCAAAACCTGGCTCTTGTAACCTGGGCCAAGGCTGCAGGCATCGGCTGGCAGCAGCTTCATGCAAGCCCAGGTGGAGTGCTCTGGGGCCCCTGCAAGTGTGGGGGAGTTTGTTGCTCTCCATTAACGTGCTCCTTGCAGGGGACCCCATACTAATAGCCTCGGATTTCCTCCTAATTAAGATGTAATGTCGGGGGCTTCCCCGGTGGCGCAGTGGTTAAGAACGCGCCTGCCAATGCAGGGGACGTGGGTTCGAGCCCTGGTCCGGGAAGATCCCACATGCCGTGGAGCAACTAAGCCCGTGCGCCACAACTACTGAGTCCACGTGCCTAGAGCCCGTGCTCCGCAACAAGAGGAGCCACCGCGATGAGAAGCCCGCGCACCGCAACGAAGAGTAGCCCCCGCTCGCCACAACTAGAGAAAGCCCAGCGCGCAGCAACGAAGACCCAACGTGGCCAAAAATAAATAAATATGTGAAAAGTAATATATGCTTTAAAAAAAAAAGATGTAATGTGGCTCCTGATGCACAGAAGGGAATGAGGGTGAGAGGTCTTAGGCACTCTATCTGACCCTCCCAAGTCCCCACGTGGGTAGGGGTCGGGGAGCCAAAGGTGCCCACAGGATGAGGATGGGCGGTGTGGGCTCTGCTTGCCCTCACCCACCACAGTGCCGTTGGTGCGTGAGGGCAGAGGCATCTTGGGATTTGACCCGACGTTGCCCTTGGCTAGCTGTGTGACAAACGAAGGGCCACATGTCACCCACCTGCCACACAAGAGGATGGCACTGGAGAGCAGAAATGGCTTGGGCTCTGTGATAATGACAGTGGTATGTACACAAACTTCCCTAATACTAGTGTTCCCAGGGCGACAGCTCTGGGGGCCCTGGGGAGAGAACAGGCACAGGGGGTAGACCCCTTTGTGTGTTCCTCTCCCCTGAATCACTGCTCTTCTCTTTTGATTGTTCCCAGGTCTGGGACTTGCTGTTTATCAGCTACAGCGGGAAGATTCAGGATGCTCTAGGGGAGGATTCTGTCTTGCTAAATCTCTACACTTCATGGGGAATGGCCAGTTAGAGCCTAGCTCCAAGAGTTGCATCACTTTTGTACCTGGGGCCTCGGGTCCCTCAGCCAGCCTGGCTCCCTGGGCGAATGGCCATAGATCACATCCGTCTCCTAGCAATGGGGGGAGGACCAGAGGGGGGCATGAGGTGATGCCTGCGCAGAAGCTGGGAAGCCAGGGAGGGTGGAAGAAACCATAAACTCTTCATTACTCAGTGTCATGGAGTAGGGGACAGCCAGATAAATTCAAGTGTCCTGGTAATCCAGGGTTTTGGAACAGCTTCCCAAGGAACTCTGGGGTTTGTGCTTCATCTGCATGGTCCCTGCCCCCTTTTTGGCCTATCCTCATTTCCCCATAACTTTGGGAACACTAAAGGCCATAAGACAAGAAAGAGGTCATTCATTCACACATTCATTCACTCATCAAAAACTTGAAATGAGCACCTACACTGAGCCATGCTGTGTTCTAGGTGCTGGGGGGCCAGGTTGCAGACCGTTGCTCACAGAACCTAGTGTCAGGAACACGGGCGAGTCTCCAAGAAACACACCAGTGGCAGAGTCCTGCCATGACCCCCATGGTAATACTGAGACTCAGAATCTGGGAGGTAGTGGGAACCTTCCTGGAGGAAGCGACATCTAGGTTGGGACACAAAGGATGCCTAGAGCTACTTAGATGAAGAGAGGAAGGAGGGTGATGTGAGGGAGAATGTTCCAAGCTGAGAGAACATTGTGTACAAAGGCCCAATAGAGGCAGCGAGGGTGGTATGTTCTAGCAGTTGGAATGCATTTGTGTGGCTACATCTCGGAGTAGGAGGGAGTGACACAGCAGATGTACCGAGAGCTAGGCAGGGCTGGGTCGTGAAGGGCAGTGATTTTGTGTCAAGCAGTTTAGTCTGAGGGAGCCATGAAACATTTTAAGTAGGGAAGTGAGAGGACTGGATCTGAATTTTTTTTTTTTTTTTTTTTTTGCGGTACGCGGGCCTCTCACTGCTGTGGCCTCTCCCTTTGCGGAGCACAGGCTCCGGACGCGCAGGCTCAGCGGCCATGGCTCACGGGCCCAGCTGCTCCGTGGCATGTGGGATCTTCCTGGACCGGGGCACGAACCCGCGTCCCCCGCAACGGCAGGCGGACTCTTAACCACTGCGTCACCAGGGAAGCCCCGGATTTGAATTTTTGAGGGAGCCCTTTGGAGGCTACGTTGCAGGCCGTTGCGGCGGTTCAGGGGAGAGTTGACGGTGGCCTGGACTTCCATGTTCACTGAGAATAAGGCGCTCCCCAGCCAGCCTCTCCCCCGTTGACCCCTTGCCCTGTGCTCTGTTTGCCGGTGACCATGAGACCTCTGAGGAGAAGTCCGGGAAGTGTAGGATCGCAAGCATTCTGAGGTCCTGGATTCTCATTTCAAGTCCAGAGATTCTGGGGAGCCCCTCATTGTCAGCAACTCCTTAAGAGCAAAGCAGGGTGGAGAAATTGGAACCCTTGTGTGCTCTTGGTGGGAATGTAAAATGGTGCAGCTGCTGTGGAAAACAGCACAGCAATTCCTCAAAAAAATTAAAAATAGAATTGCCATATGATCCAGTAATCCCACTTCTGGGTATATATAGAAAAGAATTGAAAGCAGGATCTCCAAGAGACGTTTGCACACCCATGTTCACGGCGGCATCATTCACAACAACCAAGACGCTGAAGCAACACAAGTGTCCATCAACAGATGACTGGATAAACAAAATGTGGTGTATACATACAGTGGAATATTATTTAGCCTTCAAAAGGAGGGAAGTTCTGACGCGTGCCACACATGGATGAACTCTGAGGACATTACGCTAAATGAAGTGAGCCAGTCACAAACGACTGTATTGTGGTATCTAGAATAGTCAAATTCGTAGAAGCAGAAAGTAGAATGGTGGCTCCCAGGGCCTGCGGGGAGGGGGAAGTGGGGAGTCGTTGCTGAAAGGAGATAGAGTTTCCATTTTGCAAGATGAGGAAGCTGTGGAGGCTGTTGTACAACAGCGTGAGCACCTTGGGCTCTTCCGAGCTGTACGCTTGGAACTGTGCACAACACTACATTTTGTGTTGTGTGTTTCAAACCACAATTTCAAATGCAAATTTTAAAAATCAGGTGATTTAAGTTTAACAAAAGGCAAAGCAGGGACAAGCGGGTGGGGGTGGTATAAGCAGCTCCTCCTTTCTGAGGGCGGTAGGAAGTGAGAGGTCAACCCAGATTCTGACTCTCCTCCCCTGAGCAGCCCCAGGTAAGGACGTTTGATTCCCAGGTGTCCCCTTGCCTTCACGGGATTTGGTGAGGACAACAGGCTGCTGTAGGGGCAGCAGGAGAAGTACTGAGCTTTAGCTGGTACCCCAAATAGCCAAGGTCACAGCTGCTGTTTCCCCTAATGCACCACACACACACACACACACACACACACACACACACACACACACACACACACACACACACACACACACACACACACACACAGTCTCTCCTCGGAGCACATATTTTCAACTTACTCTCTTCTTGATATTAGTAAAAATAATGGGAAGGCTGAGAGGTGGGACACATGAAGTTGCCTTGGTTCCACACTCATCTAGGGGTGTCTCCGCCTCCCTGTTTCTCCTACTTTCCAGAAAACTGCAGCTGAGGTCCAGCTGGAGGCCAGGGATGGATGGGATGATGAATAGGAAGCCCTTTTCACCCATATGGGGAAAAAGCACGGAGGGGAAGGCTGCCACTGATTTCCCCGTTGCTCAGATGCGCTGTTGCCTTCCTCACGTCCCCCTCGGGCTAAAGCAGCCAGACCCGCTGGGGTCCTGGGCATGGGCCTGCTGGCAGCACACCCAGGTGGGCTGGACTGAGGTCACCCAGGGGCTCGAGTGTTTTCTCCGCCACCTCAGGGGTTCCTCAGCCTTCCTCTGCCATTTGGTGTGGTCCATTGCATGTTTATGTTCCCGGGCTCTTGACCATAAACACTGCAGCATGCTGGGTAGGTTAGATGTACTCGTCTTTCCTAAGCTGTTGGGCCTCTTGACTAGGACATGGTGAGTATCCAGAGGACTAAGGAAGGAAGACGGGTTGTGTGTGTGTGTCTTTCTTGAAAAACAAGGTTTTTCTTGGCAAAGCCTTCACTGGCCTTTCCAGTCACCCCTGGGTTGTCCTCTCCTCATCTCAGAAGCTGTGTGCCCCTCAATTCAGCTTTTGATCCGCTGTCTTGTGTTATTGGCATAATATAGAAACTCTTTTCTTAGCTAAGACTTGACTCCTTCACCAAATGATAGATTCCTGGAGGGAAACACTCTTCATTTCTTGTCTGACTTTTGAAGCGGGCTCTTAAAGTGGGTCTTCATTTTATAAAAACATTACAGTGTTGCATCCATTTCCCATGGGCCTCTCTTAATTTGGGGTATCCAAATCATTTACTTTTGAGGTGACTGCTGTGTATGATCCTTGTTGATTTTCTCTTCTTCAGTTGCTAATTGGTCTCCCCACCCCAGTCTTATTTTTTCAATAGCTTTGTGGGTGATTTAAATACTTCTCTAACATTGATTTGGTCAACATCATTAAAACCTGCATTTTGGGAGGCAAGATATGCAATTTCACTTTGCAATTGGTTTCTCTTATTTGTTTTGTGTGGTAGTAACTGCCCACAGCCAGCAGAGGTTGACAAAGATCTTTGCCACAGCTGCTGGGTCAGGCTGAGACTGCAGTTAAATGGGAAAGAACAAAATTGAGTGAGGGGTTAAGGTTAGAGGGTGGTAGGTTCATTAGTAAGTATTTTTGTGTTATGTTAACTTTTGTGTCCCAGCACCACCTGTGAGAACTGGCGAGCTAATACTCAGTTAACAAGAACCTCTGTATTGCCCTTCTGACACTGATGGTAATTAGGAACATGCTCTCAGTTTGCAGTTGTAATTTCCCCTGACCATGGAAGGCATCTCTACACAGCTGAGCCTGCCTGTGGAAGGGATAGCTTGGGGTGAGTTTCTTCCAGAGTTTAGAGCTAATGAGTGGGAGTCACAGGGCTGCGGTTTCAGTTCAGTCTAAGGAAAAACTGTTTAAAACGTAGAATCATTAAACTTGATGGGCCGCCTTGCGAGGTAACGAGCTCTCTGTCACTTAAAGTATTAAATCTGGGATGAGACGATGGGGTCGTTGTGGAGGGAACTCCTGTGGTGGGTGTGGGAGCTGAGGCTAGAGAACACTTCCAAACCTGAGGCGATTATTCTACATCTTTTGTGCTAGGGCACAAACTCCTGTGGACAGGACTGGATTCTTTTCATCCCCACCTCCCCAAGCACCTCATAAATACAGTCATAGCAGCTTGGTTGATTGTTAGTGAATGGATGACTGACCGGGTGGATTGAATGAATGAACCAGTTCTCATCTTCCAAATGGTCCTCAGTACCTGGCCACTCCAGCAGCCAAAGCCAAGGTTAAGTTTCCCCCAGTCCTTCCCAGGGGAACCAGAGTGAGCAATGGGGCTCTGAGGAAAGATTAGAGGTCCTGGAAAGAGGGGCAGCTGGGCAGCTCATACAGTGTGTTTCAAATGCATTGAGCTCCTGCTCCAGTGGCTCTCAACCTTGACTGTACATTTAAGTCACCGGGAGGCTTTTTAAAAAAGTAGTAGTGTCTGTATCTCACCTCTAGAGACTGATTTAATTGGTCTGCAGTTGCTGGGCACCTTGTTTTCAAAGCTCCCCCGGTGACGCTAATGCATAGCCAAGGATGAGGACTGCTACCTAAGTGCCAGGTGATTTACATCTATTTTCTCATTTAATCCTCACAGGAACTCATGAGTTAGGTCACTGCTTCTCATAGAGTGGTCCTGGAGCAGCAGCACCTTCTTGGGAGCTTGTGTTAGAAATGCAGATTTTCAAGCCTCACTCCAGATTCGAGGTTGAGCCCAGCAATTGCTGTTTTGACCGCCCTCCAGGAGATTCTGATGTGTGCTCCAGGCTGAGAACCGTGGAGGTACTAGCAGCTTTCATTCACAGATGAAGCAGACAGGTGTAGTCAGCACCCCAAGGTCTCAGGGACAGTAAAGATCACGGCAGGGATTTAAATCCAGGTGTATGTCTCTGTGTAGACACACCACACTGCTTATGGGCAGGAGACCGGGATCTCTTCCTGATCCTGGGTCGATTGTTTCTCCTTCTCTTCACTTGGTGCCAACACGTAGCTCCATGTGGAGCCCAAAATCCTTTTGCCCTGGGGAAGCAAAGGGCAGAACATCCCAGGATTCATTCTAAAACAGTTTTATTAGGTGCTTAAAATAGCTTCTGGCAAATGGCTTGTAGAATGGGGACTGGAACAGAGCTGCAAATGACATTTACAAAGTTGTGTGTGTTTGTGCAGACACATGGACATGCACGTGTGCACACAGCTTATGTGTGTGCGTGGGGTGGGGGGAGGTCAGAGAAGTTGAGGAATTGGGGAAGGGGAGTAAAGGAGAAATAGAACAGGATGGATGATTCTGATCTACTCAAGATTAAAGAGAAGGGCTTGAGCCTGGGTTTCCCAAGGCACTTGAGTGAATCCTGTGCCCTGAAAAGCACATGCTTTTCAGACGGATGTTGTTAAGTGGCTGAGTGAGCTCTCATGTGGCTCTCGGGGCTGGGGGACCCATGGGGCTGATGTGGGAGGCGCAGTGGGGTTCTAGGGAGCTTGGAGGTTTTGATGGGCTAAAAGCTTGACGCTTTGATTGAAAGTTAGGAGCAGACATAGGAGCCCCTGCTTTGCAAATGAAACACTGAGACTTCACTTCATCTTCCTTATTTTAAAGGAAATGTCTATGTAAGCAAATCTGAATCCACTTAGGTGCAGAGATGGTGAATGTTCATCAACCTAATCCTCCCCAACAGACCTGCAAATTGTTGTGGGTGGCTCTGTTTCCCTTGGCAACTCCCAACTAGGGCCTCGAGTTCTACAGCTATGAGTGGGACTGTAGTACCCTCTAATGTAGTAATTCCTGATCTTTCTGGGCTTTTGGACCCATTTCAGAGTCTTATTAAATCCAAGGTGCCCTCTCTCCAGAAAATGTTACGGATGCAGGTGCACAGAAAAACGTGCTAGCCTTCCCAGCAGCCCGGGGACTCTCCAAGTCCATCTTTGAATGACTGGCTCTAATGGAGGGCCCTAGTCCAGCTCTGCCCTGAGCCAAATGGTTGAGATTCTGGTTCCCCTCCTCTTCTCACTGTGAAATCAACAGAGATAATGATATCCAGGCCATTAGAAGGCAGGGGCCTAAACCAGATGACTCTGTGAGGCTGGCTTCAGCTGTGAGAGGTGGGACTTCACCAAGCAGTGGCCTCTGAGCCCTGGAGCCAGGCACTGCCACCGCTTACCCTTCTCAGCTGTGGCTCCTCTGCCTGGGCCAGCTCCCCTCCGTGCTCCTGGAGTCTACCTGTGGGTTCTTGCTCCTGCCCACCCAGCTTCTGTGATCCTTGTCAGTACAAGTGATTCCATCTCCCCTCTAGTCTCTGTAGTCAGAACCTGGTTATTTCCATCCAGCTTCACACCGCGTCCCCCCGCCCCGAGAGGAGTGCACGCCACTCACTCCTTGTTTTTGATGGAGAACGTGGTGTGGGTAGGTGAGCAGAGCATGGGAATTCAGAATTAGAGACTTGGGTTCAAATTCCAGTTCTACCTTTATTGGTTGTGTGACCTTGGTTCAGTTATTTGAATGTTCCAAGCCTCGATCTCCTTACCTGTAAAATGGGAATAATAATTGTATCTGTACAGCATAACTCACTGAGTCATTACTAAGAGCAAGAGAGAGTAAATATCAATGAGCTTAGTAATGTGCCACCACGTACTGCCCCTTATTCTTATCATGTAGGTTGAGCCTAGGTTCTCTCTTCCCTCCTCACAGGCTGATAGCCTGATCCTTTTTGATTTCTGAGGGTAGCAAGGAAGGAATAAGGAATAGTGCCTTAGCACTTCCTCAACCTACTTGTGTTCTCTTGTTGCCAAGGGAGCTGCCATTTCCAACACTGGCCCTTCGTGCTCTAAGACATCCACAAGCAAGGCAACCAGGTCTCTTTCTGTGCACAGTAGGGGTGGGGACTGTGGCAATTGGAAGTTTCTACAAACAAGGCAGAGGGGAGCTCTGGGTTCCCTGGCTGGGGACTATAGGAAAGGGGACCTGGAGGGGCACACAGATTTGGAGTGTGTGGTGGAGGCGGAGGGTGAGGATACTGATTCACAGCTGTAGCAAGGCAATGGACGTTCACAAGAAGCAAAACCAGGTTTTGGATGCAGATGAAAGGAGAATGGCTCAGGAGGGCCCTGTGGTAGGAGAATGATACGGGCCACTGGGTCAGAAGGAGGCCATGGGGACCGTGTTTTCGAATTGATGCTATAAAATGGGCACAGAGGTCAGAGGAAGCAGTGACAGGACTCCTGCCAGCGAGATACTTGCTTGGTGCATTGCTCGGCTCAATGTCGAGCCTCCGATGAGCTCCTGACTGGGCCAGCCGACGTCTGAGCTCAGAAAGAAAGGAAGCCCGTGGGCAAGGGCTGCTCTGGAAGCAGTTCTGTTCAACAAGAAGAACCAGTTGGTGAGGAGAGAGATCAGAACCTCCAGAGGAAGCTGCTGTGGAAGTTTAGAGTTCACAGTATCTAAGGAAGGAAAGGATGAGGGGGCAAAATCAGACACCCAGGCTTCTAAAATGCATGTTCCAAAAATTCAGAGAAAAGAATTATAAGCTATGATTCTCAAGAGAATACAGTTCAAGAGGTTTTAAAATTGAAGTCCTGACAATAAAGCCACAAATTATCCTGAGTTTAAAAAAAGAGGGCAGCATCTAAAAATATATGTGGCTGCACAGAGAGTGCTCTAAAATCTGCACACAGATTTTAGAAGTTCTCATGTTCTCGAAAACTATTGACATACTTTTAAAGTGTACAAATTTGAATACAGCAGAGCAGTAGTTAGAAAAGAGCTTTTGGAATCAGACAGCATTTGAATCCTGACTGCCACCTACTAGCTGTGTGACCTTGGATAAGTCCTTTAGCCTTTCTGGGCTCTGATATCTAAATTTGTAAAATGGGGGTAATTGTACCCACTTTATAAGGTAGCTGTGATTGAAATGAAGTGGTGCGTGTGAAATCCGTACTAGGGTGGCTAGCACATAGTAAATGCTTGACCTTAGGCATTATTACCATTCTATAAAAATTACAAGGAGATACTCTTAATCAAAGGGCATCTGTAAAAGGATAGCCCAGATGGGTAACAGTCGTACTGGGAAGGCTAAGGACAGGTTGATCTGACATGTGTGAAACTTATGAGGAACACACAAGCGTTCTTTTGCTAAAATCATCAAGAAGGAAGGTAGGCGTCAGGCCTGGAACAGCCAATGCGCTGTCAGCACATTGCATTTGCAGTGTCTTTGCAACACTCCACGGCAATGTGCTGTCAGGGAAGAGGCAGGATAAGGACTCCTGCCACCGCTGTTTCTCCCTTGGAATGACTGACTGCTTGAACGACAAACACAATTAAGATGGAAATTAAAGCCAGTGAGGATCATCCCTCACTACCTTACATAAGTTCTGGTCTCTGTTATGAGGCACTGACAGAACTAGCAGATGTGATGGAGGAGCCTTGATCTGCATGAGCTGCCTTGAAGAACCATGGGGAGAGAGAGAGAGCGGTCAGGAACCTGTGAAAGAGTAAATGTGGCTTTGATTTTCAAAAATAGGGGAAAAGATAGATTCAGGAAAGAGAGGTACGCTTCGTGTCCATCCCCAGCAAAGTTCTAGAAGTGATGGTTAAATGGAGATGATTATTGCAGTGGTCTCCTAACTGACCTCTCCGCTTCTGCCCTCGGCCACCCCACACGTCCATGCTCTGTTCTCAGTCTAGCAACCAGAGGGATCTGCTTAAGCCAAATCATGCCACGTCCGCTCAGGACCCTCCAGCATCTCCCCTCTTGCTGGAAGGAAAAGTCCAAGTCCTTCCAGTGGCCTATGAGGCCCAGCATGATCGCCCGGCTACTTCTCTGCCCTCAGGTCTCACGGGTCCTCTCCCTGCCCCCCTCCCCCTTGCTCCGGACACAGCGTCCTTGCTCTCGGCGTTCTCCCTTACTGTCCTCTCTTTCTGGACCACTCTTCCCCCAGATAACTGGTTGGTTCCCTCCCCCACAGCATTGCTCAAATGTCAGCTTCTCAACAAGGTCTTTCCTGAACCCCCCCCTATGTAAACCTCCCTATCCCGACACATCCTCTTCCCTGACTTACGTTTTTCTCCACAGTACTCACTACCGCCCAACATGCTATATATTCTTATTTGTCCTGTTCATCAACTTCCTTCCCTCACTAAAATGCAAGGCTCATGGGCTCAGAGATTTTTATCTGCATCCCTAGTTCTTAGAACTGTGCCAACCATATAGTCACGCTCATTAAATATTTATTGATTGGGAGGCAGAAGGGAAAATGGGAAAAAGGAAAGTGACTGGTACACTTAGAAGGAGGTCACTAGACCAGGGGGACCAACCATCCTGGTTTTCCCAGCACTGAGAGAGATTCTGAAACAAGGGACTTTCAGTGCTGAGACCAGGAAAGTCCCAGCTTGTCACCCTACACTAGATCAGCCAAGCTCATCGACTTCTGCCATACAGGGACTAGCAGCTTTCAGGACTGCCTCCCTCCAGGAAGTCCGCCTCCTGGGAGAATGCAGGAACGTGGGCTGCAAGAGAGTGTATTTAAGTGGTTTGTATCGACAGTTGGCTGGGAGGCCACCTGGGTTGATTGATGGGCCCGTGTCGGGCTGGTGGGAGGGCTGCCGTGGTGAGCCACAGAACTGTGTCCTGGCCCGAGTCTGCTCCGCAATCTGTCTGGGCTGCGGCTGAGGACAGAAAGGCAGGATAGGATCCTGCAGTGGCGTGCTCCCGCCAGGGACATATGCAGTCAACAATTGAGCTGGGTTTTGAAATCATCTCGATAGATGAAAACGACAGGCTCTCTGTAACAACTTAAAATTCGAACAGTGACAAATACTGCTTTCTATTTAGGGTTTTAAAAAAGCTACCTTAAATGTCCAGAAGAGACCAGACTAAATAGCCATTTTGTTTGTTTTAAACCCAGCATGTTTAGTTGCCCACGCACTCAGACTAGTTTGAAAGCTAAGACTTTGTTTTTTTTTTGTTTTTTGTGTTTTTTTTTTTTCCGGTATGCGGGCCTCACACTGTTGTGGCCTCTCCCGTTGCGGAGCGCAGGCTCCGGAAGCACAGGCTCAGTGGTCATGGCTCATGGGCTCAGCTGCTCCGCGGCATGTGGGATCCTCCCGGACCGGGGCACGAACCCGTGTCCCTTGCATAGGCCGGCGGACTCTCAACCACTGTGCCACCAGGGAAGCCCGAAAGCTAAGACTTTGAATGCCACTTCGGCTGCGTTAATAGACATGCAGGGCATGGTCTCGCTGTCCTCTCACCTGGTTGCAACACACCTGAGCCACGTGCCCAGCTCTGTACCGGGGGAGAGGCTGCTTGCTCTCATTTGCTCAGTTTCTAGCTATTCTAGGACACAGCAACCCCAAAGTGCCTATTCCTCCCCCTCCGCAATTGGCTATGGCCCTGCAGCTCTGGCTCTCTTTCCAGGAGAAAAGAGGCCAGTCACTCACATCCTTTCCCCAGCTCACCTCACTTCTCTGGGGGCAGCCACATGCTCAGGACCAGGGAATTCAGCTGAGAGAAGGGCTAAATCACCATAACTGCCTTTCCCCCCCGCCCAAGAAGGGATTCATTTTCAAGGGCTCAGTGCAGGGAGCCCCTGAGGACATGGAAACTGGGAGCCAGAGCTGCACCCCTTTCCCACAGGGCTCACAGCTTCCACAGTTCCCTCAGGGCTTCCTGCCTATAACCGAGGAGTCTTCGGGAAAGGAGGGTAACAAAGACGTCTTTCAACTTCCAGCCTTTCCATCCTCCAACCGCAGGTACCTCTACAAGTATTTCGTGCTTGCAGAATCTAATGTGCGCTGGGGTCACTTTTTGGGTTGCTATGACCGAGCCCTGAGGTCTTAGAGGAGTTGTGGGGTGGTAGGGGAGGAGTTGATGGGAGATGGTTGCAGGGCTCACAGGCTTTACAGGGCTCTGGGTGCTTAAGGGACCAGCACCAGGGTTCTCCTTGCCATGCGGGCCCATCAGGAAAGGCAGCACCTGCCCTTCATCCTAGACAGGAGAGGTGTTGATTTCTAACTTCAGTTTTCCATGATCAGCACAGGTCCTGGCCTGCCTCTTCCCCACACAGCCTCTGGATCACAGAGGATGAACCCTCACCAGATGGCAAATAAGCCAGATCCCATAGGCCAGCCCCAGTTAGTTGGCGTGGCTGCCCGGAACTTGGCTATGATGGTCCCAAAGCTTTCCCAGCTCCCTCCCCTAAAGAACACGTAAGTTGCCCATGGGAAAGAGCACATGTGGATGGAGCCTGGTGACTCAGGGCAGTGGGCTGTCAGTTTGAAGTGGGGCCGAGGAGCCAAGCAGTAGAGGGGGGAGGAGCTGAGGAACCATCCTCCAGCCCCTCCCCAACTCTCTCACGGGACCATAACCTGTACTGCTGTGTATGAAAAAGCTGGGACCCTGAGCACAGGAAGTGAAACATTCTAGCCACCGCAGGCTGGAGCTCCATGGTTCTCCAAGTGTGGTCCCCAGACGGGCAGAATCAGCGTCAGCCGAAAACGTGTTAGAAATGCAACTCTCAGATCCCACCCAAATCCAGATCAGAAACTCGGGGGGGAAGGACCAGCCTCTGTGTTCAGCCAGCCCTCAGGTGATTCTGATGCAGGCTGATGTGTGAGAACCCTTCTGCCCAAGAGGCAAAGGCTTCTAAAGTGGCTGTTTGCTCAAGGTCTTCAGGGAACCCTGCTCCCTTTGTGCTTACCGAGAGAGAAGCATCATCCTCTGGCTTGGGGTGAAGTGTTCTCTTTCTAGGTTCCATAGGGCCTGATGCTCTATTGGTCTGGCTTCCACCTGTGTCTACATTTGCAACCTTAGGGTGACTCAGACCCCGCTTCCTACGAGTCTGCTAAACGTGTCTGTAGCGCAGGAGACGTCAGGTTCACGTGTTGCTTCTTTTTGGTCTCAAGAGACCCATCTCAGAAACAAGAGCTGTGGCCCAGCGGCCTTTTGCTCTGCAACCGCCCTTCAGCTGGCCACAGCAGCCCCTCCCCTTGGCTCTTCTGCTTTTCCAAAGATGTTTCTCTTCACATTGGTCCTAAGACATCAATCCATGAAAAAAAAAAAAAAAATACTGCAAAAGCAAACCAGGCTCATTGCAGATTATACTGAAATGGACCAGAAAGATAAATGCAGCAATTTTCTTGTCCCACAGCCCCTCCTCTCCCCAAATCCTCCATCACCCCACAACCCTCTCCTGCCCCAGTGAGCCCAAGTTCTTGCTGTCTTGATGATCTGCAATTCTCTGCATGACTCTGCCTCTTGGGTTTGTTTAATTAGAAATAGGATGGGAAGTGCTTCCCATGCACTGGCATGTTAATTGCTTATCACAGAAAGAGACGGGGTGACATTTGGTGATGGAAATTTCCACTCTCTCCATCTCCAGGTTTTCCTCCATTTTCCTCTCCCGCCCTCTCCTTGTCTCTTCTTTCCTCTCGTGTTAGCCTCACCTGCTCTTTGTCCCTCTTCTCCAGATCTCCAGGCCCTTTGGGGGAGCAGGCCCAGAGGCGCCTGGCAGGTCAGAATTCAAACCTAAAGGGAAAAACTGTGCTCTCTCGCACCACGTTCCTCTCTCTCTCCTCCCTCCTCTCCCATTCCAGCCCCTCTTTCTGTCACCCTCAGGCTTTGAAGAGATTCAGAGCAGAGAGCTCTTTAGTTATATTCAGTATTCAAAGGATTATTTTTCTTTTGTTTCCTTCCCCTCCCCTTATTATTGTTATTCTTATTTATTTTTATTTTTTACAAAACAGGAGAAAAGAATGAATTGGGTTGGGGGGAGGTGACACATTTCTCCACAAAGGTACAAAATTGCCTATAGAAAGTCAACCTCAGAGTGCAGACCGGAAGGGTGCCGAGAAGAGGCATTCCTGGGCATCCCTCTCCCACAGGTCCTTCTGATCCAACTGGGGCCCCACTTTGGGAGCAGTCCCCCGAGGAGGGAAGGAGAGGACTCCTTCAACTCTTGCCCAGAAGGGGAAAGAGCAAGCAACTGAGACTGTACAGAGACAGAGAAGAGGAGGGGGTGCATCCTGTGGGCCAAGGGCCCGAGGACACAGGCAGGGGACATCCAGGCCCAGGAGCCTCTGGGCACACAGACAACTGGGGAGGTGGGCAGCTTTAGCCAGAGTCCTTCCTGTTCCTTGGAGACGCTCTTCAGAATGGCAGCGGAGGAGCCCCCAGAAGGTAAGGGCAGTTTCTGGAGGCTGCAGGAGCACCCCCTAGGGCCACAAAGCTGGCTGTCTTGGTCCAGCTGCCAGGCCGCAAGCATGTGGATCCATGTTACTTTCCTGGCAGGGTACCTGGCCCAGGTTGCTTCCCTTTTGGTAAAAAGTAGTCCTAGTTATTTCTCTACTGCTGAGAACAGGCTGAACTTCAGGAATTTTGCGACAGTGGTGGTGACAGTGTCTCCCCTTCTGAGGACCTGGGCAGCTTCCTCCCCGGATTCCAGTGCAGGACAAGGGGTGCAGATACCACCCGGGCTGAGGGGGTGCTCCAGCCCCAGAAAGCCCAGGCTGGAAGGAGAGGCCGCCCACCCGCTCCCTGCCTGGGCTGGCCAGTGCCAAGGTGGGCTGCCAGCCCGGCTGCCAGCAGGAGGATGGTGAGAGCCAGGATGGCTATGAGCCCAGGTTGGTCCCCTAAGGCTCTGTGACAAGGAGTGGCCTCTTTAGTCCTGGCCCATACACATGCCAACTGGGTGTGGGCATCAGCAAAGGCCACGTGCAGGCAGGCCCAGTACTCCGTGGCCTGAAGGAGGCGGGTGATGTTGTAGCTGTGGGTACCCCGCGGCAGGCGGGCCAGAGCAGTGGCCCTGTGGCCCTGGAGGGCGGAGGCACTGGACCAGGTGAGGTTGGTGGAGACTGTGTTGGGTGGGGAGACCCAAGATAGCAGGATGTGATAGGGGTGAGTCTCCTGCACCTGGAGTTCCAGACCCCATCCCTTGCCTCTGCCTGGCTGCGGGGGAGCCCGGCCAACAACCACACTAACCGTCTTAGTGTCAGCCCCTACCAGGTTCTGGGCCACACAGGTGTACAGCCCTGCCTCTTCCGCTGTCAGCCTCCGCAGCTCCAGGGTCCCCTCAGGATACACCCGGTACTTCCTGCCTGCCCGGGCAGCCGTCAGTCGAACCCCAGCTGGAGTGACCCAGTAGATCTCGGGTTCTGGTTCAGCCAGCGCCCGGCAGTGCAGCACCAGGCTCTCTCCACTGGCCACCTGGAGGCTGGGGGGGAAGCTGCGGGGGGAGATGAGGGGCAGGCAGTGGTCCGTCATCTCCCGGAAGGGCACCTCCCGCAGTGGGCGGCGCTGGAGGTCTGGTGGCTCGGCACACAGGGTGGACTGAGGCTCGATGAAGCGGACGTGGGTGCCCGTGGCATTGGCCCAGCGGATGACACAGTCACAGCGGATGGGGTTGCCGTGGAGACCCACCTCCTGCAGGTTGGGCAGGGACTCCACCGTCTGCTGGTGCAAGGCACTGAGAGCATTGTTGTTGAGCATGAGGGTCTCCATCTGGGGCAGGTGATGGAAGGCGCGGGGGTGGATGAAGGACAGCCGGGGGTTGTTGGTGATGTCCAGCTTGGTCAGCTCAGGGAGGTTGACCAGGGCAAACTTGTCAATGGAAACCAGTTCCTCCATGTTGTTCAGCCCCAGCTCCTTGAGGTGCAACATGTTGGCAAAGTCCCCGGGCCCCACCCGCTGGAGCGGGTTCTTGTTCAGGTCTAGGAACTTGAGCCCAGGCACCTGCTCCAGCGCCCGCCGGGGTACCCGGGCCAGCAGGTTGTCATAGAAGGAGAGGCTCTCCAGGCTTTGAAGCCCCTCCAGGGCGTAGTCAGAGATCTCCCGCAGGTTCATGCCTGCGAGCACCAGGCTGCGCAGGTTGGCCAGGGGCCGGAAGTTCATGTCCAAGATGGCGTCCACTTTGTTGCCGCCGATCATGAGGATCTCCAGGCTGGGCAGCATCTCGAACCAGCGGCTGTCCACGGCCCTCAGCAGGTTGGAGTTGAGGTGTAGCCGCAGCAGGTTGCTGAGGCCGGCGAAGGCCCGTGGGGCGATGCGGTAGAGCTGGTTGTGGTTGAGATAGAGTTCCTGAAGGCTGGCCAGCCCTGCAAAGCTGTGGTCCTCCAGCCGGGTCAGCTGGTTCTCCTCCAGGTGCAGGCTCAGCAGCTGGGGCAGGGCACGGAAATCACAGTCTCGGGTGTCCGAAAAGCTGTTCTGGGACAGGTCCAGCTCCGTGAGATTGGCCAGGTAGCCGAGCTCACTCTGGTCCACGCGGACGATGCCGTTGCTCTGTAGCAGCAGCGTCTGCGTGCCCGCGGGCAGCGCCGGGGGCACAGCTGTCAGGAACAGGTCATTGCAGTCCACGGTGGTGGCCTCGCGGTAGGACGACAGGGGTGTATACCAGGGCCGGATCTGGCAGGCACAGCGAGGGGGGCAGGGCACGTGCCAAGGTACCACGGGCACAGTGGCAATGGCACCAGCCACCCAAGCTAACAAGAGGGGGGCCACAAGCAGCCTCATGGTGGAGCTGCAGGGCAGGGGACCACCCACAGGAAGAGTCTGGAGTCCTTGTGCTCTTAGCGGTTTGCAGGCTGAGGGTCAGCAGCCCTGCCAGGGCCCGGGGAACCACTCTCCCTGGGCAGTCATTCTAGGCGGGGATGCGTGGGCATCATTTCCTGCCCTCCTGGGTGCGGCTCTCCATCCTTGTCCACTGGCGCTCGGTCTGCTCACTCACCGCCATGCCCCATCGGGGCAGCCCTGGAAGAAGAGGATGCAGAGTTAAGGAGGTTGCAGAGAAGCAGAATCTGCTCCCTCCTCCTGTGTCTGCCCTGTTTGACTCAAGAGGTCAAAGGAGCTGAGAGGGGTGACAAGATCAGAGCCAGGGCTCCTGGATTCTGCCCTACAGTCCTTAGGCTTTGTTGTCCTTTTCTTTGATCTGCCGGGGAATGACTGGGAGTCTTCAAGGAAGGGGCAAGAGATTGAGCCTTGGAAGCTTCCAGGATAACTCGCAGAAGGGTGTGTGTGTGTGTGTGTGTGTGTGTGTGTGTGTGTGTGTGTGTGTGTGTGTGTGTGTGTGTGTGTGTGTGTGTGTGTGTGTGTGTGTGTGTGTGTGTGTGTGTGTGTGTGTGTGTGTGTGTGTGTGTGTGTGTGTGTGTGTGTGTGTGTGTGTGTGTGTGTGTGTGTGTGTGTGTGTGTGTGTGTGTGTGTGTGTGTGTGTGTGTGTGTGTGTGTGTGTGTAGGAGAGAGGATGGCTGAAATTGTCATCTTCAGAGTCCTTCTGAGCCCAGAGAGATGGGGAGTAGATTCTCCAACCTTCCTCACATCTCTCCTCAAAGCGACAGTTTTCAGACATCCCTCTGAGCAGTGTGGGTAGAGGGTGGTAGAAACAAATGCGGCTTCTAAACTCCAGGGTGTGCTCCCAGGACTTTGAAAGTTGAAAGGCAGTGGACCCTGACCCCACACCCAGACAGGCTGGGGAAGTGGGGTGGTCACCTGGGGTCTGCTTAGGCTCTCCTGGGATAGGGGACAGCAGCTTTGGCTTTTGCCAACTTCCCTACCTGGAGGCAGGGGCTTTCCCTTCCCCTATAGCCTAGCCAAACTGCCAGGAGGAGGTGGTGGGTTTAGAAGCCTGGGTCTGAGCACCTCAGTCCTGACCATATGTGATCTGGCCTCAGCCAATTCTCCTGGCTTTTGCCATCCTACTGACTCACTGTGACCAACCTTTCAGGTCAGATTTACCCAACAACCCCCCTCCTGTCTCCCAGACAACTCCCAGTTGTGCTTCAAGACTCAACCTAAGGTCAGTCACCTCCAGTTAGAAAGCTGCTTCTAACCCTCCCCACCCCTGGATGGCTAAGGGGGCCTGCCTTGTGCTCTCACAGTACCCCATGCTTTCTTCTGCCACAGCCCTCATCACATCATGTGGAAATATCTCTCCACCTGGGGACCTGTCTCTCTCATCATCATGCTTGTAGCCCAGGACAGGTGCCCAGTGAGGGTTGATCGTATAAATCAATCTCTATGGTCCCAGGGCCCCTTCCTCCAGGAGGTTGGGTCCCTACCCCCACTCCAATCTAGAATCCAAGCCCCTGCTGTTCCTTCCTCCTGGGTATGGACAATCAATCTGCGTTCTCTAGAAGAACCCATGGCCAGGATGCTTTGCCCTAGACGAAAGTCCAGCCTTGACCTAGAACCGAGATGGGTGAACCAAAGGGGGCCCCTGGGCCTGGTCTGACTCCTGAGTGGAGGTCTGACTGGGTAGTTTTCCAGCTGCAGACATCAGTGGAGTGCACAGTTATTGAATGCCTGCTATTTGCCAGGACCTTTCAAAGACTATGTCTTATTTCATTTAACCCTCATAAAGAGTC
This sequence comes from Kogia breviceps, assembly GCF_026419965.1. Classification (NCBI taxonomy): domain Eukaryota; kingdom Metazoa; phylum Chordata; class Mammalia; order Artiodactyla; family Physeteridae; genus Kogia; species Kogia breviceps. The sequence continues at coordinate 66,208,447 of NC_081310.1, read as the reverse complement.
TACAAGATAAGCATTAATACCCACAGTCTGCAGATGAAGAAACTGAGGTTTGGAAGAGGTTAAAGAATTTGGCTCAAGCCATACAGCTGGTAAATGTCAGAAGACACAAATTCAGAGGTTGTGCCATCTACACTGTACTTCTCTGCCCCCAGATCTAGCCCGACCCTACCCTGGATACCCTGAGCTGTACTGGCTGCTGAAGCAGCAGGCTGGGTGCCCATCCTTGTCCCCGGAGGAGATGACGCCTTATCAGGGAGCTGCAGGAAGCTGGGAGCTGTGTCTTCCACCACCTTCCAGGCAAGTGCCTCTCAGCAGGCCAGCGGGGCTCTTTGCCCACCTCATCCCACTTCCAGGATGCTGGGGCCGGGGAGGGGAGCAGTTGGAGGCCTCCCTTGAGCAAGGGAGCAGCGTGCCTGTTTACATTTGACTACTTCCCACCTTCCTCTGCAGCTATTTCTGAAGGTGGGAAAAACAACATGACTTAAAATGCACAGAGGTTTTGAGTGGGGGTGTGTGTACACTGACACGTAAAACTCAGGGCAAACAGACGTGCACACCCGCGTCCACGTGCAGAGGGGAGCCTGGAGTACTCAGCCGCCCAGGCCGGTGAGCGGCGGTCAGGAAGAGTGGGGGAGACTCTGCCGTGTGCTATGTGAGTGGAGAGGCAGCAGGGACAAGCTGAGTCCTGGGATGGCCCTGTCACGGAACTAGGGCTGTGGTCCTGCCACACGCACACACCAGAGGCTCCTGCCTCCTGCCCAGGCCTCACCCAAGAAAGTAGAACCCACCAGCAAAGAGATCTTGCTATTACTTACCACTTCCTACCAGAGCACCCTGGGGAAAGTCCACTGCTCTGAGCATCTGTTCCTTATGTGTAAAATGAGCCTGTCATTAGGATTAAAGGAACTGGGTGTGGTGCACACAGAGAGCTCAGCAAGGCTTAGTTCTCTTTTCATCTCCCAGAGTTGGGAGGCTCCCCAGCTATAGAACTTCTTAGTGGGGGATAGAAGTTGGGTCCCAGGACTCAACAAGCCCCTATTAAGCTTGCCCACTGTGGGCCCAGTGTCGCCCCCAGGTGGGATGGGGAGCTGTGAGCAGGACTAGATAAAACGTCACACCTTTAAGAGTGCCACTCTGGCAGGACCAAAAATGTAAAATGATTAGGAGAGCCCAAGACAGTTGGTAAGGGGAGAGGAGGCTGCAGTGGGTGGAGAGGGCCTTCAGACCTTGCCCGAGCCCCAGGCTCCTCCTCCAACACCTCTGTCCTGGCACCTTTGTCCTACCGGTGCTCAACTGTATGGATGGGATCGAGAAGCCATTTAAAAGTTCATTAATGGGCTTCCCTGGTGGCGCAGTGGTTGAGAGTCCGCCTGCCAGTGCAGGGGACACGGGTTCGAGTCCTGGTCTGGGAAGATCCCACATGCCGCGGAGCAGCTGGGCCCGTGAGCCACAACTACTGAGCCTACGCGTCTGGAGCCTGTGCTCTGCAACAAGGGAGGCCGCGATAGTGAGAGGCCCGCGCACAGCAATGAAGAGTGGCCCCAGCTTGCCACCACTAGAGAAAGCCCTCGCACAGAAACGAAGACCCAACACAGCCATAAATAAATAAATTAATTAAAAAAAAAAAAGTTCAGGGCTTCCCTGGTGGCGCAGTGGTTGAGAATCCGCCTGCTGATGCAGGAGACACGGGTTCGTGCCCTGGTCCGGGAAGATCCCACATGCCGCGGAGCGGCTAAGCCCGTGAGCCGTGGCCGCTGAGCCTGTGCGTCCGGAGCCTGTGCTCCGCAACGGGAGAGGCCACAACAGTGAGAGGCCCGCATACCGCAAAAAAAAAAAAAAAAAAAAAAGTTCATTAAAAACATCCAGAGATTCGCCTTTCCTTCCACTCCAGGCTCACCCTCCTCCTTGCCCCTGTGGCTGGGCTGGGGGGCGGGTGGTGAGCCAGAGCTCCAGCCCCTCAGCCAGGAGCCTTGGGCTGGGGCTCGGCATCCAGAGAGGCCCAGAGACGGGCAACAGGCTGGATGACTCATGTTTGTCCGCACCTCTGGTCCCAAGGCTTGGCAAAGGCCCAGACAAGTCCTCCCCTCACTGCTGAGCACACAGCCCCTTCCAAGAGAGAACTCAGAGCTGCCCACTCACCTGCCATCACCACTTAAGGCTGTCTTGCACATGGCCCACTCATGCAGGCTTGATTAGCAATTTCTGCTGGGAGCCGGAGCTGCAGAGAAAGCTAATTGTCTTTTATCTATAATCTCCCGGGGTGAGCAGGAGTTCAGACTACCACGTGTACATTTTCCCCAACTGGATTTCAAGCTCTTTGCAGTAGGGGCTATGTCTTGCATGCTTTTTGTGTTCCCAGTGAGCCAAGTGTAGGATTGAGCATGCAGAGGGTACTGGTGAGTGGATACAAATTGTCAAGTGTGTAACTCTCCCATCAACCCTGTGTGCAGACAGAGAAGGGATTGTTTAGTCTCATTTTACAGGGGAAGCAACTGAAGCAAGGAGAGGTTAATTGACACGTCAGAGTTTGCACAGCTTCTGACGTGGTGGGGTCAGAATTCAAACCCAGGTCTTTGACTCTGTAACCTGCCCCACCAGCCCAGCCAAGGTTCACTGCCTGGCAGCTCAACGCCCGCCTTACAGGAGCAGAGAGCAGGGCTGGTGGCCCAGAATGCCTGCTTCAGTTGCCACACATGGGGAAGACCCTGTTCCTCTGAGTGCGTGGCTGGGCCTGGAAGCACAGGGACAGACAGAGCCCGCAGGCTGCACAGAGACCTCAGCCTGCCTTTGGATTGGGGGCTGGATGCTCCTCTTTGTTCAGGGACAGCGGGAGCCATGACCGTCAGTGACAGGGGAAGCAGGGCTGCCCACTCCAGGAGCAAAGTTTCTCTTGGAAGGGCTGGCTCTGCAAGCCCCAATGGACCCACCTCCTCCCGGCGGCGGCTCTGGATTTAGCAGAAAGTATGCAATTGATCCCGTACACTCCCCATTAAACTCCAACCCTTGGCAAAGCCCTAAATGAAGAATTCTGGAGAAGCCGACGTCTCCCTTTCCTCCATCTCTGGCCCTGCCCCCAGTACAGTCCCAGGCTCCTGCCAGCACAGACAGCATTGCTCCTCCAGGTGGCTGGTGGATGCAGAGCCTCGCCCTCCCCCAACTCCTCTCCCCTCCCCACAGCCTCTGCCCAGCCCCCCCTGATCTGGGAGCCCTCCGCAGGGAGGAACAGCGGCAGTGATCAATTGCCTGGCCTTCGCTGCTGCTTCAGTGCCAGGTCCCCCTGAGCTGCGGAGACAGATGGGCAGCATAATTGAGTGTAGCATTGATAAACTCCAGCCTCCTCACCAGCAGATAAGCGCTGGGTTGGGGGATGCAGAGGTGGGGGAGGCCGTCGCTCCATCTGTACACCTGGCCTCCGCTCCTCCCGAGAGGTGAGCATGGCCCCTCACTCCCGCCCCTCATTTAATCACAGACAGCCAGGACCTCAGAGCTGGAGGAGACCTCAGCATTTATCTAGTCTTCCAGAGTCTGAATTCCATAAATAACTTATGCAAAGGAGGAGTGGTGGTGCTGAAGGAGCCTGGGCTCTGTGATCAGAGTCTGAGTCTGGCTCTGCCGCTCACTGTGTGACCTTGGACAAAGTTAAGACGACCCAAGCTGGGAAATGAGGATGAGACCCTCTCACAGAACTGCTGTGAGGAGTCAGGATGCAGGGTCTATGACGTGCCTGTTAGCTGCCTTCACTGCCCCCTTCACCATTGCCTTTCCTCCCATCTTAGCCCCTATTTCTCATCTCTCACCTTTCATCGTAAACTTTTTCTTTCTATTATGGTATAACTTAGGTACAGGGGAGTATATAAATGGCACGAATACCAAGTGCACAGCTTGATGAATTTCTACCTTAGTAGATACCAGTACAGCCACCACCCATAGCAAGATATAAGCATTTCCAGCCCTCCCGAGGCTCCTACGTGGCCCTTCCCAGTCAATGTCCAGCCCCCACCTGGAGTTAACCATTGTCCTGACTTCTAGCATCATCAATCAGTTTCATCTTTTAAACCCAGAATTCCCCTTCCTTCTCCATCGCAACTTGGAACCAGGGTCTTTGGAAACAGTTGACTCTGGCTTTAGGGAATGCCAGAACCTCAGGCCTGAAATTCACTTAATTCATCCTCCTGCTTCATAGTGGCTAGAGCTTCTCAGGGTCTCACACTTAATCAGCGATCTCCGGGAAGGGAGACTGATTCCTCTCATTCCTCTTTCGTGTTTTACAATTCCCATATCTAGAAATTGCTCTATGCCCTAGGGTCCCCTCTCTGGTTGGAATCCTATGACTTGGGCCTGTGAGTGTCATGCTGCCTTGAGGCAAGAAGATGGCAGGATAAACTCCTGGCAGCCCTTCCCCAAAGCCCTGCTGGGTCTTGGCCGCCTCCTGGGGCAGCATTGCTGGCCCCTTTTTGTTGCCAGACCCCTAGGTATTCTGATTACAGAATCTGGGGCACCAGGCAGAGGACAGATGGGGGAGTGACCAGGAAGGAGAGACCCAGACTCACTTGTAACTGCCCCAGACCTCTCCACCGGCCCATTTCAGAGGTGCCTTGCGCTCAACTTGTCCCAAGCCCAACGTCTCCCACCAAACCTGCTCAGGAGGCACTGCCATCCACCAGTCTCCAAGACTGGAAATCTCTGCCATGGTGACGCGCCCCTCTCCCACCTCACACACACACCACAGTGCTCACGCTAACGTTCCCTTTTCATTTCTTGTCTTGACTCTCACAGCAGCCTCCTCACCCTTGAGTGACCCTCTCATTCCCAGGCACCTCATGCTCCTCCTAGACTAGACTTGCTATTTCCTTCTCCTCCTCAGGCCTCTCACTCAACCAGCAAAACCCCTCCCCAACTTCAACTATCAAACTCCTCTTCAGCCATAAAAACCCAGCCCAAATGCCACCTCCTCTGTGACATGTTCCCAGAGGCCCTCCTAGAAGGGTGGTTACACCCACTGCAGTCCCGGAAACTCTGAACAGACCTCCAGGGTAACAGCACCTTCCTTATTGTCATTCTGAGAGCCTGTGTTCTCAACCAGGCTGTGAGCTCCTGGAGGAAAGGATGGTTTGTTATTTATTTTTGTCTTCTCAGAGCCTAGTGCAGTGCAGAATTTCCTGGTAAGGGTGGGACGTGTTCTATAGCCATGCACTATGAATCGCAACCCATTAGTGGGTCATGAAAACAGTTTCAAGTGGATAACAATGTACATTTAAAAAATGAAATAGAAAATAGAGTGCATTGTATGTAGCTAGACTAAGCATTGTTTTGAGAAATGTTTCCCCTCTGTTTTACACACATACACACACACACCTGTGTACAGACAGATGTGATGCAAAATCATGCATTCTTGCCCTTGAGTCGCAGCTATAAAAGCTTGAAAATGATGAGTCTGCAAAGCCTCTCTCTTTGCGTGAGGTGAGTCCCTTCAACTCCAGTTGATGCCGCTGGAAGGATGACATAAATCAAAGTGTCAGAGGGAAGATACGACGCCCCCGAGTGCCTTCTACGTGCAGGATTTCTATTTGCTGGCCACTTTAGAGATCCCTCATCCTATCCTCCCAACAACCCTGTAAGTAGGTACTTTTTAGAAGAGAAACCTCAAGCTCAGTGGAGACAAGGGATCAGACCCAGGTCCCACAGCTAGAATGTGGAAGAGCCTGGGTGTGAACCCAGCTGTGTCTCACACACCAGCCCGTTCTATTTCCATGACTCTGGTGCCCGAAGCTGAATGCCAAGAGTGGAGGATACTGGGGAGACTGGAGGAGAGAAGGGAGGGACATGAGAGGGCATCTCCTGGTGAGAGGATGAGGATTCTCTTGTCTACCCTTGCCCTCCCCTGCCCTCTGGAGTGAGAAGAGTCAGTTCCAGTAAAAAACCCTTTCCTGGCCCGGGAGGGAAGGGACTTGTTCCCAGGAAGAAATATCTACATTCCCAGGTCTCTGGACTGGCCCTGGACAGAGGGTGTTGCAATTCTACTGCCTGGAAGGGAGCCTGCCTCGTTATTTCTTAAGTAGGAGTGGAGGGCGCCAGTAGGTAGCCCACAGTCATTTTTGTCTGGTTGCACTGCACCCAAGAGGCTTCAGGGGAGTGGAGCCAGCTTTGCAGGGGCCTGGAGAGCAGCGCCAGGCTAAACTCCACCGCCACACGCCGCCAGTCTTCTGCTGACTTATCTCCCCATCCTCAGGAAGCCTTCTCTGACCCCTCCATGCCTCTCCTGGGCTCCTCTGGTGCCTCAGCGTTCCTCCATCATACACTGGCTGTTTACTTAAGTCTGTCTCTCCCTCCACACTGTGAGGCCCTCAGGGGAAGAACTGTGCTCCAAGTTGCCAGTTCCTCCAACAGTCTGGCACACAGTAGGAGCTCAGAAGATGCCTGCGGAAGGAGAGAAAGAAAGGCAAGGAAGGACAGGGCACGAGAACAGAAGGGGCCTCGTTGCTTCAGAGCTCCTGAAGAGCTGGTAGACCTGAATCTGGCCTCGTGAAGGACACCCAGAGTGCACCTCCTGTAGGCACGCACCCGGGCTCCCCTGCCCTGGCTCTGGCCACTGCACGGCCACTGTAGCCCTTCCCTTGATGGAGAAGGCACTTCTGACTTAACTTTCTGCCTCTGGATTCCACCCTACGATGATCCTCCCGCTCTGGAGCTCCCTCAGGCACCCCCTCTGGAAATCCTGTGGACACTCTTGAGATCTTAGGTTAGCGGTTCAAAGGAGGGCTTTGGAGTCAGCTCTGCATCTGAATCCTCATCTGAATCCTGGCTGTATGACCTCGAGCATCCTTACTCAGATTCCTCCTCTCTAACGAAGGGAGAGAGCCTACCTCATGGGGGGAAATCTGCAAGAATGATGCCTGCTAAGTGCCTGGCGCTCACTGGAGAGCTCTTCCCTCTTCACCTACCACGGTTTGTCTGAGGCACAGTCCCTGGCTTCCAGGCCACCTGTGTACCAGGTCCACACCAGACGGCCTGTCCATGGTCACGTGGCCTCTAACGCAGGCAGCATCTCCTAGGAACCCTTCCATCTCAGTCTGACACTCCTTCCTGACGGAGCTGCCCTTCCTGGGTCAACTTTAAGCACTCCCTGGGGCCTCCAACCAGGGTCCAGTTCTAGTCTTTAGGACTCGAGAAGGCTCTAGAACTCAGTTCATTTACAGATCACCAATGTCTGACACACTCTCACCCAACAGCTCACTCTTCCTGCCTTAGGTGAGCAGCTTCTCTGTTTGCCCAGGTGCTCCTTGGAAGGGTTGAGAGGGCCCCTCCTAGCAGAGCTCTAAATGTCCCAGCTTGACCGCAGCCTGTAGACATTCCACACTGGCCACAGGCACAAGCCAGAGGGGCAGCCAAGCCCAGCTACTGACCTCGAGCCTCTCCCACCTCTCTCCCTATAATTCTCCCTGCCCTTCCTAGAATTAGCCGGGGCTGCTGGGCAGACCCTGCAGCATTCTTTTTTTTTTTCTTTTTTCCTGCAGCATTCTTGAAAGGCTCCCTCCTGCAGCCCTTCAGACACAGTGGATCCCTGGGAGTTAGGTGCAGCGGAAGGAGAGGGAAGGCGTCAGATAGATGCAAGCAATGCTCTTTCCTGTCCCCGTGCCTTTGCACATGCAGGGGCCTTGCCCAGAAGTCCCTGTCACCGCTTGTGCATTCCCCTCTCTGAAGTCTTCCCTGAGCACCGCCCACGCCCCATTAATCAATCCCTTGCTTCTCCTGCCACATCCTTGAAGAACCCGTAGCCACTGTGATGCTCAACTCCCCTCTCAGACTGTGAGCCCCTCGAGGGCAACTCTGTGACTCATGAGCCCAGAACTAAGAGTGAGAGAAGCACCAAGGCATGGTGGGGGTGGGAGGAATGCCTGGGGAGAGGGTTTGGGGCCTGGGTGGCTGAGGAGAAAGAGGCAGAGCAAATGGGGAACAGACCAGTTAGACAAGGAGAAAGGCCAAAGCTCTTCTAACGGAAAAAGAAAATGAAATCAGAATGAAAATTGATGAGACGGAGAGAAAAGGAGACTCGTTTCATCAGCAGGTTTGCCAGATGAAGCTCAGAGATAAATCACGAGGCGGAAGGAGCCTTGGTCTCGGCGTGGCTCACTGCCTTCTCCTTCTGTCAGCTGTCTCAGGCAGGCCTGAGAGATAAATGGCTGCAGCTGAGGCCCCGCAGTGGGTTTTTTTCCATCCCCAACCGCAGGAAGAATGGCCTGTCCGTCCTCATCGTCTCCCCAAGGCCTGCCCTGCCCATGCCTTCATGCGCTCTCCATCCCGTGGCCCTCCTCTTCCGCTGCTCCCGTCCCCAGTCCCGCTGGCCTCTCCCTCAGCAGCACCCCCATCACCCTTCCCCAGCTCGGGGTCAGGCCCGTGGAGAGCATTTGTCAGAAGCCCTGTCCAACCTTCTGTGCCCCTATCCAGCTTCTCTGAAGTCAGGGTGGGAAGGAGAGGTCAGGGCGTGAGAACTGGTGGGAGAGGACAGGGGACAGGACAGGGCTGGGTCCTAGTTCTGGCCTGGGACAGGCCTTGGAGTGTGTCCTCTTACTTCTCTAGCCCTTGGGCTCCTCATCTGTGAAATGAGGAGGTTGGGCTAGAGCAGTGGTTCTAAAGCTGAGGTCCCTGGACCAGCAGTATCAGCATCACTTGGAAACTTGTTAGACATGCAGATTCTCAACCCCCCCCCCCCAGACCTCCAGAATCAGGAACTCAGAGGGTGGGGCCTAGTTACCTGTGTTTGAGGAAACCATCCAGGTGAATCTGATGTATACGCATGGAGAATTACTGGGCTAGATAACCTCCAAGGACCCTCCAGATGAGATTAGAATTCTGTAAACGAGGAGAACAGTGCCCGCTAGGAACGCTCAATTAAAATTACGTGGGGACTTCCCTGGTGGCACAATGGTTAAGAATCTGCCTGCTAATGCAGGGGACACGGGTTTGAGCCCTGGTCATGGAAGATCCCACATGATGCAGAGCAACAAAGCCCATGCACCACAACTACTGAGCCTGCACTCTACAGCCCACGAGCCACAACTACTGAGCCTGCATGCCACAACTACTGAGCCTATGTGCCTAGAGCCCGTGCTCTGCAACAAAGGAAGCCACTGCATTGAGAAGCCCACCCACCGCAACTAGAGAAAGCCTGCAAGCAGCAACGAAGACCCAATGTAGCCAAAAATAAATAAATAAATAAAAAGCTATTAAAAAAAAAAAACCAAACCTATGTGTATGATGAACTCCTTATCATTATCCTGATAGATAAGAGTTGAGTTTTCCAGACCCCTCTCACCTTCTCTGTCCCAGCCACAAGGAAGCTCTCTACCCAAGAGCATTAATAGAGCCCTGACTGTATGCTGGTGCTGTGAGGGGATAGGGATACAAGGTCATAGGAAGGGCAGGAGGGAGTCACAAATTTAAAAACAAAACAAAACAAAGCACTCTACTAAAGTATGATAAGAGTTGTCACAGAAGTACTTACCAAGGGCAACAGGGGCATAGTCTGGAGGAGAGAACACAATTCTGTGAGGAAATTTCTAGAAGCCGTTGAATTATACACTAAAAATGGGTAGATTTGCTGGTATGCAATGTACTTCAATAAAGTTGTTTTAAAAAAAACCTCCCAGGGAAGTGTTGTCTAGGTCAGCAGATGCAGATGGTACAAGACCATTCTATACATACTGGGGACACCAGAAGCAAAGGTGCTGGGATAAAAATGGTGAAGTGAACTCCAAGAACTGAGTGGTCTGCCTTAGTTTCCAAGAATGTAGGTGAAGTGAAGAGGCTGGAGCAGCAGGCTGGAGCCAGAACAGTCTGGACGTGATATTGGAGGTAGGGGGCAGCCAAGAGGGCATCTAAGGCAGTGACTACCACAGCCATCAATAATATCCATTATGACTGGATGCACCACTTTGCAATTTAAAATCTTCCATCTCCACGATCCTGTGTGATATTCACAATAGCCTTGCAACGTCATAGATGCCATTATCCCCGTTTGAATGGAAAAGATATTAAGTGACTTGCCCAAGATCATACAGCAAACAAGTAATGGAGCCAGGGCTAAAAGACAGTGTACTTCCAAGTCCAGACTTACTTTTGCAGTGGGATGGCAACGTTAATAATGGTAGACATTGAGCAAGGACTGCCTATGGGCCAGGCCTTGGGCTGGGCTCTGAAATGAGTGGTTGCACTCAATGCTCAAAACCACAGTAAGATATGGGGATTACTAGCCCCATTTCACAGATGTGGAGGACAGGTATGTACCTTGCACAAGAACATCCAGCTGGTAAAGCCAGGACTCAGACAAGGTCTGGCTGGCTGCCAAAGCCCATGCTCTACACTCCGACCCCACATCACCCTCCTCCAGTTCCCACTCTGCCCAGCTCTCTTCAGGCCCAGAATGGAATGGGAGATTTCCAGCTGACTTCTTATTCAAATTCCCTTGAGCCTGGGCCAACCCAAGAGAAAGAAACTGGGCCCCAGCCTAAACTGAACAGCCCTTCTTTAAGGGAAGGCCCTTTCCAATCTGGCAGGGGCTTCTTTCCTCCAAGCCCATCAATGCCTTCTGAGTCCCACACACCCGCTGGGGGACCAGTGCCTTCCAGGGCCCAGAGCCCAGTGGACAGAAGCACTTCCACCTCATGATCAATAACAGGCATAATTCAGTGACTGCAGCAAGTACAAAGGAGTGTAGGTTAAATCAATATTTAGAAGCTTCGAAATGAAACTAATTAAGAGCAAGCCTTAATGATTTTTTCTGCCTGGGAATAAAAAGGACAAAAAGCCTGCCCATATTTCATGAGTCCACCTTAGTAGCTTGTAATCATTTGGGAAGAGCAGCCAGCCCCACTTTCTGCATTGCAGGAGAGGGGAGCACCTTGTCCTTGGGAGCAGAAGACGAGGAGGAGAAAATGAATGGGATGGAGCACAGGATGCAAACCGCATTGTGGGAAGGCCACTGCCTTAGGTCAGGGATCGTTACGGATTGAACTGTGCCCCACCCCACCCCAAAGATACAGTGAAGTCCCACTCCCAGAACCTGTGAACGTGACCTTAATTTGGAAATAGGGTCTTTGCAGATGTAATCAAGTAAAGATGAGGTTATACCGGGTTAGGGTGGGCCCTAATCCAATGACTGGTGTTCTTATAAGAAGAGGGAAATTTGGACACAGACACAGAGACACAGGAAAAATTCAATGTGGTGATGGAGATCGTGATTGAAGTGTTGCAGCTGCGAGCCAGGGAGGCCAGGACCAGAGCCTGGGAGAGGCAAAGAAGGAGTCTCTCCTACAGATTTCGGAAAGACCACGGCCTGGTCCTGCTGCCCTTCTGACACACTGATTTCAGACTTCTAGACTCCAGAACCTGAGACAATCAAGTTTCTGTTATTTAAGCCATCCAGTGCAGTTTGTAGTACTTTGATACGGCAGCCCCAGTCAACTCATGCTGGGATCCTGGATTCTGGTTCCCACTCTACCACTTTCTAACTGTGCAAGGTTGGCAAAGTGCTTAACCTCCATGAAGCTCAGTTTTCGCCTCTGAAAAATGCGGATAAGACTAGTTCCTTCCATCTTTTCTGTCCAGAGATCTGGTTCAGATCTAATGAAACCATGAGTGTGAAATATGCTATGAGCTGGGAGTGCTACACAAATACCACCTAGGCTCACTGCTAGTGGAAACAATCTGCGAATGACTCAGGAGCTGTCAGATGGGCAGGAAGTTCCTTGCCAGCTCACAGGGCTGTGATCCAATCAGATCACAGGTGTGAGGTGTCTTTGCCTCATGAGAGATATTATATACATGAAGAGTATTTTTATTGTCGTTCTCAACAGAGATTTTATTTGTTGCCCACTTGGTCCTAGTTTTCTCATCTATAAAATGAAAGGGTTGCACGACATTATTAAGGTTTTTTTCAGCATCAATTCCTGGGCTTATTCATATATACATATTAATATATATTTGATATATCTACTTAAAGTAGTATATCTTAGTATCCCAAACCTCACTCTCACTCCAGCAGACCAGAACAATGCAGAGGGGTGCCAGCTAAGTACTGTGGTGAGAGACAGGAGTGCTGGGGTTTTGCAGCGCTTTGCCCTCTACCGCCTGGGTTAAGAGAGGAACCAGAGCACTTTCCTCTCTCCTCCCTCAAGCTTACCAGGCATGAAAGGAACAGGAAACCACGCAGGCAGCAAATAAAATCTCTATCGATCATGGGATGGCTGGCATCCCAAGTCCGGCTGGCTCAGAGCTGTTCATCTTAAATAAACGTTCCTAATGATCCACTCATACTTAATGCTGGAGCTGTCTTGTTAAAGTGCAACGGAACAGGGTGGCTAAATGTGGGGCTGCTGCCTCTCTGTCGGGGCCTCTTCCAGGTCTCCAGTGGGGGATAAGGTTCTCAGGTGGCCTCTCAGAATTTTGGAAGGAGCTGTACCGTGCAGCAGTGGGGTTCTCCCATGTGGGGACCAAGCTAGTTTCCTGCCATATGACAACCAACATTCTTCCCAGATGTGTATCAGTGCGGCGCATGAGCATCTGTTTGCACGCCGCCCTCACAAGAAGGGAAACATCAGCAGCATCAACATGATAACCACCACCTCGATGCTGCCACCCGAGATTTACCAGCACGGTGGTCACCCCACCTGCAGCACACCATCTCTATCAATGTCCCCACCCCACTGTCATCATGTCCTCAGCTGTGATCACTAAGACCCCCTCGCTCACTGTCACCACCACACATCACTCTGAACACCCTCCGCTAGCATCATTATCCCTCCATCCACTGCCGCCACCATCCTGGTCACCATAGTACCCTGATCATCATAAGAGAACATGTTCGGTTTCATCTCTGTGACATATTCAATATCTGAAACAGATATGGATTTTGCCATTGGGACATATGAGACCTTATAAGGCTAACATGAGAATGAGTGGATTCACATGTACCCAGAGATCCATCCTAACAGAAGCATAAACGTGGACATGTGATGTACACACGGAGGGCACCGGGGGGAAGGGGAGTGGGGTTGGAAGGATAGGCAGGGGACAGGTCAACCGGAGCTCCACATTCTCCTTAGGAGAAAAAAATTACAATCCTTTGTCTCCTGTTATCTCTGTTTCCCAACTCTGGCTGCACCTAAGATTCATATGGGGATCTTTTAAAATATACTGATGCCTACATCCCACTCCAGACCAGTTAAAATCAATCTCTGGGGGTACAATGCAGGCATGGAATTAAAACTCCCCAGAATTTCTTTGTATGTAAATTTTACATCAAAAGAAAAACAAAACTGTAGAATAAAGTTGAACGCCACAGTTGTTAAAGTATTTAGGGAAAAGTATACTAATGTCTGCAATTTACTTTAAAATGCACCAAAAATAAGATGGATTAATGGATAGATGGAAAGAGATGTGATAAAGCAAGTCTCTTAAAAGGTTTATGGTAGAATCTAGGTAGTGGGTATATTATTGCTCACGGTAAAATTCCTTCAACTTTGCTGTATATTTGAAATTTTTCATAATAAAATATTGGGAAAAATATCCAGCTGGTGTTACTGTGAAGCTAGGGCTGAGAGACACTGCATCTAAAGGAAAAATCCATAAGCAAGTGAGTTTCTCTTTGCTCCGCCCTCCATGTGTGAAAAAACATACCCCCTTTCTCATCAAACCAATCAGACTCTCGTCCAGTGTTACCCACCCTTCTTGGGTCTCACCACACATAGACAAATGGATTTGGATGGTGCACCAGCGGAAATGGAGGCAGCTGCTTGCTGTAGGAGCGGGTGGCTAGGGAGACACCTGGCTGCCCAGGCCTTGCAGGGCTGGGCCTGGAACCCACTGCCATACCAGTTGGCCAGCTCTGTTCTGCTCAAATGGCCCCGAGTCTCCTCTTTCTAAAGCCTCGGCTCAGCATTCTTAGCAAGGATTAAATCCTTTCCCAGGAAAACCAGACCAGAGTCTATTGCAGAGAGAGAGAGAGAGAGAGAGAGAGAGAGTGTGTGTGTGTGTGTGTGTGTGTGTGTGTGCATGTGTGTGTGTGTGTGTTGGATACTGCAAGCAGGGGCCAGGCCCCACGTCTCATCTGTATGCTCCTCCACAGCTGGCTCGTCCTGTCGGGGGAGTGCCATGGCAACACCATGCTCTTTAAACACAGGAGTTTGTGCTGCCATCGCAAAGCAGCATTAGGCAATTTAATTAAGGAGCTGGCAGCAGACAAACTTTGTGAGTTAAAGGCATTTTATTAAATCCCATTGTATTAGGCAGCTCAGTTCCCCCAGGAGCTGCAGAGCTGGGGGAGGACAGAGGAGAATTTGCTGGAGTTTCTTTTCTCTTCTTTGCTTTTTTTCTGGCCTCCTTTCTGCTTCATAAATGCATTCACTGAACGTAGGGGGACCCCAACTGTGATTGCCTGCTCCCCCCAGTCCAAGCGTCAGGCCCTGGCATAAGGTGTGCTGGCTGCAGTCTGGGCGGTATGATCGGCAGCACTGACCCCGTGTGTGTATCACCATTCACAGGGCCCTCTCAGTGCGTTATCTCAGGGCCAGGCCTCCAACCCGAGCTTCAGTATCCACTCGGCACCAAGCTCAGTGTTGCAGGGTCTAAAGGGTCTAAAGGGTCTATGCAGGGTCTCATTGAATCCCCCCACACCCTCGGAGTAGGAACTTCTGGCAGCCCCATTCTACAGATAAGGAAAGTGAGGCTTACAGATATTATGAAGCCTGCCCAGGATCTTGTAAGTAGTACGTAGCAGAGAAGCAAGCCCAGACAGGCTGACTGCAGAGGCCAAGGTTCACAGCATTGCTCCCTGTTTCCTCTTAAGGTTGGTAATTTTTTCCTGTTTCAACCTTCGGAATGGGTTCCACTCCAGGCGTCCAACTAGGAAAATAATTCCAGGGTGAAGCTGGGGTGGGACTAGGCATTCTCCAGGACCCTGACCTCCTAACCCACCACACCTAGAATGTGTGAATGTGCCTCGCGAAAGGTCACACCCAAGCGCTGAGAACATGCCGGCACATTCAGTGGGTCCAACCTGTCCTCCTGGCCACCTCAGGGAGAGTGTCTGGCTTGGGCATGAAGTCAAGTCCATCTCCTCTAAGGACCAGAGGTCAGGAAACTAGATGAAAGACCACAGGCTACTGTGGCTGGATGTGGGGAAGAACTTCCTGGGAGAGAGAGAGGTTGAAATAAAAAAGGCATGTCTTGCCAAGAAACTGCATTTTAGCTCATCTGCCCCAAGAGGGAGCCCACCCAGGCTCCTGCCTCCCGGCTGCGGAAGCGTGTCTGGGGCTCGCATGCCTGCCAAGGATCCCACCCTGAGGCCTCCCTTCCCTGGCAGCCCTCTCAGCTCCTGGCTTGTGAGGGTCCCTCCTGTGCGAGCAAGCCTAGGGGAGTCCAGCCCAGCCCCAGCAGTTCTGGGGAGGCCCACTGTCCCCCTGGGATCCAGCTGGCCCCTGGGCCACAGGGCCTCCCTCCTCAGCCTCTTCAGGTGCCCAGAGCTGTGCCAGCAAGGGGCGAAACGCCTTTCACTCTGCAAACGTTCACCGAGCTCCACCCAGTGCCTGCCCTCCAGACCTGTAGACGGTTCTCTTGGGCTCAGTTTCCTTAATCCTAAACTAGGGACAATGGCATACACCTTGTCCCGCTAAAACAGATGCAAAGCAATTAGCTAATTTCATTACGGGCTTTTTCTCTGCCAGGGACTTGCCACTCATCACTTCTTTTAATCCTTAGATGAGGGAACTGAGACTAAAAGAAGCCAAGCCTCGGGCCCAAGATCATACAACTAGGAAGGGGCAAGAACGAGTGTTCTCAACAACCCCATTTTATATATATATAAACTTATACATATGCATGTATATGCATATGTATAAGTATATATATGTATATACATGTATATATAATTATTACATAATTATATATAAATAACAGCATTAAGATATAATTCATGTACCATAAATTCAATCACATTATATTTGAAAAATAAATTTAATGGCTGGATTTGCCACCAAGCTTAAGGATGTTTTACTGCTACCCGACAGGAAGCTCCTCTTGGAAGGTACATTCAGTAGTCTCAGCAAAGGGAGCCAGACAAGTCCAGCCATGGGGCTCCTCAGGAGTCAGCTGTGGCGCCCGTGTCTTCTCCCAGCCTCCACCTCTTTTCTTAACGCACCCACCTCTTCTCACCCCTCCCCGACTTTGCTCTTCATCCATCACCATCCTCTCCCCGCCCCCACCAGGCCCTGATGCTTCCTTCTGGCTTCCGGGTCTCCTCTACCCATCCCCACTCCCTCACCCCCACCTGGCAGAGACTGAGCCACAGCTGCAGACGCTGTCCGGGTGACCACTTTGAGAAGTCCCCAGAGGGGTGGCCATGTGTGCAGGCAGGCCAGGGAGGACAGAGCTGGCAGCAGCGGGAGGGCAAAGGGCCAACTCGACGGATGCCCAAGTCCATACTGCCACCATGTAACTCTCCCAGGGAAACAGCAGCATCCTAATCCCAGCTCCACCACTTACCAACTATGGGACTACCTCACCGAACCCCAGTTTCTCCTCACTTGTAAAATGGGGATAAGAATGTCTGCTCTGAATTTTAGTAGGTAAAAGTCATGGAATACTTACTCTGTACTGGGCCTTTCACAAAGCTTAATTCTTATCTAACCCACATAACAACCCCCTGAGAGTGGTAGTTATATTTACTGAAGAGGAAATGGAGGCTCAGAGAAGTTAAGCAACTTGCCCAGGTCCCACAGCTAGTACATGTAGGAGCCATGATCCAGGTTCCAGCACTGTGTGATGCTGAGCCCTCACTCTTCAGCTCCCCAACTGCCAGGCTGTGGGGGAGCCTATGGGATGGATGTGTGCAAAAGTGCTTATCAACAGAAATCTCCAGAACAACTGAAGCAGAGGGTCTTTCCCCCAACTCTCACAGGGCTCTGCTATATAGCCTGGCCGGTTTTCTTCCACCGAGATAAGAACAAGTGCTCCAGGGGCTATGTACCCTCCCTTCTGCTGGAGCAGCTTGGGCTGCACGTGTTTGTGTGCATGTGTCTGTGTGTGTGCGTGTGTGCGCGTGTGTGCACTTGTGTGTCAGGGAGAGGCGCGGTGCCCGGCCAGGTGAGCCAGCTAAGAGGGGAGCAGATTTGGAGGCTGTATTTTGCCATTGCTTGCTTTCCTGGGCTCAAGGCCTGGGTGGTGCCAGCTCGTTTTCAGTCATTTTCCCAGGGAATTAACAGGGGAACATTCTCGTCTGTAATAATGATAAAAATAATAATAATTAACTCAGCTGTAGCTTGTATTTCTCCAGCATCTCTCTCCCCAGATCTCAAAACTCTGGGCAAATAGCAAATCTGCTGGCTTTCTAGCCATACCCAAGAGCCTGGGAAGCCTTAGGTACTGGCAGATTTTCTGTCTCCTCCAGCTGGGTGGCAAGTCAGGTGCACAAGAGACTGGTCCCAGAAGCTGCCCTTTGAGTACCCCTAGCAGAGCTGGGAAACCACCCCAGGTGCTCTGCCTCTCCACCTTCTCACTCCATCACATTCTGGGATCACCCTGTGTCCAGGAGCAGGAGAACAGGTAAAGAAGGGAGCAAGGTGTCAGCTGTCTTTGCCCAACCTTAAGAAGTTCGCCCATCTCTGGGCTCGCACACAGTGGGCACTGCCTTAGGGAGAATGAGCCCCTGCTCCTCCAGCCAATGGAACCGCGTCCGGCAGGTCTGGTCCCTGCAGAAGATGGCTGATGGCTTTTTCTGATCCCAGCCAGGAGTCATTACGCACCAAATGTCTAGTTTAAACAAGTGATTAGGCAGCTCTATTAAGAGTGCACGTGCTTCCCTCCAGGGAGGGACAGGAACTTCCAGAGGAGGCGGAGGACCTCAGGGCCTTGCAGCAATGGGCTTTCTCCTCCAAAGCATTCTCCAGTGAATCCAGTGCAAGGAAGAGCTCCCAGGGTTCCGGGAGCCAGCATCCTGGCAGATTTTTAGACACAGAGCCCACTCCTCAGTGTCCAGGCAGCCCACCCAGCCCTGATACACATGAAGGACTCTGAGCAATTTAAATACAGAGAAGCCAAAGCTCTCCTGTGGCCTGTGGCTTCAACCTCTCCAAAGACATTCTTGAAAAGCAATGACTGGATCTGAGTTATTGATACATTTCCTTTGTTTCCTCCAGGAGCTGCAGGACAAGGAAAGGGTCAGAAGGGTAAACACAGTCAGCAACTGTGCTTATCATAAACATATTCCCCCAGCAACTCCAGAGAGAAAAAGCCTACTTAATCTCGAGTCCAAAGATGGACTGAAGAGTCTGGAAAATACCTGAAATTGTGTGTTTGTGTGCACGTGTGAGTGTGAGCGTATGGGTGTGTTTTTCTGGAGAGAAGGTCCATAGCTTGTATCAGATCCTCAGTGGGGTCTATGATCCCCAAATGCTAAGGAGCACTGCTCTACTGATTCCTTGGTCAGTTCTAAAGATGATGGGTTGGCCCCTTTCCATAAAGGTCTCTTCATCTTTTAGAAACAGCAGTGGATTTTGAGGCCTGGATTCTACCTGCTTGAAGAGGCGGGGGCTAGGACAAGTCTGGGGACACAGCTGAAGCAGAACTATTGACAGGGAGTCTTTTGCCAGGCGGAGCTGTGGCTGCCTCTAATCTAGGTGCAGTGATGAAGTGTCTTCCTCGTCACCTCATTTTTCCCGTTGTGACAGCTCCATATCTGCTGTTCTCTGTCACCCCAGTGACAGCCTTCTAATGATGAAGGCAGCATCAATGTCATATAAATCCCTCCAGAACCCCAGAGGCTAGAAGGAGATTAGGTTCAGGAAGCTGGGAGCCCAGTGCTCTACACAGCAGAGTGGAGAGAACAAAGTCTTTAGAATGGGAAAGACTTGAGTTCAAATCCTACTTCTGCTTCTAACTAGCTGTGTGACCTTGAACAAATTACTTAACCTCTCTGAGAGTCAGTTCCTATATCTGTAAAATGGGAATAACACCTCAAGGGTTATCTTGAGGATTCAATGAGGCAATACTGACAAAGAATCTGGCATAGTGCTGGCACACAGCAGGAGCTCAATAAATGAGTTCTTTTTCACAGCAGGCATGGATAGGGATGTGCACATCTACACCCTCCTGCTGCACTACTGCAATATCAGAGAAGAGGGGCCCCAGGGGAGAATGGCTTCTTGGTAACACGTGAATGGCACTCAGAAGCCACGTCTGCCCACACTGACCCGAATCTCCCAATCCTTCATGAGTCGCCAGAAGGCCCCTTCTCCTCTGTACAGTGCTCTTTCCTGACTTCCCCAAAGTGCCATCTAGGTTTTCCATCTGTATCGTGCAGCCTCTCCTCTCCATCTCTCTCCTGTGATGAGGGAGGCCAGTGGCTCTCCTTGACCAAAGGACAGACCCCTTGGCTGCTTTAGCAGCAGCCCCCCCCAATCCATCCCCACCCACCTCTCCAGGGCCTCCCCTCCTCTTCTCTTTTCCCTGAACTGTTATCTCTTTTGTGCTTGCAAGGCCTTTGAACTTGTTCTGCAATGCCCTTCCACCCTCTGCTTGGGGAGCTCTTAATTATCCTCCAGTGCCAGCTTAACTGTCACCTCCTCGGTGACAATCCCTGCCCTCCCTCTTCTTGCTCCTCCAGAACCTACCCTAGTTTAGCAGGAGCCATGGAGTGTCTGCCTCCCTAGCCTGAGTTTCTCCAGAGCAGGGGCTGGGCCTGCTCTAGCCTGGCTTCCCCTTTGCCTCACACAGGGGTTGGTACATGGTTGGCGCTCAACAAATGCCAGTTGGGGTAAAAGGACAAATGGTGTGATGGCCCATGGCTGGCAGTGGGGTTGTCCTTAACAGGAGGCTTCCTGTAAAGGGGGCAGACCCACCCCATCTGTAAAAGGTGGCTAGCTTGGGTCTTGCTGGAGAAGGCCTAACCCTGTGTCTAGACTGGATGAGTGGCAGGCGACAATGACAAGGCTGATGTGCTCATCCCATTTGGATTCTGCGCTTGTCTATTTCAAGCCACGGGGTCAGGGCAGAGGGCCTTCTGCCAATCACCCCAGAACCTTCTCTACCTTGCACCTGCACCGGAAGAGGAGGCGGATGGGAAGGGGAGGAGGAGGGGAATTAACCATCGTGAGCACTGGCAGTGTTAGGGCCAGCTCTGTGAGGCTGGAGGCCTCGACTCTTTTCACAGATGAGGACACTGAGGCTCCGAGGTGACTCACCGGCCCAGAGCCAGGCAAGAAGCTGCACAGAGCTGAAACTGGAGCCAGGTTGGTCCAGCTCGAGAACGAGCTCTCTTTTCTTCACAAGATACCGTCTTCTGCAGAAATCATAACATAGCATCCAGAGGGAACAGGAATGGAGAAAGGCTCACACTGAAAGATTGTGTGTATGCATGTGCGTGTGCGTGATGCTTCTTCACCAACGACAAAGACAGAGGGAATGGATGGAGGAAGGTCTGGACAGCCTTTCCTCCCACGTGTCTGGATGCGGGTCAGAGGATTCCACACTGGGGTTCAGGTTCACAAGGCAAGCCTCTGAGCAGGCGTCACAGTCTCCAGGGACCGGTGGGGAACGGCTCTCTTAGCACAGCAATAAACAACCCAGGGGGCTTCAGCCCACCCCTATTTCTATGCCACCACGTTTGGTTACTTGCACTACTTGGCCAAAGTCTCAACCCTAAAAGCATGGGAAGGAAATGTGGGGAGGGGGAGGAAGCCCTCCACCGTGAGAAAAGAGGGGAGTCCAGACACAAGGGTGAAGTGAGGGGAAGGAGCCGGGGACAGGCTGCTTGGATTGAACCAGCCCATCTCAGAGATTTAAGTACCTTTATTTTTGATCAGAAATATGTGATCTGGAAAATCTTGGGACTTCTATGCTTTTTGGGTTTTTGTTTTTGTTTTTTGCATGTGTTATTGTTTCTCTTTTTAGTGCTCCTTTTCAGAAATCTACTCTTGTTTCCATTGAAATTGAGAGAAAATCGGGATCGTAAGCACCTGGGTTAGTGCGCAGCTGGGGAGAAACACAGTCTGCTGGGGACTCTGGAGGAGCTGGGGGAGGGCAGGAAGGAGAGAGGGGTAAAGGGAGGGAGGACCCGCAATCACACCCAGGAATGAACAGTGGCTGTGAAGAAGGCTGGTGTTCCTTGCACATGGGAACTGTTTCAGGTCCAGGTGAGCTTCACAGGCAAACGCCGCACCTGGATTCAGAGCCAGAGCCCTGCAGCAGCCGAGCAGCTTTGCCGGCTCCTGTACTGGTGCCTGGAGCGCAGCCGGCTTGCCTCCTGTTGGAGTGGGAGAAGGTGCCAGGAAACCTGTGGCGACGGCAAGATTCTGACTCCAGGTAGCCAAGGAGCAAGAAGGCAGAAACAGAGGCTGGAAAGTTAAGAGGAAAGGAAGGCCTTGAGGAGCCTGGTGTGGCGGGGTTAATAGTTTCCTTCAGAGAGATTTCATGGCCCATTAAATAAACGAAATACTAGGCAATTGCAAAAGAGCCCACCCGAGGCTTATTAGATACCACCACACTGTTCTCTGTCAGTCGCCATCACAGTGACTGATGACTTATCAAAAGCCACACTGACATTTCCAAATGCGATGTTTTGATAGAGGTGCCATTCAACAGGGCCCCAAAAGCCAGATAGAACCTGAATGTAAATGAGGAACATTTGTCACCTTTGTCTCAACTATTTAAAGGTTTCTTGTCTGACAACAAGTCCTCCAGGAGAGAGCTATGGAGTGAGAGAGGTGGACTGGAAGATGGGCAGGTGAGAGGGAAGGGAAGGGCACGATCCTGAAAGAGCCCAGAGGAAGAGGAGGACTGCCCCCCCGGAACAGTAGGAAGTCAGGGGCAGCAGAGGCCAGGGAGATGGCTCTGATTTCTATGCCGAGCCACTCTGTGACTCAGCAGAAAGGAGCAGTGAGAACATAGGCCTGCACTGTCCAACATGGCAGCCCCATATGTAGCCACTGAACATTTGAAATGTGGCTAGTCCAAACTGAGAAGTGCTGTACGTGTAAATGCACACCAGCTTGTACAGATTTAATGTGCAAAAAGAATGCAAAATATCTCATTAATAACTTTGTTATGCTGATTACATTTTGAAATGATAATCTGGGGGGATATATTGGGTTAAATAATATGTTATTAACTTCACCTGTTTCTTTTTACTTTTTTAATGTGGCTACTCCATATGTTAAAGTGTGGTTTACATTATATTTCTATCGAACAACACTAGCACAGACTGTGGATCAGAAAGATGTAGGTTCAATCCCACCTCCACCACTTACTCAAGGCTCCCCCTTCCCATTCCTGGGAGCCAGGACTGACTGAACACTCTCCTAGCCTCATCACTTATTAGCTGCATACTCAGCTTTTCCACTGGCCCTCCATGAGAATCTGGGAAACTATTACCCCTTGGCACCTTGGTTTTCCCAAGTGTAAAATGAAGGGATTAGGGCAGATGACTTCTGAGTGCTCCCCAAAGCTCTATGACCCACAGCATGAGTTACCCAATCTCAGCGCGCCTGGTTCCTCACCTGAGTCTTTGTGAGGGGCAAGCAGCAGCAGTGGGCTAAGGGGAGGAAGTGCAGCAGTGATGCTCCTGACCTCCTAGGGTGACTCGATGTGCTTGTGCCTTACGGCAGACATCACCACCCTCCAGGCTCGGATCTGGGACACGGGGTGCTGCGCCAAAGCCCCCACGCCACCAGGGTGTGGAGCCTGGGGCTGTGACCAGCGGAGCCCAAGTGAGGAATTCAAAGTGCTCTGCTCATGAAGTGTGTCTAAAGAAGGTGGGCGAGGCCTTAAAATCTTTACCCAGGAGCATCATGGCATTGCCTAATCCCTGGGGAAGTAAACATCCTTCCTACAGAGCCGGCTCGGGCTCCCAGCTGCTGCCCACAACCAGCCCCTCTCCTCTCCTGAGGCTTCCACCTCCCCAGGCCTGGGCAGGAGTAGGGACGAAGATCAGGATTACCAGGGGGACCAAGGTAGGAAGAGGGTGCTGACAGCAACCTGAAGACCTAGTTAGCCAGTGCTCCAGGACTCTGACCAAGTCCAGCTGGGGGCTGATAGCTTCTCTCTCGGACCCTGAACTTCAAGGCCTTAATTAAAGAGCAGGGGACAGAGCTCTTCTTGTCACATCCAGATCAAACAACCTTTCACAGAGGGTGGTCCATGGTCCCCTTAAACCAGAATTAGGTTCAGAATAACCATACAGGGTGCTTGTTAATCCTGCAGATTCCTGGACTCCACCCAGACTTCTGGAATTGGATTCTCTGGAGGTGAGACCCAGGAACCTGCCTGCTTAACACACTCTGGAGGTGGTCTTTGGTAAGCACTGATGGAGGTCCCAGTGAGGGTTAGTGTGATGACTTCTGGGAGGGGGAGAACCCTCCCTACCCCCAGCCCGGAGCAGGCTGCATTTCTGTCAACCCCATCAGCAGGCGAGCGGGAGATGTCTGAGCAGAAAGTGAAGGACCAGGTATGCATCGCAAGGGGAAGGGAACGCTGGGGTCAATGCACCCCTCTTCTCGCATCTGTGCAGCCCTATACATCAAAGATGGTTCCCAGGCACCTGAGGGAAATGGGTCAAGCTGCAGCAGCAGGGGCTGTGGTAGGAATGTCCTGCCATGAGGAGCCAGCCACACTGGAGCATCTGGCTTCTCTTCTTTAGTGACAAGAGACAGGCCTATGGGGATGAGCTCTAAGCGCCCTCCAAGGGGAAGGGGTCCTGAGGCTGTGGACCCAACCTTTCATGCCTTTCCCTCAGGTCAGGCTGAGGAGGGAGATCTGGCAGCAGGTGGAGGCAGACACAGGTGGGGGAGGGAGAGGAGGAACTCAGGCAGGTGGCCCAGCTAAAGCCAAGAGGAGCAGTGGGGAAACAACACAGGGCTGGAGCTGGTTGGTGGTGGGTGGGGGGGAGAAGGGAGGGGGAGGGGAGGGGAGGAGCAGGAGGGGAGGGGAGGAGGAGGAGGGGAGGGGAGGAGGGGGAGGGGGCAGGCAATGGGGAAGATGCAGAGAGAATGCTGGAGAGGGCTGCTGTCTGTGTCTCCCTCAGGAGGTGGTGATGGAGGGGCCTGGGTGGAACCCAGATAAAGCTGCGGTGTCTCCCAAGGCTGCCCTCACTGGGGGATAAATCTCAGCTGCTGACCCTCCTGTTAACAGTGGAAGCCTGGGAGAGGACGTGACCCAATGGCCTGGAAGCTGAGGCTCTGAGAGGAAATCCCTTCCCCTCCTGATTCCCACTTCCTTGCTCTTTCCACCTCCCCAAGAGCCTCCAGTTAGTGCTCCCACCAAACTAAAGGATGGCACTCAGATGAGGTGGCACCCACCAGGGCACACCAAAGATGCCCTCTCGTGCAGCACCGCAGGCTTTGTTCCAGGGGTCATGCGAGGTGCTCCATGCCTGCCTGCTGACATGCAAACCTTCACCTGCCGGCCTCATACCATCTGCCCTGCTTTACCTACAAGGAACAGGAGGCTCACAGACTCAGGTTACCGGTTGGTGGTGGCAGCCCTAACCCAGGCTGCCCCCGACCAGAAGGGAGCCTTCCACCAGCATGGAGCAGGGTGAGCTCCTGCCAGTCACCAAAGGCGGCGGTGGAGGCACCAGAGCCAAGGCCCTGGCTTCAGGAAGGAGGAGCGGATTTGTGGACGGTCACAGAGAGAGCCAGTGGCAAAGCCAGGATGAGGACCCTGAATTCCTGGTTCCAAACCTAGCTCCTCAAGCAGCAGCAGCTAGATGACATGGCTGAGCTCAGGGTCGCTCCACAGCCAGAAGCAGCGGCCAGGAGCCGGCAGCTATTCCCTCACCTGCTGCTGCTCAGGACTAGTCAGTTCTCACTGAAGAGTGACCTGCTGGAGGCTGGGACCCAGGGCTGCACAGCTCCACACAGGACAACCACAAGGCTGTGCAGTCCTGGAGGGCAGGGATGGGTCTTGTCTTTGGATCCCAGCACGAAGCATGGTTCCCAGCACACAGTGGCAGCGATGGAGGAATGAAGGAATGTGTGAACGAGTGAATCAAACCAGCCTAATGTGTGAGGCTAAGTCGAGGGAGGGGCTTGGTAGACTCAGGACTCTGCATGCGCCTCATTTCCTGCCTCTGGGAGGATGCCAGGCATTGTGCTGGGGGTAAGCCATGGGCAAGAGAGCAAAGAAGCACCCAAGGAGAGGAGAGACAAGTAAGCAATAAGAAGCATGATGGGCTGCGTGTTCCTCCTGAGGCCGGACCCCTGTGTGACCTTGAGCAAGTCCCTTCCTTCTCCAGGCCTTAGTTTGTTTAGGAGCGGGGCTGAACTAAATGATGCAAAGGCACTCGCACCGACCCCAGGAATGGCAGGTGGTGTGGGCACTGGATCCTCTCCCAGCTGCAGAGAATCACGGCGTCACCACAGCGAGGGCTGTGAGGGGGTGCGGAAGAGCAAGGCCACGCAGAAACGCCCCTGCCCAAGGGAGGCAGATGCTCCTGGAGGATGGGTCCCCAGAGACTGCGCAGCCAGAGGTAACGGGCTGTGACAGAGGAGCGAGTCAGTAGTCAATTCCATCAATGCAACTTGGATTGCCTAGGAGCCTTGTAAACAGGCAGCTCCCCTGTGGGCCCGAGGCACTCTCTTTCCTTCTCCCTCCTGCCAGCACCGGCTCAGCCCAACCCCGGCCTGTACCAGCCACCAAACGTCCCTCAGTCTCTGGTGCAAGGTTGGCAGCCAAGGGTTAAATGCCCACTGGCAGGTGAGGGCCCAGGGCCATGGGACGGCGGCAGGGGGAGGGGGCCAGAATCACTTAGCCCTCCATTAGTCCAAATTAAAGTCAGGAGTAAGATGACAATTACAATTTGCAGTGGGCTAACTGTCTTCCCTCAGAAGCTCATCGTTTTGCAGACTGGGGAAATTAATTGTCTGAAGTCCCAGGTGGATTGGCTTTGAACCCAGCTGAGGCAAGCCGTCCCTGCCTCCTCCTGCACTGGTCCTCCACCTCTTCACCACCCCTCAGGGCAGCCACCTAGCCTCAGGCTTCTGCCCTTTGGGATCCTCAGGCAGGGACAGACTGAGGGTCTGGGGGTTCTGGGTAGGCGGAGGGGGAACCCTGGCAGAGAGGCTGGGCTGGGGAAGCAGCTGCACAGAAGGTGCAGCTGGTCTGAAGCCAGCAGTGCTACGGGCTTCCAGCCCAGCTGCCAGGAGGGCCCACTGTAGCTGCAGGTGTCTCCCTGCCTGACCTCCTGCCAGCTGCCCAGCTGAGGGGTGGGCTCTAAGAAGCCTCTTTGGATTTGCCAGAAGTTGCCATATCCAATAGTCATTATAACATTCATTCAACAAACGCCAATGTGCCAAGCACTAAAAAAGGACGAGGGACACTGCAGTGAACAGTACACATACCACCCCCTCTCTCGTGGAGCTTACATGGGGAGGAGATGGATAGACAATAAATGGAGAATAAATATGTAGGTAAATAAAACACCCGATAGTGACAGGGTTCTGAAGAAACATGGTAAGCACAAGGGCCCTCCAATGACCTTCACACACTAATCCCTGGAATCTGTTGAATCTGTTACCTTACATAGCAAAAGGGACAGTGCAGATGTAACTAAGGTTGTGGGCTTTAAGGGGGAGTGTCCCGGATTACCTGGGTGGGGCACATCTAATCACATGAGTTCTTAAACACAGAGGGCTTTGTCCAGCTGGAAGCAGAAAGGGAGTCCAAGCATGCAGGATTTGGCGACCTGTGGCTGCTTCTGAGATACAGGGGCTACGCACAAGGACTGAAGAGAGGCCTCTGGGAGCTGACAGCCAGCGAGGAAGCAGGGCCTCGGTCCTACAACCGCAAGGAACTGGGTTCTACCTGCCACCCTCATGAGCTTGGAAGTGGATTCTCCCTAGGGCCTCCAGATGAAGCGTCCAGCCTAGCTGACACCTTGATTTTGGCCTTTTGGAACCTGGGGCCGAGAGACCAGGAGAGCCATCCCAGATGGACTTCTGACCTACAGAGCTGAGACAACAAATACGTGTTGTTTTAAGCCGCCAAATTTTTGGTGATTTGTTACAGCAGCAATAAAAAACGAATTCAGGAACTAAACGTATAGGATAGTGACTTGGTGCTGCTGTACCCTGGGTGGCCGGGAAGGCCTCTCTGAGGAGGGACCTGTCCTGAGACCTGAATGAGGAGGGAGGTGGCAGAATACGATGATCAGTTTGTCCCCATTTCCCAGCTTTAACTCTGAAGTCCTGAATCTCCAAAAGCCCTCAGTCCCAAGCAAACCAAATGGTCGGTCACTGTAAGGCAGAGGGGACAGCAGGGCAAAGGCTCTGAGGTGGGGGGTTTTCAGGTGAGTCACCACTGAAAGCATCCTGGGGGAAGTGCTGTCAAATACAGGAGCAGGTGATGGAGCTGTGGGGACTCTCGCTCAGAATGGGGACTGAGCAGTTCTAGCTAAGGTGTGGGCCTGCCCAGAGGTGGGGCACTGGCTCCTTCCAGAACCCTCTCCTTCCAGCTGCGGGGCTTAATTACCACTGCCTTTCCAGTCCTGTCCCTGGGCTACTTCCTCTCTCCCCTGCTCTGCCTCCTTCCCCAGCCGGCCTCTGCCAGTGCCCAGGTGTCTCCTCAGTGCCAGGGTACCAGGTGCTTACTGCTGCTTTCCCTAGTGGGATGCTGGCACACCACCAGTGGCTCACAGCAGGGGGAATTATTTGAGGTGTCTTTAATTAGTGAGACAATAGGAGGCTGGAAAGAAGGGAAGACAGAGGTCATGGATGGCTTCAGGCCCCATCAAAATGTTCTTGGGAGCCTGAGAAAGCCTGAGAAGTAGAGGGAAAGGGAAAAGCAGAGACGGGCAGGGGGCTCCTCTACACCCTCTGTCCTGCTGTCCCACGGCAGCCCCACCTGTACACGAACCCATCCCCCTCTCAGTGCAGGTCACCTCCAACACTGGAGGCTCGCAAGCAGCAGCTGTTGGCCTAAGCAAGGAGCGAGAGTTGCGTAGTGTGAGAGTAAAGAAGGACCCCGGGTAAAATTTTGGCTCTTTGTCTCATTAGCTGTGTGATGTCTGGCAAGTTAATTGTTCTGGGTCTCAGTTTTCTCTTCTGTACAATTAGAGTAATAATACCTACTTTGCAGGGTGGTGGTTGTGAAGATGAGAGATGTCAAAAAGTGCCCACATGGAGTAGGTACTGGATAAATGGTAGCTATTTCGATTATGAGCACTGAACCTCCCATCCCGAATCCCAGACGCCTGAATCCAACATATCTCAAATCAGAGTGTGCCCAAGAATCAGCTGGAGTGCTTGTTAACATGCAAATATCCATCCCATAACTCTGGTCCCTGATTCTGCAGGCCTGGGGGTGGAGCCCAGAAACCTGAAGATTGACTCACTTCTAAGCAGGTGAATCTGATGTAGGTGCCTGGGTCTGCACTTGCTGTCCCAGGCCAGTGTCTGCCTCCTGCGGGGAAAGAGCTGGCCCCAAACTGTCCGGCACCATATCCATTTCAGAAGCTGCCTCCACAGATGAAAAGAACTGGCTGGGAGGTAGAGCCTTTCCCCCCACCCTCTACCCTCACGTGGAGGTGTGTGCCTTAGGCAGCCTCCACACCTAAGCAAGGTGAGTTGGTCCTCTGCCTCCTGGGATGTATGTTATAAGAGCCTCAGGTGGTCAAGAGCTCAACTCAGCCACTTCATTTTGCCACTTTGCTTTTCAATGGAAGAAACTGAGGCCCAGAGCAGCAAGGGACTTATGCAAGGGTACTCACTGGAACTCAGCTTCTGAATCTGATCTGCAAGATAAAAGTCCTTGGCTATGGGACCACTGGTCCCTTTCAACTCTAGGATGGGAATAAAACACAGACCTACTAGAGCACAGACTTGAGGATATGGGGAGGGGGACTTGAGGATATGGGGAGGGGGAAGGTTAAGCTGTGACGAAGTGAGAGAGTGGCATGGACATATATACACTACCAAATGGAAAATAGATAGCTAGTGGGAAGCAGCTGCATGGCACAGGGAGATCAGCTCGGTGCTTTGTGACCACCTAGGGGGGTGGGATAGGGAGGGTGGGAGGGAGGAGACGCAAGAGGGAAGAGATATGGGAACATATGTATATGTATAACTGATTCACTTTGTTATAAAGCAGAAACTAACACAACATTGTAAAGCAATTATACTCTAATAAAGATGTTTAAAAAAAAAAGTCCTTGGCTATGGGACCACTGGTCCCTTTCAACGCTAATGTTTAGGGGATTACTTACTCCAGGAGTTGGCTCCACTAGCCCCAGGCTGAGGATGCCCAGGGCTGATTGCCTTCTTTGATCTCTAATCAACCTCTCTGATTTCCAGGTCAGGAGGTCTGTAAAACCTTGATTGCATCCCAACTCCCAGGTCTCATTCACTTTATGGTCTATGTTTGGTGGGAATTCTCTCTTTCCTATTTTTCTGTTTTCCTCCTCCCTTTCTCTTTCTACATATTCACTCAAGCTTTGATTCTGTGCCTGCTCTCTGTTAGCACTGGGGATACAAGAGATGAACAAGACTCAGCTCTGCCCTGGGGAAGCTCTCAGCCTAGCAGGGCAGACAGACAGACACAGGTCTCATGTAGGCCCAGGGGCTATGAGATGTGTTAGACACGGGCACCCACAGTGGGGGATAACGGAGGTGAGAGCTAAAAGGGCCCTCGGAGAGCCATATCCTTCCTCTCTGTCCTTTGTACCTCTCTCCTGCCTTTGGCTCTCTGCATTTGCCAACAAATATAGTCATTTAGGTACAATACAGCACTGTTATTGAAAAATGAGAAAAACACATGGAAAAAATTTAAATAATCTCCTTTCCCACCTCCCAATTCTAACTAACTGCTATTAACATTTTGGTGCATGTCCTTTCAAGCTTTTTCTTAGGGTAGTAAATATTCTTACTGTATGTCCCTCTGCCTGGGTTTCACGTCATCTTACTCATTTAGGTGGAGCACACTGTCAAGTTACTTTTGAAAAAGAGGTGAGTTTCTTGAAAATGTGCATGTTTGAAAACGTCCTCATTTAATCTCCATAATTAATTGATAGACTGACTGAAAATATAATTTCAGATTAAAAAAACCTTCCCTCATGTTCGGAGGAATTTTTCCATTATCTACTTGCTGCCAGAGTTCTATTGAGAAGTCTGCTGTTATCCTAAAGCCTGTTTTTTTCTTTCAGATACTTGTAGAATCTTCACTTTATCCCTGACATTTTGAAATTTTAAAATGTGTCTTTGTGAGGCTCTTTTGTCATTAATTGTGCTGGGCACCTAATGGATCCTTGCGATCTGGAAAGTATGTAATCATTTTCATTTAAGGAAATGGAATATATTTTAAATATCTAAGAGTTCATTCTTCTTCTCTGCATTTTCACTGTCTGCAAGTCACCCAAATGTCCATCAAGTGATAAATGGATGAATGTGAAATATCCATACATGCAATATTATCCAACCAGAAAAAGGAATGAAGTACTGATAATGCTGCAACACAGATGAATCTTGAAAACATTACGCTAAATGATAGAAGCCAGACACAAAGGCCACATATTATACGATTCCACTTAGGAAATGTCCAAAATATAAATGCATAGAGACAGAGGGTAGATTAGTAGTTGCCAGGGTCTGGGGAGAAAGAATGAAGAGTGACTGCTTATGGGTATGGGGTTTCCTTTTGAACGCAGTAGACTGAACAGATGATGTAACTAGAATTACATAGTGATGATGGTTGCACAACCTTGTGAATATACTAAAAACCACTAAAGGGCTTCCCTGGTGGTGCAGCGGTAAAGAATCCACCTGCCAATGCAGGGGACAGGGGTTTGAACCCTGGTCCAGAAGATCCCACATGCTGCAGAGCAACTAAGCCCATGCACCACAACTACTGAGCCTGCACTCTAGAGCCCGTGAGCCTCAACTACTGATGCCAGCGTGCCTAGAGCTCGTGCTCTGCAACAAGAGAAGCCACTGCAATGAGAAGCCCGCTCGCCGCAACTAGAGAAAGCCCCCGCAGCAACAAAGACCCAACTCAGCTGAAAATAATTAAATTAATTTTAAAAATAACCCCACTAAATTGTTCATTTTGAAAGAGCGAATTTTATGGTATGTGAGTTATACCTCAAATTTTTTCATTTTTTGGCCATGCCATGTGGCTTGCAGGATCTTAGTTCCCTGACCAGGGATTGAACCTGCACCCTCAGCAGTGAAAGCACCGAGTCCTAACCATTAGACCTCCAGGGAATTCCTGATATCTCAATTTTTTAAAAAAGGCCCCTTGCTCTGTGAGTATAAAATCCTCCCTTATTTCTCTGAGGATATCAGTTTTGATGGTGGTGGTGTTTACATTTTCTTTTGCTCCCTGCATACATTTACCTTCTTCAATTTGTTTTATTTTGGCTAATGCTTTTTTTTTTAACATCTTTATTGGAGTATAATTGCTTTACAATGTTGTGTTAGTTTCTGCTGTATAACAAAGTGAATCAGCTATATGTATACATATATCCCCATATCCCCTCCCTCTTGCGTCTTCCTCCCACCCTCCCTTGGCTAATGCTTTTTTGTATTGGATGCCTTCCTTAAAAATCTTGTAGTGCTTGGCTGATGGCTCGTATTTACAAGTGAGGCATTTAGAAGCTGACTGGAAGCTCTGTGTGCATGTGTGGGTCTCGCCATGGGAGTTTTCAGTGGAGTCCCCCACATGTCACTCTTTGCCCAGCTACCAATATTCCTAGAGCCAACAGGAGGAAAAGGTCAAGGCGCCCCCCATCTGGCTTTCAAACATTCAGAAAATCCCCATTTTTTAATATATTGCCTCATCTCCACCCATACTTTGTACCTATGTTCCCAAGCCAGCTTTTCTTGGGTTCAGTCTCTCTGGAGAATAAAGTTCTCTCCAAGATGCTGCCAGGGTAAAGCAGACAGTTCTGTGGTGAAAAGGGGTGAGGAATCACTCTCCTGTTTTTGGCCCTACTCCACACTCTATCCTCAGATGTCACTGATTTCTGAGCCTATGTGTCGTTCAATGGCAGGAGTCTGTCCATTTCTCATTGGCTTCTCCACTGCGGATCTCTAGGTTTTACTTTCTCTATCAAGCCAAGTCAGTTAGCTTCTCAACTTCCAAAGCTGCACAGACATCACTGATGCACTTTGGTCTCAGACATCACTGATTCACTTTGGTCTCCTCTCCTTTGCCCTTATGGGCTGGCACCTCTTTTCCTTTACGCTTGTTTATGTGTGGTAGTGGAGAGAGAGAGTGTTCAGTCTACCACGTTCAATCGCAGTCCCTCTATGCTTTCTGTCATTCGAAAAGCAGCAGACACTTGGCATTCTCAAGTTTACCATAAGGTGGTTTCCACTGCAACAACCAACCCTGATCTGACATGAAATAGTGCACAGTGCTGACTTGCAGGCTGTGAGTCTGATTCAGGAAAACCTCCTGGCAAGCTGAGAGTAAGGTGACTTTGCCCTCACTAGCCATCCTCATTACATTTCTCAGCCATACTTCACTACATTTTATGGGGGAAATTATAGGGTAGTCTCTAATCCATGGATTCATGACAGGCTATGATGTCTCTCTTGAGAATGTCAAGGGTCTAGTGTGTCTCTGTCGCTATGGAAACTGGTTCGCTGGTGACAATCAGGCTTAGAGACATCACAGTGGTGGGATGCACATGGATGCTGGCTCTGGTAACAGGCAGAGAGCAGTCCCTGGAGAGTTGGCTACACTCACCCTAATGACCAGCTACATCCTTCAAGATATCTCCTCTTCCTGAGCACCTAGCATGGGGCCTGGCTCGACACTTCAGCTCAGAGAATGAGGAGGCAGAGGGTGAGCCTGTCTGACCCACCAAGATCTGGAATCGTTCAAGTACTCCTGGAACTGCTCCCAAATCCAGCCCCCCGGGACTTCTGCTTCAAGCTCACCCAAGCGAGGGAGAGTTGGCTCAGAGTTCTTTCAGGCACCAACAGTTCTTTTTTTAAAAACTTTTAAAAATTTCTTTAATGTTGTGTCTATTTTATTTATTCATTTATTTTTGGCTGCATTGGGTTTTTGTTGCTGCGCTCGGGCTTTTCTCTAGTTGTGGCAAGTGGAGGCTACTCTGTTGCGGTGCGCAGGCTTCTCATTGCGATGGCTTCTCTTGTTGCGGAACACGGCCTCTAGGAGGGTGGGCTTCAGTAGCTGTGGCGCGCAGGCTCAGTAGTTGTGGCTCACGGGCTCTGGAGCACAGGCTCAGCAGTTGTGGCGCACGGGCGTAGTTGCTCCGCGGCATGTGGGATCTTCCCGGACCAGGGCTCGAACCCGTGTCCCCTCCATTGGCAGGTGGATTCTTAACCACTGCACCACCAGGGAAGCCCCTGGCCAACAGTTCTTAATCAACTTTCAGAGTGGGGAGGAAGGAAGGAGACGGATAATTTTAAAAAGTCACTAGTGTTTGGCTTTGAACTACTCCCCCGCCCCCAACGTATTTACTATGCAAATGAATTAATACAGTTAAGTGCTTAGAATAGCCTGGCTCCTGGTAAGTGCTTTATAAGTGTTTGCTATTATTATTATTACAAAAGTTGTATTTAGCTTGAGTCCATATGAAAACAAATTTGCACTGCCTGCCTCTCTGCAACTCCCTCAACTCAGAAAACGCATAAGATAGAGACCCAGGGATGGAGAACTCCTGGGTGTTTGAATCCTCTTCACACAAGAGCAAGTAAACCATCATTCAAATATTCTGCTTATTAGTTCTCCCCGTTCACTAGACTGGTGAGCTCATTCCCTCAGCCCTACTCCTCGACGCTTTACCAAGAACCAATTAGTTGATGTCTGTAAAGCCATTTGTGAGCGCTCCCTTTCCAGGCTGTCCTCATGGCTGCCCCTTCCTGGTCCAGGGTGGACAGGCAGGCCCAGCTCCTCCTCCTCCCAGTTCCTTCCTCCCTGCTTTGTACCTATGGCTCGCGTACATCCTTGGTCTTGAACCGGCCTTGGCTGGCAGTAGGGCTCTGGCTCCTCTGTTCAGCTCTCCTGCCCATCCCCACTTCTCCCTTCCAGCGCCTGCCCCCCTTTTCCAGAGGTGTCTTCTTGCTTTTTCTGTCACTGTCCCCATCATTTCACTTTCTCTCTTTTCATCCCCTGGGCTGGGAGCCCCTTAAGGGCAGAGCTTCTCTACCTTTACAGTCTGAACACCTAGCACGGGGCCGGGCACATAGATGTTCAAAATATGTATTTTTCTTTTTGGAATGATGGAATCTTCTTTCTGTGTTGCCCTGTTTCTGTATCTGCTTTGCATCCTCTATCTGTACACCCTCGCCCCATCCCGCCCCACTCACACCCTGGCTGCCTTCCTCTCAAAGCCTCTCGGGCCGCCCCTCTGCCGGGCTGGGTGCAAAAGGAGCTAGTGTTCCCAGCGCCGGGAGAGCCCTGCTGACCTCAGCTGCAGAGAAAGGCCTGAACAGGTTGCACAGCTCAGTGTGTCAGAACTGATCCCTACTGATGAGGAGGAGGCTTGTGCTGTGCAATTTCCATCTCATTTGTCTTTTCATTTGTAGCTTAAGTTGGCGAATTTCGTCTGGAATGTGCCTGGACTCTTGTAATCCACATACAACAAATGCACGTCCCCTGTAGCTGTGACAGAGAGTCTGGCAGGGGAACAGGCTCAGGTCCTCCACAGTGGCACGGCCCTGGGTCCTGAGCCTCCAGAAATGCTAATGCTTGAAGGATGGTGACCAAAAGTGATTTCTCCAAGGCCTGGGGTGGGGCAGGGACAGGGAGGAAACTGCAATGAGGGGGGTTAGAGTTAGGCCCTGGAAAAATGTTTTCTTTTCTTCCTTTTTTTTCTTTGTTCCTATCTACCTACCTATCTTGAGGGAGAGAGTAAAGTGCAGGGAATGGAAGATACATTGTTTGGGCCTTTAAAAGTGGGCAGCATGGGTACAATGTCGAGCGAAAGAAGCCAAGAAATCTGATCACATAAATTCAAAAACTGGCAAAACTAAAGCATGTTGCTAGAACTCTGAACAGTGTCAGAGTGTCAGGGGCATGAGGGAGGCTTCTGGGGGCCTGGAAGTGTTCTACATCTTGATCTGGGCTATGGTATCGTGGGGGGTATGGTACACCCTGCAGACAAATTCATCAATTTGCCCACTTATTATCTGTGTGCTTCGCTATGTGAGTTCTACATCAATAAAAATGAGAAAAAAAGAAGTCACACCAATGGTTTTTCAACTTTACTATGCATAAGAATTACATGGGAGCTCATTTAAAATGCAGATCCCACTACTGGGCATATACCCAGAGAAAACCATAATTCAAAAAGACACATGCAACCCAATGTTCATTGCAGCACTATTTACAATAGCCAGGTCATGGAAGCAACCTAAATGCCCATCGACAGAGGAATGGATAAAGAAAATGTGGTACATATACACAATGGAATATTACTCAGCCATAAAAAGGAACGAAGTTGGGTCACTTGTAGAGACGTGGATGGACCTAGAGACTGTCATACAGAGTGAAGTAAGTCAGAAAGAGAAAAATAAATATTGTGTATTAATGCATATATGTGGAATCTAGAAAAATGGTATAAACGATCTTATTTGCAAAGCAGAATAACAGACACAGACGTAGAGAACAAACGAATGGATACCAAGGGGAAAGGGGTGCAGTGGGATGAACTGGTTGATTGGGATTGACATATATACACTATTGATACTATGTATAAGATACATAACTAATGAGAACCTACTGTAGAGCACAGGGAACTCTGCTCAATGCTCTGTGGCGACCTAAATGGGAAGGAAATCCAAAACAGAGGGGATGTATGTATATGTATAGCTGACTCACTTTGCCATACAGCAGAAACTAACACAATATTGTAAAGCAACTATACTCCAATAAAAATTAATATAAAAAATGCAGATTTCTGGACACTGGAGGGCTGCCTGGGAATCTGCATTAACATTCCTCTCCCCTCCAAGAGTGATTCTGAGACAATGGTCCACAGACAAGACCACATGGGGCTTGGACGTCTGTCCAGTCATGACCTAAGTGCCATCCTGCTGGGAGCCATGAGGGGCAGCTGCGTGGTTAAGGGCTCCCAGACACCCCTGGCAGGAAGGGTTAGGGGCTGCCGTGCTGCAGCACAGGGGAAGCACTGTCAGAAGTGGAGGTGGGAAATGAGGGGCAGCCCTCTGAGCTAACTCAAATCAGGACAGGGAGTAGGCCCCTCATCGGGGGAGGGAATTACTCTGAGCAAGGAACCCTCTCCAGCACTCCTGTCCCCTGGGCAC
The DNA here is from genome assembly GCF_026419965.1 of Kogia breviceps. Lineage (NCBI taxonomy): Eukaryota > Metazoa > Chordata > Mammalia > Artiodactyla > Physeteridae > Kogia > Kogia breviceps. Next base: position 66,172,172 of record NC_081310.1, on the reverse strand, counting down.
CCTGCCCCAGAATGGCCAGGCAAACATCATGGAGAGGCAGTGGTGGGGAAAGCTGGTCCCCAGCAGAGATGGAGTTCCACAGAATGGCCTAATGACTCCATAGGAACCAAAGACTGTGTTCGATGAGTCATGCATTCCTCAGCAAGCACCTGCTGTTGTACAGGAAGAAGAAACCCAAGCCTGAGCCATGCAGCTAAAGAGGAGACCGTGCAGAGGGTGCAGACAACGTGGCATTTCCACAGACAGACGCAGGGCAGGAGTGTCTGGAAATGTGTGTAAATTATGTCTTCTGAGCCGTCCTTGATTTGAAGGCCTGGGAGGGGAGATATTGATGGACAAGGGTGTGGGGAAAGTGAAGGGTGCAATGTTTGGGGAACATCTACCACATGTCAGACCCTTTCCAAACACTACGTCATTTGATTGTCATGATATTCTGACTGGCTTACTCATGTCCACTTTACGATGATGAAACCAAGACTGAGATGTTCGCCAGCTTGTTCAAGGCCACAGACTTACAAACAGTTGGAATCTGAACTCGGGTCCGTATGACTCAAGCCCCACGACCTTTCCGTATTCCCTGCTACCTCTCCCTCTCAACCTCCAACAGTGGTCAGACATTTAAGAATTTGCAAAACGCTTCCTCATACGTTATCTTGTTTTATTTTTCACAAACACCTTGTGTCAGGCCTGTATAAGTCCCACTTTCTGGATGAAAAATTGACCTTCAGGTAAAGAATAACCTGTCCAAGATCAAACAGTTGGTAAGTAGCTGGGAACTTGGGCCTTAAGCACAAGTCATATGGCTCTAAATTTGCCACAATCCCTTGTCTGGACACTGAGAAACACAGTCCAGCCCTGTCATAAGTCTCAGAGAATCTGGGGACACCACTGCTTACAGCACAGCTTGGTTTCATGACGACTGGTTTTACTAAACCCCTTTAGGAACTGAGATAGAAAAATGTCCTAGCAGAGAAATGGAGGCCCAGAGAACTCAAGATTATCCAGGACACTGAGGCCAGAGCTGAGACTAGAACCCATGTTTCCTCAAACAGATCATTTCCAGAGGCCTTTTGGGATATCCCTTCAATCTCATTCATATTCTTTGTCTCAGGGGCCCTCCCCTCCCTCCTTCACTTGAACCATGAAGTGATGCCACAGGTGCAAAAGAAGCATTAACCATCCCTGATGGTGGGGTTGTGAGGGCAGGGCAGCAGCCCTGGGAGTCTTCAAAGTTCCTCTGGCAAAGAGTGTCTGGAGGCATCAGCTCGAGGACTGGGGGCATGTCAGTGAGGTGCAGGTAGGCACGTCATCTTGGACATCTGCCCTGACTCCACCCACAGGGGTTTTCCCAGGCATTCTCCCTGGTACACCTGGTCATCAGAGGTCAACATACAACACATGAGGAGTAAGTGTTCTGGGGTGCCCTGCGGTATCTGGACTGCTCTGATGTGCTGAGTGCTCACATAGGGGCAGCCATCACGGACCCTCCATTCTGCTTGTGTGTGCACTTGGGGATTATTCACTGGGTGGCTTCTCCCCACGATACCAGCAATCATTCTTTGCCCATCCTGGTTTCTCCTTGCTGCTGCCTCTCCTCTAGGCGATGCCAACCGGTGCTCTCCAAATCAGACCTAATTAGACCAGCAAATCAGTGTACTCAAGTCATCACAGCACACTCCAAGCATAAGTGGAAATGCTGTTTGGATTATCCTGCAAGGTGCTTGTTGTGTCTGTTGTGTTTCCTTGGATTATCCATTCTCTGCTTACCGCCTTCCATCACCTCCCTAATGGAGAGGCAGGACGCAGTCCCCCACAGGCCAGCATTCATCTTCCCAGTCTGACCCTCTTGCAGGCTATTAAGCTGCTGTTGCAAGATCGAGGAGGGCAGAAAAATGAAAACAGTGCACAGAGAGCAGCGAGGGCAAACGCGACTCTTTTAGAACCGTATCCATTGATAAGTCAGGACAAGAAGAAATAGGCTTAAGCTTTGAGAAGTGGAGAGCTCCCCAGATGGCAAGGCCAGGTGAGCAGACCTCCTGGCTGGGCTGTTCACAGGAGGAGGACAGGCTGGGAGGCTCTCTGTAGAAGGCCTCCTTGCCTCCTAGGAGCCCAGGCCCGAGGAAGTGAGGCGAAGGTTACTGATGTCAATGCTGTCCTTGCCTCAATGAAAAGATTAGCTATTCTCCCTATTCCACCCCGGTCCTCTCCTTCCAAAGCACCGTAGGAAGAAAATAGAGAAGCCTACAGACCAGCCATATGATAGACCCATGATATCAGCCTCACCAGGCCCTCTCTGCTGCAATCCTTTTATTCTTCTCTTGCTGCCTCCCTGGCACACTCTGCAGAGCCCTCTCCTAGACCTGCTTCTCACTGTGCCCCCGTCTGTACCCTGTGCTCTGGACAGGTGGCCTTGCCGACTCGTGGGGCTGATGGAATGGGCAGGCATGGCCTCCTGTGCCCTCCAGCACTGTGCCTCCCTCCCCACACACACCTCTGCCCAGCTGCTAGTCCTCTCTTCCCTCTGTCTTAAGGAAAGATGTTTTTCTCCTTTTAAAAACCAACCTCGTCCCTTCCCACTTCCTCAGGAAACTCAGTCCCTCACTTACCCTCTCTCTGCCTTTAAAACCAACAATAAAAATGCCACTTTTGTCTGGTCCTCCTCCTAAGCAGAGCCTTCTTGCTTAGCCACCTATGAGCTGCTTTTCAATCTCACAGCTCTTCTCAATCCAGCAGCATTTTCTCTGCTTTCAGCCTCCGGAAGCTCTTGATGGACTCTTCCAGCACAGCTAGAAGCCCTTCCTTCTCGGAACTCTCTCCCTGTCTTCCGTGCTCTCCTGTGCTCACCCTCCCTACGGGACCAGCCTCTCCTGCAGGCTCATCCCCCCTCTTCCTTGGCCGCCTCCCCAGTACTCTCTTGTCCCATTGGCAGCACCATCACAGTGACCAAGTCCTTCCTCTCCATTCAGTCCCTAAGCTACCAAACTTCAACTTGAGTTCTTAGAACAGTGGTCCTAAATCAGACACGCCACACCCTCTACCCCAGTATTGGCTGCACCTCCTAACAAGCCCATCCTCTCAAGAGTCCATCCTGCCTCCCCACCCATGACTCTGCTCTCTTTAGGAAGAGGAGTCAACTCTTCCTTTGAAGTGGCTCTGATGACAGGGAGTGGTCATGCATTCCCAGGGGTCTGAGGACATAGTCCCAAATGGCCTGCAGAAAGGTCAAAATGACTCTGGAGTCTTGGTTAAACCTCTGTGAACTTCCCAGCCGAGTCGCACCTCCTCTAGGACACCTTCTCCAGGAAACACCGTCTTTCTTTCTACCAACAACCACTGGCTTTAGGGCCTATACCATTTAGTTTGGTGTTTAATTAATTGCTTTGAGGCTGGGTCAACACCGTTAGCAGTTCCTTGAGGGCAGGGCCCACGGTCTCACCCTTTTTGTCTGTCTCTTTAACACAGGGCCCTTGCTCAGGCCTTGACTGGACTAAAATCACAGGTTCCCTCTGAGGCCACGGTACACGTTTCCAAACTCCCTCCGTGAAAGTCCTGCCCTGGAGACCCCACCTGTCCCCACTGTGTCCCTAGAGGCTGAGGCTAGCTCTCTTGCCACCTCACCTCTACAGACAGAGGGATGGCACAGGGGCTCAAGCAAGCCGTCCCCGGGGTGTGGTGCCCGTGATGGAAACCAGTTAGCTCGTGGGGCCTTTCCAGTCACTTAATGGCATTTGGCTCCATACTTGAGGTTGAGGATTCCAACTGCACCACAAATCCTCCTTAATTAAACCTCCTGAGGGCCCTGCCGAGTGGCAATAACTCAGCTCCTCTTCTACAGGCCAAAACGCCCTGGTGGGCTTCTTGGCTTAGGGCGGGCACTTTCTGGACCCAGCCCATGGTCTCTGCAGCCTGCAGCAGCATAGCCTGCCTGGAGCGGCTGAGGGGCGGTGGTGACAAAAAGCAGGAGCTGGAAGGGCTTCTCTGCATTGTGCTAAAATGAGCAACCTGCAAATTAGATGCAAAACACCATGCAAATGTGGCATACAGTAATTTGGAACCAATAGCTTTGGGCATTTTAGGCAATAAAATGCCAGCACTGTATGTGATCATATTTACTGCCCCGATTTTCCTTTTCTGATATTCCAAGTAAAACTGAAAGTGCAGTTACGTAAGATATCAAGAGGGATGTGTTTCTCTCTTGTGAATGTCTAGGCACAGGGACAAGTTAGACATTACTGCTACCTATGTAAACACAGATGCTATTTCATCCACGTCCTCTCTGGCAAGCATTACTGAGCACCTACGGTGTGTAAAACACTAGGCTGGGCACTAAGAGCGTGAAGCGCCATCAGCTGAGCTCAGCGCAACAAATAAATCTATGAGGCGCCTATTACTAAACACTTATTAAACGCCACTTACTAGTTGTGTGACCTTGGGCAAGTTAGCTTTCTCACCTGAAAATGAAGCAATGCAAACGTACTTCAGTGGGTAAGTAGTTACACTGTAGCACATCCCTATCGGGGAACACTACTCATCAACAAACTACTGAGACAGGGGACAACTTGAAAGAATCTCAAGGAAACTATACTGATAGAAAAGAAGCCAATAACAAAAGACATAGACTGTATGATCCCATTTATATAACATCTGTGAAATAACATGATCACAGAGATGGAGGGCAGACTAGAGGTCGCCAGGAGTTAGGGATGGGGGTGTGTAGCTATGAAGGTTAGCACCAGGGAGCCTTGTGATGGTGCAGTTAAGGATCTTGATTGTGGTGGTGGTTACACAAAGCTACACACACACAAATGAAATTTGGATAAGCTCTATGAATTTTATCAACATCAGTTTCCTGGTTTTGATATTGAACCACAGCTTCGTAAGATGTGAATGTTGGGGGAGGCTGGATGAAGGGTACCCGGGACTTCCCTTTACATTTCTTTGCACTTCCAGTGAATCTATACTTATTTCGAAACAAAAAGTTTTTCTAAAAATAGGGTATACAGTACCTACAAGATAAGTTTATTCTTTTTTTTTTTTTTTTTTTTTTTTTGGCTCAGCGGCCGTGGCTCACGGGCCCAGCAGCTCCACGGCATGTGGGATCTTCCCGGAACGGGGCACGAACCTGTGTCTCCTGCATTGGCAGGCGGATTCTCAACCACTGCGCCACCAGGGAAGCCCGATAAGTTTATTCTTAAGGTTCAGTGAATTAATATAAAGCACTTAACATATCTAGCACACAGAAAGCCTTCATTACATGCTGTTGTTGTTGTTACTACTACCTGCCAGGTGCTGGGAGCACCAATGTGAGTAAGTCATGGTCTGTGTTCTCAAGGAGCTCCCAATCCAGCATGATAGGAAGACGCAGCAAAGACATGTTTAATACGGCCTGCTGAGTGTGCTCAGTACATGGGAGGAGGTCTCTGGGCTTTGGGGAAGGTTTCCCAAAAAAGATGTCACCAGAACTGAGTGTTGAAGTACAGGGAGAGTCAACCAGGTGAGGAGTGTATGAAGGGCACCCAGGCAGAAGGAACAGTCGAGCAAAGCTTACCGGTGTCGGGCTTCCCTGGTGGCGCAGTGGTTCAGAGTACACCTGCCGATGCAGGGGACACGGGTTCGTGACCCGGTCCGGGAAGATCCCACATGCCGCGGAGCGGCTGGGCCCGTGAGCCATGGCCGCTGAGCCTGCGCGTCCAGAGCCTATGCTCCGCAATGGGAGAGCCCATAGCAGTGAGAGGCCCGCATACCGCAAAAAAAAAAAAAAAAAAAAAGCTTACCGGTGTGGGGCAGCATGGGAAGGCCAAGAGGCAGTTGGTTTTACTTGGGCATTTAGAAGGCAGAGAGTGGTAGAGTGAGAGGCTGCAAAATAGGCAGAAGCCACTCCAGGGAGGCTGTGTATGCCCCAAGAGCCCAGGCATCCTCCCTCCGGAGGTGAGGGTGAGGGGCCACTGTCCAACACCCTCCTCAGCCACCCTCGTTCTTTCCTCTGGATTCTCCAGGCATTCCTGCTCCTGGGACCCAGAGAGCCTGACTGTCACTCTGTCCTGGCACTGAATGAGGGACTCTAAGTATCTGAGAAAAGTGAGAGGTCCAGTGCAGGCTCTGCAGAGCCCACGTAGACTGGCCTTAACCGCACAGGAGGTATATCTACACAAACCAAACTGCACATCACGTTCCACCCACCTCCTCCTTCCCACCCCATGTAGGGTGTTTTGCTTTTTTTTTTTTTGGTACCACTCCTCCTTCCACTACTGTGGATAATCCAGAACTTGGGGCTGCCTCTTTTCTACAAGCATGTATATGCAATGGTACAGAGAAGCACAGAAGTGGGGCCACAAGCACCAGGTTTGAGCTTAACTCTTTGTTGACCAGTCCCGTGGCTGCAAGCAAGCCACTAAACCTTTCTGAGCAGTAGTTTCCCCCACTGTGAAACAAGTGATCATAACACCTACCCCAGCTTCCTCATAAGGGTGGCTCAAAGGACATTTAAAAAAAAAAATCAAAACACCATGATATATGTGAAAGAGCTTTGTAGGTTGTGAAAAATTAATGCTGTTGTTCCTGAAAGAACTATTGGTAAAGAGGAGTCTACAACTCTGACTGAAAAGTCAGAGTAAATCTCCTTTGAAGCTGGGCAAAGTCTTTAGCTGGGGAAGGACAGTGAAGGGAAAGGAAAGGGGAGAGGAGAAGCAGCCCTGCTTCCTTCTACTGCAGAACACAGGCAAGGCAGCTGTCATCTGGTCACACTCTCAGCTTTTTCCATGAGATCCTTTTTGTATTTAAAGACCTTTCACTAATTAATTCACTCCCCAAACATTTTTTGAATGCCTTATCTGTGCCGGTGTTACAACAGTGAACTAAACAGACAGTGTCTCTGCCCTCATGGGGTCACAGTCTAGTGGCAGAGACAGACATTTATCTAATAAGCACACCCAATTATATAATTAGATATCATGATGTCTGTTATGAAGGAAGCACATAGGGCATTATGAGAGTGTTTAACAGGGGGCTGATAAAATTCTGGAGGTACCCTGGGGAAGCTTTTTTAAAGAAGGGTTATTTGAGTTGAGATCTGAAAGCTACCTGGAATTGAGGGAGAAATGTGGAATAGGAAGACAGGGAATAGCATGTGTGAAAACCATGAGGCAAAGAGCTTAGCAAAGAATGGTAAGAAGCCAATGTGTAGAGTGTAGAGCGTGAGAGTGGTGGGCGCACTGGGAATCACTGAAGAGTTTTGAGAGTATGGGAGACTGTGACCAGATCAGATTTGTGTCCTTAAAAGATCATTCTAGGGACTTCCCTGGTGGTGGAGTGGTTAAGAATACGCCTGCCAATGCGGGGGACACGGGTTCCATCCTTGGTCTGGGAAGATTCCACTTGCCATTGACCAACTAAGCCCATGTGCCACAACTACTGAGCCCGTGTGCTGCAACTACCGGAGCCTGCGTGCTGCAACTACTGAAGCCCGCGCGCCTAGAGCCCATGCTCCACAACAAGGGAAGCCACCACAAGAAGAAGCCCGCACACCACAACGAAGAGTAGCCCCTGCTCGCCACAACTAGAGAAAGCCCACACGCAGCAATGAAGACCCAACGCAGACAAAAAAATAAATAAATAATAAAAACACTTTAAAAAAAAAGAGCATTCTAGCAGCAATGTGGAGACTGAATTGGCAAGGGCAGATGTAGACACGCAAATTAGAAGGGGATTCCAGGGCGCAGGCGAGAGGTAAGGGCAGCCTGAAGTGGAGGCTGTGAGGATGGGAAGGAGTGGATGGACATGGGTGCTGTTCCAGAGATCAGACAGGACCTGGGCATGGACTGGTTGTAAGGGGGAAAGGGGAAGAGTTGACAATGACTCCAGTATACAGAAATGGCTTGAGGTGGTACCATTCAAAAACCAGGCAATGCTGAAGGGGGATCAGGCAGCGGGTGGAGAGGCAGTGGAATATTAGGAGAATCATGACTCTGTCTTTAGATATGCCAAGTCTGAAGTTTCTTGAGACACCCAACTTATTCAACTAGGCAGGTGGACATAAGGATATGGAACTCAGAGGGAAAGATGCAGGCTAGAGATGTACTTTTGGGCGTCACCTGCACGTGGCTGATAACAGAAGCCTTTCATGAGATGGCTTAGGGACAGCTATCCAGTCAGAAGAGAATTCCTTGAACCAGACCATAAGCAATGCCAATGTTTAAAGATAGAGAAGGGAAGGATGAGTCAGCAAAGAAGACTTGGAATAACCAGAAAAGCCAGGAATATGAGGTCAGAGAAGCCAAGGGAAAAGAAGTGTCAGAAAGGAGTAAAAAATGCTTCTGAGAACTAAAAAATGTTTCCTGCACTTAGTGATATGGAAAGCTGTTTCAGTAGAGCGATGGGGGAGGAGGCCAGACTGAAGTGGGCCAGAGGAAGGAGTGGGAGGTGCAGAAACGAAGACAGCTAGTAGAGCCAGCTCTTTCAAGAAATCTGGCCCCTAAGAAGAAAGGAGATAAGGCGGCAGGCGGTGGAGTTGGACTTGAGGAAGGTTTCTGTTGTTACTGAAGATGGGAGAAGCTTGAGCGTGGCGGGAAGGATGTTCCTGAGGAGACCAGAGGACAGGACCTGGAACACAAGTGGAGGAAGAACTGGGTTGCAATGGGAGTGCTGCCTCCTCTGCTCAGACAGGAGGGAAGGGGGAGAGGACTGGTGCACAGGCAGCTGGGTCTGAGGCTTTGGCGAAATGAGTTGAGGGTGTTTTCCCGATGGCTTCGATTTCTCTGTGAAGTAGGAGGTGAGGTCCTCGGCTGAGAGGGTGTAGGTAGAGTTTTGGGGAGGGAGGTGTGAAACAGTCATTGTGGAGAGTCAGGAGGGAGATAACTACAGGAATGTGGTAGGAACACCAGGCACTTCTGAAGAATAAGTTGGGTTGGTAATGGTGAATTTTTAGAGGTCCCAACCTGCTTCATTTTGTCTTTTTCTAGCAGGTCTGTTGTCTGGATGCAGGCAGAAAGCAGCAGATAGAGTGATTAATCTGGAACTGGGATTTTGCCAGACCAGGGCAATAAAGACAGAGGGTCAGGAGAGTTTAGGATATTGGCAGGAGAGTTCTTAAAGTGATGGAACGTGGAATTTATCTGGACTCAGAGAAGTCAGAGGAAGGTCACGGATGGCAAGAAAGTAGAGGTGCCAATGGACCAAAGGACCTAGAACATAGGTCCCAATGGACCTATGTCCATATGGACCAAAGGTCTCAAAGATGTTAAAAAACGGCTGTGTGGGAGTCTGAGATAACAAGCTGGGGAACCTGGAGGTGGTGACCAGAAAGCAGGGTGCTTTATTAGGTGATTTCCAGGTGATGGCAAGATCTAGGGTGTGACCTTGGGAGTGAGTGGCTGAGGCTGGGAAGCTGGTGAAGGGGCTGATGGGTCTGGGGGTAGAGTGAGCTGCCCATCTAGTCACTGATCTCCCCCAAAACAATGGACAGACTTGGAAAGGGAAGGATGTCTATGGGCAGATGCCAAAGGCTTCACTGAACAAGAAGGTGGTTGGTGATGATAAGGGGGAAGCAGAAATGCAGCCTGACTTTTAGGAAATTAGGGGAATAATGGTCTCTTAGAGAAATTACATTCCCTTGTACCTTAAGTATGTTCTCCAGAGTGAAAGGTCAGAAAAGAAAGTGGAAGGAGTCTTGAGAAGAGGTAATAGATATAGCACATGGTCAGAAGTCAGGAAATGTATACCTAGTCCTGATGACACTGACATGCTGTGTGACCTTGGGCAAGTGCTTTCCCCTCCCTGGGCCTCAGATTTTGCATCAGTAAAGATAGGTTGGGGGAACTGGCTAACCTAAAGCTCCCCAGTCGATGTTAGGGTGCCACAGAAGGGTTACAGGTGTGCTGAGACATTGACCCCCCTCCTTAGCCCTCGGGTCAGTCAGAGTCCCTGAGCTGCTATCATCGTGTCTGTGTGCTATATTGTGAACAAGAGGGCGGGGTAGCGTGGGCCAGATACTCTCCAGGGCCCCAGCCGTCTCTGACGTTCTGTTTGCGCATCTCTGGCACTCGGTCTTGGAAGAGGCTGCGGGGAGGCTGACAGAAGAACAGACAGGCTCCTGCTGCAGGCAGAAGTCCATCTGCTGGCAGAGATGGAAGCCAAGTTCCCAGCTCCCTCTTGCTTCTCCTCGCCTCTCTCCCAACACCAGCTGAGCGAGCTGTGATCCGCTCAGCTGCCCAGGTGAGGGGCAGGTGCATTTGTTCCTCTTCTGTCTGGTGGCTGGGTGGTCGCTGGCAGCCCCCTCAAGCCTCAGCAGCAGCTTATGAAAGTGGAGGAGCACTTCATCCACTTCCCAGTTCTAAAAACAGACTCACCATTTCTGAGGAGTCAGGCAGAATGTCTCATTGCACATGACCCAGACAGAGCCTTCACAATGCTGACCTTTCTCTTGGGGCCAGCCACTTCTCAGATATCCATGGAAGAGCCACTATGTGGCTGACCTTGGGCCACCCTGTCTCTGCCACTAGCCTTCCCTGGCCTCCCCCTCCACCTCCCGTCAGATGCTATATGCTTAGAGAATGCACAGGCAACCTAACCGCACCCTAACCATAAAATATTAGGAAAGACCAGCACCTGGCCCAGTACTTTGTACACAGTAGATACTCAGCAAATATTTACTGAATAAATGAAGACTATTCTCGAATACTTAAAAAAAGAAAACCCTACCAAGCCCACCAGAATTTTTAAAATTATTGATCACTTTGCTCCTGTTTATTGGAGTAGATAAAAGATTACTTTTTAAATTCTTTAATATTTATTGGTGCCTACTATATGCCAAGTATTGAAGTGTGAGCTGGTTTCACTTCCACAACCCTGTGAAATGGGTATGTAAATCCCATTTTACAGATAAGCAAACTGAGGCTCAAAGAGAGGTTAAGAGACATGTCCAAGGTCATAGAAGTGGTAGACAGCGGCCCCAGGATTCTAACTGAGATGCATCTAACTTTAAAGATGGTGCTCTTTTTCAGCACACCGGGCTGCCTCTCTGCCTAAACAGAGACCAAGATGGAGACAGAAGCAAAGGAGGCGGCAGCGAAGTGTGGAAGACTGCGTGGCACACACGCGAGCCTCCCCGCTGCCTTGCCCTGGGAAAGTGGTTTTGAGGTTGGGTAAGCTTTGCTGAAGAGAAGTGGAGAGGGTCAGGGCCTCGCTCATCTCTCCGCCTTTGATTGCTTGGCTGGTTCACCCACTGCCTATGCAATCTGGCATCCCGCTCAGCCACCACCTAGCTTGGTTCTCTGAGCGTGTGAGAGGCCAAGATGTGGCAAAGACCTGTCCTGTGGATATACCACCCCCGTCCCCTCCCCCACAAGGTGGGGAGACTACTGGGCCCAGGAAAGAGCCTTGCTCTCAGGGCCCAGGGAGCAGGCAGGAGACGTCAGAAAACACAAGAGGTCTGACCTGCACGGATGAACACGGCTGTCAGCCCCCAACGCCTGCCCGCCGCTGCCTGACAGGTGAGCAGCTGTGCTCGACATCTGTCTGTCCATCTGTCTCCAACTCAGGGGCCTGGAGAGAGCTGATGCTCCTCAGAGAGGGGAGGCCCTGGACCTGAAGCAGCTCCTTTACTGCAGATATTAATCAGCAGGGAATAGGAAGGGAGGGGAGGGAAGGGAAGTGTGCCTCTATCACCATCCCAAACTTGAACATTCTCCCCACTGCCAAGCCCCCCTCGCTCCCCCCCCACTAGCTCCCCTAGCTCTGTCTGCCAAGCTCTGCAAATCACCACACATGCCAATAAGTCATTAGAAACCAGAACGGCAAATGTGGGGTTGCCATGGAGACCAACACAGGGAGATGGCAGCCCTGGGGGCCGGCCAGTGGCTCAGGTGTGCTGTTGGGGAGAGCTGGGTAGGCCAAAACGCCTGGCAGAGGGGAGATAAGGCACTAACGGAGTGCTGACTTCAGGTGGGGCACTGGGCGCTCTGCCACCTCCGCTCCCCTCTCCCCCAAGGCCCTGTGTGCTACAAAAGGGCAGGTGCAGGAGGGCCAGGGGGCCAAGCCCCCTCCCTTCATAGAACTGCATCTCTGCCCAGAGGAGGTGGCTATGACCAAGCCCACCTGGGGACCAGCCCCAGGGTGAGGGAGGCGGACAGCCTTGAGCGACCTGAGCTGCTGGCCTATGTCTAGAGGAAGAAACCCCTCAGTGAGGGGCTGAGGGCAGGACCAACACTCAACCACTTTCTCCCATATTCCTGAATGTTAAACTCACTTGTGCCCAGTGCTGAGCATAGCACCCGGCTCTTCGTAGGTAAAAGCACACACATCTTTGCTGCAGATGGATAAGCGGATGAGAGAACGAACGCGGGTGAACACCCGAGATTTCTGACAGGACAGGAGCAGGTCCTGGACTGAGTCTACCAGTTCAGTGTGACCTCTGACAAAGCCACTTCTCTCTGGGCCTGTTTCATCGTGGTGAAAATGACCAGACTGTGTTTCACACAGTGTATTTCAAACTGGTTCTTCAGAGCCTCGGAGTTCTGAAAGCGATTCCTCCAGGGTCAAGGGTCAGGAGGAGGCCAAGTAGTGGAGTTCTGGTCCACTGGCTTTGCTTCAACTACAGCACCCTGTATTAATTCCTTGTTGTTGAGGTAACATACTACCATAAATTTAGTGTCTTAAAGCAACATAAATTTATTATCTACAGTTTGAAAGGTCAGAAGTCCAAAATGGGTCTCACTGGGCTAAAATCAAGGTGTTAGCAGGTGTGTGTTCCTCCGTGGAGACTCCAAGGGAGAATCTGTTTCCCTGCCTCCTCCAGCTTCTAGAGGCTGCCGCATTCCCTGGCTCACAGCCCCTTCCATCTTCAAAGCCAGCAACGGCCAGTCAAGTCTTTCTCATCACTCTGACACTGACTTCTGCCTCCCTCTTCTACATTCAAAGGACTCTTGTGATTACATTGGGCCCAGGTGGATAATCCAGGATAATCTCTTTATGAAGGTCAGCTGATTTGCAACCTTAATTCCCTTTGCCCTGTAACATAACAAATTTACAAGTTCTGGGGATTAGGAGGTGAGCACCTTCGGGAGGCCATTATTCTGCCTACCACACATATAGCTTTGTCTTGAAATATGGATCAATTTCTAGAAATGTTTGAAAGCCACATGACCAGAGGACTCAGTTGCCATCAGTTTTAAATGCTATGGCCTGGACTCCTCCTTTCCTACCTGGAGGATCCTTACAAGGAAATTCAGAGGAACTCTGGGGTCTGCCCATTGAGTGTGAATGCTGGCAGGCTTAGGCTGTCCTGGTGTGGTGTGCAGAGAGGTGGGTCTCTGTGTCCACCAGAAAAGAGGTCTTCAGGGAGGAAAGCATGAGGGCTGTTTTGGAGAACCCCCCAGTCTCAATTTTCTCCCCTCCCTTCCCTCTGCACCCATGTATTCAGATTACCCTGCAGTCATCTGTTCTTGTCTTTACTTCCAGGTAAGGTCAGATGGAGCTGTGTGTGCATGTGCACCCACGCATGCATGTGAATGATCCTCCCCCATCAGACTGGGTGATCCCTGAGGCCATGTCCTTGTTTTCCTTTGCTCCCCATTACCCGTCCCCATCCCTTGGCACTGCACCTGGTGCAAAAGGTGTACTGATTTGACAGTAAAAAAATTGAGACAGTGGCCCTTCTAACCACATCGTGACCTTCAACACTGTCCCTTCCTAAATCCATCCAGAGGAGCCCCAAGATTATTTGTAATGAACTCCAGAAACAGTACCCAAGTTCAGAAGGCATGGGTTTTAGAATCTTCCTGCTAGCACATTTCTAGGCCCACAGTGATCAGCACTTGCCCCTGGGGGAGATGGTGGCCTCGCGTTCTCCTCCCACATAGCATAACCTCTGTCCTCACCTCTGCAAGATACTCTCTGCTGACTGCCTGGAACCCAGTGGGGTTGAATAACCAGATTCTTATGAGAAAGGTGCCCTAGCTATTAATCACAGCCCTCGTGTTTTATGATTTTATGCAAATTACTCACCCCCTCTCAGCCCTTTTTTCCCCCTTGGTATAAACCATTCCCATTCCTACTTCTATTATATGTCCCAAGGGATCCTGGAGAAGAAATGTGATGCAGGAGGGGAAAGCTATTCTTTGGAGGTACGGCCCTGGGGAGATTGAGGAGAAAAGGAACAACATTTACTGGGCTTCTACTTTGTAGCAGGCACTGTACGCAGATTAGCTCATTTAATGGGGTGGTTGAGAATCAGGGCTCTGATGTGGGGCTGAATTCTGGCTCTGCCACTTGCTGGCCTCGGGCAAGCTACTTAATGTTTCTCAGCTTTGGTTTCCTCAATGGTAAACTGGGGGAAAATAACATCTACTGCACAGCGTTCTGTGGATTAAGTGAGATAAATGCAGTAACGCTTTTGGCACCTCATAAGCACTCAAGAACTTAGCTCTTATCATTAGCAACCCTATGAAGTAAGTGCTATTAACCTAGATGTATAGGTACGGAAACTGAGGCTCAGAGAACCTAAGAAACCGCCCAAGGGCATATGGTTACAGGAGGGACTCTAACCAGCTCTGGTTCTAGCTCCTCTGGATTGCAGGCAAGCCCCAGGCTCAGGCCTGCATCGTGGAGGTGGCTGTGCCGGGGAGCCTCGGGGATAGAGCTGGTGGGCCCTGCTTCCTCAGGCTGCTGAGGGCCCAGCGGAGGGAGAGCAGACCATCAAGCAGAACGCTTAGCCCTTGTGACTCTTGGCTCCGGCTCTCTGGCTGGGGGCTGGGAAGGCGCCACCAATGCTCCCACTCCACCTCAGGGCAGTCTCTCTCCACACTCCAGAAGGAAGCCCAACCCCCAGGACCCAGGCGACCTCTCTCAGGGAAAGAGAGACTCACCCCTCATGGGGGACGGATGCTCTTTTGGGCAGAATTTCATTTCCATTTTGCCATACACGAAACTAATTGGAATGTTCTACGAGTAACCTACCATAGAGGAGCTCAGGCAGTGAGAGGAAGGGAGAAGAGAAGCTGGCTGCAGACAGGGTAGAAAAATGGAGCTCAAGGGAATTCCAGAGAACTGGGCCCCAGACAACAGGGGGCTGAGTGGGGGCTGGTGGATGGCACCAGATTAGAAGAGAGCACATCTATGAAAACAACTCGAGAGCTGGAAACGGGACCCGAGAAGAGCAAGAGCGCTTCAAGGGACAGAGATCAGCTAGCTCTGCAAAAGAGAGGTCCAGAGCACTGGCCAACGATTTCCATTCTCTAAAGGGCTGCTCTCCTGTTTCCTGAGAGAATGAAGGGGACACGAGAAACCTGGGTGATGGGGAAGGGGCTGCTCCAGAGACAAAACGGCTACCCTCGGCAGCTTACGCACCTGCTGCCTTACTCCCACCCACGTGCCCTCCCCTGGCCTGGCTACCCTTCCCCACACCCACAAGTTCCCCTCCTGAGAATCCTCCTCCCCTCTGCAGATCCAAACCCCACCCGGTTTTCAAGGCCCCAATCAGCTGCACCTCCTCGGGGAAGCGTTCCCTATACACTCCCACACAGAGCTCACAGTTCTGGTAACATTTATAGTCTAAATCACACAGTTTAGCGCTTGGTTTTAAATACTGTCTGGTATTATTCCCTCCTTATTTCTTGTGAGTATAAGTTTTGCCTTTCCAGCTGATTGGTAGGTTTCCTTACCAGTAATGAGTGTGTCTTATGCTTCTTTTTATTCCCCCCAACCCCCCACTGCCTAGGAGGCAATGCCCATCATGTGAGGACTTGGTGGGTCAATACTGATTGACTAAATTAGCTTCAATGCCTGGAAAACTTCTTGACCAGCCACCTAAGTAAAACGCAGAAATGGATGGCCCAAACCTTGGGGTTTTAAACGGTCAGGTTATATCACCCCTGCCCTAAACCCTGCAAAGCCTCATCTTACTCTGAGGAAACAAACTTCTCACCCCAGCTCCAGGCTCTCCAAGATCTGGCCTCCTCAAACCCAACCAGGCACAGCCCTGCCTCTGACCCCTTGCACCTACAGTTTCCTCTGCCAGGCGTGCCCTTACCATCTGCCTCCACTTCATCTTTACTCATGTCATCTTCTCAGCGAGTTTGCCCTGTATAAAGCTACAAAGTCTCCTCTTCCTAACAATACACTCTTATCCCCCTTCCTGGCTTTATTTTTCTTTTTAGCACTTGCCACTTTCTAATACAGTTGACACTTGAACGATGTTGGGGATCGGGGCACTGACCCTCTCTCTGCACAGCTGAAAATCTGCATATAATTTACAGTCAGCCCGCTATATTTGCAGTTCCTCCATATCCACAGATTAAACCAAGTGTCGTGTAGTGCTGTAGTACTTACTATTGGAAAAACAACCCACGCAGTTGTAACCCGTGTTGTTCAAGGGTCAACTGTACTATTTACTCTATCCTCAGACAATAAAATATAAGCTCTAGAGATCTCTGGTTGCTCATTGTTATCTATACGCCCAGTGCCTGGCACGGATGCTTCATAAATCCTTGTCGAATGAAGAGACCCCAGCCCCACCCTGGGCCTGCGATGGCCAAGGCACAGCTGTGCTCAGAGATGGGCAATGGACAGGAAATTCTGTAGGTTCCCCCTAGATGTGGGATTCCACCATTTCACCCCTGGGCCAGCTCTGGGGAAACACTTTCTGAGGTTCAGAGGCCTGGAGCTGTGTGAGCCCCAGTGACCTTCATCCCATTGGGAGGTCTGTCCAAGAAGTAGAAGGTGAGGGGGTGGGGGTGACTGCCAGGCAAGGTAAAATGTCAAGTCCCTCCCTTCCGTGTGCACAGCTTTTAGGTTCCTAGTGTGCCCGACAGCCAGCCCTCTGTGGTCTCTCCATCTCCTGGGCATCACAACCCTTGCCCTCCCAGGCCAAAGACAGACACTTTCGTCACCTGCCTCTGATGCTCATTGTGAGAACGCTTTGTAAAGGAACACAACCTTCCCTGACTTTCTTCTCTCCTCGCCCCTTTCCTCCCCCTACCCGCCCGCTCCCCCCCCCACCCCGGTAGAATGAGGGAAGACAGACTCGCCTTTCCTGGGGTACCTGTGCTGGTTGCCTAATAATTGCTGCCCCTTCTTCCACATGTTTGCTCTTGAAGGATCTGCCCCGTGAGATGTTTGTAAATAGGAACAATTGCACTTGTTCTTCCCAAGACACAGGATTCTCCCTTGTTAGAGACACCCCACTGACAGTGCTAATCTCAAGCCTTCCCCACCTCCCTCCGCCTCATCTGGGGTCTGCAGCCCACTCTCCCAGAAGTCAGTTGGACATGAGTCACTGGGAGAAGACATCTCCCAGAAGTCACCTGTGCATTGGTTCCCACTACTGTGGTCCTGGGGACTGACTCTTAGGGTGCAGCTTCTGAGGCCACTAGCTCCATGTGGCCTCCGAGGCATTTAGTTGAGGCAGAGGAAACAATGTTGGTTCTCCAGGAGCTGTGACCTCTGGGAGGAAAAAGAAGGGAACCCCTCTCTGAAGGTCCCAAAAGGGGGACAGGCAGCCCCTGGCTTGGACAGGACTTGGGGAGCTTCTTACTGTGGGGGGGGGAGAATGGGCAGGATGCCCCCAGAGCACCCTCGAGGCCCAAGGGACACTGGATTCTGGGGGTGTTAAGGAGAGGAGCCCACCGGTCAGAAAGAAGGTTAAGTCCTCCCTCGGTTTTTTCTAGCTACATGCCCTTGAGCAAGTTATTGAACCTCTCTGAGTCTCAGTTTCCTCATGTTTAAATTAGAGATAATAAGAGGACCTACCTAATGGGGTATTTTTTGAGGACTTAATGGGAAAATGTAGGTAAAGCACATAGACAGTGCCTGGCACATGGTAAGTGCTCAATAAATGCCAGCTGCTATAATTAGTGCCATTACAATGTGCAAGGTGGAGTCTGAATAACAGTTAGTGCCCCAGGAACCCTCTGCCTGCTCTTCCTCTTGTAATTCACTTCAAGACCATCAAATGCTGAGCAGCAGGGAAGGTGTGGGTGGAAGAAATGTACAGAGAGAAACTGAATTCTAAACCAAGCCTGGGTCAACTCACCTCCTAAAAGGCAGGTCCCTCAGGCCAAGGTTTCTCTTGGGTCCCCAGGAAGCTCAAGAAGCCAGAGGACAAGGGCCATGGCAGCTCTGGGTTTGGAGCAGAGACTGCTCAATGATGGATTAGAACATTTAGGAGGCTAAGGTCATGAGACCAATCTCAGCAGGGATGTACCAGGTCCCCTGCCCAAAGGCCAAATTTTTAGGCTGGAGAGTGTGGGGATGTTCTGGGCGACCTGCCAGCCCCACTGGAAACTCAGCTCCAAGCATGGGGAACAAAGAGGCTGAGGGAGGATGTGTCCGAGATGCTCCTGGTATCTATAGAAGGCGACACACACACAACACTGCCCCTCTCCACACACGATTCCTGGGCCCCAGGGTTTCCGGTCCCACCACTTCTGCCCGGTTGACTCCTTTTCAAGGCTTGCCCCAATATCATGTCCTTTGATGACCATTTCCTAATCTGCCGACAGAGGCAGTCACCTCTTTATCTGCTTATCCCTATATTATAGTACTTGTTTCATTATTGTAAGACTGACTCCCCCATTTAAGAATAATATTTATCTGGCAGTGCATGTATTAACTCATTTAATCGTCACAACAACTCTATGAAGTAGGTACTAGTATTATCCCATTCATAGATGAGGAAACTGAGGCACAGAGATGTGAGATAACCTGCCCAACGTCACCTGGCTAGAAGTGGTTTATTCGAGCCGCAGCTGTGTGGCTCTAGAATCTGTACTCTTTTTTTTTTGTTTTGCAGTACGCGGGCCTCTCACTGCTGTGGCCTCTCCCGTTGCGCAGCACAGGCTCCGGACGCGCAGGCTCAGCGGCCATGGCTCACGGGCCCAGCCGCTCCGCAGCATGTGGGATCTTCCCAGACGGGTGCACGAACCTGCGTCCCCTGCAACGGCAGGCAGACTCTCAACCACTGTGCCACCAGAGAAGACCTAGAATCTGTACTCTTACTGTCGACTCCTAGAAGGCAGGGGCAACACCTGATTTGTCTCTGTCCCTAGCACCTAGCACAGGGCTGAACGCACAGCAGGTACTTAGAAAAGATAGGCTAAGCATACGCCTGCATAAGGCTAACATGGTGAATGTCCAGCCTTTATGCTGTGGGACAGAGAGACCAAGGCCCTCCGGAAAGTATCAGATAAAGGCATCCTTCTTATTCACCCTCTCTTAGCAATCCCACCGCACACTGCTGTCTGTCCTGCCCGTTGTGTCTTTTCGTGCATGTCTCCTGCCTTCTGGTTTTTGTTTCTGTTTATCTCCTGCCTTTGTCTGTTCCTAGGTCACTCTCCCCCTTTCCTGTCCCACCCAGCCTCCATCCATTGTCCCTGTCCTTCTCTGTAGTTCTTGCAGGCTTGAAAGCCTCCCACCCCCATTCTTTGCCTTGGAGCTTTTCTAGAATCCAGACTTGCCCAAGGAGGCTGAGAACACCAATGACGTTGACTCATTAGACTGGCCATGGACCAAGCTCCTACACAATGACCCTGAATGGAAATTTCTCATCAATTCTACTTAGATGCTGTGTGTGTGTGTGTGTGTGTGTGTGTGTGTGTGTGTGTGTGTGTGTGTGTGTGTGTGTGTGAGACTGCCTGCCTAGTTTGTCACAGACATGTGGGGGATCAGAAAGATCCATTGCCCTCCCTGCCTCCTCTCCCAGGGTCCCAACTCCTCCAGGAAGCCTTCCAGGATCCCATGAGAAAGCTTATTCATGCAACCATTCACCAAATCCTTATATATTTTAATATTGAGGAGACAAGGCATGCTCCTGAAAAATTCGGTTAAAATGTAATCTTCAGATTACTGTATAAGTTACCAGATGTCACAGACATAGGGGCCAAGTGAACTGCAGATAATCAGTGATTTCAATATGGAGACCACTGTGACCTGGGACAAGTAGTTTATCCTCTCTGGTCCTCAATTTCCTCAGCTATAAAGCAGATAATTCAGAATTTAGAAGGTTATTAGGAGGATTGAATGAGATAATTTCTGTAAAGCTCCTGACAGACTGGAGCTTATAGGTACTCAATAACAAATATGTTTCTTTCTCCCTTTTCCATCTAAAGCACTGGCCTTCTACTCAGCCCTCCCAGATAAATGGTGAGATATGAACTGGTCCATCCTTTGAGGTCAGAAATGTCTTAAGGACAGGATGACCCTGGGTCTGTAAGCTTTGCAGTAACTGGTTTACTGTAAGATAGGCCTGTCATGTTAGAGGTCACTCAGTATGATAAAGATGACAATTTACTAGGATTGTTCACATGCATCCCCCACTGACCCTACAAGTAGTGGGTCTTTGAAACAGCCTGGTGAGCACAGACCTAATCAGCTGGGGAGTCCAGATACAACTTTGGTTCTGCCCTGAGATATAAAGGTTTGTTTAACTGCTGTATCCTCAGCTCCTAAAATAGTGCTAAGCACAGAGTAGGTGCTCAATAAATTGTTGAATGAATAAATTTTTTTTAAAGCAATGGATTTCCTTTCCCCTTTCTAATAATAATAATAAAAAAGAGGGGGCTTCTCTGGTGGCGCAGTGGTTGGGAGTCCGCCTGCCAACACAGGGGACGTGGGATCGTGCCCGGGTCTGCGAGGATCCCACATGCTGCAGAGCGGCTGGGCCCATGAGCCATGGCCGCTGAGCCTGCGCGTCCGGAGCCTGTGAGAGGCCCGCGTATCCCGGGGGGAGGGGGGAAGAGGGTAGGTAGGAGGGGCAAGTGGTAAGATACAGGAGTCCTGCAGGGGGAATGCAGCTGCCAGGCCCTCCACCCAGGCTCCTCCTCTGCAAAGGGGGTACAGCAAAGCTAACAGTGCATGTGTTCCCACCATCAGGATGCTTGGGAGCCAGGAGCCAAATGCACACGCCTGGCTTGAGGTTGAAGCGGCAGTTTACAGAAGAGACGGGGCAAAGGTGGAGACAGACCTGGAAAGGAGGGAGGGAGAAGTCTGGGGAGAGGACGAGAGTGAGAGAAGAGTGAGAGCAGTCTGAGGGGAAAGGGAGAGGAAGAGATGCTTGAGCGGGAAGTGAAGAGTGAAGGAGAAAGAGGAGGAGGAAAGAGGCGAGGAGGCACAGGAAATAAAGAATGAGGAGTGGAGAGGAATGGTGGAGAGTTACAGAGGAAACCTGCTGTCGCAGCCTGGGTGGAATTCGTCTTAGCAGACCTCTGAGTCCCCCCTGCCATTCAGTGTCTTCTTTGGGTTGGGCTGTGCAGGGGGAGGCTGTAGATTTGGGGGTGCTCCTAGATGCCAGGTGTCTGCCAGACCCTGGGCAGGTCTCAATCCCTGAAGCCTGAGGCCTTTAGTTCCATCCTTTCCAAATAATGAGGTCTCATCCCAGGTCTAGAGGGACACCCACTTCCCATCTCCCATGGGAAGGAGGAGACTCAGTGTGAGCCAAGCCCAGGGGAAGGAGAGTGGTCTAGAAGGCTCAGATCCCTAGCTGTGTTCTCTTTCCGTCTTCTCCCCATAAGGACACTTGGCCAGCCAGGAAAGTGGGTCAGGCCACCCACATGTGACTTTTTTCTAATAACAGCAGAGCCCACAGGCAAGGGGGCCTCCGTGCCCTGTACACAGCCCTGCCCATCCCATGCCCAGTGCTCTTGTTGGAGGGACCTTTAAGGAACAGGGGGCAGTGGGAGGGGATCCCTGCCTTCTCATTCAGGAAGAGGACATGGGCCAGAGCCCACCCCAAGCTGGCGGGGAAGGGGGAGCCTGCCGTCTGCCAGGGTGTGTGGAAAGACCCAGATCTCCCCACGATGGTGACCAAAGCTGGCAGGGAGCCGCCTCTACTCCCCTGACCTGGGGTGTCTGTCTTCTCTACCACCGCACCTTCTGGGGTCTTCAAGTAGGGGGCCCGACGGGTCCGTTTCTGGCAACTGAGCGCTGCGCCCAGCCCAGCCCCTCCAGACCCTGCAAGGTGCCCTATTAGAAGCTGCGTTGGTTCTAGCAGACCGGAGCTGCGGCAGCCTGAAGAACAGAGCACAAAGCGCAGCTGACATCCTCCTTCCTGTTCCTTTGATGGGGAAGCAAGGACAAGGACAGAGGGGGAGCACAGCAACAACCCTAGGGCCCACCCTCAGGATCCAGGTCTCCCGCAGCTCTTGAGCTTCTCAGCTCAGCCCTAATGGGGCTCAGGTTCCCCTCACCTGGCGGCTCCCCGCTGGCTGGGCCGCCGGAGCCTGCGCCGCCCTTCGCCTGCATGACAGACGCACCACCTGTGGCTGGCCAACCCCTCCCGTCGGCTGGGTGCCGCGGTGGGCCCGAGCTGGCCTTCCACTCCCGGGGCCCGCAGGCTGAGCCCGGGGCCGGCCCATCCCCCACCCCGAATGTCCCAGCCCAGGCTGCACACAGACCACTGCCACCTGGGAAAAGGCAGGCTCCGGGTTCCAGATACTTCGGACAGACACCAAGGCCACCTTGGACACCCAAGCTCCAAGGAAGGGAAAGTCCCCGGGCTCTGGAGCGCTTCCCCTGGCGAGCCCGCCCCCGTCACGCCCTCCCTAACCTTTGCCACCTCGCGGCTCCGCAACATCTCAGGGCCCCGCTCTGCCCAGCAACAGTTTGGGGCGGTTCGGGCCTCTCCGGTGGATTCAGGCCCGGACGCCCCCTCCTCGGGTCCAGCCTGAGCAGTCGGCAACCGTCTTTCCAGTCTCCAGCCCTCCTTCCCTCTCCCCTCGCGGCCGCCTCCCCGCCCGATTCCCCGGCTCCCTTACGGGCGTCGCGGCAGAAGCCCGCCCCTCCCCTTGCGCCCGCCCGGCCCAGCGGCCCCCCGCCCGCGCGCCCGGGGTCGCGAGCCGCACACTCACCTCCGGCCGCCGCCTGCGCCGCCGCGCACCGCTCCGCTCCGGCCCGGGCTGGGCTGAGGAAGACCAGTCCGCCCCTCCCTCTGCGCGCCGCCCGCGCAGGCCGGGGTGGGGTCGCGGGCGCCTCCCCGCCGCGGAGTTTTCCTGGGAGTGGTCCCGAGGCAGAGCTGGGTTAGGGCGCCGGCAGAACAACCACCTTCCCACCCGCGCCGCGCCCGGGCGTCCGGCGGGAGGCTGGCGACCGAGATCGTTCGCTCCTTCCGCTCGCCGCCCGTTCGCGAGTGCAGCGAGCAGGCCTCCGCGGCGCCTCGCGTCCCTCCGCGCGCCCCTCCCCCCCGGCTTCTCGCTCGCTGCTCCGCCGCTCTCCCAACCTCCCCAGCCCACTCCGGTCGCCTTCTCCCATTCTGCCTGCCACGCCATCCCCCACCCCCTCCAGTCCCGCTGCCATTTTAACTCCAGAGTGGCCAGAGGCCCCTTTCCCTAACACATACACACACACCAGAGGGAGGAGTTGGGTGGGGCCAAATGCTGAGGCTTGAGCGTCTGGGGCCGTGGTGTTCTTGTGCTTTCACACGCAAGGCTTGTCTGAGAGAGGAAGGGAGCACAGCGCGTGGATCTGAGAGGGGAAAGGGAACGGCTCTTCTGATATTGCCTCTTACTCCCTTGTAAAGGCCAGGAGGACGGAGGAGAAATTCAGCAGCTTTTAGAGCACAGGTGCAACTCATAAGCATATAATTTTTGCTTTGCGTGGTGTTATCCTCCCCCAAGTTAACAGCGGACTAAGGAATGCAGAGTGGGTTAGAATTTGTCCATGGGTACGGGTACCGCTCATCCTAAAGAACGGTATGGAATATCCACCCCACCCCCACCAGTTCTCATGCCCTTCCAGCATTGCCCCCTGAAATGGGCAGCTCTGGCTTTCTGGAAGATTCCATCCTGGCCCTTAGCAAAGATATCAATCTCCATAGGTGTTAGGCAGGAACTGGCAAGCCCACGCAGGGGCTTGGCTTTGGGGGATGCCCCTCTTGCAGGCTGGGCGTTGTGAACGCTGGGAAAGGAGAGCAGGATGCTGAAGGCGGGTGCTGGGCTGCTACCTGGTGGCTTAGAAAGGCTAGGACACCGCCACTGGTCGGTGCTTAGGAGAGGGCGTCTCCTACTGGAGCCAACTGCCTGAGGCCCATGCCTTAGTGGGGCCTTGAACCTGGACCACTCAAAATGGACGTGACAAGCTCAGGTCCATGGCAGGCCACACCCTACTGGTTCTGGTTCTGACCAGAGCCTGCAGAAACAACCATAGGGGAGTAGGTGGGGTG
Source organism: Kogia breviceps (assembly GCF_026419965.1). Lineage (NCBI taxonomy): Eukaryota > Metazoa > Chordata > Mammalia > Artiodactyla > Physeteridae > Kogia > Kogia breviceps. The sequence goes on along the minus strand of NC_081310.1, from coordinate 66,148,030 downwards.
GAGCCCAAGGGATGGGGAGTCCTGCCAGGAGTGGCATCTGGTCTGCCTTCCTTCATCCAGGGCTTGAGCTCAATGCCTCCTGTGAGCTGAGCTTCAGAGAGAACAGGGACAGAGCTTTCTAGCTCTGTCTTCTCCAAGGGCACAGCCGGTGGTAGCTCCATGCCTGGAGGCTTTTATCAAATCGGCTTGAAGGTCTGTGTGTTCTGTACGCACAGAGGGGTTTCTCACCTTCATGTATTCAATAAGCACATATTAAGTTCTCATTGTACCTCCTAAGCCACTCCCATGCCCCCACCCTCCACCCCTGCTGTGGGGCGTAATGGCCTCAAGGAGCTTAGAGGGACAAGTTGGAACTATATGAAACACATTTTAACATTTCAAGGCAAAGGAAGTGCCGTAGAAATACAGAAGGAAAAAGCTGTTACAGGTTAGGGTTATTCATGAAAGCTTTTATGGAGGAGTTGAGCTTCAAGCTGAGCCCAGATGGAGGGACAGGTGAAACTGGCAGAGAAAACAGGGACTAGCAAATGCAGAATGCAGGAAAGTGGAGACCAGCAGAGCAGAATGGATTGCCTGGTAGGTAGGGGGCAAGGGAGGGAATTTATAGAGCTACGATTGGATGCCAGGCCTTTTCACACATCTCCCTCATTTTGTCCTCTGAGTTGACTCTTACCCCATTTAACAGACAGGATAATGGACGCTCAGAGAGTTTAAGATCTACAGGCATAATTTGAACCCTCTTCTTGGAACCACAGTGCCCTTGCTATAACACCATATTGGGTCTGCAGAGTGGGAGTAGCTGATGAAGAGCCTGAATTTCCAGGCTGAGCAGTCTAGCTGTGGCCCAGTGCACAAATGATTTGGGATGAAAGAGGCTGGAAGATGGGAAGCTAGTGAGGAGGCTGTTGTAGGAAAAAAGGGGAGGGCAGCAGTGAAACTGGAGAGTAAATGCAATAGGCCTTTGTAAGGAAGACTTGGTAGAACTTTGACACTGACTAATTGAGTGAAAGGGGTCAAAACTTGACTGTAAACTTTTGAGCATGAGTGTTGGGGTCCCTTGTCAATTCACCATCCCGAGAGACCATATCAGTGTATTCAGACTGATCATGAAAAGGAGGAAATGTTACCAGTCCTTTTACCAGCTCAGCGATACTCCAGTGCCCCAGCCCCCCAGCACCTATGCATACTGCATAGAGTGTCTTAGCTCCCAACCTAGATGGTAAACTTCTGGAGGGCTAAGACTGTCCCACACAGCATCGAGTCAAGACTAGTGCCTTATAGTAGATGCTCAATAACTGATTATTGAAGAAAAAATGGGGTAAAAGCAAGTAACATTTGCCAGTTGGCTGGTTCCTAAGTGGCAGACCCTGTAAGACACATAAGAGATAAGGGAATTGTATCGTCTGTGGGTGATACAATAAGATCCCTTATGTAGGTAGAGAGTGTGGCCCCAGAGCAGTGGTCTTCAGGCTTAAGCATCATCTAGAGTGTGTGAACAAATGCAGACTCACAGGTCCTACCCCAAAGTCAGATTCTGCAGGAATCTACAGTTTGACAAACTCTCTAGGTAATTCTGATTCAAGTGGCTAGATGAACCCTGCTTTGAGACACACTGGCCTGGCGTGCCCATCACTCTCTGATCTCTCCTGCCTGGGCTCAGCAAGTACAGAGCCCTGTATTCTGGATATTGGGGAACCCACAGTGAAAGGAGGGCACAGGGTCCCTGCCAGAGGCAGGTTCACGGAGAAGCTGATGAAGCTTAAGCTTTATCATTATTCACTTGCAGGGATGAGGGGAGGGGAGGCTGGTTTGCAAACAGGAAGCATTTTCATGCAAGCATTTCTGGTGAACTGAATGAAGAGGTGTCATAAGGAAGGGATCTGAATTTCCAAGCCTTACATAAATTATTGTGATCTTTCTAGTTCTAAAGAAATATCACCATTGGGCCTAATTTTGAATTTGTTCTTTTTAAGAGGGCCCCACAAAACCTGGCTCTTCCCCTGGCCCCTGCCTTCAGGGAGCTCCCAGGATCCACGGACAGCCTTGGAGCACAGAGAATCAGAAAGGCAAGAGGACACTGCAGATGGCAGAGCTGTGTGGCACTGCAGGGAGTCCTCAAATTTATCTTGGGTTATATTCCTGGAAAAGGTACTGCAGGTAAAATGATGTAGGTTGAATCTGGTTTTGCCCAGAAACAATGTGATAATGGAAATTACAATCCTCACCAAGGTCCTGGTGCCCAACTTTTTATAGGAATAAGTATAAATACCATATTTAATCAACTGTAAATGATACACCTGCACTATGTATTTGTTAAATTGAATTTGAATATATAAAACAGCTAAACTGGGCAATATGGTAACCAAATCCCATTCTGTTTAACGTAACGTATTCAAAAGATTCCTGGGAGAGATGCTCTTGTGGAGGGAAGGAGGGAGCCATGGAGAAGACTGGAGATGACCCCCCCCTTCCCTTCATTCGGAATCTGTTTAGGCAAGAGGGAGACTCTCAGAGGTCTGAAGCTGGGGGACAAGGGTTTTGTGCCCCATGGCAATCTGAAAACAGCCCAACCAGGCAGCATCATTTGTGGGTACACCTGGCCAACTCTGAAGTGCATATGTCTCTTAAGACAAATTAAGGGCTGCCTACATGCACAGCCCAAATTGGGGACATTTGAGAGGGATTTGAGTACATGAAGTTGGATGAGGGTGATCTGGGATGGCTTTCTGGAGGAGGAAATTTTTGAGAGGATACTTGAAGGCAGGAGAGGAGAATGGTTAGTCTTCCTGAGAGGTCAGTGTCAGGGACCCTCAAAGACCTTTTCATTTGACTCTTAACCCACCTCATTGTGTAACCCATAGGTTGCCAAGAAGACTTTGTCCCAAGGTGCCCGTCTCTCACCTCCCATCTACTTCAGTGTTTCTCAAACTGCAAGTGGAGACCCATTAGTGAGTTACAATAAGAATTTTTTTAAAATGACATAGAATAGGATAGAACATATTTCATTAATACTTTTGTTCCAGTTTCAGGAAATGTTATGTGTGTACTATGTCATGGTGTTCAATGTATTTCTTGCCATGGGTCTCCATAAAACCTTGGCTATTTATTCCCAAAGTCTGCAAATAAGATACTTATGAGATATCTCACATGTTAAGAGTAAAGTATTTCTCAAATCCAGCCTTTTCACATGGCCTTACTTCCGTGATTTTCTTCTTTTCCAATCAGACTCTGTTCATTTCTGAACATTTTATTTCAGAAATGGTTGACAGGGCAAAGAAACCGGGACTCCATGTATCCTAATCCTGTACTTTTATCTTTGCACTGTCTCTGACCCCTATATTTTCTTTCTTATTTTCTCTCAGAGAAGGAAGTCTTTATGGTCTTATTGCCAATATTTGAATTAGTTCCAACATAGGTCTTAGAGCTCATAGGGCTCTCCAGAGATCATTCCTAAGGTCTGTCCCAGCAGCCAGTGCGTGGGTCTATTTTTGCTTTGTAAACTCAAGCTTCTGAAACTGTGTGTGCAACAGAATTACCTGGGGAACTGGTTAAGATGCACTTTCCTGGATCCCATCCATAGATCTGAAGTGGGGCTCCTGAACTGCAATTCTGACCAGTTCTTTAAGTGATTCTGAGGACCACACTTTGAGAAACACAATTTATAAACCATGGAGAAAATTCAGCTCCTTCCAGGAAACTTTCTCCCATTCACTCCTGATTCTGATCACTCCACTGTTTCCCTTCTGCAGGAATTGTCTTGTTTATGCCACTTTATGTTTATTTGCCATCATTTGCACTTTGTCTGAAAAGTTATTTTATCTGGGCATCCTGCCTTCCTACTTAAATTATTAGCTCCCCCAAGGAACTGTATCATTCATTACTATTTCCCCAGAGTACCCAGCAGAGGACCTTGCTCATGGCAGATTTCTCATGTGCTCTCTGTGCACAGGACAAAGTCCTCCCATGTATCCCCCTGACCCTCTCAGCCCCTAGCCCCCTGGGTGGTAGTCTCTACCCTGGAGTGCTCAGGGCAGGGGTAAGTGTCTGAGTTGTTCCCTGGATCAAACAGTATTATTGATTGGGTGATTTCAGCTCTGTCTGACTTTGTCCTTTCCATCTCACCTCCATAGGTTTAGAGAGAAGTGAATCGGTAAAAACTAATGAGTCCAGATGACCCCCCTGGGATAGTAGCTTCATCAAAGGCTATTACATGCTCCCCACCCAGAAACGCACTAAACAGCAGAGGCAGAGGGCTGAGCAGCAAGGCTAGAACCAGAATGAGGCAAGCTAGCTGCCTAGGGAGCAAGATTTAAGGCAGCGCTTACTCTCAGGTGCTGACCCTGCACGTGCAGGACCCTAAGAGTGGACACCTCCTTAAATTTCGGCTCTAGGCACCTTTCCTCAACCTAGTGCCAGTCCTGCTAAGCAGCCTAAAGCAAGTATCCTGGGCCCCAAGTCTTGACACTTAAGCCTTAAAATGGATGGAAGGAAAGGGGGCTGAGGAAGACGTGGCCTGGACACTGTCCTATTCCTAGATTAAATGGTTCTTCAGGCAGAGGTCAGCTTGGTCCATTCTCCTGCCCCAAGACATTGTCCTGCATGATAAGCAACTTGGATAGAATTGACTCTAAGCTCCTGATTCTGCTCAGGGAGCGGTCAGCATGTGGTCTCACTTGGTCCTTATGAGCTCCACAGCAGCTAGTCTCCAGCTAGGAAGAAGCTCAAACTCGACTCAGTCCCATGTCCTCTGGTCGAAGTCCACTGGGTTTTTTTGTTGTTGTTCTTCCCTTTTCTTCCCCCTCTACAACTCCTCTGCCTCTCGTGGAAGACATCCCACAATCCCAGAGAGCCACTTGTCAAAGGGATTAAAATCTTCACTGCCAGAAAACTCATCCTCATGTTTTATCCTTATTGCTCCTCCTACCACAAACCACATTTCTTCCTGTTTCAACCTCAGGGGGGTTGAAGAACAGCCTGTCACTGGTCACCAGCCTCTGTATGTGGGAATCCCGGGTCCTTTGGCATTGTGAAGTCTTTTCTGTCTTCTTTTCCTCGGGCACTGAAAACTCATCTTTGCTGGGGGGCTTCTTTTCTTTTCTGGGAGAAGAAAAATTATAAGGAGAGGAAGGAGGAGAAAAGTAGGAGAAAGAAGAGAGTTGAGGATGTAAATTAGTGCCACCTCTTCCTGAGCTGAGGGAGACTGATCTGCCTGAAGACAGAACCCGAGGAGGTGACCAAAATGCTGGGCTCCTTGCAGGCCAGGACCCTGGCAGAGAGCCTAGAGCCTTGGGCCACATCTGTGTACTTCTGCACAATGGCTAATGGTCCACATTCCTTCACAGACCCCAGGCCCCTGTCTCTGCTGGATGGGTCCCACCCTGGAAGAGAAGATGGATGAAACGGCTACTGGAAGAAGTTGCACCTGGCTCACCTGGGTGCCCCCGTCACAGAGGAGTGGGACTTTCGGACTCCAGATGGGAGAACAGAAAGCTGAGGCCCCAGGTCGGGCACCCAGCCCTTCTTCCCTGTCCCCCTGCAGTGTCAGAGATGATCTCCCCACACACTGAGTAGGGTGGCTGGAGTGACTAATGACTAATGCATGTCATTCTCAAGATGCTCTCTCTGCACAGGAAAGTACATTCAGATCCAGGTTTTAATTGTGTGTGATTTTAGCTGAGATGGTGTTAATTTATTTCCTTTGCTACTTCAGCGGTTCTTCCTCTTTCATCACGGTGCAAATGTCTGGAATGTATCTTTTTTTCTTAAGGACAAAGAAAAGAAGCTGATCTTGCTCCTTTTCCACTGATTGAGGTTTAGAACATTCTAGGGGCTGCCAGATGCTGTTTAGTGGGTACTTCAGGATGGAGGCCCTACGGTCTCCCACTACCCAGCCTTCCTGTCCTTCTGCTACCAGATTTGCCAAAGGGAATGCTTGATGCGGCAGGACCCTTACCACCCAGACAGATCCTCTGACAAGTTCACCAAAAGAGGGGATTTTTCAGCCAGGGCCGGCTCCAGTTAGTTTCCAAAATGTGAGGTGCTTTTTTCTTTGTAGAACCTTCAGAGAAAAGGGGAACAACTTGACATCTGCAAAGAGCTTCATGGAGGAAGGGGACAGTGTCAGTGAAAGAAAGATGGGACAGGAGGCATCGAAGGTCCCCTGATTGGTGGTCAAAAGCTCATGCTTTCTGACTTTGGTTGGAAGAGGGTCTATTTGAGAAAGTAGGCAGGTCAGGGTGAATATGATAACCCACTAATACATTTTTTTCTTTTCACTCAAATTCTCTTTGTGATGAGCATAAAAATAGCACACACACCTTCAGAGATTCTCTAGCATCTTGCCCCTGAACTTTGCCCTCTTTGAGAATTATTATTTTTCTGTGTATCTGTACTAGCTAAGATCATTTTATCAAGCCTTACTTACTCTAATTTTTATTATAAAAATAAAATAATTTTAATTTTCCAAACGTAGAATTGTAGTATCATCTTGAATATGTTCTGTCAATCTGTATGTAAGTCCCAAATTGGAGATCAAACTTCCCCACCCCTCTGCATTGGAGAGTCACTGAATCACTGCCCTAATATCCAGCACAGGATAAGCAGAAAAGCATCAGCCATGCCAGGCTGGGACTATTCAGGGACACTTTTGCCTCTTGTCCAAGTCACTCCCCGCCATCTCGTGAAATCAATGTCTTCTTCGGTCATTTGGGCACATAGTAGGAAATTCATTAAGTACATATTGCATGAATCTTACACTATTAAAGTCCAGATCTTCCTTGACTTCCAGTGGGGTTACATCCCAATAAACCCATCATAGGTTGAAAATATCTAAAGTCAAAAATGCATTTAACATAACCTACCGAACAGCATAGCTTAGCCTAGCCTATCTTAAATGTGCTCAGAACACTTAACATTAGCCTACAGTTGGGAAAAACCATCTAACACAAAGCCTGTTTTACAATAAAGTGTTGACTAGCTCATGTAATTGATTGTAACTGTACTGAACGTGAAATACAGAATGCTTGCAGGGTAAGGAATGGTTGTAAGTGGATGGGTTGCTTACCCTTGTGATCCTGTGGCTGACTGGGAGCTGCTGCTCACTGCCGCTGCCCAGCATCGTGAGAGAGCATCATACTGTATGTCACTAGCCCGGAAGAAGATCACAATTCAAAAGTTGAAGAATGGCTTCTACTGAATGTGTATTGCGTTTGCACCACTGTAAAGTCGAAGAATCGTTAAGTCAAACCATCATAAGTCAGGGACCATTTGTATTATCAAGTGCTTGGCACAGTGCTGGCGCCTGGCGGTGACAAAGTACTCAATAAGAGTTAACCACTGTCCCTAAGGTCCCCAGCACCCTGCCTTCTCCACATGTCCTGTAGCCTGCCCTCTGTTAAGAAGTTCTAGCTGATTGAAATGCTGATTTTCTTAAGGTACCTTGGGACAGCCCTCAACATTCTCTCCAAATGGTGACCAGCTACTGGTTTCTTTGGATTGAATCAGAAGCCTAACACAGTGCTGTACACATAGTAGGGCCTCAACAAATGCCTGTTGAGGGAGTGACTGAAAGGTCTGGTGCCTTCCGCTTGGCAGCCCCTCTGGTCAAGGGAGGCAGAGCCAGGGGAATGGTTGAGGCTGGACCACGACACAGCTCCCTAGTGAGCAAGGAAGCTCTTCTGATCGTGCTCTACAGGTGCAGGGCTCTGACTTACCAGGACACAGCTACGGCTTGAAAATCATTCTGGGCAGCCCATCTTTCTAGCATGTTTAGGGGCTTGTTGGAGGCCAGAATTATTTTGCTGTTTAAAATTTGTTTCTGAGTTCTCTCTAGATTGCTTGGGATAGCTTTGGAGTCCAGATAGCTCTTGCTTCCAATTGCTTTTGGCCATTTCCCGCTGTGTCAGCTGCAGTCTCAATCTCTGTAGGGCGATAAGTATCGGTTCCTTTCCCACCTGGGCCCAGCCTGGACTTAGTGGACACCTCTGACCATGAGCTGAAGGTGCTTGCACTTCCCAGGTGTGCCTGTTTATTTGCCCCAGTTGCCATTTCTTAAAAATTAAACATATACTTACCATATGATCCTGCAGTCATCTTCGCAGACGTGTGTCCCAAAGAAATGAGAACTTAGGTTCACATAAAATCTTATACACGAATGTTCATAGCAGTTTTATTTGTAATAGCCCCAGAGTGGAAACAGCCAAAATGTCATTCAATGGGTGAATGGTTAGAATACGATTCTAGCCATTAGAATGTGCACCGTAGAATCTGCACCGTAGAATCGGATTCAGCAACAAAAAGGAATGAACTAGTGATACATACAACAACTTGGATGGCTCTCAGGGTATTGTGTTGAGTGAAAAAAGCCAATTTCAAAAGGTCACATGCTGCATGATTTCATTTATATGACATTCTCAAAATGACAAAATTGTACAGATGGAGAACTGATTAGTGGTTGCCAGGGTATGAGGAGGAGGGGTGGTTTAAGAGGAGAAGAGGGGTATGATGGGACCGTAAAGGGGCAGCACGAGGGATCTGTGTGAATGGAACAATTCTTCATCTTGACTGTGGTGCTAGTTACATGAATCTACACATGTGATAGATAAAATTGCATAGAATTACACACATACATACACACACACACAGGAGTGCATGTAAAATTGGTGAAATCTGAATAAGGGCTGAGGACTGTACCAGTGTTCAATTCCTGTTTTTTGGCTTTTGTTTTTTAAAAAAACCTCTACCCTTTGTTACCACTGTTTGTCAGCCCCTGGACTGCCTTTGATCTCTAGCATGATGTTCAGGATAGGTTTGGAAGTACCAGATTCTCCTGGCATTCTTAAATATTAGGAATATAGCCAAAATACTTCAGTTCTCCTTCCAACCTATAATGAATCCATTTTCCCCAGAATCATTATAATCTGGTTTGGGAGCTCTACCTATTTCCAGCCTATGCCTCCTCGTGGGGGTATTGTATTCTAAGTGGATTATCTACCCTGTGAAGTAAGAGTATAAACATATTTTGTTTATTTGATTATTCTAAGCCTAATCAGCTTCACTTTCAAGTTTAAGGAGGATCCTGAATTCAATTACCAGAGGACTTGCTTCTTCTGCTACTTTATTTTGGGACCAAGTCTGCATTTTCTGAACCCTGGTGATCCGAGGCTCCACCCTGCACTCGGCATGGGATACAAAATGTAGCTTGCCCTGGGTGGGGGGGAGTCCAGGGTAGGGGGGCCTGAAAGAGCCATCCTAAGACTTGATTCATTTAACCACCCTCACCCCACCCCACATGAGCAGCCCCAGGAGCTCTGCTCTCTCTCCCCACCCTAAGTGTCTGGGAGGGAAAGACACAGGCTTGTCCTACCTCGTTCGTACACCATCTCCTTACTGCTCATCTAGGCCCACCCTCATCTTTTGCATCCTGATCTTGTGGGGCTCCCAGGAAGGTAGACAATCATCCAGGAGTGCATGTCCCCCCTTTCCTGTCTCCTGTCTAGGCTTGCCTGGACAAAACCCCTCATTTTGTGGGTGAAGACCCTGAGACCTTGCAGCAGTTAATGGCAGAGCTGGTCTATAGCCCACTGTGGGACTCCATGCTACCTCTTTTGGAGAATGAGTTCCATAAATTTATTTCTGACTGACAGTTCTGGTTTGTTAATTGGGGGAGTTTGATGACAACAGATGCAGGACTTCACCTGAGCTGCTCTGGCAACAACTCAGAGCCAGCTCTGTGGCTCTGTGCCCCCACCCCCTACTTTTCCTGGGGCCAGTTCTTCAAAAGGGAATGAAGGGATGGGGAAAACTCAGGAAAAAGGAGGAGTTGCCTCTGTCACTTCTGGAGGCTCCTTTGCTTTTTGGTCCTCTGGCCTTTTGGAGCACCAGGTTTACACTGAAGGATCAGCCCAGGCCAGGGGCAGGAAGTCTGAGCTTAAGGGTGTGGGCAGTTGGAGTGATGCTGGGGAGTACTGTGGGCAGACTGGAAAACATCCCCCAATGGGCTGAACAAACACCCTTCGCAACCAATACCCATGCACACACGCACATGCACACGTGTATGCAAACATGCATGCCATGGGATTTAAGCATACTTCTTCTTGACCTCTAATATGGTACGTGGTTAGGGACATAAAGGTTAAGGCCCACCTGACCTAGTTTGAATCCTGACTCTGCCACTTCCTGGCCATGTCACTTTGGGCAAGTCTTGTAAAAACTCTTAGCCTACATTTCTTTATCTCTAAATAGGGGTAATGAATAGCATCTAGGGATGTCACAAGTACTGGAAAAGAATATATATAAAGTACTCAATCTAGCCCCTGGTATTTAGTGAGGACTCAATAAATGTAAGTTATTTTGACAATGCTGATTATGATAATGGTGAGTATGAATGTTTTTTAAATCATTTTGTGTCCTTCATGTTTCAGCTTAGACACTACTTCCTCCAGAAATCTTGCCTGACTCCACGGGCATGAATGGAGGACCAATCCTCTGGGTCCCCTAGCACTCAGACTTGTCTACCTTACTATTTTCACATTGTATTGCTGGTCTTGCCAACTGGACTGAGTTATTTGAGAATAGCATCCACACCCTGTTTATTTCTCTATCCCCAAGGTTTAGCACAATGCCTGACAAAGAGTAGGTAGGTGCTCAAGAAATATTTGTTGTGCTGGAGTGGGTGTGGAGAAGAGGGAACCCTCCTATGCTGTTGATGGGAATGTAAGCTGGTGCAGCCACAATGGGAAACAGTATGGAGGTTCCTCAAAAAACTAAAAATAGACTTGCCATATGATCCAGCAAACCCACTCCTGGGCATATATCCAGACAAAACTATAATTCAAAAAGATACATGGACTTCCCTGGTGGCGCAGTGGTTAAGAATCCGCCTGCCAGTGCAGGGGACACAGGTTCGATCCCTGGTGTGGGAAGATCCCACATGCCGCGGAGCAACTAAGCCCATCCACCACAACTACTGAGCCTGTGTGCCACACTACTGAAGCCCGTGCACCTAGAGCCCGTCCACCACAACTACTGAGCCCGCATGCCACAACTGCTGAAGCCCACGAGCCTAGAGCCCGTGCTCTGCAACAAGAGAAGCCACCACAATGAGAAGCCCGCACACTGCAATGAAGAGTAGCCACCCCCACACTCGCCACAGCTAGAGAAAGCCCACGTGTAGCAACTAAGACCCAACACAGCCAAAAATAAAAAATAAATAAATTTATTTAAAAAAAGATACATGGACCCCAACGTTCATAGCAGCACTATTTACAACAGCCAAGACATGGAAGCAGCATAAATGTCCATTGACAGATGAGTGGATGAAGAAGATGTGGTACATATATACAATGGAATATTACTCAGCCATTAAAAAGTATGAAATAATGCCATTTGCAGCAACATGGATGGACCTAGAGATTATCATACTAAGTGAAGTAAGTCAGACAGAGAAAGACAACTACCATATGATATCACTTATTTGAGAAATCTAAAATATGACACAAATGAACATATTATGAAACAGAAACAGACTCACAGACTTAGAGAACAGACTTGTGGTTGCCAAGGGAGAGGGGGGGAGGGGAAGGAAGGATTGGGAGTTTGGGGTTAGCAGATGCAAACTAGTATATATAGGATGCATAAACAACAAGGTCCCACTGTGTAGCACAGGGAACTATGTTCGATATCCTATGGAAAAGAATATGAGAAAGAATATATATATATGTCTAACTGAGTCACTTTGCTGTACAGCAGAAATTAACCCAGCACTGTAAATCAACTGTACTTCAATGAAAAGAAATATTTGTTGAACAAATGGGTGAGTAAAGGGATGAATGAGTGAATGAACAGATGGTATGTAAACTCAGGACTCGGTATGCCCTCTCCATACTGAGACACAGCCTGCCTCCAGGTCTTTGCTCATTCCATTTCCAACTTTTGGAATGTCTGTTCCTACCTTTCTGTTTTTCTTGAACATTTCCCTCCTTCAGGGCCCATCTGGAGTGCCTACTTCCTCTGTGAAGCCTTCCATGTTTACCCCAACCCGCTGTGATCCTTCCTGGGTTAGAATTCACATGGGAATTATTTGGCATTGACTTCGACTATCAGTTATCTTTTTATACTTATGTCCTTCCTCCCCAAACTATGAGTTCCTAGAGGGCAAACATGCCACCTTATTCTGCTCTGCATCCCCAGAGTGTTTTGTAAACCTCCGGGGCTCAATAAATGTTCATAGGTTGAGAGTCAGAGGAATTGTATATGAGACGCAGGGACAAGGAGAGCCACAGGGAGGCCTGCAGGGTGGACCTCACAGTGGTGCTTCTCCCACCTGCTAGCTGGCTCACCTTGGGCAGTTTACTTTCTCTCTCAGAGTCTCATTTTCTTCAACTGTCCTGAAAAGTAAAAGCATTGACTCTGGAGGATTGATGGGAGAAAGTACACGAGGAGTCCCTGACTCACAATCACCTTCGCTGCCCTTACTGTTCTGCCTTCTTCCACTGTTTGCCTCCCGTGCGCTACCATCTGCTGAGTTCATTCTATTGCCCTGCACTTTGCTTCGTCTTACCCTGATACTTATGAGAACCCTGTAAGCAAGGCATTCGTCCCCTCATTTTAAACAGGAAGAAGCTAAGATTCAGGCACGTTGGGTAACTTTTCAAAGGTCACACAACTAACAAATGGCAGAACGGAGAGTCAGGTCCAGGTCTGTCTGACACCAGATCCATACATATCACAATATAATTCTGGAAAGAGCACAGAGGTCTAGCCCTTGCTCTGCCACCAGCTTGCTCTGTGACGCGATATTGAACAAGTCACTAAATTTTCCCAGTTGCCTCACAATGAGGTGGTCAAGCTAGATGGTCTGTGACATCACTCCTGCCATCGTGCCAGGATTTTCTATCCCCTGTGAGCCCCTCAAGGGCAGGGATGAGGTATCCCTCAGGGTTCCTTCCCTAGCATCTCTCATTCTCCTTACTCAGAGAAGGCCCGCACAGGTTGCTGAACAGAAGCTAGACTAACTGGGGCTGTGGCAGGTGGGTAGGAAGGTAGGGGGTGGTGCTGGTTAAGAGTGAAGGACCGTGGTGAGGGCAGCCGGCGGAACACAGTGCACTTGCCTTCAGCAGAGAGAGCCTGGCCTGGGCAGAAGAGAGAAGGAGGAGGGGCTCTGATCTGACCTCTGTCTGGGTCTGGGTCAAAGGATGGGGACAGGGGAGTTGCTTAGGCCAGCAGTTCTAGGGAGAGGGATTTCTGAATGGTTTAGGTGAGCTTGTGGTTTGGGTTGCTGTAGAGAGAGGGTGGTCCTGACTCAGAGCCGTGGCTGTGCCTGGTTATCTGTGCTGAGCCATGGCAAACAGGATTCAGCACCGGAGTAACCACGACCTACCCAGCTTTCCGTGGCTTGAATAGCTGTCTCCCCTTCTCTATCTGGGAACCTCAGTTTTCAATACTCAGCTGGGTGACACACTCCTGGCTGCCCCGGGAGACACCCTCCTTCTCCTCTGCTCGTCCAGCATGATTAAGGAGAAGAGGCCAGGCCTTAACACTTCTCTCAGCAGGGGAGACCAGCTGGGGCCTCAACATCTAACCAAACACATCCTGTGTGTGACCCACCACAGAAGAGTGGCTGTCAGACATGGCCAGCTCCCCGGCCTTCCTCCCCAGGGTCCAGCAGGAGTATTGGGAGTGCTCCCAGCTCCTCCCTGGGTGTCCCTCACCCTTCACACTCAGCACCCTCATGGCTGCCTGCTGCCTCCTTCACATGTTCTTGCTCCTTCCCCCCCAGAATCACACCGTTTAATCCCTGTGTGTACCAGTCATCTGCCCACTATGGGCCCAGCACAGATGTGATGAGAAGGGGGCTCCGGAGCAGTCTAAGGTATCATTTTGTAGAAGACATCGTTCCCCATGAGGGCACAGTGCCCATAATCATGTGCTGTGACTATGGGCCCTGAGGGCTGGGGGTGGGCAGAGCAATGGCCAGGCTGTCCCCAGGCAGCATGGAGCCCCGGGTGACAATGTCATCACGGCCTTCCTTCGGCCACATGTCATGCTTGGCACTTCTGTGCCCAGCAGCACCAGGGAGAAAAGGAGGCAGGGCAGTCCAGGTGTGGTCAAGCCAGGAGGCAGCAAGGTTTGGGCACATCCTCATTTGTCTGGAGGGGCTGAGGTGTCCAATGCAGGGAACCAGCTTTCAGTGTGTTTCCCGCCAGCCCCCTTGAATGTGTCTCCCTCCTCACAGGGGCTTGGGGGGGTCATTGTCACAGAGCACCTCAGCTCCGCAGCCCTTCAGACAGTGGTCCTGACCCTGCAGAGAGACTGGGAGGGCCCAGGCAGAGGGGAGACATTGTTCCTCTGGCTACTTATTTCTTTGGTTTGTGGCTGTTTGACAACAGCAGTAAAAACAGCTTATAAATTAGGTGCCCTGTTATAAAATGCAGAAACAGCTGCGGTGCAGGGGGCAGGGAGCTTTCCTCCCCCCTGATCTCCTCGTGCTCCCCAAGCAGGACAGGACCCCATCTCTCCCAGCACCCCTAGCCCCGGGCAAGGCAGCGGGGAGGGCTGGTGCCTGACACCCCCAGTACTTTCCCCAATCACAGAAAGGCCAGGGAGCGGCTGTGGCTCCTCAGAGGTTCTTCAAACACAAGAGATGTTTACATCTTTTCACTGTGGTCCAAATTACAAGCAGGAAATGAGCCTAGGGAATGTAAACCAAGGGATACAAGGTAGGAATTTTTCTGGGAAGCTTGATTTAAATCAACCTCCAGAAGATCTCAAATGAGGCCTGGTGGGAGGAAGAGCTGCAAGAAGAAGGCAGCGAGGCCCGGCCTCCAGGAGTTCAGTGACCTGCTGCATCCTTTAAGTGTCCTCCTTTGTGCAGTGGCCTCTCTCCCAGCCTGTTCAGAAGACCAGTTACTCTAGCAGAGAGGGAGCCCCCGACGGAACTGAGGATGGGCTCTCAGTGCAGCTTTCCACACAACCAGGACAGGTAGCTGTGCTTCTCTGGCCACAGGTCGCTGGCCCAGCCCTCTAGGGAAGTGCCCCTTCTCTACCCCTTGGCAGGGACAGTATCTGGTCTCCTGCGGCTTTTCCTTCCTGCCCTAGACCCAGTGAGAGCCTAAGGACCTGGGTCAGAGCCTGAGGGTGTCTAAGCAGCCACCCAATTGTGCCCAATGCAGACTGTCTGTAGAGGGGCCTCAGGACTTACGTACCGACTAGAGCTCACCCTTAAAGTTAGATCCTGAACCCCAAACACAGCTGCCTGGACTCAGCACCCCCAGTCCTATCCTCTGATTGTGCTATCCACCCCCTGGCATGGCTGTGTGTAAGGCTCCTGCCGCTGGGTTATTCCTCTGCATTTGTTTATGTGTTTTCTTTGCCGGTGTCGAGTCACTGTGTGTGTATAGCCAACCCCCATGAGGAGAGCCTGGAGAGCAGGAACCGGGTTGCTCCCTCGTTCAGATCGAGGATTCTGCTCTCAAGCAGGCCTGGCCACAGGACGCCAGTAGGCAGGGAGAGGACACCCAGGACACCCAGGGAGAGGGCGTCCAGGTGATGTGTGAGTGAGTGTGTGTGTGTGTGTGTGTGTGTGTGTGCACTCACATAAGCAAATAAACTGACATTGAGGTTCAGTACACAAGTCTTATAGGTGCTGCTTTTTCCTAGGCATTTTAGTTTTTTACTTACTCTATTGTCCTGCAAGGCAGCTGCCCACACATTCCACCCTGGCCCAAGCCCAGGACGTCTGAGGGGCAAATTCCTGGGCTGTATTACACCAACGTTAGACCTGATGTGTTTTAGACCAGTGAGCTACCAAGCAATGCGCCATCTCTTTTTGAGAAATAAGGCATTTCCGACCCACTGGAAACATCCGGGAAGTACTTTATGGAATCTAATAAGCTGTGTGACCTTAGGCAAGTCAGTTAACCTCTCTGAGTTCAGCTTTTATCTTGGAAGTTAGGAAAGTGATCCCGGTGAAATTGCTTTGAGAATCAAATGAGATGATAGATAAGAAAGAGCTCTGGAAGGTCAAAGTTCTCTAGAAGGTCTAGAATTCTAGAACAACCACAACCACTGTTATGATCAGCAGGTATAGGCTGTGCTGAATGCCAGAAAGAAGCTAAGTGCTCCATGAGGCCTTATTTAGAGTATGCTCTCACCACTTGTGCTTGCTATCCTGATCTTCTCTTTTTCTCTTTCTATGTGGTATATGTGATCCAGTCATTTTACACACACACACACACACACACACACACACACATGCATGCACACACAAGCCTCAGATGCTGTTGATTGATGCTTGACTACCTCTGCTGCCCAGCGTACCCAGGATCCCATATTTCCCCACAGTGTGGGGCCCTGGACCAGGAGGGAAGGCTCTCTGCATGACAGTCCATCTCCTCACTACCCTTTGTCCATACTCTAGGACCCTGGAGACTTAAAGATGACTCTGGGTACAAGTCTGCATGCATCTGGAGGTGTCTCTTGGGCCAACGGTTTCTATGAGGGGCAGGGTGACACCCTGGGACACCCTTTGTCTATCCTATATCTAGTGTAGCTCTCCAGTGTTGGGGGGCTCCTTGGTGGGTAGTTGCCCCCCAAAGATAAGGATCTGTAGGCTTAAGGAAATGTGTTTACGGGCCATTAGGAATAGCCCCTATCTCACTGGGTGGGTTTACAACTTAAGGAGTATTTCTATTTTAGCAAAATGGGAATCAAAGGACCTTCCTCATTACTGGCCTTTCAATTCCAGAGAAAGTCTTCCCAACTAAGCTGTCCACATCAGACGTTCAGACCGACAGGCATCCTCCCTGCCAGGCCCAGCTGGAGGGCTTTCGGGCACAGAGGCCTGGCATGGGGGTTCCTTCAACTCTGGGAGCACCTGCAGCAGAGACCTAGGCCCCCTCCCCCTCCCACGTTCATCAGTACACGACGCTGTCCACGAGGCTTTCGGTCTGCTTTGGCCAAACTGCAAATGCAGAATACCTAAGGTTTCTGTGGGGCTGGTCCCAAGGTGAACCACGTTGAGGAAAGTTCCAGTTTTCCCATGGGTCTGGGATCTCAGTTAGCTGCAGGGTGGCAACACAGAAGAGGGGGCTGGGTGTGGCCCCTCTCTCCTCCGCCGAGTCTTAGTCTCCTGCCGCCCAGGCCATGACGCCGGTTTTGGGGTGGGGTGTGTAGGTGACCTGCATCCTCGGGATAATGCCTCCCGGGATCTCTGCTCTGTTTCTACTGCGGCAGGAAGATGACACTAAAGCGTTCCTCCCTACTGTCCCCAGCGCGGTGTTTTTCCACCTACTCTTCTGGCTTCCTATCGATTCAAATAGAGAGAAGGCAAGTGGGGAGAGGGAATAGTGAGACCCAGGGAAAAAGAGGCAGACTAAAGCGGAGAGGGGAAGAGGTAGAGGGAGAGCAGCATGGTGGGCAGGGAGGCAGGACAGGGAGCAGGAAAGAAAATGAGAGCTGCGAGAAGATAAGCAGAGGGCAGGGAGCCAGAAAATAAAAGGCGGGGGCTTCCCTGGTGGCGCGGTGGTTGGGAGTCCGCCTGCCGATGCAGGGGATTCAGGTTCGTGCCCCGGTCCGGGAAGATCCCACATGGCGTGGAGTGGCTGGGCCCGTGAGCCACAACTACGGAGCCTGTGCTCCACAACTGGAGAGGCCACAACAGTGAGAGGACCGCGTACCGCCAAAAGAAAAAGGGGGGGTGGAGGGGGAGAATAGGGGAGCGAGGGGAAACTCAGTTTCCCGGGCTTTGGCAGAGCTTCCCCCAAGGCCACCCCTCCTCCAGCCTGCTGAAGGGATCCACCTCCGGGAGCCGCAGGCCCCAACCCAGGGAGGACAGAGCAGGGCCACGCCTCACCAGATCCCTCGTCCTGGTGATGAGCCCTGGGCTTCATGGGATATGCATGGGCAGAGCTGTGCCACCGTCTGTGCCAACCTGATGGGACACCCTTCTGCTCCCCACAATTCCGGGTGCAGAAACTACACCACTTGATCGCTTTCTGTAGATGAAGGCACTTTGCACAAGGGGCTTCCCTCTGTTCCAAGGGGAGAGTTGACCTCAGAAAGGAGGGCAGATGATCCTGCCCTCTCCACACCCCTGGCCCAGGGCAGTGTCCAGACATGATGGGTGCAGGCTCTCTGGGGGTGACCCTCACACCCCGGGCTCTGCTGTCCCAGTCCTTTCTGTCCTGGGGCTTTGGCTTAGGAAAAGACTCAAACACTGTGGTGTTTACAGCACAGTTGGATTTGCCTGTGTTGCCATGACAACAGTGAGGCTTGCCCCTGTTCTTGTTCCCACCCCATACTCTGCTCCTTTCACAAGCTAAACACCTCTCTCTGGTCTCTCCGTTTCTCTCTCTCAATTCCCCCTCCCCCACCATTATTCCTAATTTCCATGGGACTTAAATCCCTGCCTGCCCCATCTCTCCCTTTGGAAGGATTAAAGCTGTGCGTTTTTCTCGTCAGTGCTTCCAAGATTGTAGATTCCCAAGAGCCGGTTCCAAGCTCTGAAGGGAAAGTGTCCTATGCTGTAACTGGGAGGAGGGGGCAAAGGGCCTGGGCGCAGTTTGTGGGAATGCTAGGGCCTCACGTCTCCAGCATCCTCTGAGAGATTGTCTTCTCCTTCCTCAGAGTACACCCCCCAACACACCCCATCCCAGATCCCAGGCATCTGAAAGGACCCCTCTGCCACCTCTGACCCAGAGACCTATTGCCCTCTTTCTTCAGATTCCCAGTCAAGATTCACCTCCCCCTACAAGCATTCCCTGTTTAACTCCACCCGACCTCAAACTCCAGGCTCCCCCTCAGCATTTAAGTGCACTCTGGAGTATTGATCTGCACTTGCTTCTGCTGTACATTCCCACATCTATGTTCTGGGCTGGGTGTGGGTGGGTGTCTAGCTTCCTCAGCAGCCGGGGGCAGTGTTTTTACCTGTCCATCCTCCCATCCCCGTACCAGAGCCCTCTCCCATGGCAAACCTGTTCTGTGTACATTGGTGGGGCTGACCAGCCCACCCCCTCACCCTGCCCCACCCACCAAAGGAAGGACACCTGGTCAGGCCACACAGTGCCTTCTCTGAGACTTGATATTAGGACATGGGACTCTCCATCTGGACTGTGAACTGTAGGACAATTTAGCCTTGGACTTCTAGGGGCCACATTTCCCACCACAGGAAAAGGAACCCATAAATGGCAGGCAACAATGTCATGACTAATATATTTACCCATTATACTGGGAACTTCCTGAGGGCAAGAGATGTGTTACTCCTACCAGACTGGTGTTCCCTGGGGCAGGAGCTGGGTTCCCCCATCTAACAGGGAGCTTCCCAGGTAGGGGTGTTTCTTAGTCAGATTAGGTGCTAAAGTCTTGGTAGTTTAACTGGTAAAATATCAGGCATCTAAGGCTCATCATTCAGGGTTTAATTCCTTATTTAGATAACTATAAAAATCGTACCTGATTATAAACTCCACCTGGGTAGTGATGTTCTCATTCTTCCTGCAAGGGGCTGAACCTAAAGAGAAAGGCAAGGTAATCTTTGCCTTTTGGGATTTAAAGTATGGCAAAAAGGCTTGTCTGTGCTCTGACAGAAGTACAGATAGTGTCCAGTGGGAGCCTGGGAAACAATGGCCATACCATCACAGGGCAGGTCTGGAAAATCTGAGAAAAGGTCCCCAATCCAAGTCCTCAAAGAGGCATAGGCACTTGTCATCTGGATAGGGTGGAAGACAGAAGCAGAGACAGGAGGTGGAAAGTAGCCTGTGGGCTTGGAAGGTGTAGGTGGGTGGGGGTGCCGAAGGCAGGATGAGGCTGGGGGCATCCCTCGTGCTGAGCGGCATCTTTACTTCTCTTGGCCTGGACCCTCCCTTGCAGCAAACCTTCATGGAATCATCTTCAGCAGCATGGACTCTGCAGTCTTTCAGGGCAGGGTGAAGAATCTGGGTTGCACACCACACAAGAAGACCTCCTTCCTTACCTCGCCCTCGGGTTATCATTAGTCAGAACTCTCCGTTGCAAGTACCAGTAACCAGTCTCTGTTAGAGACATAAATAAAATATGAAGTTTATCAAAAGATAACCAGTGTGATGTGCTTCCTCAGCTTAGGGTACAAATCAGGTCACCGATTGTTTTAGTATTTAAGTTAATCCTCTAAGTATCCATCTGCCCAATTTAGCAGGAAGTCCGGAATCTCTTTCTTTCTTTCTCTTTTTTTTTTTTTTCCGGTACGCGGACCTCTCTGTGTTGTGGTCTCTCCCGTTGCGGAGCAAAGGCTCCAGACGCGCAGGCTCAGCGGCCATGGCTCACGGGCCCAGCCGCTCCGCGGCATGTGGGATCCTCCCGGACCAGGGCACAAACACGTGTCCCCTGCATCGGCAGGCGGATTCTCAACCACTGCGCCACCAGGGAAGCCCCGGAATCTCTTTCTTGATGCCCCTTTCTTCCTCCACAACTCTTGCCCCTTGTAATTGTTAGAAAAGTCCTAGGGCTTGTGAAGTGGGAAGGGATGGGTGAATAGATAACTGGAGGGCCTGACTAGTCTGTGCTCCTGTCACTGCCTCATGACATGGTGCTCCGACAGTGGTCTCCCACAGTCCAGTGGTGCTTTTCCACTGCTGCTTTGATGTCCTTGCTGATCAGGTTCCTACACAGATCAGCACAGGGATGTTCCACTCTTGGGCTCCTGATATACCGCAAATGAGTGTATACTCGTGTCCTCAGCCAGTGTCCCCAAAGGTCACCAGCTAAGTAGCTGGACTGGGAAGCGTTGCTAGACACAGTAACACTCTGTGCCAGAATCAGCCACTCTGCCACCAAGATAACCTGAGCTCCAGCATTAAGGCCAGATGACCAGTCTAGACTAGTGCTTCCCAAATTTGATTGGGTACAGTATTAGAATTCTGCAGAGCCTATTCAAGCACAGACTTTGGGCCACACCCTCAGAGATTCTGATGAGCGGGTCTTCGATGGGACCTAACAATGTGCACCTCATCCCACAGGATACTGATGCCAGTACAGGGACCTACTGTGTAGCCCGGTCTAGACTCTTCTTTCCTCAGGATGAGTTCTCCCTTGGAGACCTTGGTGTCCATCCTCACCAGTGATGTCTAAGGTTATTACATCTCAGTCCATCACAACTTACTGAACTTGAGATCAGCGACTCGATCCTGTTCCTTTCAAGAAGTTTCATGGGCCCTATGCACATTTGTCTTTTCCTTCCCCAGTTAGCTTTGAACCCACCTTCTCAAAGTGGGTCAGCGGCGTCAGTGTCACCTGCAAACTTGTTGGAAATTCAAATTCTCAGGGCTCACCCCAGACCTATTGAACTATGTTCTTTTATGTGATGGTGAGTCAGGTGCAGCCACAAGAAGAGACACAGGAGAGGTTCAGGAAAACATGTTTATTATACTCACATCTTCTAGAAACAGGAAGCATGCCGCATAGGGCCACATGAGGAAGCATTGTCAGGAAGCAGAAGGGCCAGGAGGGAGGGGAGAGCATAGGCCACGGCCTTTATCAGGGCTTCTGTGGGAAAAGTAAGGCAGGGCAGGGTAAACAATTTAGGACTGGCTAGTTTGAATAATTCTGGTGGGCTCTAAGCAATAGGGTGTCCCTAGTTGCCTGGTACCTGGCCTTGGACAATTAAGGCAGAAGCATTGTCTCTTGGGGTGTCCCAGCCAAAGAGAAAAGGTTTGGCTCTGGAATAGTTAGTTTGCATATCAAAGGAAGATGTGTTCCCAGCTGGGCCCTTTGCTACCTCTAAGAATTGATTAGCCCGGGAGATGCTCTCTCCCCAGCCAGAAGGGTTGTTAAGATTTCAAAACATCTTAAGATACAGAAAATAAAACGTATAAACATATACTAGCTGATCTAGAAACTCTGGGGGTGGTGCTCAGCATTCTATTTCAACCTCCTGCAGGTGAGTCTAATGTACACTGAAGTGTGAGACGGTCCTACACCAAGAGATATCAGAGGGGCAGCCTTTGTCAAGCCATAAAATAGGTCTTTTAAGTGTCCCCTCTCGGGGAACCCCTTCCTGAGCTTTACCTAAGCTCCCCGCCCCCCCTGTATCCACCACGTGCAGCCTGGGGAGGAGGGCACAGGGGGCCGTGACTGCTGGGCTGTCAAGCTCTTTCCAGTCAGCCCTGCCCCTGCCTGGCTGTGTGTCTTTGGGCTTCTCACTAACTTCCTTGTGTCTCTTCAGCAGCAAGTGAGGACTACACCCGATGATCTGCCAGCCCTGTGTTTCCTTGCTTCTCCTTCTTAGGCCCCATTGTCCTTATCTGTAAAATAGAGAGAATGCCCGGCCCTGGGATTACAGAGACGATGAAATGGGGTGATATGTGCGGAAGCACCCAACATGTGGTAGAGGCTTGATAAATGTTAGTTGAATTTTTAATTATTTTCTTGTCCTCCCAATTTTGCCAAGATCTCCCTTTTACTTCTTATTTCTGCCCTTTCTCTGGGCTTTAATCAGGCCTCAGGAGCCCTCTCCTCTCCAGAACTGTCTTTTCTTTATTAGCTTCCTTACACCTGACAAATCTTGTGGGGAGAGGAGTTCCCCTTATATTTCCTCAAGAATCAGGTGAAAGAGGGAAGAATTGGGGTCATGCAGGTTGTACCAGGCACCCGGGGGATGTATGACAGAGCTGGTCTGCTCCACGCCTCTGCTTAGCGGCTTTCTGCTAAACCCCAATTCCCGTTCTTCTATCAGTCCTCAACCAGCCCCTCGGATGAGCAGCTCAGATCCCAAAGAAGACCCCCAAGTCTCTTCACTGCCTGTCCACCCCCAACTCCATCTCCTCCCCTCCCCCCGCCCCCCACCCCTCTCTGCCAGGGTTGCCTCTGCCAACGGCTGGCTATTTATATCCCAGAGCAGCTGCTGACAGACAGCTGGGAACCATGAGGCATCTGACAGGGAGGAGTGAGGCAGAGATGGCAGGGTGGTGGGTGGTGCTGTCACTCTCTGAGGACTGCCGGGCAGAGCCTCCTCCCCTTCACCCAGGCAGGGCTGACAGGGACATCTGGCAAGGGACACTTCAAAGGCAAGGGAGCAAGGGATATGAACCTTGGGGGAGGAGGCAACGGGGGTGGGGCTGGGGGAGATCTTTGTCCCAGATCATTTTCAGAAGGGGAGGGACCAGCTGTAGCTTAATTATCTGAGCACTTGCCCTTGGCATCTGCTGCTCAGGAGCTGTATGACCTTGGGTAAGTCACTTCCTTACTCCAGATAAAGTGAGATGGTTAAACACGATGTTTTCTAAGTTCTCTTCTAGCCACATTAGTAGAGAGGTTATAAACACAGACTCTGGAGTCTGAATCCTGGCTCTGCCACTTGTTTGCTGTGTAACCTTTGACAATTTACTTAACCTCTCTGTGCCTCTCTTTCCCTCTCTGTAAAATGAAGGCTCTTAGAGCATCTATATCACAGGCTTTTTGTAGGGATGAAATAAACTAATTAACACATGTGATGGCATGAGAGTGGTGCCTGGCATGTGGTCATTTAGTCTAAATAGAACTTCAAGTCTATGATTCTTTGGATGTGCCCCCTTGCTCTAAGAAGTCAACTGTATTAGAAAATATTAAGAAAAAAGGATGGTAGCTTCTTTATATATATATTGCAGGAGGAAGGGGAAGGTTTAATGGGTTCATACAACTTGTATTATAAAATAGGTAACCTGCAAATTGGGAAATGTTTGGGCTAAGGCTACATTTGTTGAGTCTGAGACCTCGTCTTCTGACTATTCCTTCACTAGTAATCTCTGGGGACTGTTGTTTGTTCAAAATATCAAAGGGTCAAAGGTTATTGTGCTGTTTTTCCAACCCTGTCTGTCTGTCATTCTCCCTCTCTTTGCCTCTCTCAGCTCCTGTCTTCCGCTGAATCCTTTGCTGTCCTTCTGTTTTAAAAACCAATACCTGGTCTGGGAAAGAACAGAATCCCAAGCATGTAATTAAGTCCCTGGGCACGGTTGTGCCTACAGCATCAGCCTAGCTATCAGGGTGGGGCTGGGCCTGAGCAGAAATCTGGGGGCTGGTGACCTTGGAGCAGGGAGCCCATCAGTCCCTCCACCAGCTCTGAGCCCCACAGGCAGACACCTCATGTTTCCAGCAACACCTCCTCAGCTGCAGTGTCTGTGAGCAGTTGAGGCTGGGGTGGATGAGGGTCCCTTCTCTCTTTTACTAATTTTGGCCTTCCTGTTTAGAAAAGCAGTATACCCATAACAGAGGAGAGGGAGAGAGGGAAGCAAAGGAAGCTGACGGGTTACCATGGAAACCAGCTGAACACAAACTCTTAGCTTCAGCTAATACTTGACTTGCAGAAATACTTCCATAACCACAACTTAAATGCACACACAAACACATACACCCCTGTAAAAGAAGAGTAATTTTTGACTCATTCTTCTCTAATCACAGCAATTAGGCTTCTAATGTTCAAGTCCAGATAAGAGGTGAGGATGGAATGAATCTGTTCTCTTTTAGAGAGGCCCCTTGCAGTTCACTCTCTTCTTGGAAACTTGGGACATTGGTTCCAACATCCTAACATTGCCCAGCAGTCACATATGGAGGATTACTTCCACAAAGTCCCTTAATCCTTTGCTGAGTCATGCCAGTTATAGAGCTAAATTGTCTGGTTTCAAGGAGTCCCCTGCCTTTGGTGGATGCCACAGCAGTGGGGAGGAAGGGAGTGCCAAAGCTGGTTAGTCATTCATTAAACATTTCCTGATCACTCATAATGCACCAAAGTGCCAGAAATTAAAAGTGATAATAAAAATAACAAAAATCTGGTCTCTGTCTTCAAAGGGCATGATAGTCCAGGCAGTGGGTGGTATAACACAAATGATCTGCTACTACTAATAAAGGATCCACATTTGCAAACGATTTTTATATATGCACAAATGTTGCATTCAAGGTGACCCCTCTGACGTTATGCTTTCTTCAGGGGAGAAAGTGAGAACTGGGGCTCAGGGAGAGAAAGGGCGAGACCATGTTCTCTAACACCCTCGGCCCTTCCAGCTCCTCTGTCACTCTGCCTCTGCAGTCACCCGCCCCAGCTGCATGGCTGCCAACCCCTTCGCTCCCCTGGGTTAACTGCCTTCTCAGCTCAAAAGTTACCTCCTCCTGAAGTGGGTCAACCTTATGCCTTACAGGAAGCAACACAAGTTTCTGTAAGACCCGCGCTGAGAAGGTGCTTTTAAGTTAGCACACTGCCCACGGATTTAAACTCCCCAGACGCTTACACAGTATCTCATTTAATCACCAAGTAGCACTTTAAGTCCCATTTAACAGGTGAATTACTGGGAGTCAGTTGTGCACGAGGTCACGCAGCTATCTGGGGTAGAGCCCGAGCTCCCCCCAGGCAGGTCTGTGGATCTTCAACACTTTCACCCCTGGGTCCGGACAAGTAAAAGATCTGGGTGGCCAGGGGGAGTCAGGCCTGGACCTCCAGCCTCACTTTTTGCAAAATGCTCTGCTCAAATGTCCGTTTATCAGAGTCCTTCCCTGACTACCTTTTCCAAATTGAGCCGTCCCCCTCACTCTCTAGCCTCTCCATCCTGGATTTTCTTCTTCATACTCCTTGCCACCTGCTATAATATACCCACCCATTTGTGTATTGTCTATCTCCCTTCATTAGATTGGAAGCTCATGTCTAATTTGTTCACTGCTATATTCCCTGCACCTGGAATATTGCCTGGCACATAGTAGGCACTCTGTGTGTTAGTTAATGAGTGAATGAATGAACAAATGGAACCTCAGACACGGTCACCAGGAGATGGCAGCTGAGGAAGTGGTCCTGGACCATCCCAAGGGCAGTGAACTTGCCCCCTCCTAGGGACCTGGGAAGCACACATTCCACGGCCAAGTCTGCCAATAGATAATTTCAAGGCTGAAATGAGCCAGAGTTTCCCAAGAGTCTCTGCTCGGAGAGGGCCTAGAAACTTTCGATAAGACAAAATAGCAAATGTAAGGGGTTTGGCGCTGCTTCTCTCCCCACCCCCGGCTCTGCTTAGAATCAGTGCAGTCCCTGCGACTGCAGAGAGACCTGTTTTCCCCCGCAGTCTCTGCTCCTGTTCCCACAGCCAACTTCCTCCCGCCCCACACTGAGGCTCCCAGAGCTCATCTGTAACCTTCTGATTTGCATCTTGAAAGAAAGAAAATAAATTCCACTAAACGCTGTTTATTTTTCCTTCTGTTTTTCCTGAGGCAGACCTTTTGTGGCTCCTGGGATCCGGAGTGGGTAATCAAGGCGATTTCAGTGGTTGGGGAGCTGGGGACCTCAGGGGCCTTCACAGTAAAAAATAAAGGGAACTGCAACTCCAGTTTGAAAGGGGTTGGGGGTACCGGTGGGGAGACAAGCAGAGGAAAGATAAAAAGGCAACAAAACCTGCCTGACACAATTACAGCCACATCTGCATAACAGAGACAGAGAACTCACTTAGGAGTGGTAATTAGATTCTCCAGTGATTAGGGACACTTTCCAAACATGGGGAGAGGAGATGAAAATGCAACCCTGAAGTGGAAAAAGCGTGTAAAGAATTGAGTATCGCTAGTGGGTGGCAGGACAGGAGGATGGCCGACTGGAGAGCTGATGGATTCCAGGCCTGACCCTGCCAGCAAGCAAAGGTTTTCAACGGAGATCTGCTTGTCCGGATCAAGGAGGATAGTGTTGAACCTGCAAACCTGCTCTCTATGTAAAGGGAACAGTAAGAGCACAGGCCCCGCTGAAGCATGCCTGGGTGTTCAGGAACAGCAGGGAGCCTAGCGGCTGGAGCCTGGGCGTGAGTGGAGTGGGCAGAGAAGAGATCGTAGCTCACTCAGGCATTGGGCAACCTCTATGGGTCCTGGATTTTACTCTGAATGAGAGAGAGGCCATTGGAGGGTTTTGGGAAGAGCAGTGATATGACAAGGTTTTCCATAAGGGCAATTCCAGTTGCTGTTTGCCAGACTGTACACAGCAAGGCTAGAAGCAGGGAACCCAGTTCCGGAGGCAAATGCAGCAGTTAGAGGGCCTAGGTGGTAGCCATGGACATGGTAGTAAGTTCTTGGAGCCAACAGAATTGGTTGCTGGATGGGATGTAGAATGTGGGAGAAAGGATTCAAGGATGATGCCCAAGATTTTAGCCTGAGCAACTGGGGCTACTGTTTTGGGATGGGAAAGAATGGGGAGGGAATAAAAGCTCTGTTTTGTAGATATTAGGTTTGAGATTCCTATTAAATATCCAGGTGGAGATGTGGCGAAGGCAGTTGGAAATTGGAGTCTGGAGTTCAGGGGAAGAGGTCCGGACTGGAGGTATAGAGTTGCATATAGATGGTACTTAGAGTAGGGAGAATGGATGAGATCATCTAAGGAGTGAACACTGATAGAAAGGAAGGGAGGGAGGTCTGAGGCTGATCCCGAGGCTCTAGCTATTTAAGTTCTTTCTGGCAGATTGGTGGTATAAGAGCATGACCAGTCTGGTTAAACTGAGGCCTAGATTTCAAGCATTCTATTCCCGTCCACGCCAACTCCTACAAACCTCTCAGGGCCTCAGATCCCAGAGTTGGGTACTGAGGCATCCGAGTGTCATTACGGGAAATGGAGACAGAACAGAGCTAACCGTGACCTGGACAAGTCCCTTCCCTTCCCCAGACCTCAGCTTTCACTTCTTTAGAAAGCGTGGTGGATACTTGGTCTCTGAGGGCCCTTCCAGCCTGAACTCTCTGAATTTCACTCCAGAAAGTCTAGTGCACTCTGGGGACATAACTGACCTCAGGGAAACTGTTGGGTTGATACCCTGTTCCCCTCATCTGGCTCTCATTATCTACAATATACAGTTGATCCCTGTTACTGTGGATTCTGTATTTGCAAATTCTCTTACTCACTAAAATTAATTCGTCACCCCCAAATCAAAACTCAGGGCGCTTTGTCGGTCGTTCACAGACCTGTGTAGAGTGGTGAAAAATTTGAGTTGCCAGAGCCATGTGTTCTCAGCTAAGGTCAAATGAGGCGACTGACCCTCTGCCTACTTGCTTCAGCTCTCCTACTGTAAACAAGTGCCCTTTTCATGGTCTATTTAGTGCCACATTTTTCTCATCTTTGTGCTTTTTGTTGGTGATTTTGCTGTTTAAAATGGTCCCCAAGCACAGTGCAGAAGGGCCATGTGGTGTTGCTGAGCACAGGAAGCTGTGATGCTCCTTATGGGGAAAACATGGGTGTTAGCTGAGCTTCCTTCAGGAGTGAGTTTTAGTGCTGTTGACCACAAGCTCATTGTTAGTGAATCAACGATATATATTAATAAGATGTCATTAATAAAAAAACACACATAAAACAAAGTTATGTGTTGATTGATTGATGAAGATGTTGTGACCAGGGGCTCACAGGAAGCTAACCTCATATTTCCCCAGGAGCAATAGTTCAGGATTTGCTAATTCAGTGTCCACAGTGACTTGCAGACCCTAACTACTGCGGATAACCAGCAGTGGCTGAATTTAGTTTGTTGAACCCCAATATGCGCACACATGAGGTAGCTGCACAAATGCTAATTCACAGCCTTGTGAGAAGCAGATTTCCTGACTAACGTACAATACCTGTATACAGTCCTTTTGGTCTGTTCTCTTATTGTATCCAGTCAAAACTGTTTTCTAAAGTTACTTAGTTTAGTTCTTTTCTTTCCCATCCCCTTTAGTGTAGGTATATGGTTCATTTATACACAGTCTGGTTTATTTCTTAGTGTATTCCATTTTGAGTTCCCTCAACATTCTGGTTATTTCTTTACAATTTGCATACAGTGACATTCACTTTTTGTGCTGTACAGTGCAGTAGGTCTCGACAAATGCATAGAGTTGTGGATCCACCACCCCAGACATGATATGGAACAACGCCATCACTCCAAAAATTCCCTTGTCCTGCCCCTTCATGGTCAGTCCCTCTCCCCAACACTAACCCCTGGCAAGCACTGATCTGGTTTTTGTCCCTAAAGTTATACCTTTTCCAGAATGTCATATAAATGGAATCATATAATATGTAGCCTTTTGGGCTACATATTATATGTGACATCCTGCACTTAGCAAGATGCATTTAAGACTGATCCACGCTGTATGTCAACCAGTAGCCAGGTCATATTCCACTCCATGGAGGTACCTCAGTTTGTTTATTCATTTGCCGGTTAAGGAACACTTGGGTTGTTCCAGTTTTTGGTGATTTTGAATAAAGCTGCTGTAAACATTCATGCACAGATTTTTGTGTGAACATGTTTCCATTTCTCTTAAGCCAAGAAAAGTGGGATTGTAGGGTCATATGGTAGGTGTATGTTTAACTTTTTATGAAACTGCCAAGCTGTTTTCCAAAGTGGCTGTATCACTGGCAATGTATGAGAGTTCCTGTTGCTCTACAAACTCATCAGCACTGGGTAATATAGTCAGGTATAAAAATATTTTTCTAGCCATTCTAACAGGTTTGTAGTGGTATCTCATTGTGGTTTTAATTTAACATTTCCCTAATGACTAAAGATATTGAACATCTTTTCATATGCTTATTTGCCATCCCT
Organism: Kogia breviceps; assembly: GCF_026419965.1. Taxonomy (NCBI): domain Eukaryota; kingdom Metazoa; phylum Chordata; class Mammalia; order Artiodactyla; family Physeteridae; genus Kogia; species Kogia breviceps. Next base: position 66,118,517 of record NC_081310.1, on the reverse strand, counting down.
GTACCTTCTTTGGAGAAATGCCTGTTGTAATCTTATGTCCGTTTTTTAGTTGGTGTTTGCTTCTTTATTGTTGAGTTTTGAGGGTCTCTATATATTCTGAATACAAGTCCTTTGTCAAAAATGTGATTTGCGGGCTTCCCTGGTGGCGCAGTGGTTAAGAATCCGCCTGCCAATGCAAGGGACACGGGTTCGAGCCCTGGACCGGGAAGATCCCACATGCCATGGAGCAACTAAGCCCGTGTGCCACAACTACTGAGCCTGAGCTCTAGAGCCCGCAAGCCACAACTACTGAGCCCACGTGCCACAACTACTGAGGTCTGCACACCTAGAGCCTGTGCTCCACAGGAGAAGCCACGAACGACAATGAGAAGCCTGCGCACTGCAACGAAGAGTAGCCCCCGCTCACCGCAACTAGAGAAAGCCCATGCACAGCAACAAAGACCCAACAGAGCAAAAATCAATCAATAAATTTATTTTAAAAACACGCCAAAATGCTATTTGTAAATATTTTCTTCCCATCTGTGGCTTGTATTCTACTAACAGTGTAATTTGCAGAACAAAAGTTTTAAATTTTGATAATATCTAATTTATCATTTTTTCTTTTTTCCCAACAAACAAGTTTCTGCCATTTTTAATTGTACTTTGAGCAGCAGAAGATTCCAAGGTTACAAAAAGAGAATAGAACTCTAGCCCTTGGGACTGGTCCTGCTGCCCTGTGGAGGCCAAGTGCCGCTGTGAGAACTGAAGCCCCATCAAAAGAAGTTTAAAACAAAATTAATGTTTCTTTTTTAAAAAAATCTTTATATGATGCTTTCTTTCTTTTTAATTGTTTTCCCTCAACATAAAAATTAATTCTTACATCTGGTTACATAGTCTGCTCCCTCCTGCTGCCAAATTAATCTCAAGGACAGCGCAAGAATGTCATGTCGAGGTGCTCCCTAATCAATATTCTGGTCTAGGGGAAAGAAGAAAGATGTCACTGAGTGGTGGGGGGACTCTTTTTTCAGCTTGTGTCATCCCAGTGGTGGTTACTCTCAGCACCTGAGTGGCTTATGGGATAGGACAACCCCACAGGCACTTCACTGCAGGACAGTTAGCACCAAGGGCTAAGGTTGGGAGAGACTGCAGCCCTGATCTATCTATTGTGCAGGGAACAGAGTTCCAAAATGTGAAGCATCAGCCCGAGAGGGCACCACCAGAGAAGCAGCAGCATTCCAGAAATTCCTTTTCTTTGAGACCTATGTGTAGGTTCCAGTCTTTGGTGGCCAGTGGAATCTGTAGCTATGCGACAGCCCTTTTAAGCAGTGCATATGCAAACTGTTTTAGACCATAAGGGTCACTCAGACCATAGCTTCTCATCTAATTCCATAAAAAGATAAGAGACAAGTGGGATAAGGAAAGGAACCAGTGCTCCCGCTCTACTGAATTGGGCTTGGAAACCAATCAATGCATATTATCTATTTTCTGGCCAAATCTAATGGGGAGAAATCAAAGATGAGTCACATGCTGCTTTTCCCTTTAAGACTCTATCTGCTAAATTAAAATATTTACCACTTATTTTTGGAGTGGGAACATTCCAAATGGCTTATTACCACAGCTGAAGTGTCTTTAGAGGAGTGATTAGTTGTGGATTTTTCTGCCTTCACCTAGAAATGGTTAAGGGTTGGGAGGCTCTGGGCAACAGACCCCAGTGTCAATCTGTTAAATGAAGAAAAACACCCCTACCTGTGGGCAGAGATGGACCTGTACCTAGAGATATACTACTTCTAGTACACGGATAAATTTTTCTAACAAAGAAAAACACATTTTCATTGTCAAAATCTTAACAGAACATATCCAAAACCAGAATTAGAGCACATGGACACCCAGTAGCAAGAGCACCTCAATCGCAGGTGAGTGAATTATTTGAAATGGAGCACTTGCTCCAGGTTCCCAAGTGCAGGAAACTGCCCTTTTCTTACAGGGACGGTGAAGAACAAAGAAAACCCTTCCTTCTTCCAACTGCACAGGTCCCATTAGAGGGTCACTGGCTAATCTCTTGGGTGGGCCTTTGGCCCCAAGTCTTGGCTTTCCCTGTGGTAAATCCCAGTCGGTTCCAATGAGACTTCACCACCCTTTACACATTCTTCTGTCTTGGGTTAATAAAGTGCAACACATTATGTACCCTACCCTTTCCCCCCCTCCCCTGCTCTTTTTCAAGCCTGTGGATCAGGCCTCAATAGGAGCAGAGATGTCTTGGTTATCTGATCAACCCAGGTGTCTTTTCTTTTCTTTTTTTTTTTTTTTTTTTTTTTTTTTTGTGGTATGCGGGCCTCTCACTGTTGTGGCCTCTCCCGTTGCGGAGCACAGGCTCCGGATGCGCAGGCCTAGCGGCCATGGCTCACGGGCTTAGTCACTCCGCGGCATGTGGGATCTTCCCGGACCAGGGCACGAACCCGTGTCTCCTGCATCGGCAGGCGGATTCTCAACCACTGCGCCACCAGGGAAGCCCCAGGTGTCTTTTCCATGGCCTCTCTCACAAGTACATGGTATCAGTTATGACCTGGAACCAAATATAAAGGTGCAGAGAAAGGTAAAGCTATCAGAACACATTATATCTATATATATATATATAAAATTCAATTTTGAACATGGATACATTTTTTTCTTTTATGAATCATGCTTTTGGTATTATATATCTAAAAACTCTTTGCCTAATCAAAGTCACAAAGACTTTCTCCTATGCTTTCTTCTAGAAGTTTTATAGTTTTTTGTTTTACATATGATCCATATGTAAAGTGGTCCTTATGATCCATTTTTAACTAATTTTAAAAAAATTTATTTACTTATTTTATTTTTGGCTGCATTGGGTCTTTGTTGATGCGTGCGGGCTTTCTCTAGTTGTGGTGAGTGGGGGCTACTCTTCGTTGTGGTGCGTGGGCTTCTCATTGTGGTGGCTCCTCTTTGTTGTGGAGCATGGGCTCTAGGTGCATGGGCTTCAGTAGTTGTGGCACGTGGGCTCCGTAGTTGTGGCTTGAGGGCTCTAGAGCACCCGCTCAGTGACTGGGTCTTACAGGCTTAGTTGCTCCGCGGCATGTCGGATCTTCGTGGACCAGGGCTCGAACCCATGTCCCCTGCATTGGCAGGAGGATCCTCAACCACTGTGCCACCAGGGAAGTCCCCATTTTAAACTAATTTTGAGTTAATTTTTTGTGTAAGGTGTGAGGTATAGGTTGAAACTCATTTTTGTGCATATGTGTGTCCACTTGTTCCAGCACCATTGTTGAAAAGACTAACTTTTGAGATGTCTTTTTAAGTCAATTTAAGAGAATCTTTTCATGTGCCTCTTGGCCATCTGTATGTCTTCTTTGGTGAAATGTCTGTTTACATCTTCCACACATTTTTTAATTGGGTTGTTTGTTTTTTTGATATTGAGATCCATGAGCTGTTAGTATATTTTGGAGATTAATCCTTTGTCCATGGCTTCATTTGCAAATATTTTCTCCCATTAAAAAAATTTTTTTTAATAAGTTTATTTTCATCTTGTTTAAGGTTTCCTTTGTTGTGCAAAAGCTTTTAAGTTTCCTAAGGTCCCATTTGTTTATTTTTGTTTTTATTTTCATTACTCTAGGAGGTGCGTCAAAAAAGATCTTGCTGTAGTTTATGTCAGAGTGTTTTTCCTATGTTTTCCTCTAACAGTTTTATAGTGTCTGGTCTTACATTTAGGCCTTTAATCCATTTGGAGTTTATTTTTGTATATGGTGTTAGGTAGTGTTCTAACTTAATTCTTTTATATGTAGCTATCCAGTTTTCCCAGCACCACTTATTGAAGAGACTGTCTTTTCTCCGCTCTATGTTCTTGCCTCCTTTGTCATAAATTAGGTGACCATATGTGCATGGGTTTATCTCTGGGCTTTCTATTCTGTACCATTGATCTATATTTCTGTTTTTGTGCCAGTACCATACTGTCTTGATTACTAGCTTTGTAGCTAGTAATAGCTACAAAGTAGCTTTGTAGTATAGTTTGAAGTCGGGGAGCCTGATTGCTTCAGTTCCGCTTTTCTTTCTCAGGATTGCTTTGGCTATTAGGGGTCTTTTGTGTTTCCATACAAATGGTAAAATTTTTTGTTCTAATTCTGTGAAGAATGTCATTGGTAGTTTGATTGATAGGGATTGCATTGAATCTGTAGATTGCTTTGGGTAGTATAGTCATTTTCACAGTATTGATTCTTCCAATCCAAGAACATGGTATATTTCTCCATCTGTTTATGTCGTCTTTGATTTCTTTCATCAGTATCTTATAGTTTTCTGAGTACAGTTGTTTTGCCTCCTTAGGTAGGTTTATTCCTAGGTATTTTATTCTTTTTTTGCAATGGTAAATGGGATTTTTTCCTTAATTTCTCTTTCTGATTTTTCATTGTTAGTGTATAGGAATGCCAGAGATTTCTGTGCATTAATTTTGTATCCTGAAACCTTACCAAATTCATTGATTAGTTCTAGTAGTTTTCTGGTGGCATCTTTAGGATTTTCTATGTATAGTATCATGTCATCTGCAAACAGTGACAGTTTTACTTCTTCTTTTCCAATTTGTATTCCTTTTAGTTCTTTTTCTTCTCTGATTGCCATAGCAAGGACTTCCAAAACTATGTTGAATACGAGTGGCAAGAGTGGACATCCTTGAAAAGATGCTCAACATCACTAATAGTTAGAGAAATGCAAATCAAAACTACAATCAGGTATCACCTCACACCAGTCAGAATGGCTGTCATCAAAAAATCTACAAACAATAAATGCTGGAGAGGGTGTGGAGAAAAGGGAACCCTTTTGCACTGTTGGTGGAAATGTAAATTGATACAACCACTATGGAGAACAGTATGGAGGCTCCTTAAAAAACTAAAAATAGAACTACTATATGATCCAGCAATCCCACTACTGAGCGTATACCCTGAGAAAACCATAATTCAAAAGGACACATGTACCCCAGTGTTCACTGCAGCACTCTTTACAATAGCCAGGACATGGAAACAACCTAATTGCCCAATGACAAATGAATGGATAAAGAAGATGTGGTACATATACACAATGGAATATTACTCAGCCATAAAAAGGAACCAAATTGGCTCATTTGTTGAGATGTGGATGGACCCAGAGTCTATCATACAGAGTGAAGTAAGCCAGAAAGAGAAAAACAAATATCATATATTAGCACATATATGTGGAATCCAGAAAAATGGTACAGATGAACCTATTTATAGGGCAGGAATAGAGACATAGAAGTAGAGAATGGACAAGCGGACACAGCAGGGGATGGGGAGGGTGGGACGAATGGAGAGATTAGGTTTGACATAAATACACTACCACATGTAATATAGATGGCTAGTGGGAACCTGCTGTATAGCACAGGGAGTTCAGCTTGGTGCTCTGTGACCACCTAGATGGGTGGGACGGGGGGTAAGGAGGTCCAAGAGGGAGGGGATATAGGTATACATATAGCTAATTCATTTCATTTGTACAGCAGAAACTAGCACAACATTGTAAAGCAATTTTGCTGCAATAAAAAAAAAAACCAAATAAATTGAAAAAAATGTCAATTGACGGAAAAGACTGAGTTTCACAGTGCGTTGAGTTGGTCGTCCGATTCTGACACTGATTCCAATGCGTGTTTTTTTTCAATGCTACCAAGAAATTAACTCAATTCTGACACTGTCTACCTGGAGCCAGCATCATATCTCACAGCTTAAGGGCTCAGTCCCATAAGATTGTCCTCCCCCCCAGATGCCAATCAACAGTCCAGTTACCTGTGCTTCTTCTGATTGACTGGCTATAAATCAGAGGTTCCCTCCACCCCCTCCTTAATTCAAGTAAGTTGCTAGAGCAGCTCACAGAACTCAGAGAAATAGTTTACATATTGTTTATCAGTTTATTATGAAAGGATATGATAAAGGATAGCGATGAACATCCAGATGGAAGATATGAGTAGGCCAATGGGCACAGTGTGGGAATGGACACAGAGCTTCTATGTCCTTTCCGGGCACACACCGCCCTAGCACCTCCATGTGTTTACCACCCTGAAATCTCTCTGAACCCCATTCTTTCGGGTTTTTATTGAGGCTTTATTACATAGGCATGACTGATTAAATTATTGGCCATTGGCAGCTGATTCAGTCTCTAGCCCCACTCCCCTCTCGAGGTCAGGAGCATGGGACTGAAAGTTCCAGCCCTCCAATCACATGGTTAGTTCCCCCTACAACCAGCCCTCATCCTTAGGTGCTTTCCAAAACTTACCTCATTAACATTAACTCAGGTGTGACTGAAAGGAATTTGTTGTGAATATCAAGACACCTTTATGGCTCTTATCACTTAGAAAATTCCAAGGGTTTTAGGAGCTCTGTGCCAGAAATAAAAACCAAATATATATTTCTCATTATAAATCACAGTATCACACATGGGAACTGGAAAAGGATGGAGGAGGAATCAGAGAGATGGTCCATGTATCAAATAATCCATCAGCAGCTCGAAACCAGAGGTGTTTAAGAGGCGATAAGTCACCCAGGAAATTATAGAGAAGCTTTGGATTTTCCATTAAGTCATTAAAGTGGGGAAAGGCTGCTGAGTCAACCTCAGGCAGATCTGAGGTCTGAGATCTAGCTGACGTCTGAGTACCCCCAGCAGTGAGGTGCATTCTCTCCCAGGTTCTGGCTCCTTGGCACGGCTGGCGAGGCGGGTGCTGCAGCCTGGGCTGGGAGCCAGGTTGACTCATCAGCCCAGGGTATGCGTCTAGGGGAAAGGTGGTTTTGTTTGCTCTCACAGTAAGCCCTGTTACAATAACAGAACCAAGGTGTCCTGGTGCTTTGACTGCTTTCTCCCTGGGCTCCTAATGGAGATTGACAGGATCTAGCAGCCCAGGTAATTCTATTGTCAGTTTCAGCAGCCTCCTGTACCTTATTAGACAAAAGCAGAGAGAGATGTCAGCCCCAGAGCAGAGGGAGCCTATCAGAGTGAGCAGCTTTCGGAGATGACAAGGTAGTGAGGAAATTATCTGGGCCTTCCAACCAGCACCTCTAGGTCCTGGGTGGGAAACTGGGACATTTGCAACAAAGCACTGTGTCGGGGGGTGGCCAGTGTGGCCTGTTCGTGTTCTGCTGCAGGCCCTGCTCATTGAGGGATGGAAGGAGGGGAGGCTAAGAAAGGCTGTATTGGTCCAGCCCTTGGGTCAGAGGCTCCTCCTGGTGGTGGGACCTATCACGGAGGTGTCTCTGGGTGGCTCCGGGGTAAGCAGCAAGTAGATACATTGTTGGGGGTCAAAGCCTTAATTGATTTATCCAAACCTTTAGGATTTCACGCAGGATGGATAAATTGTAACAGACTATGGGAGAGAGAATCCTGGGCCTACAGGAAAATAGGAATCTGTCATTGTCCCACACTAATATCCTGTCCCCAGCCCTGGCCAGAAGCACACACAGACTTACATAGATACACACATAACACACCCAACACTCACATAGGGAGCCTCATGTACAAATGCACACAACACTTACTCATCTACTTGTACACATTTTTGAATGCACAGGGCACTAGACCAAACATATATGCCCAAACCACACAGACACACGACACATACAGGTTCACGTTAGAAGCATTCGTCAGCAAAGTTTTTGTCTGTGGCTTATGGCATCAGCCTCTTTGCCATCTATTTACATCTTGGGTGTATATAGCTCACATGCACATTCACACACACCCACCGTTCTCACAGCATACAGCATGCACTCAAACACCCATGCCACAAACATACTCATGTACACATAAACATACATGCCTCTTCCATGTTCACCGTGCATGAAAGCTCCCCACCACACCGGGCCACTCTCCACGTGTGGACACCCACGTACTTACACTCTCCCCCGCAGGCTCTTGGCAGGCTGAGCTGACATCCACGCAGGCCAGCAGAGCCAGGAGTGGTTTCCGCCTCCCTCCGGTCACTGACCTGCAGCACCTGTCCTGTCTTTAGTTCCTCACACTCCGGCTTTGACTGGGTTGAATGCCAGAGGCTGCCTGCACAGAGCCCAGGGCACCAGTCCAGAATCAGCTGTCCTGGGGGAATGTGGCTCCCTGAGCCTGGGAGGGGAGTGTGCCAACCTGGAAAGTGACCCCGGAGTGACCAGGTGCTCTGGAGGGCCAAGGCCTGAGTCAGCACATGGCACCCTCTTTCCAGCCCTCTTTACTCCCCCTCAGAATCCTGGACATTTGGGGGATTCTAGGCCTTACCCAAACTAGAAGAATGAGTGGGACCTGAAAGAGATAGCAGCTCAAAGAACTCAAGTCAGAGTCTGGGCTGCTGCCTTTTCCGTTAGCATTTGCTTCTGCATCACTAAAGCCCTGTAATCTAGAACATGCCTGGAACAATGCATTTCAACTGAAAAGATATGAAGGTACGTCAGCCTGGAAATAAGGCCAACACGGCTTTGTCTCTCAGGGCTGTCTGTATATTACAAGGAGACACGCAAATATGAGGAATTTTTGCTGTTACCATGACCAGAGTCAGGGAGGTAAATCATTTTCTTCTCCAGTTCACATGTTTCTGGCCCAACCCACTCCCCATACCTTGCACTATCTGTCACTAGTCACCACTATTTGGACATCTGTTAAGTCCCAGGTACTATACTAAATACTTTACAAATATCTCATTTAAGCTTCACAACATCCTTTTTAAAGGAATATCACTCTCCCCATTTTATGGTCAGGGATCCGAGGTTTTGAGAAGCTGAGTAGCTTATCCAAGATCACACAGCTAACGAACAGCAAAGGTAGGATTTGAACTCAGTGGTTGTTTCTCTAACCCATGCTTTCCCCTCTGCACCAAGCTTACATCTATTATCACCAGGCATAGAATGTAAATTCTGTTCATATATCCATTATCTAAGTCTAAAACTCCCTTCCTGTCTATGTTCATCTATCAATCTTAAACTATAAACCAGGTCATAGATGGCAGGAACTGTGTTTATTGAATTCATTTCACAGTGCTCAGCATACTTCCAGGAATATATAGTATATTACTATCTCTAAAAAGTTACAGTCCTGTGAATTTCAAATTGTGTCTGGAGTTAAGAGACCAACTTCTAGCTCTGTTTTTATTTTTATTTATTTATTTATTTTTTAATTTAATTTTTTTTATACAGCAGGTCCTTATTAGTCATCAATTTTATATGCATCAGTGTATACATGTCAATCCCAATCACTCAATTCAGCTCACCACCACCACCACCCCCGCTGCTTTCTCCCCTTGGTGTCCATACGTTTGTTCTCTACATCTGTGTCTCAATTTCTGCCCTGTAAACTGGTTCATCTGTACCATTTTTCTAGGTTCCACAAAAATGCATTAATATACATTTGTTTTTCTCTTTCTGACTTATTTCACTCTGTATGACAGTCTCTAGATCCATCCACGTTTCTACAAATGACCCAATTTGGTTCCTTTTTATGGCCGAGTAATATTCCATTGTATATATGTACCACATCTTCTTTATCCACTCGTCTGTCGATGGGCATTTAGGTTGCTTCCATGACCTGGCTATTGTAAATAGTGCTGCAATGAACATTGGGGTGCATGTGTCTTTTTGAATTGTGGTTTTCTCTGGGTATATGCCCAGTAGTGGGATTGCTGGATCATATGGTAATTCTATTTTTAGTTTTTAAAGGAACCTCCATATTATTCTCCTGAGTGGCTGTATCAATTTACATTCCCACCAACAGTGCAAGAGGGTTCCCTTTTCTCCACACCCTCTCCAGCATTTGTTGTTTGTAGATTTTCTGATGAAGCCCATTCTAACTGGTGTGAGGTGATACCTTGTTGTAGTTTTGTTTTGCATTTCTCTAATAATTAGTGATGTTGAGCAGCTTTTCATGTGCTTCCTGGCCATCTGTATGTCTTGTTTGGAGAAATGTCTAGTTAGGTCTTCTGCCCCTTTTTGAATTGGTCTTTTTGTTTTTTTAAATATCGAGCTGCATGAGCTGTTTATATATTTTGGAGATTAATCCTTTGTCCATTGATTCGTTTGCAAATATTTTGTCCCATTCTGAGGGTTGTCTTTTCATCTTGTTTCTGGTTTCCTTTGTTGTGCAAAAGCTTTTAAGTTTCCTTAGGTCCCATTTGTTTATATTTGTTTTTATTTCCATTACTCTAGGAGGTGGATCAAAAAGATCTTTCTGTGATTTATGTCAAAGAGTGCTCTTCCTATGTTTTCCTCTAAAGTTTTAGAGTTTCAGGTCTTACATTTAGGTCTCTAATCCATTTTGAGTTTATTTTTCTGTATGGTATTAGGGAGTGCTCTAATTTCATTCTTTTACATGTAGCTGACCAGTTTTCCCAGCACCATTTATTGAAGAGACCGTCTTTTCTCCATTGTATATCCTTGCCTCCTTTGTCATACATTAGTTGACCATACGTGCGTGGGTTTACCTCTGGGCTTTTTATCTTGTTCCATTGATCTATGTTTCTGTTTTTGTGCCAGTACCATACTGTCTTGATTACTGTAGCTTTGTAGTATAGTCTGAAGTCAGGGAGTCTGATTCCTCCAGCTCCATTTTTTCCCTCAAGACGGCTTTGGCTATTCAGGGTCTTTTGTGTCTCCATACAAATTTTAAGATTTTTTTGTTCTAGTTCCATAAAAAAGGCCATTGGTAATTTGATAGGGATTGCATTGAATCTGTAGATTGCTTTGGGTAGTATAGTCGTTTTCACAATATTGATTCTTCCAATCCAAGAACATGGTATATCTCTCCATCTATTGGTATCATCTTTAATTTTTTTCATCAATGTCTTATAGTTTTCTGCATACAGGTCTTTTGTCTCCCTAGGTAGGTTTATTCCTAGGTATTTTATTCTTTTTGTTGCAATGGTAAATGGGAGTGTTTCCTTAATTTCCCTTATAGATTTTTCATCATTAGTGTATAGGAATGCAAGATTTCTGTGCATTAATTTTGTATCCTGCAACTTTACCAAATTCATTGATTAGCTCTAGTAGTTTTCTGGTGGCATCTTTAGGATTTTCTATGTATAGTATCATGTCATCTGCAAACAGTGACAGCGTTACTTCTTCTTTTCCAATTTGTATTCCATTTAGTTCTTTTTCTTCTCTGATTGCCGTGCCTAGGACTTCCAAAACTATGTTGAATACTAGTGGTGAGAGTGAACATCTTTGTCTTGTTCCTGATCTTAGAGGAAACGCTTTCAGTTTTTCACCACTGAGAATGATGTTTGCTGTGGGTTTGTCATATATGGCCTTTATTATGTTGAGGTAGGTTCCATCTATGCCCACTTTCTGGAGAGTTTTTATCATAAATGGGTGTTGAATTTTGTCGAAAGCTTTTTCTTCATCTATTGAGATGATCATATGGTTTTTATTCTTCAATTTGTTAATATGGTGTATCACATTGATTGATTTGCATATATTGAAGAATCCTTGCATCCCTGGTTTCAATCCCACTTGATCATGATGTGTGATCCTTTTAATGTGTTGTTGGATTCTGTCTGCTAGTATTTTGTTGAGGATTTTTGCATCTATATTCATCAGTGATATTGGTTTGTAATTTTCTTTTTTGGTAGTGTCTTTGTCTGGTGTTGGTATCAGGGTGATGGTGGCCTCATAGAATGAGTTTAGGAGTGTTCCTTCCTCCGCAATTTTTTGGAAGAGTTTGAGAAGGATAAGTGTTAGCTCTTCTCTAAATGTTTGATAGAATTCACCTGTGAAGCCATCTGGTCCTGGGCTTTTGTTTGTTGGAAGATTTTAAATCACAGTTTCAAGTTGATTACTTGTGATTGGTCTGTTCATATTTTCTATTTTTTCCTGATTCAGTCTTGGAAGGTTATACCTTTCTAAGAATTTGTCCATTTCTTCCAGGTTGTCCATTTTATTGGCATAGAGTTGCTTGTAGTAGTCTCTTAGGATGCTTTGTATTTCTGCGGTGTCTGTTGTAACTTCTCCTTTTTCGTTTCTAATTTTATTGATTTGAGTCCTCTCCCTCTTTTTCTTGATGAGTCTGGCTAATGGTTTATCAATTTTGTTTATCTTCTCAAAGAACCAGATTTTATTTTATTGATCTTTGCTATTGTTTTCTTTGTTTCTATTTCAGTTATTTCTGCTCTGATCCTTATGATTTCTTTACTTCTCTAACTTTGGGTTTTGTTTGTTTTTCTTTCTCTAGTTCCTTTAGTTGTAAGGTTAGATTGTTTATTTGAGATTTTTCTTGTTTCTTGAGGTAGGCTTGTATAGCTATAAACTTCCCTCTTAGAACTGCTTTTGCTGCATCCCATAGGTTTTGGATCGTTGTGTTTTCATTGTCGTTTGTCTCTAGGTATTTTTTGATTTCCTCTTTGATTTCTTCAGTGATCTCTTGGTTATTTAGTAACGTATTGTTTAGCCTCCATATGTTTGTGTTTTTGACATTTTTTTCCCCTGTAATTCATTTCTACTCTCATAGCATTGTGGTCAGAAAAGATGCTTGATATGATTTCAATTTTCTTAAATGTACTGTGGCTTGATTTGTGATCCATGATGTGATCTATCCTGGAGAATGTTCTGTGCACACTTGAGAAGAAAGTGTAATCTGCTGTTTTTGGATAGAATGTCCTATAAATATCAATTAAATCTATCTGGTCTGTTGTGTCATTTAAAGCTTCTGTTTCCTTATTTATTTTCATTTTGGATGATCTGTCCATTGGTGTAAGTGAGGTGTTAAAGTCCCCCACTATTATTGTGTTACTGTCGATTTCCTCTTTTATAGCTGTTAGCAGTTGCCTATGTTGAGGTGCTCCTATGTTGGGTGTATATATATTTATAATTGCTATATCTTCTTCTTGGATCGATCTGTTGACCATTATGTAGTGTCCTTCCTTGTCTCTTGTAACATTCTTTATTTTAAAGTCTATTGTAACTGATATGAGTATTGCTACTCTAGCTTTCTTTTGATTTCCATTTGTACGAAATATCTTTTTCCATCCTTTCACTTTTAGTCTGTATGTGTCCCTGGTCTGAAGTGGGTCTCTTGTAGACAGCATATATATGGGTTTTGTTTTTGTATCTATTCAGCAAGCCTGTGTCTTCTTTTTTTTTGCAGTACAAGGGCCTCTCACTGTTGTTGCCTCTCCCGTTGCAGAACACTGGCTCCAGACACGCAGGCTCAGCGGCCATGGCTCACGGGCCCAGCCGCTCCGCAGCATGTGGGATCTTCCCGGACCGGGGCACGAACCCGTGTCCCCTGCATCGGCAGGCGGATTCTCAACCACTGTACCACCAGGGAAGCCCTTATTCTTTTTTTTTTTTTTTTTGGACCATTTTCTTAATTGTTCTGGGTTTGTTTTTGTAGGTCCTTTTCTTCTCTTGTGTTTCCCACTTAGAGAAGTTCCTTTAGCATTTGTTGTAGAACTGGTTTGGTGGTGCTGAATTCTCTTAGCCTTTGCTTGTCTGTAAACCTTTTGATTTCTCCGTCGAATCTGAATGAGATCCTTGCCAGGGAGAGTAATCTTGGTTGTAGGTTCTTCCCTTTCATCACTTTAAGTATACCATGCCACTCTCTTCTGACCTGTAGTGTTTCTGCTGAGAAATCAGCTGTTAACCTTCTGGGAGTTCCCTTGTATGTTATTTGTCATTTTTCCCTTGCTGCTTTCAATAATTTCTCTTTGTCTTTAATTTTTGCCAGTTTGATTTCTATGTGTCTCGGTGTGTTTCTTTTGGGTGTATCCTGTATGGGACTCTCTGAGCTTCCTGGACTTGGGTGGCTATTTCCTTTCCCATGTTAGGGAAGTTTTCTACCATAATCTCTTCAAATATTTTCTCGGGTCCTTTCTCTCTCTCTTCTCCCTCTGGGACCCATATAATGTGAACGTTGTTGTGTTTAATGTTGTCCCAGAGGTCTCTTAGGCTGTCTTCATTTCTTTTCATTCTTTTTTCTTTATTCTGTTCTGCAGCAGTGAAATCCACCATTCTGTCTTCCAGGTCACTTATCCGTTCTCCTGCCTCAGTTATTCTGCTATTGATTCCTTCTAGTGTATTTTTCATTTCAGTTATTGTATTTTTCATCTCTGTTTGTTTGTTCTTTAATTCTTCTAGGTCTTTGTTAAACATTTCTTGCATCTTCTCGATCTTTACCTCTATTGTTTTTCCGAGGTCCCGGATCATCTTCACTATCATTATTCTGAATTATTTTTCTGGAAGGTTTCCTATCTCCACTTCATTTAGTTGTTTTTCTGAGGTTTTATCTTGTTCCTTCATCTGGTACATAGCCCTCTGCCTTTTCATCTTGTCTATCTTTCTGTGAATGTGGTGTTTGCTCCACAGTCTGCAGGATTGTAGTTCTTCTTGCTTCTGCTGTCTGCCCTCTGGTGGATGAGGCTGTCTAAGAGGCTTGTGCAAGTTTCCTGATGGAGGGACTGGTGGTGGGTAGAGCTGACTGTTGCTCTGGTGGGCAGAGCTCAGTAAAACTTTAATACATTTGACTGCTGATGGGTGGAGCTGGGTTCCTGTTTGTTGTTTGGCCTGAGGCAACCCAACACTGGAGCCTACCTGGGCTCTTTGGTGGGGCTAATGGCGGACTTTGGGAGGGCTCATGCCAAGGAGTACTTCCCAGAACTTCAGCTGTCAGTGTCCTTGGCCCCACAGTGAGCCACAGCCACAGCCCGCCTCTGCTGGAGACCCTCCAGCACTAGCAGGTAGATCTGGTTCAGTCTCCACTAGGATCACTGCTCCTTCCCCGGGGTCCCAATGCGCACACTACTTTGTGTGTGCCCTCCAAGAGTGGAGTCTCTGTTTCCCCCAGTCCTGTTGAAGTCCTGCATTCAAATCCCACTATGCTTCAAAGTCTGATTCTCTAGGAATTCCTCCTCCCGTTGCCGGACCCCCACGTTGGAACCTGACATGGGGCTCAGAACCTTCACTCCATTGGGTGGACTTCTGTGGTATAAGTGTTCTCCAATCTGTGAGTCACCCACCCAGCAGTTATGGGATTTGTTTTTACTGTGATTGTGCCCCTCCTACTGTCTCACTGTGGCTTCTTTGTCTTTGGATGTCTTTTTTGATGAGTTCCAGTGTCTTCCTGTCGATGATTGTCCAGCAGCTAGTTGTTATTCTGGTGTTCTCACAAGAGGGAGTGACAGCACATCCTTCTACTACACCATCTTGGTTCCAAATCCTAGCTCTGTTTTTAGAAAAGAGCAAACTTCAGAGAGACCTGGGTTTGAATCCAACGCCATCACTTACTAGGAATGTCTTTGCTCTTGTCATTTCCTCTCTCTGACGTCAGTTTCCTCATTTGTAAAATGAAGTACTAGACGTGATGACCTGTTGGGTTCCTTCCAAACATGATTCTCCAAGAGCCTACTGTGTGCATGATGATGATACAGAGTGCAAGTGACAATCTAAAATTGTTTCACGTGCTTAGAGAGCAGACCACTTCCTGAACACCTTCTCTTGCCTCATCCTGTGCGCCTTCTCAGTTGGTAGGCTCCTGCAGGAATCCAGATCAAAGACACCCTTTGACAGCCAGCCTAGAAGACAGGAGCTTCCCAAAACCGTAGTCAGTCACCCTACCCATGAGCCCAATACTTCATATGCTCTTAATGAGCCTGTGTTAGGAGAATGGTCCAGAGAGATGACTGAAGGCTGTGAGAAAGAGAGCTGCAGAGGTACAGGTGAGCTGAGGACATGGGCGGTCAGACTCTCCTGTGTGGCAAAGGCCCCTGACATCTGTTGACAAAAGGGGAGGGAGGCAGGTCCTCAATGGGACCTGATGGGAAGACAACAGCCACACAGGTCCACATATCCATTTCCTGTCATCAGCAGGTGCTTGGTAAAACAACATCACTGTCCTACAAAGAGCTGGTCTGGGAGAAGGAGTCAGGATTCTAGACCTGGCTCTGAGGCATTGATTCACTCCCAGCAAGTCATTCATCTCTCTGAGCCTCAGTGATCCTGTCTTAATGCAACCAGGTTCTTTCAGGCCTCACCACTCTGGAGGTATAACCAGAATGTGAATCACAGTAATGGTTGCAAACACTAAGGCTCTAGGGTTCCCCAGGGAAAGTACTGGAGCCTTCGTCCCCAAATACTCCTAGTTCAAAGGCTTCTTGGTCCAAGAAAAAAGCGGCCTCCTCTTCTGCTATACCTGTGGCATCCGCCCTCTGTCCTCTATCATTCTCCACTCTCTCGCCCACTGTATCCCTTGTGAACCTCCTGTAACCAGAAGCTCTGGTCCCAGCAGCGTGTAGGTAAATGTTTAAACCCAGCTTTGTGGTGAGGGGAATGCCTGATTTATAGAGTTTGCCATGTGTCAAGTTGTAAACACTCTCACCAAATCTAATTTCAAGATACCAAATGTGACATCATTGAATGCAAAGGCAGGAAGAGCTGTGCAGAAGCACACCGTTCTACAGTATTTTCACCATGCAGATACAAAAGACGTAAATAACTTCAAAGGCAGAGATAGTAATAAAATGTTGTAAAATAATTAGGAAGTGATGAATTTTGAGTACTTATTACCTTTTCTTTTATAATTTATTTAATTGTAACTTTATGTAATTTACTTTTTAGTAATGGGTGTGTTTTAACAACTGTCTCATAAAATTTCTGAAAAATGTATGGTCCTCCCCATTCTGTCCTTTTCAGAGGTACATTGAGATTTGCAGAGGTACATAGTTGAGGCCCTGGCTGTGGAAGACTTGTGGGTGAGATAGGGGCATTTATTTCTGCATGACTGTTTTGTCTCCCTTCTTCAACTTCAGCTTCCCCATCTGTCATATAAAATATTCCTTCCAGATTCTCCTCCCTTTGTTAAGATGGTATTGAGAGAAATGAGGTCCAGTAGTAGTAACACCCTGCATCCCATGGAACCTTACAGTTTACTAAACCCAAAGCATGTGTTAATTCTCACAGCAATTCTGTGAAGTGAGGTAGATGTAGAAGTGAAGTTAGTGGATGGACCATTTCACACCGGATCAGCAAACTTCTTCTGCAGAGGATTAGAAAGTAAATATTTTAGGCTGCGCAGGCCATATGGTGTCTACCGCAACTGATTCTGCTCTTGTAGGTTGGAAGCAGCCATAGACAATGTGTAAAAAAAAAAAACAAGAGCAGTTCTGTTCCAGTAAACTTTACTTATGGACAATGAAATTTGAATTTCATATAATTTCCACATGTCAGATTATTCTTCTTTTGATTTTTTTCTAACCATTTAAAAATATAAAGATCATTAACTCTCAGGCCATATAAAAACAAGTCATAGGCAAAATTTGAACTGCAGGCAACAGTTTATCATCCTTAACAGAGGAGAACATTAAGCTTTGAAGAGAACATGATTAGTTCAAGTTGATATAAATGGGTAGAGTTGGGACTGGCTGGGTTCCAACTCTGCTGAGCTTTCCACTAAACCAATCGGCCATCCAAAGGAGCCGCTCTTGTTCTTTAACACATTCACCTGTGGGTGAATTTTCTACTGTGGGAGTCTCTGTAATCCCTGGGGGATTGTGGGTCATCTTCCCTTACTGTCTATTTCTGACTCTTTAACTGTAGTGGGCTGTCCTACGCATCAAAGTCAAGCAGAAGAGGTTTTTGGACAATGTATACTTACAAGCAATTTGTAACCTGCTCCCCTTCTGTTAAGGTAGAAAATAAAGAACCACTGTTGTTACAAATGTTGATTTTATGACTGTCCTATTTTCTCCCAGGTATCCTAAATTTTCACAAAGCAGAGACTACCTATCCATTCATTATTCTGTATTCTCAAGTGCGTAGTCCAGGACTCTTCCTGTAGGAAAAACTCGGTGACTAATGACCAAGCTCCCTCGAGCCACAGTGATGTGTGACAAGAGGTGGGTGTGACTCACCTGTGTGATTTCTTCTCCCTCCAATGTATTATTGCAAAAATTTTAAACATCCAGAAGATTTTTTTTTTTTTTTTTTTTTTTGTGGCCACATTGTGTCTTCGTTGCTGCGCGCAGGCTTTCTCTAGCTGGGCAAGCAGGGGCTACTCTTTGTTGAGGTGCACTGGCTTCTCATTATGGTGGCTTCTCTTGTTGCTGAGCACGGGCTCTAGGCGCTCAGGCTTCCATAGTTGTGGCTCACAGGCTTAGTTGTTCCGCGGCATGTGGGATCTTCGCAGACCAGGGACTGAACCCATGTCCCCTGCATTGGCAGGCAGATTCTTAACCACTGTGCCACCAGAGAAGTCCCTAGAAGAATTTAAAGAATTGCGTAGTGAACACCCACCGCCTAGATTCTATAACTAGCATTTTACTATATTTGTTTTATTACACATCTGTCCATCCATCAGTCCATTCTTATGCTTTTGACACATTTCAGAGTAAGTGGCATACATCAGTACACTTAACTTTTAAACGTTTTATCACCTTATTAACTAGAGTTCAGTATTTGTTTATGTTTATATATTTATCTATCTATTTATTTATTCTTGGTCTGGTATACATTTGAGAGGCTCTAGAAGCTGCCTCCAGAAAATAGCTCCCCACTACACTGACCCCTGAAGACTTTACTTGGGCATTTCTTTCTTTGACTTTTCCAGGGCTTTGCTAATGAAAATGCCTTTGGTGAAGAGAACTCATCTCTACCCCGCAGCAGCTGGAGTAGTGGAACCAGAATTTGGCCAGGCCAGGGTTTGAATCCCCACTCCATCACTTAATAGTTGCGTGTCCTTGGACAAAAAACATTTTTTAAATCTCTTTGAGTCTCTTCATATGTAAAATGTGGTTAATAATAACTGCCCTGAGATAATGATAGTGAGGATCAGAAATTGTGTTTGTGAAATACCTGACAAATGACAGTGTGGTAGGACAACCAGATTGAGAAATGAATTGTGTCTCTATTTTCCTGTCTATAGGCATGTCACAAAAGAGTGAGAGCTGTTTCCAGCTTCACCCCAATCCACTCCAGGGAGATCATCCACGCTTTGAGTACTAAGGTTTAGGTTCTTCTTACCCCCTTGGGTGGACAGGACTGCTTCCTTGTGTGTCCACTGTAAAATATGAAGCAAAAGAAAATCTAACTTACCAAAGCTGTGGCTGAAAAGAGTTGGCTCCCCGGGAGGCTGCTGGTTGGACTGGAGCTGGCGGGAGTGCTCCGTGAGTGGGGGGAGACCTGCCCTCCACACCCACACAGCGACCCAGGACACAGCTGAACCTCTTATACGGTCTGGGGGGACTAGGGCCAAGTTGGCATGGAGAGACTAGCCCCTCGGGGCAGCCCTCACTCCCTTGAAGGGACCCTACAGGTTTGGACTATGGGCAGAAGACTTTTCCCAAGCTTTCCAAATTGAGTAAGTATCCTGAACGCTCAGACCACCTTACAGAGGGGAAGCATAGTGGAATTTCCCTCCAGCTAGCTAGGTAGAATCTCACAGTCATTTTTCATTTCGAAAATTAACAATTCACCCTTGCAGTTTCTTTCCTTCTTTTTCCTTCCAAAAGGCTGTGTCTTGAGAGACGTGTCAATGGGAAATTGTTACAGGGCAGAAAGGGAGTTAGGGACTCTGGAGAGATTCTTTCCCTCTGGCAGAGACAGAAGGCTGGCATCTGGACTCCCCTAACCTTCTATCCCAGAACCAGACAGGCTCTTCTGCTCCCACTTATGTCCCAAGCTGCTTTTTCCTGTGGCTTGTCTGCTGGAGAGTAAAAAACAAATGGAGCATGCAAAAAAATTCAGCAGAAATAATTACAGGGTACTACAAAGCAATTGGCACCGCGTGAATAGCTGCAGGCAGGTAGCCCAGTCAGGGTTCTTCAGCTTAACACCCGGCCCTCCCATGGCAGCTCCTGTGTTAGTCTCAGGGCCACGAGACCAGAGAGTCCTGGATGTGATGCCCGAGGATCTGGGTGTGGGTCCCAGGCCCACCCTGACCAGCTGTGTGAATCCAGGCAAGCCACTCCGTCCCTCCTCGCCTTGGTTTCATCGTCTAGACTGAGATCCGAATGACATGTACTACTCAGTATCTGTCACAGCTTGTTGAGGGAGATGAATCTCAAAGGACGTAGTAGATACAAAAGTGCTTCAGATGATCTCTTGAATCCATCCACTTGTCTCCGTCTCTGTCAGTGGCTCCTTGAACTTACTCCTGCCGTCTCTCATGCAGCCTGCTGCAATGGCCCTACCGACTGCCCTGTATCCACTCTAGCCCCATTTCTAATCTCTTCAGTAGGCTTGCAGCCAGCTTGATTCTCTACGATCCAAAGTCTGACCATGTACCCAGGGTTGTCTAGTCCCTGAGGACTGAAGGGAAAGTGGGACTGAGGGTTGCGGTGCTAAAGGTAGTTTGGATTGAGAGAGAGAGAGAGTGCTGGAGAGGAGGGTAGAAACGAGGTGGTACAATTCAACAGCATTCATTGCGTGTTCTGTGGCATGGTGAGGGGATGTGAGGGCTCTGTTACAGTGTCCCGTCCTTGTGTTGCTTAACAACTATGGGGGAAGACAGAGTTCGCAAATGTGAAACAAATGGAGTGCAAATAAGCGCAAAGTTGTGTACTTCTAATTATAAAATATTTCCATCTGCTGCAGAAGCCCCAGGAAGCTCATGGTAAAGGCTAGAATTAAGACGAGACCTTGAAGAGCAAGCTGGATTACAGCAAAGAGGGAAGGATGGGTTTCTGGAGAGGGGATCAGATTGGTCTATTCTTGGTCAGCTGGGGATAGCGGTGTGGGGACCGAGTAGTGGGGAGAAGGGGCCCAGCACTAGCAAGCTGGCTGGACTCCGTGGGGCAGCGGGCTGGGTAGTGGAGTCAGGTGAAGCAGGACTTCAAAGTCTAGCCTGAGGCGATGAGATCTAATTTAGACTAAATGTGGATAACCTGATGAATTATTGATTTGCTTAACGGATAATTTCATAGCTCAGAAATGGAGGAAGCAAGGGAGAAATTCACTGCTCTGGACTTAACTCTGATCAGCCCCAGGGAACACTTGTTGGCCATCAAGTGATTGAGCCTCGGGAAAGTGACTGTCAGCCTGGAGTGGTCACAGCAGGGAGGGCACCATGGCCCAGCAGTTATCGGTGCTAAGCTTGAGGGAAGGGAATCTGAAAATCCCTGCTTGGGAAAACAGAGGGGTCAGTCCCTTGGCCAGAGACTCAGGAACGGTGGCAACAGTGTTGGTGCGGGGAGGGGTGGCTGAGTTCACAGAAGATACGGGCTCTGAAGATGGAAATCTGCAATTGGCCACAAATAATTCTCAAGAGAGAAGGCATTGGCTCTTCCTCACCCCGCCCCCCCACACATACACACTTGTTCTCTGCTCCTGTGTCTGTCATTAGGCATTCAGGCAGTTAATGCTCCCAGACACCCCGCTGAGAGTACCAGGAGCCTTGCACAGTGGAACTGGAATGGTGTCGCAAGGCTCGTTACAGAATCCCTGAGGGAGGCAATAAGGAAGGGATTTCTCCTCCCTTGGCCTCTCCAGGTGGCCCAGTGCCTCTCGCCTCAACTTTGACCCACACTGGCAGGCCGAGTCCCTCGCCCCGACTCCCAGCCCTCCTCGGACTCTGTCCCCTGTCTCTGGCCATGCCTACCCTCTCCGGTTTCCTGTCCAGCTTCCTGATCTGAGACAGGTCCTCGCCCTGTGCTCTTTGGAAGAGAAGAGGGCAGGAGCTGAGGTGGTCGGGAAGTGGAGCCCAGGGACTCCCAAGCCAACCATGCCACATCCCCCCAGAGTTAGCCCAAAACAGCACAGAGGGAAGTAGGGGCAGCATTCCACGCCCCCCTCCACCGTCCCAAGGGGGCTTCTTGCCACCGCAGGGCAGCACCTGGTGCAGGGCAGGCACATCAGGTGGAAGGAACAGTGGATGTTTGAAGCACTTACCAGGCGCTGGCCCTGTGCCGTCAATCCAGGCACTTGGGATGGATTAGTGAACCAAAGCGGTGAGAATTCCCGCACCAGTCAGGCTTCCATTCTAGGGAGGGGAGAAGGGCAATAGCAGCACACCTAACAAACGAGTGCATTGGGTGCTACATTAGAAGGTGATAAGTGTTATGAGGAACACAGAGCACAGTATAAGGGGATGAGGAGGGGGAGGGTGTTTTAAACAGGGCGGTCAGGCCACACTTCATTGGGAAGGTGACATTTAAGCAAAAACTTGAAGAGGTGAAGGAGAATCGCAGGCAGTGGAAACAACCCTGAGGTGGGAGGGGCTTGGCCTGCTGGAGAAACAGCAGGAAGCAGAGAGGGTGGCCAGACGTGTGGACTGCTACACAAATGAACAACTGAATTCAGGCCTTAGATCAAATGTTACCTACCTCCGAGGTCCTCCTTGACCTCTACACAAAACAGCACCCCGGCTCTACCCCTTCACCCTGCTTTGTTTCCTTCGTTACCCCCACTATCACGAGACATGTTACATATTTATTTGCATTGTCTGCCTCCCTGAGAGACGATATAAGCTTCATGAAGGCAGGGACTTTACCTGTGTCTGCTCTGTCCCCAGGGTCTGGCTCATGGTCAGTGCTCCATCAGCACATGACAAATGTCAGAACTGCTTGTGAGTGAGATGCCTTCCACCCCAGAGGCTGCTGAGGAGCCTCACAAGGTAGTTCTTTATTCCCTGAACTGCAGGGAACGTTCTGACCCAGCCTGACTCTCATCATCCCGAGGGGATGTCCAGAGCAGTGCCACAGGGCTCTTTCACTGGCCTTGATCAGTTGAGAAGGATGAGCCGTGCACGCAGAGTCCCCTGTAAGCATTGTCCTAAGACCTTCCTCGCAGGCTGGCAAATATTTTGCTTTCGTTTATTCACCAAATATTTGTTGGGCAGCTACTATATGCCAAGCACAGAGGAGCAGTTGGAATGATGCCACCCTGGCCCTTTGCAGGACCCCTAGGGCCAGACTTCATTGGGCAGATGGGTGGATTACGCCAGGTGTGCACCAGGCCCTGGGAATGCAAAGATGAACAGCACACTAGTATCTGCATTAACCAAGCTGCTGACAATCTAGTAGATGTGAAAGGCATGTAAACAACTATCTCACAGGGATAAGTACAATGACTATGTATACAGAGAACAACCTGAAAGTGGGTGTTGTGTCACCTTGCGGTCTGGTTTGAAGTAGCCCCCCAGTCCTTTTCCTGCTGAGCCTGGAAAGAGGAATTCACTTGTATGGGTTAAGCATTGTGCTCCCCTGGTGGCCTGGACATAATTAATATTCCTGAGAGAATAACTAACACATGATGCAATTTAGGCGATCACCTTCTGATGTATGAGGACATATGATGCTGTGTGAGGGGGCTGATGGAGAGAAAGATGGGGCTGAGGCACCCTCCTCTCCCAGCTCTCTGTCCCCTCTCTTTCAGTGGTCTCCATTTTTAGGTGCCAAGGCTTTCAGGCTGTCTGGGGGGTTCTCTAATCCTAGAGGGAAAGATTTGATAAACACATTAATTAACACATTCACTCTAATAAGCTCATGATCTGAGGGCTCCTCACAGTTATGCTTTCTTCTCTCCCTTGCTGCATCCACTGGGGCAATTAACATTTCCATCTCCACATTCCAGATGGATGTGGCTTCCTGAACCCCTTCCTCACCCCCTGTCTCTGAGGCCAACCCTTACCATCCATGTCCTGGCTGTGGATAGGGCCCAATGAATATGGGGTTTCTTGATTTTTAGCGTGAATTGGAGAAAGACTCCTATAACTACCTTTGTGGACAAACTGGAGGAATAAGTTGGATGATAGCATATTAGATGGAGATCTTTTAGGTTTAATAGCCCAAAAGTATTGATTATTATCATCACAGAGATAAACAACAGGGCTTTTTCACTGGTTTTGACTTTTTCAAGCTTTTAATCAGTGGCATGGATAAAGACTGAATAGCACAAAGGTTAGAGGAAAACATAACACAAAAGTCAGTAAGCTCAGATATGTAAAGACCTGATGAGGAGGGACAAACCAGATTGTCTGCTGGATGACCCTTGGGCAGCCCAGTAGAACGCTTGGCTCTGTAGGAGGGCTTCAAGAACTTGGGTTGGAGCCAATGCTGATATGCAAACTTCTCACACAACTCATTGGGGAATAGGATATTTCTCATGCCAACAAGGTTGTAACCCAGGTTGCAAAGCTCAGGATCTATCCCCTCTGAACTTCATCATTAATATGCAAGGCAATGGGGCACCAGGTTCCCTCTCTTGGATCACAAACACACACACACAGCACTCCAAGTCATGGTCGGCCTAAGCATGCCTCTTCTTGAGATGACAAGTGTCTGGGAGAACTGTGTCCATCCTGCCAGCCACATGCCTGAGCACCTCTACTTTGAGTCTACATTGTATGTCATTTATACAGTGTTTATCCTTGCTCCTTACTCCACAGATGAGTCAAAACAAGATTTTTTTTTAGAAAGATATAATGTTATATAAATATGCTGCATGTAGGCTAAAAAATCAATTATATAAGTCCACGAATGTGGTGGAGACTTGCCATCATAGTTTGAGAGAAACCAACGAGTTTAGGGGACTCAGAATGAGTAAGGGGAGTGATATGTGGTCTGTGGCTTGATCCAGATTTTAGGAGAGGACCTTGCCCAGCCCTGGACAGCTATGCTTAGCGCTGCCCACTCTAGTCCCAAGGAGAAGCCAGGCTAACGGCTCCTGCTGATGTACAGACAGAGTGTTTATAAGGCTAGTGGAGCAGCCAAGAGAACCAGACTGGAGCAGACTAATTGTTTGAGGCTGACAAATTTAGAGTAAGGCTAGCCCAGGCTCATGCCCAGGATTCTAAAGCAGAAAGGAAGGTTGAGAGAGACAGGGAATGGACCTGGATTACTATGAGAGGACTGAGGGAGAAGCCAAAGCATACCATACTGGGGCAAAAAGGAGCAAGTGGTTAGGGGGCTAAGTCAGTCACTGAGGAGGGAAGCTGATGTGGGCTGAAGAAAAGGAAGAGCAGGGTGGAATGCTGCAGCCGAGGGACTTCTCTGGAAAGGGTGGTTTCTTTGAGGAAACTCCAGTACAACTATCTTCCTTATTTTAAAAACTATTTATTCTTTTTTTAAAAAAATCAAAGTAATGCATGGGTACCGTTTTTTTTTAATTCCTGGTTTTTCTATCTTTCATTGAGCGTTCTCAGCCTGGGAGTTAGGGGTGCTACCCCTGCCTAGGACTGTTTAGAAATGTCTGGAGGAGTTTTGATTGTCACTATAACTGGGTCTCTACTGTCATTTGGTGGGCGGGGCCAGGGATGCTAAGTATGCTGAAGTTCTTGGAATAGTCTGCACATTAATGAACTACGTGTCACAAATACCTAGCTAACCCAGACTGAGAAATATCAGTTCCTGCACTACTTCACCTGGCCTCTAGGGGCTGGCCTAAGTTTGCCCTGACTGCTCTTCCCTATCAGACAGTCTGATTTGGAATTTTCAAATAGAAATTTCTTAAGAAACTACGAGAAGACAGATGGGAAATTATCAAAGAAAGTAACAAAGCATAAAAACAGATGAGCATCAACAGATTTCTGAGTCTAAGGAAGATCAAGTCTATTCAGTCTAATCACAGAAGCACTTTTTTTTTTTAACCCACGGTTTTCCTGATTGAAACAATTTACTAGGTGCAGAGGCCTCATTTCTCTCCTTATTCTAAGGACACCACAGCAAGTCATAGTTCAGGCTGGTTCAGATGCCGTCCTGTTTAAGCTTTCCAGAGACCAATTCCTGGACCTCTCTCTGTGCGTGACCCAGAAGGACCATGGGCTCAAATTCACTTCAGTCTCAAGCTGCCCTGGCCTACTGGGCTCTTCCCAATTTCTGGTTTTTCACACTAGCCCCAAGCACCAGGTCTGTCTGAGCAAGGTGTGGTCTTCTGATTTGCCTTTTAGGGTAAGTATAAGGCAATGCTAGTAGCTGTAACAGAGTACTCATAAATGCTCATGACTTAACACAATAAAAGTTTATTTTTCACTTATTTAAAGTCTAAAACAAGTATTCGTGATGGGTAGCAACTCTCCTCCAAGTGGTAATTCTGGAACCTAGGCTCCTTCCATCTGGTGGTTCCCCCTCTTTGATATGTAGTTTCTCAGCTTGCCATCTTATCTGCATCAAGCCTGCAGAGAGGAGAGAGCTTGGAGGATTGCCTGTGGGTGGTATTCAAGGGCCAGACCTGGAATTGCTTTTGTTCGTGTTCTATTGGCAGGAACCCAGACACATGGCCTTGCCTAACTGCACGAAAGACTGGGAAATATAGTCTAGCTGTGTATCTAGGAAGACAAAGAGTTTGGCTTGATAATCAGCCAGTGGTGTCTGCCCAAATCCCTGCATGTATGGGCTTTTAGAAGTCCTGTTGCCATTTTTCTCTACCATTTCTGGCTGGTACACAGCAATTTCCTGGTTAAGAATAAATGGTTGGTTCTTTAAAAAGTAAAACATAGGATTACCATAGGACCTGCAATTCCACTCTTAGGTGTGTACCCCAAAGAATTTAAAACAGTACTCAAACAAATAGTTACACACATATATTCATAGTTGTACTATTCGCAACAGCCAAAAAGTGGAAACAACCCAAGTGTCCATCAATGGAATAAATGGATAAACAAATTGTGGTGTATACATACAATGGAGTATTATTCAGCCATAACAAGAAACGAAGTACAGATACATGTTACAATGTGGATGAACTTCAAAAATATTCTAAGAAACCAGACATGAAAGGTCATGTTACATAATTTTGTCTATACAAAATGTCCAGATAGGAAAATCCATAGGGCAGAAAGCAGACTGGTGGTTGCCAGGGATTAGAGAGTGACTGCTTGTGTACAGGGTCTCCTTTAGGATGAAAATGTTTTGCAAGTCGATAGATGTGGTGGTTGTACAACACTGTGAATGCACTAAATGTCTTTGAATTGTTGACTTTAAAATGGTTAATTTTCATCCCATATTTTGGGACTGCTTTTGCCTTCTGAGATGGCCCACATTTTGTTTGTGGAGTGTGTTTCTCCCAGGGCTGCTCTCAGTTTCCCAGATGATTCCATGCCCTGGGGCCACTTTTGCCTTTTGAGATGACCACATTCTGTGGAATGTGTATCTCTCTAAATACACTCGCTTTCACTTTAAAATAAAATAAAATAAAACAACAAAATAAAATACAGTGGTTAATTTTATATTATGTGGATTTCACCTCATTAGAAATTTTTTAATGATTCTAAAAAAAAGAATAAATGGATGGGTTTTTAAATTTTTGTTTTTAGTGAAGTCTAGCTTTTACCTATTATTCTTTGTTAATTTTTCTGCTCTGTATCACATACGACGGTGCATATCATCCTGGCCTGGTCCAGCAGCTTACTTCATCCTGTACTCCGTTTAAAGACGTTGGGGAATTAACTGGCTTATTTTTCCTTAACTCCTTGGACTTTTCCCTTGGGTTTAGTTTATGATAATTGGAAATGCATTTCTAACAAATAGAGTGATGCTCTGTCAGAGTTCATGTGCTGAACAATGATAATTGACATACCCTGGACTTGGTTATTTTTACTTAGTTACTATTCTAACTGCCATCCACCTCTGGAAGCTTCTGAGCTTCCTTCCCACCATGCCTGCCCTCATCCAGTAGCTGCTCCTCCACCCCTGTCCTCTGGGTGCTGTCCAAGAGATTGAGAGCTAGGCATTTTCAAGCCTTCCTAGGAAACCAGCTCCAGTCTTTTCTGCACACATGAGTCAAATATCCACTACAATTATTTAAATATTTTAAAAAATTAATCATATTCTGCTCCTGTGTCAAATAAAATAGCACAACTTACCACGTTGTTTTGTACTTCTTTTAATATAGAACTTTTATTCCTCTAGAGTATAAGCCCTTTGAGGGTAAGAACCATACCTTAATTGCCCCTATATCCTTGGCACTGAATACAGTACCTGATAAAAAGTATTGCTCAATAAATATGAATTAAATGAATGAACAAAATGTAATAACATACAGATAAGAAAACGGTTGTTTTCTCATAGGAATAAACAACTTGATTGAAGCCATTCTCTTGTAGAGAGAGCAGCTTTTACCTGAAATCAGTGGATTGTTCATTCCTGGAAGAGCACAAAAGAACCATTAACTAGGGCTGGCAGGAATTGTAAGCAGGCAGGCTCAAGGAAAGAAACAAGCTGTGTTATAAATGGGAGTCTAGAACTCAGGAACAGAGGAAGGGGCTGACCAGGAGTGGTAAGAATAGAGAAACCAGTCCTGCTCATTGGGGAAGGGTAGGCTGGCTCTGCCATAGGCGGTGGGGGAAATCCAGACAAGCAGTAAACTCTGTGTGCAGATGGGCGTAGGTGGCCGTCTTAGGGAAGCCTATCAAAGGGAAAAAGAGAGGACCCCAGCAGCTCTGGACCTTGGTACGGGGCAGGGGGAGTGCTATGAGCAGGAGCCATGGGAGAGCCAAATGGTAAGTGGTCAGCATCAAGGAGAACTGGCAGCTATCTGGGCTGTGGGTGAGATTTCTGGAAACAATGGTGGAATTCAGTACCCTGGAAAGATAGATAGGAGTAAGGCTGGGTCTTGGCTTTAGAGAAACTGGGTTCTTGCCAAGTTTTCTAGGCAGAAAACTGAAGAGGCCCAGGAGGGATGTTTGGTGAGAACCTGGATACAAACAAAGCCCAAGAACTCGGTTGTACAGTCGGAGCAGGGCTGGGTGACTTACAGCTGAGCTCTTGAACTAGGTAGGGCTCCTTAAACTTGCTCCACGACGGAGTCAGGATGAGTCTTGGAGGTTGAGGCAGAAGTGAGAATGCAGATTAGACTAAAGTGCTAGAGTCTAGGGTCTGGAGTCTAGGACCCACTAGAGAATGGGGAAGGGAGGCCTTCAGGGAACAAAGAGCCATTAAAGTTAAACCTTTGAAAAGCAGACTTATGTGGTTGCTAAGCTAGATTCAATGATCAGGTCAGGTACCTATAAATGACTCCACTGGATTTAATGTGTATACATTTTAAAGATTTTCTTTCCCCATAGCAAAGTAGATTTATAATCTGAATGGCTGAGCTTATTAATTTTAATAACCTCCTCTAGAATGGAAGTATATGCAAGGACAAGAAGTAAGGGCCTATGTTCTGAGATCTAAGAAAGGAGAGGATCCCTCCCCAACACCTACAGCTATGGTGGCCACAGGGGGTCTTCTGGTGACCATGACCCCAGGGGAGGTTGCTCATGCCTCCACTCCCCACCTATCCAGCTGGCATGCCTGCTTCCCTGAGGGCTCCAGACAACTAGAGCCGTCTGTTCTCTTACTCAGTGGTTGGGTTTTTCAACTCTTTCTAGATGTGTTTCCCCCAGCTCTCAGTAGAGCACCCCCAGGCCAGTACCTGGGAGAGCCTTAGTAAATTCTGAATGGAAGGCCAACTTGGCCGAGGGCTGGCTGCCTTCCTTCCCGCCTGTTTTGAGTGTGGTTCTTCAGTCTTCTAAGCAATTTTATGAGTTATCCAGTGCTTTTTCAATAAATTCCCTTTTCAGATGATATCAGTCTAAGTCAGTCCTGATATTTACAGTCAAGAACCCTAGCAGATATGGAAATCAGAGTCTTAAGTGGTGGCAGGAAACAGACTTTTGGAGGAAGGAGTGTTGGGGTTTGTAATCTGCCTGGTTGCAGCTGAAGACAGTGGGAATCCAGCCAGGAACTCTTGCACCCTGTGGCTCAAGTAGAAAAACAGCCCCTGAAGTTGCCACCTGTAGACAAGGGTACAGAGGTTCCGGAGCAGATGCTCTTGATGCCTGCAGCACATCTGTCGCCCTCCAGATTTCAGTGCAGTGGTGGGGTAGTCACATTTAAGCGTGTACCAGTGTCTCTCTGCTTTTCTGCCTCAAAGCTTTCTCCAAAGGCGCGGGAGAATGCTCAGCTCATGATCAGTGCAGCCAGCTCTCAAGTGTGAGGAAAATTAGCATTCCTGAGGGCAAACCTCAACCAGAAGGGGATGGGAGCCAGTGGACAAGTGGTTCCACTCCTTTCCTTCAGAGGACAATTCAAAGGTGCCTCACACGTGCTTCAGAAGACCCCCAGTGGGCGTGAGCCCACCACATTCAGCAGCTCAATCACATACCCTCTGTTCATTTCTCTCTCTTTCCTGTCTCACTCACGCTGCTTCCTCACCTGCTTCTTGATGGAAACCCCAGATAAACGACCTGCATCTGAGTCTGAGTCTCAAGCTCGCTTTCAGGAGAGTCCAAACTAAGTCAAGGAACAGGGTGGAGCGAAGAATTAAAGGGTGGGAGCTGGAAGGGGCGGTGGCAGGGTGGCTGTAGGCTTGCTTCTCTGCCAGAACTGGGAAGCTTAAGGAGAAAATGGAAAACCCAAATTCATACATTCCAGCCCAAGGCATTTCTAGAAACCCAGGGACTTTCTATGATCTTACTAAAAGGCTTTCTTCTAGCTCTGTCGCAGGACTGAGATAGTCAAAAATCAGTTAGAAAGTTTAATCCTGTAGGTGGTCAAATGACAAATTTGTTAAAAACCCACAGCTTCTCTACATTTCTAATGTGAAAAATAGGGCATTGACCAGCAAACAGTGGGGCCCCAGAAGCTGGACTGAGGATATGTGGGAAGTCTGGGGGGACTCGAAGCACCCTGAACCTCTCACCCCAAATGAGTCTTTCTGGCTAGAGACAGTAGCTCCTCTCCCTCTGCAGCAGTTTCTGCCTTATTTGTAAACCCTGTATGGACCCACTTTATGCAGTTACATTGCAAGGATAGGAGTCACTATCCTTATTATCTCCAGACAGAAAAAAATGATTAGATGCAAATCACAGCATGCTGGGGGGGTGGGGGGTGGAGGTAGTTAATTACATGGTCAAGCTCTGGAGGAGAAAATGTACACACCAAAAGTACAACATGACATTATTAATTTGAATCACCAAAAATCTGAGGAATTCATGTGAGAATGAATTATGAGAAGATAAGACCAAGAAAAGAATACAGTATTAGATTGTCTGAATCTGAAGATTCTCAATTGAATGTCCTAACCTAAGTCACTAATTCTAAGTTCTAATTCTGTGTTTGGTTGACTGGAGCATGGATTCCACATTGGTTCCCACTAAATGGAGTTGAGAAGCCAGAAATTCCTCAGACATAAGGAAGGAATACAGAGAATGGAGGGCATAGAAATGTGGAAATAGATTTATATGAGACCCACCCACTGACTCTGAGAGGACCCAGAAGACATTTCTTTTTTCCCACTGTCTTGAGGAATATCTATTTACCAAGATGTCTAGTGGGTCATGTCCTCTTGCCTTGGAATTATGGTTAAGGCCAAAAGTTAAGATAGAAGATGCTAAGTATCATACATTCTAAATATAGAGTCATCACACCACCTCTATGCAGGACATTCCAGGGGTACTGTCACCACCAACACCCTCACTGTCCCCACGATGTGCAGTGATACCTGAGAGATATAAGCTAGCCTTTGGCGGATACAGTGTTTATGGTGAGAAGCTATTACCTCCCTTCATACCTGGTGGGTGGAGAAAGGAGAGGGGTTGCTCTAAGAGAATCACTTGTAAAGAAGGGAGCAGAGAAGACTGCCATTTCATGTCCTGATTGGATGTCTGCTTTGCTGACAAGAGCAAGGGAAAGGAGACCTGGGGAAAGATGGTGGGGCCAGGTCTGTGCGTGGGGCAGGGATGGGCAGTAAGCTTATACTCCTATCATTTGGCTTGATAAAGACCCATGAGTTTCCCAAAGGTTGGGTGGCCATAGCAGAAGGGAGCTGGTCTTGAGTTGTCTTGTCAGTGACTCCACACGAGGACTGACTGCCCACCAAAGTCATCCTGGCAGCTGGAGACCAGGGTTGAGTACATTTGGTGGGGACTGGGGGTGGGGTGGGTTGGGGAAGTAAGTCAAGCCAGAGTCAATCTCCTGGATCAGGGAAATGTAGAGTGCAAGTCCCCACAAGGTCCACCAGGAGCTCACATTTGAGCCAAGCATTTGGTGCCTGTCCCACAAGGGGCTCGGTGACCTGCCAGGAAGCAGCAAAAACCGACAAAAGAAAGACTGCAGCCTCTCCCCGTGAGGAAGGGAGACATTTGCCCTTTTCCTTCTTGCTCCTCTTTGCCTAATCGTATAACTGCCAAAAACTCCAGGACTGGCAAATAGAGGTCTGATCTGAGCTAAAATGGAAAATCATGGCCCTCACCTCTTTCCCACTCCTAAATCAGTTCACAGACATGGAACAAAGGGAAAGTCAAGTGCTCTTGGGGAAAGATCCTGCAGTAACACCATGATAGTGCATTGAGAATCTTCTAGCCTTCCCTGAAGGGATCTGGTGGCCACCTACCGGGGTAACTATGTATTGATCGGGGTAACTGGATTACCCAGATCTTTCAAGGTTTATTGGACACTGGTTCTGGTATAACATTAATTCTTGGGGACCTCGAATACCACTTTATCCATTGGTCAATGTGAGGCTTTGGGGGTCAGGTGATAAATGGATTTTTACCTGAGTCTGTCTCATGGTAGACCCAATGGGGTACCCCATGGTTATTTTCTCAGTTCCTGACTAAACAATTGGAATAAAAAACCTGAGCGACTGCCAGAATCCCTGTTCTGGCTTCTAATTCATGGAGTAAAGGCTATTGCCATAGGAAGGACCAAGCAGGAGTCTCTGGAGTCCTCCCAGAGCCATGATGGATGCAGAGATTAATGCAACCATCGGCAGCTTCCAGCTTTGAAAGGAGCCAAAAGCAAGAGACGTTTCTGTTGAAGGTCCAAGTCAAAATGTAAGTACCTATGGCCTGTGCCTCTCATGACCCAGCTAATGCAGTGGTGATCAGGATTGGGGTAGGTCAGGATTCCATGTAGAGCCATTGGAGAGCACCAGTGGGAAGATTCCAGTGGGGGCTCCTGGGCCTTTGGAACAATGATGTCATCTCTTTGCCCAGTAATTCTTCATGTGAGAAACAGCTCTTGACTTTCTCCCAAAACTCATAGACTAAACACCAGAACATAGATACCAGGGATCATGCAACCCACGTTGCCCATTATGAACCGTGTATGATGTGACCAGTAAGCCAAGAAAAGTGTGCCCAGCACCACCACACCACCAGGTGGAAGCAGTATATTTGGGGCTGGGTCAAGCAGGGCCTGAAGACACAAGCCTGTTGCATTTGGGTTACTTTCGACACACCTGCTCCTGTTCTACTGCCGCTTGTTCTCAGCACACACCTACGAGCTCGTGGAGAGCGCCCTATGACCTGTTGACTGCAGAGGACAAATTGAGCCTGATTTGCA
Organism: Kogia breviceps; assembly: GCF_026419965.1. NCBI lineage: Eukaryota > Metazoa > Chordata > Mammalia > Artiodactyla > Physeteridae > Kogia > Kogia breviceps. The sequence goes on along the minus strand of NC_081310.1, from coordinate 66,085,318 downwards.
GGTGGCTCTGTACAATATTCTGGAATCTCACAGTAAGGGACTGCTGTGGCGTCAGAACTGCCCTCAGGGCCAGCCTCGAAGGACAGCAGAGAAGGCAAGCCCTCCCAGAGACAGGACTTTTGCAGTATATTTTCACCTGTCAGATGAGGAGAGATGGCCTGAGGTAAGCAACTAAAGTGATTCGTGAGCAGTAGCAAGCGCTTTGGCCCGATGGCCAGGGATTTGAAAGGAGCTAAATGGAAAATTAGTGACAAGGAGGTTTGGAGAAGGGGACTGTGAGTGGACCCATGCCCCCAACTCACAACACCCTCTAGCCTCCCTCCTGCCTCCAATATGTCTCCCACTTTATCATCCAAGTGACCTTGCCAACCAGCTAATCTAATCCTGTCACTCCCCCCACAAGATTGTAATGACTCCCTATTGCTCAGGAGATAAAATATAAACCTTTACAGAACCTGTCCCTTGCCTATTTGTCTGAGCTCATCTCTTACCACTTCCCTAACACTTAGGCTGATTCCCAAAAGCATGCCTTTCTTTCTCAGGCTTCTGTACCTCTGCACCTGATTTTTCCCTCTGTCTGGAAGGACTCTGCACTATTCATCCTCTAGAGCTCAGCACAGAGGACATCTCCAGGAAGCCTGCCCAGATGCCCCCAGACAGGCAGATTCAGGCTGGAACCACACGCTTGGACTTCAATCCTGGCTCTGCCACTTAACCTTGGGCACATTACTTAGCCTTTCTGTGCCTTAACATCCTAGCCTAAAACATAGGCAAGGCTGGTGTGAGGGTTAATTAATATATAAGTATTAATAATAATTATTATGTTTATAAATAATAAAACGTAAATATACAAGGAAATGATACAGAAGCAGAAACATAAAAGCAGGATTGGGCCTGACACAGAGCGAGTGCTCAGCATGTGTTAATTAGATACTCTTTTCCCTGAGCTCCTCGGTACCCTATGCACATGCCCAAGCAGACAGGGTAAGGGTAGTCTCCCCTCTGCATATTTGGTATCCAGCAAGTGCCTGGCATATATCAGGCTCTCAATAAATACTCGTGGGGTGAACAAACAATATCTGGAATCAGAATCAGAGATACAGTCTCTGTTCTGTCATTTATTAATAAAACCTTGAACAAGTCACACAGCAAGTAAAAGCTTCAGTTTCCTCATCTGCAAAATGAGGATGACGGCACAAATATTAAGCTGAACCATAAGAAAGTGACATTTTTGTAGGTCAAAAACAATTGAATATCAGCAAATTTGTATGCTTCAACATAATTCTTTCACTTAGGGCTAAAGGGAGGCCCAAATGAGGTAATGGATGTGAGAGTAATTTACAGGCTGTAAAGTGCCATAAAATGTCAGTATTGATTATTATCAGATATGTGTGGCAAGTTAGAATTGATGGATTTGAGTAGAATCATTTCATTTAATTCTGTTTGTATAATAAAGAACAACTTGGAGAAACAGATTAAAATTTTAAATTCACATGACAGGTGGCATCAAAGCTGGATTTGAACTCAGGATTCATGGGCTTGGGTGGGCCGCCATGGGAGGGCAGGAACACAGGGAGGCCTGGCAGAGAGCAGTGGGTCTGAGAGAGGCAGTAGCCTGCCTGTCTTCCAGCCTGTGCTCAGTTCGCATTCTGTGGCTCTCGGAAGCCCCTCAGGGATTTTTCTGGCACTCTGGCTCCTCTAAGAGTACACGCTGTATTTGTTCACAGTCACTCACCTTGCCCAGACTCCCAAGGTGACAGCCTCCCTGGAATTCCTGATACAGTAGGAGCTTCCCTGGTGAATGTCAATACACAAAGGTCCATGGGACCCTGCAACTTCCAGTTTGGAACCCCCCCTCCATCCCCAGTGACTCTGCTGAAAGAGATCTGTTTAGAGACTCCAGGTCCTGCCAGCAAATGTCCTTCTTGCTGTCCTTCCACCAGCTTAGATAGGTGACCACGTTGTTGGATATAATATGGGGGGGGGGGGGCTTGATGACTTTTGAGATCCAGGCAGGCCAAGCAGAGCCGGTGTCTAGCAGAATTAACACCGAGTTGCCTTTAAACCAGAGCCTTCCAGTTGCTTCCTTTTTGCCCTCTTTACTTTCCTATATAAAAAAGACTCTCAATCACCTACACTTTGTGTGAATTTATCTACCATTCGAACTGGAAGGGTTCTCAGAGACCACCCACAATTTATAGCTGAGGGAACTGAGGCCCAACCCCAGAGATGAGAGGCTTGATTTGAAACTAGGCCTGTGGAATCCCAGATTAGCACTCTTGATGTCAAGTGACATGTTTTCAACAATGAGCTCTCATTTATAAGAAGATGAGTGTATGACATTAAGATAGTCCTGAGTTCATCTAAATCTACCCCTTACCAGCTGTGTGACCTGGGGAGCATCACTTGACCTCTCTGGGCCTCAGTTCCCTCATCTGTAACAAACTTCTCAGTGTTGTAGAGAATCAAATAACATGTAACATGTATCATACCCAGAGTGTTTATTAAAAATAAGTTTCATTTCACTGTGGAATAAAAGACAAACTGTTTTGAAGAATCAATAAGCAAGTAAGACTTTTGGCAGCACTGGTCAAGGAGGAGGAGAGGAGAGGAAGGCACTCTAACATATCTGATGTTACACTATTTTATCCTGCTTTTGTATAGGACTGGCAGTCCCCCCCCCCAACTTGACTAAATTCAGGAAACATTTATTGAACATTTATTATGTGCTAGACTAGGTTAAGTTTTGTGGGTGCAGATATACTAAGACAGTGTCCCTACACTCTGGAAGGTGACCCTCTGGCTTGGGAGACAGATAGGTGAACAAGGAACTGTGATGCTGTTCTGCATAAGAGGTGCACTAACAGAGGCGTGTACAAGGGAAAGGGCATTCCAGGCAGAAGGAACAGTTTGAACAAGTGCCTGGAGGCATGAAAATCAATTTGCAGGATGTATCAGGGAGGCATAGGCTTGGCAGCTGACAATAGAAAGCTCAAAATAGCAGGGGCTTAAGCAAGCTTGAGGTTTATTTCTTTCTCACATAAAAGAAGTGCAGAGACAGGCAGCCCAGGGCTGATGTGGCAGATCCTCAGTCATTGGGAACCCAGGCAGTGCAAGGTGCTGCTTAGAGCATGGTCTCCAGAGGCACACTGTCTGGGTTTTAATTCTTTCTCAGGCCATGAGACAGTGAAAAAGTTATCTTTCCTCTCTGTTTCCTCAGCTGTAAAATGAGGATAATAAAAGTACCTGTCTTGTAGGATTGCTGAGGATTCAATGATTTCATATAGAAAAAGTGTTTTGAACAGAACCTGGTACATAATGGTGTCATATGTATTTTAATATTCTAATTTTCTACTCTAACATCCTTAGCACTTGGCTTTCATTCTCAAGGTCACCACATAGTCCAGAATGGCTGCTGGTGCTCCAGCCATTACATCCCAATTCTAAGTAGCTGAAATAGAAAGAGGAGGAGGACAAAGGCCCCACCCCCCAGCAGAGTCAGCTTCCTTTAAACAATTTTCCAGAGTTTCCATGAATCACTTATGCTTATAGGTCACTGGCCTGAACTTGGTCACCTGGCCTCATATAGTTGCAAGGGAGGCTTAGGATCATGGATTTGGGGCTGGGTTCTCTTAGAAAAGAAGGAGAAGGAATACAGATTTTGCTTGGTATAATATTGTGATTTACAAATTAAAAGAATGTATATTTGGTCTCTGTTTCTGGCACTGAGCTCCTAAAACCCTTGGAATTTCCTGTGATAAGAGCAATAAATGTTTCTTTTTTATGTGAATGAGGTAACTTTGGGAATGCCCCTAGGTAATAAGGGCTAACGGTTGGTTGCTAGGAGAACCAACAGAGTATTTAGAGGATTGGAAATTTCCGTTCCATCCCCTGACCTCTGGGAAGGGGAGAGGGGCTGGAGATTGAGTTCGATCGCCAATGACCAATGATTTAATCAATTGTGCCTATGTAATGAAGCCTCCATAAAAACGCGAAGGACTGGGCTCAGAGAGCTTCCATGTTGGTGAACACGTGGAGGTTTGGGGAAGGTGGCATGCTCAGAGAGAGCATGGGAGCTCCGAGCCCTTTCCCCATACCTCGGAATATGCATCTCTTCCATCTAGCTGTTCCTGATTTACATCCTTTTATAATAAACTGATAATCTAGTAAGTTAAATGTTTCTCTGAGTTCTATGAGCTGCACTAGCAAATTAAATGAACCCAAGGAGGGAGTTGTTGGAACCTCTAATCTACAGCCGGTTGGTCAGAAGCCCAGGTGATAACCTCCTGGATTTACTACTGGCATCTGAAGGATGGGGTGACGGGGGTGGGGTGGGGGTGGGGTGAGAGGGCTGGAGCAGTCTTGTAGGACTAAACATATAACCTGTGGGAGCTGATGTTATCAGTGTCAAAATTGAGTTGAATTGTAGGACACCCAGCTGGTGTTAGAGAATTGCTTGGTGGTATGGGAAAACTATCCCCTTTCCTCTCACACACCTGCACATTGGAATTGGGTCTAGAATCCTTTTAAATTGGCAAGTTACAGTAGCTGCCACAGGGAATAATAGATAAGCTCCAATAGGTGGGCTCCAACATTGAGATCTCTTACATATCACAAGTAGAGTGAGACGAGGAGTGAGTAAAGAGATGTATTCAGGTTTTAACATCAGTGGGTGCCTGCCTGGGAGCAGGGATTAGATTTCTGTTTGGGGAAGGGCAAGTGTGTAAGAAGGTACCACCTCTGACAACTGTCTCTCCAAATGTGCTGTTTTCACACTCTTCCTCTTCTAACAGATTTCCATCAGTCTACAATTGTCATACAACATACTACCTTGAAAAATGAAAAGTGCCACTTTTCAGGAATGTGTTCGCTGCCCCCTTCCCCCCTTGCAGATGGAACCCTGCAGAGCACCAGCAGCTGGGGAGAGGAAGAGGAAGAAGAGGAGTCTCTGTGTCCGTTAGGACTCTGAGCACCCAGGTTCCTGGTAATTTTATTGGTGTTCCAGTGTTCGCCCCAACTGTGGTTGGTGGCAGAGCTCATTCAATTGGAGACCCTTCTGGAAACCTGCTCTACCTTTATGCTCTGGGTCCCAAGACCTTCTCTAACCTTTAAGAAATGGCAGCCTCGCTGCTGATCCCCTTGCAGGATAAAGGTTGGGCTAGCCTTTCTTCAGGAGCCAAAATTCCTTGCCCTCAGAGCACTGCTCCTGACCTACCAGCCCCTGCTGCCTTCACCCGGACAGCAGACAGACTGGCCATGATGGTAAAAGCAGAGTGCCCAAGCTACACTTAACTTTATGGAGATGGAGTATATTTATTATCTATTGCTGCATGTCTATTTACCCCAAAACTTAGTAGCTTTAACATGTTAATAAAAAAACAGACATAATAAACTCATTTTCTGTGGATTGGGAATCTGGGAGAGACTTGGCCAGGCAGTTTTGGCTCAGGGTCTCCATAAGGTTGCAGACAAGATTTTGGTGGAGCTGCATCATCTAAAGGCTTGACTGGGGCTGGAGAAGCCACTTCCAAGGCAGCTCATCTATATGAGTAGGTGGTCCTGCCCTTTGGCAAGAAGCCTCAGTTCCTCTCCCTGTGGACTTCCTCTGAGGACACTTGAGTGTCCACATGATGTGGCAGCTGGCTTCCACCAGAGCAAGAGAGCCAGGAGATAGAGAGCCAGGGAGAAGCTTTCCTTTTGATGAACTAGCCTCACGATCACATAGCACTACTTCCACCACATTCTATTTTTTTAGAGTTGAGTCACTAAGTCTGGCTCACATTCCATGGGAGGGAAATTAGGTTTCACCTTTTGAACGGGGGAGTATTGAAGAATTTGAAGAGAGGTCAGACAGCAGAAGCAAGAACTACAATTCTGCAGCCTGTGAAAGGAAAACCACATTCACATAAAGATAGACAAAATGAAAAGGCAGAGGACTTTGTACCAAATGAAGGAACAAGATAAAAACCTCAGAAAAACAACTGAATGAACTGGAGATAGGAAACCTTCCAGAAAAAGAATTCAGAATAATCGTAGCGAAGATGATCCAGGACCTTGGAAAATGAATGGAGTCAAAGATCGAGAAGCTGCAAGAAATGTTTAACAAAGACCTAGAAGAATTAAAAGACAAACACCTAGAAGATTTAAAGAACAAACAAACAGAGATGAACAATACAATAACTGAAATGAAAAATACACTAGAAGGAAACAATAGAAGAAAAACTGAGGCAGAAAAACAGATATGTGACCTGGAAGACAGAATGGTGGAATTCTCTCCTGCAGAACAGAATAAAGAAAAAATAAACAAAAGAAATGAAGACAGCCTAAGAGACCTCTGGGACAACATTAAACGCAACAACATTCATATTATATGGGTCTCAGAAAGAGAAGAGAGAGAAAGGACCCGAGAAAATATTTGAAGAGATTACAGTTGAAAACTTCCCTAACATGGGAAAGGAAATAGCCACCCAAGTCCAGGAAGCGCAGAGAGTCCCAGACAGGATAAACCCAAGGAGAAACACGCTGAGACACATAGTAATCAAATTGACAAAAATTAAAGACAAAAAAAATTATTGAAAGCAACAAGGGAAAAATGACAAATAACATACAAGGGAACTCCTATAAAGTTAACAGCTGATATCTCAGCAGAAACTCTACAAGCCAGAAGGGAGTGGCATGATATATTTAAAGTGATGAAAGGGAAGAACCTACAACCAAGATTACTCTACCCAGCAAGGATCTCATTCAGATTCGATGGAGAAATCAAAAGCTTTACAGACAAGCAAAAGCTAAGAGAATTCAGCAGCACCAAACCAGTTTTACAATAAATGCTAAAGGAACTTCTCTAAGTGGGAAACACAAGAGAAGAAAAGGACCTACAAAAACAAACCCATACCAATTAAGAAAATGGTCATAGGAACATATTGATAATCACCTTAAACATGAATGGATTAAATGTCCCCACCAAAAGACACAGGCTCACTGAGTGGATACAAAAACAAGATCCATCTATATGCTGTCTACAAGAGACCCACTTCAGACCTAGGGACACATACAGACTAAAAGTGACAGGATGGAAAAAGATATTCCATGCAAATGGTAATCAAAAGAAAGATGGAGTAGCAATACTCATATCAGATACAATAGACTTTAAAATAAAGAATGTTACAAGAGACAAGGAAGGACACTACATAATGATTAAAGGATCAATCGAAGAAGAATATATACCAATTATAAATATATATGCACCCAACATAGGAGCACCTCAATACATAAGGCAACTGCTAACAGCTATAAAAGAGGAAATTGACAGTAACACATTAATAGTAGGGGACTTTAACACCTCACTTACACCAATGGACAGATCATCAACAGAAAATTAATAAGGAAACAGAAGCTTTAAATGACACAATAGACCAGATAGATTTAATTGATATTTATAGGACATTCCATCCAAATATAGCTGATTACACTTTCTTCTCAAGTGCACACAGGACATTCTCCAGGATTGATCACATCTTGGGCCACAAATCAAGCCTCAGTAAATTTAAGAAAATTGAAATCATGTAAAGCATCTTTTCTGACCACAACGCTATGAGATTAGAAATCAAATAAAGGGAAAAAAACGTAAAAAACACAAACACATGGAGGCTAAAAAATATGTTACTAAATAACCGAGATCACTAAAAAAATCAAAGAAGAAATAAAAGAATACCTAGAGGCAAATGACAATGAAAACACAACAATCCAAAACCTATGTGATGCAGCAAAAGCAGTTCTAAGAGGGATGTTTTTAGCAATACAAGCCTACCTCAGTAAACAAGGAAAATCTCAAATAAACAATCTAACCTTACACCTAAAGGAACTAGAGAAAGAGGGACAAACAAAACCCAAAGATAGCAGAAGGGAAGAAATCATAAAGAACAGAGCAGAAATAAATGAAATAGAAACAAAGAAAACAATAGCAAAGATCAATAAAATAAAATCTGGTTCTTTGAGAAGATAAACAAAATTGATAAACCATTAGCCAGACTCATCAAGAAAAAGAGGAAGAGGACTCAAATGAATAAAATTAGAAATGAAAAAAGAGAAGTTACAACAGACACCACAGAAGTACAAAACATCCTAAGAGACTACTACAAGCAACACTATGTCAATAAAATGGACAACCTGGAAGAAATGGACAAATGCTTAGAAAGGTATAACCTTCCAAGACTGAACCAGGAAGAAATAGAAAATATGAACAGAGCAGTCACAAGTAATGAAATTGAAACTGTGATTAAAAATCTTCCAACAAACAAAAGTCCAGGACCAGATGGTTTCACGGGTGAATTCTATCAAACATTTAGAGAAGAGCTAACACTTATCCTTCTCAAACTCTTCCAAAAAATTGCAGAGGAAGGAACACTCCCAAACTCATTCTATGAGGTCACCATCACCCTGATACCAAAACCAGACAAAGATACTACAAAAAAAGAAAATTACAAACCAATATCACTGATTAATATAGATGTAAAAATCTTCTACAAAATACTAGCAAACAGAATCCAACAACACATTAAAAGTTTCATACACCATGATCAAGTGGGATTTATCCAAGGGCTGCAATGATTCTTCAATATATGCAAATCAATCAGTGTGATACACCATATTAATAAATTGAAGAATAGAAACCATATGATCATCTCAATAGATGCAGAAAAAGCTTTTGACAAAATTCAACACCCACTTATGATAAAAACTTTCCAGAAAGTGGGCATAGATGGAATCTACCTCAACATAATAAAGGTCATATATGACAAACCCACAGCAAACATCATCCTCAGTGGTGAAAAACTGAAAGAATTTCCTCCAAGTTCAGGAAGAAGACAAGGATATCCACTCTCACCACTGTTATTCAACATAGTTTTGGAAATCCTAGGCATGGCAATCAGAGAAGAAAAAGAAAAAAGGAATACAAATTGGAAAAGAAGTAACACTGTCACTGTTTGCAGATGACATGATACTATACATAGAGAATACTAAAGATGCCACCAGAAAACTACTACAGCTAATCAGTGAATTTGGTAAAGTTGCATGCTACAAAATTAATGCACAGAAATCTCTTTAATTCCTATACACTAACAATGAAAGATCAGAAAGAGAAATTAAGGAAACAATCTCATTCACCACTGCAACAAAAAGAATAAAATTCCTAGGAATAAACCTACCTAAGGAGCTAAAAGACCTGTACTCAGAAAACTATGACACTGATGAAATAAATCAAAGATGACACAAACAGATGGAGAGATATACCAGGTTCTTGGATTGGAAGAATCAATATTGTGAAAATGACTATACTACCCAAAGCAATCTACAGATTCAATACAATCTCTAACAAATTACCAGTGACATATTTTACAGAACTAGAACAAGAAATCTTAAAATTTGTATGGAGACACAAAAGACCCCGAATAGCCAAAGCAGTCTTATGGAAAAAAAACAGAGCTGGAGGAATCAGACTCCCTGACTTCAGACTATACTACAAAGTTACAGTAATCAAGGCAATATGGTACTGGCACAAAAACAGAAATATAGATCAATGGAACAGGATAGAAAGCCCATAGATAAACCCACACACCTATGGTCAACTAATCTATGACAAAGGAGGCAAGGATATGCAATAGAGAAAAGACAGTCTTTTCAATAAGTGGTGCTGGGAAAACTGGACAGCTACATGTAAAAGAATGAAATTAGAACACTCCCTAACATCATACACAGAAATAAACTCAAAATGGATTAGAGACCTAAATGTGAGACTGGACAGTATAAAACTCTTAGAGGAAAACATAGGAAGAACACTCTGACATAAATCACAGCAAGAACTTTTTTGATCCACCTCCAAGAGAAATAGAAATAAAAACAAAAATAAACAAATGGGACCTAATGAAACTTAAAAGCTTTTGCAAAGCAAAGGTAACTACAAACAAGACAAAAAGACAACCCTCAGAATGGGAGAAAATATTTGCAAATGAAGCAACTGACAAAGGATTAATTTCCAAAATTTATAAGCAACTCATGCAGCTCAATAACAAAAAAACAAACAACCCAATCCAAAAATGGGCAGAAGAACTAAATAGACATTTCTCCAAAGAAGAGATACAGATTGCTAACAAACACATGAAAGAATGCTCAACCTCATTAATCATTAGAGAAATGCAAATCAAAACTACAATGAGATATCATCTCACACGGGTCAGATTGGCCATCATCAAAAACTCTAGAAACAATAAATGCTGGAGAGGGTGTGGAGAAAAGGGAACACTCTTGCACTGCTGGTGGGAATGTAAATTGATACAGCCGCTATGGAGAACAGTATGGAGGTTCCTTAAAAAACTACAAATAGAACTACCATACGACCCAGCAATCCCACTACTGGGCATATACCCTGAGAAAACCATAATTCAGAAAGACTCATGTACCAAAATGTTCATTGCAGCTCTATTTACAATAGCCAGGACATGGAAGCAACCTAAGTGTCCATCAACAGATGAATGGATAAAGAAGATGTGGCACATATATACAATGGAATATTACTCAGCCATAAAAAGAAATGAAACTGAGTTATTTATAATGAGGTGGATGGACCTGGAGTCTGTCATACAGAGTGAAGTAAGTCAGAAGGAGAAAAACAAATACCGTATGCTAACACATATATATGGACTCTAAGGGAAAAAAATGTCATGAAGAGATTAGTGGTAGGACGCGAATAAAACACAGACTTACTCGAGCATGGACTTGAGGATATGGGGAGGGGGAGGGGTGGGCTGTGACGAAGTGGGGGAGTGGCAGGGACATATATACACTATCAAATGTAAATTAGATAGCTTGTGGGAAGCTGCTGCATAGCACAAGGAGATCACCTCTGTGCTTTGTGACCGCCTGGGGGGGTGGGATAGGGAGGGTGAGAGAGAGCGTGATGCAAGAGGGAGGAGATGGGGGAGCATGTGTGTATGTATAACTGATTCAGTTTGTTGTAGAGGGAAAACTAACACACTATTGTAAAACAATTATACTCCAATAAAGATGTTAAAAAAAAAAAAAAAAGACACATGCACCCCAATGTTCATTGCAGCAGTATTTACAATAGCCAGGTCATGGAAGCAACCTAAATGCCCATCGACAGACGAATAGATAAAGAAGATGTGATACATATATACAGTGGAATATTACTCAGCCATAAAAAGGAATGAAACTGGGTCATATGTAGAGATGTGGATGGATCTAGAGACTGTCATACACAGTGAAGTAAGTCAGAAAGAGAAAAACATATAGTATATTAACACATATATGTGGAACCTAGAAAAATGGTACAGATGAACCCGTTTGCAGGGCAGATATAGAGACATGGATGTAGAGAACAAACGTATGGACACCAAGGCGGGAAAGCGTGGTGGGTGGGGTGGTGGGATGAACTGGGAGATTGGGACAGTCATATATACACTTATATGTATAAAATAGATAACTATAAATAACCCAATTTCGTTTCTTTTTGGCTGAGTAATATTCCATTGTATATATGTGCCACATCTTCTTTATCCATTCATCTGTTGATGGACACTTAGGTTGCTTCCATGTCCTGGCTATTGTAAATAGAGCTGCAATGAACATTGTGGTACATGACTCTTTTTGAATTATGGTTTTCTCAGTGTATATGCCCAGTAGTGGGATTGCTGGGTCGTATGGTCTGTCATACAGAGTGAAGTAAGTCAGAAAGAGAAAAACAAATACCGTATGCTAACACATATATCTGGAATCTAAAAAAAAAAAAAAGGTCATGAAGAAGGTAGGGGCAGGACAGGAATAAAGATGCAGACATAGAGCATGGACTTGAGGACACGGGGAGGGGGAAGGGTAAGCTGGGACAAAGTGAGAGAGTGGCATGGACATATATACACTACCAAACATAAACTAGATAGCTAGTGGGAAGCAGCCACATAGCACAGGGAGATCAGCTCGGTGCTTTGTGACCACCTAGGGGGATGGGATGGGGGGGTGGGATAGGGAGGGTGGGAGGGAGAGAGACGCAAGAGGGAAGAGATATGGAAACATATGTATATGTATAGCTGATTCACTTTGTTATAAAGCAGAAACTAACACACCATCGTAAAGTAATTATACTCCAATAAAGATGTTAAAAAAGATAACTGATAACCTGCTGTATAAAAAAATAAATTAAATTAAATTTTTTAAAAAAGAATTCAAATAAATATTTTAAAACCACAACACTATGTTTAGGCCCTGGGGAGCCTGGGGTGAAGGAGGCCTGAGGTAGAATCAGAAGGAGACTTATGAACCTCACCCTCAAGTCTCTAGGAATTTTAAGGCAACTGTGGAAAATTCTGTTGGGATAGGTTGTCACTGGAGAATCCTATGATCTAATCTAGAAATTTCCAAATGCCAGGTGGCTCTGATGTTGTCTCAGCAACCCCTCTATTTAGTTAATGCTGATGGCCCAAAGGTCCTAAACTGCAGCTTGGCATTGCTGCCAAGTTTCATTGCCTCCTCGCTAGAAAGCACCTTCCCGTGGTATGGAAAGGGAAACTGAGGCACAGGGAGGATTCTGGGAGAGGTCTGACTTATACCCCACCTCTCTACACCACAGCTTCTTCCTCCTGATGTTCCAGGAAGCTAGCATTTGTGGGAAATGTCCAAAGTGCCAGCAGTGCTAAGTGTCTTTATGTTATTTTATCCTCCTCCTAACCCATTAAGGTAGGTATGGATTCCCCCATTTTACTGATGAGGAAACTGAGCCACATGTCCAAAAGATTATGCTGTAGAAGTAACCCAAGGTCACTCAGCCAATAACAGGTACTGTGATCCTAACCCAGCCTCATTGACTCCAAAGCTAGTGCTCTTAATCTCTACATTCTCCCACCACATAAATGTTCTAGCTTCTGGAACTATGACTGTTCTGCTGCTTCCAGGGTTCCTGGACATCTCTTAATTTACTATCATAAAGCTGGGGTTCTCCAAGATACAGAAGCCAGAGGTCTGAGGTTCCTTTGCAGGGAAGCAGTGTTCAGGCCCACTGCGCCCCCCCCCCATCTCACTACAGGTTCCTCTTGCCAGGATCCTGGAAATGGGAGGCATAAATCCATCCCCTCAGAGCTCCCTTGTCACCAACCCCCTATGTTAATGCCACGGGTCTGGGGTCATGAATAGCATAGTCAGCTCAGTCTCCAGTTCTGGCAGTAGCTGCAGTCAAGGTCAACAGTGATGGGGGCTGATTGTCTCTTACTCATCTGCCCAAATGCCACTGCCCACAATCCCCACTCCTGCATCCTCCCAGCAGAGCAGTGGATCCCAGGGCAGCCGACAGCCATGGCAGCTAGTGGTGGGCACAGAGTACCGGGATCCACACCCAGGAAGCCAGATCAGCGGAGGTGGTGTTTCACATCCATGACACCCTCTTTAGAGGGTGCACCTGGACAAAAGCTGGTTGTTTAGGAAAGAGCATGTTTCTAGACATTGAGACCTGTCAGCTCCCTCCACGAGAAGAAAATCTGATAAACAGTTCTATATACTGGAGACTCAATGAATCTCCCTTCCTCACACAAGGCCAATCTGTGGCCTGAAAGATGATCAAGAAAAGGGGCAATTCCAGGCCTAGAGAAAGGACTCTACTCTGTTGCCATTGAGGCTTCAACGTGGGCCCCGTTATGCTGCTCAAATCCCAGCAGAGAGCCAGCCATCAACCTGGCCTCTGTCTGAGAGACTTCAAGCTCCCCTGGTGCAGAGCATGTATAGCAGAAGCCCCCTTATCCCACACTTCTCTCAGGAGAGACAGGTAGCTGATGCCCAGCTCTCATGTTGTCTGCTTACCTAGAGCCAGCTGTGTTTGGCCCAAAATCTGTATGCCAGTAATACTCTTTTGTCATTACATACTTTTAATTAAATATTATATAAACTGATGAAGTATGAGCAAAAAAAATGTTTCTATGAAAATTAGGTTGAATACTTTGGAAAAAGCCCATAAAGGAGAGACAATTTATGAAGGAAGGAAAGAAAGGAAAAGAAAAGGAAAGGAAAGAAAAGAAAAGAAAGAAAAAAGCTTTCTATCTAGGTATGTCTGAGTTGTCTGTAAAAGATTAGTGGGGAGGGCTTCCCTGGTGGTGCAGTGGTTAACAATCCGCCTGCCAATGCAGGGGACACGGGTTCAAGCTCTGGGCTGGGAAGAGCTCACATGCCGCAGAGCAACTAAGCCCGTGTGCCACAACTACTGAGTCTGTGAGCCATAACTACTGAAGCCCGCCTGCCCTAGAGCCTGCGCTCCGCAACAAGAGAAGCCACCTCAGTGAGAAGTCTGCGCACCGCAACGAAGAGTAGCCCCCACTCACTGCAACTAGAGAAAGCCTGTGCGCAGCAACGAAGACCCAATGCTGCCAAAAATAAATAAATAAAATAAATAAATTTATATTTTAAAAAAATCAGTGGGGAAAAGTTTGGAGGGGAATTATAAGTCTTAACCACTCTGCATTCAGATTGCTATGCAAATGCTTTCAAGTCCTTGGGTAAAATAGAAATCTTTGCTGATGCCTTATGAGTATGACTCATGGAAGAAAGACAGAGGGAAAAACTAGTGCGTCTATACTTACAAAAAGTGTCATGGTCTTACATCAAAAAATTTGCAAATGTTCAATTATAATTTTCAAGATAAAATATTGTTTAAGGTAGGAAATATTTTGGCTGAGTCCCTACTTGAATGAGGATGTTGACCTGTGTTGGTGGCAGCCTGTGCTTACAGAGCCTAATGAGAGAAGAGGCCACAGCACTACCAAAGGCTAATTAGAAAATCAATGCATCTAGGCCTAATTGACAGCGCTAATCATCTCTTTGAACTAAAGTGTCCTAGCTTCATTAGAATCATTAGAGCCTTTCAGTGAGAGAACATCTTCAGATTTCCACAAGGAAGCAGGGTTTTCTACTCAGCAGACCTGGACGTAATCAATACTTCCAATATCGTGACCCACAACCTTACCCCAGTTAACAAATGCTGATGCTCCATAATAGACTTCATGATCCTGCATTTCCTCCCTGCCGTGAGGCTGTCTCCTGTTTGGTCCTTCTCACCTGTGTCCATCTTTGTGCCTCACCTGAGTAACTCAATGTTGCGGAAAGAAAACCTTATGTACTGCTGAACCTGCTTTTACCTTCATGACCTCATCCCTCAAAATGGCACCCAACACTGTCTGGCTACTCCACTATGGTTTTTTCTGAGGAAAACTTCTTCTACAACAGGAGATGCCTATTTGATACCGTTTGTTCTTGCCTCAAGCCTCCCGCACCTGTTCCTTCTTCTCTTACTTTCCTGGGAGAATAGAAACCATCCGATGTGCACTCCCTCATTTTTCCAAAACTTCTCCTCTCTTTTTCTTCTTCTCCCACACTCTGGTTACAATCAGCAATGCTCCATGAGGGCAGAACCTAGCACAGTGCCTGGCACATAGTGGGCTCCCAAGATTGATGATGAATAAGTGAATTCTCCATCCTTTCCTGATTTACCAGGTCACTCTTCTTTGTTCACATATGACCTCCTGGAGGGGAGAGAGGAAGAGCCCATCACATTGACTTAAGCATCTGGGATAAGATGAAAATGAAATGATTGCTGTTTTCATCATTCACAGATGATGTACTAAGTCCACCTTTCCAGCTTCATCTCGGTTTTATTTCCATCTTCCATTTGCATATGCATGTGCTTCTCCCAGAAGGTGACACTTTGCATGTCTGAGTCCTCAGCGGGTGGCAGCGTACTGCTTGACATATAGGTGGGGCTCCACAAAAGGTTGCTGAATTGTTGAGTGCCCGCAAACCTAATAGTCACTCTGGATCCCTCCCTTTTCTGCTCTTTCCACATCCAATCTGCTAGCAGACCCCTTCAGTTTTTACTTCTATGTCAGGGGTCAGCCGAATTTTCCTCTAAAGGGTCAGATAGTAAATACTCTAGGCATATGGGCCATATGGTCTCCATCATAACTACTCAATTCATTATATTATGAAAGCAGCCATAGACACTACATAAATGAATGACATGGCTGTGTTACAATAAAGCTTTATTTACAAAACCAGGCATGGACAGGATTTGGCCCAGTTTGCAGACCCCTGTTCTATAGTATATCTCAACACAGTTCTTAGCAAAGAAAATAATGCTGAGAAAAAGAGCCATCCTTGGTGCCTTCCATTCTCTTCCAGAAGTACCTCGGGAAGGGTTAGTGTTGCCTTATGTGGTTGTGCGCCTATGTTTGTATGCACCAGATCAATGGAGCTCTTTTCACCAGAACAACAAAGCTCTTTTCCTGGCCCTTGGATAGATCTCTCACATAACGCTTCTTTCTTGACAAGCTCATATATTCTAGACACAATAGCTGGTGCCCCAGCACTGCCACTTTTTAACTGAGTGACATTTTCCAAGTTACTTAACCATTAAGGATCTCTCATCTCATTTACAGCACTGGAGGAGTATTGCAACTTTACCCATGGAGTTGTTCTAAGGGTTAAATGTGATGATGTATCTAAAATGCTTAGCACAGTGCCTGGCACAGAGCAAGTGCTCAAGAGCAGTATTAGTACTCGTGTTGGTATTATTGTTATCGCTGTATATTGATATATATCTCCACATACAAATGCAGCAGAGCTTCGTGTTTAGCAACATGGGCACCTGAGTCAGTCTGCCAAGGTTTGGATCTCAGCTCCATTTCTTACTGTGTGACTTTGGGGAAGTGCCTCGGTTTACCTAACTTGCCAGGTTGCTATGAGGATTAAATGAGTTGTATACATAGTGCTTCGAAGAGTGCTTGGCAAATATCAAGCACCGTGGAAGTGTTTGCTATCACCATCACCAACATTGTTATCGGGACCAGGACAGAGTCCCAGAATCCCCTGGCCTCAGCATTCCTGGTGTCCAGGCATCATGCTAGTTGCTCAACCCCTTGCAGAGCAGGATCCAAAAACTTCTGCCATGGTCCTTTCCACTTCTAAGAAAGCATTTTATCCTTTCCTGCCTGCTTTAAACCAGTGGGTGAGGACCCTTCTCTCCTCATGCTCTGCTTCTCCCCTAGCCCCTTCTCCCTGAGGGTATTTGCATTCCTGGTATTTATCTAGCTCCTATAATCAGGCTGCTTGTACTGTGGTGACTGGAGTCATACAAACCGGGTAAGAATAGAATTCACAGTCATCAGCTTCCTTAGAGACCTAACTCACTACCGCTGCTCACAGCCTGGCGGGTGGGGAACATGGGAGGGCAGGGGGTTGGGCTTCAACCCTCTCCTGAACTCTTCCAGCATCTGCTGAAGTAGCTCACCCCCCTTAGCATTAAGTAGCCAGAAAACTCCGTTCCCTTTGTTTATACTAGATGGACTCCACTCCTACTGACTTGTCTCCGTTGTGATATCTGTGATATTCCCACCATGCAAGGGTGCTGAGCATCTTTTAAAGGTCAGTGGCTGCTCTCTAATTCCAACAGAGACTGACCCCCATGTGATCAGTGTTGCCTGATTAAGGTAAGAAATAGGGCAGGTAGTTGGACTATTTGGGGCAGGGGTGATAGAAGAAAGGCATATAACACTGGATATATTCTCTTGGTTTCCATTTAAAACAAGGATTTAATTATCTAATGGCATGGAAACAGTTTTTAGAAGCTATGAAATACTCTAGTTAGAGAAGGGTTTAGAGAAGTAAAACCTCCACAGTACACATTGAATTCTTTGTCATTTACAGAACTGTTATAAATTCCCTTTCTCTGAACATTTGCTTATTTATCTTTTATCCCCACCTCCAGGCAGCCTCAGGCCTTTTCACAGGTCTAAAGCAGCTAGTATGCAGTTTCTGCTTAGATTACTTATGTTAATTATCTCCTCAGCACTTCTGCCTCTTTGTTTGGTGCTCCAAGCCTCAGAGATCAGCTCCATTTTCAACTTCCTACTGCAATTCAGTAGCTCTGAATTTCTTTTTAAAACAGGTACTCCTGCCAGTGTCTTCCCTTGGCTCTTTCTAATTTGATCACTCAGGTTCCTTCCTTCCAATGAGAGTCTTCATTTTATCATCTGACCTCTAAGGGAATTGGGCCTTTATTCCTTCTGAAAAGCCGTTGAACAAAAGAGAAAATGAATCTACCCCCAAAAAGGAGCTGTGCACTGTAAAAGCAAGGACTGGGCACTTCTGATCAATGTGGTGCACTGAGCTGACAGAAAACAACTCTACCTTCACAGCCCCACGCCTCTTCAAACACATGGGAATGCCGGATAAAATAGAACAAAAGAGAAATTTTAAACATAGCCAAGCTCAATGTTTAAGGGAGAGAAATCCCCAATGCTAGATTAACAGAGAGGAGACTCAAAGTGGGGGGCTGGACTTCTGGTACCTGACTAGGGAGGGGAGAAGTGGCTGAGGGCCTCAGGGAGTAGAGTTGAGCTGTGGTAAAGGTAGGGATTGTGAAGGTCTGATCAACCCATGCAACAAGAATAAGACAATCTCTACCAACCATCTTGGAAATTGATAAGGAAAGCTCTATGTACACACTGGCCATGGATGTACAAAGGGTCATTCTCAAGAAATTGGCATCCTAAACCATTTTGACAAGCTTGGGTTCTAAGTTTCCACAATTCCCATGGTACAGGGACCCCAGCTGAGAAATTAACATAAAAACCAGCCAGAAACTTTTGAACTCTGTGGGACCCTGCAGATGCCTTGTGAGAAAGGACACTTCCATTGCCCAGGACACATGGGAATCCCATGGTAAGTAATCCCCACTGAATAGAGGCTCTCAGTCAAATATTATAACCACAAAAGAAAACAAACCACCAGAAGGGATAGTTAGCAGGTACTTGAAGTCAAAGAATTTGCACTGCAATATCCAGATATAATAAAATATTTGAAAGAAAATGTAATAAGTACCCTTAAAATGTTAAAATATTAAAGGAGGAATAATCATCAGGAAAATATGAATAAGACCATATGACAAAAAATGGAATTGTCAAAAAGAGCATATGAAAATTCTAGAAATAAAAAATATAATAGTGAAAACTTAAAAACTCAATGGAAGTTTGAATAATAGCCTTTTCAAGGTCAAAGAAAGAAATAATGAATTTTTAAAACACTAGATCTGAGGTAATAATCTAGAGTGAAGCTCAGAGGGATAAAGAGATGAAAACCAGGCTCATTGGCAGGGAGGATATAATGAGAAGGTTGGACATAACGTTTAATAAGAGTTATGAAAAGAGAGAAAGGGGTAAGAAAAATGCTCAGGATCAAGAACCGCCAACCTAGAATTCTATACTCAATTCAACTGTCATACACAAATAAATGTGAAATAAAAATGTTTTTAGACATTTAAAGATTGAGTTTGCTACTCACAGCCCTTCATTGAAAAACGGTTTTAATGAAACTGAACATAAAGAAGTAGGTCTCAAAAACTAATAGTGATAGTTTAAAAATTCATGTGATTCTGACGTAAACCCATGCCCAAGACACAAAACCTTAATTTTACTTAAGTAAAAACTGAAACTCAGAGAGGTAAAAATGACCTACCCAAGGTCAAATCCAGACAAACTGTGTGTATCAAATCCAGGTCAAATTGTGTGAAAGAAGCAATAATACTTAAATGTTTTGGTATAATTTTATCTGTCTCAGAGTTTGTTTGGCTTGAATGAAGAGGCCTCAGAATCAGGAAAAAGTGAGAGACAGGGCGTGTTGCTCCAGAACAGGGTTTGTTCAGTTATGTCTGGTGCAACATTTATTGGGCTGGTTCCCATTGTTTTGTGTGTGTGTGATTAAATAAATAAGTTCTATGTTTAAAAAATAAACCAAAAAAATTAATAATGTGTAAGGAAATTGGTTTATATATTGGTAAATCTAAGTATCAAATATTTTAAAAGCCTAATTTGGGGGAGTTTAATTATGAAATATAACTAGCATATTGCTTTCATTGAAAATATTATTTGTATGAAATTGCCATTTTTATAGGTTAAAAATTGTTGAATATTCGGGATTTCATGTGGTTCAACTGAATTGATGGCAGTATCTTGAAAGACAAGAGAGAGAAATCAGATGCACAGAATTGCAGACCTTGTATAGCTCAGGAAAAAGATAGAGATGAGTCATGTTAGACATTGTTAAGTACATATGTTAAAATATTAAATGTATATAATTCAATAAAAGTGCATATAAAAAAATTAAGTAATTCCTAAAAGGAAAAAAAACTAACCAGTCAAAGAAAAAGAAAACAAATTGAAAAATTCTGCATCAATCCAATGGTAGGCAGGAAAGGAGGTGAAAAAAGTGACAAAGGAAATGTTTAGTAAACGGGCTCTGAATCTGATGAGACTTGAGTTCTAAACTTGGCTTTGCCACTTCCTAGCTCTGTGGCCAATGCCATGGGCAAGTTACTTCCTTGTCTTCCCTTTTGGGCTTCATTTTCCTCAACTGCAAAATGAGGGCAATGAAATCTTTACAGGATGGTTGTGAGCATTATATGAGATAATACGTACAAAGTGGATGGCTATGGCATACAGTAGGTGCTCAGCAGTAGTCAGCTCTGCCCTCTCTTCCTGCTCTGTACCACCCTTAACACCTTAATCACACATGTTAAGGAAGGTCTCCCTTCCTCCTAACAGCACCCCGTTGTGGTACCGTTCCAGGCCAGTTTCCTCACCCTGTACTTGGTGAAAATGGTAGCAGCTGAGATACTGCATGATGGCTTGGCCTGGAGATCTTTGTTAAAGGACCTGAATCATGGGTCTGTCCCCTACTAGCTGCATGATACTGGGCAAATGAACACTCTCTGAACCTCAGTTTTTTTCATGTGTTAAATGAGTTAACAATAGTGATGTCTATCTTAGGGAGTTTTCATCAGGATTCAAAAGGGAAGAAAGATGAAAGCTTTGTAAACTACAAAATGCTATATATTATTATACTCAGCCATTAAAAAGAATGAAATAATGTCATTTTCAGCAACGTGGATGTACCTAGAGATTAAAATACCAAGCAAAGTAAATCAGAAAGAGAAAGACAAATGCTGTATGATATCACTTATATGTGGAATCTAAAATACGACACAGGACTTTCCCAGTGGTCCAGTGGCTAAGACTCTGCACTTCCACTGCAGGGGGCACGGATTTGATCCCTGATCAGGGAACTAAGATCCCACATGCGGCAAGGCACAGCCAAACAACAACAACAACACCACCAATGAACATATCAACCAAACAAAGACAGACTCACAGATATAGAGAACAGACTTGTGGTTGCCAAAGGGGAGTGGGGGTAGGGAAGGATTGGGAGCTTGGGATTAGCAGATGTAAACTATTATATGTAGGATGGATAAACAACAAGGTCCTACTGTATAGCACAGGGAACTATATTCAATATCCTATGATAAACCATGGTGGAAAAGACTATGAAAAAGAATATATATATATATATATATATATATATATATATATATATATATATATGTATAACTGAGTCACATTGTTGTATAGCAGAAATTAAACACAACATTGTAAATCAACTGTACTTCAATAAAAAAATTTTTAAATGCTATATATTGTTATAGGAGAACGTTGATTCTGTTGGAAGTCTGAACCCATTTCCAGGTCCAGTAAACTCTGACTCTCATCCTAGTCACTTCTGTTTCTTCCTGGTTTGCTGAGAATGAGCTTTTCTCTCCCTCACACACATTCAATTATACATTCATTCTTTCAACACAGTACTGCTGAGTGTCTACTATTTGCCAGGAATGGAGGGTAGTCATATGGTTTTTAACATTACTGGACATAAGAATCACTCTGAGTAGCTTGCTAAGAAATGACATTTCCCCCAGAGATTCAGATTCACTGGTAAGGAGTCCAGGAATGTGAATTTTCAAATTAGTGTGCCAGCTGATTCTGATACAAGTGATTTCTTGGCTCAGACTTTGAGAAATGCTGGCCTGGATCTTCCAGGGAGTCAGAGGGTCTCACCATTTATGCCCTCTGTGCCCACCAAAGTCTTCAGGCTTTCTGTTGAAAGACTGCAGAGCCGAGAGGGAGGGTGTGGGACTCTGTTTGGTGGCTTCATCCTCAGGAATGTAGGCCTCCTTGCCCTCACATCTTCCTCCTTGGAGGAAATCAACCTAATAGCAAAAGCTTTTAGGCCTGATGGACCCTGTCATTAAGACAAGCACCTGTGAAAGCCGTGGTTGTAATGAGTGAGCCCTAAGACTTCTTGCAGGGCTTCCAGTCATACTTGTTCTCTGAGCCTGGTGTGGCTGGCTCTGCTAATGGGCTCTGATGTTCTCGTCCACCCTGCTCAGATATAAGGTCTCCCACCATGTTACGTCGGTATCTGGCCTGTGACTTGCCTGGGTTCTGCCTTCACTGTCCTCAGAGGAGATCAGCAACTCTGCCTCTTGGTTTCACTGGACTGCAGAGAGAGGGCAGAGCCAGGCTTTCCAAGTGTGAGGGACCCCACTGGACCACAAGCACAAATGCATGATGTGTCTGCAGGGAGGCCAGCACCAGCATGATGCACAGAGGCCTGGAGGTCAGGTGCAGAGGTGCCCAGGTTCCCAGGCTGCTCTGATGAACTTCCTTCAGTCCTGACATCTCTCTGCAGGCAGTCCACTCTTCGTTCTGGGCTAACCCTTTCTCAGCTGCTTGGGAGTCCAAATCCTTTCTCCCCTCCACACATTTTGCTCTTCCTAAATGTCTTGCCCACTTCCCTGTGCCTGCCTGGTCCTTAGCTTTTCACAGACATGACCTGAAACATGCAAGTTTCTCTTTAGGGAGACAGAGTTTATCAGCTCACTGACAGACTGTAAAGGGCTTTCAAAATCATCTAATAGAACTGACTGCCCTGCCTCAACCTCCCCCTCTACATTTTATAGATGTGAAAACTGATTTGCAGAGAAAAAAGCGACTCCTGTTCATTCGGGTTACAGTCAGACATTAATGTACACCTCATCCTCAACACCAATTAGACCCAAGGTAGAAATGATAACATACTGTCGGATGCAGAATGGGGGCAGGGGGCAGAAATTTAGGGAGAAGAGGCGGCAGCCTCAGAACGCTGCAGACAACCAATGCAGTGGATCTTTGAGTGCCTTGGTTCGTTGTCTGTATTCCTCCAGTTTCTAAAGAGTGCAGAACATCTTTCTTTTCATTGGATCTCACTTACTTTCAGAGCAGTCTTGGACTTAAAGAGGAACATGGATAATTGCCCCCTCCTGTGTGCATGAGAAATCAGCTGAGCCACAGAAAACTCATTTGATCTGCCCGCGGTTGTATTGCCAAGACTTTGAACCCAGGTTCCTGACTGCCAGCTCTGTGCTCTTTGCATCCCTGGTTGCTCCACTGTGAAGAGCCATTTTGTCAGAGCCAGAAGGTCAGTTCCTCTCCCTTGGGGAAGCAGCAAGAAGCAAATGGCACATCCCCTTGGCCACAGTCTTTCTCCCAAGGTGGAGGCATCTCTTGACTTTGTTCTCATGGCAGGTGTCAGAGACCTGGCTGAGAACGTCAGTGCAATGGCAGGAGATTGCCACTGTAGGCGGCGAATGGTCTTTGTGCTGGGTTGCCTGGGGTTCTGACCATGTAGGCGGAACATACAACTTTTAGTTCCACATGCAGAAATTTGGGGGAAATCCCTTGACTGTCCAATCTTCCAGCAGCCCAGCTTTCCCATTGCTATGAAAAACAACACATTGAGGGGTTTTTTTCTGCCTCTTTTTTCCCCTCTCAAGATCATTGGAGATGTGTTGTCTTCTTCCCACTATCAAGGCCTGAGAGAATACCTCAGATCAGAAACCAAAGAAATAATGAGTAGCAATTCAAGGGATTTGTGTCCTAGTCTGCCACCAGCCTGAGAGCATAAATATGTAAAGAGGCATGAAAATGTAGAGCACCATATAAACCTGAGATCACAGGTGAACAGCCATCATCACAACAACACATCCTCAGCTCCCAAAGCTTTCTACTAACCAGAGCTCCTTCAGGACTCCTCTTTCAGAGACGAATGATGGTGAATCGGGCTGATATCAGGAATTTATCTTTTGATAAAGTACCTTCTGTCCTGTGCAGTTCATTCGGCCCCATCACCTTCCCTTTCTTTATCTACATTATCAATTTGAGACTTAGTCTTCTGGAAATAATTACCTTGAGGGCCTTTAAGGTCCCTGTTCATCAAAGGAAGTATCAACCATGCTCACTAGGCAGTGCTTATGGTGGGAAGGAAGTGGATACAGTCTGACATTTCAGAGAGATATTTAATAAGAGTTTTCAGAATAACACTTAGTTACTTAGCAAGCTCAATTTACCAGAACAATTCATTTCATGAATGTTCTGGTTAGTAAGTTGTGCTGCACTGTTACCTCCAAAACCTTTCCAATAAATGTTTGTTGAACTGAATTGAACTCCACAAACCCTGTCTTTTCTCACTAGGGCTGGAGAAGGATGGAGAATGGAACCCACGAGGGCCCTCCAGCCTGGGCTTCTCTGAGCCAGCTGGAGGTTCCCCTCTGCCATTGACCAGGTCTTGGGGGTGGTATTCTAAAGCCATCCCCCACACAGGGCCCTGAAACAAGCAGTAGTCCTGGGGGACAGCAGCAGCCCATATTCTTCTTGGTAAATAGAACCAATCACCTTAACTAGTTATGGAAACTCTTGCTCTGGCTGTTGGGTCAGTGACAAGAGGATCCCCAAATGGCTAGGGGGGTGGTGTCAGCTTCCCATTTAATGGAACCATGGCTATGTGGGTTCCCTGTGGGAGCATTCCTCCCTTGGGGAATTAAGATCTCGAAACCTACCCAAACCAAGAGAATGTGCACATCAGGAAAAAATTGTATAAATGTATTATTAGATATAATAAATGTATTGTTAGATATAATCATGAGAGGTGTCATTTTCACCTCTTCCACTTGGTTTTCAGACCTTTATATTTTGGTTTTGAGGGAACTGGCACCATCGTATGGTCAGGTTTAAAACATATATGGCATCCTATAGGATAACACCCCAATCTCTCAGGGTGTTGTCACCCAGCTAGAGTCATAAGTGAGCCCCTATTGGCCTTTCCACTCTTCTATCATATCAGCTGCCTCCAGATTATAGGGTCCATGGTAGCATCACTGAATTCCCTGGGCATGGGCACTTCTGTATTGATATGAGTCCCTTTGTCAGAGGCAAGTTTATATAAGATACCATGGGGGCTTCCCTGGTGGCGCAGTGGTTGGGAGCCTGCCTGCCGATGCAGGGGACATGGGTTCGTGCCCCGGTCCGGGAAGATCCCACATGCCGCGGAGTGGCTGGGCCCGTGAGCCATGGCCGCTGGCCTGCGCGTCCGGAGCCTGCGCTCTGCAACGGGAGAGGCCGCGGCAGTGAGAGGCCCACGTACGGCAAAAAAAAACCCCAAACCAAACAAACAAACAAACAAAAAAAGATACCATGATGGTGATATAAGGGATTTTGTAGGTCCCCTGTTGATAGTGCTGGTAGAAGAGTTTCAGGCAAAGAAGGTAAATTCGTATATAGAATACGTATCTATTCCCATCAAGACAATGCACTGCCCTAAGATGGAAATAATTCAATAAAAGTAGGTGATTAGCTGGTTCCCAAGGGACTGGTAGCCTTTCCAGGCTCAGTGTTGTCCTCTGCTACTGGCAAGGTGGGCACTCAGCAGTGGTGATTGCCAGAAACCTCGGGGAGGGGAAATCTCTATTGTTGTGACCATTTCTGCCATGCTGGCCGCTCTATACCTGGGCCCACAGAACAAGGAGAAGAGTGGATAAGGAGAGAAGTTGACTACAGCCACGAGGCTGGTCATCTTATCTACCTTATTTTTGGAAGCTTCCTCTACCATGAATGATCACTGGTGATCATTTCCTTGGGTCATAACCATCTGCTCAATCTTCACTCATTCCAAGAGTTTCGTCAATATACTTATTCTCCAGTTCTCTTTGTTGTATCAATCTTCTACTCTTAGTCTTTCCAAGTCCCTGACCAATCCAACTAATCTTTTAGCCACAGCACATGAGACTGTAGAGATTTCTGCTTCAGCCCACCTTTCCTTCCAAGCAAATGACATATTTTTGTCCAAGTTTCTGCCCACTGGGAAGTTTTTCTTCATCACTGTCTTTCAGGGCCACCCTTAGTGGGGCTGTAATGCATCAGCCATCCACTTCTGGCTGGTGTCAACATGGAAATAGACTTATCTAAAAACCAGGCCTACAGTTTATCTTTCTTCTGTTAACTGGTCAGGTGGAAGTTCCTATGAGACCGCTTATGTGGGTTGAGGAAGAGATGGCAAAACAGCAGGAGTAGATGCAATGCGAATCTCAGTCCACAGACCTGTGCCACCCAGGCCCACTCAGGACTGGTTTCGTATATACCATCCCCATTTAATAATGGAATGCTGCTGCACACACCTAACTTTATGATTTGGGGGTGTAAGATAATACCCAATTCATAATGAACAGCTCAGGTCACATCATCACTTGGTATCCTTTGGTCAAAAGTTCAGATATTTCAAGTACATTGAATCTCCTGGGTCATAAGGCCTAAGTGGCAGAGCAACTTGTCCTTCAGCCTGGGCTTGGTGTAGAGTCCTCTATTGTTCTGAGAGCGACCTTAAAATGGCAGCCTTATGGGTTGCTGAGCAAATGGGCCACAGTAGATCACCCAAATGTTGCTTTCAAAATTCAAAGATATTCATCAAGCATTGGGCCTTTTTCTTTGTGGTGCACAGTGTAAAGTAAAGCAATTTAACTTTGACTTTGGAAGGCTATCCCAAGATGACCTAGACCACTGGATCCCTAGGCATTTCATCAATGTGTCAGCCTTCTAAATTTTGTGAGGTTTCTCTTCCTATCCCCTGCTATGCCTATACCTTACAGAGGCTTTAGGGGTTCTTGCTACATCCTGCTCTCTAGGTTCAGCTGACATGATGTCATCAGTATAATGGACCAGCATGAAGTACCGTGAGGTATCAAGGCTCCTTTGAATTAAATGAAAGCAGGAGAGTTGATATAACCCTGAAGACAATGAGAGTAGACCACTGTCTCAGCCAGGTGAAAGCAGACTGCTTCTGATTGTTCTTACTAATTAAGATAAAGAAAAAAATCATTCGCCAAGTCACTAGCTATCTACCAGGTGCCATTACTCTAATAAAGACCCCACAGCCAGAATAGCAGCTGCAGTCAGCAACAACGACCTAATAAAGTGTAGCATAATCCATAGTCATTCTCCATGACCTATATGGCTTTTTTGCTGACCAAATAGGTATTAAACAGGGATATGGCTGGAACCACCATCCTTTCATCTTTCAAGGCTTGGATAGTGACCCTAATCTCTGAAGTACCCCCAGTAATGTGGTGTTGCTCTTTGTTTGCTCTTTGGCAGGCAGGAGGATGGGTAGTCAGTTTTCCAGAGGCTTCCTCTTGGCCTTTCTCACCCAGTAGTTTTTATTCCATGGATCAGGGAACTAATGTGGGGTCTCTGCCAGTTGCCACTTATGTCTCTTCCATGGGCCCGCTAGAGTTATTGTAGGAGAGCTCACACCAAGATTTCATTTATCATCAGACCTTCCTAAGTTTCCACTCTGGCTGATAATCATGGTGGGTTTTAGGGTTCCCGGAAATTAGCATCCGTTCAGAGCTAGTATCCAGTCATCTACACAGGGCTGTTTATTTCCCTTTCTCTCCTACCCAGTCACCCTAGCAAATGGCCCCTCAGGTACCTCTGGGGAAGGCTTGAAAGAAATTTACAGAACATACCTTTGGTCACGTTTCAGGCTCCCTTAAAGGGACCTGGTCTCTCCCTCAGTCAAAGGATTCTGAGTTTGTAAACAACTTCTCTTGGCAACTGGGCGGGAAACTAAGAATTATCACTATGGCTGCTTGAATCAGGTTTCCATCCACCTCAGTAATAATTTTCCCAGTGATATATTGATAGATCTATGCTATCTAATGTGGTATCTACTGGTCACATGTAGCTACTGAGCACTTAGCCCAAAAAAGAGTAAAATATCACATCAGGAATGTTTTATGTTGATTATATGTTGAAATGATAACACTTTAGATATGAGTTAAATAAAATGTATTATTAAAATTAGTATCATGGTTTCTTTTTACTTTTTTAACATGTGGCAACTAGAAAGTTTTAAATTACGAATGTGACTCATGTTGTATTTCTATTGGACTGTGCTGATATAGATCAAGCCATTTAATAGTAGGTTGCACAACTATTTCCTTCCTTTGGACCCTGTGATCAATTAGCCACCACCATAAATCCATGTGGAACAAAACAATCTGATTACTCTTCTATTCTTGTGGCTCATTAGAGTAATTGAGCCCACCTGTCTCCAGCAGTCTGTCATGGCTGGTTCCCATTTTTACAATCATTGTTAGAGATCCTAGTTCAATAGCAGCATCTCCCACTGTTATCTCTGACCTATGGAGGAGAGCCACCACAGAGCTTTTCAAGGATGCTGGTATTCTTCTTACTGATGAGTTTTGTTTTGGTTTGGTTTTTTTGCGGTACTCGGGCCTCTCACTGTTGTGGCCTCTCCCATTGCAGAGCACAGGCTCTGGACGCGCAGGCTCAGTGGCCATGGCTCACGGGCCCAGCCGCTCCACAGCATGTGGGATCTTCCTGGATCGGGGCATGAACCCGCGTCCCCTGCATCGGCAGGCGGACTCTCGACCACTGCACCACCGGGGAAGCCCTGATGAGTTTTTAAATGTTTTCGTGAGGGTAGTATCCTCTGGGCCTTAGAGGAGGGATTAATCACATTACATACAATAGATACATTTCAATTTCCCATCTCCCTAAGCTTGGGATTCCTACCACAATGTGCTAGGGAAGTTCTGCAATGCTCAGCCTCATTAGACATAAGGCACTATTAAATCCAATATTTAATTACTCAACCAAGCAAACTATCAGAGCCACTCCCAACTGCTTAAACTGCAATATTACACCTTGAATCCCAGGTAAATTCACCCATATTGACAAATTTGATCCAATCCAGCTATATTTCATCCTCCTCAGCCTAATACTCTTGGAATCTATTCACATATACATGTTCCCAAGGTTCCTAACAGTACAAATGGAAAGATATCACAATTCCTTTGTAGTATAACTACCTACTCCTGAAGAAGATCTTTCAAATTTTCCCCTGGGCTGTGATGAGATGTGACTCTCATTGTGAATCTGGTGGTAGTGAGATAAGCTGGGGCCATAGGTATACCTCCTGCAAGGCAACTGCCCTATGTGAAATCACAGGTAAGCCTTTATGCAAGGGACTGCTTTCTCCAGCAAGGGAGATTCAGGGGGACTAGGGGTTCATCTGTCTCAGTTTCGTTTGTGTCATTCCAAATGTCCTTACCCCAATGTATAACTCTTCCCAAGCAGAGCCCTAACATTAGCATAGAAACTTGATAAAGTGGTACATCTACCAGGCATTGTCAATCTTCAACCCACACAATTAGACTTTAGGCCTGACCCAGAGTTATGTCTTCTCTGAGGCTGCAAGAGATAAGGATTCTTTTAAGGCCACCACAGAAACTTTCTGGTTCTACACTCATATCTTGAGTTGGAAGGCTTAAAGCTCCTCAATATCTCTTTCTCTCATAAACACTCTAGCACAGTCAGAAGTAACCAGCCCACACTACAATTACTGTAATTACCACTGTTGCTATAGCAATCAAGTGCAGCGGTCACTTGATCACTTAAAACTTTGCCTTCCACTGACTATCTTACATCACTCTCAGTGACAATTTGAATAATCTTAATGCTACATCATGGTGCAGATTACCAGTGTCCCATTTCTGCCAGCAATAAGGTCATTTATGCCTTCATTAAATAACTGAGAGAACTGGTCCCCAAATCTCACTTTGAAGGTTGTTTTCTGGGACCACTCCTGTTACCAATTATTGTACTAGTCAAGGTCTCAGCAGGAAACAGTATTACATCAGGTGGTGTAGATAAAGCTATCTTAATGAAGAGCTATAACGAGGCCTGAACAGGGTTAAGGGACCAAATGAGGGATGCTAAGGAACTCAGGGCTTAGCGATGGTGTAAAACCATCACTATCCAGGGCTGAAAAGGTAATGGAAGAAATAATGTCACCAAAGGACAAAGTGGGGAGTGGAGACATGGAGAAGGGGACATGGCAAGATTTGCAGTCCACGAAGGGTCGCAGCCACTGCCAGAGATGTGATACAAGTGCAGGGCAGGTAAGAAATACTCTAACCCCGTGGTCAGACCCATTTGGAAGCCAGAGGACAAAGGCACCCAGGTGATGCAGTCCAAAAAAGGGATGAGTATCCTGGGCCTCAAGTGGTGCAAAGAAGGGCTGAGAATGGATTTGAGAGAGGAGCACACACACACACACACAAAAAGAACCCGTCCTCCAGTTGTTGCATTTTATGCGAACAAACTCCTTTAATCCTTTTAACCTGATATCCATAAGGTACGTATTATTATAATTTCCATTTTACAAGTGAGGCAATAGGTTTGCTCAAACTTATACAAATAATAAATGGTGGGGTTGCAGTTTGAACCTGGGCAATTTGAACTTGAGTTGTTGTTTTTGTTTTTTGGGGTTTTTTTGCGTTATGCGTGCCTCTCACTGTTGTGGCCTCTCCCGTTGCGGAGCACAGGCTCCGGACGCGCAGGCTCAGCGGCCATGGCTCACAGGCCCAGCTGCTCCGCGGCATGTGGGATCCTCCCAGACCGGGGCACAAACCCGTGTCCCCTGCATAGGCCGGCGGACTCTCAACCACTGCGCCACCTGAACTTGAGTTTTTAATTCATGTAAAATGAGATCAGTTAGGCTGGAGGAGAGGGTTCAATTAGAGAAGTGGAGACAGAGGCTGGGGCCAAAGCATGGAAAGCCTTGTAAACTGGTCTGCGGAATTGTTTAGCTTTCTCTCCAAGCGCTGGCAGGTACCATATTTGCTCCTGCAATACTTTTTCGAGGCCTGTAGGAATTAGGAAACACATTGACCTTTGCTTTCTCTTCTCAGTAGCCTGAGCCAGATAATCAGCCTTGAAGAACCTGTCTAGTGGCTCTGAGTGTGGTAGACACTGGTTGTTTGGGACTCCCATATTACCCACTTCTTTCATGTAGTAATTATTCTGTTATATTGCTTTATAATTATTCTATTATATTGCTTTGGGGGAACTTCCACTCCTCGCAGGCTATGTGTTTTGGGTTGAGGTCCTAAGCAACCCAGCATATTGCATTTCCCCAGAGACAGTGACCTGACCCAAGTCAGATCAAGGTGCCAACGAAAGTCAGTTTCTGGAATTTCATTAGAGGTATAAGAATCTGAGAGGAATTCAAGGTACGACTTTTGCTGCCAGCTTTCTACACATGGAGCCAAGGCTGAAGTCAACATAGAGGAAGGCAAACTGAAGGATGACCAAAAGCATGCCCTTGTGACAGGCTTGAGCCCTGAATCCAGCCATAGCCAGAATTGGCCCATCCCTGGACTTTTTTTTACATAAGCCATACATTCATTTTTTCTTCTTAAGACAGTTTTCTGCCATTTGTAATCATAAGGCAAATGTGGCAGGGTGAGGAGCTGAACCTACCTTCTCCAGAAAGGGCTCCATCCTTTGCTCTTTATCCCACAGATTTTTAGAAGCCTGGGGAGGGGGCCCCCGAGAAGGAGGAGACCCTGCATGATGGCAGAGGGTGAGAAGGCCCGGGGAAGAGGAATGTGTCCTCTGGGATCAGAGACAAGATAAATGCTTGAATCAACACACATTCCCACAGAGGTATATTTAGTAAACTTTGTTTCTCACAGGGCTTGAAAGATCAAAATTGCTTTTTAAAAAATAATAAAAAGGAAACTGCCACTGTGATTTCTTTTGACACCAGCCCAATTTCTTGGCTGTCACAATACTTCCAAATAACATGTGTAAGCCTTCGCTGGGATGTTTCATTCCCCCTAAAACCCAAGGCAGAAAACAACAAAAGTCTGCTGTTTCAGCTGCATAACAATGTGTGGTCAGAGGCTTCCTGAGATCTCTAACATTCCTGGATGCTTTATAGGACCTGATGTTTTTCCTGCAAGTACAAAATGGCTTTATGCAAATATAATGCCGGCTAATGGTGTCAACCCAAGCTAACAGCCTGAACTGCTGGGTTCATTATGTAGTGGTCCTGGATAACCTTTGAAATCCACCTGGTCAGCCTTTACAGTTGTAAAAAATACAGGCCATCATAATCTTCCTCGTGGGAGATAGAACCTGTGGGCTGTTGATATTGCAAGGTTACTTTTCGCCTCGGTCGTGAGAGATTTCTCACTCGACCCCCACAGACTCTCCAGGTCTCTCCATTCTCCCACACCCTCACTTATTTTATAGCTCAGAGGAGAAAGTACATCTTTTCCTATTCCAGATTAACCTTTCCATCTATTGTTTTGATCCCATTTTACATTTAGGACTTAGTCTCCAGTCATTTTCTCTCCCATATTTTTTAAAAAGTGTATAATCAGCTTTATTGAAGTATAATTCATATACAGTAAAATGCAACCATTTTAGCAAATGGGTGGGTTTTGACAAATGAATATACCTGTGTAAGCACTAACCCCACAATCAAGATGTAAAACAGAGCTGTCTCCCCAAAAAGCTGCCACCTGCACTCAATTCCCCAACAACCACTGCTGAGAAGTGACAGATCTGCTTTCTGTCACTATAGATTAGTTTGGGCTGTAGTAGAATTTCATATAAATGGAATTGTATGGAATTCATTTTTTTATGTTTGACTTCTTTTGTTCAGCATAATGTTTTTGAGATGTGTCCTCTTGTGTGTATCAGTAGTTCACCCTTTTTATTGCTAAGTAGTATTCCATTGTATAGATACACTAGTTTATTTATCCATGTACCTGTTGATGGGCGTTGGGATTGTTTTCATAGTTGTATGAGCTGTGAACATACATATACAATCTTCATGTAGACATGTTTTCATTTCTCTTGGGTAAATACCTAAAAGTGAAAATTTGAGTTGTATGGTAAATGCGTGTTTCGTTTCTAAGAAACAGCCAAATTTTTTCCCAAAGTGGCCATATAATTTTATACTTCTGCCAGAAATACGTGAGAAGTCCACTTGTTTCATATTTTTACCAACACTTGGTATTGTCAGTATTTTTGCCATTATAGTGGATGTATAGTGGTATCTCATTGTAGTTTTAATTTTCATTTTCCTGTTGACTAAAAATGTTGAGGATCTTTTCATGTGCTTCTTGGCCATTTGTATCTTCTCTTGTGAAGTGTCCATTCAAATCCTTTGCCCATTTTTTTGGTTCTTGTATTATTGAGTTGTAACACTCTTACAACCCGTAAAGATATATTTATATTGGGTTGGCCAAAAAGTTTGTTTGGGTTTTCATGTTATGGAAAAATCCGAACGAACTTTTTGGCCAACCCAATATCTTTATATGAAATATATATGTATTAGTCTTTTCATTTTCTTAAAGGTGTCTTTCAAAGAGGACGTGTTTTTCATTTTGATGGGTCCAGTTTCTCTCTTCTATATTTCTAACCTCTGTTGGCTCCTCCCCTTCAGAGTATAAACATGCTCCAATCCCTCTGATTACTACCAAACCAAACCAAAGAAAAACAAGACAACTACCACTTCGCCCACCACCTCCAAAAGCCCTTTATTGAACTCACATCCCATTCTAGCTACTGTCATATCCTTCCTCCTCCATTCACAGCCAAGCAGCTCAAAAGAAAAGACTTCATTTATTGTACCTACATTTCTAAACCCATTTCCTCTTTAACCCACTTCCACCACTCCACTGTGAAATCTCAGGCAGGGTCATGGACCCAGAAGCACAGCCAGGTTCTAAATTCTAGACCATTCTCAGCTTGCAAGGGCAGGGCCGGGCGCCAAAACCTGGGTGGAGGTGGGGCCCTTGCAGTTGACTGGTGGAGACTGGGAAGCCCTTCCACCACTTTTTCTTGGTGTTTTACTCCTGCTTTGTCCTGCTTTCCTCTAATGTCTTTGTGTTGTTGTCTAAATAATCATCACATCAACACATTCCCTTAGAAATGACTGATGAGGGGTTACCATAGGAGAGTGCTTGTTGAGGCCTTTCCTGGCCTCCACTCTAGTTATGCTACTACCCCCAGCCCAGAATTTCTCCACTACCTCACTCTCTTCCCACCTGCTCCATCAGATGGGCTCTTGGAGCTCATCACTCCTGATGCCCCTGCAGTGCTGGCCAGTGCCCATATTCTCTTTTTCTCCTAAACATTCCCTGTCTTGCTTAGCAAATACATATTAAGTACCTATTTTGCAGCAGAACTCAACAAACAAAATTATTGACTTCTGGTTGTCTGTCAGATGCTGCCCTCAAGATGCTCACAGTCTAAATGAGACAGTTGAGTCATCTAGCCCCACAGGTTGACATGTGAGAGCCCAGACAAGTAATAGCAAGGGCAGCCTAGGGGAATTGGGGCTGGTAAGGGAGCTCCAAGCACTGGGGCAGCACCCACAAAGGAGGGCAAATGCACATGTAAGGGAAGTGAGGTGTGCGAGCACAGGCATTTATGGTGAACAGTCCACATGGGGGAGCTTAGGGAACCTGTGGGAAGCATCATAGGATATAAGTATTGTCTCTTTTAACAGAAGTGGGATTGTAACTAAGCATATGGCTTGACTACATTTCCCAGCCTCCTTTGGTGTTAGGTGGGGACACCAGTGGAATGTGAGCAGAAGTGGAGGTGCTACCTGAAGCCAAGGCTTTGTAAGACTGGATGTGCCTCCTCATGCTCTCTTCCCCTTTGTGAGAACTGGGCAGAGACGATAACAAGGCCTGATGGAGACAGTAGAGCCACATAATGGAAGAAACTCCGACCTTTAATGACTCTGTGAAGCAAAGCCACCTGCAAAGCTAAATAATCAGCCAAGATTGTTATAGGAACAAGTAAACTTCTAATGTGTTAAAACATGGGAAATTTTGAGAATATCTTCATTGTTGCAGTATGGCCCCACCCTACATAACACATTCTGATAATGATACATTTGTGAAAACCCTATTGATCTTTGCTATTAAAAACACACATATGTATAGAAAAGAAATGGAATAAAATATACCAAGATGTTAATAATGGTGGTTATCTATAGGTGGTGGAATTATGGGAGGATTTCCTTTTCCTTTTCTTTGCATTTTTCTCCTTTTCCCAAATTCGCGACAATGAGCATGTGTTATTTTACAGTCATGACAAATATAAATTCTCTAAATTCAGGTAGTTACAGAGATAATAACAAGTTGAGAATGAACCTCATTACCAGAAGACATGTAGCAAGTCTATTCAAGTACAGAATTTAAGGGTAGAAAATAGCAGAGGAAAAAGCAAGAAAATAATTCAGTTTCATATTCATTGAGAACATAGTCATGCAAAGAAAAAGAGTAGGAGCCTGAAGCAAGATGGCAGAGTAGAAGGACATGCTTTCACTCCCTCTTGTGAGAACACCAGCATCCCAACTAGCTGCTAGACAATCACTGACAGGAAGACACTGGAACTCACCAAAAAAGATATCCCACATCCAAAGACAAAGGAGAAGCCACAGTGAGATGGTAGGAGGGGTGCAATCGCAGCAAAATCAAATCCCCAAACTGCTGGGTGGGTAACTCACAAACTGGAGAACACCTATACCACAGAAGTCCACCCACTGGAGTGAAGGTTCTGAGCCCCACATCAGGCTTCCCAACCTGGGGGTCAGGCAACAGGAGGAGGAATTCCTAGAGAATCAGACTTTGAAAGCTAGTGGGATTTGATTGCAGGACTTTGACAGGACTGGGGGAAACAGAAACTCCACTCTTGGAGTGGAGGTATCACCTCACACCAGTTAGAATGGGCATCATCAGAAAATCTACAAACAACAAATGCTAGAGAGGTTGTGGAGAAAAGGGAACCCTCTTGCACTGTTGGTGGGAATGTAAATTGATACAGCCACTCAGAAGAATAATATGGAGGTTCCTTAAAAAACTAAAAATAGAATTACCATATGATCCAGCAATCCCACTACTGGGCATATACCCAGAGAAAACCACAATTCAAAAAGACACATGCACCCCAATGTTCATTGCAGCACTATTTACAATAGCCAGGTCATGGAAGCAACCTAAATGCCCATCGACAGACGAGTGGATAAAGAAGATGTGGTACATATATACAATGGAATATTACTCGGCCATAAAAAGGAACTAAATTGGGTCATTTGTTGAGACATGGATGGATCTAGAGACTGTCATACAGAGTGAAGTACGTCAGAAAGAGAAAAACAAATATTGTATATTAACGCATATATGTGGAACCTAGAAAAATGGTACAGATGAACCGATTTGCATGGCAGAAATTGAGACACAGATGTAGAGAACAAATGTATGGACACCAACGGGGGATAGCCACGGTGGGGTGGAGCTGGTGGTGTAATGAATTGGGTGATTGGGATTGACATGTATACACTGATGTATACACTGATGTGTTTAAAATTGATGACTAGTAAGAACCTGCTGTATAAAACAAAAAAGGGATTAAATGTATTCTATTGGAAAGAAGCAAAAATAGACCATATTTACTGTCTAAATTATATAATAATTTAATGATATTTAGCATCTATTGCAGTTGTATTTATTATTGCAGATTGTATTTGCTTCATCAATGTCTTTGCTTTGGTAATCTGTACTGTTTGGTCATTTCTCTTTTTTTAAATTTGAAGTATAGTTGACTTACAATGTTGCATTAGTTTCTGCTGCACAGTAAATTGATTTGGTTATACATTAAAAAAAAAAGAAAAAAGAAAAAAAGAGTAGGGGCACCACAGAGGAAGGCCCCAGCCCATGCCCAGCCTGCGTTCTTACCCCTGCCCCGAACCTCAGCTCACCTCATGCCATACCCTGTTGCTGCAGGCATTTGGGGTTGGCATAGAGGTTTTAGCTTCTGTTTTTATTTTCCTTCATATTGTTTAAGGAGCTGAGGCTATACATGAAGTTAACACAGAGAGGGTCTAGGACCAGAAAGCAGAGAAAGGAGAGTCAGGTGTTGGACGGTGGGCACTGGTAGGACAGAGATGCTGCACATACTTCTGGAAACTCACTCCTCCCCAGCATAGTACAGAGCACATAGTATACATGTTAGATGTCTGACTGTTCTATCCTGAATTCCAAGGCAAGAAAGAAAATAGGGAAAAGGAGGGAGGGAGCTTTCAAACGAACAGGAAAGGGAAGGAAGAGAAAAAGATCAACAGAGTTTAAGTAAAGTGTTGGACAAGAGGGACAAGCGAGAGAATGAAAAGATGAGATGAGGGACCTCTAACTGGAGGAAAAGAAAATAATGAAGAGAAAAAATAGCGAAGGGGAAGGTGCTTTTCGCAGGATGACAGAGGCCTTTTCAGGGTGAAAGAGAACTGTGGTGTCTGGAAGGATCTGGTATGGTAATTAGGGCTGAGGAGCCAGGGGTCGATGTCAGTGAGGGCTCCCCAGGCATCAGTCCCAATCCCAGGGGGAGCAGCTCTGCCAGGGTGCAGTGTGGGGCCCTTTTCTTTGCATTTTTCACCTGCAATTCACCTCCTCCCTGGGGATGCTGGGGAAACAACAATCTGTTGACGCCAAGTTGCTTGGATAGATTCTGCTACCTGCTATTTGAGGGATAGGACAGGCATAGTGCTTTCTGGAGATTAATTTTTGATTTATTGGTGGTAACAATGGTTTATTCTGATACACTCCAGGGTAAAGAAAGGACTGTAAATATTTTAACTGCTGTTAGCCAGTGACAAGAAACATCACTGGTTGGGGAGCAGGGCAGATGGGAATTTCAAATACCTTCCCTGAATTACTTAAAGGCAAACTGTGAACACTTGTTAGCTTGTTTAAGAGAGAGGCTGAGGGTATGCGGGAGAAACATTAAATTGTTACCTTATTAACTCGGACAGCATCTTGTTTTCTCCATAGAGTGCATTTGCTTTTGCTACAGATTGGATTGGATTGGCTTGGCTTTCACAGCTTGCTGAGGCAGCGTAAGGAGGCAGCTTTCAGCCTCCTGAAAAGAAGCGTGATCAGGGACCAGAGCCACCTGACCCATACTCTCCACCAGGACCAGAGGACCTCAGGACAAAGAAGCAGGGTGGGGTGGTGGGTAAAGCCTTGGACCATGAGTCCAGCCTGGTTGTATGACCTTGGATGAGTAATTTTGACTCTGAATCTCAGTTTCTCTACCTGTAACACGGGACCATAATCCTTGCTGGTGTGGCAGGATGAAGATTGTGAAGTCCGGGAGTATTTGGTATGATCCTTGGAAGAAACAGCCCTCTGGGGTTTGCTTTTTCAGCCTCTTCAGCCCTGTTTATCAGGCAGAGAAGAGGCTATTTCTTCTCACATGACAAGGAAACTCTGGCTGAGTGAGGGAATGTGGGTGATTAGGATGAGGTGAGTAAGGTATTATACTTGCCCCAGGCGTGCAAATTTAATAGGGTGTCAGAACACTCAGTCATCAAGATGAATAATATTTTAATGTAATACTTTTAAAGATCAAAATTAATGCAAAAATATCCATAATGAGCAAAATATCTAATTTTAAAATAGAGACAGGATCAGTTCCCATCTCATAAAACAAGCTTTTTCTTGTTCCCTGGGGTGGAGGAAACACTGCCTGGGACTCCGTATTGAGATTTTGTCCCTCTTGGCCTCTCAGTTCAGGATATGACTGCTTTCCTTCTCTGACCTCCAGCTTTCCCAGCAGAGCCAGGAGAGGCAGGCCACCTGCTCACAGGTTCTGGAGTAAGACCAGGCTGCACTTCAGTCCCTATCCCATTGTTTACTAGCTCTGGGATAGTGGGATAGTTGCTTAACATTCTATAAGCCTCGGTTTCCTATGTGTAAGCCTCAGTTTTCTTACCTGTGCCAGCCTCATGGGGTTACTCTGAAGATTAAATGAGATAATGTGGGGGGAGGGATGGACTGGGAGTTTGGGGTTAGTAGATGCAAACTACTACATATAGAATGGATAAACAACAAGGTCCTACTGTAGAGCACAGGGAACTACAGTCAATATCCTGGGATAAACCATAAAGGAAAAGAATATGAAAATTATATATTTATATATATATATATATATATATATAAAACTGAGTCACTTTGTTGTACAGCAGAAATTAACACAACATAGTAAATCAACTATACTTCAATTAAAAAAATAAAATTAAAAAAATGAGATAACGTACATAAAGCATGTAACAGAGGGACTGGTCCATATTAAGTGCTTAATAAACATTTGTTATTATTTTTAATCCATAAAATGGGTATCATGTCCTCAGCCCCAAAGTGAGACAAGTTATAGGCTAAAGAGCATGATAATACCTAGAAGGAAGGACAGAGCTCCATTCCACTCCTGGAAGCCGCCAGGAAGACAGTTCTATATGCTCCTCCCTCCAGCTCCTAAAAATTCTAGTCCTGGCCTGGGCATCTCAGCAGCCCCTCCCAAGAGAGGCTCAAGGCTGGACCCTGACCCGCTGGCCACCTGCCACAGTGAGCCTGCTAATCCCCACCACCTGGAGCAGGTGCTGCCAGCCCAGTGACAGGTCACCATGAAACAGCAGACTCAGGGCAACTGAGCTGAGGGTCCTGGTGATGAAAAGCTCCCCACGGACACTGTAACTGGTTCTGCTTCCCCTTTTAAGTTGGGTGCTAAGAGCATGGAGCTAAATTTATGGCCCATCTTTAGCAAGAGCATAATCCTTCATTTCGTGCATTAGGTTACGAACCTCCATTTAAAATGCACGCTCTTATTTTCAGTTTGTCTCATTTCCAGTCACTCGTTTTAATTTACTTTAAGCTGCCTTAAATCCATTTTGAAACAAGGTGAGGAATAAATAAATACATCCTATCTGTATTTAAACAGCTTTCCATTGTATATGTGTATATTCTTGTGTATCTCTTTTGCAAAAATTACTGCCTGCTAATGCCTGCAAATGGCTGTGTATGCGTTTGCTAATTGTGTAACTGACTGGATTCAAAATTGAGAGCTCTTGATGAGTACCTAGGAAGCAAGGAAACAGAGTGTTTTCATTTTCAATAGAAAAAGCAGGGCTGGGCCCAGGTGTCTGCCCTTAGGAAGAGTCCATTTAAGGCAGTGGTTCTCCGCTGGGGCCAATTTTGCCTCCCAGGGGGCACTCACTTGGCAATATCTGGAGACATTTTTGGTTGTCACCACTCGGGGTGCAGGGAAGGCATCTGGCATTGCTACTGGCGTCTAGTGGGTAGAGGCCAGGGATGCTGCTAAACATCTTGCAATGCAGCCCCCACCATAAGAATGATCTGGTCCCAAATGTCGACAGCGCCGAGGCTAAGCAGCCCTGACTTAAGGGTAGAAGGAGGGAGGAGGGACAGAATCTTGTAGGGACCAAGGAGGGCTAGAAACCATGGGGGCAGCTCCTGAACCTGGTCAGGAAGAGGGAGCAGATGAGGGCCCATCTCCTCAATTCCCAGGAGACCCTAGTGCTCCCATAAAGCCACAGGAGAAGCAAGAGCAACTTGGGAAAGAAAGGCCTTCTCCAGTCCGAGAGGGGCTGGGTTCCCGTTGGCTGGGATAGGGAGCCTTTCTCCACTGGGATCTCCACCCCCCCAGGCTTTCTGCTGTGTTGGCCCAGGGGAGCCCTGGTGGGGGTCAGAGGGCAGAAGAAACACAGGCAAGGGGCCTTCATTCCTAGCTCCTCTCTGTGGAGCTGCCTCGGGCTGGCCAGCTCCTCAACCAAAGTCGCAGCCCTTCTCCAGGCGGCCGATTCCACGTGCCTCTCCTTAGACGTTCTCCTAGCAACCTGTAGCTCCCCCTTCGCCTCTGACCACCGCAGTTCTGCCACCAGCCAGCTCTGCACACCTGGGCGAGTCACTCAGCCTCTGTGGCTTTCATTTTCTTAGTTTGTGAGATGAGGGGTTGGACTAGATAACCAACTCGCAGATTTTCTGTATAGGAATGAAAATGTCCTGGCCTGGGCTGCTGCCCAGATCCTGGGTTGGAGGCAGCAGAAGCAGACCTCCTGTGGCAACTGTATGCATCCCAGGCCTCCCAGAGGGGGCCCTGGTGAGATCAGGAGAAGGCTGGGAGCCCCAGGTCCTCTTGTTGGCTGTCCCGGTGACCTGCTGGGGCGTGGAGGTGGGGTAAGCTCCTCTGGGTCCTCCGAGGCCCTCTGACTCCCTCCCACACCCCTCTGCCAACCACACCTCTCTCAAGGCTCTATGCATTCTCCTCGGCCCAGGTGCTCCAGGCCAGGAAGCCCCAGGGACCTCTGCACACTCAGCGCTGCCCTGCTGGTACCAGCTGGTGGGCTGGGCAGCTTCCTAGGCAAATCTGAACAAAGCTTTCTGGATGCTACAGGCTGGCAGAGCCGGCTAGAGGCCAAGGAGGCCCCCTGCCTCAGGACGATGTTGCATCTACCAGCCCAGACTTACAGGCATTGCTCCTGCTCTGATGGACCATCAGGGCTAGATCTCAGCAACCTCCTTTTACAAAATGGGCGGGGCTGGAAGCATGGTTGATGGGGTCACAGTCAGTGAGCGGTGAGCAGTGCCCACGTCAGGCATGAATAAGCAAGCACTTGCTGAGTCTACAGGGAGTATGTGCTCCGTGCCAGGCGCCTTCATAGAGAGCGAGCATCTCATTTAATCTCACAAGTCCTCGGTGGTGAGGTGGGTCATCATGCAGCCGTTTCTCATTGAAGACTCAGTGTAGAGAGGGGAAATGACTTTCTCAGGGTCACACAGCCAGCAAATGGAAGAGCGAGGGTTTGAACCCAGGACTATGGGTTCTAAACCCTGACAGCTTCCCATTACACCACACCTTACAGAGTCTCACCTTACAGAGACCACCCTCACTCTTCCTCCCCATCAAGGGAAAAGGCAGGGTTAAGTGAGAGCTGCTAGCTACCATTGTCAAGTCTGAAAGCCTTGGGGCTTTCCAGGCTCTCCAGGGTCTTCAAGCCAGCACGGTAAGAGGGCTGGGAGTGCCTGCAGGGAGGTAGGGAGGCCATTCCAGGAGAACAAGACCACCGAGGTGTGGCCCCTTGGCACACAGCTTTCTTGCTGGGCCCACCCCACCTGATGCTGGGCAGATCAGGTCCTTTGGAGCACCTTCCATGGCGTCTTCCAGTGGGGACGGGGTCTGAGGACTCTCCCACCAGCCTTGCCTCCACCTGGGCCGCGGCTACATAAGAGGCAAATTTTGTTAGCCTGTCAATCAGGAACAAGGTCCCTTTTCCCCTTTGAGTTTGCAAGGGGCAAAGATGAGAAAATGTCCCTTTCTCTCCATTACACTTCTTAGCTGAAGAATTCTCTCCTCCCTCCCTTCCTTCTTTCTTCCTTTTCCTCCCCTTCCTGTCCCATCCACATCCAACCTCCCTCCAACACAGACTCAGTCACCAACTTCTTCTGTGCTCCCAAGAAACCAGTGCATGCCTTATCACAGCCTTGTCACCCGGAATTATAATTGCTTCTTGTTGTCTGTCTCCCCCCGCCTCTTTGAGCCCCTATCCCTGCCCTGGCCCAGGGCCTGGCAGGCTAAG
This sequence comes from Kogia breviceps, assembly GCF_026419965.1. Classification (NCBI taxonomy): domain Eukaryota; kingdom Metazoa; phylum Chordata; class Mammalia; order Artiodactyla; family Physeteridae; genus Kogia; species Kogia breviceps. The sequence continues at coordinate 66,042,745 of NC_081310.1, read as the reverse complement.
GGCCTGTGGGAGAACCCAGCTCCTCCATTTGCTTCCTCCACAGGTGGGCCCGGCTCTGGGCTTGGTGCTGGGAGAGGCGTTCAGGAACTAGGAGACTCATCACTGCTTTCAGCCTCCTGGACTGTGTCCATGGAGACAACCCAGGGTCAAGCAGGGCAGGGGCTGTACAGTAACCTCCAAAATATTACTAAGACTTTTTGGATAGAGGAGATGAGGACCGAAGTTGTCAGAGAAGTCACTAAGGAAAAGGTGGGATCCTTAGGGATGCGTGGAGCTGGACTGGTGTAGGGGGGCTACTCCAGGGGGGAAGGGGAGGCACAGTGAGGGCGGGGGACGTGGAGGGCGGCCCCGGCCAGATCAGAGGGTGGGCACTGGGGAGAGGAGGGAGAGGACTAAGGTCAGTTCCTGGTCTCCCTGCTTGTCGGCCACCTGCTCCTCCACAGACTGATTGAAGCCCGCGGACGCCAGCTCCCGCTCATTCCTCACAGCAGCCCTGTGGGGGGGCAGGCCAGCTTCTAGCTCCGTTTCGCAGGTGAACAGCGGAGCAAGCAGAAGCTCCAAGAGGTTCAGCAAGTGCTCAAGGTGCAAGAGGGAAGAGATATGGGGACACGTGTATATGTATAACTGATTCACTTTGTTGTAAAGCAGAAACTAACATACAATTGTAAAGCAATTATACTCCAATAAAGATGTTAAAAAAAAAAAAGATAAGGGCAGTCACCCCTTCATGCTCTCCTGGGTGATCCTACTCTGGAGAGACAGGAGGCTCCCAGCTTCCTATCTGGGCTGTGTTCGGGGACGGCACTGGGGGTCACCTGCTGACCCCTACAGGTGAACAGAGTCCAGCCTTGCAACCTCCCACCTGCTGGGCTCCCAGGTGGGCCGAGTCTCCTTTCCAGGTCTCTGTGTTGTGCACACAACGCACAGTGCCCCTACCCCGTCTTCAAAGCACCCCCTGCAGCACGGCATGCTCCCTGCAGGCAGCGTTGTGACATTGCCAATGCCTGCAATGTGGGGGATTGATTGGGCAGCTGTGTCACAGAGAAAAGAGCCCTGGTCTTGGAGCCAAGATCTTGAATTTGAATCCCAGCTCTGCTGTTTACACAAGTCATGTCACCATTCTGAGTCTCATTCTCCTCCTGCGTGAGCTGAGGGAACGGCTGGTACCAACCTCCAGGCATCGTGGAGGGCAGAATGAGATGACCTCTGTGAAAGCACTTTCTTGGTGCTGATCACGTGGCGCTTGGAGCCTGGGTCACCAAGTGTAATGCTACAGAATCACATCTATATTGCTGATCATCTCTAGTCTACAGAATACTCTACAGAATCACAGCACCTGGGCACTGGAGCGGGCTGAGGGGTTGTAGATTTCTCCCTCCTACCCTATTCAGAACTCCGGTTACAGCATCCACCCTGACGGTGGCCAGCTTGTCTCTGCTTGATCCTGTCTAGAGGCCCAAGCTCACCACATGTGGGCGCCCCAGACAGTGCTCAGGGTTAGAACGTTCTGCCTTCAACTGACCTGAGGTCTGCCTCTCTCCCCTGCCTGCACACCTACACTCTGACACACACCAACAGAAGCGTAAATATTTATGACATGTGGCTAATGCAGTCGGCTTATAGGATTCCCAGTGCTTCAAATGGGAGATTTGTGTTCAAGAAGCCTTTTATCTGGGGAGGGGGCCCGGGTGGGGAGTGGTGGATGCAAGCAGGAGAGAGGAGCCTCTGAGTGTTCGGGAAGCCTGCCCTTCGCTGCGGCAGCCCAAGTGTCTGAATTTGAAGGGAAGGTCAGCTGGCAGCTGCCATCTTGGTCTCTGGGCCGTGAGAATCAATCAGTTTTGGAGGATTTTACTCAGGAAACCCCTTCCTGGCTCTGCAGGGCCAGTCTCAAGGTGAAAGAGTTCCTCATCAGAGGGGTCTAAACCCTCCTTACCTGGCTGCCCTGAGGCCGAGTCCTCCCAGAGGGTGGAGGAGAGTGTTCTCACCCCCATCCACGCTGGTTTCCAGATTTCCTCCAGTGCTGAGCCCAGGGAGGAAGTCCTAGATGACTGTGCTAACCTCCAAAGACCCCTAATAAAGTCACGCCCCAGCACGTCTCCAGCAGAGGAAATGCACCTATTTCAAACACTTCAAATGGTGCAGCCAAGGTCAGATCCTCCCACGGCCGGCCAGCCAGTACCCTCAGTGTGACCACACTTCTCAGCGTCCTGGGAAGAAGATGTGTCATCCTCTGGACTCTGCAAAAGGGGTGGTAAGCAAAGGGGCAGGAGAGTGGTCTGCTTGCACCTGGGCCTCAAGCCTGGAGCGTACCTGCCCCATTGCCCCTTTCCTGGGAGCACCCACAGGGCAGAGCCTGAACTGGAGGGGAGTTTCCCTGGAAGGGAGTGGATGACTTCTAGCTGGACTCTTGATAAGGCAAGATTTAATCACCCCAGAGCCTCCCCTCCACCCCCTTCCAACCCTACACCCTAAGCTACTGCCCCTCCCAGTCTTAGACTCTACACAAGTGACCTATGAGTATCTCACTTCATTCCACTTGTCCCTTTAGCAAAACCAGTTTTATTTCCCCCACATCGGACAGCTCCTCTGCTGAGGAAGAAAGAGAGAAGGATAATGAAGAGTATCAGGCTAAAGAGAAGACTGGCTGTGAAACCTGGGCTGGGCGCCCCAGATTCTCATTTATCATTCAGGCTGGGGTGTAGAACCTTCTCCTGCAGGAAATTGTTGCTCATTCCACCCACCCCCAAAGGGTAATCGCCTCCCCTCCGTGTTCCTGTAACACCCTGGGCATCTCTCTATCACTGTGCTAACAACAATATATTCCTTTTGCTCATGTGACTTTTTCCCCCCAAAGACCATAAGCTCCTTGAGAGCAGAATCTGTGTAGTGTTTATTCACAATACGTGCCCACCACAGTGTCTAACGTAGAGTGGGCACTTGATAACTATTTGGTGAAAGCTTCCCTGAGCTTGTGAAATTCGCAAAAGAAAATGAAGCCTCAGTGCATACATATTAAGGGTTCAGGTAGGGGAGGGATTGAAGTGCAGTAACAGAGAAAAGAGACCTGCCTGCACTTGCACATGTTTTCCAGAGGGCTGGGTGGGCGGAGCGGAGGACAGTGACTGCAGCAGTGGGAGGAGGGTCAGGGTTCTGAGCTCTTAGGGATGAGGCCAGCTGCAGGCTGCTGTCTCTGCAGGAAAGAGCCACAGTCCCTGCAGCACAGAGAGTGGGCGTGCCTCCAGTCACTCAGGACCAAGTGCCAGTATAAGGGGGCTGAGCAGTGGAGACAGCAGTGGTGTTACCTATGTTGAATGGCCATCCCTCACCGGAGAACTCAGGACGTCTTTCAGGAGCACCCACTCTGCTCTTAGCACTCTGCTCTTATGCTCGGGGGCATAGAGATGAACCAAACCCAGGCCCCCACCTTCAAGGAGCTCCCAGTGCTATTGGGGAGGTGAGACTCACAGTTCTCCAGTGAGCAACTCAGCCAGGGTACAATTACAGACTGCACTGGGTGGTGTGATTGTGAGTGTCAGGGGTGAGAGGGGTGATATCACCAAAGGCCAGTGGCATGCTAGGTGATATAAGGAAGTACAGACACCTCTAAAGGTCCCTGTAGAGAAGCAAATAATGCCCAGAGCAGCCAGAAGAAAGGGCTGCATGTCCCACCAGCTAAATGCTGAGAGCCAGGGGAAGGTTGCCTTAAGAGGCTGGAGGTAGGGAGTCAGAGCCTTGAATGATCCATAAGAAAAGAAAGTCTTTAATTAGGGAGAGAAGAGTAGAAGAACAGGGCAGAGCCCAGGACACTCCATCCACTCAAGTCTGGGAAGGGGATGGGGGTGCTTGGTGTGCACCATGGAGATCTTCTTCCCCGTGAATGAATTTTGTTTGTTTGTTTGTTTTTGTTTGGTTTTTTTTTTTTTTTGTGGTACGCGGGCCTCTCACTGTCGTGGCCTCTCCCGTTGCGGAGCACAGGCTCCGGACGCGCAGGCCCAGCGACCATGGCTCATGGGCCCGTGAATGAATTTTTGTTAAGTTTAAAATTAAAGCATTAAAAACTGTAAATCATTTTCAAAGGGTATTCATTGAAAAGTTCAGCTCCCTCCTACCTGACTACCTTCTCAGATTCCACAGGTACCTGTCTCTTATGTTATCATTCCAGAGATTTCTGAGAACATAAAAGTTTATATTTTAACACAAATGGCAACACACTACAATGTTCTATATCTTGTTTTTAAAATTAGAAATATGTGGGTGATTATTCCATTTAAGTCCCTATAGAGTTGCTGGATAATTTTTGATGGTTTCAAATAATAATTCCATTGCATGCATGTGAGAAATGAACTTAACCAGAGCTATAATGATGCATAGTCAGGTTATTTCCAATTTTTTGCTATTGTAACTGGTATTACAATATTCTTGAATATATGTCATCTTATACAGGTATATCTCCAGAAACAGCTGCATCAAGGAGTATGTACATTTAAAATTTCAGAGCTATTACCAGTAGTCCTCCATAGAGATACCACTGTATGAGAGTACCTGTTTCCTTCCTTTCCCACAGTACTAAACTTATTTGATTTTTGCCAATCTAAGTAAAAATGATGTCTCATCATAGTGCTGATTTGCACCATGAATGAGTTGAACATCCTTTCACATGTTTAAAAGGCATTGTCTGGGGCTTCCCTGGTGGTGCAGTGGTTTAGAATCCGCCTGCCTATGCAGAGGACACAGGTTAGAGCTCTGGTCCGGGAAGATCCCACATGCTGCAGAGCATCTAAGCCCATGTGCCTCAACTACTGAGTCTGCGCTCTAGACTCTGCGCACCACAACTACTGAAGCCCACTCGCCTAGAGCTTGTGCTCTACAACAAGAGAAGCCACTACAATAAGAAGCCCACGCACTACAACAAAGAGTAGCCCCCGCTCGTCGCAACTAGTGAAAGCCCACGCGCAGCAACAAAGACCCAACGCTGCCAAAAAAATTTTTTTAAATAAAAGGCATTATTTGCTTTGCCTTTCCTATGAAATGTTTAAATCCTTCATCCATTTTTTTCAATGAAATTGTTGGCCTTTTTCTTATCGATTTGTAGGAGCTCTTTATTTATTAAAGTAACCTCTTTTTATGATGGTGCAAATACTTTCTTATCTGTCATTTGCACTCATAGCTTTTTTAGTGTTTGTTTGTTTTGTTTTTTTGCCAGGTAGAAATGTGCGGTTTTTATATGTCTGAGCTTATTAGTCTTTTCTTTTATGACTCTTCCAGTTCTTGTAGAGTTTCCTTTTTATTTTTAAATATTTGATTGATGATCTAGAACACATTTTGATTTTAAGAATGACAGCTTTTTTCATGTATCAATGTAGCTTGAATCTCATTCTTACCAGTGTATAAAAGTCATCTCAGGGGCTTCCCTGGTGGCGCAGTGGTTGAGAGTCCGCCTGCCGATGCAGGGGATGTGGGTTCATGCCCCGGTCCGGGAAGATCCCACATGCCGCGGAGCAGCTGGGCCCGTGAGCCATGGCCGCTGAGCCTGCATGTCCGGAGTCTGTGCTCTGCAACGGGAGAGGCCACAGCAGTGAGAGGTCTGCGTACCGCAAAAAAAAAAAGAAAAAAAAAAGTCATCTCATTCTTTTTACTGTGTGAATAGTGATTCTATCATGTGGATTTACTTTATTAATCAGTTCTCCAAAGTATAGATGGTTAGATTATTTCCATGTAATATGCCATTATAAGCAATAATGTAATAAGTAACCCCCTCAAAGATATCTAAAAGGTAATTTAGTTTAATGCTTCTGAAACTGTCATGTGCTTATGGATTATGTGGGGATCCGTTAACATGTGGGTTCTGATTCAGTAGGTCTGTGGTGGGGCCTGAGATCCTGCATTTCTAATGATACTGAGCTGTGGACCACATTTTGAGTAGCAAGAGTTTAGCTGACTTCATGTACAAGTCTTCAATTCTTTTTATGCACCCCATCCACTGGGGAGGAAGTTGCACTCAGGAGACATCTCATTCCGTCTCTGAATAGCCCTAGTTGAGGTTCTTCTTCGTATTAAGTCAAATCTGTATTTCTTTGCCCTAATTCTGTATCCTGGATCTGAACCACCACTCACAGCCAGCCCTTCAAGTTTTTGCCAGGCTGTTTTCTTTCCTGTGTCTTCTCCTCAGGCTGAACATCTCTTCTCCACCTGCTCCCCATACAGCAGGGGTCGTGGGGTGGGAGAGATGGGGAAGTGTGTGGCCCTGCCCCAAGGTCCTCCTTTTGAACTCTGGTCTCAGTTGTAAGTTCTTCCATGTCTGCTTGTCCAGGTAAAGTCATTAAGTCTTCTCAGTGCTGAAGGTCAAAGTCATGTCTCGCCACTCCCTGTTCTGGAGAAGACTCTCTTAAACTGATGGTGGGAGTGGCTGCTTGGGGTGGAGGAAGATCACAGAACTGGAGACAGGATGTGCTGGAAAATTAACAACTGCTCTCCAAAATAAGACGGAGCATCCCTGATTTGTAGCATTTTCTGATTTCCACAGTGTAAATTCTGTAAATTCTCCCACTGTGACCGATTTCAGGCTGGCAGTGTGATGCCACTGTGCAGGGTAGCACAATGCTATACAGCATTTTCACCACACAGACTGAATAAACTTCAGGAACATAGATAATAGATTGTAGTATAATAATTAGAAAGTGAGGACTTTTTAGTGTCTGTTTCCTTTTTAAAAATATAATTTATTTCATTGTAAGTTTTAACAATGGCTGTGTTTAACAACTGGCTTGCAAATGTTTTGAAAATTCAACCATTGGCTGTGCGAGCTAGGTCCAGCACACCCCTGGTGGGCGCCTATCTTAAAAGTCTCTGCCCTCTTCTCTGGAGGCCCTTTGCTCCCTGCTGCCTCTGAAACCCGTTTATCTCTTGTTCCCAGCCTTGAGGGCAGAGCCCACACTTCCAACATCAATGCTCTGCTGCGCCCCTAGTGGCAGCTCCTGCCCTCTGCGGCTGCCTCAAACCTTAAACCTATAGCAGGACCCACTGGCTCCAGCTCTGAGACAGGATCAGAGGCTCCCGCGGCTAAACAGTCTCTCTCTCCCACTCCAGCCTTCTGGAACACAAGGGGACCCAGGTCAGAGCGTCCAGGGCCTCTAGACCTGCTGCACCCTCCTCATCCCGGATTCGTGTGTTCTCACTGCCCTCTGCAGTTCCAGCAGGGTGGTGATGAGTTGGGGAAGTGGGTCTTTCCCTGGCACTGTGGCTCCATCTAGTGCCTCCGCCAGGTCAATGGCATATGCACCTCCACTGACAGCCGCATGCTGGGCACCCCTGAGAGGTAGCTGCTCTAAGGGAATTCTGACTCAAGTACTGTAGTTTGTTGTTGTTTTTGCTTTGGGGCCCCATGCAAAGCTCTCACCGGTCATCTTCATTAGAGCTGGGGCTTCCTGAGGAGGGAAAGAAAAAGGACCGTGTCAGAACAGCACCAAATCTTCCTCCACATGGTGGGACCTTCTCACTAGAATAGCCCAGTTAGAACAGCAAATTCCAGCTGGGAAGATCCTGAGGCAGTGGCTTTCTAACCATAATGGCCAAGACCCTCAGTAACAAATACATTTTACAACATAACCCAAGACACCCTATGTAGAGAAGGTTCAGAAAACAATACTTACCCTTACTATGTGCAGTGTATTTTTGACATTTCCATAATTTTCTATCTTGTCTTTCCACTAAAAAAAAAAAAAAAGTCTTTCCACAACTTAGTAAACAGAATTCCCAGCTCATTAACAGGTCACCACCTGAAGTTTGCAGAACACTGGCCTAGGCTGACTTCTATTTCTCTGAGAGTAAACTGAGGGCAAAGAAATAACACACGCCCAAGAGCAAATCAGGGGCAGATCAGATCTAGTATTCAGGTCTCTGAGCTCGTCTTCCCTCACACCAGGGTATCCTCTCGGCTCTGTCCCAGACCTCCCTTTGTACTGAAGTTCAAAGGCCTCACTCTCTGTGGTACTGGTCCATTTAGGACAGATTGTCAGGATCTGCCGACAGGCTCCTCCATGCCCCGGAAGTCAAGGGTTGCCAGCTGCTCTAGCTCAGGTCCTCCTTTATGAACGTCTCCTGTTCCAGCACAAGGTGGCAGCAGAGAGAAGCAAATGGTATTGCTTGTGGAAAAGGAAAAGAGGCGTGGTAGGCTCCTGGCTGTGCCGTAACCTAAGAGGTTAAAGAGCAGCATTAACATCTTTACTTGAGGTCAGGGGCCTGGAGGCAATACTTCAAGGGTGTGGGGGACACTTACGACTAAACTATCAACAATAAGCATTGATGGGTATGTGAATCTGTACAATCTTCCTAGAAAGTATTTTGTCATTATGTTTAAACAATTTTTAATGTTCAAACCCACTGATTCAGAAATTCAATAATAGAAGTTTAATATAGGTGCTAACTATATATAGAAAGACATTCACTGCAAAAATTTTATATTTTCAATGGAAAAAAATCTAAAGAACACCAACATGGAATTAGTTTTAAAATTCTGTCACCACCACCACCACCACCACAACAAAAAATGTATACTGTGCAACCATTAGGTATATTAAGGTAGAATTTAATGTAGAATGTAAAAAGTTTACAAAAGAGCATCTGCTATGACCCCATTTGTGTAAAGTGTCCAGGGAGTCTCTAGGTAGTGGGGTGAAGGTGAATCACTTGGGGAGGTTTTCAAACCATGCAGCTTTCCTCAACCCCTCACCCCAGGAAATTGTGATATGCTCCTCTGGGAGCCTCAGCTTCCCTTTGAGGATCATTGCAGGGGATGGGGAGGATAGACAATTGCTGGAGGTGCACACATACTTGTTTGTATGTAGAATGTGTGTGCTTGTAGGATGCTGATGGGATGTTCACCAGAGTGGTAGCAGGAATTGACTTTGGGTGGTGAGATTTTCAGGTGGTTTTTGGTAATAATAATACTTTAAATAATTATGATAAAAATACTATTTATTTAACCATTCACCTGTTCAAGAACATCTGGGTTATTTCCAGTTTTTGGCTACTACAAGTTGTTATAAATGTTTATATACAGTTTGTTGTGTGAGCATGTTTTCATTTCTCTGACATAAACGCCCAATAGTGCAACTGAGATGTGTTTTATGGGCTAGCATATGGTCTATCCTGGAGAATGCTCCATGTGCACTTGAGAAGGATATATAGTCTACTGTTGGGTAGTGTTTCATAGATGTCTATTAAGTTTGGTTGGTTTATAGTGTTCTTAAAGTTTTCTATTTCCTAGCTGATCTTCTGTCTAGATGTTCTGTTTTTGAAAAAGGGCTATTGGGATCTCCAACTATTATTGTTGAATTGTTTATTTCTCCATTTCTGTCAGTTTTTGCTTCATGTATTTTAGTGCTCTGTCATTAGATGCATATATGTTTATAATTGTTATATCTTCCTGATGGATTGGCCCTTTTGTCATTATGAAATGTTCCTCTTTATATCTGGTAACATTTTTTTTGTTTTGTTTTAAAGTCTATTTTATCTGATATCAGTCAGTATAGCCACTTTAGCTTTCTTGTGGTTGCTATTTGCATGGTGTATCTTCTCCTTTCAGTCTATTTGTATCTTTCAAAACAAAGTGTAAGTCATGTAGACAGAATATAGGTGAATCTTATCTTTTTTTATCCATTCTGACAATCTCTGTCTTTATTTGGATTGTTTGGCCTATTTATATTTAATATTTTTTTGATACAGTTGGATTTACACCTGTTATTTTGCTTTTCATTTTCTACACATCTCATGTCTTTTTTGTTCCTTTTTTCCTCTTCCACTGTTTTCTTTTGCACTAAGTGAATCTTTTTAATGTAGCATTTTAATTTCTTCAATTTTAAAAAACTTTAAAAAATGTATTATTTTAATGGTTGCCCTAGGCCTTTTACCATATAGAACTTAACTCGTTATAATCAGCTTCAGAGTTATACTAGCTTAATTCCAGTGATATATAGAAATGTCACACGGAATATTATTCAGTAATAAGAAAGACATTTGTGACAACATGGATGGACCTAGAGGATATTATCCTAAATGAAATAAGTCAGAGAAAGATAAATATTGTATGATTTCACTTATATGTAGAATCTAAAAGACAAAACAAACGAACAAACATAACAAAGCAGAAATAAAGTTATAGAGACAGAGAACCTGACAGGTGGTTGCCAGAGGAGAGGGGGGTGAGGGGAGGAAAGAAATAGGTGAGGTAGATTAAGAGGTAAGACTTCCAGTTGCAAAATAAATGAATCATGGATATGAAATGTATAGTGTGGGGAATATTGTCAATAACTATGTAATATCTTTGTATGGTGACATAGCTAGACTTAACTTGGTGATCATTTTGAAATGTACAGAAATAGCAAATCACTATGCCGTGTAGCAGGAACTAGCATAGTGCTGTAGGTCAATTATACTTCAAAAATAAACAAGTAAGCTCATAGAAAAGGAGATCAAATTTCTGGTTAACCAGAGTAGGGGGTGAGGGGAGGGGGAATTGGATGAAGGCAGTCAAAAGATACAAATTCCCAGTTATAAGATAAATAAGTACTAGGGATGTAATGTACAACATAATAAATATAATTAACAGTGCTGTATGTTATATATGAAAGGTGTTGAGAATAAATCCTAAGAGTTCTCATCACAAGGCAAAGCATTTTTTCTATTTCTTTAATTTTGTATCTATAAGAGATGAGGAATGTTCACTAAATGTATTGTGATAATCATTTCATGATGTACTAAGTCAAATCATTATGCTGTACATCTTAAACTTATACAGTGCTATATGTCAATTATATCTCAGTAAAACTGGAAGAAAAATTTAGAAAAAGAAATATATGGAAAAATTTTACCTACTCAAGAAGTTCTATGAACTGAATTTTTTTCATAACTTACATGGTAGCAACAACTAATTTAGCCTGAAGTCACTTGGTAGCCAAACCTGACCTGAACTATCACAAGGCAATGAATTATAGCTTTATTCATCTCACTCAGTTTGAATATTCATACATTTCACTGCAGAAGTATTAATGTGTTTGATTTACAGAGTGTTTGCCTCATGTCACTGGGGTTGTTACATAATGTATGGTATTTGCACCAAATTGTCTTCCTAAAATCTGAACCATTCTGAATTATAAAATGCATCTGGCTTATTTTCCCAAAGGCACCTGGGAAAGCACTACATTCTACTTTTCAAACTTTCTTGAAATTTTCGCTTTCTTTGCTAGTATTAAAAGAAAATATTTCTTTTCTAAGGAAAGTGGAGAAAAAGTAAACAGACAAAATTTTGACTTCTGTCCATAGCTCGTCAGGACAGAACTCTTTGCACTCTCTCTGAAAATGTCCTTTGCCGAAGCGTGCAGACCACTTTGCAGTTTGTAAGCATTTACAGCCACCATTGGTCATAAGTAGTCTTCCCAAAGGAAGCTAAGGAACTGAAGCCTGGAGAGGGGAAGTGACTTGTTGGAGGTTGTGACCATGTGGTATCTCCACCGGGTGGGGTTCGAGGCAAGTTATTCATAGGACCTCAGGAAGTCATTGCTAATAAACCGTTATGTCCAAATCACATGGTTAGTTCCAAAATTGGACTTTGGTTGGGAAGTGGTTCAAATGCAAGAAAGGGAGGGTGACCAGTGGAAATGGAGCCCTCTGACTGGGAGCCTAGGGGAAGTGCAGGGAGTTGTTCTGGGTCCCATGGGCCCCTCCCTTGGGGGTGAAGGGAACTGGCAGCTGCAGCACACTGGTTTGCAGAAGGCATCCAACTGGTCATTGTAGGGGGACACATGGAAGAGTGAGAATGGGACAGAGAGACTTTGCACTCAGGGTCCATTTGGAGTCTGATTTAGAGAAGAAGTTGGACTGTAGTTTTGGAGATCCCCAAGACCACCTGCAGGGTCAACTATTTACCAAAAGGACTCACAGAACTCAGAAAAGCTATCATACTCATGGTTACAGTTTATTACAATGAAAGAAAATATTAAAAACCAGCAGAGGAAATGGACACACAGGTCAGGACCCAGGAGAGACCAGGAGAAAACTTCCAGTTGTCCTCTCCCAGTGGAGACATGTGGACAGCACTTACTTTTCTCAGCAAAGATATGTGGTGATGGAAGAAGTTTTCACATATTGGGTACAGAGAAGTCATCCAAGCTTACACATGATTTAACTTGAACTTTAGGCTAACAAAAACAGCCTATTTATGGCCTGTCAGATATGTTTTGTACATCTGCTTTAGCTATTAAAGAAAAGAATGCATTTAAAAATTAAAATGGAGTAACATTGGTTCAAGCATCCAAAATGGAGCTGGGTGGCCATGTGGATATGGTTTCAGACATATTCCTACATTACTCAGAACTCAAATTTTCTGAACTGTATCAGACTCAAGGACACCACTAGCCATTCTCAAAACAATATCTGCTAGCTGCCAGTTGCAACCTTATGGTCTCAAGGTTCCCCCTAGTTATTAAGAAACAACTTTGGACCCCAACCAATCCTTGCTTAACAGGCACTCTTACTTCTTGCCAGCTCCCATCCTAATTCCTGACAAACAGTTTATGTAATTTTGTGGGTTTTGCCTTTATAAGCCGCCCCCATTTTGTAATCTGGCAGAATACAATACAAGTTCTTCTTGAATCTGTGTCTCCCGGACTACAGTCCTGAGTATAGCTCAAATAAAAATTCTTTCCTATTCCTATTATAGATTATTTTTTATTATTTCCGTCGACAATGGCAATATGTACAGACTATTGCCAGCCAGAGAAGCTCACCTGAGCTTATTGGGGATCGGCCACAGAGGGATGGCCGACTGACCACATGACTGTAGGCATATCTAGTAAATCACTTGTCCTCTTTGGCCACCATTGCCAAGGTTGGCCATATACCATATCACAGGTTATGTCATGATGCTCTGGAATTTCCCCAGCCAAGCATGGTCTATTGCCCTGCAATAGGAGAAGTTCGAAGGGCCGTAGCCTGACTGACCCACACAGAAGCTGGAGCTCTTATATTTGTATCTCACTGGTCTTTCAGAGACTCTTTATGGGGAGTTCTGGCTTCATGAGGCCATGAACTTCCAACCTCTGGAATTTCTCCTAGACCAAAAGGGATACAAGTGCACAAGGAGATAAATGCAAATTAGAACAACGATGAGATACCACTACACACCTATTAGAATGGCCAAAATCTGGAGCATTGGCACCAAATCACTGAATATCAAAAGCTGGTGAGGATGTGGAGCAAAAGAAACTCTCATTCATTGCTGGTGGGAATGCAAAATAATAGAGCCACTCTGGGTTTTTTGTTTTGTTTTGTTTTTTTATATTCCATAATCTAATGTTTAAAGGTTAAAAAAAATACAACAACAACAGTGATAAAAAACTAATGTAATTCAAAGACTGCTGACATTCAGATAAAAGTTGCTTCACCACAAGGGATATTGAGATATTGGCAGCTCCCTTAACTCCCTCTAAAGCAGGGCCCAGTCTGGGCCCAACGGGCTGCATTTTGACCCACCAAGGGGCTTTGCTTGGCTGTGCCCAGTTTATTTAAGAAATAGAAGCTCAGTGACTTCCTGGGGGCAGGGCAGTGCATACTCTCACTTGAGGGATTTCTGTTCATCCCTTATTTTATTTTATTTTTTTCACACACACACACTGTATTTTATTTTCACAAGAGATAAACTGACAGCAAGCATTGTAAATGGATGACCACAACAAAAGCAAACAATGATTGCAATTACCAAACACGAAACACACTCATGCTATGTCATAATATTGACATTCAGTCCAGTAATCCTCCACTGTAACAGCTCCTTTACTTTGCAGTGAAAATTGATTTGTATATTTTTTGCCTCTGAATCCTTGTGGGATTTTTTTTTTAATTATTCAAACAGAAAGTCACAAAAATTATAATCATTCTCATCAGTTTACTCAGTCCCATGTAATTAATATTTTTTTATCTTGATCTTTTGTTACCACTTTTATGAATTCATCAGTCTTCCATTAAAGTTCTGGAAATGCTTATTCATTCAGTTCAGCGGTATAGTCAGTCACCAGAAACCTGTACTTGTCAGAGTCTTTTCCATGAATTCCTTGAAGATGAAACCCTTTTATAGGAACATTTTTGCAAAAGCGTCAGAGTACACCCAGAACTGTCTGTAAATGATGAAAGACTTAAAAATGACCACGGTTAAAGATTTGATGAAAGTTCATAATAATGCAATTGACAAGAAATTTAGTTATTTCTGAGATATACATTTTAAAGTAAAAACTAGAATTATGACATAACATTATGCCAGAACATATAAGATTTTTAGAAATTTCATGTAATGTCTGAAACATTTATATTAATATATTTACATACAAATAACCCAAAGAAAGTTTAGTATTAGTTGTTTTTTCTGTTTGTTTGTTTCTTTAAACAGCAGGTTCTTATTAGTCATCAATTTTATACCCATCAGTGTATACATGTCAATCCCAATCGCCCAATTCAGCACACCACCACCCCCACCCCACTGCGGTTTTCCCCCCTTGGTGATCATACGTTTGTGTTCATCCCTTATTATCTCACCCTGGCCACTTCCCATGCTCATGAACTATAACAAAGAGTGGGGTAAAGTATATGAGCTAGGGAGCCAGACTGGTTTTGAATTCTGACTCTATGACTTGCTAGCTTTGGGGTTTGGGGTAGGTAATTTAACTTCTCTGTGTTTTATTTCCTCTTTCGTAAAATGGGGCTCATAATAGACTCTAATAGTAGAGCCACTTTGGAAGACAATTTGGTGGTTTCATACAACATCACACAGGCTCTTACCATATGATCCAGTAATTGGGCTTTTTAGTATTTACCCAAAGAAGCTGAAAACTTATGTCCACACAAAAACTTGCACACTGATGTTACAGCAGCCTTATCCACAGTTGCCAAAACTTGGAAGCAACCAAGATGTTTTTCAGTAGGTGAATGGGTACATAAACTGTGGTCCATCCAGACAATGCAATATCATTCAGCACTAAAAAGAAATGAGCGCAGCATAGCACAGGGAGTTCACCTCTGTGCTTTGTGACCACCTAGAGGGGTGGGATAGGGAGGGTGGGAGGGAGGGTGACACAAGAGGGAAGAGTTATGGGAACATATGTATATGTATAACTGATTCACTTTGTTGTAAAGGAGAAACTAACACACTATTGTAAAACAGTTATACTCAAATAAAGATGTTAAAAAAAAAAATAAGGACAGTGAACGAAACATACACAATTCTTGGCCTAGTGAACTATATATTCTGATTTAATCCGGCTAGGGTTGAGGCCTTGCCATTGGTAGTTTTAAAATCTCTCTGGATGATTTTAATGTACAGCGAGGTTTGAGAATCACAGTTGTAAATAAAGCACTTTGGGAATTGCAGCGGCATTGCAGAAATAAAAAAAAAAAAAAAAAAAGAAAAGAAATGAACTATCAAGCCATGAAGAGACATGGAGGATCCTTAAAGGCACATCACTATGTAAAAGAGGCCAGTCTGGAAAAGCTACATACTATATGATTCCAACGGTATGACATTCTGGAAGAGAATGGAGACAGTAAAAAGATCGATGGTTGCCAGGAGTTAGGTGAGGAATGGGATGGATAGTCAGAGCACAGAGGAATTTTTAGAGCAGTGGAAACACTCTGTAGGATACTGTAATGATGGATACATGTCATTCATACATTCGTTCAAACCCATAGAATGTACAAAACCAAGAGTGAACCCAGAGGTAAACTATAGACTTTGGGTGATAACAATGTATCAACATAGTTTCATCAACTGTAACAAATGTAGCACCCTGGTGAGTGACAGGATGTGAGAAATCTGTGTACCTTCCACTCCATTTTGAACTTAAAACTTCTTAAAAAAATAAAGTCTTAATTAAAAAAATAGAATTGGGGGCAAGGGACATATTCACTCATGTTTTTATCAGTTCCTTGCCCTATTTCTTTGTAGGCATATTTGTAATTGGCTATAACATACAGAAATGCTCTCTTTCCTTCTCATTTTAGCATAATCCTCTTCTCTCCTTTTCGCCAAGGCAAGTCAGCATTGGTCACAGGTTCCAACTGTGATCCCTGCCCCTCATCATTCTAGGGGCTTTTCTGCACTTGTTTCCTCTCCTGTGGTTGCCCTGGCAGATCCCTGCATGACGCAGACAGAGCACTCTCACTGGTGATGGGTTTCTCCAGAACAGCCACAGCCCAGATGATGAAACCGGTATCATTACCCTCCTGACTCCAGCAGGTGTCCCAGCCTGATCCCTCCCAGTATCTCTAATGAGCTGGAAAACAGAAGATTAACTTCATGTGTACCCACATGGCATTCCCCAGGATTAGGGTCTGTCCTCATCCCTTCTTCTCAAGACATCCTCACCCCTTCCCCATTCGTTCCCCATTTTATTCCCCACCGAGCAGAATAAATAGAGACCAGAGGATGGAAAAGCTTCTCCACCAACTACCCCAAGGTCATCGCATAGTGACCAATGCCCCACCCATCCACCCCCCCACCAACCACCATCCCACCCCTAGGAAAAGAAGCAGTTCACAAAAGCTGAAAACCTGAAGCTTTAGCTTAAACAGTCCTCAAATATTGCTTTCTACTTTAAAACACATCTGCTTGAAGGCGTCCGGTCTTTGGCTAAAGGCACAGTCTCTGGAGCGATAGCACATGGGTTTGAATCTGGCTTTTCAGTTTGCCAGCTGGGAGACCTCTGGCGAGGTACTTCACCTCCATTTTCAGCCTTGGTTTCCTCATGGCTTTGATGTAATGAATCAATGTGTTTAATAGAGATCAAGTTCTTACATGGGAGAGGCACACAGTGAGCGCTATCTGTGTTAGCTATTATTACTTTAATATAAAAATGTATACAACTACTTACTAGCTAGAGTACTAAACTTCCACCATCCCATCTCTGTCCCCATCAAGTCTGAGCAAAACTGATGATTCCTGAAGATGTGCCATGTTCTAGAACCCTTGTTACAGCACTAATGACCCCATGTTGTAAAGCATGGAAGTAGGGAAAAGTTGACCCCAAACCAACTCCAGCCCAAATCCCTGTATCTGGCTGTTTGGTGCCAAATGGCCCCGCTGCTTCCTGAACCAAGGCTGAAACCCCTTTGCCTGGCATCAAAGCCCAGGCCAGCCTTGCATAACCATGTGTTTCCATCACAGTCTCTTACTACTGAACACCCTAAGGGTAAATGTGCCCTGACTAATTATTACAGGAGCCTTCCCCCAAACCAGTATTTTGAAACATTTTTATACCTTAGGGAAATGCACCATAGTAAAAACTGAGACAGATGAGGGCTTTTCCTCTTTTTTTTTTTTGATCAGGTGGGAAAAGGGCTATTATTTTTTAATTTTTATTTTATATTGGACTATAGTTGATTCTATAGTTGATTTAATGTTGTGTTAGTTTCAGGTGTACAGCAAAGTGATTCAGTTATACACATACATATATCTATTCTTTTTCAAATTCTTTTCCCATTTAGATTATTGCAGAATATTGAGCAGAGTTCCCTGCATTCCCAGTAGGTCCTTGTTGCTTATCTATTTTATTGATAAATATAATAGTGTGTATATGTCAATCCCAAATTCCCAATTTATCCTTCCCCCCACCTCTCCCCTTTGGTAACCATAAGTTTGTTTTCTATGTCTGTGAGTCTGTTTCTGTTTTGTAAATAAGTTCATTTGTATCATTTTTTTTGGATTCTGCATATAAGCAATATCATATGATATTTGACTTTCTCTGTCTGACTTAACTTCACTTAGTATGATAATCTCCAGGTCCATCCATGTTGCTGCAAATGTCATTATTTCATTATTTTTAATGGCTGAGTAATTAATATTCCATTGTATATATATACCTCATCTTCTTTACCCATTCATCTGTCGGTGGATATTTAAGTTGTTTTCATGTCTTGGCTATTGTAAATAGTGCTGCAATGAACATTGTGGTGCATGTATCCTTTCGAACCATGGTTTTCTCCGAATACGTGCCCAGGAGTGGGATTGCTGGATCATATGGTAGCTCTATTTTTAGTTTTTTGAGGAACCTCCATACTGTTCTCCATAGTGGCTGTACCAATTTACATCCCCACCAACAGTGTAGGAGGGTTCTAGAAAAGGGCTATTTTGAATTCAGGCCACTTATCAGACAATTTTAGGAAAACACAAATAGCTGAGGACCGAGAAACCAGTTCGCTTGTGCACATACTTCTTGGAAAGTCTGCTACCTGCAAGGATAGATCTACCCTATTTTGAAGACTACTGTTCTAGAGCAATGCCTAGAAGTTCTAGAGCCTTGAATGCAGTTCTAGTGCCTTGAATGCGGTAGGCACTTACTACATTTAAATTTATTTGTTCTGGAGAATAAACAGCAGAAGCAAAAGCACGGAGACAAGAAACCCAGAGCAGGTTTGAGGAACAGAAGGCAGTCTGCTCTGGCTGAAGTCAAGGGTGTAAGTAGCGAGAATCCTAGGAAACGAGGCTGGAAAGGAAGGTTGGAGTCAGAGCACCGGGGGCTTGAACGCCATGCGCAGGTGTGTGGGCTTCAGCTTCATTCCATAGTCGCTGAAGAGTCTTAAGTAGAAGCAGCAGCTGTGGGATGACGTCAAGAACACTTTTTTGGGAATCGGAAGACCTGGGTACAAATCGTGCCTTGGTCACAGTGCAACTTCAGGGAAATCCCTCTGGGGCTTCGTGTCTTTGGTCAAGTTCCCTAGAAGCAGAGCCTATGACAGAGATTTGGGTGCCTGTGACTTATGGAAGGATTGCTCTCAGACACAGGGAATGTGGGAAGCAGGAATGATAAGGAAGTTGCTAAGCCAGGCTGTGTCTCAGGTAAAGACCTTGGCCTGATCCACAGATACTCTGGGTGTAACTCACTCCATGGCATAGTCCTCTCTGATGCAAGGGGCCAGGCTTTGCACGCTGCATGAGTTATTATTGGCCATCATAACCTGCAGGCGTCCCAGGGAGGAGTTGCTCCTGTCAGCCAGAGCAGCCCCCAGAGAAGGACACAGGGCGAGCCTTTGACCATCACTGCAGAGCTCATGGCAGCTGGGATGGGAGCGCTGGCCACTAATGCGGCTGTGTGGCATCTTCCCCAGCTGACTTCCACTTCTTTCAAACAGGCCTAATATGCTGACCATGCTGAAGTTGTTGTGGGAAACACAAAATCGGAATTCTAGGCCAGGAAGTGGCGAGAGCAGGGACAGAGCTGTGTGACTACATAGCTTCAGGGCAGTAGTGTGCCCGAGCCAGCCTGTGTCCACTCCCAAGAGCCCCCTACTAAATTTTCAGGAACTTTGCAAGCTGGTTGTGAAACACAGTCATTACTTAAAATTAAATTATATAACCTCACAGTTAAATAATTATATTGAAGAGTAAGAAATAATTCAAAACATCATCATTTCCTAATTATTCTACTACATTTTACTACTGTCTCTGATCTTGAGGTTATTCATGTCTATTGTACTGGTGCGTTGGAAATATTACATAATCATGAGCTACTTACTGCATGTCTCTTCCCAACTCCACATTCAGTGACCTCATATTGGTACCTTGAAATTGACCATGGTGGGAGAATTTACACCATAGAAATCAGAAAATGCTACACATCAGGGCTTCTCTCTTTTTTAATTTTTTTCCCCAGTGAACCCATTGTTAAATATTTACCAACACATCCCTGCTTCATTCTCCCCCTAACACACAAAAATATATACACAATGGCCAAATGACTGTCTGAGGAATGTTCTCCCTGGGCAAGAGGATGGGTAGGTGAGAAGATTTTGTTTGTTCTTGGAAATTTTACAGCTGGGTGTTAGTAAGGGAAGAAACAGTATCTGAGGGGTTCTTTCCCCCCTCCTTGACCCCCTTTTTTTTTTGCTGTACACGGGCCTCTCACTGCTGTGGCCTCTCCCGTTGCGGAGCACAGACTCCGGACGCGCAGGCTCAGCGGCCATGGCTCACAGGCCCAGCCGCTCCGCAGCATGTGGGATCTTCCCGGACCGGGGCACGAACCCGCGTTCCCTGCATCTGCAGGCGGGCTCTCAACCACTGTGCCACCAGGGAAGCCCGACCCTTGCATTTTTGCAGATAAGATCTACCTGGTCATGGTACCTGGTCTCTATGAAGCAGAAGGAGTTCATGGTCCATGAAAATTTCTCAGGTGCTTTGAATCATCTTAAATTATGGCTATTCATCTATTCATTTCAAATGCTCTCTTGTGTCTGAGAGGGTGGGTACCCTTTATTCCAGCCCCAGCTTCAACAAGGGAGTGAATGATGGGGCTTCATTCTGATCCAGGAGCTCCTCAGCAGGAAGATCGCATTTCCCCAGCTCCTGACACTTCAGAACGGAAAGAGTTAGTCCATTTGAAGCCCTGAGAGAGAGCGAGCAAGATTTAATTATTAAGGCTGTTTTATTTACAAAGGCATTGCCATTTAATAGACAGATTCTTTGTTATAAAAGGACTCTTAGAGCACTCTTAACAGGAAGTCAGCACACACAATTGTAAAATTGTGACCAGTCTTGGGTTTAAGGTTTAGAAGCACACACCAGCCAATCTGCCCAGTCAGACCTACTCTCCTGGGTCTACCCACCTAGAGGAGGTGGGAGGCAGGAGGGCCAGCCACCCAGGGCCTGAGCTTACAGACATGATGCCATATTGATGCTTATTTAAAGCAGAAACCTCCTCCTGCTGCTTTCCCAGGGGTTTTGTGCTAATAACTTGGCATAAATAAGATAAACGAATTGGGGGTGGCCAGGCCCACAGGTCAGGCTCTCAGCTGCTACCACCTGGCTCCCGGCTCATGCTGATGCTGGCAGCCAGCAGGAGTTGTGCTGGGAAGCAGTGGCTGGGAGGGGCAGAAACAAAGAAGTTTGGATTCTGGGGCCTGGGGTCTGGGGCACAGGGCCCTGGCTTGCTGCAAAGTGCAGGTGCAGCATCCTTTGCTTTGCCCCAACCTGCTGGGTCTGGTCCAGTGCAGAAGGAGGCATCCTGAACCATTTAGACTTATGATTCCTTTAGCAGGGTGCAATCATAGCCTATAGAAGATGGAAAGGACCTGCAAGGTACAGGGACCATATTTCCCTGATAGAAAAAGAAACATGGTCAAACAAAGAACTTTTGTGTATTTGCTCTGTGCAAGACGCAGTGTCAGAAAGATCATTTGTAGGTTGAAATGTTGCAAATGATAAGACATTTCAATGGTTTATGGAAAACAACAGGAAAGACCACTGTAAATGTCACCTAGAATATCACTGGCTACCATGTTAGAGACCTTCTGCGGTTGCTACGTGAAGGCAAATATTTTTTGGGGGAGCTGCATTTCAATAGCTGGCATGTTTATTTCTGTCAAGTATGTTTACTTCTCCAGGAAATAATCCTAGCAGAGTTATGTTCATTTCAAACATAAGAAGGGAAACAGACAGTTTTCAGGCTGTGAAGATAGCTAAACCTCTTTACATTTCTTTTCTTTGGTCTATTCATTATTTATATGTTTGGCAATACCTAAACATAATCTCTTTACTTCAGTTAGCCTGTATGCAATAACAGGTCATTCTTTAGATGTTCTCATGCCTGCCTTAGACCATAAATGTCTGTGTGATTCTTTTACCAGCAGCTAGCACAGCACCAGCTACTGGGAGGTACTGCATTCACAGAGGTCTGCTCTGAACAAATGTGAAGGTTGTGCACTGCACAAGTCAAGGTGCCACCAGTCATAATATAGTCCAGTGCTGCTCAATAGAACTTTCTGTAATGACAGAAATGTTCTTCAATGTGTGGCTGAAATGTGGCTAATGTGACAACTGAATTTGTAATTTTAGTTAGTTTAAATTTGAACTAGTGGCTAGTGGTTACCATCACCAGGCAGTGTGGTCTATACTCACAGGAGCTCTGCTTTTATTCAAACATTCGTTCATCTGTTGAACAAATATTTATGGAGCTTCAGCTATGAGCAGCGTGCTGTGCTAAGCTCTGTGGATGCACAGAGATAAGACAGTCCCTCTCCCATTGGCTTTCTCTGTACCTGCCTTCCTGACCCCCTGCACTGTGAGGGGCATAGATTCCTGGATCTTTCTAAAATGTGGTCCTTCTATATTCACTGTGAGTGTGCCGCTCAGCTTGCTTTGTTACATCCTCACCCACCTGCCTTGCTGTCCCTTAGTGTGGCCACCACTCTGTTCTTCCACAGGACGCTAGAATTTCTATCCTTCAGCACTGGTCACACAACGCGACAGCGTAGGGAGTGCAGGGAAGTGGGGAGGGGGCACACTGGCGTCTCTGAGATCTTTGTGTGACTTCAGATTCCACCACCTACCGTCTTCAAAGTTAGGGAGCAGTCCACAAGACCACCCCCACTCTGTCACTAATTGCAAGCTTGGGCATCCCCAAGACCCCCCCCCCTCCAGGTTCAATAATTTGATGGCAGGACTCAACACTCACTGGAAGCTAGTATTCCATGGTTATGGTTTATTTCAGCCAAGGGATACAGAGTAAAGTCAGCTACGGGAAGAGGCAGAGCCCAGGAAAGCTCCACACACAGAGCTTCCAGTTGTCCTCCCACAGTGAAGGTGTGGGGACACTGCTAAATCCCAGCAGTGATGTGTGACAGTATGCACTGAGGACGGCCAGCCAGGAAAGCTCACCCGAGCCTCAGTGTGAGAGTCTTTATTGTGACTCAGTCATGTAGACATGGCTGACCGCTCATGGGATTGACCTGAGTTTCCAGCCCTCTGGAGGTCGTGCCCCAAGCCCCTACCATAAACCGCATTGTTAGCATAGACTGCCTAGTGTGGCTGAGCCCCCAGAAGTAGACAAAGACACTCTTGTCACGGAGGACATCCCAAGGGTTTAGAGATTACTTCCCAGAAGCCTAGGGCAAAGGCCAGGCCTCTCTTTGGGCAAAGTTAATCCTTTACCACATCCCATCTCTGTGATGTTGCAATTTTACTAACTTCATTTGGCCTCTCATCAGTAAACTGGAGACAATGATGCCCATCTCACTGGGCTTTTGTGGGGACTCAGTGATCTAACATATGGGAAGAGCCTAGTACGGGAAAAGCTTCAACAAAAATCAGGTCCCTCCTGATTTCCTCCAGGTGCTCTGTCCTCAACTCCTAAACAGGTCCACAGCATCATTCCCTCTCTTTTCTTCTTCCACCCTCTTATACCAACTGGCTTTTATTCCCCCCCCCAAAAAGGATCATACTCTACATATTATTACGCTGCTCTTCTTTTTAAAGGATATGTGTGTGTATTATTTTTTAAGTGGCTCCGTATCTCTCCACCGCACAGATTATCACAAAGTATTTGACCATTGCCCTCTGAATGGGCTACACGGAACCTCCTTGTGCGTGTGCATTTTTGTGATTTGTGCCAGTGTTTCTGCAGGCTAGAGTCTTAGAAGGGTCAAAGGCTACATTAAAGTCTTGACAGCACTAACAAATTGCCCTGTATAAAGTTAAACCTCCAGCAATAATGCATGGAACTGTCCGTTTCCTCACATCTTTGGGGGATCATGTGGAGGAGGGTGGCTTGGAGGGTACAGCAGACACTGGTGGGGCCCGGCCCTGTCCCTCAACATTCCCCAGGCCTGCAATGCCAGTGTCCTACAAGTACGTGAGACAGTGCGCAGGGGCTTTCTCTTGGCCTGAGCCCAGGGTAAGGCATGGCTTGTGCAGTTTGGTTGGGAGCCATGAGATGCTAGGGAATATGAAAATCATCAGTGACTCACACTCACCATGACAGAGGACACGGGGAGTGGGGTTTCAAGTCTAGGGTCAGCAGAGTCCATGCCTGCTGGGGTTTCAGCCAGAACTAGAGATACACACTCAGGGAAGAAAAGGATGCAGGAAGGCCAAATAAAGGTCTAGAAAGAAAAAGCAACCATTTTCTGCCCTTGTTACTGATTCAGCCTGTTCCTGACACACAAGTAGACCAGCCTGCATGAGCCAAGGCTGGTCTCCGTGCCCACAGTCTATCACCAGCAGGTGGTGCCCATCCCCTAGTCAGGACAGGCCAGCAGCTTGGGGACACCAAAGCCAAGGAAACACCTGCTTCGCCACCCTCAGGTCCTCTGGCAGTTCTGCACTCCCCTCCCGCCAGAATTAATTTCTTTACACTAAAGCTGTGAGACTTGAGTTCCAGTTCAGTTTCAACCACCAAATCACTGTGTGATTTTCTCTCTCTCTAGCCTCGGTTTTCTTAGCTGTTTTTTTTTAAAAAAAAAAAAGGTGAAGGAAAGGAAGAGAATGCTGGTAATAGCTAACATTTGTGCAGAGCATTTTGGCTTACAAAGGGCCTTATCTCATTGGTGTTCACTTTATCACCATTTTACAGATGAGAAAAATAAGTCTTAGAGAGGTTAAGTGATCTGCCAAGTTCACCCTGCTGGCCACCCAGGTCTTTCTTGGCAAATCCTGTGTTCCTTCAACTTGACCATACTGAAAGATTCTAATATTATAAATCTAAGATTTTTAGTTCTCACTCTAAAATAATAGTTTTAATTAGGTGCTATCAGACACATGTAGGCTTTGAAGTATTCCTTGGGTAGGTTACTTGAGCTTTGGTTTTCTAGTCTAGAATAGTAATCGGTATATTTATCAAGTGCTTATTATATGACAAACTACATGAATTATATACTACATGAATTATTTCATTTATCCTCACAACTCTATGAGGTATAATAATTATCCCCATTTTACAGATTAAGAAACTGAAGCTTGGAGAGATCAATAGCAGTGCATTGGGCATAGAGAAACCAACAGGGACTGGAACACATCAGAAAGCTCTAGGAGAGAATCTTCAAGAAGATAAAATTAATAGAATACCTGAAAGGTCTGAACAAATGGACATAGACAATTGATGGAGAGTTTAGAGTTGAATTATAGATACTTACTATATATGAAACAAAACAAGTAGACAAAAATGACAATTATTAAGTCTAGAAAAAAACCAAAAAGTTTGCAGGAACTGAAAAGGTCAGTTGTGAATAGGATTTAAGTAATCATAATAAATACTAATTCTGATATAACCAGTGTCGAGATATGACTAGATTGGGAGGCTGGAGAGGAGGACAGGAAGGGTATATGTGAGGTGAAGAGTGTCTGTCACAGGGTGGAATCAAGAGGTAATGCCTAGGGGCTTCCCTGGCGGTCCAGTGGTTAAGACTTTGCCTTCCAATGCAGGGAGCGTGGGTTCAGTCCCTGGTCGGGGAGCTAAGATCCCACATGCCTCATGGTCAAAAAACCAAAACATAAAACAGGAGAAATATTGTAACAAATTCCATAAAGACTTTTAAAGAAAAAGCAGATAACGCCTAAAACAGAAGCAATATGGCATGTTATTAGATATACAGCAGTAAATAGGCAATAACCAAAGATCAAAAGAGTTGAAAGGGATGATGTCTAGAGAGGGGAAAACATGAGAGAAACATATTTTATAAGAAATCTTATAGAATGATTTGGCTCTAATTCAACTACGTGCTTGTACAGATTTAATATTTTTCAAAAGAAATAAAAGGAAAAAAAGTAAATGGCCCACTTTCATCCATATCTGATGTGATGGAGGTAGGATCTGAATCCCAGCAGGCTGTCTCTAAGCTGGTCTCACCACCACCATGCAATGCCACCTAAAAAGGGATATTTTGTCAGCTATTTGGATAATTCACTATCACTGGCAGTCATTCATTGCTTCAGCAAGTACTTATTGAGCACCTA
The DNA here is from genome assembly GCF_026419965.1 of Kogia breviceps. Lineage (NCBI taxonomy): Eukaryota > Metazoa > Chordata > Mammalia > Artiodactyla > Physeteridae > Kogia > Kogia breviceps. Next base: position 66,016,983 of record NC_081310.1, on the reverse strand, counting down.
CTATGTTCTAGGGCTGGGGACAGCATGGGGAACAAGATGCATTCCTGCTCTCCCAGAGCTCATAGGCAGAAGGGGGGACAAGGGAACTGTGGTTTGGGATGGGGGATAGACTAAAAGCTTCTTCCAAGTGCTCTTTCTAGCCTAAGATTCTGTGATGTCCCAGTCCAGATCTTTCCACAATTTCAGGTGATAAGGAGCTCGGGTCTCTGCCTGCGCAATTGTCAGCCAGGGCCTCACAGTCTCCATTTCTGAGCCAGACGGGACCTGAAGGAATCATCCAATCAACTTTTCATTGTTCAGTTGAGGAAACTGAGGCCCACAAAGAAGTGTCTTAACCACGGCAGAGAGTCAGAGAGTCAGGAGGAGCCCTTGGATCTCTGGCCTCCCAGTCCCGGGTTTCTTCCCTCTTAACTCAAGTCTGGGCAGGTCTGAGTCCCTTTAAAGCAGATGAAATTTCCCATTTTTAAAAGAAGACCACTCCACCCCCAGCAGGTGTCACAATGCTTCTCACATCCCCAATTCGGGATCCACCAACTCTTCAATCAACAAACGTTCCTGGGGCTTTCCTGGTGGTGCAGTGGTTAAGAATCCACCTGCCAGTGCAGGGGACACGGGTTCGTTCCCTGGTCCGGTAAGATCCCACATGCCACGGAGCAACTAAGCCCGTGCGCCACAACTACTGAGCCTGTGCTCTAGAGCCCGCGTGCCACAACTACTGAAGCACGCACTCTCTACAGCCCGTGCTCCGCAACAAGAGAAGCCACCGCAATCGCAATAAGAAGTCCGCACACCACAACGAAGAGCAGCCCCAGCTCGCCGCAACTGGAGAAAGGCCACGCGCAGCAACGAAGAGCCAGCACAGCCTAAAATAATAAATAAATAAAAATAAAATAAATTTATATAAAAAGAAAAAAGAGGGGCTTCCCTGGTGGCGCAGTGGTTGATAATCTGCCTGCCAGTGCAGGGGACATGGGTTCGAGTCCTAGTCTGGGAAGATCCCACATGCCGCGGAGCAACTGGGCCCGTGAGCCACAACTACTGAGCCTGCGCGTCTGGACCCTGTGCTCCGCAACGAGAGGCCACGACAGTGAGAGGCCCGTGCACCGCGATCAAGAGTGGCCCCCGCTCGCCGCAACTAGAGAAAGCCCTCGCACAGAAACGAAGACCCAACACAGCCATAAATAAATAAATAAATAAATTTTTTAAACAAGAAAAAAGATAATCGGCTGTTAAAAACAAAAACAAAAATCACAAACGTTCCTGGAGAGTCTATCAGGAGCAAGTCTCCCTGGGAACACAAGCTGTTCGACAAGTTTCTGCCCCCAAGAAGTCACAGTCTGATGGCGGAGGGGCATATACGGGACAAACACGTGATACCCCTGGGTCTCCAGCGTATTTCCTCCTGTAGGTTTGGCTCGCAGTAGGCGCTCAGCGAACGTAAACGGGCGCTAATTAGTATGATTTTCAACGCCAGTCCGCAAAGAGGCCCGTGGGTCGGTGCGAAAAGGAGGCCCTTTTTCTCCCCAGTCCAGGCCCTGCAATCGCTGCCCAGCGCGCCTGCCGGGTCGGCGCAGGAGCATCCTGCCCTGCTCCTCCACCGTCCTGGTCCCCGCTCGTTGCGCGAAGGGAGGGGCTCGGGGCCGCGCACGCAGGGTGTCGGGGGCGCGCTGGCCGCCCGGGGACGCGCACGGGCTGGTCTCTGCCCTAATGCGGCGTCTGGCGGCGAGAGGCGCTGCAGGGGACACTGGGGAAGTGGCGGCGCCGGCAGCGGACAGCACCGACTGCACCCAGGGCCGGAGCCCGAGCTCTTGCAGGTAGGCGAGCGCGAACAGAAGAGAGATGGGGGTGGGGGTAGAACGGGGGTCATGGAAACCCATGTAGCGACACCCCCTTGTTCCCGCCCTCCTCTGTCCGTCTCCATCCCCTGACCTGTCCCCATCCCCCTCCATCCACACCCCCGACCCTTCTCTCCACACTGTTACCTGCCCTGAATCCATCGTATGTCAATATCTGAACCCCACCCCATCCAGCTCCCAACCCCGTCTGCCCCAACACCTTTTCTATCTCACTGGCTGCTTCCCCTCCCCCTTCCTGCACCTCACTCTCTTCCCCTTTTCCTTCTGTCCCTGCCTCATCCCCGAGCTCTGCCCTTACCTGTTTACCTCCACACCCCACTTTGTGTGACCCCTCTCCCTTCTATTTTTCCTGCCCCGCACACCAAGCTCTCTCCTTGCCCTCCCTGCTCTGGTCCCCAGCTCATACCCCCATCACTCTGTGTGCCTGTCTCTAAATCAGCTCCCTCACAGCTTCTGTCCTTCTCCGGTCCCCTCTGCATACCCTGTCCCAGCCCCTTCCTAACTGCCTCTTGGTTTCCTCCTCCACCATCTCAAGAACCCCATCTTCTCCCCCTTGGCTGTTAGCTGGCCTGCCACCCATCACCTTCCCCACCTGCCCTTCCTGGTGCTTTTGTAGCCACATGGCTTTTACCGATCCCCCCTCCCTGCCACTGGGCCCTCCTTCCCTGCTTGGGGAGGCCTAGGGCTCTGAAGGCCCTATGTACTCGCTGTTGCAGAATCCACTAATAACCCCCTTCTGTATGTTTGATCCTATTCATGGCTTGGGGGCAAAGTATGCTGGGTGTTTGTAGGCCTCTCTTATGTTCCTCTTCAGCTACTCTCTTCCCCTAGTTGTTTAGGTTTGTTTCCTAGATGCATGGGGTGGCCGGGGTGGTGGTGGGGGGAGATGTTAAGCATAGGGAAACTAGGACCCTTGAGGCAGGGGTCCAAGGAAATGGCTGAGCACCCTCTTCCTGGTCTTGATCTGAGCCCTGGCGATGCAAAGGCCCGGATGAGGAGCCCCACTGAAGGGTTGGAGAATTTTGGATTTTAGAAAGGATTCTTCCTCAGTTTCCAAGTCAGCACTTTGGCATCAGGAGCTGTCATGAGTATGGCCCATGGGCTGGGCTGAGTGGGCAGAGTGCTGAATCACCTAGTCTCTGGTCCCCATGGCAGCCCCTTTCTTGCCCTGAGCCAGGTTCTGTTCCTCATTCCTTCCTTGGCATTTGGCAGTGGTGTGTGTGTCTGTGTGTGCTGGGCAGAGATGCCTCCTTCCTCAGTCCAAAGGAGTGGATGACAATGTACCTTTTCTGCCTGTCTGTCTCCAGGCATGAGGGCCTGGTGTGTATTATCTACCCTTGGAACTGTGATGAGCCCTGCTGGGCCCCAGTCAAATCTCCGGCAAGGGCAGATCACGGGGCTTTGAGACCTGATTGGGTAGGAGTTGAATTGTTTGTATGGAGCTGGAGACCAGCAGGTTCACAACCCACCGAACTTGAAACGTACGTAGGAGAAGCCCAGGGTAAACCGTGTGTGGAGACCCTGGGGATTGGTCATGCCAACTGTGGGAGCAGAGCGCAGGGAGAAGAAGGAAGGCAGAGACCTGTCTCCCCTGGTTTGGGGATGATTGGATCTGGTGGATTTGCATTGCAGGAAGAATTAAAGAAGATGGGGGTGGGGTCTGCTATGCATCTAATAATTCTACCTTTTGTCCTGACAGAGAGGGCACTTCTGAGGCAGTAATTTCTTCCTCTTGTGTTTGGATTCAGCTGAAGGTGTGTGTGTGCGCATGCGTGTGTGTGTGTGTGTGTGTGTGTGTGTGTGTGTGTGTGTGCGCGCGCGCGCGCATGCGTGTGTATGTGCGCGCATGCGTGTGTGTGTGCGCATGCGTGTGTGTGTGCGCGTGCGTGTGTGTGTGCGCATGCGTGTGTGTGCGCGCGTGCGTGTGCATGCATGTTTAGAAAGAAAAAGAGAGAGAATGAGAATGAATAGCACAGATGAGGAAAGAGACTCACTCACACTTAGCCCAGAAATTGTGTTTCCTGTGAAACAAGAAATGTGAAACAGGGCAGCCCGATTCCTGCCCTGGGGACATCAGCTAAAATCCCAAGTCTTAAATTGGAGGTTAAGAGCAAATTGCTGACCGATCCTGTCCCTTCTCTGCAAGGCTCCCTCACTTTAGAAACATGAGTGGACTCCTTCAGCTCATAAACAGCAACTCTGAATGGGATTCAGGCAGTGCCCAGCAAGGGGTGGAGGGGCGGGTGTGCAGCTGGGGGACTGGCTGTCCTCTGCTTTGTCAACCTTCTGTGCCCCTCCCATCATGAGTGGGGGTGGGGCAGGAAGCTTCCCCTGGCATCAGCGTCCCGGAGCTGCCAGCTTTTCCTGGCCCAGGGAGGAGGCATCACCTGGAGCCATCTCTGAGAGCTGATTGGATTAAGGTCCTGACGTTGAAATGCTGGATTGGTAACTTGGGGGATTCTGATAACAATGTACACATCTCCCAGTTTTGTGCAATGCATCTCATCCCTCATCCGTTGTTTGACATCACAGAGGCTACAGCAGGGATACATTGAGGCACACAGAAAGGGAAGCCAGCTCCCTGCAGAGCTGGAGCAAGACCTGACTAGCTCCCTATGGGCTGTTGCAGGCTGGGCTTATGGGGCCGGGCTGGATCTTTCAGGGGTACATTGAAGAGGTAGTTGGTATCTAGGGGTTCGGTTCTGGCTTTGGATATCCAAGGGGCGAGGCATAGAAGGTGGTCCTATCTTCGCAGTGACTGAGAGACAGGATTCCAAGGCTCCCATCACTCTGTTGTTGCAATGCGTTCCCTTCTCCTGGGGCCACTGTCCTCCAAGACCATCCAAGACCTGGGGTGTGAGGATCATCACTAGTCTTTAGAAAAAGAATTTCTTAGGAAACTAGAAAGAGAGAGGCAGAGAAGTTCAGTCTTCAGTCTGTTTGGCCTGGGAGAAGAAGGGAGAAGGAAGTAAGAGGAATTTAAGGCTGCTTACATACTTATTCATTCAACAAATACTAATTAAACCCTACAGCGTGCTGCTCTGCTAGGTGCTGGGATCATAGAGATGAAAAGAGTCTCTCAGGGCTGCCAGTGTAATGAAAGGGACAAGTAATCAGACAAATAACATAGATAAGCTTGAGTGAGGACATGGGGACAAGGATGATGAACAGCAGCATCTTTCACTCCCGTGGCCCCGGACGCCCCCCAACACAGCTAGGAAGAGGGCTGGTTGATGTTGTCAGAATGGGGGTTCAGGGCTGACCTGGAAGTTGAATGTGAGGGAGAAGGTAAGATGCAAGATGTTACCAGATCCCCAGCTTGAGGGGGAAGAGGGGATGTTCTGTGTGCAGCTGAACCCTGCTGACTACTGCTTCAGCCTGAAGGGGGAACTCGGGGACAAGATCGAGGCTACTCAACGCTGCCATTCCTGTTTCCTAAGCACTTGTATTTTAGGGGCAAAGGGTGGTCAGAATATGCTTAGAATGTCAGTGAGTCAGAGGAAAGAGGCCCAGGGGCTGATGGAGAAATAGCAAGTTCAGGTATGTGCTCAGAAACAAGGTGAGTAAAAATATTGTGAGCTCTGACATGGGTGGAAGGGTCTTGGAGTTCTGGGAGGTCAGAGTCAAAGAGGTCCAGATAGGGGAGAGGAGGTTGATAGTGACAGGGGAATCCTTAAAAGTTACACTCGAGCACAGGTCACCATGAACATCCATAGATGAACTGGGAGAGAGCCTAAGGATAGAGACAGCCAGCTTCACCTGTCTGAGAAATCCCACCCGCCCACCCCTCTACCTACACATCTGATTTAGCTCATTTCATTAGTGTGTCCTGAGCCTTTGAAAATGTCCTAGGAACTAAGCTAGATGTTGGGTGTGTAAGTCAAATGAGAGACACAGAAATGAAAACAAATTAAAATTCAGTACAAGAAATGCTCTACAGTAGGCAAACGGATTCCTGGCATTGTAAGAGCATGGCTGAGGGGTCCCAGTGGGCTGTAGGACCTGGGATGATTGTACCACACTGTTTGGATAGACCCCTGCTTTGGCTAGAGCAGCCTGATGTCAAACTTTTGAGCATTTACTCCAAATGCTCAGCTAGGGCCCAGGCCTAGTTGCAAGGGCAGATGTTAGATGCATATGGCCTAGTCCTTGGGGCTGCAGGGAAGGGCTCTGGGAGCTAATGGCTGTGCTGGGTGCTTGAGGAGGCACTTCCACAGCTTTGCTGACCTGGGATATCGGTCAGACTGTGCCAGCCAGCTAGAGATTTCTTGAACTATCCTCCTTTCCTTAGGTTTTGAGACAAGCTAGGAAAAATAAAAGTGGCATAATACAATAGTCATCATTATAGAGTGCTTACTATGTGCCAGGCACCTGACTATATGCTTGATATGCATCATCTCATTTAACCTTCATAAGGGTTAACTCTACAAAAAAAATATTGTTAGGATCCTGGTTTTACACATAATGAAACAGACCCAGAGAGGTTGTGATTTAAGATTATAGAACAGTCAGTTGCAGAGCTAGAATTTAAACTATATTAGTTTGACACTAAAGCCCATGCTCCTCTCCTGTGAGCTCTGTGACCCTGGTAGGACTGGAATGTTTTATCCACTCGTATGAGGCTCTCTAGGAAAATCTGTTAGAAGGGCTCAGATAGCATGCATTTTTCAGTACCTACTGTGTCCTTCTGAAGGATACAGAAATGTGGTTCCTGCTTTCAAATAAGGGAAATAAGATGGAAACATGTGAAAACCCTTGGGAATAATACAAGACATTGTATAATTAAGTCTTTAGACCCTGGACAGTAAAACTGCAAAGGAAGGAGTATGGTTTTTGAGTTAGGGAGGTGACATGGCATCGCAGAAAGTGCTCAGCTTTTGACATCAGACAGACCTGCCTTCAAACCTTGGTTCTTTCACTTACTGCCTGAGGAGCTACAGTTTCCCAGTCTGTAAAATGGGAGTATTAATATGAACCTTGCAGAGCCATTATAAGGATTAAATGTGATAAGGCAGTGAAGGGCTGCTCTTCAGAGAGGGGAGGGAATGGGGCTGAGCCTTGAAAAATCGGTAGAACTTTAATAAGGAAGGGAAGATGAGAGTTTTCTAGATGAGGGAACCTACAGGGGTATGAGAAATATTTGATGGGTTCAGGTTCTCTGAGAAAGAAGTGCCTTGCCTCACCTGCCTGCTTTCCCCAGGTTCCTGCAGTACAGCCTTATAGAAAAGGACACCTTCATGAAAACCGTGAGGGGTTTGTTTTACTTCCAGCCCCATCATTAACAGAGCTTAAATGTGTTTCTCTTTCTGTAAAACTAGAAGATTCCTAAAAGTCTCTAGTCCCGGAAGCCTGTGTCTCTGGAGTTCATGTCATTGATTAATTTCTTGTCTTGCCTTTCCTCTCCCTAAAGCCATGAAAAAGTGGGAATGCCTGGGGCCTGGTGGGGTCATGCCCTCAGGCCGTCATCACCCCTTCCTGACTCCTGTAGCTCCCCTCCTCCAGGAAGCAGCTGCCTGAGCATCTGCCTTCTCCTTCGGCTCCCCTTCTTCACTCTTCCCTTCCCAGACTGGGCCGGCCCCTCCTGAAAGGCCTCCCCGGCAGCCCCTCTCGCCGTCATTATGATGCTAATCGTGTTGTTAATTTTTCTGAGATGCAGAAAGAAAGCCCCAATCTGTTCTAATGAATTTAATTAGAGAGGGGCTTGGAGGGCTTCAGAACCTCTTACCAGGATCACAATAAACAGAGTTAACGAGATAAACAGCTTGGGATCAGCGGCTCAAGGGTAGGAAGGGAAGATTTCTGACTCAGTCCTAGAATGAGGAAGCCCCTGGCACTGAAGTTGGAGGAAGGCTGTGTGAGCAGTTGTCCTCCAGGCGGTTTCCCTTTGGGGCTGCCCCACCCAGCCCCATGGACATAGTTGCATATCTAGTTTTGTCCTTAGGTGACATGACCCTCTGGAGAGGTCTTAGCATTCTCCTCATCATCACCAAACATTTATTGAACGTGGGTAAGGGGTACTGCACCATCTTCTGGAGCAAAATTGAGGCTCATGAGACCTCGTGTCCACCCTAAAGGAGATAAGAGATATATATTCAAAAAATAAGAAACATTTGCTAATTCTAGACAGTAAATGCTAGAAGGATGACAGGAGATTATATTGGGCTTAGATGATCTGTAAAAGCCTCTTGCATAGGTCTTGAGACATCAAGACTTGAAGACTTAATGGTCAGAGCTGCTGGAGGAGGAGCAGATTCAAAGGCATGAGTGCACAGGGAATGTTTGAGTCGTGATGAATAAATGGCATGGCTTGGGTGGTGGGTGCGTGTAATTCTCTGGTGAGGGAACAGTATATTGAGACATAGTCACTGAGGATTCTGAGTAATGGAGCCTTTACTTTTCTAGCCTGGTCATACTGGGGTCTCACTGCTTTCCCTCTCTGAGCACTTAGGGTGGTTGGCTTGGGGAAGGGCTTAGGACAGGATGATTCTGGCCTTCATGCTGAACTCACTTTCCTGGATCCAGTTGAGGCCAACTGGGGTGGGTTGACCAGATGCTAAATTTTGTTCTCAGATCTTACAACTTTCTGGGCTGAGAGTGAATGGCTGGCAGAGCAATTCCAAGGACTTTTCCCAGTGATGAGAGTTCCTTCTTTACCGATGCTGGCCAATTTGCTTTGGCACGTTTTTGCAAGTATTCAGTGGAATCTTCCAGTTCCGGGGTCAGTGAGTTTCATAACTCATCCCTTTATGTTATTTTCCACCTTTATTTATTTATTTATTTTTGACCTTGCTCGGCAGCCTGCGGGATCCTAGTTCCCTGACCAGGGATTGAACCGGCGCCCTCAGCAGTGAAAACTCAGAGTCCCAACCACTGGACCACCAGGGAACTCCCTCATCTCTTTATATTATTGAGTTCTTTGAATGTGTGTGTGTACACGTATATGTGCGTTCGTGTGTGCGTGCTGCTTATGTTATTGAAATTATTCCAACTAGATTCTCATTCTAGTGTGATCTTTATTTGCAATACAAAAGTTAATAAACATTTCTGGGCCTTAATTTCTCCATGTGCAAGAGGGAAAGAGTCATCCCTGTATCCTATTGTATGTAGATCCATAAACTGAATGCTTTGAGAATAGGATTTTAAACATGAGGAGGTACTATAACTATCATTTTGACAAGAAGTAAAATATTGAGCTGAAATTTTAAGTCAGTTCTCTCTCCCCCTTGCAACCTCTTATGCATAAGCCCAAATTGGTAGAATATTCTGTCTGGGTTTATGCATAATTAGTAATGGAGTTAGTACACTGCTGTCAGGTGTTGGTTGACCTATCCATGCATGTTTGTATGAGAGACATTGTTACAATGCCATGGTTATAATACCCATTGTGTGGTATTTTTCCACTTGTTGGAGGTGACATGTTCTTTATGAAGGAAAATGCCTCTGAGGCCACAGGCAGTTTTCCTATGCTGACGTAGGCAAGGACAGAAACTGGATCTCTTTTTGATCATCATCACACACTGAGTGGAAATGAAGCCTTTGTGACTCATGCTGGGAGCTAAACCAGGGTTCTCTGGCTGATCCCAGCTCTGAGTTGTGCCTTGGTTTGTTTTTACACAATGCTCTTTAGTCTTTGAAGCCTTCATTATGAGCAGAACACACTTCTGGGTGGCAACTTGTTTTGAGAGAATCTTCAACTCATCGAATGTTAGAGACGGTTTAGTCTAAGATCATTATTTTACTGATCAAAATGGCTAGTTTCTGGCGAAGTCAGTTCTTCCACATACCAGGCCACTTTAAACACTATATATGAACCTAGTAATTGTACAAGAGGGTATGTAATCAAGTTCCTTAAAGCATGATCTAAACTAGAAATGCTTTGAGATGTCAGAGAAGAGAGGATATCAAAGTAGACTAAAGTGCTTTGGGAAGGTTTTGAAGTGAAACAGGGGCTGGTCTGGGTCCCTAGGGATGGGTAGGATTAGAATAGATAAAGCTAAGGGAATGGCATTTCTGGTGGGGTAAGGGAGCATAATCAAAGGTTTAGAGGAGGGAACTTATACTCAGGCATTGAACTGGCCAGGCTGGAGCAGTGGAAGGTACAGCTGCAGGGACCAGCTGGGGCCAGACTCCAGAGAATCTTGAATCTGACTAAGGAGTTGGACTTTGTCTTGGTGAGGAGCATTTAAGCCTCTTAGCTGAGCTTGCTCTTGCTCTAAAGACAAGATTGTGGTGTTAGAAGTGAATGGGAAATCCCTTCACGAGCAGTGATGTCTGGGGATAGTTGATTCTGAAGGGTGTTTGGAGAAAAGGGGAGTAGTGGAACTTCTAAACACTTGTCCGCTGGTCAGGAGCTTGTCGCTGTCCAGGGTGCTGAGCTGCCATCTGCAAGATTTTTCTCCCTGGTGATGCCAGGTTAAATGGTAAAGCCAGGGAATGCATGGAACCACCCAAAAGGGATCTGGAAAACTGTTCTGGCTAGGACTAGGTAGCATGTGGGCTTTCTGGCAGCAAATTGGTCTGCAGCATCTGACTTACAATCCTTGTGATGAAAGCAAAAGTTTGGGTTGGGGGAAACTAGTAACGGCCCTTTTAAGAAGGAGTGACCATGTGTGTGCACATATGCATGTCAAAATGACCCAATTTGTAGCCCTATAAATTTTGCCTTAGAGTCTTTGTATTTACATGAGACTCTCAGCACATTGCTTCTTTCATTGTGGAAGAAGCAATGTGCTGGAGAGAGCAACAAAAGTTCCCAGAAGACCCTACTCGTTGCTTCAAATGAAACATCTAAATGTTCAACATTAGTGCTGTCCAATAGAGCTTTCTGTGATGATGGAAATGTTCTGTATCTGCACTGTCCAACATGGTAGCCACTAGCCAATGAGGACTTGAAATGTGGCTAACGTGATTGAGAATTGAATTTTTAATTTAATTTAAATAGCCATGTGTGACTACTGTATTAAACTGCACAGCTCTAATGTCAGAATCCTTGCAATTTGCACTCACCCTTGCACGTTTGTCCCTCATACCTAAACCTCTTTGACTTAGAGTAAAAATGGACTGTTGAATGGGGGTGAGTTTGACACATTGCTGGAGAAAACCCCAAGCTGAATCTGAACTGAAAGTCCACGCCTGGCTGTGAGTTTTGCCCTTTTTTATTGTCACAGTGGGGACAGCCACGCATGACGCACTGCAGTTTTCCTTTCAAGGGCAGGGAGAAGGCTCCTTGGATTCTGGCTCTGGTGCCAGGGACCTGATCCAAGACGTTTTGGAACCTTGAATGGGCAAGCAATGCAGTGTGTATGGCCCTGGACACTTGGCTTTGTGGTGAGGTGGGGTACAGATTTTGTGCTGTTACATCAGATGTTTGTGGGTATCCAGCAGAGAGAAGTTCCTGGTCTTGATCTGACTGTAGGCATCTTTTCATCTTGTTTACCTGGTATGGTGGATGTGGCCCAGGATGGGGATGTGGGTCAGTGATAGAGATACCAGAGGGGGAAAATGCTTTAAAATGCCAATGAATAAACAAGTAATAATAACCTGTCCAAAGACTGGAGCAGGATATTTCCATTGTATAGGCATGTGCCAGTGCACATATCCTAAACACGTTTGATTTCTTTGGGTCTCGGGTCTTAGGCTTTCTATGTATAAGTCTGGTTTCCTAAACCAGAGTGTGTGCTTTTTGAAGCCGTGCCTTACAGTTTTCTTCCATAGACTCTCAGTGTTCTGATAATCTTAATAAATGCCTGCTTGTTGAGTAGCTCTTTGTTAGCCTGGAGCTATCAGTTTGACTCCTAGAAAATGTGTGAGCATGAATACAAATAATATTTATGAAGCCCCTGCTGGGCATAAGTCTCTGTACTTGGTACTGTGGGCAGTGACAAAGGAGGGGCCAAGGATGGCTGATCTCAGTCTAATGGGAGAGCAAAGGCAGGCATGTGTGAAAAATTATACACACACACAACTGATAGACAGAAACAAAGACTGAAGTGGTAGGAGGGGTACAGAGCTGGGGGAGGGGTGCAGGATGCTGGAAGGGTCATTTTATGTGTGTGTCTCTGTCTGGCCTTCTCTTGAGGATTCCCTCCTTCATGAGGCTTAGCTGGTACCAGCCACCCCCGTGCCTGCAGTGACAGTGCTGCCTTTATGGTGGATCAGGCAGCTCACTGTCTCGCTGGGGCTGTGCTGAGGCGCTGCTGTCCTGAGCTTGCCTCTTCTGTGGTGAAGACACTCGGAGAGGGGGGAGGGGGAGTGGGGGCAGAGACTGTGTGGAAGGGGAAGAAAACTCCTTTTTTTCTTGTCACTGAAATGGTAACAGGGTCCTGCTCTCAGATTCCCTCCTGGTCACAGAGGGGCTTGTTGGGACTCCAGCAGCGCTGGTACATGGAGCCCCATGATGCAGGCTCAGGTGAGGCTCTGGAGGCGACAAGAGAAGCAGAGCTTAGTGACGTGGCTCCCCGAAGTCACCTGAGCCCCCTGCTCTACTCAAGAGGGGTATGCCCTGCCTGGTGGGGAGCAGGTGGGCTGCATCTCCCAGCTGGGGCTGGGGAGGGACTTCTCTGGTTGACTCACAGGGAGGAGCCTGCCCTTTTCCATCCTCCACGAGCACATGAGTCACCTGGGATCTTGTTAGAGTGCAGAGGCAGAATCAGTAGGTTTGGATTGGGCCTCAGAGTCTGCATTTCTAACAAGCTCCCAGGTAATGCCAGTCAGCAAAGCACACTCTGATTGGCAAGGCCCTAGACCTGTGTTCTCAACCTGGCAACGAGTTAGCCTCACCTGGGGAGATTTTAAATGTGCTGATGCTGGGACCCTCTCTAAGCCAAATAATTCACGATCTCTAAGAGTTGGGTCTCGGCACAGGAATGTTTAAAGGTCCTCCTGGTGATTCTTATATACAGCCCAGGCTGAGAACCACTGGCTCTCTGGATGGTTTTTCTCCTCCCTCTGATCTGCGTTTCACCTGGCTATGCCGTCCTTACCCCAGGAGATGATAAGTGGCTCGAAGGCACAGAATGCCTAACCTCCCCAGCCCTGCCCCACAGCTGTCCGCAGTCAGCAGGAAGGTGGTCAGTGGCTCGCTCTATCACTCTGGCCGCTGCTCCCATGGATGTACCACCAGCCATGAGGGGTCAAAGAATGTGGCTGGCTTAGAGCAGACCAATGCTACTCCTTGCACCAGTCAAGGTGGGTATCCAGTCCCTGGATCCATGCCCAGAACATAGTAAACTTTCAGGAAATATTATCTCACCTTCTTTAGCTTTAATTTTCTCCATTGTAAAATGGGGACAATAATGCCTACCTAATAAGACTATTTAAATAAGAATAATATAGGAGAAAGGGCTCTATAAATGCTAGTGTTGTACAGATAAGCGATTGTGTAAGAATTCATTTTAAAAGTGGCTGGCTGAGCTCTAGGTATTGGTCTTCCAACCCTTGTTCTACAGACACTCCCAGGTGCCACCAATGTGTGCCTCTGTCCACGGGACAGCCAGGGACTAAGGGAGGAGCTGTTGACTGGACACCTGCCCTGTGTCAGGGACTATGCTAGATGCTTGGCTTTTGTCATCTCATCGATTCATCACAACCTTGGACTGGCTGATTATACCCATCGCATGGAATAATGAGGGCTCAGAAGGGGCCCAAAGTAGGATAGCTCTAAGTGGCATTGTTGGGATTGGATCTGATTCCAAAGCCTCCTAATCCTGGCTCATTACCCAATGGGCAGCTCTGAATTCCAACATGGGGCTGATGGTCCCTTGTTTGAGAAGTTTCTGTGTCTGGGAGTCACTTGTATTGAAGAGTGAGGTAAGAGTCTGGGTAACACCGAAACTCCAGTCTTCTGTTAGGGAATGTTAGGGTCCAATGGCACCGAAGTCTTCTGAGTCTCGGCCCACAAGGCACTGTAGAACCACTGCTCTGAGTCTTCATCAGGCCCCGAGGCGGGGGCTGTGACACTTTCCGCACAGAAGAATCACCATCTGTCGCACGGTCCCCTCTCTGCTTGACAGAGCCACTGAACCCAGCTCTCATCTGTTTTGCCTACCGAGGTTTACCTTTCATTCTGGTGCTAAAAGAAAATGGGAACATAAAAGGGGACAATCCCAGGAGCCATCCTCCATCCACCCATATAACATCAACAAAATATTTTCATCATCTGCTGCTTGTGCTCCTGTCCTGCGGGGTGTGGGGGGCTCTTCTCCATTAGATTTAGCGCTGAGAGGATGTCTGTTGTTCTGCCCACCTCTCTAGCTTCAGCAGTGCTGCCATTATGACGAGGACACATCCTGGCAGAAGTCATCCTGGCTAAGCTATTCAGTAAAAGAGCAGGGAGGGCTGAGTTGCATGGTCTAACCAGTTATGGAGGGATCCACCTAGTCCAGGTGCGTATCTGTCTTTACCTGGAAGAGTTCTTTAACTCAAGATCTTATCACAGAAAATAAAAATAAGGCGGGCTTCCCTGGTGGCGCAGTGGTTGAGAGTCCGCCTGCCGATGCAGGGGACACGGGTTCGTGCCCCGGTCCGGGAAGATCCCACATGCCGCGGAGCGGCTGGGCCCGTGAGCCATGGCCGCTGAGCCTGCGCGTCTGGAGCGTGTGCTCCGCAACGGGGAGGCCACAACAGTGAGAGGCCCGCGTACCGCAAAAAATAAAAAAATAAAATAAAATAAAATAAATAATAAATAAAATAAAATATAACCCGCAAAAAAAAAAGAGATCTTATCACATATTAGCTGAGACTAACAGAATCCACAGAGAGAGAAATATATATATATTTCACTGGGACAGGAAACTCAAGCATGACTACACAGACACTACACATATCCCAACACCTTTGGATATAAATTTCTGTTCCACACTGAGAAATGACTAACTCTCTCTTCATGTATCTGGTCCTCTTGCTGTGTTCCAATTTGGCTGATTTTTTTTCTTATGCATTCCATGAAATTCTGTGCTGAGATATTGCTTTCCTGTATCAAAGCCAGTAGTATTACAACATCCAGACCTCTCTTAAGCTTTGTTTATGAATTGTTCAATGTTTACTTTTAAGTGCAGAGTGTTTATCTATTGTGTTGCTTCAATATTTTCTCTGCTAAATCTCCATGTTATATTTTGGTTTTCCTTTCTCTTTCTCTCTGAGTGTCCCTAGGGTTTTCTGTTTCTGAGAACTCTGTTTCCTGTCTCTGGTTGTGCATGGTCAGCATGCTGCCCCTCTGATAAGAATAAGGACTTCCAGTTAGGCCTGTGCTAAAAAATGAATCCCCTATCACCCAAAAGCTTGGCCACCCACGACCTGTCTGTGTGACACCGTTAAATACCCTGACTGTAGAGGTCTGGGGTCTTAGTGCTTAATCTTTCCACTCCCACGGACGGTGGCTGTTCCAGCACAACCTGTCCTGGAGAGTTTAGGAATCAGCGTGAGCCTACTGGGCTTCTGGGACTTGGGTGGGTTTGGCTGGTGGGCCCCAGGTCTCTGGCTCTTTTCCTTCTTCATCTGGCTGCCTTCACAGTAGCGGGGGCCTTCATGATGCACGGACAGTTGGGGAATGCGGAATGTGCAGGTTAGGGGGAAGTCAAGCTAAAAGGAGATGTAGCAAAAGACTATGATGCTGTGTTGCTGGACCCTTCTGGAAGGTTCTGGAAGGCTGTTGCGGGAGTGGGGTCAGGGCCCCATTCTGAGTCAGACTGGGAAAGCCCTGTCTGAATACATCCCATGGTTCCTCTGCATTCTTTTTTTTTTTTTTTTTTTGTGGTACACGGGCCTCTCACTGCTATGGGCTCTCCCGTTGCTGAGCACAGGCTCCGGACGCGCAGGCTCAGCGGCCATGGCTCACGGGCACAGCCGCTCCGCGGCATGTGGGATCCTCCCGGACCGGGGCACGAACCCGTGTCCCCTACATCGGCAGGCGGACTCCCAACCACTGCGCCACCAGGGAAGCCCTCCTCTGCATTCTTAAACCTTGAAAAATAAAGAGAAAGCTTTTGGATGGCACCCTAAAAAGTTACAGTGGGGGCTTCTGAGAGCAAGAATGCTTTGTTTCTCAACAGGCTGGTGACATCATCTGGGGTCTACCCAGATGCTGGTATGTTGGAGACAGACCAAAACAGGCCAAGGACTACTCAGTGGTGGCTAAAGATATTCTGCTGGTTTGGACTGTGTTTGCTCCAGATCATTTATCTGCTTTCTCCTCTTTCTGCCCTCCCAGGTTTGTTTTTCTCAGCTCCCAGTGTGGAATGCTCAAGGGCATGCATCTGGTCTTGCAAGTAGAAGATAGTGCAAGAGCAAGGGCCTGGAATCAGGCTGCCTGGATTCCAATCTGTCTCTCTATTCACTAGTTGTGTGATCTTTGGCAAATGACTTAAATCTTCTCTAACTTTCATCTGTAAACCAGGGAGTTAAATAGTGCTTACCCTGCATGGATTTGTGAAGATTAAATTAGATAATGCACATGAACCCCTTTGCATAATGCCTGGCAAATAACAAGTAGCCGATGAAAGTGAGCTGCTGTTGTTACTTCCCTGCCTTCCCTTCCTTATAGTAGCTTCATGCCCTGCCTTATTCAAGTACATCTAACAACTTTGGGGAGCAATCAGAAAATATTTTTGAGCCTCAAATAGGTGCTCATTTGTGTGCTAGGTACTATGAGAATTACACTAGAGAAGGGATGGCAATCTTTGCCCTCAAAAACCTTGCACTCTAGTTGAGCAAGTGTACCAGGCATCCATGCATGGTCAAGGTGACTAATTACACAAAGTAATAAAGAATAAATGCAAATGTATGGTTTGGACCACATAGCTCTTGGAGTTTAAGAGAGAGTTCATTTTAATCTATGGTAGTTTGGAAGACTCAAGGAGGAGATTTAGAGTGGAGCTTTGAAAGAGGGAGCTCTTACTCTTTCTGTGCTCCTAACAAGCTCATTAGGGAGTGTCTCCAAAGGGGAGGAGGTAGAAATTCAGAAGAAATGGACAATCCAGTTATCCTCAAGCCCTAATTTTCTAATTTCATGCTGGCCACACCTGTAAGGAAAAAGGATGGTAGGGAGAAAGGGGTGACTTTCCTGAGGCACAGACACAGTGAGGAAATCAACACAAGGTTAATCAATGAAACAGAGGTAGAAGTGAGACCACATATCAGTCCAGAGTATGAGAGTTCATTTCTTATAATAAGCCATTTCAGTTCCCTCGTTTTGCTTCCTGTAATCTACTTGTGTCCGTATCATACCCTTGCCACACCAAGTTAATACCCTGAGCTAATGTATCATTTCCACTGTAGAGGTGGGGAAACCAAAGCATAGAGAGTTGGGTGACCGGTTCAGGAAGCAGCATGAATCAGAGCAGAGCCAAGCCAAATTATCTACCTGTGGATTCCCAGTCTAGCTCTCTCCTGAGCTTCTCCTGGGACACAGGTCTCAGCTGGTGTCTAGCATAAGGCAAGCCCTGGATCCCTAGGGGGATGGAGAGCAGTTCAAGCAGCTCTGGCCCACAGCACCATGTGACCATCACTGCACCCTCCCAGCTCTGGCAGCATTTCAAGTCCTGGTCTCAACAGCCACGGGACTTGGTGGCCAGGCCTGGGAAGAGCCCATTGTTTCTTGCATGACCATTGGCTATGTGGCTGCTGGCTAGCTTTCTTGTTCAGTTTTAATTTGTTTTGTGTAGGCTGCTCTGAGCCCTATATTCAGCTGCAGCTGGGCAGCTGGCACCTGCTCAACCTTTGCCCCAGTCTATCCTAGAATTCTCCATGGTACTGATGGAAGACTGCTGGCTCTGTGTGTGTAGGGCTGGGGGGCAGGGGGGGAAGGAAGGTGTTAAGCTTCCTGAAAAGTAAATCTCTTTCTCTACTGGGCACTCATTCTGGGAGGAGATAACTCAAGGCTGATATGTGACTGTCTTTTGGGGGCCCCTGTGGTTTTCTTCCTTCAGATGTGTGTAAATTGACCTTTATTATCGGCCTGACCACCGGTGGGAGGACAGGAAGTGTACTATGATCATGTGTTCTAGGCATTTAGTCGCCTGTGACCTCCCCCATCCCTGGTGTTGTCATAGCAGCAGCAGCAGTAGTAGTAATAATAGGAAGAGTGAGGTCAGAATCATGGCAGCTTCCAGATACTCAGAGCTTATTATGTGCTATGGGCTTTTAATAGGTGTCTCCCTCCACATTCACTTATGAAGTATTTTCAGTGGCCTTGCTTTATGGGCAAGGAAAGGGAAGCACAGAGAGCTTGATGGCTTTTTTTCTGAGGTCGCTCGGCTAGTAAGCTGTGTGTTTGGGGCTTCAGCTCAGACCCTTCTGATTCCAGTCAGATTCTATCTTACTGAGCTCTTTTTTTTTTTTTTTTTTTGGCGGTACGTGGGCCTCTCACTGCTGTGGCCTCTCCCGTTGCGGAGCACAGGCTCCGGACGCGCAGGCTCAGCGGCCACGGCTCACAGAATTCCCTTTCCCACTGGGCTACTGACTTCCATAGGCAGGGGAGAGTCCCGACTAGCTCTTTCCCCCAAAGTCCACCAGCCTCTTTTCCTTTGTGTTGGTTACCCTCTGGTGCACTTGGGAAGTCGGGGGGTTATAGAGGACTTGACTCTTTCCTGCCACTCCCCACCCCCTTCTACCTTTTCTCTCCAGAAAATTCCACAAACCCAGTAGGTTATGAGCAACTCTCCCCCGGGCCTGGTGACGGATGCGCTTCTATCTCCATTTGAAGACAGCCACTTTGTATTTTGCTTCTTTCCCTATGAGCAGTAGGCACGGGGGATAAGGAGTAGAGTGCTACGAGTCATCAGGTTTGTCTCTTTCTGAGGTAAAAGCTCACGGGATCCCTCCAGAGCCAGAGGAACTCAGCTGCATTAGTCTCAGCTATGTTGTTGATAAGAAGATGAATACACGGGTGGAGGTCAGTCTGGGTCTTAGGGACTCACTTCTGGCTCTGCCTTTGTCTTCCCATTAACCCACTGGAAACAGTGATCATTTCCCCATTTCCCAGAGGGACACACTGAGACTCAGGGACCCAGAGCCCCAACCAGGGAAGTCTTGAGAATTCATCCTGTCCTTCTCATCCCTCCTGTCCAGGAACTGACGCTACCTCTTAGCAGGGATAGAAAGATTCAATGGGTTGGATACAATCTCCTTTGTCATTATTTTTTTTAATAACTTGTATTAAAGTAAAGCATATATACAGTAAAGTACAGAAATCCACATTTTATGTTTCTTAAATGTTAGTTTTCTGGTTATAAAGGTAAAAGTTATAAAACTTGAAAAAATTAACAAACGAAAACCCCAATCACTTAGAAATAAGAGCCATTAAGATTTGATGTGCGTGTTTTCAGTTGATTGTATCCTGGTTTGAGAGTTATTGCTAGAAGTCGGCTGCTGGCGACAGAGGACAAGGACAGGGGTCTTGGAGGGTCCTTTGCCCCTTCTCAGGATATTTCATTCCTGGTCCCAGTTACAACCTAGCTTCTGATCTTTATTTTTTTATTTTTATTTATTTTTATTATTAGCTTCTGATCTTCACCTGCAACTTAGAAACATTAGTCCCTGCCCCAACTAGTAGTTAATCAAATAATTAGCAGTAACACCGTTCGGGCCATTATTTGAATGACCCTGCATTGTTCAAAGTACACAAGTCAGGTTTGACACGTTGGGAAGAGAGTCCTAGAGCACTTGAGGGCAGATGTGGCCCAGGGAGACCAGTTGGCCTGGGTAAATGCTGTGTGTTTACACACATCTGGATTGGTGTCTGCCTCTAGCCTGCTTCTCAGGCCTCCCTTTGGGGCTTTATTGAACAAGGCTTGGAGGGCAGCAGCCACTGAGTAGGACGATGTGGCCTCACTCTTGGGCCTGTCAACCTCAACTCTCTGCATCTGAGCCTCCCTGCAGAGATTGGCTTCCACTGGGGCATTAAGTCATTTTACGTGAAGTGTTCAGAAGAGTACCTGGTGCTGCGAGAGCTCTGCCAGCGTTCCTGGATACCATCGTCATCCAGACCACTGTCTCATTATCCAGGCTGGGATAGAAACTGTCAGAGCCGCAAGGGACCTTAAACACAGGCTACTCTGTGAGTCTCAGACTTCAGCCTGCATCAGAGCCCCCTGGATGGCTTCTTAGAACACAGGTTGCTGGGCCTCACCTGCACAGTTCTCGAGTCAGGCCTTCTGGGGTGGGGCCCAAGAGTGTGCATTTATGACACGTTCTCAGGTGATGCTGCTGCTTGTTCAGGGACCGCACTTGAAGAACCGCTGATCCAACTCTTTTTCATTTTCGCAAGTGTGAGCCTGCCGTAGTCTGAAAGCTTGTGTTCCCCCCAAATTTTATATGTTGCAAACCTAATGCTTAAGGTGATGGTATTAGGAGGTAGGGCCTTTGGGAGGTGATGAGGTCAGGAAGGTGCTGCCCTCATGAATGGGATCAGTGCCCTTATATAAGAGACCCCAGAGAGCTAGCTCATCCCTTCCACTGTGTGAGGACACAGCAGGAAGGCAGCCGTCTGCAACTGGAGGAGGGTCCTCACCAGAACCTGACCGTGCTGGCACCCTGGTCTTAGGCTCCCAGCCTCCAGAACTGTGAGAAGTAAATTTCTGTTGTTTGTAAGGGACCCAGTCTGTGGTATTGTTTTTGGAGCAGTCCGAAGGGACTAAGCCGGCGTGGTGGACCACACCACATCCTGGTCCATTTATCCTCCGGGAGGTGCCAGCAGCTGGGTCTTGAGGGACTGCTTCCTTGATGGGATAGAAACTGTCCCAACTCTGTGGAACGGGGACAAGAACAGATACAGCATGACCCAGGGGTGAGAAGGAGAAGCAGGTATACAAATCCTGGCCCTGCTACAATTCCATTTATTCATCCAAGAAACAGTTATCACGTATATCCTGTGGGAAAAGAGCTGTGCCTGCTGCTGTGCGCCTAACCAGGCAAACAGGACAGTCTGCATTTTGTGGCAGCTCGTTCCCCTCTCTTCCGGTCCGGTCCCTTGACAGGGCCTCACCCTCAAATGGGCTTTGGAGCCATCCTGTCACTGCTGGGTGCACAGGGAGAGGAGAGAACTCAGAGTCAGGAGACTGGGTACTGAGCCTCACTCAGCCCCGACTCACCAGGAGACCTCAGCTAAATCCTTCTCGGTAGACCTCAGTTTCTTCATTAAAAAATTCAGTGCAGCAGTGGACGAGGTGATGTTCAACAAGACCTGTTCCCTAACCTGTAATTCTAAAACTCTGGGGACTCTCAAGTGGTTAAAATGTCATCTGACTTCATTTCTGTTATTTATTTATTTAGTTATTTGTTAGTTAATTTTTGGCTGTGTTGGGTCTTCGTTGCTGCACATGGGCTTTCTCTAGTTGCGGCGCATGGGCTTTCTCTAGTTGCGGCGAGCGGGGCTACTCTTCATCGCAGTGCGCGGGCTTCTCATTGCTGTGGCTTCTCTTGTTGTGGAGCACTGGCTCTAGGCGCATGGGCTTCAGTAGTTGTGGCTCGTGGGCTCTAGAGCGCAGGCTCAGTAGTTGTGGCGCACGGGCTTAGTTGCTCTGCGGCGTGTGGAATCTTCCCGGACCAGGGCTCGAACCTGTGTCCCCTGCATTGGCAGGCAGATTCTTAACCACTGCACCGCCATGGAAGCCCCTTCATTTCTGCTTTTAATCAATTAATACTTTTATTCCATTTTTTTCCTCCTTAATATGAGACAGATTGGGGCTCTCCTAGCATGTGAGGTTTGAGGACTTCGAGGAGATTAGGTACTATATTATCTTCTGAACACTGCTGACTGCAGGGTGCTTTTGCCCTCAGAGTTTTAATTTGCTTCTCTTCTTAGTCATCTGTTGTTGCGTTTATCCATAATGAACCATGAGTGGAGACAGGAAACATGGAACATCACAGAGCTAATGAGGAACACAGTAATAATAATTCTACAAATTTGCCTGAAGATGATGGTTACCAGATTGTATTCATTTGACCAAAATTTTTATATAGCACATCAAGATGTTTCTAGTACTCAAAAAAAGTGATAAATATACCTAAAGTGGATTTTCATTTACTGGGAATAAACACTTTTTACACCTATAACAGAGAAGTGCATGTAGATTAGTCTGAATACCTCTCTCTTGCAGAAACAAAATTTCAAACTTACAAAGCACCCAGGATAAGAATTTCCAACTTCAGGATGTGAGAGCAGCTTTTGACTATTCTTATATCTTAACATTTGATTAAATTATTATAGTGTAACTTGATCCCCAAGGCTGACATGATATAATATGCCATCTAAAAATGTGTTAACAAATCATGCTTCTTCTTATATAGTTAACCTGAACTAAATTGGACAGTATGTGCGACTTGCTAAATTGGGAAGGGGGAGAGTCAAATTTATGCATGTTATAACCATTATTAAAGATTGTGTTAAAACTGCACTTTATAAAAATGTTAATAATAATCTGATCAAAAATAGCATATTTTTAAACTTAAAGATATGCAAAAATGACCAAATTATGTTATCATTTCCTTGGCGTGATTACAAGATAGAAAGATGGGAAGCGTTAACAAGAACAAATTCTGAGGTTCCTTCTGCCTCTGACACACTAGGATTCTAGGATGGTGTAGGGCCTGAAAACCATGATGAAGAACAAGAGAATATGATAGTTTGGGGGGGGGGGACACAGTGTGCCCCTTTTCCCCTGGATTGTTGTTGGAAATGGGATTAGACAAGGTCTTTGAGAGTCCAGATGTCAGAACTACAGAAAGCAACATTCTGTCCAACTTACCTAAGAACTTTCTAACCATTAGACTCATTGGATTATAGAGTTGGATGGGACGTTAGATATCATCTGACCCTATAAGAGCTTCCTCCAAATAAGAAGTGGAGTGAGAAGCCTTGCAGAGAGTGAGCTCTGTGTCTTAGGGAGTGTTTAAGTAGAGGCCAGTTGACCCCAGGCCTGGGATGGTGGCCTGCTCTGCTGGCCTCAATGGCTGGAGCCTGCTAGTGGGGCTCAGAAATGAGTGTGGCCAAATGGTCACTGCTCTCTCCCTTAAAAGTTGTCTTTGGCAAAGGTCAGTCCAGGGATGGATGAGTTTGGGGTCTGGTCCTGGGACTCCTGGGAGCACTGCTGTGGCACCGTGGGAGCTCTCACCAAACTCTTAGGCATGCCTCGACTGGGTGAGCTGGCTGGCGTGTCTTCAGTGGCATCAGAATTTTAGCTACATGTTTGAAAGAGATGCTAATGGCCTGGTCTGGAGGAACGGCCCTTGGACTTGGAGTTGGGACACATCTGAGGCCTCACTTAGCCTAAAGCATCTTCTGCACTGTCAGTAGACACTGTCTCCATGCCACTTCCTCCCAGCCTGGCTTGCCTCTTTTCTGACCACATTAACAGATGGGAAGCAATGTCACAGAAAGCCCAAACCCTAGAAAATCTACAGTCCACATTTGGTTTATGAATGATCTACTGCATATCATTTTTACAGAGATTATCTTTCCTAATTTTTCTTTTGTTGAGGCTGAAAACAAATGCTTTTATATACTTTGAGCCCATATTAGAAGTGGGGTACCCACTGCATTCATTCAGGCTCAGAAGTAAGCTATCCTAGGCCTGGACATTTGCTGCAGATAATTGATTGCTTTTAGTTCCCCATAATCACATTAGCTTATATTCTTATACGTTAATTTCTCCATATACCCCATTTAGACTTGACTGGCCTCTCCAAGCCCCAGCCTAGGGCCTTCTTTCTGTATCTTTCTATAGTCATGGCTCAGTAACTGGCTCCCATATTATTTTGGGGTGCAGTAAAGATGAAGCCAATTGAAGCATAGGGTTTATAACCCTGAGCCAGTCCTTCATGTTCTGTTCCTATCCGAGGGAGGCATTTGCTGTGTGTGTGTGTGTGTGTCCTGAACACAGCTGTTCACACGGTGCATACCTCCTGGTATGGTGTCAAACCCAGGCCAGCCCCTCCAGATCTCACTGACATGTTGAGAGAAGTCTCTGATGCTCTTGACTTGCCCACTTGGAGAGTGAGAAGGGAATCCCCGTTGGTGAAGGTATGAATGAGTTTCTCAGTGGGGTTCTCAGGACACACCCTTTCTGCCTGCTACTCAACTGGATCTCTGCTGGCATAGGAAAGAGGGAAGGGGGAGAGGCTAGAGAGAGAGATGGGCCACCGGAGAGCTGATTGGCTTCTTTTCTGCTCTTCTTCTTATTTATTTATTTATTTTTAACATCTTTATTGGAGTATAATTGCTTTACAATGGTATGTTAGTTTCTGCTTTATAACAAAGTGAATCAGTTATACATATACACATATTCCCATATCTCCTCCCTCTTGCATCTCCCTCCCACCCTCCCTATCCCATCCGTCTAGGTGGTCACAAAGCACCGAGCTGATCTCCCTGTCCTATGTGGCTGCTTCCCACTAGCTATCCACCCTATGTTTGGTAGTGTATATATGTCCATGCCATTCTCTCACTTTGTCACAGCCTACCCTTCCCCTTGAACAGGCTCCAAGCATGCTTCCTGACTGTCTCTCAAACCTAGACTTGACCATTGGCATAACCTTGCAGCTAGATTGTTCGCTGACTGCCCTTAGGCTGCCTGCTCCTCACTCCACCCTCCAGGCCTTTTTGTCTAACCTATTCACACTCTCGGCAAGAGCCAAAATCCTTGCCACTTCTCTTCCCTTGCTCATTTTGATATCTGGGCCATGGGTTCATCCCACTGCAAGTGGGGGTTGCATGTAGGTGGCCTCAACTACTTCCACTTTCCCCACCTGGGCCGCTTCATTTTGTGGCAGACACTTCACCCAGGAGGTGAGTGCCTATCTTGGGGGAGGGGGCCAGCTCAGCACCCGAGAGCTTGGCCTGAGACAGTAGAGCCCGGCTGCATTGCCTCCCCCACCCTCCTGACCTGGGAAATCCTCTAAGCTGACCTAATTACCTGCAGTGAGAAACTACATACTGATTCCCAGCAGACGTTGTAGTTTGAGGAGGGAGGGGGCCCTTGGACAGGTGGGTGTGTGCCAGCCTGGGATTAGCCCTTTTGTGGCTGCCTCCCTAGGACAAGTGTCTCCTTTCACTTTGCCATCCTTGTGGAGGTGAACCCCTTTGGAGTCCTTCCAGCCTGGTCAGTCCTCCCCCGGTCATCCATTCGTCTGGGGGATACAGGAACCCCAGTCCCAGCTTAGCACAGATCTGCCTTACCTGGGGGGCATTTCTGCTCCTTTCTCTCGGTGGGGATCATCAGGAGATGGTGTACTTAGCCAGAGTCCCAGTCTTTCCTCCTTCGGGTCCCCTTCCACCCCTGTCCAGGCAGGAGCCGTTCGGTCCCTTGGTGAGAAGCAGTTTTCCGCTGAACCCTCTCCAGGCCTCACTGTGCTGCCAGGTGCTCCTCCAGACCCACCGCCTTCAGGGACGCTGGAACCCTGGGGGGTGCTGTGCAGGGCAGGTCCATGTGTTCATCAAGTGGTTATGGAGCATGTGCTTTATGAAGAGTGTCTTCCGTTGTGTCATGCTTTGGAGTGTGCAGGGTTCTTTACCTGCAAGGCTACATTTGAACTTCCTTACAGCACTTGGAGAACTCTGACTGGGAGCCTGGATGAGGACCCCTGAGACTCAGGCTCAGTCAGTGAGGGAGGTGTGGAGCCAGGATCAGCTCTCAGCCCACCTGACTCCATCAATGGGCTTCTGCCACCTCCACAGAGGCCGCGTTAGTGCTTGGCAGATAGAGCACGTGTATGTGCCTCAGTCCTTTCCTCAAGTTTATAATCTTAATGTGGGAACAAAAGTTACACATGCAGAAAAAGACTCAGGAACACCATTCCATGCTTGAATATAATTGACTCTAATTGGCAGCCGATAGACAGCAGTGGGGATAGAAAGGAGGAAGGAAGTCCATTGTTGACTGGGGTCATTGGGGAAGGCTTTGTGGAAAAGTCAGGCTTTAAGCTCAGCATTAAAAGATCAATAATATATTTTTTAACATCTTTATTGGAGTATGATTGCTTTACAGTGGTGTGTTAGTTTCTGCTGTATAACAAAGTAAATCGGCTATACGTATACATATATCCCCATATCCCCTCCTTCTTGCATCTCCCTCCCACCCTCCCTATCCCACCCTTCTAGATGGTAACAAAGCACAGAGCTGATCTCCCTGTGCTATGAGGCTGCTTCCCACTAACTATTAACATTAACAATTTTTAAGTGAACAATTCAGTGACATTTAGTAGATTCACAATGTTGTGCCACCACCACCTCTCTCTAGCTTCAAAGCTTTCTCATCAGCCCAGAAGAACAGCCCATACCCATTGAGCAATTGCTCTGCATTTCCCCCTCCCCAACCCCCTGGCAACCACTCATCTGCTTTCTGTCTGTATGGATTTGCCTGTACTGGAAACATACAATGTGTAGCCTTTTGTGTCTGGCTTCTTTCACTTAGTTTTCACTAATCCACATTGTAGCACGTGTCAGGACTTCATCCCATTTTATGGCTAAATAACATTCCATCGTATGTATATACCATAACTTATTTATTCATTTATCCGTTGATGGACTTTTGGGTTGTTTCCACCTTTTGGCCATTGTGAATAGTGCTGCTATGGAAAATGTGTATATGTGCACTTGTTTGAGTACCTGTTTTCAATTTTGGGGGTGTCTGCTTAGGAGTGGAATTGTAGGGTCATATGGTAATTCTGTGTTTAAGTTACAGAGGAACCACCAAACTGTTTTTTCCAGTGGCTGCACTGTTTTACATTCCCACAGTGATTCACTAGGATTCCGTTTTCTCCACGGCCTCCACCTAGTGCTTATCTTTTGACCTGAAGACCACCCCTCACAGTTGTACACACTAGAGAGCAGGTGCTGCCTCTTTCTCACAATAGAGCCTTAAGTCCATTCCCCTTGGGCTGGGGGCCTTGGCCGCTTCTAGCTCTTGTCATTCCTTGTTGCACATTAGTTCTGCCTTCGGGGAAGCCTTGTGTTCTCTTAGGTTAGGGAACTGAGCCCCAAGAAGTGGGATGACTCTGCTGTGGTCATCCTAAGCAGAGGAACCCACGACCGCTGCAGTTTCCTGTACAGACTGGCCCTGCCTTCCTGGCACCGGGTCTGCTGGCTGGATTCTGGGCTGGGCTGTCCTGCCTCTCATGTGCCCTCTGTCTCCCAGCTTCAGGGCCCTGGAAGCCCATTGTGTGAACACATGGGATCTCAAAGTTCTCTGGCTGTGCTGCTGAGATGATGTTTTCATTCTGTTTGGCACCCCAAAATGACACCTGGCTTTAAGGGGGTCTTATTTGGGTAGTGTATTTCTAGGGCTGCCATAACAAAGTATCATAGACTGGGTGGCTTAAACAACAGAAATTTATTTCTTCACAGTTCCGAAGCCTGGAAGTCCAAGATCAAAGTATCAGCAGGATTGGTTTTTTCTGCGGCCTCTCTCCTTGGCTTGCAGATGGTCCTCTTTTCCCTGTGTTCTCCCATGAGTTTCCCTCAGTACATCTCTGTGTTCTAACCTTCTCTTCTTATAAGAACACCAGTCAGGGCTTCCCTGGTGGCGCAGTGGTTGAGAGTCCGCCTGCCGATGCAGGAGACACGGGTTCGTGCCCTGGTCCGGGAAGATCCCACATGCCGCGGAGCGGCTAGGCCCGTGAGCCATGGCCGCTGGGCCTGCGCGTTCGGGGCCTGCGCTCCGCAGCGGGAGAGGCCACAGCAGTGAGAGGCCCGCATACCGCAAAAAAAAAAAGAACACCAGTCATATTGGATTTGGGCCCACCCTAATGACCTCATTTTACCTTAATTATCTCTTTAAAAGGCCAGAATTCAGTCCCATTCTGTGATACTGGAGGTTTGGACTTCAACATAGGAGTTTTGGGGTCACAGTTCAGCCTGTAACAAGTGGATAGAGCATCTAGGGTGATGATGATGAGGGAGGCAGAGAGGCGGGGGGTGGGGGGATGGAGGGTTAGGGGGCCCCAGTGATTTCTCCTGGTTCCTCTGGTTTCCGAGTGACTCTCCTTCAGGCAAATACCGAATAGGTATAAGAGGGGAGATTAATGGTGGCATTGAAGAGGGCACTGGGGGCTTTGGGGAGGCAGGCAAGCAGTGTCCATGATCAGTAATTTATTCCTGGATGCCATGCAGGAGGGCGTCGTCATGGCAACAGGCGGCTCCTGAGTGGCTGGCCTGACAGTTGCCTCTCAAAGCCTCTCCTCACTCAGTTCCTCTCGCCCTCCCTCCCCATCCCCTCATTTTTTCTTGTGTCTCAGGAGCCTTCTTATGGGGTGGAGCCTGCCTGCTTTCAGTGTGGGGACTCTGTAGCAGCTCCTTCCCCACGCCGGTGTGGCCCCAGGGTAGGGGATGACCAGGGCCATAGCCTGACTCCTTTTTCTGGAAAGACCCTCCGGAGGTCATTTCACCGGCTTTTCAGCTGCTGGGCCTCTCCCCTTAGTGCAGGCACTCTGCGTGCTGCTTTTCCTACAGCCTGTTTCACACTGTCCCTTGATGTCTCCTAGCAAATGGAATGAATTAGCTTCTTGCCACACTCACTGTGCCTCTGTCCTTGGGGAGATCCCCTCAAGCTGCGCAGCTGGGCAGTGCCTTCCCCTGCCTTAGTCATCCTTGCACTGCCCGTAATTGGCTACAGAAGTCCGTCCTTCATCCCTTCCTCCTGGCCTTGGTGAACGGGAACATGCCAGAAGCATGCAGCTAACCAGGAAGTCTGTACTCCCCCCTGTACTCTAGGCTCCATGGTGCCACATAGTAGGTGCCTAGTAAATGTTGGCATTGTGTGTGCAAGAAATGAAAGCGAGGTGTGAAGGAGGCCTGGGCTAATGACTAAGTCAGCAGCAGGCCTTGTGTGCCTGGGTCTCTCTCCCAGTCTTTCCCGGAGGCTGGGTCTCCGGTCCAACAGCTGCACTGAGCCTCAGCAAGAGAGACCATTGAATTTTTTTTTTTTAAATACAGCAGGTTCTTATTAGTAATCTGTTTTATACACATTAGTGTATACATGTCAATCCCAATCTCCCGATTCAGCACACCACCACCACCCGAGACCACTGAATTTTTAAAGTTATTTTTCATATGTATTACAATTCACTGCTCCCCTGATTCACTGGCTGTCACAACTAATAAGGTCTCTAGGTCGGTAATAACCATGTAAGACTTAATGTTATTAGTCCTGTAATTGGTGCTAAGGGCCTTGTCTGTTCTCTGAATTTGTAAATCCTCACACACGAAGATTAGGACAACATACCCCTAAGCTGGAGGCTGCCACGGGTAGCTGGAGAGCAGCCTCAGCTGCCCGACTGGTGTGTGTTTCCTGCTAAGGCCTCCAGCTGGGCCTGCAGATATGCCCCGGGAGCATCTGTGAGACCCTCAGAGAGTTGGGAGAGTTGGGGAAAGAAGGGAGGGGGTACCTTGCAGAGCAGTGTGGCCTGGGTTGCCCTCATGACAAGCAGCTGCTGGTGGAGAGGGGAGTCTTATCTCCAGGGGGAAGGACAGCTCCTTCCCTGCCCCCTCCCCAGCCCATAGGCTCACAGCCCTGATGACCCTGAAGAGATAGCAGTGATGTCCTAATCAGATGGTCATGATGCTTCAGGCAGAGATTAGAGGTGACAGGAAATGCAGCTGAATTAGAAATGTCCTCCTCTGGCCTTATCTCAGGAAATGTCCCTGCTTCTCACCACAGGGGATCTTTTTTCACACATGGCTTGAGTGCCCATCAGAAAGCATTTACTGTGGGCTTGATGATTTTGGTGACTGTCACTGGTGTGTGAGCCAGTGGCTCCGCACCCTTTCTTCTCTCCCACCTGTGACGCTTTCAGCACTGCTCCAGCACCACTGCATACCGCTCTCCTGCCAGAGATTAGCATAGAAACTCCGCCAGCTTCTTTTTTCTTTTTCTTCTTTGTGGTAAAACACATATAACATAAAACTGACCATTTTAACCATTTTAAAGTGTTCAGTTTGTGGCATCTTGTTTATTCACTGTGCTGTGCTCCATCACCACTGTCCAGTTCTCTCTCTAGCCCCTGGCAACCATTAATCTGTTCTCTCGACATGCCTCTTCTGGACATTTCCTATAAATGGAATCATACAATATGTGGCCTTCTGTGACTGGCTTCTTTCACTTAGCATAATGTTTTCAAGGTTCATTCACATTGCAGCAGGAGACAGTCCTTTTTTATATATATATACACCAGGTTCTTACTAGTTATCTATTTTATACATATTAGTGTATATATTTCAGGCCCAATCTCCCAGTTCATTCCTGTTTGTGGCTCTATAATATTTCATCTGTATACATCACATTTTGTTTATCCATTGATCTGTTGGTGGACATTTTGGTTGTTTATTGTGAATAGTGTTATGAACATTTCTGTTTATGTTTTTGTTTGAGCACTTGTTTTCAGTATGTTGGGGTATATACCTAGGAGTGGAGTTTCTGGGTCATATGGTAATTCAATGTTTAACGTAACGAGGACCCACCAGACTTTGCCAACGTCTTTACATGTGCCAGTCCTTGTCTTCTTTTGAGAAAGGGGGCAGCCTGGTCCGAATGCCCACTCTAGGCTATGACTTTTGGCAGCCACTTTTGGAAAGTTTCTAGTTCCTAGCGCCTGGTCAGACACAGTGACATGAGTGGACACAACAAAGGAATCTATGGTGACAATGGAGTGATTTCTAATTGTTTTTAATGGTATAATCAGGTCTTAATCATTCACACATGTGCTGTCCTCCAAAGCTGCACCACTGGAGGGCTGCATATTTGTCCCTACGATGGAGCCAGTGCTCAGAATCTTGCTTCATCCTCCCTAGAAACAGTCTTCAGAGATCTTGCCTTGATAGTCATTCTTAGCTTTTAACATTAAATAGTATTCCCAACTGCATCACCAACCATCTTTGCCATTCTTAGCCCTATCTTTCAAGGTAAGAAAAAACATCAAATCTACCCACATAGGATAAAAATTTGCCACCTTGGGGGCGCATCAAAAGAATACGCTACAGGCTTTGAAAGCAGTTCCAAAGGAGAAGCTTCAGAAATGTTCTCAGCACGGGCAAGTGCGTTGTTGGAATATGTATATAGCCTCCCAAGGGGACTTCTTTGAAGGAGTCAGCACTCATTTGAATGTATAAATTCTGGTGTGTTCATTTAAAAGATCAGTCAGAAAGCCTTATAGGCATACAATAAAA
Source organism: Kogia breviceps (assembly GCF_026419965.1). NCBI lineage: Eukaryota > Metazoa > Chordata > Mammalia > Artiodactyla > Physeteridae > Kogia > Kogia breviceps. The sequence continues at coordinate 65,985,975 of NC_081310.1, read as the reverse complement.
AGATGATGTGAATGGTTGCTGAACTATATACAGCTCCAAGATATCAAGAAAGATATGCATTTTAGGAGTTTTAGGGAGACAAAGTCTAAAATATAACCTGGGATTGTGGTGGGATGGTTAACACAAAATAGTATTTTGCCCAACTGCTGGGGAGGAGAGGGATCAGTGGGGAGCATCCCCTCTTCATGAGGGTTAGTAGGGCAGTTAGGGTATTCCAACCATTGGTCTGGCTGGGAAGGGGACCATGTACAGAATGTCTGCTTTGATCATTCTCCATCTTTGGGGGCAATGTGAGAGGGAAGCTGGTGACCAGTATGTACAGGTGAACCGGTGCCTTGGTGAGTTGAATTTTTAAAAATTTAAAATAGCACATCTCTTGCTGTAGCCTGGACAACCCAGGGCTTCCCTTTAAAGGTTAAATATTTCAGCCAGCTTTGGAAGTCTGTCAGAGAACTCCAGGCAAAGCTCCTAGGCCAATGTTCTGGATATATTTCACCTATTGGATGGTAGTGTTTTTCTTCCTTGTTCAGAAAGCTAAGGGACTTCCCTGGTGGTGCAGTGGATGAGACTCCACACTCCCAATGCAGGGGGCCCGGGTTCCATCTCTGGTCAGGGAACTAGATCCCACTTCCATGCCTCAACCAAGAGTTCGCATGCCACAACTAAGGAACCCACATGGCACGACTAAGGAGCCCATGTACCGCAACAAAGGAGCCCGCCTGCCACAACTAAGGAGCCGGTGAGCTGCAACTAAGGAGCCTTGGAGCCTCAACTAAGGAGGAACCTGCAAGCCGCCACTAAGGAGCCTGCCTGCCTCAACTAAGACCTGGTGCAACCAAATAAATAAATAAATATTAAAAAGAAAAAGAAAGATAGCTGAAGTCAGCAGTGAAGGGGATGGAACTAAAGACATCTAGAGAGTGGCCTGGAGGGTCAGAGATGTGTGGTCTGGTTCTCATGAGATTTCAGAGGCACTTTGGAGGCTGGTGACACTGTCCTGTTTACAACCAGGCCCGAGAAGTGAATGACAAGGTCAGTGGAATTTCAAGAATAGACCCCTCTACCACTCCATCATCATAGTAAGTCACTCCAAGGTTTGAAGAATATCGCCCTCTGGGGAAATATTCTTCTGAAATCTCTTTCATGTCTTTGTCGCATTTATCCTGACAATCATTTACTTGGGGTCAGATACTGATGGGTTTGATAGCAAAGCAGGGAAGGATGCTACAGTGATTTTTTAAAAATTGTTTTTTATTGCTGTAAATGTGTGTGTGTTTGTGACATAAAATTTGCCATTTTAACAATTTTAAGTGTACAATTCGTGGCATTTAGGATATTCACAATGTTGTACAACTGTCTCTATTTCCAAAGCTTTTTCATCACCCCAGTAGAAACTCTGTAAACGTTAAGCAACAACTTCCATTCCCTGCTCCCCAAGCCCCTGATAACCTCAATCTACTTTCTATTTCTATGAATTTGACTACATAGATCCCTCATGTAGGTGGTACCTTTGTGTCTGGCTTATTTCACTTAGCATAATGTTTTCAAAATGCACTGTATTTCAGCATGACTCAGAACTTCTTTCCTTTTTATGGCTGAATAATATTCTCTTGTTTGGATAGACCACATTTTGTTTATCCATTCACCCATTGATGAACATTGGTGTTTTTTCCACCTTTTGGCTATTTTGAATAATGCTGTGATGAACATTGGTGTGTAGGTATCTGTTTGAGTTCCTGTTTTCAATTCTTTGGGGTGTATATGTAGGACTGGAATTGCTGGATCGTACGGTAATTCTATGTTTAACTTTTTGAGGACCTGCCCAACTGTTCCACAGTGGCTGTACCTTACTGCATTCCCACCAGCAATGTAGGAGGGTCCCACTTTCTCCACCTCACCAACACTTGTTATCTTCCATTTTACTGATTATAACTGCTAGTATGTGTGAAGTGTATCTCATTATGGTTTTGATTTGCATTTTCCTAATGCTTAATGGTGTTAAGCGTATTTTCATTTGCTTCTTGACCATTTGTGTATCTTCTCTGGAGAAATGTCTGTTCCAATCCTTTACCTGTTGTTAGGCTTTTTGTTGTTGAGTTTTAGGAGTTCTTTATAAATTCTGAATATTAAACTTTTATGATATGTGATTTGCAAATATTTTCTCTTATTCTGCAGATCTTTTCACTTTATTGATACTGTTCTTTGATGCATAGAAGTTTTAAATTTTCATGAAGTCCAATTTATATATTTCTTCTTTTGTTTTCTGTGCTTTTGGTGTCACATCTAAGAAGCTATTACCAAATGCAAGGTTGTGAAGATGTACCTCTAGTTTTCTTCTAAGAGTTTTATAGTTCTGGCTCTTATATTTAGGTCACTGATCCCTTTTGAGTTAATTTTTGTGTGTGGTGTGGAGTAGGGATCCAATGTCATTCATTTGCATGTGTAAATCCAGTTGTCCTAGCACCATTTGTTGACGAAACTGTTCTTTCCTCATTGAGTGGACTTGGCACTCTTGTCAAAAATCAGTTGGCCATAAATATATGAGTTTATTTCTGAACTCTAAATTCTATTCCATTGGTCTGTCCTAGTGCCAGTACTGCACTGATTTGACTGCTGTAGTTTTATATTAAAGTTTTGAAATTGGGAAATGTGAATCTCTGGTTTGTTGTTCTTCTTCAAGATTGTTTTGGCTCTTCAGGGCCTCTTGCAACTCCATATGAATTTGAATATAATCACTCTTGAACATGCCTTTTTATGGAGGTAAGTGCTGACTTCCGTTGGGTGCATGCCCAGAGGTAGAACTGCTAGACCACAGGGTGTAAGTATGCTAGGCTTTAGTGCACACTGCCGAACAGTCTTCCAGAGTGACTGTGCCAGTTTATTCTTCTACCAGCAGTGTATGTGTTCCAGTTACACAACATCTTTACCAACATTTTAGTAATGTCAATTTTTTGGGTAGAATTTTAGCCTTTCTGGTAGATTTTCCCAAAGTATGAGTCAAACACTGCTGTTATTCTTCAGTTCTTTGTTCAGGGGATCTTTCTCCTGGTGCCAGGACTTGAAAAGTGCTACTTGCTCCCTTCCCCATCAACGTGAGCCAGGGTCTTGCTCCAGAGGCTGGAGATCTGGCTGGTGGGCAGGCAGAATAGGCTGCATCTTCACAGTGCAAAAGCTCAACCTACGTGAGAGAACCTTAGGATTGGGAGTGTGCGTGTAGAGTTGCTAAAGGAAAATTGGTAACTGGACTCCATCCTGGCTGCAGCAGCCGGCCATATGAATTCCAGTGTGGATGGGACTTTTGGAGCAGTGCCCAGCCCCTGGGAGAGGTCAGTTCTTAGGTAACCATGCTTCACAAGAATGAAGAAGCTGGCCCAACTGTCCCGTTTGACCTTGGGCAATTTTTCTCAGAAGAGGCTCCTTTAGACACAGAGCCTGAGTCTGGAGAGGGTAATAGGTTTTTCCTAGCCCTACAGCACACCAGAGCTGGGGACTCGCAAGCCGATGTCTTATACTTGCCCAATTCTAAAGGCCCAAGACAATATAAATGTTGTTTCCATTTTCGGCTTGCTGGGTAGCTAAAGTCAAGTCATACAGTTCAGTAAACATTTACTGCAAGCCTCTGTGTACCAGACATTGAACCAGGCACCTAGGGAGCTACAAAGGACAGGATGAAGTTCCTGACTCTTAAGTTCTTCGTCGTCCGATAGTGGAGGAAATACTTGCACACATCATTGCAATGAAAGGAGAACGGGATCTGTGCTTAGTGAGGGAAATACGTAATTTGCTTGGAAGCTGAAGGCGTGAATGGTCTGAGGATTGGACTGGCTTCCTGGAGGAGTTGGCATTGGCCTTAGAGGATGAGTAAGGTTTTGTTGGGCAGAGACAGGGTAAGGGAACTCTAGGCAGAGAAACAGAAAAAGCAGAGGTGAAGGTGAGCTATCTCGGACATTTGGAGAAAAACAAGTATAGTCAGATTACTGGACGGTGACATGGAGTTCCCTAGGTGCCAGCCTGGGGGAGGTGGGTTTTATTCTGCAGAAACAGGGAGCCCTTGCAGGGTTTGCAGGTGGAAGATTGATTCAGTGTTGTTCCTGACTGGAGAGCGGCAGGGAGACCATGGGACTGCCCCTCCCCGTCCTGACTCTGCTCCTGCACACCCATGCACGTGCACGTGCAGACACACACACAGAGGTAGTACAGACATCAAGGCAGACATACATACCCACAAACATGCATGTAGGAACCAGGACAAACACACGCATGAGACTAAGAGACCCACACATCAAACATATATCATAACTTACACATATTTGCACTCACATACCTCCACAATGATACCAACCTATAAACCCGAGGAGACACACATCCCATACTACAGATGTGAACTGGAACACCTGTAGACATGCACAGACAAATACCCACACATAATGCGTCACACTAACAGCGTAAGTCGCACGCATATGCTGCTAGACAGACAGATACTCATAGTCCTACACATAAGCCCACCAAGCCAGGCAGGTAGGCATGCACTTAGATATGCATACACTGAGACACCTTCACACACACACGGCCGAGTAAAGTGTTCTCACACTCACTGGGGCGTACACGGGGTGACCAAAACCCCTCCCCGGGTGTGCGCCTTCACACAGACTCACAAACGCACACTCACACATAGGCACAACCACAAACAGATCCAGGCAGCAGTCACAGCGCAGCAGAGATGGACCACAGACCTGGGTGGTACAATCCTAGGCCACGCTGCTCTGTGGACACCTGCCATTCTCATCCCAGGCTCACTTCTGAATGATTTGCTTCCTGCCGGCCGCCTCCAGCCTTGTGTGATCCTGGGGTGTTGGCACTGGACAAGCCCTCGGAGTTGCTCTTAGCCCACCTCCTGCTCTTAGCCCACCTCCTGCTCCGTGCAGGGGTTTCTACCGCTCCTCTGTTGGGGGTCACCCAGCTATTGTTTAACCACTTTAGATGAAGTACTTCACGACAGCAAGTTTCTGGTTATAGTAGAATTTGCTTTTCATTCTGGAAAATGGGGATTATGTCCCTAGAGATGAGACTGGACCCTTAGCCACAACAGCTAAAGTTAACAAATGCGGTTTGAGGGCCTCAGGCTCACCCAGCCCCTCCCTGTCCCCTCCATCCTATGGACAGTCCCTTGGCCACACTCTGGCAAGGTCACCAGTCCCCCGGATCATTTCGTTGCTGATCTGCTCTGATGTGGAAGAGTGGCACACCTGTCCTCTTAGGAGGGGGCTGTGGGTGATGGGGGAGTGATCCTGAGTTAGGGAGCAGGACTCGGCTGCCCCGCCTAGGATGGGACAGAACTCTACCCCAGGCACACCAGGCCAGCTGTTGTTACAGCCGTTCTGGGCTGATGTGGGCCGTCCTCTGCAAATGTGACCCACATTCTGGCGGCCAGCCCCGCAGCTCTCTGCCCTCTACTGCATTCCTCCCCTCTGGCTGCCAAGCCTCCCCACTCGCTGCTCTCTGCTGGGCCATCGCTCTGGGCTGAGAAAGGGGCTTCTATCTGTGGGTGGCTCTGAGGGATTGGCCAGTGTGGCTACCTCCATGAGAAGAGCCAAAGACACTCTACAGCAGTGGATGGTGGTGGGGGGGGGAGTGGCTACCTTCTGGGTGCACCCCCAATCTGGACACTGGCCTGATTTTCTCAGAGTCTTGCCTCCCTTTATTCCTCTTCATTGTGGGATAAATCTGACCTCTCCATTAACCCCTCCCTACCCTGCTGAGATGGAGAAGGGGCTACCTCTGCCCCACACCTGAGAGGTACCCCTCTACTGCAGCACTGAACCTCAGGCCAGCACCTTCCACTCTGGCTGTGCCTTTCTCAACTATCCTTCCCATACTCTTGCAACCTCCACTAGCCCCGTGTTCATTACAGGCAAGAGAAAGGGCTCAACAGCAGCCCCTGGGAAAAGGCCAGGCTGGGGGCAAGGTGTGGGGCTGGGGGGAGCCAGGGCCACAGGGCTGGGTTATTGACTTGATGCTCAATACAAGGCAACAGTGTGATGTGATGGTCAAAGGCAATGACAGACTGGCTTCCCCAGAGGGAGGGCAGCATCCAGGACCAGGGCTGCCCTGTGCTGCATGCTAGGGATGGCACCATAAGTACAAGAATACTTATTCTTGTTAACAAAAGTAATTTATGTTCTTTGCAGAAATTTTACAAAATATAATTAAGCACAAAGCAAAAAAATGCAAATTATCTATAGTTTTACTACCAAAGATAGCCATTCTTATCCTATTTTTGTAATCTGCCTTTTTTCACTTAATTTTTCATATTATTAAAATATTATTCTACCGTATTTCATCATTTTAATAGCTATGTAATATTTCATTGCTTATGGTAGTAGTAAGAATCCAAGCCTTTTTATTTTAAGCATTTACCATATCTATCAGACACTGTCATCATTGAATCTTTGTAACTTGAGATTGATACTTTTATTATCCCAGTTATACAAATAAGGAGAGTGAGGCACAGAGAGGCTAAGTAACTCGCCTAAAGTAACGCAGCCAATAAAATGGCAGAACCAGAACCCTTGTTTCCATACCCTACACCGTGTCAAACCATGGACATGCCATAGTCTAACCTTTCCCCTAGTGATGGCTGTTTAGGATGTTTCTAATTTTTTACCTTTATAAGCAATGTTCTGATGAACATTTGTGTGACTTATATATTCTAATTATCCTTGATTATTTACTTAAGGTCTACTCCCAGAAATGGAATTTATGGAACAAAAGGCATAAACATGTTAAAGACTTTTGAATGTATTTCCAAGCTTTCCTCCAGAAAGATGTTATCAAGGTACACTTTCACCAGCAGGATAGGAGAGCTGGGCCTTACAGTTTGAGGAAAAGCCTGACCCTCTGAAGTTTGGCCCTCGTAGGGGAAGCAGGACGGTGCAATGGCTTGAAATAGTTTCATGAGGAGCGGTTGAAGGGACTCGAGGTACTTTGCCTGGAGATTTAGAGTGTTGGAGGGAGGGCACACTCATGGCTACCATCAAATGTGTGATGGCTGTCAAGTGGAAGAGAGACAGGTTTGTCCTGAGGCCCTGGAGCATAAGTGGACCAGTGGGCTGAAGCTGGGGTTTACAGAGAACCAATTGTTCTGTGCGGGGCCAGCACAGAACGATGTGGATGGGCACGGTGGGTGTTGAGTAAATGTTACATGACCTGCTGCCGTCCCTGGCTTGGGTTTCATGGCGGGGGGAGGCAGTACCACCCACTCCACACCGTGGTCCCCCACAATCGTCACCTCCCTGAATCTTACCTGGGGGGATCTGCTACACATTCCACTCCTGCCTCGGGGAGCCTGGCCCCGCCTGGCACCCCTCTCTGTCTATCCCCTTGGAGCCTGAGCAGCACAGCCTGGCTTGTGTCATGGGCCACACAACTCCTCCATTATGCATGAGGGAATCCAGCAGTGAGCGAGTGAGCGAACGGGTTGAGGGTATGAGTGGTTATTAATAAACAAGTGTATTGTGGGGCATTCCATTCACGGCCCTCTCTGAGGACGTGGTGGGCTTGAGATAATAAAGCCCTGTTTATGCCACAGAGGGCTGGGGAGGTGGCCAGTGGGAGGTGGCAAGGAGTAGGGAAGCCAGGAGTTATTTTGATTCCACGGAGGGCAGGGCTGCTGTGTTTGCTCTGAGGCCAGTATCCAAGGGGAAGGGCTAGCTGGGATTTTGCTCAGTCCTACATCTGCCCCCTTGGGATGGCCTGGGGTCTAAGGAACGCCTAGCTTTCCATCCCCACCTATCGTCATGGAGGGAGACTGAGAAGATGCTGCATGAACTGGCCACGACTCCTTCAGGACAGAGCTAGGAGGGTCGACTCTACCCTACCCCTGGGCTTCCTATCCTTACCTCATTCCTCCTTCCAGGTGAGTCCTACCACTTTGGCCTCAAAAATCTCCAAAGTGGCGTGTGTGTTAGAATTGTGAATGGTTTCCTGATGATGCTGGAGTTGTGTCTGTGTACAAGATCTGCAAGAAGCTTCCTAGCCAGAGAGTGGACCCGTTTGGTGTTAGAATCAGGAAGGTGAAGCAAGCAGGCTAGAAGGGAGAGAAGCGATTGTGCTGAATGAACTGAAATGGAGGAGGAAGAGAGGCAAGGGCGAGGGTAGGCAGCAGAGCTTTGGTCTGAGGGGCGGGGGGTGTCTGGGAAAGGGAGATGCTGAAGAGCTTTTTTTTTTTTTTTTTTTTTTTTAATTTTATTTTTTTATTTTATTTTATTTTTTTTAAACATCTTTATTGGAGTATAACTGTTTTACAATAGTGTGTTAGTTTCTCCTTTGCAACAAAGTGAATCAGTTATACATATACATATGTTCCCATATCTCTTCCCTCTTGCGTCACCCTCCCTCCCACGCTCCCTATCCCACCCCTCTAGGTGGTCACAAAGCTGATCTCCCTGTGCTATGCGGCTGCTCCCCACTAGCTATCTAATTTACATTTGGTAGTGTGTATATGTCCCTGCCAGTCTCTCACTTCGTCCCAGCTTACCCTTCCCCCTCCCCATATCCTCAAGTCCATGCTCTAGTAGGTCTGTGTTTTATTCCCGTCCTATCACTAATCTTGAAGAGCTTTTTGGCAGAGGGAGGACTAGGGCCCGTGGACCTAATTACAGAGCCCGCATTAACTCTGTGACTCGGTCCTCTCCTCTGTTAGTCTTCCCTGAGTCTCTCCCTTTCTTTCCTTCAGCCCTTTACTCTGGGCTCCACCAGCCCAAAGCAGCCTTCTCTCTGTATCCCGGCCTGTCTCAGTCTTGGCATCTCTGGATCTCAGGTCAGGAATGCACAAGCTGCTGGTTGGGAAGAAGCGAGAATTAGGCCATTGTGCTCTCAGCTGGCTTCCAGGGATGGAGAGCAGGTCCTGGTTCAGGGGAGTCTTGGTTCCCTATCACGTGGTGCGGAACCGGAGCAAGGGGGAAGTCAGCTGCGGGGGTCACCTGTCTCCATCAGGAGCTGATGGGGCTCCCTTTGACCTTTGGAAGCAGCCTGGCTGCGAGCTGCCTTGAGTTAGGAAACCCTTTCATCTCAAGCAACTCTGTCTGAGAGATGTGTGCTTGTTTGGTTGTGAAATGGGAAGGAAAAGGAAGGTGGTGGAGGGGGACGGTCTGTCCTGCCCTCCTCATGGGTGCAGGGCTCCCTGTGGCAGGGATTTGGACCCAGTGACTTTAACTTTTTGTTTGGATTAAGGATCCAGTGACCCCATTTAACCTGGGAAGGTTTGAGGCTGCATTAGGGCCAGAATGGGCTGATTCTAGGCTATTGAGCCATCACAACCCTGCCTCAAACCAGGAAGGGACAACCTCCCCCAAAGCAGGGGGGACCTCCCCCTAAGACTCGGAGCCGTGCAGGCTGCTCCCTCACCCGTGTGCACAAAGCGAACAGGACAGGCTCTGTGAGCACAACGCATCCCTGGTGTCGCAGGCCCCGGCCCTGGCCTCAGTGCGGTGGGCGATGAGCAGAGGACGATGTTCCTCCCGGGCTCTGCACTCCTGCAGGCGCTGTGGACACTCGCTCCCCTTCCGCCTCCCACAGTCTGAAGAAACAGTGACTATTTTTAGAAGCATCTGCTTGCTCTTGGGAGCACTGTTTTTGGTGATTTATCTGCTCTGCTGGATGCTCTTTTACTTAGTGAGGACGTGAGAGCTGGAGAAAGAGCTGGAGGTGGGGTGTAGGGGTGTGTGTGTGGTCAGTCCAATGGGAGTTGGCCCGGCTGGGCACCTGGCCTGGAGGAATGACCCAGTGTCCTCCACCAAGCTTTTTGGGGGTTCCTACTGGCTATGTTTATGGTTGTCAGTTGCTGTGGGAGGTTTCTGGAAGGTCCAGGAGCAGAGACAGGGGCCTTCCTCATAGAGGCAGCAGGCTGAGTCACGCTGTGGGCGCGCTGCTCTCTGCGGCTGCCGTGCTCTCAGTGTACCAGGAGGAACTGGTAAGGTGGCCTTCCCTGGTGATGGGGACACCATTAACAGCCGTCACAGTGGCGACCGTTCATTGAGAGCATCCCCTGGGATCGGCACTGCTGGAGCCTTGACCTCTGTCATCTCCTGTAACTCTCCCAACAACCTGTGCGGTTCTCTGCTGGCATCCAGAGGAGTGAAGCACGTTGCCCAGTGTCTCACTGTCCGCCCTGGCTCAAGAGCCTGGCCTCGAGCCCTTGTGCTGTGCCGCCTCCCCAGCAGAAGGCAACAGCATGTGTTATTTTGGTGGCCGCAAGGACTGAGTTCAGATGCACGGATATTTCCTGACAGTAAGAGGGAACTGTGTGGAATGTTCTTCCTTAGCGATCTTTGAGAAGCATCCAGCTCTTCAAGACAGGGAGGGGGCCTTCCTGCAGACCAGACTCTGGATTGATGACCATTCGATGGATTTTCTTTCTTGGGGTTTTGGCAGCTCTGTTTCCTGGACCCCTGACCAGTCCCTGAAAGATGCCAGCTCGTGTGTCAGTAATACGGGTGTCAACGGCCAGCGGCTTCTGGCCGCATCAAGTGCCCAACTGGGGTTTGGGATGTGGAAAGGCTAGGGAGACTGGATAATTCCCTAGGCCCCAAGAGGAAGGCTGAGAGAGGGGAGCTGCTCCTGGGAGCCCTGGAGCGGCCTGTGGGTTAATGGACTCCCAGGCAGATGTGCCTTGCTCACCCAGAAAGCAGTACTTATCTTTGCCAGGGCCCCTGTTCCTGGGCCTCCCCACACAGGACACAAGCGTCTGTAGTGGATCCATGTTTAGCGACGGCAGCTGGGGCCTCTCCAAGCCGACTCAGTGTAGGGGCCAGAGCAAAGGTCTCCCTAGTGAGATCCGTGAGCATCTGGGCAGGGATGGGGGCTCCTTTTGGCAACCAGCTACAGGGCTGCTTACGCAGTTTCTGCCCCTCTGTCACGCTGATCTGTACCATGGAGCAGCCTCAGAAGAATGGGGGTGCTGTCTCTCCTCCCCTGATTTGCTGCCGTGAGGAGCGGGTACAGCACCCTTGAGGCAGTGTGGTAGAATGGTCAGACGTGTGGGTGGTGGAGCCAGACTGTCTGGAGTCCAGTCCCAGTTCTGCTCCCAGCTGGGTGACCTCCTGGCTTCCTTGTCTGTCGAGTGTGATATTAATAGCACCTGCCTCTTGGTCTTTGTGGAGATAAATGAACAAATCCATGAAATCATTTAGCACAGGAGGAAGGAGGAGGAGGGTCCCTCTGTCCAGGGCCACGTGGCCACATCGGTCCCTCTCGCAGGCCCAGACTGTCTTACGCTGGGCCAGGCCTACGTCGGGGGCTGTCCTTGCCAAGTGCTGGTGGTTCTGTCCCCTGCTGCTCACCTTGGCTCAGGTGAAGGAACCCAGCAATCTCCTGGCTGCTTCCTGCCGCCACCCCCTTTAGCTCTGGGAGCCAACACTAGGTTGGACGCTCAAGGTTCAGGTCTCCTTGACCCCTGCCTTTGGCCCCATTTACTCGGGGTCTCTGGAGGTGAGAGTCCTCCTCTGGTTTATGCCAGGTTTCTGACTTCATGGGTCTTCCTCACAGCTCACCTGTTACCAGCACTTCGGGGACCTGGGAATCGAATCATGGCTTTCTTCCGTCCCCTCTCTGCCCTGTGCCAGGTTCTCCAGGGCCCTGCCTACAGTTCTAACCCACCGTCCTGCACCCACCTCCCTCCCTACGCCTTTCTGGCTCCTGGTCCTGATTGCATCTGCCCCAGATCCTGCCTTTTCTCTGCCAGCACCCTTCTCCCCTTCCCACCTCTGTCTTGTCCCTGGTCTGAACCTCACCCAGTTTATACTTCTCATGGATTCCGGTACACTTTGCATATGCCTAAAGCAAACATCTGTTGACATTTAAAAGTACCTCAAGGCCCACATTTTCATTTCCGTGTGAACACAGCATACTCTCTTTCTGGTATGCGAAACTTAAAAGAGGCTCCTGTGATGGAGCCAGCCCACATTTATAATCACTTTTGAAAAGGAGAGGTAACTTTCCGTTTTGCTCTGGACTGAGCAGGGTCAGGATGAAGAGGTTGGGTGGAGGAGGGTGGCATGATGCTCTCTGGCTGCCCTCAGGCACTGCCCTGTCCTTTCTTTTTTGCCCTGTGCTTTTGATGTTTGTCCTCATTCAGTTCCTTCAATAATCTGAGGAGGCAGATACCACAATCCCCATTTTATAGATGGGGAAACAGAGAGGTTAAGTGACTTACCTAAGGTCACACAGTGATTAAGTGACAGAGTCAGAATTTGAGTGTGGGTCTGTTTAATTCTCCAGGAATCATGCAGCCTCTAGAAGAAGGTGGGTTGGATAGGGGATGTTAATGTAGACATAACTGAATTTTGATTACCCTGGAGCTGGATTTTTGACCCTGAGCAAATCCAAGCATGCTGTTCATGTCCCTTCCTTGTAACTCTCCATCCCTTCTCTGTGGACCTCCCTGAAGGGAGGAGGGGAGACCCCAGCCTCCCATTGCTCTCTGTCAGCCTCCAGGTTAGACCAGGAGTGTGGGGACACTGCTGAAGCTGTGAGCTTCCCAGAAGTCACATGTCCCTGAGAATAGACTATATTTTGCCGGAAGAAGGGAAAAGAAAAATAGGTCTGGAAGTGCCTGAATAATACAGTAATAGAAAGTTGAAGTGCTTCTCCTCCCTAAAAACAGGCTGTGAATGCAAAATTCTTGCAGATTGTCCAGGAGCGCTGAGTGTGGGCACCTGTACAGTCCATAAATATCACTGCTCCCAGTCTCCAGGCTCTGGGCTCTCCTTGGAGCTTTCCCATTCCCCAAGCCTCTTAGCTCCCCTGCTGGGGGCTCTTTGTAAGGGAAGATGTTAAGTGGCAGGGTAATGGGCCTAAGCACACACTAAGAGCCAATGGTAGGGACCAGCCACCCAGTTCCCCCCTCCGCAAATTCTCAACCAAGACAGGATGTTATTAACTAGTTCTGAGGAAGCATTTGGAATTCTACTTCCATCAGCCTGAGGAGAGGTCTGATGGGGTCTTTGTCTGCCTGACTCTGAAATTCTGGGGTTAGTGGGGAGAGGTGGAGGGAGGAGGGGTCTGTAGGTCTCTTAGACTCAGCACAGAATTGTCTGGTAAATACACAATCATTTGGGATGTATTTATTGTCTTCCTTCCTGAGCCTTTAAGATTTGCCTCCTAAATTACTACTAAAGCATGTGACTTTCTTACCCAAGCTCTTTTTTTTTTTTAACTTTTAAAATAAACTGTATTGAGGTATAATTTCCATTCAATAAAATGTACTCATTTTGAAGGTATAGTCAGATGAGGTTTTTTTTAAAATAAATTTATTTATTTATTTTTGGCTACATTGGGTCTTCGTTGCTGCACATGGGCTTTCTCTAGTTGCGGCGAGTGGGGGCTACTCTTCATTGCGGTGCACGGGCTTCTCATGGCAGTGGCTTCTCTTTATTGAGGAGTACGGGCTCTAGAGCTCAGGCTCAGTAGTTGTGGCACAAGGGCTTCGTTGCTCCGCAGCATGTGGTATCTTCCCAGACAAGGGCTCGAACCCATGTCCCGTGCATTGGCAGGTGGATTCTTAACCACTGCACCACCAGGGAAGCCCTGTCAGATGAGTTTTGATCAATGTATAGACCCATGTAACCGCAACTCCAATCAGGATATAGATTATTTAATGTCCCCTAAAAATTCCCTCATCCCACTTTCAGTTTCCCTCCCGGCCCTGGCCCCAGGCCACCTCTGAGGGCTTTCTGTCATTGTGGATTGTTTCTGCTGTTCTAGATATCTGTATATTTGTATATAGGCTGGTCTCTTTGTGCCAATTCTAGGGATTGATAAGCCTCAGGGGAGAGTAAGAGTGATTTGATTTCCCCAGGTCTCTGCACCCTCTCAATCCTTCCCTGAGCCCTTCAGCCTGTTTTTGCCCTCGTTTGTGGACACAGATACCTTGACAGGAGAAAGACACTCCCTTCCCTCTGCTTTAGCAGTGAGTCTAGGGAAACCGGAGGGAGAGGAGATTTTGGGGAATTCTGGCAGTGGCTGAAGAACTCAGGATGTGGAGGATTCTGTTCTCAACCATGAGGTTGATGTGGGACCTGGGTTGGCAAGCCTGCGAGGCTAGGGCTGGGGCAGCAGGAGGCTGTCCTCTCTCCTGCTGCGGGCTTTGCTGCCACTGTTGCTGTCATTCTTTGCATCGAAGTGGGTTCGAAAGCTGCTGTCCTGGGGAACATTCACCCTGGAGTTCCAGGGTCCTTTTGAGTGAATTGAGGGGCAGGGAGGCACAAGATGCAGACTTCAGAGGGCAGCTTCTGTCAGGGTGCTGGAGTGAACAGGCCAGCTCCTCACACCCTGGTCAAGCCCAGCCTGAGGGCTCTGGCACTGAGGTGTGTGCGTGTCCTGCCCAGCAAGGAGGTACCAGAGGACAGGAAGCAGGGGGCTTGGGGCTGATCAACACCACGCTTTTCGGCTTGTGCTTAGGTCTGCAGCTCACCCTGTCCCTGGGCAGGCAGGAAGGGCAGCAGACAGGACTGACTCTTACATGGCAGTCGCGATCCTAGGTGGCAGCCTGCTGGAGAAGGACACATTGCTAAAGATTTGCTACAGTTTGCCTAACCTTTCTGGAATTCAGTTGACCCATGCTACAAGTGGGCCTATTTGAGGATATTTTAAGGTTGCTTTCAGCCCTTGGGAAAAAGGGATACAAACTAAAACCAGGATATTGTCATTATAGTATTTTTTTTATCATCATCATCATTATTATTACTTCATTATGGTAAAATGTATACAACATAAAATTTACCATTTTAACCATTTTTAAGTGTACAGTTCAGGGGCATGAAGTACCTTCACTTTGTTGTGCAATCATCATCACTATCCATCTGCAGAACTTTTCATCCTCCCCAACTGAAACTCTATACCCATTAAACACTAACTCCGCATTCCCCCGCCTCTCCCAGCCTCTGGTAACCACCATTCTACTTTCTGTCTCTGTGAATTTTGACTACTCTAGTAATCTCATGTAAGTGGAATCAGTATTTGTGTATCTGGCTTCTTTCATTTAGCATAATGTCTTCCAGGGTCCTCCATGTTGTAGCAAGTATCAGAATTCCGTTCCTTTTTAAAGCTGACTGTTATTTCATTGTATAAATAGAGCACATTTTGTTTATCCATCTGTCAATGGCTATCTGGGTTGTTTCTACATTTTGGCTATTGCGAATAATGCTGCTGTTACGAACATTTGTGTGTAAATATCTGTCTGATCATCATGGTATTCAAATGCTCAGCAATCCCTTCTAGCGTCTCCTCTTGCTTAAACCTACTGCCACCCGAGGCCTGGGAGAGGGATACATTTCTCTTTCCTAGCCTGCCGCCCTATCCCTTCTCACTTAGTGCCTATGACAAATGATGCACTTCAAGCACTTCAGTCTTGGATGGGTATTTGGGAGCTCAGGTTTCCCAGGCAATGGAGTCGAGTTCCTTTCTTTAGAAGACATCTTTTTAGTGTGTCTTAGTTACTGTTGTCCACAAGCTAACTTCTGGAGTTTGATTCCACTAAGCTTCTTAATACTAGAATACAATAGAACATCTTTGTTCCATTAAGGGAAGAAAAGAAACTAAATTTTATCCCGCATCTACTATGTGCTAGGTACCGCTTGAGGTGCTGTCACAGTAGTATAAGCTTCACTTCCTTTGCCTCACTGGGACGGCCCTGTGAGGTAGGGACAAAGCCTGAGTTTTTTTTTTTTTTTTTTTTTTTTTTTTTCCGGTATGCGGGCATCTCACTGTTGTGGCCTCTCCCGTTGCGGAGCACAGGCTCCGGACGCGCAGGCCTAGCGGCCATGGCTCACGGGCTTAGTTGCTCCGCGGCATGTGGGATCTTCCCGGACCAGGGCACGAACCCGTGTCCCCTGCATCGGCAGGCGGATTCTCAACCACTGCGCCACCAGGGAAGCCCAAGCCTGAGTTTTAAGGGTAAGGAAGCAGAGGAGAGGCAGAGAGGTTAAGTTACTTGCCCAAGCTCACAGAGGCCAACATTCTTTCTATATACCACCTAAATACCACCCTGACCTTTCAAATGCCAGAGGTATTTCCTGGATCTTTTCTTTTATAACGGAAGTCCACGTCTGGAGTGCCCCCTACGATTTGAAAAGAGTAACCCCTTTGGGCTTCCTTGCCCTAGTTCTGTAAAAGGTGGAATTATTAATCAAGGTTTTGTTTATTTTTCAGAATGTACAAGAGTAGAGACAGTAGTATCATGAATTCCCATGTCTCCATCACCCAGCTTCAACAACTATGGACACTTGGCCAATCTTGTTTCATTGATCAGGTTCCTCTTTTTGATCTGTGGGGTCCTCCCAAGTGGAGTGGCAGCAGTTGGTGTTTTCTGGAAGAGGGAAGGGGAATCGGTAGATCTGGGCATCATGAAGCTAAATCTGTTCCCAGCTGGAAGAGTGTTAATTGCCACCGGTTGGAATCCTCTCTGATGGTTCATTATTCGGCTGGGTACTGAACACCATCCAGGAGGCAGGGGGAGGGGGAAAAATCTTTTGAGAAGCCTGGCAAGTCCTGGCAAGGTGGTGTGTAGAGAGGCTTCCCTTTCTTAGAGCATTTTCCTTCTTCTGTTTGATTTTATTGGAATTTTTCTGAGTAGGAGGAGAGAAGGTTATGTGAGGATAACCATTCCCTTAGGGGAACAGCCAAGGCAGTCTTAGGATGGAGCGGGGACCATTGGGAAATAAGCTTATGGCCTCTTCAACTAGATTTATTTAACAAACATTTTAATTTTTTTTTTTTTTTAAATATCCACCATGTGCAAGGCACTGCGCTAAATGCTGGGAATCCAACTATGTAATGTTGATATCTGCTCTCGAGAAATTTGTGGTCCACAAAAATGACAGCTAGTAACAACTAACGTGTGTGTGCCAGACACTTTATGTGCTTTATGTACATTGTCTGATTATACCCCCCAACACACTCTGTAAGATGGGTACAATTGTGTCTATTTTGTAGACAAGGAAACTGGGGTTCACTGCCTCCCACGTAGCTGGCGGGGGGCGGGTGGGGCTGATTGTGTTTGTGCTGCCCCATCTGAGCAGAATGAGGAGTTCAGGCACAGGTGGGAGAAGGTAGAGGGGGCCAGGGACTGTCTCTTGAGCTGCAGGAACGTGCGTATATAAAACCCCGCGAGGGCTTCCCTGGTGGCGCAGTGGTTGGGAGTCCGCCTGCCGATGCAGGGGACGCGGGTTCGTGCCCCGGTCCGGGAAGATCCCACATGCCGCGGAGCGGCTGGGCCCGTGAGCCATGGCCGCTGAACCTGCGCGTCCAGAGCCTGTGCTTCGCAGCGGGAGAGGTCACAGCAGTGAGAGGCCCGTGTACTGCAAAAAAAAAAAAAAAAAAAAAAAGATTTAAAAATAAAATAAAAATAAAACCCCACGAGATGTGCTTTCTCATACGATTGGGGGCAGCCAAATGGTAGGTATATTTTTCCTCTCGACTTTACAGAGGACTGTGGGATTTATTTTTATTTTGAAGACAGGGAAGTTCTTTGGGAGGAGGGGAAGGGTGAAGACTGGAACTTCAGAAAGAGTTCTTTCCTGAGGCTGCAGAAAGGGATGGAGAGAAGAGAATGAGCTAGGTTTGTTCTGTTTTTATTTTTATTTTTATTTTTTATTTTTTTTGTGGTACGCGGGCCTCTCACTGTTGTGGCCTCTCCCGTTGTGGAGCACAGGCTCCGGACGCGCAGGCCCAGTGGCCATGGCTCACGGGCCCAGCCGCTCCGCGGCACGTGGGATCTTCCCGGACCAGGGCACGAACCCGTATCCCCTGCATCGGCAGGCGGATTCTCAACCACTGCGCCACCAGGGAAGCCCGTTCTGTTTTTATTTAAAAGAAGATTTGGCATCTTTCAAGGGAGAGGAGTTGTGGAAATGAGAGAAGTGGTTTTAAGTATAACGAAGGGACAGTTTCTGATCTGGTTTGACTTAGTCCAGATATCAGATGGTTTAGGGTTCTAGTGGGATGGGCCCTCAGTCACAAGAGCAGCTGGTGGTAGCATTCCTCTGTTTCTAGGATGAAGTCGGCTGGGTGTGCCCAGTTTCTTTCGCATGGAGGCCTGCTTTGAGTTTGAACATATTTTCTAAGGTTGCATCAGCAAGTACCTCTGTAGCAGGGGGCAGTAAATTATTTATTTTAAAAGAAAACCTATGACTCTCTTTTCCACTCATCCCAGGAAGCCCCTCATCCTTACCCATGTTTAAGCTGTAACCTATAGTGTAAGATAAATGTAGAAAGCTCTGCCTGCCTGACCAAAAAGAAATATGAAACGTTGAAATCAGAGTCCCAGGCTAGGATCTCTTTTAAGGAAAGGAAAATGTTTATTATTAGCATTTAAATTTAATTTTTAATTCATTTTTTTAAAGTTTTTTTTTTTTTTTTTTTTTTTTTTTTTTTTTTTTTGCCATGAGGTGGGGCCAGGTGCCATCTGGCTCAGAGGCAGGAGAATGGAACATCTCAAGTTCCTTCCAGGTGTGTGATTTGTTTTTTTTCTAGTTTTCCCCACTCTGAGTTCCCAGGTAACATAGAAGCAAGATTTTATGCAGGATCAGCTTCAAATAGAACCCAGGAGAATATCCCATCTTCAATTCAGCTTATCATCTCCATTTGCACCTTGCTGACAGAGAGAGGAAATAGGTGAAAGTGGATGAGGACACCTCTTTTAGGAATTGAGCGCTTCCAAACCAGCAGGAGAAAAGCGTGTCTCCACTCAGAATAAATGGCAAGAGTGATGCTGCCTGCCCTCCAGGAACTGCAACTCACAAATGCTGGTTGCCCTGGATACGAGCAGCTGAGGCTCCCTTGGGGCAGTGGTGGCAGTGGAGGCCTCAAGGCTGTTGCAGTGATACAGGGCTTGGTGTCGGTGTGTTCTCCATGATGGCGCTTCAGCGTGATGGGCAGGGACCAGCTTTGCCTGAGCTGCCACCGTGGCTCCTCTAAGGGCCTCAGGTGGTCCAGCCGGGAGCGGAGGAGGGGGGGGCGCGGCGGTGCACCTGAGGTAGGCTACACCTGTGTGGAGCTGCTGCACTTTAAGTGGCAGGTAGGGTTTAGGGTTTGGGCCCTGTCCTGGAGGCTGAAAGGAGGTATCAGAGGAAGGGGAAACATAGTTTGTGCCATCAGGGAGCTCCTGGTATGAGAGGGGAAAAGCCCCTGCACTCAGTGGGCTCCCAGTTTGATGGGGACAACCAGATGCACAGGAAGACACAGGGTAGGGGACAAAGAGAGAGAAGGAAAAAGCCATGGCTTCCTTATTTTAAGCCCTCCAGTGGCCTCCCTTCATGCTTCCCATAAAATCAGACTCACCTCCATGGTGTACTCAGTACTGTACATGGGCCCTTCCCACCCGTTCCTCCCCCAGGCTCCCTGGTTTCTGCCACACTGGGCTCTGGGCTCTTCCTCAGGATTCCAGCTGGCTGCTGCCTTGGGGCCCTTCCTTGCTATTCCCTTGGCCTAGAGCTGTTTCCCCCATCACCTCCTCCTCCTTCACCTTATTCAGGCCTCTGCTTTGATATCATTTCCTGACCACCCTGTATCAAATCAGCCCTTCCTTTCTTCCCACACCCCTCACTTACCCTCTTCCCCTGCTCTCCTTTTCTTCACAGCATTTGTGTATTTACCTGTTCACTGTTTGATTGCCTGCCTCCCCTCCTGGAAGGTCTGCTCCTCCAGAGCTGGGACAATGTCTTGTTTACCCCTGAATCCCATTGCTGAGAGCATCGCCTGGCACATGTGAAGCACTCAATAAATATTGGATGACTAAGTGACAAACTGTGTCGCTCAGAGGATTGTATTCGATTCTGTGAGAATGTTTACAATGTGCTTTTATATTACTCCACCAGTTGTAAAGAGAAAAAACTTCTGTAAGCCAGAAAAAGAAAGACAAATGCCATAGGATATCATGTGTATGTGGAATCCAAAATATGACACAAATGAACTTATCTATGAAACAGAGTCACAGACAGAGGACAGACTTGTGGTTGCCAAGGGGGAGGGGGGTGGGGGAGGGATGTATTGGGAGTTTGAGATTAGCAGATGCAAACTATTACATATAGAACAGATAACAAGGTCCTACTGTTTAGCACACAGAACTATATACAATCTCCTGGGATAAACCATAATGGAAAAGAATATGAAAAAGAATGTATATATATGTATAAATGAATCACTTTGCTGTACAGCAGAAACTAACAACATTGTAAATCAACTATACAATACTTTTTTTTTTTTTTTGTGGTATGCGGGCCTCTCACTGTTGTGGACTCTCCTGTTGCGGAGCACAGGCTCCGGACGCACAGGCCCAGCGGCCATGGCTCACGGGCTTAGTTGCTCCGCGGCACGTGGGATCTTCCCGGACCGGGGCACGAACCCGTGTCTCCTGCATCGGCAGGAGGACTCTCAACCACTGCGCTACCAGGGAAGCCCTATACAATACATTTTTAAAAAAATTTTTAAAAAGAGAAAACTTCTCTTTTGCAACTCTAATTTGCAATTGAAAGACATTGTTCATAAAATTAGATTTTGGTTTCTTAAGACAGTACCTCTTACACTGGGGTACACAGACCCCTGGGGGTTCTTGGATGTGGCCATGGGAGTTTGGGAATTTTTTTCCTTTGGAAGATGTCTGTATATTAGTCAAGTTTGGGAAATCCATGTGTAGCGGTTGGAAATCATGCACATAAGGGCTCATGAGGTAGGGTGCATTGGAGGTGGACTCTGGAGGACTTTCTGGAAAACAGATCTTAAGCAGTAGTTAGAAGAAAGGGGCAGGTTTTAATACAGGACAGAAGAGCTTTGGGTGACTCGCTTTGAGGGCCTGGTTTGTAACGCTAAGAAGCCATACGGGGCAAGCCCTCACGGGCCACTGGGGAGCATGTGTGCCTGGCCGAAATGGAGTCTGAACTTGGATAGAACAAGGTGAAGCAGTTAAGTTGAGGGTACTTCATGCTCTGAAAGCCTGAATTTGAGTGACAGCTGTGCAAGGGCTGGGACTGCAGTGGAGCAGTAACCCATAAACTCTGCTTTCTGGCCCCTTCCTCATCACTTATGTGTCACTGAAGTCATGTTGGCATGATCCCCTCCAGGGAGCATCGGCCCCCCTCCTGTGGCCTGTGCAGCTGGGGCATGGAGGGTGCGCGGGAGTCAGCTGGCAGGTGGAAGATGACCCAGCCCTGGGGAAGGCGGTCCCCAGCTCACCAGCTTGCAGTCCTTTGTTTAACTGGGAATCAACCAGATCAGAGGTCAGCATTTTCCTTGGGAGACTGTCAAAGCTTGCCTGAGGTTGAGGGGGAGCGGGGTCAAATTCCCAGGGAGTGGGCCAGGATATGGCCCTATCTCCTGCATCAGCTCTCTGTTGTCTGCAGCCCGGCTGGTGCAGCAGCATGTGATTGGCAAGGCGGCTTCCCAGCCTGGTCACAGACTGCAGACCTGAGGATCTGGGAGGCCCTTTACAAGCCACGCAGCAACCCCCTTGTTGTAGGGATGGGGTGCTTGAGGCCCAGAGAGTGACAGAAGAGTCGGGACACCCAGCTCAGTGCTCTTTCTGCCGTCTCCCGTTTAGGACAGGAACCCAGGTGGGCCACGAGATACAGGCAGCAATACCTCAGCACCTCTGTTTTGGCCCATGCATCTCACACATAAGCATTGAGGTGTGCTTTGAGAAGTTAAAATAAATGTATCCTGCTCTCTGCTGGAGTGACAGTTATTCTCCTGGGACACGGGGCTGTGATGTGGCTTCCTCACCCTGTCAGGCTTCAGGCAGGACTGTGTCTGGGGGACTGTCAGCCCTGCAGGTAATGTCTGTGTATAGCGTGACTCCTGAGTGGCAAGGCAGCTAGGCCTGAGGAAGCGGATGTACGTGCCCCGCGATGCCCTACCCTTCTCTGTCCACAGCTTCCTGTCCACCTCCCGCTTGTTCTTCCAGAGGGTCAGTCATCCTGATGGAGGTTGCTAAAACCACCACGTGGGCTTTGAGGTCCCTTCCTCCTGCTCCCTCCCCCCAGCCTGGAGGCAGGAGAGTGTGGAGGTTAGGAAGGGAGCAGGCAGACCTGGCTGGGGCAGGAATACCCGAAGTAGAAGATTAGGTCAGGGGTTTTCTAACTCCTTAATTTAGGATCTTGAGAAATAGGCCATGTCTAAGTGTTAAGAGCTCTGGTTTTGGAGTCCAGGGAGACATAGATTTGCACCCAAGCCCCTCCCCTTGACCTTGAATAGGCTACTTAACTTTTTTGACCCTCAGTTTTCTTATCTGAAAAGTGGATTTAATAGCCCCTGGCACCTTGCACCATGTGGGGATTCACTGAGATAATCCATATCCACAGAGCACTTATCTGAGTACCCAGCACCAGTAGGCAAACGTGATAAGGTAACTTGGCATCCCCATCTGCACCACAGGACAGCTGAGTGCTGGGTTGGGCACCGTGCAGGATGCTGTGAAAAATAAAGAGGATCACGCATCAGCCACTGGGCACGTAGTCTGGCTGGAGACTTACACATAAAACAAAGGATAATGCACCACATACATAGAGATCTCAAATGGGGAGAGATCTGCAAAGGGAAGAAGAGGATTTTAAAGGCCTTTTGAGGAGCTATGGGTGGGATTAGGAAAAAACTTGATATATATTCAAAGTACTATTCCACTTTTAGTATGTCCCCGCCCCCGCAAGTGAACACTTTAGAATAACACACGTGGAGCAAGGAGAAAGTCCTCCCACTGAGGGGCAGACAGAAGTTCCAAGTGGCCAGTAGCGGGGGGAACAGAAAGCTCCATCCTCACCCTCATCTTGCCCTCCCAGGGGCTTGGTCCATGGGTGCCTCCTTCCCAAAGTCCAGAAAGTCTGTGTGGCTAGATAGAGGAGGAATCTTTCACCCTCTTCACTCTCACTGGACTCTGTGGGATGCTAGAAATATTTTCCAGCCCACCGCAGGGGAAAGAATCGACCAGGGCTGGTGCCAAAATATTCGGTAAATTCAAAAGAGTCTATTGTTTGCTGAAGAAAGCAGCTGAGCTGGAGACTCCTCTTCCGATCTGACATCATAGCCTGGTGGGTTGGGCCTTCCATTCTTGTCCAGCTCCCACTCCCGAGCTCCAAGGTCTTAGCCTATGCAGGGTTCTTTAGGAAAGCGCAGTTCTGGTTCCACCTGTTAGTTCCCTCGCCTTCGGCAAATCCATCAGCCCCTCTGGCCTTAGCGTCTTCACCTGTGAAGTGCTGATGGCCATTCCACTCACTTTGAAGCGAGGGATTGGCCAGGCGGGGTGGTCTTTTGCTCCACCGCCAGCTCTCAGGTCTGAGCTCAGATGCAGCGAGTGTTGCCCCTTTCCAGATGGGCACTCTGAGATGCCAAACACACACGTCTGTCATTGTTTAGAACACGTGTGAGCTCTGCTTTGGAATTTGCCTCTGAGCCTGTGGCACGTTCATTCTTCCTCAGTGAGGGGTAGTCTTCTTCTTAGAGGGAATTTGATTTCGGGGAGCAGCCTAATCAAGAAAATAAGTGTAAGATCAAGCTGAATGAAGATACTTTTAGTTGCAGACAAATGAAGCTGATTTCATCCAGCTTCTACACTGACTCAGAAAACGGTTCCAAATAAAATTTTAAAAATGTTTTGCGCAAGGACTGCGTCCTTAGAACACAGGTGATATGTTCTTATTATTTTAAGGACAGTACTCATTTGGGCACATTAATTCTGATTTTTAAAAATGATTTTGCTCCTTTATATTTACAACTCATGTTTTTGAAAAGTGATTATCCTCTTCATTTCCTAATGCATTTGTTTTATGTGTTTGGATATTTGTGCTTTTTATTTTATTAAAAATGTGGCTCACTGAGTTCATTATCAATTATAAAAACATAAAATGTTTTATGTTAGTGGTTCTCAAACCTCTTAGCTTATTCAAACCCAGGTGGCTGGGCTCATGCACAGAGCTTGTGATTCAGTAAGTCTCGGGTGGGGCTCGATAATTTGCATTTTAATATACTCCCAGGTGATGCTGTTGCTCCTGGACCATGTTCTGAGACCCCCTGACCTAACTGAAAGGGGCTTTGGTCATCAAGTCTAACCCCTTTATTGTACATGTCAGTTAACTGAGGTATAGGGAGGAGTGACTCCCTCACCAAGTGTCGTATAATTAGATTAGTGACAAAGCTGGATCTGAAACCCAGGCATTCAATAAGCCCAGTCCAGTGCTTCTCAAATTATTATTTCTTGGTTGGAGACTAGTTATCGTGAGTGTAAGGTTTTAAGATTTTGTACGACCTTCCTGATTTCAAATAATCTGGCCTGTTATCCCCTTTACTACAACTGTATCATGATTTTTATTTCACCACAGGAATAACTTGTGTTTTATTTTCTTTTTAAAAAATTGTGATAAAATACACACAACACAAAATTTAATATTTTAACCATTTTAATTGTACTAAGTACACATTGTTATGCAGCCATCACCACCACATCACCACCACATCCATCTCCAGAACTTTTTTTTATCTTCCCCAACTGAGACTCTGTACCTGCTAAACAACAACTCCCCATTTCTTTGTCCTCCAGCTCCTGGCAACCACCATTCTACTTTCTGTCTCTATGACTTTACTCTAGGTACCTCATGTAAGTGGAATTATACAGTATTTGTCCTTGTGTGTCTGGCTGATTTCACTTAGCACAATGTCTTCAAGGTTCATCCATGTTGAAGCATGTGTCAGAATTCAATTCCTTTTGAAGGCTGAATAATATTCCATTGTGTGTATACACCACATTTTATTCATCCATTTATCCACTGATGGACACTTGGGCTGCTTCCACCTCTTGGTTATTGTGAATAAGGCTGCTATGAACATGGCTGTGCAAATATCTCTTCGAGCCCCTGCTTTCAGTTCTTTGGGGTATATACTCAGAAGTGGAATTGCTGGATTACATGGTAATTCTATATTTAGTTTTTTGAGGAACCTGATTTGCTGTGATTCTGGGAGCTTGAGGCTAGAAATATGGACCTGCTATTAACAAATTAGTGGGTAAACAGAGCTGGAACAGTCCCTGGCTCTTATCCATCTGGTGCTAAGGTTGGAAGGTGAATCAACTGCCTTAAGGCCTTGTGATAAAGAGACCCTGTTATTTCCAGTTTGCTACCGGAGACTGCCATGTCTCCTAGGTTTTTGCTCTTCTACTCCTTGGCTCTGCTCTGACTTCGCTGCCACCAGTCTCCACTCATATTTGCCTCCCTCGTTGTCTTTGGGCATTTATCTGATAGTTTGTATTCCTGTCCATCAAATCTTGCCAGCCCCAAACACTCCCACTGCATTGCAGAATGAAGTCTGGAATCAGCGGGTCCAACCCCATTACACTGCACCGTAAGTTCTCTATATGGAATATGATCGTAATCTGGGAGGGAGCATGCCAGGTGGTGGCATGGGAAGACCTCACATGTAGTAGAGATTAAGAAATACTTGTAGAATTAATGAATGAGTGTGACAAGAGAGCTAGAATGCTGTCAGGCAGGGTTCCAGGGCTGGGCATTTTGCAAGAAATAACCAACTACTTGGATTGGTTTTTGCCACCACCCAACAGTCTCTGGGGCTACACCACCTCCAGGGAATCTTGTGCTGCCCTGGAATTAGAGGGGCCAATTGGGAGGCCTAGTGCCTTCTGCTTCCAAGTAGGTGCCAGCTTGAGGGTTGAAGAATGTGTCTTCCTTGGGATCCAGTCTTGTCTGAAGGGATCTAGAGCAGCGACTCCTAGAATTGGCAGAGTGTTGGGGGCTGAAGGAGAAGAAAGAACAGGCTATAGACTTGCCAACTCACGGCTCCAGCCCAAGTCTGCAAAAACCCAAACGTCTCTTCAGGTGACTCAAGAGGATATTGTGAGACTTCAAAACCAATTATTATATTTTTAAATTTAAGGAAAATTAAGACGATACAGCATTTTCTTTGTGGTTGGTTTAGAAAATCCTTCTATCAATGCAGTTAGTTCAATACCAACCAAGTGTAGAATTCCTAAAACGTGTGTATCAGCATGATTTTTCCAGCCTATCCAGGGTCAGGGAACTAAGTGGCTAGGTTACTTCCTTTTTAAATTTTAAAGCAAGATGCCCATTATTGAGGTCATCAGAAATGACTCTTTTTGTTCCAGTGCTCCATTATCCAGGTTAACAGAGGGGAACAGTGAAACAGACGTGGTCATTAATCCACAGAATCCCGGTTGGCTCAGAATAGCATCTTTTTTACTTACTCTGTATCAGCAGATGTTACTGCCTTTCTGTGTAGTTTCATGGTTTACAGTTTGCTTTACCCACGTCTCTCCACAGTGGTAAATGTCTTGTTAGATCCCAGGACTTTGTGTTTCTCTTTCTCCAGGTCATTTTCCCAGAAGCAGGTAGTCCAGCTCCAAATGTCTATGATCCTTGTTTCCTTCAGTCAGGTTAAAAGAGAGGCTTGCAAGAGTTCCCAGATCCCAGGAACAGTCATGGAAGCTAAACGTACTGGGTGGTAGTTGGTGATGTCTCTGGATGCTGGGAGCTGTCATCAGGTCTTCAGAGTACAAATTTGTAGACTCCATTAACATCAGTGCTTGCTATACTAATTGTAACCAGACCCAACCTTCTCTCAGCCTCATGCTGCGGCTTAAAAGGGTAATTCCCACGCGCAGTAACTGACCACCCTTTCTGGTTGCACTGTAACAGAGTGATCACATGAGACCAGCAGGGCCTTTGTGGGCCCCCCCTGTCTATGAGAGCTGCCCTCTTACCTCTGCTTAGGGTGCTGCACAGCACGGGGGCAGATCCGGCTGACTCGCCGGGTGTTAGACCTGCGGAAGAGTTAGTCAGCACTTTAAATCCCCTGAGACACCTCCTTGGTAACATCCACCCCTTCCCCCATCCATTCATTCAGATAGTATTTGCTCCGGGTGTGCTTGTGCTGGGAGTGGCCCAGGGGCCAGAACTGTGTGAGACCTGGTGTGTGCCTTCACATTGCCTCCAGGATGCTTGAGAAAACCAGTCTGCTCTACATGAAGATCTAGGCAGCAATACAAGGCAGTCTATAAGGCACCCAACCCATGCATTTTACAGGTAAATCGAGGGAGCATGTGAAACTCAAGCTCTTGTTCCTAAACTAGGCATGAAGTAATACCAGGAGAAGGGGAGAAGTGAAGTATTTTAAGCATCATAAGTAAAAGTACTTAAGAAAAACAGTGTCTGTGTCTTTGGAAAGTGAGGGGCCCTTTTCCAAGAGGGGTGGTAGAGGGGAATGACAGTGCATGTATGCCCTGGTGTTTGCCCATGGGTCTGGTGCTCTGGTCGTGGGCCAGGCCTTCTTGGGCAAGCAGAGTGGGATGGTAGAGAAAGTGTTACCTCAGTTGGGAGCCAAAGAAATTTGGGTCTTCATTGAGGCAGCTAAGCATAAGATGCCTAAGGTCATATCTGAGGGTGGAAGGTAAAGATCTACCAGCTGGAAAAATCCTAGATTACTTGGCATCTGGCCCGGAGTCCCTAGAACACAGAGCCTAAGGCAAAGGCTTATGTGCTGCACCTTTATCAGGGAGTGCGATCCCAGAGAACAGAAGTGAAGGAGAAGGCGAGATGCAGGGAAAGGGCAGGCCAACATGAGGATACTTTATTGATCTGGCTAGCACTTGGTATCAAGCCCAACCAGTGGTTCAGTCTTTCAGGGTTTGAAGAACTGACTGCTCCTCAGGACAATCAGTCAGGAGCGGAAGGGGTCCTCTCTCCCATGGGCCAAAGGCTCATCCCACTGGGCGTGATTCCCCTGCATTTCTGGGTTGCACATGCCCAGTCTCCCTGAGTAGGCCCTGCTATGTCTCAACCCCCGGTGTCCATAGGAAGCCCTAGGGCCGGAAGCACGAGGTACAGGAAGTGGGCATAAGTCTAGGCACGGTTGGGTGGTGCCTGTGTGAAGTGTGTAGCTCTACAGAGCTGGTCACTACAGCAGTGTCTGGGGCTGGAAGGAAAGGCCAAAGGCCCTGGTGACAGATGTGGCTGAGAGGCACTTGACCACACACCCGTACACCACAATGGACAGGAGGCAAGATAGATTTTCTTTCAATACCAGCAAGAGTGTGGGGCACAGAGTGGGGCTGGGGGTGGTGCCAGGAAGCATTATTAGTTTTCCTGTGGATGGAGGTGAAGAGGAAAGATGCCCAGGTAGCAACAACAGCTGCCGTTTAGTCTGCCGAACTCCAACCTCTGGTCAAACAAAACTAGTCTACAAAGAAAACGTTATCTTCTCCAGTCTTCCTCCATGGAGCCCTGCACCTAACCCAGCCCAGGGGCAAAGGTTCTGTGGACTCCTCTGTTAATACTTAGCACCAAGGATGTGCCTTGCATCTGTGTAGGTGTGTGATGGTTTAAGCAAGCAATATACAAGCATAAAAGGGGGGCTTAGAGTCAGCAGAATTGAAATAAAGTCAATCTCTGACACTGACCACCAGTTTGAAAATTACTTTTACATTCACGCTTCTTTACCTCTTGAATAGTTAACCCCTTCGTCCCTTGAACTCTTAAGACCTTCGTTTCTTTAGTAAAGACAGCAGCACTATCTACTGCTGTATCAGTTTTCTATTGCCGCGTAACAAGCCACCCCCAAAACTTAGGGGCTTAAAACAACCACCATATCATTTATTCACAATTCTCTGGTCAACAATTTAAGCAGAGCTTGGTTGGGACATTCTTCTGATGGTCATGCCTGGAGTCACTCATGTGGCTGCAGTCACCTGGTGGCCCAAAAGGATGATGTAAGTTGGCCTTACACATCTGGTATGTGCTGCTGCCAGCTGCTTGGTCGAGGGCTGTGCTGTCCAGTACAGTAGCAATTAGCCGCATATGGCTGTTGAGCACTTGAAATGTGGCTGGCTCGATTTGAGGTGTGCTGTAAATGTAGAATACACTGGCTTTTGAAGACTTAATAACTGTGTCCAATGTAATCTATCTCATTAATAATTTTGATATATTGGTTACATGTTGAAATGCTAATTTTTTAATATTGGGTTAAATATATTAAGCTTAATTTCTCCTGTTTCTATTTGCCTGTTTCTTTTTAGTTTTCTAATATAACTATTAGAAAATTAAAAATTACATATATAGTTTGCATTATTATATTCCTACTGGACAGCATTATACTATATGAATGAAATATATAGTTGCGTTACAAATGGAACTATGATGTAATTTCACAGTTTATACGTATAAATGATGAGCTGGGTACACAGTCCTACCTTTCACCTCTGGCCAATACATTTCACTTCTGGTAGAAGGATCCAGAATTATTTAAGGTTGGGGAGCTTGGACTAGCATACAGAGTCTTGCTTTGTAACACCTCTGTTTTGTGAAGGAGGGAAACAAAGGCCCAGAGGGTTAAATGACTTGGTAAGAACTAGAGCCCAGGACTCCTGCCATCCAGGCCTTGGCTGCACTGTTCATGCCCCTCAATGATGTGTCATTGAATCCCAGGCTTCTCAATGGACCATCTGCTTCTCCAGCATAGGTGCTTCCCTCCTTCTAGACATCCCCAAACCCTTCCCCATCACATCCCATGCCTTCATGCCACTGGCAGCCCAACTCAATTCCAAGCACCAGAAGCAGATACAGTAGCTCAGAGTCCTACAGCTTGACATTCTGCTGTAGTCCGTTGATGTTCACTCACCTTGCTAGACCAGGTGGAACAAGATGGGGAGCAGGACCCCCAACCCAACCTGGAACAAAGGATGAAAATTAGAGGGCTTCCATGGTGGCGCAGTGGTTGAGAACCCACCTGCCGATTCAGGAGACACGGGCTCGTGCCCCGGTCCGGGAAGATCCCACATGCCATGGAGCGGCTGGGCCCGTGAGCCATGGCCGCTGAGCCTGCGCGTCCGGAGCCTGTGCTCCGCAACGGGAGAGGCCACAACAGTGAGAGGCCCACGTACCGCAAAAAAAAAAAAAAAAAAAGAAAATTCGAGACTGTAATTAGTGACAGTCACTGAGCTGAGCTGAGGAAATCCAAGCTGGGCTGAGGAAATCCACCTAGCCTTTTGACCCAAATGCTGTAGGTCCTAAGGAAGTCTGCAACTTCTGTGGCCACAGCAAAGCAGAACTGTACCATATACCTTGCTGAAGCTCAAACATAAATATTATTAGGCAGCAGGAAAACAATTACCAGGTTTTTGTAGTGATCCTGTGGAGGCTTGAACTAAAGCACAGCAGGAAGCATGAATAGTAAGGGATAGAATAATTAGATACCTGGGAGCCAAAATATCTATAGATAGGAATTGGATGTGGGAGGCTTAGGGTTCTCAAGTCTAGCCAAGTGGATAATGGTGTCATTCACTGATAATGTGACTACCAGGAAGAGGAAGAGGTTTGGTAGAGAAGATCATAGGTCTGGTTTAATTATGTTGTTTTTAAAGTACCTATGGGAGACCCAAGCAGAGACGGTCAGTAAACAACTGTAAATACGGATTTAATCATGGGAGAGGAGCAAGGACATGAGAAATTGATTGGGAGCCTTATCAAGTAAGAGGTAATTAAAACCATTGGCAAAGATAAGATTCTCTGGGGGAGGAGGGTATAGACTAAGAAGATATTGCTTGAGAGTGAGACCCTGGGAAATAGCCATGTTTGAAGTACAGGGAAGGGAAACAGAACCTTCCAAGTAGGCCAAGAAGTGATCTAGTAACAGAGCTTGGTACTTAATCTATAATTGCTAAAGAAAAGGAGAGGGGCTTCCCTGGTGGCGCAGTGGTTGAGAATCCGCCTGCCGATGCAGGGGACATGGGTTCGTGCCCTGGTCCGGGAGGATCCCACATGCTGCGGAGCGGCTGGGACCGTGAGCCATGGCCGCTGAGCCTGCGCATCCGGAGCCTGTGCTCTGCAATGGGAGAGGCCACAGCAGTGAGAGGCCTGCGTACCACAAAAAAAAAAAAAAGAAAAGGAGAAAGAGATTCCTCGAACATAGTAGGCCATGTGTTTAGCATTTTATTCCCCAAAGGGCTTTGTACAGGGAAGACAGGTAGTAATATTTGTTGATTTAAATTAAGTTGCATTGTACTGCACTGCACTGGTTTGAACTGAATTGAGCTGACAACTTCCTGGGCTGCTCTAGCTGTTTTCGGCTTTTTCCCTGCTCTGTTCAGCTTCTCCCCCTTTCCCTCCTCTTGTTCACTGTGTCCAGTGAACTGCAAGTATCCAGTATACGGCAAGAACTTTGTTGCCCAGTTAAACATTTCAGGGTCTTAGTAAAAGCTGATTATCTCACCAGTTACCATTTGCCAGCCTTCAGATCACTGTGAACAGAATATGACCAGATAACAGAGGCTTTAGTAAAAGGACATTTAATTACCTCTCATGATAAGCAGTCTGAAGGTAGGTAGCTTCAGGTTTGGGGCAGGACTTACGTTATAAAGGACCCAACTTTTGTTGTCTTTCCTCTTTGGTATCTTAAGTTTGTTGATCCTTAGTCCCCAGGCTTAGCACCTCATGCTTATGGGATGCTTGCCATACTTCCAAGCATCATATCCTAAAATAGTCAAGTTCTTGGAAGGAATAAAATGTCAGGCCTCTGCTGTATCTTTGACAGAGATAAAAATCTTTGTCAGAAGTTTCCCCAGCTGATTTCCTCTTATGTCTCATAGGCCACCTTGGCCATTACTAAAGCAAGCACAAGCAAAAGGAGATGGTGTTACCATTCTGATTTAGCCAAATTGTGGCTCATCCCTTGGAGCAAGAGGAAGATTCACCTTCCCTGAGCCTGGTACCACCAGGAAGAAATGGGGTCCTGAAAACTAAGGAAGGAGGAGGGATGGGTGTTGGGTAGGAAACCAATGGTGTCTTCCATACCCATATTTTTGGTCCTTGTAACTTAGGCTTGAGAACATTCAATCCAACATTTATTGAGTGGCTACTGTGTAGCAAGAACAGTCATTTTTTACCACTGAGGCAGGTAACAGGTCAGGTTTTAAAATACTGACTAGATCTTTCTGCCTCTACCACCTTTCATTGGCCTCTGTTATTCCTTGGAGGCCTTTCCTGCTTGGGATACTGAATCAGCCCTCTGGATCCTGCTCAGTTCTAAATCAATATTGCAGCCACTTGCCTCACCATCTTGGCTGGTGCAGCTAGTGCTGACTTTGGAAACCCTATATTCCTATCATCTTTGTTCTGTTTGTGGTGGACCTTGTCCTCTGTACTCCTGGTCTCCCCTTCAGCTCCTCCCTTTAAAATATTTTACCACTTCTTCTCCTTTCTGTCTGTGATAAATCTCCCTCATTCCCGGTTTCCATTGGTCAATCTCAGTGTCGTCTTCAAGCTTGTTTGCTCACTCTCTTCTTCTTACACCATTTACTCTCTTCAACCTCGTGCCTTGCATTACTTTGTTCTTGAGGAGTCACCTGCTCACCTCTGCTGACTGTTCCCAATTTGAACACAGTCCCTGGCTTAGAAAGTTCCAGTGAGTCCCCATTGCCTGTTACATGAAGTCTCTAGCCTGACAGAAGGATAGCTACTGAGCCAATAACAGTGTTGTCTATGTAGAAGAGACTTGAGTAAGAGAAGAAGGTGTTGAGGGGTTCCGTATTCCTTGAATCTTTCACTGCAAGAATGTATTGTGTAACTTGCAAAATTTAAAAAGAAAAAACCTCTAGTCTAGCATTCAAAGTTTTCCACGTTCTTTCCAGGTCCTCTTCCACTGCTCTTCTGCATGAACTTTCCTCTCCATTCAAACTGGCATCCTTCCTACCCTCAAGACCAGGCTTGAATCGTTACACAAACACAACCTAGTATCAAATGACTTATGACTTTCCTGCCAGACTTAATTTCTATACCTTCTTTAATCTTCCAAGACCTAGACTGTCTAACAAATTGCTCAAGAGCCCCCATCCCACCTCCTGGCAGCCACCACCCCTCCCCATGAGTCTCCCACAAGCTCTTCCTCCTCTGAACTCCGAAGCACTTTTGCTGTTGTACATCAGGGTTCTGAACACATCTACCCCTTTGTGTCATTGATCTCTGCTCTTTGGGTACTGCCTAATAGAGCATCCATTCTCACTGCCTTTATTCATTCACATTCTGATTTTAGCTGACGACACAGAATGTGGCTGGAGTGACCGAAACAGGATTTCACCTTACAAAAGTGAGCTTTAAGATGTGGTATCCAGAAAGGCCTTGCCTATAAACTGGAATACCTGAACTATTTATTTGACTTTTAAATGTAATATCTCTGATATTGTAGCCTTGAGGCATTACTTAAATGCCACATTGTTATTTACTATTCTTATTTATCTCATCCCCCTAACAAGATTGTAAACCACACGGACAGTGTCCTATCTTATTTATTTCTATTTACCCCCCGCAGTATCTGTCCTAGTAAATATTTGTTGGTTTGATTTTAACCCTATTTTCTTACATTTTCTTCATATGAAGAAAATACAGATCAGCACTCAAGACTCATTTTTTAAATACTTAAGACCCTACATTTGAATTTGCGGGTTGATGTTTCCAAGCCCCTTTGTATAGTAAGTGACCCCTCCAGCTCTGTAAGCACCTACTTGGAGGTACAAAGTCTTCAAGCGCCTTCGCCAGGTTTCTACTTTCCTCCCTAATCTGTAGGAGGTTGAGAATGAAGGGAATTCGTTCTGCCAGTGGATTAGGTTGCCTGGAGATGATGGCCTGGTCCACTCATCTCCTTCAGATTATTTTGTTTAGAAGCTTGTGAACTGCACACAGCTCTGCCCACTCTCTGGCCTGAAGAAGACAGCATGGAGCAGGCCAAAAGGAACAAAATGGAGGCGGGGAGCCGGGTCGGGTAATCAGAAAAGCTGAATGCAGAGAGCTGAAGTTCACTGCCTGAAGTTGCTGTGAAGCTGGTGGGAGGGGTAGCATCCCAGCCCCCGTCTGTGGCTGCTGCTCTTTGGGTTTAGTAATTGTATTCTGAGTAACATTTAGACAGGCCTAGAATGTGAATTCTTGCAGGGGAGGCAGCCAGCACAATCCTGCTTTGTTCCAGTTCTTTGAGGACTAAGGAAATAATTTTTTAAACAATACCCTCCTTCCTGGGCTGTCACTTGTTTGTTTGTTCTGAGGATTTCTCAGTAACTCTTTGGTCTCTGTTGTGTATGTGCTCCTAACTCTGTGCTCCTAGCCACAAGGAGGAATGGGTAGAAAGGAGGGTTTGGGTTTATATGAAAGGCTGGGGATCTATTAATTGAGACATTCTATGTATGTTGGACACTCATAAAGGGCCATGGACCAGGGTCTCTCATTCACTGTTCCTTTAGGCATCCATTCAATAAACACATTCTAGGCCTTGGTTTTGTGTCCAGGACCATTCTAAGAACTATTTGGGGTGGAAAAGAAGTAAAAGACATGGTTCTTGCCTCAAGAAGC
The DNA here is from genome assembly GCF_026419965.1 of Kogia breviceps. NCBI lineage: Eukaryota > Metazoa > Chordata > Mammalia > Artiodactyla > Physeteridae > Kogia > Kogia breviceps. Next base: position 65,951,581 of record NC_081310.1, on the reverse strand, counting down.
TGTAGTGAGCATATAATAATAATATTATTAATAATGGCTGACACCATTTATTGAATCCTTTTTAGTCTGACCAGAAACCAGGCTAAAGACGTTATAGATATCAGCCAACATTTCTTGAGCACTTCTTGTCTAGGCACTGTGCTAGGGGCTGGAGTAGGGATCTAAGTCTAGCAAGAAGACAGATATCATTAAACAAGTGATTACAGGCATGCAGGGGTGCCGTGTCACTCTCAAGGGTACTCCTCCCAGCAGCATTGTTACTGAACCAAACAGATCCACTCACCCGCACACAGTAAAGGCAATCTACTGACATCCGGTTGTGGTGAAGGAAAGTGCGGAGTTTATTGTAAGGCGCCAGACAAGGAGAACAGGTGGCTCATGCTCTAAAACCCTGAAGTCCCCGAAGGGTTTCAGCAAAGCATTTTCAAAGGCAAGGTGAGGGAAGGACATCCCAAGGTATGTGATCAGCTCATGAACGTTTCTCTGGTTGGTTGACGGTGAGGTTGAAGGTGGTGTCACAGGGGTTAACATTATCAATCTTTAGCTGCCAGTAGGTCTGGGGGCTACATGCTCATGATCAACATGCAGTCCATTTCTTCCATTTGGTGGTGGTTTTAGCATCTGTATAACAACCCAGGAAATATGCATCAGATACTATTATCTAAGTACTTCAGAGAGAAGCTACAGCATAGGGGTCTGTCCTGGGAAGGACCCACAGGGTCCTGCTCGATTACAGCATCAGATCGCCTACAGCTTGTTAGAAATAACAAATGTAGGGCCCCACCCAGACATGCCATATTTTAACAAGATCACTGGGTGATTCATTTATATGTACACTGGGGTTTGGGAAGCACTGGCCAGCAGACAGGGATTAGCTTGGTCTAAAGTAGAGGATGAAGGAAGGCCTCGCCCAGGCAGTGACTGTTAAAACCGAGATGTGATGAGGACCCAGCAGGAAAGAATATGACAGGTGGGGCTGGGGTAGAGCGAGTTTCAGGCAATGGGAACAGCCTGTGAGCATGTGGGACCGTGAAGTACAGTATGGTAGCTGAGCAGAGGGATAAGAGGGATAGGCAGGAGCCAGGAGGGGAAGGCCTGGTAAACCAGGGTAAGGGATTTAGATCCAGTGAGAATGGATTGAAGAGATAGTGTCCCCAATGTGTAGATGAGGCCACCAAACTCAGATAGGTTGAGTCATTGGCCCATAGCCACACAGTTAGTAATTCACTGGTAAACTAATCAAAGCTGGGATGTATATCCAGGTCTCTAATTCTGAAGCCCATTTTATGAACCACTACGTAATTTTGTCCTCTCAGGTCATTAACAAGACAAACTATACACATAATATAATTTTTAATGCATCTATGTATAATTTAGGATTTGAAGACACTTATAACGGCTTAGATAAAACAAGGTGATTAAATTTGGAATAAAATAATAAAACCCATGAACTGAGAGGAGATATAAATTCCATCTGAGCACAGATTTTCCCCCGCTAAGTTTCTTAGGAGATAATGGTATACAAGGAGACACTGTAAGTTGTATAGCTAACCCTTGTTATCTGAAAAAATTAAGTAGACTTCTGCCTCAGGAAGAACCTTTTTCTTTTTCCTATCATTAAACTGTAAGAGGAAGCATGAAAGGACTAATTGTGAGGGCAAAGCATTCTGTGATTAAACTAGGGTTGTGCTGCTAGGCTGAGAGAGCCCTTCCTTTCTGCTCGCAGGGTGGGCAGCACGGCTCATGGGGCCAGATGCCAGGAGGGAGAGGCAGGGAGGGAACGGAGGGACCAAGTGCAGCCAGTGTGCTCTGCATCTCAGTCCAGATATGTGAGATTTGGGCATCGCAGGACGAGCTAAGTGCCTGATCTCCTCCCAGGAGCCTGACTGGGTCCTGTGTGGTTCATGGATTTCTTTTTTTTTTTTAAACATCTTTATTGGAGTTTAATTGCTTTACAATGGTGTGTTTGTTTCTGCTTTATAACAAAGTGAATCAGCTATACATATACATATGTCCCCGTATATCCTCCCTCTTGCATCTCCCTCCCTCCCACCCTCCCTATCCCACCCCTCTAGGTGGTCACAAACCACTGAGCTGATCTCCCTGTGCTATGCGGCTGCTTCCCACTAGCTATCTGTTTTACGTTTGGTAGTGTATATATGTCCATGCCACTCTCTCACTTCATCACTACTGGGTTCATGGATTTCTGAGAGGTCAGATTGCAGGAGAGGAGAGAATACAGGCCCCTGTCCTTGGTGTTGAGGGGAGGTTAAAAGAGGAGATGGGGGAAAAAAAAAAAAAAAAAAGAGGAGATGGGAGCCCTGGGGTTCAGGGGATTCTAAAGCTACTGGGAGATATGACCTTTAATCTTGGGTAGCTTCCAGTCTAGTGGGAGAGGCACAGCCCCTGCCTTTGGACAGCTCCCAATGTGATGGGAGAGGCACAGCTCCTGTGTTCATGAAGTCACCCTGAAGGGGAGTGACAGACCAGCCCCAGGGAGCCCCCAGGCTGATGGGAGAGATAGAAAGCACAGCATAGGAGAATAAATAAGAGCACAATGATCAAAGCTACCAAAGCTATAAAAAAAAGTCACAGCCTTTCTGACTCCACACTGCCACCAGAGGACTTTGAAACCTTCGCTTCTTCTTGCCTTTTCCTGGCAAGCTGCAAAAGCAGCAAGTGCTCATCACATCTGTAAAATGGGAAGCCAGGGACATCAGTCATGTCAGAGATTGTGCCCGTCTTGGTTGAGCTGGTCTCCTCTGCCCAGGGCTTGTTTCAGGTGCCTCCTTATGGCCCTGGCAGGAGGGAAGGAGAAGCTCCTGAATAGAGACAGATAGCTGGCAATACCCAGGCTGTCTCTCTGCTCCCCTCATCCAAACCCCAGCTTGGCTCACACCTCACACTCCGCTGCGCAGGCAAGGCTGGTGGCACGGGTTGGGCCAGTTCCCTCCTCTGGAGGACAGCTGTGCCTCTAGAGCACTGTCTAGCATGCGTTGTATTTGTCTGGCCATCCTTGGCAAAAATGGAATCCTTCTGTCTCCCCGCCTTTCCTTCCTAGCACCTCCCCTGGAGACCATGACTGCTGATGTCAGGCAAGAGAGAAAGAGAACTCAAGGTCTACTGAAGGTGATGTTGGATTAATCAGGACGCCCTTGCTTTTGTCCCACAAATGACTTACATGTCACCTTGAGCAAATTCTTCATTCCTTTTCTCTGCTACCAGGACCACCGTTTTCCCATCAATATTAAGCTAAGGAAGCATGGTGGACAGGAAAGACCACGTGATGTGAAATCATGAGACCCAGGTTCAATTCCTGGCTCTCCTGCTTCTAACTGTATGACCTTGGGTAAGGCGAATCCATTTTCCCTCAGATAAAGGATTTTTTAAATTTTCCTTATTTTTTTTGGCTGCGTCGGGTCTTAGTTGCAGCACACAGGGTCTTCATTGAGGCACGCAGGATCTTTCTTTATGGCGTGAGGTCTCTTCATTGCAGTGCTCGGGCTTCTCTCTAGTTGTGACGCACAGGATCTGTAGTTTGCGACACGTGGGTTCTCTAGTTGAGGCGCGCGAGCTCAGTAGTTGTGAGTTGCCCTGAGGCATGTGGGATCTTAGTTCCCTGCCCAGGGATCAAACTCGCGTCTCCTGCATTGGAAGGCAGATCCACTGGACCACCAAGGAAGTCCCCAGATGAAGCTTTTTAAAAATCACTTGAGCTTCAGTTTTCTTGCCTGTAAGATGGAAATTATGACAGTAATGTCTACCATACTAGGAGGTTATGAGGGTCAATTATAGTGAATATGCTGAAATACTTTGACAATTTAAAATCATTTAATAGCCAGTGTTATTTTTTGAAGGGGAGATAGATACCCTTCCCTTTCCTCCTCACATGGTCGTGGTGGTGATAATATTGAAAAAAAAATCATATGTGAAAACAAAAAGTTTATTAAAATGTAAGAGATTAATATTAGCCAAAATAAATATTGAGTCCACACAGGTTTGAGAGCCTGAACGGCAGGAATAGCTAATTCATGATCAATACTCTGTAGGGCCGAGGGGGAGAAAGGGTAAGTGGGAAACCAGGTCTCAGGCTCAGAGAACCCAGGGTCTAGAGGGAGAAATAAGACTAAGAGTCGTGACAGTAATACATAGTACTAACTGCTGCATTTCAGACTAAGTGCTGGGGAGGTTCAGAGGACTCCAGGAAGCCTGTGTGAAGGAAATACTTTTTACTATAGCTACATGTATAAATGTATTTATTTATTCAACAAATATTTTTGACCACCTTCTATGGACTGGACACTGTTCTAGATGTCAGAAATATAATGGTAAATAGATAAAATCCCTGTATTTCAAGGAACTTACATTTTAGTAGGGAAAGACAGGTAATAACCAAGCTAAAATAAGTAAAAATATGTGGTACATTAGGAGGTAATAAGTGCTAAGAAGTTATAAAATACAGCAGGTAAGGAGGACAGAGAGGGTTGTTGGGGCAAGATGGTTTATAATTTTAGACACGGTGACCAGGAATTCCTTACTGAGAAGGGAACATGGGAGCAAAGATCAGAGGGAGAAAAGTAAGGTAGTAGACGAGAATGGTGGTGTGGACCAGGAGAAGGGCAGCAGAGGAAGCGAGGAGAGAGCAGATTCCTTTTCCAGGAAGAGGTGATAGGATTTGCTGTTGCTCAGGGGCAGGGTGAGACGGAGAGGGCGGAGTCAGAGATGACTCGAGGGTTTGTCCTGAACACCTGAAAGAGTTGTCATTAAATGAAATGGGACTCCACTGTGCCAGTGGAGTCGGAGGAAGAAGGTGAGATCAGGAGCTGAGTTTCAGACTCTGAGACACTTGTTAGAAGTACAATCGGAGGTGCCACGTCAGCAGATAGATACGTGGGTCCAAAGTTTGGTGGAGAGGTCTGGGCTAGAGAGGTAAAACTGGGAGTTTTGAGCATACAGATGGTGTTTAATGCTGTGAGACTAGACGGGATCACAAGGCAGAGGGCCCATGTAGAGATGTCCTCCTAGGACCGAGCCTGGGGCACTCCAACACTAGAAGTTGGGGGGAAGAGGAAGATCCAGCAGATGAGATGGAGAAGGAACAGCAATAAGGAAGGAGGAAAATCAGGAGATTGTGCTGTTCCAGATGTCAAGTGAAGGAAGTGCTCCAGGAGGACAGAGTGATCACTTGTGTTAGAAGCAAGAAAGATGAGAGCTAGGAATTTATTTACCCCTGGACTTACACTACTGAGGTGACCTTGATAAGAACAGTTTTGGTTGAATTGTCGGGGGGAATCTTGACTGGTACGGGTTTAAATGAAGTTTGGAGAAGAGAAATTGGAGGACGTAAACGTGGGCAGGTCTGTCAGGATTTTTCCTGTAAAGGGAAGAGAAATAGGGCCACAGCTAGAGGCAAGCGTGTGGGCAAGGGAAGGCTAATCTGTGGGTTGGGATAAATCACAGCATTGTAAGCTGGTGGGAAAGATCCAGTAATGATGAGGCAGGAGGAAGAGAAGAATTGCTGGAGCACTGTTGCTGAGTGGGCAAGAGGGGATGGGGTCCAGACCACAGATGGGTCACCCACAGATCTGGGAGAGAAGGTGAAACATACAAGACAGAGGTAGGTGGGCAAATGGAGCGGCGGCACCTGTGGAAGTTCTTACTCATTGCTTCTGTTTTCTGTCAAAGAATAAACGTGGCCATCAGCCAAGAAATGGTGGGGGAATCCCAGTTTAAAAAAAATAAAGTGTAAGGGAAAAAACAGAGATGAAATTTACAGATTAAAAGAGACATAATTATCAGCTAATGTGTGGACCTTATGTGGATTCTGATTCAAACAAACAGTAAAAAAATGGACATTTGTGAGCCCATTGGCAATTCAGACATTGAATGGATATTTGATAATAAAAGTTATTGATAATTTTGGAGGCGTGATGTTACTAAGGTTATGTTTTGTAAAAGGGTCATCTTTTAGATATAGATGCCAAAAAATCAATATTCATAGATGAAATTATACAGTAACAGGGGTTTGCATCAAAATAATCCAGTGGAGAAGTGGGGGAGAAGTGTGTGTGTGTGTGTTAGATAATGTGTGATTGGCCTTGGGTCAGTAATTGTCAATGTTGGCTGGTGTGCATATGGAGATTCACTCACTGTACTTCATAGTACTTCATTATACTTCATAATAAAAATTAAAACAAAGGAAAAAAGAATGGGGAAGGAGAGGCTGGGGGTTAAGAAGAAAGGGGAAGGTATGAATTGCCATCTGGGAGACCAGATGAGGGGGAGATGCATTTGATTGTCCCATGCCATTAAAGGCCCAGTTGAGATTCAAAAGCATGAATTAAGAAAAAAAAAAATTAAAAAAAAAAAAGCATGAATTAAAATGAAGCCAGACAGCATTGAGGTATGTATTTCCTTAGCCACGAGCAGCTACACTCATGGGGACACAGAGTAGGTGAAGCGTTGTGGGATTAGCCAACCAAGTACAGGAATTGAGAATATCATCCTCCCATTGTGTTGATAAAGTCTTGGAGGATTGGGGTTCTGTCTTTGCTTCAGTGACTTCATAGCTAATTTGACTAGCTGATTCCCTAGCCCACCCACATGTTTTGACTAAACTCAATACTCTATTGCAAGTGCTTTAAAATGATTTATTTGGAGGTGCTAAGTGGAGGGGGGAATATGGGGATATATTGTTTAATGGGTACACAGTGTCAGTCTGGGAAGATGACGGAGTTCTTAGGATGGATGATGATGATGGTTGCACCACAAGGTGAATGTACTTAATGCCACTGAACCATACGCAAAGTGGTTAGAATGCAAATTTTATGTTATGTATATTTTACCAGTTTTTTTTAAAAATATTTACTTGGTTGCATCTACAAGCAAAAAACAGTGGGAATAAAAGTGGTTTCAGGGGCTTCCCTGGTGGCGAAGTGGTTGAGAGTCCGCTTGCCGATGCAGGAAACACGGGTTCGTGCCCTGGTCCGGGAGGATCCCACATGCTGTGGAGCGGCTGGGCCCGTGAGCAATGGCCGCTGAGCCTGCGCGTCCGGAGCCTGTGCTCCGCAATGGGAGAGGCCACAACAGTGAGAGGCCCGCGTACCGCAAAAAAAAGAAAAAAAAAAAAAAGTGGTTTCAGTTGCCTTGTGTCTCATGCTCCTCCCCTTTGGTCCTAAGTAGCAGGTAATCTTGGTTTGCGAGTCCTCTCCCCATGTGCACATGGCTGGGACAAGTGTGATATTAATGCCTCTCATGAACAATGTCAGATCCCCATTTTCTTTTTTTCTATTGAAGTATAGTTGATTTACAATGTTGTGTCAATCTCTGCTGCACAGCAAAGTGACTCAGTTTTACACATAAATTCTTTTTTTAATATTTTTTTCCATTATGGTTTATCCCAGGAGATTGGATATAGTTCCCTGTGCTCTACAGTAGGACCTTGTTGTTTATCCATTCTAAATGTAATAGTTTGAACCTACCAGCCCCAAATTCCCAGTCCATCCCTCTCCCTTCCCCCCCTTTCTGGCAACCACAAGTCTGATCTCCTTGTGAGTCTGTTTCTGTTTTGTAAATAGGTTGATTTGTGCCATAGTTTAGATTCCACACATAAGTGATATGATATGGTATTTGTCTTTCTGTTTCTGGCTTACTTTACTTAGTATGATAATCTCTAGTTGCATTCATGTTGCTGCAAATGGCATTATTTTGTTCTTTTTATGGCTGAGTAATATTCCATTATATATATGAGCCACATCTTCTTTAGCCATTCATCTGTTGATGGACAGTTAGATTGTTTCCATGTTTTGGCTGTTGTGAATAGTGCTGCTATGAACATAGGGGTGCATATCTTTTTGAATTATAGTTTCGTCCAGGTATATGCCCAGGAGTGACATTGCTGGATCATATTTTTGTTTTTTTAAGGATCCTCCATACTCTTTTGAGGAGTGGCTGCACCAGCTTAACACTCCCACCAACAGTGCAGGAGGGTTCCCTTTTCTTCACACCCTCTCCGGCATTTGTTATTTGTAGACTTTTTAATGATGGCCATTCTGACTGGTGTGAGGTGATACCTCATTACAGTTTTGATTTGTATTTCTCTAATAATTAGTGATGTTGAGCATCTTTTCATGGGCCTACAGGCCATCTGTTTGTCTTCTTCGGAGATATGTCTATTTAGGTCTTCTGCCCATTTTTCTATTGGGTTGTTAGTTTTTTTTGTTGTTGAGTTGTATGAGCTGTTTCTATATTTTGGAGATTAAGCCCTTGTCAGTCGCCTCATTTGCAACTATTTTCTCCCATTCCATAGATTGTCTTTTAGGTTTTTTTATGGTTTCCTTTGCTATGCAAAAGCTTATAAGTTTGACTAGGTCCCATTTGGTTTTGTTTGTTTTTATTTCTATTGCCTTGGGAGACTGACCTAAGAAAACATTGGTACGATTTATGTCAGAGAATGTTTTGCCTATGCTCTCTTCTAGGAGTTTTATGGTGTCATGTCTTATATTTAAGTCTTTAAGCCATTTTGAGTTTATTTTTGCGCATGGTGTGAGGGTGTGTTCTGACTCTATTGATTTACATGCGGCTCTCCAACTTTCCCAGCACACTTGCTGAAGAGACCGGTTTTATTCCCATTTTATATTCTTACCTCCTTTGTCGAAAATTAATTGACCATAGGTGTGTAAATTTGATTCTGGGCTCTCTATATTCTGTTCCGTTGATCTGCATGTCTGTTTTTGTTTCCATACCACAGTTTTGATTACTGTAGCTTTGTAGTATTGTCTGAAGTCTGGAGAGTTATATCTTCTGCTTTGTTTTTTTTCCTCAGGATTGCTTTGGCAATTCTGGGTCTTTTATGATTTCATATAAATTTTTGGATTATCTGTTCTGGTTCTGTGAAAAATATCATGGGTAATTTGATAGAGTCAGATTCCCATTTTCACTTGTTAGCTTGTTCTGTGAAGCATGTCGTTGAAGCCCAGTTGGGAGTCAAAGACTCAGAGTGTTTCCCACATCCCTGATGATGGCTCAGCCTTTGTAGAGTGCTGCCCTCACCCCCTCCTGTCTACCAGTTTGTGATCTTTTCCAAGTCTCTTCCATCTGAAGCAGGAGCCTGTCTTTCACTGGAGCATTTCTTCCTAGGTTCTAGTCACAGAACTAGGGGTCCAATTGCTATGACATACCTACTTTATCTTCTTTTTTTTTTGGTACACGGGCCTCTCACTGTTGTGGCCTCTCCCGTTGCGGAGCACAGGCTCCAGATGCGCAGGCTCAGCGGCCGTGGCTCATGGGCCCAGCCGCTCTGCGGCATGTGGGATCTTCCCGGACCAGGGCACGAACCCATGTCCCCTGCATCGGCAGGCGGACTCTCAACCACTGTGCCACCAGGGAAGCCCCTTACTTTATCTTCTTTAAGAAGAGTTTTCTATAAATCAAAACATTTCTCTGGCAAGGTCATGTTACCATTACAAATTTGTCTCTCATTCATGGTATATTTTAAAACCAAGACATATGGAATATATAAACCAAGTGTAACTGTACCCCTTTTCCCCCTTGGGCATAATGACAATTTTCTGATATAATCACAAAGAGAACTTTTAAAAGAAATCCAGGGCCATTCACAAAGTAGCAGTTGGAATGTTGCTTTATTGCTGTGAACTAGGCTTCCATGTGGCATCAAAGGAGTGTGGGCTCTGGAGACACCCACCAACCTGGGTTTGAGTGTTGGCTCTGCTACTCACCAGCTGAGAAACCCTAGGCAAGTTTTTTTTTTTTTTTAATTTAAACATCATTAGGCTTCAGATATCTAATGTGTAAAAACAGGATAATAATGCCTTCCTTATAGGAATGTTGTAAGGATTAAGTGATGGTTAGTGTAAGAATGGATGTCTGTTCTTAATTTGCCCTCATTGCTGCTGCCTGTTTTAACAAACATTGTTGAGAAAGGATGAGAACGTAGATAGCTGTGTGACAGAGAGATCATTGAACATCTCTGAGCGTTATTCACATTTCTCATCTATTTCTGCATCACTTTTCTCATCACATTGAATGATGGAATTCAATTAGAGATTTCTGAGATCCTTTCATTTTAGGTAATCTAGGATTCCTTTGACCCATTGCAACAGACTTTTGCGGGGGGAGAACCTCAGGTACACAGCATTGGATTAATTATAATCCTTGCTTCATGATTCATTCTCATCATTGGTCCATGCATGCCCTGCTGTTTGTCTTCTTTTATTCCTTCTCTCCCTCCTTCCCCCCTTCCTTCCTTCTTACCTTCCTTCCTTGCTACCTGCTTTCCTTCCTAATTGGCTATCTTTGTACCTACTTATCTATAGTAATATTGTAAGTACCTGCAAATCTACCACCTACTGCAAAAAGCAGGACTTTGAAAATAGCAAATATCTAATCTTATGGTCCCACTACACCCATTCAGCTGTTCTCTCCACCTCCCCCACTACCAGAAGTAATCATTATCTTTCTTTTTTAATTGTAGTAAGGTATACATGACATAAAATTTACCATTTAAACCATTTATAACTGTGCAGCTCTGTAGTGTTAAGTACATTCACATTGTTGTACAACTAGTCTTCAGAACTCTTTTCATCTTGCAAAACTGAAAGCCTGTACCCATTAAAGAACAGCTCCCCATCCCTCCTCGCCCTGGCAACCACCATTCTACTTACGTTTCTATGAAACCTGACTACTTTAGTACTTTAGGTACCTCATATAAGTGGAATCATACAGTATTTGTCCTTTTGTGACTGACTTATTTCAATTTACATAGTAACCTCAAAGTTATCCATGTTGTAGCACACGTTAGAATCCCCTTCCTTTTTAAGGCTGAGTAATATTCCATTGTATGTTTATACCACATTTTGTTAATCCATTCATCTGTTGATGAACGCTTGGGTTGCTTCCACCTTTTGGCTATCTTAAATAATGCTGTTGTGAACATGGATGTGCAGATATTTCTTTGAGACCTTGCTTTCAATTCTTTTTTATATATACCCAAAAGTGGAATTGCCAGATCATATGATAATTCTGTTTTTAATTTTTTGAGGGACCACCATGCTGTTTTCCATAAAGGCTGCACCATCTTACATTCCCACCAGCAATGTAGGAGGGTTCCAGCTTCTCCACATCCTCACCAACACTGTTATTTTCTGTTCCTCTTTCAGCACTTGATATCATCAGATTTAGTAATTTTTGCAAATCGAATGAGTGTAAATTGGTATCTCATTATGGTCTTGATTTGCATTTCCCAATCATCAGTATGTTTATTAACCATCTTTCTATTGGATTGTTTATCCTCTTATTTACTTATAGAACTTATTTATATATTCTTGATAGTAATCCTTTGTCAGATGTGTATATCCAATATCTTCTCCTAGGTTTTAATTTGTCTTTTCCCATACCGTAGGAGGTTTTTTCCCCAAGTAGGGTCTATTGAGGTATAACTTGGGTAGAATAAAATTCACTTTTGTTAGGTGTACAGTCCTATAAATATTACAAACATATACAGTTATATAACCACCACTGTAATCAAAATACAGAGCATTTCCATCATTCCATAAAGTTCTCATGTACCCCTTTTTGGTTAATCTTCTCCCCCACCCCAATCCCAGCTTCTGGTAACCACTGATCTTTATTATGTCCCTAGAGTATTCATTTCCTAAAATGTCATATAAATGAAATCATATAGTATGTAGTCTTCTGAGACTGGCTTCTTTTACTTAACAAAGCACTGGGGATACCTCTGATTTGCTGCATGTATTAGTAGATCATTTCTTTTTATTGGTAAGTAGTGTTCCATAGTATTACGTACCACAGGTTATTTATCCACTCGCTTTTTGACAGATATTTGGCTTATTTCTAGTTTTTGGCAATTATGAATAAACTTGCTATTAATATTCACATGTAGGTTTTTGTGTAGAAATATATATTCAGTTCTCTTGGGTGAATACCTAGGAGTGGGATGACTGGGTTATATGGTAACTGTATGTTTCACTTTCTAAGAATCTGCCAAACTGTTTTCCAAAGTAGATGTACTATTTTTTTATTCCCACCAGCAATGTATGCAAGTTTCAGTTCACATCTTCACCAGCACATGGTATTGTAAGGTTTTTAGTTTTGGGGTTTTTTTGAGCTATTATTCTAACGGGTATATAATGGTATCTCATGGTATCTCATTGTGGTTTTAATTTGCACTTCCCTAATGACTAAGGGTGTTGAACGTCTTTTTGTGCTTATTTGCCAAATATATCTTCTTTGGTGAAGATCTATTTAGATCTTTTGCTTATTTTTTATTGGGTTGTTTGTTTTCTTATTATTCAGTTGAGAATTCATTGTATATTCTGCAACCAGCCCTTTTTCAAACATTTTCTCTCAGTCTGTGGCTTGTCATTTTGTTCTCTTAGCAGTGTCTTTCCAGTGGCCGTGCCGGTCCCTCTAGCCTCTGCTGGTTGTTCCTCCCCTTACTGTGCAGCAGGCAGAGCTGCAGGGGCCCACTTGATACTGGCCTCCCCACTATCACCAGCAATCACTCTGGGCACATTTTTTAATTGAAGCATAATTGATGTACAATATTGTGTAAGTTACAGGTGTACAATATAGTGGTTCACAATTTTTAAAGGTTATACTCCATTTATAGTTATTGTAAAATATTGGCTATATTCCCTGTGTTGTACAACATATCCTTGTAGCTTATTTTATATGTAATGGTTTGTACCTCTTGATCCTCTACCCCTATACCCTGGGCACATTTTTTTTTTTTTTTTTTTTTTTTTGTGGTAGGCGGGCCTCTCACTGTTGTGGCCTCTCCCTTTGCGGAGCACAGGCTCCGGACACGCAGGCTCAGCAGCCGTGGCTCAAGGGCCCAGCCGCTCCGCGGCACGTGGGATCCTCCCGGACCGGGTCACGAACCCGTGTCCCCTGCATCGGCAGGCGGATTCTCAACCACTGTGCCACCAGGGAAGCCCCTGGGCACATTTTTTAATTGAAGCATAATTGATGTACAATATTGTGTAAGTTACAGGTGTACAATATAGTGGTTCACAATTTTTAAAGGTTATACTCCATTTATATTATTGTAAAATATTGGCTATATTCCCTGTGTTGTACAACATATCCTTGTAGCTTATTTTATACGTAATGGTTTGTACCTCTTGATCCTCTACCCCTATACCCTGGGCACAATTTTTATTTTATTTTTTTGTGGTAGGCGGGCCTCTCACTGTTGTGGCCTCTCCCTTTGCGGAGCACAGGCTCCGGACACGCAGGCTCAGCAGCCGTGGCTCACGGGCCCAGCAGCTCCGCGGCATGTGGGATGTGGGATCTTCCCGGACCGGGGCACGAACCCATGTCCTCTGCATTGGCAGGCGGATTCTCAACCACTGCGCCACCAGGGAAGTACCCTGGGCACATTTTGAAGATAACGTTTCTCTACACTGTTTACTGTTCTGTTTGACTGGTCTAACTTTGCTGGAACTGTGAGTGAGAGTGCTCACATCTGTCTTGAACTTTCCAGAGTGAACGCCCATCTTTCTTGCATTTAGAGAAACTCTTTTTCCTCTTGCTGATGGTTTCAGAATGTAGGTCCAGCTGTACTGAAATAACAGTGTTGGATTTTAGTGGGATTTTTTTTGCTCATTTGGAATCTGAGACCCACTTAGTGAAGCAAGTGATCAAGGAAGGCAAACGAATCTCTCTTCTTGGAAATGTCATTTTTGAACACTCATGATGCTCTTAGCATTGGGCAATTTGTTCTGAGGAGCAATAGCTTTTAAATATATCTAGGTTTTAGAAATACTGTCAAAATTCTGTAATCTGTGCTAGCCTGTAATGAGAATATGTTAAAAATTATTTCCATCCAGTTTGTATTACTTTATATGATAGCAGATTTTTCTTTCCTATTTTGTTTTCCTATGCCTAACATTAAGTTGAATCTGCCAAAAGAAAGAAATGAGGTATAAAAATTGGAAATGAGGAGATATTATAATTATTTACAGGTGATATAATTATTTACATGGAATTCAAAAGGAATCAACTGAAAACTATTTTTAATTAATTTTTAAATTTTGAGACAGTTATAGATTCATATGCAGTTACAGCAAATAATACAGAGAGATCCCTTATACAGTGTGCCCAGGTTCCACCAGTAGTAACACCTTGCAAAACTAGTATATTGATGATATACTGTCAAGATAAAAAACACTTCCCTCACTACAAAGATACCTCTCGATGACCTTTTATAGCCACACCCACCTCCTCCCATCACCACCCCCCTTCCTTAACCCATGGCAACCACAAATCTGTTCTGCATATCTATAATTTTGTCATTTCCATAATGTTATATAAATGGAATTACACACTTTAACCTTTTGGGTTGACTTTTTTCACTCAGCATAATTCTCTGGAGATTTATCTAAGTTAATGTATGTTTCAATAATGTATGTTCTTTCCTTTTTATTTCTGGGTAGTGTCCCATGATGTGGACATACTGCTGTTTGTTTAACCATTCATCCGTTAAAGGATACCTGGGTTGTTTCCAGTTTGGGGCTATTATGAATAAAGCCACTATAAACATTCTTGTACAGGTTTTGGTGTGAACATAAGTCTTCATTTCTCTGGGATAAATGCCCAGAAGTGCATTTGCTGGGTTACATGATAGTTACATGTTTAGTTTTTTTTTTTTTAAGAAACTGCCGAACTGTGTTCTAGGCTGGATGTACCATTTTACATTTCCACCAGCAATGTATGAGTGATCTAGTTTTTCCACCTCTTGTCAGCATTTGCTGTTGTCACTATTTTTTATTTTAGTCATTCTGATAGAAGTATAGTGATATCTCACTGGGTTTTTCTTTTTATTGTGGTTTTAATTTGCATTCCCCGATGGTTAATGATGTTGAATATCTTTTCAAGTGCTTATTTGCCATCTGAATATCTACTTCAGTGAAGTGTCTTTACCATGACTTTGGCCATGTCCTAATTGGGTTATTTGCATCTTTACTGCCAAGTTTTTAGGTTCTTTATTTTATATTCTAGTTATATTCTATGACAGAGAGCTAGTTCTTTGTCATATGTGTGGTTTCTCCCACTCTTATCTCCTGAAAAGCAAAGTTTTAAATTTTGAAGTCTAGTTTATCAATTTTTGCTTCTATGGATCTTGCTTTTGGCATCAAATCTAAGAACTGTTTGCCTAGATTTTCTCTTGTATTTAGTCTACAAGTTTTATAGTTTTACATTTTAAGTCCACCATCCATTTGGAGCCCATTTTTGTATAAGAACTTGGGTTAAGAATTTTTTTTTTAGCCTGTGGATCCAATGGATATCCAATTCCAACAGCACCATTTATTGAAAAGGCTATCTTCCTCCATTGCTTTGGCCTCTTTGTCAAAAATCAGTTGAGCATATTTGTGTTGGGCTATTTCTGTGTTTTCAATTCTGTTCCATTGAACTATGTGTCTGTTCCTCCACCAATACCACATAGTTTTGATTACTATAACTATATGAGTCTTTCAATTGGGTAGCCTGATTTTTCCCATTTTTCTTCTTTTTCAAAATTATTTTAGCTATTCTAGTTCTTTTGTATTTCCATATAAATTTTAGAATAATCTGTCTATATCTACTAAAAATCTTGGGATTTTGGTAAATGTTGCTTTAAACCAGTGTTATCAATTTGGGGAGAATTTGTGTGTTTACTGCGTTGAGTCTTCCAATCCATGAACATGATATGTCTGTCCATTTATTTAGATCTTTGATTTACTTCATCATAGTTTTCAGCATACAAGTCCTTTACATGTTTTGTTCATTTTTTACTTAGGTATTTATTTTTTTGAGGGACTGTAAGTGGTATTTTAAATTTTTACATGGGTTCATTGCTTATATACAGAAATACAATTGATTTTTGTATGTTTACCTTGTATCCTGAGACTTTGATGGCTCCAGTTCTAAGACAATTTTTTGTAGTTTCCTTGGGATTTTTTACATAGACCATCATGTTATCAGTACATAGAAACAGTTTTATTTCTTCCATTCTGACTTGTACACCCTTTATTTCCTTTTCTTGTCTTATTCCAATGGCTAAAACGTCTAGCACTATGTTGAATAAGAGTGGTGAAAGTAGACATCCTTGCCTTGTCTCCAGTTTTAGGGGAGAAAACATTCAGTTTTTTACCATTAAGTATAATGTTAGCTGTGGATTTTTGTAGATTTTTAAAAATCAAGTTGAGGAATTTTCTCTCACTTTGTATGTTTCTGAGACTTTTTTTCTTTATCATGACTGGGTGTTGAATTTTGTCAAATGCTTTTTCTTCATTGATTGATCTGATCATGTGTTTTTCTTCTTTAGCTTGTTAATATGGTAGATTACATTGATTGATTTTAGAATATTAAACCAGCCTTACATCCCTAGAATGAACCCTACTTGGTCATGGTATATAATTCTTTTTATATATTGCTGAATTCTATTTGCTAATATTTTGTTAAGGATTTTTGTATCTATATTCATGAGAGGTATTATTAATCAGCTAATTTTTTTCCTTCCTTCCTGCCTTCCTTCCTTCCTGCCTTCCTGCCTTCCTCTTTCTTTCTGCTTTCCTTCCTCCCTCCCTCCCTTTCTTTCTTTCTTTCTCTCTTTTCCTTTCTTTCTTTCTTATACTGTCTTCATTTGATTTTGGTATCAGGATAACACTGGCTACATCAAATGAATTTGGAAGTGTCCTCTCCTCTTCTATAGTTTGGGAGAGATTTTATAGAATTGGTGTTGATTATCTTTAAGAGTTTGTTAAAATTCTCTAGTGAAAGAATCTGGGCCTGGAGATTTCTCTTTGGGGAATTTTTAAATTAAGAGTTCAATTTCTTTGATGATTATAAACCTATTCAAATTACCTAGTACCTATTGAGGACTGTGGTAGTTTGTGTTTTTCAAGGAATTGTTCCATTTCAACTAAGTTTTTAAATTTATGGGTGTGGAATTGTTCATAGTATTTTCTTAGTATTCTTTTGATGTCTGCAGGATCTGTAATGACATTCACTTTTTTCATTCCTGATGTTGGCAACTGTGTCATCTCTCTTTTTTTTCTTCTTCAGTTTTGCTAGAGGTTTGTCAATCATACTAACCTTTTCAAAGAACCAGTTTATTTCACTGATTTTTTTCTGTTGTTTTTGTTTTCTATTTCATTAATTTCTGTTTTTTATTTCCTTCATTATGCTTGCTTTGGGTTTATTTCGCTCCTCTTTTTCTACTTTCTTGAAGTGGGACCTTATATTACTGATTTGAAACTTTTCCTTTTTTTTAATGTATGTATTTAGTGCTATAAATTTCCCTTCAGCACTGCTTTAGCTGTGTCCCACTGATTTGGATATATTGTATTTTAATTTTTGTTCAGTTCAATGTATTTTTTAAATTTCCCTTGAAGCTTTCCCTTTGAATGATGAATTATTTAGAAAATAAAATTCAAAATAGTGGAATTAAAAATTAATATAAAACAATTCTTTTTAAATTTATTTATTTATTTATTTATTTATTGTTTGTGTTGGGTCTTTGTTGCTGTGTGTGGGCTTTCTCTAGCTGCAGCGAGTGGGGGCTACTCTTCATTGCGGTGTGTGGGCTTCTCATTGCGGTGGCTTTTCTTGTTGCAGAGCACAGGCTCTAGGCACATGGGCTTCAGTAGTTGTGGCACGTGGGCTCAGTGGTTGTGGCTCGTGGGCTCTAGAGCACGGGCTTAGTAGTTGTGGCACACGAGCTTAGTTACTTTGCGGTATGTGGGATCTTTCCGGACCAGGGATCGAACCTGTGTCCCCTGAATTGGCAGGTGGATTCTTCACCACTGTGCCACCAGGGAAGTCCTTAATACAGTTCTTTAAAATAGCTTAATGAAAGATCAAATGCATAGTAATAAATATAACCAGAATGTATATAATCTATATGAGAAAACTTTAAAATGTAGTTGAAAAATGCCAAAGAAAATTTAAACAAATTTAAGGTATGTCACATTCTTAAGTAGATTCAACATCATAAATATGTCAATTCTCTCTAAGTTAATTTATAATTTTAATATGATTTTTTAAAAATACCATCTGATTAGAAAAAAACCTAGAGAATCTGATTTTGTAGTTCATGTGAAAAAAAAAAGCAAAAATAAATGGGAAAATTCTTAAAAATCAAATCAAATAAACTACAGTAATTAAAAGTGTGTGGTACCTGCATATGAAGAGATAAATAGATGAGTGGAAGAGAAAATCCAGGAATAGACCCAAACACATAAGGGGGGTTAATATATGAAAATAAAAAAGGTATTTCAAACCAAAGGGTAAAATGTGAATGCTTCAGTACATGGTGTTGGGAAAGCCATCTTATATATTTATAAAGTTATAATCCTCCCTCCTATGATTTCAAAGTAATTTCCACATGAATAGAAGATTGAAACATAAATATGAAACTATAGAAATGCTAAAGAAAACATGGGAGGGCTTCCCTGGTGGCGCAGTGGTTGAGAGTCCGCCTGCCGATGCAGGGGACGCGGGTTCGTGCCCCGGTCCGGGAGGATCCCACATGCCGCGGAGTGGCTGGGCCCGTGAGCCATGGCCACTGAGCCTGCGCGTCCGGAGCCTGGGCTCCACAACGGGAGAGGCCACAACGGTGAGAGGCCCCCGTACCGCAAAAAAAAAAAGAAAACATGGGAATACTTAAAAATATTCTTGAAAGAAGAGGCCTAAGTATGACAAAAACAATGACAAAAGATCTATAACTATGAAAAAAACTTTTTTTTGCATGGCAAAAACACCATAAATAAAGTCAGGATAAAAATAATGATATGGACAGTTTGCAGCTACTCTTATAAATAAAGGGGTAATTTTCCTAAAAAATAAAGAGTTCCCTCAAACTGATAAGAATAAACCAACTACCCAGTAGAGAACTGGGCAAAGAATACAATAATTCAAAGAAAAGAAAAGTGCTCAACCTCACTATAATAAGAGAACCACAAAGGGACACCAATTTCTGTGCATCAGATGGTTACAATTAAAAAAATAATAATAACAGCATGTTGGAGAAGGAAAACAGGAACTTTTATAAATTGCTGTTGGGAGTTTAAGTTGTGAAAACTTTCATGGAGAACAATTTAGCCACATCCCCTTTGACCTAAGAATTCTGCACCCAAGAATTTATCCTAAAAATAATCTTGCAAATGAGAGAAATCATATTTATCCAAAGATATGTATTGCAGCAATTTTCTACATCCAGGGATTACAAACATCCTAAATGTCTGTCAGTAGAGGGTTGAGTAAATTATTATATGTTCATACAATGGAATACTATACAGCTGCTAAAAGTAATAAGGCAGTTTCATATGAACTAATATAGAAAGACATCTAAGATATTAACTGAAAAAGGCAAGTTAGTAGAAAATTTGTATAGTATGCTATAATTTTTTAAATGTATCTGTGTATGCATGGATGTCTCTGGAAGTATACACAAGAGACTGGTAAGAGTGGCTGGTGGAGGAGAGGGGCTCAGTGGGACTAGGAAGCTGCAGGACAAGATTGGGAGGGAAATGTACTTATATATACTATACTTCTACTATACACTCTTGTATCTTATCTTTTGAGTTTCATATCATGTGAAGGGATTACCTATTCAAAAAACAAATAAAGTAATTTTTTAAATGTTTAAGTAAGAACCTCAAGCAAGAGACAGAGACAGAGAGAGTTCTTGTTCCCTGAGCTCAGACTAAATATACAGAGGGAGGGAGCACATGAACCAGGACTCAGGACAAGTTTGACTTTGTACTTCTTCAGAAATAAGCATTTATAGAATCATGGAATTCCAAGGTGAAAAAGTCTTAGAGAGTCCCCAGACCCACTTTCCTTCTGTGGCAGAGGGAAGGACAATCTGAGAATGAACATTTGCTGAGAAGAGATCTGTAGGTACTCTCCAGGCAGACATTAAGATATGAACACCAAGAGAGAGCAGGTGTCTGACCTTCTGGAACCTGGAGGCAGTGCCTGAGATGCCCAGCAACCTGGCCATGGTCCCCACCCAGCTGGGCCTCAGAGCTGCTCTTCTTGCAGCTTGCAGGGTATCAGGTGTGTTTCTTGATCCCTGATCGTCCCCAGAGCATCATGTGTCCCTCCTGGAACCTTCCTATCCCTGGGTCAGCTGGAGAGTCTAGACCCTGCGTTTGAAGCCGCACTTCTAATTTAACCCTGAAGTCCTGTGAGTGATGATAGAGGTATCAGGGTAATTGCAACCTCACTCATCTTTGAGGGTTTTCTGTTTCTCTCTCTTGATATCTGTCTATCTATCTTCAAATCACAGTTCTCAGTGGATCCTCATAGCAACCATATAGGGCATATCTGATCCCCAGTTTTCAAATGACAGCAAAATATTTATACAAAGATTTGTTTTCCAAGTACTTTTCTCATTGCAGCCCCCCATTAACCTCATATAGGTAAGGAAAGTTTTATTAATGCAGATATAAAAGATGAGAATATTAAAGAGGCAGCTCTGAAATAGTGAGCCTTTGGGCTAAGAACATGTGGGCTTGAATCCTGACTCAAAGGATTCTTTACACTTCTTTCCTCCAGGATAAAGTAGGGATAACAATATCTATATCCTTGGTCACCATATAGGATTGTTGTTAGGATTAAATGACTATGGTTCTAAAGAGTTTCAAGACATTCTAAGATTTCTCATTTCTCAACCTGTTCTATCATTTAAAGTTTATTTTTTATTTTGAAAATATATTACAAAGAAGAGAGAATAATATAATGAACCTGATGTATCTATCACTCTCTTCAACAATGATCAGTACAAGGCCAGTCTTGTCTCAGCGATACCTCTAACTACTCATCCCTCTTTTGCTTTATTGACCAGATTTTAAAATAATAAATTGTATTCCTAACATCCCTAAAAGGTGACTCACGGGTTATTTGGGGTTTTAAAGAATATTACTAGGGATTTATAAGATTTAAATGTTTAAACACATTTGTTATGTTTCAACCTATTGTAGTCATGATCCTTTTTAATGCTCAACTTGACCAGGGACACCTTATGCTGGGTAGCTTCCAAGTTCTTTTGGCATAACTCTAGTAATCTTTTTTTTTCTTTTTTTAACATCTTTATTGGAGTATAGTTGCTTTACAATGTTGTGTTACTTTCTGCTGTATAACAAAGTGAATCAGCTATATGTATACATATATCCCCATATCTCCTCCCTCTTGCTTCTCCCTCCCACCCTACCTATCCCACCGCTCTAAGATGGTCACAAAGCACCGAGCTGATCCCCCTGTGCTATGCAGCTGCTTTCCACGAGCTATCTATTTTACATTTGGTAGTATATATATTTCAGTGCTACTCTCTCACTACGTCCCAGGTTACCCTTCCACCTCCCCGTGTCCTCAAGTCCATTCTCTATGTCTGTGTCTCTATTCCTCTCCTGTCCCTAGGTTCCCCTAGTCTGAAGTTAGGGAGCCTGATTCCTCCAGCTCTGTTTTTCTTTCTCAAGATTGCTTTGGCTATTCGGGGTCTTTTGAGTTTCCATACAAATTGTGAAATTTTTGTTCTAGTTCTGTGAAAAATGCTATTGGTAATTTGATAGGGGTTGCATTGAATCTGTACGTTGCTTTGGGTAGTATAATGATTTTCACAATGTTGATTCTTCCAATCCAAGAACGTGGTATATCTCTCCATCTGTTTGTATCGTCTTTAATTTCTTTCATCAGTGCCTTACAGTTTTCTGCATACAGGTCTTTTGTCTCCTTAGGTAGGTTTATCCCTAGGAATTTTATTCTTATTGTTGCAATGGAAAATAGGAGTGTTTCCTTAATTTTTCTTTCAGGTTTTTCATCGTTAGTGTATAGGAATGCAAGAGATTTCTGTGCATTAATTTTGTATCCTGCTACTTTACAAAATTCATGGATTAACTCTAGTAGTTTTCTGGTAGCATCTTTAGATTCTCTACATATAGTATCATGTTATCTACAAACAGTGACAGTTTTACTTCTTTTCCGATTTGGATTCCTTTTATTTCTTTTTCTTCTCTGATTTCTGTGGCTAAAACTTCCAAAACTATGTTAAATAATAGTGGTGAGAGTGGGCAACCTTGCTTGTTCCTGATCTTAGAGGAAATGGTTTCAGTTTTTCACCATTGAGAACAGTGTTGGCTGTGGGTTTGTCATATGTGGCCTTTATTATTTTGAGGTAGGTTCCCTCTGTGCCTACCTTCTGGAGAGTTTTTATCATAAATGCGTGTTGAATTTTGTTGAAAGCTTTTTCTGCATCTACTGAGATGATCATATGGTTTTTATCCTTCAGTTTGTTAATATGGTGTATCACGTTGATTGATTTGCGTATATTGAACAATCCTTGCATTCCTGGGATAAACCCTAATTGATCATGGTGTGTGATCCTTTTAATGTGCTGTTGGATTCTGTTTGCTACTATTTTGTTGAGGATTTTTGCATCTATGTTCATCAGTGATATTGGCCTGTAGTTTTCTTTTTTTGTGCATCTTTGTCTGGTTTTGATATCAGGGTGATGGTGGCCTTGTAGAACGAGTTTGGGAGTGTTCCTCCCTCTGCTATATTTTGGAAGAGTTTGAGGATGGGTGTTAGCTCTTCTCTAAATATTTGATAGAATTCACCTGTGAAGCCATCTGGTCCTGGGCTTTTGTTTGTTGGAAGATTTTTAATCACACTTTCAATTTCAGTGCTTGTGATTGGTCTGTTTATATTTTCTATTTCTTCCTGGTTCAATCTCGGCAGGTTGTGCATTTCTAAGAATTTGTCCATTTCTTCCAGGTTGTCCATTTTATTGGCATATAGTTGCTTGTAGTAATCTCTCATGATCCTTTTCATTTCTGCAGTGTCAGCTATTACTTCTTTTTCATTTCTAATTCTGTTGATTTGAGTCTTCTCTCTTCTTTTCTTGATGAGTCTGGCTAATAGTTTATGAATTTTGTTTATCTTCTCAAAGAACCAGCTTTTAGTTTTATTGATCTTTGCTATTGTTTCCTTCGTTTCTTTTTCATTTATTTCTGATCTGATCTTTATGATTTCTTTCCTTCCGCTAACTTTGGGGGTTTTTTGTTGTTCTTCTTCTTCTTTCTCTAATTGCTTTAGGTGTAAGATTAGGTTGCTTATTTGAGATGTTGCTTGTTTCTTGAGGTAGGATTGTATTGCTATAAACTTCCCTCTTAGAACTGCTTTTGCTGCATCCCATAGGTTTTGGGTCATCATGTTTTCATTGTCATTTGTTTCTAGATATTTTTTGATTTCCTCTTTGATTTCTTCAGTGATCTCTTGGTTATTTAGTAGCATATTGTTTAGCATCCATGTGTTTGTATTTTTTACGTTTTTTTCCCTGTAATTAATATCTAGTCTCATAGTGTTGTGGTTGGAAAAGATACTTGATATGATTTCAATTTTCTTAAATTTACCAAGGCTTGATTTATGACCCAAGATATGATCTATTCTGGAGAAGTTCCATGAGCACTTGAAAAGAAAGTATATTCTGTTGTTTTTGGATGGAATGTCCTATAAATATCAATTAAGTCCATCTTGTCTAATGTGTCATTTAAAGCTTGTGTTTCCTTATTTATTTTCATTTTGGATATCTATCCATTCGTGAAAGTGGGGTGTTAAAGTCCCCTACTATGATTGTGTTACTGTCGATTTCCCCTTTTATGTCTGTTAGTATTTGTCTTATGTATTGAGGTGCTCCTATGTTGGGTGCATAAATATTTACAATTGTTATATCTTCTTCTTGGATTGATCCCTTGATCACTAGTGTCCTTCTTTATCTCTTATAATAGTCTTTATTTTAAAGTCTATTTTGTCTGATATGAGAATTGCTACTCCAGCTTTCTTTTGATTTCCAATTGCATGGAATATCTTTTTCCATCCCCTCACTTTCAGTCTATATGTGTCCCTAAGTCTGAAATGGGTCTCTTGTAGACAGCATATATACGGGTCTTGTTTTTGTATCCATTCAGCCAGTCTATGTCTTTTGGTTGGAGCACTTAATCCATTTACATTTAAGGTAATTATCAATATGTATGTTCCTATTACCATTTTCTTAATTGTTTTGGGTTTGTTTTTGTAGGTCTTTTCCTTCTCTTGTGTTTCCTGCCTAGAAAAGTTCCTTTAGCATTTGTTGTAAAGCTGGTTTGGTGGTGCTGAATTCTCTTAACTTTTGCTTGTCTGTAAAGGTTTTAATTTCTCCGTCGAATCTGAATGAGATCCTTGCTGGGTAGAGTAATCTTGGTTGTAGGTTTTCCCTTTCATCACTTTAAATATGTCCTGCCACTCCCTTCTGGCTTGCAGAGTTTCTGCTGAAAGATCAGATGTTAACCTTATGGGGATTCCCTTGTATGTTATTTGTTGCTTTTCCCTTGCTGCTTTTAATAGTTTTTCTCTGTATTTAATTTTTGATAGTTTGATTAATATGTGTCTTAGCATGTTTCTCCTTGGATTTATCCTGTATGGGACTCTCTGCTCTTCGTGGACTTGATTGACTATTTCCTTTCCCATGTTTGGGAAGTTTTCAACTATAATCTCTTCAAATATTTTCTCAGTCCCTTTTTTTCCTTCTTCTTTTTCTGGGACCCCTATAATTCGAATGTTGGTGTATTTAATGTTGTCCCAGAGGTCCCTGAGACTGTCATCAATTCTTTTCATTCTTTTTTCTTTATTCTGCTCTGCAGTAGTTATTTCCACTATTTTATCTTCCAGGTCACTTATCTATTCTTCTGCCTCAGTTATTCTGCTACTGATTCCTTCTAGAGAATTTTTAATTTCATTTATTGTATTGCTCACCGTTGTTTGTTTGCTCTTTATTCTTCTAGGTCCTTGTTAAACATTTCTTGTATTTTCTCCATTCTATTTCCAAGTTTTTGGATCATCTTTACGATCATTACTCTGAATTCTTTTTCAGGTAGACTGCCTATTTCCTCTTCATTTGGTTGGTCTGGTGGGTTTTTACCTTGCTCCTTCATCTGCTGCATATTTTTGTCTTCTCATTTTGTTTAACTTACTGTGTTTGGGGTCTCCTTTTTGCAGGCTGCAGGTTCGTAGTTCCTGTTGTTTTTGGTATCTGCCCCCAGTAGGTGAGGTTGATTCAGTGCCTTGTATAGTCTTCCTGGTGGAGGGGACTTGTGCCTGTGTTTTGGTGGGTGGGGCTGGATCTTGTCTCTCTGGTGGGCAGGGCTGCGTCTGGTGGTATGTTTTGGGGTGTCTGAACTTCTTATGATTTTAGGCAGCCTCTCTGCTAATGGGTGGGGTTGTGTTCCTGTCTTACTAGTTGTTTGACATGGGGCATCCAGCCCTGGAGCTTACTAGCCATTGGGTGGAACTGGGTCTTAGCATTGAGACGGAGATCTCTGGGAGAGCTTTCACTGATTGATATTACATGGGGCCAGGAGTTCTCTGGTGGTCCAGTGTCCTGAACTCAGCTTTCCTACCTCAGAGGCTCAGACCTGACACCAGGCTGGAGTACCAAGAGCCTGTCAGCCACACAGCTCAGAAGAAAAGGGAGGAAGAAAAAAAAAAAAGAAAAAAATTAAAAAGAAAAATTATTAACATAAAATAATAATAATAGTTTTAAAAGAAAAGAAGAGAGCAACCAAACCAATAAACAAATCCACCAATGTTAACACGTGCTAAAAACTAAACTAAGATAAACATAAATATCAGAAACTAATCAGTCGCAGACAGCAAACCCCAAGTCTACAGTTGCTCCTAAAGTCTGCTGCCTCAATTTTGGGAACATTCATTGTCTCTTCAGGTATTCCACAGATGCAGGGTACATCAAGTTGATTGTGGGGTTTAATCCACTGCTCCTGAGGCTGCACAGAGAAATTTCCCTTTCTATTCTTTGTTTGCAGAGTTCCCAGGGTTCAGCTTTGGTTTGGGCCCCACCTCTGCGTATAGGTCACCCTCAGGCACCTTTTGGGAGGTCTGAGGTCTTCTGCCAGTGTTCAGTAGGTGTTCTGTAGGAGTTGTTCCACATGGAGATGTATTTTTGATGTATTTGTGGGCAGGAAGGTGATCTCCACGTCTTACTCCTCTGCCATCTTGAAGGTCCCCCCAACTCTAGTAATCTTTGACGCTTTGTTTGCTTTTGTGGTGTGACAAGATGTTCTAGGCTCATCTTATATATTTGCTGCTTCAGACCCTTCTCCAAGGAAGCCTGATTTCTTTGGGGGGGATGGTATATAGAGTACATAATCTGATTGCTAGGGGTACTCATTCCTTCCAGGATGATCTTTGTTTCTAGGCCTTGCTAGGCAGTGTGTGTGTGTGTGTGTGTGTGTGTGTGTGTGTGTGTGTGTGTGTGTGTGTGTGTGTATGGTTGGATGTAACATAAAACATATGGAGTTCATCCTGATACTCCCAGTTCACAATCAGGACTACAAAATTTCAACCTGATCTCATCGAGCTTACATTTGTATCTTCCTGCAATAGGAAACTCTTGTTTTTCAGTAATATAAATATTATTACTCATTTGGTTTATCCCACAATACACATACAAAAGTCTCAGAATAACAACAAAAATAATAATACCATAGCTTCATCAATAATGTGATTATTGAAAACAGTTTAGTATTTTGGGTTGGGGGGAATGGGGCAGTTCTTTTTATTCTTAGGGTATATCCCGCCAAGGATATACAGTCAAATTACTGTGTTTTAATTTCTCTATGTGTAGTTATGCCAGCCAGCTGGACATACAGACTCATTTGCTACACTTTCATTTTAGGAATTTCTTTCAAAAGTATTGTTCCTTATAATTATGTCAAATATTTACATGTTCCAAAGCAAATCCACAAAACAAGGTATATTCAATATTCAATATCCCTGTTCCCTCCACCTCATTCCTCCCCCTCTCTATAAGTCCTTTAAATCTTATTTTATGCTTTATCCTTTTATTGTCTTTCAGAATATAAGCAAATACATATATATCTTTGCATTCATTCTCTCTTTCTTAAATAAATGGTAGCATATTAAGCACACTTTTTCCTGTTGTGTTTTTTTTCACTTGACAATAATCCTATAGGTCACAACTTGGGCATCATGTAAAATATATTTCAAAAAGATTCCTAGAACTGAGGCTACTGGGACAGAGTAAATGCATACTGATTTTGATAGATATTGCCGCATTCCCCTCTACAAAGGTGGATGTGGCCATTTTCTGCAGACACATTTTAATGTTAAAGCAAATGATTAAGTGAGGTATGTTATCTGTAGTGAGAAAGGCTAAATGATTGCCCCAAAGGACCAGACCTGGGACTTGAACCCTTGAAATGCCAACTAATAGTCTAGTGGTCTGACCCACTGTCCTGTACCTTCTCCCCATTTAACAGATGAAGAAAATGAGTCACATGTAGGGACGTGATCCATGCAAAATGATAAAACAAGCTAGGACCTAAAACCCATGTCTCCTAACACTAAAATTAGATCTCCTTTTAATGGGTAATTTATTTATGGTGAACTTGGTTTGATTATCTTTAGATGGCGAAGAAAAACATAATAGTTCTCCTAAGTAAAAAAATTAATGAGATAATTATGGGTAAATTCTCCCTTGGGTGTAGGAGAGATTCTTTGAGGAATAGCTTAACTCCTTCAGGTGACTAGGGATTCAGCAATTCGATTATGATGTCAGGCCACAATAATGATCTTATGAAGAGAGAGATGATCCCCCCTTCCCAAAGTCCAGCATGCTTAGGCACCTTGCAGAATCTGTCCCATTTCTTGCAGAGTGCTTTGAATTTCTGTGAACAAATATGCTGTTATGCTATGTAAAACTGTCCAAATGGGTGTGGACAAAGATGTAATTTCCCAGTGAATGAACAAGCTGCAAAGCACAAAGCCTTTTCTTTTCCTTTCCTAAAGTGACCCTGGGGTTCTTCTTTGTGCTTGCTTTGTGACAGGTTGATTGACTTATGTGCAATTTGGGACGCTGGAGTGTTCCTTCCCGCTGCAGACTGGAAGGGAGCCCCCTCTGGTGTTACAGGAAGGAGGCTGAATGAGGCAGAGACGGTGAGTGGGGCTTGGGCCTGGGCCTGGGCCCCGTGTCTCAGGGTTAGGGTGGGAAGGAATTCTCACCTCCTGCCCCTTCTCTTTGATGAGAGACGTTTCAGGCCCTGGAATTTTCTGAGGGGACATCTCCTTCCTTCTCCCCAGAGTTGGCCACAGAGCCAGACCTCAAGGCTCTCCTAGGCCAGGAGGCTGACTTTGGGGAAGCATTTGTTCCTTTTTCTCCAGCAGATGCAGTGAGCCGGCATTAGCCCTGCCATTGTCCCGACTGTTCACTTCAATTGAAAAATTGGGAAACAGCTGTGTTTGTGGCCCTCACTCCCCCTTAGCCTGGCCTCCACAACCTGGGAGCCTCCTGAGTGACAGCCCCAGCATATGGGGGGCAGTCTGAGAACCCCTCCTCTGGGCGGAGCAGTGGGCCCTGGCAGATGGACAGCTGTCCAGGGCACCGTAAACAGCTGAAGCTGACATCACTGAAGCCACACCCTGTGTCCAGGGTCTGCATTGTTCCATTCTGGGGTAAAATTTCTTGCTGCTCCCAGCAACTCCTGTCTTAGACTCAAGGCAGGGATGGTAGGGGAGTACATGCAAGAAATAAGGGCTACAAATTTAACCAAGGGGTAATTGGCATTGAATCACACGCTAGCAGCCTGGAGGCTTCTGGGCTGGCGGAGTCTGACCTGGAGGACTGAACAGAGAAAGGTTTCCCTGTTCTTGAGTGTGGGCATCTCAGCCTCATTGCTCCAACTCCCTTTTCAGATGGCTTCCGTTCTCCCAGAAAGAGTTGGAGATTTGGGCTGGGAGGATGCAGGCAGGGAGGGAGTTGAAAGGTAGGAACAGATACGCTGATGACATGGATTCTGGCAGTCCTTGCTTTGTGACTGTAGGAAAGTTTCAAACCACTCTAGGTTTACACAGTAGGGATAATAATGAACATCTTGTTGTAAAGATTAAACATATAAAGAGCCCTGCACTGTGCCTGGCTTATACTAGGTATTCAGTAAATGAAATTATTTGTCATATCAACAGCGGCTCAGATGTACTTGTTTTACGAACGCAGTTTCTGTGTGGGTTCTCTACGACTTGCCTTAGAACAGTGTCAGGTTTCAGGGACCACCAGGGAAATCCGTCTGACACAGGACTTTTTCACCTAAGTATTGAACTTTAACATACTGGCAGTAGCAGAGGGGGACACTATTCTTTTGGTTTGTATTTGGAGGACTCTGATTGCAAAAATCGTGTACAGGTTATTATAATGGGCCTGTAAATATATGCAAAACAGCATGGGAACAGATCCCCAGGTTGTGCCAGAATCAGGGGTTAGTCCAGCTTTGTGGTCTCTGTGGCCCCTCTCTTGGCACTTTTTCATGAACCCACCCTACTTTCTATCTCTGTGCCCCCTCCTAAGGCCCCTCCACACTCCTCCCTGGGCACACATACTCTGGGTTGCCTAACCAGATCCCTGCCTAAGGAACCTGGGAGCCCCCCCACCTTCTCTGATGACAGCAATGTCACTACCCAGCAGCACATCTGACTGGCAGCCAGAGTCACACCCTGCTGCATCCTGCCTGATGCAAAGCAAACCTATTCTAGCTTATACCTCTGGACACTTCCGTCTAATCCACCAGCCCTAAAATTGGAACCTAATATTGGTTCACTATATTTTTACAGTGCATTCATTTACATTAGTTGTGGCATTTGACTTTCATGATAATTCTGTGATGTGGGCAAGGCTGGCATCATCATTCGCTTTTGATTGATAATGAGGCTCAAGAAGTTACTTCTCCAA
The DNA here is from genome assembly GCF_026419965.1 of Kogia breviceps. Lineage (NCBI taxonomy): Eukaryota > Metazoa > Chordata > Mammalia > Artiodactyla > Physeteridae > Kogia > Kogia breviceps. Next base: position 65,921,760 of record NC_081310.1, on the reverse strand, counting down.
CGTCCACAAAACGAACAGCAACAGAACTCATATTAGAACTCAGATGTCCTGGGGCTTCCCTAGTGGCGCAGTGGTTAAGAATCCGCCTGCCAGTGTAGAAGACACGGGTTCGAGCCCTGGTCCGGGAAGATCCCACATACCGTGGAGCAACTAAGCCCGTGCACCACAACTACTGAGCCTGCGCTCCAGAGCCCACGAGCCATAACTACTGAGCCTATGTGCTACAACTACTGAAGCCTAAGCACCTAGAGCCCATGCTCCGCAACAACAGAAGCCACCGCAATGAGAAGCCCGTGCACCGCAACGAAGAGTAGCCCCTGCTCGCCGCAACTAGAGAAAGCCCTCACACAGCAACAAAGACCCAGCGCAGCCAAAAATAAATAAAATAAGTAATTTTTTTTTAAAAAAGGAAGAACTCGGATGTCCTGAATTGTGGGCCGTTTTTCTTGCTGGGACGCCACACTGCCTCCTCCAGTCTGAGGCACCCACACTTCAGGAAGTGTCAAAGGATCAGAGGACCTTCAGACACACAGGGAAACTTTTAACAGAAGAAGAAAAGAGTGCACGCACATGGCCACGTGAGGACCACTAAGCTCTGCGGGGGTCTGGCCCGGTTCTTTAGAGGTGGTAACAGCCATCCTTGCCAGAATCAGCACTGGAGGACTCCCCAGCTGCCAGCGCTGTGCATTTTCCATTTAATCCTCTTCACAGTAACCCTGTGAAATAGGGCCCATTGTTACCCACATTTTACCGGTGACAGAAATACAGAAAGGTGGAGGAACCTGCTCAGAGCACCGCAGCTGAGAAAGTGGCAGTACCTGAATTCGAATATCCCAGCAGTTCTCCAGCTCTGGGACCCACATGGTTGACCACTTGGGCTTGGGGTTGCAGGGTGTTTTCAGGGTGGTTTGGGGCTGCGGAGATGTTTCTGAGCAAGCCTCCGGCCAGGTTCCAGGTAAAAATCTGATTTTGTCTCTCCACTTGGGAAGCCTCAGAGGAGCAAGTCCTCTGTCTCTCTGTCCTCCTTCCCTCTGGCTCTTCTCCTTTTGTTCTGGGCCACTGCCATCTGGAGCGGCCCCAGGCATCTGCTCTGCAGCACAGGTCTCCTCCCCGCCTCCTCCTCCTGCAGCCCCAGCATGAGGCACCTTCCCACACGACTAATCTCTCCCATCCCGTCTCTGCCCTGCCCCAGTGCTTCAGCACCTGGGCCTCGCCAGGCACTCAAAGCAGACACCTGCCCTTTGATGCAAGGCAGAAGAACCACCCAGCTCCCCCAGGCCTTCAGTTTCTCAAATGGAGTCATTTGGTTAATGGCACGCACACTCCTCAGCCCCTCTGCCCGTTGGTGAGAAGCTGGGCCCTCTCTCTCCAGAAACATTACAACAGGCTGCTGTGGCCAACGTGCGCTCAGGACACACCGCTGTGGGATGATTGGGGAAGGGCAGTGGAACTGCATTAGGAACTGTTTTGCCTCCGCACTCCCTGCCCCAGGACCAATTCCGGGCCCCTGAGGCAGCATCCATGCTTAGCCACCTTCTCCTGGGCGCTGAGATCTGCAGGGCTAGGTGTGGAGCCACAGCTGGCAGCTGTGAAAGCTATTCCCCTCAATAGCGTGTGCTATCTACCTCGTTTCTGCCGAGGTGATGCAATCGCTTCTACACCTCTCTCAGCCTTCCTTGCTGCCTGACTAAACCCACCTTTTTACTGGAGGCTGGGCTGTTGGGTTTGACACAGCATGTCACCCTGTGAGTTTCCATTTCTAATGGAGGATGATAGACTATAGCAAAGGGAGGCCCTTCTGCAAGCAGGTGTATGCACTCACTCTGGGCATTAACACAAAGCTTTTCCCTACACCGCTGGAACCAATGGTGTCTTCGGTGTGAGCTTAATAGCCAGCACTTTGCACCAGACTTCTAGACAAATGGTGCATCTTATAATGCAGGAAACAACCTTCCCCTGTCTGTTCCACCTCCCCTCATCCACGCGCCTGTATTTTCACATCTCCTCCAGCCTGTAGAAGCCTGCCAGGATGGCAGTTGGATCCAGACCGATGTCTGTGTTGGATGTGAATGCAGAGGGCTGGAGAGAGAGGAAGAAGAGATGCTGCGCCCTCCTGCTGTCTTAGTCTTTTCCTCCCTGTGCCTCCTTATCATGTCAGACAGGAATCCTAAAAATGCAACCGGGGTTGTGCAATCCTTGGAATATCAGCAGCTAGGCCAATATGGACAGCAGGATGGAAGCTTCAGAAGAACTGACCTGGCTCTATTGAGGTTGACTCCAGTCTGGTGCAGTTGATGTCGTAGGTCATGGACCACTGGTGGAAGAAGCTGGAATGAACAAGGGCGCGATTGGGGCCGTGCAGGGTGGTCTACAGGAGTTTGAAGCACTTTGGTTAAGGAGGCCAGGGTAAAGGCAGGAGAGAGGGCAGCGCAGAGCTGCTTTGGCTGGTCTGGAATCTTGCAGGAACCTCCCTTCTCTCTGGTCCACAGTAGACAACACTTGTGTAGATAACCGTATGTCAGCTCTAAGAATGAATAATAACTCCTTGGCCACAGAGCTAACGTATGGTCATTAGCACAGGCATTGTGTACTTTGTACATCTACAAAATAGATCTGTAGGTTCGAAAGTCCAGCTTGTCCAAAGTCAGGTAGCAAAGCATTGCACCAGCTGTAACTTGTGGGGAAATGACCAATAGTTTTTGAATGCTTAGTTTGGGCCAGGCCTTGTGTTAGATGCTATACATAAACATTAGCCCATTAATTCATTTAAAATGAATTAAATCAACTCAGTTAATAATCATCAAAATAATCTTATAATAAGTAAGTGTATTATCCTGTTCAAAGACAAGAAAACTGAGGCTCTAAGAGGGAGAGTAAACAAATTGCCGAAAACCATGCAGCAGGTAAATGGCTGAGGTGGGATTGAAACTCAGGTGTGTGGCTTGCAAGTCCATGCCCCTTCCATGTGCCAGAGGGATTATACTACGTCACTTACTCTTGAAGCTGCATCTCAGAATCCATGTCTGGTGTGTTTCCCCTGGTCTGCATCTTCTTAGCTAGCCCTGTTCTGCTTTGAGATGGTGCCCGCTTCTATGAAGAACACAGGAAAAAGGTAGAAGCCACTGCCCTCACCCTCAAGAAGCTCACAGTCCGGTTAAGGAGCTGGAGGTCATCTCTCTTTCCCTCATCCCAAGCTTCTTCAATAGTCTTACCTACCCGCCCCCCCCGCCGCCGCCCCTTTTTTTTCCCCCGCTTGAGCTCATCCTATGGTTTTCAGATGGCTTTAGAACCCTAGTCTGTCGAAACTAGGCTTGGAATCCCGCCAATAGAGGGTGGAGTAAGCAGCTTAACCTGAGTGACGTTTGAGCAGATGGGTCCAGATGGTAGCTCCTCAGATGGACAGAGGCCCAGACTCCAAATGGACACCCCACTCAGGGAGCCTGGGAACGCATTGGTCAGTCACTAGAATGAGGAGCTGGGGTTTGAAAGAAAGGTGGCTAGGGGTTTGTACAGCTATCACCCTTTAGGAAAGCTGCCAAGACAGAGATTGAGGTTTCAGGCTGTTCTTTCTGCAGCATTCCCTTTGTACAGCATTTTGCAGTTTACTGTGGAGATAGGGACTAGACAAACAGTGACTTGTTCTGGGTGGCATCCAGGAACTTAGCCCTAGGTCTTTTTTAAAAAATCAATATTCAATATGTTAAAGTTAGGAATCCCCAAACCTAATTTTTCATTTCAACTGACAAATTTTACAATGCTCTTCATAAATCTCATAAATTTTAACACTCACTTGTTTGATTCTATTAATAAACTTAGTTAAATTCCTTTGAACATTTGAAACTGCATTTATAAATTTAATCATTCATTTCCCTTTTTGAAGTATCACAGTTTTCTAACAAAGTCTTCCAAGTTCTTATGTAATTAATTCTTTTTTCTCATTGATATTTTAAATAACAACTTTATTGAGATATACTTCACATACCATACAATTCACCTATATAACATATACAACTCGTTAATCAACTATACTTCAATAAAAAATAAATTTGAAAAAAAATAAAGTATACAATGCACTGATTTTTAATATATTCACCGAATTGGGCACCAATCACCATAATTAATTTTAGAACATTTTAATTACCTTCCACTTTCACCAAAAAAACCCATACCCATTATCAGTCACTCCTCTCCCCACCCCTGACCCTGGTCTTCCTCTAGCCTTAGGCAATCACTAATCTATTTCCCACTAATGTAGATTTGCCTATTCCGGATATTTCATATAAATGGAATGGTACAATATGTGGTCTTTTGTGTCTGGCTTCTTTTACTTAGCATGATGTTTTCAAGGTTCATCCATGTTGTAGCATGTGTCGATATGTCATTCCTTTTTTATGGCTGAATAATATTCCTTTATAGATATACCACATTTTACTTAAGCATCATCAGTTGATGGACATTTAGGTTGTTTTAACTTTTTAGCTATGATCAGTTATGCTACTGTGAACATTCATGTTTAAGTTCTGATGTGGACATACATTTTTAGTTCTCTTTGGTTATATACCCAGGAGTGGATTGCTGGGTCATGTGGTAATTCTGTGTTTCATGTTTTGAGGACCGCTAGGTCTCCTCATACTAAATCCAAGCCTCCCTTTCAGACCTTCTACCTTCAGCCTCTACCTTCTCTCCCACTCAGGTCACTCCTTCTTACCCTTCCTAAATATTGGGCTGTACCCTTAGACACATAGGATTATGTCCATAGGATTATGATTACTTCCCCCTCCAGCCTTCCTCAGAGCCATTTCCCTTTACTAACAGGCCCAGGGGGGCCGGCTCTGCTGTCCCGGGTGTCTTCTCCCCAATTTGGAGGTGGGTGGAGAGCTTCACAGCTCTCTCTCTTCTCCCTCCAGCTGTGAAGAAGATGTGTGTCTAATTGCTGTGAAACTTTCTCCCTGAGGGTAGAAAACAGGGAGATGAGTGTGAAGTTGGTTCTTAAGTTGTAGAGAAGTGGGGGCTCTGCTTCTCCTTCTTGGAGGTGGCAGAATTTCTCCCTCCACCTAGGGAAGATTGTTTCCTGTGTCTCGGAGCTGATGTCTCCAAGGTGGAGGCTGTCTGCATACCCTACATGTTAACTTTTGTTCCCTTTGCAATTTGCTTTACCTGCTAATCTCTATAAGAAAACTGGTCAGAGCTCAGTTAACCCCGAGCAGGGGCAGTGAGTGGAGCCGGAATAAGGGAAATTCACAGATATCCACAAACCTTATTGAAGACAGCCCCTGCACAGCGTGTCACATCAGCTAACAGGCAGCTATACTGACTACATTTGAGAGTCTTTTCCATTCCATGTATGTTTCCCAGTCCTGCCTCTGGGAGGATGAATGAATAAGCAATAATAATGAGGAGAAAATGGACAGCCCCAAAGAACTTCAGAAAGCTGGCTTGGTTGGATTATAGCACCAGCGATATCCCTCCCAATGTGCCCAGCAACTGCCAGCCTGTGCAGTCGGCTGTCCAGGGCTGGTCTGTGGACCCAGCTGCCTGTATACTTTGGGCTGTCTTGCTATTCCAGGCTAAGATGTGTCAGGCTCCAGTTGGCCTGGGGTCAAAGAAACAGGATAAGGCAGCAACCCCACGTCTTCCATATATGGGGTTGTATGTACAAGGGTGTTCATTGTAGCATTTTGGTGATGGAGAAAAAATAAAGAAAAATAATCTAAAGGTCCACTGTAAGCAGATGGTTAAAAGATTTGTTGTAGATCCACACAAATCAGTTAGCATGATGTTTTCAAGGTTCATCCATGTTGTAGCATGTGTCGATATGTCATTCCTTTTTTATGGCTGAATAATATTCCTTTATATATATAGATATACCACATTTTACTTAAGCATCATCAGTTGATGGACATTTAGGTTGTTTCAACTTTTTAGCTATGATCAGTTATGCTACTGTGAACATTCATGTTTAAGTTCTGATGTGGACATACATTTTTAGTTCTCTTTGGTTATATACCCAGGAGTGGATTGCTGGGTCATGTGGTAATTCTGTGTTTCAGAATTATGAAAAAGTATGTTGTGAAAAAGTATGCAGCAGGTCTCTTATGTCCAAGCTCTGTTGACTTAGTGACTCAACCAGCTCTGCCCCCTCAGTGAGGTGCCTGCGCCTTTCCCCCTAGAAGGGGGGCACTTTCCTGGTGGGCGCAGCCTTCATGTGGATCCTGGCTGCCTGGTGGCTTTTGCACACCAAGGTGCCCTGCAAGTGCTTTGTGCCCCAGAGAGCCTGGAGTGAACACGAGAAATTCACTAGATATTTATGGTGGGCACCTTGAGGAAAAGGTCCCTTCCCCCTTTCTTCTTTTCTGACCCCTCCTTCCCTCACCCCCAACTTAATAAATAGCCAAGTGGTTCAGGTTTCAATCTATAGATTAGTTCTGGGTGTTGAGCAGGAAACAGCTGTTTTCAGCCAAATCCTTAATCCTAAACCCAGGTGTCCCCCTCCTGGCGGGAATCAGAGCCACCTGATACTGTTGTTACCCCACCCTGCACTCCTGCTGAGACCCTGTTGGCCTCTGTGAACTTAGCCCAGGCAGGGAGAGGAGGGGCCAGACCTACTGGTGGCCCTGCCACCAAGCGGAAGCCTATCAATGGTTAAACACACAGCCCCTCACTCCTCCCAGATCTCTCCCCCTGACCATGCAAGGGAGCCAAGCATGAAACACAGCCACCAAGCAGATGGAGACCACCCCCCTCCAACCCTGAGAAGGGAGGAGTGGGGAGGGGGCTTGAATCCCATAACAAGGTGTCTTTAGTTGTTGGAAAATCCTATAAGACAACTGGTTCAACTCCACACAGGGAGGAAGCGGAGTCTCCCCTCCTGGGCAGGGGGAGAGGCAGATCTAGAAGCAGGCTGGTGAGTGCTTTCTTAGGCTGCCAAGTCCTTGGGCCCGGGAGGGTTCAGTGTCGTTACAGCCCCATAAAGGGGAGGTGGGAGGATTGCGTGGCAGAGAGACTTCATAAAGATGCTGAGACTACGGTCATTTCGTGGGCAGTGAAGGGGAGATGTGAGATATCAAGCTTCCGTGGGGCTTTCTCAAGAGGAAGGCAGGGAGCTCCCCCTGTGGTTCCCCGTCTTGTCTCATCCTCTTCCAGAGACCCCTCTATCTTCCTTCTCCCTGCTTGGTGCTCTGTCTCTTTGGGACAGGCTGATGGTCACGAATAGGGGGCATTTCCAGTTTCCTAGGAAACCCCTCTGGCCTTCAGATGCCTGTGAGTGGAGGGAGGGAGTGGGCTCGGGTCACCATCTGTTGCATGGTTCCTTCCTTGGCATGAGAGATGGAAAGGAGGAGGGGACCTGAGGTAGGAGGGGAAACAGGGAGGAGGGTCCTCCACAGTGCCCAGGGCAACCCTCTGCTGAAGGTGACCTCAGAACCAGGGCAGCTAAGTGGCAGCGCTCGGGATGAGGACGCGGGGAGGCTGGGAATGGAGGTGATGGCCGTTCCGGGGTTAGTGCCTAGAGCGGCTGAATCCCAAGATTCTGAGAGTCTGTCTGTGGGTTGGAGAAAGCAGGGTGGCCTGACTACGATCAGACAGAAACCCTGAGAGGGAGTGGGGGAGGATTTCAGGAAAAAAGGAGATGAATATGTCTGCTGAGCAGGGACAGGATCTATCTACTTCATAGGATGCTTAATAGATATTATTATTAGGTTATTGCTGTTATTTTTATTACTCAGGCTTATAATGTAACAAATTTTTATCCTTTGTGATTTAATCAAGGGTTTATAATATACTAATTCATTGATGGGATGCATATCTCTCAGTAATAGGAAATATCTGATAAGATGGCTGTTCACTCGCCCCACAAATATTTATTGTACTGTCTCACTACAAAGGGAGACAAAACATGGACTCTGACCTCAAGAAGTTCAGAGTCTGATGCAGGAGATGGGTGTTGGAGCAACTATTCCCACAGGCAGGAGGAAATGACCCCTAGAACAGAGTGTGCTGGAGAGCACAGGGGAAATTGCAGCCCACTTTCAGTGGGAGAGTAGCGTCAGAATCGCGGAGAGGTTGCCACTCAGGGCCTTGCAGAGAGGTAAGGGGATAGCACTTCCAGCCTTTTCAGAGTGTGGCCAAAGGTCCAGAAAGCACCTGGCCCGTCTGGGGAGTGGTGTGAGGTCTGGGCTGGACCTGCGGGAGAGGAGGCTGAGCGGGGCGGGGGATCTGGTCACATGGGCTTGCACGGTGCACAGAGAGTGTAGATTTTGTCTCTTAGGCCAGTTCCTCGACTTTTTTCTGCCAAAACAAATGGGATAGAGGACACACACTGGCTCTTTCTCTGTTCTTCAAGAAAGAAAACAGAAAGTAAGGGTAAACCTGATTATTATAGCAGTAACCTGAGCCACTCAGATTTATATTTATGTATAAATCATTTACAACTGTTCTTGGTTTGTACTGGGAACAGATTACTTGAGAAATTCCTTATATCCTAGTCCTGAGTTCCAGCTAAGAGGGCCTGCCTGCCTGTCTACAGGGAACCCCCCCCCCCCCAGCCCAGTCTGGAATACTTCTGAGCTCTTTTCAGACCTCACACACACGGCCCTTCCTCACTTATTTTGATATGCCTCTGTTTCCTCTTTTGTTTCAGCTCCTCTCTCTGATTTCTGAACAGGTTGCTTCTGGGCACCTACAGTAATAAACCCTGCTGCGTGTTTGTTTGTTTGTTTGTTTTAATCTCATGCAGAATGGCTGAGTTTTGCGTTGGCTCTGTCGGGCTTTTATCATCTCTCTGTTCCCCCACAATATCCTGTGGCAGTGATGTGTGAGTGTATTCCTTAGTTGGTTCTTGTAGTACTATTCTAGTCATTCCATTAGTTTATTCTAAGAGCTAGTTGTTGGCACGTGGCCTCATAGCACTAATCTGTTGGTGTGCATATCCCCAAGCAGTAATTCAGGAGCACAGCCTCAGACTACCTGCAGAACTGTTTTGTTCATGAGCCTGAGCATTTCGAACTGAAATTGGTTCCAAGCTCATGATCCCCCTGAGCTGCAGCCACTGCCAGACTTTTCCCCTTTCTTTATTCTTGATGCCAGTTATGTGTCATCCTAATCCAGTTTCCCAACCTAGAAACTTTGATGCCATCTTCCTTCTCGCCATCCACTACCAGTCGGTCATCAGATTCTAACCCTGTTGAATCTAACCCAGAGACCATCCTCAAATCTCAGGGAGGCCTTGGAGGCCATCAAGCCATTCATCTGTCACACACACAGTCTCTTTCACACATGCCCAGGGGCACCTGTGGAATCTGGAATCTAGGAGAAGGCAGGTGGAGTGACAGGGAGAGGAGAAGTGGTCAAGAAACCTCACCACTGGGCTTTGCTCCCAGAGCAAGGAGGATGATTTAGGGCAGAGAGTGGGCTGTGGCTAAGCCCCAGACCAGCCAGCAGATGGATAGAACGATGGGCAGATCACAGGCCCTCTCTAAGACTTAGGCTTACCTGATAAAGGTCTGTGTGTAGTGGAGTCACTTGAACAGTGAAACAGCTTCCATCTGTACTGTGCTTCACATTCCTATGCATTATTCATGTGATTCTCACAGTGAGCATCTGCAGCAAGCAAAGCGGGAATATTTATTTCCATTTTTGAGATTTTAAAAAAGGCTTAGGGGCTTCGCTCGTGGTGCAGTGGTTGAGAGTCCACCTGCCGATGCAAGGGACGCGGGTTCGTGCCCCGGTCCGGGAAGATCCCGCATGCTGCGGAGCGGCTGGGCCCGTGAGCCATGGCCGCTGAGCCTGCGCGTCCGGAGCCTGTGCTCCGCAACGGGAGAGGCCACAACAGTGAGAGGCCCGCGTACCGCAAAAAAAAAAGGCTTAGAAAACAAGTAATTTACAAAAGATAAGTGGCAGGACTGAGATCTTTACTTGGATCTTCCTTTCCATAAATATTTCCTGCCAGGGACCCTGCCAGACACTAGGGACACAAAAATGATCAGGGCATTGTCTGTGCCTCACGAATTCCGCAAAGAGGGGAGAAAGTGTGAGCCAGTGGTGAGCAACCTACAACCCTCAGGTCAATCCCAGCCCACTGCGTGTTTTGTAAATAAAGTTTTATTAGAACATAGCCATGCCCATCCGCTCACTTATTGTCTGTGGCAGCCCTCACACTGTTAATAGTAAAGTTCAGTACTTGTGACAGAGACCGTCTGTCTTACAAAGCCTAAAATATTTACTGTCTAGACATTTACAGAAAAGGTCACCAAGCCTTAATTTAATCACATAGTTTTACCAGTGTGCTAAGGGCCTCAGAGAGGCCGGTTTAAGCTACAGGAGAGATGAGAGGGACTCTCAGCTCTGCTTGGGGGTGGGGGGCACAGGCTAAGCACAAGGAGTTCTTCACTGAGCAGAAGATGTCTGAGCAGTGAGGTCTTGAAGACTGAGTAGGAATTAATCACGTGACAAGGAGGGAAGGCCTTTCCAGGCACAGGGGATGGCACGGGTAAAGTATGGAGGTTGTAAACGGTGTGGTATGCTTAGAAAATGGCACAGCATTCAGTAAGGAAGCATTTAGGGTTTGGGTGGGCTTGGAGAGGCCTCCAGGAACCTGATTTCAAAGAGCCTTACATGCTATGCTTGGGGGTTTGGATTTGATCTTATAGATTGATGGGGAGAAATGGAAAGGTTTGCAGCAGAGCGCTGACATGATCAGGTGGGGGTTTAGAAAAATCACTGTAATAGCAACATGGAGAATGAATTGGAAGGAGACCAATTGGGAGGTTATTGCAGTGGTTCATGAGACATGATATTTATCAGAGGTAAACAGGTGGGAACATGCAGAAGGGAGGGGGAATGAGAGATATACCAGGAAGGAGACAGTCCAAGGGCCTTGGTGCCTAGATGTGAGATGTGAGAAAAGGTGGGATTTAAGGGTGATTTCAGGTGTCTAGCTTGGTGACTTAGGTGTGTACCACCAACAAAGACAGGGAATAGAGATGGAGGGTCAGGACCCTGATGGAGACACTGAGGACATCAGGCAGAAGAGGATCCAGCAGTGTGATCAGTGCCGTCGTGGAGGTTAGAAGGCCTAGAGAGAAAACGAGGCCCCGGGGTGGTGTTTCAGAGGCCAAGGAGGAAAGGATGTTAGGAGGGATAGATGGGGTGGTTAACAAGTGTTAGTGCCTCCAAGAGGTCTGGCAAGATAAAGACAGAGAACACTGGTTTTGGCTATCGGGGGGCCAATGGGAGGTCCAGACAGGAGAGTTCCAGGATGTCGTTGGATAAGGAGTGAATGGGAATGAAATAAGTAAAGGCAGAAGCCCTTGACCACTGTTGAAAAAATAAAACTTTTATGAGAAGAAATGGAAGAAAAAACTTCAGGTACATATAGGGAGTCTGTGAGATGCAGAGAATGATGTTATGGTTTCGTTATGAGAGAAACTCATGAAGATGTTTCTCTGCTAAGGCAGGGAGCAAGTTGAGAAGAGTTTGGAAATTCAGGAGAGAGCAGATAGTTTTGGGTTTCCCCCCCCCCCCAATTTATTTATTTATTTTAAGATGGGGGAAAAAAGCACTGATTATGACACCCTCCTGTGTCCCTCTTCACACACCCCATTAGCACGGGAGGGTTTCGGGGGGGGGGGGGAGGGGTGCTTTATCTCCTTCGTTTCCAGCACAATATACACTTTGGCTACATTTTAAGGGCATCAGGAGATGGAAATGACCTGAGTTTTCTTTCTTTCTTTTTTTTTTTAAATATCTTTATTGGAATATAATTGCTTTACATTGTTGTGTTAGTTTCTGCTGTACAACAAAGTGAATCAGCTATACTATACATATATCACCATATCCCCTCCCTCTTGAGCCTCCCTCCCACCCTCCCTATCCCACCCCTCTAGGTGGTCACAAAGCATCAGCTGATCTCCCTGTGCAACGCATTAGCTTCCCACTAGCCAACCAATTGAGAGCAGAGGGTTGGGGCCGGGTCCAGGCACAGGCAGGCAGGTAGGTGGAGGGAGGAATGCTTTTTTTTTTTTTCCCCCTGGTATACAGACCTCTCACTGCTGTGGCCTCTCCCGTTGCAGAGCAAAGGCTCCGAACGCGCAGGCTCAGCAGCCATGGCTCACGGGCCCAGCCGCTCCGCGGCATGTGGGATCCCCCTGGACCGGGGCACAAACCCGTGTCCCCTGCATCGGCAGGCGGACTCTCAACCACCGCACCACCAGGGAAGCCCAGGAATGCTTTTTTAATACAGAAAGTGGAGGTTACGGGAAGCTTATGTGTTCAACCAACATACTAGGGGCATTTCTGATTCTGATAGCACTGTCATTTCCAAGTGATAGAAAACTCAACTCCAGCTGGCTTAAAAATTCAAGAGAATTTTTAACATAAACACACATGTAATTTAAAATCCCCAAGTAGGGCTTGCTTCAGGAAATGCTCAATCAGTGCGTGACTCAGTGATGCGAAGGATCAGGTCTTCCTGTGTCTTCTCTCTGCCTTCTGCAGATGCGAAGGATCAGGTCTTCCTGTGTCTTCTCTCTGCCTTCTGCAGTGTTGGAGTATCCTCACATTATGCTCGGAGAACCCCCTACTCCCACTCCCTGAAGCTCCATCCTCTCCCCTTAGGGAGGTTCCTCACTGGATCTCTTTCAGAAGAAAGGGGGAAACTTGTCTTTCCCAGAGCTTTTAGCAGAAGTCTACGTGAAGCACACTGCCTCTGGCTGGATGAAGTATCCTTTCCTAAACCAACCATAGTGGTGAGGGGTAGGGAATGCTAATTTTCTTATACTAATCACAAGCCAACCCTGGAATTGGGGTAGGGTCATTCTGAGAAAGAGGCAGAGATAAATTTGCTGAAGAAAAATGTGGGTACTATTATGCACAGAATCGTGTCCCCCCAAAAATTCATATGTTGAAGGTCTACCCACAATGTGACTCTATTTGGAGACTGGGCCTTTAAAGAAGTAATTAAGGTTAAATGATGTCATTATGGCACGCCCTAATCCAGTAGGGTTGGTGTCCTTATAAGAAGAGGAAGAAACACCAGAGGTGCATTTGCACAGAGGAAAGGCCATGTGAGGACACTGCAAGAAGGCAGCCATTGGAAGCCAAGGAGAGAGACCTTAGGAGAAACCAACCCTGCCGGCACCTTGATCTTGGACTGCCAGCTTCCAAAACTGAGACAGTGAATTTCCAGTCTGTGGTATTTTGTAATGGCAGTGCTAGCTGATGGACACAGGTACAGTGGATGAGAGGAGGAGAGCAAGGATGCTGGATAAACATCCAGTAAATGCCCACTAGGTTCTCTGTGTGCTCGACAGCCTCAAGGAATTCACTGGGGAGACAACAATCTACACCAAGACCTAGCACTCATTACAGCGAGTATATCCCAGAATTCTCTGAGAGCAAGGAGGATGAGGACTGCATCCAGCCTTGGTGGGATAGGGTGTTCCAGGGAAACCAAGGAAGGCTTCCCAGAGGTGGTGTCACCTGCTCTGAGCCTGAGAGATAACAGAAAGTTGAGTGAAAGAGCAGAAAAGGCAGACTAGGAAAAGAGTAATTTATGTAAAGTTAGTGTGAAAATAAATGCCACCCAAATGAGCACAAACAGAGGCTGTTTATTTGGAGTGAACTATAGCAAGAGAGTCAGCCACCATCACTTGCTTTGGCAGAGACTTAAAGGCAGAGAGGAGAGAGGACAGGTTTTTAGTGAAAGAAAGGGAAGGCTTCCTGTATGCTCGGACTGACGTGGGCACCTGGAGGCGGGCTAAGTAGAAGCAGGCGTCCTATGTGATTGGTCTGAGAAGCATATTTGTCTTTCCCTGGCTGGTCTTGAGTTGGAAATACTGGTAAAAAAATATCTGAAAGGCTGTAGTCACTGCCCGAGTCCTGACCACTCTGAGCTGTCTGCTGCAGAGGCTGTGGGCCAGGCTCCTGCTGTCGTAGATGGTGTGGCCGTCGTCTGTGCGGTCCTCTCTCAGTGGGTGGGTGAGTGAGCAAGGACTATTCATGGAACTAGGAATAATTCAGTATAAGTGGGGGTGAGTGGAGGAGTGGGGGATGAGACTGGGCAGGTATGCAAGGGCCTGATCAGGGAGGGCTTTCGAAGCACGTTTTATTTTAAGAGAGACATAAAGGACAGAAGCAGCTGGGGTGGGGATGGACACAGGTTGACAAGGGGTGTCAGGGATTGTGAGGCTGTCCCAAGAAGGCACCCCAGGCCTCAGTGAAGAAATGCTAGCCACGGGAAGCCAGACGGTTTCCAGTGCAGTGCTGCTGCCCCAGCCTGGTGTGCTGTTCCTCACGCCTGCACCTGGCTGTTGCACTCACATGCTTTTGCCACTGGGCGCAGGGTTTCTGCATTTGGGAAGTTAGGCTGTTGCCCAGGGGTTTTCAGTTCTTTGTTTTACTAACAGAATCCTTTCTTGAAACAAAACCTTATGCAAAAGCCCAATGTAAAACAAGGACTGTGAAGCAGCTAGCCACCCACCCTCCCCCTCGGAGAGGGCCTGAGGCACTTCCAAAGAAGCCACCCAGCTTCTCTGGACCCATCGTAAACACCCAGCACTAAAAGATTTTTGCAAAATTTTTCAACTCTGCCCTCACCACCGGGAATACTTTGTGTGATGAAGTTTCTGGGTTTGGAAGCTGAGGGGCTGGCCTTGCCCCAGAGGGTGGAGCGCCTCCGACGAGGTCTCCCTGCTTCCAGTGTTGTCCATCTACATTCCACCCTCCACACAGCAGAGTGGTCTTTACAAACAAATCTTATCGGGTCGGTTCACCACTTAGAACCCTACAATAGTTTCCTGACATGCTTAGAATATATTTTAATTCCCTACTTTGGCCTTCAGCCCTCTGGGAGTATACTCTTGTCTCCCTCTCCGACTATGACTTGTTCTGTTCTTCCCCACGTACCCTCCAAGCTCCAGTCACACCGGCTTCTTTCAGTTTCTTGCATGTCCCCATCTGCTTCCTGCCACAGGGCCTTTACACAGGCAGTTCTCTCTGCCTGGAATGTTTTTCTGACCCATCTTTACAAGGTTGGCTCCTTATTGCTGTTTAGATCTTGGTCAAATGTCACATTTTCACAGAGGCCTTCCTTGACCATTCACTTTCTTTTATCACATTACTATCACTGTAGTCTCTTTTTTCTTTTCTTTAATGGACTTTATTTTTTAGAGCACTTTCAGATTCACAGCAAAATTGAGCAGAAGGTACAGAGGTTTCCCATATGCCTCCTTCCCCCACACATGCACAGCCACCCCTGTGTCATCACCATTCCCACCAGAGTGGTACATTTGTTACAACTGATGAATCTACATTGACATGTCGTTATCACCCAAAGTCCATAGTTTGCAATAGGGTTTACTCCTGGTATTGTACATTCTATGAGTTTTGACAAATTATAATGATACCATTAGAGTATCATACAGAGTAGTTTCATTGCCCTAAAAATCCTCTGTGCTCCACCTACTCATCCCTCCAACCCCTGATCTTTTTATTGTCTCCATAGTTTTGCCTTTTCCAGAATGTTCCATAGTTAGAATCATACAGTAGATAGCTTTTTCAGATTGGCTTCTTTCACTTACTAATAGGCATTTAAGTTTCTTCCATGTCTTTTCAAGGCTTGATAGCTCATTTGCTTTTAGTGCAAAAAAAACATTCCATTGTCTGGATGGACCAGTTTATTTATCTGTTCACCTACTGAAGGACAACTTGAGTGCTTCCAAATTTGGCAATTATGGAAAAGGCTACTGTAAACGTTGTGTGCAGGTCAGATTGTATTTCCTTCTTTGCACTTATTGCTGCCTGATTTTGTTGTTGTTGTTGCTGTTCAATGTATATTTCCTGTCTTCCCCACTGAGACATAGGCTCTGCAAGAGTAGAGAAACCTCAGCTCTTGTCCCTGTATATTTTCTAGACTGGCGCCTGTCCCCAGGTCTGGTAAGTGAACGAATGGCCGGCTGACTGCTGGCCAAAACTCCAAGGCGGGTTCTGCTGCAGGGGCCGTGGTGCTGCCTACTGAGGCGTGTCTCCACGCAGCCTGTCTTTTCTCCCCATCACTTCAGATGTGTTGTGAACACCGGTGCAGCCTGCTCAGAATGGGGCTGCGGGAATGCGGGGAGCTCCTGATGGCAACAGCTTGTGGGAGCTGTGGGCCTCTCATCCATCTGCCAAGGACAGCTTGTGGAATCAACACCAGGGGCCCCCCAGTCTGGGGAAAGAAAGCAAACCAGGACCCAGAAAAAAGGAAAAATAGAAAAACACACTGATTGCAGTTGGATAAGTAGTATTGCTCCTTGGAGCTGTTGCTGGTAGTGTCCTGGAGGTAGTTCAAAGCCCGATGGATAGCAGTAGCTAACATTTCTTGAGCTTGTGCCCCCATGCTTTGTTAAGTGCTTTATATAGTATTTTGGGGGTATCAAGTCACAGTGGCAGCCCTCTGGAATAGGTGCTTCTATTATCTGCATTTTTCAGATGAGAAATACAAAGCTCCAAAGTTTCAGTACTTGCCTGTGATCCCCAGCTTGTAAGTGGGGAGCGGCTTCAAACCCAGGTGGTTTTGCTGCATGGCCAATGCTCTTGAACTCAACCGAGAGAGGCTGTCATGTCTGCTGTCCCCACCAGTGGCTGATCATCACTCAACTCACGTGCACTTTCCTGGGCCCCATCTTAGATATTTTGAATTCAAATCTCCCACAGGGCTTTGCACATTTAAAGTCCTTGAGTTCAAGAAGGCCTAAGTGTGTGAAGCACCCCCATAACAGAGATAACAGAGGTTCTAAGGACATTCAAATAAAAATATTTGTTTTAATCTGCAGGCTTGATTTGATCCCCTACCTAGAAGTTTGAGGGTCCAGGGATTTGTGTATTTAAAGAGTACCCAGATGATCCTGATAAGTATCCAGTTTCCTCCCTGTGGGGGCACATTGTCAGGGACACACCTGACCACATGCCATATGGATTCTTTATGAAAAGCAGTGAGCTCAGCACATCACATGCAGAACAATTCATATTCAGGTGACTCTGTTCTCTTTTTTCTTTTCTTTTCTTTCTTCTTCTTCTTCTTCTTTTTTTTTTTTTTTTTTGCTTTTCTTTTCACACAGTGGATTGGGGTGCGGGCATCTCAGATACACAAGAATTGAATTAATCATATTCTCTAGTTCATAGTACCCCATCAGTCCACACAAGACTTCTCTTTTGGTTTTATTTATTTTTGTTCTTTTCCTCACTCCCCATGCAATCGGCCCCCCTTCAATGTATTTTATAGCCTTACAGTTCACCTCTTACCTGTTTGATTGGTTATAAAAGGATCCTTCAGATACATCATAGTGGTAGCGTGTGTGGGTGGTGTGTTTCATTTTCATGAATGGGTTTGTACGATGGCTGTGGATTATTCTTCCTTGCATCTCAGAGAAGCATCTGCCTCTCTGGAACTTCCTCCCATTTGATCCTTCTTTTACCCCCGTGGAGCTAAACAGAAAAATTCCATGCCCTCTTCCGACTTTCCAAGACAGTCATCACCACCCCCTCTTCTGCAGCCTCTATCTGCCCTCTCAAGGATATGGGATTTTCCTTATTCCTCCACTGGATGCTCCATAGTTAGATAGCATTTCCCTTGAAGAGCCCTGACAACTCCACCCCCAAGCCCCGCCCCCGGCTGGATGGTATGCTTCTCCTCTCCTAGCGATAACCTGCAATTTGTTTATTCATTTATTCTTTGATGGACATTTGGGCTCGTTCCATCTCTCAGCTATTGTGAATGATGCTGCTATGAAGATGTATGTACATGTCCATGAATCCCTGTTTCTAATTCTTTAGGACATATACCTAAGAGCAGAAATACGGGCTCATATGGTAATTCTTTGCTTAATTTTTTGAGGTACTGCCAAACTATACATTTCTTTTTTAAATTGCAACTTTGCTTAGGACCTGTCTTGCATATTGGGAGACAGGGAAGTTGGATGGAAAAACCCTGAGCTAGGAATCAGGAGACCTGGGTTCTTTCCCTAGCTTTGCCACTAACCTGCACAGTGACCTTGAGCACATCACTTCCCCTTTCTGGACTCTTGTTTCCTCATCTGAGAAGTAAAGGGATTGCATAAAGCTAAATGCTCTTTAAATTATCTTCCTTTTTAAAGATTTTATTGGAAAAATTAGATTCCAGGAGAAGAGAGAGAGAGAGAATTGTCAAACAGTTAAATGTGATTGTTTCTCTGTTCTTTTCCTACTGTGTTTTTAAATTGTGAGTTAAAGACACCCCAAATAATTGGACTTTCTTCTTGCCAATGTGTATCTAGTTAATGAATAGCTTCTGGCTTCCTGTTTCCATCAAGATTCCCAGAATAAGATATCCTTCCCTGTCCCATCACTTCCTACCACTTGGCAGCTCCTGAAAAAAACATGGCGGTCATGGAGCCAAGACTGGAGCCATCCCCACTGTCCTCCTGGAAGGAAAGCTGAACCTCCCCCCGGTGCTGGTTCCCTCAGCACTAAGGTTTCAGTTGGATAACCTGAGTCTAGTCTTTGGAAATGCAGGAGCCATGGAGAGGCATAAGCAGACTCTTTCTGAGACAGTGTGAAGCTCATCTTAGAGAGGAGAAAGAACCAAAGACCTGCTGTGATGCCTTCCAGCCAGACAATCCCCCCTTGGGAGATTTTCTACTTTCTTAACTCTCTTGCAGCTGGATGGTTCCCTGGCTAGAGAGCAGTGCCTGTGTAGGGAGGGAATTTTGTCCTCCACTGATTGGAAGCCTTCACAGTTTGCTGCCCAGGTCCAAAGCATGTGTTCTCCTGCGCCGCCTGGTGGTTTTGTGGGAAAACAGGTTTAAAATATGTGATCCAAGTGGTTTATTATTTTATTTGCTCATTTTTCATCCATCCATCACATGGTTTTGAGTGCCTGCTATGTTTTAGGCACTATGCTGTATTCCAGGAATAACAAGACGAGGCACCTTCCCTTACAGTCCCTTCCTTTCTATAGGGGGTACAGACTAGTGACTTTTAGAGTGAATACAAAGTGACAAGTGCTATAATAGGGGGTCATGAGTGGTGTTCAGGAGCGCTGACAAGGGGGCACATAAGTCATACTTAGCATAGCCTAATGAGAGAAGGCAGGTGCAAAGAGTGTTCTAGACAAAAGTTAATCTGTGCAGAAGTCAGCACAACAGAGCATTATGCACTGAAAGACCTGGTAGAAGACTCATGTTGACTGGAACACAGAACACAAGGGGATGGTGATAAGAAATGACCTTGCAGACTGGGCTGCATCATGCAGGGCTTCTGAGCCATTTCACGGACTTCAGCTTCAACTTTGGAGCATCAGTGAGCTAGTGAGTTTGGCTAGGGGATTGGCGTATTTATACCTGCATTTGAGGAGTAAGCACTCTGGTTGTGGATGGAGAATGAACCAGAGAGGCAAGAGGAGAAGTGGGGAGAGACCACTTAGGGAGCTGTTGCAGTAATTGGCATGATACAGTGGTGCCCAAAACCAAGGAGGAAGCAATGGGAAAGGAAACCAGTAGATGGAGTCCAGAAATACACATGAGGTTGGAGGCTGGTATTGGGCCCAGCTTCCAGGACAGAAATTGCTGAAATCTGAATCAGCATCCTCTAGTTTGCTCACATCCCGGCACAGGGCATGCCTTACACCCTCAGTATGGAAACCTGGGAGACGGTGGGGTTGTACAGATGATAGAGGCTTCGCATTGCTGCCAAATTGTTTTAAACAATGTGTCCATTTGATAGATGGCTGTTGGTCCAGCAAAGCTGGAGGAATTGTGGGGAAACTGCCTCCCACTGTCCTCTTTGCTTTCTTTGGCCCCATAGTAGGTAGAACAGCAAAATGGACCAGATTTTACAACTCCGTGTTTTCGAACCTCAGGCAGTTTTATAGCTCAGTATCTGAGCCTCAGCTGTAGGCCATTCTTGCTCTTCTCTCTCAGGACAAGGGGAAAAGGGTTTGTCTCTCAAGGACCTGTTCCAGGCTCCTTGGACAGCCATTTTTAACCCTTACCCCTGTAAGCCCTGGAATGATGTCTTGTGCTTGAGGATGTGAACATCGTGCTGTCATAAATGTTGCTTATTCTACCAACCTCCTGGAGCCTCCTGTCCTGGGCCCTCATCTCAGCACTGCCTTTATGTGTTAAGGGACAACATCAGGGACCACCACCAAATATTTAGCTGCACAAAGTATTTGCAGAAATCATTCATTTACAGAAAGTCTTTGGGGCAATCAAGTTTTCACTTACCAAACTTGTGGCCCACAGTGATGCCCCCTCCCCCTCTCTCTGGGTCAAAGGACAGCACTGTGATCTTGTCTCTGTGCTCCTACCCCAGACACACTCTGCCTCAGGCCCACTCATCACACGTGGTTCATAGAGGCTGTGAGATTGGTGCATTTCCTACTGGCTCAGTGCATGGCACCTTCTAGGTGCTGGACCTAGGGGCCAGTGTTTGTTTTCATGACTGTTCTATGCTGAGTTGCCCTTCCTTCTAGAATACTGGTTCTCAACAGGGGGTGGTTTTGCCCTCCAGGGGACAGTTGTCAATGTCTAGAGACGTTTTTTTGATTGGAGGCAGGAGTGAGCTCTACTGGCATCTAGTGGGTAGAGGCCAGGGATGCTGCTCAACCTCTTAAAATACCCAAGACAGGTCCCCACACACTGGGTCCCAAAAGTCAATAGTGCAAGGTTAAGAAACCATGTATTAGAACATAGGTCTATAACCAAGGGGACCCTTGAGTCCTCGAGGCCCTGTAGGATTGCTGGAGCAAACCAGGAGTTCAAGAAAAACTCACCTGTCATCACATTTCTTTCCACAGCTGAGCTCTGTCCGGGAGGCCCAGTTACAGCGGCTGGAGGCTGTGGGCCAGGGAGCAGGGAGCGAGGCCCAGTGCTCAGGATGGCCAGGCAGCAGCCACCGCCCTGGGTCCACACAACCTTCCTCTTCTGCCTGCTCAGCCTCAGCGGGGCCATCGAGATTCCTATGGATCGTGAGTCCTGTGCTGTCCTCTTTTATTCTCCTGATTTGTGGCAGAGGAATTGGAGGGTAGGGAAGGTCAAGGGAGAGTGCAGACTATTCACAGAAGGTTGGGGACGGGGAAGCAGTGGCTTCTGGATTCAGAACTGGGTTTCCCTCCAAAGAATTGATGCAGGTGGCCTCATATTTGGGAACCTGAGACCTTGAGTCGCGGCGCCGTCTCTCAGGGCCATGGCTGCGCTGATGGCTTCCTGGAGCCTGCTCAGTGGGACCAGAGCTGGCAGAGTTTGGAAGTCTGAGTGTCCCTGGGGAGTTCTTCTCTCCACACCCCTCCCTCGGCCTTCCGTCGTCTAGACTTACCTATCGAAGTGGAGTTTCCAGGGGCCGAGCGTGGTGGACAGCTCTTATTTGCCTTTCTCATATGTCCAGGTCCTCTTGGCTGAAGTGATGAGGAGGACAGATGGCCTGGGAGGGTTGGGAAGGAGATTACTTTTGCAAAAGACTGTGGCTAAATGAGACATTAGAATAGAGCCCCATTATAATGTCACCGTGGGAGAACCAGGCATGGATTCCTTCTGTTTGTTTTCAACTTTCCCATGGTAAAGTTGAAAAGTAAAATCCATGGCATCTGTTTACCATGGTGGGGGAATTGTTCGGCCATCAGGATCATAAAGTAAAGCATAAAATGCTGATCTAATAGCCATGTCTCCGCCAACCATATCTGGTGTTGCATTCATAAATGGCCCATTGGCTAGCAGCCGTGCTCCTTGGCTCTGCATTTAGATGTGTACCATCTTTGCCACAATTCTGACACTTCTGCCAGAAAGTCTGGGCATCCCAGTGCTATGAAGTAGACATACCACCTCTGTCCCCTCTTCCCTGCTTCTAGGAATAGATGGGGCCCACGTGATGCCAGCATTGACTTGGGCTCTCTCCAGGTGACAGGTGTCTGGGGAGGGGTGAGAGAGTGATATAGCCTCCAAGAAGTCCCCACTGAGCTGTCCAAAACCAGCCCCTGGGGCCTGGAATTAGCACAGCTTAGAGAAGAGTTGCAGGTATCTCTGCTCCCCGCCCCCCACTTCGCCAGTAATAGTTGCTCAGAGGAGTGGGTGCTTCTGGATGGAGAAGGCCAGGAGAAACTCTAAGTTGGACCCAGAGCAAGATGGACAAGGCCCCTACTGCCCTCCCTATGGCCCCAACGTCTGTGTGTGTGTGTGTGTGTGTGTGTGTGTGTGTGTGTGTGTGTGTGTGTTTGCATGTGCACTCGCACTCACGCACTTAGGGAGGGAGGGAGGGAGAGGGGAGTTGTAAAGGGTCTGTTCCCATGGAGACCATCTGCACTGCTGGCTCAAGGATAGTTTCTCATTAACAGTCCCAGGCAGATAGTCTAATAAGAAGCATGATAAGGCCACGTCCTTGGAGAGGAGAGGGGCTGCAGAGGAAATCGCATTACGAAGGAAGTGGTGAAGGCTCATTTCTCTTCTGCCGCTTCTCCTCACTCACTCACCTGCCACTTTGATCCCTGGGGCTGGTGGGTGAGGGGTTCCTGCAAGGTGAACCTGTAAACAGATGGCTTTGATGTCTGTGTTAGGAATCTGGAGTCCTAAAGCTCAGCCGTGCCCGGGCAGGACCCCTGCAGTCAGTCTCTCCAGAGCACCACTTGTGGGCCAGAGAGCTGCCAGGACCCTGAGGAGGGTCTGCAGGACCCCTTCCCATGTGTTCACGGGGACTCAGGTCCCTACTTGCTCAAGGTCACACAGCAAACGGGTGATGGGCTCCTGGAAAGAACCCAGGCCTCTTGGATCCCCAGTCTGGCACAACATGCTGCATCCCTACCTCTGGTGATCTGCCCCCTTTTAACTCCTCTTGGAGTCCCCATTCTTCTCCCTGGAATAGCAGCTGCCGTGTGCTTAATAGAGAGCTAAGAGCTTTCCAGGCATCATCTCCCATGATTTTCACAGCGAATCCTTGAAGTAGGTATGATCCTTAGCTGACAGGTTAGAAATCTGAGGAGCAGAGAAACAAAGCTGTTTTCTCCTGCTCATAGTGGCAGGGCCAGCGTTTCTCTGAATGAAGAGGCGAGTCCTTCTGCAGAGCCACTCCCCGTGCCCTGGGCTGTGCACTCCTGCTGCCTCCACTGGAGCCTGCCTCTCACGTACTGTGCCTCCCTGGTTGCTGCAGGCACAGTGGCCGTGGCAGCGACGTTTCCAGACTAAGTCTACAAAAGGTGAATGCAAGACAAGAGCGAGGCAAGCCCTTCAGAGAATACCCAGTTGCCATGGGAAGAAGTCCTCTTCAGCCAGGATTTCCTGTCCCCCTGGGCCCAGGATAGACGCCCCCCAGATTATCTGAGCCTGTCCTTCCATCTCACCCTGGGCTGAGCCCCAGTGGAATGGGCTGGGGAAAGATCAGGCTCTCTCCCCTCCACCCCCAGCTTTATTGAGATATTATTGACATATATGTCAATTTAAGGTGTACAACTAGATGATTTGATGCACATATACAGTAGGAAATGATCACCAGAATAGGGTGAGTTAACACATCCATCCCCTCACATAATTACCTTTTTGTGTGTGTGGTAATAACTTTGAAGATCTCTCATAACAACTTGCAAGTATATAGTACAGTACAGTTAATTGTAGTTGCCATGCTGTACATGAGATCCCCAGAACTTATCCATCTTGTAGCTGAAAGTTTGTGCCCCTTGGCCGGCATCTCCCTACTTTCCCCCCCACCCCGGCCCCTGGCAACCACCATCCTACTCCCTATTTCTTTCAGTTTGATTTTTTTAGATTCTACACATAAGTGAGAACACACACTATTTGTCTTTCTCTGTCTGACTTATTTTCACTTAGCATAATGACCTCAGGGTCCATCCATGTTGTTGCAAAAGGCAGGAGAGGTATCTGCACCCCCATGTTCATGCAGCGTTGCTCACAATAGCCAACGGGAACCACCTCAGATCAGGCACTCGTAACTTTCTCTGTGTGTTGTCTGGAAGGGACTGAGGGGCTCAGGCCAGAGGCTCCCCGGCCCGGCGTGCCCTCCACTCACTTCCCCTTTGCGAGGGCGTCGTCTGTGCCTTGAGGACCAGGGCGCTGCTTCTGCCCTGGGGAGCTTGGGTGCAGCAGGCTTCCTGGAACGGACCCCCTGGGCCAAGGCACAATCCCTCATTGAACACTCGGCCTCCCACTTCCACTGCTCTGCCAGCAGAGTCACATGGACCCCAACTCTCACCACCCTGAGCAGAACAGCGTGACCTTTGGAAAAAGCAAAGGGTTGCCCCATCCCCCGGAGTGCTTTTGCCAGGAAAGTGAGTCTGCTGGCAGCTTGCCCCTCCGTCTCCCTCCCCACATCAAAGAACTCGGCATTTTTCTCCTAGGAGCCCACAGAGGAGGGTGCTGGGGTAGGAGAAACACTTCCTCCTCAGTGTCATCCCGGTAGCAAGGCTGCAGGACACCTCAGCAAAGCACACACACACGCACACACACACACACACACACACACACACACTCCATCCTCCAAGGGATGACTGCTTTGGTGGTAGATATCAGAGCCAGGGAAAGAAAAGTGGTTCATGAATAAAGAAACCTTGCAGACTGGGCAGGCATCTGCCTCAAGCCCAGCAGAGACCATTGGAAGACTTTTCCTCCCCGTTGGAAGTCAAAAGAGCAAATTCATTCTCCACTTGACATCGTCATCCAGCAACTTCCATAGAAGGAGAGAAGGGCAGGTGGTGTGACATGGGGGGCAGGGGCGTTCCCAGGACTAGATGGGTCTCCTTTGTCCCTAGGCAGGCTGTCCTCGCTGTCTTCTCCCTGTGGCGGCATGTCCTCTGGGTTGATTGTGTCCCTGTAATAAACCCCTTGGTAGCACCATGGTGGCTGCAGATGTCATTACCTCTTTAGGCAAGTAGTTTCTCAGGAGGCCCCCGACCTGACTTCAGTGTGGGGCTGGGGACAGCGTCCTGAGAGTCTCCCCTCCCCCAAGCTCTGTCCAAAGTGTCAAGGAGAACAGAGTGCCAGGACCCCACCAGACTAGCTCATCTCTCTGGCCAAGGATGGATTTGCAAAAAGAGCTCTCCACCAGCGCTGGGAGAGCTGATTCTCATTCCTATTCTGCAACAAACTTCCTATGTGACCTTAACTGAGTGACTTCCCTTCCAAGAACCTGAGATTCCCTGGGCAACGTCTAGGGCTGTTTCCGTTGAACTGGCCTTTATATAAAAGAGGCTTGAAGCCCATGTGGGCAAAGCAGATCCTTTGTCAGGCTTTCCATCCAGGGTGAGGCCAGAGCCCTCACATGGATAGAAGGACCCAAGAGACGTCAACTGTGTCTTGAGATGAAGAAACCAGGGGCCTGGGCTGGTTGTCAAAGGAGTGGGTCAGGTGTCAGCCCTGCTGCTCCTGACAATGGTCCCTTCCCCCCACCTCCTCCTCCCTGCCCAGCCCCACTGATTTTCCAGAATTACCTTTCTTGGGCCGTGGCAGGAAAATCATAGATGGGTGAAGATGCTGCAATGGGGAGCTCCACAGAGCTTGTGTTCAGAAACCACAGATTTCTGCTCTTCCCCTGGACTTCTCTTCCTTTTTGTTTCCTGCCAGGGCTGCCCCAGGCACATGGTAAAGCAGATAAAATTTCTCTTCAGTGCCCGAACAGGCCACACAACCCTGGCCCAATGAAAGAATTATTTTGAACCTCTCCATAAGCCTTACTCTCAACACTTTCACTTCCTGATAGCATGTGTAGCTGGGCCCTCACCCCTGCTACCCTCCATCTCCCCTCTCTGTCTACCTTCTGTCTCCTGTGGCTCCTCTTGCATCTCTTAGTCCTGTCTTAACTCTGCCTTCTCCAGGCCACCCCCTCTCTGAGCCCCTAAACTCCTCTTGCACATCTCACTGCGGTCAAGTCAGAAAGCGTTGAGGTCACCATGGCTCAGCCTTGCCCCAGGAAGCGATCACCCGGAAAAGGTCAGCTCACAACACCGGCAGTGTCTGACATCCCCACCAGCATGAAATAAGAATGGCATACAGTAATATAATCATGTAATACATATATTGTATAATCGTAAGGGAAAAAGTTATAGCAGCACATGTTCTCTTTTCTGCAGACAAATTTTAGCCAAGCCCTTCTCCCCCCAAAGAGTATACCCTCTAAAACCTCTGAAACCTTGCTGTTCAAAGTGTGGTCCACAGACCACCAGCACCAGCATCACCTGGCTGCTTGTCAAAAATGCAGAAGCTCAGACCCCGCCCAGACCTACCGAGTCAGAACCGGCATTTTTCCCAGAGCCCCCTGCAAGGTGATTCTCATGCTTCTCCAAGTGTGAGAAGCCCAAACCCCAAACATGCGCACACCTGTACATGAGCACATGCACGTCTCAGGTGAGCGCCGGGGAAAATTTGTGCCACCTGCCTCTTTACCCTCTTTGTAAAAAGCACAGAAAGGAGTGGTGGGCTCTGCTTCATCCCCAGAGTTTTTCAGAAGCAGAGTTTCCATAGAACAATGTACTTCTGCCATGAGCAGATGACGATAATTCATCCGTCCCTCGAGTTTTCCAAAGGATGGCAAAGGAGGAGACCATGAGAAGAGAAGGTGCTTTCAGGTGTGAAAGAGAAGAAGGTGTAGAGGGAGGGGTGAGACCTGTGGACCTGGCTGGGCCCTCGGGCTTCACCCTGTAGTGGTGGTTCAGATCCACTCCTTCCCTGGCGCCCCCAGCCTCAGCCTTGCACCCTTGGCTAAGGATCCTGCTTTTCTCGGGGGCATCTGGAGATGACAGGCTGCATCTTCGGACCCCAGCCTCTTTTGAGCAACATTGCCACTCCTGGTGGGAGACACGCCTGGAGGCATCATCATTTGGTCAGAAGGTGGTCATTCTGCTTGACTGCGCAGTCTGGTCTCCTGGGGGAGGCATCACCTTCTCCGTGAAGCACTTGCCGGGTCTGTCCCCACCCCTGCTTGGCTATTCACGGAGTTCCGCAGCTGGGAGGAGACAGCCCGCACACTGCCCTCCCCAGGCCTGCCTCGCTCTCTCCCTGTATGCTGGGGTGTGAGGCCGCCTGGGCGATCAGTCACCTCCGACCACAGATAACCGATAACCGTTGTCTTCTTTTCTCCCCCTCACAATGCTAACCCATCGGGAACTAACAGCAAGCATTCAGAATGAGCGTAAGTCCCCTGGGCGCCCATCTGCACTTGTGCCTCTGGGAGTTAGGAGGGCAGCAAGGAGGGGGGGCGGGGGAAGGCCAGGGAGGAGATCCCTGGAGAACTTTAGAGTCCGGGACTGGGAGTGAGAGGAGCTGGCTCTTTAGCTGCAGACAGGTAAGTCCCTGGGAGGGCTTCTGGGGACTGAAGCGTCTTTCAGCTCCAGCCTCACCACAGTTTGGCCAACTGTTGATCCTCCGGGGCTCAGAAGGTTCTGGAAATGGCCGCTAGGTTCTGGAAATTGAGCAGCTTCTGGCTCCTTTATTCATTCAACAAACATTTGTCAAGAACTGTTGTACGCTAGGCATTGTACTAAGCACTAGAATACAAGAATGAGTAAAACAAAAGCCTGGCCTTCAGTCTCTCACAAAGATATTATGAGATCTTAAAGGGATTCTTCTTACGCTTAGTCCTTGACACACACACCCTCTCCTGCAGCCCCATTTAAGGAGCTGGGTCTCTAGAATGGGGCACTCACTGTTCATCCCCCGCTTGCCTGCTTGTCTGTGTGGCTCCTGAAGCTCTTAATTTCAGCCGTTCCCCGAGGGCAGGTCCCTGCAGCCCTGACTGCCCACTGTGTGTGCTGTTGCAGTGTCCCAGCCCCCAACCATCACCAAGCAGTCAGTGAAGGACCACATCGTGGATCCCCGTGATAACATCTTGATTGAGTGTGAAGCAAAAGGGAACCCTGCCCCCAGGTGAGTGTACTGGCGGGTAAATCCAAGCTGGGTGGAGGGAAAGGGGCCTGCGAAGAGGGCATTTAAACCGTCCCCTTCTGCCTGGGCCTGATGATAGTTGAAGCAGCTGAGAAATTAAATGTATCCGTTCAAAAAATGTCCATTAGGCACCCACAAGGTAGAAGGTACAATTTGGATAGCCAGGGAATTTAGCTGATGGGGACCGTGGGGGCCAGAAAACGTAACTGGCTTAAGTTCACACCAAAAAAGCTAGGACTAGGTATTAAGTTTTCGGACTTTGAGTAAAACATTCTTCCCACTGCCTATGTTCCCAGCATCCACCCCATCCCCATGCTTAGATTATAGGAAGTTCCTCGTCAAGCTAACTTGAGTCTTTCATTCTGAGCTCGTCTCGGCTTACTTATGTGCACATCAGGATCACATGAGATGTCAGCAGACACGAGTTGCAAGCCTGCTGTGCCAGGCTCTGTGTTAGATGTTCCTCACACCGTCTGTTCAACCACCTCACTGCCCTTTGGGGAAGGACTCATGTCCTGGTGAAGAGGCAGTGAAATGACGGCACAGAGATGTGAAGTACCTAATCCCAGGCCTCTGAATGCCCAGGCCAGGTTCATTTCTACCAAGTGATAAGGATGCACTACGCGTCCGCCATCTTCTAAACAGCATCCACAGGCTGGAGCTTTCAGGAGCCTCATGCTGGATTCAGACCCAGACGTGACAGGCCCCCACGTAGAGTGTATGTGTCAGCAGGAGAAATGAGGCGAGTGGAGCCTGCCTCGGGTGTGTGGCATCCCGCTTCTACCTCCCTCCCCGGCTGTGCCTGAGATGGTCTGGCCCAGAGCTGTGAGCCGGGGAGCAAGCGGGGCCTCTCTTGCCCGTGACGGGAGAAGCAGGAGTCACCCTGAAAAGTCAGGCAGGGCACTGGTGACCTTGCTTCTGAGGTTTGGTCTTTCTTCCACGGTCCTTTGCAGGGACAATGACTCTGAGACACTGAGCAGCCACTACTGCTCCTGCTTCTTTTACTTAAGTCCTGGGCAGCTGCAGACACACGTCCCCCCAGGAGAAGCAGAGGGGTGTTCTAGTCTCTCCACCCCGGGGCTCAGTTTTAGTAAGGCTGCCCTTTCTTTCAAAATTGCTCCTCCCGAAATGTACAGCCACCGTTTGATAATCTACATCCACTGAGCAGCGGCATAGATAACCTGGGCCATTTCGATTGATCAAATAAAGACACAGGAGAATCAGGGCTGGCTCGGGTGGAATAGGATTTGGGTTTGCATTCCTAGTCGGAGGTTGGGAATGCTTGGGGGTGGAAGTAGCAGCTGACTCTGGATTTTAAAAAATCAAAATTGCTGCCTACTCCTCTAAAGAGCACAATCCCCCCAGGGGCTACTGGGTATCTATCACTTAGAGCCATGACTCCCAGCCTGGGTTGGGTAAAACTACTGATGTCAGGGACCTGCCCCAGAGGTTCAGCTGGGTGGGACCCGGGTCCCGGCATTTTATCAGGCATCCTAGCAGGTCCTGCTAACTCAGCCAGGGCTGGGACCCACTGGTCTGGAGGAGCAGTTATGGGCCTGAGCCAGAGTCTAGGGCCCCGAGATTCTGACCTGGAGCTCAGAGCCTGGAGCCCACCCTGCTGCTCCTTGTTGTCCCTGACCACCCCCCTCCAACCCACCCCCTTCGTTGTCCACAGCTTCCACTGGACTCGCAACAGTAGGTTCTTCAACATCGCCAAGGACCCCCGGGTGTCGATGAGGAGGAGGTCTGGTACCCTGGTGATCGACTTCCGCAGTGGCGGGCGGCCAGAGGAGTATGAGGGAGAATACCAGTGCTTTGCCCGCAACAAGTTTGGCACGGCCCTGTCCAATAGGATCCGCCTGCAGGTGTCCAGTGAGTGCATGGGGCGGGCCCAGGGTGCCCTGCTTCTGGGTCAGTGGAGGGCAGGGCATGGAGGGTCATTCCAGAAGGGTTGCCCCACCCTTGTCCTGCAGGTACCTTGGTGCCCCACGTGTCCTGCTTGCTTTTCTGCCTCTGAGCAGGGGTTCACCTCCCCCAACTCAAAAAGATTCCTTGGAAAAGAAGTTTCCAAACCGGTCACGAACAACTTCACTGGCCACTCCGGGCACAGGGCGGGGAAGGAGAAGAGGCTTTAAAGATGTGCATCCATTCAGTCAGATGAAATAGGCCTCTCCCGCCTCTCAAGGGCTGTGCCTCGCTTGGACTCGTAGGCCCCGTTCCTCTCTCACGCCTCCCTTGCTCTCCCATTTCCTCCTCTCTTTGCCCTCCTTGCATGCCAGCCTCTAATCCTGCTCCTTGCCCCAGCCCAGCCATCACCCTCATCGCATCCTCCTTTGTCTGTTTCTCCCTAGAATCTCCTCTGTGGCCCAAGGAGAACCTAGACCCTGTCGTTGTTCAAGAAGGTGCTCCCTTGACGCTCCAGTGCAACCCCCCACCTGGACTTCCGTCCCCAGTCATCTTCTGGATGAGCAGCTGTAAGTCTTGGGGGCCTGGTGTTTTGTTTCTCTTTTAATCTTAAGGAGTGTTAAATGGGGAGGGGCCTTCCCAAGGCTAGACGACCTTGACTTGTGAGAAGCAGATATAAGGTGGCCATGTGGCACAGAACACTGGCTCTGCAGAGAGAGGTTGCTAGGGCTCACTTTTTAGCCTGGCTGCTATTAGCTGTGTGATCTTGAGCAAGCTGCTTAACATCTCTGGGCCTCAGTTTCCTCCTCTGGAAAAAATAGGGCTGGTCATCGTACTTATCTAATAGAATTCTCGTAAGGATAAATGAGTTAATACATCCAAAGTGCTTAGAACAGGGCCAGACACACAATACGTGCTCAGTAATATTTGTGAGGATGAAGAAGAGGAAGAGCAAAAGGAATGGGGCGGAGGAGAAACTGGTTTTCAGTCGGCCCGTTGAAGGCAGGTTGAAACCAAGCCTCCTCTTTCAGTCTTCGGTGCATCTGGCTTTACTCCGATTCACTCTTCTTGTAGGACAGAAGCGGGATTCAGGAATGAGACTTCTGATAAAGGAGTGATGGGGAGACAGGATGTTTGGAGTCGGGGACAGAGTACATCATTCAGAGCTTGTCCTGGCTCAGTTTTGGACAGAGGCTCACTTAGCTGCTCTGGACCGATGTTTATTCCTGTGTTTTCAGTCAGATAAAGGGAGGGGGCATTATGAAGATGGATAGAAGACTGCTATCTATCTGAGCATCACCCTGGCTTCCTTCCTCCCTCCCTTCCTGAATACCTCCCATCCCCTCCTTCCCCTCCTCCTTCCCTATCTATCTATCCTTTCATCAATCTATAGATACTCCTCCCTATCACCCACCATTCTCTCCATCCCTGAATTCTTTTTTTTTTAATATTTTATTTATTTATTTGGCTGTGCCAGCTCTCAGTTGCGGCACGTGGGATCTTCTTTGCCACATGTGGGATCTTCCTTGCAGCACGCGAACTCATAGTTGCGGCATGTGGGCTCTAGTTTCCTGACCAGGGATCGAACGTGGGTCCCCTGCACTGGGAGTGTGGAGTCCTAGCCACTGGACCACCAGGGAAGTCCCCATCTCTGAATTCTTATTAGCCTGCTTCCGAAAGAGGCTGCTTTTTCAATTGTTTTGCGAGATGAGGATGGCTTTGTGTTCATTTTCCCTGCCTTGCCTCATCACTGTGAATATATGTGGGCCACAGGCTGGAGGGTTGGTTTGTTAGCTAACAGTTCAGACTCTCCTCTCATCCCCTGCATCACACCAAGTTGTGTCCATGCTACCTCCTGAGCAAATCTCATGGCCCTCCTCTTTCCATCCTCTCTAGCATCTACCCAGCACAGGCCACCGTCGGCTTTTCCCTGGGTTAGAGTAATCATCCGTACCTGGCCTCCC
This sequence comes from Kogia breviceps, assembly GCF_026419965.1. NCBI lineage: Eukaryota > Metazoa > Chordata > Mammalia > Artiodactyla > Physeteridae > Kogia > Kogia breviceps. The sequence continues at coordinate 65,890,004 of NC_081310.1, read as the reverse complement.
CTGTCTTTCTAAAAATGTAAAACTGATTCATTCATGCTCAGAGTCCTTCATTGCCTCCTCATCACTTCCCATAAAGTCCAGACTCCTTTCCGTGGCACACAGCTCCTGATGTGGTCCCCTCTGACTCTCCAGCCCTTCCCCTAGCCCCTGCCTCTCCCCACCCCCACTCCCCTGCTCAGGCTGTGGATTCTTACCTTTAGCACACGCTGTTCCTGCTGCTTAGCAACCACTTAGGTGCTTTCTCTTCTGCCTGGTAAATGTCATGCAGCCTGCAAGTGTCAGCTCAAACCCCAGAATGGACTGGGTGCTCCTTCTCTCGGCTCAACCCCTTCTTATCTGGGGCTTCCCACGCACCACACTGCATTGCATTTATCTGCTGTCTCTTCTGCCAGACCAAAGGTGCTTTGAGGGCACGAACTCTCTTTCTTATTTATCTCTCTTTCAACAGTGCCTAGCACAGTGCCTGACGCCTACAGTAAATCTTTGGTAAATGAACTGAAAAGCTCACCAGCCCATCATTGGAAAGTTGGCATCATTAACCTTTAAGAAATGCTTTAAGACATGGTGACTTAAAAAAAAAAAAAAGAAATGGTGACTTGATAGATAAACAACAAGGTCCTACCGTATAGCACAGGGAACTATATTCAATACCTTATAATAACTTATAATGGAAAAAGAATCTGACAAAGTATTTATATATATATATACATATATATATGCATATAAATAAACTGAATCACTTTGCTGTATACCTGAAAGTAGCACAACATTGTAACATAAATAAATAAATACATAAAATAGAACCACTTTTCAAGAGAAAAAAAAAAGAAATGGTGACTTGAGAGACAATCATCAGGGATAAGAAGGAGATACCTATGAGTAAGTAGTCAGCCTGATTTCAGTATATTTTTATAAATCTAACAGCCTAGAAAGCTGATCATTTGAGTTTACAGATGCAGTGCCTGAAAGAAATGTAGATTATGTTGTCAGCATTTTCAACCACTCCTATGATGTCACTCATTCTAAAAAGCACACATTTTCATATTTCAACATCTCTAAAATTGGGAGGTGTCCTAAAATTGTTGGTATGCATCATTGATTGGTATACATCTTACAACTATAATGGGTGGTGCTTTTTTCTTTCTTGGGGATGAGTAGACGTTTAAAAAATAAAACAGGTGAACTTGACTCCCAGTTTGGGGAGCATCTGAAGGATTGTGTTTCCTCCCTCTGGCCTCGGAGCCAGTCAGATCTCTTGTGGCATGAATAGGAGATAGGAAAGCATGGTCGCGGAGCATATGAGCGTGGTAGGCAGGCAGGTCTGAATCGAAATCCTACTCCCCTCTCACTGCTTTTGTGCCCCAGATCATGTTAAATCATCTGCTTTCTTATCCTTAAAATGGGAATAAGCCCTGCCTCAGAGTTGAAAGGATTAAATCAAATACTGTCAAGCTCCCGGCCCCCACCTGGCCCTCTGTAGGTGCTCAACTGCCAGAACTATGATGATTTTTATTACTGTTATCGTTACTGCTAACGTCCCACTGTACCTCTGCTTTCTTATAGCCATGGAGCCCATCACCCAAGACAAGCGTGTCTCCCAGGGCCATAACGGAGACCTGTATTTCTCTAATGTGATGCTGCAGGACATGCAGACGGACTACAGCTGCAATGCCCGCTTCCACTTCACCCACACCATCCAGCAGAAGAACCCATTCAATCTCAAAGTCCTTACCAGTAAGTGCAGGCCCCTGCCCGGGGCTGGGAGCTGGGGGCCGGGGGGGCAGCAGCCCGCTGAGCCCAAGCGGCCCCTGGCACCTGGGTCTGGGAAGAGCCTTGTCCCCAGTCTTGACCTAGAAATCCTTGCAGCTCATTGTGCCTGAGTGACTTTAGCTGCTCTTCAGCCACATGTCTTGATTCTGGAGCCTTGAGTTAAACTTGGTCCTACTCCACACCAGCGCTTCTCAAATTTTGGTGGAATCAGAATCACCTGGCAAACTTGGCACCCGTACCTAAGCCCATAGCCCTCTCCTGCCTGGCAGTCCTGGGCCTCTTTGGTCTACATTAGTTCTCCAGGTGTTTGGGGACACACCACAATTTGACAAGCACTACTGTAAGTGGCCATCCACCATCACTCTCATGCAGCCAGCTTGATTATTTCTAGTTCTTGTTTGGTTATCTTTGTTTCTAGAATAAAGCAATAGTTTGGAATACCCAAATTAGTGAGTACAGCAAAATGAATTGTGTGTGATTCTGTAATAAGTATATGCTGGACCATGTGGAGTCGCTGTGTTTAAAAGTTGCAGGTTTATCTTTTAGTTTTATTTGTTTTCATTTTTATTCCCTGATTCTGTTTGGCTGGTACCAGAGTGAATCAGCATTTCCTGACCCATTTTAGCATTGTGACCCTCCACCAGGAGGGAAAGCAGACAGTCAGGTCAGAGAGACACTTTTTTGGCCAGGTGCCAGCCGGCCTGGAGCTTTGGCTGCAAAGTCCTCAGCCTGCTCAGGACATTGAAAGTGGCTGTGTTGGTTTATACCATGGATTTGTAACTTGCCTTCTGTAGAAAAGCCCCCCAAAGACCTTCGTCTGTCTGACACAGCTATGAGTGTTGTTTTCAATGCCATGGGCCGAGGCAGTTGTGGGGGAGGCCGGACAGAGGGCCCCACGTGAGTGCTTGCGGTTTCCGCAGGTCAAAGGAAAGAGGCTGAGCCCTGGCCCCCCGGAGCGCCCCCCGGAAGTGGGTGGGTGGTTGACGATGCCTCCTGGGTGGGTGCAGGAGGCGGGGGAGAGGCGCGGGTGAGCTTGCCCCTTGGTCAGGACAGGTGGGCTCTTCTCTCCCCACCAGTCCCTGCCAGTGATGGGAACCCCTGGTGCTGAGAGTCAGCCCGGCCCCACACTCCGTCTCCACCGCAGCACGGAGGGGGACCCACAAGAAGCAGCAGCCCTCCTGTTCCCCTTCTCCTGTTGTGGGCCTTTTCTTTCTTCCTTTCTCTTCATGTTCTTCCCTTTTCTTTTTCACTTCCTTCTTCACTGTTTTACCTCCTTCTTTCTTTCTCTCTTCTCTTCCCCTCTCATCTTTCTCTCTTCGAACCCCGTTTCACCCTCCTCTAATTCTCCCCCTCCTGCCTGTACAGCTCCCCACACACTGCTCTGAGTTGCCCGTGCTCTGGTAGCCAACACGATGGCCAGCAACCCAGGGACGAGCCCCCCTGGTTCCTGGCAGGGTCTCCCAGCTCCGATCTACTTGCTACCTGTTCCCTGGTTTTCTTATTCTGGACCCAGGCCCAGAGAGGACCCCTGCAAAGAAAGTCAGGCTGTCTGAGGTGTCACCAGTGCAGGGGCGATCGCCTGCCAGCTGGCTGAGCTGGGGAGGACAGTGTGGTCTGCCCAGGACCTCAGAGGGACCTCCGGAGCCAGGACAGAGCAGGCAGCCTTGGGCGGTGGGAGAGACAGGAATATCAAGAGCAAGATGCTCCCTGGATAGCCTTCAGTGCCATCACCTTGAAATCTGCCTGCTGTTTGGGGACTGAGTCAGGTGACCATCTGCAGTCTTGAGCAGAGGCCCTCACTGTTACACAGGGTAGAAGCAGGGAGATAGAGTTGGGGAAGAGCCTTCCTCTGTAGAATTAAGCAGCTGGAGATTTCAACAACATTTACAAGTTGAACTTTCCAGAAACATCCTTTTCCCTACCAGAGGAGGTAAGGGATGTTTGTTTCTGCTTCATTTCTGGGTCCCCTTCTCCACTGAAATCGCTTTCCCCCAAATGCTGAGAAACCCCCTGGGTGATGGGAACGGAGCCCTGTCGGCTTCCTGGAGTTCTCCCAAGGGCAGCTTTGGCTGGGAGCAAGTTCTGGGCATCCGAGCCAGCCCGGAATTGGGCACAGTTGCTTAAAATAACTCAGTTGTGCTCTCTCTGCTTTCCTGCCTGGAAAGGACACAAGCTTTTACTTGTACCTTCAGAACCAGGTCTGGGGGTGGGAGACCAAACAGACAAGTTGGGACAGCTTCAAAGACTGTTCTCACCAGGGGTTTCTTTCACAGTCTGCCCATTGGGGAAGAAATACATCTCATCACAGCTCAGTTTTTATTACCTGCATTAAAAGAAAGAGAGAAAGGGATCTAATACCAAATACTGGGCAATATAAAATCATTTTAAAATTTTGTTTTGGGATGCAGTCAAAGACAAACAGTGAAGTCGGAGTAACAAAGAGATGCCTGTCCCACTTCGTCCACACCACACAGGCACCGGGCACCTCCTGGGGACAAGAGGTAGCCGTGGTGAGGGAGGAGGGGTGGCCCTGAGGCGGACGGTGGAGCACTAACCCTGCTTCCTTCTAACGCCTGTCGTCTCAGGGACCTTCTTAAAGGAGTCAGAAAGTCTCCCTAAATCCCTCAGATGTGCTCCAGAATTCACAAACCAAGAGGTCAATCCTGAGCTCAGTCACTTCTGTTTCACCTGGTGGCACTGGGACATGAACAAGGGCCCTTTCACCTGCGTGTGCCCTGTCCTCCCCAGGAGGGGAACGTTACCACCCAAGGCCAGTTGCTGCCCCTCCTGCCCCTTTGCCACCCTGTCTCTTCTTTCCACTGCAGATCAGTTCCCACCTTTAGCTCCAGATAAACCCAAGCCAACTTCCCAAACTCAGGCTAGGTCTTTTACACCTCGCTCCATTTTAAAGGATGGTTCTGAATAATGAAACTCCTTCTAGCAGGTGTTAAGCAAATTTGGGATGCAGCTCAGTGCGGGTCCCAGAAAAGAGCTCGCGTTGCCTCCCTGGCATGAGTTGTAACAGGATTTGATCTGTCTTCAAATATGCAAATGTTCTGGCAGCACCTCTCCCCCCTCAGGCAGTTGGGCTGGGTCCAGGCTTCTCAGGGCCGTCTGCTTGGCTTCCAGTCGGCTGTTCCACTCCCCACCCCCTGCTGGTACTGTCAAAACTTGAACCCAGTAGCTGGAAGGGGACAGTGATAGGAGAATGAAAATCTACTTAAGGATGTTGGCATGATTGTGCCCTATTCCAGAATGTCTTTTTCACTGAGGATGAAATGCCCATAGGTTTTCATTACCTAACATTGGAGCCCACTGATCTTGTTCCTTAAGGAATGGCTTCATCCCAAGCTAGTCTAGAGAGCTCTGAACCTCTGTCTTCGTCAGCAGGCCTTTCCCTGTTCTAAGTGTAGAACTCACAGCTCACACTCTCTCCCCAGTCAGTCCCAGGCTGCCTTTCTGATCCTAAAATCTGAACCTCAGCCTGGCTGTCCCCACCTCTCTGGACCACTCCTCACCTCCTCCGAAGGAGGACTTTCTGCCAACAGACACATCTTGGAGACCAGGGCGGTGCCCACCTGGACAGGTTGGGGAGTGTTTGTTGCTGGTCAGCACATGATTGCTGGGCACTGCCAAGGGTCTCTCTGTCCCACTCTGTTGATGATCTGTTTCTCTCTGTCTTCTCCCCTCATTTACCTCCCACCCCGTGCAAGTTAACTTCTGCTCAGGTAGGGTTTTGCTCTTGCCCCAGGGCTCACTAACAGTCCTTTCTCTTCAGCGACCCCAGGAGCTGGCCTGATCCAGAGTCCTGGGAACTGAGGATTTGGGTGGGAAAGAGTTGTTCCAATTGCTATGGGATACCACTAATTCTTATCTCATTTGTTTGAAAATATAGTAGGACCAAGCCATTAAAGGTCAAGCCTAATTTCTTTATTAAAAAAGAAACATTATTGCCTTCTTTTGCAGGATTTAACCTTTTCTTCCCTTTCGGGGGCTGTTTTGTGTTGCTTGTTCTTCACCAAGCATATTTCCTTTCCAAATATGCTGTGTGTTTCCTTTGCAAAAGACCACTGGTGCTCCCTGGTTGTTTTGTGGCTTTGCATTTCTGTTGTTCTCTCCCGTTTATGCCTCCATGACCTCTCCGTGGTCCCTGTTTGCTCACCCTCTTTTGTTTATTGCAGACCACCCCTATAATGACTCGTCCTTAAGAAACCACCCTGACATGTACAGTGGTGAGTCGCCGTGGTAACCTTGGGAGTAACCTTGCCGGTCCTAACCCCAGTTTGCCTAACTTGACTGATACCATGCCATTAACTCATGCTGGGTGCCAAGTCTGACAGTTGGCCAGGTCAGGATACCAAGGCGCCACCTCCAGAGCGCTTGCTCACGGGGAGGAAGGTGGCCAGCGTGGGAGGGGAGGTGCGATCTCTTCAAATGTGCCAGCCTCCAGTCTGAGTTCTGGACAAGTTGCTCAAGCCAGGGTAGGACTTCAAAAGAGCTTCTTGGAGGGTTCAGTAGAAACTTAGGAATCAGTGGTGGATGGATGGAGAATACCTGAGGATAGGGAGTTCCCACAGTCAGGAGGAAAGGGGAGGTCTCGTTTCTATCAGTGTTTTAAAGAACACAGAAAGCTTTGTAGTGTGTTGCTTAGCTAGCTCTTAAGTGTCTGGATATGAATTGCCTGCGTTGGGCTCTAGCCTTAGTTACTGGGGGTACCATTTCACAGGTCCCATATCCCTTTAAAATCCATCTGGGAAATAGGAGGAAGAGTCTAGCTCTGAGTTCTCTTTCAAGGTAAGTATAAAAGAAGTTGGACCATCCACTGCCATCTATCACCTGGGTCTCTTCCCTCCTGTGGGAGTGCATGCAAATCCAACGCTCATCCACCCACACATTTGCAAGTCATGGAACAATTTCCATGAGGCATATTTCTAACGCATCACACAACTGGTTGCTCAAGCTGATTAGTAGAGTAATTGGCTGTTTCCACACCTGAGCTACCCGCAACCATGGCTCAAGAATGTCTTGTTTTCCTTGAGCAGCCAGAGAGGAATCATCATTTGCTGGCTCTGGAGAGGCAGCTGGCTCCCATCATCAGTTATGCCTCGGAAGCTGAGGCTGCAGGTCCCCAGGGGGGTCATTGTGGGCTCCAATAGATAGGAAGGGTCTGTATTGTGATGTGCTAATATAAACAATGATGGGTGTCTGGAGTGGGGAATGGGAAGGAGTGAGAGCCAGCGAGAGTGGCAAAGGCTTTATCTTGGCACCGAGCAACCAGAGCCACACTGAGATCCTGCCAAAGAGATTTACTGCCCGAGGAAGCAGGGGACCTTTGTTGGATTCGGGGCATTGTTTGTTTTCAAAATATTGGGGCCAACCACCATTGTGTCAAGAGCCCTAGAGCATTGGTGTGGAATGTGCCTTTTTCTCAGTTGGACTCCGGGTACTCTGTTATGGAAGTATTCTTAAAGCTGGAGTCTGTCAAAGCCAGAAGGTCTCTTAGAGGCCATCTGGTGCAAGCTCCTTGCTTTATATAAGATAAACCACTGAGGGGGACATGCATATAGAGTTGTTGTATCAGTTATATAAGTTTAAGTGATTCCAGCCATTTAAACCAGTTTGTGACCAGTGGTAGATATTATTGTAAGTAAATAAGTAGGAGTTATAAGAATCATCCAGGGCTATGAAACCAAGCAAAACTCACAAGAGCTCAGAAGAAGCTCATCTCCTCAATCCAAGGTAGAGTGGGGCTGACCAAGTATGACCCCAGCTGGAAAGGGTATAAAGTCAAAGTGAGGTACATGTTGAACAAAGGACAGCTAACTTGAATGCTTCTAGAAAGAAATAGAAAGTGAAAAGAAAGGAAAGAAGATAAGGTCCTTCCTGAGTTCAGGGAGCTGGACAGAGAGACACAGTATGATGAAGAGTACCCAGTACACCTGTGAACTTGGCTTTGAAGTATGCCCCTTTTGTAACAGTAGGGCCAGCCCATAGCTATACTCTGTCCTAGTGATCTCTATAGTGGTTTGGTATCCTCTGAACATATGCCAGATGCCCCCTGACCTGCTAAGTAGCAGGGGGAAGCTGGTCTGAAAATTGTAACTTGCCACTTAAGATTCATCCTGGAAAGGAGAAAAGAAGATAAGGACGTGTGCTGTGAGGCAGACTGCCTTGAATTAAACCCAGCCTCCAGGACATACCATTGAGTGACCTAGGGCAAGTCATTTAGTGTGTCAGACCTTTAATCTCCTTATCTGCAAAATGGGTGTATTACCTGCCCCAAAGGATTTTTGTGAAGATTAAACAGGATAATGTGCTTATGTTCCTAGTGTGGTGTCAGACACTGCAATGATTAATAAATGTTACCATTATTGGTGTTAAAGGCTTAGTGTTGACTGTATCAAGTACAATTGTTCTTTGCTTCTGAAATAAGAGGGACGTGGAGAACTTGAAGAGAAGCTTAGGGGAGAGAGGCAGGCACAATTATGGGAAGAAAGTACTACGGAGGGAGAAATTTTAGGGCAGACTAGCTTTGCAGAAAGCTTTTCAGATTCTCAGCTATGCTGAGAACTGGATAAGAAAAAAAGCTCCAACTACAGCATGAGGGATTTGGGTTAGATTTATGGAAGAGATTTCCTGGCAGTAGAAGGTATCAAATTTACTAGACAAAGAGTTTTTCTTGTCTTCTGGGGTTGTTTTGTCAGCCGTTTCTAGAGCCAGAGAGGTGGTGAGATGCCAGGGATCCAGGCCCATGAGTTCTCAGTTCTGAGAATCACAAGCAGCTAAAGGTAGGATCCAGCCGCCCCTAAAAGCTGTTTGTGGATTTCAGATACATCTGATTCATTGAACTCTCTTCTGCTAATACACAGTACTTGACAGAGGGGGAGCAACTCGGGTTTTCAGCAATTTTGACCCGTACTTTTGCAGGAGACAATTGAAGCATTTTTCATTGGCTCTTTAAAGCCAAGGTGGTTGAGGCAGAGGCATCTCCTGATGTCCCCCTGCTGACCAGATTTCCCTGGAAACTGATGAGCCTGCTCTTGTACCACAGCTTGTGAGAGCAGGAGAGGATGGAATGCCCTTGGCCTAGAGGTCAGATGGGCCTGCATGGGAAGCTCTTCCCGAAGCCTCACAGATGTGAGCTTTAGCATCTGGATTCTGAGATGATCAGCTAGTAGGTCCAGCCCTGAAGATTTGGGAGAGTCAGTGAAGTGTCATCAAGCTGGAGAGGCTGGGATCCCCACCTCTGAGAAGGTGGTGGGATCCTATGATGCCCTAAAAACTCTGTCATCTTCCGCCATATAGAGTCTCATAGAGTAATCAGTCGGCTTTGTCTCCACCCCTCCTTCTGGGTCTACGACTCCAGGGAAAGAAATGAGCTACCCTCCCTTGGGAGCAGTGGCTCCCAAAACCACCAGCTGGATTATCCTTTGTAAATTTTCCTGCAAATCCCTTTCACGTAAGACCACATTTTTTCACCATCTCCCCTTCAGGTCCAGCTTTCTCATCCCTGAATGATACCATGTGTCACCCTGCTTCCTCTTCCAGCTTTCTGTGGCTTTAACAATCTAGCTGAGATGTCTTTGGAGCCTCTTAATTTCCAGCCCAGCTTCTATTTTTCCAGTTTGGGCCTGACTTTATTTACTAGCCATCGAGGAGAGATAGAATCTCAGCTGAGATGGTAAGAACAATATTTGAGAAAAACATCATGGAAGAGTTTCACCAGAGCAGCTCATTAAGACGAAAATATCTTTCTCCTTTACCTCTTTTGACCTTGAATTTTGGTATTCTTTGGTTTGAGTACGAAAAATCTTCCCAAAGCTGACTGTCAGAAGTAGGAACAAGTAGGGTATCCATCTTTAAAGAGAGAGGCAATATAGAACAGATGCTAGAACACAAGTTTTGACCCCAGATGGTCCACAATCCAAAACGTAACTGGCTTGTGACCTTGGAAAGTCTGTTCACTCCACTGAGCCTCAGTTTCCTCTGTGGAAAATGGAAGTAATAACCCCCAAGGTTGCTGTGAGGAACGAACGTGATGATGGTGATGGAGATGGAGCCGAGCCCCAGCGCTTGGCCCATAGTAAACATAGTAAACGGCCAAGTGGCGGCCCTGATTATTACCTCCGCCTTTAGGATCTTCTTCCCTGTAGTTTCAAACTTTGGCTCATTTCCCAGTAGCTTCTCCTCCTTTGGAACAACTCTGTGGCTGCTAGCCCACATCCTACAAATGAAGTATTGCTGTAACCTTTTTATAGTCACAGCTGCAGTGTGTCAAGGGGGCCACAGCAGGCCTCAGTGTTCATTTCCCCCTTTCCTGTACTTAATGCTTTGCTGGTCGTGTGTACTTTCAGGGCTGCACACTGTGGTGTGAATTAAATGTCCACAGGGTCACAGATTGGCTTCTGCAGGTCTTGTTCCCATGTGGAAGGAGTATGCCGACTGAGCTTCCATGTAACCCCACGGTTCCCAGCTCTCCCAGATTCACTAAACCGGCACCAGAGCCTCCTGCCATCAAATCTTCTCCTCATGGTGCCCCTGACCTTGTGTTGTCTGACCGTTTGGGTGATTCTGGGATGATGGGTGGGAGGTAGCTGCTGCTTTGGTATCAGGCTCCTTCGGTACTGAGAGCTGGACGCTGTAAGAGTTATAGATGGTAACCAATTAACCACATAATGGATTAACCCCTCAGTAGCCACTGTTGTATATGTGTGTGCTGGTGGGGCAGATGAGCATATCTACAGAGAGAGAGACATACAGGGGGTAAATTGTTGCCTTTTTTATTCTCTTCTCCTTTTGAATTTATTCACATCCCACAAACACTTACTGAACCCTTGATATGTGCCATATATTGTGCCAGTAGCCTAACTACCTCCACGTTTCATCAGTCCTTTCCTTGACAAAAGGATACAATAGAGGCCAACTCTACGAAACGCACTCCCCTGATGGCTGCTGGAGAGAAGCTGGGCGCCCCTAGGACAGGAGCCCCGCTGTTCCAGCCAGCCATTAGCTAGCTCAGTAAGTCCAGCAGTGTCACAGACACAGAGTTCTCCCCTGCCACTCTATCCTCAGCAGCCAGTAACAATACCTGTCTCCTGCCAGGAAGAATGCCTTGCTCTCCCTCCTGGCAGCCCTGCCTCCCCTCCAGCTCTCACCTCTCCAGCTGAGTTGAAGACCCATGAAACCCATGGGTCGGCCCAGCTTATATTTATATTTTTAACTCTTCTTGTTTACAGTCATACACCTTTTGAGCAGGGCTGACTGCTCCAGTTTCCCTTTGCTTTGTGGTTCCTGGTTGCAAAATCCTTGCTCTTCTCCGTCCCATCTTATCCGCTTCCATAGAACTGTGCTCTGAGGGAGAGGTGAAGCTGAGGTAAGGTGGGGTCCACTGCGCTGGGGTGTCCCCAGACTTGCATGACCCCTTCCACAGGGAAATAGCCACCCTGACAGCGTCGCTCTCTGTGAGCCATCTGACTCCCAAAAGCTGTGTGCATGTCATTGATTCCAGACATCGTGGCTGCTCCAGCCTAGTTGAATTGCAGATCACCTCCTCCATCTTGGCTGCCCCTTGCCTCTCACCCCTCCCCCAGTCTCTCACATCCAATTAACACCCTCCTTGCCAGCCCCCTTCCAGAGTCATTAGTGAAGAAGCAGAATGGTCTTGGCCCCAAAGTGATTTCCTGTCATCTCTGTTCATTAATTCTCTCCATGTCTTTGCTAAACCATTAATAATACTCCCTGTGTCTCTGACTGTTCATCTGAGTCTCTGTGGCTTCATCCCAGCTCCTTGTCTCCAGGGTCCCAAAGAGCAGGTTATCCTGTGGCCCCAAGATGTTCCTTCTCTTTCTTCCACTGCTGCTGAGATGGCCTTCCTGGGGGCCACCGTGCTGGCCTCTGGATCCCAACACGAGATGCTCGGGGAGTAGACTACTCGCTGCTCAGGCAACTCCTCCCCCGTTCCAGAGCCAGAGAGGCTTACTGAACTGGGAGGGAAGCTGGGCTCCTCTTGGCAGATCCTGTCAGAACGTAGAGCTGCTCACACACATGTGCTGGTGGGGCCGAGGAGCCCTGCGCTTCCTAACACACCTCTCTTAATGATGTCCCGGCCCTTGGGGTGGTCTCAGCGGGGAGGGTCTGGGGCTTGGTGCCTCTGAGGGTAAGGGGGTAAGCAGGAGGGCATGATAACCTTTCTCTCTAGCCCGACAGCTCTGGCCTAGCTGGGTCAGCCCTCTGGGCAATAGGCTCACGAGAGCTTGTTCCGTCCTGTTTCAGCCCGAGGAGTTGCAGAAAGAACACCCAGCTTCATGTATCCCCAGGGCACTGCAAGCAGTCAGATGGTGCTGCGTGGCACGGACCTCCTGCTGGAGTGCATCGCCTCCGGGGTGTACGTACAGTTTGCACCCCGACTTCTGGCCACCCTCCAGGAGGCTGGGCTGGGGGTTTGTGCATGCTCTGTTCTTGCCACATTTTGGGGTGCTGGGGGGCGGTGTGGAGGTACAAAAAGAGAGGCGAGGGCTTCCCTGGTGGCGCAGTGGTTGAGAATCCGCCTGCCGATGCAGGAGACACGGGTTCGTGCCCTGGTCCGGGAAGATCCCACATGCCGCGGAGCAACTAAGCCCGTGAGCCATGGCCGCTGAGCCTGTGCGTCCGGAGCCTGTGCTCCGCAACGGGAGAGGCCACAACAGTGAGAGGCCCGCATACCGCAAAAAAAAAAAAAAAAAAAAAAAAAAAAAAAAAAAAAAGAGAGGCGAACAGCTCCTAGTGAGGACGATGCAAATCATAGTCATCTCCATCCCAATGGCCGCCTCTCTTTTTTAGATAGTGAGGAAAGGAGGTGACTAGGCTTCCTGTATGTGTGTTAGACCCTCTTGTGACCTTAGATAAGTCCCTCAGGCGCCCTGTGGCTGAGCATCCCGTCTGCATAGGAAGCATCAGCTCTCAGAGGACATGCATCCTCCTGAGCCCGAGTACACTTGAAGGACACCTGGGTGTCCCGGGCTCCATACAATAATAGCAGAGCCACATTTAGTGATAAGTCTCTGTTTCTCGCCTGGTCCCTCTTAGCCCAACGCCAGACATCGCCTGGTACAAGAAAGGTGGGGACCTCCCATCTGACAAGGCCAAGTTTGAGAACTTTAACAAGGCCCTGCGTATCACCAACGTGTCCGAGGAAGACTCTGGGGAGTATTTCTGCCTGGCCTCCAACAAGATGGGCAGCATCCGGCACACGATCTCGGTGAGAGTAAAGGGTACGTTGTGTGTATTTCTCATTACGACGATTTTGCCAGCCCTACACTCCATGGCCACCCTTCCCTCTCACGGTGGTTGGGGGGCAGGGTGAGTGGGGAAAACGTCCAACACGCTGATTAGTGGCAATAGTGTCCTGCAGGAATGGTGTCACCCCTGGGTGTGTGTGTGTGTGTGTGTGTGTGTGTGTGTGTGTGTGTGTAAAAGGGCAGGGGGAAAGAGGGAAGTGTTAAGGGAGGGAATCTGCTCTGACCATTGCCCGACTCCTCTTTGTGCCTGGGGCTCCCTCAGCAGGTGCACTTTCTCCTGTGGCCTATTTGGATCACCCAGAACCTTTCTGTCTTTCGTTTCGCAGTCCTGTTCACGGTGTGTTGTCTTAGGCCTGTGCTGTCTGTGTACTTGTATGTGGTTCTCTTTTAAAAATGGGGAGTCATCATGGCCCAAATTATTTTTCAAAAAAATCACTTCCCTCCCCCCAAAGCATAGATGGGCCCCCTGAGCTGTTGTAGGCAACAGAGCGCGTGCCTTTGTGGGTCCCAGCCACGGGTAGGGGACGGGGGATGCACTAGTCACTTCTCAGTCTGAATGGTGGGCTGAATGGATGATTGGGGTGATGAGGTCTGAAACCACAGTGCAAGAACTTTCCTAGTACACGCTCAGATTGACCTGTGACCTTGGTTTCAGCACCACGCTCGAACCAGGGGCTCTTAACCTTTATTGGGGTTTCAAGATCTTTGGGACTCTGATCCAAAGGACCCTCTTCTCCAAAAAATCTGTATCCACATATTCACAAAAATTTCCAGAAAATTGGAAGGGGTGGCCAGCTAAGAGCATCTACTCTAACCGAAGCTTACTGTCTAAAAGAATGAATATCAGGCCTTTCCTAAATGGTCTGAACCTGCAGCAACAACAGCAGGAATCCAGAGGGCGGGCCAACCCCTGCTACTTGACCACCCTCCCTGGCTCAAGCCCTCGGGTGCACACCACGAGCTCCTGGGGAGCTCTCAACACATCAGCCGCCCAGTCGTCCCCCGAGGATCCTGACTTAGTAGGTCGAAGATGGGCCCTGGCACCCATGTTTGTTAACAGCTCTTCAGGGAGCCCCAGTTTAGAACTCTTGTTCTGTGAACTTGAAATAAATCAGTCAGCATCTGTAGTGCCAAGCTGACCAAAGGCAGCCTAGACTGTCACCCTATCAGGATGAGCCCTGGCAGGCGGCGGGGGCCTGGGGCTGGCACTCGGGGGCTCCTGCCTTCCTAGAGGGGGCCCATTGGTTCCTTCTGGCTGTTCCTGACACCTGACACCCCTACCTATGCCTGTCCTTGTCTTCCAGCTGCTCCCTACTGGCTGGACGAACCCAAGAACCTTATCCTGGCTCCCGGCGAGGATGGGAGACTGGTGTGTCGAGCCAATGGGAACCCCAAGCCCACCGTCCAGTGGATGGTGAATGGGGAACCTTTGCAATGTGAGTAACGCACTGTTCTCCCGCCTGTGCCTCTGCTCTGTCTCCTGCCAGAGGATCCAGCTCGCCATCGCTGTGGGCCAGCCCTGCTGTAGCAGAAGTGAGGGAGTATCCCATCTCTTTGGACATCTCAGGAGGCAGGAAACCTGCCTCATTTGTGTGTGAGGGAGAACAGAAGGCCTGTGGTTATGTTCCCATGTTTAGGGGATTTCTGCTCCGGGGTTTTTCATAAATTTCTGCTTTCTGCCCTTTACAGCTACAGAGCCCAGTGCAAGGGCTGGAGACCTCAGCCTGTATCTCCTGAGAGCATAGGCTCTGAGTGATGGCTGGGGCTCAGGAGGTGGAGGAGAGCTTGGTAACTCATTTCCATCTCTGCCGAGGGCAAAATAAGAGGCAGGGTTATGCGACAACATGAAAGATGTGGTCAGAAATGAGGGAAAACTTCCTTATGAGAGCAGAGGTACACAGTGCAGTTACTGAGCGTGCACAGACGTCAGGAAGAGTTAGTCCTACCCAGATACCGGAGTAGGTGACTCCAGGGATCCTTCCAGCCAGAGGTCAACAACTTTTCACATCATATTCACTCCAGTTGCATTTACTGGTTTTTTTTTTTTTTTTTTTTTTTTTTTTTTGCGGTACACGGGCCTCTCACTGTTGTGGCCTCTCCCGTTGCGGAGCTCAGGCTCAGCGGCCATGGCTCACGGGCCCAGCCGTTCCATGGCATGTGTGATCTTCCCGGACCGGGGCACGGACCCGTGTCCCCTGCATCGGCTGGCGGACTCTCAACCACTGCGCCACCAGGGAAGCCCCAGTTGCATTTACTTTTCAAGTGTCCTGTCCTTACTTTCTCTAAGGGGTCAGAGGAAATGCAAACAATGTTATCAACCCGATGGGGCAAAAAATAGACGGCGAGACCTCAGAGCCTAATTCACAAGCAACAGCTGATAGAAACAGGTGGAGAGGCAGGGAGACAGGTAGAGGAGAATGCACCTTTCTAGATATTTATTGTGTGCCAGGCACTGTGCATTCCTCTTGTTTCTTTAACCTCAAACATTAAAGATGAGGAAATGAGGCTCTGATGGTGCAGGGAATTGCCGGAGGTCACTAGTGGCTAGTGAGTGGGGAAGCTGTGGGCTGCTGTGACAGTGGAATATGCCTACCCTGTCTAGTACTGAGCATCTATTTATCCCAGGAAATATCCTGCCTCTGGATACGAGTGACACGTGGACACAGCCTGCCCTCTGCGACCTTCTCCCTGTCCTGGTAGCAGTCTGGGGACAAAGCAAACAAGGCTTTAAGCTTCACAGCACCATTAAATAAATGCAAAGTTCAGGATTTACAGCTGAGCCTTGGCCCAGGGAAAGGTCCCCCGTCACTCAAGGGAGTGATCGGGAGGAAAGCTGGTCTGTGGGAGTTGACGGGCAAGGAGACTTAAAGTTGCTGGCATCGGCTTCCTTTGTGCTTTTTTGCTGAGTGGAGACTCCGGAAGGATGATAAGGATGCTGACCTCAGCTTTGTTCACCTGCTGATTCCCTAGTTCTGGGCTCAGACTTGCTATCTGTGGGGTGGAGCCCATGGGGCCAGACCCTGGGTTCTTCTCTGCCGACTTCTGTGGTAGGTCTGAGTGATCCTGGATGAGTTCCTAGGTCACGCAAACCAAGTCGTCTGGCCCAGTCCCGAAATCTTACAGAGGAAAGGCACCTTCTGGTGGTGAAAGATGAGAAAATTAGGGATTCTTTACACTTCTAAAAAACTTTTATTTGTACAGCTCATTATCTCATTATCATTCTCTTATCTTAACCTTCCTCAGAGTAGGGGAAAGATGGGAGTAATGCTTCCGCATTTGACAGATGAAGGAAATGAGGCCCAGAGGAGTTATTGATTTGCCCCGGGTCTTAGAGTGATAAAGGGGACTGGTGTGAGACCCCAGGGCCACTCCCCAGCCTCTGCTCTCTGCATGCCCAGCCAAACTGCAGCAGGGATTGTCCTCTCAGTGTCGTGCACTCGTCTTGGGAAGATCAGGTAGCTTTTGGCAAATACAGGGACTCATTCAGCTTTCAGCAGGCATCGACTTCCTGATTTAACTTTGTGAATGTCTGCAGAGTGCTCTGCTCAGAGGATGGGAAGGTGGTAGGTCCCATCTAGTTGGATATTGCTTTATCCTTTTCAAAACACATTTGAGTATATGCACATTGAATTAAAGTAATAACAACGATAATAATCAGTATGTGCTGAGCCCTCTGCTAATGACATGCAGAGAATCTCTGGTCATCCTCATAAGAACCCCACAAGGTGATACGTTATCCCCATTCAGCTGACAAGGAGACTGAAGTGCAGAGCCATTGAATAGCACCGGCAGGTAGTGTGGTTAGAATTCAAACCCCTCCTGTTTCCAAAGCTTACGCTGTCAACCACAGCTGCCCAGCTGCTGTGTAGGTTTGACCGGGATTCCCATTCCCATTGGATGGATTGAGAAATAAACTCCAGGGGGCTCAGTGATGGACCCAGGCCCCAAAGCTAGGCAGTGGTGGGCCGGAAGCTGGGTCTGAGCTGGCCCAGTGCTACTGCCTCCACAGCACCCCAGTCCTACCAGGGAGTCCTGGCCAGAGACCCAAGTGCCCTTCGCCCTGCCCTCCCGCTTTCTCACAAGGAGTGTCTTTTCCGACTGTAGCGGCACCACCCAACCCAAACCGTGAGGTGGCCGGGGACACCATCATCTTCCGGGACACCCAGATCAGCAGCAGGGCCGTGTACCAGTGCAACACCTCCAACGAGCACGGCTACCTGCTGGCCAACGCCTTCGTCAGCGTGCTGGGTGAGTGCAGCTCGCCTGCCTGGACCTTGCTCATCTCCTGGGCACACTTTCTTCTCCAGTGATTGGCCAGGCTGGTGGGGTATGAGGGCGGCAGGATGGGGGAAGCATGGAGACCCAGAATGACATTTGCAGGGAGGATGGAGGACTTAAAATCCGTAGAGCTGGGTGTGCAGACAGAGTTCACGCCATGCGAAAAGCCAGTCTCAGTCCCCTTCCTCCCCTGGTGAGAGGAGGGGCCGTCTCGCCTCCTTGCTGTGTCCATGTTGACTCTCCCTGGGTTCTCCATGGTCTCGGTGGGAAATAGTCCTGAATATGTTCGCGGCATTCCCAGAGCAGACAGAGGGCGGTGGGCAGGTGCAGCTAGGAGAAGCCTTGGGGCTGTGGAGGGGCAGGTATAGAAGCTGCTGGAAAACTGGGGGGAACCCTTTGCAAAAGCTGGACTGGAAGTAGGGTAGGTGAAGGACAAATGGATAAGCTTCCTCCTTCCTCACCTAATCCTCAGAGGCTTCTTAAAGGAGGGAGGTTGATGGGGGAAGGTACACTGGTGCTGAGAAAGCTGCTGGGAGGAGAAGGAACAGAGAGATAAGACTGGTCCACAAAGAGAAAGAGGAAGACTCCCCACCCAAGGTCAGCTCTCTGGGAATTGCAGACGTGCCGCCTCGGATGCTGTCACCCCGGAACCAGCTCATGAGGGTGATCCTGTACAATCGGACGCGGCTGGACTGCCCGTTCTTTGGGTCTCCCATCCCCACACTCCGATGGTAAGTTCCAGGAGACCAGGCCTCCTCCACAGGGTCATCTGTCTCGCCTTTCTCATTCCATCTGGCCCATGGGAGGTATTCAGCATAGTCCTGGGAGCCTTAAAGGGTTGAAGCTGGGAGGAGTTGGCAGATCAGCTGGGTCAACACTCGTATTGTGCAAAGGAAGACACCGAGGCCCAGAGGCTTGCCAAGGCCACCTAGTGGTCGGAGGCAAGACCCACAAGGCTCGGGGCCCCTCCCACTCCCCGGGCTGGTCCTTTCTCAGTATATGCTGTGTGTCCCGCTGCTCTGTTGTGAGGTTTAAGAATGGGCAAGGAAGCAACCTGGATGGTGGCAACTACCATGTCTACGAGAACGGCAGTCTGGAAATCAAGATGATCCGCAAAGAGGACCAAGGCATCTACACCTGTGTTGCCACCAACATCCTGGGCAAAGCTGAGAACCAGGTCCGCCTGGAGGTCAAAGGTAAAGGAGAGAGTTGCTAGGTAGAGGGAGGGGTGGGGAAGGCAAGGAAGCCATCTCCTCACAGTTACCCATGTGTGTCACTCACTTTGAAAATGTGCCACACCTAACGTTTAATACCTAGTGGGACCTCCCTCCAGGTCTGTGTGTCCTCTCCGTGGAAGTTTCGTGGCCAGGGCCTCTGGCTGGCCTGGTGTTGCGAGCACCGAGTCGTTACCAGCCTGGTCCAAATAGACTTAGGCAGGGACGCCCGTCACCCACACCAGCTCCCCACTACCACCCCAGAAAATACGTCCTATGTTCCTGAGCCGGAGAGAAAGGATTTGGGGATTGGCTAGTGTTTGGGATCCCCCATACCAGGCACCCCCTACCATTCATGTAACCGAATCCTATTTCTGCCACTTGCGTGGTCCATCTAACCTGGAGGTCATGCATGTCACACTGTGTGTCCACACGGGCGTGGGGTGGCAGAGACGAGCTCCGGGGGCTTCCCCACAGACCCCACCAGGATCTACCGGATGCCTGAGGACCAGGTCTCCAAAAGGGGCACCACGGTGCAGCTGGAGTGTCGCGTGAAGCACGACCCCTCCCTGAAGCTCACAGTCTCCTGGCTGAAGGATGATGAGCCCCTCTACATCGGGAACAGGTTTCTGCTTATCCCTCCTCTCTTCCGGCTGCTCCTCTGGGGCGTTTTCTTTTCCCTTGCTCTTGGGCATGCATTGAAGAACACGGGGAACCTGTGTCATGTGTGTCACTGGGGAACTGCTGAGGAGGGCGTGACAGCCTCCGTGACTCCCTCCACATCAGGCGAGACCCCCCTCCCACGGCAGCTCCCCCTCTCCCCGTCAGGGCTCTGCTTCTCTCTCCTCCTCCTCCCTCCCTCTTCTCCTCTCCTTCCCACTCCTCCTGTCTTCACTTCTCTCCCTCTCTCCCCTCACTTCTTCTCTCGTCCTCCTCCCTGTATTTTGATCCTTTCCCTTCCTCCTTTTCACAGCCACGACTCCCTCCCCATCCTCTCAGCCCTGCCTGCAGTTCTCCTGTTCTCCAGCAGGGGGCAAGCTTGGCCGAGGAGACGCTAGCCCTTGTGGTTAATGGGGCTCCCCGCCCTTAATGCACCTGGGACCGTTTACCAGGCCCAGGCCTGCCCCATCCATCCCTCATCCCAGATTCGGATTTAACTGCAGTGGAGGGAGGGCCCAGGCATAGATAGTGTTTAAAAGTCCCCCCAGGTGTTTGTAATGTGCAGCTAGGGTTGAGAACGGCTGATCCGAGCCTCCCCTCAGGACTCTTTGTCCGTCTCGGGGCAGGCTGAGCATCGGTACCAGCTGTTTCCAGTGATGATCTGGTTTTCTGCAGGGGCGTAGCCTGCGGTTGGGTGCAGGCATCCTGGCCCTCAGCGATGCCCTGCTCTTTGGTGCCCTCCTCCCTCTATGGGAGACAGTGCAGAGGAGCCCGGGGCACCTGGGCTGAGCCTGGGCATCAATCTGGGCTGAAGACAGAGCTGGAAGTACGAGAAGACCTGCCTTTTGGGGGTGGGCCTAACTCTGCCCTAATGTGGGAGGGGAGCACAGCACAGGAAAGGCACAGAGAGCAGACCCAGTGTGGGAACTGAGGACAGTGAATATGGGTCAGGGCCGCTTTGGCTCCACCTGCTTTCCTGTCCCCTCCAGCAAGCACCATAAGTGCTCAAGGTGACAAGAAGACCCTGCCTCTCTCGAAGCAACTGAGGCGGAGCCTCACGTCCCCTAGGAGGGGGCTGCGGCTGCCCAGCCCAGACTACAGCGCTGCCTCCTCCCTTCTGACCCACCGTCCCCACTTCAGGGAGAAGGCAGCCGGGCAGTGCCCAGCACTCCTGCTGCCTGCCCCCTCCACTGTCACCCTACTCGCCTTCCTCCCAACCCCTCCCCGGTACCTTTGCAGGATGAAGAAGGAAGAGGACTCCCTGACCATCTTCGGTGTGGCCGAGCGGGACCAGGGTAGCTACACGTGCGTTGCCAGCACCGAGCTGGACCAAGACCTGGCCAAGGCCTACCTGACCGTGCTAGGTAACTGCCGCTGCCCACACTGGCACTGATTCCCCACCCCCTACTTCCCGAGGCCAGAGAAGTGGAGGACGGTTCCAAGGGCAGAGCCTGTGGTCAGCGAGCCAGCCAGGCCTGGTGATCCTGCTGCCTTCTGGTTTAAGGGTTAGGAAGCTGCTCCTTTCAGAACAAGCTGTGCTGGGTGCCTTACCTCCTGAATGGAATCATTAACTTGCCCAAATCCTCACCTGAAGGGTGCCTGAAGGAGAGAGGGAATGGACAGGGGGTTCTCATTGTGATCGTTTTTACCAACTATACAGCTAACTCTAAACCACTAAGTCAATTAAAACGATCCATCCTTGAAGCAAGACTGAACTTTGTGTTTGTCCTTCCAACACCCTCTGCTAGCCTTCCTCTCTGCACCCCTTTCCTGATGGGATTTCACAGGGTGCTGTGCATTTCGGATGATCCTGTCTTGCCCTGCCCTCGTGTCCAGGACACACTGTAAATACTTAGCCATCCCAGACCTGGGGACGTAGCCTCTCCCGTCCGGGGAAGCAAATCCCCTCCTCATCTCTGCTGTCTCCGGGCCCCCTATTGCCATAACTCTCAGTGCACTCCTGTCCCTCGGCAGTGTCCCTGCATGGTCACAGGGAACAGTGGGCCCAGGCACAGTCGTAGCGTTGGGACAGGAAGGACCCAGGGTGTCTACCCCCAGCTGTGGAGGGAGCACAGGAAGGCCTTTGTGAGGGTGGGGCACTCTCCATGGAAGTGGGGGAGGGGTGAAGCTGTGCAGGGGCAGCTGTTCAAGCCTTGGCTGCCTATTCCCACCCTTCGAGAACACCTTTATCCCCAGATAACCTGCTAACCTGGATAACCCATCTTACCTTTGCAGCTGATCAGGCCACTCCAACTAACCGTTTGGCTGCCCTGCCCAAAGGTAATTCATACTAATCCCGGGGACCGTTGCCAAGCACTCGAGGAGTCTGGGAGGGAGGAGTCTAGGAGGAGGAAGGCACTGCCGGACGGGAGTGCTGTGTACAGGCAAGGGGCAGCCTGCCCCGCTCCCTGCCAAATCTGACTCCTCTCAGGAGGCCCACGTCACCTACCTTAGCCCATCACAGCCCGACTCCCGGCTTCCTGCTCCTTTCACGTACTGAGCGGACTGAGCTCCGACGTCCGGCTGTCGCTCCCTGCGTCCCCAGTCCCTTACCTCTGGCCACGCCCACCACTCCCTTGGGGTGGCCTGTTCGCTTCCCCCAGCTTAACCTCTGAAGGGTATTCAGTCAGGAAACCCACTTGCTTTGAGTTATCTGTCGGCCCATCTTTTTTGCAGCCTTTCACTGCAAAGGCTGCAACCCATTTCCAATCCACACACATTCGTGTGCAACACACATGAATGTGGGCTCCAGTGACTCACCTCCCAGATCCTTCCAGTAACCAGCCAAAATGTGGAAATAGCTGGTTCAAGGAGCCAGGATAGGAGAAAAAAAATCACACCTACCCTCACCAGTCAGTGGCCAGATGGCTTTATCCCCAGGCCAGGAGGGCACTTACACACACTTAGGAAATCCAGTGAGACTGGAGCCCAAAAAAGGTGCTGCCCCCACCCTTGTTAGGGCCTCTGTCCTGCTGTCCATCACTGAAACTTCTAGACTGAGTCCCTGTCTCCTCCCTGGCCTGGTCCTCCATCTTTGTCCCCTCTATTCCCTTAACTGGTCTGCCCTGCTCAGCTCTCCAAACACCCCCTGGGCTCCTGCCCCCTCAGAGCCTCAGCACACTGAGTAGAAGATAATTATGAGAAAATGAGACAAAATCCCAGACTTCTTCACCGGTTTTCCTAAAGGTTGTGAACATGGGTCTAATGCAAAGGGCAGCATTTCCCAAATGCTTGCACTCCGAGAACATCCCCAGCAATGGGGTGGGTTGGCCCCAGCTCTCCCTGTGCCCTGCATTCCTTGATATTTTGGGGGGTGGTGGTGGAATTTGGGGTTCTCTCTTTGTTCTTCCTTGAACCCTGAGGGAAGGGGCGGTCCCTGTGCTGACCCTCCGGCACAGGCTGGGGTTTGTTCCTGCGGTGGTGACCTCAGCCCGTCAAGAGTCCTGTCCGTGGGACAGTGTTCAGGGCTGAGGCCAGCACAGGGACGGGCCGGCTCTAACTCGGGAGGCCTGCGTGGTGTCTTCTCCCTCTGCTGCCAGGACGGCCAGACCGACCCCGGGACCTGGAGCTCACAGACCTGGCCGAGAGGAGCGTGAGACTGACCTGGATCCCGGGGGACGATAACAACAGCCCCATCACAGGTCAGCCGGGACCCTGCACTACTGTCCAGAGAAGAGGGACGGCAGCCCGGAAGCCAGAGGCCTGGCCCTGGTTTCTGGTCCCACTTCGGCCTCACTTGGCGTGTGCCCTGGCCTATTGACAGAATGCGTGGAGGCCTTAGTTTCCCTTTCTGGGTTTTGGGAAGAATACCTGTGCCTTTGTCTACCCAAGGGACATTATAAAGACGAATGGAAACCATGAAGGAGCGCTCTTGAGAGCGAACTCACTCACTCAGCTCCCCACACAGCCCTGTCTTCCTTGACCCCTCAGACTACGTTGTACAGTTTGAAGAGGACCAGTTCCAGCCAGGGGTCTGGCATGACCATTCCAAGTTCCCAGGCAGTGTCAACTCAGCCGTCCTCCAGCTGTCCCCCTATGTCAACTACCAGTTCCGGGTCATTGCCATCAATGAGGTGGGCAGCAGCCATCCCAGCCTCCCGTCTGAGCGCTACCGAACCAGCGGAGCACGTGAGTGCTTGAGGGCTAATGGGAGGTGCTGAAGCCAGGTACCCCAAGTTCAAACTGAGTTCCCCCGGTCCCCAGCCACATGAATTTGGGCAAGTTACTTAACCTCTCCAAGGCTCAGCTTCCTCATCTGTGAAACAGAGAATAATAACACCATCTCCGTCATGGGGCTGTTCTGAGGATTACGTTTGAAAATGGGATTCGGGTTCTTACCGTAATGTGCACATAGCAAGCACACAATAAAAGTTAACTGTCATTTTTATTATTACTAATATTATGAATAATTCATTTTTTAAAAAACATCTTTATTGGAGTATAACTGTTTTACAATAGTGTGTCAGTTTTTCCTTTACAACAAAGTGAATCAGTTATACATATACATATGTTCCCATATCTCTTCCCTCTTGCGTCACCCTCCCTCCCACCCTCCCTATCCCACCCCTCTAGGTGGTCACAAAGCACAGAGGTGATCTCCCTGTGCTATGCAGCTGCTTCCCACTAGCTATCTATTTTACATTTGGTAGTGTATATATGTCCATTACACTCTCTCACTTCGTCACAGCTTATCCTTCCCCCTCCCCATATCCTCAAGTCCATGCTCTAGTAAGTCTGTGTTTTGTTCCATTATGAATAATTCTTGATGCTCTGCTTTAAAGGGAAGAGCTATGGCAAAGATTTGCAGTAGAAATTTATAATCGGGTTGCACCAGGTTTCTTAACACACTTGGGTAATGAAATGTTTAGATTTCTAAAATCATGCTGGTTCATTGAGGGTGGAGATGCTCCCAAAAAATGTTGAATGCCAGGGTAAACCAGTCTGGTATTAAACATACTTAGGAGCTAATCCACAAAGGGGATAATCCACATTGAGTTGGCTGTACTGATCATCTAAAGTGTGGAAAGCCTTATGATGAATGCTATCTGGTAAGGGATTAAAATTCAAAAGAAATTATCCCTGCTTTGGGGGGTTTAAATCTTAGCTAGGAAGGCACATCATCCATATGAGAAAATGGCAGAGCGAGTTCAGTTGCTTATGGGACAGACTGTGTTGAGAGATGCTGAGAAAAGACAGAGCGAAGAAGGGGCCAGTCAGGTTGGGGGAGAGAGGTTGCTTACTGTGCCCTGGTAATGCACAGACTGGACTTGAACTTTGCATCCATTTGGATTCCAGCCCCTGAGTCCAACCCCTCTGATGTGAAGGGAGAGGGGACCAGAAAGAACAACATGGAGATCACGTGGACGGTAAGAGCCCCTTGCGGCCCATCCATGATGGGCTTCCTTGCCTCGCAGCCTGGGAGCCCTCGCCCTTTACACCCCTGTGACTCCAAGGCCGCAGGGTGGCTCAGACTACCTGTCTGGTGTGGGGGCTACTCGTCTCTGCATTGAGCATCCAGAAACCAAACAGGAGAACGTCTAAGGGCAACATTTAAGACAGGAGACAGGAGCAGAGATGGCCAAGGAACAGAGACTGTCAGTCTGGCAAAATCAGAGAGAGTCCTGCAGGATCAATGGGCTTCTTCAGAAGAGGGAGAAATTTAGATTAGTCTGTAGGAAAGATTTAGCCCAAACACCAGTACCTCGCTTTGGTGTGTTCTGGGGGCCCATCCCTGGAGATTGCTGGGAGTGGGGAGAGACCAGCCTCTGAGTGATCCTCCAGGGCCAGCCACCTGTAAGTCCAGGATGGACAAGGTGACTCAAGAGACATCCTCCGGGCCAGGATTGAAAAAGCTCATCTTCATCTCAGCTCACTGACCACATTTTCCAAACCAAAACTGGGATATGTGGCCTCAAAACGACTTTTTTCCAAACCCCTTCCAAGTCTAAGAGATGCAAATTCAGCCACCGAAATATCAACATTTTTGTGCTGTTGACGTGAGTAGTGGAAACAGGGAGATACAGAGTTTGGAATCACCACCATCCCTGTCCTCGGAGAGCCTGGTTTCACAGCAGCCTTGGCAACTGGGATGAGCCCAGACTTAAGACACTGGGGCTCATCTTGCAGGACCTTGCAAGGATCGGTTCTTGGTCTACGACTCTGTATTCCAGGCTCCCGGGGGAGTGCTTCCTGGACCAGGCCCCTAGGGAACAAAAACAGAGTTCTGCACGCTCCCAGCTCCGGCCTTTTGGGAAGGACAGGGCAGACATGCAAGGATTAAGTAGGACTGAAATCTGGAATTTTGAGTTCATTGGCAGCAGGCATGCTGTGGCTGAACCAAACTCACCCCTTTCTGACTTTGGGGACATTATATCACTGTCCATATTTTGTTTTCTGGTTGCTCCATCACAGGAAAGAGTCCTGTCGACAATAAAGCTTTCGTTCCCTGTGCACCTGCCAGGGGGGCTGGCTGTGGAATCAGAGGGACTAGGGCTTGGGTGGAGAATCTATCTGCACGCTGCTGGCTTCACAGGACTCCAGGCTCCGGGGGGACTCAGAGTGGGGGCCGTGGTCTCCCCAGCTCTGCCAGGGGGCTGGCCGCTGTTGGGCAGTTGGGGGCAGGGTGCCTGGCACAGAAAGAGTGCGAGCCGTGGGTGGCCCGGGCTCCTCGCCTGCACCCTCTCCACTCCTGCCATCTCTCTCCCTGCTCAGCCGATGAACGCCACCTCCGCCTTTGGCCCCAACCTGCGTTACATCGTCAAGTGGCGGCGGAGAGAGACCCGAGAGACCTGGAACAACGTCACTGTGTGGGGCTCCCGCTACGTGGTGGGGCAGACCCCTGTCTACGTGCCCTATGAGATCCGAGTCCAGGCAGAAAATGACTTTGGGAAGGGCCCTGAACCAGACACTGTCATCGGTTACTCCGGAGAAGATTGTGAGTACCCTCCCCTGCCCCCACCCAGGACCCTGACGTCTGGGCTGCACAGGCCACCCTCACAGACCAGGAACCTCAGGGTGGGTCGGGGGTCTTCCGAGAGCATCCTGGGAGGACAGCCAGTTCCCAGGGAAGAGAAATCCCCTACAGTGACCTAGAGCAGACAGGCCCCAGGTAATGCCGGGAGCGGAGATGGTATCATCCGAACACTAGTTAATATTCTTGAACGTCGTCACCTAGTCCAATACTCTCACTTTATCAGCAAGAAAACTGAGGCCCTGCAAGGGAAACCCCTCCCGGTATTGCACAATAGCAAATGTCAGGCTTGAAAGTAGAACCCAGGCCTTGTGATCTACCTCACTGCCAGGGCTTGCTAGCACCACGGACCGTCCGTCCCAATGGGCCGTGATTAGACGCCTCCACCGGAAGCAGGGCCACAGGCCAGACTCCTCCCTGGGCTCCCCAGGGGAATCCTTGAGGGAGCAAGGTCCACAGAGCCCCAGACGGGAATGCTCCAGACCAGGCACTGCAACATTCCCAGTATTGCTCTTAGCCCTTGGAATTGAACATAAAAAGAGAAGTTCTTTGGAGGCCATCACTGGGTAAATCAACACAGTTCTGGACGTATATGTAGAAGTATGTGCCTGGCTTTCCAGATGGTGGTAGCCTCTCTGCCCCCCAGCACATCAATCCTGTAGGCTTTTGAGCAAGGCAGGAGGGTCGGTGACGCACCTCCTGGTCAGGGCAATCCGTGTCCTGGTGTGTTTGGATCTGATCCAAGAAGAAATCATGTAGGTGGATGAGGTGACCAGAAGGAAGGGAGGGGGGAGAGTCTTGCGGAGGAGCAGAGCCACAAGGGCCAATGCTGCGGTCAGGAGTAGGGCCAGTGGGGTTCATAACGGTGAGATGGGAGTAAGTGAGGGTTGGGCATTTCCCTGGAAGTGATTATGTATTGGACCCACTTGGGAGATAAGTAGAGGGGATCAGCAGGCCCTCCGTCCATCCCACTCCTCACCTCCGTGGTGGCAGACACTTCCGGACAGAAGACGGTAAGGGCTACTGGAGGGTAAGTATGGAAAAGGCAGCATCTAGCCATGGACTTCACGGACCACCTCACAGTCTCCATCGCATCTGTGTACCCCTGCGGCAGCTGCTTTAGAGAGGATGGGGCACAACTGCTTTTGCAGCAGAGGAAACGGGGGTGAGAACCAGTGGCCCTCCCTTTGCAAGTAGTCACAGGATCAGAATCTTTTCCTGAACTTGGTTAGGGTGTCTTTAGTCTGTAGGTAACGTTTCCTGCAGGGCCCTGGCAGGAAATAAATGCCACTCCAAGGGGACTATTTCTAATGCGAGGACAGGGTTAAGAGAGACAACAGCAAGGTACAGCAAACCAGCTGGAGGGCCAGCAACAGCAGGATGCTGTTATACCACCCTGGCCCTGAGGGGCTGGCAGCGGGCGAGTCACCATGGCCAGCGAGGGCTACCCTTGTGTAGAAGAGGGCACCACTGTCATCCTGCCTCCCCGCAAAGAGGCAGCCAGGGGGATAGATACCATCTTCCCTCTCCTGCCCTGGGAGCCCCTGTTGGTACCTCCTGTTGGGCAGACCCATCTGGAAGCCTGAGAACAGGGGAGCCCCGCTGACACGGCCCAGAGAGGACAAGCCTCCCGGGACCCGAAGCGGGGTGGGGAAGGATGGCCAGTGGGACGGAGGGACAGAGACTCTGTGTGACGGTTGCACATGACTGCCCTCTAAATGTGTAGGCAGAGCCCTCCACCTGTGCTGCTGCCCTTTTGTCCTGAGCCTCCCCACACTCTCCCAAGTCCAGGCTGGTGGAGCAGGCACAGCCCCTGCCCTCAGGGAGTACCCAGTGTCCAGAGTGGGCTGGAGGTGCAGGCCAGCAGAGAACAGGTCGGAGGGGACTCTGGAGTCGGGGGCCCAGCCCCGCATGCATAACCAGCTCTCTGTCCCAACACATTGCAGATCCCAGGGCTGCACCCACTGATGTTAAAATCCGAGTCCTGAACAGCACAGCCATCAGCCTTCAGTGGAACCGCGTCTACTCCGACACGGTCCAGGGCCAGCTCAGAGAGTACCGAGTGAGGAAGCCAGCTCCAAGCCCTGTCTAACCACCCAGCTCGCTAACCGGGGCGAGGGGGTAGCAGATGCGGGCCGTAAGATATTTGGAAGGGGTCCCTTGGGATAGCTGTTGGATCCAGAGTTGGTTCAAGAAGATGATGTCTAGGGTTAGCTGTTCAAAAATATACCCAGAAAAAATATATATACACCCAGATGAATCCTGCACCGGGTATACCGAGAGATTCTGCTCAGCAGAAAATCATGTGAAGGGTGTTGGGTTTGGGTTGACCATACATAGCACGTTATGCTTGTAATACCTGTGTGTGGACACACATGTATCTTCAGAAGCAGTGTTGAGGCACCGCTGAGCTACACCCCTCCCCTCTCCTAATGGCCCCCGCTGGGCTGCTTGCCTCTCCCAGTCTGATTTCATGAAGCCTCAACTAACAGGAAGAGCCACTAGAAGGGTACAAACCCTTCCCTGTTGTCACAGCCAACTCCGATTATCAAGGCCCTTGGCTTCCCCTGGCCACCTCTTCCATCCCTGACGTCTCTGTCTTCGAAAGGGAAGGGAGAGAAAACCCAGGGTATTCAAGGCTCTCCCTGATGAGTAGCTCTTTTAAAAAGTTCCTGGGGGGCTTCCCTGGTGGCGCAGTGGTTGGGGGTCCGCCTGCCGATGCAGGGCACACGGGTTCGTGCCCCGGTCCGGGAGGATCCCGCATGCCACGGAGTGGCTGGGCCTGTGGGCCATGGCCGCTGAGCCTGCGCGTCCGGAGCCTGTGCTCCGCAGTGGGAGAGGCCACAGCAGTGAGAGGCCCACGTACCGCAAAAAAAAAAAAAAAAAAAAAAAGTTCCTGGGGAGGCTGTAGCCCCGGGGCAACACAGGCTTAGGGGTCATCGAGGGTTGGCTGATGGACAGTTGGGGGCACACCGAGGGAGTCAGTCTCCTCTCGGGAAATGGATTTGGTAGGTAGGGGAAGGAAGGCAAGGTGATATATACGCTTAAATGAGCTCTTCCCCAGCTTGCACCCTTAACCTACTTGCCTAGAGATTTTTTTTTTGGCTAAAGCTCCCTTTGGGTCCCCCTCTTAAGTCTGGACTTCCTCCTTACCTTGCCCTTGGAGGCCCCGGGTGATGCTCGTGTGACAGCTGACCTGGGGCTTCTCCTCCACTGCTCATCAGACCCCGTGTCTCAGACTCTCTCAACTGTACCTGTGACACTATGGCCCTGCACAGGCCGTCCCATCCCATCCAAGCTCTAGCCACCCCACAGCCTGGTCTCCCATTGGCTTGGACAGGTCACTATCCTAAAGGTCTTTGAACAGTATTAAAAGGAACCATTTGACTTCAATGGATTAAATCAACCCTTTCTTATATTCAGACTTCCGGGGGTAACCTGCTGCTTTTCAACTCCTGCCCGCTGCCAATCTAAACCATACTAAATCTAACCCAAGGTGATGCGGTCTTTGAGCACAGAAAAGAGCTTTCCGTGCCCGACCCTTGGCTCAAATTTGTGGTTCTGGCACGGACTCGCTGAGCAACCTATTCCCAGCTTGGAAAGAAGTCTCAAGACAGAGCCGCTCAGCTGTAAGTTTGGCTCACTTGCCTGTTCCCCAGAGGCGACATGGCTCAGAAAACGATTGAAACCAAAAACTCTTATTTTGTTTGACATCAATTCCCACTCACTAGAGGCTAATGAATGGGGACTGTCAGGACACCCCCAGCCCTCTGTGGGCCGGACGAGGTCGTTGGGGATTTGGAGCCACAGCAAAGGGAACACCGGTCACCATGAGCACCACCACTAACAACTAACCTGGCTCTGCCTGGCCGAACCCTTACCGGCCTGCCTCTGTCCTGAAGGCCTACTACTGGAGGGAGAGCAGCTTGCTGAAGAGCCTGTGGGTGTCTCAGAAGAGGCAGCAAGCCGGCTTCCCCGGAGAACGCCTCCGTGGCGTGGTGTCCCGCCTCTTCCCCTACAGTAACTACAAGCTGGAGATGGTTGTGGTCAATGGGCGAGGCGATGGGCCTCGCAGTGAAACCAAGGAGTTCACCACCCCGGAAGGAGGTAGGTCCGGCCGCAGCTCCCTGGGTAGGGCAGGACGAGGGTGGCGCGGCCAGGTGGCCCTGAGAGGCTCCAGCGTGGCTCGGCCTGGACCGCACAAATTGACCTCTGCCTGACCTCAAGGAGGGGTGACCTGCGAGCTGAGCAGCTCCGGCCGTGCTCATGGAGCACCGTCACCAAGGCGGCCGCCATCTCGGGAGATCGTATGTCAAGATGAGACTGTGCTGGCTGCTGACATGATTCCAGACGGGATGTGTGCACGGACTCCCGAGGGCACTGCGGGAGCCGGGGCTGCCTGCCTACCGCCTCCTGAGGGAGCTCAGGCACCTTGACCCCAAGAGGCACCTGGTTGGTTTACCGTACCCGAGGACCTTCACTCTTATTACACCACTGTAGTCAAGAGACTGCCCTGGGCTTCCCTGGTGGCGCGGTGGTTGGGAGCCCGCCTGCCGATGCAGGAAACAAGGGTTCGTGCCCCGGTCCGGGAGGATCTCACATGGCGCGGAGCGGCTGGGCCCGTGAGCCATGGCCGCTGAGCCTGCGCGTCTGGAGCCTGTGCTCCGCAACGGGAGAGGCCACAACAGTGAGAGGCCCGCATGCCAAAAAAAAAAAAAAAAGAGAGTGCCCTGCAGTGGGCGCCCCGGTCCTGGGAGGCAGACACCTGCCGAGGTCCCGGCGCATCTCCTGTTCCTGCCAGTCCTCTTGAACCAGCTGGGCAGTGGCTTTGCCCTCTTCTGTTTCTCCTTTCTCCCTTCTTAACTATTATTTTCCCCATTCTTCTTGTCTTCCTCCTTTGTCCTCTCCCCTGTTCTCCCTTCTTGTTTCTTTATGCCTGTCTCCCCTCCTCGTCTGGTTTTCATTACCAGCCTCTCCCCATTGCCATGCTCTTGGCACCATCCACATGTTCCATCATGGGTTTCTCTCTCTTCACCCCTGAACCCGGCATTCTCAGCCCAGAGGCCAGGGCCTGATGCTTGGACCCAGTGGTGAGAATCCTTGTCTGAGGATTGGGAGCTGCAGCCTCTATTACCAAACGGCTACAACTGGTTCCCTGCCTGGGAATGACTGCCCAACTTGGAGGTTTCCTTGCAGGATCAGAGCCTAACATGTGTTGAATCCAGGGTAGTTGCTAAAGGAGAACTTGACTGACTTCTTCCCCATGTAAACCGAGTCTGAGCCATGCTTGTCCTAGATCTGGGGAAACGCCATCCTGGATGGGGCGATGGGCGCTGGCCACCTTGTAGTTCTCTGGGTTCTGGCTTAACGGTGATCCAGCACGGGGGTTGCCCAGAGGTCAATGCCTTCATACTTGTGCTTTGTTTTTTTGTGTTTTCTTCGTCTTGCCCGCCCCTCTTCTCTCCCCCATCTCCCCTGCTCTCTCCTCCTTCCCCAAGTACCCAGTGCCCCCAGGCGTTTCCGAGTCCGGCAGCCCAACCTGGAGACAATCAACCTGGAATGGGATCATCCAGAACACCCCAATGGGATCCTGATTGGATATACTCTCAAATACGTGGCCTGTACGTTCTGCCCTTCTTTCTCTTGCATAACCCGAGAATCAGAAACCCCATTCTCAACACTTTTCCTAAGGAATCAAGGTAGAAAGCCTGTGGGTACAGAGGTCATTGTAGAGGGATAGAGGGGCCAGGGAAGAAGTTTCCTGTAGGGTTAGAGGAGGCAAGTGAGACCCAATCCCTGCTCTTCTGACACAGCCCCTCCTGCAGGGAGCTTCCAGTGGGCCCGGTGAGCTTCCAGACAAAGGGGACTTCTGGTTTGATGAGGGATTCAACCCCTGCCCTCAGGAATCTTAGAGTTTCTAATGCCTACAAGTCTTAAAGTTTCCTTACCTGATGGACCTTCCATCTGATGGGGCAGATAGTACGTGCATAGGAATCCACACGACACTGACACTCGGGGACACCTTAAATAAGATGCCATTTATGGTAAGGCAGCTGTATGTAGAGCTGCCATGGACTTTGGAGTGGCTCAGTCAGGAGCCTGGGTCTGGACGACCTCACCTAAAGAGTTGAGCATCACCAGGCAGGGACAGGAGTGTCATTCATTTGAAAAACGTTAAGTCTTCTAAAGTGGGTGATGTTGTGCCTCACTGTGAAGCTCAAAGGACAGGTATTGTGCTGTTAAGGATTTTAATAGCCAACTGTGTGCTTGTATGTGGTTCTGAATCCATCTCTGGACCTGACCTTCCCCCTTTGAGGTATTTGACAAAGGAGGCCTTTTGCAAAGGAGGCATTAACAACAAAAAGCTCTAGTGGTTTTGCCCTAGTTCTGTTTGAAAGGAAAAAAGGAACTTCAAGTTCTGTCTTTGTTGAAAAGGCTTGAGGATTAAAAATTGAATCTTTCAGAATCAGCCACATAACTTTTCATTGAGCTGGCGATAATGAGATCAGTGAAAAAGTGTTACCCTGGTGCGTCATCAAAGAGCTGGAAAGGAGTTCTTGCACAGCCCTCGGCCTTTGAATCATCTCTCTCCCCTGAGTCCTTAAGATCATGGGCAGGTTCCATAGGTTCCCTTCCCAGCAGAGTCAGGAAGGCTTCGTCCCTCTAGCTGCAGATTATATAACCCATCATGGTCAATGTTGCTAAAGTTCAATTCCACTTACCTGTCTCTCCCCAGTTAATGGAACCAAAGTAGGAAAGCAGATAGTGGAAAACTTCTCTCCCAATCAGACCAAGTTCACGATGCAAAGAGCAGACCCCGTGTCGCGCTACCGCTTTTCCCTCAGTGCCAGGACGCAGGTGGGCTCTGGGGAAGCAGTCACAGAGGAGTCACCAGCACCCCCGAATGAAGGTAGGTGCACTGCGGCAGCCTTGGGGGCGAATGGTCCCTGGGAATTCAGATGCCTAGAGAAACATGCACTGGGCCTCTGACTGCCTGGCCTCCTGGGATGGAGAGGCTGCAGGCCCTCGAGCCCTCCAGAGGAGGGAGCCACCCTGTGTGCTGAGAGGTAGGTACCGGCGATGTATCTGGAAAACACATCTTACTGTTGCAGTCAGACCTGGATCCCGACTTGGCCTTGACTTGCTCAGCTACTTAACATTTGTCATCTTTCCTTCTGGTCGGGGAATAGGAAGAGAGTGTGAATCGTAGCTGAGTTGAGGGGATGAGAGAAAGCGTGCTGGAAGTAAATGTGCTCACGAACTCCAAAGAGCAGTGAAGGTGCTCGCCTAGTGAGGGAGGCAGCAGTACTATGGAGACCGCCCCGTGAGGGCTCTGGGGGTGCCCCTTCTCTCGAGGCTGCATGGCGCCGAGAAGAGAGGGGAACAGCTGTGACTGAAGCTAATTGCCGGGACCATGAGTAGAGCAGGAGGTGTAGTCCCTCCTTGCAACCTGAATTGAAGGAGTTGTCAGGCTGAGGAGAGGAAAGGGGGTTTGGAAACAGCCATTTGCCAAACCAGCTCCACAGAGAGCACATGAGTTCCTCTCCTGGGTTCTGGCATCTAGCAGCGTCGCACCCCGCCCCAGAGTTGCGCCTGCCTGAGAACTCCACTAGAGGGGGCTCCAGGCCCATCTGCACACGTTCTGGCTTCCGGGAACCTCTCGGGCAGGCAAGCCTCTAGAAGCCTCGATATTGGCAGATCCCCTATGACAGCGGGTGGAGGCTCTGCCTCTCCAGAGGTACCATGGTCTCTTCAAAGGCCATTTCTTGAGCACCCACAACATGAGGTGCCAGACGCTGTACCAAAACAAGGGATATAAAGCTAAGAACCTCACAAAGTCTAGAAGGAGGGACATCCACAGGAATATCTAATTGTCATTCACCATGAGCTGTGTATGTTTAGATGGCAGAAGTGCAGTGGCTGTGCAGGGGAGGGGGGGTTGATTCTACAAGGGAAGACTTCAAAGAAGGGGTGATGTGATTAGGAATCCTTGAAGCTGACAACAGGTTATCCTGTCTAGTGCTTTCCCCAGAAGGCTGAGGTCCGGTGGCCTGACCCTGGCCTGATTGGACCTCCTGAGCACCCGTACCCCCAACCCAGGAGAGGAGCAGTGCTTCCAGGCCCTGCTGCCTCTGCTGCCTTACCCCAGGCTCCCAGCGCAGCTTCATAAGCAGCCCTGCATCCCTCCCCAGGCCCCACTTCCCTGGCCAGCAGGCCAGCACTGAAGCAGAGAGGAGAGGGGGCAGGCAGAATGTAGAGAAAGGCTGACAGTGCTTTGTCTCTACCTCTCTGCTCTTGTAAACCAGGAGGGAGCTATACAATAAGCTCCCTTCCTAGTGCACCCTTCCAATCTCCTGGGGACTTGGGCAATTTATTAGGGCTGGGGGACTTTGGGTAAGTGGTTAATATATGTCTATTACCAAAGGCCAGGCCAGGGATGATGCACTTTCTTGATTACTTAATTCTGTAAGGAGATACATAAAGAGAGCCTCTTCTCCCTCCCCATTCCACCCACCCCTTCACCCCCGCCCATTACAGAACATCAGATAAACAAAGCCCCGTTGCCCTGCCCCAGTGACCACCCCCACGAAAGGATCTTCAGCTCCAGGGGACAAGAGAACAAAGAGAGACTTTCTTCTCAACCTAGGGGTTTGCGGCAAATTCAGGAATTCCTTTTAGGGCTCTCAGTCCCCAGTTGAGTTTCTTACTTCATACAATACAGCGGGGCAGCAGGAGAGCAGGACAGTGGCTCCGGGCTCCAGTCCATCACATGCCCTAGCCTTCCGAGGCTGAGCTGGTGTGGGGAGCGTTCAGCCAAATGCACTCCCCCTCACCCCACCCCCCACCCCAGCGCTATTCAACACCTGCTGCTGGGGATGAAGGAACCATCCTTTTGACAGGCGTTGATGTCCTCCTAAACCACCTGTGCCTTATGCCCTCAATTCCTGGCGTCACTGAGGGTTACCTATACTCCTTCACCCCAGCCCAGCTAGGAAAGGAAACACCCTTCGAGAAACATCTGGGAACATAGCACTCGAGGTGGACTGTTTCTGCTGCCACCTCTTAGATGTCCTTGAGTAGAGGCAGAAGCAAGTGTATTAGAAAGGTTTCCAAGACCCAGGAAAGTTTTCCATAGGAACGTACCAGACCCCAGTGGAGTTGAACATGATCCCCGAACACCAGGTGGCATCCTCAGGGCCGTGACCAGCACTTGGCCACAACGTCTGGGTCAGATTTGAGCCAGAACCTTCTCTGTCCTGTGATTGCTTGTCTTGTGGTTTCACCTGTGCTGTTTTCTCTTCCCTCTCGTTCTTTCGCCCTCTCCCTCTCTGGCTATCTTGGGCGCTGTGTTCTGAAGCTGCTCCAACCGCAGGTACCGTACCAACAGCGGAGGTAATGGGCATGGCATGGGGCAATTCAGGTGGAGTCCAGCCCAGCCAGAGCGGAGAAGGAGGGAGAGGCTTGGGGTGAAAGCATGCTCCGGACTCACCCTTTCAGTGGTTGGGAAGCCAGACTCTCCAGGAGGATGTATGTGGAGGATGGGACCAGAGGAGATCAAACACATTCTCCTCCCTTCGTTAGAGGAGGTTGGCTTCGAAGGGGCCCCACATGCATAGGCTGCAGACCTGTTCTCTGGAGCTGCAGCTTTCTCTGAAGCTGAGTGATTATTTCCCCTGAGCCACCTGGGGCCTTGCCCAGGCTTGACATCTCAGAGCACAGAGAAAGGGTCCACAGCCTTTGGGTGGCCAGCTGCACCCTAGAAGGAGTTGGGGCAGCTGGCTCCCTGTCTCCTGGTCAGGCTGCCATGCCCTGAAAGGGTGGCCTGTGGGTGAGCACGCCGTGCATGCTGGCCTTGCATGCTGCATGGGGCCTGGCACCAGCTCTGCCATCCACCATGGCTTCTAGTCAGTGAGAACGAGTCTGCATGTCCCAGGATGGGGCCAGGTGCCCCAGGACCTGGAGTCTCAGTGGACGCCATGTGCTGATGGCCCACTCACCCCTCAGAAACCCAGCTTCTCAGAGTCTTGGGTGTTAAGAACAGTCTCCACTCTTGGGGTCTGGGAGGTGGACACACAGTGAGGAGTTGGGCAGGCAAGTCTGGAGCAGGAGATGACCTGCTAGCCAAGGTCCTTGTCTCAAGTCCTCATGTGGGTTTGAGGAACATCACCACCGAAGGCCGGTCCTCAAGCTGGAGGAACTAGGCAGGGGCCCCAGGGTGCCGTCCGCTGGCCTCCTTTGAGGCAGAACCGAGGCTATAGGGCAAGGGTTTGCCAGAGCCTTCTCAGGCTCTAGGCAGCAGGGAGAGCCGAGAGCCAGGTGAGGAACTGGAGGGTTGGCTTAGAAAGAGGACGCCACCTTTTACCCGGTTTGGTTCCCCCTCCACCTTCACTCATTTACCGCCCCCCTCCCCCGCCCTGCCCTCTTAGGTTGATTCTGTTTCTGTTGCGCACCCTGCTTGCTTTGTTTGCGTTTGCTTTACCAGTCAGATCTGGGTGGTGCGCCGCCATCATCCTTCCCACCCCCAGGCCTCTCCGTGCCCCGCCCCCAAATAACCCAGGCCTGCAGGGGCCAGTGCCTCCCCACCTCTGCTGGGATGTGAGGCAGAGAGGTGTCCTGGGCCTGGAGACCGGGAGAAAGCCATCCTTGCAGTCTGGGAGTGGCCCTAACTTCCTGATTCAAGTTTGCATAAGGGTTTCCCCTGGGACTATTATAGCAGGTGCTCAGGGCAGCCGAAGCGACTTAGTGGAGATGGAAGGGGAGATGCAGGGAGGGTACCACATGAATCACCTAGAAGCTCTCTGGTCAAGCAGCTTGCAGTCCACCTTCCCCATTCTGGCACCCAGGACCCAAAGCAAGTGGATCTGGTTGCGGGGAGTATGCTTTGCTCAGTGGGCATCCGTTTCAGTCTGTGCTGCCCCTCTCGTGTGTGGCAGGTATGAGGGGGATGGATGTAATTCCAAACACCCCACTTCCTACATCTCGTTTAGGAAAGATCCAAGCTCACCCTGGTGTGCAGAGGGTGCCAGGGCCTCTGTCCGTCGGTCAGATGTGTTTCCTAGGCTCCAGCTTCCGTGTGACATGGTGGTAGAAGCACGACGCGCATCTTGGTAAATGAGCTGTGCTGGTAACGTCAGCTGTTCCCAGGCTTAAATCCATAAGAACCTCCTGCACAATCTGCAGGTGCGAAGTGATGGCGCTCAGGTTCTATAACTGGTGACGTGGGCCTGGAGTCCAGCCCACTGCTCCCTTCCCTCTCATCTTCTCCAAACGTGGACATTTTCCCCCCCGGACTGATCTGTTCCTATCTCACCCGGTAAAGATAATTCCTCTCATGCACCCATATCTGCAGTCTCTTAGGGTTGCTGCCCATCTGTCCTGGCCATCTGTGATTTGGCCATGGTAGACCGTGCACCAGGGGGACATTTTTGGACTGAACCCGCCACCTTGGAATGTCTGGAAACTGCTGTCCTTGTCTTTGACTCGGCTCAGATCTGCCAGTGTTTGGTGGGCAGCTCCAGGGCAACGAAAAATGAATAAGAGACATGTTGTCTTATTTTTCTCCATCTCCTGCGTGGTGTCGCCCAAAACTCTGGTGGAAAACCCTTGGCCATAGCTGGGGTGCCTTCCAGTGTGCATTAGGTAACCCGTTAGGTTGACACTGCCTTCAGGTAGGGGGTCCTGTGCTTCCAGCTCCAGGCCCACTGTGGCTCCCCATTACTCTTGGTCGCCAGGCTGGTGGTCTCCACTGGGCAGTGACCAGGGTGGTTCTCCAGCCCACAGTCCCCGCTGTGGCTGAAGATGACACCCTAGCCCAGCAACGGGTCTGTCCAGCCTGTGTGCCACTCTGACTGTAAGCCCCGCTTCTGGGCCTTCTTCCCTGTTTATCTGCTACCCCCACCCCGCCCCAGGGGTTGAAATCACCTGAATCCCCTTAGACCTGAGTGCTGGACAGTTTCCCATGGAAAACCTGCCCTCCCCTCCCACCTATAACAACTCACTCACCTGACTCTTCT
The DNA here is from genome assembly GCF_026419965.1 of Kogia breviceps. Taxonomy (NCBI): domain Eukaryota; kingdom Metazoa; phylum Chordata; class Mammalia; order Artiodactyla; family Physeteridae; genus Kogia; species Kogia breviceps. Next base: position 65,851,822 of record NC_081310.1, on the reverse strand, counting down.
GTCCCTTCCCTCAGAGCCTTGCCTTCTTTGCCTCTGCCCTGCCAGTCTCTCTGGCCCTGTCCAACCCTGGGACAATAGACACAGCTAATGAGTAGGCCAGAGAGGATGCTGATTTACCAGCTGCGACCTCAGCCAGCCAAGGTGCCTTCTCCGCTGTGCCTCCAGTGCTGGGGACCCTCTGGGAGGACGCCTGGGAAGTGCCTCCTTTCCTCCCACTCCCTTCTGGTCCCCTCTCGCTAATACCTGATTGTTGCTGCTGAGCTGAAGATAAGCATCTAGGTAGCCATCATCAAAGAAAACCCTTCCTCCTGTCACACTTGGCAGACGGAGGGGAGGAGAGTGTGGAAGCATCCTCAGTCATTGCACATTCTTGTCTCTGCCCAGCAGGGCCCAGGAAGAAACTCGCTCTAGCCTAGCCTCTCTCAGCATCTCCGTTTCTAGGGCTGCTCGCCGGAGCGGCCAGGGAAGCGTGTGGGCCTGGCTGTAGGCCCTGTGTGAGGGTGAGCGTGCGTACCTGCTTGTATGAGGACCAGGGCCCACTTGAGAGTGTGACTAGCTTCCGGGGGCTGGGAAATGCAGCACCACTGCGCACATAGGAAGGGAAGCCCGCGTCTCTGCACTGCACAGAGTGGAATGACTTAACTTTAAAGGCATTTTCAGTTTTTTGATGATGCCTTTTAAATAGTCATAGCAAAGGGGAACCTTGCACTTGCCAGAAATTATTAGAAAATACACTATTGATAAGGAGCCAAAGCAGAGCAGTCCTATCCAGATGGACAAAATAGCTTCTCAGCGTTCCTTCCAGCAGCTCAAAACAGCAGGAAAAGCCCATGTGTGTTCCATGGCCACGGGAGCTGCCAGGCATCAGGCCTGAGAGGGAGCTCACCTTTGCCTTGTGGATCTCTCAGGCCCGTGTGTGTGTGTGTGTGTGTGTGTGTGTGTGTGTGTGTGTGTGTGTGTGTGTGTGTGTGTGTGTGTGTGTGTCTTGGTGGGTGGGATAGGCGAATTCCCTCAGGCTGAGCTCTTATAGCACTGAGCTTGCATTCCAGGCCTGGGGCCACCTTGGACTGAAATACATCCTTGAATACTGACTGAGAGGGAGAGCTTTTCCCACCTCACGTTTCCCCCCCCGCCGCCCCCCATGTCTGTGAGTTGACTGGGGTTTGGGGAATATAGCGCTATCTGCCTTGACCTTGTCCAGGAATCTCTGGAATGCATGGGGCAGGGTCAGCTGCCCAGTGTGACTTCTGTGGTCAGCACCCTCAGGCCCAGTAATGCCTCTGATCTTACAAATAGGGAAGTGACTGGGATCCCAGGAACAGTCCCTCCTTCTCTATGGGGGACTTGTAATATTGGAGTCCCCCCAGGGGAATGAAAGGGCTTTTGTTGGTCAGGCTCTTGTTGAGATGACTTAGGATCTCTTGATTCTTTCTTGAGAAAGGCTTTCTGGCAATTTTCTCTCTGGTTCCCTCCCTGCCCTGGCTCCCTTCTGGAGAGTGGGGATAGTATTTTCCTGATCTTCTGCAGATTTGAGATAAGGTAGGATATCACTCTTCCTTGAAAGTTAGAGTTACCTACTTATGTCTTAACCTCACTGCCTTCTGCCCCATCAGCAGTGACACTAGAAAGTAGACTGTGGTCAGATCACAGGAGATAGTGGGCAAGGAGGAGAGGCAGCTCTGTCTCTCTCTGATTTGCCCATCATTTTTCTCATACCCTAAGCTTTAGCAATACCGGAACTAAAGAGTAATAGGCCAGCCCTTTGTTAGTGTCCACAACCCTTCCGTAGAAGGAAAGACGGTCTATGGAAATGTTGTCATGATAGACTTAGTCCCTTAGGGCTGACCAACGACAAAGGGTAGCTTTGGATGGGAGATGAGGAAGTAAGGGGTAGTGCAGATTTGAACTTCTCTGAAGATTTATGCAAAAGAGCAGCCCAACCTGTGCCTCACTCGTGTCCTGGGGATTTCTGCATCTACTGTGGGCTGGGAAGATGGTGCTACTGAGCGCAGGCCACACTGTGAGTCTATCAGTGCCCTTTTCCCACATTCTAGTCAAAGGGAAAGGGCTTCGGGTGCCCAGACCCCAGACGTCCTAGAGAGAAAGGCAGTTACTACAAGTCAGGGTGGATTGGGGTAATCTGAGACTGTCGCTGGGCGGAGAAGAAGGGAGGAGAGGCCAGGGAATGAACAAGAGCTGAGAGCCCGGGGAGGGGGTGGCGGTGAAGGCAGGAAAGACGAACCGAGGTGCAAGTCTTGCCCACAGAGTGGGGATCGTTCTCTCTCTGTCCCTGGGTTTGGGTGGTGGCAGAACTCAAGCAGCCAGGAGAGGGGGTAATTTTGGAGTGAATAGTTGGGAATGGCAGGCTTCCCGGTGCTCCTGCAGGACAGGGCCCCGCAACCTGCCCACCTCCAAGGCCGGGGCTCCAGGCCTGGACCCAAGTGGTGCTGCTTGGCCTGTGCTGGGTGGTGCCTGACCTGGGACTCCATGTCATCCCTGGGGTCTGAGTGATTTGGTATGTGTCCCGTCTTCATCACTGCCTTTGGCTGTGTGCATGCTGGTGGTTTGAGCCACACAGACCATGAGAAGAAAATGAAACACACAGGCTTCATTCTCTTCCCTTGCCATGGTCCTGTTCTCTTTCACGGTGACCCGTCTGACCCAGTCCGTCCTGCTCGGGGAGGTTTCTGGTTACTCAGCGCCATCTCTTCTGCGGGCTGCCTGCCTTGCACGTGGGGCCGTGTGTCCAGGCTGGGGACGGCCACACCAACCAGACTTGGCTGTTTTACATTTCCCCCTTAGCTCCTCCCACGTCGCCCCCGACCACGGTGGGTGTGACGGGCACGGCGGGCAGTACAGATGCCACTGCCGCTGCTGCCACCACCGAAGCCACAACAGTCCCCACCGTCCCAGCTGTCGTACCCTCCACCATCGCCACCACCACCGTCGCCACAACTACTACAGCCACTGCCGCCGCCACCACCACGGAGAGTCCTCCCACCACCACCAGGACTAAGATTCCAGAATCCGGTACTGCCCAAGTCATCTGTGTGCCCGTCTCTCACCCACAGGCTTCCCCAGATAGGAGGGAGGTCTTAGATGGTGCTGGTCAACACCTCCCTTTGTTTCTGCTTTGAAAGCACAGGAGACGGGACTCTCAGTCTGGTGGCCTAGAGGCACAGAGCACCCGCCCCTATGGTGGCCTCCACTGCTCAGAGCCCCTGTCCTATAACCTCGGATCCCTGTTCTTTAACAGAGGGCCCCCAGGCTCCAGACTGTAGGGCTGCTTCCAACCACATGCTGAGGGATCAGCTTAGGGCTGAGCACTCCAGAAGGGGGAGAGTGGGGAAGGAAAGGGCCTGACACTGCCAACCAGCCTGAGAAGGCTCCTGTCTCCGCCATGATGCCCCAGCCTTGCAGCAGACGGCTGAGGAGTGGGGAGTGGCCAGCCACGCCAGGCAGCTCTGTCCCCAGAACCCTGCGCCTCCCTTGCACCTCTCTCTGAAAGATGCACTTACAGGCTTTTCTAGTCAGAGCTTCCAGGAAATGGTATTACCAAGGAGTCCTGTAATGCCAGAGAGTGCTCTGTGCCTCTCCCCACTCATATTCCCCACGCCCCCAGATATACACACGGAGGGAAAATCGCAGCCTCTCTAGGGGCCTGTGGTAAGAATCGATCCCAGGGCTGGCCTGCTGAGCCCAGAGAATGTGCTGTTCCTGCATCACGCGGCCAGGCCAGGAAGCTCTGTTCTTCCAGCATGAGGTGTCCCCCTCGGGAATCCAGCAGTACTTCTAAGAACTGACATCAAACACTCTTATTACCACGGAGGGAAGGGCCTCTAGCTTGTGGAGCCCACAGGCCAGCTGTAAAGTCAGCACGAAGCATCCAGAACCCTCCTCCAGCAGCTGTAGAATTGTAGGCCCCCTCTGTTTCCTGGGCAAGTCCCTTCCCCTTCCGAGGCCTCACTGTCACCCATCCCACCCCTCTTCTCTCAGCACTTGAATGAGGATAGAGGCTTAATGCATGTGTGAGTATCTTCTTCAATCCAATTACACGGAGTTGTGTGAGCCATAAGGGGAGACACGTGATACGTAGCTGACATTATGCTCCTCAGACCTTGAAAACACTGATTTGCTTTAAAGCTGCAATAACGAGAATTTAAACAGCATGCTCTGTAGGGAAAAGTGGGCTGAGAGAAACCTGCTAGGCTATGAGAAGCTGCCACTGGCAGTTTGGTGATGGGTGTTCTTTGGGTCCACAGTGAGGCTTCTTTTGCATTCAGGTGGGCCTCCGTGCCCCACTTTAATGCTCCGAGTTCACAAAAGAGATGTACCAAGAATGAAGACAGGGAGTGGGTCATGCTCCTGGAAGGATTGGCCTCGCTGCCACAGAGGACTAGCCTGTGGACTCTCAAATCCCAACTGCTAACTGAGCCTGAGATGCTGCGGGGGCCTGGCCACACTCTGACCTTATCCTTAGAGCTTGGGGGCTCCCCTCAACATCCTCATCTCCCTCAAGGCAGCAGAGTGGCTCTGTTGTCCAGGATTTTCAAAATGAAAGTTCATCTTAATTGTGTCTTACAAATTAGGAGAAAATGTTTCCTAAGTTTACTTTTTTGGGTGGTGAAATGGGACTTTTTCTTTGTCCTTAACTTGTCTTTTTCAGATTTCAAGGGATACGCCTTAAGTCTCACATCCCAGGAGTTGACAGGACAATCCATGCTTCCCCTCACTTCTTCCTCCTGTTTTTGTAGTAATTGATAGCTTTCCTTCTTGGCATCTTTCTTCGAGCTTTTCTGTTCTTTAGTGATCGTCATCGTGGTCTCTCTAGATGGCAGTGCCTTCTTCCAGCTCCCACCTCTAAATCATTTTGGTTTCCCATTGCTTGACCTTATCTAATAGCTCCCTAATCTCCATTACCTTTAAGACAGTCAGATTTGGGCCAGGGTTGTATTGGTGGTCAGACTGTCTAAACCCAAATTCTTTAGCTATTTCCAGGACCCAGGGCCCAGGGCTGAGGAGGGAAAATCTCAAGTCCCCAAATTATAACTGATCATAATTCATTCCCACTAGAAAGAGCCATGAGATTCTAAGGAGCTAGGATTTGGGCTGAGTTAAAGCAGCCAATACAGCGGAAATCTTTGGCAGATCAGTAAAGAAGGCTGCCTTCTGCCTTCCCCACAGAGAATGCCTCGTCCCATCAATGGAATCTCTTTCTAAAATGAATCATATTCACCTGGGGCAATTGACAACTGACAAGGTTGTAGTAGAGAAGGTGCTTCTTTGAAGTGGAGACCGGGAGATCTTTTATCACTTCCCCAGCCCTGCAGATTCAGTCACATGTCAAATAGATAATGAATAAATGCATCACCAATGTACTCTATTCATTTATTTTTGACAGGTGAGTCGGTGACAGTGCCCCCTTGCATGCTAATAAAATATAGAGGAGCCACACTTGTAAAGTCTTTGAAATATAAGCCTTCATGCTAGTATTCCACTATTAAATCTTTGCTGGGAAATGGGGTAATCAGACCACTGGGATGCTTGAAAAATGATTACGTTTGAAGATTAGTGCCATTCTCCTGTCCACAGGCTGTGATTTCAGGCAGGGTGATGGCTTTGATAAAGTAGCTCCCAGCTCATAGGAACTAGATAATTAATGTCTTCTGTGTTACCTAGAGGTCAGACCTCAAAGATACGGTGCTGAGAAGGCAACAGAGCAGGATTCTTCTGGTATCTGGACCACTGAACGCTGGGTGTCAAGAAGGAGTTATCTTCTCTGGTCCCCTCTAGCCCATGAAAGGGAGAGGAAGGATTCGTACCGTCTCTGCTTGGGGCCCTGGGGTTTTAGGCCCCAAGTCCCCTTAGAGAATCTGAGGCCATTTTTCAATAATTCAGCATCTTGTTGACCAAGGATGACCCCAGGGGCTCCTCAGACCAGAGTCACCCTTGTAGGTTGCCATTCTCCACCTCCGGTTTCAGGATCCCATTAAGGCTTTCCCCTGTTTGGTCCTGTCCTTTCTGCAAATCTCATCATGACTCTCGAGTGGCTTTTCAGGATACCCTCTCTCCTTCCTGTAGAATGTCTATAGTTGAAGGGAAAGAGGCTGGCACACCTGTCCCGCCCTGTCTGCATCCTAGCTAATGGGGCTTTTCACTGGCCCCTTTCGCTTCACTGTTCAAATCCACGACAAGGGACCTAAAAAGGGAATAAACCCAGGTTAGAGCCTCCAATGGCCTGGATCGAACCCACTCTTTCATTCCTACTCCCACCTATGTGGACACATAGTTTCCGGCTCTCCCTCACATACGGGTCCTCCTGACTATACTTGCTCGTACCTAGCCTGGCTACCAAGGCTGCAGCTTGGAGCTCTGTCGGGCCCTGTGCACAGCCACTTCCTACTCTACCCTTTCCTAGCTGCCCGTGTGTGTGTGTGTGTGTGTGTGTGTGTGTGTGTGTGTGTGTGTCTACACTGCTGCCTCCCTCCTTACCACTAACTCCTCTTCTAACCCCCCTACCAGCCCCCGATGAGCAATCCATCTGGAACGTCACAGTGCTCCCCAACAGTAAATGGGCCAACATCACCTGGAAGCACAATTTCGGGCCCGGAACTGACTTTGTGGTTGAGTACATCGACAGTAAGCATTCTGTGCGGGTGGCGGAGATGCCATTCAAAAGATCCCACGTGCTCCCCCAGGCTCAGGGAGGCCTTCCAGCCGCTTCATTGTGGCTTAATGAAGTCGACATGTGCTCAGGCGGCAGCGAGGTAGGAAGAGCAGACTCGAGGAGGAGGAAGGGGTTTCTGCGGCCGTTAGCGAAGGTCCAGGGGTGCCTTGCGGTGGGGGCGGCCTGGGTGAGGGGCCCTTCGTCCATTTCCTGCCCAGGATGAGGGTTCTGGTGGCCCCCAGATGAGCCAGATCTCACCTTTGCTTGGATCTCCTTAATTCAGGATCCAGATTCTCAGCTGTCTCCCCTAGACAGGCTGGGCCAGTCCAGACATGGGGTTCAACTGTGCTTTGCTCACAGAGGGACACTAGCTGCTCACAGGTCAGAGACACCGTCCAGGGTCACTCGTCTCAGCTGGTGGCTTGAGCTGAGCTGTTCATTCTTTACTGGATCTTGGGAGCAAGCGTCCAGATTTGTGAGGCTGTAAAGTGTGGTCAGGCTATCTGCCTTCTCTGAGTGAAGGTCCCTTTTCCTGAGGGCTCAGACCCACCATGCTGGCCTATTTGGCTTGTGCTGGAAATCCACCCGAAGCTCTTTGAGGGAGAACAAAGCCAACTCTTAGTTCTCTGCGGTTGGAGAGATATTCACATCCACAGAATCCAGAATTCCTAGTTTGGTCCGTACTTTTTCAGACACCCAGGCACTCGCTTCTCCTGATGTGTGAATTCACCACGCAGCGAGAAATGAGAGGGGAAACCAGGAGTGAGAGCTGAGAAGCAGAGGCCGTCTCACCTCCGGTTACCGTGAGGGATGCTGACTGGCTCTCTGCCCCTCTCCAGGATAACAAAGCGCTGGCTGACACCCTGAGAGCTTAAGGAAGCAGGTCATGATGTGCTAAGTGCTTAAGACTGGGGTGAGGACAGAAAACTTTAGGAGAGGGAACAGTGTCCTAGGCTGCAGGGCCATTGTGTAGGGGAGTCAGCATGTGAGAAAGCTGGTGGAGCTGCCCGGTGACCTCCAGGTCTGCAAGACAGCCTGGCCCCTTCCCCCACCCTCCATGCTTCTACCTTTGACAGGTGCCCAGGAGCCTAAGCACTGCCTCTCCAGCTCCTCGTGCCCAGCCTTAGGCTGACTGAGGTTTCTGTTCCCCAGGCAACCATACGAAAAAAAGTGTCCCTGTTAAGGCTCAGGCCCAGCCCATACAGCTGACAGACCTCTATCCCGGTATGACATACACGTTGCGAGTTTATTCCCGGGACAACGAGGGCATCAGCAGTACCGTCATCACCTTTATGACCAGTACAGGTGAGAGGGGATCTGGCCTGGCCGTCCCCTACAAGCATGGGGCATGTTCTCATTGTCCGCTTCCCGCTTGTCTCTTCTCCTCGGAAAGAAGACTTATCCTTCCATTCCTCATCTTGCATGATGTGGCTCGGCTCTTCTTATATGTCAGTCTGCAGCTCCCAGGAAGACAAAACGAGCCGAAAGTGCATGCCGGTAGATAGGAAACCGTGCTTCTGACCCTGTGGGGATGAGTGGGACGTCAGAGGGGAACGGAGGCGCTGTAGAATGAGGGCAGGGGAGACCACCTGGTCTCCACTGTGCTTGAACCACAAGGGCTTGGTGTATATGCAGACATGGTCCCTGTGTGTGGGTCTGGGGGCAGTGTGTCCTGGAGGCACAGGGGCTTGCTTCTCACGCGTGGGGTTAGGCGATAGGCCATCCCAGGGTCTGGACCCGAACTTCCTCCTAGGAACCAAACCAAGGATCAGCATGTATGTCACTGCCTTGCCACAGCCATCTGTTGTTTAAAAATTCGAAAGCGTATTACACCAGTTGTTTTGGTTTAATTTTGCCCCGAGTTTGTCGTGGCTTAAAAGTAGTTGACCTTTGGTCGTACTGGGGAGGGGAAGAAGCTTTCTAATCCTAAAAGAGCTCTGGATCTATCAGGGCTGTGGATAGGGAAGCTTCTTCACTTGTACCAACTGCGGCTCAGTAACGGGTACGAGGTTCAGAAATCTCTCTGTTGGTCAGGGAGGCTGGCAGTCTGGAGACCGTGAGGACACTAGCTTGTCTGTCTGTGTGTCTCTTTAAAATCAGCCAGGCAGGCCAGCCAAGTGGCCAGTTTGCTAAGCCCTGGGGTAAGGATGAGTGTGGGGGAAGAGACTGAGAAAGGAAAGCACCAGTCCCTTCCTCAAGGCACATCCTAATCAGATGCAGGTTACTAGGCACAGGATAAAGGAGAAAACACACAATGGTTTCTATGAACTTCTGAATGTGGACTTCAGTATGTATTGCTCTCCCTGTGCCTGGCTTGACGAAGCTGATCTTGGTAGCTTGCATCTTGAGAGTCACTGCCCATGTGTATAAGGGCCTCACTCCACCCCTCCTAGCCTGGTGCCTCCTGGTCTGGGTGTCCCGGCCTCCTCCCTGTGTCTCTGCCTGTCCTGTGCATTCCCATGCCATCAAAACCCGGGGAGTCTGAGAGTCCGGCTGCCTGCTTGAGGCTAACCAGGCCAACTCAGGCAGGATGTCCGTGAGAAGCCAGGTCATCCTGGGAGCCAGGCCAGGGGAATGGACAGTTGACCAAGCAGAGCAGGTGGCTGGACTCTGTCTGACCCAGTCGGGGTCCCAAGCTGTTGCTCACCAGTGGGTGCATTTGATTTTGCTCATTACAAACGAGTCCAGCACCGAGGCAGAAAGCAAAGATGAGATCTGAGGATAGCGTTCCATCCTAGGGATTGCAGCAAAAGCCAGCTCAGCCTGCTTTCAGACTTTGACTTCTCTCAGAGCTGAGCCCTGGGACTGTGGGTGAGGGTTAGGGAGAAAGAGCCAGAGCAAAAAGGACCAGCCCTTGCCCTGGGGTATGTCCCAATCTGCTTTGAGATATGAAACTTGCAATACAGAAAAATAATAATAATGATTGATAATACACTTCTGAATATTGACTCAGGTGTTCATTTCTCTTTTCCTGTGGTTGCTGTGGAGAAACTGATCCCATAACTTGCTTTCAGAGTGATTGAGGCCTTCAGCACTTGCATGTTTTCCCAGTTCCTCCCAGTGCAAGCTGGAGAGGGCAGGTATGACCCTCACCCTGAGTACATACTGCCCACTTACCTCACTGGCTGGCTGGAAATGACTATGTGCAAACCACATAGAGAAGGAAAATATTTCCACTTTCTGAAGTTCATGTGTGTCTGTGAGTGTGTGTTCAGATCCTTTGAAAACACACAAAGGAGTGGCTGGACTCCAGAGTCAAGTTCACACAATCTCCCAGGTCCCTATGTGTCATCAACATAAGTTTATGATCATCTCTGGGCCCAACCACTAGTCATTTAGGCAACCACAGGCCATCACTGTAGTCTATAGACTCCAACATGCTACAGTGGTTCAGGAAAGAAATGGGAGAAAACCACAAGGAATGCTAACAAGCTCCCTGACTCTCACCAGAAAGATCCCACATGGGAAGTTAATCACCTTCTTGAAGCTTTTGAAGCCAAAGAGACCCGAGAGACCACAAACACATAACCCTGGCCTCCAGGAGACCTGCCAGCTCTTACATCCTGGGGCGGGTGGGATGGGGGGCTGACGGGGGCCAGCGAGACAGACAGCAAACTGCCTTAGACCTCAGGGACTCCGGGAGGAGGGACATTAGGGGACCTACTTGTATTTGGCCTCTTTTCTGCTGTGTTTGGGAGAAACCCAGGATGGAGCGAGGTGAAGATGGAAAGGTGTAAAATGATGCTTAAGTGAGAGCAGGCAAGCTAAACTGCATTTGAAGAAAGTCCATCCCTGTTATACTTGTTCATCTGCCCTATTTCTGAAATATAATTTTTTTGCTGACTTTGAGTGACTGGCCTCTCTCCAATGGCCAAACCAATTTCCTCCTGATTAGAGTTAGGAGTTATGGGAACTGTCTGCCTTGCAGGTGAATTGCCCATTTCTGAGCAGGATTGTAGGGTATGGTGCGGAAGGCACACAAAATATGGCCTTTAGGCCAGAGTAAGAGTTATTAGGACCTGTGTGTACCCAATGAACGGGTGCTGTTCTGGCTTCCGTTAGCTACAGCGAAGGTGGTGAGTGTAAATATATGCTGGTCTTGGGATGTTGCTATTACTGTGTCCATTAGGAATTTGGAAACTTGTTGAATGGATCGATTAAGAGTGGTGTTAGACAAATGTAACTGCCCTGAAGCCTTGCAAAAACGCCTTATTCCTCTCAGAGTCTGTGTATGGGGTCACATTGTGAGTGAGATCATGTCCTAAATTTCTTTTGGTTCTTGAGAAACTAAGTCATTTTGATGGGGTCTGGTTGAGCCCACCTTACCCCAGATCCCACTGGGTTTTTGGTTTCTTTGTCTGTTTTTGTGTATCATTGACACTGATGAGTTTTAGGCGTACATCATAATGATTTGATCTATGTATATACTGCAAAATGATTATCACTGTAGGTTTAGTTAACATCTATCACCAAACATAGTTACAAAATCTACTTGGTTTTGAACAGCCTTCTGTGTCCAAACTTCACAGAAATTTCTTTGATCTTTTCAGTGAGGACTGAAGGTAACATTTGAACTTTACACGGTGCTGTCAGGAATGGAAAGCTACATTTAATTTGTAAATTGCCCGTATGGCCACTTTCCCTGGAATTGTGACTTTCTCTCCCAAGAGAAAGGAGTCTGGTGGGAGACGGCTATCAGCAAGATGGTGGAGCAAACAGGTCACTGCAGACTTTCAGACCAACTTCTCTGCAAAAGGTGGTGACCAGCATCCAAACAAAAGTTGAAGTGACTCCTTCATCTCAGTGCCCAGGTGGCACATGATCAAGGCAATATCCATGTGACCCTCCAGCTGGTATCAGGAAAAAATGAAAGAGCTACCCCAGGTTAACCATAGTATATTAGCATTAAATTGGTCATTAATCAATAAGTAGTCAATGACTGCTTGTTAGGTGGCCAGCATCATGCTAAGTATGAGGGGGCCCAAGGAATCCCCTTTCCTCAAGCTTTAATAGTATCATTGGACATCAGAACACAGGAAACAGAGCAATTAAATGTTACATTGTGCAGAGTAAATAGGGGTGAAGTGGGAGTTCAGAGATTGGTGTGAGCTGGAGGAATGGGAGATTCAGGAAGGAGGGGGTACAATGTGGAAAGGTGGAGGGCAAGAAGGGGGGCAATCCAGGCTGTCTGGGGCAGGATGGGGAGGATGCAGGGAGGGGCAGACCAGAGCACCTGGCATGATGGAAGTGTTCTGGGAACATGATAACATGATGTGTCATTGTATCCTTGGGATCTGATGGACACTGGGGTGAGGGGACTCCTTTAGAATGGGGCAGTGACGTGCATATGAGAGACATTTTGGAAGGAATAAAATGATAGCCCTTAGAGATGAGTCGTGAAGCCACTGGCAGAAGCAGCGGGGCAGGAAGGGGGCAGAGGGGACCATCCAAGGAGATGTCAGGAGCAAGCCCTGGGCTTACAGTGCGGAACCAGCTGGAAGGACAATGAGAGATGAAAAAAGGATCACCAGTTGGAAAGGCAGGACTGGAGAGCAGGTGAGAGTCGGAGTCAAGGGTGTCGAGGTAAGTCTGGGATAGATGCCCTCAGTGATGGTGGATGAGCACTGAGTACAGAGGGGCTCGAGGTTAGCGTCTTGGGGGCAGAGAAAGGAGTTGGCAGGAACTGGAGATGATGGAAGATTAAAGAGTTTACCTATAAGAGGATAGTGCATACACTAGAGCCAAAAAGTCTGCCAGGTTCCTCAAGGGTTTTTTGTTTTAAGATACAAGGAGCTTCAACGTGCTTAACAGCAGAAGGGAGGAGACAGCACAGAGGAAGAAATTGAAAATGCTAGAGTTTTCAGAGATCCTTACAGGATTGAGCCACCAAGGAGGTGAGGCATCGGGTCCCTTCAGAGGGGAGAGAGGAGAGCCCTACTGGACAAAGAAGGAAGGGACAGTCATGGAGGCTGTGAGGTTTCAGTGGTCTCCAGAGTGGAGCAGGTGAACTCGACCACTGAGACACTGACTCAGAGAGAGGGTCACATGGGGGCAGCGAGAAGGGGAGGGGGAGCAGTTGGGAGGGGCAGTGAGAAAGGAGTGGAAGGGTGGCCAGGCTGCAGAGAATGTCCGGTCGAAGTATGACTTAGTGAGTCTGTGAGGGGCCTGGGTCTTCATCTTCCTCCAGCAAAGCTCAGGGCAAGCACAAAAAGATGCAGTAATTGCCAAGGGGACCCACAGCTGGCAATTGAGTCGCATGCTGGAATGGGTGATGCAGAAGGGAGGGCAGCGTAGAGTTTGAGGGAAGCAGAGACCCCATCAGGCCAAGAGGATGAGTGGACTGAGCGAAGGGAAGGAAGTCAGGAAGCAGATGTGAATCAAGTGCCTTGATGTTCCAGGCTGTGTCCCAGAACTGGGGACACGACAGTCACCCTGACAGTCCCTCGTTCTAGGAGCTTACTTTCCGGGTGGAGAGATGAGAGTGGAGTAGTGAAGAGCACAGACTCAAGCTGTGACGGCCAGGGGTCACAGCTCAGCTCTACCACTTACCAGCTCTGGGCCCCTAAACAAATCACTAACCTCAGTGCCTCAGTTTCCCCACCTGTGAAATAGGGGTAATAGTAAAAATCTACCTTATGGGGTTGTTGTGAGGATTAAATTAGATAATCATGGGAAAGCACTTGGAGTCATGCCAGCCCATAGGACGTGCTTATAGGTGTAAACTGTTAGTAGTAGTAAGATAGCAAATGGTTATAAGTGCTATGAAGAGGGTAAATTTGAGCCCTCACATAGAGAGTGGCTGGGTGGGGCAGAGGGCTTTTGCCTTAGCTGGGAAGTTCCAGGAAGGCCTTTCTGAAGAGATGAGCTTTGCTGAGGCAGCCATCTGAAAAAAAGAGCAGCAGATGCAAAGGCCCTGAGGCAGGAGTGGGAGTGGCCAGTGTGGCTGGAGTATCCAGGGTGTGGGGAGATTGGACTGATGGAGCCCAGCAGCTCAGGATAAGGAATGGATGGTTTTTCCTAACAGTAATGTGAAGCATTGGAGGTTGAAGCGTGGATGTGATCTGATCCTGCAAGGGGTTTAGGAAGACCTCTCTGACCCTGTGCAGGAAATGGCCTTCGGAAGCAGGAGTGGAAGCAGGGATGGGGCTTTTGCCCCACAGCGTACCTGGATCAGGGTAGTCACAGCCATGTTTCCATGGGACTCAGCTGCTTTCCATCCTGGGCTGCCTGGGCAGCCAGAGCACAGAGAGCGTGGAAGGTCTTGTTCATCAGTCTTCACTGTTTATTGAGACCCATCTTGGTGCAATGCCCTTGGCTAGATGCTGAGAATGCTATAAAGACACTTTCTCTGCCCAAGAAGAGCAAAGGGTCGACGGCACCCAGATACGTGCCCCACAAAATGGTGTGTGATGCAAACCCTAGAGTACGGCACGGGCCCAGGGTCCATCCTCTGTGCCTGTGCTTTTCTCCGAGGAGGCCCTGAGCTTCGGCTCTGGCTGCGTGGCTCTCAGCGCTCCTGATACTGTCTGGCTCTCCCAGAGGCCACTCCGCTTGCTCTGCTGGCCCCAGGGTTACCCAGGGTCTGTTCTGCCCCTGGGATACTTCCTGTCCTCCACGTCGTGGTTTCCATGGAAGGCTGCTTCTTTTGTTCTCCAGTCCATAGAAAGGAAGAGGGCAAGTGACTCCTACCCACCCCACACCTTCTGATCTCTAACCTTAGCTGTTGGTTCTCCAGGACAACATCAGATCTGCTTCTGGTCTCCAGGCCCGCCCATCTGCCCCTCGCGTCATGAAGGTGCCTGCCCACTTTGAGACAGGTCTCCACATGTCCAGGCAGGGACAGCGAGGGGCCCACTATCGCAGGGGTCTCCACGTATGGAAGTGGTCTGGAAGCGGCAGCATGGGGTGTGCTGAAGGCACAGCCCTGGCCCTAACCTCGCCACCGGCCCACCTGGGCTACCCACACAGGGACTGTCTTTGTCGTCAGGGAGCCCACAGTGCAGCTGGGGAGACACGAGGAAGCACAGGGCATCCTGGAACTGTACTCCACCTGCGACCCACTGCCGGGAAGCCCAATTGGCTTCAGGGCCGTACTCGTGGGACAGGCTGCTGCTCTGTGCCTGTGCAGGCCTGCGAAAGCGTTCTTCCAGGGGTTTTGCCATGTGACCACTGGCCTTGCTCCCTGACCGGTAGCGTGCCGGCTCAGCCCTGCGGCTCATTCGTGGGAAATCATAGTCAATCCCTGGCCTTCCCTCATTCCCCACCAAGGCTGTGCCCAGCCATCGGGTTTGCAAGAATGCCATGCCTCAGCCTTAGGAGACTTCCCTTCCTAAAGGGCCTGTTCAGCCTTCCGCTGCTGATTCTGCACCCTGTACCCCTTTCCTGTGCCTCTTTTCTGACCTTTTGACCTTGACTTCTAAATTATTTTCTCTTTGTCCCTGTAGTAGGGTTGGGTAGTTTGGGCCAGAGAGCTGCTGGGTGGTACCGTTAGGCCGCAGGAGGGACCTGGACATGAAATAACTGAAGTTCTCCCCTCCCTTCCCCCTCCTCCCCTCCTCCCCCGTGAATCATTCACCATGTGTTTGCTTCTGCCCGCCCCCCCGCCAGCCTACACCAACAACCAGGCGGACATCGCCACCCAGGGCTGGTTCATTGGGCTCATGTGTGCCGTCGCCCTCCTGGTACTGATCCTGCTCATCGTCTGTTTCATCAAGAGGAGTCGAGGCGGCAAGTACCCAGGTGAGATGTGTCAAAGGAGTGGGCTTGGGGGACAGGGCCAGCAGGCTTTCCTGCGAGTCACCAGGTCCCCTGCCAGGTCCAGGCGGCTCCGTCCTCTCAGTGAGCACAGCCCTTGCCAAGCTTGGACGTACAGTCTTCTTGCCTGTTCTGTGCATCTTAGAGTTGCCAGAAAGCACTTGAGTTAATTAAGTTCGCCTGAGGTGGGGGGATGGAGCAGTCCAGGCAGCCAGAGAGGAGATGGAAAGAACCCTGGCTCCCGTTAAGAATGACCTTCCCTCCCCTTGACTCACCACCCATCTGCTCAGTAATTGGCTTTTTTCAGCCTGAATCTCATTAGGATCCTATGTCCCAGTGAAGTGGGAAGGAGAGATGCATTTTCTGTAACCGTAAGAGAGAGACCGGAGTGGAGAGAGGTCTGGATGGAGGAAGCACATGCATGAGAGAGGCCACAGAGCTGGGCTCTCAGCATGGCTGGGTTGAAATCACAGATATACCAACAGAGGGTCAGTTGCTCCTAGTGAGGAGCAGGCAGAGGCTGAGGGGTGGGTTGCACTGAGAGGGACCCTCAGTCCTTAAAGGGCTTTGAGCTTTTCTTGAGCCCCAGAGCAGTATTTCTTTTCTGTGGCCTGAAGATCCTCCAGCCCAGACAAACCAAGGTCAAGGACAAGGACTTCTGGCTTTTTTGTTTCTGGAAATATTGACTGTTTTTCAAACAGGGATGAGAAGGCCATCTGTCTGTGATGGAGTGGGTAGGGTGACAGGAGACAGGATAATGGATGACCCTGAGAGCGAAAATCTGGCTGGATTGCACAATGAAATTGCTCCCTGCCCCCAAAGCCATCGCCAGACACACCCCATGCTCCCAAGTGCCGGCTTCTGCATATCTCTGTGAACACATCCTCCTCCACGATCCCCTAAAACTCAACTCAAAGAGAGAGGAGATTCTGTTTTATTTTCTTCCCCTGGCCCGTGTGCCCTCAGACCCTAGAATTCTGAAGAGTTATGCCTCTCCTTCAAGTCAGGGAGGGCAGGAAATTATACTTCTTTATTGGTGAATGATGTTTTCTTTCACTTTGTTGTGCTGTGTTGGGGCTGGTTTTCTTCTGTAAGACAGAAAGGCGGAGGTAGGAGAAGGGCAGCCTTTCTGCGCTTACCCTCTGTTCCAGGTGGAACTGATGCACCTGAGAACTGATCAGATAAACTCTGAGCCTTCCTCTGCCCGTTCCAGAAAGTTCTTCTTACAGCTAATCTCCCTTCCTCCAGCTCCAAGGGAAGCCTCCCATCCATTAGGAAGATGAGTGAACCAGGAGCCTTGAGGCCAGGGCTCCAGTCTCCACCTTAAACTTTGTTTAGTTGCTAATTAGTTATGTGACATCTTCAAGGCCTCAGCTTCCCTCCCCTAAAATAGGGGTGATTATCCTGCCTCGTACCTCAGAAAGAAACAAAGTCCCTCATCTCAGTGTCTTCTGCGTGCCAGGCTCTGTGCTGGGTGCTAAGGATACTAGAAGGAGAGGTGACCTCTCCCTCAAGGACAGTGCAGCTGGCATAGTAGGAGGATCACAGCACAAGACAGGGCCCGGGAGGGATGCTGACGCATCACAGAGGAGACGTGGAAAGAGGGAGTCGCACAAACAAGTGAGGTCACAGTTAAGAGAGCACCTTCCGTTCCAGAGGTGTGTGTGGCGTGTCCTGTCTGCCCAGGGCACTCTCTTAGGAGCTTTGAAGAAACACACAGTCCCCACCCTGGAGAAAAGAACTGGCATTCTGTTACAGGCAAAATAAATGTGCACAAATAATTATAACACTGAGCCAGATTAAGAAAGGTGCCAAGGAATTCCCTGGTGGTCCAGTGGTTAGGACTTGGCACTTGCACTGCAGGGGGCATGGGTTCGATCCCTGGTCAGGGAACTAAGATCTAGTATGCCACGTGCTGCAGCCAAAAAAAAAAAAGAAAGGTGCCAAGGATCACATCCATTTGGTGTTTGGAGAAGACCTCATGGGGAGCTGGGTGGGGGGAGATTTCAGTTGTCAGTGGAGATGTAAGAAAAGCCCCAGTGACGGGGAGGAGGAAGCAGAATTCACTTGGCACCTGATCAACTGTGGGAGGCAAGCACAAGGGGAACATGGATGGGGCCTTGTTAAGAGGGAGAGTCATAGAACCCAGAGGCGGCTTCTTTGGCTGTACTTCGGGGCCCCGCAGAGCAGGAACACGCTCAATCATCACGTCTGTGTCTTTGCTTCCCTTACTGACCAAGTGCGAGAAAAGAAAGATGTTCCCCTTGGCCCTGAAGACCCCAAAGAAGAGGATGGCTCCTTTGATTACAGGTGCGCGATCTCCTTGACTCCTGTTCACACAGAGCACATCTTGTCAGGTGGGTTCTCCTCACCCACCCTGAGGCAGCCCCCTTCCCTCAGAGCTGCTCAGCTGGGCTGAGACGCTACTGCACGGATCTCTTCTCCCATCAGGCTGTCACCTCCGCCTCTGTGACAGCACCCCCCATCCCCCCGGGGACGGGGAGCACTGCCCAACACACACTCATTCGATGAACAGCATTTCATTCATTCAACTGTACAACTCAGATTTCTTGCATTCTTTGTATGTGTGTTTCCACCTTTTCGCTCTGAAAGCACACCCAGGCCCCCCTTGCTGTGAAATGAGCTCTGCTCTCAGCTTCCTCTCTGCCTACACCACACCTTAACTCTGAAGATGATGACCTGGGGAAGTTGTATTGTCTTTAAAACTCAACTAGGTGAGGGATGAAGGGGGCGTGGGGAGGTGTTCTAGGCCTTTTCCTCAGGAACTAGAATGACTTCTCTGGGCTGCAGCTTGGAATAGGCCTTGGAGAGGCATTTGGTCCAGTGCCTGTGTCCCAGATGAGAAGACCAAGGCCCAGGCTGGGAAGTGACCTGGAAGATTCCTGTACTCTCCACTCAATGAGCTAGTGCAGGACTGGAGAGCCCAGGGGCCCAACGTCCAGCTACCAGCGTCCAGCCACGGCCACTGTCCTATGCCCATGTTCCCTCTCAGATCTGGACGGGCATTTGTATCTGGCTTCACAAAAGTTGTAATCTGTCCATTTTATTGGCAAGTATGCGTTGAGTAAAGGAATGGTGCACGGTGAGTCATGGAGGCCTCTTTCCCAGGCCAAGTGCAAAGGGAGGAAATGTGTGGGACTGGAGCCCTCCTTCCCCACCCCCACCAAGTCACTCTCTGGGGCCAGGTCACCCCGTCCTCCTCTGACCTCTCCTTATCCTATCTTGGGCCTCTGCCACTCTACCCATCTCTCAAACAGGATCAGATCAATGGTCAGCAGAGCCTCTGCCCACACAAGAGCCCGTCTGGCGGCTTATAGACCCTGTCTATCCATCCAGTTCATGCGTCCTCAGGAGCCTCCCAAAGAACAAGCACGAGAGGTCCCTCCCCAGGCTGTCCTCAGCACCCTTGGTGGGGCCCAGCTTCCCCATGGGCCAGGAGCTATCCTCTGGCCATCAGTTCCAAAGGCCCTGGGCCTTCTCTCCCCAGGCCCTCAATGCAGCGTGAGGAAGGGTGAGGACCTCCTCAAATACAGGGCCAGGTAACCTGCGCTATGAGAAGCCACTTCCTCAGGTACCTCTCCTCCACCAGACACCAAAGCTGTTGGGCGAAAACACCTACCTCCTCACCACCCCAACCCCCTGACCCACCGACACTGAGGCTGGATACACATATACTGGTGCACGCACGCACAGGCTTCCACGCCATGTGTATACATGTACACGTGTACACATGGTGTGTGTGGGTGTACACCCACATGTACACACACGTGCGCACGCACATACACACCCCTTGGCTTCGGCTCTGGGGAGGCCTGCGGCATCCATCCTAGAGCCCCCACTTGGATGAGTCCAAGAGTCTGAAACTGGGAAAGGGGAGAAATTAATACATTAGAGGGGAAACCAGGTTTCTGGGTGGGACAGGCTGGGGGGCCTGTCCCACCCAGCTTGTCTGGGACCTTGCTGCCCAGGCACCTCTCTGGTGTGTCTCTCTCTGCTTCTCTCTCCCTTGTCTGTCCACCTGGGCCTCAAAAGTCTCCTGGGAGGTAGGCTAACAGGTGGCTGGACCAGGGGGCCACAGTCATGGGGTTTCTTTCAGGCTTCCCTTAGGAGAGGTCTGTGCTTTCCAGACCTAGATCCTCTTCCCCCACAAGAACCTGACACACTAAGGACCCCTCCCACCCCCACTGGGCCACCCTGTTCAGTGATTGCATTTTAGCTTGGGGGCCTGGAATTCCTGAGAACCACATAGACACAATCGTCACTCCCCTGCAGGGGGAGTGGAGGGCCCTGGGGAGAGGGTGCCTGTGAAAAAAACTGGCAAGTGGGGTAAGGAGCCTTGTCATTAGAATTTGCTGGTTCTCAAAACGTGAATTCCACCCCCTGAACAAATACAGCTTAACCCCAGACACCCACGTCCCTCACTCAGCTGCCTCTCCCACAGCACTGCCGTCAGAGAACACAGTTAAGCAGGGTAACGGGCCGCATTCACTCAGCTCATGGGGGCAGTGGGCTTATGGGCTTCCATCTCCTGACGCCTAGCTGCTCTGGCTCGTGGCCCTCCCCCGACAGCTGTCTGACCAGCGCTGCGGTTAGAAGTGAGAACTCACTGCCCACTCTAATGGCAGCTCAGCCGGTGGTTTGCCACAAGCCCAGGAAGGGCTAAGTGTGGCCTGGGGCAGGGGAGTCGGGGGGGGTGGGGTGGCATCTGCTCAGACTGCCTGGCACCGCTGTGGTCCTGCCTGCCGGGACCCAGATGCCCACTGCTGGTCCGGCTGGCCCCCTGCCGGGACCTCGTTTCTCCTCTGAAGTGCAGCCAGCTGCACCTGGTCCCCGCCTCTGAGCCTAAAAGAGCCAGGGGAAGGGTTGTGGTGCCTGAGCAGATGCCGGCCCACTCGGGGTATCTCACTTCCTGGGGGCACAGCAGGCACCCCAGTGGGTAGATGCCACTTTAACTACCAGCTCTCGGAGGGGGGCTGAGCTGGATCCTCTCTGAGCCTTGCTGGTTTTGTCTCAAGTTGCTGGCCCCTCCGGTCTCATTTGCATGCCCCTCCCTCCTCCCTCCATCACTTGCTAGCCCTGAAACAACAGCATCTGTTTGTGGATAAACCAGAGCTGAGAGGAACACCACAGAGAAGGGGAAAGGCAGGGAGAGCTTTGTCCCTTTAAGGCCCAGATGCTTGCTTTTTGTCAAGGGCAGAGTCTTTCCAGAGACAGTCACAGATCACAGAGAGTCAAAGCTAGTTGAACCCTCTTGATGGAGGGACTAAGGCCCACTGAGAAGGAAGGGCTTTCCCAAGGCCACAGAACCACACAGTGACACACATGGGACCAGAACTCCAAGCCCTTGACTGCCCTTTGACCCTTCCTGTCCCCCTGGTCTACAAGCGGCTGGCTCTGCCTCACCATGGGATAGCGTCCTCTGCCTGCTTCCACCCCGGAGAGCGACCCAGCTTCCCAGAGAGGACCCCAGACCTGGCGTCCAGGAGTGTGGGTCCAGCCCAGCTCGGCACCAGCTTGCCCCTCGCCTGGGAGACAATGCCGTCCTCTCTAGGCCTCAGCTTCCCTTCTGCAGAACTGGCCGGACAGGGAGGGGAGTGAAGGCTGGTCTGGGTCATCCCTGAGGGCACGTCCTCTCCGAGCTGCGTGGTACGCGTGCCTGGCGAGAGGCTGGAGGCCTTCGTCCGCCCGGCCTGGGTTTGGGCTGTGCTGGGTGGGCCAGCCCTCACTCTCTGTCCTCTGTCCATCCAGTGACGAGGACAACAAGCCCCTGCAGGGCAGCCAGACGTCCCTGGATGGCACCATCAAGCAGCAGGAGAGCGATGACAGCCTGGTGGACTATGGCGAGGGCGGCGAGGGACAGTTCAATGAGGACGGCTCCTTCATCGGCCAGTACACAGTCAAAAAGGACAAGGAAGAGACAGAGGGCAACGAAAGCTCAGAGGCCACTTCTCCTGTCAACGCCATCTATTCTCTGGCCTAACAGAGCCCCCCAGGCACAGCCACTACTTTGCAAGTAGAAGGAGGGGAGAGGGGGAAACGAGCCACTGCAGACCGACCACAAAGCCACCACCACCTTCAGGGACAAGGGTACAACATGGGAGTCTGCCAAGCTGTGAGGACCAGTGACCACCCAGCCAACCGCAAGCCCCCTCCCGATGACCCCCCCGGGGTGCCACCGGTGGGCGAGCTGGAGCCATGGCTAAGCTCAGCTGGAGGGAGCCCAGGTCCCAGCCACCCCCCAGCCTCTACCCACACTGCCTGCCCTTGACCTCAACACACACACTCACCAGTTTCTGTTGGTTACGATACTTACTCATTGTCTTTATTTTTGCTTTTTGGGTCTTCTCCTCCAGACCCAACATCTCCATTTTCTTTTCCTTTTGAAGAAATGTCCCTGGAAAAAAAGAAAGAATAGGTGGATTCTCCCCCAGGAAACTGCAAAGATAGGCAAAAAAAGGACTGATCCGTAAACGAACATATAGAAAAGCTATAGTATTCAAACCGTGGCTGGGCCAATGTATTTCCGAAGGATGCCTTTCTTGCCAGATGCCTCCCCTGGCCCCCAACCCATCCACCTCAGCCTTGTCAGTTCTTGAGCTGGGCTTGGCTCCTTTCTGGAAAATGACAGTATTTTTGGCAGGGAGAGGGTAAGCAGGCCTCCTTGCCTTGCTCTGGTTCATTTGGGAGGTGGGCTTATCTCTTGCTCCTCTCTCTTACCCTGCCCCTTCCTCTGGAGTGTCTGAGACAAAAGCTGTACTGACTGAAGGAGTTTAAGGAACAGGAGTGGGAAGGACTTCAGCTCCAGTGACTGTGTACCTCAAGCAGAGGAAAACCAGGCGTCTGTCCCTAGGGAGCTGTGCCCACCTCCAGAGAGAAGGAAAGGGCTAGGTTTGGACTTCCTTCCTCCCCATCAGTGGAACTCAGGATGTGGGAGAGAGGACCACACCCACTGCATCCAGAGTAGAGGGTGCCTCCCACCTGGTCAGGGTCTGTGCTGCTGCCCTCCAGGAGATGGACCCCTGCGATGTGAAGGCTGTGCTGGTGTGCTTGGGGGTGGAAAGCACTGCTCCCCCTTTCGTCTCTAGCAGATAGCAGCTCCTGTATGATGTTGAAACTGGTGTTTTATGGCGTGTGGATGGGGCCCTGCTGCCCCCAAGACTGAGCCAGTGTGTCCTTTCCTTAGGGTATTTACCTATCAGGAGACCCCGCCCCCACACCCCCCACCCACCGCCGCAGGAACCGGGCACTAACAGTGCTGTAAAGCCTGGCCTGGGAGTGCTCTTTGTATGCCTTATGCAGCTCTCACCTGTCCCTGCAGTTCCCAGGTTCCCAGCCCCTCCCTGCAAGCCTTGAAGCCTCCAGTGACATCTGTCTCAAGGAGAATGGGGCGGCCTGTGCAAGCGTCACAGCAGAACCAGAAGCAGCCACTCAAAATGTGCCCTGCAGCCCGTTGCCCCAGATGGAGACACTCGCAGACCTGCAGTTCTCTGAGACCCAAGGCACTGCCTTCATGCTCCCCACCTATTCCATTTTGAAACCAAAGGTACCTAGCCTCAGAGAGAGAAAGAGAGAGATCTAGAGCCCAAGAGTAACCCTTCAGCTGTTGCTGCAGCTAAAGTCGGTTTCAGGAGGGTGAAGCTGACCTCCCAGGAGTGGACCACCTGCCACAGACAGAGCCTCTGACTGGAGCCTCCAGCTTCTTGCCAGGTGACCTGGTCAGGAGCAGGGCTGTGTCCTTCAGAGACATTATTAAAGCATCGTTTGCCACGTGTTTAAGCCGCAAAGGTATTAGCAATGCTTGCATCACTTAATAATCAGTCAGTTGAAGGTTAAGCCCATAGGCACACCTACTCTGTCTTCAGGTGAGAAAATGTAGCCCAGAGCTGAGCCAGTTATATTGTCTGAACCAGAGCGAGTAACTGTCCTTTGGTCCACGCCGTAGCCAGGTGTGCTGCCCGGAAGCCTGGGGGGCAGCTCTCTCATGATAGGGGACAGGGTGAATAGTGGGGGGCTAGGGAGCCAGCTCAGGGGTCCCCTCCCCTGGCTTTCCTCCTCCACCTGCCTGGATACTGCTGCACATTCCTGTAGCCTAGGGAATGTCAGGGAAGTGTGCCTGTGAGCTGAATTAAAGGACCCGGCCTTTCCAGAAAACACTCTGGATCTGAGCAGAGCAGTCAGTCTCTCAGGCCCTCATTCCGTATTGCACGGTCCGCACTGGTAAACTCATCGCACTGGAAGTAAGCTCTTTGGGCAGGATGGACCGTAAGATGTCACACCCGTCCCCCTGCCTCAGGGAAGTCCTCCACACAACTGATGATGGGGGAAGTGCTGACAGTCGAGGAACTGTGTCTTGGGACAAAGTGGCATTGGTTGGGGGCACTCTGAGTGCTTAAGCCGCCAGTGGCTCCAGGCTCAAAGGGAAGAGCTTTGGAGGGGGAGCTTGGTCCTGAAGGCTGGCCAAGACAGGGGCAGTCCTGCTTCCTGAGCCTCTCTTCTCTGCCCATTGGGCCAAGTTGCTGAACTTGTCTGTATTTTGGTGCCTCTGTCTCCCCTAGTCAGTCCCTCCTTTGAAAACCTGTCCCCACAGAGGGGCATGGGCCCAGCTAAAGGAGCGGGGAGGCCTGTGTCTGGGGAGGGCACCACTGCAGGGCCAGGGGACAGCTGCCTCTCACCTTGCCTGGATCGTGGTGAATGGGACCCTTCTTTTCTTAGCTTGCTTTTGGGGAGATGGTTGAGTTTCAGCTGAAGACTAGCCTCTTCCCTCATCCGTTGCCTTTGCCCTGAGGGGTCGGCGGCATTTGGTCTACCCCTTTCCTGGCAGGTCCCAAGGTCCGACAGATTGTTCATCCTGCAAGGGGACCTCAGCCTGGGCCCAGACATGCTTTCATGGTCTCCGTGCACGCAGTTAGCCCTGGAAAAGGGGTGGGAGCAGACCCACAGATGTCTGCGGCTTTTCCAGCTGCTGGACTGCCTCCCTGCACACAGCCGGCAGCCACACCGGCACGCTCACTGCAGACCTAGGCCCCTTTGCAGGGCGGCACTTTTGGGGGAACAATCCAGATTACGACCTTGTCCTGAAGAGGGTGAGTCCATAGCCAGGCCCACTGGAGATGAAATGTGAAGGGCTGTGTGGGGTGCAGTGCACAACTCAGGGCAGGGGAAGGAGGCTGCCCACGCTGGGCCCCACTTGGGCAATTCTGGGAGGCAAAACCAAGAGAGACAGAGTCTGATCCGAAGGAGAGCGAATTTTGCCCAGGAACAGCACAGGCAGCAGCTTTTTAAGGCTCCTGGGGCTCTTTGCAGTATCAGAGCCAAGTCACAGAGCATCCCAAACAGCCCGTGTGGCAAGAGCCGTGGGGATTTCACACACTCTTGCCTCAGTATTTGCAAAGCTGCTCCACTAACACGCTGAAAAGGGGAGGCTTCCTGGGCTCTCAGCTGGTGGGGCTGGTGTCAGGAATCACTTCTCAGCGGGAGGGCACAGAGCACACTCCCCGCCCATGATACCTCTGTCACCGCTGCAGCAGCCCCTGCCACACACACACACACCCCGTGTTGTAATTCGTTCCACCCAGCTAGGTCCACTGGAAAGAAATCACCCCGTGGATCCTGGTTGATCTTTACGTGGTGGCTTAAGAGTAGCATCCCTGATTAAAATAGAAAATCAGGGGCTTCCCTGGTGGCGCAGTGGTTGAGAATCCGCCTGCCGATGCAGGGGTCACGGGTTCGTGCCCTGGTCCGGGAAGATCCCACATGCCGCGGAGCACCTAAGCCCGTGAGCCGTGGCCGCTGAGCCTGCGCGTCCGGAGCCTGTGCTCCGCAACGGGAGAGGCCACAGCAGTGAGAGGCCCGCATACAGCAAAAAAAAAAAAAAAAAAATAGAAAATCAGAGGAGTCCAACGAATGAAACAAAGAGCTTGAAGTGTCAGGAGGACACTCAGTGCCCCGGGCAGAGCCCAACTCCTGGGCAGCCCCTCCTTGAAACCAGGCAGGGGCCACCCCATGGGAGTTCAAGCCAACCTTGTGGCTGTCCCCAGCCTGCCCAGCCCAAGCCAGGGCAGTGCCCTTTCCTTACCTCCCCTACTAAGAACGGGTTCTGAGAAGGAACAGAGGGAAAGGAGGAAAGCTGTCCAGGGAAGCCACCAGACCCCACCACCCAGTGTCTCAAGCCACACCCAAAACCAGTGCCCCTCTAGCAGTACATTAGTATTAAATGGATGTTTTGTAATGATAAGGATGGAAGTGAAATAGGTACAAAGCTGTCTAGCTTAAGACAGGGTCAGATTTCAGCATGCAGAGGGGATCACAGAGCTGATCTGATTGAAAGTACTCATCGTAAGCTAAAATCCAGGGAGGTAAAGGGACTTGCCCAAGGTCACACAGCTAGTAAATCAAGGTGAGGTAGGGCTTGAGCTCAGGCCTCCTGACTCCTTGTTCAGTTTTCTTTCATCTCACTGCAGCTGCCGCCTTGGGAACAGCGGTGTTACTTAAGATCTGGCCTGCTGGTTCACTGTCTCCCACGTCTCTTTCCACTTCTCCCACATCCCCATACACCTCCACAGATGAAATCAGCGGATTTTTCTGAGTCCCAGATCAGGCAGTCTGTGCCAGCCCGTGGTGAACCAGACGTGCTGTTAAGGGGAGACCCAAGCCAGGAGAAGAGACTGACGAGCTGAATGGTGTTTGTCACCTTGAAGCCTAGAGTATCCCCTAGGGTGGTGTCTTTTGCTTCGTAACACATCGGGCCCCCAGCATACTGTGTCCCTCAGAAGAGTGGGTGTGGAGGGCGCTGTCCCCTCCACCCCTGGCCGCAGGGTGCCCCGGGGCAGCAGGGCCCATGGAAGCTCCACCCCCGGGATCTGCTGGGCTGGAGGTCAGCTCGTGTAAAGACTTCAGTGAAGCAATAAATACAAAAATCTGGGAGAAGAAATCCAGAATTTTGTGCACTTCTCTGTTTCTTTTTCAAAAAGGATGCAGATCAGGTGACCCTGCCCTGCTCTCCTTTCTGATTCCCAAATTCGACGTCCTCAGTCCTTGTTGTCCCTCTGACCAGCTCCCAGCTCTTTGCCAACCTCACATCCTCCTGCACTGAGCATCAGTTGCTTGTGGCGTGTCCGCCTTCTGTCCTGGTCTCACCCTCACCCATGCTGGGCCCTGGAGGACCTCTTGCCCTTCACCTCCCTTCAACACACACATTTTCCAGTTTGTTCCTTTCCATGGGGAAATCTTTTCCGAATGTCTCCATCCCTTCCCACCTACCCACACGCCCACCTACCCACACACCCACCTACCCACACACCCACAAATTGGTCTGATCTTTTCTTCCATTGGTTAAATACTTAACTCACCATGGCACACCTTGTTTTAACCCCTCTCACATCGTGTTCTTTCCTTTTTGCGAGTTGTTTTGCATTAACCAACGTTGTCAGTGACAGATGCATATCTGAGGGTGTCACGCTCGACCTTCAGCAGGGAAGGCTTCTAGGTCGTGAGGACCATCTAATATGTGGACTTATAAACGACTGCATGAGCAATGAAAAGGCCAAATTATTCAGAATTTTTTTTGAATCACTGTAAAAAAAAAAACTGATTTCTTTTGTATAGAGAACACTAAACGTATAATAAAAGTTGTTCAAAATGGACTCTGGCCATGTAATTTGTTCATTTTCCTTAGTGGGTAGAAGAGGGATGTCCGGGGATTAATGACAGAAATGAATCATGGGGTTTTTCATGGGCAGCAGACAGCATACCCAGAAATTCCGCCATACCAGCCCCCATCTTGAAGTTGGTCTTATCTTGGAAAACTCATTGGCACAGTTAGTGTTTTCAACGTAGAACGAGTGGTATAGGAATGTGCTCATCCATGGACACACCCCTGATTCAGTGCAACCGACGTGTGCTTGTGCACAGCCACCTGTTAAGAAGTGGCGTGGTGGGATGTTGGGAGAAGGAAAGGAACGTGCGGTGAAGCTCTGTCTCCTAGCCGCTCCTCCTTTGCAGCCCTGCCTGCCCTGAGATGTGAGAACACTGGCATATGCCCTGCCTTGTGCCTGACACAGAACAGACATTTCATATCGTTGGAAGGATGAATAAAACTGCTTACAACAAACCAAAACCCCCTCTTAAAAGACTCAAAGGAATCTCAATCAACAAGCAAGTAGAGAAGGGAAGGAAACAGAGCAGGCTGTGTTGGTTAGGGATACCGCTCAAGTTTCACCACGCCGCCTTTCTTGATACTTTGGCCTGTAGCTGTGCACATTCCCCCTGAGGAGTGGCTGAAGACCGTCACCCAGGCAGCGTGAGGATGCACCCAGACACTGTAAGCCCCCTCCCTTTCCTCAGGGTAGTGTGGGGAGTAGAGTGGTTCTGCTTGTATAGAAAGATAACTAGTGGTTTATAGGCAGCAACGGGAAATAAGGGCAAAAAGATTCCCCTGCAAATGTAGACCCAAATCTCTCGGACGAAGAACCACAAAGTAACTATCCAAGCCACCTGTGTTTATTCTTCCTTCAGAAAAGATGGTTGACTTGAGGGGTTATTGCTTCATTAGATTAAAATAAGACCTTATTTCCAGGTCTGGTTCCTTCTGAATAGCTCATTGGGTTTATCACACACCACCTCCGAACCTCCCTATGCACTTGTTGGAATATGAGAAAGACCTTATCATTCTCAAGTTCGCAGATTGTCTCAGAAATTTGCTCCTTGTGTCCCCTTGCACTGTCCCTCCATTAGTCCAAGGCCTTATCCTGAATTGACAGTGTCCTTGCCTCCTGTGTTGCCCACTCCCCCTTGAAACTGTAGCCAAAAGGGTCCTCTAAAATACAAATCTAATCATGTCATTCCTTTACTGGAAAACTTCAAGTTTGCTACAATAACCTTGTTTGCTATAATAACCTTGTTTGCTATAATAGGATAAAATCTAAACTCCATGGTTTGACACGTTAGACCTTACATCTGCAGCCTCATTTTTTTTTTCTTTTTTACTACTCCTCACATATACCCTAAATTCTAGCCATTTCAAGCTATTTCCAGCTCCCCTGACATGCAATGATTTCTCAGACGTCTCAAATTCGGAAATTCAATTGAGCTCAAAAAGCACCTATTAATAACCTACTCTGGGCCAATTAATGACATAAAGTAAGTAGGATAGAGTTCCAGTCCTCGGGAAATTCAGACTGTCATGGGCGACAGTCAGGTAACAAAAGCAATGTGATAGTGTCCAGGACAGCGGGCTCAACAACTGTGGGTTCAACAAATGAATTATGGCCCAAAGGTGAGTCCGCTTGGAATATTCTCCTCTCAACCTTCCAGACCCCCCTCCCTCTGGATAATTCATAATCCCTGGAGTTGATGCTCACAACCAAGCCTTGTAAGTCCTGATTCCTGGCTCTCACACCTCTCTAATCACCTTTCTCCTTACAGATCATCTCTCTGGGCTCCTGGAACGCAGGCTGTGGCCTCCGTGCTGGGTCACACTTTTTTTTTTTTGCGGTACGCAGGCCTCTCACCATTGTGGCCTCTCCCATTGCGGAGCCTCCGGACGTGCAGGCTCAGCAGCCATGGCTCACGGGCCCAGCCACTCTGCAGCATGTGGGATCTTCCCGGACCGGGGCACGAACCCGTGTCCCCTGCATCGGCAGGCGGACTCAACCACTGCGCCACCAGGGAAGCCCTGGGTCACACATCTTTAACAGGAAGTGCAGGTGACACTTTCTCAGGAAGTCCTCCCTGATCCTGATATGAACTCACAAGTACACACGTACACACACACACACACACACACACACACACACACACACACACATCAGCACGGACTGGTTGAGATCCCCTCGCTATGTCCCCAGAACACCTATTTTATATCTCTCACTGGGGCTTGTCATACGACATTTATTGTCTGTTTCTTTCACTAAATTGTGACCATCCTAAGTGTAAGAGACCATTTTTTCACCTCTGTATCCACAGGCCAGTCTGGCACAGAGCAAGGACAAAATGAAACAATATGAAGAATATGAATGAATAACTGGATGAATGAATGACAGAGACAGCTTGTGGCTTTGAAGGAAAGAAGTGGCCAGGTGAATTCGAGACTTTTGTGTCCTCCTCTTTGGATATTTGGATTTTGGACTTGGATATGACATTTGAGGGGTCCACTGACCCATTTATAGAGCAGGAGCCCCCTCTCAAGGGGACAGGAGTGCAGAGATGAAGCGACCACCTTATTCGAAGAACATCGACCTCAATTTAACTGAGGCCAAACAAAGAGAGGCCCGCCTCCCTTCAGAGCCCCGGGAACCCCCAGAATATCTGTCATCCCTCATCCCTGTCTTCTGAAGGCTGCGCCTCCCAGCCCATTAGAAATGCTAATCTCCAGCGTGGAGTTGGATTAACTGACCCAGTGGGAGGGGACAAGTCATCTTCCAGTCTTTATTAAGAGTGAAGGCTATACCCGCTCTTGCCCAGCTGCCCCCAAAGGGATGGAATCTGAGGATTCGTTATGGTTCGTCTCATCAAGGCAGCCTCTACCGCACAACACCATATTAGATGGATGCGGGTGGGGGAGCGCCCATTTCAGCCACCCCCTCCCCACTTAATGCATCAGAGCCCATTTGTTTGATGTTGGTTCCTGCTGGAGCACGGACCAGGCAGTGGGCCTCAGAGCAATTTGGAGCCACAGCTGCGGCTCAGCGGCCCAGCTCCCCACCCCCACTCCCACCCCCCTCCCCAGAACTTGCTGCTGATTAGCCCCATACCCCCGATAGAGACGCACAGCTTTGTGTGGACAGGGAACAGTCTGGCAGGGTCCACAAACAGACTCTCAGTTCTGGCTCAGGCTCCGCGGGAACTCATCTTACCCACCCTAAACAGGAACTCTGACCCCTCAGGCTCAAGTAAGAGACCACAGCAGAGGGCGAGCTGTGGCTGGAGGGCAGGGGAGTAGTTCACTCTGAAACAGACAGACAAAATTACTTAGTATATATTTAAAATCACAGTTGCCCTCTAATAGGGCTGAATCCTTTTAAATGGAGGGTCCAGGATTGGTCTGGGTAGGGAGTTTGCAGATAGCAGCAAGAGACTCCCACATAACAGAGGGGAGAGATTGGAGA
This sequence comes from Kogia breviceps, assembly GCF_026419965.1. Lineage (NCBI taxonomy): Eukaryota > Metazoa > Chordata > Mammalia > Artiodactyla > Physeteridae > Kogia > Kogia breviceps. The sequence goes on along the minus strand of NC_081310.1, from coordinate 65,821,276 downwards.
ACTCTGGAGCAATCCAGGGCAAAAGGCACCTGAGGTGCAGAGACAGGCAAAAGGAAGATTAGAGTAGTGGTTTCCAAGTATGGTCCCTAGAACAGCAGCATCCGAATCACCGGGGAATTTATTAAAAATGCAGATTCTTGGGCCCCACCCTGATCTACTGTCTCAGAAACTCTGAAATCTGTGTTTTAACAAACCCTCTAGGTGATTCTGAGGCAGACTGAAGTTTGAGGACCCCTAGACTAGAGGGCCACAATGAGAAGGCTGGGCTCTATGGGATGTGACCCTACCTGGTGCCCCCAAATTGTCAGTCAAATCTACCCAATTGATGAATTAGCTTCGTGTAAGTAGACATTTTATAAAAGCTAGCAAAGTTGGTGAATTCTACATCCAAATTGACTCAGGATGAAACAGAGACCACAGGAGAATGTAGAGGTCAGAGCACAAGACCTCAGGAATTAGCAAAAATTATGGGAGAGACTTTGACTTCCACAGACCATGGAATTGGCAGGCAACTAAGCCATTTATATGTAGATGTCAAAGAGGCAAGAGGGCACCAGCTGGTATTTGGGTCACCGTGCATTTACATTAAGTGACTTAGGAGAAGAGTAACTAATAATGTTGACGCCGGCCAACTGTGCAGAGCAGAGGGCTGTGCACTTTATGCAAATGTTCTCTTAACCTCACACCAGCCCTCTGAGGCAGGTAGCTTTATATCCTGTTACTCATGAGGAAACTGTGGCTCCACATGGCTGAATAACTTGCCCGAAGTAGGTGACAAAGCCAGAACCAGCTGTCAGGTCCGTCTGACTCTGAAACCTCAGCTTTCACTGCTACACTTGGGTATGAATGGGCATCATTGTGAAGAATCAGCCCTGGCGACGTGCTTCAAAGGCTCCGTGCCAGGGAAGCCCCTGCCAGCTCTTCACAGGACCCGGCAACGGTTTATCCCTTCCTGCTCTGCGCTGCTGTAGCAGGACATGTGGGCTCCTGACTCCACCCCAAGAGAGCCCAGGAGAGCTCAGGAGAAGGTTGGGGTGCCATGCAGCCGCTGGTCATGTGACGAGGGGCAGGGAAGCCATGGGTGTCTCATCCTTCTTCAAGTTGGCCTTGAGTACCCAGAAAGAGCCAGGGCTCGGCAGACAGGGCAGTAAGGTCCTAGTTGTGTGACCTTGGTCAAGTTACCTAACCTTGCTTTCCTCAGTTTCTTCATCTATAAAACAGGGGTTATAATTGTAGCTACCTTTTAGGTTGTTGTAAGGGTCAAATTAGTTAAAATATGAGAAATGCCTGATGCATAGTAAGCACTATATAATAATTTGTTAAATTTAGATAAATGAATGAATCCCCTTCTTCTGCCTTCTAGAATGTTCACCCTGACCTTGACTCCTTCCTTCAAAAGTCCTTCCCATCCTTCCAGCCAGGCTCAAACCCCTCCTTTCTTAAGTACCTTGGCCCACAGGTCTGCCTCTCTCCAAGGAGCTTCTCTGGAACTTCCTGCCTCCCCTTCCCCTTGGCCTTCAGCATAAGTGCCCAACTTGTCCCCCCTCTGCCTGGCCAGTCTACAGGCCTCTGGAGGGCAGGACCAGCAACTCATGACTCTGTACCTTTGTGGTACCTCATGCACAGTGGGTGATCCACTGATCTTTAGGACCCAATGGTCCCTGCAGGGTAAGCAGGCCCTCCTTGTATTCAAGCTGTCTGCATTACTGTATTTACTGCCCAGCTACTGGTTTAGATTGTGGGGCATCAACTGGGTTGGGGGTGAGGGGGTGGGGAGGGCGGGGTGAAAGGGAACGGCAGCAGGCAGTTTTTGTCTTCCTAAAAGCAAGTTTACCACATTCCAAGAGGTTGGATGGAAGGGCCAGTGATGAGTAGTGAGAGCTAGAGGTTCATTCTACAGCCCCATTAATTAATTTTCCCAGAGTCCCCTAAGTGCTCTTGTCTCCCTTGAAAGCTTAGGAACCCACTCTCATTTATCAGAAAGGACTGTCCATCTTTCACCCCCTCCCTCCTGCCCCTTCTAGCTCCAGCCTGGATGTTAGGACACAGCACAACCCTCTACCCACCAGACAACCTACGTGGCAAAAGAGGATGAGGCTAGATGTCTGGAAGGCCTGGGTTTGTCCCAAGGGAGAATGACCACAGGACTGACCTCAGCCAATGTCCCCTTGATGAGCTCCCACAGCCCTGGTCCAGATGCAGTTGGATATAGTTACCTCTCTGGGGTCATTGCCCTTGAGATTTAGGAGCCCAATGCCCAAGCTCAGCACAGGAGAAACCACCTCTTCTAGGCCAGAGGTATAAGACTCAGGGCTCCTTCCTGCTCAACACTGACACACCTCTCCCCAGGGAAGGAGAGATTGGCAAAGACCATCATTGATGCAATCAGCTCTTAGGTCCAGAGAAGCAAAAATCTGCCATCCTTCTCCCTCCCAAGGCACAGCAACAACCTCCATGGGAAAGAAAAAAACAAAAAGTCCTTCCTGAACCACATGGGCGTCCTTCCCAGGTTTTCCTCAGGGCTGTGCCCTGGTGTGGCTGAGGTAGTCAAGGCCACAGGCTAACTGCAGGGGATAGAATATGGGCCAGACTGGGTGTGCACAGGGGCCATTGGGGCAGTCTTTAGTTGGCAGGGTCCTTGGAGTCACCCCAACCCCTCTCAGTTATGTGCATGCGGCTTGGACCCACAGAACGTGAGGGCTGGGGTGAGTCCTGGTCCGTCCCCTCATCCCATGGATTCCCCACATCAAACGCTAAATCCAAATTTGGCTCTGTCACACCCCCAGTGAATGCCCCGCCCTTGCCTTCCACATTAGCTCAGGCCTCCTTGGGGAAAGCAGGCTCACATTTCAAATTATGGCCAACCAGACTGCATTTGAAAAGGCTGAAGGTTTTTCAAGGGGAAAAAAAATAAAAATAAAAAATTATATATATATATATATATATATATATATATATATATAAACATAAATAGACTCATTCTACAGACATGTAGAAATAGTTTGGGATTTTCAGCTGCCCTAGACTCCCCCTGGCCCTCTATCTCCCACTAAAGCAGACAGCTGGGAGCTGTGCTGAGTTTGGGAAAGGTGGGGGCAGAAGAGACAATATGATAATTCTCAGGAAACTCGTCTTATCCTAAACTGAGGAATATGTAGGTATAAACTTCATTCCCAGGAGCAGGAAGGCCCCAGACCAGGGCAGAGCCTCTTCACCCCTTTCTTCCCACCCCCAGCTCCCCCAACATCCACCCCTTTCCATTTCTGATTGTCCAGCCCCTCTTCAGAGCTGTCAGGCACACTCTCGCGGGTCCATCAGTGGCTTTTAACGGAGCCCCCGGCTTTCATCCTATTAGTGAGGCCGGGAGTAATTACGACTTCATTAGCCAAATAGGTTCTTGGTTCAGAGACCCCCCGCCACAGAACAAAATACACACCCGCTTCCCTCCATCTGAAGTCCGTCCCCTGGGGTGCCAGCTAACAATGTAGCAGGCTCCAGGGAAACAGGGAAGGGGGAAGAAGCCAGGGACGGCTGGCCAATGGGGAGGAGGCCGGCAGCCCCCCCTCCTCCGGGGCGCATCTGTCAGCTGGCTGACCCCCCGGAGAGATTTTTGACAAGGAAAGGGATGGCACTCCAGCAAATGAGGAGCATGACCCCTTGCATCTGTCTGCTGCCCCTTGCCCTCTGGCCCAACTCGCCTCCCAGTCATGACTGACCATCGGTTGATGGCCAGTTCACTTCCCCGATGGACAGACGGGGCAACTGCCTCCTCTCGGGGGCTCCCTGGCCAATGGCCAGGGAGCCTCCAGAGAGTTGGAGTCCCCAAATCCCCCACCCCCAGTCTCCCATCTATACTTCAGCTGCTGCAGCTCCAGGAACAGGGAAGCAGAGGGTATGCCAGGCAAGGACAAAGCTGTGCCCCAGGACCATCTGTCCGGGGACATTTAGCCAGGCCTGGCCACCAGATCAGGCAGGCAGGCAGGTCCCTGACACCTGAGAGAGATTCCACCGCTCCCCTGTCACTTGTCTGACATCCCAGTGTTAGAAAGTTTTTTGGGGATGGATGGACCTAGAGAAAGAATATCATACTAAGTGAAGTCAGAGAAAGACAAATATGATGTGATATCACTTATATGTGGAAGCTAAAAAATGATACAAATGAAGCTATTTACAAAACAGAAACAGACGCATAGACATAGAAAACAAACTTAAGGTTACCAAAGGGGAAGGGTGGGGAGGGATAAAATCAGGAGTATGGTATTAACAGATACACACTGCTATATACGAAATAGATAAACAACAAGGATTTACTGTATAGCACAGGGAACTATATTCAATATCTTATAATAACCTATAATGGAAAATACTCTGGAATATATATATATATATATATATATATATCTGAAACTAACACGATATTGTACACCTGAAACTGACAAAATATTGTAAATCAGCTATACTTCAATTTTTTAAAAAAGAACAAAAAAAGAAAGAAGGAGTTTTCTTTGGGTCTAAATTAGCTCCACGTTGCAATTAAAACCATCCCCACTTAGGAAATTGCTTATCATCCTTCTCTTTTCCTGTTCTTTTAATAGGTTTAGAAGCATGGAGTCTAATCCTCCTGCCTCTAAGCTGGACCCAGCGAACCTGCTCTAGTCTGACCCTTCCTCAGTTACTCCCAGACTCATGGTTTTAGTCACAGTCCCCTCCCCGTCCCAGGTAAGCATCCAGGATGAGGCCACACCAGCTCGGGCCACTCCTGCTGCCCCACTCTCTACCAGGAGAAAGTGCAGGCTCCCTGCAGACCCTCAGGCACATGCCTCTTTGTCCATGAAGCTTCCAGAGAGCGCTGGCTGCTGCTTCTGGGGGCTTTGCAAGTAACAGCTGGTGAATTCTCATTCCTGCTGAGGGCCCCTCTGTTTGGATCCTCAGCCGGCAAGACACCGTCTGCTGAGGCTGGACCCAGAGACGGGAGGATAGATGAGATGACCTCCAAACAGCCCTGCCACTTACCAGACTCCAAGCTACATGTACCCTGGCCCTGAATCTGACCTGACCCTGTTCTGCCCCCAGGCCCCACGCTCTGCCTCAGCCCTCCCTCTCCCTAATCCCAATCCACAAGCAGCCCAGAAGCCAGGCAGGAGGACCCCTGCTCTGTGCCCTTCCAAGGAAAGGGAGTCCCCAGAGGCCAGCCCAGCTGTACACACTGTGCTGCTGCTTGTGTTCCCTGAAAGCAACTGTCCTTTTGTTAATTCTGCAATTTCCCAAAGTGCCAGGAGCATCTCATCTGACAGTCACAGCATCTGTTCTTCTCACTCTCCAGAAGGCTGGGTGGGAGCAGCGCCAGCCCCTTCCCTGGGGCTCCTCCTGCCTCACGTTCCTTCTGCCAATTTGGACACCCTGATCACCTGGTCCCCTGGGAGCACCTCCAGTTCCTCTACATCCCTGGTCCTGGCACCCCTCCCTACGACCTCAGCTGGCAGCCTTGAATAATAATAATAATAACCATCTCCCCTTCTGAAACCAAGTTCACTTGCCCAAGCAGGTAGGCACCTGTCCTGTTCCTTAGGGGGCTATAGGGGAAGAGGCTATTCTTTCATTGGAGGCCCACCCAGACCCCTAACAGGTACAGGAGACTCAGGGGGCCAAGAAGAAAGCTGGCCTGCCCACTGCCCCCTTCCCTATACACACAGTCCTTGGACTGCTGAGTTCCAGGGCAGTGGAAGTTCTGGTTGGGCCCTCAATCCAGAAGACCTACCAGGAATCTGTTCCGCTCAGGATTTCCCAACCTCGGCACTGCTGACGTTTGGGGCTAGGTAATTCTTAGTTGTGTGGCTGCCTAATGTTTAATAGGCTATTGAGCAGCATCCCTGACCTCTACCCGCTAGATGCCTAACACACATTCCACCCCCCCACCCCCCCACACCCATCGTGATAATGAAAAATATCTCCAGACATCGCCAAATGTCCCCTGGTTGAGAACCACTGAGCCAAGGCAAGAAAGAAAACTGACACCTGAGCATCAGTGACTGACACCCCCCACGTTTCTGATTCCCAGGCTCCAGGTGACAAAGGGATGGCTCAAACTAGGCACTGGCAAACATTTTCTGTAAAGGGCCAGATAGTAAATAATTTCCGCTTTGCAGACCATATAGCCTCTGTGGCAAGTATGCCACTGCCAGTGAAGCCTGAAAGTGGCCAGAAATACACAAATGAACAAGTGTGACTGTGTTCCAATAAATCTTTATTTATGAACATTGACATTTGAATTTCATATTCTTTTGTCAAGTGTCACAAAACTTTTTTCTTTTTTTTCCCCAACTATTTGAAACTTTGAAACACATGCAAGGATCTCAGAGGGATCACAACACCAGGACATCCAGGTTGGGGAGGGAGGTAGCCAAACGTGGCCCAGCATGCTCTCTTCTGCCCCATCCTGAACCCCAGAGTAGAATGGATGACCCACCAATCAAGCCATTTAACAAATATATATTGAGCACCAGATACTGTGCTGAGGGTACAAAGGTATAAGACACAGGGTGAGACACCCTATCCCCATACAGATTAGTGAGAGGGTTGCCTATGAAGTGACAAGGACGCTGAAGAGGGCCACCTAGTGCCCGAGAGAGTGGGGGCAGATTAGGCTTCCTGGAGGTGGGACCTCTGGGCCAATCCTTGAGAGCAAGGAGGACTTAGCCAGGTATACCTCAGGGAGAAAGATAACAATTTCGAACAAGGAACAACACTAAAAGAGTGAAATGAGAGAGTCCAGCCCCTTCCAAAAAGGGCAGGCTGGTCAATATGCCTTGAGTGAGCTGGGGATATGCAAGACAAGGGCTGAGCTAAAGAGGGGCCAGATGACAATAGCCCGTGTGTCACAGGAAGGAGCCTGCCATCAACCTGGAGGCAAGAGAAGCTGAAGAATTTTTAGCAGGAGAGTGGCATGATCTGATTTGCATTTTCGGAAGCTCCCTCCTACTGCAGTCTGGAGGGTGAATGGGAGGGGCCAAGACTGGAAACCGAAAGCCTGCGAGGACAAATGGTAAGAATTCAGGTGAAAATGGGTGAGGGTCAGAGCTAAGACTGGGAGGGAGGCTGGGGGGGCGGGCAGGCCATGTATAGGAGAGGCCCTTGGGAGGCAAAGTGGGAGGCCTGAGTGGTTGACAAGACACAGGAGTGAGGGTGAGGGAGGGAGAAGTCACAGAGGATGTGAAGGTCAGGGGGGTGCATTCATGGGACAGGGAACCCAGGAGGATAAGCAGGTGGACAGGGCAAAGAGAGATGTATCAACCAGGGCTCTCCCAAGAAACAAAACAAGTAAGATGTGTGTGCACAGGTGCATGTGTATGTACATATAGACACACACACACACACACACACATACACATATGATTTATTTCAAGGGATTGACTTACATAATTGCGGGGGCTGGCAAGTCTGTTTTCTGTAGGCAAGCTGGCAGGCTGGAAACTCTGGTAAGAGCTGATGCTGCAGTTTGAGGGCAGAATTTCTTCTTCCTCAGGAAAACCTCAGTTGTGCTTTTCAGGCCCTTCAACTGACTGGATGAAGCCCTCGCACATTATGGAGGGCAACCTCTTTACTTAAAGTCAACTGATGGTGGATGTTAACCACATCTACAAAATACCTTCTCAGCAACACCTAGATCAGTGTTTGGTTAGACAACTGGGTACTGTAGCCTAGCCAAGTTGACACACAAAACTGACCATCATGGGGGTGGGGACAGGGGGTTCGTCCCACCTAGAGATGTGAGAGGCCCACGGGCACCCAAGTGAAGACTTCTGGCTGGCCGACGCAGGTCTGAGCCCAAGGATGCTTCCAGGTCCCTGTCACTTCTCCTCTGACAGTGTCTGACTAGCCCGGGTCCCCACCTCCAGGTCTGCGTCTGCTCTAGGCCTTCCACCCTCCCCACCACCCCAAAGTGAACTTCCCAAAGCATACATCTCAGCCTGTCTCTTGCCGGCTCAGACCCCTCTGACCACCCCCCCTGTTCTCAGATAAAGCCCCTGCAGGGCTCATAAGGCTCCTCAGGGACTGACCACAGTCTACTCCTCCGGCCTCACCTGTTCCTTGTTCCTTCAACTCCAGACATGCTGACCAACTCCCGCCCCAAACTCACTTGCTGCTCTGCTGTGCTACCTCCAGGAACCACGCCCTCCTTGCCCCTCCCAGCCCATGCCTCATACAGCTGACCTATCTGGTGAGCTCAGTCTTCCTTCAGGACTCAATTACAATGTTTTCTCTGTTCCTGAGCCTCACTAGGCCAAGGCAGGTACCCCGCCATGATACTTTGTGCAAGCTTGGATTACAGCACTCACCGGAATGTATTTTAATGATTTTTCGTGTCATCTCACCATCACACTGTGAGCTCAAGGGTTCATACTATGTCTTATTCTCCTCAGTGTCCCCAGCACTCAGTATGGTGCTTGGTACAAGAGGTACTAAATATTTGCTTGTTAAACGGATGGATGGATGAAAGGACGGATGTGGCTGGGTGCATGGATACAACAGTTTTCTAGGAACTTCTGGCTATTGCTGACTGGGCACTTCTCTTGTTCCAGGCACTGTTCTAGGAACTTTAAGTCCAGAATCAGTCCAGGTTCTTGGTTGCAGGCAGCAGAAGCAGACTTTGACTGTCATAAGCAAAAAGGAAATTCACCAGAAGGTTATCAGATGGATCACAGAATCAGAGGAGGCTACAGAAGCCAACTCAGAAACGGACAGAAACTGAGGGAGGCTAGCCAGCAGAGACACATGGAGGTCACATCTCAGGAACAGCCTGATCAGCATGCCACCGCTGACGTCGCCCACACTGGACACTCCCTCCAAGGGTGCCAGAACCTTGAGATGCCCACTGCCGCCTCCGCTGCTGTCCAACATGTGTACCTCACCTCGTGCGATCCACACAGCCCTTTGAGGCAGGTAATCTCACCTCCATTTTACAGACAAGGAAGCTGAGACTTAGAGAAGCCTAAGGTCGCCAGCCAATCAACAGAGCGGGTTGGGGTTGGAATCAATAGCTGTCAGATGCCAAAGCCCGTTGCCATCCACTCCGCTCTGCACTGTCTCCTTCAAGGAGCACCACCCACTGTTCTTTTTTTTTTTTTTTTTTTTTTTTTTTTTTGCGGTATGCGGGCCTCTCACTGTTGTGGCCTCTCCCGTTGCGGAGCACAGGCTCCGGACGCGCAGGCCTAGCGGCCATGGCTCACGGGCTTAGTTGCTCCGCGGCATGTGGGATCTTCCCAGACCAGGGCACGAACCCGTGTCTCCTGCATCGGCAGGCGGATTCTCAACCACTGCGCCACCAGGGAAGCCCCCACTGTTCTTATATACATGCAGTTCCCTGGACAGTGCTACACAGCAGCCCTGAAATTCCAATGTGCTAGCTTTTTTGTAACTGTATTTGGGGTATGTTTTTGGCCCTGACAACGTCAGCACAAGAAGGCTGAGTAGAGAGAGGGTCTGTGCCCTGACGTGGGCTGATTGAAGCTGTTTCCAGGAGGTTATACATCAGCCATCCAGGGATGCTGGAAAACAGGGGCCTGGCCTGAGGCTCAGGGAGGCCTGCAGAATCTGGCCAAGGACTCCTAGTGTCCTCACCTGCCTCTTCCGTGCTCCCAGGCTGCACATTAGCCACCCAGGGCAGGCTTTGACAAGAACACTCAGAGGCCCCTGCTCGGCAGCCCCGCCACATCCAGGGTCACAGTTTGGCTTTGCCAGAAGATTCCCCCACCAAGGATGTCCTCCTCAGACCCAGATGTCCTGGAGAGGCAGGGAACCCAAGCACCCAATCCTAGTCCCAGCTCCACCTCCACCTCCACCACTCTGTGACCTTGGCCCAACCTTTCTGGGCTTCAGTTTCCCTATGACTCAATCCTTTCTCTGCTGCCCCTGCCCTCCCACCTTCCCACCTCCCACACTGGCCAAATTGTTCATAGAAAAAGATCTCAGTGTTCTTTGAGCTCTTCGGAGAGACCACATAAATGCAGGGCATTATTAGCACCATTACTATTAAATATTAATAATGACATTAGCATTGTCTATTATAAGCCTGAAAGGAAGCTCCGGGAGCCCTGGGTTGAAAGGGCTAAGAGAATAATTAGGCCCCTCCGGGCCGCAGACCCCTTCAGGCCCTCAAGCAAAATTAGGAAGGCAAATGTGAATGCAGTAGTGAGATTTCCAGCCCCCAGGGGGCTCAGTTCAACTTGGCTCCTCCTAGACCTGCACAGATCATGAGATTTCCAGTCCCCAACACCCCCATGCCAGGAATGCATTCCCCACCTCAGCTCTGTCCATCCAGGCCCAATTCAAGATGCACCCCACCCCACCCCCACTGATGGAAACCTTCACCCACCTCCTAGCTCCCTCTCTCCCCCAACCTGAACTGTCACAGCGGTTGTTCTCCACCATTCATTCACCAGTCAACAAATAGTTATTTGAGCCTCTACTAGGCACCAGTCGCTATATTAAGCCCGGGGCGGGGGCGGGGGGAAGAGACATTAACGAGATAAGCTCTGCCTTCAGAGACTGCAGTCGAGGGAATTACAACCAGTATTTTGCATGGCACTTGTTCATACAAAAACTGCTTTTAAAATCATGTTTTATCCACATGTCCTTACAACTATTCTAAGTAGGAATAGGATTATTCCCATTTTACTGATGAGGAACTGGATTCTCAGAGCAACGACGTGTCCTTCAGTGACCTGCCATTGTCATCCAGCTGGGAGTGACAGAGCAGAGTCCAGCTCTCTTGAATGTGAGTCCAGAGCCACCCAACCCTCAAAGTGGAGAAGGGCTCAGCCTCATAGGTGCCCACCCTCATTACAGATGGGGAAGCTGAATCTTAAAAGGGTCCAAAGGGAAGTAGTGACGTTTATTGAGCACCTACTATGTGCTTAATTCAAAGCTCACACCAACTCACCGAGGTTTGTGTCTTAATCCCCATTTTCCAAATGGGGAACCTGGGGCTCTGAGGAGGTAAGTGGCTTGCCCAGGGCCACGCAGCCCAGAACTAGAAAGACTATGTGTCAAGCTGGTCCGGTTTCAGAGTTTTGCCCAACCTGCCTGTCACTATTCCCCAAAGCTGTGGATGGACCGTCCTGTTACCGCCATCAGACTGCTTCCAGAAAGGTTACAGGCACACTGAAGGCAGACCACATCCTGTGGCTCTCAAATCCCCCACTGTTCTAGGCAGAGACACGGCTGCATAAACACATAATCACTCCTGGGAGCTCTAGAAAAGGTCTGAAGCCTGAGGTAAAGAAACTGGCGGGGGGCGGGGGGCCAGGAAGGGCTATGTGAGGCTTGGCACTGACGAGGGAGGAGATCAACACCGTCAGGGTCCTGGGGCCTGGCAAGGTCTCAGCTCCTCTCCGCTGGTCCCCTAGGGCTGGCCCGAGGCCCCTCTTTGACCACTGGAGATCCACTGGTAGGGCCTCCGGAGGAAGGAGCAGATGGTCTGGGCAGGGTTGGGTGGCCCTCAGGATGCCTTCTGGGACCCCCCGCTCTGGGATCACCACATGCTTACAGGCAGATCAGTGACCCGTTAGATGAGCTGCCTGATCATCTTCGGATGGCCCTTCTCTGCCCCATCTGGATGTCTGTGGAAACTCAACTTGGAGATGAGGTGTCCTGCTCTAGACAACAGGGAGATACACTGATTAGTCACAGAAAGGAGAGGGGTCCCTTCCAGTCAACTGTGCTGAGGATTCTGGGATCTGACAGGCACCAAAAAAGAGTGAACTGTCCTGTCCCCTGCTTTGCCCACCTGAGAAGGGCAGGTGATGGGGGGCTGGAGCCAGACCAGCAGTCTCTGCTTCTCCACTTGTTTACTTTGAGCAGGTTCCTTAATCTCTCTGAGCCTCATCTGTAAAGTGAGCATAATAATAACAACACATATCCCCTTGGGTGGATAATTCAGGTAAAGCACTTAGTACGGTTCCTGGCACGTTGGAGACACTCAAGTTATTATTAATAATTTATACAATAATTAATAATATTATAAAATATTTTTGTCATTATCAAACTAATGGAACCACAAGCAAAACTCAGCCTGGGGCTTCCCTGGTGGCGCAGTGGTTGAGAGTCCACCTGCCGATGCAGGGGACACGGGTTTTTGCCCCGGTCCGGGAAGATCCCACATGCCGCGGAGCGGCTGGGCCCGTGAGCCATGGCCGCTGAGCCTGCACGTCCGGAGCCTGTGCTTCGCAACGGGAGAGGCCACAGCAGTGAGAGGCCCGCGTACCGCAAAAAAAAAACAAAAAAAAAAAAAAACAAAAACTCAGCCTGGACCCCCAAATGCTCAGCCCACTCTCTTGTCAGAAATAGAAGCACCGTAGAGGCCAGCAATGAGGAGCCTCCCAAACCCCCCAGATCCATCTGAGATGAAACTTTGGGAAATGTTTCCCCAAACCCAGTCCTAGGCTTAGTTAGCACTCGTGTTTTCACTTACTGTGGTTGCTGGAGCCCACCTGGGCAGGGCAGGGCAGGGCAGGCAGGTTGCAGAGGGATCTGAGAGCATCTGAGAGACCCCAGCCACCTGTGTCATTGGGACAGGAACTGTGGCCTCCCCAAGGACCCAGCTCCCACCACAAGGGCAGCAGCTGTCCTAAAACAGAGTCACAAAGACAGCAGTGTCAATCTAAAGCAATCCTCCTTGCATGCATTTCCAGACCCTTGGCCCCTGAGTCAGCCAATGGCTGGTCCGTCAGTCCCAGGGCAGCAGCTGAGCCATCCCCTCTTGGCAGCCATTTCTGCTTGGAGAGAACTCGAAGCCCTCTCCTCAGAGCCTGGGCTGAGCTGGGCGGGGTCAGAGGGCAGGGCCCACCTCAGGAGCTCGGGGTCAACGTGCCAGCCCCAGGAATACAGACAGACAGACAAGGACAATGTGGGCAGAGACAGAAAAAGGAAGGACATCCTGGAAGGAACTTGCACAGCAGCAGTCCAAGTTATCCAAGAGGCGTGGCTCACACAGTCTCGATCAGGAACAATGAAGACTATCTCCCGAGTTGGGAAAGCTCTATGCAGGGGCGGCAGGAGGACCGGAGCGGAGAACATATGGGACCTGGGCAGGCATTCAGGCCTTGGAGGCTGCGCAGCAGACCCTCCTCCACAACACACATCCTTCTCCCTTTCCAGTTCCTTCTCTCTGGGCCAAGGTCTGTCCCAAGCCCCTGTGACCCCCTCCACTCAGGAAGACAAAGAGCCATGTTCCAGGCTTGACAGGTATGCTTATTGAAAACTCTGATGCTGGCCTGGCCCTGCCAGCTGTTTCTAGCATCTGGACCACTCACCAGTCTTGTCTGTGCGAGCTGGACAGCAGGTGGACCAGAGGGGGGTGAGAGAACAGTGACAGCCTGACGGGGCCCACTGCCACCACAGATGGCTTGTCCCTCCTCCTCCAGGCCCCAGCCTTCCTGGGCACACCTGCCACATGACAGGAGCAGAGCAGGAGAGATGTGTCACTCACCTGGGTGAGCACCTAGAATCTCAGAGCTGGCAGGGGCCTTGGCCATCTTTAACCCCTTCGCGTTACAAGTGAGGCTCAGAGAGGACAGAGCACTTAACCTAGAACACACAGCCAGTCACTAGCAGAGCCCAGACTACCTTTCAGACATTCAGACCCCCAATCTAGTGGGCTTTTCGTGACAATACACAGCTGGCTGATTGAAAATGGGCTTGGATCCATATGCACTGAAGTGAAAAGGTGCCCAAGATCTATTATATAATTTTAAAATATTTTGCAGGGCTTCCCTGGTGGCGCAGTGGTTGAGAGTCCGCCTGCCGATGCAGGGGACACGGGTTCGTGCCCCAGTCCGGGAAGATCCCACATGCCGCAGAGCGGCTGGGCCCGTGAGCCATGGCCGCTGAGCCTGCGCGTCCGGAGCCTGTCCTCCGCAACGGGAGAGGCCACAACAGTGAGAGGCCCGCGTACCAAAAAAAAAAAAAAAAGAAAGAAATTTTGCAACTCATGATGTATTGTGTGATCCATTTGCATAAAATAATACTAATAACCCATGAAATTATATACATGAAAATAATAAACCTGGAGGCATGTGATTTAAATTTGTTAAGGTACTTTCACTATCTATTTTTAAATTTCCTCTAATGTTCGGATATTTTGACCATGAGCCCGTGATACTTTTATAAGCAAGGGAAACAATAAAAATAAACACGTAAGGTGGGCAACGGAGGCAGCCCTCCACCCCACTTGCTTTGCACTACTAACTGGGGATTTATGATTTGCAGCCCTTCCTCTAATAGGGGACTTCTGGAGGAAACAAGGAGTTTGCCTCCATAGGTCTCTAGGGTTTGAGGATAGGAGCCACTTTCTTTTGCCTCCTTACCGCACCCATCTCCAGCCCTTCCATTCTGGGCTGGGCAGGGAAGGTGGGGGCAGGCAGGCCAGACAGCGCCAGGAGCTGAGCTGCCCATGCATTATGGAAGACGCGGGTGCCTGGCTCGCTCCCTAGCCCTTAAATGACAGCAAATGAGGTAAAGCCAGGAGGGTGGGGACAGGAAGGGGGTGGGAGGGGGACAGAAGGGAGCCGTCTCCAGGGCCCCGAAGCGAGCGTTGGCTGAGGACGGGAGCCAGCCAGTGAGCGGAGCCTGGGAGAGGGAGGAGCACATCTTGATGCAGAGATGCTGCAGTGGCTCCAGCACGCGCACACGCACACACACACACACACACACACACACACACACACACACACGCACACACGCCCTCACCCGCCACCGCCACTGCCGCTGCATCAGGACAGCAGGGATCAGCTGAGGCTGAGGTGAGTCGGGAGGAGAGGAGGGCGGCCCAGGGGGCTATGAGCAGCGTCCACCTACCTCAGCCAACACCCTTCTTTCACCCCAGGTAGGTGACAACTGCTTTTGTCTCCTCTAGTCCTGGGGCTTCCCAGGGCGCTGCTGTAGACAGGGGCTCCGCGTTCAGTTTCCTGGCAACTTGGGAGGGGGCAGGGACAGAGCAAGGAACCCCAGCTGGCTGTCAGGGGTCAGTCTGACCTCTCACCCCAGCCCCCCAGGGGCCACCAGGACTGGAGATGCCCTCCGCCCTACGTGGGTGGCATCCTTCGGGGCCCTAGGCAGCCAAGCCTGGCCCGGAAGCTGGGCCCCAGCAGTGTGTCCAGGAATTCAAGCCACAGGCTGGAAGCAACAACTGCCTCTGGAGAGGGCAGAGGCTATGGGCCTGCCCTGCACCCCTGGTCCAGGGCTTGACCGTCCATGAGGCCAAGGCCCAGACCCTGACCTGCCCCCAGATATCCTTGGATGGAATTGAGCCTGACTGCCCCGACTTGAGCCCCCTGAGGCTGCCTGTGCAGGGTGACCTCTTTGCAAAGTCTTGCTTCTGTTTGACAGAGGGGAAGGCTGTGGGAGACAAGGAGAGACTGGAGCACAAGTTTGGGCAAAGCCCTGTCCTGGAGCGGGGACATAGGGAGGAGAAACTGAGGCAAGTCACATCCCTTCCCCCTCCCCAACCTTATCTTCTCCTCGGATCGCTCCCCCTCATCCTCACGGGTGGGAAGAAAGGATTTGCAGAAGTTTGGCTTTCCAGTGGGGAAAGGGGCTAGGCTAGAAGGGGCAGGGGCACCGTTTAGGGGGTCTAGAAAGAGAGGGCAATCCTTCTGACAGCAGCATGGGGCTTACATAATAGCCAGAGGTTGGGGAAGCAGCCCCAGCCAGTGTCCAGAGATGAACCCCATCACCTTCTCCAGGAGGGATTCTCAGGTCTGGGAGGCAAGGAAGGGGGTGAGCTGAGACAGTGCCTGTGGAAGGAGAGGGTCCTGACCCTACACAGGGACAAAGACAGGGACCCTTCAGCCACAGAGCACTGGGGGCTGAGCCTGTGTCCCAGGAGGAAAAGTTGTCAGTCAAGGTTGTTTGGAGGTTTGGGAATCTAGACACACCAGGATGGAGTGAGCTGTGAGTACCGATGGCCCCTGGCCTGGAGAAAGGCAGGTTTTTTAGCCCCCAGGTTTCCCGCCCTTAACTTCCCCCACTTCATGTCCAGCCCGCAAGTGGTCAGACTCTTATCACCCTTTCCTTTCAGCCTGACCCCCCAAGGCCCCAAACTCCCTTCCCAGTGCAGCTGGCATCCTTTACCTTCTGCTCAAAGGTATGCAGGAGGAGAAAGAGCCCAAATAACCCAGGAGGTCAGTGATCTGACCTCATCCGGGGCAACAGCCTCAGGCTCCTCTCCCAATCTCCTGGCCAGAGAGCCCCTACCTCCACTCAGCCTCTGAGTCCCCACCTCCCAGTTGCACTCAGAGGGACCAGACGGAGCCACCGGAGATCAAGGGCAGCAAAGGGTGGGCCACCTGTGGGAGAGGCTGGAGGTGGAGCAGGGAGATGGTGCCCTGATTCCTGTCCTCGGGGGGAGGGAGTTCTGCCCTTAGACACAGCAGCATCCAAGCCCTTCCCCAGGGTGCCCCACAGTTAACCCCTTCTAGCCAGGCTGCAGGACCACTCAAGGAAGGCTTTGACCACAAGGTCAAAGTTCCTTCTAATTTCCCATGAGATCTATCAGGAGTCGCCAGCCAGCAAGAGGGAGGTGGGAGGTGAGACAGACAAGGAGGGGCCACAGAGCCCATGGCATCAAAGTCACCCAAGATCCACCTGTCCTTCTGGGGCTCACCATGAGCAGTGAGGGAAGCAGGGGCACACTGCTCTAGGAAAGGTGTCCCCTGCTCTCTCTCTCTTATTCCCCGCCCGTCTTCTATGCCCCACCCGGCCAAGCTCTGTCCTCACACTCCCTTCCTGGTCGAATGCACTCCTCCACCTACCCCGCACCGTTCCCCCTGCCAGATTTCACTCCTTATGCAACTCCATTCCAGCACCTTCTCTGCCAGCAGTTGTTCAAATAGAGACACGTGTGGGATGGGCCTCTGAAGAAGTGTGCTCAACGGGATGGTGGCACACATTGTCTCTGACCGACTGACCAGACTTGCTCCTCAGGAGTAAGTACAAAGAAGGAGGTGCCCCCAAGGTATCCTCTGTGACTTTAAGGCCATCAGGGAAGCAATACCTTTGGGGTGGTTTGGAGAATGCACTGTGCCCCACCTCCCAGAAACATCCTCAGCCAAATGTTTATGAGAGAGCTTATCTACACACATTTATGCCTGAGGTTGCAACCACAGGGATGAGGATTGATACACAGGGAAAGAAGAACTAGAGCGAAAGATATGCCGGTGAAGCAGGAGGGATTGAAGCTAGACTGCAGGAGACATTTCCTCCTTCCTGCCAGGAAGATGTGCCATGAGGAAGTAGGGCAACCTCCTTTCCAATGACTCTACAAGGGTGTGGAGAACTGGAGTCTGTCCAAGCTTAGAGACAGTCCTGCCTAGAAGTAGAGGTTGGGCTAGGTGACCTGTTAATTTCTCCCAGCTTCAGGTTATCCTCTTGCAAGTGGTACAGGGGGAGGTGACTCAGGAATCCATAAGAAGACAGACATCCTTTTCTCTCCCTCCTGCACGCTGGCCACCTCTCAACCTTCTAGACCTCCCTAATCTAGATCAAACCCCACAGGACTTTGATAACTTGGAACATTCATGGGAATTTCCATGGTTTCTATACCCCAATGTTAACTGTCCTGGAGTAAAGAAGTACTTCCATGGGTTTAATGAGTTCTCTTGATACAAAAATGAGCCCTTGTTTCCTTGTTTACCCAGAGAGGATGCAAACAAAAGCAACAGTGTGCGACATTCTCACCCCAAACTGAACACACTCCATCCCAGAACACGTGCAAACCCAAGTGCACCTCGGCGTCTTTATCTGATGAGCCCCAACCCACACTAGGGGCACCCATCCACATGAAACCTGCTGGGTCTCCTCCAGCCCAGCCCACATCCTCCCAATGTCCACCGACCTCATAGACCAAAAGGCTCCCCGGCCCTGGCTCTGGCTGAAGGGTGGCCTTCCTGTGGTGCAGCCCAACAGGTGCAGTTAATCTGGGCCCTAGAGTGGAAACTAGCCTGAGGGGAGGAGGAAGTTCAAACCCACCTCGACCAGGCTTGGTTCTGAACCGGCCTGTCCAGGAATTAGAGGGAGTCACCTCTCAGCAGAGATGAGGGGACATGCAAAATTGCTCCACTAATTTCTTCCCGATTTGGATCTTCTGAACCAAGTTGAAACAATTGCTCCTGCGCTTGATGTCTCAAAAGGCCTCCTCACTCGTCTGCCCCCAGACCCTACACGGAGTAGGCAGGCAAGTAGGCAAACCTCGAGTCTGGGTGCTACTTGCCCACCCCCAGGTCCTCCCAGGAGAATGCAAGGCTCTCCCCTTCTGCCCACTCCCCACCTTGAGGGGTCTCTTCAGTGAAGAGGGTGAGGACAGAAGGGCCAGAGACTCCCGGCTGCAGCTCAAGGGCCGGACTTCCCCGGCCCCATGCCGAAAGCTCAGGCAAACCCATGAGCCTGGGCGTCACAGCCCTCCCCAGAGGGCACGGCAGTGCCAGGGCTGGGGCCTCAGGGAACCAGCTGCGAATACAAAGAGCCTGCAGAGAACACCGAGGGGTGGGAAGAGAGGGGGCACACAGAACAGGCTGGGGAGGGACCCAGCTGCAAGGCTGCCCTGTCACCAAGCAGTCCCTGTCCCCCGTTGGGGACTGAGAAGGTCTCTATCCCACCCAAATATGCCCGAAGGACCTCCTCCAGCTCAGGGCACCAGCCCCGCCCGCACCGAGGCCTCTCTACTCCAGTCCTCTTCCTGCCAGCTCCTGTCACCAGGCACGCAGGTCCACCAGGCCACTGAAGACACCCCATCCTCCCAGGGGGTGTGGGCATGGCTCAGACCTTCCTGGAAGACAGTGTTCCCGTCCCCGGTGGCAATTCCTTTCGTAGGTAGAGTCCCCCTCCCATCGTACACCCCACAGGCAGGAGGCACGGTGGCTGAGGAGAAGCCCGCGTGGGGGTCTGAGCCAGGTGCTCTCCTGAACACTTGGTGTCTGGGCGTGTCTCTGTGTGTCCTTGTGCCTTGTCGGGAACGGCATGCCTGCCGGTGCTGGCCCAGGCCCGCCACGCCCATGGGGTACAGCCCGGGGAGACTGTGGGAGACTCTCAGCGTTCTCGACACACGTGAGCCTGGCCCGAATGTCGCGACTGTGTGCAAGTGAGCCCGACTCACAGCCGGGCACAGTGTCTGTCCACACGCTTGTGTGTCCCTCGGTGCGCTGGGGTCCATGCTCGAGGCCCCTGAGGGCTCTCAGTGATGAGCTCTGATCTTTCCCAAGCGCTTACTATGGGCTAGGAATTGTGCTGACCTCACAGGGGTCCCGGGAGGTGGGTACCACCCCTCTCATCCCCATTTTGCAGATGGAGACTGAGGCTCAGAGAGGTTAAGTAATGAACGTAACAACTGGGGTGACGCTGGTTAGTTATACTAAGGTTACACTGGCTAGTAAGTGTCAGGCCTGTCAACGCAAGATCCCACCCCACTAAGCCAGTGTGCTGTGCAGCTAGGTGGAGCACGGTGGGGACCCGAGGGGCTCCTGTAATACCTGTCAGCTTATAACAAGTCACTTAGTCTCTGCCCTCAAATGGGCTCCAAACTCCTTCTTTTCCTACCAACACCCATCCCAAAGCTGCTCAAATCTCCATTGTCCAGGGGGAAGGAGAGACAGGCTTGGGGCCAGGAGCTCAGTACCCCAGGGGAAAGCAGTTGGGTGGAGTATGTCTTTCATTTTCCGACTGCCTCTGTGCAAGGGTCCACAGCCCAGCAAACCCTGGAGTCCAGCTCACAGCCTTCCATCCCCAGCTGTCTTCCAGGCCCTTTGTCTCCTGGGCCCAGCAATTCGGCCAGCTCCCCCTGGTATCCCGGAACCCCAAGCAGCCTATGAGCCCCTCACGTTCTCCCAGGACCTGCCCTGAATGGTGACAGCCTGTGTCTGCCTGTGCCAGCCTGTGCCTGCACCCCTGCACCAGGGCAGCTGGCCGGGTCCAGGCTTGGCTGGCTCAGGGTCCACAGGGCCAGCTCTAGGCCTGGCATAGCTCCACTCCGGCCTTGGTCTTGACAAAAAGGCCTCCTCCATCCTGGGTATTCTAGTATGTGTCACAGGGCAGATGGTATGGGGAGACGACTGGCCCATGAAGCTCGTGAGCACATCCCCCGCTGCACTCAGCTGGGCAGGGAGCTCAGCAAAGGTGGTGTTTTTATTCCTGCCTCCCCAGCACTTAGCACAATGCCTGGCACATGGTGTTAAATACACAATGGGAGTGGACGTGGGGCAAGACTGGATGCCAACTGCCTCGTGTCATGGGGGGGAAATAAGCTCCAAAATTTGACCCAGGCTCTGGGGGGGTGGGGATGTGCGTTCACACAAGGCCTTAGCACACAGTGGCCTTGGCTCAATGTACATCTGATTGGGTTGATCAGCCTCTAATGCTCCCCGAGGGCAACCCTAGGTGCTTCCTGGTACCAGCCCCTCCCTGACCCATGTCTCCTCTGAGGCTGCAGGTCTCAGGCCCCGGGGGGTGCCCAGGGCCCTTGAGCCCAGAGGTGACTGATAAAAGTCTGGATTAAATTGAAGTTTAGGATGAGCAGAGGCATTGTAGTATCCATGATGTATGGTAATTACCTATGGTAAGAGAGATAACAGATAATTCTGACCACTGTTGGGTGGAGGTGAATGATCCAGGGTGCAGGGCTCCTGGTAGATCAACGGGAAACAAGGCAGGGCTGGGACACAAGACACAGACACACACACACACACACACACAGAGGCATATATTCAATACACAAAGACCAGATATATGCATACACAGACACACGCATATACACAGACACAAGACCAGACCACACATGTACACAGGGACATAGAGAGAACACACAGATACGCACAAACATTACATACATGCGTACACACGCATACCCACCCCACTCTCTCCAGCACTGCCGGTGGGCAATAGCAGACGGGCAGCAGCAGACTCGTCCCCGGAGTCTCCAGTCCCGGCCACAGATCCCTGCCCGTCTGTTTCTGCTTTGCTCGGACACACTCAGGATAAGTGCCTGTCTCCCCGAGCCCACACCCTACCCCCTCGCTGAGCTCTCGAGACTGGCAGACAGACAAAGGGCAGGAAGCAAACGATGACTGAGCACCTTCTCTGTGCCAGACTCCGGACGGGGCACACCTGTGCCAAAGGGGCGTTTTCAAACTCTTCGGAGCTGTGGAAACCTTTGTGTAAAGGGAACCTCGGAGGGAAGTCCAGCAGATAAAGCAAGTATAAGTGGAGTTGCTCTGGGTGAAGTGGGGAGGGGTCCTGGTGCCCCATCTTCTCTCCACACCCCTATTCCCACCGCTACCCCAAGGCAAGTCCAAACAGCCCCAAGACTGCCTCTGCAGGGCACTCTGTACCTCATTCAACGCTCAGAATACTCAGCGCTGCAAAGGAAGTGTTACGATCTCCACTTCGCAGATGAGAAAACTGAGGTCCACCAGGGGAGATAACTTGTCCAAGCTCCCAACACTGTTAGGAGATGAAGCCAAGGTCACCAACTCCTGTCCATCGATTCCAAAGCCTGTTGTGGTTCCCCATGCCCCAGTGGCTCCCTATCATGAGGACAGCTTCCTGCATTTGTGTACCATCCAGGGTCCTGCTTCTAGATTCTTCCATGGCTAAATACCCTGCTGACCCCAGCAACCTGAGAGCATGTGTGAGAGTGTATGTGTGTATGAGAGAGAGGGAGGGAGTGTGTGAGTGAGAGACAATGTGTGTGAGAAGGAGTATGAGGGGTGTGGGGGGGGTGTAGGTGTGCCCTGGGGTTGCCTTTGGGCAGCACTGAAGACCGGTCAGCCCACTGTGTGAGTGTAAGTGTGAGCACGTGAGGTGGAGGCATACAATCACAGCTGTTCTCAAGCAGTTAAATACAACACACAAGTGATACCTATTCTGCGCTGAGGGTGCTGGGGGCGTGTTGGATGGGCTGGAAGTGCTGAACCTCTGGGTTCAAGCCGGGAACTGAAAGTGGTAAGGATAGGGAGGGACAGGTGGAGAGGTGGCACCTGGCCCCCTTCCTGACACAGGGAGGTGGGTATGAGGATGGAGTTGGGGCGGGGGAGGGAGTGCCATCTGTTTAAACACCACGCCCGCCTCTTGCACCGGAACACCAAGCTTCTCAGCCTATATCCTCCCTGACGGGCCCTGGGCCCACTTCTCCCCTCTCTTCCCCTCACCCCCCGCCTGCTCCTTCGGTGCCAGCTGTGGCTGTTGGGAAGGTAGGAACGGGTTGGTGGTGATAAATATTGAGGTTTAAGGGCATTTTGGGAGCCCTCTGTTTCCTGGGGAATAGAGCCCGCAGTGAGGCCGGGGGATCCTGAGCTTGCACCGCTCTTCGGACTCCGCACTGGCCCTAGAGGCAGACTCAGGTCATCGGCAGCCTGCCTCCTCCACCTCCCCACTCCCACCCAGGGGCAGCATTCCCAGGCCCTCGGCCACCCTGCACTCTCTGGGAGCATCACAGTCTCAGAGCTGGAGGAGACGCTAGAGAGCACCCATTTTACAGATAAGGACACTGAGGCACAGAGATGGCATGGGTCTTGAAGCCAGTTAGTGGAAGAGCCCCCAGCCGGGCTCTCTCCCTCAACCTTAGATCCCCTCCTTCTGCTCTTAGTTTTCTGCAAAGCAGGTAGCAGGGCAGAGAAGCAGAATATGCAGCAGGGTGACCTGGCTCCCAGTAGCCTGGGAGCCCAGTGACCCAGACTCAGTCTGATAACCAAGAAGCAGGCCCCTGAGATTCCACACTCCCCCTGCCCCAAACTGGGCAAGACAGCCTGGAGATGGGGAGTAGGTGGAAGGCTGAACCTGCTCTCCCCCCAGGATGAGGCCCCCCTCTCTTAGACTGATGGAGGGGGGCTCTGACCTGCTCTCGGTGCCCCCCAGGGAGCAGGTTCTCCAGGGCTCCAAGATTTAACCAAATCTCTGCTCATCTCGGCAAGAGGGAGGCTCCTCTAGGAGTTGCGTTAACTCTTTCAGCCCAGAAGGCCTGTCCAGGCCCACTAGCCCATCTGGTTGGGGAGCCTTACTAAGGGGACCAAGGTTATGGCTCCATCATGCACAGTACCTAAGTGCCTTACCTGGGGCCCAGGTGAGAGGGTGTGGACGAATCAATGAAACTCCTCCTCACTGGTAGAAAAACAAGGCTGGTTCCCAGAGACTTGATGCAGCTCCCAGAGGGGCTTAGTACCCCCCACCCAGGCAGCTGTGTGCGGGGCAGAGGAAAGTGGGCCCGATTCCTAGAAGATGTTACTAGTTCCCCAAAGCCAGGCACGGGCCCTGCTCTCTTCTGGCCCTGCACTGAGAGCTATTATCGGGTGAGCAGGCGGTGGCTTCTTGCCTCCCAATTAGTTACTGCTTTCACTCCCTGAGCAACACCCTGCTGGCTGCACGGGAGGTGGGGTGAGGGTACAGGGCAGAGCCAGACTCCCAAGGGGCCAGCAGGAGGCAGTCGGCCCTGGGAAGAGCTCCTTGGTAATGGCCAAGCCGCTTCCCCTGGGGCCCTGGGGAGGGTGAGAGCAATTCCAGCCTCTCCCCAGGCTGAGGCAAAAGCTTCGCTGACCCAGATGTGCCTGGAGCTGGGAGGGGC
Organism: Kogia breviceps; assembly: GCF_026419965.1. Classification (NCBI taxonomy): domain Eukaryota; kingdom Metazoa; phylum Chordata; class Mammalia; order Artiodactyla; family Physeteridae; genus Kogia; species Kogia breviceps. The sequence goes on along the minus strand of NC_081310.1, from coordinate 65,797,674 downwards.
GCTCCTCAGCTCAGAGTCCTCCCCTGTCTTTCTGCCTCCCTAGGTCCTTCTCAGCCTCCAGCCAGACTCTCCCTGTGCAGGGCTGAGGCTCCTTTCCTCCGCTCCCTACTTCTGCCTGGAATGCTCACCATGGGGACACCTACCAGGAGGAAATCACACTTGCTAATGCTGGCTGCTGTAGCCCTTGTCTCCACTCCAGGTAAGAGGGCTTGTCTGGACTCCAAAGCCTAGCAGGCATGATCACAGCGTTATATCATTGCTATTATGTTAGTGATGACTACAGAAATAATTGACTGCACTGCTGTGACACTTCAGTTTGAGGCCATTTCCTTATAACATTTTCCTGTTTGTGGATTTTACTTTCCCTTTGAGATTAGGAGGAGAGGGAATGAGTTTTTGTCGTATTGTAGATGAAAAAAGCATGATCCAGAGAGGGTGAGGGACTTGCCCTGGGTCACACAGCAAGACTATGGCACAACCAGATCCCATGACATCAGCTCAGAGTTGCAGCCTCTTAAGGCTGCAAGATTAAATTTAAAATTAGTTGCTTAGTTGTACTAGCCACATTTCAAGGCCTCATAGCCGTATGGGATAGCACAGATTATAGAATATTTCCATCATCACGGAAAGTTCTATCGGATAGTACTGCTCTAGGGTCCCCTGACCACACAGCTCTGGGAGGGTTCCTCAGGACAACAACGAAGCCTGGCAAATGGACCAAATGTGGAACGGGATCTGGGAAGAGATGAGGCAGAGCAGGGCGTGGCCCAGGAAAAAGGCAAGAGGGACCCAAGCAAAAGTTCTCATGCCAGGGGTGCTTCAAGTGGGGAGAGGGGAGGAAGGCTGCTGGCAGAAGGAAAAGGAGGGCACGGAAAACCAAGCAGTGCAGGCCAAGAGGCCCGGGCTGGCTGAATTCTGGAGAGTGGGCTAGGGAGGCGGTATGGGAGCCCCAGCCTGTCCGAGCTGGGGGAACTTTCCAACAGCCTGCTGCTCGGAGGGGCCTGCTGGAACCGCTGCTTGGCCTGTCTGCCCTGACCCCCAGCCCAGATCAATAGACGTTTCTTTTCTCCTTAAAGATCTCCATGGGAGAAAGAGTACCCATCCTCTGGTGTCCTTCTGGAGTTCTAGCTACCTCAGGCTCCACCTCCCCATCCCACAGCCCCTGCAAGGCTGCAACCAGCACATTTTAAATGCTTCATCTCACCAGGGAAGGACTCCACTGGCATAGTTTCAGATGTTCTCATTATGTCCTAACCGCCTCCCAGCCCAGCATCCAAGTCAGTGAGGCTGCTGGGAAATAGGGGAGCCTCCCAGGCCCCCAGCTCCAGGCCTAGCTCCCAGCGCCAGGGCCCCCCAGGTCTGGAGGAGCTGCTGGGGTGGTGATCCCAGGCTGTAAGGAGCAGGAGACACCCACCCCAGAGAGAGTGGAGGAGAGGTACCTGGGCTCCTCCACATTCCCCACCCTCAGGGTCAGTCAGTGCTGGGACCCCATCATCTGAGGTAAGCAGTATGCACAGCCTCCGCGGTCCATAGATCCAGAGAGGCAGGAAGGCCAAGGGAGACGTCACCTGGTCTGCCACCTCCAGCAACTGCAGGGGCAGGAGTGGAACATCCCATGGCTGTTCCCACCTCCTAGGAAGGGGACTCAGCTCTTGGCTGTCTTTGCTCACCTACCCTGGGGATACAGCTTTGGATTCCTGCACCCCAGTGCAAAGAAGGGCAGCATGGCTTCTCCTCCATGGTCTCAGCTCCCTCATCTCCTTCCTGAATGAGGTCCTGATACCTGTGTTTGGGGGGTCAGAGTTGTCAGGATAGGGAATCAGGAGAGAATCAGAGAGGATGCCAGACAAGGAGAGCACAGAGTGGGTGGCTTTCCCTGGGAGTGTGTGTGTGTGTGTGTGTGTGTGTGTGTGTGTGTGTGTGTGTGTGTGAGAAAGTGCATGTGTGGGTGGATGTGTGTGTAGCTTCAGAGGGAGGTGTGGGGTGAGTGAGGGTGTGTCTGTGGATGTTTGAGAGGTGGAGATGTGAGTTATTACATGGAGGGCATGCTACATTTGGGGGGATGATGAATGTGTATAGAAGGCCTTACACACAGTGCCATGGCTCTCAACTCTATCTGCTCTTCAGAATGCCCATGAGGCCCTTTTAAAATCTAGATTCCTGGGCCTCACTCCTAGAGATTTTGATTCAGTACCTCCAGGATGGAACAGCATCTCTGATGGTCCTGATGGGAAACTGAAGTCAAGAATTCTGGGCTTCCCTGGTGGCGCAGTGGTTGAGAATCCACCTGCCGATGCAGGGGACACGGGTTCATGCCCCGGTCTAGGAAGATCCCACATGCCGCGGAGCGGCTGGGCCCGTGAGCCATGGCCGCTGAGCCTGCGCGTCTGGAGCCTGTGCTCTGCAACGGGAGAGGCCACAACAGTGAGAGGCCCTTGTACCGCAAAAAAAAAAAAAAGAATTCTGAGCCCTGTGGTTAAGGACGCTGGCTATGGGGGGAGGCTGGCCAGGGTCCACATCCCTAAATCTGATCCTTCTCTCTGTGTGACTTGGGGAAAGTTACTTAACCTTCTAAGTCTCAGTTTTCACATTAGCGAAACGAGAAAATGGCACTGCCTACCTTGTAAAGAGGTTATGAGAAAGAAATGTGGAGCATGGTATTTGGTAAAGAGTTAGCCCTCAATAAATAGCATCTATTTTGTTATTATGAAAGCCTAGATGTAGATATATATAAGTATATGTGGACATGTGTAGCCATATGTGCATGGGAACGGATGTCTGTATAAATGTGTACATCTGACTACTAGAGCAGCTTAGAGAGTCATGTATGTATATATGTGTGATGCCTGTGTGCACGTAAGGAAGTGTGTATACGTGAGAGGTGGAAAGCATGTGTCTGTGGATATTGGGGAGAGGGTGTGTATATGGCTGAATGCCGGGGAGAAAGCTTTTTTGGAAGCTTAAAGTATCAGTGTGCCCCAGGCCCACTCAGCCACCATCCACACACACCCCCACCACCATCCTGACAGAGTTATTGGAAGCTGCTATTATGCAAGGTTGTTCCCAGCAGCCTGGCTGCCTCCGCTACCCCTCCTTTCCCTCCCCTCCCGGCAGTCCCAGCTGGGGCAGGGGTCCCTACGCTCCACCACCATCATTAACTTAGGATTAAGCTGGGCTCTCCAGCCGAGATGATGCACCTCCATCTCCGAGGCCTGGGGCGGCAATGAGGGATAGTGATGCGTGGTGGGGAGGGGGGATGAGGGATGCCATTTCAGGGAGCCCTGCCTCCTTCCTCATTCTGAGAGCTGCTTAACAGCTGCCATCACTCCCAGGGGTCCAAGGCTGGGCCTCAGCTGTGGCATGGGGCCCACCCCCACCCCTGGACTAGGGCTGACAGCTGGATGCACCAGGAGAGCAGGCACTAATTGGTTAATGGGGATCCCCCCACGACCCACCGAGGAGGGCCTGCAATCAGCTTCATGGAGGGTTAGGAGCCAATTAGGGGTGGCCTGGCTGCTGCCCGACACCACAAAGGCAAAGAACGACCGGCCGCACCAGTCAGCAAACAGAGGCAAATGTGAAACACTGCCCTCTGCCTCTCAGACCCTGCCCCTGTGAGCCTGCCCAAGGGGACATGAAGAGCAAGGCATCTGCCCCGGGAGGGGGCCAGGCAGGAAAATGCCATTTGCATGTGGGATACCCATCTGCCCAGCAAATTCAGGAACCCGAGGTCTAGAACTGCACGTGCCACAGGCTTGCCCTGAGACTGTGGGCAAGTCGCTCCCTTTTCTGGGCCTCTCTTTCTTGAAATGTCACGATGGAATTTTATAAAATGCCCCAAAGCAACCTGTACATCGTCCGCCCACCACTGAGCCTTCCTCTTCCCCTGACCCCCACCCGGCCCCCTCACTTGGGTCTAGGAGACAGTGGCTGAGTACACACCCTGTGTCAGGCTGAACCCTGCTACAGACCCTGGGAGGGGGGTTCATCTTCTTTCCATCTCACAGGTGAAGATGTTGAGCCTTAGAAGGGTCCTGTAACAGCTAATAGAGGCCCAGAGCCAGAGCACGTTCTCTCAGGACGCCCTCCCCAGAAGGAACACTAGGCTCCAGGGCCACACCTCCTCTCTCCCCCTTTTTAGCCAGTGGCTTCCATGCATCTCTCAAGGCCCGTCTCACACGCTGCAGGTCAGCTCTTCCATGAGTGCCCTGACTGCTTCCACTCCGAGGGTCCCTGCTCTTGAACCTAAACCACTATTAGGGCTCTCGCCTACTGTCAGTTTTCTGTCTTCCTCCCTGGATCTCAAGCTCCTTGAGGAAGAGGGACTGTGTCTTACTCATTTTGCTACACAGTGCCTCGCCCAGGGCTAAGTATACAGCAGGTACTCAATATCTGAGTATAGGAGGGGTGACTGACTGAACTAATTGACTAGATGGGGTCTGCCCAACCTAGTGAAATTCAAATGTTAATTAATTATAATTAAATAAAATTTAAAATCTGCTTCCTCAGCTGCACTGGCCATATTTCAGGGGCACAAATGGCTAGTGGCAAATGGCTACTGTACAGGACAGGGCAGAAAATGGAACCTTTCCATCACTGCCGAAAGTTCTATTGGACAGCGCTGCCCTGCAGGCCAGGCTCCAGCTGGCCCCTAGGCCCTGAGACCTCTGGTGGTGCCCCCCATCTGCAGCTTGGAGCTCAGCCTGGGGATCCCCGGCCACCTTTGGGCCTGTCTTTGAAGACCAGCCCCTCGGTCTGCTATTCCCAGAGGAGTCCACAGAGGAGAAGGTGACACTGGCATGCCGTGCCCGGGCCAGCCCTCCGGCCACCTACAGGTGAGACCCCCGCAGTGGTGCTGGGAGGCCCTTGGCAGTGGGCAGTTTTTCTTCACATCAGCCCCTCTCCGACCCCACTGCAGGTGGAAGATGAATGGCACCGAGATGAAGCTGGAGCCAGGCTCCCGCCACCAGCTGGTCGGGGGCAACCTGGTCATCATGAACCCCACCAAAGCCCAGGACGCCGGCGTCTACCAGTGCCTGGCCTCCAACCCAGTGGGCACCGTTGTCAGCAGGGAGGCTGTCCTCCGCTTTGGCTGTGAGTCCCACGGGGTGCCGGGACGCTCTGGGGGTAGAGAAGACAGGGCTGGAAAAAGTGTCCAGAAGGGCCGGTGACTACTTCCCCATGGAGCCTGGGCTGGGGAGGGTCCCCCAGGCTTGAAGGACAGCACCTGAGCACACGGTCTCCACCTCCAGTCCTGCAGGAATTCTCCAAGGAGGAGCGAGACCCAGTGAAAACCCACGAAGGTTGGGGTGTGATGTTTCCCTGTAACCCACCCGCCCACTACCCAGGTGAGTCAGGCCCCTGGACCATGTTAGACAGAGGGCACAGGAGGGGCTTCTGGCCACTCAGCAGAAGAGGGATGGAATAAGAGGTGGTGAGTGACCCTTGGAAGCACTGATCCCGGGGTGCCCAACTCTAAATGATTCTGTACCCCACCCCCCATCAGACTGGGAGGTCCCCAAGGGCAGGGGCTGTTTCCCCAGCAGACAGAACTCCCTGAGGGCAGAGATAAAGTCGCCTCTTCCCTCTAGGTCTCCCCTCAGCCCCAGTTCAGAGCACAGGGGCTCTCAGGACAGGGTCTGCAGATCCCCAGCAGCGCGTTGAGGTCCTACCCAGAGTTGCTCCATTAGCTCAGCACCCCCGGTTTCCTCAAACTCCCCATTCCTAGGCTTGTCCTACCGCTGGCTCCTCAACGAGTTCCCCAACTTCATCCCTACGGATGGGCGTCACTTCGTGTCCCAGACCACAGGGAACCTGTACATTGCCCGGACCAATGCCTCAGACTTGGGCAACTACTCCTGCCTGGCCACAAGCCACATGGATTTCTCCACCAAGAGCGTCTTCAGCAAGTTTGCTCAGCTCAACCTGGCTGCCGAAGGTCAGGGTCAGCGGGCAAGGCGAGGAGGAGGGAGCCGAAGGGGTCAAGGGGCGTTGGGAAAGGGGGTCTTCCCTTTGAAGTTGTGAAGAGCGGCTCAAAGTGCACAGAGTCTGGGCCTGGACCCCAGGGTCTTCCTGCTACATGGACTCAGACCCTTGCTGCATGCCTCCAACGGGAAAGGGAGTCAAGAAAGTGTGGGCTCTGAGTTGTGCTGAGATCCTAAGCACAGGAGCACCCGATCTGGATCTGATGAGTAAACCCTCTCTCCCCAGACACCAGGCTCTTTGCCCCCAGCATCAAGGCCCGGTTCCCAGCGGAGACCTATGCGCTGGTGGGGCAGCAGGTCACCCTGGAGTGCTTCGCCTTTGGAAAGTGAGTGGTGGGGGAGGGAGGGGACAGGCCAGGGCACAGCCTCTCAGAGCCCCTCAGGGAGAGGGCAGGCAGGGCCGGCTCTCAGTCACCTTGGTACCTTCGCAGGGTCTAGCAGAGTGCCGGACCCGCAGTGGGTAGCAACCGCCACTCACTAGGCACTAACTCTCTGGGTGAGGCATCTTCCCAGCAATGTGCATGATAGGCTCAGGCAGCTTATGCAACACCCCAGGCTGGGGGCAGGTAGCATGGTGCGTGGACCCCAACCCAGCCTGCCTCGTTCAACTACTAGCTCTGTCACTTGCTGGCTGGGAGACCTTAGGTAAACCACTTAACCTCTCTGTGCTTCAGTTTCCCTATTTGTACATGGTGATAATAATAGTACCTACCTCATGGGGTTGTTATGAGGATTGAATGAACCAATATATGTACAGTGCTTAGAATAGCATCTGGTATTTAGTAAGTATTCTATGGATGCTAGCAGTTATCTCTTAAAATAGAAAATGTATAATAGAACTCTCACTCTCTCCGAAAAAGGACTCACTGGAACAGGGCTAAGCAAATAGCAGGTACTCAATAAATGTTTGTAGAATGAATGAAAGAATGTGATTTGCGCATTGGTCCCTCCTCCCTCACATATCTCCCGTGGTTACCCAAGATGCCCCCTGCTTTGTGGAAAGTTATTGGGCTTCCAGAAAATCCATATTTAAATCACATGAAGTGTAATACGTTACCTTGTAAGACTCACTGATACCTCAGTCCATTTTAGTACACAGATTACTAACAACTTAATCCCCTTTGAAAAGTAGAGGCAAGGCCCTGTTGGGGAGAGGAGGAAGGGGACCCATAAAGAACCGGGTTGCAGGCTACTGCTGAGGAGGGCAGGCCCAGAAGAGGCCAGGGCAGGGTGGGGGCAGGCAGGGAGGGCAAGTCAGCTTCAGGGAACAGACCACCTATGCTCCGAGCCTCCCTGGGAGAGGCCCCTCCTCCCCTCTTGGCTGCTCTCCCTCTGTCTCTTCCCGGCCCTCCTCCCCTTCGTCCCCACCTGCCCAGCATCTCAGGGGGGCCTGGGTTGGAGGAGGAGTTGCAGGCACAAGGGAGTCTGCCTAGCTCAGCCCACCCCCTCTGGCTTTGTCTCGCCTGCCAGCCCCGTCCCCAGGATCAAGTGGCGCAAAGTGGATGGCTCCTTGTCCCCACAGTGGGCCACAGCCGAGCCCACCCTGCAGATCCCCAGCGTAGGCTTTGAGGACGAAGGCACCTACGAGTGTGAGGCGGAGAACTCCAAGGGCCGCGACACCGTCCAGGGCCGCATCATCGTGCAGGGTACGGAGCCGGACACCCTCGCCCCCTGCCTTCCCCTGTCCTTGAGGAAGCCGACCCAAAAGTCAGGGAGGAGATTAGGCAGCCCCTTGCTGAAATTTTCCTGCCCACGGGTTGCACTGGGTATGGGACCAGACGAGGCTGGTGCTGTGGTCAGCTCAGAGCTTCAGTCAGGGTTGCAGAAAGCACATGGAAAGCATTAGAATGACTTAACTCGATAAAACAGTTACTGGCACAGGCACGAAGTGCCAATTGTCTTGAACCTGCTTCTCCCCACCCCACCCCCGATCCCGGAATGCAGCTGGCGCCCTCTGCTGTCTGGCGCAGGAGCTGCAGCCCTGCAAATCCAGTCCAGTTAATTCGCGGAGCTCCTCCCAGCTCCTCCCAGCTCCTCCCCAGCCCCTCCCCAGCCCCTCCCCAGCCTTGCTCTCCCTTGCTCCCCGCAGCTCAGCCCGAGTGGCTCAAGGTGATCTCAGACATGGAGGCTGACATCGGTTCCAACCTGCACTGGGAATGCGCAGCCGCGGGCAAGCCCCGGCCCACAGTGCGCTGGCTTCGTGATGGGGATCCTCTGGCCTCCCAGGTAGGAGACCTGGGGCTTCCTTCCACACATCCCGCACACCGTCCTCTGCTCACCTGGTTCCCTCACCCTCCAGATCTCCTCCCCTTCCGCACACTGGCAACCCTTCTGGGCCAATTAGGGTGCCACAGGGTAGTTCTAGGTGCTTCTCTCCATCCCAGAGTCACATGGCTTCAGGCTGGTCAACTGGATAGAGTCTGGAGGGTCCAGGGACCTGAGTCCAGGCCCAACTCAGCCACAAAAGCACTATGTGGTCCTGAATGTGGCACTTGCCCCTCTGGCTTCCATGTGCAGGGGAGGCAGGGGGAATCTCTGCATCCTGGGATTCCAGGTGGCTCTGGATAGAACTGGGCAACCAGGCGCCCCCTCCAGGCAGCCCAGTCTCCACTGCATCCACCCCATAAGCCCCCACCCAGTGGTCCTGATCTTCTGCACAGGCCCGGATAGAAGTGCTGGCCGGGGACTTGCGATTCTCCAAGCTGAGCCTGGAGGACTCAGGCATGTACCAGTGTGTGGCGGAGAACAAGCACGGCACCATCTACGCCAGTGCCGAGCTGGCCGTGCAAGGTAAGGGGCCCAGGGAGAGAGGACGTCCCTGGGGACACCCAGGCGGGGGGGTGTTAAGGGTTGTGAGTTGCAGCATTTCTAAACGCACACACTCACCTGGCAGTTTTCCTTAGTTTTCCAACAGCTTCTGAGTAGAACTCAGGGATTTAAGACAGGAGATGAGACACTAGATGGAGCTCCCAGAGGACAGGGTCTCTGGCTTGACCCGCGTCTGACGTGGACAAAGTAAATGTCTGCCTCCATGAAAAAAAGGTGGCAAAAGTCACTGAAAACCAAATCAGCTAGATTTGGGTTTAATGCAGCCACTTTGCCTGTGTGATCTTCGGCAGGTTATGAATCTCTTTGTGTTTCAGTTTCTTGAATAATAAAATGTGGGCAATAATAGCCCAGCCCTCATACAGCTGCTGTGGAGATTAAAGGAGATGATAGAGCTAAAGCATAAAGAACCTGCCCATCACATAACAGGTGCCCAGTAAATGTCAGCTAGTCCAGTATCCTTAGATGTGTGACTTAAGCTTGTAGTCTATTTCCTCATCTGTAAAATGGACAGAACGGTACCTACCTCATCCAATTGTAGTGAGGCTTAACTAAGACTCATTCATTCATTCAACCAATATTTCTTCAACACCTCCTAAGAAGTGAGCACGAAAGATAAGGTCTCTGCCTTCAAGTATCTTACAATCCAGTGGAGAGAGGGGGGCAAATAAACACAAAATCAAACAATTAAATAAGATAATTTCAGACAGCCTTAAAAAATACAGTATAAAGAAAATCCCGCAGAGTGCTGTGGGTAAGTGAGAGGGGATGGTCAGGGAGGACCTCTCTGAAGAAGTTGCATTTGCGATGTGAACCAACCGTGTGAAGATCTGGGGGCTTTCCAAGCAAAATGTATAGTAAGTGCAAAGGTCCTGAGGCAGGAAAAAATTATGGCATCTTCATGGAACCAAAAAAAGAAGAAGAAAAAAATGGCCCAGGTGATAGAGCACAATGAGTGAGGGAAGGAATGAAGCAAGATGTGATCAGAGAGGTAAGGACTCCTTTGTGAGCCCTTGGGAGGCGTTGGACTTCATGCTGAGTGTCTGTTTTGTGTTTTTAAAATGGTATTCCTGGCAGCTGGGTGGAGAAGAGATTGTAGAAAGAAAATGCAAAATCAAGAAGGCCAACCAGCGGAGATCTGGTGGCAGTGGGGGTGATGAGAAGGGGCTGGATTATGGCTATTTTGGAAGTGGTGCTGCTAGGGGTCAGTCGTGGATTGGCCATAGAGGGAACATAAAATGTTTAACATGTAGCCAGGTGACATCTGACTCCAGGGCAACGCGTGCTTTGATTCCCTGCGTGACTGTGGGGCGCTCCCCCTTCCTTCCAGCACTTGCCCCCGACTTTAGGCTGAATCCTGTAAGGCGTCTGATCCCCGCAGCCCGAGGGGGAGAGATCGTTATCCCCTGTCAGCCCAGGGCAGCTCCGAAGGCCGTGGTGTTCTGGAGCAAAGGCACTGAGATTTTGGTCAACAACAGCAGGTACAAGCCCCACCCCACCTGAGACATTCCAGCTCACCCTCTCTCTCCTTGGAGTTGAGTCCCCTTCCCATGACTATAGTGTGTCACTGGGTTGGCCAGACCTGCTCTGTCCTTGCTGCAGAGTGACTGTAACTCCGGATGGCACCTTGATCATAAGAAACATCAGTCGGTCAGATGAAGGCAAATATACCTGCTTTGCTGAGAATTTCATGGGCAAAGCCAACAGCACGGGCATTCTGTCTGTGCGAGGTAAGGACCATGGTTTGGCTGAGGATGGTGACTCAGCCACCACGGGGTGCCGTCCCTCCTCGCCATTGGGCTCTCGCGTTCCCATGTTCCTCCTAGTTTGGTTCTGAGGCTACCCCAGGATTCGGTTTCTCTTGGGACTGCCCCCAAACACCGCCATCCAGGGTATGCTCCTGCCTCCCTCCCACGCACTCGTGGGGCTGCTGGGAGGTCAGGATGCTGTTGGCCACGTTGCCTGTTCTCTTTCCTGGGGCTCAAGACAGAGCCTCTCACCCTGCCCTGCCGCCCCTGCCTGGGCCTCCTTCCTCCCTTTCCACTCAGGGGCCCTTTGTCTTGGCAGATGCAACCAAGATCACTCTAGCCCCCTCGAGTGCCGACATCAACTCGGGAGATAACCTGACCCTGCAGTGCCACGCCTCCCACGACCCCACCATGGACCTCACCTTCATCTGGACCCTGGACGACTTCCCCATCGATTTCGACAAGCCTGGGAGTCACTACCGAAGGGCCAGTGTGGTAAGGCCTGAGGCCAGAGAACCCAGGGCTCCTCCCTCCTTCTGGGCAGACAGGGGACCCACGAGAGCCATCAATACCCCCAAAACTTTTCCCCCTTCCCCCAGGAATGCCATGATGGCAAGCTCATCCCTGGGTTCATAAGCACCCTCCCTTAGACGGGCAGTTCCCCGGATTCCACCTGACGTCTATGCATTTAGAAGAGGGTTAGGGTCAAACCTGGAATTCCAGACACCGAGCAAGACTCACTCCCCTACTCTTGTTATCCTGCCCTCCAGCACAGATGATCTCATTAACTTGAACCATCACTGACTATCTTCTGTAAAAAAATATGTCGTTTAATACCCAGTGGTACCAAGTAGAGAGTAGCTGATCCCTCCCATGGAACAGAGAGGAAGGGCGAGGCGCAAGGGGTCTGGGGAAGTAACAGAGCAGGGGACTCTGAGCTCCTGTCCCCTGACTCATGCACTAGCCAGGGCCGCTTCCTCTGACCCGCCCCGCTTCCTGTCCCCCGTGTGCAGAAGGAGACGGTTGGGGATCTGACCATCCTGAACGCCCAGCTGCGCCACGGTGGGAAGTACACGTGCATGGCCCAGACGGTGGTGGACAGTGCATCTAAGGAGGCCACAGTCCTGGTCCGAGGTGATGGGGTCTCCCCCCCACCCCACCGTGACACCCTCAGAGGCCAGCTGGGCTATTCTGACCTTCGCTCCCTAACTAACTCCCACCTCTCCCTGAAAGCTGTGGGAAGGGCTCCTAACAAGTCTGTAGAGCTGAACTCATCCCGTGGTTCTTCGCAGGTGCTAAATGAATAAAATATTCTTCCTCCAAGGCTAAAATTGTAAAAAATCCGCTGCTAACACATCCCAAGACTGGAGAACTGGCTGAGGCCAGAAGTTTCAAAGCCTCATGCTGGGAAATCTATACACATCTCTGTGTGAGAGCCTCTGTGACCCCTCCAGCCTTGGGCAGATCCTTCCTCCTCAAAACACCCCATCCGCCCCTCACTAACTACCGCCCCCATTCCTGGCCCTCCCAAGCCGGTGTGTGGTTCCTGCGCCCTCTGCTGCTCCCTCTTGGTACTGCACCAGCCCAAGCGAGCCTGAAGGAGGTTGGCTCAAATTTGTTGCTCTGACCTCTTGGTGCAGGTCCGCCAGGTCCCCCAGGAGGCGTGGTTGTGAGAGACATCGGTGACACCACTGTCCAGCTCAGCTGGAGCCGTGGCTTTGACAACCACAGCCCCATTGCCAAGTACACCCTGCAAGCTCGCACTCTACCTGCAGGGAAGTGGAAGCAGGTTCGGACCAGTAAGTGTGAGGCCCCACCCAGGTCAGTACTGATTAGGCCTAGCTGTAGGGGGCGCCGGGGGTGGGTGCTGGGGGTCAGAGGCCAAGGCTGAGCCTGGAGCTTCGAAGAGGGACAAGTGTAGACCCCCTGCCTGCAGGGAGCTCCCAGGCCATTAGGGAAGATGGTCACACAGGCAGCAGAAGAATGGGGAGAGAGTTGGAGGGGGAGGCACTCAGTCTGCACCCTTGAAGCATTGGCAGGACTATTATTGGGGCAATGAAAACATTCGTGGGGGTGTGGGGTGCACACAACATCTTACAGAGTCTCCAAGGCAGGGAGGTCGATGAGTTTCCCAATCATTCCTGAAAGAGGTATTGAACCCTTAATATGGCGGGTACCACCGTAAGAGCTGGGTATAAAAAAGTGATTCATACCCAGTCCCTGCCCTTTCCATCCAGATCAGTAAATGAAATGCAGAACACTGACTCCCTGGTGCCTTGCAGATCCCGCCAACATCGAGGGCAACGCTGAGACCGCCCAGGTGCTGGGCCTCACGCCCTGGATGGACCATGAGTTCCGGGTCTTAGCCAGCAACATCCTGGGCACTGGGGAGCCCAGCGGGCCGTCCAGCAAAATCCGGACCAAGGAAGCAGGTCAGAGCCCTGGGTGAGAAGTAATGTCAGGGCACAGACCCTAGACCTCCTTAAAGGGAGCCCCAGGCAAGCAGCAATTACATGGAGCTCCAACCCTGCTCACCAGGCTTCGGACTCTAACAAAACAGATGAGAAAGGAACACAAGTCAGAGCGAGGCCGCAACACTGCACGACGTACTGTGACAGGCCACAGCCTGTCAGGGCTGGAAGCCATCCAGTCCAAACCCCTCATTTAAAAAATAGGCCAACCTTACAACTGCATGTGAATCTACCACTGTCTCAAAGGAAAAAGTTTAATTTTTTAAAAAATGGATAAACTATTTCATGTGAGGGAAGGGTCACACTGGCAGAAGTCTAGACTTGAACCCAGGACCATGGGGTGATGGGCAGATATCCTTCCTGGAAGTGCACGAGCTGCAGGAATCAGTTAATGCGGAAGGGGTGTGTGCAGCTGGTGCTCTAAGTCCTTCTTTAGATGGTTTCTTTGGGAGCAGGAGGAATGGACAATCTGCCCACAGCCCTCCCTGAAAGGCAGGTAGGTGTCAGAACCTGAGTGGGGAAGAAAGGGAAGAGATGAAGGTGAAGGCCCAGAACAAGAGCCCCGGGATCCTGAGACCAGCAGCATGGAATCAGGACCTGCCTCCCCTCCACACCCACCCAGGCCTGCCCCACTGGATGTGTAATGAGGGTCTGCCTTTTTGTGTCCATAAACATGGTTTCCTATGTGCCCCATGCTGACTCTCCAGCCTCTTTCTGGAATCATTCAATATTTTAAACTGGTACCTCTCCTGAGTAAAGAATTCCAGAAGGAGCACTTTCTTTGAACTTCTTGGACAGTCAAAGGGTGAGGAGTGGTCTCCTTCACTGTAATATCCAGGAATTGAGCACAAAGACAGCTATGATGCAGAAGAAAGATGATGAGATTTCAAATCAGAAGAGCTGAGTTCAAATTCAAACTGTGACATTTATTAGCTGTGTGACTTTAGGCAAGTCACTTAACTGCTCTGGGCCTCAATCTTTCCACTCTGAAAAGGGTAATATTAATGCCCACCTCACAGGATCAAATGGGTAATGTGTTTAAGTGCCCTTTGCAAATGAGAAGGCCCTAAAATCTCATCAGAACCTAGTGATAAGTCTCCAATTGCTGTATCATCTACAGAAATATTTTAACCCTCAGCCAAGTTACCCCCTGCCAAGCTTCACAATCTAATTAAATACATTCTTGTTTTAATATCAGCCTTTTGAATACTAGAGACAATTAGGAAATTAAGTCTGCCATGAAAATAAAAATATAATAATAATAAAACAACCTGTAACCCCAAAGAAATGTTTTTTGGATTAACTGCAGTTCTGAATTATTTATTCCCCTTAATTTAAAGCAAATTAGAGTTGGTCTCTGCTACTTAGTTTAAACCAACAAGAGGGATCAGGTTAATGATCATTTATGGAGTGTATACTATATGTATATGCTAGCCACTGTCTTGTTTAATTTTATTTTTCTTACAGCCTTTGAGAGAAACATTATTATCCTTATCTTACGGAGAGGGGAATCAGAGGCTCAGAGAGGTTAAGTAACTCGCCCAGAGAAACTCAGCTAGTAAGTGGCAGAGGTGGAATCTGATCTCAGGTCTGCTTGATTCCAAAGCCCACGTCCAGAGAGACTCTTGAAGGACAAAACCAGGTCCCATTGGAATAGTTTCAGAAGGATAGGTGTTAACTCTTTAAATGTTTGGTAGAACTCACCTGTGAAGCCATCTGGTCCTGCACTTTTGTTTATTGGGAGTTTTTAAATTACTGACTCAATTTCAGTACTGGTAATTGATCTGTTCATATTTTCTATTTCTCCCTGGTTCTGGTTCAATCTTGGGAGACTGTAGTTTTCTAAGAATTTGTCCGTTTCTTCTAGGTTGTCCATTTTATTGGCGTATAGCCAGGGCCCATTGGAAGGGTGTCCTTGTCCTAGGATGCTTTTCGGTCTCAGACTCAGAGCTTTTGTTCCCTCACTGCCCATTAACTGTCTGTGTCCCTTGGCCCTGACAGCCCCCTCGGTGGCACCCTCAGGTCTCAGAGGAGGTGGTGGAGCCCCTGGAGAGCTCATTGTCAACTGGACGGTAAGCTGCAAGGACAGAGTTAGGACTATGCCTCCAGCTCTCTGGGGGGACAAGTTCTACCCCACCCTCACGCCCACCCGCACCTGGTGGGACTCGCCTCAGGAGTTGAGCAGCATGCAGAGAGGACCCAGACAGAGCCACTGCACGGTCCTGACTCCAGAGCAGACAAGGTCCCTCCCCTCCCCTGGTACCCACCGCAGGATGGAACCTCCGCAATCCTGGGGCCACCCCTCTTGGTGAAGGCTGGGTGGGCTGGAGGACGGGCAGGGAAACGCAGCCGCGGCCCCTCGCCCATGCCACGCTCTTGCCCCTCAGCCCATGTCCCGGGAGTACCAGAACGGAGACGGCTTCGGCTACCTGCTGTCCTTCCGCAGGCAGGGCAGCACTAGCTGGCAGACCGCGCGGGTGCCCGGCGCCGATGCCCAGTACTTCGTCTACAGCAACGAGAGCGTCCGGCCTTACACGCCCTTTGAGGTCAAGATCCGCAGCTACAACCACCGCGGGGATGGGCCTGAGAGCCTCACCGCGATTGTGTACTCAGCTGAGGAAGGTGGGCCACCCCGGGGCCCGTGCGGCATCCCCACCCCGGCAGCTTGTCCACGGGGTGTAGGGTGGGGGAGTGCCCCTCACACCCCTGCTAGGTTCCGTAGGTGGGGTGGAGAGGACACCTGGCTTCTAAGCCACTGGCTTCCTTCCTAGCCCTCGCTACCTCGTCTCCCCTCAGGCCTAGAGGAAGGAGGCTCTCTGGAAAGAGAAGTGGGCCCCGGGGGATGCTCTGCACCCTGCACCCTGGGCTCTTTAAAATCCTAAGAGAGGGCAGTCCCAGCTGGCAGCTGCTCTGTAGGACACAGGGAGTGCCTGGGAATCCAAACCCATTCTGTGTCGGTCCCCAGAGCCCAGGGTGGCCCCTACCAAGGTCTGGGCCAAAGGGGTCTCATCCTCAGAGATGAACGTGACCTGGGAACCGGTGCGGCAGGACATGAATGGTATCCTCCTGGGGTACGAGGTGAGCACTGACCTGGGCTGGGAGAGGAGGGGGTCGGGGGGTCAAGGCGCGGGGGCACGCCCATGGCTTGTTAGTCCTCCTCCTGGAATCACTCATTCACTAACCAGGCACGCAGCACGCAGTCTATGCAGCACCATGGATGCAACCTCAGCTCAGCCCCTCTGGCTGATGCCTGTGGACAGCCTTGAAGTTACTGCTTGGCTTGAGCCGGCACTGGATGCTGTGGGAGCCCAGGGGAGGAGGAACGGGTTCTGGAAGGGGCATAGCCTGCCCGTTTCATGCCAGAGCCCAGTTAGCCTGGCATCCTCAGGGCTGCAGAGAACAGCATGGACTCCTCTATGTACCAGCCGCCCATCCTGTCCCTGAGGAACTCTGGGCCCGGCAGTTTCTGACCCAAGACTTGGGCCCACTGGTGACTCCACACTGGGGTACATGCAGGGGTGGATGGAGAGTGAGAGAAGGCGAGAGGAAGGGTAAGAAGGGCAAGTAGGAAATGTCATTGTCTAAGGGAGAATCATCATACTAGTGATGTTGTGAATTCCATTCAGCAGAGTCAGCTCTGGGCTTTAGCACAATGGGTTAGGCAAGCCCTACTCAGGAGATAGCTGCAAACTCTGCCATTGATTAGGAAGAATATCTAGAAGGCCTTGGTGTTACGAGGTCTATGACAATGGGTTTGCATTTACTAGGCAGCCGTCATACGCTTGCTGGAGTGCGGGCTGGGGGACTACTTTGCAAGTACAACATGTATTTCATAGCCTTTAACAGAGTCCCCACGGGATTCCTTGAATTAAATGGGGTTGGTTCCAGCAGGCCATCGCTAGGTTGAGTCTGTGCCCACACCCCCGCTCCCTCGTTCAGCCCACGTATTAAGCTCTCTCGTTGGACTGGGCACTCCGCTGGGCACCAAGAAGGGAGCAGCAACTCACACCAACTTGTCCCTTCTCCCTTGGAGCTCATGATCTAGTGTCTAGGTTCTGAGACTGAGTTACAAGCACCAGCGAGGAGCAGGATGCAGGTGTCCAGAGCCAGGGTCAGAGTAGTAGCCCCGAGGTCCTGGGTTTGACTGCTGACCCTAGGGCACCCCTGCCCCCTTCAGATCCGCTACTGGAAAGCCGGGGACAAAGAAGCAGCTGCTGACCGAGTGAGGACAGCAGGGCTAGACACCAGTGCCCTAGTCACCGGCCTACACTACAACACCAAGTACCACGTGACTGTGCGGGCCTACAACCGGGCCGGCACTGGGCCTGCCAGCCCTTCCGCCAATGCCACGACCGTGAAGCCCCGTGAGTCCGTCAGACCGGGTGGGGGTGGAGGGGTGTATTTTGGAAGGGGGTGCCTCTAGGATCACTCTTTCCCCGAAAGACAAACGCTCCAGCCCACAAGCCCTGGGCGGGACAGAAACGAGGCAGCATGTCTAATAATAATGAGGGAATGGAATTCATGGCCTCTGACGTGCCTCCCTTTTCTCCAACCTTTGTTAGAGTTTGTTTCTCAGGCAGTGGTGACAGAATGTTCTGGGTACAACTGCTTTGGGCAGACATCTAGAAAAAGGCTGGCTAAAAGCAAGGGGGTGAGTGGTGGGGAAACATTGGGAAGTCTCCCCAACACTCTCCCTCCTCTGGCAGCTCCACGGCGACCCCCTGGCAACATCTCCTGGACTTTTTCGAGCTCCAGTCTTAGAATTAAGTGGGACCCTGTGGTCCCGCTCCGAAATGAGTCTGCAGTCACAGGCTATAAGGTAAGGAAGGGATCAGCCAGGCATTGAACGCTGAGGAAGAGCTCACTTGTATTTCCGGCAAACACAAGGGAGCTGCGGTTTCTAGCCAGAAGGATCTGAGTTAGATGTAAGCAAAGAGTTTGGGATTGTGAGAGGCGTGAAATTCATGAGCAGTTCTTCAGGGAGCATGTAGTAGAGACTAGAAGAAAATGGTATGACTGCGGAAAGGCAGGGTTCACGGGGGCGGCGATGGACTGGGTGAAGTCTGGGTCCTTCTGGTCTAAGGAGTCTGCAAAACCAGTTCAGCTGCTTGCAAGCTTTTCTCGTCCCAGTGAGGAGCTTGTTCAAGAGCCTGGACCTGGTCAACAGGAAACAGGAGGGGCGAGGAGGCAGGACCTCGAGGGCCCAGAACCATATGGGCTCCTCCCATTCCTGGGGCTAGGGAAGAGGAGAATCAGTCCTGGTGTAAGGAAACTCTTGCCTGGCTAACCCCCTTTCCACAGATGCTGTACCAGAACGACTTACACCCGACTCCCATGCTCCACCTCACCAGCAAGAATTGGATAGAAATTGCGGTTCCTGAAGACACTGGCCATGCCCTGGTGCAGATTCGGACCACAGGGCCAGGGGGGGACGGGGTCCCGGCAGAAGTCCACATCGTGAGGAATGGAGGTGCTGTCTCTCCCCTTATTCCCCCAGGAGTATCAGGGTCCATCCAGATGCCTGATGCAGGAATCATTCCCACCCAAGCCAGACCCCAACCCAGCCAGTCCCCATGGGGGAAAAAAGCAGGCAGGCAGGAACCAAGTGCAAAGTAGCCCTGGAACTGCCCTTGGTGCCCCCCCCCCCACTTCCCACTCCCAAGCATCCCTGAGGGCCAAGAGGTGAGTGCGCTCCTTTCCCGGGAACAAAAGCAAAGGTCCTACAAAACACTGCAGAAGGAGGGCTGAGAACACCTCCCCGTCCTGAAGCCAGCCCTCTGTGAATCTCCTTAGGAAAGGTCTGGATTCTGTCCTGAGGGTGGGACAGCGATGTGCAGGCCCCAGACCCAGCTCACTCAGCCCATTTCCGCCTGCTGGTTTCAGGCACAAGCATGATGGTGGAGAACTCGGCAGTCTGTCCAGTCCCACATCCTGGCACCGTCCTCTGTCACTCCGTGGCGACACTGATCCTCATAGGCTACCTGGAGCTCTGATCTCGGCACCCCTCCCTCTCTGCCACAGCTGGACACCCACCTCCGATGGACACAGCCAGCTGGCCCCAGTCCCTTCCCAATGCCAAGGTGGCCCAACACTGTGCCTGAGAATGACTGGTTTTAAATACCTACTTTGAGCAGTGCCCTTTTCGTAGGAGGTAGGGTATTTCATATTCTGCCACAGGATAGAACCCAAGTGAGGATTTTTTTTCTGTAAATGAAGAGGCACCAGACAGTAACTTCCATGATGATACTGAACCCTATGTCTGGGCCCTCTAGGGTGCCTGGATGGAAGGAAGGCCTACAGGAAGAAGGGGGTTTAAACAGGTATCTGCACATTGGCGGAGACAGCACTCTGGGACCGCCTATGGACTCTGCTCCAGAGAGCGGAGTCCTAAGCCCGGGAACACTGGACAGGAACGGGACAAAGCTTAAACAGCAGCATCTCTCAGTCTAAGGAGAGGGCCAAACCTGGGGACCAGGGACTCTCCTACTTTCTCCTCTTAAAGGACAGCACGGCTGGACCCTGACATTGTCCTGGATAACTCCCTGGAGGCCCCTGCCACCTGCCTAGATGGCTGAGAACCAGTGCTCTGGTGTCTGAGGCCGGGAGCCTGAGCCCCTGCAGCTCTGGGGGGGCGAGGCTCCTGACTGCTGGGTGGGAGCTAAGAAGGGTTGAGAAGCTGAGACTCCTGGTGGAAAGGGGCACCAGACTTGGCCTGAGGCACAGTCACAATCCAGGTGACGTTGCCCTCTCAGCCAATACTGCCAACCTGACCCTGTCACCCCAGAGTGACAGAAGCCACTACAGGTGGCTGTGTGACTAAAGGGCTTGTCTTGGGCAGGTCCCCCACCGCACCAAGCCCCAGCCTGCACGGTCCCTCACGGGTTTGAGTAGGAGGCAGGAGTGCCTCCACCATCCTCCTCCAGCAGAATGCAGCTGTAATTCTGTGTGTCTGGAGTTAGGAGTCTTCTGAGAAGGGCAAAGGATAAATGCGGCCCTACCTGCTCACAGGAACTCCCTGGGCCACCTGGCGACCCGTCCTCCAGGCTGCGTCGGATGCTCTTTTGCATTCCCCCAGAAGACGAAGGGGTAAATAAATGGGACATCTTAGCTTGAGCTCTGGGTGTATTACCAGTCACAGCACGTCAGAGCTGGAAGAGGCTTTAGATCTCACTGGGCCCAAGACACCACTCTACAGATGAGGTAACAGAGTTGGAAGGGGCAGGCAGGGCCTTCCTCAGGTCACACAGCCTGTCGATGATGGGGCTGGGATAGCACTCTTCTCCCACCTTCCCGTCCCAGGCTCTTTGTCTACCCAGAGGAAGGGGGCAGTGCTGAATGGCTATGACCTGGTTAAGAAGGTGGTTAAGAAGGGCGCTGGGCTATGAAAATTCTGCTTCAACAGGTTCAGGTGGGTGATGGCGGGGTGATTGGCATGGCTGGTTCCCAACCCAAGGCGCATGCAGACTACAGGAGACCCAGTCTTTCTTTGCCTTCTGAGCCTAGCTTCTGCTGGGACCTCAACATGCAGTGCTGGCTTGAAGCCCCCTGCTCCCCTTGCACTTGCTCCAAGAAAAGAGGCCAAAGCAAGGGCAGGGGATTCCCCAAATCCAGGCACAACCAGGAAATTCCGAAGCCTATGTTGTGACAGGTAGCCCTTCACATATAGGAGCAGCGGGATAGGCATCTTGTAAGGCACAGGCCCCCTGAGCCTGGTTTCTGTAGTTTACAGTTAGAGCTCTATTTTGTTATGGTTTTTAAATTTTTTAAGTCCTGCTCTATTTTCCTGGGCAGGTTTATGTTGGTGTTTACCCACCACAATTTTTTTAAAATCTAAGCTCACATGCCTTCTCCCTGTCACCACTGAAACTACCACCCTGCCCCTGGCCCAGGACTGCCTCCTTGGAGCCCTCCACCCTCCTCACCTGCTCCCATCCTTCACCCCCATGCGAGGTGCTGGGGGATCAGCTGAGTGACCATTCTTCCATTGCAGGGACCCACACTTGGCCTAGCATCCATCCTGGTCCCCCATGGCTGTGATTTGGCCTGTACCCACCTCTAACAGAAAGGGGATGCTGAAAGTAGAAAACCTTCTGCCAAGGTTTAGCTGATTCTTTCCTCACTGCCTTGGCTGCGGCAGAAGCAGCAAAGGGACAGGTGTCTAGACGCTGGGCCGAGAGGGCTGACCTGGACTGTTACAGGAACTCATCTGTGCAGCTGGCGGCTGCAGCCCCTAAGCTTGCTTGAGGCAAGAGAGAACGACTAAGAGTCTTAGTTCTGTGGAGGCAGACGGACCCTCTGGGAAACCCAGGAAGGGTTTTTCTAACTAGGAGAACTCAGCCTCGGGAAAACGTAAGCCCCGTGCAGGGAGAACTTGTTTGGGGGACACAGAGCTGGACTAAAATGGATGTTCCTGCAGGCCAAGACTCAGGCAGAGTGCTGATTAAGACTGAATAAGACAGCAGGTGGCTTGAGGACATGCAGGCATGTGAAGGGGAACAGCCTGTTGGTGACGTGGTTGCACAGGAGCTGGTGTGGAGGCAGAAGAAGAGATCAGACAGCTTCTCAGAGTCCCTTCCTGCCCAAGAGGCCTGACTGTCGCCTTCGCTGCCCGCATGGGCTGAGGCTCGCTCCTGCTGTGGTAACGACTCGATCCTGGATCTCTGCCCTCTCACACGCCAAGCCCCAGACAGGCAACCAAGGGGAAACAGCCACAAACCAGTACTTCACCCTACAGCTCAGTGGCCAGCAAGTGCCTGAGGACTAGGGACAGGCAGTGCTCCAGGGCTCGGGAGAGTCTCCGTTCTGCGTACGTGGGGGCTCAGCCTATAGCGCCCTTTGCCCCGGCCCTGGCTACTCCAACAGCCCAGATGTATACCTCACCCTCGGTGGGAGGGCAGCTCTCTTCAGTTGGAGTCTCAGGGCCCAGCGCGACTGGGTTACCTACTTTCATCCAGGGAATCAAACGATACAGGGGGTCCCAGGGAACAGGACGGCCATGGGGTGGGGGTGCTCTTTTTGATAAAATGACAGGAGAGACATCAGAAAAAAACGTCTGCAAGGAGACCCTGGACTGAGTAATTGAGAGGCTTCTTTCTTTTGTAGGGACCTTTGAGAAATTTTGACCGCAGTTTGTCTTGGGGTCTAGGGTAGTGAAGACTGGAGGGGACGCTGCAAGTGTCCTTCAGGGCTGGGATTCTTGGAATCAAAAAGTGCTCAGCACTGGAAGAGTCTTGGAGCTCCTACTCGCTGGGGCCCCTGCAGCATGCAGGGGGGGAATAACTGCAGTCACAGTCATTTACGGGGCAAGGCTCACCCCAGGCATTCTTTTCCCAGCATACACTGCTGCCTCTTGGCAGTCGCAGGAGCCAGGCTATTCTACTCTGGGCAAGAGCCCGAGCTGGCTCTAGAATGTTTCACTCCCTTCATCTCTTCCCCAGCTAGAGGACTGTGTGCTTCCTGATCTCAGAATACAACAGCCTACTGGGCTCCTCTGTATCGGAGGGATAGCAGTATCCTCAAACCTGGGTTTGAGGCATAGGTGTGTAGCTATTTCCCTGGCTCAGACCTAACCTGGGCTTCATCCTGGAGATGAGCAAGGTTGCCAGAGAGGCTCCTGGAGTGGCATGAGGGATTAGATGGGCACTTTTAAGGAACTTCAAAGAGCTCCATGGAAAGAGATGCCTGGTAGCTGTATATATGGTCATAGGCTTTGGGAAGGCAGGACAATAAAGGGAAACTGGAGAGGGAAAAAAAAAAAAAAGGGTCTGATAGCTTTCCCCAGAGCCCTAGGAAGCCTCATGCCCTCAGATGGGGTGCACCCTGCTTTGGCCCCCAGACTCCAACTGACCCACCCCCTCCAGGGCCTGCATAGCTTAGGAAAGCTCACAGCTGGGCAAGGGTTGGGGCTTCATTGGACCACTGACTTAACTCAGTTTTTGTTAAAATGGACCCACTCCCACTGACCTGTTTCCTGTCTCTCTTACACTTCTTATAATGGTAGTTATTTATTGACTCTGGTAGCAGGCAGTTCTTAAATAAAGATGGTTTCTCAACCTGCTGAGGCAGCTGGCACCAGCTGTGGGTGTTTTTATCCTCAGACTAAAGAGTATCTCCTGGTCCCGTTCTCCAACCCTAGGCTTTTACCCAACACCTTCAGCCTTCACACAGTCCACCTCTAAGGAAGTCACAACACACGGTCCATATTGCTTCATTCAGTCCTGGGAGGGGAGAAAAATTAGGTCAAGCAACTTTAAGCAGAGCAGGCGTGCTCCTAGGCTGGCTGGCTTTACTGTCTAACAGGATGGGCAATAAACACTGCTCATCTGATGGTACTGCTCCGAGCTTCCCTGATTTTTAAGACATTTGAGGTACAGGTTTCTCCCGCTCCTCAAAAGTAGAGTGTTCCTATGAAATCTTTCTTAAGCTGAAATGGTGTAAAGCAAAGAAGCAATTACCTTTTTTTTGAAACAGTGAAAAATCCTTCAGATTTCTTTTCAGTTAGTGAAAACAGGTACTAATGTAGGTTTCTCGTAAAACCAAAGTGGTGGAAAGTGAACTTTCAAAAAGTGGGGGATACCTGTATTGACTCAACAGTACCAAAGGGAAGTCTTCTCCCTGCGGAGACATAGTGACCCCCACCTGGTGAGAAGGTGCCTCTAGCCTCTGTTCACAACAGCCAAAAGAATTTGAATTTCTAGTCACATTTTCCAGCTGCAACACTACCATGCATTCAACATTTATCATACCTTCTATTACACCTGAGATGCATGATACACTTACGCAGCTGTGTAAGTGTTCAATTCTTTTGGTGCAAAGCAGGTAGGGCTCCGTGCTGACTGAGCCTGACAGCTTTCTTCAGGGAAGAGGGAAAGCAAGGTGAGCAGAGGCCCCACTACTCGGTGCTGAGCTGTGTGCCCAGGGCCTGTTCAGCACAAGAAGACCAGGCTGACAGCGAGCCCCTGATGGGGCCACATAGATAGTGGTAGTTACCACACAGCCTCATTGGGAGCGCTGGCCACTCTGGAGCCCAAATCTTAGTCCAGTCAGCAACTCCTTGATCCTCCAGAGGCAGACCACATGCACAGAATTCAAAGAACTAAACTGGGTTTTGGTCTGCACTAACACATCTGAGGGGGTTTTGTTCTCTTCCCTATTCAATCCCCTCACATCCTCAGAGTCAAAATTCAAGAGCCCAATGCACAGAGGGCTGTAAACCTAGAGCTGTACAGTATTCCATTCCCTGTTCGACTACCGTCTTACAACAGCATGCTGGAGAAGTTATTTAGCTCTTCTTGGGTCTCAGTCTTTCCATCTGTAAAATGGGAAACACTGTACCCCTCAACCCTCCTCCCTCCTCAGCAATGTAATATTAATGTTTTACAGTCCTCTCTCAAAGCAGAGCAAGCTCTCTCCTGACTGCTTCAGCAAAGTGTCCAAGTCTGAAGTAATGAGCTTCATTAGTGACATTTCCCAACTCATGCATGTCTGGTCCTTCACAGTTTACAGAGACGTTTTACTCACAGGATCTCATTTGATCCTCACAATCATATGTTTCAAAGATAAGGCTCAGTTAGCTTGCGCCATTACACAGTCAACAGCAGGAACACGACAGGTCTTCTGAATAACATCCTATCTGAGGTAGAGAGAATGGGTGAAAGGGTGTCTGGAAATTTTAAGCTCTTTTCAAAATAAAAGTAATAGTTAAAGACTCCCTATGCATGAGTCTAAGCCAGTGGTTCTCAACCTTCGCCATATACGAGAATTATCTACAGAACTTCTGAAAAACAAAGATGCTTCTGAACTCATGATTTACATATACCTAGGACACTCAAACGGCCTAGAAGCAGTGACTCCCCAGTGGCAATGAGCACATCTAGCACCCAGACCATGGTTTCTAAATACTACTCCCCACACGAAAGGGAACAAGAGCCCCTTGGAGAAACAGAGTCCCTCGGAGAATCTCCCTTGGAGATTCAGGTTTGGAGAAAGGAAAGTCCAAATGTGCATCTGAGACATCTTGCTATAGCAAGGACATGCTCAAAGTCAAGTGGACACTTGACCAAAAGGACAAAGGAGTCGGCTTGAAGGGACTTCTGGCCAAAACTGGGAACAATTTGAACATAAAAAATATGACAACAATAATGGATTATATATAATTCACTGAATAAAAAAGAGAATTCATTGAAACGTCAAAAGAATAAAAAGAATAGCATTTCTTTACAGAAAAATGCAGGGTAATAAATATAAAAATGAATTTAAAGAATCCATCATTTTGCAATCCCCAACATGTAATAATAAGGCAAAGACCATGAATGGATTCTAAAACGCTTGTGAACGTTTTTTAGAAACCAGATAATCACAAAGCATCACCCCACAGATTACAAAAGGAAAACATATACAGGTACAGCACCAGAGAGATCTGGCAGTCACCACCTTAACCAAATGATCAAGCTTATCATCCATCAACCATGGGTCACCCTGATATTGTGCCTCCCGAGGTCATGCGATAACTACATATCATTTTTGTTGGGCTCTTGTCAAAAATGTTTAAGATTCATTCCTCAGGAATCTAATCATGGAAATAATTATGGGACACTATGCAAGACAAATGGCCTCTTCAATACGAATGTCATGAAAAAAAAAGTAGGGGATCTGTTGTAAAATAAGACTAAAGAGAAATAAAAATCAAGTGTAATACGTGAACCTTCATTTGATCCTAGATCAAACATTAAGTTAAAAGCTCTGAGAGGGCTTCCCTGGTGGTGCAGTGGTTGAGAGTCCGCCTGCCGATGCAGGGGACACGGGTTCGTGCCCCAGTCCAGGAGGATCCCACATGCTGCGAAGCGGCTGGGCCCGTGAGCCATGGCCACTGGGCCTGCGCATCCGGAGCCTTTGCTCCACAACGGGAGAGGCCACAACGGTGAGGGGCCCACGTACCACCAAAAAAAAAAAAAAAAAAAAGCTCTAAGATTCTAGAAATTGGAAGAAACGAAGTATCAACTATTTGTAAGATTAGGAAATTGTTAGTGTGATGAAGTCATTGTAGTTATACAGGTGAACGTCCTTATTAGGAGATGCATACATGATTTAGGGGTAAAGGTCACAATGTCTGTGACTAGCTTTCAAGTGCTTCACATAAAATCAATATGTATTTAGAGAGGAAGAGAACTGGAGCAAAACACTTGCAATTAGTGAATCCAGTTAAAGGGTCTGTGGATGCCATCAAACCTTTCTTTCTACTTTTCTATGGGTTGGATTTTTTTTTTTTTAATATAAAAGAGAAGAAATAACAGAGATCCATTGGTCATCATTTAAATTGAATTAGCATCCTCAGGTTAGGGCTCAGGAATCTTATTTTTCAAAAGCTCATTCGGGTGATTCAGACACACGGCCAGAGAAGACAACCACTGGTCCAAGTCTTGTTTCTGCTACTTCCTCTGTGCTGAGAAAAAAGTGAGGGGAAGAAATGCTAATTCTCTCATATAGAATTAGCTCAGCTGGCGGCCCAAGAGCAATTTCCCTGATAGTTCCACAAGCCAAGCCAATTCTCTCAGACACAGTCTGAATGGCCTCTGAAGGTCTTAAGACTGGATTTCCTGTTGAGGAAGGAAGGTACTAGTCCTCCGTTACGGGGTCTTGGCTGCTGTAAGAAACCTCCAGCAACACAAGCTTCGGGGCACTGAAAGAACTAGCAGGACAGGACCAGGGAGCAAGCCTAGGAACTGTTCAGGGGCAAACCTACCAGCTGAAGAATCCAGTGTTTCACCAGGAATTCAACTTAGCACTGAGCACAAAGGCTTTACCTGTGAGGTATAAGGGGTGCACATAATTTATTAACATTTAGTGACTGTGTCTTACATACCTGAGTCAGAAGTCATTACTAACACCCTCGGCTCAGCCACAAATGGGCATATGCCCCCAACAAAGCGATATGTTCAATGTCTATTCTAAAAACTATGGGGTGAGTTGAACCCAAAACCAGACTGATTATGGGACCATTTAAACAACTGCAAGAAATTTTATACTAAAGGGCAGAAAAGGTTAGGTTTCCACACAGCTACTGGGAATTGTCTTTATTGAAGAGGAAAAAACCACTTTCACTAGAAAAGCTATTCTATCCTTCTACATGACTATACTGCTCAGAAGGGAGATCAAGGTAGGGAGACATACAAGTTGTAAAGGGTAGAAAATGAATGCAAACTTGGAAGACAGAACTCTTCCCCGGAGCAAGGAGGTGCCTGCAGTCAGGTTTCCTGGGTACCTAGTGGGCAGGGAAGATCTAGAAGAGATCCATCTGGGACACAGAGTTAGAGAGGATTGCCCACAGCTACCATGATGTTGCCCCACATCACAACCCCTACTCACTCCTTTGGTAGTGGAAGCCCCCCTCTTAGTTAATCCACAATCAGGCAGCCAGAACACTCCCCTGAAAAGCTAGTTTGGCTTCCTGAGCAGCCAGCCCTTCGGCAGCAAGGTTTGTAAGGTCTCAAGGCCGGCACTGCCGTGCATCACCCTCAGCCCACCGCACAGGGCAACGCTCACCAACACGCCACCAGCCACACCACTGGCAATTCCTATTCCCACAGCTATGGTCATCTTCTTTTTCCATGGTGGGCGCTGAGGCCTGGAATAGTTGTCCAGATTCACTTCCAGGCCCTCATCTACTAACTTCTGATCCTCAGTAAGGGACTGATGGAAATTCAGGTTCACCAAGTTAGGAGGAAGGACCCTCAGCCCAAAATAGAGCCTCTTGACAAGTCTCAAGTTTTTTAACAGCTGCACATCACACCGGTAGGTCCCAGAGTCATACTCCTGAGGGGACTGAAACTTTATAAAGTGGGAACTGGCTCGGAAGGGTTTGAAGACCTCATCATCAGTTGAGATGATACCCCGAGCAAGTCTCCAAGTGAATCGGAAAGCTTCCTGTCCAATCTCCAGGATGTCTGAACTCAGACAGCTCAGCTTAAATTCCTGCCCTATGAGAATGGTGAAATGGAGCATTCCACAGATCCAGTTGGTCAGACATTCCAAGCGCTGAGACTTACACTTCCTCCTCACTCCATCAGGGCCCACCTCACAGACGGTCTCCTCCTTATAGCCAAGGCCACAGGTGACAGTACAGGCTGTGGCATTGACAACAACTTTCCCCACAGCTTCTTGCAGTTTCTCAGGAATGGCCAGTGTTTTAGGTAAAGTCACCACCAAAGGTAGATAGAAGGCCAACACCAGGTTCCCAAGGATGAAACTAGTGGCCAAAGTCTTCATGTCTTAGTAGGTAGGCATTTTACCACCCTCAGCCAACAACCGAGGTGTTCCAGCTAAATCCTCCACAACATAATTTAATTCCTTTGACATGAGATAGCTTTCAAAGTCAAAAGATATGATGCATGCATTGTCAATAAAACAATACAACTTAATAAAAGTCCAGTCCTTATTAACAGGTGAGGCCACAAGGCAGAAAAAATGTCACAAGGTTGCTGCTTTACTATCACTGCTTGTTAACGACCACCTTACCAGTCTTCATTCTTTTCCCATCCTTTTAATGAATTTAAATCCACATCTTGGGAAACAAAGATGAAAAGACTTCAGAAGCTGAAGTGAATTTCCAAATTACCTCAATGCACAGTAAAGCTGTACCATTCCTCACCCTTTCCCCTCTCCTCCAAATTGTAGGATCTGAATTCAAAGGTTTCAAAATTCCAGCTAAATCTGCCCAAATAAGAAATCAAATACCAAGTCTTAAAAAAAAAAAAAAGAGAGGATTAACTTGAATTAAGTTATTATTAACTTAAAATGCTCCTAAACCTTCTACAAAAAGGATTAAGAACTCTGGACTGAGAGGCAAGTGATTTACCCTTCCTGAATATGTTTCCTCCTTTGTAAATTAAGACCTCCTTGCCTATTTCAGGAAGGTCACCTTAAGCATCAAAAGTGATAAACTGTACATGAAATCACTTTGTAAAGTGCGTAAGGAATTTTAAATAGAAATGAAAATTCATGAAGGCAAGGTCCAAAAGGGATTTCAGAATCAATGCTTAGCAGCAAGACAGGCGATGTTAAATGCAGCTCCTTTCCCACTTCTAGGCACTCTTCCTTCCCAAGGGTACTGAAGACATATTCTGGGGGAGAGGATACATAATTCTTCCTGCCTCTCAGCCCAGTCCCCCCACCCCACAGAACAAGGAAGGAGCTCATCATTCACTTGGGTCAAAGTTGCTATGAAACAGCTATGATGTCAAAAAAGATTCTCAGTCACGTAACAGGATTAATAACTAGACACTCAGATTTGGAGATGATTAAAATCAAAGACTTAAATAGACTTTATGAAACATCTTATTCTTTAGGAGACAATAAGTATTCAACGGATTTCAAGGCTATTTAATCTAGGGAGAAAAAGTGCTAATGAAGAGGAATTTATCTGTACTTACACTTTAAGAAAGATCCTTGGCAGGCAGGAATTTCCTGGCAAGCGTTTTTGAAAGCTCCACAATGTCTCCTAGGACTGCGGCCTCTACAGAGTAGTTACACACTTACTGAGCTAAGGAATTGGAAGAGAGGTCATTCCTACATGATCCTTTTTACACTAACTTTTTGCTTGAATTGTTTATTTATAATCTTGTCCAAAGGCAGGTATCTGGACCACCTTGCCACCCCTTAGCCCTTCCAGCTGTTATTTCTACATGGAGAAGATCTAACATCAACAAAGCAAGCTGCATTTTCTGTTGTACAGAGTGAAGTGGCCGGTGACTTTCGGAAGTGATCAGTGTCTACAAACACACACCTACACCTGTTCTTTAATAAACATCAGATTTTATTTACAAAGCATTAAAGCTTCAGCAAGAAGTACCCAAGGCTAAGTCTCATCTCGTACAAAACTACAGAACATTAGAAAACAAAACACTGGGGGGTGGGCAGGTGACAATAGGGAAAAAGAGAATATGCATATATTGTACAAATCGAGAAAACCAAACTGAAATAGACAGAAGGTTTTAGGAGCTGAAAAAAATTCGAAAAGCATAAATAATTATTAGGAGCTGCTGCCAGAGACACTCTGACAGGGCTGAAGTTGATTTTCTCAGTAGCCGGTTTAGGAGGTGGACAGAGCTTGAACATCCAAATGCTCAGGCAGAGGACACCCAGCTACTCTGCGTGTGGAAATAAGGCAGAAACCTCTTGTATCACACAGTTTGCATACTACTGCACTGTACAGTACAAAGAGAAACAAAATGGAAATAATGTCTGCAAAACAAAAACATGTCTAGTGACCCACCTACCAATCTCACCCACTGGTCTAATATGAAATAGGAAGTGAAATTCACAAAATGAGCATCTGAGGAAAAAGCAGTGGCATCTAAAAATATAGACATTTTGCCACTGACTCAGGGAGAGCTCTTGCTTCAACTACTGAACGTTTTGGTTCTAAAGACGGAATGGAAGAGGCTCTTGTTGATGTGTTCTACTTTGATTTCTATGCTAAAATCCAAAAGGTAATCACCTCGTTTGGCTACCTACCGGAGCAACCACCAACGGACAGAGATTTCCCAGTAAGCACAGTGTTAAACTCTCCTTTGAAAATACTGTGAAAGTGATGGTCCAGATTAAGCACTTCCAGTCAGCTCAAAGCTCTACTCCAGAGAGGCTGGAGAGGCCCCTCCACACCTGGTTTCTTCACCCTGGGTTTTCAGAGAATTTCAAACACCTAGTGTACGCATCCATCCAATCTGCTACTTTTTATACAAAGAACAGCAAAAGCAAAAATTAAAATTTTTTTTAAAAAAGCTAAGCAACCTTTCACAGAAAGGAAGTGACTGGAAACATGTAGGAAGGAAAAGGGGTGTGGCTACAAGGAGGGGAAATGCAATGACTGATGGGAAGGACAGATGTCCACGAGCAATGATTTAAAAAAAAAGGTTCTTTGATTTTTTTATCTGAACTGTGTTGTCGTTGCTTTGATTTTGGACGGTTTTAATTTAGTCCTTGCATAGATTCCCCCATCCCCAGTAAAAAAGAAGCCTGCTGAGAGACACCTCGGTTTGTTTCTGGCTCTGGAAGCCAGTACAGGTAAAGCAGTATAAACTACTGATGATTCTTTGCTGGAGACAAATGAACTAGCTATCTTCAAAAACCATAATTAATGAGAATGAACCGATACTGGAGGGAAACATGCAATGAAAAGAATACAAAGAAAAACCTGACCCTCTTATAGCTCAACTTCTTGAGCAAAATGTTATAGTATGTGAAAAAAGAGGGGGACTTTCTTATCTTTCTTTCCTTTTGGAAAATCTGAAATCTTTCCAGCACTTTCTGTTCTGCCCATCTTTGTAGCACAATATGGAAATATAGGAGGTATCTGGTGAGTGGGTAAGTTTAAAAATGGAAGAAAAAATGTGCAGCAGAAGTTTTTCTAGGATACAGGCAGCAAAATTTCAGATAAGAACAAGTCACTCAAGGACGTGCACTGTGGAGGGAAGGCAAGTAGGAGATAGGAAATGACAGGCCGAAATGATGCTGGGTACAGTAAAGACAGACGAGCAAAACAGGAATCTCTTCTCCAGCAACATAACAAGCATTAAAGTTTAAATGAGTCAAAACTCCTGTTTGATGTCTTCACAAATCCTCATTCCTGAGAGCCTATTTGGACTTATGCTTGAAAGGGACGGGACATATATTCTTCTTCCATAATTCACTTCTTCATTCAAACATAAAATTCACTCCTTCCACCTCCTGGGTGGAAGACAGAGGCCTTTGTTTTAAATTAAAGTCAATCTCAAATGACTGACCACAGTGTCCAGAGGCCACATGATGGCAAAGTAGGGAAGAACGAAGTACTTCAAGGGCCTTCATAACAGTTCTGAGATTGCTCCCCCTGCTAAAGAGATGAGAAATAAAAAGATTTCTTTTAGCATCAACTTAGACCAGTTACTTTCAACAACACAAATACAGATGCTGGATGATGCATTACAAGCACACATGGGCTAAGAACTTCCCCCCTTTAAGTTAAAACCAACTCCAACTCCCAATTACTCTTTACTGAAGCAACAAATAATCCAAACCCCACGCCCTCCATCAGTACTTTTCTCAGCACTGTCCAAAAGGGAGAAAAAAAGGCAAAATGATCAGACTTCTACACATTTTCCAAGCTTCTAACCATTCTCCAAGGTGTTAACATATAATGCTTCATATTCCAAAAAGTGCAGTAAGTACAAGAAAGGAAATTCTAGGGTACTGCCTCTTTCAATCTTTCATATACTAGACTAATTCGCCACTAAATGATTAACGGTGAGCAACAAACCCTTTTCCAAACACCCTTGTTCCTTAAATGATACTCTCAGCTCCTCAGAATCCCAAATATGGTGAAATGTTAATGAAAACTACTGTCGGCATTTCTATGCGCCAACAACTGATAAATAAATAAAATCCTAAATAGTAAAATCAAATGAACACTTCCCTGATTACTCCAAAGAAGCTGTTCAATCTCTGAGGGACATCCTTAAATGGGTTGCTGTGAAATATTAACTAGGAAGTGTAAAAAGAGAACAAGGTGAAGGAAGTCCTCCCAGTGTCGTCTGGAATGGGGAAGAACATGCCACTTGAAGGTAAAATAGTTAAAAATAATCGCCCAAGTTGTAAAGAAAAAGTACCCATTTACAAACCTTGCTTTTAACCTGATTTTAAGTAAGTTCAAGCACAGATGAAAACTGGCAATAAAAATAAATTCCAATTTGCCTGAGAAGAGACTGAAAATATGAGATACAAACTCTCCTGGATGCTACATGTTAAAAATCAAATTTAAACTTTATATAGTTCAGTAAGACAAAAAGTATATTTAAGCATCTGTTTTTCAGATCTTTCAACATAAAATGTAATAATTAACCTCCTGAATTGATTTTTTTAAAAATCGTGAGATAAAAGAATCTACTCCACAGGACTCAGTAACAGGCCTTTAACACTTTAAGGCTAGTTTCTCTGATTGTTTCCACAGGTACTGTGACCAATCTAGTTTAACCGTTTAAAAATAGACAACATTGACATTTTAAGCCTAACTCATGAGAGGAAAAAGTGGCTTGCCCATTAATAATGGGCACTCAAGATGACTAATGAGCTACATTATTATACTGATTATCTGAGGTCAGTTAATGATTTTTCTTTATCGCTCTCTTTCCTGTGAACAGACCAAAAACAAAGCTTGTTGAGGCACCAGGCAACAAACCAATACCAGAGCAAGCAAGTCTGTGAGCAAGATAAGATACACAGAAACAGCAACAAAGCAGATCTCCAGGCTACTTAAAAATCTGCCCCAAGTATTATTTACCTGCAACATGACAGAAATCTCCAGTAATATAAAATTAAGAAAAATTCAGCTCATGGTAAACAGCTGTTATTGGTACCTCCCCAAAGCAGCCAAGCCAGGGTGGCTTAAGAAAACACTGGATATTAATTTTCAAACATTACCTTAGTCAGCTAATAAGACCACACAGAATGAGAATACCCAACTAGCCATCTAAAAATATGATTTTAGCAGGAATTCATAAATTAGTCTTTGGGAGACTGGTCATTTTTCAAAAAGGGGGGGGAGCCCCTACCAATCATTTAAAACAATCAGATTCAGCAAGTGAACAGAATATGGTTCAGAGGCCCAGGGTGGGGGGCCAGCACCAGGAGGGCAGCGGTGCAGCCAAAGCCAGGGAAATCAGCGCAGGGCCTGTCGGCCCCCAGAAGTGGCACCTCTGCTCAGTTTGGTCTTTGCCACCCTCAACAGACCCTGGTGCCACCATTCCCTTCATGCCCACCATCCCACAAGGCCTTTAGACCACATACGTGACAGACCACAACTTTGTCACACTTGCTACCAAGGGTGTTTACTGCCAAGGAGCCCTACTTCTAGGGCAATCTTTGAACGGTCACAGGGCAACCGGGACACTGGTGGTTCTGCTCACATCTCAAGTTTCGATCCTGAGGACTGTCCTCTGGAGAGTATCTAATAAGGTAACCAGGGGGAATCTGATAGATGGTGCTATGTCGATCTGGACTTCCTGAAAAGTCTCCAGCTCAGGGTTACCCTCAAGCTTCACTGATGGGTCCTCACTCATCACAGAAAGTGTGTCTTCGTGGATGTGGGTCCACTGGTACTGTTCAGTACTGATGAGCTGTTTGATAGGGAAGAATTTTCTACAGCCCCAGATTCCAGATGGCTAGATTACTTCTATTGGCGGTCTATGTGTCTTCCAACTGTCACCTGAAATGCATAATCTCCTGTTGCAACATGCAACAGACTATAGCAGCTTTGTCAGGCCTATCAGGGCTTACTGAACAGTTTCTTCAGTAACTGATAAATTGCAGATATTAACAAACAGTTGGCATTTATCTAACTTGAGCAGTAGCCTACACATACAATCTGCCTTCAAATGATTTGGCTCTAATGCAAAAGGAGGGCATTTGCGGGGAGGGGAGGTCCACAAAGCACTGAATCTACAAATATACCCATCAGACTGAACTAATCTTTCAAGATGGTTCAGCCTCAGCCAGTGAGGATCAGGATTCATTTTTTAATATCTGGTGGAAAATCCACAATGACAACATGCTGCTTTTTACTGAAACTCTCCAAGGTGTGGAAGAACATGAGACATAAGAGTTTTTATTACCTCAGAGGCCTGGGGGAGCCATGTGAAAATGAACAGCATGTGTCAGCCAGCCTCTGCCTGCTCTGGGCCCTCCAAGCTGAAAATGGTATTGGATGAAGCGCCGCCCTCGCCCAAAGAAACCCACACAAAAGATATGACAGGTTGTCCTGAAACTGAGACTTCTAATGGCGTGTTATATGATACTCAGTTTCAGCACTCTCCCCCAGATTCACGGCCTTCATAAAGATCCAAACCACACTGCAGCTAGTGGCTAACAGCCCTTCTGAGGAAGTGTTAGGACTAAACCACAATGCCTTTTTTGAGTTTTTTTTAATGATCCTGCTCCTCAGCACACTCGGGAGTTTGATCTGACCATTTCAGTTTTGGAGATTTCCATTCAGGAAAAGGCCAAGGAACCAAGGCAAGAGAAGGAGAAAATGGGAAGAAGGAAGTATAGATTATGTGGGGAAGTATGCTATGCAGACAATCCTGAGAAGCTGGTAAAATGTTTGCAGTAATCTAGACAGTTGTTTTGTCTGTGTGTTATCAGAAAGCGTATCATCACCCTGGCCTTGTTATGTAAAAGTCTCCTCTAGTCCCTTCAAAGGGTGAAGCCTTAAAATAGCTGCCTCCATTTAAGGGTGACCAACTCAAGTCCCTGATAACAATAATGAAGAAAATAAAAATCCAGTCTGAAGCACCCTGTTGTTTCAAGACACAATTTCTAGCCTTTAATGAGGTCAGTACCTCTTTTAACCTTGTCAGCTGAGTGAGTGGGAATAAACTTCTAATAGGCCATTGATAATGATATCCAGTCTTTCTAGGAGTTTTGAAATGCTGACATGTACAAACACTATGTATTTTACACCTAGATCAAAATTTCAATGCAGTATTTTGAAAACTTTAGGGAATAAAAAGGCCTATTCCTTTACGGCTAAGTAAACTTTCTAAGTAAACCTTCTACCATCTCATTTAGATGTTTTTGAAGCATAGTTAAAAAATACCACTGCTGTTATACTCTAAGCTGTAAAATATAACAGTACTTCATGGTACCTTTGACAAAAACCCAATTTGAGAAATGCCAAAAATATTTAGTAACTGTTAGTGACCATATCAGCTATAATTAAAAGTTGAAATCACTGTATTATAGAGAGAAAATTTTAGTTTTTAAAAACTTCAAATGGTTTATTTGCCATACGCTTAGTATTAAAAAGCATATGATTAATTACAGATAGATTCTGAAGATGCTGGGAAGTATGTCTTAGAGTATTATTAATTCAATATGTTTGCGTACATTTATTTTTTTTCTTTTTTTTTTTGCAGTACGCGCACCTCTCACTGCTGTGGCCTCTCCCGTTGCGGGGCACAGGCTCCGGACGCACAGGCTCAGCGGCCATGGCTCACGGGCCCAGCCGCTCCGCGGCATGCGGGATCTTCCCGGACCGGGGCACGAACCCGCGTCCCCTGCATCGGCAGGCGGACTCTCAACCATGTGCCACCAGGGAAGCCTGTTTGCCTCCATTTGAAATCACCCTGAAGCATTTCAGCTCTTGGGGCCAGGGAAATCTATTTGAACTTTAAATTGTTTCTTCTATAGTGGCATCCACTTATGCAAGAAGTGGGTTATGGAAGGATGGTTTTTATTTACATTAGTCAATTACTGACATGCAATCTTTGCTGCCAATGCCCATATAACTCTTCCAGGCTATTTTAAAAAATAAACAGACATGGCCCTAAGTAGACTGAATGTGGAGGTGGTAACTGATTATCAGTGGAGTACCATAAATATTGTTGTTGGGAAAATAAAGCTAGTGCTCCAATGGTATGGTGTTGGACTATGAAAGTCTAAATCTAGTGAACTTGAGGGGGAATACTCAAAATGATGAGTAATTGAGTCTGTTTCAGCTTCTCTGAAGAAGAGAATTCATGTTCACAATGATTAACTGGCTTAAGGAATTCTGTTTTGCATATCATCACATTTGGATTAACACAATTAAAATTTTAAAGTGGGGGAAAAAAACACCTAAATACAAACACTGATATTTTGTTAGTCCTGCCTCTGAATCTACTGACCTAGCCACAGAAAACTGAGAGTAATGTATTAACTAAAGCAGTACCTAAATATAAAACAAAACAAAAAGTTTCCAAAACCCAACAATATTTGAGCAGAAACGAACTTGAGTTTGCTTACTATTTTCCAAACAAAAGACCATTTAGCCTAGATTCACAAGTATTTGACTGGAAATTGAAACTGTTCTCCATCCTCCAATAAAAATCCCTCAATTACATAGAAGTGAGAAAACAGTAAGTTTCAAGAGGCTTAGGTGTTAAGAAGCCACAAAGTTTGTCTTTTTGGAAATCTCCTGTTTGAAAAAACAAAACACTTCATCTTCTTCCTTAACATGATGGTACTACTAACAACTCCATCACTGCTTCTAGACTACTGAAAAAAGAGAAAAACACCACCTTTGGGATTTGAACAATTTGAAGAGAGAGAATGCTACAGTTAAATAGTCAGGGGCTGTATAGAAGCTCATATTTCTGGTTATCTGTCTGGATCTTTCATTTGCAACA
The DNA here is from genome assembly GCF_026419965.1 of Kogia breviceps. Taxonomy (NCBI): domain Eukaryota; kingdom Metazoa; phylum Chordata; class Mammalia; order Artiodactyla; family Physeteridae; genus Kogia; species Kogia breviceps. Next base: position 65,760,451 of record NC_081310.1, on the reverse strand, counting down.
AAACAAAAAACCTAGGAGCAAACACAGATTAAAAAAATGAATTAAACCAGGGGCTCTTACCCTTTTTCAGGTCACAGATTCCTATAGGAATCCTGTGAAATGTACAGGCATCTTCCCCTCAAAAATATGCACACAATATTTTGCATGAAACAAAGGGAATGGAGATCCCCTGAAACCTGGTTATCGACCCAAGGTTAAGAGCCACTGAATTAAGCCAAATCTGGTTTAGCCTGCCCTCGGCAGTAGTTTAAAACTCAGAGAATATCTGCCACTGGGGAAAAGGAGGGAAGGAAGGAAAAAATGCTGCAGTTAAACGGAGTCAGGGGCTGTACAAAGCAAGGCCACGAAGCAAGCCAGACAGTGCTCCCAATGTGTCCTTACCTGTCAAGGGCTGGCTGAGCTCCGCCTGCACTTTACCCTTCGCTGATCCTTCCAGAGGTAAACCTCTGTCCCCTTTGTAGAGTTTCGGTTTAAATGGAGAATCTTTCTCTTTACCTTTTGATCCTTTAGGCCGGCCTGCTTGCTTCTTCTTGGATTTGCCATCCCCCTTCACACCCAGTAGTGGATGGACTTCTGTAAAAGGACAGATAGGCACAGAAAGAAATCCACACATCACCCCAACTGAGCAATGTGCCATGCCACCTATCCATAAGCAAACAATTCTGCTCTTGTATCTCAGGTCCACTAATACAAGAAGAAAAGTTTGTTTTGTTTATTAATTATAAACTATAGAAGAATGGCCATTAAATGAGAAATAGTTCCTTGGCCACATGGCCTATGTGATTCATACGAAGCCACAACAGCTCTAAATGGAAAAGGTAGCTCAAAGACACACTGATACGTTATCACACAAGCCACAACAGGAACGCACATGTGCACACTGGCACGTGAGAGCAGAAAGGGAATGGGCTTTGGTACGCAACAGACCAGGGTAAGAATCCAAACTCAACCATGTAATTAAAAAGGCTTCTAGAGTCAGACTGTAAAAGTAGGTAAGAAGAATTAAGGTTGTCCAAGTCTGACTAGTACTTTACTACCTAATGAGAATCTTGGGGGAGAGGTAGGGTATTTAAACAAACTGAGCCAGATGTCAGAAGACTTAAAGTATGTCATCTTAGGCAAAGTACCGAGGGCAGAATCTCCCCATTTTAAAAGAGAAGTGAAAGCAGATGAAATTATTACAAAGTTGTAAAGCACTATAAAAAAGACTCATGGGAAAATTCCTTTAAGGGAAAATCACCCAAACAGGAAATTACCAGATTGTGCTGGAGAGTGGCATCTGTCAGGTAAGGGAGAGAAAATGTGGCTCTTACCATCATTTGGTACTCCTTGCAGTTCAATATTGGTTGTTTTGGGTTTCTTCTTAGGTGGCTGGGACCCATCTGTTGAAGACTGCCTCTTCTTCTCTGAACTAGCCCCTTCATCCATCAAGGAAGTTTGGACTGCATCCGGTGGGGGGCCATAAGGATTTTCTTCTGGGTCTTCTACCTCAGGGGCAATGGGTAAATATAATAGAGCCTTTGAATCTTCCAGCTCTTCATCACTATTTGGAACAGGATCAGAAAAGGGATAGGAAAAAAGAGGAGAAAGTTGCTTAAACCATGAACCCTTCCTCTAGGGCAGAATCATCTAACCATAAGCAACAGGTCATGGATCTAAAATGTCAAGAAAGTCAAGACAAATAAAAAGAAATCAGACAGGGGCTTCCCTGGTGGCACAGTGGTTAAGAATCCGCCTACCAATGCAGGGGACACAGGTTCAAGCCCTGGTCCGGGAAGATCCCACATGCCGCAGAGCAACAAAGCCCGTGCACCATAACTACTGAGCCTGCACTCTAGAGCCCGCGAGCCACAACTACTGAAGCCCACGTGCCTAGAGCCCCATGTTCCGCAACAAGAGAAGCCACAACAACGAGAAGCCCCCGCACTGCCACAAAGAGCAGCCCCTGCTCGCCACCACCAGAGAAAGCCCGCACGCAGCAACGAAGACCCAACACAGCCATAAATAAATAAATTTTTTAAATAGGAAATCAGACAACATGATTAATAAAATCAGTAGTAAAAATAAATGGCATAAACAAATTATTTCACTTTCTTAAGATTTTTCTATCAAGGGAGAAGGGAAGGGATTTCTTGCGCACCAAAGGAGTTATCTCTTTGAGGTAAAAGGCAGATGGGCCTGAAGGAAGAGCCGGGGAACTGAGCAGCACAACCAGAGACTGAGGAGGAGGAGCACCCCAGGCCCAGCCTTCAGCGGCAGCTCACCTGCTACAGAAGGCAGCAATAGGGTCCACACTGGTGACATCCACTTCCTCATCCTCTGCAGCATCAGCCCCTGCAGGACAAAAACACAGCAGAGGTGTGAGAAGAAGTAGAAAACTGCTTTTTACATATAGCTTATGGTTTTCATAAACTGAAATCCAGGAGAAACAAAGGAGGAAAACCAAACAGTTCGTTTTACTTAGTCGTTCTGCAAATATTTGCTGAATTTCCACCGCACGCTAGGCACTGGGAATAGAGCAATGCTCCAGAAAGTTGGGAACGGTTCTTCAGTAAAAATTGTAGAAGTCTTATTGGGGAGACACATATACACAGATAATTTCAGTTCCATACAGTAAGTGCTACAGTAAAGGTATGTGCAATGTGCCAAGGAGATAGGAAGGAGAAACAACTTCTGCGGAAGTCTGGGAAGGCTTCGTACAACACAGTCCAATAACACTAATACAATCCAGAATATACTGCAGCCCTGACGGTCTTCCTAAGACACAGGAGGCATGTAAGTTTTCTAATATCACAAAAGTGAGGACCAGCACTTTCAAGCTGGAGAGAGCTAATCTCAATTCCAATTCCCCGATCCCTGATACCATCAAGTGGCCCAGCAGTCAATGACCCGTGGCATTAATTACTCAAGCTGACAGTGCCAACTGGGCACATTAAGCATTCATACACAAAAACCCCTGCCAGACGCAAAGCCCTGTGTTTAGACGATGGGGCTATAAAGTGAAATATTTATTCTCAAGTAACTTCCTATGTAGAAGTTCAGAAGCTAAGAGATAAAAATAACAATGATCACGATCATAATCATAGTAGAAGAGAACATCTGAATGCTCATTATGGCCTAGACACTACAGTGAGCCCTTTACATGAATTATCTCATTTATTCCCCACAACCCTAAAAGGCAGGTACTACTGTTATTCTTATTTTACAGAAAAGGAAGTTTAGGTTTAAAGAATAAGTATTCTGCCCAAGGCAGTCTGACTCCAGAGCCCATGCTCTTTACCTTCATCTTACGGACAAAGGAGTGACAATACCCAAAACAGCAGCTGAGCACCCAGCGTGTGTGGGTGGCTTTGTTAGGTGCCCCATGCAAATCCTCATTTAATCATCTGCAATTAGTCAGGAAATACAAAGTGCAACGTTAAGAGAGCTGCTTGAGCCCTAGTAATGCCCATGTAAGCCCTGAGTCAATGCCTTACAAATAAATATTCTAAAAACAGTCAAAACTGTGTAAGCTTAGAAAAAAAATTAGACTAAGTGCTGAAGTGAATTTTCAGCACAAATTAAGAATGAGTACTGAGTAAAACAATCTTTTTTCCTTTGGGAAATACTATCTGCAATTGAGAAATATTACCTGTCTGTTCAGGCTCACTCTTATCTTCATCTTCAATATCAAACTCTGATTCCCTTTCTTCATATTCTACGTTTTCATCCAATTCTTTGAAGTCTGGTGCAAATGCACTCCAATTTTCCTATGCCACAAACAAAATATATTACTTAACTGTATGAGAAAGCAGCGGTCTATAACCTAGACATTAATGATATAAATAAAAGGATTGACCATGAACGAGACTCAAAATTCTGAGATCAAATTTGGCAGATATTAAAAATTAGGTTATCTACAGTTTTATTAAAGCATTTCCTATCTTAAACATTCCATGTTATTAACTGTAGTTCTGTCATAAATAACTGCCTTCTTTAATCTTTTTAAGATGTAATTCTGAGGTAAAATGTTTTCTTATGAGTACACTGATTACAAATATAATTAAAGGTGTTCAAAATAAAACCAAGATGTAAAACAGAAGCTAACTGAGCTGAAAATAAGAAAAGCACAAGAAAACTCTATCTCAGATGAGCAACAGAAAAATGTACCAGGAAGTACACTAGATTTTCTCCCTGAAACAGAGCTGGTAAACTGACTTTGGACCAAGACCTTACCATTAAAATAAAGCAAAACTAGATGCACTGAACTATTTTTTAATTAGAAGAATCATATGGAAAAGAAAGTATATAAGGTAATTTGGGGCTTACTGTTTGTAAAGTTCTTTGATAAAAGGAAAAGGGTATCTAGCTTCATAGCAGTTAAACCAGAAAAATACTTACTACTTGATTTTGTGCCCAGATAGATACCACTCCGCTAGAAATGGATGCTATGATGGGTCGAACAGGATGCCACTAAATTTTAATGAAGCAAAGAAAAATCAATTCTAAGAATGAATCCAAGATTTTCTGTATTACATAAGTAACAAAAGCAACCTCTCATCCTACTCACAGCTACATCCAAGAGGAGTTCTCCTCTTGTCCCATGGAGAATCTTCACCAGGTTGCCAATACTCTTCTCCCAGATGTACAGGGCATGCTGCCGGGCTGACCCTGCCACTATGTATTCCCCATCCCCAGAGAAACAACATTTCTTCCATGGGGTCCTAAAGAACAAAGGAAGTACCCAAATAGAACTGGAACCTGACCCCAGGCCATGAATTAGCACATATTCTTCTAGGTTGTGATACATACCTATTCACCAAGTCTTGCAATTTCTGCATGGGTTCAGGCTCTCCATCTCTTCCACAGGTTAAGATTTCTCTACCATCATAAACTCTGATTATTCGATCTGCTGTGTTAATTAAAAAGCAACTACAGAAAGGATAAAAAATATCAACACCAGAGGTCAGAATCTGTTCCTGTTAACAGTTTCCATGGCTACCAGTTACTTAGAACAGTACCATAAGACAACTAACAAATCAGGGAGAGACTGAGTGAAAATCTAAGTAATAGACTAGACTACTTATGTATCTACTTGTCACCTTCCAAGCCAAAATATAACGTGAAGTGAGAAAATGCTTTACTTCCCTTCCTGTGTAATCCCTGAACCCTAGATGCACAAACTAATCAGCAGTATTTGACTAAAATCCAAAACCTCTAAATTGAAACCAGTTTCCCGAATTCACAAGCTTACAGTTAAATACATATAAATACTTCATTCCTCTGGCCTGCTTTATATACAATATATTCTTAATGAGTTAATAAACTAAATATATCATTCTGGATTGCCCAATTTTTTACTGTGATAACACTGAGTGTTGGAAACCTCTCTAAAATACAAGTTATTTTACCACCTTCTTACAGACTTCACTAACTGTCTCTTGCTTCAAGAGAATTTGAACATGAATGTCCTCTAAGTATGTATGGTGGTTCCCATACAAAATAGGATGACTGTTACTTCTCTTACTGACAACCTATTTTCTTCTTGTTTGTTGATACATAAATCTACTTCTAGCTGGGTAATCAAACTTACCAGAAAAACATCTGAAATTAAAAGGGTAAATAAATAGGTTTTATGTAAGTAAAGTGCATATTCAGTTACTACATGAATTCTGTGATATCAGTTCTGATTATAATATAACAGCTCATCTTTACCCAGTGCTTACCATATGCCAGGCATTTTGGTTCTATGCACAGACCACTCAGACATCTTTTCTGTAAAGGAACTGCCTGTTAACCTCCTGAGAAGATGTGACTGCTGGCTCAAAGCAGTAAATCTTATAAACTTAAGAACCAGACAGTGACAGTTTCTATAACTATTTTATAAGTAAACTTTAAAAAAAAATTAAGTATAATATACACAAAAACTGAATCTCAATGTATTTTTGCATTCTACTCACTTTTAAAACTGTCTCTAAAAAGACAGGTCTCACTTACCTGCCCTTCCGAGCAAACTCTATTGACTTAATGGCTGTGGTATTGCTTGTTCCAGTTGTTACTCTGAAGGAAGCAACAAGATCCTGAGAATCTGTTTTTAGGACCAAAATCTAAAGTTTAAAAGAGAAAAATAATAAGTATTCTGATAACTTACAGTAATTAGATTTGGCTTCTGTTTCTAAAACTGGGCAAAGACTGGGTGAAAATAGTAATATAAATATATCTAGTCCCATGTATTCAACTTGATCAACTGCTATTGCCTTTTACCTCTTCAATTAAAGGACAGTGTCTTAACCTATTGTTAGAAGATAATGTTTAACATTATCCAGAGTCAAAAAGTAGAAGCCACCCAAGTATCCATCAACAGATAAACAATATGTGACACATACATACAATGGAATATTATTCAGACTTGAAAAGAAAGGAAATTCTGACACATGCTACAACATGAATGAATCTTAAGGACATTATGCTAAGTGAAGTAAGCCCGTCACAAAAAAACCAACTACTGGATGAGTCCACTTATACAGGTACTAGAATAGCCAAATTCATAGAGATAGAAAGTAGAATGATGGTTTCCAAGGGGTGAAAGGGAGTAGGAAATAACAAGTTATTATTTAATAAGTACAAGGTGAGTGCAAGATGAAAAGAGCTCTGGAGATAAATGATGGTGATGACTGCATGACAATGTGAATGTACTTTACACCACTGAACTGTACACTTAAGAATGGTTAAGATGGTAAATTTCGTTAAGTGCATTTTACTGTAATAAAAAAAAAACGCTGCCACTCTCTAACCCAACTTCTTACTACACAAAACTATAGATTAAGGTAGCCTCAATTATATAATATTTGCAGACAAAGATATCAGATATTTTTATCAGCAGTACTCCATTGATGATATGATTTTTAAATTTTATAATTTAGTAATGGCCTTTCATTACTAGCATCCAGTAAAGGCCCCCCATCCTTCTCTAGGTCAAATAACCTCTGACTGCTCTAAATCCAAAGAACAGATATTATTAAGGCATGAGAGAAAAATAGGCTATATCTACCACAGGCAGGAGACATGCTTAGTCAAGGGATGAAAGAAATTTCACAGAAAGGAGAACAAGCAAACATGAAATGAGCCAATGCACAGGATGACTGATGCATATTTCACCAGCTTCTAAGCTTCTAGGCTTACCTTGCCTTTTGCATTTCCTGTATAGATATATTCTCCTCGCCTATCAAAAGATGCAACCACGTTCAAATCGGAGTCATCGTCTACGGGCAGAACAACATGTTTGGAATCTGAAAGGGTCAACATGACAGGAGCAGATTTCATGGGACACACGAGAACCTTGTTCCTGTTTAAAAATATGAATAGTACATTGGCTGTTGCTATGATATCAGAAGGCTGACTCTCTGCTCTTTTCTGTAATTCCTATCTACTACCTCATCAACTCTCCCAGCCCAAGTATATTTAAAATAGTGAAAAAGCCTAAACTCTAAATTCCTAATAATAGGGAAATGACTGAGTAAAGTTATGAGATCTTACCTTGACAAGATAAAATGTAATTACTAAAAATAAATATGAAGATGTAGCAAACTGGTAAAATATGTATGAAATAAAGTGAAAGGCAAAATACCAATTAAAACTATGTAAAAATACGTATTTGTGTACATCTAATAGACAAATCTTTTGTGAGCTAGTAAGTGCTTTGTGAATTATGAAGCGCTATACAATAAGCTTTATACTTAAAGAGAACTTGACTAAAAGAAAACCTAGAGAAATGAAAATAGTTATATCTCAGTAATAGAATGATGGGTAACTCTTTTTCTTAAATATAGTTTTCATAATGAACTGTTTCCCCTACTGAAGAAATTCAAATTGGAGGAAAACCCCAGGTAAAGAACAGTTATTATACTTATTTCTACCTTTGCCCATTTCTGAAGTCTTAATTAATATAGGCCAGTTTTTAATTATATACTACAACAGTCTCTTTAAAATCTATTCACTAGATCCAGATAATCTGGAAAGATTATTTTATATAGAAGAGGTTTGAAGAGATGTGGGCTTTTGCATCCTAAAACCTTAAACTGAAATTGTCATGAGCCTGGAGATAGAATTAGACCCACCCCAGGAGAGAATAGCACAGATTAAACATACTGATCTCGCGGATGATACTGGACTTTTAAGATGGGTGAAGGGAATCGAAACCTCTGGTCGCAGTCGCCTGAAAGGACATCCCACTGTGACACTATGTTATCAGTGGAAGCACTCACGAGCTTATGACCATCTCGACTCCAGCTGAGAAGGAAAAAGGGTAACTTAGCATACATTCTAAGTTAAAGTATATTATACCACCCTTATAGATAAAAATTCATGAGTCACACTTACTGCCCTAACTGCATGGGTCACCAACATTTCTTCTTCTTTATTTTTTAAACATATACTCAAATCCACAACAAGCTTTCCTAACTAAGCAATAAAAAAGAATGTTTTCATGACATCTTCATATCTAGTAATAGAAGTTCTTAACAGTTCAAGATAACAGTACAAGTGGCTCAGTGAAAAAAGGGAGACTCAAACATTTTAGAAAAGTATAAAATCAGCTGGCCCTGAAGTGTTGATTTAACAAAAAACAGGTTTTCTTCCCCTTGGGGGGAGGGGCAGGAGTAGCTGAGCTTTCTGAAGTTGTCCCAGAAGTAGCACTATCATAGTATAAACGAACCAGTACACATAGGTATCTGTTATTTAAAATAATTAAGAAAAAAATTAAGGAAGGAATTAATTCCTCCTGCTAAGTACAGTTAAACATCCTGAACATTATAGAAAACAAACATAAAAAGTTAAAGAGAAGACAGACTGTCTAGAGAATACAGGATATGAGGAACGACACAGCGGTGAGGTCCTTAGATTTTCTTTTTGCCTCATATATCCTGGACCGGGTGACGGAGTTGCCAACAACCCATTAGCATCAATGGGCACACACAAAAAAGTCTCCAGAAGAGCCAAAGGACTAGGAAAGGACAATCAACAGATACTAACACACAGATGACACAGGTGTTAGTATTACCCGACAAGGATTTCAATGCAGCCATCATTAAAATACCTCAGCAAGCAATTACAAACATGCTTGAAACAAATGGAAAAAAAAAAAAGTCTCATCAAAGAAACAGAAATATAGAGAAAAGAACCAAATGGGAATTTTAGAACTGAAAAATATAAAAGCTGAAATAAAAAACTCGAAAGATGGGTTCAGTAGCCAATGGAAAAGAGGAAGACAGAATAAAAAATTCCCAATCTAAACAACAGGAGAAAAAATGGAATGAAAAAAATGAACAGAGCCTCAGGGACCTGTGGGACTATAACAAAAGATCTAGTATCTAATATCCATGGCATCAGAGTCCTGGAAGGAGAGAAGAAGAGAGTAAGGCTTAAAAGTATTTGAAGAAATAATGGTTGAGAGAGGATATGGGAATATATGTATACACATAGCTGATTCACTTTGTTGTACAGCAGAAACTAACACAACATTGTAAAGCAATTATATTCCTATAAACATGAAAAAAAAAGAAATAATGGTTGAAAATTTCCCAAATTTGGCAAAAGATATAAAACACACAGCCTCAAGAAGCTAAGCAAATGTCAAACAGGATGAGCTCAAAGAAATCCACTCCAAGACACAAACTTCTGAAAACTAAAGACAAAGAAAAAAATCTTGAAAGCAGAAAGAGGAATGACACGGTTACCTACGGGGAACAACAATTCACATGACAGCAGATTTCACACCAGAAACCATGAAGGTCCAAAGAAAGTGACAGTTTTTCAAGTGCTAGAAGAAAAGAACTGTCATCCCCAGTTCTACATCCAGAGAGACTAACTTTCAAGAACAAAGGGTAATCAAGGCATTTGTCACCAGCAGATCTACCCTAAAAGAACGGCTCAAGGAAGTTCTCTAAACAGAAAGGAAACAATAAAAGAAGGAATCTTAGAACATCAGGAAGAAAGAATAATGAAAAGGGTTTTTAAAAATTAAATACTTTTTTCTAGATGTTTGAAGCAAAAATTATAACTTATATAGGTATCAATATACATAAAAGAAATGTTTAAGACAATTATACTATAAACAAGTGAGGGTTGGGCTTCCCTGGTGGCGCAGTGGTTGAGAGTCCGCCTGCGGTGCAGGGGACATGGGTTCGTGCCCCGGTCCGGGAAGATCCCACATGCCACGGAGCGGCTGGGCCCGTGAGCCATAGCAACTGAGCCTGCGCGTCCGGAGCCTGTGCTCCACAACGGCAGAGGCCACAACAGTGAGAGGCCCGCGTACCGAAAAAAAAAAAAAAAAAAAAAAAAAAACAAGTGAGGGTAAAGGGATGTAAAGGGAAGGTTTCTATACTTCACTTCAACTAGTAAAATGTCAACACCAGTAGACTATGATAGGTTATGTATATACCATGTAATACCTAGCAACCATTAAAAAGCTACACAAAGAAATACACTAAAAAATACTACAGGGGCTTCCCTGGTGGAGCAGTGGTTGAGATCCCGCCTGCCAATGCAGGGGACGTGGGTTCGAGCCCTGGTCTGGGAAGATCCCACATGCTACGGAGCAGCTGGGCCCTTGCGCCACAACTACTGAGCCTGTACTCTGGAGCCCTTGAGCCGCAACTACTGAGCCTGTATGCTACAACTACTGAAGCCCATGCGCCTAAAGCCCGTGCTCCGCAACGAAAAGTAGCCCTCACTTGCCACAACTCAAGAAAGCCTGCAAGCAGCAACAAAGACCCAGTGCAGCCAAAAATAAAAATACCACAGATAAATCAAAATAGAATTCTTTTTTTTTTTTTGTGGTACGCGGGCCTCTCACTGTTGTGGCCTCTCCCGTTGCGGAGCACAGGCTCCGGACATGCAGGCTCAGTGGCCATGGCTCACGGGCCCAGCTGCTCCACCACATGTAGGATCTTCCCGGACTGGAGCACGAACCCGTGTCCCCTGCATCGGCAGGCGGATTCTCAACCACTGTGCCACCAGGGAAGCCCCAAAATAGAATTCTAAAAATAGTTCAAGTGACCCAAGGAAGGCAAAAAAGAAAACAGAGAAATGAAAAACAGAAGAGACAAACAGAAAAAGAAACCCCAAATCAGTCTTTATTCAAATTTTGCAATGAAGAGGAGTTGCTACTGAGAAACTTAGAGGATGCAATACAGTTCCATGGTTAAGAACAGAGGCTCAAGTCAGATTTATGCTCAAGCCTAGACATTACAATCTTCTAGCTGTGTGGTCTTGGGCAAGTTATACAGCCTTTCTGAGCTTCAATTTTCTCACTTATAACATGGAAATAATAATAGTATCTACCTGCAGACTCTTGAGAGACTTAATATTAATACATATAAAACTCTCAGTACAATACAGTAAGTGCTCAAAAACCATTCATTATATTAGAGACAAGATAAATGTATTCCCAGACTTGTAACTCACAGCAGAGGAAGGCAGGAGTAAACTGAGGAAGTGAATGTGGAAGGACTAAGCTCAAGTCTGCATAAAAAGGACTCAGATGCCTCTCTCCCACAACCTCTAGAACACTCCCAGTCAATTAGAAGATCCTTCTGGAGAATGTGAACCTAAAAAAGAAGATGCCTACAGATACTGTAACGAGGGTTGATAACAAAAAAGCCAATGGTCCACCCAATTTCAGTAGATGATGGGAGGGTAAAAGGGTGAGATAAAACTCACATATACTGTAATAAAAAGTCACAGATAAGTTCTTGAAATTAACAAACTAAGAAGAAGTAATATGCATAAATACTTTAGAAATATGAAGACATATCAAGAGAAACAAACCAAAAGAATGGAAGTACACTGGGAATGGGACATTACTGGAATATTAGGAATGGGAAGAAACAAGGGACAGCTTCTGCTGCTGTTCCCCTAAGCATTTTAGCACAATCTGACTATAAAACAGAATGTTAGCTATATTTCCATTTTTCCTTTAAACCCTCTGCATTTTAATAACTTTTTCATAGCAGGCTTGTATTTCTGTTACAATAGAGGGAAATCTATTTTTAGAAATTAAATTATAATCAGAGGTGAAACTAAGAGGGGTTTTCCCATTAAAACAAACAATATATTCTTCAATTCCAAATTCTGTAAATTCAAGAATTAGGGATTCTCATACATCCTCACATCTGACAATACTCTTTCCAAAAAACAGACAGGTCTTTACTAAGCACAGCACCTACCATGTTCCAGGGAAGATACTCATAAAACAACTATTTGCAATAAAATACAACAGGAGACACACAACCGTGATCTCAAATGCACCATTATCACCCTCAAATCTTACATTTAACATCTTCATCCAAGCAGGAAACCTGAGGATCATCTTAACTTCTCTACTTCACTTACACCCCTTATCTAATTAATGCCTAAGACCTCTTATTTCTACTATTTCTCACATCTGTACCATTCAGCTCCATTCCTACTGCACCTATCCTCATCAGCTCTAGCCTAGGCCACTTCAATCCTATTTTCATTCACTGTCCCCTTCAATCTCTTTCCCACATGCTGTTCTAGAGATCTCTCTAAAATAAAAAGCTCATCATGTCACTTTCTTTCCTAAAATCTTTTAATGGCTTCACAGTACCTACAGGATAAAGCTCACATTCATAGTGTGGCACACAATGTGCTCCATGAGGACCTGTTTACATTGGTTGTTGCCATGTCACATCTCTGATACCACAGTCCAGCTAATCTGAACTACCTGCAGTTCCCCATCTTACCATGCTTGTTTCAAGCTGATGTGCTTTTGCCTGTACAGCACCTTCTGCTTGGAATACAACTGGCAAACACCTAGTCATCTTATAAGTTTGAGGTTAGAAATTACCTCATCTTTGAAGCCTTTCCTGACCACACTTCTTCTCCAATACAATCGATCATTTCCTCCTTCGCACTTTTGCCTCCACTAAATCTCAAATACAGTTCTTATGTAGGACCTACAAAGCTTTAGTACATGTAGCTGTATGCACATGTACCTCCCCCTACCAATCAAGAATTTCTCCTTACTTGTTTTTGTGTCCCCAAAACCCTAACCCTAACCCTAATCGTAAATGCCTAAAGCAGTATCTGGTATATAATTCATGTTCAATGTTTGTTGAAGAAATGATTGTATGAGAGAAAAACTTTATGTGCAAAGACACTGACTGAACATTATGTAGCAGAGAAACAAAAATGGTTAAGTAAATTATGGTTTATCTATCAGAAGATATTCAGCCATTAAAAAAAAAGTTTTTAAAGGTTACACAAGCAGGAAAATGTCTGGTCACAGTGTTAGACAAGAAAAGACCAAAATATAAAATAAAACATAGCACACTTACAAACTATGTTTTTTATTTAGTTTCTAAAATTAATTAATTTATTTATATGTTTTATTTTTGGCCGTGTTGGGGGTTCATTGCTGCACGCAGGCTTTCTCTAGTTGCACAAGCGGGGGCTACTCTTCGTTGCGGTGCGCGGGCTATTCTTCGTTGCGGTGCACGGGCTACTCTTCGTTGCGGTGCGCGGGCTTCTCATTGTGGTGGCTTCTCTTGTTGAGGAGCACAGGCTCTAAGTGCATGGGGTTCAGTAGTTGTGGTACGTGGGCTCAGAAGTTCTGGCTCATGGGCTCTAGAGTGCAGGCTCAGTAATTGTGGCACACGGGCTTAGCTGCTCTGTGGCATGTGGGATCTTCCCGGACCAGGACTCAAGCCTGTGTCCCCTGCATTAGCAGGTGGATTCTTAACCACCGTGCCACCAGGGAAGTTCTATGCTTTTTAAAAATGATATATAGGGCTTCCCTGGTGGCACGGTGGTTGAGAGTCCGCCTGCCGATGCAGGGGACGTGGGTTCATGCCCCGGTCTGGGAGGATCCCACATGCCGCAGAGCAGCTGGGCCCATGAGCCATGGCTGCTGAGCCTGTGCGTCCGGAGCCTGTGCTCCTCAACGGGAGAGGCCACAACAGTGAGAGGCCCACGTACTGCAAAAAAATATAAAAAATAAAAAATAAAGATATATAGTAACAAATCAAAATATTTACAGTAGTAATATCAGAGTGGTAAGACAATGGGAGATAGTCTTCTATCTTCTACTTTGCTGTATTTTCCATAATTTTCTAAATTATTATTTTATAATAAAAATACATGTATATTTTTAGTGATAGAGGTTCTAAAATTACATTATGATGATCGTTACACAACTCTGAATATATAAAAAACAATGAAATGTACATTTTAATTGGGTGGATTTTACAGCATGTGAATTATATGTATCTTAATAAAGCTGATAAAAATGTATGTATCTACTTAAATCTTTATTGCAAGAGCACAACAATAAAAAATAAAAAAATGCAAAGGAACTGGAAAGAACCTAAGAAATCATACAGGCCAGTTCTCTCATTTTGCGTATCAGAGAAACGTTTTGGCCAAAGCCGCCAGTTCATCAGTGGCCAAAGCTAGACTGGGTTTCAGGCCTCCTCCCAATCCAGTGTGCAAATCTAAACTGGGATTCAGGCCTCCTCCCAATCCAGTGCTTTATAATACCACTGCTGCTTATATTTTGACAAAATGAAATATGTTATTTAATAAATCTAGATCTGATTAGGTGTTTTTGGTCCCAAGTTCATTTAAAAGAAGTGCTGCCCCAAAATAAAATTTTCTGAAACAGATAGTCCCTGAGAATAAGAATGAAATCAATGGGATTTATATAATACCCGATTTCAGCTCAATATATTTGATGGAAAGCCTTAATAACTACAATTCAATGAAGGAACAAGCATGTTTGTGATCACTAAAACTACTGTAATTCAAGAAGATGGACAAGGCTGGACACTTTGACTTCCAAGCTGCCCTCCTAACCAAGATTTTTTATTCTAAATGAAAGGTCAATATCACAAATATACTACAGCTGCAATCTGTAAATGTCTCATTTCAGTACTGAAATATTCTCAGAGCCTGATACAGATCCATATTACAATGAATTTCTCCCCCCAAAGGTGTTGAAAGCAGCATGGATTCAAGGTCTCCATAAGCTATGAGAAATTATGTTACAAATGGCTGTATATTTAAAACTCTAAATATTAAAATTTATCTAATGAGACTGGCAACTACACAGTCACCATTCATCCCCCCGATTTAACTCATATTTAATACATTAACTTTAAAATTCCTTACCATAAGGAACAGACTGGATGAATGTGCGCACTAATTATTTTAGCAATGCCTCTTGTCAAGAAATCCCAGATGACAATTCGACCATCATTACAGCCAACTGCAAGCAGTGTGCCCCACCTGTTAAAGGTGCAAGTCAGGGCCATGCTGATACAATCCAAAGTTCCATCAGCTTCCTAAAGATTAAAATGAACATAAGAATATGGACAATAATACCCAGGTATCCAAAGTATTTCTTAAAGTTTCTCTAACATCTATGATAATTCTCTTGAATTTAAATTATGATGTATACCAAAATAATCTCTATGGTGTTCTCATATCTATTAAACTAGCCAAAATGGAGAAATACTTATAAAAGCTAACAGAGAATTTTTAGAAACAGATGTGACCAATCCCTTATATTACTACTATAACTTTGTACAAATTCTCCAGAAGGCAATTAGGCAAAATAAAACAGGATTCACTAAAAGAGTCATCTTACTGATCAAGTAATCATAGTTCTTGAAATTTATTCCAAGAAAAATTTAAAAAAATCCCTGTGTTAACATTAGGAAAGTCAAATAAATTTATATTAATATCAAGCCATTTAAAATAATCATGACTACATTAAACACACTCCATGTATTACAAAATATTTTTACTTCTAAAGCACACTTATAGCATACGTATTGATTATTACTATGCAAAAACACTGATCAAAACTATAAAAGCACACAGAAAAAAAATTTACATGAAGGTGATAGTACTGTTTGTGAAAAATGCTTCAATCAAAAGTATTTTTTTAATTTAAAGGGAAATGAACTGTAAGATTTACAACATTATGTTGAAATTTCCAGCCAACATTGCCTATCTACTTCCCCCCTGCTCAAAATTAAACATTTAGTTCCCCTTTATAGCAAAAGATCATATTTAATGCTTCTATTGTCAAGAAAAAAAAAAAAGATGAAAACGTAGTTTCCACTCAAACATATAAGCTAGGAGTTACCGTTTTCTAAAATCACAATAAAATACTCTTACCTCTGGATAATTCTGCCCAAAGGACTCTGCAACAAAGCAAAGAAGGAAAGTTGATGGAACATGTGCAACATACAAGGAATCCTACAGCTCACAATTACAGCTCACAAACAGTGTACAGCAGTGGCTTGCAAAGTGTGGACGGAGAACTGGCGCCCTTTCAGTGACTCCATGAGGTCACACCTATTTTCATTATCACACCAAGATGGTATGTGCCTTTTTACTCTCATTATTTAACAAGTTTACAGATGAGTTCTCCTGAGGCTATACAAGCTGTGATACTGAAACAGTATGAATGCAGAATCCAGCCAACTTCTATTGATATTTAGGCAAACATTAAAGAGATTTGTAAAAATGCAAAACAATGCCACTCTTCTCACTAAATAAGTTTTGTTTTAGAAAAGTTATTTTTCATAAAAACGTTATTAATGTAAACAGGTAATGGGGTGTTTTTACGGTTATTTTTATGTAACAAACTTAAAAAAATCAAATCAGTCAACTTATCTTAAATCCCAACTACTCTCTTAAAAACTTTATTAAGAGCAGCCAACCAGCAGGGTTCCCTTCCTAATAATAGCACTTAGGCTGTAACATAATCTGGTAGTTGGTTAAACACACAATTCTCTGTATTAATTTCTTCAGCAAATAACATTTTGGTACAGACATCCCTGAATACTTTTCCTATATTAAATTTGGTATTTATACATTAGTGATAAACATTTTGAGCTATAGTATGATACTGCCTGCTTGTCAGAAGTTTAATGTTTAGAAGTTTAATGCAGTAGCAACATCTTTATCAGTATTTACTTATGTTATTACCTAAACACTTTATTAGCATGATATTTAAACTATACTCTGAGAACTACAGATCCAAGGAAGCTGTTTTACATTTAGGACATCCAAATAAGATTTCATCTAAAAAATAAGTTTACCATTTTTAGTTTTTTACCATATAATCCAGCAATTCCACTCCTGAGTATATATTCGAAGAAAATGAAAATACTAACTCAAAAGATACATGCACCTTAACTTTCACAGCAGCATTAGTTACAAAAGCCAAGATATGGAAGCAACCTAAGTGTCCATCAACAGATGAATGGGCAAAGAAGATATAGAGAATGTGTATATATATGAATATTTATATAGCTATGAATATTTATATAGATAATAAAATATTTCTCAGCCATAAAAAAGAATAAAATTTTGCCATTTGCAACAACATGGATCAATCTGGAGGGTATTATACTTAGTGAAATAAGTCAGAGAAAGACAAATATTATATGTCACCACTTACATGTAGAATCTAAAAAATAAAACAAATGAAAGAATATAACAAAACTAAAATAGGTTCACAGATATAGAGAACAAACTCGTGGTTACCATTGGAGAAAGGGGAGGGGGAGGGGCAATATAGGGACAGAAGATTAAGAGGTACAAACTACTATGTATAAAATAAATACGCTATAAGGATATACTGCACAGCATGGGGAATATAGTCAATACTTTATACTAACTTTAAATGGAGTATAATCTACAAAAATATTGAATCGCTATGTCATACACCTGAAACTAACATAATATTGTAAATCAACTGTACTTCAACTTTTTTTAAAAAGACATTTGATTTTTTAAAAAAGTCTGGGGGCTTCCCTGGTGGTGCAGTGGTTGAGAGTCCACCTGCCAATGCAGGGGACACGGGTTCGTGCCCTGGTCCGGGCAGATCCCACATGCCGCAGAGTGGCTGGGCCCATGAGCCATGGCCACTGAGCCTGCGCGTCCGGAGCCTGTGCTCCGCAACGGGAGAGGCCACAACAGTGAGAGGCCGGCGTACCGCAAAAAAAAAAAAAAAAAAAAGTCTAAAAACCAGTTTTATTACATTTTGTCCTTTATAAAAATTAATAGAAATCAAAACAGTGAAAACATTAAAACTAATCAGAAGAAATACAGGCCCTAAAGTTAAGAAAACGAAAAGAAAGATGAAAATAAAGGTGAATAATTGCCACCCCCCCACCCCCGCAAAAGGCAATTATTTTGGTTTCTCTAATGTGCACCAGACTTCAGTGACTGATTGCATTCAAATACTAAAGACAAGAATGAAATGAAAAGCTGAAACCAGATTAAGATAGGTTATTCTGAAAGAACCTTTTTAAAATTACTAAAGTAATACATGTAGGTAATACAGATATGTGTAATTAAAAAATGATAGTTTCCTCCCTGCAACCCACTTACTAAGGTAAAAGCTTCCATATATTTCTATATGCTTACACAAACATTAACATATTTAAGGTTTGTTCTTTAAACAAAATACTACGCATATTATATGTATTACAATAATATGTATTAACAAAATCTATATATTTCCAAAGCAATAATATAGATCTATATTCACATGATTGAGAGAAAAAAGTATTCATTAAAAAATTAAAAACAAAACAAAAAACCACAACCTAAAAATATGAAGTACTCAGGAAGGAGCAGAGTATGACTCGCTGTGTTCAGAGATGGGAAAGCCATATTTAAAATTCTGAGAGGAACTCCCTGGCACTCCAGTGGTTAGGACTCCGAGCTTCCAATGAAGAGGGCACAGTTTCGATCCCTGTTCAGGGAACTGAGATCTGGCATGCTGCACACTGTGTCCAAGAAAGCAACAACAACAAAAACATTGAGAGAATCCAGAATCCTGGGACCATTTTAATGTATGATTACCCGTCAACACAGATTACCCCTGAATTTGTTTTTTTGTTTTATGTTTTAGGTGTTTTGTTTTTTTTTTCCTTTTTGAGGGTCATCCTAGTTAACAGGATTATAACAAGGAGTTTAAAGGAACACAAAGAAAAAGTGTGTATAAAAAAGACTAAGCTTGGGCTTCCCTAGTGGCGCAGTGGTTGAGAGTCCGCCTGCCGATGCAGGGGACACGGGTTCGTGCCCCAGTCCAGGAAGATCCCACATGCCGCGGAGCGGCTGGGCCCGTGAGCCATGGCCGCTGAGCCTGCGCATCCGGAGCCTGTGCTCCACAACGGGAGAGGCCACAACAGTGAGAGGCCCGCGTACCGCTAAAATAAAATAAAATAAAATAAAAAAGACTAAGCTCATCTGGGCCACTTTGGTTGAAGAGCCTGAGCAAGAATGCTGTCAACGAGGGTTATGGTAGCACAAGGCCACTTCCCCTAGATGCTCAAGGCCACTTTTATATTCTCTATCCTCCCACCATCTCACCACCCATCATCTAACATTTAACATTTTGTTACAATTAGATTCTTAGACTTGGTTCTAAAGACCATGAAAGGGGGGAAAAAGATGCCCAAATGTAGTTGCCAAAGAGAAATAAACACTGGTCGGATTTAACTTCATAATACACTTAATAATTCAAAAAACATGAATGACACATTTCCAAAACTGACTACAGAAGAAAAATCCTTGACTGGGTCAATGAGGAAAGAACACACTGAAAGGTTGTTAAAGACCACCATTAAATTTTTTTTTAATGTTTAATTATAAAAAAAAAAGGACAGCAGGACTATATGGTTTTATGAGCAATTTCTCCTAAATCTCAAGGTGCAGGTAACTACTATGTTATTCAAGCTATTTCTGAGCAGAAAAAAATATGTATTAGTGTTTTATAAAGCCACCATAGCTGATACCAAAACCTGATAAGATGATACAAAAAGAAAACAAGAGTCTCTTTCACTTAAGAACATAAATACTGGGACTTCCCTAGTGGCACAGTGGTTAAGAATCTGCCTGCCAATGCAGGGGACATGGGTTCGATCCCTGGTCCAGGAAGATCCCACATGCTGTGGAACAACTATGCCTGTGTGCCACAACTACTGAGCCTGCGCCCTAGAGCCCACGAGCCACAACTACTGAGCCCGCGTGCCACAACTACTGAAGCCTGCACGTCTGGAGCCCGTGCTCTGCAACAAGAGAAGCCACAGCAATGAGAAGCCCGCGCACCGCAACAAAGAGTAGCCCCCGCTCTCTGCAACTAGAGAAAGCCCGTGTGCAGCAACAAAGACCCAATGCAACAACAAATAAATAAAATTAAACTGACTCTTTAAATAAAAACAAAAAACAAAAGAACACAAATAGTACAGGGTATTTCACCTCTAGATTCTGCAGAAATGAAAAGTAATTTCTAGCAGTGTATATAAGTATAACCAAACTCTAAACACAAAAAATCTGGAGTTTATTATTCTACCATGTAGGAAGGCATAATGGAATAGCAAGGGAAAAAAAAACAGGCCTACTCCAAACTCGTTCCAAAGGAACAAACAATAGCACAATGCACTCTAATGTATTCAACATATCCTTGGACAAGAATGTTTAAGAGCCATACAATCCTATGAGTAGATGCTGAAAAAAAAATTTGCTAAAACTCAATAGCTCATTCTAATAACAGCCACATCTAATAGAAGACTACGATAAATGATAAAAACTATTAACCAAAAACACAATTATCATCCTAAAAGGTGAAATATTAAAACCATTTCAATTAGTATCAGCAACTAAAAAGGGATATATCACCATTATTAGTTAATATTCCTCTTGGAGGTTCCAGCCAATGGAATAAGAAAATGAAATAATTGGTTTAAACATTGACTATAAGATAAAACTATTTCTTTTGTTGATAACACTGAATACCTAGATAACACAGAAATTTTTATTTTAAAAACCACCCAAATTAATAAGATAATAAGGCAAGGTGGTTTGATACAAGAAAAATATTCAAACATTAACAGCTTTTCTTTAGGTTAGCAATTAATATCCAGAAATGAAAATGAAGGGGAAAATTCCATTCGCAATGGCTACAAACGTAAATATTTAAGGAAAAAATATAATAAGAAAGACATGCCATGTATGAAGAATAAAACTATAAAATCTTAGTTAAGGCCGTGAAATATGAATAAGTGAAAAGACAATCTACATTCTGGGGTGGGAAAGCTTAATGGCTTTCTCCAAAAACTAGTAAATTTTATGCAATTCCAGATGGGTTAAAGACAAATGTTAAAAAAAAAAAAATCTAAATGTACTGTAAGGTTGCTGATATATGATAAAGATGACATTTAAATTTAGTGGGAATTTATTTAATATACAGGGATGGACAACTGACTATCCATCTGAAAGAAAAAATAGTTCCAGTTCCTCTCTCATACCACGTATAAAAATAAATTTCAGGTAAATTAATGATTTTTTAAAATCAAAAATCTTAGAAGAAAACCTAGGAGATCCCATGTATAATCTAGGGTGGGTAAGACCTTACTTAACCAAGTTAGGAAAACCAAAAGAAAAGAGAAATACATTTGATTATATAAAAACTGGAACATTTTGCATGGCACAAGTTCCCATAAACAGTCAAAAGATTTAGAAAAAATTGGCAATGCAGATAACGGACAGGAGTTGACATCTATACTACAAAGCAAGTCTATACACCAATAAGGAAAAATGATGAAAAAGAAAAGATACAGAATATGAATAAACAAGTCACAGAAGAACAAAATGAGATGGGCTCTAAACAAAGGAAAACATCAAATTCAGAGAAATGTAAATCAAATGAAAAATGAGATGCCACTTTCATCCATCAGACAGGAAAATTTAGAGAGAGAACACCTGCTGTGAGGGAAAGGGATATTGCCTATAAAAATGGGAACTCTTATAGCCGTTTGGAAAAGGAATCTGACAGCATCTATTAAAAGCAAAAATATACATAGTCCTCATCTCAGTAATCCAACAATTGGAAACCTAATCTCCATAGATATAAACACAACAATGGGGAAAAAAAAAAAAGAACCCCCCCTCCCACATTGGAAACAAGGTAAATACCCATTATTAGTGTGTGTGATGGATGAAAATATTGTGGTATTCAAATATGGATAAATTATACTAATTCTCTTCAAAATTTTTATTGGTGTTACTTAAGTGAAAAATACCAAGACACAAAGTGTATATCTCACTTTTTTGTTAACATATGTATATACACACACACACATACAGGCATAGAGAAAAATATAGAAGGAGATACATGGGATTATCAACAAAGAATGGAGGAGGCAAGGGAAAAAAAGAACACTTTTTTTTAAAAAAAAGCATTTATAGGGAATTCCCTGGCAGTCCAGTGGTTAAGACTCCATGCTTCCACGCAGAGGGCACAAGTTCAATCCCTGATCAGAGAACTAAGATCCCACAAGCTGCATGGCAGAGCCAAAAAATAAAAAAAAATTAAAAAGCATTTACAGTTAAAATTTGATATCATGAGTGTGTATCTACATGAAAGCATTAAAAATCATTAGTTCTATTATCTCCTAATGTGTAGGAATAGTATCTCGTAGCATTAAGTGAAGAAAGCAAGTTGCAAAAAATGTGTATAAAAAGTTCTATTTCTGCAAAAAACAAAGCCCTTACAAATTGTATTTAATTATACTCTTATGAGCAAGGAAAAGGTATAGAAGGATAAATTCCAAACAGTTACCATTTGGAAAGGAGGAAAAAGGCAATTTTTTCTGTATGCATATTTGTATTGTTTCCACTGTTGTGATAAATATGTACTGTATATGTTAATCTGAAAAGCATGAATTTAAAGAACTTTAATGAGTTTTCTAGACTTAAACTCATGCTGGCTTATCATTTCTTTGAAGTGCTCAAGCCTGCATTTATCATTAGCAGCTACCGCTTACTGAATGCTTATGTGGCAGACTCCGTACTAAGGTCTTCTACATACTGTCTCATTTGATCCTCTCAATTCACTATTGAGTACTATCATATTCCATTTCACAGATAAAGAAAGTTAGGATTAAAGGTTATCCCCAAACTGACAGTTAAAAACTAGCAAAACTAGAACCTGACCAAGAAACCCTACTCTTAAGTATAACTGCACTAAAAAGTCTCTATAATCTTGCCCAAATTTGACCTCAAGGTTACTAGTCTATGATTTGCAAAACACATCTGCCCTTTATTGAAAATAGTCAAAATTCAGCCCTTCTTTCTTTCAGCATGTCTTCTTTTCTCTCCCCAAATCTCAAAGATCACCGACATTATTTCACATGCCAAGTTCCTTCAAGGCCAAGGAATATAATTCGACCAAGAGAAGTGAGCTAAGTGACACACCTAAAATCTCTACCTATTGAGGACTCTTTTTGGCAATAACCAATGATCACTTTATTTGTTCAAAAACAAACAAAAATCCTTTTCCCCAGAGAAGGCAAAAGAAAAATAAGAAGTTAAGCATTCCTCATGGGTGCAACCTAAATGCCCATCAACAGACAAATGGATAAAGAAGATGTGGTACATATATACAATGGAATATTACTCAGCCATAAAAAGAAATGAAATTGGGTCATTTGTAGAGACGTGAATGGACCTAGAGACTGTCATACAGAGTGAAGTAAGTCAGAAAGAGAAGAACAGGGGCTTCCCTGGTGGCGCAGTGGTTGAGAATCCGCCTGCCGATGCAGGGGACACGGGTTCGTGCCCCGGTCCGGGAAGATCCCACATGCCGTGGAGCGGCTGGGCCCGTGAGCCATGGCCGCTGAGCCTGTGCGTCCGGAGCCTGTGCTCCGCAACGGGAGAGGCCACAACAGTGAGAGGCCCGCATACCGCAAAAAAAAAAAAAAAAAAAAGAAAGAGAAGAACAAATATTGTATATTAACGCATATATGTGGAACCTAGAAAAATGGTACAGATGAACCGGTTTGCAGGGCAGAAATAGAGAAACAGATGTAGAGAACAAACGTATGGACGCCAAGGGGGGAAAGCAGCGTGGGGGTCGGGGTGGGGGAGGCGGGGTGGTGGTGTGATGGATTGGGACATTGGGATTGACATGTTTACACTAATAGGTATAAAATGGACAACTAATAAGAACCTGCTGTATAAAAAAATTAATAAAATAAAATTCAAAAAAAAAGTTAAGCATTTCACTTCCCTTTTGCCTATAAACTATAAAGGCCCAGAGTAGGCGCATGAAAGAGATTTGTTGAGTGTTGAATGAATAATTTTGGTATTACACCATCCAGCCCAACCAAGCAGGAAACTTCTTTGCTCTTAGCACTCCACATGTTAAAAACCCTTTCTAGTTGCCTCATTTTTACAATCTTTGCCTTCAGTCACATTAGCTTTCCTGACACTATTCTTAAAAGCTAGTGCCACCCTCATATATTCACCTTCAGCAACGTGCCCTTCTTTTGTACATGCTTTTTTGGAATCTGAGTTTAGACTGCTTTCAGTGCAAGAACACCAGTTCCCTCAGGTGCTTCCTCCTTTTTTCCCAGTTAGGACCCTTTCTCCAAACTGCCTTTTAGCTTTCTAGGTCTTGGAATAATATCTATTCTCTAAATTGCTGAACATCCACCTCCTTAAAAACTTGGTTATCATGAACTCTAAAATTTCGTGGTCCTTTTCTCCCAGTGGAAGTATTTTTGACTTGCCAACCAATTCCTCCCTACCCTAATAGTTAGGTCCAGAGTAGCAGTTTCCATTCCATTTCCTCAATCTAACAGGTGATGACACAATCAGCAGCATTTCTTTTTAGAGAAATGCAACTTGCAGGTGGCTAAATAACTGATCTTACCACACCCCAATCTGATGCCATTACTACCATAATTACTATATTTCCTTGGCTCCAGTCTGGCCTCCCTCATCAATCCTTAAGAAAGCTGCTACAGCCAACTTTCTAAGCCCCAAATCTCACCATGTCACTTACCTGCTCAAAAATCTCCCTTGTTAAATAATATGCTGAACTCCTAAGTATAATTTTAAAAAGCAATAATCTGGCCCCAACCAGTATTTTCTATTTTATCTTTGACTAACTCCCCATTAGCACCTGGGACAGAACCTTGCATAATCCACCCTAAGCACCAGCTGTAAACTGCTAACCATTTCCAGAATATATATCACATGTTCATGCCTCAGAATGTTTGCCCCTACTGTTCTCTGCACTGGTAATTACCTTCCCCATTTGTCCCTCTGGAAAAATCCTCCTCCATGTTTACTGTCTGCGTTAAATGGCACTTCCTCTACAAAGTCATCCCCAAATTCTACCACCAACCCCAACAATGCAGAATTAATTGCTCTTTCAGCTGGATTCCCATAATGGGATTCCCACTATTTATTGTGGTTCCATTTCATAGTTATTTGTTTATGCCCCTATCCTCCTAGTTTTATGTATTTATCCAGGGCAAAAGCTATATCTCATTTCAGTGTTTATCAAACATTAGGAGCCAATCCACCACAAATGGATAAATCATTCAGTGAGCCATACCATACAAGTTTTTTAATAGATCAGAAGATATCAGAGGACACTGAGCATTACAACAATTAGTATCATTTTCAGAAACAGTTATATGTGTATGTATATATAATGGACTGTGATAGAAAATACATTTCTTACTATGAGCTGTAGTAAAAGTAAGTTTGAAAAACTCTTATTTAACTTTTGCCTCCAGTGCCTACTGCCTAATACACAGCAAGGGCTCAGAAAGTGGTTGCAGAGGTAAAAGTATTTGAGTGTCCACATTAAGAACACATTCCTTTCCTTTATCTGGCCAGATATGGTTTCGTATGCTCCCACAATCACATCACTTCTGTTCCTTTCTCCTTTATATCTGCAATAATTAACTTTCTCACTGTAAAACTCAAGTCATTCCCATAGAGATTTATATCTTTTGAATCCAGCCAGCCTTCTTTTAAATTGTCTAACCTTCCAATGCTAAATATTCCTTCCTAAGTTTTACCCACATGAATCTTCTGTATCATACAAGAAAAATCTTTCCCATCTGCTCTTTCTTTCAAGGTATGAGCCTATCTATCATCTTTCCTCCATGGTTAAGTTTTTAAAAATAAGGATTAACCCTTTGCCTCCAGTCCATCTCACACATCTTCCTAAAATCATTGTAACCCAGCTTCTGTTCAAGTTGCTAAGGAGCCGCAAGTTGCCCAAGAACTAAGTAGCCCATGAACTAAGTAGAGTAGCCCTTTCTCACCTCTTAGCCTCAACTGCTCTACAATTGCTTCTATGTAAGACATCACACCAACCTGCATTCCCTTCTACCTCTACATGAATAAATATATGGAAAGCACTTGAAAATAGGCCTAGCTCATAGTAAGCATTATGTAACTGTTAGTTGATACATTATCATTTATTCCTCCTCTTATTCCCTAAATATAGATGACTGTCCAAGATTCTGTCCTCAGTTTTATTTTCTTCCCCTCCCACTTTCTCCCTGGGTCTTATCATCTCCTCACAAGGTTTTGACTAGCCCACCTGTAGGAGGGTTACAAATATCTCTCATAAACCCAAACCCATCTCCTGAACCATAGGCCCACACTCAATAAACCCAATGCTAACTGTCTTCTCCAAATGTCCTTAAATGTCTATGAATAGCATCACCATAGTTCCCATCATTTTTCACTTCACTCTCTTCCTCACCACCAGCACCAACACCAGCACCACTACCACCATAATATGTAGTCAATTTTCAAATTGTCAACACTACCTTTTCAATATCTTTTCTTTCCATTTTCTAGTTCAGACCTTCTTTATCCCTCATCTACTCTAGCCCTCCAAACTGGCAGACTCAACTACACACTGTTGTCAGATAAATCTTTTTTTAAAAAAAAATCACAGCTCTGATTGAGTTACTTACCAGGTCAAAACCCTTCAATGGATCTGCCCTACTATCCTTAAAAAGCACAGCTTTTCAGCTGGGTATTCAAAAGCCTCCAAGGAGTAGATGGTACCAACCCCATCTCTTGGCCTTCTCCTTATTCTCAGTACCCACAACCTGGCCAAGCCGGAAAATATCTTTAGGACTCATCTCACTGATGTCTCAGCTCAAACGTATTCTTAATAAACACTCCTTCCAATATCTTCATACTTCCGTCTGTCAATATTTTACCAATCTTAAATATCCACTCAAAACTCCAAATCCTCCACAGGTTTGGTTTTTTTGTTTGTTTTTGTTCTTTCTTGATTACATTTTTTCCCCTGCCCAAAGATATTCACTCCCTCTTCCAAATGTTCTTAGCCCTTAATAAAGACTCTTTAAGGCTGGCCAGATATACACTAATATGTATAAAACAGATAACTAATAAGAACTTACTGTATAAAAAGTAAATTTTAAAAAAAATGGTGACCTACGTTCTGCAATATAGTATGGCTATTTACATAAACACCTTATTCTCCACACTTAACAAAAAGCTCCTTAAAAGCAAAGACCGTTCCTTAAATAGCTTTACAGTCTTTAAGACTGCCAGTATATCTTCTGAATTTAACTTTTTCAAAGAGAAACACAACCACTGAAAATAGCAAGTCGCTTAGTTCTTGAAAACCTCAGACATCCTTAGGCTACGATGCTAAACATTACCTAATGAAAACCCAGAAGAACTTACAGTTTATAAACAACTTGGGTAAAGGGTAAGGAGGAAATGAATCAGAGAGGGTGACAAAAGGAAACTGCATTGTAGTTCACCCCTCAGTGTTTTACACACCGTCCCTGATAAAAACCTTAAATAGAAAGTCGAGGTAACTGAATTCCAGTGCCAACTATATGCTAACTATACCATTTACTTGCTTAGTGCCTTCAAGTCAGTACCCTCTGAGCCTTTTAAAATTTATTCAATGTGGGACTTGTACTAGAAGATAAACACGTTCCCCTCCTTAGGCACCCCATGTTTCTTCAAAACCCCATGTTTCACCCAAAACCCTGACAAGTGTTCAAAGCTTTACCTCAAGCCTCACTTCCTCAGATTCCTTCCCCAGTAACTCTGGTCCTGCCTGCTCTGGGCTACTTCAGCACCTGTGATCCTTGTAATCGAAACTAAGTCACAAACTGTCCCTAACGCTTCACAACTGAACTGCAAAGTGGCCTCGGGAAAAGCAATGCATTCCGCTCAGGCAGAAGCTAGGCTTCCTCTCCCTGTTGCTGCTCCATATCAAGGCGCCCAAAGATGCATCTAGAACTGTGTCCCTAATTTTGCAGCCTGAGTCCCCTCCGCCTGGGTTCCCTCCTTTCCAGGACCAAAAGGTTCTCTAAGAAGCAGCCATAGTCCTCCTCACCCAGTAACTCGAGGTTCATCCCTGAGGACTCTGGCCGTCTGGTCTCAGCTCCAGCAACGACACCTCCTCTCCTGCCCGCTTCCAAAACCTGCGTCTAACTGGGGGGCGCCGCAAAGAGGTTGGCGCAAGCTCCGGAGACTTTCTGGTTTAGAAGACCCCACGACTTCCGCTTTCTTCCCTCGCCTTCCTTGTTCGTTTCAAGTGGGCTGCCCATATATATGCCTAACCAAAAAGAAGAAAAAAACTCTCTAGGAATCACTTGACTATGATATTTTTTAATGGATTAAAATGCTATCGTCACTCAGGTTTTTTTTTTAAGTGCAAGAATTTGGGGTTGTTTTCTCTCGGATCATGTAAGTGAGCTAGAGAGTTTAGGCACGTAGTTAGACTACTAATCCTTCCAGTGTTGTGCGTTCAGCGGCGTTGTCCCGGCGGGCTGCCTTAGATGCCGCCGGAAGGGTTCCGGCCGAGTTCCTGAAGTAGCACAGCAGGAACGGTAGCCTCCAGAGCTCGGGTGTGGAGCGCAGTTATACTCGAGAAGTCGGTACTCACCCTGTATGTTGGCTAGTTATCGTGTATCTGTCTCAGTCTCGTGAGAATTATTTCACATTTGTAAAGATATGCCATCGATCCCACAGAAACGTCCGATGGAATTTATCTAAGGATTTCCCGTGTACCCAGCGTTGACCAGGACCCTGGAAATGAATTGGAATGGGAGGTGACTGAGTTCCCTGGAACTCAATCAGACAAAACTGTGATGAGATACCCAAAACCACTAGAGGCCAGTTGATGTAACTAGCGAATGGGCAAATTCTGTATAAACAAGTTTTGACTATGGATGCTGTGGGCTATGACAAAAGATGGGCGTAAGTTAGCTGCAAAAAAAATAGGACTGGAGCTAGATCCTCTTATGTAGATTATGTGGCCTCTTATGTAGCCAGTAATCCCAGCCCCTCTCATAGTACTAACTTCACCCCTTGGGCAGTATTTTATCCTCTGTGTCTTAGTTTTCTTTTTCTTTTCTTTTTTTTTTGTGGTACGCGGGCCTCTCACTGTTGTGGCCTCTCCCATTGAGGAGCACAGGCTCCGGACGCGCAGGCTCAGCGGCCATGGCTCACGGGCCCAGCCGCTTCTTAGCATGTGGGATCTTCCCGGACCGGGGCACAAACCCGTGTCCCCTGCATCGGCAGGCGGATTCTCAACCACTGCTCCACCAGGGAAGCCCCCTCAGTTTTCTTATATGTAAAATGGGGGTAGTGCTTACAGGGTTATTGTGAAGGCTAAATGAGTGAACACATATGAAATACTTAGAACAGCAAGTGCCCAGTAAATGTTAGCTATTATTACTTTCCCCTAAATTATCTCACTTCCAGACTTCCCTGGTGATACAGTGGTTAACAATTCGCCTGCCAATGCAGGGGACACGGGTTCAAGCCCTGATCCGGGAAGATCCCAGAGGAAATAAGCCCGTGTGCCACAACTACTGAGCCTGCATGCCACAACTACTGAGCCTGCATGCCACAACTACTGAAGCCCACGCACCTAGAGCCCGTGCTCCACAACAAGAGAAGCCACCGCAATGAGAAGCCCGCGCACAGCAACAAAGACCCAATGCAGCCAAAGATAAATAAATTTATTAAAAAAAGAAAAAAATTATCTCACTTCCTTGAGAACATTAGGGTAGCCCTTTGACCAAGTGCAGTAATTGAGGCTCAGAGAAATCAGACATGTTAAAGAGAAAACCACAGGCCCAAAATGGCGTCACTTGTGCTAAAGCCCGTGATACCAGATCTAGATCTAATACCTGATCTAAATGCAGTTTCAACCTTCACCAGAAATGTAATGTTTATTGGCTAGTCTGGAATTTTCAGCACCAACGAGGTAATATGTCTCCTGGGCCCTCTCCACCTCTGCTTACCACCCAACACCCCCCAGAAGGGGCAATCTGCATGATAAAACCCTTGCCATTCCCTTCCTCCCAGAAAGAAGGTCTCTTGACCTAAAAATAATCCTTTCTTTTCTTTTGCTAATAACTCTCTTACCCTACCCTTCTTCCTATAAAAAGCTTCCATTTTGTACATCTCTCAGAGTGCCCTTCTGTTTACTAGATGGGATGCTGCCCATATAGTTTAATAATGCCAAAAAACAAAAAAAAATTATAATGCCAATTAGATCTTCAAACTTACTCGGTTGAATTTGGTTTTTAACAGGCAGTTTGCATTCCTTCACATATCCAAAACATGGCCAAAATGCATCTCAAATATTGTACTACCAACAGTGGTATGTAGGAGTATTTCTGCACACCTTTGTAATCATTTGTTATTATCAGTTCTCTCAAACGCTGCCAACTGAGTGGGTGAAAAAATGTCATTGTTACATTTATTTCCTAATAAGTATGATCAGCTTTTCACATGTATAAGTGTGTATTTTTCTCTTCTGTGAGGTGACCGGTTCATATCCTCTACTTTTTGGATGGAGTATTCATCTTGTTTGATTTTTAAGCAAGGAATAATATGATCAGATTGATGCTTAAGGAAAGAAAACAAGGACAGTGTGAAGCAGGGCTTGATTAGATGGGTGGAAAGCAGTTAGGAGATTACTATAGTAATCTTGTAGAGATGAGGAAGACCTAGGCAATGCATTCAAGAGAGAGGTACCAGACAGAACTGACTGAATGGGAAAGACCTTTTGCATGTGGAAAGTATTAGAAGGTCAGGAGGCTGGTGTGACTCCCATGTTTCTAGTTTGGTGGTTCCATTTGCCAAAGTAGAGAATGCAGGAAAAGGAATAGCTTTGGCAATGTAGATGAAAAGTACCCCACTGGGACAAGTTGGGTTTAAGGAGCCTGTGAGAAATTCAAGTGCTCCTACAAGCATGGAGTTCAAAGAAGAAGTCTAGGCTAAAGATCTACTGTATTTCATCAATTCTAATATGTACCCTTTTCCACATTTAAAAATCTCTGAAATAGGGATATATCTTACATTTAATTATGTCTCATATTTAGCAGTGGGTTTGTTAGTGCTAAGAATCACTAAGTTAAGATAATCATGTGTATTATAACTTGTGGCATCTTTGATTTGATGATAAACAGAGTTATTGGTCGACTTTTGCTTTACAAAGTCTTTTTTTTTTTTGGCTGTGCCATGCAACATGCAAAATCCTAGTTCCCCATCCAGGGATCAAACCCATGCACCCTGCAGTGGAAGTGTGAAGTCCCAACCACTGGACCACCAGGGAATTCCCTACAAAGTCTTATTAATACTACCAACTACAAAGGAAGGTACCCATATTTGTGTGTTGAAAGGGAGAAAGGGAAATTTAATATTCTTCCCTCTCGCCCTGAAACAACTTGTACCTGTCATTCAGATTCTATGTGAGAAAGAACTTTTTTTAGCTAGGCTGAACTTCTGTTTCATTAAAGACTCCTGAAATTAGACCAGCAGGTATTTACCTCTTCTCCAGGTAAAAATCAGGAATTCTGAGTGGAGCACCTCCCAATCAGCTAGGATACACTCCTGCAGCTGGCTCAAATCACAGGCAGTATGGTTAGGGCCAGGAGATTATTGTAACATTTCAAGGATATAACAAGTGGTTCTCAGCTTTGGACTTTCTGGGGCGCTTCAAAATAATATAGGTGCCTGGGTCCCACACCCAGAGATCCTGCATTAATTGCAGAATCTACCTAGAGCATTCCTAGGCAACGTATTTTAAAAGCTCCTAGGTGATTCTAATGTTCAGACAAGGTTGAAAACCACTACTGTAGTACAAGGCTGGGGGTGCCACCCAAATTATTGGCTGAGACAGGGAGTGAAGGCTTTCTCAGAAAGTGTACACTTGACCACAATCTGTGCTTATTGTTAGAGATTACAGGCTTCAAAGGTAGAGCTAAGAAAGAAAACATTATATGGGCAGTAACATCAGCACAGCTCTTGGTTCCCTGGAGAAAAGAAGGATTGGAGGGGAAGAAAGATCTGTGCTATTCACTTGAATATACACCTCCAACAATGGAAAAATACACATACACAGGTTATTCATTGCAGTACTGTTTGTAATTGCAAAATATTGGAAACAACCTAAGTGTTCATACATTTATGGTATATAATACAATGGCACACTCAGCAGCTATTTTAAAAAATGAGGAAGAACTCTGTGAATTGATATAAAGTGGTTGCCAAGACATACTGCTAAAAGAAAAATGCAAAGCACAGAAGATTTATCTATACAATGCTGGCCTAAGAAAGAAAGGAATATAAGAAAACATACCGCATTTGCCCATATGTGCAAAAGAAATACAGAAAAGATAAATCAGAAACTAAGGAGACTGGTTACCTATAGGGAACAGGTGTGAAAAGAATGGAAAAAAGGGGGGATAAACTAGAATGGGGTAACAGGGATGAGGAGGTAGTAATACTGTATTTTATATATATATATATATATATATATATATATATATATATTTTATGGTACATGGGCATCTCACTGTTGTGGCCTCTCCCGTTGTGGAGCACAGGCTCTGGACACACAGGCTCAGCGGCCATGGCTCACAGGCCCAGCAGTTCCGCAGCATGTGGGATCTTCCCGGACTGGGGCAGGAACCCATGTCCCCTGCATCGGCAGGCGGATTCTCAACCACTGCGCCACCAGGGAAGCCCTGTATATATTTTTTAACATCTTTTTTGGAGTATAATTGCTTTACGATGTTGTGTTAGTTTCAGCTGTGTAACAAAGTGAATCAGCTCTATGCATATGTATATCCCCATATCCCCTTCCTCTTGTGTCCCCCTCCCACCCTCCTTATCCACCCCTCTAGGTGCTCGCAAAGCACCGAGCTGATCTCCCTGTGCTATACAGCAGCTTCCCACTAGCTATCTATTTTACATTTGGTAGTGTATATATGTCCATGCCACTCTCTCACTTTGTCCCAGTTTACCCTTCCCCCACCACATGTCCACAAGTCCATTCTATAGCTCTGTGTCTTTATTCCTGTCCTGCCCCTAGGTTCATCAGAACCTTTTTTTTTTAGATTCCATAAATATGTTTAGCATACAGTATTTGTTTTTCTCTGTCTGACTTACTTCACTCTGTATGACAGACTCTAGGTCCGTCCACCTCACTACAAATAACTCAGTTTCGTTTCTTTTTATGGCTGAGTAATATTCCATTGTATAAATGTGCCACATTCATCTGTCGATGGACACTTAGGTTGCTTCCATGTCCTGGCTACTGTAAATAGTGCTGCGTTGAACATTGTGGTACATGCCTTTTTTTTTTTTTTTTTTTTTTTTTTTTTTGGCGGTACACGGGCCTCTCACTGTTGTGGCCTCTCCCGTGGCGGAGCACAGGCTCCAGATGCACAGGCTCAGCGGCCATGGCTCACGGGCCCAGCTGCTCCACGGCATGTGGAATCTTCCTGGACCGGGGTACAAACCCGTGTCCCCTGCATTGGCAGGCGGGCTCTCAACCACTGCACCACCAGCAAAGCCCACGACTCTTTTTGAATTATGGTTTTCTCAGGGTATATGCCCAGTAGTGCGATTGCTGGGTCATATGGTAGTTCTATTTTTAGTTTTTTAAGGAACCTCCATACTGTTCTCCATAGTGGCTGTATTAATTTACATTCCCACCAACAGTGCAAGAGGGTTCCCTCTTCTCCACACCCTTTCCAGCATTTATTGTTTGTAGATTTCTTGATGATGGCCATTCTGACTGGTGTGAGGTGATACCTCATTGTAGTTTTGATTTGCATTTCTCTAATGATTAGTGATGTTGAGCATCTTGTCATATGTTTGTTGGCAATCTGTATATCTTCTTTGGAGAAATGTCTATTTAGGTCTTCTGCCCATTTGGGGATTGGGTTTTTTGTTTTTTTTGATATTGAGCTGCATGAGCTGCTTGTATATTTTGGAGATTAATCCTTTGTCAGTTGCTTCATTTGCAAATATTGTCTCCCATTATGAGGGTTCTCTTTTTGTCTTTTTTATGGTTTCCTTTGCTGTGCAAAAGCTTTTAAGTTTCATTAGGTCCCATTTGTTCATTTTTGCTTTTCCTTCCATTTCTCTAGGAGGTGGGTCAAAAAAAGATCTTGCTGTGATTTATGTCATAGAGTGTTCTGCCTACGTTTTCCTCTGAGAGTTTTATAGTGTCTGGCCTTACATTTAGGTCTTTAATCTATGTTGAGTTTATTTTTGTGTATGGTGTTAGGAAGTGTTCTGATTTCATACTTCTACAGGTAGCTGTCCAGTTTTCCCAGCACCACTTATTGAAGAGGCTGTCTTTTCTCCACTATGTATCCTTCCCTCCTTTATCAAAGATAAGGTGACCATATGTGTGTGGGTTTATCTCTGGGCTTTCTATCCTGTTCCATTGATCTATATTTCTGTTTTTGTGCCAGTATCATACTGTCTTGATTACTGTAGCTTTGTAGTATAGTCTGAGGTCAGGGAGCCTGATTCCTCCAGCTCCATTTTTCTTTCTCAATGTTGCTTTGGCTATTCGGGTTCTTTTGTGTTTCCATACAAATTGTGAAATTTTTTGTTCTAGTTCTGTGAAAAATGCCATTGGTAGTTTGATAGGGTTTGCATTGAATCTGTAGATTGCTTTGGGTAGTATAGTCATTTTCACAATGTTGATTCTTCCAATCCAAGAATATGGTGTATCTCTCCATCTGTTTGTATCATCTTTAATTTCTTTCATCAGTGTCTTATAGTTTTCTGCATACAGGTCTTTTGTCTCCTTAGGTAGGTTTATTCCTAGGTATTTTATTCTTTTTGTTGCAGTGGTAAATGGGAGTGTTTCCTTAATTTCTCCTTCAGATTTATCATCATTAGTGTATAGGAATGTAAGAGATTTCCGTGCTTTAATTTTGTATCCTGCTACTCTACCAAATTCATTGATTAGCTCTAGTAGTGTTCTGGTAGCATCTTTAGGATTCTCTATGTATAGTATCATGTTATCTGCAAATAGTGGCAGTTTTACTTCTTCTTTTCCGACTTGGATTCCTTTTATTTCCTTTTCTTCTCTGATTGTTATGGCTAAAACTTCCAAAACTATGTTGAATAATAGTGGTGAGAGTGGACAACCTTGTCTTGTTCCTGATCTTAGAGGAAATGCTTTCAGTTTCTCACCATTGAGAATGATGTTGGCTGTGGGTTTGTCATGTATCGCCTTTATTATGTTGAGGTAGTTTCCCTCTGTGCCTGCTTTCTGGAGAGGTTTTTTTCATAAATCGGTGTTGAATTTTGTCAAAAGCTTTTTCTGCATCTACTAAGATGATCATATGGTTTTTCTCCTTCAATTTGCTAATATGGTGTATCACATTGATTGATTAGCATATATTGAAAAATCCTTGCATTCCTGGGATAAACCCCACTTGATCATGGTGTATGATCCTTTTAATGTGCTGTTGGATTCTGTTTGCTCGTATTTTGTTGAGGATTTTTGCATCTATGTTCATCAGAGATATTGGCCTATAGTTTTCTTTTTCGGTGACATCTTTGTCTGGTTTTGGTATCAGGGTGATGGTGGCCTCGTAAAATGAGGAAGCATGGAGTCTTAACCACTGGGCCACCAGGAAAGTCCCAAAGACAACCCTTTTGCTTGTGCTATCCCAAAACATTTTTGCTGACTACAAGGGTCCTAACTAATTCCACTCCTTAACAACAGAGAATGTTCAAACCCCATTTGTGTTGGAAGGGGTTAGGTAAGGAGGTATCATTTCAAACTGAAAAGACTTACAAAACTATTTCTAAAACCAAACCCAACCATTCAAAATCACTTTGATAAAGAAAATCCACAGTTGCTCCTCTTCAAAAACAGGAAAACAGGGGCTTCCCTGGTGGCTCAGTGGTGGAGAGTCCGCCTGCCAATGCGGGGGACACGGGTTCCTGCCCTGCTCCGGGAAGATCCCACATGCCGCGGAGCGGCTGGGCCCGTGAGCCATGGCCGCTGAGCCTCTGCGTCCGGAGCCTGTGCTCCGCAACAGGAGAAGCCACAACAGTGAGAGGCCCGCACACCGCAAAAAAAAAAAAAAAAAAAAAAAAAAAAAAAAAAAAAACAAACAAACAAAAAAAACAGGAAAACATTGCATAAAGGAAAAAGCAACAAAGAAAAACCATATGAAAAGAACAGGTTAGTTTCTTCTCAATTCTCTGACTTTCCAATTCTAATTATTTTGATCATCTTTTGTGGACTGGGTGCTGATATTCTTGATGACGTTCAAATTAAAGCCCTTTAAGAACATTAGACAAAAACCTGATGGGATTTTCAATGCAGTTTTTTCCCCGTTTACCCTCTCCACCCCCTAGTCCAACAGGGCCTTTTTTTTTTTTTTTTTAAGGAAAGTTAGATAACTTGTTATAGAAGTCAGAGTTCAAGCTATGGGTGCTTCCAAAAAGAGAACAACTGTTCTGTTTGGCAATAAATCTTTATAGGAGGAAGAAGAAAAGTTTATTCCCCAATATCTCCACCCTCAGTGCTCCATAAATGGAATCTGAAGTCCACCTCATGCCAGGCCAGAACTCAGTTTCTTTTTAAGTCAGGAGTGAATATCTTTGTTAATTTTTAATACAATTTTTAAAAAGTGTATTAAAAATTTTTTAGTTTTTTTTAGGTTCACAGCAATATTGAACAAAACGTACAGGAATTTCCCACATACCACCCTGCCCCCACACAGGCATAACCTCCTCCATTATCAACATCCCTACCAGAGTGGTACTTTTGTTACAATTGATAAACATACAATGACACATCATTATCACTCAAAGTCCATAGTTTACCTTAGGGTTCACTCCTGTGTTGTATATTCTATGGATTTTGACAAATATATAATGTCATGTATCCATCATTATAGTATCAGAATAGCTTCATTGACAAATATATAATGTCATGTATCCATCATTATAGTATCAGAATAGCTTCATTGCTTTCAAAATCCTCTGTGCTCCATTCATGCTGCCCTTCCCCCAACCCCTGGCAAACACTGATCTTTGCACTGTCTCCACTGTTTTGCCTTTTCCAGAATGTCATAAAGTTGGAATCATACAGTGAGTAGTCTCTTCACGTTGGCTTCTTTTACCTAGTAATATGGGTTCAGGTTCCCTCCATGTCTTTTCATAGCTTGATAGCTCATTTCATTTTAGCCCTAAATAGTATTCCATTGTTTGGATGTACCAGACAATGTTTATTTATCCACTCACCTACTAAAGGACATCTTGGTTGCTTCCAAGTTTTGGCAATTGTCAATGAATCTTCTATAAACATCTGTGTGGAGGTTTTTGTGTGAACGTAAGTTCTCAGTTCCTTTGGATAAATACCAAGGAGCATGATTACTGGTCTGTACCCTAAGAATATGTTTAGTTTTGTAAGAAACCACCAAACTGTCCTCCAAAGTGACTGGGACTGCACTGGGACTTCCCTGGTTGTCCAGTGGGTAAGACCTCACACTCCCAACGTAGGGGGCCTGGGTTCAATCCCTAGTCGGGGAACTAGATTCCACATGCATGCTGCAACTAAGAAGTCCACATGCCACAACTAAAGATCCCACATGCCGCAACGAAGATCTGGCACAGCCTAAATAAATAAATAATAAATATTTTTAAAAACACAAAAAATAAATGACTGTACCATTTTGCATTCCCACCAGCAATGGATGAGAGTTCCTGTTGCTTCATTTCCTCATCAGCATTTGGTGTTGTCAATTTCCTGGTGTGTAGTGGTATCTCTTATTGTTTTAATTTGCATTTCCCTGATGACATATGATGCGGTGCATCTTTTCATATGCTTATCTGCCATATGTATATCTTCTTTGGTGAGGTGTCTATTCAGATCTTTTGCCCATTTAAAAAAATATTTATTTTTTATTTATTATTTTATTTTATTATTTATTTTGGCTGCACCATGTCTTAGTTGCGGCACACGGGATGTTCTTTTAGTTGCGGCACACGGACTTCTTAGTTGTGGCATACAGGATCTTTTTTTAGTTGCAGCATGCGGGCTTCTTAGTAGCGGCATGAGTGTGGGATCTAGTTCCCTGACAAGGGCTCAAACGTGGGCCCCTGAATTGGGAGCACAGAGTCTTACCCACTGGACCACCAGGGAAATCCCTTGCCCATCTTTTAATCGAGTTGAGTTTTAAGAGTTCTTTTCTTTTTTTCATGGATCATGGCTTTGGTGTTGTATCTAAAAGTCATCACCATACCTAAGGTCATCTAAATTTTCTCCTAGGAAAATGTTATATTCCAGGAATTTTATAATTTTGCATTTTGTATTTATTTCTGTGATCCATTTTGAGTTAACTTTTGTGAATGTATAAGGTCTAAGTCTAAATTCATTTTTTTGCATGTGGATGTCCAGCTGTTCCAGTACCATTTGTTGAGAAGACTATCTTTTCTCCATTGTATTGCCTTTGCTCCTTTTCAGAGATCAGTTGACAATATTCATGTGGGTCTATTTATCTATTCTTTCACTAATATTGCACTGTCCTGATTAGTGTACATTTATAGTAAGTCTTGAAGTCAGGTAGTGTCAATCCTCTGACTTGGTTCTTTTCCTTCAGTATTGTGTTGGCTGTTCTGGGTCTTTTGCCTCTCCATATAAACTTTAGAATCAATTTGTCCATATCCACAAAATAACTTGCAGTTGACTGAATCCACAGATACAGAACCCGTGGATACAGAGGTTCGATTATGGGACTTGTGCAACCGAGGGTTTTTGTGCCCATGGCAAGTCCTAGGACCAATACCCCATGGATACTGAGGGATGACTGCACATTAATTGATTTTCAAATGTTGAACCAGCCTTGAATATGTGGGATAAATCCCACTAAATCATGGTATAATTCTATAATTAATTAATTAATTCTTTATAGACATTGTTGGTGCTAATATTTTGTTGACAATTTTTGCATCTATGTTCATGAGAAATATTGATCCGTTGTCTTCTTTTCTTGTGATGTCTTTGTCTGGTTTTGGTATTAGGGAAATGCCCTGGTAGAATAAGTTGGGAAGCAGTCCCTCTGCTTCTGTCTCCTGGAAAAGATTGTAGAAAAATGGTATAATTTCTTCCTTAAATGTTTAGCAGAATTCACCAGTGAACCAGTATGAGCATGGTGCTTGCTATTTTGAAAGGTTATTAATTATTGATTCAATTTCTTTAATAGACACAGACCTATTCAGATTATCTGTTTCTTCTTGTGTGAGTTTTGGCAAAGTGTGTATTCAAGGAATTGGTCCATTTCATCAAGGTTATCAGATTTGTGGGCATAGAGTTGTTCATAATATTCCTTTATTATCCTTTTAATGTCTATGTGATCTGTAGTCATGTCCCCTCTTTCATTTCTGATATGAGTAATTTGTGTCTTCTCTCTTCTTTTCTTAGTTAGCCTGGCTAGAAGCTTATCACTTTTACTGATTTTTTTCAAAGAACCAGCTTTTAGTTTTGTTGATTTCCTGTTTTCAATGTAATTTATTTCTGATTCTATATCTTTATTATTTCTTTCCTTCTGCTTACTTTTGATTTAATTTGTTCTTCTTTTTCTAGCTTCTTAGGTGGCTTAGATGGCTAGTTTTAGATCCTTTTTCTTTTCTGATATATACATTCAATGCTATGAATTTTCCTCTAAGCACTGCTGTACTAGTCAGGGTTCTCCAGAAAAACAGAACATATATTTTTAGAGAGATTTATTATAGGAATCAGCTCACGTGATTATGGAGACCAAGAAGTCCCACAGTCTTCCATCTGCAAGCTAGGGAACCAGGAAAGCTGGTGGTATAATTCAGCCAGAGTCCACAGGCCTGAGGACCAGGCAGGGGCCATGGCATAAGCCCTGGTCTGAGCCTGAAGGCCTAAGAACCAGGAGCTCCAATGTCTGAGGGCAGGAGAAGATGGATATCCCAGCTTAAACAGAGAATGAATTCACTCTTCTTCTGCCTTTTTGTTCTCTTCAGGCCCTCAGTAGATTGGATGATGCTCACCCACTTTAGGGAGGTCCATCTGCTTTACTCAGTTCACCAACTCAAATGCTAATCTATTCCAGAAACACCCTCACAGACACAGCCAGAAATAGTGTTTCACCAGCTATCCGGGCATCCCTTAACCCAGTCAAGTTGACATATTATAAAATTAACCATGACAGTTTGCTTTGCTGTATCCCACAAATTTTGATAAATCATATTTTTTCCATTCAAAATATTTTAAAATTTCCCTTGAGGTTTCTTCTTTGACCCATGTGTTATTTAGAAGCGTGTTGTTTAATCTCTAAGTATTTGAGGATTTTCCTGCTACCTTTCTGTTATTGATTCCTAGTTTAAGTCTATCACGGTCTAAGAACATGCATATGATTTCTATTCTTTTCAATATGTTAAGGTGTGTTTTTTGGCCCAGAAAGTGGTCTGTCTTGGCAAATGTTCCCTGTGAGCTTGAGAAGAATATGTATTCTGCTGTTGTTGGATAAAGTAGTCTACAGATGTTAATTATAACTAGTTGATTGATATGCTGTTGAGTTCAACTGTGTTCTTACTGATTTTCTGCCTGTTGGATCTGTCTATTTCTTACAGAGGGGTGTTGAAGTCTCCAACTATAATAGCAGATTCATCTATTTCTCCTTTCTTCATCTGGTTTTGCCTTGTGTATTTTTACACTTCGTTGTTGGGCAGATACACATTAAAGATTATTATGTCTTCTTGGAGAATTGACCCTATTGTCATTATGGAATGCCCCTCTTTATATTTGATAACTTCCTTTGCTCTGAAATCTGCTCATCTGAAATTAAAATAGCTACTCTTGCTTTCATTGTTTAGTATTAGCATGGTATATCTTTGTCTATCCACTTACTTTAAACTATATGTGTCTTTGTACTTAAAGTGGGTTTTTTGTAGACAACGTATAGTTGGTTTTTTTTTTTATCCATTTTGACAATATCTGTCTTTTAATTGGTATATTTAGATCTTTGATATTTAAGTGATTATGGGTATAGTTGGATTAGTGTCTACCTAATTTGTTACAGTTTTCTATTGGTTGCCCTGTTCTTTGTTCCTATTTTTGTCTTCCACTCTTTTTCTGCCTTTTGTGGTTTTAAATGAACATTTTATATTATTCCATTTTCTTTCCTACACATGATCTTAGCCAAAAGGCCAAGAAGCGATTCCGTTTGCTTTCCTTTGTTATCGTATCAGTTATATTTCTTTAAAAAAATTTTTTTTAGTGGTTTTCCTAGAGTTTGCAATATATGTTTATAAATAATCTAAGTCCACCTTCAAATAACACTATACAGTTGACCTTTGAACAACATGGGTTTGGACTGCATGGGTCCATTTATGTGTGGATTTTTTTCAATAAATACATACTACAGTACTACATGATCCACAGTAGTTGAATCCATGGATGCAGATCTGCATACATATGGAGGGAGGACTGTAAAGTTATATGCAGATTTTCAACTGCATGGAGGATCAGCACCCCTAACCCTTGGGTCAACTGTACTGCTTCATGGGTAATACAGGTACCTTATAAGAGCAAAATAATCCTTATTCCTTCCTCTCATTCCTTATATCATTGCTGTCATTTATTTCAATTATACATAAACATATAAATTATATATACATATATTTACACATACATAAGAATACATAGTTGAATAAATGATTGCTATTATTATTTTGAAGAAACAGTTATTGTGAGATCGATTAAAAATAAGATAAATAAAACTTTTTATTTAACTTCACTATTCCTTCTCTGGTGCTCTTTTTTTTTCATACTATAAGTCTGAATGTCTGACCTATATCATTTTTCTTCTCTCTGAAGAACTTTTTTTTTAACATTTCTTAAAAGGCAGGTCTACTGACAACAAATTCCCTCAATTTTTGTCTGATGAAGACATGATATACTGGGTAAAAGGAACTATGGTAAATAGGCCTTTAGTAGTGTGATGATGTGGTGTGGGGAGAGGAACTGTTCTGTAGTCCTGTGATTAGGTGTCAGTCTTTTAATGAGCCTGTGCCTCTGGACTGTGAAATTCACAAGTGCTTCTCAGTCCTCCCCTAGCCACCCCTTAGGTGGCACAGGATGGCCAGAGTGGGCTGGAGTTGTGTATTTCCCTTCCCACAGGTTGGTTGGGCTCTAAAAAACAAACCCCAGTAGTTTAGACTCTGGTAAAATAACTTCTCTTTAGGGCAAGCCTTGTTAAGAAGAACAGAATGTTCTGACATAGTTCAAAATGGTTCCTTTTCCCCCACCCCTGCTGGAAGCAAGAGGGGATTTTTCTTCAATATTTATTGTGAGAAATGGCCAAGCTACTGGAGGTAAAACTCATATAAGTGTGTGGGTCCCCTATGACTGGGTACCCCTGGAGTTTCTAGCTCTCAGACTTGTCCACACTGAGCCTCCAGCAATTCATCAGTTACAGTTCAGGTTTTCGTACCCTGGCACTGGCTCCTGCAGGTTTCTGCTCTGTATTGGCCTATCTCTCTCTCCAATTTTAGGGGCAGTGGTTTGCTCTGTGACCTCACTTCTCTGATGGATCTGTTTATTTTTCAGTCTGTTCAGTGTTTTACTTGTTGTTAGGATGGAGTGGCAACTTCCAAGCTTCTTACAAACCAGAAGTCTTACAAACCAGACTGGAAAGCAGAAGTCTTGAGTTCTTTGTCAAACTTGTTCCTTTCCCATCTCCCTCATCTCAGTAAATGGCACCATCAGGGACTCAGCTGCCCAAGCCAAAACCTAGGAATCATTCTCAATGCTCCCTTCCTCAGCACACCCATATCCAAATTACAAGCAAATTGTATTAACTCAGTCTCCAAAATCTAACCTGAATCCATCTATTCTGCTCCATCTTTGCTGTATCACTACAATTCTTCAGTACATCTCTCTGCTTCCTCTATGGCTCCTCTATGATCCATTGTCTACCCAGCAGGCAGTGATCTTTTCATAACATAAGTTAAATATATTATTCCTCTGCTCCAGTGTTTTCTCACTGCACTAATAATAAAATCTAAAATCTTTACCCTGGCCTTCACAGCCCATAAACTGATCCTAACTTCTTTTCCTACCTCACCTTCAAACTCTCTCCCTTGCTTTCTGGGCTGCAGCCACCTTTACTGTCTTGTTTCATATACATGCCAAGTTTGTTCCCATTTAGAGCTCTTGCTGCTCCTACTACCTAGAACATCCAATCTCCCTTGCCCTCTCTGTAGCTCTCCAACTTTGTATAGTGCATTAAATTTTATTATTCATTTTTCTGCTCAAATGTCATAGAGTTATTCCTCATAGAGTTATTTCCTTACCACCTAATTTAAAATGACACCTTTCATTTTATTGTCTTCCATCTTGTTTTCCATGCACTTACCTCTTTCTGGTATTAACTTATTCTCTTGTGTTTTTATATGTTATTTTATATCAACTGCCATTGGAAAATAAGTTCTAAGAGGGACTTTCTTTTTTAAAATATTTATTTATTTATTTGGCTGTGCCAGGTCTTAGTTGCGGCACACAGGATCTTCGTTGCCGCTTGCGGGATCTTCATTGCGGCATGCTGGATTTTTTACTTGCGGCATGCAGGATCTTCAGCTATGGCATGTGGGATCTTTAGTTGTGGCATGTGGGGTCTTTAGTTGTGGGCTGCAAACTCTTAGTTGCGGCATGTGGGATCTAGTTCCCTGACCAGGGATTGAACCCAGGCCCCCTGCACTGGGAGCGTGGAGTCTTAGCCACCAGACCACCAGGGAAGTCCCCAAGAGCAGGGGTCCCCAAACCCGGGGCCAGGACTGGTCGGTGGCCTGTTAGGACCTGGGCCGCACAGCAGGAGGTCAGTGGCGGGCAAGCCAGCGAATCTTCACCTGCCGCTCCCCATCGCTCGCATTACTGCCTGAACCATCCCCCAGCCCTGTCCGTGGAAAAATTGTCTTCCACGAAACCCATCCCTGGTGCCAAAAAGTTTTGGGACTGCTGCCCAAGAGGGACTTTCTTGTTCTCCATTGTATCCCCAGCATCAAGAACAGGGCCTGGAATGTAGTAGGAACTCACTAATATGGGAGAAAAGAAGAAGGAAGGAAG
Source organism: Kogia breviceps (assembly GCF_026419965.1). Lineage (NCBI taxonomy): Eukaryota > Metazoa > Chordata > Mammalia > Artiodactyla > Physeteridae > Kogia > Kogia breviceps. The sequence goes on along the minus strand of NC_081310.1, from coordinate 65,716,182 downwards.
GAAGGAAAGAAGGGAGGGATGGTTCGGGGGGATGGGGGTGGGATGGAGAAAGGGAAAGGGAGGGGAAAGGGAGGAGAGGTCACATTAAGACTTCAACTGTGAAGATGCTATAGAAACCTGGAAATCTGTTAATAAGATGATGTTAAGAAAACAAAAGCCACAAGACATAAATAAAATAAATGGAAAAGAATCCAAATTACAAATGAGCCCAATGTGGGCACAAATACTGAAACAATACTGTCCCAACCAACGTCCAGCTCAGTATCCAGCCTTGAGATGCCTCTTCACCTTCTCACCATTGTCTTTGAGCTGCTGTAGCTGCTTTAGCCTGCAGGCCTTTTCCAGCTGTTTCTACAGCTCCAGCTCCCCTTCAGTTCCCTCGAAGTGAGAGGATTTGCTCCAGGGTCTCCACTCAGGACTGATGGGGCAGCAGGGGTGTCTGTTTACACACCTCCCCCTCCATTCGGCCATTGGCTCTCTCCTCCCTTTTCTGCTGCCCTCAATGGCTTCCTCCAGCCCTGCTCACCTTTTTCAGATGTTCGTGTTCTCTGTGAAGCAAACATCAGATGTGGGGGAAGGGGAGAGCTGAGGAGGAGGCTCCTTTTCTCCCTCACGGGGACTTCTCTTAAGCCCAAAGAACTCCCTGATAGCCCCAGCCTGCAGAATGAGAGACAGAGGCTTCCCCAGGAAGCCTGCCATCCCTCAACAGGTATAGTCCTCAAATCTACCTGAATGGGGCCTGACAAAGATTCTTTGCTTGACCAAACATTAGTCAGGCTCCTGAACCTTCTCCTAGGGCCATCTGTGCACTTCCTTGTAAAATCTAGTTTTAGCAAGAACCCTGCTAAGTTAGTTTAACTAGAATCCCTGCCCTCGATATCTGATCAGTTTCCTCATCCTCCCCCATCCCCCAGGTGATGTCTGATCACCTGGCCTTGTCTTCAGCAAGAATCCTGTTAGGTCAGCTTAGCCAGAATTCCTGTTACCCCCTTGTTTCCTGTTAGTAATTTTCCATCCACTGACCCCCACTTAGCTCCTTGGCTGTAAATTCCCACTTGCCCATGCTGTATTTGGAGTTAAGCCTAATCTGTCTCCCCTGCTGTAAGAATCCCACTGCAGTGGTCCCTATGCCATCACGATGGTCCAGGATAAAGTCTTGAACAAGTGTCATTGAATAGTGTTTTCTTTAATAGGCCCACCATCATCACAGTGGCTTCTGCTCCTTGGAGCCAATCCTGCCTTGGCTGTAGTCATCGAAATGCGAAATGTCACTGAAAATAGATTTTCAGTCTATACCACCCTTCCTTCCTTCTCCTTGTCATTTTTCTTCTCCTTCTACTTTGGCCTTCTTAAGGATCACTTGAAGCAGAAGGAGTGAGAGAAGAGAACAGAGGGAAAAGAGTGAAGAAAGAAAAGATGAGGAGGGTAAAAAAGGTGAGCAGGTCCGGCAACAGGCTTGCTTGATCTCTCTCCCGCTTTATCTTTCTCTCTCTATATATAAATGTATTACACACACACACACACACACACACACACACACACACACACACACTAAGCAATGCTTCACATATTATATCACCAGTCCTCACAACCTCACAATAACTCTGCAAAACACAGCCACTGACATCACTATTTTCACATGAGGTGCTGAGGTTTTAAGAGGAAAAATGACCTGCCCCTGACACATAGCCTGGCTAAGGGACAGAGTCTGAATCTCAATTCAGCTGTGTCTGGCCCCAAGGCCATGCTCTTCCTATAAATTAGAGACTAATAAGGGCTGCAGTTTACTGCACTGTGCCCCAAGCACCGTGGTGAACATTAGACCTCTTTCAGCTGAATCAGCACTTCACCCCAAGGAGATGGGTGTATTTTCCCAATTCTAGAATGTGGGTGGGCAGCTGGGGGCTCCTCACTAGGAACTGCACACTTCCTGGACAGTAAGATACTTAAGGACAAGCTGGGGCACGTGGGCCACTAGGCCTGAGTGCAGTCCTCTTGCTCGAGTTCCTTGTTGTGTGTGGCCAGGGAGGGATAAGACACAGGGATGAGCATCTCTCAGAAAGCCTCCACCTTACTGTCCCACTGAGCCTGCTGAGAATGAGCGGCTTGAGATCCCTGCTAGACACCACACCTTCCCTGCCCATCTGCCGACTCCCGCCCTGCAGCGTAGGTGCTCTGTCACCCGTGCTCTCGTCCTCCCACCGTGTTGGCAGTCTGCCCTTGCTGCCTGCCAGATTCACAGTCTAGGGAAGGGAAAGAGGTAATGACCACTCAGACTCACCACTTAATCACAGCAGTACACCAGTCACTCTCCCTCCCCCCATCTTGTCCTTGAGCATGAGAATCGGGGGCTCCTGTGTTCACAGGACACAATGGTAGGCCCCACGGTCAGGCCCTGCAAGTCTGGACATAGTACAGGTTCAAGAGGGAGAGAAGGAAAGGCAGTCACAGGCTTGACCTGTAGGTTCACATCTATCCCAATCTTTTTCCCCCCAGGGTTCCAGCATCTGGGAAAGCATCCACCTAGCCTCTGCCATATTTTTCCTTTATCCAAATGCTGACATGAAAACCATTGTCCCTCTCATCCAGTGGCTTGGCCCATGGAACAGGCCTATGACTTACAGATTCTCCTGCATTACTCAGAAACATCTGTTAGGACCACACACACCAGAGACAGCACACAGAGCTCTCCTGAACACAAGCTCTCCTGAATGCAAGCTCAAGAAGTCCAGGACCTGCAGCCAACAGCTGACAATTGAAAGCCACAAATGACACATATCTTCCACCTCCTTGGGCCAGCCTGACCTTCTGAGATTGTCTCCAACCTCACTCAGCTCGCCAGGCCCACCAAAGACAGATACCTTCTCTAGCTGCCCAAAGCCCTCATTCTCTGCTCTGCCAGACCCTTCTCTTCCTGCTGCAGTTGGCTCTTCTGGATCCAGCTTGCAGTGTTGTCCAGCCAAAGGTCCTCCTCCCCTGTGTCTGGGGAGGGAAAAGTTACCCCTCAGGGAAACCCTGGCCCAGCTGGTGCTCCATCCCCCAACCCTCAATTTGTGAGCACTTGGTAACAGGCTGCCTCTCCCCTTATCTGCCCTGGCCGGCATCCCTCACCTTAGCTTCTGGTTCAGCAAGCTGTTCTTCTTAAGCTATTCTCACATCCTAGCATCCCAGGACAATGGGATTGATGACATCAGCTGCCACAGACTCCTTTCTAGTGCCTGACATTGGATGGGGGTTCCATACATGAGGCTATGCCAGACCCCATGGCTGGAAGAGATGAAAGAGCCCATCTGCCAGCCTCCTTTCAGCTCAGAGGGCCAAAGGGAATGATTAAGAAAGGAAAACTGGCCTGGGGATCAGGGACATGGGTGTTAGTCTTGTCCTGGCCTCTAACTAGTTGTGTGGCCACCTTTCCTCTCTGGATCACAGTGTCCTCTGCTGAAAGAGAGGAGCTTAAACGGGGTGCTTTAAAAAGTCTTTCCAACTCCAAGTCTGTCTCTAAAAGCCTGAGCTGCTGCCCAGGGATCACCTCTCTTAGGAAAGAAAAGAGGAAACAGCAGAGATCTTTATCCCAGCTTCTCATTCCACTTTCTAGGTCTTCATGATGCTAAATGAAGCATATCCAGAATTGGTTCTGGCACCAGAAACTGAAGGAGAAAAAAGTGTAACTCTCTACTGAAGAATGCAGGCTCCAAGGTCTGCCAGCTCCGGCTCCAGCCTTGGGGCCAAGGACATGGGCTGTGCCCTCTCCTGAGTACTGTATGACATTTAAAGTGGCAGAGACCATGGACTTCTACCCTGCAGCCTCAAGGTAGGACAGTTTTGTAGTATTCTTAAAGGTCCACAGCTCCCCATGGAACGGCTTGGGCCTCCTTTGCAGCTTCATTGCACTTCAGATTTCTCCTCTGCTTGTTCTCGCTTCCTTTGCATCTCTAAGGTGTTGATCCTAAGTGGTCTAGAGATCTCCCCAACAACTTCCTGCATATAAATATCGATCTCAGAGTCTGGTTCTCAGGGAACTAGACCTATAGGAACATAACTCATGGCCTACAGGGTCCTTCATGATCTGGTCCCTGCCATCTTTCTAGTCTTATTTCTCTCCGGTGCCCCCTCGCACCCTACTCTTCAGCATCACTCAACCTGAGCATCACTCAAACACCAAATTCTCTCTTGCTCTGTGCAAATTTGTGTGTGATGGTTTCACATAATTCATTCAACAAATATTCATTATGATACTGTATCAGTCATGATGCTATCAGAAACAAGATGGCATACTCAGAAGGAGGAACTGAAGGAAGTTTAATGAAGGGACTATTTAAAAGATGTAAGCAGGGTTATGGGAAATCAGCAAAGCATCCTAAGACTAATAGCAGTGGGAAGCGCCTAGGCTTGCTTGATGGGGTAAAGGGAAGAGTGGTTAGTGGAAGCTACACTGCCAGAGCTGTAGCTACAGGCAACAGCCATCCGACAGGAGCTGCGACCTTCAGGAAGCAGGCAGCCATTGCCAATCCAGCCCAGCTGGAAGCGAGCTCGGGTGAAAAACACCCCAATCTCTCTCTCCCGCCACCCTCCAAACTCCCACTGGTATAGCTGAACCCATCTGGAAACCCCAGAAAAAAAGATGTGGTCCACAGAGCTGCATGGAGAGGTAAATGAGTAGATTTGGAGGGGCAAGGAGAAATCATTCAGCATAATCCCTGTTGTGTGCCAGACACCGAACAACACAGAATAGCAGTGACCTCGTCTTGTTTACAGTCTCAAAGGGGAAAATGGACTTCCATCAATGAATCATGAAAAAGTAATGAAAATACTGATTATTTTCATGTTCACATAAAACTCTTATTAAAAATTCACCATGAGGCCCTGCCCCGCCTGCTGCCAAGTTCCGCGGAGTTGGCCGGACTCGTGCTCCTAGGTCCCCGCGCCGCGCGCTCCCTTCCGCGTTCCGCCGTCTGCCCCACCTGCGCCCCGGCCCGGCCGCTGGGGCCCCGCGCCACGGCCCGAACGTCCGGGGCGCGGCGCTGACGGCGGCCGGCGGAGGGCGCCATGCCCAGCAGGACCGGCCGCAAGATGGACGGGAGCGGCGGCCGCAGACGCCTGAAGGCGCACTACAGCGGGGACCTCCTGATCACCAGCCTGGACTCTGCCACCACCTTTGACAAGCTCTGTGAGGAGGTGCGGGAGTGTGCCACCTCCACCAGGGCCACCCGCTCACCCTCCAGTGGGTGGACAGTGAAGGTGACCCCTGCACTGTGTCCTCCCAGATGGAGCTGGAGGAGGCCTTCCGCCTGTCCTGTCAGCCTAAGGATGAAGGGCTCATCCTTCACGTTTTCCCCAGCATCCCCGAGGAGCCAGGCATGCCCTGTCCGGGAGAAGACAGCGAGTACCGCCTCTCCCATGACGTGTGTCACGGTGATGGGTTGACGTGTCTGCTCTGCAAGGCGGGGAAGGATGGAGCTTGGTGGCCCGAGGCTTAGGTTCTCCTCGCGAAGAGTCTGAAAGCAGAGTGGGCAGCTGATGTGGCCTCGTGTGGGGTTTTCACTGGTGTCCTCGCCCTTGGCTAGGGGTGTATCCACCATCAGACAGGGCACCGGCTTGGTCAGTGGTGCCATGAGGTGAAGCCCTGATGTCCCCCGGTGGGAAGGGCCCTGGCTTGGATGGCTGGACACTGCTCCCGTGTGTCTGTCCCAGCTGCGGCCACCCCCAGACCTGGTCATCGGCCCCTCACAGTCCATACTGGGCCCCCCAGGGAGGCATCCGTTCCTCCTCCACGGCAGGTCTGTTGGTTGAAGATAGAGTCCCAGGGGCTGTGGGTCAGAGAAGAGCTTCTGACCACGCTCCGGAGGCCCCCAACCCTGAACAGTGTGCCCTGCCTCATCTTTCACGGCAGGGCCCCCACTGGATGGGGCATAGAGAAACTTTACACCAATCACCAGACCCTCCTCGGGCCCTGGCGTGGTGCTCATGGGCTCTGGACCACGGTGGCCGCTTGTTCAGTTAGGGGGACTTGGCTCAGCCTCCTGCCAGCAGGGCTCCCAGGGCGGGCTCCGGATCAGGTCCCTGGGCCCGGCCTCTGGGTGCCAGCAGCGTCCTGTGTGGGGTGGGAGCAGATTTGAGCAGAGGCCGGACTCAGTCTATGGTCTGTCGGACCCAGTGAAGCTGTTCAGTGGGCACTTGGGTGCGTGAGTCTTGCATTTCGGGGAGCAGTCGGGGCTGAAGAGAGATCTGGGAGCCTTTAGCATAGAGGAGGTTGTTGAGGCCACGGAGGGTGTGGCCAGTGATGAGGGCCAGGCCTTGGGGTCTCCCAAAGAGAACAGAGGACCCTGGAGGAGCAGTCAGCAAGGCCATGGAGACATCCCGATCGTGGAGTCCTGGCAGGAGTGGAGCAGGCAGTCTGAAGAGGCTGGAGCAGCCCAGGGGCCGGTGGGAGGTGCTGCCCCAGCAGGTGGTTGTGAGGGTGGACGTGAGGGGCAGGTCTGGGAAGGCTGGGGGGAGAGTGAGGAGTCCTAGTGCATTCTGGCTGGGAGGCAGATGTCCGACGGTGGTAGATAAAGCTAGAGGTGGGGGGCGAACCTGGAGGTTCTGAGGCCTGGAAGCCGCCCTGAGAAGGTGGACAGGGTGGGGGAGTCAGTCCCACGGGTAAGACTTTCTGGCCGCCGCCCGACCCATCCAGGACAGCAGGCTCCTGTGCGCATGTGCGGTTTCTCTGCAAGCGGCCCTTGGACCTGCCAGGACATGGGTCAAGGCAGGACATTGAGGGGGTGGGGAGTGCGGCCAGCTGGGAGCAGACCCCTTGAGCAGAAGCCCACCTGCAGGAGCCCCAGGTGGCCAGAGAGGAGCTCGTCGGTGGGGGGCTCGGAGGCGGCTGGGCCTCCCAGGGGTCCTCATCCTCCGCGGGGTGCCCCTCCCCGTGACCCCCCGCCCCGGGGTACCCACGTCTCACAGAAGGGGCACACTTTTGATAGTTCACATTGACTTTTCAGACACATAAAAGGATAAAATAAGGTAGACCTTCCTACTGGAAGGAGGGTGCCCTCCACTGTGCTCTGTACGAGGGGTCCCCCAGCTCATTTCTTCGCCCCCCTTGATGGCCCTCAACCACAGTGACAGGCTGTCTGTCTGCCCAGAGCCGTTGCCAGCAGCCCGTGCTGGCCCGCAGCGTGGGGGTCGCCCAAGCATCTCTGCATCTCAGTCTCCGGCTGCCCGACCATCAGCTCAGGCCAGGGCGCCGGCAGTGCCGCCCCAAGGGGCTCGGGCCTGCCCGTTCTGTCCCCGACTCGGTGCCCTCCTGGCTTCATCCCCGCGTGGACGCCGCCCTGTCTGGGGCCTCATGTAGAGGATGGTGATGGGGGTCGGCACAGCCGATGCGGTGCCCTCCTGGAGTCGTGGGGGTCACGGGGTCTCTGCCGGAGGGTGATGTGGGGTGACGCGTGGGCAGGGGCTGCATCATCGTGGCGGAATGCGGAGAATGTGGGGCCATCCCCACTCGCAAGCAGGTCCTTGAGATGCTCAGCGGGAGCTCCGGGCCACTCGCTTTTGTTGGAACATTCCAGCAGCCTCCCTGCGGCGGCCAGTTGTGGGGTAGGGTGGACGGAGGGTGGGGGTGGCGTCCTCTCCCGGGCTCTGCTCGTCCGGCTCGATCGTGACGATGACCTTGCGCTGGTCCCCCGATGGCCCAGGTGCAGGCGTGATCCTGGCACCTGCGTGGGCAGTGGTGTTCACTGCCAAGGCTGGGCGAGTGAGAAGGGTCAGGCTGGTGGGACAAATGGCACCCTTGACCCGGGTCAGGACCGCATTTAGATGCTGGCGGGTCTGACGGGCAGTAGCCAGACAGGGACACGCGGCAGAGATGCAGCCTCGAGGTCATGCCTGGGCATGTCCAGCCGGGCCTGTGTTCGTGGCAGCAAAGCCCCTTCCAGCACCTTTTGTGCAGGTTGTCAGCCTGAATTTAATCGGTTCTATAGGGTTTTTTAAAAATGGTGTAAAGTACACCTAACATAAAATGTGCTACTTTAACCACTTTAAAAACATAAACAGGGGCTTCCCTGGTGGTGCAGTGGTTGAGAATCCGCCTGCCGATGCAGGGGACACGGGTTCGTGTCCTGGTCTGGGAAGATCCCACATGCCGCGGAGCGGCTGGGCCCGTGAGCCATGGCCGCTGAGCCTGCGCGTCCGGAGCCTGTGCTCCACAACGGGAGAGGCCACAACAGTGAGAGGCCCGCGTACCACAAAAACAAACAAACAAACAAAAAACCAAAAAAACAAAACATAAACTGAGCAATTCAGTGGCATTTAGTAGGTTCACCACCTCTACTCTTTCTCAAACACGTTCAGGAAGAAAACCTCGTGGCCACGAGCAGTCACAGCTTCTCCACTCAGCACCCAATAGCCACCAAACTGTGCCATCTCTACGGAGTTACGTGGTGTAGACATTTCATGTAAATGGAATATATGATGTGTGGTCTTTTGTAACTGGCTTCTTAGCGTGATGTTTTTGAAATTCATCCATGTTGTAACATGTATCAGAACTTCAATCCTTTTTTTCCCCCAATTTTTTTATCACAGTGAAATACACATAAAATAAATTTATCATCTTAACCATTAAACAAATTTCACCATGAGCTAGTCCATAAAGCAAGTTCCCACAAATTTTTAAAAACTGGCATCATACAGACCATGCTGTCTGCCCACAAAAACATAAAGGAATTTATCCTCACACTTAGAAATTTTAAAACATGCCTATGTAAAACTCAAGGCAAAGAAGAAATCACAATGGCAATGAGAAAACACTTAAAACTGAATAACAAAAAATGTTACATATTAAAATTTATGGGATGCAGCAGTAGTTGTATTTAAAGGGAAATTCTGAACGTAAATGTTTACATTAGAAAGATTAGAAAGATTGTAAAATGTTTACATTAGAAAGATTGAAAATCCATAAGCTAAGCATCCAACTCAATAAATGGGGGGGAGGGGCTTCCCTGGTGGCGCAGTAGTTAAGAATCCGCCTGCCAGTGCAGGGAACACGGGTTTGAGCCCTGGTCTGGGAAGATCCCACGTGCCGCGGAGCAGCTAAGCCCACGAGCCACAACTACTGAGCCTGAGCCCACGTGCCACAACTACTGAAGCCCGCACGCCTAGAGCCCATGCTCCGCAACAAGAGAAGCCACCACAATGAGAAGCCTGCGCACCACGACAAAGAGTAGCCCCTGCTCGCGGCAACTAGAGGAAGCCCGCACACAGCAACAAAGACCCAAGGAAGCCAAAGATAAATAAATAAATAAATTTATTAAAAAAAAAAAAAAAAAAAAAAGAAGGTCCTGGGAAAATGGACGATGGAATAACCCTAAAAAGGAGAACAAAGAAGATAACTAAGACAAGAGCAGAAATTAATAAAATAGAAAACAAGAGATACAATGGGAAAACAACCAAACCAAAAGTTGGTTCCCTGAGAAAAAGCAAATGGCTCAACTTTAGTACATGTGCACATTGGAATAATACACTGCAGTGAAGGGTATTATACTACAGTGACAACAAATTAGCTTGGATAAAAATCAGAGACATGTGAGTGAAAGTAAAGTTACAGAAGGTTAAATACAGGTAATAGCATTTTTGTAAAGCTCAAGAACATGCAAAACCAAATTATGCATTGTTTAGGGTACATGTGTATTTGGGGAAAAAAATTTTTTTTAAGTAAGAGAATGATAAGCACAATAGTAACCTTGAGGTGGGGGAGAGAGGCAGGGGACTGGCATCTGGGAAGAGCACAGGGGGCCTTCAAGACCATGGTAATGTCCTGGTCCACAGATTTACAAGGATGATACATATGCTTTTATGCAGGTAGCGAATAGTAAGTAATAATTTTTTTAAATTGTAAGCAAATCCTGCTCAGTAGAATGTCTCAGACTAATCCTGTGCTGTTTCTCTACGTTGCCAGCTTGGAACCAGGAGCAGCTCCCTTAATTTTCGGAGCCTGTGGCTTCACATTGAGCCTGGCAATCGCCTCATCCTTTTACCTTCTCAGTTCCTGGATTCCATACATAGAAAGCCTCTGAGCAGATACAAACTACTATATATAAAATAGATAAACAAGGTCCTAGTGTATAACACAGGGAACTATATTCAATATCTTGTGATAAACTTTAATGGAAAAGAATATGAAAAAAATATATATATGTATAACTGAATCACTTTGCTGTACACTAGAAACTAACACAACATTGTAAATCAACTACACTTTGATTTTTTTTAAAAAAAGGCCTCTGATTTAGCACATTGCTAGGTGCTTGAGCGTCTTTGTGATTAATCTCATTGGGAAGCCATGCTAAGAAAACAAGGAAGGCAGAAGAAAGGAAACAGAAGCTAAGGGGGTCTTCTTACAATGAAAAAAAGTCCAGAGATTTAAAAATGAACATACCAGAGACCCAGTTGTTTCCCTTCCATGCACAGGCTCCAATCTATAAATCTCCTTCCACGACCTTGCCTCCCAGTAGCGCCAGAAGAGTGGATATGGATGTCAAGTAGCCCAAGAGGTGAACTATAGTGGACATCTGTCAACCTGGAGCCTGTCCTGAATCTAGGTCCCTTTTCTAACTGTTCTTTGATTACCTTTCAGGAATTACTTCTCCACTGAATGCGGTTTTAGTGAGCAGGCAAATCTAGGCGCTTGCCTCCCACCATGGAATCTGGAGGGGAGAGAGCCTTCTCTCTTCTCTCAGTACAGGTAGGAGATAGGCCTGGGGCCTGTGCTGGGCCTGAACTTATAGTTTCCTGTTGATTTTGTGAGCCCCTAATGTCTTTCCAATACATATTTCCTTTCCCCTAAATTATCCATTTCATTCATTTTCTTAAATTACAAAAAAAAATAGATGTTCATAGCAGATGAACAATACAATAACAGAAATTCAATACACTAAAAGTTGGAAGTTCTCTCCCTAGGAAAACCACTGTTATCATTTTGATACCCTTACAAACTTTTTCCTATGCCTATATATAGAGAGATGGACTAGATCTCCAGATAATTTGGGGTTATGGAAGAATGGAAGGGATTTTTACCCATAAAGGGATCATACTAAATATATTCTTATATAAATTATTTTTTTACCTGATGATATAGTATAAACATCTTTCCTTGTCAGTACAGGGAAATCTACACCATTCCTTTCAGTGGCTGTATAGCATTCCATGGTATGAGCACCAGAACTTAATCTTCCCCTGTTGTCAGACATTAACACTGCCTCCAACTTTTTAGTATTACAAATAATGATGCAATAAACACCCTTGTACTTACATAGCTTTGCACACATGTGCAAATATTTCTGTAGGTAGGGACTCCCTGGAAGTCATTTCTGGGGCAAAGGATATATACATTAACATTTTTTGTAATATTTACTGCCAAATTGCCCTTTTGCGGCTGTATCCACTTCCCGACAACATAGGTAGTGCTCCTCCTCCACACTTATGAATAGGTTTTCATATTTATTTTTAGTAATTTTTTTTTTTTTTTTGCGTTACGCGGCCTCTCACTGTTGGGGCCTCTCCCGTCGCGGAGCACAGGCTCCGGACGCGCAGGCTCAGCGGCCATGGCTCACGGGCCCAGCCGCTCCGTGGCATGTGGGATCTTCCCGGACCGGGGCACGAACCCGCGTCCCCTGCATCGGCAGGCGGACTCTCAACCACTGCGCCACCAGGGAAGCCCTATTTTTAGTAATTTCATAGATGAAATATCTTCTTGGTTCTCCCCGATTGTTAGTGTGGATGAACATCTTTTTTCAAATATTTATTAATCAATTTGCCTTTAGCTTTTTGGATTTCCTCATATTATTAGGAATATGAACTTTTTATCAGTTATATATTGCAATTATTCTCTCGAAACTAGTGATTAGTCTTTTTTTTTTTTTTTTTTTTTTTTGTGATATGCGGGCCTCTCACTGTTGTGGCCTCTCCCGTTGCGGAGCACAGGCTCCGGACGCGCAGGCCTAGCGGCCATGGCTCACGGGCTCAGTTGCTCCGCGGCATGTGGGATCTTCCCGGACCAGGGCACGAACCCGTGTCTCCTGCATCGGCAGGCGGATTCTCAACCACTGCGCCACCAGGGAAGCCCTAGTGATTAGTCTTAATTTTGGTTTTGGTGTCTTTGGCTCTTATATCTGTTCTTTATATAATTTCTATCATTTTTTTTCCTTATGGCTTCTGGGTTCCTGATCATATTCAAGAAAGTTCTTCTTGCCCCCCCAACTATAAGTGAACATAGTTACATACATTTTCTCCTAGAGGCAGCACAGTGCAGTGGTCCTCTGTAGAAGCAGAAGTTCTGGTGCCGGACTCCTTAGTTTCACATCCCAGTTCTGGCACGTATCAGTTGCATGACCCTTAATCTCTCTGTGCCTTAGTTTTCTCATCCGTAAAATGGGGTCGCGGTGAGGATTAAGTTAGTGAGTACAGGTAAAGCATTTAGAATAGTGCCGAGCATATGGTAAATAACGTGTGTGCTATCATCTAGTTCCTTTACAGCCTTTTTTTCACATTTAGATCTTTGGTATACCTTTTTTTGCATGATGATTTGAGTCTATTTTTTTCTCAGATGGAGAGCTAGTTTTGTTAAATAGTCTATTTTCCCACTGATTTGAAATGCTACCTTTAGAATATGCTAAGGAACAGGCCATCCCTAGAAGTGCCCTAAGAGGTCTCAACCAGTACATAGCCACCTGTGATAACTACACTCGAAAGCAGGCTATTCAATTAACACTTTGTGGACTCCTTGGGGACCTGTTAAAGACAGAAATTCTGAAGTTGAATTTAATAATGTTCAGAAACTAGACCTCTCCCCTCTGAGCCCCACCCAAACAGGGGTTTGGAAGGCCAGGAAGGCCACCCCAGTTGCTCTGCTTAAAGAACAAGTCTGCTGAGGACTCTGTTCTTGAAAAAGCATACCCAATCTAAAAATGTATATACCACAAACTATTTTCTCCAAAATGATAATGATGAGGAAGAGAACTCAGTCATTCTGAACTTTATAGTAGGAGAATATATGGTATATGCATAAAGATGGGATCTATTTAGCTGTGAAGGATGGCTGGAGTTACTGGAGAGTTTCACAAATGTAACAGGCTTATCAACATTAGATGACTGTTGTGTAGGCGAGGCTGAGAACCAGAGATTCAACTTGAGCTTTTTCTTTAAGACTTAATCACAAACACATCAACTGTTTAAGGTGTGCTGCCATCTCCTGGCCAAACTCGTGTTGCAGTCAGATCACAAGCAGCTACAGCAAAAAGTGAAGCAGCTACGAGTATGATGTGGTAATCCAAAACAAAACAAACGCGCACACCCTCTGGGAGAAGGCATGCTGCGTGCAGACTGACAGTCCCTGGTGGCTACAGATAGTGTGCTCTGCTGGTAGAGGCCTATGATGGTGTCCACCAGGCTCTGCCGAGCAAGCAAATCTGAAGAGCAGGCTGAGCCTATAAAGAAAATTCAAATATTCCAAATGCAGATAGGCCCATATATGGATTCAATGCCCCAATTCTCTCACAGTGTAATGAAGAGTAGATAGGCTTGTGCACAAGTTCAGAATGTTGCAAGTTCGTGCTGAAAAGAGGCTGGCGGAAAGGGTGGGAACCCAGGAGAGGCTCTGAAAAATAAATTGCTATCACTCCACTTTGCCCCTTTCTTCTTCGCTCTCCTACCTCCCATTCCCGGGCCCTACCCTCTGGTAGTGGTCATGTCAAGTGCCCAGAGACGGAGAGCAATCCATGGGGGAGAGTAACACGTTCCATCAGTCTCCAAGGCAAACTGAAAGATCTCTAGGGTCCCAGTGGAAATGGAATGGAATAGAGAGCATTCTGTAGACACAGTGAGGTTAAGGGAAGACAAAAGCCAAACAGATATAAACCTAAAACGTTAATGTGATCTTTATTATACAGCACATCTGGTGTTTGTGCACCCCAGAAGTATACACGATACTCTATAAAACCAAACCCAGCCATTCAAAATTACACTAAATGGAAGACTTAACCCATAGTTGCATCTCTGAAAAATATACACAATTAACACTGTCCTGCTGTAACAATATCATGGAAAGAGACAGGTAGCACAGGGAGGGAGAGAGTGTAAGAACTGAAGTTTGTGCCAAAGTAATTTTCTCTTGTTATTGCACTTTTATTCTACACACTTAGTATATTACACTTTTATTTAACACTGTAATAATAAACATTAGTCCTTTGAAACAAACAAAAACATTACATAAAGACAAAAGACAACAAGCTGTCCAGACCAATTTCCTTTTCAACCCTCTGAGTAAGGTGTCCCCCCAGTGTCAGGTGTTCACACACAGTCTCTTCAGTCAGCTCTGTGGACTGGATGTTAACAAAGCAGATAAAGTTAAAAATAAAACGCTTCTCAGAACAGTAGTGTACTTAAAACCCCCAAGGGAGTTTGCCATACAGGTTTCTCAAGTTGACTCCCTTCTAACCCACTTAAACATCACACTAGCCCTAACCCACCCCACCCCCATATTTAGAAGGATAAACCCTCTTTTTTTTCTTTTAAAGAAAAAGTGGGTTATTTGATCCAGCAAATCCAAAAATCAAGCTTTGAAAACTCAAAGAAAGCAACTACTCTTTCAGCAATGGACTCTTCGAGGGCCATTTATTCCACTCTGATGCAGTATGAACTTAGGAGGTTCCCTGATTAGTCAGATGGAATACCACGCATGCCTTCTCTCCAAAGCAAGGCCAGAGGGAGTCTATTCCCCAAAGTGCTGTTATAATCACCAATCCCTTTTGGCTTCTCAGTGCTAAATAATAAGCCAAAAAATAAAGTGTCATTCAGTGCAGTTATCACTTTGCAGCCCTGCTACCCCAAACCACTTTGCTGATCAGGAAAAAACTTTGTCAACACCTCTTTGGCAGCTCAAGTGAAAATGCAAAAAAATGCATTGGAGAGCTGACAGGTACTAGTTGAGAGTTCTACCAGTCCCCTGTTTCTATCCGTGGTAGTAATATATCCCTCCCTTCACTCTTTCCTTGAATTTTAGTGTTAAAAATTAGGAGAAGCTGCTGCCTAGGCTCTGTCCCCTTGAAACTGAGGGAGTCACAAATGACTTCTTTGGTCTGGGAAGAACCAGCACAGTCCTCCTTCCCAGAGAAGTGCAAGGCTTTTGCTCAATCAATGAGCCACTCTCTGCAGAGGATGCAGGGAACTAGGGCATGCCTGTGGGAACCTCACCCCGATGAGCATTCCTCAACGCCCCCAGACTGACCTTGCCGCTGGCTCCCTAGGCACTAAGGCAGCTACTACTCTGGAGCCCCAGGCTCCACCGTGTCTTCTGATTGCTCTGCAGGAAGGTCCGTCCCTCAATTCTGAAGCAACAGAAGCGACCAGACCTCAAGCACATTAAAAATGGCCAGGTAATCATTTTCAGGCTGGGGTAAATTGCCCTAATTAAGTTGGTAAGAAGGATGGAACACAGTAAGGGTAACTCTTTCATCCTATCCTTCTTCCTCCCCCTGCCACAATGTCACCTCACCACGTGGGAGCACAGACAACCAAAGCTAGGAGGTAAAATCTTTAGGACTTTGGCCTTGTTGAGCCCTCTACAGCCCAAGTGCTGCCAGGCCTCTTTGAATATCTAGTGTCTTCCCAAGTAATATACAATACAGTACATTTCATGGCATTGCATCAGTTAAATAATGGATGCCAAGCAACGAAGAACCCCAAATTAGCAGACATTGTTATTCAACAAAAGCAAAGTATACACACGTGTTATACATATGTATTCCTGTACTCAGCCTGCTGAGTGTTTAAATAACACTTCCAAATATCTACATGTGGACTCTGGCTGGCCTGCACCTTTTCTCAGAATACTTTTTAAAAAATGAACTGCAACCACTCATCTCCTTACTAAGCATTAGCCCCTCCCTTGCTTCTCCCTACTCCGGCAAAATACGTGGGCCATCTGCTAGAAAACTGGTGTCTTGAGAGCAGACTAAGCCACAGGGGATAAACTGAAAAGGGACTCTGGGTGGAGAAAAACCTAACCTCCCATGTGTAAACGGAGCTATGAACTAAGATTTCCAAAGAATGTTAGGAATGTGCGCTCCACAATGGGAGCACAGAGTCCTGATTACGCTGGAGTTAAAAGACAGTCCGGAAAAGGGAACTATGTAAGACTTTTCTTGAAATTTCATACAGAAGAGATTTATACTGACTTTTTGGCTAAAGAAATAGCTTGGGCATCAGTGAACTGCTGGATATGCTCACAGCCATCCAACTCTTGCCTATCCGGGAGTCATCTCTGCCTGGGAAGGTCTCAAGTTGCCCAGCAAGCATCAGTCCCCTTGGGAGCTCTCTGTAATGAATGTCAAATTCTTCCCATAGCCAAAAGGTGAGGGGAAGGAAAGAAATAAAGAGTGAAAGAGAAAGGTCTCTGCTTTCAAGTAGAATCCTCGAGTCCTCTGTTTGGCCTCTCAGAATGTGACTTGCATAGCTGGTCCATGATGCCCTGGAGCATGGGTTGGACAATGCCCAAGAGAGGTCTCTGAGAGGGGTCACCATCCCAGCAGGCTTCCATCAACTGCCAGCACTCCTCATCAAACACAGGAAGGCGTTCTGGACGGGCCCCTAGAGAAAGGAGCATGGAAGTAAGACCAGAGGCAGAGAGAAGGAAACCAACACAATGAAGAGGCATGATCAGCTCACAGGCTGATTAGCCAGTTGGGGCTCAGGATGCTAAACAATGCAGTGAGCTTTGGCTTCAGCTGCAAATATCTAGGTTAGAACCTCACAGTAACTGTGATGAAAAACTGGAATACACCGGCATAGGATGTTGAAGAATTAGAAATTTTAAAGATAAAAACCTTTCTGAGAGTTCAGAACCACGCTGCCTGGAAGCAAAGGTTTGACTTAAATGTCTTTTCTGGATTCCATGATGGTTTAAATGTGTATGAAGTCCTGCTGTGGAGTGGCCAGAGAGGAGGACAGGAGGCCGCTGTGGCAGTGCCTGGTCTCAGTCTGCTCTCTCCTGGGGAGTCAAGGCAAAGCAAGGCTCGTGGCTCTTACCTCTCCGCACATTGTTCCAGAGATGGTCTTTGCTGGCACACCTCTCAAATGCCTCAGGGAGCTTGACAGAGCCTGAGCAGATATACCAGAAAAGAATGCCAAAAGCGTAGACATCCACAGAATTATCATACTTCCCTACAGCAAGAAAAGGTGACAAGTAGTGAGCCAGGGAGGGAATCAACAGCATCACCACTAAGTTGCATCTGCAGAGGTCTTTACACATTTTTTCCTAAAGCCTTTAATACCCATTATCTCTTATAACAACCCTGTTAGGCAGGACACATTTATAATGCCCATTTTATAATACAAAAAACTATGGCACTGGGCGGGCTAAAGATTAAAAGAGCCAAGACTAGAACTTGACAAAGGGGAAGGAAAACAGGCCTTTTATTTTAATTTATTTATTTTATATTTCACTGATATTCATTATATTTTGTATTTGATTATTGTTTGTGTAAAGTATTTTTTTATTTTTAAAATAAATAAATTTATTTATTTATTTATTCTTTCATTCATTCATTTTTGGCTGTGTTGGGTCCTGGTTGCTGCGCACGGGCCCTCTCCAGTTGCAGCAAGCAGGGGCCGCTCTTAGCTGCGGTACACCGCCTTCTCATTGCGGTGGTTCCTCCTGTTGCAGAGCACCGGCTCCAGGCATGCGGGCTTCAGTAGTTGCAGCACTCGGGCTCAGTAGTTGTGGCTCACGGGCTTAGTGGCTCTGCGGCACGTGGGATCTTCCCGGACCAGGGCTCGAACCCGTGTCCCCTGCATTGGCAGGCAGATTCTTAACCACTGCGCCACCTAGGAAGTCCAGGCCTTTATTTTAATGGGACAATCAAAAAGATTAATCCTGAAAGGGCATGTTAGGGAAATAAAGTTGGGAAATAAAATTGGTGGGTAGATAGGTTGGAACCATAACATAAAGATTTTTAAAGTCGGACAGAAGAGTCTGGATTTGATGGACAGCAGGAGTCATTTACGCTTTAGAGCGGAGGTGACATGAAGAAAATATTTTAGAAAGATTATTTTTACAGCAGTAGGATGAACTGCAGTAGAAATAATCAAATGAATTTAAATATGCAGTAGCCAAGATAAAATAATAAAAGTGGGAATAGAAATTTTTTTTAAAGTCAGGGAAAGAAAAATGTCTACTTCTTTTCAATGTGCGTAGGACTACAGCTATCCAACTAACTCCTAATCATTATATCACTCAATGAAGGCTTGGGGGAAGACTTGTGGCTAATGAGAGAAATCCAAATATTATAAATTGCTAATCTTAAGTCTTACCAATACTAATGAGTGAGTGACCTGCCATTCCCTTTCCACCTTCCCTGGCAATGACGTAACCTTCCTCATCCATTCAGGCTCAAAACCTCAGAGTCATCTTTTAGTCATTCTTTTCTCTTCATCACCCATATCAAGTTAAAGACAAAATCTTGCCCATCCTTCCTCTGAATTGATCTCAAATCTGTAACATCTTTTGTTTCAGCACTACTACCAACTTAATTCTAGGTCTGGTCTCCACCACTGATCTCCCTACTTGGCTCTTTCCATGAACATCTCTTTTCATCCCTCACCTGTTCAAAAGCCCAAGAGCTCCTTACTTCTTCCACATCAAGCCTTCACTCCACTGCATGAATTTCAAGCTCAAATATATCTTATCTCCAACTTGTTTGCTATTACTTCCCGAACTGATTTCTTTCCCATCATGCTTATTTCTAATCGGCAATTTTGCTCCTAATTCCTCTCCCTCAGCCTCCAGAATTTTCTCTCCTACCTAACATGGTTGGACTCTAGAGACAGAAGGACCTAAATTCCAATCCCAGCCTCATTACTTCCAGCTCAGTGTTTTGGGGTGGGTTTCTTCATCAGTCTGGCCTCAACTTTATCCATGACATGGACATAAAAATGCATCAGTATCACCACAGAATTGTCATGAGGATTAAATGGAACAAAATATATGATATAACATACCCACAGTGGCTAGCTCAAAGAATATATTAATAAATATACTGAGTTCCCTTCCCACCTACCAAATTTTCCAGATCTCATTCAGTTTCTATCCAGAATTTCACCTCTACCACAAAACCATCTAAAATTTCTTCCCTGAACACCAACATTACATTATGTAGCACTTAATCACATGTTGTCTTATACTGCTTCTTAATTATTTTACCTCTCAATATATCTCTGTCAACTG
Source organism: Kogia breviceps (assembly GCF_026419965.1). Lineage (NCBI taxonomy): Eukaryota > Metazoa > Chordata > Mammalia > Artiodactyla > Physeteridae > Kogia > Kogia breviceps. The sequence goes on along the minus strand of NC_081310.1, from coordinate 65,696,924 downwards.
TAAGTTCTTTAATGATAGAGGACAACTCTTATTATATAGGAGTTATTCAATTAATACTTTAGGATTAAATAATTGGTTGACTATGGCAATGATGGCACTAGCAGCCCAGAGAGACATCCAAAAGAACAGTTGGTGACTCCCATTTACACTTTTCTTTCTTGCCCCTTTACCTCTTCACTTGTCCCCCTACTTGTCTTAGGTTTCCCCTGTTCTGGTTTCTCCCCTGCCTGTGCCAGAACTGCCAGTAGTACTTGTGGATACTACTTACCCCAAAGGGCAGCACTTCGTTAAAACATGGAGCACTGCCCAAACCCACTCCCTGCCCTTCAGCTTACCTGTGAAAAGTTCAGGGGCCATATGAATTGGTGTCCCCACAATGCTGCCTGACATCATGGCCTCTGGCTTGCAGAATCCTAAGTCAGTGATCTTGGCACGGTTCTGCTTGTCCAACTGCCAACAAAGCAAGGTGAGAGTCATCCTATGCCTGGTCCTGCACATAGCGCTCAGCTGCATACCCAAGCTCAAAAGTAGGCATCTACCTCACAGCAGTACTTAATCAACTCTGCCTCTATTCTCCCTGTCTCTAGATTCACTCCCATTACTGTCTTCTCCCCATACTGTAAACAACCTGATGGCAAGGACTGTCTTTTTCATCTTTGTATCCCCAGCACTTAGCATAGTGCCTAGCACATATCAGGAGCTTAGCAAATCTTGGAAGAATGAATAAGTGAAGGACACTGAGGAAAGTATTATTAGTTCCTGATTATTCTCCTCTGACCTCCAGAACCCAGGGCAGAAAGTTGCTAAATAAGAAGGTTGAGGTCCTCTGGTCAGCTGAGGAGGGTTTTTTAATTCCCTCTAGTTTCCTTTCCTGAGGTCCAAGACAATAAATCTGTCCCAGATGAATGGATAAAGAAGATGTATATATATATATATATATATATATATATATATATATATATATACACACACACAATGGAATACTACTCAGCCATAAAAAAGAACGAAACAGTACAGTAACATGATGGAACTAGAGATTATCAAAAGAAGTGAAGTGAGTCAGACAGAAAAAGACAAATATCATACGGTATCACTTCTATGTGGAATCTAAAATATTATACAAATGAACTTATTTACACAACAGAAGCAGACTCACAGATATAGAAAACAAACTTATGGTTACCAAAGGGGAAAGGGGGTAGGGGAGGGATAAATTAGGAGTTTGGGATTAGCATATAACAACTTCTATATATAAAACAGATAACAAGATCCTATTGTATAGCACAGGGAACTGCATTCAATATCTTGTAATAACATAAAATGGAAAAGAATACGAAAAGGAATATATATGTAGAACTGAATCATTTTGCTGTACACCAGAAACTAACACATTATAAATCAACTATACTTCAATAAAAATAAAAATTTTTAAAAAAAATCTGTCTCATTTGGCTATTGACAAGCTTCAGCCTATAATTTTAGGAAGATATTTCCCTCCCCCCAAAACTGCTATCATCTTTATATATCATTTTTTTAAAATAAATTTATTTTTTGGCTGTGTTGGGTCTTCATTGCTGCACATGGGCTTTCTCTAGTTGTGGCGAGTGGGGGCTACTCTTCGTTGTGGTGCGTGGGCTTCTCATTGTGGTGGCTTCCTTTGTTTCAGAGCACGGGCTCTAGGCACACAGACTTCAGTACTTGTGGCACGTGGGCTCAGTAGTTGTGGCTCGCAGGCTTAGTTGCTCCACGGCATGTGGGATCTTCCCAGACCAGTGCTCAAACCTGTGTCCCCTGCACTGGCAGGCGGATTCTCAACCACTGAGCCACCAGGGAAGCCCTCTTTATATATCATTTAAGTGTTGCCAGAGACACTTCAATGATAATCCAATATATTTTCAAAAGGAGTATGTCAAAAGATTCTTTATAATTTAGATAACAGGACTGGTAGGTTCATGACTATCCTACCTTTTAAGGTGTGTTTACCCATCTCAGTCCTCATCCAGCATCTCAAACCCTAAGCAATAACAAGACCTGGAATCCTCAAAAATATCAATGTCACAAAAGCAAAAAAAGGCAGGACTATTCTAGATTAAGAGGCTAAAGAAACATGACAAAATGCACTGTATGATCCTTGGATTGGATCCTGGGCTAAACAAACAAATAGACCATATTTGGGATAGTTGAACATATTTGGGACAACTGGAAAATGTTAATATAGACTGTGTATTAACTAATAATATTGTAACAATTTAAACTTCTTGGGTGTGAATAATGGCATTTTAATTAAGTAGAAGAATGTCCTTTTCCTTAGAAGATACAAGCTGAAGTATATAGGAGTAAAGTTTTATCTGCAAGTTACTCTCATATAGTTCAGTAAAAAGTGTGTGTGTGGGCTTCCCTGGTGGCGCAGTGGTTGAGAATCCACCTGCCGATGCAGGGGACATGGGTTCGTGCCCCGGTCCGGGAAGATCCCACATGCCGCAGAGCAGCTGGGCCCGTGAGCCATGGCCGTTGAGCCTGCGCGTCTGGAGTCTGTGCTCCGCAACGGGAGAGGCCACAACAGTGAGAGGCCCGCGTACCGCAAAAAAAAAAAAAAAAAAAAAAAAAAAAGTGTGTGTGTGTGAAGAAAGAGAGAGACAGAAACAAAGAGAATACACTAGGAAAGAGAATATGAATCTGGGTGAACAGTATGTGGGTCTTCATTGTACCACTCTTTTAGCTTTTCTGTAAGTTAAAATTTTCTCAACAGTGTTGGGAGAAAAAATCTTAAGCAATATAAGCTAGGCCTATGATGCAACTCCTCCCTAAGCTTCAAGTCCAAGATACCATCATCCACTCTGCTGTTAACTGGTCACAGTCTTTTCCTGTGACCGAATTTACATTTATGTGTACCTCCTTCCAAAGGTCACTTACACATAGAGACAGGGAGTTATCTTGGGGAAACAGCTCTTACTCACCAGCACATTTTTCAGTTTGATATCACGGTGGACAAGTCCCTGGCTGTGCAGGAAGCGGATTCCTTCCACCACATCTAGTGCTATCTGCAAACGGGTCTCCAGGGTCAGCCCAGCCTTGGGGAGACAAAAGGGTTTACTTGTCACTAAGAAGACAACTCCTCAATCCAACTTGCTTATACCAACGAAGTGTTCCTTCTGTGAGATACTGAAAGACTGACGACACTAGGGTACACAAGGACAGAAAAGTGAATGAGAATAAGGGAAGAAGAAGGCAGTTAGGAGAGGGAAATAAAGGAAAAGCAAGAAAGGGCAAGCCATAAGGGCCAGATCAAATCCCTTGGAGGCAGCACTTAGGCCAGCTGGATGATCCCCAGATGTGACTAGCAGAGCCACAACCAAACGCCTGAAGGCATGAGTGCATCTCTAACCCCGAACAAACTCTAGAACTGCCTTAGAGGCTCAAACTGAGTATTTCTAGGACTCTCAGGCAGATTTACTTCCATTGCTTTGTACGACTGGTTAGCCTTTGGTTTTACAGATTCAAATACCAAAGTCACTCATCTTACTTCTACCAAGCCTCCAATTTAGGGTCTTTTGAATTCTGGAGAATGTTATATCACTCATCCAAAAGCCCATATATGGTTCTCTAACCCCCTTATGGAAAAGCATCACATGGTGCTTAGCTTAACTCCCCTGAAATGAAGAAGGAAAGCTACTTGCAGAGTCATTTTTTTCACCGTATGGATTTCTCATGGCTCCTGCAAGCATTTCTAAGGATTCTCCTGTCTTATTCCATATAAACTGGTACAAGAGGCACCTGTGAGAAGGGACCTACCAGATACTCCGGGGTTAGCTTTTCCAGCTCCAATGTAGAGGACAAACAAAAGAAACCTCTCTATTTCCCTGCTGGTGGCTGTTTTAGATGAGGGGAACTCAACATTCAACCGAGGGTATTTCACCTTCATTCAAAATCTTTCGCTTCTCACTGTCTACAGCAGAATTTGAATGCTATGGAACTCTTAACATTTTTGGTCTTCTATAATTTGTTCCCAACGTTTCTTTGCATATTATCTCCCCTCTATTCCCCACATGAACCAGCTGCTCCAACAGTCAGTGTCCTTCAAATGTTCTGGGCACTAAGCTATTCCTTCCCCCTGGTATGACCTCTTCTTTCCATCTGCCCAAATTTTACCCATCAGGGTTCAATTATCCAACTCAAATGCCACCTGTTCATGAAATATTCACTGACCACAATTATTTTATTTTATTTAATTTTAAAAAATTTTTTTAAAATTTATTTTTGGCTATGTTGGGTCTTCATTGCTACGTGCGGGCTTGCTCTAGTTGTGGTGAGCAGGGGCTACTCTTCATTGTGGTGCGCGGGCTTCTCATTGCGGTGGCTTCTCTTGTTGCAGAGCACGGGCTCTAGGCACACAGGCTTCAGTAGTTGCAGCACATGGGCTCAGCAATTGTGGCGTGGGGGCTTAGTTGCTCCGCGGCATGTGGGATCTTCCCAGACCAGGGATCGAATCCGTGTCCCCTGCACTGGCAGGCTGATTCTTAACCATTGTGCCACCAGGGAAGTCCCTACAATTCTTTTAAAAGCCCCTGGCCAATTATACTTTTTGATATCCCCTTATGTTGCTTAATACAGGGCCTTGTACAAAGTAGTCACTAATAAATATTTGTTGACAACAAAAACTAGCTTAATTCACTGAGAACAAAAAAAGAGAAAGAATAGCAGAGTTATAGGAAGCTTCTGCTCTTCTGTGTAGTCTAGATTTTTACACTACCACGAGAGGTAAAAGTGGTGAACTGCAGTATTCTGGATATAAACTGGGCAAAAAAACATGTTCTGAGACATTTTTTAGGTTTTTGGAAATGAAGGTAATAAAGCTTGATTACTCCAACACTGTCTTATGAGAGCTAGAGGCTCTGAATAAAGAAGAAAGGAGGAAAGGCCAGAAAGGAACCTGCGGATCTGGCTGCCAGCTGGACGTCACTTGTTCCTCGCCCTGCCTCACCTTCAGCCCACTGTAGAGGTCCCGGTGCAGCCGCTCCATAATGAGCAGCACAGCGATGCTGGAGCCACCACCATAGTTATAGTCGATGACGGAACCGTGCAGATCCACCAGTCGCTCATGCTTCGGCAGAGACCTGGTGAGAAGCGGAAAGGTCTGGGCTAGAGCTAACCTTGCATAGCATGTCACTATAGTGGAAGAAATAACTCTGAGACCGTGCATAGTCCAGGCCCAGAGGTAATAGCTCTCAGTACAGAGAGAGGGCAAAGAGAATGGCCTCTCTAATGAGGACAGAGAATTAGGGAATCTAAAAACTGACAGGCCTTAAGGACTAAGGAAGAAAGGGAAGGATGGGTCTGAGAAATTAGGATGGTGAGGAAAGGGCAGGTAAAGGCAGGAAAGGCCTTGAAGAGAGCACATTTCTGGGCCAGACACTGGAATACTGGTCTACAACATTTTGAGACATAGGAATGGAGAGACAAGGTATACTATAGCTCTTGGTATAAAATTTATACCGGGCTTCTAGCTTCTTCTCTGGATAGTTCCCCACAAAGATGAATGAGACCAGAACCTACCTCATGTAGTGGAACTCCAAAGCTAGGTCATTCCAGTGCTTCTCATCTGGAGGGACAACCGACTTGAGGGCACAAGGGAAGTGTCCCCCCCAGTTGTCACACAGGTACACCACACCATACTGGCCCCGGCCCAGTTCCTGTCCCAGTTTAGGTTTACCTATAAGGTACAGAGACAGAGATAAGGCAGGAAGGATGGGAACTTGCTGGGCAACCTCCCTAAGATTCTTAGACATGGACCTGCCTAGAAGCAGGAAGTCATAACTATGCCAGGGGAAGAAATCTGGATGTTTCCTAAACCAATAGTAAACTAACTGGTTTAATTTAAATAAACTTTGATTGTGTTATTTGAACTATATAAATAGCAGGACCAAAGAGACTTCATCAGAAATTCAAAAATACATCAATGGGTGTTTAGGCAGCTTCGCAAGGAAGCAGCTTTAGACGCTGGGATTCTCCAGGGTTGGACATGAGGATGTCAGGTATCCAGAATCTTCCTCCTCCAATTTACTAGGGAAAAAAAAATAAGGACTCACGATGCAGCAAGACATCCTGTAAAGAACGGCTTTCCAGCGAAAGGCGGGCCAGGCGGGGAGCATGATCTTTCCGAACCTTCAGCCATAGATCTTCAGTTTTCTCCAACCGGCCTGAGTGGCCAGCTTCCAGCTGGGAAGGAAAAAGAAGAAGAAATATGACTTATCAGGTCCCCAGCTTTGGCTTCCTCACTTATTATATAGGGATAATAATATCTACCTCATGAGGATACCTGTGAGAATTAAATAAGATATATGTAACATAGCTCAGAGATTGGCAGATAGTGAGCATTCATTAAGTAATACTTCTTCTTCCTGGATGCATAATCACATCTACCCACCCATCCCTCCACACACATGTACACATGCACACGTGCACACCCCAAAGGGATAAGCAGATGTCACATAACTGCAAACTACTATGGAAGTTGGAATGTCATCCCTTTCTGTCACTCATTCCTAAAATACTATAAAAACTCATATAAAATTCCTACCCCTCGATTTTCATTCCTCACTCAGTGAAGTGGGGAGACATTGAGTTCCCTCCATTCTCTCTAGAGTTAGAAAAATATCCACATGAAAAATTTACTGATGAAACAACCTGTAACTTAGTATTATCCTTTAACAGAATAGAAAGGAAATATACTGACGATTTTTAAAAAATTATGTAGACAGCAGTAGACAAAACATTCCACAGTGGGTGAGGTTCCTCTCCGATTGATCCAGCTGTATGTCCTTTCCTATATACCCACCTGCCGCAAGGAGGCTGCAAAGGCCTCATGAGAACTGTTGAGCCGAGTCCGGAATTGGCTGCAAATGCTTTTGGCCAACTTGGAGGCACTGAGGCTCTCAATGGCTTCCTGGGCCACCTTTCTCTTCCACTCTAGTGTGATGGCAGGTGGGCTCACCCATGTGATGCGCTGGATGATCTGTCAGGATGAGGACAGTGAGAACACTGAGGGATGGGAGACAGGAACCACTAGGAAGAACCAACACCCCTCCCTCTCTGGGTTACCCACTCATTAGGCCAGGATCTTAAGATACGAGCTGTATGAAGGCCAGCACTCCTCTCCAATTCCATCTACCTCAAAATCGGGGCTCAGCCCAACGGAAAGCATCAAAGAACACTAGGCCTAGTCTGCATGCTCACACATCAATACATTACATTCAGTACTGGGGGTGCCTGATAAAATCCCCTTCTAAATACAGCAAATAACTCTACGTAAGAGTCAGATGCAACATCAGAAAGGAAACCACACTCATGGCCTCTGGCAACAAAGCCTGGTTCTGAGAAAACACTTAGGTTGGGAAAAAGAAATATGAAGGAGCTACAGAAGCAGGGTTTTATGGCTCCATAAAATATCATTTAGACACATCACCTTTAAGAGTTAAAGGGGGCACTGTTAATAATTATTTCAGAACAGGCATAAACCAGGATTCTCCCAGGCAGGCAAACCAGGACAAATGGCCACCTGCCCTGACAGACATCAGTTTGTTTAGAACAGACATCCTAGACATCAGTTTCTGTTGGAGTGACCAAGATTCACCTAAGCCAACTAGGGGCTGAAAAACACTTCCCTAAACAACCTCTACCTGTTTGATTTGCTCCCACAGCATCCTTGTAACTGAGGACCCTGAGTGAAATGTGACTTCAACATGATAGGCAGCATTTAAGATCTGAAAGAGAGTATACAAATGAAAGTCAATATTCCCTGAGTAGAGTGGCTAATTAAAAATGCAATAAATTATATTTATTTCAAGAACATGGTCCAGTTTCAAGGTTCCCAAATCTATCCCTCAGTATATGTGCAGAGTCAATGCAGGCTGATCATCTATATTTGGTGACTATTTGGGCTCCTTTACTTCATCTTCATCTTCTTGCTCATTGACTTAACTGCAATTTAACAGTTCACAAGCACATCCCACAGGCAGTGGTCATGAGACAGGAAAACAAAATAAAATTCAAACTGGACTGGCAAAAAGCTGAAAGGGAAATTCTTGACTAACTTGAAGCTGGGTTCGTGGGTGGATTCTGTTTCATGTGTTATCTGTGACACGCTCTTAACTACCCTTTGAGTACCTGTTTGAGATAGTTACTGGTGATGTGAACCGAGACATCCTGAGACTTCTCCAGGCTCTGCAGACACCGTTCCAGGGTTCCGACGAAGCTCTCACGTAGGTAATCCACAGAGCTGATCAGCTTGTTAGCCACTGCTTGATTAAGCCGGGAGATGATGAGTTCCTGGATCTGTCGGATGCAGCATTTGATCTCTCTGGTGCCCACTGGTTCTCCATTCTCAGGGACAATGACATCTATGGAGGCAGAGCAAAAAGCTAGTTGGCTGTGAGGGGAAGGGGCAGGCACACTGAATAAAGGCAGCTCCCAAGTCAGACCCAAGGAGCTACCATGAACAACAGCTACTAAACGCATATGGCTGACAAACTGACTCTCAGTATGACTATGGGCCATGCAATCCTCAACTACTTAAGGCATCTAAGAATCGTGAGAAGGAGCAACTGTGTACAGAATGAACCTATTGATTTTGTCAGCTCTTATATCACATTTATAGATTATAGGGGGAACAACATTTATTGACTGCAGACTATTTGAAATGCACAGTAAGTATTTTTCATATGTAATCTAATTTAATCCCAACAACAAAACACTGTCAGGGGTATATTACTGGTTATATTTTATATGTCAGGAAAAAGCCTCAAAGAGAGAATAAAGTAGGCACTGGGAAGGGATGGTACAGTTAGGAAGTAATACAGCATCTGAACCCAAAGCTCATGGATTCCAAAGCCTCCGATCTTTGTAATAATTCACACTTCCTAGCATATTAATGAGAAAAATCCAAGAGTCAAGAATTCAATTTTAATCAACTACTAGAGAAATAAAAAGTAAAACTGGAACGTTGTCCCCACTATGCTATTAGCTGTCAGGATTAGAAAAGTCTGTTTTGCAAACCAGAGGACATAAGAACTTAAGAGAAGACAAATCACCTATAAAAACTCCACTCCTAAAAAGGCCCTCTCTAATGTTAGAAACTTATATTGGTACCACCTCTTTGGAAGAAATTTGGAAATATCTATCGAAAATTTAAGCTAACCAACCAACAAACAAAAGAAATCAATACACCCTTTGACCCAACTATTGTTTCTGCTTCTAGGAATTATTTTTCTAGAAATATACACTTACAAGTCTCAAATACATGCATGCACAATGATGATCAATGCAGTATACTCTGAGAAAGAAAGAAAGAAAGAAAGAAAGAAAGAAAGAAAGAAAGAAAGAAAGAAAGAAAGAAAGAAAGAAAGAAAGAGAAAGAAAGAAAGAAAGGGAGGAAGAGAAAGAAGGAAGGAAGGAAGGAAAGAAGGAAGGAAGGAAGAAAGAAAGGAAGAAAGGGGCTTCCCTGGTGGCTCAGTGGATTAGAATCCGCCTGCCAATGCAGGGGACCCAGGTTCGAGCCCTGCTCCGGGACGATCCCACATGGCTGTGGAGCAGCTGGGCCCGTGAGCCACAACTACCGAACCTGCACTCTGGAGCCCACAAGCCACAACTACTGAGCCCGTGTGCTACAACTGCTGAGGTCTGTGCGCCTGGAGCCCATGCTCTGCAACAGGAGAGGCCACCGCAATGAGAGGCCCATGCACCACAACGAAGAGTGGCCCCCACTCGCCACAACTAGAGAGAGCTCACGCACAGCAACAAAGACCCAATGCAGCCAAAAATAAATAAATAAATTTATTTTTTTAAAAAAAGAAAGCAAGGGCTTCCCTGGTGGCGCAGTGGTTGAGAATCCGCCTGCCGATGCAGGGGACACGGGTTCGTGACCCGGTCTGGGAAGATCCCACATGCCGCGGAGTGGCTGGGTCCGTGAGCCATGGCCGCTGAACTTGTGCATCCGGAGCCTGTGCTCCGCAACGGGAGAGGCCACAACAGTGAGAGGCCCATATACCACAAAAAAAAAAAAAAAAAAAAAAAAAAAGAAAGCAAGAAACAGCCTACATATCCAGTAGTAGGGGAACAGTTAAACAAATTAAGGTATATCCATTAGAAGAAGACAAATTTCTCTGCACATTTATGGAAAGATCTCTAAGATACGGGGTAAGTGAAAAAGCAAGGGCAGAAGAACATATAGAGGAAAACTAGATGACTAGGAGACAGTATCCTTCTACCTTTGAGTAAAGTACTATGTTTATAGGTATTATCTTTTCAAAAAATAAATAATTTATAAAGTATGTATGTCATGGGACTTCCCTGGTGGTGCAGTGGTTGAGAATCCGCCTGTCAATGCAGGGGACACGGGTTCAGGCCCTGGTCCGGGAGGATCCCACATGGCGCAGGGCAGCTGGGCCCGTGCGCCACAGCTGCTGAGCCTGAGATCTGGAGCCCGCGAGCCACAACTACTGGGCCCCCGGGCCACAGCTGCTGAAGCCTGCACGCCTAGAGCCTGCCCACCGCAACGAGGAGTGGCCCCCGCTCTCTGCAACTAGAGGGAGCCCATGTGCAGCGACGAAGACCGATCGTAGCCAAAAATTTTTTTAAAAAGTATGTATGTCATGATACCTAGTGTGCATGTATTACCTTTATTTTATTTTATTTTATTTTATTTTTTATTTTTTAAATTTTTTTATTTTTCCGAGTACGCGGGCCTCTCACTGCTGTGGCCTCTCCCGTTGTGGAGCACAGGCTCCGGACGCGCAGGCTCAGCGGCCATGGCTCACGAGCCCAGCCGCTCTGCAGCATGTGGGATCTTCCCGGACCGGGGCACGAACCCGTGTCCCCTGCATCGGCAGGCGGATTCTCAACCACTGTGCCACCAGGGAAGCCCTACCTTTATTGTAAAACAAATAAAAATCTGGCTCCACAGGATATGTAGCAGCTCTCTGCTAAATCTACTTGTCATTGCCTCAAGTATACCCAGAATGTATTAGAACAAGGTAAGAAGCAGCACGTAAGTCCTGTCTAAGATGTAGCCAACTAGGTAAGCAGAACCACAAGTCCATGATGTAGTTAACAGATCCAGACGTTTGATCTACTTGTTCCCAGTTACTCCACATCTGAGCTAACCACTGTGTCCCAGGTACCAAACATCGTATACCTGGTACATGATAGACAATCAAACGTTTCATTGACTGTTCAACCTACCTGCCCTGACAACCCTTTATCATGTCTACTCTGATGCTGGCATTGATGCGCCAGTGTCTTTTATTCAGGCACTGAATTAAATTAAACATTCAGAAGATTTCCTAGGATTTACACTGCAAGTGAGCACTTCTCAGCAACTCCTCCCTACAATGGGAATTCACCAAAGAGGTATCTCTGTTCATCTTTAGAAAGACCTATAAGAAATCAAGCATGTTATGCTTACTAAAGTATATTTCCTTTGTATCTATAAGTGTGACAAACATACCATCACTCACACACTCATTCATTCTCCAAGGATATACTATATACAGACTCTGTTATTTGCTACAAGGGATATAGTGATGAATAAAGACCCAGATCCTCTTCTTCATTTCTAGGATTTTAGAAAATAGGGGAACATAAATAATTGTAATAATAAGATAAAAAGTTAAATACACCAGAAATTTCAGTTCCAGATGAAATTCTATGGGAGTTCAGATGAACTGCGATCATTATTAGCTAAGAAAATTAAAAACAACTTCATGAAAAATGTTATTTGGAAGAGGCCTTGAAGGTTAGGTAGGATTTGAAAATTCACAAATAAAAGACATTCAGGTTTAGGGCAGGGCATAAGCAAAAAAAAAAAAAAAAAAAGTAAAGGAAGCATACAGAGGACAGGAAGCAGTTGAGACCAACCAAAAAAGAAATTACAGGAAGGTGCATAGTGGGAAATAAGACTGAGAAAGTTGGAAAGGGTTAGGCTTTGGAAGATCTTGAATGCTAGGCTAAGGAGTCTTAACTCAGTCTGTAGAAATAGAGCCAACAAGATGAATTGGAGAAAGGAGAGAAAGATGTCAGTGAGATCAGTCAGGTGACAATAGTTCAGTTAGACTAAAGAGGAAGGAATAGAGAAGCAAAGGTATATATGAAATAGGGAAGAAGACTCAGCAGGACTTAGAGACTGACTGGATAGGGGGACGAGAGAAAGAAAACAGTTAAAGACCATGCTGAGGTTTTTGTTTGTTTGTTTAAGACTTTTTTTTTTACTTAAAAAATTTTTTTTTTTTTATTTGGTCGAGCCACGTAGCACGTGGGATCTTAGCTCCCCGACCAGGGATCAAACCCGTTCCCCCTGCATTGGAAGCGCAGAGTCTTAACCACTGGGCCACCAGGGAAGTCCCCATGCTGAGGTTTTGAAGCTGGTTCCCAGGAAGATGGTAGCATCGGTAACTGGGAACAGATTAAGAAGCAGTAAGGCATGGAAATTAAGAGTATGGGCTCAGCGTGATGCAAGAGGGAGGAGATGGGGGAGCATGTGTGTATGTATAACTGATTCAGTTTGTTGTAGAGGGAAAACTAACACACTATTGTAAAACAATTATACTCCAATAAAGATGTTAAAATAAATAAATAAATAAATAAATAAATAAATTTAAAAAAAAGAGTATGGGCTCAGGAATCAGACTGTCTAGATTCAAATTCTGCCTCTACTATTTAGTAACTGTGTGACCATGAGCAAACTACTTAACCTGTCTAAGCCTGAGTTTCCTCATCTAGAAAATGGCAATAAGCAGAATCCACCTACGGAGGTTGTTTTAGAAAAAAAACCAAAAACAAAAAAACTGATGCTAGGTCCCATTTCAGAAATGCTGATTAGTAGGTCTGGAGTGGTCTTTAATGGTCTCAAGCATCATCTACATTTTCAAAAAGCCTCCCAGGTTATTTGGATGCATAGCCATGACTGAGAACCTAAAGGGTAACTTGCAAACCACGTACTTTAATTAATAGGTAGTAGAGCTAATGTTCATGCAGAAGTCAGTATACAAAGTCAGTAGCATCTAAATCTCAGACACCAAAAGACCAGACTAAGCATTTGGCCCAGTTTTGTTAACAGTCATTCAGGAAGAATGGGAACGCCAGGAAAGCTAAAACCGCTACTTTGGGAAATCCTTCTGAGTTAGGTCTCAGGAGCAGCCTGAAAAGAAAATGAGACCATGACACACTAAAAAGAACCGACAAAGAAGCACGGGCCGTGCCAAAGGAACCAGGGTTAAAGCATGACTTAGTGACATTCTTCAAGAATCTCTTCTCCAGGTTTATCAAGGTCAAGGGGATACAGATATAAACTGGAGACTAAAGGGCACTATTGGGATGAATTTACCAAAAGCTGGACTAATAGTCCTAGGAAGGAATGATGGTGGAATCTTCCAGGAAGGTCTCTCAGAACAAGAGAGGCCACCTTGGCTGAATGATTTAAGGTGGGCTCCTGCTAATGACAGTGGGGGTAGGTGAGATGATCCTGAGGTTCCTTTGGGCTTCAGAATTAATGGACTCAACTTCCAGCTGGAAAAGAGTTAGAGGATGCTGTAGTCCCCGCACCCTACCAAGTTCTCTAGGACCTACCTTTAAACTCCATGTTGGCAGCATCATCCAGAAGTTCCTCCTTCATGGTGTTAAGCGTCTCAACGATCATGTCCTTCATTTCCTCCTGCTTTCGGTTGGCAATATTCATCAGTGATTCGTACAACTCATTCTCCTTTTTTCGTGTATATTCTAGACGTTTGGGAGTAATCTGCAGGTCCCGCTGCATGTCAAAGGCCTGGTTAATAAAGATGTCGAGGCAGCGGCAGTGCACCAGGTTCAGGGCCTTGGCTGCGTCCACCAGGTGAGTCTGTAGCACCTGGTGAGAAAATGTGTTCAAGTGTCTCAGCTTCTCACTTTGCTCCACCAACATGCTCTGAGCTTTGGTGTCCTGGCTGGGGGTCCCACAGTTACAGTGACTGCTGCTCAGATAGCCCAGGTCAGTTAGCTGGCGATGGAGTGGTGATCTTTCATTCTCCATTCTTCTGGTGGAGGAGCTGATTAACTCCGAGCCCAGCTTCGGCACTTTGAAAAAGAATATGGGAAAGGAGAAATACTTTCGGATTTCCTGAAGCTCTTGCTCCTCCCTTTCAGAGAGTTCATCTTTGTGGAGTGCATAGGTTATCACAGGCAAGAAATCATTCACCAAGTCACCCAGAACATCCACTGTGGGCCGGAGGCCTTGGCACGGTGCTACCACAATGTCCACTTCCTAGAAGGGATAGGGGGTCATATCAGCACTTCAGGGTCAGAACCAATCCTTGCCTCCCCGAAGTCCCACACTGAGACCAAAATCCAGATCTATGATGGGGCAACTGAATTTCGGTATGCCCCAATCATTTGTCCACCTCCTTCCTTGGTTACCAACACTCCCTGGTACAGCCTATGCAGGCAGGCACTCGTCTAGAGAGAGTGAAAAAACAAGTAAGTAGAAAGTATGGCAGTCCTTTTAGCCGTTTTAGATAAAAAAGAATATTTTGTCCCTTTTGTTGCTTTGGAAACTCCCATTAATTCCCTCTGATGGAGAAATAAGACAAATAGTAGAAGAAAGAACTCTTAACAGACTGGGAGTGAATCTGCCTAGAACATTCCTCCCCCTCTTTCTAACTGACTAACTCATCCCTATCTTTCTAACCTTGCTAATCCCCAACGTCCTTCAAATCTCAATGTATACATCGTGCCAGACCCCTCGGGAGTCTTTCCTATTACACAATCCCGAGCACTCTCTACTTCTCCTTTTCTTAATGTTCAACACATTTATAGTTTATTTATTTAAAACCTAATTTTTTTCCCATTAGCCTATAAACTCTTTTAGGACAGGGATCATGTCTATCTTGTTCACTGCTATAACTCCAGTGCCTAGTACAGAGTAAGTGCTTAACTTTGTTGAATCAATCAATCAAGCAGCCAACTAAAGGCTAGATCTGCCAAACATTACCGTCCTATTCTAGGAGTTGGCAGGCATCGCAAAGTCTTAGCCACCTAAGTCTCAGGAATACCTCTATGCTCATGCTCACTTGGTCTGGCAGAGACTAAGATTTGCCTATCCAATATTTAACCTCTGCATTATTAGGAAGGCAATGTCTTTTATAGACAGAGGTGGCCAATATTGGGTGGGGCAACAGGAAAGCTCTTTAAAGGGTTGATTCTACTAGTAAGTACACCCTTTGGACTTGCCCTTCTTGCTTGGAGCACAGATGTGACAGACAGAGCAGCAGTGATCATCACCCTGCAGTCCTTGGGCAAACGTGAGAGTAGAAGCCAGCCCTGAGGATGATGAAGCAAAAAGAAATAGGGGGACTTCTCTGTGGCGCAGTGGTTGGGAATCTGCCTGCCAATGCAGGGGACTCGGGTTCAAGCCCTGGTCCGGGAAGATCCCACGTGCTGCGGAGCAACTAAGCCTGTGCGCCACAACTACTGAGCCTGCGCTCTAGAGCCCACGAGCCACAAATACTGAGCCCGCGTGCCACAGCTACTGATGTCTGCACGCCTAGAGCCTGTGCTCTGCAACAAGAAAGGCCACTGCAATGAGAGGCCCATGCACCGCAACGAGGAGTGGCCCCCGCTAGCCGCAACAGGGGAAAGCCTGTGTGCAGCAATGAGGACCCAATGCAGACAAATATAACTAACTAACTAAATTAATTAATTAATTTTTTAAAAAAGAAAGAAATAGGGAGCTTGGATCTCTGATGACTGCAGAGTTGCCACACCAGCCCTCAACTGCCTAGCTTTAGACTTCTTTTATGTGAGGGACAAAAAGTAACCTCTGTCTTGCTTAAGCAAGCTCCTATTTTTCTAATTGTTACATACAATGGAATCCAATCATAACTGATAAACCCAACGCCTAAAGTGACTTTCAAGAATGATCTTTGGTTTAGAAACAACTTTCCACAGGTCCTTTCCCTAGCTAGTAGCTTCTTTTTATTGTTCTACTTCTTTCCTAAGGATCTTGAAGCACTTAAGAGCATGTATGTCCATCCATGCATAGGTTCCTCCAAATCTCTGAAATTGCCTACTTTGCCTGGCACTCCAGACCTAAGTGTTGACCTGGAGACTTGTGCCTATATCACCATTGCAAGCACACCAACTCCAAAGTCTGCAGACTCAAAATCAATCCTTTGCAGAATTCTAGTACATTTTAAAGAGTTATGAAAGAACTCAACACAAATCTGCTCGTCTGTGTCCTTAACAGTTATCAGATGTTGCAAATTTACTTTATCTGAAATCTAAGATATGCAATTTGTTTATTTTCATTCAGACTAATACTCTGTTTTTATTCCTTTTTTGAGCAATAGGTATTATTGATGAAAGATTTTTAAAAATCAAAACCTGGGATCTTTTCCTTTTTGATTTCCTCCAGATAAGGAAGAAAGGGCTGGGAAATGCCAGCCTATTGTTTCTTGTAGAGTGTGTGTGTGTGTGTGTGTGTGTGTCTGTGTGTGTGTGTGTGTGTGTGTCTGTGTGTTGAAGGACAGACAAGAGAGAGAGCGCTCTCCTATTTCCAGCAAAGCACAAAGGTCTCACCTTCTTCCTCAACAAAGAACTCATAAATTTTATTCTCAGGTAGGTCACAGAACTTTCATTTGGCTGGCCACTTTGAACTCCCTAAAGCTAAAAGTGCTTTTACCATCTCAGCATTTGTAATTTGAGCAAACACTGTATAAATCCATGTGCTTTCTTTTTTTTTTTTTTGCATTACGTGGGCCTCTCACTGTTGTGGCCTTTCCCGTAGCGGAGCACAGGCTCCGGACGCGCAGGCTCAACGGCCATGGCTCACGGGCCCAGCCGCTCCGCGACATGTGGGATCTTCCCGGACTGGGGCACGAACCCGCGTCCTCTGCATCGGCAGGCGGACTCTCAACCACTGCGCCACCAGGGAAGCCCCAATCCATGTGCTTTCTACCCAAGCCTAGGCCAAGAAGAAATTTGCTGTTTCATGTGTGCCTTGAATTGCATGGAATGTTTTCTGATTGGAAGATTAGTGTGACACTCACCCTGCTATTCAAAACAAGCCCCTTCACTATACTGAGTCACACTGCTGGAGTATCAGTCACTTCATGAGCCAAATTCAAAAAGTGGGTAAGTAAGCACTTTTAGGGTTTAGAGTACAACATGCAATTGCCTAAATGCCAACACTTTAATTACATATAATAATTAGATAGGCTAGAAGAGAATCCCAAGAACTGAAAATTTATAACAAGATAATTATAGATGACAGTGGTTTTAAAAAATATTTTAAAAATTACTTCTGTATTAAGTATATATATTTTTAAAGGTATAAATCAATCAAACTTATGATAGAAATAGTAAGGGAAGAAAGCCTAAATATTCAAAACCAAAGTTAAGTGTTATTTAGAAATATTTTAAGGAAGAATTTTGTCTGCTTGTTTATTTGATGGATTTTCTTAAAATTCTAAAATAAACTTCCAGGTTTTCCTCAAAGGACCATTTTTTGTGTGTAACACAACCATCAGCCAAAGCTGCCAAGTCCATTTGTAGAACCAATATCCTTTGTAAGGGACAGTTGACTTTATTTGCTCATAGTTGCAAATTCATGTTTTTAAAAATGGATTCAGTGGATAAAGAAGATATGGCATATATATATATATATATATATATATATATATATATACACACACACACACATACATATACATACAGTGGAATACTACTCAGCCATAAAAAGAATAAAATTTGGCCGTTTGCAGTAACATGGATGGACTTGGAGAGCATTATGCTAAGTGAAATTAGTCAGACAGAGAAAGACAAATACTGTATGACATCACTTACATGTACAATCTAAAAAATAAAACTAGTGACTATAACAAAAAAGAAACAGACTCACAGATACAGAGAACAAACTAGTGGTTACCAGTGGGGAGAGGGAAAGAGCGAGGGGCAAGATAGGGGTTATGAGGTACGAACTACTATGTATAAAATAAATAAGCTACATGGATATATTGTACGATACAGGGAATATAGCCCAAATTTTATAATAACTATAAAGGAATATAACCTTTAAAAATTATGAATCACTATGTTTTACACCTGTAACATATAATATTATATATCAACTATACTTCATTTTTAAAAAATTCCCCAAAAATGAATTCTGATGGTAGGTACTGCCTGGTATATTGGCACCTAGAAAGAAGTTGTCTACTCCTAAATACATCTTGTACTAAACAAAAATGGATAGAAAACAAGTACCATGCTCTCTCTTCTCTGTTCCCCAGTTAATTAACTTGTGCAGTCAGTCTCACTGTCCTATCAAGACTGTTGGAAGACAGGCAAAAAGAGCTGCTGGCTGAGACCCTGGCAGCAGTACAAATTAGACTGGAACGTGATATGTGGTTCTGCAATACTCCCGGCAAAGGGATGACTCATGCCTGACGGCTATAAACAAAAAGGGAAGCCATCACTGTCTCCTGGAGACAGGGAGTGAAAAAAATTCACAGAGAGGAGAAGCCCCGTTCTGGGCCCTATTATGGCCACCTGAGAGGGAAGACTGACCTCAGACTGTTTCATGGAAGGCCGTATTCCTTCCTGGCACTTAGAACAGTGTTTGGCACTTAATAAGCATCCAATAAATAAATGTGCGGTTGGACTTCCCTGGTGGTCCAGTGGTTAAGACCCTGTGCTTCCACTGCAAGGGGTGCAGGTTAGATCCCTGATCGGGGAACTAAGATTCCACCTGCTGCTTGGCGTGACCAAAAAAATAGTCATAGTAAATAAATAAATAAATGTGCAATTACTGGATGAATAAATGATGCCTTTACTACTTGCTCAAAACCACTTTCAATCATCCTATGTAAAATTTTCTATTTTTAACCCATATCCCTCACATTTATCTGGAACTGCTATTTGCATCTACTCCAAGAATGAAGCAGTGAATTAGCATTCTGCTCCTAACTCAATCAAGGGAGAAGAATCCCAGGGAATCATGAGAGTATGCCATAATTCCCATTTTGAGTCATAGCAAATTCCTAAAGAGATTTCTCTTTTAGAATCCATCTGCACAAATCTGTCGAATCTACATAAGTTGATATATTACCATCAATTTTCTTGGCAAGATTAAGAGAATGTAATAGAAAAGGAGATTGCTACTCTGCAAACACCAGAATTTACCTCTCTGGCTCTGTATTTTATGTAATAGTTTTTTATGTAAAATGACACTACCTTAAGTGCCAAGAAGAAATGGCTCAGTCACTGAAGCCTGACCACTTCCTAAGAATATTGGCTCTTACTGGTGAGGACTCCTTATTCTACGGCTCATGGCACATTACCGAAACTCAGTGATAGCTAAGGATGATTATCTTAACTGATGGTTCAAACAGAAGAAGATCACGTACTCAGGTAGGTCATAAGTATCTTTGTTTTCCCTATAGTTCTGAAGCCTCGTTACATCACACAGAAGAGAAGTACATAACTATGTAAGAGTCCTGCCTTTGCCCAGCAACTGACACAGCCTCGACTCCAGTCCCTGTCTCTGTATTCTACCTATCGTCACTATCAATTCTCCTCCCATGCCCACACTCACAGGGCAATGGGAGGTCTTTCCCATCTGTTTTTACACAGGATTGATTTTTCCTCATTTTTATACAGTTCCCTGAACTATCACTCTTAAATGTCAATTACATATTAAGGCAAATACCTCCCTCTTTTTGTTACATTGTAGAAAATCCCTTTACTCTTGGTACAAACACTCTCCATTGGGGAGCTGCGACTGACTGAGCTGCTTTCCAGAATATAACAGGCCACAAGCAGCTGTTTCAACCCAGAGCTTTACCCCAGCAGTCAGCATAGAACAGATATAAGTTCATCTCCCTACCTAGTAAAAAGTAGGGAGTGGTAACTCAGAGGCCATAACAAGACTTGGGAAAAACCATAATCCTAACCAAAGCCCTGAACTAGCCACAGAAAGCATGAGACCATCATGCTAGAAGTAGAAATATGTTTACAATCCCAAACACCCCAAAGTAAAGGCTTTAGCTCTGTGTCTCACCTCATAAGCATGAAGCCCTTAAGGATCAGAACTATCAGATTTCATACTGTGATGAATGAGATAACAGATAAGTTGACAAGAATGTACTGAATAGCCTCTGTGCAGTCTATTGGGTTGACCAAAAAGTTCGTTCGGTGAGGGAATACATTGTTTAATAAAATTCTTGGTGAAAATGAAAAACGTGTCTTTTATTTTTGCTTAAAACCAAATGAACTTTTTGGACAACTCAATACCTTGTGGATATTCAAACATCCAGGTACCCACATATACAGATAAAAGTAGGAAAGTGATGCTTTATTCTCTTATCACTTACTAGACCCATTAAGAGAGACAATAGCAGAATGGAGAAGAAGGAAGAAGGGGAAACTTTACCTTTTAACTTTAACTTTTGTATTTTTCACCTTTTTATAACATCTCTCATTTTATTACAAAAGTGCTTCATAATAATTATGAAGAACTTTGCTTCTAACTAGAGCAGAATAACTCTAAGTAAGCTGGAACCAGAAGGATTTAAGTTTGACAAAAGGAAAGAGTTCCACCGTGGATGGCTGTTAGGGAAGGGACAGGTGACTGAGAGAATAGGAAATCCTCTTTTTTTTTGCCGTATGCAGGCCTCTCACTGCTGTGGCCTCTCCCGTTGCGGAGCACAGGTTCCGGACGCGCCAGCTCAGCGGCCATGGCTCGCGGGCCCAGCCGCTCCACAGCATGTGGGATCTTCCTGGACCGGGGCACGAACCCATGTCGCCTGCATCAGCAGGCGGATTCTTAACCACTGCGCCACCAGGGAAGCCCTACACTTAGTCTCTTATTTAAGCCTCACACCAGTCCTAAAAGACACAGATTACTACTTCTATTTTACAAATGGGGGACACCCCAGCACCACAGTCACACAGTTAGTTAAGTAACCAAGCCAGGATGTAAGTCCAGGCCCACCTAATTACAAAGACTGTGTTTAAACAGTAACTGAAGGTCCACTGTGTCCGGAACTGTCTGGGATGGTGTTAGGAAAGTTCTGAAAGAAGAATGAGGGATGGACAAGATGATTTCAGGGACCCTAACAGTCCTATTGTCTATGTGAAAAAGTATATGCTGGCTATAAGTAAAAGCCCTGCTCTGCTATGAAACAATGCTGCAAAAGAAGTCAAAAAGAAAATATTTTTAATTGCCCGAATAACAGAATTTCTGCCTGCTGACAGTACTTTCAACCTCTGCGTCTCTGAATCAGGGACGGTTCCCTACCGCCACCACCCATTACCCAAAGGGAAACACAAACAGATCTTTGAGACGGTGAAAATAGAAAGAGATGCTATTTGGTGCAGGAAAGAGGTAGATAGGATCCTTAAAACAGGGAGAAAGCAAAAGAGGAAGATTAAGACCATAATCTCTTGCCAGATTTTCCCCCAAAGAGCTAATCTTAGAAGGCCAAAAATGAATCAGTGGTGGTGAATTGAGAAAATATAGCCTCAGCTTTAAGCTGTTCTTTTTAAGAGGGATCAAGGCTACTATAGTGAGCATATAGGGATTTTAAAAAGAATCTTGCCTCTAAACCACATGTATCCTTAATAGGTAAAATTAACCTATTAAAAAGGATTACCAGGTTTCTGGGCAAAGAGCAATGTATTGGTTATATTTCACTATGTATGTTAGTGTGTGTTAGGGGAAAGGCAAGAGCGATGTTAAATTCAAAGAACATAGAATTACTGCCTAGAAGGAACTTATAATTTAGCATTTGCCTGAACTTCCCATATCCTTTTTTAACACATCACTTTAGTTCCCCTTCCTTTCTGCCCCATAAAATCAGGGTTTCTTTAATTATGTTTCTAGAATAGCATTATTTCTGTTATACATATTAGCCCAACTTTGTTTCTTTTCCCTTAGAAACGGCCATCTTTTACGTAATTCCATATACTCTCTCCTCCCAAAAGTATCTGCTTACCTTGAAGATAGTCACCCAAGCTTCTTTGCAACTTTTTACCAGTCAACTGTTATCTTTCAATCTAGATACATTCAAGAGAAGACACGGTATCTAACTAAAAGTAAGCAACACATAAATTTAGTTTCATAAGCACCAAAACAAATACCAAAAACTAGACAAAAATTGAGAGAAGCTAGTTTTCTAGCAACAAACAATGTTTAGTAAATTTGGGGGTTAAAATTTTGCATAAATTTGTGATTTTTAGTAAGATACTTTGATTTGGGGTTGTGAAAGTATTAACTGCTGATAAATTAAAACTAACAGTATCTGTATGGATCAACAGATCAGAATAGAGAGCCCAGAAATAAACCCACACACCTACGGTCAATTAATCTCCGACAAAGGAGGCAAGAGTACACAATGGAGAAAAGACAGTCTCTTCAGCAAGTAGTGTTGGGAAATCTGGTAGGTCAGTCGCCCAAGACAACAGAAATAAAAGCAAAAATAAACAAATGGGACCTAATCAAACTTATAAGATTTTGCACAGCAAAGGAAAGGATAAACAAAACGAAAAGACAACCTACAGAGTGAGAGAAAATATTTGCAAATGAGGTGACTGACAAGGGCTTAATTTCCAAAATATACAAACAGCTTGTATAACTCAATAACAAAAAACCAAACAACCCAATCAAAAAAATAGGCAGAAAATCTAAATAGATATTTTTCCAAAGAAGACATACAGATGGCCAATAGGCACATGAAAAGATGCTCAACATCACTAATTATTAGAGAAATGCAAATCAACACTATAAGGAGGCAACAGAGGAATGGATAAAGAAGATATGGTACATATATAATGGAATATTACTCGGCCATAAGAAAGAACAAAATAATGCCATTTGCAGCAACATGGATGGTCCTAGAGATTGTCATACTGAGTGAAGTAAGTCAGACAGAGAAAGACAAATATATGATATCACTTATATATGGAATCTAAAAAAATGGTACAATTGAACTTATTTACAAAACAGAAATAGAGTCACAGATATAGAAAACAAACTTATAGTTACCAGCAGGGGAAAAAGTGGGGAGAGATAAATTGGGAGACTGGGATTGACATATATATACTACTATATATAAAATAGATAACTAATAAGGACCTACTGTATAGGTAGGAAACTCTACTCATTACTCTGTAATGACCTATATGGGAAAAGAATCTAAAAAAGGGTAGAGATATATATGTTTAACTGATTCACTTTGCTGTACACCTGAAAGTAACACAACACTGTAAATCAACTATACTCCAATAAAAATTTAAAAAAATAAATGAATAAAATAGATCACAAAACAAAACTGTAATGAGGTACCACCTCATACCAGTCAGAATGGCCATCATTAAAAAGTCTGCAAATAACAAATGCTGGAGAGAATGTGGAAAAAAGAGAACCCTCCTACACTGTTGGTGGGAATGTAAATTAGTACAGCCACTATGGAGAACAGTATGGAGGTTCCTTAAAAAACTAAAAAGAGAGTTGCCATATGATCCAGCAATCCCACTCCTGGGCATATATCCAAAGAAAACTATAATTTGAAAAGATACATGCACCCCAATGTTCATAGAAGCACTATTTACAATAGCCAAGACGTGGAAGCAACTTAAGTGTCTAACAACAGATGAATGGATAAAGAAGATGTGGTGTATATACACAATGGACTACTACTCAGCCATAAAAAAGAACTAAATAATGCCATTTGCAGCAACATAGATGGACCTAGAGATTATCATACTAAGTGAAGTAAGTCAGAAAGATAAATACCATATGATATCACTTCCATGTGGAATCTAAAATATGACACAGATCAACTTATTTATGAAACATAAACAGACTCACAGACAAAGAAAACAAATTTCTGGTCACCAAGGGGGAAAGAGGGTGGGGGAGGGACAAATTAGGAGTTTGGGATTAGCAGATACAAACAACTATATATAACACAGATAAATAACAAGCTCCTACTGTATAGCACAGAGAACTATATTCAGTATCCTGTACTAAACCATAATGGAAAAGAATTTGAAAAAATATACATATATGACTGAATCACTTTGCTGTACAACACTGTAAATCAACTAAAACATTATAAATCAGATTAAAAACTTAACTTTTAAAAATTAAAAAATAAAAATATCAATGTCTGTATGAAATTACAAACAGATTATTTCCATTGATGGCTACTGATTGAGGTATATTATAAAGAGACAATTTTACTACTCCAAATGGTTAATAGTTCAAAGTAGTAAAAAAAACAAAGTTTATTTGCAAGTCATTAGACCTTTCCTGGAAACATTCGTCTACTTTAGTTCCCTGAAATACACCCTACCAGACATCCCCATGAGCCAGTAACCATGACAGTGTGTGGCAGCCTGGCTGCCAGGTGACATGTACTTTTGTCCAAAGGGCCAGAAAACACCTGGTAGGGATAAACAGGCTATTGATTAGAGCAGAAAACTGAGAGCTATGAAACTGCCACAGAAAATGAAATGCCACTGGTAGGCTGCAGGAATCCCATCTTAGGCTGAGGAAGTTTAATCATCTCTGCTTCTTTTTATTCCTTTTCTTATAGGTGTTCATAGGGAAAAACATATACACACTCACACATCAGATTAAGGCAACTCAAAAGCAGACAGCTGTGTTCCACTGGACTTGTAAAAGGAACAAAAAAGAAAAGGAGGTGATGTATGTACCAGAAAGGGGGTGAAGGTTAGGAAGGGGAAGTATGTAAATGAAGACAGAACTAGTGAATATGGTGAATCGTAAAATGTGTTGCCAGCTGGAAAATCACTATGTTTTAACACTAAATGAGGTTTCAGAAACTAACAGCTTGATAGTATTCCTCTGTGATTGAATTATGAACTGAGAATCTCAGGGGACCCAGAGCTAAAAAGCTGGGAATACTGTGGTATTCCATGTGAGTACCATGTGAGTTGGCCTATTCCAGAACAAATTGAAAATGGCTAATTTATGAGGCCTTTAAAGTATTAGAAGAATGACCATTGTATAAGAGGGTAAGGGGAAATTCTGTTTTAATAATTTGACAGTTAAAAATGAACATCTCACTTCCCCTATTTCAATCTTGGTTTCCTTTAGCTAAATGTTTCCTTTCTTTACCACTCCCTTTACAAACCAAATGGAAGGGCTGTTGAGAGCTAACTCCCTGGTCCTAAATATAACTGGAGCTAAAAAAAAAGATTTTTCTCAGTGGCACAAAGAATCTTCAAGGTAGTTAGGAAGTGCTCCCAGCAGTAACACACCTGAAAGTAACACAACATTGTAAATCAACTATACTCCAATAAAAACTTAAAAAAATAAAGGAATAAAATAGATTACAACAGCAAAACAAAACTGTAATGAGGTACCACCTCATACCAGTCAGAATGGCCATCATTAAAAAGTCTACAAATAACAAATGCTGGAAAGAGTGTGGAAAAAAGAGAACCCTCCTACACTGTTGGTGGGAATGTAAATTAGTACAGCCACTATGGAGAACAGTATGGAGGTTCCTTAAAAAACTAAAAAGAGAGTTGCCATATGATCCAGCAATCCCACTCCCAGAGTAAGCTGAGCATCCCTGATATACTAAATGGAGACAGGAGCCTGACTATAGTGATTGAGCAGGCAGGGCCTGAGGGCCCCAAAGGCTGCTAAGGCCCCGCTGAGGCTCAGCATCAAGGGATTCTAAAGTTAGAAATGCTGTTTCCACATCAAAACCACTGGAGTATAAAGCAGATCCGGAGAACACTGGCTAAGGAAGCCTCACAAACCACATGAAACAGAACAATGAGAGGCTGGAGAATTCCACAAGAAAAGAGAAGAATATTTCTCAAGAAAGAGAATATATATTTCAACTGTGCAGAGAGAAAGTTAATTAGGTATCTCAGCTTCCCTCCCAGCCAAGTAGCCTCCTTAACTGTTAACTCAGTTTGAGTGCTTACTACATATACCTGGAGCAGCGCTGGGAACTCTCACCAGTAAGATACGTGCTCAGGTATGCACTTGGGAAATGGCTCTCACTTTCTTTTCTGTGACTTTATCACCTCAATTCATGGGACAAAAGTAAATGAGCATTAAAAATTAAAACCAATAAAATGAAGGGACACAGAAAAATTAATCGAATAATGTGCATGTCCTGCAGATGGCTTTGTTCACATTCCAAGACTGTTTACAAAAGGTAAGAACAGGAAAAATCACCACCCGACCAATAGCAGTCATTTCAGCTATTTAACAGTGTTCTTTAAGTTGCAGGTCATAATACATTAAGTCAGATCATCAATTTAGTGGGTTGCTACCATCACTTTTTTTAAAAGGAAATCAAACAGAATAGAGAAGAAAATATCAGTGTGTTTTGCAAGAAGTAAAAGTATTGTCTCATGAAACTTTATTTCAAATGTATGCTTGTATATATGTACTGGGTCCTGATAATAAAATGTTATTTCTTAGAGTGAATTAAAATCTAAAAAAGTTTGAAAACCACCAAGCTACTGGAAACTGAAGGAACTAGACCAGAGCAGAATACTATAGAGATTGTGTATGGATCAAATACTCATGAATTGTGAAGAAGTTTGTGGGTCAACTGAGCAGGCTCAGTCAATAAACAAAGATCACTGTCAGAGCTACTGTCAAGAGTTATCCAAGAACTCTAACATCGTCCTGGAGCTAAGCAGTGCATGCTCCCAGTCTGAACACAGAGGAAAGCCACCACTGAAACTGAGCTGAGAGGAAATGCTGGCTGGCATACGTAGCCCCCTCTAGCACTTATCAAGATAAAAGAAATCTGGACTCTGGAAGGAAGTGAAATGACAGTTTCTACTTCTAGAGGATCATAGGCCGAGGCCACAACCAAAGGACTCACTCATTGACTGAGAGATCAAGCCTTCTAGAACAGGGGTAGGTGAAGAGAAGAAGAAACCGTTCTCCTAGTCCCGCCAAACTAGCCCTTCCTTCCTGGCACAGCTGACCAAGGTGATGGACTCTCTGTTTTGAGCATGTCTGCATTCTTTTATTCCTACCAGTTCCTGATCCCTGACAGAGTCACCTTCCCTGCCCACCCCCCCCCATTCTCCTGACCCCCAACATAGTCACATCCTCTGCTCATCCCCATTGGGCCTAATCAAACAGCCCAGTCCTAGCTATACAGTAGCAAGGGAAGCCCTGCACAAGAGACAAGTCCTTCCTAAATGGAGATCTGAATACCAGATAGACAGTATGATCTTTTAGGAGATGCCACAAGACCTGTGTTCTGTTTGGGAGTTGGAAGAATATCTTTGAGAAAAGCAAAGATGTTCTTCAGATGACGGGATCTCCATATCTCCTTACATTGAGCCAGACCTGTCCTCAAGTTCTGAACTCCCTTAGAAAGTAGGAGACATGATCTGTCCCACTTAGTAAATAATGGCAGGTCTAAGGAAAACTTCAAAAGTTCTTCACTTGTTCTCAACTCAAATAAGAACATTAGTCATCTTATTTGCACCTCTCAGAAAGGGATGGCTAGAGACAATTCTAGCAACACCTTCCTGCTAAGAAATGAAAAAAGGATTTCTAACCCTGATCCTAATTCTGTCAAAGCACACTGAGATGCAAGTAACACATTCCTTCAATTTTAGACAGGGATTAAGCAAATTGCCCAGGGCCTTGCAGCATGGTAGTAGAGGCAGTGATGGGCACTGCTACAGCCTTGTCTGGTTTTCAACTTCCTAGATCATGTTTCTTTGACTCTATCAGCTGATGCTCAGAGCCCAGAGTACATATTGCCAGATTACTTTCTGAGAAAGCTCAAATACAAGGAAAGCTGGTATATATCTGTGCATCTATATAAGTATGAGTTTGGTACCTGTAAGAGAGCATGGTGCATCGTCACCTCCAGTTCGGCTAAAACATGGGCAGCATCCTCACTGTCCTCTTGGACCTCCAGGTCCTCCTCAGGGATGGTCTCCCAGTTGCCCTGGTGAGCAACCAGCGTGTGCACTAGTTCATACTGGCCAGGGAGTGCCAGGCTGACCCGAGTCTGAGTCCCATAGGTGAAGCGGAGGCGCCGAAGCTTACAGTTCTCCTCACTGCCCAGCTTGGTGGTGGGAAGCACCTGCACCCCCAAGAGCAGGTTCAACAGCTGGCACTTGACATTACAGTCCTGGCCGAGGATCAAGATGCAGGGGAGGCAGTCCACAATCTGCTGGAGGTACTTCTCTTCCTTAGGTGGGAAGGAAATGCAGCTCAGCTGGCCTGGTTGGGGAAGGGGAGGGTGGAGGAGAAAGGAGTACAGAGAGAAGAGTGAGGAGGGGTACGGAGAGACTGCCAGGGAGATCCCATTAGGATGTCAGGCTCCTAGAAAAGAAATTTCTAGGAAGCTCTTGGCTGAAGGAGATACCAGGAAAACATCCCAGTCAGAAAAGGTTCCTCAAATATCAAACAGGATTCCCCTCTCTGGCTCATTCCCAGAACAGTTGTTTCTATCCAGAAAGGTGGCAGTGACCTGATCTACCCTCCCCTCTCGTTCTTCAACCAGTGGAGGGACAGCCTAAGGAGTTTACAAGGACTCAAGTACAAGATCATTAAATTG
The DNA here is from genome assembly GCF_026419965.1 of Kogia breviceps. Classification (NCBI taxonomy): domain Eukaryota; kingdom Metazoa; phylum Chordata; class Mammalia; order Artiodactyla; family Physeteridae; genus Kogia; species Kogia breviceps. The sequence continues at coordinate 65,668,314 of NC_081310.1, read as the reverse complement.
ACAAAGCCAGAAAAGACTACACTAACTGCGATGTGAATCCAAGAACCGAATATATCAAAATGAAAACCTTCCTTGTGACACACGATCTAATACTTGAACATATAAAGGCCCTTTAAAATGACTCTACCACATGCAGTTTTAGCTTATTTTCCTCATTTATAACATATTTTATAACTAAATGTATGAGCCAGTCTTTAAATATGCATGTATTGAAATAAAATGTTATTCAAGTGTGCACAAGCTCTAGAATCTTTTCTGGTTCATTTCACTGATGGCTGGTGACAGCATCCCAGATGCCAAGTCATCTGTTTTCTTAAAACACTGGGTGCTCAATTAAGATCAATATCTCCTAATCATATCACATTCTTTCAGTTTATGGAGGACAAGACCCTGAATAAGACAAAGGGAAAGAACTACCTGTTAGGATAAAATCCTGGCAAATCTAGGAAGAGATGTGATCCATCTCAGAAATATCCTTTCAGGATACCACACTCATCTAAACAGATCAAATAATACTCAAGAGAAAACAAGGGACTTCCCTGGTGGCACAGTGATTAAGAATCTGCCTGCCAATGCAGGTGACCCGGGTTCGAGCCCTGGTCCAGGAAGAACCCACATGCCTTGGAGCAACTAACCCTGTGCGCCACAACTACTGAGCCTGTGCTCTAGAGCCCGCGGGCCACAACTACTGAGCCTGCATGCCACAACTACTGAAGCCTGCGTGCATACAGCCCATGCTCCACAACAAGAGAAGCCACCACAATGAGAAGCCCGTGCACTGCAATGAAGAGTAGCCCCCGCTGACTGCAACTAGAGAAAGCCCGCGTGCAGCAACGAAGACCCAATGCACCAAAAATAAATAAATGAAAATAAAAAATAAATTGAAAGATTTTTTAAAAAGAGAGAAAACAAAAGTCTTCCTAAAGTATGAGAACATCTATTTGGGAAAAATAACCAGAAATTAGTTGACTAGAACTCTCATATTCTGAACTCAATCACTCCCCAACTTGTTCAGTGCCAGTGCCTGCCCAAGTCTAAGATTCAGGCAACTTTGTGTTTGTCCAGAAAGGCACAGACACACGGTTCTTAGGCTGTTAGAAGTCCAATCTCGGAGCCAAATACATACATCTTAATTGAAATTTAGGGTGGCACCAAGTGAAACAGTATTTGCTTCAGTCACTTAACCATGAGCTGTTCGTTTTGTTTATGTAATTGAAGCAAGAGAGGCCTGATTCATTTAAGAGGTTGTCCTACTTCATTCAGACTCTACCTATCCTGCTTCAAACTCAGTATTTCAAATCCTCAAATCTTTTTCTCTCCCACAAATGGCATCACCAAAAGATTTAAGGAAGTTGGCTTTCACCCAGCCCCCTTTATGAATTTCATTAAGCCCTTCCTTTCATGTCACCTATAAGTACATCACCTGGCCAGCATATGTAAACCAGTAATAGGAGACACTGAAACAGGAAATCTATTCTCCTGGGACAGAGATGAGAAAGCAGAGTGTTAACTGAGTGCCCAATTCTGTGCAAGGTATTTACTAAGCACAAGAGAAAAACACCAGACAACTGGTCTAATTTTTGACCCACTGATACAATCTAAAAGCAAGGGGACACAGCCAATTGCTGTGAGACCACTTAGCAAATAGTGAGTCCTAAGTCCCTTCATATCTTATTGACAACTAAACAACACTTACCACAGTTGTCAGGGAGGAAAAGCAATTTTCCTCTACCCTTTTAGTTTCCTCTGGCTGGGTCTAAGAATTAAATTGACATGAGACAGATTACCAGGAGAAAATGAAATTTAATTAGGTACACATGGGGAATCCGAATATGAGATTCCAAAGGTGGGTTAAATGAGATACATATGTCATCCTGGACTAAGGAGAGGGGGTAGGGGGCTGGGTCTTCAAAGGGAAACAAGGCAATTCACAGTAAGAACTGAAGAGTAAATGTTTGGTAAACAAATGTTTGCTGGGCCATCCAGAAACAATGGGACATAGAGAGGACTTTGACCAAACAGGCCTTGCTAGGTTCCTCCCCTGACTACTACACCTGGTTCATATTACACTGTAGCTAGCCCTGGTGATAGCTCTCTTTCTGGGATAGGCCCTCTATCTAAATTCTTTTAGACAGTTAAGGCAGAGGAGATAAAAGCTCTTTCCTGAGCCTTTTGTTTCTTTAAAACAACCAAGCCTAAAGTAATCTTCATACCACAGAGACACGTTTTGGGATGGCAAATTTTGCTCCCCTATACAGACTATTCTAGTTGTATGTTTATAATTACCAAAAGCAGTAAGAACCATCATATTTTCCCTCTGAATCCTCAACACCCAACACAATGACTAAAAAATAGTTAGTGCTTTGTTATACACTTGCTTGCTCTGTGTAAGAATCCATTTACCATGAAGAATTGTCTACAGAAAGCCATAAGTGGTTCTACTAAGTACTCAGAAAAGTCCAGTAGCATGATGAACAGTCCAGTACCATGAATAGTAGAGGAGCAACTGTCATTCCTAAAAACCTCCTTCATCTCCACATGGAGAGTAGAGGTGGACAACAGAATAGTACCTCCCCATTCACCTGCAGACCACAGTCTCAGCCTGAGCAGTGAGAAGTCCAGTTAGATTCACTCTTATCTACCCTTCCTGTTCTTTCTCTTTTCCCAGTCTTCCTCAGATCTCAGACGGGTGTCCAAACTCCTATAACAAAAGTTATAAAAATAAGCCTAAATAAAAGCCATAATAAAAATAAGCTTAAATGAGTTTTGTGACTGCTGCTGCTGGGACAGCAGGTAACAGAGAACAAAAACCAACTAACCATTTTTCAGGACCAGAGGGAGAGATCTCAACACCTCTGAGACCTCAGGGTCAACTATAGGAAAGCCAGTAAACCATGCTGCATTGGCCAGAACCACAGCGGACATACCCCATTACTCATCTGGTCCAAATTATCACACTCCCATCTCTGTAGTGACAAAAATAGTCACTATAAATAAACCCGCTAGAATCAAACAACCATAGGCCAGTGCAATGGGAGAGGGGGCTGACAGCGAAACCAGTTCTAATTTTCGTTTCCACGCACTCTGCTAGGGTTCTGCGTACAACCCACTGGACTGAGAAAACGTCCTCAAAATGGATATCGCCATCTGTCTTTCAAAATGTCATTATCCAAGGCCTTTGCTTCTCCCACTAATCTTTAGCTTTTTCATTGCTCTTCAACGTGTCTACAAGATTTGAACAAGAGCATGGAGAGAAATGAAGCTGAAACGAGATCATTTCACTCCTTGCTACTCTCGGCAAATGCGTCGGTGAGGGAGGAGCGCAGCGAGGGAGTGGGCGGAGCACCAGCCGAGGGCAGACGCTCTGATTCCGGGCTTCACCACTGCCTGGCAATCTACTTGTTTCTCTCAGCCTTGGATTTCTCATCTGGGAACTAAGGGACTTGGATTAGATCATCTTTAACACCCCTTCCAGTTCTGAAATTCCAGGATTCCATCAGGTTTTAAATGTTGAAAGAAAAATAACTGAGGGGGATGGGCAGTTGGTCTGACTGGTTTTATTTTAAACTGTATGTGAATTTAATTACTCGAGCTCTCCCTGGACTACTATAACGGCAGATCAAAAGCTGACTGAACTAGCCAGGGGCTCGGAGGACCTACCAGGCAGTTTTAGCAGTTTTCTTAAGAAGAGATTAAAAACTGTAGACTGACGGTAGGAGGGAGGAAGAAAATCTGTTTCAGAGCTAGAGCAGCTGCCTCACTGACAGTTAAAGGACTTTCGAGTTAATCAGGTTTTCTTTTGTAATTAATATAACAGCATCTGCATATGGGGCTGCCGGAAGGTAACAGCACGGCCTCTCAGCTGGAGCACACTAACCCTGCCAACTCTGGCTGCAGGAAAATTCAAATCAAATTGTCTTAAATGCAAGCCAAGGCTTTTTTTTCCTTGATGATTTTTTTTTTTTTTACAATTAAACAAAATTATTTATTTTTGGTTGCATTGAGTCTTCGTTGCTGCGCGGTGTGTGGGCTTCTCAATGCGGTGGGCCTCCCTTGCTGCAGAGCACGGGCTCAGGTAGTCGTGGCACGCGGGCTCAGAAGCTGTGGTGGCGCTTCGGCCCAGCAGCTCTGCTGCATGGGGAATCCTCCCGGACCAGGGCTCGAACCAGTGTCCCCTGTGTTGGCAGGCGGACTCTCAACCACTGCACCACCAGGGAAGCCCCTTGATGATTCTTAAAAACAGATTATCTTGATTTGGGTTACTTCTAAACAAACGTTTCAAACTACAAGGGGAGAAGAGCAGCTAAAGCAGCAATACATTTTGTTTATCTGTTTTAGATAATAAAGGGGAACGAAATATATCACCCCAAAATATGCCTCTTTGACATATTATTTTGAACAGGTTGTTTTTAAGAAACAGCAGACACACGTGAAGCTCTGGAAACTGAGATGTTACCCTTTCGTAAGAGACATATTTAAAAGAGAAATCTCCATTTGTAAGGGTGTCTTCCTCCAGTACCAGGAAGAGGAGGGCTCAAAATCTCTAGAAACTCTTATCAATGCAGAAAGCAACCACTTAAGACTGCATAACAACCTTACCCTTCTTTACTGTGCTTTTCCTGATAACCGCCCATAAATGACTCCCCCCACCTCACCCCACCCCAGTAGTGTTTTATCTTTAGCTGGAAATCGTACTTAAGGTAGTGGCTTGGGCCATTTTGGAGTCACGCAGTTTTTCCAGGGTATCTCCCATATGTACAGGAGGTACACATGTTATTAAATTTCTGTGTTGTTTTTCTCCCATTAATCTTTTTATAACAGGGGTGTCTCAGCCGAGAACCTAGAAGGGTAGAGGGAAAATGATATTTCCTCCCCCACAATAATATTTACTGAGCCGTTTCTAAGTACATCACTTTATTTGCCCCATTTCATTTAATGCTCACAATTCTACCAGACATAAACTATTATCATCCGCATTTGTAGATGAGGAAGCAGTAGCTTAAAAGGCAAAACAGAACAAAAAAGAAGCCATGTTTCTCCATCTCTCTAAGCAGATAAAAAGTGGAAACACAGGGCAAAGCAGGAACTGTTCTTAAGTCACAGGGGGCCAGGTGAATACTTAATGGTAAACAATGTCCCTGAAGGGTGGCAGAATATGTCATCCCCCAAAATGCCACTTTGGCATAAGGATTATTTTGAGCTAAAGGCACTCAACAAACAGCAGGTATAAGAAGGGCGCTCTGACCTCCCCTTTATCTTCCTGAAAGCAAGAGATAAAACCCCCATTGGGAAGATGTCCTCCCTATAACAGAAGGAAAACAACATTTTTATCACCAGAGACTGGGGAGTCGAGATCAAGAAAAATCTGTACAAATAAGCCTTGTTAAACTAGCCAGTACCTTCCTAGTTACTTTCCCACCGTTAACTGCCCTAGCCCAAGCCCCTTTGTCTTGTCACACTTTCATAATTTACTTCTTTGCCCAGTTCAACTCTGTTTCTTTGGGTCTTCATTCTTTTGTGGGGACTCCCATGTACATGTAAAATTTAACAAAGTGCTTATGCTTTTCTCCTGTTTATCTGTCTTATGCCAGTTTAATTCTTAGGCCCAGCTGGAGATAATAATAAGATAAAGGAGAAATTCTTCCTCCTCTACCCTCCCTACCACACTTTCTCCCAATGTGAGGACAAACACAACTTAGTACTTGTAGGAACCCAATTGAAAGCAGACTGACAGAGTCCTTACGAAAACTGCCCAAGACGATGAGGCCTGGGAGAAAAAAACAGCATTACCACTAGCTGGTGAACACTTTTAAAAAATGTTATTGTTATTTTACCTAAGAGCTGTAGAGTCCCTTTTCTAAAAGAAACAGTAGGTACTTTTCAGAGAAACTTTTAATGTTCCTCTCATCAGTCTGAATTACCCTTTGGGTTGAGGTTAAGATTATTCTAAAAGGGGAGAATTGGTGGGAAGTAATGTTAATGACTTTTATTTATTTATTTATTTCTTGAATTCTTGAATTTTATTTTTTTATACAGCAGGTTCTTATTAGTCATCAATTTTATACACATCAGTGTATACATGTCAATCCCAATCGCCCAATTCATCCCACCCCCACCCCCGCTGCTTTCCCCCCTTGGTGTCTATACATTTGTTCTCTACATCTGTGTCACAATTTCTGCCCTGCAAACCAGTTCATCTGTACCATTTTCCTAGGTTCCACATATATGCGTTAATATACGATGTTTGTTTTTCTCTTTCTGACTTACTTCACTCTGTATGACAGTCTCTAGATCCATCCACGTCTCTACAAATGACCCAATTTTGTTTCTTTTTATGGCTGAGTAATATTGCATTGTACATATGTACCACATCTTCTTCATCCATTTGTCTGTCAATGGGCATTTAGGTTGCTTCCATGACCTGGATATTGTAAATAATGCTGCAATGAACATTGGGGTGCATGTGTCTCTTTGAATTATGGTTTTCTCTGGGTATATGCCCAGTAGCGGGATTGCTGGATCATATGGTAACTCTGTTTTTAGTTTTTTAAGGAACCTCCATACTGTTCTCCATAGTGGCTGTATCAATTTACATTCCCACCAACAGTGCAGGAGGGTTCCCTTTTCTCCACACCCTCTCCAGCATTTGTTGTTTGTAGATTTTCTGATGATGCCCATTCTAACTGGTGTGAGGACATAGTAGTTGTAGTTTGATTTGCATTTCTCTAATAATTAGTGATGTTGAGCAGCTTTTCATATGCTTCTTGGCCATCTGTATGTCTTCTTTGGAGAAATGTCTATTTAGGTCTTCTGCCCATTTTTGGATTGGGTTGTTTTTTTTTTTTAATATTGAGCTGCAAGAGCTGTTTATATACCTTAAGGATTAATCCTTTGTCCGTTGATTCGTTTGCAAATATTTTCTACCATTCTAAAGGCTGTCTTTTCATCTTGTTTATGTTTTCCTTTACTGTGCAAAAGCTTTTAAGTTTCATTAGGTCCCATTTGCTTATTTTTGCTTTTATTTCCATTACTCTAGGAGGTGGATCAAAAAAGATCTTGTGTGATTTATGTCAAAGAGTGTTCTTCCTATGTTTTCCTCTAAGAGTTTTATAGTGTCTGGTCTTACATTTAGGTCTCTAATCCATTTTGAGTTTATTTTTGTGTATGGTGTTAGGAAGTGTTCTAATTTCATACTTTTACATGTACCTGTCCAGTTTTCCCAGCGCCACTTATTGAAGAGACTGTATTTTCTTCATTGTATATCCTTGCCTCCTTTGTCATAGATTAGTTGACCATAGGTGCATGGGTTTATCTCTGGGCTTTCTATCTTGTTCCATTGACCTATGTTTCTGTTTTTGTGCCAGTGCCATAATGTCGTGATTACTGTAGCTTTGTAGTATAGTCTGAAGTCAGGGAGTCCGATTCCTCCAGCTCCGTTTTTTTCCCTCAAGACTGCTTTGGCTATTCAGGGTCTTTTGTGTTTCCATACAAATTTTAAGATTTTTTGTTCTAATTCTGTAAAAAAATGCCATTGGTAATTTGATAGGGATTGCATTGAATCTGTAGATTGCTTTGGGTAGTATAGTCATTTTCACAATGTTGATTCTTCCAGTCCAAGAACATGGTATATCTCTCCATCTGTTGGTATCATCTTTAATTTCTTTCATCAGAAATCTTTCATTTCTTTCATCATCTTTAATTTCTTGAATTTCTTTCATCAATGTCTTATAGTTTTCTGCATACAGGTCTTTTGTCTCCCTAGGTAGGTTTATTCCTAGGTATTTTATTCTTTTTGTTGCAATGGTAAATGGGAGTGTTTCCTTAATTTCTCTTTCAGATTTTTCATCATTAGTGTATAGGAATGCATTAATTTTGTATCCTGCAACTTTACCAAATTCATTGATTAGCTCTAGTAGTTTTCTAGTGGCATCTTTAGGATTCTCTATGTATAGTATCATGTCATCTGCCAACAGTTTTACTTCTTCTTTGCCAATTTCTATTCCTTTTATTTCTTTTTCTTCTCTGATTTTCGTGGCTAGGACTTCCAAAACTATGTTGAATAACAGGGGTGAGAGTGGACATCCTTGTCTTGTTCCTGATCTTAGAGGAAATGCTTTCAGTTTTTCACCATTGAGAATGATGTTTCCTGTGGGTTTGTCATATATGGCCTTTATTATGTTGAGGTAGGTTCCCTCTATGCCCACTTTCTGGAGAGTTTTTATAATAAATGGGTGTTGAATTTTGTCAAAAGCTTTTTCTGCATCTATTGAGATGATCATATGGTTTTTATTCTTCAATTTGTTAATATGCTGTATCACATTGATTGATTTGCATATATTGAAGAATGCCTGCATCCCTGGTTGATAAATCCCACTTGATCATGGTATATGATACTTTTAATGTGTTGTTGGATTCTGTTTGCTAGTATTTAGTTGTGGATTTTTGCATCTATATTCATCAGTGATATTGGTCTGTAATTTTCTTTTTTTGTATTATCTTTGTCTGGTTATGGTATCAGGTTGATGGTGGCCTCATAGTATGAGTTTGGGAGGGTTCCTTCCTCTGCTGTTTTTTGGGAGAGTTTGAGAACGATGGGTGTTAGCTCTTCTCTAAATGTTTGATAGAATTCAACTGTGAAGCCATCTGGTCCTGGGCTTTTGTTTGTTGGAAGATCCTTAATCACAGTTTCGATTTTATTACTTGTGACTGGTCTGTTCATATTTTCTGTTTCTCCTGGTTCAGTCTTGGAAGGTTATACCTTTCTAAGAATTTGTCCATTTCTTCCAGGTTGTCCATTTTATTGGCATAGAATTGCCTGTGGTAGTCTCTTAGGATGCTTTGTATTTCTGCGGTGTCCTTTTTCATTTCTAACTTTATTGATTTGAGTCCTCTCCCTCTTTTTCTTGATGAGTCTGGCTAATGGTTTATCAATTTTGTTTATCTTCTCAAAGAACCAGCTTTTAGTTTTATTGATCTTTGCTATTGTTTTCTTTGTTTCTATTTCATTTATTTCTGCTTTGATCTTTATGATTTCTTTCCTTCTGCTAACTTTGGGTTTTGTTTGTCCTTCTTTCTCTAGTTCCTTTAGGTGTAAGGTTAGATTGTTTATTTGAGATTTTTCTTGTTTTTTTTTTTTTTTTTTTTTTTGCGGTACATGGGCCTGTCACTGTTGTGGCATCTCCCATTGTGGAGCACAGGCTCCGGACGCGCAGGCTCAGCGGCCATGGCTCACAGGCCTAGCCGCTCCATGGCATGTGGGATCTTCCCGGACCGGGACATGAACCCATGTCCCCTGCATCGGCAGGTGGACTCTCAACTACTGCACCACCAGGGAAGCCCGATTTTTCTGGTTTCTTGAGGTAAGCTTGTATAGCTATAAACTTCCCTCTTAGAACTTCTTTTGCTGCATCTCATAGGTTTTGGATTGTCATGTTTTCATTGCCATTTGTCTCTAGGTATTTTTTGATTGCCTCTTTGATTTCTTCGGTGATCTCTTGGTTATTTAGTAACATAATGTTTAGCCTCCATGTGTTTTGTGTTTTTTGTTTTTTTCCCTGTAATTGATTTCTAATCTCATAGCGTTGTGGTCAGAAAACATGCTTGATATGATTTCAATTTTCTTAAATTTTGAGGCTTGATTTGTGACCCAAGATTGTGATCTGTCCTGGAGAATGTACCGTGCACACTTGAGAAGAAAGTGTAATCTGCTCTTTTTGGATGGAATGTCCTATAAATATCAATTAAATCTATCTGGTCTACTGTATCATTTAAAGCTTCTGTTTCCTTATTTTCATTTTGGATGATCTGTCCATTGGTGTAACTGAGGTGTTAAAGCCCCCCACTATTATTGTGTTACTGTTGATTTCCTCTTTTATAGCTGTTAGCAGTTGCTTTATGTATTGAGGTGCTCCTATGTTGGGTACCTATATATTTATAATTGCTATATCTTCTTCTTGGATTGATCCCTTGATCATTATGTAGTGTCCTTCCTTGTCTCTTGTAACATTCTTAATTTTAAAGTCTATTTTATCTGATATGAGTATTGCTACTCCAGCTTTCTTTTGATTTCCATTTGCATGGAATATCTTTTTCCATCCTCTCACTTTCAGTCTGTATGTGTCCCTAGGTCTGAAGTGGGTCTCTTGTAGACAGCATATAGATGGGTCTTGTTTTTGTATCCATTCAGCAAGCCTGTGTCTTTTGGTTGGAGCATTTAATCCATTCACGTTTAAGGTAATTATCGATATGTATGTTCCTATTACCATTTTCTGAATTGTTTTGGGTTTGTTTTCGTAGGTCCTTTTCTTCTCTTGTGTTTCCCACTTAGAGAAGTTCCCTTAGCATTTGTTGTAGAGCTGGTTTGGTGGTGCTGAATTCTCTTAGCTTTTGCTTGTCTGTAAAGCTTTTGATTTCTCCATCAAATCTGAATGAAATCCTTGCTGGGTAGAGTAATCTTGGTTGTAGTTTCTTCCCTTTCATCACTTTAAGTAAATCATGCCACTCCCTTCTGGCTTGTAGAGTTTCTGCTGAGAAATCAGCTGTTAACCTCATGGGAGTTCCCTTGTATGTTCTTTGTCATTTTCCCTTGCTGCTTTCAATAATTTTTCTTTGTCTTTAATTTTTGCCAGTTTGATTACTATGTGTCTTGGCGTGTTTCTCCTTGGGTTTATCCTGTATGGGACTCTCTGCGCTTCCTGGACTTGGGTGGCTATTTCCTTTCCCATGCTAGGGAAGTTTTCGACTATAATCTCTTCAAATATTTTCTCGGGCCCTTTCTCTCTCTCTTCTCCTTCTGGGACCCCTATAATGCGAATGTTGTTGCCTTTAATGTTGTCCCAGAGGTCTCTTAGGCTGTCTTCATTGCTTTTCATTCTTTTTTCTTTATTCTGTTCCTCAGCAGTGAATTCCACCATTCCGTCTTCCAAGTCACTTATCCTTTCTTCTGCCTCATTTATTCTGCTATTGATTCCTTCTAGTGTAGTTTTCATTTCAGTTATTGTATTGTTCATCTCTGTTTGTTTGTTCTTTAATTCTTCTAAGTCTTTGTTAAACATTTCTTGCATCTTCTCTATCTTTGCCTTCATTCTTTTTCCAAGGTCCTGAATCATCTTCACTATCATTATTCTGAATTCTTTTTTTGAAAGACTGCCCATCTCCACTTTAGTTGTTTTTCTGGGGTTTTATCTTGTTCCTTCATCTGATACATAGCCCTCTGCCTTTTCATCTTGTCTATCTTTTCTTGTCTGTCTTTCTGTGAATGTGGTTTTTGTTCCACAGGCTGCAGAATTGTAGTTATTGCTTCTGCTGTCTGCCCTCTGGTGGATGAGGCTATCTAAGAGGCTTGTGCAAGTTTCCTGATGGAAGTGACTGGTGGTGGGTAAAGCTGGCTGTTGCTCTGGTGGGCAGAGCTCAGTAAAACTTTAATCCGCTTGACTGCTGATGGGTGGGGCTGGGTTCCCTCCCTGTTGGTTGTTTGGTCTGAGGCAACCCAACACTGGAGCCTACCTGGGCTCTTTGGTGGGGCTAATGGCAGACTCTGGGAGGGCTCACACCAAGGAGTACTTCCCAGAACTTCTGCTGCCAGTGTCCTTGTCCTCACGGTGAGACAGAGCCACCCCCCACCTCTGCAGGACACCCTCCAACACTAGCAGGTAGGTCTGGTTCAGTCTCCCCTGGAATCACTGCTCCTTCCCCTGGGTCCCGATGTGCACACTACTTTGTGTGTGCCCTCCAAGAGTGGAGTCTCTGTTTCCCCCAGTCCTGTCGAAGTCCTGCAATCAAATCCCACTAGCCTTCAAAGTCTGGTTCTCTAGTAATTCCTCCTCCCATTGCCGGACCCCCAGGTTCAGAAGCCTGACGTGGGGCTCAGAACCTTCACTCCAGTGGGTGGACTTCTGTGGTATAAGTGTTCTCCAGTTTGTGAGTCACCCACCCAACAGTTATGGGACTTGATTTTATTGTGATTGTGCCCCTCCTACCATCTCACTGTGGCTTCTCCTTTGTCTTTGGATACGGGGTATCTTTTTTGGTGAGTTCCCGTGTCTTCCTGTTGATGACTGTTCAGCAATTAGTTGTGATTCTGGTGTTCTCGCAAGAGGGAGTGAGAGCATGTCCTTCTACTCTGCCATCTTGAACCAATCTCTCGTTAATGAACTTTTGGTGTCTCTAGTGACCCATTAGGGTAGATACATTGTTTAAATTGTTTTTGGAGTAATGGATTTATATCATCACACTCTCCATCTTGCCTGTTTTCCATCCCAGTCAGTAATATGAGTGAAGGGCTTCCCTGGTGGCACAGTGGTTGAGAGTCTGCCTGCCGATGCAGGGGACACGGGTTTGTGCCCTGGTCCAGGAAGATCCCACATGCCGCGGAGCGGCTGGGCCCATGAGCCATGGCCACTGAGCCTGCGCATCCGGAGCCTGTGCTCCGCAACAGGAGAGGCCACAACAGTGAGAGGCCTGCGTACTGCAAATAATAATAATAATAATAATAATAATATGAGTGAAAGCCAGGGTAAGGTATAGTCCATAGCCAAGGAGGGAAGGCACTATATGGAATAAGTGAACTGGAACTCTTATCTTTGCCTTATCCTATTCTTGAAACTCATAAGGTTGATGGGGCTTCAGAGTCAATTCAGGTCTCAACAGTTACTACTGCAATACTTGTTCCTGATACCCAAGGATTTCCCTCCTTCGGTAAAATTTTTTACCTCACCTTTAACACTGAACTTGAAGTCCTCTCTGAAAGTGACTGAAATACAAAGGATTTTATAAGTCACTGAAGTAATCAGTGACACAAATATACATTTCCACAGGTAATTCTTATTAACTACATGTTAATAAACTTTTTTTATTTCTTATTAACTACATGTGCCAAGAGTACAGGACAAATCCTAAATTGAGAAATGAACGTTGTACAGTCTTTTTACTACAATCAATTCTACTACAAGCTTCAAAGTATTGAGCTACAAAAACCCCAGGAGGTGAGAGAGAAATAATTCTGCCAAGAAGCATTTATTTATGATTCCCAAACAAGCTCTCTGACCTTCAGCTAAATTTAAAGGGTTCTGAATTTTAGAGGAGGCATCCCCATTTAAGGAAAACATATGCTTAGGGAGTCTGGGTTTCAGAATCTTCAGGACCACATCTTCACAGACAAAAATAAATAAATAAATTAATTAAAAACAAACAAACAAAAAAACAGGAACCACCTCAAAGGGGGGCTTACTCACAGGGCTGGGGACAATTTAAGCATAAAATTTTTTTGAAATGATAATAAGAAATTATAATCCATTGAAAAAATTCAGAAGTCCCACACTGATATAAATAAATAATAAATGAACAATGGAAAAAGAATGCTCTAACTTTGCAAATACCAACTAAGAAATATAGAAGAAATAGTGGATAGAAAAACCACCACTGAGGCAGGTGGGCATTGTCAATGCTAGGTCTAGTGGAGGGAGGCATTTTCAGGAACAAGATCATCAGTGAAATCTTAGAACACCTTCCCACAAAAGACTAATCAATTGCAAAAGGAAAAACTGTGACTTTAAGGTGGAAAAATCTAAAGGACACCAACATGACCAGAGATCAAGCTTAACATCTCCAAGGGTGGGTGGGCCAACAACATGTACCCCTGATGTGACTGCACATCACGTCATTTCTGTGCCTAGTCCTGCTGAGAGCTCATGACCTGAGTCTAGTCATGAGGAAGCAGCTAGATCCAGGCTGAGGGTCATCCCATAGAATGTAAAGCCTGCTCTTTAAACCTGCCAAAGATATAAATTCCAGGGAAAGGCCGAGAGACTGTCCACATTCAGGGAGTCTGAAGACACGTGATAACTAAATGCAACATGTGCTCCTGGACAGGATCCTGGATCAAAAGAAAAAGACACTACTGGGACAGTTGGCAAAACTTAAATGGGGTCCGTAGACTGGATGGTAATACTGACTCAATGTTGATTTCCTGATTTGGGAAGTTGCATGCTGACAGCATGTCCTTGTTTTGGAGAAATGCACACTGGAAGTGTTTAGAAGAGATAAGACAACCTATCTAGAGCTCACTTTCACAACGTTCTGAAAAGTATATACATATATTATAATAGAAAGAGAGAGATTAGGTGATGGGGCAAATGCAATAAAATCTTAACAACTGGAGAACCTGCATGGAGTGGGTATGAGAACTCTTTGTACTGTTCTGGTGATATTTACATACATTTGAAATTATTTCAAAATAATTTTAAAAATATTGGCCAAAAAGATAACCAGAAAAATGTATCCAGGTCTGGATCTCAGAGAAAAGAGATTAAGAGAGAGAATTTTAGTCATCAGAAAAACCCAGCAGGTAAAAAATACATCATCTACAGTAATAATACAATTTAAACAATAAGTTTCTTCACTGTCCTCACTTCTGCCCTGCACATTACCTTCTTTCTCCTCAATCTTCCTGTGATCGTTTTCTGATGCCAGTTCTGAGTCTGGGGAGTCCAAGGCACTCATCTAAACAAGTAGTTCAGGATCAGATTTAGAACCCAAGTCCTCAAGACTAAGCAGTATAGACACTCACTCCGGGACAGGACACTTTGATGAAAGTTACCTATAACCATCCAGTTCATTGAACAAGAAGCCACCAGAAGAAGCTTGACCTTGCACTGCCTGCAGCAGCCTCCTGATGACTCAGCAGTAGGGAACACACCTGCACCTCTTCTGCAGCTCAGGCCTCTTTATCACATGCCAACTAACTACTTTTATCCTCGACTAACCAACCACATTGCCAAGTTGCAACAGCAGAACTTCTCTACTTCTCTCCATGGAATATGGGCCAGCAGATCAGGCCAATTGTTCAATCAGGAGAAACTGAGATAGGTTTCCCCAGGGGGCTTCTTATATGCCAAAAGAATAAGAATGACTTTTCTCCTACTAGCTGTTTTCCCCCAAGTTCTTCATTCCTTCTTGCCCCTACATATCTCCATAATAGTAAAAGTTAAGGCTACAGTACATTGCACAGAATATTCCTAAAAAGTAAGCTCCATATTGGTTCAGTCACTGTCCCTCTAATTTGAATAAAAACAGAGCTTTTATTCAAATTAGTCTTGTTATCCAGTTGCTTTTATGATACGGCCTTACTTAGTCTTTAGTCTGGAAAGTTTGGCTTAACCAAAAAAATCCTGGGAAATGTATTTCTCTCCCATTATATAAACTAGAAAGGGTAAAATCTGTCTGGCATAAATAAAACACTGAAGTCTTAATCTGATGAAGCTAAAATTAGACCTTTTTTTATATCTGAGTAAAATAAAAGTGATAAAAGCATTTTTTTAAAAGAAGTAGGAGGTGTTTTTTTAAATAGTCAAAGGCTTTTATGAATACATAAGCTATTACTATTCTTTGGGATAGTTTTGATGTCTTATTAAACAAGTGAAAAGCAAAACAATCCTCAAGTTCTACTTCCCATCTTCCTGCCCAGAGAACACCACCCCAGGGAACGGAAGCACGTTATAAAGCCCAACTCCAAAGACTTGCGGTCAAAAGGTTCCCGCAGCCACATGGCACCCCACAGGCTGGGGATACATCCAAACCACTCACACGGCACACTGACTACTAAATACGACAGAAGAAGGCACCACATGTGATGGGCAATTCAACCAGGGTCCCACAGGGGATTCTGATGAGTCCCCATGCTCTGACCAACTTTCCTTCAGAGAGTTTTGGTTTGGACTTTGGAGGAATACTATCTACAAGACTTTCTCAGAGAGGCTGATTTATAGCTTTAAGCAAGGGGGCACATAACCACTGCTACATCTGTTCTCCTCTGTTAAAGTGTCAAGTTCCAGGATCCCCAAGATTACCAGACTCCCCATTTGGCAAAGAATGGAATCAATTTTCAAGCATGGGGTGCCCTATACTTAGACTGAAAATCCTACATGGGACTCCAGTCAGACCTCTGAGAGTCATGAAAGAAAAGCTGCATCTTTCACAGGGACTCTACACTCTTGTTATGAATGACACCATTCAGATTCCCTGGACCACACAGGAAGCAAAACCCACTATCACTATAGGTTAACTATTTTCCTACAAAAAGTAAAGAGCAAATTCACCTTAGGTCTTAAAACTGTTAGGGAAAAAAACCGCATCCACCCACACACTCCTCACACGCTTCATGTTGGCATCTCTGTGAGTAACCTCTGATGAAGATAAAAGATACTCTAACAACAATGTTCATGAATGCATTCTGCTTTTAAACCATGCAAACAAGACAATTATAGTTATTCCATCCCAGAGACAGACTGGGGCTAGTTTTCCTGTACTGTCAGAAAGTTAGTAAAGCATCTCAACTCCTGTTTTTATCAATGCCATTTAATCTTAGAATTTCTCATATGCCTTATCCTCCTGTCCTCAAAGACTAATGGTTAAGCAGGAAACCAATGTGTAGGAAATCCTCTAGAGCGAACATGATGAAACACTAATCCTTCTTTCTTTCATAACATCAGCTTAGAATTAAAAATATCAATTAGTTGGACAATGTTTCACCATTATGTGTCCTGTACCCAGTACAAAATTAGGCATTAATAAAGATTTGTTGAGTGAATGAATATTTACTTCCCATATCATGGTGAAGCTCCAGTATTGCATGCAACTCATTCTTTGGGACGTGAAAATCATTCTTTGGGATATTGGCAGCTCCAGCCTAATTAGTCATCTATCAAATGCTAATCATTGTTCTGTCTTAGGGGCCCAGACAGGAAAATGTGGGCAAAGATACAAAATCCCATATCTTTCATGGGGGAAAAATTGCCCTCCTGAAGTGGAAAAAAACATCATTCCAATATCTACCAGATATGTAAACGATCTAACAGATACTTACCTGTTATGTACAAAGCACCATGGTAGGCATTGCAGGGGATACAAAGATGAGTAAAACAGTCTTTACCCTTAGGAGTTCATGATCTAGTAAGTGAGATAAGACAAATCTATCCCTAGCTATCACATGAATAAATAAATAAAAACATGATCTGTATGTCCAGAGCCTACAGGAATTGAGCAATAGGTTTAAGGTGAAATTCGTATTTCCCTTTACTTCAGTAACATATTTTTTGAGGTTTTATTTTCAAAAGATTGCTTTTGAGAAGTGCATTTATTGAAGGAAGATTCTTTGTTGACTTAACATAGTGAGACAGAGAAGCATGGAGAAATAAATGCTGATGCTTGGAAAGTGGACAGAGCAAAACAAAATCTAAAGACCAGATGGATTTTTTTTAAAATCCATGCTTTCTTTAAATGCTACTTGCAAGGCTGAAGAACTAACCATATTGAAATCAGTAATGCCTTTTAAGACTAAACTAAACGTATTGCAAATGATAATAATCTTAAAGGTAATAATGTCTTTTCTTTCAAGAGCAGGCAGAATTATCCAAGCCTTTTTTAGTAGTGGGAAACAGATTATCCTAGCAAAGGAAGATTCCGAAGGGGAAAGGAAAGGGACTGGAAATTGGAATAAAAGGCTTGAGTAGGTAGTGTCACATTATACTCACTCAATCAGATAAAATCTCCCACTGAAGTAGATTATGGTTCCATGTCAAGCTATGGAGCCTGGGTTATGACTCACTTGTAATGTAATCTCTCCATTGCCAGGGTGCATTTTCTGTTACCATGGCCAGATCAGGAAAGAACAAGGGAGGAGTCACAGAAGCAGAACAGGACTGGGAGCTTAGAGACCTGGGCCTAAATCTGGCTTCAGCTCAAAACTGTTCTGTCCCTCATTCCATTCGTCGCTCCTCTTATTCGTCCCCTGACCCCCCTGTTCCAGCCTCCTAATCTAATGTTCACGAAGTACATACACACATACACACACACACTCAAATGTCACATATGTTTAGTACTAACTATATGCCTGTGCTAAGTGCTTTAATGTATATTATCTCTAAATATCACAACTTTGTGAGGTAGACATTATCACTCCCATTCTATTTATTTATTTAGATATAATTCACATATCATAAAACTCGCACTTTTAAACCACACAATGTAGTGGTTTCTAGCATATTCACAAAGTTGTACAACCATGACCACTATCTAATTCTAGAACATTTTTATTTCCCAGGAAGAAATCCCATACCCATTAGCAGTTATTCCTCATTTTCCTCTCCTCCCATCCCCTGGCAATCACTAATCTACTTTCTGTCTTTATGAATTTGCCTGTTCTGGACATTTCAAATAGATGGACTCATACAATATGTGGTATTCTGTATCACTCCCATTTTACATATGAAGAAACCAAGACTCCAACAGGTTAAGTAACTTGCCCCAAGTCCCACGGTTAATAAAAGACTGAACGAGAAGAGGAACTCAGGTCTGATTCAAGTACTTGTGCTTGCTTTTGACTACTTTTTTTTTTTCCACTTGTTACACCAAAAAACAATGGTGGTTAAAACTTTTGACTACTATCTGCTGCTTCCATACAGGAAGAAAATTGAGAAAAAGTGAAAGTTTTAGATATAATTGGGGAAATGGGGTTTTGTTAATCTAAGGTAATAAAAGTAACAAGTAAGAATCACAATTATAGCACCATCTCTGCTAAGCTTCTGTGGAAATGCTGAGGCAGCTCTTCTAAACAGATCATGGCAAATTACTAGAAAGCACACCCATCCCAGTCTCTGGCTGTTTTACCCCACAACCAACTTCCCTCCACCCCTCAGCCCCATGAAGATGGCAACTATAAGAAACCAGGCTGTAAAGAATATCCTTTTTCCCAACTTTCCATCCCTTGCCCAGATGTCACTCTGCCACTTAAAGTGTATTATCCAGGGCTTCCCTGGTGGCACAGTAGTTGAGAATCTGACAGCCGATGCAGGGGACACGGGTTCGAGTCCTGGTCTGGAGGATCCCACATACCGCGGAGCAACTAGGCCCGTGAGCCACAACTACTGAGCCTGCGCATCTGGAGCCTGTGCTCCGCACCAAGAGAGGCCGCGGTAGTGAGAGGCCCGCGCATCGCGATGAAGAGTGGCCCCTGCTTGCCGCAACTAGAGAAAGCCCTCGCACAGAAACGAAGACCCAACGCAGCCCAAAATAAATAATAAATAATAAATTTTTTTTTAAGTGTATTATCCATACAAATTTCTGTCTAACAAGTCCAAGAAAAATGTGCACTAGGGCTTTTCTTAAATAAGTAAGTACACTAGTGCTTTTCTTCTCCCTTTTAATTCTGGCAACCAAAAGAGGGTGAAGGATGTTGGAGAAACGAAGTTGTTAGCAAACCAATGGCAAAGAGCTATAAAAACCTAAGAACTGTAACTCACATAAAATGCCTACAATCTAGGGCTTCCCTGGTGGCGCAGTGGTTGAGAGTCCGCCTGCCGATGCAGGAGACACGGGTTCGTGCCCTGGTCCGGGAAGATCCCACATGCCGCGGAGCAACTGAGCCCGTGAGCCATGGCCGCTGGGCCTGTGCGTCCGGAGCCTGTGCTCCGCAACGGGAGAGGCCACAACAGTGAGAGGCCCGCATACCGCAAAA
Source organism: Kogia breviceps (assembly GCF_026419965.1). Taxonomy (NCBI): domain Eukaryota; kingdom Metazoa; phylum Chordata; class Mammalia; order Artiodactyla; family Physeteridae; genus Kogia; species Kogia breviceps. The sequence continues at coordinate 65,648,804 of NC_081310.1, read as the reverse complement.
AAAAAAAAAAAAAAAAAAAAATGCCTACAATCTACCTTTAGCTTTTTCCAATTTTTCTACTTTATATGTTGCATATGCATATGGCTGAGATTAGATTATCCCTTTCTAGAGGTCCAGGTTCAGATCTTCCTGGTCCTTTTCCTCCCTCATCCAACATAAACAAACAGGTGCACTGTAATGAAAATTATAATTTTTTTTTCTTTCTTAGCAGAAAACTATAGAAGGGGAAGACTGATCTCCACTAACCCAAGGCCAAGACCAATGTTTGTATTTACTCTTTAACCCCATTACCAGGTGCTCAAATGTTTATTGACTAGTAATAGCTAATACTTAACACAGCATCTTACCAGGCACTGTTTTAAACACATATATTAACTCCCAACAACCCTAGAGGCAACTATGATTATTATAATCCTCATTACCAGATAAGAAAACTGTGGCACAGCGCCTTGTGATCGACCCAAGGTCACTCAGTTCGGAAGGAGCGGGACCAGGAAGAAAGGAATGTAGCACAGATTAAAGCATTCCAACTAAATACATTTGAGTCGTTCCAATTTCTTAAAATTGAGAGGTTTATGATACACTGCAACAGCTTGGAACTCTACTAGATCATAAAACAAGAAAAATACTTCTCCCTCTGCTACTTTGTAGTACTCCACTCTGCCTGTCTTCAGACGTGCTCAAAGCCTCTATCTCATTACTTCTGAACCCTCTGACAGAGGAAAATCAACAAATAGAGGGGCTCTCATTCCCTATAGTTAAGTGAAAAGAAGGCCAATGCTTTGGGAAGAAAAGGAGGAACTGAATCAAGGCAATTTCACTTATAATTCAGTTTTCCCTGTACCGGCCGAGGTACTCTCATTTTAGATTCCACCTACTTTTTAACTTCTAAAACATCATGTATATTATATACTCATTACACTGCCCTCAGTGAATTCAAAACTGTGAAAATTAAGAAGGAAGCATTATTGGGGGGGGTCCTTCCCATCTCTTTTGTGGTTAAAAGTGAAATAATAAAAATTTACAGTCAATCCATGATCTTCAATTGCTCAAATACCATACTACATCCAACCTAGAAGACACTTCCATTCTGAAACGATGATTAAAACCTTCAAAAGAGGTTTTAAGAATTGAGGTTAAGAATTAAGTGTTCCTTCGCTTAACATTTCAAGTTCCTATTAATCAGAAACCAACATTCACAGAAGAAAGTTGAGACAGTCTCTGAATGAACTTGACCTTGTAAAGATAGTCTGTAAAGGGAGAGAACAAGAGCTAGTTGTCTTTTAAGGAATGGTTTCTACTTTCTAACACAATCACCTAAACAGCTGGGAAAATGGCATCCCCAAAATATACATAGTAAGTGCCACCTCACTAATTTCTCCTGATGTTCCTTTTCACCTCCAAAAGTAAAACTCTCCACACTAAAGGAATGGAAGCATTTTAGGGAACAAAATCAAATGGCTCCCAGTCCTGTCATCTGTACCCTCCCCTGGTTTCTATTTCAGATGGACAGACTCCAGAGGGTGAAGAGAGTTAAATACGAAAAGATTAGTTCATGATGCAGTCAACTAGAAAAGCCAACGAGGCAAAATACAAAGGTGCATTTGTATTTCTTAAGTTGGCTTTTAAAGAATAAAAACAAGAGCCAGCCAAGGTGCCTTGAAAACCTCCATCTCTCTGAGGTGAATCTACTCTCTGATTTTTTTATCAGTAGTAATTCTAAAATAGTTGTTATAAAATTACAGCAACAGAGGGCTTTTTAAGATAAAAGCTATAAGAAAAACTTGTGAGTAGGGAAAGCCTCTGGAAAGCATTGCTGAGGGAGAGGGTGAAAGCACATGTTCTGGGGCTCATCCCTGAAAACATCTGCCCTTCTCATCAATTGTTTTTGATAGCCTCACAGAAATTAGTCCCCTCTGTGGGTCCATTTTAAGAATAACAAATCTCTGGGCAGAAAATGGCAAAACCACAACTTCAGAAAAGCTAGTCATCCCCCCTCGTCCCACTTATCCCATGAGGTAAAATAAAAGCTTTTTTATTTACATCCAGGCCAACTAAGTGGAATATCATCAATCAGAATCTTATTCTGAATCACCATTTCTGAAGTCTCAGACAAATTTAGGATATTAAACATGCAACTTTGGAAATATAGGGCCCAACACACAAACTCTGAAGAGTTTAAGAGTTCACTGCATTCTACGCCTCATGTCCATATTTGCTGTCTGCATCTAAATTAGTGTTTATGAAAGTGTGCTTGCTGGCCCACTTGCGTCAGAATCCCTACCCATGGCTTGCGTTTAGATTCTTAGGACCCACCCACTAGACATAATCAATCTGTGGGATAGAGCCTGAGATATTTTCAACATTAATCTTAATACACACTTTGGTTAGAGAATCACTCAATGAAACCCATTGACTGCTATACTGTCCCAAGGTATCTGTCTGCATGGGATCCCAGTCCCTTCTTCCATCCAACCTGTTATTTCCTAATTAGACCAAGTAGTTATCAAACCCTCCAGTTCCCCACCAACAGCAGTTTAAGAGGAAGCAAGAAATTAGGAAAGGTCGAAGACGCTGCAGGATTTTAAGTGCTTTAGGGCCTCTAACACATCCCAGAGAGAATCAAGTCAAGTTTCAGGACCAAAAAACGATCCTTTCCCTGTCTAACTTCTCCAGCCTAGACACAATCCGCATCTCTGGCAATTCCCTGGCACCCATCAGACATCCTTTCCTTTAGCGACCGACCCCAGCCCCATTCCCCAGTACATTCCTTTCACAGAGTTGCCACATGATTGATGTAAGTGTATTTCACATACATAATGAAACACACAGACGCGCGCGAGCGCGCACGCACACACACACACACACACACACACACACACACACACACACCGGACACACACAAAATCCACTACAGTTCCCTGGCCTCCTAGGGCTCCCTGCCTACCGCCCGTCCTCCATCCCTCCATTCCACCATCCCTAACTGGGACTCTGACCACATCTGCTCATCCCCGAACTCAGCAACTTTCCTCACTCCGAGGCTTAACCTCCGCCCTCTCAAACTGGGGCCCTCCGCGCTCCCGCCCGTGCACAGCCCGATCCCCTGGATCCTTCTCCTGGCACTCCTGCCTTCGGGCGCGCCTTGCCCCCTGTCCCCGCGGCCGAGTCCCTGGAGTCCCTCCCCTCCCCCACCCCGAGAGATGCCCTCCCACGGCATCTCGGATCCGGCAAGCTCAGGCCCGGGGGCCCCGCCACGCGGCCCTTCTTCAACTTTCCGCCTCTTCCCGGGGTAGTTTTGCAGGGGCAGGGGTGCGGCCCACCCTCAGTTTGTCTCTCCAGCCCTGTCTTCCTCACGGCTACCCTCCTTACCCGCCTGCAGCCCGATCTCGGCGACATCGCCGGCAGGGCCGCGCTCGGCCCCGCCGCCTTCCGTGGGGGAGGAGGGACAGCTGTGGTTGTGGGAGCCCTTGATGTCGCGGAAGAACTTCTGCGTTTCGCGCAGGTTCTGCCTCAGCCGTCCCAGGTAGCGGCGGTAGCGGCCAAAGCCCCGGCATAGCTCGCGGATCATTCCGCCGCCTCCCGGGCCGGGACCCGAGACCGGCTCGCTCCCCCACGGCACCCCGTCGCCCTCCATCGCCTCAGCCTGCTCTGCCTTCGCGGCTTGGTGCCCGGCCCTCTGGTCCGGCTCCCCTCCTCCCGCCCCCCAGTGCTTAGGGCAGGAGGAATCCGCCTCCTGACGCCCCCGCCTGCAATCGGCCGGGTTCCCAACCTCCGTCACCGCGGTTGAAAACAAACCAAACCGCAGTGCGCCGCGAACGGAACCTTTATCTCCACTGTCCAGAGGAGTGAGGGAACGATCACCGGAGCACCCCGTCACTGCGGGGTCTCCTGGGACTTGTAGTCTGTACCGGGGCCAAGCTCCAAAATCTGGAGACTGTGGATGCGACCGACCGCCCTTTGGTATACATCTCCCCCGTTCCCACACAGAGCTCACACGCTCTTTCCCATTTAAAAACAAGTTCCTACTCCCTACCGAAGTGTCCTTGAGGAGAGAGAGCACCTGCAGAACCCGGACTCCTGCAGAAGTAGGGGTGCCTTACTGAAATCAGAGCGAAAGATTTTAATAGCAAAGAAAAGTAAGGAAACAAGACTGAGGTTAGTACTGTCTCCATGGTTACCCTAAATGGCTCTCACTTTCCAATACAGTAGATGCTGGGGTAGCGGCTGAAAATACCACGGAAATAGGGAAACCCCTCATGTTTGCATTGCATTCTCCTTTTCAGACTTTCCTTCTCCAGGTGTGGAAGGGGGGTTGTAGAAGGGTCGTTAAAGAGCTGTAAGCTGAAGTTTAGTTGGTTTCTTGAAGTAGAGAGACCGAGCTGGGTAAGGGGAAGTTGAGGTTAGTAGCCTTCCAAACCAGTTCTGATTATCTTAATTTGGCTTCTGCTAATATGGAAGACTTCTAGTGACATGTACTGTGACGGAGCCCGGGACACAATTAGGAAGAAAACAAAACTTGACAACCACTTCTTTTTCACTTCCTGCTTTCTTTCTCCTCTTCTCCAGGCACACAGCCCTCCTGTCTTTCTTGCTGTGGAAAGACCCCATCTTCTACCCAAGCCAGATGTCTTTTCCCACAGGCTGGATAGTGTAGTTCCCCAACAGAATTTAAGAGGAGACTTGAGTTTGAGTCTGAACTTCCCCAATGCCTTGCCTTGAGACCTGTGAAGTAAGGGTTTGGGCTAGTTGATCTTTATGCCCTCTATAATTTTGTGAGTTTTGCTTCAAAATGTTTGTTTTGGTCTTCCAACCTCTCATTCCTTGAGTGAGCAAGTGCTCTTAGCTAATTGATGTTGTGATAATTGGGTTAATTCCATGTAAAATGGGAAGGTTTTACCTATCCAGGGGCTTTTAGTATTGTATAAAAAGCGGTCACTGGCTCATATGAATCTCTACTTGGTAAATGCGTGTGAAGTCTGCCCCTAAGGAGGAATTTCAAATTCCTTCGCATGTTCTCCTTCCCTTTTACTTGCTCACGTATTCTCCATTTGTCATTCTTTATCTTTGAAGTCCCCTTCAAAGACCATTGCAAACCCTAAAAGGCTCAGTGAAACAAATGAAAATACAAAATGAAAAGTTTAATGCAAGATGGTTTATACTACCTTTTAGAAGAAGTGGTGTAACAAAGCAATGTGTGATGATTTGCCACACACAGTAATTTCTCGCAAAGGAGATCAGATGAGAGAGTAGTTGAGCTGGAGTTGTCCAAAAAAGGAATTGGGAATTAACATCTTGAAGAAGGGGTGAAACATGACTAGGTGGAAGTAATCAGGGAGAGCATTCTGTAAGGTAAAGTTCATGGAGCTCATCCTTTTAAAAACTATTCATTAGTTCTTTATTTCTAAAGTAAGTACAGTAAGTCCCCTACATACCAACAAGTTCCATTCCGAGAGCACGTTCGTAAGTCCAATTTGTTTGCAAGTCCAACAAAGTTAGCCTAGGTACCCAACTAACTAACTAACACAATCGGCTATATAGTACTATACTGTAATAGGTTTATAGTACTTTTCACACAAATAATACCTAAAAACAAACAAACAAAAAATAAAACATTTTTAATCTTACAGTACAGTACCTTGAAAAGTACACTAGTATGGTTCAACAGCTGGCATACAGGGGCTGGCATCGAGTGAACAGGCAAGAAGAATTATTGACTGGAGGAGGGAGAAGAGGTGGGAGGTGGGCGATGGTAGAGCTGAAAGATCATCAGCAATAGGAGATGGAGGGCAAGCTGCAATTTCACTCACGCCTGACATTGATGGAATGTCACATTCGCATCTTTGAAAGTTTGCAACTTGAAGGTTCGTATGTAGGGGACTTACTGTAATATAGGACTATGGTATAAAATTCAAATGGTGCAAAAGGTATGCAAGGGAAAACTAAGTCTTCCTATTACTCCCTGTCTCCCAGTCACTTAGTTCCCCTCCCAGGAGGTAACTACTGTTGCAGATGTAGATACTATATAAATATATTTTTTAAAACACAAATATAGCAACTATACTTACTCTATTCTGCCCTTACAGACTCTTCCACAGCAGAACATAAAGTTCTACCTCATCCTTTTTGACTGTGTATTATACTACCATATGGATTGGGATGTTTTAATTAACAGGTCCTCTGTTGATGGACTGTTAGGTTTTGTGCAGTCTTCTGGTATTATGAACAATGCTGCAGTAACTAACCTTTTACATACATAATTTTTAATATGTGTATGTCTCATCTCCATTTTTGATCTGCGGGGAAAGTGATCAATTTTTTCCTGCTATTTAAAACTTTAAAGGGTGTGAATGACAGTGAACTCTTCCTAAATTACAATCACCTACAAGTAAAAATACATATTTTATTCCAATATCTAATTCTAAGGACAAATGTGGGAGAATAAGGGTTTGAATGATAACGAGAGAGGATTTAAGTTAGTATGGGAAAGTGTTTCCTGCAAGTGATGAGTGTTAAACACTTAAACACACAGAACTACTTTTGTTCCCTCCTAGGACACCACTGAAATGACAGTAATGGAATTTTTTTAAAAGCATAAGCACCCAATAATGAGATGAGCCTGTAGCAAAAACAAAAAACAAAGTAAAAGCTGGAAAGCAAATGGATAAGCGTTAACTAAGTTACTAGCCTGGAAAAACCTGAATCCGAAACCCAAAGTTGGAAAAGCTGAGACCCAACCTGATGTAAACTGCAGAATCCCTCAAGTCTCAGGAATTGGTAACAGTAGTTCCCCTCCTAGCTTCTGTGTATAGGACAACAGGGCTGCCATGTACATCTTGTACCATGGGCAGGGATTAAAACAAGGATTTTGAAAGCTGTTTAAGAGCAGTTAGATCTTCAAGTCACCTTCCCCTTCTTCAACTGTCCCCCTGACCGCACTCCTCCAAAAGAAGACTGAAGTATTTATTCTCCAGAGAGGGCTGAATCAGAGGTCTCTGTATAAAATGGGAGATTAAATGAACTAATGGATACTGGATGTGAAGATTCCCAACCTTCCTTCTCCATTCTGTTCCTAGGTTTCTAGCTACAAGATGTTTACTCTCCAGAGAGGAAACTTGAAGTGTCTTCTTTAAGGAATCTGACCAGCCCAAGAGGAAAGGCCCAAAGATAACTGACATCAGAACCAAGACTTTGGGTTTTATTAAGGTATAATTAACATACATTACATTAGTTTCAGATATACAACATAATGATTTGATATTTGTACATATTGCAAAATGATCACGACACTGAGCCTAGTTAACATACGTCACCATCCATAGTTAAAAAATTTTTTTTCTTGTAATCAGAACTTTTAAGATTTACTGTCTTGGGCTTCCCTGGTGGCGCAGTGGTTGAGAGTCCGCCTGCCGATGCAGGGGACGCGGGTTCGTGCCCCGGTCCGGGAAGATCCCACATGCTGCGGAGCGGCTGGGCCCGTGAGCCATGGCCGCTGAGCCTGCGCATCCGGAGCCTGTGCTCCGCAACGGAAGCGGCCACAACGGTGAGAGGCCCGCGTACCGCAAAAAAAAAAAAAAAAAAAAAAAAAAAAAAGATTTACTGTCTTGGCAACTTTCAAATGTGAAGTACAGTATTATTAACTCTAGTAGCCATGCTGTACATTACATCCCAGGACTTATTTATTTTATAACTGGAAGTTGGTACATTTTGACTCCCTTCATCCATTTTGCCCCCGACTCTCACCCTCGCCCCAGCCTCTGACAACCACCAATCCAGAAGAGAAGTTTCTGTCTGGCTTGTTCATTGCTGTGTCTCCAGCAACTAAAAGAGTGCCTGTCATTTAGTAAGTGTTCATTAGATATCCGTTGGATGTTCACTGTAGATATTTTTGAATATTTAGAAAAACACAAAGGAGAACGTGGCTTAAAAACCACTCATATTTCTATTCAGAAAGAACCAGTAGGTTATTTTTGTATCTATTAATGTTGATCCTCTTTGAAGGAAGAGGAATAGGTGAGAAATACGTTACTCTTTCTAACTTTACTTTTCTATGGCAAGTTCCTCTAGGTTAGATGATTTCTAGAGAGATTCTGAAGACTTGATCCTCATGTTCATACAGGTGGGAATCAGGTGCTTTTTGTGGAACACCAAAAGACATTAACATTGAATTCTGTAATGTGAGTTAGGAACAAGTTTCTTATGAGAAAATATGACTATTCTCTGTTATGCACCATAAAATCACAATCACAAGGCCAAGAATTTAAAAACCCACAAATTAAAGAAAAAAATACAACAAACAATTAAACAACATTTCTGAGCTTTCCATCTGTATTTCTTTACTACTGTTCAATTGTCATCGTCTAAACTTACTAACAGGCAAGTGATATTCAACTCCAAAGAAGAGAGGAAAAATTATGGAAGATGAGAAAATATAATTCATTAACTTAATTTTATTTATGAATTGGAAAAGATCACCTTTTGGAAAAGAGCAGCAGAACATACCTCTTTTCAGCTCAAGACTGATTTCCAAGGGAACTTGTTTGAGAAGCCCTATTCTAGACAATCTTGCTCCTTCTCTGCTTATTCTGTATATTGCTGGTGTGTTGCAGAGCAGTGCCTCTCAAACTTTAATGTGCACGAGACTCATGTGGGCATCTTGTTAAAACACACATCTGATTCAGTAGGTCTGGGGTAGGGCTTGGTATTCCACATTTATGACAAGCTCTCAGGTGATGCCAATGCTGCTGGTCTGTGGACCACACTTTAGGTAGAAAGGTGTACAGAGACAGAACAGGAATCAGCAAAGCCTGAGGATTCAGGAAATAGGATTGGAGTCAAAGAGACCTGTGTTGAAATCCTAGTTCTACCCCTTCCCACTTGTATGCCCTTGGAAACATTACTTATTATCTATAAGTCTTAGTTCCTCATCTGTAAGAGGGGAATAATAGTACCTTCTTCATAGGGTTATTATGAGCATTTAAAAAAACAATGCCAGGACTTCCCTGGTGGGCCAGTGGGTAAGACTCCACGCCCCCAATGCAGGGGGCCTGGGTTCGATCTCTGGTCAGGGAACTAGATCCTGCATGCATGCTGCAACTAAGAGTCCAGACCCGGCGCAGCCTAAATAAATAAATATTTTAAAAAATCAATGCCAATCATAAATCTCAAAGTATTTAGAAATAAAAAGTCTTTTTAAGAAGCAGTATCTGACACATGATGTGTTTAATAAATGACAACTGCTTTTATCAATTGTGGTATCATTTTTACAAACGCGAGTTCTAGTCCTGACTTGCTACTGTATGATCTTAGGCAAGTCATTGGCCCCTCGGAATCTTGGTTTTCTCATCCGTCAAATGGGATAATAATTATGACCACCTCATAAGGTTATTATGAGAATTGAAACAGGGAAAAAAGTATTTAAAATGCTTAGTACAGAGGCTTGCACATAGAAAGCATTCAATAAAAGATAACTGAGATGCTGATGATTGCTACAAGCTTAGGTCCTTATCCTGACTCTGTGACTTGCTAAAAGGGAGAATTCTATGATTGTGTTTAATCTCACTGTGTTTTGGGGAGCCTGGAATGAGACATAGGAAGAGAAAGTGCTTTGGAAATGAAATCCTGTAAAAATTTAGGAAAAAGCACGGGAGTCAGAATCTGACCTGAGTTCTGGTCTGAGCTGTGATGCCACTTTACTTTGTGATCCTGGGAAAATCACTTAACTTTTTGGAGCCTCAGTTACTTCATCTGTATAGTGAAGCTAATGCCTACCTCACAGGGTTGGGAAGACTAAATGACATAATGTGTAAAGCAGTTAGTAACTTTCCTGGCACATAAGAGTACTTAATAAATGTTTTCTTTCCTCCCTGTAGTAAATACATTCAGGATTATGTATTTTTCCAAGGAAATTATGTATTTCCAAGAATGTTTTGGCTTTGTTTATGAGATTCTCTACATGTAGGTTTATTAAGGTCTATAAAACAGAATTGCTAAATGTATTCTATTTAATTATACATCAAGTATCATTCCAATGCTGAATATTTCATCAGTGGCATCCTTGGCTGTTAGGATGCAAAGCATGGGAAGGAGAAACAAAAGAAATTTAGTATAACCCCAAACAGAGGTAATCTTTGTTTACTCCAAGAAAAAGAACAAGTAGAAGGAGAAAGTAGAAGAACAAAGTTTCCAGAATTTTTTTAGAGTAACTGACCCAAAGCTTTCCAGAAGAAGCGCTGAACATTGCTTTGCTACAATTCATTTCTCATCAATAAGATTGGAAGACTGGTAATGCTTTTCCAAGTCTAAATGTTTTTGATCCTTTTTCCACTATGTTGCCTGGCATTTTGGTGGAACTCGTTTTTGGTTAATTTCTTTACCTGCCCAGCATAAGACCTTGTAACACATGTTTTTATCTTTCTGGGCTGATCCTAGAAAGAGAAAGATGGATAGCTGAAAACCTATCAACACCCTTTTCTTTGTCTATATTATCTTTTTATTTTTATTTTTTTTAAATGTATTTTTTAAAGCATTTTTATAAATTTATTTATTTATTTTTGGCTGCTTTGGGTCTTTGTCACTGTGCGCGGGCTTTCTCTAGTTGCGGCGAGCGGGGCTACTCTTGCTGTGGTGTGCGGGCTTCTCAATGCGGTGGCTCCTCTTGTTGCAGAGCACGGGGCTCTAAGTGCGTGGCCTTCAGTAGTTGTGGCTCGCGGGCTCTAGAGTGCAGGCTCAGTAGTGGTGGTGCATGGGCTTAGTTGCTCTGCTGCATGTGGGATCTTCCCGGACCAGGGATGGAACCCGTGGCCCCTGAATTGGCAGGCGGATTCTTAAACCACTGCGCCACCAGGGAAGTCCCTGTCTATATTATTTTGGTAGAGGTTTTCTGGAAAATTCTGAAACCTGAGTTCCAAAACATTTTCCAACTGGCTTAGTATGTATCTATCCACATGTGCCAAACACAATGCCTGACACAAAGAGTATGCTCAATCTATTTTAGCCAAAAGAAAATATTTCCTATCATCCTCCTGCCTATCCCCTTTCTCAGGAATCAAGCTCTGCAAGGTGGAGGTTTAATGCAGGTGAGGGTTAGGATTCTGAAGCAAAGGTGGATGCAAGGCATTCTGGTCATGAGAACATTCCCCATCCCCAAACTGTAGAGGAGAGAGGGAGCATTACCCAACAAGCTTCACATAAATCTCTAAGTGCAAAAAGGGAACCCTCTTGCACTGTTGGTGGGAATGTGAATTGATACAGCCACTATGGAAAACAGTATGGAGGTTCCTTAAAAAACTAAAAATAGAACTACCATACGACCCAGCAATCCCACTACTGGACATATACCCTGAGAAAACCATAATTCAAAAAGAGTCATGTACCACAGTGTTCACTGCAGCTCTATTTACAACAGCCAGGACATGGAAGCAACCTAAGTGTCCATCAGCAGATGAATGGGTAAAGAAGATGTGGCACATATATACAATGGAAGATTAGCCATAAAACCATAAAAAGGAATGAAACTGAGTTATTTGTAGTGAGGTGGATGGACCTAGAGACTGTCATTCAGAGTGAAGTAAGTCAGAAAGAGAAAAACAAATACCGTATGCTAAAACATATATATGGAATCTAAAAAAAAAAAAAAAAAAGGTTCTGAAGAACCTAGGGGCAAGACGGGAATAAAGATGCAGACCTCCTAGAGAATGAACACTTGAGGATACGGAGAGGGGGAAGGGTAAGCTGGGACAAAGTGAGAGCGTGGCATGGACATATATACACTACCAAACGTAAAATAGATAGCTAGTGGGAAGCAGCCACATAGCACAGGGAGATCAGCTAGGTGGTTTGTGACCACCTAGGGGGTGGGATAGGGAGGGTGGGAGGGAGGGAGACACAAGAGGGAAGAGATATGGGAACATATGTATATGTATAACTGATTCACTTTGTTATAAAGCAGAAACTAACATACCATTGTAAAGCAATTATACTCCAATAAAGATGTTAAAAAAAAAAAATCTCTAAGTGCCTGGAAAGCAGGCCTTGAACCTAGCTGAGTGACCTTCCTGCGTGTCAGTGTTTAGGGTTCCTGTCATTTTCCTGGAGCTGATTTCAGAAGCACTGATCTAGAACTTTCTCAAAATAGGGCTTAGTGATCCATTAGCAGGTTTCCAGATGACATGGACACACATATCCTGCGTAGGGAGTATGACCTTTTTTTAAGGGTGAGGAGGAATAAAGGAAAAAAATAGTATTAATTTAAAATATCATAAAAATAATTCATTTCAAATAAAATTTTCAATAGTCCCATATCTTGGCTTAAAGTTTATGATTATTTCTTAGCACTCCCCTCCCATCTTTATCCAAAATTTTATCATTTCGTTTATATCATCTTTAATTCTTACAACAACACTGGAAAGATATATATTTCTATCCCTATTTTATAGATGAGGAAATTGAGACTCAGGTTAAGTGACTTGTCTAAGTTCATCCAGCTAATAACACAGGTTCATCCAACCCCAAAGCCCTTATTCTAGCTCAACACAATTTTGCCTTCTAATGCTTTCCTTTTATATTATTTAAAGAAGGCTTTTCGTGTCTCTAAATACTCTCCATATTTCTCTCTTTTAACAGCAGCTTGATATTCCATTACACGGCTATGCCACAGTTAGTCATTCACTCCCTATTCTTGGGCATTTAGGTTGCTTCAGGTTTTTCACTGTTATAAACATTTTTTGGTGTGTTGTTGCCTGTTTTCTTCTTTTGAATTATTTCCCAGGATAATTCCCAGGAGGGTTTTACTGGGTGAAAGGGTACAGACATTTATATGGCTCTAGCTATATATTACTGAATTGTGCTATGTCATTGTATCTTGAAAGAGAGTACTGTCTTCTTTCACCAGCACCCTGTGAGAGGTTTAAGGCACGCCTGGAAGATTCACCAGTGAAAACAGCCCTTTGTCCCTCTATCTGCTTGGATATGCCCCAAGGCCATATGAGACTCTCTGAAAATGATTTATAACACAAGCATGCACGCTCCAGAATAAGATCTCACATGGGATAGTGTGATTCCCCCTTCCCAGGAAAGGTTTCCTTGATTAAGTTGTCTTTTTCTCTTTGCAGTCACAAGATCAGCAGAAGGTTTTTCAAGCAACTGACATTTCCCTCTTGATTCAGACAGACTGAAGCTCTCCATTCCTGGGTCGGGAAGAGGTGCAGTAGCTATTAAAAACGAAGCATAGACTTCAACTTATGGTTTGCTATTCCGAACTAGGTGCAAAGGGTCAGGAAATAACAACAAGGAAAGGAAGCCCCAATAGTCAGAGCTGAAAAAGGTTTTACTTCCTCCTGTCAGGAGGAAGTAAAATTGAGGAAAAGTTATACTAGAATAAGAAGCTCTGTTCCAACTGGTGGAAGGTAATTTTGAGATATACATTAATATCTCTGAATCTTAGTTATCTTACATGGCAAGAGTACCATTGGAGGGTATTGAAAGGTTTAGACTGAAATTATATGACATAATAGGCACTCAATCCCAAAGTAACAGTGCAGTAGGCATTGTGGGAAAAGTGTAGACATTGAAGTCAAACAAAACTGGTTTGGCTAGCTCTTTCTAGCCAGGTGACATGGGGCAAATTTTTAATCCTCTTCGAGCCTCAGTTTCCTTTACTGTAAAATGGAGATTATGCTACTTATCTACAAAGTTTGTTTTACAGACTAAGTGGGAGTGTGTTCCAAACATATAGTAAGTGCTTGATAAAAAAGGAGCTATTACTAATTCACAAATCTCTCAATAAATGTGATCAACCAAGTCTTCCCCTACATCTGTGGTTCTCAAACTTAGTGAGCATAAGAACCACCTAGGATACTTGTTTCAAGTGCAGATTTTCAAGCTCCACCCCTGGAAATGGGGCTCAGGAATTGGCATGTGTAACTAAATTCCAAGGTGATTTATGTTGTCGCTAGTCCATGAACCAAACTTTGAGAAACACTGCTCTATGGTCTCAGGGAATAAAAAGAAAGAAGAAGTTTTTCCCATCATTAATGTGCCATAAAAATTCTATAACATGCAGATGTAAAATTAAAGAGATTCAAATAGAGCGATTCTATATTCAAGATGATTTATATAGTTCTTACCTACTTAAAGGCTTCAGAATCATTCTAAAGTGACATTTTATCCTTTTAACACTCGTGATATGGATGAATGTGCATAACACTCTTCCTTGGAGTCATCTTAATCCCTCACAGAGATCTCTCTCTCTCTGGACTGTGGTACTTATCTCCCCCTTGGAGTATTGACAGACATTAACACTTCAATCTTATGTTGTTGTTTTACATTTCATTTGTGTCTCATTTCCGCAACTGGACTTTAAGTCCAAAGGCAGGGACCAATGTCTTTTTTGTTCTCTATCTTCCACAAGCATCTTGTAAAGCCTTTGTAAATGATATTTATTTCATAAATATATTTGAATAAATGGAGATACATCTAACTGTAGTTTAATACTCATTGATAAATTCTTTACCACACGAGTGGCTCAAAATTACACTTGTGAAAGGACTATTAGGCTATTAGGCTTTTAGTTTTAGAGTCAGACAGAGCAGTGTGTAGCTCTCAGGCCTATGAAAGTGCTATAATGTCTCTGAGCCTGTTTTCTCATTTGTAGAGTGAATAACCCTTACCTTGCAGATTTGACATGGGGATTAAGAGAGTGTTCACAAGGTTCCTAGCAAAATGCCTAACACCTATGGTTCTCTTTAAACACCTATAGTTCTCTGTGCTTGCTCTTATTATTATATTTAAAAGTACCACATAGAATAATAGATGGAACTGCCATAGATATTTATCTTCAGATGTAAAATAATAAACAACTGATTCTCTCTGAGCAAAGCTGATATTCTCTCTTCTTTTTTTCTGAGTTTTTAAGGTCTAGCATTTTCAGCTTTAAGTAACAGACTGTCCAGAGGTTTGTATGGATTCCCTATGGAGATGGGAAAGGACACAAAGCAGCCATTTTACCAGTCCCAGGCTCTCACAGAGAGCAGTACAATCAGGGTTTAAGTTTATGCTTCACAAACCTCCTCTGTTCATGGCCATGATGCTTGTGACTTTTCTCCCATTACTAAGAAGTAACAAGCATGCTTCCCTGGTGGCGCAGTGGTTGAGAATCCGCCTGCCGATGCAGCGGACACGGGTTCGTGCCCTGGTCCGGGAAGATGCCACATGCCGCAGAGCGGCTAGGCCCGTGAGCCATGGCCACTGAGCCTGCGCGTCCAGAGCCTGTGCTCCGCCACGGGAGAGGCCACAACAGTGAGAGGCCCGCGGATCGCAAAAAAAAAAAAAAAAAAAAAGTAACAAGCACCCAGAATGAAGAATATGCATCCTACCTGAAATGAGAAGCAGGAACTTCCCTATTTTTGTATTACGGATAGGAGATTCACTGCTCCAAGGAAAGAGTCAAATTTGGATTTCCCATGCAAGTCTTAGGAAAGCTGCTAGAAAAATGTTTACAAAAGTGGCAATCTGGGTTTGTTTACTCCTTTATAGCATTGCTAGTTAGGTATCAGAGAGTCTACGCTATGGAGGAAATAATATATATTATTTCTCAACAAAAATAGTAACTACAGTTTTATACCTGAAGGCAAAATTGAAACAAATAGCTAAGAATAAAGTGGATAGTGGTTAAATAAACTATGATACATTCACTTGATAGGATGGTAAACAATCATTTACAATGTTTACCAAGACATATGGAAATATGTCTAAGTAACAGCATATGGAATAACATGGAAACATATAATAACATTGGAAAATGCTTCTGAGTACATTTTAAGTAAAAAACGGTAAAATCTAGTTTAGACTCAAGAGCTTTCTCCAACTCACGAGTGATGCAGAGCCTTTCCAGTCCTGCCTGCCTCTTACAATAGCCAATAAAAAGCCTGTACTTAGGTGGTGGGATTGTGACATCAGCAACAATCCAGCCAATCTCCCTGAAGATTATTTGCGTAGTTTACACCTCCTAATCCAACGGAACCCAGTTTCTTTTAGGGAGAGCATTGAGTGGAAATGGAAATCTCCAAAAGAAAGGGGAGAAAATTACATTAACAAATGAATACTTGTAATGATGTTGGTATCAAAATACAGTGATCAAAATTATTATATCTGGCTTCTCAAGAGAACTTTTACTTTCTAAGCAAAGCACTCTAGTTAGTATGTTAAATTTTAAAATAGCTCTCTGACAACCCATTTGATGTTTAAATTTTTTTTAAAGAATTCCTGCAGGTAGGATAATTAATTATCCTTGGATAGCCTACAAGCCTCTTGCTATTGGAAAAAGAGAAGGCTTTTATTTCTTAGAGTTAATTGCTCTTACAAAAAGAAAAAAAATCTACTTTATGCTTACCTGTTGATCTTGGCACCTTATCTTCTACAATTAAAGCTGCATCAGTTTTTTGAGGTAAATGAAGTGGCTGTCGACAAGGATAACAGGATTCCATAACCCTAATCTTTATCCTCCTTGTTTATACACTTACTGGTTTAGCAAATTTGATATTAGCAGGATTGCCCCCTTCCATTAGCCTAACTGGGATTTCCTTTCACAAAAAGCATTAAACTTAGTGGGATAATCCCGCCTTTCTCATGTGGCAGACAGTGGGCTTGGACAAGTTTGTTAATTATTTTTGTTTCATTCAGGTTTACTGAGCACATACCATGTGTCAAGTGTTTTCGCATGCATTTTCTAATTTAATCCTTAAAATAACCATGTGAGGATAGATATTATTAGCCCCTGTTTACAGATGAGAAACCCAAAGATGAGAGAGGTTAAGTGATTTGGTTGCTCACGAACACACCGGGAGTAACGGAACCAGAATTCTTACATGTATTTTCTAACACCAAGACCAGTGTCCTTCCCACTACACCATGTTATTTATTTATAATTAACTAGTGGTGCCAAAGCAAAATGGAAAATGCTACTCCTACATACTGAATATAATCTCTTGTATTGTAAACCTGTAAATTTTTGTCTTATCTTGAATGTCAAACTATAGTATGTGCCTATATTTTCCCAAGAAACCTAGAATGATAGAATGATTTAATCCTTTAAACAAAATTTCAGTCAAAGTATTTTCAAGTTCTCTTTATCTTAGGTACTCAATCATCGACTATGACTAATGAAAATTTGTCATCAGCTTCAAACTGGTGGTTGCAGGTCACACAGCTCTCTACACAACTTCTCACCCAAACTTCTTTGGCAGTAGCATATTTGTTCTATAATATGACACTCACTGAAAGTCAGAAATGGGTGAGACACATTTGAACTCCCAAGGATAGAACCACTGGAGTGGAATGTTCAACTTTTTGAAGCGGGATGACATCTTTGTTTAAAGCCATGGCCCTCACTCTGTGCCAGGCAATGTCTAAGTGCTTTACATATATTACCCAACACTCTGTAAGGTTAGTATCCCCACTTCTGAAAGAGGAAACTGGGGCTTAAAGAGGTTAGACAACTTGCCTCCAATCGTATGGTCAGTGGAGAGCAGAGCCAGGATTTGTCCCCAAGCAGTCTGGCCACAGAGTCTGAACTCTTAACAGAGCTCTTAACAGAGCTCAACGCTGCACAACGCTGCCTCTCCAAAATGGAAAGTAAAGTATTGGCTGATTTCATAAAACCCACCACTTTTTTGTTGACCTGCTAAATACGGCCACAAACAGGAAATCTGTCCATCATGCTATGGGTACATGAAAATATTATAAACATCAAACTCAAGGTCAGCTTCAACCTAGTATGGAAATGAGACATAATTCAAAATGATTATGGTCTCTGCTCCCTTAAAGCTTCACACCGACTGCCTCCACTTTTCTTCAGCCTAGAGTCAGGTCATGAACATGTGTCCACATGTGCTCACCATTTGCCACCCAGGGTCTGTAGGGCCCCTGCACTTCACTGGCGCGAGTCAGACAGGGGGCAGTAGACGCTGTCTGACATCTCGCACTGAGGTCATCTGCCCCCATTGGTTCTGTCTACTCCTGCCACCCCGACTTCAAAGGAACATTCTGCCTTTCCCTCACCATTGAAAATGCTAAAGGCTTGTGGTCTTGTGTTTCCACATTGTGCCTGATACTGTGTAGTGGAGGTGGGGGTGGTTCTACTTTTCCAGCCCATCCTAAATTCCTGTTTTCTAGAAATGGAGCTGCCTTGTTTAGAAAGTAGCTGCTAGACTGAAGTAAAATCTTAACAACTTAGGCTCTTCTAGGACACACATTAAAATGAGTGGGAAAAAGAACAGAGTCAGGAGACTCGCAGACTAGAAGGACTGAAGTGAGGCCAGAATGGTATGATGGGTGTGAAAGAGACTGGGAAACTGTGAAACACTTTAGAGATCACTGTGACTCACTGACTGAGTGGCCCCTTCTCTACAGTCTAGGCCGGTGCTTCTCAAACGTTAGCTTGCATCAGAATTTCCTGGAGGACTTGTTAAAACAGATTTGGGGGTCCACTATTTTTGATTCAGTAGGTCTGGATGGTGTCCAGTAATTTGCATTTCTATCAAGTTTCCAGGTGATGGCTGATGCTGCTGGTCCCAGGACCCTACTTTGAGAACTGTTCGTCTAGGTTGCTGGGTGGACAAAAACCATGGTATCCACAGTAAGCACAGAGTAGGCCCTCATATGGGGTTGTTATTATTACTAGGCTGAATATCTTGGTAACCCCAGTATTTGCTCTCTTGTGCCTCCAGATTAGTCAGCGCAGTTAGGCTGAGATTTATGGGAAAAAGAGATTGCATTCCTTTCCTCTTTTCCATGTCTCAACCTCCTGCCATAAATACCCCTTCTTATTTAAAAGCTGCTTCACAGTTTGCAAAAAACTCTCATACGTTATTGTGTTCAAAAATAAAATAGTTTCTCATTTCTGAGCATAAAGATGAGACTCATGAGATAGTTTACTTAAAGTGGGGGGAAGGGAAGGGGCGATGGGGCAGAACACCCGCTTTCTTCTCCTTGCATTCGCAGCTCTGAATGTAGGCATTGGTAGGTGTTTCAGGTCAAGTGTTGGAGGGGATCCGCGTCTTCCTCATTGAAGAGCTGTTATAATGTGCAAAGTTAGAGCAAAAAAGCAGCGATGATAAGCATCCCTATTCGTCTCCTCCCCGCCAAATAAAATGAGTGGGTGGGGGGAACCCCGACAGAGTCTTTCCTGGAAGACTCACGCATCTGAGTGAGTTTTAGCAGATTCTCACGCATCTGCTAAAACCGCGTTCCATTGGCCAGCCGCCCCCAGTCTCTACTCCGCAGCCCGCTCTCTGCAATGCTGAAACGCAGCAGCCTTGCCCTCCAGACCTCTCCTGGGGGATCGCACGATGCAACCAACCCTAAAAACGTGGCCGCGCGACACCCCCTCAGCCCTCCGGGCTTCCCATTGGCCCGTTGCCGTAGTCACTCCCTCCTTGCCTCGCCTTCCCCCTCCCGGGCCGAGGCGCTGGGCGGGGTAGGTTGCGCGCTCGCCGCTGGCTCTGGCGGCGGTCGGGGCTTTGCTGCAGGCGGCGCGGAGGGCGGGGAGTGGCTCGCTCTCTCTCGCGCGCGCGCGCGCGCGGGGGAGGGGCGGGGCGCGGCGAGCTGCGGGCTCCGCTGCCTGCCAGTGTGGGGCGGGGGCCCGCGGCAGGGCTGGGGGCAGCAGTCGGCGCCGAGGGCTGCCGACGAGGACCTGCCCGGCCGGCCGCGCCATGCCTGCCGCGCCCAGCAGCCCGGCCCGCCGGGAGGGATGCGCTGTGCCGCCCAGCTCCCCTCCGCCCGGCCCTTGCCCTGAAGCAGAAAGTTTGGGGGCTGGGGGCTATTTTCTCCCGCTCCAATGACTGCCCAAGGACTCCTGCTGCCCAGCCTCGATTGTGACCTGTCTCCGCTCCCCAGGTCGTAATGAACTATTCCAAGCTGTAACCAAGGCTCCCACTCCTCTCCCCTCTCTCACCCTCCTTTATAAAGGTTTATTTTTTTAATTCAAGAAATTGTGATCCTCCGACTCCCCTCCTCGTTAATAATTTAGACCCCGAGCCTCGTTTCTGAGTGTAAGAGGGGGTGCGGTCTCCCCCAAGAAGGCGCGCTGGAAGGACAGATTCCCCTTGCCGACCCACATACACCATGAAGAGGTGCAAATCGGACGAGCTGCAGCAACAACAGGGTGAGGAGGATGGAGCTGGGCTGGAAGATGCAGCTTGCCACCTGCCGGGCGCGGACCTCCGGCCTGGGGAGGCCACGGGTGCTAACTCTGCTGGCTGGCCAACTTCGGATGCGGGCGCTGCCGCGGCGCCCAACCCGGGTCCCCGAAGCAAGCCTCCCGATTTAAAGGTGAGCGCAGACCCTCCCCTTACGAGTCCAGCCGGCGACTTAGCTTTCCCCGCCTCACGCAGAAGTGCTTTAACAGGATAAAAGTGATGGAGAAACCAGATAAAGGTCAGAGAGAATGAGCAGATGTTGGGCCAGACCCTGTGCTGGACGTCAGGTACCATTTGTGCCTCTGTCTTTCAGCTTATTTCGGGCCTCTATGTTTGTTCCTCATTATTCAGCAGACGTTCTAGTGACTTACGCATCCGAGATTGTTTGAATAATGTGTGTGAAGTACTATTAGCAGACAAAGGGCTGGAGAAATCCAAGATGCTAACTAAAAAGTTGACATCACTTTCCCTCCTGTAAAATGGCAGCGGAAGAAAATTACAGCGTGGGAGCCCTAGCAAAAGACCGTTAGTTTCCTTTGCTGAATTAGTTTCCTCCTTTAGGGACCTTCCTGGAGTGAAGCTCAGTTTGTCCATCTGTGAAAGGGGAGTGTGGGTTTCTTGCCGTTAGGTGGAGCCAGAGGTTAAGCTAGTGCTTGGAGATCCCTGCCGGCTTGCTAAACCAACCCCAGGGTGGAGAACTGACAGGTGGCTGCTTAGTGCTTAGGCTGGTTTGGGGCCTCGGTTCAAGTTGCACACACGCAGAGCCGGCATTTGGAACCAGGATCCGAAAGAGGCGATTGCATGCAGCTGAGAGTCCTTTATTTTCCAGCCCGAGGTTGCCGAGACAATTATTGAGCTGTATTGGATGTCTCTATATTAATTAAAACAGCAGCTGTGATAAATAATGCACCTTTGCTGGAGCTGCCACAGGGACTGCAAGCTCAGGCTTCTCAAGCCAGCTCAACCACAGGGCTGAGAGAGATGTCAGCCCAAGGAAGGAACTTAGATGCATCAGAGATTGATGCCTGGGGGACATTTTCTCCAGAGGGGGTGCAAGGTCTTAGCTAGGGGAGCAAAAGGACTCCGTTATGTTAAATAAAGCCTGTATCCTATGGCAGCCGCCACTAAGGAGCTCACCAGAATAAACCAATGACATTCCTCGTTTGGCCTGAGCGGCAGAGAGTCAGGAAGTTAGAGCGCAGGTGAGTGTGCTCTTACCTGTGTGTTACCTGTCTGTGTTTCTTGGGGAGGGGTGAGAAGGTGACTGCTACCTCCATGTGTGTACTTTAAAAATTTGTGGTAGTTATTCGAATGTGACCTCTGGTTTTGCTGCTGTCCTTTTCAGAGTTTTGGGGCTAGCCTTATGTCTAAGATGAGCTCCACTGGGTAGGCTTTGCACAGGAAGTCCTTGATACCTGGCACACCTGCCACTTCTGAGCCCACCCTGTGTGGTCAGGAGGTGTGGTTCCTATTTTGACTGAGATGGTGAAGGAAAAGAGCTGCTCTTAATGCTGATGTGGGGAGGGGGCCAGCCTTCTGCTGCAGACTTCATCTTCATTCTGGGCCGATCCAGATGGGTCTGGCCAGCAAACCCTGATTCCTTGACCAGGTGGGATTCTCACGCTGCGTCCATGAGCAGCAGCCTTGGAAACTCCCCCACTCTTCAGCTCAGGCAGCAGTGGAAACGGCCAGCTCCATTCATTCCCCCAGCTGCCTTCGTGAGGGAAGGTGGACTGGTTGTGGTGTGGGGCTGCAGTGTCTTTGTCTCTGTAGATAAAGCTGCTTAAAGAAGCTCGTTCATCTCCACCCTCTTATTCTCTCTCTTTTTTTTTTTGGACACTCTCATTCTGGTTGGGGCAGATATAGCAACAACTCTACACTTGATGTTAAATGCTGACTTTCTCTGAACCAAAATTGAGATCAGGTGTGAGAAAAGACGTTGTCCTTCCAAGTTATCCTCCACCCCCACCAGAAAGCATATCACCGAGGTGACCACCGCATGTGGACCCAGGCTGGCAGCCCAGAGAAAACCTAGCTGCTGCCTGCTCAGTGGGAGCACAGGGAGACAATCAGGGCCTTTTCCTGTTTATCTCTGTCTGCTTTATCACGTGTTTACAGCATAGGGACTTCAGAACCAGGCATGAACTTGGGGGCTATCACAATTTGATTTGCTCTGTGATCTCTGGCACATCACTCAACTTTTCTGAGCCTTTTTCTGGGGGAAAGGGACCAGAAATATTGAAGTGTGTCCAAACTTGTTTACCAGTGCTGGCACAGTTTTCCAATGATGGAAAAATTCCATCTTTGGCTCTAGCACTGGGTAGAAGCTAACTTGTTTTAGATTTGATGGTGGTACCAGAACGGGGTAAGTTTGATTTTTAACACCCCGCTGTCTCATACCTGTGTTTGGCCTGGAGCAGCCAGCAGTTCTGGCTTGCTTTTGTTTTCATTTTAAACTTTGGAGATAGGAACTTTTGGTCCCTTAAGTCCCACTACTGTTTTCTTGTGACAGCTCCAGGCATTGTGATGGATTAGTGCAATGGAGGAAATCATCTTGAGGAAGGGGGAAAAAAAAAAAGGCTTTGTGTGAAGCACCTCCGTGGAAGTTGTGTGAAGGGAGAGGAGAGAATTTTGGTCTGAATGTGCCCTGGCTAGTGGCAGCCAGAGCTTTCAGGGACTCCCGTGGTCTCCCTCCATGGTCCTTCAGTGTTGTGGAGAACTGCACTGTAAATTTCTCCTATGGTGGCCCGGGATCCGTGATTATGGAGTGGGGAGGACCAGTGAAAAGAAGGAAAAATAATTAAGCAGCAATCTTAAAGGAGCAATCATAAAACTGTAACTGAAAAATAGCCTGAAAATGGACATTGCTCCACAGGCAGTTTATGCAGGTACTTTGGGGGCCTTGTCAGCTACTCCACACATTTGATGTGACCTTCAGGGGCGATCTCAGCAGATGCTCCTGCAACAGGAGCCCAACAATTCAGAGTCACATTCCCCTGCCCCCCTGTGGCTTGGATTCCTGTTGAACCACTTGAGTTCAAGTCTTGATTCATTTGTGATCATTATCCAGTCCTTTGCTGCTGCCAGGTTCCTTGCTAGTTGGGAGGAGATGCTAGATTGCTGGTCACAGAGAGTGTCGGCTGACCCAAAGTACACCAAGATTTTCCGGCAAGTAAATGCAGTGCTAGTGAGAGTGGGAGTGGGGGGAGCTCAGGGGAAAACTGCAGAAAGGGACACGGAGCACACATTCCTGTTAAAAATACAGCATGTGGTAGATGTTGCTGAGGCCTGGGATGACTGGCTAAGCACGAGAGTCAGCTGGCTCTGTCTTGATGCCTTTTAGAAGCCCGAGGGCAGGGAGGGAAATCGCAGACCTCTCCACCTCTCCCCAGCCTTTCCTGAAAGGAAGGCTCTGGGTTTGCTGGCTGGAGGCCTTCCCCTAGACTTCCCCTGAGGTTCTCTTTCCCCTCACGGAAGCCCCTGCAAACAATTTCTCCAGGGATTTCTGAACTGTACTAATATTTTTTCCTGGAAGAATAAGGGGGTGCTCTGAATTGCACCATTCCAGTCCTGGTTTGAAGTGCTTTTTTAAAAAAAATTTATGTATTTATTTATTTTTGGCTGCATTGGGTCTTCGTTGCTGCGCTCGGGCTTTCTCTAGTTGCGGTGAGCGGGGGCTACTCTTCATTTTGGTGTGCGGGCTTCTCATTGTGGTGGCTCCTCTTGTTGCGGAGCATGGGCTCTAGTCACGCGGGCTTCAGTAGTTGTGGCACACGGGCTCAGTAGTTGTGGCTCTGGGGCTCTAGAACGCAGGCTCAGTAGTTGTAGCACACGGGCTTAGTTGCTCCGCGGCATGTGGGATCTTCCCAGATCAGGGCTTGAACCTGTGTTACCTGCATTTGCAGGCGGATTCTTAACCACTGCACCACCAGGGAAGCCCCTCGAAGTGCTTTTGACTCAGGACTCATTTGGGTTCTTTCATCCACACCATTCACTGGTCTTCCTGTCTGCTCAGAGTGAAGAGCGATTAGAAACCAAAGAGCTGAGGGAAAGTCGCAACTGAATCCTATATGATTCTTCTTGCTGGCTCACAGCCTGTGCTGATCACAGGTGCGTCACCTGTGCCCGATGCCCCTTGTTCATAGAGAGCGGTCCAGTAGAGAGCCTGCTGGCAAAGGGTTCATGGGTTAACAGATACTGATGCCTTCAGTGGGGAAGGTTTTAAATTGTGAAACACGACATGCATATAAAAGTGTCTGAAAACATATGTACCCCTTAAATTACAATGGCAAAACAGACACCGCATCTACCTACCACCCAAATTAAGAGAGAGAACATTGACATTCCCAAGAAGCCCCTGCTTATTTTTCTCTTCTTTTATTTATTTATTTTTAAGGTCCAGGGTTTTAGTAAAATTCATGGGCCTCAGTTTCTCCACTTTTTCAATGGAGAAGACAGGTGACTTCATGGGAATGTGGGCAGGATGGAGGGTTGTGTGTGCTCTGGGACCGTGGGGAAGGGTTCCGATGGTGGGGCAGGGCTCTATGTGGCCTTGCTGGGTCATGAGGCCCCCAGCTCTCCTTCAGAAGTGATATGTTCAGGTGTGAAGATTCCCACGATCTCAGGTGGGAGCAGGACCCCTGGGAGAGGTTTCATCAGGGGAGGTAGGATTGCGGTAGACCTAAGCACAAGGAAATGGGAAATCAGTTCTTTGGCAGCAGGCATTGCCTCTGCCTCCAAGCAAACAGGGTGAAACACTTGCAAGAAAGTCATCCGTCCGGGCTTCCCTGGTGGCTCAGTGGTTGAGAGTCCGCCTGCCGATGCAGGGGACGCGGGTTCGTGCCCCTGTCCAGGAGAGGCCACAGCAGTGAGAGGCCCACGTACCGCAAAAAAAAAAGAAAGTCATCCGTTGAAGCACATGTAAGTTTGAGGGTGCTTCGAGCATCACTGATGGAATCAGAAACATATGGAGTTCATCAGAAGAGGTGCACTTAGAGCAAGTTTTAAACGGTGGAAACGTTAATTACCAAAGAAGAGGAGGGCACTTTCTAAGTGGGGGAAGTGAAAGGGCAAGTGCCTTGTCCCTTGTAAGGCCAGTGCCTGCTTTTGACTGGACAGCAGTTCCCCAGCCCTGTAAATAGTCAGGGACAGTGGAGGGTGGTGAAGAATGCAGAGGGTGCCTGTTTTTGTCCCACCTGGACCTATTGTGAGGAGGGCAGAGGGTCCTAAGGTCTGGGGTTGCCCCTCTCCTACCCCATCTGCCATCAGGAATTTTCAGAGCAGCCCTGGATGTGGGCTTGGGAGGAATTGGTGGCCGATGGGAAAGCATGTGGTGAATGAAGCTGTCTGTTCTCCTGCCACATATTGGGTTCTAGATGAATTCCCAGGTACCCTTGTTCCAGTGGGAACTGTCGTGCAGGCTCAGCATTTACAGAATGTGCTGCTTTTTGTGTATTTAATTGTCTTACCTGACAATCCCATTAACAAGAATCTCTCCGTCAACACGGAATTGAAACATTTGATAGGACCTGAATTTGGGGTTGAAGTTTTAAAAAAGTGTGGGTGTCAGGAGCTGGGGGAAAGATATCTCAGGTGGCTTCTCAGAGGTGGTCTTCGAGGCCAACTCAAAATTCATGCCTATTTTCATCTCTCCTCTAAGAAAGACGTCTCGCTTTGAAATGCTCATGGTTGAGGAGGGTGCATTCTTTTTTTTTTTTTTTTTTTTTTTATGGTATGCAGGCCTCTCGCTGTTGTGGCCTCTCCCGTTGTGGAGCACAGGCTCCGGACGCCCAGGCTCAACGGCCATGGCTCACGGGCCCAGCCGCTCCGCAGCATGTGGGATCTTCCCGGACCGGGTCACAAACCCGTTTCCCCTGCATCGGCAGGCGGATTCTCAACCACTGCGCCACCAGGGAAGCCCAAGGAGGGTGCATTCTTAGAATGAGGCCATACTGGACAGGGTCCACCTTTATCAGCCAAACACTTAAGCCTCTCTCCATGTTGAAAAGTTAAAACAAAGCTGTTGAGGGATCTCAGTTATGTTTTGTGATTGTGTGAGAAAGACAACATTTGACTTTTCAAACCAAATGGCTAAAGGCTTCCTTATTCCAGCCAAGCTGGCTGAATGATGTCCACCTGGAAAACAAAGCTGGCTGTGAGAACATTAAGCTTTGACCTAAGCCATTTGTGAGGACGGTAAACACATTCAGCCTCCTGGGTCTGTGCTCATCTTTTTCCAGGCAATTATCAAGATGATAGACTGAGACGAGGTTTCAACTGCAGCAGGAGGGATCTGGGTTAGACACAGAGAACTGTGCAAATGAGCACTTTAAATCTTTGGGAAAGATAGTTGTCTAAGGATTAAATCGCTTTTTTAAGATGGTCTTGTAGATGAGCATAGTTTCCACTCAGAAAATAGTTAAGTAGCAATGGCCATGTTTGTGTTAAGATCTCTCCCCATACTATTGGGATCACAAAGATAATAGATGATATGGCTCCTGCCCTCCATTTGCTCATGGAGGATTCCATCCAGAAGAAGGTGAAAAGTTGGATAACAGTTTGACAGAGCCGTGTCACAAGGCAGAACATGATTAATTGCGAGATGAGTGGTGCAGATGACAAGCTCTCTGGAGTTCAGAGCAGGGTGGTGAGGTCACTTTAGATCGGCATGGTCAGACAGGGCTGTATGGAGCGGGGAGCAGTGAACGGGGTGTAGGATAAGAGGCAGAGAGAGGGCACACCGTGAAGATAACTTTAATCAGAATCTTTTGGGACTTCCCTGGTGGTCCAGTGGTTAAGACTTCACCTTCCAGTGCTGGGGGTGTGGGTTCAATCCCTGGTCGGGGAGCTAAGATCCCACATGCCTCGTGGCCAAAAAAACCAAAACATAAAACGGAAGCAATACTGTAACAAATTCAATAAAGACTTTAAAAATGGTCCACATCAAAAAAAAATCATTTAAAAAAAAAGAATCTTTTATGCTGATAAATGTTGAGCCAATTCTGCCTTAAGATCCGCTGCATGAGGTCACCTTGCCTGACTTGCACTGGCTCAGGCAGAATTCTCTGAGCAATAAAGGAATGAGGAATTAGAATAAAATTGAGAATGGGGAAATCACTTGCCCCTGAGTTGAGATCTGTTTGTTTAATGTCAGCTGGGATGCTGGGGAAGAAAAAAAATGCTTCCAAAAATCTTTCATCACTGTGTTTCTAAGAGAAACAGTTGCAGCCGCTCAGTCTTCATCATTGTTGCCGTCAGCGCCAAACCTGGGGTGGCAGTTCCTCTCCCGCTCCAACCCCAGGCTCCCCACCCAAGGCCTCTTAAGGGCAATTGAAGACTTCTGCAATCCACTTTGTATCTCAAGAGTAGGACTCTGTGGATTTTTTACAGCGATTAGCTCTCTAATGCTGGCCCTGTTTCCATAGAGACCCTATAAATAGAGGAACGTTGGCGACCTAGGCTTGCTAAGGCTCACAGTAACCCAATCACCCCCTGAACCCTCCCAGCTGGACCTGTGGTGCGGCAGAGGGAGTTTCAAACCCAGGCAGGAGGAGGGGATGTGCAGTCAGCTGCCAGGTGGGATAATTAACTCTAGGTTAGTGTCACTTTTTTTGTGTGTGTGTATGTGTGTACGCGGGCCTCTCACTCTTGTGGCCTCTCCCGTTGCGCAGCACAGGCTCCGGACGCACAGCCTCAGCAGCCATGGCCCACGGGCCTAGCCGCTCCGCAGCATGTGGGATCTTCCCGGACCGGGGCATGAACACGTGTCCCCTGCATCGGCAGGCGGACTCTCAACCACTGCGCCACCAGGGAAGTCCATAGTGTCACTTTTAAAGATCCTTTCAGCTCTAATGGGAGTTGTTAAGAACACAGGGACTTGGAGGAATTCGAAGCTGCTTTTGGCTATTTTTAACCAGATGGTGCCAAAGTCACTGCACCCCGAAGCATTTTACTTTTGACCTCATGCAGCTGTGTTTGCAGCTTTTGGAGCAGACTTCCCCTTTGGGGGACCCACACCCAGGGAGGAAAGGGGATGAAGCCTAACTGTTCAGAGACCACAGCCTTCTCAGGAAGGATGTTTCGGAAACCATCTAGTCTGCCCTTTCTTCCTGAGACGATGATGGCACTCCAAGGAGACGGCGCCCTTTCTACCCTTAAAGAGAGTTCAGGGAAAGACAGCAAACTTCTCTCATTTACCTCCCTAGGTACAGGCACCTGGCCCCAGGATGCTCTCCATTCTGCCTTGCTTCTGGCCTCTGGGCAGTTCTGGGACAGTCCTTGCTTGTTCTCATGGATCAGGAGAGCTGTTTGTGTCCCATCTCTAGCTCTGAAACATCTCAGCTCTCTTTTCCTAATAAATACATGGCTTCGTTTGGCCACCAAAATGGTTTCTGGCAGCTGGGGAAAAGCAATAGTCAATGTGGAGAAGCAAGTGACATTTAGTAGCTGGAACCTGTTAGTCAGAGCAGGTGGTGCTTTCTGCCGCGTTGGTGGCTGAGTTCCCTCAAGCTAGTCACCATGGTTTTCCTCATTTCCAAAACTTGTGGCTGGTTATGTGTATGTGCTGGTTCCTTTTTTATTTTTTTTGAACACTTACTTACCGAGTTATGTCAAAACTCCTTAACTCTCTCCTCTCTGACACCCACATGCAGAAACAGCTCAGCCCATGTGTTACCCTGCTTTCTTGCCTTGCACCTTATAAGTGAGGAAAAACCCCTGCCTTTGGAGCCATCTCTCTCCTCCCATTATTCTTTGTCTTCTTTTTTGTTCTTTTCCCTCACCTCTACCATAGACTTTAGCAGACTCCTCAGCGCTGCTGGGGCAAAGGTCCTGGGGTCACCCTGGCTTTCCTTTACCTGCAGAATAGATGGGAAGGTGGGAAAGGAAGACCCACACTGGTTACAGGTCTTGCCCCAGTCCTACAATGTGGCACGGGAAGATTCACCGCTGCAGTTCAGGGGGCGGAACCCCCCCCGTGGCCCAGGCATTTTTGTTTTGTTTTGATCCAGCCTGTGATACTGTTCTGGGACACATGTAAATACTGTATCTGCTTTAGTCTCGGAATCAGTGTGTGAGCCAGTGAAGGTAACTTAGACTAGAAGTTGGAGGTTCTTCTGTGTAACTGCGATGAGCCCCTTAACTGTGCTGTGCTTCAGTTTCTTCATCTGCAAAATGGAGACACTGATGCTCTGTGACATCCTGCCTCCTGGAGTTAGGCTAGCGTCAGGTTAGAGTGACAGCATACATTGGAAAGCACTTTGAAAAATGCTGTTGTATGATATTCAAAGTAATTTGACCAAGGATTTTAGGATTCAATGCAGTATAGCAGACAGTGGTGGCTGCTGTCCCCAGCACCTGCCCCCTTCTCCTGAGGCTCAGGGAGAGGAAATGCCTTGGGACTCTGGTGCTGTCTTTTGAAGGGAACCCTGTATCTGAGTGGATGTGGAAGAGGGGCCTCAGTGTTGGAGAAACTAGGCTAGGAGTGGTGGGGAGAGGAGAAGGAGGCTTGGAATAGAATGCTAGAAAGACAATTTGTAATATGTAATGTGACTGTTTGGCAGAAGTTGCTGGGCAAATGCCAGAGCCAGCTGGCCCCATCTACGATGCCTGGAGGATGGTCTGCTATCAGCTTGGGCCCAACGAGGAGGAGGGTGTCCTGGCCTGTCCCTGGTCCAGAGGCTGCAGGATCTGGCCATTTCCAAGTCTGGCGGAGTGCACTCCTCCGTCCGGCCTGCCTTGGACGTGGTGGTTTTACCCTGAGCAGACTCTGCCTCAGGCTGGCCCTGAGGAGATGGTAGCTCCCATCGGGAGACCTGGCACTGTGAAACCTAGCGTCTGCGGGGCTGCCCCAGGATTAAATTCTTTTTTTTTTTTTGCGGTCCTTGGGCCTCTCACTGTCGTGGCCTCTCCCGTTGCGGAGCACAGGCTCCGGATGCGCAGGCTCAGCGGCCATGGCTCACTGGCCCGGCCGCTCCGCGGCATGTGGGATCTTCCCAGACCGGGGCACGAACCCGTGTCGCCTGCATCGGCAGGCGGACTCTCAACCACTGCGCCACCAGGGAAGCCCGGATTAAATTCTTGAGAAGGAGTAATGGTCACCTTAATTTCCTCACCTAAAAATGGAAATGTTGCTGCTGTTGCTTTTATTAGTTTCTTGGAAAATCAAGTGAGAGAATGCAGGAGAAAGGGCATATTGAAAACTATAAGCCGTTAGTTCACGGTGAGCTGTGATGATATAACTTACCTGGCCCGTAAAATGGCCAGGTAAGTTGTACAAGGGCCCCACCTACTTTTGAGGATTGTGGGGCTGCTCAAACGAGGTGAAAAATGAAAATCCTACACTTTGACGTAATCCACAGTAGCGTGCACTGTTATTGACATCAGATGTAAGTGCCGCTTACATCTTAACAGTAGCGTCTGCACAAAGCACGCTGAGGTGTAAAGTTAACAGTGAGAGTGGGGTCAGCTAAGTCAGAAGATCTGAAGATGGTTTTCTCCTTGGTGTCTGCATGGTTCAAGTTTTCTGCTCTGTAAGTTTGTTTCTAGGAAAAAAAAGAAAAGCCAGTACTTGTAATTCTTTGCGAGGTTTCGTAGATGACCGAGGCTGCCTCCTGAGGTGATGAGTTGTTTCTTACAGATGAAGACATTGAACCCCATGTGGCTGGGTTCTGAGTTTCCCTCTTAGGAGTTACAGAGTGGGCGTTCTCACCTGGTCCTCAAAGTCTCACCCCTCCTCCTGTTGCCTCTGAAGCTTTCTGCCGAGGTTTCGGCTCCACCACATGAGCCGACCCCCTGACAGAAGCAGCTGTCTGGAGTTATCCCACACGTTGCCTCGCCCTGGCCGGGTGGTCGGGCTGCCTCTCGCTGAGCAGTGCTGCCTGGGGAGCAGTGGAGCATCTCAGCGGCAGAGCTAAGAGGGAAGGCTGGGGCCAGTGCAGCACTGGGCTCCAGAGCCCCTTTGGTTTGTTCCAGTCTGAGTGGAAAGACACTAAGACTGTATTCTAAAGAAGTGGTCATGTTACTGACCGCACTACAAGGTATGCCCATTGAGGTAGTTTATTTACTTTTTTAACATTTACCAGTTTATTATACAGGATACAGATGAACAGCCAGATGAAGAGGCGCATACGGTGAGGTTTGGAAGGTCTTGAGTGCAGGAGTTTCTGTGGCCCTGGGACTGGGATGTGTCACCCTCCTGGCATGTGGAAGTATTCACCAACTCGGAAGCTTCAGTAAAATTTATTTTATTGCTATGTCAGGAATGAGATTGGCTATAAATAAGAGGAAATTATTCTAGAGTTGTATAGATAAAGACAGACTTGTTTATTTCATGAACCAAGAATCCCAGGGTAGGCATTCACAGCTGGGTTGGTGATTCCATAGGGCCATCAAGTTCCCAGGCCTGTTGTGGGGGGCTTTACCATCTGTGTTTAGGTCTTCATCTTCATGCCAGTTACTTGCAGTTGCAAGACAGCTGCTGCATCTCCAGGCGTTACCTCCACATTCCAGATGGGAAGAAGTAAAAAGGGCTAGTACCTTTATTAGGCAAGCAAAAGTTTCCCCAGAAACGCTCACCTTGCTTTTCATTGGCCCAAACTATGTCACGTGTCTACTCCTAGCTGCAAGGGGGTCTGATGAAGCAAGAATTTTTAGCATGGCACAATAAAGCCATGCAATTTGGTAAGAAAGAAAGGAGAATAGTTATTGGTAGGTCATTAGCAATATCTGCTACAATTGTATAACCTGATTGCATGACCCCGATTTTCCCAGGCAGTGTTACAATGAGGCGTCTTTGGAAATGGATGCTTGGTGGGCCAAAAGAGCATCTGGAGGAAGGACCTAATTGGAAGGAGAAAGGGACTAGGGGATGGAGGGAGAATCAGTCCAGAGGGATAAACCTCATGAGCCAAGTGCTGCCCGCGTGTGCCACTGAGCCCTACTATAGCCACAAGGATATCATGACCAGTAATCCTGAACCATGTGTGGATTTGGAATGTCCTGTGGGAAGCCATACAGGCACATTTCTTTGGGAATGAGAGGAATTGGTCTGGGTTGCCACCTTTCTGCAAGGTGATCTTTAAGGCATGACAGGACATTCATGGGGATCTTCCAGATTCAGATGACTGTAGCAGCTACACTCATATCCCGGGAATGGACCCCTCACCTCTGCCCGCAACCGACTAGGCATTCGAGAGCTTTCCACTCACCAGATTCTTCATCTTTCCTCCTTAAGAAAATCCAGCAGCTCTCAGAGGGCTCCATGTTTGGCCACGGCTTCAAGCACCTGTTCCACGGCCGCCGCCGGTCACGGGAGAGGGAGCACCAGACGCCTCAGGATTCCCAGCAGCAGCATCAGCAGGGCATGTCCGACCATGACTCCCCGGACGAGAAGGAGCGCTCCCCGGAGATGCACCGCGTCTCCTACGCCATGTCCCTGCACGACCTGCCCGCCAGGCCCACTGCCTTCAACCGCGTGCTGCAGCAGATCCGCTCCCGGCCCTCCATCAAGCGGGGTGCTAGCCTGCACAGCAGCAGTGGGGGTGGCGGCAGCGGGGCCAGTAGCCGGCGCACCAAGAGCAGCTCCCTGGAGCCTCAGCGTGGCAGCCCCCACCTGCTGCGCAAGGCCCCCCAGGACAGCAGCCTGGCCGCCATCCTGCACCAGCACCAGTGCCGCCCCCGGTCTTCTTCCACCACTGATACGGCCCTGCTGCTGGCTGATGGTGGCAACCTCTTGGCCGAGGAGGCCGAGGGTCTCAGCGACAAGGTGAGGCGGGGCAAGAGGAGGGCCTTCCGGGTTGGGGTTACTCAGAGGCAGGAGCCACCTACGCAGGGGCCTCTGGCCTTGAGGACCTGAGCTGGGGCCTGGCCTGGTTGGTGTGGACACGCTGCCGCCTACAGAGCTGTGTGTCTGATTGAAGGAGCCAGAGATAGGACAAGCCAAAAGTAAGAGATGATCCCCAAAAGGCTGATTTTTGTTTGTTTGGGGATTTGTTTTTGAAAATTATCTTTTTTTTTTTTTTTTTAAGATGTTGGGGGTAGGAGTTTATTAATTAATTTATTTATTTTTGGCTGTGTTGGGTCTTCGTTTCTATGCGAGGGCTTTCTCTAGTTGTGGCAAGCAGGGGCCACTCTTCATTGCGGTGCGCGGGCCTCTCACTATTGCGGCCTCTCTTGTTGCGGAGCACAAGCTCCAGACGCGCAGGCTCAGGAGTTGTGGCTCATGGGCCCAGATGCTCCGCGGCATGTGGGATCTTCCCAGACCAGGGCTCGAACCTGTGTCCCCTGCATTGGCAGGCAGATTCTCAACCACTGCGCCACCAGGGAAGCCCTGAAAATTATCTTTTGCTTGGGCTGATAGTAATTTTGGTTTGTTTTCCTTAAACATGCTCTCAAGAGGCAATACGTGCAGTGGTTGAGAGCACAGACTAGCATCAACCCTGGTTCTGCCACTTACTGCCTGAATCACTTAATTTTTTTGTACTTCAGTTTTCCCAATTGAAATGGGGATAATAATAGTAGAATTGCTCTAGGATTAAATTGGTTCATATATGTCAAATACTTGGAATGGAGCCTGGCACAGTAAGGTTTTTAATATTGTTACCAACCAAAGAAGATAAAGGAGGAATCCATGAAGGGCTGTTTGGTAAGGAGAAAATCTAGTTTGGTACTTTCTGAATTTCTATATTCATTCTTTAATTCATATAATAAGTATTGATATTTCTTGCATACTTGTTATGTGCTATAAGAATGAATAAGCCGGAGGTACTGTCCTCACTGAATAGAGGGGAGACAGACAAGATAGGGTGATGAGGCTATGTTGAGGATATGGGAGCTTGTTGGCAAAGACCTTCTAGAGGAAGCCATTGAGCTGAATCTTGAAGAAGGAGTATAATTTAGCCAGAGAATTGGGAGGAAGGGTGGGGAGAGGAACGGTATAGTGTGTACAAAGGCAAGCGAGCTGATGCCACGGACTACCCCGGGTGCATTGTCGTTGGAGCATCCAGCACTTTTGGAGGCTGACAGGTAGGTAGAGGTTAGATCACAAAAGGCCTTGCCATGTTGAGTCTGGGGTAGTGTGAAGTTGTCAAAGGGTGTTAGGCAGGAAAATGGCAGGAGGAGGTCCCTTTGGGTCTTAGCGTAGACAGTAGATTAGGAAGGGGGACAGGAGTGGAGTCAAAGAAACTGTTGTTATTGGAGCTATTGCCGGAGTCTAGGCTGCAGCAGTGAGGATGAAAAGGCAGAGATAAATTCAGAAGACCTTTGGCAGTTCTCATCGATAGTATAGGCGAGAAAGTAGACATGGAAGATGAAGGAAGAGGAGTAGAGGAGGACTCTAGTT
This sequence comes from Kogia breviceps, assembly GCF_026419965.1. Classification (NCBI taxonomy): domain Eukaryota; kingdom Metazoa; phylum Chordata; class Mammalia; order Artiodactyla; family Physeteridae; genus Kogia; species Kogia breviceps. The sequence goes on along the minus strand of NC_081310.1, from coordinate 65,614,274 downwards.
TTCTGGCTTAGCAAGTTTAGGAATGGGGCATTCTTAGTTGAGGAAACACAGAAGTAGCATGTTTGGGGAGCCAAGTGATGCATTCACTTTTGGACATGTTGAGTTGCAGGTCCCTTTGGGAGCTGCCCATCTAAAGAGCACCAACTGGCAGTTGGGTTCTTGGGGGAGAGGTCTGGGCTGGGGCGACCACTCTGGGAGCCAGTACTGAGCTTGAAATCCTGGGTGCGGATGAGATGGTCGAAGGGCATGTGTCGAGGGGGCTGAGACCAAGGACAGAGACGCCATATAAAGGGCAGAGCAGCCAGGTCTGCAGGAGTGAACCTGGAGAGAAATGATGCCGAAGTATAAGTAGAAAGGAGTTTAAAGAGGGAGGAAGTAAGTATTCAACAGAGTGAAATGCAGCAGGAGTGACAGGTCAGATCTGGATTTGGAACTGTACATAGATAGTATCAAACAGTGGGGGTCACTGATAACCGTTGCAAGTAATCAGTTTTAGTAGATTGAGGAGATGGTGGAAGTGGAGGGTCAGCTCTTCCGGGGAGGAGAAAGGAGGCCGATATTGGTTGAGGCAGTCTGGTTTTTGTTAGTTTTTAAAAGATGCGCAGGGAGGGCTACAGATCGCTAGTAGGCCAGGAAAAGGGCTTTTGACTTTTTTCTCTAGTGAGATGAGAAGTCATTAGGTTTTGTACAGATGAGTGACACCCTTGAAGAAGACCGCTCGGGCTGCTGTGTGAAGACTAGGCTATGAGCCACAGAGTGAGCAGAGGGTCTGGCCAGGAAGTGGTTGGAAGCCTCCAGGGGTGAGGTGGCAGTGGCTTGCTGCAGGGTGAGAGTGGGGGAAGTGGCTGGATTCTGGATTCGCTTCAGAGATCAAGCTACCAAGGTTCCTGATGGATGTGGGGGCACAACAGGAGGGGAGCAGGCAGCGATGGCTCCCAGGTTTTTGGCCTGGCAGCTGGAAAGAAGAAATTGCCATTAACTGAGTTGGGGAAGACAGCACACGGACCAGATATCTGGAGGGGCCGTGGGGCAGCAGTAAGAGCTAGTCTTTGGCCACGTTACGTTTGAGACGGTCGTTAAACATCCACATGGAGAGACCAAATAAGCAGTCAGATGTTGGAGTCTGGAGTCTTGGGAAGAAACCCAGGCTGGAGGCAGACACTTGGGGGTTGTCAGCATATATAGAGAGTATTTAAAACGATGGCACTGGACCATCTGCAAGCTTAGTTTCAACTACAGAGAAGTCTGTGCCAAGAGTGAGATCTGAATGTGTCGGCTAAAAGGGAAACGTGGCCTTGTGGAGGGAAGGGAGACCAGAGAGGCCCACAGGGTGAACCAGTCATTCAGCCTTTGATGAGCAAGTTTTCTTTTTTGGCCGCATAGCCTGGCTTGTGGGGTCTTAGTTCCCCGACCAGGGATTGAATCCGGGCCACGGCAGTGAAAGGTGCCGAGCCCTAACCACTGGACTGCAGGGAATTCTCAGTGAGCAAGTATTTTGTTCGCAGCAGCTGCCAAGCCCGCCTCTCACTGCTGAGTCAGCGGATACATCTTACAAGTCAAATTAGTACAGTCCTGTCAAGCCAAGGTCTCTGGTCCTAGAGCTGTTTAGCGAGGAGGGAGAATGGGAACCTTGTTGTCCTGAGGCTGTGTGAGCGGGTGCTCGGTGGGCGCTTGCGGGGGCTGGTGAGGGGTTGTTGATGTTTGCTGACTGGGAATGCAGGGGGGAAGGGGTGGGGAGCCCATCAGCTGGGGAGCTTCTCTGCAGGCTCCTGTTTGGTCTTTTTTTTTTTTTTTTTTTTTTTTTTTTGGTATGCGGGCCTCTCACTGCTGTGGCCTCTCCCGTTGCGGAGCACAGGCTCCGGACGCGCAGGCCTAGCGGCCATGGCTTACGGGCCCAGTCGCTCCGCGGCATGTGGGATCTTCCCGGACCAGGGCACGAACCCGTGTCCCCTGCATCGGCAGGCGGACTCTCAACCACTGCGCCACCAGGGAAGCCCTCCTGTTTGGTCTTTACACTCTGCCCCCACGGTATCCAGGAGGTGACAGTGGCAGGGTTCTGTTCTTGTTGTTGGTGGAAGACAGGCCAGGAGACTCTGGGGTGAGCTCACTGGGGGAAGGGTCCCTGGGTTCAGGGTGGAAATGGGGAAAATGGTTATTCCAATGACTGTTTTATATCCTTATTTAGAAATTTCATCTTTCCAAAGCTTTGTCATACATATACTCCCTGGTTACTCCTAATAACATCCCTGTGAAGTTGTCAGAGCAGGTACAGTTATCTCCATTTTACACATGAGCAGACTGAGGCCTACAGGAATCAGGAAGCTGCTTGCCTAAGGGCCCAGCCAGTTCATGGCAGAGAGGAGACTAGACCCCATGTTTCTAGCATGTCCACAAGACCAGAATGAGATCTGAAGTCACTAAAACCACCAGGGACCGTTTTATGCAATTTCCATCATGAGCGGGTTGCCTCAGCCCAAGGATGGTGGCTTTTTCTCTTGGTTGCAATTTCCCCTTCAGTTATACATCCTTTCTGATCTGGCGCTGTCCCCGCCCCACCACGGGGGGTGGGCGTGGCCCTGGGGGATCCTGAGAAGAAGGGGTGCCTCCATGTCCTGAGGAAGGGGGTTTTCCAGCCATCAGTAAACCCTGCATGGTCAGCTGACTCCCCCAAACCCAGAGGCCGTTGGCTGGTGTGATAAGCTGGTGGTGGTTCCACCCTGGTCTCTGAGCATGAATAGAAGGGATTCTTCTCTCTCTAGTAAACATAGCCCCACATGCTCTCTGCAAGCTCCCTGGTGATTACTAGCATCTATTTTTAATTCATAAGCCTCCCCCACTACCCACACCCCTTGCCATTGTTTAGAACTTAGCAGCTGACTTTCAGACCAGAGCTGGCCCTATCAGGGGTTGAATTACTGAAACACCCTGGAGACAGCTAAAGTTCCTTAGCTGTCCTGTGAGGCTCATCCCGGCCCCTCCCTAAGAAAGTAGGGGGCCTGGAGCCCCACGGAGAGCAGGGGTGCAGCAGAGGCACAGAGAAGGGTTCACAGTCCCAGGAAGCAGCTCAGTCTCAGTGATGTTGTTCGCCTGTCATTTGTTCCCTCCAGATCTACTTGGTTGTCTTCAAGGTTGTGTCTTAAATGATTCCCCTTTCAAAACAAAAACAGATTGTCATCTCAACCTCGCCATCCTGCTTTCTGCTATTGGTGTGACACTGAGCAAGGTAACCACTCTCTGTCTTATGTCTAGAAAGTGGAAAAATTAAGTCATCATTATTGGTACACTGGGGCATTGGCAGGTAAATAGAGAATGCAGGTGACATCTGGGTTCCCCATCTGTGTGTGGCCTTAACCTCTGGAAATCTGGGCCCTGGAGTTTTCAGCAGGAACCACTGGTTGTATGTGCAGTGGCAGTGGAACTGGACCTCCTGGTTCCTCAGCAGATAAGTCTCACCCCCCTTCCCGGTCTCTCTTTTACTGAGCGACAGTTCCTAGAAGATGTAGTGTACGCTCAGGAAGATCTAGCAACTCTTCTGTGCTGCCTTGATAACCTGCTCCCAGACTTTCAGAGAGTGGATTAGCCCCTGCAGGGGTCAGAGGCTTGTTTTCCCTTTCTCGCACGTTTGGCTTGGTCACTGATTCCCTCTCGGCCTTGTTCAAAAGCCCTCTCCAGCTGTCGCCGCATTCAGAAGGCTTGCACAAGGTGCTCCAGCTGGAGGGTCTTGGGAGAGGAAGAGTGCAGGAGTGCTGAGTTCACAGCCAGCTCTACCAGCCTGGCCCCTGACCTTGCCCTGGTCATCCTTCCCCATCTGTGCAGTGTGGCTGGTCCCCAGAGGATGAGAAGCAGCATGGGTTGGGGAGGGGGGAGCCTGAAGCTCACAGAGGATGTCCAGAGCCTTAGGAGACCAGCACGGAGTGCTCAGTAGCAGGAGGACTTTACCGACAGGCCAGCCTGCCGCCCCCTGGCTTCGAGGGCAGGCAGGGTGGGAGAGAGGACCAGGTGCCGAGGGGTGAGGGGGAGAGTGTGGAGATGATGCCACGATGGACGCTTCCCCGTGGCCTCGTGGAGGTGTTATCTCCAGGCCCCAGACGGGGAGACCAGGGACGTTCTGCTCATCACGTAAACCAGAGCAGACTCTGGACAGCCTGTCCTGTACACTCCCCCGCCGGATTTATCCAACAACAAGATTTCTCCTCTGCCCTAATAAATAAGGGGCATAAATAAGCACCCCTGTTTACTCTGAGGAATGGCAAGTGACGGGCTTCCCTTAGCCCTAGGCTCTTGCCAAGAAGACAGATCTTGGCAGGTGTCGAGGAGCCCGGTTTTTTTTAATGTCTAGAAGTCTACCGGTTCAGAGGTGGGTGGGGCCAGCTCTGCTGAGAGAGGTTTCCAAACAGGTTCCCTCGGCAGCTGGGGGAGGCTGGACCGTCCATCTGTGAGGCCTTCTGATGTGTCTGAGCTTGTCGCCCAGGTTCCGTGGGAGGCCGACGGGGCCCCGTCCGGCTGGCCCATTGGCCTGTCCACACAAACGCATCCACCTTTAGAGCTGCATTACACTCTTTCCGTTCAGTCGCTCGTGTACATGCGCCGGTCTGTGCCAGCCTGGACTCGCACCCAGTGGCTGGGGAGGACAGCTGCCTTCTCTGTTCCCCTCTTCCACCCTCTCTCATCCCCTCTTCCCTTCTCTCTTCCTCTGTGTGGAAAGGCTCCTTAGGCAGAAGGGCAGCCAGCCCAGCGGCCTCAGGAGGGCCTCCCAAGGCAGTACACACTCTGCCAGCCGCCCGCCAGGCCAAGTCAGGGCAGCTCTGCTTCGCCATGAACTACTGCTCCCTGTCTCAGTGATGAAAAGCCCCTGTTGCCCAGTATATCTGAGGTACCTGGTGAGTTAAGTTCATCCTTTAGTCTGATTTGAGTTCCTCATGTTCAGGTGAAGCCCCCTTGCTTTTTAGGGGTCCTGCCAATCAGGAGAGGGGCCGAAAAAATGACTCTGCCCCTTTCCTAAAGCTCTGACACCAGAGATCATAAGCAGCAACCTCTTGACTTTAGAGCAGGGTTTTGGACTCGGTTGCCCCAGCAGGCAGCTGGCCTCTGGAACTAGCCTTTATCCGTCTTTTCCCTGCTGACATCCATGACTTTCTTTCTAGATAGAAAGTACCCCGTGCTCTCCAGATTAGCTCTGGCTTCTGGGAGTCCAAAATTCCCCTAGGTCCACGGGGTGAAGTTAGATAACGTCCAAAGTTACCTACCAAGGCCTGATGTCATGCCTTCTCTACCCACCTGACTCTAAGCACAACCCCGGGGGTGGGGGGTGAGATGCTGCCAGCCCAGACATGGGCGGGAGACACCAGTCAGGCCCCCAGCCTTCCCCCCCAGGAGCCCCAGCCCCCTCAGACACGCCCCAGTGGAAGGTGTACTCAAGGTTTGGGTGATAACAGAGCTGATAACAGCAGCAAGAAGAGCTCTCTGTCATCGGTTCCAGATGACAAGGAGCCGGCGCTGGTGATGTCGGCATGGGTCCTGGCAGCTAGCACAGGTCTCCCCAGCCACCGGGCACATTCCTCTCTGGATTCACCACATCCCTGAGATGTGAAACGTGACCCTGGTCTCTTCTGGTGCCAGATGAGGCAATGGAAATACAGTATCACTTACCTGCTCCCTGCGCTGCTTCTTTCTTTTCATAGGCACAGTTTGGGCTTTCTCTATGCGCCACAGGGCAGAGGACTCTGAAACAGGAGCAGTGATGTGTGCACACACCCCACTGCATTCCTTCTAGGCTCCTAGGGAACCGAGGGCTCCCCTGAACTGCAGTGAGGGCTGGAGGTGGTGAGCAAAGTTCCTGGGAACAGAAGCCTTCCCTGACCTCCCTTCTCTCTCCAGTGGCAGGCGCTGGGGTGTCGCAGGCAGCTTGCCTGACTGTTCTTTGCCTCCAGCCCTCCCGCCGCCCCCAGCTCCTGCACCCACATCCTCCGCGTCCTGAGTCTGATGCCCCTGATTCTTTTGTCCCTTTGACCTCCCTCCAAGTCTGGATTTGGGGAGTGTGCTCACTTCAGGTACCCCACCACCGGGACCCCAGAGCTGGGCCAGTATCCATAGCTAGTGAATAATTCAGCATCATCCGCAGAAGCTAACTCAGATCCTAAGTGATACTGTGACCAGGAGGCCTCCTTTGGGTGGCCGGAAAGGCGAACCCTGCACTGGAAAGAAAAGTGCTCTGTAATATTAACTTCATTATATAAGGTTTCTTTGCTGCCTGAGAAGGCAGCTTCAAACCCAAATATTATCTGGGTGCCATGCCTGTCTACTGGCTCCTCAAGGGTTCAGGGCATTGTGGGCACCCCCAGGCTATGCTAACCGTGGCCTTTGACGTGTCCCTTTGAGCCCATTGGGCAGCATGCTGCAGTTTGCAGACTGCTTTGCTGTCACATACATTTCTCGCTGAATCACATCAGCTCATGGTAAGCTCTGAGCCCTTGAGTCAGCAGGACGCCCCAAGAATTCTATGTTTCAGTCCTCTGCTTTTAGAAGGGAGTCGTTCTAAATTATTCTTGGGGGCTTCCCTGGTGGCGCAGTGGTTGAGAGTCCGCCTGCCGATGCAGGGGACATGGGTTCGTGCCCTGGTCCGGGAAGATCCCACATACTGCGGAGCGGCTGGGCCCGTGAGCCATGGCCGCTGAGCCTGCGTGTCCAGAGCCTGTGCTCCGCAACGGGAGAGGCCACAACAGTGAGAGGCCCGCGTACCACAAAAAAAAAAAAAATTATTCTTGGCCAATAGGGTGGGGTGGAGGGCGCTTTGCTTCCTAAAAATTGCCCAAAAAGGAGACACTGCTTCGTCTCTGGGTCACTTTCTCCCAGGCCTGTTCCCAGTGTCGCCTCCCCCAGGGAAATAGAGTGGCTATAGAAGGCATGGAAATCATCCCTCTTTCCTACCCAGCTGGCACCAGATTTGATTTTCCTATAAGGGAACTAGGCGTGTGGTCCTCTCCACTGCCCAGCGTCTGGCTCATGACCATGAACTCTGTAACAGGAGTGTCCGTGGCATTAGACAGGCCAAGGACCCATGGGCGAAAGAGATGGCCTCCTCCCTCCCTGGAAGCAGCTGCAAGGTGGTGTGGTGTGTGCACGCCCTGCAGCGCTCTCTACTCTGGCCTTTCTTGTCTGCTTTTCCAGCTCATGTGGCTGAACCTCTCCACATGCTCCTAGGAAATGCGCCCACCTTAGTTGCTCTAGTTCACCCTGAAGAAGATGGCCCTTCCTTCTGTGTGTCCCCAGAGGGAAGCAGGGCTCTTTGGTGACATGAGTTTCTAAGAAAATGCACCAACTGGCTGGCTGTAAGAGTGAGTGTTAGGGGAGGGACCTCTGAGTACTGACCAGTTCCCAAACCCCCATTTCCAAGAGGTGAGCATTGGAGCAGCTGCCAGCCTTTCATGGAGGAATCCTGATGGAAATTTTCACAGCATATTTGGAACCTGAGATTTTTTGAAGACCTCACCTTGTATTTGAAGCTACTAAATTTAGCTGCTCTTCAGCATTAGTCTTTGCTCCTGAAGCCTATGACTTCTCAGGTTTCCCACCCTTCAGAATGTGTGTGTGGTTTGTGCTTTCCCCCCCACCCCCCAGGAGAAAGAAAAATAAGAAGGAAGATTTTTTTAAAGAATGTGTGTTGTGGGGGCGGGTGTGGGGACCTGAAGAGTAATAACAATGGCAAAGGAAGAGACAAGAAAAAACTTAATATTTAAGAGTATTAAAGAAAGAAGGGGCACTGCACGAAAATGAGGGGAACAGGAATAAAAAACGAAATTAAGGGGAACCCAGGGAAAGAGAGGGCTGAAACCTGCTGGGCGTGCCGAGGAGAGCCTGGCATACAGGACCTGGGCTTCCTTCAGGGTCCAGGCTTCCTTCCGGGGTCCCCTTCCAGGATGACGGAAGCCCGTCTGTCGCCCTGGGCTCAGACTAACTTGCGAGAGTGGAAAGAGTGTGGCCAGAGACGCCTGCCTTGGCTCAGCTGCCTGAGCCTGCGAAGGGCCAGCAACTGCCCTGTCCCCTGCTCAGATGGAGCCTGTCTCTGCCAGGCCAAAGAGGAGGTCGCAGGGCAGCCAGGACTTGCCAGGAAGCACACTTGGTGGCAGTTACCCAGCAGCACTTCTCTTTGCCCAGGGACAGTTGCTTGGTGGCTATGGCTAATGTCTTTCCATAGCCTGTCGCTTTAGTGCAGCTGCAGCTCTTCCTGTGTCTGCCTGCCACTCTCAACTTTGCTCTGTATGTAGCTACTTTTTGGCTTTTTCTGTCCCAGGCAGAGTCTTCCAGGCACCTCCTAGAATAACTGTGGTGTGTGTGTGTGTGTGTGTGTGTGTGTGTGTGTGTGTGTGTGTGTGTGTGTGTGTGTGTGTGTGTGTGTGTGTGTGTGTGTGTGTGTACACATACGCATGTGAAGGAGCCTCAGGACTAGTCATTTCTTGCTTTTTTTTTTTTTCCGGTATGCGGGCCTCTCACTGCTGTGGCCTCTCCCGTTGTGGAGCACAGGCTCTGGACGCGCAGGCTCAGTGGCCATGGCTCACGGGCCCAGCCGCTCCGCGGCATGTGGGATCTTCCCGGACCGGGGCACGAACCTGTGTCCCCTGCATTGGCAGGACACCAGGACTTTCAACCACTGCGCCACCAGGGAAGCCCCTCTTTTTTTTTTTTTTTAACATCCTTATTGGAGTATAATTGCTCTACAATGGTGTGTTAGTTTCTGCTTTATAACAAAGTGAATCAGTTATACATACACATATATCCCCATATCTCCTCCCTCTTGCATCTCCCTCCCACCCTCCCTATCCCACCCCTCTAGGTGGTCACAAAGCACTGAACTGATCTCCCTGTGCTATGTGGCTGCTTCCCACTAGCTATCTATTTTACGTTTGGTAGTGTATATATGTCCATGCCACTTTCTCACCTTGTCCCAGCTTACCCTTCCCCCTCCCCGTGTCCTCAAGTCCATTCTCTATGTCTGCGTCTTTTCTTGTCCTGCCCCTAGGTTCTTCATTTTTTTTTTTTTTAGATTCCATATATATGTGTTAGCTTATGGTATTTGTTTTTCTCTTTCTGACTTACTTCACTATGTATGACAGACTCTAGATCCACCCATCTCACTACAGATAACTCAATTTCGTTTCTTTTTATGGCTGAGTAATATTCCATTGTATATATGTGCCACATCTTTATCCATTCATCTGTTGATGGACACTTAGGTTGCTTCCATGTCTTGGCTATTGTAAATAGAGCTGCAGTGAACATTGGGGTGCATGTGTCTTTTTGAATTATGGTTTTCTCAGGGTATATGCCCTGTAGTGGGATTGCTGGGTCGTTAGTCATTTATTTCAATAAAACCTACGATGTGTCAGACATTTTTACTCATGTTCCCATTTGATCCCTCCCTACAGCCCTGGGAGATAAGGATCATATGTAGGATTTTGCAGCTGAGCTGCAGAGAATCGCCAGGGCTCAGCTCACCCACCCTCTCCTCCAGCTCCAGATGCCACCGGTCTCATCCCTGAGGCCTTTTTCTCCAGACTGCTGCTTTGTGGGTGCTGCCGCCTCGTCTTGCAGTTGTGAAGAGGCGTGTACAGGGCCTGTGGAGGCCTCATTGCTAGCGAGTGATGAGTGACGGGGTGAGGAGTCACAGCAGGCCTTCTGACCTGAGCCCTTTGCCATGGGCCAAAAGGTGTAAACTGCCCCCAGGGAGTGAGGTGTCTTCCTGAAACACACTCCTCTCCTGCCAGGGCTTTCCAAGCCCCCCATCCCTTCATGCATTCCTCCCAGTGCAGTGATAGACACTGAGTCTCAGAGCCTGTGCTCACTCGACCAAGCTCCCATAGCAGGTATGGAGCTGAGACCCAGACCCTGGTCATCACCTTTTCCACCGCATCATGGCATCTTGGGCTCCTGCTTCCCACCCCCAGAGCAGGAAGCTCTGCATCTTTGGCAGATTTGGGAGCGTTTCAGACATGTTAAGACAAGAACATACTCTAGAGGAAAAGGGACCTCTCTCCTGCTGTTTTGCCTGGCAGACATCCCCCTGGTTCCTGTTTGTCCCTTTTCTCTTAGCAGACTAATGATTCACCCTGAGCTCCACCCCCCTTTTTCCTGCTCTTCAGTTATTGTGCTGATGGGTGAGTTGTCCCTGGAGGGGAGCTGAACCCTCCCATTAGGGTTCAGATACCACCTCAGGGTCATCTTGGTGGTGCAGTGAGGCCTCCAAGGAACCTCTTTCTGGTGCTTCTGAGCCTTCATGATCCTGGGCAGCTGGGAAGTGAGACCTTGTGAGGTGTCATGAGAGCCCCAGGGCTCGGCTTACTCAGCCTCCTCCTCACCTCTGGGCTCCTGCTGCTACTGCCTTCTCCTTTTTCTCCTCCCCCCCGTTTTGCTTGTAAGAAAAGGTTACAAATGTTAGCTTGGCGGATCCTGGGCGGTGGTGGGGACGGGTGCAGAGGAGGGATGTCTTGAGTGTGAGAAGACCAGGCCGCCTCTGTGGCTACCTAGGACAGACTGCAGTAGATGGACTGCCTTCCATCTCAGCTCAGTGGGATAGATCAGGCAGTCATCTACAGACGTCAGTACTAGGGAGGGTCAGTCTTATGCTAGACACAGTGAAGGGCCCGGATATAGTTAAGATCTGATCACTGCCTTCCTGGGAGCATTAAGACCTAAGACTTGTTTATGCAAGAGGAACAGTGCACATGCCCAAAGCATAAAGATAAAAATCAAGTACCATAGGCGGGAGGTCATTTACAGATGTGGGAAGCTGCCAGAAGTGTCCCTGACCCCACATGTCCCTGACTGCTTATGCTTGAGGTGGCCCCAGAACTTGGGACCTCAGTGTTGTGCCCTTGCTAGGCCCCTGTCCTCACAAACCCCAAGTCATTGCCACCACAAATGTTTGTAAGGTTTCCACGAGCCTAGGGTGTGGGGACTTCTGCTCTTGGTGTTCTGGCTGAGGTCCCTGGCATTGGGCCCTAGAGATAGTACTGGGCCCTTATCTCTGTGCACCTTCTTGAATTTGGGCCGCCCCGTCAGCGTGATCCATGCCGATCCTTAATATTTAAGCCCTGAGTCTCTCACCAGGCTCAAGTGGGTGCAGAATCTGCGTCGTCTTTGGTGACTCTGCTGTGGGAAGCTGCCCTTAGAGAGAACCAGCAGACCCCTGAACTCTGCTGGCCACTCCGACACCCTCCTCACAGCTTGCTCTCCGCAACTGTGGGTCTCTGGCCCCCTCTGCTGGCCTCTTACGGGATTTCTTGCTGGGACTGTCATGATGAAGTCCAAGGAGGAAGAGAAGGCTGTGAGTTTGCCATCCATGTTTTATCTTGGGTGTTTTTGCTGGGGGGCGGGGCGGGGTGGAGGGGGTGTGTGACGAATGGGAAGCCGAAGCTAGCGGGGAAGTAGCTGGCAGCGGTGTCCAGAGCAGAAAGTCGATTTCTAGGATCTCAGAGAAGAAGAAGTCCCCTGGTGAGGCTGACTGCTGTCTGCTTCCTCCAGGCAGTTATTAGAGTAGGGAGGAAGCCTTGGGAGTGATGGTGCCTTCAGCCTGTGGGCAGGGCAGCAGGGAAAGAAGCAGAAGACTGCAGGCTGAGCTGGCTGTGTTAGCATCCGCCAAGGAGTCCCCTCCAGGCTCCAGCCTTTTTGGCTTTGAAGAGCTCGCCTCCATCCTGGAAGCCTGGCTAGGAGGTCCACTTCTTTTCTGAGGCTGAAGAAGGGAGTTGATGGGACTGTGCCTGTTTGTGAGAGGGGCTTCTGATGGTGAGAGGCATTTGTGTGCGTGCATGAGGCGAGGGGAAGGGAGGGGACGGGAGGGGAGGGGAGGGGCGGAGCATCCATCTGGTTGGGTGAAAGATGCAGGTGCACGTGTTGCCACGTGCTTCCCCGACCTGCCCCCCAGGCAGGAGTTGCTGTCTGTCACACCTGGATGTCTTCATGAACACTGGACTCATAGTGGCAACAGCTGGACTTGGGGATGGGCAGGGTGGAGGAGGGCACCCGCTTGGTGATCCTCCCTTTCTCCTCCCAGATGGGAAGGAGCGGCCGTGAGCCCCAGGGAGGGGGAAATCTCCCAGCGCAATCCGCCCCTAATCCCCAGGCTGGGCCTCAGACTGGAGATGGCGGCTGCAGAGCCTGGGAGCTCCGGCACACCTGCTCGCAGACCCCGGCTTTCCTTGGCAAGCCCAGTGCTGCCCAGGGACTGTGATCCCGGGGGCCTGGCACAGCCTGCAGAAAGCTGGGGCCTCAGGGCCCCTGGTACCCCATCACCAGCACGGCTTTGGGAAGCGGTACCTACACAGGTGAGGCCCTGGTAAGGATGGGGGTGGGGCTGGGGGATGGAAGAAAGCCATTTCTGCAGTTCGTCAGGTGGTCGGTGCTCCCCTCCAGTCTCTTGGGTTGTAGCCCCCTCTCCTCTTCTCTCTCCATTATAGAGATGGGAGAAAGGAGGAGGGGTGAACACCAGGCCTCCAGGCTTAGGCTGGCGGGTGCTGGCAGGGCCCTTGGGGTTGGGTGAGGGAGCCCTGGCACAGAAACCTACAGAAACCAGTGGCCAGACGTCACTCCGCATGGGGCCAGAGGAGCTGACATGAAATTAAGCGGAAGGGGTGTTCCTGGTTGTGGTTGCCCCTGTCTGCAGAGAAACAGTGACCGGGAGGGAGGAATGTGAAGGGCCAGTGAGCACCCCGGTAGGAGGGTCCGGAAGGAGCAAATTGCTGGGTGCTTGGAGCTTTGGGAGAATTTGGAGGATTGAGAATAAAGGAGGCGCCAAGGTGGGAGGGCAACTCCGGGGTTCCAGCCAGGGTGTGGGTATGAGAAGGCAGAGGGGGCAGCACGGCAGGACATTTGTGTGGACAAAAGGGCATTGTTCTCAGCAGGGCAGGGAATGAGGCGGCTGAGCCGAGGGTGTCGTTTTGACCAGAACCAAGGGGTGGACCTATCAGAAAGGACTGGAATCCGAGGGCTAGATGAGAGGAGTGTCGCTCTGCCAGGAAGAGTCACCCTTAGGATCAGGGTGGGAGGAAGCACTTGCTGGTTGCAAGAGGAGGCTGATTGAAGCTTCCACCCAGTGCCCGGCTGCCTGCAGATCGTAGGTGCTGCATGAAAGGCTGAGAGAGTGAGTTTCCTCATCTGTATGGACTCTGCACCCTGCAGTCCCTTGTAGCAGCGTAAAATTCCTTGTAAAGCCGCTGAGGGCACTCATGCAACGAGGAAGGGGCACTGCAGGAAGAGCCAGGTCCCTCACGCACCTGCCTTGGAATCCCTCGTGTGGCAGCTGGGGTCTCACTGCGGGAGTTTTTCATCTTACTCTTCACCAGTGAGCAGACCCAGGTGTGTATATATAATATATCCTCCTCCACGTGTACCCCTTTACCTAAGCATTTGCCTCCCTGCCCTCTGGAGAAAAGCCACTTGGGCTCCCAGGCACCAGTGGGACCGCTGGATGGGGTGGTGCCTTCCCCTCCCCACCCCCCTTGCCCGTTCCTGCTCCTCCCCGCCCCTCCCCCACCTGGCTTGGGTTAGCTGTGATTGATGCCTCCAGAGCCGGGGTTGAAAGGCTTTGTAGTGCCTGCGTTATCGGGGAGAATGGGAGCAGCCCCTGGCTAAGGACCAATGGTTGGCGTAAGCTCCCCAGTCTGCTCTGGCTGGAACATCAGGTTGGTGTGGGAGATGTCAGGTTGCCTCCCTCCCAGCTTCACTGTAGGGTCACACTGCCTCTTTGGGCAGGGGGTGGGGTGTTAGCTGGCCTTGGCTGTTCCTCTCCATCCTGGCCTGGGTTACCTCCCTTTCCCTCAGGGAACTAGTAGAAGAGGGGAATCTGTGTGTTCTCCATCCTGAGAAGGGTGTTCAAATCAGAGTCACAGGGCCAGAAGTCAGCAGATGGAAGCATCTCTGCTGAGTCACCCGGGCCTGACGGGCCTCTCACACTCACCTGCGGGGCTCTTAGTCACTGCAGCCCAGGAGCAGCACCCTGCATGGACCTCAGCCCATCTGGTCAGACCCACAGACAAAGCAGGGTTGACACCTGACTCCATTGCTCTCCACCCTGGGAGGGGACACACAGGCCACCTGTCCTGGCATGACAGGGCCACCCTGCTCTCCTAAAGGGAAGCATAGGAGCCCCAAAGCTCTTTTCCTTTTTTTTTTTTTTCCCCAAGAGTGACCTTAGTGTTGGCTTTCCAACCCCTGAGCAGGTAGCTAGGACAGGAATCATCTTCTGTGTCAGCTTGCTCTGGGGACTCTGACAGGAGCACTTTGTAAATGTAGGAAGGGGCTGCCTGTCCCTGGGGGAGGGGAGTCACAGGCTGGGGGCCATCTGCGGTCTCCTGGGAACCTGGGAGCACAGGTGTGGAGCACGCATTCCTTGCAAGTGTGATTGTTGATATGGTCCATCTTGAAGCATGTTTATGATGTGTTTGTACTGTTGCTGGAGAAATAGACCCATGCTTCACATCTCACAGTTTACAAGGCTAGCGTCCTTCCCCTTTGCAATGAGGAGCTTCATGTAAGCCTGGATGCTTCCGTCCCAACAGTGTCTGCCTCAGGGACCCAGGCTGCCAGGCTAGTGTGTGAGAGGAAGACCCATGTCCCATGTCTGGCCGGGTTAACATGGAGATGTGAGCTCAGGCCCCAGAGGAGGTGGGAGCCCTGTAATCTGGCAGAGCGCCTAATCCGGCTTCACTCAGCTCTGCTGGAAGCGGGCAGGGAGAAGAGTCTGAGGGGCTGTGAAGCCTCATGGAGGGGGTGCTCCCAGGGGTGTGTCTCGCCAGAGCAGGGAGACGAATAGGGAAAGTTGTGCCCCAGACACTTCTGACAACGTCCCAGCTCTGGCTCTTCCAGTACATTCATCAGCACTTCTCGGACATCACTGTCTGTGTAGAACAGTGTCAGTGCCCTCAGCCCTGGCTGGTGGCCACCCTCAGCAGGGAGCATGACCTGGCCTCCGGTTTGCCTTGTGTAGATAGGGGTTATGGAAAAATCATGGGCCACTCTCCACGGTTCTTCTCTTCTTAGAACTTGCCCCCCTGTGAACAGGGATTCTTCCTGGGGTCAGGCGCCTGCAGAGTGTCTGACCCCTCTAAGGCAGGAGAGTGGGGTGGGAAGGCCATGGTGCTGGTGGCTAGGCATGGACAGAGGGCTGGGTGGCCTGGGCCGAGTGAGGCTCTGTGACAGTTTCGAGAGAGGAACAGCAGCCCACCCACTGCCGTGCTCCAGGCTGGGGGACCCTGGGAGTTTTCACCTGCTAGTGACTGGGACTTCAGTGA
Organism: Kogia breviceps; assembly: GCF_026419965.1. Lineage (NCBI taxonomy): Eukaryota > Metazoa > Chordata > Mammalia > Artiodactyla > Physeteridae > Kogia > Kogia breviceps. The sequence goes on along the minus strand of NC_081310.1, from coordinate 65,598,993 downwards.
TCTGTATTGCTTCTCTTTTTAGTGAGTGAGTTAGAGCTTCTTCTTCTTCTTTTTTTATTTTTTTGGCTGTGCTGAGCAGCGTGTGGGATCTTAGTTCCCGGATCAGGGATCGAACCTGTGCCCGATGCCTGCCTGCAGTGGAAGCACAGAGTCTTAGCCACTGGACCGCCAGGGAAGTCCCAGCTAGAGCTTCTGCTGTGTTAAAAATGTGCCCATAAGATGGAGGACTCAGATACCCTCCCGCAGACCCACTCTGTAATAGGACATGGGCTGGCCCTGCAACCTAGGCCAGCAGATTGAGGGCCCTGGCCTTCCACACCCAGGTTGTGCAACCATCACCTCTATCTAGTTCCAGAACATTTTCATTATCCCTAAAGGAAACCTGTACCCATTAAGCAGTCACTCCCCATTTCTCCCTTCCCCAGCCCCTGGGAACCACTAGTCTGCCTTCTGTCTCTATGAATTTAACTATTCTGGACATTTCATATAAATGGAATTGTACAATATGTGGCCTTTAGTATCTGTGTTCTTTTACTTAGTGTAGTGCTCTTGAGATTCATCCACGTTGTAGCCTCTATCAGTACTTCCTTCATTTTATAATCAACTAAGATTATAAAATGTGACTCTACCAATTTTGCTTACCCATTATCCAACGATCAGTGGACATTGTCAATAGTGTTGCTGTGAACATATGTGTACAAATACTTGTTTAATACCCTCTTTCAATTCCTTGGGGCTGCACCTAGGAGTGAAATTGCTGGGTCATAAAGTAAATCCATGTTTAATTTTTTTAAGGAACCTCCAAACCGTTTTCCACAGCAGCTGCGCCATCTTGCATTCCCGCCAGCAAAGGTGTGAAGCTTCTGATTTCCCCACATCCTCGCCAACACTTGTTATTTTCCTTTTTAAATGATAGCCGTCCTAGTGGATGTGAAGTGTCAGTTGATTGTGATTTGTTTTTGAGCACCTGCTGTGTGCCCTGAGATTGTACTGTGATCATTGCCTTCATGGTCTCATTTTATCCTCTGACAATCCATTGAGGTGGGTAGAAATACTCCCTTTTTCTAGATGAGAAAGCTGAGTCCCAGAAAAGTTAGTGACATATCTAAGGGCACACAGCTGGTAAGTGACAGAGCCAGGATTCTAAACCGGTGTTTGCTTCCACACTTAGTGCCCTTTCCATTGCCCTGCACGGGCCTTGTATCCTGTCTCATTGCGATTCTTCTTCTTCTTTTTTGTTTTTGTTTTTGCATTACACGGGCCTCTCACTGTTGTGGCCTCTCCCGTTGCGGAGCACAGGCTCCAGACGCGCAGGCCCAGCGACCATGGCTCACGGGCCCAGCCGCTCTGTGGCATGTGGGATCTTCCCGGACCGGGGCACGAACCCGCGTCCCCTGCATCGGCAGGCAGACTCTCAACCACTGCGCCACCAGGGAAGCCCCATTTTTTAAAAAAATAAATTTATTTATTTTTGGCTGCTTTGGGTCTTCATTGCTGTGCACGGGCTTTCTCTAGTTGCGGAGAGCAGAGGCTACTCTTTGTTGTGGTGCGCGGGCTTCTCATTGCGGTGGCTTCTCTTGCTGCGGAGCACGGGCTCTAGGCGCATGGACTTCAGTAATTGTGGTGCACGGGCTCAGTAGCTCCACAGCACATGGGATCCTCCCGGACTAGGGCTCGAACCCGTGTCCCCTGCATTGGCAGGCAGATTCTTAACCCCTGCGCCACCAGGGAAGTCCTTTCTTTTACTTTTTGTGAGCGAATCTCATTCTCCTCATGCTCTGCTTGATTCATCCCTCTTAACAGCTTTCTCATCTTTTTTCTTCTAATGCTCTAATTTTCCTTCCTTTGTTAAAGCATAATCCCTCTTTGTACCTCTGCCTGTCTGTTTGCAGCCTCCTTGGCTCTTTTTCCCTGGTCCCCTGTCTCCCTTTCCTCCGGAAAGGGCGCTGCAGCCTTTGGGGGGTGAGCTTGGGGAGGGGAGGGAGTGGAGAACTCCCTGGGGGCAGGGACAAAGAGGGATGTTCTGTGACTGGAGCCAGCCAGAGGCTCCAGGCGTTGTAGACCCAGTGGAGGGGCAGGAAGGAGCTGGGGTCCTGCCGCAGGAACCCCAGGCTTGAGTCTGGGCCCCAGGGCAGAGAAGTGGGGCGGGCGGTGGGGAAACGGGTGGCACTCCAGCCCACTTCAGCTCACCACCAGGCCCTGCGGAGTGTCTGTTCTCTCATTCATGGGGATTTCACAGCCAGCTTCAACTCTGCTTTTCTATTTGTAAGCCAGGCAGCCACCAAATTGAGGGGTAAAAGGCTCTAAGCTGCCAGACTGGAGCCAGGACAGGCAGGGAATTTGCTCTTTTACACTCCCTTGTAGTCCAAAGCACTTTTGCTTCTCACAGTCCATGTCTCATTAGGTCCTCCCACACTCCTCCAAGTAGGTGGGACCGAAGCTTGTCTCTTTGTAACGATGAGCCTATGACCTAGCTGAGCATCAGGCAGTGAGGCAGCCAGATCCCAACTCATTTTCTGGATATTCTTTTTTTTTTTTTTTTTTTTTTACTTTTTAAAAATTTAAATATTTCTAAGTAAGAATTCTGGTTAAAAATGGCACTTGGGTGGTACTCCCCCTCTCTACCCCACCCCTATATTGTCACTAATACAATGATGAAAACGGAGCATTCCTCAATACCAGGTATGACGAAGGTGGACAGAAAACTTACTTCCCAAATCTGAGAGAACACTCAGCAAATGATAAGACATGTAAAGCAGATGGAAAAAACCTTCTCAGGCTCATCTCAGGAAATGCAGAATTACTCATGGATATTCTTTCTCCCACAAAGAGAGTGGAAGAAAGGGAAAGTGTTGACTCTCTTTGGAAAGCACAGCGACCTTATAAAGGGGTCAAGTTCTTTAATATTAAAAGCTGTGTGTTGCATATAGAATTAAATTTTGTCTCATAGCATCAATGTTGAGCAAATTTTTCAGTATAATCTTTTAAATAAACTTCATTTCCTCCGCCACACACAACAAATGTTGTGCTGCCAGATCCAGACAGCACCGAGGAGTGTCTCTGTCTGCCTGAGCCGTGCCGAGTACTCGCTAGACATCATCTTGTGTAACCCTCACCAAAGACCTGAGAGTAGATATGATTATCCCCATTTTACAGGGGGGAATACTGAGGGTCAGGAAAATCGAGAGATGGGGTGTTTGCCGTCACCGCAGGGAACAGCACAGGAAGAAGGGGTTTCACTGCACGATGCAGTTTGAAGTCAGATTGCTGCAACGAGTAGACCTTGGGACAGGTCATTAAGGGAGACTGTGGCATTGGCTCCTCTGATATACAAGGTCCTGAAGGTATCAGCACCTGGCAGAGGGCAAAGGGACATGCGGGGAGACCCAAAACACATGTCAGAGGAAAGTCCTGACTTCAGGAGGTATGGGAAGGGATGGGTTTTGTACCCAGCATCCCCAGTGGAACTGGGACCTGAAAAGGCCAAAGAGGAAGCCCACAGAGGAGACACCCTCCCCTGGCTCCTGAGTTTGGCAGGGCTATTGTTTTTAACAGTGTTTGCCAATAATTTTGCACCTCGGCAGAAATGGAGCCCAGTGACTTCTGCCTGTAATTGGCACGGGCTGCTTCCGGTGCGTGAGCTGTGAGCTGGGGCCACTTTCTTTGTGTTTAACCCCTTCCCCCATGTGTACCTCACCCTGCCCCCACCCCCACATACACAAAAAGGAGCGAATATCTGACCCGGGCCGGGGTGTGCTGTGTGTAAAAATACATGGGGTTGAGCCATTTCCTGCTGCTTCCGTTGTTGCATGGAGATAAGACACTGTGACTCGGCTGTGGACAGTGGTCCTCCAACAGGCTGAGGCGGGTCCGGCCCTGGGAGAGTGGGGCTCCAGGCCCGCCTGCTTTCATCCGACCTTGCTTCCCATCTTTCCTATCTTCTGTGACCTTTCCTTCCCCTCTCTCCCTGCCCCCTATCCTTTCTCAGTCTCTCTGCTCCTTTCTTTGTGCCACCCTGATGCACTCAGGAAGCCTGCCTGCCTGCCTGCCTATGGGGAAAAGGCGCTGTCCTCTCCCTCCTACACATTCACCTCCTTCCACGCTGGATGGCTGGTACCCCCAGGCCCCCAGCCTGGGCCCTGCTTCCCTCGGCCTGTGGGTTACTTCTGGGACTCGAGCCCTTGGGGACCCAGCCAGCAGGCAGGTGGGGGTGTGCTCCTCTCCCTGTCCTGGGAGACCAGGCAGGGCCGGGCGCTCCCGCCGTTATGAAGCGGAAGAGGTTGCTTATGACTCCAGGGAGCTGGAAGGTAAGGGCAGGGCTGGGAGAGGTGTCCGCTGAGGCAGGTGGTCCGCTGAGCTACACTGGGGAAGCCCAGGTGGGGAGGGTGCTTCCTGTTCCTGCATGGGGCCCAAGTGTAGGCTCTGGTCAGCTCTGAGGGAGAGGCCTGCTCCAGGCAGGAGCCTTATGGAGGGCTGAGTCCAGAGGGACAGTGTGTCTCATCCCTGAGAAATAACCCCGTGACTGCAGCGAAGCCTCAGACCTGCTTGGTGCATGTGATGGGGCAAAAAGAGTTCTGGGCTGCCAGTTCTGTCTTCCTGAAGCTGTTTGTCCCTGAGCAACTTGCTTGAACTCTCTGGGCCAAATGAGGAGCAGGTCTGCCTAGACTGCCTTTTAGGGTTGTTGTGGGGATTGGGTGAAATAGCAGATGTGCAAGCCCTTCCTAAATGGCAGCTGTGAGGGAATACTGTTGTCATTGCCGTTATTCTTTCGGACTCTTTCCTTAACGTTTCCTGTTCATCCTGCATCCATTTTCCAGGCAGTGAAACCAAGTCCGGAGTCGTCCAGGGACACACGAGAGACTCCTGTGGGCCCCCTCCCTTGGTTTCCTGATTGACTTAACGCTTCTTCTGCTTGCCTTCTTCCCCAGGTCGACAAGGGGGACCTCGCGGCCCTGAGCCTCCCTGGCGGCCCTGGCCATGGTGACACCGATGGCCCCATCAGCCTGGACGTGCCAGACGGGGCCCCGGACCCCCAGCGGACCAAGGCCGCCATCGACCACCTGCACCAGAAGATCCTGAAGATCACAGAGCAGATCAAGATCGAGCAGGAGGCACGGGACGACAACGTGGCGGAGTACCTCAAGCTGGCCAACAACGCCGACAAGCAGCAGGTGTCCCGCATCAAGCAGGTGTTCGAGAAGAAGAACCAGAAGTCGGCCCAGACCATCGCCCAGCTGCACAAGAAGCTGGAGCACTACTGCCGGCGCCTGAAGGAGATCGAGCAGAACGGGCCGTCGCGGCAGCCCAAGGATGTGCTGCGGGACATGCAGCAGGGCCTGAAGGACGTGGGCGCCAACATGCGCGCCGGCATCAGCGGCTTTGGGGGTGGCGTGGTGGAGGGCGTGAAGGGCAGCCTCTCCGGCCTCTCACAGGCCACCCACACGGCCGTGGTGTCCAAGCCCCGGGAGTTCGCCAGCCTCATCCGGAACAAGTTTGGCAGCGCTGACAACATCGCCCACCTGAAGGACCCTCTGGACGACGGGCCCCCCGAGGAGGCGGCCCGGGCGCTGAGCGGCAGTGCCACGCTCGTGTCCAGCCCCAAGTACGGCAGCGATGATGAGTGCTCCAGCGCCAGCGCCAGCTCGGCCGGGGCGGGCAGCAACTCGGGGGCCGGGCCCGCTGCGGCGCTGGGGAGCCCCAAGTCTAACCTGCTGTACGGAGCCGCCGGAAGCCTGGATGCTGTGCTGGAAGAGCTGCGGGAGATCAAGGAGGGCCAATCCCACCTGGAGGACTCGATGGAGGACCTGAAGGCTCAACTGCAGAGGGACTACACCTACATGACCCAGTGCCTGCAGGAGGAGCGCTACAGGTGTGTGCCGCCCGGGCCACCCCTGGGGAGAGGGGCCAAGCACCGGCTTTCAGACTTGGTGGTAGCAGCAGACGGAGCATCTGCAAGGGCCCTGGGCTGCTGGAAGGGGCCAGGAAGAGGCTCCCAGGACCCTTCCACCAGCTTCCAGGGCAGCTGCAAGTTAGGATTACGGGGCCTGTGGAAGGAAGGCTCTGCCTGTCTCAGGAGCGTTGAGCATCCCTACTTGATGATTACATGGTTGTTGTACAAAAGGGGAAACTGAGGCAGGAGCCAGATACATGGCCTTTTCTCTGGAGAGACTCTGGCTAAGAGCACTGACTCTGGAGCCGAGTTACCTGGGTTCAGATCCCAGCTCTACTATTTACTCTTTACCTTGAACGAAGTTCTTAATACTCTTCGTGCCCGGTGTCCTCATCTGTGAAGCGGGAATAACGTGAATCCCTGTTCGTAGGGTTTGTGAGGGTTGAGTCCAAACCTGTAAAGTCACCGTATGTAGGTGTCTGGCATGGTCCACGTGAACATCCAGCCGAGGCTCCTGAGTCAGCCTGTCCCCTCCTTTCCTTCTGTCTGCTCTGCTGTTGCTCTGTGCCTCTCGTGTGGCATTTGGCACTTGCTCCTTGGGATTCTTGGGGATCTTTTCTTTCGTTAGCACTTTTTCTTCTTTATATATGTGAAGAAGGTTTGGAAAATTGAGGGGGAAACCTGCCTGAAAACTAACTACCCACCCCCCCATAATAGTCATCTGATATTTTGTGCCTTCAGAGCAGGGATTGTGTCTCTATATCCCTGTGTCCCTGGTACCCAGGAGAGCCTATTAGCCCAGGGCTTAAGGGCCGAGGTAGTTGAAGTCAGTCAATCCCCGACTCCTCCATTCATGAGCTCTGTGATCTCAGGCAAGTTCCTCAACCTCTCTATGCCTCAGTCTTCTCTTCTGTAAAATGGGGATGACACTAGTACTTATCTTGAAGGTTTGTGGGGAGGATCCTATGAGATAATGTGACTAAAGTGCCTAGCCCAGAGCCTGCATATAAGAAGTGCTGTGTACGTAGTAGCTTTCATTGTTGTTGCTGTTAAAATTGGACAGGGCTGGACACCTGGGGTGGGTTGAGTCATTGTTGAGAATGAGTGAAATTGATTCTGGGGGGAGACAAGAGGCTTAGGGAGCTGGGACTGGTGTCATACCTTCTCCCTCCACCAGGTACGAGCGGCTGGAGGAGCAGCTCAACGACCTGACCGAGCTTCACCAGAATGAGATGACCAACCTGAAGCAGGAGCTGGCCAGCATGGAGGAGAAGGTGGCCTACCAGTCCTACGAAAGGGCCCGGGACATCCAGGTACAGCAGCCTCAAGAGGAATCCTGGGAGTGGGCTGGTTCCGCCGCTTCCCCTTAATCAAGACTTCCACTTCTCACCGTCCTCCCCAAATAGTCATCATGAAAGGACCCGGGCCCCTAGCTGCAGCTGATCACCCTCTACCCTGCCTGGCCTTCGGAGGGGGCACCCTGTGCATTGTCACCTCGTCTGAGGGGCAGTTAGGGTTTAGGCTGGGGGTCTGCCCGCCCTGAGCGCCAATGCACCCACCCCTGTGTCCCTGCAGGAGGCTGTGGAGTCTTGCCTGACCCGGGTCACCAAGCTGGAGCTGCAGCAGCAACAGCAGCAGGTGGTGCAGCTGGAGGGCGTGGAGAACGCCAACGCACGGGCGCTGCTGGGCAAGTTCATCAACGTGATCCTGGCTCTCATGGCCGTGCTGCTGGTGTTCGTGTCCACTCTCGCCAACTTCATCACACCCCTCATGAAGACCCGCCTGCGCATCACCAGCACTGCCCTCCTGGTCCTTGTCCTCTTCCTCCTCTGGAAGCACTGGGACTCCCTCACCTACCTCCTGCAGCACGTGCTACTGCCCAGCTGAGCGGCCGGCCTCGACCCCGTGCTCTCCCCAGCCCCCAGCTGGCCATGCTTCTCCGGGGGTACCCTGGGGCTCCCGAGTCCTTGGACTTCTTCACGTGTCCAGTTTGGCCTCCTGCCCAAACTGTCCATTCCAGCAACCTCTGCCCCCTTCTCTGTCCTTGCTTCTTCTGTCCAGTGCCTCCTCCCTTTTGGCCTGAAGGGAGCCATAAGTGTAGCCCTGCCTGGAGGCGGTGGGGGCATCGGTGGCCAAATGGAGCAGAGGACACCCAGATGGACTGTTTTCATTATTTACAGTCACACAAGGGCTCCTCCCCGCTGACGCAGATGCCATGGGTCAGGAAGGCCAATGAGAAGAGGGGCAGGAGAGGGCCATGCCTCGGCTTTCCTAGGGAAGAGCCCACGCTGCAGGCAGCTCCGGCTCCCTCTTTGTGGAGATGGTCAGGATGAAGGCAAGAGTTTCCACTGGCCCCAGGGATGCTCCCCAGCTCACCCCTCCCTCCTCCAGAGCTGGGCTGAGGCTGGGTTCTGGGTTGGGCCCTTCTGGGATCTGAAGGATGCAGGCTCTGGAGGCCAGTTGGGTGTGGCTTTGGATTTGTGTGTTCCCTGTTATTTTTTCTGCCTGTCCCTGGATCTGCTCTTTTCAGGGAAAGAGGCCCCAGGGGTCCCAAGCCTCAGCCCAAGCTCTTAGGGTTCTGTTTATTTATTTATTTATTTGTTCCTTTGTCCCTTATCCCCCTGAGCTCCAGGGAGAGGTCCCCACCCACCCACCTCCCTGGTCCTCTCTCTGAAGCCAGGGCTGCTGCTTGGCTGTCAGGCACTTCCATGCCATTTAGATCTGGAGACTCCTGGCTGGGGGAAGTGGGGCAGAGCCACCCAGCCCCACTCTCCCAAGCAGCGCCTCAGGCTCTTTTATATGTCTGTTTATTCTGTATGTGTGTATTTGTGTGGGGGAGGTTGTCTGTTGCTTTCCTTTTTTTAAGGCTCTGGAGTGTTGTGTATGGTTTCTCTTCACATCCCAGCCTCCCCAAGGGCACTTCCAAGAAGAGAGGGGATTTCTCGGAAAAGGAGAGAGAAATCCCCTGGAACAGGGGAGGGCAGTGCCTGCCAGCTGTTGTGGACCTTCCCGAGAAATAAATATCCTCTAAATTTTCAAACCATCCCATCTAGCGTTGGTGGATTAGGCTGTTTCCATGGAAACCACCGAGTCTCTCCCAACACTCAAGCACTCTGGGTAACACAGACTGGGCCTCACCTATTGGCCTGCGGCCTTCATCCTGCAGGATCTGACATTGAACAAAGCGTCATCCACCCTTCCCATTTGCTTTCCACAGCCAAAGCTCTGGCCTGGGTGATAGGGAGGTGAGATGATGTCCACCCCATCCAGCCCCCCTGGAGTGCTTTCTAGGAGGAGGGGAATTGGGAGGGATTTCCTTAGTTTGGAGAACATAAGCAGCTGGAGGCCTCGATGACAGCAGTCATGCCCAGGTATGGCCACAGGAGGGCAGCAGAGTCCTTGTTCACTTTCTTAGGGTTCAGCTCCAAAGACTAGCATCTGTTGGCATTAGCTTGGCCTTTCAATTCTGTCCAGCCAGAGCAGAGATCACCTGCCTTGAGCATAGAGACCAGGCCCTCAGTGTCTGCTCTGTGACTGTATTTCCCACCCCTGACAGTTAAGGGCACCCACAGAAGGCACTGGATTCCCAGCAGGAACCCTGTGGGAGCTCAGTGGGCCCACCTGAGTCTCCCTGCTGTGAGAAGGAGATGCCCCCAGTTCGTGAAAGCAGGAGGGCTGTAGGGAAAGCACCTACCCCAGAGCCCTGGCCCATAATTAGTGCGCCTGTGGCCAATTCCCATCTCTCTGGGCCTCAGTTTCTACATCTGTAATATGGATGGATGCAGTAGCTGCTAATTTCAAAGGGCTCTGACATTCTGTGGTTCTGTAGGTCTGAGAAGTCAAGTTACAGATGTATCCATGACCTTGGGCTTTAGGGGACTTTAGGAGGCAGGGACTGTGCCCTTAACTGGATCAGAGAGGGTGCTGTGCTGGCACTGGCAGGAGGGCAGCATTGATGGTTCATCTTCACCCTCTATAACCGGGTAGGAGTTTCACCAGGGGACCTTACAGGGCCTTCCAACAATGTCACTCCTGGGCCCTGCACCCCCCATTTCTTCCAACCACACGCACGCCTCCCTTGGGGGCCACGGGCTCTGGGTCAGGAGCCCACATTCCTGGGCCCCAGGTGGGGGGTGGCTGCTCCAGGCTGCAGACATTTCTCACATTCCTCCCCAAGGTCAGGTGCCTTCCCTGCATTGGTTCTTAAATGTCACTGCCAGCCACAGTCCACACTGAAAGGGAGGAAGGAAGAGGGAGGCTGGGGGGGGGTGACATTCTCAGCTGATCCTGAGGCTGCAAAGTAAACAGCCCTAGGAGAGGGGAACATCAGCTCCAGCTACAGAGCCATCTTCTGCCAAAAAGCACGGAACAGGCAGACCCTGTATTTGCCTCTGTGACAAGGGGCTTCTTGCTAAGCCCAGGCCCCGACTAGGAGTTGGGTTTCATTCCTCTGTCACTGCCCTTCCTGGTTCATGTCTGAGCCTCTCTCCACTCTGTGAAAAGGGGACAAATTGCTCCAATCTGGACCTGCCTGCCTCTCCCGCCAGGGGTCACAGGGTGAGTCATTGAGTCCGGTTGGCCTCTGCAGGGGACCACCCTCCTTTAGACTGCAGGACCAACAGCCAGGCTTTCTCCCCGGGGGTCTGTCCTGCAGGTCCCAGCCCCACAGCTGGGGTCCAGAGGGCCCAGCCAGGCCAGCACACTCCCACAGCCTCAGTGGCCCAGGCTGGGGGCAGCTGAGAACTCATCTCTGCTTGGACTCGGGACGGTAGTGCTCCAGCAGCACTTGGCAGGCAGCTGGCTGGCCTGGAGTCGGCGTATTTGCTGTGCCATGTTTGCTGTGTCCGTGCAGAGCTGGTGCTCCCTGCCAGCCTCGTGGAAATGGTGGCACTGCAGCAGGTGCAGCCTGGGCCCACACCAAAGCCTTCAGAAGGCACGGGGCAGAGGGCAGTGACCTGACACCCACCACTCTAGGTGACTCAAGGGTGATTCTGGGGGGAAGGGGAGGGAAAGGAGGAAAGACCTGGGGCCACGGGGTGGGAGAGGAGGGGAGCTTTAACCGGGACGCCTGGATGGATCCACGTGGCAGACCCCTGTCAGTGACGGGGCCCATAAGTGAGGTCAAGTTTCCAATGTAAGAGCCTGGGCTTTGGAGCCTGCAGCCCTGGGCTCCAGCCTCAGCGTTGCCACTGACCTCAGACAAGCTTCCAGTCTCAGATTAGCCTGCTCCTCTGCCCATAGGAAAGCAAATGGCATCTGACTCACAGGTTTGGGGTGCAGGAGAGAGGACATTCTGCGTGTCACACCTTAGCCTGGTGCCTAGAACGTAATAAGGGACTAACCAAGGCAAGTTATGACTCCTCCTCCTTCCTGAAGCCAAGGGGATGTTCAAGTGCTGAACCGCTCAGAGTCGTCTAAGGCAGACCCTACAGAAACGAGCAAGGCTGAGGGTGACTGAGGAGGTGTTGGCCTCCAACTCCGGAAGGCTCAGTAGAGGCCCTCACAGATCCCCTTCCCTGCGAGCTGAGAGCCTGCTTATTCCAGACACCTTTCCTCTAGGACTTGCAGACAAAGCCGGCCCAGTCCCAGGGCTTGAGGCAGGACTGGATGAGGCCTGCCTGGCCAAGGCCGGCTGCCTCCACCCGGGTCCTGTGAGTATATCTGTGCTTGGGGCCCAGCCTCCTCCAGACCACGGGCCCAGGTGTGTGCTCAAGAATCGGCATCAGGAGGCCCAGGTTTGAGTGGAGGCTCAGCCACTCAGCGCTGACGGTGAGGTTGCAAGCTTCCGTCTCCTCGTCGAAATAAGGATGCCTGGGCTGCCCAAGCGGCAGGGCGTTCATGAGGCTCAGAGGAGATGTCAAATATGTTTGCCTGCACCCCAGGTTCCCAGATCTCTCTCTCTCTAAGGGAGACAACTGTCAGGATGCTGCTGGGCCATCTGGGGTCCCCACACAGGGCTCTGACCTGCTCGGGGCCAGGCCTGGGGCAGGGCTTGAGAAAGTGGCTGGCAGTGGCCCCTCAGGCTGAACGGTTGTAGCCAACCCCCAGTGGGGCTGGAAGGAGGAGGCTCGGCCTCCACCAGGCGTGCTGGGACAGAGGTGGAGAGGGAGGGAAGGCTGGGACTTGTCCCAGCACATCCAGACCTGCCAGCAGGACCTGAGTCACCCAGCTAGCTAGAAGGACAGTCTAGGTCGGTGACGGTGGCACTGCTTCCCACACTCGGGTCCTCCCAGAAGAGCCCTCCCTTCCCGGTAGCCGATCCCTGTCTTTGGTTTCCCCACCTTCCAAAGTTTAACTCAAGATGAGAGGCCCAGGGGTGCTCGATAGACCACCTTGGCCACGCCCCTGCGCCCAGGTAGCCACCCACCAAGTTGGCTCTGCTTACAAAAGCACCTGGAGGAGATTCCACCAGCTCTGGGTGCCTGGACCCTGCTGCCCCCCAACCTCCCAGCCTAAAGGTCCTTTGATTGCCTTACTCTGGTTATTCTTGCAGCGATTTCAGCTCACTGAAGAGAAGACTAAAGTAAACCCTTTAGAAAGATCTGGGTCTCCAACTGGTTTGGGCGCTCTGATCTCTGGGCTCCTACAGGAAGGCTGAGTTCTCTCTGTACCACTCTCTTGGGTCCCTTTGTTCTTTTTGTACTTGAGCCAAGCCCCAAGCACCCAGAGTTGAGGTGGAGTTGAGGAGGAGAAGATTTCCCACGAAATTGGGCATTAAATAAACTCATGCAAGAGACAAGTCACCAGCACAGACCTGTTATGTGTCTCTGGCCGGTCCCCTCCTCATCTTCTCAGCCAGGCAGGGCCCAGCCAGGCCAAGGATGGGAAGACCTGAGCGATGACAGCATGGATGCTGAGGAAGAAGGGGCTGACCAGGGGCTGACCAGGGGGGACCAGGGGTCCCGTTCCTTCCTCTCCATTTCCTTCTCTGCTGGTCTTGGAGCTCTCATCAGAGATGGGCAGCCTATAGTTCAGGTAGCCTGTAGCCCAAACCACTAGGCTTAGGTTCATTGAAATTCAAAAAATGCAGTTTTGAACACCTGCTCTGAGCCAGGCACGCAGACACAAAGAAAAGTAAGACATGGTCCATGCCCTCATGGAGCTCACAGCCTAGTGGGGACACACACACACACACAGCCATCTAGTACAGAGGCAGGAAGAGATAAATGCTGCAGCAGGGGATGGGGTGGGAAGTCCAGGGAGGGAGAGCTCCACTCTGATAGGGACCTTTGGGGAGGCTTCTCATAGCACTGAAGGATGGGCAAGAGGCAAGAAGGGAGAGTGTCCCAAGCAGATAGTTTTGGTCAGGTTCTGGGCTTGCAGGTGAGACAGAGGCATCATTACATGGTTTGAAGGGATATGTGGTGTTTCAGGCATCACTACTCCCCAGAGGGCAGGATACCTGGGCAAGGGGCTTCTAAGGCCACTCCAGTGAGAAGGAGAGGGAAGAGGGGAAGGGAACACCCCACTCCAGAACTTATGGGACTTGGGGGTTTCAGAGGGGTTGTTTGTGCGTGAAAGAGAAAGGGAAGGTGAGGGGAGTTTGGGGAGAGAAGGGAAAGGGGGAGCATTCTCCTCAGGAAGATCTGGGACCATCCGGAAGTCTAGGGACTTGGGGGCTAACACTCAACTATGCTGTGTGATACTGAGAAGGTCATGCAACCTCTCTGGGCCTTAGGGTCCCCACCCCCACACAAATGGAGAATTTAGGATGGAGAGATTGCCGAGGCTAGTGAGTTTCTGGGAAATCCAGAAAGTATCTCTGTGAAGCAGACTCAAGGGCAGGCTCCCAGTGCGGTGGAGAGGTGGCTTGGTTTGGGTGAAGTTTGTGAGCAGGAACGCGCACAGACAGAGGAGTCGTGACCCGTGTTCTAACCGTGGGGAGTCCTCACTGCTGGATGCCCAGGTTGGGGGGAGGGCATCTGGAGGTGAGTCGAAGAGCAAGGTTGGCTGCAGAGGCTCTCCTGCCCTCCCTCTCACCTTCCCCCGGGAGCGAGGCAGAAGATGAGAGAATGCCAGGGTTCTCTTCTCCACTTGGCAGCTGTGAGATTAAAAGGGAGGTGGCTTCCACGCACAGCCATCATCTGCTCAGGTATGATTTTGAGGGTGTGGGGAGACCCCTCCTCCCTGGCCCAAAGTCATGGCAATTATCAATCCCTTTTCCTATCCAAGACCTCACAGCTAGCAATGCTTTTTGTATACATGGATTCATTTTATCTCCACCATAACCCTAGTGGGTAGCTAGAGAGGTGACGTAAGACTCCACTTACGGATAGCAAACTGAGTCTCAGAAAGATGAGGGGAACTTACTCATGGACACAGCTGGTGAGTGGCTGCCCCAGGACAAACCCAGGCTTGCTGACAATGCTGCCGCAGCTGTAGCTGAAGACTGACACCCACAGGTAGGCTAAGCGTTACTTGTTACATGTACAAATGCAGGTGACCCTATGAGGGGTAAACCTTGAGCCATTCTCACCTTAGTATGAATTTGTTTATCCCACTGAACACTTTCTTTACTCTGTCAGAGAAAGAGAAGGTTAGTGTTTGAGAGGTTGAAGAAAAAACATTTTCAAGGAGGCAGAAAGGGAAAAAAATTTTCTACAAATTCCATTGACTTTCTATTTTTTCCCCAGGCTAAGTCCTTTGAGCCACAGAGCTTAATGCCAACCCCAGAGGGAAAAGCCTAGGGAGGATCCAAAGGAACAAGTTATTCATCTTTTCATCAAACCTACATGAACATCTGTTTTATGTAAGAGATCCGGAGGATACTGAGGTGAACTAGACAAACTCTCTCTCCTCGAACATCTCAAAATCTATCCAGGAAGACAGAGGTAAAAAAATGAAAACGGAGCTTGGTAACTGCTAAAATGAAGCTATGATCTAAGAAAGAGCAGCTAGCTGCTGGAGGGGAGCTGGATTAGCAAAGTTCTCTTCCCTCGATGACACATCTTTCATCACACATTTTTCGCCCATCCCTCATAAGCCTTCCAGCCAGACAGTCCTTCCTGTCACCTCACTTAAGTCCCTCTTGCTCAGCAGTGCCCAGTACCCCTGGCCATGCCTAGTGATCCCAGCCTGTGACTGCAGCAGCTAGGTGAAGGGCTGTGAGGCCTTTATGGAATCTCTAGCCGAGATTCCCATTATACATATGAGGAAACTGAGGCCCAGATGGAGGCAGTGACTTGCTCGAGATTGCCACAGTGAGGCGGTGCTGAGCCTGGGCTCTCACCTGCAGATGTGACATCGCGACAAGTACACATGGAGGGGTTTGACCGAGGAACCCCTGCGCTCTGCACAGGGTCAGAGAAGGAAGGTAGGGTGGCTGAGGGGGAGGCAGTAGAGGAAGGTAGAGGAAGCTCTGAAGCTGGGGAGGAAAGAGAGGGCAGGGAAGAGGGCACTCATCAGGAAGAGCTCAGATGGTGACAGGGCAGCAAATTTTCTTCTAAAGGCCAGCCAGGAGTTCCCTGGTGGCCTAGTGGTTAGGATTCCAGGCTTTCACTCCCGCTGCCCGGGTTCAGTCAATCCCTAGTTGGGGAACTGAGATCCTGAAAGCCACGTGGCGTGGCCAAAATAAATAAATAAAGCCCAGCATCAGCATCCACAGTCTGTCTTTTTTTTTTTTTTTTAGTCTGTCTTATTGAACCCTCAAAGGCCAGACCTACTTAAAATTAAATGTGAGTTAATTAAAATTCAATAAAATTAAAAATTCATTTCCTCGGCTGCACTAGCTACATTTCAAGTGCTCAGGAGCGATGTGTGGCTGCTGTCTGCTGTACTGGGCTGCACGGATGGAACGCATTTCCAATCATGGCAGAAGCGCTGTTCTAGACACTTTACATATATAATCTCATTTAAATAATATTTTCTGAGAATGATTAATACACGTTTGTCGTAGAAAATTTGAGGGAACTTCAGTCACAGATGCTGCCCTCCACCCACTATTAGCATTTGACATACATCTTTCTAGCCTTTATTTCTCTTTTAAAAGAAAATTCAAATAATGCACAGTCAGTGTAAAACGCAAACAATATGGGGGCTAGAGAGTAAAAATGCTGTCCCTCCGCAGGGGAAAACACTGTCAGCAGCTTGGCACGTGTCCCTTCTGAGTCTGCGTTTCCCTCAGCCCCACGGTCTCAGGAATACTGAGGGGCTGCTTTAACCACAGAATCTCTATTTCACTGGCTCTGCCCTCATCCACCTTCGAGAAGACTTCCGGTCCCTCCCCTTCCACTAACCTGAAGTGCCACAGGCCTGGGACCCTCGCAGTGGCCTCTGCTTTGGACCCAGAAGCCCCTCTCTCCCCTTCCCTCACTCAGCCCTGCTCCCTGCGACACCTCATCAGGGCCTGGGGAAGGGGCGCTATATCCTGTTACCTCACCCCAGTCATTTCTCCCAGCCATCCTCGGAGGCCACGGCAGAACAGCAGAGTAGTCCAGGGCGCGGGACCTGGGATCAGACAGTCACAGGTTATGTCCTAGCTCTACCACTCATTAGGATTCCTGAGATCCTGCACGATGTATCTGAGCCTCAGTTTTCTCATCTGAAGGGAGATAATATCTACCTCAAACTGTTTGCTGTGAGAGTTAAATGAGATAATAGATGTAACACATTCTGCATTTCGAGATAGTAATTATTGTCATTTTGCAGATGAGAAAACTGAGGCTCAGCGAGACCTAGGTACTTCTCAAGGTCTTGCTGGCAGGAGGTGGCAGGAATCAGGGTTCTAACCTATGCCTGTCTGGCTCCAAAGCCCACGTTGCTGACCCCACAGGACCATCCCTTTCTTAACCTCGCTCCTACGCTCCAGCACACCTTCATAGGGGTCCCCAAAAGCAAAGAAGCAAGGGAGGCAGCAGCAGAACTGTCAGGTGGCTCTAAACCTGAGACTTTTCCCAAGTCAGAGGCCTGCTGGGGCCAGGAGGGCAGCTGTCCCCTGCTGTGTGGTCCCCCAGCTTCCCACTGCAGACTGGTGCTTGTGTCTGCCCTCTGCAGGCCTCAGTTTCCCCATATATATAAGAACCCTGACAGTCTGTCATTTTGCACTTCTGCGACCTCCAACCCAGGAAGTCATCAGGGACCCAGACTTGACTGGAGGCAGGAGGCCAGCCCTGCCCCTCAGACCAGACCAGGCCCTGGTGAGGGGCTGACCCGCAGTTACCTCACTCTCCCTAGGCTCCCCTGGGGCCCTGAGGTGGGGCGCGGTCCTCGACAGGCCTGCTGGGTGAGGGCAGGTTTGGAAGGAGGTTTAGGAAGGGTGTGGCAGGGAGGGTGCTCCTGGCAGGCTCAGGTGAGGTCACAAGAGAGGGGTATGCCTGCCAGCTTCCTCGGCTGTGCCAGACAGGGCCGGGCAGCTTCCCCCTCAGACCATGTCTCTGGGCTCCTCTGTGGGACCCCCATCCTTCGTGAAGTGTGAGCAGAGTTGGACAAACTCCCCTCAACATCCATCCAAGGCCAACTCATGGACCCTGCCCTGCTGGGTGGTGGGCCAGGAGGGCCCCAAGAGCTGTGAGGACAGGAGTGGGAAACCTGTCCTCATCGGCCCAGAAGGCCAGAGGTTTGTCTCCCCCAGCAACCCTCCCCAGAGGGAGCAAGAGTAGACAGCGGCCATGGGTGATTCACCAGTGAGCTGTCTTCCCATCCCCACCCCTCTGGCCTGTCTAGGACAGCCCATCCTGTCTTTCAGGGGGGCTGGAGACCAGCCTTTCTGGCCATCAGCTTCCTCTCTCTTCACCCGGCCCTGCTCCCTGCTGTGTGCAAGACAGCAGGGTCCATGAAAGAAGGGATTCAACCACAGTTGATCCAGGAAGTCAGAGAAGACTCCTTTGTGAAAGCAGGCAGAGGCCACAGGGGCCCAGATCTGGCTTGCTTTTCCCTGCCCTGCCCCTTCTCCCCTCTACAAGGCAACATCCATTCTCCCTGAGTCCCAGGGGAGGAATGGTCATTGTCTCTTCTTCCTCTTCTTCTGGGATAGAGCTTAGACCCTCCAATTTATTCCCTTCCAAAAGACCAAATATGTGGGGTAGTGGGGAATTCCAGTCCATCTACTCCATGAAGCTCACTGTTAGAAAGTATTTCCTTTTACTGAGTTACTATCTGCCTCCCTATAGAATCCATTAGACAGCACTTCAAGAATTTAATGTCCAACTTCCCTGGTGGTGCAGTGATTAAGAGTCCACCCACCAATGCAAGGGACGCGGGTTCAAGCCCTGGTCCAGGAAGATCCCACATGCCACAGAGCAACTAAGCCCGTGTGCCACAACTACTGAGCCAGCATACCACAACTACTGAAGCCTGTGCACCTAGAGCCCGTGTTCCACAACAAGAGAAGCCACCGCAATGAGAAGCCGGCACACCGCAACGAAGAGTAGACCCCGCTCACCGCAACTAGAGAAAGCCCACGCATAGCAACGAAGACCCAACACAAACAAAAAAATAACTAAATTAAAAAAAAAATTTAATGTCCACTCCCAGTCTCCACCTACTCTGTAATTCTTTGCTCTGAGCCAAATACCCTCAGTTCTTTTCGTCATTCCTCCTAAGACTGGTTTCAAGATATTTTGACAGCTTGGCCTGTGTCCCCTGGAAATATTTCCATTTATCTGCATTCTTCTTGTAACATGGTATCTAGAATGGGACTTGGCATTCCAGTCTAAATCAGGCCAACACAGAGAATAATACAGAACAATCACCTCCTACACTTTGGCATGATATAGATCCCATGAGCTCTATTGTCTTGCTGGCCTGCATTGAACTTGGGCTCAGCAAACACCTCCTTGGCGATTTTGGACTCATGTGGCTGTTTAGACATGTCCTTGTTGAGTGGGTACACATAGGTCACTCAGCCTGCGTGACTGTTGCCTCCAACGATTCGGAGACCCCTCGGCCTTCCTGGGTCGGGGTTCCCTGGCAGATGACCCCCAGGGATGAAGCCCAGGGCTCAGGCAGTGGCTCTCAACAGGTCTTCACTTGTCCGCTCTCTTGAGGGTCTGATGAAAAGCTCTGCATCATCTTCCCAGAAAATGTACCTTCTCAAAAAACCGACAAATGCCACCAGGACTCCCTGCAGAACATCGGGACCCCAGGTTAGGAATCCCCATGTGGAAGATGATGCCTGAAAAGTAAACTCTGAGACGGCCTCCCTGTTCTAACCATGGGGGCTCAGGGCTCCCACAGAGTAACAGCCTTTCACACCAGTGCTGTGCTTTACAGCTCACAAAGTGTGTTCACACATATTGCCTCGGACAGACCCTAGAGTACAGATTATACTTGAACAAATAGGAGGTCAACGTCCACTGACCTGACCAAGGTCACACAGCCAATCTGGGCAGAGCCAACACTCTCCTTCTCACATGGGGCCTCAGAGGAGCCAACACAGTCTGTCCGACGGTGGGGAAAGACACAACAGAGACACGGCTGCACTTGGCCGCAGGGGAGATTGGTCCTGACGGCTTCTGACTGTGCCCAGCGGGCTCCTGCTGTTGCTCCAGAGAGACACACCCAACCTGCCACTGTGCTGAGCTATGCTTCTAACAGCCTCCCTCCTGGCACAGCAGTGAGGGGCCAAGCTACCAGGCTGCAGCTTGTGAGAGAGGAGAGACAAGGACAGAAAACAGGCCTGGAGCCAGAACCCCAGGAACCTGGGGGACAGAGAAAGAGCCCCTGGACCCTGCCTCTCACTAGAGAGCAGACACCTTACTTGGCAGGAGCATATCCGAGGATAAAATGGGGTATCAGAGCGGGTGGCAGTCGGGATATGGAGCACATCTGAGTGAATGAGGTTTACAAACAGGCACCAGACTTGACTGTTTGAGGTCAGTGTTTAAGTTTTCAAGGAATTCTTGCTCCTTAAGAACCCCTCTACTTGACCCAGAAAACTCCTCAGTCTGCAACCCGCAGCTCACTCCCTCCATGAAGCTTTCCCCAGTGTCCTGTGTAATGATGGTGCCCCTAGCAGGCCGGAGCTCTGGACTCAACATCCCACCCTGGTCCCTGGCAATAGGGGCTCAATCCATGTTTGTTCAGTAAGCTCTAGACACCAGAAATGACAGACTGTCTTTTGTCTCTACCTGTTCTGTGACTTCGAACTGGGTCCCAAACCTCCATGGTCAACAAAGTCTAGCCTTCCTCATACACACACTCATCCACTTTAACTGGAAGCCAATAATGGCCTTTAGAAACCCTCTCAAGAAGCATCGAACAGGTTTTCCCAGGCTGGGATGGGGCGAGGGAGAAGGCTCAAAACTGTCAATTTTTACGTCTTTCCCCAAACTGGGTTATTTTCCTTTGCTCCAAACAGTTGGCAGAGATGTGTGGGCAGAGAAAGGGTCTGGAACTTGGAGTGTTGCTCTGCAGGCATCTGGGTGGTTCTCCACCCTCAGCTGGTTTGCAGCCCCGGCTGGGGCTGGGGGTTGCTAAAGGGAGGGGCCTGGTTTGCAGTGGGTGGGTTGCTGCTCGGGCCTTTGATCATTAACTCTTATCAAAAAGAATTCATAAATTTGTGTTGGTTTTATGCATCTGTCTCCTCCACCAGACTCTGGAGGGTGGGAACCACATTTATTCAATTCAGAATCCTCAGGGTTGGGTACATTGCCAAGTATAGAGTAATGCTAAATACATGTTGACGGCAAAAATATAAAATAAGTTTTTAAAAAAGCACCAGGGCTTCCCTGGTGGAGCAGTGGTTGAGAGCCCGCCTGCCGATGCAGGGGACGCAGGTTCATGCCCCGGTCCGGGAAGGTCCCACATGCCGCAGAGCGGCTGGGCCCGTGAGCCATGGACGCTGAGCCTGCGCGTCCGGAGCCTGTGCTCCGCAGCGGGAGAGGCCACAGCAGTGAGAGGCCCTCGTACCACAAAAAAAAAAAAAAAAAAAAAGCACCAAAACCTCCGTGCTAGTCTTATTTCTGGGGCACCCCTGCCTCTCTTAAAGGAAAGAGCTTCTTAGAGCTTCCCTATGCTTATGGGAGGAGGGATCTGTCATTGGCCTCCATTCTAGCTGGAGGTGTGGGTCCTTCTCCCCTGGGCTGCTCCTAAGACTAA
The DNA here is from genome assembly GCF_026419965.1 of Kogia breviceps. Taxonomy (NCBI): domain Eukaryota; kingdom Metazoa; phylum Chordata; class Mammalia; order Artiodactyla; family Physeteridae; genus Kogia; species Kogia breviceps. The sequence goes on along the minus strand of NC_081310.1, from coordinate 65,578,067 downwards.
TTCTTTTTCTCTGTTATTTCTAGCCCCAAACGTGTGTCTTAGGTTTCCTGCCACCTGGCCTGACAGCCCAACCGCCCCAGCTATGTCTCTGCACAGTCCCAACCAGACATGGAGATTCACCCCTGCCTTCCTGACATCTCTCACCCCTATGGCAACCACAACTATTTTTAGCAGAGCTCAGGGGGAGCCGAATGACCTCACTGCCTCATGTTTTTGACATCCTCCAGAGACCTCAGTCCTCCCAACGCTGGGTTTCACTTTCCACTGCTTTTGCTAATCCTCCAGCTGCCTGGGTTTCTTGGAGTGAGTCTTGGGCCCAGCTCAGGGAAGACCCTTTGTCCCCGCCCCCCACTCCTGGCTGTAACCCCTAGCCCTACGTATTTAGGGCCCTCAGGCCCATTCATTCTTCTCAAAGCTGTCAGAAATTCTCTATCCTTTCCTGGGTCAGAATCCCAACATCTGACTCAAGTTCTCAGTCTAACCTAAATCTTTCCCGCTGTCAGGGTTGCCAGATTTAGCAAATAAAAATACAGAAGACCCATTTAAATTTGAATTTCACATAAACAACAAATAATTTTCTAGTTCAGCATGTTTTACGTTATATTACACTAAAAGATTAATCATTGTTTATGTGAAATTCAAATTTAACTGGGAATCCTGTATTTTATCTGGCAACCCTACCTGCTGTATTCCTTCTCCGTAGAGCAGCAGTTATTATATGTTTTGGTCTCAGGATCCCTTTATACTCTAAAAACTTATTGAGGACACTCAAAGAGCATTTATGTGGGTGAACTGATGTTTATCATATTAGAAATTAAAACATAAATTTAAAAATATTTATTAATTTATTTTAAAATAAGTTTTAAAAAGTGACAGTAATAACTCATTACACATTTACATATACAAAACATTTTTACAAAAACTTGCTATATTTTCCAAAACAAACGAAAAAAATAGTGAGAAGAGTGGCGTTGTTCTACTTTTTTTTTTTTTTTTTTTTTTTTTTGCGGTACGCGGGCCTCTCGCTGCTGTGGCCTCTCCCGCTGCGGGGCACAGGCTCCGGACGCGCAGGCTCAGCAACCATGGCTCACGGGCCCAGCCGCACCGCGGCATGTGGGATCCTCCCGGACCGGGGCTCGAACCCGTGTCCCCTGCATCGGCAGGCGGACTCTCAACCACTGAGCCACCAGGGAAGCCCTACATTTTTTGCAAATGTTTTTGTTTTTTGTTTTTTTTTTTGCAAATGTTTTTAATGTTTGGCTTAATGAAAAAGAGACAGATTCTTTTCTTTAAAGTTAAAAATTTTAATTGTGGTAACAAAATACATAACATAAAATTTACCATCCGAACTGTTTTAAGTGTGTAGTTTGATTGCATTGAGTATGTTCACATTGCTGTGCAGAGTTGGATTCTTATGTCTCCTTCAGCATCCGGTCTCTTATAATATCACACACCATGAAGCTTCTGGAAAATTCTGTGCACTCATGAGAGAATGAAGTAAAAAGGCAAATGATGTTTTCATATTATGATGAAAACAGTTTTGACCTTGTTTTCCTCTGAAAGGACTTGGGGAACCCCCAGGGGTCCCTGACCACACTTTGAGAGCTGGTGCTCTAGTACAACACCAGAGACTTCAGTGGTGATCAGTAGCAGCAACCTTGCCCCTGACATTGATTTGGGGTGGGTATGACACACTGTACACATAATTTAATGTGATTCCAAGCTGGTTCTTATTTCTGAGATAGGTAGTGGGGGTGGCAGGAGGCTGGGGCCAGATCTTGCCTAGTGCCTTAGCAGGGATGAAAAAAAATGGGTCTAGAAAGACTCGGACCCAAGGGACCTAGGGGTGGCACACAAGTTATGAAGTGGACCAAGCTGACTCAGAGAGAGTTACAATTCTGCCTCATCTTGAGGCTCTAAAGAAGGTAAACTCCTCTAGGCAGGGAGAAAAGAATGGATGGGCTCCTGGAGACTGGGTCAAAGAACCAATGTGCTCGCTGCCCCAAGCGGCCCCAACCATGGCTGGCAAGGAGGGAGCTGACCACCTTACTCCCCTTGTCCCTCCCTGGTGCTCCTCTGCTCATTCAGACCCTCTCTTTCATTTCCTGCCACGGCTAGTGGTTGTGAGGAAGGACAGCTGGGCCCTCACATTTCAACTGAGTGGACTCAAGTGAGCCCCTGCCTTGGGGCCTAGACACCTAGCGACTTTAGTTAGTGGGGGGCTTATTCCTTTACTGACCGATCTAGTGACAACAGAGTGGGGACCCAAAACAGCATCCCTCGTCCACACAAGTGGTCCCATTACAACCAAGTCCAATGGAACATGAGTGTCCTACACATTTTTTGTACCAGACATACACCCTTAGCACACTCATCTCTGGGCTGTTCACGATCCTCCTGTAGATGTTATTTTATAGCTCCAACTTCATTATATACAAATTCCTTGAGGGAAGGGACCATGCCTTTATCGCTTCTGTATTTTCCACAGCACCTAGAACAAAATAAGGTCTCAATACACATTGATGGGTTTATTAGGGGATGGCTTTTCACTGACTCAACTATCAGATTCCCATTTCTAAGGGGCTGGGGCTGGGAGAGCAGGTGGAGGTCCTTTATTAAACATTTATTGAGTACCTTCTCCCACTCCTTCCTTTCTTTGGGGAGGTGTTGCTTACAAAGCACATTCATGAGTCATCCAGTTTAATCCTTGGGGCAACAGGACTGGTGTGAGTGTACTGTGAAAGGGGCTCTCTAAGTGACTGCACTGTGTTCTGCCTAAAGGAGGAATGTGCTAAGCCAGGAGCTTGTCTCTGGGGCAACAAGTACATGTGTGGGATATCCTCCAGAGCTGTACTGGGGAAGCGCGTCCTGAACGCGGCCACCTGGTGCGTCCTGGCTGAGAGTCTGGTACTCCACGAAGACCATTCATGGCCACAGCGTTCCCTGCCCAGCTCCCATGCTGCCCGAGTAACCGTCCCACTGAATCTCGGCTTCCCCTTGTGTGAAATGGCCAACAGACAGCAAATGTGCTCATCAGCAAACCCGAGTGTCTGGTTGGTTTCACAGCAGTTATATTTTTCATTATAAATCAACAAATTGGCATTCTGGCTGTGTCTGTTCATCTCCTGGAGCTTTGTGAGTCTGCCCCCTAGTCTCCTGGGCCTGTTGCAAGCAAGGTTTCTGAGCAGCCACGTGAGGCCCAGACCCTGAATTGTGAAAGGGTCTCAAGGGAGACCTGGCCACTGTGTGAGGTTCTGAGGAGGAGACAGCCAGCTCTCCCCAGGTGCCACCTGGCCAATGGCTTTTCCATTCACAGAGAACTAGGCACTGGTCTGGGAGGCAGAGCAAGCCAGGGGTTCCTTAGCAGAGGGGGACTCCATGCCAGCGGCTGGCCTGCTACCAACCAGGGGCCCACCTGCTTGGTGGGCACAGCCAAGGATCAGGAAGACACTGCAGGCCAGGCTGGAGGGTGGGTGATTCAGAATCCAGCCGGGGAACTTTAAAAGGTCACTGCACCCTTTCCCTGGGCTCTGGGTGAGGCATGTGGTCAGCCCTGCTGGGATAGCTGAGTGCCTGTGCTGTCCAGAGCCCGGGTCAGCGCTGCCTGGAGCTGCATTCTCCTAGGAGGGGAAAGCAGTGAGGAGTAGGGAGGGGGTGGTGCTGGCTGGGCCCTCGTTTCCGCCCGGAAATGGGATTTTGGCCTCTTGGGCTGGGAAAATCCTGGCCGGCACTGTCTGTTTATCAGGGAGCCTGAGTCAGTCTCCTATCTCCTAAAAAACTGCTGTTTCTAGAATTTCATTGGTCAGCACCTCTCCCAATGCCTTCCTTTTCTCTGGGGAATTCCTTTGGGGGCTGGGGACAGTGGGGAGAAATTGGCTCTTTCCTGGAGACTGAGACCTGAAATCTGAGTTTTTGCCCATTTATGGACTTAAAGCCCCCCTCCCCAACCCTAGGATGACTCATTCCCCTAACTTGACCTAAATGCCCCCAGAGGGGAAAAGGTGAAATTGAGAAGGTGGGATTAGCTGGGGGAGAGGACTGGTGGCTGGAGCGAGGAGGAAAGAGCCTGAAAAGCATGGAGAATTCTTCCGAAAAGCAATCAGTGAGGGGGAGGATTTTAGAACCAAAAGGAGGCAGAATAAGAGAGAGAGAGGGAGAAAGAGAGAGAGGTTTGTATCCCAGAGAGAAGCTGTGTGCCCAGTGGCATACAATTCCTCTAAAGGCAGCCGCTCTGTAGAGGCAAGTTAAGGCTCTCACCTGGAGTCAGTTCTCAAACTTTGGTGTCATCAGAGCCACTCACCAGGCTTGTTAGAAATGCAGATTCCCAGGCCCCTGGGGGCTGCGCTCAAGCTTCCCAGTGATCTGAAGCAGGAAGCTCTGAAACACAGGAAGAGAACTGGGAATCTGGGAGCCAGCTTGTTCTCTGGGGCCTGGGTTGTACAAGGCAACCCCCATCCCCTCTGCCAGTGTCAGAGGCAGAGCCCCGGCCCAAGGGTGACATTTAACAGACCGTTCCCCCCCCACACCCCGCCCCCCAGCCTTCTCCCAAGGATGGGAGAAGCCTCGTTGTCTTCCTCAGGAGGAGAAAGCCAGTTGCAAACAGGCAGAACTACCTTCCCAACTCAGCAACACCCACCTCCCCCGCTGTCAAGCTTTCACAAACAACTGATCAGCTATACAAATAACTGCTTTCCTATTCAATAAAATCCTAGAACCTTTAGAACTCAGGGACTTCAGAGATCAACTAAGGTGATTTTCCACCCAAAGCAGAAATTCTTTCCTAGCAACAACTCCTATATCTCTATCTCCAGCTCACATCTCTTTCCCAAATTCCAGACTCCTTACACCTCTTATGGCCGCTGGAGGTCGAAGTGCTCTCTAGCTTCCCCCACCCCCCTCCACCTGCCACCTTTCCCCCTCTCGAATAGTGGATGCACCATTCCCCAAGTCCTTCAGCAACCGCCCCCCCGCCAACCCCCTGGCTATTCTCAACAAGCAGCCAGAGGAATTAACCAAAAAAGTCCTTAGTCAGATTACACCATTCCTTTTGCTCAAAACCTCCCACTGTCTCCCCATTTCACTCAGAAAAAAACCATAACCTGTATAATGGCTCACAAGGCCCTAGGTGCTCTACTGCCCGACCCCTGCTACCTATCTTGACCCTCTCTCTGCTACTTTCTCCTTCACTCACGCTGTTCCAGTCTCAATGGCTGTTTTTGTTTTAAAGTGCCATACAAAGACAATTTTAATTTGCTAAAACAAACAAAAAAAACAAACAGAACGAACTTTTTCTTACTCCTACATCTACCATCTTAAAAAAGCGATACCCAGAATTTAAATAACCTATTTTCAGGTGTTACTTAAACAAAGCATTTGTGTAAGTATTCTTGTAACAAAAACCAGTGGCAAACAAAACCAGAGCCCAGATGCATAATTCTGGCTACGAATTTTAAACTAGGTTTTATTTTTCTGTCCTGAAAATTCTGTTTACTAAAACTTCATAGTATAATAGAAACAGACACATAAATCCATTGAGCCTCTGCATAAACAAACATTTTCAGGTTTTACTCCTGATGCATTCTTCAAATTACTCACAGAAGACTAACTGCTTATAAAGAATGTTTTAGGCTATGCTGATGGTTTAAAGACAAGCACACAACCAACATAAAAACAAAGAATCTTCCTCTTTTTCAGGAGAAACGTCTTATGTGAAGTTATCCTCTCGAAACATGTTTGTTGTCAATTCTGGGTGAACCAGGATGGCCGCTTCCGTTCTCTCTCAATGATCCTCTTGCCCTGATCTCGCTTGGAGGGGTGTCTCCCCCAAGTACAGCACCATGGTCTCCACGGTAGGAACCTTGAAAGGGCCCCTCTCTTGCTTCCCTATCTGTCGTCTGATTTCCGCTGTCTCTTTACACACCTTCTCATAGCAATAGCCACAGAGGACGTGTTTCTGTTTCATGTGACCACATTCAGGACAAATGTCTATATTGTTCTTAACTGTAATAAGCTTATGAGGGTTTCTTCTCCTACACCTGTTGACTTCAATGCTGCCTGTTAACTTTAATGGGGAGCTGCCATCCAAAAGATGCTCTCCAAAAAGCTGGAAATCTCCTTACTTCCATTGGTATCATTTGCTGGTTCTGTAAATATAGCTGGACCTTGGACCGCTAATGCTGGTCCCCATTGAGGACTGGGAAAGCCTGGCCGGCTCTGCCAAAGTTTCCACTGCAGTTGCTCCCAACAGTTCCGGAGGAGTCCCTGGGCTGTAGGCCACGGCGGAACCATTAGCATCGGCGTGGCAGGCACCATGTTGCTCGCCGGAAAACCTCAATGGCTGTTTTAGAACTAGCCTGACCTGCTCCCACCTTAAGGCATTTCTATTGTCTGTTCCCTCCACCTGGAACACTGTTCCCCCAAATATCTATGTGGTTAGCACCTCCCTCCTTCAGGTCCTTGCACAAATGCCACCTTCTCGATGAGCCCTTTTCTGATCACCCCAATTTAAAACGTTATTCCCTGTCCCCTTCCCATTCTCCTCATGCTTACGACCTGTTAATATACTATATAATTCACCTATTTATTATATCTATTGCTTTGTCTATCTTCCTCCACTAGAATGGAAACCCCATAAGGGTAGAGATTTTTGTCCATTTTGTATACAAATGTATCCCCCCAACCCCAGTCTCCTCTTAAACATGCCCAGGCTCCTCAGCTAGCCCTTTGTCCTGGCTTCATCGCAGTCCAGACATGCTCCGACTGTCAGTGAGTCTCTGGATTCTGGCTTGCAGAGCTGAACAGGAGCTCTAGTGGGATGTCGGTGCTGTACCATGCAGGGGCTGCTGAATTACCATTTCCCCTTCCCACCAGTCCATCAGAAGGTCCAAGGCAGCCTGACTGGATGGGGTCTGGGGAGAAGGGAAGGGCTCCTCCTGATATGCCTGCCGTGGGGGTATCCCCCGCTCTGTGCAGAGGAGCCTCGGTACTACCCAGTGAGGGGGTTTCCGCTCAGGGACAGCCTGGATGGACTTGCCCCAGGAAAGGGCTGAGGGTAAGGTGAGAATTCTGCCCAAGACTTTCTTGTTTTGGTTTCTGAAGGCCCTTTCCTGTCTCCCAAAGTTGCCCCCGGTGGTTGTCTGGGTTATTCACATTCCAGAAGCACTGATGTGGCACTAAATATTCCTAGGGCTCCAGCCTTCCCCCCTGGGGCCCAGAGTCATCTCTTTGAGCCTGCTTTCTGGAATGTTTTTGGTATGAAGCATCCTGGTAAGTGAGGGGAAGCTCCGTGCAAATGGAATCCCCGAGCCTGGGTCTCTAGGGGCTGGAGTAATAGACATTCTCTTCCCACCCAGAGTATCTTTCCCCAGCGGGCTTCCGCCACATCCATCCCCTCTCCTGCCCACCCCTCCCAGCCCCTGGCTTGGAAGAGGTTAAGCAAACAGACCTCAAAGAGGACAAAGATCTCAGCACCAAGTACTTTTGCGTTCCTTCCTCTTCCTAGAAATCCGCCCCACCAGCAGTGCTAGTAGGATGGGCTGCAGGGGCTTGGCGTCCCTTCTCTCCTCCCGTCCCGTCTCCCCACTCTAGCTTCTCCCTGTTCTCACTCACCCTTTATTTCCCAGCTCCCTTTTGGGGCTTTGGAGGTAAGGGGAAGGCATTTGGGGCAGAAGAAATTGCCATACTCCTTGTGCCTGGACAAGAGTGTGGCATGTATTTGCAGTTCCTTTCACTGGTATTCTCCCAACTCTCCAAACCCAATCTAGTTTAAATGAGCCCCCCATCGCCCACTCCGCTAAGATTTGGCATCCCTCAGACCTGGATTTGAGTTGAGTTTTCCCACCTGCTAACTAGGCAAGTTACTTTATGTTTTTGAGTCTCAATTTCTTCCTCTGTGACCCGAGAATGATAAAAATTGTACCGAACTAACAAGGCTTTCCTGGGCATTACATAACGTATCAAGTGTTTGATACCTAAGCACTTAATAAATGGTAGCCCTGTTATTTCCTAAGTTGCAACTCTTCTTTCTCATCATCCCACTCCCCTTCAACATTCTCTGAACTAAAACTTTTTCTGTTGAATTTTACTTATTTTTATGCATGCTGGTTTGCTGTTCAGTCTGCAGCCTCTCTGAGGTTCGGATCTTATGCGTTGCACCAGAAACAGAGCAATTACCTCTATCTTCCACGGAGCTTAGCACCCAATAGGGCTTGATTCCCGAGTCAATGAATAAATGAACACAGTTAACCCCACATCTGAACTCTATGCTTGTTGGGTAAAGACCCTCCCTTATATTTTTCTTGTGTCTACCCACAGTCTGGCCCAGAGCTCCAGCACTCAGTTGGACCTGCCTTGTTTTCAAGTGGTGGAGCCTCGGGGCTGGAAGAGCTTTAAAAGTCTCCATGAAAAGGCTGGAGGTGGGAACCCCATCACCAGGAGACATGGAGTCTTCTCAAAATTATCAGACTGAAATACTCCATCTGTAGCCTAAACGATGGTTTCTTTTTTTTTTTTCCGCGGTACGCGGGCCTCTCACTGCTGTGGCCTCTCCCGTTGTGGAGCACAGGCTCCGGACGCGCAGGCTCAGCGGCCATGGCTCACGGGCCCAGCCGCTCCGCAGCAGGTGGGATCCTCGCGGACCGGGGCACGAACCCGTGTCCCCTGCATCGGCAGGCGGACTCTCAACCACTGCGCCACCAGAGAAGCCCTAAACGGTTTCTTGTTTACTCTCCCATCCTGATCCCATAGTTGCCTGGCCTCCCCACTTCTTCCCTAGACTCAGCAACTTTGCCAGCTCCCCAGATGCAGGGAGGGGGAGGGCAGTGCAGATGCTCCACACCGGCAGGCACCGAAGGCTGGCAGGAGGGCAGGTGTACGGGGAGCAGACTGTTTGGGGGCCTGCGAACACCAGAGCAGGGTGAGGTATGGGGGAGGGAGCCTGCTTGAAGCTGGAGCCAGCCGGCTGCCTGCCTGCACTTTGTCCTTATCCTCCCTTTCATCCTAGCCCTCAGAGCCTGGGAGTTTCTCAATGGAGCGGGAGTCCGGGGAATGCTCTGCAGGGGGTGGAGAGGAACGGCCAACGAGGGGGGCATTCCAAGCATTCTTTACTTCCTCTAAGAGTCAGGCGGTTGGGGGGCGGAGTGGGGAGCAGCTGCCTGCACGGGAGGGAAAGGGATTTCTTTGGAGGGAGAGAATAAAGGCAGTGGAGGTGCCTACAAGCAGCAGGGGACGGAGCTAGATGGGGGAGGGATGGGAGAGGAGGGGGCAGGATGGGGGCAGGGCTGTATAATCTGCCAAACCCAGTTCTTTAGTACTAAAGGCAGGAGGAGCAAATTGGGACCCTTAGCCCAGGGCACCCTCCCCGCTGTGTGTTTACAAGGGCAGAACCGCTGATGGAGGTATAACAGGGAGTTATTTGGAGCTAAGAGCTCGGTTTTTGGTGTGTGTTTTGTTTTTATGAAGCAGGTTCTCTTTTTTCCACCTATGAGAGCCCAAGGGAGTGTGTTAAGAGAAAACTCGAAGAGTGTACCCCACTTCCCCAAACAGAACCACAGAAGCTATTTTCCAATCATCGTCCTGCTTTTTAATGGAGTGGCTCTTTCTAGCCACCACAGAAGGGAAGAGGGGACCATCAGGTAGATAGAATCAGGGCGTGGAGTGAGGGAGCCAGAGACCCCCTTCCAGATAGTGCGATGGGACATGTAGATTTATAAAAGGCCCCCCGGCTTCCCCTTGATCAGTAGGGAATCATTGCAAAAATATCTCCCTGTACACAAAACTTAGATGTCATAGTGCATTTCCCCAGAACATAGTATTCACATTATTGAAAACAGTAAGATTCACTATTTTAAAAATGCACAGCTGAAAACGTAAAAATAAATAAGAACATTCTAGGCCCTGAAAGCCCAGAGAAACAGATACATCCATTCTCAGTAGCAGGAGCAGCTTGGAGGCTAGAGAAGTTCAGAGTCTTTGAGGTCCAAGGTGGGGTCCAGGGGAATCTGGGCCCCTTGAGATGACGTCCAGTAGCAGCCTGACCTTTTCAAGTCTTTTAGATTCATAGCAGCGACTCCGGGAGGCTCAGGCCAGGTTTGGAGGATGCGAAAGAGGAGAGAACCTTTGAGGAAACAGAGGCTGGGTTCTCTTACCGCTCAGATAAATAAGGAAGGGCACACTCTAGAAGACCATTCCCAGGACACCCCAGGCACATTAGGGGGGTGCCACACTCCAGTCTGAGTGGTTGGTGGAGATGGGAATGTGTATGTGAATAAAGAGTTTCCATCCCCACCTTGGCAGGAAGGCACCATGCACAAAACTTACTCTTTAGAGAAGCTGGGCGCTGAGAGCGCTCTTTCCAGCTCTCTGTGGCCCTACTATGTGTACAAGAAACAGGCAACCTGGACTCAGCCTTGGGCCTTCCTCTCTACTTCTCTACTCATTTCCCTTCTACTACCTTCTTGGTTCCATGCGGCAGAAGACACTGAACCCTCAGTGCACTTCACTTGCCCACTTCCCACATCCAGCCCTCCCCAGGGCTCAACTGCAAACCATCTCAGCCTTCTGGGCTGGGATGCTGGTCCTGGGAGGCGGGGAAGAAGGCAGTTTCCCCTCAGGGTGCAGCCAGCTGCATCTTAGTGCCAGCCAGGATGGGGCAATGCCCCCCACCTTCAGCTGAGCTTTGAGCAGACCCCCAGTGCCTGTTGGTAGGCCTCTGTCACCTCCTGGCAGTCCATCAGGGAAAAGCAGCTATCCCCCAGGGGGTCCTGCCGCCAGCACCTCAGGCCCCTGCTTCCAGGGCCCTCTGAGGGGGGCTCCTCAAGGCCCATGAGGTTGTCCACAGACACACAGCCCCGCAGTGGGGGCTCGGGGAGCCGTTCGGGCAAGTCCAGCTGGTCAAAGGACTCAGAGGACAGGATGCTGTCCTCACTCACTGCCCCCGAGGGGCGGCTGGCCCGGGCTGGAGGGTGAGGTGAGGCCAGTCCATCCAAAGAACCGAAAGTGGTGTGGGTTGTGAGCTCCAGGGCTGCGTGGGAGAACTTGCCATTGTGTTTGAGGATGCCCTTGCGATGGAGCCGCAGCCCTGAGGTTTGGGGGGGCGTGTGCTCCACGGCGTCCCCACTTACAAACACGTCTCCCGCATCCAAGAGCTCCCCAGACTCACTGGGTTCAGGAGAGGAGTAGTAGCCCGATTCCCGCTGGCGAGACTTCTTGAGGATGCCCTTCTTGGGGAGCAGGGGGGCAGTCTGTCCTGGGCTCGCAGGGATGGGGCCAAGCTCAGGGCCTTCCCTTGACCCTTCCGAGGAGGTTGATGCCTTCTTCTTGAGGATGCTTTTCGGCAGCTTGAGGTTGCCCTTGCCAGGGCGAGGGGAGGTGTCAGCAGCTGGGTCCCCCTGGAGAGTCTGGGCCATGTCATTCTCTTTGCGGGACTTCTTGAGCGAATGCTGGCGCTCCAGGCCAGGGGCGAGACTCCCGCTTCCAGGCGCATGCTGCTTGAAGAAGCTGCAGACCTTGGCCCCGTTCTCCAGGAGGGGGCGGGAGGACCGCCGGAGCCAGTCAGCCACGGAGGCCCGGCCAGAGTCGCTGCCGGTGTGCCTTCCCTCTTGCAGAGCTTCCTGCTCCCCGACACGGGTGGCATAGCCCCAGTTGACCCACCAGTGACTGGCCACATCCTCCAGGGTGGCCCGGCGGGTAGGGTTCACCATTAATAGCCACCGGATCAGGCCACAGGCATCTAAAAAGAAGAAGGAGAAGGGTTTCAGATCCATAGCCAGGAGCATGGGCACCCACAGTCCCCCTCACTGGCTTTACCCCCATTTGTGCTGAGACACTGCTCATTCCTATGGCAGCTATGCGACTCCCACCTAGGGCTCCATACGCGCCACAGCCTGGGCCGGCTCCCCAGTCTCCGGCTTTCCTGGATTGACTGTCGATTTCCTCTTCCATCCCACCACCCCTCAGGACCACAGCTATGTTTATGTGTTAGTGTGTATCCTCCCTTTGCTCCACTGACATGCAACCCTCTGAGGGTAGGGACTGCTCCAGAGTAAACCAAGGTCCTCACACCTTTCTTCTTGCCTTACACATCGTACGTGAAAGGACAAAAAGATTTCTAAGGACAAGGACAAAAGCAGTAGGAAATGAGACAATTGTAGCAAAGAGGATCTAAGTTAGACCTTAGGAAGCACTTTCCAAATATGATAAAGCTTGCCCATAAAGGAAGGAAGGAGCTATCCCTTCCTTCCTCGGAGGTCACAGACATAGGAGGCAAAGAGATGACAGCAGGAGTTGAGGTGGAAGGTACACTCCATCTACAGTGGGCTGCCCTCTTCACTTTACTGTCACTGTTTAATTCTTGCCTCAGGAATTAGCAAAGGACACCCTGCACCTAGATGAGAAGACCTACACCTCTCACTCACCAGAGGGTTTAGGCGGCTGCCGGTAGGCCCCACTGCTGATCTGTTTCACCAGCGTCTTATGGTCCTGCCCATCAAAGGGCATGGAGCCATGCACCAGGATGTACAGGAGAACACCCAGGGACCAGCTGTCCACCTGAGGGAGAGAGAGGATCAGCCAAGACCTCCTCATGCCACAGGCTAGAGGGCTTCCAGCCTCACCTTCATTCAATACCATGGGGAAAAGGGAGCCCATGTGGGAGAACTCAGAGCCCAGTGTATCTGAGGACCACCTCCTTCTAGTACCCAGGGGCAGAGAGGGTGACACTGCAGAAGGGACTGAGGTTCATGGGGAGAGCTGCTGTCATTTGCCTCCCCTTGGGAGGAGCAGCCACAAACACAAGATCAGTGACGAGGTCACCCCTTCTGGGCCAGGAGTGGTGGTTGTGACAGATACCATCCCTCCAGGGAGGCTGGCTGGGGGCCGGGAAAGGTAATGGGAATGTGCAAGGTGAGGGGCACAGAACCAGACTGAGGGTCAGAAGACTTAAGCTCTTGTTCCAGTTTTGCTACGCCCGCTAGAGACCCGGCCACACACTACTTTGGTGGGGAAGTGAGTTTTGTGATCTGAGAAAGGGAATAACTAGAAAACTAGCACATCCCTCTCTCAGGATCTAAGCTGAGGCGGGCTGGTGGAGGAGTCCAGACACTTACCTCTGGGCCCATGTAGGGCTTTCCGTTGACGATTTCGGGTGAGGCATAGAGGGGGCTCCCACAGAATGTCTGCAGGAACTTGCCTTGGTGGTAGAGGTTGGAGAGGCCAAAGTCAGCGATCTGCAGAATTGGGTCAAACACAAGCAGGGGTCACACCAAGGCCTGTGTTGTTCTATAGCTCCTGGTCTGCCCCCCGCCAGATCCCGGGGAAACCCAGGCCCTAGCAGGAGGAAAGGGTGCCCATGACCCCTACCCCATACCGGGCACCACCAACACAGCTCAGGCCCTGGAAGAAAGAGCCCCTTTGGAGGTTGTATCGATGAGGAAAGCCTGGGCAGAGGTGTCGGAGAGCTCCAGGGTCCTCACTGTTCCCCAGGCCCCTTTGCTCACGCTGTACTCTACTCCAGGGATGCTCTCTCTACCTACACACATCCTCCTGACCCAGCAAGCCCACCTCCTCCAGGAAGCCTTCCATTGCCCTGAGATCTCCTCCTCCCATGAAGTCCTACAATGTGCAGTGGCTCACGGTGGCCCCTGCTTGTCACTTCCGTCTCCTCATACTGCCATATCAATATGCTCTCCCCATGCTGACCTCCTGCCCCCACCCCTCCTGCAACTCCTAGCACAGCTGTGACCCATGGGTGGGACTAATGGCCACTTACTGACTGAAGGAAGGGTCTACCAGTTGGAGGGGGACAGACAATGTCTCATGCCAATGCCATGAACCTTAGAAGCAAGCTACCCCATGACTTGGGCTTGGGCTGCCCTTCCCAGCAAAGAATGCATCTCTGCCCACACCCGGGCAGGAACGTGGTGGCGGGACTGGGGTCAGCCCAGTGTAGCTGAGAAGCAGTACTAAAGGAAGGACAAAGATTAAGGCCATGGTTATAACCCGGGAGAAGGGATCTTCTTACAGGACTTCCTGAGCCCTCTGATACTGAGGGTTTGAGGGGCCTCAAGCCCATCTTCTCATCCCTCAGAAAGACCCTTCCACCAGCTATCCTCAGACAAAGGCTGAGGCCAGTGCCCTTTTGCTCCCAAACTCCTCATGCCCAGCAGAGGGTCATGTGTACCCAGGGTGGGGAGAAGTTGTTTATGAACTCTGGCTCCTTCATTTATGGGTTTTATTGGCCTCCTATCAAGCAGTTACCAGTTGAAGCCTATAATTAGGCAGATGATTGGTGCAGATGGGAAAGTTCGTGCCTGCCTGGGTTGTGTGGATTTATTGGCCCTGGCTTCCCCCTCCCTGGTCAGCATCAAAGAGAGCCCCACCTACTCCAGGAATTGGTAAGGAAAATGAACCCAGTGCCAGGGCACCTCAGGGCACAGGTCAGGGGCCACTGGGGAAAGGACTATGATCTGGGTTCGGGAAGATTCTGAGGAGGGTTCGACTGCAGAGTCAGAGCCCTTCCAGGCATCTGCAGGGGCCAGTCCTTGCCATCTCCCCTTCCAGCCCTGAGACCTGAGTTTATCACATCAACCTGAACTTCTCAGGCCTAAATTTAACTACTTAGACACGGGAATTCAGCAGCTGCAGAAAGCAGGAAGCTGGCTCTGGAGTGCTTGCTGTGGTGAAAGGTGCTAAAGGGCTACCAGATGGCGGCAGATTAAAGTGCGCATGCGTTGGGCTTCCCTGGTGGTGCAGTGGTTGAGAGTCCGCCTGCTGATGCAGGGGACGCGGGTTCGTGCCCTGGTCGGTGAAGATCTCACATGCCGCGGAGCGGCTGGGCCCGTGAGCCATGGCCGCTGAGCCTGCGCTGAGGCTCAGCCACTCGCTAGCCATGGGACCTTATGCAAATCACTGCTTACCATAAGGCCTCAGCTTTCAATCCATAGAATGCGGTACTGAAATGGATGATGGCTAAGGTCCTTATCAGTACCCATATAAGAGTCTGAGCTTTGCTCAACTCCTTCTGGAACCCCCTAGGGGCTGAGAGATGCCTGGCAAGGGACAGTGCAGACAGGCTGGGGAGGGGTAGGGAAGCAGCTTTAAACAAGAAGTGAGGCTCACCTTGATATTTCCATTGGCATCTAAGAGGATGTTCTCCAGCTTGAGATCCCGGTGGACAACCCTGTTCTGAAAGAGGGAGGGAGGAGGGTCAGGGGAAGGCCACCAGGGAGGGAAGGACATGAGGACCTGGTCTGGACAGTGAAGGAAACACAAAGGGGGCCGAGTGGGGGTGAGCACAGGTAGGCTGGGAGGCCCATCTTTACTGGTACATACTACAACAAATCATGGTCCTCCCAACCCCAGCCAAGAGACTTGAAGCCAGAGACACCAACATTCCCTAGGCTGAGTCCAGAATTGAGTTTTGCCTCTTTCGATCTCCCTGTGTGATCCTGGACCAGTCATGGAATCTCTCTGGTGAAACCAGCCCCCGAGCCCCAGGGCCCACCCCCTCAGCACAGGGCTGAGGCAGGTGCTGCTCACCTGGTGGCAGTAATGCACGGCGGAGACAATCTGCCGGAAGAAATGCCGGGCTTCGCGCTCGCTGAGCCGCTGCCGTTCACTGATGTAGTCATATAGGTCGCCCCGGCTGGCGTACTCCATGACGATCACGATCTTCCTGCTGTTCTCAAACACTGGGGCAGAGCGAGGGCAGGAATGTCAGGCCCCTCCAGAGTGCACTGCTCCCCACTAGGGAACACGTATCACCCCCAGGCTCCCAAACCAGACAGGACCTCCCACCAGAGACTAATGAGGCAGGACAGTGCCCTTTGATGCTCCCAACACCTCCCAGTAGCAACGAATTAAGGCCAAGGAAACTGGCTCACCCTCCCTTTCCTTGGAAGTTCAGGCTTCTGAGGATTCTTAACACTACCCTGCACATTCTGAGACATCACTGGATGAGAATGAAAAATCAGGCTCTCTGGTTCAGAATCCAGCACTTCTTTTGCCTCATGACATTGGGCAAATCTCTTCTAGATACATCAGCAAGAACGTAGGTTTGGGATTTGAATCCTGGCCCCATCGTTTACTAGCTGGGTGACCATGGCAAGTTATTCAATCAGTGTGCCTCAGTTTCCTCATCTGGAGAGGGATAGTGATAGCAACGTCACAGAGCTGGGGCAAGAAATAGATAAAAGTTAGTCACAGCTCTCAGGCTGGCTGAGCAAGCTGGTGTGGGCTCTGACATACAAGCAAGCACTCAATAGACTGTACCTACTGTTGTATTTATTATCAGCATCCTCATGCATAAACTTGAAAAACAATGCCCATAATAATGCCTGACTTGAGGATCAAAAGACGGATAAAAGTATGAAAGTGCTTTGTAAACTGTAAAGTACCATGGAGAGCTGAGATATTTATCACCCTAACATCTTTAACTTCCTGTCCAGAATATCCAGGCTGGGGCTTTGTACATAGAAACGATCAATACATATTTGGTAATTAATTGACTGGCTGGGCTCCTGGAAGTCAGCCTACTCCAGCTGGCTCATCTCCATGTGAGGGAGGGATCCTATTGCCACCTCAGGCCTTGTCTTGCCTCCTGGAAAAGTAGGGAATGGCTGGTTCACCAAACTGGCCCTTCAGCAGGGTGTATGTCAAAACATGTATGTCTGTGACATTGCATCTTTGTGTTAAACGAGTCCTATGAGTTTGGCTTGCTCAGCCAGCCCCAGAGAGATTACTGTCTAGCCTGTGAGAAGGAGCTAAGAGAGGAGGCTTCTCCCAAGAAGAGTCCCAGCTCCCAGGCAGTTGGATACATGGTCAGGAGGACTGTGCTTTTTCCTAGGGGAGCACAGTGGCCCAGACCGCTGGGGGGGTGCCTAGCTGAGGCTCTACCCCTGTGGTTCTCCAGATCTCTGCAGGATGTGTGCAAACTTTGTGCCGTAAAATTGGGGGTCGGGAGCCAGCCAGAGCACATTCTAGAGAGCAGCTATGTTAGAAGTCAGTTCCCAGGACTGCAGCCTTCCCCCCAGTCCACATCTCCTGAAGTCTGTGGATGGGGATGGATCTGGGGGAGCTCTACCAGATACACAGTAACTATGACACCCCAACATCTGCTGAATCTGAAGGTACAGTAAGTAGCAGATACATCCTAAGCTTCAGAGCTCAGTTCCCAGACCTAGCTGTAGATATGGGTGGGGGGAAGAATTCACACACACACACACACACACACAGCCCAATCACCAAGCTTAGCCTGGCTTAACCAATACTCTGTCATCTGCCCACTCCTCCCTGGGGGAAATAAACAGAGAAACAATTAGCCTTCCAGCCACCTGCTGGGGTTCCTCATGGGAAAGGCTCAGGCCACAGGGCCATGTCAGTGGCTCTGCCCTTAGTCTTCCTCTAAACAGAACTTGAGAGAGGAGACCTCTCTTTCTTCCTACCAGGAATATTCAGACTGAGGGCAAAGCCGCAGGCTCCCATTCCTCACTTCCTATCTAACTGATATTATGTAAAGGCTGGAAGCAGACAGGGGTGTGTGGGAGGCTGCTCCCCCTCTTTCCCTCATCACCCTTTCTTGCTCACTTTGTTGTCTGGGTCACAGGGAACAGGGCAGCTGGAGTGGAAAGCCAGCACTGATGTCAGAGCAAGAGGAGGCTTCAAGAGACAAGGAGAAGTAGGAGCCAGCCCCATGGCAGGAATGATTCAGAGGACAGGAGGCCTGGCTCTTGGATGTATGAAGAAAAACAGCACTCACACACCTGAGACACGTGCAGGTCCCTGCATGTTTCAGCCTCCCACAGATTGCTAAGGATCTTATTGGTCTGGGGAGACAGTGTTCCAGTACGGAAAACCTAAGAACAAAAATGCCTACAGTCTGTGGAGTTCCTCCCATGAGCGGAGCACTTGGTGACATTTAATTTGAATTTTTTTTTTTTTCGGCAGTGCCACAGGGCATGCAGGATCTTAGTTCCCTGACCAGGGATCAAACCCGTGCCCTCTGAGGTGAAAGCACAGAGTCCTAACCACTGGACCGCCAGGGAATTCCCTGGTGACATTTAATTTGATCTTTGCAACAACCCTGTGATGTAGGTGGGATTATCCCATTTTACAAATGAGGAACTGAGGCCCAGAGACTAAATTAAATTAGTTGCCCAAAGTCATATAGCTGGGTTTCAAATCCAGCTTTTGCCCAAGCCTAAAGCCTGTGTCTTTTTTTACCTGTGTCATCTGTTCCGACCAGACACACACACACACACACACACACACACACACACACACACACACACACACACACACACACACACACACACAGCTTCAAATGCTCTGCCTCTGTACCTTCGTGGATGGCAATGACGTGGGGGTGGTTGAGTGATGACATGATCTCAATCTCTCGCCGAATGTGCATCAGATCTTGCTCATCTTTGATTTTGTCTTTCTGGATCAACTTGATGGCCACCTGGGAGCAGAGAATGCAGGAGAGTGAGGAGAAAGGTCTGGCAGGTAAAGGCGTCCCTGAGGACACTCTGGGAGCCCTGACCCTGGTGATCTGCCTACAGCTGCTACAAAGGCCACAGCGTGAACCCAGAGAAGCCTCTCCATCCTTCACTGGGGCGGGCGGCAGAGAGTCTGGAGGGAACCTTTTATGTTATATATGTTTTACCACACACACACAAATCACCCAAAAAAGTTATGAAAAAAATGCTAGTCTCTTCGGTCTAGGTAAGTAATGTCTCTCCCCCAGCAACAAACAAACAACTAGACAGTGAAACAGAGTCCTCTGGGCTTTGCTATCTTGTCCGTAAAGGTGAAAATGCCATTTAAGGATTAAACTCTCTGGCTGGTACACGTGGTGGGTTCAGGAAGGGTGGAGGGAGGCAAGAGGAAATGGAGAATGAACTGCCAAGAAGCAGTTTAAGCAAAGCTCTTAGAGACTGAGGCATCTCGCCTCCTTCTCTGTTCTAACGCACTAAGCAGCGATGGTGACAGAATACCAACAGTGCATGCAGTGTGTGGGGAAGACACTGCGTGGTGAGTCAGGGGACCCGGGCCCTCCAGGCTCTGTTGCTGTGCTCAGGGCCAAGGCCCATGCCCTCTCCCAGCCTCGTTTTCTGTGAAATAAACAGGCTGGACTAAGATGTCAAAGCTTTCCTGCTTTGACTCTGTGAAATGACCATAAAAATGCCCCAGGGCTCTCGGAGGCTACAACGCTGGCATCAGGTGCTGGGTGGGTATGGGGTGGGGTGTCACAGGGCTGGTCAGTTCCTGACAAGGACACAAATGGTAAATACAAGACTTCCCCTTCACAGGAACCGGGCAAGTTATGAGAAATCCCAAGGTACAGGCTGAGGAAAACAGCTCCTCGTTCATTTCCCAGGAGGGTTCGCCTCCCCTCAAGGTTCAAAAGGAGGCGGAAAAAAGGGAACCCAGAGCCCAAGGGGCGGGGCCTCTAATCCCCCTTTCACAGGGCTCTGGAGGCAGACAAAGGCTTCCGGCTCCGCTCCGGACTGCGGGCCTCCGGCCTATGTCCCCCTCAGACAAGAATGCGGAACAGCAGTAATCCTGTAAGAGGAGCAGCTCACAATGCCCTGGGCCTGGTCACCCCGGCAACGGGCCAGGGATGGCGTGCCCTCCACCCCGTTCCTCCCCTGGAGCTGCATCCATGAAAGAGGGGAGGCCCGGCTCTCTCGCCCTCCCAGAGCAGGGCAGGGAGGACAATGGCAGCAGGTGGGGTGGTCACCATGGAGTCTCCTGCCCAAGCCCCTCTCTTCGCGCCCCCCACCCCTTCTGCTCCAAACCACCCCAATGAGCTAAGCAGAAAAATCCCTGACTTAGAATTGACCAGGGGGTAGGGATTGGGGGAAGGGGCTTAAATCCTCCTCCAACCAGCCTGGAGCTTGGTTCCTGAACACCTCTCCATGCCCTTTTTCTCTCCCCAAAGGGGAGATTTTATGGACTAGTTCTTTTCTCTCTGAATTCTTTGTTTTAAAAATCAGACAATACAGTGAAACTTCAAGACAACTCTTGTCGCTCCTAATTCCAACCCACTAGAGCCATTAAAGTCTCTCCTACATAGAAACTCCAGAGCTGAAACTGTCTTGATATATCAGATAATGTTCTAATAATTTTTCAGTTATGAATTATCACTGCAGAAAAGAAGTATGGTCTTATAACTGCAAAAAATGAACTCTAGGTACAAATGAAAGAGAGTTGTCATTTGTACATGAGGACACACCAATCCAGTGGCAACTAAACATGTTTGCCAAGACTTTAAAGGTTATGATGATTATAAATATGAACATAAATGCCTGCACTGAAACGTAATTGCATTACTTGGTGGTGGGGCTCAGGGCAGGCTACCCCAAACTGTCACTTTGGCATGTGGGTGATTTCGAGCTGAAGACAATGAAGGCTCAGCAGACTCAAGAAGAGCTTTTTATCCCTCCCTTAACTGCATTAAAGAATTTAGATAGGAGGCTTGTACCAGAGAGAGCACTATTAGCAGAGATAACTTTTTTCATCAGGAAAACTTATCTGCATGGCCCAGCAAACATTTATCTACCAAGCATTTGCTCTTCCCATCTTTCTGTGAATTGCTTTCCTCCCCTTTCAAGTGCCAGACCCCTACCCCATTCTCCTTAGCTCAGGATGGCATGTAAGCCTCAATTGCCAGACTGTTGGGGAGCCACATATTTGGGGGGGGGGTTCCTGTACATGTGAAATTAAATTTCTTTTTCTCCTGTTAAAAAAAATATCAGACAATAGATAAAATGCCATGAGCTCTTCAGATAGGCCCATAAAACTGAATTAATAGACAGTAAAAAAAAAAAAATCACATGTAAATCACATACCTAGATAAAGAAACAAATATCTGAGAGCTTATGATACACACATACGCAAAAACTAGGCATATCTTGGATGTACAATTGTACAAACATATACAATGAGATAAATCACCGTGGGCTAGGGAGCAGAGCTCTAAAGAAGACAAGGCCTAAAAGAAATGAGGTTTCAAAAAAATAAAGGGCTCTGAGGGGTGCTAGAAGGAGTCCCTGCATGGGTAGAGGGTGTATAAGTTGAATCCTGAGATCTATTTCTTTCAACTCTGGAAGCCTACGGTTTAAAATCAGAATTGTTGGGGCTTCCCTGGTGGCGCAGTGGTTGAGAATCTGCCTGCCAATGCAGGGGACACGGGTTCGAGCCCTGGTTCGGGAAGATCCCACATGCCGCGGAGCAGCTAGGCCCGTGAACCACAACTACTGAGCCTGCGCGTCTGGACCCTGTGCGCCGCAACAAGAGAGGCCGCGATAGTGAGAGGCCCGCGCACCGCGATGAAGAGTGGCCCCTGCTTGCCGCAACCAGCCTTCGCACAAAAATGAAGACCCAGCACAGCCCAAAATAAATAAATTAATTAAAAAATAAATAAATAAAATCAGAATTGTTAATCCTTAGTGGACAGTTCCGTCCTCCTGCAAGCTCATGCTCTGGCCTCAGGGGGTGAGGTCAAGGACCGCCTCCCACCGCCCACCCCACCGCATTGTCTATATTAGGTCTTAGGAGCCCAAAGCTTGGCTGGCTCTTCCCAGGAAAGAAACAACTTGGGTCATCATGGCTCCACCAGTCCCCAAGCAGGTGACAGACAAGAAGAGCCATGTATCACTGCCCTGGTGGGGCTGGGCCACTGTTCCCCCACCTATCCTAGTCCCACCGGACAGACCTCAACTGTTTACTGGTGAACACAAATCACAAATAGATATTTATTGGTTAAGTCATTGGGCTGATCCCTGACTGATAGGACCAGTGCCCAGATAAGACTTTCTGCCCTTTTTTCAAGGCACAGGTGGAGAGTCAACCATAAACCATGTTTATGAGAACTTATTTTGATGGACCTTTGTTCTCATCTGCAAGATAGTTGAGCAACCGTTCTTTAGAATTAAAATATAGTGACTAGAGGAAAGGAAGAGAAAAACAATCACTGAATGGATCACCCAGAGGTAGGAAGGCCACCTCCCTAGGGACAATCCTGGGTCATCCCGTATAATTATTAATAGTGCCCTTTTTACTACGCAAAGTATTCAAGTTGAGATGTTATATTATACGGCCACCCTACTCAGAGGGGGCAGGAAACCGAGGCACAACAATGACAACATAAATGTGAACACCAGATCAATGGAGGGGTGTCAAGAGCCCTGGTATCTAGTCTTTATTTGCCCCTCTGGAACTACGTAACTCAAGACAAGTCACTTAAATGATCCGGTTAACTGGCCTGGCTAGTTTTAATGTCCTCATCGGAAAAATAAAATGACATTTATCCTCCAAACATTTGCTGAATGCCTACTACGAGCGTGGCACTCTGGTAGGTGTTGGGGATTCAGACAAAAATTGGATAGTCCCCGCGCCAAGGCCCTTGGTCCAGTCTAGTGTGATGAACATGACGGTTGAGAACTCTGCCTGCCCAGGGGCTCCAGGAGCACTGGAGAGCTTCCTTTGCCTGGAGGAGCAGGGCAAATCACCCCTGGGAGAAAACTCTGTTTTAGATCTTGAAGGAAGAGTGGGGTTTTGCCAAGCCGAGGTGGGCAGGCCTTTGAGGGGGGCAGTGCAACAAGGGCATTCCAGGCAGAGAGAAAGGTTTGAGCACAGGCCAGAAAGAAAGGAAAGGAACTATACACGAATTTGCACATTAGGATCTCTAAGCTCCCTTCCAAACTCTAGCACTCTCTGCTGAGCTTCTTCAGAAATGGGTCACGTGCTACTATGCCAGGGAGGTGCTAGCCAAGGATTGGTATAATAGGTTTATTCAGAGGCCCCATGCTATATCTATGTTTACCTGCCTGAGCAACATTCCTACTGATACCAGCCCAGTGATTTTCTTGCCCCTGTGGCCCTGCATGCTGGAAAGGCAGCAGGGCTAACTCCTTATCCCATTTTGTAAATGGCAGACACTAAAGTCCAGAAAGGTGACTCTTCCGAGGTTCCTCAACGTATCAAGGCTGTCAGGACCCAAGGTGGAGGGGTGTTGCCTGGAGAAGCCACCACCTCAGAAGACAAAAGTTCCTTGCAGATGCTCTGCCCTGCCTCCAGCTCCCTGCCTCCTACCCCTGGAGAATGGAATGCCCCACACCCTGCCATGGGCCAGGCTGTGCAGTACCACCAGCCACCCTCATCCCACTTACAGATATACAAAGATGTTAGAGAGATGGGTGCTGGGGCTCAACTGGTTAAACACTGCCTTCTCTCCTCCCAGTCCCCCCAGGAACTCAGATCAAGAATACTCTGGATTCAGGAGAGGATGGCAGAAAGGTCTTAGAAAAAGAAGATCTAGAGGTACTGGTTTCAGGTGCCAGGAGAGAGGGTACAAGCTGGGCATCTCTGGTCATAGCTATCACCCAGAGTTGGAGCCAAGATCCTTGACTCCTTTTTGGCCTTTCACGGAGCAGCTGCCTCTGGGAGGTGGGGCAAGGAGCTGGAGGATGACCCATTTAGATAATGGAAGAGAGGTTGGGCTGGGCTGGCCAGGCCTGGCAGAGTAGGGATGGCTCACCGTCCCACCAAGCCTGCCAGAGAACCAGGCTGGGAGCAGGAATGGGCTCTAAGGGGAGGCTGAGCTGCTTCCCCTAAACCCCATGCTGTGCCCACCCTTTCTTTGCCCACTCTGCCAGGCTGCCAGGCAAGGTGCTTCCCTGCCCAGCTCTCTCGTGTGGTTTGGCCAGAGCCCAAGGACAAGAGTCACCTGCAGCTGGAGTGTCCCTCCCAGCTGCTGAGCAGGCAGATGCAGGAGGAGCTGGGAAGGCAGCACCACACAGAAGAGGCCTCTGGCAGCTGGCCAGGCGGGAGCGTTTCTCTGGATCAGGGGCTAAAGGAGAGACTGGGACTTTGAACAAAGTAGAGACCAAATGGCCTAGGGAAGCTGAGCACAAGCCACTCTCTTGCTCAGGGCAGGACAGACCCAGGGTGGGGGGACTCTCCCTCCCCCAGGAGAGGGAAGGTAGGACCTCAACAAAGCCAGCCTTGCTGGGATAATAACACTGTGTGTCAGCTACTGTGCTGAGCACTTTATATATATTATCTTATTTAATCCTATGAGGACCCCACGAGGTAGGAATTATTATAATCCCCACTTCACAGATGAGGAAACTGAGATACACAGAGGTCACACGGCTGGTAAGCAGTAGAGCCGGGATTCTGAATGCTTGAACTCTGATGCTGAGCTGAGCAGTCTTCCTGACAAAGTCAAAACCTTGAATGTAGTATAGCTCACCTTCTCGGGATCTCTGGACACTGTCAGTATGTATGGGGGTGGGGGTTGTTCCCAGTGACTCCTCCCACCCTCAGCGCGCCTGGAGCTCTGGGAAAGGCAGTCTGAGGTAGCTGTTGGAATGACAAAGCACACTGAGGCAAGCCTGGGCTCAGCCCAAAGCCAACTCCCAGTCCAAGGCTCAGTATTGGTCATCTAGTGCCTGGGGTGGTCAAGTCAGGAGCCTATGTTGCAGGCATGCCACTAACCAGCCACAGGACATGTCACCTTCCCTCTCTGGGCCTCAGTGTCCCCATCTGTCAATGAAGGAATCAGACCATCTCAGTCATTTTCAAACATTTTGAAATCCCACGCAACAATCCAATATATGAGACAGAAGCATCCCTGCCCCAGATCACTGTCCCCTTGGACTCCCCTGTGCTCCTCGTGGAGTAAAAATTCCATGCAGATCAACCTTAAAGGCTTTGGGGGATGCCATCGTTCCAGGGACCCTAGCAGGTGTTTTTCTTTTTAGGGGAGGGGTGGTCAGGAGAGCTGTGAGAGTCAAAGGAGGAAATGCCATGTGGATACCAGGAGTGTAGTCAGAGCTAGAAGATCCAGAGCAAATATTGGTTTTTCCTTTAATGACCTCCTGGAGAAGCCATTAGTCCTGCCCACCTGCCCCTCCCTCTGGACAATCCCATCTGGCCCCTGAGAATCCTATCCAGGCAGGGTGGGAATGCGAAATGTGGTGGAGAGAAATTGAGATGGAAGTCACCCAGCGGGCTTTCCTCTGAACCCTCAGTTCACTTTGAGGGGAGGTTGTGGGCTGCTCCCACACCTCTCTCCCCCACTGAAGATCCTGAGGCACCAGGTTGGTCTCTCTTCAGGGAGAACAGTGAAGAGACAGGAATGGGGGTGCGGTGGGGGGAGGATTCCACTCCAGAATTTTGAGAAACCATTAGCAGCGCATAGAGCTGCTCTCCAAGGAGGAGGGAGACCCTGAGCAAGCTCCCAGCAGAAGTACAGGGTGGTCTATGGATCAGGGAGCTTTAGGGCAGGTCCCACTCTTCCTGATCTTGGCTCCCTGCATACAAGAGACATGAAGCCAGGGAGCACCTTCTGAATTCTCTCTGTTCTGATGTAATAAGAGCTGGAATCCCTGCCTACAGCCACAGAGGTTTGAAAACTGAAAGTTGGTTTATCTTATTCCAGAATCAATGATCTCTCCCTTTCTCTCTTTCACACACACACAGAGACACACATTCGGTGACCCAGGTCAAGAGCTTAATGGGATTTCTAAACTTCAATCTCAGTTTCCAGGCCACCCCAGTCCCCCCAATCCAGTCTGTCCCCCAAAAGAGGCATGAGCCACAGCAGCTATTTTCCAGCTGAGCCCCTGACAAAGCCTGTGACCAGCTGTCTCCAGCCTGGAGCCTCACCGGGCCCTCACACTTTATAGAAAGAAAAAGAAAAGGAAAGCCAGGAAGTACATGATTGCCCAATAGCTGTAACCTGGCAGCAGGCAACTGGGGACCGTGCCAGGTGTTAGCAGGAAAAACATACTCGGTCCTATTGATGAGGCCATAATCCACTCCCTTTCCCCAGCAATCCACTCTCCTTCACCAATGAAATGACTTCTTGAATTTCAAACCAGCTACTGGCTGCAAAAGCAAACAATCTGGGGAGGTAACTGCTGCCATAGCTGATAGGGCAAACCATGGCCACCCACGCAGGCACACACACACACACATGCACATCTCATAACCAGCACCCAACTGGATTTGGCAAAACAATCCCTAAACCACCTGCCCTAAAAGGCTTGTTAAAATACAGAGTATTTAGGGCCTTCCCTGGCCGTCCAGTGATTAAGGTTCTGCGATTCCACCGCAGGGGGCACAGGTTTGATCTGCATCCTGATCCCGCATGCCAAGCCTGCAGGGCGCAGCCGTTCCCCCAGATACAGGTTATTTGGCCCCATCCCACACCTTCAGAATAAAATCCTCTGGGTGTGGAACTAGAGAAGAAGTATTTTAAACAAGCACCCAGGTGATTCCTACGCATATTAAACTCAAGTTTGGGGACAATTGTTAACTTTTGGCAAAACTGCTATCCCTTCGGGGCTGGCCTTTTCAAATATAAATACCAGTTCTCATTGCGGGTTCTACTGTCAGCAACAATTTAAATTCATATTTGTATCTCATTCAATCGTCATAGCAGCTGTGAGGGAGGCTGTGTTTTCTTCATTTTTTTCAGAAGGGGAAACAGTACAGAGATAAAGTAAATTACACAAGGTCCCACAGATTACTACTACTATACACACACACACACACATCCCAAATTAACAGGACACATACCTGAAAAGGCCCCAAACCCAAAGGTATCTCGGAGCACAGTGGATCTTTCACCAGAGTTTCACATTTACCAGAATGAAAAACCCATCATAATGAAACTCTGACTCAATCTTAGACCTGGAAAGGACCTAAATGTCAAACCCACCCGCGCCCCCCGGGAGGGGGTGATGTCTCCACAGTATGCTGGGCTACCAGACTATTAGAACTGAATTGAGGAACTGGACACTTCATTCACTTTTTCATTCAACTACACACATTTACTAACACTTTGCTAAGATCAGGTGCTTTCTACTTCCTCTTCCCATCCCACTCTATTGGATAATCTGTTACAAGCAAAATTCCACTTAAGTCTCATCTTTAGGAAGCCTTCTCATCTCAGGACACCTTTCGTCCTCTATGCACCCCGCCTCACTTATTTGGCAATCATCACTTGCTGACCGGAGTTGGTGGGGTTCTCAGGTCCACGACCATTGTCCCTACAACCATGGACAATTTCTACAGTGAACATTACCAGCACCCCATACACATACGCAACCTCAGCGCGGTAAAGACTGAATACGGGCAACTCCACCGAGCAAGGCACTAGCTCCCGGCCCACCCTCCATCACCCGCCGCCTGCGGCTAAGTCCCGAGCCCGGCCGGCTGGCGCCGCGAGAGGGAGCCGCACTCACCAGGCGCCCCGAGCTCTCCCGCGCCTTCTTCACCTTCCCGTAGGTCCCCTTGCCCAGGGTCTCCAGGAACTCGTAGCGGTGTCGCAGGTTGTGCTTGTGGTGGTGCCGCTTCACTGCCTGCTTCTTCATTAGGGGCTTGGGCGACTTGAGGAGCCCGTCGGCCAAAGGCCGAACGAGCTCCGCGGCCAGGGCAGCGGTGGCCGAGGGAGCCGGGCCGAGGCGCCGGGGGAAAGCCAAGGACTCCATGGCGAGCAGGTGAGCGAGGGCGGAGGAGGAATCGGCTGCGCGGAGAGAGCTAGATCCCTGGGCGCCTGCCCACCCCCGGCGCGAGAACCCACAGCCGTACCAAAGCGCGCGACCAGGCGCCGAATTCCAAGTTGTTATAAACGCCCTGAACTAGAGGTTCTGGCCACACCCCCCGGCGCCCATTGGCCTGATCGCCGGCTGCGCGTGACCAGGGCCGCCAGCATTGGCTTGCCGGGTCCCCGGCTCCGCCTCCTCCCGGAGCGGCTGGGAAAGGTGTCAATGGAGCCCCGCCCACCTGGGCCCCTGAGGAACAGGCAAGGGGAATACCTTACGCCGGGGGCGGCTATGCGGGGCGGGGCGGAGATGTTGGTGGGGGTGTCGAGGGGGGTTGGGTGAGTGGCGGCGGGGGTTGATACCACTGGGGTCCAGAAATTTTGAGGGGCCCTGGAACAGCTCTTGCCCCTGAGAGGCTCTTGGTCCTGGTTAGAGGCACCTGTTGTCTTTCCATTGTGCTGTTCTCAGTTAGCAAGGGGCAATCTAACAGTACTAGAGGTCACCAAAGTATTTCCCCATCCTGAGTAATTTGCTTCTCTCAAGTCAAAATCTGAAAAGTCACTTGACCACTTCTTTAAGACCATAAGGAGAAAGGAGGGATGGAATGGGATGGAGGCAGACTCTCAAGTTGGAGGCCTAGGGGAGAGCTAGGGTTCTGAATTCAACTG
This sequence comes from Kogia breviceps, assembly GCF_026419965.1. NCBI lineage: Eukaryota > Metazoa > Chordata > Mammalia > Artiodactyla > Physeteridae > Kogia > Kogia breviceps. The sequence continues at coordinate 65,549,845 of NC_081310.1, read as the reverse complement.
TCTTCAGTTGGATCAACCTTAATTGTATCCCAGAAATGCAGTTCTGGAAAGTTCTTACTTCTTCAGCAAATAAGGCTGCTAAGTTTGAGTGGGTCCCTCAAGATGTGGTGGATTTTATGAAGCACTGGGAGGAGGTGGAGAGAAACAAAGGGAAACATTCATTCATTTAAAAATATATCACACTCCTACTATTTAACTTGTGTCCCTAAACCTGTAAATAGCTGCCCACTCAAGTTTTCCTTTCTGTGATTTTGGAGCCAGGAAGGTCATGACATATGGCTTGGTTTTTAAGGCCTGGAGCAGAATCCCCAGGTCCAGAATCCCCACACTGAGTGGCATTTAGAGTGAAATGAGAATATCCACAGGCTCTCCTGCTTCATCTAGATGTGGAGTGTAATGGGGAGAAAGGAACATTTCCCATTGAGTCTTCATGGTAGCTCAATCCTGTGCCCAAGGCTACACAACTGGTGAGAAACTGGCAGAGCTGTGGAATTCAGAGGCCTCAGGAGGATGGTGCCTCCAGCTGTGTATTCAGGACATGCTGAAGATCAAGAAGGACTAGATCTCCCCAGTGACTGAAATTTATCTTTAGTGTCTGCCCACTTTCCCACTTCCACTGATCCTTTCTATTGTGAGTTAGGGATGGAGAATGGGGCCGTTGGCTTCCTTTATAGCTGGAGAGGATCCACTTATGCAGGAAACCAACACTGCTTCCCCAGATCTGGAGGACCACAGGAGGTGGTAGCCAGTTTGGCATTCTTCTCTCTGCCGGCCTCCCCTGGGTTATCTGTGAAAACAGGATGAGGCCCAGGTGAAAGTTCCCCCGACGTGCTGTTTCCTTTCCCCAGTGAGATCTGCATCCATTCCTGGGGCCCAGGTAGCTGGGGCCATCTAGATAGATTAGGGCTCTCAAGAGTAAGCATGGGTAATATAAGAGCAAGCACAGGGCTGAGTGTTAGGAGCCCTGAGTTCTAGTTGTGACTGACACCAACCATGTCTGTGGCCTTTTACCCCATCACTTAGTCATTCTACAAATACTGGTGCCCACTAGGTGCTGGCCTATGGATATGATGGTGCCAGGGTGGAAATGATCTCTGAGAGTTCTCAGTCTAGTGAGAAATAAGCAAATCCTAGACAGAGGAAGATGTATCCACAATGGGGGAAGAACAGAATGCCCTTGGAGAATATAACAGGAGGGAGCCCCTAGCCCAGAGAGGAGGAGGTTGGTCTGGGGCAGTTTCCTGCAGACGGAGCCTTTTAAGCTGAGACCTGAAGGATGTGAGACAGTTAGCCAGATGAATCAATATTTTCTCATAAGTAAGATGAAAGAATCATACAGATGAGCCTAAAATTCCCTTTCAAGCTTAATCAAGACGTCTATGAAATCTAGATTAATCTAGACCTAATCTAGATTCCAGGTATCCCTAACAATTAGCCCACTGCTAGGCACAAAAAAGGCACTCAGTAGATGCTTATGAACTAAAGGACTACATGTGCAGTAGAATGCAAAGGCTAAAGTGATTTCCCTCTGTTCCCAGCTAAACTGACTATTGCAGAGCTGGTGGGGTGGGGAGTTGGGGGTAGATCTCCCATACCTCTTGGACCTTCCTTGCCCTCACTTCAGCTTCCTTTGATCAGAATGTGAATCCCCATTTAGGGGGCAAGCCATGATAGCCAAAGTCCGCAGAAAAAAGAGATCTCAGTTCCAGTCAAGATGCAGCCTGCCGGCCTCTAAGGAACTACAAGAGAGGGCTTTAGTGATGAATGGACCTGGCTGCTGTCTGCCTACAGCAGACAGGCCAGGGAGGCAGACAAACAGACACAGAGCCGGAACAGCGTACAACTCGGAAATGATCTTAACTGCTGAAACTCAATGCTCAGATTCCTTAAAGGGAGACCTGGTCTGTCTCAGAGTGAGAATGCCTGACAGAGAATCTGATTACGTCAGGGGACTTGGCTGCCGGCAGGTATTGGGGAATTCCTGGGTCATGTGCTCAGATGTGCCCAGGAATCTGGGCTGAGCTGAGCCATCTCAATCCTGCCTGCCCCACCAGCCAGTTGCGGGGTGTTGGGGGGAAGCCTACTATTGGTGATCACTGTGTGAGGGGCTCTGGGATTAACCATTTATTGAGCCTACAGGTGCCTCGCTGGGGAGACAGTTAGGAACAAACTTCTGTGCCAGTCCTTGCACGCTTCACAATCTGTGTGTGTCTGTGTGTGTCCAGACCAGCAGAAGAGGCTGTTAATGTGGCTCAGAGTAAGGACTGCTGTGATGTGTGAAGTGTAGGGTGCTCGTGGGAGGGCAGGTGAGGGATACCAAGGCCACGCTTTGGGGTATTTCTACTGAAAAAGAAATACATCTAAGATGACTCTTGAGGGGCAACTAAGAATTAGCTCCCTGCTCTCAGGAAGTTTACAGTTTAGTAAGGGAAATAAGATAAATAAAGTACCATCTAATCCAAAGAAGAAAGTGGGAAGGCTCTCAAGACAGGTATAACACAACACTGTAAGTCAACTGTACTCCAATAAAGTTTTTTAAAAAGTAAAATAAAAGCTAAGAAGAAGGTTAGATAGGTGGTTTGGTCAGTAGCACAAATTTAGGGCACAAGAGAGGCACTTAAATTCTTGAAGGAACTTCCCTGGTGGCGCAGTGGTTAAGAAGCCACCTGCCAATGTAAGGGACACAGGTTTGAGCCCTGGTCTGGGAAGATCCCACATGACGCGGAGCAACTGAGCCCATATGCCACAACTACTGAGCCTGTGCTCTAGAGCCCGCGAGCCACAACTACTGAAGCCCACGCAATGAGAAGCCCACGCACCGCAACGAAGAGTAGCTCCCCACAACCCTCAGCTCACCTCAACTAGAGAAAGCCCGTGCACAGCAACGAAGACCCAATACAGCCAAAATTAAATAAATAAATAAATTTATTTTAAAAAAATGTTTGAAGAAAATATGAAGGAAAAAGTTCTATGAGTGTTAACCGAAAAATAAGCAACTTCTTGCAACTACCCTATGTCTGGTCTCATACCATAAATTTCACATCCCCATATCTACACTGTTAATCCAGTCATTCCCTTGGAGAGATGAAAACAAACTGTAATAAATTTAAACTATGTATGTATTTTTTTAAAAAAAGGTACAAAATGCCACGTGGGGCTGAAAGGATGGGTCTTATTCTGGCTCAGGGGTTTGAGGGAGGGTCTCACAGGAGGCCATTTGGACCTTGAAGGGAGGGTAAACTGTGATGAAAGACCTTCTGGGATGGGGTGGGGGTGGGGTAGGATTGAGGGGAGATGCTGAGAGAGTAGTGGGGGCAGGAAAGTAGAGGGCCAGCTAAGCACTTTCTGGATCTGATGATCTGCAGGGAAGCTCCCAGGCCCTAGAGCATCTCCTGCCTTGGGATTTATATCAGTATAGATGCCTGGGCCCCTCTTTCCTTTTCTCTGGAAAAAGGGCTGCTGCAGGCTAAAGGGCTCAGCTTACCACCTCTTTGCCTGAGACCTCAACCATTATATTTCCCTTCCTCAGAGCTCTGAGACACAGCCCTCAGTAACTGACACTCTCGGGTGGTGGACAATATGGCCTTGAAGGTGCTGACCTTTCTTTCTCAGGGGCTGGTGGAACTGCTTGGTTAGGAACCTGCACGTTAGAAGTGGCCCTCCAAGATTGGGAGCTGGGCATCCGAAAACAGTATTGTGAATTCTGCAAGTCTCTGGCAAATTGAGATGCTTGACTCAATGCTGCCCTCTGCTGACCTAACTAAGCCTAGCAAGTTTTATGGGATGCCTGATGCTGTGCCCACAAGTGGAGGTCTGCTTAGGCAATTTGTTCATTTAATGAGCAATTTGTTCATTTCATTCATTCATTCATTCATTCAACAAATATGTATTAAGCAACTACAATAATAGGTATAATGTTATCCGACATTTATTGAGCCAGCCCTGGTTCTAAGCATCTTAGATATAGTGTCATGTCCAAGACCACTCAGTCCTAGCTACGAGTAACACAGCTGGGGGGCAAACCCTGTCAGTCTTACATCACAACTCAAGTCCCTAAGAATCACATTGTCTTGTGGTGCCCACATGGGCTTTGGAAACACAAGATGGAACTGGTGAGCCGCTTACAATGTAAATTTAGTAAGCCTTACTAGGAGTTTGGGGAATTTTGTGCTGCAAACACTGAAAACAGCCCCCAAGCTCTCAATTACAATGGGAAATTGAATGTTATTCACAGGCCAGGCCTGAGAGGGATGTGACCAAGGAGAAGCTAGCTCTTCTCCCCAAGCCAGACAGTTTGCACTGTCTCCCACCTGGAGCAGCAGGGAAATTACACACAGACGGACAGGAGTCACGAGTCCTGGGTTCCAGGGAATTCCCTGGTGGTCCAATGGTTAAGACTCCTTGATTTCACTGCTGAGGGCCCGAGTTCAATCCCTGGTCCGGGAACCCCGCAAGTTGTGCTGTAGAGCCAAAAAAAAAAAAAAAAAAGAGTCCTGGGTTCCAGCTCCTCTTTTCCCACTACCCACATTGTGGTCATGGCCAAGGACTTTCTCTTTGGGGGGCAGTTTCCTCATCTATAGAAAGGGATTTGGATAAATCAACTCTGAGTTCCATTTCAACTCTGCTGAAACTTCTCTGCAATGTTTAAGTAGGGACAAATTAGAAATCTCAGTCATGCCTGTTCTTTTGCCCACCTGGCAACTGATTCCCTCACTACAGGACACTCAGGAGCCCCATTCCCACTCCCACCCCTGGCATGATGTTTTGGCTCGGGAGTCTGACACCCTGGGCTCGAGGCTCTGCTCTGCCACTAACTGACTATGACTATCCCTTATCTCTCGGCAACTCTCTGGATAAGAATTCTTCTCTTTGGCACAGCTAACACACTTACTGTGTGCTAGTCACTGTATGAATGAATTCAGTCCTCACCACAATTCTATGAAATAGGTTCCAGCATATGATTATCCCCATTGCACAGATGAGGAAACTGAGACACAGAGAAATGAAATACCTGCCCACGTGGGGTTACAGAGCTGGCAAGTGGTGGAGCCAGATTGGAGCCTAGGCAATCTGGCTCCAGAAATAGCATTCTCAACCATCATACTTTGGCTTGGAGAGGATTCTTGATTTGCACAAGTCTCAAGCAGACTAAGCTCTCTAAGTCATAGTTCACTCAACCTGAAACGTGCCTCAGGACCCCTCGTGGGCTTGCTGTGGGATGAAACAAGATGTCAAGCTGTCAGACTGATGGTTTCCTCTCAGTCTGCTTGGGGTTTTGCTGGGCTCTGGTCCTCCCAAGTCGGCTACCCCCAACCCCCATTCTGGCTGAGACCCAAGTGTGTGTTTGTGTGGATGGGAGCTATAACAGCAAGGGGCTGTCCCCCTGAGCTACAGCTGATCTGATCTGGGACAAAGGACTGTTAAGATAAGTTCAGCACTAGGAAGTGGTCATTGAAACTGCCCAAGGCTGGAGCTCTGTGCTGGGGGAGGGAGGGAGCAGCCTCACTTGGGGGAGAAAAGGAAGGGCCTTTGAATTACTCTCACTGCTTGTTTTTTAATGCCAGACAAGGGTTCTTGCTGAGAGTTGGGAGGTGGGGTGGGTGGATATTTGTGTAGCTTTAAAGTCTAGGGCTTCTAGTCAGTACTTTGGAAAGGGGTCTCCTTACCCCATTGTTAACGGCAAAACAAAAAGAGCTCCTTTTCTGCCCCTCAATTCTATGTTCTTTTCTTAATCTCTGAGATTGTGTAATTCCCACTGCTGTGGGGTTGGGATGTAGAGGGGGCACCTATGCTTATGACAGGGGCAAAAGCTTTCATAGAATTCCTCCACTGGGTACCCAGTCACCAAGTACTTTCCACCAACTAACGCTGGTGTGTTGTTGTCATTAGTCATCTGAGATCCTTGATGGACTGAGATGGAGAACAAGTAAATAAAAATAAACCCCTATCATTACAGTGGTCAGTACTTTCATACCCACTGATCCTTCACTGACCCTGTGAAGTCAGGGCCTTGGGTTAGATTCTAGGGTACAAAGGCTGTTGATATAGATGAAGAAGTGGGTACATAAGCCTCAGAATGGCAGTCAGAGAATGGGTTTCCATACCAAGCTCTGCCCCTTGCTGGCCACGTGACCTGGGGCGGGTGACTCAGTCCCTTCAGGCCTCAGTTCCTATTGGCCAAAGGAGATCCTGAACGTGGAGGCTCTTTGAAAACTGGAAAAGGCTCCCCAGCAGCTGGGGATTTATGGCTGTGGGTACTGTGGCTTAGAACTCAGTACTTTATACTCCATTTAAATGTGGCTCCCTTGAGGGGGCAGAGCATCTTCCTCCTCCTGGCCCTGCCTCCACAGCTGCCACCCTGCACTCAGGGAGGTCCAAAGAGGTCCAGGGCAGGGCATGGGAGGTATGCCCAGGAGGGACGAGGGAGAAAGGTGTGCCCCGTTCCGCCTCCCTGCCCATGCTTGGCTCCCACTGGCAACCTAAGCCCTTTGCCTCCCAAACTGATCCTGGAATGTAAACCCCTAGCCAAGCACATTCTTTAGCCAGGTCACCAGCTCCTGGCCCTTGGGAAGGGCCAGGAAGGCGGGAGCCAGCATTTCTCTTGGCCCTGAATGACACTAGCACAATCTGGTGCTGGGGCTGCTGCCACCAGCCTGGATTAATAGGCTGGCTGTCACCCACAGTTTATGAAAAGCCCAATTCTGACCTTTCACTCCTGTCAGAGCCTGGGGAGAAGGGGAGAGAGAACCCACCCCATAAGCAGGGGGATTTGAACTACTGCTGATTTCCTGGCTCTGGTTCCTCAAACCAGCCAGATGCGCTCAGAGGAAGGGGCGCTTTGTAAAGGTTACTCTCAAAGCTGGTGCTCTCTGGGCCCTTGGCTGTCTGACTTTCATTCTGTTCGGTCGTTTGCTACACATTTATTCCATTCAGCCACTTGTTACACATTTAGGCTCTGGTGCCCAGCGCAGTGATGCTCTGGGCCCACGAGGGTTAATGATCTCCCCATGTCCTGAGGAGCCCTGTGTGTATGGGGGTGAGGTGGGGGTACACAAGGAGGGGGTATTCCGCATTCTGCAGGGAGGGATGGGCTGGGGCGGGGTAGGGAGGGGAGCAGCAGGGACAGTTTAGGGAACTGCCTGCTCCCAGTGGTCTCCCACAAGCCACACTTGGCAGAGGTGAGGAGGGGAGACTGGGAATCACTGGAGAACCAGGGGGAGCTGAGGGAGGGTGTTTCAGCTCTGTGATGGTGTAGGCAGGTTCGCAGATGAGAACGGTTTCTGAAAAGGCAGAGGAATCCAGCCGCCGTGTGGAGGGGGCTGGAGGTGTGGGACAAGGTGGTCGTTTTCCACCCAGGGTTGAGCTGCCTTCCCCAAGGTGCTGGGACTTGAGTCTGAGGCAGAGTAAGATCAGTTGGGAAGGGCAGCTCCAATCCAGTCCCTTCTCCTATAGACGGGGACGCTGCATGTGGAGTGGGGAGCCTGGGAAAGGGATTTGTACATTATTATTGCCTTATAAACGTTTGTTTTTAAGAATGTGAATTGCTGGGGCTTCCCTGGTGGCGCGGTGGTTGAGAATCTGCCTGCCGATGCAGGGGACACGGGTTCGTGCCCCGGTCCAGGAAGATCCCACATGCCGCGGAGCAGCTGGGCCCGTGAGCCATGGCCGCTGAGCCTGCCCGTCCAGAGCCTGTGCTCCACAAAGGGAGAGGCCACAGCAGTGAGAGGCCTGCATAGCGCAAAAAAAAAAGAATGTGAATTGCTAAACTGAGATTAGGACCAAGACCCATTGTCTGTTGAATGGGAGGGCTGTCGCCCCAAAGTCCTCCTCTGGTCCTCCAGATAAGGCAGGCAAGGTAGACAGTGAATGGGGCCTCAGGGGTCACTCACCTCCTGGCAAATCCACACCCTCCCTTCTGAGGCTGACCGAGGCTGGAGCCTGGACAGCCCGGTTAGGGCCCAAGCAGGTCAGAAGGCCACCAACCGCAAGCCCGGAGTTCCTCGCCTGCCCCGTCTCCACACTGCAGCAACGTGGAGGGTGCGGGGAGGGGGAGGCGGACCCCACGGGCCTGGGGGAGACAGAGTTCTCCCTGAACCACCTAGAAAAGCCACCACTTCTAAAGTGTCACCTCAGGCATCAAGTCTTCAGACACTTCCGGGCCTCCAGCCCCTCACCCCATTGACCTTCTGAGTCATCTGCCAGATATTTCCTCTTCAGAGGAGGTAGGCGGCTGGGAGGTTTTGCGTGAAAAAAAAGAAAAGAAAAGTCTCAAGAGCCAGGAGAATTCAGTCTGGCTAAATTAGGAATGGGACTGGGGCACCAGGATCTTTCCCCTGTTCTTTCCCTTCACCCATTCATTGTCTCAGTCCAGGTTTATCAAGGGCTGGCTGCGTGCCGGGCAGGGACCAGGTGCTGAGCACGTGAAGGTAAGCAGGGAAGCCACAAACGGTTCCCCCCGCCCACCCCACCCCGTTTACGGAACTTGTGACAACTTGGGGAAGCCACAGGACTCCTTTGGGTCTCAGTTTCCTCCCCTGTAAAATAGATGGATCCCAGTCTTTCCTAAGGTCGTAGGGAAATGAGGGTGCAAAGGTCCCCCTGGCTGTTACAGCAAACTGTGCACAAGGTTCTGGAGGGGCCGGCAGTGCAGATGTCAAAGCAGTGGATGCTCCTGAGCTGGCAACTCACCGTCCACACTGAAGGGGTTCTGAGCCCGGGGACCTGCTCCCAGTGTGTGGACCGGAGTGTAAGTGTGAGGGGTATATGTGTGAGTGCAAGGCATGCGTAAGCGCGTGAACGGGTGTGCACATGCGTGTGAAGTGCGTGCAAATGTGTAAAAGTGTGGGGTGTATTTGAAGTGTGTGGGTATAAGAGTTTAAGGCACGTGTGCGTGTGAGCTATATTGTAAGGGTGTGAGGCAAGTGCGAAGCATAAGAGTGAGGTGTGTGAGCTGTGTATGTGAGTATGAGTGATTATGTGAGTGTAAATCTGCGAGTGTACATGTAAGGTCTGTGTAAGAGTGAGGGGGATGTGGGTGTGTGATGTGGGTGTGTGAGGTGTGTGTGAGCACGAAAGAGAGAGGGGAGGGGAAAGGGAGAGAGGTGAGTGTGTGTGTGTGTGTGTGTGTGTATGTTTGTGAGTGTGCGCATGTGCAGGGGTCAGGCTGGCCCAGAGCATGCTGGGTGGAGTCTCAGGAAGTTTGTCTGGTATGAAATACCAACTGCACATAATCTGTAAAGGGGTCCATCACTCTTGGAAAGAGGGACACTTTGGCCTCTGGGCTGCGGATGGTGGTTTCTTGGTGCTGTGCTTCATGCCGTCAGGAACACGTGGGCTCTGGGGGTTCTTTGAACCAGGCACACACCTGCCTGGGGAGCTCAAATGAACTGGATATTTGGGAAAACACCCCACAGTTTAAATTATTAAAGGGTCACATCCTGAGGGAGAATGCAGACTCTACAAGAACGTAACACAGGGCACTCTAGAGACATTGTGCCCTTGCAGCCAGCTGGCTCGCCACCCTTTCCCAGAGATGGGCTCCTCCCCCCTACTCCCCTCCCCGACCCCTGTCACTCCTGGCACCGCCGAAGGCGAGGGGTGTGCTTGGAGAGGCGGCCAAAACCATCGTATCACACTGATGAGGACCTTCCTCAACCCCTTCTTCTCGAGGCATCGACCCACTATTCAAGATCGGCACAGGCTCCAACTTGCCTTCTAACCCTTTTTCACATCACTCCCCACTCCTGTGTGCACTTTGGCACCCAAGTCTCCCTTCCCTTGAGGCCCAGTTATAACAGCCGTCTCCTCCAGGAAGCCTTCCCAGATCAGCTCAGTCCTCAGAGCCAGGAAGAGGCAGGAAGGTTCCCCCTCCCTCTTGATTTCAGACTTCTAGAATTGTGAGGCAATACATTTCTGTGGTGTGAAGCTGTGAAGCCACCAGTCTGCAGTATTGTTATGGCAGCCCTAGGAAACTAATAAAATGGAAGCTTATCTGCCCAACCTGTCTGGGTCCTTTTATGTGCCCGTCTCTTCAGCTCTTGCCTGTGCTCTGCCTCATGCCTTCACTTCTGCAGTTGTCTAATGCCAACAAGAAGCGCCTGCCCATGCAACTCTTTGATCTCACCAAGCCTGGCCTGAGGCTTTGGTCCTGTTCTGCCGCCACCCAGGGGCGGGGATGCCATCTCTTACTGCAGAGCTCAGAATGGTGGGCGGTGGGGGTGTGCACTCCCCTCCACCCCGGCAGCTGGATTAGAGTCTCCGTTTCTTCACCTGTTAGCTGTTCCGCTTGGGTTAGTCATAGGGTTTCTGGTTCTGTTTCTTCTTCTACAAGATGGGGGTTGCAAAAGGCCAGTGGTACCCCACCTCCTGTGCAGGGTATCTGTGGGCCAGAAAGCTCAACGCAAATGCAAGAGATCATTAGAAATTCTGGAGGAGAAGAAGCTGTGGAAGGGAGGGACTTGTCCACTTTCTGTGGTTCTAAACCCTCTTGGCACTTTAATTGCCCAGCAGATGGACCTTCCTCCAGAGGAGGCCTGACAAGCTTGGCCCACGTGTTTTTCTGAGGATTCCAGCCCTAACTGGGGTTCTTTCTTTAAAAAAAAAAAAAAAAATATATATATATATATATATATATATATATATATATATTTATTTATTTATTATTATTTTTTTTGGCTGTGTTGTGTCTTCATCGTTGCATGCGGGCTTTCTCTAGTTGCCGTGAGTGGGGGCTACTCTTTGTTGCGGCACGTGGGCTTCTCATTGCGGTGGCTTCCCTTGTTGTGGAGCGCAGGCTCTAGGCGCACGGGCTTCAGCAGTTGTGGCGCACAGGCTTAATTGCTCCACTGCATGTGGGATCTTCTTGGACCCGGTCCCCTGCATTGGCAGGTGGATTCTTAACCACTATGCCACCAGGGAAGCCCCTGGGGTTCTTTCTGATCTTAGATGGTGCCTTGGTGATTTTACTTACTTCGTTTTCCTCAGAAGAGGAACTTGGCTGATCCTATGTTCCAATGGCACAAATCTGATCATGATGCTTCTCCACTTAAAATCCTTAATTTGCTCCCAGTTTCCCATATGGATAAAGTCCAGACTCCTTAGCAAGGCACGTAAGGCCTCTTGATCTGCGCTGCCTGTACTTCCAGCCCATCTCCCTAGATTCTCTGCAATGTGCATGTTGTCCCTCAGTGGACTTGAGAACACCTGTCTCTCCCTCAACAACAAAAAATAATAGTGCAGCTACTCACCTTATATATGCAAATCATTTTGTGTATAGTAGGTAGCTCTTAACCTCAGTGAGGCCTTATTTTGTTCATTTTACAAATAAGGAAACTGAGATTCAGGGGTTAACAATGTACCCAAGATCAATCCTCACACGACAATTATGACTTGAACCCATATTTCTTGCTTCAAAGCCTGGGGTCATCCTCCTCTGCCTGGCTGTTCTCCCTCTTCTTTCAAAGTGCAGTTTGAGATTTGTTTTCTGGAAACCTCTCTGATCCCCTCAGTTCCTCTCAGTTCTCTGTAGCCAGTAAGGATGGGGCACCTCTGGGTTACACTAGCAAAGGCCGACACTTGTCTCATCAAATACTAACTGCAGATTTAGTCCCCGTCTCCCTCCCAAGACTGCAACTACTGGAGGGCAGGAATCGCAAGTCCGGCACCATGCCAGACACATAACTGGAGTTCAGTGTCAAACAATGCTTTGGAATAGCTGACACAGTCAAAGAGCCAGAAGGGAACTTTCCTGGGATATAAATTTAGGAATACTCTATGCTCATTTCACGTTAGGGAGCCCTTCCCAATCTTTCCTTGTTAATCCTCAAACTCATTCCTTGGGAAACAAAAGGAATGTTTGGAGCCCTCCATCTTTCCAAGTCTGACATTCTGAACCCTTACACAGTACAGAGCAGCTGATTTTCTTCCCTTTCCTATGTGCTATTCCATTTGAGACAATGCAGTACTGTGGTCACAGGTTTTAGAATCAGATTTGGTTCAGTCACTTACTAGCTTGTGACCTTGGACAAGTTATATAACCTCTTGGAGGCTTAGCTGTTTCATGTGCAAAATACAAGGATACTGCCTTCTCCACAGAGTTGATCTGAGGATTGAAGCGGGTGCTTTGCCAACTTGTGAGATGGCATTGTCATTGCTTTTATTTTACAGATTGGGAAATGAAGACAAAGAGAAGGGAGGGACCTTCCCAGAGAGGGACAAGGACGAGAAGGCCTATGGCAGGGAGGGGATTGAGGACCGGAGCCAGGCCATTGGACCCCAGATCCTGAGCGGCCTCTGCAGCACCATGAGCCACAGCCATGAGGTATGCCGCTGACACCCCCTATTTCCCTCACTCCTCTGTGAGCCACACCCAAAGTCTTCCCAGCATGGACCTCCAAGAGGTGAGTCCTCAGCAGATACCAGCTTGAGCCTTGAGTGGCTCTCAAAGGTTGCAGCAGTCAGTCCCCCATTCTCATCATGGGAAGAACCTTTAGGGCTGGCTACAGCCCTAAGGTACCCCAACTATTTAAAATGCCTCAGTCCCATCCACATGTCTGGTGCCATTTTGTGTGCTTGGAAAGCCTCCTACACACAAGGCTAGGCTTCCTGTTAGAATGGGTGGAGGGACCCCATTTGTAAATGCCTTTCTTGGGGAGGGGTTGGGGAGGGTGGGAGCAGGCAGTGCAGAGACAGAAGTGGAATGGAGGGCTGGGCTTTGCGATGCTTCCCCTAACCTGCTCCCCCAGCCTCTCTTTCTAACAGTCACTTCAGGGGGCTCAACGGAAATGGGCTGGGGGTGGGGGTCTGGAAGCAGTAGGGAAGGCCTCGCTGAAGTCTGCTCCGCAGGGGGTACCCGTGGCCACAGGATGCCAAGGTGGGAGGGAAAGGCTAGGCCAGCAGGTGGCAGTGTCCTTCCAGTGCCCAAGTACAGAAAAAGATCAGGTACGAGAGAAAGGGAGGCAAAACGACTGTCCCGTAAAGACCCTGGTTCCACTTGTCTGTGAAGGTTCAGTGGAGGTGTTACCTCCTCCAGGAGGCTCCCCGTGACCCCTCAGACGGGTGTTCCTGCTTCAGGAGAAATAATCATACCAGCGCATGATGAGTGTTCTCTGACTCCCCCACCGCCCCTCCAGGGCACATATTGTTTTCAGCTTTGTAGCCCCCGTGTTAGCACAGCTTTAAAAAATAACTTGGAATCAGAAAGCGGTGCTATACCAGCTAAAAAGAGGCACGTCCTTCACGTTTTTACATAAGTGAGCAATTCCCTTTCTACTGTGGGCAAGACAGAAATGAGCTCGAGCTGAATGAACTGAGGCCAGTCACAAGGAGTAACCCAACGAAGTCAGTTAATGAGTGCAGCCTTTTCCCAACACGCCTGTGGGGCATCCCCGCTCAGGAGACGGAAAGTGTGCTGTTTCCTGGGGGTGAGGTGACTGGTCAGGGCAAGGTGGTTTGAAGGTGGAACCTCCTCAGAAGGAACAGCCAAGAACAAGTGGTCCCTTGGGGCCCCATTTAGCCTGAGAATGTCAGAAGGACTGTTTCATGCGGTCCCCTCTGCATATCAAGACACCGTCCACCCAACCCCTGCATCAGGGTGCCAGAGAAGGTAGGAATATAGATTTTAATCATTGTGCTGCTGCTGTTAACCAGAGTGCAATTAATCCATCCTTGGTGGATTTTGATGCCACAGTGTAAATAAGAAGGTTTCACACAGAAACACTCTGGGGCTGTCGGTGACAAAGGGGAGGGGTGCCTCTGGTGCCTCTGGTGGGGAGGGGTGACCGAAGGAGAGATGAAGTGAGGAGAAAAGTGGGGAGCAGACCCTGGGCTGGGAGTCTGCTACATTCCCATCATTACATTCCCAACAGAACCCCGAGAGGCATGGGTCCTTCCTGGCCAGGGCTTCTGACCTGGACCAGTGCACGCGAACCCGACTTCCCTTCCAAATCAGCCGCCTCCAGCCTCAGGGCCAATTCTTGCTGAGTAGAGGAGGTCCAGGGCAGGCCCACAGTTGGCCACCAAAGAGGGAAGGGATGTAGCCCAATGGAGAGAGGAGAGGTTGGGACCCTTGCAACCCTTCTCCATCTTCCATCCCAAGAGACCTTCAGGCTAGCGCAGATCCAGGAAAAGGACAGCTACAGGTCGCTATCCTCTGGGGTCAGAACTGCCCTGCCTACCCCCTATCCCGGAGATGGGGGAGGTAAACCCACAGGAAGGGAGGCAGCATATACTCCTGCTACCTACCTTTCTCTGCCTGAGCAGTAAGTGAGGACTCACTCTCCCCAGAAGTCACCTGACCTCCAACAGGGGAAGGGCGATGGCAGAGTCGTCGAGACTTCTTACAGTTTTCTCGGATTGGTAGGGTTTGGAGGGGGAGAGGTCACTTAGAGCCCTAGGGCCTAACCCCACTGGCTGCTGACAGGAGCTGGCATCCGGGGAAGCAGCCCAAACTACTTTGATGAGATCATTCCTCTTGTCCGGAGTGGGGCGATCCGGCCCAGGACACGGTGGCTGGGCCCAGAGCCAGCTAGGAGTCAGAGACACACAGGGCTTCCACCGCATCGCTCAGACCCTGGTTGACGCCCCCCACGGCCAGGAGGCAGTTCTTGACAACGATGCTGGAGCAAGCACAGCGGGGCGTGGGCATGGCGGGGAGGACCTCCCACTTGTTCTTCCCTGGGTGGAACGCCTCTGCCGTCTCCAGGACAGTGGGCTGGTTCCCTGAAAGCGCCAAGGGAACCGGACCTTACAAAGGAGTCCAGTCACCAGTCTGCCCCGGGGAAGTGCCCCCATCTTGTTCCCCCGCTCTGGAACCACAAGCAGAAGCCAATCAACCTCAACTTCCTTGGCTACAGAATTGCTCCTTCCCCACCCTTTTGTCAAACAGCTGCTTTGTCCTCTCTGCCTTCTCTGTCTTTTCATCTCAAGAGTAACTTTCTTTCCCCACCGCCTGCTTTTACCAGAAGTTTCTAGACACTACTGCCTCTCTTCTGCCCTTTACTAAGAAAGCTGCTCACATGGTCTAGCTTACATCAAGCTGCTTTCCTGTCTGGGTAAATAGGGTGTCTGTCCACACTGAGTCAACTCGGGGTTCCTGGAAGCTCCGCTGCCCGTCTGTCTCTTCCCTGTTGATGTTGGGGTCCCACCTTCAAAATACCCTAATCTCTGGGAGGTCTTATACAGCAAATCCTGAATTCATTAGAATAACTGATTTGATCAGACTGCTTTTCTTCTCCATGACAGAGCTGGGTATCCAGGGAGAAGAGAAGGAGGACCAAGGCCACTCCCTGCCACACTTTCACCTCCAGTCATTCCTGGACAGGGCCCCAGGGACCTGTGCTTGGCAAGCCTGTGTCACGTGGTTATCAGTATGTCCCTTATGCTCTCTGGGCCTCAGTTTCTCCTGTGTAAGAGGACAGATAGACCACAACTAAAGCCCATCCATGGAGACATGACATCTAGGCTGGGAGGAGGGGAGTGCTTTGAAATTCTTTGGAATAAAGGAGTAGGCAGGCGGTATGCAAGGAGGCAGCACCCTCTCCTGCTCATGCAGAGTGCCTAGAATCCACCAAGCACCAGACCACAGTGCCAGCTCGGAAGCTCTATCCTTACCAAGTCCTCCAGCCACTATGACCCGTCCACTCAGAGAGCCGGCCACAAAGTCTGCCCGCCGCTTCTTAAGGAAGAATGAGCGCTCCATCTTCAGCCATCCCCCTACAGGCCATGGGTGATGGCAGGAGATACACAGAGAGAATTAGATGCTGACCACCCGCCCCTCCAAATACACACGAGTCCCAAACTGCTCTCACCCTAGGCAGCATCTCCACTCCATCTACCCTGTGTGCTCAGTGCATATACAATGTCTCCTGTTGTTTGAAATGACACTCTACCCTCTCCCACGCTTGCTGCAATCCAAGGAACCATAATCTCTTATGACAAATCACCTTGTTCTACCTCTGCTCTCATGGGCTTTAAGCTGGAAAGGAGGCTGACTAGAGGAAGAGAGCGTCAGAGTCAGGATCCTTCTGTTTTCCCACGAGTAAAAAAAAGGGAAAAAGCCCTTCCTCACCTGGCCCTGGCTGGATGTTGTAAGAATGGACAATAGGTGGAAAAGGCTTTGATAAAAACAACTAACCAATCAAAGGGAACCCTGTACAGATGAAAGAACTTGATCTCAAGAGTAGCCCTGAATGGAGAAGGGTGTTCAGACTCTGAAAGGCTCACCCAGCTGGGTAAGTGAGCCTGGGTGGATGGATGGGATGGGGGTAAGGTGGGGGATTCAGCCAGAAGGGAGGTGCGCAGCCGGGGACTGGTGCCCAGCTTACCCTGTTCCATGTCGAACACGTCCATCGTCCGGAGGAACTTGGGCTGCTGGTAGAGCCGACCCTGCCGCAGGCCACCCAGGCTGTACAAGCGGTCGTCTAGGGTCACAAAGCTGGAGAAGGCCCGCTTGCAGGGAATGTTGGGGAACTTGGTCCAGGAGCGAGTCTCGATGTCAAAGACCTCGAAGGCATTGACCGCGTACTTGGACTGTCGTCCCCCTGGAGGCCAGAGTAGGGCGAAGGTTGGGCAGAAGAGTAAGTCTCTGAGGACTGGGGCTGGGTTTCCCCTTCTGACTGTTATCAGATAATATAGGAAGCTCCCTGAGGGGTGGGGCAGCACGATTAACCCCCAGCGCCCAGGAGATGCTCCGCACACAGGCACTGCTTCCAACAGGAACTGACCCGGGGGAGGGAAGAAGGGCCAGACATGGGCCAGACAACCTGTCCTTACCCAGCACATAGATCTTGGAACCTCGGAAGAATGAGGTGGCAGCATATCTTGGGGTGGGCATGGGTGCTAGAGACACCCACATGTCCTTGAGCATGTCATAGTGTTGGAGGTGGTTGTGTGGACGGAGGTCCAGGCCCATCCCGCCTGCCGCGTACACTCGGTAATCTAAGGAGAAAGGCCATACGACAGACACTATGAGACAGGCCCATCGTACTCAGCTCCTACCATGGCCAGGCTCTGTTAACCCCTGGAACACAAGCGCTGAAGCCCGGCCAGGTACCAACCACCACTCTGCCCGAGAATGGGTTGGTGGCACCATTAAAAGTTCCTGCCACAGTCAAGCCTGGGTCTTGAAGCCGTGTCAGGCCTACATGCCTTAGCCTTCCTTGGTGGCTGGCCCTTGGTTAAACCCAAAATCCTAAGGCTTGCACAGAGGTAGACTGCAGTGCAGTCTAGGCCTGGACAACACTTTGCAGGTCTTATCCCCACCATTTGCCTCCTTCCTGGGAAGTCAGAGGGATGCCAAAGAGGAGGGGTATTCCTCTGATACCCTCCAATAGTGGCCTCTTCCCCAGGCACTCCCAGAACTCTCTAGACCTAGCAGGAGCCTTTGGAAACAAGGTCAGCCCTGCTGTCATTGGCCTTGTGGGACACTGGCCTGCTGCCATCTCTTTCTTTGTCCGGATAGGGGAAGGCTATCCTCCTTCATGCACAGGAAAGCTCTGGGCTCCAGGAGGCACCCTGCACTGAATGGGCTAGTGGTGAATCAGGGAGAGGCTTTGGAGGAGAGAAAACTGGCCCCTATAAGAAGCCCTGCCCAGAGAAGTGAGTTCCCCCCACTCTCTACTGCTCTTGGCTGCAGGTGACACAGTGCAGCAGAGAGGATGGGCAACGCCTCCATGTTTCCCTGGACCTCACCCCAGTACCTCATTCAGCCTGTTAAGGACACAGCCCTACCCTCAGGGCCCTCTTTTTCCCAGGGACTCACCCCTGCCTGGGATTCTGTCTCCTAGTAGCCAGTCCTCACCGCTTCTGGCTCTATGAGACTTTCATTCTTCAAGGGGATTGCAGGGATGAGTACTACTTCTTTCTACTTTCCAATCTTACTAAAGAGAGGGAAAAAAAATCCCAACCCTAGCCTGTGGCTGGGAGATGGGGCCTGCTAATGAGAAATTTACCTTACACAAACTCCGCCTCTTCTATTCCTGTTTTCACCCACACACCTCCAGCTGGGAACCCTCACATCCAGTCCACACTACCATTCCTGCACCCAATTCTTACTCATCCTTTCAGAGTCACCTGGTGTCCCTGGACTGCAAGGCTGGGCTGAGAGTGGCGGCTCCGGAACTCCTGTGGCACCTGCATCATCCTACTTGCCACACGCTACTGAAATAACCTTTGTATGTTTCTTTCCATAGATTGTTAGGTTCTTGAGATTTGTTACTCTGTGGCCCCAGCATCTGCTAGAAAGTGTGGCACACAGGCATGTAAATTCTTAGTAAACTAACTGTTGAACCCATTCAATGCCATAGTTAAGAGCACAGACTCGACCATCACCTGCTGGCTGCGTAACCTTGGGCAAGTTACTTAACCTCTCTGGGCCTCACATTGCTTCTCTCTAAATTGAAGATAATAATAGCACTTACCTCATCAGACAGGTTGTGAGGGTCAAAGGGGTTAATACCTATAAGGCACCTATGGTAAGGACTCAATAAATGTTGGTTCTTAATTTTTCAGACCCACTTATTGAGATCTGCGGATAAAGGACTACCCTTTCCCTCTCTATTTCCCCATGGGCCTCCATGCCTCCCATCTTTCTTACTGGGAGTTCAGGAGGCCCCATTGGCTACTCTGCCCTCAGGGATTTTGAGTTAGAGTTTCTCTCTCTGACCTTCATTGGTAAGACCCGGGCTCCTAAAGGCAGGGATCAGATCTTCTGCCTCTTTCCTTCCTCCCTAGGACCTAGAACTGTGCCAGGAACAGAGCAGGTGCTCAAGAAATACTGGTTTCTGATCTACAGTTGACCTGACAGGCAGCTGAAATGGTTTTGCAAGAGAAGGAGGGAAGGTTGCATCCCACTAAGCCTGTCTGATCTGAACTTGGGGTCTCCTAACTCCTGCTGGGCCATTTTCCATAAAACCCTGTGTGTTTTAACAAAAGAGCTTTCAGAGCCCCCTCTGTGCTCTGGGCTGTACCAGGCCTGAAAAGAAAGAAATGATGGGCTTGGAAAAAGCGAAATGAGAATCAAAGCTATGTGACCGGCACATGCATGCCCTGAGAACCTAGTGAACCTGGGCAAGATGCCGCAGAAGCACGACCCTCAGGAACATTATAGTGTCCACTCATCGGTGTCTCTGAGATTAGGAGGCAGATGGTGGTGAGAAGGCCCTGGAATCAGGTCCCAAAGCCCTCCCAGTGGGGCCTGGTGATGGTACGAGGATGGCATGAACATCCCCAGGGCCCCAAATATGTGTCTGGAGGTGGTGGAACTTGCAAGGAAGATTTCAGGGGACTTGGTGCTGTGGGTGGAAGGCCCAATCATTCTGCTGAATGAAGGGATGTACAGGGACATTGCACTAACCCTCTTTGGCTCTCCCCTCTGGCCCGGCCTGCCCAGCTTGCTGGGAGGAACCTGGTGGGGTGGAGTGGAGCTCTGGCATCACATGGATTTACTAGACACTTCACTTGCTGAGTCTCAATTTTCCCATCTGTAAAATAAGGCCAGCGGTCTCTAGTTTTAGTGTCCATTATAAAGATCAACTGGGGATCAGGAATGTGACAGCGGCCTCCCACTCAGTGTTGGCTTCCATCCCTTTCCCCGTGGCCCCCCACTCCCTTCTCTCTGCCCGCCCTCAGCCCTGGCCCCACTCGCCTTTGGCCGTGACAGAAATGCCCATGGCGGCCTCGCGCAGCATGCTCCTCTTCTTCCACTTGCCCTCATCGATGTTGTACATCTCCACGACCTTCAGAGGCAGCTGACTGGTGCCCACGCCCCCGATCACCATGATCCGCTTCCCCAGGGCGGTGACAGCCACCCCGGCCCGGGCTGTGGGCAGGGGGCGCAGGTCGGTCCACTGGTCGGCCTCGGGGGAGTAGACCTCAAAGCAGTCCACGGGGACTCCGTTGTCGTCACATCCCCCGATGGCATAGACCTGCCCCCCGGTTTCCAGCAGGGAGCAGTAGACCCGGCGGCTGGGCAGTGGCGCCAGGCGCTTCCACTGGAAGTCCTTGACGTTGGGCACCTCCATGGCCGCCCTGGGGGCCCCGCCCGCCGCGCCCCCGCGGAGCGCCGTGGGAGGTGCGAGCCCGGGGGTCCGCCGGCTACTCCGCGCCCCCTCTCGCCGCCTCCATCTCGCTCGGGTTCGCCGGCTCCCGCCCGACCCCCGGCAAGGGCCCCGACGCCGGCCAGCGCTTCACCGTCCCTCAAGACTCAGCGGCCCGGAGGCGTCCGAGCCCGGCCCTGCGGGAGGAATGGGGCGAATCAAGGGCAGCCGGGCCCGGCGCCCTGGCCTCCTGGCGTGGGCGGGCGAGCGGGCTCCCAGCCCCCCGCCAACTTTCAAGGGAAGACGCGGCGGCGACGGCGCCACCCCGCGGCGGCATCAAACCAGCACCGCTTTGTCCCCCGCCGCTCCCAGCCAGCTGGTCGGAAACCCGCGGAACGCGTGGGGGACCGGGGGCGTTCCGGGGTTCAGGGTGCCAGGCTGCCTCCCGGCTAAGCAAGGAGTTAACACCTTTCGGTGCCGCCGCCTGCCTCCCCCGGCTCTCCCTCCCCGCCAACTCCCGTCCCTGCCCCCGCGCCACTTACACAGTGCGGCGGCGAGGCGCAGACAGCGCATTACCCGAGAGCGGCGTGGGGGCAGGGGAGGGGGCGCTCTGTCCTTCCCCGGTCCGCACAGCGCTGTCACACACGCAGAAGAGGAGAATAAATGAGCAGCAGGAAGGAGAAGCGGAGCCGCCGCCAGAGGGTGGCGGGGGTGGGGGGAAAGGCCGGCGAGCCGGCTCTGTGCACATCCCCACCATCAGCCGCCACACCTGTGCAGGAACCCGCGTGCGCCCCGCGGCGAACCGAGCCCTGACCTCTTTACAGAAGCCCTGGCTGAGCCCGGTCTGCGGGGGAGGGAAAGGGCCCGGCGGGAGACGCTCACCTTGCCCACTGTTCAGGGAAAGCGGGGCACTAGAGCCAAGTACCCAGATGATGGGGACTAGACTTCCTCCAGTGTGGGGGTGGGCGGTTTGTGAGTGTTTGTTTTGGATGAGGAGGCGGAGAGTCCAATTACCCAGTTTATCTACAGTACACAGACCCAGTTCGTGACAGGCTGGCTCAATACTCGGCTTTGCTTTGGGGGAGGTATTATCAAATGGTTTAACCTAATAGAAACAAGTTATGTGGGTGTGACACACGCAGACCTGACACGGGTGCATCCAATGTACACACCGACCTGCGCACATATGCATAATTTACACACCGCCTCACCCTCCACCCGGAAATAGTCATATCCACGGAGAAACTGACAGAAAATGCACAGTTATGCAGACACACAGCCAGAGACAAAAGTGGAAAGGCAAACACGTGAGCGGTCCCTCCCACATTACACCTTAGGAAGGGAAAGCCTGGTTATCAAATCTTGGCCCTCAGCACCAACCCACAGGTCTTGCCAAATAATTCTTTCAAGCCATTCTGTAATGGCCTTATCAGGACAGTAGTCCCCAGTAACAAAAGTGCCCATGACACCAGTGAGCCACCTGGTGTGATGAACTGCAGGCTTGTGGGGTCCTCCCACATGGTTCCCTTGAATAGAGCCAAGTGTTGAAACGCTCAGGCTTGGGAGTCTGACAGACATGGGTTTGAATTCTGGCTCTGAAGTTATTTAACTACTCCGAGGCTCAGTTTCCTTATTTTATTTAGATTAAACTTTGTATTTTGAGATAATTTGTGGATTCACATGCAGTTGTAAGAAATAACACCTTTTACCCAATTTCTCTCAATGGTAACATCTTGCAAAACATATAGTACAATAATATCATAGTCAGGATATGGAAATTGATCAGTCAAGATTTAGAATATTTCCATCACCACAAGAACCCTTCACGTTGCCTTTTTTTTTTAAATTGAAGTATAGTTGATTTACTACACTGTGTTAGTTTCAGGTGTACATGTTGCCTTTTTATACCCATACCTTCTTCCCTCTCAGGCCTCTCTGTCCAACTCCTGGCAACCACTAATCTGTTCTCCATTTCCATAATTTTGTCATTTCAAGAATGTTATATAAATAGAAACTTACAGTATGTAACCTTTGGGTATTGGTTTTTTTTGCTCCCAGCATAATTCTGTGGAGATTCATCCAAGTTGCTGCATGTATCATTAGTTCATTCCTTTTTATTTCTGAGTAGCATTCCATGGTATAGATATATCCTGTAGATTTTTCTGAAGATTAAATGAGATGATATTTTTGGGACTTCCCTGGTGGTACAGCAGTTAAGAATCTGCCTGCCAATGCAGGGGACACCGGTTCGAGCCCTAGTCCGGGAAGATCCCACATGCTGCGGAGCAACTAAGCCCGTGAGCCGCAACTACTGAAGCCCGCACGCCTAGAGCCCGTGCTCCGCAACAAGAGAAGCCACCGAAATGAGAAGCCCACACACCACAAAGAAGAGTAGCCCCCGCTTGCCGCCACTAGATAAAGCCCTCGTGCAGCAACAAAGACCCAACCCAGCCAAAAATAAATAAATAAATAAATTTATTTTTTTAAAAATGAGATGATATTTGTAAAGTGTTCAGTTCAGCTTCTGACACACAGCAAGGGGCTGGTAAATCACTATGAATACCATTACTACTACAACTACTGTGAACAAAACCAAGAAAAAGGAAAACTGTGAACAAGCACAAACATTTTGCCCCGCGCTTAGAAATGACTTCCTGTGAGAAACAAGTCACAGTACCTCTTAACAGCTCATAGGCCCACCTTAACATCATGGGTTCTTGGCTTAGAAATTCCACTGCTTTTTAGTTGGAATTCTCTGTACTTACATAGTAAGTACCTCTAAGAACCTTCACAGAGAACAGCTGTGTTGGGGCTCAGAGCAGGCCACCCTAAAGTATACCACAATGGCATATTGATTATTTTAAGTTAAAGTTACTTAAGAAACAGCCGTTGGGAAAAAACATTTGATATTAAAAAAACACTGTACCCCTTCTTTCCCCCGCAAGTGGGAAATAAATCTCCCATGTAAAAGTATCCTCCCCATATCAGGAGAGAGAAAGCATCCTTACTTATCACCAGAGTTAGGGAATTCAAGGCTAAGAAACCTGTATAAACAGATTTTGTTACCTCATTAGTCTGTACCCCAAGCGCAGGCCCCTTTGGTAAGTCTTCACAAATAATTGTTTGTCTAAAAATGATATATAAACAGACTGCTTTGGCACTTCCGGGGTCCCATTTCTATGGGACCTCTGTGCATGTGAATTAAATTGTTTTTTTTTTCCCCTCCTGATAATCTTGTCAATTTAATGATTAGACCAGCCAAAAGAACTCAAGAGGAGTAAGGGGGGAAATCTCCCCCTCCCTGAAATTTGTGTTCTGTTTATTCAATAAGAACACAAATTCCAAAAAATGTGATCTGAATTAATGAAGTTTCTCGCAGGAAACATCAAACATTTCTCTTCTTCCTGGAGATCACAATCTGCCCAGAGGAATAGGGAACAAACCCTCAGCCATCAGTTTACACTGTCTTCACAAAATCACGACAGGGTGATCAGGAGGATTGAAAGCCATATGTATTCCTCAGAGGGGCTTGTTGAGGGTCCACCTTCAGCCTCTCTTGCCTACGGAGCTTTCTCCCAAAGCAGTGAGGCAAGGCTTCTTGTGCCTCCACCCACCCCAGCTGGGACAGCTCAGTGAGCAGGTATATAAAGTTCATACTACTTTATGTTTGCATAACTCGAGCTAAACTAAGCCCTCGCACATCCACTTTCTCGTAATCTTAAAAACCCTAGGAAAGGTTGTCAGGCAGGTATTAGCACCCTTATTTTACAGATGAGGACTCTGAGACTTAGTGAAATGAAGTAACTGACTTATGACCATGTGAGCCGTTTAGGGTGGGTCTAGTTTGTGAATTCCAAATCCAGTGCTCTTTCGTTTTTTCATAATTAAATCACAAATGAAAGAATTGTGCATTATTAAGGACATCAAACTTTACTACTCTCACCTGGCTTTCTGTCCAATTACAGTGAAGGAAGGAGCCCAGACCTCAAAGGTTTCAGTGACTGTCCTCTCCGCATTGCCACACTGTCTGTGCCAGGCAGCATAGCTGGGAA
The DNA here is from genome assembly GCF_026419965.1 of Kogia breviceps. Taxonomy (NCBI): domain Eukaryota; kingdom Metazoa; phylum Chordata; class Mammalia; order Artiodactyla; family Physeteridae; genus Kogia; species Kogia breviceps. The sequence continues at coordinate 65,525,760 of NC_081310.1, read as the reverse complement.
AGGACTAGAATCCAGGCCCAGAATAGGCCCCATTCTAACCTAATGTTCATGTCCTGCAAGCAACCCCCTCTGTGAGGACAATGGGACTCAGACCCTTGGAAAAGTACTAAGAACAGGATGCCTTCCAGGCCACGGCCTAATTCCTTGTTTTGGAAGTCCTGGCTTTTCTCCATCTCCCCACTCATTCCCCCATAGCTCTTCCTCCCAGCCAGGTGACATCCTTTAGTCTTTACACTGAATGCACATTGAGGAAGCTTGTAACCTAGCAACCACCACTTAAGATTCCCTGAGTCACCTGCGGTTTCCATGCCTGGGCTGAGTGCACCAAGCTGGGGACTTGTGGAGTGCCAAGCAGAGGTGGGGAGTCCAGTGACCCCTTTTAATTCTTCACCAGCTCGTTCCAGTGGGTAATCACTTTCCCTGTCAGGAAGTTCTTCCTCATGTCAAGCCCAAATCCTTCTGCTTTAAGACCTTGTGTCGCATCAGGTCTGGGTTTCTCTTCTCTCTTAGAAAGTGTTTGAGTTTTTGCCTTGGTTACAAGATGGTACTGGGAAGGTAGGAAAGTGGGGAGAGGAAAGTTCATGAAAGCCTCTAAAGATGAAGCCTTTGGTACTTTGGAGTCTTAATTATTGTGATATTAATGCATCAGTCAAATTGGTTGAAGGGGTGCTCAGCCCCAGAAATACTTAGTATTTTTTTTTTAAGTCTCAATTTGGGTTTATTAAGGCCTAATTTACATACATGAAAATGCACAGTCTGACTCAGCATTGATTGAGTTTATTAGCTATTCAGGGGCCGGCCTTCGCTGAACTCTGTGGTAGGTTTTAGGGAAGCTGAGGGTGTGGTGAGGTGACAGTCTCTTCCCAGTAAACTAGGCAGATTCCCAGTGTGGCAGACTATGGATGGAGTGTCTGTGTGTAGGGCCTCAAGGGACTGGTGGGATTCCAATTGTAGAGCACACTGGAGTGGGGGTGGGGAAAGAGGGGTTGTTTAGCTATTAAATTCTACAGTGGCTCCTTTCTCCCTCCTCAGAAATACAGTTTACCCTCCTGTCAGTCGATACCGTGGAACGTCCTCTGTGGGTACCACCCTGGGGGAGGGGCACACCTGGAGCCCCCTGAGGCTGGGTCACCTCCCGTGTGTAGTTCTCTCTCTCTCTTCAGTGCCCCACAGACACAGGACAGTGGCAAGGTGTGTGGACTCTGGAATCAGACAGACGCTTGAATCCTGGCTCAGCCGTCCCCTGGCTGTGTGACCATGAGTAAATCACTTACGTCCTGAATCTCAGTTCCTCATCTGTGAAAAAGGGAAGAAGAAAATCTACTTTCTCGCGTTATGGGGGGAAGGAGATGCCAGGCATGGCTTCTGGGCAGGCAGTAGATCCTCTATAAAGAGTAGAGCTTTCCTCCCTTTGTGACGGCAGGTTTCCATACCTCTGACTTTCTTTGTACTCCAGGCAGTGTGTCCAATAACACGTGCCAATCTCAGGAGGTAGGCACTTTACCAGGGCCCACACCCTCCTGTATCCAACCATTTCTGGGCCTATGTCTTGAACAGGATATTTCCTCCTAGCTAACTGGAATTCCTTCCACTGCAGCCTAAACAGCATTGTGATCTGGAGAACAGCTGGTGCCCCTCCTTTAGATAATCACATTCTTATTCCTCACCAGAAGCTTGGGCTTCTGGTATTCAGGGGCTGGGGAGGGAAGGTGACTCATCCAATTAGGACTGAGGCTGCCAGCAGACCAAGGGAAGGGTAGATTCCTCCCCCAACATGGAAAAGCCTCATTAGAGCCCCCCCTGCCCAGTCCTGACATCAGCCCAGAGGAAGGATTTAGGGCTCAAGAGGACTTGATTGGAGCTGGTGCAACACAGGTGCCAGCAGTCACAACCATAATCTGCATCTGTTCATATGGCACTGCCACCCTTAGGGTGTCAGTCTGAGGTCCCACAGGATGGCCTCAGACAGCAGGGCTTCCCCTCCTGACCATGCAGCCTTGATTAGAGAGTTGAATTAGCCACTCTCCTTCCAGTACCCACCTTGCTCCCTCCACCTACTCCAGAGTATAGCACAGGGCACATAGCACAGAGCACACAGCATAGAGCCTGGAGCCTAGAGGGACTTACTGGGTATCAGTTTTAAATGCATCTGTCCACCTGCGAGCAACTTCTGCCCATTTAGGTAAAATTGGGACATTTTACCTAAGTGTAAAATGGATCACAGGTAAGGGATTGGCAAGGCGGGGTGGGGGGTGGTCATCTTGATTTTCAGACGCACAAAGTGCACGATTTGGAAGAAAGAATTGGGAAGCGCATACTCTTCTGTTTAATGCATAAGATGACAATGACAGCAGGAAGAGAAACCTTCTCTGAAAGACCCTGGCGGCTTCTCTGTTTATTGAGGAAATTGTAAGAGGAAATGGGGCTTATAATAAAGCCTGAGCATCTGGGTTATAAAAAAGGAAGAATTTCCTGCCAGGGAGCATCAGAAAATCAAAACACCAGCAGGAGGTGAGGTGAGAGACCATGGTGTTACCTCCCCTGGGAGGTACTGGAAACAGGAAAGACACAGGACTGCAAGTCAGGAAACCTTTGTTCCAGCCCATTGTCTTGTCATAACCGGGCTGTGCACCTCTGGGCGAATCATATCCATTCTGGCGTCTGTAAAATTAGAAAGAAGAGGAAGAAGACGGCAGCCGGAGGTCTTTCCCAGCTGGAGTGTTCTTCCACAGAGGGCGTGCAGGGTGGCAAGCCCTAGAGAAAGAATCGTTTAACCATAGTGGCAAAGCAGCAGTTTCCAGAATGGACATCCTCACATTCTTCCGAGCGGTGCAAACACACAGAGGTCTGGCCTCACCGGCTCTTGTAGGCACTGACCACTACCCAAGGTTCTGTCACCGGAAGGAACTTTACTGGGGGCCTTCCCCTGGCGCTGTTGTTGCCACCACCTGCATTTTCCCCCAGCTCAGCAGGGGACACAGGGACCTGTGATAGCTGCAGCTATGGCTGATGGGCTGCCTTCTTGTAGACCTTGGGCACCCACCTGGAAACCTAATTATGCTTCCTGCTGGGCCCTGACATTTCCGGGGTGCCTGTTGCCCTCCCACAAGCTGCAAGAACAGGAGGCAGAGGACTCAGGGCTCAAGTCATCCCAGTTCTGACCCTTCCTCTAAAAGCAAAAATGGGCCTGTTTGTCCCAGGTCACCAGGCCAGGGCCTGGCTGGGCACTGGGGGTGGTGCTTATCCTCTACCCCTTCTAATGTAGAGGATAGCAGAGCCTTGACGGGGGTCTGGGTGGCTCTGCAGAGGAGCAAGAGGCTGTAGGCTAGGGAAGGCCGCAGCAGGGCTCTCAAACCCAGCTCTTTAAATGCCCATTAGTAAGTTAATACCACCATCTCCAGAGCCAACATCACCCTCCATTCTTCTTAATTAAAAAGAGCTCCATGTCCTGGCAGAGCTGAGAGAGGGCTCTGAATGATTTACACACCAGCCCCGCTGCTCCAGCTGGGAAATCGGCAAGGAAGATTGATTGGCAGATGGGCCAGCCTGCGTGTCATGGATGGTGCCTGCGTGTGTGCACTTAGGGGACAAGGTCGGGGGGCCTGGTTCCCCTGCTGACAGGCTCTGAGTGAGCAGGGTGGTGGACACACAGCCCAGTTCACAGAGCTCTGAGGCCAGGAATAAGGCCTTCCTCAAACAAAAGCCTCACCCGCTCACCTCCTGCAAGGGCCCCCACTTCCCAGCAAAGCTGTCTCATCCGGAGGACAAAAGCTCAGGCTGCAAGGCTGCTGTCTCATCTTCGTCCTGGCGTACTCCCTGGAGAGTCCCCTGGTTTGCAGGTGGGTATTGCTCACCTGGTAAATCACACTTACTGGTTTTCTTTTGATCATCACTGCTTACATTAGGAGGAGGGCTTCTCATGGCCTGACTCTCCTTCCCTGCCTCCCTGTTAGCAGCAGATTTTGGCTGAACCTGATGTGCCATGGGATCCAAGGCTCCAGGCCCTTTTACGGGGCTGGGAGGAGGAGGAGGGGGACCCGCAAGTTGGACTGGTGTGAGATGACACTCAGTCTGGGGCCTCTAGAGAGCCAGGAACTGAGAGCAGTTACCCTCAGAGGTCCCAGCCTTCTTTGCCTCTCTCTTCCTGCCAGGCCTCGGGCAGCTTCTAACAGAGCAGCCTCATTCTCCAGCCTGTGGCTCTGCTCACCTCCACCTCCGGGAGCCCACGATCCTCCATGGGTGCCAGAGAAGCAGGTCTGGCTCATCCTCCAGCTGGAAAGAGGTGTCTGTCCACCCTGGTTGGGACCTTTATAGACATACAGGGTGGTTTTCCCTCTGGCACTGTCCCTCTCACCTCTCCCCCTTGTTCTCTGGTGCGTCACATCTCACGCGCGCGCGCACACACACACACACACACACACACACACACACACAGAAACACACACATGCCCTCCTCCCCAGAGGTTCTGGAGAAGGGACCAGGCAGAGGCACATTAAAGAGGAAGGGGTGGGGACTGCGGAGCTGGCATCATCCATTCCCCTGCTTTAACTCTTCCTCCCATGGGAGACCGGCAGTCTGCCTCAGCAGCAAAGTTGCCCTCTGGTGTAGTGACCTGTGTTCTCTCTGTGCTAGAGACAGAGAAAAGGGGGAGAGGCATGACAGGTTGGCTGCAAGTGGGCTTTGTGTGTGTGTGTGTGTGTTTAACAATAGATGTAAGAGAGCCCAGGAAAGGGGAGAAACAGGCCGAGCCTTGGGTGAATCAGAGGTCCGGCCTGTCCTCAGCAGGTGTGCCCCTGGAAGGTCTGAGGAGCCCAAGGAGCTTGCACTGCTTTCCCAGTTGAGGATACAGCCCTTGAGCACCCATCGCTAGCCTCTCACCAGGAGATGGCTGCCTGCTCAGCGCCCACGAGCCCTCAGTCCTTCCTGGACATCACCAGGCAAGAAGTAGAATGACACCTCTATTCATGCCTTGACCCAATGGCTGCCACCCCAGCAGAGACCATCACCAGGGATCCTGTGCATCTTTTAGTCCATGGAAGTCCCGACCCAGAGGGCTATTTTCTTCCTTGGGTGACATCCCTCCCCTGTGGCCCCAGCCTCAGGAGTTATGTTCTGAGAGGTTCCTTGGTGCAGAGTCTCCCAAATCTTAGGTGAAGGCCTCTTGTAATACTTTAGGGCAGGGGTGAGCAAACATGACTCGTGAACCAAATCCAGCCCTCCACCTGTTTTTGTATGGCATGTGATCTAAGAACGGTTTTTACATATTTAAATCGTTGGGAAAAAATCCAAAGAAAAATATTTTGTGATATGTGAAAATTATGTGAAATTCACATTTCATCATCTATAAATAAGGTTATATTGGAACACAGCCATGCTCATTCACTCATTCGTTTATGTGTTGTCTGTGGCTGCTTTCCCACTACAATGGTGGAGTGGAATAGTTGCAATAGAGAGCGTGTGGACCGAAAAGTGTGAAATATTTCCTACCTGGCCCTTTACAGAAAACGTTTGTGCCCCGCCCCCCGACTTACGCTACTTTAAAGGGAAATAGAGGTATACCACCTTTTTCTTGACAGCCTGCTTCTCGCTTACCTTGACGTGTTAAGTTTGCATAACAATATCTTATGACAATGGAAGGAAACTAACATTTGCTGGGCATCTACTGTATACCTGGCACATTTTCTCTGTTTATCACATAATCTTTACAGCAATCTTGAGAGGAACGGCTGCTTACATTATGAAGGCATGGAGGCTCAGAGGAATTCGGAAACTTGCCCAAGCTCTTACGGCTAATTGGAAGAGGATTCTGGATTCAAACCCAGTTCTGTCTGAAAATATCTTCTTCCAAAGCCAATATCTTCTCCAGGCCACCATGATGCTAAGATGACTTGCAGCAGCCCAGTGAGGACCCGCCCAAATGGCTGCTGATTTGGGCATCCCCACAAACAGTAGACTTGAGACTCAGGCTCCAGGGACCCAAACCCCACCTCAGCCTCCCTTAGCCTCCGGGCCTGGTCTATGGGTGTGGGCAGTGTGGGCTGCAGGCAGCAGGTCAACAACACAACGGTGACAGCTCCACGTCAGCACCACCTCTCTCCTGCTTCCTCATCTCTTGCTATCTACTTTCATCACTTATTAGCTTTTCTTCGGGAAGATTCAATTTGCATTTAAATAGAAAACCTCCGGAATGGCTCAGATATAACAGTTAAGGTGCTAATTACAAATTCATTCCTTTTTAAATATTAAAGCATTTCAGTTTATCTCAGGGGTGACGGAAGGCAGCAAGAATGCATGGTATTTGTAAGTAATGAACATTGAGCTGTTTATTGCAAAGCCCTTACAACTCCCCACCAGCAGAGGGCAGAGAGGAGGCGTTCTCAACACACGACCACGGAGGGGTGTGTGTCTTAGGAGCCTAAAATCAATGAAAAAGAAACATCCAGCGGCTTCCCTTGTGGCGCAGTGGTGAAAAATCTGCCTGCCAATGCAGAAGAGATGCAGGTTCGAGCTCTAGTCTGTAGAGGTCTCACATGCTGTGGAGCAATTAAGCCCGCCCGTGCGCCACAACTACTGAGCCTGTGCTCTAGAGCCTGTGTAACACAACTACTGAAACCTGTGTGCCTAGAGCCTGTGCTCTGCAACAAGAGAAGCCACTGCAATGAGAAGCCTGCGCACCGCAGTGAAGAGTAGGCCCTGCTCACCGCAACTAGAGAAAGCCCCTGTGCAGCAACGAAGACCCAACGCAGCCAAAGTAAATAAGACAAATTAATTTGTTTAGAAAAAGAACACTGATTTTAAAATAAATAAAATAAATGTCCAATAGCAATAATCCTTGAAAGAAACTAGAATATGGCCAGCAGGATGGAAGCTGCTAGTATGGGGCAGAGAGACGTCCTCAGGTTGCCAGTTCCCTGAATTGCTTATAAGGGTCTCAGGGCAGGGTCTGTGCCTCTCTTATACACCACTCTCTCCCATCACCAAGCCTAAAGCCTGGCATGCAGTGGAGACTCCAGGAATACTTGTTGAATTAATGAATGAATAAGTTAACCAATCAGTCAGTTATGGGAGAGATCATTCAACTACTGTTATGAGTCAGGTGTTATGCTAGATGATTTTCACGTCTCCTTGTTAAATAATTTATTCTTCTGCATTTCCCCCAGAGCTGTGCAGATGATACACTAATTCTTCTTTATCTTGAAGATAAAGAATAGTACTTTGCATTTTATGTATTGATTTATACTTTCACATTCATATGCCATGGTTAATAATTATAACAAAATTGAGAGGTGTACCAAGTTTTATTATTCCCATTTCACAGGTGAGAAAACAAACCCAGAGGAGGAGAAGACATGAGCCTCAGAGCACCCAGTTCAACTGGAAGCTCAGCCAGGACAGGAACCTTGGTCTTGGGGTTCCCAGCCTGGATCTCTTTCAAGTGTCACACTCTCCCTCCTCCCAGGGCTGGGCTAGTTACTCCGGTACTCACAGTGTCATACCCCAAACTTGGCCCTTGTCCTCAAGATGCTGGGGCCCAAAGTCCAGCTCAGCCTCTCTGCCAGGCTCGGTGCCTGTTCTCCAGCCAAACTGCTCTAGAGCTGACACCCAATAGAACTTTCATTTCTTAGTGCCACAGCATGGCTTGGTGCTCTCTGCTACATTTATGCATCCCTGCTTGTTGAAATCCTATTCCCTCTTCAGTGCTCAAACACAATGCCACCTCCTCCGGGAGCCTTGCATGATCCTGACAGGCAAGAGCAATCTTCTCATGTTTCCTAGAACTTTATCTGTAACTGTGTGAGCACTTACAACTGCCTTCCATGATAATAACCACCACTGATATTCAGAGCACTATTCCAAATTCTTTACATATTTTATATAATTTAAATTTCATGAGTTTAATAATAATAGTTAACAAATATATGGTGATTATTAATGTCATGAACGGATCTAAGTTTTTTATATATATGTGTGTATAATTTAGCCTATAAGGTAGGCACTATTATCCCCATTTTGCAGATGAGGAAACTGAGACTTAGGTTAAGTGACCCGCTCAAGGTCACAGAGCCAGAATAGGGTGTGAAACCAAGATTGTCTGACCCCAGAGTCCACATACCATTTGTGTAGAGGTTCTATTTGTCTTACCAGGTGGTAAGCATTTTGAAGGTGGGAACTGCTGTTGTGTGTCATTCTTGCAATTCCTTTGAAGCCAAGCACAGCGATTTGTACATAGTTCATATTCAATAAGTTGAGCTTAATTCAGACCAGAACTACAACTTCTGGATGTTGGCTGCATGTTGGTCAGTCTGTGCCCAAGACAGTGATCTTGGAAGTTAATTAGGTTAGAACCAGCTGGGAAGGAAACTTTAACTGCAAAGCCAGAGTGGCCGAGCTGAAGAAGAAAGGCACTTAGAGACCCTCACCCTTCCCAATCGCATGCCAGTCTGTCTCTAACACTGCTACCTGTCTCCCCAGCAGCAGGCACTGGGAATGCCAAGGTGACACTCTGCATACATGGATTGAAATAAAACTTACCCAACCAGGGGAAAAGACATCAGGTGATCATCTGCCAAAGACAAAGGAGGAGAGGGGGCTGGAGGGGACCCGGTAGGGGTCGGCTCGAGGCTCCTCCTAGGAGCAGGCTGGGGGCAGGGACTACAGTGTCTCCAGGATCCCACTGATGCACTGGGATGCAGCCAGGCCCTACGCAGGGGACCCCATCCTGAATGCACGGAAGCTCGGGAGTCTCTGAGCTCAGGAGGCGTGATCCCCCCACCAAGAGGAACTCAGCCTGCTTGCAGAGCCCTGGCGGCTTTGCCTGCCTCTCTCTCTACTGAGCCTCAGCTGTGAGGGCCTGCTCTGTAGGGAGAGAGGGTGAGGGGGTGGACATGTTCACACACACAGACAATAACTGCCATGGAAACTAACCAACAAAAAGATTTAGGGAGCCGGACTCCTCTGCCAGATGGGAGAGAAAGGAGGGAAGAGAGAAAGGGGCCGTCCTTAGCCTCACTGCCAGGGCTTTTATGCAAAGAGCAAATGTCTACCTCAGCCCATTGCCGGTTTCCCTGTTCTGGGGTGCTGGGGCTGTGAGTAAAAGGCAGAGGCATGGGTTGACCTTTTGTATTAGAGTCCCAAATAGCCACCCCACATCTTTGTCCTTCAGTGCATAGAGTGGGCATCAGCGTTCAGAGAGGGAGAGCAGCTCCCTCAGTACTGCTAGCAAAGCTAGACACGTTCTACCAGTTCACGCCCAACATTTTAGGGCAATTTGGATCACTTTGCTTGAGGAGTTGGCTCACAGAAATATCTTAGATGAAAAGTGCAGGGTTTCAAGGGGTAACCAAACAAGGCTGTATTTTAAGACCCATCTCCTCTGTCCATGAGGTTAGAACAGACTGTCCAGAACTTAAAGAAAGCCAGTGGGGGGAAAGGCAGAGATGTGGTACGTATGGCTTCTCCATTCTATGACTCTGAGTTCTGTTTTGGGGGGATTGTCTCTCTGGAGTAAAAGAAAATCTAACTAGGGGAACATTTTTTAATTCTCTCTGAGGTAAGAACGACAACTGAGCACCAGAAATCCCACTCCAAATATTCAACTGTGAGACTTTGGACAAGTTTCTTCATCTGTAAAATGGGACTAATGGGATTGTGAAGAGGATTAAGTGAGGTAATATGTGTGTAAAGTACCTAGAACAGTGCCCAGCCCTTGGTGTTTACCATTCTTATTGCTACTGTTATTAATCTTTCTGGTCCTCTGTTTCTGCAGCTATAAAAGTGAGCCAATAACACCAATCTATCTCATGGGGATTAAATGTGAGGGCTATAAGATTATACTTTATGGAGTGGTGGTTATCAGGGTATATGCATTTGTCAAAACTCATCAAACTGTGGATTTTATTGTATGTAAACGACCCTCTGATTTTTTTTTTTTTTTTTTTTGCGGTACGCGGGCCTCTCACTGCTGGGGCCTCTCCCGTTGCGGAGCACAGGCTCCGGACGCGCAGGCTCAGCGGCCATGGCTCACGGGCCCAGCTGCTCAGTGGCATGTGGGATCTTCCCGGACCGGGGCACGAACCCGTGGCCCCAGCATCAGCAGGCGGACTCTCAACCACCGCGCCACCAGGGAAGCCCGACACTCTGATTTTTATATGTTTATATAAACAAGTATATCAGTAATAAGTGTCTAGAACATAGGAGATATTCTTATTCTCTGACCTCTCCCCACAAAGACAGGAAAGAAAGAGTGAATGCTAGAAGTAAAAGAGGGGGATTGCACAGGGAGGAGGTGTTCGTACACAGGCCACATTGATTTTGCAGGTAGTGGGCCACCTATGAAGACTCAGCTATTCTGGATATTTCCTGAGGCTTGGACGTCAATCTCTCGGTTACAGTGGCAACACCTGGGTAACCGAGTTTCCTTTATTAACCCAGCCTCTAATTTCATAACCTGGTGTAAGAAAGTGAACTGCACTCCAGTTTGCTTTATACATCTGCTCCAGGGGCCATCACAGCACCATTGCCTCTGTCCTTTGTCTCCCAAACTCCCTCCTGAGCTGCATCTGAGCCCCTGAGCAGAGTGGCATGGTGACTATTGGCTGCAGGCTGTCACACCTAATGAAGCATTGGCCCGAGGAGACAGCTGTCCATTAGAGCAGCCCAAGAATGAACTGTCTGCCACATTAGAAGCGCCTGAGAGGGATTGCTGCAGCCCAATTAAAGAGGAATTGTGTGTGTATATGCATGTGTGAGCACACGGGCACATGTGTAAAGGGACTGGAGGGGGTGGAAAGTAGAATATAATTAAGAATCAAGTAAAACTGATCCCTGGGGACGGATGATAGACTGCGAGCAAACAGCTGCCTGAACGATAACTGCTCGGGTGGTGCTGGAGATGGAAGCCGTGCTGCCAAACGGCCCCAGACTAAAGGGGAGCTTCCTTGTTTGTTTGTCCTATGGAGTGATGCCTATAAATAAATACATTCCATAATCTGAGAATAATTTTAAACTCAATCTGTGGCTATCCATTCTGAGCAAATGTTTGGGGATACTGGCTCTTCCTTCTCTGTATTGTTTGGGGATACAAGACTGAGAGAGAGACAAATGCAAAGGTGATGATACGGTGAAGATGTTTCAAATGTGAAATCCTTTCAGGATTACTTCCCTCATCTCTCCAAAGCTGCTCACATCTAGGGACAGGGAAGAGAAGGGGATGAGTTGGGATTGTGACAACTAAGATGGCCATTAAGAAGATCATAGCCCTAAATTGCAGTTCTGAATGTGAAATCCTAGTGACGAGAGGGTCTAATGTTCAGCCCGGAACATTTCCAATGATGAAAATGAGCAACGGCTCTTTTGGCAGTGGTCTGATGTTAGGTGATGAACTAAAGAAAGCGTGTTCTGGGCTTCCCTGGTGGCGCAGTGGTTGAGAGTCCGCCTGCCGATGCAGGGGACACGGGTTCCTGCCCCGGTCCGGGAAGATCCCACATGCCGCGGAGCGCCTGGGCCCGTGAGCCATGGCCGCTGGGCCTGCGCGTCCGGAGCCTGTGCTCCCAACGGGAGAGGCCACAGCAGTGAGAGGCCCGCGTACAGCAAAAAAAAAAAAAAAAAAGAAAGTGTGTTCCAGTTGAAATTAGCGGGCTGGGGTCCAGGTTAAAGAGCAAACGAAGGAAGGTAGTCCAGAACCAGCCGGGGTTCTGGGATACAGATAAGTCACAAAGCTGGGTTTATCTGCAGGTGTCAGGATTGATCAGCCCAAGGTCTATTTCCAAGGCTCTTCTCAACCTAGCCACCCTCCTCTTCCCAAAAAAGGAGGCCCAAACTGGAATATAAAAAGGTGCTGGATCTGAAATCCTGCCTGATTTAAGCTGTGCTCACAAAGGAGGCCAGAGAGGACAGGGAGGGGTGGAAATCAAGTAAGTAAATGTCAGCTCTGCAGTTGGGAAGAAGCCATTAGCCAGGCAGAGCCTCCAATAAGAAGCCATTGAATCAGAGCAGTAAAATAGGGGGCCTGACATCAGAGGGCACTGCAGGGAGGGACAGTCTAAGTGGCAGGAAGGAGCCCCAGGCGGCTGTCGATAGAGGATTACTTAAGATTTGCAAATGGCAGGAGCAGATGCCTTCCAAATGACAGGCCGCCAATCCAGACACCCTTCACAAAATACCCACACGATTCCTTTGTCCTTCCCCAAATCCTGTCTCAGGGAGCCCAGCCATCTCATGGGCTCTTTTGGAAAATATTTCTCCCTTCTGCCTGAACCCAGAGACAAAATGAGCAGCTCTCAGCCACTCTGGGATTAGTCAGAACAGACAAAGAAGGGGAGCAAATCCCTTGGCAAATAGTGCCCCAGGGATTTCATTTTTCCTCTTTTCAGTGCAAACCTACTCAGACAGATGCTGGAATACATCTGTCTGCCTGTGTACGCAAGAAAAGAGAACTTTGTTCACATGGAGACGTTTTCCTTTAATGCTGTAATTATTTTATTTTGTAACCAGTGGTTTGCCAATTCTGTCTTTTTTTTTTCTTTTTCATAAACTCTCATTTCCTTGTCCAGAGAAGAAAAAAATTAACATTTCTCCCCTTTATCCTAAATTGGAAGATTTCAGTAAAGTCTCTTAAAAGCCCCATATGCCAGTGATGCCCAGATTCCAGGATTTAAAAGGGGAAATCTACTCTGAAAATGAAAGTAGCTCTGATTTAGGACAATCGAGTCTCATTATTTTCATTTAACAAATAGCTATGGGGCACCTTTGAGTGTAAAGCATGAGGAGGCATACCAGGTCTGGTGTGTGGGCTCAGGAAGCTTCCAGGCTCTGGGGGAATAAGGCACAGGACATACATGTCCAGAGTAGAAGGAAGCATGTAAGTGACACATGATCTATGTGCTCTTTGCACTTTGGGAGTGGAGAGGAAGAAGAAAGCATAACTCTCTAAGGGTGCCAGAGAGGACTTCTGGAGAGAGGAGGTGTTTGAGCCAGTCCTTCAAATGGGTGGCAGATTTTGGCAAAGCAGAGTGGAGGGCATTCAAGCAGAGACAAAGTAGATCCACGTTTGCAGCCTGGGGTGTGGTTGATAAACCACACATCGGGGGTGGACAGATAAGATACAGAACGCTCAGTTAAATTTGAATATTTAGGATTACTTATTCTAGAAAATTTCGGTCATTTATCTGAAATTCTGATTTAACTGGGTATCCTGTATTTTTATTTGCTCAATCTGGTAACCCTATGACAGGAGCAAATGACCACTCTCATATGTTAAGTCCCTGAAATATTCCAGATGCTTAAATGTATTATTTGTAACCCACTGCAGCTACCTCTGTAAAGTGAGTATCAGCACTCCCATTTCAAAGGGGAGAAAACTAAGGCTTCTAGGGTTTAAGCAACTTGTGGCTCTAGTCAAGCAGTTAACACGTGGCAGTGACAGGATTTCACTCTAGGTCTGACTAGCTCCAAAGATGCCTTGGAGTACTGAAAAGTCAGGTGAAGGGAAGACTGATAGAGCCAGAGACAGACCTTGCTTGAATGCCAGGCTAAGGAGCTATGCTTCTCAGAAGGCAATGGAGAGTCCCTGAAGGTTTTTGAGCCAGGGGTGAAATGATCAGAGCAGTGTTTGGAATATTAACTTGGCAGCAGACTGTAAAACTGGTTTGGTCTAGCTGAAGTGTTTAGAGATGAGGAGCCCATGCAGTCTAACTTTCCACAGGGATGTGTGGAGCCCCTAAAAGGTGCCAGGCACTATGCTAGGCACCGAGGGCATGATGGTGAAAAGGAAAGGCACAGTCTCTCTCTTATAGCCTAAAAAATTAACATGCAACTGATTTCAATAAAGGGTAATGGGTTTTATAGGAGAGGAACTTGCTCTACTTCGAAGATTATCAACACAGTCTTGGGAGGCATGAGGACCCAGGGTCATGGAAATGGGAATGTATGGTGCTCTTTGTAAACAAGATTTTAAAATATACTCAGGACATGACCAAGTGATTTAATTCTTAATTATAAGCATAGTTGGCATGGACAAGCACAGATCATTAAAATCCAGAGATAGGGCTTCCCTGGTGGCGCAGTGGTTGAGAATCCGCCTGCCGATGCAGGAGGCATGGGTTCGTGCCCTGGTCCGGGAAGATCCCACATACCGCGGAGCAACTAAGCCCGTGAGCCATGGCCGCTAGGCCTGTGCGTCCGGAGCCTGTGCCCCGCAACGGGAGAGGCCACAACAGTGAGAGGCCCGCATACCGCAAAAAAAAAAAAAAAAAAAAATCCAGAGATAACTTTACCTTCCAATTACTCAGTTGCCTCATTCTTTCTACCCCCTCCTCCATGGGTTGTAGACATATTTTCGTCTATTCACACACAAAACACTAAAGTGTAGTGGCTAAGAGTAAAAGCTTTGGACCTAAATATAAGAACTAAAACTATTCAATAAAAAATAAATTTAATAAAAGAAAAAAAAAACTCTTAAAAGAAAACATAGGCGCAAATCTTCTTGGCTATGGTTTCTTTCTTTTTTTTTCAGCTTTGTTGAGATATAGTTGATATATAACATATGTAAGTTTAAGGTGTACAGGTGATTTAATACATGTATAAATTGCAAAATGATTACCACAATAAGGTTAGTTAAGACTTCCATCACCTCACATTAATTATCTTTCCTTTTGTGCATGTGTGTGGTGATAACATTTAAAATCTACTCTTTTACCAGCTATCAAGGGTATAATACAGTATTGTTAACTATGGTCAGACAATGGCTTCTTAGCTATGACACCAAAAGCAGAATCAAAGAAAAAAATCTTTTATATCAGAACTTCATTTCTTTTTTTCCCCTAATAACATTCTATTGTATGGATATGACACACATTTTAAAAATTATTTATTTATTTATTTTTGGCTGCGTTGGGTCTTCGTTGCTGTGCACGAGCTTTCTCTAGTTGTGGCAAGCGGGGGCTACCCTTCGTTGCAATGCGCGGGCTTCTCATTGTGGTGGCTTCTCTCGTTGCGGAGCACGGGCTGTAGGCACATGAGCTCAGTAGTTGTGGCTCACAGGCTCTAGAGCGCAGGCTCGGTAGTTGTGGTGCACTGGCTTAGTTGCTCCGCGGCATGTGGGATCTCCACAGGGATTGAACTGTGTCCCCTGAACTGGCAGGTGGATTCTTTCTTTTTCTTTTTTCTTTTTTTTTTTTTGCGGTATGCGGGCCTCTCACTGTTGTGGCCTCTCCCGTTGCGGAGCACAGGCTCCGGACGCACAGGCTCAGCGGCCATGGCTCACGGGCCTAGCCTCTCTGAGGCGTGTGGGATCTTCCCGGACCGGGGCACGAACCTGTGTTCCCTGCATTGGCAGGCGGACTCTCAACCACTGCGCCACCAGGGAAGCCCCCGACACACATTTTTTATCCATTCATTAATTGATAGAGTTTCTTTTTGGACTGATGAGAATTTTCTAAAATTGATTGTTGTGAGGAATACACAACTCTGGTAAAAGCCATTGAACTGTATGATTTAAGTGGTTGGATTGTATGGTATGTTAATCATATCTCAATACAACTTTTTGTTTTTTAAAGTGAAGTCTTTAGCATCAGATGGATATTGGTTTGTATCCCAGTTCTCCACTTGATCTTGAATAAATCAACTTTCTGGGTCTCAATGTCTTTAGCTATAAACTCAGGATTGTTATAATAATATATATATATATCGTTATAATAATATAATATATATTTATTATTATATTATTATTTCACAGGGTTGCTGAAAGAATTAAATGAGATAATGCATGTAAAATACTTAGCACAGTTCCAGGCATATAATAAGATTTTAATTAATGTTACATATGCCACTAAGTTTAGATGAGTACCAAATTTTGTGCATGACCACAGACCATGCTTAATTCTAGCATCTTAATTTATACAAAAGTGTCCTCTGAAAACTTCATGGGACTGTGTATACATCTGAGGAAGTTACAACTGTGCAATTCCATATAGCGTTTCAAAATTAGGAAATATACCTCTCAATTTTTGAAACACAATCCTCAGAATTAAAAAGAAACAAACCCAGAAGACACCCTGAGTTAAACTAATTTTGGTTAAAGGTTTCACAGCAAACTTAGCAGGCGGTATTCATATTAACTTCACATCCTTTGAGTGGAACGCTATGAAGGTATCTTTGGTGGGTATGTGATTGACTAAAAGAGGGTGTAACCAGGACCAGAAAAGCAAGGAAAAGTCCAACCACAATTTCTGTAGCCTCTACATAGGTTTATTTTTCTGTCATTTAAATGAACGGTGAAAATTAATTACCTGTCATGCCGTGAAAGAATAACTAACTGCCTATGAACATATGAAAAGACTTTGTTAACTAGTTCGATTGGAAAATAATGTAAAAAAGTATATAGCAGGGCTTCCCTGGTGGCGCAGTGGTCGAGAGTCCGCCTGCCGATGCAGGAGACGCGGGTTCGTGCCCCGGTCCGGGAGGATCCCGCGTGCCGTGGAGCGGCTGGGCCCGTGAGCCATGGCCGCTGAGCCTGCGCGTCCGGAGCCTGTGCTCCGCAATGGGAGAGGCCACAACAGTGAGAGGCCCGCATACCGCAAAAAAAAAAAAAAAAAAAAAAAAAAAAAAGTATATAGCAAAAAAGAAGTCATCTAGAATAGCAACTGTAACAATTTAAATTTCTTCTAATCTTCCTTCCCAACTTAAATGGGGAAAGGCTTGCAAGTGGAGAAAAGACAACCAAGAAAAGGGTTCTCAACCTGGCTAAGGAAGCACTGCCTGTGTTAATAATAACTACTACTTTTAAAAATATATATATCCTCTTATTGTCTCCTTTTATTTTCTTAATTCAATTTTTATTTTATATTGGAGTATAGTTGATTTACAATGTTGTGTTAGTTTCAAGTGTACAGCAAAGTGATTCACATATATATATATACATATATATGTATCCATTCTTTTTCAGATTCTTTTCCCATATAGGTTATTTCAGAATATTGAGTAGAGTTCCCTGTGCTATACAGTAGGTCCTTGTTGATTATCTATTTTATATATAGTAGTTTGTATATGTTAATCCCAAACTTCTAATTCATGCTCCTCCCACCGTCTTTCCCCTTTGGTAACCATAAGTTTGTTTTCTAAGTCTGTGAGTCTAGTAACTACTACTTTTTGAATACCTGTTATGTACAGGTATTTTCTATGTATTATCTACTGCACAAAACCCATTTTATAGATGAGAGAAAATGGAAGCCCAGAGTTAGTTTCCCAAGATCTAGAAGTAGTAGGTGGCAGCACCAGAGCCCAAGCCCCATGAGTTGATACCATGTAGAAGTTTCTTCTACGACATCACTGGGGCCTTCACAAATCTTAAGGTCACACTCTTTCCTTTTCTCTGAGCTCAATCATTTGAAATCTTTTAACCTTCTCTGCAGTGGTCTTCACCCAAGGTAGTTCATTTCCAACCTTGGTTGCACTGATGCCTGTGTCCCTCCCCCAGAGGTTCTGAGGTTACTGGTCTGGGGGACAGCCTGGGTACCAGACAGCACTTAAAAGGTCCTCGGATGATTCTGATGGGCTGCCAGGTTGAGGACCACTGGATTTGGGGAACCTGTGTGGTAATGATTCTGAGAGGAGATGCTCCAATTTCCACTGAGCTATGGCCAGATGAGTTTTGCACAGAAGCTGCTGGGCCTTTAAGATAAGGAAGAAATATACCTCCTTACTAGGCCTAAAGGCAGTCCAGAAGGACTCTTGCTTTGTAGGCTCCTGTTAGACAGATAAGAAGACCAAACCCGGGCCCCCAGCCAGCAATCCCAGGGTCAGGCAGTGTTTAACCAGTTTAATTGTTGTGTGAACAAAATGTACCACTGCAGTACTTTGTAGAATTTGATCTCAGAGGGACTGTCTCTCCTCCCATCCCTGCCTGATGGCCTGAGCAGTAAAGAGAGCTGATTAAGCATCCTAGCTCTCTCTCATCTGGCTCCTGTCCGACTCTCCAAGAGCAAGAAACGGCTCTGCCCAGAAACAGGCGGGGAGTATCTGTGTCATTTAGGGAAACAGACAAGGAAGACATCAAAGGAGAATGACAGGAGGATAATTAGGAGCTACAGGGGACAAACACCATGTGGCTTTTCCCTTGGGTTTCTCTATTGTTTGCAAAACCCATAGTATTAAGACACTGTGCCCATCATGGGGATTGTGGAAAAGAAAAGCAGAATTTTAACATTCAGAATTTTAGTCCTCCTATTAACATTAATTGGAAGATAAAATTCACCCTCTCCTTTCCCCTTACAGTGTCCACTTATGTAATAAAACCTTTTGCAATCTCAAAATCTTTTACCTAGAAGTCTCAACTATCCAGAACAAAATGTATGGCCTTGACTTTGTAGCAGAGGTTTAGGCCCTCGCTTTGAGCCTCTTTACTTACATTTTATTTTCAATCCTTATTAAGAGTGTATTCCAACTTGAATTTATTAGATCCCATTTATTGGTTCTGCTGGCACTAGACTAGGTGTTAGAGACTGATGATTAAGACATCGTCCTCGAGCTCTAAGAGGCCACAATCTAGTTGAAAGCTGCCCATCTACAACTTACCATGAGACGAGTCAGGCAGGCCAAGAAATTTAATAAAATAATAATAATAATAATAACCCAGTCAATTCTAATAAGTCTGATTAGAGGATTTCTCCAATCTATAGCAGATTAGTCAGAAAATTCAAATTCAGGAAAGAATTGTTCAAGATAGTTGACAGCCTGAAGTCAGAGTAAAAACAAACAAATCCAACAACTCAGAGAGCACAGCAGTCTGGGACCATGTAGTGTAGGGCAAGCTGTCTTATAGGCCTATTTAGGTGTCCCTATTTTACTAGAGAAGTGACATATTAGTAATAATAACAGTATGATTTATTG
This sequence comes from Kogia breviceps, assembly GCF_026419965.1. NCBI lineage: Eukaryota > Metazoa > Chordata > Mammalia > Artiodactyla > Physeteridae > Kogia > Kogia breviceps. The sequence continues at coordinate 65,506,874 of NC_081310.1, read as the reverse complement.
CTAGGTGCTGCAGCATGTGCTTCAGTATAGATTATTTCATTAGTCCTCACAACAATGCTGAGATAGATATCACTTCCCATTCAGCAGATGAAGGAAGGCCTGCTCAGCAAGGCCAAGCAGCTTGCAAGGACCCTCAGCTGTTAGATGTGGGGTCAGAATTTGAACCCAGGTCTGTCTCTCTCCACTTCATCCTCAAAGTGATGCTTGTGGTTACAAAGTCAAAGACACATAAGATTTCGCAGAGAGAGCATCTCATCAATGTCCTCATTTTACTGAGGAAACAAAAGGGGAAGTCATTCCAAAATATGCAAAATTATACTTATATATATTTTACTGAGGCATCATTTAACATATATTAATTTCAGGTGTACAACATAATGATCAATATTTGTGTATATTGTGAAATGACCACCACAATTAGTCTGTTCCTATATAGTAATAAAAAAATTTTTTTCCTGTGATGAGTGCTTTTAAAAACTACTCTCTTAGCAACTTTCAAATACGCAATATAGTATTATTAACTATAGTCACCATGCCCATGACATTTATTTTATAACTGTAAGTTGTACCTTTTGACCCTCTTCACCCATTTTGTCCACCATGCACCCCCCCCCCCACAACTCTGGTAATGACCAATCGTTTCCCTATATTTATGAACTTGGTATTTTTGTTTTGTTTTTAAAATTCTACATGTAAGTGAGATAATACTGTATTTGTCTTTTTCTGTCTGACTTATTTCACTTAACATAATGCTTTCTAGGTCCATCCATGTTGATGCAGATGGCAAGATTTCATTCTTTTTCATGGCTGAATAGTACTCCATTGTATATACATACCACATTTTCTTTATCCAGTCTTCCACCAATGGAGATGTAGGTTGTTTCCGTATCTTGGCTATTGTAAATAATGCTGCAATGAACATAGGGGTGCATGTATCTTTCCAAATTAGTGTTTTTGTTTCTTCAGATAAATATCTAGAGGTGGATGCTGGATCATATGGTAGCTCTATTTTTAATTTTTTGAGGAATCTCCACACTGTTTTCCATAGTCGTTTCACTTATTTACATTCCCACCAATAGTACACAAGGATTCCCTTTTCTCCACATACTGGCCAACACTTGTCTTTTTGATAATAGCCATTTTAACAGGTGTGAAGTTATATTTCGTTGTGGTTTTGGTTTGCATTTCCCTGATGATTAGTGATGTTGAGCATCTTTTCATGTGCTTGTTGGCCACCTGTATGTCTTCTTTGGAAAAATATCTATTCAGACCCTCTGCCCATTTTTTAGTCATATTGGTTTTATTTTTTTGCTGTTGTGTTCTATTAGTTCTGTATATATTTTGGATATTAACCCCTTATCAGATATGTGATTCACAAATATTTTCTCCTGAAAAATTAAATACTCAGATTCTTTGCTTAAAAAGGCAAAGAAAGATACAACATTTCATGAAGATTCCTATAAAATATCGTCTTCATAACCCTGTCACAGATTGGGCTTCCTAGAAGCAGAGTCTGAGGCCTGCGACTTATTGCAGAAGTGCTCTTCAGAAAACCTGTAAGGGTCTGAAGCAGGATAAGGGGAAAGAGCCACATGGAACTTAAGTTCCTGTGGTCTCAGGTACAGTCAAGCCCTGGCCTGATTCAAGGTGGATGGGTGGGAAGTGGAGCGCTCTGGAACACAATTAACATCACAGAGGTGTCTTCTCCCCACCTTGATGCCACAGGGCTGGCCTTTTGTTTTTCCAGATCAGTTAGTCTTTGGCTGTGGGCTACCCTGGGTGGGTCTGACTGATCAGGAGAAGCAGCCCCCATCAGCTGAGAACAGCTCTCAGGAGGAGAGTGGTACCCAATGACCCTTTGGCAGCCAACCCACACAGCAGGGGTGGGTACACTGGGCAAGGGTAGGGGACCTGGGCAGAGCACCAAAGCAGCATCCATTCACACAGACTCCGGACAAGTTATAATCCTCTGTTTATGACTCTGCTTCTTCCACTAGATCGTCATTATATCCCAGCTCCTAGTACAGGGCCTGGTACATAGTAAGCCCTTCATAAATGTCAACAAAACGACACACCATTAGGAAGGAAATTGCCACCGCTCTCAAAGAGGCAAGCTGAAGTTATCTGGAAAAAAATTGCCAGCTGAATGAGGACTCACTGGGCATAAGGCCATGCTGGACCACAGGAGTAGACAGGCAGAAAGACTCACTGAATACAGAGCCACAACCTTCCCATCACCAGCAGGATTTTCTGAGAATGCAGATCTGTTCATCTAAGCAATACTTCTGCTTCCCCACTTTGGGAGAGCATATCACATCAAAAAGAACCTTTTGATGGCTTCTCACAAGCGGGAGACATCTGTGCTGTCACTGAGAATTAATTGTAGAAAACCTCGCCTAAGGAAATGCCCAGATTTCTCCTTTTTTTTGCTACCAGTTTTGGTATAAGCAAGAAATAGACTGGCAGGTGATTAGCGATGTATTCCCTACACCTCTCCAAATGGCCTACTTTTGCAAGCAATGTCCCACCTTTAAATAAAGCTGCTAGCAAACGCGGAAAACCGCCTATGTTTTTCTGCCAAGTTGCAATATCGGGCTTATAAGTGAAATACAGTACAGGCAACCTCTAGCATCTACATGGCTGTTACTACTCTGATAACATAAAATCCCTTTACCCTGAGGTCTCACGTACTGGGATGTATTGATATTTTCCACAGTCGTCAAAAATCAAGAAATATGCATGATATCATCTGACTTCTGAATATGCTAATGAGAATGGACACCAGATATAGTGAGGAGGTTGGTCAGTTTCAAAACAGAAATGAAAAGATGGAAGGCATCAAGTGTGATGGTAGAGTCAGGGACTATTTCACTAGGTCTCCATTAAGGAAAGTAAAGAAAAAAATGATAGGGCTTCCCTGGTGGCGCAGTGGTTGAGAATCCGCCTGCCGATGCAGGAGGCACGGGTTCGTGCCCTGGTCCGGGAAGATCCCACATGCCGCGGAGCAACTAGGCCCGTGAGCCATGGCCGCTGGGCCTGCGCGTACGGAGCCTGTGCTCCGCAATGGGAGAGGCCACAGCAGTGAGAGGCCCGCATACCGCCAAAAAAAAAAAAAAAAAAAAAAAAAAAAAAATGATAGAGTTAGTGGGGTTTGGAGCTAGAATATGTACATAAGTGCCCCCCACATCTCTGATGGCCCCTGTTAGAACCACCACCATGTTGACGCCAGCATACCCGCCTGTTACAGGTGGAGTATATCCTGCCTGTTCTGGCATATTCTGGTTGGGTTTCCATGGGCATACAGTGGAAAGTCAAGGGACTTATCCAGATACAGCTTGTCTTGGCCACAGTGTGTTCTTGAGGGGGAAGCAGGGAGTGGCATGCAAAGAAGAAAGGAAACCAGACGATACAGATGGGCTATCCACACGGAGGGAGAAAATTAGAGGCCTGCAAGCAGAATCGAATTTGTCTGGCCCACAGTTTTGTGGGTTTAAAAAATTTGTATGGATTAGTTGCCAATTTGAAGAATTCAGAGATTGCACCTAAATATCCAGAATTTTCACTCTTCTTGAAAAATCTACCGACATTCCTACATGGCCAGTCTTGGCTGGGCTGGGGAGCTGCTGCCCCCTCCAGCGTGACATGCAACCTGCAAGTCACAGGGCTCGCTCATTCATTTACACAATTTGCCTGGGCCTGTGGATGTTTGAGTTTGATAACCCCTGATATTGTGCACTAATGCTGTGAATAATTGCTTCATTTCTTTCTTATTCTTTTAAATTGTGGCAAAATATACATAACACAAAATGTACCACTTTAACCATTTTTAGCTGTGTGGCTCAGTGATCCTAAACACCCATACTGCTGTGCAACCATCACCACCATCCATCTCCGGAACTTCTTTTATCCTCCCAAACTGAACCTCTGTACCCATCAAACAACAACTCTCCAGTCTGCCTCTCTCCAGACACTGGCAACTATCATTCTGCTTTCGGTCTCTATGAATCTGATTAGTCTAGGTAACTCATAGAAGTGGAATCATACAGCATTCACCCTTTTGTGATTGGATAATTTTACTTGGCACACTGTCTTTAAGGTTCACCAATGTAGTTTCTAACTTAGAATCCTCGTGCTCCTTTTACATGGGAGGAAACTGAGGCCCCAGGAAAGCCCTACATGTCCACAGGTAGCTGGGGGCAGAGGTGGAATTGGAACCCGGATCCCCTGAGTTCCTGCTCAGTCACCTTCCCCTGTGTTGTTCTCCTTAGACTAGGTTTCAACTTTCCAGTACCATCAGTTACAAAGACGTGCTCTTCGTGGCAGCAGAGCCATCCTTACTCAGGCAGGCTGCAAACTTGCCCTTCTTTTTTGCTTGACATCAGTCTTGTGAAAAGCAAAAGAGCTGCCCTCTAATCAGAACAGTAGTGGACGTTAGTAACCCATTTTCCACAAGAGGTCAAAAAGCCCTAGTTGAAACAACAACAAGAACAAAGAGGCAAACTCATCCTGTCCCCTCAACCTATTTTTAGCTAACCCTCAACTCCAAAGAGGATTTTAACAGTGGCTCGCTAGGAACTGGAGTCTTCACAGCATTCTCCCGTTGTTAGGAAATGAGGAGAGGCATCCTCATCCACATCGGCAGTATACCTAGAATAGCCCCCTCTGGCTCTCCAGAGAGTGATTCATTAGGCAGGGTTGTGTTTAGGTTACACCCACACATAAGAACATTCATGGGAGTCATCATTTTTCAGTGAATGTGGTCCTGTAACGCCGGAGGGCCCGTGGAAACAATGCTGGTTGGTGCGTAGCTACAACACCTCTGCATGTTTTTTCCTGCTCTCCACTCACCTGCTTGGCCAGCAGGAAACGGATAGGAAGTTGTCTGTGTGCACCAGGCGGGAAGAAGCCTGGATGGCAGTTGTGCTTAACTTTTGTGTACCTTCTTAACGGGTGCATTTCTTCGGGAGCAAGCTAGTTCAAAGTTAGCATGGCTTCACACAAGCTAATTGGCTTCCTTTTCATTTTCTGCCATCCAAGTTTCTTGGGGGAATCTTCCTCAGAATCAAATGCTAAGTTGGTTTGGCACTTTCTTATTTTAGTCTTGAGATTATTTCTTGAGTCGGGAAAGAGTAAAGTTTAATTTTACTTCAAAGATCAGCCTCTTCACTTTAATCAACAAGACTTTTCTTGGCTGGGGGGTAAGGGTGGGGTTTGAGGACAGAAGGAAAGGGGGGAAAAAAGCAAAAAAAAGACAACCTCCCAAACATCAGTAATCCTTTTTCTTGCATGTAAGAATTATTATCTATATTCTAGATGTGAATAATGTGGTCTAGCACTTCTTTATTTATGACTGTGGCAATGAATATAACTTGGTGCTTAACCAATTATTTTTAAGAGGTGGTAGCACACTGTTTCTTTGAATGTTGAAAACCAGAAATAGAGCCTTTAAGAATTTCTTCCATCTGCCAGCCTGGATTTTGGCTGGGTAGAGATTTCAACAGCACACGTGACAGAATAGGCCTCGTTGTCCCATATGCAGAACACATGCCCACAAAATCCATTGCCCCGCAGGACGTGCAATTAGCTGAATCCTGTTTCGCCAGCCAGCACTTCCCCTAACTGCTTGGCAATCAGAGGGAGAACATCCTCTCTGGGTGGCAGGTCTTAACCCGAGGTAAGTAGTGACATTTACCCGCATGAACGCTACCCATGCCCAGGAAGGACAGACTGTTAAGGGATAAACACGCATAATGAGGTTGATGGGGACGCCTTTCAGCAGCAGTTTGCTCATTTTAGGAACTTCTCCTCATAGGAATAAGTAGGAGGTGATATCTAGGGTATTGGTTTTGTGCTTTCAAATGTCTGTTTGGGTTGGAAATGGCTTGAAAAGGAAGTGGGCTCATTCTTGATGGAGTTAAGACTTTGAGAAGAGATTCAGAGATGATTAAGATACAGTCCCCAACCCAAGGAGCTCCAGAATTTGTAGGGAAGGCAGACAAGTAGTTAGAACTGGAAAAATAAAACACCCTGATGGCTGGGAGTTTGCCCTTGACGAGAGAACAAATCACTATACCAATCCCCTTCCTATTTCTGAGACTAGTGGAGGAGGGAGCCCTACCTGGGAATTTGATTTGGCCCAAAGTCAAGAAAATCTCGGGGCTTCCCTAGTGGCGCAGTGGTTTAGAATCCACCTGCCAATGCAGGGCACACGGGTTCGAGCCCTAGTCCGGGAAGATCCCACATGCCGCGGAGCAACTAAGCCTGTGCGCCACAACTACTGAAACTGCGCTCCAGAGCCTGTGCTCTAGAGCCTGTGAGCCACAACTACTGAGGCCATGTGCCACAACTACTGAAGCCTGCGTGCCTAGAGCCCGTGCTCCACAACAAGAGAAGCCACCGCAATGAGAAGGCTGTGCACTGCAATGAAGAGTAGCCCCTGCTCGCCACAACTAGAGAAAACCTGCCTGCAGCAACGAAGACCCAACGCAGCCAAAAATAAAATTAATTAATTAATTTTAAAAAAAAAAGAAAATCTCAGTGTCATGGCTTCTGCTGCATCAGTGGGTAGCTGAAGGTGGAGTGGGGGTGGGTAGATGCCTATGTGTTGGGAAAGGCACCAAAGTAGGCCCAGTTCTTTCCTCCCCACATTTCGGTTTCCTCATTATGTCTAAAATTTCAGAAAAGCCTGTTACACACCCAGCTTCCCTGCATCAGCCCTCTGCTGAGGTCAGCTTGGTGGCAGCAGTTTCCGAGAGATGGAGGACAGTAGCCCCACTCCCCATACACACTTTCCCCGGAATACCAGGGAAAGGTGAGCCTTAAAGAAAGGGCCAAGAAATACCTGTGTCACATCATGAATATTCACAAGACATGGCAGTGCAGTTTTAGAGTTCTCTACGCAGAGGGGTTTCAACAGTTCACCTTCACCCCCCCACCCTATTTGCGTGGGGCAGTTGCAGCTACTCCCTCCTTCCCTCTCCGGGAGTCCCATAAATGTGCTTCATGTCTGCTCACCAACACCGGGGAGCATCTTCCGACCTCCCCTCTGCTGCCTTTGCTCCTGTAGCATTGCTACATTTGCTGCCCTTGTCAAGGGCACACATGTTGAAGAGCATGTCAGAGTGTGCTCCCTGCCTCCCACGGATGCTGGGCTACGCACTCCTGTTGCTGCCAGGGGCCAACACAGAGAACTGCCCTGCGCGCCCAAAGTCCCTCAGGGGGCTGGGCCAACAGCTCCTTAGGTTTGGTACCTCTTTAGAAGCCCTCTCTCCCCAGCTCTCAGGGGAAGCTGTGAAAACTGATGTGGAAGGCAATCAGGGAGGCCGGATGGTTAGTTCTTAGGAGAGTTCCTCTTCTGCATTGGCCTCAGGATTCAAGTTAGGACCCTTTAATATGGTCCCCAAGACCTGCCATGATTTGAACCCTGCCTTCCTTTCCAGTCCTATCCCTCTCCACCACCTTCATTTTCCCTAGTGGTTCCAAACTCACCTGTTCTCTTTCACATACCAATCTCTGTAAACACTGTGCCCTTGGCCTGGAGACAGTCCCTTCACCTTTAGCCTCACCCACTTTCCTCCCCCTTCTGTTGACTGAATCCTACTCATTCTGCTGGATTCAGCTATGATACCACTTGCTCTAGGAAGCCACCCATGTCCACTCCCAACATCTGAGAAAGTAGCCCTCTCTTTGCTCCCAGGGCCCCCTGTCCTACCATCAAGGAGATCACTTAACACTGCAATGTCTGTTGGCATCTCCATCTCCCCTACCAGTTCTTTAAGTGCAGGGATTGTATCTTATATTGATTTTATTTGCCATTCTATTGAGGGTATACAGTAGACAAATTATTGGATGGATGAACAGTGAAACATTTACCGTTTACAAACAAACTTGTATGCCTGAGTGTCTTTAAGACACACTTTTCTCAAAGAGGGAAGCAGTCCCCAGTGTGCATAGACCCCTGATGGACCTACCCTACTGGTTCTCTGGCCTGACACTCCTAAGTGGACTCCAGGTCCTCAGGCTGGCTTAGGCTTGAGCTAGGATTCCTCCTACATAAGCGTCTGATGGGCAGGGACCACAGCAGTGCTTCTCAAACTTTTATACATATAGGAATCCTGGGATCCTGTTAAAATGTAGACTCCAGCTTAGTAGGTTGGGGTAGGGCCCGAAATGCTAGTACCACTGGTTGGGGGACCCACACCTTGAGTGGTAAGGTACTAACTAGAAGTCTTAAGCAGTCTCTTTAAACTGATTCCAGGATTCTGATTTAAAAGAACTAATTGGCAAAAATTCAAAGTACTGAAGAACCCTGCCTAGGAGGTTTATTTATTTTTTATAATGCTTGATCTTATTAACAACTGAACATGTGGCTGTCACTATAGGTTGCTTTCTCCTATTCTTATGCCCAATCCTCTTCTCCCTTGTCTGAAATAGAGGCTGCAAAAGCTCAAGTGCCCACTCTCCCAGACTCTTTTACTGTTCTGGATGAAATATGTAACACAGAGCTGGTGATGGGATGTGGTGAGCCCTTAAGTTCTGCCTTAAATGCTAATGCAATGGCCTGAGTTGCAGAACTAATTTCAGGAGTTCAAAGATAGCAGGCCAGGGAACTCCCTGGTGGCCCAGTGGTTGGGATTCCGTGCTTTCATTGCCGAGGGCCTAGGTTCAATCCCTGGTCAGGGAACTAGGATCCCACAAGCCTCGTGGCATGGCCAAAAACAAAAAACAGAACAAAGATAGCAGGCCAATGTCTTTGTGATTCTCTTTGCCTTCCTCTTATGCTTTTTAACTCATGGTCACAGAATAGCTGCTGATACTCAATAAGATCAGCATCTCTAAATATCACCAAATATCTAGTCAGTTTCAGATTTCCTTGAACATAATTTTTCTACAGTTCATTTATTTGAATCAGGCTTATATTATATTTAGTTATTTTTAACAATATTGTATGTATGCTTAAACCCCAAATTTCTTTTTATGAGATAAAAAAAAATCCCTGTTTGTTTAAGCCAGTTTTCCCAGAGCTTTTACGTTCCCTGCAGCCAAACTGTAATATGGTATACAATTTGTTAAAATTAAAATTTCCTCACATTAGCAAATTAACACACCCTGCTTATAGAAATCTTTAAAAACATGGAAAAATAGAAATAAAGAAAAGAAAATCAGAGTCCCATCATTGAAGTACTGTTAACATTTTGACATATTTCCTTCCAGTGTTGTTTGTATAGTTGCGATAATACAGTAGTAACAAATTTCTGTCCTTTTTTGCTTACCATTTAAAAAAAGCATTTTAGGCGTGATGAAAATATTCTAAAATTGATTGTGGTGGTGGTTGTACAACCCTATGAATATTCTAAAAATCACTGAATTGTACACTTTAGGTGAATTGTATGGCATGTAAATTACATCTCAATAAAGCTGCTATAAAATTTTTTATGTAAGCATTTTCTGTCATGATAAACTAATATTTTTAATTCTTGCATAGTCATCTATCAAGAGGCTATACTTCAACTTATTAAAGCATTCCTCTATTGTTGGATATTTGGGTTGGTTCTACATTTTGGCTGCCATGAAAATTGCTACAGTCAACTTCCTGGTACCTAAGACTTCTCTGTATCTAGAATTAGCTCCTCCCAGAAGCCAAAATATTATGCCAAAGTGTAACATTGCTTAAGCATTTATTGAGCATTTATTGAGGGTTTACTACCAGTCAGGTGTGGACCACACTAAGTACTTTATATGCATATCATTTCTTCAAATTCTTTATCACCCTAAGAGGTCTATTTTATCCCTATTTTCAGAAGTTGAACTGAAGCTCAGAGAAGAAACTAATTCACCCAAGGTCACAAAGCCAATAAACAGAGGAGCTCAGGTGCCTACTCAGCCCTACCTGCTCCCAGGGCCATGATCATTACACTTCCTCACCAGGCCTTAATTTTTTCAAACCTTGCTAAGTTTCAATGGCGAATATGTGATCTTGTTCTAAGTGGTTTTCCTTTTATTCCTGGTGACATTGGCTAGTTCTTTGTGTTTGCCAAACCAGACAATTCCTTTCTTGTTAATTACCTGTTGTGGCCTTTCCCATAATTGACTATACAATTTGACGAGTGAGTAAAATGTGATCCACGACTTATTGCCATAGTTAAAGAGAAAAACTCCAGGCACAGTTTCCTTTCTAGAGGTCTGCACAAACATGAAAGTACCTCTAATGGTAGCCAATCTGACTCGGGGAATTTCCTACTATCAAGCCCTTTGATACAAGTGCCTTGTTCTCTTCCTCATTGCTTCTACCTGTCTGAGCCTGGCTACAGGTCCTTGAGAGCAACACAGTGCAAAGGGAAGCCTGCCTGGCTATGGGGCTGGGCCCGCCCCCTTAAGAGTAGCCTCTGTTCTTTCCTGAAGCAAGAGGGCTTGGAGCAGTTCTCAGGCACGCGCTCATCACTCTGCTTCTAAAGCACTTAACCAAAGAGTGGCTCCCTTTCCACAGTTATGTAGACAAATATCACAATGATGAAGATGCCAAACACAGCAAGTTTCAAGCCTACTGGAAACGTTTCTGTGTTCCTGCCCCCAGCTCTCCTGTTCACTATGCAGCAGGCGTTCTCTCTGATGTTATTCCATGCTTTGAACCTGATGTTTGATGCTCTCTCAGCACACCTGTGAAAACAGTAGTGGCTCTTAGGGTTGTGTACAACTGCTACTTGAGCACCCCTTAAAATCTGTGGACATTTGGGCCCAAGGGAGTAACCATGGTGGGGCTTTAGGGAAGAGCGTCACTCATTTAAAACCTGTGCTAATTTCAATGAGTAATGTTAACAGAGTATCACCAGGATGTGAGATCTCTAAAATCCCACAGAGCATTTATTTATCACCTACTGTGTAACGTCTTTCACTGCTGGTGCAAGGCCAGCTTAGGGACTTACAGAGCCTCTGGTCCCCAGTGGAGTTGGGTACAAGCTGATGGGGGGGCATCAGTTCACTAGCCCTCTTCCTTGCCTTTCAGGGTGGAGATGGGAACTACTTTTGAAATCAGTTTATTTTGCATTTAAATGGGCAAGAGGGTACTTTCTGATCTGCTAGTCAAATACTGGAAATCGGCCAAAGTTTATTCAGAAGTAGGGGAACTTTCCAGAAGGCTTTACTCTCTGACCCATAAAATGTCCTGTCTTGAGCGCTTATTTCAACGACTTGCTCTTTTTTTTTTTTCTTCTCTTTTCCCTGTACCACAAACAGGAATAAATGTCTCTAAATGACTACAAATCAAGAAACTTGGGATCTGGTCTCAGCTCACCGTGATTTATGGCATCCTCCTCAGCCTCTCTGGCCTGTTTCCTTATCTCTAAACATGGGTGGTGAACTGGACAGTATGTAAGGCCCCTTCGGCTTCGAAATTGTGAGATATCACCAATCTTTCTTCTTTCTCAACACATTCTTTACAGACTCAAACCCTTCACAGAAATCTGAATAATGAATTTTTTCCCCAGAGTTACATAAGACAATAATATCTCCTCATATGTTAAGAAAAGCATTACCTTCTTCCCTCAGAACGCTTAGAATCCAGGCAGAAGCCTTCTAGGGCTTTTGGTTTACTGGTGGAAGCCTTGGGTCTCTAACGAATCAAAATATATATATATATATATATATATATATATATATATATGAAGAAGAATTTATTGTTTCTGATGTTTTGGCGATGAACGAGGACTAGAAAATAACTTAGGAAAGTGAAAATGTTCTTAAGAGGGATAGAAGGAGAGACAATCGTGGCTATTTTCTTTTTTCCTTTTCCCCCAAATTTCTTTCATGATGGTATTTTTTTCAGTAAAGTGAAAAGGTGTAGCTCTTTAGACCTTTGTTTCCTCCCTGTGAAATAGAGTTGTAAAGATTAAATGATTTAATATATGCGAAGTGATGAAAACATCTCCTGACACATAGTAAGCATTCAATAAACATTAGTCATAATGATTGTGATAATGATAATTGTTATTAATTTCATGTTGCTATTTCTCCTCATATGTCTGGTTTTCCTTGACGGTCCATTCATATTTAAGATTCAGACCTTATCGTCCTCAAATGTCTGCAGTGTCCAGGGGGACCCCTAAGAATGTAAAGATGTGGTATCAGATGATGTTGCTGACGGCTGTTTATCAGGTTCCAGGTCTCATTTCCCATGGATTCACCAAGCCTCCTAGACCACCCTGCCCCCATCTGGTAGGCAATCTCATTGCTCCATTTTGAAGATGATAAGTTTGAGGCACAGAAAGGTTAAGTAACTCGTCTAAGGTCATACAGTATTATCAATGGAACTCTACACTAGACTCCTCTCTACCCTTTAGTTTCTAAAAATAATTTCCCTCCTACAAGAAGTTTTCTTTATTACTCTACCCACTCAGATCACTCATCTGGTCTATATTTCTTTGGCACTCACATACATGTTCTGTACCTGACTTTATTGACCTGAAGTTTCATTTGTTCATTCAACAAACATTTGTACTGTGCTGCTGAGTACCAGTCCCCATGCTGGCAGTGAAGATTTCTGAAGGGACCACCACACCATCCCTTTCCTAAACAGCTGACCAGGGCTCCCCTGGTGGCGCAGTGGTTGAGAGTCTGCCTGTCGATGCAAGGGACACTGGTTCGTGCCCCGGTCCGGGAAGATCCCACATGCCGCGGAGCGGCTGGGCCCTTGAGCCATGGGCACTGAGCCTGCGCGTCCGGAGCCTGTGCTCCGCAACAGGAGAGGTCACAACAGTGTACCGCAAAAAACAAAACATAATTATCATCTTTAAAAAAAAAACAAAAAAAACAGCTGACTATTGAGCATATGGGGATTTTGTTACGTATTCTGTGCTGACTTCCTTCTCTCCAATCAGACCATCTGTTGGATCTCACAGAGCTGTTTTCTATTTCTCTTCTTCCCCCTGTTTTATTGAAGTAATTGACACACATCGCTGTATAAATTTAAAGTGTACAACATGATGGTTTGATTTTCCATTTCTCTTTAACCAACCCATAATATCTACCACGGGGTATAGATATTTTGCCCTCCTCCCAGGGGCTCAGGACCCCTGAACAAAACAGGAGCCTCTGACACCTGCCGTGCTGCCAGAAGCCTCATGATACTGCCAGAGGCTGAGGGCAAAGGAGTCAGGCACCAAGAACTCCCAGATATACAGGAGCAAGATGGGACTTGCCTCAGACAGGGAAAGGACTGACCGACATCACACAGAACACGAACCAGAAGGAAAATCAAAAGGAGACATTCTTTTTTTTTTTAATGTAGTTTTTATAAATATATTTATTTATTTATTTTTGGCTGCGTCGGGTCTTAGTTGCGGCACATGGGATCTTTCGTTGCAGTGAGAGGGGTTCTCTCTAGTTGTGGTGTGTGGGCTCCAGAGGGCCTGGGCTCAGTAGTTGCAGCACACAGGCTTAGTTGCCCGTCAGCATGTGGGATCTTAGTTCCCTGACCAGGGATTGAACCCGCGTCCCCTGCATTGGAAGGCGGATTCTTAACCTGCATTCCCTGCATTGAAAGGTGGATTCTTAACCACTGGACCACCAGGGAAGTCCCAAAAGGAGATGTTCTGACAGCAATATTGAGAAAGACTGACTAGGGTGTGATGGAGGGTAGGACAGGACAGGGGGCACCTGGGCATTCACGTGAGTCACAGAGTTACCAGGAGAAAGGAGAGCCCTGGTCTTAGCAAGTGTGTCGTCAGGACACCCCAAAAGAGCACGTAACTTTAATGAGTCTGGACAATCACCTCCAAGGTGTGTTGTGTCAGCAGGTGTGATGGTCTCAGCCCAAGGTGGGGTAGAGAGGGAATGGCCCGCTCTACGACCATTTACTGCAGGTCACCCCTTCCCAGCCTAGGCCACCAATGATGACTCAGCTACCGCCTCCACCCCTTCCCCTCTACTCCCTGCCCCACCCTCTTAAAGAAGATGTTCTCAACAGTGGTTTAGTGATACCCGGGCAGGGTCTCTGCAGACGGTGGGAGCTGTGCCAGGCACAAGAGCGCCACATCTGAGGGAGCACTGTTCCCAGCATGGACATCTATGCACATACACTATATCAATTTCCTGGAAGAAGGAAGCAAAGACTCTTGAGGTAGAGAGACTTTGAAATTTCCCACATGCATGGGCTGTGGGGGTCTGCTCACCAAGAGACACCCCAAATGATTTCCAAGAGTGTCGGAAAAATCCTTTATAAGCACATTCTTTTCTTTAAACCTTTTTAATTACAGAAAGTTTCAAACACATACAAAAGTAGACAGTAGTAAAATGAACCTCCACGTACCTGTCACATGCAACTTCCTTTTAATTCTCTTAAATTTAAAAAATAGATATGTTAAGTAAAACATTAGGGTAGAAATCTGTTGCAAAACAAATTATAGGATTTCACAGCTCTTAGGCAATCAGATACTCCCTCCCTCTCTTTCCTCCTGCCATAAGGAAGTATAGGTCTTTGATTTCCTTTTCTTCTATAATTTATTGCCCTTACTAACATTCCTAGAGTTCTCCTACAGTATGTAAAAGGTAGACATTTTGATTTTCAAAAAAAGAATAATTATAGCCTATCAACATGACTCTGCAGCCATCAATAATCATAATAACTATAGAGGCTTCCCTGGTGGCGCAGTGGTTAAGAATCCTCCTGTCAATGCAGGGGACACGGGTTCGAGCCCTGGTCCGGGAAGATCCCACATGCTGCAGAGCAACTAAACCCATGCGCCACAACTACTGAGCCCGCTCTCTAAAGCCCATGAGCCACAACTACTGAAGCCCTTGTGCCACAACTACTGAAGCCTGCGCGCCTAGAGCCTGTGCTCTGCAACAAGAGAAGCCACCACAGTGAGAAGTCTGCGCCCCGCAACAAAGAGTAGCCCCCGCTCACTGCAACTTGAGAAAGCCTGCGTGCAGCAGTGAAGACCCAATGCAGCCAAAAATTAAATAAATGAATAAATAAATAAATTTATATATAAAAATAATAATTATTATTTTTTTGACGATATAACAGGGAAAAGGTTATCGATTAATGTTAAACACAGTAAACAGTATAAAATTGTATGTACACAGTAATGGCAACTGTGTAAATACATACTGCATATGCACATAAACAAAACCTAGAGAGAAAAACATTAAATCAGAAAAAACTAAATCAGTTTTTGCATCAGGTGGCATATTTGTAGCTGATTTATTTTTCATCTTTAAACAATTCCTTTAATGTTGTTGTAATATGATTTTCACTATAAACACCATTTACAATGGCACTAAAAAATATTGGTGTTCATTAAAGCAGTGGCTTACTGAGGGTAAATGGCACCCATGGGGAAATGGAATATTTCTTCTCCCTTCTCCCCATGCTCAGAGCTAGATTCTGCAAACACAGCTGTTTTTGCAAAGCATTCACAGCAGAGAGCAAGGGAATGCATGGCCTCCTCAGCTGCTCCACCCTCTTCAGGACCTCCCTGGCATTCAAGTCAGAAAAGTATACCCATCCACCTACTACTGATCAGCTGTAGTTATAAATGTGATAGTTCTAGGTATACCAGTACAATAAACCATGAGTGTCTCACTACAATACTAGCTAACACTTAAATAGCATTCCCTGGGTGTCAGGCCCCACTCTAAGCATTTTACATAAATAAACTCACTTAATCCTACCACCCTATGAGGAAGATATTTTTTTAACATCTTTATTGGAGTATAATTGCTTTACAATGGTGTGTTAGTTTATGCTTTACAACAAAGTGAGTCAGTTATACATATACATATGTTCCCATATCTCTTCCCTCTTGCGTCTCCCTCCCTCCCACCCTCCCTATCCCACCCCTCTAGGTGGTCACAAACCACCTAGCTGATCTCCCTGTGCCATGCGGCTGCTTCCCACTAGCTATCCACCCTACGTTTGGTAGTGTATATATGTCCATGACACTCTCTCACTTCATCACAGCTTATTCTTCCCCCTCCCCATGTCCTCAAGTCCATGCTCTGTCTCACACCGGTCAGAATGGCCATCATCAAAAAATCTAGAAACAATAAATGCTGGAGAGGGTGTGGAGAAAAGGGAACACTCTTGCACTGCTGGTGGGAATGTAAATTGATACAGCCACTATGGAGAACAGTATGGAGGTTCCTTAAAAAACTACAAATAGAACTACCATATGACCCAGCAATTCCACTACTGGGCATATACCCTGAGAAAACCATAATTCAAAAAGAGTCATGTACCACAATGTTCATTGCAGCTCTATTTACAATAGCCAGGACATGGAAGCAACCTAAGTGTCCATCAACAGAGGAATGGATAAAGAAGATGTGGCACATATATACAATGGAATATTACTTAGCCATAAGAAGATGTTTATATAATGACCATCTTACAGATGAGAAAACTGAGGCATGGAGAGTTTAAGTAGTGTGCCCATGGTCACACGGCCGGTGAGATGGTGGAGTCTGGAGTCAACCCAGACTATGCAGCCTCGGAGTCCCTCCCCCTCATACCATGCCATACTGCAAGATGATGGTGCTGCTTTACTAGAAGGGAGTTAGAAATACTGTGCCTGAATGTTTAACATCTTGGGCATTGAACTTGCCTCAGTTCAGTTGATCTTTCTAACAACTCTAAGAGCTAATCATCACCATTTTATAGATGAGGAGAGAGAGACTTACGGAGCTAAATTATTTGCCCCATATTACACAGTTAGTGAAAGGAATAGCTGTAATTTAAATCCAGATATTCTGGCTTCAACGTCTATGTTTTTGGGGTTTTGTTTTGGAATCTTTCTATTGGGGAAATTTATCATTACAAATATATCAAAACATATGTGTAAAAACTGTTTTTGTTCATTGATAAATTATCTAATCATCAATTAATTTCTTGTAGAAGTAACACTTGCAGCCAGATCTCTTCTTAAATATTTGGGAAATTGGCTTTTTAATAAGATTTTTCCAGGTAGACTATTCTGTGCTAATTCTGGCCTACTTACGTATATCATATTGAATCTGAAAGTGGATTGTGTATGAACTATTATGTCATACTGTATTATGGTTAACTACAAAACACTGGGCTGATATCCAGAGCCAGAAAGAATAATAATCATTTTGTATTCTCATTAAATCATTACTCATCCGAAAATATATTTGTTTTTTGGGGTTTTTTTGCGATACGCAGGCCTCTCACTGCTGTGGCCTCTCCCGTTGCGGAGCACAGGCTCCGGACGCGCAGGCTCGGCGGCCATGGCTCCCGGGCCCAGCCGCTCTGCGGCGTGTGGGATCTTCCCGGACCGGGGCACGAACCCGTGTCCCCAGCATCGGCAGGCGAACTCTCAACCACTGTGCCACCAGGGAAGCCCAATATGTTTGGTTATTGAAAAATAATCTACCTTGACTAAAGCCATTCATATTTGCCCATAAAGAAATACAAGTTTGCTTGCATATCCACGAGAAGTAAATTTTACACTGTAGACCCAAACCTAGCCAGAAATGTCCTAGGCTGATACCTACAATTACAGACAATCAAAGGAGTGCTGCAGAGGTTTCCCACCCTTCCTTTCTCTTATTCTTCCAGGACTTCTTACTGTTGGATTCTGGGCAGTCAAGAGCAGTGAAGCTCCGGTGGGTGGGGGGTGGGAATGAAATTCTCTCCTAACTAAAATGTGTGACATTTTCCAATTACTTTATTTCACTACCAGACATTTTTACCAATGACTTGGCAAACTGGCAGTTGCAACACTGATTACAGGCAGAAAACACCTTTTGATTTAGAACAGTTTAAAATTGAGTTAGCCCAAATGCCTTTATTGACTAAAATGATTAATAAAAGATTTTACAATAATTTCAGACCCTTACTTCACTGTTTTTACCTCAACCTTGATTTAATAAAGCTCTCATCTAAAACGTTGTGTTCTTTTAACCTAAGTAATGATTTTGAATTAATTTAAAGCCTTTTAAAATAATCTGCATCACATTAACAAAAAAGAAAGGTTAAAAACCTTGTGATCATTTTCATTTCTGATTTTGAAAAAAATTCTCTAGCAAACCAGGAATAGAATGAGAACTTCCTTAACTTGATAAAAGGTGTCTTTAACACTTATACCAAATATCATACTCATATCATACTCAAAGGGAAAATATTAAAAGCATTTTCTTTTTTTTTTTTCTTTTTTAACATCTTTATTGGAGTATAATTGTTTTACAATAGTGTGTTAGTTTTCCCTCTACAACAAACTAAATCAGTTATACATACACACATGCTCCCACATCTCCTCCCTCTTTAAAAGCATTTTCTTTAGAATAAGAACCAAGGAAAGAATTCCTACTATTATCCCTCTGATTTAATATTGTAATAAAGAGATCTTAGCCAGCACAGTAAAACAAAAAGAAATTAAAGGTAATCAAACTGGACTAAAAAGAATCTACAGAAAAATTATTGTAATTGCAAAGAGTTCATTTTTAGAAAATCAACTGCATTTCTATTTATAAGCACTAAACCATTTAAAACATAATTTTAAAAAGATACTATTCCCAATAGCAACAAAAATTAAAAGCCTACCTAACAAAGCTACCTAATAAAACTAATGAAAGATGAACCTGACTTTCACTGAGAAAATAATAAAATCTTACTGAATGACATTAAAGAAAATTTCAATAAACGTAAAGAACATGAACAGGGAGACTCAACAGGATGAAAATCCAGCTCTTTCCAAATTAATTTATAAAGTCAATAAAATGTCAATCAAAATTCCAATCTGAATTTTTTAACAAGTTTATTTTATTTTTTTCAATTTTATTTTATTTATTTATTTATTTTTGGGCTGTGTTGGGTCTTCATTTCTATGCGAGGGCTCTCTAGTTGCGGCGAGCGGGGGGCCACTCTTCATCGCGGTGCGCGGGCCTCTCACAGTCGCGGCCTCTCTTGTTGCGGAGCACACGCTCCAGAAGCGCAGGCTCAGTAGTGTGGCGCACGGGCGCAGCCGCTCCGCGGCATGCGGGATCCTCCCAGACCAGGGCTCAAACCCGTGTCCTCTGCATTGGCAGGCAGATTCTCAACCACTGCGCCACCAGGGGAGGCCCAACCTGAATTTTTTATGGAACTTGATAAACATTCTAAAATTTATATGGAAGAACAAAGGGACAAGTGAAATAAAGACACCATTTAAAAACAACGACAAGGTGGGGGAAGGGTTGCTATGGGAATTAAGACATTCTGCTCTCAGCACAGGCTAGATGAATTAATCAGAGTAGAGACCCCATTGTATTAATCATAGTTTTTATTTTCTGTATTTTATGCTTTGACATCTTGGGGCCTTGCTAATCCTTGAGAGACTGCCTCTCAAAGGGCTAGCTAATTCCTAGAGATAGTAAAGCAAGCCTTTCATATGCAAACCAACCAATCCAAAACACATACCCCAAATACCTTCCTACCTAACTCTCACACACCAAGCCATTATTTCTCCTAGTTGGCCAGATATTGGACAACTAGGGACCACACTTATAGCCCAGAGCCCACTAAAATTATTCAAACTAGCTAATCCTAAAATGTTTATCTTGCTTGACCCACTGCTTCTTGCAAACATCACACTAAAGGCATGAGCCCATGCTTTCTTTCACTCCTGCTTCCTGCCTGACCCTGATACTTCCCCATGTGGCCCTGCATCACATGATATGCCTGTTCCTCTTGGGAACTGTAGGTAATAAACTCTTCTTTCAAAGGCAGTTGTCTCCATGTCTATCACCTTACCATACTTGATTAAAACAAATCCTATGTACATTTTAAAACACCCATGTATGTATAGAAATTTGATATATGACAAGAGTTAACACTGCAGATAAGAAGGGAAAGGACAGACTGCTCAGAAATGGTTTTGGGAACAAGATGGGTTAGATGTGCTTCTCCCAGTTTCTTCTGCTAAGTACAGCCAAAAACCTGGATGTTATACACAAAGCAAACATAAAAAGACTCTGAAAGATGGAGAGAAGCAGATGGGCTAGGGATCTTGGGACCCGAGGAATGACATGTGGTGAGTGCTCTGAGTTTTCTTTTTACCTCACAAATCCTGGACTGGGTGCTGGAGAGGCCGTAACCTGGAAACATCAATGGGTTCAGACAAAAAAGCCCCCCAGAAAGCTAAAAGACAAAGAAAGGGAAAAGGAGCAGCCTAGAAAGACAGAAAACTTTTTGACAGTAACTGCTCTACTTCAGCCAAATGGCACACTCCACCCCCAACATAAAGGCACATGGGAAGCTTGGATTTCCACTTCCATGTGTCAGAAGCCCTCTCCCCAGCTGGATGGTGTCAGTGGACGCCACGTGGGAGCCCCTGCAGCAGCCCAGCAATAATAAGGCACACATACACACACCAGGGCATAAGTGGAGGCCCAGTGGGGGAACTGGACTTCTACCCCCACATGAGAGCAAAGAGTTGGCACCTCTCTTCCCCACCAGTGTGGAGTATGAGGATGTCAGCTAAAGCAAAAGATTTAAATAAGATCTGGAGTCTCATAACTCAAGTGAGAAAAAACAATAACAGATGCCAACACCAAGATGACAAAAATATTAAAATCATCTGACCAGGATTTTAGAGCAACCATCATAAAATGTTTCAAGGAACAATATGAGACATGTTTGAAACAAATGAAAAATATTCTCTGCAGATAGTACAATATATACAGAAAAACCAAATGTAAATTTTAGAATTGAAAAAATATCAACTACCAAAATAAAAAATTTATTTAGATGGGCTTGACAGCAGAATGTAGAAAACAGAGGAATCAATGTACTTGGAGATAGACGTATATAAATCATCCAAACCAAACAAGAGAGAGAAAATAGACTAAAAACAAAACAAAAATAGAGTCTCAGAGTCTTAAGGGATTAGGAGATCTAACACGTATGTAATCAGAGTCCCTAAAGCAGAGGAAGATGGTCAGGCTAAAAAAGGTATTTGGAGAAATAATGGCTGACAGTGTTCCAAATTTGGCAAAAAGCAGTAATCTACAGATTCAAGGGGCTGAATGAATTCCAAACAGGATAAACCTAAAGAAATCTATGCCAAGACTTATCATAGACAAACTTCTGAAAACTTTTGTGATCTCAAAGGACATCATCAAGAAAGGCAACAGGGCTTCCCTGGTGGCGCAGTGGTTGGGAGTCCGCCTGCCGATGCAGGGGACGCGAGTTCATGCCCCGGTCCAGGAAGATCCCACATGCCGCGGAGCGGCTGAGCCCCTGAGCCATGGCCACTGAGCCTGTGCGTCCGGAGCCTGTGCTCTGCAAAGGGAGAGGCCGCAGCAGTGAGAGGCCCACATACCGCAAAAAAAAAAAAGGCAACATACAGAATGGGAAAAAAAAATTGGCAAATCATATATCTGATAACAGTCTAGTATTCAGAATATATAAAGAACTCTTACAACTCAAACAAAAAGACTAACTTGTTAAAATATAGGCATATGGCTTGAATAGACGTTTCTGCAAAGAAGATATACAAAAGGGGAATAAGCACATGAAAAGATGTTCAACATCATTAATCATTAAGGAATGCAAATCAAAACCACAATGAGATACTACTTTACACCCACCAGGCTGGCTTTTAAAAAAAAGTTGGAGTGGAATAAAAAGTGTTGGCCAGGATATGAGAAATTAGAATCCTCATGTATAGGTAGTAGGGATGTAAAATGCTGCAGCCATTGTGGAAAACAACTAGCCATTACTAAAAAAGTTAAACATAGAATTACCATAAGACCTAGCAATTCCACTCCTAGGTATATATCCAAAAGAACTGAAAACACGTACTCAGATATTTGTATGTGAATGTTCAAGGTAGCACTATTCCCAATATCCAAGAGGTGGAAAGAATCCACATGTCCATCAATTAATGAATGAATAGCAAATTGTGGTATGTCCATACAAGGAACTGTTAGTCGTAAAAAGATACAGTTACATGCTGCAACATGGATGAACCTTGAAAACCTTAAGCTAAGTGAAAGAAGTCAGTCGTGAAACATCACATACTGAATGATTCCATTCAAATGAAAAATCCAAAAGTAAACTCATTGAAATAGAAAGTAGATTAGTAGTTGCCAGAAGGGAATTGGGGAATAACTGCTTAATGGGTACTTAGTTTTATTTTGGGGTGATGAAAATGTTTTTTTTTTTTTTTTTTTGCGGTATGCGGGCCTCTCACTGTTGTGGCCTCTCCCGTTGCGGAGCACAGGCTCCGGACGCACAGGCCTAGCGTCCATGGCTCACGGGCTCAGTTGCTCCGCGGCATGTGGGATCCTCCCGGACCAGGGCACGAACCCGTGTCTCCTGCATCGGCAGGCGGATTCTCAACCACTGCGCCACCAGGGAAGCCCATGAAAATGTTTTGAAACTAGATAGAGGTAGTAGTTTCACAGCATTATGAATGTCCTAAATGCCACGAAAGTGTTCATTTTAGAATAGTAAATTTTATGTATGTGAATTTAATCTCAATTAAAATTTTTTCTGATTCCTGTCATTGTACTGTGAATGTGCTTATGTCTTTAGTCTAAGGAAATACTAAAGTTTTGGGGAGGGAGCAAAAGGTCATGATGTCTACAATTTAGTTTGAGAAAAAAATAATAGATAAAATTACAAAACAAATGTGGTAAAAAGTTAAGACTTGGTAAACCTCAGTTAAGGCCACACAGGAACTTTTTTTTTTTTTTTTTTTTTGTGCGGTACGCGGGCCTCTCACTGTTGTGGACTCTCACGCTGTGGAGCACAGGCTCCGGACGCGCAGGCTCAGCGGCCATGGCTCATGGGCCCAGCCGCTCCGTGGCATGTGGGATCTTCCCGGACTGGGGCACGAACCCGTGTCCCCTGCATCGGCAGGCGGACTCTCAACCACTGCGCCACCAGGGAAGCCCACAGGAACTTTTTGTTGGAATCTTTCTGTAAGTTTGAAGTCATTTTTAAAAATTACATTAAAAAAAAAAAAAAAAAAAGACACCAAGGGGGAGTTCCCTGGTGGCCTAGTGGTTAGGATTCTGAGCTCTCAATGCAAAAAAAAAAAAAAAAAAGCCACCAAGAAAAGAGTGAAAATATAAGCCCACTGGTGGGTGATGTTAGTAATGGGAGAGGCTATGCATGTGGGGGGGGCAGGGGTTATATGGGAAATCTCTGTACCTTCCTCTCCATTTTGCTATGAACCTAAGACTACTGCAAAAAAATCTTTTTCTCAAAAAAAAAAAAATCCTAAGTTACTAGAAGATATGTTCTACACTTGATGACTAACAAAGGATTAGCATCCAAAATATATAGAGCTCTTATAAATTAACAAGAAAAGGGTAAACAATAGAAAAATGGGCAAGAGAAATGAACAGGCATTTCACAGATGAGAAAACACAAATGACCAACAAACATGTGAAAAGATGCTCAACTTATTAATAATAAGTAAAATACAAATTATAATCATAATGAACTACCATCTTCCAACCACTACATTGACAAAAATGAAATCTGGCAATACTAAATTTTGAAGAAGATTTAGAACAATGGAGCTCTTATTATATTGCTGGTAGGAACATAAAATGCTGCAGCTTCTTTGCAGAGCAATTTAGCATGCTGTGTTAAGTTGAAGAGAGATAAATCCTTTGATTCTACTACTAGTGGAGCAGTTCCACTCCTAGATCATTCATTCAACCAGAAAAAGATTTCTTGTACATTTACACAATGGATCATTTGTCACAATGTTTGTAGCAGCATTGCTTGTATTAGAAAAACTTGGAAATGATCCTGATGTCCAATAAATAAAGAATGGATAGATATATTTTCATAATAAGTATACAGCAGTAAAAATGAATGAACTAGACCTACAAATATGGGATGAAGCTCACAACATAATACTGAATGATAAAGGAAAGTTACAGAAGAATACTTACATTATGTTATAATTTAAATAAAATCCAAAATCATGAGAAACTAATGTCTGTGGATACTGTAAAGAAAAGGAGGGCTTCCCTGGTGGCACAGTGGTTGAGAGTCCGCCTGCCGATTCAGGGGACACGGGTTCGTGCCCCGGTCCAGGAAGATCCCACATGCCGCGGAGCGGCTGGGGCCGTGAGCCATGGCCGCTGAGCCCGCGCATCCAGAGCCTGTGCTCCGCAACGGGAGAGGCCACAACAGTGAGAGGCCCGCGTACCGGGAAAAAAAGAAAGAAAGAAAAGGAAAAGAATGAAAAGTAGAAAATTGAGGTCAGTGGTTACCTTGGGGGAAAGGAAAGAAGGGAATATGATCAGGGAGGGATACATTGGGGTCTTCAACTGAATTAGCAATGATTTTTTTTAATCTCTGGAGTGTGACTCTAACTACTCATTATGTGATTCTTTATAAATTTTTAGATGCATAAGATATGTTATAATAAAATGTCAAAAAAAGTTTTTCAGGTTTGAGATTTTTTTTTTGTCCACTTGGGAAAATCCCAGGTACCCATATGCATATGTGTCAGCCCATTTTAACTCTCATGATTTCTGTAGCATGGTTTAATGTGTGAATGGAAGGGTCACCAACAAGTGCCTCACAAGGACTTTCTTTGCAAAGAAATCATCAGAAAGAAAGCCTTTGCTTCCATGGGTGAACAGATGTTCTGGAGTCCTTCTGCGATATAAAAAAAAGGGACACTGGGGGGAGCTGTTTCACTACTCAGGTGCCTGGTTGTTTTTTCATCCCTTTGGCAGCTTGATATATTGGAAAGGGCAATAGAATGGAAACTGGGAGACTGGAATTCTATTCCAATTTTTCTTCTAACTCTCTGTGCTTTGGGCAAGTCATATGTCCTCTCTGCTTGTTTCCTCATCTATAAGATGAACCATATAGCCTCCTCCAAGAAGCCTTTCAGATAGTAAATTCCATAATCAATAATTATCTATAGTAAATCATGCCTGGACTCATGAATTGCGATGAATAGTGCCTGGTGCTTACAAAGCCCTAACAAGTCCCAAGAGATTAAAATAACTCAGGGATCCTCAGGTGAGAGGTACAACAGGAAATTCCTGTCCCTAAAATGGATACATATATCTATACTCATAATGCAAATTATAAATTAGCTAAAGTCAGTATGGTTATATTCTTAGATGAAAGGGAAAGGAAAGATGCGTTTCCTAAACAAATTCATATTTTTCCTACAGAAAAAGACCACCACTGCTCATAATTCGGTTTTATGAAAATAAATGTTTACCTTTATTATCATCTTAGAATCATTGTAATCAGAGTTTGGTCTCACTATCTCTTTCTGCTGCTCTTGTACTTCAAAACTGGGTTCTACTACACAGAAAGAATCAGCATGTAATCAATAAGATAAAGGCATATTGATCATTAGGCATATTTAAGCATATCTACCAGGAGGTCAGTATTTTTACAAGAAGAATGTTAAATTACATTCCTTGTAAGGATGGCATTTAGCTCCCATCAGCACATGTCATAGGTAAGAACAAAGGGCTTATTAAGTAGTTATAGAATATGTAATTTACTCTTCACTTTGACCCAATTGTAATATACAACTACTATTGGGAATAAGGATGTCTTTCAATTAATTAAGGAACTATTGTAGAGATGTTTAACCTGATCAGGTCTCCTAAAATCTTTACATGCAACTCAAACCACACATTTAATGGTAGTCTTAATGGCAGTATATTCCCTTGGTACATTGGGCCTTCTGATTGCAGCACTTGAGGTAGGCCCTGCACATGATAATTATAGGCCTACAAGGTACATTATCAGCAACAATAGCAACTGAGACACAGAAAGTAAAAATCCTATTAAAGTCCTGGCACAAAGACAATGAAACAGATCTCAGAACTGGAAACGAAAAAGAGACATGAAGCTTTCTTTCTCTTCCCTTTCCTTCCCTGGAATGTCAGTGTGTCCTGCACTGGAAGTGTGGCAGAGGGGACATGGACTCAGAGTGTCAGCATACCTGGAGGACAATGAAATGGAGTAAGGAGCTATGGATATGGAGGGGACTTTGGGGTGCCTGGTGGTTGAAGAACAAGAGCAGTAGGGGAGGGGACTGCATGGAGGCTTTAGTGTGCCCTGTGTCCAAGGAGGACAGTAAGGGGAGGGCCACATAGAGGTGCTGGCATGTCCAGGGGTCAAGGAAATGATGATGGAGACTATGCAGAGAAGGAGCAGGCTATTATGATTGTGAGAAAATTAGAAAATTGGGCAAAAATGTAAACATATTGAGGATAATGGAAGGCAAGTTTCTCACTGTCAGAGAAGTGACTTACAAACACAGAAAGGGGAAAGGTTAGAAAGAACACTGCAACACTGGATTGCAATTAGAGGTCAATATGGACTCATGGTTTAAAAATACATAGAGAGAGAGATATAAAAATAGTGATAGATGCATATGTGTATGTGTACATGTACACAAACATTTATTTTCTAGCTCTGTCCACTGAGAGGGCCTAGAAGCAACAATTCTCCAGCAACCAGGAGCTCACTGAAGGCCTAGATCTTGGTTTCTGAATTGATATCCTGCAATAAAAGGAATCAGTGTTCCTGGGGCAGAAAAAGCACAAGACGGGTCTGAAACATCTTGTTGGGCCAGAAATTAAGGAAATGCTCAAGGAATGATGAGATCACGTCAAAAGAAGGACACAGTATCCATCTTTATTTATTTATTTATTTTTTTCACCACATGGTGTGTGGCATCTTAGTTCCCTGACCAGGGATTGAACCCACGCCCCCTGCAGTGGAAGCGCGGAGTCTTCGCCACTGGACTGCCAGGGCTCCCACTAACCAAATCTGGGACAAACTTAGCATTAGGATAAATAATCATATCAACAGATACAACCACTGAAATGAAGAGTCAATGAACTCATACTGGTATGAATGAATGAACGAACATATGAACAAACCAACCAACCAATCAACCAACAAATAACTAAATAAATGAGGGTGAAGGGAAAGTCTTCCTCACAATAGAATACCAACTAATAAATTTAGAAGAAATAATAGAAATAGAAACTTCCAATGGGCCATCATGACGATGGAAGTTGAATTAGGCAGTCACTTATGGGTAATGGGCTAATGGATAAGGTTTGATGAGGCGCCATTTCAGAATATTTCCCCACAAAATACTGTTCAGTTCCAAGGGGGAAAATGATAGCTTTATGGAGGAATCTGAGAGACACCAACTTTTCCAGGTGATTAAGGCTGGCATTACCAGCAGTGGAACAGAATGAGAAGAGCACAGCATCATTTCTGAGGAATTCCTGCCTGGATGCATGGCCTCTATGAATAGTCAAAAGAAAAATCAGAAAAATCACCTGCAGAATGAAAGGCCTATGCTCTTTAAAACAGTCAAGGGCATTTGACAGGGAAAGACTGAGGCACTATTGTTCCAGACTGAAGGAGGCTGAAAAGACCTGACAACTAAAGGCAACACATGTTCCTGGATTGGCCTTGGACCAGAAAGCAAAGATGTTATTGGAACAGTTGATGAAATCTGAATGGGGTCTGAATATTGGATGTTAGCATTGAATCAATGTAAATTTCATTATTTGGAGTGTTATACAGTGGTTATGTGGGAAAGTATCCTTTGGGGGTAAGCAGAATACATGCTGGAAGGTTGAGAGGCTTCAAGTCTACAGTTTGCTCTCAGTGGTTCAGAAAGACATAATGGTAGGGTACCTGCATGCACGCACACACACACAAACACACACACACTAAAGACCTACTGTATAGCACAGGGAACTATACTCAATATTTTGTAATAACCTATAAGAGAAAAGAAGCTGAAGAAGAATATATATATATGTATAACTGAATCACTGTGCTGTACACCTGAAACTAACACATTATAAATCAACTATAGTTCAATAAAAAAAAAAGTGTGGTAAAAGGTAACAATTAGATTATCTGGGTTATGGAAATTCTATGTACTATTCTGGCAACTTTCCCTAAGTTTTAACTTATCTCAAAATAAATTATTCAAAAAAAATGTTTAAAGGGGCACGGGATGGATTTAAACCTAAGATTGAGAAAGAAGGACTCCTATATACTGGGAGGGCACATACGACTTCTTTTAAAAGCTTGGTCTGCCTCATTCAACACACGGCGCTCACAGAGAACAATCTTTAGTCATATCTGTATATTTAACTATATAAATATATCTGTAGGCACCTGTAAATCACATTCTATGGCACTTGGGAGTTCAATATTAAAGATTCAGTTTCCATTATATTATTTTTCACTAAGTATATTGCTTTGTATTGCAGATAATTAAAGACCATGCTTTTCATATAATAATAATATTAATGATAGAATAATACCTATTGCACTTATATAACTCTTAGTATATGTCATCACTACTCTATTTTACATATTTCTACTTAATCCCCACAACACTCTATGAAGTTGAGACTATTATTATCCATATTTATAGATGACGAAACTAAGACACAGAGAGGGCAAGTGTCTTGTCAAAGTTAGTGGCAGAACTAGGATTTGGACCCAGGCAGTCAGACTCTAGAGTCCATATTTTTGATACACATATTCTTTGTTTCCAGAGCTCTATTTAAATTTCTTCAGGACAGAAACTACGGCTCCTTTTGCTCCTATTTTCTTCCTGAAGAAGGTCTAGCACAACGCCCTGTACACAACAAATAGTTGTTAACTCACAGGCTGAGATCCAAGGGTGGAATCTCTGCTACAACCATTCCCTGGATGGTCATAAATTTGTGATGACCTAAGCATTGTCTCTCAAGAGAATACATCAAGGTATGTCCAGGAGATGCCACAGACTAGGAAGTCAGAAAGCGAGATCTTCAACATCCGTGTAGGGTAAAGTTTCCTTTCAGTTTGGCCAACAGGGACTGAGTAACTCCCTCTCCCCCCATATTCCTGGCGTTGAATTAAACATAGAGGATTCAGACATAGGTTTTTACCCTCAAAAGTTTACAGCCTAGAGCAAAAGCTCCTGCACAGAGGGTGGAAGTAGGGGTTGATTGAAAAGGCAGATTCCTAGAACCAGACGCACAGAATCCATTTTGAGAAACTCCTAGTGGAATGTAGTATAGGACAGGTGGCAAGATGAGAAGAAGGCATTCCAGGATGGGAGAACAGAATGAACGGAGATTCTGGCAGGAAACAGCATGCTCTGTCTGGGAGAGAATAAGGAAACACCCAGATGGGGCCAGGAGCACACATCTCCCCGGGTCAGCTGCCCTCTGGGTGTTGCTTGCATCAGTCCTCCGCAACCAGCATGCATGTCCAAACACTTCACCCTTTGGAACCACTCCCAAACCCAGGGTGACAATATGCCCTGTTTCGCCAGGACAGTCCTGTTTTACTTCTGTTATTCCAGAGTCCCTTCTGGTTAGTCTCCCCTTTCATTCTCAGAAGCATCCTGTTTGGGATGATAAATTATATGGTCACCCTACTTAAACCCCACTTTATGCAACCTCGATGTTGTAGATTATTTTGCCTCCCTACTGCCCCCAAACCCCATTTTTTTCCTCTTTGGGGGAAGGGGACTTAGAGCCTGAGTTATACACATTGGCTTAACTCCCTCCTCCATCAGTGGAAATATAAGCTGTGTCTAGAGTCTATCTGATGAAAAAACAAAAAACCAATTAAAGAAAATAATGACCTGGCTTTCTGTGGTTTTAATCACCAAATCAAATGGGCCATATATGTGACTTGATAAAACACACAGAGTATGAAAAAGTGTCCAGAAATCCACATAATCCAAATCTCAAAGTGGTTTGTATTCCACTAGAAACCTACTAAAATGAGAGGAAAATGTGTGCTCACTGGTGTTTCAAAGAAATGCAAATACTACCTTTGCAGGTACTTAGAGGACTGTTAGGTACAGACCACTGCTTTTAAGTAATTAAAGTCTATGGTGTTCGACAAGTGTCTCAATAAACACATGTTCTACCACCTTTTACATGGAAATTTAAGTGCTTATTTACATTTACTTTCAGCTTTAAAGTTGAACAGATGTCTTGGGGCCCTTACGAGAATCAAAATGGCTTATATAAATCCTTCAGATCAAAACATTTTATGCCATCACAAACTTTCTATTAAATTCTATTGCCAATTCAAAATATTGATGTGGTTTTATTTCGGGTTTACGTAAAGCAAAGACTGAAGGGCACTGGTCCCACCTGATGCATTTTTAAATACTCAGGCTGCTGTTTCTCCTGTAAATGTCTTTGCAGGAACTATACAAAAGGGTTTTCTGTGGAAACGAGGTTTAATGAATGGAAAGGGTTCCTTTAATGAGCCATTTAGAAGATTTTAAAAAATCCTTTTAGGAAATTTATAAGATGTCAGAATTCCTTCATCTAATTTGAATTATGTTTAAATGGGAAGTTAAAGCTACAGTGTACTGCAGGAGTGTTTACTTAGGGCTCCTTTTCATTTGGTATTTAAACTCAGCAAGTAGTTTAAATACTAGATCACATTTGTAAACGTAACCTATTTGTCACTAGAGTGTTTGATGAGGTGAGCTTTGGGATCCTACTATGTGCAAGAGCCCGTGACAGCCAATGAAGGGAATAAAAGGCAAGTGGAAAGAGATGCACAGGATTGGCCTTTGAGACGTTCCTTAAATGATCACAGTATTTTAACAGGAAGAAAAATGGGGAGGGGGCGGGAAAATGAAAGGAATTCCAGGCATAAAGAACAGTTGAGGCAAAGGCACGTGGGAAGAAAGTGTGAGAGGTGCAGAAACAAGTAAATATGGTTTGGATCTGACGATGAGGGAGATAAAGTTACAGGAGACGTTGGTGTCTCCTCATGCTGCATAGTAAGTTTGCCTCTTGTTGTAAAGTCTCCAGGCAAATAAATAATATGATTCAATCTCTGCTGATAGATTTGAACCTGAATTGGGAAAAGTTGGAGGAAGAGGCCAGTTAGGAGGATTTTGCAATTGTTAAAAAAAAAAATGTTTTTTTTTTAAGTAGCTGAATGCAAGCTAAGAGAGCAGCTGTGGGAAGAGAAGGAGGGATAATTTTTTTAAACTCATAATTCTAATCCATGGGACTTGGCGATTGTTTATACCTAAGGAGCTGAGGGGTGTGGCATCCCAAGACAACTCAGAGGCTTTGAGCCTGGACAGTGGGAAGGCAGTAAAGCCATCAGGATAAACAGAGGCCACAAATGCAGGTTGGGGTGAGTGAAAATGAGCTTGATCCTGGATACCCTGAATGTGAGGTGCTGGAATATAACCACAGGGGGAAGTATAAATACATATATCTAATCTTTGAAATGTTCATGATGACAAACTTTTGTTGGGTGAATGCGGGAAGGAGGGAAAGCAGGCGGGGAAGAGAAGAAGGAAGGAGCTCTCCAGGACAGAAAGCAACTGGATATGCAGGCCTAAGCCTAGGAGGGGTGTCTGTGTGGAGGTTCTATGTGGAGTCATGACATAGAGTCGGGAAGTGAGGAGACAGCAAGGGAAGAGGGCTGAAGACAGACCTCAGGCACAAGCTTCTTTAGGGGCCAAAAGACAAAGACTCAGCACAGAACAGGAAGAGCGTAGAACCAAGAACCAAGAGAACACAGAGCTGCCAAAATAGAAGAAAGTAGGTGTCTCTAAACAAGGAGGGACAGTGGTCAGAAGACTGAGAAAGGGTCCCTAGAGTTGATGACTCATTATGTGAGCTAATGATGTGCCAGGTCCAAGGCTAAGAGCGTTACCGGCCTTTCCCTTCCCAGCCACCCTGTAAGCCGGCACTGCTATTAAGCGCTGCACTAGGGGAGGCTTAGATCTGTTGAGGTCGCACAACTAGCAAGTGGAAAGGCAGGGTCACTAAGCCAGCTGGGCTTACCCAAACCTGTTACTCTCACACACCTGGCATTGTACTTCAATGACCACAGTGTCCGAGAGAGAGAGAGAGAGAGAGAGAGAGAAGGGAACAGGAACTCACAGTTATTCCATGCTCACTGTGGGTCTATATGAGACCACCGGTGGCAAAAGGAGAGAGAGGGGACAATAGCTGGAGGGGAGGGAGGGTGGCTATCTCAGGGTGAGGAGATGGTGCAGGAGGACACTGTGACTCTAGGTCCTATGCCAGAACGTGGAAATAGTTTCAGAAAACAGAAACCTTCATTAAAATGACCTTTGTTAAACTAGGATTTTACCATTATAACAGAATGTAGTGACTCTCTATTTCCCTTCTTAATACACATGAAAAGTGCTATTTTCTATATTTAATATATGTGTAAAAGTATTCATGCATTAGAATTGTACATACTTTTTTGGGTCCCTTGTTTTTTTCTGATGAGAATATGATATTTCCTTTCAAAATGATAGTGGCATTAAGCTCTGGATCATGGGAAACAAAAGGAAAATAGGCTATGAGAACATATGAGCTAGCAAAGGGAATACACACCAATGGTAGGAGTGAATTCTCTCAATTGTAGGGCAAAAGATTTTTGTGAGGGGAAGAAAATTCACTTTGCCCTTCTGAGGGAAAAGAGCATTTCTGCAGTGGCCTTTGTGGAACACACAGGTCTTCCCCTGGGAGCACAGGGAGGGCTTCTACCAGGGAGGCTGTCACATTTGTACGCCTCTGAGAGAAATACATTGCAGAGCCTGAGCTGGCTGCTCATCTGGACGCGTTTTTAGTCTAGTCATTGCCCCTTCAAAGCAGCTGTAAGCCTCATGCATCCCTGATTGTCAAGATAGGGCAGGAGGATCTCTTCTGTATCCCAAGTAGCATTCAGGGGAGGGAAGGCCAAACGTGTGCAAAAAGGTTTTAAAATCAGGGGAACCGCCAGGAGCAGAAAAGGTTGTTAATCAACCCTCGGCTTCAGTCTGTGAAGAAGCATTTTGATAACCTTGGAGCAGTTGTGTGCTGTTGGACATTCAGCAGAGGTTTTAATGCAGGGGATTTTAAATGAGTTCTCCAAGTCACAAATATTTGGGAAGTTTGAAAAGAGGTGAGATCATTAATGCTATGTCCACCTAGTGACAAAACAATGAATGAAAATGAGAAAAATCGAATCCACCCATTGTTTGGATGACCTAATGCTCAGCCTCAGGTCTAGAACTGCCCTGCCCCTCCACCACAACCCCACCCCAGGCCTGGATGTCTCTGTGAAATGCCCAAGGCTGAATTCCACAAGATCGCATGAGTTCCATGACAACCCCTCCATTCTAATGGCACTAGGGTCTTATTGAGGGTCCTCAACGAGCAGATTCAAACATCCAATTCAGACCTGACCTTGAGAAGCAGGTTTTCTGTTTGTACTAACCACCGACCATTGACGTTGCAGAATAGCACTACAAGAGTAGGACTGAACCAGAGCTTCCCCCTCTGACCTGATTGCCCACAGTTGGCTAGCATCAGGTAGAGAGTCTAAAGCAATGGCAAAGCTTGCAAACCGAAGGACCAGCTTTCTCCTAGCCCTCGCATAAATGCACCTCTGTGGAGGGCTACATGCTGGGAACCAGGATGGCTTGAGACCACAACAGCTTGCTTGTGCAGGTCTGACCTGCAGTCCTGGGCAGTCGTGAGCAGTGAGTGTACAAGCCTTCCTCTCTGGAATCTTCTAGTCTGACACTGCTTTTCATCAGAGGGCTGGTCTAGTCCCCTCAGCTCCTATCTTTGGCAGGGAACATAGGCAGCCCCAGGTCTGGGTCAAGACTTTGAACGCATCCCACATCCAGAAAGGGTCTGGGGTCACCATTTGCCTTGAGGTACCCCCATGCTAACTGTTCTGCTCAGGGGCCAGTGGGGTCTGTCCCCAAATTCTTCTGCCATTTCCAAATGGGGCCATGCCAGACTCTCGGGGAAAGCTCTCAGCACCTGCGCCACCACCAATACCAGGCATTACAGGGGATTTTTGTTTGTTGAGCTCTTAATTTGAACTATATGAAACTGCCATTTTTTGTAGATCAGACATGGACAAAAATGTCATATGTTCATTCTCATAATAGAAATTATGAGAAAAGTGTAGAGTATGTGGTAGAAAGAGCACAATTATGACAGCCAGACCCAGGTTCAAATCTCAGTTCTGTCACTTTTCTGTCACAGTATATTCAATATATGCAAATTCCTGCTATGTGCCTAGTACTGTTCTAGGACCTGGACACGTAGTGGTTATGAAGACAGACGGGCCTTACTCTTCATGGCACATTCTAATGGAAGCTTATCTTTGGGGGCTACTTCCTAGCTATATGATGTTGGGCCAGTCACCTGGCCTGTCTGAACTTCACCTAAGTATTGTGAAGGTTAAATGAGATAATGCCTGTTAGGCCAGAAATGCATTGATGGCCTTCAATAAGTGATAGTTTCTGTTATTTTACTGTGGCTCACATAGGACTCCTAATAAATATTTATTGGATGAAAGACCCTCGGAATGCATTGTGGGAATCTTCAAGCCCACCCTTAAGAGCCCAAACTGGACAGCCCTGCAGGAGAACGGTGCACCTGGGGCAGGGGCCACTGAAAGGGAAACCCACAGATCGCAGAGTTCACCACTCCGGCCCACCCTGGGACCTGGAAGAGACCAGCTGTGGTCAGCCCCCATTAAATCAGGAAGGCAGTAGGCACAGGAGTTTGGGGAGGTGCAACCTAGTTCATATTTCATTTAAAAAAAATTTTTTTTAAAATTTATTTATATTTTATTTTGGGCTGTGTTGGGTCTTTGTTGCTGCATGCGGGCTTTCTCTAGTTGCAGCGAGCAGGGACTGCTCTTCGTTGCAGTGCACGGGCTACTCAGTGCGATGGCTTCTCTTGCTGCAGAGCACAGGCTTTAAGCGCGCAGGCTACAGTAGTTGTGGTACGTGGGCTCAGTAGTTGTGGCTCACGGGCTCTAGAGCACA
The DNA here is from genome assembly GCF_026419965.1 of Kogia breviceps. Classification (NCBI taxonomy): domain Eukaryota; kingdom Metazoa; phylum Chordata; class Mammalia; order Artiodactyla; family Physeteridae; genus Kogia; species Kogia breviceps. The sequence continues at coordinate 65,472,060 of NC_081310.1, read as the reverse complement.
GGCTCATTAGTTGTGGCACACGGGCTTAGTTGCTCCGTGGCATGTGGGATATTCCCGGACCAGGGCTCAAACCCGTGTCCCCTGCATTGGCAGGTGGATTCTTAACCACTCTGCCACCAGGGAAGTCCCTAGTTCATATTTCTCAGTGTATGTGCAATCGTTTAATCTGAAGAAAATAATTGTCAAATTTATTGATTGAGGCAAAGCAGAGGTTGAGACCTCAAAAGAGACCTGGAGGGCTTCCCTGGTGCCGCAGTGGTTGAGAGTAGGCCTGTCGATTCAGGGGACACGAGTTTGTGCCCCGGTCCGGGAGGATCCCACATGCCGCGGAGAGGCTGGGCCCGTGAGCCATGGCCACTGAGCCTGCGCGTCCGGAGCCTGTGCTCCGTGGCGGGAGAGGCCACAGCAGTGAGAGGCCCGCGTACCGCAAAAAAAAAAAAAAAAAAAGAGACCTGGAAATCACCTGTAGGAACTTCCGGTTTTAGAAATCAAACACAGAGCTCGCTCCGGTTAGTAAGAGAACGTGCAGAATGACCAGTCCTTCCCCTGACAGTCTACCCCACTGAGGCACTGGCATGAATGTAGACATGGAGTTAACAGATTCCTTTTGCAGCTCAAGGGCCTATTTTCCAGGCTCTGTGTGCAAAGAGCCCGTAGGGATATTTCACAGGTCGCCCTGCATACCATTTAAAGCTGCATAAATCATGCCGGACAAGGTATGAGTAAGCGCACAGCTGCTATCTACAGTACAGCTTCTGACGGTACCTTCACTGTCATCATAGTCCTAAGCTCTGTCCAGTTCTCTGTGTCCGTTCATCTCAGGTGATGCACAGGGAGTTAAGACCAACAATTGCACTAACTTCTTTTCATACACGTTTCTGGTGGAAGCTGAGGAGGAATGTGGAGAGCAGTTAAGTTGCTCTGTTTGTGTATGTGATCTCACTGGATTCAAAATATTTCACAATTCAGGTCCTTATTCTTGTATCTTACATTATTGGCTAATTATGGCTTTTACAATAAGGTAGACCCCACAACTACTCAACTCACTCCTTTCCTTCCACCATCACTTAAGGTGGGACCTCTGTGGATTGGCCACGGAGTCAGGCATCGGGTACATCCGGGAACAAGACTGACTAAGTTGTACATCCTATCCATGGGAAATATGGACAATAAGTACATAAACAGTTAACACAGTGTACATACTAGAAATGCAAAAAGAGCCCAGGGTGATATAATCAAGAGTAACTGGTGTTTCACTATTGTTAAAAAAAAAAAAATCCTTTCTCTTTGGCACCAAATTTACTAATCTGTGAGTAAGAGCTGGGTTTTAAATTTTTCTCCTATTTCTATTTTAATGTTTTTTATTGCATAGGTTCCTTCCACTGTAAATAATTTTCAATCTTTGGAGGTAGCTTATAGGTAATCATTGAGTAGTCTCTAATACTTGCTGCATACGTATGTAGTATTGGGCCAGGTGAAAATCCAAGCTTGTCAAGTTCGTTCTGTAATTCAACATCACTCAGACACTTCACATCCACCATGGTGATAAAAGTTTGGTCTCTTTTCTGACAGTGGAATCCTTGAAATAGCAAAACATTAAGTTCCTTAAGACAGACTTACAAATGAGAACTAAAACTTTACCAGTCCACAGAAGTGTTTATGACCCCAGCTCCCCAGTCTTGAAGGCACACAAGCAATAAAGCAAAAATCACCATTTTCTGCCATTTTTCTGTCATAAATCTCTTCTGGATTTAGTGGCCTCAATGCAAATCTTTGGATGGGTGTCACTTTCCCCAGTGTCTTTGGGGTTCAATTATTTCTAACTTTTCTACTCAACCAATGGAAGAAAAATCTTCTGCACAAAATGAACAAATATTTCCATTACTGCTTAGGAACTCTAAGTTAAGACCCAAGCTCTGAGAGGAAGTTAATTAAACATGAAAGAGCTGAGAGAGATTTTTCAGTGAGTTAAATAAAAGTTATTTATCCCTGCCCTCCTTTTGATGAGAGCACAGAGAGTACAGAGCATTCAGTTATTGCAAACAGTAGTCTTTTCACACTTGTAATTTAACTCTGAACATAATGAGATGGTAGTTTTTAATTAACCGCCAGCAGACTTTGTAATTGCTGAATTGGCATTTGAAGAAAGTCAGCTATTCATTCTCTGGCACACAAATTGATTTATATAGATTTAGGCTAGTCTTGATATGGCTTTCCAAATCTGCACAGCCTCAAGTTCAATCAGTTTTATTCTGTTGATCCCTTTATCCCCTAAAAGTGACCCCTCCACCTACTTAACAAGATCCTAAAAAGACAGACGCATTTGTCAAACCTTTTAACAAACCTTTTAATTCAGGAGTTTATTTACTGTACCTCGTTTCTATTATGTTTCCAGTCTTTTTAATATTGCAGTGAAAATGACTGCAAGACAATTACTCAGCATAGGAGGATCTGGACCAATTTTAAGTGATGACTTTGCCTTTATTGTTGGTCAATCAATGTCCGATTAGGAAGAACATTGTATACAAGCTGGAAAAAGCTGCGAATTGTCGTGTATAACAGGGTTGTTCAAGAACACCTAGCTTACCAGTTCTCCACCTTAAAGCTATACTTTGACCAGAGTCACATTCTGACACACAGTAGGTTCTTAGTAAATGTAAGTTTCCTTCTTGTCTATGTGTTTGGGAAGCTGAATTGACACTTTCAGGCCACTAGTAAACAACCTAATGTTATGAAGGAAAAGGACAATGCACCTCAGACTTTTTTTAACTGGAAGCTAGCTTAGGCAGATCCTATGACACTTGTTCCCAAGACCAGCTGTCTGTTGTTTCACCACCTTCCCAAAAATAACCTCCAAAAGAGCCCTCATCAGTTTCAAGTGACACTAGACGATTGCTTAAAGGGAACACACATATGGAAGAAAAATACTCAAATGGAATCCAACTGAATGATTAATCCACTTACCCATTTACATGGTTGTCTAAAGTCTATGCAGTTGGGTTGGTTACTAAAACTGTGTGAGTTTCACCCAAGGGTTTCCATTAGCAACCAATCCCTTTTTGCCTGTTAGGTATTATGGTAATCATAATACTGACAGTGTGACATCAGAAGCCCCATGGCAACAGACTGATGTGAAAGTCAGATGATTAATTTAACCTGAGTTCAAACAGAAGGAGGCACTGGTCGACCTTACAGGCAGACTGCCATGGTAAAATGTCAAGAGACACAGAGAAGTTATCATTATGCACAGGGAGTAAGAAGGAGCTGCTACCAAACCAAATGGTGCCAAGAAACTGGGAAGATAAAGGTGAAATCAAACAGACTCAAGTGACTAGGCCATTATCAAAAGACTTACAGTAGTAGTTGGGTAATTTGGCCATATTACTCTAGGCGACAAGAGAAAGTGGCAGAAACCCATATTAACTTGTTAAGGAACTGCTCATGTAGGAATAAGAATCAGTATAGACTATAGATAAAGAATAATATGTCACAGAATTTTGATGGCTTTGGCCTTTTCAAAGCACTCTCATATCATCTCATTTCATCCTCTGCACACTCCTGCAAGACCTCCAGCACAGATATTATTATCCATATTGCAGAGGCTAGTTTTTGTTGTTGCTTTATTTTGTTTGAGGAAAATCCCTCAGACAATTAGCTTGGGTATGTCAAAAAAGACTGCTAAAACTTTAAAAACAATTATGCAAGACAATATAACTTTGTGAAAATACAATGCTTTCATTAAATACCAGAGATAGGAAGAGATCACTGGAAGGGGTTAAGGGGACAGTGGAGCCAGCCTGGCTAGTGTCAAATCCCAGCTCTGTCTCTTATCGGCTGGGTGACATTGGGTGGGGTAAGTTACTAACCTCACTGTGTCTCCTTTACTTCATCTGTAATGGGGATGAAAACTGTACCTATCTCACAGGGCTGCTATGTTCATTCGCTGAGTTATAATACACATAAAGTGCTTGGCACATAGTAAGTACTATATAGATGTTTTCCGGTGTTCTAATTTTTCATGAGCCCTACCCTCTGAAAAGTTCTACATCCAGTCTCTTTCTTAGGAGGCTCCATCCCACTTACACTTGCCCATGGGAGTCTATCATTTCAACACTTTCCAGATACTAGGAAAGGACTGACCATCTTTGCATGCATAGTCAGGGAGGCTCATTGGGTGATCCCAGGCTGTGGTTCCAAGGGCTATGGCTCTAGAGTTTCTGAACAGAGCATCAGTTTCCAAACAAACATGCAATGCAAACATTTGCCAACATATGAACACTGGATTTACCAAACAAAGACTTTGAAAATTGACACATTTGTCTCAGTCAAAGCAAACAAATGATAGGCTTGGGTTATTAGGATGCACAAGCGTTTTATCCACATTTCCCAGAATTGCTTTCAACAAAAAAGCAGCCAGCAGGTGGGACCGCTTCCATTTAAACAGACTATTGGGATGAAACTGGCATTTCTAAAATATTTTCTTGGTCAGGCCTGTGGGGTTTAAAACCAAGCTAGGTTGACAAAGGATTCAATCAGATGATCTGATTGGGTTGAGCCCCCTATTATTTGCAAACCATTCTATCTGAAGTTATTCTCTTGAGGAACCCACCAGCATATCCATGGTTCTATTCTCGGTGTTATTCTGTTTAAGAATTCCTGTACTCTGCAGTATCCTGAAATATTTGGTTTTGATGTTTACAGCAACCGTTTCCCTTGGTTTTATCTGTGAAGTCCTGGTCATTAGCTTGTTTTTCGTTATCCTCTCCACGGCTGCAAAGATGTTTTATTCCATTTCTCCAGGGAAACAAGTTTTAATTGCCAATCGACTAGGTATTCAACATGATAAGGTATCTAAACCCTGAGAGCTTCCTCCTTTCATTAAAATGTAGATCCAATTTCTTTTCCCTTAATGCCACATGCTGTTATTAAACTGAAATAACGGAAATAGTAAAAGCCAGATGTCACTTCAGTCTCAGGTTTGACATGGGGCACAATTTCCTCTCCTCAAGTTTAATCTGCTGTTATTTACTAACCCCATCTTTTGGAAGAATGAACAATTTAAATGTAAATGCAATTTACATAGGGGAGCAGATAGTAGATTTGCAGTTTCAATTGCCAATAACCATTTGCAAAGGGGGAAATCAACTAAAGCAAAGATCAGCGGCTGTCAGGCTGAAGTCTGCATCACTTGCCAGTCTCCTGCAACTTTCCTCCCGAATCCACCTGCCTCTGAACCTCAGCTAGGCAGGTACAAGGAAATGGAGAACTGAGGCATTTCCCCAGATATTTCAAGCTGTACTTACTATTGACTAGGGGAGAAAGAAGGAAGTTTGAGTTTCAGTGAGCTAATCCAGTTGGCATCATTCTTGAAACCATTAACTGACAACTTTATTTCAACAAATATTTATTGATCATCTCCTATGGGACAGACTTTATGCTTGGCCTAAGTTAGGGGAGAAAGAAGAGAATACAAAGATACAAAAGCTACGGTCCTTCTTTTAAGGAGCTCATTTCCTTAAAGAGAAAAGAAAGCAAATAACTACAAGAAAATAAGATAAGTTGTTAACAGAGTGCTCCAGGAGCCCAGAATTGGAAGGTTCTAAGGGTTGAAAGTTTCGTTTGGGCTTAGACTTCTAGAATGAACAGTAGTTTGCCCTGTAACAAAGGGGCTGGGGACAGTCATTCTAGGATGTGATGAGCGAGAGAGAAATCAACCAGGTGGACAGGTCTGGCCACTTTATGAAGAGTTCCATGGGCCAGGTTAAGGACTTATTCATCTCTAGGCACATTTGGAAGTTTGTGAGTGGCACATGGCATGACCAAATTTATGTTTGACACTAGGTAGAGGACGATGTGTTTATGCATTTGATACAATTTCAGTTTGATTCTGAGTGGAGAATGAGTTGGTATGGCAGAGTCTGGAGGCTACTTGGGGGAGTTATTGCAATAGTCCAGAAAAGAGTTGACTCAGACCTGGACCAGGCCAGTCTGTGGGAGGACAAGAGAGGAAGACACATGATTCGTGAACGATTTAGGAGCTGGAACAGACCAGACAGGATGTCTGACTGGAGGTTTCCTCTTTGCCTCACTTGCACAGGCACCACCTCAGTCTAAATCTTTTGTCTCAGCCATGAGCCCACTTCACAAGGAACTATCTGGAGTTTAGTCTACACAGCACTGACACTTAAAAAATTATTCTGTGCTCATGTAGTCAGCCCTTGATTCTCCACACTACTTTAAGGCGGCAGCAATGCAGATAATCCATAGCTCCCTTCTATTTGGCCTTGGAAATTATTACACTTTTAAGAGCAAATTTGCCTTCCTAATTAATCTTTCTTAGGCTAATATTAAAATTAACTAATATTCTCAGAGCCTGTGACAGTCGGGCAGGGGAAGAGGGGAGCAGGGGAGGGGAGGGCAGTGTGGCTCAGCTCAGTCTCAGGCTAAGCAGCAGGAGAAAGCCACGCCACACTAAGATCCCGCGTGGATCATCCACAGAGGCCACAAGCTGGGCCTGGCTCATTGAGAGGTGGCGGTGTAACTAGAGAGTCAGATCCCTTGGGAGTTCAGTTACTGAGCACCTACTACACACCCGGCACCCTGCTAAGACTGAAGATGAGCAGTTGGATAAAGCAGAGTGTCTGCTTTCAAGGAGCTGCCTGTTTAATGGGGACAAAAGAGGAGTGAAGGGATTGTTTAATCAAATGCAGTGAGGGCTCTGGCAGAAGCATCTTCTCAAGAGAATAAGGCATGAACAAGGTTAATGGAAAAAAAAACAACCAAATTTGTGTGAAACAAAGAGAAGAAAGTCGCTTAATTGCCATTTTATAAACACGACAGCAAATATGCTTTCAATAAGATTAAGTGCATACAGTTTCTTCTTTCAGCACCCAAATTAGTAAATGCTGCTTATGTGAAGTACAATAAGACATGATCTTCCCTAGTGGTTTTCAAGCTATGATACTCCAGCCCCAAGATTTCCTCTAACCTGCCATGGAGGGGTGGGGGGCACAGGACAGCCCCACTCCAGGGCAGCCAGAACTACTCCACCCCTGCCAGCTTTACATATTGGGCTCCTATGAGGATTGCCTTCAAAGGCAGAATTTCACTGCTACTCAAAGTTAGGAAGCTACCCGTCTACCCTGTTCTCTGTGCTGCTTCTTAAAACCAAAATGGTCTATCTTCTAGTCCTGTTATGAAGACAAACCATCCCTTAGATGCTGACAAATTATTATCTTGAGGGCTCCCTTTCTGGTATCCTATAGGTCCTGTACAGGGAGATTTATTGTGCATAACCCAAGTGCAAGAAACTTTGGATAATCTGTGGACAATAGAAAGACATCTAAAATGTGGTTTTTGTTCTCAAAGGGATTACTTTCTAAATAGAGAAACAAACAAAAAACATGTAAGATAAAAGGTAAGAAGTCGGGCTTCCCTGGTGGCGCAGTGGTTGAGAGTCCGCCTGCCGATGCAGGGGACACGGGTTCGTGCCCCGGTCTGGGAAGATCCCACATGCTGCAGAGCGGCTGGGCCCGTGAGCCATGGCCGCTGAGCCTGTGCGTCCGGAGCCTGTGCTCCGCAACGGGAGAGGCCACAACAGTGAGAGGCCCACATACCCCCCAAAAAAACAAAACAAAACAAAACAACACGCCCCCAAAAAAGTTAAGAAGTCAAAGTTCATAATCAGATACCAACACAGTACCCATAAACGCTGTAGAAGTTCAGAAGCAGAGAAAAAAAATCACCCTGGGTTAGGGGTGGGAGGTGTTCAGGGAGAGCTTCCTGGAGGAGGTGGAACTCGGAGTGGGACATACTGAACACGTAAAGTCTGGATACGCAGAAGTAGGAGGATGGGCATTACAGGCAAGGACAGACACATCATGAACAAAGACCTGGAGTAGTGATGGGGATGAGAGCAGTCTAGCTTCAGCAAAGGATTTGCTTTACATAAGTGGATGGTCACGCTTGGACCAGATGAGGCCTAGGATTTCCTACGAGGGTGTAGGGCCTCAGGTCCCTTATGCCTCCAGGATCCTCCCATTCTGGGGCCCTCCGATGCCAATGATGGGTTGCCCCTAGAGGCCTCTGACAGGGTGCTCAGTGATGACAGCAGGGACATCAAGAGGACTAATCTGACAGTGCAGGGCAAGAGAGGCCAGTAGGGAGGGAGGCGTGGGGGTCCTTCACCCTAGTCTCCCCATGGAATGATAATTAACAGTAGTAGAGGGAATTCAGGGAGGCTGTGGACTGCCAGAGTCTCAACCAGGAGCTCAGGACCCTCCAGAGGACCTCAGAGGCAAATGCAGAGTGGTTAGGAGAAGACTCTGGGGCCAGACTGCCTCTGTCTCTATCCTGGACCTGCCACTTACTATAAGCTCTGTTACCCTGGGCCTTGGCTTTCACATCTGTGAAATGGAAATATAGTAATAGTATATTCTTCATAGAATGACTGGGGACTGAGTTAATGCACCTCAAGTGCTTAATACACTATTTTCAGTAGTGCCCATAGTAAGGACTCAAAAGTGTGGGCTGTGGGTAAAACCCCATTATTCTGCCGGGGCACCAGTGTCCTATCCCAGGGTTCTTGGTGGGGCGGGACACAGGTGGGATAGGGCATCTCTCAACCTCATTTAGTATCATAGCCTACCTTTGGGAAGCTGAAAGTATATAGCTTGTCCTCCTATAAAGACCAGTCAGGGATCTGCTTTTCCTCTAAGGACATTTGAGAGAGAGAGAATACACTGGAGGAAATGGGCTCACACTGCAGGAGGAGAACAACCCACAAAAGAATAGCCAAATTTAATAAAAGACAAGACAAACCAAGATGGAGAGGGCATGGTGGGACATCCATTCCTGCCCTTAAAACCAAGGAGAAGCGAATTCCCATAGCTTAAAGGAGAGTCTGTGCCAGCAAGACAGGCACAGAAAGATAATCAAGGTAGAAGCAAAAGAAGAAAGAACAAGCAGGAGCATAAAATGGAACCAAGAACGAGGTTAAGACAGATGGAAACCCCAATGGCCTAAATATACATTTACTGTCCTTGAAGGAGGAGCTCCAAGCTGACCCAGCTTTCCAGCAGCCACATGCACACAAATCTACAATTCTATACTCATAAAATGAAAACAAAACTACTGTTCCAGAGAATTCTAACTGTTCCTGGTGCTAAGAAGTGTGGATGGGGACTTCCTTGGCGGTCCAGTGGTTAAGACTCCGCGCCTCCACTGCAGGGGGCGCGGGTTCGATCCCTGGTCGGGGAACAAGTATCCCACATGCCATGGGGCATGGCCAAAAAAAAAGAAGTGTGGATGTTTCACGGGGGTCCTCTCAGTGTGCAAAGCAATGGGGTGACCGGCAAAGGGTGAGGCTGGAAGACTCAGGGGCTGGTGAGTGAAGGGCATGGGAAGAAGCAGCTCCAAGGCTTTACCCTGAGGACAGTGGAAGCCACTGAAGGTTTTATGATGGTTTTTTGCTTCCACAGTTTTCAAATTCAATTTATTTTAAACGGTTTCCAGCAGAAATAAATTACAAGCAAGTAGAGTGAAAGTATAATGAAATCCACACATACCCTTCACTCTGCTTCAACAGTTGACAACATTTTGCCTATTACCGAAGGGGCTTTGAGCAGCCGAGTGGCATGAGGACATCTGTTTGAGGAAGATGCCTCTAGATGCTATGGAGAGAATGACAGGAGTGGCGCAGGGACAGGGTACCATTAGGTTGTGGCAACCCATTCATTCATTTACTCATTCATTCCTTCAACGAATATTTCCTGAGTCCCACCACGTGCCTGGCACAGCTCTTGGTGCTGTGGATTGAAAGGGTAAATGAAGCAGAAGGGGGTCCTGCCTTGCTAGAGCTTATGCCTCTGAAAGCATACAAACAAGCAAATGAAGTGAACAAGAGAATTTCAGAGTGTGATAATGAGACTGACATGGGACAGAGAAGGACTTGGGAGGGAGGGGTCTAAGTTTTAGAATGGGTGGTCAGGGAGGGTCATCTGTACCTGGAACAGCAAGAAAGTCAGGGTGGCTGGAGCAGCATCAGGGAGAGGGTGGTAGAGATGAGACCGGAGGGCAAGGTGAGAAAGGATGACGGCTTGGACTAAGGTGGTGGCCGTGGAGACGGAAGTAAGTAGATTTGAGGGAGATTTAGGAGGGAGAGCCAACAGGATGTGGTGATGGATCGAACGTGGGGTGGAGAGTGGGAGGTGTCAAGACGACTCTCTGGCTTGAATTGAGGGATGATTTCTGGCTCGAATATCTAGGTGGTCCAGGGTGCTGTTCACTGAGTCAGGGAAGAGGAGTAATGGGAAGAGACCAGGCCCCCAGATGGCCCCCTCACAGCCTTTCAAAATGAGGGCCTGGCAAAGTGAAGCCACTTCTACCACCAGCCCCAGTCAAGAAACCAACTAGCTGTGTAACTTTTGGATGAGACAGTTCCTCAGGCAATTCTGAATGATCATCACCTCCACCCCTAACCCTCCAAAGCAGGACCAACCCACTCTTCACCTCCAACACACAGACAAGTACAGAAGGACGCTTGTGAGTCCAGCTTAACTTGCTTGGCCAGTAAAGGAGACGAAGGAGATGCCACAGCAATAATATAACACAGCCGCACGGGAAGGGGGAGCACTGAGCCCACCCAGTGAAATATGGTATCCGTGGTGATGTTTTTTATCACTATAGCAGGGGTCCTCTGAAGCCATGTCAGTGTCTCATGCCATTTTGAGGCTTGGCCCTATTTCAATGTCCCGTCTCAGGAGGATATTAGGGCTGAGGTTTAAAGGGAGCAATATACAGGTCTGCCTAGAGGGAAGTCTGGAATTAGAACAGTGTTACACCCTCACCCTGTGACTTTGCATGGTGCATGGATTTACTAGAAGGGACATAAAAAGTGGCCTGTGAAGACAGCTGGGTGGGAGAGGGGAAGACCCTAAAATGCAATCTGGACAGGAGACCACAGGGGCTAGGACAGGTGTCTGTTTCTGGAAATGACTCCTCCACTCTCTTCTGCCTGATTTTTAGCTATTATCTATCCTTGCCGCCCTTGCCCTAGAAGGGCATTTATCCCAGCTGTCCCTAGGGGGAGGGGGCCGGCTGGGACGGGCATTCGGGGTCATTGTCTGGGAAAGAATCCTGGACAGCAGGAGGCCGCTGCTCTCACTCCTCACCCCGTCATCTGTCACCCAGCGAGGGCAGCCGGCCGCCAGGCTGCAGATTTGCCTAATGAAGACAGAGAGGTGGCTCTGGCTGTGTGCAGGTGTCGCTTCCCCATTAACAGAGGTGACATTCCGAAACAGTACTCATTACAGAGCAGACATTGGACGGGGCTGGGACACATACTGATGGCAGCAGAGCCAGCCAGCGTCTGTCTCAAATCCTACTGCCGCTGAGAGAGCGAGCGACAGCCAGAAAGAAGCGTCACAAGCGTCAAACCCACAGGCTCTTCACTTTGCAGAGAAAAATGAATTCTTGCCATCCCTGACATTTAAGGCTAAGTCATTCTCTCCACTGCTTGCAGACCCAGGGGGCCTTAGCTTCAGGCCCACCCAAACGTTGACCAGCTCCTGATGAATGCCCCAGCCCCTTCTTTCCTGGGAAGGGCTCTGGTATGGCTGTGTGTGGATGGGGGAACTGGTCCTCAAAATGAGACCTAGATCCGGAGCCCATGAGGTCTTGCTTTAGAGTTGGAATGGGCCTAAGGTGTAGCTAGGAGAGCTGATGCTAGGCTAGGGAGAAGAACTTCCAGGCTGAGGTTATCAGGGACTGGGGAGGGGTGGACAAGCAAAGCCGTGGAATCTCCTTCCCACTGAACCCTAAGAACAGGACAGATCTCCATCTTGGCTACGATAGGATGCGCGGTTTCCCTTAAGACTGGGGGAGCCTTCCCATCAGCTCCGGAGAGGCAGGAATGGCAGATTTGGGTTTCCGCGCCTACCAAAGCTCTGTGCAAAGTGGCGAAAGGAAGAGGCCGCACCCACGCACGCACCGCCTCATGTACAAGCATCGCCAGGGAGCCCCAGCACCCCGGAGCCGCTCTGCGCGCGCGCACTAGGCCCGCCGCGCCCGCCGCCCCCGCTCCCCAGCAGGGCGCCCCCGCCCCCGCCCTGCTTGATTTTAAACCCGCAGCAGACGGAACTCAACTTAAAATAACTATTTTGACAGTTCAGATGTAAATATGTGAGCGATGCGTGGGGCTGTTTTTCCTTCACACTTCCCTGCACCCCTCGCTCCCTACGGCAGCCCAAACTCTGCTGACGCGGAAATGATGGGAGAGCGCCGCCTGCAGGGTGCTCCCCAAAATGTGGCCAGGGAAGTGACTCGTCCTAGACCGCTCAGCCCTGGGGGGATGGACGGGGAGAATCAGAAGTTAGAGGAAACCCTGCTGACTTTCACCACACCATACTACTGTGCTAGAGTCAGTACAATACGTGAGATATGCAAAATCTCCTGCCACTTTTAATTCTTTCAACTAACCCCCTCCGTTAACTCATTGAACTCCTGCTTTGTGCCAGGCACTGAGCTAAGTAAGCATTTTAGCACATGCTGTCTTATTTGATCCTCAAAAAAAAAATGGGGCGAACATTATTATCTGTATTTTACATATGGAAAACAGAGGTTTGGGGAGACTGAGTTCCCTAGGTTGCCATAGCTAGAGAAGAGCACTGAGATCAGAACCCATGTCTTGTGTCTTCCCCACCATAGCCAGTTGAGAGGAAGAAAGGTGGAGGTAGAGATCCACCCATTCTATAAGGAGGGAAACCAGAGTTTAGACAGATGAAGTCACACGTCTTTCTGGCCACTAACAAGCATCTTAGCTGGAGCAGATCCAGGACACAAACACAGCATCTTTAGGACAGCCAGCCCATGCCTCTCTCCCCAGTCTGGACCCGGGCAGTGTGCTGGGACATGATGGGACATCCTTTGGAAGGAGGGTAGGAGAAAAGGTACTTGGAGAAAGAAAAGAGGAGGAAGGGAAAAGGAGGGAGGAGGTCTAGAGAGTGAAGGAGCTTAAGTAGGCATAGACTGCATAGCCTGGCCAGGCAGAGCTGTAAAGTAGGGGAAGTTCATTGTCAGAGCTCCCAGCTACCCCTTTCTCTGCCCCCTTTCCCCAACCAGGTGCCCTCTCCTCCCACCAACCCATGCCGCCCTGAGGCCAGATGCCCACTGATACTCTCATGCTTTTCTCCCATCCTAATGAGACCTGCTCTGGGAGGGAATCCAGTGTATTCTTCGATGCTGTGGGCAAATGCCTGATAACTGTCCAGTGTTCAACATCCTCCTGGATGACAAGCCCCAAGGAATCAAACCCTGAAGTAAAAGAAAGGAAGCACTACTGAAATGTCAGGCTCCTGGAGAGGAAAGGAATTTGGGAGCAATAGGGCCCACCTGCGACAGGAGAACAGGAGAGACTACGTATAGCACCTGTTTGCAAGGTGACTTCTGGCTTTGCATGTGCATACAGCTATGGGTAAATGTCGTAAACGTTAGCAAAGTGGAGAGAGGGGTCCTGGGATCTGTGCTTTGAACACGCCTTCTGGTCCATCCTTCAAGCCTCAGCTCAAATTCCACCTCCACTGTGAAACCTTCCCTGATCATTCCCCACTTTCCAAACACTTTGCTTGTACTCTACATCTTGCACGTTGCATCCTTCAAGCCTTTGCATGTTGCTTCTTATTAAATTGTGAGTTCCTCAAAGGGCAGGGCAATGTCTGATTTCCCTGTGTTTCTCCTACAGCTCTTCCCAGAGGGCTTTGCACAGTCGGGACTCAATATTGATGGGACGGATTGAATTGACAGGAGTGCACAGCACACATTTCCCCACACAAGGGGTAAGGACTGGGATACTGACAGCAGAAGGGCCAGGGGCAGGCACCCCAGCTGACTCCTGGAGACTGAAAGGTGTGGAGCACTTATTTGTCCCAGACCATCAGCGACCACTATTGAGTGCTCATGTACTAGCATTGTGGTCGCTGCACCACGAGAAGGGGCAGCCCCTCCCGGGAGCAGTCAATCCACCCTCTAAACTATAGAGCAGCACGTGACACTTCAGCCTCATCCTGCCCCAGCTATTCCATGCCTTACAGGATGCTGGCTTTGGGGTTAAACCTGATGGCTCTAGCTCTCTGGCCTCCTCAGAGCCTCTTGCTTCAGTGATAATTTGGAATTGCTGGGCCTCCAGTCAAAGTGGAGTTATGATATAATAATTCTTTTAAAAGATAGTTTTATTGATATATAATTCACATACTGTATGATATAATCATTCTTGTTCCTAATATTATGCCATCTTACAGCATCTGTCTCTCCTTCTAAGTCTGAAAATTCCCATTTGTTACATCACTAGTCTTGAGAAGTACAACTAAAGGTCTTTATTCTCCTGTAAAAAATAAAAGTACCTTTATATCTGTGTGATCATATTGTAGTCCTAAACCACCTTCCCTGTTCTCTACCTCATCTCCTCCAGCCAGCTTTATCCCACTATTTCTCTGAGGTGCCAAGAGGCAGGAGGCCGGCCTTCCCCCAGTTTCTAGATAGCACAAGTGAGGCTCACAGCCCCAGGGCTCAGTATATCTCCTGAAGCCACCTCCTAGGCCCCATCACCTCACTTTATGTTCACGCTCTTCTCCCTCCCAATCTCCCTTCTCCGCAACAGAGTTGGTGGAAATAAATGTTTAGCTTCTGCTGCTGCCGTGTATCACAGTGCAAAATAAACACTAGGGTAGATGCCCCATCTACTCTGACAACATAATTCATTTACTGCAAAGGGATATAATAAAGTCTGTTTATTACAGCAATTAACAGAGCAGCATTTGCCGGCATGCTTTTCAGAGGCAACCAGAAAGGCGCTTACTCCAGATGCATAGATTTTGGAAACCATGCATCTTGAGCCAAAATGAAACCAATTAGAGGCTTGGTGAATGGGTCCCAGCCCTCCTAGAAAAATTAGCCATCCAGGAGTCAGTTCACCTCAATGCAGGAGCCCGACACAATATGATTGTACTTTACTGGGTTAAGACCTGGACCTGTCTCCAGGGTCATGGTCTTAAGGACATGCATGAAATGCTCCCTCCGAACCCAACCACCCCAGCTGTTGGGCTCAAATCTCACTGACCATCAAAGCATATAGGTGGGGAAGGTTAGCACCATTGGCTCTCAGGGGTACCTTGCCACTGAGATGGGTGGTGCGTAGGGAGAGGACCAGAGGCTGGGCCAGGGAGAGAGGCTAAGAAATCCTTTCATTAAACCCTGCCTTCAAGAGCATCATCAAAGTTTAAGACCTCAAGCCTCTGGAAAGAAACGGCTGTTGGGGGGGTGGGGCGAGGGAAGGAGAGAAACCCATGACTCTGCTCTCCGGCCTGGAGAATATATGCTAACTGGCTTTGGGCATAAAAACTGGACAAAGGCATGAAGGAAGCCCAATTGCCCCAGTTCTCTGGTGGAGGGGCAAAGGAAAGGGAGGTACCAGTTTAGGTTCCCTAGTGATGTTAAGTATATCTGATTACTAATAAACCAAACTTAGCCCACCAGCCCCATTCAAGGGGCCAGGGGTTGGCTTGTACCAACAGGACATTCTTCAGAACCAGCTCTGGTTTCCCCAAGAAGGGCAGCAGCCCCAGTGTCATAGCTTTGTGGGAAAAACTCATTGCAAGCAGCAGCTCTTCCTTTTTTCTCTGGAGCAGACTCTCAGGAAGACGATGGGGAGTTTTGATCTCCTTAAAAACATAAAACTGAGCACCCAAGCCACTAGAAAACCAAAGGCTCAAAAGTGCAGAGGCAAACCGCTGTCAGACAGTTCCCCTGGTTGAGGGGTGACCCAGTGGGTTCCTGTTTCCTCCATTACTCTTTTTCCCTCTCAGGCCTCTGGGAGAAGGTACTGCTTTGAAGGATGAGGGCAGAAGCCAGCCTGGCCTCTCCGGAACAGAGAAAGTCAGACCTTTGAGCATCATGAACAATGGGATAAAAATAGCAGTGTTGCCATGGCAACGAAGGCTGGGAGAGTCCTGAGGATCTCTGGGTCCTGCCATCTTCCCCTTCAGCCTTCCTCCCGCCTCTCGCCTCTCAGATGGAACACAGGAATAAGCTGAGGGAGAAGGAAAGGCTGCCCAAGCGGAGGGAGACAGACCAGTAACCCACTAGGAAACGCTTAAACTCCAAAGCCTGAGGCTTCTGCCAGAGCCTGGGCTGCCAAGTCTTGGGGCTCCTGGGTTTTAGAATTTCTTCCTCGGTATAACAAGTTCATCCAGGGATGTCCAGGGTACCCCCCACACTTCACCCTCCTGGTGGATGGTCCTGACATCCTGGGCTCCCCTGTGAACAGCCAAGGTCGCTGTTTAGTCTTCATGGTCTGTGGTTCTGATCCCAGATAGGACTGGCCACAACAGCTGAGCACAGTGCGCAGTGACTTGGGAGTATGGCCTGAGGGATAGAGGATTAACTCCCATGTTCCTCCATTGTTCACAACTTGGCCTTAGGGAGCTGTTTGTATTGGGAACAGGGTTACAGCAGGGACAGCTATCTCTTGCTCTTGCTTTTGTGTCCGAGGGATGGAGCATTCACTCTTTGGGAACAGATTCTGGTTCTTGGTTCTCGTGGTGACAGCCCCATCACCTGCTGGACACAGCAGCCACCTTCAGGGTGAACACCACGCTTTCTGGGCCAGCATGCAAGGAGCCCACCAAACACAGCAGCCTGAGATTTTCTTCTCTGGTGCAAGTGCATCTTCATGGTTGTGGAAGACACTTGTGTCTGTCTCCAAAAGTTCAAGCCACACCTGGGCACATCTGATCCAATGTACCCTTGCAATGTATGCCTTCCTGTGAGGTAGGGAGGAAATGGGTCTTGTTGCCACCTTTTATAGAGGCTGGGAGAGAGGAAGCAAGTTGCCACGGTCAGGAGTCAGTCATGGCGGAGCTCTGGGAGACGGGCGGGGGGCTACAGCTCTCTATCCAAAGATGGTCATCAGCCCATCCCACCGCCGCTGGCACATCCCAGACCACTGGGCAAAATGCACAATCAGTCTGTAGACAGCAGATTGCAGCCTGAGGCACTTCCCCTTGCAGAAGGCAAGGTAATAAGGTGGGGTGGGTCAGTCAGCTTGGAGATGGGCTCACCAGCAGCTGTGCAAAGGGTTACATAAACTGGGGCAGGGAGTGGGTCCTTGAGTTCCATCTGCAAGGTGTGTGTGTGTGTGTGTGTGTGTGTGTGTGTGTGTAAGAGAGACCGTGCACAAAAGTGGCACTTGGCATGGCCCCAACAGGGCCTGGAATTGGAGTCCTGGCTACAAGAAGGAGAGACAGAACTTCAGGGCATCCTGGTTCCCTGAGCAGGGAGTGCTGGGTAGGATTCTAGCAGGAGAATCTCTGGGTGCCTTGGCTTTCCTTCTCACTCCTCCCACCCTTTCTTGGATCTACCATATCTCTCCCATCCACCCTCCCCGCACATTTGCTGCATGCACAAATCACACCAGCTGGGGCACAGGAAACCTGCAACCCCTCTGGTTCCATAGCCTTGAGCCCCACTGAGGTTCAACTTCTCAGACCCACAGAGCCCTGGACTCTGGAGGGGACTTAGAGGACATTAGTGCAGTCCCTTCTTTATAGTTGAGGAAACTGAATCCCAGAAATAGGATATAATTAGCCTAAGGTTATGCCATCATCAGTGACGAAGCAGGGCTAGAACCCAGGAGAGCTGGTTCCCAGCTCAATGCTCTTTCCATCCCACTGTGCTACTTCGTGCATATTTCGGTTAGTTAAATTATTGCTGTTTTTTTTTTTTTCCAAAAATAACAATCTCCCTATATATTCCCATTGACCCATATGCTACATGCAAAAAACCCTTCTCTGGGAATGGAGAAGGAAATGACATTCTAATAAAAAAAGACCTGAGACAAGAAGCTCCTTGGGATCCCTCCGGCCAGGGTCCCAGACAACACTCAAGTCATAAGAGCCTCAAGCACCCTTCACATCTCTTTATCCCGTCACACAACAGCCCACATAACTAGAGGGGAAATGAACCGGCGGAGTTCTCCCTTTCATAGATGGGAAAACTAAGCCGTCTCACCTGTCTGCAGGAGGACTCAGTGCCACGCAGCAAGACCGGGAGGCCCGACCCCTCCTCAGAATCGTCTACTCATGCTGCCACCTGCCTCACCCCTGGAGCTCCTGGTCCCCACCTCAAGGCAGGGTCTGGGAGAGAACATTGGAGTGGAGGGAACTAGAAACAGGGAGGACAAAACAGTCCAACCTGACCTCTGGGAAGGGGTGAGTTTCAGGGCAGGAAACAAGGCAGCCAGACGCCACTCCCAGCCCCTAAAAGGAACGGGAGGAAGAAAAGCCTGGGCTACAAGTCAGGTGCTTGGGGCACATGGTCTGTGGATGCGGGGGCTGCGTCTGCCTTTTTGGGTTAAACTTCTCCCCTGGGCTCCCCTTCGAGATGCTGAGAGGGGCCAAGTCCCCATTTCCTTGAGAAGGAAACTGAGGGACGATAGATTGTGGGGTGAGTTGGCTAGAAGCTGCTGCCGCCTCCTACTCAGCTGCAGTGTTGGCCTCAACCTTAGCCCTAGATGAAAAAGGGGCCACAGCTTGGAGGCCAAGGGCAGCTGTCTGCAGGTACAGCTGGGCCTTGACCTTGGGACCTCTTCATGTTCCCATAGCAGGGGCTCAAGATATCCAGTATCCCTCCGGAGCCAATGGAGGTCCCCTGGGGGAAGCAGCTCTCTGAACTGGCTCACTGCCAACCCCCTGCAGCTGAAATCCCTGCCAAGCCTGAGAGCACAGGCGAAAGCTCACATTCGCCACCCCTCCCGTATGTTTCCCACTCTCCTGACCTTTCCTCCAGGTGAGCCCATGTGGTCAGGACAGAACACCCAACACCTCTGTCTCCAGGGATACAATTTCATCCTCCACCACAGAAGTGACTTCGCTGGGGCTGCAGCCTCGCAGGCAACTGCTAGAGACGTACCTGGCCCCCAGGTGGGCTCTCCCGCCTACCAGGGGACCCTTGAAAGAGTTTCTGCCCATCTCTTTGCCTCACCGGAGCCCCTACTGTCCAAGAGGCTGAAGAACCAGGGGGTTTTTCTTCTGTCCCTTGTGACCCCACTGGCCTTTATTGCTCCTTCCTCGAGGGAAGGACTTCTGTTTATAATTCTTTGGATATAAAAGGAAATAACAGATTGCAGAAGGATGGGGCTGGGCAGTAAGGGCAAAGGAGGGGGTTGGAGGATGGGAGGAGAGAAATCTTAAGCTGTGCTCTAGCTTTGCAAAGAGGACCTGGATACCACCAAATCCGCCAAAAGCCCAGGAAATGCCCCTGAGTGTGGGGCTTGAGGGAGACAGGCAAAGGCTGCCAGGATAGAATGTGCCCTTGCTTCTGGATGAAACAGTGGAGGAGGTGTCCTGTCCTCCCTAACTACCCAGAGAGGTCCACATTCCAAGGAGAAGGGTACACAGCCCCTCCTGTCCTGGGGCCCTGACCTCCTCTACCCAGGTCACTTGTTATGTTTCAGAAAGGTTATTCTGTCCCTGGATGCCAGAGGGGATGTGACTTTGTTCCTGGGCTGAATTGTTCCTGTGATGAAGTAGAGGGCAGACTTGCTAAAGCTACAGAATCTGACTAAAGTGTCTCTGCCACTGGCGTTGCTGCGTGACCTGAGAGGTCCAGGCACAGTGACAGAAGGCCGAGTTTCATCAAAATGGGAGGCAAGGAAGGAAGCGAAGGAAGGAAATGGTTTTTAGTTTGCTTCCTACCTCCTGGAAATAGGCTGGGAGTGGGGACAGATTCTGACCCTGAAGGTTGCTGGAGGTAAGGAGATTAGGGGACAAGTCAAGGAAAGTCTTAGAGGGCCCCCTCCTCCCAGAGTGTCCCCTAAAGGCACCACATGCCAGCATTTCCCCCTCTATGGCTTCTGAGAAGAGAAGGAAGGGGCAGGTGAGTGAGGCAAGGAGATGGGAGAACAAAGGGAGGGCTCGGTGTAGTCCAGGAAAGGGATCCCCCGGTCTGGCCCCGGAAGGCAGTTCCTGAAGAGGGGAGTCAGGGCCTGGGAAAGAGGCCGCCCACATCTGAGCTGCTGCCCAGGAGACATAGTGCAGATGAGTGGGCAGAGAGGCCAGGCTGGAGGGAAGGCTGCTTTCTGGAGTGTGGGAGAGAACAGTGCAGAGGAGACACAGAGCCTGCTGTGAGCTGGGGCAAGGCGAGGACAGGCGTCTGCCCGGCCTCTCACTGTCCCTGCACAGCCGCACTACTCACAGCCAGGTGGCCTCTCTCTCAGGCCTGGCCCAAAGGGACGCTGGGAGGGGACAGACGGTAGAGGGCTCATCCCCCGGCCACATTCCTGTGGACTCGGCTCTGGGCTCTGTGGAGGCTCCTGCCTCAGATCCTGGCATCCCAGGAGAGACTCCGTCCGTCCTGGGCTTAGAGCGGGTAAGTCTCACGCGTCTACCTGCCTGAGGCCTCTCTTACAGTCAAGGCTGCTGGGAGTTTCTCTGGCAGAGCAGCCAGTTTCCCATTTAGCAACAGCTCCCCTGGCCCAAGGCAGCATGTCCCTCATGGGAATGGTTACCCTGAGCAGAGTCCCAGAGCCCTCGGGACCTCAGGACAGGAAGAAGCTCCGTTCCTGGGGCCTCCCTGGGGCTTCTCAGTCTCTGGAAGGCACATGGCAGGTCCTGGGCTTCCCCTGGTGTGACTGGGGCCTCTCTCCAGGGAGGTCTCAGGATTGGAAACCAGGGGCAGGAGGAGGCCAGGGCACACAGGAGGCTGATGCTCGCAGGTTAGATGGGGTCAGGTGGTCGGGTCGCCTGAGAAGAGCCCTGGCCAGATGGAAACTTCCTGCTCCAAGCCTCAGACAGAAGCAGGCGCCTCGGGCCTAGGACCTGCTGGGGGCTGAAGAAGGGGCCCTGGTTCCGCTCACACCGCCGTTTCCCGCTCTCTGTGAACTTCCTCCTTCTTCCTCTTCATCTTGCAGAAACCGTGGAGGCCACAGAAGCAAGCAAAAGTGAACTGGGGCATGCCCTGGGCCAGGCTGGGGGCTGCTCACCAGAGAAGATCTGCAGGGAAAGGCAGAGGAGGAAGAGAGGACAGGAGAAAGGCAGGAGAGAGAAGCAAGCCGGGGTTAACATCCTGGAGCCCTCCTGAGGCTGCCCAGGCCGCGCTAGACCTCTCACACCGGGCGCACCACCAAACAAAGGCCTCTTTGAAACCTCAGTGTTTCCCAGTCTCGGTGGAGTTGATGTCATTCCTCAAATTGGAGCCTGGCTGAGTCCAGGGTAGGGAAGAGAAGGCCCTGGCTGCAGCCACCTTTGTCCCCCTCCGCCCCTCTGCCTCCCCTCGTCACCATACACCTATGCTTGGGAGCAGGAAGCAAGTCAGCTCAAAAATAAGCTCTGTCTGGTGCCACCTTGCACAGGATAGAGGTGGGGGGCTCCCACTGGATCCTTTAGATCACACAGTCCGATAATACAAGTGTGGGACTTTGGGGACCTTGAAGGAAGTCCCTCATCCAGCACAGCCTCTACCCTGACACCTGGCACTGAGTCTCAGATTCCTCCCTTCCCTAACAGCCCCAATTTGTCTGAAATCCTTAGGGAAATCTATAGGGAACATAAGGCACTTCCTTTGACCACTCCGGGCAATACAAATCCCCATCCTCCTCAGTAGAGAACAGACAGCACAGAGTTCTTTTAGCCAACAGGCTATTTTATTGAGCACCTATGCTGGGCAAAGGGGTTGGGAGGTAAGAATATAAGGGTAAGGGTATATGCTTTCTTCCCTGGCACAGAAGTCAGTCTGAGGTAGGGGCTGCGGCTGGATTTACCCCAGCTGGGCATGTTGTCCCCCACCTCTGGCTGACACGACCCTCATCACAGGGAGCAGGGGCCCCTCTGGTATCTGCGGCATGGGAGGGGGCTTCAGAAGACCAGCTCTCGGTCTGGGAAAGTATCCCTTTCTCCAAACACTCACTGAGGTCTCCTTGGCCTCAGCCATCCGCAGATGCCTCCAGCTTACTTCTCTGCACTTCCTCTGCCCTTGGGCCTGCGCTGGAGGGAGCAGAAATACATTTAAGTCAGCTCCAGCAGGGCAGCCGGGACAAAAGAATGCACGCTGCATTGAGGTCACGCCTGCATCCTGGGCCTGGTTTGATCACTTGTCTCTCTGGGAAGAACACACCAGGGACAGCCCAGATGCTGAGAGGAAGGGGTTTGGAATAAGGAAGCATGAGCCATGTCCCTGGCCCAGCCCCTCCTACAACAGAGATTGAATAGAATGTCCAATGCCCCAGATGCTAGGCACACCTGCAAAGTGCTTCCATTGTCTTTGAGGAACTTGGCAGGTCCCGGCTGGTGGCTTTCTGGATAGTTCCACAGGCCTGGCCAACCTGGCTCCTTTGGACAAACTTCCTTCATGTTTCTCCAGGCAGAGCAGAGGGCCCAGCTGGTAGGCCCTCAGCAAGCACAGTGCCCACAGTGGAGAGGGTCCTGTCAGGATTCTCCCCTCCCTCCCCCTCTCAGTTTCCTGGTAATCCAGCTAATGACTGTAATTAATAGGTGCAATGCATTTCCAATGGCCAGCTGAGCGGGCAGGAAGCCCAGCTTGAGTCAGCATGGGTAGGTAGACTGGTTATTTAAATACCCGCTTTCTAGCACCATCCACACACCCACTCTCCTGGAGTATATATAGAGAGCAGAGAGCAATCTCCAGGATATATATAGACAGAGCCAAGACACAACTACTATATTTCTAGATCTATCCACTGCAGCTATCTCTGGATCCCTCCCGTGACAAACCTAGAGAAAGACTGGGATCTTAATGGGGGCTTAGGTGGCCTGGGTTCTATTCTTGGCTCTGACGCCGGCATGCTGTGTCACCCTAGGCAAGTGACTGTGCCTCTCTGGGCCTTCATTTCCTCATTTCAGTGTTTCAGGAGATTAATCAAGGTTTAACACTTAGACCCCAAAGCTAAGGGGCTGAAAGGGCACTAGGAATCCTAGCCTGATGAGGAAGAAGAGAGGGAGGGCCGTGGGTTTCCTTGTGATCAGTAATTGTTAATGCATACACTTTCTTCGCTGCAGGAGGTGGGGTAT
The DNA here is from genome assembly GCF_026419965.1 of Kogia breviceps. Lineage (NCBI taxonomy): Eukaryota > Metazoa > Chordata > Mammalia > Artiodactyla > Physeteridae > Kogia > Kogia breviceps. The sequence continues at coordinate 65,448,985 of NC_081310.1, read as the reverse complement.
ATCAAGGGTACTATCGACAAAGCATTCCCACAACTACAGGAAAAGTATTTGGGGGGGATCAGTAGGCGCAACACGTTTGATCTGAGGTAGGAATTCACAACTAAAACAAGTCCAGCAGGTAGCTGTGACCATCACTCCCCCATCACCACCCTCACAGTCTCTGGTCCCAGGGTTCAGAGATCCTCTTCCGTCCCCACCCTACTTCCCATCCAATGCCTGCTTTCTTAAAAACAGCAAAATGTACACAAAAACACGCCCTACATTCCCCTCCCCCTTGCCAGGCCAGTGACTGTGCCTCCCAGGGATCCTTTGGGGAAGATGAGAACGTGCAAGGTGGGGGCTGGGAGAAGGAACCAGGACCTACACATCAGAGGAAAGGTCAAGTGAAGCCGCTCAAAGCTGGGCTAGGGGCTGCAACCTGGCTCCCGCGGTGTATCTGAGAGGTGTATCTGAAAGCCAACTGCCTCACTGGCAGTGCTGGGTCCTTGTTTCTAAGGGCAGAGAGTATACCCAGGGGAGCTCAGGTCTTTGATCTGAATCTCTACCAGGGAGTGGCGGGAGGGACAAGAGTCTTCACTGCAAGGTGCTGACTCCAAGCCCTGGTGGCACAAAGGTCCCTGGGTCGGCCTCTGCACTGGACAGACCTGGGGCAGAGAGCCCCATCCCACTTTCAGGCCTGCTGTGAGCCCCTTCTTTCTCCCTCGGAATTCCTCTGCCCTACCAGCAGGAACCTGGGGACCCCCTTTGCCTGGGCTGTGGTCTCTGCTTCTCTCTCTGCTCTGTGCCCCCTGCCTTATTCTCTTCACACTAGCTGGGGGGCTCCCTGGAGAAGTCAGATCCTGAAGAACCTCCTCTAACTGTTTCTACTTGAGGGGAAAGGGGTCTGAATGTTTGAAATGAACAGTCTGGGAGTCTCAGTGAAGTCTGGGGCACTCCCCACTCGCCCCCCCCGCCCCGCCCCTGGCTCATCTGTGATCCGTGCTCACTATGGAAACTTCCGCTCCCACTCTGCAGCTTTCCCCTCTAACCTTAATTTCCATGCCCAGGAGGGGCTAAGGATTTGAAAAACAGCCCCCCAAAACCCAGAATAGGGAGGAAAGGGAGGTGAACACTGGACAAACGGCTGCTATCCCATGGTTGGCTGCATCTGACTGCAAGCTGTTGGCCCTGGTTTCTTTTGCTTCCTCCTCTCTGGCCTGGCCCCAGCTCAGGTCCAGATGAGATGGTGTGGGGTATGGGGGCGTTAAATATCCTCTGCCGGTCAGCTTTGTGGGGGCCTAGCAGAAGCACCGCCAAGCCGCAGAGCATCATCCCCAGCCACTAGGAGTTTCTCCAACCTCCCTGCTGCCCCCTCCCCAAGACTCTCACCCCCACTTCTCCTCTCTTAGAGGACCCTGAAGATACCCTCCAGGGTCCTCCGATTCTAGCCCCTTCAGCAAAAATGGGGCAGTGGGTCAGACTGCTTGAATGTTGGAAGAACCAAGAGGAAGAAGGGAGTCAGGGCTGGCTAGAAACTAAGGTAAGGAAGAAGCTGGGGCTCCAGGCTTGCAGACCACAAACTCCTAGGTGTCTCAAATTTTGGCAACGTCCTTCATCAAAGTGGGGGCAGTAGGGGTTGGAAGGATAGGCAGATATTTACAAGTGTTGGGACAAGCCTGGAATTCTCTGACAGACAGAAAAGGGACATATCCTTCCCCTGCCCCCCACCCCAATCCCCTCACCTCCCGAAGCAGAGTAGCTTCCAGCAAGGCCCTCCCACCTTCACTCTGCCCCACCGCCACCTCAGGTAAAGGGCAAAAGAGAAGTGACCCAGAGAGGAGGGGTGCCCTCAGCCTCCAGGACAATGCTGAGCCCCCGCCCCCTCCCCAGCTCCCCTCTGCACCGCGCCTCAGTAATTAAAATATGAATTCACCTTCCCTCCCCGAGCCATTCATCACTGCGAAGGGAAGCAGCTGCGGCTTAGGAGACCGGATTTGGGGGATTAGCTCCGGCGGTGGAGCAGACACACCAGGAGAAAGAATTAAAAAGGGAGTGCATTGGGTTTTCTCTCCCCACCTCCTCCCCTCTCCCTCTCGCTCGGGCCTCCTCGGAGCCTCACACCCCACCCCTTTCCCCAAAGCCTGGCCTCGGTAGGTTTCTGGGAACTGTAGTCTCCAGCACTGTGTTGATAAACAGGAAGGCCAGGGGTGGGTGGTGGTACAAACTACAGATCCCAGGCCTTCTTCCCAGGGTTGGCAGCAGCAAAACTGGGCACAGGCTTCCAGTCTGGGAGAAGCCCAGTTCTCCTTGGAGATTAACTCCTTCTTGGCCTGCTTGAGACTGAGTTCCAGCCTCTGGCTTACTGAGTGCCTGGAATTTGGAGCCAAGGTCCCCTCTGCCTTTGATGTCTTGCCTAAGCCAATCCTCCCCCCTTTTCTTGCTTGCCCACTGATGGAGAAAGAGGGAAACTGCCTCCACCTTTCAAAAGTACAAGGGCAGCCTTGCATTTACCAGTGGTTCTGGGGGACTTGGGGGCCTTGGGAGCTCAAGGGGTCAAAACACTAAAAGTCTTGAAATGTCTACCCTGGCTTCCGGGGTCTTCCAGGCCTGCTTGTCTGAGGCTGGCCTATCACAAGGGTCATCACAAGCATGACTGGGGTCATCAGCTTGACATGGTGATGTGGTGGTCCAGACCACCAGTGCTATAAGGGCCCCAGAAGTCAAACGTTAAACGTTAATGCCATCCCCTTCTAAAGATGGGAGAGAGATTTTTTTCAATAGTCTTTGCGGAGTTTTAGCAGTCCAACTCCATTTCCATGGGACGAATACAACCAGAGAGATTCACTCGAATCACAGCAAGTGTTAAACACGGGCCCACTCTCCCAAGGGAGGCCTTATGCTGGGTATCTCTGAAGACCGTGAAAAAGACTTAGATGGCTCAGAATATTTTAGGTTTCAGCTGTCTGCAGGCAGGTGACAAGATATATGCAGCCCTCTGATCTGTGAATCCTCCGGGAGGGGGCATGAGGCCAGCTTGCCTATTCAATTCAGTTCAACAATTATGTGAACTATATAACTGCATATCTCCTCTAGGCCTGCCCCAGTGGCAGTGGTCGAGTCAAAGAAGAGAAAGGAGCTGCAACTTTTTAACCCCAGAAGCACCCCAGGCCCAGGCACAGCAAGGTAGGACTGTCTCAGGTGAGTTGTGGGCTTGGTCTTGTGCCCCTGCTTGTGGCAGCTGACTGCTTTTACCCCACCCAACTGTTCTCCCAGTTCACAGTTTATTCAACAAACATTTACCCAGCAACCCCTACTGAGAGCCTTGCCTTGCTGGAGCTTCACAGAGGCATAATAATCCTTGCAGGGGTCAAGTACTGTCCCTTTCTTCCCAGGCCCAGCCCAGGGCCAGGGCCTTCCTGGCAAATTGTGCAACAGGATTCCTGGGAGGGACTCAGCTGTAGGCAGGAAGGGGGCACGGCTTCAACCTGACTTTTCAATTAGGACATGGGGAGCTAGGGGGAGCAAATCAGGTGCCTGGATGTCCTCGTAGGAATAGGATAGGCTCATTCTGAGCAGGGGTGAGCAGCAGGACAAGGAGAGAGGTGGGGGAAGGTACCAGCCACCTCTGATCTCTGGCCAAGAGAACCCGGAGGGAAAGTGGGAAACCCTGGCAAATTCTCACCCCTGTTCTTGCACCATCTAAGCTGGGGCAAGAGGGGAAGTGGCTTGGATGAGCCCCAGCAAAAACCCAGCTGGCTCAGGCTTTCTCTTTGCTTCTCCTATTGTTTTAATTCCCGCCCCCCCTGCTCCTGCTGGAAAAGGAAAACCTGTGATGGACAAAGGGTGATTAGAGTTGGACCATTGGGCCATTTGTAGACATACATCCAAGAGACTTGGTGAGAAGAGGCCCTGGTGTGAGAGCAGCACTTTCCCATGCATCTGCCTGTTGGCTCTCCCAACACCCAGAATGATGTGTTAAGAACACAGATTTGAATTCCAGCCCTGCCTCTTTCTAACCATATGAACTTGGGCCAGTTTCTTAGCTCCCTTGTGCCTCAGATTTCCCACCAGTAAAATGGGAAAATGATAGTATTTTTTTCATAGGGCTGTTTCCAGGATTAGATGAGTCAGTACAGGTGAGATAGATAGAATCATGCCTGGTAAATGTTGGCAGGGGAAATTAAGGGCTCTGAGACATTCTAAGTAACTTGCCTTCTGATTCTCAGTACCAAATATAGTACCCTCTGATTCTTCAGTGGTCTTAGGCAGACAGGGACCTGGAAGGAAAGGGGAGGCGAGGGTTGTTCCTCTGCTGCCCTAGCCAGACTGCCTTATTTGCATCTGCTAGAGTCTTCCAGGATGGCTGGGATGGAGTTAGGCAGATTTAAATGTGAGAGCAGAAATAGGCTTGGGGAGCTCGGCCAGATGAGTGGCAGGCAGGAAGGAATAGGGAGAGCAGGTACCATTCACAGACCCAGAAGGGGGGACGCAAATGCCTGGACTGGGCGGCAGACCAGAGGCTGGGGACCCTGGGCTCCAACTTGCAGCCCATGGGGAGCAGCTGCCTTCCTAGTTTCACTCTGTTGCCTGAGCTCTCTCATTTCAGCCACTGAGAAGTCCCGAGGTCTCTCTCACACAGAAAAAGGCTGAGGATTCCGAGCTGACCACAGAGACATGAGCAAGGCCGAGAAGCAGAGGCTGTCCAGGAGGCACCGAGCAAAGGCCTGAGTGCTGTGCTGTGTGGTCCAATGCCCCTGACTCCAGTCCCCAAAGCTCTGATGCAAGACACGCCTCGGTAACTTGGCAAGGGGGAAGGAACCAACTCAGAAATCCCAGCATTCCCTGAATGTTTTCCTCCAGCCTAAGGGAATTTCCCTCTGGAATCACTCATCCAGCCTCTTCATCTCAGAGTGAGAGACCAAGTCCAGAGAGGGGAAGTGACTTGGCCAAGGTCACACAGCCTAGCCTCGATCCCGGGTTACCAGATCCCCTGCACGCACAGCCCCCAAGCGGAGTCCCCTTTGTGGCTGCCTCCTAGCCTGGTCCTGGGGGGAGATGCAGGTGCTGCAGGAGTAGGAGCACGCCCCTCACTGTAGCCCATGGCTTTTAGCCCTACATGAGTTTGGAACAGTAATCACATAGGAATGAAAAGCCATAGGCCACAGCAGAGCTGAGGGGGTCCAGCGGCAGGAATCTCAAACTCAAATGGACGCAGGGAGCTGGGGGTACCTGGGGAGCCCTCACTCACCTTCCCACCAACCCCACTCACACACCCACACTGCCTCCCTGGGAGTACCCGGCCCCCCAGGTCACATTCTCTTACCATCCCCCACCACCTGCCCGGGGCCCCTGAAGCATTAAAGCCATCGCAGTAATGAGTTTCCAGTTCTTGCCCTACAAAAGCCCCGCACAATGGGCCTCACTCCGGGGTATGAGGAGGGGTGGCTTCCTGGCCATAAAGGACCTCCTCAAATTTCCTTAATTAGCCTTCAGCCCCCCGCCCAGGGTCCTTAACTACCTCCTCCTCTAGAGAATAAGGCCGGATCTTTTCAAAGCTACTGCTGCCGGTGCCCAAGACCAGCCCCATATTAGGCTCTCTCCTTACAAAGCTTAACCCTTTCAAGTCCAGCCACAGGAAGCAAAGAGGGCCGAGGAAGGCCTGGGCTGAGAGGGGTGAACGAGTTTCCTGAGCACCCCCAAGGCTGGGGGCTGGCCCGCACTTCCTAGACTAGTCCAGGTGGCTACCAACTGCACCCATTCTTGCATGACACACCAAGGGTGGGAGTGGTCGGAAGGATCTCTGTCTTCAGACCTAAGTGGAGGCAGGAAAAGGTCCTGACCTTGAAATCCCCACCAACTGAGGGCAGCCAGCTTTGGAGCCATCCCCGGGCGATGCCGTTGGGGGAGGGGCGCTTGGCGCCCCGCCTCCCTCATCGGCAGGATATGGTGGTTGGTACAGGCACCTCTAGGACTAGGGTGAAGAGCCGAGTCGAGGTGAACCAAGGTCTCAGGACCCTGGAAAAGATGTGCTCTAAGCACAAGTACTGTCTCTTCACTCCCTCTCCCGCGATGCGTCAGTTGTGGGCATGCATCAGCCTCGGAGAAAAGGAGTTCAGGGAAGCCCCAAGGGATTCAGATCCCTGCGCATGGCCTTGACCTCTCTCAGGGACCCCGAACAGAACGGTAAGAGGCCTTAGGACCAGATTAGGCCCCAGCTCTGCCAGGGTGCAGCTGCAATCCCCACCTGAGCCCTCCCCCCACCTCAGAGGCCCTGGATCTCTGCAGGACCCTGGCTGGAGCAACCTCCTTCAACTGGGCCATGCACACTCCCCAGCAACGCCACACAGCACTCCCCAGTCTTACTCAAACTTAGGGCCAAACTACCCACCTGAACTTTGGGTCATCGGCCCCCAACCCCAGAAGCCTTTGGTTTTCCTTCCCTTCCTCTCCGGTGGGTCCCCAAACCCCAGACTCAGGACTTGTAAAAAACCGTGGGCTCCAAGCAGAATGACCACAGTCCCCTCCCAAGGGACACTGGGCTCTGGGCAGGGGTCCAAGGGGCTGCTCACCTGGTGGACCCAGCAAGGGCCCCTCTCCCTCGCGGTCTCCCTCACATTCCCGCAGAGCAGAGCCACTTCCTGACTTCCAGGCAGCCACTCACTCCTCCACTTACCCCCAGAAGCTCCAGGCCCAGCCCTGAGAGGGCAGGCCTCCTCCCTCTTCCCGCCCACCACTGGCCGGGTCTGAGCTGTGCCCAACTCAACTTGACTCACTAGTGAAGACCTGGCCGCCCCTCCCCCAGCCGGTAGCCGGTGGGTGAGGGCAGGCCGGGCAGGCAGGGGAGGTCAGGTATTCCTTCAACCCTGACTTGGGCCTGGGTAACAAAGGTCTCATTGAGCCTGTGGCTGTCTGGTTGGTGAAGCACAAACCTCTTGTATCTACTCGCTTTTGATCTCACTCCCTCTGAACTAGCCATGTATTACTCACGTCCCCCTGCTGGGCTATTGGTGTGGAGGGGCTGTTTTGTCTCCTCCCTCCCTCCCTCCCCATCTCTTTTCTCTCCTTCCTTCCCCTGCTGCTCCCCTCCAGCGTTTTTATGGTTTAATTTTTGGCAGGAGACCTGAGGCGGCTCCCTGGAGGCCCCCTCTTCTGCCTGACTGCCTCTCTCCATCTCTGCAGGCCTAGCCCCTCTCCACGCTCCCCCAGCCCCCGACTCTGTGTCCCTCCACATCCTCTGCTCCCTCACTCGGCCTGCCTTCTATTTCGAAGACCCTCAGACCTGTCTGGTCCTTCCCTGGGATTCCTGGCCTCAGCTGGGATCCAATCCTGGCTTCCAGGCCCTGAGCACAGGAAAGGGTCAGCCTGCCTGCCAGCCCCAGCCCACCTGACAAGCCCAAGGAAGCTCCAGAGCAGGGCAGCCTCTCTCCACGATGTTTCTGGGGCCAGGACTGGAGGGTGAGGGGCAAGAACAGCTATCAAGTCTCAGGTATTAGCCTGTCCAAGACCTCTTTGGAATGTGGAGTAAGGGAAAGAGGTCACTAGGCCTCACCTCCTTTTCTGCTTCCTCCAGTCTTTTTTTTTTTTTTTTTTTTTTTTGAGGTACGCGGGCCTCTCACTGTTGTGGCCTCTCCCGTTGCGGAGCACAGGCTCCGGACACACAGGCTCAGCGGCCATGGCTCACGGGCCCAGCCACTCCGTGGCACGTGGGATCTTCCCGGACCGGGGCACAAACCCGCGTCCCGTGCATCGGCAGGCGGAATCCTAACCACTGCGCCACCAGGGAAGCCCCCTCCAGTCTTGAGAATCTGCTTTCTAGTGAAAGGCCACCACTTGGTAAGAACCCCAAGGATTCACCCTCTCAAGCTAGGACCCCCACCACCACCCCAGTTCCTGTCTCCTCTGTGGCTGCCTCTGAGCCCTTCTGCAGCTCTGCTGAGGGTGAAGACTGGGTGGGGCTCAGGCAGCTCAAGGAGCAGTGCATATAGGCCACCCCACAGGGTCACTGGTATGACCTCTCTCTGGCTTCCCTGGTTCTGCTCCCCAGGACAGGCCACTCCAGGGAAAGAGACAGTCACCTTTGAGGTCTGAGCTCTCCATGGAAAAGCCAACAGAGGCTAAGAATTCCCATGCTAGTGACCCCAGAGGGCCCTGCTAGTTCCCCCATGCCTACCAGCTGTGGCCACCTCTCCACCTCTGGGAGTTTCCACCCCTCCCTGGCCCCCAGGTACTCCCATTCAGCTGAGCTGAGGATTTGGGAAACTTCTGCCCTGACAGAGGCCCCATTCTTCCTGCTGCTGGCTCCCATTGTCCCTCATGACTCCACACATTCTTGGGCCTCTAATGAGAAGCCGAGACAGCCCTTCCAGCTCTGCTGTTGTTGTCAGCACAGCCTGGGCCCAGCCACCAGCCTGTGGCAGGAGTTGGGGGGTGGGGGTGGAAATAACAGGGAGTAAATGGAGGTTGGAGACAGAACAGAGGAGGGGAGGAGACAACTGGGAGAGACAGAACAGAGACGCTGAGAGAAATTGTGAGAGGAAAGGAAGTGATATAGGAGAAAAAGGGAAAGGAACTAATATTTTATTGAGTGAAAACTGTGTCATGCACATGCTAGGCCCCTGTTATTTATAATCACTAGGTTAATGCAAACACTATCGCTATTATTCCCATTTGGTAGATGAGAAAACTGAGGCTTGCAGAGGCTCGGTGGGCATTTTGCTCTTAGAGAAGAGGGCAGGAGAAGGCAGAGAGAGAGAAAGGAGAGAGCTGGCAAAGGAAGAATGCTGACCACGAGGAAAGTGGAGGATTGCAGTGGAAAACAGGCAGGACAGGAGGAAGCAGAGAGGGATGGGGGAGCCGGCTGGCTCGTGAAAGCAGACCTGAGGGATTCCTGGCCTCCTGCCCTCCCCTCAGGGTTGTCTGCCTGACTGGAGAGCAGACACCCTGAGGCCCTGCAGGTGTGCTGTCCCCTCTCCACGAATAAGTTCCTTGATGCCCACACATGCCGCAGAACAGAAGTCCAGCCTGGAAACTGAAGCCTGTTTCACCGGGGAATAGGCTGCAGCAGCTCCCGTTCTGGAAGCCCCCGGTCCCACCATTCCCTTCGAGGGCACACAGTCACCCTGGATCTCAGCCTACATCGGGGCACTGGGGCTGGAGATGGTTCCAAGCTGAAGGTAAGCCAGCTGGGGGATGCACTCTTTTGCAAGGAGAGGAGTAGGGATGGGGCCGGTGAGCCACTCACTCTCCAGAGAGAAAGCCACAGAGGAAGGGGCGAGGGGTGCAGACTGGGCTCAGCCCGAGAAAGGACTGGAAAACTAGAACTGCTCCAGTGCGGGCCAGTGTGCTCCCTGCCACTGAAGGGTGTCAAACACAAGGTGTACAACCACTTCTCAGACCAAGGCCAGGCACACAGCAGGTGCTCAGAAGTAGAACACTAGTGTGGAAGGGGTTTTTGCACCTGGAAGTAAGTTAGAGCAAAACTTACGTCCCGTCAGCCCCAAGACAATGAATCTACATTGGAGCTGACTTCTCCTCTCAGAGCTTTTCATAGACTTTTGTACTTTTGGGGGGCAGCGTGGAGCCCAGCAGCCCTGCCTCTTTGTCCATATTGGCAACAAATCAGGACATTAGGAAGGTACTGAAAAGGAGGCACTCACTCTCACCTGGAAGAGAGTAAACTGGAAGCATATCCACGATTATAAGGATGTTGGCTGAATGATATGGTTATGGATTTGTTGAATGAAGGAATGAATGAATGATGAAGCTTTTGGAAACAAGGGCAAGAGATATCTAGGTTGCCCCATATTTCAGGCTTTGTGTGTGCCTGGAGTGCCCTCATGCCTGTACTCTCTGGGAGGAGGGTCCCTGTACTGGAGCAGGTTGTGGGTAGGAAACACACCCTGGCATCTGACTCCACCCACAGAGGATGGGGGGCGAATTAGTGTTGAAACTTCAGAGGAGCCTTAGGGGGTTTGATTCTGCTGCCTCTGTCCTAAACAGGCCTCCAGATTTGGAGTTGCAATTGGACTGTTGCAGTCCCTGGCACAGAACCGACCCGGGAAAAGACTAGTTCCAGATGGACCTGGAAGTCTCCCATATATCGTCCTCCAGACCTGAGCCAGACCAGTGGTGTGCTTGCCACCAAGAGCAGGATGACCATCCTATTTCTGGACCCCTAGGTAGTAGCCTTCCCCATGGCTCAAATTTCCTGTTTCCCAGCTCCATGTCTACTTCAAAGTATGATCAGCTCAGGTTCCTGCTCAGTCACTGACTTAGGAGCCCCAGCCTCACTCCGGGAGGGGGGCGGGGCACAGGGGGTGCTGCTCCACTGAGCAAGAAAGCAGAGAGGTCAGGCAGGAATTTTCTTTTTCCCAAAGGCTTTCTCTAGTTGTCTCGGGAGCCTCAGTTCTGAGCCTTCTCAGGCAAACAGAGAGAGCTCCTTGCCTGGCTGCAGGGTCCCTGAGCTCTTAAGGAAAGAGAAGGGAGACCTGGTGATAGCCTCAGGCAATGAAGGCAGACAGAGACTAGGGAAGGAGAGAGCCTGGGCGGAAGCTGGGGGCAGGAGGTGGTCCCTACAGGCTTAACACCTCCAGCGCCTGCCTCTGATCTCTACTAAGCTCCAGTGCTGGGCTGTGAGAGGGAGAACACAGGGAAGCACTTGTGTCACCAGAATCCAGCCTCCCCAAGCACAGGACCCCGGCCACAGTTTTGCCTCTCAGAGCAGTCAAGCTGTTAAAGAAAAATACAATAACACGGGTCATTGGCGAACTCTCATTCGTTTCAACCTGAGCAGTTTGTTAATGTCAAAAGGTTCCAGTGCCTTGCCCAGGCCCTATTCCTCCCCTGACCCCTTTTCTCCTATGCCCTCCTCAACTCACATAGGGCAACTGTGGTCCAGTCTAAAGAATTACACAGCTGGGCTCTTCCAAGCCCCAGTGGAGTACCTCTCAAAGGAGGAGGTAAGCAGAGATGAAGGGTGGGGAGAAGGTCTTCGGGCAGCCCCTCATTTAGCAAACATGCACTGAGCACATACAGTGGGACAGGTACCATGCTGGGTACTGGGAGACAGCACTCACTAAGGCACGGCCACCAAGCAGGCAGTCCAGTGGCAAGACAGGCCTAGATATGGATGTATATGATTGCATTCAGAGCAGTCCTACCGCCCTGCCCCTGGTCTTCCCCACCAACCAGAACCTTCACAATGCCTTTTGGGGGTTAAACTGAACTTGACCCTTCCCCTTATTTGATGGTCAGTCCTTCCTCTTCATGCCTTTAGGAGAGTGGCCTCAGCTGGGTATTCTGTGTGTGTGTGTGTGATGTAAATAGGGTTTGCAGGCCACCAAAACCGCTCCCCAAGGGGGTTTCTTAGAGGACAATCAATTCAGAGCTTTCTGATCCTGGGGCTCCCATCTCAGCCTCAGAAGAGCTGAATTTCTCTCCAAAGTCAGCTTAAGGCTTACTTAAGTTGGGCTAGGTTGTTCACTGGCAGATGAAGGTACATTGAAAAACCACCAGGAAAAAGTAAATTCAAACCTGAAGAAGAATTTGTCAATGAGGGTTGAGAGGAGAAGAGCAGGATACTAGTGCTTCCAAAAGAAGACTGTGGAATGTCGGTCAGGAAGGGAGGGCTCTCCCTCCAGCCCCCAGGCGCCCTCTCCTGACCAGTTTGGTAGAGGCAGGGGCTGGTGGCCAGCCAGGTTCCCTAGGGGCACCCTGTCACGGACCCTTTCTCAGGAAAGGGAGCAGCCATCCTCTCCATAGCTGCCTCCCCAACCCCCAGCCAGGCCAGCGTTCCTGCTCCCTGGCTCGCCTCCAGCTCCAGCCCCTCTAAGGATGCCAGGGCCCTAGGTTGACGAAGGAGGTGGGAGAAGGACCTAGGGCTATGAGTTGATGGTTTTGCCCAAGGAAATGGCTTCTCCAGCCTCCCAAGCTGGCTCCTGAGGACTTCTGCCCCAGGGGTACCGGACACCTCTGCTTTTCCCGTCTCAGTGCCAAACAAATGCACAGGTGTCACAAAGTCCTGATCCCCGCCTCGTTTATAGCCCCTTCTCCGTCCCACCCCATACCACGGGGTAAAGGAAAGCGGAGAGGCACCCAAAGCAGGTTTCTCCCAGCCGGGAGAGGGAGACTCGGCTCCCTCCCGAACCAGGGCTCTAGCTTCCATCTCACACTCCCCCCTCCCCTGAATCCCACCAGCAGCAAAGACCTTTAAAGGGAACAAAGACAATGGGGTCGGAGTGGGGGGCTTCCCTTCGGCGGACCTGGGGCGGCAGGTTGACGCAGCCTGAGGCTTGTCAGAGCTGGCTTTCAGGTGAGTGCCTGAACCCGCATCCTGGGGTCCGCCCAAGGCTCAAGGACACCTCATCGCCCAGCCAAACCACCCCCGGCGAAGAGGAGGGTCCTCAGCCGCTCGGCCCTCAACCCGGCCCAGGGGTTTGCAGCACTTTCGGCCTATTTGTTTTCGCTCAGTACTCACAGTTCGGATGCCAAGCCGTCTCCTCTCTCGCACTCACTTCCTTTGTCTCTTTCTCTCTCTCTCTCTCTCCCTCTCCAATCTCTTTCTCTCTCTCTTCACTCCTTGTCTGATTCTCTGCTGTAGCTTCCAGTGGAGAAAAATAATTATTCTTCTCAATGGGTTCGCACGGGGCGCACGCACACACACGCGCGCGCGCACACACACACATACACACACCGCCATGGTACCCAATCAATGCACAAATCTTTGGGGTCCCTTTAACCTCTGCGGATGCTTCGGGAGTTAATTATGAAGCCTATTTCGGCGCTGCATAAATATGCATTAAGGTATGAAATGACAACCGATGCGCTGAACTTCAGGGAATTGGCATTTAGACAGACTTCGTCTCGCCGCCTCCCATTCCCTCCATAGCCCCACGAGCCACCTTCGCAGCCTCGCCCCTTCCCCGGGCTCGCAGTAGCCATCGCGAGCGCCCACCCCGGGGCCAGGGGGCAACGTAGCGGCGTCGGCGCCGCGCTCGGTGCCCGGAGACCCCCTGGTGCGCCCCCTGCGGTCGGGGCAGATCCTTTGCGGGAGGTTCCACTCCCCCAACATCCGCGGGCCCGGCCCAGGCCAGCGCGCCTCCCCGCACAGTGCCTGTCTAACAACAAACTCCGAGCTCAGTCCTTTGAGAAGCTGGCGAGAGCGGGACGGCTACCTGCTCGCTCGCCCGAGTTCCGGGCAGAGCGAGAAAGACCCGGGACGCGATTCAACTCCCCTTCGGGCACAGCAGCCTGGCGCCCTCGGGTCCCGCCATCCCCGGCCGGTCCCGACCCGCACACGCAGGCATGCATTTGCACACGCGCGCGCACACAGGCACGCACACACAGATGCACACACTCGCACACAGACACTCCCGCGCGCGCTCACGCCCGCACACACTCAGGGTTATAACAAAGGAAGAGGGGGCAGCGCTGCCTTACTTTTTTCTTTCTCTTCTCCTCTCTTTGGCAGCCCCCCAGCCTCGGGGTCGGCGTGCCAGACCCCCCACCCCGCCCTCCGCGCCCCCCGACGGCAGCGGGCGGCCGGCATTCCGGAGCAGCGCGTCCGCAACTTCGCGCCCAGGCGCCCGCGCCTCGCAGCCCGGCGGGCGGGAGACAAAAGCTGCGGCGCCGCCAGAGGCCGCGCGGCCAAGGTGTGCTCGCTAATTGTCAGGAAATGTGTGTGTGCGCGCAGGGAGCCGGCAGGGGCGGGGAGGGGCGGCCGGCGGGAGGGGAAGAGAAGAAGAGGAGACTCCCCCCTGCCCAGCCCCCGCCACTCGCCAGCGCCCGGCACCCGAACCGGGATTAGAGAATAAATTATCTGCTCTCTTCTCATTGGGCTGTGGCTGAGGACGCCGTCGGCGGCGCGGGGCTGGGGGCTCGCCCGGCTCTTTGCATTCACCGCACAGCTCCGGCTCGCCTCGCTTCGCGGGCGCCGAGAGCCCCAGGCCTCGGCTCCAGACGCCAGAGGACACCAGCCGGCTGGCCGCGCCGCCCCTCCCCCGCTGCCAAGCTTGGCCCGACCCCTCTCTCATCCCAGTTCTGGCTGGTGTCTTGGGGACGGCGAGACTGGGGAAAAGAATCCCAGAGGGTGGCGATCTCCGAGTACCCTACCCCTTCGCTCCTTTCGCCTCCTCCCCAGAAAGGCGAGGGCAGCTGGGGTCAGTCACCTGAGCCAAGCCCACCTCAATGAGAGAGGACTTTGAGAGCCCTTGGAGAGGATCCCTTCGATGACTAAGTCCCCTCCCTTGGGGCCATCTCCTGCCCTCCACACCGCAACAATAACATGGAGGAGATGGCACTCAGGCTGTTTGCTTTCTCCTCTCTCCAGCCCCATCAGCTCCTGCCTAATCCTGCTTCCCATTTCCTGGGCCTTCTGTTGGCCAACCTGGGAAGACAGCTCATTAACTGACTGCAAAGGAAATGCCCTCTGGTTCAAAGCAGCTCCCTGCCAAGAATTCACTCATTCATTCCTTCAGCAAGCAAGCAATGCTCAGGACCACCCCTGTGCCACAATGTGGGCTAGGCACCAGGAATATAAAGGGAAAAGATTCAGATGAGACAGTCATGTAAAAAAAATAGAACCAGAACTGTGTGAGAGGTGCTATACCAAGACAGAGGCAAGTTTTGAACCCAAAGGTAGAAGTGACTAACTTCAGACATTTATTCAACAAATACTTTAGCATGTCGTAAGTGCTAGGCTCTGTGCTGAGCATTGGGGATACACAGGCTAACTGATGGGCTTGGTGCCCACTTCCCTGGAGCTGACAGGCTGGTGGACAAGATGGAAACTGACTGGTGTGATATGAGTTAATCAGGAGACACTGGGGGTAGGGTGGGGATGGTGAATAGCAGGGGCTCTTAATCTACTCTGGGGAGTCCAGAAAGGCTTCTCTGAGGAAATGAGATCTAAGTGGAGACCTGAAGGATGAAAAAGAGATAGCTAGGTTAAGATGGGCTGGGAGGGGCACCGGAAGAATTCTGGGCAGAAGAAACTTAGAGAAAAGCCCTTGATCTGCTGGTAACGGGCCCTGAAGAAGGCAGGTAAATGTCCACCGTGCAGAGAGGGAGGTGGGTTTGAAGACTCAGACCCTACAGGCTAATGTTCTGGAAAAGGCTCACTTGTGTGTTGTTTCTCATTCTAGGCCAACCCCACACCCTACCCCCATCTTACTTCCAGTCACTGTCTGCTGCAACTGGACTAACTCTATGCCTGCTAAAGACAACCCTGAAATAAAGAACATAGATGGGGCTTCCCTGGTGGTGCAGTGGTTGAGAGTCCGCCTGCCGATGCAGGGGACACGGGTTTGTGCCCCGGTCCGGGAAGATCCCACGCCCAGCCGCAGAGCGGCTGGGCCCGTGAGCCATGACCACTGAGCCTGCGCGTCCAGAGCCTGTGCCCCGCAACGGGAGAAGCCACAGCAGTGAGAGGCCTACATACCTCAAAAAAAAAAAAAAAATGATGATAACTGATTCTGTTTATCATATCCCAGCCGCTTGTATTGAGTTGGCTAAAAAGTTCATTTGGGTTTTTCCACACTATCTTATGAAAAACCCAAATGAAAATTTTGGTCAACCCAATTCCACACTGGCCATAGGAGCCCCCTAAACTCCTTCCCATATGCTGGAATTATATGCTTTCTAAGAACTTCTGCATTTATTATCCCTAGATTCTCACAACAGCCCTTTGAGTTAAGTTTATTGGATGGTTAAGCTTATCCCCATCAGACAGATAGGGAAACTGAGAGTCAGAAAGGGAGAATGGCCTGCTTAAGTGCCATATACAAATTCCGTGGCCAAGCAGCGTTTGTGAAATTTCTACTACACTTCAGGCTATTTGTCGGCCTCCTCAAACTCTTCCATGAGCCTGGTGAGGGTAGGGGCTAAAGTGATCCCCTGCCTCTACAAGAGCCTTCAGCACCTAGGACAGGGCCCTGCACACCCAGGCTCTCGAGCCAACTCTGCTGAGACAGTGGCTGTGGAAGGAAAGCAAAGGGAAGGGAAGGGTGAAACTGCAGACTGGGAACATGTTAGAACAGAAACTGTGTGGGCTTTGGACTCACACATACCTTGAGTGGAATTGCCACTGTTACTAACACACTCTGTGCACGTTACTTAGCCTTTCTGAGCCACAGTGCCCTCATCTTCCAAAGAGGATTCGCAGTACCCACCTGAGAAGGCTGGTGCGAAGATTAAGTGAAATTAGATATATGTGGAATATCTATAGAAAAATACACAAGACATTGGTAACAGTAGTCACTTCTGGGAAGTGGATCTGAGTGAATGGGGCACAGGAATAAGTAGAGAAACTCACATTTCATGGTTTACCCTCCAGTAGTTCTGATATTGCACCCTGTGTGTGTATTACCTGTCCAAAATGATTAATGAAATATCTTAATGAGATAATATGTGAGGCAACATAACAACAACAATAAAATAGGCACTCCATACACATTTGTTGAACTGAATTGAGTTTTACAGTGTGAAACACCAGGATGTGTTATCAAGGAAAACCACAGAGTCACTTTCAAAAAGTGACTCTGGCCTGAAGGTTTGCACGCTGTTCTGTCTACAGGCAAAGACGAAGATGTCTAACTGGGTAAGATATTTTCCAGCCCAGAAATTCTGTAGTTCAAACTCTCAGTCACAGAGGGAAACAGCATCCCAGCAGGCTCATTGTTCTCCTGAGAGACCAAATCCCTGCAAGAAACATGAGATGGATGGGGATGGAGCAGGGGTGATGAGGGGGAAAGGCCATGGAGTCTGGGCAGCCTCTCAGCAGGCCCCATTCTGTCCAGAGAGGATAGGGCAGGAAGGACTCCTGGACCTGCTTCCTAGTGTTGCTCTTCTAAGGCTTAGCAAGCAAGCAAGCTACCTGCCCGGGCACCCTGTGGCCCCCGAGGAAAGCTGAGAGCAGCAGGTGCAGAGCCTAAGGAGGGGAGTGGGCTTTCTCCTGTTACCTTCCAGGTATTGAGGTCCTGGACAGGACAGGGCAGCCATTCATCAACCAACACAAAGAGACACTCTCTCAGCCACACAGAGACCAGGCCAGGTCACCTCAGACACTGGGGCATAACATCAGTTGGAACTTTAGAGGCCTCTTAGAAAAAGCTTTGGACTCATATCTAGTGGTATTGGGGGAGGGGTTGGGACAGGAGGGAAGCATTTTGTGGGATATTCTGGGGAAGAAAAGACAGAGATAGTGGCCCCAGACTCAATGAAACAAAGAGGAGACAAATGAGATGAGAGAAGCTAGAAAAATAGGAGTAAAAATATAGAAATCATTTATTTTGGAGGAAAAGCACCTAGAGGGAAAAGGAAGGAATGCCAAAAGCCCAGGGCTGGTATGGCCATCTTCATTCTAACAGAAGGATGTAGCTACTCTTTATTCTGCGCTGAGTTTCCAGAGAAGGACCTGCAGTGATGGTGCTGGGTTTTAGTCTGGGGCAGGGGCTAGGGGACAGGGATGTCCTGAATCTCCAACTTGGAACAGGTCACCATCCTATCCCCACCTCTGCCTCCTGTCCACACCTTGCTAATTAAGGCAGAACACAACTACACTCCAGCCCCTGGTCAGTCTAAATACAGGAATGACTTTCATCAGAAGGGACAAAGTGCAAACTATTTCCATATTAAGCAATCAAAGGTACTTAGAGATTATCATCACCCACAGGATTCAGAGCACCTACTGTATGCAATGCTCTGGATTATGACTTGCTCCTATTACAGTTACCAGAGCATCAAATATATGCAGTTTTAATCAATGAATATGCCATGTGCCTGGCACAGCACTGGACATCTCAAGGATACAAGAGTTCATTTCATTCATCTTTTTCTTCTCATACTTGCCAGCTAAATACTCTGGACTGTATGTAGCTTTAACTGACCGCCCATATTTCCTCAATGACAATGTCGGAACATGCCCCATCACGCCTCATATCACAAGTCCTAGCTTCCCATATCATCCATAATCCCATAGACCAGAATCCCCAAACCTCTCTGCATAGCTACTAATTTAATCCTGTCTCCCACCTCTCTCCACCCTCCTAAACCTTTCCGCTGTATCCTCTGGCATTCAGTCTGCAACCAGTCAATGCCCCCCTATCCTGAAACCCTTGCCTGAGCATTCCCTTCACTGTCTCGCTCTACTGACATCTGGCTGTCCCCTGAAGATACTGCGTCCTCGACAGCCCTATCTACAGGCAAGGATGAAGGGAAAAGAAAACAGTGAAGGGTGTTTTTTTCTCTTGCACCCCACATATCTCAGGGTCTATGGAGGTGCTTCCAAACTACTTCTCCTTCCTCCTGCAAAAACTCCAGCATCTTTGATATGAAAGGGGTTAGGCCCCACCCCTTGCTACCTTTTTGCTATCTTCTCCACTGACTTACATGATCATACCCTAAATGCTGCCCTCACCAATACCTGCACCTCCAATAATCTCATTTCAGGCATCTCAGTCACTGATGCCTCCTACGCTTCCAATTCACTTTCTGTGGGACCCTCCTTCCAAGTATTCTTTGACCTCATAGGGACCTTATCCACCAAAGAAGTTTTTATTGTATTCTATGCTCTACATGTGACCACTTCTTCCTTATCGAGCTTAATCTCCATGGTTCATTACTATGATCTGTCTCTTACGAACACCCTCATCTTCCTTGCCTCTCTCCATTTGGAAACTCCCTTGTATTTATCTGGTAAAACTCCAATCCTAGTTAAATCCTGCTAGCCACCTCCCCTTCACCTGTACCCAAGCAGTTGAACATTACTGAAGAAAATAGCACAACCATGCCTATTGACTGGCTGCTATAAGAAAGTACCACAAACTTGGTGGCTTAAAATAAGAGAAATTTATTTTCTCACAGTTCTGAAACCTAGAAGTCCAAAATCAAGGTGTCAGCAGGGCCATGCTCCCTTGGAATCCTCTAGGGGAGGATCCTTCCTTGCCACTTCCGGTTTCTGGTAGCCCCAAATGTTCCTTGGCTTGTAACAGCATCACTCCAAATCTCTGCTTCCATCTTCACATGGTCATGTTCCCTCTGAATCTGTGTCTTCACGTGGTGTTTTCCTCTGAGCGTGTTTGTCCCCAGATTTTCTCTTCTTATAAGGACACTAGTTATATTGGAGTAGGGCCACCCTAATGACTTCATCTTAACTTATATCTGCAAAGACCCTATTTCCAAATAAGATCATGGGTATTGGGGATTAGGATTTCGATATATTTTTGGGGGGAAACACAAGTCAACCCATAACACATATTTACCAGATATTTCAAACTTAACAGGTCCACAATGGAATTCTTTTTTTTTGTGGTACGCAGGCCTCTCACTGTTGTGGCCTCTCCCGTTGCGGGCCACAGGCTCCGGACGCGCAGGCTCAGCTGCCATGGCTCATGGGCCCAGCCGCTCCGCGGCATGTAGGATCCTCCCAGACCGGGGCACGAACCCATGTGCCCTGCATCGGCAGGTGGACTCTCAACCACTGTGCCACCAGGGAAGCCCTGGAATTCTTGATTTCCATACCTCTTGCCTCCAAACTGTTCCTCCTCTGTTTTTCCCATAGCAGTTAACAGTGCCATGAGCTCTGTCCAAACACCTAGAGAACATTCTTGATTCCTCTCTTTTCCTCACACTGTATATCTAATCCGTCAGCAAGACCCATTGCCCAAACCCAACCCTCTCTGCCTGTCTCCCCCTCCTGCCACTCGAGTCTAGTGATGACCCTTTCCCCTGGACCCCTGCACCAGCCTCCTGCCTCCTTCCACTCCTCCTTCCCACCTTGGGCTACTTTCCATCTCAACACCAGAGTGATTATTTTAAAGCATAAATCAGATCACATCCCTCCCATTTCTTAAAACCTTCCAAAGACTTCTTACTGGAATTATAATAAAATCCAAGCTTCTTAACTTGGCTTATGAGGTTTTATATGATCTGACCCCTCTTCTCTATTTCCTACAACTCTCCGCCACACTGCCTCCTCTCTACGGCACAAGCCTTCTGCCTCCCTCAAACATTCTGAGCTTGTTCCTGCGTCAGGGCTTGCCCGTTCCTTTTGCCTGGAACACCTTTCCCCCATCTTGGCACGAAGAGCTTTTTCTCTCATTCCAGTCACATCACAAATGTCACCTCCTGAGAAAAATCCCCACTGCAACAGACACACTCTCTCCCTTTACTCTCTCTCCCTTTACTCTGCCTTTTTAAATTCAGAACTTTATTCCCATCTGAGATTATTTTACTTGCTGGTTTCTGTGTTTACTCTCTGATTCTCCTGTTGGACTGCAAATGTCGTAAGGGCAGGAGTCTAATCTGCTTTTGTCACTGCTGTATCCCCAGCACCTACAGCAGAGCCAGTGCAGAGTAGGTGCTCCATATTAATTAAATAAATAAATGTACTACTGTATGCCAGGCACTGTACTAGGGTCTAGGTATTCAGTGGGGAATGAAAAACAAAATCTGTTCCTTTTCCATGTATTGGACAGTGACCATCCCTCTGAGAAGCATATCACAGAGACAACAAGCTCTTGACCAACCTCTTAGCAACACAATCTATAAGGATGGGTATGCACCCTCTCTCCAGCCAAAGAAGCTTCTACAAACCTACACCACTCCTGAGACTTCACTGCCTCATCATTGCAGTGGCTGACTTTGTTTTCTATTTCACAGAGAAAATTGAGGCCTAGACCAGGAACTCCTGCCTTTACCTTCCCTTTCCTGCCTACCCTTCTGGAAAGAGTGTGTGGCTTTGTGTTTAGGCAGGACGTGGGTGCCAGCCCTGGGTCTGTGAGAACTGGGGACAGATCACGTAACCCACGGGTCTCGGTTTCCTCATCCGTAAAATGGTCATAATGACGCCAGCCTCATTAGCTTCTCCTGAGAACTAAACGACATCCTATGTCACATGCCTGTCTATTCATAGATGCTCAATAAATGTTTCATTTCCTTCCCTGCCCCTCTCCCCGACACCCTATGAGGTAAGTGTTACCGTTCCTGTTTGACGGATGGAGAAACTGAAGGCAGGTCTACAGATGTTCAAGTGCGCTGTTTAATTTACCCACAGTCACACCCTGCTAAGTGGCAGACCCCAAGTGAAATCCCAGATCTCCAAATCTGGGCCCAGGGCTTCTTGCTCTGCTGCAAGAAGCGAACGTAAAGACAATCTTGTGACTTTTTAATAAAGCCAAATTAATTCAATCTAAAGGATTGTCCTTCAGTCTGACATGTTGTCCTCTCTCTTCTTCTCTCCTTTAGTGTTAGAATGTCCTTCGTCTTAAGAAATTATTGTTGTATTTTTTTTCCTCACTTGACAAGAAGCCAGCTACACACGCTATTACAAAACCGCCTCAAATATGCCACGTAGGCAGCCCCTCACTCCCCTCTGGCAGAGGCGTTCGATGGGGCTGAAGGGTATAGTTTGGTTGGAGGGAGGGGGTTTAGGAATTGAGTCGAAGCTCGTTGCTGTTAACTTTGGTTTGGAAAGATCAACGGAGATTTCAAGAAGTTAGAGTCCCACCCCAGCCACCCTCTGTGACTGTGGTGTCATGCTTACACAGGCACAGACCCTTCTGAGAAGGAACACCAAGCTGCTTGGACATGCGGCACACTTCCTGTAGTCCTCCTTCCCTGGCTGCTCCTAGAATGGTCTCATCCTTTTTCCTCTGAATGTTTTCCAGCCTGTCCCATGGGGGAAATTTTGGATTTGGATGAGGAGCATAGAAATGGATTGAGCATATTGGCCCTGGTATTTTATTTTCTTTATTCCAAGCAACCGACCCCCCGGAGGTGACTGACAAGTTGGGCAAAGTGCACGGAAAGCGCAGTCTCTGTGAGCCCATAGCTCCTGAGCCGCACAGACCCCTGAGGACCCCACAAGATGGTGGAGAGCCATAAATCCAGCAAGCTGGAGGCTGGGAGCTCACTGATTGCACTGGGGAAAAAGCAGCCCTATCTGATTGCTAGGTGAGCTGGAGAGAGAAAAGGTGGTAACTGGAGTGCTGGAAATACAACCCCTTTGGAACAAAATGAAGCAACGGAGGGATGGCAGGGGGGACTGTGGTTTTTTCATCTGCACAACAAAGGGGCTGCATTAGACTGCATCTAAGGCACTTTCATCACAGAAATTCTGGGTTCCACTTTGTAACCAAGGTCAAGTGTGATCAAGCAGATGTAGGAGAGGCCAGGGTAGGAAAGCAGGATTGGGGGACCCAGAGAGGCCAGAAGGAGGCAAGGAGGAAGAGGAGACATTGTTAACCGATTACTATCACTTTTAATCCCCCAGATAACAAGGAATTTAGATACAGTTATCCCCACTTTACAGGGAAGAACCCTGAGGCACAGAGGCTAAATTAATTTTCCGGGGTCACATTGCCAAGTGCTCGGGCTGGGATTCTAGCCCAGCCAGTCTGACCCAGAGCCTCCCCTCTTGGGCATGGAGCTGTCTTGCCCGAGTATGTGGTGTGACCAGGAGAGCACTAGAAGAAGCATGTTATAACCCCTGCTTCTCCACTCTCACTCTGCAAAAGAGGAATGGAAAACAGACGGCCTCCAAGGAGTGGACTGTCCAAAGTGTGTACTTGTCTTCTAGAGGACAGGAGTGTGAGCGTGTGTCTGTCTGTCTGTCTGTCTGTCCATGAGGGATATGGCAGATAGAACCACAAATGACACAGCTGAAAATATTCCATAGGGATGAATGTAAACTTCTGTCCCTGGGCACAGCATCCCTAGTCTATAAGAATACGATGGGGACGTTAGGACCAAAAAATATCAAGTTAGGGGTTTCACCTGACAGTGATCTCAAATTGAGTCACCAGTGTGGTAAGGCTTCCAGAAAAGCCCACCATAGGGCTGCATCAATATAAGGACAGTGTCTTGAACCAGAGAGGTGAGAGCCCCCAGGAGCCCCCGTGCTGGGTTGAGTCCCAGACCCCTTGCTGTAAGAAGGGCGGGGATGGGCTGTGGAGGATACAGAAAAGAACACCTGGGACCAAGATGGATGCCTGAGGAAGTGGTAAAACATCCACCAGTTGAAAGAACTAAGTGACCTTGTACAAGTTATGCAATATATGACAGTCCCAGTTTTCTTTTTTCTTTTTAAATTTATTTATATTTATTTTTGGCTGCGTTAGGTCTTCGTTGCTGAGCCTGGGCTTTCTCTAGTTGCGGCAAGTGGGGCCTACTCTTTGTTGTGGTGCGTGGGCTTCTCGTTGCGGTGGCTTCTCTTGTTGTGGAGCACGGGCTCTAGGTGCGCAGGCCTCAGCAGTTATGGCACATGGGCTTGGTTGCTCCACGGCATGTGGGATCTTCCTGGACCAGGGCACGAACCCGTGTCCCCTGCACTGGCAGGTGGATTCTTAACCACTCTGCCACCAGGGAAGCCCAGTCCCAGTTTTCTTATCTGTAAAGGGGTTTAACAGTAGGAGTGGCATAAAGAATAAGTGAGGTAATACATGTAAAGTGCTTAGCTCAGGGCCTGACACAATAAATGTTAGCTGCAGGAGCTGTTATTAAACACTGGGCATGCTCATCTCAGACAAGGGGAACCATCAGAGACAGCCTGGGGTCAAGGACAGGGGTCTCCATGTCGTCAGTGTGTTCAGAGACACTAGCTTTGTGGAGTAGACGAGGCTATCCAAAGGCCTGGGGTCTTGTTTCTCATCCTCTGACATTAGTCCTGTTAAACCTCAACAGCCCATTCTTCTTTGTGGCCTGGTGAGCCCTCGTGGTGACTAAAGCAGAGAGGTGTCTAAGTAGCAGTGTTCCCTCTTTCCAGGCAGGCTGTTCGGGTGGGCAGGAACCAGCAAGCAGCCAGTTAACTTCCAGGGTCTGAGTGCACGCACCTCCTGTTTGCCCACTCAGCCCTTCCCACCCTGGTCTCTCACCGTCCCCAGCCTACTGCCCCATCTCAAGCCCGCCCTCCCCACTTTCTTGCTAGGAGCAAGGACAGTGTTGCTAGTCTACTGTTTGGCTAGTCCCCTGAGCCCTGGCTGAGCTTCAGTCTCCTACATTGGCAAGATTGAGGCACACAGTAGGCTCATAATGACTAGGAAGATAGAGACTGAAGGCTTAGGAGATGGAGATGTATGTCACAGGCTGTCACATTGGAAACACCTATGGGATCACCTAGTTTCATCCTTAGTCTGGGTGGTTTTCTAACTTTACAGAGCGTAGGATTATTTGAAAATATTGTTGAAATGCAGATGCATGGCCCCCACCTGCCTCCTCTATTGAAATACAATCTCTTGGGTGGCTACCGGGGAAGGTCATTTGTAACCAGCTCCAGCAGGAGGTACTCCATGCAGGTGGTCTGGGTGGACACTTTGAGAATCACTGCTCTGATTCATGACTCCTCTCTGTATTTCTACTACATACCTGGACCCATGGGGAAACCATAGCAGCTACAAAAGGCACCATCCCCAAATGGTTCAGAGTCCAGTTGGATAAAGAAGACAGCCATAGAAGCAATCAGTGCTAAGGTCCTGAATGATGGCAGCTGCTGTGAGAGTTTAGAGGAGGCAAGGTTTGAGTGGGGCAAGGAGAACCAGGTACAGTTTCCTTCCCCAAGCAGCTAAGATGTGTTCCACCGTGGAGGTGCTCAGCTAGCCACACTCGTGAATTCCATATATCTAGCCTGACTTCCATCGGCTCCCCCTCCTCCTTTCAGATGGGGCCCTCTGCTCCTTGGGACATAATTACAATATCCAGCCTGTTTTCTTCAGGTCTTTTGTGTTTTTTTAGGCCACACCTCGGGGCATGTGGGATCTTCGCTCCCCCTGACCAGGGATGGAACCCACGCCCCCTGCCTTGGAAACGCAGAGTCTTAACCACTGGACTGCCAGGGAATTCCCTATCTGGCCTGTTTTAATGAAAGCAAACATATTCAGTATCTGTATGTGGCTTCTCCTGTGTTGGAGAGGGTTGGAGGGGGCGGGGCAGGCAGTTCTTTGGGAGAACGAGAGACTGATAACCCCACCTGACACTTCCATCAACTATCTCAGTTCACGAGCCCCATGCACATGTATCTTCTTCTTTTTTTTTTTTTAACTTTTCATTTTGAAATAATCATGGATTACAGAAAAGTTGTAAAAATAGTACAGAGAGTTCCTGCATAATCTTCACTCAGCTTCCCCTACTGCTAACAAATTATATCACTACAGTATAATTATCAAAACCCAGAATTTAACATTGGTGCAATAACTAAAAAACTATAGACTTATGGAGAATTTTACTAGTTTTCCCACAAATGTCTTCCTGTCTTGGGATTCAATCTAGCATCCCACATTGCATTTAGTAACCATATCTCCTTAGACTCCTCCGTCTGTGACATTTCCTCAATCTTTTCTTGTTTTTCATGATCTTGATACTTTTGAAAAATAACAGCAAGTTATTTTGTGAAACGTCCCACTGTTATCTTTTTTTTTTTTTAACATCTTTTTTGGAGTATAATTGCTTCACAATGTTGTGTTAGTTTCTGCTGTATGACAAAGTGAATCAGTTATGGATATATGTGAATCAGCTATGTATACATGCAGCTGATTCACATATATCTTCTCATCCACTCCCCCACCCTATCACTGTGGCCAAGCATTTTAGAGCCATTTGTGTCAGCAACATGTGCCCACGTGGTTTTTACAATGATGTTGAAGTTATGTCAGTTGAAGTAAATCAGTATTTCCATCTCAATTAACTTTTTTAGCTGGGAGTTCACAAACCAGGACATGGGTTAACTCACATGACCCCACCATCAAAAATAAGCCATTAAGGAGTCTGTTTTTACTTCTCTTATTGTTCATAGTGATATTCACCAACCTCTGCCTAGCATACTATACAAACCTTGGACCACTGATTGTAATGAACACAATTATTTTACAAACCACTAAGAAAATAAATAGCACTGCCAATTACTACACAACTACTGGTTGTATGATGCGTGTTGATCTCAAAGATACTAAAATCTGAAAAATAATGCACGTTAAGACCAGTGAAATGGAATGAATGACAGAGGACACAACAGTATACATCAGTCCATCCAGTCTTGGCATATAGATTTTTTTATTGACCATGTATCCCAAATTCAATAGCAAATGGGTAGTGGGTACAGGAAGAGAGAAATGAGAGGCGGTGCTTCCCTGGTGGCACAGTGGTTAAGAATCTGCCTGCCAATGCAGGGGACACGAGTTTGAGCCCTGGTCCGGGAAAATCCCACATGCCACGTAGCAACTAAGCCAGTGCGCCACAACTACTGAGCCTGACCTCTAGAGCCCACAAGCCACAACTACTGAGCCCACGTGCCACAACTACTGAAGCCTGCATGCCTAGAGCCCATGCTCCACAACAAGAGAAGCCACAACAATGAGAAGCCCACGCATCACAACGAAGACCCCACACAGTCAAAAATAAATAAATAAGTAAATTTATTTTTTTAAAAAATGAGAAGCAGTTTCCAATTTTTCAAGCTAA
Source organism: Kogia breviceps (assembly GCF_026419965.1). Lineage (NCBI taxonomy): Eukaryota > Metazoa > Chordata > Mammalia > Artiodactyla > Physeteridae > Kogia > Kogia breviceps. The sequence goes on along the minus strand of NC_081310.1, from coordinate 65,422,561 downwards.
AGAACCAGTTCGTTTCTCTTATCCTCTGAAAGGGCATGAGAGATTTAAATATTTACAGTTCCATTTTACAGGTGAAATTGTCAAGGCTCAAAGACATTCCATGGCTGCTTACGGCCACACTGGTAGGAGTGGTGTGGGACTCAGTGCAAGGGCTTCTGTTTCAAAATTCAGTGCCTAAACAACCCGTGTCCATCAGCTGATAAGCAAAATGTGGTATAACCGTATGGTGGAATATTATTTAGCCAGAAAAAAGAATGATGTACTGTTACTTGCTCAACATGGATGAACCTTGAAAATATGCTAAGTGAAAGAAGTCAGATACAAAAAGGCACATATTGTACGATTTTATTCATATGAAATGTCCAGAATAGCAAATCTATAGACACAGAAAGCAAATTAATCGTTGCCAGGGGCTGGGGGGAGGGCAGAGAGGCTGTTAATGAGTCTGAGGGTTTCCTTCTGGGGTAATGAAATGTTCCATAACTAGTGGTGATGGTGCTTAATCTTGTGAATGTACTAAAGGTCTCTAATGATAAATTTTTATGTTATGTGTATTTTACCACACTAAGAAAGAAAGAGAGAGAGAGAGGGAGGGAAGGAGGAAGACAGAGGTACAATCAGGCAAAAAAAAAAAAAAATCCATTCCCTTTCTTCCCTGGAACTGCTGTACTCACAGTCTATAGGATGGCATAGCCAGTGCCTAGCACATAGTGGGCACTCAGTAAATTGTGATAGAATGGGGAGAGGGGGTGGCTTCTATTTAGAGAGTTGCCAGGGGACAGGAAACCCCAGAGAGAGAACTGTACACTGTTCTGGAGGCCACAGTCAGAGAGGCTGGGGATGGAGGGGGCAAAGAAAGAGTGAAGGGAGTAGGGAGAGCTGCAGAGAGATGGGCACAGGACGAAAAGGGGAAGAGAGAGGAAGGAAAAGTGGAGAAAGGGGAAAGGGACTTGTCCCAAGAGTAAGGAGGGGGCAGGAAGGAGAGGAGGAAGGACAAAGGTGAGAGGAGGGCGGGGGCAGGGGCATGGCAGAGAAGGAGAGAGGATGGGGTGCTACGGGCTAGCCACAGCGCCAGAGCAGAGGGCCTCCCCCACTCTCCCCAGGGCACTTGGCAAGCCCTCCCACCCCCTTGCCCCCACGTGGTTGTAACTCTCCCTCCTCCAGCAGGAAGATGAGCTGAGCTGGCCTGGGATCATCTGTCTTCATTACACCATCCCCACCAGCTCTGTCACTTCTTGCTAGAAAGCTCATCAATATTCCCCTGTGGCTTGGCGGACTCAGTCCCCTCCTCCCCTGCCCCGACTCTGGCTCCTCAGAGATCCAGCTGTGCCCTCCCTCCAGCTGCGAGGTCCCTGGATACATTCTCTGGAGGCGGGGAGGGGGCTTCCGGGAGCCAGGCTGAGAGTGAGTGCTGTCTCAGTGTCATCAGCCCCTTCAGAAGCCATACTGACCCTTCTACTTGAAATATCTAAGCCCCCCAGCACTCCGTATTCCTTGTGTCCACTTTTCCCTGTAGTCTAAAACCTTGATCATTTTCTAATGTTATATGTTTATAACTTATAGTACATATTTATGTTGTTTACTGTCTCCTCTTATTAGAATGTATGCTTCGTGAGGGCAGAGCTTAGGTCAGATGTTCACTGCTGCACACTCAGCACCTAGACTAATGCCAGGAACTAATAAGGGAATGAATGAATGTTTGGGGCCTGGGTTTGGATGCCCAGCAGTAGGTGTTAGCACCTTTGGGAGCCTAACAGGCTCACTAAATGTTGGGTTACGCAGTTGCAATACCTCTGGAACCCAATGGCTTTGATAGAAAGAAACAAGTGTAAATTAGGTCAGAATTCTCCTGCTCTCACCCATTCAGTGGCCTCCGTTTACCCTTAGGACAAAATCCAAAATTGTTTCCCAGCTTGGTCCCCAGCTGTATTTCTGTTTTTTTTTCTCACTGCTCTCTGTCTGCCTCATTCACTCTGAATGTCTTGTTGTTCCTCCAGCACGCCAAGGTTATTCCCCGCTCAGGGGCTGAGCACTTGCGCATCCCACAGTCCAGATTCCATGCTCTTTCCATCAGACATTTAACTGGCCTTCAGATAGCCTGTCCCTCGCTTCATTCAGGCATCAGCTGAAGTCTCTTCTCCTCTGAGATGCCTGTCCTGACCACCTGAGCTGACACAACTATCTTCATCCCCCTCCATCCCCTTACCCTGCTTTATTCCCCTTATGGAGCTACCTGTGTATTACATATATTGGTTAATATCTCTCTCATTGAAGGGTAAGGTCTGTGAGGGCTGGAACTTTGGTTCACCCCAGGGAGCAGGTGCTGTAGTCATTGGCCAAGGGGCTTGACTTCAGCTGCCAGCATCTGCATTTTTTTGCTTTCTCCTGCTGTACTTGCTTTGTTTGCTTCTGCATCAAGCAAAGGGGAATTGACAGGAAACTCACACACACACACACACACACACACACACACACACACACACTCAACCAAGGCTGCTGGGAAGTGGTGTATACATACCCCTTCCCCCTTGCTCCTCAGGTGGGATGTGACTCTAAAGTGCTAGTTCTGTACTGACTCCCAGACTTACTTGAAATGGCCTTAAGCTTCAATTATTCTCAGTGGTAATTTGCTTGATAGTGATCCTTTATTGGCTGCCTTCCTTTCTTTTTTCTCCCTTCCTTTTTTTCCTACTGGTGTTTCCTGGGACCACTTTCCAAATAAAATCTTTTCTCAGGTTGGAATGCTCATGCATTGATGTTGGGGGATGTAAAATGGTACAGCTGCTTTAGAAAACAGTTTAGCAGTTTCTCAAAATGTTGAACACGGAGCTACCATATGACCCAGAAATTCCACTCCTAGGTAGATACCTAAAAGAACTGAAAACATATGTCCACACAAAAACTTGTACACAAATGTTCATAGCAGCATTATATGTAATAGCCAAAAAGTGGAAACAACTTAAATGACCATCAACTGACGAATGGACAAGGAAAATGTGGTCTATCCATACAAAAGAATGGTATTCAGCCATAAAAAGGAATGAAATGCTGACATATGCTACAACATGGGTGAACCTTGAAAACATTACGCTAAGTGAAAGAAGCCAGTCTCGGGACTTCCCTGGTGGTTCAGCGGTAAAAAATCCTCCTTCCAATGCAGGGGACGCGGGTTCGATCCCTGGTCGGGGAACTATGATACCACATGCCACGGGATAACTAAGCCCATGCGCCATAACTAGGGAGAGGGAAAATCTGCATGCCACAGCTAGAGAGAAGCCCGAGTGGACCATATGCTGTAATGAAAAGATCCCACCTGCCTCAACAAAGGTCCTGTGTGCTTCAGCAAGACAAAACGCAGCCAAAAGAAAAACAAAAGGAAAATAAATAATTTTTTTTAAAAAAAGCCAGTCTCAAAAGACCACATACTGTGTGATTCCATTTATATGAAATATTCAGAATAGGTAAATCTATAGACAAAAAGTAGATTCATGGCTGCCATGGAGCAGGGAAAGAGGAAAATGGGGAATGATTGCTGATGGGTACAGTGTTTCTTTATGGGGTGATGAAAATGTTCAAAAATTGATGGTGGTGATAGTTGCACAGCTCTGTGAATATATGAATAATTTGGTGATTCTTCCCTTTAAATGGATGAATTGTATGGTATGTTAATGATATCTCAATAAAGCATTTTTATTTTTTAAAGCCCTTGTCTCAATATCTACCTCTTGGGACAACCAACTGAGATACCCAGAACCTAGAATTGTACCTAGTACATAGTAGGCATTCAGTCAATATGGAAGTACATATTGAATGATTAAATGAATGGAAAACAATTGCAAACACAGGTTGGATGATAGTCACACAAACAACTTCAAACAGAACTACAGCCACCATTCCCTCAAGCTTGTCCTCGGCTATCACTTCATTCCCCACTGGAAACAAGCTCAAAACTCAAAGACATGTCTGGAATTGTCTCAGCATGTGAAGGGGGCAGAGTGGTGTGTGTCTGTGTGTCAATGAGACGGTGAGGGTGGGAAAGGGGTGTGTGTGCATGCGTTTGTATATGTGAGTGGAGGTGTGCGCGTGTATGTGCATATGTGACTGTGTAAGTGTGTGTGTGAGAGTGTGTGTGTTTGCGCTACAGTGTGGGGGGTGTTTATGTGTGCATCTGTGTGTACGTGCATGTGTGTGGTGATGCAGGAGTAGTCACCGTAGTGTAGGAGTTGCCAACAGAACCATGGACGGTGGTGAAGGAAATCTCTGAGCAGCAGGAGACCACTTCCTGACACCGTAAAGTCAGCCAGTGCCCTCCAAGCCCCCTTCTTGTCTCCCTCTGACCCATGAATTGCCTCCTATTGGAGTCCCTGCCCACTGGGGTGTTTGCAGCAGGTCGCTGTCACCTTCTGCAGGATGTTCCCAGCCAAACAGGGGCTTGGCCACCATTCCCAGCTGTTCATTGCTTGGCTGCTCCCATCTATAGGGGTCGAGGACTAAGAGGAGAAAAAGGAGCCCAACTTTAAGCAGGTTTAGAGAGCAGAGAGACACCCCCCTCCACCCATAACCCAACACTTCAGGCCTTTTCTTGTCCACTAGCAATAAAACTAGTTCTTTTTTGTTGTTGTTGTTTATTGTTGTTGTTGTTTTGCGGTACGCAGGCCTCTCACTGTTGTGGCCTCTCCCACTGTGGAGCACAGGCTCCAGATGTGCAGGCCCAGCGGCCATGGCTCACGGGCCCAGCCGCTCTGTGGCATGTGGGATCTTCCCGGACCGGGGCACGAACCCGCATCCCCTGCATTGGCAGGCGGACTCTCAACCACTGCGCCACCAGGGAAGCCCAAAGCTAGTTCTTAATCGATGAAGAACGTGCTTCCGATTATCTGTGACTCATCATCCTTTTCAACAGAGTGAGGCTGTCAGGGTCCCCTGCCCCACCTGTCCAGGGCTCTGCTGAGCTTCAAGGGCTAAGGTCCAAGAGGCCCGTGTGCGTTCTGCAAGGCTGTGCGATGGGTTGGAGCACACTAGTGACCGGAGTGTGAGGCCTGGCCCTGCACTGAGCCCTGGGAGGCACGGAGCAGGCCCGTTTCCCTACAGCGTGCTCAGGGCATGGGGCTGGGCATCTGCTGACCATTCCTGTCCGACACGGGACAGCTCTCCCTTCCATCTTGGTGGTCACCAGGACCATCCCTTCTTTCCTCACACCCTGGGCCACTTCAGGGGTGCCCCATCCATTCTGCAGGGCCACGTGGATTCCCTCTAACCGTCCTTGGTCCAGGAGCTCGGTGGCAGGAGCGTAAATCCTCTAGGCTGGCTCCAGACTCTAACTCCCTGGGCACCTGCCCTTCCTGCCCCCAGCAGATGGTCACAGCGCCCTCGGGAGCTGCGAGCAGGAAAAGAAGAAGCATAGCACCCGGACCAGGCGTCCCCTGACGTTGCCTCCTGCGACTCTGGCAACTCCCCTCAGGCCCCTCCCCAGACAGAGAGCCCGCCCCTTCCCGGCAGCTTAGTCTCTCTACCCAGCCCGTCCCAGCACTCCTACTGACCTTTTAGTCTGTCGTCACTCTACAAATATTTTTGGCCTGTCTTCTCTGAGCCAGGCGCTGTGCCAGGTCCTGGGGATACCAGGATGAATGAGGAAGTCAGAGGCTCCCTGCTCTCAAAGGCTTCGGGAGAGGCAGGCAAATAGCACAAAGTATATCATGGTAAAAGTAAATATAATGCTCATAAAACACGGAGAGCTTATCAGGTGCAATCACTGTCTGTTTTTCTGTGATTACAGTTTTAAGCACTTTACATATATTGTCATGTAATCTTATGTGTGTGGATATTACAAATACAAAAGCTGAGGCTCAGAGAGGTTAGGTAACTTATCCAAGGTCACCCAGCTAGTAGTAAAGGGGGTGAGGAGGGATTCAAACCCAGGCAATCCAGCTCCAGAGTGGAGCTTTTGAACAATGCTAGATTGCTTTTGGACGAGTCCAGAAGGGAGAAGCACAGGGCCCGGGGCATCCCAGCTGCCCGGAGGGGTAGTGAAGGATTGTGGATGGTCTACCTTCTCTTCCAGCCACCTTAAACTACCTTAAACTTGGGTCTAAACACAAGGGACTGGAAGGAGACTTTGAGCTTCACAATATTACGTACATCCTAAAGGGTCAAAGCTCTTTCACGCACTGAAGGGCAGCAATGTCGGTCCTTGGCATGGGAGGGCAGGGAGGCAGTCGGTCGTGCCAGAAGCCTGTGACCACAAGAGACCACAAGACCCCATGTCCCTGGCACCGGTTACCACCGTGTGAGCAGAGCAGTCCAGGGGGCCCTAACGAGGCCTGCCCCCATTTATTTCATTCCTTCCTGTTATACTCTATTTCTCAGTCATAACTCGCCGCACTTCAACTTCGTGGTTTCATCATCTGTTTCATAACTCTCCAAGTTCCCCGGGAGCAGGAACTGTGCGTGTCTTAAGCAAGGTTGTGTCCCCCACAACAAGTGCCATGCCTGGCGCGGAAAATATTTATTAAAGTTATTGAATGGCTGGCTAGCTGGCTGGCTGGCTGAATAATAGGTGAGTGGATGAGCCATTCGATAGGGGGACAATGGAGTAGGTATTATTATCCCCATTTTATGGGGTTCAGGGCAGTGGTATGGCAGAGCTATGGGACCATCTCCTTGATCTGACTCCAGGAAAGGGAACTTTGTTGGGTCAACACTAGGGGCAGGTTCCCAGGGTCACAAGAATCCCTGAAGACCCAAGGAAAGTTGGGGGACAGCAGACTTCTCACCACCTCATGTCCTGTTATCCTTTTCCTTTGCCTCTTCCCCCTGCTGGTCCCCTCCAGCAGCACATCTGTAGACCCCAGAAGGTTCCAGGCCCTTCCCCGGGCTTGGACCATCGTTGTGATGCTCATTACCGTGTAGTAGACGTGCCTGGGGGAGGGACACAGATATTGAGGTGTCTCTCTGGGACCATGGTGACATCACAATATCCCCCTACCTGAGCACCCCTCACTGCGATGAATACCCAAACCCAGCACTCTAGGAGAGAACGTTTCATTCATTCAGTCAGTCAGTCAGCACACATTCCTTGGGGGCATGCTGGGTGCCATGCAGAGTTCTAGGCACCAGGGACCCAGGCCTGCCCTCAAGGGGCTCTCAGTGCAGCTGGGGAGGCAGACAGGATATCAGGCAAACAAGCCAGCGAGACAAGCAACAAGCACGGTGGGCGCACTGAGGTGGGGAAGAGGAAGTTACCTGTTTGAAGTGCCCAGACCTCAAAGATGAGAAATAGCAAGATTTGCCGGCGGAATTCTTATGACTAATTCTACAAGAGCCCAGCTGCCGAAGCGAAAGTGTGAGGCAGGGAAGGGCAGAGAGGAAAAGGCAGAGGAGGAGGTGGTAACAATCCCAGCTCTAACTGCTTTGCACAGAGAAACGCACTTCATCCTCACAAGTCTATGAGGCGGGTAACTCTTCACATTCTGATTTCATAGATAAGGAAATGGTGGCACAGAGAAGTTTAGTCGCTTGCCCTTGGTCACACAGCTAGAAAGTAGCAGGCGGGATTTGAACCCAGGAAGTCAGACTCTAGCAGCTGTGTTTCTGCACTGCTTTGGCAAGATGGAGTCAAACCACCTCCATCCTTTTAGTCATGCTGAAGAGCCCAAGATGATCCCTCAGGGGATGGGGATACCCTGGAGATTTAAATGGAAAAACTGCTCAGCCTGGCCCTTTAGGGGGACAGGCATGGAGGCCCCGTGGAGGATGGGTTTTAGGGACAAGGCAGAGAGAGCTGTTAGGAGACTGTTACTTTGATCAGGTGAGAAGAGAGCAGAGGGGGCTGGTTGGAGAGCAGGGCGCGCTTCTGAGAAAAACTGAGAAGGTAGACTTGGCAAAAACGTGGTGACTGGCAGGAAGTGGAGAATTAGGAAGAGGGAGGAGTGAAGGCGGACCTCCTGATTTCTGCCTAGATGCCTGTGGTGGTGCTTCACTGGCCAGGATACAGAGTGCAGAAGGAAGGTTGTCAGGGTGGTGAGTGGCTGGGACAAGTTACCTTTGAGGTGACCGTGGGACACCCAGGTGGAGATGCGCAGCAGTTACGTAGGCAGCCCTCTGCCTGCCTCTCAGGCGCCACCTCTCCCATCCACCCTGCCCTCTTTCCCGGCCGCTCACGGCCCAGCGCGTCTTCCTCAGCCACCCAGAGCCACCGGCTTGCTGGAAAGCTCCAGTGTTTACTCTGGGTTCCCAGGGCCCCCTCCCTGTGGCACAGACACTCCCCCATTTCCGGGGGCCCTCAGAGACTGGGATGGGACTTTTCCACTCTGGTTTCCCCTGGCAGCTGCAAACGTTACCTGCCTCCATGTGACATGACCGTGGCCTGTGACTCCACCCCATAAGCGGACCAGCGCCAAATTGAGAAAGACCCTGGGCCAGTCTACACCTGGGAGCTGCCAGTCACCCATCAGGGTTCCCAGAGAGCAGCCCCTAGGTCTGCGGTGGGAGATGGAGGAGAACTGAGTGTGAGGGACAATGCTTGGGGTGGAAGGACCCCAAGGTGCACAGGGGTGAGCACTCACTGGGGTCAGGAGACCTAGTGCTAATCCTGACCCTGCTACAGACCTGCCGTGAGACCTTGGGCCACTGACTCACTTGCATGGGGCTCCTCCACACTATTTAGGCTGAAGGACAAAAGCTTTCAGCTGTGCACTTCGGAGCTCACACTCCTGAAGGGCCGCCTGTCCCACCTTTAGGAGGAGAAAGCCCTCTGGCCCCAGAGTGCGTTCTGGAGGGGGAGGAGCACGGGCAGAAAACTTTGCAAGGTGTTTTAGCAACAAGCAGGACAATGGAGCGGCTCAGCGCTGGGAGCTTAGTCTGCTTATTTTCCCGTCTGTGTGTCAGGACACGCCAGGGCTGGATGTCTACATTTCGGTAAGCCCCTTGTTACAGTAGCATTCTCGGCAGCTTCAGTCACTTAGACCGCAACAGTAATCCTCTCAGGAAGAGCCTGGCCCTGCCACAACGGGCCCCAGGTGGGTGTTTGGGGCAGGGTGCCCTCCTTCCCCTGCAGCCACTCCTGCCTGCCTGCCTCCTCTCTCCCCGAGCCCTGTGTGTCACCTTCAGATGCCCTACAGATCCACCAACAAGCCCTGGTCGGTGGGAGGGCTGACGGGTCCTTCTCAAAGGAAAGGAATTGAGTTAGACACTAGGAAGAACTGTCCCAGTGTGGGCGTGGTTGAGTCAGGAGCCATGTGGTCTTTCTTTGTCTAAAGAGAGTTTAAAAAATATGAGATATTTTCTTGTCTGAGGTCAAAGTTAGATGAGTAGAGGTTTGGCATGAGGGCAGGGATTAAATCTCCAGAACTTTCTGGAAAGGGGTGGGAGCTGGGGGGACTACACCAAAGCCATGTGTGGGGAAGATCCCCTGGAATAGCTCTCCAAGACATAGCTCCCTTTTCCCTCTTGAGGTAATGGATTGTGAATCCCGAGTCCTGGGCGTGGGTCTGACTACAGGAACCTCTGTGACCCACTGTCTCCTCTTCTGTCACACAGTTTTGGGTCAGTAAGACATCTCTGACCTGACACTCGCAGCATGGCATACTGTTCGCTTCTCCCTCCATTTTGAAGTTTTCTCCTCCCTCAATTACCAAAAAGTGACTTTCTTCAGCTTTTCCTTCTTCCTCGGTATGAGTTAGGAATATTCCATTTGCAGGAAACAGAAAACTCTACCTCACAGAACAAAGGGCAGTTGTTTGTTCACCAATGGTTCAGGCGAGGACTGATGGAGCGGCTCAGGGATGTCACCCAGGGCTAAGTTTGTTTCCATGCCTGCCTCTGTCTTCCTCAGCCTGCGGCTGGCTCCTCTTGGGGACACAGAAACTGCTTCCTTGTTCATGTACTGATGGAAAGAGCTTTTTTTGTCCATCACGTCCATCAAAAGTGCTGTAATTCCCTGACTGGCCTGAATTTAGGACAAATGTCCCCCCTCCACCACCCAATCATGGTTGCTAGAGGGGTGCCACGTGCTCCACTCGAGAGCCTCTGGGATGGGATAGGGGGTGCCCCAACATACACTCTTCCCCTGGGCCACTCCTTCTAGTTCCTCTCCTTCCCCGGCTGCCTCAGCCTCTCTTTGGCTGCTCACCTGGCACCCAGACTCCCTCTCACGGCTTCAGAGATCATGTCCATGTGACTGATTCCCTCCTTTGCTGCATCTTGAGCCCTGACTCTCTTCTAATACCTCATGCTGTATCCTGATGTATGCACAGAGCATTTCTCCTTGATTTCCTCAAATGCATCCTCATAGAAAAAGAATTAGCCATTTTTCCCTACCGTCACCCTCTCTCACACATACACACCTTAACTCTCCAGCTACTCCCATCTTGGACTAGTCCTTCTCTTTCGGCCTCCCACATTACATCAAGCTCGACACTCTGGCAGTTCTGGAACCCATGCCCTCTCCACTGTGTCTACAGTCACCTCAAGCCTGGACCACAGAAACATCCTCTTCTGCTTCCTTCCCAAGGCGCCCAGTCTCCTTAACACTTTCATATCAGCCTTCCTAAGACACCATTGGGAATTCCCTGGCGATCCAGTGCTTAGGACTCTGTGCTTCCACTGCAGGACTGCAGGGGGCACGGGGTTGATCCCTGGTCGGGGAACTGAGATCCCGCATGTTGTGGTATGGCCAAAAAAAAAAAAAGAAAAGGGACCCTAAGACACCCTCCCTCAAAAGCCTTCTATGTCTCCCCATTGCCCACATGACCAAATCCACTTCCCTGAGCCTGGCATTCGAGGCTCCTTGTGAAGCAGCCTCCTCTAACTTTTGGGCTCACACTTTGCCCTCTACTCTGCCAGTACTTTGCCCTCTACTCTGTCTGGTACACACCCCTGTCTGGTTCACTGCTTACCCTGAAAGACCGTGAGCATTCCTGCCTCTTCACTCGCCTTTCTGCAGCTTCCCAAAGCCCATTCTCCCAGCAGACTTCCCTGACTACTTCCTCCCAGCAACCTCTCTGTCACGGTCCCCTGCCAGCACACATCTGGGTGTGTATGTGCCCATCTGCCCTTGTGTTCCTGAATGCATCAAAGCCCCTGGACAGAACAGTTGCTGCTGCCCTCGAATCCCGTGGGATAGCCTGTTCTCAATAGTAGTGAACTCACGTGTATGGAAGCACTTGGAACATTCCGAGTTCTGTTGGGTAGAGGGGTGCTTTGATGTTTCACCAGCCTGGAGGGCAGCGGCAGTGACACTGGAAGAAGCTGCAGAAGGTGGAGCCTCAGGGAGAGCGTGGCCGTTAAGGACAGCCTGCCAATCCGGCGAGAGCCACACCCGGCACCAGAAGATATGACATGAGCTACAATCCCAGCTGGCCTGCTAACTAGCTGTGGGATTTTGGGCAACTCACTTAACCTCTCTGAGCTTCAGTTCCCTCACCAGAATGAGGGGCATTATTCCACAGCTCTGCCTGCATCCAGGGTCATTGGAGGATGATGTGAGGTGATGTACGATAGACTGGAGAAGGAGTGTTTATCCAGTGATTGACCTGGCCTCAGCCTGGCCTGCCTCTGAGGGACAAAGAAAGGGCAAGAAGGAAGCCTGGCCCCACCTCCCCCAGCGGGAAGCTCTGCAACAGTCTGGCCCTCAGCAGGCTGTGGGGAGAACAGGAGCAGATCAAAGGCCAGGGTTGTAAACAGCAGGGCAGGCACCTCTCCCCAGGCAGGAAACCTGCAGACCAACTCCATCTGACACCTTCCTGGCCGCCACGAGGGGCCTTCCTGCCCTCTAGTGGACACAGTTAGGAGGTGCATGCACTTATGAAGGCGAGCTGCAGACAGAGCTGCCTACTCTTACGAGCAACAAGGTCTTCAGAAAGCCACTGTGCACTGAGCTATAAACTTTGTCATCTTATAGAATTCTCAACAGTCCTTCAAGGTCTGCCTTATCATCCCCGTCTTACAGACTGAGATCCTAAGGTGTAGAGGTTATGGAATTGCACAAGTCCACATAGTTCATAATGGTGGAGCAGGGATTCCCAGGCCAGAAGGTATGTGGAGGGGTCTGGGGCCCTCTAAGACCCACCCTGGGGAAGGCTGGCTAGCGGCTGGAAGATGCAGGTTTATTGTCGAGGAGTTTTGTCATGGGAAAATCAGGGCGGCTGCCTCTGCAGAGGCCTGAGAGCTCGCTCCGCTCCTTCGGCTCCTTGGGTGCCCCTCTGTCTGCAACCTCAACTTCCCACAGGCAGCTTCCCCTCCAATAGGGGGCAGATCCTGTGACCCAGGGCCCTTTTTCTCTAAGGTAGGGGTCCACAAACTTTCTGTTAAGGGCCAAAGAGTAAATATTTTAAGCTTTGTGGGACGCATGGTCTCTGTGATGACCCATTCTGCTGCTGTAGCAGGAAGCAGTCATAGATGATACTTAGTGAATGAGAGCACGGCTGTGTCCCAATAAAACTTTATCTGTAGGCACTGAGGTTTGAATTTCACGCAATTTTCAGGTGTCATGAAATATTATTTTTCTTTTGAAGTTTTTCGACTATTTAAAAATGTAAAAAAAAACATTCTTAGCTTGCAGGCAGCACAAAAACAGGCAGCGGGGCCTTGGCGACCCTGTCGCTGCTCTAAGATGAAAGTCGGTCTCTAAAGCATTCGGGCTTTAGCTCTTCCATCTGATTGCTCCTTCTTTGTCCATTGTTCCATTTTTCCTTCTGATCCCTCAGTGAGGCCAGAGTCCAGGAGCCCACCCCTTCTCCTGTTCTCTCTCTGTTCTCCTCTCCCACCCCTCCCCATGGACCCTCATTCTTGCCTCTTGTGTCTCCATCTCCTGAGTCCCGGGCAGGGAGTCCCAGCATCCACCTCCTTCCCCCCTCTCTTCAGCCACAAAGCCTTTGTCTAGCCGCCCCGGATTGCTCAACCCCCTTCAGCTTCACCCTGCCTTACCTGTATGTTTTAGAAGGCTTATCCCTTCTCCAAACACCCAGCAGTGACATGGAATGCTCCAGAAAGCCCCCCCGCCCCCCTGGGTATTGCTGCCGCCCTGACGTGGGTCTAAATCCTGACTCTGGCACCAGCCAGCACATGATCTTTGTCTTGTCCTTCTCCAGGCCCTCATTTTGTCTGTGTTTTCTGCTGCCTTGTTGAAGAAACAGTGTGGTGCTGTGATGTGAGAACTGAGTCAGGAGCCAGGAGTCCTGGGTTCTAGTGCCAGCTCTGAACTTAGGGGAGTTACAGGGTGTTGGGGTATGAGAGCCATACACATCAGAACACACAGACCTGGGTCTCAAAAGATGAAGATTTTGGCAGAGAGTTCTCACCACCAAAAAAAAGTTAACTATGGGACGTATTAACTGTAGGTACTGTGGTAACCATTTCACAATATGTATGTGTATCAAATCATCACCCGTGTATGCCTTAAACTTACATAATAGTGATATATATATATATATATCTGAATCACTTTGCTGTACACCTGAAACATTATAAATCAACTATACTTCAGTTAAAAATGGGGGAGGGCTTCCCTGGTGGCGCAGTGGTTGAGAGTCCGCCTGCCGATGCAGGGGACACGGGTTCGTGCCCCGGTCCGGGAAGATCCCACATGCCGCGGAGCGGCTGGGCCCGTGAGCCATGGCCGCTGAGCTTGTGCGTCCGGAGCCTGTGCTCCGCAACGGGAGAGGCCACAACAGTGAGAGGCCCGCGTACAGCAAAAAAAAAAAAAAAAAAAAAAAAAAAAAGGTGGGGGGAAGCTGGTGTTGACAAGTGTTTCTAGATTGGTGTTTCAAGCTAAGTTATGAGTCAGTAAAAATAATCCAATCTTTAAAAAAAAAATCTTACACAATGTTTTATGTCAGTTACATCTCAACAAAGCTGGAAAAAATCTGGAATAACAAAAAATATATGTATATATTTGGAATATATTTGGGAATCAACAGCTGAAAAACACCCACAGGGGCCGTCTTAACACTCTGTGGCCAGAAGGTGGCAGCATAGGCCACTAAGGGGTGTTCTGAGGGGCGGGAAAAAGGGGCTCGAAGAGAGAAATAACTCCCCCAACTGTAGATTTACCTCCTGGTTGGCCAACAGTGCCTGGCACCCAGGTGTGGGAGGAAAGGGGAGCTGAATCAGAGGGTAAATGTATATGTAAATAGAAATATACATAGCTTTTTCTAACTAAAACCCTACTGGATGGGGATCAAGCAGGTGTTACACTGCTAAGAGCACTGAACTAGGAGCCCAAAGGTAGCACTCATTTAGGGAGTGATGGAGGAGCACAGGCTACCCACTCCCAGGCTGCCTAGGTTCAAATCCCAGCTTTACTGTTTACTAGCTTTGTGACCTTGGGCAAGTTACTTAACCTCTCTGTGTTTCAGTTTCTTCAACTTGAAAATAGGGACAATGGGACTTCCCTGGTTGCACAGTGGTTGAGAATCCGCCTGCCAATGCAGGGGACACGGGTTCGAGCCCTGGTCCGGGAAGACCCCACATGCCACGGAGCAACTAAGCCCGTGCGCCACAACTACTGAGCCCACATGCCTAGAGCCCGTGCTCCGCAACAAGAGAAGCCACTGCAATGAGAAGCCTGCGCACCACAACGAAGAGTAGCCCCCGCTCGCCGCAGCTAGAGAAAGCCCGCGTGCAGCCATGAAGACCCAACACAGCCAAAAGTTAATAAATTAAATAAATAAATTTAAAAAATAAAAAGGAACAATGAAAGTATCTATCTCCATAGGGTTGTGTAGGTATTAGATGAATTGATACATGAAAATCTCTTAGAATGGTGCTGGCATATATAAAGAGCTTAATATATATTAGCAATTAATGTTATTGTCTTTAAAACCCACACTAAATAGGAAACTTTCCTGGTCCTTCCTTCCTATGAAGAGGCCCCAAGATCTCAGCCTGGTGACTCAGAAAGGTAGAAGCCTTGTCAGATCAGCCACTGGGAGAAGGGTCCTGGCAGAAGCATAGCACATCATGCCACCCCAAAGCCTCAGATTCAAGAGGCCATGCCAATGGTGAGGTCAGAGGGCACGTACCTCCCTACCCTGATGCCCTTTTTACCTGACCAGGGTCTAGCACCTCCCTTTACCAGTATCCAGGAGGAATTAGTGTTTGTTTGTGAATATGTGTGTGTGTGTACAGAAGATGAGGGGAGCTGTCTATTTTTTTCTCTCACCACCCCGATTTGTTTCTGAATCTGAAGACAAATGATGTGATGGAAAGATCCCGGGCTGGGCATTAGGAGACCCAGGTTCCAGTCCTCACTGTGTGACTTAGGATGACTTAACTTTCCCTCTCTGAACTCAGTTTCTCAAAGGTCCCTTCTGACTCTGATACTTCACGGTCTTTGAGTGGGCTTATGATTCCTCTCCCTGGTTGTGCAGCTGCACCCCAGACTCCCCTTCTGCTATCTTCTCCCTCATCTTCCCTCACCCTGCTCCAGCATTCTTGTAAAAGGCTCCTAGACCTAGAAATGGGGTAAGTCTTTTGAGAGCGAATGAGAGAAGACAGACAGCCTCGCAGCTGATCAGTTTCTATTTCCCCTGCAGGATGCTTCTCAGAGTTCAGAAGGTGGGCCCAGGCTGCCAATTTAGCAAACGGCTGGGCCCCTGGGAACTAGAGTCTAAAAACAGCTAAGAGGCAGAGCCTTGGAGGTCAGAAGCCTCGGAGCAGTCTGCACCAAGGGAGGGTGGCCTCTGGCTCCACCTCGGGTTCCAGTCCTGGGAATTGCCATGTCTGGAGGCCTGCCCTGCCCATCATTTCCTGACATTGCTCAGAGCTCTGTTTCTGCCCAGACCAGCGGCCCTCGCCCCAGGAGTTGGGTAGGAGATTAAAGCTCCCAACGTTGTGGAGCTTTAATCCTAACAGGGCTGCTGGCATCAGGGAGACGATGCTGACTCCCAGGAACCCAGGCTCACTGTTCTCCTCAGAACGAGGAGGAGGTGACCTTCTCCCACCACCCTAATGGTGCTGGAAACCAAAGTGAGACACGGTTCTGTCTGCTCTCTCCGAATTTCTCGTAGGCAACAGCACGGGCAGAAAGGGTAGGCAGAGAAATACTTCCCGGGGCCTAGAAAACCATGAAATGATGAAACGGAATCTTGTTCCAGAGTGTGGGATACAGGAAACTGAACCCAGACCAATAAGCAGGATTGGGGGACCCAATACAACATGAAAATGCTGGGCCCCTTATTCAAAAAGTATTAAAAATTTCAAGAAGGCAACAATAAAGCATTAAACCAAGCCTCCTAAGCGTGGGGCCGTTCTGAGCACAGGGCCCCGTGTGATACATGATTACATGCCCAAGAAGTCAGCCCTGCCAGAAACTATCATTTATTAAGCACCTACTATGTGCTAGACTCTTTTTTTTTTGCTAGACTCTTTATATCCAGCATCTCATTTAATTCTCAAATAGCCCTATGAGGTAGCCATGATTAGTTCCTCTTCATAGATGAGAAAATTTAGGCTCAGAGAAGTTAAATCACTTGCCCAAGGGCACAGAGGCTAATGCGTGGTATCTGAATCCAGATTCTTCTGAGGCCAGAACCTGTGTTCTTCTCTTGAGTGGTGCTGCCTTTGATGTACAGTCTCTGGGGGCTGCCGGGGTCACGACATCTGCGTGTGGGCACTCTGAGGTGTGGCAGAGACTCCCTCCCCTGGTTTGACCTGCCCTGTCCTCGGCTGTGTTATCTGGAGGGGGCCTGGAGCCTGGCTTGAGCATCAGGGCATTGCAGAAAGCGCACATGTTCTGGACTCAGTCAGACCTGGATACAATTCAGCTATGCCTCTCACTACGTGACTAGGAAAGTCACTCAACTCTCCTAAGCTTCAGTTTCCTCATCTGTAAAATGGGATAACAATATCTACTTAATGTTATCATGAGGATTAACTATGATCTACATAAAGTGCCTGATACACAACAGGCACCCAGTAAAGTCAGTTCCCCGTCAGGAAAACACACTGGCTGCCACTCCTACCCCACCTTTTCTTTCTTCAGCAAGCTACCCCCTCCACTTCGCCCCCCTCCTTGCCCTATTTGAAGCAGTCTAAATTCACTCTTATCTCTAGGGCTTCTCCTCCAGGCCTGGCCAGTGAGGGAGATCTCTGGCTCCTCTTTCTTAAAGAACGTGGCGGTTTACATGGTTTATTGCTAATCATGCCAGGGAGAATTACAATGCCTAATGTGGGGAAATTACCAAATTTCTGGATTCTTACAGAGTCTCGGGGGTCTGACTCCCTTCTGGGGCGGCAGCCCAGCCCTGTTGCTCAGGCACCACCTACTTTCATTCCTCACAGGGGCCTCACCCCAGTCTCCCACTTTCCTCTTCCTCGTCCCCTTTCAGGGAAAAGCAGGCTGACCATTTCCTGCAGGGAGGCCTCCTTCCATGGAAGCCTCCCACTGGGTGCTGGGCAGGACCTGGGGGCTTTCTTATCTCAAGGGAGAGGTTTGGGTTTCTGACAGCTCCTGGCTGAGGTCCCTCATCTACTCAACTTTCAACCTCTTAGGGACATTTCCCTGGGGACAAAGTCCGCTTCCAGTCCCTCCCAGCCCATGCCAGGAAGAGGAGGGAGATGGTTGCCTGCGGGCACACCTGAGGTCTGAGAAACCCTCTGGTACCCAAGAAAAGAGAGCACATCCTCCCTTCCCCTCCCCTTCCCTCCCCCAGAACCCAGCCAACTGCAGCTTCAGCTGCCTAGGGTGACGCCTGCCCTTTTGCCCTATCTCCAGGAATAAATATTGGATCAGGTTCAGTCACCAGCTGTTTAACTAAGAGCGGAGCCGTGGGTTCATAAATGGCTGGGATCCTGAGGAAGAAATGCTGAGTGGTATTAACGTCTCAGAGGGACCAGGGGCAAGCTCACTGGGGCAAACTGTAGGCCTGGGGGTCCGGACTGTTCACAATCCCTTCCTTCCCCTGGCTGCACCAGACACTGCCAGATACCCACCTATGAGTCTGGGCTGTCACCTGGAGTAGCTGGTTCCCTGGAATAGGTCTTTCTTGCCAGGTCATTTGGCACTCAGGTCTGATTTGGGGCAGCCTGGTATATTCAGGTATTGTACCCGGTCACACATGTTCCCAAGGAGAGACTTACCACCACTGCCTGGCCACTCAGGTGCATTTTCACCTGGTAGTACCTGGCACAGTCAGATGTATGTTGATCAGACATTCCTGTTCATTCAGATGTAGGGGCCCTGGACCTAGCTGATCATTCAGGTATACCTGAGCTGAGCAGGCCTAGTATCTGCTCCATCATTCAGACAGGGTGTGTTCCTGGGAGGCCCTGCTAATCCATACCATTCTGGTCATGGGCTCACCCCAGAGAAAAAGGGATTGTGGGTATAACTCCCTATTTCTTCCTCACTCCTCTAGGCGTGCCCCCCAACCCGGGGCCTGTCCAGATTGCTTCTGCTTCCTGACCCATGCTGACCCTTTCTGTCTGCCTGGCTCCCCTCCCACCCCTCAGGCCACACCTGGCTGCTCTGGAGCCCCAGCCCCTCCCAGGCTGCAGGAAAAGGGGAAGCTGGCCTGGGAGAGGTCCCCAGGAAAATGAGCTGTGGCTCCAGGGAACAATGGTCACCGGGCTGGGTTCACAAGGTGTGGTGGCAAAGGGCTCCTAGCTGGTCCCGGCAGGATAGGCTGGGTTGGGAAATGCGGTTCCTCCAGGCTGAGGTGGGAATGGGGCACCTGCCCCAAGCCTGGCCCAGGGCTGCTGATGTGCTGGCATTCTGAGAGGGGGTGAGAGGAGCACAGCCTGCCTTGGCATTTCTCTGGGCTGTGCCAGCCTCAGAGGCCAACACTGTGAGTCACCACTGCAAGTCTGTCCTCACCCTCCTGCCGTCCCCAGACTGGGGAGGGCTGGAGGGGTAGCAGCCTTGGTCTGGGGCCAGTCAGAGCCAGGAGAACTGCCACGGGGGAGGGGCCGGCCCGAGGTTTCTGTGCACTCTCTGACTCTCAGCAGTTAGTTCCCTGGGCTCTCGCTGGGCACTGGCCACCAATCCAGCTGCCCAGTTTAACATGAAATGCCTTGCAGATGTACGCCAAGCGGCACCTACCTCTGTTCATGCCCCAGTTTCAGCAGCTCTGCCCTCTGGGTCTCCCTGTCCCTGGCCCCAGTGAACTGGCCATCTTGCCTGTGCTGAATGTTTTCTCTATGGCGCTGTCCTTCTCCATCAGGATCCAGCTGCCAGAGCTGGAGCTTGGAACACCACACCATCCAGGCCCAAGCCGCTCAGGCAGGGGGAGAGCGGAGAGAACTCTAGGGGGCGTGGTGCTCCCCTCCCCAGGCCCCAGGCAGCTGCTTCCTCTCCAGTCTCCTCTCTCCTGCCCCATCCTCACTCTGGGCCCTGCGCAGCAGCATGGGAAGAAGTGCTACAGGCGCCTTGGAGTGTCTTCTCCATCCTTCGGCTGGTGGTCGTGGTTGGCTGGAGACATGTGGGCGTCCAGGGCAGGCCGGTCACCTGGCACCCCTTCATGAGGACATCTCTTCACTTGTTCAAAGTGGATTTAGAAGAGAGGCCAGGGGCTCTGTGGGGGTGGGCAGGGGACAACTGCTGGGACCACCCTTGGCCCCTCTTGCCTTCCCAGGTGGTCTGTGCTCCCCACTCAGCAAATCAAAAGCTCTGCTGTTTAGCCCACCCCACCCTCTTGTTTCTAGAGCCTTCTTGACGGTGAAGGGTGCTCACCTGTGCCCTAAGTGGCTTGTCAAATGACTTCTCCTACACATATCTTGTTATATTTCCATCTTGTGCACCTGCCTGCTGGCCCAGCCCTTACTCCAGTTCTGGCTACAAGGGCCTCTGGGGGCAGTATTGTCCCACCCCCTGAGTCCTGCCCTGCCCCAGCTACCATCCCCATCAGTCCCTGGATGACTGAGAACCAATGGTGTGTGTGTGTGTGTGTGTGTGTGTGTGTGTGTGTGTGTGTGTGTGTGTGTGGTGTCTGTGGTGTGTGGTGTGTGTGTGTGGTGTGTGTGGTGTGTGTGTGTAGTGTGTGTGGTATGTGTGGTGTGTGTGTGGTGTGTGTGGTGCATGTGTGTGTGTGGTGCGTGTGTGTGCGGTGTGGTGTGTGTGGTGTGTGTGTGTGGTGTGTGTGTGGTGTGTGTGTGGTGTGTGCGGTGTGTGTGCGGTGTGGTGTGTGTGCGGTGTGTGTGCGGTGTGGTGTGTGTGTGTGGTGTGTGTGTGGTGTGTGTGGTGTGTGTGGTGTGTGTGTGGTGTGTGTGTGGTGTGTGTGGTGCATGTGTGTGTGCGGTGTGTGTGCGGTGTGGTGTGTGTGGTGTGTGTGTGGTGTGTGTGCGGTGTGGTGTGTGTGCGTTGGGTGGGTGGGGTGCTTAGATGTTTTCAGACACACCCGTAGCAAGGACTTCAGGGCCACCCCCCACTCCCCACCTTTCCCAGACTTCCATTCCAGAAGTCCAACTCAGAATCTCCTGGGAAGCCAGTTTGGTCCATTTGCTCTTGGTCCTGGGTGTCCAGGTAGAAGGTGGGGTCCCTTCCCTTGTTCCATGCCCTTTCACTTCCTTTCCCTGAGGACTTCCCAGATCTCCTCCCAAGGTCATGGGAGGGACTGGGACTCCCCACTCACAACTCACGGCCCTCTAGTTTCCCTTCCCCTGAGCAGGGCCTATAGCCTGGCTTTGCCCTTGCCCTGCCCTGTCCACTGCCTCCCTATTCCCCAGGAGGGGCGGGCAGGTGCCTTGAAGAGACTGGGATTTTGTGTTTAATTATGGAGCAGGCACTTGGCAATGAGGTGGGTCCTGGCAGGGCGTGCAGCGTCTCTGGCACCCTGGCTAATGAGATACTGCCAAGCCAGCTGACAGAGGAACGCTCTGTAATTTACAGGGGCCTAACTGCTGTGGAGGCTATTGCTTTTTTTTTTTTTGTGGTATGCGGGCCTCTCACTGTTGTGGCCTCTCCCATTGCGGAGCACAGGCTCCGGACGCGCAGGCCCAGCAGCCATGGCTCACGGGCTTAGTTGCTCCGCGGCATGTGGGATCTTCCCGGACCAGGGCACGAACCCGTGTCTCCTGCATCGGCAGGCGGACTCTCAACCACTGCGCCACCAGGGAAGCCCGAGGCTATTGCTTTTTAACGTGATCAGGAGCAAAGGCCTTCTTATTTTTCCCCCCTTTAATCAGTCCAACTGGGAGAAAGGAGATCTGGTCTTTCCTCACATGTTGTTCCAACCTGAACATGCTACTCGATGGCCACAAGGCGGTCCATTCAAAGTCTTTACTCCTGAGCCATTGTTTACAGCAGGGTCCTGAGCCGCTTGCTGCTTGGGAGTTGCAGAGAGGAAGTTCAAGGTGCCCTGACTGCCCCTCAGACTAATGCCCCTTTAGCACCTGTCACAGCATGCCCCACACAGGTCAGCACACAGGTCAGCCTCACCCACTGGACCACTCGCTTTTGGTCTTTTCTGGATCATAGAACCCTTTGAGAGTCTCACAGATACTTCTCTTGCTCTCTTTCAAAAAGAATAATAGCTAACACTAATTGTCCTCTTATTCTGTTCCAAGCACTGTGCTAAGTTATTTACATACATTTCCCATTAAACCCTCAGTATGACCCTACGAGAAAGGTACTCTCTGATCACCACCTCACAGATTAGGGAATTGAGGCACAGAGTGGAGAATAATTTGCCATATCACACAGTTAAGACTTGAATCCAGCAGATTGACTCCACTTGAATACGTTCCTCTGTAGAGTCTCTCTCTTTAAAACCGTGCAGTCTCTGTCTCTGTCTCTGTCTCTGTCTCTGTCTCTCTCTCTCTCTCACACACACACACACACACACACACACACACACACAGTCAATATCAACCTATAACAGTATGGATTTTCAGACTCTCTGAAGCTCTCTGTTGCTCCACGGTATAAAATTCCCCACATTCAGAAGCCCTGAACCCAGACTGTGAGACACCTGAGAGCAGGAACTGTACCCATCATCATGAGTGCCGGATAGGCAGCACTTAATTAGCGTTTACTGAAGGAAGGAAAGGCGGAGGCAAGGGAGGCAGGGAGGGGCTATGTGATCCCTGCCTTCGAGAAGCTCAGGATCTAATTAGGTGGACAAGATACCCAAACTCAAAGAAGACTTTTAAATAACAACTCAGAAGAAGAGGGGAGCCCCGACCCATCCACGCAGGACCCATTGTGCTCACTGGACAAAATACACAGACACAGAGAATGGGAAGCTGCTGGTGCTGCAGGGATCTCAGGGTGGTGGGAGGAACAGCTGGGGGACAGAGGTGGCAGGCTCAGAGCCGCTCAGGAAGAAGTCACCCAGACGCCCAGTGCTCCTGGCACCAGCTTTGTTTGCTTTCTCTCCAGAGTGGCGGCACCAGCAGAGCCCCCCAGGCTCCTCCTGCTCCCAACTCCTGCACAGCCTAACAGCTCAGCAGTCACCAGTACCCCCAATCTCCCTTCCCGATCTTCCAGTCACCCCTTGGCCCTCCACATCAGGCTTCTGTCCACCCCATCCTCCAGCACTGCCCTCGTCAAGGTCACCAATGTTGGGTGACCAACCACCTCCATTTGCCCAGGACTTTTCATCCTGGAACTAGACGAGTCCCAGGAAAACTGGGACTGTTCGTTTCCTAGTTGCCAAATTCAATGATGCCTTTCAGTCCTTAACTACTTTGACCTCCAGGCTCCTCCTGACGCCTCTTTCCTTCTTGACACCCTCCCTGCTCCTGACTCCTGGTTCTTTCTCCACCTCCTTTGTCAGCTCTGTTTCCTCTGCCAATTCAGTCCCACCGTTTTGGTTCTCCGGGCTTATCATACACTAGGTACTGGGAATACAAAGGCTAAAGATGTGATCCTTGGCCTCAGGAAGCTCATACCCCAGTAAAGAAGACAGACACAGAGTCCCCATGTATTGGAGGCCACTCAACGAGAGAAGTGTGTAGACAGAACAGAAGCGCTTCAGACTGCTGAGTGATTAAGCCTGTCTGGACAGCATCGAGGACCCTGTCAAGGAGGTGGTGACTCCTGAGTTGGTCTTTGAAGAATGAATAGGAGTTAACTAGATACTAGGAGGAAGCCCCTGTAGTTGGTGAGAACAACATATGAAAGTCATGAAGCAGTGAAACACAGTAGGTGTGCAAGGGAAGCACATACAGTTTGATGTGGCCGGGCATAAATCAGTGGGGGAGGTCGAGATGAGCTGACGAGGCAGGCAGAGGCCAGGTCACAGGGGCCTCACAGGCCGTGCCTCCACAAGCAACTCCATGAATGAGATTGAAGACGCCCAGAGCTCCCAAAACTGAATGAAAAATAGTGTGCATATGTGTTTTTGATTCTAGGAAGGAAGTTCCTTGGCATTCATCAGATTCTGAAGGAGGTCTTCGGGGCCCAAAGGCCCACTGTTGGGGTGCTATCAGATGCAGCTGGGCAGAGGAGCCCATTGTCAGCTTTTCCTTTTTAACTAAGATAAACGCTCCGGTAGCTGAAAGGAGGATTCTGGGGTATGGAAGCGAGAAGCCAGTTTAGCAGTGGGGCGCACAGTGTCTAAGCCTCAGCTTTCTCGTTGGCCCTGAGCAGAGTCTCCCTAAGGCGGTCTGCCATCCCTACCAGCACCTGCCTCCAGGCCCGCCCAACGGGTCTCCTGGACTTCCAGACTTCTCCACCAACACGCTCTGCAGGCCTCTCAAAGTCCACCTGGCCATAGCCAAAGTCAGCATCTGTGCCTGGCAAATGGTAGATACCAAGTAAGTGTTTTCAAGTTGAACTGAGTTCCAACTCTATAATCTACTCATGAGCTGAATTTTAGGGTTTGATTTTAGGTCTTTCTGGGAACCAATCAACTTTCTTTTTCTCAGAAGATTCAAAATTCTTCAGGTTTTCTGAAAAGAAAATCTATAGTTCCCATCCTTATTTATGAGTTGAAAAGTAACTACATGCTCTGAGCACGTACTATAATACAAGCAGGAGCCTCTGACCCCATCTATAGATGAGCAAACTGAGGCCCATGTCTAAAAAAAACCTATTTAGAAAGCCTAGGTGGACCAGCTGCCTCTCTTCTCCCTCATCCTGCATGGGGACCCTACTCAGTGACTTAACCCCAGCCAGTGTTGCCTGCATTCTCACCCCAGTGACTGTCAGTCTTGTTGCTGAGGGCCACTTTCCCATTTTCTCAGCTCTGGGTGGTGTTTTCGTTGCCGTGGTAATGCAGCGACCTGAAGGCTGTGTGTGTGTGTGTGTGTGTGTGTGTGTGTGTGTGTGTGTGTGTGTGTGTGTGTGTGTGTGTGTGTGCGCGCGGTATGTTTGGGAGGCACTGCTGGATACAGGGGTGGGGTTCTAATTGGTTTGATGGTTGCTAAGGTCAACAGGGCTGTGATTGGCTGACTCTGTTTATGTGTCCACCCTGTCGTAGAACCCTCTATGGATGCAGCTGTTGCCCGATCTGAGGTCTGGAGTGGTCGTACATGGGGGGCGGTGTGTGTGTGTGTACATGTGTACACACATGTGCCTGTACATTTGGCACAAATAGTGAGGAGAGGATGCTTGGTGCGATGATAAAGTGGAAACTTCCAGGATCTCTACCGGAATTACAATGGAATCAGGTAAATGATATTTTTCTCCTACTCATCCCCACTCTCCACATATCATTGGAAAACAATGGCCTCAGTTTCTTTAGTGGAGGAGTAAGAACTGGCTGAGTCCAGCCACATCCTGCTTTTCCAACTGACTAGTACAGCCTAAGGAGCTAGGCCATAGGGGATTGGTCCATGGGCTCAGGTCTCTGCTGCCACTTTCCCTCCTTCCTGCCAAGGACATACATGCCCTTGGGGAGAGTTTCTCTCTGTTTTTACTTAGTTTCTCATTTCTCTTGTCTTCACTTGTCTCCTAGAACCCTAAGAAGGGCTCTTTGGTCAAACACTAATGATCTCACACACATACAGATCTTTTTATAGTTTACAAAGCACTTTGACATTCACACTCTCATTGAATCCTCCTGAGAGGCAGGCATTCACGTTATTCCCATTTTGCAGAGGAGTAAAACTGAGGCCCAGATAAAGAAATGACTCCTGCACCTTAGGGGCAGAGTCAGGTCTCTAGGCCTTCCAACGGTTCCTGCAGTGCTTCTGGAAACTATGCCTGCCTGGGTGCAGGAGGGGCCAGAAAGGAGGAGAGCCTGCAGCAGTGTTGCAGGCAGGAGATTCACTGCTGGCTGAACTCTCCCTGTCTGGATGCTGCGCCTCCCAGGAGTAAGTGGGGCGGGCTTGAACTTTGGTTTTTCAGAAGCTATTCAAATGCGCTGCCCACACAGTCTGTGAGGGAGAGCTGTTTCCAGCTTCCCCACTCAGCCCTCAGGCACCCAGGGATGCCTGTCCTAACTGCAGAGCAGCAGCATGTCACTGGCAGTGGGGAAGAGGGACAGGATCAGAAGGAAGAGTGAGCTAGGCTGCCCCTGGGGCCCCCATTGTCATGCTGCTCAGGCCTGCCAGCCTGTTGTGCTAGGGCCACCGGAGCTTCCCAGGAATGCAGCAGACCCTTTAGGCTAGCAGAGGGGAGGGGCCTGCAGGGGAGAGGCCCCAGGAGCTGGGGCACCAGGGGAAACCCCCAGCTGAGAGAGTCTTGTCTGACCCTCTGCAAGGAGGCAGTTATTGGGCTGCAGAGAAGGGAAACAAGCATTGATAGGCGCTAGGTTTACATCTCATGAAAACCTCACAACAGCCCCAAGAAAGAGAGACTATTACCATTTCCATGTTACAGATGGGCAAACCAGAGATGTGAGTAACTGCCCAAGGTCATACTGTCTATGTGACTTTAAAGCCTGAGGTTTTGGTTGGTGGGGCAGCAGCGTGGGACTCCCTCCTTAGTGGAGGACACAGGTAGTGCTGCTTCTACTAAGCTGGGCTTGTTGAGAGATGTATGGAAAGAAAACTGGCATGGGAGAAGGGTGGGGTCACCAAAGGATTTGGAAGCAATTTTCCGAAGGGCAGAGAAAGGGAGCAGAAAAATTAGGATCACACACACACACACACACACACACACACACACGTAGGTTCTTTATCCTGCTAGCAAGCTCCACCCACATGCCTATGGTCACTCTTACCTGGCTCCCACTTCTACCTGTCCATTTGCTCATGCCCTTCCCTGGGGCTCCCAAGGCTCCATTTGCCATTCAGACTCCATATAGACACCCATCTGCAGCCCATCCCCCTCCCCCAACCCCAAGGAGCAAGGCATTGCCTTCAAAACTGAACATTTCAAAGATTCTGAAATGCAATCCCATGTCAGGGGGTGGGGGGCTGATGTGATAGGTCTCTGAGCAGGTAGCTGACCTTACATCATTTAAGGTGTCACCTCTCCTCTGTGAAGTTGTCCCTGATTCTCTTGGGCACAGTTAAGGGATTCCTCCTGGAGTTACCTTTGTCTTGCTAGGTAACTCTTCCTCTGCACATCTCTCTCCCTGGGATGCTGACCTGCATAAGAATGCGGACTGAGATTTAAATCCCAAGGATCCAGCCCGTACAGACCCTGGCACATAGCAGGTGCTCAGTAAATGTCGAATGGATAAACAACAGTAATTACATCTACTGTTTATTGAGTTCCTGTTACAAGTCAAGCCCTGTGCCTTAGCATACATTATCTTTAATATGCACAACAAGCACACACATCGATTTTAGTACCTTTGTTTACAGATTGCAAAACTTGGCTCAGAAAGTTTAAGTCACTTACCCAAGGGCACACAGCCAATACAAGGAAGTTCTGGGAATCAAGGAATCCCTAAGGAGCTCCCAGCTTGGCCTATCACACCAGTGGTTCCAACTTTGACACTCTCTACCCCCTTAACTTCTAGGTGCGAAGTTCCGTGACCCTGTCTCCTAACTATCTCTCCTCCTCTCCTCCCTGCTGCCACTGCATTAGTCTAAGCTTGCATGATGTTTCACCAGATTCAGCCTTGAAATTGGGGTTCACATGTCCAGATTAGACCCCACCATCAATCCTCCACTTGACTGCCAGAGGATCGTCCTAAATCACAGACCTGGTGATACCTCTTCCCTCTGAAATGCTCCAGGTTGCCTTGTATTGTCAGGAGAGGGTCCTGGCTTGTTAGCCATGGAAGGGTCTTCAAAATCCAGCACCCGCCTCCCTTTACGAAGTCACCTCCAGCCCCACCAACTCTAAGCTCTGGCCTCACAGAACTATGTAGCCGTGTTTTCTCCCCCCTGCACTGTGTACATCTGATCCCTGCTGGAAAAACAGAAAAGCCCTTCCTCTTCTCCATCATCCTCTCATCCTGTAACCCTCAGTTCAAGCAGCAGAACCACCCCTGCAGGTACCCACAGCTCTAACCTTGGCCCTCCAGCCCCAGAACTGGTCACTTACTGCCCCATGAGACAGTGAGCTTTCTGAGGGGGAGGACTGCATTTCATTCTTTCGTGCCCAGTAAATTGGCATTATCTGACATATAAGAGACATTCAGAAAACTTTTGTTGAAACCTCTTGACCTCATCCATCCCCCTGGTTCCGTTGGCTTCATTCTCTCGAATCCTCTAAACTATAGTTGCTTAGCATAGCTCCTTCCCTGCTTCTGCATGGACTCCTCCATGCTCCCCTAGTATTCTTATCACACACGTGGATTATGGAGCCAAGAAGGTTGCTTCCTTTCCTGAAAGCCTGGAGGTTCTGGATCCATCCGCTCTTTGCAACCCTTCAACACTCAGCAGTTTTATTCTTAAAGTGCATGTGCCCAGGAAATCTGCATGCCCTGGCAGGGAAAACATAGGTAGCAAAGAGTTGGGAGGCCCTTTGCCAGGTGGCCCTGCAGACTACCCACAAGTCACTCTCCTGATGGGCCCAGTGTCTTCCTTCTCCCTCCCAAGTCCAAGCTCTGTGGAGTTGCGAGAGATCTTGTGCTACAGGTTGGATGCAGGCTGATGTTGGAGGGCAAACCTCAGGCCCATGTCTTCCAGAAAGAAAATTTTCCTATCGTCAACAACTCATTCTCCCTCTCTCGGGAAAGGGCCCCAGGCTCAAAGCCTAGGACTTAAGAAGTGGCATTCACTTTTGATCAATCGTCAGAAAGTGTTCGACAGAAACACATCCTCACTGTAGACTACCCTTCCTCAAGAGACCCCTGACAGGGCCCCCAGACTGCAGAGGCCATGTCCACTGGCAGGACAGAGGCCACAGACCTCCCTGATTTGGTGCCTATCTCTTCTTCAGGAGGAAGCAGGGCTGGGAGGGGCCAAGATGGGCCCACTTCATTCCATCCCAGTTTTCCTTTGATCCCTGAAGTCTGATGGTGGAGGGGGGAGGAGAAGAGGCCACTGGCCTGGATCCTAATCATGGCTTGCCACTACCCTTGTGGGACTTTGGGCCGATCCAATATCCTTTTTGGGTCTCAGTTTCTCCTTCTCTAAAATGAAAGCTGGACTAGAACTAGCTATTCTGTAAGCCTTCTTGGATGATTCTCAGTTGGCCTTCGGGGTTTAATTCCAAAAGGACAAACTGCATTATTCATCAGGGTAGGAAGTGGGGGTGATGATTACCTTTACTTTCCTAAAGGTAAGTGACAAGTTCCACGGGACAGGACAGAGGGACAGCCCTGCCAGGAATACTGTTGTCAAGATCTCTAAGGGCGAAAATGACCAACAGGACCTGGCCGTGCACATTAGCTCCTGGGGTGCCAGGTGCCGGGATCCAGGTTCAGACTCAGAAGGTTGGAAGGGCTACACCCTGTGCCCTGACCCCAGTCCTGGGTGAGTCCGGAGGGCCTCATATCCCCTAGGGAAGGCTCTCAGGGCCAGTCCCAGAGGGCTGGTAGAAGCCAGGCCTAGGAACGAAACCGGAAGAGGCACTTGGACCCGGGTTCCCAGAGTGGGAGAAAGGGGTGGGCACCCGGGCGGAGGGAGCCCTGGGGATTGGCAGCGGCTGTGGGCAGGGCGGGAGGGACGGGGGAGGAGTCAACTTGTACGTGTGAAAAACTCTGGCGGGGGCCGGGCTCTTCCCTTCCTCTTCCTCCTCCCCCTCCCTCCTCTTCCCCACCTTCCTCCACCCCTTCCCTTCCCCTCCCCTTCTCCCTCCTCCTCCTCCTCTTCTAGCTCAGGTTGCAGCTTCTCTGGGGAGCCGCTCACCTTTCCGGAGCTGGGGAAGCCGCCCCGAGCCTGGGCAGGGACCCCACGAGGGCGCGGGGCACGGCGCCCAGACCCGCCGCACCCCGGCCGTCGCGGGCTGGAGCCGGCGCGCCGCGGACCCCAGGACACGCGCGGTGAGTCCCGCGGGCGGCGCGCCGTGTCCGGCCGGCTGGGCGGGCAGCGCGCCGGGGGAGGAAGGGGAGGTCGGAGGAGGGGGCACAGTGGCGCCGGGTGAACCGAGCAAAGGTAAGCGGAGCGGCTCTTAAAGGCGCCGTTCTGCTTTTGCCCTGGGGTGAGAGGTTGGAGGGAAATACCGGAGCGACATGGAGAGGTCCGAGATCAAGAGGCGAGTGGACAACAGTATTGGGGGGTGGGCGATTCCCTGAAAAGGCCAGTCCCAGGTTCCAGGTGCTTAGGAGGAAGGACTGTTTTGCCTTCTCAGATCCTCCACCCCCCCACCCCCACCCCCTCACTCTCGGGAGTCTCCACCGGTATTCACTTTGGCCCCCGGGCTCCTAGGAAGCAAAGTTTTCCACCCCATGGGGAATCAGGCGCTTTCTCAGTTCCCTTCCTTCTGGGAAGGGCAAGCGTCAGGAGTCTCCGGTAACGGGAGAATCCGCCAGTGTGGGACCACATCCCGCCTTGAAGGGCTTTCTGGGCTCCGGTGAACTTTCCAGAGAGGCAGGCTGGGGCTGGGTGGGAGGCCAGGGCCCTGGGGTGAAGGTGGAAGGACAGGACACGTGAAGCCCAGCAGGTTCCAGCGCTGAGGGGTGTTGGGAGGTGCTGAGTGGGGGCCTCTGGGGGTTACTGTGCCTCTTCTCTCCCTGCCCACCCAGGAGCCCGAAGGGGCACTGCCACCTCCCCACCCAACAGCAGCGGGCAAAGGGTTAACGCAGCGGTGGGAAAGGGTGGGTGGCCTGTTGGGAGATGTGGCTTGAGGAATCTTCTCTCTCTGGGGAGATGATCAGGAATCAGAAATCTGAGGTCCGCTCTGGCTAGAGGCCTCTGTTCTCTCCCTCTTAGGGGTGGGGGCTTCTGGAGCTGTCTGCAGGCCTTGTGGTGGGAGTCGGGTTGTTGAGACAGTAACTGATCTTCTGTGCTTGGGGTCAACGCCCTGCTAGGCACCAGTGACCTCTTTCTGATTCTCTCTGAACCCCTTCTCGACAGCAAGGGTGGGAGAGTTGGGGCTGTGAGGAGTGGGGATCAGCTTCCCAGAACCTCAGTCCCACCCCCAGCCCAGCCCTCAGCAGTTCCCCAACTGTGTCCTGGGCCCTGTGACACACTGACACCACCAGCCTGCCCCTCCTGTGTCAGCGCCCTGTGAGAATCGGCGTGTTCGTGTGGCATTTTCCACTGGGCATGGGCACACAGCACATTCCCGGACACTGGCCTGAGGGAGTAGAATCCTCGAGGACGAGGATGCCTGGAATGTCTGGCTGACAGACATGTCCTCAGAGATCCCCTACCTTTCCTCTGCCTTGGGCAGGGGGCTGGGACCACCTTGCTTAGGGTTGGGGGAAGGCGAAGATGGCCCCAGGCAACACTGGCTCCTGGGTTTGGGTCTGCATCTTGAAGGTGTTCTAAAGAGAGGGTCACCTTGCCACAGCAGAGCTACTGTCTTGGGTTACCCTGCAACCTCCTGTGCAGTCAACCTCGTGTGCAGCTGATGAGCCTGTGAGGCTGACCTCCCCCCAGCCCTGCAACCTCATTGCCCACTGGGACTCTCCCTGCTGGCCGCCCACGCCCCACCAGGAGCCTTCATTCTTCCCAAACTTACTGGGGTTTCCAGAGCCAGAGTAGACTTCAGTAAGTTGCATCCGATTTCTGAATGCCTCAGTGGCTACCATTTTTTTATTTTATTTTTGACTGGGAGTTTATTATTGATTGGGTGCCAAGTAGTGTGTCACACAGCCTTATGAAGTAGGTATTACTATCTTCATTTTATGGTGAGGAAACAAAGACTGAGATACCAGCCTTCCCAAAATCCACAAAGGTGGCATCCAGCCCACTTCATCTGACCTCAAGCCCCCTGGCTCTTAGTTCCTGCCCTATCAAGGGAGATGCCAGCCTACTCTGGAGTTGTCAAGTTCTATAGCAGTCCTTGGAGAAGGAAGGATGGGGCTGGTGCTGTGAGTAAGGAGGCTCCCCCTTATCCTGTGCCAGGCAGAACCAAGCTTCTCCATGGATCGCAGGAGAGAGGGTACCTGGTCTGAGGAACAAGTAGGTTTTTGGTCTAAGATCTCATGGGACTGATCGAGCTGCCTGCCTTGGAAGCCTCCCCATCGGGCCTTGAGGAGATGAAGCTGCCTTTATGGCTGCATTTGTTTTCTCAACAGACCTAGACTGTCCTCTGCCAAGTTGGCCTTCCTGTGCCCAGGCAAACAAGCCCCATGCTATAGGGCAGAGCCTCGCTTGGCTTCTCCCAGCTCCTACTCCAGCTGTGCCTCTACTTTCTGGGGTCACCCTGTTTTGGACTTTTGTCCAGCATCTCCATCCATCCCTCCGCGGATTTCTTTCCTTTCTTGAGTTTGAGGCCTAAAGGAGAGGGCCAGATCAGCTCCTGCAAGTATCGATACCAGCTGTGTGACTTCTCTCTCCCCAGCAAACTCTTGAACTTCTCACAACCTCAGTTTCCTCATCTGTGAAATGGGGATCATAATAAGGAGGGTTGTTGCATGATTTAAATGAAGTAATGCATTGGCACACAGCAAATGCTAAATAACCGGTAGCTGTATTTGTTATTTGGAAGGGAATTCCTAGTTATCGCACTGTGCCTGGCTTTCAGTAGAGACGGAGACAGGCTTTCCTAATCCCATCAGGCCGGGCCCTTAGAGAGTATCTTTCCTGTTCCTCCAGGTTGGGGAGGAGGGCTCTCTGTAAGAGAATGGCGGGTGGGGTGGGATACCAATTGGATGAGAACCTGCCAGGAGGGGACAAGTAGTCTGTGCCGTGGGACTGTACCTTTCCCTTTATCCCAATTTCTAGGATGAGTTGAGGTAGACACTGGGACCTGGAAACCCAACAGCTCCCTCCTCTGACGGCCTCTGGCAGGGCCTTCTTTCCCTGGGGTAAGAAGACCCTCCCCCAAGTACTTAATTAATTGCAGTCCCTGTTCTGCTCTGTTGTCCAGGAGGGAGTGGCTGGCCTGGATCCAGACTCACCTGATTAGCTTCACCCTGTTGGGTGTGAGTCACAGTTCTCTTCCCCCGTCCACCCTGGACCCTTCGCCCTCCTGGCATTAGCTGCTGAGTAGGCATTTTCCCATCTCCAGGGGGTGGGAGCAAACCAAGGTCTTGTCCTGGTCCCCACAACGCATGTGTGCGCACACACGATCCCAGCTCTGAGGCTGGACTCCTGGCAGCTCAGGCAGAGGGTCTGGGACCCAGGATCATGACAGAGCCAGTGGCTGGGCCTGGCAGGAGCTGGCCGGTGGCGCAGCAGCAGATCAGGAAGAGGGAAAGCTGTAGGCACCTCTCAGCCAGACCTCCTGTCTGAAGGAGAGAGCATCTGCTCTTGAAATCTCCACGGTTCTGTCTGCAGAGGAGGAGCAATGAGGAGGTGGGTGTGAGAATTGCCTTTGAACTGAAAAGGGTCTTGAGGCTTCCTGACAACATGAATGACCCTGGTGAGACAGGACACCCTGGTCTTGGAGACATTGGCCTGAACTTTTGAAGGGACAGTGGTGAGACCCTCTTTCTTGGAACTCTGGATAATGGTTTCACCCTGTGCTCCCACCCCACCCTAACCAACATTAAATAAAGTCTTCCCTGGAAATAGAGGGGTCAGTGTAGACAGCATGGCCCGACATTGGCAAGCTGGTGTGTTCATCATTTTTGTGTGTGGAGTGTGTGTCTCCTGCTCACTGTGGGTGGGAGCAGAGTATGGACTCCAGGGTCAGTGCAAATGCTGCTGCTGTCACTCAGTAAGTGGTTGCCTTCGGTGAAGGAACTTGCTCGCCCAAGTTTCAGTTTCCTCATTTAGAAAATGG
The DNA here is from genome assembly GCF_026419965.1 of Kogia breviceps. Classification (NCBI taxonomy): domain Eukaryota; kingdom Metazoa; phylum Chordata; class Mammalia; order Artiodactyla; family Physeteridae; genus Kogia; species Kogia breviceps. The sequence goes on along the minus strand of NC_081310.1, from coordinate 65,389,500 downwards.
AGAGAGTAATAGTATTACCTCATGTGGCTGTGAGAATTCCAATGAGATAATGTCCACAATATTCCTTGAATTTTGCCCTGCCTGGTGTCATTATCGAGGGTGGTGACAGATGGAGTTAGTGGTCACATTTGGCAGTTCTCAGGACCCTGGCCTCTCCTTGATCCCTGTAGAAACCAGGGCTCAGGCCCCCAGTTGGGCAGGAAACTCTGTTCTTAAAGCATTTCTACCCTCCCTTACCCTGAGCACCCTCTCCATTTTATCATTATCGTGGGAAGCTCTGGCAAAGCTCTAGAATGATTTTTGTCCTCACACCTTGCTTCCCTAAAGGAGCCTCCCCTTTCCTGCCTTTGGGGATCCCCTCAGGAACTGGGGCTCCTTCTCTCCTCTGAGCCTAGCCACCCAGCAAAGGAGATTCTTCCTGGGTGACCAGGCCCAGGAGGGGACGTGGCTGTCCTTCCCCACATCCTGGCAGGAGCCAGTGCTTGGAAGCAGGTAGGTGGTAGGTCCTGCACTGGAGGGCATCACACTCGTGACATCAGCGGTGCTGGGTCTCTAGACCCCCTCTGCCAGCAGGGCATAGGCTGAGGCCAGGAAAGGGGGCCCTGAGCCCCTCCCTGTTCCTGGCACAGAGCTCAGCTGGCAGCACCCCTTGCCACAGCTGGGCTGGGTGCCACATTCTGGGCTGACGCCAGACCTGCCTGGCTCCTTCCCTGTGCAAGGCGGCCCTCCAGTGGGCTGCTGATCTCCCTGATAATGGTGGCCATTGCGGGGGAATGCCGTCTCCAGCCAGGTCCTTGCCGTTCCTTTCAACCCCGGGGGAGCAGAAAGGGCATGGAACTCAAAGTCACAAGCCCTCAGTTCTGGTCTCGGCTCTGCCCCATCAACCCAGTGGCCTTGGGCAGCTCGCTCCCCTTTCCGAGTCTTCCGTTCTTCACCCGAAAAACAACAAGGACACAGACCAGGGGATTTCTAGAGCTTCATCCAGGACGGCTGGTTTGTGGTTCCAGCTTTTACCAATCCTGCTGGCAAGGTGAGCTGTGCTCGGAGACCCCAGGAGGGAAGCTGCCTCTGATTCCCCAAGCTCTGCGGCACAGGGCCTTCCCCCAGCTGAGGTCAGGGCAGCTGGTCCTTGCCACAGCTTCCGTGGACGAGAAAGGCCTGAAAGACCTCCTCCTTGTCAGATAAGAGGAAAATAAGTACTTCACAAAGGAGTGGGTGCCGGATTCAAACGCCATCCAGGCACTGGTGCCCAAGGGCAAGGCTTGGCGAACCATGGCTCTTGGCCAAATCCAGCCTATATCACTCTGACCCGTGAGCTAAGAATGATTTTTATAGATTTAAGTAGTTGGGAAAAATTCAAAAGTTGAAAGTAATATTTTGTGACACTTGAAAATTACATTAAATGGGAATTTTCATGTCCACAGTGAAGGTTTACTGGAACACAGCCACACATTCATTTACATCTTGTCTGTGGGTCCTTTATAGAGATAGAGCTGTATAATGGCAGAGACCATATGGCCACAAAGCCTAAAATACTGACAGTCTGGCCTTTTACAGAAAAGTTTGCCGACCCTGCTCAAGGAAACCATAGTTCTCCCAAGGTTTGCACTAAATAGTTCTGGAATCTACCTAAAAATACTTTTTTTCATTTACAAAGAAGCATTACTTCTTCTTTTAACATTAGCAGTGAATGTTCATTATGGAAATATTAGAAGATGCAAATAAGCAAAAAGAAGGTATTAAAATCACCCATAATTCTGCCACCCTGTTATATAACTACTGTTAGCATTTTATTTTTTTTTATTTTTTATTTTATTTTATTTTTTTTTTGCGGTATGCGGGCCTCTCACTGCTGTGGCCTCTCCCGTTGCGGAGCACAGGCTCCGGACGCGCAGGCCTAGCGGCCATGGCTCACGGGCTTACTTGCTCCGCGGCATGTGGGATCTTCCCGGACCAGGGCACGAACCCGTGTCCCCTGCATCGGCAGGCGGATTCTTAACCACTGCGCCACCAGGGAAGCCCTGTTAGCATTTTAACTTAGATCCTTCTGGAATATATATATGTGTGTGTGGGGGGGTATATATACACACACACACACATATATATATATCCTTCTGGATTATATACAGTGTATTTACATATATTTATATAGTGTACATGTATGACACATGTATATCTAGCACACATACAGCTTTTACAAGTTGTACACAAATGCCCTGTTCATTTAAATACACATCTCAAACTATTTGCTGTCTCGGGGACTGTCCTAGGCCCAGTGGGGTAATTCTAGGATCTCAGACCCTAGGGGAAGATCTAGACCGAAATGCCCAGCAGGCAGTTGGGCCTGTGTGTGTGAGGCTCAGGGGCTTGGTGGGGCCAGAGCTGTGGATCTGGGAGTCATCGGCACATGGGTGGTGGTTTCCACCACAGGAGAGCATGAGGTCACCAGGATGAGCGTAGATGAGGAGGAACAAAGGGCCAAAGAGGGAACTCTCTGGAACGCGGATACTCAGGGACAGGTAGAGGAAGTAAGTCCACCAGACAAGGGAGGGAGAAAGAAGCAGGAGAACCAGAAGACTGGGGGAGGGGAAGACAAGCCAAGAGCCTGGGACCCTGCCTGGTTCTGAGTGGGTACTTGTGAAGTGAGAGAGGGTCTAGGAGAAACCAGCGCCACCCCTGAGCTCTGGGTGGTGGGTGCCGCTGATGGGACGTTTAAAGAACAGGTGAACAACTGCAGGATGTTCAGAGGCATCCCAGAGGGGGCCTTGGAGACAGAGAGAGGAGCAGGGAGGTGGTCCAGGCCGAGGTGGGCCCAGCCTGGTGAGAGGGAGGCCATGCTGAGTGTGAGGAAGCCAGCTTGCCCTAAAGGATGGAGAATGTTAGCCAGGGTCCTTCAGAATGTGGGCCTGGCGTTGTTGGGCCATACTGGTGGCGGTGGAGGCCTGGGAGTGGAGTATAAATAGAAAAGTGGCCTGGATGTGCTGGGAAACCCTCCCCTCCTGCCCTCCCTGCTCATGAGATTGAGCAGTCTCCCGGGATGCCAGAGCTTGAAGGCCCCTGCCGTTCTGTTGCTGAAGTTGGGCATGGTGAGAAAACCAGAGATGTTAACAAAGATCCCATGACAGGTTCTTCAATCTGGACAAGGGAAGGCTGAAGGAGAGGTGACCTGGATACTCTTTATTTCTCCTCCTATTGATTGTATAGAGGATGGTGAGAATCAGCATTTGTCCTTAAGCAAACAGAGAGGAAACAGTTGTGAGCTATTTCCATTGGGATTTAGGAAGAAAGACCTAAGAAGAGGTTCCAGACTCTGGAATTTTAAAAACACTGGGTAGTAGGTGAGGGACCTTCCTTGAGGGTCTTTAATGGATACTGCTGAGAGGAGTGGAAAAGGGTCTTCTCTGTCTGGGAGGTGAGGCAGGCCTGGTCTGGAAGCAGACATGGGAGACAGAGATCTTGCCTGTGCTGGGTCCTTGCTCCAGCCTCTGGTCTGGGATGTTATGCACGGCCAGGACCAGAGCTGACAGAAGGGCACCTTGTCCCATCTTATCACTTAGAAATCCAGGGCCTCCGCAGAGATTACAGGCCAGCCTTAGCTGGGTCTCCAGAAAAGGCTAAAAAGAAAATACCAGGAGATGATATACGTGGCTTCATTCCTTGAGCCTCAGGAAGCCAAAAAGAACAGAGTATCAGCAGGGCTGATGTGGGACTCACACCAATGGGGCGGGGGGGGGGGTCAGGAGGGGTCATCTGTAGGGGCTGAGGCCAAGGTCTGAGCCTGGGTAGTGCACCTGACCTGTGAGGCCCTGGAAATCTGCCCCTAGGGGATGGGAGCCCATGAGGAGGGCCCCAAAGCTTGCCAAGCCCCTCTCCACAAGCCCTGGGGGCCCCAGCTTGGTGCATGTTCAGTTGGTACCTCTCTTTACTGGGGGAGTTGCTGCTGGGCAGGAAGCTGCCCCCTCTGCCATGGGGAAGGGTTGGCTGGAGAAGGAGGGCTAGGTTACAGACGAGGCTTGGAGTCCAGTGGGCAACTGACCGTCGCCTGGCAGCCCTCTTACCTCCAAACAGCTCCCAGAACCAGGAATTTTCAGCTTTCATAGATTTGCTCACTGATCATTTGAGGGTTTGCTTGGTACCAGGCCCCATGTCAGGCACATGGGGATGTAATGATGAGTCAGACCCAGTTTTTGCCCTTAACAAGCCCGCAGGCAAACTAGGGAAACAGACAAGCAAGCAGTTATAGTACAGGGAGCCAAAGGTGCCACTTGGGGACATCCAGAATGTCGTGGGAGCACAGATGAGGGGCCCCCACCTGGCTGGGCCAGCAGGGTTTCAGGCTAGAGAGGACATAAGGGGCATCGTAGAAGGTGTCCAGGAAGAGGTCATGCCTGACTTGAGCCTTGAAGATGGGAACACTTTGCTGGCTTTCCCCTTGTCCCTGGCCCACAGGTCCCTGGGTTCCAGTTCCCACTGAGAGCCAGGACAACCGAGGAGGAAAGATGTCCCAGGGAGTCCAGGGCTGGTTGATGGACCCCGGGCTTGCTCTAGTGTGCCCAGAAAGAGGGCAGGGCCAGGCCATCCCCGTGGGCTCAAGTTCCACCTGCTAAGAGTGGGGCTGGCCTGACAAGGAGAAGATACACGTAGAAACAGATCCCTGGCCTGCCTGAGAGTGGAAGGGTCTGCACACAGACAGGCAGAGTGTTCTGGGGGTTCAAGGTGCCAAAAGGTCTTTTGTCTTCAATGGCCCTAATGTTTAAATGTCTATGGAGGAAAGAGGCTTGAACGAGTCATTATGGTGCACTGGCTATGGTCTAATTCAGCCGTGTGTTCATTCATTCCACAAACACTGGCTGAGCACCTGGTAGGTTCTTTCCACCGTGAGGCGCTGGGGAAGCAGAGCTGCCTGAGACCATGCTCTTGCCATGAAGACATCACCGTCTAGTTAGGAATGTGCACAGGCTGCTCTGGAAGCATCTCATTTTACCGTGAGGGAGGAGGGGTGGCCACGTGCGGCTTCCCAGGGGAAGCAACACTTGAGTTGAGTTTGGCAGCGGTTTTACGTAGGGAAAAATGAGGAAGGGCATCCCAGGCCAAGTGAAGGTTCATGTGGACCGTGAATGTGGTTTACCGTGAGAACGCCAAGTACATTTCATAAAGCTGGACCCCCCAGGAAGGGGTGAGAGCTGAGACAAGGAGGAGACAGGGGTCAAAACACAGCAGGCCTAGTCTTCTGGCCACTGGAGTTTGGACTTTTTCCTGAGGATGGTGTTAATATTGAAGGATTTAAAATAGGGAAGTGACATCATCAGAAAGCAACTGAGAAATTTAGGTCTCGCAGCCAGTGGCAATTGGATAGGAGGTTAGGCGTTATTCCCATTTAGCAGAAGAGGAAACTGAGGCATGGATGTCTTCCCAGGTCATAGTGCTAGTAGGTGGGAGAGCTGGGACTTCTTCCATGACTTCAAACTGCAGAGGATTTTGGAGAGCAGGGCTGGGCAGCACCTGGCCCTCACTGCGGGACTTTTGCATCAGGTAGGATGCCGTGGAGGCTAGTGGTGCATTTGTCCAGGGCAGGGGCCATCCTGAGCCCCAGACGCTTCGCCTCCTGACCGGCTTCTTGCAGGTTAGTCCTGCTTGCTCCTGGAAGGCCTTTCCCGCCTGCTTCCTGCATTCCAACAGGGGCTGTGAGAATCTTCTCTGAGCTCCATCCCTGTGTCCGGAGCATCTGTTCGCTGGCAGAGTGACCACAGGCCTATCTGTCCCCTTGATTCTGGCCACTCAGAAGGCCCCAGGCTGACAGCCTCTCTCATCCGGGCCGGAGCTCACGGAATGAGGTGAGTGATGAGGGCTCCAGGGCCTCTGCCTCTGCCTTTGCCTCTCAACTCCAGACAGTCATGCAGTGACTGGCTTCTCCTGAAGTTTGTCGCAAACTAGGGAAACTAAAGCCTCAAGCTGTTCGAGGCAGAGTCAGTTAGAGGATGAAGGAAGAGATGGTATCTGCTGGCTCCTTGCAGGCACAGTTCTACTGGAAGGAGAGAGTGTCTCTGAAGTCTCAGTTCATGACGTCTGCAGACTTGGTCAGCTGTGGCCTCTAGTTGTTTTGAAACCTGCCCAAAGGCCCAGAGTGGCTGAGTGGCCGAGGTGGGGGCAGGAAATGGGCAGCAGAGAATGTCATAAGGATCCTAGCTGGTGGTCAGCCTTTGGGACCAAGGGTCAGACCCTCTGGGCTTCAGAAAGTGGGCAGTTGGAAGTTACTTCCTTCCTCCCCTGTCCCTGAACTCACAGAGACTGAGTGCTAAAAGAAAAGAAAACAAAGCAAAAAGAGGGACTTGGAAAAGTATCTAACATGTGCCTGGAATGCAGTAGGTGCTCCATGTGCTGTGAAACAGCCAGGCCTGCTATATGTGACCAGCACTAGACACAGGAATCAAAGCACCCCTGGTGAGGGAGGCACGAGGAAAGTCCTCCCTGTGATCCCGTGGATGATGTACTTTCATGGAGTGTGGCCATCAGATGGGCACCCTGCGGTCCTAGGGGGTCTGGGAAGCTTCTGAAGACCCAGGACCTGAACTGCATGCTGTGCTGGGGAGTGGGGAGAGCAGAGCCTGAGAGGAACGGGGGGACCGGTCTTGAAGGACCTTGGGTTGCAGGCAGGCTTTACTGTGAATGGGACTTTATTCAGGAGGAAGGCAAAGGGGCTTCTCATAAGGGTTCTCTGAGGAATCTCAGAGCCTGGCTCCCTGGAGGTTAGGAAGCGAAGCTGACCTCCGCCCTCTGCACCAGTCTGCAGCCAAACTTCTGCGAGAGGGAGGCTGTGGCCCAGCTTCCCCGGATGCTCTGTCAATCTCCTTTTCTGCCTCCATGGTCTCCCGGTCTGAGTCGCCCACATGTCCCAGCCTAGAGGCAGGTGTTAGTTCTGGGGCCTGGCAGAGGTTGTCCAGGGGCTGGGGAGTAGCAGGCCACCTCTGTACTACCTGCATGATGGGCCCGTGGGCCGGCCTGGCCTGCCCCGTGGATAAGAGCAGTCAGCTAGGAGGCCCAGGTCCCCTGCCCGGCGTGGCCCTACTGAGTTGCGTCAATAATTGGGGGGACCCCCTACTGCCTGGCCTTTCCCTCTCCATCTGGTGGCTCAGGCCTGCCGATTGCCAACCATGTTCCCTGTTCCCTGGCCCTCTTCCGTCCCAAGGCTTCAAAGTGCCTTATGGGCTATAAGAACGTCTGTGAGGGATGCGTTTGATGAGCTTTATATGGGCCTCTTTTCTGGTACATTTTTACATCTGTGCAGGAAGTTGAGAGGAAAAGAAAAGGAGAAAAGAGAGCTAACATTTTCTGGGTGTCTTCCTTGTGTCAGCTCACTCAGCATCCCCACTCAGACATCCACTGGACATGAAACACATGCCGATACCCCCACCCCGACCTCCAGTCCAGCATCCCTCATCCCCTCTATGGCCTCCCATCCTTCCGGTTGCTCAGGCCAAACCCTTCAGAGTCCTGCTTGACTCCTTTCTCACACCCCATATATACCATCTGTCCGCAAATCCCTCTGGCTCCACTTTCCAAATATACCCAGAATCCAGCCACTTCTCCCCACCTCCACTGCTCTGTGCTTCCCCCAGCCATCACCTCCTGACCGAGCTCCCTGCTGCAGCCAGAGGGAGCCTATGGATCAAATCACTCATCCCCGCAAACCCTCCCAAATCCCGAGGGGCCCCAACACGATCAGCTCTCTCTTCTCCAGCCACACTGCTGTTCCCAGACCGTACCAAACTCACTTCTGCCTCAGGACCTTTGCACCTACTGTTCCCTTGCTGACCTGCTTGCCCCAGATTCTGTATGACTAGCTCCCTCCCCAGTGCCTACTCAGAATTTTTCCCAGAAGATGTCACCTTCTCAGGGCAGACTTCCTGACCACCCTATTTAAAACTGCAACATCCCACCTCTCACACCCCATCCCTCTTCCCTGTTTTATTTTTCTCTGTTGTGCTTGTCACCATCTAACATGCCGTATATTTTATTTACTTATTTTCTTTGTTGCCTCTCCCCACCCCCGTTAGAGTGTCAGGATTAATGAGGGCAGGATTAATGTCTGTTTTGTTCACAAGTGGATTCTCAGGGTCAACAACAGTGCCTGACACATAGTAGATGTTCAATAAATAATTGTTGAATGAAAGACTAGAGCCAAAGCCACGAGCGATGGTGTCACTGAATCGCCGTCATCAGCCTGCTAGTGGTAGCACGGGATTGGAAGCTGGGGTTGTCTGACTTTAATTCAGGGTGGCGGTGGAGGAGACCTGGAAGGTAGAAAACCGCACTTACAGCCTAGGCCGCAGGGAGGGGCAGGGTGGGGGAGTAACAGTTAGGAGAAGAAAAGAGAAATGTGGTCACTGAGTCTGTGTACTTGGCAACAGCCAGGAAATTGCTGCATGATTTTGAGCAAGTCAGTTCCCCTCTGGGAACTGTGCTGTCCTCCACAGGCGAGCCAGGGAGGATTAGAATGGTGGCTCTATGAGTGCCCGCTCCTGCTAACACTCCAGGAGTCTAGCCCTTTCTCGTGGGGCACACGGTGGCCTCTGGGCAAGTGTCAGTTTCCTCTCGGCCTGGCTCCTCCTTCCTCCTGTGCTACCTGCTTCTCTGCCACCAGCTGGAAGTGCTGGGCTGGCTGGTGTGTGTGCAGGACGTGATGGGAGGTAGGCCGAGAACGTTATGGACTCACCTGGGCAGGAGGGAAGGCCTGGTTGGGGGTCTGCCTGCCCACCCCTGCAGCTCCTGAGGGGGACTTCTCCTTCAGCATCCCCCCACCCCACCCAGCCAGGCCAGCGTCCTTGGACGCCCATCTCCCTCTTCCCCTGGCACCAGTTGCACGGGGACAGCCCCAGATGGCTCCCTGGCCCTGGGGACAAAGGCCACACTGTGCCCAGCCCTGGGCTGGCTTCAGGCTGGGTCACACTGAGCCCTTCTGTCCCCAGATGGGGGTGAGGGGCAGGCGGCACGAAGGTAACAGGCCTTTTTCCTGTCGCCCTTCCCCCCGACCCTCAAATCTGAGGAACTGACTCTCCCAAGAAAGAAGTCACAGAGGCATCTTGTGTCCAGAGGTAGGGAACAACAGACCATTCACTGCCCAGCCTGCCCTGTCACACCCAGACCCTGCCGGGTTCAAGGCCCCAATTGTCCCCGTCCGAGGGCAGCGTCCACTCTCTGCGTGGTCACCACCCCTGCCGCCTGCTCCCCTGCCACCATCAGGAAGTCCATCCGTACATCTGACCGCCATCGCTCCTGCTACAGTGACAGCCACTTCCTCTCGGTCTCTTCTCCGGCCGGGTGCAGAGCAGCTGGTTCCCATCGTCCACATTGCTTGGTCCCCCATTCCTGCTCAAGTGAGCCCTCCCCAGTTTCGCCGTCCACATGCTTCCTGGTCCCACTGGTGTCTCCTTGCTGCTAACAAGGCAGGCAGGTGCAGTTCAGGCTGCTTCTCCTTTGTCTTGTAGAGATTGGGGGCCTCCCTCCCAGAAGGCTTTTGATGAGCTCCCCTCTCCCTCCCCTACAAGGGTGTGAGATATATGGCAGCTACTGGTGGATTCCTGAGCCAGAAACCTAATGTGCCATCCCATAAATCTCAGACTATAGGATGGCTTTACGGGGAGGCCTGTTTTTAGAAGAGGGCATGACTGGCCCCTCTTGGCAGAGCCCAGACCTCAAGGAGCCAAGTGCCCAGTCGCCCCACCCCCTAGGATGACCATGACTGAGCTTGGGGCATCAGTTTTTGCAGGGCAGACATTTCCTCCCCTTCTGGTGGGTCTCCTGCTCCACTCAGCATTCCTCCACCTTCCTGTGCCTCCGCAGCTTTGAGGATTCCTCATCTCAGCACATGAGTGCAATCTGGAAACCTGGGCAGATTACCATCTTCTGGTAATCTGCTTCCCAGCAGATGGCGCTAGTGTTCAGATCATTGGGCATGGGTGTTTTTTTTTTTTTTTCATTTGTTTGTTTGTTTTGGGCCACCTCATGCAAATTGTGGGATGGGGGATGATTTTTAAAAATGCATTTTCCCAGGCACCATCCTCAGAGCCTCAGTTCCAGAATCTGAGGACGAAGCCCAGGAATCTGAATGCTTCCCAGTACTCCCTGCTGACGCTCATGTTCAGCCAACTTGTAAACAGTTGATCTGTACAATGGGGACATCTCCACTCTCCTGTCGTGTGGGAAATATGAGTCAACAGGCAGGGCATGTCGAGGTCCTCTTGTCATTGGATCCTACACGCTGCCACCATCATGAGTCCCCCCTTATGCCCCCCCCCCATCCCTGGCTGGCTGCACACAAGAGTGAGGTGGGTGGCAGCCTCTGGGAGCTTCCTGTCCATGAGAATCCTGCAGACAACAGGCCCAGACACCGCACAGAGCCAGGAGGAGTGGCTGAGGTTGGCTGGCAGGAATGAGCTTGGAGATGGAGAACTAAGAAAGTTCCAGGCTGGTGGGCTTTGCAAGGAAGCTGGAAGAAGAAGAGCTTTCAGCTACCTTCTCATCAAAGGAGGCCTCGCAGCCCCCAAGTTCCTTGAGAAGAGGGACCAGACTTTACTCACCACTAACCCCAGTGCCTAGTGTAATGCTTGGCACTTCATTTGTTGAGCCGAACTGAGTGAGACTTCACGGCCCACTGACAGAGATAGGCTCGACTGGCAGTGCAGACCCAACGCCTGTACTCTGAGAGGTGCCAGCCTGAGGAAGGAGTGCCTGGTCATACCCAGTCTCTGGGCTCAGGGGCGCTGGAGGGCCACAACTTAGCTGCATTTGGGGGCAGCCAGGGAAAGGACCCTTTCCAGGCTGGCTGAGTACAGAAGGATGTGACACTTAAGCAAAGTAAACATGCTACTGACCCATAATCCCTTAAACCAGGATTCTGGAGGGGCCTGGTTGCCTTGGCAACTGGTTACTGGCCAGTGACAGTGCTGAGAGCATCCTCTGGAAATGGGCTGTGCTTGGGGCATGGGTAAAAGCTGGGAGAGGGTGCAGGGTGGCCCCCTCCCATCACAGGGCTAGCCCTGATGGCTTCATGGCAGGCGTGGGTGGGGGCCCTTGTGAGGCCTCTTGGTCCCAGCCCCACTGTAGCTGAGGGAGAAGGAGGCAGAGTAGAAATGAGGGGGTGGCCACACTGGGAGCTTATGAAGCCATGGAGGGGAGGGGAGGGGAAGGGGGGAAAGGGAAGGGAAGGCGTGACAGCCCCACTCTGAGTTTGTAGGGCAGAACAGAGAAGGAAGGGTCTATGGGAAGAAGCAGTTGCACAAGTCTCATTGGGAGGCCAGCGGGTGTCCCCTTACTCGGGGGGCGAGAGGGCTGAGGAACCACAGGGAGGGAACCTCTTCTCGCTGGGGAAGGGGCCCTGGGGTGAGCAGAGCAGCCCACCCCTCTCCTTCATCATGTTCTCTGCAGTAGACACCCTGCCTGCTGGGGTTCTGGTGCGGAAGGGGCCAGCAGTGCTCAGTCTCCCCTCCCCGGTGGGGCCCTGTCTGTTTCCAGTAAATTTCTGTCCTTCCCCTGAGACATTCAACTGCTCCTGACCTCCCATATTTCAGCAGGAGGCATGGGGCTGGGCCGGCTCAGATGCACACATCCTCTCCCTTGTCCCTTTCCTCTCTTTTCCTGTCTGCTGCGGACCCAGGACAAGCCAGAGAGGGACTCCCAGGTGTCAATATTAGGATAAAATGGGGTTTGGACCAGACTGTGTTACAAGGGTGTAGGCTAAGCTACGTTCAGCTTATGGGCATCCATCAGTAAGGCTTACTGGCTGTTGACATATCCAGCCTCTTCCATGCAAGTTGGTAAAGAGCTGCTGGCCCTAGGGCCACCCGGTTCTGGTGTCTTCCCTGCCACCCCTGGCCTCCTTCCAGAACTCTCTAGACCTCCAGCAGCTAAAAATTACCATCTGGCCCTGGGGAGCCCTTCAGGATCCTATTGGCACATCAAGCTGCTATTAAGAGCAGTACTTTGCTGTGCTTCTTAATATTCCCTGTGAATATCTCCCCAGGGACAGGGAATCCTGGGGGGATGAGATTCCCAGGGAGGAAGAGGGTTAGGAAGATGCAGCCCTGGCCCCTGAGTGCGGGGCGACAGAACTTGATGGAAAGACCGAGAATTCACATTTGGTATCGACCAGACCCATTGCTGCGTTCTCACCCGCTCTTCTCACTTCTGTCCCAGGACCCTGCGGCCTGCTGCCTGCTGATCATGAACAAAATGAAGAACTTTAAGCGCCGCTTCTCCCTGTCAGTGCCCCGCACCGAGACCATCGAGGAGTCCTTGGCCGAGTTCACAGAGCAGTTCAACCAGCTTCACAGCCGGCGCAGTGAGGGTGAGGGGTCTGGGGCCCTTCCCCTGCCCCTCCCCACCCGGCATCCCCCCCGCCCCTCCCCACCCTCCCTGACACACGGTGACACACAGCATGGCTGGCCTTGGGGTTGGCCTTGATCGGGGAAGGGCAGAGTTAAGTCTCCTCCCCACCCCCATGCCGGGGCAGAGGCAGGGAGGGTGGCTGATGCCTCTCCCTCTCAGGCCTGCAGCTCCATCCTCTGGGCAGAGACCCCCAGCCAGAGTCCAGCACCTTCTCCCCCCAAGACAGAGGGGAGGACCCCGGGCAGCTGTCCCCTGGCATGCAGTACCGGCGGCAGAACCAGCGCCGCTTCTCCATGGAGGTGAGGGGCTCCAGGCTCTATGACACATCCACAAATGTATGCCCAGGAAGGTGGTTGCCTTGGAGCCAGACTTCATGGGTTCAAATCCAGGCTCTGCCATTGATTAGCTCTGTGACCTTGAGCAGGCTACGCAACCTCTGTGTACCACAGTCTCCTGTGTTAAAATGGTCATCGAGAAGATTAAATGAGAATATATGCCACGTGCTCAGAACATTCCTGGTACATAGCAAGGGCGAGACAATTTGACTATTGGTCTTATGACCCATATACATGTGCCCAAGTGTATGAAAAATATGCTTACAGAATCGCAGTGTCTGCAGGAATCTCATTCTACAGATGGTGACTCTGAGGTCCAGAGAGGGGAAGGGACCTCCTGAGATCACACAGCAACAACCCCTGGATGTTCCATGTATGTCTCAGCACATCTTTGAAGCCTCACAGCCCATGGTTCAGTCCTGCTGGGGTTGTTCACAGGGAAAGCCAGGCCCAGGGCCAGAGGCGAGGGTCCCACAGCCCTAGCTACCCTGGAGCAAACACTGGCGCCCCTGTCTCATCCTGGCCACTGCAGGACATCAGTAAGAGGCTCTCTCTGCCCATGGACATCCGTCTGCCCCAGGAATTCCTCCAGAAGCTGCAGCTGGAGAGCCCAGACCTGCCCAAACCGCTCACACGAATGTCCCGCCGTGCCTCCCTGGTGAGTCCCAAGAGGGTCAGAGGTCGCCTGGGTGGAACACCCTCTCCCCTGCAAGACATTAGTCCTGATTTTGTCTGTCCCAGCTGAGGCCTGCAGCAGTTTCCAGGGAGGTTTCTGGGCCTCTGGCGCCACCTGCTGGCCTAGAGGATTCCCATAGCTGGTCCTCTTGGTCAACCTCCATTCCCTAGTTGAGTCCCACCAGTGCTGGAGCTGAGCTCCAAGCCCCCTCTGGGTTCCAGAGTCTTCACCGGGGTGAGGTCAATAAACCAGCTGGCCCGTGTTTCCAAGTCTTGGCTGCCTATAAGATTTCCCTGGGAGTATCTTACAAAACACGGATTCTGGTCCCCAGTCCAGATACCTACAGAATCAAACTCTGGGTGGTGGAGCCCAGGAATCCGTATTGTTAAGGGTTGGGTACTACTGAGCTGCAGCAAGTGCGCTGATGAGAGAGGCTGTAGCGAGGTGGGTTCTGAACTGGACCCCCAAGGTACAGTGGAGAAAAAGGCACAGTCCCTACCCTTGAGGGGCTTCTGAGCAGGATGGAGACAGACAGGTGATAAAGGCCTGTGGCAATCCCAGGTCTGCAACCCTGGGCTCTGCACCCACTACTGCCACGGGAGAAAGAAACTCGCACTTCCAAGGCCTCCCTCCTTTATCACAGGGACAGAGAGAAGTGGAGAGGGAGGATTGGGGGCTGCCCTCACCTTGCTAGCCTCAGACCACCTGGGGGTCTCATTCTCTTTCCACCTGGAGGCTGGGGGTGAGGAGGTGTACTCATGTGGGACTGCTGGGGCCTTCAAGCTCACAGGAACCTATGTCTCTCCCTCTCAGTCAGATATCGGCTTTGGGAAACTCGAAACATACGTGAAACTGGACAAACTGGGGGAGGTAAGAGGCTGGGCTGGGTTTTCTCCAGGCGGCCAGGCGGGATGGCGAGGAGGAGGAACAGGGCCTTCCCCAGCCTTCCCCAGTCTGTGGTCTCACTACCCCTGTCCCACAGATCTTGCCATGCAGTCTGGCCTAGCCTTTGGCAGGTGGTTAAGGTGGGCCCAGGTCCTGGAGGAGGGCTTGAAGTTGGAGTGGCTGATGGGCTCTGGGGCAGAATCCAGTCTGTTTTCCTGAAAACATTTCTTGTCTGGGATCAAATCCCAACTCCTCTGTTTACCAGCTCTGTGGCCTGGTGTGAGCTATGTGACCTCCCTCTGTGCCTTGGTTTCTTCCTCTGTCAAATGGAGGTCCTAATTGTTCTACCTCACAGGGTGATGGGAGGACTGAGTAGGTCACTATAAGCTTTTGTGCTGTGTAATTATCAGCTGTTTCCATAAACACTGTGCTGGGCTTTGTGTTCCAGGCTGGGGGTGGGCAGTGGTTTACAGCGAGGAGGAGGATGTGGCCCTTTCCTTCCAGGAACCCAGAGGAGACCTACACATAAACAGCAACAGAACATAAGGAAGAACAAAACTGGTGTTATAATAGAGGGACACCTTGTGTGCTGGGGGCTTACAGGAAAGACGGTTCCTTCTGACCAGGAAGGAGTTAGGGGCAGCTTCACAGAGAAGTGGACTTTGGAAGAAACAGAATTTCAGTGAAGGGGAGGTAGGGAAGGGCGGTCCTGCCAAAGTCACGGCCCAAGCAGAGGCACAAAGAGGAGGACGTTGGACAGAGGAGAGCGGGGCCTGAATGTGGCTGGGCTGCTGGGTTTCTTGTTCCCAGGGAACCTATGCCACAGTCTTCAAAGGGCGCAGCAAACTGACAGAGAACCTCGTGGCCCTGAAGGAGATCCGGCTGGAACATGAAGAAGGCGCACCCTGCACTGCCATCCGAGAGGGTACAGCATCCTAGGGTCCTGTAGTCTTGGGGCTCCTGGGAGGAGGGGTTCCTGGCCTGAGCCCTGGTGGCAGCCTGGGGGCCTAGAGTCATTGCTGGAATGGGGGATCCTGAGGCTGATCCCAGGAGGAGAGGGTATGAGGGGCATATGGGGCCTAAGGGACCCAGGCAGGCCTGTCTCCCCATAGTGTCTTTACTGAGGAACCTGAAACATGCCAATATTGTGACCCTGCATGACCTCATCCACACGGAGCGCTCCCTCACCCTGGTGTTTGAGTACCTGGTGAGTTGGGGTAGGGGTTGCGGGGGGAGAGGGTGGGGGTGGCCTAGGCCTTGTTCTGGAATCAGGTTCTCAGATGCTCCCATGCAGGAATGGCCCAAGGGCCCAGGCTTAGGGGCAGCTCAGAGCCAGGGACCTGTCCCACTCCTCGACTTGGGCCCTGTCCAGGGAAGGGCTCCTGGCCAGGCGTCAGGTCAGGGTGAGGGCTGAGCCAGGCCCTGTGTTCCAGGACAGTGACCTGAAGCAGTATCTGGACCACTGTGGAAACCTCATGAGCATGCACAACGTCAAGGTAAGAGCCTCCGTGTCATGGACCTGCCCGCTCTAACGCTGAGCGTGAGGTTCCCTCTCTGACAAATGGGAACATGAGTACCTGCCAGGATGAAGAGAGGCTTCTGGGGAAATTCAGAGGGATGAATGACCTCTTCTGTGTACGTACGTCCCCGCACAGGCAGGCTTCCCGGCCCAGTGTGGTGCCTCTCAGCTCCCTGGCTGGGGTACTCTCTCTTCCCCCACACTCCTGCCTCCTCAGCACACCTGGTGCCCTGCCCTCTGGATGGGATTCCCTGGGGTGGATGGGGCCCAGGATGTGGCTTCCACGCGGGCAAGAGAAGCAGGTAGCTCTCCAAGTACCTCACCTCCACCCAGTCTTGTCCCCATCCCCGTCCCAGCCACAGGGAAGAGGCGCAGGGTTCCTCCCTTGCCCCCTCCCCTCCATGGGACGTGCTCCTACCTTGCACTGCTTCCTTTCTTTTCCCTCCCCCAGATTTTCATGTTCCAGCTGCTCCGGGGCCTCGCCTACTGCCACCGCCGCAAGATCCTGCACCGGGACCTGAAACCCCAGAACCTGCTCATCAACGAGAGAGGGGAGCTGAAGCTGGCCGACTTCGGTGAGGGCCAGAGCCCACAGGGCTGGGGTGGGGAATCTGACACAGTCTCCTCAGGATGTGGGCACTGTCAGTGCCGGCGGGTGGGGGGGGGCGGTTCAGTGACGGGTCTGTCCCTAGGACTGGCCCGGGCCAAGTCAGTGCCCACGAAGACCTACTCCAATGAGGTGGTGACCCTGTGGTACAGGCCCCCCGACGTGCTGCTGGGGTCCACGGAGTACTCCACCCCCATCGATATGTGGTAAGCAAGCGCTGTGGGACTGGGCGCGGGGTTGGGGGCATGGGGCAGGGGCTTCCACACTTGCAACTTGCTTTTGCTGCCCCAAGGGCCTCTGTGAAGGACTGTCTAACCTCTTTTGAATACAAGCCATGTGGCATCCTGCTGAACTGGATGTTAAAGAATTGAGGGCTTCCCTGGTGGTCCAGTGGTTAAGACTCTGTGCTTCCGATGCAGGGGATGCGGGTTCGATCCCTGGTCGGCAAACTAAGACCCCACATGCTACATTGCATGGCCAAAAAATAAAATAAAGAGAAGCAAGTTTAGGGGAAAAAAAATAAAAGATGCATTAAAAAAATAAAAAAGAATTAAGTCAGAGCTACATTGGTGTTTCCCTGGCTCTGAATAGACTCTTCTAGGCTGTGCTTCTGAAATATTCGCCCAGGGTACATAGGGGGTTACCAGAGGGTACAGGAGGGCCCCCACAGTAAATATGACTGAAAAATTTAGAAGGGATACTTTTTTTCTTAAAATTAACGCACATATGATTCAGTGTAGAAGGAAAAGATGGCCGAACTTTAAAGGTAAAACACAGTTTTCTGATGAATGGCTGCTGTGCCCTACACCAGGGGTTTCCTTGGAGAGTGGATTTGTGGACTTCTGTCTTCCAGAGGGGCACATGATGGAAAGTTTGAGACAACACTGCTTGAAAAGCTGCCTCATGGGTGCTGGCTATGCAGACCCACATCCTACAGAGTGAAAGGGGAGAGATCAAAGCGGCCTAGAGCCCTGCGGAGCCCCCAGAGGGAGGCTGTAGTGGGTGGCTGTGCTGTGCTAGGAGCCTCTGCAGCCCTGGGCCACCCACCCCAGTGCCATGACCCATTTGAGTCACCGTGGCAGGGCATCGTGGTGGAGCAGCGCTAGGAAGCGCGGGTGCCAGGAGGTCCAGCCTAACGCCGCCCCTGCCCATTGCTCCCTGCAGGGGCGTGGGCTGCATCCATTACGAGATGGCCACAGGGAGGCCCCTCTTCCCCGGCTCCACGGTCAAGGAGGAGCTGCACCTCATCTTCCGACTCCTCGGTCAGTGTCCTGCCGCTCCCTCCCTCTCACCACTAGGGGGCGCCGGAACGCTGTCCAGCCCGGGCGCATATCCGGACTGGGAAGAGCAGCTCCCACCGGATCTCTACAGGGCGGGGCCCCCGGTGGGCTCAGTCGTTCTACGACCCCACCTCCTACCTTGCACCCCTCCAAGTCGCCCTCGGGCCTGGCCTCTCACCCCTCCCCACCCCTTCTCATCTCCCCAGGAACCCCCACGGAAGAGACGTGGCCTGGTGTGATGGCCCTGTCCGAGTTCCGAGCCTACAACTTCCCCCGATACCTGCCCCAGCCGCTCATCAGTCATGCTCCCAGGTAGCCCCTCTTCCCCACTCCTCCTCTCTGCCTGTGGGCCTGGCTGTCCCTCCCGGAGGTGGCTGTGAGCTCCCCCCGTCCCACCCCACCCCCACATACCAGACCTGTGCCAGCTCCTTCCTCCTGCAGGTTGGACACTGATGGCATCAACCTCCTGACCGGCCTCCTTCTGGTGAGTGTGCTCCCAAGCCGACCAGGGCCGGGCAGTCGGAGAGCTGAAGCCCCAGGATCCCAGCCCAGCCCGCCGCCCCACCTGCGTGCTGGCATGCCCCACGTACCCTCCCCCCACCAGGCCCGAGGGGAGTGCTGGCTTCCACAGACTTCAGAGTGGGTGCACTCCCAACTCAGAGCCCAATTCAGACCCTAGCTGTGTAGCTGTGGGCAAGTTACAGAGCTTTTCTGGGCCTCAGTTTGCTCAACTGCAAAGTCGAATGAATCATTCACATTTTGTAAGATGGTCTTGAGGATAAATTGAGGTTATGTAATACACTTAGAATGGTGCCTGTCTTGAATAAGCACACGATGAAGGGTAGTTGTTAGCGTTACATGTTAATATTACTATTAAAGCTATGATCTTAGATGCCTCAGCATCTGTATTTCCATCCCAAGAGGAGGTCATTCTCTGAAAGCCCCACTTCTGGTTTTCTCCTGGTGGCTGGAGACCTGAGACCCTGAGTTCTGAGACTGCCTTGGCTTGAGCGGGCAGCTGACCCCAGGGGCTTCTCAGGTTAGACTCTGGCCCTTCCCTTCTTGGTCATATAACTTAGCATGGGAATAGCATTGCCCAGAGGGGTCCCTGCAGTCCCCCACCCTCTGCTTTTCAGTACGAATCCAAGAGTCGTGTGTCAGCAGAGGCGGCCCTGAGGCACCCCTACTTCCGGTCTCTGGGGGAGCGTGTGCACCAGCTTGAAGACAGTGAGTGTGTAGGGGAGGTTGGGGAAAGGGGGCAGGGCCACTCCAGAACCAGAGAAAGGGAGTAGCTGGTGTGAGTGGAGGAGCTGGAACGAAGAGGCCAGAGGCCCTGGGTCTAGCTGAGCAGCCTGGCTGCCCCTCCTTGGGTTTTCATTTGCAACAAGGGGAGGAAACCCTATGGACCCAAGGTGCTGCCTGAAAGGCCCAGTTAGGTGCTCCTGGGCCAGTCCTAACTAAGGGGGTGCTCAGTGGGTGTGGGGGCCTCAGGCTCCAGGAGCAGGGCCAGCTCCACTCAGCTCTCTCCCGGCCTTTTCCTTCTCTCACCCCAGCTGCTTCCATCTTCTC
Source organism: Kogia breviceps (assembly GCF_026419965.1). Lineage (NCBI taxonomy): Eukaryota > Metazoa > Chordata > Mammalia > Artiodactyla > Physeteridae > Kogia > Kogia breviceps. The sequence goes on along the minus strand of NC_081310.1, from coordinate 65,370,245 downwards.
CCTGAAGGAGATCCAGCTCCAGAAGGACCCAGGCTACCGGGGCCTGGCCTTTCAGCAGCCAGGTAGGGGCCCGTGCCTCCCCCACCTCCTCCTCTTATTAGAGGAGGCCAGGGCAGGCAGCTCCACCCTCTTGAGGAACAGAGATAGGGCCCAGCAGCCCCTCCTGCCGTGGGAATCAGCGTGGCCTCCCTGACATTGGCCTGTCTTCCGGGGGTCCGTGGGGAGCAGGGAAGGGACTGGTTTCCCTATCTCCTTGCCAGGCTTCCTCCTCCTGCGTTTCCCTCCTCAACCCCCACCCTAGACAGAACGCTGCATCTGACAGTAGCCCTGATGAAGATGCACGCTTTTCCTGGTTCATTCTTTCTGCAAATTCTGAGCTCTCTGGCCTCCATCCTGGGAGAACTGTACTTTGTTTCTAGACTAGCTGATGATGGCCTCAGACATGATAAGTGCTTTCCATGCAGTATCTCATTTAATCCTAAAATACTCCTTGAAATTGGTACTATTAATTAATGCTCCGCATTTCACAGGCAATGAGACTGAGGGTCTGGGAGGCTAAGGTGCAATTTCACATCGCTAGTAAGTAACAGAGATGGGATTTGAACCCAGGGCTGACCAGCTCCCAAGCACATGCTCTTGCTGGCTCTATCAGAGTAGCTCTGGAGGACGCCCGTCCCTCCTGATCTCAGGTGACCTTCGGCCCAGCCTTCTCCCTGCAGTCCCACATCTTTCCTTCCATTCTCTAGGGCGAGGGAAGAGCCGGCGGCAGAGCATCTTCTGAGCTATGCCCACCCTGCTGTGGCGCAAGGGACGAGAGGTCACACTGAGCACAATTGCGGCAGGATGGGGCCTGTGTGGCCTCGGAGGACTGAGGAGTGAGGGCTAACGGCCGGTCCAGAAGACCTCTCGGCAGCCCTGCTGGCCACGGCTGTTTCCTCTCCCTTCTTCCCACATGCCTCCCCAGTGGCCTTGGCCTGGACACCAAGCCCTCCATCACCTTCCCTGGGGCTGGGCATGAGCTGCTTCCCTGGGAGGAGGTGAGGGGACAGGGAGCAATCTCAGACACGTTCCCGCCCTAAAGTGCTCAGACACCAGCATGAAACCCATATGGACAGAAGAATCTAGAGGCTGGACAGAGCGCTATGCCTTGAACATGGGCACCAGCATGCCTCCCCCCAGGGTCCCTGCCTGCCTCACCAGTTTGGTCGAGTCCCTTTCAGGCCCCTTGGAGCTCACACGTCTTTCCCCTCCCCCCCCCCCCCCGAGAGCAGGAAGCAACATGGCACCTTGTCTGGGACCCTGGAATCCTGGGTGCCAACGTGTGTGCCAAAGCCCACCCCCACCTGAGGGAGTCATAGCCCCACCCCGTCGTCTCATCATCCCCCACCTGTTCCCATTCCCCACTCCTCGCCAGAGGCCCCGTGTGCTGCTGGACACCCAGTCGAGTCCAGTGGTGGCCTGGTCCCGCCAGCTGCACTCCTGCCAGCTCAGCCGGGCCCGCCCGTCTCCCCGGTCTGAATGGGATAGCCTTAAATTGGCAGGTGGTAGGGCACGCATTGCCCTTGGAGCTCCGGCCCAAGCTCCTACTTGTCCCCCCTTTCCCGAGAGTGGCTCCTGCTTATCATTCCTGAGCACTGGTAAGCCAGCCCTGGGCCAGGGTCCCAAGGACGGTACCCAGATATGCAGGGTCACCCTGACACTGGTGCCAGCTCCCTGGGGCTGGCACAGCCTCCCTCGTCCCCTGCTTCCCAGCCCCCGTGGCTCTGTCCTTGTCCACCCTATCTGGGCACCGGCCTCCCCATGCCTCTGGCCTCCCCAGACGGCGGTCACGAGAGAGAGGCTCAGCACCGCAGTCTGAGGTACAGGAAGGTGGCACAGCATGGGATAGACTTTGATCCCGAGCCCCGAGCCCCAAGGGACTGGGAGTGTTAGGGCCGTGGCCCTGTGAGAAGGCCCCACCCCCACCCCTATGGAGCACACCTATTCTATTCCCAAAGTCTCCTCAACACTTGGCTGAATCTTGGATGGGGAGGCCAGGTCCCCTGCGCACCCCCCTCAGCCTAAGGAGCAGTCCTGGAGGGTCTTGGCTTCCCCACAAGTCCCTTCACGCCTCCCCCACTGTACTGTGAATGTCCTGTGACTCAGCGCAAAGACAGATAATATATTTAATTCATGTTGTACAGAAAGGAGTGAGCAGTCTCATGCTGAAAAGCTGATTTGGGCAGATTGATGCCAAAGATGGAGGACGGGAGGCCCTCTCCGGGCCTCCTGAGTGCAGGCGGGGCTTGCTTGTATGTGTACATGAAGTGGAGAGAGAGTTTGGTTTGTGTGTGTCCCTGAACCCACCCTGGGCTATGGGCATGGTGCCCTGCACCCTCCCTGCTGTATTCCGGATGCTGCTGCGTTCAGAGCTGGAAGTCAGCTCTGGGCGACCTGGGGTGGGAGCAGAGGAGGCCTGGGACTCTGTGCTCGGGGTCCCAGCCGTGGCCCAAGTCGGTGCCTGAGGGGTGGGGCCAGCCAGGAGTCCTGGGGAAGGGTCTGGGGTTCTGGCTGCTGTCGCTGACCCTTGTGCTCCCCCAACCAAGTGGCTCTCTGACTTATTAGGGGGGCAAGGAGGAAAGTTCAAGAGAGGGTTGACATGGGGGATGGTCAAGGCCAGGGCAGCAGAGCTAGGATACAAACCTCCCGATAATTCTGGCCCAGCAGTAACTGCACAGACCTGACTCCCCTTCCTGCTGCCCAGATGGCCTCTTACCTTGGGTCTGTCCACACCTCCTTTCACACACATCTCCCAGAGTTCTCAGCGTCCTGCTCCGTTTTCCATTTCAGGGTCCAGGTTTGTTCTCCCCAAGACCACCCTGAGAATGTCAGGCCCCAAACCTCTTGGCTTTACCTGACCAGTGGCCTTATGTCTGGCCATAAGAACTTTCCAGTTTGCTGGCACACTTGAGGAGGCTCATGCTGAGAGGTTGGGTGATGTCCCCCAAGATCATGGAAGTAAAGAGTGGATCAGGGCCTGATTCTCAGCATGGATTCTGCCAGCCTAGACCTCCTCAACTCTTAAAGGCAGCCAGTCGCTAAACTGGAGGACAGTGAGGGCAGGGGACACGTTGGTGGGCATCTGAGTCCGGCCTTTTAGTTGAATTTGGGAGGAGGCTAGCCAAGACCTAAGGTTTGCTAAGCTCCCTACTATGTGCCAGGCACTATGCCTCTCATTTAATCCTGACAACAACCCCCTTTCTCCCCACTTTGCAGGTGAGGGCAGTAAGATTCTCAGGGGTTAGAGGACTTGCCTGGGGTCATGTAGCAAATTAGAATCCCAGGTCTGTCTGCCACTCCAGCCTGTGGTCTTCAAAGAGGAGAAGGAGTGAGGAGAGCAGGTGTAGACCAGGCAGAGCCCCAGGAGCCAGAGAAACACACAGCAGGGAAGGCCCCAGAGCAGACACTGCTTTGCTGGAGTGCCTCTTGACACCAGAGACCACCGTTGTATCACAGACAGCAGCACCCACCAGTTTACAGAGGCTGCTGCCCCTTTAAGAGTCTTGGGGGGCAGGGCAGCTGATCTTGCTCAGCTTCTGTCAGGGAGGCTTACTTGGGCGGGGGGACTTGGGAGGTCTCTGTGGAGACATTAAGGCACTCTGAGCTTCTGCCCTAGAAAGCTTGGGGGTGTTCAGCTGGACAGGCTCCTACCAGCCCTTGTATGTAGTTAGTGCTCAAGGAAAAATGATGTTTCTGGAGAAGGAAGCTGGAGGGGTGGAGTAATTGGTTATGAGCTGCTAAGGTGGAAGGGCTTCAAGGGTTGCCGTCGGGCTCTCTGGTGGCCAGACTGCCGCCACACAGAGCACGTGTCCTGGAGCCCTCTGTTTCCTGGGCACCCCCAGTTTCATTCCCACATGCCTTATGGCTGGCTCTCACAAACAGCAGCCTGCCCCATGTGCTGGAGTTCCTGGCCAAACCCCCCAGCCAGTCATTTCCCCCTCTGGCCTCACTTTTGCCGTGGGATCCTGGGATGGGTCAGGAGAGCCTGGGGCCCCCGACTGGTCTTTCCCTTTACCGTGCCCACTCGGCGGGGTTGTTTGTGTTTTGAAGCAGCCCTGCAGCTGCCGGACAAAAGGTCCTACTTGAAGGTGACAGCAGTTCTCGTGCTGGGCTCTGCCCCAGTCCTCTCCCACCCTGGTGGGACCTGGGGCTGGCTCTCCCCTGCCTCACCCTTCCTGTGGGGTCTCAGTCACCCTGTCCCTCTGGTCTGGGCCCAGTGGTCAGGGCTGATGCCCCACAGGCCACCGCTCTCTTTGACCTGCTGGCCTACGTGGGCCAGCCAGGTGTGGGACACTTGCCAGACCTCCTTTCCTTCCTCCTCAAAGCAGCTCAGCTCCTTTGGGGCCACCTTTCTACCTTCATCTTTGCTTAGACCCCTGCTTCCGGTCTTGGCACTCCACAGCACCCCTTGAGCCCCTGTCTCCAGAGCAAATCATCAACCCCGTGAATTGGTCACAGCCTGGCCCTGGGCTGGGTGCCAGGACACCGAGGTGCAAGACTCTCCACCCTCGCTCTCTGGCAGTGGGAGCTCAGACCTCCTGGCGTTGATGGCCTTTCTCTCAGCAGATTTTTATCAGGCACCCACTGTGTGTCAGGCACTGTGCTGGGCACTGAGGATGAGGCAAGATCTCCATGTCCCTGCTCTCACAGAGCTTACATTCTAGTGAAGGAGAAAGCATCACCCAAATGAATGTGACACATCAGGGGTCAAATGTGATGAAGCAGAATCAAGCAGAGTCAGGGGAGATGTGAGGGCACAGGGTGGGGGGCTGGCACACGGTATGGTCAGGGGCCTCACTGATAAGATTGGGGAGCAGTGACTTTTTTTTTTTTTTTTTTTTTTTTTTTTGCGGTACGCGGGCCTCTCACTGTTGTGGCCTCTCCCGTTGCGGAGCACAGGCTCCGGACGCGCAGGCTCAGCGGCCATGGCTCACGGGCCCAGCCGCTCCGCGGCATGTGGGATCTTCCCAGACCAGGGCACGAACCCGTGTCCCCTGCATCGGCAGGCGGGCTCTCAACCACTGCGCCACCAGGGAAGCCCAAGGGAGCAGTGACTTTTAAGGGGGGGAGCCATGTGGACCCCCAAGGACAGAGTATTCCAGCAGAGGTCCTGAAAGGAGGGTGTTTGAGGATGAACAAGGAGGCAGCCAGGTTGGAGCACAGCATCTGGGCGGGGTGACAGGAAGGCTGGCTCACGTGGAGCAGTGGTCCTGCGCATTAGATCCACCAGGGAGCATTTAAGAAGTACGGAGGCCCGGCTCCAGCTCCAGTGGTTCACACGGATTTTCCAGCGGTGGGGCTAAGCATCAGTAGTTTTTTTAAAAGCTCCGCAGGTGACCCCAACGCGTAGCCAGGGTTGAGAAGCCCTCATGTGGGGTGCTGTGGGGCATGGAAGGGACTCTGGATCTTGTTCTGAATTGCAAAGCCACTGACCTCTGTTTTTAAAGGCTCGGAGAGACGAATAGGAGAAGTCAGCCCCCGAGAGGAGGGTGCTATGGGCGGAGGAGGGAAGGACCCCGCCCCCACATACAGGCACTAGGAGGAGGCTTCAGCTGAGGGGCGCAGGAGGGGAGGAGGAGCCTCTTCTCAGGGGCGGTGCCCTGAGATGGGGGCTGTCGTCGCACTTACCGTGAGGCTCCTGAAGCTCTGGGCAAGGTAGCTTGCTGGGCCACACAGAGCAAGGGAGAGTGCCAGAATTCAAACCCAAGTCTGCCTACCTGAGCAGTGCGGTGCTCGCACAATACCTAACGTCTGCCTCCCAGGTGGGTGTGGGCGGGCGCCGGAGGCGCCACCTCACTGTCTGCTGGGTTCCCCGGAACTGGGAACTGCACCCTCACCCTCCGGTCACCTACAGGAGTGGCCGAGAGGCGACCAGTAGGCCCCAGTGAGTTAGCTGAAAGTCGCTGTGCTGCACCCCACCACATGTGCCCTGCCATCGCGCAGACCCTGCTCGGGACCCTCCGGACCTCCCCACCAATTCAAAAGGCAGCATGGAGCACCGGGGGCCCCAGTTCCTGCGCCAGAACTGTGCCCTGCGTCCTTTCTGATGGTCGGTGCCCAGCTCGGGAGAGCCAGTGCCAGCTCTCAACAGGATGGACGGGGTGGGTGGGCAGCTCCAGAGGGATCGCAGATGCCGCTTAGCCACTTCCTTCTCTCTCCTGTCCCCCCTTTCCCTCTGCTACCCCCTCTTTCTGCCCCTTCCTCTTGCTGGGGTTGCCCTGAGTAACACAAATGCAGAGATCTGATCATCTGACGGGGCCTCTTCCCGAGGGAAGCTTTCCTAGCTGTCCACCCCAGCCCCAAATCCCCGAGAAGCTCTCCTGATGCCAAGAGGCACCTCTGCCTCCTGCACGCTTGTCCGTCTCATCCTGGTGATGTCAACACGAGGCATGGCGGTGCTGTGGCAGCAGCTGTGTGAGCAAAAGGGGATCCAGCCAGAGTGGTGGATTCCGGGCTCGGCCCTCCGGGACGCAGTCCGCGCTCCTCCCTGCTCGAAGCTTCTAGCCCAGCTCCTCATCTTCCTGTCTTCTTCTGGGCGCCTCCCTCCCACGTTCAATCATTATTCATCTGAGACTTCCTGACTACACGCCAGGCTCTGTTTCCAGTATCTGGGATACAAACTTGACCCTTCGACCCCACTTGCAGGAGCTCAGAGCCTCAGCGTCAGATAGGATGCGATCTTTGCTTCCCTCTCATGAGGTCTCAGTTTCTTGGGGGAAGGGGAGTTGTCCATTAGTCATTTTTTTCAAATTTACCAAGGATTTTTGTCTTTTTGTTTTTTTTTCAGACACAGCAGAGACTTTTTTTTTTAAATTTATTTATTTATTTTTGGCTGTGTTGGATCTTCGTTTCTGTGCGTGGGCTTTCTCCAGATGCGGAGAGCGGCGGCCACTCTTAATCGCGGTGCGCGGGCCTCTCACTGTCGCGGCCTCTCCCGATGCGGAGCACAGGCTCCGGACGCACAGGCTCAGTAGTTGTGGCTCACGGGCCTAGCCGCTCCGCGGCATGTGGGATCTTCCCAGACCAGGGCTCGAACCCATGTCCCCTGAATCGGCAGGCAGACTCTCAACCACTGCGCCACCAGGGAAGCCCAACAAAGACTTTTTATACCATCCATGTTTTCCCTGCAGGGGAGATCAGCTGGGTCCCGGGTCCCTGGGGAGGCATCTTGCACATCCAGGGCTCCAAAATCCATGAATCTGGATTCAAATCCTAGCTCTGCTGTTTGCAAGCTGTGTCACCTTGGGCATGTTTCTTAACCTCTCTGTGCCTCAGTTTCCTTCTCTGTGAAATGGAGTTGGTGACAACACCTCTTCCATGGGATTGTAAGGATTCATGAGAGAATTCCCGTGAGGGGCCTGACACGAGTGCGCAGTGAGCGGTAGCATAAATATCACTCTGCGCATGAGCATCCCCTTCTCCACCAGCAGAAATCCATCTCCCTCCTTCCCCCAGGGATCCCAGTCCTGGCATTTAAATTAGATCATACTTTTTCTTGTCTTGCATTCTTCATTCTTGATAAGGTCTCAATTAGCAAGAATGTATTAAGCACGTTCTACCTAAAAGATTTTGCAAGACTTTAAGATGACCTCATCCTCAGAGCTTTGTTTCCACAGAGTTTAAAATGTAGCTCGGGAAGTAAACATGGAGTTTAGGATAAAAAACACTGGGTCACAGGTATCACTCAGTGGATCAGTTGCCTTCTGAAGCAGTGAGCTCTCTGTCCCTAGAAGCATCCAAGCAGAGGCTGGGAGACCACTTGTTGGGAATTCCAGGGGCATGCACTGTTTTTGGTAAGTCCTACCAGGTGGCAGAGGAAGGAGCCGTCTTGGGATAGGCCAGATCTACCCATGGTCTGACCATGTTCCTTGGATCTCTACTTTGCCAAGCAGGGCAGCAAGATACAGCCCACAGGTAAGAAGCATTCCTCAGAGATGCCGAGAGGAATGTGGCCAACAGTGGTTGCAGGCTTGCAAACACCCTTCCACCTTGTTTGCAGGATGCTTGGAGCATCCGATTGGGCCATTTGCTTTGAGGCCAGACTGCCTTGGCCTTTCAAGACCTTGGGCTGACTCTGGCCTGACTCTGGGATGTGGGAATTCTTAAAGCTGGAGCTGATGAAGGCAGGAGGGAGGGCTGCCTTGGAGCAGGGCGATGGGCCCAGTACCGTTTCATGCCTTGAGGTGATGACTTGAAGTTTACCCTCAACCACCTGTGATTCTACACCTCTGGCTAAGTGTTCTACTCAGTAATGGAACTGACTGCCCAGCTTTAGGGTACCAGAGGAGGGGGAAAGGTTGGAATTTCCAAGCAATAGAGGCAGTGCCGTGGGGAGGTCAAGAGCAGAGCTCTAGTGCCTTGGCTCGAATCCTGGCTCCATCACTTCCTAATTGTGGGATCACATAAAATGACTTCTCCGTGCCTCAGTTTCCCCATTGTAGAATTGGGGTGACCATAGGATTAGTGTGAAGATTAGATGAGTTAATACATGGAAAGCGCTCAGAATTTATTGGCCACATAGAAAGGCACCGCCTAAGTGTTGGCTGTTGTTTTGTTGCCTGTCCTCTAGGGTGGAAACAGGCATCACTCTCTCGAGGGGGGAAGGGTTGTAGGGGACACAAGAGTGCATAAAACCCCTCTGTCCAGGGGAACCCACCCATCCTCCCAAACTGCCTCCAGAGTTTCAGAATTCTGATGTCCCTTATCCTAACAGATGTATGTTAGGCAAGGTACTGTGAACTTAACAAACATTATTTAAATTTAAAAAAAATTTTTTTTAATTTAACAGACTTTTTTTTTTTTTAATGAACACACCATTTTACTCCAAATTAATTTAAAGAAATAGTAAGAGGTTTACAATAGTTGGGGACAGAGATTGTCACAGTGGCACTGTTATACACAGTAAAAAGAAGCAACATAAATATCTCACAAGAGAAGTATATACATGTTTTTCCATCCATTACATAGCTAGTATGGAAACATTTGTATCTCACTTTCTTCTCAAAGCCTATTTCAACTCATGGGAAATTGCTTATGACATTATTATGAAAATTATTTACAACATAATTATGTTATGACATAGGTGAAATACACTGGTTGTAAAAATACACAGTATGTAAAAGTAGGTAAAATATATAGTCCTAATTTTGTATTTATTCAAGTATTCATGACAAAACAGCTAAAAGTATGTATACAGATGAGTGATTATCACTCTCTCCATCATGAATTTCTCCATTTTCTCAATTTTTCACAATGAACATGGGTTATCTTTATGGTCAATGAAAAGGATAACAAAAGCCATTATTATGATTATATTGTCGCTATCAGTTGGGTTTCCATGGCTCTAGAGTTTTTACTCCCATTCCCCCTGATGTACATGTCTGGAGAGATGCTCACAGAGAGGATGGCTCTGTGTTCCCATGACCAGGGCTGGTCCCTCCTGGTCACTGCCCACTGAGAGGAGGATCCATGGGGACCACATTGGCTCTGGGCTTGGAGGGGCCCCTAACAGACATTTATTAAAAATCTCCTTGGTCCAAATCACTCTGTGAAGCACTAAAGATTCAGAATTAAGTAACCGGTTCTCTTTCCTCAAGGAACTCACCAGCTGGTCAGGGAGAGAGAAGCCGATTGCAGAAATGTTGACAGTAATGGGCTGTTAACTGCATCTGCATCTGCGAGATGCAGATAATCCCAGAGCGTGTGAGAGGCCTGCCCAGGGGCCTTGTCACTTGCCTGCCTCCCCACCCCTTCCTCAACCTCTGCCTACCTATCAGTCTTGCAAGCCTCAGAAGGTGAGTTGGACCTCTAGGCTTCATAGTTCATAGTAGTGAATAGAAATGAATTAACATAGAAATGAAACCTCTGATACGTTAGGAACCTGCTGGAATCCACCTCTGAGAGTCCTTCCCTTCCTTACCTGCCTCAGTGAGCACCCCCAGGTGATACTCTACTTTGAGCTTAGACCTCTCTAGACACAGTACCATTTAGTCACGTGGTAAAGCCGGTCTTGTTTCTAGGTATTTCCATATTCCTCCAACCCCCATTCCCACCCCCACCCCCCAATACTCAAAAGAATGTGGCCCTGGGCTGCAGGGGAGCTCCTAGAGGCCTCAAGACATCCTGTTGACTGTCCCACTGTCATCTCTAAGGGGCTGTGCCCATCCCCAGCAAGTGCCCCAGCCCTCCGTGTCCCAGCCCTGACCCTCCTCTCTCTCCAGTCTCGTACCTGACCACCCACTGCACACTCCTCGCTCCTGCTAGCAGACTAAGGACCACCTTTCCTCGAAGGTGCCTCTTCCTTCAAGCCTTTGTACCTCTGCCGGGACATCCCCTCCCACCTCCTGCAGCGGCTCAGTCAGACTCTGGGCGTTGGGCAGGTGGTGGGACTCAGTGCTCCTGTCCCTACAGTGATGGGGTTGGGGGGTGCAGATGCCCTCAGAGTGTCCTCCCTGCTCCCGATTTTCCATCAACCTGTCTGTTCTCACTTTAGGGTTTTGTGGGAGCCATTTTCCTCTCTCCTCCTTTCAAGCATGCCTCAAACCCTCCTCCAGGAAGCCTTCCCTGATCAACTCCTTGAGCACTATGCGCTCAGTTCTGTTGGCACCAAATAGGCATACACCAATGCTGATGCAAGGGCTTCATGGGGGCCTTAGCCCCTCATAACCTCCATTTCCCAAAAGGCTACCCAAAGATACACAACCTAAGGAAAAACAGAGAGCCTAGTATGGAAGTGTGACCTCCAGGTAAGTTTTCCAATAACCGCCCCCACCCGGCCGCACTCCACCCCATCCTAGCCACACACCCCACCCCCCAGCCCGACTGCCTAGAAATTCTCACAGCCTGTGGTCTGCGCTCCTGTATCCAGGTTTCCAACGTGTTAGGTCTCTTCCCTGGGTTCAGGTTGCAAGCTGCCTGGGTTGAAGAGGGCCATGTCCTCCCCCAAGCATGCCATCCCACTCCCCAATTGCTTTGTTAGGATAATGACACCAGTTGGTGACCAAGTAATGTATTTATAGTTATTGAGGTGTTTTCATGCATGGTAGCCCATTTGGCTCTGAAAACACCCTGTGTGGTAGACAGGGCATGTGGGATGACCCCATTCAATGGATGTGGAAACTGAGGCCCTGGGAGGATTAACACCCTGCACATAGTTAATCAAGTGACAAAGCAAGGCCTCCCACCAGGTATGCCTACCTGCCTCACTGCCCTGTGAACTGCTTTGTTTGCCAGCTCAGGTTTTAATCTGTTCCAGTGTCAGGCCTGTTGAGCAGGGACCCCCAGGGCTGACGGGGGAGCCAGAATAAGCAGATTTGATTTCTAATCTGACTCACCCAGCTTGTTCAGAATGCAGCCAAAATGGGGAAATTTGGTCCTGCTTCCACTCCCCTTCCCCTCTTCCACAGCTGCTTTGACATCCTCTTGCCTCCCTCTGCACCCCTCCCTCCCCACCCCTAACTTTAGGAGCCATGGGGTGGGGTCCCAGGAGGATGTGAGCCTATGGACAGGCGGGATGTTTTTCCTACTCTGCATTGTTCAGCCCATGCCCATTGTGTGGGCTGAGAGCAGGACGTCACCAAGTTGCCTGGCAAACTTTCAGCAGAGCTGGGGAACATTTCCGGAGGGAACTGACCCATTATGAATGGCTGAAGCTTTTTACAAGCTTTGGCATTTCTTTGGATCAGCCAGACTGGGGCAGCCAGGGAAAGGAAGGACTTGAAAACTTCCGGTTCCTGGCAGCCAACTGCAAGGCTGAAGGTCCCAGGGACCTTGGCAGACCTGAGGTTTGCCAACACCTAACTCCAACTTGGGATGGCTCACACCTGAGGGTGGGAATGGACCTAGTCACCTTGAAAAGCTTCACTGTGCTCACCCAAGGGGAAATGCAAGGTCAGAATTGTTTTAAAGCTGTTCTGTGTTTGCTGTGGGGTGAGTAATGCTCAGTGTTCTTAACTCACAGCTCTTCCTTCCCAGGGGAGGCATTTATTTATGCATCTCTCCTTACCACTAGACTGGGTGTGCCTTCAGAGTGGTTCCTGGATGCCAGGTGCTTTGCATCAGTTTTCTCATGGTTTGATTGAATCCTGGCGGCAAGAGGATTATAGGCAGGTATAGTATGCTGTTTCTTACAGATGCGGAAACTGAGTCTCGCAAAGGTTAGGAATTCGTTCCAGCCCACGCAGCTACTTCATGGCAGAGCTGGGAATTGAACCCAGGTCTGTGACAGTCGACGATCTGCTGCAGGATTTCTCAAACATTCACTTGCATAAGAGTTGACTGGGGTGCTAGCTAAGAATGCAGATTTTGGGGCCCTGCATTCTCCCCAATTCTAATTCAATAAACCAGGGTGGGGCAGGAAATCTGCATTTTTGCCAAATAACAGGGGATTCTGAAGCACTTGAGCCACAGGTTGAAAAACACTGCCTTGGGGCTTGGTCTCTGTTTTATGATTTTAGCCAAGAGAGCAGCATCCTGGACTAAAAACAGAGGCGCAGCCCCAGGCCGCTGCTGAGACCTCAAGAGGTGGCCCTGTCCCCTCACTTGTCCCTGCCTATGTGTGAAACCCAGGAGAAGCAGCCTGGAGCCTCAGAAGACAAAGGGAACCCGTCTGCAGCATAGAAAATTCTCCCATCACCCTTTATAATATTTGAAACACACAAGATAGGAAACTGAGCAACAAAGTCAGAATAAAGGGGCCCTCGTTCACCCCTCAGACTTTTATGGATCCCTGCCTTGGGAAAGGGCTTGGGACAGACTCCTCTGAAATTCTGAGGTGGCAAGTACAGCTGGATGCATCAGGAACCTCCTGCTTCAGAGTTGCCTGGGAGTTTGCTAAGATGCAGAGTCCTGGGGCCCATCCCAGACTTCCATAACCAGAATCCCTGGGGGGTAAACTCTAGGTGAACTCATTTTGTTTTAAATGTGTTCCCCAGACAATTCTGAAGCAAATAGAGGTTTGAGAACTGGTGGCCAGAGGTCCTGGGAAGGAAAGGAATTCCCGAAGCTGAGGACCCCATGAGGGCCCCAAAGCTACAGCCTGGGTGGGAATCCCTGGGGGGCAGCTGTGGACTAGTGAAAGGGGTGCCATACTTAGTGTGTGGAATTCTGGGTTTGAGCCCTGGCTTGACCACTCTGCACTCCTGGGGAAGTGACAGCCTCCCTGAGCTCAGCTCCTCACAGGTCAAATGAGGATAATCTGGTCTACCTCTGCACCTGGCTATGAAGACCCAGTGAGCACACAGTGGGCACTGAATGGACAGCAGCAGGTGAGCGATGGAAGAAGCTGATTCTAAGTTTTCAGGCAATGCCGACAGGGCTCCCAACAGCATCCAGCTTCCACAGACCCAGTTCACTCTGTTGGAGAACCAAGGGCTGGGTTGGGCGATGGGGTTTAGAATTCAGAATTATGACTTGTGGACTCTGCTGGAGTGGCCTGGGACACCTTCAGAGGGTCAGAAGCCCTGAAGCCCTGAAGCTGTGTGTTCTGAAGGACCCTGAAGCCCAGGTCGTATCCAGAGGGCTGTTTCCACCACTCCACTCCCCTGTCCGTCCACTCCCCAAACCCTCAGTTTCACACCAAGAATCACACCATAAGCATGGGCTCTGAGAGGTCAGCCCAGGGGCCCTTCCCCACATGACCCTCACTGCTACTCAGTCTTGTTTCCCTGGAGTTGTCTCTGTTGAGCTGGGGGACCCAACTGTTCCTCTCCTCCTCCCCATCACCCTTGGGTGCCTCCAAGGACCCCTATCCCCTCTTCCTTGACCTTTATGCCCTCTTTAGAGGCTCCTTTTCCCCCTCTCCGTCTCAGGAAGCCCAGGGGTCATCCTCAGGCCAACTGCTAACTCCCTCCGGGGAAAAGATCTGAGAAACCATTTCATACCCAGTGGGTGGACTAGGCAGACCTGAGGCCCTCCCCTGGAACAGGTGCACTTTACAAGCAGCTGTAAGAAAGCAGTCCAGTGAGACTTGAAGACGACCTCTCCCCTGGCAGTACAGCCTTGAGGTTAAGAGTACAAGCTCTGGACTTGAGGTTAAGAGTACAAGCTCTGGAGGCAGAGGGTTCATCCTGGCTAGACCATTCATTAGCTGAGTGACCTTGCACCACCTGCTTCAGTTTCCTTATGTATCAAACAGAGAAATAGCAAACGTATCCACTTCTTTAATGCAGGCACCTATTAAGTCTCAACATGTCTGGCACATATTAAGTACTCAATAAATGTTGGTCTTTATTGCTCATTAATGGAAGGATTGGGGACATTTACTAGTCTGGATTTCATAGGTAAATGCCTGTGTCCATCCAGGGCTGTGTGCCCGCCAAGTCCAAGCTTAGCCCTGGCTGTCATCTAAAGGGAATGCTGCAAATGGGGCCAAGTGTCTGAGTTCTAGGGCTGGGATTCATCCTCTTGGAAAATCTCCTTGGGAATAAGGATAAGGATGAGAGCAACAGCGGCTGGATTAGGGGGAGAGTCTCTATTAGTATCTCGTAAGCCAGGGCTTAAGGGAAAGCATAGGTGGATATGAAGGGAATTTGACATCTGCTGCTCTCTTAAGGTGCAGTTGCCTGTGAACTGGGGGTAGGGCTTGGTAAATCACTAGGTTTCTGCACTTTGAGATCCTGGGACGGAGTGGGATTCTCTGACAGCTTTGTTTTTCTGTACCAGTCTGTGAGTCTGGGAAAAGGCAAATAACAGGCTCAAATCCTCCAAGAAAGGGGATGGATGATGGGTCCTGTTCTTCCTTGATCCTATCATCTCCTTCCCTTCTGGCTAATCTCCCTCTGGATAGGAGCAGGCAAGAAGACTCAGAAGGCTTCTGGAAGAGATTGGAAGTCTTCAGGGCAAATGTCACCTCATCTCCCAGCCCCACTTTTTCCAACAGACATGAGAAAATACCTCCTCTCCCTTGGGCAGACCAGCCACCCTGGGGGGAGCCCTTTCCCCTCAAACTGGACCGCTGGGGACTGATCCTTGCCCACCATTGGCTTGGAAGATGCAGCTCTCTGTGAAGAAGGCCGCTGGGTAGAGGGCCCCATCAGGATGGGAGCAAAGACCGTGGCCAGGTCAGGCAGGACACCAAGATCACGCCCCAGAAATCCACGAACAGAAAAGAGACAGCAAAGTGAAGCGAGCACTGCAGCCAACAGTAACTCTCTTAGCACCTCCATCTCACAGAAGGTGGAGGAAACCACAAGAGAGCTGTTGGGCCCACACTCTCCCGATGTTCATCCTGAGTCAGCGCCTGCGCTGCTCCCGGAGGCTCAGTGACTCATAAGACAAGGGCCACATGCATGAGGAATCCAGTCCAGAGGGAGACAGCGGGTCACCTGGGCACAGAGGAGGGCGCCACTGATTCTCTCTAGGCGGGAGAACATTGAAGCTGGACACTGAAGGCTAGGTTGCATTTCTACAGGACAGTGGGGAACAGCAAAGGGGACTTGTTCAGGGGCCACAAAACCTCCTGTGGGGGCAGGGGGAGGGGTGATAGGAGAGGATGGAAATGTAGGCAGGGCCTTGAAACGCATATTGAAGGTACCGACCTTTACCCTGTGGACTGAGGGGAGTGGGAACACATGATATTTTTCCTGATTATTAGTAGCAATATACCCTTGTCATAAAAACCAGAGAAACAGAAGAAGTATGAAGAAGAATTAAAATCACTCACATACCAACTACCCAGAAATAACCACTGAGGTTTTCCTTTCAGACTCTTTCTTATAAAGAGACCTTTAAAAAGGGTATATGTAGGATAGATACAACATGTAATATATAGTCACATTAATATAGCAAAATGCATATTTCATATTAAAAGATTATGTTATGTTAGAACATAATCTGAATTCAGAGAATATATAAACTAACATACAAGTTATTATATAATCATTTAGTATAATATAGTTCATTTTAAAGAAAACTAAATTGAGATGATATAAAGAGGGAGTTTTAATTTTTGTTTATTTTTAATAGACAACACATTCGTGTGCTCCATAATTCAGAAGGCACAAGAGATTATATAGTGAAAATGTCCCTATTGCTCCATCATCCCCTACCATCTAGCTCTCCTCCTTGGACTCAATAAATGTTGTTGTAACCTTCCAGGAGTTTTATGCATAGACAAGAAGATAAACATTATTTTCTCCCCCTTTACACAAATGTTACACAAGGGTTAGCCACTTATTCTGCATCCTTCAGTTTCTACTTAGTATATCTTGGATACCATTTCCTATGAATATATAAAAACTCTTCTCATTTTTTTATGGCTACATACTTTTCCATCATATGAATGTATTCTAATTTATTCAGCAAGTCTCTACTAATAGTCATTTGGGTTTTCTCTAATCTTTTGCATTTATAAACAGTGCTGCCATAAATAACTCTACATATGTCGTCTTGCACAAGTAAAACTCCATATGCAGCATAACTTCCTAGAAGTGCGGTTACAGGTCAAGGGTCAGGTGTAGTTATAATTTTGATGCATATTTCTTAACAGCCCTCTGTAGAGGTGATACTAATTGCTTTAAAATGTTCCTCTTTTGATGTCAATGAGGTATAAAATCAGATCTGAACTTAGAGTGTGGGGAGGCTGGATTAGAGGTGGGCAGGCAGGAACCAGTTTGGAGGCCACTGCAGTAGTGCAGGAGAAACCCACCTAGAACTATGGGTCAGGACCATTGGACAGAGGAGCTGGAGCAGTGAATTCAAGAAACATTCTGGACTTAGAAGTGACAGCATAGAGACACAAACTGGCATTTGGATGTGAGGGTTCAAAGGTCTCTAACAGAGTGACTGGGTGGGTCCGGAAATGGCGTCGGAAGTAAAAAGGTGAAACAAAAGCAGCCAAACAGGGCTTCCCTGGTGGCGCAGTGGTTGAGAGTCCGCCTGCCGATGCAGGGGACACGGGTTCGTGCCCTGGTCCAGGAGGAACCTACATGCCACGGAACAGCTGGGCCTGTGAACCATGGCCACTGAGCCTGTGAACCATGGCCACTGAGCCTGTGAACCATGGCCACTGAGCCTGTGCGTCCGGAGCCTGTGCGTCCGGAGCCTGTGCGTCCGGAGCCTGTGCGTCCGGAGCCTGTGCTCCGCAAGGGGAGAGGCCACAACAGTGAGAGGCCCGCGTGCTGCAAAAAACAAACAAACAAACAAAAAGGAGCCAAACAGAGAAGGAAGGAGCCCCCTGGAGCCTCCTTTCTCAAAGTGCAGTGACATTTCTTATAATGATAATGATAATGCTCTTACTTTGTTTCATTCTCCTATATCAAGGAAAATGACCTTCACTCTGGAAAAGGTAAAACAGACACATTAAGAGGGAATTGAAGATTCCCCTTTAAAAAGACAGATTATTGGTCATATGTGTTCGACACTTCTCCTTCCTGACCCCACGAAAATGATTATAAAGCAATGAGGAAATGTTACCCTCCCGGTGATGAAGAGGACAGGAGGGAGGCCACTGCAGGTAAACATTCTCAGCAAATATATAGGAGCTGAGAAATGGAGAAGAGAGTGGTCATTGATGAAGTGGGTGGAGGACAGTGAGCCCAGAGGAGCAGGCAGCGAGAGAGATGGCTGCACATTATCCCAGCACAACCACAGTGGGGCTCAGGCCTCCAAGATGCTATGAGCGTGGACAGTGCAGAGGAAGCAGGAGACATAGCCACCGCTGAAGTGAGGAGGACTGGCCAACGGTACATGGAACAGTCAATTCCTAAGCAACACACAGGGCAGCCAGGGATCCACCCCCAGTAGGAAGGTTCAGTTCAATGGTCCCAAAGCAGGGGCTTCCACCTCTAATACTGGAGTCCTTGTGTGATGCAGGCTCACTGCCGAAATGAAATGAAATCTGCCACCTGACCAGCCCAGCTTTACTCTTAAATATGAAAAGACAAAGATCATCAGACATTTGAAAAAAAGCCTCTGGCATGAAAAAAAATAAAGATAAATGGGGGGGCGGGTAACATAATGTCCATAATGGACATATTCCATTATTTCTCTTTAGAGAAATAATTTAGGAAACAGAAGATTAAAGAAATTTTCAATAACTAACAGGTAATCAGGAAGATTTGAGGAGGTGTTGCATCCCTAAACAAGTATAGGATGCTCTGAAAGGAAGACCAGAAAATAAATGTGAGCTCCTGGAAATAAAAGATAGGATTATGGAAATTGAAATTTCAATAGAAAGTGTTGGGAGGTAAGAGAATTAGAGAAGTAGTTTCATGTGGATAACAGAAACATCCAGAAAAAAAGTAAAGAGAAAAACAGAAGAGAAGAAATTCTCAAAGAAGAAAACAAAATAATTCCCCAAAGCTGAAGGATATCTTGTAAAGGGGACACCAAGAATACAGCACAATGAGTGAATAAGGGACCTACATATGAGCACCATCACGGTGAAATTTTAGAATAGCAATGATAAAGACAGGATCCTAAAAATTCCCTAGAGGAGAAGAAAATTTACCTCTAAAAATATAAGAATCAGATGGGTCTCAGGGCTCTCATTAGCAAAGGCTAGACTGATGCCTTCAACATTCTGTGAAAAAAGCAATTTTCAACAAAGAAGTCTATATCCATCCAAATTACCATTCAAGTGTGAGGGTGGAGCTATAAAACTTTGAGAAGCTAGGGACTCAGAAAATCTATGGTATACTGCACTCCTTTCTTTCTTTCTTTCTTTTTTAATAACAATTTTTTAAATGGAAGTATAGTAAATTTACAATGTTGTGTTAGCTTCAGGTGTACCGCAAATTGATTCAGTTACATATATATATATATATATATATATTCTTTTTCAGATTCTTTTCCATTATAGGTTATTACAAGACACTGAGGATAGTTCCCTGTGCTATATGGTAGGTCTTTGTCGTTTATTTTATACATAGTAGTATATATACATTAATTCCAAACTCCTACTTTATCTCTCCCCACACACATACACTCCTTTTTAAGAAATTACCTGAGATGTGGTACAGCAAAATGATAGCCTAAACAAAAACAAAAGCAAAGGGAGGGAGGGAGGAAGAGAAGAAGGGAGGAAGGAAGGGAGGGAGGGAGGGGAGAAAAAACAGTGGGATCAGTCAAGGGCATCAGTGAAAAGAAGTCCCCGACCAACAGCTATTTAAGAGAAAAGCAACACGCCCAAATTAGAGCATATAATGGAGAGGGCCCCGTGTAAGGTCCCTGGGAAAAAGAGGAACCTCAGAAATAGAATACTCAATAAGCTGAAAAGTAGGAAACAAACGTGAAGAAATAATCATGGCAAGTAAAGAGAAGAGAAGGGGGAAGGGGAAGGAGAAGAAAGGCAATCTGAAACTATGAAAAACTAAAACAAATAAAAGAAAGAAACATAATTATAGGACATTGCTGGCTCTGTAATAAACAATATTTACAGTGTTACAAATGTAAACATTATTTATTGGTTTTAAACTTTTAGAACCAACTAATAGGCAAAGCACAGAAGACTTAATTATGGTTAGAAAATTATATATACAGGTAATCAACTTTGAGCATTTAAAGTAAATGTTCAGAAGGCATAAGCTGGGAAGGGGAGCTAAAAGGGAAAGGTAGGAGTGTTATCCTTATCCTTCAAAATAGTGAGTCAAAACTACTATCAATAGCTGATGGTATGAGAAATAAAGATATAAATATGTTACTTAAAGCAACATAGGTAATCAACAGATTTACTTTTATTTTATTTAGAGGAATTAAATAAAAACAGTTATACAACCATGTTGTGAGTAGGGTGGGGAGGGTTATTTGGATGATATATATGAACTAAATCCTTATTTTTCATAGTTATAAATCAAGAAAGGATGTTTTAGGGCTTCCCTGGTGGCGCAGTGGTTGAGAGTCCACCTGCCGATGCTGGGGACACGGGTTCGTGCCCCGGTCCGGGAAGATCCCACATGCCGCGGAGCGGCTGGGCCCGTGAGCCATGGCCGCTGAGCCTGTGCTTCCGGAGCCTGTGCTCCGCAACGGGAGAGGCCACAACGGTGAGAGGCCCGCGTACCGCAAAAAAAAAAAAAAGAAATGATGTTTTAAACTGAGAAATCCAGAAACGGCAACATAAGCACATTTAGAGATATAGAAGTCATTCCCAGAATAAAGAGCTAAAAGACTTAGAAGCAGCTGCCTCTGGGAGCAGGAAAGAGGGGGAAGGAATGAGGTGGGACTGTTCCTTGCAGGCTCTTCTGTTCTACTTTATTTTTAACCATGTACATGAATTACTGGGATATAAAAATTTAAGTACATCACAAGATAGATGAGAGCTTACGTGGCTGCAGATGAATTTTGGGGGCCAGATTCAGATGAATTAGACACAGGGTCATGAAATACCTTGCAGGTAGGACTGAAAAACAACCTGGGTAAATGATGTGGACATTGGAGATAAGAAAATGTTCTGATTTTCACAAAGAGACAGAAGGTATTTCTGGAAACTATATACCAAATGGCTCAATATAGAATCCTGGCAAAATTCTAGCACAGATTATTAAACAGATGGCTTGGGAGTGCTTTGTGACTTATTTATTTATTTATACTCTGCCTCCTTCCAAAAAGAAGGATTTGTAGTGGCTTATAGAGAGACATATAATACAATAAGATTTTAAAAAAATTGTTAATGAGGAAAGAGTCTCAAAAAGTTAAACATAAAAGTACTTACTATATGATCCAACAAATCCACTTGTAGGTATATACCCCAAAGAACTGAAACATGTTCACATAAAAACTTGTAAATGAATGTTTGTAGCAATATTAGTCATGATAGCCAAAAAGTGGAAACCCAAATATCCATGGAAAAACAAAATGTGGTACATCCATTTTGAACAATGGAATATTATTAGGCTATGGAAAGGAATAAAGTATCGATACATGCTACAATGTGAGTGAACCTTGAAAACATTATGCTAAATTAATGAAGCCATACATAAAGGGCCACATAATTATATGACTCCATTTATACGAAATGTTCAGAATACACAAATCCATAGACAGAAAGTAGATCATTGATTGCCAAAGGTTCAGGGGAAGAGAGATTGAGGATGGGTAATGGGGTGATGAAAATGTTTTGAAATTAGGTAGTGGTGATGTGAATATACTAAAACCCACGAATTGTACACTTTAAAAGAGTGAATTTGGGGCTTCCCTGGTGGCGCAGTGGTTGAGAGTCCGCCTGCCGATGAAGGTTCGTCCCCGGTCTGGGAGGATCCCACATGCCGCGGAGCAGCTGGGCCCGTGAGCCATGGCCGCTGAGCCTGCGCATCCGGAGCCTGTGCTCCGCAACGGGAGAGGCCACAACAGTGAGAGGCCCGCATACCGCAAAAAAAAAAAAAAAAAAAAAAAAAGAGTGAATTTTATAGTATGTGAATTATATCTCAGTTTAAAAGCATTATTATGGGGAAGATTGAGGAAAGGAGGATGAAGAGAAAAGGACAGAAAATAAAGAGGAATCAAGTCAGTGCACAACACATATACCGTAAAATTCCATATAGGTGATAAAGGTGGATCATGACTTTGACCATGAGCTTTCCAGCAGCTACTACAAGCTTGGAAAACAGTGTTAATTAAATGATTCCTAGCATCCATAAGATAAACAAGAAATGGTTGCTCAGGAGAATCACAGCTTTTCCTGGTGCAGATGCCCAACAGAAATTTCTGTGTGTCTTTGTATAGTGGTCCATTGGCAACAAGATCCCTTCCATAACTCCAGTCACATATCTTCAAGTTGCTCAAACTAGGCGTAAAGTCCAAGAATAATTCAGTAAAGGCACTTTAATGAGGGGTCTAAATGGTGCAGGATATGCAAGCAGCTCCTGTTGATAAAATGTGGATTCTCTGGAGCGGTGGTTTCCAACCTTGGCTGTGCATTAGAAAGCCCTGGGGAGCTTTTGCAAACTACCAACGCCAGACTCCATCAACCAGAAAGTCTGACTTTTTTGAGATTCCAAGTGATTCTAACATACTTACTGCCCCCAACTTATGATGGTTCGACTCCTGATATTTTGACTTTACAATGATGTGAAAGTGATATGCACTCAGTAGGAGCCATACCTGGAATTTTGAATTTTGATTTCTGGGCTATCAATATGCAGTACAATATTCTCTCATGATCCTGGGCAGTGGCAGGGAGCCAAAGCTCCCAGTAAGCCAGAGATCATAGAAGTAAACAACCAATACAGTTACAACCATTCCTTACCTGTAAGACCTTTTTGTTTTTCACTTTCAGTATAACTTTCAATCAATTACAGGAGATGTTCAACACTTAATTATAAAATAGGCTTTCTGTTAGATGATTTTGCCTAATGGCTAATGTAAGTGTTCTGAGCATGTTTATGGTAGGCTAACCTAAGCTATGATGTTTGGTAGGTTAAGTTTATTAAATATGTTATTTAATAAACATTTTGCCACCAAAAGGCAAGTACATGAATGTCCACAGCAGCTTTATATATAATAGCTCCAAACTGGACATAACCTGAATGTCCATCAATAGTAGACAAGATAAATAAATTGTGGTATATGCATATAATGTTCTCCTATATAGCAATGAAAAATAATGAACTACTACTCTCATAGACATAACATTGAGCAAGTACAGTACTGTTTCTGGGGTGGGTGCTGGAAGTGTTCTATATTTTGATCTGGGTGGCAGTCACCTGGTTATGTAAATACATATGTAAAAATTCAGTGTGTTCACTTAAGGCTCATTCACTTTAATGTAGGTAAGTTTAACCTCAATAAAAAAAAGTAAACAAAAAGTTATTGTAGGGGCTTCCCTGGTGGCGCAGTGGTTGAGAATCCGCCTGCCGATGCAGGGGATACGGGTTCGTGCCCCGGTCCGGGAAGATCCCACATGCCGCGGAGCGGCTGGGCCCGTGAGCCATGGCCGCTGAGCCTGCGCGTCCGGAGCCTGTGCTCCGCAACGGGAGAGGCCACAACAGTGAGAGGCCCGCATACCACAAAAAAAAAAAAAAAAAAAAAAAAAGTTATTGTATGTCATGTGCTTGGCACAGAGTAGGCACTCAATAAATAGCTGTCAAAACTCTCCCTTCCTAGAGAAGAGGAGGCAGCAAACTCATTGCACTGTGTGCTGATTAGGCCACTTGGGAGCCCTGGGTATGGTGCTGGGAGCCTCCCTTTTTAAGAGGGTCACTGACTATCAGAGCATGATATAATGGGGAGATAAGGATGGCAAGGAGTCTGGAACACACAGTAAATGAGGAATGGCTGAAGGAAGCGGAGAGAATGTTGGGGACAATAAAACTTAGGAAGAACATGAAGAATGTCTTCAAGAAGTCAATGGCACTCTGTAGAATGGGAATTAGACATTTCCTTTGTGGTTCTAGGGCAGTGATTCTCAAACTGCAGCTGCAACTGAATCCCCTGGACAGCTTATTAAAACAGATTACTGAGCTGCACCCCCAGAACTTCTGATTCAGCAGGACCAAGAATCTGCTTTTCTAGCAAGTTCCCAGGCCAAGCTGCTGCTGGTCCAGAGACACACTTTGCTAGTGTAACTGAGCAGGGCAGAACTCTCCCAGCAAGTGTTTGCAGCAAAGTAAGGGTTCATTGCAGGGCACCAAGCAAGGAAGTGGAAGACAAGCCTAAGATGCACCCCCACTTGGTCCTTGAGTTAGGGGTTTTTAAAAGGGAAAGACAAAGAAGCTGTGGTTAATCACCATCTTGTGACAGTTCTTACTCATAGTTTTGGGAGTCAGGATGCCTAAGGCTTATGAATCTCTTGTCTGGTGGTCCATGACCCAGGGGTCTTTTAGCTCATCTTGCCCAGGAGAAACAATCTGAGTCTGAACATTAATGATGTTATAGACAACAGCAATTTTAGTCATCTCATTCTGGGTGATCAGTGTTCAGTTAGGACACAACTGAGGTCAGAGGGGACAAGACAGAGAATAAAGTTTTGGATAGAGAGGTTAATCATAAGCTCAGCAGAGGAACTTGGTTTGAGGGGACTCAGTTTCTATCCCTACTCCTGTTTTGACTTTCTGCAAATCTTTGAGGGAATGGGGCAATGACTGATCTGGCTACTTTCTGCTGAAAAGGGGCATTTTCCTGCCTCAATTTGGGGAATGGAAATATTGTACACCGAGTTGGAAATATTCCCACGTTCCAGATTTTGGATCTAAATCTTGCATAATTAAATTCTTAGTGCCTTGGTCTACCCATTTTGGTGCAATAGTTTATAGCACATTTTATACTCAGGTACCCAATTAGAAGCAGGAGGAAGAGTGACAACCTGAACTTTTTTTTCCTTTTTGTAACTTGAATTTTAAGAAACCTTGGAAAATAGATCTCCTTCCCTGAGAAATTCAAGAAAATAAGCCTGAAAACCAGTCTGGACCTGGCACTTCTGGAGAGACTTATAGTAAACAGTTGCCTAATTTTATCTAAGTAGGTTTTAACTTCAGTTGTAGTAGTTATATACAAATAACAGGAGCTATTGGCCACTACACATGACTCCCTTTTCTACTATAATCTAAAGCAATTTTATTGTCTAGTACTATTCTGGTTAAAGAATCTAGTGCCTTCTGCTGGGAGGCTATGACTTGAGCTGTTTCATTTGTTACTATTCCCAAAGTTATAAGAGGAGACTTTGAGACCATAAGATTGCAGTTGCAGTTGCTAGAAGATATTGTTTTTGAGAATAGCTGATGATGTCCTTGAGTCTGATACAGTTCAGAAAATTCAAGTTCTCAGTAATACAGGAATGTGTCTGAAACCATATCCACAATGGCCATCCAGCTCTATTTTTTTTTTTTTTTTTTGTGGTATGCGGGCCTCACTGTTGTGGCCTCTCCCGTTGCGGAGCACAGGCTCCGGACGCGCAGGCTCAGCGGCCATGGCTCACGGGCCCAGCAGCTCCACGGCATGTGGGATCCTCCCAGACCGGGGCACGAACCCGTGTCCCCTGCATCGGCAGGCGGATTCTCAACCACTGCGCCACCAGGGAAGCCCCATCCAGCTCTATTTTGGATGCCTGAATGAATGTTAGTCTATTTTTGATTTCAAAATGCATTCTTTTCCTTAATGGTTAAAGCAGATGTACAATGCATGTTTGATAGGCCACAAAACAGGTGGTTCTAATTAGCATAAAGTTTAAGTTAAATCATGTATAAGCCAGAATGACTTCCCTATTCTTCAATATGTGAAAATTTCTTCTATCATTTCCCCTTTTGTTTGCAAATCTTTCAATAGAAAGCATTGATGATCAAAAATACTTGTCCCCCAATGCCAGGGTGTTTGTTGCCTACCCTAGGTTCACCATGTCCCTTGGTGCCTCCTTTTGTTTATATATATTTGCCTAGTTATCCACGTTGAGCGAAAACTAATCAGACACAGTGAACAAGCTCAGAGGTATGCTAATGGGGAAACATTTTATAGACTATACATTTTTATCAATTATACCAAATTGTCGCACAAATATCGTACATGTGCTTCTAGCAGTAGACTTAAAGCAAGCAGTGATATATGTCATGGGTAGTTATACTCTGTGACAACTTCACTAGAGAATTTTCTTTCTATCCTGAACAGGAGTCTCCGACCCACAGGCCGTGTACTGGTACCGGTCAGTGGCCTGTTAGGAACTGGGCTGCATGCACAGCAGGAGGTGAGCAGTGGGCGAGTGAGCAAAGCTTCATCTGCCACTTCCCATCTTTCCCCATCATTCACATTACTGCCTGAACCATCCCCCACCCATCCATGGAAAAATTGTCTTCCACGAAACCGGTCCCTGGTGCCAAAATGTTTGGGGACCACTGATCCTGAACATTGGAGGCACCAATGGTTAGGATGGTTACAAGTAAAATACTAACTTCCAATTTTGATAAGGAGGCATACATTTGGTAAAAAGTTCAATTGAACTATTAGGATGCGTTTTATGGGTCTGGTCTGGATTCTTGGGTCAGCTGTCTACTACTACTGTCATCATCATTTTATGCTGATGTCATTTGGGGTTATCAGCCCTTTCTATAGACCTGATCAGGGCAGAGGCCCTTCCTAAAGGAAATATGAAGTCAAGAGTCAATTCCCTTCAGTTTTACTGAGATTGAGCTACTTACGACTACCTATTACGGAGCCTTTCTTCTAAGTTGGAGCAGTCCTTTCCCATGTGCATAATCTCTTGGTTGCAGGTTCTGGGGTATCTGATCTTCATCCAAAGATAGATTGCTGTGATAGGCTTCAGAAACAGAGTATCCTTTTAATAATTCAATTAAACTTTACAATAATGTAACATACCAAGAAGGAGCTGTCTGGGAAGTGAGTCTTAAGCAGTAAACACAGACCTCAATGAACGAAACTAGAATTTAATATCCACTGAAACATCTTTTTTTCTAAAATTACCCTCATTTCTACCAAATATAGTCAAATTAAGACCAATTTTTTTGCAACATATGTCTGGTTTCAAGCTTGGTCTGATTATTTACATACATGTAATTGATCACAAAGGCTATTTTATTTTATTTTTTTGGCTACACCACAAAGCTTGCAGGATCTTAGTTTCCCAACCAGGGATCGAACCCGGGTTCCTGAAGTGAAAGCACCGAGTCCTAACCACTGGACTGCCAGGGAATTCACAAAGGCTATTTTAAATTAGCTGTGTTGGAATTTTTCATAAGATATCTCAGATTGAATTTTTAAGAAGCTTCTCAAGACTGGGAAAGCCATGCCAAGGACTTGCCATCAGATTCTGCCTGTGATATCTACCGATTTGGGTGAATTCCTCTCTTCTCAGTTTCCCTAACATATCTTGAGATTCCTGCACCAGTAAGGAGGTAGCCTTTCTTGTTCACCTGTTAAGGCTATTGGGAACTTAAGAATTTCCAATTTCTAGAGGGATCAGGTGGAGAGAAAAGGTAAAAGTTTCAATTCTGCTTACAACTGTATAATTTACCAAATTGCTGTTAAGTCGTAATTAGCTTAAGGGGAATGGTTTCCTTGCATTTGGAAAACATAGATTAAAAGCCAGCAGTATTTCAGACCAAAAAAACATTAAAAATTATAACCATATTAATCAGATCACTCAGTCCTATGTAACTAATCCTTTTTGTTAACAGTTTTATGAAGCCATCAGGTTTTCCATTAGAATTCTTTAATTTCTTACTCAGTTCAGCAGTATGATCTGAAAGTTATTAGAAATCTGGACTTGTCAGAAAGTCCTTTCTATGAATCTTCTTGAAGATGAAGCATTTTTGCAAAAGCACTAGTGTAAAACAATAACTGTCCTTGAATGACAAAAGACTTAAAAAGGCACAAAGATCTGATTGCAATGACAAAGAAATCTGATTATTTTTGTGACATATGATATTAAAGGAATATAACATTATATCAGGACATATTCAATTCTTAGAAATGTCATAGAATTTCTAGAAAATTTATATTAATGCCATTTTACCTATGCAAAGAATGTTTATTACCACCCATTTGACAATGTTTCTCATGTTGTTTAACATTTCAAGTAATCCTAAATTAGTTTAATATCTCTCTCTCAGATGCCTCAGAGGTCCTTGGAAACATCCCAAAGTTAGCTGGAGGTCAAAGGAACTTCAATTAGAATTTGATATTTGGGAAGTTTGTCAAAATTATTTTTTTAAAAATTTAAAACACTGGGTGAAGTAGAATCATGGGTCACTGTGAAACAATACTTATTCACTTAACCAAAGTGATAGTAAAAGATTTCAAAGGCAAATACTGAAAGTTACAATGGGTCACTTAAAAGGTGAAGAAACTTACAGTCTGTTATCGAAAGCAGCTCAATATTCCAAGAAAACTTTGTACTCTTAACACAGGGGAAAAAATTCTAGTTGTGCACCATTTTATCTTTTTTTTTTTTTTTTTTTTTTTTTTTTTTGCGGTACGTGGGCCTCTCACTGCTGTGGCCTCTCCAGACTCCGGACGCGCAGGCTCAGCGGCCATGGCCCACGGGCCTAGCCGCTCCGCGGCATGTGGGATCCTCCCAGACCGGGGCACGAACCCGTGTCCCCTGCATCGGCAGGTGGACTCTCAACCACTGAGCCACCAGGGAAGCCCCCATTTTATCTTTAATATTAAAATTCACTTAATCAATTAAATGTATTCTAATTGTAGTCAATCCTGACCACACATGGAATTCCCTTCTAAAGACTCTTTTTTTCTTATAAACCTTGTACACTTTCTATATTCATATTAATTTGTCCCTTATTTTCTTTCCCATTTAGAAATAATGAGGGACTTCCCTGGTAGCCCAGTGGTTAAGACTCCACGCTTCCACCACAGGGGGCACAGTTTTGATCCCTGGTCAGGGAACTAAGATCTCACATGCTGCATGATGTGGCCAAAAAAACAAAGTAAAATAAATTTTAAAAATTAAAAAAAAAAGAAATAATCAGCTTTAGGACAAAATTATTTTCTTTTCCCTTAATAAAATGCATTTCCATTCCTTATACCTTCTTTTCCCTCACATACAAAGATGTTTTCCTTATTAATTTTTAGTAGTTTTAATTACATATATTAATTAGAATTCTTAACCTTTAAAAACCTTAGTTTCTAGTGAAAACTTAAAAGGAAACAGTTATGAACTGTCTTTTACATTAGCATTCTATCCATACTCATGTTTCTCTTCAGGTCATATAAATCTTTTGCCTTTTACATTAGCATTCTGTAGATTGGCAAACATAAATAGTACTTATGGTTTCAAAAAACACATGCTTCCTTATAGAAAGTATCTTGTTGTGACACCAAAAATATTTATTAATAGTCCTAAATATCTTTAGCTTTCTGTAAAAACAAGCCTACATTCAGTAATTGATGTTCCGGCATCTTATGTTATTTGGAAGTGACCTAGATATTTAATAAACTTCCATCATTTAACTTAATTTAGCAAAACTCTAAAGCTTCAAGCTACCAAAAATCTGGTGAGACTTTTTTTTTTTTTAACAAACACTGGTGAAGAAGGATAATATTTCAAGTCAGAAATATTTTCTCAAGGACATTTTATATAGAGAATTTTTTTCTTCATAAGTTTTTATTTTCTCTTAGATAATTCTATCATTTCAAGACTTAACACTTATTCTTTTTTTAAAATTTAATTTTATTTATTTTTTCTACAGCAGGTTATTAGTTATCTATTTTGGATAAATTATTTTTAAGTAGACATTCCTAAAACATAATTATTCCTAAAGAGTTTACCTAAAAACTCTCATTTGATTTACATTTAATTTACTTATAAAAATTTCATTATATCAAGTTATTTTTCTTGATGACAAATTTTTGTAACAGAAATAATAAGATCCCTCACAGATACAGAGAACAAATTAGTTGTTGCCAATGGAGAGGGGGAAGGGGGAGGGACAAGATAGGGGTAGAAGGTTAAGAAGTACAAACTACTATGTACAAAATAAATAAGCTACAAGGATATATTGCACAGCACAGGGAATATAGTAAATATTTTATAATAACTATAAATGGAGTATACCCTTTAAAACTTGTGATTCACTATATTGTACACCTGAAACTTACATTATATTATAAATCAACAATACTTCAATAAAAAAAGAAAAAACAGAAAGGAAGAAATAAGTTCTTTTTTGACTTCAGTAAATCTAGGTATAATAAAAGTATTAATGTTGATGACTCTAAAGACATGTCTATATTAATTAAACCAACAAGCTTAAACTAATTTTATTTTTTTAATATAAATTTATTTATTTATTTATTTATGTTGGGCTGGTTGGGTCTTCGTTGCTGTGCGCAGGCTTTCTCTAGTTGCAGTGAGCAGGGGTTACTCTTTTTTTTTTTTTTTTTTAGGGGTTACTCTTCATTGCGGTGAGTGGGCTTCTCATTGCGGTAGCTTCTCTTGTTGCCGGGTGCAGGCCCTAGGTGCTCAGACTTCAGTAGTTGTGGCATTTGGGCTCAGTAGCTGTGGCTCATGGGCTTAGTTGCTCCTTGGCATATGGGATCTTCCTGGTCCAGGGATCAAACCCGTGTATGCTGCATTGGCAAGAGGATTCTTAACTACTGCACCACCAGGGAAGTCCCTTAAACTAACTTTAATACCAGATAATAATTTAATACTGAATATTTTGCAGATCACATGAACCTGAAATTAATTTGGGTTAGTTTCTTTTCTATTTTTTTCTTTCTTTTGATTTTTTTCACATTAGTTTTTAATTGAATCGTATTAATGACAAAATAAATATGTGCTTGTTTTTTTATTAGTTTATTTTATAT
This sequence comes from Kogia breviceps, assembly GCF_026419965.1. Taxonomy (NCBI): domain Eukaryota; kingdom Metazoa; phylum Chordata; class Mammalia; order Artiodactyla; family Physeteridae; genus Kogia; species Kogia breviceps. The sequence goes on along the minus strand of NC_081310.1, from coordinate 65,340,002 downwards.
CTTTTCTATTTCTGAGAATTTAAATAAGTGCTTAATTTCCTTTCAGCCAATTAAACAGAGTTCACTTACAAATTAATTTTGATAATACCATCCAAAGGAAAAGATATATATTTGTAATGCACACATAGACATATAGACAGACACAATCTCATAGCTTCATTTTAAAGCTTAGTCATGAATCAGGTATTATAATATAAAACTCACTAGTTTATAAATAACAGTTGGAATAAGTTAAGTTCAAAACGGTCTCTTTTCTCTTTTTTTCCCTCAGTCTGAGGAATTGGAAATGGTCTAGATAAGAGGAAGATAAAATTTCCTGAGAGCTGTGGTAGAATATTTACATCTCAAAGACACAGGAAGAGAAAAGCAAGTTTTTCCTAGACGCACTTGTTCCCTTAGGGTCAGAATTCTGAAAAGATGTTTTATCAAGTCGGCAACCCAGTTTTGGGGAACTATAACTAAAGGTGGTCTAATTTTGTAGTGTCCTGAAAGGCTCTTTTTAGGAACTGAGCTTTTGTTTGTCATGTCTGCCAATTAAAATACTACATCTTCTTTGACAGAAATATACACACTCTCTCTCTCTTTCTCTCTCTCACACACACACAGACACACACACACAGACACACACACACGACAGCTGTCAAACCAATTCCAAAAGGTTTAAAGCCAAACCAATTCCAAAAGCAACATTAGGCTCATACTTTTATCAAACCCAATCCCTCCCCCAATACCCAGCAATGGGCCTAGGAGGGCATCAATATACAAACCTAAAAGTTTTTGGCCTACACCATTGTGCTGGTTGCTTACCGGTAGATGTCTTCTAATCCAAAAACCATTCCTTCACCACAAGCCTGGAATATTGCCTACGGTTGCTGATGCTTGGTCAAAAAAGGAATTCCCCAGTTGGATCTCCTGGCCAAAACAGCCTCAGCTGCCGGATCTGCTGCTAAGGGAAGACGGCACTGGCAGAGGGCCACAGACCACAGGCACTAACTTCAGAAGAACCTGAGAGGTCCCTTCATGGTCGCCAAATTATAATCTAGCAAAAGGGCTCATGAGCCCACCGTGTAGAAAGCCAAACTGAAAGCAGGTGTTGCAGGAAAATACGAGTTTATTGCAGGGCACCAAGCAAGGGAGTGGGAGACAAGCCTCAGATCCACTCCCACTTGGTCTTTGAGTTAGGGGTTATTAAAGGGGAAGGAAAAGAAGCTGGGATTAGTCATCTTACGACATTTCTTAATCATAATTTTGGGAGTCAGGATGCCAAAGGTTTATGTGTCTCTGGTCTGGTGGTCCATGACCCAGGGGCCTGTTAGCTCATCTTGCCCTGGAGAAACAACCTGAGTCTGTACATTAATGATATTACCCACAACAGCAATTTTAGTCATCTGACTCTGGGTGGTAAGTGTTTAGTTTGCACAGGATAGAGGCTAGAGGGGATAAGATGGGGAATAGTTTTGGACAGAGAGGTTAATCATAAACTCAGAAGGGGGACTCAGTTTTAGGGGGATTCAGATTCAGTAGCCACTGTTCTAACGTACAAGACCAGGAGATCATTTTGAGTTGTTGTTGATGATAATAAATATAATAATAATAACAATAATTTATTGAGAAACTAGTGTACTAGCTCCTGTGTTATACACTCTGTCTACATTTTCTCTCAGTAAGGGAGGAATTATTCTCCCCATTTTAGAGAGGAGAAAACTGAGGCTCAGTTTTTCACAGGTATAGCTTACACTAGATTCTTCTGACTTCAAGCCTGAGCATGCTGAAGCTGTGGCTACCTGCAGGGATACTGTAAATGGAATTCCGTTTCTGAGTAGGAGGTTGCACTAGATAATTTCAGAGAGTCCTTCCAACTCTCAAATTTAGACTAGCTTCAACTAGCACTTTTAAGCACCAACTAAATGCCAGGTGCAATGCAACATTCTCTCCAGGATGTGTGTGGCCACTGGTCTAACTCTTAAGATGCTTCTGGGCCATTTCACCTGCTCCTATCCCTCTTGGCATCTGCAGTGACCATCCCCCTCACCCTCCATGCAGATGAGAACTCAGTTCATCTGGATATTTGTACACACACCCATCTCTGCTGTTTGAGTTCATGTGTGGTAGGGTGGCTGGGTCATCTGGGTGCAGTCTTTGGCACCAAGCTGTCTGCAACCTACCCCATGCCACCCCCAGACAGAGCCTGCCAATTCACTCTCCACAGTCTGGCCAGCCAGGCAATGATGTGGAGGAGAACACAAAATCCGGAAGTAGGGGAGGGGCAGCCTCATGCCCTAGAGAGGCCAGAGGAACTGCAGGATATGCTTAATGATCTTGAACTGGAGACTTCACTCTACTGCTCCTGACTGGTCTCCTGAGAGTCTGGGAAGCAGAGATCAGAAGGCCCTGGGGACGAGGGCAGGTCCATGGTCACTTAGAGGATCCTGCCAAGCATGAAATCAGGCCCAAGTCCAAGTGACTCCCCTCTAGGCTGCTATAATCAGACCTTTTCTCTTTGTACATTTGCTTAACATTTAAGGTTTTCAATCCTAACAGAAACAGTAACAAAAACAAAATGCACATCATGTGCATTTCTACACTAAGGAATCTGGGCAGCCGTGATGCATGTACAAGAATCACGGTGAGGGTACCTAGTTCTTATTTCACTTTGTGTTACATTATCTTGTTTGCTTTCTCCTTGAGTATTTCCAGGATGTCGATCACCTATCCATAGTCCAAGACATGCAGTTGATTTATTGCTTGTAAACTTCCAGGTGTTAGCAGGAGTCAGTGTAGTGCAAACATCTCTCACCAAGGAGTCAATCCCCACACCCAGTGAAGAACAAACCCCATGGCCCCTGCCTTGAAAATGCAGCAGTAAACAGGTAATTAGCAACGGGTTTACTTTGGGAGCCCCAAGGGGGGACTCTAGGAGGGTCAGGGAAAGCTCCCTGGAGGAGATGATGCTTGTAGCAAAAGAATAGATTTCAGGCAAGAGCTTGAGAACACTTCACTCCTTCAGATTCTTTCTGCCAGTCTATTCAGTCTGCCATATTTTGAGGTCTCAAACTGCTTTCCAGAGCTTGTGAGAGGGAAGGGTAATTTCCTTCCAATTTAGAAGGAGGTGAATCAGAGAATGGTTAAGGGACTACCCAAGGTTTTCTTTCAAATTTAAGAATGACCAAAGGGTACCAAAGCTAGGGCTAGACAAAGCTAGGGCTAGACATTTGAATGACAAAGCTAGGGCTAGACATTTGAATACACAGCACAAAGGCAATATAGGATAGACTCTGCCCTTGAGAAGCTTGTTATTACTGGGAGATATGGTATGTAAATGAAAATCAAAAATAATTGTAAAGGTGTTATGCAAATAATTCAGTTCCCAGCTACTTATCCAGGACTTGCTATCTGCAAGGTGTTCTGTGAGACATTGGGTAAAGGAGGGGAGTTAGAAATATAGGTAAATATAGTCCCAGCCCTTAAGAACCCCCAGTTTAATTGGCTGCAGGAGAGGCAGGGTGGCAGGAACAGGAAGCTAACACTTGGTTAAATGTAATAGCTGACACTATGAAGACTGCAGGGTGAAAGGAGTGGAGGGGGCTTGCTGGAATTTGGGGGCTGGATAGAATTTTGCTGAGAAAGCTTCCTGGAGGAGGTGGACAATGTGATTCTGGAAAACAGAGGAGATAGAGAAGAAGAAAGAGCACATAAGCAAAACCTTTTCACATACTGGCCTTTCCAGATTCAGTACAGTAATCACCTCTTCCATGAAGCCTTCCCAGGCATAATTAGACACTGCCCACCCACCCCACCCCAGGCTCTCAAAGCATGCCTATTACAAAATGTACCTTATTGCTTGTTTCCTTATCTGTTTTTCTCCGATCAAGGGCCCCACACCACCAAAGGAAGGAAGGAAGGGAGGGAGGAAGGAATGGAGGGAGGGAGGGAGGGAAGGAAGAAGGGAAGGCCTTTCACTATAAGGTGACCGGGTACTGCATTTACAGTGGGGTGTCTCACTTTGTTCTTGTTTACTTATTTTTACTTTTTACTATTTTATTGAAGTATAACTCACATACGGTGAAAGGCCCAAATCATAAGCATACAGCCCAATGAATATTTACACGTTTACAGCTGTGTAAACACCACCCAGATCAAGTTATAGAATGCGTTTAACATTCCAGACATGGTGGGCTTCCTCACTGACCTGAGTCACTGCCACTGTGGCCGGAGGATCTGAACCAGTAGGGTGATGTAACTGGGAAGCACTATCCAAGAAAATTATGAAAGAATTTCAGGAATTTGGGCTGGAAAAGCCAAGTGGTGGGGGGGAGTGGCGGGGGGTGAGATCACTATGTGTGTGGAGGGCTAACACACACAAAGCAATAGTCTTGTCCTGTGGGTGGCAGTGGGGAGCCACAGGGAGAAGCATTTCAGTTCCACATAAAACCTTTCCTACAACCAGAGCTGAACCACATTGGAGGCAGCCCCCCTGGAAATGATAAGTAAGGTCCCCATCAGTAAGAGGTATCAGTCGAGAACAATACTGACAAGCATTTATCAGCAATGATGGGGTGGGGCTACGGGACTGAACTGGAGATGGCTCCTTCCAGCTCTGAAGCTTCTATGGCTCTGGAATTCTTTGAGAGTGGCAGAGAGGACTCAAACATTTGCAGTTATTATTTAGTTTTGCTTTTTCCCCCCAGGGGATAACTTTTTACTTAATTCCAAGTACTGTGCAGGCCAATCATTATCACCACTGAATAAGTAACTGTCATCACCTATAGACCAACTGAGCCAGAGGGACCCTGGGGCTCCCCTCCCTGATGCTCACAACCTAGGGGAATGGAGCAGATGCTAGGGTGCCACTGTGAGGGGGGGGGGGTACCTGCAAGAGAAGCTGGTTGCCCCACCACATGCCAAGCTGTCATGGGGACACCCACCTACCTATCTCCTCAGCCCTTTCAGCCCTGGTCCCCTTGGTGGGAAAGTGGCCACGATGTCATGGCATCTGCCACTACGAGGACACTTGAGCAGAGGGACCCTGAAGGACCTTTCTGCTCTGCTTCCAGGTGTCAGCACAGGAAAGGTGTGTGGCAGCCTCATGAGCAGGACTACACAGGACCCAACAGCCCCGTGGCCACTTGGGGGGAGTAACAGCCTGTGTCAGCTGCAGGGTCCTGGAAGGACTCCCAGTCTGGAATATAACACCCTCCCACTCCACCCTCCATCCAGCTTTTTCCAGCAACAAAAAAACCAAAAAAAAAAAAAAAAAAAAAAACAACAACAAAAGCCATTTCCCTCAGAACTCTTTTTATTTTCTTTTCCTAGAGGATTATTTCAGAATTCCTTCAAGTCACTGCCCTGCTCTTCCCGCCCTCTCCTCACCCCTCCCCCAACTAGGAAGAAGGGAGAGAGATGGAGTCTGGAAGAACGTCTACACCTTCCTCCATCCCGCACCTGTACAGGGTGCCAATGTGATGTGGCCGGTGAAGACCGGCTCTCAGGCCCTTCTGTGGAGCTTAGAGTGATGACCTTTCTGGTGAAAGCCATGAATACTCTACCAAGAAAAAAACGTATGTATGAAATTTTGCCTTCTATTCCAGGGTAAGATGGGATGCTGTCAGACCCCCGAGGTCCATCAGCGAAGCCCCTAGGTTTAAGGGGAGAGGGCGCGGTGTTTCCTTCACCGCCAAAGCACGGGCCAGATCGGTGTCTGGGGAGGGTTTGCAGCTGCCCCGAGGGAGAAGCGCTGGAAGATCCTGCTCCCCAGCCTCTCGGTGTACTTACAGGACGTCTCAGGCTCTCAGTTTGCCCAGCTCTAAAATGGGCGTCCAGGCCCTCCAACCCTGCGGGGCTGGATAAAAAGGCTGGAGAGACGCGGAGCTGGGTGGGAGCGGGGGTGGCGGTGAAGAGCGGCTCCCGGTTGGTCTCCCGAAGCCGGGGGAGGGTGGAAACGTGAGTTCAGGAAGGAGGGGAGGCCGGCGCCTGGCACCGCACGAGGAAGGCACTGGCCCGGACGCCGTGCCCACGGGCGGCCCAGGCGCCCCCGGTGCTCCCTGGGCCCGAGGGCGGGGCCCCTCGCCGGGCGGCCCCTCCCCGCCCCTCCCCCGGCCCTGGCCTCCCCAGCCCTGCTGGCCCTCCCGCGGGCGAAGCGGCACTCGGCACCGCGCGCGCCCGGACCAGCAGCCGCCAGCCGGGACCATGGGCTGCGACGTCCGCGTGTCAGGGCTGCTCCGCCGCAACCTGCAGCCCACGCTCACCTACTGGAGCGTCTTCTTCAGCTTCGGCCTGTGCATCGCCTTCCTGGGGCCCACGCTGCTGGACCTGCGCTGCCAGACGCACAGCTCACTGCCCCAGATCTCCTGGGTCTTCTTCTCGCAGCAGCTCTGCCTCCTGCTGGGCAGCGCCCTCGGGGGCGTCTTCAAGAGGACGTGAGTGCCCGGTCCGCGCACCCGAGCGCCGCAGCCCCCCGACCCTTCCGACCCTTCCTGCCACGCTCGTCTCTGCCCCCGCGGGGCTCGGGCCGCCGGTTGTCCCTGCCTTCTGGAAGGCAGCGACCACCCCTCCCCGCTGCGCTAGCCATGCCCAGCCTTAGCTGGAGGGTTGCCTCCCTCCCCCACCCCAGCTCTCCCTGCAAAACTCTCTCTGGAGACTGAAGGTGACTTCTGGATTGTTTATTTGCCTTGGCTCACGCCTGTGAGGGCATAGACTCAGCTCTCACCCCTCTTCTCCCACCCACACCCCGAGGGAGAGGGGTGAGGGAGTTTGCAGAGGTGGGAGGGTCGCTCTCTTGCACAGCAGACCTGAGGTTTGTCTGCAGCCCCTGCTGCCGGGGGTGGGGGTGGGGGGCGGAATTGGAAGTGAGGTGGAAGGAGAGGGAGTGTCACCTCAGGGGCTGTGCCCAGTGCTAGAGCTGGCTGCGGCCAGAAAGAGTGCCCTGGGGCGTGCTCCACTCAGATCCTCAGCTCCAGATCAGCTGACACAGGGTGTCCCTTCCCCTGGGCGGCCACTGGGCAGGTGGGTCCTGTGTGGTCCTGCTCCTGAGGGAGCCAGGGTTCCTGCATTGGCCCCTGGAGGTGGCACCCTTCTGCCTCTGAGACAAACAGGACCTTAGCACTTGGGTCCACGTAGGGGAGGCACAGGGTGACTCACCCATAGCTTAGTGAGGTGACACTCCAGCTCTGGTGCCAGGATCCCCCTCTGCTTTCCCCCACCCCCTGTTACTCCTCCCTGGCCTCTGCCTGGCATGGCCCCCAGAGATGCCCCTTTGGATACCATTGCAGAGCCTCAATCTCCCGGCTCAAATTCGACAGGGCCACCTCCACGGAGCCCTTTGGAAAGGCAGTAGGATTCACTCTCCTAGTGCAACTGGGAGAGGAGACCCAAGGCAGGGGCTAGATGACTTGCAAGTCAGAGGCTGCTGGAGGTTTCCCTAGTCCTGGCTTCTGGCTGGGTGGTTTCCTGGACTGCATGGACTCAAGCAAGCAGACGCCTGGGAACAAAACCACAGTTGAAGCCCCTGGGGAGCCATTCTGCGCCAAGGGCTCTGCCCTTTGGCTCACTGCTAGAGGTATCTGTGAGGTGGGTTTCCCCCTCCACCTCACTTCTGGAGCTGATGAAGAGGAGCATAGGTGTCTATACATATAGACCCCACATTAAGCCACCCAACTGACAAAGCATCAGTTAGGGAGTGATTATCCCCACTACCAAAATCCTCTTGTAAACTGAAGTGTCCTCTTGAGAAGCAAGTCTCCTTGTGTACAATAGTGTTTCTGTGGGTTTTGTTCAGGATTGCATGCATGGGGGACTCCGGAAATCTTAAGAAAAAGCTCCAGATCCTTTTTAATTCTGCCTAAAGGTTTAATTAGAAATCAGGGTATTTTTCTGGTTTTGTTTTTAAGTATTTCGACTTACAAAAGCTCCCTTACCTGGAACTTTTTAGGAACCTGTGTACTGCAAAGAACAGGAAAGGGAATGAGGGTCATTCTAAATGGCAGGTTGGCATGCCAGGCTTTGTGAAAACAGCAGAGATACACAACAAGCTGGGCCAGCTCTTCCTTACTTGCTGTGTGCCTCCCTCAGGGCTCCCTACTCAACGAGGGGCTCTGAACAGGCAGTGGAAAGGGTCTTGCCTCAGGAAACTGGCTCACAGAAAAGAATGATCAGGTAGCAATAATAACTAGCTTTATGGAGTGTTCAGGCTATGCCAGGCACTGTTCTTACTTAGTACCTCACTTGCATCAATTCATTTAACCTTCACAACAACCCTGTAGAGTAGTGCTATTATATCCATTTTGTGCATAAGGAAGCTGAAGCACAGGGAGGTTAAGAAACTTGCCCCAGGTCACACAGCTATTAAGCTAGTGAGGATATGAACCCGCACATTTGTGTCTAGAACAAGATACTTTGGAAATCCCTCTTGCTTTTTCATAAAAAAGCAAGCTGACTCGTAGTAGTCAGCTTCAACTCTGAAAGGTACAAGTTTACCCTATACTCACCAGGCAAAGGCATGGCATGAGTATCCCTGTGTGTACTCATGGGTGAGTATTCCTGAGCTGACACTCCTGGGAAGGAAACGATGGGCCTCTGGGGCTTCCTGCTGGGATCTGAGGGGTGGGTGTAGGGTGGAGTAGGGGGAGTAGTCCCATCAGTGGTTCAGGTTTAAATTCTGAACCTCAGTCCTCCCACCGCAAGACAAAATGTCTTAAAGAACCTTTTCCCTTGGTTAAGAGCAAAGTAGACTTCAGTGGAAATAGGGGGACATCACAGGGGTGGCCTGTGTGTAGATAGGAGTTATCACCCAGCTAGGGCTGGACAGCTCATCGCAATCCTCCATCCTGCAAAGCAAACAGAACCTCCACCGGCCCTGAAACCAGCCTCTAAAGCTTGATTCCTTGGGGATTCACCACAAGTTAAAATGCTAACACCACTGCTAGTGCTTTCAGCTTACGTGATTACTGTTGGTGCAGCTAGTCTGGTACTGCAAGAGGAGGGTTGATTTAACAAATTGGGACGGGAGGGCCAGCTGTTGTGCGGGAGTGGGGAGAATTGCGAGATGACACACCAGGGAGAGGAGATTCAGGGCAGCACTCTTTCTCTAGGGTTTCTGCTCAAGTCCTGCCTACTCCTTGGCCCAGACTGAGTTCCAGGTCTGAGTAGAGTTTCTGGATGCCTCCAAAGAGACATGCATTAGAGGGACTGGGTGTAGAGAGCCTTGATGTTAGAGTGGGAGCAGAGGAGGGCAGGAGCCCTCCACTCAGGATGGGACCAGCTCTCTCTCTCTCTTCTGACATTCACAGAGATCTTGAAGGAGGCCACCACATGCAGGCCAAGAGGGAGAAGGGTACAATTAGGGCTAGAAAAACCTGGACTAGACCTTCCTTAGAAAAATCTTGCTTATCGAGAGCAGGAAGCCTTTCAGAGAAAAGAAAAACCCAAAGCCACCTGGTTGGCAGGGTGTATAGATATGTGCTTTGTCAGATAGGAAAGAGGAGGGGTATTTAGGCAAAAGGTTAGGGTTTTGTTCCTGGTTTCATGGGGACCTGTTTAACCACCGTGGGCAGTTTGGGAGACCCCTTTATCTCAAAGGCATCAGGGCAGATAAATGGCTTTCAGAGTTTCCCCAACCTTTTCCTAGCCTCACCTGGGCCTCTCCTCTTTAAGAGCACACATGCTCTTAAAGGAAGGCTTGAGTTCTTCTCTTTGCTATATTAACTATCTCTTTCTCTACCTTTCTTTCTTTCTCAATTTCCTGCAGCCCTGCCTTCCCAATACCCACCTCTGACTCTCTCCTGCCCACTGCATGAAACCCAATCTCCATGCAATGTTCCCCAGGCCACTATCTGACCTACTTCCCCAGGATGCTGGCCCCCTGTGGTTCTGGGATCACAATACAAAAGCCAGTTCCCTTCTCTGAGCCAGACCCTGGTTAGTTTCCCATCTAGAAAGCCTCTGCCTCTCCTTCCAGCAGCTTGTCCACCTTTCAGCATGCAGCAAACGTGGGCTGAAGGTCTCCTAGGGGTCTGGCACCAGACATGGTTCTTGCTTAAAAATCCATCTCTACATGGGAGGTAGCATCTGACCCAGCAATTTCACTCCTAGGTATATTCCTCAAAGAACTGAAAACATGTCCACACAAAAACTTATACATAAATGTTCATAGCAGCATTATTCATAATAGCCAAAAAGTGGAAACAAACCAAATGTTCATCAACGGATGGATGGGCAAACAAAATGTGGTCTCTCCACACAATGGAATATTATTCAGCCATAAAAACGAATAAGTACTGACTCATGCTATAACATGGGTAAACCTTGACAATGTTATGCTAAGTGAAAGAAGCCAGCCACAAAAGACCACATACTGTTATGGTGTCATTTATGTGAAAGTTCAGAGTAGGAAAATCTATAGAAGTAGTAAGTAGAGTAGTTTCTTAGGGCTGAGGGTGGGGTGCAGAGAGGAATGGGGAGTGACTGCTAATGGGGAAGGGATTTCTCTTGGGGGTGATGTAAATGCTCTAAACTTAGATTGTGGTGATGAGTTCACAACTCTGAATATACTAAAAAAAAACCCCATTGAATTGTACACTTTGAATAGATTAATTTTATGGTATATAAATTAGATTTCATATTTTTAAATTTAAAAAAACCTCATCTCACCCTTTAATTCACTCATTTAACAAATATCTCTTGAGCCAGACCCTGTTTTGGGGGTGAATATGACACAGGTCCCTACTCTAATGGAGCTTACATTCTGGAGGATCATTTTAGTGAAATGAAGGAAATAAGGCAGGGTAAGGATGGAGAGTTACAGAGTTGGGGGTTACTTTAGCTCAGTGGTCAGGGAAGGCCTCTCTGAGCTGACCCCTGAATGACAGGAGAGAGCCATGCAAGCAAAGAACGTGGGGAGAGGTGTTCCAGGCAGACAGAGCTGCAAGTTTATCCAGTGTGTAAGGAGCACTCCCTGCGGGTCCAGCACCCATTGAGCCAGGGAACGTCGTCATGCAGGGGTGCTCCCCTGATCTAAGTCTAACAGGGATTCCCCCCAAAGACAGGCTTCCTTGCTTCTCCTTCTGGGTCCCCGCAGCCTTAACAATGGGTGTCAAACAAGCTGGAGTGTCAGTGTGGGGGGACCCAGTTAGAGGGGGACCTTTCCCCCTCCCCCTCCCTCAGTCTGTCACCCCTTCCCTCTCGCCCTGGCTTGCGCTGCAGTCTCCAGCCTGCCCTCACTCTCAGGGGGGCGTCCTGTCCCCTGGTTCCTGTCCCAGGCCCCGCTCCTCTCTTGGGAGACTGCTGGGCCCTTTTGGGGTGGAGGGGAGCTGGGGATGCCTCTGACCCCTCCTGGTTCTGCATTCTGCCCCTTTCCCTGGTCCTTCAAGGGAAGGAGATTATCCAGGGTGGACAGGGGGAATCCCTTGAGGTAAAAATGTGAGGAGAATGTGAGTGCCGCGCTGGGGTCGCTCACCCAGGTGGCATGGGGCTGGCCCTCAGCAGCATTCTGGGCAGTGGAGGGCTGGACAGCTGGCTGGCATCTTACTGTTTTGCTCAAGCCCTTCCCCTGCTTTGGAGCCTAGCAGCCCCTCCTCTTATCACAGAACCAGGAAGGCCAGAGCAGGCACCCATGGCTGGACAAGGTGATCACGTGCCCTCTGGATAAGGCAGAGCACCGGGGCTGACAGGTCCGCAGTATGCTCAAGGTTACACAGCCAGCTGGCGGGGCAGCCACCTGGCTCCCTGCTCTCCCTTGCCCGTTTGCGCCTTCCGTGTGGAGCCGTTAATAAGTAACCTGGACGTTTCTCAGGCTTCCTGAGGAAGGGTTCCCTAGACTGTCTTGGGGGAGTGGGGCCCTTCCTCTCATTGGCCTGAATTAACGTCAGAACCCAGGGCCAGGGGAGGGATGTTCCACGACACCACGCTGGCCTTTTCCTGGATTGGGAGTCAGAAACTGGGTCCCCACTCAGCATTACTCGCTCTCTTCCCTGGTCTGGGCCGGCTTCCTGATCTGTAAAATGGGGGGTAGGACTCTTTGGTCCTCGGTGCCACTCTGGCAGTCAGAGGTCCTGGCAGCAGGAATGGGCGGGGTGGGGGTGTCAGGCAGGAGCTGGCTCCAGTTCTCTGACCCTTTCTGCCCAGCGAGCCTACTTCTCTGGGCCTGATGGTGCTCTTTGGGGCAGCCCAGGGCCTGCAGGGATGGGGTAAGCTGCAGGTAGCCGGGAGGCAGCTTCCAGTGAGTGAGCACAGGAGGACCGACTGTAACATCTCAGTCCCTCTGCACGGCAGCCTCTCGAGGCAGTGCTTCATATCCCTGATTTATAGCGGAGCACCTGAGGCTCACCAGGGCTAAGTGTTAGTGGCTTGCCGTGAGCCGCCCGCTGGAAAGTGGCAGAGGTGGGCCTAGGACCAGTCTTCAGATGACAAATCCCACCACATCCGTGCTGCCAAAGCTGCGATATTATTATTCTATACTTTTCAATTACCCACTTTCCTGGAAGGGGCCATTGACCAAACCATTAAGTGACCAAGACAATTAGTGTATTTCAGTCTGGCTCTGAGATGTGTCTAGGATTCCTTTTTTCTTGACGACAGCATACCATTCTAAAGAAACTTGTTCAGACTGATTTTTGGAATGACCAGGCATAGCCCTGCTGAAACAATTGGGGAGGGTGGGCAGCCTGGGATCCAGACCCAGGGTTCGTTGTGGTACGGCTGTCCCCATTTACTGGGAACGGGTCTCCATCTCCCCCGCCCCCACACCTGCTCACCCCGCCCGATACCCCAGGAACGCAGCTGGCAGGCTGCAAGGTCAAACCACGGCTCTGGGGTGGGCAGGAGTCACAGGGAGGGACTTCCCAAGCCAGCCTCCCTCCAGCCTCTCCTTTCCTTCTGTTCTCTTTTTATACCTCCCTCCTGCCTGTCACTGGGCTTGGGAACGAAAGAGCCCCCTTTGGGCACCGAGTGTCCTTCTCTGGAATAACAAGGTGAGAGGGTACCAACTGGAGAGAGGAGAGGCCTGGACAGGGCTGCCCACTGGCCACCAGCCCTTCCCAAACCCCATCCCCGTCTCCTGAGCCTCCTGTTGTTCCAAGTCAGCACCTTCCTGGCAACTTGGCCCACTAGATTCTTTATCTCGTTACCTCTGGCTCTGGCTCTGGCTCTATCTCTGTGTCACCCCCATACTATCCCACGTCAGCCTCATAACAGTCTCTAGTCCTTTTCTCCAGGCTATGCTGTGTGGGGGTGATGAGACAAGCCTTTCTCAAGCATTCCCATTTCACTAGCAACATCCAGCAACCCTGGATCAAACACCTCAGGGCCAAACACAGTCCAGATGTGGGGTCCCACAATGAACAGGATACAGCAGATGCCTTGGGAAGCTTGCGACGGAGCCAGCAGTTATGCGGAAGCAGTTGGAGTTCCCGTAACACCAGCAGAGGGTCTGCTGGGGGGGCTCATGTTCTAGTGGCTACAGCTGTTTGCCATTGCTTCCTAAGACCAAGGCTCTGAAGAATCTGGCCTCATGCTCCCTGGCTGCTCCCCTCTCCAGCTTGGCTGGGTCTGTGGCCCAGCATCAGCCTTTTTACACACGCACACATGTGCACACTCCTCCATGGGAAAGCAGCATGGCATAGGGAACAGCAAGTCAGAAGCCCTGGGTTTGGGTCAAGGATCTGCCTTCTACTTTCTTAGCCCTTCTCAGCCTCAGTTTACTCGTGGGTCACACGAGGCACAATTGCAAGGTCTACCTCACAGCGTGATCACGTACACCAAATGTCTTGGACCCTGTAAACAAATGTTCGTTGTTTTCATGTACTGCTGGTTCTCCTTTTTTTTTTTTTTTGTGGTACGCGGGCCTCTCACTGTTGTGGCCTCTCCTGTTGCGGAGCACAGGCTCTGGACGTGCAAGCTCAGCGGCCATGGCTCACGGGCCCAGCCACTCCGCGGCACGTGGGATCTTCCTAGACTGAGGCACGAACCCATGTTCCCTGCATCGGCAGGCGGACTCTCAACCACTGCGCCACCAGGGAAGCCCTGGTTCTCCTTTCTTTTCCCACACCTTCCTACAGCTCCTGCCTGTCTCAGTTCACTGATCCCAGGTCCTGTGCCCTCAGGACTGTGCTACAGGACTGGTTAACCACTCTCATCCAGGTTTTTCAGGGCAATAATGATAATGTATTAATTCTTTAAGAGAGCATTTTTGTACTTGGGGTGTCAGTGCTTTACCGTGAAGTTGTGAGTGAGGTTGTGGCAGTGTCAGGCCCATGTAGCAGCTCAGTGGGGGGAACACTTGAGGGGGAGATGGGGACCCTCTTGCTATCCCTGAAGTCAGGCCACCCAGGAGGCTGCCTAGTCGATCTTGTGCAGGGAAAGGAAGGGGAGATAGAGAGCTATTCTGAGAGGCCTGTCGATTGTATCAGCCTGCAGAGGTGTGGGCATCACCTCTGTGCCAGTACCAATGAGACAGGCCACCAGGTAGCAGGAAGCAGAAACGCATGAAGCTTGGTGAGTGGCCCAGGCTGTCAGTGCTGGAGGCCTGAAGAGCAGGGATGCTTGGGGAGTGGGAAGGGGGTGCTGGGAGGGACCTGAACAGGCCTCTCCACAACACGACCCTCTTGTTCTCCTTCTAGTGGCCGGGGTGAAATGAGTCTCCCCTGCCCCCTCACACACAGCTCTGAGCTGGGAACAGACAGGGGTCATGATTGGTAATCTCCAATCAGCAGATCAGCCTGGAAACAAGAAAATGAGAAAATAAAGAACTGCTGCTACCAGCAGGGCCCTTCTGATAAAGGATTTCATCAAAGATGGGGCGAGATGAAAAGCTCTTCTCCAGGGTCCTCAACAACAGGGCCAGAGGCAAGAACCTCTGGGAAAAGACAGTCTGAGGGGTCTCTTGGGGCCTCCCCCTTTTCCACGGTGAGCTGGAAACTCAGGTCTTCTTGTCACAGAGATACCAACACTCCCACCTCCACCCCTCCAGGTCCGGAAGCCAGACGAAGGCACCTGGGGCTCTCCACCTTCTCATAATCGGAGACACTTTCCTCTACAGCCTCTCCCTTCCACAACCTGTTTGCCGCCCACTCTCCTTCCCCCCACATTAGCCTTTCAGACTGGCCCCAGAAAATACGAGGCTTCCTTCCTTTCTCCGACAGCCTGCTTACTGGGCGGAGTGTACCCGAAAGACCGGACAGAGCCTTAGGCCTCCACCCATGTGTTCACTCATCCATTCACTCACTCAGCCTGCTGCTGTGGGCTCCCCTGGGGGAAGGTCACCACTCAGACACCTCTCAGTGGGGCCTCCCTTCTGGACACTTGCCAGGCACAGAGTCCAACAGCTCTGCCCATAGAGGGGTCACCAATTTCCCCAAATACCTCGGCTGTGGGCTTTGGTTCAGGCAGCTCAGGCCTGGTGCCTGCAGAGGGCCTGGCGTGTTCCGTTCCTGTGTGGGGAGGGCACTGCAGCCCGGCTCAACAGCTTTCCCCGGCCCCCCTCCAGGCTCATGCATGTGGCATGGCTCCCTGGAGGCGCTCGAAGCCATTCCCCTCACACCTTCCGTGAGAGAGATGGAAATATCTTTGCATATAATTGTTTATAAACAATTTAAAGTTTAAGTAAATGATACAAAAGCACTTCTAAGTCCAAAAATAGCAGTTACGCTTTGTGAAGTGTCCATTACATAGTTCTCACAACCACCCTGTGTGGTGGGGATTGTTATCTGGACAGACTCAGACATCTTGCCCACGACGCATAGCTAACAAGTGACAGAGCTTCTGCCACAGCTCCCTTTGCCCTTGGACCAGAGGGTGGGGGAAGCGTCTCAGCTTCCCCGGGGGCCACCCAGGCAGTGGAGGACGGGGTGGGGGGGGTTTCCTTCGAAGGGCTCCGGCCCCCCTCCACTGACCGCACCCTCTGTTACTGCAGCCTGGCCCAGTCGCTATGGGCCCTCTTCACCTCTTCTCTGGCCATCTCCCTGGTGTTCGCCGCCATCCCCTTCTGCCGAGACGTGAAGGTGCTGGCCTCAGTCATGGCGCTGGCGGGCCTGGCCATGGGCTGCATCGACACCGTGGCCAACATGCAGCTGGTGAGGATCTACCAGAAGGACTCGGCGGTCTTCCTCCAGGTGAGCCCCCAGCGGGCGTGGGGCTGGGGGCGGGCAGGGCACAGGGGAGCTCCCTCAGTCCTCTCCCCCAGGTCAGGCATCTCCTCCCCGAGACCAGGACGGTGACCCAGAAAGAGTAGCAGGGCCAAGTTCAGTGTGACCGTTTCCAGCTGGACCCTACTGAGCCGTTATCTCTGGACTCATGTCTCTTCATCTCTAAAATGGAGTGATGATCCTGGCCTGCAGGTGGTCAGAGGAATCTAAGTGCTAATGAGAAAAGGTTCTTTGTAAGTTGGAAAGGGCGTGATGGAAGGACTTGGTGTTTTCTCTCATCTCGTCCTCTCTCTGTGTTTCTTCTTCCTTCCTTCTCCTCCCAGTTACCCAGGATTCCAGTCCAGCTCTTCCCTTTATTAAGCCCCCTTCCCTTTGGGGTGTTAACTGGTGGATGCTAACTTGGGAACAGCCCCCAGCTGGTGGTTAAGCTTTGGGAAAGAAGAGAGAGGGAGGGGTTGGCCACTGTCACCAAGTTATCCCAGGCAGGAAGGTGGTGACGGGAGCTTCACTCCTCACCTCTCTTGCCTCCCACCCTACTGCTCCCGGGCAGGGGTTCCCCAGATGGGACACGAGGTGGGGGGCAGGCAAAGCCTGAGCCATGCCTCCACCCACCCCGATTCTCTTCCCTTCCCAGGTTCTCCATTTCTTTGTGGGCTTTGGTGCACTGCTGAGCCCCCTTATCGCTGACCCCTTTCTGTCTGAGGCCAACTGCTTGCCTACCAATAGAACAGCCAACGCCACCTCCGGCAGCCACCTGCTCCATGCCTCCAGGGTCCTGGCCCACCACCATACTGGGGCCCAGCCTTGGTCCAACCAGACGCTCCCTGGACTGACCCCACAGGACGAGGCAGGGGCCCGCGTGTCCTACGCCTTCTGGATCATGGCCCTGATCAACGTGAGTGCCACTGGGGCAGGGCTGGGTGGGGACTAGTGGACAGTCACCCATACCAGTCCATACCAGCTCCCGGTACAGATTCTTCTGTTTCTGAGAAACGTACTGGGGCTGAGACATGCCTTCAGGAAGACAAGAAGAGGGGAGAACTGACCCCCGGGGATTCATCTGAACACAGCGGGTTGCAGGAGATCACCTCTAAGGTCCTTCAGTTATGACATCCTGGGATTGCGATTCTCAAGGGAGGTGAAACAGTGAGCAGGTTTAGTGCAATGAGATCAGGGTCAACTTGCAAGTCATCAGAGGTTCCCTGGGGAACCAGCTCTTTTCCTCCAAGGCCAGATGATGTAGACCCTGGGACAGAGCACTGCAGGACATACCAGGCTCTTCTCCAGGGTCCTCAATCACTGGTGGGGTTCTCCTGTGCCTGCTGTGAGGTGGGCCCCTGTGGAGGCTGGAGGATAGACAAGATGACCTCCAAGGGACCCTGCCTGCCAAGGCTGCCCTGGTGGGAGCAGAGCCGGGAGACCACATCACTGTGTCTGGGTCAGATACCAAGGCCCTCTGCACCCCAGCTCTCATCCTCCCCGCTAAGTCAGGACTGACTCTGGTCTCTGGCTGGAAACCTCCTCTGGTGCCCTGCGGCCCAAGTTAGCCCAGGCTGGGGCCAGAGGGAGACGTGGGACACACTCCCCGCCAGCTTCCCTCCAGCTTGGGAAGAATGGTTGTGAACACCAGGAACACGCACTGGGGTGGGGAGCATTCCAGGTGACCATCCACCTGGCTATGAGATGGAGGTGCCACATTTGTCACCCCAACTCGGAGTCTGTCTTTGCTCTAGGCAGACTTGTTACCTAGCCCTCCAGAGGCAGGCAGGCTGGGCCTCAGAGTGATGCTATCCACGTAGCATTGAAAGAGGCCTTTGAGGGCACCCAGTCCCACTTAAACAGCAGGGCAGGCGTGTCATACCATCACTGGCTCAAGGGCCTGATAAGGGGCTAGGAAGAGACTTGGCCAGGCTGGAACCCTGACCCCCAGCACAAGCCCCTACCAGCTGCCCTATAGTCACTGCTCATTTTCCCTTCTCTTTTGTAACTTTCCCTGTACCAGATTCTTCACTGGCGGCTCTGAAAAACATACCCCTCTCCCTCTGCTCCTTTTCCTTTCTGCCCATGCCCGTCATTGTCTTGGAAACAATGCAGCTTTGGGCCTGTGCCCTCCACAGGGGACCTACGAAGGCAAAGAGCACTGTCAGTACAATGTCAAGGCTGAGACTCTGGGACCAGGAAGCCGGACGGTCCAGCCAGCTTAAGCCTGAGGTCTGTTTTCTCTTGCCCCATGAGGTGCAGACTGGAGGCACTTTGTTTGCTGCAGGATTTCCGGACTTTTTCCATTGGTTTGTATCTGAAGATAAACAGCCCACCCCCGAAGAGAATGGGCTGTGCATGCATGTGGGCAAACACTTTCACAGAGGCCAGCCCACCTGGCATTCTCTGACTTTTAAGGTAGAGCCTACCTTCCCTGAATGGGCTTCTTATAAAGACCCGGTGTGTTCCTGCCAGTCAGCCAATCCTCTGTGAAGTCCTTCCTACCACCACCCACCTCCCTGGAAAGCCTAACCTGCGTGAGCACACCTCTCTTACAGCTGTTTCCCCTTGGCCTTCCCCCAGGCATTCTGCTACCACAGGCCTCTTCGTGGGTTTCCTGTTTCTCGGGTCAGACTGGAGGGAGGGCTTCACCTCCCCCATCAGACCCAGGCCTCCTCCATTCAGACCAGATTTATGGCGCTAATGCTGCTGGGGTGTGTCTGACTTATTTATAAGTGGAGGGAGGCTCACAAGGTGCCCACAGGGAGGTGTCAGCACAGGGGTGGCATTCAGGTGACTTGGGAGAATGTCTATGCGAGCCAGCCTGCCTCCAGGCGACGGGGAGGCTTCCCCAGAGCAGCACTAGGTAGGCGCTGGCAGCCCCCTGATGTCCGTCTGCCAGGCTAGCTTCGCCTGCGAGCCCAGAGGAGCCCATTAGTCCCTGGGACACTTCCGCAGTTCCCTGGGCTTCCTCTCTTTCTGAAGCAAAAGGCGCTGGGATGAAGTTGCAGCAGGAAGGGCAGAGGTTAGACTTGATGAAGAGCTTCCTGGCAGCGAGGGTGTTTAGACACAGGCAAGGCACCTGAGGGAGGTGGTGAAGGCTTCTCCAGGCAACCTCAGGAGCAGGAGACATTTCCCATTACCCTGGGGAGTTCATAAAACTGAAGCGGCTTAACATAAATATCAGTGAACATGACACTGGGCTCTGCATGTGTGTTGCTCACAGCATGCATTTTTCAATCCAAAGGAGGCCCTGTCTCTGTTTTCCCTGAGGATAGCCTCTGTACCTTCATGAGGTATAACATCACCCAGAACAGCCCCTGACATGGAGATCGCACTGGTCAGAATCAGGTTGCCCAGGCGCCAGTCTAGAGCTGCCTCAAGTCAGCTGTGTGACCGGCATTAACGCTCGCAGGTCTCTTCCAGTTGTAACAGGTTTTGACTAAGTAACAACTTTGAGCCTCAGTTGCCCCACCTGGAAAATGGGGTTAATGAGTTCGCCCCAGCACGTTTTACAGAACTGTGATGAACAAAAGCCAAACTTCTTTGTAAAGCATCACGTGCTCTACCAGCATGAATGAGTGTGAGGGGCCCTGCTCCAGCCCCGCTCAGGACAAGGATGTTAGAAAGGAGTTTCTCTCTAGCACCTCCTGTGCCAGCAGAGGCCCAGTGTGAGTCCAAGCTTTGCATGTGACAAGTACCTGTCTTTTCAGGGAAATGACTGTGGTTAAAGTCGGGCGGCAATTACACCAAGCCTGCCCAGGGGTCAAGGCACCTGGCTGCATTTCCCAGGTGGGCACCCTGGGAAAAGAGCTGTCTTCTCCCAGGACTGTGCAGACATTTGCCACACAGCCACGTGGAGGTGTTTGTGGCAGGCCAGGCATGGGAAATGGGGACCCTAATGGGAACAGGGCTCTCCTGACCCTCTGCCCACCCCCAGCTCCCGGTGCCAATGGCTGTGCTGTATCTGCTGTCCAAAGAGCGGCTGCTGACCTGCTGCCCTCAGAGGAGGCCCCTACTCCTGTCTGCAGATGAGCTCACCCTGGAGACGCAGCCTCCTGAGAAGGATGACACTTCCTCGCTGCCCCCTAAGTTTCACCCAGGTGGGGGCTCTAATGAACTCTCAGGCTCATGGCCCCATACCAAGGCTTCCCTGGTAAGCCCTCCCACCCAGGGGGAGAATGTAGGTCACAGGTGAGAATGGTTGGGGAAGAACCCTTGGCACTGCTGGTCTCGGGAGGCAGGAGATGGAACAAACTGGCCAAGAGAATGAGGAAGGCAGACTTCTGGCTCCAGCCTGCATTCTACCTAACCCCTTCTGTGTGACCCTGGGCGAGTTACCTGACCTCTCTGAGCCTTGCTTCCAACAGCACTGTGAGATGGACAGGGGCTGTTCCTAATAGACAGTTGGAAGCTGGAGAAGGTGGGAGGCAGTAAGTGGTCTCCCCTCTGCCAGGGCTCTCCTGACTGCCGGCCACTGTCCCTGGGTGCGCAGAGGAAGGGAGCAGGAGCTGAGACCTGTCCCTGCTCTTCTCGTATCTCATCCAGGGCATGAGGACCTGTTCAGCTGCTGCCAGAGGAAGAGCTTCAAAGGAGTCCCTTCTTCTTTCTTCGCCATCCACATCACAGCCGCCCTGGTCCTGTTCATGACCGACGGCTTGACGGTGAGCCTGCCCTCAGACGGTGTCCCTTATTGGGCACCGCCTTGCGCCCCCTGAGCTTCAAGTCTGGAGATGGTAAGAGAAAGGAGGAACGTCAAGGTTTCCTAGAGACCTCACCTGTACTACAGTGGGCCCCAAAATTTAAACCAAGCACAAGTCCCAGGGGAGAGTCTCTCCAGAATTGAATACAGCCCCTTGGACCTGTGGTCTCCTGTCTCATTCAGTTGTTTTTATTTTCATTAACTCTGTGGATAGGGGCCTCCGGTTTGTTACGGAGTGTAGGCGCCCCACACTTTTTAAAGGGGCAGTGCCCTATTCCCCCGGGTAGAGATCATGCCATATAAACTCTAGGGCACTCTGCTTCCTGGAATACATTAGAAGCCTGGGCTTCTCAAGCCACGTGGTAAACAAACTACAGGCAGGATCTGGGCCCAGCTATTCAGTCCACTAGTGGCCTCTGTTACTCTGTTTAGTGCCTTTTTCCAGAAATCTCTAAGGATTAGGACAGTTTTGAATGGCTGGTTGATTAACTGGTTGCCATATGAGGGGCTCTCCAAAGAAAAAGCCCTAAAAACCTAGATGACCTGGTGGAAAGTACTCGTGACAGTACTGGTTGACTTCCAACTCTCAGTGTGACCTTGGGCAATTCCCTTCCCTCTACCCTCTCATCTGTAAAATGAGATGCCTATACGCACCTGTTTTTCAGCTTCATCACCCTTCCTTCAACAAAAAACCTTCTGTGGAATCCTCATAAATAAGGCATGTAGTGGAACTCTGCTCTGGTTGAAGGGGGGAGCAGAGCCTGCATGACCAGACCCCTCGGGACTCCCGTGGGGACCCAGAGACACCTTCCTGGATCCCCTAGCTCCTGCAGGCACCGTCCGTAAGCTGCGGTGCCCAGGTTCCACTCTCAGCTCAGGCCTGTGTGTGCCGCGTGGTCTCGGCTCCAAGCCCACCCTTAAGCCTCTAGCAGCAGGACCGGTCCCTGCCAGCCCACACCACACCTGCCCCAGCGAGGCCTCCTCTGCGGGGGTACGCTACAGTTGTGCTCAGCTTGACCTGTCTCCCCACAGGGGGCATACTCCGCCTTTGTGTACAGCTATGCAGTAGAGAAACCGCTGTCTGTGGGACACAAGGTGGCCGGTTACCTCCCCAGCCTCTTCTGGGGCTTCATCACTCTGGGTCGGCTCATCTCCATTCCCATCTCCTCAAGAGTGAAGCCATCTACCATGGTTTTCGTCAATGTGGTAAGTGGCTTCCTTTCACTTTTTGGAGACCCAGAAGAACCATTCACTCCTGGCCCTAGCACTGCCCCAGGACATTTGCTCGGAACTGGACTCTGGCAGCAGGTGAGAAATGTAGCAGTAGAGGGAGGAGAGGAGAGGAGAGAGATGCTGGTGGGGAAGGGATGGAAATCCAAGGGGTGGAGCCTATTCGTGCGATCTTGGAAAAGTCCTTTCCCCTCTGTGGCCCTCTGATTTTGTACCTATTGAAGAAAGGGGCTGTAGGAGACGATTAGTGTTGTGTCTGGAGCAGATCCCAGCTGACAGCCTGCAAGGAGTAGAGAGAAGCAGGTGCTGGCTTTGATCCTCCCTTGTTCACCTTGGTGTCCAGCTGGTCAGAGCCCTATGGCCAGTGGAGGCCAGGGATCCCTTGGCCTTCAGAATCACCATCTCTGGGCTGGGGCCTGGGAATTTACATCTTGCAGCTCTCCCAGATGATTTTTAAGTAGCCAGACTGGCATGTAGGATGGCCTTCAAGCAACTGGTCTGCTCCGGAGGCAGGAGGTCTGGGCCTGAGAAGTGGGTTAAGACTTTTGCCCTCATGTGTGTCCATGCCACCATCTATGACAAAGAGATCCAGATTACAGATTCCTGTAAGGTTGTCTAGCCCAACCTCCGACCAGGGATTGAATCACCTCTGTAATATCCCTTCCAAGGGGTCCACAGTCTGTCTAAACACCCCCGAGTGACTGGAAACTCACCACCTTTCCAGTAAGTCCAGTCCACTGTTGGAAAGTACTTCCTTGAGTTGAGTTTCTAGTGGAGAGAAGGTTGGGAAATAATGTAGAGGCTACAGAGGTCAAAGATCATGAGCCCCAAGAAAGGCCCTTGGATTTGGCCTTGTGCTGGTTGATGATTTTCAAGAAAGAAATTTCTGTTCAATGTAGATGGGAGGTGGGGGGAGGGGGGTAGAAGCCAAACTCAGGAGGTTGAGGGTGGGAATTCCCTGGCAGTGCAGTGGTTAGGACTCCGTGATTCTACTGCAGGGGGCACGGGTTTGATCCCTGGTGGGTTCGATCCCTGGTGGCCTGGGAACTAGGATCCCGCAAGCCACACAGTGGAAGCCAAAAAAAAAAAAAAAAAAAAGAGGTTGAGGGTAAGAAGGAAGTGGAGGTGTGAGAATTGCAAATATGTCTGTGAAGGGAGTCTTGTTTGACAGGAGTCAGGTAGTATGAGCGTGTTTGTAGGCAGAGGAGAAAGGCAGGAAGCCTGTAACGAGGAGGCCTGTGAGGATAGCATGTCAGAGAGTAAGTGAATAAAGAAGGCCAGGGGAGAGGGAACAGGGTCAAATGACAGAGGCGAAGGAAGTGCTAAGCTTAGTAGTAAGAGGGCCCCTGTTCTGTGGAGCTGGGGTGATGGTGACGTGATGCAGGCAGAAAGACTCCTAAGGTCCGTGAGGTGGAGAAGAGTGAGGGTACAGGGGCTGCTGGTGGCCAGACTCTCTAGCACACGGGGCCAGCCACTTAGAGAGAAGACAGTGGGTATGACTCTGGGTTGGTGAGAAAAGGAAGTCTGAAGCCTCCACATGAGTTAGGCACTGAAGATAAACTCACCCGGGGTGCTGGTTTTTAAAAAGGAAAATCAGATTTCTGGGTCCAGCTCAGACTTGGTGAATCAGAATGTCCAGGGGAGGGGGCTAGCAATCTATATATTCAACAAACACTCTAGGGGGCTCGTGTCATCAAGCAAGTTTGGGAAAACACTATCCTAGAGCAAGTGATTCCCAAATACATTAGACCCACTGGAGGTGCTTTTGGAATATACAGATTCCTGGGCCCCTACCCCAGAGATTCTGATTCGGGGAGCAGGGGGAAGTGTGGAGGGGAACCTGGGTGTCTGAATTGTTTTAAAGCTTTTCAGGTACTTTTCGTGGGCAGCCTGTCGGGACCACAGCTGAACAGCCCTGAGCAAGCTCCCAGATGCTGTAGCTGCCATGTCTCGAATTCACTGCAACTTCTTCCCAGATTCCGCTCATTTTAAAATTAAGGGTCACTCTGCTCTTGATGTTCTCCTGGATCTCAACAACCACTTACTGGTTAATGAGTACACACGTGGGGGGGGGGGCGCTGCGGGGGAACTGCTGCGGTGCCGAGTTCTATAAGATGAGGTCTCTCTGCCTTTGAGGAGCTTACAGTTGGTTAGGGAAGAAGATGGGCAGGGGAGAGGGAGCGTGTGTGTCCCGGTGCAGAGGTGAGGATGAGGGGCCGGTAGGGAGGTGAGAAGCAGGCTGACAGCCAGTCTGCGCCACCGACTGAGGAGGGGGCCACGCCGAGTGGGAGAGAGTTGGTTGGCAGAGTTGCTAATTCGCCCTTGGCATCCTCAGTCTTCTGTTATGCAGGCTAACTTAAGATTGAGTTAGGTGTTTTTAAAACTTCCCAAGTCTAGAGATTTTTCCGGACGACTCTTCAAGGCTTTGTTTATAAGGTCGGAGCGGAGTAGGAGCTAAGCGTTTCTAAGGCATGCGCGGTAGGCTGTTTGCGAGATGTCTGGCTGGGCTCCCCTCCCCCCTTTCTCCTATTCTCAAGGTTTCCTTGGCCGACACCCACTGGGGAAGGTGCAGTTCCCACATATTCCACAGGGGGGCGCACGGGTCACACAGCGCTGCCCCTGCGGCCGGAGAGCAACTTTTCAAGTCTGCAGACGGACTGCTGGTTTTCCTTTCTCCATGACCACCCAGCTTTTCCCCAATTTCTCATCGCCTCCGTCTCCGCCGTGACAGGTCGGCGTGGTGGTGACGTTCCTGGTGCTTCTTGTTTTCTCCTACAACGTCGTCTTCCTGTTCGTGGGAACAGCCAGTCTGGGCCTGTTCCTCAGCAGCACCTTTCCCAGCATGCTGGCCTACACTGAGGACATCCTGCAGTACAAAGGTGAGCCCGCATGCCCAAGAGCGGAGAGGCACTCCCTCGGGCCGGGCGCTGCTTCCTCCCCGCAAGCCCCTCTTCCTGGGGTCTTCCAGCTGCAAGGTCCCTGCCCCACCTCCGCACAGAAGTAAAGGCTCCCCTCCTGACTCTGGGGGCAACAGGCTTGTTCTGGCCCACGTGCCCCCCATCCCCATTCAACGTTATACCGTATCATGTGATTTCAGACCACAGAGAAACAGTAAGCATCTCTTTCCCATTTTCTTTTTCCCCGTAGCGGTGTCTACAGACCCACAGCTGGCATCTTGTGTAACACCCATGTGCTGGAAAGAACAAGTTCAAAGAAAAGCAAAGTTGCACAGGAAAAATTATAGCATAGGAAAGGGGTTTTATAACTTATCAGTAAAAGGACCTCTGTGTTTTGTTGTTCTTGTGGATGTTGTTTGAAACAGGAATAGAACAATGACTCCGCACCTGATTCAGGGCTGTGCCTAGCTTCCTTGATGTCGGAAACCTCTGACTCCCTCAACTAGTCTCCTTCCCTTTCCGTAGCCTCCCAAGGGCGTATAGCAAAGATCTTTCTTAAAAAAAATAAGTTAATTTAAAAAATTATGTTTTGGACATTTTACGTTACCCTCAGAAGTAATCAGAGGTGCCCTAGAGTGTTGGAAAACCAGCACTAAAGATGAGTGATTTCTCTAGAGCAGGAGTGGGGGCCGTTGGTGTGGGGGGGTTGCAGGGGGCTCCAGGCAGGGTCAGAGCAATGAGAGCTACATCCTGCTCATCCGCTGAGTTGATCCGGAGACCTGGGTCCTTGAAATCAAAGGATAAACCCCAAACTTCAAACGAGTAAAGGCAGTAATAACGTAATGTTGATATCACCTGTCACGAGTATATCCCACAGAGGTTGAAGTGATTAACAAATGTTAAAGTTTAATAAGAAGAAGAATGTTATGTTGGTTGGTTCTGCTGCAAATGATCACTCAAATCCGTCCTCTTCTCTTTTCACCATCCCTGCCTTAGTTCAACCACTTAACCTGTTTGGAATAGTTAAGGGTGCCCAGCTTTTCGTAATTTCTAATCACTCCCATCCCTGCCTTGGCAGGTCTTGGCTTGTCTCCTGGCCTTCAGATTTGCCTCCATCAGTGGTTCTCACTGCTGGTTCCACATTAAAATCACCTGGAGCCTTTGTAACAAAGCCCAATGCCTGGGCTTCATCTCCACGAAGTCTGATGTAACTGGTCCAGAGCTGCTGAGTGATGGTAACGTGTAGCCAGGGTGAGGAACACTTACTGGGCTGCCCTCTACACGGCTGCAGAGGGATTGCTTGGAAACACAGAGCTGCTAACAGCCCTCACATCTTCTGTGGAGCGCTTTTCCTTTCTCCAGCCTTCTCCCTCCCTGCTTCCCCTCAGAGCCCACCATCTAGCCATGTTGAATTACTTGCTGTTCCCTGATGGCACAAAACCCATTCTGTATCTCCACACTCTGGCACAAAGTGAACCCTCTGCCTGGAATGCCCTCTCTCTTCTGTCCCACCCTCTCATCTGCCTACTCAAGTCCCTCCCCTTCCACCCCCTCTGGGAAGCTTCTCTGACCCCACTGGGAAGGTGTGCCCCCCTCCTTTGTACCTGCCTCTCGTGTTTGTCCCACCTCAACGCTTTTCTGCCTATGTTATCTGCGTCCTCTCCTTGACAACACGCTCCCTGAATGCACCAGCAAGGGCCAAGGGCGAGAGCACGGGCTTTGAGGTCGTCAGCAGATCTGAAGGTCAGTCCTGTCTCCACACCTTCTGGCTTTGTGACCTTGTGCAGCTCAGTTTCCTCCCCCTTTCTGAGCCTCAGTTTTCTTACGTGCACAATTGGGATGCAAGTACCTTCCTGTGAAGATTGTTTTGTGCACCAGAGGAAATGTAAAGCTCTTGACTTAGCAGCGTAACTGGCTCACAGGTGCTCAGTATATATGTTAACTCTAATTATTCATCTGAGTACCCTCAGTGTTTAGCACAGTACCTGATACACAGCAGGTACTAAAAGGTTTTGGAATGTATGAGTGGAACAGACTGTGGGTACTGCTGACCAGTGTTGAATCTAGAGATAGCTTCATGGAGGGGAGGGAACATGAACTGCCCCAGGGTTTGGAAAGTCGGAGGAAAAAGGAAAGGCATTCTGGGGAAGGACGAGGTGGGGGGCAGTGAACAGGGTGAGAGCAAAGGCACAGAGACAGGTATAAATGTAAGTGAGGAACTTGAGGGACAGAGGAGACAATGGTGATCTCTGATTCAAAAAACACTAAGTGTCTACCGTACGTTGGCCACTGTGCTAATATTAAGCAGTGATAATATGCCACTGAACTAAAATTCAAGGCACATCCTCTCTCATGGGCTTCCAGCCTGTAGAGGGAGGCTGCCTGGTACACAGGCAGGAGGTGGGTGAGGCTCATGAGACTAGAGTGCAGGGGGCTGGGGGAGCACAGAGGAGGAGGAGCTAATCCAGGTTCAAGGACGGGGGCTGGGGGGAGAAGATTATGATGGAAATCTTAACTTAAAAGATGAACAAGAGTTTTCCAGACAAAGAGGAAGAGGAGGGATGTTCAGGAGGGGGTGAAGGCACGTATGAGAAGCTGGCGGTGAGAGTGTGTTCAGGGTCAGGAAACGGAAGAGAGTTTCTCCTGACTGGAGCATAGATTGTGAGCAGGTACTGGGACAGTCTGAGCTCTCAGCGGGGGCAGGTTATAGAGCGCCCTGCAAACCACATTAAAGCATTTGGACCTGATCCTGAGGGCAGCGTTGAAGGGTTTAAGTGGAGAGCTGGCCAGCGCTCTGCTGAGCACTCACGTGTCTTGCGTCACTTAGCCACACAGCAACCCCGCGAAAGAGGTGTTGTCATTCATGCCCATTTTACCGAAGGAAACCAGGGCCTAGAGAATGGGAGGGACTTGCCTAAGGTCCCATGGCTAGTAGGTGATGTAGTGGGCTTGGAACCCAAGTCTGACTCTGAAGCTTGGGCTCCGAAGGTCTGTGCCATGTTGCCGGATTGACCAGAGGTATGGCTGGTCAGCACGATGCCAGGGCAGTGAGGACACTAGCCTGCCTAGCAGAGGAGATCAGGAAATCTTTCTGGAAAGGTAGTTGGCGTTCAGATTGGGAAGGGCCCTGAATGCCAGGCTAAGCAACTTGGAATTTACTCTGGAGACAATCGTGAGCAATTGAAGGTTTCAGAACAAGGAAGGGATATAATGACAAGTAGGACCTAAGCAAAGTTAAGAGCTAAAGTCTGAGAAATCTCAGGGATCCAAAGTAGTCCCCTTAGGCAGCTGTACCACTTTCCAGAGGCTTCCCGGAAACAACCTGGATTATGCCAGCAGACTTCCGTCTCCTTAACTTGCTATTACTAAGCCAGATCCTTCTCTTTTGGTTAGGCTGTGCGACCACAGTGCTGGTAACAGGGGCAGGCGTTGGTGAGATGGCCCTCCAGATGCTGGTTGGTTCGGTATGTGGGGAAACTCGGGGTGGGGGGAGTAATCAGGGAGCGCTCCTCCAGGCAGGGGAGAAGATGTGGCCAGCCCCCCTCTGAACCTAGGCCCTCCCTTCCCTGAGCCTCCCACACAGCAAGCGGGAGCCCCACTCTGTCTCTGTCACCTGTTTCCGTTTCCGAGCCACCCTTGAAAGCTGAGCCTCCAAATGTGGGACCTGGAGATGTAAAGGGATGCTAGGTATTGTCCAAAGCAAACACAAGCCATGTCTGGGAGCAGGGCCAGAGGGCCCCGTGGGAATGTTTAGCTCTCAGAGCCTGGGATGGGTTTGGGCTGCAGGCAGAGTTCCTTTCCACCCCTCTCAATCCATCACTCCCTGCCCCACCTCACCTCGCCTCGCCTCTGGCCACCCTACAAAGGGCCCAGCTTTCCTGCCCAACTCCTGCCCTGATCAAGGGCCAACTCACCCAGTTCTCTTCAAACATATCCACGGTTTCATCTGTTCATCAGGAAAAAAAAAATCCACCTACTTTTTATGGAAGACTGTAACGAAGATATTGTTATGCTTCTTTTTACAAAGGAGGATACTGAAACTCAGAGAAATTAAGCAACTTGCCTTCAGTCACACCTGTAATAACCAACAGAGATGATGTCCATACTTATGTCTTTCAGTCTCCAAAATCCCTCTAATCACTACTCAATTCTCCTTCCCTTTTCTTTTGTCCTGCTGCAAAGGAGGAAGAGATACATCTTACGCTACCCTCTGCATTGAAATAACGTGGTGTCATTTGCTTCAGTGTAATCTAGTGCAGGGAAGAAGGGGTTCAGAGGGGTACAGAGGAAACATACTAATTACTAAAGTTGGTGATGGGTCCATGGGAATTCCATATGCCACTTGAGTATATGTTTTAAATTTTCCGTAATAAAAGATATATATATATATATATATATATACACACATATATATCATAATAAAAGGATATGTATATATCTCTCTCTCTCCTCTGCAGAGTTCTGGTCAGGGCTTGAGGGTATAGAAACACCTAATATGATTGGAGTTTTAAGGAAGATATGGAGATTTTTCAAAGGTACCAGGACACAGAGCTGAAAGGGACTGCAGGGGTCACTGGGTCCAACCTCTGCCGTACAGCAGGATTTCTGCCACCTCCAGAAACATAACCTTGAAACAAGGCCAAGATGTCCCTCCTACCAGTGTTTCTGTCTATTGGCATCATGGGCCAGAACTTGACTGAAAAACCTGCTGAGGCCCAAGAAGGCTGCTTCCTCCAATACATCTTTATGTGAGGTTTTGATGGCCTGTTTCTCTGTGTTTCCCCCTTTGGCAGATATTCCAGGCTCGGGGCAGCTATAGTTTCCTGGTCTGTGGCGTGATCTTTGGTGGCTTGGCTTTTACCTTCTATATCTTGCTCCTGTTTTTCCACAGGATGCACCCTGGACTCTCATCAGGTAAGGAAAGAATCTGTTTCTACACAAGAGGAGGAAAACAGAGCAGGGGGGCACGTGAGAGATGCTGTGGATCTTAGCACGCCACAAATGATGTTCTGTTCCAAGTAAAATGCAAGGAAATGTTTATTTTTCTACAGCTTCCTTTCCCCCTCTTCCTGCTTTGCCCTGCGATTGTCTGTGCTGGGCTCTCAGGGCAAGAGGGAACGGGATAGGCTGACTCATGGTTTCTCCATCGGGAGAGGGGCATGGTCTGTGAACTGGCTTCCTGCATCCCACCAGACCAGGGGACCATGGGCCAAGAATCGCATTCCGGCCTGTGCTGAGCACTGAGAGGCAGAGCTTGCCTCCTTGGCTGGAACTCGGCCCAGCAGCCTAATTGGCCATTTCTTTGCAGTTTGGGACTTGACTCGAGTCCAAATCTCTTTTTCAAAAAGAAGTCCTTCGGGCCAAGTGGCAAAGAAAAGCTCCTTCAGGGCAGAGACACCTCCTAAGAATAGTCTCGCTCCTGTAGACCCCAGGCAGGGGGAGTCCCAAAGCTGTTTTCATAACCCTGAGCCCTCACCTGCCTTTCCGCCCAGATCTCTCAAAGTCCCAGCAACTGAACCAGCTGTGCACATAGCCAGTTCTTAAGAGAAGGTGCCCAGGCAGAACCCTTATCCTCTTCATAGAAAGTAAAATACCAATCACAAAAAGACTGAAGGGTCAGGCATCCATGGTCCTGTCTCTCAGTAGGTGGACGTACACTCCTTTTAAACATCAGTGTGAGCCCCCCAGTCAGCATACACTACATCCTTGTGCCTGAGGTGGCAGGTACCAGAGTTGTTCAGTCCAGCACTCGGCACAGGGCCTTCAGTTAGGCCACCGTTCAAGAAAGCTCTGACGAATATCCAATGAGTAAGACTTAATGAGTTCCCTGTTCACCGGAGACAAAAAAAAAAAAAAAAAAAGCAACATATACCCCAAGCCCTAGACACTAGTCTCAGCAAACTGCCTCCACCGACTAGTCTGCCAGAACTAGTAGGTCTGACTTTCCACTTGGCTCCCTAATGTGAGCGAGCCATTGAATGGCAGAGAAACAAAAAGCTCTCAGGATGAATAAGGGCTAGTTAATCAGAACTGCTGGGCTTCCCTGGTGGCGCAGTGGTTGAGAGTCTGCCTGCCGATGCAGGAGACGCGGGTTCGTGCCCCGGTCCGGGAAGATCCCACATGCCTCGGAGCGGCTTGGCCCGTGAGCCATGGCCGCTGGGCCCGCGAGCCATGGCTGCTGGGCCTGCGCGTCCGGAGCCTGTGCTCCGCAACGGGAGAGGCCGCGGCAGTGAGAGGCCCGCGTACCGCAAAAAAAAAAAAAAAAAAAAAAAAAATCAGAACTGCTCAAACATGCTACCTGTTTTTTCTCTTGTAGTTCCTACCCAGGACAAAGCACTTGGAATGGAAAGCCTGGAGTGCTACCAGAGGTAAAACTAGATGAAGGGGGCTGCCGAAGACTTCCGGCCTCTTGAGTACCAGCTCAGGTCAAAGGGCTGAAGAAAGCTGGGGTGGCAGCGGAGGCAACCTCTTGACGCCTTGGTTCCGATCTTCACTAATACTTGGTTGGGTAGAAGAAATTAAATTGAGTTCTGGTACCTGGGTCCTCCCTGGGCAAATCATTAGATGTTTACCTGGCTATTCAAGTTTCTCTCCTCTTCCCTGGCTCAGACTTTTGGTAAGAGCGGGCTAGGATACCCAGCTGGGAAGGAAGAAGACAGCTAGATGCTTCACTCCACTGGCCGCCTCCTTCAGGGACCACACCCTGGGTTTGAAGATCACTCTTGGTTGAAGTTTGAAAAAATAAGTTGAAATTATAAAGAGCAATGATCATTGCTGTATGTAGATAGACTTTAAATTAAGCAAAACAGACCCCAAGTTATTCCCTGGCATGCTCAAAGGATTTATGTGCTTTTACTTATTACAGTCCAGAGGCCCTCCAACTCCTGCTGCTGTCAGTAGTTCGTCTGTAATCTAAAACATCAAAAGGAAAAGTTGAATCTTGCTACCTTTGGGGCACTTCAGTGATATGCTGGGCTAGCTCATACCAGCTTATAAAAGCCAATTGTTAAGTTTTCATTTTGAAAGCTGGTTGTTAAACCCAGCCATTATTTAAAATTAAATTAGAGAAACTTATTACCTTTGTTTTTAATGTAATTTAACTCTAACTAGTCAAAACTCATCACTTCCTAACTTTTTTATACCTATGCTCTTGAAGTTATTTATTGTGCCTGCAGGGTAGAAATATATAAAGGTATGCTTCTGTGTGTGTCTTTCCAACTCCACTTTCAGTGATAACATGTTAGTGGCTTGAGATCAGCCATGGTGGGAGTATTTACGCCACAGAAATTGGCAAAAGCTACAAATCATGGCTTTATTGTCCCCTTGGAGAGCCATTTGATAAACATTTACCAGCATACCACTGCTAATCATCAATGCTAATTGGTCCAGAAGTTGTCTGGGAGAATGGGATAGAGTTTCTGCTTTTCTTACTGACACTGAATGGCTTATAAAAGGTATAGAAACAGCGTTAAGACTTTCTCAAAAGTATCTAATTTAAATTTTACATCTTCTATAGGGAAAAAAACTCTTTATATCACGTCAGAATTTTCTTTAACATAAAGCTGGACGACTGACCAGTTCGAGCTGTGCAGTATACTGAAAGCAGTGTCTGTCAAGGAGTATCAGCTCCTGTCCAGATAAAATCCTGTAGTAATACAGAGACAGAATGCAAACTCAGCAGCTTGGAGCGGTTAAGAGTGCTGAGACTTCTGTAAGTAGTGAAATGGCTATTACAGTGGCTGTTTGTGTGTTAGTTTACCAGCGCTTTCTCTGTGTAAATACAAATGTACATGTATAAATATAAAATACCATGGTTCTCAATAACCTGTCCAAGTGGAGCAGTTCACATGCCCCACACCAAAGGCTTATCCTGGAACCATCGGCATTGTCATGTTAGCCAGCTCCATCTGTCATCAACATGGTGTCACAGTGAGAATCTGGCTATAGAGAGAGAGACCTGGTTCAAGCCCTGGCCTCACCCTGTAGCTATGTGGCCCTGAGCAGATCACTGAGGCTCTTCCATCCTTGCTTTTTTGTATCTGTAAAGTGACATTTCTAAAAGAAGCTTACCCTACCTCAAAGGAATTCTGAAAGAATTAAGTGAATTTGTGTAATTTTCATATGCCTGACATAGAAATTCGCTGAATAACTGTTAGCAATTTTTATTTTTAACACCTCCTTATTAGCAGCTTAGAAACTGTTCGTATGTTTGGTACATATTTATTGTAAATCAAACAGATCCAAATTCTTTTGAAAGCTGGTGGTCTAGGGGTATCGTTTTAACTATGTCTGTAAATACTTAAAAGTATTAGATGGCAGCCAGACTTACTTGTGTAATCTAACCAGAGTGAGTGACTGACCTGGGGAAAAAGAAAGCAGCTATATTTTTCTTGTGGTTTTTTTCAAGAAAACATCCTTTTTATACAGATTTAGAAAGAAGAATCAGTAGCTGTACCTAAGGTGATCATGATTAATTTGTGAATATAGAGAACAAGATTGAAACAAATCTGAGTACCTTTCCTAAAATAAAATATTTTAAATTTAATAAGCGTGTTGTCCATTATGAAGGACAATTGATCCTTTTATAAAAGCTCAGAAACAAATGACCAAATGTTCCCCAAAGACAGGTCTCTCTCATAGGTTCCCATGGCTGATATTTTAGAAGAAACAAACCTCTCCGAGGGAGGACTGAGAACCACTGTTCCCTCTTACATATGATCAGAATAAGGGGAAGCAGGTAGGTTCTATACCACACTTCAATATCAGTTACAGAGAAAGGAGGCTTTTTTTTCCTGATCTTCTTTGAAGGGTGTTGGCACCTCAGAGTGCTGTGGAATCACCCTGTTCCCAGATTTCCTTCTGCCACCTGGATGTGGGAATCTAAGCCATCAGTATACCGGAATCTGGAAGTATACCAGATTCACAGTGACATAAAAAGTCTTTTAGAGAATTCATTTATTCATTTAAAAAAGATTTATTGTTGATCACCTGCTAGGTTTAAAGCACTGATCTAAGTGCAGATACAGCAGAGAATGGGACCGAAGTCCCTGCCTCACAAAGACAGTAAACAAGTAACATGCCACAGAGTGAGTGATAATTGAGTGCATAAAGAAAGATAAAGCAGGGAAGGTGGATGAGAAGAGGAAATGTCAAGAGATGCTCCGATGGCTGGCGTTTCTAAAGAGGTGCCATTTATGCAGAAACCGAAATGAGAGGCAGGAGCAACCATCCAAAGACCTGAGGTGTTCCTGTCAGGCAGGGGACACAGCAAGTGCAAGGGCCTTAGACTGAATGTACTTATAGTGTCTGAGGAACAGCAAGCAGGCCAGTGTGGCTAAGTGCAGTGAGGAAGCGGGAAGAGTGGCAAATAAGTTGGGGTGGTAGCTGGGGCTCAGATCATATAAGCCATGGTAGGAATGTGGATTTTTTTTTTTTTTTTTTTTTTTTTTTTTTAGTTAGGTGAGGTTATTCGGAGAGTTGTGGGCAGCAAGGGACATGATCTGATTTACATGTTTAAAAGTAATACTCTGGTTGTTGTGTGAAGAAGAGAGAGACTGTGGAACAGGATGAAACTGGGGACACCAGAAAGGGTATAATTGCAGTAAACTATGTAAGGGATGGTGGTAGCCTGGACAATGTTGGTAGCATCAGTAGTCAGAGTGATTGGGTTAAAGTATATTTTGAAAGTCAAACTGACAGTTTGCTGATAAATCAGGTTTGGGGCATGAGAGAAAGATGGGAATCAAGGATAACCCCAAAGGCATTTGACTTGTGTTATGGGCATGTGATAAGGCCATTTAACACTGGAAGACAACGGGGAGCGCTCAAGAGTTGTTTCGGGGCATGTTCATTTTATGATGCTATCTTGGATGTCAAGAAGGCTGAGAGATATAAAATCTAGAGGTTAAAAGAAAAGTCAAGCCTGAAGATACAAACTTCGTGGTCACCTACATATAAAGAAAGTTTAAAGCCACGGGACTGAATGAGGTCATCTAGGGAGTAAATGTAGAGAGAGATCCAAGATTGAGCCTTGGGATTCTGCAACACCGAGAGGTTTGAAAAAAAGAACAGGATCCAGCAGAGTAAATGAGAGAAGCAACCAGAGAAGTAGGAGGAAGTTCAGGAGTGAATATGGTTTCCTGGAAGGCACGTGAAGAATATCTTAAGGAGGAAGTAATCAGTGCCGCTACAAGGTCCCATGTGAACTGAACATCAGCCACTGGATTTGGCAATACGGAAGGTGACCTTGACTAGAGAGGGGTTTCTATCAAATGATGTGTATTCAAAACATATGAGAATCATAAAATCAACTCTGTTCCAGCAACCTCCTTGCCACCAGTGCTTGCCACCTAACTTGTACAGCTATTAGAAATTATTGTCCCTGTTTCATTTTTCATTATAATGCCCTCTTATTGGAAAATTATTCCAAATGAAGTCAACTTCATGGACTCCCTTCAGTTACAGGGTATATTCCAGTAAGTGCAGTGCTTTGTAGTGACAATGTGAAATCCTACAACTGTTAATGATTATCTCCTACCTAATAATGCCAGCCCTGGAAAACTACCCAATATTAGGATATTCATTTTATCATTAGATGCATCTATGAAACACAGAAAGTATTGATAACTGCAAAGTAAACATTATGCCTCTCAAAAGAGGATGTGTCAGCAGTCAGAAAGGTTAGAAAATGATGGATTAAACAGGATTTTTTTTACTAAAAGATTTCTTAGAGCTTTTAATATTTTAATATGCACTTCAACTCTCCAAGAGGTGATGACCCCATTTCCCAAACTTATTCGCCCTCGTGGGACTACTGTTCTAGGCAATGCATTTTGAGAACATTGGTTTAGGGGAATCCAGCAGTCTTCACAAGTGGTTACCACCCACTGTGCTGAGTGAACATTGCCCCATCATCTGAAGGGACATCTCACCAGGGCTAGTGAACTGTCTTCCCCTGCGGAACAGTTTGTTACTCTTATTTTCATCTGGAGATATGAAACAGAGCTCTGATGTGATTTTGCCACCTATTAACCCCACTTGCCCCCATGTATATTTTATCAGACCAGTTCTAAAAAGGCGTAACTTCATTTGCTGAACGAACTGAAGTCTCTAGTTTCTAATCTCAAAAACTACGTTAAGGGGCTTCCCTGGTGGCGCAGTGGTTGCGAGTCCGCCTGCCAATGCAGGGGATGCAGGTTCGTGCCCCGGCCCAGGAGGGTCCCGCATGCCGCGGAGCGGCTGGGCCCGTGAGCCATGGCCGCTGAGCCATGGCCGCTGAGCCTGCGTGTCCGGAGCCTGTGCTCCGCAACTGGAGAGGCCACAGTGAGAGGCCCAAGTAACGCAAAAAAAAAAAAAAAAAAAGTACGTGAAGAAACTGCCTAGAGCGGAAATAAGCAAGAGCTTCTTCTTACAAAGGACTGAAACAGAAGAACCTGATTAAAATTTAAATACTTGAAGAAAATGTAAATAAATTTTAAAAGTAAAATAAAAAGATTTCACAAGGCAAATAATTTTTCTAGCCAGTCAGTACTCTTTTAATTCCTTTTTATATCAACAGTCATTTTACAGTTTCCCCTTTTCACTACCTATCTCAACACAGGCTTTAAATATTTTAATGTAGATACACATCAAATAGCTGAAGGCCAGGTTTTAATGATAACCTTTGGGAAAGCGGAACTTTCCTTACCCACATTTAGCATAGAGGGGAATATAATACACAAAGACTACCTCAACAGATGTGAGAGGAGGGAAATAATTCAGAAAGTCATTTTGTTAAAAATATTTATTTAAAAAAATACAATTGTCCATATCAAGTTGCACATACATCTATTAACATATCTATATAATTTTGGACTTTAGTAAATTTGATACAGTGCTTTCTTAAAGCCAGCTTGCCATTATACAAAGCAAATTTCTGACAGTTCTTATATAAAATAGTTTTCAAAAATGTATCATCTTTCTAAAAGGATGCATATCATCATTACAGAATTTAACAATATTTTTGCATAAAACTTGAAGCCATAGAAAAAAAAGATCACCTGATTGGTTATTCAGAGCAACCCCTTACTATGTCTGGAGGTGCACTGAGTATCAACTACACTTTTCCCTCCTAAAAGCAGCACATTATAAAGCCCTCAAAGTGCCAGCGCATATTCTTCCTCACCAACCTAAACTCTGTAAAGTTTTTTTGCCACACACATGTAGAGCTGAAGGCTCCGGCTACAGCCATACTAATTACCCTAAAACAACATCCCTTAGTTTCCCAACACTAAGTCAGACTGCTTAGCTAGACGATGTGGCAGTTTCTCTCCAGGTGCATCAACAATTAATGTGATTTTAATAGATGTTAGCAGTTACCATCATTTGAATTGCTTTTTTTAGGAAAAAGAAAAGAAAGTGATTTTAATACTTCGAAGGTCTCCCTCATGTAAATTACACTGAGATTAATCAAGACAAGTTATTAATGACAGTTTAACAATAATGCAGTCTTTTGGGTAGGTGTGCACTGACATTATATGTAAGTATTCTGTTTATACAAAAGTAGTGAATACTAGATATTATGAGAGATAGATTTCAATAAAATAAACAAGGGGAAAAATAAACAATGAAGTAACTGTCTTCTCAGCTGAATGAATCGGAGTTTAAGAAAAGCACCCTGACAAGTTCTTATTACAGAGGCCAAACTAAGACGCTGAGGTAAAAGAATACCTCTCTCTGTGTTAACACCACAGCAGACATATGCTCTCTTTCTGACTTACAGATTGGGTGGGCGAAAATCAAAAGTTTAACAGTATTTAATTTTCAAGGGATATCCATACTTGAAGATCCAATAGGGCTCACAGAAAATTATTAGTTTGTTCTTCAAAGGACAAAATTGTACACTTTTTTTTAAAGCCAACTTGATTATCTAGTGTAAAGGGCAGAATTCTAAAAAACTAAGTCAAAAATTTTATTTGCCTCAAACAATCCAACTAGTAGCAAAATGACTGGACCGAGTTTCATATTTAATCTTCCCTACCCACAAAGATGAATGAAACCGTTAGAAGGTAAAAGTGAAGAAATACATATGATTGTGACTAGAAAAGGTCGAATGGCCAAACCAAATAAATAGGCCTCAAGTAATCAAAAATTAATTGCATTCATTTCTATCTTTACATATATGCATCTTAGTTTACTTCACTAATACTGAACAGGGAAGTTCATACAATATGCTACTTTATCACATAAGCAATGAATGTAATGTACACTTAAAGGCCCTTGGTAATACTGCCATCAAAAACAAAAAGTATGAAATGTCTTAGAAAGGACTGTGTCCCCTACCTGACAGACAATAAGCAACAATGACTAAACAGAAAAGAAACTTAAAAGTTGGCGAATTCACGAAGTTGAGTATAATCCACCAACTGCAAACCATTAAAAGTCATACATTTCTACAAAGCAGAATATTAAAAGCTCGTAAATTATTTTAAAGCATCCTAGCCAAAACAGCATACCTTACAGAGCCTAGAATGGCTCACTGGGTAATCCGTTTATCCCTTCTCCAAACAGTCAAGTTCCAGAAAACATAAACAAGCAATAAACCTTAACTTCCCTGACCCTCAATATCCTCAAGATGAAATTAAACAAAATAATCATTAAGTGCTTCCAGTTATTAAAAACAGAACAGTGCTAATAATGGTGTCCCCAAAAGTGCCAGGTGATTTCATACCAGTATATGGCATTCCCACCCCTGAACTCTAGGCAAGCTTGAATGATGGACTGGCTAGAACTCAGGCCCAGCCACAGGGCACCTCCCCACCCCCAACCCGTCCAGAAGATCCCAGGCCTGTCCTCGCAGGGCTCATAATCCTTGGAGGGGACAAGAACAAGAACGGGCCCTTATGAGATGGGAAACAAGGCAAAGTTGAGAAGACCATTCAGCCCAAGATACTCTGAGTTTTCTGCTAATGCTTTTTATGTACAGTTAAAAAGGATGAATCGGCTACAATGCCAGAATTCCTCCACCACTATATCAATCATGGTTAAATCTGTATTTTAGAAATACTACGTCTAGTATAAACCTTCTCTCTGAGAAACTTAGAACCCAACGTAACAAGGATTTTACACAAAAATGAAGAAATTTTTAGAAAGAACATTCTTATTTGCTCAATAATACATGAATATATGAAAACAGGTTAAGATGACTTTGCTTAGAGTATGTCACATGTAGCACTGTACAGTATTTCTAAAGAGTAGACAAGCAATTAGTCTTTAAGGCCTATGATTCTATGCATTTAAAAAAACTGAAATGTGCAAGGCATTAATTTTTAAAAAGTGACAACTGCAAAGTGCAGCCAATTTTTGTTTTTAAGTTTTAGTATAAAATAGCCTAGGAACCATCCTAGACTAGGATGACCATATGTCCCCTCTGAAAAATAGATTTATTTATACACATACACATAAACATATACTCAGTCAATACATCAGTATATATACGCACACAGATATGCACTCAGCCAATCAGAATGACTTGGAAAGAAATGCTCTAGTTTCCCAAAATATTTTAAAATAAAAACTTCAGCCTCATAAAACTTCTTGATGTATATTATACTCAAAAGATTAGAGTTCAAGAGACTATGTTTGATTGTATCCCTCATAAATTTTCTTGTTAAAGGTTTCATTTAAAACGTTAACAGCAGCCTGAATTTCCTGGTTTCTATGGAAAGCTTAGAGCCAACCTTTCCCCTCTCACACAAACCACTCTAATTTCCATTTTCACAACAGCTAAGTGTGGATGGCAGCACCCTAGAAATTGCTATTTTCTGGCAGGCTGTCAATCTATCACAATTTTTTTTTCAGAAAAGTAGCTTGAAGAAACTGGCAGCTTCAAATGGAACATTTATACTACATCAATAACTCACCTTTTCAGTTCTGCTCTGTTTACAGGTAAAAACATGACTTTCATCCTAACAGGTTCCACCAAGTACGAGAAATGAAATCAAACCGCCTTTTTTTCTTGCTTAATACACCACCACCCACAAGAATTCTAGATTATAAGATTAAAACTTCAACTTCAGTAAGCAGAGTTCTGATGACACAGAGAAATAACACGGCACCTTGTTTCAGGCAACGCCAGCAGCATTAAAAACAGTAACAACTGTTAATTTAATTGTTGACCCAAAACCAAGAAGATAATTAACCAAACACTTTCCATCGAACTAATTCTCTGGTCAGAGTACCTGCTCAAGATAACTATGGCTGGCCTCCACTTCACTACTATGAATTGAACAATTAACTTCTCAATTCCATCCTGTCACACCCTCAGATCACAGACTAAGTACTTCATGAAGAGTCTAGTTTTCCTGTTGCTGTGGTCCTTCACTCAGAGCTCCAGGCTTCTGCACAGAGACCTGCACTTGTCGCCATACTTGTTTACACACCTAAGAATGGCACCTCAGCACAATTCTAGATTTCTGGCATGGGTAAATAAAATATATACAATAAATGAAGTGATAGATAGAACAGACCCATCGGGCTTCCCTGGTGGCGCAGTGGTTGAGAATCCGCCTGCAGATGCAGGGGACACGGGTTCGTGCCCCGGTCCGGGAAGATCCCACATGCTGCGGAGCAGCTGGGCCCGTGAGCCATGGCTGCTGAGCCTGCGCGTCCGGAGCCTGTGCTCCGCACAGGGAGAGGCCACGACAGTGAGAGGCCCGCATACCACCAAAAAAAAAAAAAAAAAAAGAACAGACCCATCAAGAAAATATTTATTTGTTCAGATGCCAAAATGTTACCAAAATAATAATAATAATAAAAAAAACCCTTACCAATGCAGCAAGAAAATGGAGGTTGTTATGTATTTTAACATAAAGCAACTTGAAATAATTCTGAAATTGTTGGTAAAATGTAACATTAATAAGGCCAAAAGAAGTTTGAGAGCAGCTAGTAAAATAAAAGTAAATTATAAAGTCACACCTAATATGAAAAGGAAAGAGACAACAGGCTGTCAAAAATAATAAGCATGAAGCTCTGGAAAACATTTGGTAATGGGCTATTTGGCACTGTATGAAAAAGAAATTTCTTATGAAAAAGAAATAGGAAATTTTCAGAAAGTTGATGACAAGCTCTGCTGAAAAATTCCTAATCTCTACTGGAGATTTTACATAAAAATCAAATCAAATATGTAAAGGATTTCCCCATATATCACAACCAAAGCTTCCACATTGTATTTCTCAAGATTAGACTGACAAACAATACCCTGAGTCGGGGGGGCTTTAAAGTAGAGTACATATGCCTCCAGTGGGGTGCACAAGACAATCTACTGGGTGCAGGAAAAAAATATTAGAATTTCTACTCAAGATTTATTTTTATGCCATCCTTAATTTCTGTTTTGTGTTATGTCTTACAGTGTACATAGGACTTTAGTTTAGCAGTATATAACAACATATATACATATAAATTTGCAATAGGGTATTTGTGTTCAAAGCCTTTTCTTGATCAAGGTGTGTGTTCAAAAAGGTTGGAGACTGCTGAAATGCCAGTGAGTGGCTCTAATGTGCATAAATTCACTAGAAACATACAAAACTGCCTTTGAGAACTTTAGAATCATAACACAAGTTCTGAGATCAGGATGAAACAATGTTATTAGACTAGACATCATACAGTGCCAAGTGTGAATGGAACTGAAGTGATAATATCAACAGCCTGCAGTTACAGCTCCAGAATTCCAAGCCTCTGATTTACTGTCTCCTCCAGGCCTAAGTGACACACAGTATGGAGAAAACTAAAAATGGTGCCATGTAAATAGATTCAACAGTCAGTGCTGCCTTTTTTGATCTCTAATATAGTATGTGAATCTTCAAGAAATTGTAAAAAAAAATCCAGTACCCTTTTACTATAGGCTCATGGGCTTATTTTCCCCATCAAAATCTAAAGAAATAACTTACTGTTACCATATTTTAACCACCAAGATGTAGAAAAATTAAACCTATATTTTAACTCAAAGAAGCATAAGGCTGACCTTTTGAGGGTTTCTGGATTCTTCCATCATGTATAAATTTTTTAAAAAATCAATGGAAGCTTCCACCTTTGTTTGAACACATAAAATATGCCATGAGGAATATTAGATCACAAAAGCACTGTGACAAACCAAAAAGAAAAAATTATTTTAGAAATTATGTGAAACTCCACCCTAGGGTGAAATAAATGCAGTGGTTCACTGGCTGAGTGTGTGGCTCTGAGCCAACTGTGTGCCCCCCTTCTCAACTCCAAGGTGGTGGCTTAAAATCAGCCACAGAGGGAGTAACTTACATCATGGGAATCAGCAAATGCTACAGTTTAAGGGCCTTTATTTTCCCTTCAGAGAGCCTGGTGGTTAAACATCTCACAGCATACAACTGACTAGGTATCGGCGAGAGCAAATGAAAAGTTAAGCTAATCACAGCAAAAGTTTCAAAAACTCACTAAACCTGCTCCCCTATCTTAACTTGGGCTACTTTTGCCCACCAGCATTCATCCTGGCAAAGTGACTAGTGATGGATACCAGCTAC
The DNA here is from genome assembly GCF_026419965.1 of Kogia breviceps. Classification (NCBI taxonomy): domain Eukaryota; kingdom Metazoa; phylum Chordata; class Mammalia; order Artiodactyla; family Physeteridae; genus Kogia; species Kogia breviceps. The sequence continues at coordinate 65,297,533 of NC_081310.1, read as the reverse complement.
CGCTACCAAATATAAGTCTCTCCAGTGAATACTGATCTTAAGTGGTATGTCACCTTTTGATGCTAAGAAGAACTCCGTGGATGTTCAAAAAAATACAAAACAGAGACTTTTCCAGGAAGGAGGTAGTTTACAAATAGAACGATCTGCCTCATACACTTGCACTATGGTTGCAGTTTCATTTCACTTAAAAAAATGAATACATACATACACACAAACACACACACCAACTTCCCCCAAATAGTTGATCTCAAAAAGAAAGCAGATCATCATCAACCTCCTAAGGCCCACACCTCTCAGAGACTTCTGGGAGAGGTTTATAGGCAGAGGACTCACTAAAACTGGTTCCTAGGAAGTTGCTTTGACTGAGTTTTAATGGTGCCCTTGGTTCCAGGCACCCCTGTGCTGAGACGGTTAATTATCAAAGATACTATCTATGAAAACAAACCAATGGCTTTTCTCCTTTGACTCAAAATAAGATACTTCTGTGCTTTCAAAATGTAAAATATCTAGTTAAATCAAGCCATCAATATTTACTTATCTAATGTACAAAATGTGAATTAACCTAATAAAAACTAGTCCAAAGTGCTGCTCAGCAGTCTAATTTCAAAGAGGCATGCAAACGAAATGATTCAATGTGGGAAGAAAATCCAGTATGTCTGTTCCCCATCACTACTGAACACTACATTTCAACACTGCTATTGCACATCTCAGGAACAGAACTTTTCAGCTGATAACCACAAATGAACCAGTAACAGGTCTCCAACACTACAAATATAAAGGCAGCTCCCTGAATACTGTCCTTCTGCTACTAATGAACTAGCATAGACATCGTACGCTAGAGTTTCTCCATACTGTATAAAACAAAGTGAACTTTCTATATCTGGAAGACGCCGGTTTATAGCAGTGTCACTTTGAGCCCTCAAGTCCTTAACTACTCCCTTATTCCACTTACTTCAGGTGGTTAATTATAGGAACTACTTCTAGGGTTAAAAGACTAGTTTAATGGGCAGGGTGGTGGTGGTGGTAGCAGCATATCATCTGATCCTGGACTTTAAAGCCAAGTTTTTCAAAAGACTCAACTGTGATGTTGGTATCAAATCAGTTTAGGGGATCAACAAATCTGTCTGCACCTGGCACTGATTACTATATGGTAATATTTTATAAATTTGGTAGAGATGAAGGCCTAAGTTTTTCACTACTAATATGAATAATCCAGTCCCTATGTATGAGCATTGCCAAATGAACTCTGCTCGTCCCTTATTAAAAAAAAAAAAAAAAACTCAAAGAAATAAGCATATCTTTACTTCACTACAGATTTGGAGGCTTCACTTTGCTTTTCATCTTCCTAATTACATTGTTAAAACTACCACAACCTCTAACAACCTTAAATTTAAAAGACAAATATACAGTAGAAAATGGGATAAAATGAACAGAGAAAAGGGTCCTTCATGCCGGTACCTTCCAACTGAGAAAAGCCCTACATGTTGTTTCAAGTTATTCAACTGAATCTTTGACTCAGAGATGGCCTCAAAATTTCAAACCCCAGGCTCATTTCCCTAAAAGCCATCGTTTACCATACTGTATTCCGTGGGTATGTAATCATACCACCTAGAGAGCAGATAACATTTCTGTGCCAGATATGGGGTCCCATGTTCTCACTGGTTGTTCCAAATACTGTTTTAAGACCCCAGTTTAAAAATTTCCCTATATGGGAATAAACTAGCTCCATGCTCTGTTGACAGGTTCAGACAAGATCACACATATGGCTAAGAGATCCACCCTGAATAAATGTTAAATAAGATGCCTTTTTGTGGAGTTGCTTACATATGTTATAGTTCATAGCAAAACAGAATCTACCCAATAGTCCTGCTCCAATCTTACTTTGTGTGAATAGGAATGATTCTTTTTTCCTCTACTGCTTATGCACAACTCAATATTCAACAGAGCACGTTAAAGTCCTAAAGATATGGCCAATTTCATTTAACTAATATTTCTTTATATAACATGCTCAAAGCATAATTTTTTTTCCTGGCCAAAGGGTCCCAATAAGGCAGGAGGAGTAACTTTGTTCTTAATTCTCTTGCAAAGCATAGCAAGCTGCTAAACCCCACCAAAAATTTCTTTAACACAAAGTTCAAAATATTTTTTAAAAAGAAAGAAGGGCTTCCCTGGTGGCGCAGTGGTTGAGAATCCGCCTGCCGATGCAGGGGATACGGGTTCGTGCCCCGGTCCGGGAAGATCCCACATGCTGCGGAGCGGCTGGGCCCGTGAGCCATGGCCGCTGAGCCTGCGCATCCGGAGCCTGTGCCCCGCAACAGGAGAGGCCACAACAGTGAGAGGCCCGCATATCACAAAAAAAAAAAAAAAAAAAAAAGAAAGAAAAAGAGGGGGGTGGAGTCTAGACTCCAATTAAGGCATTTTTATACACAGTCTAACTTGAGTCCTATTCAAAGGGAATCCTAAAAAAGCATTTTTAATGGGGAAGGGCAGAAATCACAATAGTCTATTATCAGCATTGTGACGTATCAATTGCTCACTTTAAATGTAATCATGTTGGGTATCTTTCTGTTTCTTTATTCCTTGGTTCTCTCATCCCACAAGTGCATAGGTTATGTTTTCTGTAGATCTGGGGAAAATGGGCCAGGGGTGGAAGGTCCATCCAGGCCAGACAGAGTGAACGGCCCATGACTGTTCAGCACAGAAGGAAACTGAGAAAGAAAATAAAACACATTATCATCCTATTATGCAACCCTAAATTTCACTTTCTGTCCCTATTATATTCCCTGAGGCAGAACATGACATCCATCTGCAGTGGCTCACAGGACAAAGGCAGTAATTGTTTATCATGGAAGAATATGATGTCACAAAAACTTTTTAAAAATTGTTTGTCTTACATGTTAAATATTAACACCCTCCAGCCTACCCTGATGGAATGGAAAGAACAAACCTATACTTTCCCTCAGATGCTAAGGTACACAGGTTCACACTTGACTTCAAATGAAGGTTTTAGAAAGTTCAGTAAATGACAGCATGCACTACAGAGTATAATTCAATTGTATAGCAAATCACAGACTATCAGAAAGAGGTCCAGAGGAGATGCCCATCTCTTAACTGCTGCAAATAGTTGTAGGGAGCTCATCCTAGAAAAGGGCTCCCCATCATGTATTCTGAGACCAAATTTATATGGAAATTCCAGGCTGAAGCTACATGAGCACTATGACTTTCTATAATTCAATCATCTGTTTGTGAGAGGCAAAGAAAAGTGTAAAATGAAATATAGAAAATTCTCAACACTCTATTCAATAATTTATAAGTTTTTGCAAAAAACAAGTTGCAGAAGTAGTAAGATTTTAAATTTTCTTTCTTTTTTTTCCCCCTCACCATTCCATTTCCAAAAGAACAAATGAAAATTTAAATTACAAAATCTAAGAAAATCTCCCAGGGAGTCACCCTTGAATAAGTGAATGAATCAATTGCAAGAAAGCCTACAAGTTATAAAGTCTAGATGTTCTGGGCAAAATAACGGTTTAAAGCTGTGAGACCGGGACTTCCCTGGTGGTCCAGTGGTTAAAAATTTACCTTCCAGTGCAGGGCACGAGGGTTCGATCCCGGGTCGGGGAACTAAGATCCCACATGCTGTGGAGCAACTAAGCCCGTGCGCCACAACCAGAGAAGCCCGCACGCCACAACAAAGAGCCCACATACTGTAACGAAGACCCAGCGCAGACAAAATAAAATAAAAATAAATACCTTAAAAAAAAAAAAGATGAATAATACCTGCCTTGCAGGGTTTTAATAAATAAATAAAGCAAGCTGTGAGACCTTTCCTAAGATCTTGGTTAAGAGGTAATACAATATTCATTTTTTAAAATATATATATTTAAAATGCTGATGAATATTAATTCTGAATGAGGGGGGAAATGGGAATATTTGATATACTATTCTCAAGAGTTGTCTCTATTTTTTAAAAAAATCCTCAGTTAAAAGGGGAAACCCCTCTAAAAAAAAAATATATATATATATATATATATATACACACACACACATTTTCTTTTTTTAGAAAAGAGGATTTCTAGCATTTAAAATGACCAAAAAAAAAAATTGGATGGGCTCAAAATCTACTACAGTTTTAAACAATTCTTGGTCTAATTCAAATGTATGGGATAGTAAACAATGAAAAGGAAACTCTGCCGTGAATATTTATCTGAGTTGTTTGCTGGCCAGAAAATTAACACTTAGAAATTCAAAAATAAATCTAAGGAATACTTATTAAGTAGAAGTTTTACAATGATCAACTGAAGAGTGGATACTGCCTTTTTGCCTCTTTCTTCATTTACCACACCCCAATTACAGAAGACAAGCTTTTATGTAATTTACCTGGAAAAGTGTGTTAGCACCTTGTAGCCTGGCTGGACTTAGGGGAGCAACAGGACTGAGAGTACTCCAAAAGTGGATACTGGAGAGCAAGGGGCTCGGAGTCAGTAAGATGGGCGTCTGCAATACACAAACCAAAAATATAACTAAATGGCTTATCAGGATTATGTTTACCCTTGTAATACACAAATAGCTCTGAATCCAAATATTGTCCTATTCTCCACTCCAAGTATCTCCAAGTCGGATATCATGAGGAAAAACTCAGAAATTACTTTTACAACCCAGGTAAGATAAAGGTCAAAATATTTTCTAACCCGTTTTTGGTAGAATCTTTTTCAAATAGAAAAACAAAACCAGTCTGAATTTTGGTATGGAGAAATTATGGGTAACTGAGTCACAAACATATTTTCCCCTTAATAATGCGTAGGTCTAGGAGTAATCTAACTATTTAAATGTTATATGAGATGAGCAAGTTAAGAAATAGCTAATGAAAATAACTGCACAAACTTGTAAGGACCTCAGGATCTGTTGTCTTCTAACTTCAGATTATCACTGTTGTTTTATAAGACCCCCCCAAAAAAAAAAGAGAGAGAGACTATACTTATTTTCTTTAGGAGAAAGTGGAAAAACCAAATACTTATTTACTTGCATAACAATGAATTTTTTAACACAATACTCCAAACCTTTTATTTTGACAATCCTAATTGAGGTGAGGAATTGGGTTACTTTCACAGGGTCATATAACCCTCTGTAAGGCAAGCCTATGTAGCCAAATGAGAACTTGAGGTTATAAATTCTGGATTTGTTTTAAAAGGTGAGCAAAAACAAACAAACAAAAAATGCGGCACTAATAAGAAAGAAAGTGTTACCTGTGAAAAAAGTGCTGGCGTAAGAGAAGCTGTAGGGAGAGATGGGCTTAATATTCCCAGTGGGCTTGGATCACTGCCTGTGATCACCAGGGTTGGTGCCAGCTCTAACCCCTTGGGTTTCTTGGACCTTGATGAATTATTTGTTTTGTCCTTTTCTGGCAAAGCCAAATCCTGGTCTTTAGGCTCCAGGGACAAGTCCTCTGGAAGTTCCATTGGCTGAGACGCCACTGATTCCATGTCTGTGTCCATGTCTGGGTTGCAACTCAGCGGTGGTGAAGGTGTTCTAGAAGGCTCCTGCAGAGGGGACACGGACGAAATAGGTGGTGTGGTGGTAAAAGCGGCAGTTACACTAGATGCAGAAGTTGGTGCTTCCAGAGAAGGCAGTCTGGGGGAAGCCAAATTCTCTAACGCTTGCATAGTTTCTTCTGAAGATGGAGAAATACTTGGGCCAGTTGAAATGGCAGCAGCAAGAGGTTCAACTGGTGGCTTTTTGGCAGGTGTGGTTACAAATTTGATAACAGATGGCGTTGGCTCCTGAGGAGATTTTTTCTCTGCCAATTTCTCAGCTGGATTCTCAACCTTTATAGATTTGAAAAGCTTCCTGTTGGAGGAGTTCAAAGAGTTGAGAGTAAATGAAGAATATAAGCCAGAGTGTATGTAGTCATTGCGGCTAGAGGTCTTGGCACCAGGCTGTGGTGGCTTCTCTTTCCCGCCATTCTCCACATCTTTGGAACTGTTGCTGCTGAGTTCGCTGACGCTTAAAGCTTCACAGTCTCCCTCAACCCTGCCCACTGTCATCGGATCCATGTTCAGAATCTCTGGGTACGAGACAAACTTGTACACAAACTTCTGACCATTCACTTTTTTAATGATATTCTGTAGATAAATAAAATAAGCACTCTTAGACTTTCTTAAACTTTTCTTAAGCACTTCTTAAACTTTACCCACCCCCCCCCATGAAAAAGCTGACCTAATGGGATTCTCTATTTGATAGGTAGTTTACTTGAAAGCTTCAAAATCATCTAAATTTATCTAGCCATACCAAACACAGTTCCTACTATTATGGAGTACAAGTTAAAAACATTTAAATGTCTTATTAACAACTGAGCTAATACATTACATAAAAGCTGAAAGATTTTAATTGCTTAACACTGTCAGCCAAGTATCTGTATGAAGTCAAAAATTTCTGAACTGCAATCTCAAATAACTCCAAAGGTACAAGCCATTCACATCCTGAGGAAGCAAAAAGGAATTCAGAATATTACTTCTGCTAAGGTTCCTACTTCCTTCAGAAACTCCAGCTGTTTCTTACCTCATCTCTCCTTACAGGAAAGCTGATAACATCAACCATTCAGAAGTGAAAGAAATTAAGATCCCAGCTTCTCACTTTAATTCTACCCATTTGAGCCATTTATTTTACTTCAGTGCCCAAGAATGTATTCAAAATAATAAGAAACTAAACAAAAAAATTTTAACTAAGAAATCACATCTAGGTATTAACAGTTATTCTTTAAGGTATTAATTTGTGTTCCAGGTTAAACTAAAAAGTAAAAATTAAGTAGAGCTAAAAAGATGAGTAAATATGACACAATTTTTAAAGTAAATTATGATATAAACAAGAGTATTTATTCATCCTCAAGAATCTCAAATTTCCTTTTCCTTATTCCAACTCCATAATCATTTTTTCTTTAAAGACACCTGTAATTAGGAATAAAATATAAGCAATGGGAGTTGGGTACTGAATAAGAATTTGCAGAAATACACCTGGAACATTTACATCTTTCATCCTAATTCCAAACTGCTGAAGCTGTAAAATAAATTGAATTAAAATAAACCAGAACAGTGATCATTTCACAATGTATACAAATATCGCATCATTATATTGTACACCCCAAACCAATATAACTTTGTCAATTATACCTCAATTTTCTTTTAATAAATAAACCAGGACATTAGTACCTCTAACCTCACCAGAAGAGAAGGATCAATTCTTATTTTGAGGTGGATGTGTATTACCTTCACATAATAGTATCTGAGGGCTCGGCTGAGTTTGTCATAATTCATATTAGGCTTGTTCTTTCGAATCCCCCAGAGACGAGCCACCTCTTCTGCCTGCAAAAGCTTGAACTCCCCATTATTAGAGGTCCAGCAGATCATGTGATCGTTCTGAGGCTCCTTTAGGAGCTGAAGGAGGAACTGCCACAGGGTGATAGCACTGTCCATAGCAATGAGCTGAAAGAGGCATCGGATAAGATACACAATTAACAGCCAACCGTATATGTCAGACACTGTTTTAAGTACTCTAACTGTATTAGACTAATTACTCATTTTATCCCCACAACAATCCTATAAGACAGATACTACTGCAGCCTCATTTTACATGTGAAAAAACTGATTCATTAGAGAGTTAAGTAACTTGTCTAAGGTCACACATGTAAATGGTGGAGCTGAGATTTAAACACAGGCAATTTGGATCCAGAGTCCAAACTCTTAAGCATGCCACGCTGCTTAAGAAAAGTTTTGCTGTGAGATAAAGCTAAATTGCAGGAGCAGACTGACGAATGCCAACCAGTAGAGTATCACTGTTATTAAATTTTATCTTAAAAACTCATTGTCATATTCTCTGAAACCACCATTTCAGCATCTATCTAAATTAGCCCAGCTGGTTTATTTGCCAGGATATGTTGTGTGTCTCAGGGTGGCCCAGAGGTATAGGGAATAATCTACTTTTGCTCCACTGGTATTTCTCCTCCAAATAGTTTCCATTATCATAAATGTAATTTACACAAAAATTGGCAGCACTGAAAATTCAGCAAAATGTTCCGTAAGTTATACAAGTCCTGTCACCATTCTGTCCACAGGGATTCCACCTGCATAGACCCTGCTTTTATTTGATTAGCAACCTTTATTTGATTATCAAAACTGGAACTGAAATATCTTTCAGTATCTGCAGTTTTAGGATCTTCCTATTTAGGCCAGAGTTTCCTAAATTCAGCACTATTGATATTTTGGGCCAGATTATTTTTTTGTTCCTGGACGCTGTCCTGTGCATTGTAGTTTAACAACATCCCTGGCCTCTACCCACTAGATGCCAGTAGCACCTCCTGCCCAGTCTGGCAATCAAAATGTCTGCAGACATTGCCAAATGTTCTCCTGGGGGAACCATATCATCTCAGTTAACAACCACTGGTTTAGGCAATGGAGCAGCAAGGAAATGTTCTCACAAAGTTATTATTTTCCTCACAAAAACTTCAAAACACCTGTTTATAAGGAAGAATTTTTTAAAAATATTTTAAAAACATCTTTATTGGAGTATAATTGCTTTACAGTGGTGTGTTAGTTTCTGCTTTATAACAAAGTGAATCAGTTATACATATACATATATCCCCATATCTTCTCCCTCTTGCATCTCCCTCCCACCCTCCCAGGAAGAATTCTTTAGGGCAGAAACTCTGGGTATATATAAGCACATTCTAAAAAGTCTATAATTGAACTTTACACACACACACACACAAAAAACCTTCCTTTTTAAATCCATGAATTAGATCTCACTGGATCAGAACAGGACTTAAATGAAATCAATTCTGTTAAAATACTGTAAAAACAGGTAAATTGACTACATCAAAATTTAAAACTTTTGTGCTGCAAACAATACCATCAAGTGAGAAGAGAATCCTTGGAATGGGTGAAAGTATTTTCAAATAATAAGGGACTTTCATCAAAAAAGTATAAAGAATCCTTACAATTAAAAAACAAACTGAAAATAGGCCAAGGATTTGAAAAGACATTTCTCCAAAAAGTAATACAAATGTCCAAAAAGCACATGAAAATATGCTCAGAGTCATTAGTTATTACGGAAATTAAAATCCAAACCACACAAGATACCACTTCACACCTACTAGGATGGCTACAATCAAAAAGACAGATGATAAGTGTTGGCTAGAATGTGGAGAAAGGTGAAACCCTCATACATTGCTGATGGGAATGTAAAATGGTGCAGCCACTTTGGAAAAGTTTGGTAGTTCCTCAAAATACTAAACATAGAGTTACCATATGACCCAGTAATTCCACTCGTAGGTATATGCCCAAGAGAAATGAAAATATATGTCCACACAGACACTTACACAGGAATGTTCACAGTGGTATTCATAATACCCAAAAAAGTAGAAACCACCCACATGTCCAACAACTGATGAGTGGACAAGCAACATGTAGTATAACCACAGAGTGGAATATTAGCCAGAAAAAGGAATGAAGTACTGACATGGGCTACTTCAGTGGATGAACCTTGAAAACATTACCCAAAGTGAAAGAAGCCAGCCATTTATATGAAACGTCCACAATAGGCAGAAAGTAGATCAGTGGTTGCTTAGGGCTGGGAATGGGGAATGGGTGAGAAGAAGAAAAGGGGAGTGACTGTTAATGGGGTGATGAATATTCTAAATTTAGATTGTGGTGGTGGTTTTACAACTCTGAACATGTGAAAACCACTGAACTGTACTAAGTAGGTGAATTTATGGTATGTGAATTATATCTCAATAAAGATGTTAAAACAAACACTACAAACAATACAAAAGTTAGGCCTGAGAAACCTAACTCTAACTATGTACAACTCACAAAGGGTCAACAATGTCTGCTTCCAAAAAGGTCAAAGATGAGGAACTATACTAGAAAATATCTGAGTTTCTGTAACTTTTCTGAGACATTCAAAAAGTCCTCCAATTACCCTCAGTTATCACTTCGAAGCTGGTTATACAGAGATACTGTCTTCCAAAAGTAGAGTTGGGAAAATAATAAAGAATAGGGGAGATGCCTCCCACATTTAGAGTTAATGGAGAAACTGAGCCATGAATCTAAGTCTCTTTCATCACAGTCATATACTCTGTTCATTAGGGAAACCACTTCCCTAGATGGATAAAAGCATTCACATCACCAATGGGTTGTAAAGAAGTATTACATTATTAGATACTAAGTGATAATAATGTACAAATATGAAATGCTACTTTAATGCTAAATAACTATGCTCACTAGAAATCACTGATTCAAATAGCCTCACTTAAGCTGGGTTAAAATAGAGGTTTTATATTATATCCATCAAGTATTGGGCAGAGAGGGAGGGGTCCCTGCCATTTCTCTGACTTTACTGCAGAGGCTTTTCTTCTGATAATGCCTGTTCACCATAAGCTACTTTTTAAACTACGTATGTTTCCCATTTAAACAATTGTTAGTCTAAATCTGTTACAACTACTTCCCAGTAAATTTCAGCTTAACCAGAGAACTCGGTCTCCACATTTCCAAACATTATCTTCATTATCAACAATGCTTACAGCAGTGTGTGAATATGTGTGAGAGAATGATAATGGTGATGATGTTGAAGCTAGAAAGGAGGGGAAGAGGAGAGAGGAGGAAAGAAGAAAGTGAACGGGGCAGAGAACCGGGATCTCAAGACTATTACAATTTGGTGCCTTAATTCCATTTATTTTGGAAAAATTCCCCAAACCAAATCCGAGAGTCTTAATGCCTATCATGCAGATAGTACTTGAGCCCTACAGGTTCATAATGGCTAAGCAATACATGCAAAAAGAAAGCAATAACCATCAACATCTCCACAATGAGTACACAAGTGCTATCCTGAGCAAATGGGAGGTGTTCCCAAGGTGGTGTGGGTTTACCTTCCACTCCTCCCTTTGGTTATTAGGAGAGAGTGTGTACTGAGCCAAACGCTGGTGGGGCTGTTGCATACTGCAGGACAGAACCCAACTGTGTGGAAAACGCTACAACTTCTTTAGTGTACTTCACGGTGCGTCGGGGATGGGAAATGGTTGTGAAAGTAAATGAGCACTGTGGTTTCGGACTTACGTACTGGAAAAAAAATTTTCTTTTGCGAAAAACAAAGACATAAAATGGACATCCTCAGTGGGTACTTTAAAGGAATATTTTACTCATTCAATTTTGATATCAGTTTATTCTTTGACTGAAAAGGTGGTGAACCAATGGGCGTATAGTTAAGCTGAACCTCTTCATTTTAGTTCCTAAAAGTGCGCTATTAATATGAAATTCAACAATTTCTTCAGCCATAAAAGAGAATTAAAGGGAAAAAAGTTACATAAGACAGTTATTTAAAATTAGAAAGAGTGAAATAGTCAAAAATATTAAATACTTTTATTATCTATCAAAAAACTCCAAAACCCTTTATTTTTCTTCTCACGAAAATCTCAATGTTTCTACAATTACCGTTTTTTCCAAAAGTTACAGTTTTAAAAGAGATTTTTAGTAGAAGTATAATGAGGGAGGGAAATACTTAACTGATCCAAATGAAGGGATCTGATTTTTGAGGGATTAAATGTGGAAAACATAACTGATTCTAACTTAACACTTCAAAGACAGTAGATTGGTCCGTGTGCTAAAATGAAAGGAGCATGTTGAAGTAACTCATTAGGGAAAGGAAGCCTCTATTAAGTGAAACCTTTCCCACCCTAAACATGTTTATAATACACATAGTCCAGTTGCTGTGGTGATCCATGGCCCAACTATTTTTCAGAAACAGTAGCTAAGACCCCAAAAATAAATGCCTCCAAATTCAGAGTGCTGCTTAAGTAAAACAAAAGCAAATTATGAAATGTATCAAGACTAGTTTCGACTTAAAATCGTAGTTGTCAAAAAGTAATCTGGTGTATCTAACTGTACAGTATCCTATACTAACAGAATATTAAAAGTGTACTGTTACATTACCATAAAATTTAAAAACAACATTTCCCTAAATGGATTCCACTTAAGGCAGTTTTAACATTTAAACAAAAATAAAGAGGGAAGGGACTTCCGTGGTGGTCCAGTGGTTAAGACTCCATGCTCCCAATGCAGGGGGCCGGAGTTCAATCCCTGGTCAGGGAACTAGATCCCACATACCACAACTAAGACACAGTGCAGCCAAATAAATAAACAAATATTTTTTAAAAAAATAATAATAAAGAGGGGAGAGTTCCTGAGGGGGAAAACTGAATCACAATACATTTTAATGAAAACACCACTGACAGTCTTAAATATTGAAGCACCAAGTTTTCCACGCAGTGGGGCTGTGAGTGGAAGATGGCAAAGAGGGAGGGAGGCTCTGATCCACCAACCAAAGAGATGGGTGAACCGTTCTGATGAGGAATAAAATTCCAGAGTCTTTCTTTAAATGCCCTAAACTTCAAATAGCAATAGCTTGGGAAAAAGCCAACTGTGTATCCTTTGACTACTTCAGTCAACAATACCCTTTATTTCCTGCCAAAGCCAGTTAATATTCAGCCCCCAAAAGATGTTTCCAATTGATCTTCTTAGGAATGAAGAAGCCACCAGCCTCGCGGCAGCTGTGCATTAAACGGAAAGTAAAGAGGGGAGGGGGTTTGAGGGAGAAAAACAGAAAAAGAAATGAACCTTGACACCGGATGAATAGCGAGCTTGGGGAGAGGAAGAGACACGGATGACCGTGTGCCCCCGAGGAGATCAAAGTCCGGGGGAAGAGCCGCAACCTCACCGGGCCTGGGTAAGCACTGAATTACTGTACTTTCACTTTCCAACTTCCTGTCACTACAGAAAGTCAGAATTGCTCCCCTCTTGCCCCCCTTCAAAAAAACATCACTGCCACCTTTTGCCCCAGGGACCTCGCGGTACCAAATAAGGGGCGAAGAGAGCGGAGTGGGGCGCGCCGCATCTACCTGCGCGCCTCGGGGCAAGGGCCGCCTGAGCGGGCGGGGCGGGGCAGGGGCGGATCCCTAGGGGAGCACGCGCCGCAGCCCCCGCGCCCGCCCCCGCGCTCGTTTCCTGTTGTGCAGCGAGCCCCTTGCCCCCGCCCGCGTTCCCCGCCGTTGGGGAGGCCTCAAGACCCCGACGGGGCGCGGGGTGGACGGGGCGTGCGGGGCTGGCCGCTCACCGAGGCCGCGCGCGGGGCTCCCTCTGGGTCTCCGCCTCGAACACGATGCTCCTCTCCGCCCGCCGCCTTCTCAAGCTGGGAACTCGAGGATGGCGCGGCAGCCGCTGCGACCCCCGCGGCGGAGCCGGAGAAGGCGCCGGCGGCTGAGCCAAGCTCGCCGGGTGCCCGCAGCCGCCCGCATCTCCCGCCGCCGCCGCACCCGCCGCGACTCCTCGCGCCCCGCCTTCCCCGCCCCCAGACGCGGCGGCGGCGGCGGCGGCGGCGCGGGTCGTCGGGGCCGCTACCCGCCGGGCGCGCGCTCGGGGCGTTCCTCGCCGCGGCGAAGCCTGCCTGTCTCTCCGCGGCCGCCCCCACTCTCAACCCCCCCGGCTGCGTTGGGGGGGCCCCTCCCCGACGCCGGAGCTGACGCGCGTCACTTCCGGGGGCGGGAAGGGAAGGGCCAACAGCAGGGTGGCTTTGCCAGCCACCGCCGTAGCAGCCTCCGCTGCTGTCCCCTTTCCAGTCCCGGTTTTGGGGGGCCAGGGGTGGGGAGGCGGTGAGGGTGCCGCTTGGGTTTCTCCGCTTTGCACTCTCCGCTGGACTACTATACTGCCAGTTGCAGTTTACTGAGGCCCACGACTCGAAACCGCACGCCAAAGCTGCCACATGGCTCGAGACCTCGGAGGGGCCTGGGGCCCCTCCGTGTCTCCCCCGCCCGAGGGAAGAGGTGGCGCTCGCCAAGCAGCCTCCAGGGGACCACTTCTGTTGTTGCAAAACTTAAATGTGAGGGCTTCTCCCTCCAGGCCTCCCGTCCTGCCTTCTTGGCTGGGTGGACAGAGAGGTCGGTATTGCCACAGCTTTCTCATCTAAGTGCCAGATCCCAGGGCACTATGAACACTTGATAAACATTAAATCAACACTGTGGTTCTCTAGTGCCGGGACTGACAAATGGAAACACTGGTGTCCTGGGGAAAGCTCGTTCTGGCGTTGGAGTCAGAGATCTGGAAGCCATCGTGGCTCTGCCTCTCACTAACTCGTCAGTCTTAAGCAACTTTCTTTACCTCCCAAAACAGTTTCAATATACGTAAAATGGAGAGCACCCAATCTCTTAGAGCTGTAATGATTAAAGGAGATAAGGTGCATAATCACCTCGCAGAGTGTCTAGCCCATAGGTTCTCATTAAATAACAATTTTTAAGGAATCAGGTCACACTTGGTGCAAGAAACTACTTGAACAATTTAGCAGCAGAAGGTATAACCTTATGCTGAACAAAACCTCCAAGAAATATACTGTGTATCCCATTTAACAGGAAACCAAGGACGGGCCAGTGTCTTACTAGCTGTGTGTCCTGCAATGAGTTGCTTCACCACTCTGAACCTGTCCCCTCATGTAAAATGAAGATAATAATGTGCAGCACTGCTGGGAAGATAAAATGTGATAAAGGCTGTAATGTGCTTAGTGCATTACCTGGCACATAGTAGACACCCAGTAAATGGTGATGTCATTTAGTTTTGCCTCCTCCTCGTCCCCACAGTTGAATTCATGGTTTAAAAAAAAAAATTTTTTTTTCTTGGCCGCGCTAAGTAGCTTTCATGATCTTAGGTCCCTGACCAGGGGTTGAACACTGGCCACAGCAGTGAAAGAGCGAATCCTAACCACTGGACCCCCAGGGAGTTCCCCATGGCAAAATTAACTGAACTCACTGAGTGAAATGGGATCATCTCAGGGAGCTCTACTCAGTACTCTGTAATGACCTATATGGGAAAAGAATAAAAAATAGTGGATATATGTAAATGTATATAACTGATTCACTTTGCTGTACAGCAGAAACTAACACAATATTTAAATCAACTATACTCCAATAAAAATTAATTTAAAAAATAACTGATATCATAAATGAAAAAGGAGACATCACCATCCATCCTATATTTAAACATAACAAAATACTATGAATAATTTTATGAAGATACATATGAAAACTTAGTTGAAGGGAAAATTCCTAGTAAAATAATTTAATAAAATGGCTAAAAAAAAAAAAAAGGAAAGAAAGGTGATCCTATCATCCCTTTGAAGGCTTTTGGAAGAAAATCATCACTTTAATTTCCAACCTCCTCCATCATAATACAGAGTAATTATAACACCTAGAGGTATTCGTGGAAAAGCAATGCCAGCTAAAGATGTTAGCTTTTCAAAAATAATTTTACGACATATTTTCATTAAGAAATATGTGTTTTATGAGACCGACATGCTGCATACTGCGCTAAGGAGGCAACTAAGAAATAGGTGTTTTAAAAGGAACATGCAACATCTGAAAAGCAATAGTGCTCTTGGCCCCTACTACAAGTTTTTTCCTTGAAAAACTTCCATTTTAGAAACCAAGAG
The DNA here is from genome assembly GCF_026419965.1 of Kogia breviceps. Classification (NCBI taxonomy): domain Eukaryota; kingdom Metazoa; phylum Chordata; class Mammalia; order Artiodactyla; family Physeteridae; genus Kogia; species Kogia breviceps. The sequence goes on along the minus strand of NC_081310.1, from coordinate 65,282,017 downwards.
GGGGACTTCCCTGGTGGCGCAGTGGTTAAGAACCCGCCTGCAAGGGACACGGGTTCGAGCCCTGGTCCAGGAAGATCCCACGTGCCGCGGAGCAACTAAGCCCGTGCACCACAACTACTGAGCCCGCGTGCCTAGAGCCCGTGCTCCGCAACAAAGAGAAGCCACCGCAATGAGAAGCCTGCACACCACAACAAAGAGTAGCCCTTGCTCCCTGCAACTAGAGAAAGCCCGCGCACAGCAACGAAGACCCAGCACAGCCAAAAAATTAATTAATATTTTTTAAAAAAGAAAGAAATCAAGAGGAAAAAATAAGAATTATTAAGGTAGGCTGCTTAAGGTACACACATTGGAAACATTTGTTTATGGGACGATTTCATTTTAAAGCCCCATACCAGGAACAGTTAAGGGTTGTACAGTTCCTCTGCAAGCTACCCTGCTGTGCCCAGACTAGCAGTAAACATCTGACTCAGCCTCAGGGTCTGTAGTTGTATCATAACTCTGAAGACTGAGCTGCCAGTATTGTCAATTGCTATGTATTTTTGGAAAAGAGCCTACTTTGGGAGTTCTTAGTTGTAGCAAGTCTGTCTGATTTTAAATTGACTGGGCTTTTTGTTTGTTTGTTTGTTTTTAAACACGGTATATGTTGACAGCAGAGAAACCAGAAGAAAAATGGATTTCAGATTAGTGAATTGAAAAACAAAGTTTATTAATGTGCCTGTTTTTCCCACTCAGGAGTCTATAAATACAGAATCTCTCTCCATGGTTCCTTACACAACAGATGGTTCTGTTTTTGCAAACTCCATGGTGGTTATACTGGTCAACCAAAAAGACTGTGCTTTTTTGTTATCTTGTTTGTCATTTTCCCACCAGATAGATGGATTCTCATGCTTAGCCTTAGCTACTCAGGGCTATCTCACATATAATTTGCAGATTTTTTTCAGTGTTTAAACACATGTTTTCTGCCTGATCTGCCCTAGATCGTATGTTTTAAACTTTACAGTTATCCCAGCCCTGCCACCCCAGTTCCCCCAATTTAATTACATTTCTAAGAAACAATAACAATAAGTTATGAGCATTTCTTCTTAAGGCAACTTCCCCTTCCCTCTCTTCTATTTCACTGCCTCATCATTACACCAAGTAGCGTAGTCAGTCCTCTGTATCCAGGGGTTCCACATTCATGGATTCAACTAGCCTTCTGAAAAAAAATTTCAGAAGGTTCCAGAAAGCAAAACTCGAATTTGCTGCATGCCAACTATTTACATAGAGTTTACATTGCATTAGTATTACAAGTAATCTAGAGATGATTTAAAGTATATGGGAGGATGTGCTTTATATTCAAATACTACTCCACTTTATATATGGGACTTGAAAATCCTCAGATTTTGGTATCCTCGGGGATCCTGGAACCAGCCCTCCACAGATACTGAGGGATGGCTGTATCCCTTTTTCCTAAAGAAATATTTCATGGACTCTGACTCATTGAGCAAGCATGGAGCCATCCAGTTGCCTGGTGTGTCTTTCAGGCATGTCTCGCAGCACACGAAATAAAGAAGAGATAACCTTTAAGTCAAAAGGAGCACAACACCTAGGGATAGATGTGAGACAAAATTCACCACGTCTGAGATGAAAGAAGAAAAATCAGGATCGCTGGGTTCTAGCCTTTCAGTCTCCCAAAGCTTGATCCTCCTGAGGAAATCCTCTTGAGGAAATCCTAAGGAAATAATATCCTTATCTTTCCTGGGCCTCACTTTCAACATCTTTGAAGATAAAAATAAGTCATACCTTTCGCTTCTAGTCTGTGGTGCATAGAGTAAAAGAAAATGATGGTTGAGCAAACTATGCCCGAACTTGTTAAATGATCCTATAGTTACTATATTTGTGAGAATTGATATCTTGATAGAGGAAAAGTTACTTGAAAATAAAATACACGCTAGTTGTCTATAGAATTTGGCAGCATTTGCTAAGCCGCGTTACCTATCAAGGGCCTAAAATTCACCAAAGACAAACAGTGAAATGATGGTTAGAAATGTCTTTTCACCAAGACTGTTATTCTGGGCAAATACGTTTCATCCCCAATAATCAGAGAATATTCAAGGTCCAGAGAAAAAAATCCCTGAAAAGGTCCTTGAACGAGGTACTCGTGGCCTCTAGACTATGAGGAAAACTCATGGCAACATCTTTCAGCCCCAGCTGTAATCTTCACATTGTTTTCCCAGAGAGGGAAACGTGATGAGACATGAGTTATTGCAGTTACGTGCCTGGGGCATAGCAACTATCTAATACATTTAATGACCCGTCACAAACACACCTTCATATAATTTTCATCTTTACAATGTACACCCGGCTACTTCTTTCCTCCTCCACTACTATTTTCAACCTAAGATAATTTTATTGGTTTGGGGGGACTTCCCTGCTGGTCCAGTGGTTAAGAATCTGCCTTCCAATACAGGGGACGCAGGTTCAATCCCTGGTCAGGGAACTAAGATCCCACATGCCGTGAGGCAACTAAGCGCATGTCGCATGCCACAACTAGAGAGTCCGCATGCGGCAACTACTGAGCCTGTGTACTCTGGAGCCCTCATGCCACAAAAAGAGAGAAGACTGTGCCCTGCAACGAAGAGCCTGCGCACCACAACAAAAGATCCCGTGTGCCGCAACTAAGACCCGACACAGCCAAATAAATAAATAATTAAAAATAAAATAAAATTTAAAAAATAACAATTTTATTGGTCTTTGATAAATGTGCTTTTCTCTAGGCTTATGAAAATTGATATGGAGTATGTTCTAGAGAAAGAGGAGGGAACTTTATTCCTAACTGCCCTTTAGAAAAGATATAACTTAATTGACAAAAGCTCATGAAATCCACCTTGTGTGTAACTGTATGATTCTAGGTGGCTTATCCAACTCCTTGTAGGATACATATTGCTCTGAATTTTAAATTAGAAGTTTTGTTTCCTCTCTTGTATATATTGTGATAACTGGCTGGAAATTTTTTTTTCAATTGCAATTAATTCAGGAACCACCAATACTATTATTCAGCATAATACTAAGCTGTTTACTGTAGAGGAAACTCAAAGAAGCTTTGTTCTTTTTCCTAGGAACTTTCAGTCTTGGACCAGTGATACTGACACCCTCAGAGACCATGGTTACTATCTACGACTTCCATTGTTTTTAGAGTTCTTTCACATTATCTATGTTGATCCTATTGACATAGACAAAGAATTCAGCAAAGGATCCAGAGATGATGGGCAAAGCAAAGTCAGGCCGACAAATGAAGGGGTAAGTGCAGCTCTAAACAGGGTTTCTTGTGGTGAGGAGGGGTTGGGAGAGGGAGTGAAATTACCACCTCCCACTGCATTAAGGAACATTTCCTGAAAGAGGTGGAGTTTGAAAGACATGGTGCCAATTCAAAAATCTGTAATGCCAGCTTTTTTCTTCCTTACTTTATCCAGCTGCAAAACAAAATTAGTTTTGCTGTGCTACAGAAGTTAGCTTGTGAGTTGTGTACCCAATTTAGAAGTGTGACACAGCCACCAGCTTCCCTCTCTCAAGGGAAGGAAATTTGAATTCTGTCTGGGCTCACCCTGTGAAGTGGGAAAATTGTTGGGTCTGGAGGGCTTTTTTTCCTCCCCTCTTTCTCTCAGCTTCTCCCCATTCCTGAGAAAATGCAGCTGTGTTGCATATAACTGATCAAATATGTCTAGAAGTCAGATTCCAATGGGAGAGCCCTAAAGCAGAGGGAGAATAGGGGGTTCTGCCCGTGACAGAAAAGAATCCAAAGGCAAGGTTCCGTGGAGCAGAGAGTTCTGGTTAGATTTTGTTTGGAATTGTATCCCTCGCCACCCTATGTACACTTGATCTTCGTTTCTTTACTTTCTCCCCACCTCTCACCCCAGCCTTGCCTTCTCTCTCAGCCTTATTCTTCTTCCTATGTCTACTTTTCCTTTCCCTTTATACCTCTGTTTATTAACCTTGCCAAGGCCCCCTTGAAAATGTATTAGCCACGATAGTGGTCCTTGGGCTTGAGAAGATTTCATGTAAAAAAATTTTTTAAGCATTAGCCATGTGCTGAATACTGCACCAGCTGCTTCAGGAGACACACAGATGAGGGGGTAAAAACCACTATGACACAGGAAAGCATGTTAAATAGGGGTAAAAATGGCAGGAGGCTCCTCATGTTCTCCACGGGCATCCAGGGTGTCTAGGGTTTACAGAAAATTGGGGACGGGATTTGCAGGAAAAACATTCTGCTTGGAATGCCTTTTCCCCTGCCCTGCCCTGCCCTGCCCTGCCCCACCTGTCTATCTTCTACTTTAGGTCTCAGCTCAGATGTCACCTGCTCCAGGGAGAACCCCCAAACCCCAGGCTGGGTTTGTGACCTCCAGTGTCTCCCATCGTGTCCCATACTGACCCTGTCTGTGGCACTCACCACACCGACCTGAAATTTCTTATTTGTCTCTTTAACCCTTTGGACCGGGTCCTTGAGAGGTCTTGTTCCCCATTGCAGCCCAGCACCCAACACAGTCCCTACCCTGAGAGCTGCTCAATATACTCACAGAATGACTAGATCATCTAGGCGAAGGGCATGAACATACCTGATGCGGAGAAGTGCACCGGGGTTCAAGCCACCCATCCTAAGGGAACTTCCCCCTTCAACTCTCAGCCCATTTTTTCCTCTTTCTTTCCCTTTAGTATCAAATTTCAAAAAATAATGGTTTATATTTGCCACCTATGCTTTCTCACCTTGCACTCACTCTTCAATCCACTGAATATGTCTATTGGCCCCACCATTGACTCTTCCCTAGTGGAGGCTACAGGCATCCTAATTGCCAGATCTGACCTCTGCTTTCCAGGCATCATCCTGTTCTCCATCTTTAAGACTAATTCAAACATCACTTCCTTAGGTAAACATCCCCTGACTTCCAAAGCAAGCTTAGATGTTTCTTCCTGGCACCTTCCCTGAAACACAGTTCTCTCTTGGCTTCCATGATTCGCCTTCTATCTCTCTGGCCAGTTTTTGTCTCTTTGGGGGCTTCTGTTCCACCAGCTCTGAAGAATGGGCTGTATCCTTGCCTTAGAGTTCTGTCTTTGGGCTATTGTGCCTCAACACACTCCCCACAAGGGACCTCATTCTCTCCAACACTTTGTTCACCACCCAAATGCTAATGACCCCTAAACTTTATCTCTGACGCTTACTTCTGCCCTGAACTCTGGATCCATGTTTCCAATTTCCTACAGGATTATTTCACCTGATGTCCTCATGACCTGCCCTCCATCTCAGAATATACAACTTGAATTCATTACCTGTACCTGCCATACCTCCCCAAATCTCCTTCCCAATTTCAGTTGAAAGCATTACCCAGACATTTCAGTCATCTCTAATGATTCCTTCTTCCTCACCCTCCACAAATGGTCACCGTGGTCTATTGTATCTAATCTTTGGACTACCTCACATCTGTCCCCTCCTCATGCCTGTCCCAAAGGCTCTCACCATCTCTTGCTAGGACTATTGCAGTAGCCTTTTAACTTCTCTCCTGGTATCCAGGCATTCCAGCCCATCCATTACCACAAGGAAATTTACTGAAACCCACATTCAATTATGTCACTCATCCATTTTAGAGTGTCCAGTGATTGATTTCTCTGCTGCTTCCAGGATAAAGTCCAAACTCTGGCCTGACAGGCCTGTGAAGAACAAGGTTTAAAGGCCATATCATCCTTCAGTGTTTCCTATTTTGATTAGTGACCCTTTACAGTCTAGCCCTTTTTCAGCCTAATCTCCAGCCTCACACACTAAAGCCCCTCAAACACATCAGGCACTTCCAGGACTTTGTGTATGTAGCTCCCTCAGCCTGGAATGTTTCCTCCATCGCATGGAATTCCTTGAAAGCAAGGACTGTGTCAATCATCTCTATATACCCAGTGTCTCCTAGCCTAGTGCCTGGTACATAATAGGGACTTTATAGTAAGTACTGAATGAGGAACTCGCACTTCAAGGAAGACCCAGCTCTCAAATGTTACTTCTCTGTTTCTCCTGACCACTGCCCACTTCTACCCCAATTAGATGTGATTGTTCCCTTCAGCCTGCATCACTTAACAAACATTTCATGAATTCCTGCTAAGTGCCAGGCCCTGAGCTAAGAGAGAGAGCCACCAGGAACCTCAGTCTAGGTAACAGATGGACCAGCAAACGATTAGAACACTGAGATAAGTGCTGCGACGGGGTCCTTCTGTTATACACCTTTCCTGTAGAGAAATTAACATGAAAAGCCAAATCATGACCATCATGCTAATTGAGGAGCATGGTGTCTGGGCAGAGAGAGTGGGCTAAATGAGTCAAATGTTCCATGATGTCTTAGCCCGTTCAGGCTGCTATAACACAATACCACAGACCGCGTGGCTTATAAACAACAGAAATTTATTTCTCACAGTTCTGAAGGCTGGGAAGCCCAAGATCAAGGCACCAGCATGGTTGCATTCTGGTGAGAGCCTGCTTCCTGGGTCAGAACCAACACCTCTCTGTGTCCTCACAGGGTGGAAGAGGCCAGGGAGCTCTGTGAGCTTTCTTTTGTAAGAGCACTAATCCCACTCACAAAGGCCCCACCCTTATGACTTAAGCACATCCCAAAGCCCCCACCTCCTAATACCATCATCTTTGGGGATTAGGATTCTAATATATGAATTTTGGGAGGACACCAACATTCAGACCATAGCACATGGTAACTAGATATGCCAGCTGCACAACAGGGTACTGGCAAGGGAGCCCCTTCTGAACAGCATGGGACCGATCACCCCCAACACCTTCTTCATCTGGTCCCCCCTTTCAGCTTCCACTGGCCATCTCCCTTCTGCTGACACATTCTCCTTAGCCATCTTAAAACAATCTCCTAGGTGCTAGCCTAACTCTGCCTGCTCATCCAGATTCAGATATCTAGCAGAAGAGAAAGAGAAGTGTGTACCTCTTTATGACCTATAAAACATTCCACTTTGTATTATACACAGCCATTTGTGCCCTTGGGACGGGGACTTTAGTTTCTCATGCTGAATAGAGAGCTTCATACACAACAGGCCAGTATGTTTGGCTGGATGAATGCTCATAACAAACTTCTTCATACTCCTCTATCCATGACAACTGACCATCATCCATAGCTTCATATCAGAATCTCAGGGTTAGAAAGTGCTTAAAAATAACGTAGACCAACCAACCCTTAACGCTTACCCTGCACCAAGCACTCATCCAGCCCATGCTCCAGTGCCTCCAGTGCAGGGAGCTCCCTACCTCCTGAAGCAGCCCATTTACTCTTGACTATCAAAATCTATATTCCTGGGGCTTCCCTGGTGGTGCAGTGGTTGAGAGTCCGCCTGCCGATGCAGGGCACACGGGTTCGTGCCCCGGTCCGGGAAGATCCCACATGCCGCGCAGCGGCTGGTCCCGTGAGCCATGGCCGCTGAGCCTGTGCGTCTGGAGCCTGTGCTCCACAACGGGAGAGGCCACGACAGTGAGAGGCCCGCGTACCGAAAAAAACAAACAAACAAAAAAAATCGATATTCCTGTAACCTTCCTCCAGCCCCCTGGCCTCAGGAGAACACAGAACAACTCCATTCCTTCCTCCACAGAACAGCTCTTTAAATAGCTGAAGACTGCTCTCAAGTCCCCTGAGGAGTCTCTTCCCCAAACTAAACACATCCCCATTTCCTTCACCTCCATCGTGTAATGGGATTTCAAGTATACTCACCATCTTGCCCGCTGCCCTTGCTCTAAACAGGAAGGACAATTTTGATACTGGCCAGACTGGCATAACACAGCTTTCTTTTTCAAGCTGTTGACCCAAAGAGAAAACTCAATCAGAAGCTTTATACAAGCAAAAAGCAGAAAAGTTACACATGAGGTTTGAAAATAGGCTTCCGGTAACCTCATGACTCCAAACAGCCTCTGCCCACTCTACCCACGACACATTCTAATGTAGCCAGGAAGGCAGATGCATGCACACAAAATGTTATTTTTTAAAAATTTTATTTATTTAATTTATTTATTTTTGGCTGTGTTGGGTCTTTGCTGCTGTGCAGGCTTTCTACAGCTGCAGTGAGTTGGGGCCACTCCTCACCACGGCGCATGGGCCTCCCACCACGGCAGCCTCTCCTGTTGCAGAGCATGGGCTCAAGGTGCATGGGCTTCAGCATTTGTGGCACACGGGCTCAGTAGTTGTGGCTCCAAGGCTCAGTAGTTGTGGCTTGTGGGCTCTAGGGCACACGCTCAGTAGCTGTGCCACACAGGCTTAGTTGCTCTGCGGCATGTGGGGTCTTCCTGGACCAGGATTTGAACCCATGTCCCCTGCACTGGCAGGCAGACTCCCAACCACTGCGCCACTAGGGAAGCCCCCAAATGTTTTTTTTTTTTTAAGGCAAGCATTACTGCTAGAAGTCTGCATTTCCAGAAATTTCTTGCGAGCTCACTGAAATTAAGGATTAGGCCAGCTCCAGCCACTCACGCCCTCAGATGTGTGAAGTTTCAGCTTCCCAGCACAACATAGATGACAGTGGTCTGGTCCAGCTCTCAAGGTCATATGGAGGTGAAGTCTGTGGGCCTGCCCTGCCCTTCCTGGACCCCACCTCCCACTGTCCCAAATGCCTCCTCCTTTCACTTTTAAAAACCAAACTATGCCCATCGTGCATGGCTTGCTTCTGTCCATCTCTGAAACCCTCATTCATCAAGGACCCCCTTTCTAAGGGGGTTGGAACTATGTCTATCTTTTCCCCTTGTACTCTTGCCTTCCCCCACCAAAAATTGCTCTTCAGAAAACACTTCATCAAGTCATTTATATTCTCTTATGAATTCATATCAGTATATTATTCTGCAAGGGATATTTGCATTTTAAGTATTCTTTGTAAATATGGTTTCCAGTTAAGGAGATTCCAAGCATCAGCTAAGTAGTGAACGTGGTAGGTGGAGTATGCCACGGGAAGACCCTTCCTTCTTGGGCTGCAGTTTCATCATCCATAAACTGAGGGAGGTGTTTGATGCCCAGCTCTGGCATCTGTGAGTTGATGATTTACCTGGTGTTAGTAAGACCTCATTCTGTTAGTCACATTTCTCCAGAGAAACAGAACAAGTAGGATTTATATACAGAGAAAGATTCATTATAAAAAATTGGCTCACACAATTATGGAGACTGACAAGTCCTAAGATCTGCAGGGTTAGTTGGCAAGCTGGAGACCCAGGAGAGCCAGTGGTGCAATTCCAGTCCAAGTCTGAAGGCCTGAGAACCAGGAGAACGGTGGTGTAGCTCCAATCTGAAGGCCAGCAGGCTCAAGTCCCAGCAAGAGCTGATGTTTCAGTTTGAGTCCAAAGGCAGGAAAAAAAGTTGATGTCCCAATTTGAGGGCAGTCAGGAAGAAGCAACTCCATTTAACTCAGAGGAAGGCCAGCTTTTTATTCTATGCAGGCCTTCTACTGATTGGACAAGGCCCACTCACGTTTGCTTTACTCCACTTACCAATTTGTGTTAATTTCACCCCCAGACACCTTCACAAATGCACCCATAATAATGTTTGACCAAATATCTGGGCACACTGTGGCCAGCAAGTTGACACATAAAATTAACCATCACACTCGTAGAAGTAGAGTATGGTCACTCGAAAGGCCTGGCCCTGGTTGTGAACAAGAGAGACATCGGATGGGAAATGGCTTTGAAATCCCAGACATAAAGGCAAGGTCATCCTTGGTATTTAACTCCACCCCTTCCCCCTACCGCCTGCCCACCACCCCTACAATTTCTTTCCACTCCCACTTCACAACTTTAATTTTTCTTTTTCTATGTTAAGAAAATTTTACAAGCATTTTAAGGAAAATACCCATAAAATTCACAGACATTAATAAATTAAATTAACTATTTCCCTCTATAGCATACTGAAACAAAAGTCACAAACTCTCTCCAAGAAAATGTGAAACCACTCACACAGTATTACTAAACTGAATCTAAAGGTCAAAAAGAAGTACTACAATAAACCACGCAAAATGCAAAAGCAAAACACAGCCTTCATCTTCAGACGAACCACCTGATATTTGAAGCAAGGGTGTTAAACTGAGGTTGTCCGCTTGCTTAAAAGTAAGATGGCTTTCATTTGCCCATCGATTTTCTTTGCTCAACAATTCATTGAATCAAGCAAGCAAATTTACTGAGCACCCACTGAATACTATGTGTAGCTACAGACCTAGATATGGGGCAACACAACAATTAATAAGATGCAGCTTTAGCCCTGGAAAAACTTGCTGGGGGAACAGATTGCAAATGCCTTCTTGGGCCCATCTCATTTACCACTGCTTCTCCTGGGAAGCCCTCTCTGACCTGCTACCACCAAGCCTTATCCCAGACTGGGCAAGGGCCCCTCTATGCACTCCCCTAGCCCTGTGCCCCTTCTCATAGCATTGTCACACATTCTGTAATTGCTTCTTTGTATCTCCAAACTCCTCACTGGTTGGGGACCTCCAAGAAGTCAGGGACTGTTCCTGTCTTTTCACCCTGCCACAACTCTGGCACATGGTAGCTACTTAAAAATTGTTTGTGAAACGAATTTGTAGATGAATAAGCCAAGTTTCTTTTTTTTTATTTTTATTGGAATATAGTTGATTTACAATGTTGTGTTAGTTTCTGCCATACAGCAAAGTGTATCAGTTATACATATACATATATCCACTCTTTTTTAGATTCTTTTCCCACATAGGTCATTACAGAGTATTGGGTAGAGTTCCCTGTGCTATACAGTAGGTCCTTATTAGTTATCTATTTTATACATAGTAGTGTGTGTATGTCAATCCCAATCTCCCAATTAACCCCTTCCCCCTTCCCCCACTGGTAACCATAAGATTGTTTTCTACATCTGTGACTCTATTTCTGTTTTGTAAATAGGTTTATTTGTACTATTTTTTTAGATCCCACATATAAGTGATATCATACAATATTTGTCCTTCTCTGTCTGACTTACTTCACTCAGTATGACAATCTCTAGGTCCATCCATGTTGCTGCAAATGGAATTATTTCGTTCTTTTTTATGGCTGAGCAATTTTGCATTGTATATATGTACCACATCTTCTTTATCCATTCCTCTGTCAATGGACATTTAGATTGCTTCCATGTCCTGGTTATTGTAAAGAGTGCTGCATTGAACATTGGGGTGCATGAATCTTTTCAAATTATGGTTTTCTCCAGGTATACATGCCCAGCAGTGGGATTGCTAGATCATATGATAGCTCTATTTTTAGTTTTTTTAAGGAAACTCCATACTATTTTCCATGGTGGCTGTACCAATTTACATTCCCAGCAACAGTGTAGAAGTGTTCCCTTTTCTCCACACCCTCTCCAGCATTTATTATTTGTGGATTTTTTGGTGATGGCCATTCTGACTAGTGTGAGGTGATACCTCATTATAGTTTTGATTTGCATTTCTCTAATAATTAGTGATGTTGAGCATCTTTCATGTGCTTTTTGGCCTTCTTTGGAGGTCAATGTATATCTTCTTTAGAGGAATGTCTACTAAGATCTTCTAGTCATTTTTGGGGGGGATTTTTGAATTTTATTTTTTTATACAGCAGGTTCTTACTAGTCATCTATTTTATACACATCAGTGTATACATGTCAATCCCAATTGCCCAATTCAGCACACCACCAGCGCCCCCTCCCCCACGGCTTTCCCCCTTTGGTGTCCATAGGTTTGTTCTCTACATCTGTGTCTCAATTTCTGCCCTGCAAACCGGTTCATCTGTACCATTTTTCTAGGTTCCACATATATGCGTTAATATACGATATTTGTTTTTCTCTTTCTGACTTACTTCACTCTGTATGACAGTGTCTAGATTCATCCACATCTCTACAAATGACCCAATTTTGTTCCTTTTTATGGCTGAGTAATATTCCATTGTATATACATACCACATCTTCTTTATCCATTCTTCTGTCAATGGGCATTTAGGTTGCTTCCATGACCTGGCTATTGTAAATAGTGCTGCAATGAACATTGAGGTGCATGTGTCTTTTTGAATTATGGTTTTCTTTGGGTTTATGTCCAGTAGTGGGATTGCTGTGTCATATGGTAATTCTATTCTTAGTTTTTTAAGGAACCTCCATACTGTTCTCCATAGTGGCTGTATCAATTTACATTCCCACCAATAGTGCAAGAGGGTTCCCTTTTCTCCACACCCTCTCCAGCATTTGTTGTTTTTTTGTTTGTTTTTTCGTTTGTTTTTTTGTTGTTGTTGTTTTTGCGGTACGCGGGCCTCTCACTGTTGTGGCCTCTCCCATTGCGGAGCACAGGCTCCAGACGCGCAGGCTCAGTGGCCATGGCTCACGGGCCTAGCCGCTCTGTGGCATGTGGGATCTTCCCGGACCAGGGCTAGAACCCGTGTCCCATGCATCGGCAGGCAGACTCTCAACCACTGTGCCACCAGGGAAGCCCTCCAGCATTTGTTGTTTGTAGATTTTCTGATGATGTCCATTCTAACTGGTGTGAGGTGATACCTCATTGTAGTTTTGATTTGAATTTCTCTAATAATTAGTGATGTTGAGCAGCTTTTCATATGCTTTTTGGCCATCTGTATATCTTCTTTGGAGAAATGTCTATTTAGGTCTTCTGCCCATTTTTGGATTGGGTTGTTTATTTTTTTAATATTGAGCTGCATGAGCTGTTTATATATTTTGGTGATTAATCCTTTGTCCATTGATTTGTTTGCAAATATTTTCCCCCATTCTGAGGGTTGTCTTTTCGTCTTGTTTGTAGTTTCCTTTGCTTTGCAAAAGCTTTTAAATTTCATTAGGTCCCACTGGTTTATTTTTATTTCTATTACTCTAGGAGGTGGATCAAAAAAGATCTTGCTGTGATTTATGTCAAAGAGTGTTCTTCCTATGTTTTCCTCTAAGAGTTTTATAGTGCCCGGTCTTACATTTAGGTCTCGAATCCATTTTGAGTTTATTTTTGTGTATGGTGTTAGGGAGGGTTCTAATTTCATTCTTCTACATGTAGCTGTCCAGTTTTCCCTGCACCATTTATTGAAGAGACTGTCTTTTCTCCATTGTATATCCTTGCCTCCTTTGTCATAGAGTAGTTGACCATAGGTGTGTGGGTTTATCTCTGGGCTTTCTATCCTGTTCCATTGATCTATATTTCTGTTTCTGTGCCAGCACCATATTGTCTGGATTGCTGTAGCTTTGTAGTATAGTCTGAAGTCAGGGAGTCTGATCCCTCCAGCTCCATTTATTTTCCCTCAAGAGTATTTTGACTATTCGGGGTCTTTTGTGTCTGCATACAAATTTTAAGATTTTTTGTTCTAGTTCTGTAAAAAATGCCATTGGTAATTTGATAGGGATTGCATTGAATCTGTAGATTGCTTTGGGTAATATAGTCATTTTCACAATATTGATTCTTCCAATCCAAGAACATGGTATATCTCTCCATCTGTTGGTATCATCTTTAATTTCTTTCATCAGTATCTTATAGTTTTCTGCATACAGGTCTTTTGTCTCCCTAGGTAGGCTTATTCCTAGGTATTTTATTCTTTTTGTTGCAGTGGTAAATGGGAGTGTTTCCTTAATTTCTCTTTCAGATTTTTCATCATTAGTGTATAGGAATGCAAGAGATTTCTGTGCATTAATTTTGTATCATGCAACTTTACCAGATTCATTGATTAGCTCTAGTAGTTTTCTGGTGGCATCTTTAGGATTCTCTATGTATAGTATCATGTCATCTGCAAACAGTGACAGTTTTACTTCTTCTTTTCCAAATTGTATTACTTTTATTTCTTTTTCTTCTCTGATTGCTATGCCTAGGACTTCCAAAACTATGTTGAATAATAGTGGTGAGAGTGGACATACTTGTCTTGTTTCTGATCTTAGAGGAAATGCTTTCAGTTTTTCACCATTGAGAATGAAGTTTGCTGTGGGATTGTCATATTTGGCCTTTATTACGTTGAGGTAGTTTCCCTCTATTCCCACTTTCTGGAGAGTTTTTATCATAAATGGGTGTTGAATTTTGTCAAAAGCTTTTTCTGCATCTATTGAGATGATCATATGGTTTTTATTCTTCAATTTGTTAATATGGTTTATCACATTGATTGATTTGCATATATTGAAGAATCCTTGCATCCCTGGGATAAATCCCACTTGATCATGGTGTATGATCCTTTTAATGTGTTGTTGGATTCTGTTTGCTAGTATTTTGTTGAGGATTTTTGCGTCTATATTCATCAGTGATATTGGTCTATAATTTTCTTTTTTTGTGGTATCTTTGTCTGGTTTTGGTATCAGGGTGATGGTGGCCTCATAGAATGAGTTTGGGAGTATTCCTTCCTCTGCAATTTTTTGGAAGAGTTTGAGAAGAATGGGTGTTAGCTCTTCTCTAAATGTTTGATAGAATTCACCTGTGAAGCCATCTGGTCCTGGACTTTTGTTTGTTGGAAAAATTTTAATCACAGTTTCAATTTCATTACTTGTGATTGGTCTTTTCATATTTTCTATTTCTTCCTTCCTGGTTCAGTCTTGGAAGGTTATACCTTTCTAAGAATTTGTCCATTTCTTCCAGGTTGTCCATTTTATTGGCATAGAGTTGCTTGTAGTAGCCTCTTAGGCTGCTTTGTATTTCTGCGGTGTCTGTTGTAACTTCTCCTTTTTCATTTCTAATTTTATTGATTTGAGTCCTCTCCCTCTTTTTATTGATGAGTCTGGCTAATGGTTTATCAATTTTGTTTATCTTCTCAAGTAACCAGTTTTAGTTTTATTGATCATTGCTATTGTTTTCTTTGTTTCTATTTCATTTATTTCTGCTCTGATCTTTATGATTTCTTTCCTTCTGCTAACTTTGGGTTTTGTTTGTTCTTCTTTCTCTAGTTCCTTTAGGAGTAAGGTTAGATTGTTTATTTGAGACTTTTCTTGTTTCTTGAGGTAGGCTTGTATTGCTACAGACTTCCCTCTTAAAACTGCTTATGCTGCATCCCATAGGTTTTGGATCGTTGTGTTTTCATTGTCATTTGTTTCTAGGTATTTTTTGATTTCCTCTTTGATTTCTTCAGTGATCTCTTGGTTATTTAGTAACATATTGTTTAGCCTCCATGTGTTTGTGTTTTTTACGTTTTTTCCCTGTAATTGATTTCTAATCTCATAGCATTGTGGTCAGAAAAGATGCTTGATATGATTTCAATTTTCTTAAATTTACTGAGGCTTGATTTGTGACCCAAGGTGTGAACTATCCTGGAGAATGTTCCATGCGCACTTGAGAAGAAAGTGTAATCTGCTGTTTCTGGATGGAATGTCCTATAAATACCAATTAAATCTATCTGGTCTATTGTGTCATTTAAGGCTTGTGTTTTCTTACTAATTTTCTGTTTGGATGATCTGTCCATTTGTGTAAGTGAGGTGTTAAAGTCCCCCACTATTATTGTGTTACTGTTGATTTCCTCTTTCAGAGCTGTTAGCAGTTGCCTTATGTATTGAGGTGCTCCTATGTTGGATGCATATATATTTATAATTGTCATATCTTCTTCTTGGTGTGAGCCCTTGATCATTGTGTAGTGTCCTTCCTTGTCTCTTGTAACATACTTTATTATTATTATTTATTATTATTATTTTTTTTTGTGGTACATGGGCCTCTCACTGCTGTGGCCTCTCCTGTTGCGGAGCACAGGCTCTGGACGCGCAGGCTCAGTGGCCATGGCTCACGGGCCCAGCCGCTCTGCGGCATGTGGGATCCTCCCAGACCGGGGCACAAACCCGTGTCCCCTGCATCGGCAGCACACTCTCAACCACTGCGCCACCAGGGAAGCCCACATACTTTATTTTAAAGTCTATTTTATCTAATGTGAGTATTGCTACTCCAGCTTTCTTTTGATTTCCATTTGCATGGAATATCTTTTTCCATCCCCTCACTTTCAGTCTGTATGTGTCCCTAGGTCTGAAGTGGGTCTCTTGTAGACAGCATATATATGGATCTTGTTTTTGTATACATTCAGCGAGCCTGTGTCTTTTGGTGGGAGCATTTAATCCATTCACACTTAAGGTGATTATCAATATGTATGTTCCTATTACCATTTTCTTAATTGTTTTGGCTTTGTTTTTGTAGGTCCTTTTCTGCTCTTGTGTTTTCCACTTAGAGAAGTTCCTTTAGTATTTGTTGTAGAGCGGGTTTGGTGGTGCTGATTTCTCTTAGCTTTTGCTTGTCTGTACAGCTTTGGATTTCTCCATCAAATCTGAATGAGATCTTTGCCAGGTAGAGTAATCTTGGTTGTAGGTTCTTCCCTTTCATCACTTTAAGTATACCATGCCACTCCCTTCTGGCTTGTAGAGTTTCTGCTGAGAAACCAGATGTTAACCTTATGGGAGTTCCCTTGTATGTTATTTGTCATTTTCCCCTTGCTGCTTTCAATAATTTTTCTTTGTCTTTAATTTTTGCCAGTTTGATTACTATGTGTCTCAGCATGTTTCTCCTTGGGTTTATCCTGTATGGGACTCTCTGCACTTCCTGGACTTGGGTGGCTATTTCCTTTCCCATGTTAGGGAAGTTTTCAACTATAATCTCTTCAAATCTTTTCTTGGGTCCTTTCTTTCTCTCTTCTCCTTCTGGGACCCCTATTATGTGCATGTTGTTGCGTTTAATGTTGTCCCAGAGGTCTCTTAGTCTGTCTTCATTTCTTTTCATTCTTTTTTCTTTATTCTGTTCCACAGCAGCGAATTCCACCATTCTGTCTTCCAGGTCACTTATCCATTCTTCTGCCTCAGTTATTCTGCTATTGATTCCTTCTAGTGTAGTTTTCATTTCAGTTATTGGATTGTTCATCTCTGTTTGTTTGTTCTTTAATTCTTCTAGGTCTTTGTTAAACATTTCTTGCATCTTCTTGATCTTTGCCTCCATTGTTTTTCCGAGGTCCTGGATCATCTTCACTATCATCATTCTGAATTCTTTTTCTGGAAGGTTGTGTATCTCCACTTCATTTAGTTGTTTTTCTGGGGTTTTATCTTGTTCCTTCATCTGGTACCTAGCCCTCTGCCTTTTCATCTTGTCTATCTTTCTGTGAATGTGCATTTTGTTCCACAGGCTGTAGGATTGTAGTTCTTCTTGCTTCTTCTGTCTGCCCTCTTGTCCTGGTCATTTTTTGATTGGGTTGTTTTTTCTTTACTGAGCTGTTTATATATTTTGGAGATTAATCCCTTGTCCGTTGCTTCGTTTGCAAATATTTTCCCCCATCCAGTGGATAAGCCAAGTTTTTGTCCAATGTACATGAGTTTCACAGTAGCAGTATGTTATGGGAAGACAGAGAAGGAAATGATTAACCTCAGGGAACAAGAGAAGGGGATGTTTAAGCTGAGGGTTGGAGAATAACCACGATTCCCATAGGCAGAGAAGAGGCAGAGGGCTTTCCACGAAGAGAGTGCAGCGATGGCAAAGGCACTGAGGCTCATAAGAGCAAAGTTTTGTTGAGCAGTGGGAAGAAACTCACTATGGTTGAAGCAGGGTTTGAGGGACAGGGGGAATGGGGAGGTGACAATGAAGGGGATAAAGAGGTGAACGGAGCCACATGTGAAGGAGCCATGTTCAGGTGAGTCTCCTGAGGTTCCCCTGCCACCCAAGCATGGGGCTGTCAGCTCAATGCATGGGAAACTAACTCAGGCTGCAGTACAAGCATGGACCTATTGGCGGCAGGAGTCAGGGTGAGTGGAGATTAGACCAGATAAAGGGAGATGGCTACGGTTAATGAATTGGTCCAGGAGAGGGACAACATGACGGTGGCAGTGAGGTTAGCAGTGAGGCAATCAGTGTGAGGGATATTTAGGATGTAGAATCAATATGACTTGGTGGTTTTCTTTGTGACTAATGCAGGAAGCCTGAGAAAACGTATGTACTATTGATTGAAGTGCTCATGTATTTCAAAAGTGTTCATTAAGTCAAAAACACTGAACTTGTTTTGTAGACGGAAATAATCCTTGTCCCGATTTAAAAAAACATCCTCCTAGCAGTGGTTTCCCCATTTCCCTTGTACTCCTATGTATTGTTGGCACTTATCAAACTGCCTTGTACCATTAGAAATAACTTTTCATTTGAACATGTCTTATTTTTCTATGGGGAAACCTGAGAACTCACAGAGAGCAAGGACCACATTTGATACATATTCATTACCCCCCTGGTTATACGTACCTGGAGCCTTATACCTATCAGGTGTTCAGTGAACAGTAATGGTTGACTAATTGATTTTGTTGGTGTATTTCAGAAGGTGGTGAGATGGGTCAAAAGACAAAAGAACCTTTTTATTTTGGAATAATATTAGATTTACAGAAGAACTGCAAAGATAACTAAGAGGCTTCCTACATACCCCTCACCTCCACCATTTAAAATTGGTGATGGTAGAACAAAACCAGCCCTGAGTCAGTGTGCCCTTGGACAAGTCACATCATCTTAGCAAGCCTCAGTTTTGTCACTGCTGAAAGAAGGATAACAGGGTCCCCTGCCTACCTGCTCGCTCCACGTCACTAGGAGAAATCATGCCAGATGGTGAGGTGGTCTCAGGATGCGGGCAGCTGCTCACTGGCGGACCCACGTCTTGCTTCCCTGGAGCCCGCTTCCTCTCCAGGATGGAGGCCCCTAAGCGGGCAGGAGGCTGCTCCCAGTCTGCTTCCTCACAGCCCCATCTGAGCTGCCGGTGATTGAGTCTTCAGTGCCACAGCCCCAGGGCACACATAGAGTCCAGCATATAAGAAGATAGATAAATATTATTTGATGAAAGGAGGGAAAGGGAGAGCATTAACTGGGGACTATAAAGTGCTAAACAGTGTCCTGGGGAGGGGAACACAGTACAGGGAACTGTGGAGCATGGAAGTCTAGAGCTGTCTGTAGAGATGGTCCAGTAACCCCCTCACTGTACACATAGTAGAATGACTTGTTTTTTGGTTTTTTTTAAATTTATTTATTTTTGGCTGCATTGGGTCTTCCTTGCTGTGTGCGTGCTTTCTCTAGTTGCAGTGAGTGGGGGCTACTCTTCGTTGCGATGGGTGGGCTTCTCATTGCGGTGGCTACTCTTGTTGCGGAGCACGGGCTCTAGGTGCACGGGCTTCAGTAGTTGTGGCTCGCGGGCTCTAGAGTGCAGGCTCAGTAGTTGTGGTGCATGGGCTTCATTGCTCCGTGGCATGTGGGATCTTCCCAGACCAGGGCTTGAACCTGTGTCCCCTGCATTGGCAGGTGGATTCTTAACCACTGAGCCACCAGGGAAGCCCTAGAATGACTTGTTGAAGGTCAAATGCTAGGAAGGGGCAGACTGAGGTCAAGTGACCTGGTCGCCAGGGCACACCACGCTACCTCCTAACGTGTGTGGAGATCTAGTGACAGTGTTGGATGTCAGAAAGTTCCTACTCTGAACAGCCCTCCAGCCAACAGTGACAAAACTGCCAGGCTGCTGTAATCAAATATGATCCTGGAAACCAAGGGCTTTTTCCCCAGCTGCACAAGAAGTAACCTGAGATCCAAGCTGCCCACCCATGGCATGTTCCCCACCCCTACTCTTCCTGCTCCCCTTTCTCACTGTAACTGGCTCTGCAGGGAGAGGCACCCAGGCCAGAAAGGAAGACCCATGAATGTACAAAAGATGGAGCACTGCCCATCTAACCCCAGTCCAACCCCCCTTTCTCCAATTCCTGGGCTCAAACCACAAGCCAGGACTCAGGGCTCCATCCCCCTCTGGGAGATGGGCAGGATCCAGCATGATGAGGCCAGAGAGCCTTCCTCTCTCCACCACAAAAAAATCATTTTCCCTTCTCTAAACTGTTAGTATCTTTGGTTCATGTTCTGAATTTTCCACGTACATCCTACCTGATATATCTATGAACATTTGATTCATACATGCTTATTCCTTTCCACGTAAATTAAATTTTCCTTAAGGGCATTGGCCAGGTTGCACTCGTCTGAGACCCCACATGAAAAGGACTCAGTAAATGTTATTTGTGATGTCTCTGAGCTTACTTGCAGTTTCCTCCTCCTTTCCAGAGTCCCCTTTCTTCCTGCTTCTTTCCTCCCCTTCTGTACTTCTTAGCAAGTTGGTGTTTCTGTGAAGAATGTAGTTTAAAACTGAGGAACTACCATTGTAAATCAACTATACTCCAACTTAAAAAAAAACTGAGGCGCTACCAACACAAGGCCTCACAGCCTGTGAGCTGGCTTAGCTGATCCCCAATATTGAAAACTTGTGCTAGAAAAGGGCCTCTGAAGTTAACTGCATCAAAGAGAGTGAAATACTTAGGAACAAACCTAACCACAGAGGTAAACGACTTGTACTTGGAAAACTATGACGAAAGAAACTGAAGACAACAAACAGATGAAAAGATATACTGTGATCAGGATTAGAAGAATTAACATTGTTAAAATGACCATACTGGGCTTCTCTGGTGGCGCCGTGGTTAAGAATCCGCCTGCCAATGCAGGGGACACGGGTTCGAGCCCTGGTCCAGGAAGATCACACATGCCATGGAGCAACTAAGCCCGTGTGCCACAACTACTGGGCCTGCGCTCTAGGGCCCGTGCTCCACAACAAAGAGTGGCCCCTGCTCGCCGCAACTAGAGAAAGACCACGTGCAGCAATGAAGACCCAATGCAGCCAAAAATTTTTTTTAATATTTAATTAAAAACAAACACCACACAGTGAGATATCACCTCACACCAGTCAGAATGGCTATTATTAAAAAGACAACAAACAACAAGTGTTGGTAAGGATGTGGAGAAAAGGGAATCCTAGTACACTGTTGGGGGTGTTAATTGGTGCACCCACTATGGAAAACAGTATGGAGGTTCCTCAAAAAATTAAAAATAGAACTGCCAGGGCTTCCCTGGTGGCGCAGTGGTTGAGAGTCCGCCTGCCGATGCAGGGGACGCGGGTTCGTGCCCCGGTCTGGGAGGATCCCACATGCCGCGGAGCGGCTGGGCCTGTGAGCCGTGGCCACTGAGCCTGCGCGTCCGGAGCCTGTGCTCCGCAACGGGAGAGGCCACAACAGTGAGAGGCCCGCGTATCACAAAAAAAAAAAAAAAAAAAAAATAGAACTGCCATATGATCCAGCAATTTCACTTCTTGGTATTTATCTGAAGATGACAAAAACACTTGAATTACTGATTTTAAATTAAAAGATATATGCACTCTAAGGTGCATTGCAGCATTATTTATAGTAGCCCAGATATGGAAGCAACCTAAGTATCCATCAATAGAGGAATGGATAAAGAAGATGTGGTGGGAATTCCCTGGCAGTCCAGTGGTTAGGACTCCACGCTTTCACTGCCAAGGGCCTGGGTTTGATCCCTGGTCAGGGAACTAAAATCCTACAAGCCATGCAGTACAGCTCCACACACACACAAAAAGAAGATATGGTATACATGTACATATGTGCATGCACTCACACGCATGCACACACACACACACACACACACACACACACACACCACTGGAATATTACTGAGCCATAAAAAAAGAGAAATCTTGCCATTTGTGACAACATGGATGGCTCTAGAGGGTATTATGCTAAGTGAAATATCAGACAGGGAGAGACAAACACTGCATGATCTCACTTATACGTGGAATCTAAAAAACAAAACAAAACCAGACTCACAGACACAGAGAACGATGGATGGTTACAAGAAGGGGAAGGGGGCCAGGGGACAGCTGAAATAGATGAAGGGGATTAAGAGGTACAAATCTCCAGTTATATAATAAATAAGTCATGAGTATGTAATATACAGCATAAGAAATATGGTCAATAATATTGTAATCGCTTTGTATGGGGACAGATGGTCACTAGACTTATTGTGGTGATCACTGCATAATGTAGACAAATATCAAAGCATTATGCAGTACACTGAGACTAACATAATATTGTATGTCAACTATGTTTCAATTTTTTAAAAAGAAAGAAAAGAAAAGCCTCTCTGAGCCCAAGTTTCCTGTTCCCTAATGATTCCCAGTCTCCTTTTGTGTATTCTGAAACAGTCTGCCCAAGTGTTCATTCTTTCTCCCTTGGATCTAGAGAAAGAATGAACATGCCTTCTGGGCCAGGTTCTAGGTTCTGGTGGCACAGAGAGGCTGACATTAATGACTGACCGGTGGTTCTTTTCGCTTCTTTTCACACATACACACATACATGCTGAAAGCCTTGGGCCAGGCCTTCAGCTCTGTTTCAGTGTGGTAGAAATTAGATAGAGAAGTAAAGTACATATGTATGTAGATATATAAACATATGTAATCTATAATCCTGAATTTGAATTGGAAATATCAGCAGAAACTCACCATGTATTTACAATAAAAAATTTTTTTCCTAGCTTTGTCCACTGAAAAGACCTAAAACCAATGATCAACCTAGTAACAAGTACCCCCAATGCCGATATTATGGTCTCCGTGGGAAAAAACCTTTTTCCACAAAAAGCAATCAGAGACCCTTAGAGAAAATAGCTCATTCCAGGTCTATGGCAAGAAATATACAAGATGAGCCCGGACATCTAGTCATGCCAGAAAGCAAAGAAGCTTTCAAAGACCATTTAGAAGTTTGTCAAAAGGACTCAAAGAAATCAACTTGAAGAGGCTCCCACTGGCCAAAGATGGGAACAATTTGAACATGAAGAGCAAATGCAAAGGACTGAAACATATCACATATGTTTAAACACATGAATACATAATGACATTAAAGGGAAAAACCTCTGTCATCACTAGGGGGTAACCAATTCATTATTTTGAAAACTGATAAATATAAGGAAGGAGTCCAGCATTTGTTAAGGAAATAAAAGAATATCAAAATTTTCCAATGCCTATGAAAAAATTGATCTAAGATATCAATGTTACTAACATCAAAAAAGGAAGAGAAGCAGACAATACATATTCCCTTCTATGGAGGTACACAAACCTATTAAGTATTCTTGCAAAAACAAAAAAACCAAATCTGATCTGGTCTCTGACTGTAATTACCAAAATAGAAGGGCAATTACAGAAAATAGAAGGGCAATAAAAACATGTGAAATATCACCACAGGGATTCAATCAGCAAAATCCAGATGATCTATAGGACAAACAATCTAGTTCCCTTAACAAGTGAACTGCAAGGAAAAAAGTTAAAATTGAGGAGGTACCTGTGGATTTACAAGAGATTTAAGAGACACATCAACCAACTGCAACATAAGGAACTTATTTAGGTTTCAGTTTGAACAAAAACTATACAAAAAAATTTATGAGACAGGGAAATGTGAACACTGACTGGATATTTGATTATACTAAGGAATTTTATTTTTTGGTCTGATAATAGCAAAGTGACTGTGTTTTTTTTTTTTAAATAAGTGCTTATCTTTTTGAAATACATCCTGAAATATTTAGGAATGTAATATGATACCTGAAATTTCTTCAAAATTATGTAGGAGTGTACAGAGGTATTAAGTTAAACATGTAAAGGCCTGTGTCCCTCTGATGGGACAATCAAATCTGAATCTAACCAAGTTGCTAGATCTTTTTTTTTTTTTTTGTGGTACGCGGGCCTCTCACTGTTGTGGCCTTTCCCATTGCGGAGCACAGGCTCCGGGCGCGCAGGCTCAGCGGCCAAGGCTCACGGGCCCAGCTGCTCCGCCGGACCGACCGGGGCACGAACCCGTGTCCCCTGCATCGGCAGGGGGACTCTCAACCACTGCGCCACCAGGGAAGCCCGCTGCTAGACCTTATTACCAGATTATGGGGGGAAAGGAGGGGAAGAAGGAACATTTTAAATAACACTGAGGATACAGTCAGCCAAACATAGAATGTGGACAATTTTGTGGGAAAAATGGCTGTTTCTTCACCGATGAATGGCATTTTTTTAAAAAAGAGGGAAACTGTTAGAGATTAAGAGAAACCTAAGAGGCATAACCACTGAATGCAAATTAATAGTTGTTTTTGTTCGATCTTGATTTGAACAAACCAACTGTAAAAAGACATTTTCAAGGCAGTTGGGGAAAAATGTACTTGGGCTGGGTAACTGATGGTAAGGAATTACTGTTTGTTGAATATATTCATCGTATTGTGATCAAGTTGTTTAAAAGTCCTATTTCTTAAAGATACATTCTGAAGTATTTTCAGGTGAAGTGAAATTGTATCTGCCATATGCTTTAAAAATACCCGGGGGGGGGGGGCGTGGAAGGGTGGGGGAGGGAAAACAGATGAAATAAAAATGGCAGAATGTCAATAAATGTTGAAGCATTATCACCAGGCTCATTTCTTGTGTATGTTTGAAAACTAATAGAAAGTTAAATAAAACATAGAACATTAAAAAAATAAAGCTAGTCCTTGCCTAGGGTGTTAACTATACTGACCATTTGAATTTAAGGGACAGGAAGGCCGGTCAAGTTTGGAGGGGTGAGGAAGTGGCAAGGCTGAGAAGACTGAAATTGACCTGAGCCTGGCAGGAAGGGTGAAGGAGGTGGGAACCCAGGCACAGTGGTGTCGAATCCTCACCCATACATGCCAGGGGCTTCCTATTGCTGTGGTTGATAATGGGTGCTTGCTCCATCTCCTTGGCCACCCCGCGAGCCATTTGAGAAGGAAAATGCCCCCACTCTCTATACTTCTTACTCTCCCGCCCGCTCCCTCACCCTCAAAGGGTCTCCCCAATTCTGGGGAAGCACAGCCACACCCAATCGCCAAAGGACAAAAGAGTGTTGGTCTATGGCTCCACCTGCTGGTGGAGCTGAGAACTGAAGCTGCCTAAGACGGTCCTGATGAGAAGGAAGCTGAGGATAATTTGACAGAGATTTGGTCTTTTCCGCTCAGAAAAGACACAAAGACCAATTAAACATATAAGAAGGCTTTAATTTCATCACCATAAACTCTGATTGCTCACATACAGTATAAAATATTTACTCCACTAAATAAATAAGACAAAACATTATTGCAAACGGCACTTAAAGCCCCTGGAGATAAGACCTCCTTAGCCCAGGCAGGGGGTGCTCCTGAGTTTCTGGTGCTAGATTCCCCAAGCACAGATATGCCCTGGGGGCTGAGACGGATAAAGGCTCAAGGAGCCACACTCTGTGCTTCTGGTCCCAAAACAGCCCCAAGGAGCGGGCTGTGGAGCCAGTGGGGAAAGGTGGGGTTGAGCAGCTCCTTCATCAGCCCAGTCCTAGAGGGAGCAGAGGGGAGCTGGGGGGGGGGGGATGGCAGAGCCAAGAGGGGAGGGGAGGCTACGGAGGCTGCTGAGACCTGAAGCCCCACCCTTGACCTTTCCCCAGCCCTCCCCGACTTGGGTAACAGGATTTGGGATATCAGTTGGGGTAAGCAGAGCTTCCAGGCTCAGGGTTAGGCAGTTCTGGGGCCAGACCAATCACTCCACGATAAGGAGATTCTGACAATTCTCAGCCCAATAACCAATCGTCTCAGGGGACCTAGTCATTAGGGATCTCATCCTACCCAACCCCTAAACACCTTGATTCCCCTTCTACTTAAATAAATAAGTTAAATATTTAAAAACCCGTGTCCCTGTGATGGCAACACAGGGGCCAACAAGCCAAGTCCTAATAAAAGGCAGGGGAGGGGTAACAGGAGAGAGGTGGCGCTGTGGGGCTAGGCAGCTTCCCTTCTCCCCTAGGGACCGCATCCCCCAGTAACTTTCATACTTTCAAATCCTGTAGAGGAGCGTCTCACATTAGAAACTCCCATGCAAGAGCGATACTGGGAGGACCTATGGGATAAGAGGCCTTGGTTGTAGGGGACCAGGTGGCTGAGTTTACTCAGGTCCCCAAATCCCTTCTCTGGGGATTTCTCAACCAGGACACTAGCTGTTAACCCTGAGCCTGGGTGATCCCCCCCACCACCCCCAGAGTCCTGCATTCCAGTGCACAGAGTTAATTAAATGCCCTGCCCTTCTCTCCTTGTGGAAGTCCAGACTGAAGCCTTCTGGAGAGCTTCCAGTCAGCCGGCCCTAAAGACTGAGGAGGGGTGAGAGGGAAGAAGCCCCAGTCCCCTGCTTGTGCTACACACCTCACTGCCACAGGGAGGCAGCAGAGAGCCACACCACTTTGGCAGCAATAGAAACTGGAAGGCCCCCAATAGAAACTGGAAGGCCCCCCAGCCCCCAGCCCTCCGGGGCCCACGGGGAGACTGCAACAGGCAGAGCTGGGACCCAGTGAGGCAGGTCCTCCCTCAGTGGGTTGGAAGTACTCTACACAGAGTATTTGGCCAAGTCGCTCTTGTCAAATACCACCCGTGTGACAAAGTAAATGGCAACCAGACCCAGACCTGCAGCCGACACCATATAGGCAGTGACAGACTGGCTGAGCTGAACAATGGAGCCCATAAACAGAGACGGGGCCACCTGAGACAGCAGGAAGGCACTGTCCAGGACGGCAAGGTCCAGGCAGATGCCTCGGCCCGGAACAACCCTGGCCTCCAGTGGCTCGCCCACCACTGCACGCATGGAGACATCGCAGGCAGAGGCCCCGCAGAGTGCAGGTGGAGGAGGGGGCAGGCCGCTGCCTCCAGCACCCGCGTGTCCACTGGGGAAGGGAGATCCGGCCTTAGGGCCCGGCGAGAAGCTGGTCATCAGGCTGTCCTCACTGGCACCACCTCCAGCATCTCCGCGGTATTTGGGCAGGAAAACCTGGGGGGAGGGGAACACACAAGGACAGGTATGTACCCAAGCATGGGATCCCCCAACTAAGAGAACAGGCCCTGGCCTTTATCCCAGGGGCTAGAAGAAACCAGGCACTAGGCCTTAATGAAAATCGGGCAGCAGGTCAGAAAACTGAGCAGACCCTGCTTGGTCTGGGTCTAGTGAGGATTCTCCTCACAAGGGGGGCAGGGGGGCAGGAGGGGACATCTGAAACCAGAAGTCTAGGTCTCCTCTAGCCTCTCCTAGAATCAGTAAGTGACAGACAAACTCAGTACTGCAGGTTAGGAAGAGAACAGAACCCCAAGGTAAAGGAAAGACACAGAAGAATGAAGACAGGTGGGCAAGAGACATGTCAGAGCAGAGGAACAAAGTCCGAAGGTGGGGCCCCAAGGCCCCAAAGCCCCACACAGATGCTCCTAATCCTCATCCTCCTGCCCCTACCACCTCCCCACTGGGACACCCTTGTCCACCTCCACAGAGAGACGCTCCCTTCCCACTGGCCCAGGCTATAGTTGCTGCCCTAATGTGAGGTCTGCGGCCCCAGCCTCGGGCAGGGAGGGTCCTCAGACTCAGCCTGGAGGAAGCGAGGAACAGAAAGAATCGCCCTCTTCCTGACTCCCGTGGTCCAGCTGTGCTGAGGCCGAAGCCTTCTCGTTCCTTCTCACTGTCTGCCTTGGATCAGTGTGACCTGCCCCTGCCCTGCCTGCAATGTCCCAGAGCCTCCCTCCTATCTAAGGACGAGGCCAGAACTCATCTGACCACTTTCCCCAGGCCCACTAGTGCCTAACACTGAGCTCTCAGGGTCAGCTGAGTTAGCACTGGGAGCCACGGCAGAGCTCAAGCCTGACACCAGGGAATCCCAAGGCTCACGGTGCAGCCAGAAGTGGACAAAGCAGACATAGATGGGGTGCGGGGCCAACCATGCCTGGGACCACCTCCTGCCTGCCACCCCACAAAAGATCAGTGCGGCTGGAGCTTGGAGAGGCCCCTGGGGACAGACGTGTTCTCAGCCCGAAGGGAAGACCAGTTCAGCACATTCCCTGGCACATGCCCAAGCCTGGCTTCCGGACACCAGCCCAAGCCCCCAACCAGGGCGGGAAAACGTGGAGGATGATGAAGGTTATCAATGAGCTGACAGGGGCCTCGGGGACAGGCTTCCCCCAACCCAAAGCCCCACCTCCACCCCCACCCCTGCAGCTACCTATTCAGTTAACCAGCCTCCCAGTTACCCTACCCATGTCCTACAAGGGGCAGACTGTGTCTTTCCTACAGTCTAGAAGCCCTACGAAGCCAGGCTGCATCTCTTTTTCCTCAGGACGCCCCAACTTCTTGCCCTCCGGGCAGAGCTCTGCACCCAGGGCTGTAGCTCAGTGAGGCCAGTGGAGACAACAAAGGTGACCACACAGCCTGGCCAGGAGGCTTCCCAGAGAAGGGGGCCCCTGGAGGGGCTGGTTAATGTGGGGCTGAGCAGGAAGGAGGCCCCCCAACTTACACAGTGCCCAGGCGAGCGGTGTCAGGCGCATCAGGCTCAGAGATCCGCCATGGGGGCGGGGGGAGGGGACGAGGCAAAGGAGGGAGGCAGGAAAAGAAAAGAGAAGAATTAAACAGAAAAGGAAGACAAACCGAAAGAGGGGGAGGGGCGGTAAGGAGCTTTCCCCATCTCCGAGACCAAAGCAAGGTTTGGGTCACTCACAAGGTCCCCCCCACCCCGCCCCCGCGAATAAGGAGAGGCGTGGCCCACACCAGACCTTTCCTACTCACTGGGTGCTGAAGCCGGGTGCCCCAGAGGTCATCTGATCCAGCCCCCTGCCTCTGCACAGAACAACTCAACCCTGACTGAGGGCTTCTGCTAGCCTGATTCTTCAGGATTTCCAGAGAAGGATTTCACATTTCCTGCAATCATCCACTTTAAGTGCTTTATAGTCCTGACACTAGGAAGTCATTCCCAGAATCTAATCTACACCCTCCTTCCGCAGCCCAAGTCTCTGGCCCTGGGGCTACAACAGGCTTCCTCTCCGATCAAAGAATTCCTTCTCCAGCTTCTCTTGCTAGACACCGGTTCTGGGCTAGTCAGCTGCCCCTCCACCCCACTCCACTCAGCGGCCAGGGCGAGTACCTGCTTCTCCCGGTGGTAGAGGGACGCTAGCGTGTACGGCAGGATCTGCAGGGCAGAGAAGGTGAACCCAGTGAGGGCAGCTGAAGCGGTCACCACCACCACGCTGCGGGACAGGCACGTGGCACCGGCGGCCACAGGGAAAGCCACCACGCTGGCCAGATAGACTGCCCGAGTGCCGAATCGCTGCACCAGCCGGTCCATGACCAGAGAGAAGAGCAGGGAGATGGCACACTGCAGGAACAGCCCGAGGCTGCCCATCCGGACCCCTGGAGTGGGGAGGGGGAAGAGGCCATCAGACAGGGCATGGGGAAAGAGGACCCAATACCATGGGGGGGCAGTGCTCAGAATTAGGAGCCACAGGCACCTGCTGCCCAAGACCTGCTATTTTCCGGACCTGCTCCCCAGCATCCTCTGCCCTACCCATAGCAACAGGAGTGTAGGTTCTTCCACTGACCTCAGGGAATGTGGCCAAAGCCACTGGCTAAGGGCAAAGGAAGATGTTCTAAGAGTTGGCTGTGCTCAGCTTGTCAGGAGGGGTAGAGGGAAAACAAAGACATTTCTGCTGGGGGCTCCAAGATAGAATTCCAGACACCCGAGCTGGAAGGGGCTGGCAAGGCGATTTGGAAAGTCAGTAGGGGAGCAGAGGGCACACTGAAGTTCGGGCCAGGCGAACCCGAGGCCCAGCTTCTGGACCTTAAATAAGCTCAGCCTCTTCCTCCATCAAGTTGGGGCAATGACTGATCAAACTCTCCGATCAGCCCAAGGCTCCGCTGAGATTGCAGCGAAGCCACTCTGCTCCTTGAGCAGCTGGACACACAGCCTGCACACGGGCCCATTTTCCTGACAGGGAAACGGGGCCCAGATGCACAGCTTCCAGCCCAGGCACAGGCCGTGGGCATCTCCCTGCGCCCGAACATCCACTGGAGGGCAGCTCCCACAACAGGGCCCCGGGCTGCCAAGGCCTTACCTTCATCATAGTGTCTCCGGGCCTCGGTGCCTGGCTCAGCCCTGGGCACACCCTGGTACAGCCTCTCGCCCACAAAGTCTGTGTAAAACAGCGTGAAGGTCATGAATGCCATCCAACTGCACAGCTCGGCCACGAAGAGTCGGCGTAGGGTGCGAGGCATGCGGCAACAGAGCTGGTGCAGCCGGCGAAAGAGGGTGCGTAGGTTCCAGAAAGCCAGGCGGGCGTGGCACGGGCAGCAGTGGGGTGGTACAGAGGGGACCGACAGCCCCTCCACTGGCTCGGCTGGGCCCAGCGCTGCCTCCTCAGCCACAAACAGTGTGGCTGCCACGCAAGTGAGGAAGATGAGAGTGAGGAGGCCAAAGAGGCACTCTTCCTGGGTGCCCAGGTAGGGGGCCAGGGCACTGGCATCCCAGTCGATGGCAGGCAGAAGGTAGCCCAGGCAGCCCCCCAGGCTGATCATGAAGGCGTAGACGGAGAACGCCTGGCGACAGTGGTCTGGGTCCCGGAAGAGGTCAGAGAGGAGGGCCTCCAGCGGAGTGAAGCACACCTGGCCGCAGAAGTCCAGCAGCCCCACGCCCAGGATCAGCAGTGCCAGCTCCAGGGGCCTGGTGTCCGGGCACAGCAGCCCCGCCAGCCGGCCGGCCCTCGGGATGAGGAAGAGGCTCAGCAGGACACCCAGGGACAGGGCCCAGATGAAGGGCCTCCGGCGACCATAGCGCCCACGCCAGTGGTCGCTGGCTGAGCCTAGGAGTGGGACCGAGACCAGACCCAGCACCGGACCGATGCCTGCAAGAAGGGCAAGTAGTATGAGCTGGAGGCTGGGGCCCAGAAGGGGCAGGGGGAAGGGTACCAACTGCCTCGAGAAGGATGGAAATGATGATGATATCACATGCAGGGCCAACTGTGTACTGGGGCTGTGCTGAGTACTTCACAGGACCCCAGTTTACTCCTCACAACTAGGATCACTAGTGCCCCAACTGACCAGTGATCGCCGTGCACAGGCACGGTTTCATCAGGCACTCTGACCCCAGAGCCTGTCATCCTGACAGAGCCCCCTCTTCCTGGGAGTCACATGCTGATGACATTTGCCCTCCGTGGCTTTTACAGAATTCGTCCGCAGTTAGGAGCCCAGCTCCTGCCCTAGCGGCAAGAAAGAGCCCTGGCGGTGGGGGCTGAGGGTGGTCCTGACCCTACTAATCAGCAGCTAAGCTAGCGGTCCAGCGGCCTAAGTCACCTAACCGCTTATTAGCTTCCATCATCTTCTCTGTGAAATGGGTAACCTCAAAGCGTTGTTGCAGGAATTAAATGAGACCACAGGTATGAATTACAAAGGGCAGTTTCTCCAGTGTCTCCTGTGGGCCATGCATGGCGTAGGGTCCAGGGATACAGAGGTCACCAGGGAACGTCCCTGTACCCTTTTCTTTCTCTCAGACCCCCTCAGCCCAGGGTCACCCCCTCCCCGGCCACGCTGACCCACCAGGCTCAGGGACAGCAGGCAGCCATCTCTGCCTCCAAGCAGCTCTCTGGGCAGAGGCCCTGTCGCCCTACTTCCCCAGGGGACATATATCTGGAGCAGGAGGGAAGGAGGATGTGGGGACTCACCCAGCACCATGGTCATGAACTTCTCCTCTACCCCCACTTCCAACAGCACGGGTGGCACGTAGGTGATACCTGCAGCCAGGCACACCTCCAGGCCGAAGGTGAGCAGATTGACCAGCAGGAGCTGGGCTTTCCGATGCCGCAGCAGGCGGCTCACCCACAGCCTCTGCACCATGATGGGCCAGGCGGGTAGGGCTCCGGCCTGTTCACACACTCCAGAACTGCTCCGTCTCAGCCTTGCTCCAGACGCCTAGGCCTCTCCTCCTTGCTGCCACTGACCGCGTAGGACTCAGCCAGAAACCCATTTCTGCAGGCCCTCCGTGCAGGTCTAGTTTCTCAGCCATGCTAACCGCCTGTCTGTGGTCGTGGGGTGCCTCGGTGGGGACATATCTCAACACTCAGATCCTAAAAGAAGAGCTGGGACAATCACACACACAGAGATTCCTGGGAATCTGATCTCCAGGATTTGCTCTGAATTCTGAATCTTGTTCACTCCCAGACTGATGGTGTGGCCCTGCCACCCAGTTGTCACCCGCTACTGGCCAATCAGGAAGTGCATGTTAATACTAGCCTAAGGTTGACATATTAATAAGGTAAATATGATTTTTAACCCTCAGTACACTCCAGAGCCAACTAGATGTCAGTAATTCTGTTTTGGAATATCTTTGCAATTGCCCTTGTTTCCTAGTGTTGAAGGAAAAAAAAAAAAAGAATCAAACCAGCTGAATTCCCAGTTCCCGAGGCACTGTTACCAAGGTGCCCCCTGGAGACCCTCTGCCAGGCCTGGTTTGTTCGCTTTTCTCTCTCTACTTCCCAAAGCTGGGCTGTTCAATTCCCCTTTGTTAAGAGTCACACTTCCTACTCCATACTACCTGGCCACAAGCCATGCTGCACCATAACTCCACCCCAAGGATAAGGACATGGAGGAAGACAAGAGAGGCTGTGGTTTGTCGGGTTGGGTTTTAACCTGTCACTGAAACCATTTAAAAAGCGCTCCCCTGGAAGAACCTAGGCCTGAAAACCTCTACCTTGAGTTTCTCTCTGTGCTCAACGTCCATGGGAGGACATATTCCCACATGCGCTGCTCAACTGTCAGGGGACAATGGCGCTGGTCCCAGGTTCCAGCCTCACAGGGGCATGAAACCGCACCACCTGGCAGCCACTGCGATGATGCCAGTGACTCCTGGGCAGGCTTCGTCTCTCCCCACCTGGCTCCACTCTCAGCAGAGACGTCCCCACAGCCCTCCTTGCTAGGCCTCCTGTGCACAGACATCGCAGCAGGGGAGTACCCACCCTGGGTCCTCCACCCACACGCAGTGGGCCTCCAGGTCTTGCTTCCTGACTGTGGCACCCACTTCAGTCTGCTGTTTACAAGTGACCACAAAAGAGGGGGAATCAAGTCAGCTATGCAGAGAAGGTATAGAGGGTGGGCCCTAGCCCCCCAACCCGTCATCCATCCCATGGCGACGTAGACAGGTGGACAGAGCTTCACGCCACTTGTGGCTAGAGTTCGGAGTGCCTTCCCTAGCCTCACCGACTCAACCCCATTGATACTGTTGAACAGCACTACTCCTGTGCAAGGTTTACTGCCAAGGGCCTGGGCCCACCCGAGAGCCTTCCTGGAGCACCCTCGGCCCTCATTCATGCCCTCTTCCAATCTGAGCATCTCATGACTTGGTGCTTCAACTTCTTTTATCGTTTCAAATGTCACTAAGCCCCGCAGGGACTTTTGTGTTACGAAGCATGTTGTAGGTGCTCTCTGAGCTGTGCCACAAAGAAAACAGAGGGCCATCAATCCTGCGTAAGATGTGTCCGTTCTGTAACTGCCTTCCAGGGCTTTGCGGCTTGTAGACCAAGGAAGGGACTTCAGACAAGGCTAGGCAGCCGCCTCCCCCAAGTTCCACTAAGACCCAGACCATCCACTTGGGAAGAGGCACAGACTCCTATGGGGGTGGCATGGGGAGAAAACACTGACCCACACGGTCCCAAAAGTGGGTTGGGGGGCCAGACAACAGCCTTAGCTGGGCGTCTGTGGGTTTGGCTCAAGTTCTCCCCACTTGCTACATTGCCATGGCACCCCCAGAAGGAAAGCAGGGGGCTGCAGAGACCAAACGGGTGGCGCTATCCGACCTGGAGGGAAGGGTTCTGGGTCAAAAGGCTTCCAGCCCATTCCACTCCCCACCCTCAGTCTGGGAGGGCCCTGGAGACTCACCTGCCCTGGTTTTTTAAGGGACCAGGTCCTCCCTGAGCAAACAGGCTTTATTAGACGCAGCCTCTCCCACAACATGCACCCAAGCCCTGGTTGCTCCCTGTGGTTTAAATAATTTGCAGCTCTCCAGCAACCATTAATCACCCCACCTGACTTACTCCCTCCCTTAATCCAGCTCCCCACTCCCAGGACCAAGCAGGCCCTCCACAGCCCACCAGGGAGAAAGGCAAAATCCTCCTACAGCCCAGCGCCTGCCCCACCCCACCCCACCCCCACCTCCCGCCCAGCTGCTTCCCCCTCCCAGCGCCTCTCTCCAACCCCCAGAGGTGCTTTACCCAGTGACCCGGGGCTGGGCCAGGTAAAGGAATTCCTTGAAAGGAGTAGGGTAGGAAGTGGGCGGGCTCCAGCCCTGCTCTGCACCCCTCTCCTCTTAGGTTGCTGAGCCCGCCCTCGCTCTTTTGGGCACTCTCGCCGCCAGACTTGAGTCTTCCCAGCCCAGAGGGGCCCGAAAAAAGTCCAAGCCCGTAAGAATACTCTCCTTCCAAAGCCCCCTCTTTCTCCTCCTTACGCCTTCCCCAGTGCCCCAGCCTCCCCCACTGCATCCCCTACTCCAGCCCTCAGGTGGAAGAAACTACAGAGGACTCCCACAGCACAACCTCAAGTCACCAGCGGCCCCTCCAGGGCCTTTGTCCCGGCGACACAAACAGAAAAGCCCAGGCCCCAGGGTCCCAGGTTCAGAGGGGAACAGGAAGCAGTCTGTCACACCCTCTCCAATCCACAGCCCCACGGCACACTTCTTCCCAAAGCTTGAAAGTGACAGATCCCCGTTGGGTCCCTCTGTTTCAGGAGCTCCCCCGGCTCCTCAGGAATACAGGTTGGGAAACAGGATCCAATCCTCCCCTCCAGCCTCAGAGATGCTTCTGACTCAGATCCTCCTGCCTCACTGCTCCTGGAGCGCCCTGTCCGGCAAACAGAAGATCAACCAGAAGAGCCAGCCCCAGAGTGCTCACCTGGTGGGGAGGGGGCGGGAAGAGGAGGGAAGTGGAGGTACATGAAAGGGGGAGTCTGGCCTAACCTTGTGAATAGCAGCCTTCTAAGGAGGACAAGTCCCTCTCAAGGTCCAAATATCTCCCCCCCTTTTCTGGGCCCCCTTTTAACGGGACAGCAAGAAAGCTGGAGAAAACCCGAGACTTCTGGGAACCTTTAGGGAGCTCTGCTCCAGGCCATCTTCCCTCACCCTTGGGGGAGCAGAGCTCAATCCCTGGGAGACTGAGAGCCGTGGGCACGTTCAGTGAACCTGCATTTTACCTCCCCAGCTCCTGATACCGGGAGACTTCGAGTGCACCCTCAGAGCAGGCTGTAGGCTCCACTGCCTCTCCAGCACCCAGCCTAGCATGAGAAGGGGCCTGGGAAACGCTTACCTACAGAATAAATGGCTGAAAGCAGCCTGGGAGTGGGAGGTGGAAGAGATAGGAAAGACCTAAGTGCCTACCCCCATCCCCCCACGCGCCAAGGAAATTCCAGCCCGACCCCCAGAGGGGGCAGCTCTCCTAAGGGTTCAAAGGTGGTGAGTGGATGGGACAGAGCCTCCCAGGCTGGCATGCCCCATCCCTGCCCACCCCCATACCTCAGGTTAGGCCCCAGCAGGGAGCACAGGGAAATGAAACTGAGCAACAGGAACAAACTTGGCCTGAATTTTCTCCAAAATTCAAGAGTGGAGGAGGCAGGAGGAAAGGCACCTCCTGGTAGCTCCTCTGGGAAGGGAGTGTCAGACGGATATATAAAGAGGCCTTTGAGGGCTTTCAAAGGGGCTCCTGCCACCCCTCGAGGCTGAGGTGGAGCTGGGGGAGCAGATTCCCTCCACTGCAGGACAGGGGTCACAGGGAGCCGGGCTGGGGGCAGCCCCGCAGCGGGCCAGTGTCAGGCAGCAATTCTATGGCCTCTTTATGCGGGCCAGTGTCCCCACAGCCGGCCAGGCACATCAAACGGCCGCACCCTGACCCCGCGAGCCGGCGACCCTGCGTCCTCCCTCCAGGCTCACAAAGACTGTGCTCTTTCTCACGCGGCCACTGGGAAGCCCCTCCCTGCAGAGACGGAAACTGGGGATGGGGCAGGCCAGCCACGAGGAATAATGACTCAGCTGCAGAAAGGGGTGGGGTCACTCCAGGCCAATCTCCCTAACACACACCCCAGCCCAGGCCATCTGGCCCAGGCCAGGACTGCAGGTGGGGAGAAGCCCACAGGTAGAGGACATGAGACTGCACGGGAGGGGGGACCTCTGTTCCTCCACACCGGGCTGGACCCCAGAATCTCATTGCAAGTTGCACTCTCCCAGATCCTCTAGGTTGGGGGCACAGAAGAAGTCCTAGGGGACCAGTGCCCTTGGCCCTACCTCGTAAAACTCAGCATACTGCACTCCCAAAATGAGCTCTGCCCTTACGGCAGGTCCACAGGAGCCTTGGGACACCCCAGAAAGAGCCTGCGCTGGCCAGACAGCAGACGGGAAATGAACATCCTTGTGAGGCAATGAGCTCTCCACCATGACAGACCCCCTCGTGAGGGATGCTGTGCTGTGGGAATTTCTGCCTGGGCAGCTAGGGAGAGGGGGACACAGGACTAGTCTAAGCACGGCTTCCACGCCTTCCAACACAAATTCAGTCTTTGATTCTCTGAGCTCAAACACGTACTTCCAAAGAAGCAAGGGTCTGCTCCCCGCAACCCTACCCTACCGAAGGCAACAGTGATTTGCACAGAGTCAAGACCCACAACCTCCAAGTGCTCCCACAGACACCTGAGAACCCCACTCAGAGTGCAGCCTTTCCACCTCGAGAGAACTGTAAGACAGAAGAACAGGGGCTGGAGCATCAGCAGAGAGAAGACCCCACCCCCATCCAGACTTGCTCCCTAGCTCCTGCCTCTCCAGGGCCCAGAGGCCAGGGATTTAGAGTCCGCCCTGCTGCGCTGCCTTTTCTTCACTCGGACTGGAAGCCTTCTGCTTAGCAGCTTGTCAGAGAGAGTGAGGGGCCTGCAGGCCGGGACACAAAGGGGGATTAGGGAGAAACCTCTCGGCCTGCAGAGTAATCCATCAAACTCCCTCCCGGCTGCCAGCACCGGCCCCTTCCCGCTCAATTCCCCTTCCAGCTGCTGCGGGCCCCCACCCCCTCCAGCTCCTGAGCCCTGCCACATTGGGCAGCAAAGAGAATCCCAGTCCCTGGGGGCGCAGAGGGGGCACACTGCAGACACTGGGAAAAGGGCAACGGCTCCCTCCCCCTCGCTCACCCCCAATGTATGAAAACCCAACAGGTGGCAGTGGCTTGGAGGAAAGTTGCTTTTGTTGCCCCGTCTGAGAGCCCCAGCCCAGCTTCTGAAAGGAAACAAATGCCGGAGGAGGTTGGGGGAAGGGGAGGGGAAAGGACAGCGGGCAGTCCCTGGAGCCTGCTCTGATCTCCCCTCCCCTCTCCAATCCAGCGACAGGAATTCTGGGGCTGGCCTGACCCTCACCTTGGCTAGCCTAGGCGAAGCACCCCTCCCAGAATCACGGGGCAACCCCATGCGGATGGTCAAAACTGACACACTTCTGACTCCAGGCACCTGTGCCTCCCAAGCAGACTTCCTTTCTGTGAACAGCTACGACCCAAGGTCACTCGGGGTCACCTTGACCAAGTGCCCTCCAAACCAAGACAATCAGTATTCTTTAACCTGGAGCTCTCTTCCACCCCAGGTGTCACAGGCCTCTGAGCCGACATCCCCGAACCCAGGGCATTCTATAGGGTGACAGAAGTCTGGCATGGGTTTGCATTCGATCTCCATATGTCACTGTAACTACGTGACCTTGTTAACTGACCTCTCTAAGCCTCAGTTTCCTCATCTGCAATTACCAACAGCAGCTAACACTGAGGTTTACTGCATGCTAGGCACTCTTCCAAGCGTTTTAATCTTCCAACCGCCTGATGAGGCGGGTACAATGAGTATACCCATTTGACAGGCGAGGAAACTTAGATTAATACCACCAACTTCATAGTCGTGTAGTGTGTTTGGAGAAAGTATGTGGAAGTTCCTGGCAGCCACTTCTTCAGTTGTCTGGGCTTCCTCAGCAGAGAAACTTGGGAGGGGGTTTCTCATTCCCAACAAGAGCAGCAGAGGTCGGAGGGGGACCAACACTGCTTCTCTTCTCAGCTTCCATCCCCCTCACCCACGTGCCTCCCACCGGGGCACTAGAGCCTCTTTCGGCCCCCAAAGGCAAGAGGAATGCCAAGAATGTAAATGCCTCCCCAGGTGCTGGCCCCCGGCAGGTGAGCAGAGGTCACACTCGACAGACCTGCCTGGTGCTAGAGGCTGCAAAAGGAAAGGGAGGGTGGGATAAACAACCCCAGTTAGGAGACAGGGTGGTTCCCAGCCACGGGGAAAATAATCACAGCGGCTGACGCCTGCTAACCATCCAGAAGGTGTCTGCATGTACCTGCCAAACCTTCTCTAATTCATACCATTTGTACAATCCTACAAATTATTTAATATTCCTATTTCACAAGGATGAAAATGGAGTCTCAGAAATTCATTAACACACCCAAAGTTGCACAGGTAAAAAGGGCTGAATGGAAAATTCAAACCATTCGAAAATTCTAGAAGGTGCACTGAACTAGGAGCCTGGACAGTGTAGTCCAGTTTCAGCAACTCTTATAACTGTGTAGCCTAGAATAAGCCACTCTACCTCTCTGGGACTCAGTTCCCGCACCCGTAAAATGAGAGCTAGTCTAGATGCTGTCTAAGGTTCTTTAAAACTGTGCAGCTTTGTGATCTCACACCCGCGGCCCCTGCCCCAGGCAGAGTGCTCACCAGGGACAGGTGCCCACTGAGTGCCCACTGACAAGGCCACATGGCACTGGTGGGGAGGGGGGCGTTATAGCCTTCCACCAATGAGAGCCAAGGAGAACCAGGTAGAGAAGGGCTCCCCAGCTGCACTTACCCCATCCTTACCCCTGCCTACACGTTGCTCCAATACAACAGAACGCCAAGGGTCAGCGGTCACCTGAAACTGATCCGAGTAACCAAGACATCTGGGGGCAGAATCGCCCTCTTCCCTACTCCCTCCCAGAGCTGGACTCTGTTCCTGGCAGAAATCAGTAACTAAATTCCTTCTCTACTTGGGCCACAATAAACACTCTCCTACAAGGTGGGGGTAGCGGTACCAAGAAATCCCTTGGCCTAGGGTGGGGGCAGAGGAACGCAGGAGAATGGGGAGGTTGGCACGTGCAGGCCACTGGGAAGTTCCCTCCCCTTGCTCCCTACAGCCCCTGCAAAGTGAAACCTGAACAGCCTCCCTCCTAGTGAACTTGAACTTTGCCAGTCAGCCAAACCAGGCAGCTCTCCCCAGCCATGCACATCCTTGTCCCCTCCCTGCTGCCTGGCCTCTCTTAGAAGGTGATGGATACAGGAAGGAGGCCAGGCTCTCTCAGCGCTGCTATCCTAAGGTCTGTGACCAGCCCCATTTATCATCAGAGGGCTCTGGGCCGGACTCAGTCCTAGGGATGTGTTCTCCAAAACAGTCCACTCAGTGGTGAGAAGGGCGTGAGGGGCCTCCAAAAAAGATGTGGTTTTTTTGTTGTTGTTAAAGAGCCCTACTTTGCCCACCCTTGAAGAGAGTGTACCTCAGTGCATCACAACCTCACCTTCCCCAGAGAAATGTCAAAGAGACTAAAGCCTACCCACCCACCACTACTGAGCTCCGGGCGTGTGCAAGCCCGCTGTGAAGGCACTGGGGATTTTGAAACAACTGACTTCAGCCCCTTCAGAAGAAGGGCCAAGGTGCAGCCAGAGCACAATGAGGTGGTGCAGGGGCTGAGACCCAAGTCCTTACAGTGGGACATATTCGGTACCTCCAGAGCTTCCTAGGGGAGGCTGAGCAGTGAGAGACCAGTAGGTAGGAACTATGCAAAGGGTAGATGTCTGCAAAACACAGCTGCTGGAGCCTGGGATTTCTATATGCACCCACCTCTCCTTTTAGCCCCTCCCCAGTCAGGGGTGGTGGAAAGAATACCAGACCCCAAATCATGAGACATAGGCCGAAGACGGGGCTATTCATCAGCACTGGGCCTATTTTTGCTTTCAAAGTAGTCATCAGTTCCAGTTACCTCCCCTGGACCTCCTCTCCCTTTCACCTGAACCCTGTCCAGCTCAAGTCCTCCGCCTCCGCCAGGGCTGCCCGGACCTCGAGCTGTCAAGGAGCCCTTTCTCCCAAACCTTGACTAGTCTTCAACCTCCTTCTTGCTGGCTCATCCCAGCTTCCCACAGACAGTGATCTCCAGAATTAACAAAGAAGGGGAAAGGGACAAACATGTACTGAGCACCTGGCCTATGCAGGCTCCTTGCTAAATATGGCGATCTCATTTAATCCTCACCATAACTTTGCAAGGTGAATATTATCATCTACATTTTACAGACACAG
Source organism: Kogia breviceps (assembly GCF_026419965.1). NCBI lineage: Eukaryota > Metazoa > Chordata > Mammalia > Artiodactyla > Physeteridae > Kogia > Kogia breviceps. Next base: position 65,242,064 of record NC_081310.1, on the reverse strand, counting down.
AAACCAAGGCCAACAGGTGAGGTAGGCCTGTCTCCAACATCAGAAGCAAGAAGCCCCACAAGTCGTTCAGGGTCAGTGACAAAACTGTGGACTTCTTCCCACGGAGGAGGAAACACAGACCACGTAGCAGAAAAAGGGATTAAACAGGAAGTTCTGGCCAGACATCAGGACCATCCCGTGATGGCTCTGTCACCAGCCCCTGCCCCCAAGCAGGGACACTTAATACACTGGACAAAGCTCCACACTCCAGCTCTATTGCTGGGAGTCAAGTGGCATCAGCGTTCAAGACACTGGGCCTGGTACCAACTGGTCCAGCCTCCACCCTTGCTATCCAACAAACAGGGCCACTGACTGTTCACAGAAAGCCAGGCTGGGTTTTTCTTCTTGACACCAGAACACAGTGCAAAGGATCCCAAGGGTTGGTGGCGGCGGGGAGGACAGAGCAGAACACTCCCTCCCTCTCACACAATTTCTCCGAAAATCAGAACAAATAACCTTTTCTGCATAGAAGGCACTTAACCTTTCAGGATATATATTCACCTCCATCACTTCATGGCACTTTCTTCCATCTTGAGGGAACAGGCATGGCAGGGGTTTCTGGACTGATTAAAAAACAAACCACACATAGTATTGACAGGGGAGAGATCAAGACATCAAGTCCTGGTGTGTTCTTTGCACTAGACCACAAGTTCAACTGCAAATGTGTCATTCACAGCTTATGTATCGTTGTATATGGTATAATTCCCTTGCTAAGAAACTTTGGTTCCTGAGTGTAAACCACAATGATTGCCTCCTTTGTTACCAAATAACAGCAGCTGACATTTATCAAACTCTTTTTACTTGCAGCTGCTGGGCTCAGAGCTTTTATCAGCTCGTTTAATCCTCACAATACTGTGAGATAGGTACTGTTATCCTCATTTTACAGAGGAGGAAGTTGAAGCACAGAGAGGTGAAGTAACTTGTGCAAGAGGAAATGGGATTCAAACCCAGGCATCTGAGTGCTAGAGCCCAGTCTCAACGAGTCACACCTACTCCCCGAAGTCCAGGAGGCCTTGGTCCCAACGAAACAAAGGTCTACAGGAAAACCCAAGAACAGATGCCCAGGCTGGGCGCTGCTGTCCACTGGGTCACAGGTGTAGATATAGTAGATATAGTTAATACCAGCTAACATTTACTGAGCACTTGTTACCTATCAGGCACACAGTCCAGTGCTCTATATGTATGGTTTAATAAAGCTATAGTTATTTTTTTACATTTTAGATATATATAATTACATATATTTGTTCTATTTATTATTTAATAAATAACAAAGCTACAGAGTAGATATTATCATTATTACTATCATCCCCATTTTGCAGCCAGGGATACTGAGACTTAAAAGAGGTTAAGTAACTTACCCTTCGTCCCACAGCGAGTTTGGAGCAGCCAGGATATAAACACCTGACAGTCTGGGTTGTTATCCATAATGCTGTGTTATCAGGCTCCAACGGTCCAAATGATAGACCTTAATTTCACTTTTGGAGTCCTGATATGATCCCTGTCTCTCTGCCTTTAATCTCCAGAGCCCTACCCAGGCTGAGAAAGGGGAATCCATGCCATCCTTCCACCACCCAGTGGCCTGGAGGTACCTCAGTGGGCCACCAAGGATCACTGTCCAGCTCCTCATCCTCCTCCTTCAGGACACCTCAGAGCCAGGAGGAACAGGCGAGTTCACTATACACTCCATGAGTGCAAAGGAAAACTCCCCCCACCCCGCCCCAATCACATCTCCACTAAGGTGGGGCCTGAATGTCCACAGCTGTACATTCACCCACAACTGTATTTGTACCTTCGGATTCATTTTGCTCACTCGAGCTCCATTTTTTTCTGAGCACTTTTAGAACAACAGAGTCCCGGCTCCAGACAAGCTTGTGGAGAGGAGATAAGGGAGGAATGAGAGGATGAGACCCATCCAACAAAAAGGACTGTGACCTCAAATAACTTTGCAATCACACCCGAGAAGCTGCTCTATAGGGAAGCCTGAGGAAATCATCAGCCTACACTTCCTGGCTCTGCCCTCCTCACCCCCATATGCCATCCTGTTCCCCAGGCCTTGGGCAGGTGAGTCCAACACCAAGGCTGTCCCGCTCTGAAGTGCTAAGTGCATCATGAAAGGCAGCCAGAAGCCCCCAGGACCTCACCCCAACCCCTGAGCAATGCTTTCAGGAGCCCAGCAAGGGTCACTCTAGGCCCTGGTCCACTGGCTGTGCCCGGCTGCAGACTCCAGGGCAGCAAGACTGCAGCTGGGCTATTCTTAGTCTCTGCTCCACTGGGATGGGTCCGTGTAACAGCTGAAGGGCAAGTCCTCAGCAGGTACCCACCATGCCAAACTCCTCCCTACCCTCAACTCTGACCCCTTGGGGAAAAAAGAAAGGGGAAGGTGTGGCCCTGGGGAGGGGGAGGAAAGCTGAGCAGGTCAAGAGTGTCTGTCAGGAAAAGGAAACTGATTCAGAGGTCAAGGGCAAGATCAACTGACAGGGCTGCAGCGCCTGGGGAGAACAGGAGACTATAGGAAGGATTGACCCTCACTCAGGAGCAACCCTGCGGGTCCCTGGGGCCTTCTCCAGCAGGCCTGCCATGCCTAAGCCCAGAACCCTGAGAAGCTGTAGTGGATGCCCAGACATCACCTCATCACACCTGTTTGCTGATCTCAGAATTCTCACCATCCCCACCTGAACCCGGGAGGCAAGGATAAAGACGCCCTCTCTTCTTCCTCCTCCCATGAGGGATAACCGAGGCGCAGGACGGGGCACACACTCCAGCCCAACTCTCTGCCCAGAGCCAAGCCCCAAGACTAACGTCCGAAAGGGCTCAGCCACCTTTCCCTCCTTAATAACCCATCACTCCTCCCCAAGCAAGTTGGCCCGCGCCCGAGCACCCCGCGTCGTGCCGACCGCCGACCCCTTTCCCGGCTCCCAGGTCCCGGACTGTGCGCGCCACGGTGACTCATCCTGCCCCTTTCCGGTGAAGCCGAGACAAGGGAAGAAAATAAATGCAACTTTCCAAAGAAAACTCTGACGCGGGAGGCGGCAACAGGAGCGAGCGGCCGGTGTACCCGCCGTCTGCCCGGCCCGGGGCTCCAGGGAGGCGCCTCTCCCCGCCCATCCCGCCGCCCAGCCCGGGACGCGGGGGACCCTGCGCCTCCAGCCCGGCCCGCCTCCGCGGAGACCCGAGCACCCCGCAGCCGGCCCGGTGCAGGAAGAGGGGGCGCGCCCGGGCGCCTGCAGCCCCGTCAGCTCCCCTGGGACTCACGGGGCTGGGCGCGTGGGTCCGGGATAGCCACGGCGCGGCCCCCTCCCGCGGGGCGCAAAACACGCGACACCACGGAGCTCGGCCGCGCAGCGCCCCTCCCCTTCCCGCGCCGGGACCCCCTCCCCGCGGAGAAGGGCGGGCGCGCCCCTACCTGGCCGAGGCGCGCGGCTGTCACCCGAGGCCCGCGCGTGCGAGCTCGTCCCCCCCCCCGCCTCCCCCCACGCGCGCCAGCAGGCGGCTTTTAAATCTCCAGGTTACTCCGCGGGGGGAGAGAGCATGCGCGCTGGGGCGGCCAGGAGGGGGCGGGGCGAGGCGGGACGAAGGTCGGGGGTGCTGGGAGCGGGTATGGAGGGGTGGGGCTGGTACCCAAGGGAAGAAAGCGGGAGGTTTCGAAGCTGTCTTTGTAGCCGGGACCGCGACGGGCAGCCTCCGCGTGGCTCCCAGACTGCCTTATCATTACCTAGCACAGTGCGCCGCCCCCTCGCCACCAGAACATTTAGGTGAAAGCTGCCCGGCTCCGCGGGTCGCCTCCCCTCCCCTGATACAGTCTGCGACCATTACCCCCACGCGCTATTCCGGCCATCGCCCTGTCCCCGGCCCGAGCAGCACCCCACCCATCCAGGACCAGCCTTGAAAGGAGATGTCACACTCTCCCGGAGTTACTCTTCCTACTGTTTGCTGTTCTCTGAGGCATAAAGAGCTTCCTGATAGCTAACTCAGTCCTTCTTCCTGAAGTTAAAAGCCAAATTTCAATTTTTTTTCTCCTTAAGGGTGTGTATGGGGAAAGGAGGTGATACTGACAGTAAAAAGTTTCCTTTGTCAGCTGTTGAGCAAGGTCCCAAAAGATACCTGTTTCCAGAATGCCTTGACAAGAGTGAACAGTGCAGGTGGGAGATAACTGGGGGCCCAGGCTGGCCTTGGGGTGGCAGGCCCAGTTGTGTCTTTCTTCCTCCATGGAGTTTTACTAGAGTGGAGAGAATGCCAATTTGTGTGCATTGTTGACTTGAACGCTACAAAAATCAGAGGAAGATGGCTTTGAAGGGGAGGACCTCGTTGACTGTAGCCATGGACTGGGCGCTGGGGCACTGAGCTCCAGTGCTGGCCCTGCCACCAACCGACTGTGATTTGGGCAAGCCCCTTCCATATTCTGAACCTTGGTAAGAAGGAGTTGGCCAGAGGGTCTCTAAGGGCACCTCCAACTGGAGGCAGAGAAGAATGGGAAATCTAGAAAGGAGGGGGGAACAATGGAGCCCTGGTGGCCTTGGGGAAGAGAGAGTGGGTGCAGGAGAGAGCAGAGGGAGAAAAACCAAGCAAGAATCTACCTTCTGGGTCACTGAATAGGTTTAACTTGAAAGCGGTCTCAGCATTGCGTCTCTGGGCACACTCACCCCCCACCTCCCAGCAGGTGACCCTCCAGTGCCCCAGTGGCTTTCCAAAGCCTTTGGCACACCCATTTGTGGCCAGCAGAGAGACTTGGGTGGAGTCCCGGGTCCCTGAGCTGGTGTCTCCTTTGCCCCAGAAAAGGGGGCAGGAGTCAGAGGGAATTCAGGTCAGCTGGAAAATTACTGAGCCAGGAGAGAGTGGATGGTGGTATTTTCCAGGCTTGGGGAAGGAGCCCTGGGGGAGCAGGAGGGAGTTGTCCCACCTCAGAGGAATAGGAACCCTCCCTCCCACGCGAGGAAAGGGGAGGAGGGCTTATGAGAGTGAGCAGACAGCCTACTGTGAGATACTGGACTCCACCCAGCGGGTCTGGCCACCTGAATAAGTGCCAGGGCTCAGCCACCTTTCCCTCCTTAATAACTCCTCACTCCTCCCCAAGCAAGTTGGCCTGTGGCCACCGACCCCTTTCCTGGCTCACCCCTCCCTAAAGCAGGTGACCCTTCTTTACCAATCCAGTTGGATGTACTCTCCAGGCCCCACCCAGCACAGGGTGCTGTAGGGGCTTCTGCTGGGAAGATGCTCCCTCCTCTTTTCTGCTGGTGTAACCTCATGTAATAATAGTTAACTTTTACTGATTGTGCCAGGCACTGTTCTAAATGCATTTCGTGTATTAACTCATTCAATCCTTGTGACAACTCAGGAGATGGGTACCATTTTCAGATAAAGAAACTGAAGCAATCCCTCAGTCCAGTTACTACTACCTACCACCACTACTGCTACTACTAATACAGACACAGACACACAGACACACAGACACACACACACACACACACACACATACACACACTCTCTCACACACAGAGTCTCTGGGCCCCAGAAACAAGGCAGAGGCAGCAATCCCTCATCTATCCTGACCAGTGACTTCCAAGCCTTAATGAAACTCCTAACACCCAAACTACTCCCCACAATGCTGGGTCGTTCTGGATTAGGAACAGCTTCTCTGGGTTTCAGTTCCCCACTAAGTCAGCTGTAGGAAAACTACCATGTCCCTTTCCCTTCATCCCTGCTCCCTCCCCCACCACACAGGAGCACTCACACACACCCTGCTCCCTAGCCACTTCCCATTTATAGGAAATGGGGGATGACGTGAGGAGCAAGGCCATCCTTGGGGAACTGCTAATAGTCTGGCTGGATATTGGAGAAACCAAAGATGCTGGCAAAAGTGCATTAGCAGCTTCTGCTCCAACCGCCACCCATAGCCCCTCCCTATCATCCTTGGGCTCAGAGCGAGCATCTTCCTCTTTCTGCCGAGATAAGATACCCATCTGGGGCTGGGTAGCCTGGAAAAAGCCTGAGAAGCCATGAAGAATCTGGAGTTCCCTTGATGTTTCCTCCTCCTCTTGCTATCTCTACCACCCAAAGGTGGTGGTCTTCTTTGAGAGGGTTCTTTGCTTCTTCCCCTGCCTGTCTCAGGATGAGGGGTCAACAGTCTCTTTAGGCATAAAGGCCATCAACGGGCCCAAATCCTCACCGTGGACTTAGAAGGGGGAAGGATGGGTCCCTTGGACACAGGAATTCCATTTCTGGGATTTCTCTTATGGCAAAATAACCAGAGAGACGTATATCAGAAGTATGTACAAGATGTTCACCTCATCATTCTATTTTTAAAAAAATAAATTTATTTATTTACTTATTTTTGGCTGCACTGGGTCTTCATTGCTGCATGCGGGCTTTCTCTAGTTGCAGCAAGCGGGGGCCACCCCTCTATTGTGGTGTGCGGGCTTCTCATTGAGGTGGCTTCTCTTGTTGCAGAGCACAGGCTCTAGGCGTGTGGGCTTCAGTAGTTGTGGCACATGGGCTCGGTAGTTGTGGCTTGCAAGCTCTAGAGCGCAGGCTCAGTAGTTGTGGTGCAAGGGCCTAGTTGCTCTGCAGCATGTGGGATCTTCCCGGACCATGGCTCAAACCCATGTCCCCTGCTTTGGCAGGTGGATTCTTAACCACTGTGCCACCAGGGAAGCCCTCATCATTATTTATAATAGTGAAAAATTAGAAACAATTTAAATGTGGAATAATAAGCCATTGGCTAAGCAAATTACGGCAAATCCATGTAATGGAACATTATGCTGCCATTAAAAATGGTAATGACCATAGAGAATGGACTTGAGGACACAGGGAGGGGGAAGGGTAAGCTGGGATAAAGTGAGAGAGTGGCATGGACATATATACACTCCCAAATGTAAAATAGATAGCTAGTGGGAAGCAGCCACATAGCACAGGGAGATCAGCTAGGTGCTTTGTGACCACCTAGAGAGTTGGGATAGGGAGGATGGGAGGGAGACACAAGAGGGAGGAGATTTGGGGATATATGTATATGTATAGCTGATTCACTTTGTTATAAAGCAGAAACTAACACACCATTGTAAAGCAATTATACTCCAATAAAGATGTTAAAAAAATGGTAATGACATAGAAGAATTTTAACTAAATGGGGAAATGCTTATGATATATTACCAACAAAAATAGCTGGGTACAAAATAGTGCACATAATGGGATATACACTTTTTAAAAAATTAGTTATATACTAATGCAATGTGATATCCTGGATTGGATCTTGGGACAGAAAAGGGACATAAGTGGAAAAACTGGTGGAATCCGAATAAAATCTGCAGTTTAGTGAATTATACTCTACCGGTATTAATTCTCAGTTTTGATTATTGTACTATGATGTTAACACCAGGGCAAACTTGTTGAAGGGTATATGGGAACTCTATTGTCTTTGCAACTTTTCTGTAAATCTAAAATTATTACAAACTAAAAAGTTTTAAAATTAGGTGTATACCTATAGAAAAGAAATGATTTTAAAAAGACATAACCGGGCTTCCCTGGTGGCGCAGTGGTTGAGAGTCCGCCCGCCAGTGCAGGGGATAATGGGTTCGAGTCCCTAGTCTGGGAGGATCCCACATGCCGTGGAGCAGCTGGGCCTGTGAGCCACGGCTGCTGAGCCTGCTCTCTAGAGCCTGCGTGCCACAGCTACTGAAGCCTGTATGCCTGGAGCCCGTGCTTTGCAACAAGAGGGGCCACCGCCATGAAAGACCCACGCACCACAGCGAAGGGTGGCCCCTGCTCGCTGCAACCGGAGAAGGCCGGTGCGCAGCGGTGTAGACCCAATGCAGCCAAAAATAAATAAATAAATGTATTAAAAAAAAAAAAAAATAACCAAAAGTTGAATACTGGTTTTCAATGAACAGGACGGTTGATTTCGAGGGGAGGGGGCACTAGGGAAATTTTTCTGTATCTCCAAATCTATGTGGATCATAAATTGCTTTTGTAAACAGAAAAAAAGAATCAATAAATATTATTTTTTAAAGGAAAAAATAAATAAAACGAAGGAGGAAGAAAGAGGAATGAGAAATCACCCCTGGGCTGCTCCCCAGTGTGGACTCTCGCACCTCATTTCTGTTCAGAGGTTTAGGGGTTGGGGAGATCAGGGACCGGAGAAGGAAAACCACCCCCAGGGCCTCCTTAACTGAGAGGTTTAGAACGGATTGGGTGAAGAAATAAGATGAAGCAGTTTGAGAAGGTTGGAGGGGGGGTCTACCCCCGGAAATATGGTGGACCATGTTTCCACCATCACCAGCACTCCGTGGGCACAGAGAGGAGGATATTGAAACCACTGAAAGAACTGGACAGCTGCATCTTCCCTCTCAAACCTCAGGCTTGGGGATGACCATGGCCTCTAGGTCCTGAGGTCACCCGTGCTCCCCCCTGACTATCATTGCTAGAAGGCGGAGCCTCAAAATTTCTGGCGAATGAGGTCCCCCACCTCGCAGCTGGGGACAGTCCAATCTGAGTGGTACCCCACGCAGGGAAGTTTTTAAAACAACAACAAACACCTTCAAGGGTACTTTCTTCAGGAAACTTCCCTCTGACCGTGAAAAAACAGAAATTCGTTTACGAAGAGAACTTTCCTCTGGATTTAAACCTCCTTTTGAGTCCTCCCCGAGCCCCACCCAGGCCCATGGGGAACGGGGAGAGACACCAAAATTGCCTCCAAAGCAGAGAAATCCAGCTGAGTGGGGAACAGAGGGAGAGAAATGCTGAGCCCGTTCTTCCAGGGAAAGGTGTTGGCTTTTCTGCAGATGCAACAGCAAAGTCACCCTCAAAAGGGAATGGCTTCAGAGGGCCAGCCTAGACCAGGGAGAGAGTCACGGGGAGTCCGATCACAGGTGAGTTCACAAAGGGGCAGGACCCAAGCCGCTTTCAACAGATTAAGCGTGGCGGGGACATTTGCAGGGCTCTCAGGCACCAGGTAAGGCGTGAGCCTGGATGAACACAATAGTCCTTTCCAGCTCTAAGAACCAATGAAACCCATCCCACTTTCCTCTCAACTGAGTCCTTTAGCCTCTTAGATTTTCTCAGGGCATCAGCAGAAAGCCTAGAGCTGGAGCCGCGACGGCTTAGTTTTAGAAACCTAAGTAACAGGAAGAATTGGAACTGGGGGTGGAACGCTTCATGGGACTTGCTCAGGGCAGTGAGGCAGAGGCAAAAAGGTAATGCTGTCTCCTTCCCCTTAAGGGTTCAGGAGTGAAGCAGACAACTTCCCTATAAGTCTCTAGTGGGAAAGACACTTAGTTAACTGGGCTGGGTTCTAAAATGCCTGGAGCAAGGAGGTGATTATGTCACTGTGAATACCCGGGATTCTACTCGGGAGCTCAGACCGCCTGAGAGGCTAACTACCGGGCTGGGTTTGGTTGGAGAATGGGGAGGGACAGCCAGATGTGACAGAGCTCTGCCTGCTCCACACCCCCACGGAGATGTTGCACCAGCTAGTCCCTGAGAAGCTCTACGCTCCAGTGGAACAAATGTGGGCTCTGGAATCAGACAGATCCAGTGCTATTTACTACGCATCCAGGCATTCATTTCTCTTTCAACAAACATTTGTTAAATAACAATTACGAATCAGGCTCAGTGCTAAGGTATAGTAACTTTATGCCTGCGAGTAAGTCATTTAATCTCAGAGGCTTAATTTTTATGCAGGAAGCTTGTTGGGAAGAATGCAAGGCTACTGCATAAATAATGTATTTAGAGGAGAATCTCAACCCATGTTTGTACATTCTGTCTTATGTACAGAATCCTAAATGCGATTTAGGAGATGGGAAGAACATAGGTAACTCGTGGAGGTTACAGTCTTCTCTGGGAACTAGAAACTGGTGCGACGCATCAGCAAGTGCAAAAATGTCAAGGCCATAAACCAGTTCCAGAGGTCAAACACGATCGGAGTTCATTTATCCCATGTATCCCTGGGATAAATCCAGGGAAGCAGGGAAGTTCCGAGCTGGGTTTTTAAGGCCAGCAGGCTGGTGAAGGTAAGGGATAATTACTTGTTTCTGTGCTACACTTAAGGATTTACAAACACTTTCACTGACATCAGCAGGTTTGATTCTTACAGGTACATCTAAGATAGGCAGGTGCCACCTCCTTTTATGGATGGGGAAACTGAGGTCAAGTCACTTGCCCAAGGTGGCAGAGCTGAATCTGGGTGGATCCAAGCCCTGGTTCCCTGCCCAGCAGCAGAGGGCAGAGCTCAGCGCTTACTCACTCGGCTGTGTTGCAGCAGCAGCAGCAGGTGGACAGAGTCTAGATCAGGAGGCCGAGGAGCTCAAAGGGGATTTAGTTGCCAGCTGTGACTCCACAGTCTCCAGAGTGGGGAAGATAGAGGGGTCATGTGAGGGGCAGGAGGGCACAAGGGAAGAGGCCTCAAGGTCTTGTTCCCATTCTCCCTGTAGGGCTGACTTTTCCACTGCAAGTCAGGAATAAAAGGAGGAGACTGCTATCCCCACTGGTAGGTGCTCTCACAGTCTTTACTCAACCAGAGACAAGAAGGGCCACACAAGAGGGAAACCACTAGAACTGCAGCAAGAGGGATGGGAGTCAGACTGGAGGAGGGACTTCCCCGGGCATCTGAGGTAAGGTGTGAAATCTCTAACCTCCTTTCCTTAAGTGACCCCCCAAGCTCTCCAAGTTCAGTGCAGTGCACAGCCCACGGATCAGGGTGAGGTGACCTGCAGCTGGCCCCATCTCTGGGGGCTGCTGTTGGGGATCCTGCTGGCTAGGCAGCGTTTCCCATTCTGGCAGGGATGGCCTGAATGTGCCAGGAGTTGTGGGCAATAGGCTGAGGCTGGAGTGACTTTTGGCAGGATTTACTGCTGTACCCGGACCTGTGTGTGTGTCTGGGAGGAGAGAGGAGCTGATACTAATGTAAGTGTCTATAAAGCCATTCTCACGGTCCTGATGCAATGCTCAAGGTAATAAGCAAGTGCATAATTAATAACTAGATTGTGAACTAACCTCTTGCCTCAGGTTATGGTGCCAGTTTTGCACAATCTATCCCCAGGCCTGTGGGGAAGAGAGGCACAGGCCTGGTTCAGGTGTCTGGGCAGGGCTACCAGCCCCCAGACTCTGGAGCTCCAGAGGAAAGAAGGAATTGGTGGGAGGGGCCCATCTGCTGGGTTCCCAGGCCAGGAAATGGAGGGGTAGCAAGCCACAAAATCTATATCCTGGATTTTGTTTGGTTTTTCTTTTCTTTAATTAATTTCAAAGTCCCTCCCAGGGCTGCAAGGTACAGTTGTATTGATACATCCTATTCACTTCACAAGCACAACTAGACAAGGCTCGTGGCTGCATCTACCTTTCCCTAATTTGCATGAAAGCACTTTACGGGCTGGCAGTAGCCCTGGCACCTATGGTGGACCCGGACCAGGACCAGGTACGTAGTGGGGTACACAGATCATGGACTCTGGAGTTAGGCTTGGGCTTGCTGGCCTCCCTAGGGGTAAACTTGGGGCAAATGACTTTGCTGAGCCTAGGTCGCCCCCTATAAATGGGGATGTTGGTACCCATCCCACAGAGTTGTGTGAGAATCAGAGAGTGCTGAGTTTCATGCTTTTCACAGAGCAGTAAATAATCACTACCCTGGTCCATCCCCCCCTACTGTCCCCTGCCTCCAACCCCAGGCTCAGGGTCGTGGCCTGTCCCCATCGTCCTGTCGGTCTTCCCTATCTTCTCCATCCCTCATTCCATGACAATAGGAGTCCTGTTATCAAAGCACTTGCGCAGACACCTTCCATGTGCTCCTCACTACTCTGAACAGCGGACAGGAAGGCGTCAATTCTGCACTTCTTGGGATGAGGACACAGCCCTGGAGAGGGGTGTGTCCTTACCAAGGGTGATGTGGCTACAGAGAGGCAGAACCGCACTAGAACCCAAGGCCCACACCCTTGGTGCTGAGCTCCCCAGTGGTCACACAGGGTAGGGGGTGAGGGCTCTAGAATTTTACCAACACCTCCCCAGAATAAAGGAGGGGAAGGCGGGTGTCTCCTGAAATCCACACACTGACAACCTGTTCTCCACCCTCCCAGCCCTGAGCTAGGAGAAGCCGTTGCACTAGCCTTGACGGGAAGCAGACCACCATCTCTGCCTAACTGCCGGGGCTGCCCCAGGAAGGCTGGGCCCAACCAGAGAGATGCCGAGATCAGACCACAAGCAGGGGCCTGACTGTGATGTGAGGCTGTGATAGCATCTCCAGGGCCTCCCAGCTCTGGGACAGGCCCTCCTCCCTCATTAATCAAGGCCTCCAGGCCCCCTAACTCTGCTCAGGGCATGTTATGTTTAGGTTATTTCCAAGTCACTCAGCCACTTGGGCCCTGTCTCACCGTTAGTGTAACGGTAGGCTCGCCCTGTCCGTTGGGTGGTGTGGGTACAAAGACCACAGCTTGTTCCCGTGAACATTCCTTCCCGGGCTTCATGGTTTTCAAAGTGGTTTCATGTGCAGCGTGTCATTTGGTTCTCATGATGACCTTGGGAGACAGGTAAACGACTGAAACATAAACTTGGAGAAATAGAAAGTGACTTGCTACGGCCACACAGCCATACGAGCTGGAGCCTGGCCTGACCCCTGGCCCTCTGGCCATGACTGCTTCTAAAGAAGGTGAGCCACGGGCGCACAGGCTGCTGGGTGCTGGAACCGGAGTGCAGGGAGACAGACAGTGCTCTGTCTCTGCTCCCCGAGAAGTCTTTGGTAAAATGGACCTTTTCGTCCTTGGAAGAAGCACGGCAGTGGTGGGGTCTGGCCCCGCCCTCCCGACCCCCCAGAGATGGTGGGAGAAGGACCAGGAGAGGGACGGGGGGGGCATCGAGTGTTACCCTCTGCACGAAGCCCCCGCCTTGACCTTAGGACGGCAGCCCAACCCCTCCTGCTCTTGGCTTCCTGTTCACCACAGCACCCCAGCTTTTGCAAGGCCTGAGCCTTTGTGTTTGCATTTTGACTCTTGTCACTTCCCTCCACAGCCCTCCCCCAAGGCCACACAGCAGGCTCCTCGATCTTGAGGCTCCATCAAACCTGAGTCTCTGCCAAGAAGGGGAAGCCTCCCAAGGTGATTGATTATAAGCTCCCTGGAGAGAGAGGCCTGTCATTAAGAGCAGACTTTCCACATCCTCCAAGCAGCTAGCTCTCCTGTTTTTTTTCTAAGAAGAATCTATCAGAGCTCTCGCAGGCTGCTCTACGAGCACCGGCAGTGCGGACGTGGAACAGCTTCTGGGAGGAAAGAGGGTGCCTAGGGCTCCTCCCTTGGGTAGGTTACCTTTGTCTTTGAGAGCTGATGTCCCAGAGGTTAAGCCACTTAACCTCCCCCCCACCCCCCAACAGATTCTAGAAGAAAAGCAAAGGGAGGTCCGAGGAGCTGCAGCAGGGCAAGGGGCTCTGTGGGGCACCCCCGTGGGGGGCCTTCGTCAGAGGCTTACAGATGCGCGGCTGCACACAGTGCCTCTCTGGACTCGGGGGGGTTGGTGCTGCCTCCGTGACCAGGGCTGAGACAGGGCTTTCCACAGCGAGCAACAGAGAGCCCTGAAAGAGGAGCAGTCCTCAGGGGCCACGCTGTCCCTCTCCTGGTCTCCAGGCAGCCTCTCAGACCTGCCCTTTCACTTTTTAAAATCAGCTAGGGGTCCGCATACCTTTTCTTTAAAGGGTCCGCATACCTTTTCTTTAAAGGGTCAAATAGTAAATATTTTAGGGACCATCAGGTGGCCTCTGACACAGCTCCACTCTGCCCTTGTAGCACAAAAACAGCCCCAGACAACACATAAACAAGTGGGCATGGCTGTGTTCTGATAAGCTTTATTTATGGACCCTGAAATTTAGATCTTTCATACAATTTTCATGTGTCAGAAAATAGTCTTCTTTTGATTTTTTTTTTTTTTTTTGCGGTATGCGGGCCTCTCACCGTTGTGGCCTCTCCCGTTGTGGAGCACAGGCTCCGGACGCACAGGCCTAGCGGCCATGGCTCACGGGCTTAGGTGCTCCGTGGCATGTGGGATCTTCCCGGACCAGGGCACGAACCCGTGTCTCCTGCATCGGCAGGCGGATTCTCAACCACTGCGCCACCAGGGAAGCCCTGATTTTTTTTTTTTTTTAATCACTTAAGAATGCAAAAACCGGGGCTTCCCTGGTGGCGCAGTGGTTGAGAGTCTCTGCCTGCTGATGCAGGGGACGCGGGTTCGTGCCCCGGTCCGGGAGGGTCCCGCATGTGACGGAGCAGCTGGGCCCGTGGGCCGTGGCCACTGGGCTTGTGTGTCCGGAGCCTGTGCTCCGCAGCGGGAGAAGTCACAGCAGTGAGAGGCCCGAGTACCGCAAAAAAAAAAAAAAAACCGTTCATCATTCATGGGCCATACAAAAACTGGCAGTGCCCTGGACTTGGCCTGTGGGTGGTAGTTTTCTGTTTAGCCTCCCCTTAGAGTTGTCCTGTGTGCCAGCCTCCTTAAATAAAAATGATAAAGCTGATTAAAGAAGTGAAGAGGTTAATGTGAAAGAGCACCTAGGCTCTATTTTACTATCTTTGGATAACCATGTGGATTTATTTTTAAACCAGGACTTACTCCATATCTATTTTGTGCTTTCACATAATTCTCTCATCCTCACCACAATCTTATGAAGACAAGTGGTAGCATTTCTATTTTACAGATGAGGAAAATTAAATGCAAAGAGGTAAAGCAACTTGTCTGGGGCTGCACAGGTAATACATGGCAAAGCTGAGCTGCAAACTTATACTTGGTTTTCTAGTCTCTGCAGCCAGCATCCTGCCCACACGGTGGGCCTCTCTTAGCCCAACTACAACCTCAGAGGATCCATCTGTCATCCAACAAAATATTGGTTAAGCCCCTTCTAGATGCTGGGGACACACTATAGGTCCTTACACCTTGCAGTACACATTCCAGAGGGAAACCACACAGACTCATAGCTAAATAACTTCAGATGGCTATGAAGGAGGTAAAACAAGATGATGCGTTAGAAGGCCTGTGGGGAGGAGATGGGGAGGGAGGTCAAGGAAGAGAGGACCCTCTGAGGAGGTGACATATGAGCTAGATCCGGAAAATTAAGGAGGAGCCCACCCCAAGAAGATCTGAGAGGAAAGGACTAGGAAAATGGAAGAGCAAATGCAAAGGCCCTGAGGCAGGACCAGCCTATGAGGCAGATGAGTGCAGGAATGGAAAGAGAGCCAGGGGAAGAGAAGGAGGCAGAGATGGGGTTGGGTAAGTGGGCAGAAACCAGGTTGTGTGGATTTCATTCTTGGGTAGCAGGAGGACACTAGAAGGAGCCAAGCAGAGGAGTGAGATGATCTCATTTATGTTTTTAAAGAACACTTTGGGAGGTCTGAGTTTGGCAGGGAGAAGTATCAATAACTCCAGCGAAAAGAGTGATGATGGTGCGAAGACGTTTGGAACAGGACAGGACTCTTGCTGTGACCATGGCAGCGGCCTGGAGGGCCCTGAACGGGGTGGGAAGGGCTCCTTGGGACCGGCCACACCCAAGGAGAGCTCTGCCTCCATCTCCCCTCTCCTGTCTCCCCCACCACCCCCACATTTGAGGAGACCCAAAGGGTCAGAGGAGAGAGAACTGGCAGAGCGAGAAGACCAAGGCAAGTGGAAGGGCCGTGGTCTGTTACCCCCGGCCCCCCAACTACCGGTTTCAAAGGCCGGGGGCTCTTCCTGGCGCACCTCTGGACCCAGTCTGGTCCTGGGCGGCGCCAGAGGCAGGCAACGGGGTGTCAAGAGCCTGTGATCCTCCTTCTCTTCCTTGTTCAAAAGAAACAAGAGTAGGAACAAGGAAAGGAGGGTTCTCTTTCTCCCTTTCTGGTGGCCTAGGGCTGGGGATAGTCCCATGATGGGATCAAAAGGTTAAGCATCTTTGTCAGATCAAACGCCGGACTGGGAGGAGGGCTGTGCGGGGGCCAGGCAGTTTTCTGGAAGGCGTTGGAGGCACCAAGGACTTTGGCTGCTTGGGGTTTGGAATTTGAAGGGAGGGGTAGGTTAGCGGACAGTTTGCAAGGGTTTGGCGGGGAAGGCATTTTATCCAGTAGCCATTCCAAAGAGGGATGCCCACTGTTCATCTCAGGCCTTTAATAAAGCAAGGATAAGCTCACCTTGAAAGTGGAAACAAGCAGCATGCTATATCCAGCCAAGTGGTAGTGAAACTGGAGATCCCTTGGGCCAAGTACCATTTGCCGGGTCCTGCTCTACTTGGAGTCAACGCTGATGCTGAAGAGAGGCGCCTCATCTAACCCAGTCCACTGCTGGGTCCAATGTCCCTACCTTTGCTCAGATTCTCCCAGTTAATCTTATGCCCCCCAACAGGCTTCCTTTAAGCCAGACTCCTGAGGTCTCTCCAGTATCTATTTCCCCTTACGTCTCTTTAGGGAGTGGAGGGAAGAAGGAAACGAACATTTATTCAGAGGCTGCTGTGAGTCAAGAACTTTATATACCCTGTTTTTCTTTACTCCTATTACTCTTATGAGAAAGGTATTTATCTTCATCTTACTGATTGGGAAGTGGAGTCTCAGAGACATTTAAGTACCTTGCCCAGAACACCACAGCTAAAAAATGGTGAAGGCAGGATATGAATCAGGTGTGCTTCCCAAGCCCCTCTTCTCTTCACTCTTAGAGCTGCCTCAGCATCCCCATGCCTTCCCTGTGTATCGTTTCACACTGTCATAGGCTGCCTGTCAATTGTTCTCATCCTCACCACAATCTTATGAAGCCTTTTGTTTCTATATAGAATCTTGCCCTCCTTGTCCCAACGGCTTAATGCCAATGCTGACTGTGTGTCTTTTGGTCAATTCTTTCTTCAGACGGTGCCTTGATTTTTGGTTCGTTGTTGAGGGTAACTCCTCTCACGCACCATAACCCTCCCGTCCTCCCTCACTCTCTCCTGGACAAAGTGCTACAGCAGATTGTCCTCAGTCTCCAAGGAGCATTGACTGAGGATCCACTGTGTGCCCACTGGATGCTGTCACTGGATAGAAAAACCACATGATGTTCACATAAAACCTGGTCACAAAAGTCCATAGCAGCCTTATTTGTAATAGCCCCAAACTGGAAACAACCCAAATGTCCTTCCAAAGGTGAATGGTTAAATAAACTCTAGTAACAACATACCATGGATTACTACTCACCAATAAAAAGGATAAAGAGGGATGAATTATTTATGCACCCAACAACTTGGATGGATCTTCAGGGAATTCTGCTGAGAGAAAAGCAAATACCAAAAAGACACATGCTATGTGATTCCTTTTATATAACAGTTTTTGAAATAAAACTTTAGAAATGGAGCACAGAATAGTGGCTGCCAGGAATGGGGGGAAAGGATGGTTATAAAAGGGTGACACAAAGGATCCTTGATCCCTGTCATGTTGTAACTTCAGAATCTGGATTGTGACAGCTCAAACATACACAGGCGATAAAATTGTATAAAACTGAACACACACACACACTCACACACATGCAAGCACAGGCACAAGTAAAATGGAAAATCTAGATAAGTTTGGTGGATTCTATCAGGGTCAATATCCTGGTTGTGATATTATACTATAGGTTTGCAAAATGTTACTTTTGGGGAAAACTGGGCAAAGTGTACTACAAGGAATCGTATTGTTGTAACTGCATGTGAATTTGCAATGATCTCAATAAAAACTTCAAATATGGGCTTCCCTGGTGGCGCAGTGGTTGAGAATCCGCCTGCCGATGCAGGGGACACGGGTTCGTGCCCCGGTCCGGGAAGATCCCACATGCCGCAGAGCGGCTGGGCCCGTGAGCCATGGCCGCTGAGCCTGCGCGTCCGGAGCCTGCGCTCCGCAATGGGAGAGGCCACAACAGTGAGAGGCCCGCGTACCACAAAAAAAAAAAAAAAAAAAAACCTTCAAATATGGGAGAGAGAGATCTCCTGCCTTCAAGGGGCTTACAGTCTCTACCATGTCCTCTGTGTCTTTTCTCTGCCTCTTTATCCCACTCTGCATTGAATGTAGTTGAGGCATAATAAATGAGTGGGCTGATCTTCTTCACGGAGGAGATTGCTGAATGGTCTTTGAAAAGCCACAAATTCAGGTTAATCTTCACTCCTCTTTCTGATTTCCCCGTTCCCAATTTCCTCACACAACATCGCCGACCGGGGATCGAACCCGCGGCCCCTGCAATGAAAGCGTGGAGTCTTAACCACTGGACCACCAGGGAAGTCCAATTCTGACATTTTTTAAAGGAGAATTGGGACTTCCTTGGTGGCGCAGTGGTTAAGAATCCGCCTGCCAAGGCAGGGGACATGGGTTTGAGCCCTGGTCCAGGGAAGATCCCACATGCTGCAGAGCAACTAAGCTCGTGCTACTGAGCCTGTGCTCTAGAGCCCGTGAGTCACAACTACTGAGCCCGTGCGCCACAATTACTGAAGCCCACGTGCCTAGAGCCCGTGCTCTGCAACAAGAGAAGCCACTGCAATGAGAAGCCCATGTGCCTCAATGAAGAGCCAACACAGCCAAAACTAAATAAATGAAATAATAAAATAATAAAAATAAAAGGAGAATTGGAGGGAGAGGCTCTTGGAACCTTGGGGTAGCCCTGAAATTAAAGGGTCGGAGAAAGGCGACAGAGAAGAGGTGGAGAGATGGTCTCTCCTGCGGCTCGGCACGGCACGGCTCGGCTCCCTCCCAGCTGAGCAGCTTCCTCCATCTCACTGCATGTCTTGCAGAGACTGTGGCTCTTGGGATCTTTCCTCTCTGTGTCTCTCTGCGCCCTTCCATCTGTCTGTCTGTCTCTCCAGTGATGGAAAGAGGAAAGGTGCCCATAACCCTCACATCCTGGAATCTGCCTCATGAGTAACCTTTCCAGGGAAGCAGCAGCCCAGCTGTTTCCTGCTCCCATCACTGCGCCTCTGCGTTGCTCTCACAGAGAGTCCCGCGAGGGGCTATTTTCTAAAACCACCTCCCAGGGACTGTGCTGACGGGAGGGCCTGGGGGAGAGGAAGATCTTGCAGCCCTGTCCTGGGACCTCAGCCAACCTCCCCCGCACACCCACTGGGTTGTCCTCCCTCCCCGCCCTCCCCCGCCCCCCCTCCCCCAGCCAAGCTTGAAGCAGCCTCCCCAGCAGCTGTACACAGCCGGGGTGGGGACAGCCACACTCCCTCTCACTCCCACCCAGGCAGCAGCTGAGGGGCTGTGAATAAACAACTCAACTTCCTTAGGGTCCTTTCTACACACAGCCTGTATCCACCACCTAATCACATCCTTTGCTTGGGTTTCCTCAAAGCATCCATGTCACATCACAGCCAGGCCCAGTGGCAGTTGCAGGGACTTCTGCCTGGAGAAGGAGACAGTCCGTGTCTCCAGGCTGGGCTGGGTGCTCCTGGAGAGGCCAGGGAAGGCAGGGAGGACTGAAAGCAGCTGCTTCCTTTCTTGTCCTTCCCATGATACCCATGAAGAGGGGGCACCAGAGACCTGGGTTTCCCAGCTCGGTGGAGAAACTATTTCCTTTCATAAAGAGGCATGTAATTAGCCCGGGGAAATGGGAGGACCCCCCGCCCCCCCGGCAGTCAACGCGCCCTTTGGCTACATTGACAAGGGAGGAGGGGCTCCAGAGGGATGAGAAGCCCCCCTTCCAGCCTCCCAGCCTCCAGAATACACAAACACTTGAGGCTCTGCCTGTTTCTCTCTTATACATACACACACTTTAAAAAAAAGAAATACTAGGTGTCCTAGAATACATGGAATACCTTACCTTTGAAATCTAGTTGAATTAGGAGCATCCCGTGATGGGTTCAGGAGGCAGGCAGACGCAGGGCCTGCCAGCCATAAACAACTTCCTAGAGGAAGGTGCTCCCTTGGGGTCTTTACCTCCCCACTTCCGGTTTCATGTTGCTTTCCACCCACCACCAGCTCTTCTCCCAAGACTGAGACCCCACAGGCCCGCGCTAGGCTGGCAGTTGTAGCCTGTCCACCGAGGTATGGCTGAAACTCCAGGCCTCCCCAGCCCTCCCTCCGCTATAGGAACTGCAGCATCGGAGGCGGAGGGCTGAGTGGGAACTCACACCCCTCCCAACCATCCCCCCTCCTCCCCAGCCCCCACTGTTACTGTCCTCTTTCCTAGCTGGAGCCCCGATATTAGATGTTTCTCTATGTTTCCACCATGCACCACTCCCACTGCCTAACCAAGGAGATCTGACCAGCCAAGAGAATGTTGTTCTGAGGCAGGCCTGGCCTGTGCCCTTCCTGGATGTTAGGGCGTTCCAACAGAGACCCCTGTCTGGCTCCATCCACAAGTACCAAAATGTACATAAGAAGCCTGTTGTTTGCCAGCTATTTCACAGGACAAGTATAAATAAACAGACGGTGCCTGAAGCAAGGCACTTGGGAGGCACAGAGGATAGGCAGCCAGGAGCCTTGAGACAAGTTGGCTGGGTGGTTCCCAGGCCTTCTTCCCATCCCCTCATTCACCTAGACCGCACCATCATCCCACCTTCAAGAGAAAACACAGAGAAATGTAACGCCCCTCTGCAGCACAAATGAAGGGCTGCATGGCAACTGAGACTGCTTCTTGCTCCTGCTAGTGATGCATTATTAGCTTCTCATCCCACACCCCTCCACAGCCCCCCCACCCCACCCCATACCACCATGAGGCCTCTTGCTGGGCACTTTCACTTATGGTCCTCATAACAGCCCTGAGAAGTAGATGTTACTGGCATAGTTAACAGTCAGAGAAAACTGAGACTCCGAGAAAGTCAGTGTCTGGTTGGTGGAGAACGAGAACTCAAACCCGGATCCCTGACTTTCTGTCTAAAGTTGTTATTTTTCTTCATTATATCACTCTTTTTCATCTATTTTTGGTCAATTCACTGCTCCCTGATATTTGGGCTAGAGGCTGGGTGTTCTGGGGAATAGCCTAATGCAATTGATCATCGTTGGCCTTAGTCAATAAAAAAGTAGCAGAAAAAAAAAGTAGCAGAATGTGGTGTTTGTCAGGAGATGTGATCTGGAGCATGTTGTGTAACCATCTCTAGACCTCAGTTTCTTCCTCTGTAAGTTGAGGAGAGTGATACTACCTGGACCTCATGGGACTGTTGTGAGGATTCAATGAAAGAAGGGATGATAAACATTCAAGTTGATTCCTTACACTTAATCACTTAAAATCAAGAGCAACTGGGACTTCCCTGGCGGTCCAGTGATTGGTTAAGACTCCGTGCTTCGACTGCAGGGGGTGTGGGTGCGATACCTGGTCCGGGAACTAAGATCCTGTATGCAGCACAGCGGCTGGGCCACAAAAAAAAAAAAAAAAAAAAAAAAAAAGACTTAAGGCTGGAAAAAGAAGTACAGCCCGAATGAGTTTTCCAGGGTGAGATGTAGATTATTAAAGGATGTTACTATGTATGGTCTTCTCTTTGCTCTGTTCTTGAATATGAATATCTGTGATTTGTCAAAGACATTTTCTTTTTTTTTCTAATTAATTAATTTATTTTTGGCTGCATTGCGTCTTCGTTGATGCGCATGGGCTTTCTCTAGTCGCAGAGAGTAGGGGTTACTCTTCCTGGCGGTGCGCGGCCTTCTCATTGCAGTGGCTTCTCTTGTTGCAGAGCATGGGCTCTAAGCGCGTGGGCTTCAGTAGTGGAACATGGGCTCAGTAGCTGTGGCTCACGGGCTCAGTAGTTGTGGCTTGTGGGCTCTAGAGCTCAGGCTCAAAGGTGGCACATGGGATCTTCTTGGACCAGGGCTCGAACACATGTCCCCTGCATTGGCAGACAGATTCTTAACCGCTGCACCGCCAGGGAAGTCCTAGTTACTAGTCACTTAACTCTATTACACTGATAAGAAAATGAATATGTGTATTCTCAATTAAGAATTTCATGTGGAAAACAGGAAAAGAAACAATATCCCATAACAAAGAAATCTCTTTTGAAAGTCTCATTGACACACGCAAGAACTGACTTGGTCTGTCAAGTGATTAGAGAAATGGGGCTCAAGAAGGGGGGCTCTTTATTCTTCATGCTGGCCCTTCACCATTGGATGCTTTCCTATTGAGAACCTGCCGTGTTTGTCTGTCTGCCCCCAGCCCGCATTCTGACTCTACAAGGATGTTGTGAAAGCTAAGCCCTGTGCAGGGGGGTGGGGGTGGGGGCTGTGGGAGAGAGCCATCCCAGTGTACAGCTAAGTTTTCTTAATACCATACTCTTAAGAGGGAACAAAATTCTAGTTCTCATGACCTTAAATGCTGACACTTATCCAAAACGCCTAATGAGGAGGAAGCATGTGTCATGCACATTAACAGAGATCAGAGATGCTAACTGGGTTGAGAAAAGTGAAAATTTTACTAAAGCCCAGATAACCAGTTCTATCTCCTTAGGCAAGATAGCATGACAAGGGGAACTTTCAACTTCTGGGAGTTATCTTATCTACACAAGAAGCACAAGTGGTGTTCTTAAAAATCTGATGGAAGAGAGTTATTACAAGATAACAGGCTGCTGACCAGCATTTCAGTATTTGTACAGTCCGACTGTTACTCAACTTATATAAATCAAACTTTTTAAAAAAAGGCCTCTGGACTTCCCTGGTGACACAGTGGTTAAGAATCCCCCTGCCAATTCAGGAGACACGGGTTCGAGCCCTGGTCCGGGAAAATCCCACATGCCGTGGTGCAACTAAGCCCGTGCACCACAACTATAGAGCCTGCGCTCTAGAGCCCCCGAGCCACAGCTACTGAGCCCACATGCCACAACTACTGAAGTCCTCGCGCCTAGAGCCCGTGCTCCGCAACAAGAGAAGCCACCGCAGTGAGAAGCCCGCGCACCACCACGAAGAGTAGCCCCTGCTCGCTGCAACTAGAGAGAGCCCACGCACAGCAACAGACCCAATGCAGCCGAATAAATAAATAAATACATTAAAAAAATAAATATAAAAATTTTAAAAAGGCCTCTTCCCTATCTGTTGAAAGTGGGTCTTTTTCCCCTACAGACTGAAGAGAATTTGTGGGGGAAGAGGGAGGCATCCATCTTGCAGCTCATCCCTGGGCTTCGGTTGCAAGATGCTCTTCATCTACAAAGATGAAACAGAAAAAGAAACAAACATCAGGGTCTCCTGATACGGGTCCTCCACAGAAAGCATCCTAGTGAGGCTCCAGGATCATGAGAACACAGGTTATCACATTGCAACAGTAAAACAGTTCAGTAGAGCCCCGGGGTTCTGTCCCTGCTGATGGCTCCTATAGATAGTGTTGTGGCTTCCTTTCTGGTATTAAACTTGAAAAACCAAAAGATAAAAAAATATAGTGATTTCATACACCAGAAATATGCTCTTGACAAGTATTTCTAATCAGTTTTCCAGTGAAAATGAGTGTTCTCTCATTTGAAATGTATGTCCCATAACTAGGAAGATAGTTTGTTAACCACTGGGTGGAATTTTTTTTCTTATGAGAAGCTGAAGAAACACTTGAACGCCAATCAGTTCTGTGTACCTCCACTATTAAAAAACCCTTTCACTAGAGTAGGTGACTTGGGAATTACTGTCACACTTCCTTCCCCTCTAAAGCCACCCTACATTATGGACTGGTTAAAGTTTACCCTTTTGCAAGAGTGTTCTCACTAATAAATAACTCATTTGTACTTCAGAGACAAAGCAAAAGGGATTTCAGTTCTGCAGGAAGAAGGGTTTCACCGGCCCTGTACCTTGCCTAGAGGTACTTTGCTGCTTTTGTTTGAGGCCCGTTAGTCTACAAAGCCAGCAGCAACTTAGGTTCCAGGTGTTATGTGCACACAGCCTCATTCATGCTCACAGTGTCCCTTTGAAGAAGAGGAAAGTCAGTCTCTTATTATCCCCATTTTATAAAAAGGAGAAACAGGCATGGGGTGTGGAGAGATGGGGGGCTGGGTGGGTAAGTGACTAGCCCATGATCACTCTCTAAACAGAACTGCTTCATCCACAACCAGCCACAAAGCTTCTCTTAAAGCAGGTCTCAAGATGAGGAAAGGCGATGGGGGGCTTCAGTAAAACAAACTCATGCTTTAGTAGGTGTTACGTGCTATTTTCAACTCTGCTGTTAACACCTGTTACACTTTTTATACAGGTCACATGCATTTCCTGGAGTAATCCCATTTTAAATATTTCACACTTTAGTTCCTTAAACCATAAAAATATCACAGAAATGCTAATACTCTGAGATCCAGACTATATCTTAGACTTTTTTCCTAATGAGGAGTAGGACAAAACTCTTCATCATACCACAGGTCCCAATTTGGGGTTCGGAATATAGTCACCATAATTTTCATTGTTGGAAATTGCTGGCTAATTCAGAGGTGAACTCTAGAAGCAACAGATGTACTAGGAACTCCCTTTTCTACTGTCTGGCATTAAGAGTGTGTCCGTGCTTAGACTTGGACCTCCCAGAGCGGGGCATCTGCTTCTCAGTGCTGTTGACTTCTTCGGAGTGAGTGGCCCATGAGCCAAATATGAGGTCTTATTGCTTCACTTGAGGGCATGGGAAGAGAATGAGGGAAAGCAAGATGAGAAAAGGAGTGACCTGCTTTGCGATAACCCAAGCGTGGCCCATTGTGCAAGGTCTAGGGCAACAAGCACTCTCTCTGACTAGGCACCGTGTATATCCTGCATACCTGAAGTCACAGCAGCAGTGCCCTACAGTGGAGCTTTGGAATCTAAGTTCTGCATTGGTCCAGCTTTACCAGGAATTACTATTTATCTTGTACTTGGGCCAACTGTGTGACTCTCTACAGGACAGCTGGTTCTCCAACCACTTCTAGGGCTATCTGGTTCATGTATAAACAATATATTTACCTCAGAAACACTAACACCATAGAAACTGTTCATTCACAGAAATAAAAAAAGGAAAAGAGAGATAGTGGTGTATTAGGTCAGAGGCAGGAGGAAAAGACTAAACAGGAGGAGCTTGGAGTTTGTAACTGAGATGTGGCATGCATTAGATATGAAGTTAGGTTACTGAAGCCCCAGATTATGTTCCAAGATCTAAACAGAATGTTAGCTGAGTCCTCTATGACTCCTAAAGACATTTATTGTCTTCGAAAAGAGCTTTGCTATTTCATTCTTAACTACTTTAGATGTAAAACCATATATATATATATATATATATTTTTTTTTTTTGTGGTACGCGGGCCTCACTGTTGTGGCCTCTCCCATTGCGGAGCACAGGCTCCGGACGCGCAGGCTCAGCGGCCATGGCTCACGGGCCCAGCCGCTCCGCGGCATGTGGGATCTTCCCGCACCGGGGCACGAACCCGTGTCCCCGGCATCGGCAGGCGGACTCTCAACCACTGCGCCACGAGGGAAGCTCTATCATATTTTTAAGTAATTATTTTCTTTACTAGGATGTAAACTCTGGCTGCACTCTCATTCTCTGACCTCAGAATCAACACAACATTTATTTCACTATATTTGTCCAGGACTTTAATATTGAAACAGGGGTTACATCCATGAGCAATGCTGATTTCTCCTGGTGGTGGCCCAGCCAAAGCATCTCGAATGGGTACCTGTCCATTCTACTAAAATAATGGAGGGAAAGAGAAGCATGCCAGCATGATAAAGGAACACAAGGTACCATGTTACCTTGAAAAGAAGTCTCAGTATTGTTGTACACGAACATGTTACCAGTGCTGCTTGTGCAAGAGATGAGGCTTTTGAGCTGGAGGGCAATTTCAAAAGGCAACACCTGTTTCCAAACGGGGCCAAGAGTTCACAGATGCATTTTTTTTAAAACATCTTTATTGCAGTATAATTGCTTTACAATGTTGTGTTAGTTTCTGCTGTATAACAAAGTGAATCAGCTATACGCATACATATATCCCCATATCTCTACCCTCTTGCGTCTCCCTCCCACCCTCCCTCCCTATCCCACCCCTGTAGGTGGTCACAAAGCAGAGTTGATCTCCCTGTGCTATGCAGCTGCTTCCCACTAGCTATTTAACGTTTGGTAGTGTATATATTGTCAATGCCACTCTCTCACTTCGTCCACAGATGCATTTTTGAAATCTCAACATATACTTTCATCTTTTAGAATTGTTAAAAGGGAACAACATAAGCAGACAGATGTGCATGAATCGAGATCCTATTTTTGCACTTGAAATCAGAAAATATTGCTGCTGCATACACTAGGATGTTAAGTGGGCACACTGATCACAGAACATCTCTAACCCAAGCAGGTGGTAGAGTGTCCTGATAACCTGTGGTCGCTGAGCCCAGAAGTCGGTATCTAAAGATGTGATGGGGTAAGCAATGGTCCCAGTAGCTAAGTATATGGAGGACAAACACCGCCCTCTACTGGCAAAGGATAAGGGCGGTGCAGTCAAGATGACATATTTTCCCGTGTATAGCCATTACCTTAAAACATAATCAAAAATAAAAATGAAAGCTTTTACATAAGTTGAAGCTTCGTATGCAGGGACCACAGGGATTTTCAAGTAAATTTAAGTATTTTATGAGAAATTTTCGTATCTCATTGAAAAGACATTTTTCCCCATTAAATCTTTGATGTAACTCATTGGACTGGTTCAAGTATCACTGTTACTTAGTGATACTGAACAACAGCAATATGTTCAAAAGTTTATCAGTAGGAAGCCCCAAGGGATGCATTTACATAAGATAACGGAAGCTGGTTTTAGAACCAACAGCTGTGACAATTTAAAGAACGACCTGATTTAAGCCTTGTACCACATAACTAGCCACGTCAAATCACATCCTGAGCCAGTTTATTTTCTACAGAATTGGAGGAACAACACCTGAGCAGTCATAGTTGCTGGGAAAACTGAATAAGGTTCTATGTAAATAAAAGCGTCAAAAACTGCAAAGTGCTGTACAGCTACAGTGTTAAGCTATTGTAGAGTAATGCTCATGGATAGGAGTCGAGTGAGGGAGTTCCAAATGTTTTTTACCAAACCCAACCTCTATGAGTCTGTTTGTCTACCTCATGTTTTTTTTCTTTGTTAAAATCCATTTTTTTACTTTATTTTTGGCTGAGTTCGGTCTTTGTTGCTGAGCGCGGGCTTTCTCTAGTCGCGGTGAGCGAGGGCTACTCTTCGTTGCAGTGCACGGGCCTCTCATTGCGGTGGCTTCTGTTGTTGCGGAGCACGGGCTCTAGGCTAGGCACGCAGGTTTCAGTAGCTGTGGCTCGCGGGCTCTAGAGCGCAGGCTCAGTAGTTGTGGTACACGGGCTTAGTCGCTCCACGGCATGTGGGATCTTCCCGTACCAGGGCTTGAACCCATGTTTCCTGCATTTGCAGGCGGATTCTTAACCACTGCGCCACCAGGGAAGCCCTACCTGATGGTTTTTGAAGTCCTCTAAACCAGACTCTATTTCTTCAGCATTGTACTGAAACAGAAATTTGATAATGTTAATCATAAAACACCTGAAGATTATGAGGAAAAGTGGCTGGTTAACGTTCTTCTGAAGTAAACTTTGACCTGGGACAAACAACAATGTAAGAAATAAATGCCAAGTTAGCTAGTCACTAAAGGGTAACAGCATGCAAAAAGCACTTAATTTCAAAGCCAAGGTGAGTTTGTATGTTAATTACAATATTCAGATGACAAGGCAAGAATGTAAACAAGGGGAAAGGTTGAAAAGGATAAAATCCCTAATAGCTACAGTATCTTGTACCATATTCTCCATCTAAGAGATAATACTTAACTATAAATTGCAAGATAGTGTAGTTTTTTACAGGTATTTGAAATTGAACGCAAATGTCTGTTTTATGAGTATAAACACTGTCCTTTATTATATATGATTATTTAAAGAATTTTTCCCTCCATAAGACTTCATAACCTGGACATGAACATGAGAAACAACGCTAACTAGGGATCCTCATGCACGGAGCCCAGTGCTCCCTTGATTAATCAAAAGTCAACGAATATACTGCCTCCCTTGATTCCTTACTCTGAAGTACTAATTAAGACAATGCATACTTTTCTTGTTACCAACACCAGTGACGGTCACTGCTAATTTCTAAAGAATTCATTCAGATAGTGGGTTCCCCCTAAAGTCAGGCTGGACTGGGAGCTGACAGACCAAGGTGATCAGCTGTATAGTAAGTCAGTGTATTTGCTTGAGAGTATTACAAGAAGTACACAGAGCACGCATCTGGGTTACAAAAGCCCTTTTATAAAGCCATTTTTAAACAAAACAAAAAAAAGTTTACAAAAGAAAAAAGATACAGAAAAAGAATAACTTGCTTCATGTGTCCCAAAAAGAGAAAAAAATAAAAGGGACAATGCCAACATGCTCAACAATAAAGGGTTCTTTTTCTTATTTTTTAATACAAAATACAAGCAAAGGATACACATACTTAAAACAGAGCTCAGGAACAGACACGCAGTCCTGGAAACCCTTCAATAAGAGAAAGCAGGAATTTGTTTTTTCTTTGTCTATGTAGATACATACAGAGACTGGGATATGTAAAAATTAAGTATCACAAAAGACCATCACACAAGTCTACCAATGCATGTTGCATCTATAATTCACGAACATGGTCAACAAAATCATGTTCACTTCAACCCCTTTTCATTTAAATTAAAAAAATTTTTTCTTTAAATAAAGTGGTTACATTCAAACTTTAACTTCCTTAGTACCATGCTGCAGATCTCAGCACTGTTAAGGTATTGCAAGAATGCCCAACCCTCGGTGTCTGATCACATGTACCCAGCAACACTGCAGTATTAAGGGATGCCCTGGTCTCAGCCCAAGGACAATTAAATACATTTAAGCAGGTTCTTCTCCTTTACCCTTCCTGCTCAGAACGTAAAAGGTTAAGGACTACAATTAAGGAAGACTGGGAGTTTTAGAGCTGGCAAAATGAAGTCTGAAAGATGAATCAAGGTGAACAATTACTGAGAACCTGGCTGCTGCTTAACCTGGCAAGTCTTAAGTCTTTCCTTCAACCTTGAGGGAATCAGGTGTATAAGGTTTGCTGCAACATGTTCTTGGTAAACAAACTAAGTAGAGCTCTTATTTACAAATCTTTTAACAAATACTTCTGGAGGAAAAAAAGAAAAGAATTCACTAATTTCCAGAAGACAAAGGTTTAACTGCCAAACATGTAACAAACACACACTCACACACACACACCCACACAATACTTCAGGGGTTTTTATACAAGTTATTTAGGGCATAAGCTGAGTACTATACCCCTACACCCCACCGAAAAAGAACAAAAAAATCCCAATTTTACCCTCCCCCCATAATCTAGAAAACCCTCCCTTCACCCCTGATGTACAAAGTGTATGCACAATGGTGGCATTCCACCAGCCACAAAGCATGCTCAAACAGATGTCACCAGTTCAGTCACTCCATTGGCATGGCAACAGGATTTGCCTGTTTACAGGATTTTTCCCAATAGTGGTTAATACACAGCACCACTGTGAATTCTGTGAATTAGGTTTTGAAAAAAAAGTGTAATTTAGGGATTTGGGACTCAAAAAGACTCATTTTTAATCAAGCTTATCTCAAGAAAAAGGGAAAATGAGTTGCACATTGAAATTTGGCTATGGGTAGTTTGATGTCCCAATATTCGAATAAACCCACTCCCTTTTCAAATAAACCCAGCTCCATGCACAGAGAAAAGGACAACTCTCCAACCTCAAGAGCTATCCCGTGACAGAAAGTGAGTATCACTCCTTCTTTCTAAGTATCTGTCAGAATGTCATAAAAACCACAGGCCAGGTTTCTTCCTTTCCAAACTCCTAAAGTGGTAGTTTCTTCTCCTTTTCTTCCTTTCCAAACTCCTAAAGTGGTAGTTTCTTCTCCTCAGCATAGCTCCTGGCGATGCAGGCACAGAAAGAACTGCTCAAATAAAAACTCCCTTTCTTCATAAAAGCCACAATGGCCACATGACCTTTAATAAAGCTTTCCCTGTTGCTCCTGCCTTTCTAACACTCTCAAAGCATCTCCTAGGGAAAGGGAAAAAAGCACTATTCCCTTTCCTCAACCACTACTCTAAAAGCCACTTGTTACTGAATGTTCATGGATTAAAAAAAAATAAAACATTTAAAAAAAGTGTCAAGTTCAGTTTAGTTGATCATATCCACAAGAATGTCAAAAACTTTACTGGATTGTAACCTCAAATTCCACTCTTGATTAGTTACCTATAAGAAAATGCTATTTGAACCAGTACCAAGAATAAGTATTGAACTGAGGGTTGAACCTGGAGCAAACCAGTTATTGTGAGAAAAAAAAAAAAAAAAAGTATCAAAGCTCCAACATGGGAAATCAACTGCTATTCTTCCAGATTTAAAGATTTTTCACTCACTACCTCCATAAAGGAGGGCACAGCCATTAATTTTCCTACATGGACTCAATAGGGCATGGAGATATGAAAGGGAGAGATGTGTTAGAAAGGACAAATATACCATTACTGAAATTAAAATGTATCCTTTGGGCCCACTCCATTGATTATAATCTGAGGTGGGAAAGGCTAAAAGCAGCAGCAGGCTACAAACAGATTTAATAAGATGGAAGCTACCCATTTCTGGGGGTGTCTGGGGTGTGTGTGTGTGCGTGCATGCGTATGTTGGGGAGGTTTGAAAAAAAGAATCTTAAGACCTAGAATGTAGTGTCAGGTAGCATAGCTGCCGAAATCCATGTTCCAGAGATAAACCTAACAAGCTAACATAGAGAATTGAGATAATACAAACAAGCACGTTCAAAGTGAATGTCCCACTTCCTGAGCACTGCAAAACAAGAGAGTGAATGCTACTGCCACCTCACCATAGGCACACTAGAGAAAGAGGGCATTTAGTCAAGGGTGGTGCCAATGGCCAGTCACTATCAGCTTATCGCTTGTAACCTGTTCTGACATCACTATCAAGCCTGACTATTGAGCACCTGTTTCCAGTTGAGACACCACAGCTGTCCTATTGGCATGCATGATTTGAGGGGAAGACCAGAGTGTTTTAAATTATTAGCAAAAAGTGGAGAAAACAAAGGTCATTCAGAGCCTGTCTTTCTTGGGGACACAGATCCTTTGTCCAGTCTATTAGAAATATATAATACATTTTTCAATCTCATGAGTTAATCTTTAAAAAAGGGATCCCAAACAAAAAGCCCAACCAAACGCACACAAATAACCTAGAAGATGTGATTACCCCTAAAGGATGTGCATATATCACAGAGATGTTAGTGCAGATTAATGTATTACAGAGACTGTGTTACATAAAATACCAAGGCTAAAGTTTTAAAAGACACTTGCCCCCAATCTTCATGAAATATAATCTAAGGAAAGCACAAATGTTACTAGGAATGTAAGACTCAAAGTTATAAACCCCTAAAAATAGAAGTGCATGGTGGAAACACTGATAGTTTTTTTCAGTACGTGAACACAAACCTTCTTGTTAAAATACCTGAACAAACCCATACAGCAAATAGAATAATCTTTAACACCTCATTACAAAGTTCACAACTATAAAGTTAACCTTCATGAAAGATAATAATCCAATTGCTACTTATGTTCAAGTTTTACATTTTTTGGCTGAGTACTAAAATCTCCAAATTCATTCTTTAACACGCATAGTGCAACAGTGAAAATGACTCTGCCACTGGGAGCTTTCTTAAAAAAACAAAAAAATCACAGAGTAAGGATATTCCTTACATTGTCTTAAAAATCAGAGTAAAAATATTCCTTAAATAACTTTTGTTCTATGAACATCTGTAAGAACCAGGTTGTATGAGAGAAAAATATGCTGTAACTCAATAGGTAAAAGAAAACTGTGTATGTAAATACTGAGAAAGCAAATCTAGATAAAAAGGCAGAGGTTAAATTTCACTATTTTTCAACTTATTAGCACACTAAGACCCCCTAAACCTTGTTCCCATTAGCTCATGGTACCAGAATGTGGAGGAGCAAACCTACAGATCTGTCTTATGACTGCCTTCGTAAGGCATGTAACAAGGCTGTTATCAACTACACACAGACCTCCTGAATGCATGGTTCCTCCAGCCCCTCAGAGCCCCTTAAACTCCTGCTTTAAGCAACATGAGCAGTGAGCAAGGGCACTGGTAAAAAGATAACTGCTAACTGAATAGTGTTGGAGCAGCACTTAACATACTCCCATCAAGCACAGGATGTAAAGTTAGGTGAAGAACAGAGCCAGGAGAACTCAAGTCCTAGAGCAGGGCTGGTAGACATTAGTGGTGGGGCTGTGCAATAGTGTCCTATGTACTAGCAGGGATCCAAGAGATGACTTCATACCATGTTTGTATGAAGAAATGGGAAGACAGGGGTATGAAAAGGAAAACACTCTATCCCCAGATAGAAACAGAGCATGGTTCATGGGATCTGAATGCACATTTATGGCATACAAGAATTTCAATTCTCTGTTTTCATAAAGCAAAAATGTCAAGTCTTTGTGATTGAGTTTCACATTAACTGGTACTTTATTTGCTTAAAACCTAAACATTGTCAGTTTGAGAAGAAATCCACTGTGATATATAGATCTACCCATTTAAATTTTAGGGTTTCTTCTTTTGATCCTTGGTAAAATTTTATCCAAGAAACAGAATAGATACATATATATATTTTGAAACATGAACCATTAGAGAATGAAATAGAAAATCAAGAAAGATTTAAGTTTTGGTGGCCCTTGCTTTTTTTTTTTTTTTTTTTAAAGTTCCTTAAAGACTGTAGCAGGATAAAGGATCACTGGCTCTGAGTCTCTTAGAGATAACAAGTGATGAAATTAAAAAGAAAAAAATAACCCACACCCTCAAACAAGGTCAGGTAACCTCAATTCCCTGTACTGCCCCAGGATAATCATGAATACTTTTAGTAACAATTCAGAATTCATCTTTATCTCCTATCTGCCCCATCAGTGGAAGTTTAAAGTCATGATTTTTCTAGACATCCATATTTTTGTATATAGAATATAAACTTGTATTGGATGACAACTGGTTTTTTTTTAAAAGTTCAGGTAGAGAAAGAAACAATCACTTTTAACTAAAACCTTCTGTTTTTTGATTACTGTTTAACTTGCTACCATTTAGCAAAAAGCAAAATTTCCATAGTGTTCACCTCAAATCTTATTGCTTTACAACTGTGGCATATCCTCCATTAAAAATAAAAAGATGAAGCAGTCAATCCAGTGATTAATTTAACATGGCTTTCATTGGGAAAGAGGGGGAGGGAGAAGAGGGGGTCGTGACAGAGAGACCCATAGACAAAAAAGGTAAATTAAACATACAATGGTTTTCTTTAAAAAAAAAAAAAAAAAAAAAAAAAGGAAAGAAAAAGAAGAAAATGTTATTTTCAACAAAAGGAAAAAAAAAAAGCATTGAAAGCCCATGAGTCAAGCCATAGCCAAAACCATATTCTATCTTAAGTAGGTTTTCTTTTTTTTTCCCTCTTTTTTTCTTTTTTCTTTTTTTTTTCTCTTTTTTTAATAAAATCTCTCCCCAAACCATCATCACTTTTAATCCTCCCCAGACTGGGCTTCATCTTCAGACCCTTCATCCCCAGATTTCTCAGGTGGAGGGCTTGCAGATGTTTTCTTTTCAGGAGGGCTTTCTGGTTCCTCATCTTCTTCTTTGGGAGAAGGAGTCTTTTCCTTTGATGCCTTTGAAGCTGTGGGGCGACCCACTTTCCCTTTGCCTTTCACAGGGCTTGGCGTCACTGAAAGAAGAAAAATACCAATTTGGGGAAGGGAAGAAAACATCTTTAACAAAAATCAGCTACTAAAGAAAATAATCTGTAAGAAAAAAATCTATAAAGACAACACCCTAACTTACTAAAAATGAAGGTGGGTACTGGTTTCCAAACCCTTTTAACCAACACTGTAATGTTATGTTAGCAGTAATGCTTACAATAGAGGAAATAGGATGCTATAGAAACTGCACATCATCCTTAGTGGCTTGTGAAACTAAGAATTGTTTATGTTTAAAACTCGGGTGAAGAAGAGGGGATGCAACTTAACCTGAATAGAAATTAAAGCCATCTTAACAGTTCCATCATTACTAACAGTAAGACATGATGAGTAAAAGTTCTATTTGCTGGAATAAAAAAAAGCAAATCCAGCTTTCTGATTTAATCACAAACTAGCTTCAACCAGGAGACTACCTGGTAGAAACCACAAAGGCCTAAAGAAAATGAATCTATGCTGTCAAGTGTGATTTTATTTTGCTAGCACAGAGGATGGCGTAGGGATCAGAACACAGAACTTAAATGTATTACTGTAGGTGTGTATTTTCACAATTTCAAGTCTTCACTAGCTGCTGGGATTGTGATATCAGTGGGAAAAAAGGGCAGAAATAGCTATGCTGGTGGGGTGTTTCTACCACTGTACCTGACACTAATAGGTCACTCCCAAATCTTGCCTTTCGTACGGCAATAGCTGAAGAACAGGGCTAAGCCACCAGACTTTCAGAGGGGCTGGAGTCCTTATTAATAAATAAGTGATACTTCCAGGTATAGAAGACAGGATCCTTTCATTTTTGTTAAGTACGTGGCCAATGCCAAGCCCTAATGAAGAACTTCTGTACAGAAGGTTTACTGGTTCTTCACATTTTTCAAAGCAGTAATTTAATCTGACTTCTGCAGAGCTCACCTGTGGCCTTTAGCCTGGGTTTGGGCATTTTCTTTTCTTTTCTCTCAGGTTTGGACTTCTTAACCATCTTTTTGTTTTTCTTTTTTGAACTGCCATAGTCACTATCATCATCGTCTTCCATTAGGAAATCCTCATCACTGCCGGAATCTTCTGAGAGGAAAGAAGAATTTCAACGTCCAACTTAATGTATACAGCCTTCCAAGTGAACAAAGGGAGAGAGTGCTAAGAATGGAGTATGGATTTGGAAGTCAAACACTCTTGGATTCTATTTGCAGCTGTACTACCAATCTGGTTGGAGCTGTCACTGGCCCCACCTGTAAAATGGTTTAGCAGGCACCATGAAGATTACATGACTGACTTGTTTGAAGAGTACGTTGAAAACAGGAAAAGATAAGATTTAATCTGGATAAAAACTGAAGCCATCAAGTAACTTTTGGTAGTTCCATCACTCCTATATAGTCCTGATGAGACTAGGGAAATGAAACTGAACTGATTTGGTGTGTTTGGCCCAAGTATAAACAAATGAAGTAAGAAAACTACATACAAAGCAGATATACATGTAATTAATTAATCTGAGTAATGTGTGAAACATCTAAATTTAGTTAACACCTTCTTTCGCAAGGAGGGGTCTACACCCTTCTCCACCAAGCCAAAATACAAATCTTAATCACAACACCCACCACGTAACTGTTAGTCTAACAATTGTTGACTCAGTATTTGAGTAGAAATGATGGACATAATGATCATGAGAATCTCTGAACCTTTTAAAATATACATAGATATCAAAACAGTCATCTCTTTTAATAGTTAGTATCTAATTTAAGTGACTGATTTTAACATTGAGCATCCACAAAAACGTGGAAGTAATCGAGGTCACAAACTACAACCATGACCAAAGTAACAAGGCAGCTTTACGTACTCTCCTGGAATGGCACCTCATCCTCTTCTTCTTGTTCTTCTTCACTGCCCACATCTTCCATGAGCATCTCCCTCTGTTTAGAGGCTGCTTTAGAGGCCGCCTGCCGTTGCTGGCGCACATTTTTATGATCTTCTTTTTCATCTTCACTGTCCTCTGCAATATCAAAGTTATAATGCAATGATCAAAGAGTTATGGGTTTGACAGCTGACTAGAAAAGCCCATATGAGATATAACCTGCAGCTTTATTTCATTCAAAAAGGGTAAATTTTATCCCTAAAAATTTCTACAAAATATACAAAAGAGCTAAAATTCAAAGAATGAGCTTGAGTAAGACTATGCACCCACTAGTACATATAAAATAACTTAGGCATGTAGTTCTAAGTAATAATAAAGCTGAATTTAGGTGTGAGCACGTTTCCTATAACATACTTTAAACTTGTATCATTGCTTTGCCCTGAAATTCACAATTAGAGTCAAACACAGTTTTTAGAAACTAAAGTTAGAAAAATATTTTTAAATAGTAGAACAGGAGAAGAAGGGGAAGATTGTCTTCAAATGATATTTATTCTAAGATACAAAACATACAGAACCTAAAATAATGCCAAACTACTATCCTTTTCAATGAATGAGGTGTGGCCATTTCAGTTTAGAGGAGATTGAGGGAAATCTTTAAAACACATATTTAAATCA
The DNA here is from genome assembly GCF_026419965.1 of Kogia breviceps. Classification (NCBI taxonomy): domain Eukaryota; kingdom Metazoa; phylum Chordata; class Mammalia; order Artiodactyla; family Physeteridae; genus Kogia; species Kogia breviceps. The sequence goes on along the minus strand of NC_081310.1, from coordinate 65,205,875 downwards.
ATTAGATCTCAATACAATTTTATTTAAAAAATGACTTTCATATACTATAGTTTATTAATTAAAAGTTCTTTTCAACACACAGTTGTGGTTGTGCATAAATCTGGTTAAACAACAGGATGCCAGCCTATTGGCTCTAGACCAAGTTACATTTTTATTAGTCTCTACCTACAGCCCTTCTCCTGGACTTTGAGGCTCCATTGTTCTGTTAAGGTTTAGCTGTTACTCTTCTGGAAACACGTGAGTCTTACTGAGTCTTATAAGCTTTGCCATGGTCAGTGTTCAAGTCATCACTTTCACTACCCAAAACCTCACCTGAAGACAAAAAGACACAGGGAACGGAACTGACTTTGGTAGACTCAAAACTAAACGCACCTCACAGTAGCTTAACACTAGTACACAGTTATTCATCTTGAAGTGCTCAAATGCTTACAAATGTAAGAGATTCAAATTAGGATTCACAAGGCAGATGAATAAAAGTGTATGTTACATTATCACAACAGCACTAGATAGTGCAAAAGGTTAATATAATTTATTTTCAGACAATTAGCAGACTTGGAAAAAAAACGGAACGCAAAATAGCTCAGTGGAGTGAATCCAGTGGAATTCTGTCTACCCTCTACATATTAGCTAAATAGCAGTCTCATTTAAAGGGGGATCCAGGAAGGCAAAAGCAGGGGAATACAGACCACAACTAAAATGGCTGGGAGCAAGATGGAATAAACTCTCAATTCTTTTAAGAGTTAAATTTTTAAAAATAAATACCAACAAGTAATCAGGATTTAACATTTAATTTAGTCAGTTCCTCATTAATTCTTTTAAGTTAGGATTCTTAAAAAAAACTTTCTCTGTGGCTACTGTTTCAAAGGACTACTTCCCAGCTAAAAAGAGTCAGATTGAAACTAATCGTTGTTTGCTTTCCAACCTGGAGTCATCACTCCCCCTTATTCTTATTATTCTATTTAGTTTGATATCTTTTATTTGTTCATGTAAATGGTTTTCAATTTTGACTATGCATGAGAATAATCTGTAAATACTTATACAAAACAAAGCCCCAACATCCCACCTAGACCTTACTGAATGAGAAGTCCTGGGATGGGATGGATATAAGTACGTTATAAAAACCTTCACAGCAGACTTCCCTGGTGGCGCAGTGGTTAAGAATCCGCCTGTCAATGCAGGGGACACAGGTTCAAGCCCTGGTCCGGGAAAATCCCACACGCCGCGGAGCAACTAAGCCCATGCACCACAACTACTGAGCCCGTGTGCCACAACTACTGAGGCTTGTGCGCCTACAGCCTGTACTCCGCAACAAGAGAAGCCACCGCAGTGAGAAGCCCGCACACCGCAGCGAGAGTTGCCCCAGCTCACCACAACTAGAGAAAGCCCGCGTGCAGCAACGAAGGCCCAATGCAGCCAAAAACAAATTAATTAATTAATTAGAAAAACAAACAAAAAAAAACACCTTCATAGGGACTTCCCTGGTGGTCCAGCGTTTAAGACTCTGCGCCCCCAATGCAGGGGGCCCGGGTTCGATCCCTAGTCAGGGAACTAGATTCCGCATGCCACAATGAAGATCCTGCACACGGCAATGCAACTAAGACCTGGCGCAGCCAAATAAATAATTTTTTTAAAAAAAAACCTGCAAACAAAAAAACCAAAACAAAACACAAAACAAAACAAACCGCCTTCATAGGAAACTATAATAAGCCACCAGGATTGAGAACCACTGTGAGCTCTTTGAAGATGGAAACACATGTCTGTAATGCAGTATTTACCACAGAGCCTGGCATTATAATAAAACCACTTTATTAAAATGTCCAATAAATAAATATATAAATAGAATTACACCTATTACATTAAAAATTCTTTACTACCTGCTGAGTGAGAATCATCCTTCTTGGTCTTCACGTCTTTTTCTTCTGAGTCCTCACTGTAAGCGGAAGGGGGAAAAGATTAAAAATCTTAGATCAAAATCCAAGTGAACATAAATCTCTGGTATCTGACTGGAGAAGAACGCCGAAGAAAACCTCTTTTATACATAAAATATTCAACAGATGCTGAGGAGTGGAACTGCTTTTCTTATTTCCCTACTTCATAGGAATGCTGGTGATTAAGAACAATTTTATCTACTTTTAGCTTCCTTTGAAGACCCAAAGGAAAAAAAGAAGGTATCTCAACACAGGCTAAAAACTTTTCACCTATGGATAAGACCTGGTTCACGAGAACATTTACTAAGAAAAATTTTTTGTTGTCAGAGGCAAGTATGAATATACTGAAAATAAATTATATAATGTATCAACGGTGGTAAAGTAGGTAAGTAAATGGATAGCCCCAAATATGGATATAGAAAACACCTTTATAATTAAAGGAAACTGGAGTTTAGTTATATAAATTACAGTATGCCTAAAAAATTTATCTAAAACAAAATGAAAACAAATCAATTAATTAATTACCTCCTAATATTAATATTTATGAGTCCAATATTTCTATACATCAGAAACCTCAACACATAGGCCTGCCTTGTATCATGGAGAAAATAAAAGCAAGCTATAGGTCACTGCAGAGTAAAATAAGAAGTTAAGGAGCTTCAAAGTTCAATAGAAAGTTTTATACAATAACTTTTTAGGTCACAAAGATGCACACTTTATATCTTCACAAATCTTAAATTGGAAATCTGGGTTCTAGTGTTCTGTCTTTGTCATGAATTATTTAGTTGTATGATCTTAGGCAAATCACTTGTACTCTTCAGCACTAAAATTTTATGATTCCATGAGAAATTCTGACAAACAAAAAACGAAAGAGTCACATAAAAATTGATAGCTTTCTTTTCTCAAACAGCAGATCTTGTAAATCTCTTTTGGTATTCCTGTAATTTAGACCACACTCAAATGACAACCTATTGAACCCAAGATTCTTAAGCAAAAAGAAAAACCAAACACATTTCTTTACTAAGCAATCTGATCCAAATATACTATAATTCTGAAACCTGTGACTGTTCTATATAAATATTTTGTGCAAAGTAAGCATTTAATTCACAAGTCTATTACAATGATGAAGAACGGTATCATTTTTTCTAGTTCTTTTATTATTGAGTTTATAGAGACCATTAATCCTCGAGCCCCATGACAGTGAAGTCAAGTAAAAGCTAAACTTTTAAGTAGAGACCAACAAAAAAATCAACATAATATTGGTCTGAGGGAATAAACGTACAAGGCACTTAATAACAAATGGCAACAAAAGCTGTATTTATTTCAACCATTCCTGGACACTTAGAAGAGAGTAATAAAGCCAGATGACTGCAACAAGGAAAAATTTAGGCTAGATATCAATTATATTGATGAGACATTACAACAGGCCATGAAGATGCTCATTCCTAGGAGAAATATAATAAAATAAATATAGTGAAAGATAGTTCTAAGTTGGGCTGCTATATAAAACTGGATTAGAGAGATATATTATGAAACTATGGAAAATGTGTCTCCCTACAGTATAATTTTGTCTTATTTTTCCTCAAAAATTTTCCACATTTCTGAAATTCTCCAGGAAAGAAAATATTAGATGTTAGCGATTCAAGCAAACAGAAAATACTAGGTACATTTATTAATTATTATTATTTTTACAAACTTAGCGTTCTGTGAATTCAGAATGGAAAGATTTCTGCTGAGGGATTATAGTGGTTTTAGTGCTCAAAAGTAAATAACTTAGAAGAACTAGTGAGAATTATTATTTCATTTCTTTGAACTGCTCATACTTAATAGTATTGTTTGGAAGTGGTATAGCCTAATGGTTAAAAAAATGGACTTTGGAGTCCAACAGACATGGTTTCAAAACCTACTGGTCTATTTGCTGGTCCTTGGATAAATCACTGACCCCTCTAAGTTAATATTACTTACCCTAATACAGGTTTTGTGAGAATTAAATGATAATGAATATAAATTAGCATATAATAGATACTGGCACTAATAATCATAAACGGTAACTATCACCATCACCACCACCACCACCACCACCACCACCACCACCATCAAGGAGGTCTTAAAGTTATGCTACACTGAGTATGAGAGTGAATGAATGTGTATAGCTGTAAGAGCAGAGATGAAACCTACAATACCCTGGTCTCATGAGGCAATTACAGTTAAAAATACAACTCATCTGAATTCATTTATAAAAGTAAGGGAAAGGAAACAGCCCAAAATGATTAAATTATTTAAACAAAGAATTGACTACAGATAGTAAAACTCGGCAGGCAATGCAACTTAACATTCTATAATGTTATGATTAGTTATGATTCTGCCAATGATTTGTGACTGAATAGGAAAGGTCACTTATTCTTTGCCATTTCTACAATGAAAATGCCAATATTAACATTGGGCAACAAATTATATACTTAAACAATCTTTCTGCCTGTGTTCAGAGGTTTGAAGTAGCACCAAAGTCATTCTGGCATACTTGGAGCTCACCGTGGATTTCATGACCTTAAAGAGGCTAACCTCTACACTCAGAAGCACTTTCTGAGATAACATGAAATATGCAAAACAACATTAAGTGAACAATAAGCACTTTCTCAAAGTAACTGAAGATTCTACCAATTTAGAGACCAGACACTATCCTCATCTGAGTGGTGACAGTGTAAGAAGAATCAGACTTACGCCTCTTACCTATCTTCCTGTGAATTCTTTCCAGATCGCCTCTTATTTTTAGCTTCTCGGGGAGATGATCGAATTTTCTTAGCTGGAGGGCCCGAATCTCTTCCATAATCTTCATCTAAACAAAGTATTTTTCAAATTCAATGAACTATATTATGATTTTTACACGTCAAAATTACCAATCTATTTACTGATAATTCTCTCATGCTATTTAAAAGGTGAAAGGGCAGAATTTCCTAAATATTTTTCATTAAAAAAAAATCTTTTCTACTCCAGTTCCACCTTAACGCAATCATTTCCATTTTTGCATATTACTCTCTAGTCCTCATGTGTATAATTTAATATTCCCAAAGTCAAATATCTCTTACTTTATATTCTACCCTTTTAATTTGTTAAAGACTTTTACAAGTTTCCACATCTTCATATTTATTTGGAAACTATTATAGTAATATGGTTATATTACAAGCATTTTAGACTGTAAAGAACCCACAATTCTACAATCCTAACACAATTACTGTTATCAAGTAAATTACTTTTAAACTAAAGTATTATATATAGCACACTCTGGCACTTGAGGAAAATACCTCCAATTTAAAAATCCTATAAAACCTTAAAAAGTGACTATTCCAAAACTGTTTACTACACCATAATATATAATCATGAGTATCTAGAATAGTCTGAAGCTTCAGCAATTATTAAATGATTGGACAATTATAAATTATGGAATACCATACAACCATTAACCAACATAAACTTTCAGTAACACAAGAAAGATAAGTAGGGGTCGGGTGGGAGGGGCACAGAACTCAAAATTCTATAGCAAGATGTCAACTATATTTTTAAGAGGAAAAAAGGACAAAAATATTAAAATGGCCATCTGCTGGCTAAAGGACTTTGAATAATATTTCTGCCTCAGTTTCCTTATCTGTAAAATGGAAATAAAAATAGTATAATCCCATTTTACCAGGAATGATCTAAGGATTAAATGAGTAAGTGCAAACATTTAGTAAGCATTTAATAAATATTAGTATTACCTCTGGGAGGGTGGATTATGTTTTTATTTTTCTTTATACATTGCTGCATTTTCTAGGTTTTCCCAAGGTACATAATATTATGTTTATAAAGTAAAATTAGATTTTAAAATAATAAAGGAAAAAGAATAGTAAACATCTGGAAAATGAGAGTAAGGACATATTTATTCTAAAAAGACCTTTTATGGCTACAATTTAAGATACACTACTCATTCTGAGTTAGTTCACAAATCAAAGGTATTTCACAAAATACTCTCATCGTACTTTATCAGGCAAAAAATTTACATACTCCCTATTATAATGTATGAGTTTTACCGTGATTATAGCAGGAGATATATTAAACTAATAAACACTGCATCAGAATTATCGCACATTTAAACTTTGGACTCCAAAACCAGATAAGAAAAAAAATTATTCAAGTGTTTATTATCAATGATTTACTAAGGAAAAGTTAAAATCCATGCAAGTTCAACGTTTGTTTTGAGTGACACAGATTGACATAATTTATATACATCAACAGTCTAAAAGTAAAACCTATTTCAAAAGAATAATAAGAATGTACACAAGCTGGGTATTCTTCCACTAGTCAGTCGAATTTATAACTTATTGAAATAACAAAACTTACCAGCATCATCAGATTCCTGAAATTGTGAATAATCAACGACCTTCCTATTTCTGTAGAAAGAAGAGACTCTAATTAAGATCACAAAAAGGTAGGACTTTTCTAAGATATCAGAACCCACATTTCTACTTCACAAACAGAATTAGAACTAGCTCTCTGAAATTTATTTTTCAACAAGCCCCTACCTCAGGCAAAAAATGTCACATTTTGTTATAGGAAAGTATAGCTTAAACCAAAAGTATTTCAAATGACAATTCTCATATTGCTCATCTGAGGCATAGCCCAAATACTATCCTTTCCTACAAAACAACCTCCCACCACCCACAAGTACATGAAACAGCAAAATAAGCCAAACTACCATAAATATTCATTATACAGAGATGATATATGCACACAAACCAAAACTGTAAATGTTACTTTATTCTTACTGCTATACACACGTGTACACCTGATAAATAAGGTTATTACTTTTTTCATGGCAAAGTGACTTCTAAATATAATAGTTAATTATATTTAATTAACTTACCGTCACTATGGTGACGGTAAGTTAAGCCTTACATAGGAAGGGATGGACAAAAATTCATTCATTCAAAAGATGCTCTTTATTAATGAGCTTTTTTTTTTTTTTTGGCCATGCCACGCAGCTTGCAGGATCTTAGTTCCCTGACCAGGGATTGAACCTGGGCCACAGCAGTGAAAAACCTGGAATACTAACCACTAGGCTACATGGAACTCCCTAAAGAGCATTTATTAAAGATACAAATTTATGTATGTACTTGACTCAGTGATATTTTTTTGACTCAGTGATTTTTAAGTACTTCTTACTAGGTAAGGCATCTTTAATATCTCAAACAAACTTAATTTCCATTTTCCTACTTCATATTCTAAACTTAAAAGTTTAAAATTCCTCTCTTAGAAAGATATAAGAGCTTCCATGTTAGTATCCAAACAGCCTGGAACTTAAAAAGAGCCTTAGATGTACTGTAACTAAATGAAAACTGAACAAGTGAACCGAAAGAACTATAAGGGAAACATGCCACTAACTACACTTAAATCCAAGTCGAGGACCATTCCTGGTTTTATAGATTAAGACATTTAAATGCAAGAACAGAGAGTCAGAATTCAAGTGCAGGCAGAACTTCTACACAATATGCAAAAAATGATAGGGTGGGGTGAATTTTGAACACATGTTTGGGGCTTAGATGTGGAGGAAGGTATAGCCACATCCTTGATTTAAGAGAGAGAGAGAGAGAGAGAAAAAGAAAGGCTCTTAAGGAATTCTGTATTATGTTTTTCTTTAGTCTACCAACAATGAATTATCTTCTGACTTTACTGCCTCAGTGAGTCAAGATGCAAAACTATAAAATATGTTGTAACTATATTTTGTTATAAGAAACTGAATTTATATATTAAAGATACCATTCTATTAGTAAAGTTGATTTCAAAAATATTGCTATTAGTTCCACTTACATGAGTTACCTAATCAAATTCATAGAGATAGAAAGTAAAATGGTGGTTGCCAGGGGTGGGGTAGTGGAGGATGGGGAGTCAATGGTATGTATAGTTTCAGTTTTGCAAGAGGAAGAGTTCTGGAAATTGAGTGCCCAAAAATGTGAATGTATTTAATACTACTGAACTGTACATTTAAAAATGGTTAAAATGGTAAATATGTTATTTGACCACAATTTTTAAAAAAGAATAAAATAAAATATTTTTTCTTAAAAAAACCCCCTATTTGGGGGGCACTAGTAATCAAATGTTTATCATGTTCCAGGAAATAATGATTTTTAATGACAGATGCCATGAAAAACAGTATTATGAACACAGTGCAAAGATGACCATTTTCTGCATTACTTAGGATCAAGGAAAAATGGGACAAGGATCCAGAAGAGGGAGTTTTAAATCTTTATCTCTAACAATTATGTACAGGTTCTGAAATCGCAGGCATAATAATTTTAGGTTAGCTGGTGGAATTGCAGCTAATTGCAGCTAAAATACTGGTACAATTTCCAGTATCAATTTCTGGTATCAATAGATACATCCTACAAGATGTAACCTTTGCTATATGGTTACCCTCCTTTAGGAGGGTAACCATATGGCAAAGGATCATATGAAGAACTATTGAATAAACTGGGATTTTTAACCTGCAAAAGGGAAAACATGTTAGCTTTAGTGATCAGATTAAGTGTGGGTTCAATATAAAGAACTTCATAACAGTTTACTAATGATAGTTACTTCCTTAGTCTATCACTAGAAACACTCCAAAAAGGAATTATATAGCACAAAATACAGAATCTGTTAGTAGGAATCCTGGGTTCTAGAACTTCAAGCAAATCACTTACTTCTCTGGGCCTCAGTTCCTCATCTGTTGCAACTGATGACCTAAGTTGCTTGACAGATCTAAAAAGCTGCTCTATAAAATTAAATAAAATTATCAAAGTTTAATGAAAAAGATGACTTTTTCAATTGTAAATGGTCAACTATCCTTTTGCACACCATACATCTTAACACGTACCACTATACCATTTGTTTTCTTCACTAATCTAAGCTTCTTGAAAGTAACAATCATGTCTTATATCCACATTTCTGGTACAGAAAAAGGTAAAAAGTAGGCACTCAAATGTTTTCTGAACTTTTTGCTCTTAGGACCAAATTTTAAGAGCTCTGTTAGAAACCTAATTTTAGAAAATACTCTAGAGGATAATATCCAATCTCCTTAAAGACTTTCAAGATCTCATCTCTTGCCACTTAACAAGCAAGCAACCCCAGGAGGCTTAATTCCACCAATCAGGTTGTTTTTTTTTTACCACTTGGTCATGCAGATCCCTTGCTTAGTATGCTATTCATATCACTCTCACTCATATCAGATATAACCTCACCTCTCAACAACTTTAATCCCTTATTGATACTACATAAACTACTAAATGTCTGTCTTCCCTATTAAATGTGAACATCTTGAGGACATCTCTCCTTCATTTGGAACACCAAATTCAAGGAAGGCTTGATGAGTGGATGGACTTGGACTTGGCATCTGCAAAGGATTAGTGTGGGAAAGGGAATCAGTAGAGAGGATGCATGTATCACTGGAGTTTTCAACTTATCAGACATTTAATCCCACTGCCAACGACAAAAGAAAATTTAGTTTTCTCCAAACTGAAAAACTTGTTATTTAAAATCTAAGAGATTTAAAAGGGGAATTCCCTGGTGGTCCAGTTGTTAGGACTCGGTGCTTCCACTGTGGTGGCCTGGTTCAATCCCTGGTTAGGGAACTAAGATCCTGCAAGTTGCACAGTGCGGCCAAAAAAAAAAAGGAAAGAAAAGAAAGGAAGATTTTAAAAGGCAATTATTTAGTACGTTTTTTCTATCCTAGTTTTCAACACAGAAAACCACAAAAATGTCACATAGACTATACTGACATTATATAAGCAATTAAATTAAAAAATTTCAAAACTAAATTGAAAGACTACTGCTTCCCTTGAAACACAAAATATTTTAACTTTCAATTATGTGAAAATGGCCAGAATTATCTTACATAATAAATGTTATTTATCACAAAAACTGTAAAACCTGAGTAAAGCAAAATATGAATATAGAAGCACTCTTGTCTTAAGGGTAACTAGTCAAAAAAATCCAACTATAAATGCTAAAGAGGGGAAAAGAAAAAATAATTTAAATAAAAGATCTATGGTAACAAGGGTCATTCACAAAAACTCATTATAATGATTTATAATAATAGTTTGGTTCATTTTCTGCTTTCTAAAGATGCTATTCAAAACATACTGTTTTCCACTACTTAGAGATTTACCTTATTCAGGGTTGATATATATTTTTAATGAACTTATTCCTATGCAAACTTGAAATTAAGAAGGCAATATTAAGTCTAAAGGCATAGGAAGTCCTACCTCTAGTTGAAAACAAAGAAACATTCTCATTTTTATTACTTAAATTAAATGCCAAAGCTAAACTAACTCTTCAGTGTAAGATGAGCATCAAAAACTGGAACTGGGAGGACAACACAAAATTTCAATATAGCATAAAAGTTAAAAACACAGATTTTAAAAATTGGGTTGAAATCCTGGCTCTGCCAGTTACTTGCCCTCACTGAATTTCAATTTCCTCACCTGTAAAATAGGAATAACAATACCTATCTCTCAAGATTGTTTCGAGGGCCAGGTACACAATTATCCAATAAATAGCAGCCATTATTTCTTGTAAGCACTAATTGTTCCACCCAGAATACTACTGAAATCTTGAACCCACCTGAATACACAAATAACACTCTTATTTATTAGAACAGCACGATTAAGCTGCTCCTTTTAAAACCATTGTCTTAAAAAAATAAATAAAATAAAATAAAAACGTTATGTCTTAGAGTATTGGTTCTAATGCTATTTAGAAAGACTGTCTTTAAGAGTTTGTTGTTCATTTCATTAAAATGCAATATCAAAATACCCCCCTATTTTTATATTATTTCCAACTTTATGATAAAGTTTTCAGTTGCCATTTAGGCCAGAGAAAGTAGCAACAGTAGCTATTTTAAGTCCACCATTTAAGTTAGATAGATTTCTATCACTCAGATCAACTGGAGTTCATCTAAGTCTAAAAGTTTGCACTAGAAAAGAGAACTGTAACCCAGTAAGGAAAACAAATGTTTAAAATATAAACTATAGGAACACAAAAACTTCAATTAAGGGGCTTCCCTGGTGGTGCAGCGGATAAGAATCTGCCTGCCAATGCAGGGGACACAGGTTCGATCCCTGGTCCGGCAAGATCCCACATGCTGCGGAGCAACTAAGCCCGTGCGCCACAACTACTGAACCCCGTGCTCCTAGAGCCCGTGCTCTGCAACAAGAGAAGCCACTGCAATGAGAAGCCCACACACGCACCACAATGAAGAGTAGCCCCCAGTCACAGAAACTCCGTGCACAGCAACGAAGACCCAACGCAGCCAAAAATAAATGTTTTCAAAAAAACCCAAACTTCAATTATGTGCCTGCTCTTACTTTAAAAGCTGATATAATCACTTTATTTAGATTCTAAAGGCACCTAGGTCACAAATGAACCAATTCCTGGATGATCACCAGAGGGCTTTGAGATAAGCCCTTACTTTTGCAACAAAGTGCAAAAATGAAAGGTAAAGTTGGAAGCTAGACAAAGAACACTAAAAGATCCATTTTTGGCACCAAATGTGGATAACTCAAGCAATAGGATTTTTTTTTTCTTCCACTCTCTTAATCATCAACTTCTTTCTACTAAATACTGGTAAGTCTACACCCAAAATGGCTTTTCTTTCTTATAGCAGCAACCATCCAAGACCAAATCAATAATATTCCTGAAATGTGAGGTATGTAAAACAAACATTCTAAAAAATCAAGGATCAACAGTATTTCAGAGATGGAAACTACATCTTTTGAGATGATCTCATCTAACCCTTTGAACCTTAAAGATGAGAAAACAACTTAAAACCACAAAATTCAGTGCTACTCTTTAACAAACCTGCACATCAAAATATGGAGAAACAATTAAGTTCCAGGTGAGGAAGCAGAACTTTAAAATAGAAACCCACATTTAATTATTGACACCCTAAGTTCTGTATTACTTAAAGAACACAAAATCATTTTCTCAAGGCAAATCAGAGACTTTTAGACAATTTACTACATTATTTAGCTCAATCAAGCTATCTTCCACTTCTACCCTGAAGAAGTCCTATTGTTCTGATCAATGCAGGGAAGAAGAAACACCTAGCTAATTTTCTAGAATTCAGCAATTTTCTCATTAGGCACTTAAAGTGTACTTGAAATCTGAGTTTTGAGAAACCCAAAATAGCTAACATAGCTCTTTTCACTAATCACCTAAGTGATAAACATCTAGAACAATGTTTCTCAATCTATTGATCACAACCCACTATTGGGTCCTGAAATCAATTTACTGATGTATAACCAGCACTTTATTTTTTTGGCTTCAGCTCACGTGGGATCTTACTTCCCTGACCCAGGGATCGAACCCAGGCCCCTGGCAATGAGAGCACTGAACCCTAACCACTGGACTGCCAGGGAATTTCCTATAACCAGCATTTTAAAAGAAAAAGAAGCAAATAGAAAATATCAGAGAAAGTTACACCTAAATAACTGGCAAGTTCCTGAAACTTGTTTCAGGTATTTGCATTCTTGTGTGTAGCTAATTGTAATGTAAAATGTATTTCTTATAGGAACTTCATCAAAAAAGTCTGAGCCACTGCTATAGAATAAAATGATTTCCAAAGTAGTTTTTAGTTTCACTTTTACAAAAAACGATGTTATTAATCCACAGCCACAAAAGTACAACATCTCTTCCTATTTTAATTCATTGTTTTAAGAAAACCACTTTTTTAAAACTTAAGCACTCATAACACCTATCGAAGTTTGGTGGCCCGTGGGGGACAGAGGGAAGGGTGATACACCACCAGGTGTATTACAGCTACTGGACCTTAGACAACCTAATCCAATCTTACCCAAAACGTGTTATCCTATCAACAAATGTCCCAGGAAGGGCATGACTGAGAACCTTTCATGATCTCCAAAGGTAACTAACTCCAAGAAAACCGGATAATGAAACAGTTCTTCTCAGCGAGGTGAAATCTGCCTCTCAAGTCCACTGAGCAATTCTGTCTTGTCTAGCTCCTGGGATCACCATGGTCTAAATCTAAACCCTCTTCCATAGAGTAGCCCTTAAAATTTGTGCGACAGTTTCCACTTTTTTATTCAAGGCTAAATACTGAAGTTTCTGCATATCAAATGTCCTTAAAACTTAGGACAGGGGCTTCCCTGGTGGCGCAGTGGTTGAGGGTCCGCCTGCCGATGCAGGGCACACGGGTTCGTGCCCCGGTCCGGGAAGATCCCACATGCAGCGGAGCGGCTGGGCCCGTGAGCTATGGCCGCTGAGCTTGCGCGTCCGGAGCCTGGTGAGAGGCCCGCGTACCGCAAAACAAAACAAAACAACTTAGGACATTTACCTCTCTCCATTCTTTTATCCCTCAAGATTCTTCATACGCCAAGTTTTCTCAGGATATAAGAAAATTAGTTCATAGAAGCCAGGATACCTAAACTCAACTCAGGGTAATTTCTCACAGTTGCTTATTTTGAGCTTCACGTTCCTTTTGGCTAAGATATATTGCTTTGACTGTATCTTATATCATTCTGCTTTTTACAATTAAACAGAATTCAAAAACAGTCACAAGATACAAGAAAGCAAAACTTTTAAATATTTAAAATCAAGAACATTACAGGAATAGATAGCTCTTTAAAGTTTTTCAAATGGAAAAAGTAAATTTCTAATTTCTGCACAGAAGGTGAATAAAGGAGTTCTGAATGATGATCCAGGTATATGTTTGAGATAGTTGTCACAATGCCCTCCTAAATTTTTTTAATCAACTTGCTAATATTTCAGTCCAGATGAATAAATATGAACTCTTATATGGCACTCCTTATTCCCAAACTACATTCGGTTCCACCATATTCTCTCCACATAGTATACTATTTTTTTTTTGCTGTACGCCGGCTTCTCACTGTTGTGGCCTCTCCCGTTGCGGAGCACAGGCTCCGGACGCGCAGGCCCAGCCGCTCCGTGGCATGTGGGATCTTCGCGGACCGGGGCACGAACCCGTGTCCCCTGCATCGGCAGGCGGATTCTCAACCACTGCGCCACCAGGGAAGCCCCTAGTATACTATTTAAAAGTCACACACAAATTTCAAGGAATATAACAAAGTATTGGGTAAATAAAATGGGCTAGATTTTTCCCAACAGAAGTTTAGTGCAAAAACTATGCAATTAGAACAGAGTAAACCTCTAGCAGGTGAGATTAAACGGGTCTCAGAGAAGCACATTACTAAGCAGAGTTCTGTCTGCAGTAAGAGTCTTGGAACCCTCAGTGGACTCTTCCAATTGTCTTAACCCAGCTACCAGGGACAAATCTGTAGCCTGACAAAGATTTACTGACTCATTACAATAAAGGTGATGGAACATCAGAAGTGTGGCGCATCTCACCAGAGGAAAACTTAGAAAGGATTTGGGGAAGGGTTCAATTTAGGTGAAATTTAAATGAAGCAGTGTCTTGATAGACTCAAAGCACAGCAGACTGTGTGAAAAGGGGTCTACATCAGGTCTAGACAGTGAAGTGGACCTTGGGTCCTATTTCTTGGCAAAGAAGTTAAGGTAGATGTGAATTTTGTGCCCAGCAACCCCTCATTTGAAGCTCTAAAAATGTAAATCGAGGATAGCTCTCCGTGTCAAAAGGAGTTAGCTTTTCGGGACAAAAGTGTGATGTTTCACTCTTATTGATATAATTTCAAATAGCAAAGTTTCTGACAGTCTGATTTTAGAGAATCTTTTCTTAGCAGAAAAGCAGTAGTCAAAGAAGGATTGTTATAAATCTTTCCAGTTGTAGCATATCTGTGGAAGATAGTCTGTTATCCCAGCCCAATGAATAGCTGGCTGGATTTTTACTTCTCAGTGGAGCTAAGTTTTAGTTTCCCAAGTAATTCATCTTCTGGGCCATTTTATCTTGACACATGAAATCTCCCTGAAGATCACCTTGCTTTGCAGGTAACTGAACAGGTGCACAGTTCAATAAGTAGATAGGCACTAAGAAGCACCTGAAAATACGCTATAGCCAGTTGAAACACTCTTTGGCAACCTGTGGTCTCTTCACCAAAAATATTTCAAAGACCTATAATTATGGCTATTTAGATACTAGTTATTTTAAAATATGGCAATGCAATTCTGTAACAATCAGTTCCACTTCCTAGAACCTAGATAGTAATATTTTTTGAAACAAAACAAAGGGATGCCCCATTTTGACCAAAGTGGTCATATACTAAATCAAATGTTTTCTCTTATTGTCCACAACACCACAGTCTCTAAGTGCCAGAGGGGCACTAGTCACACGGACTATAATGTGGATGTAACATAGATGGTGTCCCAGAGTTACACAGAATGGTGGCCTTGTTTTTATATTTCTGGGGAAAACAGACCAAAAACATAAATAAAATCAATCTCGCTTTCTTTATTCAACACTACTTTCTCCTTATTAACTAGTTGTATAGCAATGATTCCAAACACTAAAACTCAACCACTTATCTTGGTTTGTAACTTTTGTCAAGTTAAATCAACCCCAATTTATTAATCTTAATTTCCTTCTAATTGTAATATACTGACGAGTTTTATAATAGGTGCTGAACCTTTTCAAATGCTATGGTTTTTCTCCTTTGGTCTTTTAATATGAATCAGTGACAGATTTTAAGTCTTATTCCCGGCACAAATGCTACTTGATCATATGTATTTTTAATACATACTGGATTCAGTTAGCTAATACTGTTTGGCATTCTTGCATCTATAAATGTACGTAAAATGAGCAAACAAGAGGGGCTTTTTAGGATTTTCTTTTAGTGTGAAAATTCCTAGGTTTTACCACAGAGATTAATGTGTTTGATTATAGGAGCACTACCCCAGACTGGTGATGGTACATTATACATACAGTATAGGGGCCCTGTTACGTTTTTAAAATTTTTGAAAAAATTTGAACTTCTGAACACATATGGTGCCCAATGGTCTCAAACTAAGGATTGTGGACCTGTAAAACATTCTACGTGGAATCAAATGTATACACTAAATGTAAATCTAATTGAGAGTTAAATAGGTAAGATCCATGCAGTCTAAATCCAGCTTTACTATTATTTCTTTTTTTTTTGGTGGTACGCGGGCCTCTCACTGCTGTGTGGCCTCTCGCGTTGTGGAGCACAGTCTCCGGACGCGCAGGCTCAGCGGCCATGGCTCATGGGCCCAGCCGCTCCAGGGCATGTGGGATCCCCCCAGACAGGGGCACGAACCCGCGTCCCCTGCATCGGCAGGCAGACTCCCAACCACTGCGCCACCAGGGAAGCCCTTTACTATTATTTCTATGCCTTAGCTCCTAGAGTTAAAAGTCATCAGTAGTAAATTGAAGGAACTGGACTTAATCTCAGAAGTTCTTTCTAGTTAAAAAAAAAAAAAGCTTTTAATTAAAACTTATTCTGAGAATTATTTTGAAGTTGAAAAAACTTCTATTTAAAATATTTTGGCCATATTATGTTCCCTCAAATATTTTCTACAGAGCTTAAAAACCAGTGCATAGGGTCTTCCCTGGTGGTGCAGTGGTTGGGAATCTGCCTGCGATGCAGAGTACACGGGTTCGTGCCCCGGTCCGGGAAGATCCCACATGCCGCGGAACGGCTGGGCCAGTGAGCCATGGCCGGTGAGTCTGCGCATCCAGAGCCTGTGCTCCGCAACGGGAGAGGCCACAACAGTGAGAGGCCCGCGTACCGCAAAACAAACAAACAAAAAACCCCAAAACCAGTGCATACAGAATGCACTCACCATTATTCATTATTTCGAGATTACAAAATAAAATAGCATTTGACCATCTTCATGCCAAACACTAAGAAGGGAAGAGTGGTACCACAGAAAGAATGCCAGCATTGTATTCAGAAAATCTAGGTTCAAATCTTGGCTGTTTCACAGTTCTGTGACCTTGAGTAACATATTATTTAAGCTTATTTCGTCACCTACTATATGGGAATTTAAAAAAAAAATCCTCTATTACAGGGTTGTAATAAGGATAAAACAAGATAAAGTGAAATCCTCAGTACCTGACTCTGCACTTACTCTTAGTAAATGTTTATTTGGTAATTACTCTAAAAAAAAATAAATCGGGCTTCCCTGGTGGCGCAGTGGTTGAGAATCCGCCTGCCGATGCAGGAGACACGGGTTCGTGCCCTGGTCCGGGAAGATCCCACATGCCGCGGAGCAACTAAGCCCGTGAGCCATGGCCGCTAGGCCTGTGCGTCCGGAGCCTGTGCCCCGCAACGGGAGAGGCCACAACAGTGAGAGGCCCGCATACCGCAAAAAAAAAAAAAAATAAAAAAATAAAAATCAATCAATCAATCAATCAATCAATCAAACTTTAAATTTTTTTTTTTTTGGCATTCTATTTATTTTTTTGGCCTCGCCGCACACTGGATCTTAGTTTCCCAACCAGGGATTGAACCCTGGGCTCTGGCAATGAAAGTACTGAGTCCTAACCACTGGCCCACCAGGGAATTCCCAACATTGTCTTCTTATAATTTTCAGATTAAATACATATATGTTGGGAAATGTTGAATACTTAAGTGTTATTATAAAATTAACTCCCCCATTATTCAGGCTTTCCAAGTTATTATGTGAGATATCTTTGAAGGTAAAGTCTACAGAAGAGTTTATGTCTTTTTAGAAGGAAGTGACATGTAAGTAATAATAAATGTACAGATCAAAGGTTAATAAAATCCACACTTCTTGCACACACACACAAACACACACATAACCTGGACATAGAGAATAAGATCAGATACAAGGAACCAGGCTCAGCTAAAACCACATTTACTAGTATACTAAACTCTTAAGTGTCTTCCTGTGTATACTTGGTATCATTAATTCCAAGCTACCGTGAATTTTCAGGTTTCCAAGTTTTTCCCTTTAACTGAGGGCTTCTGGAAACTTATTTTCTGGTAAGAGAGAATATCAATATATTTTTTAAGAAATCCAGACACTTAGATAGCTAGTGGGAAGCTGCCACATAGCACAGGGAGATCACCTCTGTGCTTTGTGACCACCTAGAGGGGTGGGATAGGGAGGGTGGGAGAGAGGGTGATGCAAGAGGGAAGAGATATGGGAACATATGTATATGTATAACTGATTCACTTTATTGTAAAGGAAAAACTAACACACTATTGTAAAACAGTTATACTCAAATAAAGATGTTAAAAAAAAAAAGAAATCCAGACACATTCCAACCGAATTCTCTTTGAAAAGAAAGCAATCTGGAATCCTAGGGAAGCTGATTCTCAACATAAATAAAAAATAACCAAAATAATTTTATATCAATCTGTAAAAGCCTATGCTTTCACATCTAAACTTCCAATGTTAAAGGTTCCTTGTGGTCTCAAGTACTAAACAAAAGAAGACATCAAGTACACTTACATTATAAAGAAAGGAGCAAACAGATTGATCTGAGTGATCTGGACCATTTTCAATAAGGGAGGAAGATCTCTGAAGAATACAAAGGTAATTTCAAAAAACCTGGTTTCTAGGCTGGGCAAGTTAGTAAATCTCTGAGCTTTCTTTCAAAAGTAACAGCATTTTCTTCCCTACCTCACAAGGGTAAGAATCATGAAAGCATTTTGAAAAGTTAAAAGTGCAATACACTAAAATAACATCAACACTTACTGGTAGAAGAGACAAGCGATTATGTGGAAAGGGGGGAGGATGAGGATAAGCAGGGCTGTAAATTAAGAATCTAGGTTCTAGGCCCAATCTTGGCATCTACTAGTGTGTGATGCAAGGCACCTCACTTGTCCAGGTCCCCACATTGTCACTCGTAAAATGAATTTGCCTAAATTTCTTTCTGGCTCTAAGACTGCAATTTTACGCTATAAATTTGAATTCAAGGCCTAAAATATTTCAGCTCTTATTTATATATGAGTCAGATACTGTAAAAGATGACAGCAATACAGTGTGAACAAAACTACTTATTAGATATGTGTTGCATGGAAAACCCTGCTGTAGCCGGTCAGTTCATCATTCCATTCATTTGGCAACTGGTGTCAAGCAGCCATTAGTACATTTCTAAATCTTCCTTAAATGCTTAGGTTAATATTAAAATGAAAATAATAGTCACAGTAAAAAATGAAAAGCAGAAAATCCTCAAAATTATATACAGGACTAAGGGCAGAAACATATCCCAGAAGAAGCTGCAGGGACACATTTTCCAACACATGCTTTTCTTGTTTTGGGTTTGTTTTTAAACAAGGTTGATCATCCTGATATTGGGTCAACATCTTTTTTTTGTTACATTCCCTCAAGTAGATAGACTCTTCAATTACAAAAGCACTTCCCTAAGACATAACTTTTTTTATTACAAAATTTAACAAACGACCAAAGTCAAGTTTAATTATTGCTGCTTTATTATTAGTCAAGAGTATGTTAAAGGCTTTCAAAAAAGTTACAAGGAGACTTCATCACTAAAATATATAATTAAAAACCAAGTTGCTTTAAAATTAATAACTTGAAAGTGACCCAAAAAAGCCCACAATATATTAACTTCATTCTTCAATTAGAGGCAAATATACAGTTAAAATTACTTTTAATAGACTGAGCAAGAAAAAAGTTGTGCACAAATCCCAATGCCTTCAAAAAACTGATTAGAACGTGCTTAATATATTTACCCCTACCCATTAAAAATCCAAGTTTTCAAGAAAAAAAAAGTTCTGTTAGTGTTCCAGCTTCTAAATTTGGGAGCACAAACTCAGGCAAATGAGTAAAATTGCAATAAAATTAAAAGTCATCAAAACCTGGTGAACTGCAGTTAAAAGGTAAAGAAAAGTAATAGTCCAATTTCACCACACAGTAATTTCTCCCAGAAGACAGAAGATCCAATCCAGATGAAACCAATCTTTATTATGATATTGTCTATTTATCCTGATCCTAAAGAAAATACTCTACATAAACTGATGGGATACACTGGTGATTTATTATGCCAAAAAAACTATGCAAACTATAATGTGAAATATATATTCAGACTCCGTGCCAAAAAGTAGGCAAAACTCTTCCCGGTGGCGATGGTGAGTTATCGGAGATGCGGGTTGAAATTAGACAGAAAAGCTGTCAGGTAGGTAGTTAGCACTCTCCACACGCCCACCCCGAGCGTAGGAGCATGCAGCCCCATACCCCCACCAGCTAGAGACGGCTGTTCTAGTCTGCAAACAGAACGGTGTAGCACAAAACCCTTTCCGGGGTTCCAAACCTCCCTTTAGAGCTCTAGCTCAAAATACTTCCGTTCCTCACAAAACTTGGAATGAAGAAGGGGAAGAAACAACTATTAAAACATTTAGAAACTAAGCCTATTTATCCATAAAGCACTATGCAAAGTAGCCAATTCCTTACATTGAAAGCGCCAAGGACATTATATTAAAAGTAATATTTATTTGCAACAGCTCTCCTTCGTAAGGCCTCAACAGATTGGATTAAGCCACACCCCTCCATAAATGGCACATTCCATACGATAGCCGGGAGGACGGCCAAGGGCGATTCCACCGTCCGCTGGGGAACAGCAAACTTGTTGAAATTCTCAGAATAAAGTCTAACGATTAACCGAATCTAGCCCGTTTATTATTCAAGTTATTTGAGATAAAGATAAGATTACAAAAACATCCGAGACGTGTACGCCGAGGAAGAGAGAGAGGTAGCGGGAACGAGAACCACACGGGATTTAGGTCGTGCAGTTAACCCACACCTCCCTGAGTAGGGACATTCCCGAGGAAGGACATTTCTAGTCGGAGGCGAAGAGCGAACTCGAGGCGGGGGGAGCGGGGGTTAACCAGCTCAAAACTCCGAGTTGGGGGAGACACAGCACTCATTTTCCAGGGCCTAGTCCCGAACTCTCTCTGCAGCGGAGGGAAAAAGAACGCGTCCCGCCCACGCCCGGCCCGCTCCGAGAGGCGGGGCTCTGCAGCGACCCCGGAGGACGGAGGCGGGGCCCGGCGGCAGAGCTGCCCCTCCTGCTTTGCACGAAACACCCC
Organism: Kogia breviceps; assembly: GCF_026419965.1. NCBI lineage: Eukaryota > Metazoa > Chordata > Mammalia > Artiodactyla > Physeteridae > Kogia > Kogia breviceps. The sequence continues at coordinate 65,184,952 of NC_081310.1, read as the reverse complement.
CGTCCGCTAGAGAAAGAGGGCTGCGTCCCACCCCCACCCCCACCCCCACCCCCACCCCACGCAAACCGAGGGGGGAAGGGGCAATACGGCGTCTCCGCCCTCTCCCCCCCCCCCAATTAAGGTGGGGTCCGAGACCGAGTCGGCTCCAAGGGGCCGGGCCGGAGGAGGTGGGGCCTGGGTGGGGGCGCTGACTGCACACCCCTCCCCCTCCAACCGCTGGCGGCTCAGGGAACACCCCGCCCGCTCCAGTGCGGCGAGTGGGGGAGGCAGCAAAGCAGCCCAGAGCCCTGCAACGGCGCGGGGCGGGGAGGAGCGCGCGCATGGGCGCGCGGCCGCTACCCCCGCGCAGCCCCGCGGACCAGCAAGGCCCCCCACGCTCAAGGGCGCGCGCGGGCCCCGAAAGGGAGGAGGCCGCGCGTGGCACGGGAGAGGGCCGACTCTAGGCTTCTGTCCCCCACTCCTTCACCACTCACACCAACCCCCTCCAACCCATTCCAGGCCTCGGACTCCGCACTGACCTGACAGGCCGAGACATGTTCGCTGTCGAAACAGGACCGAGTCGAGAAGCCAAAGACCAGGACCCCCCCCACCCCGCGCGCTCGGCGCCCCACCCCCCCCAACTTCGGCCGATGGGGCCGCTGCCGCCGAACCCCGAGCTGCTGGCTCCTCAAACTCCGCCGCTCCTTGGTTCAGGGCCCCTTAATCAGACGAGCCCCCCGCTCCCCTGTCTCTTCAAAATGGATGAATCAAACCAGCCGAAAATGCGCCAAAGCCGCCGTACAACCAAACCCACTAGGGCCTGTGAGCCCCGCCCCAACACGACCGGTCATTGGCGGCTTCTGCCAGATGCGCAGAGCTCATTCGTCCGTTTGAATCATCACGTCTCCCAGGTTCCGCCCCACTCACTGATAGGCTCCGCCTCCTCCGTGAGGTCCTGTTAGTCAAGGTGCTCTGAGAGCGCACGGCCGCAAAACAAAAATGGTCGCTGCTCGGCCCGCCCCCTGGTTTTCACTCCGGAGTTGCAGATTCGTCTTGGGTTGCGTCTTAGGATGACTAGGAAAAAGATTTATTAAGAGTTTAATGTCATTTAATATTAGCTTAATGATGTATCATTTCGCCTGCCTTGATTATCTAGAAACTCCACTGATAGCAAAACCCGTGGGATAGGCAGCTGATTCGTCAGCAAGGGGCTGCTTCTGAATTGGAGGGAAATTCCATAGGTTCAAAAATTTTGACCTTAAACCCACAAGCCCCTTCTCTTTGCTTAAGCATTAGACCTCAGGAGCCCAATCGCTGTTGGAGCAGGGAGGCAGGATCACAGTCAAGGAATAACTTAACCACCAATGTCCATTCTCCATTCTGGACCTTGAGATCACTTCAGGGTCATTAAAGTCCCAGACATGGACCTTCGGGGCCTGATGATTAGGAGCATGAGCGCTGGGCCAGGAGGTTTTTCAGTTTGAACCTTAGGTCCACCACTTAACAGTTTTATAGCTTTACGTCTCTGTGCCTGCCTCAGTTTTCTCATGTGTAAAATGGGGAACAATAGTACTTAATTCATAGGATTATTAGGATTAAATGGGTTGATATATGAAAAGGCTTTTGGACAGTCTCTGGCAGACAGTAAGTGCAATGTAAGTATTTGTTAAATTCAATCCCTTATCCCTGGGTGGGGATGGGGGAGGGGCTGCCTCAAGACTCAAGTCAAATAACTGAGGGTAACTCAGATCATTCCATTTAAATCCATGAACATTTGTTGGATGCATAAAACTCGCAGAGGCAGAGCTCAGGATCCCTATGGGAACGGCCAAGGTTTACCTGACCATTGTAAAATAGACTTCAATCCCTATCACAGGCAGCCTGTTAATAACCAACTGAAGCTACACTCCATAAACAAACAAACCAACCCATCACTATTGCCTCCTGAAAGTCTCCCCTTGTACAATCTGGCTTCCCTAAGGGAAGAGAATAGCACAGTCCACCAGTAAAGCACTAAACAAGTTATATATATATATATATATATATATATATATATATATATATCTATCTCCTCTTCCATGTCACTCCACCTTTTCGCCCCTGAATGCTATTGTTGATAGCAAAAAAGAAATGCATAACATAGAATTCACCATTTTTACATGTGTAATTCAGCGCCAACAAGTACTGTCACATCTCCAGAACTTTTTCATCTTCCCCAGCTGAACTCTATACTCATTAAACACTAATTCCCCATTCCCTCTCTCCCTAGCCCCTAGTACCCACCATTCTACTTCCTGTCTACATGAATTTGACTACTCAAGGAACCACATATAAGTGGAATCATACAGTATTTGTCCTTTTGTGATTGGCTTATTTCACTCAGCATAATGTCCTCCAGGTTCATTCATGTTGTAGTATGCATCAAAATTTTCTACCTTTTAAAGGCTGAATAATATATCATTGTATGTATATACCACATTTGGTTTATCCATTCAACTGTCAGTAGATACTTGGGTCATTTCCAGATTTTGGCTATTGTGAATAATTTCTGCTATGAATGTGGTGTATAAATCTCTCTTCCAGCCCCTGATTTCAACTCTTGGGAGCATATACCCAGAAGTGGATTTGCTAGATCATATAGTAATTGTATTTTTAATTTTTTGAGGAATCTCCATACTATTTTCCATAGCAGATGCACCATTTAACATTCCCACCAGCAGTGCACAAGGGTTCCAGTTTCTCCATATCTTGTCAACATTTATTTTGCTTTTTTTGATGGGGCATAATGGGTGCTGGAATCTGTTTTGACTAAGTGTATTGTCATCCATATTATTGTCAAAATGCCAGTGCAGAGGCTGGAGTGGTGCAGTGATCACGAGTGACTTTGTTGGAGGCTCTTTTATTAGGTCAGATTGCCATTATTTAGCAAATACCAATCAATATTTGTTATCGTGAGATGAGGCAGAGGAATTCTTGTTACTTACTTAGTAGGTAATGAAAGGAACTGGCCATAGTCTACATGTCCAGGCAGGTGGAAAGTTCAGAACAGGTCTTCCAGGCCTTGGCATTATAGTTTACTTCAAGGCCTATATATATATGGCCACTGAATGAAGGCTCTTCCTCTTCCAAGGTGAGGGTCATATCCTATCTCTCTCCTCATCTCAGCCTTGGCTAACGTCTTCCCTCTATTTGCTTGTTTATTCGCTCAGTATTTCAACAAACACTGTCTCTTAGGAAGGAAGTAACGTAAGACTTGAACTTCTAGTTTACTTTTTAGTGGGCAAGTACAGAGTTATGCCTACAAGAGCCCTGGCACTGTTTCCCTGACTGTCAGGAGAACCTGGAGTGCAACCTCCAAGGTCAGATCCCTCCAGTGCATCCCCAGAGAATCTTCCCTGGACACGTCTCAAGCACAGCCAGTGTGTAGGAAACTGAAGAAAGACACTGATCATATGACAGGTTAGATCTTAGATGCATGTCGGTTAACCTTGAAGAGACAATACATGTAATAAAACTATGAGAAACCATGAAAACGAAACAGGCTCAGGAGACAGAAAAGACAGTTATTCTTTCTCCCTGGAAATGAGATTTAATGGGCTTTGAAACCCAATGCTTAATTTCTCCTATGATTTTAGTTATATTTTGAGAAGTAGCCTTTTCCTTCTCCCCTGCATATGTTAAAGACAATAAGAAGTGGCAGGGACTTCCCTGGTGGCGCAGTGGTTAAGACTCTGAGCTCCCAGTGCAGGGAGCCGGGTTCAATCCCTGGTCAGGGAACTAGATCCTACATTCATGCCGCAACTAAGGAGCCCACCTGCTGCAAATAAGACCTGGCACAACCAAATAAATAAATTTTTTAAAAAAAAACACCTGGCAGCGTGTGGGTGGTGGGCCTGATGGCTCTTCCCTATCCCTATCAAAGACCCACTTCCTTCAAGGCTATGCTATAGTTGCTGGGAGCTTTGTAAAAATTTTTGAGCACTTACTCTGTGCTGGGCACTTCCAGTTCTGTGGCTTCATGAAAAACAGCCAACCAGGTCTAAAGATAGACACTGCTTCTACTGACCACAGGAGCTCAGAAAGGGACCTGTCTTTGAAGACCCTGCCAGGAAGTTAAAGAAAGATTCTCCAGGCTTTTTTTCTTTTTTACTCTTCTACCTCCAGCCTGCTGACTCTCTGCCCCATCACAACACTCACAAGAAAGGGTGGGATAGAAGAGCTGTGTGTGTGGTTAGTCTTTCCGTAACCCCAGAGGCCAAAAACCTGCTTGGAGATAGGTGCGTGGTTAAAGAGGATGCTCCCTTGCCTCAGGTCACAGCCAGAAATAAACTGGGCCAAAGTCAATTTTAACTTTTATTTATTTATTTTCATTTTATTTTTTAAAAAATTTACTTATTTATTTGGTTGTGCTGGGTCTTAGTTGTGGCAGGCGGGCTTGTTAGTGGTAGCAGGCGGGCTCCTCAGTTGCGGCACGTGGGCTCCTTAGTTGTGGCATGCGAACTCTTAGTTGCGGCATGCATGTGGGATCTAGTTCCCTGAACAGGGATCAAACCCGGGCCCCCTGCATTGGGAGCGCAGAGTCTGAACCACTGCGCCACCAGGGAAGTCCCCAGTTTTAACTTTTACATTCATTTTCTTAAGTGTGTATTTCTTCTGCTCCAGACTTCCATCTTCCTCTCTACTTTTAGAATGTTAAGAGCTAAGTTTAGATGGGTTTCTACCACTGAAATAAAAAGGATGTACAACTTGACAACCGGTATAAATTGAAGAAGAAACCCCAGAAGAATAACACTTGTTGCTTTGCTCAACACCAAGAAAATCCATAGAAAACTTGCCCCTGTAACATTGAAGAAGACAGAGCCTTATCCATCTAAACCACCAACAAATACTTTTAAGTGAACAGTGCTGAAAGGAGAGACCCCAAGGTATAACAAAAAAGAGCACTGAACTTGTAATGAAAAATACTGGCCTTGAGCACTGTGATTTACTACCTAGGTGACCTTCAGCAAATTTTAAACTCCTGTGCCTCTGCTCCTTCACCTGTAAAATGGGGATAATTATATTGGTCCTTACAGCCTTCACAAGATTGGCATAACATTAACAACAAAAAGGGCTCCCTTGCGAAGGTATAATAGTTTGGACACTGTGAAGCACTCTGGGAGGCAGCATGGATCACACTGTCTTCACTGAAGGAAAAACCCCAAATCCAACAGCTGGTCTGTTCCTCCACTAGAATATAACAATCCCTGAGCCCTGGGAACAGAGTTAACAAACACTGCCCACAGCATACAGATGGAGAAAAGGTGACAGTGAGAAGTGATGACAGTCATCTTTGACCACGGTGAATGTCCAAGGCGTTGACGCTCTTTCTCCACTATCTCCTAACCATTCCTAGGAGAACTGATGTATTCTAACCATGCCCAGTGTGGGCATCGTTCTACCAACTACTGTCAACCCCTCTGCTTCTGAGTTCCAGCAAGTATCCCGACTGCCTAACAGATATTTCCACTTGAATACCCACAAGCTCAATTTATCTGTGCCAGACAAATTGTCTCCCCTACCCACATTCTTTTCCTGACTCTTGCACCTCTGCCAGCAGCACCTTCTTCTTAATCACCTGAGCTCAACCCCTTGGTGCCACTGACTCCACCCCAAGCCCTCACTGTCTTCAGTGTAGATACCTCTTGATTCTTTCTTCATTGCATTTCTCAAATTCACTTTTCACTCTCCATGTCCCTTGTCACCAGTTCGTGCTTAAACTACTGTGGCAGCTTCTCTTCTCTTTTTGGAATCTGTGGTAGATACAACAGACAATGCTACCTTCCTAAAGCACAGCACTCATGGCATTCCTATACTCAAATTTTCAATACGTCCTTACAGCTCCCATGATAAAGTCTGAACGCTCTTCCCCAGGCCTCACCCTGTGCTTCTAATAAAGTACCTGGCACATGGTAGGTGTGCCACTATTGCTTAAATTAATTAATGACCTATATAATCTGTCCACAGTCTTTCTAACCTTATTTCCCACTGCTCTACAACATGAGCCCTTTGGTCTACTGGCTACTTCTCAAACCTGTGTAAAAATTCGAAACCCCCTTTCTTCCCAACCTGAAATCCTATCCCACCTCTTTCTCGATTGGTGTCCATCTCCTGTCCTACTTCCCTTTAAGAAACCTTTCTTGACCTCCTTCTTTGAACTTCTATGGCATAGATCTCTATATCCCCCACAACTCCTACTGCAATACTGGATTCATAAAAGGTATATAATCAGAAATGATTTAAGTGTAAATACAAATATATGACAAAAAAATCTTTGCATTAAAAACAATGGACTAGGGCTTCCCTGGTGGCGCAGAGGTTGAGAGTCCGCCTGCCAATGCAGGGGACACGGGTTCATCCCCCGGTCCGGGAAGATCCCACATGCCGCGGAGCAGCTGGGCCCGTGAGCCATGGCTGCTGAGCCTGTGCGTCCGGAGCCTGTGCTCCGCAACGGGAGAGTCCACAACAGTAAGAGGCCCACGTAACGCAAAAAGTAAAAAAAAATTTTTTTTTAATAAAAATAAAAACAATGGACTGAACACAAATTTATCAAAATGTAAATAGAGGTTTTGTTTGGGTTGTGGGTCTATAGTGGTTTGGATTTTCCTTCTTTTCTCCATTTTCCTTAATGAGTAGATTTAAATTTTTCATCATAAAAGTATTTGAAAACCTGTATATCCATTTAATAAATTACTCTTTGTTCCCACCTTACTGAATATTTATGTGGGAAAACTTCAAGGATGCCACCATCAAAACATACACATACAAAATGGGAGGCATTGTATTATAGTAAAGGGAGTTTCTGGAGTCACACTGCTTAAGGTTAAAAATCAGTTTGCCAGGGACTGCCCTGGTGGCGCAGTGGTTAAGAATCCACCTGCCGATGCAGGGGACACGGGTTTGTAATCTGGTCCAGGAAGATCCCACATGCCGCGGAGCAACTCAGCACGTGTGCCACAGCTACTGAGCCTGTGCTCTAGGGCCTGCTAGCCACAACTACTGAAGCCCAAGCACCCTAGAGCCTGTGTGCCGCAGCTACTGAGCCTGTGTGCTGCAACTACTGAAGCCTGCGTGCCTAGAGCCCGTGCTCTGCAACTAGAGAAGCCACCGCAATGAGAAGCCCGTGCACCACAATGAAGAGTAGCCCCCGCTCGCCGCAACTAGAGAAAGCCCGGGCACAGCAATGAAGACCCAACGCAGCCATAAATAAATACATTTATATTTTTTTAAAAGAACAGAAGCAATATTTAAAAAAAAATCAACGCCTCCCACCAGCTCAGGTGCCTCTTGGCCGCTTGCTTTCCACCCTTGGCCTCACCTTGGCTCCAAATGGACCCCAACTGCTCCTGCTCCACTGGCTGCTGCTCCTGCTGCCCCGTGGGCTGCGCCAAGTGTGCCCAGGGCTGCATCTGCAAAGGGGCCTCGGACAAGTGCAGCTGCTGTGCCTGATGTCGTGGAGAGCCAGCTCGGGGTGTCAATAGAGCAACCAGGACAAACCTGCATTTTACCGTTTTTCATATAACCAGACCTGACGCTACATTCCTTTTTCTATGAAATATGTGAGTTGTAATAAAAGGTGTTGACTTAAAAAAAAAATCAGTTTGCCACTCCCTAGCTGTCTAACCTTGAGCAGTTTTAATTTTTGTGCTTTAAATGTCTATATATGTAGAATCATAGGGTCATTGTGAAAATAAAAATAATCCATGTGAAGTGCTTAAAAGAATATGTATTTGGCTTACAGAAACACTCAGATGTCAACTACTGACAACAACAGTCAAAAATGGAATGGCTGTTAAAATCCCTGTACTTGTATATATAAAATAAAAAACAAGGTTCTACTGTGTAGCACAGGGAACTATACTCAATATCTCATAATAAACTACAATGGAAAAGAGAAAAAAATTTTAATCCCTGTATTTGCAAACAAGAAAGCTGATGTTCAAAACTAAATGACAGTTATTGCACCTGGATGACATATCTTAGTAAGTGGAACTTGTCAAACATCTCAGGACATATCTGTGCTGCATGCTATTCAACCTGCACTTAATTTGGCTCCAGATTTAATCACACATGTCTCTATTCCACACAAGAACATGGTCTCAAAGTCTATATAACACAAACTAAGAGTTTCAAACCCCAAAGGGGCCAGTTCTGTTTCTCTAAATGTCTGGGCTTATTTTCTAAAATAGGTTTTTCGGGTCAAATGCTTCACAGAAACCTAAATGACAGAATGGAGATGGAGAATTTGAAGATTTGCAACTATGTCTTGGCTTTATTATGAATTCAACCGGCTGCCTTTCAATCAGTCAAATTTTGAGATATTTGTTCCCTCAAACATAAAATGAGAACTATCTGCTGTCTTATTTCCAAGATAGTGTAAGAAGCATACACAACTCACAGAGCTGAGGGAAGAGTTTATACCAAGTCAGATATTGGTATCCAGTGCTATTGGGCTGCCCTTCTCATATCATGATAAATCATAAAATGTCTATCTTATCGTCTTCCTTTCCTATCTGCTTTCTCTTTACTCCCATTAATATGTAGTTAGTTCCTAATCAGATGAGTGTGAATCAAATTAAAGTTGAGTGTGAAGAAAATTATCAAAACAGCACCATCACATAGTAAAGTACTGTTAAGTGCAAGTAATGGTTAATTTTGTGTATCAATTGGACTGGGCCATGGGGTGCCCAGATACTTGGTCAAACATTATTCTGGGTGTTTCTGTGAGGGTGTTTTTTTGATGAGATTAACACTTAAATTGGTAGTAAAGTAGTTTCCTCTCCCTAATGTGGGTGAGCCTCATCCAATCAGTTGAAGGCCCAAACAGAACAAAAGGTTGACCCTGTCCTGAGTAAGAGAGAATTCTCCTGCCTGGTGGCCTTTGAACTGGAATATCAGCTCTTCCAGTCTGCCAGCCTTGGGACTTTAACTGGGACATAAGCTCCATAAGTTTTAGATTTGCCAGCCTCCATAATCACATGAGCCAAATTCTTATAATAAATCCCTTTACATACACACACACACACACACACACACACATATATACATATATCTTATTAGTTCTGTTTCCCTGGAGAACCCTAAATAGAGCAATACCAGTATTATACTGAAACTCTGCAGATAAAACTGAACAGAATTCAGATTATGCTTGAAAGCCAAAGAGAAGGCAGGGTTTTCTAACAACAACAAAGGTCATATGTAGATATATTCTCAAGTCTCTGGTATTTATGGCTGAATCAAAAATACATGTAGAGTTCTTTCCAATGCACATTTTTTTAATCATTGTTTTTGGCTGCGTTGGGTCTTCATTGCTGTGCGTGGGCTTTCTCTAGTTGCGGCGAGTGGGGGCTACTCTTTGTTGTGGTGCACGGAATTCTCATTGCGGTGGCTTCTCTTGTGGCAGAGCACAGGCTCTAGGCACGTGAGCTTCAGAGTTGCAGCACACAGGCTCAGTAGTTGCGGCATGCAGGCGCTAGGGCACGCGGGCTTCAGTAGTTGTGGCTTGTGGGCTCTAGAGCGCAGGCTCAGTAGTTGTGGTGCACGGGCTTAGTTGCTCCGCGGCATGTGGGATCTTCCCAGACCAGGGATCGAACCCGTGTCCCCTGCACTGGCAGGTGGATTCTTAACCACTGCACCACCAGGGAAGTCCCCAATGCACATTTTCTTTCTTTTTTTTTTTTTTTTTCTTGTGGTATGCGGGCCTCTCACTGCTGTGGCCTCTCCCGTTGTGGAGCACAGGCTCCGGACGCGCAGGCCCAGCGGCCATGGCTCACGGGCCCAGCCGCTCCGCGGCATGTGGGATCTTCCCGGACCGGGGCACGAACCGGCGTCCCCTGCATCGGCAGGCCGACTCTTAACCACTGGGCCACCAGGGAAGCCCCCCAATGCACATTTTCTAGTGGCTTCCTATCCATTCCAACTTGCAGCTTTGGGGGTTATTTGGTTTTAATAAATGAGTCATGTACACAGCTGAGGCCTCTTCCTATACATAGTGAACCAAGTGGGGTGAAGGAGAAAAGGGCACTGAGGTTTATTTCCCTGAGTAATCTAGTCACTAGATTTTACAGAATACCTACCATGGAGATTTTTACATCTTCTAACCATGGCCTTAGATCACGTCAAAAGCAGGCCACTGCCTACAAAAGGACGACAGGCAGGAAGAGCCTCCTGTTAGATGGGACAGTGTCCTGAGGACAGAAGACAGACCACCTAAAGAAAAGTTAAATCTGGAGATAAGGGAAAAATAAGGAACCCAAATATTCCCTAGCAATAGGAAAGGAAAGTGAGTAACAACATCTTGGAGCAATTCCAGCTCATTAGCAGTACAAAACAGCACACCATCACTTATGCTGAGGGGTCTTCCTTGACTTAGGGTTCCTTCCCTGGCTTGTTTGATCACTCAGCTATTATGTTCAAAGTTTCAAGCCAGGGCAGTCACAATCCCACAGCTCTGTTCTCAGCCCTTCCTTGGGTCTCTAAGAACAGTCTGCAGGGAATGCTTATGTTTTCTCTTTGGCCACAGACCAGCTGGATGGTTGAAGGGGCCTCCTGTCTCAAATATGGAAATTTCTCTAGGGAAGGGCTACAATGATATCATGTTCCAAACAATTTTTACCCAAGAGGTAGCATCCAAATGATAGGATCTAATTATTTTTAGGATAATCACATTTCTAACCATGTAAATATTTTCTTCTTCTTTATCTTAATTGCTTTCCCTTTTCTTTATAGATAGAGACATAAAGAGAAATTATATTTCACTTTCTTCTTTAATTAGTTTCAGGGCCATAACGTTGATCAACTGGGAGAGAAAATCCAGAAGGGCTGGCAGGCCAGCCTCTAGCAATGCTTGAAAAGGCAGGAATATCCTGAGTCAGCAAGTGGGAAAAGAAAGCATATTCAAGTTTTTTAAATGGTCACCATTGCAGTATTTGAGAAGTTACATCAAGTACTGAATTGGAATGAGGCAATCAGTACTGGTAAATTAACAGATAAACAGAATAACATTTAACTTTTTTTTTTTTTTTTTTTTTTTTTTTTTTTGCGGTACGCAGGTCTCTCACTGCAGTGGCCTCTCCCGCTGCGAAGCGCAGGCTCCGGACGTGCAGGCTCAGTGGCCATGGCCCACGGGCCCAGCCGCTCCGCGGCATGTGGGATCCTCCCGGACCAGGGCACGATCCCGCGCCCCCTGCATTGGTAGGCGGACTCCCAACTACTGCGCCACCAGGGAAGCCCTACCTTCATTTTTAAAGAAGGTATTTTAAAAATAACGTCTCCATTTCCACAATACTCTATCAGTATAAAATAACAAAGTCACATTGAAGGCCAATAACTACCATCAATACAATATTTATTTCCCATGTATTTGTGATTTTTCAGGGGTTCAAACCAGTGAATAAAAATCAATTTTATTTTCACAGAGAACTTGTTATTCCACTGTTATTTTCAGAATCATTGTAATAAAAACCCTACCTGGAAAAAGTAATACAAAAGAGAACCTGAAGGTCTCAGAAGACTGTGCAAAATTTATAACAATTGGCATTAAAAACAAACAAACTACCGAAGGCTCTGATATTTGGCCTCTGACCTCTCTTAGGACAGTGTTTTTCAAAGTCTGGTGTGTGTCAAAATCACCTGGGGAATTAACGGAGCCTACAGAAGCCCAGGGAAAGCCTGGGTCTCTGCATCTTTACCACGTTCTCCAGCACAGGTTTCCAAACCGGGCTGATCAGAATTGCCTGGAAAACTCTGAAAAACAACAACAATAAATCCCCAAGCTTCATCCCTGGACATTTTGGTTCAGTAGGTTTGAGGCTGGGAAACAGAAATCTTAAAACATTTTATTTAAAAATCGTTAAACTTCCCAGGTGGTTCTCATTAGTCAGATTTGGGAACCACTGACTTAGAACACTTATTTAGGTAAGTGTCTCTCAAAGAGCTCTAAGCCTGAGCTCACTAAGAATATTCATAACTTTGGGCAGGTTATAAATCACCATCCTGTGAGAATTTAACAAATTAAACTGTCTAGAAGTGATTTGATACTAAAAACTCTACCCAATTTAGCACTTAAATTACCTAATGATTTTCTGTCTATCTACTCTCCACCCCCAGGCAAAGGTCTATACATAGTATTTATTTTCTATGGCTGTTAAGTGCTAGCCACCCAAAGTGCTCATAAGCAAGTTGCCCCATAGGATTTTGTTCTGTTAACCTGACCCTCTTCTTCCATTCAGACTCCCAGAGCTGTGATGAACAGACCTAGTTCTGGGTACCACGGCCAACTGATGTCACTTGCAGCATTACGTGGCAAGACATCAACCTGCAAACCCTGTCCCCATCCCACTGGGAGAGAGACACTAGAAAACCTTAAAGTGAGAATTATTAATTTTGGGGGGAAAGAATCGCTCTAACCAAAGACAGATCACTTAAAAGCTTAACTATTCTTAAAACCGAGACAAAAGAAAGCTAATATGACTTGAGAAGTTTAAAAAAATAGTGACTTTTGGTTTACCTCCAGTAGCCCTAAACCCACAGATATTCAGCCCCACTTCTCCTGTATCTCAGAATCAGGTGTTTAAATTCAAAGTCCAAGACAGAAAGAATCTGAAAGCAATGATCAACAAGGAATTTGGGAAATAACCTTTGATCTCATTTTCCTTGCAATCTGAAGTCTTATGAGACTGAGATATCAATATACATCAAATGGAAAAAATATGCTCAAAAGTAGGTGAGAATTATGATCTGTAAAACACAGATGCTGATTTCTAATCATTCCCACAAAATCCCAGATCACAAATTGAGAGATGAGATGATCTTTTTTGGACAGAAGGCACTGACTGGGCCCTGTGAGCCAGCAGCAAGTGATCAGGCAACATGCAGGAAAGGCAGCAGCAACGCCCATGGGTCCCACGTGTCTTTTCTTAGTGATGATGGCCCTCCTTACTGGACAGTCAGCAGTAGACAGTTCAAATGTACTTAGTAAAACTGCTGGGTGGGCAACCAAAGGGAAGAGAAGGATCTCCTAGAACTGGGAGGGAAAACAAGCCAAACGCTACTAGCAGCAGGCCCAGCTGGAAGAGGTCTTGGTCTGCAGGTTGATGTAGTTCCCTTGGGTGGACAAAGACATATCTTCTCTGGAATTGCTCATCATCTTTTCAATGAGGACTCTAAAAAACAAATAAAAAACAAGCCTGAGAAGCTGGATGGAGAAACAGCAGATATTGTCTGTCTTGTCAGCAGATGGCATTCAGTAAAGCCACAAGGTTTAAATGCCCCTTTGTCCCCAATTATCTCAGGAGAGAAGACAGCATCCCTGACCTTCAGGAGCTGGCATTCCAGTGGCTCAGTCTGTTCTTGTTTGCTCAGAAACAAGGCAAGAAGGTCCAAGGGGCTGCAGTGGAAGATGGGTAAATCTGCGTGCCTATCCCCAGAGCAGCATGAGCTACTCACCTCATGGCCTCATTAACATTTTTGTTCTCCTTGACTGATGTTTCTGTCCAACCTGTGAAACCATTCTCTTTACTGAACCGGTCAACCTGGTCTCGGCTCACTGCCCAAGGGGACAGATCACACTGGCAAAGAAAATAAATAAAAGGCAACACCATAAACTTCCTGGGAATAGAAACATTGCTCAGATACGTGTGGATTTAAAACGGTTCCACCCATGGCTAGAACAGCAGCATCTGAAATCTACAGCCAACATTCTTCCCAAAGAAAGTCTCAACGTCTCTTAAAAGGAGGTAGAGAAGGGCAAGTGGATACCCACAAACAGAATGCATTTTATTTATTTATTTTTTATTTATTTATTTATTTTTTTTGCAGTACGTGGGCCTCTCACTGTTGTGGCCTCCCCCGTTGCGGGGCGCAGGCTCAGCGGCCATGGTTCACGGGCCCAGTGGGATCTTCCCGGACCGGGGCACGAACCCGCGTCCCCTGCATTGGCAGGCGGACTCTCAACCACTGCACCACCAGGGAAACCCCAGAATGCATTTTAGACACGCTTACTCTCTGACCACAGATTAAGGCCAGGGGCCATTTTCCAAGATCGACGACATACCTTGTTGGCTAAGAGCAGGCAGGGCACCGGCTCTCCATTAGGTAGTGTGAGCTTGCTGTCCAGGTCCTGTTTCCATCTTTGGCTGTTGCTGAAGGTAGTGGCGTTGGTAACATCAAACATAATAACACAGGCAGAGGCATCCCGATAGTAAAGTCGGGTCATAGAGGTGAAGCGCTCCTGCCCTGGGGAGAAAGGAGACGGTTCTTGAGAAGGTGATCCTGAGAGCCAGCCTTGGAACCCTCCCTGACACCCTGCCCTTTCCATCTTCATTGTGGGAAAGAGGGCAGTATGCATAGTGGGTGAGTCCAGATTCTGCGCTCAGATCACCCAATTCCAAATCCCAGCTCTGTCATTTACTATCTGTGTGACTTTAGACAAGTCAAGCTTTCGGTGCTTCAGATTGTGCATCTGTAAAGTGGGGAAACAAGCAGTAGCTTTTTATCATAGGACAGTTGTAAGGACTAATGAGTCAGTGAATCTAAAATGCTCAGAAGGGCTTCCCTGGTGGCGCAGTGGCTGGGAGTCCACCTGCCGATGCAGGGGACGTGGGTTCCTGTGCCCTGGTCCGGGAAGATCCCACATGCCGCAGAGCTGCTGGGCTCATGAGCCATGGCCACTGAGCCTGTGCGTCCAGAGCCTGTGCTCCGCAATGGGAGAGGCCACAGCGGTGAGAGGCCCGTGTACCACAAAAAAAAAAAAAAAAAAAAAAAAAAAGCTCAGAAAAGTGCTTGGCACATAATAAATAAGGATTAGCTATTATTATTATTGTCTTTTCTTGTTTCTCACCAAGGTCAGCTGAAAACCTAGAAAGAGCACCCCTCCCCCTGCTGTGGGAGCATCTACCTACCGTCCGGACAGTTCACTACTTTGCCAGCCCCTCCACCCACACAGAGACTGTTCTATATTTATTCAGGACAAAACATCTACAGAAAACATCTACAAAAGCTCTACATCTATTCAGCTTATATGTCCTCAGAGCAGTTCAATCATTCCAGCTTCAGGAAAAAACTTCTGGTTTCCCTGTCCCACTTTTTCTCTGAGAGCTTGTTAGTTAAACCAAAATGTCTTCCTTGTTCTTGTCCAGTCTTATCCATCCTACCTGCAATATCCCACAGCTGGAGGCGCACCATCTCTGAGTCAGACCACTGGAGAACCTTCAGAGCAAAATCCACTGAAAATATATGTATAATATACTTGAATTAAATTTACCTTAAAAAATCCACAAAGTCATATCAAATATGCAATTACAACCCTAGAGACACACAACTCCAATCCCATTCATGCATTCATTATTTAGTTGGTTGGTTATTTTTAAGCCCTCAATGGACTGAGACGAGCCCACACTCATGTATTAAGTGTGGGACAGGTAATTCACATGCATCTCCAAAGGCATCTCCAGCTTTTACTCTCTTGTCAAACCAATGTATTTGATCATACTTGTCTCTAAGGCTGGCGATAGGAGGATGGGAGTGATTATAAAAACAACTCCTAATCTCAGGTTAAACAGTTTCTGGGAGATTTAGGGGGTTTTCTCAGGGAAGGGATGATGGGGTAGAAGAGGGAAATGAGGTAAGTGGGTTGGCTTTTCCATCTTCCACATTTCAGCGTTGGTTTCTAGTCCAATTGTATTATGAGAAAAACACACCCTCAGGGAATTCTACATTCTCCATAAGGCTGTAGGAATTATCTTGGGCAGGAATGGGATAGAGTGAAAGGTCCCAGAGCATTCACCAGGAAGAAGATACTCCATGGATGATGCTTAAGAGCTGTGCTGGAATCTACTGCCACATCTGTAGATGCTGAGAGTCCATGAGTTAAGGCGGGGGGTGGGGGGTGGGGGAGAGCTTTTGATAAGGACAGAAACAGGATAATTTCTGAGATTTGGAAATACATTTCTCCACGTCTATGACAGAAATAAAAGCTAGGGGAAATTAAGAATAAACACTGAACAAAAATTAGCCAGTCAATTATATTCTCTACTAAAGGAAAACTACAACAATTGCTAAAATTAGTAGGATACTTTTAAACCAAATCCATGAAATAGGGACCCTCATATTAATGAGCAGTGTAGGGCAGAATGGTCAGGAAACAATCTTTGAAACATTTTTTGTTTGTTTGTTTGAAACTTTAAACGCTTAATTTTGACGAATGTTCTTAAGGAGGGTGTTTTTAACTGCAATGTAAATGCATGTTAATTTTTAAAAATTCCAGAATGAACACTAGCACACATTTTCAAAATTTACATTACTGCAATTTTTTTCCTTAAAAAAAGTTCTTTTGATGGAGATAAATGAATGTTTGTTACTTTCCCTCTTCACCAGCTCTTCCCATCTAAACTTCTAATTAGAAGGCATTTTTCTACTTCTGAAAAGACAGTTGAGTCCAAAGGCCAAACCTGGAAAAAATGAATTAACTCTTGGTCTTCCCTGCCTCCTTCACCTCCCGAGTTTGAGAGAAAAAGGTGTGTGTTGGGGGGAAGATAGGTCAGAAAAGTGGCATATTTTACACTAGGAAGAACTCCTAGTCTTTATTTAAGCAATCGATGGACAAAAAACACACAGCTCGTCAGCCCTGATAATCATCTGACTGTGTGGCCAAGGGGCCCTCCCATGCAGGTATTTCCATAACAAAGGTAGGCTCCAGGAGGCCAGGTTAAACACCTTTCTGTTCCTTCAACAGCTGTCTGTAACTCCCGTGAGAGGCAGGACAACAGCCTGCCTAACCAGCGCTCCAGAGGGTCTCAGCTGATTCTGCTGATCGCAGAGATTTGCCTGTGACCGCTAGGAAGGCTGGAGGAGGACACTTGAGTTCCTTAGCGAAACGCTGCAATTGCTCATTTTCTCATCCACCCGCCCCCATTTCCCATCGTCACAGCTTTGCTCTCTTTCCAGACAATCAGCTCAGGCTGGGAAAACTTAATTGGGGGAAACCCAAGAGAGGCAAGCAAATCAAACACCAGCATGCCTCCCTTCAGGATCCCAGACACCTATTTCCAGGCCCGGGGAAGGATCCAAAGACACCAAATCCCCCGTTCTCCACCCGACTTGAGTCCACGGCTCAAGTCCCGTGATCCCGGCCTCTCGTCTACCCCGCCCCCGCAGCGACGTCTCACCTCCCACCGTGGACTTGTAGTGTTTGCTGAAGCTGTCCTGGGAATATCGCTGCACCAAGGACGTCTTTCCCACTGCGGCGTCCCCCACCACCAGCACTTTGAACAGGTGATCGCGGCTGCCCATGGCTAGCGGGATGGACGTTACACAGCGGCGGGAAGTGGGGGGAGTAACTTATTTTAAACCTTTTGGCTCGGGACCCCGGTCAAACTGAAGTTTGGCATTCCCGCCGAACCGCCCGTTGGGGCTTCTCTGACGAGAAAGCAAAAAAGGAAACTTCGCACTTAACCTATAGGCGCTTCCTCCCTGGGCGGCCGCAGCCTGGGTGGGGCGCAGGGCGCAAGCTGCGAGCCCCCGGCTGTTCTCATCTTCTCCCCCTCCCCGCCCGGCTACCGAGAAACGGGATGAGGCACCACGGTGCCTCAGCCATCGGGACTTCCCCGGAGCTGCTCCTGTGGGCAAATGAACCCGGGCCAGCTCATTTCACGGTCAGGGAGAAGATGGGGGCCCTCCCCTCACTGCACAAACCAAATTCTGGGGAAAAAGAGGTTCACACCAACACTTCCCGGACCCTGTACCGCACCAGGCGGCGCAGTCCCTCTCGCCTTCCTCCGCGTGCGTCACGTGCAGCATTGCTTGGAGCACTACATTTCCCAGCTTACCTCGCGGTGAAGAGAAGTAGCCGAGTGAGGAGACTCGCCCTCCTGGCCTCCTGGGAAGTGTAGTTAATGCACTATTTTTCTTTTTTAAAAAACTACGCAAAGTTTCAAATCCTTTCAACCGTTTGGAATCTTATTTTAAAATAATTCTGGAATAGAAAAGATCCTTCAGAAGCGATTTGTTCGACATGATTTCACCTGCCTAAATCCGTCCCCAGATAGATTTCTCACTATCTTTAAAAGTTTTATGGAGCTAAGATTAAAAATTATTCCATAGATGCCATACATTATTCCACTAATAAAAGTTCAAGCCTCATCCCTCATGCTCCAAATCTATTTCCTATTCTTTCAGTTGGATGGACATATCCAGGATCTTGTGAACATGATGAAGGCTAGCTCTTATATTTTCCCCCAAAGACCCAATATCAGTCAAATTCAAGGACAGATTAAAAGGCTGACTCTTAGGAAAACCCATGTCGTTAAATGTTAGTTGTTAATATTTAATAACTAGCTACTGCAGTGAAGATAGACAGGAAACAACAGACGGTTCCTCATCCTCACTTCCACGATCTCTAGTCATCACATCATTTGGGCTGGAAGCTAACTGGAGTACACTGGCAGTCCTCCTCCAGTTGTTGCTGTTGCTTATGCATAACGATTAAACTATAGCTTTGCAAATACTTTAAAATTTTTAGCCTGTAACTTTTCTTACCTGCCTGCCCTTTAGGTAGCAGTTAAGGGGACACGAGCTTCACGGCAAACAAAATAAGTTCCATTTTCTGTACTTTTCCCAGGAATAGAAGAAAAAGCAAGAGGGCAATGGGAAAACAGCCCTGGTTAGATCTCTTGATAGGCTACCTCTTACGTTCTGTGAGGAGAGATCATCAGCACCGTTCACAATGAATGTATTTAGCCCAAAATATTTGTTACCCAGGTAAGGAAGTTCAGGCTAGGCTACTCATCTTTTCCGAATGTCTCAGTTCCCTTTCCAGTGGTCTTTTCTCAATTCCCATTGGCTTTAACATAGTTGACCACTCCTTGAAATTTGTTTCTCACGCGGCTTCTGTGACACTGTTTTTCTTGTTTATCCTCCTACTTCTCTGATGATCGCCTTTTTCTTTCATGGTTTCCTTCCATCCCATCACTCCCTAAGAATTTCCTAAGGCTTGAGTCTTGGTCCCTGAGCTGATCATTCTTAAAACTTTTTACTTGAGTGAATTGCCTAGGCTTCAAATTTCTCTTTGTCTAAATTTTATTTATATCTTTATCTCCAATCAGTTCTGTTCAACTGCTATAAAGGTGCCTCCATTTGGCTGTCGTGCCAGAGCCTCCCTCTCACTGCATCACCACAAAAACAGCTATTTCTGTCACTGGCCTCATCATTTCTTCCTTTCACTCAGGCTTCAGAACTGAACATTTTAATTTTATTGTGGTAGGAACACTTAACATGAGATCTACCTCTTAAGTTTTAAAGTATTCAATACAATACAAAAAATACAAAATTTTAAGTGTGCAATAGAGATACAGTGTTGTACAGCAGATCTCTAGAAATTATTCATCTTGCTTAACTGAACCTTAAGCCCATTGATTAGTAACTCCCCATTTCCCCCTCCCCCCAGCTCTTAGCAACCACTATTTATTCCACTCTTTGACTCTATAAATTTGACTATTTTAGATACCTTGTGTGAGTGGAATCATGCAGTAGTTGTCTTTCTGTGACTTGGCTGTTACACTTAGCATAATGTCTTTAAGGTTCATCTATGTTGTCGCTTATTGCAGAATTTCCTTCTTTGTAATGGCTGAATAATATTCTATTGTATGCATATACTACTTTTTAAACTCATCATTTGTAGGACATTTAGGTTGCTTCCTTATCCTGGCTATTGTAAATAGTGCTGCAATGAACATGGGAGTGCCAATATCTCTTTGAGATCCTGATTTCAATTCTCTTGGATAAATTCCCAGAAATAGGATTGTTGGATCATATGATAGTTCTATTTTTAGTTTTTTGAGGAAACTTCATACTGTTTTCCATAGTGGCTGCAACATTTTGCATTCCAACCAACAGTGTACAAGGGTTCCAATTTCTCCACATCCTTGCCAACACTTGTTGTCTTTTTTTTTTTTTGATAATAGCCATCCTGACAGGTGTGAAGTGATATCTCATCGTGGTTTTGATTTGTATCTCCCTGATGATTAGTGACACTGAACGTTTTTTCACGTATTTTTTGGCCATTTGTATGTCTTCTTTGGAGAAAAATCTATTCAACTCCTTAGCCAATTTTAAACTATGTTATTAGGTTTTTGTTTGTAGACCTTGAGCATTAAAAAAATTTTTTATTGAAGTATAGTTGATTTACAGTGTTGTGTTAGTTTCAGGTGCACAGCAAAGTGAATCAGTTATACATATACACATATCTACTCTTTTTTAGATTCTTTTCCCATATAGGTCATTACAGAGTATTGAGTAGAGTTCCTTGTGCTATACAGTAGGTCCTTATTAGTTATCTTTTTTTTTTTTTTTGTGGTACGCGGGCCTCTCACCGCTGTGGCCTCTCCCATTGCGGAGGACAGGCTCCGGACGCGCAGGCTCAGCGGCCATGGCTCACGGGCCCAGCCGCTCCACGGCATGTGGGATCTTCCCGGACGGGGGCATGAACCCGTGTCCCCTGCATCGGCAGGCGGACTCTCAACCACTGCGCCACCAGGGGACCCCAATTACCTATTTTATATATAGTAGTGTGTAGTAGTGAGCATTATTAATATTTCCTCTTATACACATTCCTCTACAGCCCCTCCCTTTAAAAAAGTCAGTCACCACATCCTACTGATCCTTCCTTCAAAGACATTTCTCCCACCCATCCTTTATGCTTTGTAACCAGTGCCACTTTCACGTTCAGGCTTTCATTATCGACACCTGGATCATCTTCAGAAACCTGTTTATTGATCTCCCTGATTTTAGTTTTTTAAAATCTTCAGTGCATCCTGCACAACGAGCCAGGATGCTTTTCCTAAAACATCATTGTTCCTTCATTGTCTACCAATTATCCGCAAATTGTCCAGCCTTCCTGAATTGGTGTCCAAAGCCCCATCCTACCTCACAACTCTAGCTCACCTATTCTCAGACGGGAATCTTCCCTCTCCAAAAGGTGATGTTCCTTCTGCTCTTTAAAAGCTCAATTTCATTTTTGACTTTGTATCTTCGCTCAGGGTGCTTCACCTATCAGAATACCCTTCAGGCTTCTTTTCACACACCTAAATTTTACCATACTTTGGGTTCTCAAACTTTAGTGTGCATAAGAATTACTTGGGGATGCTTGTTAAATATGAACATTCTGACTCTGCAGGGCTGTGGTAGGACCCAGGGGAATCTGCCTTTTTGTCAAGTACTAAGGTGATACCCAGACCAGATCCCACTTTGAGAAATGCTGCTTTAAAGCCTGACTTATGCATCAACCGATTTAGGAATATTTCCCTTATTATTGCAGCCCTTATTCATCACCTGGAGCATTTACAATCGGTTTGATCTGTGGTCCTTTAACTGTGTGACCAATTTAAAATTATTTAACTTATATGCAAACAGTACATTGCAAAGTAAACAAGCATTTCAAATACAAAATTTTGGCTTGGGCCCTGGGGCCCTGGTTGTCTGTAAGAGGAACTACTTTAAGTTTGCCAAATCAGAAGTGTGAAGAGTGAGGATTTAAGAGGGAAGATTAGCAAGTTCCTGGTATCCCCCCAAGTCACAGAGTTTCTATAAAAGGAGTGACAATTCCTTTGGTGGGGGTACGGGTATTGTATTTCTTCGATGGTAAGCTGCAGTCTCCCAGATAGACAGTCATAAATAAGAGAGAGGGAAAGCACATTCAGAGTGCCAACAACGGATTTACATGTACATGTTTGGAACACAGCTTTTTGGAAGCTGGGAAAGTAGTCAGCCTTGCTCTGTTACTCTCACACTTCCAATTGGTGCCTGCCTCTCTCCTTGTTATTTCTCACTTTTTAAAAAAAATTTCAAACCCATAGAAATGTTAAAAGAAGAGTATAATGTATACCAGTATGTCCTAAAGCTGGATTTTCAATTACTGACATTTTGCCTCATCTGCTTTGTTTCTTTGTGTATACATATCAAACCTTTTGAAAGTAAGTAGCACACACTTCACCCCTAAATACTTCAGTACACAGGCCCTAATAATTAAATTCTCCTATAAAACCAAAATACTGTAATAGGAAAGAACAAACCTGACTCCATATTAGATCTGTTTCTTTTACTTTAACCTTTGTATTCTGTTACTTTTGCTGTAAGTTAAGAATGTTGCCTATCACCTGAAATACACAGGATAGTGCATTCTCAAGGCTCAGACCTTTATTTATTTATTTTAAAAATAAATTTATTTATTTATTTTTGGCTGCATTGGGTCTTCATTGCTGCACGCGGGCTTTCTCTAGTTGTGGTGAGCGGGAGCTACTCTTCGTTGTGGTGCGTGGGCTTCTCATTGCAGTGGCTTCTCTTGTTGCACAGCATGGGCTTTAGGCGCACGGGCTTCAGTAGTTGTGGCACGTGGGCTCAATAGTTGTGGCTCGCGGGCTCTAGAGCACAGGCTCTGTAGTTGTGGCGCACGGGCTTAGTTGCTCCGCGGCATGTGGGATCTTCCTGGACCAGGGCTTGAACCCGTGTCCCCTGCATTGGCAGGCAGATTCTTAACCACTTCTGCCACCAGGGAAGTCCAGGCTCTGGCCTTTAAAAGTAAGTATAACACTTTTCCATTCATATAGAGTTAAAAAGTTGCAGAACAGAGAATAACATTTGTCCTGTTGGAGGTTTGTAGAAACATGGTGATCTGACCTATGTGGACATCTGCAAGAACAAAGGATTACATCACCAACACCAAGACATTTACAACAACCAACCACACCACTTTCCCTTTTAGTATAAAAGAAGCCTGAATTCTAACTAAGGTAAGATGGTTCTTTGGAACACTAGTCCATCATCTTCTTGGTCATCTGGCTTTCCAAATAAAGTCGCTATTCCTTGCCCCAAGAACTCAATTCTCCATTTATTGGCCTGTTGTGTGGTGGACAGTAGGAGCTCGGACTCAGTAACAATACCATTACCATTATCACACCTAAGAAAATTAACTTTAGCTCAATAATATCATAAAAAATTTACATTTATCTATATCCCTTGAAATATCTTTTTCTCAATTCCCCCCCTCTGATCCAGTATACAATAAAAGTTCATGCATTGCATTTGGATGTTTTGTTTCTTTAGTCTTTTTTTCTTTCTTTTCTTTTTTTTTTTTTTTTTTTTTTTTTGTTTTTTTTGCAGTACGCGGGCCTCTCCCGTTGCGGAGCACAGGCTCCGGACGTGCAGGCCCAGCGGCCATGGCTCACGGGCCCAGCCGCTCCGCGGCATGTGGGATCTTCCCGGACCGGGGCACGAACCCGTGTCCCCTGTATCGGCAGGCGGACTCGCAACCACTGTGCCACCAGGGAAGCCCTAGTCTTTTTTTAATGTAGAACTATGCTGTATCCAATACAGGAGCCAGTAGCCATGTGTGGTTATTTATATTGAAATTAAATAAATTTAAAATCGGCTCATCAGTCACACTGGCCACATTTCAAGTGCTCAGTTGCCACATGTAATAGTGGCTACTATATTGAACAGCTCAGACATGGACTGTTTTCCTTATCACTGACAGTTCTATTGGACAGCTTTAATCTACAATAATCCCTTGGCATTTTTTTTTTTTTTTTTTTTGCTTTTCATAACACTGACTTTCTTTTTAAAGAGTTGTATTGTAGAGAGTCTGGATTGTCAACCCATATTCTGGGTTGTCTGATTGTTTTCTCAAGATTAGATTCTGGAAAAACGTTTTTGGCAAGAGGCCTACCTAAAGATGTGGTGTATAGCTTATTACTTCACTAATTTCAGGTTGGTGATGACTACCATATGATTTCAATAAATATTTATTAAAGAAGTGACCCAGCACTAGGAAATCGCCTAAGAACTTGGGAGCTTGACTTCAAATAGAAGAGAAAGAGTTTAGGGAATTCCCTGGTGATCCAGTGGTTAGGACTTGGCACTCTCACTGCTGTGGCCTGTGCTCAGTCCCTGGTTGGGGAACTAAGAGATCCTGCAAGTTACACTGCATGGCAAAAAAAAAAAAGAAGAGAAAGTTTATATAGTCTCCATAGCCTCCACCCCTGTGCTAGTAAGAAAGTGGAAAAATGCTTTGTAACATGAAATGGAGACTGAAGTGATACAGCAAGTGGCCCAGGAGCACAGATGAGAGGCATGGACCCAGAGAAGGGTCAGGCCATGGGGCTGCAGCTGTCCCTAAGCCCCAAACTCCAGATTCACTTAAGTAATCATAACTTTTTGGTGATTGCTTTGGGCACAGGAAGCAGAAGCAGAGGAATGCCTGTGACCCAGCTAAGCATTCAGCCAGAAGTTTCTGCAGCAAGGTGCCCTAGGAAACCCTCTAGAGAGAGGCTGGTGGGCTCAAAGGGCAATGTGTCAATCACTCCTCTGTGGGCTTGTACCTAAGAGTCTGCAGCTAGCTTTGAGCCTGGGAGTATCCAGGGAAAACATTATACCCTAGTTTTTACTGCTTTTGTTGCCACATTTTCCTTCTTCCATGGATACACCCCCCCCATCCACTCCAAATAAAACCTGGGGAAGAAGATAGGAAAAGGGATAGAGAATTTTTGGTTTAAAGAACTGAGTGTGTGGCCCCAACTGTCAACGTGTCACTGAGAAAGTCACATCTATATAATGAAGGCATTCCCTTTTAACACAGATGATTCTAATTTTCTATGACCTTTCAACTCTGTAAGAGGGGAGCAAGGCAGAGACTATTGTACCCATAGGCCACCCGTAGTTACCCACTGACAACCCCCCACCCCTCCACCAAGAACTTGGAAATACTGTGTTAAACTCTAAAATCAACATGTAATGAGAGGTTCCTAGACAGAAAACTAGATTGATTGGAGTATAAACATATCTAAAGAAGAAGTGTGTTGATCTGAAGGGAAGTTGGTCAGTCTTAGAAGTAAAGAAAGGAGACATTGAGAGGAGAAGAGTGGCTATACATCTCTGGCTTCTGTCTGGCAGACACCTTAGTCTTAAGGGAATATCTGGCTGGCTGTCAGGTGTCCCTATTGTGGAGAATCTGCAACTGACTAACAAGGCCTGACACTATTATATTTTCAAGTTATAAAACAAACTTCTCTGTTAAGATTCCCAACTCTCTGAGTACCTTCTGATCACCTTTTTCCTGGGTAGCTTCCTTCCAGGGAGGGAATGTGCTGGGTCAGAATTACATGTGTGTCAAGCCCACTGACCATCTGGTCTTATGCACAGGCCTCTGTGAGTCTGTGGGCCTAAGTCAGCCTCCCTGAGATGACTTCTGGTCGGGATTGAGTTTTTGGGCCACTGAAGATGAAGCCGGGTCAGGGTCACAGTGCACTTAACCCAATGGAGACCTATGAACCTGGCTGGTCCGCCACGCTGCACAACTTTGTCCAACTTCAACTGCACCCACGGCACTAACGAGCAGAATCCAGGGTGGGTCTGGGTCTATTAACTTCTCAATTCAGTAGTTCTTTCATATCATCCCAAACTCTATATTCTGAGTATTTCTCTTCTCGTTTTAATCAACATTGTATAATAATAATAAAAGCTTCTGTTTATTGAAACTTCTGTGTGCTCAACAGCCCCACAGAGAAGGCATTGCTGTCGCATTCTACAGAAGGGACAAGTGGGGATCAAAAGAGCTGAGAAAGCTGGGATTCAAACCTATGTCTACCTCTAAAGCTTGTGCTTGTTATTATATTTAAAATTAAACTGTGTGAGGAAAGTAGGGTGACTTCTCAGAAGAAGAGTATAGCATCCTCAGCATGTTTTCCAAGAGTTGCCTCATTCCAAAAGTGGACATGATGACTCTTACTTATTGAGCTCAAAAAATAAGAATCTGCCTTGATTGGAGAAGGCAGTGGACAGTTGTGCCTCATTGGAGGAGTAGGAGAATTCTAGTGATGCCCTGGGGTATCCCAGAGGACTCTGGCCACCATCTTTGACCCTGACACAGGAAAAAGATAACCTGGATGCTAAGCAAAGCAAAAGATAGAGAATGTAGAAGTCTAGGTTGGGCACGTGATGTGCTGTTCTGTCCTCCATAGCATGGGAATCCCAAGGGAGAAGATCAGTGGCTGTGTTCCAGGCTTGGGATTGGGTCCCCTGAGAATACCTCAGGCAATGGTGACATCTCTCCCCTGCATCCTCCTGAACCTGTATCGAAGGCTGGTTTGATTTTTGGCCTGGTAATCTTAGTTAATATTTCATATTTGACTTAGTTACTTTTCCCACAGTTTTCTAACTCCTAAAAACCAGATACATACTTGATTTCTGAGTAATTTGTGAGGCAGTCAACAACTTAGGTAATGTAGTTGAAAGTCACACATGTGACAGTCTGTGCAGAGTCAAGGACGGATAAACATGTGGGTGTCCCAGGCAGGCAGGTCACAATTTGGAGCTCCCTTAAAGCAAGGTTTTCTATCTACTTGTTCAACATTTCTTTGATAGGAGCTAAGAGAAAATAATTTCTGTAATGTTCAAAATAAGAAATTTGTTCTAGTATGTTCAAAATAAGGAACTTATACTATGCTCTGAATATGACATGATATTTACTTTTTTGGGATTATTTTCATTTAACTTTTTAAAAGAAAACACCAATAACTAGACAATATTAGTCAACCCAACCTAACTAAACATGAATATAGCCATAAAGTCTTTCAAATTATGTTTAGGATTTTTTTTGTCTCTGGCCAACCGGTTCTCACATTCCTGCATTTTGTTTCTGTTTTTTGGATTTTTTTGGCCACACTGTGCAGCTTGCAGGATCTCAGTTCCCCGACCAGGGACTGAACCCGGGCCACAGCAGTGAAAGCCGGGAACCCTAACCACGAGGCCACCAGGGAATCCCTGCAATTGGTTTTCTTACTAGCTTTAAAAAATTTTTTTTTATCAAGCCATATATTTACTTGGGAGTCATATTAAAATATTGTACCTTTAGATAATGTAATAAAATATAGTGCAGTAAACAGCACTATACTGTGCATTGTTCAGTTACTGAATTTTAGCTGGAGACATCGGGATTTCAGGAGACTGTCAGCTAACTGATCTCAGGATTGGTGGTGTTGCCTGTAATTATGTTGCAAAAATATCATCAGGGATAGGCTGGCGCCTGGGAGGCTTGTTTTTAAATGTCCACTGGAAGATATTGTCTATTTCTGTAGACAATTATTATTTTGCAGCAATACAAGGTGTTTCAAGGGCAAAACTGAGATAATAGGCACCATATTTTTGACCATTTCAGTACGTTTTAATGTTCTCTACACAGGGACACCTTGCCCACCTCTTTCATCTGGCTCCAGGCATGGCGGGAAGGCACTGGGCTGAGAGAATCCTGCGTGTGAATCTATGACCTTGGGCAAGACACTTAACCCCTCTGGGCCTCAGCTTCTCACTTGTAAAATGGTGATAATATCTTTTTTGCAAAGTTGTGAGGGATAATATTAAAGTTGTAAATAAGGCTATTATTTAAAAGTATATCATAGAGTATAGTATACTATATATTAAATATTATACAAATAATAATTGACAAGCAGTTATCCTCTTTCCACTAACCCTTAATGGCCTTACTAACATATTACTGCTTTGAAGAGTTAGTCCCAGAGTCCAGGCCCATTATAAAAGGCTGATTTCTTAAATGTTTTCACTAGAAAAAAAAGGGTAATTTTGTGACGTGATAGATGTGTTACTTAACTCAATGGAGGGAATCCTTTCACAATGTATTCATATATTAAATCACATTATATACTTTAAATATCTTACAACTTTGTCAATTATATCTCAAAGCTGAAAAAAAAAGGGCTGATCACCAAGCTGGGTAATGCTCAGCACTGTGTGCTATATACCATTGTCAAGGATCCTTGGGGGATGTGTCCTGCTCGGGCAGTGGTTCCCAGCAGAGGCTTTGGAGTCAGACAGATCTGGGTGGGACTGCACTGTGACTCTGCCCTTCCCTATCTGCCATCTCAGAAAAACTGCTTCGTCACAAACGTGTGCGTGTCTCAGAGGGTTGTGTTATCACCCCCTGCCCTCCAAACTCCAGTCATGCGAACCATTTGTAGTTCCCCAAAGCAGCAGGCTCACTTCTCTGCTTAGCTTACTGTTTCCTCTCCAGGATGGTTCTCTCCTCCTACATGCTGCTCCTATTCTTGTTGGCTTCCTCTAAGACTTCCCTGCCCCTCAAGACTTGGTTAGGTGTCCTTTCCATCTATCTGCCTGCTCCCCAGCCACCCTCAGTTTACCCCTATGGTCAGAGTACTGACATTGCCTAGTCATTGGCCCACCTCCCCCTCACTTCAGAGTTGACTAGTATGTTGGGGTTTAGTGTATGCCAGGCACAGTGTCTAGTCCTTTATGTCAATTATCTTACTGAAGTTGCTTAACAACCTTAGGAAATACGTATTAGTACAGATGAGGAAACTGAAGCTCAGAGAGGGTAAATGGTTTGCTCAGGGTCACACAGATCGATGGAGAATATCTGGGATTTGAACTCACGCCTGACTCTTAAACCCTTTGCAGCCAGTTGTAAATTTCTAACAGTTTACAGGGTTGAGCACAGTGAAAGAACGTGCAAGTACTCAGCAAAGAATGGCTATTATTATTTGACCCAAGCAGATTATAAACCTTTGGCAGGAAGGAATCTTTTTTTTTTTTTTTTTGCAGTGCACGGGCCTCTCACTGTTGTGGCCTCTCCCGTTGCGGAGCACAGGCTCCGGACGCGCAGGCTCAGCGGCCATGGCTCACGGGCCCAGCCTCTCTGTGGCATGTGGGATCCTCCCGGACCGGGGCACGAACCTGTGTCCCCAGCATCGTCAGGCGGACTCTCAACCACTGCGCCACCAGGGGAACCCGTGGGAAGGAATCTTAACCCATAGGTGCTTGCACCCTTTGTACAATACCCCAACCGAGGCTGAGTCAGTGTGTGGAGAACAAGGACAGAGTAAGGCTTCTGGAATAAGTCCCAGAGCAGCACTGATTGCTTCTCAGTAAATGGCTGATGTTTTCTATCATGCATCGCTGTATTTAAGAGATATTTCATTTCTTGTCGCACTCTGGCCCCTTTCCACTTCCGTGCAAGGAAGAGGTGGGATTACAGAGGGGGCCCAAAGCAACAGTGAAAGCTGCTTTTTGATGAGACACACAGGAACCACCAGCCACCTAAATAAACGTCCTCTTTATTTTACCAAATATAATTTATCAGTTACGTTGACATTTGTCAATTCAGTTATAGTCACTATAAATAATTGTCATAGGACACAGTTCTGTAACTTTTTAAGGAGAGAAGAGTAAACCAATGTTGCTCCTCACAGCCGGGCCAAAAGTCCATGCAGTTTGTGCAATCGGGGGAAAAGAACTGGATCTTCCATGAAAGTCATGAAGTTCATTTTCTTTCCCTCTCACCCCGCAGCCCCCCCCACCCCCCCAGCTGCTCACACACTCAGGGCTTGGGGCACGCCTACCTTCTTGCTTTTGTGGCAAAGGACACTCCGGAATCCCCCAGGGCAGCCTGGCTGAACTCCAGACATGAGGAAGGGGTGAGTGACTGGGGCAGGGGTGACTGCACACCACAGGGGCACAGCCTCAGGGGCGGAGGAGTTGGTTTTGGTGCCTGTACAAGAGTCTGTGTGCAAATGGGTTTGGAGGTGGAGGACAAGACAAAAGAAGGCCTGAGGAAGAGCAGGAACAAGGCCAGGCTGGTGTTAATAAACTGCTGGACACAACCCCAGCTAGATAACCTCTACGATTCCAATTCTAAGGTTCTAGGCTCTGGAAGGTGGCCTGGGTGGACATGGAGGGAGAGAAAAGTCTCTGGAGATAAAGGGCAAGTTCCTGGGATGAGGCATGGTAGTGGTAAGGGTCAGGGTCACTGCCTAGTCTTCCTCTGGAGATAGGCCCTTTAGGCTACAGAGCAGAGGGCTTAAGAGAAAGCTGTGGATAGACAGGCTAGAAAAAACCTGCATCCAAATGCCCAGATTTGTACACATGTGAGTGTGGACAACAGAATCCTGATCTGTTCATGGTAACGTGTGGGGAAGGTGCAGACATTCCAGTGTTCTTCCAGTCTTGTGCTGGGCAGAGAAAAGTGGAAGCAGTCGGTTGATATCCAGCCTTCTAGTTCTGAATCCTCTTTTGGGTGGCTGGTGAGGATTTGGAGGGAAGGGAGGGTGAGGAAGAGGAGTTTAGGGAAATCAACAGTGGCTGAGCAATGGGGCTAGGGGCTCTAGCCGTGGTCAGTGTTGTGCGGAAGTGGGATCTAGGAGTGGAATCTAGAGGCGGAACCTGGCTCGCTGACAAAGATGGAAGTACGGCGAGGAAACTTTCTCTGCCAGATTGAAAAGGGCACATGGCCTTTATATCTAGGAACTAGGCGAGGTTAGAACTGTATTTCCCTTACCGCTGGCTAGTCACTGCAAACAGGACCTAACATGTAGTAGGCACTCAGTAAATAGCACTCAACAAATGTTTCAGACCGTGCCTGCAGAAGAGCTCCTCTTGGGGAGGCTGTGTATTTGCTGAATGAATGAATGAAAGAGTGAATGAGTGAATGAATGTGGGCAGAAGCCAAGAGAGGGGAAAACTGACCTCCATGGCATGAAAGAATGAGCGATTTCAGGAAGTGACAGGGTCTAAGGTGACCACATGATTATGTCTTCAGGAGAAACAGCAGCAGTGAAACACCCCTGGTTGCCCTCAACCTCCCAACCATTTTCCACATACCCATTCTCCATCCCTAATCTTGGAACTCAACCTGGCAAGATCTGGGAAAGGTCGTGCTTAGAAACAATTAGAGATAAAGGTTGAACAGAGATAATCAGTTCTCTGGGCCCAGGGAGGATGTAGATCTTGGCAAACTATGGGTAGATGTGGGTCAACAGGGAGACTAGGCCACTGCTCATTTCTTCCTGGATGAGACAATCAATTGGAAAAAAGATCAAAGGGAGGGGATGGTGGTATTTATCAGGCAATTGGGTAAGGAGCATGTATGCAATTTAAGGAGTTCACCTCATTCTTTTTGAGAGCAGGGTAGAGAGTAGGGCTAGGATTATTTGGGGCCAGGAGCAGCTGTCTCCTGCTTAGTGCTTTGAAGTTGGTCCATTTCTAGAAAAAGTATGTGTGTGCGGGAGGGGAAGGGAGAGTGACATTTATCCCTCTGTTCAACCGAAAAGAAAAAAAGAAAACAAAGACAAACCCCCAAAACCAGAGCCCACTCACAGAGGCTGAGTTTGCTAAAGCTAAACCAAATGTCCCCAGATCCCAGATGGAAACCCCTGCCCCAATCCAATTCACCTGGAGGCACCCACCATGAAATTGCACTTGGTGATTGTCTCAAAAATCTACTTGTACTATTCATCTCAGTCCATCTGTCCTGCCTGAATTCTTGCTCTACAAACTTGGCTCAATGTATAAAAATTCCCATTGAAAATAATGAGAATTCGGTATCAAAGTGAAGTCCTAGAAAGAGGTGGGAGTGTCGAGTGGGGTGGGGTCGGGGAAGAGAAACCAAAAAAAATTTCACACAGAAAGTGCAGAGAGGTGGAGAGAAGGCTGAGTGACCAGGCTTAGTCCCCGACATCCGTGTCTCGGTCCCCAATGAGCCAGAGGACATGGAAGCTGAGTGCTAGGAGCCCAGTGCCAAGCAGGTCCCCCAGGGCTGTCAAGTACGGGATGGAGAAGTTGTCTGGGTCCAGGCCCCGGCCCCACATCCAGTGCACCATCCAGTCTGCGATGTACAGGAGAATCAGCACCTGGAGAAACAGAAGGGCCCAGGCTGCAGCCATCCCCTCTCTCCAGGGGGAGACAGAGGCCACGCGATCAACCCATTCATTGCATCACAAGGCTTGGCTGTCCACAGTCCTTAAGCTGGGACAGCTCGTCTCTCTGCCCCAGCAACCCCTCTGTTCCTTAACCCCGCGGTGACCACCCTGAACAGATGACATGAGTAATTCGAGTTCTTTGGGAAGGAAGATGCCCCTACTCCCTGGAGTCGCCCACATCAGCATTACATTCTGCTCCCAAATTTACCAAACAAGAGGCTTCCTAATCGACATCCTACTGGTTGCAGGAATTCAGCCCTCTTGCCTCTAATTCTGGGTCATCCTATACTCAGGTCACTCCAATTCTTGTCATGTTGGCCTCTTTGGGAGCCCAGCTGGGGGTTGGAGTTTGCTTTTCATACAGGGATTTGTCTTCAGAGCAGAGTGGAATAAGGACGGCGTTTGAGGCTGCTGCCGGCACAGCTGTCTGAGTAACAGTTGATTATCCCAAGCTGCCTTCCTCCTGACCTTTTCCCATTCTGCTGTGGTGGGCTCAGAGAATGCAAGTTTATTTTAACATTAGTCCTAGCAAAACAGAATTAAGAATAAGTCGGCTAAATACAAAGCAGACAGTGCATACCAATTCAAAAGACGTTTTGGATTATCTGCTGCTTTGATTTATCTGTGCCCTTGCTTTTCCTCCATTACTATAGAAAATTAAGAATGATCTTGATTAGAACCTTGCTAGTGGGCCCAGGACCAGTAGCATCAACGACAGCTCGGAGCTTCTGAAAAATGCTGAATCTCAGGCCTCACGCTGGATCTCCTAAATCGGAATCTGCATTTTAACAAGATTCACACGCACTTTTAAGTTGGGGATGAACTCGTCTAAAATATCCTGGGGTGGGCTGGCCTGCTTCTTTTATATAGTCTGCATGATTCCTGACATCTGGGGATCCCCAGATGACTGCATCTGCGTGAGAATGAGACGGTTTCTAACGGCAAAGCTCCAACACAGTCATTTGGGAGGTTTTACTCCTGACTGTACTTTGTAAATACTGTGGTATGCAAATCCTGCCCTGAGGGGCTCAGATGCCGGAACCAGAAGCCAGAAGTGATACCTATTTTTAGGCAAACTTGGTTGCTCTCCTGTCTTCTCTCCAAGGAAGCCGGAGGTTACAGTTCCAGCACCTTCACGTTCCACCTTGCCCCACACACAGCTGCTTTGGACTCCTGTGGCCCTGGACCCAGCCCTGGGTGAGGGCCAGCCCCCCATAACTTCACACCCTTGCCAGCAGCTGCAGAAGCATCCCAAATAAAGAGCGTGGCCAGAAGGACTTCGGGACGTGTCCCACGAAGGGAATGGCAGCAGCTGTCCCTAAATTCCAGCCTCCCGAGCAGGCCCTGGGACACATGGCTGGGAGGGGGCAGCGAGGGGATCAGGAAGAACCTTTAGAGGGGATCAAGTGCCATGCTCCGGCCCCGCACAGGCTAGAGAAGACAGCAGAGGTGAGAGTGTCCCCCAGCGTGTTCACAATGGGGAATGAAGCCGGGGTCATCCTTCCCGACGTGGCCAAGGGCTACCCTTCAGCCACAGACCCTCGGCACACACACCTTCCCTTTTCCCACCGAGTGTACTGCACCCCAACTCACAATGGAACGTGGCAGCTTGGGTAACTGCCCTGGGGAAACTGCATGTGGTTGGCCCAGCCCTTGCTAAGATGTCCTAACACACAACATTTCTGAAGTTGGGGATGAGGGGTTGGAGTTATGGATAAGGGCTTACCAATAGGGGACTGCTTAAATGAAACTATGGCACGTCTATACAACAGGAGAGAATGCAGCCATAAAAATCAGGGTGTTGGGCTTCCCTGGTGGCGCAGTGGTTGAGAATCCGCCTGCCGATGCAGGGGATACGGGTTCGTGCCCTGGTCCGGGAAGATCCCACATGCCGCGGAGCGGCTGGGCCCGTGAGCCATGGCCGCTGAGCCTGCGCGTCCGGAGCCTGTGCTCCGCAACGGGAGAGGCCACAACAGTGAGAGGCCCGCATACCACAAAAAAAAAAAAAAAAAAAAAAAAAATCAGGGTGTTCTGCTCTTCACATATGGGTGTGGGATGATCTCTAAGATAAATTGTTAAGTGAAAAAAGCAGGGTGTGGACAGTATGTATAGTGTGCTACATGTGCTACATGTTTAAAAAAAAGGAGGAAAATAAGAAAAATATGTATGTTTGCTTGCATAAATATAGAATAAACTTGAGGGATACATAAGAAACAGATATAGATAAACAATAAGGTCCTACTGGATAGCATAGGGAACTATATTCAGTATCTTGTAATAAACCATAATGGAAAAGAATATATATATATTCTTATATATATATGTATATATATATATATATATATATACATATATATATATATATATATAAAACTGAGTCAGTTTGCTGTACACCAGAAACTAACACAACACTGTAAATCAACTATACTTCAAAAAAAAAAAAGGCAACAGGTAACACCAATGGCCTGTGAGGAACAGAACTTGATGGCTGGAAAAAGGGGAGAAAAGACTTTTTTTCACTGAGGTTTCACTATGAACCTTACACATTTTTTGAACTATGTGACTGTTATTGCCTATTCAAAAAGCAAATCTGTAGAAATTGAAAATGTGATACTAAGGGTGAGTTTGGCTATAAAGGGGTTACATAAGGGAGGCTTGTGGTGATGGAACTGTTCTATATCTCAACTGTGGTGGTGGTTGCATGAATGTACACGTGATAGAATTGCATAGAACCATAGACACACACACACACACACACACACACACACACACGAGTGCATGTAAAACTGGTGCAATCTGAATAGCTTTGTGCATCGTACCAACACTGATTTCCTGGATTTGATGTTGTGCTATAATTATGCAAAATGTTACCACTGCAGGGAACTGGGTGATCGGTACATGGGATCTCTCTACATTTTTCGGGGCAACTTCTTGAGAATATAGAATTATTTCAAAACAAAAAGTTGAAAAAGAGGTAATAAAAAACCAGGGAGAAAGCATCCTAGTATTACAGAATGGCAAGGCTGGATGGGATCCAACAGATTATCTAGTGCAGGGGTTTTGACACGTTTTCAAGCTGTGAAACCTTTTATTCAAATGAAATCTCCTAAGGAACCCCAGCATGTGAACAGAACCACATGGAGCCGTGTAGCCAGGCTAGTGGGGGTGGCACCTGCCTGAAGTCCACCACCTCTGGTCCACTCCTTTCAATTTACAAATGTATCACTGGGGCTCAGAGAAGTAAAAAAACTGAGCAAAAGCCACACAG
Organism: Kogia breviceps; assembly: GCF_026419965.1. Classification (NCBI taxonomy): domain Eukaryota; kingdom Metazoa; phylum Chordata; class Mammalia; order Artiodactyla; family Physeteridae; genus Kogia; species Kogia breviceps. Next base: position 65,149,894 of record NC_081310.1, on the reverse strand, counting down.
CATGTTAGTGACTTTGCTGGAACTACAGCCTGTTCTCCTGAGCTCCTGTCCAGTGTTTACTGGCCACATAGTCACAGAGAAAGAGTTGGAAGACTCTGGGCCAAGCCTGGACCTCCCCTCCCATCCCTGCAGGGCAGCCCTGGCCCCCACCCCCGTGCCCCTGCCAGTCCGTACCTGGAGCAGTGCAGCTGTCATGTAGAAGACGATGAAGATGAGTGTGAGGGTGGTGTGCCCGCCCTGCATACAGCTGATGGTGTAGAGGAACACCAGGTGTCCTGGGACCACGAGGAGAAAGAGGACCCGGGCCGAGCGAGAATTCACATCTGGGACCGGGGAGAGATGGTGTGAAGAAGAGGAAGGGAGGAGGAGAACTGGCTCCAAGAGGCCTTTCAAAGTCAGGGGGTACCACGCTACACTCCAGGGCAGCAGACAGCTGACTATCTCTATGTCTCCATCCCATGGTCCCCAGCCCCCAGGGTGTCCCAGGAAAGGACAGCCTTCCTGCCTGGGCTCTGCCCTCCAGAACAGCTGGTACATATAGCCCAACAGAGAAGGAGAACCTACATATGCAGGCCCCAGCTGTTTCTGAAGTGATGGAGTGAACCTAGGAGGTGGGGACTCGGGCATTACCGGGACTGAAGAAGGTGGTACAAGGGCTGGGGCAGCGGCGAGGGGCTTGCCCAGAGTTCTCCCCTGGCATCCCGTTCATGTGGAGGAAGGTGGAGATGCGGCTGGCCTGCACAGCCACCAGATTGCCTCCAACACCTGCGGAGACACATAAGACCTGAGACGTGGGGGTGGGGAGTGGGGAGGGCATGACCCATTCACCAGACCCCAGGAAAAGGGTGAGACGCTAAGAAGGAAGACAAAGACACCCTTCCTTCCAGGGAGTCTTCCAGGCTCCTCCCATCCTCCATGCTATGGAGATGTGGCAGTCCCACGTGCTCCTAACACGGCTGAGAGTGCAGGAAGGGACACAGGTGGATCTGCAGACTCAGGGAGCCTGCCTTCTCCATCAATGCAGAGTGTACATCTGCGGTCAGACACAGCCGAGGGGACAAGGCCCTGCCTGGCTCAGCCCCTCTCCAAAGCTCTGCGTGGACCCAGGCATCCAGTGCTCATGCGCTGGTTCCAGTAACCAGTTTCAAGTAGCAGTTCAAGTCGTGAACCATCTGAGCTGGACTCTCTTGCCTGCTAGAACCCTGACTGATACAAAGCCCCCCAAATCCTCTGATCCTGCCCTCTTCTTTCCCCTAGGCAGCTAATGCCAAGACCTCACCATTAATCACAGGTGTGAAGACAGCCATCCCTGCAAAGTTGGGGTCTGAGACAGTCTTGTCCAAGATGAGGCCTCCCACACTACACAGACAGAAAGACAAGACACAAAGACCACTGAGGGCTTCTGTTCCGGTCCCCAGGATGAGAGGAACAGGTCCATCTGGACATGGGCAGCAAGGTGGCTCCCAGGAGTCCCTTGTCCTTCCAGTCCTCGCCTCCCCTTGCCAGACCAGCTGATGCTCCTGACATACACACTGGCACAGCACCCCGAGCAAGCTGGGGCAGGCAGCTGTCTCCTTTACCCACCTCCCAAGTTGGCTAGAGGAGCCGCCTGCTGTTCTGCCTGCTCAGTATGATCTCTCCTTCTGGTAACAGTGCTGGGTTTTTCCTCAGGGAACCACCTCTCTCAAACTCAGTCACTGTGGTTCGAGTGACACTGCTCCAATGATGGCGAGGCCCCAGGCCCATCCAATCAGAGCAGCACATCCCTAAGGCCACAGTGATTGGTTCAGGGATAGCCACATGACTGGATGACAGCCAATGACATTGTATAATGGGACTCTGCAGAATTGTTGAGAGAAAGAATCCCTGCTGGAATTAGTAAGCAAACCTGAAGCTGCAGGCCAACACAGAGAAAAGCAGAGCTGAGACATGGAGAATACTGGGGCCTTAATGATATCATTTATGTCCCTGAATCCAGCCGTGCCTCTTTAGTTCTCTAAGCCAGTGTGTTCTGCTTTTTAATGAAACCCATTTCAGATGGCTTCTGTCACTTGCACCGGAAGGACATGGGACTGATCCACTGTTGAAGGCATTTCTAGGGTCTGTGCCACACTTCCTCTTTCCGGGGCTTAAAAGTGAGTCTGTGGAAGGGAGGAGGGAGGGGGAGGGTGGGCATCCAGGGCCTGAGCCTACCTGCTGATGGCCATGGCAATTATGACAGGCTCCCAGCCTGAGTACAACACCTCCCTTGTGACTGGGCTCCGTCGAGCCAGCAGCACCCAGACAGGCAGCAGGGCCACGAAGAAGGCACACACCAGGGGGTAGATATATTGCCAGACATCTGAGAGAGGCAGAGATGGGAGGGAGGTGAGCACAGTGGCTCCCTGCTCCCAGCCTCGCCTTGGCACAGCCTGCAAATGCCCCAACAGATCAACAGTAACACCACACTAAATGCCAGTAAATGTATTACCTCATTTGATGCTCACTGTAAACCCGGGAGGTAGATGGGGCCAGCCTTTTCCATTTGTAGAAAAGGAAACCAAGGTGAAACCTCCTCAGACATTGAACTTATTAGGGGCACAGACCAGATCTTAGGTTTCTTGCTCTGATTCCCCAGAAATCCCTATCTCCCCTCCTCTTCTTCATTTTTTTTTTTTTTTTTTTTTTTTTTTTTTTTTTTGTGGTACGCGGGCCTCTCACTGCTGTGGACTCTCCTGTTGCGGAGCACAGGCTCCGGACGCACAGGTTCAGCGGCCATGGCTCACGGGCCCAGCCGCTCTGCGGCATGTGGGATCTTCCCGGAACGGGGCACGAACCCACGTCTCCTGCATCGGCAGGCGGACTCTCAACCACTGCGCCACCAGGGAAGCCCCTCTTCTTCATTTTGCAAGCAGATTCCAGCCTTTAGTTCCTTTCCTTTGCCCTTTCCCCCTTCCGCCTCCAAGATAAGTAAGAATATACAGCACCAAGCATATTTCTCAAATACTTTCACCCCTGCTCCTGCTGCCTGCATGAATTTGAGATAATAGCCTCATCTCTCTAAGGCAGGGAGTTATTACAAACTGTGCTCCAACCAAATAGTTAAGAACATAGAAGAAATCCTTACACATGTGCAAACCCACTACCATCTCTCCCAATCCCACCCAGGAGTCCACCCTGGTCACACCCTTGATTGCCTCAGCCTCACCCTGCTCCAGGTAGAGTCCCCAGCTGATGCCTGAGAGCAGTGCCAAAGTGATGAGGTCTCCCAGGCTGGCAGCAATGGGTGTGGCCACATTGTCTGGGTTGATTCCAATCTTGCGAGAGCCAATGATGACTCCAATCATGATCATGCCTGGGGAGGAAGGAGAGGGGCCAGGCAGGGTAAGAAGAGATAATGGGGTATCAACCAACAAAAAGAGAGACTGGAGCTTTAGTTGACACCTCTGGGGCAGCCCTTCCTACTCCCCTGCCCCTCCCTTCCCTTCCTTACCCAGTACCAGGGAGGCAATGAAGGCCGTGGCCACGCTGCTGGCACAGAGCAGGAAGGCATGTGGGATACTGAAGTGGCCGTCAGGGATCCAGCCAAAGACGACGGCTGCGATGGACGCCAGGAAGCCCACCACTGTGGCCTGCACCTGAGGAGGGGAGTGGTAACTCGGAGAGCAGAGCGCGTCTTAGCTGAGGTCACTGAGCACTTAGCCAGACCTCTTCCTGCCCTCAGCAGCCCCAGGAGGCAGGCGGGGCTGGCCTGTCCAGTCCTCCCAGGCTGGAATGATGTCTTTATTTATTTAGTTTCACACCAGACACCAGTACTGGGTAGTGCACCCTGCAGGAAACCAGGACATGTTACTGGCTGAATGAGTGTTCCTCTGGGGATTGGGGGAGGTTCAATAGAGCCTGAGACTTCAGTCCAGACACAAGGCCTGGGAGTCAACGGGGAAGACTCCCAGTTCAGAACCTGTGTGGCCTCGTGGGGAGATGTGACAACAGCAGTCGAGGACCTTCACCACTCCTGAGTGTCCTCCTGAGTCTGATCTGTGGGGACACAAGGCCTCTGCACCACTGGAAGCCAAGAACTGACAGTGGAGATACTGGGGTCCCCCCAGTCTTGGCTGTTTTCCTGGGAAACCTGGTTACCTCCTGGAGTCCCTTTGGGAGAAGCCAGCTCAGCAGGATGCTGGAGCTTTACTCAGAAGCCAGCAGGGGCTGACTTAAGCCCCATCACATTCCTGACCAGGGAGGAAGCTTAGCCCCGCCGCCTCTGGTCCCTGTTCTCTTACCTGGATGAGGGCCATGTTTGCAGTGATCATCCGCCAGAGCTCCTTGGGTGTGTCCATGTGCCCGATGTTGGCCTGGGAGAGGGAGGACAAGGGTCTGGAGCTCCAGGCTGGAAAAGGCCTGCAGCTCCATCCATTAGGACCTTGCCTGGATCAGCAGGCAGTGCATGTGACCTAAGACTCTGGGACCAGGACATGAACCCCAGGGAAAGTGAAGCAGGGTCGAGGGGCTGGGGTGAGAGGGAAGGAGCAAAAGAGTCTTGAGCTCCTGCCTCTGGCTGGGGTTGGGAAGGGGGCTCCCAAGGCAGCCTCCTCTTCTCCCCTCCTCTCAGGACAGCCATTGAGCAGAGGCCGATTCCGTGCTCTGCCCTGCTCACCTGGGCAGCTCATTCCCACGAGGGTTAGAATGACCTGATCCTTCCCTGGCTCTGAAGCCAGCTTGCCATCTTAGGGGAGAAAGGTCAGCTGCTGGTGCAGGATGGAGGCCACGAGAGTGTTTGGGAAGGAGTGAGGCGGCATGGGAACAGGCCAGGAGGGCAAGTTGGGGAGGGAGGGCTAGGCTGGCTGCCACTTCTCTCTGCTGCCTTCTCCAGGCTAATGGCCATGCAGGGACACCCCTGCCACTTGACTCCCCTGGCCTCCTAGTTTTACTGCTTCCTGCCTCCTACCCCATGGGGCCTGTATCTGGTTCAGTCTCTGCACCATGACGGCCGATCTAAGAGTTTGGGGAGGTGGGAGTGATGAGCAGCCCCTCTTCATCTATTCCCTTACAGAAGAGCAGCCTGCCATGGGGGAAAGGGAGTGGGGCTGGAGGGGGGCTGGGAAGGCCTGGCTCTGCTCCTGCCCAGCTGCAGAGTAGGGCTGGAGATCAGAGGAGGCCCCCATCTGTGCAGGTGGAGGGACCAGCATGATGCTCGCCTGTCAAAGCTGCACAAACAGTCACGAGGCGGGTTGCGAAGCAGGGGGTGGGGCAAGAGTCCAAGGATGGCTGGGACATCCAGAAACCGAGCCTGGGAACCACTCTGGGCAGGGAGCTCCTGCCCAGGAGCAGGACAACCAGCTTGGGGTCTCCCTACTCCTTTCCACCCCAGACCCACACTGCAGACCTGGACAGTGGAGAAAGGCCCGCGGTGCTCTAGTCAGGCCCCGTGCTGCCCCCGAGTCCTCTGTGTGCCCCATTGCTCCCAGCCAGGATACTCACTGCGGTGGAAAGCCTTGATGCCAGGGTCATTTCCAGGTTCCCCTTAAGCCCCAGCAGTGCAGGCACCAGGATGAAGACCTCTGTCACTTTCTGGAAGACTTCCCAGTGCTGCAAGGTGAAAACAGAACCCAGGCATTTCAGGGCCTCAAAGGGCTGGCATCGAGGTTGAACGTGAAACTGAGTCCCCCTAAAAGTGAGTTCCTGTTCCAAGGTTACGATTAATGTCTTTATCCAAAACTTTAATCCCCTTCTTGTCCCTTCTGACCTCAATCCTGTGCTAATTGAACACCAATCAGCCAGAGTCAGATGACTAAGATTGCTGAGGTCAATCATAACATCGTTAACGTACAGACTCAGGCTGTTTCTCTAGGTCAAAATGAGCTAACAGACCCTTGGGTCATGGACCACCAGACCATAGACTCTTAAACAGTAGGCATCCTGAGTCCCCAAAGTACCATTAAGAAATGTCACAAGATGATGATTAACCCCAGCTTCTTTGTTCTTCCCCTTTAAATCCCCCTCATGCAGAGACCAAGTGGGAGTGGATCTGAGGCTTGTCTCCCACTCCCTCGCTTGGTGCCCTGCAGTAAGCCCTTACTTTGCTGCAAACCTGCTGTCAGAGTTTGGCTTTCTGTGCTGTGGGCACACGAGCCCTTGTTCGATTACAACTGGATAGTCTAGGAGCAGCGGCTTGAGGAGGAAATGGAATCAGCAGGGAGTGAGCACGTCACACGCCTTTCCTCCAGGAACCCTGGAAGCAAACCAAGTCCATGGTACTCCAAACAACAAAGTCCCCCCTCCTGCCACCCAGAACAGGGGAGACGTAGAGGGTCCCTTCCAGTCAGGAGGCCCTAGCCTGTCTCTGCTTCTTCTGCCTGCTTTGTGGAGCTGGGGGAGAAGACGGCAGGGACCCACACAGCTGAGTCACCCCGGGCTGGCTTACACCCCAGAACTCCTTTGCGATCTCCCTTCAAATTGCCTTCAGTCTGGTTTCTCTGTGGCCTCAGCCTTGAGTGGTGTTGTCTCAGCTGTTGAGCACTGGGCTCCGTGGGGCTGGGGTTGAGGAGATTAGAGAGTTTGTTTGGTTTCTATCTATCTCCAAGGGCTTTGGGCCTCAGCCATAGCAGCTCTCCTTTAGAACAGGCTCTGAATTAAGACCGTGGCCCCCAAACCTCAGAGTGTTGGTCTGCAAGAGGTTTTTCATTCCTCCTCTGCATTCTCTCACCCTACAGACCTGCCCCCATCTCTCAGTTAGGAAAGGTAAGTGTACCCCTGCAAGGAAGGGCACTGGACTGGGAGTCAGGAGACATGGATTCCAGCCCTGAGACCATCAGGCCTGGCTCTCCTACTTATTTCTTCAGCTAACATCTTTTAAGTCTGTACCATGTGTCAGGCTAAGGCTTTATGTGCATTTTCTCATTATATCCTATCAACAACTCAGTGTGGTAGGAGCTATTATTATCCCACTTTGTAAATGAGGAAACTGAGGTTCAGAAAGCACTGCACTCCTTAGTGCTAAGAAGGAAAAATGTAGGAGCCAGGATTGGTTATTTGAAAGCTACTTTCCTTGCAATTGAAACTGAAGATTTGCAAAAAAGGCTGGGACTGTGTTGCCCCGAGGGCAATGTGGATTCCTTTCTGTGTGCCTTTATCTGTTTTAAGAATGGAAAGCCTTCAGGTTTGGAGAGGGGAGGGGTCAGGAGGCCAGACAGAGGTATGCAGGCTGATCAGAGCATCAAGGTCAGCATCAAGGTCAGGAGGCAAAGTGCTCTAATGAGCAAAGGCAGTGGACTGAGAGTCTTGGGTCTCCCACAAGAGACCACAAGGATAGGCCTCATGCTGTGTCCTCAACATCCTCCCACAGAGACCAGCAGGGGTACCTTAGACAAGTTATAAGGGCCTTGAGCTCTTGACTATAAAGGGTACAGGGTACTTCAGGGACCAGATCAGATGGTCCCTAAAGGCAATTCCAGCACCGACAGCTCTAGAGTTAATGACGAGCAAGGCTGCAAATCAAACCCACAATGAGATATCACCTCATACTCATTAGGATGGCAACTATTAAAAAATAAAACAAAATAGAAAATAACAAGTGTTGGTGAGGATGTGGAGAAACTGGAACACTTGTGCACTGTCGATGGAATGTAAAATCATACAACCACTATGGAAAACAATATGGCGGTTCCTTAAAAAATTAAGAAGAGAACTACTATATGATCCAGCAATCTCACGTCTGGTATATACCCAAAATAACTTAAAGCAGGGTCTCGAAGAGATATTTGCAGATCCATGTTCATAGCAACATTATTCACAACAGCCAAGAGGTAGAAGCAACCCAAGTGTCCACTGACAGATGAATGAATAAACAAAACATGGTCTATACATACAAGGGAATATTATTCAGCCCTAAAAGGAAGGAAATCCTGTTAACATGCAACAACATGGATGAATCTTAAGGACATTATATTAAGTGAAATAAGCCAGTCACAAAAAGACAAATATTATATGATTCCACTTATTTGAGGTATCTAAAGTATTCAAATTCCTAGAAATAGAAGTAGCATGGTGGTTACCAGGGGCTAGGAGGAGGGGGAAAAGGGAAGTTAATGTTTAATGGGTGTAGAGTTTCGGTTTTGCAAGATAAAAAAGTTCTGGAGATCTGTTTTACAACAATGAACATACTTCACAGCATTGAACTATACATTAAAAATGGTTAAGATGATAAATTTTATGTGTTTGTTACCACAATTAAAAAAAAAAAAAAAAAAAGAGGAGCACGGAAATCAGAGGGGGCTAAGGCCAGGATTCGAGTCCAGGGGAGGCTGGACACTGGGGAGTCCTGTAAAGGTAAGGACCTCTGTTTTCTTGTCAGAGTTCTTTTTGTGGGTGTGTGGGGGGTGTTGATGGTAGGGGGAGTCCCTACCAGGACCCAGGGGAAGGGCTCATCTCACTAGGGCTGGAGCGTATCTGTACCTGAGCTCCTGGCCTAGCTCCTCACTGGTGGAAGGTGCGGGACTTTTTAGGGAAGGCTCTTTATGAAAACTAAGGATGGGAAAGAAACCGCCTGTCCCCCAGCCACAGTTGCTGAGCTTTCAGGCACCCACAGGAAGAGCCAGGAGGGATTCAAATCCCCTTTCATTCCTGGGCCCCCAAAGAGAAGACAGCCCCAGAGAGCCCTGTCTATGCTGGAGGAACTTGGGGACTGTTGCTCTTGGACAAGGCCAGCAAATAGCTCTGGGGTGCCAGCTCCCAGCAGGCAAGGCCTTGCTCAGCTCTGCCTCCTCCTCCCTCACCTCAACTGGACACGCAGCTCCAGAGATGAAGAATTCTCTCTGCTCCCCTCCCCAACCCTCATAAGGATGGCTGACCCATAAGGGTGATTTGGAAGCTCCGCTCAGAGCCCAGCCTCATATACCCTCCTCACCGCATAACACCTGCCCCTCCCAGGTTCCAAGCCACAGGCTCTGTGAAAAGCTTTAATCTCCAGGTAGGCATATGTAAAATATGTGTACTCATTGGCAGAGTGAAGGAGCACGGAAAGAAACACTCCAAGAGTATGCCAGCAATATTTTCTGAATTATTTGTAAGGTATATTGTTTGTCTTTACGATAAAGAAAAAAAAAATGTATGAAGCTCAGCTAAACCCCTCCAGCTGCCACTATAAACACTCCCAGAGCCCTGCGTCTCCCAGCTCACACACACCCTCTCCTTCAATTACACAAGGACCGAGAAGGGATAGGGTTTTAGCAGCGATAAGATTCTCGGGACAGGGGCTTCCCTGGTGGCGCAGTGGTTGAGAATCCGCCTGCCGATGCAGGGGACACGGGTTCGTGCCCCGGTTCCGGGAAGATCCCACATGCCGCGGAGCGGCTGGGCCCGTGAGCCATGGGTGCTGAGCCTGTGCTCCGCAACGGGAGAGGCCACAGCGGTGAGAGGTCCGTGTACCACAAAAAAAAACCAAAAAAAAAAAAAAAGATTCTCGGGACAGACAGGAAAAGAGAACCAGTGGCTGCAATGACAGCCCTATGCCAAAGTCGTCCTGGCCGGAACCTCACACGCCCTGCGCCCCTACCCAGCAACGCCCTGAGCTGGCACTCGGGTCAGAGTAGCCAATGCCTACACACATACTTTCTTCACCAACCAAAGCCTCTCAAAGACGCAGCTCAGGCAGGGGAGCCTCTGACATGTATGTAAACATGTAAACACACACACACACACACACACACACACACACACACACACACACACACACACACACACACACACGGCTCTGGGAGAGCCCGGGAAGCAGGCTGCCCTGAGGTGAGGAGTGGGTAGAATGGGCAGGGGCCGACAGTGTCTCTCCTTCCTCCTTCGGCCTAATTCAGGCCCATCCTGTTCATCCTGGCTGGAAGTGCGTGCCCCTGAGGTCAAACCAGTCAGCCAAGCCTTCACCCACACCTTCCTGCTCTGCTGGGGATGGAAAAGGGCACGTTCCAGGAAGCACTTGGCGGGAAGTGGGGACAGAACACATCAACACTGCTTCTCCGAAATGCAGCTCTTCTTCCCTTTCCTTCTCTGTCCGTGGATACAGGGGAGTGAGGAGCAATCACCCTAAGTCTCACACCTCGGTGGCCCTGCTGCTACTTCATCCTGATACTTCCATCTTGCCTCTTCCATCCCTCACCTCGTCTGGCCTCAAAGACAGACCCCTGCCTGCCTTTGAGTGTTCTGCCCTGAGCCTTCTTCCCCTCCAGGGAGACAGCATCAGGGCAGAAAGTCACAGCCCGGAAAAGCTGCAGTCAAGGACGTGAAGGAGACTAAGATCCCTAGCAGCTCTGAGAACTAGGCTGTGGGAGAACATGGGAAGTTGGGCTGGAGTTTACCTTTCAGGGTGAGGACTGAGTCAGCTCAGATTAGAGTAAACCCAACCTTCACCTGAGGCCTTCCCACGCCACCAGCAGACATCCTCTAGGTGTCCAAGGAGGAGGGCCTCAGGGCAGCACCTGGGTACAAAGGGCTGCACAAAGTGTGATAAAAGGGGTGGACGGGGCTTCCCTGGTGGCGCAGTGGTTGAGGGTCTGCCTGCCAATGTAGGGGACACGGGCTCGAGCCCTGGTCTGGAAGGATCCCACATGCCGCGGAGCAACTAGGCCCGTGTGCCACAACTACTGAGCCTGCACGTCTGGAGCTCGTTCTCGGCAACGGGAGAGGCTGCGACGGTGAGAGGCCGCGACGGTGAGAGGCCGCGACGGTGAGAGGCCCGTGCACCGCGATGAAGAGTGGCCCCCGCTCGCCGCAACTAGAGAGCCCTCACATAGAAATGAAGACCCAACACAGCCTTAAATAAATAAATAAAATTTAAAAAAAAAAGGGGGGGTGGTGGACGTGTGGAACCTGAGTGTCCTACCCGGGAATGCCAGCAGCCACGGGGGCAGGCCAGCCACGAGAGGAATGCTTCTTTCCCACTGCACTTCCCTAAGCCCATGCTTGCCATCCACTTTCATCTTTGTAGACTCTTCTGTATACACAGCAGGAAAGAAAAGCCAGAGGAGGAGGTATTTCGGGGAGGGGGTGTCTCCTTTCCTTGGGATCCTCAGCAAGTGAGTAGTGAGTCAGGATAAGGAGCTGGGAGTCTCACCTGTTTTAACACAGCTGGGGATTCCAGTGAAGGTTGGCATACCACCTCCTGCCACCCCCATCCCTCAAAAGGCTGACAGAAGAGGGGAGTGAGATGCTCTGCAGCCGCCTAGGACCAAACCAGGAGGTGGGGCAGGGCTTCTGCAGCATGGAGGCTCCAAGATCTCAACCCCCTTCAATTCCAACACTGGGCCCAGTCCTGCTTTCCTTCCCAAATGCTATGGGAACTTTCAGCCACGGTGGGGAAGTTGCAGCAGACTGCAGTCTACTTAAACCATTCCTACTTTTGGCCAGTATGCCAGCCCCTTATCTCACTGCAGAGGCTGGTTCTACAGGCTGAGTGGAGAGGAGGGCAGATAAGAGAGAGAAATGGGCCTGGGGAAGAGACTGGGGCTTCTGCAGCAGTGGGGAAAAAAAGTGGGGGGCGTCTGGACCAAGGAGACATCTGCACCAACACGGTCTTCGGCTCAGCTGCTCTGAGACACTGGGGACACTCTACAGCCAGCTCCTCCTGATGGCCCCAGCCTCTTAGGGCCCCAGATTCTGTCCCACTGAAGGTCATCTTAGCTTGTAAAGGGGGAATGCGGTGTGAATCCTTAGAAATTGTCCTGCTTTTCCTGAATCTGAGATTGTCAGACACCCCTTTCGCCCCCTTAGATATGGAATAAGAATCTCCCTGTGGTCCCTGATCTTTCTGTTCTCACCCCTGCCATATCACTGCAGCCATCTGCGGGGCCTGCTCCAGACCGGCTGTGGCAGGAGGCAGGGGGAGGGGGAACAGGGACAAACCAGCCATTGTCATCCATACCAACTGGAACTTAGCTTTGGGGTGAGCCTAGGTGCCACACTGAGGGCATATGTTGGCCCTCTGTGGGCACATTGGTCAGGCTCCAAAGATTCCCTACCTGGGTTTCTCAATGTCTCAGGACCATGGGTGAGGGGTAGGGGTGGGCAAGATGTCAGAAGTCTTTTCCACCTCTAGAACTCTCTTCAGTGTGTGAGATGGGGGGAGGGAGGGGCCCTCTAAGAACTTTTGTTCTTGTTCATTTTAGAATGTAACCCCAACTGTTCCAGATGCCAGTCTACCCTGTTCTTTGGGGAAAGACAAAGAGAGCAGACCCCTCCCAGAGTCTTTAACCAGTTGGCGAACCACGGCCACAGTGAAGGCCACAGAGGTTAATGGCATAGGTTCTGAGTCAGATGACCAGGGACAAGTTACCTAATCCCTCTGAGCCACAAGTTTCCTATCTACACAATGGAGATGGTTATGGTTCCTACCTCATGGGCCCACAGAAGAGTCCAACAGATGCCCCCCACTACTGTTCCTACTATCCAGAAAATAAAACAACCCCTTTCCAGGTCACCACCAGATCCTGGTTCTATACCCCTTTGGAGGCACCAAACCAGAACTGGAAAACTCTTAGAATGAAAACCAAGGCCACAGGAAAGGGATGGAAGAGGTGGAGAATTGCAACCCTGGTCTCATTTCTCCTCCTCCCATGCCCTCCACTCACTGCCCTAGAAGGAGCAGCTAGGAGGGGGAGGAATCCAAAGCCCGCCTTCCTAGCTCCTGACATGAGGAACAATCCCCAAGATAACAGGTTAGGGGAGAGAGCAGGAATAACATCAACACCATCCTCATTAGCAACCGAAAGTGCAGTGTTCTCCTAAGGACTCAAGTCAAAGTGCTCTAGGTAGACACCATTGAAGGAACCACCTAGAACCAATCACCCTGTTTCCTGGGACAAGGGCATGGTGAGACTTGCCAGCAGGACTCTCTGTATTACCACATGCATTGTTGGTAGGGTTGGATGGGAAAAGGGGAGGGGATGCTGAACTCCATGTCCTCCTGAGAGATTCCACGAGAGATTATATTTTGTCCCCATATATGTCACATAATTAGCACTTCTATGTCTCATCACACCACCCCCACCCCCCACCCCCCCAAATCATGTATCAGACAGTATGTGCCCAGCCCCACTCCCCAGCAAGATCCTGCCAAGGTTACAGGCAGACAAGCAACATAAAATGCCTTTAAGAACCTTCCTACTTAATTTGAGACCCTCTTGGCAGCTGGACAAATTCCTGCCCAGCAGGGGGATGAAGGGGAGACTTGAAACTGAGCTTTCTCCTATGGGTATCCTCGAAACCCCAAAGTAAAGGGAAAAGAAACTATAAAGAGGAGACCTATCTAAATGTCTCCTACTGAGCTGGGCTCAGCAGAAATGCCCAGGAGAGATGGCAGGCAACAACCCTATTCCATCTCTCCTCTTCCAAGCCTGAGTTCTGGAACCAATTCTGCTTCTGTTAAGCAATACTGCCCTGACCACCTCCCTGGGACTACTGAGCTTCCTCAAAGCTTCTGTAGAAAGTAACTAGATGAAGAAGAAGCCAAAGACATGATCCAAAGGGAAAAGTACTCCAGGAAGCAGCAGCTGCTTCTGACAGGAGGTGGAAGAAAAGCTCCAAGAGACAGTTTCCCAGGAGGAAAAGGCGGCTCCGGGCTCAGGGTCAAGAGCTGCCCTCCCCAGGTCCTACCTGTACGACATCCAGCACCATGCCGGCAGCCACAGTCCCAAAGCCTGCCAGGAGGAAGGGAAACAGCACTTGCAGCCCGATGGAAAAGGAGGTCTCCTTGAGCGGGGACGGAGGTGCAGGGCCATGGTCTGTGCTGACGTCGTCACTTTCATTGCTCTGGCTCCCGTTTTCCAGCAGGGCATCCTCCTCCCGTACCCCCTTGGCATTGGCCCGAGACTCAATCACCACCACTTCTACCCCAGCCCCATCAGGCCCCAGGAACTCTGAGGTCCCGGCCAAGGGCTCTCGCCCGGGGCCATCTGAAGGGCAGGGTGAGGCAGGAGGGCCAGTCCCGTTCAGCTGGTGGACGTCCTTCGGCTCCGGCTTAGAGGACATGACGGGAAGGGAGGAGGAGAAGGGGGAACTCTTCTCTCTTTTTTTGCTTTCTCTCCTTTTCTAACTCGGGAAAGAACCTAGTCTTGGGGTGAACCCAGGCTTGGTCGCCGCGGGACCTCTTCCCACGGCTCTCCGCTCCTACCAGGCGCTGCAAAAACTGATCCACCAACAGGCAGCCCCATCAAGCACTGAAGCCACGAGCTGGAGGGGAGCAAGAAACTCCTCACCAGACTCTGCAGCCAGCCACTAGGGGTGCAGATGCCTGACCCAGCTGGCCAGCGCTGTGCTTGGGGGAAGCTTCTCTGGCCTCTTAACTTCTTTGGTTCTCAGTGCAGGCTTCTCAGAGCAGGGGGCATCCAGAGTAGAAGAGCCCAGCTAAGTCTGGGGTGGCCCTTCTTTCATTAAAGTAGCTTGAGTTCAGATCTTTCAGAAGGCAGCCTCGGCCTGGGGCTGTGGCTCCTTCCCCTGCCTCTGGTTGGGCTCCTTCAGCTTCCCACAGCTCCTCGGGCTCTGCTGGTCCCAGGGCACTGTCTGCTGTCTCTCTCCTTTTTTCCAGAGACGTCCTTCCTTCCTGGGAAGACCTTGCACCTTCCCAAATCCCTGGTCCTTAAAGTCACAAGAATCTGAATGGAACACCTTATGTAGGAAGAAAGAAGACAAGAAAAAGAGAATGTTACGATACAGCAAAGGACAGCTGCTACTGGGAGAATCCTTCCACAAGGAAGGCATAAATAGTTTGCTATCTGCCTTCCTTTTTTCATTAAATCACCCACTCCTGCCCTGTGACATCTGCATGCCCAGAGGGCACTATCCCTGCCATGCTCCCAACAGGCAAACGCACTGCCTCACAGGGACCACCACTGTGGTCAACAGCAATGAGATGTAGCCAGCCTGGGATTAAGAAGATGCTGCGCAGGAGACCCTGGCATTGCCTTCTCAGCGACCGGGGATGGGAAGCGATGTCCTAGGGGAGATCCCTTCTTGAATGCCCATTAAGAATCCAAGATTATTAAGGGATGGTCTCCCAGTGGGGTCAGTTACAAATTCAGTCACAAGCTCCCTGTAGTCACCCTGCTGTAAAAGTGATTGTTTACAGCCACACAGGGCAAATAAGCAGGGAGAATTTGATCACTGAGTGAAGGTCCCCAAACCCCTAAAAGCCCCAGCCCCTGAAGAAAAACACCCAACAACTGGGAGGACTTCCTGGGCAATGGGGCAAGGCTGCCAGACCAAGGCCAAGAGCCAGAGGCCTACCCACTCCTGCCCTTGAGAGTCAACAGTGTTACAGAAAGCTCAGACACTGTCTTGGATCCAGGACTCTGTTCCTACTTCTCTCCCCCTGCTCTTGGCCTTGTGAGCTTGTCAGATAGGACAAGGGTGTTATCTCAGTTTGAAGGGAAAGACGGTAAAACTATTGGTTATTATGCACACATTTCAGTTCTCTAGGTTCACCCTGTTCCCCAGGGTTATTGAGAGTTGGATATAATGGAATTCTTAAAAAACAAAAACGAAAAACAAAAGCACCATCCAAGTAAATAAAACAAAGCAAAATAAAAAGCAAAGCAGCATAAGCCAAAATGCACTTGCTCCCAAATGCATGTCTCTTTAGCTGTAATGGCCCCACTTTTCTTGCCTAAAGGAATCCCCAGGCCTTGATCCCACCCTATTCCAGCTCACCAGAACAGCTCTTACAAGTAAAAAATAAATTTAAAGAGAATTTCCCAAGGAAAGATGAATAGGTCCTTAAGTATTCCAAACACACACAATTAGTCAACTCCTGTTTGGGAAAGGGAGGATCAAACTCCAGTAACTGGCCCATGGGAACTGTTTTCTCTTTCTAGTCACTCATGTCACCAGGACTGCCTTTTCCAGCCTCCTGAAACACTGTCCTGTGGTTCTTTCAAAAACCCTCACTAGAGATCCAGGAGGAAACCTCTGAGCAAGAGAGTCCACTGCCCCTTGCCAGAAAAGTTTCTGAGTCCGCTAAAACTTGACCCTCCCTCCTCCTCCTGTCTTCCTGGCAGGTCACCTAACCTGAAAGGGGGGCTCGAAGGAAGAGAAGCCAGTCCCTCACCCCACTCCTTCCAGTAACGGAGACTTCGGATGGGCCTAAGGCCATGGGATGAAAGAAGCAAAAGTGACCCAGGATGCCCTGAGGAGGGGACAAAAAAGACCGTCTTAGTATCCCCAAACCCCGGGAGGGAGAGGTATCTGGGTGGCTCTCCCGCCTCTCTCCGATTCAGACTCAGCAAATGTGCTGCGCTCCAGGTCTCTCGCCCTCGCCACCCACCCCCTAGACCCAAACAGGACTGACCTGCCCCTCGATGGGGAGGAAGGGGGGCGCCTGGCGTGTAGCAGCAGGGACCCGTGGTCTTGGGGGGTGCAGGGATCCCCCTCTTCTCATCACTCCTCCTCGGCAGTCCTCCTCGGCCTCCGGCGTGCCCCCCACACCCCCAGCCAAGGCGAGCGTCCAGGCGCGACACCCGGCTCGCTACATTTCGCCTCTGTGTTACTGCGAGGCCGCCGCTCCGCTTCCACGAAGGGGAGGTGGTCAGGGAGGGCAGGATATACTGCCTCGCTCCCGGGCGGGGGCCGGGGGACCCGGACGGGGGACCGTGGGGCCGAGCTCACTCGCCCCCAATCGCTTCTTGACTAGGGACTTGGGCCCGACTGGTTGGCTGCTAGGGGCAAACGTGATCTGGGGCAGACTGGGTGGCACCCCCCCTCCATCAAAAATAGATTCTGGATGGACAACTGCAGCAGCCAATCGGGGGCGGGGGAGGGGGCGGGCTCAGACTCGGTCTGGCCCCTTTCCTTCGCTTTGAGCCGCGGAGGCGGGGCGCCAGCAAAACGCAGTGCGAGGAGTGACTGGAGAGCCCGAGGCTGGCTCGCGGGTCCCAACGCCCATTCGCCTGCTGCCCGAGGTTCCCGCTCCAGGCGCCTTGCCACCTCCCTTGGGCCCGCCCCGCCGCACTGGGACCTTCCCTCGCCCTTTAAAGCCGTGTGCGCCTGTGCACGTCTATCCCTGCATCTTGAATGTTTCCTTGAGCCGGGGAGACCGGGAAACCTCCCCGTGGAGCCAGCCAGCTCTGACCTCCGGGCCTCAAGCAGCCATCCCCGTGCTCTTAACCCCGCGCTTGGTTGCCGGAGAGAACCGTCCCTACCTTGTTTTTGGACACAGCTCCTCTCCTGCTGGCTAGTCTCCTCGCGCTTCCGCCAGATTCCGCATTCCTCCAAGCGCGTGGCTCAGCCTGATAGAACCGGCCTTAATAAAGTCCCAGCCTTGAAAGGGGCGGGAAGGAGAGGTCAGACTCACCGCTCTGGTCCCACACGAAGCACCTGAGGTAGGGGCGGAGGGGAGCCCGGCTTCCTCTGACCCACTGATCCTGGTGGCAGCATGGGAAGAGATGTCTCCGTCCCGGCCTAAACGAAGTCCAACTTTCCCTGACGCACCTTATGGGATCAAAGAGGGGTGTTCCCATTTCGCCGTTTGCCACTTCCTCCCTGGGGTGTCTCCACCTCTCTAACGCAGTCTCAGTTTAGGTTCTTTGGGGGATGTTTTTGTGCAGGGGGTGTGACCTCCCCCATAAAGGAACCGCCACCCCCAGGTTTTCCCCTCTTGTCAGTGGAACCTGTGACCAGTGGTTCCTTCCTGTCATTTTCCTCCCGGAAAGTGGCTAAGGGGTGCATTCGAGCATGACTCTAGACCCCTGGATGGGTTTTGGAGTAGAGGTGTGCCTGGGTAGAGAACACAGTGCTGGGTATGAAGCTTTTGGCTGCGCCTTCCTCTTTCCGAAGTACACACACACCCCAGCACACACAGCAACAGGAGTAGGTAATTCCCTTGGGCAAGGATGGCAAACGTGTATAACCTAGCTCCTCACCTCCCACGCTAAAGACTATTCCAGTTTAGCTGCTGGGACATTTGCATCAAGGGCCTGAAGTCTCACAGCACCTAGTAGAGGAAATATTGTCAAAACTGGGGTTCTAAGTTTGGCTACAAACACTGAGTCTCTCCGCCTGGAGACAGAAGTAACTGCTAGACTAGGAAACATTGGGTTTCTTCCAAAGGATCAGTTTTTCAGTAGGTGGTGTAGGGATGGGTGGGGAATTAAGGTTGATGTATCTGGAGACTTTTCAATCAGGGGCTGGAAACAATTCCTGCTCCATTCAACAGCCTTCCCTGCTCCCTTTTCATCTTGCTGCAGCTAAGCCACCTGTATGTAAAGTCTTGATCTGCCTTCTGTTCCCTTCCCACCTTCTTTTTTTTTTTTTTTTATCCCCCTGAAAGTTCCCCCTTTCCTGTGAGGTTTTTTTTTTTTAATTGAAGTATACCAGACCTATGGGAAAGTGCACAAATCCTAAGTGTGCAGATCAACAAATTACGACACAGTGAACGAACCTGTATAATGGCCACCCAGATCAGGAATTCGACAGTTACCAGTACCCCCAAAGCCCTCCTCATGTCTCCTCCCAGTCACTATGCCACCTTCCTTCCCAAATTAACCTCTATCTAATCCCATATGTTATATCTGCTTTTGAACTTTATATAAATGAAACCATTCAGTTGGTACTATTTTTAAAAATTAATTAATTAATTATTGGCTGCGTTGGGTCTTCGTTGCTGCACACCGGCTTTCTCTAGTTGCGGTGAGCGGGGGCTGCTCTTCATTGTGGTGCACGGGCTTCTCATTGTGGTGGCTTCTCTTGTTGCAGAGCACGGGCTCTAGGTGCACCGGCTTCAGTAGCTGTGGCATGCGGGCTCAGTAGTTGTGGCACACGGGCTTGGTTGCTTCGCGGCATGTGGGATCTTCCTGGACCAGGGCTCGAACCCGTGTCTCCCTCATTGGCAGGCGGATTCTTAACCACTGCACCACCAGGGAAGTCCCTTAGTTGGTACTATTTTGTGTCAGTATGATGTTTGTGAAATTCATGCATATTGTTGTGGTAGCAGTAGCTCATTTATTTTCATTGTTGTATGGTATGCCATTGCAGATGTTGATGAAAAAATTAATCAATAGTTATTCAAAGAAATAGAAAATTTTATTCGAGACAATCTGAGGATTATAACTCAGGAGACAGTTTTTCAGAAACCTCTGAGGACTGTTCTGCCCATTAAAGGTCAAAGTACAGTTATATACATTTTTGAGACAAAGGTTTATACACCAAATGACGTATTGACAGTTTTGACAGTATTGACAGCAATCCCGATCTGCAGTATAAAGTAAGTAGTGGGTCATCATGACCCCTTACAAGATTGAGAAGGAATGTTATCTCCTAAGGAGGTCTGGTTAATACAGATGCACAATACACACTAAAGGGGAAGGAGGAGGCCCAAATGGGAGAGAAAACTTTTTTGTTTAAATTTTTCCTGTCTTGTAATAAAATATGAATTTTATTTAATCACCATTAAATGCATATACCACAATTTATTTTTCTATTATTCTGGTGGACATTTGGGTTGTTCTCAGTTTGGGATTGTTATCAATAATGCTGCTATAACAGTTTTGTTTCTGTCCTTTGGTACACTTATGTTTCTGTTTCTGTTGGATATATACCTAGGAAAAGACTTACTGGGTCATAGGATATGTTTATATGTTTAGTTTCAATAAATGCTACTAAATAATTTTCCACAGTGCTCATGTTAGTTTACACTTCTGCTGGCAGTGTCTTAGAATTCCAGTTGCTCCACATCATCATCAACACTTTGTACTGTCAATCTATAAAGATTTTTAAATGTTAGCCATTCTGGTGGGTGTGCAGTGGTATCTCATTGTGGTTCAGATTTGCATTTCCTTGGTAACCAGTGATTAAGCACCTTTTCCTATATTTATTTACTATTTGGATATCTGTTCAAGTACTTGGTCCATTTCCTTGTCCACTTTCTATTAGGCTTTCTGTCTTATTGCTTTACAGGATTTTTTTTTAAAAATTATTTTATTTATTTATTTTTGTCTGTGTTGGGTCTTCGTTGCTGTGCGCAGGCTTTCTCTAGTTGCGGCGAGCGGGGGCTACTCTTCGTTGTAGTGCACGGGCTTCTCATTGTGGTGGCTTCTCTTGTTGCGGAGCATGGGCTCTAGGCGCACGGGCTTCAGTAGTTGTGGCTCAGGGGCTCTAGAGCACAGGCTCAGTAGTTGTGGCACACGGGCTTAGCTGCTCCGCTGCATGTGGGATCTTCTCCGACCAGGGCTCGAACCCATGTCCCCTGCATTGGCAGGCGGATTCTTAACCACTGTGCCACCAGGGGAGCCCTATAGGATTTCTTTATACATTTCAGATATGAGTTCTTTGTTGGTTACGCGGACTGCAAATATTTCTATGAGTATATACATACAGAAGGCCCCAGTTTTGGGGTCTTCCGAAGCCTTGGGGCCACTGGGACAAGACTATATTTTGATCACTAGTGTACTCCCAGCTCCTAGCACTTAGTAGGTACTAAATAAATATGTGGAATGAATGATGGATGAAATGGATGAGACTCAGTCAGGTAGTCTGCCCTGTGTTGCACTGATTCCTAGGGCCAAACACTGAAAGGGGATGGAGGGAGCAGATTTCCTTCCAACCCAGCCAGCTGTGACCTTGGGAAGGGGAAGACACCCAGCCCTTCCCTACTGAAAAAAGCAGAAATAGCTACAGTCTGTGAAGAGAGAAGCAGGGATATAGGGAGCAGAGGTCACAGCTGAAAAGACAGGAACTACAAGCAGGTAGCAAGCCAGCCAGATCCTTCAGGAGAGACTCGGAGGTGGAGGGGGCGGTGGTGTCAAGGAGACAGTAAGGGTCTCTGAGCATCACAGTGGACCTTTGTATGACAAGAGCCTCCAAGGTCACTCAGGCACTACTCCTGCTTACTCTTTTTTTTTTCTTTTGGCCGAGCCGCTTGGCATGTGGGATCTTAGTTCCCCCAACAGGGGATTGAACTGGGGCCCCCGCCAGTGAAAGCACTGAGTCCTAACTAACTACTGGACTGCCAGGGAATTCCCTCCTGCTTACTCTTTTTAAAAAATATCTTTATTGGGGTATAATTGCTTTCCTCCTGCTTACTCTTAAAGCTTGTTAGTTGAGAGACCTCTTCTACACTTTTCCTTTCCAAAGGAGATGCCTTGAGACTGGTTGTGGGGTCTCATTCTTATCTCCCCAGTAAGGAAGTTTCTTCTTCAGATTTGCCTTTAACTTCGTTATGGCCTGTAATATCCATCGTGAAGATGAAAGACCACTGAGTCACCGCCATCTCCTTCATCTCCAGGAAGTTTTTCCCCAGGCCTGTTGTGTTCTCTCACAGTGTTCTGTCACTGTCTTTCTCTCCACTGTCCTCTCCTTCTCCCCCTTCAGCTATAGCTGATACCAGGGGGCAGGTCAGAAGTCTGACCAACTCCCATTACTACAGAAGAGAAATTGCTCCCTTGCAACACTGCAAAAAACTCACAGCATCCCCTCCCTCCAGAAGACAATGAGGCTAGAAGCTGCTCCCGAATTTTCTATATAGAAAATTAGCAGTTTAGTTGGAGAGGGGTTGATGAAGTGTCATGAAATGGCACTTGTATAGCAGGCACAGTGTTTCACTTAGAGTATGAGATTGTTGGTGGGGGTGGAGGATTCGGGGGAAGGAGGAGGTGTTGATCACTGGCCAGGGGCCAGTGGAGGAGCCTGTGAGGGAAGTACCTCCGTGGGCGGCCCTCTTCAGTCTTGCTTGGCACTTTTCTAATATATGGCTCATTTAGCTTCTATCCTGAGGTCCTCCAGGTCCCTTGGCCTTCTTTCAGGAACAGCTGCTATCTACCAATGGCTTCTCCATGAACTACCTGGATGCTCATCCTGAAACATCATAAAATTCCAGAGCCCTGTAAATCCTAGATCCCCTAACTAGCATGGTATAGTCACAAGGCTAGCCTGACATGGCTGGAAAGTTTTCTGTCTTTTGTTTCTGCTGGGGAAGGGATGCCCCCTCCCATTTTTCCCTTTGCTATAACCCCTCCCCAGCTATCTCCCTCCCAGAGGTCAACTTCTTTCCTGCTGCCCTGAGCTAAGGTGATATCCCCTTCCGGCTTTATTCAGTTCTAGGAGGATGTAGTGATGGGGGTGGATGGGGAAGTTTGGCCATCTGTGCTCAAAGCTAGTTGCTCTCACCATCCCCTTTTCTTCTCTCTAACTGAGCTCTCCTTTCCCAAAGGCCCCTGGGTACTCTCCCTGGATTCCTTTAGGCTGGATGGTTCCAGGTATTTTGGAACTGCAGTTCTGAAATTACTGGGTATAACTGGAAAGAGTTAGCAGCAAGCAAAATAGTCTGGTGAGCTATAACTGGGGAGATGAAGTAATCTGTGAGAGAGGCAGAGTTGCAGAGTGGAATGTGCCACAGCTTTTCAATCACATGGGTTTGAATCCATGGTCAGTCACATATTAGGTATGTGACCTTGAGCAAACTCCTTTATGTCTCTGAGCCATTATCTAAAAAATGGAGACACTACTCTCTTTCTTAGAGATGCTGTGAAGATTAGTGATACCATAGCATTTGGAACATTTCCCACACACGGTAGGACTAGTATGATTTCACCAAAGAGGAAGAGCCACCAACAAGAATTAGGCATCTGGAAGGGGCAGCTCAGGCTCTCTCTGGGACTCACACTGAGGTCTAGACTTCACAGAGTGTGAGGGCAGTCCTAATTGCAAAGTGTTAAAGATGGACCATTTCTGTCACATGGACGTGGGTGGGGAGATAGTCTGGGGGGAAGCACTCCTGCAGTAAGTTATCAGCCAAAGATGAGTAAGCTTGATCTTCCCAGGGACAGGATGCAAGAAGATCATATTTTGCAAACCAGATTATCTAGTTTCAAAATGCCCTCTGTGTTTACTGCCCTTTGATTGTCTGCTAGTCCAGGGTTTCCTAAACAGGCTTGGTCATAGGAATCTCCTGTGGGCACTTCTTTTAAAATATAGATTTCCAGGCTTCTCTCCTGGAAATTCTGTTTCCAAAGATCTGGTGCCAGGCCAGGAAATCCACCCTTTTAATTAGTGCACGAGATGACTCCCATGATCTGACCAGTTTGGGGAACAGTGCCTCAACCCTGTGGTTCTCAATCAAGGCTACATATGAGAACAATATGCCTTTGTCATAGGAGGAAACACTGAACACTTGGAAGGTTCTGGAAGTCTTCAAAGACACGGAGATGCTTCAGTTGAATCTTCCTGTGTGGATTTACATGTTGACTCATTTAATCCTAATAATCACTCTATGAAGTAGGCTGTTGCAACATAACAGCTCAAAACCAAGTCAGTGGATTGGAGAAAAGTAGGTGTATTCAAAAGTTATTTAGGTTAGTGATTAGGGAAATGCAAATCAAAACCACAAGGGAGGGCTTCCCTGGTGGCGCAGTGGTTAAGAATCCTCCTGCTAATGCAGCGGACATGGGTTCGAGCCCTGGTCTGGGAAGATCCCACATGCCGCAAAGCAACTAAGCCCGTGTGCCACAACTACTGAGCCTGCGTGCCTAGAGCCGTTGCTCTGCAACAAGAGAAGCCACCGCAATGAGAAGCCCACGCACCGCAATGAAGAGTAGCCCTTGCCTGCCGCAACTAGAGAAAGCCCATGCACAGCAATGAAGACCCAACACAGCCAAATAAATAAATTTAAAAAAACAAACAAAAACCCCCCAAGGGATACCACTTCACAGTCACTAGGTTGCTCATAAAAAAAAAGAGGAGCAAAAACCAGAAACTATAACAAGTGTTGGTGAGGATGTGGAGAAATTGGAACCCTTGTCCGTTTACTGGTGGGAATGTAAAATGGGGCAGCTGCTGTGGACATAGTTCAATATTTCCTCAAAAAGCTTAACGCAGAATTACCATATCACCCAGCAATTCCACTCCTAAGTATATGCCCAGAAGATTTGAAAACAGAGGAGAAAAACATTATAGTTAGAGGAAACAGAGTGACATGGCAGGTAGACAAGGGAGACTGTGGCATTTTCAGAAACAGCAGAGTTTTCAACGTGTGGTTGCACGCATGTAGAGAAGGGGAGGGTGAAAGATGAAATATAGTCTTTGATGATTAAGCTACACAACTTAAGACGTATTGTTTGATGTGTTGGTTTTGTTTTCCCAACTAGGCTACAAAGTCCTTGAACATAGAGGCTTTATGTTTCAAAATTTATATTAAATTTTAATGCCTTTGCTGACACCGTCTACTTTTTTAAAGACTATTTTCTTTTCGGCCACACCGCGTGGCTTGTGGGATCTTAGTTCCCTGACCTAGGATCCAACCTGGGCCCACGGCAGTGAAAGCACTGAGTCCTAACCACTGGACCACCAGGGAATTCCCTAAAGATTATTTTTTAAGAGCAGTTTTAAGTTTACAATAAAGTTGAGAGAATGATACAGAGATTTTCCATATACCCCTTGTCCCCATATGTGCATAGCCTCCCCCGTTATCAACACCACTTATTAGAGTGGTACATTTTTCACCAAGGATGAACCAACGCCAACATCATAATCGCCCAAAGTCCATAGTTTCACCTTAGGGTTCACCCTTGGTGTTGTACATCCTACGGGTTTGGACAAATGTATAATGATACATCTCTCTCACTATACTATCATACAGAGTATTTTCACTGCCCTAAAAATCCTCTGTGCTCTGCCTATTCATTTCTTTTTAGCACTAAATAATATACCATTTGCTGGATGTACCACAGTTATTTATCCATTCATCTACTGAAAGATATCTTGGTTGCTTCCAAGTTTTGGCAATTATGAATGAAGCTGTTGCAAACATACATGTGCAGGTTTTTGTGTAGATATAATTTTCCAACGCCTTTGGGTAAATATCAAGGAACACGATTGTTGGGTCACATGGTAAGAGTTTGTTTAGTTTCGTGAGAAACTGCCAAACTGTCTTCCAAACTGACTACTATTTCGTATTTCCACCAGCAATGAAAGAGAGTTCTGTTTGCTCTACATCCCCAATACCATTCGATGTCGTCAGTGTTCTGGATTTTGGCCTACAGTTATAATAGGTGTCTAGTGGTACCTCACTATTTCAATTTATATTTCCCTGATAACATATGATGTGGAGCATCTTTTCACCTACTTATTTGCCATCTGTGGATCTTTGGTGAGGTGTCTGTTAAGGTCAGTCTTTGGCCCATTTTTTAATTGGGTTGTTTGGGTTCTTATTGTTCAGTTTTAAGAGTACTTTGTACGTTTTGGATAACAGTCCCTTATCAGATGTGCCTTTTAACATGCTAATTTAAATTTACAAATTTGGTTCTTCTTCCTTGATCAGACCCTTAGATATTGAATCTCATTTATTCTTGTAGTGTTAATTTATGGTGCTATGTTGATGACTCCCAAATATCTTTGTTTTAGACTTTCCTTCTTAGCTCCGGACTTGGGTGCCTCAACACTTCCCACTTATCATATCCGAAGTGGAGCTCGTCATCTCCTAGATATCTACTCCTTCTTCAGTCTTCCCCTTCTCAGTAAATGTAATCACTCTCCTATTTGCTCAAGTCAGCTGGCTGGGAGTCATTCTTGACTCCTTCCTCTGTTTCTCCATCTCCCTACCATCCATCAATCACCAAGTGCCATCCATTGGCTCCACCTCCTAAAAACTTTCTTTTGGATTGATTTTTTTTTTAATTGAGGTAAAATTCACATAATATAAAATCAATCATTTAAAAGCATACAATTCACTTGTTAATGGATAAACAGCAAGGTCCTACTGTAAAGCACAGAGAACTATATTCAGTATCCTATGATAAACCGTAATAGAAAAGAATATTAAAAAAAAGAATGTATAGGACTTCCCTGGTGGCACAGTGGTTGAGAGTCCGCCTGCTGATGCAGGGGACATGGGTTCATGCCCCGGTCCAGGAGGACCCTGCATGCCGCGGAGCGGCTGGGCCCGTGAGCCATGGCTGCTGAGCCTGTGCTCTGCAACGGGAGAGGCCACAACAGTGAGAGACCCGCGTACCGCAAAAAAAAAAAAAAAAAAAAAAAGAATGTATATATAACTGAATCACTATGTTGTACTGCAGAAATTAGCACAACATTGTAAATCAACTATACTTCAATAAATAAAATGGAAGCTTACAATTCACCAACATAGAAAACAAACTTATGATTACCAAAGGGGAAGGTGGGGAGATAAATTAGGAATTTGTGTTTAAAAGATACACACTACTATATATAAAATAAATAAAGAGCATAGCAGAGGGGACTATATTCAATATCTTGTAATAACCTATAACGGAAAAGAATCTGAAAAAAGAAAATAACCTAAAATGAAAGAAAAATGTTTCACGTGTACAATTTTCTGTACACGTGAAACATTTTAAATCAAGTATACTTCAATTAAAAAAAATACGACCCGTTAGCATTTGGTACATTTACAATATTATACAACTATTACCTCTATTTAGTTATATTTTCATCACACCAAAAGGAAACCACTTAATCATTAATCACTCCCCACTCCCCCCTCCCCCTAGCTCCTGGCAATCACTAGCCTGATTTCTTTTTTTTTTAGCCTGATTTCTGTCTCTATGGATTTTCCTATTTTGGACATTTCATAAAAATGGAACCATGTAATATGTGACCTTTTGTGTCTGGCTTCTTTCTCTCAGCATAGTGAGTTCAAGGTTCATCCATGTTGAAGCATGTGTCATTGCTTTTCATGGCCGACTAATAGTCCACAGTATGGATACAATGTATTTTGTTTATCTGTTCATCTGTTGATGGACATTTGGTTTGTTTCCACCTTTTGGCTATTGTGAATAGTACTGCTAGGAGTACAAACTTTTGTTTGAGTAGGTGTTTTCAGTTCTTTTGAGTATATGCTTAGGAGTGGAATTGCTGGGTGATATGGTAATTCTATGTTTAACTTTTGGAGGAAACAATAAACTTGTTTTCCACAGCAGCGGCACCATTTTTGCATTCCCGCCAGCAAAGGCGCCAGGGTTCCAATTGCCCCACACCCTCACCAACACTTGTTGTTTTCCTCTTTTTAAATTATGGCTAACCTAGTAGATGTGAAGGGGTATCCCTTGTGGTTTCGATTTGCATTTCCCTAATGACTAACCTAAATAACTTTTTAATACACCTATCTTTCTCCAATCCACTGACTCGATTTTTCAACTGTTACATTGCAACAGCCTACTTCCTAGGGTAATTATTAGTATTAAATGATTATACACACAGAAATCTATCTATATCTAGATATCTAGATATAGATATAGATAGATATAATTATTTAGAACAGTGCCTGGAATAGAGGAATCACTGTGTAAGTGTTAGAAAGAAGGAATAAAAGGAAGAAAAGAAGGATGGAAAGATGGAAGGAAGGAAAAAATAACCTCTTAACTATTCTTCCCTTTCCCATTGTCCCTAAGTCAAGTTCCAAAATTCCTATCCTGACTTACAAGGCCCAAACAGGTCTCCTTTCAGTTTCCTGAAGGCAGCAGTCTCTCATTTGCACACTCTATTCTGTCTGGCACATCTTCCACCCCCCCACCCATTCTCCCCAATTCTTTGCCTTGTTAACTCTTATTCAATCTTGAAGTCTTAGCTTATTCATGACCTCCTTACCACAGAGGCCTTCCTGA
This sequence comes from Kogia breviceps, assembly GCF_026419965.1. Lineage (NCBI taxonomy): Eukaryota > Metazoa > Chordata > Mammalia > Artiodactyla > Physeteridae > Kogia > Kogia breviceps. The sequence goes on along the minus strand of NC_081310.1, from coordinate 65,122,310 downwards.
TTCCCCCGACTGGGCACCATGGGGTATATAAAATAAGACCTTATCTCTTAGACCTGGTCAAGAGAGCTCCTTGCCCTGGGCTTCATGCTTTAGAAGGTACCATAGATTACAGCCACAAAAGAACTAAATCTATTAAAAACCTAGAGGTGTTTCTGTCACTTGGGATTCAGCACTCAGTGCTGGCACAGAGCACCTGTCACCCTAAACACATATTTCTAAGACTAACATAGTTCAGGCCCCAGAGAAACGCTTTTCTACATAAATTGCCCTATGTCTTCAGGAAAAAAAAAAAAAAAAATCTGAAATGCCCTGAAGGTTTGTGGGTTGTGTCACTGTGAACTTTGGAGACAGACGTAGCTTTGGAGTGCAGGGAGGAATTCAGCTGTCAAAGTGCTTAGCTAAGGGAAAAGAAAATTGACTTGTCAAGTCCTTCCTCTCAGATAGCATGGCGGTAATAGATTGCCACACGACATGTTATTTCCCAGGAGTGCTGAGCGACCATTTTCTTGCTCCTCTTTGAGTCCCAATTTCTGGTTTTGGAGGAACTCATGAATTAGTGTAATATTTGCGACATTGTTGCACATGGTGGCTGAGGAACATTTTGTAGTATTACATAATTTATAGCATTCTTACATTTGTAGGTCTAGCTGTCACATATATGAAATGATACTTATCCTTTTTATTGATAGCCTCATGGACACTGAACACAAAAAGTGCAAATAGTTTCATTGTTATTAAAATATTTAATTAGGTTTAAAATTTGAAAAAATTAATGAAGTGTCCAACTCTTCCTTAGGAACTTTGTCTCTCTTATTTCCTCTGGAAGAAAAGAATACTGGGTCTAGAATGGCCTAGTTTTCAGCGACTCAGGTTCAAAATCAAGGGACTTCAGCCAAAATTTACTCCTTTCCGTTCCTACTCTCTTTGCTTATGAATATTTTGTCTTCCTTCCAACCTTAGGGAGGTATGAGTGAGAAGCTTGAGCTAAGTCCTTGATGGGGGTGTGCGGTGTACTTGTGATGATCTGCTGGAGCTCTTTCAAGGTGGATTTGGGGAGTGGCAGGATGGATGAAGGTAGGGGTGGAGGAAAGTCCCAGATTCATTGTCCCATTCTGCCCAGAATCTTAGGGCTCACGTTGTTCTGGCCAGCACTTTCAGCTGCTCTTTCCCGAAAACTTCAGGGGACACAGGGCTGGAATTTCTGTGTTCTCAGAGCCAGGATTTGGAGCAGCTCCCTCTCAAGGGCTTCCTTCCCACTCCGGGGGCTCAGAAGAGTATTGTTTCTGATGCTCGAAGAGAGTGGTGAGACCAGACAGGGACAGGGTTCCCTGCTCACTCTTCTCCCAGTTATCCCACAGATCATTAGAGACCTGGCTGTCCCCAAACTCAAGAAGGGGGAAGAGCTGAACCCAGAAGCAGGGGGTGGGTGTGTAAGGAATGCTGGCAGATGGACGGAGAGGTGTGACTAGGGAGAGGTCAGCCAGGGGAACAGAGAGCTTGAGCTAAGAACCAAATCCAACAGTAGAACAGCCTTTGTCCTTGAGATCTCCCTGGGTCAGAATGAATGAGCCAGACACCACAGGTTCTTGGGGCAGGCAGTGTGGTGTGACTGAAAAAGCACTGGACTTGGGGATTTTTGAGCTGCATTTGAATTCTAAGGCTGCCCCTTAAGAACTGTGTAATCTGGGCAAATGACTTCTCTGAGCCTCAGTTTCCTCTTCAGTACTATTAGCACAGGCTTTGGATGCAGATAGACTCTGACCCTAACACCTGCATGACAAATTACTTAACCTCTGAGCCTCAGTTGCCTCATCTGTTAAAAACAGGGGCAATAACACCTTTGGGGTGATTGTCAGTATTAAATAAGATAATCAATGGGAAGTAGATTTCATCAGTCACATAGGATCATGGAATAACAATGAGCTTGACATGGGTTTGAATCTGCCTCCAGCTAGATGCGTAACTTCTCTGAGAACCAACTCCTCCTCTGTAAGAAAAATGACACCTTCTTCAAGGGGGTTCTTATGTGGCTCCGATGAGATAAGGTGTGTGAAAGCACTTTGTACAGCTCTGCACAAATGTGAAGAATCCTTTTTGTTCTTCAGCTCACCCTCTAACAAAGGCTGAATAAGTACTGAATTGGCCAAAAAAGGGAGGGCGAGGGAAGGAATGTGAATCTTAGGGGGAGTAGCAGAAAACCTCAGATAATTCCTGCACTGTGTTTCTAACACTTTCCATTAGGCCCCAGCTCCTAAAAACAGCTCACATCCACAGGCAGGCAGGAGGGGCCGGGGATTGTGAGCAGGGAAAAGGAGCCCACTGCCATCAAGCCCCAGGAAGGCATGGAAGGTCCTTGTCTGGAGAGGAAAAAAAGAGGGAGTCTCTCAGGTCTCAGCTCTCTCTGTGTCTCCCTCCATGACCTTGACTCCCTTGTCATCCACAAAGCACAGCTCCCAGCCTTGAGCCAAGAAATGCTGCCTTTCAATGCCCCCCACCTGACAGCTACTGAACAGATTCCAATATGCTCGGGCTTAGATTCCAGAGAAAAGAGACAGGAGCTCTGCAGTCCCCTAAGGGAGGGCAGCTCACCCCTCCCCCTGCCCCACCAGCCAGAGCAGAGCCCCTCCAGGCAGTCCCCCCACCCCATGCCCTCCGCTTCCCTTTGATAAGTCTGAATTAGGACACGATGCCAGCGTCCTGCTGGTCCTGGGCTCCAGAGAGAGGCTGCCCTTCTCTTGGGAGCTCAGCCCGTGGGATGTGCAAGGGAAATGTTTCCACAGATTAGTGCCTCCTGGGGTGGGACAGCAGCAGCAGGTGGCAGGAACAGGGCAGAGGAGGGAGCAAAGCCCAGGGAGCCCTTGGGAGGAGCCCAAGGACAGAGACTTTCTTCTCCAGGCTCCAGCCTCCAGAACCAGGAGGTCTGGGGTTCCTCCAAAGCCCCCTGCCTCCGTTTTACCCCACAGCTGATGCGGCATAGACCATTTAATTTGACCAACTGTTGTGGTAATTATGGGAGTATCATAGTTTGACTAAGTCTTGCTCCAGGTACAGAATAAAAGGGAGGATAAGGGGAGGGAGGCAGGGGCAGGAGAGGAGAGATGAAGAGCCAGCTAAACAATCCAAGAAGACGGGGTGGGGGGTGGGGGAGGAAAGGAAATTACAGCAAGAAGAAATATATAAGCCATGGAAAAGGCAGCCCAACAAGCGTGCCCTAAATTAAACACTTGTAGAAGGTCAAATCTGATATCAATCAAAATTGATATTTTTCAAATCTGCATTTGTTCAGTCAGGACTTAACAAGGAGCAGTTAAATCACCAGCGTGAGACAGACAGGCCGGATACCTTCTAAGGTAGGGACAAGAAGGCAGTAAATGCCGGTCAGCTGAGGGATGGAGTTGCCGGGAGGAAGGGAGAAGCTGGGTTCCTGCTGGCCTTCCCCTTCTCCCTGGCCTTGTTCTTGAGTGTTGAGTGAGTTTAGGAGCGAGCAAGGCAGGTGGGTGAGGTCATTATAATGTGACTTTGACCCAAAGTTTCATCAACGCTGGCTTCCCCCTTGGGTTAGCCCTGGCCCAGCATCCGCCATCCCTAATCCAGCTGGCTCCCTGACCTCACAGTTCGTGCAGGTGAGGAACTGGCCTGGGGTCTTCGTCAGCGTTCTGGATGAACTCGAAGATGAATTTCACCTGGGTCTCATAGGCTAGGACTGAGATTTTCTCATTGATTCCGTGGATGCTGAGGGAAAGAGATTCGGGGGGAGAGTCCATTGCTCTAGTACAAGTGTTATTACAGAGCATTCCCGACCCTACATCCCCTGAAGCCATTGGCCTTTGACCCTCCAGGGGTAGGAAGTGGGCAAGGTGGGAGCAGCCCTTTGTAGGAAGCGAGGTTTCATAGGACGTGTTGGTCATCTCTCCAGGATCCGTGTCCATGGCGAAGAAGAGTGGGGGCGGATAATAATAAACTTCCTGGGGACTGCAAATCATCTCCTGCTCTGGAATCCATTTGATAATTTCTCCTCTGAGGGAAAGTTATCTTTTAATTCTAAGGCCAGAATTCCAGCTAGACTTATCTCTAAGCCAGCCACCCCCCACCCCACATTACTAGGGGCACAAGTGGATAGGGAGGGCAACTGCCCAGGGTACCTATGGGTTCTCTACTTCACCTAGAACTTCACCTCCAGATCCGATGCCCACAACCTGCCACAACACAACACAACCACACATGTAACCTCAAACATGAAAGGAAATAAAGAAGAGCTACCTTCCCCTACCCCCATTAAAAAACGAACACCCCCCGCCCCCATGAAATCTGTTCTTAAGCTGATATTGAAATATTTTTGTTTTATTGGCAACTGACTTATGATGAGGAAATCGGAGCTGGATATGGTAAGGAGCAGAGAGGTAAATGGCAATCATCCCCCCATACCCCAGGACTAAAAATTTGCTGAAGGACCCACAAAGTAGTAATTCACACGCAGTAGTTGAAATTCGTGCATAGGTCTCAGACTCCTACAGTGTGTTTTCTTTTGAGAATTCAAAGCCCAAGCCCACCTTTGACCTCAAATGTGTCTGCATTTCACTGACTGGAAATTGAGAACTCTGGAGTCCCCCCTCTTGGGGGAGAAAATGAGATCCAGAGGGGAAGCACTCTCTCAAAGGGAGGAAGGGGTGGGATTAGCTCTCAAGAGTGCTAATTCTTCCAGGTTCTCTCCAGTCATCTGATTACCTCCATCCCTGAAAACAGTCACCAGTTCCCACACATTCTGGGGAGTGGCAAGACTCTGGCGCTCAGGAAAATTGGCCAGTTGGGTTCCACAATATCTTTATTTCAGTTTGTGCAAACCCTGGGTTTCTCCCATTCTGTGGACTGTCAGGAGAATGGCGTGGGAAAGGGATAGGTCAGATGTATCTCCTCTCTCCACCAAGCTGTCCAAACCTGTTCCACTCACTCACCTGCTGAAGCTCTGAGGCTGCAGGTAGATGGGGTTGAACCGGTAGATGCCAGTGGTAAGGTTCGTATAGTGTCTGCTGTCTGTGTTGCCAATACAAGTACCTAGAAAGGAAGAATCAAGAGGAATGGGGCTTTATGTGAGCAGCCAAGCCAAGGAAGTGGTGGCAGGTGGGCTACCTGGGAAATTGGGACCCCTGTGTCACCACAGAAGATGTCTGGCCCTTCCTTGGAAGGCTGCGGCTATGAATTTTTGTCCTTCGGGCTACCCATTCTCAAAACCTTTCTAAAACACCACTTCAGCCAGGAACATGGGATATCTTCCCAAAGGCATTAATGAGACATCCCCTGAATGGTCCAAAGTGCCCTCTCTCCGTGATGACCACGGAGGCCAACAGCATCATTTCATACCCATAGCCAGGTTACTCTAGAAATCTAGATATCCAGAAATCTAAGTACATCTTCCTTATTGCCTGAGTTTTCTCGTATGTCACCCAGGTCAGAAATAAACACTTTCTGGGGGACTTTTACTGCTATAAAATGCAATCTTCTTCAAGTAGAACATAATCTCCTGTTATTCTTGTCCTCTGAAGGATGACTCTGTCTTCCTAGAGTCAAACTTCAGGTTTGGAAAGTCCCAGGATACTCTCTAGTGTCCCACTCTCCTGAAGGTAGCAGGTCACCCCATTCCCCAGTAGGAGTGTTCTTTGAAAAAGACCCCCTGGAACATCAGTTAAAGTGTGGTGGGATGATCTGCGATGGTAATTTGTGTTTTGTTCTACTTTCCACTCCTAGTTTTAAATGGATAATCGGCCCCTTCACAATTCCTGGCTTTGGAGATCTCTGCCAGTTGATGCCTGCCTATCTTTATTCTGTAAAAGCCCAACTCTGTTGATGGGATTATGGCAGGAGGCTTTGAGGGCCAAGAGAGGAGAATCTGGGAGTGTGCAAGCCAGGGTTCCTAGATGGTGGGGACCCAGGCCCTGCTCTGTGCCAGGAGTCCAAGCAGGTGGCCAATCTCAGAGGGTACATTCAGGGTATGTTCTTGGGTCTAGAGTCAAAGATCTCACCCTCTAGACAGGCCAGGGAATCCGAGGAAATCTGCAACCTGAAGTGACCTTGTGGCCAGGACAATGGATGTCTCAGAGGCAACCACAAGGACCGATGGCCACAGACTAAGGGAGCCTGATGCTATGCTGTCGCATAAGACCCCCAAGGGCCTGACTCAAGGTGGTGGTGGTGGTGCTTGGAGGCTTCAATAATGTCTGAGGTTGAATTTCTGAGGAGTGGATCAGATTTAAGTTGATTAAAAGAACAAGGCTGCTCTTTTTCCCCCACACCCGAGGAGCTTAAGGGTGCAGAATTTCACTGTAATCTCTTTAAGGGCCCATGCCTAGCACAGGGGCAGGTCCTAAGTATTAATATTAGCTTAGAAAATGAGAGAATCCATGATTAAAGCTAGATAAAAAGAAAGTGAATACAGGTCTTCACATTAGAGCATCTCTTCCTCATATCACAGACCACAGATTCTCAAACTGCGGTCAGTCATCATTCCGGTGTCAGAATCCCCTGGGGTATTTGTTAAAAAGGCAGATTCCAGGGTCCTCTCCAGAGCTGGTTAACCTGAATCTTTGGGAGTGGGTCCAGGTAATCTGCATTTTAATAAATTCCCTAGGTGATCCTCTTCTCCTCTTAAATTTGAGAACCACTGTCTATACAGCATAGACTTGGAAGGTACTCCAGAATACTGGGAAAGGGGGGTACAGGTGCTGCTACTGGGAGAGGTGAAGGGGGTTAATTCAGATGGTACAGTCAGGAGGAGTTTCTGGGCTGCAGATTTTGAGCTCTGTTGCTGAACTGCTATCCTAGAATGGATCAGAACCAGATGGGGAACGTGGCCCCCTCTGTGGCTCCTCCAGAGGAGGGGGAATCGGAGCTGATCCTCTCCTCCATGCCAGACTGGCTGGCCTAGGTTAAGCAAGGACCCAGGCTTGGCTGACCTAATTTATTGTTTCTGATCCTTTCCTGTTTGCTTTTTCACTTCTACTCAGAGGGGAAAATACAGTTCCAGTCCCATCAGGAGAGGAAGCAGCCAGCTGTTTCCAGGCTGAACAGCTGGGGTGGGGGTGCGGCAATGGATATTAGACAGGATACAGTTCCAGCCCCCCATCCCCCCAGCCACAGCTGATGAAGTCATTACCTGGGGCAACAATGTTGACTTCCGGGAAGACAGACTGTATGGTCTGGCGGAGCAGCTGGTAGCCCAAGGCCTGATCATCAGAGGGGCTGACAGGCAGGGGGTCAAAGGCATTCAACACGTGGAACTGGATCCGGTCGTCAGCCACAATGTCCTTGGCTAGTTTTAGGACCTTGAGGGAGGAAACAAAGGGAGTTCGATTTATTAATCTGCTATCCAAGTACTGTATGAATTTAAACAGTCTTGATTTCTCTCCAGCAAGGCAGAGCCCTGGAGTTTACAGAGGAGACTCATTTTGGCATTGGGACCTCAATTTCAGCCGACTGGTTGTAGGAGATAGAAGGGCTGGTCTTCCTGGAAATCTACAGCATGGTAGATTTCGGTTAAATGTTCGGGAGGTTGCCTTACAGCCACGAGGCAGGTGGGGGATTGGAAAAATCAGGAAATTGGGTCCTTTCCCTTGGGTTGAGAACCATGGGCTGGGTTGAAAATGCAGAAGAGACAGCACAGTGGAAATCTCAACCATCTCGAGACAGGGGGATAAGGTGTGATGACCTCACTTCAGCCTGGGAGAGTCTCTGCCAGGTGGTGACAGGGTCATATACTTTCTTTCTTTCTTCTCTCTGGGCATCCCTGCTTCCTCTTTGCAACCAACTGCACTGGAGCCAGGAAGATGAGCTCAACAGACAAGAAGTCAGGAGTTGGGGGACTGGTATTCAAGTTTTCTCTCTGTGCCTCCTTTCCTCAGGAAGGAACCTGAGGAAGCTTCTAGAAAATTCAGTCTGAAATGACTAGAGCTGAACTCAGCAAAAGTCCTGGTCCCAGGCAGGATGTAGACCAGACCCTGAGGATCAGGTCACGTGGAGCCATGTGGGAATGGACCAGGCAGCTGACTTAGGGTGGTCCCCCAAGCCCACTCAGCCACCCAGGGAAAGCCCCAGCACTAGTCTCAACCCATCTGATAAGCAGTTGTTTTAGAACTGTCTCTGCCCTAGAAAGGGGAGTGTCTGTCTCATAATTGGGGGGCATTATCTCAAGAGGACCACTTTTAGGTCAGTGTCCCCCCTAGAAGCATGCTATGAGCTGAGTCTGGGAAGAAAATGAGGGTTCCTACTTCTGGCTTAGCAACCACCGTTTAAACCAAACCAAATTCCCTGCTGTTGGATTAGGGGTAGGAGCCCACTTGTCAGAGCTTATTTTCACTCTAGCACTTATGTCCCTAATACTCTGCTACAAGAATTAATATATAGTCTAGATATATTCTTGACCCACTGGAAGGTTCCTGAAGTCATCCCCAGAAGTGTCTGCTGCTCCCTGTCCCAACTTACTTAAAGGTTCCTGCCTCCAGAAATTGAAGACGGCACACAGACTGGACCACCCTCAATAAGCACAAGAGCACAGGTTTCCCACCAGCTGTTAGGAAAGGTCCTGACCCAAACACCTCATTTCTATATTTCCAGTACAAAGAACATAAAAGGCATGCAATGAATGTTGAATACACACATTTTAAAAGATGTGAACCCATAAAAATAATAACGGGAGTTGTCTCATTAAGGAGCTTGCCCAAGGTTTATCCAACTGTTAGCATTGCTGGGCTGGGTATCCGAACGTGGTCTGACTTCACAGGGATGATGCTTTACTGCTTCCAAAGTACCTACAGGTTGAGGTGGCGTGGAGTAGAGCCAGAAAGAGGGTGGTGTTCATTTAAGATGGATTCCTTTGTGGTATGAATTTTGAGCCAGAATTTTTTTTTTTTTTTTTTTTTTTTTGCGGTACGCGGGCCTCTCACTGTTGTGGCCTCTCCAGTTGTGGAGCACAGGCTCTGGACGCGCAGGCTCAGCGGTCATGGCTCACGGGCCCAGCCGCTCCACGGCATGTGGGATCTTCCTGGACCGGGGCACGAACCCGTGTCCCCTGTATCGGCAGGCGGACTCTCAACCACTGCGCCACCAGGGAAGCCCTTGAGCCAGAATTTGAAGGAAGGATATGAAACTGATGGAGAAGAGGCAAGAGGCAGTCTGAGCTTGGAGAGGGGCATGTACAAAAACTGAGGAGTAACACCAAGCTTTGTGCCACAGACAGCCACTTATTGCTGTGTGATGTTTGGCAAGCTCCTTAACCTCTGTGTCTCAGCTTGCTCATCTGTTAACAGAAGGATAATAGTAGCACCTACCTGGTAAGGTGGTTGTTACCACTACTGGAATATATGTAACGTGCTTAGGCTGGCTTCTGGCACTCAGTGTATGTTAGCTGTTATTTGCCTGTTTAGAATGGAGGGACCACCCTGGACAATAATCAGAGGCACAAGGTTGGGACTAAGGGGAGGGACTCATCAACGGTAGGAGGGACCTCAGAGGTCACTGTAGAGCACATTGATCCCTCATTTCTCTGAGCTCTTTTCTACTTTATGCGAAGCTGTATCTTCCTCTCAAGTGAATGATAAATTTGTTGAAGGCAAGGTCAATGTGTACTTAAAATTGGTAAGGTCTTTAGAGTTAGCAAGACCAGCTTCTGTCCTACTGAAAGGCTGTTCATTAGAACGTCTATGACAGGCTGTCATCAGCTTGTCCTTGAATATTTCCAGTGGTGGAAAGCTCACTGTCATGTGTTTTAATATATTCCACCTTTGAACAACCCTGTTATGAATGTCTTCCTAATAATGAACTGAGATATGGCTTCCTGTAGCATCTAACCTCCCCCCACCTCTTTTTGTTTATTTTTAAAATATTCTGTATAGTCCACAGGATAAAACAGTACAAGACACATCAGCAGGATTTCACCTCTGTTGAGATTAGAGGCCTGTGCTCTTGCTGCCTGAATGCTGTCCCCAGGTCTTTGCTCCTTCTTGGGTTTCAGTGTAAATGCCCCCTGAGAGAGGACTGACCACTGTATTAAAGCTGGTCACTGTCCCATTCCTACCTCATGATTGCTTTGTGACACATCATCCTATGATTGTCTTTGTGGTGCCTACTTCTTTTATTTGTTCATTTATTTGATTGCTTGCTTATTGCTGTCTCTACCCACTAGCACCTAAGCCCCTTTAGAATGGGAATCTTGGCTTGTTCACCATTTTCCCAAGTGCTTGGAAGAATGTCTAGCCCATAGTGGCCACTCAGTAAACACTTGGTGAATGAAGAAATGAAGGAAGAAAGGAATTTTCTGTAAAACACTCTAGAGAGGTGGGCATCCAGCCTCTAAGAAGCTCATTACCATCCAAGGTGCCATACTCCAAAACTCTTTTAAGTGGGGCCTCCCTGAAGCATCTCCCAGTGGCCTTATTTCTACTCCCTGAGGCCCATGCAGAACAAACTTTCCTTTCTACTTGGTAGACTGTTACATTTCTGAAGGCTCTTGTTCCTCACAGATGGGTGCCGGAGACCTAGCTACATCCACGATGTGGGAGAGATCAGCTAAAGATGGAGGAAGAGGGCTCTGGGGGCCATTTATGTTTCCATCGGATCCAGCGCAAGGCTCTGCACCCTCGGCCCTCAGACCAGCAGGGAGTGTCCCTGATGCATGGAATTGGGGCACAAGGGAGAGGAGTGACCAGGACAAAGAGGTGCTGTGTGCTTTTGGGTGACAGGGGCTTTGCATTCCTCCCTGGGGCAGGTGAGCAGGATGGGCCTAAGGATTCCGGAGATTTCATGAGATAGGCTGGGAAGGAAGGCCACTGTGGCAGGGGACTGGAGAGGAGGGAAGAGTGCCAGAACCTGCAGAGATGAAAGCCCCAGCTGGTGGAAAACAGCCCGTGGAAAGGGCATGGAGTTGGAATGAGGATGGAAAAAAACTGGTGGAAAGAAGCTCAGTGAGGGGAATTCAGTGATTTCCTGGTCCCATGAGTCCCCAGGGAGAGGACAAAGGTTGGCACTGGATGAAAAGCAGCAGAGCCCAGGGCTTACACTGTCCCAGATCCCTGCCAATGCTGGGTGACTCTGGGCAGGCTGTCAACTCACCCCCCCCAATCCCTGCAATGAGGGGTGTGCCTCCCACCCTGTGTGAGGACACACAACATCCTCCATAGGGAAGGCCCCAGGGAGAAAGGACCACAGAAGTCTAAATGTGGTGGACCCTCGATGACCTGACCCTTATCTTGCTTAATCCTGGAACATATTATTCATCTGACAGGTCTTAGGTTGCCTTTTTTGATCCTGTTCAGAATGATCAGATTTACCTTCTAAATTCTTTGTAGCTCAACCTGATGTTTAAATAAGCTAGTCTTTCCTACAGATGTCAAACATTCTGTGTGTTTCTTTTTACCCTTTAGCTTTCAGTTGAAATATCACATCCTTAGGGAAGCCTTGCCTGACCCCACAGACAAGGTCTGGTTCCTTGTTATATTCTGTGATAGCACCCGGCCCCCTTTCCTCATAGCACTCATCACGGTTTGCAATTATACATTCATTTTTATAATTTTAAAATTGATGTTCATAGCAGAACATTGCAAGGCATTGTCCGCAGCCCTCTTCTCTCCAAACTTCACACACCCTTCCCACGGGATTTTATTGGCTGTAGAGGTTTCAATTAATAATACTCCAGCCTCTATCTCTAGTTCATTCTTTCTCTAGATCTGACGTATTTATACTTGCCTATTAATATATTAGAAGCTTATCAAATTTCTAAACCCTTATATTTCTCTGCGAACTTGCTCTTCTTCCTGAATTCCCAATCTTGGTTAAAGGCATCAGCACCTGGCCAGCTACCCAGGTTTAAAATCGTGGGGCCGTCCTGCCTTTCACTCACCCCACATCCATTACACACAGCATCCTGCTGAACCCAACTCTCACACCCACCTCTGGTGGGTACCTTCTTCACCCCATGACCACAGCCTTAGTTCAAACCTCTATACCCACTGCCTGAGATGTTGCAACAGCTTAACTGTTTCTTCTTACTCCAGGGCTTCCTCAGCATCACCACTAGCACTGTCTCCCTAAAAAAGAATCTGAGTCTATCACAGTCCTGTTTGAAGACCTCTGACAGTTCCCTTTTGTCCGCAGATTAGAGCCCAAACTCCTCGGCATGGCATACAAGGCCTTGATCCCCAAACTACGACTCCATTTTCATCTTCCATTACTTCTCCCCCAAGTTATCCAACTCTTTAGACTTTATTTTAGCTGTATTCTGAATGTCTTACTTCTAGCAAAGTCCTATTTGTCTTTAAGTCCCAGTTCAAATTGCTAGTGATCACAAAAGCCTTTCTTGATCCTCGGAGGTAGCATCAGCCCCCTTCTTTGCACTGGTCCTGTGGTAATTTGTTCATCCTTATTTGTTATAATCCAAGTATAGTGTAGTGGCTAAAAGCACAGACTCCGGAACTAGTGCTGGATGTATAATCCTGGGCAGGTTATTTACCTCCTCTGTTGATCTGTGCCTCTGTTTTCCCTGTTAAATGAGGATAATACATTTCCTACTTCACAGAGTGGTTGTAGGGATTAAATGAGTATGTGTCTACCTGAGAACAGTGCCAAGAGCACAGAAAGTTCACTGCCTGTGTTTGCTAATATTGTTATCATTTCCTTTTTGTCCCTTATCATTATCATTCATCTCCCACCCCCAGACTCCAAGTTCCCCCAAGCCAGAGATCTCCTATCCCAGCCAAGCACCTGGCACATAGGAAGCCTTTGAAAAATCATTGAACAAACGAGAGCCTGGGCCAGCCCTGGGATCTCAGCTCCACCCCAGTCCCGACAGACACATCTCACTGATGCTGACTCAGTTGTCAGGAACACATGGTACGTACCTCCTGGACTGTCTGTGCAGGGTGAATTCGGAAGTTGACGGTGGCCTGGGCCACAGGGGGGATGACATTCACCTAGAGAGAGAACCACAAATCCTGGCTGAGCTGACCTCAAGCCCCCCACATCTGACCCCTGCCCAGGAAGTGCCAACTACCACCTGCAGGGGGAGAGGAAGCTGATTTGATTGAAAAATCCAAGGCTTAATTTTTCAGTCAGCCCCTGTCTTCTCTGGGCCCTTGACACATGTTCAATGCTAGAGGTGTGTCTCTGCTTCAGGCTAGACTTTCATGCTTCTTGGTCTTGGAGGGGGTCACAGAGAGGTGCTCAGAGCAAGACTGCTTTCTCTGGGACTGCACGGACACCTCTGCTTTGGCGCCCATGCAGTGCCACGGGCAGTCTTCTGTGTGTGCTTTGCCAGGGCACCCAGGACATTTCTGCAGTGGTCAGCGTTAGTCCTTACTCAGGATAGGGCACCCAGAGCATCTGAGGCCCCATCATGGCCCTGAGGGGGTTGATCATGATAATGGTGGTGGTGATGGTGATGGTGATTTCCCACATCCAACTGCAAAATTTGACTCTGTTCTCTGTTTGACCAGGAAAAACCCAAGACTAATTGGAGAAGAGAGTTAAGCTATGGAGGGAATTTTTCCCCAGAGGCCGCGAGAGAACAGATTCCCCAATTGCGTATCTTTCTTTGAACTGGTACGGTGCAAAAAAAGCACCAGACTAGGGACAGGAGAACTGGCTGTTATAAATTAGCCATGTGATTTTGAATAATGACAACCTCTTTGTGTCTCTGTCTTTCAATTCGCAATTGGGGCAATAATCCTCTGTTAGGAGGACCAAATGGAATAACAAATGTGAAAGTATTCTGGACAGATAAAAACACCATTCAAATGCAAGGACACAGTACTGTTATTTTGGTGAACTCTCTAGGCAGCTGGTGAAGCCAGCTCAGGCCTGGCTGACACACCAGACACTCCAGTCAGTTACGTCAGGAGTGAATTCTGAGGCACCATTCACTTACACTCAACCCGGCTGCACAGTACCAGGGCTCCACAAGGCCACACTGTATTCTAGGTGAATGGTGATCCTTGAAGTTGTGCTGGTGGTACTGGTAGAAACTGGAATGGTCTAACTCCTTTCCAGATTTCAGAAAGGCCTCAGCCCAGGCGAGCTAGCGTGGCTAGTTCAAACAGACAAGCCCCATAGTGGCTGGTCCAACTGGAAGTAGACCAATTTGCTGAAAATTAGTTCTTGGAAAAAGAATTATCAAAGTATTGGTTCACCTGAAACTTATTTCTATAAAATGTAAACCTCGGGAGTTCCCTGGTGGTCCAGCGGTTAGGACTCCACGCTCTCACTGCTGAGGGCCTGGGGTTTGACCCCTGGTCGGGGAACTAGGGTCCCACAAGCCTCACTGCGTGGCCAAAAAAAAAACAAACTTCACAGAATTTAAGTTTGCAAAGGCCACCCAATATTTACTGTATTTGGGGGAATGACAGTGTATGTATTTTAAGTGTTATGTATATCACAAATGTTATAGATTTTTAATATGGCAGGTGAGTTTCTCTCATTCAATTCAGGGTAACACTAGGGGAAAATATATTCATCATTCATTAAATTTGTGAGGTGAATAAATCTTTCAAAATATGAGGAAGAATAATAAAAAGGTGATAGGGAGGTTGGGAATCTTTAGCCTATGTGACCAAAATGCTAAATTAATATATTACATGTTGAATGAGTATAGGTCACAAGAATTAACTCCCAAATAATGCCTCTTCATACCAGTGTAATGGTTGTTTTTTTGAAGGGGTACAGACCCAGAGAACCTGAGGAGGGCCCCTGAAATGCACATATATGAAACTTGGCCAGCAATTTCATGGAGTTTGTAGACGTCAGCTAGAACCCTTGCTCCTGAGGCTTACCCATCTGATGACACAGGACAGTTCAGCACTGGGCCTTCCTACTATTCAAATTGTAACCAGAGAAGGAAGGAAAAGCCAGGAGATAAAGCCAAGGGATGGAGGGGTGTGTGGGAGGAACCAGGTGGTGTTACCTTGACACCTGCATTGAACATGGTGATTGCCGTGGTGGTCCTGACCAGCGCATTGGTTATGTAATTCCTCTCCATCAACCTAAAGCAGAATGACTAAGGTAAGACATGGTATAATGGAAAGAAAGAATGGGTTGTTGGATTACCCCCTTTCCTGAACCTTGGAGATCTTTAAGACAAGGGGGGATGTCCTATGTACGAATTAGATGTAGTGTCTGTTGGCTGAGGGATGGTTAGTCAGGCCCAGTTAAGCCAAAGAGAGGGGGCTGGGAAGTGGGTAGGTTTGGGGTGGGGGATATGCGGGACAGAAAGATAAAACTTTACCTGCTTACAAGGGGCTGAAATAGCCACAGGTTGCTCAGGACTATGTTGGTAGGGAAGGGAAACTGAAAAGGAAAGCAGCAGGTCAGCAGGATTTCAGAGGGGTCAGCATAACAGGCTCACTGTTCTGGGGCCTGGGTCTCTTCCTACTTTAGATCTGCCTTGAGGGCACTTGGCAGTAGCCTCAAGGATGAGTGGGAACCAGCCCCCTCAGGCTGCCCGGTGTTAGGTCTCAGGTTCTCAGCCTGAGCACCAACAGCCCCAAAGAACAAGCTGGATCCCTGCATCTTGGGCTCAGCCACAGGCTGGGAACAGGGGAGAATGGGCAGAGCCCTGGTCAGCAGTAGGGCTCCTTTATTACTCGAAAGGCAACTTCTCCACCACCCTTTCTTCCTCTTCCACAGCTGACAAGGGATCTGCGAGACTCCTTCTCACACCTCATTTGCCAGCTGCTGCAATGCCATCTTCAATGGCCCACATCCAAACATGTTCGGCATTGGTGTCTGCTCCAGTCTGGAAGAGAAATGGAGCTCTCAAGACTCACTCAACTCAGTCTAAGACCAGCAGTCTGAAGAGAAGGAGAGAGGTAGGATGTTTCAACAAGCCTGGCCAGGAGGTCTCCCACTCACCTCCCCATCACCTCCACCAATCCAACCGTTCCAAGATCTCTAAGCACAAGTGGGGCTACCTCTGCTCCACCAGCAGGAGCTGTCCCTGTCTACCAAGCCCAAGGTAGGCACCCCCAGTCTCACTGCACCTACCACACTGCAGCAAAATTGTCAGTCTCTTCCGCTAACTGTTGAGTTCCTACAGGAAAGGGACTGTCTGTTTGCCCATCACTGGGCACAAAGTCTTGAACATGGTAGATAGTTAAATATTTCGCTGAATGAATATAATTCTTCTTCCTACTCTGCAGGAAAACCGGCCAGAGGTAAGCTCTGCTGTTACAGACCCTGCTGTCCTCACCCACAGCCAGCAGCCTTTATTTACCTTAGTTATCTTGCCAGGGAAGGGGAGAATTTAGACAGTTCTTTTCCAGCTTGTGAGCTCTAACTTCAGGCCTGGACTTTGGACTATCCCAGCTACCTAACCTAGCTTTTGTCTGCTGGCCCTTACTTGCCATAATGGATAGATCCTCTCCTGACGTCTAACCCACTGTCCTTCCTGCAGCCCCCACGGCAGCTTCTCAGCCCAGCTTCAGGACAAGAAGCTTAGCTTCCTCAAAGTGGGAAAGTGCCAGGTCTTCCAGCCTGAGTCTGGCAAGGGAGCAGGGCCAGGAATTGCTTACCGGCTGACAGCAGCTGCCAGGATGCCAATGCTTGTTTCCTTTGGAGGAGCTGAAGAATGGCCTGGAGTCATGTTTACTTGCAGCATGAGGTTAATTGCACCCTTCTCGGAGACTGAAACCCTGTAGGAGAGGGTCAGAGAGGGCCCTCCTGACCTCCTCCCACCCTGAATGATCCCATAGACCCCAGGCCCATCGGTGCAGTGTCTGGTGGGCCAGGAGGTCAGCTTCATGCTGCTTAACAAAATTTACTCTAGAGGAGGAAGGGAAAAGGAAGCCCAGACCCGGTCCAAGATCGGGGTGATTAAAGCAAGAGGAGTAAAATAAAGAGTTGTTTCAGCATGGCCTAGAGACACCAGGCTGAGGTCAACTCTAATGGGGTGAGAACGCCTTCCAAGCTGGGGGCTGGGGTGCTTTACTCACATGGCAAAGGGCTTCTGGAGGTTGGGAATGAAACCATCCAAGATGGAGCTCCCCTCATCCACAATGAAGGCTAGCTGGATGCCCCTTGCCTGTAGCAGGGCTGAGATCTTCCGAGCCCCATTTACCCCTGATACCTGCAGACATTGAACCCAGAGCCACAGTCCTTCTCAGCCAGACCTCCAGAGGTAGCTCACAGAGACCCATTCAGCATAGCTGGGGGCTCCAGAGCCTCCCCACCCAGGCTCCTTCCTGGGGGGCAGGGCCCTCGACAATCCTGCCTCACAGAATCCTGGAGTGTCAGAGCTGGAAGGGCCCAATGCCCCTCATTTCACAAGTGAAGAAACTGGGACCCAGAGTGTGAAGTGATTGCCTAGGGTCAAAGTAAGTGGCATCACTGGAAATAAAACACATTCATTGATCTCCCTGTTATTTCTCTTCACATCACACCAGTCCTTCTCTAGGTGTAGTTGATGGATTATGTGCCTGCCTCAGGTATTACCAGGGAGTTTGTTAAAAATTCAGATCTATGCATATCACTAAGTGAAAGAAGCCAATCTGAAAAGACTATATACTGTATAATTCCAACTATATAATATGCTAGAAAAGACAAAATTATAGAGACAGTAAAAAGATCAGTGGTCGCCAGGGTTTGGGGGAAGGAGAGGGATGAATTGGCAGAACACGGAGGCTTCTTAGGGTGGTAAAAATATGTATGACACCATAATGATACCATATGTTATTATATATTTGTCCAAACCCATAGAATGTACAACACCAAGAGTTAACCCTAATGTAAACTATAGCTTTGGGTGATTATGATGTGTAGGTTCATCATTTGTAACTAATGTACCACTCTGGTGGGGGATGTTGATATTGGCGGAGGCTGTGCATTTGTGCGAATAAGGGAAATCTCTGTATCTTCTCATTTCTGCTGTGAACCTAAAACTGCTCTTAAGAAAAAAAGTCTTTAAAAAACAACAAATTCGGATCTATGGCACAGAGCCCAGGCATCTGCATTTTGGTCAAAGTTCTTAGATATTTCTGGCGACAGATACACAGAGAAGTTGGCAAATTACCACGCCATATCCTGGAGACAGTGCAGCCGGGGAGCAAACCAGACCAGGGTGAAGCATACTCCCTCCCCCAATAGGGGACCCAGAGATAGGTATAGGATGAAGGGGTTCTACCTCCTCATCATGGCCCAGAGCAATGAAGAAAGATCTTCGGGGGACGTAGTTTCTGATCAGCAGAAGCTCCAAGGCCTGCAGGATTGCCTGGGGGACAGAAGGACAATGGAAGAGGAGAAAGGCTTATTCTCTAAGGTGTGGCACCAACCCACATCAGAGACATTTGGCTGCTGGCAATAGGGCTGATGGGACTAGGAAGTGATACACTCTCTTTGGAGAGAACAAATTAAAATGGTCCCAGGGGATGGGATGTAGGGAAGCAGAGCTCTGCATAAAACTTTTATCACCTGGAGAAAAGCATAAATTTATCAATGTCAGAGTTGAAAGGGGACCTGGGGATCATCTACTCTAATCCCTATTTCACACTTGAGAAATTGGAGCTCAGGGAAGTGACAAACTGATGACTGGAACCGAGGTATCCTGAAGCCAAGGTTCTTTCTACCATAGCCTCCTGCCTCCTAGGGGTTAGCCAAGCACCCCCCTCCTGGTTTAATCTTTAGGACTCCAAGGCAGAGGGAACATAGCGTTTCAAGACCATAAGAGAGTTCTTATTGTCCAGTGTGCCTCGACCATAGATGAAGCCATCACTCTCCAATCCAGAGAACGGGGGCACGTCCCAGCCTTCGTCAGGGGCAGGCACCACATCAATGTGAGCGAGGAGCATGTAGGGCTGCAGGCTGGGGTCCGAGCCTTGGACAGTGAACAGGTGGCTGTACTCTCCCACAGCTTCATGCCGGATAAAGCTGGTTTTGAACACAGTAGGAAAGACTAGAAGCAAAGAGATGAAAAGCAATGAGAGAAAGCCAGATTCAACAGTTGCCTTTAGTTTTCCTATCATTTGATCCTCCCTGCTTTTTTTTTTCCCCTTTAAAACACGCAGCCTCCTTTAGGAAGCCTTCTGGTACAAAGCCAGTCTGATTCCTGATTTGCCCAATCTCTGAAATACCTCTTCCCTATATTATAATGTGCTATTACTGTGTAATAACCTGCATATCAAGACCCCACCATTATGACAGATAAGAGCTCAAGATCTGGCTTGGTCTGACCTCTAATGTTGTCAGAAATACACATTACAGGATGACGGAGACGAAGACTGTTAAAATTTAAATATAATAGGCCCCAGTATCCAAATTACTTGGAACCAAACATGACCACTATATATATATTTAAAAATCATTGATATTTTTCTTTTACAAAACAATACTTTTAATGTTTGTGTTATAGGGAGATAAAAGATTATTCTGTCTAGCATATGACCACAATTTTGTGTGCAGGTGTGGGTGTTCCACGGGTCAACTATTCTGGTTACAGACAAGTATTAACACAGGTGGCCTTAGAAACATGGGAGAAAGAACTTTGATCTCCCTCTGGGTTGTGTTGGAAGAATCCATATATACCTCTGTGGATACCTAAAAACAAACGAACAAACAAAGAAAAATGAAGAATATGCTTTTTTCTTGTCAGCCAGCTTATCTAGTCTACTGTTACTATACATTTCTTTCCTGATTTTTATCTCCTATTTATTTATTTATTTATTTTAACATCTTTATTGGAGTATAATTGCTTTACAATCATGTGTTAGTTTCTGCTTTATAAAAAAGTGAATCAGTTATACATATACACATGTTCCCATATCACTTCCCTCTTGCATCTCCCTCCCTCCCACCCTCCCTATCCCACCCCTCTAGGTGGTCACAAAGCACCGAGCTGAGCTGATCTCCCTGTGCTATGCAGCTGCCTCCCCCTAGCTATCTATTTTACGTTTGGTAGTGTATATATGTCCATGCCACTCTCTCACTTTGTCCCAGCTTCCCCTTCCCCCTCTCCATATCCTCAAGTCCATTCTCTAGTAGTTCTGTGTCTTTATTCCCATCTTATCCCTAGGTTCTTCATAACGTTTTTTTTTTTCTTAGATTCCATATATATGTGTTAGCATACGGTATTTGTTTTTCTCTTTCTGACTTACTTCACTCTGTATGACAGACTCTAGGTCCATCCACCTCACTACAAATAACTCAATTTTGTTTCTTTTTATGGCTGAGTAATATTCCATTGTATATATGTGCCACATCTTCTTTATCCATTCATCTGTTGATGGACACTTAGGTTGCTTCCATCTCCTGGCTATTGTAAATAGAGCTGCAATGAACATTTTGGTACATGACTCTTTTTGAATTATGGTTTTCTCAGGGTATATGGATTATTTCTCAGGGTAGTGGGATTGCTGTGTTGTATGGTAGTTCTATGTGTAGTTTTTTAAGGAACCTCCATACTGTTCTCCATAGTGGCTGTATCAATTTACATTCTTACCAGCAGTGCAAGAGGGTTCCCTTTTCTCCATACCCTCTCCAGCATTTATTGTTTCTAGATTTTTTGATGATGGCCATTCTGACTGGTGTGAGATGATACCTCATTGTAGTTTTGATTTGCATTTCTCTAATGATTAATGATGTTGAGCATTCTTTCATGTGTTTGTTGGCAATCTGTATATCTTCTTTGGAGAAATGTCTATTTAGGTCTTCTGCCCATTTTTGGATTGGGTTGTTTGTTTTTTTGATATTGAGCTGCATAAGATGCTTGTAAATTTTGGAGATTAATCCTTTGTCAGTTGCTTCATTTGCAAATATTTTCTCCCATTCTGAGGGTTGTCTTTTGGTCTTATTTATGGTTTCCTTTGCTGTGCAAAAGCTTTTAAGTTTCATTAGGTGCCACTTGTTTATTTTTGTTTTTATTTCCATTTCCCTAGGAGGTGGGCTCATCAAGAAAAAAAGGGGGTTCCCTGGTGGCGCAGTGGTTGAGAATCCACCTGCCGATGCAGGAGACACGGGTTCGTGCCCCGGTTTGGGAAGATCCCACATGCCACAGAGCGGCTAGGCCCGTGAGCCATGGCCACTGAGCCTGTGCATCCGGAGCCTGTGCTCCACGATGGGAGAGGCCACAACAGTGAGAGGCCCGCGTACAACAACAACAACAAAAAAAGTAAAAAGAAAAAAAGAAAAAAGGGAGAAGACTCACAACAATAGAATTAGAAATGAAAAAGGAAAAGTAACAACTGACACTGCAGAAATACAAAAGATCATGAGAGATTACTACAAGCAACTCTATGCCAATAAATTGGACAAACTGGAAGAAATGGACAAATTCTTAGAAATGCACAACCTGCCAAGACCGAACCAGGAAGAATCAGAAAATATGAACAGACCAATCACAAGCACTGAAATTGAGACTGTGATTAAAAATCTTCCAACAAACAAAAGCCCAGGACCAGATGGCTTCACAGGCGAATTCTATCAAACATTTAGAGAAGAGCTAACACCTATCCTTCTCAAACTCTTCCAACAGATAGCAGAGGGAGGAACACTCCCAAACTCATTCTATGAGGCCACCATCACCCTGATACCAAAACCAGATAAAGATGTCACAAAGAAAGAAAACTACAGGACAATATCACTGATGAACATAGGTGCAAAAATCCTCAACAAAATACTAGCAAACAGAATCCAACAGCACATTAAAAGGATCATACACCATGATCAAGTGGGGTTTATTCCAGGAATGCAAGGATTCTTCAATATATGCAAATCAATCAACGTGATACACCATATTAACAAATTGAAGGAGAAAAACCATATGATCATCTCAACACATGCAGAGAAAGCTTTCGACAAAATTCAACACCCATTTATGATAAAAACCCTGCAGAAAGTAGGCATAGAGGGAACTTCCCTCAACATAATAAAGGCCATATATGACAAACTCACAGCCAACATCGTCCTCAATGGTGAAAAACTGAAACCATTTCCACTAAGATCAGGAACAAGACAAGGTTGCCCACTCTCACCACTCTTATTCAACATAGTTTTGGAAGTTTTAGCCACAGCAATCAGAGAAGAAAAAGAAATAAAAGGAATCCAAATTGGAAAAGAATAAGTAAAGCTGTCACTTTTTGCAGATGACATATTATACACAGAGAATCCCAAAGATGCTACCAGAAAACGACTAGAGCTAATCAATGAATTTGGTAAAGTAGCAGGGTACAAAATTAATGCACAGAAATCTCTGGCATTCCTTTACACTAATGATGAAAAATCTGAAAATGAAATTAAGAAAACACTCCCATTTACCACTGCAACAAAAAGAATAAAATATCTAGGAATAAACCTACCTAAGGAGACAAAAGACCTGTATGCAGAAAATTATAAGACACTGATGAAAGAAATTAAAGATGATACAAATAGATGGAGATATATACCATGTTCTTGGATTGGAAGAATCAATATTGTGAAAATGACTCTACTACCCAAAGCAATCTACAGATTCAATGCAATCCCTATCAAACGACCACTGACATTTTTCACAGAACTAGAACAAAAAATTTCACAATTTGTATGGAAACACAAAAGACCCCGAATAGCCAAAGCAATCTTGAGAACGAAAAATAGAACTGTAGGAATCAGGCTCCCTGACTTCAGACTATACTACAAAGCTACAGTAGTCAAGACAGTATGGTACTGACACAAAAACAGAAATATAGATCAATGGAATAGGATAGAAAGCCCAGAGATAAACCTATGCACATATGGTCACCTTACCTTTGATAAAGGAGGCAAGAATATACAATGGAGAAAAGATAGCCTCTTCAATAAGTGGTGCTAGGAAAACTGGACAGCTACATGTAAATGAATGAAATTAGAACACTCCCTAACACCATACACAAAAATAAGCTCAAAATGGATTAAAGATCTAAATGTAAGGCCAGAAACTATCAAACTCTTAGAGGAAAACATAGGTAGAACACTCTATGACATAAATCACAGCAAGATTCTTTTTGACCCACCTCCTAGAGAAATGGAAATTTATCTCCTATTTAGTGAAGACTTTCAGCCTGTTGGATTGATCCCAGATCCACCCGTCCCCAGAGTATTAGAGAGGGGGCTACTTGCCATGCCTTTGCAAGCCCCTCCCATCTGATACCTGAGGGGGGCTGTTTTTTATTTGATTTAGGAAAGTGGCCTCACTACTTTCCATGAGCTTTTTCTAAGGGGAGAGGGAGCTCCAAGTCTCCTTTTTTCCGTTGACCCATATTTCTTTAGCTCATGGGCAGTGGGGTAGGGGGAGAGGGCTGATGTGATAGTTCAAAGCTGTTGACTGCCTAGAAGCTCAGAAATGTGTTAGTAATGAATCTGGAGTAGGGCTTGGGTAGGAGGAATGTGCGCATGTGTGGGCTGTAGGTATGTGTATGGAGGTAGGGGTGGGAGGAGCATGGAGCATAGTTCTGGAAACTATGGGAGAAGGAATTCCTAGTCTTACCCTTTTGATTAGATTATATTTATTGACTGACATATTTAGGGCAAAGATTGGGAGAGTTCAAATTCCAACCCAACAGCTATGTGCCTTGGTTCTTCAAAGGGCAAATCTATAGTCTCTACTCTGTGTCCGCTCTAACTCCTGGACTCTCCCTTCTATCGCTCCCCACTATGTACAAACTTCGGTCAAAAGAGGCCCATACAAATTAAGTTGCCCTTGGTCAGTCACAAATTAAACTCCTTTATCACTTTGTAAAAGCACTGTGTCTCCAGCGCTACCTCTCCTACCCCTTTTGCACAGTTTGTGGCTGACCTTTATGAATGTATTCTCCAAATTCAGCCAGGGCTGTCGTGTTGAGCTCCTCGGGGCTGAAAGACACTGTTGGAATCTGGATGGCACCTATCAGAGTCAGAGATGGAACATGATAACAACCATTGATTTTTCCACAGCCCTCTGTACATAAAAAGTTCTCTTGCATTCATTATCTTATTGTGGAGGGCAAAACAATCCTTTGAAGTAGGCACTGTTGTTTTCCCTTATTCGAAACTGAGGAAACAAGCTTACAGGCATTAGGTGAGCTGCTCAAGACTGTCCAGAAACAAGCAGTAGAACTGGGATTTAAACTCAAGTTCTTTGAATTTATTTAGGCTAATATGGTTCTTAAAGGAAAATAAAGTCCAAGATGGGATGGGGTGGGGGAGGTCAAACAGGAGTAGATTTTATATCCTGACCCTAAGTAGGAAGCTGCTATAAATTGCTTCTAAGGTCTCACTCTGCCTCTGAAGCCACCATCCCTTCAATGAATCTAAGGAGCCCACTGTCCTGGGTCCCTACAAGAATGAAGCTTTAGTAGGCTTATTCCTCATAGACTGGCTCATCCAGAGTCTCACTGTTCTCTCAGCCAAGGCCAGCTTTTTGGGCACATGATGCCTGGGAAGGGGTGGATTTAGAAGCTCCCAAACAAGTTCTTCAGTCATAAACAATCTCATCCACTTTATCCGGAAGTCTCAGTTGCTGAATTGCCACTAGGTAGATCCCTTGGTGAAGGCTTTACATTCTTAAAGAGTTCCACTATCAAATGCAAACAGCGGGGGCGGGGGTGGGGGGAGAGGGGCGCAGAAATACATGGATCATGAAATTATTTGATTAGATGGCTGTCGGAAAACACTGGGAACAAATGCACCCAGGGCAGCTTGATGTCAAGGGGGGGCCTTTGACTTCTGTACTCAGTTTTGCTAAGAATCAACCCTGCATCATAGCCTACCACATAGATGGGGAAGCCAAGGTTCAAAAAGACTAAACAAACTGCCTACATGAGATTGAGAGGCAGATTCAAGATCTGAACTCAGGTGTTTTGTCCCCTGCTCAGCGTTCTAAGCCATGTTGCTATGAGGCCCCCTTTTTAGGTTCTAATCTAGCTTTTGCTTTCTTTTGTGCAGGGAGACCCTGGTGAGCTTCTGCCCAATGCCCTTCAGAGAACTATTTATACTATGATGCTTTGGGAAAGCCCTCCTCTGCCTCCCAGGCCTATCGCTCCAGCACAAACACAATTTATATTTAACAATGAGGGTTAGCTTTTGCATCTGCCGGCACATGTTTATGTAGGCAGTTTCTTTTAATCCATTACTTAATAGAAGGGAAAAGACTGGCATTAAGCCCCATGGTGAGGAAGGATCTCGTTATACCACAGGATCTAGCACTCAACAGAAACTTTCTTCCTTTCTCCTGGAAAAGGCAGATTGGGAAGGTAAATAAATTTTTAGCCTTGGTTTGCGGTCTAGGGGAGAGATGTCCTTTAGGAGAAGAAATTAGGACCATCTCACACCCCGGCAACACTCCCACACCTCTTTTTGGAGCCATCTAGAAACTACAGGCACTAGATGTTGTCACCCAGTGCTTACTCCCAGGTGCGGGGTGCTGGGGAAGATCATTTAACTGACCTAAACTTCAATTTCCCTCACCTGTAGATAAGATTCAGATCATTTAGTCTTAAGTGATTTAACAAGTGAAAACTCTCAAAGGTTAAAAGCTGATTTTTTTCTTTTTTTTTTTTTTACTCATTACACATTTATTGTATATTTTCACAATGTGGATTTGCCACAGAATTGGGGGCATGGGGTGAGGGAAGGGGGGCAGGGGATACTGGGATAATATGGGGGGGTCTAGAACACAGCACCCTCACCCCCAGAATCTCTCCCTACCCTTTCCCACCACAGCTTAGATCTCCCTGCTCCCCCTCCACACAGAAACCTCGAGTGTTGGGGGAAGAGATTAGGGGGTCCTCTCCAGTGTCACGTTAAGGGACTGCACCCTCAGACCCCTAAAACTGTGCCATTTAAAAAGACATTAGACCCTTCCTTTATCACTTCACCTAAGGAGGAGACCTGGAGAGGGGCAAGTATCCCCATCTTCCAGCAAGTCCTACATTGGCAGTGACCAGTACCCCCAGCCTGAATTCAAGGGGGCAGTCAGAGGAGCTGGGCAGTTATGGGGCAACACCTCCCAAATGAGGGAGGAGGGTATTCAGTCCAACCTCCAACAGGGGTGGGGCCAGAGATTTCAGGCAGGAATTGGGGGGATTCTTTGCCCTGCCCCATCCTTCCCAAGGCAGTGATGACCCCTCAACACACTGGCAGCCACGTCTTCCAAAAGAGATCAGATTGTGACCAACCCCCATGCTCCAGGCGAGCGGAGGTGGGGGTGGGGTAGTGTGGATAAGAGCAAAGTTGAAGCTTCCAGGGTAGACGGGGAACGCTGGAGTCCCCAGAAGCCAGGTCTAGACAAAGAATGGGCTCCCCAAGCCGGGCACTAGGTGCCGTTAATGGGGCCAGGGCTCGGCGGTGGGGTGTTGCGGAGCTCGAGCTCGAGTAGCCGACCTCTGTGGTGGGAGAAGGGGGTCGCGGGTTGGCCCGAGGAGACAGCGACCTATATATGAGAATAAGTGGTGAAGGGGACCCAGGTTCACCTTTCAGAGCCTCCTTCATTGCGACGCGCTCCACTTGGCTGAACTGAGAAGGGATTCGCGGCGCCCTCTGATGCTCCTTGCTCCGCAGGCCCTTCGATCTGGAGACGGTGGCGATACCTAGCAGCAGCACAGCTGCCAGGGCCAGGAAGCAAACGTACGGCGGAGCCATGTTTCTCTCAATTTCTCGCTGCCAGTTGGCGGGCTGGAGTTTGGACCTAAACAGCCGGCGCGCGATCTTCGCCCTGTCACTGCTCTAATTCCCGCAACTGCCTTAGTCCCACCGCATTCCCAGGGCTGGCCAATCATCCCTTGCCTGTAGATGTAGGACAACCAATCCAAGGGACGGCCCCGCCCCAGGCCCGCAAGGCCTTTTGGGGGTTATGGTTTCTCGCCCTGTAGCTCGTAGCGGTAGAGCAGAGATGAAGTAGGGTTCCAGGCAAGTTAGTGCAAAGTCTTGCCTGCACTTGATCTTCTACCTTGAAGTACTCGTCAATCCCTTTCTAGATGACAACAGACTAAATAAAAGGGGGAAAAGGCAAATAAATGAACG
Organism: Kogia breviceps; assembly: GCF_026419965.1. Lineage (NCBI taxonomy): Eukaryota > Metazoa > Chordata > Mammalia > Artiodactyla > Physeteridae > Kogia > Kogia breviceps. Next base: position 65,095,337 of record NC_081310.1, on the reverse strand, counting down.
AAGTTTATCTTATCTACTTCTCGCTTCCTCTGAAGCTTAGGGCTTGACTACCATTCCCTTAGATTCCATTGAGGAAGCTCTGCAACCCCTGGCTTGATTTCATTTGAATTGGAACAATATTGCTCTGTCTATAGACATTGTTTTTCTTTGTTTTTTTGTTTTTGTTTTTGTTTTTGCGGTACGCGGGCTTCTTACTGTTGTGGCCTCTCCCGTTACAGAGCACAGACTCCGGACGCGCAGGCTCAGCGGCCATGGCTCACGGGCCCAGCCGCTCCGCGGCATGTGAGATCTTCCCGGACCGGGGCACAAACCCGTGTCCCCTGCACCGGCAGGCGGACTCTCAACCATTGCACCACCAGGGAAGCCCCTATAGACATTGTTTTGAAGTATATTAGATGAGAGTGTTTGCTTCTGTTTAGGAATTCGCTGAAAGTGTTTTTGATATCAATGGTAACACTGCATTTTTGCAACTCTAGGCAAATGCATTAAGACTGAAGGACTTTTTATTTTATTTTTTTAAACATCTTTATTAGAGTATAATTGCTTTACAATGGTGTGTTGGTTTCTGCTTTATAACAAAGTGAATCAGTTATACATATACATATGTCCCCATATCTCTTTCCTCTTGCATCTCCCTCCCTCCCACCCTCCCTATCCCACCTCTCTAGGTGGTCACAAAGCACCAAGCTGATCTCCCTGTGCTATGCGGCTGCTTCCCACTAGCTACCTATTTTATGTTTGGTAGTGTATATATGTCCATGCCACTCTCTCACTTTGTCCCAGCTTACCCTTCCCCCTCCCCGTGTCCTCAAGTCCATTCTCTAGTAGTTCTGTGTCTTTATTCCCGTCTTATCCCTAGGTTCTTCTGACCATTTTGTTTTTTTCTTTTTTTAGATTCCATATATATGTGTTAGCATACGGTATTTGTTTTTCTCTTTCTGACTTACTTCACTCTGTATGACAGTCTCTGGGTCCATCCACCTACTGCAAATAACTCAGTTTTGTTTCTTTTTATGGCTGAGTAATATTCCATTGTATATATGTGCCACATCTTCTTTATCCATTCATCTGTTGATGGACACTTAGGTTGCTTCCATCTCCTGGCTATTGTAAATAGAGCTGCAATGAACATTTTGGTACATGACTCTTTCTGAATTATGGTTTTCTCAGCGTATATGGATTATTTCTCAGGGTAGTGGGATTGCTGTGTTGTATGGTAGTTCTATGTGTAGTTTTTTAAGGAACCTCCATACTGTTCTCCATAGTGGCTGTATCAATTTACATTCCTACCAACAGTGCAAGAGGGTTCCCTTTTCTCCATACCCTCTCCAGCATTTATTGTTTCTAGATTTTTTGATGATGGCTATTCTGACTGGTGTGAAATGATATCTCATTGTAGTTTTGATTTGCATTTCTCTAACGATTAATCATGTTGAGCATCTTTTCAGATGTTTGTTGGCAATCTATATCTTCCTTAGAGAAATGTCTATTTAGGTCTTCTGCCCATTTTTGGATTGGGTTGTTTGTTTTTTTGATATTGAGCTGCATGAGCTGCTTGTAAATTTTGGAGATTAATCCTTTGTCGGTTGCTTCATTTGCAAATATTTTCTCCCATTCTGAGGGCTATCTTTTGGTCTTGTTTATGGTTTCCTTTGCTGTGCAAAAGCTTTTAAGTTTCATTAGGTCCCACTTGTTTATTTTTGTTTTTGTTTCCATTTCTCTAGGAGGTAGGTCAAAAAGGATCTTGCTGTAATTTATGTCATAGAGTGTTCTGCCTATGTTTTCCTCTAAGGGTTTTATAGTGTCTGGCCTTACATTTAGGTCTTTAATCCATTTTGAGTTTATTTTTGTGTATGGTGCTAGGGAATGTTCTAATTTCATTCATTTACATGTAGCTGTCCAGTTTTCCCAGCACCACTTATTGAAGAGGCTATCTTTTCTCCATTGTATATTCTTGCCTCCTTTATCAAAGGTAAGGTGACCATATGTGCATAGGTTTATCTCTGGGCTTTCTATCCTGTTCAATTGGTCTATATTTCTGTTTTTGTGCCAGTACCAGGATATGCTATCTTTTCAAAAATAATTTATTTATTTATTTATTTTTGGCTGTGTTGGGTCTTCATTGCTGTGTGCAGGCTTTCTCTAGTTGCAGAGAGCGGGTGCTACTCTTTCGTTGCAGTGTGCAGGCTTCTCATTGCAGTGGCTTCTCTTGTTGTGGAGCATGGGCTCTAGTCACATGGGCTTCAGTAGTTGTGGCACACGGGCTCAGTAGTTGTGGCTCACGGGCTCTAGAGCACAGGCTCAGTAGTTGTGGCACACAGGCTTAGTTGCTCCGTGGCCTGTGTGATCTTCCTGGACCAGGGCTGAACCTGTGTCCTCTGCATTGGCAGGCAGATTCTTAACCACTGCACCACCAGGGAAGCCCAATGCTATCTTTTTAAAGTTTTAAACTTTTGCCTTTTACTTCAAAGGTCTTAATCCATCTGAAATTGTTTTTTCTGTAAATGGTATGAGGTCAGGTCAAATTTTATTTTTTTCCAACTAGATAACCAATTTTCCCAGCACCATCCATTAAACAGTCTGTCCTTTCCTCAGTGATCTGCAAGGACAACTCTCTCATTTATTAAGTTTTCATGTATGAATGAAAACTGGGCTCTCTATTTTGTTCCACTGGTTGCTTTGTTTATTCCTATGCTAATATGACTCTCTTAATTACTATAAGTTTAAAATACATCTCAAAGTCAGGTAGAGCATGTTTCTCCTTTGGCCTGTTAATGTAATGAATTACATTAATAAGTTTAAAAAATGTAAACTGCCCTGACATTCCTGGGATAAACTCAACTTGGATAAACACATTGCTGCATCTTCCTCTAAGATTTTTGCAATTCTGTTTGTAAGTTTGATTGGCCTGTAATTTTTCTGTTTTGGATTTGATATCAAGTGTATAGTAGAAATCTAATTAGAGAATATTGTAGTGATTTCTAGCTGCCCCAATATTCTTTCCCCCTTTTTAAGTAATAAGAACCCTGAGTTTGAGCTCAACACATTGATACCCAGCTAAAAGAATAAATTTCCCAGACCCTTGCAGCCAGGTTTGCCATGTGACTGAATGTGGAGAATGAAGGATAAGCAGATACCTTCTGCTTAAATTTCTTCCTCCATTCTCATATGTGATGGCTGCAGCTCTAATAGCCATGTTGGACCGTGATGATGTGCTTTTATTGGGTGTGGAGGGAAGGAGGGAGGGGGAGGGGGAGAGAGAGAGAGAGAGAGAGAGAGAGAGAGAGAGTGAAGAAGAGGAGGGAAGGGGAAGGAAAGGGAAATTTCTACCACATTTAAAGTACTAAAGGACTGACCTTCCTCCTCACCCCTCCTTTATTTTGCATTTTCTGGAAAAGTGTGTATGTAAAGTAGGACCAAAAACCTAAGATATTTTTCTAATAATTCTAAAAAATAAAGTAATTTGGACCTGGTATTTTCTCTGTGGAAAGATTTTAAACTGCTGATTTCACTTAATGGTTATAGGATTTTAAAGGCTTTCTACTGTTTTCTTGATTCCATTTTGGTATATTATATTTACTAGCAATTTATTCATTTTGTCTAAGTTTTCAACTTTACACTAGCTAAGAGTTTAAGCTCTGGAGCCAGATTGCCTGGGTTAAATTCCTAGGCACTCCACATTCATGGAGTTGTGCTGAGTGATCTTGGGAAACTTACTTAAAATTTTGAGCCTCAGTTTGCTCATCTGTAAAATGGGGATAATAACAGAAGGTACCTCTTAGAATTGTTGGGAAGATTAAATGAGTTAATACATGTAAAGGACTTGGAAGAGTACATGGCATATAGTAACCATTCAATGGATGTTAGCTATTCTATTATTACTATCTCCTTTCTTTTGCTTTCTTTGAGTTTTTTTTTTTTTTCTAACTACCATAGTTGAATATTTGGCTCATTAATTTTTGTCTTTTTTCTTTTCTAACAAAAGCGTTTTAGAGCTATAAATTTACTTTGAAGCATACTTACCTATGTACCACAAGTTTTAATGTGTAGTATTTTCATTATTGTTTAGGTCTAAGTGTTTTAAAGTTTCCATATAATTTCTTCTTTGACTATGAGTTTTTCAGAAGTGTTTTTAAAAACTGTTTAAATGCCTATTTTTTTGTTCAAGTTATGTTTTTGTAACTGATATTTAACTTCAATGCATTATATCACAAAATGTGGAATGACACCTATGCTTTGAAATTTTTTGAGAATTGCTTTAGGACCTAGTGTATGATCAATTTGTGTAAATATTTCATGTGTACTTAAGAAGTGTAAATTTTAATTGTTGTGTGTACAATTCCATCTGTTTATTAAATCAAGTTTGTTAATTTTATTGCTTAACTCTTTCATACCTTACTTTTAAAAAATTTGTATGACTTAATGAGACAGTATATTGAAATCTTCCATTTTGTTGATGGATTTGTCATTTTTTCGGTTTTTTAAAATAATTAATTAATTTATTATTTATGGCTGTGTTGGGTCTTCATTTCTGTGCGAGGGCTTTCTCTAGTTGTGGCAAGCGGGGGCCACCCTTCATCGCGGTGCGTGGGCCTCTCACTATCGCGGCCTCTCGTTGCAGAGCACAGAGCTCCAGACGCGCAGGCTCAGTAATTGTGTTTCACGGGCCCAGTTGCTTCGCGGCATGTGGGATCTTCCCTGACCAGGGCTCGAACCTGTGTCCCCTGCATTGGCAGGCAGATTCTCAACCACTGCGCCACCAGGGAAGCCCCTCAGTTTAAAAAAAATCAATTTTGCTTTATTTATTTTGAGACTTTTATTTGGTACATTCAGGTTTAGAATTGTTGAAAATTTTATCATGACATAGTGGTTTTTTATGCTTCATAATCTCTTTGTCTTAAAACCAATTTGTCTGCTAATAATATAGCTATTTCATTCTTTTGGTTAATATTTATCTTCTATATGTTTTTTTTTCTATTTTTGTGTCCTTATGTTTTATTTTATTTATTTATTTATTTTTTAGTTTATTTTTTTCATTTTAAAAACATTTTTTGGCCACATTGCATGACATGTGGGATCTTAGTTCCCCAAGCAGGGATCAAACCAGTGCCCCTTGCATTGGAAGCATGGAGTCTTAACCACTGGACCGTCAGGGAATCACTGTCCTTATGTTTTAGAAGGACCTCTGAATTTAAATTTTAATCTAATCAGACAATTTATTTTACTAATGAGATAAGTTTAGTTATTTTTTCTGTGATTTCTTCTGTATTTGGACTTATTTCTGTCATCTTCCTATTAGCACTACCTTTTCTATGCTTCTTTCTCCCCTTTTTAAACAATTAATTAAACTTTCATTGTGTGGGTTTTTTTCTTATTCTATTCTCCTCTGCCCCACTGGTTTGGAAATTATATTCTTTGTTGTCTTATGATTTACTATTGAAATTTTAGTACTCATATTTAATAAATTTGAATTTAATATTGTAACCCTTTTCCTCTGAAAAATGTGGAGACATTTGAACGCTTTAACCCTGGTCTCCTTCTCTCTATATGCTACTGTTGTTCATTATTTTAGCTTTTTTAAAATTTTATTTTAATTTTTAAATTTATATTTTAAAATGCCACAAGTTAGTTATTATTATTATATAGAGACAGCTTCTTTATATTTACCAGTATGTTTACCAGTTTCCTTGTTTAATCTTTCTTCTTGAATCTCAGACCTTACTTCTGGAATAATTTTTCTTTTTCCCAATGTTCACCCTTTTGAAGGTACTTTACTGAAATTCTGATGACAGTCAACTCTCTCAATTATTGCCTATCTGAAAATATCTTTATTTCATCCTCATTCTTGCAAGATAATTTTCTTGAGCAAACAATTTTAAGTTGTTGGTTGTTTTCTGTTAGCACTTTGAAGACATTAGTTTACTGTCTTCTGGCTTCCATTTTTCCTGTTGAGAACTTGACTGACAATGTAATTATTGATCTTTTGTAGTGAACTGTTTTCTCTCTGGCTCCTTTCAAGGACTCTCTTTGTTTTTAGTGTTCTTAAGTTTCACTACAAGGTGTCTAGATGTCAAATTTCTTTTTATTTAAAGTGTACAATTCAATGGTTTTAATATGTTCACAGAGTTGTGCAACCATTAACACAGTCAATTTTAGAACACTGTCATCACCTCAAAAAGAAACCCTGTACCCTTTAGCCATCATCCCTAATTCCCCCCATCTTACTCTCCCTAGACCTAAGCAATCACTAATCTACTTTCTGTCTCTGTATATCAATACTTGCCTATTCTGGACATTCATATAAATGGAACCATATAATATGTGGTCTTTTGTGTCTGGCTTCTTTCACTTATATTTTTCAAAGTTCATCTATATTATAGCATGTATCAGTACTTCATTCATTTTTATGACTGAATAATATTCCATTGTATGTATATAACACATTTCATTTATTCATCTTTTCATACATTGGTGGACATTTGGATTTTCACCTTTTGACTATTATGAATAATCCTGGTATAAAGATTCATGTACAAGATTTTTTGTGGACCTATGTTTTAATTCTCTTGGATACGCACCTAGGAGTAGAATTGATGGGGCATGTGGTAACTCTATGTTTAATCATTTGATATATTTCCATACTGTTTTCCAAAGTGGCTGTACCAATTTGCATTCCCACCAGCAATGTATGAGGATTCTGATTTCCTCACATCATTGTCAATACTTATTATCTGACTTTTTGATCCTAGTCATCCTAGTGGATGTGAAGTGGTGGTTTGTTTTTTTTTAATTTTTAAAAATTGAAATGGAGTTGATATACAATGTTGTGCCAATCTCTAAAGTGACTCAGTTTTACACACATATAAACAAAAAGGTCTTACTGTATAGCTCAGGGAAGCATACTCAATCTCCTGGGATAAACCATAATGGAAAAGAATATTAAAAAAAGAATGTGTCTATGTGTATAACTCATTGTGGTTTTGATTTGCATTTCCCAGGTGACAAATGATGTTGATGATATTTACATGTGCTTATTGGCTATTTGAATATCTTCCTTGGAGAAATGTCTATTTGGATATTTTACCCATTTAAAATTTGGGTTATTTTTATTTGTATTTTTGAGTTGCAAGGGTTCTTTATATATTCTAGATACCAGATGTATGATTTGCAAATATTTTATCCCATTCTGTGGGTTGTCTTTTTATTTTCTTGATGGTGTCCTTTGAAGCACAAAAGTTTTAAATTGTGATGAGTCCAATGTACCTGTGTTTTCTTTTCTTGCTCATGCATTTGGTGTCATATCTAAGAATTTTTTTTGCCAAATCCTAGGTCATGAAAATTTACCTCTGTGTTTTCTTCTAATATCTTATATCTATATTCTTCTAATAGCTATTTCTTGAATAGATCTTTCTTAATATGTTGTTTGCCCTTAGGACCATATCTAGGGGCTTAAATTTTTAAAAAAATTGTTACCAGTTTTACTGGGGAGCTGATCAGTGTAGCTCCTCACACTGTCATGTCAGACGTTGATTGTTCTACATCCTTTTGTGACAAAAGTCTTAAAATGATAAAATATATTTTCCAGTACTAAAGCCAGAATCATGTTTAATGAGAAAAAAGCAGAAACTTTAGCGTTAAAGTCAGAGATAAGAAAAGGATGTCTACTATCACAACTATTATTTAATATTATTTTTGCAGGTACTAGTCAAGACAAGTAAACAAGAAAAAGAGATTAGCAGTGTAAAGATTTGAAAAGGAGATAAATTTATAATGTTTATTATTTGTACACATAAGATGTATAGCTGGCAAACTTGAAATAATCAACTACCAAACTACCACAAAACTATTAGTATTGTAAGAGAATTCATCAGGTAATCTGCGTACAGAGTTGATATACAAAAATCAATAGCTTTTGTATATGCAATCACCAACGAGTTAGAAAATATAAGAAAAGATTCCATTTATAATGGAAAAGGCAGTAAAAAAGGTAAAAAATAACTAGAAATATACTTGAGAAATGTGTAAGATCTATATGAGAAGACACTATTTAGATTATCAAAAGGAGAGTAAGATGGAAAGGAATGTTATATCCTTGAATAAGAAAACTGTATCATAAAAATGTTATAGGTGGGGACTAAACCTTCCAGATGTTACAAAATACTACAAATTCTTTACAATTATCTTCTATCTATTTTTTACCTATCTATCTATCTATCTATCTATCTATCTATCTATCTATCTATCTATCTATCTATCTATCTATCTATCTAGTATTGGTATAGAATCAATTCTTGTTTTTATTGGTTTAAAATTCATCATTGTGTTTGTTTTGGTGCCCAAATTACCCTACATTCAGTTAGTAGAAGGTGCTTGAATCTGGTCCTTGTGATACGCCTCCATTTTTTTTTTTTTTTTTAAACAATTCCTTGCCTTCTGTCATAAAAAGTTGTTTTAGACTCATTTTGTGCCTACCCTACCCTGGCCCTGGAACCAGCCATTGCTTTGAGGGGCCCTGGTTCTTCTTAACAAGGAATTGTATTAGAAACTATGTTTAGGAACGCAGAGTCTTAAAATACTCCATTCCATTGTAAAATGGGGAGATGATCATCTTATAGAATTTTAAAAATTGAGATATAATTGACATATAACATCATATTAGTTTCAGGTGTACAACATAATGATTTGATATTTGTATATATTGTAAAATGATCACTACAATGTCTAGTTAACATAGAAATTTTGACACTACTCCCCCAAAGACTGCTAAAGCCATGTTGTAGTTTTACAACTAAAGGTAAAAATGTGTTTTAAAGATAAGTTAAAGAAATGCATCTGATTTAGATGCCACTTTTATGCCACTCAAAACTCTCCTGCGAAGCCTCTTTTGGGGTAACAGTTCTGAGCAGTCTTACCTGCTGGTCTCTCCCTGGAGCCATGCACACCTCTTCCTTCCTGTCCTGGGGGGCTTCCTTGATGCCACAGCATGGGACCCCTTGGGAACTGCCCTGTGCTCACGTCCATGCAACCCATAACTGTTGGAGAGTTAATATCCAAGGGATCACCCTTGACCAACAGAAGATGGGAATGATGGTTAAATGTTTCTCCAGGACAGTTTAGAGACACATTTTGCAGAGCTCCTAGGATGGCCCAGGAGGTTGGAGCCCCAGTTGCCCTCCACAGGGGCTACCTCAGTAACTCATTCTTTTGTTGGCTTTCCCTCCCTCCCTGTTTCATTCCTGCTGCCTTTCACTCCCGCTTGCTGGGATCACCTCCCAAATACCTGTATGGAAGCTTTTGTCTCAAATTCTACTTTGGGGCGGGGAGGGGTTCAGGCTAAGATAGCATCATTAAAAACATATATATATATATATATATATATATATATATATATATATATAACATATATAAAATTCAAAGCGAAGGGATGCTAATTGCCAGTTTACTCAGATCTTGCAGGGCAGTTAAATAGCATGATAAAGCAAGATTAGTTTATTTTACATAAATTATCATTCTGGAACTTAGTGACTTCCTCCTTCACCTATTTCACCCTTTTCTAGCTCTCCTGATTTCTTTGTTTCCATGCATCTATCCCGCTGATCTTTCTTACCTCTAGTCCTGCATCTCTTTCCACTTCATTCTATTTGTCTCCCTCAAGCCTTTGCTCTTTTTCTGTGATTCCTCTTATTTCCTCCCATTTCCTACAGTTAGCAAACAAAGTTGAGAATCAGCCTAGCTCGTTGGACACTTGAGTCCTTTGGCCTTTTGCTCCTTGCATGGTCTCACAAACAGGGGAGGGAAATGTCGGAGATTGTGTGCTCCTCCAAACCAAGGATTCTGAAAGCTTTGCTGAGTATTGATGGGATTGGCCCTTAACAGACATCCCATGAATGTTGAAGAATTAGCCCGTGAAACATATACAGAAGAGATGGTGGAAGTTTGACTTCCCTGGTAGCCACAGAAATCACAGAGTTGGCTCTGGGAATTGGTCCTGAGTAGGGGGATCCCTTAGTCCAGGTGTCATGCCCCAATCTCTGCTCTTCAGCTGGATCGTGGAAGTTTATTCATTCTCAGGAGTGGAAAACCGGAACCTGGAGAAAAGCTGGGAGATTCAAGAAGTCTTAGCTTTCTGTTTCTTTTCCCCAGGACAGGGCAAAGCAAGCCACCTCTTCCTGGAGGTGACTTGTTTCGCCTCTCTGTAAAACCACCCTAACACATGCATTTGTTCACATTTCAAAACCACTTTATTAGCAAAATGAACAAAAGGAGAATGGCGTTTAAATTAAATAAATTACACAAATATCTCAAGAGTCCCGGTCTTCTCCAGGAACCACATCATTGCTGGTCAGTATAACTAAGAACATTCAAAAGTATTGAAATTCTGGATTATTTGACTATCTTGCTCTCCTTTCCTGCCTCAGTCATGTCCAGTGAGTGGTCTGTGTGAATTTATGTTCTTTCCAAAGTATTCTAACAGTGAAGTTCTCTTCAAGGCCTCCCTCCACCCCAGGTGTTTCCGATCTTATAACCACTGTGGTCTCTATGAGTACTTACACCCTTGGACATGGTTCAGGATCCCTCCTTGAGCCCCCAACTCCAGGCCACTGTGAGTCAGCAATCACCTTTTGGTCTGGGGCTGGCCTGGGGATTAACAATCACTTCATCAAGTCCTCAAGGGTTCTAGACACTTGGTTCACAAGGCACCTCTAACTTGGGATGTCCTGAGGCTCTGTGATCTTCCCACACCTCTTGGGCCTGAGCTGGACTTTGCAGGAGGTGGAGCAGGGGAGGGTGAGTTTTCATTGGCTACAGTTCTTGTCCTCTCAAAATCTGGCACTTCGGGTGCTGGGCACGGTAAATCCCAGATAACATTGTTTTCTGCCTTCCAAGTTTTGAGTTCCATTGGCAGCCGGATGGCATAATGAATTCACAAAGAAGCAATGCTTGTAGGCCAAGAATCTGTTGGCTCTTCACCAGCACCCCCTCCTTTAACTCTATGAAGACTTGCTAGCTGACCAGCTCACTCAATGCACAGGCACACAGTGCAGGTCAGGCTGAAGTTAGGAATTCGGACATTTTTCCAGGCTGGGCCAGGCCAACCTGTTGGGCAGGGATCATTCATTGAAGGAACTTGGGAGAATCAGTGGGGAGAGGCCAAAAGGTTTTTGGTGCACTTCCATGGAAAATTTCCCAAACACTTGCACATGGAACCTGTTTATTTTCAAATCAACAGTGGGGTTTCTCTACCTTCTTATATATAGAGAGAACTTAACCCCTCTTCTCATCTCTCCTAGAAGGAGATGGCCTCAGGTCCTGAGTTTGTTAAGGAATCCCTGTGGAGGAAGACCCAGTCTGGATCAACCCTTCTCCATGCTTGGTACCCAGTTGGGATATGCCCTTGGTGGGGTGTCCTCCCTCGCCTGGCTGAATAATTCAGGCCCCAAGCTGATAAGGAAGAGTTAAAATCATTGGCTTTTTGCCAAATAAAGAGGACAAGGCAGATTTCCCAAGTGGGGGAGGCATTTCTAAGGTCAGGGAGACTGTCGGGGCCCAGGTCCCACCAGTTTGCCCTGGATTGGTACTAGCGCGCCCTGCCCCTCCACATCTCCAGTACAAAGAGGGAAAGCTTTTGTGCAGAATAACTAGTATCTGTTGCTGGGTTGCCAGAGGATTCTGCCAGCTACCCCCCTATCCCTTTTGGGTTCCTACCTGGTCTCAAGTAGAAGGAAGCAGCCCTTGAGGGCAGGAGGAGTGATAATGTTTCAGGAGGCTGGTGTGGCTACCTTGGGGGCTTCCCCTGGGGAGGTAGCTCTGGTAGCCACTCCCCAGGCTAGAGTCTGATGTGCTAAATAGTAGTGGAGGTCCCAGCAGCCTTGAGAGGAGGAGGAAGGGGACATAGTCACCAAGACAGAGATACCTGGGTTGTGGGTGCACATGGTCCCAGGGGCACAGGGCTGCCAGAGACAGACTGGGCAGCTGGAGAGGGCAAGCCACAGAGTCCAAAGCAAGTTCATCTCTGGGTCCTGTGACAGCTCGACACCATCTGACACCAGGCCATGCTGGCGCCGGGACACTTTCGAAGCTTGCACTCTCCATCAGCACACGGCTTCCTCTCTGTTCCTGGCTCAGTCTTAAAGTCCTGCAGCCGGGGGTCCTGTCAGCTGCCACAGGCAGGGTGTGGGTGGGGCCGGTGGAGTGAGCAGGAGGTTTGCTATTTGCTGGCTGGGGCCCTGAGGGTCAACAGAAGGGTGAAAAGGTGTCTCTCCCTGCCATCGACATTGGCTTGCTCTAGAGAGGCCGGGAGGGGAATGAGAGAGGAGGAGGAGGATGGAGAGGTACTGGAGTCCTGGTGGAGGTGTTCTCCTCTACCCGCCACTCTCCATGATCCCAGGCTCATCCGTCATGGGAGTCCCAGGTGCCAGGTGCTCTGCAGGCAGCACGGGAACCGGCCAGGCCCTCACAGGGCGGTCAGGGTCTCTGCATGAAACATGCTGCCAAACATCTCCTGCAGGGCCACAGGGAGGAAGGGGGGGGGGGGGGAGACAACATCAGACCTGTTGGGTTCAGAGCGGTGGCAATCGCCAGGTGACCCTATGAACCCCTGGGTAGACAGAGGCATTTTGAGGAAGTGTGTGCACGTGTGTATGTGAACCAGGGAGAGGCAGGGTCAGCCTAAGAGGTGAACTGGTACAGAGGTGATAAGATGCTTGAAATCTAATTTTGAATCACCTCTGGTGTGCTGTGTGACTTTCACAGGTCCTGCCCTCCTTTTTCGTTCCACTTTCTTCATTAGGTAAAATGAGGGTTGAGATCAGACAAGCTCTGAAGCCCTTTCTTGCTCTGATAAGCTATTTTGGTCCTACCCAGGTTTTTGGAATGTGCTGGAGATTCCATGGGGACCCAGAAATCCATCCGCCAAATCTTTGTGGCTCCGGCTCTTTCCTAATGCCTCCCACATGCCCTTAGCACCCCCAGAGACATGTTTAGAGGACCATGGAACTCATATCCAAAAAGAATGGGAAGAGGCACAAAGTGAGATGTTACTTCTAATAGACCCAGAGCCAAATTTCTCTAAACCTAGTGATCTGGTTTCTTTTAATTCAGGGTATTGGGGTGGGGCTACTTCACACCTGCATAGCTCTTAGCTCTTAAAGCCCATCCACGTGCAGTAATATTTGTATCCCTCATGTATCCCTAGAATTCATCTGATCTTACCAAAATGTAAGTTTTCTAAGGGCAGGGGTCTTTGTTTTGTTCACTGCTGTGTGCCCACCCTGGGATAGTGTCAGGCAAGTAGTAGGCACTCCACAAATACCAGATGAATTAACAAGAGAACAAAAGCATCCCCCACTAATCTTGTTAGGTAGATGGGACAAGGTATTCCCCATATTTCCCTTATTTTACAATGATAAACACCGGGGCCTGGTGGTGTTATGTGGCTTGCCGAAGATCAAGTAGCGGGTGCGTTGGAGAGTTAAGAATAGTTATTAATTATCCAGGACTTGGTCAAGTGACTCTCCCTTCCCCCATGTTGCATTTCAGGGAGTGAGAAGAATTAAGATCTTCTATTAAAAGAAAGATGAGAAAGAAACATTGTTGGCTTCAAGGTGACTGCTCTGGCTTGGAGATGGGAGAGCCCAGCCAACACTTTGGGTCTGAGAAGGTCTCCTTCCTTTCCCTTCTGACCCCCCAGCCTTCAGCTTACCTGCTCTAAGTCCCAGCAGCTGGGACTGTCCTCCTCCGAATCATACAAAGAGAGCTCAGGGTCCACTGGAGCCTGGATGGGGGAAACAAGTGCAAAATGAGCTGCAGGGACTGAATGACAGTCTGGCACAAAAATGGCAGGCTCCGGGGTGGGGGTGGGGCACCATGTGTTCTGATGCGTAACTTGCCCTCTTGACCTTTCCCTCACCTCCCTCATTTGCCTCTCAAAATACAGCACAGCTGTGGTTTTCCTTCTCACGGCAGACAGGTGTGTACATCAGGGTGGGCTTCCTTGGTGGGCATTTCAGAGGCAGGGAAGGTTTACCTAGCTTACAAGGATGACTGGCTAGCTGCCTGACCTGCGAATCCATTTCCCTTCTGTGGGAATCTGTTTCCTCATCTGTAAAAGTAGGATAATCAAACTCACTTTGCTGGCTCTCTACCTCACCATGCTGTTGAAAAGGGTGTGTGTGTGTATAATCTATAGATATGAATATATTCTGTAATAGTTAAATATACAATATGTATAATATACATTTTTAAGAATATATAAACTGTAAATAGTGGACATTATTTGTGCAATAACAGATGATGAGGATTCTTCTGGAAACTCCCTCTCTTTGCTCTGGTGACAAGCTGCATGAGGCTAGAAAGGCCGCTGCTCTCACAGTTTCCCTCTGTGTGGTAGGCAGGCACCAGGCCCCGTGTTTCCCTGGGCAGGCTTTCAGCGCTTAGAACAGATGGCTTCACCTTCATCAGTCTCTTAAAGCAAAGAGCAAATGGTTGCTCTAGGGCCAGAAAAGCCTTTCTTATGACCCACAGAGGGCAGAAGAGGTTTGTTTCATGGATTGGGGCACAGTGTCTTGGGAGGCCAAGGGCAGAAGCTGAGATGGCAGGGAAGCCTGGGAGGTGACATCGGCTGGGGATGCCTGGGCAGGGACTCCAATGGGATGGGCTTTTTCTGCCTCCCCAGCTTTCTGGAGTGTTATTTGTAGCTCATTTGCATACCACTTACTGAGCTAGTAAATTAAATGTCAAGAAGCTGAGACAAAACTCTGATCCACACTCTTCATCCATCACCAGCCTGAAATCTCCAAGCTCTACTAAATTAAAACAGGCAGGCTTACTCCCCTCCCTTTCCCAAAGCCTCTTGTAGAAAGAGTGAAGGAATAGCAAGGGTGAGCAATGCCAGAATACCAGGCATAACCTGCTATGCTTTGGGTGTTTGTGTGATCTGGAAATTGATATTAATAAGGCTTTTGTAATATACAAAGCTCTTTCAAGTGACATAAAAGATACAATTGTCAGTTAATCTTAATACCAAAACAAAAGAAAAATCCCGTGGTAGATAATGTTACCTTAGAGTACCCATTCCACAGATGAGAAAACTGAGATTCAGAAAAGTTAATTGACAGAATTGGCGTTGGAACCCAAACCGTCCTGCTACTTCAGTGACCCAGGGCCTAGGACTCCTCAGGTGCAGGGACCTTACCCCTTGGAAGTTGCTTCCTGGGGCCACTTCCCTGGCCTTTGCCTGGGCAAACAGGACTGCATCGTGTACGCTGGGAAAGACGTGGTTGCGCTCTAGACATCCATCTTCGAAGACTCCACCATGGTTAATGTCATTGTATACCTGGGCTGGAAGGAGGGAAAGATCACCTTCAAAAGGTAACACCACCGTGGACAGGAGCTGGGGTTGGGGGAAAATGGTGAGAGGGCCTGAGGGAGATGGAGAGAGAGGCCCGTGGGTTGTGCTCTTGCTATATCCTAGGGCCTTCTCATTGGCTTTGCAGTATCATTTCTGGACAGCAGAGGGCAACATGAGCTTGAGGATGCTGAACCTTCACCCCAGGGCAGATGGAAACAGTTTGATTCAGGCAGTTGGTACTTCGTGGTGATTCGAGTGGGAAAGGCTAAAACGTTTGCCCATTCTGTCCCTTGGGGGTCCGTCCTTCCTATTGTTTACCCAGACCTTTCCTACAATGTCCAGTGTGTGGAAGAGCCCTTATTCCTACCCAATCCTGGACATGATTTCCTGAGGAGTGTCTAGTGGGGTTCGGCGGGAGCCTCTGATTCTAACTCTGGAGCACACACAGAGCAGGTCACTGCCAGTGGAGACTCCCTTCCGGAACGGAGCCTGCACAGAGGCTGGGCTGTGCTCAGGCCAGCGCCGAAGCTGGCTAGGCCTGCTGGAAGTTGCTGACCCGCCGCGGGAAATCGTGTGTGCAAGTATGCGCCCCTTCCCTTTCTCCTGTGTGTCTGTGCTGTGTGTCCGTGTCCCTGCACTCCGCACACATGCTGATGAGGTGAAAGTCCACTGCGATGTGGACATGGTTTGGGGCTGTGTATGTGGGCCCTGGAGACTGTGTGCATATAAAACTGTGTATCTGTGTCTTCCCTGGATAGTTATGGTATATCTATGCTTTGTGCTTATTCATAGACTTTTGGATTTGGAGAAGATTCCCAAATTTATCTATTCAGCCTCATTTTATGTAGGTGGCAATCGATCCCTAGACAGATGAAGTGACTTGGCCAAAGATACATGGCAAATTAGTGGTGGGCAAATTAGAATCCTACTTGTCACTTCTTAACTCCATGATCCCCCCACTTTCTAATTGAGACCCCTAGGATGTTATCTAACCCGGCGGTAGTCTCTTCTAACTTGTGCCCGAAACGCTTATGAGCAGCCAGTAGTTTAGGGGAACATTTGGCTCTTCTCATTTCTACCCCACTCACTATTCAGCATGCTACCCACCTATTCCCACCTCAGCCCCTTGCCAGCCTTCCAGTCGCCTAAACGTCCTCCTTCTCTTACCATGAATGTTCACCAAGAAGACCTTCACACCGATCCTCCCATAGGTAGAGCTCAGCTAGAGGAGTCGGGAGGGTGTTGGGTAGGGAGACAAAAGGAAAGGATTGTTCTGAGTGGGCCTGAAAACTGATTCACAAAACGCACATCAGAGGGGAAGCCAAACAAATAAGCAGCCCTGAGGGCCCTGGCAGCCAAAGATAAAAATAGCAGCAGAGCACACCACTTCTCCCTGGAGTGCTGGCTGACTGCTCCTCTGGAAAGCGGGGTGGACATGGGGCTTTGCCAATGAGGCAGCCACTTAAAGTCCCCATGACCCCTTCTTATGGGGCCAGATCTTTCCTTTCAGTAGCTTAGAGTCCTGGACTCCACCTCTTTCCTGACTTCGTGGCTTCAGGCAGAAACTGCAGGGCAGGACCGAGGCCCAGAGAGGCTTCTGCTTTGCCCAGCTTCATGCCAGGTCCAGGCTAGGGAAGCAGGTTGAGCCCAGGGCTGGGGGTGGAGGCTTCTGTGCACCTGGCTGATGATGCCATCAGCCTATGTGCTCTCTGTACCCCTCGGTTTCTCTGGGCTGCTTCTCTCTGGGCCAGCCTCTGAGGTTTACTGACTCCTTGTCATCAGAAGTGGCCGCTGAAAAGCTATCAGATGGATACATTTATTCAAGGTAGCCTGTGAGCTGTGTGTTTGGTCTAAGGATATGGGGCACTGATATTACGTCTTCTTTCCTCTGTTGGCCAGAACCGGCTGAGGCTAGAGTGTCAGGGTGTGTGTGGGAAGGAACGGCGAACCACGAACCAGGGCCAAGCTGAACTCTACTCAGAGGACCCTGGGGTGGGTTCCTGGCAGCCTGAGAGGGAACTTGGGGTGGACTCTGTTACAGAGGGATGCTAGGACAGGGTGGACCAGCGGGGCCTGGCTTTGGTATCCCTCCCCAGGCAGGCATTGCCTTGTGCTGTCTGGCCCTGCTCTGCAGAGAGCATTCTGTCCTGGTAGCATCTGGGGAAAAGGGATCTTAGGAGCTGTTAGGTTCCTTGGTGAGCTATCTTGCTCAGCTGGTTGAAATGAGGGCTCCAAGGAAAGGGAGTGTAGGAGGGCAGGGGTGACGGTTAGGGTTGGGGGGGTGGGCTGGCACTCCCTCCACCCGAGGGCCTCACCTTGGCCAGGGCTTTGATGCCCATCAAGTCCACAAAGCTGACCCCACTCATGTCGAAGATGAGGGTGTGGAAGGTGACAAAGGGTGGGACGCTGGCCAGGATGTCACTGGGCTCAGCAGTGGCTGGGGGCTCACAACTGGCAGGTGTGGAGCTGTCGGGGCTGAAGGTGATGTAGGACACGCTGGCGCCATTAGCAGGCGTCTGGTTGTTGTTGGGGTCAGTTGGGGAGCCATTCTCAAAGTCCTGCTGAAGCTCCTGCAGGGAGACAGTCTGGAGGGCGGGAGTAGCAGGACAGAGTCAGGGACCATCACACTCAGTCAGACTTTGCTGTGGCTGAAGCTGGGGCAAGGAGTGTGCAGGTGGAGGTAACTGAACCTGTTGGTGGTGAATATAAGCCCCCCAGAGCCCATAGGACCGGCATCTCCCAAAGCCCCTTCCTTAGGTGGGGTCTGCACGTTTGGTCTCTCACACTTCCAAGAGAGGCACGGAAGCCTCAGCCCACTCTGCTCTGAGAGAAGGGCCCTTTGGAAACAATTGAGCTCCTTTTGGGCGTTTATCCACGTATGCCTTCTCCGCAGAACTCCCACACCTACATCCACCTTGCTGGATCTAGGTTGGCTGGGTACCAGGAAATTCACTGCTGCTTCCCGTATGGAGTTGCTCATAAGTCCATGGGCATATCCTATCTTAGCCAGAAAATGAGGACGTGCTGTGGGAGTTCAGTGGTTACCCTAAGAGCTGACAGCTCCTCATCTAAGGAGAAGATGTCCACCAGGCAACACCCACCAGGCAGTGGCCACAGAGACTTGATGTCTTTGACTTTAAGGGGACTGGGAGGTGGGGTACCAGGTAACAAAGTCAGAGAGGGCAGGGGAGAGGGCATGGGCTGTTTTTAGCCTCAGTTCACCTTGGTTTTCATAAATAGGGACTTCCTCTGTGGCCTGGGCACCGTTCTCCCCTTCTCTTGCCTCTTGAGGTATTTTTGCTTGGCCAGCAATACTTTCTGGGGGTCCACACCTGTCTGTAGAGAGAGCAGAGAGCAGTCTTAACCTCCACCCTCTTTGGAAGTGGCCTGCTCGCAGCTCCCAGCTCCTTTTCTTGCATCTTCCAGGCACACTCTGCCCAGCCCCTCTGGCCACCAGAGGACTGAGCCTTACCTTGGCAGTGACCTTTTGCCTGAAGATTTCTGAGTTGGCAAAGTAGAGAGGTGAGCAGTAAGTGATGATCTTTATCCCTTGGATTTCCTGGGCCTGTGACAGGAAGACTCAGCTCAGTTAGCAGCAATATCTTTATTGGCTTTTTTTTTTTTAAACCCTCTTATTCGGGGTGAGGGTAGGGCAAAAGAGGGAGGTCACAAGCTTGGATTACCCACCCTATTATAGGTCTTGGGATTCACATAAATGTCAGTGTCCATGACTTGGGCCAAAGTATAACCATTTCGACTGGATAAAGAAGGAAAAGAAAAACATAAGAAAATGCTATTAGCAGATGGGCCTGGAGGGACACTGGGGCTGGGGGCTGGGCAGAGGCAGGCCAGGAGAGAGGGTCCCTTCCTCAACCTGGGGTTTTTGTGTTTGTCTTTCTGCACTGGAGACATATGCCTGATGGCCTGTGTCTGGGCTATAATTAGAGGGTTGACAGGTAGCTTCTTGACATAGCTCCCAGGCTGGGGCTCAGGGGGGAGAAAGGGTGGGGAGTAAACAGGTGACATGCTTAAGTGGCCCTAAAGTCACCACTTCCTGGTTCTGAGTTCTCAAGAAGAGAAGACAGGGTTTCCCGGATATTCAGCATCCTTCCTGCCCTGACCTGGACCCCCTGGTCTGTTTCACTTAATTTTTTTAAAAAAAATAAATAAATAAATAAATAAATTTATGGCTGCATGGGGTCTTCGTTGCTGCCGGCAGGCTTTCTTTTTATTTGCAGACAGCGGGGGCTACTCTGCATTGCGGTGCGCAGGCCTCTCATTAAGGTGGCTTCTCTTGTTGCGGAACATGGGCTCTAGGTGTGCGGGCTTCAGTAGTTGTGGCTCGAGAGCTCTAGAGCTCAGCTGTGGGATCTTCCCGGACCAGGGCTTGAACCCATGTCCACTGCATTGGCAGGCACCTTCTTTTTTTTTTTTTTTTTTTTTTTAACATCTTTATTTGGGCAGGCAGGTTCTTAACCACTGTGCCAACATGGAAGCCCACTTAATGTTTTTATAGCAAGGACATAACTGTCCTCTGACTTGTTGTTCCCTTGGGGTGGGGTTCCATTTGGTCTGGGGTCTAGTGGCACCCTTGAAAGGACACTGAGTCTCACCCACTTGCTTGACTCTTACTTTCTCTGGTCCCCCAGCCCTCCAAGACTGTAATGGCTTCCCCTGGGTTTTCAGGATATGGGAAGTCAGGCAGCCCAGCCTGTGCCGAAAGTTCTGGCTGGGCCAGGCTCTCCTTGGGCCTGACAGCCCCTCCAGTGCCAGGCCCAGGAGGTGACAGTATGCAGTGGGCTGGGCCAGGCCCCACATGGGAGCCCTTGGTAGACTGGCCCAGGGGCCCCACTGCTGTGCCTTGGGGAGAGGGGCTGTTACTTACAATTGGGTCTGGAAGATCACAACCAGGATGGAGAAGGCGACACCCACGGCCACACCATACGGCAGGCTCAGGAAGAAGGCAGAGAGGAAGCTCACCACCCAGACGCACTGTGAAGAGAGAGATGTCAAAGCAGGCCTGGGGAGAAAACTGCCCCTTTGGGGAAGTCTTCCTGGATCAGCCAAGGTCATTCTCTGCTAGCACAACCTCAGACCCACCCTTCCCTTTCCATGGCATTTTTGCACCGTTTTATTTAACTGAGCTTCGGTTACACTTGCCCATTTCCCTTAGATTGAGTGTGGCTCCCTGATCTTGTCTGCTTGTTAATAGACAACCCCAGCATACACAGGGAGTCAGGATGGCTCAGTGAAAAGAGTATGAGTCTTGGGTCAGATATGCCTGGGTTCCAAATTGCATTCTCCTACTTACTAGCTGCGTGATCCTTAGTTGACTAATCCACAAAGGGGGAATAATAATACCAGCTTCATGAAAGGATTAAAGAGTTAAGGAAGATAAGGTCCTAGCCTAGTGATGGACGCCCAGTGAGTGCTCAGTAAACCTGAGTTCCATTCCTCCCTCTGATAGTAAGCTGTGTGCTGGACACATGCTCAGCTACATTTCCTGATCTGATAGCCTGGGGCCTGGTTGTGTGTGTTGGGGGGCAGGATTGGATGCAGTTTTGACAGTTGCCTCCTGTGGGTGTTTTAGAGTCCCCCATGTTCCTCTGAAGGAAATAAATCTGCCCACACTCTTGTAGAGAATTGTGAAAATCAGATGGGAACCCAAAGCACTATGTAAATATCAGGAACTATTGTCATAGTTGGGGGGATTGTTGGGATGTGATAAAAGCAGATCTCTCGGGGTGGGAGAACTGGGACATCATTTTTCTCCCCTATCCTCATCGCTCACTCCCTGGGGGACCCCAGATGGACCACTCACTTCTCTGGTTTTAAGGATTTCCTTCTCATACTGTGTAAGTGTACCTTCTCCCCTAGGAGACAGTCCAGTCCAGAGGTTTGGAGTCTACGATTTGGGGTTCCAGTCCTGACTCTACCACTTACTACTTCTGTGGCCTTTGATGTGTTACTAAACCTCTCTGAGGCTTGGTTTCATCACCTTGAAAGGAGGTTAGTAAATCCTTTCTCACAGCTTACGGTGGGGCTTAAGTGGGGATGAGGCAGTGTCGTCAATATATATGGTAACCTCATTTCAACTGCCCAGTGGAAGATGCGCTGGGGATGTGTCTAATCAAAGCAATAATTCATGTTTGCTGATTGTTTGATGGTTACATGGTGCTTTCCCATTATGATCTCATTTAATCCTCAGAGCCAGTGTGTGACGCAGCCATGACCATCACCCGCATTACAGATGAGGAAACAGAACTCCAGAGAAGTCTGGTAACCTGCTCAAGATCCTGGTCCACTGGCTTTATGTTCTAGGTTTTTTTGTTTTTTAAAATGATTTCCTTTAGCTTTCTTTGGAACTATAAATCATAAAAATAATAATAGCTAAATTTTATTGAACACAAGATACAATTCGACAATGTGCTCCTTACTTGTATTATCTCATTTCATAAGCATCCTGAGGTGGGGGGTAGAGAGTATAAGATACCCATTTCACAGATGAGAAAGCCAAGACTCAGAGAGGTTAAGGGACTCGCCATTGGTCTTAACGCCAGTGAACAGCTGAGTTAGGATTTGAACATAAGATGTCTCACTCCAAAACCTGAGTTGTTAGCACTCGGTTATGCTAATCAGTGAGCAGCCAACCAGAGGGATTACTGACAGAAGAAATGGCAGGGCTGTGGGGTTGGAGGGGGCGGCAAGGGCACAGTGGGTACCCAGAGGCCGCCCAGTACCTACACAGTCCAGCTTGCTCTTCCTCCACAAGTAGTAGGGGTCGGCGAGTTGCTTGAGGGAGTTCTTGAGGTTGACAGCAATCAGGGCTCCTAGCACAGACTGGGGAAGCAGAACATTGTTCCTTGTCACCTGGGGTGTCCCCTTTTTCCTGCCCTTCGTGCAAACACCTGACCCTGAAATCTGGCAGGACAGAGTTGCAGTTCTAGAACATCTCTGCTGGCAGAGACCCCAAATATTTGCATTCAATCGTAGGGTTGGAGTACAGGTGCTAGAGTCATAGGGCCCCTGGCTCCATCCTTGCCCGTCCTCTTTTCCCTCATCCTCACACGGCCCGTGCCTAGAGCCCTCCTAGCCAGGCGCCCACACTGACTTGTAAACACTGACTTGGGCATGGACTCTGAGGTCAGAAGGCTGGAGTTTGTGACCAGCCCTGCACTTGTGAGCCTTGTCACCACAAGCAGATCACGTAGACCCTCTCAGCCTCAGTTTCCCTCACCTGTACAATGGGGAAACTAAAACCTGCGTTACTACTTCACAGGTTGTGACTAGAACAAAGCGTGACAATGATGGCACTTTGTAATCTGTAAAGTGCCACACAGCTCTTAGGGCCTGGTCTTACTGGAGTCTCTCGCTGGCCTCTGCTCTCATGCTGTGGTCTTACCTTGGGGAGAGGGTAGAGATAGGACCCCAGGACCAACATCGTGATCATCACCACCAGGGAGACGCACAGGCTTGACATCTATTCAGAGAAAGAGTTTGGAAACAGGGCATAGGTGTGAAATTCTCGCTCTTGTTTTGTTTCCAATAGATGCCTTTGGTGGACTGGAGGCTAAGGAGGGGAGAGGAAGGTTGGAGAAGCAGGAGGCCTGGCTTCTCCGGGGCAATTGTTCTGCTACTCCCCCATCCGTCCCACACTCCCCTGGTCCAGCGCTCACCTGGGATTTTCCTCCAGCTCCATCCACAGCCAGAGTGACAGAGAGAGCACAGCAAATGACATGGATTTTAAAGAAGGAGCCGAAGAAGTTGCTGCAGCCCAGGGCGATCATCTCCTGCAGGCACAGGATTGGAAGCTGGGACTGGGGTGCAGGGTACAGACCAAACACAGTTGTCCTTGCAAGCTGGATCTTGAACTTGAGAGTGACCCTACTGCTATAAAGCCACATACTCCCAATCAAGTAGAAGTCAGCCTCTTGGTGTTAGAGTCCCTCCTCCCCACTAGCAGGCAGCCTTCCTCACCTAAGCCCAGAGCCCCAAAACATCTCTTGCCAGGCCTCTGTGGGCCCTGGCCCGTCCTGCTCAGCCCTGCTGGGGGTGGTCGGACCTACCTGGTTGGAATCCACGTCATAGCCGTGCTTGCTGGCCAGTGTCCGGCCCACAGCCAAGTTGATGACATAGCCCACGATGGCCAGGGAGAAGGCTGTGCCAATCATATCCT
Organism: Kogia breviceps; assembly: GCF_026419965.1. Classification (NCBI taxonomy): domain Eukaryota; kingdom Metazoa; phylum Chordata; class Mammalia; order Artiodactyla; family Physeteridae; genus Kogia; species Kogia breviceps. The sequence goes on along the minus strand of NC_081310.1, from coordinate 65,071,812 downwards.
TCCACTGTGAAACCACAGGCAACACGGGAGTGGGGAACCTGCCAAGGAGCCAGAAAGGAGGCAGGGCCCAAGGGTGTGAGGAGAGGGAGGGCACCACAATCTTCATCAACCCACAGGGACCGGCTGGGCCCCACTCTGTGCCAGGGCCTTTACATGAATTATCCCTTCCAGTTTGAATCCTCAGTACCACGCTGCAGGGCCGCTACCGTCACTCCCCTTGACAAAGCAAAAATCCGAGGCTTAGAGAACATAACTTGCCTGAGGTCACAGAGCTAGTAAGCGGCAGGGCCTTACTTGTTCACATCCAGATTCTGGACTCTTTACACGCACTCGTCTGCATATCCACAGCCCCCAGTGCTGTGGGCCTTTTCTCCATTGCCTGCTCCAACTCTGCAGCATAAGCACCTCCCCTCCCCTCCCAGGGCCCAGTGTGGTGCCTGGCACAGAGTAGAGGCTCAGTGAATTTTGTTAGTCCTAACGGCTTCCTTTCCACGTGGATAAAAGAGCCAATGTATTAGAGCAAGGCAAAGAACCAGAGAAGGGCTGATCAGAGCGGCTTTGCTTTAACAGCATATCCATCAAATGAGACTTGCGCGGGGAGTGTTTCATGACTCACCATCAGGAAACAGCCAGCATTGCGGGGCTCTTCTCCATGATAAGTAATAGTAATAATTCATAGCTGGTCAGTGTCACAGAGTTTATAATGTACTTTCATAGAGTTCATTTCATCTCTGACTCTGAACCTGGGGGCGGTGCAGTGGGGGTGGGGTCAGGCTTCCCAGCCACCTGGACTCACCCTCGTTGGATCTCTCCCACGATCTGCATGTGATACTTTTTGGGCATCTTGCAGCCCCCAGAGATAGCTGTTGCCACCACTACCTGCAAACCCCAAAGTGGAGAATTGGGATTGGTTCTCAGTTGGGGCCAGAGCAGGGGTCCCTCTCAAGCCTTCCCTTTTCTTTGGGGACCCCAGATCCCACTCCCCTGCCTCCCTGAGGTGGGGCAATCTAAGGATCAGGAAGAGTGGGAGCCATATACAGGGGGAAGGAGTGGATTCACCCCTGACTTCTGTCCTACTGGCTCACAGTGAGCGAGTGGGCGGGGGGCTGGGTGGGTAGAGGGGCTCCCTTGGCTCTGACTGGAGCTGGATTCCTTTTTTCACAGCCTCTCTTGCCTGGGCCCCAGCCCTCCACCCCTGGGCAAGGTCCTTACCACGATCATTTCTGTAGGGATGGGGAAGCGGATCTTGTGCATGAAGCGGGTGTTGAGCTCCTTCACCAGCACCAGGAACACGCTGCTGATGAGGGCAAAGAGCAGCGAGGCGATGTTGGTGTGGGGGAGGTTTTTGCAAATGTCAATGAAGGTCTGCGGGAGAGAGCAACATGCTCATGGCTTCCCACCCCTTCCTCCCATACCACTCCCACCCAGCATCTGAGCCGAAGGGATGTCGTCAGCTCTCACCAAAGCAGAATCCACGTCCTGCCCAGGGTCCCACTTCCACCACCCTCTCCCGAAGGGCATGTCTGGAGCTCACACTGGGATGGGAATGCAGATTCCCTTGCTCTTTCTCTAGAAAGAGTTCAAGCTAAAGGAGGAGGGATGGAGATTAGACATTAGGAAGGACTTCCCAGGCAGGGAGGGGTTGAGGCACTGGAACGGGGGACTGATGGAGAGTGTACCTCTGCTTTTCTGCAGGGTTTAACCACACAGAACCTCAGCAAGCCCTCAAGGTCACGTGTTTGATCCTCCCTCCCAAAGCAGGAACTTCTTGGAATCCTCTCTGAACTTCTTAAGACAGTGAACTTGGCTCATGTGTCTGCTCAAACTCCTCTCTATTCACAGGGGTGCGTTCCTAGACTCACAAAGACGATGGACCCTGGGCCTGTGTAGGAGGGGATGGTCAGTCCAAAGATGTACTTGAGCACGGAGATCAGGATCTGCAGACCAGCGGCTGTCATGAAGCCCCGGATGAAGGACTCAGAGAGGTAGATGGCCACGAAACCGAACTGCACGAAGCCCAGGCCCATCTGAGAGGAGAGGGGTGGTGGGGGGAGACCAAGATGGGTCAGCAGCTCCCATACCTGCCTGGCTCAAACCCAGGGCTGGAGTTCCGTGCAGCCCTGGGATAGCAGCAGCTCTAGGGAAATGGGTCCATCATGACCTTGTCTCGCCCTCTCCTGCCAGCAGACCTTTAGTCTCTCAGGGCACAGGCCTCTGACACTTCACCTTTTTGGCTCCAGTTTCCTCGTCTGTAAAATGAACCTGGTACTCACCAGTGTTTCCTCTCTCAGTAATTGACACCCTGCCCACCCAGCTGGCCAACCAAAAACTTGGGAGCCATCATCCCTCACCCCCCATCTCCATTCTATCACCAAGCCCTGTTCATTTGGTTCCTGGCAAAATGTTCCACAAGTCTACCCCCTCATCTCTTTGGCTGCCACCCTGGTCTAGGCCCTTATCACTCTTGCCTGGACCTCTGCATAGTCTCCCAACAGGTCCCCTGACTTGATTCTCATCTACCTCCCATCTGTCATCTTCTCCACAGTCTGAGTGGTCCAAACCGACTGCTAATCAGACCCAAAGCAACTGCTTAGTGGACGGACTTCAGACTTCGTTGTCTGGCCCCTGCCTACCTTTCTAGCCTCTTCTCTGGTCCATTCCGCAAAGGCCCCCTCCCTCTGGCCATACCAAACTCCTTGTCTTGCCATTCCCTGGTCAGTTCACACTCTCTTAGGCCTCAGTGCTTTAGGGGTGCTGTTTCCCCTGCCTGGACTGTCCCTTCCATGCCTTGTTCATTTGGTTACTGGCCAACTTCTACTCATCCTTTTAGACTGAACTCAAATGTCACCTCCTCTCTTTGAGGAGAGGCCTTCCCTGACTTTCTCTTTGGTGTTCCTGAAGCTATTTGTACATAGCTCCATTATGTTGCTGATCTCACTGTCTATACAGTTATCTTTTGATATGGCTACTTCCTCTACTGGGCTGTGAGCTCCTTGAGAACTGGGCCTCTTTCTTACTTATCTTTTATCCCCAGAGCCTAGCCCAGTTCCTGGCACAGTGAAACAACCAAAACACATTAACTGAATGAATCAATAAATGAAACCTCTAAGGTTGCTTCCTGCTCTTACATTCTGTGCTGCTGCGTTTGCCTTCATAAAACCTAGCAGAGTCCTTTGCATGTGGTGGAAATGCAATTTATGTAATGCGGGTGATGCTGTGGCTTGGAGCACAGAAGCTCCAAGGAGAGGGATAAGTGATGTTAGAGAAACTGTAAGACTGTGCTGGCAGAGAGCTGGGCACTGGAAAGGGTAGTGGAGAGAGGCCAGAAGTCTTTTAGACAGTCATTAGCTCAGGACAGTTTGATTAGGTGTAGATGCTGGTCTTGTGTACCTGCTGGAGACAGGTAAGGAGAGATGCTCTGAATTTTCAAGGTCATTTGTAGCCTCAAAGTGGGGAAGAGGGAGGACGTAGAGCCCTAAGTCAGCTTTAATGTCAAAACTGGGACTCTGAGGCAGGGGCAGGGTGGGCTGGTGCCTTCCTGAGGTGGGGCCCCGGCAGAGAGGGAGGCCACCCCCCTCACCTGGATGATGGCAGTCAGGCAGGCTAGCGTTGCCGACACGTGCAGCCTCTCGGCCTCCATGGCCACTGTGTCCACGTGACTCTCATTGGTGACATTGTTGAAGACCCGGAATTTCGACTCTGGGGCCAGCTGCAGACAGATGTTACCCACCAGGATGCTGATAACGGCAAATGTACCTGTGGTGCCCCACCCAGCCAGCAAAAGTCAGAGGTTTGGACCACACCCTTGGAGACCAGAAAGGGGCCCAGGAATGCTTCCCGACCCCCATGGGGATGGAGCCCCATGCCTCCAAGGCTCCTCTCCAGCATAACAGTAACCGTTCATATCTAACCATGATCTACAACTCTTCAATGTGCTTTCACCCCAACTGTTAATATTATTTTATTGGACACATGAAGAAATGGGCTTGGAAATATAAGCAGAGCCTGCACCAGAAAAAGGCCTTGTGATCAGGCCTTTTTTCTCCATCTCACTTAGCACAGGAGAACTCCGTATGTCCCTGAAGTGGTCTGCTGGGACCAATCTGGGAGTTAGGTGGTGATTTCCCACATCTATTCAGCACTTTATGGCATATCTTGTTCCACCAAGTCTTCCCCACATTCCAGGGAGGGAGACCCAACAAGTCATGCTAACTGAGCTCACTGGAGCTAAGTGGCTTCTCCAAGGTCACAGAAGACCTGGGACTGACACGCACAGCGATGGTCCCTCCAGGACCAAGCAGCACCAGCTAGAGGAGAATGCAGATGGGAAATCACCCCAACCCCCTTTGCCACCCACCACCCATCCTCGTGGTCCAGGTCACCTGCCTGCTGAGAGGGGAGAGGCCTTACCTGGCACCATCTGATGGATACCCCCCAGGAAGAAGTAGGTCAGGAGGGGGAAGAAGGAGGAGTAGAGGCCGTTGACTGCAGGAAGGTTGGCCAGCAGAGCAAATGCCATGCCTGCAGGAGACGGAGACAGTGAACGTCCAGGGGCATGGTTGGGTTACGGAGGTCACAGAGGATGGGGGGGGGAGAGAAATAGGCTTGGCTGGGGGGATCTCCTCACCTTGTGGGACTTGGATGGATCCACCACTGATGCCGCCAAGAAGGTCAGGGATGATGTAATTTTTGATCTTGTACTTGGGGAGCCAAGAGAGTACGGGGAGCAGCCTGAACACGGTGGCTTTGAACTTGGCCGAGGAACATCTGGAGGGGAAGAGGCAGGTTTCCAGTCAGCACTGCACAGCTGGGACACTCTGAGTTGGGAATAGATTATAATACCCTGTTCCTGGTCATTCATCCATTCGTTCACTCATTCATGCAAAACTCAGTGAGCACCCACGCTACGCGGCAGGACTTTCTCTTGAGAGCCATCACCATGCCCTGGGCACTAGCTGGAGGTCTTCTGTTTGCTGACCGCTCACCTGGGAAGTCTATAAGACTTGGCTTAAAGGCATGGATTTTGCGGTGGCTGAGCCTGCCGAGGTGTCAAGTCCAGCCTCCACCTCAGATGGCCTTTCTCTGGTCTGACTGAACACAGGCCCGGGCACCCTCTTCTGGGCTCCTGCAGCATTGTGTGTACCTTGTGTTGTAATTTCTTGCTTTTCATCTATCTCTCCCACTACACAGTAAACCCAACATGGAGAGAAGTCTGGCTCTCTTGTTCAGCTTTGTATACTTCGTGCATTACACTGGGGTGCTTAGTAAATATCTGTTGAAGAAATGAACGAATGAATAAGTGAAAGAATGGGCCTGAATTGAAACTCAGTCTGAGTGGGGGTGCTGCTGCCATATTTCTTGGAACTTCCCCCCAAAGGAAGGCTCCACTGTCCCTGCAGGGTGCACCTCTGCTGACCTACCATCCTTTGTGTGTGATGACTCGAGTGCTGGCGTTCTCTCCCCTGTTAATTCATCAGGAGAGGGAAGAATGGGGAAACTGTTGGTTAACGCAGGGTGGGGAGAGTTGATCCCTCCCCTGTTTGCTGAACACCTTGAGGTCCTTTCATTAGAAACTCAGGAGTGGTAAAAACAAGGGCCTTCAATCTCAAGGGTGACAGCTGGTGGATTGATGACTAGAAGGGGGTGGGGGGCATTTGCTTTTCTTCTCCCAGCTGAGGGAACTCAAATACTCAGGGCCCATCTGGTGACTCACTGGCCTTCTCTGATTAGGCCTCCTTTCCTGCCCAGCACCAATTCCTGCTCTTTGCTGTTGCTCAACAATAGTTTCCCTGACACTGGGTCCGCTGGATGTCACCCAAAACTGAAATCAACACAGACAATGCTTTGTACCCTGTAAAGTCTGGGTAGATTTTCTGTCCCAACTAACACTTCATGGAACAGCATCACCATCACCATCTGACTCCCCGGTCTCTGCGGTGGAGAGTGTCTCTCCCATCCCTGGGATGGTGGATGGGGAGTTGGACTGGTAGTAGATAGCTTAAAGTAGCTCTAAAGGCTTGTCCTAAGAGAGAATCAGGCCTGCAGGAACTCTCTCACGTTTGTTTGTGGCAGGGAAAACTGGACTCGTGAATGGAAAGCCGGCTGGGGAAGAAAAACAACCCACTCGAGGGCTTGTACATGCCCAGCTTTACTTGCAAGCCTGCCATATATTGAGCAAAGCAATCTGAAGCCTGAGAGAAGAACTGGGAACAGATGCCAGACACCCATACAGAGGTTCCAGAAGCCAGGTGGGAAGTGGACAGAGAGATTAGTTTTCTAGACATTCATTCATTCATTCATTCAACAAATATTTACTGGAGCACCTTCTGTGTGCCGGGCACTGTTCAAGGCTCTCCTGACGGCCACATGGGAATTGTTAGCTCCTTGTATCGCTTTATGGTATCCATCATCCTAATCTTTTAGGACAACAGCAGATACCCTCATCCCTCCAGTACAGTAACGACCCAAACTTAAACTCTTTGGGCACAAAGACTGGCAGAGCCAACCTGCCTGAGGGACACAGCTGTGGCTATGGTGCGTGGATGCTGGCACCCAAGGTCTTGACTGTAACTGGGCAGAGATGGAGCCTCCCAGGAAAGGTAGGGTTGGGCTGGGGCTTTTAGTGAAGACTCAACTGGGTGATTCCCCCAGTCTGAACCAGTTCCACCTGCATCTCTACTTCAGCCATTGCCAGTGACCTCAATTCAGGTAACTGAATCAGCCGTTTCCCCAGAGGAGTGAGGAAGAGCAAACCAGACCCCGGAGAAGCCTGAGGGAGGTCTGCCAGACGTCTGGGAAGGGGGAAGATAAAACTTGTAGCCTCAGGCTCCTGGAGTGTGGGTATAGATCACCTTGTGGGGCCCCCTCCTCATAGGCATGGTTTCACTACCCACCAGCACAGTTCCAGGGATCTGAGAGAGGAAAGAGCCCAGGGGCTGGTGAGATCACATCCTGGTAGGTACCCTTTAGGAGAGCCCAGGAATCTAGGGGCTGTCTTTGGGCATTGTCTGGACCGGGAGAAGGAAGGAGCATCCAGGAGGGAAAGAGGACAAAGTGCACAGGGGTGTGGGGGGGGGGAGGCTTCAGATTTTTCTTGATAAGGAAAGGACAGGAGAAGGGACAGGAGCAGTAAAGGCTCTGCAGCTCCCCACCCCCATATGGTAGCATGCCCTTCTCCAGCTCCCTTAAGATCCCAGGAGACACTTGAGTGGACTGAGAATATGACGAGACCTCATGCAGGGGGTTGGAGATGGTTTACAACGCTTCTGAGCCTGTGTATGGTCCTTGCTTCCACTCCCCATCCTCCTTGGGGGGTCTCAGTAGAGATGAGGTGTAGGATCTCAAATTCAGGGTTCAGAATCTCACCTCCCCGAGGCTTCCCCACGTCCCGTCTTAGGGACACTGGTGCCGGAGTCATGCCCTGGTACAGGGAGATTTTGGTGGGGAGTAGAAGAGAGAGGAGTCTGGGCTCTGGGCCACATTACCTGAAGGCGTTGCGAAGTTTTTCTCCCAGTGGGTACGTCCGATCCTTTTTCTCGAACTCATCATCGAAGAGGGTGAGGGAGTAGGTAGCTCTGTCTACCACGTAGCGGGGCCTGGGCTGGCTCATGCCTGGGGCATTTACAAGCTTTGGGAGAAGTAGAGTAGGAAGGACGAGGGGCGTCTCTTCCCAGCGCTGGCCTGGGCCTTCTCTCTCTAATCCTAGCTCAGCAGACTTTTATTCTGTCTTCCCCGCCCCCAGCCAGCAAGGTGCCTCCCTTCCCTCCTTCAAGTCTCTCCACCAGACTCACTTCTTTTGGTGGCCTTCCTCCCCAGACACGGATGATGCATACACTCACCCTGGCTGTTTTGCTTGGCGTCCAGCACGTGGCTGGCACTCCACACCTGTTACATCACCGTCACCCCCGCTGAACACCAGGCAAAAAGGAGGTGGGAGTGCAAGGGCAGGAGTCACAGCTGGGATTCAGCAGGTCGATCCTCTCCCCCCTCCCCCTTACCACCCTCCCCACATCGTCCCCTGGCGTCCCCACAAGCCCCTCTGCCTCCCTAGACCTCAGTTTCCCTGGCAGAAAGTCTCATACCGTTCAGCCGGTCAGCTTGGAAGAAAGAGAGAAAACAGCCTGCCTGGGGGCGGGGGATGGCTGAGGTGACCTCAAGAGGACCCTTCTTAAAGGAACCGCCTAGGACTTCACCAACAGATTTCCCCAGGGGGACAATGGTGTGTTTGGGGAAATCAAGATGGTCTGCGGCAGCTGGCTCTCCCACGGCTTCCTGTGTCTAACCTTTCCCCCACCCTTGTGTACTGGTGCCTCTCCTCCTAGCTTTTTGCGCAACCTTGCTGACGTTCCAGGAGCTGAGCAGGGCAGGACTAAGTGCCAGGGCCCCTGAGGCCCAGAGGAGCTCCCTGCAAGAATCTTTCCCTCCTCCATCCTCAAACTGCTGGTCCGCTCTCCTGTCCCCTGCCCCCCAGAGCTGGGAGAAGCCCACCTGAAGGACCTCAGAGGAAGAAGGAGGGTGAGGAAAGAGTTGGGACAGGCTTAGAGGGAGATTACGTCTGCGAGGTGGGGAGTGTGGCATGGCCGTGGCCAGTTTGGCAAAAGATTCTAGATGGAGTTAAGAGTGAGAAACCACACGGGGGGCTCAGGATGCTCCCCCACTGGCTTCCTAGGGGAGAACCTGGGTGAATGAGAGGTTATCAGAGGGGAGCAGACTGGTTGATGCCTTTTGTAGAAGAGAATACAGGGGAAGAGGTGGAAAATGAATTAACTAAGGGCCCAGAAATCTGGGTTCTAGTGCTGGCTTTACTGGTGAGGTGGAAGGGGCAGCATTGCCTTTCTGAACCTCAGGTTCCTCATCAGTAAAACTGGGGTACCATATCCACATCACAAGGTTTTTTGAGGATCAAATGAATAAATGGACAAGAAAGGCTTGTGTAAAATGTAAAGAGTGATGCAAACGTGAGTTGCTGTTGTGGATAAGACTGTGCCCGGGTGGATGAAGGTCAGGCTGGTGCATTCCACTCAGGGGGTCGCAGGACCCTGAGGCCCCACCAGGACCTGTAAGCTTGGGCTGGGTGTCTGGCAAAACCCCACGGACGCTACCCAGCTGGCAGGGAAGTGGGGGAATGATCCTGCCCACAGTGTCTGTGCCCAGGCCCTTGACACTTAATATGCACCCAACAGATGCTTGCTGAGTGAATCAATAAATGCTGTTTCAGAGAAGACATGGGCAGAAAAGAATAAAAGCAATGGCACATGAGACATGTCAATGGGAGAAGTGAGAGACTGAGAGGCATAAGGTAAACAGCACAAGCTTTGGAGCCAGAGTGACCTGGTTCAAAGATTCAGTTTCGGGCTTCCCTGGTGGCGCAGTGGTTGAGAGTCCGCCTGCCGATGCAGGGGACGCGGGTTCGTGCCCCGGTCCGGGAAGATCCCACATGCCGTGGAGCGGCTGGGCCCGTGAGCCATGGCCGCTGAGCCTGCGCGTCCGGAGACTTTGCTCCGCGACGGGAGAGGCCACGGCAGTGAGAGGCCCGCGTACCGAAAAAAAAAAAAAGATTCAGTTTCTTCATCTGTAAATGGGGATGATAACAGTCCCAGGTGTTTTCCATGAGGATCCGATGAGATCATATCTGTGAAGTGGCTGGTCTTCCAAGGGCACCCAGTAAATCGTAACAGCGATGATTACTATGAATAAGATAGGAGGGTGCTTCCTTCCTCTTGGGAGAGACTATTTAGAGGCTTCCAGCCCTTTGCCTCTAGTAAGGCAGGATGGCCTCGCTCCTCCTTTCCCCTCCCCACCCTCTCATTGGATCAGGAAGGGTCTGACTTTCCACGTGCTTTGCCTGGGGGGGCCCTATGGGAGCAATGAGTGGGGATCGTGACCCTCTGGAGGAATCCAGAGCTCCAGCCCGGCTTCAGAGGAAGACTCATCGTTTGGGGAGTCAATGCCTGGCCACCAAACAGACCACTTTTAAAGGAATAGCCAGAATTTTCAAGGGGGCTGAAGCAGAAGAGGGAAGAGGAGGCAATGGGAGATCTTGTTTCCTTGCTAGGCGGCGATACCCGAAGCCCCTTCCCAGGCTACTTTCAAAGGCTCCGAGTTCTAGTGGTGTGTTTGTGGGGAGAGGGGTTGTCAGTGTCTGATCCTACTAAGCCTCCTAACCCGGCTCCCCTGCCCCATTCCCCCATTTCCTCAGTGGCACCTTTCCCCACCCTGCACACTTCTCCCTGCCTTTTCCCTCCTGCCAACCTCCACATTCAGTAGTTCATCAAATGCCATTGATGTTTCCTTCCGGTGTCTCTCTCAGATCATATCTCACACCTGGACTACTGCATCAGCCTTCTGACCGATTTCCCAGCCCACACCCTCTGCTCAGAAAACCTCAGCTTCCTCATTTCCAGGAGGATCAAGCCCAGACTCCTTGTTTTGGCATGTTCGTCCTTACACCACCTGGCCTCATTTTGGTGGACTCAGTAGATTTGTAGGTTGGGTCTGCCCACTCCATCCAAGCTGTCAACTCAGCATCCTCTGAGCAAGCTTCCTCGGTTTTCCCTCAGGGGCTCTGTCCACTCTTTCCTCCTTACCTGAGATGCCCTGACTCATTCTTCCTTTTTAGCCCTGCCCCTCCTTAAGACCTGCTAGGTTCCTCCTCCTCCCCTCTCCTCCCTCTCTTCCCTCTCCCTGCCCACCTGTTCCTCTTCTGTGAAGACTTTCCTGACCACCCTGGCCTGGGATACCTTTCTCCTTGAATCTCCTTTATTGGGACCTGTCCAGCTTGTACACCACTGTTGGCTTCCAGGGAAGGGAGGCGGGAAAGGGGGTGACGGTGTTGGAAATTCTTCTGAGAGCACAGATGAATTTTGATGACACAGGACTGTTTCTGCCCTTGTGGGCAGGCTTTATCCAAATGGCGTGAGATGCTAGGGGAGTTCCCTCTTACGCAGGCTGACAGAGGAGAGAAGATCCCTTGCTTTACTGGAATGCAAAATCTGCCCCTTTTCCCATACGCTCCTCATCTTATTCCAGAAATAGGGTGTTGAAGGGGAGAAGGCTCTGGGAGCTTTCCTAATCCTGAGTGTGCACTATATACAATAATGAGAGCCCAGCAGCCCGTCAGCCTCAGAAAGCTTGGCCCAGAGGGAACCTGAGGACTAGGCAAGTCCAATTCTCTTATTTTGTGGATGCGGAAACTGAGTCTTAGAGGTGAGATGGGAATTGAAGCAAGTGCTCCTGTTGGAAGGGGCCCAGACCTTCCAGAGACAACCCTGGAATCCCTGAGTGGCATCAGACAACCCTGGTGATCTTCCATCCCAGCCAGCGATACAGGACTTTGGTGAGGGCTCTGCTGGGGGTTCTGACTCCTCTCCTGGCCTTCACTTTCCCAGGATAGGGACAGACAGAGTGGCAAATCTGCAACCTCGCAAGCTGCCCTAGCTCCTGGTGAGGAGGTGCCCTTGTCATACTTCCTAATTCCAAGAATAGGGGTTGAGGCAGGGTGGGGCTTAGGCAGCGAGGTTACTTCATCCCCAGCCAGTCCTTCAGGTCTAGGAGGAGAGGGGGATGGGAAGGAGAGGTGGAAAAGGGTGAGCTGGCAGGGAGTTGGGGGCACCGCCTCTCCTAGATGCTCCCCGCATTCTCAGAGAGAGTTCAGGGGCTCCCAGGGACCCCCAGAGAGGGCTCCTACGATGTTAGGTTAGGGGTGGGAAGGTGAAAGAGGGGGCAATAAAGGGAGAGAGGTATAGGGAACGTGAAGACTTGATCCCTAGTTAAACAAACACACAGCCTTGCCAAATGATGTCAGCATGGCTGAAAAAAGTCGAGTGCTCTATTGCCATAGGTGTGTATCACCGGGTCTGGCCTCCCATCAAACGGTGTCAGCCCCTCCACCGCTTCCCATCCCCCACCGGATCAGGGATAAATAGCAGGTGCCATGTGACAATATTGAGGAACAAAAGGGTGCCCCAGCCCCCTCCCCCACTGTGGAGGTAAGGAGGGCGGGTCCTGAGTTGCTGGAGAGACCTAGAGGGGGGCAGTGAGGCTTAGGGGAAGTAGAAGGTGAGAAGGGAAGAGGAGAGGTGGGTGTATGGACAATTCCCCAGGCTTGGCAGGGGAATGGGGTCACATCTGGGGCAAGGGGGATCTGGAAGTCTTGCAGAGCTAAGGAGCTGGGGGTGGGAACAGAGGGGAAATGGACTCTGTGGGGAGGGCACAGGCCAGAGCAGACTCCCCTCTTGGGCTTCATCAAAATCTTAATTCCCCCACAGTGAACTCATTCAATAGGAAGCCCACTGGAATCTCCTCCAAGTCATATTTCTGACTAGGTCTTTCACATTGCCCATGAGAATACAGTGGGCAGAGATGGGCTTGGGCACAGTGCCCAAGTTAATGCATAGAAATCTTGGAGTGGTGCCTGGCCACAGTACGTGAGCAACAAATTCAGACTGTTATTATTACTCCAATTATTCTGGAGGGGTCTCTTCCTTGTTCCTCTGCAACCTCAGGCAAGTCACTCTGACTTTCTTGGCTTTCCTTTTCCCATCTGCTTCTATATGCCACCCACCCTGCCTTCCCCATGCCCTTGTTCCTCCAAAATTTCCCAACACTGGTGGGAGGAACAGCAGAAAATTTCTGTAGAAGAGGCGGGACATCTGGGGAGCAGGGAGGCAAGGAACCCGTCTGTGGGGTTTCAGTAGGTCTGGAGGTGATCCTGTCATTGTGGCCCAGGTTGGCTTCCTCCTCAGCCTTGCCGGGTGAGTGTGTGTGTGTGTGTGTGTGTGTGTGTGTGTGTGTGTGTGTGTGTGTGTGTGTGTGATTAGGGGGTGTTCTTTGATGTGCACATGTGCCAGGCACGGGAGCAACCCCAGCTCGGCCAACGCAGCTCGGGCCTCTTATCACTTGTCCCTACCTGGGCGATCGCTGTGTTCTGGATAGAGGAAAGGTCACTTTCAGGTTTCCCCTTTGCTCTAGCTGCTGGTTCCTCCCCGCCTCATCCAGGGTGGGAACCAGACGGAAAGGGCCACCTCTGAGTGACAGCATGGGTGGCATGAGAGCTGGGGATAGGAGAGGAGAGCTGGGGTCTCAGCTGGTGACCAACATCCCTGGCAGGAAGGAGGGAAGGTATAGAGACCTGTGAGTTTCCAAGGCATTTTATCACTACTCCTTTTATTTCTACTGTCCCCGTGTTTCTTGGGAAAATTTCCCACCCCTTCTTCACCCCAGCCTAATTCAGTAATGTGACGGGGAGCATAAGATGTCCGGGAGTTGCCTTCCTGCTCTCTGGCTGTTCTAGGGACTGGTATCTCTCCCTGTAGGGGAGAGAGTCACTGCTACCTGCCCAAATCCCCACTCTTTATCTCTAAGCCAGCTCACCCCTTCCTCTCTGCTTTCCCTGCGGGGGGCTGGCTGCTGAGCGGAGGAATTAAGCTCCAGCAGAAAGGCACTTCCCAGCAGTGACACCTGACCAAGGTCATGGGTCCCTGAAATGGACATTTAAGGTTAGATTCCTAGAGGTCTGTAAGGAGACTAGGGTTAGTCTCACTTGGAAGTAGGCGAGTGTACAAGGACCCCAGTAATGGACCTGCTGCTCTGGTTCAAGGAATGAAGAGCTTGTTCAGTGCTGAGCTGTCCCCTCATTCCCTCAGGGAGCTCATTGGGATCAGATTTGGGTTGTTTGATTCAGTTCAGCACACGCTCACTAAGTGCCTGGTATGTGCCCATCCCTGGGAAGACTCTGGACATCAAGAGATAAAAAAAAAGAGTCTACCTCTACCCCCAGGCTTTATACAGTTGAGCATTCCGGACAGTCGACCAGGCTCTGGGAGGTGCCCGGGAAGCCCATCCTGATGGTGAAGGAGCCTTGTGCGCTGGTCTTGGTGCTGCCCAAGGAGGGTCCTGCCAGGTTCTGAATGCCAGGGCCCAGGGAGGGCTGGGGAGGGCCGTGGGGCTCTGGGAGAGGGGTGTCCATGTGAGTGAAGCCATCGGGGGGATAGCCCCCTCTTGGTCTGCTTCACTTGGGATGCTGTGCCACCCTGAGGGGCACGGCCTTAAAGCTGGTCTTCCTCCCCGTGCTCAGACCCAGTGGAGTCAAGTGTCATGGCGGCGGGGGGGCGGTGGGTTGTGCTAGAATGAGAGGAGATTTGCTTGGCTTAGTCTGGGGAGCCCTTGGGCTGATTTTGAGGAGTGGGGGCACCGCCTGAGGGTGATTTGGGGCCCCTCAGAGCTGCAGGATGAGAAGTTAGGAGGCTGGGAGTCAGTGGAGCTGGACCCAACCCTCCTGGGTTGAAGCATGCACCTGGGAGTCAGGTCACTGGGTCCTGCACCTGCCTGCCGGATGGAGCCAGTCCTTTGCTCACCCTCTCCTGATCCTTACTTTCCCCTCCTTCCACTTCCTCCAACCTCTCAGGACTCATGGAGACACTGGGGACACATGCAGCCCATGCAGGGGCCTCGAGCTGGTGGAGAAGCGAACGAGTGAAAGAGGACACGTCTCGGGAGCAGAGGGAGGGGTAGACAGCCACACAGAGCAGGCCGGTGAGCCAAGCATTAAGAGCTTTTGGCTTCCAAGACTTGAAAAGAAAGGGAGAGGTGCAGCCAGCAGCTTCAAAGGCTGGCGCCCCGAGGAAGTTCCCATATTTTTGTTGTTTCCTCTGCAAAGGAAAGAAGCCCTTGCAAAGGAGCTGGCTGTTTCTCCTCACCCCATTTGGGGGTCCGGCAGACCTCCTCCACCGGAGCTTCCATCCCACAAGCTCCCTTCGGCCCCCTGCCCTGCAGCTGAGGTCCTGACATGGGAGCGAGGACCCAATGGGCTTCTCCGAGGTGAAGGGCTGGGGGCTGCTCTCAGACCCAGGGGGCCCAGAGCCTCCTTCCCACTTGTGCCCAGGTTGGCAAACAGCCACCGCCATGATCGGCTGGTTCCTGTCATCCTTCCTCTCACTGCCCCCGGCACCCGCCCTCTTCCAGGGATGACCCCCAGCCCAGGGGGTGGGCTGGGTGGGGCTTACCAGTGGGTGAGCAGAGCCGGCTGGGCAGGGCTGCAGGTGTGTCTGGGGAGCGGGCAGCCGAAAGGTGTTCCAGAGGTGTGCGAAAGGGCTCTGCTCAAATAATCCAGGGAGGCGTTTATAAATAACTTTACCTCAGGGCCACAGGGTGAGCCCCGGCTTCTGATTGGCTCAGAGGGGAAGTGGTTTTGAACACTACACCATAGCTAAGCCTGAGGAGATAGGAAAAGGAGATAAGGGAAGAAAGGTCCCAAATGAACAGCCCTTTTTTTGTTTTACCTGAGGAGCAGGGCTGTTTGATGGGAGCTTGGCACTTCCTAAATCCACCCTGAAGACAATAGGTCACATTCAGCGGGGCCCTGGCCTCAAAGGCTCCCCCAAGGCGGCCAGCCGAGGCTCAGCAGGGGACAAGGCAGACCCCTCTCCCAGCTTGCATCCTGTTGCTTATGGGGCTGGGGTCAAGCCAAATAGCTTCTTGGACAATGGGACCCATTGAGGCCACCAGGGAGGTGGGGTCCTGGGGCTGCTTGCTTTGAACGTTGGAGAGAGGGGGGTGTTGAAGGGGGACAGTAGACCTCTGAACACCCCTGAGGAAGGCCACAAGCCATGTTCTGGGAGGCCTTGAGGGTCCTTGAGAGGTCTGGGTGGGGCTGTGGTGGAGACCTGGTTCCCAGCTCTGTCCTCAGCCTTAAGTCACTTGTAAGCTCTGTGCCTTGATCTATCCACCAGTGCAATGGGGAAAGTACTCCTTGCCCTCCTAACTTCCCAGGTTGGGTGCAAGGGGTGCATGGGGGCTTGGGATATGGTAAAGGCGCTCAAGAAACTGGGCTTACAACAATTATAAGTAAGGCGGCCTGAAGGCTAGCAAATCTCTAATTCATAGGCCTCTGTCACTTCCATGAGTGAATGTCCACCTCGGTTGTGGCTCTGCTTGGGCGGCTGCCTTCCTCCTGGGTTAGAGCTGCCCACCCACCCCATGCCCATTGAGCCCACTGTGAGAGAACCTCAGAAAGGGCAGACAGCTGGGCTGGGGGAGTTTCTTGACCTATTTCCTGAGAAGGGGAGTCCCCGGCTGGTGCCTGGAGCCCCTTCCTTCATGCATCTGGAGCTGCACTGCCTTCGCCTGAATTGTCCTCCCACCTCTCCAGAAGACAACAGAGGCTCTGAGGTGGGCTGCAATCAGTACAGGGGGCTTCAGTAAGACACCCTGGAAGTTAAGGAGAAAGTCCCTCTGAGAAATGAGCTAGCTTCAGCAGATAATAGGGACTCAATAAATATTTGTTGAATGAATAAAAGAATGAACTGTCTGCAAGCCCAACCCAAGGGAGAGTCTGTAGATGCATTGCTTGTGGGGACTAAGGAAACACCCAAGGTCACTCAGAGTGGTCAGGGTGTAGCTAGGGGCCTGAACATGACTGAAGAAAGCTGGAAGGCAAGCCACCCAAGCGTGCCACCTGCTGAAGGCAGGATATGTGCATGGACACTTCCTCCAGCAGCCCTTCCCCAGGCCCCTGCACTGGCTTAGCTGCCATGTTCCCATGACTCCCTCTGGTTCACCATGGTAACAGCACACTGATCACAATGGATGGAAGTTATGCATTCAATTGTCAGTCTTTCTCCAAAGACTGTGAACTCCATGAGGAGGGCAGGGAAGCACCTGTTTCATTCACTTCCGTATGCTTACCACATAGCCGAGTGCCTGGCACTTAGTAGAAGTTCAATATAGATTCGTGGAATGGGTAAATGACTGTGTGATGGAATCTTCAAACAAAGTATAGCCAGAGGGCCAGAATTTGCCCATGCATCTCCAGCACTGTCCAGTGGCATGGGTAGCGTGACCTATTCTAAACTATGAGTGGACAAGTTATCAGATTCTCCCTATATGGCCACCAAGATCAAACAACTAAGATCCCTTGTTTGGATACCATGCCTGCCAGGGAAACCTTTTGGTTGTACTTTGGTTCCTTCGATGCAGAGAACGCACTGCCCAATTGACTGGAGCATCTGGGGATGCCTGCAGGTACATTTCTCTCTCTTAAATGACTCATGAACATTCTGGTCTACTGATTGGTCTAATGTGAGTTTTGTTAATGTGAATCAGTCTCCCCTGAGTCTGGTTGACTTTTGATAATGCCACTGGGCTTTCACACAGGTTATCTGGTTTAATTCTCATAGTAACCATGTGGTGTAGGCATGTTACTCTCATTTTTCAGAGGAGGAAACAGGTTGACTAAAGTGAAATAACTCACCCAAGGTCACAAAGACCTGGATGGAAGAGGCAGGAATCTAATTTGGATATTATGGCTTCAAATCCTATGCTTAGTCCATATTATCACTTTAATCTTTGAACCTACAAAGCGAAGGATGGCATCCACCTTATAAAACTCCACCTTTTAGACACTTTCAGCCTCCCCATCAGGTATATCTCCCAAGGTAACTTGGATGAAGATTGCAGAGGCCTCCAGAATATGTTCTGGGGCTGGGAACTTGTTCACTCTTCTCCCCAATCCTTCTCCAACTGTCTCGGCAAAGTTCTGGGCAGGTAGACCTTGTATAATAGAGATAGAAAGCATAGATGAGCCGCGAGGGTTCTCTGAAGTCACCAAGGGAGATGGACAGGGGCCTTAGAGTCTGGGGACAGTCATGGAGGGAAGCCCAGGAAGGAGGAAGCTAGACCAGAGGCTGGAGAAGCAGAGGACAGGAGAGAGAGAGGCTGATGACTCAAAAGGGTATCTTGGATAAAATTAAACTATGGGACACAGTTAGGGCTGGTGGAGGGAAAACAAAGCTATGGAGAGATAGACAGACAGATGGCAGAAATGAAAACACAGAGAAGACGAGGCAGACTCAGAAACTGTAGAGGCAGACTCAGAAACTCAGAGCAAGGGGCAAAGAGCACATCAATATGCTAGCAGCTCACAGTCTTGGTTTTTGTTAAATCATTGCCTGTTTTTCATGGTGAAGGCATTTAAGCATCATACTTTTCTCTGGAGCGTATAGATTCTCCTTTGGTAACAACCTACTCCAGCCTCACCCCTAGAGTTGAAAACTGTATTCGTTCATCCATTCATTCATTCACTTAGAAACCACTATCCAGTGCCAGGATACTACCCTGGGGATACTGAGATCAATAAGGCCCAACCCCTGCCCTGAGAAGATCCCACTCTGCGGGGAAGACAGGGAGGTGAAGAGACCATTGTCACATGGGAACACAGAGTGCCATGGCCATGCAGAGGAGAGGCTGAGGAGATGGGGTAGGGTTGGGAAAAGCTTTCCCCAGGAGGGGACACAGAAGGGCCTATCATGTCCAGAGCCTGAGAGCTGAGTTCTAAACTCCACGTGGCCACTCCCAGGAGGAAGTGGGATAGGGACTGTCCTGGAAACACTATTTTTATAGGGGGAGTTCCAGCTTGTCCCCAAGACTCTGACTCCCAACTCCATCCCAGGTTCTCTCTTTAAAGCCCATCCCTGAGTTCCCGTCTGACCAGAGCTCCAGCCCAATTCTTCAACACATCTTAGAGCGCGTGCGTGTACAAACACACATACGCTTATACCAAACCAATTTTGGGGATTTACTGAGTTATGCAGATAAAGCCAAAGTATTCATAAAGTTCCCTCCTGACACATGTCACCTTTGAGCTGGTCCAGTTAAGGAACAGCTAGTTTTCAGATTAGCCAACTGAGGCTAGACCCCAAGAGGGAGATGAATCCTGCCACCTCTGGCCTTATCTGCACCTGCTGGCTTCTTGCACCTGTGCCCTGCATGGGGCCTGGGCCAAGGGTGTGGGCAGGACCATGTTTTGGGCAGAGCAGCCCAGTGGCTTAAGCAAACACCTCAAGGCTGGAGACAGAAAGATCTTCAGCACGTTGGCCTGCGGTGGCAGGTTCTGACCTGGCCGTGTGGCTGCCAGTTTCCTGAGTGCACGGGATCTGGCAGGGCTGCAGAGATGCCCAGGCAGAAGCCAGTTCTCGCCATGTGCCTGGCACTGTGCTAGGTACTGGTGACCAAGACCCATGAAAGCCAGTCCTCGAGAGGCCAAGACTCTGAAAAGAGTAGGCAGAGGAGGCTTCCCAGAATACACACGGTCACAGGGCTGGGGGACAGCACGTTGGAAGGAACCTAAGGGTGGGCCCTGAAGGGTGGAGGGTAAGGACAGGACCTGTCTGGAGAAAGTCAGACCAGAGCTGGCCAAGACCCCCCAGCATCTGAGGCCAGAGGAACGGGAGTGTCGCTGAACCATAGAACCGGGAGAAGAAGAATGGGTCTTAGGGTTCTGAGTCACCTCCCTCATTTTACAGATGAGAGACCTGAGGCCCCAGAGGTGGGAGGGACCTGTCCAAGGTCACCCAGAGAGGCAATGTCAGAGCCAAAGCAGGACTCGACCCAGGACCCCAGCCTAGCTCTCCAGCCTGGCCCTGAAGCCCGAACCAAGCTCTCTCTCCACAAAGGGGGTAGGAGATTAGCTGGTGACCCCTTCCCCTTCCTTCTCAGTATCGCTTGGTCACTCTCCAGAGACGCTGGATATCCAGAGTGCTGGCTGCAGAGGGACTGCCCTGCTCGCCGGGCACCAGCCACTTTGTTAAGGGAGGGGTTTGGGGGAAACAGATCTACAGTGTCGGGCCTGGGAGCTCAGGGGATGCGGCTCCCAGGGGCACTGGGCCCGCAGCCTCCACACGGAGACGATTCTGCTCAGAACCAGAAATTGGTGGACTGGGTGAAGGTGTTTAAGGTACTTCACGCTGCCCCGGGAATGCTGCAAACGAGGCTGGAGGTGAGGAGGGGGTGAGTTCCAGGAGATTCATGTTGACTGCAATTCTGGCTTCGGGCCCGTAAGCCAAGCAAACATTAACCTGGTGTAGGGGCTGCTTCCAAGGGTGGGGTATAGAGGAACTAAACCCCCAATTCTAGGAGAACTGAGATAGCTGGAGACTCATGGAATTGACAGTCTTGGTTCCAGGGCCTTGCCCTAGCTCCAGAGTCTAGCTCGGGCAGCAAGAGAATTTGGTCAGAAGATGGAGCTCTGTTGACCTTGGAAAGTTATTGATAAAAATGACACCACCCCATCTCCCCTTTCCTATCCCACATTCTCCAGAAGAGTAAAACTGGAAGGTATCTATCACTCACCAGCCAGTCCAGTCCTCCCAAATCTTCCTTCCCATCACCCCTGACCACACAGGCCTCTCTTCTCTAAGTGCTGACAGCTGTGCTCCCTGAATCCCAACCAGCCAAAGGTGAGGTGTTCTATGTCTTCTAGGTGTTGCCTCCCTAACAGCTCTTTTAAGTCAGTGACTGTGTCACATGTACTTGAGAAGCATCGGGACATGGGAAGAACAAAGCCTTTAGGCTGAGATCCTGACTCTGGGTTTGCTGGTCATGTGATCTCGGGCAAAGTATTAACCTCTCTGAGGCTCAGTTTGTTCATCTGTAAAAGGGGACACATGGCGAAAAGGAAGTGCTTTAGTAAGGCAAGTTCCTTTCCTTCAGGCATGACTGCCTGGCCGTTTGCCCATCTCCATCTTCTCTCCACTACCCACGGCTCTCAGCCCTTTGGCCACACCCCAGCCAGGTGACAACCTTTATCACCTTTGCACCATGAATGACCCTTGCTCCCTTGTCTCAAGAGCCAGGAATGTTGAGCTCCCACTCGCAGGCCTTGCCCTCTCTGTCTCCCAGGGATGCAGCCAAGTGGCAGAATAGGTTCGAGAAGGCTCTTCTCCCAGGTTACTGTAACAGAGCAAAACCATCTGGACATTATCTGCACCTGGGCCTTGGAGCTTCCACCTCTGCCCCTCCTGCCTCTGGGAGGTGCCAAGTGGAGAGTGTGTGAGTGGGAATGTGGGTGTGTGTGTCTGTGATGTGGGTGTGTGTACACGTCTGTGATGTGGGTGCTGAACAAGAACAGGGATGCTTTCCTGAAAGGGAGTGGAACTTGGGGCATGTATACACCCTTGCTTTTGCTCCCTCCTCATCCCACATGTTCCCCAATGACCCTCTGCCTGTAGTGCTTTGCCTCGCCTGCTGCAGCTGCAGGAGGGTGGGCTGGGGTGAGTCCCCTCACCCTCTGGGTCCTGGAGCCCTCCTGCCTGAGGAATAAACCAGACTCTCTAGGGCTGAACCGCATTAGGTGTGGGCAGCCCTTGCAAGAACAGAGTCTTACAGCTGAGACTCCCCTCAGTTCATGTTGGAGAGAAGGGATGGTGGAGGGGAAGGTGTCTACCCTGAGTTTTTCCCCAGGGGCTGTGTTTGGGGGACAAGTCCAGAAAATTATCTCCAAAGTAAGCCTCTTTTGCTGTGTTTCTTTCAACCCTCCAAGGTCAGGGCACCCAGCACCCTGATTCCTCCCTCTCCTTCCCCAGAACCACTCACAACAGGCTCAGGCAGAGGTAAGAGCATGGTCAGGGGTAGGTTTTCAGCCCTAAAGAAAGGGCTTGTCCATTCTGGGTGGGGGATTGGGATCAAGTCAGGGCTTCAGCCTTGGACGCATTCAGGGTTTCTCAGTCTGGTCAGTCCTGACAAGCCTGAACCCCATTCTCCCTCTGGGAGTCAGGGGGTTGTGAGACGTTCATGGAGTTCCCTGAGAACGTGGTCCCAGCGTGACAGTGCAGGAGGGGACCAGGGGCCAGCCCGCTGGGACCTCAGCTGGGGGCACTTCTCTGGGTCTCCCAGCTTAATAGGCAGAGGTGGGTATGATGGAGGCTGGCTGAGTGGCTCTGGGGTCCAAGGCTCAAGAAGTACACATTCTAGCCCTGGAGTGCAGGGAACAGGCCACAGCACGAACGGGTTCTGTGGAGTCCTCAGGGCAACTCCGTTGGCTGGGGCTAGTTCCTGTCAGCCCTCCAGGGCTGCGCTCGGGCCTGGGCTTCTCACAGAGCCGCATTGTTCTCCGGGAGCCTCTTGAGCATTTAGCTTGTTTTGTCCTGCTGGTACATTCGTTGGCTGTGATTCCCACTGAAGACATCTTCAGGGACAGGGAGGGCGCCAGGCTTGTGGGCAGGACCTGGACTGCTCCACCAGGAAGGGAGCTCAGAGCAGTGGGGCCTTGTCGGCCTTTGATGTAACCCTTGGGGCTCTTTGCCAAGAACAGCAGCAAGTCCGCCTGGATGTTCTGACGCCACCGCTGGCCCTGGCAAGGAGGCTGAGAGCAGACTCTGCCACCAGAGTGTCCTGGGATTGGCTCTGGCTCCCTAGGAATAAGCGGTGTGATTATGGGCAAGTTACTGAACCTCTCTGAGCTCTCAGTTTCCTCATCTTCAGAATGCGAGGAATAACAGCACCTACCTCGGAGTGATATCGGGAAGATTACACAAAGTAATGCATGAAGTGCACTTAGCACAGGGTCTGGCAATTTCAAGAGGGCCCACCCCCCACACCTTGTCCTTTCTCTTATACGCTGTCCCCATCCAGCTTGAAATGTTCTCCCTTCCCTTCTCAGTTCTCCAGGTGCTTCGGCTCAGACGACATCTCCGTGAGGCTGGCCCTGTTTGCTCTGACTGCACTCACAACGCCTGTAGTTCTCTCAGGTGAAGACCGCAACTAGACACTTGACCACTTGACCAGGTGCTCTTAGGGATTTGGCTCTAATGGTTTACACGAGGCTACCTTCCTGGAGCATAGGATTTGGGTGTTTTGCTTCTCTTGTGTCCTTCACAGACCCAAATCTACTAAGCCTATTAATATGAGTGCTTACCTATTGACTGAGAGCCCATCCTGGGTCCTGCCCCAGGGCACTTATAGAAGAACCATCATTTATTGTGGTTTCAGCCTTGCTCTGTGAAGGTCCAAGGGTTCCAAAGAGGTGCTTCATTTGCAGCCACACCCCACCAGCTGGTGAGCCCATAATATTGTGACTTACCCACATTTTGCCTACTTGAGCCCCCTCCCTCTCACTCAGGGCATGAATCCCCTCCTGGGCTGCAGTTTCCTGTGGGTAGGCGTGGGAGTCTCCGGGGGTCTCTGGGTGGCTTTTTCTGCTCCAAACTCAGCCCTGCTGTCTATTGCCCCCTCACCACAGAGAGATGGCTCCTCTGGGGAATTCTGTTCTGCTGCTTCCCGGAGCTCCTGCCTTCGAGGGTCCAATGTCTCAGTGCACACTGTGTCTGGCAGCCACTCCATGTGTCCCACAGGAGCATGGGTGGTAGCTTCTCTCCAGTCTGTGTCACATTGTGTTGGCCCAACCCTGGTGATGCCGTGGTGCAGACTGTTAGCCCTCTACCACCAGAGACAGCATTACTGTGAGGCACAGGGCAGCAAGCTGGACTCCACTTCCCAGCCTCCCTCAACATGTGACTGAGCCCTCACAGATGCAGCCTAGAATCAGGTGAATGCCTTCCAGATCTGGGCCTTAAGATGCTGGGCGTGTCTTCTCCACGCTCTTTCCTCCTCCAGCCATACTGGTGACCTAGCACCTACCGTGCATGATGATAAAGGCCTGGCAAGTGGGGAAGCAACAGATGGAAGGGATCTGAGCTCATGAATGACCTCATGAAGCTGAGGGCTCCAGTAGCCTGCTCACCTGGAGACTGCTGTAGGAGAGAAAAACTCCTATATTCTGCCATCCACCGTGCTGGGGTTCTCTCTCCATTGCATGGCAGTTTAGGCCCCGAGTGTGACGAGAACACAGCCCCTTCGGCCTCTGCTTGTAGCCCCGCACCCTGTCTGTGTAAGGGCTGGATTGATCCCCAGGGCTTGGCTCAGGAGAGAGGATGTAGAGGCCCATTTTCTGGGTTCTCCTTCTCTTCCCCAGAGACTTGACCACAGGAACTCTTCCTCTCCTGTAAATAGAAGACTGGAGGACCTCTGATTCACCAGCTCATCAGACACACCCAGTCTCTGGATCCCAGTTTGGGTCAGCTGGGACTCCCAGCCCTGTGCTTCACCAACAGCAGAATCTTTTTTTTCCCTTTACCTTTCTCTCTTTTTAAAAAAAATTTTTTTATTGAATTATAGTTGATTTACAATGTTGTGTTAATTTCTGCTATACAGCAAAGTGATTCAGTTATATATATATACATATATATATATTCTTTTCCTTTTTCTTTTCCATTATGGTTTATCATAGGATATTGAATACAGTTCCCTGTGCTGTACAGTAGGACCTTATTGTTTACCAATCCTATATATAATAGTTTGCATTTGCTAATCCCAAACTCCCAATCCTTCCTTCTCCACCCCACCTCTCCCTTTGGCAACCATATGTCGGTTCTCTATGTCTCCAACAGCAGCATCTTTATAATTGATATCCCCAGTTAAGGAGAGCCTCCTTGGATGAAGGCTCAGCCCTCCTGCTTGCCTCACCTCTGTCTCCTGCTTAGAACGAGAAGATAGGGGAAGGGTTGGGAGTCTTTAGGGTCAAGAAAGAACCCTGTGGGTTGGTAGCTTCTAGTCTTGTAGTCTCCCTGGGACTAGCAAGTAGGGGAGAAATGGAGTTGTGTTAATAACTGAGACTAAGAAGAAATGGTGCTCAGGACTTCCCTGGTGGTGCAGTGGTTAAGAACCCGCCTGCCAATGCAGGGGACACGGGTTTGATCCCTGGTCCAGGAAGACCCCACATGCCACGGAGCCACTAAGCCCATGTGCCACAACTACTGAGCCTGCGCTCTAGAGCCCGCAAGCCACAACTACTGAGCCCATGTGCCACAACTCCTGAAGCCCACATGCTTAGAGCCTGTGCTCCGCAACAAGAGAAACCACGGCAATGAGAAGCTCGCGAACTTCAATGAAGAGTAGCCCCCGCATGTGGCACGCAAAGGTAACACATGATGGAGTTCAAATTCAAATCCAAGCAGTCTGTCTTAGAAGTCAGTCCTCGGGCTTCCCTGGTGGCGCAGTGGTTGGGAGTCCGCCTGCCGATGCAGGGGACACGGGTTCGTGCCCCGGTCCAGGAGGATACCACATGCTGCGGAGCAGCTGGGCCCGTGAGCCATGGCCGCTGAGCCTGCGCGTCCGGAGCCTGTGCTCCGCAACGGGAGAGGCCACAGCAGTGAGAGGCCCGCGTACCGCAAAAAAAAAAAAAGTCAGTCCTCTAACTACTTCATAATATTAACTTGCTAATTATATTAGACTACAACATTCACAAGCAAGATAGGTATACACAAATGCCATATTTTGCTTGTTTTCCTTATACTGTAAAATTATTACCATATGAATAATTAGCACCACCCTTTCTAATTTTCCTTCTAGTTTCCTCTAATTTTCTTTCTAATTTGTTCAAAATGAAACAAATGACAAATCAACTTATTTACAAAACAGAAACAGACCCACAGACATAGAAAACAAACTTATGGTCAGCAAAGGGGGAAGGGGAGGGGGAGGGATAAATTAGGAGTATGGGATTAATAGATACACATTGTATAGCACAGGGAACTATGTTCAGTGTCTTGTAATAAACTACGATGGTAAAGAATCTGAAGCTGCACACCTGAAACACAATATTGTAAATCAGCTACAGTTAAATATAAAATAAAATAAAAAAGTAAAGTGAGGTGTAGACATCAGTATCCATCTAGGCCAATACGTCAGTCAGCATCATATCATGAACAAGAGGTCAATATTTGTTGTAGTTATCTTTTTCTTTCGTGATAAGTTTTACACACAATGAAACGCACAAATCTCTTGTGCCAGAGATGAGTTCTGACAAACGCATATACCTGTGCAACTCAAATCCATGTCAAGCTACAGAACATGGTGATGACTCCAGAAAGTCTCCTCATGCTCCTTCCTAATAAGTCCCCCCACCAAACCAAACCCAAACAACTCTTCTGATTTCTTTCTACCATAGATTAGTTTGGCCTTTCTGTAACTTTAGTCACATAAATGAAATCATACAATAGGTACTCTTGGGAAGGCTTCCTTCCCTTAGCATAATGGGCTGTGCATTCTCTGTGAAACAGTCTGTTTTATATAAAGTCAGATTTTTTTTTTCTAACCACCAGAAAACAAGTCCCCAAATCTAATCTTCATTACATGCAGGGACACCGTGTTTACAAAGGCATGATCAACATCTCAGCGCCCATTCTGTGTGTCCTTGAACGGCTAAAGGTGAATAGGGCTGCCCCCGCCAACTCCTCCGGAGACCTGAGCGTACGGTGGAGGGAGTGCAAGCTTTCTCAACCGCAGCCTCCTCCTGCGGCTGCGAAGGAGCTGCCCTTTCGGGCACATCCACCCCTTACATCTTTCCACCCCAGGCACTGAGGACTCTGCCTTCTTTTCGCCCTCCCCCTGCTCCCTAACCCACACCAGGAGGATCTGATAACCAGTCATTTACACTAGATAACTGATAGTCCGGTTACACTGTAACTGGACCGCCTTCCACCGAGGTGCTGCCTCTACCGGTATTGACTTGTTCCGACTTTTATCTCCGAATGGGGCCGACAGGCTCCCAGCCCTGTGCCTCTCCGACTTCCACCGAGGCTCCCTAAGGACAGGGAGTCCTGACCGCGTCCCCGCAGGAGCCGATGTGCTCAGTGGGCGCAGCGTCTTTAAATACATGTCATAGATTTTTAGTCATCCTTAGAAATAATCACGGGTACAGCACGGAAACTTTGATGAGATAACAGACAATGCTGTGATGGGAGAAAGATGCGCGGCGGGGCGCGGGGGCGGATTGGTCTGTCGGGTGCCGGTTCCGCGTCCTTCCCTGAGGGGAGGGGTGTCACTATCCAGAGCTGACACGCAAAAAATTGTCATACTCAATAAAGGTTTAAACATACCGAGAGACCTAAAGGCAGCTGCCAGAAGACTCAAAATAACAAAAGTTAGGAAAGGGGGGAGGGGGGACCTGAACAGGTTCAGGAGAAGTGTCAGTGAAGCGCTGTGTGTTTCCTCAAAAGCGCATGTGAATGAGGCATCCCACTACACCCTGAGTTGAGGTTTGTTTGTAATATGCGACCCCCCATCCCCGCCTAACACCCTGCAGAATCGCTGAGTAAACACAAGGCTCTGGGCTCTGCCAGGTTTTCCCCTTGGTTTGGGTTCTCTGACTCCCCGACCCCTACCCCCAGCGGGCCCTGTGGTTGAGACGTGGATAAAGGCATTTCAGGCACTGGCGGAAGATGCGAAGTGGGATCCGAGGGACCCAGAAAACCACTCTAAGTCCATTCTTCTGGCCCTGAAGGGAAATTCAAGTTGGCCCTTTTATCAGGTCGTGGGAGAGGGTGCTAAGTGGGCTGGTCCCCTCTCTGCAAACCCCACTCCCATCCCCATCCCCTCCGCATCATAGCCTCTGCTTCTGGGGGTGCTGAATGAGCTGTGGGAAATGTCTTTCTGAAATAAGTCCAGGTTCATCCTTGCCGGGCTCTCTCAGCGTCAGGAGGTCACCAGGAAGGGATGCAGAACTCCATCCTCCCTCCAGGCCTTCCCTCTCAGACCTGGGCTCCCTCCCCGCTTCTGCCCTAACCCAGTGGCTCTTTCCCCCAGCATCCACTCTCACTTTAACCACAGTTAGGTCTGTCCAACTTGGCTGTACTTTAGAACCACCTGGAGGGTTCAAAAAAATAAATGTACAGATTCTTAGGCCTTGTTCCTAGATATTCAGAAGCACTGTGTCTGGGGGGACATGGTCATGAGTATTTTGTCAACTATTCAAACACACAGCTAGGTAAGGGAAGCCCCGCCTTACCCCTAATCCGCCCTTCTTCCCTCAATAGCCTCCCAAATATGTGTTTTGTCTCCTGGCACAAATGATGTGATTTTGATAGGTAATGGATGATTTTTCACATCATCACTTTTAAAATCAAATATTCTCTGAAACATCCCTCTGTCTCCTGTGCTGCTTCCACCCTGATACTGAAACTTGTCATCTCTGTCATCAACGGTGTCATTGAATAAGACATGTCCCTGTCTTCTGGAGCTGATCCTCATCTACTGAGGCTCTGAAGGCAGACCTCCCCTCAGGGGAGAGAGAGCAGTTCCACCTAGTTCTAACCAAAAGGGAAGCGATCATACTGGGGACTGGCTCTGAACCAAGCTCCTCCTCTGAACAACTGACCTCTCTCATTCTTTTCTTGGGAGACTCTTCACAGTCCCCACTGGGAGGGGGGCATGGGTAAGGCACACCAACCTGTACCCCCCTGATCTGTCCCCAGGCATCCTCCCCCTTCTGAGCTCTTTAAGCAGGGGAACAAATAATACCTATTTGGTCTGAGATCTCTGCAGAGAAATTATGCACCACCAACAAACCTGCGTTAAGTTGTTGAGATCTAACCCGAGCCTAACCTTCCCAGGCATTTGTAGTAGGGAGGGAAGAAAAAGGAGAAGCTATAGGAAGAGGATGAGCAGTACCTAAGCCTAAAATAAAATTCCAAACACCAGTGAAGGAGAGGTTATTCTGGGTTGGAGACCTTGTTGCAGCCACTTCCTACAGACCCTGCTGAATGGATGAAGGAACTGTAAGTGTATGTGTGTGTTTGAATGATATACCTGAGTTACAGCTTGCAAGTTATTTCCTCCTTCTCTGACAAAGGACAAATAGAGCAAGAGCCTACTAATACTGAGGGTATTAAAAAAAAATGATGTCTATAGAAAACTCCTTTGAAAGGTCAGTAAGATCAAAAATATTTTTTTGTTGTGAATGACCTTGTTAAAAGAGCTTCAGGCATTTTGTCCTTCACTGGTCTAACCCAGTTCCAGGCTAGGGAGTGAGGTAGTGAAACAGAGACAGGGGCCAAGAGAAACACCCCGATTAGGAGCCTAGAATCCCTCATGCTACCAGTGGAACCACCTCTCCGCCTGAGCTCAGCACGGCTCCCAGCCTAAAGGAAAGTGGGAGCTTTAGCTGAGGGGCTTGCTTGCTCCCTGGAGCTCTAGCTGGAATACATCAGCTCCAGCTGCCCTGAGCCTTCTCAGGAAAGGACTCACCCAGTTACTGAGCACTCCGGGTACTGCCTGCGGGCTACAGTCAGACCCGCTGCTGCTCCAGGCCCTAGGGACTTTTTTTTTTTTTTTTTTTGGTGGTACGTGGGCCTCTCACTGTTGTGGCCTCTCCCATTGCGGAGTGCAGGCTCCGGACGCACAGGCCCAGCGGCCATGGCTCACGGGCCCAGCCGCTCCGCGGCATGTGGGATCTTCCCGGACCAGGGCACGAACCCGTGTCCCCTGCATCGGCAGGCGGATTCTCAACCACTGCGCCACCAGGGAAGCCCAGGCCCTAGGGACTTTTGACAGCTCCCTGTACTTTCTCCTCCAATTTTACACTCCCCAAACACCGTGCTTTTTCAGATATATCATACACAAAGCATTCTTTCTTTGTGTGTTATTTTTTTCTGCTTATGAAAGTAATTCCT
Organism: Kogia breviceps; assembly: GCF_026419965.1. NCBI lineage: Eukaryota > Metazoa > Chordata > Mammalia > Artiodactyla > Physeteridae > Kogia > Kogia breviceps. The sequence goes on along the minus strand of NC_081310.1, from coordinate 65,042,533 downwards.
GCTCACTGTAAAAATTTCTAACAAAATAGTAATGTGCAAATAAGAAAGCAAAAGCCTCCGTAATCTAATTTTCTGAGATAACCAGCCTTAGCAGTTGAGGATACACCCTTCCAGATCTTTCTCTAAGCATACACAAACAGCTTACACATGCCATGCTATTTGTTTCCCCACACCTTTGCTCATGCTGTCTGCACCCGCTTCCTGGAATGCCCTTTCTTTTCTCTTGCCAGGCTTACCTTTACACATACTTCTGAATTCAGCCTACTTTCTCCATCTGTCATCCCCCAGCCTGGACCAGGTTCCCCTGCCTGGGCTCCTAGAGCCCCTGCACAGCCTAATCAGAGCACCTACCACAGTGAATGGTCAAGTCCTTGTTTATGCATGGAGACTTTTAGCTCTGTCCCTGTCTCCTGAGGTGACCTTGGGCCGGACACTCCCTGTTTCCTCAACTGTAAAGTGGAGGTGGGAGGGGCTGTGGGACCTGCTGGCCCCTAAGACTCCTTCCAGCTCTAACGTTCTACGTGCTCTGAGAAAAGTGAAGTAAAGTAAAATGCCCTGGGTCCTCATAGCCGGTCCATTTGGCTGTGAGCACAAAGGTCTTTGCCAGCAGCCAGCACTACCAGGGAGGGTCTCTTTCTTTCTCCAAAGCCCCCAAATAGGAATGGTGAACACTGATTGGCAGGCCACCAACTGGAATGCCGCCAACCCTGAATTTCTGTGCTGGGTTACCCACCATGAGATCACCTGATACTACAAAATCCTCAGCTAGTTTCCAGGTCCCTAGAGAGGGATGGATTGGGGGATGGTTTGTGTGATGTGTCTTTTATGACATTTGACTTCTTTGGAATCCAATCATTTAAGCTGGGATCAAACAGGCAAGTCGTAGAGTTTGCACTTGCGGGGCATGCAGTCTAGGTGGGGAGAGGAGACTGACAGGTGACCCTGATTTGGGAAGCAATAGAAGAACTCCTTGCAGGCTGGAGTTTGCAGGCTTTGGGAGATGCTTAGGGTTTGGGTGTGTACAGAGAAGGTGTGAGGGTGGTGTAGAGGGTAGGGTATCTGAGGGAGAGTGATGAGGCTGCACCAGCTGAGGCTGAACAGGGGATGTCTAGTCGACAGAATGTGCATTTGACTGATCAAGCACTCATTTGATCCTCACGGGCACTCTGGAGGTGGGGATTATTAGTCCCACTTTACAGATGAAGAAACTGGGGCTCAGAAATGGCGGGAGGCTGCCCCAGCTCTTGCACCGCTAGTTAGCGGGCCAGGCGTCCCAACTCTAAATCCACCAGGCTGCCCAGAGGGCAGCTCCCCTGGGGTGCAGTGGTTTTGCACAGAGACTGACAGAATCAGGGGTGGATCGGGACTGTAGGACTGTGGTGGGGGTCCTGAGATTGATGGGGTGAAGGGGCGATGGTGGGGCGTTTGCTGCTCATCTGTGGGCTGGCGACCTGTGGGGGGTGTGACAGGAAGCTCAGGAGCCTTGAGCTGGGCTGTCAGTTTTAGGGGTCAGAATGACTCCAAAAGACAGAGAGGCAGAGACTGGAGGGATAACTGGACAACCTTACAGGTCACCAAGGGGCCACTCACTCCAGGTGGAGGTAGGCCATTGCCCCATCCTCCCCCATCACCCAGCAACCAGACTTCATCAGCTAGGCAGCCAGTCTCTGCCATCTCGTTGCCCTGGGATGGAGGAAAACCTCTGTCACTGCAGAAGCTGCACAGCATTTCTTCTCCTCTGGGGGCTTTCCTGCTCCTCCCTCCACTGGCTTCCTGATGCTCTGGGACCTGAGTTGGGGGATGGTGCGAGAGGGTTTCACTTTCCCAAGGTGGCCAGCTCCAAGATCCTGGCTTCTATTTGGCCCCCAACTCGCCATCTGCCTCTTGCCTGGCATGGGTAGCAAGACTAGGTCTCTGTCTCCTGGTAGGAGCTGTCCACCTCTCATTCGACACTTTGGTCTCCTGGGGAGATGGTCCATGAGCAGTACTCCTGGACCTTCAGCATCTGGGGGGCTTCCTAAAACGAAGCTGGTTGGGCGTCACCCTAGATCCTTGGAATCAGAATTTTTTAGGATGGGGCTTGGGAATCTGCATTCTAACAGGCTCCCTTGGGGAGTTCTTAGGGATGGTAAAGGGAGACAGCCGAGAGCCAGGGCTTGCGATCATCACACTGTACCCTGCCAGGGAGGGACTCATCTCCCAGGATGCTGGGAAGGAGTCTGGGTTGGTGGCAGTTAGATAAGACCGGTTGAATGAGCAGAGTTTCAGAAACCCAGGCAGGGAGGCAATCCCGTGGCTGGAGGCCCTTGAAGCAGAAAATTGCTCTCACCTCCGGGTCCACCCCCCGCCCCCCACCCCAGGCTTCTTCACACAAGAGCTCTCTCCCTGGCAGAGCCAGCCAGGAACACTCAGGTTTGGGTCCAAGGAGGAAATTTGAGGAAGGGCTTGGAGATGGGCCAAGAGGAGAGCCAAGGAAGTGATGAAAGATATTTTTAGGATTACTTATTCCAGAAAAGGCCGAGGGGGCACCTTATCACCATCCAAGAACTTGGAGAGGCTTATTTATTAGACTCTTGACCCAACAATCAGAGATTAAACGGCAGCTGAAAGGACTGAGGTGAGATGAGAGGAAGGGACCTGTGAGGTCCTGACAAGGGTCCAGGAAGAGGCTGTGGAAGCTTCTATCCCGGTGTTTTTTGAGGACAGTTCATTCAGTCATTCCTCAGGTATGTTTTGTTGTCTGCTGTATGCCTGGTACTTGCTTAGCATAGGGGGAAGCCACGAACAAGGACTTGTCCCCCTGAGCTGGAGGTCGGCTGGAGAGTCCCTTCTGTTTGGAAAGCCTTTCTCCTTGTGGAGCAGGCTTGCCCAGGGCAGACTCCTGGGTGGCGGTGCCCCATTCCCCGCCAACTACCCCCGTGCTCCTGCAGGGAAACATCTAGAGAGTTGACTGCTTGCCAGCCAGCTTTCAAGCATTGCCGCCACATTTCCACAGGGGCCTCCTTCCATATGACTAAAGACCTGTCTGCAGGCTGAGCAGCTCAGGCTGCCCTCACCTCTGACAGTCTTGTTGGGGAAATCTCCTGTCTCAGAACCAGTGCCCCTGGCCCGACTTGCCAGGCCTGTCAGGTACCCTCCCTGAGCCCCTGCGGCTGCCAGAGTCACCTGGGCACTACTCTCCACTCTCTACCGCTGGACATCTGGGCTCCCAGACACCCCTGGTGAGCGATGGGCTCCATAGTTCAGCTTCTCTGGGGAGCCTGGTGAGATCAGGGGATTGCTTCTGCTTTGCTGTCCGTCTCTCAATACATCAGCCATCCCACTGTTTATTTTTTGAGGGTTTCTATATCCCAGCACTGCTAAGGGGGTAAGAGGGACACAGGAGAAACCTCTGTTGCTGACTCATAGGGTGGCCAGGACTAACAGACATGAAGTAATGAGAGAATTTTATTCAAGTCCAAAACCACAAGGAAATGGGAGTAGAAACTGGGACACCTTAGGTCTTTGTCCAACTCCCTTTCCTGAATCACTGTTAACTTCTAGTAAGTTCCGGTTCCAGCGGAACCTCTCTAGGTTCTCCCTCTGTAAAATAGGAGGATGATCTCTGTGCTTCCTTGAAACAAAGTGAGGATGTGTACGGGGACAGACAGGAACAATGGCTTGTGTTTATGGAGAGCCTGTGAGGTGCTGGGAGCAGTGCTCAATGCTTTATATAGTTATCTCATCTAAGCTTCTTAATAACCCTGTGAGGTAGCACTGTTATTATTTCTGTTTTTTTTTTTTTTTTTTTTTTTTTTTTTTTGCGGTACACAGGCCTCTCACTGCTGTGGCCTCTCCCGTTGCAGAGCACAGGCTCCGGACGCGCAGGCTCAGCAGCCATGGCTCACGGGCCCAGCCGCTCCACGGCATGTGGGATCTTCCCTGACCGGGGCATGAACCCGCGTCCCCTGCCAATATTGGCAGGCAGACTCTCAACCACTGCGCCACCAGGGAAGCCCTATTATTTCTGTTTTACAGAGGAAGAAACTGAAGCAAAGAGAAATGAATAACTTGCCCATTAAGTGGCTGGATTCAGCCCCTGACCCGTCTGACCAGACTTCTCACTTACAGTAACTGGGAGAGTGAAAGGGCAGGTGGAAAAGCAGGGCCAGCTGGCTTTCAGACTCCAGGGTTGCCTCCCAAGGTTCCCAAGAGGTGCACATGCCACCTTCAGACCTGGAAGCAGGACCCCGTGTGACTCCAACCCAGCACCTGTTCCTGGGTGACAGCTGGGTGCCAACCTGAAAAACTGCTCTGTTTCCTCTCGTGAGGTGCTTCCCTCACCCCGAGCCAGGGTCCTTCACATCCCTTCAAGTAACGCTTGTGTATCAACTCATTTGCCATTTTCAGAGCATTCTCCCACTTCACCATCCCAGTGTTATTCTTCCCATTTGCCAGATGAGGGGACTGAGGCCCTGCTGAGATCAGAGACTTGCACAGTGTCTCCTGGTTGGTGGACTCAGTCCAGTGCCCTTCACTAAGTGGAGGAGTCTCCGTAGAAAGTACTGAGAGATTCTTGGTCCTTCCCTCCCCAGGCCCCTTTATGGGGTAAAACACCATTTTAGTCAGAATTCTGAGGACTCAAGGACCAGGCATAGCCCACACTTGATTGATTTCACCCAGTCATTCATTTATTCAGCCATATTTACTTGCCATGCTCTAAGAGCTGTGCCACATGAGGGCTCAATGATGAGCTGCCCTGGGGACCTCAGAGGCCCGGGTGATGGAGGGACAAAGGAAGCAGAGAGTGAGCAGGCAGTTATAATACCAGGTACAAGTACTGAGGAAGGACACCTAAATTTGGGAAGCAGGGATGGCTTCCTGGAGGAGGTGATGAGGCAAAATCTAAGGTGAGACCAGATGGATGAATAAAACTAGCCCCTGAAAATTAGGCTGGGGAGAGGGAGGGAGGAATGTTCCAGGCAGACGTAAAGCATCTGGGAGGGTCCAATGGCAAAGGAGCGCCTAGTGCACCTGCTATGTCCTCAGCTCCACCCGAGTTTCTCTCACCCCAGATCTTTCCATCTCCCAACTGCCTGTGACCTGTTTCACCCCCAGAGAATGCCCAGGTCCCCACTTCCCCTCTGATATGCGCAAGCCTGAGAGCGAGCATCATTGCCTCTGCCTGACCACTGCCTTGCGCAGGGATGTCTGGTGTGAATGTGGATTATTTCCCTTTGGGGGTAACTGGACAAGAAGCAGCAGGTGAGGCAGCAGGTATAGTATCGAGGAACATCCTGGCCCTGGCTCTGTCCTGGAGACCCGTGGAAAGCCTTTGTCCCCATGGCCTGTAATGGGTTTCAGGAGAGAGCTTCAATATTTGCAGCAAACAGTGGCACAAAGGATATGGAGGGCTATTGTGGACTCTCCAAAGAGGAGCTAATCCTCAGGCAAGCCTCCTGGGCCAGAAGGGGTTCAAGTGCTGGGCGGGCTGCTGGGGGGTGTTGTCATTTACGAGCAATTGTAGGAGATAATAGCAGAGAGAGAGACACAATCTCTATACAGGTGGAGGGAGGTGGTGAGAGGCACTCCCCACAGGGGAAGAAGGGGACAGCACCTGTCCTGAAAGCTCAGGGCACAGGTGATACTTCCCCACCCCCACCCAATTGAGCTCTGTGCTTCCTCCAGGCCGCCTGGGCTGCCTTGTCAGCTGTCCTTTGCCCAGGGGTCAGATGACTCTGGGGTGGGGGGTGTCAGCCAGGGCTCTCAGGCCTCTCTTTCTTCCCTTTCCTTCTCTCTAGCTCTCTCTCTGGGCCTCTTTTCGGTCCACTGCACATAGACAAGTCATTGCTTGGCTCCAGGGGCCAAGGAAAGAAAACCAACTGTATTTGCATTTCATTAGCATAAAGAAGTTCTATTTGCATAAGTCTATTTTAAGCTCCTCCCTCCTTCAAACTTGCCCCATCATCTCTGAATATGGTACATAATTGTGCTGTCCAGCCACTAGGACAAGGGATGTCTTGGGGGTTGGGGGTTGGTAAAGGCTTTTTTCCTAGGTCCCTTCCAGGGATGCCTTGTGGCCTGAGTGGAGGGAAATAGAACCAAAGTAAGGCTTTGTGATGACCTAGAGCAGTGGGATAGGGAAGGTGGGAGGGAGGCTCAAGGTGGCGGGTGGGGGGGGGGATATGGGGACATATATGTATACACATAGCTGATTCACTTTGTTGTACAGCAGAAACTAACACAACATTGTAAAGCAATTATAATCCAATGAAGATGTATTAAAAAAAAAAAAAAGAAAGAAAGAAATCTGCAGTCTGGGAGTGGGAGAGGTTGGAAAACTCAAACCTGCAAGCTTTGCATCAGCACCGGGGGTTCTGCCCGGATCCCCTCACCCCAGACACCTCCAGGGGTACAAAGAGCTGAGATTGGAAATAGAGGAGGAAATGTGCCAGTACACTGATTTACATTACAATTCGCATAATCTTGTGTAATTTGCATGGGTGAGATTACTCAGTTGTCCAGAAATGTTCAAATTAGATCTTTCTGCTTCTTAAAATTCTTCTTTCTTGGAGTTTTCTTTCCTTTGCTTCTTGTCAGCTTCCTAAGATGTGGATCAGCTTCCTCTCCAGGAGGGAGAAGAGGACTGGGTAGGAGCATAGTAAAAGGGATGGGGTGGAGAAGACAGGCAGTGTAGATGTCTGAACTGGAGAAAAGGGGTGGTGTAGACATCTGAGGCCTCTGCCAGGCCCCAGCAGTGCCATCTCCCCTTTCTGTTGTTCCTACTCTGTGGGGTCTTCTTTCTACTCACAAATTCATGGGAGTAGAGCAGCGAAGAGGCTGGGTTTGTCTGCCCATTTCCCAGAGGGCAGCCAAGGCTACGCAATAAGAACCCAGAAGGCCTGACTACCAGGCCACATTCTGGCCAAGACTGAACTGCATCTAGAAATCAACAGCTTTGCTCCTGGGGAGAAAGGGCTGGTCTTAAGAAGCATCCTCCAAACTGCTCCAGACAGCAGCAGATGGGTCCCCTCAGCCCTGGGGTTCTAGGCCACCTCTCTCCTCGGGGTAGGAAGAGAAAGGGGAAGAAACCTGCTCCCTCTCACAGTGGAGCCCTGGAAATCTAGTTTTTTCCATTTACAGCCCATTATTAGTATATTGGATTGGCCAAAAAGTTCGTTTGGGTTTTTCCATACAATCTTACGAAAAACCTGAACAAACTTTTTGGCTAACCCAGTATATAAGATAAAGGAGGCTTAATTCTGCTGAAGCTCAGGCGAAGGGAAACACCTGCAAAAATCATTTGCTGAACCACTGTCCCTACTCCCCTCCCTGCCTACGTCTGCCTTCCCTGACCTCTTCTTCCCTCTGTCTCTCTCTCTTTTTTTTTGCAGAGTGCAGGCTCAGCGGCCATGGCTCACGGGCCCAGCCGCTCCGGGGCATGTGGGATCTTCCCGGACCGGGGCACGAACCCGCGTCTCCTGAATCGGCAGGCGAATTCTCAACCACTGCGCCACCAGAGAAGCCCCCTCTGTCTCTTGTCTTCTAAACATGTTTTTAAAAAAACATTGTTATAATTACTATTAGCAAACTCCAGTGCTATTTAAACTAATAACAATAAGAATACTATCTCTTCTAAAACATAATCACATTCAGATCACATTACTCTTCTGCCTGGGAGCCTCTGATAGCCCCCATGCTTCTTTCCACAGTCTATGAAGCCCTTCACGGTGCAGATCCAGCGTTCCTTTCTTACTTCACCTCTTACCACTGTCCCCTTTCTCATGACTCTTCAGGCCCCTGGCTGCCCTACAGCTTGGAGAACATTCCTAGCTCATTCACACCTCAGCTTCTTTTCTTTGTTGGCTCTTCCTCCAAGGTCTTCTGAAAGCCAGATTCTTTTCATTGCTCAGGGCTCAGCTCTGCAGTCCTCTCCTCAGACAGGCCCTCCTTTGCCTCCCCACCTGGATAGGACTCCCAGAGTATCAAAGTTGTGCCCCTCTTATTTATTTGTTAACTTACCGGTTCTGTCTTCCATATGGGCAGAGACCTTACCCGCCTCATCCATCTCCATGTCTCCAGCACATGGTAAAGCACCTAGAACATTGCAGGTGCTCATTAAATATTTGCTGTGTGATGGATAATAACACCCAGTGACAGATTGGAGTTGGTGACAGATCATAGGTTTGGAGTCAGAGAGATGCAAGTTCGCATCCTGGTTTTGTCACTCACTGGTGAATGGCCGTGGGCAAGATACTCACCTCCCTGAGCCTCTGAGCCTCTTTCTGGGAACAGAGATAATAACATATATTGAAGGTGAAGTGTGTGGCACTAGTAGGGGCTCATTAAATAGAGATTGTTGATATGGATAATTACACCTTTGTTTCATACTTTGCACATGAGTCTGTTCCTGCCCTCAAAAATTCAGTTTATTGAGAGACACAGTGACCTTCATGGCAAACTATGAAACAATGGTGAACATACTAAAACAGAGATATGAACCAAGTACCACAGGAACAGAGGCAATAACAAATTCTAATCCTTGCATTGGAATAGCATTTTACTGTTTATGTACCATGTACACTTCTGTCATTTATTTGATTGGCTCCTAGACTGTTGGAGTAGGCAAGGCCTCAGCAACTCCATTTTACAATGAGATCAGAGGCTCAAAGAGATGACATCATTGGCCCATGGTCACACTATATCTCCTTGCCCTGCTATTTGTATTCCCCCAAAATTCATATGCTGAATCCTAACCCCCAAGTTGATAGTATTAGGAGGTGGGGCCTCTGGGAGGTGATTAGGTTATGAGGGTGGAGCCTTCATGAATGGGATTAGTGCCCTTATAGAAGAGACCCCAGAGAGCAAGCTTGTCCCTTCCACCCTGTGAGGACACGGTAGGACGGTAGCCATCCCCCCCCACAAGAGGGTCCTTAGCAGAACCTGACCATACTGGCCCCCTGGTCTTGGACTTTCAGCCTCTAGAACTATGAGAAATAAATTTCTGTTGTTTATTAGCCACCTAGTCTGGTATTCTGTTACAATAGCCTGAACAGCCTCAGACACCCACTCTATCCTTCTTCCACTACACTCCTCTGGACACCTTACATGAATTCTGTGTATGTTCCATCTCCCAGGCTAGAATGCAAGCTCCATAACAATCTGTTTTGTTCACTGCTCCATCCCTATTTCCTAGAACAGTGCCTGACACATAGTAGTCACTCAGTAAATATGTGTGGAATGAATGAATGGAAGATAGAAGAAAGAATTAGTGAAAGGCAGGTGTAGGCTTCAAACCTCTCAAGCAGGAGGCAGAATAGCTGGCTAAGAGCTCAGCTTCTGGAGCCTGACAGCCTGAGTTTAGATCTCAGCTTTGCCACGTACTAGTGTGCAACTTGGACAAGGGATTTAACCTCTCTGTGCCTCAGTTTCCCCATCTGTCTAATGGGGATGATAATATAACACCTAGTTCATAGGATTGTTGTGAGGACTAAATGAGTTAACATTCATAAAGTGCTCAGAACAGTGCCTGGTACATAATAAACCTCAATATATATTTGGTAGCTTAAAAACAACCAACCAACCAAGGTATTTTGACTCCAAATCCAGCATTCTCTCTCTACACCATGTTATGTAAAGCTGTATAGTTTCAAAATGACTAACATATTCATGATTTTATTTTATCTTTCTATCATTTTTCTATCTTTCCCTGTGAAACAAGCAAGAAATAATGATATAATAATTTTTTTGGCTGTGCTGCATGGCATGCAGGATCCTAGTTCCCCGAGCAGGGAAACTGTGCCCCATGCAGTGGAAGCACAGGGTCTTAACCACTGGACCACCAGGGAAGTCCTCAATAAATAATTATTGTCCCCATTTTACAGAGGAGAAAACTGAGGCTAGGCACAATGGCTCAAGACCACACAAAAGCTTGGTTAAAATAACCTGACTTCGAGGGCTTCCTTGGTGGCGCAGTTGTTAAGAGTCCACCTGCCGATGCAGGGGACGCGGGTTTGTGCCCTGGTCCGGGAAGATCCCACATGCCGCAGAGCGGCTAAGCCCGTGAGCCATGGCCGCTGAGCCTGCGCGCCGGAGCCTGTGGAAAAAAAAAAAAAAATCAGAGACTGGCAGAGATTCTCAGAAGCCCTAAAAACATCAGTCTCTCCCATTTTCAGGATTTGGAAATCCACTTAGTTTTCTCCAATCATGGGCTATCATTGTATACAAAACAAATGTTGCTGAGACTTTATGGGCAAGAAAATCTCCCACAGATTCAAGAGTGATGGATCCAAGGCTGCAAATGTCTGGGGAGCTCCCTGTTGACCAAAGCCCTCTCCTCCCCAAAAGCAGCTGTTATGGACCCAGAACTGTGCCAGGTGTGTGCCAATAGGGAGAATGCATTGAGTTCTTCCCACAAGGTCCTCCCTTTGGTCCAGTTTGGAGGGTGGAGACAGAATCTTCCTGGGGCTAAGCTTGTCAGCTGCCTGCTTTCAGATGCCCTGGGTAGGCGTGAGAATTGGATTTTGTTTTAAGTGACCGCAATGCTAACCAGGCAACTTGAGTCCCAGAAGTCACTGAGGGGAGAAGATGTGGAGGTACAAATAGGATGAATGAGATTTTTGTTTGTTCCCTCACTTGTTTATTCATTCCATCCTCATAATGAGGATGGAATGAATGAGGATGGAATGAATCACCACCTACAGTGGTGATCCCAGAATCCTATGTCTTTATTCACTTTATTATTTAAATAAGAGATTTAAACGAACACCCTTGCAATTCTTCGTGATCCATTAATAACCACCATTTATTAAGCATCTACTACGAGCAGGCATAGCACATGCATAACCCTTCAAGGTAAGCATTATTATCCCCACAAACAGATGAGACCGTGGAAGCTCTGAGAGGTCAGGTGACAGGCCCAAGGTCACACAGCTAAGAAAAGAAGGTCGGGATTCAAACCCAGGTGGGCCTGATGCCAAAGCTCAGGCTGTGGTTGAAATTTTAAAATTTGAATACTTGAGTCATTAAAAAGAATGCCTGTAACATACATCTAAGATGCAAGGTGTAATAATAAAATGACTGCCTGTGGCTCCACAACTCAATGGAGAAATAGAACACTCCCAGCATCGTCCAGGTGCCTTGTGTGTCTGGCCCCTATTGCATCCCTCTGTTTCCCCCAACTCTGACCCCCAATCAGGGTAACCACTGTCTAAATTTGGGGTCCATTAGTCCATTGTCTGCATGCCTTTTGTTGCTTTATGTTGTTTTACCACATGTATTTGTGATAAATAAGTATGAAGATAAACTGTTTAGTTTTGAACTTTACATAAATGGTTTACAGTATGTCTTCTATGGCTTGCTATCTTCTATAAGCTTCTAAGATTCACCCAGTTGAAATATGTAGCTTTATTTTTTTCCACTGCTGTGAAATTCCATTGTTTGAATATACCACATTTTATTTATCCAATTTCCTGTAGGATATTTAGGTCATTTCTAGTTTCTTTCTTTCTTTAAAAATTTTTTTGCTATTACAAACAATACTACAAAGAAAATTCTTTTTTAAAAATTCAAGTATAGTTGGGACTTCACTGGTGGTCCAGTGGTTAAGAATCTGCCTTCCAATGCAGCGGACGTGGGTTCGATCCCTGGTTGGAGAACTAAGATCCCCCATGCCGTGGGGCAGCTAAGCCTGTGCACCGCAACTACTGAGCCCAGGTTCTCTGGAGCCTGCGTGCCACAACTGGAGAGCCTGCACGCTGCAACTACTGAGCCTGTGTGCCACAACTAGAGAGAAGCCTGTGCACCACAAGTAGAGAGAAGCCTGCACTCCACAACGAAAGATCCCACGTGCTGCAACTAAGACCCGATGCAGCCAAAACCAAAATGAATAAATAAATATTAAAAAAAATAAATTGACGTATAGTTGATTTACAATATTGTGTTAGTTTCAGCAAAGTGATTTGGTTATATATGTGTATCTATCTATCTCTCTCTCTCTCTCTATATATATATATATATATATATATATATATAAATATATATATATATTCTTTTTTCTGATTCTTTCCATTATAGGTTATTACAAGATATTGAATGTAGTTCCCTGTGCTATACAGTAAACCCTTGTTGTTTATCTATTTTATATATAGTGATAAGTATCTGTTAATCCCATATTCTTAATTTATCCCTCCCCCTCCCCTTCCCTCTTTGGTAACCATAAGTTTATTTTCTATGTCCATAAGTCTGTTCCTGTTTTGTAATTAAGTTCTCTTGTACTATTTTTTAGATTCCACATACAAGTGGTATCATACAGTATTTGTCTTTCTCTGTCTGACTTACTTCACTTAGTATGATAATCTCTAGTCCATCCATGTTGCTGCAAATGGCATTATTTCACTCTTGTTTTTAATGGCTGAGTAATATTCCATTGTATATATATACCACATCTTCTTTATCCATTCATCTGTTGATGGACACTTAGGTTGCTTTCATGTCTTGGCTATTGTAAATAGTGCTGTTATGAACTTTGGGGTGCATGTATCTTTTCCAATTATGTTTTTTTCAGGATATATGCCCAGGAGTGGGATTGCTGGATCATATGGTAACTCTATTTCTAGTTTTTTAAGGATCCTCCATACTGTTCTCCATAACAGCTGCACAAATTTACATTCTGACCAACAATGTAAGAGGGTTCCTTTTTCTCCACACCCTCTCCAGCATTTATTATTTGTAGACTTCTTAATCATGGCCATTCTGACTGGAGTGAGGTGATACCTCATTGTAGTTTTGATTTGCATTTCTCTAATAATTAGAGATGTTGAGGATATTTTATGTGCCTGTTGGCCATCTGTTATGTTATGTCCTCTTTGGAGAAAGGTCTATTTAGGTCTTCTGCCCATTTTTTGATTGGGTCATTTGTTTTTTTTTTGATATTGAGCTGTATGAGCTGTTTGTATATTTTGGAAATTAAGCCCTGTTGTCTCTTCATTAGCAAATATTTTCTCCCATTCCATAGGTTGCCTTTTCATTTTGTTTATGGTTTCCTTTGTTGTGCAAAAGCTTATAAGTTTGATTAGGTCCCATTTGTTTAGTTTTGCTTTTATTTCTTTTGCCTTGGGAGACTGACCTAAGAAAATATTGCTATGATTTATGTCAGAGAATGTTTGCCTATGTTCTCTCCTAGGAGCTTTATGGTGTCATGTCTTATATTTAAGTCTTTAAGCCATTTTGAGTTTATTTTTCTGTATGGTGTGAGGGAGTTTTGTAACTTCATTGATTTACATGTGGCTGTCCAGCTTTCCCAACACCACTTGCTGAAGAGACTGTCTTTTCTCCATTGTATATTCTTTCCTCCTTTGTCAAAGATTAGTTGACTGTAGGTGTGTGGGTTTATTTTCAGGCTCTTTATTCTGTTCCATTGATCTATATGTGGTTTTGTGCCAATACCACACTGTTTTGATTACTGTAACTTTGTAGTATTGTCTGAAGTCTGGGAGGGTTATGCCTCCAGCTTTGTTCTTTTTCCTCAGGATTGCTTTGGCAATTCTGGGTCTTTTGTGGTTCCATATAAGTTTGAGGATTATTTGTTCTAGTTCTGGGGAAAATGTCATGGATACTTCAATAGGGATCACATTAAATCTGTAGATAGCTTTGGGTAGTATAGCCATTTAAACTATATTAATTCTTCCAACCCAAGAGCATGGGATACACTTTTCCCATTTCACTGAATCTTTGTTGATTTCCTTTATCAATGTTTTATTTATAGTTCTCAGCATATAAGTCTTTCACTTCCTTGGTTAGACTAATTCCTAGAAATTTTTTTTATGCAATTTTAAACCAGATCTTTTTTTTCTGATATTTCATTGTTAGTGTAAAGAAATGCCACAGATTTCTGTATATTAATCTTATATCCTGCTGCCTTGCTGAATTCATTTATCAGTTTTAATAGTTTTTTTGTGTAGAGTTTGTAGGGTTTTCTATATAGAGTATGATGTCATCTGCATATAATGAAAATTTTACCTCTTCCTTCTGATTTGGATATCTTTTATTTCTTTTGCTTGTCTGATTGCTGTGGCTAGGACTTCGAATATTGTGTTGAATAGAAGTGGTGAGAGTGAGCAACATTATCTTGTTCCAGAATTTAGCAGGAAGGCTTTCAGCTTTTTACTGTTTAGTATTATGTTGACTGTGGGAGAAGATTCTTGATCATGACCTTTGGTGCACCAGCAAGGGTTGTGCATGTGCAGGGTGGAATTGCAGGATTGGAGGGGCTGTGTGTGGTGTCTTACGCAATATATCCAAAGAAATAGTTTTACCAGTTTACTTTGGAGCCTATAAGCTAGAGCAGCGTCTTTCCAGGGGTCAGTGCTGGGTTTAGGAAAGGGGGTTACAGGGTGTTGACAAACTGGTAAACTCTGAGATTAACCTTGGGAAATTCCTACCTCTAAGTGTGGTAATTCACAAAGGAGTGCACAGACTTGATAGTTTATCTCCAGAGCTGAGCTTCTGAGGTTGGAAACGATCACTCAGTTACTAGTTAGCATCCCAGGAGACAGGATCCTCTGATAGGACACACTAGAACCAAGAGAACTTGAGATGATCTCACCACCTCCGAGGGGACTTGGCATCTTGGCCAGAGCATGTGGGCTTGGAGCATTTCTTAGTCCTGTACCCTCTGGTGGCAGAATCCAAGTCTGTCAGCCTTGGATTCAAGGCCATAGGATGGACTGACTGGAGGCAGCTTGGTCCTGGTTGGAGTTTTGCTTCTTTCCCTGCTTGTACTTTTTTCCACCAATATTCATTTCCCTTCTTTTAAATGATTGATTATGTAATAATTCAAAGAGTTCAAAATTCAAAGTATAAAATTATACAAGGAAGAGTCTTGCTCTCACTCTTGACTCCTACTTGCCCAGTCCCCCTCTGAAAGGTAATTGCTTTTATCCATTTTCCATGCATCCTTCCAGAGTTTTCTTTATGTACAAGCAAAGATGAACATAAAGTCTTATTTAAGCCTCCTGTTATAGAAGAGATAGCATATTATTCCCATGATTCTGCCATTGCCTTTTCACATAACAATGAATCTCAGCTATCTATTCCATGTCATTACATAGAACATTTTATTGTTATTAAAAAAATACCTATGCAGTATTCTATTACATTCCACAGTATTTATTTATCATCTACTATGCACCAGTCTCTATGCTGAGTGCTGGGTTTAAAATGATTAATCAAACAGGCCCACTTCAATAGAAGTTAATTTAAAAAAAAACAAGCCCTGCCCTTAGGGACACTACAGTCTAAGGGCAAACAGACAAACAATTATGATAAAATACTGCAGGAGCTCTTCCTTCCAAAAATATTTCTCCAGTCCCAACCCTTGTCAGGCATTGCTCTGGGCATGAGGCAGATGGTGGTGAATAAAACCGATGAAAATCCCTGCCCCGTGGCACTTCCATCCTAGTGGAGCTACTGTTCTGGCACTGTGATAAGGGGGGCTGGTGGGGGGCACACGGTGGGGTCCCTAACCTGTCTTGGTATCAGGGAATCCTTACTGAAGGAAATGATGCTTTAACTGGTAACTAACAGCTAAGGAGGAATTGGCCTGGTGAAGGACCAGAGAGGGGCCAGAGTTCCCAACAGAGGTCCCCTGCCAGGCAGGGCAGGGAGGTGAGAGGCATCCCTGGGGACTGAGAGAAAGCCCTCCATTTGCAGCATCAAGAGAGACTGTGGCCAGAGCTGAGCCCTGACAAGCAGGCAGTGGCTGGCGGTGGTGGGCCCTTGTGGGTCACAAGAAGAACTTTTCCTGGGGAGGCCACTGAGATGGCTGCCATGCGGAGTGGATAGGAAAGGGACAAGAGGGCAGGCAGGGGCCTCAAGGGGAGGGAGGTGTGGTCTAGGCAAGCCTCGTGGTCGGCTGGACCCGTTGGAGCAGAGGATGAGGGGAGAAGAAAATGAATTCAAGACAAGGACGAGGAGGTGTTGAGGGAGAGGAAGCCTCAGTCTCCTCATCTGAAAAATGAGGCCAACGCCCTCCTCCGTGGGCTGTTCTGGAGGATTCACTGGTATGAGGAGGGCTCTTGGCAGTGTTTCTGTCCCCTCACTGCCAGCACCCCTTCACCTGGTGTTTTGTTTGCTCCCCTCCAAGCCTATGAGCTTAGTTACAATTTTTCTGTACTTCAGCAAGGGAAACCTACTGTCTGATCTTCTAAGCCCTTGCTCCCCCCACACCCCCAACAGGCATGAACAGAGTGTCCTGGTACAGACCTCTGCCCTCTACTGGAACTAAACTTCCTGCCTTGCCTGTCCCCCGCCTCCAGCACACACCGCAGAGGGAGCCTCCAGGTGCGCATGCAGCAGGCCTGGCCTCACCTGGGTCCATTGTCGCAGCTGTGTCTGCTGTGCGTGGCAACTAGTTTTGGTGTTGTTGCCAGCATGGCTGCTTTGAGGCTGCCATTGGACTGTGCGCTCCTGGGAACAAGACCCCATTGTGGGCACCTGCCACGTGCCTGACTGCGGCATCTGCCTGTGGCTGTGGATGCTGCTGTGGGAGCCTCTGCTCAGCAGGAGCAAATGCAGAAACAGCATTTCCCCAAATCCCCTTGGGCAGTATGGCACCCAGTAGGGCCCGGCCAGGTTTATTTGGCGAGAAGATCTGGGTTTGTTTTTCTCCAAGCCCCATGGGTGTGTGCTGCCCAGAGCCCTGGCCTGGATTCTCTTGATTATTCACTAGCAGCCTGGAGCTGCCCCTCGGAAGAGGGCTGTAGTGGGTAGAGGAGCAGCCTGGTCGGAGCAGTCTTGTTAATCTAGGTCCTCTTCTCTGAAAGGATGCTGAGGACAGGGCCCTGGGACATGCCGCCCCCCACTCCCCGCGAGGCTCTAGTGGGCTCCGCTTGGCCTGGAGTTACAGCCCCACATCCTGCCTCTCTCTGCCAATACCTGCCCCTACTGGCTGGGAACCGAGGGCCAGTCTCAGACTCAGGAGTGGGGGACTGGGTGTGGAGCGGCCCACAGTGTTTTGGCTCAGTTCCATTTGCTCTGGAGATTGGTCACTAGCATGTCCCCTAGTCTTTTTTTTTTTTTTTTTTTTCAGTACGCGGGTCTCTCACTGTTGTGGCCTCTCCCGTTGCGGAGCACAGGCTCCGGACGCGCAGGCTCAGCGGCCATGGCTCACGGGCCCAGCCGCTCCGCGGCACGTGGGATCTTCCCGGACCGGGGCACGAACCCGTGTCCCCTGCATCGGCAGGCGGACTCTCAACCACTGCGCCACCAGGGAAGCCCTCCCCTAGTCTTGATAGGAGGGATGCTGTGGGCCTCAGCTCCCCACCCTCCACCCCCATGTGAACATTCGGTCCTGGCTCCTGACTCTGGGGAAGATTCAAAATGCGTGGCTTGGGGCCAGTGTTGAATCTCCGTGTGGCTTTTGCAAAGACAGACCTTTGATCTCCAAGCGGCCCAGGTGAGCCTGGCCAGGGCTCTGTCATTCTGGAGGGCACTGAAAGCATAGTGCTTACTCAGGCGCAGCTTCCTGGGTGTGTGCCACCTGCGCTTAGAAGGACCCCACGCTTGGTTTAATGATCCAGTGTCACCGACTTGGAACTCTTCATGATTTTTGGACAAGGGGTGGGGCATTTTCATTTTGGGCCCTGCCGATTATATCACTGCTCCTATTTTACTTTTTGTTGTCTCTGTCTTCCCTTTTATTATCTTTTGAATTTTGAACTATGGGGATATTGAAAAAACAAAACTTTAAAAACTAAATACCACAAAAGATTAAAACAAAGAAAGACACACTTATTATTTGTTGTGCACATTTATTTATTTATTTATTTGCTGTATGCGGGCCTCTCACTGTTGTGGCCTCTCCCGTTGCGGGGCACAGGCTCCGGACATGCAGGCTCAGTGGCCATGGCTCACGGGCCCAGCCGCTCCGCGGCATGTGGGATCTTCCTGGACCGGGGCACGAACCCGCGTCCCCCGCATCGGCAGGCGGACTCCCAACCATTGTGCCACCAGGGAAGCCCTGTTGTGCACATTTAGAATGGTCCCTATGTCCACTGCGGTGCACGAGCTGCTGCATACACACCCACGCACCACACGTCCAATCCACAGTCTGACCGACTCCCAGGAGAGCCTGTGTGACGTGCTGGGTGCCACCCCCAGGAAGGACACAGAGACAAAGGTGTGCTCCAGGCCACCTGCTCCTATGCCAGGTCCATGCCACTGCCCAGGATGAGCAATTCTTACTTCACAGCTGGGTGGGGAGAAGGGGTCCCCCAGACTCACTTACTGACTCCCACCTCCCCTTTCCCCCTACTTCTGGGCATATCTTCAGTGTCAGATGACACTTGGAAGTCATAGGCTAATATCCCCAGCTCTGCTGGGAGCTCAGGGAAGGATACTTCTGTGTAGACAGGAGACTTCTGTGGTGGGCATGGATGTGGTCATGGGAGACCCTGGGGGGTCATCTTGCCTATTCAATTCAGGTTGGGCTCTATCTGTGTTGTTTATCGCCAGAAGAAAAAGAAGATTAATGCTGTAGAGACTGCAGGGACAGAGACTCCATGAGCTTTCCAGGCCCCTCTTCTAGTATTTGTCACTGATGCAGATTTCTTGCCTGAATCACTGATGCTACAGTTTTTGCTCATCTCTCTGTAGGCTTAAGAAACTGGGATTTTCCTGCCCCACAAATCTCGAAGGGTTGAAAATGCCCAGAGCCTGAGAATGAGCTTTGAGCAACTGCACAGAAAAACTGCAGCTCTTCATGGGCCCGTGGGGCTTCTGCTTTCTGCTCTGCTGGAAGGAAAGGAGCACTGCTGCTCTCTGGTGGCCAGTTGACAGAGACGCAAGGAGTCATCCAGGGGGCGGGGTCCACTTTGCTTTTCTCTGGGACAGTAGCTTTGAGTCCTCAGGTAAATTAATCTTTTCACTGTTCCTGGAACACAAGTTTGTCCTCGACCTGGGGCCTTGGCCCTTACTGCAACCTCTCCTCAGAATGTTCTTTGTCCAGTTCAGGTGGCAGCCCCTTTCTCATTCTCTAGCCTTTGAGCCAATGTCACCTCCCCAGGGAAGCCTTCATGGACTACTTTGTCTGAAACAGCACCCAACCCCACCCCCATCCCTCTCTATCCCATTACCTTGTTTCACTTTGTTCAAGCACTTACCTGCTATTTGAAAATACCTGTTTAAATTCTGTGTTTATTGCCTCTCTCCCTCGCCAGAATGTCGGATCCAGGAGAGCAAGGTTGGTTACATTTGTCACTGGACCTCAATGCATCGTACATAGTAGATACTCAAAAACACTTGTTGAAAGAATAGTAAATGTATCTCAGCAGAGCAACTGAGATTCAAGCAGAGGTTCTGGTCCTCAAAATCACACTGATGTGGGCAGGGCTCATGTGACTCTCATTTGACAGATGAATAAGCTGAAGCTCAAAGAGAGTTATGGGAGTTGCCTGTGCACCAGCAGGGAGAAATGCACCAGTCCCCGGTGGGTTTTTCCTGTGCTTCCTCAGTCCTGCGTTCTGGAGGGGACAAACAGGGGGTGTCCCAGGCCTGAACAGCTGCTGCCAGGGGTAGAGGTAGACCCTCACTCCCTGGGCCCGGTTATGAGGGAGCCTGAGCTGCACCCTTGTCCAAAGCTGTGCTGTGGCTCTTGGGGGGTGTGGTGGATGGGCTGAGGAAGGCCAGTCCGTAGGAGAATATAACAGGACTCCAGAGAGAGCGGCCTGCCTGCAGAGATGTGCGTTCTGGAGCAGGGGTGTGGCTAGGAAGGGCGTGTGGCAAGAAAGCTGGAGTCCGCGAGGGAATCGTGACTCCTCTGGGGTTTGGCTGTGACATCCGGAGTTTCATCCAGGCTCAAGGGCCCAGCCCCGGCCTCTCTACACTCAGCCGGAGGCAGGGCCGCCCTCTGGTTCTGGGTCCAGAGCAGATGCGAGGGATTCAGGGCTCTGGCCACAGAGCCTGGACTGCCATCTGAGCTTGGGCGGGCAGTGGGGCTGGTGGGGGCCCAGGATGACCAGGCCCTGCGCGTGCTCTGTCCCTGGGTGTGCAGAGTGGGAGTCGGGAAGGTCAGCAGCAACTGCTCTTGGACTGGCCGTCTGGTGAGAGCTTGATGGAGTCTGTGAGGTAATTCTCTAAGACGCTTCGATACTGGAGAAGGAAAAGAGGAGTCAGCGTTCTCATCCTGGCAGGCAGAGCTCCACCTGCCCTCTATTTCTTAATGGCCGATGGTGGTCGGGCTTTCTGTTCCCCCACCTTGTGCAGCTGGGAAACTGAGGCCCAGGGGAGGAAGTCTTCTCCGCCCCCTCCTTCCTCACCTCCTCCTCCAGCTCCTTCCCAGGAGCCCAGAGCAGGTGGGCGGCTGCCTTAGAGGCCCAGGTCTCCTGACCTTCAACCAGGTCCCGTGACTTGCCATTCTCCAGAGGGGACAACTTACGTGACGTGTGCCCTCAGGCAGAGATGATGACAGCCCACCCCTCATTTCTGCAGGAAACCTCTCCCTGCAAACGTCCCCACACACCAGCCTTCTCTCACCGCGCCCACCTCTCAACCTCCCATCATCCTCTGAACTTCCCATGTCCAGGGATCCCTCCCTAAAACAGACTCAATGTTTCTACTCGGCCTTTTTGCTTCTTTGCTCACCCTCCCAAAGTCTCCTGTCCCAACGAGGTCCAGAGAAAGCCCCTTCTCAGTCTAACAAGCCTCTCCCCACCCAGCTGGCCACTCCTCACCTATGACCCACCCAGCTTGGTTCAAGGGTGAGGGCGTCCTTCCTCAAGGAGATGGGTTCTACACACTGAAGGGTCTCTTCTTCGAGGGATCACATTTCTTTCCTTGGCCAAGGCTCCCCCCAGTCTCCGAGCTCCCAGCATTCATGTTCTCCCCGCAGCCGGTGGTGTGTATGTGAAGGTGAGTGGGTAAGTGGACCCGCTGGTGTGGACCTGTGCTGGGCAGAGCCCCCTGTGGGGCTGTCTGTCTCAAGTGCCCCTCTGAGGGGACAATTTCCAGAAGAGCGGTTGTGCCTTCACTGATTTTTTTCTCCTCCATGGCTCCTGGGCTCCGGCCATGGTGCCCAGCTGGTGAATGTCAACCAAACCCTTAGTGCTGGTGACTCTGGACCCCAGGAGGCTGTGTCAGACCTGCCTGCGGCACCCTCATGATGGTCACCCCCCAAGACACATGAGAAGGTCCCCTGATGCCCCGTCACTCGCTGCCACCGCCAGACAGCGAGTAGTAGGTTAGCCTGACAGCACAGAGCTCAGGGCACCGGGCCTGGAACCCAGGCCTTCTTCCCACTGTTTGCTTCTTGGAGAGACCCCATTTCTCACCCACTCCTTGGTAGGGTGTCTGGGCTAGCAGAGCACCAGCTACCCTTAATCAGCTTGGATGATGGGCCTTGAGTAGCCCTCAGCAAATTCTTTGGAGCTTTTAGAATTTTATTTGTTTTATATATATATATATATATATATATATATATATATTTTTTTTTTTTTTTTTTTTTTTTTTTCTTTTTTTCATTAGGAAAGATTAGTGCTGAGGAGTGGGGGGGCAGTGTCTCCCAATGAAAGCCTGTCCCTCTGGGGAAGTCTCCACACCCCAGTTCCATCTTCCCCTCCGCTGGGGAGGATCCTAGCCCACTGCTTCCAGACCTGGCCCAGCGCACCACAGGCCTTCCCCAGCTCCTCACCCTGAAAGAGCAGAGTCCCCTTGCTGAGTTACCTGAGGCTCCTTCCCCCAGCACTGCCCAGGTCTGCTGTGCAGGCTCGGGGCTGCACCACCCAGGACACCATCCAGTCCTCCAGGTGGCCCCATCTGTAGGGCCCACTCACTCCACTGAGCTGATTGTAGTTAAAATCCTGACACTTCTGAGCCTCACAGGGAGAGACAAGGAGGAGCAGAGCATTACTGTTTAAGTCCCCCCCCCCTTTTTTTTTTTTTTGCGGTACGCGGGCATCTCACTGCTGTGGCCTCTCCCGTTGCGGAGCACAGGCTCCGGACGCGCAGGCTCAGCGGCCATGGCTCACGGGCCCAGCCGCTCCGCGGCATGTGGGATCCTCCCGGACCGGGGCACGAACCCGCATCCCCTGCATCGGCAGGCGGACTCTCAACCACTGCGCCACCAGGGAAGCCCTGTTTAAGTCCCCTTTTAAGCTGAGTGATCCACTTCTCCCAGAAAGACAGGCTTTTGAAAAGATTCTCTTGTTTTTGTACTTTCCTGGTCCCCCTCTCACCCTAAACATCAAAGAGACCTTGCCTGGGATCAGAAACTTTCCTAGCTGGGTCTTTTGGACCCAGTGGGCAGGGCCTGTTGATTCATCACCCCTGAGTATGCCTCACCCTCATGTCCACAGAAGGCCCAGCTGGGATCATGAACAGAACCTGTGCCTTGTCCTCGATGTCAGCCTTTGGGAGGGAGAGTCTAAGCTGAGGGCTTTCTGAGCTGCTTTGCACTTTATTGGAGGAACAAACAATGCTGCCTTTGAAGGTGTGAGAAATGCCCTCGTTCATTACACCGGCAAAGTCTGAGGTCTTCCTGCCAGCTCTCTTCACCCAATAATAGTCACATCCTCCCCAGGTCCAAGTCAGCCCTGAGCTCTTCCCATTTATGACATCATTTCACTCTATAATGGCATCATCTTTCTCCTCAGGTTTCCTGCAAACCTTCCAAGTCACTGGCAGTCCATAATTAGATTTCCTGTGTAATGCTTTTCTCCAGACCCCAGTCGTCTTAGTAAGTATGTGCATGTCTAACTGTAAAGTAACACCATAGTATCCTAATGCATAATTTCAGTGGGGATGTGACTGTGGGAGTCTGTCCCTCCAAGCTTGGTCACCTCTTAGCCCTGACTTTAGATCCTACATCCTGAGGACCTCATAAAAGTCCTATAATTTCACTAATCTTACCTGCCTGTCAGCCTGCTTCCCTCCCGGATGTGGCAAGTTTGTCTTTCTCTAATTAATCCAAAAGGAACCGGGACTCCATGCTGCAGCTCACACTGGGCCTGACCAGCCCCAGCAAGGATGGTATTGCCAACTTGGTAAGAGCAAAATCCCTTCATCCCCAAACCCCCAAAGCATGTGGGTGTCCCTTCTTTGATTATGAGGGCATTCTTAGTCATATTTTGGAACAACTAAATACCCTAATCCTTGAAAGTGGCCAGATTGGGAAACTAAAGTAACTAGCTACCTTCTCTCCTTTCAAAATGTAAACCGAGTACCTCTTCTGGCGCTCCGCCTGTTAAGCTGCTCTTTCCATCCAGAGCTCACTGCAGAACTCAGACATTCCAAGGAACCTCAAGGAACCCCAAATGCCATGTGCTCCATTGTCTCCTCCTCTTGTGACGCTTTTGCTTTCCCCTCTTTTCTACCTTGGTCTATAGCATCACTAATCAATCATCCCTCCGTTTGCCAAGCTAGAAACCTCGGTATCAACCTCAACAGCTCCTGATTCCTTCTCTCCTACATTTGATCATCAACCCCTGATGGTTCTCCCTCCAAAGTCTCTTTAATCTACCCAGTCCTTGCCATCTTCATCCTCTCATGCCTGGGCTTTCTGAATCACCATCAAGCCCATCCTCCCTGCAGCATGAAACTTCCCTGCTGAAAGCCCTTAGCCATAGCTTTCATTTAAAAATAGCTACCTTTTATTTAATGCCTTCTCTGTGCTACCATATTATTTTATTTAGCCCTGGCAACAACCCCATGAGGAAGATACTATTACTTGTACTTTAAAGGGAAGGAAGTGATGGCTTAGGGGACGCTGTATGACTTGTCAGGGACACAGTGAGTAAGAGGTAGAGCCAGGAAATAAGCCAGACACACCCGGCTTCAGAGCCCAGCTCTTCTCACCCCAGGCTGCGGCTCCCTCCTTATTCTAGCAGCACCTCTCATGTCTTCCTCTCCAAATACTCTGGGCTGGTGTGAATGAGCACATGACCTTCCTGGGAAGGAGGGGAGAGGTACTTGTAGGAAATGTCCTTGAAAACTCCTGTTTGATTTTAAAGTGTAGATTTGGAAACCCCAGTTTCACCTTAAAAATCCATGTGAGTTTTTACATTCTGTGCTCTAGTAATTATGTTTATTTTAGGGTGAAATGTTTCTCTTCCAGATTTCTGAATAATAGATACATTGCTGGAAGATGCGCCCTGCTGGCCTCCAGGTCCCAACTGAGCCCCTCTGTGCCCTGGGAGTCTGGCAGCAGGTCTAGAGGTCATGGGCCTACAGCATGAAGTCCAAGGTCTGGTTGGGGCTCACCAGGCCTTCATGGTCTGGTGCTGTTGGCCTTGAGAGCCCCATCGCTCACCTCGGCCCAGCAGCCCCACTTCCCTCCATGCCACGGTTCTTCCTCTTACAGATGGAGCCCACAGTGGTCTCTTACGTGAGCCCTGTGGACTCACGCCTGGGCCTCTGCCACGCCCTTCTCTCTGCCCTTCTGCGGCTTTTGCTCATGCCTTCAACGGCCTACCATGTCCCCCACGCAAACTGCATATGACTTTTCAACCTCCAACTCACATGTCACCTCTCTGGGCAGACATCCTTGCCTGCCCTCACCACCAGCACCTCTGAGTCACCTCGATGCCTTGGCCATGTCCCCTTCCTGCCCCAGCCCAGGGCACTTACCTCACTCCATGACAGTCTATCTGTTCGTAAATCTATATTTTTTGTCTTTTCCATTATGGCCTATTACAGGATATTGAATATAGTTCCCTGTGCCATACAATAGGACCTTGGTGTTTCTCCATTCTATATATACTAGTTTGCATCTGCTAACCCCAAACTCCCAGTCCTTCCCTCCCCTCCCCCCTCCCCCTTGGCAACCACAAGCCTGTTCTCTCTGCATGACCTCCTATTTTGGATGCCTTACTCCTTTACCCGACCGTGGGGCCACTGAGGTCCACATCTCCAGCCTTAGCCTGACAACTCAAGAATGTTTATGGGATGGAATTATTTCCATCTTATGAGGAAATTGAGGCTCAGAGAAGTCATATGTCTTGCCCAGGGGTCCACTTGAAAGCATGAGGGCGGGACCAAACCCAGGTCAGTCTGACTGCGGGTGTCATACCCGTGACCGCCAAACTTCTCATCAGTAAATTTCCCCCATCATTGTGAGGGACTGACATGGGGTCGCCAATCCATTCTTTTGCCAAGTAAAGACAATGGAAAATAAAAACAAGCAGACAGACTACCATCCACTAACATCACTGTGTCATAAAAGTGACACAGCAGGAAGGACATAGTTTCAAGAATGAAGGACACTCCTTCTCCAGAAAGGACAGATGCTAACTACACACAGACACTGGCTGTGGGCTGATGGAGCTTCTCTGTGGCTAGGAACTTGGCGATCACTGCACTGTGTTTGTGGAGGATCAGTGATCATGTATCACCCTATGAGGTCAAACAGCATCCCTCACCTTCCAGGAAATGGCATGAGCAGGCACATCTGTATTACCGACTGTGTGATAGAGCATCACTTCTTGACCATGTGCTAGAGATAGGCACCCCTCTTCTTCCTTTTAACATGACACAGTGAGGGCTGGGGGCAAGGAGGGGAAGCATTAATAATAGCGCATGGGGCTTCCCTGGTGGCACAGTGGTTGAGAGTCCGCCTGCCGATGCAGGGGACACGGGTTCGTGCCCCGGTCTGGGAAGATCCCACATGCCGTGGAGCGGCTGGGCCCGTGGGCCATGGCCGCTGAGCCTGCGCGTCCGGAGCCTGTGCTCCGCAGCGGGAGAAGCCACGACAGTGAGGCCCGCGTACCGCAAAAAAAAAAAACAACTAATTAATTAAGATGATGAGCAATCCTGTGCCACCCACGTCCCTCCCAATATATACTTTTCTGGATGCTCCTGAGCTCCCCCATCCTAATGGGCAGCTGGCAGGTGCCACTCACCCTTGACAGAGCCCGACTGGCCAGCATCTCGAAGGCTTGTACCACATTGATGTCATTCTTGGCACTGACTTCAAAATAGGGAATATCCTTCTCTTTACACCAGTCTTGGGCTACCTCCTGTGGCACCTGCATGAGGGGAAGAAATGATCACTGTTCCTGTGTCCCCATCCGCACCATGATTATCACCATCAACACAGCCCCACCTTCCCCCCCACCACCCTCATTTATTGAGAACCTTCCATGTGTCTGTAAGTTTACAGGTGTTATTATTTTTTTTAAATTAATTTATTTATTTTTGGCTGCGTTGTGTCTTTGTTGCTGCGCGCAGACTTTTCTCTAGTTGCGGCAAGCAGGGGCTACTCTTCGTCGCAGTGTGTGGGCTTCTCACTGCGGTGGCTTCTCTCGTTGCGGAGCGTGGGCTCTAGGCACACGGGCTTCAGTAGTTGCGGCTCTTAGGCTCAGTAGTTGTGGCGCACGGGCTTAGTTGCTCCGCGGCATGTGGGATCTTCCTGGACCAGGGCTCGAACCCGTGACCCCTGCGTTGGCAGGTGTATTCTTAACCACTGCGCCACCAGGGAAGCCCCACATGTTATTTTTTAACATAAGCCAATGAAGTGGCTATTGTTAGCTCCATTTTACACATGAGGAGACCGAGGACTGGAGAGTGTGGGGCTGAGCAGGGTTTGAATACAGGCTTGGCAGAATTAGAGCCCTCTGCACTATGCCATCTTCTTAAGGCCTACACTAGGAGCTTCTTCCTGCCATTGACTCCTTCCTCAGTCCCTTCAAAGGGAGGTGGACATAACACACACTAGCCAGGGAGGGAGGACTTCCTTCTCCTGAGCTGGCTGACCAGGACCACGCTGCTGGGCAGAGACTCAGGTCCCTGTTAACTCTTCTTCCCCAGGGTAGAGTCTTTGGAACAGTTGATAAGTTCCCACTCTGGGCCAGATACTAGGTTAGACATCTGATCATATTAACTCACTTAATCCTCTAACAACCTTGTGAAATGGGTCTTTTTAGCTTCACTTTATAGATAAGAACACTGAGCCTCAGAGAGGTTCAGCAGCTTGCCTCAGATCACACAGCTAAGAAAGGCTGAACTTGGATGCAGCCACAGCTCAGTGCTCCCATGGCATCTGCGCTGCCCTCTTCAGGGCACTGCACAGGAATTGTGCTGCTGGTCTGTCTCTCCCACCGGACTGCAGGTTTCTTGATCTCAGGGTCAGGACTTTTAGCTCTTGGCCTCGCACCATGAGCCACTCAGTACAGGCTGAATGAATACGGCTCTACCCAGATGTAAACGCCAATCACGGTTTGAGGATGTTAGATTGGAGAATGCTCTGGCAGCCCTGTGGGTTACTTCCAAAGACAATTGGTTCAACTGAGTTTAGTCTAATCAATTATTTTGGGGAAGAGGAAATGACCATATATTGATATTTGCTGTGCCTGATACTTTATAACCATGATTTCACTGCAAGGGAGCAAGGTTTTTCTCATGGAGAAAGAATCATTCTGCCCCTTTCCTTGAACCCAGGGCAGCCAGGGGGAGATCTGAGACTGTTCCTTGTCCAATTGTCTCCTGCAGGTTCTGGAAAGTCTAGCTTACTGGGATTAAAGGAACCATCACCGTCCCCTGTCTCGTTGGCCCTAACTGTCCTGGCCTCAGGAGTGGCAGCAGGGCCCAGGGGCTCATGGCTCTCTTTCACAAAGCCTCTGTTGTCCAGCGGCATTGCTCTGGTATTGTGAGGTTTGCTTCCTAAGACTGCAGGGTAGAAACTGGGGTCAGCTAAGCAGCCTGCCCTTTGGGGAGCCTGGATGACACCTCTGGCCCCCCGCACTCAGTCTCCCTGGAGCTGCTGCACTTGAGCAGAGCAGGGAGAGAGTTCACGCCCTGGTCTTGGCCTCTGATCTCTAAGGTCCTCCTGCCTTTTGGGGCGAAGGGCCCCCGAACTGGCCACGACTGCTCTCTTCTGTGGAGCATACATGTCCCTGATCTGGTGAGAAACCGTGAAGACTCACAGATCGGGGAAAATCCTGAACTATTTGGATGAAGGATGGCCAAGTTGCTGATTATTAGTGTCCGCACTAGTAACACACAAATAAATAATTGATAGAAATTAACATGTTATAATACTACCTTGATGGCATCTTTGGAATCCCAAAGGTTTTGCATCTTTTAAAGTTCTTTAAAAGACCTTAGGGTGGGCTCCCTTGGTGGCGCAGTGGTTAAGAATCCACCTGCCAATGCAGGGGACATGGGTTCGAGCCCTGGTCCAGGAAGATCCCACATGCTGCGGAACAACTAAGCCCGTGCGCCACAACTACTAAACCTGGGTGCCTAGAGCCCGTGCTCCGCAACAAGAGAAGACATGGCAATGAGAAGCCCACGCACCGCAACGAAGAGTAGTCCCCGCTCGCCACAACTAGAGAAAGCCCACACACAGCAATGAAGACCCAGTGCAGCCAAAAATAAATTGAAAAGAAAGAAAGAAAAGAAAAAAATAGTTTTAAAAAAAGACTTTAGGGCAAGGACTGGACTTACTCTTCTTATTGCTCCCCCTTCTTTATATCCTACTGCCACCAGTTAATGAGCATTTTTCTGGGCACATCGTTGGTGATTAGGAGTTGCAGTAAAAATTGAAGTAAATTGCAATGAAGTCAAGTGCCTCTGCTTCTCCAAGAGGCAGGGAGATTCTTCATATGCTATGGCATGAGAAGCTGAAGCCCAGACTGGTGCCCAAGGTCACCCAGAGACAAAGCTAGGAAGGCAAACCCACACCTACAGCCCGATGATCTCTCTGTCCCTTCTCTACCACTGACAGTGACTGGGCCTGCCCAGAGTCCGGTTATGACAGGCATTTTCTCTCACTTCTCCCCGATCATTCTCTGTCTGGTTTTTATGGAGTGATTAAATACACACTCTAGAATATCAGTTGAGATTGTGTTGCAAAGTAACATTCCTTTTATATCCCCTCACCTCTCCCACTTAACCTCAGAATGTCACCCGGGGAAGAAAATGACCCACACAGCACTTTTCCCTTCCAATTCTAGTTACAGTTTCATGATTTTTAAAATCATCTTGTCTTCTTTTATTTATAAAATAACAGCTATTTATAATTTAGGCTCTGACTGTGGAAATAAACTCAGGGTGTCAGCTGTGGGGACATGGGAAGTATGAAAAATTTGAAAGTGTTACTTCCATTGATTTTGTTTTGGCTGACAATATACTATTTTTTTAAAAATTAATTAATTTTTATTTTTGGCTGTTTTGGGTCTTCGTTGCTGTGCGCAGGCTTTCTCTAGTTGAGGTGAGCAGGGGCTACTCTTCGTTGCGGTGCGTGGGTTTCTCATTGTGATTGCTTCTCTTGTTGTGGAGCACGGGCTCTAGGCGTGCGGGCTTCAGTAGTTGTGGCACGCAGGCTCAGGAGTTGCGGTGCACGGGCTTAGTTGCTCCATGGCATGTGGGATCTTCCTGGACCAGGGCTCGAACCCATGTCCCCTGCATTGGCAGGTGGATTCTTAACCACTGTGCCACCAGGGAAGTCCCGACAATATTCTGTTAACATTTTACTTTCCCTGTTACAATTTGGCTTGTTCATTAGAGGTCAAATGTTTGACAAAATTAGTCACTTTGCAGACTTTTATTTATGATGTTTTTCCATCTCATATGCATTTAATTAATTAGTTTGTTTGTTTGCCTTTGGCCGTGCCGCATAGCATGTGAGATCTTAGTTTCCCAATCAGGGATCGAACCTGTGCCCCCTGCAGTGGAAGCACGGAGTACTAACAACTGGACCTCCAGGGAATTCCCTAATATGCATTTGTTTATTATTTATTCTTTTTTCTTTTTTTTTTGTGGTACGCGGGCCTCTCACTGTCGTGGCCTCTCCCGTTGCGGGGCACAGGCTCCGGACGCGCAGGCTCAGCGGCCATGGCTCACGGGCCCAGCCGCTCCGCGGCATGTGGGATCTTCCCGGACCGGGGCACGAACCCGTGTTCCCTGCATCGGCAGGCGGATTCTCAACCACTGCGCCACCAGGGAAGCCCCTCTTTTTTCTTTTTTTTTAACATCTTTATTGGAGTATAATGCTTTACAATGGTGTGTTAGTTTCTGCTTTATAACAAAGTGAATCAGCTATACATATACGTATATCCCCATACCTCATATGCATTTAAAATGATCAATTGTGTGTGTTAAGATTAGTGTGTCGATACATCTTAAACCAATCAAAAATCACAAAGAAGACATAATCCCAATGTTATGAATCAGCAGTAAGTCAGAAACTGCCTGAGTGTAGAGCAAAGAATTCACATCCTAGTGAATAAATTCCTTGTAGCATAGATGCTAGCAGAACTGTTCTTTCTAATAAATTATTTTTTTTCACTTTTACCTCGTGTAGAAGGAGTAGGGGTTTTAAGAAAAATCTCAGTAATTTCTTTAAAATTATTGATTGTGGTAAAATATTCATAAACATAAAATTTACCACTTTAACTATATTTAAGTGTACAGTTCAGTGGCATTAGTACATTCACATCTTTGTGTAACCATCACCACTGCTCATTTCCACAGCTTTTTCATCATCCCACATCTAGCATATATGTTTTAAATACTCTTTCTTTTCGTTAAGTAGGAAGAGCTTCCCTATCTTCCCAGCCCACACCTTGGCGATATTAAATTGATGGTAACAGTCACTTCCATGTATTAAGATTGCCATGTGCTTTATAGGCACCATTGCCTATAATCCTCAAACAATCTCATGAAATCTCAGTCTGGTCTGTATCTCACAAAGAAGCTGGAACTGGCCAAGGACACACACGAATTTGAGCATGAATTTGAGCCCAGAGAAGGTGCCCCTTCCAGTGGCCCTCAGCTCTTATCCACTCAACCCTGTGCAAGTGGGGACTGTCTCCAGCCTGGATCTCCAAGGCCAGGGTGTGCCTCTTGGCGACTGGCGGCATCCCCTGCTGGGTCTGTGCCCTTGGAGGGCAGCCGCTTCCCAGCCTCACCTCTGGCTCCATGATGCTGGGTCTCTGGATTGAAGTCCCTGTGCCTTCCCCACTTCTAGTTCCTCCTCTCCGCTTCCCTGTGTTCATTGCATGGCTGCGAGCACTTCCTTACCTCTGTTCCTCCTGCTCTGCCTTCCTTCAAGCCCTTCCCTTGTCACCCTCTCCAGTGCCGGTTATTTCCACACCCTACTCAGTACAGACCCCAGAGACCTGGCTGGGCTTGACTGGGTCTTTGCTGCTTCTTTCAAACTTTGATTCTTCCTCTCTCTGCAGAACAAAGCTCATCCTCCTGCAGCTGGGATTGGACCCCCTCTACCCCACTGAGTCATCACCTATGTCTCCCATCCTGCCAGGTACCCCCTGGTTCACTGAACACTTGCAATCTTGTGAAGCTTCCTCTGCATGCAGCCCCCAACGCTCACGAGAGCCTCACACTTCCTTTCCCTGTAGCCGTCTTCACCTTCTCTGCACTCAGCCTCTCCTTCCCAGGCCCAGACCCAGGGCCTCCATTGTATGGTCTCCTTTCCCCTCCCTCCTTCTGCCCTGTTCCTCAACCTCTGACAGCCTCCTGGTTCTTCAGCCTCTTCTTGTCTCTCCTCTTTCCTCCATGGGTTCTCAGTGAGTGCCCTTGCAGCTCTGTTTTTCAGCTACTCTTGTCTGGAAAAACCTTCCATCAGGTCCCTGGCTTTTACCCCACGTACCACTGTGGAAGAAAAATACAACATAGACTCCACTTCAAACTCCTGGTCTCCCTGAGCCTTTGGTGTCACCCATCAGTTCTGGTCTTTGTCCTTGACTAGCTCCTTCACCCGTTTCTCTGCAGAGTAACTGGCACAGCTTCACCATGATTCTTGAGACTCCTCCTGGGCTCCCTTCCTCCTCTCTCTCAACAGAAGATGGTGCCTCTTATTTCACTGAGGAAACGCCGGACTCTCAGTCTTGAACTCCCTCGACTGCCCACCCCACGACTTGCAGGTATATGAAGCAAGATGTGAAATGGAAGTTTTGGCAGAGACACTACAGTGTTATTGATGCCAGGTATCAAGTTGGTTGGGAGACAGACCACCCCTGGGACCGTGCACATTTCCAAAGGTTCATGACCAAGAATCTGCTAGACGACTCTAACACCCCCGGCATGGATATAAAAGGACTGAAAAGGAGGGTTAGAAAGGATTTTTTTTTTTGCGGGGGGGGAGAGTTGTGTTGGGGGGACACCCCTCCCAAGAGGGAGACCATGTAAGGCCTCACCTCTGGCCAAAAGAGGGCTTCAAGGAGGCCACGTGGAAAGGTTAACATATGACCCCTGGAGTTTGGTGGCTACAGTGGATTGGTATCTGATTGCATCTGAGGGATTTAAGGCAAAAGGCAACAGGGCAGAGAGAGGACAGACTGCAGTGAGAACGAATTACCCTTGGCCCTACAATGGAGCCAGAATGCACGGGTGTGCCTTACGAAAGAGAGGCGGGCTCCACAGAGAGCTAGCCAGCCTGGAGCTGTTGTAAACCCCATCAGGAAGAGTGTCTGCAGGAGGAGGGGACCCCAGGGAGTGGAGGATGGCCCTTAAGCTCCTAAATTAGGAGTTGAGGAAGAATATGCAAGACCCTTGTCAGGGGAGGTACAGTTAAATGTTCCCAGTGGAGGCTTCTTAGGACCCAAAGGAGTAATCCACCAAGAGACAGATTGAAATACCAGTTTGGGCCCGGAGAGCACAAACTATCTTAAGACAGTACCAGTCAAATAAGGATTTGTTTTGCTTCTCCTGACCTCTTATCCCTCTTTTTGCTTCATTCCTGATGGGGTCTGAAACCAAAATTATTCTGAGAAGGGGAGGAAGTGTGGACACATAAAGTCGGCAATGATATGCCCCTCCTAGACCACAGTGTTCTCACTTGCAGCTGGCCCCAGTGGGAAAAAGAGAGACCCTCTTGGCCGTGAATGAACTTAGGACTTTGATTCTTATTTGAGATTGGATATTTGTAATTAGAGAATTGACACTAAATTTGCAACCTGAAGTTACCATAGAATTGATGACTTCTAGATTTCTATTTCCAGCACAGACTTCTCCTTTGAAGTTTCATTCTTATGTGTTCTAAGGCCTACTGGTCCATCCCCAATTAGTTGTTCTCCAAGCTCCTCCAGCTCATCATGTGAGAACCAAACTCATCTCTCTCTCTGAACAAGAGGCTCTTCTTCATGGTGGTAATAGCTTAGTTGGAAGCACCACCATCCATTCATCCACCCACCCATCCATCATTCCAAATGATGCCTCAGTTCTCCTATCACTTTTCTCCATTTGAACACTTGTGAAAATGTGGTTCAAATATGAACCCCATTTATTTTCTCTATTTGAAACACTAAGACAACTTGTTTAGATGCACTTTTTGGTGTCCTTTGGGCTTTGTTTGGCGCAAGAGCATCTTTTATAAATTGTCTACCTTTATTCTTTTCTCTTTAGTAGGCAACGATGAACAGAGCTCTACTCAATGCCACTGCAGTGGTAAACACCTACATAAGTGTGGTCACTGCAGCCATGGAGCAAAGCAGATCATTTGTCAAGTGGTTGGCCAGATGATATAGAATATGCTTCAGCTAATAAGAAATAAATACTGTATTACTACTTTCCCAGAAAATTTGTAGTTTCAAGAATTCATAACTGCAGACCCCCTATCTGACCCTGGGTAGAAATACTGTTCTATAGGTTAATTCAAATCCCACCTGCCTACTTCTGATGACTTCATTCTTCCATTCCCTGTCTCTAGACAAAATTGCCTTCGGTTCTCGGCTCACATCATGCTATTTCTTACCTTTGTTCTTGCTGTTTCTTCAGCCTGGAACCCACTTCCTTATAGGAAGCCCTTTCTATGCTCTGGGCTTGAGTAGACAGATGCCCTTTCACTATGGTCCCCAAATATCCAAGGTGTATCTCTATGATTGATTATGATTTATCTTATTGTATCATAATTGTCTTTAAATTATCTGCATCCATTACTAGACTGTGAAATTCTTAAGGTAAGGACTATGCCTGATTCAACTCTGTATGTGTGGGACTTAACTCAGTGCCTGGCATATAGCCAGTCCTCACATGTTTGGTAAATGAATGAATGAATGAGTCAGCGGTACCTGCCGGTCTGCCAGATCGATCTTGTTCCCCAGCACCACCATGGGGTAGGACTGCTCCATTGGAATGGTTTTGGCCAGAACATCACCCCTCCAGGTTTCCAGGGCTTCAAAGGTGTCCAGGTCAGTGACGTCAAAAGCCAGGATGCAGCCATCAGAGCCTTTGTAGAATGTAGACACCATGGAGCGGAATCGCTCCTGTCCTCCTGTGTCCCAGATCTGGAGGGGAAGAACAGAGGCTCCATGGGGCTGTGATGAGTGGCTGAAGGTATGCCCAACCAGGTCACATCATATCAAAGCTTCCTTTTCTGGGTAGGGGGCAGATAGCCTTGGCACAGGTGCATGAGGTCCTTTCACACACGGGCATCACACACCCTGTCACCCATGTACACTACAGAATCTCTGCACTAATATTTAACATCCCAAGAGTACTTTCACATCTGAGTCCTCATTTTCCACCTGGGGCATCAGGACAGGCATTGTTCTTCCACCTGATAGATTTGGACCTTGGGAGTGACTTAACCAAGTTCACTTGGCAATTTTTCCAGGGAACCTGAGCCTTAGAGTGGGGCCTCTTAATTATGGATTATGCTCTTCCTTCTAGATCAGGGATCAGTATATTTTTCCGTAAAGGGACATACAGTAAATAACGTAGGCTTTGCAGACTATATACCGTCTGTTGCCACTACTCAATTCTGCTGTTGTACTGTGAAAGCAGACATAAGACCGTGAGTAAACGAACGGGTAGGGCTGTGTTCCAATAAAACTTTATTTTCAAAAGCAGATGGTGGGCCAGATTTGGCCCATGAATTAAAGTTTGCTGATCTATGCTCTAGACTCTTCTAGCTCCTGGTGCACATTGCTGTGTGAGTGGCCGTCCAGAGAATGTGGGGTGATAGTCCGGTGTGTATGTTGAAGAGGGAATGAGAGGGCAGCTCACCTGTAGCTTCAAAGTTGTGTCATCCAGTATGATAATCTTGGAGAGGATGCTGGCTCCCAGTGTGGTCTGATAGTCCTCGTAAAATGTCTTGTGCACGAAGCGGTGGAGGAGGGAAGTCTTTCCAACACTAAGGAAAAAAACCCAGACACATGTGGACATACTACAAACACACACACACACACACACACACACACACACACACACACACATATCCATACCTTTCTCAGCATCTTACCATGACCCTCTCACCACTGTCTCTCTCTGAGATTTTGAATTTCTAACATTTGCAGTTTGAGTAGCTTGCTAATACTAGGGAATGGACACTAGAAGCAGGGACCAAAGTGAGCAGAGAAGTTTGCAGAGAGCTGAGTGCCTCACAGCAAAATGGTCAGGTCTTTCCTGTATGTGGCAGTAGGTAGGAGGGCAGAGAGATGCTAAATGGCTTGCCTAATTCACATACCTCGTTACTGCAGAGTTAACTGCAGAGCCGGGGTCAGAAACCACGTAGCCTGACTCCAGTCTCTTTCTCTCATCTCAGCTCCCTTCCCTGGGGTGGAATGCGCTCCATGGTGCCACTCTGAATCAGAAAGGGACCCATGCAAGGTGGGAGCACATACAGGACGTCTCACTGTTCTTGGGTAGGGGCTTCTTCCCAATCCCCAGACCCCAAGCTGAACTTGGCTTACCCCAGGGCTCCAATGATGATGAGCTTGAGGTCCACCTTCTTCTGAGGATTCATGGGAGGGCTTCAGAGCCTGTAGGGAAACAGAAGTCATCTACATGCTGGCCAGAGTAACCCTGTGGCCATTGTCACTGAGGCTGGTCTCCACTTTCCCCTCGTCATGTGCAGAACTCTGCCCTGGGCTCGGATGGGGTTGTTCTCCAAAAGGGGCGGATGGGCTTCCCTGGTGGTGCAGTGGTTGGGAGTCCGCCTGACGATGCGGGGGGCGCCGGTTCGTGCCCCGGTCCGGGAAGATCCCACATCCCGCGGAGCGGCTGGGCCCGTGAGCCATGGCCGCTGAGCCTGCGCGTCCGGAGCCTGTGCTCCTCAACGGGAGAGGCCACAGCAGTGAGAGAGGCCCGGGAACCGCAAAAAAAAAAAAAAAAAGAGGTGGATGACTCAGCAACCCTTACACACCCACCTCCTCACTTCCCCTGGGGGTCTCCCTGAGGCTGGAAGGATGGCGGCCCCGCCCTGTAGGACAGACACACCTCTTACCTTTCAGCTCTACCAACCCCCGCGGAGCACCAAGGCTGCACTGGACTGAACAGAGGCCGCGCAGACAGCCTCTGTTCCAAGCCTGGAACCAGGGATGGAGGGCGGTGCGGGAAGAGGAGATGGGGGTGGGACAAGGGGTCCATTGTTAGGACTGCTGAGAGGCTTTGGATGGAAGAGAGGCCTTCCTTCAGCCTGAGGTGTTGCTGCATTGGCAGAATCAAAAGGCTCTTCTCTAATGCAGCTGGTGGGGGTGTAACTGGTACATGTTTCTGGAAAGATGCTTGGCAGCAAGTATTGAGAGCCTTAAAAATGTTCCTGCCCTCCACTTCTAGGAATTTGTCCTAAAAAAATAATCTGAAACGCAGGGAAAGACTCTTGTTCAAGAATGTTCTTTCCCAGCGTCATTTATAAACATCCAACAATAAAGAAGTGGTTAAAAAAATCATGGCACACAATGAACTATTAAGCAGTCATTAAAATGGAGTTTGTGAGCATATTATAATATGCTTATGCCATAGGATCTAAATGAAAAACAGAAGACACTAAACTATACCTACCATACCGCCCCCCCAAGTATTGAAATAAATTCCTACTTGCATGGAAAAATATCTAGAAAGAAATATATAAAAACGTAAGTGGTTAATTCTGGGTGATAGGAAACTATGATTTTAATTTTGTTCTCTATACTTTTTAGTATGTTCCAATTTTTTTTAACAACAAACATGTCAAACATGTATTGTTCCTATAAGAGAGAAATACTTGTATGTATGTTTCATACATATAAATTATGTATGTATATATATTGTGATTATTAACAAGATAAAGCAAAACTGTCTCAGGGAATTATGCTTAACTGGCTCTTTGGTTCTACCCTTATGTGCACACACATATATACTATTCCCAACTCCTGGGTCTTCTGACCCTGGAGGCTGTAGATGTATTGAGTTAACCTTGATCTGACTCTGCCTGGTTGAGGTAGCAAAAGTTGGCCAGCTTGAACTTGCCTGGTACTGGGAAAAAGCTCTCAATTGCATGTCCTGAGGTTTTGGTTCTGGTTCTCACTTTGCCACTGTGTGACCTTGGGCCAGTTACTTCCCCTCTTTGTGTCTTGGCTTTCCAACTAGAGGATGAGCCATCTGGGCCCCAAAGACCCAAGGCCCCTTCTGGTTGAAAAATGCTTTATCTACTCACTGGGTCACGAGAGCCTTGCCCAGGGCAAAAGACAAAGCAAATAGGAGCTCACTCCAGGCAGTCATCAGGGGAGAAAGGAAAGGGGTGAGTGATTATAGCAGAGAGAAAATGTAAAGT
Organism: Kogia breviceps; assembly: GCF_026419965.1. Lineage (NCBI taxonomy): Eukaryota > Metazoa > Chordata > Mammalia > Artiodactyla > Physeteridae > Kogia > Kogia breviceps. The sequence continues at coordinate 65,005,071 of NC_081310.1, read as the reverse complement.
GCCCTGACAGACGCCCCAAGAAACTGTCGTGAGAATTCAGGGCTGGGGGAGAAGCTGCCAATCCAACTGGGCCCTAAGGAAATGACACATATAGTTGGGGGTGATATTTCCGAGGAGGAAATGAAATATCAAAGCTCTGGGAACAGGGGAGTGGAGAAGCTGGATGGTTTGCTTCAGGGAAGGGTGAGGCGAAGAGTGTGGAGAGAGAAAAGCCTAGAAAGGGAGCAAGATTAAGATGGGTCATGAATACAGACCAAGGATTCTGTCAATCATTTATTCATTCGTCAAACATTTCCCACGCTTCAGACAGGCAGAGGAAGAGAATTCAAAGTATTAACAGGGGCTGGTATTTTTTTTTGGTTTTGTTTTGTTTTTGCGGGGGGGGGGGGCTGGTATTTTGAAATGGGTGTCACCACCCACAAGGAAACCAGCCAAGGGAGAAGTGACTCAGAAGCTTCTGAAAGGTATGTGTCTCTAAGCATCAGTTACCACTCGGGGAGGGGAGCAAGGGTGAGCTCTTTCCTGAAGGCGTTGGTACAACCTGCTAGCTTAGCCTCAAAAGCCAATAGAGTGCCCTGGAAAGGGAGTCAGAACAAAAGGGAGGCAGGGGAATTGGGAAGGGAACCAGCATTGGCTGAGCACCTGCAGGGGCTGCTCTGTAGGACTTAGGAAATCATGAGCTATGAGATGAGTACAACGGGGGCTCAGAGAAGCCAAGTCACTCATAACTCATCTAAGGCCCCACAGGTAGTATATGGATGATCTAATGTGTGAATCAAAGGCCAGAGAAGGCTGCTCTGTGCCATGTTACCCCCGACATCCTGAGTTTGAACCGTAGAATCTGTGTGCACAGGATCTAGGGCACTGGGCTCAGGTTTGGTGAACCCCAACAAAACCCTGGTAGAGTTGGAGGGGATCGAGAGAAAGGCAGCCAAAGTGACAAGAGCCACAGTGGAAGCCAAGGGAATGGGCTGCTGAACAGGAGTTGTCGTGTGTGGACCGACCACAGGGGTCAAAAGAGCATCGTGAGGCAGAGGGGAGCAGATTCACACGTTGCCATACGGAGTTGTCAGTGCTCACACTATAAGCTAAGGTTTACTCGCCTGGTGGTGTTGTAGAACACTTTGCGAATATGCAAATAAACATATCATCGGGAGGTTAATAAATGAATACATTATTATACTACATTTAACACACATAGTACATTATTATAATGCATTTATGGCACAAATTAAGGGCTCAAGAAACGTTAACACAGAGAAATATCTTGTGGGATTGATACTACTCTTATCTCTGTTTTACCACTGAAGAAACAGATGTTTAGAGAAGTTAAGTATGTAGTTCATGTCTAAAAGCACGGTCTGTAAGTGGCAGAACTGAGACTTGAATACAGGCCTGACTCCAGAGATCACACTCTTGGCTGCTAGGTCCTACTGACTGCCTTCTGTGAAACTAGAATGAGGATCACACACCCTGCCAATTGGTGCCCCTGTCGGAGAGTCCGGGGGGCTGGATGGTTTGGGTTTGACATGGTGCAGCAGAACTGGTGTGCGTATGAAGGGAAAGCTGGGGTTGAGGGCAGGGTAGGTGGAAAGTGTATGTTTATAACAGAGGATCAATATCCACTATGTGTAAAGCACTCTACAGACAATCAAAGACAACACAGAACATTAAAGCGGGCAAAGAATACGAATAAGTAACCAGTAGAGATCTTATAAATGATAAGTAGTAAGCTTTGGGAGATACTTAAACTTACTAATTTTTAAGGACATGCAAAGTTTAAAAATACCACCTTTTTACCCACCAGACTGGCAAAAATTAAAAAGATTGATGATAATATTTAGTGTTGACAAGTGGGTGGGGGAAAACTCTTGTTTACTGCTGATAGACTATGAATTGGCACTGTCTTTTTTGGAGGGCAGTTTGACAGTATCAAAATTTAATATGCATATAACCTAGATTCTAATTCTAGGAGTCTATCCAACAGAAATACACATATGCTCAAACATACATTTTTACAAAGATAATTGCTGAAGAACACTGTAACCTAAATGTCCATCAATAAAAGACCCTTGGCATAAATTATGATCCATACATACTCTGAAATACTACGCAGTTTTTAAATGAGTGAAGTAATGAAGTGGAAAAATATGACAATTTAAGTGAAAAAAAATCACTGAACATTTTGTATAGTATGATACCAATTGTATAGAAACAATAACCCTATGTGTGTGACTATATGTTTAATATTATATTTATGCTTGTCCTGCAATACATAGAAAGCTATGGATACATACATACTAAATGATTAATAAGAGGTGGGGAAAGGTAGATTAGAGGCAAGGAGCTATTGTTTTATTTTATATATGTCTTGTGTTAAAATTTGTTATACAAGTCTAAGTTGTTATTGTAATTTAAAATATCAAATAGGGCTTCCTTGGTGGCGCAGTGGTTAAGAATCTGCCTGCCAATTCAGGGGACACGGGTTTGATTACTGGTCCAGGAAGATCCCACATGCCACAGAGCAACTAAGCCCGTGAGCCACAACTACTGAAGCCCACGCACCTAGAGCCCGTGCTCTGCAACAAGAGAGACCACTGCAATGAGAGGTCCATGCACCGCAACGAAGAGTAAACCCCACTCGCCGCAACTAGAGAAAGCCCGCGTGCAGGAACGAAGACCCAACGCAGCCATAAATAAATAAATTTTTAAAAAAATAAAAAAAGCCTGGTGAGGACTTTTCAGTGTATGTGGCATGAAGTCCAGTTCCTGGCTTAAATTCCTGGAATTCCTCACTATGTCTAACTATATATATATATATATATATATATATATATATATATATATATATATATATATATATATATATATATATATATATAAAATAAAGACAACATTTCTTTATAAAGAGCAGGTGGAAGGATGGCAGCCCAAAGTCACCTGAGTGTGACTTTCTGACAGGAAAAGTCACTTCTGTGCCTGGGGCAGGAGAGAGAGGCCTCCTGGGACTCTGGAGTGATCATGAGTTTTGGAGTCAGAGTTTTCATCCCACCTCCATATATTTGTGACCTTGGGAGAGTTTCTTAACCTTGGTGAGTCTGTTCCCTTGTGGGTAAAATAGACATCGCTCATGACTGTAGCTGATTCTGCAGTGTGGCATGTGTCATGTTCTTAGAGCAAATTGGAAAGACCTGGTTAAATGGTTAAACACGGTGGGGGGCAGATACCTGATGTGTAGTGTTTGCCACTTTCTGTGGTGTTACTCCCACCGTGGCTGATTTCAAGCTACCAGTGTGGATTATTCTACAGTTCACTACAGAAGGACCCCAACGTTCATCTAGTCCAACCTCCCACCCAGTGCTTGAGCCACCTGCACCATATTCATGGAAAGATGGCCAGATTTGCCCCCATAGAACTTGCCTCCACTAGGGGTGGATTTCTCCTGGAAGCCACAGAAAGAATGCTCAGTTCCTCTGCTACATGCCAGCCCTCCTGAGATTTAAAGTCTTGGAGTTTTACTTGAGTCTTTTCTTCTCCAGATTCTTATAACTCACCTCAGCCTTTACTCTGAGCCCCCTTCACCCACCACTGCCCTAGTCCTTCCTCTGGATGAGCCCTCAAAGTCTGCTGCCATGCAGATTCCCCTACACCCCGCCAGAAGGGCAGGGATTTGCTGAGGCTGCTATTTACAATAGCCTGTCTCTCTCTTCCTTTCTCCACCACCTTGGTGTGTGTGGTTGACTGTTTCTTGCCATGCCTTCTCACAAGACACTCAGGATCAAGCAGTTCCTGGCCAGGAAACAAAAGCAGAATTGTCCCACTTTCCCAATGGATTGGCATGAAAACTGGTCATAAAATCAGGTACAACTCCAAGAGGAGACATTGGAGAAGAGCCAAGCTGGGTCTGTAAGGAATCACACATGAGACGGCCCACATATCGATGCTGTACCAAGATCACTGGCATCTTACCATATCTAGCTGAAAACATCGCCGCTGTCTGGACAGCAGGACATGTTGTATTGGGAAAAATGATTTTTCTCTTTGTTTCTATGCTTCTGCACTAGCAGGTTGGTTCGGTAGTAAATATGTGAGCCCTTTTGTTTGAAAAATAAAATAAAATAAAACAGCCTGGTCGTTGGTCCCAGGATAACTAGCAGCAAGAGGGTGACCAGGACTACGTCACTGGCAATGGAGGGTGGCTTGAGGGTAGACACTGGATGGGCTCACCAGGGAACCACGTGCGGATTTCAGACTGTGGCTGAAGGTCCTTCTTGTATCCTTTGGGCTCTGTCCTTGGCTGGGCTTTGGCAGTGTCTGTCCTTTTAAGCCTCCTTCCTCCCACTCAGCTGACTCAGATACTTTAAACCAGTGCATCGTCCTAGAGGCCAGACTGAGTCATCACCCTCCACTGTTAAATAACAGTGAAAAGCAGGTTTGCAATGCAAGGCCCCCCTTCAGCCAGCTCAGGTCTGAACAGAGCAGAGTCGGCCGGGGACTGTTCTCCACTGCACGTGGCTAACTCTTCTCCCCATCTTGCCTGGCAGGACTTCTAAGCCCTAGCTTTGCCCATCTGCCAAAGCTCAGTGTAGCTCAGTGCCCAGGGAGTGAGAAAGATGGAGCTGATGCCTCCCCAGTGCCCCCACCCCATGCAACACATTTTTTTTAAAGTCAGTCTTCTAAGAACTCTTGGACCTGCTCTGCTTTTACCTTCCCACTTTGCTTCTCTCTCTCCCCTCCTGGCCCCAACCGGGACCCAGACACAACCTTCCGCCTAAAAGAGGTGTTGGGTGAGGTGTCATTTCTGCTGACAGGGAGGAGGGATGAGAGGCAGTGAGCAGGGGCAGCTGAGATTTCTGAAGCAGGCAAAGCCTCCCCCTCCTCATACCATCTTACCCCACGTCACTGCCTCCCCTCTCTGCTCCCACGCTTTGGAAAATGACAAATGTATCCACCCTAAAACATAAATGGGATTTACAATCTTGAAGTAAGTTTGCCTTTGAAAAGAGGCTATCAGGGAGCCTAAGTCTTTATTGCCTCTAAGGAAGGCTTACAAGTTTGCCTCACCCTCCCAAATCCTAGCAAGTTTAGACCTGCTCTCTCCAGGAAGTGTACCCACAGCCCTGGTTTCAGGAGGCTCAGCACTCCTGTTCTTTAAGTTCTTTAGGGGTATTAGTTCTATTTCAGCAAGTAGACTGTCCGTGCCCAGAGGTCAGGACAATGCCTCACACCTCTCAGTATCCCTCCGAAGAGTCTGACCCATGCCGGGAATACTGAGTCTTCAATAAATAGTCATCTATCCGTCCATCCATCCATTCCCATCCATCCATCTATCCATTATTCTGTCCATCCATCCATCCATTCATCTGTCCATCTGTCCATCAATCTATCCATCCATCCAGCACAGGTACTGCATGCCTACCACGCACTATGTAGGTCTGAGGATATAGGTAAGTTACTATCTCCATGTGACCTGTGGTGGGGGATTGATCTGTAAGTCCAAAGAAATTATTTGTATTAATATACAATGCTAGCAACTATAGGACACTTTGCAGTTAAAAATAATGCCATCCTAGCCCAGTGGATTTCAGAGTCAGGAACAACTAGTTTATGGCAAGCTGAGACTAAAATCCGGTCCTGTCCAATGCTGTTCATTGGCTTCCCAAGCATCACAGAGCTGTGCTGAGAGGCGTATTTACAGTTTAGAACAAGAGGGACACTTTCCTATTCCAGGGGTTGGGGTTCCCCATTCCCCGATGAGACCCTTGGGTTGACACGGTTCCATCCCAGAAGGTGCCCTGTCAAAGTGGCGAGGAGACTCTGGGTGCCAGCAGGACACAGCCCTGCTGAAGGGCTCCGGTCTCTGGCTGGCCCTTCTCTGACTGTGCCGGCAGCTGCATCGCTTTGCTGCTGACAGCCGGCCGTGCAGAGCCCCGAGCCGGGCCCCAACTCCCCTGGCTGGCCAGGGAGTCCTTTCTGCCTTGGCTGGCTGCCACCCCCTGGGAGTTACTCAGGCGTGGGTGTTCTTTGGGCTGGATCTAAACCCTGCAGCTGACAGATTCTAAGCCTCCCTTGCCTCCACTCCTCCCCGCACCCCCAAACCCAAATACCTCTGGGGCTGCTGGAATAGACAGGAACCGAGAAAAGCTTCCAGGGCCCCTTCAGCCTCTGACGGCAGGCGGGGGTTCTCTCTGAGTCAGGGGTCTCCTCTCAGAGCAGCAGTCTCAGCCGAGTCAGAGGAGAAAGGCTTTGGGAGTAAAAAAGAGTTTATTGAGGCTAAGCCACTTCCTTCTGAGTTTTCCTCCTCTCTCTCTCATGCACAAACTTGGGAAAGTTGCAAAAGAGGCTGGGCTGGGGTGACCTCAGCCGTGGGGGTGGAGGGTGTGGGAGGATGGGAAAGCCAGGCTTCAGAGCTGACTGGATTTGGGGCCCCTTGACAATTTAGTTTACAGGGACTCTGGTCCTGGGGGGAGTGAGGCATAGGAGGCATGAGGGTGGGCCCTTGTAGGTCAGAGGGTCTGCAAGGTAATGTACCTGTTTGTGGGCACCATAAAAAGCCTCTGGCTGCTTTTAGGAACTTCTGCCTCTTTGCTGGAAGCCGCCCAGTAAAGGGGCCCTTTTGTTGGTTGAATTATCAGACTCACATGTGTAGTAGATTCCCTCCTGCCATCAGCCTGGTTGGGAGAGGTTTTAGGCCTCACCCCTTGCCCTCACTTTACTATAGCACACACACACCACATGTCCACACACACACACACACACACACACACACACACACACACACACACACACACACACAGAACCAGACCTGTGAGATGGGAGGCAAGTCCTGACATCTCCCTGTGCCTACAGGAAGTTAAAATGTTAGAGTGAGGCCGATTTGAACTGCCTGGAACTATGCCTTGGGTAACTATGGTTGGCAGATTAAATGGGAATAAAGTGAGTTTAGACACGCCCAAATGGATCCCTTTAAGGCTTATAATACGTTTGATTCACCCCTCCATTCCCACAGTCCTCCTGAGATGGGGTTTTTCCTCCTTGGAGTTCCGTCCTTTGTTTAATAATCCTCACTGTCAAAAAGTTCTTCCGGGCTTCCCTGGTGGCGCAGTGGTTGAGAATCCGCCTGCCGATGCAGGAGACACGGGTTCGTGCCCTGGTCCGGGAAGATCCCAGATGCCGCGGAGCGGCTGGGCCCGTGAGCCATGGCCGCTAGGCCTGTGCGTCCGGAGCCTGTGCTCCGCAATGGGAGAGGCCAGAGCAGTGAGAGGCCCGCATACCGCAAAAAAAAAAAAAAAAAAAAAGTTCTTCCTTTTCTCCAATCTGAGTCTCTGACGCTGCTTCATTGCTACTGTCTGGGTCTGTGTGGTCAGGTAGCCTATACATTCCTCAAGGGTGGACTTAATATCCCCGAACACACACTAGGTCACATGCAGTGCTAGATACAGGCCCTGGAGAGGAGTTTTTGGTGGAACAAAAGCTCCGGTTGAAGCTCATTTCTTTGTTTCACTAGCAAACGTGCCTGGAGGGAGGGTGCAGTGATTTCCATGAAATGTAGTATTGGACAGGATACATTAAATTTGGAAACATTTTAGGGCATATTCCACTTGTTTACTTCGGAAAGGGTGCATCAATTTGCCCTCAGGACAACCACTGGTTTATGACAGCCAATTTGCCCTTAATTTGGTGCCCTTTGGAATCCCCTGCCCCCCCGATTCTTCTGCTTTTCTGAGATCAGGTTTTAAATGAACGTGTGTGTGTGTGTGTGTGTGTGTGTGTGTGTGAGAGAGAGAGAGAGAGAGACAGAGACAGAGACAGAGAGACAGAGACAGAGACAGAGAGAGAAAGGGAGAGAGAGACGGGTATCTGTAGAGGTAATAGCGGCACATTTGAGTCTCTTTCAGAGAACATGTAAAAGTTACCATGGGCCCGACGGCTGCTGTGGGTGCTTTTGGGTAGGGGAAGTGAACTGTCCTCAGCGAGTCATTACAGCCTCTGAATATGGGACTGAAATTTATACTTTTCGGGGATGTTTGCAAACTACCCGTAACACCTTTGGAAGCCAAGTCACTAACCACCTTCAGGCTCTAGTCCCCACTTCCTCTGTCTGCATGGATCAAAAGTCAGAAACTTTCCTTCTCTTCCTCTGACACATGCTCCACTGGAAAATGGCGTCCAGCTTCTACTCTGCAGGGGAGGCCCTGACACTGCATTCATTGAAGTCCCTTCCTTTCTTCCCTCTTGCACACATTCATTCCATAATCTGAGTGTGTCAGACCCTTTGGGGGACACAAGATGGATACTTGTATTTTATCAGTGGAAATAAGACACGGTTCAGACTCACCTCTGGCCCTCACCACTGCCCTGCCAGTGGTCCATTCTGAGCTGCCCTCAGTCTACCGCCTTCCTGGAGGTGCCTGGGTTTGCTGCAAATCTGTAGTCAGCTTGGAAACCCACCTCCTTGTACCTATTCCCCTTCTCTTTCTTCTTCACTTCCCTTTCCCCCTTTCTTACTTCCTTTAAATTGAACTTCCCAATAAAATGTTAAATATAAGCTTCTGACTCAGGCATTTAAAAAAAATTTTCCCCTTAAGGAACCAGGCTCAAGATAGGACTCCATAAATATTTGTTGGGTAAATGAATGAATTGTAGGACAAGAGGTCAGGCTAGATAGTGCAGGATGAGAAACAGAGATACAGGAGCTAATTTGAGAAGGTCATAGATTTACAGGTCGTCTGCTTAGAGATGTTGACACAGGGGTTGTCTCCATAGGTTGCACTCAGCAGAGACACATCATCCCCGATGTGGGAGAGGGGAAGGAAATGGAGAGAGGAGAATGAGAGAGCGAGAAGAGGGCTGAGGCAGAACTTGAGACATACTCACATTTAAGAATCAGGAGAAAGGAAAGGATCCCAGCCAGAGGCCTGGTGAGGCAGAGACGACCAGTGTTCATTCAACCCCCTTACACCACCAGGCCACAGCTCACTGCCATTTCCCACCCCTTGTAGACAGGCATGGTCATGGACCACATTTTAGCCAATGGACAGGACGGTGAACAAGACAGAGCCCCTGGTCCCATAGAGCTCAAGTCAAAGGGATATAGAGAAGTGTCCCGCCAGTACTGGGCCTCTTTCAAACCTGGCCTGGGAAGACTTCTTGCGGAAGCTGCCATACTCCATCCCTGTCCACAGGACAGTAGAAGGACTCTGAGGTCCTAGGAGATGTGGGAACCACAAGGCAGATGGATCCCAGGGTTTTGAATCATCTTCAACTGGCCTCTCCATGAACGAGGAATGCACTTTGATTGTGCTAAGGCACTGTGATTTGGGGGTTTCATTGTTATAGAAACTAGTGTTATGTCACAACCTGGCAAGTGTTGAAAAGATGAGGGCAGATGTTGAAGCTGAGGAGAGGGGGCATACTATGGTCCTGAGGCCTGGACTTGTAGCTCTAAACCCTGATGTGTTTTACACACCCCAAGTGTGTGGGGTGTTGGGTAAGTTCTCACATAGCTCCTCTCCCCTTACCATCCTCATAAGCACAAGTTCTTCTTTTAAGGGCTCCCCAGCCAAAGTCACTGAGACACGCTTTGGGACTTTCCTTAGAGAAAAGAGCAGACTTCACAGTCCTGAGGCCACCGACTCCCACACAGAACAGTCATCCCAGGCTCCCTCTTACAGTGAGATGCATGTGCCAGAGTTCTTTAGCTGAGAACAGACACAGCAGGACAGAAGAAGGGTAGCCCTGCGACCTCGGCACTGGGAACTTGGGGGCTCTCTCTGTGTGCCTGCCATGCACGGCTCAGCTCCAGGCACCCCTCTGTCCTGTGGGGTCCCACTCAAGATTCCCATTCCCAGGAGAGAGAGTCTGACAGGTGTGACTTGAGGCCTGTGTCCTCCCCTGTAATGTCACTGGTGATGACGGGAACCCAGGAACCACCAGGAGAGGCTACAGGACTCAGAACAGGAGGGGAACAATTCCTCAAAGGAAGTGATACTCGACACACAAAAATAGCAGGCTCCCCGGAATCCTTTGGCAGGGTCTTATCTCCATGTAGGAGCAGACATGACGACGCTGTTTGGATCCTTTTCGGGGTCAGCAACCATTAACTTTTCAGCAGCTTATACATTTTTATTTTAACAAGTAAACATTATTAGGGGGACTGTTTAGAATCTACCTTTCATCCTTGCCTTTGAGATATCCTGAACTGGCAACTACCTGGATGGGGGAGGAGGATGAATCAGAAGCAGTGGATTAGGAGCTGGGAGACATGGATTCTACCTTCATCTCTACTTTTGACAAATGGTGTCATTGTTTTATACCCCAATTTCCCCATCTACAAAACAGGGTAAGAAAACCTCCTCTGCCTAATTTACAGATTTGTTGTGAGGGAAAGAAGAGAAAAGACAAGAAAAGAACAACAAAACACCGAAAACTCCTAAAAGGATTTTAAGAAGCCAAAAGTCAAATATAAGAGCAGGGGGCTTCCCTGGTGGTGCAGTGGTTGAGAATCCGCCTGCTGATGCAGGGGACACGGGTTCGTGCCCCGGTCCGGGAAGATCCCACATGCCGCGGAGCGGCTGGGCCCGTGAGCCATGGCCGCTGAGTCTGCGCGTCCGGAGCCTGTGCTCCGCAACGGGAGAGGCCACGGCAGTGAGAGGCCCGCGTACCGAAAAAAAAATAAATAAATAAAAATTGAGGTGAGTTCATACTAGAGTAGGGTGGGCCTTTAATCTGATGGGACTTGTGTCCTTATAAGAGGGAAGAGTCACAGAGACAGAGACACACAGGGACGCATCATGGGGTGACGGAGGCTGAGATTGGAGTGATGCAGCTGCAAACCAAGGAATGCTGAGGATTCCAGCCAGAAGCCTGGAATAGGTGAGGAAAGTTTCTCCCCTACGATTTCAGAGGGAGCATGGCCTTGCTGACACATTGATCTGGGTCTTCTAGCCTCCAGAACTGTGAGGCAATAGATATCTGTTGTCTTAAGCCTCTAAATTTGTGGTACTTGGTTATGGCAGCCCTAGGAAATGAATACGGCGCCCTTTAACAATTCCCAGGGCACAGTGAAGCTTTCGCCAGACCTCTTGGCCCACCCCTGAGAGGTGGTGACCTAGTATCAGACATGGGACATGGGACACGGTCCTGGATTTCAGAGGTAATAACCACTGATGTGAAGGTCACAAAGAGCCAAAGTCAGTTGTGGAAAACACAAAGCAGCTATTAGGGTTAAGTAGGTTTACACAGGCAGCAGGAGTTTAGTCCACACTGACTGAAAGCATCACTTCTGCCTTGAGGGACTAGAGTGCTCAGAGCAGAACTGGGTTCGGGCAGCCTTGGGACTGAGCGTGATTTCACTTCCTACAGATGTGATTGAAGCATCACTTTCATACTCTAACCTCCACCACTCAGGCTCCTGGACCCTCAGGGTCCAAGCCAGCACATCAGGGTTGCTGCCCATGTAGAAATCACCCTTGAGGAGAAAGTCTGCAGGGATGCCCTCTAAAGTTTGGCGCCCCACCCTCACAGAGCTTGTGTTGTTGACCGCTCCACTATGCTGCTTTTGACTTAAAAAAAAAAGTGTGTGCATGTGTGTAGCTGTGAACTTCTTGGATCCTGATGCTTAGAGGGAAGGGATGCTAACATTATGAGCCAAGCGCTTCCATCCAGATAAGCTCAACTCTTCCCAAGAGCTCTGCAGGGAGAATATCCCAGAGACACAAAGTAATTAGCCAAGGATGCCAGATTGAGGAGGGGTGGAGCACAGACGTGGATACAGGCTTAGGGTTAGGGTTAAGCCTGGTGTGTTTTCCACGACCCCTGCTGCCAGAAGTGACAGCCAGGGCCTGCCCCAGTTGTCTTGCAGGTCTTGGGGTGTGTCTCTTAGCACCTGGCACAAAACAAATATTTATTAAGAGAGGGTTTGAGGGCTTCCCTGGTGGCGCAGTGGTTGAGAGTCCACCTGCCGATGCAGGGGACACAGGTTCATGCCCTGGTCCGGGAAGATCTCACATGCCGCGGAGCGGCTGGGCCCGTGAGCCATGGCCGCTGAGCCTGCGCGTCCGGAGCCTGTGCTCCGCAACGGGAGAAGCCACAACAGTGAGAGGCCCGCATACCGCAAAAAAAAAAAAAAAAAAAAGAGAGGGTTTGACAAATAAATTGACACTGTGCTGAATGAGTTAGAAGAATGTACTGATGGGAAATCTACTGTTAAATGAGAAAAGAAAAAGTTTTCCTTACCAATAGCCATCTCTGTTTACATATGCAAGGAAAAAAGTCTGCGTAAGGTAACTTCAAATTGATAGTAATGCTTATCTCTGAGGAGGAGGTTCATGGGGGACTTTCACATATTTTAGAACAAGAAAAACTCTGAAGATATTTCCATTTTGAAAAAAGCAAAATTGAAAAGAAGGAAAAGAAAGACTAGCTGTTTCTAGTGACAAAGAATGGTTCTTAAACCCAGCTTCCCCATATCATCTCCCTTAGGATGGGCCCTGGTTCCCAAAGGTGGAAAGCATTCCTTCAGAGTCTCTCTCCCTCTCTCTTTCTCTCCAACCACCCCTCTCCCATGTACTCTGAAATATTTTCATTTACAACAAACACATGAACACACTGCAAGGAACCAGAACTGTGAGAAAATGGGCCCCGAACATCTCTTTGTATTGAGGTCAAGTCAAAAGTTCACAGGAGCTAAATTGAAGGGGCGCCCACTGGCTATAAAGGTGGGGTGATCTGAGCATTAAAAAATGGCCGTTAAGTTGAAACATACTCATTATTCTGAAAGCTGGTAAATAAAGGGAAAGAAGCAGGTAATCTTGCCTTTCTTGTATGAGCTGTCCCTCATAGTGGACAATAGTTAATGAAAGGGTTGTTTTTTATAGAAGAGTTCCAGCTGACAAATACAGGAGGAAAAATAGAATTAGAAAAATCCCTGTTTTCAGTCCCTAGTGATAGTGTGGATCTAAGCGAGGGTCATTAATGGCTGCTGAAACCTTTAGCTCAAACGCTGAAGGGAACGTTATCGTGGGTGGATGAGGCTGACAACTCGGGAACCCGCCCATCAGTCCTAACGTTACAAATTGAGAGGCGCCCAGCACTATCTGCCCCCGATGGGATACAGTAGAGGTACCCAGCACCATTTATGAAGTGTTCTTTCCACGAAATAAGGCCTCTAGGTCTAACTATCATTTTGTAGGAACAATGAACTCAGACACCCATGTTACATGACAGCTCTGGATTTCAACCAGTGAAGTTCAGAATGTGAAGCTATGGAAGAAAAGAGACATTTCAAACAAATGTACTGTGTGAACCTTGAATCCTGACACAAACAAGTCAACTGTAAAAATGACCAAACATTTATGAGGCAATAGGAAACATCTGAACACTGACAGCACATTTAAGAATACTAGTTTCCCACACCAGGGAACTGTGTTCAATATTCTGTGATAAATCATAATGGAAAAGAATATATATATGTATAACTGGATCACTTGTTGTACAGCAGAAATTAACACAACATTGTAATCAACTATGCTTGAATAAAATTAACCAAAAAAAGAAAAAAAAGAATACTGGTTTCCCTTGCTATCTGAAAGTAGAAGTTTCCTATGAAACTATGCTAATGGACACATCTTGCTAATGGACACACTAATTAAATCAAGATAAAGCTCAGATGCTCACAGATACAGTTCAAAGCTATGGAGGCTTGATGCTCAGATGCTGAGTGTAGTTCCCAAGAAGGAGCTTGGTGGTACCACTCTCACTGCTTGGGTATATGCCCTGCCTCTATAAAAGCTTGCAGCAGAACAAACACTGACTGCTTTTTTCGATTTCTGCCTTTTTTTCATAAGTGCAAAAATCCTCTTTGGATTCCTTTAGTTTAGGGAAAACAGGTACTAATGTAGGTCTTTCACAAAAACAAAGTGGTATAAAGTGAACTTTTGAAAAACAGGGGATACCTGTATTAGAAGGGTTTATGGAGAAATATATGATGTGATGCTAAGAATTTTACTTCAAAATAATCCAGGTATGTGGGGCTGGAGAGAGGAGTAGCTGGTAAAACAGATAAAACAGGCCCTGCCGTGTGTTGATGGGTTGTGGAAACTGAGTGGGGCTGCACAGGGATTTATTGTACTATAATTTCTGCTTGTGCGCATGTTTGGAAATTTCCATAATAAAACATTAGCAAAAAGCGATAAAAAGTATGGGCATACAGCTTAATTCTTCCATTATGATGTTGGTGGAGTTGGTGTGTACGTGGGTGTATGAAGTATGTGTGTGAGTGTGTATGTGTGTGTTCTCATGCTCTGTTTCATTCTAATTCAGGTTGCAGCTCTGGAAAAACTGCATTCTATTTTTTTTTTTTTTAATTTCTTTTTTTTTTTTTCGGTACGCGGGCCTCTCACTGCTGTGGCCTCCCCCGCTGTGGAGCACAGGCTCCAGATGCGCAGGCTCAGAGGCCACGGCTCACGGGCCCAGCCGCTCCGTGACACGTGGGATCCTCCCGGACCGGGGCACGAACCCATGTCCCCTTCATCGGCAGGCGGACTCCCAACCACTGCGCCACCAGGGGAGCCCACTGCATTCTATTGAAAATAACTTTGAGAGCTGTGGAGAATGTCCCAACCTAATAGGCCCAAGTGAATTTCCAGGGGGGCTGGCACAGACACAAGGCCCCTGCTTGGGGGACTGCTGGGGCCAGCCCCACATGGTTATTCCCATGGTCAAAGGCAGTAAAGCTGTTTAATGATACATTGCTTAGGGTCCGGAAGAAGCAAGCTGGAGGTTGGATGTCAGAACCTTGAAAGCCACTGATTAAGAACTTCATTCCATCCATGAATTTCTGGAATTGGAAAGAAGAATATAAATGACGTATAGAGAAAGAAGGAAGTGGTGCTGTCTAGAGGCTGTACTGTGTAGTAGTGGTAGCTATACCAAACGGTCTTGGACAGCCACTTCACAATTTTGGCTGGTTGGTTCTTTCTTCCGTTTCATATACCTATACATGTTTACTCAAAAAAGTGTTTGCACAATTTCATATATGTGGGTCTTGGCTTCTAAGTTCTACAATTTTGATAATTGTTCATCTGTTATACACCTCCACTCCTTACCACCATCTTAACGATTGGGAAAACTGAAACCTTGTTGCATGGCTGGAACAGCAAAAGGTTTGGCATTAGAAGATCTTGGCTTACATTCTGGTTTCTTTAGTTTCTAGCAAAGATCAACTTAATTTTTTAAGGGAGAGTAATTGCTCTGTAAGTGGCTAGCCACTGCTATTCTCTTAAGTTCTGGGAAGAGTCATTTGAGTGGCTCCTTCAAGTTATAAGGCAAGTAGGTATCCATTGATCTGCGAGAGGAGTATAACCTCTCCCAACCTTATTTAGTTTGGTAAAGACTTGGGGTCTAACAGGCAGGAGTTGTCTTTCCAACAACCATTTGAAATTTGAGGTTGCTGATGAGGGTTTGGAAAATTCACTGAGAGCTTCAAGAGTCTTCTTGAGAGGAAGGGGATAAAAATGCAAAGTTATGACGGCATCCTCGATGGATTAAGGTGGCTCTGATTGAAAACTGCTAGCATAAAAAGACAATAGCACCACAATGGGTACAGGGAAGCGTATGCGTGTGAGCAGGGACTCACATGGGGTGAAGGGAAGAGAGTGTGGGGTGTTGGAGTGGGGCAAGGTGTATAGACTAATGAACTTAGCACAGTTGAAATGTGTAGCTTGTCCTCAGCATCATGTTCACAGTGGCAGCTCTACAATTCCTTTGTTGGAGGAGCTTAGGAAACTTGACATGAAGCTTGTGTTTTAAAGCAAAACATTTGTTTTCACTTGCATTGTCTGTTTATATTTGGTGGCTTTGGGAAGGGGTGAATGGAGATCAAGTTATGGGGGTAGGTAAAGCCCTCTGTCGACACCTTAGTGCTTCCATCCTGGTGCAGTCACCCTGATGCTGCAGGTGACTCTTGGGCAAAGTCGGTGTGTTAAAGTGTGTTGCCAAAGAAACGCGATATTGAAAATTTGGCATCACAGATTTCCAAAACACCTGGAAGTCCCCTTTCTACCTCACTCTCCAAACTTACCAATCGCCTGCAAGAAGACATTTTCTTGTTTGAGGAGAATGTTAACTTGAATGTTAGAAGAGATATAACCTTATTCTGTATCCCCCTACCTCTAGCAGCTCATATCTTGAACCATGTAACTCTCTGAGTATCCTCATCTATCAAATGGGCTAATAATATCCCAGTCTGACTTGGTGGTTGAAGAGATTAAGTTTTGTCAGTTGAAAAGTCTTACCTGACATGTCAGAAAACCTCATTAAATGGCTTGTCCAAGGTTTGCTGCTGCCTCATGGCAGAACAGGAAGTTAGAACCTGCCTAGTGGTGTTTCCGCCACTGGCAGTACCACCCCGCCCGGAGGGAATGCTTGCAGAGCTGCGTAAGATGGGAGGGGGGCAAGGGGTAAAGGCACCCTTAGTACAGGCTACTGTTTGGAAAGGGGAAGTGACAGCCATGTGAGGATGGCCCTGTGACTTGCAGAATAAGGAAACAATTCTCACCAGCAGGGTGTAGGCAGTCGGTTGGAGGGTGTGGGGGACCCCATTGATGGTGAAGGTGACATCCGGCAAGACACCGATGTTGACACACTCCACACAGTGTATGAAAACACAACACAGAGGATCCATTCAGAGGCCTCCCAATTCCCCGTCCATGGGCTCTGCCCCAGTGGTCTGTGCAGCTGCTTGCTACTGCCTGAGGGGCCTGTGATGAAGGAGGTGCCTGGGTCCACAATGGCCTGCAGCCTTCGGAGAAGAACATCATGGTGCCTCCCACCTGGATTCTGAGGACAAAGGAAGCATCGTCAGCTACTCTTACCTGTCCCTTCCCCTTTCTCCCCCTAAGCTTCCCTGGCACTCCAGCAGCTCCCACTCTCTGCTGGGTTCTCTAATCTGCTGAAGCACGTTAGTAATTTCCATTTTGGTCTCTCTCACCATGTGAGTGTTTCTCAATATATATATATATATACTTTTTTTTTTTGACTGAGATGAATAGCAGGAAATACATTTACTTCTTGACCCAGTACACACACACACACACATGCACACACACACGCAGGAAATAAAAATTTCATGACACTGTACTTAACCTTAATATGTGAAGTGCACTCTGATATTTTCTATTTTAGCCCATTTCATTAAAAAATGTAGGTCACGATCCCCTAAAATGATGTCAGGACCCATAAATGGGTGAATCCTTGCAGTTTGAAAAACCCTCAGTAGACAGTAAACATTGGAGCCTTTTTGGCTTTTGTAACTCTGTGCCTAGCACATGCTTGTCCCCTTGCAGAACTTATCTTCAGCTGAATTGAAACTACAATTACATTTCTTTGAATTCCTGCACTGTCTAGTACAGTGCTAGGTATGTGGCAGGAATCTAGTTCCACTTTCCCTGATTGCTCCATGCCTCTGTCTGTGTGTCTGTGTGTGTATGTGAGTAGACTCAATCAATGCCACCCCCTCCATGAAACCCTTGAGGAGTTCTTCAGATAGAAGTGGTCTTGCCCTTTCTGCTGGGCCACTTTGGTGGTCCATCTCATGGAGTAATGACCACCTTCTACTCTACATGATAGTAGTTTGTATATAGGTGTCATCTTCTGCAATGATTTGTGAAGGCAAAATCTGAGTCCAATTAGCTTTTGCACCCCTGTGTCACTCAGCCCTTGCCTTACATGTTAATTAATGTTGAATGAGTAGTTGGCTTTACTGTCTGTTGAATTGAAGATATACCACATGTACGAGAAAGGAAGCTGAGAGTTGGTACCATGTGCCTTCTGCCCCGTCCTGCCCCTCTGCTCAGCACCTCCATATTCTAGCCTCATGCAGCCAGCTCCCAGCATCCTCTCTCAGTGACCAGCAGTTTCATTCAGGTCAATTTAGTTAATCCAATTTCAGTTCAGCCTTTTATGAGTTCTTCCCTCATTCTGTAACTACCCTGTGGAGGATATTTACGTGTCCACTGCAATCTGCCAGTAGACTTGTTTGGTGACTGGAAGTGGTCATAGCCTCTGAAAATCAGCTCGCTACCTGCACCACCTCCTGTGTCACTGCATGGAAAGAAAGGCAGATTGTCAAGGAAGGGCCACTGGAAAACCTTAGGGGCGCGCCTCAGCCAGGCCCCTGCTTCTTGGTCTGGTCACTCACACCAAGTACCTAGATAGGCAGAAATATCAGCCTGCGCTTTGAGACCAGGGCTTCTGACTGCTGCAAGTTGATTAGTCTGAGCCTCTTGGGCAAACAATAGAAACAATTCTGCTCAATGATTTGTGAATATCCTCCTGCTTCTTGGATAGAAGGGGTAGGGAGGTGAGAAATGGAGACCACAGATCTGATCAAGCAGAACTCATGCAGCACCTAGGCCAAGACCATCATGGGGTGTGCATTCACCATGCAACTTGAGGCACCCCCAAAGACTCTTTTGCCCCAAGTATCTTCTCCACTATTATGGCGGTGCCTGGAATTTCCACAGTATTCACTCTTTTGTGTTAGGCAAAGTTGCTAATTGAACACTAAGTGACTTACTGGAGTTTGAATATTTATTAATATTAGGTTGATTTCTCAGAATATGTTCTGCCACCTAGCAGGATCCTGAAGAAATAAGACTTAAAACTGATTTGTTTTCAGGAGGAAAAGGATCAGAGAAAGACAAAACTTGGGGCCCTGTATGCAGGGCAGTAAAGGGGAAGGGAAGTAGATATCTGTGGGAATCCAAGGAAAACAGTTTTCAAGGCACGAGGGGGGAAGAACTGATGTTTGTTGATGGCCTTTATGCAAGGCGCTGTGCTAGGAATTTTCCCTGCCTCATCTTATTAATTCTCATGTCAACCCAGTGTCCATTTGAGAAAAATGAGGCTCATGGAGATGAAGTAATGCAAGAGGGGGGATTTCTGTTTTTAAAAATTTATTAATTTATTTTTGACTGTGTTGGGTCTTCGTTGCTGCACGCAGGCTTTCTTTAGTTGCGGCGAGCAAGGGCTACTCTTTGTTGTGGTGTGTGGGCTTCTCATTGCGGTAGCTTCTCTTTGCTGTGGAACATGGGCTCTAGTCACGCGGGCTTCAGTAGTTGCGGCACGTGGGCTCGGTAGTTGTGGCTCCCGTGCTCTAGAGCGCAGACTCAGTAGTTGTGGCGCACGGGCTTAGTTGCTCTGCGGCATGTGAGATCTTCCTGGACCAGGGCTCGAACCCATGTCCCCTGCATTGGCAGGCAGATTCTTAACATCTGTGCCACCAGAGAAGTCCCAAGAGGGGGAGATTTAAATCCAGGGTCAGTCTGACTGCAAAGTCTTTGCTGTTTTCCACCACAATTCACATCTTTCCAGCCCCAAAGGGAGAAGGAAGCTCTGAAGGGAAGAAGCAAGGTGTCCAGACACCAGCCCTCTTACTCACAGTTCCGTCCAGGCCTGGTCTCCACTGCAATCAGGCTGGAGAGGAAGCCACGTAATGGAGGAGATTCAAGGCTCTCCATGTGAGAGAGGAGAGCGAAGGAAATGGACTTCTGCTGAAACAGGGTAAGCTCAGGCCAAGTTTCCTTGGGAAGCAGTCAGAGAGGTAAGAAATCTCCTCCCTGACCCTCCCAGGACCCCAGGTAAACATGTCCAAGGGCTGGTGAGTCTCATGACCTTTTCCAACCACATATGCAATTAAAAAAATTGTATTTGGGACTTCCCTGGTGGAGCAGTGGTTGAGAGTCTGCCTGCCAATGCAGGGGACATGGGTTCATGCCCCGGTCTGGGAAGATCCCACATGCCACGGAGCAGCTAGGCCCCTGAGCTGCACGTCCAGAGCCTGTGCTCTGCAATGGGAGAGGCCACAAGAGTGAGAGGCCCGCGTACTGCAAAAAAAAAAAATTGTATAAATTGGCAAAGAACACATAAAATCGAGCCTCTTAGCCGTTTTTAAGTGTACAGTTCAGTAGTGTTAAGTATATTCACATGTCTGTGCAACCAATCCCCAGAACCTTTTCATGCTATAAAGTTGAAATTCTATACCTGTTCAATAACTTCCTGCTTGTTCCTTCCCCAGGCCCTGGCAGCCCCCATTCTACTTTCTGTCTCTATGAACTCCACTACTGTTAGAATTTTCTTCCTCTTTCGGGCTGAATAATTTTCTGTTGTATGTATATACTACATTTTGTTATTCCATCCATTAATGTGTAATTATTTTATTGTCAACTAACATTTTAATTTTTTTTCCACCTCCTCCCTCTAGAATTAAGCTTTTTGAGGGCAGAGACTGTCTTTCTTGTTCCATTGTGTTCCCAGTGCCTAGCAACATGGTGAGCACATAATAGGGGCTTGATAAATATTTATTCACTGCATAAATGAATGTCCAGTCCCAGAGATTCTTTAATTACTCCAGTGTGGTACAGTTTACAAAGTCCTTTTTTCAACAACTTTGAGACAAACCCCATTTTCTGAATATTCAGAGAGGGTAAGTGTTTTGCCCCAAATCACACAGCTGATACAAGACCAAGCAAGAGCTCCAACCCAGGTGTTGTGACTGCTAAGTCTAGATGTGTTGTTTCCCTATAGTCATAACCTTAACCTCGTGGGTCTGATGGGCCTTACCTGCTCGTGTACACGGAAAACACGGGTAGATCCACCAGCTTCTGGGCCACTGTGTCGAACACCGGGGTCACCCTTTCAGCAGCCAAGCAGGGTTATTCCAGGCCCAGAATGCCATCAGACTCTGCATTCATAAAGGACTGGTCAGTCTCTGTGACACTCTCTTCAAATTGCTGACTGACCTCAGTCAGTCCTTCTACCTAATGGTGGAGCCTGAAGGAAAATCACACAGATCTTTGGCAAATGGGCTCAGATTCTTGAAGTCTTCTGTCCTAAAGCTAATTCTTCCCCTACTCAATTTTCCTTGGTTAAATGGATACAACAATTTTTGCCATGTTCCCATCCACTTAATTTTTTCGATGTAAACATTTTTCATTGAAGTATAATACAGAAATCACAAGTGTACAGTGTTTTCACAGACTGTACACATCCATGTAATCAAGCTCCTAAATCAAGAAACAAGACATTACAACCCCATCGCCAGAAACCCCCTCAACTACCCTGCCAGTCATTGAGACTTTCCTCAAGAGTAACCAATCTCAAAAAATAAACCAAAACAGCAAGATAACCCATCTCTTGGCTTCTAACAACTTATACTGTCTTTGCCTATTTTTGAATTTTATATGAATGGAATCATATGGTATGAATTCTTTTTTATCTGGCTTTTGTCACTCAACATGATGTTCTTGCATGCTGTTGTAGAATTTTCATTGTCTTTAGTTTTCCATGGTATGACTATATCATCATTATTTATCCATTCTACTACTGATGGATATTTGGGGTGTCTCCTGTATTTGACTATTGCTAATAGTGCTGCTTGTACTTGTCTTTTGTTGAACATGTGTACATATTACTGTTGGATATATGCCTAGGAGTAAAACTGCTAGATAATAGGGTTTGCAAGTGTTTTGCTTGAGTAAATGCTGACAGTTTTCCAAAGTGATTGTATCAATTAACATTTCTAATACCAATGTTTTGAAAAGTCCAGTTGTTCCATATCCTCACCAATACCGGCTATTGCCTATCTCTTCCACTTTAGTCTTCTAGTGAATATGCAGTGGGCTACACTGAGGTTGTAATTTATATTTCCAGATGACTAATAAAATTAGACATTTGGATATCCTCTTTTGTGAAGTGGGTTATCTACAATTTTCTTATTGATTAGTAGGAGTTCTTTATTTATTCTGGAATAAAGTCCTTTGTTGGATATATGTACTACAAATATCTTCTCCCAGACTGTGGCTGAAGTTTTTACTCTCTTAATGGTGCTTTTTGATGAACAGAAGATATGAATTTCAATGTAGTCAAATTGATCAGTTTTCCCCCTTATAATTAGTAGTTTTTAAAAACTTGTTACAAAAAGTTTTGCCTACCTCAAGGTCATGAAGACATCTTCCTATTTTTTTCTAAGAGATTTATTGTTTTGCTTTTCACATTTATGTATATCTACAATCATTGGAAGTTTGATAATGTGTGAGTTAAGATCCATTTTTTCTTTATTAGAAGTCAGATTTATCGAGATATGATTTATACACAATAATTCACCCTTTTAAGTGTACAGTTCAGTGATTTTTGACACACAAATAGTTTCTGTTGGCTAATATTTTGTTTACAACTTTTGTGTCTACATTTATGAGAGAGTGGTCTGTAATTTTCATTTCTTGTAATGTCCTTTTCAAGTTTGTTATTAAATTTATGCTGGCCTCATAAACTGAGTTATGAAGTGTCTCTTCTTTATCAATTATCTGGAAGAGTTTGTCTAAGATTGGTGCTATTTCTTCTTTAAATGTTTGAGGGAATTTACCAATCAGGCTACCTGGACCTGGAATTTTCTTTGTGGAAAGGTTTTTAATAATAGAGTCAACATTTAAATAAATACTAGAGTATCCATTCAATGTTAAATAGATATTGGAGTATTCATTCAGTGTTAAATAGATATTGGAGTATTCATTCAATGTTTAAATAGATATTGGAGTATTATATTTTCTAACTTTTTTCTTGTGTCAGTTTTGACATGCTCTATTTCTCAAGGCATTTGCCAGTTTTAAAAAACTGTCAAATTTATCGAAGTAAAATTATTCTTGATATCCTCTTATTATCATTTTAATGTCTGTAGCATCTTTAGTAACATGTTACTTTTTATTTCTAATATTGTTAAGTGTATTTTCTTTCTTTTTCTTGAACAGTTTTGCTAGAGGTTTACCAGTTTGATTAATCTTTGTAAAGAGTTCATTCCTGGCTTTGTTGATTTTCTCTATTGTGTGACTTTTCTATTGTATGAATGTTCTACTCTTCTAGTTATTATTTCCTTCCTTCTACTTTCTTTGGGTTTGATTTGCTCTTCTTTGTGGTCCTCTTGTTTTTTTATTTGTTTGTTACTTGAAATAGTTGCTGAGACCATTGATTTTCAGCTTTTCTAATACTCACATTTCAGCCTGTAATTGTTTCTTGAAGGACTGCATTAGGTGCATCCACAAATATTGACATGTCATATCTTCATTATCTGTAGCAGTCAAGGTTTTATAAGAGAAACAGAGTCATTAGGAGCTATATCTAGAAAGGATTATATTCTAGATATTTGACTCTATGTAATTGTAGGTCCTGGCTAACAGAGTACATTAGGATGCTGCTTCTGCCCTGGTGCTGCAGTCTCAAGTCTACAGTTTGGACAGTCAGCAAGGGTAGACAGATGTCAAGTGGGAGGAAAAAGGGTGAATTGAACCCTTAAGGTTGAAGGGGAACGGGAACCTGCACTGTTCTCTCACTGTCTCTAAGTCTCAGTGATGGTGGAGCCTGCAGCACAAGCTGACACTGTCTGTCACAGAGGCCACCACTGCTGTCACACATGCCAACACTTCCTAGCTCTGGAGTAGGAGGTAGGGGACCTGGATTAGGTCAGCTCTGCCATGACCAGCCAGCAATCTGGCAAGTCTCTTAACTGCCGCTGCGAGCTCTGTTTCCGTCTCTGAAGCCCAAGAGGCAGATGGACTTGGAGCTTGGAGATAACTTGGGCCCTGCCTTGGGCTCCAAAAATGTTAAAAAGGACATCAAAAGGACTAGGGGGCCAGCCCAGACCCTTGACCCCTGCCCCCAAGTGAACAAATCCTCTTTGTCATTTACCCACTTTCCAGGAGTCCTTCCTTTTGACCTTTCACTGGGGAGAAAGTGTGACCCAGAAGTGGCTGGAAGGGCTTCCCTGGTGGCGCAGTGGTTGGGAGTCCGCCTGCCGATGCAGGGGACGCGGGTTCGTGCCCCGGTCCGGGAGGATCCCACATGCCGCGGAGCGGCTGGGCCCGTGAGCCATGGCCGCTGAGCCTGTGCGTCCGGAGCCTGTGCTCTGCAACGGGAGAGGCCGCAACAGTAAGAGGCCCGCGTACCGCAAAAAAAAAGAAGTGGCTGGAAGTGGTGAGAATTCCGGTTAGTGCTGGGCCCTGCCGTGGTTTGCCCCTAATTGCCCATATGTGCCATCGGGACTGAAGATGGTCACTATAGAAACCTTACCCTGAGAGACTTCCCTCAGACCCTCCAGGCAAGCCCACTTCTACAACAGGTGAGAACACTGAGGCACAGAGAGGTTAAGTGACTGGCCCAAGAGCATGCACTTCACTCAGTGGCCAGGATTAGGACTCAGGCCTCCTGCCTTCCAGACCAGTGATCTTTCTGCTACAGAATTACCATCATCATCTCCATGGTCCCTCCCTCCCCTCCCATCTTCCAGGCCAGTTCGTTCCCATATCCCCTTGCCTCTGTTTGTTGTGAGTGGAGGGTGTGGCTGGCTGACATGTGAGAAAAAATGTTTGTTGGTCTGTGCAGCCCTGGCCACCCGGCCACTGACTAGATCAGAGACATCCTGGATAGTCTGATAGGAGCTCCAGGCTCTGGCTGGATTTGGGAAGTTTGGCACAGATTAGAGGCAGGAACGTCGGAACATTTGTCAGAACTAACGGGTCTGTTATCTCTGGAAACACCCGGAACCGCACCTGCCCCGGCTGCAGCTTTCTGATCCTTCCACGCTGGAACCAAATATTGCTGTGGTCGATTTGAACACTTTTGCTAGGGAACAAAAGCCCTTGGGCATGTGGGTGATGGTGTGTGAGCGCATGTGTATGTATGTGTGTGTGTGTGTGTGTGTTCTTTACAAAAAGGGAGAGGGAAGAGCATTTGGGGTGAAATGGTACCATGTGAGCAAGAACAGGTCATAGTACAGACAATGACCCAGTCTCTGCAGTCTGTCAGAACTGGGAGAGGGTCCTAGGGGAGAGAGAGAGAGAGAGACAGAGAGTGTGCAAGCACCTCAGGCCTCAGGGACGTGGATTTGGAGGCAGAGGTTGTGTCTGTTACCAGAACATTTGAAAGCTGTTGAGGGTGACTCTATCCAGTCAACTTTTCTGGAGCTTCAGCTTCCAGAATGTAAATTAATAACAAGAGCCCATTTTACAGATGAGATAACTGAATCACAAAGGGTTTAAGTAACTTGCATAATGTGCCATAACAAGGATTCAAAACCAGGTTTTCCTGACTTTCAAGTTGATGGTCTGTACTAGATAATGTCTAGTGTTTGACATTCAAGAGTTTCTTCCCCGGGCTTCCCTGGTGGCGCAGTGGTTGAGAATCCGCCTGCCGATGCAGGGGACACGGGTTCGTGCCCCGGTCCGGGAAGATCCCACATGCCGTGGAGTGGCTGGGCTCGTGAGCCACGGCTGCTGAGCCTGCGCGTCCGGAGCCTGTGCTCTGCAACGGGAGAGGCCACAACGGTGAGAGGCCCGCGTACCACAAAAAAAAAAAAAAAAAAAAAAAAAGAGTTTCTTCCCCGAAGAGAAAAACAGAGAGAGGATGAGAAGGAGGAGGAAAGGGGAAGAGAGGGAGAGAGACTAATTTCCTACATGGTGGAAATTCTGAGGCCTTTTAATTGTAAGAGAGAGGGGTGTGTGCAGGATGGAGTTTGGTGGTAAGGAGCTGTGTGATGAGAAATCTTGTCATTGCTTACTTTTTGCAAGTATTTTCGGTTTCGTCTTCAAGGGACCTCTCAGCAGGATCATTATTTTATTGTTGACAGGTGCAAAAATTCTCCCATGCACCCCTCTGCTTGTTACCCTCCCCCACCTGGACACTGAATTATGAAAACCAAAATGTTATGGTGTTTGAACCATTTGTTTACTGCTATAAAGAGCATCTGGCACTGAACGTGTATTCTCTCCCACGGCTTGATCTTCTTTGGTTTGGCAAAGCTTTTTGCTTTCATGCAGCTGGAAATAAGAAGGATCCAATGTCCCCAGCATCTCGCCATGTCAAGAATTCAATTAGTTTGAGTCATTTCCGAAACCGCTGTCAACTCCATTCTGGGAAAGTGCCTTTCAGACCAGAAATGGTTGGGTGTGTAGTCAGCAAAAGGCACAGGCACGGGGGAAGTTTCCCACTGGAATATTGCATGTGCGTGTGCCTGTGCATGCGTGTGCACGGGTCCCTGTACCTGTAAGCAGGAAGAGCAGATCATGTCTCAGATTTGCCAGAGAACAGGACACACTCCAGCGCCTCCAGCTTCTGTGCTTGTTACTGAGCCCAGACTTCAAAAGCAGACAAAGTAGGGTTTGTATTTCAATGCTGCTACTTAGATGATTGTGTGACAGTGCGGTAGTTTTGGAGTTTCAGACCCCTCTACTGTAGGAAAGGAAGAATGATTTCGTTGTTGGATGATGTGAGGATTCCAGGAGACCATCCTTGGGGTGAGTGCTTTCTATGTGTCACCCAGCCCAGGGCTGGTACCCGGGCTAAATCATATGAACCGGGACCGGTGCCCAACATTAACTGAGCGCCACACACTGCTCTAAGTGCTTTAAATATTTTCAGTCATGTAATCCTTTCAACAACCCCATAAGGTAAATAGTCCCAGAGAGATAAAGGAATTTGTCCAAGGCCACACAGCTGGTAATGATGGAACCAGGCTTGAACCCAGGAAGTCTCACTATAGAGTCTGCGATCTTACACAATACTGCTGTCTGGAGCATGTGTGTATATTACTGTACGTATTAACAGACTGAAATTCATTGTGAAGATCATCCACCCTTATGTGTTTTGTAACTGTTCAAAAATGTTATCAAGGTTTCCACATGTCCTTAGTTTTTACTGTGTGATCAGGGGCTCAACCATTTAAAGTCTAGAAAATGAAAATTCTCCCTGACCCTTAGTTTCCTTATCTGTAAAATGGGAAAATGGGGATGTTAGGAAGATTAAATAAAAACATTGGTGAAAATGCATGACATACAGTAAATGATCAATAAATACCTGCTAGGGCTTCCCTGGTGGCGCAGTGGTTGAGAGTCCGCCTGCTGATGCAGGGCACACGGGCTCATGCCCTGGTCCGGGAAGATCCCACGCTGGGCCCGTGAGCCGTGGCCACTGAGCCTGCGCGTCCGGAGCCTGTGCTCTGCAACGGGAGAGGCCACAACAGTGAGAGGCCCACATAGCACACAAATAAATAAATAAATAAATAAATAAATACCTGCTAAAATTTTTATTATAAGGGAAGAGAGATTATGCTTAGGCAAATGTGACATAACTCTGATGCCTTCCTTTGTTATCTCCCTGGGTTTTCATTTTCAGATTTCTAGTGACAGGGGCCTCACCTCAGCAGTACTCCTTTCTTGACTACTTTTATTTCCTCTACCAGGACTGGACTCTCTGAACCAGTTCCCATCCTGGAATTTCCCCAAGCACCCTCAGGGTTTAGGCTGTAGCTAAATAGAATAAAGGCAGAATTTTAATCTCAGGGTCTTATTCAAAGTGAATTTGTCTCCATTCCTAAAAACTCTTCTCTTGTTCCTGGTCCATTAGATGTTTTGGAAACCCACAAGAGGAAAACACATACTAGAGATGCAATTAAGATGATGTCTATTCCATGGTCTTCATTTATGCCAGGTAAACTGTATTTGAACTACGTGCAGGCAGCTTTGTTTTAATCTGCTTGGCTACCTATGTAGCTCCTTTAAAAATCTTATTGTTCAGATATTTAAGAGCCAAACTTGTTCCATTCCATTTAAAATGTTTTCATTTAGTCCTCCTCCTTTCCCCAGTTCCCTTCCTCTTATTCAGTGAACTTTAAAACAAAAAATAAAACTGAGAACAGCATATGCATCTAGGAATTAAGAGTTTGGGCAGTGTTTCTTTGTGCTGTAAGCAAGCAAGCTTATTAGGTGTTATTTCCTTAATTTATGCTTGAAATTGAAAAGTATTTCTGGCTTTCTCCATGGCCTGCTGTAACAAGTAGGAGATTTATACATAGATTACTTTCAGCATTGGACACGGAATTAGGACAGTCCTCAAATCATTGCTTGGCACTTCAAACAGCTTAGCTAAAATATGCTGATATTTTATTTAGTACTGCAAACTTCAAGTGATTCAAATATCTTGCTTTCTGAACCAAGATATATTTACAGTTCATTTTGGGGGTTTTATGCCCAAGGAGGATTCTGCATTCCAGCATTAAATCTGCTTAATTTTAAAACTTTTATGAAAAGCAACAGCTGGAATATACTCCCAGTCTTAAAAATAAATGCCTGATTTAAAGCAAATAGGTTATGCTGAAGTATATAAAGTTTTATACTCTCTCAAAAATGGTATTATCTTTATTTGCTAGATTTCTAAAAGCTGTTAAGACGGCTGTAACAGTTGCTCTAGTATTTTGTTAGGGTTCTACCACTATTTAGTTTTTACATCATCCTAATGTATAGTTTCAAGTCTTACTAGACAATCTGAATTCCACTACATTTCTGTTTGGCTCCAACATTCCATTTAGCTTGACCAGTCTAATTTAACATGTGTTTGTTGGAGGTCATTAATGTTACTTGTACAATGCTGTCATTCTATGACATCCATATGAATTTTGATGTATATCACATTGCATTCAATCTGCTGTAATTATGCTTAGAAACACTACAGTAACTAGATGCAGTGTGAATTTTTTCCATTAAGAGTAAGTCAGTGGCTTAAATGTGATTATGGTCCTGCAAGGTGATACTTGCTGAAGTATCTAAACTTTTTTTGTTGTAACTGAATCATTTTTTTTTTAATTTATAAAGCTGGAAATGATCAAATGCTGGTTTTTTCATTATCAACAGTGGTGTGTCATTTTATGTATGTTCTTAATGCTTATGGACGGCTCCCAAAGTAGTTATTCAAAAAGAAAAAAAAAGATGTTTTCTATTCCAGGACTCCGAGATACTTGTCTGATCTTCCTTTCAGGTTTAACAAGTTTCTTTTATCTGAGAGCCTCTAATTGGAGCCCCATCACTAAAGTCTTGGCAAACACCATTCATTTATCCACACAAAATCAGGACACCTAAGTCTCATTGATCGTATTTCAGAGACAAGAAACCCAAGGACCTAAGAGAGCTCTTCCCCCAAAGGGCAAGATGCAAGCTTAGGGAATGGAGGGCCTTCCATACCAAACTCTCACATAGATGTATCCACTGTGCTGTCCCCAGCCAGAGATGATAGTGGCTTGAAACAGATGGAGATGGAGCACTAGGAATGAAGTGGAGATAGAACTCATAGGATGTGACACTGAATTGGATGGGGATGAAGGAAAGGAAGGATCTAGGATGACTCCTGGAATTTGTCCCACAGACACACTTAGTCCTGTGCAAAATGCTGCTAGTTCAAGGTTTGTTTTTTTTTTCTCCATTGAGCATTGTTTGTGATAGGAAAGCTTGGGAATAAGCATCAAAAAGGGACTGTCTGAATAATTATGGTATATCTATTCAATGGAATGCTGTGGAACCAGAATAAAACAATGAAAAACTCCAAAGAAATATCTCTAGTATATATCCTTGTGTTAAAAAATGTCTTAACAGTATGTACAGTATACTACCATTGATATATAATAAAAGGGGAAAAATACATCTAGTCCCATTTGCTTACATATCCATAAAATATCTCTGGAAAAATATACCAAGAAGTTGGTAGCACTGGGTACTTTTTGGGAGGGGAACTAGGTGGGTGGGGGCAGGGTGAGAAGGAGTCTTGTCATTGTACATCATTTTGTATTTCTTGAATTTTGAATCATGCGATTATGTTACTTTCTTAGTTTTCTATTGCTGCTATAGCAAATTACCACAAATGCAGTGATTTAAAACAGCCCAAATTTATTATCATATAGTTTTGTATGTCAGAGCTTTGACCTGGGTTAAAATCAAGGTGTCAGAAAGGTTGTGTTCCTTTCTGGAGGCTAGAGAGGAAAATCTGTTGCCTTGCCTTTTCTAGCTTCTAGAGGCTGCCCATATTCCTCGGCTCATGGCCAGCAGTGTTGCATGTCTCTAATGTCCTTCCATAGTCATATCCCTCTGACCACAGCCAGAGGTCCATTTTATTCTTTCCAGTTTTACTGAGATATAATCGACATACAGCACCATATAAGTTTAAGGTGTACAGCACAATGATTTGACATACATACATCATGAAATGATTACCACAGTAAGTTTAGTGAACATCCATCATATCACATAGATACAAAATTAAAGAAATAGAAAAAAATGTTTTCCTTGTGCTGAGTACTCTTAGGATTTACTTACTCCTTAACAACTTTCATACGTAACATACAGCAGTGTTCTTAAATTTCTCATGTTGTACATTACACCCTAGTACTTATTTATCTCAGAACTGGAAGTTTGTACCTTTTGACTGCCCTCATCCAATTCCCCCTCCCCCCACCCACTGTCTCTGGTAACCACAAATCGGATCTCTTTTTCTATCAGTTTGTTTGCTTGTTTTTGTAGTATAATTGACCTACAGCACTATGCTAGCTCCTGTTACACAACATAGTGATTTGATATTTCTATACATTTCAAAAGGATCACCACAATAAGTGTAGTTACCATTTGTCACCATACAAAGATATTACATTATTATTGACTGTATTCCCCACACTGTACATTTCATACCTATGACTCATTTGCCCTGCGACTGGAAATTTGTATCTCTTAATCTCCCTCACCCATTTCTCCCCTCCCCTTACCATTCCCCTCTGGCAATCACCTGTTTGTTCTTTGTATCTATGACTCTGTTTCTATTTTATGTTTGTTCATTTGTTTTGTTTTTTAGATTCCACATATAAGTGAAATCATACAGTATTTGTCTTTCTCTGTCTCACTTATTTCACTTAGCATAGCACCCTCTAGGTCCATCCATGTTGTTGCAAATGATTTCATTCTTGTTGAAATGTTGCAGAGATTTCATTCTTTTTTATGGCTGAGTATATTTCATTGTATGTATACATACCACATCTTTTTTATACATTCATCTACTGATGGACACTTAGGTTGCTTCCATATCTTGCTATTGTAAATAAAGCTGCAATGAACATAGGGGTGCATATATCTTTCTTAATTAGTGTTTTTACTTTCTTTGGATAAATACCCAGGAGTGGAATCGATGGACTGTATGGTAGTTCTATTTTTAATTTTTTGAGGAATCTCCATACTGTTTTCCACATTGGCTGCCCCAATTTACATTCCTACCAACAGTGCACAAGTCTTCCCTTTCCTCCACATCCTCACCAACACTTGTTATTTGTTGTCTTTTTGATGAGAGCCATCCTGACAGGTGTGAGGTGACATCTCACTGTAGTTTTGATTTGCATTTCCCTAATGATTAGTGATGCTAAGCCAGCCAGAGATCCTTTTAAGCACTCCTGTGATTAGATTCAACCCTCCCAGACAATCCAAGATAATCTCCCCATCATAAGGTTCTTAATTTAACCCCATGGTGCAAAGTCCCTTTAGCCATGTAAGGTAACATTCTCAGGTTTCAGGAATTTGAATATAGACATCTTTAAGGGCCATTATTATGCCTATCATAATTACCTATTCCAAATATTTGAAAATGTAAAGAAGAAACAACTCCTAAACATTTCGTTTGAGCTGTTGGAGGGGATAGTGGTGTGTTTTACTGAGTACAGGATCAGGAGAGCAGAAACAAGTTGAGGGAGGTAGAGAATCAATGTGTTTTTTGCAGCATATTAATTTTGATACGCTGGTAGACTTTCCAGGGGTGATAATGAGGTTGACAGTTGAATTTACGGGTCTGTGCTCTCATAGGATTGGTTGGGGCTGGAGATATAAATTCGGGAGATGTCTAGAAGGTGGTTAAAGCCATGAAACTGGCCGAGAACTCCCAGGAGTGTGCTTGGATGGAGAAGAGTAGAGCCACAGGTGGGTGAAGGAGGAAGACGGAGCAGGTAGGGCTAGGAAGGAGCACAGGGATGATTCTGGAAAACACCACCTTACCCCCTTCCAGAGGCCTCCTCCCCGGTCCCTGGTTTATCTCCATCACCCTCCTGTGTCCATTTTGTTTGCAGGGATGAGCATGATCTGTAATTCTCTTTTATTGTTTCTTGATTGTCTGTCTCCCCCCACTGTCCTGCAAGCTCCAGGAGAGCAGGGCTCTGGCTGTCTGGATCACTGCTGTATCTCCAGCACCTAACCCAGAACTTGGCTCAGAGTAGGCACTCAATAAATATTTGTTGATTGAATGAGTGGATAAAAACAAACAAACCTAATCCATATATTTACCCCCAATCCATAAACAGAGAAGATGGCTCTAAAGTTTCAAAGTTAAGGAAAAAATTGTGCTGATCATCTATATCCTCCACTGACTATTCCCCCTATGTAGGCTGGCATAGAATTTGTCTACAAGGTAGGATTTTAAAACAACCAGGAAGATACCTCTGTTCCACCTGGTGTCAGCTTGCTTGAAATTCCACCATTGTCTACGTATTCCCTAGGGTAAGTCATTATCTTCTTAGCATAGCACCTAGCACTCAGCAAGCACTCAATACATTTTAGCTATTCTTTTTATCTGGGTTTTTAGTGATGCAAATATCCCGGGGAAAGATGGCCCACTGAGTCATCATTAACTCCTTAGTATGAATTAGTTTCTCAGCAGGAATAGTTAAGGAAGGACCTCAGGGTGGGAGCAGGGGTGGAATTGCAGAAAGGTTTCCAAAAAACCACTAGGGAATCTAAAGCAAATCTCAACTTGTGGTTTTGCTGAGGCCCACACCGACACAGCATGAAGATTGCTCTGCAAGCAGCACCAGCCACGTGTTTCATTTCCGGGGTACAGTGTGTCTCCCTCTGAGCCTAGCCAGGCAGTGGAGGAAATGAAGAGGCTCTCAAGGAAGGGGCAAGGGAAAGAGGCCAGGGTAGGGTGGTGAGATCAGGTGGTGAGAGCAGCTGCCTCTTCAGCAGGGATGGCTTCTCCTGCTGCTGCTGCTTCAGGCCCAGGAGACAGGTAACCGGTTCAAGGAGGACTGAGACTTTGCTTTCAGTTTCTTTCCTACTTGCCTGGAATCTGGCCTCAACAAGGATGAAATGGGTGCTATATAGCCTAAAGGGATTAGAGAGCAAGGCACCTCCCCCTTCCCTTAAACTGCTCCCTAGGCTGCTGTATGTCCTAAACCCCCAAATCATATGCATAATCTGACAGCTGTTTATGTGGACAATGGGAAAGAATATTGTCCATGTGGTTAAGGTGTGTCTAAGGCTCTTAGGAAAAGGATTGAGCTGCAGGTTAAGTACCTAATGATAAGTAGCTTGGGAACCTGCAGACAAATGTATATTTTTGAGTACAAATTTCCCCCATTTGTCCTAGATCCTAAACTAGACAGCGAGACCCTTGAGGGCAGGAACCATGCTCTACTCCTACACCTCTTAACCCAGCACAGTGGCTGGCACATGGGTATTTGTCTACATCTGCATGGTCCAATATGGTGAGCTCTTGAAAGGCGGCTAGTCTGAATTGAGATGTGCTGTAGGTGTAATGTGCATACTGATTTTGAAGACTTAGTAAAAAAAAAAAAACCCATAAAATATCTCATTCATAATTTTTATATGAGTACAAGTTGAAATGATCATATTTTGGATATACTGGCTTCAAAAAATAAATTATTAAGATGAATGCCATCTGTTTCTTTTCACGTTCTTTAATGTGGCTACTAGAACTTTTGGAATTACACATGTGCTTTGCATTATATTTCTATTGGACATCTCTGGTCTATCCTGCCCTGGCCTCCTTTCTCCCACCTTTTCCTGTTCTCCTCAACTCTCTAATCAGACTAGAGATGCCCTTCGTCCTGGACATCTAAAGCCCTCACACTCTGTTATTGGCCAGAGTAGGATCTCCTGTGTATTTTTTATTTGTTAAGTCACTGATTACACTTTAGCAATGCTTTGTTCGTGCATGTAGACTGTAACCACACCCTTTGCTCCAGAATAAAGGAATTCAGGTGGCAACAAATATAGGAGGGGGACCAACTTTTATTATGCACCAGGGCTATATCGACTTCACAAATGTTAATCTCCTTTAAATTTATTTTCACGACAGCTCTGTGTGGTGGACATATTTACTTTTTCAGATAAACGAACGTGAGGCTCAGAGGGCTCCTGTAAGTTGCCCAAGATTACCCACCTAGTAGGAGGTGCAGAGTCAGAACTTGAAACCTGGTGTGTTTGGCTCAAGGGCAAGTTCCCTCCCACCCACACCCGGACCAGTAGCACAGGCTTCATTTTTGCATCATTTGAAATGAGACTACAGGGGTTTCCCCATGCTTCTGTGGGTCCTGCCTGAACATGGAAGGGGCTCACTAACCCCGTGGGCAAGGAACGAGCCCAGGGCTGGGTCTCAGAACACCTGGGTGCATCCTAGTCCTGGCGTGGCCCCTAACTTACTAAGTGGCTTAGGACAGGTAGCTTTCGCCTCTAAAACAAAGAGGACCTTCACAGCTGTGATCGCAGTTCTGACAGCTGGGGAAACCGAATTATGCTGCCCTTGTCACTTAATCACTAATGGTTCACACCTGAAATTAGAGGACTTTTTTCTATATAAGATTTCAACACTCTGAGAGCCTCTTACTTCCTCATGTCCAAATTTGTGTTGAATATGCTGAAAACTAAATTCCAGACAAGGGAATCCATGTTGTGTGTGTGGCAGGAAACCTCAAGTTTGCTTTCAAGGATCAGGGGTCTTTTGATGCCCGCCCACATGGCAGGCACTTTCCAGAGGGGTTTCATGCTGGTGCGTGTCATGGGAATTTTGATCTGGTATCATTGCTCTAATGACTAGAAATCCTCATTATCTGTTTAGCAGATCGGAGAGGAATGCCAATCTCTTCAAAACCTGCTTACTAATCCTCACTGAAAAGCCGTTTTATGAGAGCTGCATCAAAACTGGGATGCCCTGGGGAGCGCTCTCTTTAGGCCTCTGACAGCAGCCTCTCTGCTTGTCAGAGCTGAATGTAAAGAGCAAGTAAAGTCCAGCCTGGGGACTCCTTCAGCTGCAGCTCTGATGCATCCACAGGCAGTTAAGCTCCCTAAGGCCACCCCCGCCCCCCAACTCAGGCCTTAAACCTTTTCATTCAATGCCCTCTGATTGCTGCTAAGAAGGCCTAGGAAGGCTAATTTTCCAAAAGAGTTGCCATTTCTTGTTCCCAGTCTCTGAAGGGTAAATTGAAGTGTCCTGAAGCAGTTTGTTCTCCTAAATGGATTTCAGGGTGAATAGTAATTTTTCTCTCTCCAACTTGGCAGAGCCCTAAATTAATTCACTGATAGTCTTTGAGACCCTGATGTTTGAAAAACATGGGTCAGGGAATAAATCTTTCATCTAAACCTCTTTGAAACTTGGCTCTGGAGTTCCAAGGTGGGGTGGGGAAAAGGGATAGAAAGAACTGCTAGTAAGGATTTAAAAACCTACTTCTTTCTTTTTTAAAATTTATTTTAAAGAAAATTTATACAGTTTTTTTTTTTTTTTTTTTTTTTTTTTTTTTGCGGTATGCAGGCCTCTCCCATTGCGGAGCACAGGCTCCGAACGCGCAGGCTCAGCGGCCATGGCTCACGGGCCCAGCCGCTCCGCGGCATGTGGGATCTTCCCGGACCGGGGCACGAACCCGTGTCCCCTGCATCGGCAGGCAGACTCTCAACCACTGTGCCACCAGGGAAGCCCAATTTATACAGTTTTTAAAGGTTACTTTCCATTTACAGTTATTACAAAATACTTGCTCTAATCCCCGTGTTGTACGATATCCTTGAGCCTGTCTTACACCCAATAGTTTGTGCCTCCCACTTTCCTACCCTATCCTGCCCCTCCGCCACTCTCTCCCCACTGGTAACCACTAGTTTGTTCTCTGTATCTGTGAGCCTGCTTCTTTTTTGTTGAATATTCACTAGTTTGTTGAATTTTTTAGATTCCACATATAAGTGATATCATACAGTATTTGTCTTTCTCTGTCTGACTTATTTCATTTAGCATAATGGTCTCCAAGTCCAGCCATGCTGCTACGATGGCAAAATTTTGTTCTTTTTTATGGCCAAGTAGTATTCCATTGTATGTATATGTGTGTGTCTGTGTCTGTGTCTGTATATCACATCTTCTTTACCCATTCATCTGTTGATGGACACTTAGGTTGCTTCCCTCTCCTGGCAACTGTAAATAATGCTGCTGTGAACATTGGGGTGCATGTATCTTTTCAAAGTAGTAAAACCTATTTCTTTTTAAAATGTGATTATTAGCAACAAGTGACTATCTATTATTCAACGCATT
This sequence comes from Kogia breviceps, assembly GCF_026419965.1. NCBI lineage: Eukaryota > Metazoa > Chordata > Mammalia > Artiodactyla > Physeteridae > Kogia > Kogia breviceps. Next base: position 64,968,864 of record NC_081310.1, on the reverse strand, counting down.
CCATGCCTGCTAACTAGCCAGGGACCCTTGCCTAACATTGTGTGGCTGTAAATAAAATGAGGGAAACGTTTTATATGAGCAAAAGCCCTGTTAAGTTACTTCTGGAAAACAAACCACAAACTAGCTTTTTAAAAGATCTTTTTGGGGCTTCCCTGGTGGCACAGTGGTTGAGAGTCTGCCTGCTGATGCAGGGGACGCAGGTTCGTGCCCCGGTCCGGGAGGGTCCCGCATGCGGCGGAGCGGCTGGGCCCGTGGGCCGCGGCCACTGGGCCTGTGTGTCTGGAGCCTGTGCTCCACAGCAGGAGAGGTCACAGCAGTGAGAGGCCTGAGTACCGCTAAAAAAAAAAAAAAAAAAAAAAAGATCTTTTCAGCGTGTTCACAATGGCAATGGTCAAGGCATTCTGTTACCTTCAAATTAAGTTTTTCTGTGAGAATCTGTAAGAAAAGACCACAGGTGGGTAACCTAAACTTGTAAGGCAGCAGCTTTGATGCGAAGAACAAGATAAAAATGTTTTTCAGTTTTGCTGAAGCTTGTTATTTGTACACCCCAAAAGACCACAACCTTCAGAGACAGGGAAAAAGCATCTGAAAAAACAAAGTCAAAAATGACAAAGCTTAATATTAGCAAGGCTATAAGGGCACGTCATTACCCCAGGGAACAGTTTTGCACTTTCAGAAACTGCGGAGGGAAATTTATGTGTGCTTTTAACTGGGTCAAGAGCCTTTCAAGGCAGGGAGCACACAGTAGGCACTCAATAAATGCCGAATAAACAGGACGTGGTGAGGGGTTGGCTCTTTTCTGACTTGCCATTCTCGAGCCCTCTCGCCTGCTCCTAAAGCTGCTGGAAGGGCTCTGCATCCTCAAAGACAGAGAAGAAAGGAGTGGGGCACACACATCCCATTCAGTGGTCCACAGGATGATGGGGCGACAGCCAAACACCTCTTCCTAAGGGCTCAGCGATATCTCTATTTGGATGCATCTTGAAATCCTGACAGAGCAGGCTTGGCTGTAAGCTTGGCAGTACGCCCTTGGGTGTGCCGGGTGGGGGATGAAGATGAGGGAGGCAGTGAGAAGGGTGATGCAAAGCGGACATGGGCCATGAGGGCGATGCTGAGGGTGCTCCAGGGCCTTCAGAGGGGCCTGGTAGGATGTTGACACCCTGTCCCCAACAACACGTCGGGTGATGCAGCTAGTCCTTCCTCCAAGCTGCACAAATAAAAAGAGAGCCAGGAAAGCTGGCAGAAATGTCTGGAGGGTGATGGAGGGTGCAGGCCGGGAGGATCTGGGACTGGAACCTGAATCCTTGCTCTGGAAGCAGATTCTTCCCAAGCGACCCATGATGCTCTCCCTGGCTCCCTCTTTCACAGCGGCTCCTCCTTTTGCTTTACAACATATATTTATTTAACATCTCTGCATACGGCTTTGAATTTCAAAACGAGCTAAATATAAAGCGACTCCAGTGAGGCGTAGGCGCTGGGTGCACTAGATTAAGGTGACATTTACTGAAATGTGTTTTAAAATAGATCCCAGGAAAATGGAGATGGTCTAACCCTTGCTCATCACATATCAAAATAGATTCCTGGCAGAAAAAACAGGTTCACTGCAAACTGCTTCACTGACCTACATTAGAAGTAGCAGACGTTACTAGAAAGAGGTCAGAGTGGCAAGATAAATTAGATCTCTGTCAGATGCAAGGAGAGATGCTCCGTAAATAGAAGGGGAAAATTAGGGGTTGTGAAAAGAAGTTTTACCGTCAGGAGAATTTTTTTTTTTCTCCTCCAGCTGCTGGGTTCACAGGCAGCTTCAGTTATGCCCAGGCTTCCTTTTGGCAATTCCATTTGCTTCTGCACACTCTTAAAAATCTATTTTCATTTTCCAAAGCTTCTGTTATCACGGTACTGGAGGTCTTAGAGTTCTCAACCCACCTGCTCCCCCTCACTCTCCTAATTCCAATTCTATCCTTTCATCGTTAAACTCATGAGGGCCTGACGCACCGGGGATTGGGAGCAGCTCTTTCCTCTTCTATCTTTTCTCTCCTCTCCTCCCCACTTTCAGTACAATGTATGCTCACTGAAGAAAAATTAGAAAACGCAGAGGAGTAAGAAAGGAGACTATGAAAGTCATGAGGAATCTCACCACCCAGAGAAAATGATCATTGCCAATGATGTGGACATGGAAAGATGGCCATAATATATTGCTAGGTGGGGAAATAAAGAATACACAGTGCATGCATGCAGACACACACACATACAATATATTCATTTTAATGGAGTATGTTTGACATTCTATTGTGTTATCTGCCTTTTGTTGACTCGACAGTATGATGTGAGCATCTTTCCCTGTCAATAAATTTGTTTCCACAGATCACTTTTTTTTTTTTTTTTTTTGCGGTACGCGGGCCTCTCGCTGTAGTGGCCTCTCCCGTTGCAGAGCACAGGCTCCGGACGCGCAGGCTCAGAGGCCATGGCTCACGGGCCTAGCCACTCCACAGCATGTGGGATCTTCCCAGACCGGGGCACGAACCCGTGTCCCTTGCATCGGCAGGCGGACTCTCAACCACTGCACCACCAGGGAAGCCCACACAGATCACTTTAATGATTAAATCTTATTCCATTTTATGGATATCCCACAACTGACACCACAATCCACCATCCCTAGGTTGTTTCTTCATCCCAAGGATGTTTCTTCACTGCTGCTCTTGTAAATGATTTGGCAGTCACCTGTCTTAACGTCCGAATCTCTGCACACATCCTTGACAATTTCCTCAGGATAAATTCCTCTAAGTGGAGTTGCTGGGTCAGAGAAGTATGGACATTTTCAGGGCTTTTTGATGCATACCACCAAATTGTTCTTCACAAAGATTGTAACAACTTGCCCGCCTGCCAGAACACTTGCCAAGGCTGAGCATTTTCATCTTTTTTAATTTTTTTTAACGATTTTTTGTTGTGGAGCATTTTTTTTTAAGTCTTTGTTGAATTTGTTACAATATTGCTTCTGTTTTATGTTTTGATTCTTTGGTCGGAGGCATGTGGGAACTTAGCTCCTCGACCAGGGGACCTGCACCCCCTGCATTGGAAGGCAAAGTCTTAACCACTGGACCACCAGGGAAGTCCCTCATTCTTTTTTTTTTTTTGAATGGTTTTAAATTGTTGCTTTAACTTTCTTTAATTATTAGTGAGATGGAACTTATTTAAAGATGTATGCATCTGGCCATTTGCATGCATGTTTGTCCAAACATTTCTTGAGCATCAGTTAGGTGCTATGGCTGGGTTTACAGCAGTGTGCAATGACTGGTGTGTCAATGGCTCCTTTCGGGAAGGGTCTCAGTCTAGTGGGGAAGCCAGACAAGGTTACCGAAGATTTCAGCTGTATGTGACAAAGTGCTATGGTCTGAGATGTTGTGTGGGAGAGTCACCCAGCCTGGTAACCTTGAGGGGTGGGGAGTGGAGAAGGAAGACTTCCTGGAGGAGAGGACAGCTCAGTTTAGTCCTGATGGAAGAATAGGAGAAAGGGAAGGTGTCCAGGGGCCTACATACAGGCAAGGATGGACACAGGGTCTGGGGAAACTAAGAAGAGCAATTTGGTCGTAGCATCAAGTATAATAGGAACTACTAAGTGACAAGGCTGTAGGTGTGGGCAGCCAGATGGTGACAGGCTTCATATGCCTTTGTAAGGCCTTTGGACAATATTCTGGCAGTTGTTGGGAGATACTGACCCCTGGCAAGCAGATTTATGCACAATAATAATATGTGTGAGGCAACGTGGTCCTAGAAGAGACCTGGATGCCTCTCTGGCTGGCCTCTGCCCCAGTCACTTTATAACAGATCATGAGACAGTGCAGGGTTCCTGCTGTCTCCTGTGATACCTTTGTGGGAATAACAAAGAAGTGCCCCTTTCTCAAGAAAAGTCTTTTCATGTTAGTAGATTATGTACTTCTCAGTAATAACAAAGCAAACAAAAGTTTATTTTCCATAAATTACATACACAAAATTATTGAATACAAAATAGTAGAAAATTAGTGTTTTTAGTCACAAACATTAGGAACGTAAAACCTCTGGGATATAACAATTTGTTGTAAGATAATTTTCATGAAAACAAAACTTTCTGTGGTAATGTCAATGCTTGCTTGTTCCAATATCTTATTTTCCATAGAAATGGTCACTAGATTTGACAGTCTTTCTTGTGATATCATGGGTGTTAAGTAGTTTTTTATTAATTTTAAATGTGAGAATCTACATTTTCCACTGGTGACTGATACTGCCAAGGTTATTGTATCCTGATAATTACAATGGTTTTAGTAAAATGTGTCTCATATATTATCAATGCAAATATATTGATGCATTTCACGTGAGTCAACTAGATTTTTCTTACCTCAATGTCTCATCGTTATCACATTTCCTACCATGTTCCTCCATTTCAATCATGGTTTGTTTGTTTTTTTGCCACGCCACAAAGGCTTGTGGGATCTTAGTTCCCCGATCAGAGATAGAACCCATGGCCCCAGCAGTAAAATTGCAGAGTCCTAACTGCTGGACTGCCAGGGAATTCCCTCAATTATGTATTTTTAATGGTTGTAGAAGTTCATATTTATCATAATTTTCTTCAAATTACACATATCTAGAAGACTGCATCTTTTAAAGAGATATTGCTGTTTCCAATATAGAAAAAAATTTTTGATTTTGATATTGACATTTGTATTGTAAAAGGGCTGGTCCTGGAGTTCACAGTTAAAATGAGTCTTCACTTTCCATTTTCTAATATTTTCTATTTTGGAGAAGGTGGCATCAATGTCAAGAGACTACAATTTGTTTGGCATCAATAATATATATTTCATTAACTGTTTTATGAACCAGGTAAAACTTTGTGTTTTTTCAAAGTGCTTCTTTTTAAAATATTTTATTTATTCATTTAAAATTTTTGGCTGCATCAGGTCTTTGTTGTGGCATGCAGGATCTTTCTTTGCGGCACGCGGGCTTCTCTCTAGTTGTGCCACGCGGGCTCCAGAGTGCGTGGGCTCTGCAGTTTGTGGCACGCAGTGTCTCTCGTTGAGATGTGTGGGCTCAGTAGTTGTGGGACATGGGCTTAGTTGCCCCCCATCCCCGGCATGTGGGATCTTAGCTTCCCAACCAGGGATCAAAGCCACGTCCCCTGCATTGGAAGGCAGATTCTTTACCACTGGAGCACCAGGAAAGTCCCTCAAAGTGCTTCTTAATCTCCTGTAATGTTTTCAAATATATTGTGTACATTGACTTTTTTTGGCTGCGTTGGGTCTTCATTGCTCCGCACGGGCTTTCTGTAGTTGCAGCGAGTGGGCACTCCTCTTCCTTGTGGTGGGCGGGCTTCTCATTGCTGTGGCTTCTCTTGTTGCAGAGCACAGGCTCTAGGTGCATGGGCTTCAGTAGTTGGGGTGCGTGGGCTCAGGGGTTGTGGCTCGCAGGCTCTAGAGAGCAGGCTCAGTAGTTGTAGCACACGGACTTCGTTGCTCCGTGGCATATGGGATCTTCCTGGACCAGGGCTTGAACCCGTGTCCCCTGCATTGGCAGGTGGATTCTTTTCTTTTTTTTTTTGAATTTTATTTTATTTATTTTTTTTATACAGCAGGTTCTTATTAGTTATCTATTTTATACATATTAGTGTATACATGTCAACCCCAATCTCCCAATTCATCACACCACCACCACCACCCCCTGCCGCTTTCCCCGCTTGGTGTGCATACGTTTGTTCTCGACATCTATGTCTCAATTTCTGCCCTGCAAACAGGTTCATCTGTACCATTTTTCTAGGTTCCACCTATATGGCAGGTGGATTCTTAACCACTGCGCCACCAGGGAAGTTCCTGTACATTAACTTTTTATTTTTGTTTTTTTCATATTTATGTTGTCATAATTTGTCATTTGTTGTCATAAAATTTTATGCCAAATTAGTGTTGAACAAATTTATTTTAAAAAATATTTTTTCGGGCTTCCCTGGTGGCACACTGGTTGCGAGTCCGCCTGCCGATGCAGGGGACACGGGTTTGTGTCCCGGTCCGGCAGATGGGCCCGTGAGCCATAGCCGCTGAGCCTGTGCATCCAGAGCCTGTGCTCCGCAACGGGAGAGGCCACAACAGTGAGAGGCCCACGTACCACACACACAAATATATATATATATATATATATATATATTTTTTTTTTTTTCAAAAGCAAAGCTTTGGCTTGTGTTTTAGAATCTATATCTTTACTAATATCAATGATTTCTAAAAGACTTTTCCATACTGCCTCTAATTGAGTTTTTCCAGTCACACTGTTTTCAGTTGACTTTTCCATCATTTTTTTGACAGTTGTCTCAAATCTACATTTGATTACTCTGTTTTCAATACTCTCCAATGTTTCACTGAAGTCAAACAGTTCTAGGATTATATAACAGGATTTGGCAACGTCAAAAGAATTTTTTGCTATATTACTTTCTACTAGGTTTAAATAGTGGGCAGCCTTAGAACTTTTGGGGTATCTTGTGTTGAAATCCATTAAGTTTGTCATAAATTTTTTGTCATTGTCATAACCCTCAAATTGTTATTATGGCCTAGCTTCAGTGTTTTCTTGTTGGCGGTCTACTAAAAATCTACTAAAAATCCTCCTCCAGCTATAAAATTTACTGTGGAAAAAATTTCTTTAATGTTTTCATATAGATATATCTGCATTTTAAAAATTTACAAATCTAAAAATAACCGTTTCAGGGCTTCCCTGGTGGCGCAGCGGTTGAGAGTCCGCCTGTCGATGCAGGGGACACGGGTTCGTGCCCCGGTCCGGGAAGATCCCACGTGCCGCGGAGCGGCTGGGCCCGTGAGCCATGGCCGCTGCGCCTGTGCGTCCGGAGCCTGTGCTCTGCAACGGGAGAGGCTACAACAGTGAGAGGCCTGCGTACCGCAAAAAAAAAAATAAAATAAAAAAAAATAAAAATAACCGTTTCACATGGCTTACATCAAGAGATGTGCCTTAGTTATTTGTGTAACATTTAACATTTCTTACAATATTCAAAACTATTTTGGTCAACAAATCTGCTATATTTTAATTATTCGACTTTTGGTTTTCATTCACTAAATCATGTGTAATTTTATTTGGTGTTTGTATCCTGGATAAATATTCTGCTTTATTGCTATTATTAATCTTCTATGATTTCTGCAAGTGAAGAAAAATCTCATTAGAATGCTCATACATTTTCTTGGATGATCCTCTGAATGCTAGATAATATCTTGCTAAAAACATAATTGTGTTTATTATGTGTTCAACAAGAGAATGCCAATATTTTCTTTATCATACAGAATCAGTTTTGCAGCATTAATAATTACATATTTTTCAAATCAGATTTGAAATTTGAATATATGGTATGACTATTAATGTTCATTTTATTTATTTATTTATTTATTTTTGTGGTACGCGGGCCTCTCACCACTGTGGCCTCTCCCGTTGCGGAGCACAGGCTCCGGACGCGCAGGCTCAGCGGCCATGGCTCACGGGCCCAGCCGCTCCGCGGCACGTGGGATCTTCCCGGACCGGGGCACGAACCCGTGTCCCCTGCATCGGCAGGCGGATTCTCAACCACTGCGCCACCAGGGAAGCCCTAATGTTCATTTTAGATTCTTCATGATTACAAAAAAAAATAGTGCCAAATGCTCTCAATCTTTGTGCTCTTTCTTATTTTCCAGTTGATTTTTTTCATCCTCAAATTGCTGGCAAAAGGTAGAATCCTTTGACTGAAGTGTAATAAGTAATCAGAACCTAGTGATTTTTTTCCCTCACCATTTAGAAAAATTTGTGTCTGTTATATTGCCCTAAACTTCCAACCTGTATTATATTAGGTAAAGTAAAAATTTCATACTTGAGGTGGGTAATTTTCAGCAACAGTGCGCCTTTGTTTCACACTCAAACTACTTGGCCATATATTGGGGTTCTTTGCATTTTTTTCTAGTTTTCCTTGAAATCTATCAGTCGCGGTTGACAATGGAATGAAAACGTAAATTCACATCCTGCTCATGTTTCTGTAACACATTCACTGAAACCCAGGGCTCTGAGCTCTTATTTTTATCTTTTTGGCATTTCACCTTTTCCTCCCCAAATTTATTCAGCAATACAAAAGATTTTATTTCATTTCTTCTGTAGGCAGCTTTTCATTTCCTGTTTTTGGTTTGATATCTTTTTTCTTTCCAATATCATGGGAGTAATAACATATGAGCTTAGTATTTTATTTTAGAATGTGTAGCTTTAAAAAATATTACATAGCAAGCTATGAAATGTAACTGCAGTTAATTTTTGTCATAAAGAATTTTCCTTTATACAGGGAGGAAGGAAATTTAATGGAATACTACTCAGCCAGAAAAAGAATGAAATCCTGCCTTTTGCAACAACACGAATAGACCTAGAGGGTACTATGCTAAGTGAGATACATCAGACAGAGAAAGACAAACACTGTGTGGTTTCACTTATATGTGGAACGTAAAAAACAAAACAAATGAACAAACATAACAAAACAGAAATAGAGTCACAGATAGAGGACAAATACATGGTTGTCAGAGGGGAGGGGGAGAGGGAAGGAGAGAAATAGGTGAGAGAGATTAAGAGGTACAAACTTCCAGCTGCAAGGTAAATGAGTCATGGGTAAGAAATGTACAGTGTGGGGATTATGGTCAATAATTATGTAGTATCTTTGTATGGTGACAGAGGGTGACTAGACTTACTGTGATCATTTTGAAATGTATAGAAATATCAAATCACCATGTTGTGTAACAGGAATGAACATAGTGCTGTAAGTCAATTGCACTTCAAAAACAAACTGATAGAAAAAGAGATCCGATTTGTGGTTACCAGAGACAGTGGGTGGGGGGAGGGGGAATTGGATGAGGGCAGTCAAAAGGTACAAACTTCCAGTTCTGAGATAAATAAGTACTAGGGTGTAATGTACAACCTGAGAAATATAACGAACACTGCTGTATGTTACGTATGAAAGTTGTTAAGGAGTAAGTAAATCCTAAGAGTTCTCAGCACAAGGAAAACATTTTTTTCTATTTCTTTAGTTTTGTATCTATGTGAGATGATGGATGTTCACTAAACTTACTAAACTTACTGTGGTAATCATTTCATGACGTATGTAAGTCAAATCATTGTGCTGTGCACCTTAAACTTAAATGGTGCTGTTGTCGATTATATCTCAATAAAACTGAAAGAAAAAAATTCCTTTAACAACCGTAAACAGCAGCTATCCTTTAATTCATTACATAGCAATCTCTAATTTATGAATATAAATAATTACTTTGTATATATGTAATGATAAATGAACATTCATTACTACAAAAGTAAGTTATGTCATAATGAAAATCTGGTAGATTATATTTGGAACTCTGAACTACTGTTCAGGCAGACAATATGAATTATAATGCAAAATTTTAAATTTAGCCAATACACAAATACTTACAGAGGACTTTTAAAAATTTAGATAAAAATCAAAACAACAGTTGGAAAAGCAGCTCCTTGTTTGGAAACACTAGTCATTGTAGATGTTTTAAATTAACAAGGTCTGCATCAACCTCATTCTGCTTTACTTATGAAGCAAATAAATGTTGACATTGTTAGAAAAAGTCTTTTTATTCCATCTGTCAGAAAATTATCATAATAAATGGATTTTTGTTAGATAAGATATTTTATTGTTATTTTTCAGAAAATTATTGTAGTAAGAATATAAATCATCTACCTTTGGAATCAGTATAGTCAAATAAAAATGTGGAAAAAATTCAAAATAATAACGATGTCTATGATGGGAATAGTCCCCTTGGATGTCATGCCCTTGAGCAATAAACAACCTGAACAACCCTCCTTGGCTACTCTAAACATTTCTGTGGACATTACAGCTAATAAAGTGCTCCCATATACATAGAAACAACCTGTGTAGGTAATGTAGGAAAGACTAAGGGATCCTGAGACCTGTGTTTGGATACTCCTCATGAGGTTTGCTGTGACCTTGGGCAAGTCACTCACCATTCCCTAGGGATCCTCTGTCAGTTCATCTGCAAATGGGGATAAGTATGCCTAATCCTTCAAACTGCTACATGGAGGCCATGGGAGATGTTCCCAGTTCTGATAGTAAATGAAATCATGAGCTGTTCACGGGGTTTCCATTTTGCACTTGATAAAATGTGCTTTCTTTAAAAATTGTATTAATCTTTTCAAATTGAATGAAGTACATGTGCAGAGCCAGTAAAAGACAGTAATACCAATGAATTTGGAATGAGTTCCTGTCAAGTCACCTGTGGACAGCTGCTGGTTTCACATGTCCAGAGGTGAGCTTCTGTAGGAGCCTGAGAGGCTGACATTCTTTTTTTTTTTTTTTTTTTTTGAGGCTGACATTCTGATTTTCTTAGGAAGCCAAATGTTAAGGCAATTGTTTGAAGCTTGTATATAAGCCACTGTACAAACTGAAAACCTAAAGGTGATCTTTACAGCAACCCCCAACCAATAAATGGCTCTCTAATAAACCTCAAGAGGACACAGAGTTTCTATTTTGAGAAATGAAATTTTGCAAAAACAAACAGAAAAGCGGTTAAAGTCCCAGAAATGGTGAGAATATTTACTTCAGAGGAAGCCAGGAGGAAGTTTGGTTGAACATCCTCCCTGCTCTTTTCCTGATGGCCCCGCTTGATTACAAGAGTACATTTGTGGCCAGCCTGGAAAAAAGGAGTGTGTCCAACCATTCACTCACTCAATAAGCATTTACTGTGGGCCTGCTACGTTGCAGGTACTGGCCTATGGGCTGGTATAAGTCAGATCAGGTGTGATCTCGGTCCACATGGGTCTCTTGAGGTCTCGTTTGTGAACTGTCTTTCCCACACCCTGTTTCCCCAGGTTCTGTCCCTCCTTCCTTCCGCCATCCTAGGCAACAGCTTCCCTTCATCCTCAGGTGTCCAGGATTCCTCCTCTTATGCGTGATTTCAGATGTTCACCGAGGGAAAAGCGACTGCATGTTCCAACTGCCCTGCCTTTGCTCCTAGCACCCTGGTATGTCCAGAGTCTCAGCACTGCCTACAGAAAGCCTTCCTATTGTCCAGAATCAGCACGAATGGCACCTCCTCCATGCAGCCTTCCCTCATTGCCCAAGTTAGAAATGTTTTGTCTTTTGTTGGTTGAATAGTCCTTTGTTGGTACATCATTTTAGCACTGGCCACACACCTGCCTTTTCTTACAGCTGTTGGGGGTCGGTGGAGACCTTTTCTGCCAGATTGGACTGGGAGGACAGGGGATACCACTCCCGGAGCCCAGGGCTCATATCTAATTCCTCTCTACCCCAGCAGCCTGCCGTATACTGCTGGATACATACCAAACACTAAAAACAATTTGGCTGGATTGGATTTTTTTCTTTGATTTTAGTTGCTCAGAATTAGCTTGATCAAACTCATCTGTTGGTGGCACTCTGCCATCATGGGTCCATGCATAGCTCTTATGGTCTATATATTTAATATTTTTTGTTCTCCATACCTATTCCTCACCCCCTGCCCCCAACCACCCCACCCTGCCATTGATACACACTCTTGTATTAATAAAATGCAACCTTCTAGTGCATCTAAGTAACCATATTCGTGTAGGCTTGAACACTTGGCATTGTTTGGGATTGAATTTGCCTTTTGGCCAAGAGAATGAAACACTTCACTGGAATTTTAGGCACCAGCAGCCAGGGTGGATTTGTTTGGGGGCTGGGCAGGTGACCCTTGGAATCCAAGGGGGAGGAAGTCAGCAGCTTGGTCTGGCACAGGATTTCTGCTTCCTCTCCCCGCTCCCTCCACCTCAGAACCTGTTCCCCCACATCTGGGTTCTGTCCTCTCTGGCAGAGCCTGTCTACACATCTGCCATGTTGCCAGCCAGGAGGTCCCAGAGAGTTCTCTCTTCCAAGAGATTATCTGTTCTCCTTGACATATACTGCTCTTTGAGATGCCCATTTCTGTTTCTCCTGCGTCTTTTGGTTTGTGCTCCTTGATCACACCCTTGGTGAAGTGCCCCTCACCTACCCTGTAGTGAAGAAACTACTTAGCCCAGCAGTTCTCAAATTTTTTGGTCTCAGTGCCCCCTAATAAAAATTATTAAGGAGGACTTCCCTGGTGGCGCGGTGGTTAAGAATCCGCCTGCCAATGCAGGGGACACGGGTTTGATCCCTGGTGCAGGAAGATCCCACATGCTGCGGAGCCATTAAGCCCTTGCACCACAACTACAGAGCCTGCGCTCTAGAGATCGCGAGCCACAACTGCTGAGCCCACGCATCTCAACTACTGAAGCCTGCACGCCTAGAGCTCATGCTCTGCAACAAAAGAAGCCACAGCAATGAGAAGCCCGCGCACCGCAACGAAGAGTAGCCCCCTCTCGCAGCAACTAGAGGTAGTCTGGGTGCAGCAACGGAGACCCAACGCAGCCCAAAATTAATTAATTAATTAATTTTAAAAAATTATTAAGGAACCCAAAGAGCTATTGCTTATGTAGGCCATATCTATTTATATTTACCATATTAAGAATTAAAACTAAGACAATTTAAAGATATGTATTTAACTAATTTTAAATGGTACTATAACTATTACATACTAATATAATTAACACACTTTTACAAAAAATAACCATATTTTCCAAATCATGAAAAATTTAGTGAGAAGAAAGGTGCTGCTTTACGTTTTTGCCAATCTCATTATTAATATCTGACTTGATAAAAGAGAGCTAGATTCTCAGATCTGCTTCTGCATTCAGTCTGTTGCCATATCACACATCACGTAGCCTTTGGAAAACTCCACTGGACCTTGAGAGAGGCAGAGAGTGAAAATGGCACCTAGCATCTTAGCAGTGTTATGAAAGAGTTTTGACCTCACCAAATCTCTGAAACGATCTCTGGAACCCCCAGGAGGTCCCTAGACCACACTTTGAGAACTGCCTGCTGCCTTAGCCCATCGGTTTCTTGATGGCAAGGCCATTCCCTGTTCATCCTTATTTTAAGCAGACTATGGATTGGGACTCAGTGAATCTTGTTTGAAATACCTGAGTCATTGAGAGTTATCCCACACTCACAGTCACCCCAGGAAACACTCCACTTCTTCTAGTGCTGCTGCTGCGTATGGCATTTGGATTCTTACAGAAGGCAGCCTTCAGAGGTGATGCAATTCTGTTGAATACCCTCAGTGGTCTCAGATCTTTGTTCTTGTAGGAGCAGTTTGATGTTTGGAAATAGCCTAAGGCCATGTGGAGGGAAATCTTGTTAATTATTTGGGTAGTCAATTGGGTAGCACTACATTTTTGGAGTTTTAAAAAAGTAACACTGAGGCTTCCCTGGTGGCGCAGTGGTTGGGAGTCCGCCTGCCCATGCGGGGGACGCGGGTTCGTGCCCCGGTCCGGGAGGATCCCACATGCCGCAGAGCGGCTGGGCCCGTGAGCCATGGCCGCTGAGCCTGCGCATCCAGAGCCTGTGCTCCGCAACGGGAGAGGCCAGAGCAGTGAGAGGCCTGCGAACCGCAAAAAAAACAAAGAAAAAAAGTAACACTGACTTCTTAAAATTTGGATTGCAAAGCTACTTTAACAAGCATTCCCCTAATTCTACATGTATATTCACACATGTGCAAATGGTGTTTGAATACGTTTAATAATTGCATCATCCTTTGAAAAGTAAAAATTGGAAACAAAATCTTAGTGCCCACAACTAGGAGACCAGTTCAATAAACCATGGGCATCCGTGGGATAGAACACTTGGCAGCTGAAGAAAAGAATGAGAAAGCTGTATACATATTGATTACAAATTAACTCCAAAGTATATTAAGTAAAAAGGGAAGAGACAGATCAATATATATAGTATGCTGTCATCCACAGGGAAAAAAAAAGCTGTATCATGTGTGTGTGTCTATATGCCTGTGTGTCTGTGTGTTTGCTCATGTATACATAAGGTATACAGTAAACTGGGAATGCTGGTTGCCTCCAGGGAGAGGAACTAGCTGCTTGGGGTGAAGGGTAGAAAAGCAGCTTTTCAAGGATTATCCTTCTGTACCTTTTAAGTTTAAAACCATTTGAATGTTACCTAATAAAATAAAAACTTTTAGAAGCCCCAAACTGAAAAAATTATGATATCCCCTCCTTCTTCCAAAATTAAAAATAAAAACAGGGCTTCCCTGGTGGCGCAGTGGTTGAGAGTCCACCTGCCGATGCAGGGGACACGGGTTCGTGCCCCGGTCCGGGAAGATCCCACATGCCGTGGAGCGGATGGGCCCGTGAGCCACGGCCGCTGAGCCTGCGCGTCCGGTGCCTGTGCTCCGCAACGGGAGAGGCTGCAACAGTGAGAGGCCCGCGTACCGCAAAAAAAAAAAAAAAAAAAAAAAACACACACACAACAATTCTTAACACTTACAAAGGCTATACTCAACAAAAGAGTTCTTAGAGTTACTTGAGCAATAGAATGATTATCAGAAAAAATACGCAGTGTACACGGGGGCATATATGCAAAGAGGATACTAGAAAGGGACGAGATACATTTGTGAAAAGAACTGGTCATTTTTAGAGTCATGCCTTATTCTTTTCACCCTTGCCCTGTTTCACAAATAGGGAAACTGACTCCAGGGGGCTTAGTGACTCCTCTATGTCATCTGGGCTCTGGGTTCCAACTCTCGCCTTGTTCGGGGATTTCCTGACAGCTCCTGCAGATCTCTTTGTGGGGTGTGGCCGTGAGTAGGGGACAGAGGATGATAGATCCTCTTTCATTTGGTCCTAAACACACCTCTCTCCTCACTTCCCACCCGAAGCAGGGGCTGGAGACCCAGGCAGGGCACACGTGCCTGTGATGGTGGCTGGCAGGGCTACGTCCTCCTCACTCTCTTCCCCGGGGCTCCCCATGTGCCCAGGTGTAGCATCCTCCTCCAGGCTCTGCCAGGACATTGCTCTTGGTGTTCGGCTGGCATCATGCCTCTATTTCCACAATTGGCACATCCCAGATCAATTGTCACCTAATTGTCACACAATTTGGTTTGTTCAGATGACGGTGGGCTTTTTAAAATCGACGTCTCCTTCAATGGAGGAAGGTTTGTCATCAACTAAGGGACTCAAATCCTGTGGTGGAGACTTCCCACGGTTCTGACAGAACACGGTCAGGGTGCCCTGAAGGAGTTTTTGGCATTTATTCATTCATTCACTCAACCTATTTGTTGGTGAGGCCCTATTCTAGGCCCTGGGGATACAGTGATGAGAAGGTTTCTGTTCTTGTGGAGCTTACGTTCGTGTGATGAGAAACTGACAATAAACAAGCAAACAAATAAATGGTTGAGGTAAATTCACATATTAATTAAGAGATCAGAGGGCGACGTGGCAGAGAGGTTGGGAAGCCGACTTTGGATCATGTGCTTGCGGAAGGCCAATCTGAAGATGGCTTCTTTAAGAGGGAAATGCTATCTCAATGCCTTTGGAGGCCCTCCTTTCCAGTGGTGAGAGTCTAACAGTCTCTGCACCCAACAGGTTCCCGTGGAGGGATGAAAGACAGGGAGGAGAAGAGAGATGCCAGTCCCCTGGGCCTGTGTCTGCCAGATGCTGCTAAGTACCTCTGAGAAAATTTGCTTCCAGCTAACGAGGACCACCTGTCCTGAGAAGCTTGGTACATGGGACAAGAACTCCCTGGGTAGACCCCTTGGCAAGATGAATTGGACCAACTATAGGTTCCAGGATTCCAGAACCAGTGGTGACGTCTTAGACAACACCACACAGTTGTTCAGCTTGGGTGAGATTAGCTGAAAGCCAGCCCTGGGCAAAGTGACTACTAATTACTGTTAAATAATTGTCTCACCATTTAGTTCTTTAAAAACCCTATGGGTTGAATACTATGTCCATCTCACAGATGAGGAAAATGTGGCTCCGAGACATTATGTGACTGTCTTAAGATCACACAGTTAGAAGTACCTGAGACCAGGTCATGGGACTCTAAAGCTCAGGCTATTTCATGATATTGTCCTTCATGCTTATGCTCCTCACCCCCACCAACGCTCCTCTGCTTTCTCAGGATAGGCCCTTGTCTTTCTGCCCCTAGGTGGACACCCACATGCTGTCTGTCATCCTTGCTGAGAACAGGTGTGCCCTGTTCTCAGCAACCCCCGGCCAGCAATTCCCAGCTGGAGGCTCCCGTCTCATTGCTCCAGGCTTTTGTGTGACATCTCACCCTATTCCATGCCTCCAAACACCAAGCCCTGTGACTTGGTACCTCATCTTGGGTAATTCCCTGCTGGTGCCATGGGCACTAGAAAGATTTGTTTTCCAAGTCCCCTCCCTACCCTTTGCCCAGAAGTTGGACAGGAGCTGTTAAAGAAAAACTTAGGTCAGCTATCTAACTTGAAAGAAGGCAGAGAGGAAGTGAGCCATTGAGGTGCTTGACACAATTCCAACTGGCCTTAGTGCCCCAAGAGGCTGTCATTTCCTTGGTACTTCCACTTTCAGATATTATGTATCGTCAGTGGGTATTAGATTGCCCTAGCGATCCACTAGGTTCCCTCCACCCCACCCTAGCAGCAGTCTCTGCATTCGAGTGTCTGAGTAGCCAACCCCCCATATGTGTCTGGAACGTGCCACCTGCTATAGGGGCTGAATCACGCACCTCCATTTTAAGAGGGAAGGAATAGGAAGAGGCCCGAGGTAGGCAAGAGCGCTTCAGGTTTAGAATTGAAAACTCCAGTCCTGGCTCCAGCACTCAGCAGGGGCCAGTGGCTGACCCTAAAGATCTATATAGAAAGAGGGTTGGGTTAGAAATGTCTTAAGATTCCCTCTAACCCTGAGAATCCAGGGACAGACTGTGGCTGGATAGGGAATGGGCTTGGGGTCTTCATCCCTTGATGTAGGAGAATTTTTTTCAGTGTGGATAATATCACATTCACCTCCTCACTTGAGCATGGGCAGCCTCTCACAGCTGCCACCTCTGCCTAGTTCCAGCCCAATTAGCTGGTATCCTGACCACTCCTCACCCCCTCACATGCCCCTCCCTGGGGACAGATCACCTGTACTCTCCTGGTTGTCTTTTTTCTGGATATCCTGTCATGTCTGGTAACCCTTACTCCTTTGTAAGAATAGCAGAACTCAAGAGTAAAATGATGGCACAATGACAACAAAGTGTAGTATTCATAAACAAACAATTTAAAGTAGGAGATATAGGTTCAAGTCTGATCTCTGCCACTATCTAGCTTTATGACCTTGAGCAAGTTTGATCCCTGAGAGTGGGTTTCCTTACTGTAAGGTGGGAATAATAATTGTTCCTACCTTATTGCCTGTTTATGAAGCTTAAATAAGATAATGAATGTGCCTGGCATATATTAAGTCCCCAATGTAAGACAGCTAATATTACTGCTTAGGATCCAGTAGAGCTCATTTGTATATGTGTTGTCTTGGTCAGTTTGGGCTGCTATAACAAATTACTCTTTGATTGGGTCATTTATAAACAATAGACATTTATTTCTCATAGTTCTGGATGCCGGAAGGTCCAAGATTAAGGCACTGACACATTCGGTGTCTGGTGAGAGCCCACTTCTTTTTCTTAGATGGCTGTCTTCTTGGGAGGGCATGAGGAGACCCTCTGGGGTCTTCTGTAAAAGAAGTAATCCCATGCATGAGAGCTCCACTCTCTTGACCTACTCACCTCCCAAAGACCCCGCCTCGAAATACCATCACCTTGGGGTTAAGATTTAGCATATGAATTTTGGCAGCACACAAACATTCAGTCTACAGCATGTGTTAAAGAATTACTCACGGCTCTCACTCTATCTTGAGAGAACACCAGAATCACAACTAGCTGCTGGACAATCATCAACAGGAAGACAGTGGAACTCACCAAAAAAGATACCCCGCATCCAAAGACAAAGGAGAAGCCACAATGAGACGGTAGGAGGGGTGCAATCACAGTAAAATCAAATCCCATAACTGGTGGATGGGTGACTCACAGACTGGAGAACACTTATACCACAGAAGTCCACACACTGGAGTGAAGGTTTTGAGCCCCACGTCAGGCTTCTCAACTGGAGGGTCCAGGAACGGGAGGAGGAATTCCTAGAGAATCAGACTTTGAAGCCTAGTGGGAATTGACTGCAGGACTTTGACAGGACTGGGCGAAACAGAGACTCCACTCTTGGAGGGCACACACAAAGCAGTGTGTGCATCGGGACCCAGGGGAAGGAGCAGTGACCCTAGGGGAGACTGAACCAGACCTACCTGATGGTGTTGGATGGTCTCCTGCAGAGGCGGGGTGTGTGTGTGTGCTGTGGCTCACTGTGGGGACAAGGACACTGGCAGCAGAAGTTCTGGAAAGTACTCCTTGGCGTGAGCCCTCCCAGAGTCTGTCATTAGCCCCACCAAAGAGCTCAGGTAGGCTCCAGTGTTGGGTTGCCTCAGGCCAAACAACCAACAGGGAGGAAACCCAGCTCCACCCATCAACAGTCAAGTGGATTAACGTTTTACTGAGCTCTGCCCACCAGAGCAACAACCAGCTCTACCCACCACCAGTCCCTCCCATCAGGAAGCTTGCACAAGCCTCTTAGATAGCCTCAACCACCAGAGGGCAGACAGCAGAAGCAAGAAAACTACAATCCTGCAGCCTGTGGAACAAAAACCATATTCACAGAAAGAGAGACAAGATGAAAAGGCAGAGGGCTATGTACCAGATAAAGGAACAAGATAAAACCCCAGAAAAACAACTAAATGAAGTGGAAATAGGCAATCTTCCAGAAAAAGAATTCAGAATAATGATAGTGAAGATGATCCAGGTCCTCAGAAAAAGAATGGAGGCAAAGATCGAGAAGATGCAAGAAATGTTTAACAAAGACCTAGAAGAATTAAAGAACAAACAAACAGAGATGAACAATACAATAACTGAAATGAAAACTACACTAGACAGAATCAATAGCAGAATAATTGAGACAGAAGAACGGATAAGTGACCTGGAAGACAGAATGGTGGAATTCACTGCCACAGAACAGAATAAAGAAAAAAGAATGAAAAGAAATGAAGACAGCCTAAGAGACCTCTGGGACAACATTAAATGCAACAACATTTGCATTAAAGGGGTCCCAGAAGGAGAAGAGGGAGAGAAAGGACCCAAGAAAATATTTGAAGAGATTATAGTTGAAAACTTCCCTAACATGGGAAAGGAAATAGCCACCCAAGTCCAGGAAGCACAGCAAATCCCATACAGGATAAACCCAAGGAGAAACACTCCAAGACACATAGTAATCAAATTGGCAAAACTTAAAGACAAAGAAAAATTATTGAAAGCAACAACGGAAAAACAGCAAATAACATACAAGGGAACTCCTATAAGGTTAACAGCTGATTTCTCAGCAGAAACTCTACAAGCCAGAAGGGAGTGGCATGATACACTTAAAGTGATGAAAGGGAAGAACCTACAACCAAGATTACTCTACCCAGCAAGGATCTCATTCAGATTCAATGGAGAAATCAAAAGCTTTACAGACAAGCAAAAGCTAAGAGAATTCAGCACCACCAAACCAGCTCTACAACAAATGGTAAAGGAAATTCTCTAGGTAGGAAACACAAGAAAAGGACCTACAAAAACAAACCCAAAACAATTAAGAAAATGGTCATAGGAACATATTGATAATTACCTTAAATGTGACTGGATTAAATGCTCCAACCAAAAGACACAGACTTGTTGAATGGATACAAAAACAAGACCCATATATATGCTGTCTACAAGAGACCCACTTCAGACTTAGGGACACATACAGACTGAAAGTGAGGGGATGGAAAAAGATATTCCATGCAAATGGAAATCCAAAGAAAGCTGGAGTAGCTATACTCATATCAGGTAAAACAGATTTTAAAATAAAGAATGTTACAAGAGACAAGGAAGGACAATACATAATGATGAAGGGATCAAACCAAGAAGACGATATAACAATTATAAATATATATGCACCCAACATAGGAGCACCACAATACATAAGGCAACTGCTAACAGTTATAAAAGAGGAAATCGACAGTAATACAATAATAGTGGGGGACTTTAACACCTCACTTACACAAATGGACAGATCATCCAAAATGAAAATAAATAAGGAAACAGAAGCTTTAAATGACACAATAGACCAGATAGATTTAATTGATATTTATGGGACATTCCATCCGAAAACAGCAGATTACACTTTCTTCTCAAGTGCGCATGGAACATCCTCCAGGATAGATCACATCTTGGGTCACAAATCAAGCCTCAGTAAATTTAAGAAAATTGAAATCATATCAAGCATCTTTTCTGACCACAACACTATGAGATTAGAAATCAATTACAGGGAAAAAAACGTAAAAAACACAAACACATGGAGGCTAAACAATACGTTATTAAATAACCAAGAGATCACTGAAGAAATCAAAGAGGAAATCAAAAAATACCTAGAGACAAATGACAATGAAAACACGACAATCCAAAACCTTTGGTATGCAGCAAAAACTGTTCTAAGAGAGAAGTTTATAGCTATACAAGCCTACCTCAAGAAACAACAAAAATCTCAAATAAACAATCTAACCTTACACCTAAAGGAACTAGAGAAAGAAGAACAAACAAAACCCAAAGTTAGCAGAAGGAAAGAAATCGTGAAGATCAGAGCAGAAATAAATGAAATAGAAACAAAGAAAACAATAGCAAAGATCAATAAAACTAAAAGCTGATTCTTTGAGAAGATAAGCAAAATTGATAAACCATTAGCCAGACTCATCAAGAAAAAGAGGGAGAGGACTCAAATTAATAAAATTAGAAATGAAAAAGGAGAAGTTACAACAGACACTGCAGAAACACAAAGCATCCTAAGAGACTACTACAAGCAACTCTATGCCAATAAAATGGACAACATGGAAGAAATGGACAAATTTTTAGAAAGGTATAACCTTCCAAGACTGAACCAGAAAGAAACAGAAAATATGAACAGACCAGTCACAAAGAATGAAATTGAAACTGTGATTAAAAATCTTCCAACAAAAAGAGTGCAGGACCAGATGGCTTCACAGGTGAATTCTATCAAACATTTAGAGAAGAGCTAACACCCATCCTTCTCAAGCTCTTCCAAAAAATTGCAGAGGAAAGAATACTCCCAAACTCTTTCTATGAAGCCACCATCACCTTGATACCAAAATCAGACAAAGATACTACAAAAAAAGAAAATTAAAGACCAATATCACTGATGAATATAGATGCAAAAATCCTCAACAAAATACTAGCAAACAGAATCCAACAACACATTTAAAGGATCATAAACCACAATCAAGTGGGATTTTTCCCAGGGATGCAAGGATTCTTCAATATACTCAAATCAATCAATGTGATACACCATATTAACAAACTGAAGAATAAAAACCATATGATCATCTCAATAGATGCAGAAAAAGCTTTTGACAAAATTCAACACCGATTTATGATAAAAACTCTCCAGAAAGTGGGCATAGAGGGAACCTACCTCTACATAATAAAGGCCATATATGACAAACCCACAGCAAACATCATTCTCAATGGTGAAAAACTGAAAGCATTTCCTCTAAGATCACTCTCACCACTACTATTCAACATAGTTTTGGAAGTCCTAGCCATGGCAATCAGAGAAGAAAAAGAAATAAAAGGAATACAAATTGGAAAAGACAAAGTAAAACTGTCACTGCAGATGACATGATACTATACACAGAGAATCCTAAAAATGCCAGCAGAAAACTACTAGAGCTAATCAATGAATTTGGTAAAGTTGCAGGATACAAAATTAATGCACAGAAATCTCTTGCATTCCTATACACTAATGATGAAACATCTGAAAGAGAAATTATGGAAACACTCCCATTTACCATTGCAACAAAAAGAATAAAATACCTAGGAATAAACCTACCTAGGGAGACAAAAGACCTGTATGCAGAAAATTATAAGACACTGATGAAAAAAATTAAAAATGATACCAGCAGATGCAGAGATATACCATGTTCTTGGATTGGAAGAATCAGTATTGTGGAAATAACTATACTACCCAAAGCAATCTACAGATTCAATGCAATTCCTATCAAATTACCAATGGCATTTTTTTATGGAACTAGAACAAATCATCTTAAAATTTGTATGGAGACACAAAAGACCCCAAAGAGCCAAAGCAGTATTGAGGGAAAAAAAATGGATCTGGAGGAATCAGACTCCCTGACTTCAGACTATACTACAAAGCTACAGTAATCAAGACAATATGGTACTGGCACAAAAACAGAAACGTAGATCAATGGAACAAGATAGAAAGCCCAGAGATAAACCCATGCACCTATGGTCAACTAATCTATGACAAAGGAGGAAAAGATAGACAATGGAGAAAAGACAGTCTCTTTAATAAGTGGTGCTGGGAAAACTGAGCAGCTACATGTAAAAGAATGAAATTAGAACATTCCCTAATACCATACAAAAAAATAAACTCAAAATAGATTCGAGACCTAAATGTAAGACTGGACACTATAAAACTCTTAGAGGAAAACATAGGAAGAACGCTCTTTGACATAAATCACAGCAAGATCTATTTTATTATTATTATTATTATTTATTTATTTATTTTAATTTTGGCTGCATGAGTCTTCGTTGCTGCACATGGGCTTTCTCTAGTTGTGGCAAGCGGGGCCTACTCTTCGTTGCAGTGTGCAGGCTTTCTCACTGTGGTGTCTTCTCCTGTTGTGGAGCACGGGCTCTAGGCACACAGGCTTCAGTATTTGCAGCACGTGGGCTCAGTAGTTGTGGCTTGAGGGCTCCAGACCACAGGCTCAGTAGCTGTGGCGCACAGGCTCAGCCGCCTCAGGGCATGTGGGATCTTCCCAGACCAGGGCTCGAACCCATGTCCCCTGCATTGGCAGGCGGACTCCCAACCACTGCACCACCAGGGAAGCCCAGCAAGATCTATTTTGATCCACCTCCTAGAATAATGGAAATAAAAACAAAAATAAACAAATGGGACCTAATGAAAGTTCAAAGCTTTTGCACAGCAAACAAAACCATAAACAAGACGAAAAGACAACCCTCAGAATGGGAGAAAATATTTGCAAACAAATCAACGGACAAAGGATTAATCTCCCAATTATATAAACAGCTCATGCAGCTCAATATTAAAGAAACACATAACCCAATCCAAAAATGGGCTGAAGACCTAAATAGACATTTCTCCAAAGAAAACATTCAGATGGCCAAGAAGCACATGAAAAGCTGCTCAACATCACTAATTATTAGAGAAGTGCAAATGAAAACTACAATGAGGTATCACCTCACACCAAGTAGAATGGGCATCATCAGAAAATCTACAAACAACAAATGCTGGAGAGGGTGTGGAGACAAGGGAACCCTCTTGCACTGTTGGTGGGAATGTAAATTGATACATCCACTATGGAGGACAGTATGGAGGTTCCTTAAAAAACTAAAAATAGGGCTTCCCTGGTGGTGCAGTGGTTGAGAGTCTGCCTGCTGATGCAGGGGACATGGGTTTGTGCCCCAGTCCGGGAAGATCCCACATGTCACGGAGCGGCTAGGACCGTGAGCCATGGCTGCCGAGCCTGCGCGTCCAGAGCCTGTGCTCCGCAACAGGAGAGGCCACAACAGTGAGAGGCCCGCGTACCACAAAAAAAATAAAAAAATAAAAAATAAAAATAGAATTACCATATGATCCAGCAATCCCACTACTGGGCATATACCCAGAGAAAACCATAATTCAAAAAGACACATGCACCGCAATGTTCATTGCAACACTATTTACAATAGCGAGGTCATGGAAGCAACCTAAATGCCCATCAACAGATGAATAGGTAAAGAAGATGTGGTACATATATATACGATGGAATATTACTCAGCCATAAAAAGGAATGAAATTGAGTCATTTGTTGAGACATGGATGGATCTAGAGACTGTCATACAGAGTGAAGTAAGGCAGAAAGAGAAAAACAAATAACGTATATTAACGCATGTATGTGGAACCTAGAAAAATGGTACAGATGAACCGGTTTGCAGGGCAGAAGTTGAGACACAGATGTAGAGAGCAAATGTATGGACACCAAGGGGGGAAAACCGCAGTGGGGTGGGTGTGTGTGTGCTGAATTGGGCGATTGGGTTTGACATGTATACACTGATGTGTATAAAATTGATGACTAATAAGAACCTGCTGTATAAACAAACAAACAAACAGAAAAAAACAACTAATACTAAACTTTCTTTGTGTTATTTGTATGGAGATATGTTAATATAAATGTTTCAGACATTACATGAAATTTCTAAAAATCTTCTATGTTCTGGTATAATGTTATAAGTCATAATTCTAGTTATTACTTTAAAATGTATATCTCAGAAATAACTAACAAAACAAAAAGAATTACTCTCAAATCACCTTTCCTTTTCTTCTCTATCCCTTTCTGCAGAGAACATCACCAACTTGAAGATAGGCACTGGCCCTAAAGAACCCAGCAGGTGGGTGAGAGAAGGGCTGGCCCATGCAGGAGCATCAGGGATCTTGGAAGTCGGTTTGCTTGGCCCCCATTTGTGGACTGGTGTGGGTAGGACCATGGCCATGGAGGTTGGGGCAGAGGAGAGAGGCTCAAACTGGGGGCAGGAGATGGTTGGCTATTAGGGATGAGGAAGCCCAGAGGTGAGAGAGGTCCCTCAGAAGCAGGGAGGTCCCAGGGCAATTTTGTGGATGATCACCACAGCCAGCCAGGGCAGCTGAAGCATCCTCATTGTCTTGTTTGCTTCCCTCAGCTTAGGCACAGCAGCCACAGCTGTTTCTAGCTCCGTCAGTGTTGTGGCCCTCCTCTTGCTGCTGGTGGGGCTCCTGTCCATGACTCTGAAGAAACGGAGGCATGAGAGTGAGTTGAACGGCTGACCCTGGAGCTGGGAACCAGGAAAGAGGAGAAACCAAGGGCAGAGATGGGGTGTCTTTCCTATGGGGCAGCCTTGGGGAAGGGTAGAAGAGGGCAGGCTATAGGGTCTGTTCTCTGGAGTTGCCAGGGACTCAGCACGTAGCAACAAGATTTATTTATGGTACAAATTCTTTATGCTAAAAGCCATACATAAGCAATCTGTATAGACATTGTTTATATGCATCAACTAAAATAAATATTGATGCCAAACTCATCTAAATAATAACCAAAATTATAAAGTGTACCAACAGTGCTTACTCCCCCTGTCTCTTCCTGGGCACTTAGCTCAGTCTCAGAGGCCCAATGGGTTGAACACGGTGGATTTTGCATTCTGAAGTCCAACCCTAAACTCATTAATCAGGCAAGGAAAGATGGTTACTACCCCAACTCAGGCTGACTCTGAATTTATTAATTTTTTTAGGACTATTTAAAAAACAACTGAAGCACCAGACCAATTTTTTCCACAAATCCTTGGTAAGGAAATAGTGGAGTCATACCTAGAGGGGCTCCTGGTCATCTCTGCCAGAATTTCATGCTGTTCCTAGGTAGACCCCATACAGGGGTGGTGGTGATGAGGCAGAGAACAGCCCTGAAAGAAATGTTTTTGAAAATCAAGGCAGATCTAGGGCTTGCTCAGCAAGAACCCAATGTTCCACTTGCTGTCCTATAGAGGCCCCAGTAGCTGGGTTTATCTTTGGAAGTGGCTGGTACCTCTAACCTGTGTCCTATCTCTAAAGGAGCTTTCCTGCCATGCTGATGCCATATGTTCCAACATGATCAACTTGGTCCCCAGGAAAGAGGACAACTTCGCTGTTTATGCCAATGTGTCCCCATTCGATCGCCCCAGGAGGACATCACCAGACCAAGTGGAATATGCCTCCATTGTATTCCACTGATGGGAAGCCAGTGAGTGAGATGCTTCAGAGTGGAGAGTCAGACCTGTGCCCCAGCTGGATCCTGAAACAGCTTTTCCTTTAGATGTGTGTGTGTTTGTGAGTGTGTGTGTGTGTGCATGTGTGTGTGTGTGTGTGTGTGTGTGTGTTTAAAATGCATAAACCATATTCTGATGGAGGTAAGTGACTGGGTATTTCTTCTAATTTATTGGAAACAAAGTGCAGTTATAATGGAAAGGAGTGACATCTGAGAGACAAGGGACACAATCATTCCAGTCACTCTGAGCCCCGGAAGTAGGTTCCTGAGAGAGACTGGCCAACAGAGGAGCCCTTTCTCGCCCCTGCCCTTCCTGAGGCAAGGGCTGAGGAGTGGGGCTCGCACCACTCAAGGACCAACTTCTGGATTTTGTCTCTCTTGTTCTGCTCTGTCAGGAATTGACATCCTGTAGAGGTTAATTCATGAGTCACACTCACGTCTGGAGACGTGAATGGCTGATTGCTGTGTCTATGTCTTCATAGTAGCTTTGCCGGACTATGTACCAAGTGTGGGGGGAGGAGGCATGGGGGAGCTGCAAGTACGTGTAAAGACTTCTTCCTGAGGGAGTGAATGCAGAGAGTGCGGGGCCACCCGGGACAGGAGCTGGGGAAGAAGCACCCAGTGGAAGTGGGTACATGTCACCACCAACCAGTGTCTGCTCCATGGGAACTTCGGAAGATGTCTGGAACTTTGCAGCTGATTCATTCCTTCTTTCATTCATTTAAAAACATGCATTAGGGCTTCCCTGGTAGCACAGTGGTTAAGAATCCACCTGCCAAGGCGGGGAACACGGGTTCGAGCCCTGGTCCTAGACACATGCCGCGGAGCAACTAAGCCCGTGCACCACAACTACTGAGCCTGCTCTCTAGAGCTGGCAAGCCCCAACTACTGAGCCCACGTGCCACAACTACTGAAGCCTGTGCACCTAGAGCCTGTGCTCTGCAACAAGAGAAGCCACCGCAGTGAGAAGCCTGCGCACCACAACAAAGAGTAGCCCCGCTTGCTGCAACTAGACAAAGCCCGCGCACAGCAACAAAGACCCAGTGAAGCCAAAAAAAATTTTTAAAAATCCTAAAAAAAATAAAATAAAATAAAAACATGCATTAAACACCACCATAGTCTAGAACCTGCGAATACAGCAGTGAATCCAACAGACAAAACCTTATTCTCATGGATCTTACCTTCTAGGAGGGGAGCAGTGAACAAATAAATAAGAAAGTACACAGACTGTCACATGGTAGCATGTGTTATGGACCAAAATAAAGCAAGTCCTAGAAGGTAGGGAACACCAGGTGGGAGTGGGTTGCTATTTTGTATTAGATGGTCAGGTACAGGCTTGCTGACATTTGACCTGAAGGCAGGTCAAATGAGACCTGAGGATAAATGGGGAAGAGCATGTCAGGCAGAAGGGACAGCAAGTGCAAAGGCCCTGAGGTGGAAGTATACTTTACATGGTCAAAGAATATCAAGGATGTTAGTGTGTCTGGAGTTGGCAGGGGGCGGGGGCAGTATGGGGAGATGAGGTGTGTGCAACAAATCAGCATCTGAGTTTGGGAATCAGTGATCTAAGGCAGTGTTTCCCACGGCATACTCCATGCAGTGGGAGTACAGGGACCCCTGGTCCTTTAGGGATTATGCCTCTGGCTGCACCACTCTCTATACTCCTGCTGCTCACATTTGTTAATCTCCAGATATTCTCCTCATTTATAGGGGACACCTGGTCTCCACTCCACCCTAATCCCGTCATCACTCAAGATTATTTCGTGGCGGTGTAGATGATCCTCCCTACCTTTGAGCTTAAAGTTTCCCAAAGTGTGTTCTTCCAGTTATGAGAGATGTTAGTGGATGTTGGGATGTAGAGAGTAGGTGAGATCTATGACCAAATAAATTTGGGAAATGATGAATAAGTAAAGAGTAATGGAGAAAAATAATTTTTCATTTGAAACCAAAAATGATAGAAGCCACTTCTGTCTTCGAAGGAGGATGGCATGGTTCACATCAGTAAGAAAACACATTCTTTATGGCTCCTTTCCACTCATAGAGACTGGAGAGGGGAGGAGGAAGTAGAAAGGAAACACAAAGATTTCTAAGCCTCTGCCCTCTTTTCTGTTGATACTGGGCAAGTCCAAGGGCAGAGAGCCCTTTGTAATAGCACAGATGTAGGGTGACCACACGCCCTGGTTTGTTGGGAACTTTCCTGGTATACAACTGTTGTCCCAGAGAAACTATTATTAGGTTCACTTTCATTCTCAAAAGTGTCGTAGTTTGGGTGATAAATTATGTGGTCACCAGTTAACAAGGCTTTGAAAGTGCAAAAGCAAGTCCAAGGCCAATAAGGAGGGGAGAGCAAAGTTGTTTTGTACAATAAAGTGAGAATAGAGTTAGGGTGGGGGTGGAGGAGGCTGCTGGGGAGACAACAAGGACATTTTTGAGGAGAAAGGGGGCTAAAGTCATGTAAAAGATTTCCACCACCACAAACCTCAGTAAAGCCCGCTAAACACACCAAGGTCTGGTGTGGGTATTTTGGGGAAGGGGACATCATGGACAAGGAACTGAAATCCACATCTTGGTCAGCATAGAGCAGAAATAAGAGGGAAGTGGTAAGAGGTGCAATCTGAATGAGCTGGACAATTCCGGGGAAGGCTGAACTCAGAGCTGGAAGCAAACACAAGAACACAAACCCTCTGAAAATTCTCAGAAATCTCAGAGAGGGCACCAGAGTTTCCAAAGAACTTACAATTGGGATATTAACAATGTTTTTTTGTTTGTTTGTTTGTTTTTGCGGTACACGGGCCTCTCACTGTTGTGGCCTCTCCCGTTGCGGACGGAGCACAGGCTCCGGACGCGCAGGCTCAGCGGCCATGGCTGACGGGCCCAGCCGCTCCGCGGCATGTGGGATCTTCCCGGACCGGGGCACGAACCTGTGTCCCCTGCATCGGCAGGCGGACTCTCAACCACTGCGCCACCAGGGAAGTCCCTGCTACTGTTATTCTTGTCTTTAAGAAATCAAGTCACAGAGAAGACAGGTAGCAGCAGAGTCAGTCTGGCTCCAGGGCCCCCGTCTTTAACCACTCTGTGGACTGGGCCCCTGTGTACTCACACTGAACACATCAGGCACAGAACGCATGCTGCAGCTCCCCCATGGCCCTCTCCCTCCCCACTGGCCACCCACTGGCCCTATATCTGAAAATCTGTGAGTCACTTTGCCATTCTCTTCCTCTCACTTCCATTCCAAGTAATTCGATCACCAAATCCTATCACTTATACATCTTGCGTATTTAAAATATCTGTTTAATTGCCTCTGGTCTCTCCCTCTAATCTGTTCTCTACGTTGCAACCAGAGGTTCTTCAAAAAACAAACTCTGAGTGGCCATTATCAGTTAACGTTTCTTCAACTTATCAGCGCACCTTCAATGGGTTCCAGTTGTCCCGTTGGATAAATCCTAACTTCTTAGCAGGGACCACAAGGCCCTCTGTGATCCCACCCATACGCACCCCCTCAGCCTCATCACTCCTCACTGCCCTCCCGCTCTC
The DNA here is from genome assembly GCF_026419965.1 of Kogia breviceps. NCBI lineage: Eukaryota > Metazoa > Chordata > Mammalia > Artiodactyla > Physeteridae > Kogia > Kogia breviceps. The sequence continues at coordinate 64,939,482 of NC_081310.1, read as the reverse complement.
TCCCCTTTATCTTGGCTGGCTCTCAGTTTTCCAAATGCACTAGTTCTCTCTCTCCCCACTGAGATTTTACTCATGCTGTTTCTTCTGCCCGTAGCCCTCCCCCCACTCCCTAGGTCAGAGCTGAGTCCTTCTCTGATCGAAGACTGTGATGAGCCCTTCTGCTATATGTTCCCTGGCTCCCTTTAACTTTCCAGGAGATGGTATTCATCACCCCTTAGTGTAATTTCTTGTCTGAAGTCTATGATCCCGATTGCATGGGGGTAAGGATCAAGTCCATCTTCTTTACCTCTGGATCCCAAGTGCAGGGCCCGGTGCATGGTCAACTATCAAGAAATGTCTGGGGCTTCCCTGGTGGTGCAGTGGTTGAGAGTTCGCCTGCCGATGCAGGGGACCCGGGCTCGTGCTCCAGTCCGGGAAGATCCCACATGCCACGGAGTGGCTGGGCCCGTGAGCCATGGTCGCTGAGCCTGCGCGTCCGGAGCCCGTGCTCCACAACGGGAGAGACCACAGCAGTGAGAGGCCTGGGTACGGCAAAAAAAAAAAAAAAAAAAAAGAAATATCTATAGCATGAATGAATGAATGGCAGAACAATTTGGAGGGAATAACATAGTGACCACAGTAGCAAAGCCCTTGCTCTTTGATAAAATATCAGCTTTATTGAGATAGAATTCACATACCATACAATTCACAATTCTATGGCTTTCAGTATATTCGTAGAGGTGTGCAACCATCATCACAATTTTAATTTTTTTTTTTTTTTTTTTTTTTTTTTTTTTCAGTATGTGGGCCTCTCACTGTTGTGGTCTCTCCCGTTGCGGAGCACAGACTCCGGACGTGCTGGCTCAGCGGCCATGGCTCACGAGCCCAGCTGCTCCGCGGCATGTGGGATCTTCCCGGACCGGGGCACGAACCCGTGTCCCCTGCATCGGCAGGCGGACTCTCAACCACTGCGCCACCAGGGAAGCCCCATCATCACAATTTTAGAACATTTTCGTCACCCCAGAAGAAACCCTGCACTCATAAGCAGTCAGTCACCATTTCCTTCTATGTTATTTTAAAAAGATAATAAAGCCTAGTATTTATAGCGTGTTTCACGTGGGTTAACAGAGCCCATGTGGGCTCATTGAATTTTGAACAACTCTGTGAGGTGAGCATTTGACTGCATCTGTCAATGAGTTTTAACTTCAGTTTTTGGAGGAAGATCTTTAAGCAATAAAAAGTTGCATGGAAAAGGAAGGGGAGGGGTGGTGGATGTCGCGGTGGGGCTGGAGGCCTATTTACAGACTGCTGACTCTGGAAAGGCATGGGCTGGGTGCTCCATATGTGTTGTCACATGAACTTGGGGGGCTGCACTGCACCCTAAGTTCTGGCATGTGTTGAGTGTCTACAAAACTCACTGTTGCAGAACGTCAATTAGTTGGAAAATGCAGATGGTAGAGAAATAATACATAAAGCAAATGGCTTTTGAGATAATAATACAAGATCTAGATTTGAATCCTGATTCTGCTATTTACTACAATTCTGTGACTTTGGGAAAGTTAACCTTCCCAATATTCAGTTCTTTATTTGAAAACAGTATTCTTAGTATCTTCCTTATATGGTGGTTGTGAGGATTAAAGGAGCTAGTATATGCGAAGCAACTTCATATACTGGTGTTCAATGAATAGTAGAACATTTTATTACTAATAATAAACAGATTTGAAAAAATAAATTAAAACACGCATGGAAATAGCACTATATAATTACTGAAAAATGAGAATTCATTGCTATCCAGATTGTAGTGAAATAGACACACTCAAACACTGCTAGTGGGATGCATGTTCTGAAAACAAAAGGTCAATGTGATGCAAAGGCCATAAAGTCACTTTCCTTTGACTTAGATATCCACTCCTGGAACTTTATCCAAAGGAGATAGTCTAAAATAAGCAACAACAGCAACAAAATCAGTATGTACAAAGCTACCCATCACGGTGTTGTCTCCAATAGTAAAAACACTGGAAACAACTGAATGATTCTCCAAAGAATGCTTTGGAACTTACGGTTATATCAGCAAGGTGGGATATTAGGCAACCATTAAAAATGCCGTGAAAACTTTTTGGGCACAGAGAGACCCATGTGTGCAGACGCCCTGAGGTTGGAGAGAGCCTGGAAGAGTGTGAAGAAACAAAGGCAAGCAAAGTACCTGAGGTACAGCTAAGAGGGTAGATATTGTTCAGGATCTAAACTCAGTGGGAAGCCACTGAAGAGTTGTTAGCAGACAGTGACATAACCAGAATTGAAGGTTTAAAAATCTCATTTATTATAATGTGGAAAACTATTTGGGAAACTACTTTAAAAAAACACAAGTATGCAGGAAAAGGGTTATACAAAAATGTATTAGGATGATTGGATAATGAGTATTTTTCCCCTTTTCAAAAATTCCTTAATCAAAAAATAATTTAAAAAATAAATAAATAAAATAAAAAGAGAACAAAAAAGATAGAAAAAGAATTTCCTTGTCTTCTTGACACACCGTTTTTCCCCCTTAAAAATGGGGAGAGGGGCTTCCCTGTTGGCACAGTGGTTAAGAATCCGCCTGCCAATGCAGGGGACATGGGTTAGAGCCCTGGTCCAGGAAGATCCCACATGCCGCGGAGCAACTGGGCCCGTGAGCCACAACTACTGAGCCTGCGCGTCTGAAGCCTGTGCTCCGCAACAAGAGAGGCCGCGACAGTGAGAGGCCCGCGCACGACAATGAAGAGTGGCCCCCGCTCGCTGCAACTAGGGAAAGGCCTTGCACAGAAATGAAGACCCAACACAGCCCCCCAAAAATAAAATAAATAAAACTAAATAAATTTATTTTTTTTTTAAATGGGGAGAGATAACTGATTCTCCTGCAGAAAGTAGCTATGTTCTCTGTAAGGCGTTGCATCCCACGAATGTCGGAGGCATTGTGCAAGGGGAGAAGGGCTTGGGAGGGATGCAGTCTTATGAAATGTGTAGGGTGTGGGAGGTGAATGTGAGTTATCGACCTCCATCAGCCACTCCTTCTTCCACCAGGTGATAAGCTATCAGAAATAGCTTCCTGTTGATGTTACAGATGTTTTAGCTTCATTTAAGGCTGTCAGCTCAAAGCAGAGAGAGGAGGACCATATCACAGCAGGCTAGGCAGATGGAGGCTTGGCTGTGGACCTCCCAAGGAGCACCAGCAGGAATCCATTGACAGTGGCCTCTGGGAAGGAGCAGACTAAGTGCTTTTGTGAGCAAATCACCATCTCATCTTCACCCCCAAAAGCCTGCAATTGACCTTCCTTCCCTTCCTGGCACTGTCATACAAACTGCAACAGCTGTGTGAGGTCGGCCTCATTCAATGTTTAACGGTAAAGAAGTCCTTAAAAAATTATCCTCATCAGTTGCTGTACATCCCATATACACACTCATAATAATTTATGGTCGCATCACACACAGATTCAGAGATGAGGTGAGCTGGAAGGGACCTTTGCTAATATGTAGAGACTCACTTCTTCCTTTTATAAAGGAGGATCATGAGTCCACTGGTGGGAAAGTGATTTGTCTGAGCTCATACTGCAAGTTAGTGACAGAGGTGGGACTTGAACCCAGGCCTCTTGACTCCTCCTCCAGGGCTCTTTCTGCTCTACCGGGCCATGTGCATATTTGTGGAATTTAGACATTTGTTCACATGGAGGGAAAGAGACTACTAATCTCCATTGACGTAAACTGTCTGCATGGAGCAGTAGGGTAGAGCTCTGCCAAGAGAGACAGGAGGTGTTGTCTGTTGCTTCACTCCGCTCTACAAAACTGAGCTAGATTATTATCTTCTGAGCAGCATGCCCTTGCTCTGTTGGAAATGATGAAACATTGGTGACTGACCTCCAGTGACTGAGAAGCTTCCGGGTGGTGCTGGGGGTGGTGATGAGGGAGATGTTTCCATCAGGACATCGGTGAAACACAGGCTGGGATCAGAACTTTCTCATGGTCCTGGGGGTAAGTATTGTCTGGGCACGTAGGATTTTAAATTAGTTTGAGGGGTGTGTGTCTGTTTGTGAACATTTATGTGTAGAAGTTTCAGAGGGGGTTCTCAATTTATGTGCTAGGATGCCAGGGTGTGGAATTCAATTGCCATCGGCTTGGAGTGAGCTTAAGATTTGTCAGTGTGCACTTTATGGACATTAGTCTTTTGCTCCTGAGACCTGAGATCTGTCTTCAGTAGCAGCAGTGTCCTTCAGGGCTCCAGCTAGAAGGTAAATAGACTTTGGATGCAGACAGAACCAGATCCAAAGAACTTTGTTAAATGTTTGTAATCCTCAGTTTCTTCATCTGTAAAATGAGTATAAAACTAGCCACCTTTCAGTGTTGCTATGAGGATAACAGAAAATATACATTTAGTGCCCAGTCCAGTACTCCATCAATAGTAGCTATAAATTATTTACTCTTTTAAAGTCAACTGGGAACCAGATGCCAGAGAATATCTCCCTGCAGGAGTTTTTCCCTTAAGATTCATTCTGAGCTACAAAGAACTGGGATGTGTGGAGGGAAGAGAACCAGTCTGGCAGTTTAAAAATGTTATGAATGAGAATCAGAAAATGTATGCTGTCAAAAAAAAGCCAGGCAAACATCTGGGCAAGGAAAAGCCAACAACAACAACAGCAAAGTATAATAGCTGACTCTGACATAGAGCTTATTATGTCCCAAGAACTATTAAGAGCATCACGTAGATTAATTCATTTAATCCTCACAACAGCTCTGAAAATATAGGTGCTGTTCATAGCTTCTCTTTATGATTGAGGAAACTGAGGCACAAAGGTGTTGAGTGACTTGACTGAAGTCAGTGATAGAAAACTCTTCTAGAATAATTTATCATAGAAGAGTGTTCTTAGAGCAGGCTTCTCTCCATTGTCCCTGCAGCCTGGGAGCTCAGAAGTGTAGACCAGGCACTCAAGGAAGACTTGGTTATTGGTCGACTCTGCTCTTGTTCAGTGCACTGACCTTGTGTGGGCTTCGGCAGCCCTACTCAGTACAATGCCTTGAGTTGGATCAGCTGCGTAATCAGCAGGGCCCCGTGCAAATGAACATCTTGGACCCCTTTTAAAAAATTATTAGGAATTTAAAGATGGCAACAGCAGAGCACTAAACCCATCATGGGGCCCTTCTGAGCATGAGGTCCTACTGGACTCTACAGGAGACATGCCCATGGCCCTGAGACCCAGTAGTGAGGCAGGAACAGTGCTGGAAAGTTCCATGGTCTCACTTACCCCTCTTGACAAATTCTGTGAGGGAGGCCTTTGGCTTTCTAATTAACAGGGGAGGAAATTGAGACTCAGGGACATCAAGTGCCCCCCACCAAGCTTAAACAGTGTTTATTATATGCAAACTTATTTTTTTTTTTTTTTAATATTTATTTATTTTTGGCTGTGTTGGGTCTTTGTTTCTGTGCGAGGGCTTTCTCTAGTTGTGGCAAGTGGGGCCACTCTTCATCGCGGTGCGCGGGCCCCCCACTATCGCGGCCTCTCCCGTCCCGGAGCACAGGCTCCAGACGCGCAGGCCCAGCAGCCGTGGCTCACGGGCCCAGTCGCTCCGCGGCATGCGGGATCCTCCCAGACCAGGGCTCGAACCCGCGTCCCCTGCATCAGCAGGCAGACTCTCAACCACTGCGCCACCAGGGAAGCCCTATGCAAACTTATTGAACTGCAATGAGTACAGAATGTTACAAAGTGCTTTTCCCCACACATTGTCTCTAAATATTGTGCCAGGAATTGTGGAGCTAAAGTATGGACTAGACATGGTCCCAGCCGCCAAAGCGCTCACAAACTGAGCATAATCTGTAGAAGGTGTTTAGTTTCTCTAAAATTTAGTTTGTCAATTCTATAAAATTTAGTTGGCCCCTCCAATTCACCTGGAGCTTTGCAGAACTAGCAAAATGACTCCTGAAGTTGCTTGCAATTCTTTGCCTTGCTGATTTAGTCTCGGTACTAAGTTTCATTCATCTCAAGTAACTGTAAAAATGCTTTCCCCCAAATCACTAAGTTGCATTCATCTCAAGTACTTTCTCGCAAAAACGCTCTCCGCCAAATTACTAGTTAGAAATTTTGGATGACTTATTTTCCTCCTAAACAATTGGCTGTGCCGGCACCGTGTGACTGGAGATGTGGCTTAGCTTGTTGAGAGTCAAAGTTGCTATTTCTGGTTAATTTGAGTCTTATCCCTTATGTCATTTTAGACTCATGGAATTCTAGAACAACAAAATGTCAGAACTAAATCTATTTATCTCACCCCTTTCAGTTTCTAGACAGGGAAACAGACTCAGAGAGAGGAAGCAAGGTGTCCAAGGTGGTTGAGTTTAGAAAGCTGCCGAGCTGGAATGTTGATCCGGGTTCTCATTTTATAGTCCAGATGCGTCCCAACTGCATGGGGTGAGGCCTCTGCAATGGTGACCAGAGCTGAAGGAAATCCAGAGACAATTTCTCTGATACCCAGGACAGAGGTGTTGTCCTCTTCTCCGTGGTGTTTGTCAGACGCGATTTCCTCCCTTTTCACAGCTATGTACTTGGACCTTCTCTGTCTCTGGTGCGTGGACATGGTGACAGTCATAGGAGCAGGGACTTTGTAGGACCTAGGACCTCCCAGGACCATATAGCTTTGTTTACTGGGTTGCTTATACCTCCCACCTGAAAATCATGTGTGAGCCCCTGTGGAAATGGGTGCATTTATATAGGTAAGCCAATTTGGGTTTGTACGTTCTGTTCTGGTCTGAGGATCACCCCTGTTGTGTACCTATATATGCCAGGCACTTGACTAAGCTTCTTAAATACTATGTGCAGTGTGGCGAAGGCTCTCGGTCCAAACAGCCTGGGTTTGAATTCTTTCTCCTGCATGGTGGATTAGAGCCTGGGTTTCTCATATGTAAAATGGGGACAGCAATATTATCTACATCATAAGGTTGTTATTTTGAGGCTTAAATGGATAATTTGTGCAAAATGTTTTGCATGATGCTGGCATACAGTAAGCAGAAAACATGTGTGAGTTAAAAAAATGAAGCAGGTGACGTCCTCATTTTTCCCATAAAACACTGGGACTTGACAAGAGAAAGCAAGTCACAGCTAGGAAGGCCAGAGCTTGAATCCCCAGCCCAGTTCACCTGGTCACTAAGTCCCTGTTCCTCACCATTTTCCTGCTCTTACTTGTGAGGTTGCCTGGCAACATACTCAGCTTTCTCCCATATCATCTTATTCCCATGTGGTCAAATCTATAGTGAACTTGGTTAAAGACAATTAATTCCACTAAAACTGTCCCCTACAGCCAGGGTTGGCAGACACCTTTAGCTGGAGTGCTGTGCTCCCCACTCTCCACCCATCCATCACCTGTTCTTCAGATAATACCCTCTCAGTGAATCCTCTCTGAATATTCTATTGCATGGGGATCTCTTTTTCCTCTAAAGCATTATGTACTATTGATAGCACACCTTCTGACAATTCGTCATGCTTTGTTGTGACATCTCTTGTATTTTTTGATTGATTTTTTTTTTTACACATTAATGTCTTGATTTTCCAAGTACAACATGAGTTCTTAGAAGTTCAGGTAGTGTTCTCCTCTTCTTCGTGGCCATTGGGGTATTTCACCCAGGACCACACACATAGACCACTCAATAAATATTTGATTGACTGAAATTCAGACATTTAGCTGATTATCTCAATGTTATATTAATATGGTGAGATAGAATTTAGATGTAAATAAAATGTTTACGTAGATAAATTTGGTCTCATGCTAATTTAAGCTACTCAGAAATTCTAGGCTTGTTTCCATACTCTTAAAATATTTTCCTGATTGGAAAAAATCATCCAGAACATTTCAGTACCTAGTTTTGTTAACATTTAGGTATATTTTCTTCCATTTCCCCTTTTTGAAAATAGATTCCCCAATTTAATTTTCATAAATGTATGTTCATGAGAAAATTTATATTTCATATGCAAAATAATTATCAATGAATTATTCTGGATTTGATTAGCTGAATCAGGTGAATTGAGGGGTGGGGGTTATTAAACTAATAGACAAAACAATTTTTATGACCCAGAGTTTTTTTTTTTCTTTACAAATATTCATTCTTTTTATATTTACTTTTTACAGGGTTTTGATCATATTGTACATTGTTTACTGTATATATATACTGTATATATATATATATATATACTGATAAAGTACAAGCTAAATATAACTGTCTTGTACTTTTTCACAGAAGACTCCTTCCCTAGATTAATTTTTACTAAACATAATTTTAAGTGTATAATATTCCATCCTATATCTTTGCCCTAATTTATTTAATCTTTGTTTTTCAATCAGATTGTTTTCCATTTTTCACTTTTATAATCCACAGTGGGTAGAACTACCTTGCAATAACACCTTTGATCTCATTCCAAATTGTTTGTTGAATTGTCTGTTCCTCGCCTTTTACCAATTTATCATTTGGGGAGTGCTAGGATTTTTCTCAACAATTTTTGTAAAATCTTTTAAAATTGTGTTGCACATACTTTCTCTAGTTTTTTTTTTTGTCTGTTTGCCTTTAAATTTTATTTTAACATATTAAGTTTTAATAATTTAGAACCAAATCTATTTTTCTTATATTGCTTTGTGATTTCTTCTGTTGCACATAAACTGAGAAAGTTTTCTCTCATCTGGGGATTTAATAAATATTATTGAATATGTGAATATCCAATCCTATTTCCTTTTAATTTTAATGTCCCAATTTAAAAATATTTACCTCCTTAATCCCTTTGGAATTTATTTTGTTATATCATGTCTGAATCGAAGACATTTTCTTTTTCCCTATAGGTAGCTAATTCATTATCCTGTGTGCAAAATTTCTTAAATAACCCTTTCCTTTCCTCCCCCTGATTCGTGAACCACTTTTATAATATATGTGTTACATGTAGTCATATTTTACAAGTCTACACTACTTTAAAAAGTGGTATGTCTGGAGCCCACTTTGTCACAATTCCTTTTCAAACAAGTTTCAACCCTTCTGGATTGTTATTATTTTTTCCCCAGATAAATTTTTGAATAATTTTGAGGTGTAGAAAATTCTCATTCTAATTTTGATTGGAATTATATTGGACCAATAAATCAATTTCAAAGTGATTTATTTTTAGTCTTTTAGCTTCCCAATCTGAAACCCATCAGACGTTTTTCTGTTAAAGTCTTGTAGATTTCTCAGTGAATTTCTACAATTTTCTTCAAAAGAATTCTTATAATTAAAATTATTCTTAGATATATCTGTTGCCATGTTTTCTAAGGTTCCTGGTTCCCCCTGTCCCCAATTCCATTTTCTAACTGGCTGTTGCTAGTCTAATTGGCTGTTGCTAGAATAATAGCAATATTATTGCTATTATTCTAGCAACAGCCAGTTAGAAAATGGAATTGGGGACAGGGGGAACCAGGACCAGCAAAGAATGATTGGTAATTTTAGAATATTTATCATGCCCTCAGGACTTTCCTGAGCAGTCTCATTAATTTCACTAGTTTTTCAATTGATTCTTTTGGGATTTCTAGGTATAAAATCACATCTTTTGCAAATAAGAATAAACTTGACTTTTCCTTGCTCCATTGCATCAGTTATTGGCTGAGGCTCCAGCGCCAGCCTGTCTGGGCACTAAGCCTCATTAACTCTTCTCATTATCTTGGCTAACGTACTTCTCTGTGTCTGAGTTTTGTCCTCTGTAAAATGGAAATAATAATAGTACCTACCTCCTAAGGTGGTTGTGAGAATCAGATGAATTAATACATGTGAAAGTATGCAGAGAACATGCTCAATAAATATTCAGTATTATTATTATAGGTTGGAGAAACTTCCAGCTCCATTTAAAATATTTGATTAATCCATGTTGTATTTATAGTATGTAAAAGGCAGCTCCTTGTAATGATTGAGGGTTAGACTTTTGAGTCAGATGGGCTTGAGTTTAAAACTTAACACTTGGGGCTTCCCTGGTGGCGCAGTGGTTGAGAGTCTGCCTGCCAATGCAGGGGACACGTGTTCGAGCCCTGGTCTGGGAAGATCCCACATGCCGCAGAGCAACTAGCCCGTGAGCCACAACTACTGAGCCTGCACGTCTGGAGCCTGTGCTCTGCAACACGAGCGGCTGCGACAGTGAGAGGCCCGCGCAATGCAATGAAGAGTGGCCCCCGCTTGCTGCAACTAGAGAAAGCCCTCGCACAGAAATGAAGACCTAACACAGACAAAAATTAAATAAATAAATAATTTTTTAAAAAAACAAAAGAACGTGACTCTTCCAGTGGGGGGACCAGGGCAAATTGGTCAACCTCTCCAAGCCTTGGTGTCCTCATCTAGGAAATGGCAATAATGTCTGTTCTTGTAGAGCAAGAGGATAAATAAACCATATGGCAAATATTCAATGTTAGTTTTTTATTATTGTAATAATTAATTTCCCATATATCCCTGCAGTAACTTTTTTAATTTTTAAAAAATCTTTTATAGATTTTTTAAATCAACTATAGTTGATTTACAAGTTTCAGTTGTACAGCAAAATGAATCAGTTATACATATACATATATCCACTCTCTTTTAGATTCTTTCCCCACATAGGTCATTACAGAGTATTGAGTAGAGTTCCCTGTGCTATACAGTAGGTCCTTATTAGTTATCTATTTTATATATAATAGTGTGGATGTGTCAATCCCAATCTCCCAGTTTATCCCTCCCCACCCCCTCCCATTCCCCACCAGTAACCATAAGTTTGTTTTCTACATCTATGACTCTATTTTGTAAATAAGTTTATTTGTACCTTTTTGTTTTTTTAGAATCCACATATAACTGATATTGTATGATATTTGTCTTTCTCTGCCTGACTTTCTTCACTCAGTATGACAATCTCTAGGTCCATCCATGTTACTGAGAATGGCATTATTTCATTCTATTTTATGGCTAACATTCCATTGTGTATATATATATATATACCACATCTTCTTTATCCATTCCTGTCGATGGACATTTAGGTTGATTCCATGTCCTGGCTATTGTAAATAGTGCTGCAAAGAACATTGGGGTGCATGTATCTTTTCAAATTATGGTTTTCTCTGGGTATATGCCCAGGAGTGGGATTGCTGGATGATATGGTAGTTCTATTTTTAGTTTTTCAAGCAACCTCCATACTGTTCTCCATATTGGCTGTACCAATTTACATTCCCACCAACAGTGTAGAAGGGTTCACTTTTTCCACACTCTCTCCAGTGTTTATTGTTTGCAGATTTTTTGATGATGGCCATTCTGACCCATGTGAGGTGATACTTCATTGCAGTTTTGATTTGCATTTCTCTAATAATTAGTGATGTTTTCATGTGCTTTTTGGCCATCTGTATGTCTTCTTTGGAGAAATGTCTATTTAGATCTTCCACCCATTTTTTGATTGGGTTGTTTGTTTTTTTGATATTGAGCTGCATGAGCTATTTGTATATTTTGGAGATTAACCCTTTGTCAGTTGCTTCACTTGCAAATATTTTCTCCCATTCTCAGGTTTGTCTTTTCATTTTGTTTATGGTTTCTTTTGCTATGCAAAAGCTTTTAAGTTTAATTAGGTCCCATTTGTTTATTTTTGTTTTTATTTTCATTACTCTAGGAGGTGGATTATAAAATATTTTGCTGCGATTTATGTCAAAGAGTGTTCTGCCTATGTTTTCCTCTAAGAGTTTTATAGTATCTGGCCTTACATTTAGGTCTTTAATCCATTTTGAGTTTATTTTTGTGTATGGTGTTAGGGAGTGTTCTAATTTCATTCTTTTACATGTGGCTGTCCAGTTTTCCTAGCACCACTTATTGAAGAGACTGTCTTTTCTCCATGTATGTTCTTGCCTCCTATGTCATAGATCAGGTGACCAGGGGTGCATGGGTTTATCTCTGGACTTTCTATCCTGTTCCACTGATCTATATTTCTGTTTTTGTGCCAGTAGCATACTGTTTTGATTACTGTAGCTTTGTTTTATAGTCTGAAGTCAGGGAGCCTGATTCCCTTGGAGTAACTTTTGATATAATATTATGTATTTACCTCTGTATTCATAAGTGCGATGAGCCTGGAGAGTTTTCCTTTTTTTTTTTTTTTTTTTTTTTTTTGTGCCCTGTGCTCTTTTAAAATTTCAAATGACTCATTTGTAAAACTATCTGGACACAAATTTTGAGTACATAGTTTTTATAATGCTTTTAATTTCTAAATAATATAGCTGCCGTTTATAGGATGCTTATTACTTTGTGACAAAAGCTAGAATAACTGTTTCTCATACTGCATCTTATTTCATTCATAGAAGTAGGTGTCATTTATATTCATCTATCTAATCCTGAGAAGTAGTTATTATTGCTCTCATCTTAAAGGCAAGAAAACAGAGGCTTTGAGAGGTTAAATAACTAGACCCAACTCATGCAGAGGATGAGCTAGGATGTGAACCCAAGCTGTCTGACTCCAAGTTCTCTGCCCCTAGCAGCTAGAGGGGAACTGAACTTGGATCCCAAATTGCTTTCTTGTTATTTTGCTTTGGTTTTAGTCTGTTTAAGTTTTCTGTGCCTTATGGTATCCATTTTGCTAATTATATTTTTCTAGGAAATCAATAATTTTATTGATATTTCACAAAAAGAAAATCTCAGGAGTCTCACAATTTTTGACCTTCTCTGTTTCTGTGGTTATATTCATTATTAGTTTGGTGTATTTATGTTTCCTCCTTTTCTTGATTCTTCAAAACTGCATATTCAATTAGGGGAGAAAAGTCTAGTAATATGAAGGAGGCTGGATGATATTATAAAATGGAAAGAAGTATTTTTTCTTTCAAAATATTCCATTTCCATCCAACTATGCTTCCCTTTCCCCTCCTCTAGTCTTTAAAGAACAGAATGCTGAGGGCTAGAAAGAGCCTTAGGAGTACTGTCAAGTGCTGGGCCTAGAAAGGACTTCTACATGTCCCAGGTCACACAGTTGGCAAGTGACAGAGCCAGGAGGAGGAGCCTGGCTCTCATCTCCCTGTCTTGTTCTCTTATAGCTCAAATTCTTCATTTTAAAGACACTAAGCTAATGAAGCCTGCCAAAAAAATCTTTTTAAACACTTCATTAAAAAAAACCTTTAAAGCTACTTAATTTTGAAAGATTGATCAAGTCAGCTTAGCAGTATTGATTAGGATTAGTTTAATCCATATGATTTTCACATAAATCATCTTCTGTTGTGCACTCTTTCCAGAATATATCTACCAAAGAAAGCAGGCCTCAGACAGGAAAAGGTGTGTTTTTATTATTTCACCTCTTTTGTTATGCTGTACCTACTAGAAAGGCCGCAAGAGAGCTCCTTTATCAGAAGGGGAAACAAGAAAATGGAATTCAGCCCTAACTGGAAGGCTCAGGGTTTCCATCAAGTCTGAAGTAAACGGAAGAAATGTTCTTAGCCCTCTGCTCACGTGTGGTTTGGAGGCAGCTGGCAAGGCACTGCATTAATGTGGGGCTGGGTATCCAAACCTGAAAGAGGGCAGGGCAGGACAGTCCCATCTTGATGACGGAATGAAGTGTACGAAACTGTCACATGGTCCAGGCATTTTTTCTGAACATAGCTACCTCATATTGCTCATTTCCTGGTTGTTTGGTGTGTGTGTGTGTGTGTGTGCGCACAAATGAGCAGATGTTTCTACCGACTGTCTGATCAGCAATCTGCAATTAGACCCTAAGGAACAACCTGCTCATTGCGGTTAGGGGCCATTAGCCACTTAAATAATGATATCTGTCATCTCTTTCATACCTCATCCTGACCAGATTTTATCTTCAAACTGTACTCAAAATGAATGCCTAAGTTTCCAAAAATAGACAGACCCAATTTTAATAGCCCAGCTCTAGTCATCATCTTGGTGCTGTGTTTTAGGGTTGAATAATACCTAATAATTACTGAGTGCTTCCCACATGCCTGCCGTTGTATTTAGGTCTTTATAAACATAACTCCCCAAGCCCACACAGAACTCTGTGAGGTACATACTCTCATTGTCCCCGTTTTACAGGTACAGAAACTGAGACACCGAGAAGTTCAATAATTCACACCTAGAAGGGAACAGAACTTGGATCCATATTGAGATCTGTTTGACTTTTATGCTATATATTGACACAGGTACTGTGTGTCATTTGGCTAGTAAGTTGCTCACAGTATATTAAAATGATAGAAGGAAGTATAGGCAACATAGTTTTGTATAAAGAGACAAAATAAGATATTGGGGTTTTTTAAAATTTATTTTTGGCTGCGTTGGGTCTTCATTGAGCGTGGGCTTTTCTCTGGTTGCGGCGAGCAGGGCCTACTCTTCGTTGCGGGGCACGCACTTCTCACTGCGGTGGGTTCTCTTGTTGCCGAGCATGGGCTCTAGGCACGCGGGCTCGGTAGTTGTGGCTCGCGGGCTCTAGAGCGCAGGCTCAGTAGTTGTGGCACACGGGCTTTGTTGCTCCGCGGCACGTGGGATCTTCCCAGACCAGGGCTCGAACCCATGTCCCCTGCATTGGCGGGCGGATTCTTAACCACTGCGCCACCAGGGAAACCCAAGATATTGGTTTTAAAATAATGCAACATTTATATAATGTAGTGATTATGAACTGGGGGACAAAGTGACTGCCTCAGGGGGATGTTTGGAAATGTGTGGGGTCATTTTTGGTCATTTTGGTTGTTGCATTCACCTGTTACACCTGTTACTGGTGGTCCCCCAGGACACAATTCTAGACAACAAGGAACTGCCTGCTTCGGAATGTCAAGAGTATTAAAAAACACTAATAAAATGGAATAGTGGTAATCTTAAATGATACAAAAAACTGAAGGTGGCAAACTCAGATGCCTTCAGGGATCAGTCAAGCACTAAAAAGTACATGGCCCTCCTCAGGGCATCTGCATACAAATCCTTAAAGCACATTATCAAACAAAGTCATCTAGGTGTCAAATTTGGCCTGTGGGGCCCAGATTTAGGCTGTTTAATGAAGGTTTTCTGATCTGGAAACAAGTTTATCATCTATTAAGCAAAGAGGAAGAGCTCCTGGCAACCTCCAGCTGGCCAACACCCAGCCCTGGAGAGGCAGTGGTGGCGAACCCCACAGCCTCCCTCCCCAGTTCCTGCCTCCCCTCTCTCCCAACTTGGTCCAGGTTTGATCTTGGATAGCCCCAGTGTGAGAACCACACAAAGAAACAAAAATGTCAGGACGTTCCACACTGCCCTTATCACTTGGAAATGCTGACTGGGAAAATAAGCCTTACTGGTAATAAAAGCCTTTTCAATGTTTACCATCTGCAGGAGGACAGTGGGCCTTCTTGCGGCCCCATCTTGTGCTGAGTAAACATCATTTCAAAGGCTTTGATACCATCCTGGCTTTTTCTTGCAGTAAACTCCATATTTAGCAGCATTTTTTTTTGACAATAAAAAATTTTTTTTAATTGAAGTATAGTTGACTTACAGTGTTGTGTTAGTTTCTGGTTCACAACAAAGTGATTCAGAATATACATATATTCTTTCTCATATTCTTTTCCATTATGGTTTATTACAGGATGTTGAATACAGTTCCCTGTGCTATACACTAGGACCTTGTTGTTTATCTATTTTATATATAGTAATTTGTATCTGTTAATCCCAAACTCCTAATTTATCCCTTTACAGCACCATGTTGATGGAATTGATATGCTAATTTTTAAAATAAACATACTCATGAGGGTGGAACAGCATCCACAGTCCTGGGCTTAAAGCCCAGTGAAGGCACAGAGGGTGTGCGTGAGTGTGTGTGCATGTGTGTGTGTGTGACATTGGGCTTCTTCACAGAAGCTCCCCCAGTGTGTTTGCTCCTGTTGGACCCCTTTGGGCTTCCAGAAGCAGGTAAGGCTCTGGGAGCAGAGATGAATGGTGGGGGCTGTATGCTTGGACGTAGAGCTCAAATCCAGGCCTGGCTGTACGGCCTCAGACTCCTCCCTCAGCCCTCTAGACCTCACATTGCTCCTTATAAAAGGAGGGTAGTGACATCTAGGTCACAGGATTGTGTGAATCAGGTAGGATGGTGGGTGTGCTGGGGGCTCAACCCTGTGGCTGGCAGCGAGCGAGTACCCACCGGTTGGCAGGTGCTGATATTGTTACTGCCTATTCTGTAGATTCAAAAACTGGAATCTGGGGAGAGGAAAGCAAACGACCCTCTAGCAGCCAAGACTGCCCAGGAGTCCTGACCCACTGCCTCGCCTCCACGGGTCTCCAGGGCAGTCCTGCTCTTGGTGCTGCCTGGACACGAGGTACCCCCAGTGGTTCCACCCACATCTCTTCCTGCTGCCCCTGAGAGAGCCCAAGCCCCTCTCGTGACCTGCGCCGGCCCTGCGAGGAACTCGTCATGCTGACGGAGTGAGTGGCCTGGGAAGAGCCAGCCCAGGTTCCCATCAGGCTGATGGATGTAGCCAGCTTCCAAGTGTACACATCACCCTCCCCGGCCCCTAAAGCCTTCCCATTTGAGAGGGAAGAGACCCAAGACGCACAGCAACACCCGCAGGCTGCCTCTGGCTTGAGGCAGGGATGGGTTTGCAGCCGTCTTGGTACCTCTGCAACCTCTAACCTGATTTCCTCTTTTCCCAACAGAGACATGAAGGTCTGGCACGGAGTAGTGATCGCAGTGGTGTCTCTGGTACTGCAGGCCTGCCTCCTCGCAGCCGTCAACTACCTGCTCAGCAGGCACATGGGTAACTGGCTCAACCTCCTCTTCCCTCCTGGTTCCCCTCAGGGAACACTCCCGAGCCTGCAGCAAGATGGGCTCCCTTTGGAGCCCCCGAAGATCACTTGAAAACCTACTTGAGGAATCCCTGGCCAGATGCCCCTTCACTCCACCAACCTCTAAGCCGGTAATCCCCACTCTGACCCAACCTATCTGCGGTTGGAAACGATGGCTCAGAGTCTTTCCACTACCCAGACAAGCTTCTGCCTAGAGACAAGCTGCTGCCGTGCTCATGAGGGTGCACTCACTTAACCTGAGCCTGGTGAATTTCCTTCATCCCTGCCGAGGGACTTAATGTGAAGAAATGGCCTTGAATTACAACAGAAGGGCGAACGGTATGGTTAGACTAAGAAATTAGCTTAAATTCCTGAGCTGATTTGCAGTGGAAGGTAGGAAGCTCGGTCCAGGGAAGACATTACAGTTAAGGAACATAAAACTGCTTTGGCTGTGCGAAGACAAGGGATTGGGTAAGGTGGTGTAAGTCTAAGCTACTCTAGTCAATCATTCATTCAACACAACAGGGAACAAAATAAAAGTCGCTGCCCTTATGGACCTTATCTTGCATGGGTAACACAGACAACAAACTAGTAAAATGTGTGTTAGGTCATGGTAAGTGCTAGGGAGAAAAAACATGAAGCAAGGCAAGGAGACACGAATTAGATGGGGGTCAGCATCCCTGAGATGCTGACACTTGAGTCTACACCTGAGGGAAGTGAGGAAGTGAGCCACACCTACAAAGGCCATAAGCCAGGAGAGTTTGTTCGTAACAGCAGAAGCAAAGGGGCTGGGTGGCTGGAGCTGAGATGGGGCAGGAAGAGGAAGGAGGAGTGAGGCCCAGAGGGCCTACAGGTTGGGACTTTGGATTTTACTACAAGTGAGGCGAGGGGCATTGCAGGGTTCTGAGCCGAGGCGTGCCGAGGTTTGAAGAGATCCCTCTGATCAATTTTCCCTAATGAGAGCTGTGCTCACAGACAGGATGTGCCTGACCTAGCGAACTTTCACTTTTGACTCTTGCCCTGTCCCCTCTAGCCAAGGAGAATGAGCGGATACTGAAGAGGGCCAGGCTTCAGGTCCCCAGGCCCAGCCCTGCCCACTACTGCCCACCTGCTGCCAAGGAGATGAAGGAGACTCGGGCAGAGAGAAGGACCCTTGTGCCTGAGCCCTGTTACTCGCGTGAGTACAGGGGTGGGGGGAGAACTTGTCACAAAGCTTATTCTGCTCTGTCTGGACTCCCGGGGAGCCTCCCTGCAGCAGACCTAGTCTGTCCAGCCCAAACCACTAGCCCGAGGATTCCTCACATCCTCCCCAGTACAGGCCAAACCAGGCCCCCATTTTCAGAAGGTTGCTCATCCTATCCAGTGGGGCAGATTGCGTTGGGTTTGTGTGGGTCTAAGTTCTTCTCTAGCTTTGGTCACGTGTGAACGGCTGCCGCGGAGAACTGGGGGCTGTCTCTGTTCCTGTCTTTGTGATACTATGGCATCTTTTCTTCTGCCTGCTCGTTAGTGGTGGAGCCGAGATTTCAACTGCCTCTGTCTGCCCCCAGCCATGGAATCTGGGCACTTTAATAAATCTGAGTCTTGGTGATGGTTCACATCTGTATCCCCCGCTGGCAAGTGAACCAAGAGGAACATCATGTTCTCGTTTTCTCTCTCTTTCAGCTTGGCAGACCCACCAGGTCACTATTCACACAGTGGAAACTGCCACTTCCACAGCAAGAGAGTCATTCACCAGAGATTGCTCTTTCCACTGCTTTATCTTTTGGTTGATTTGAGTTTGCTCTGTCCTTCTAAATTTCATCTTTTCAGTTGGAGAAATCTGGTTGTCAGGCTTCCTCGCCACCAAGATAAGGCCTCAATGCATGTGGGAATCAGAAGATGCATTTGCATGAACTCACGGTCCCAATGGAAGGGGAGAGGCATGGGCCTCGCCACAACCCTTGATCGTGAAGCTTCCCTGGTCCTGATGCTTCCCTGAAGCCTGGTCAGAATCAAAGACCCCATGGTTGGCAGGGACCTCAGAGATCATCGTCCGACTCTCTGTGTTACAGGGGACAAGACCAGGGCACAAAAAGGAATGTAACCTGCCTGGAGTTAGTGACAGGTTTAGATTAGAAGCTGTGCCTGTGATTTCTGGGGCCAGAGCTCTTTGCCTTGGTCCACAGCAGCTCAGCATGCCCCCCCTACTCCCCTCCTCGCAGATAGCCCTTCCCAAGCACAGTCCAGCCTGGTGGGCTTGGTATTACTTTTAGATGGAGCTGGACAAAGCAGCAGTGCCTAGACTCTTGGACATGTTCCTGGTTATTTTGGGAGGCTCCCCCCTTTCTCTGTTCTATTCTTTTTTTCTCTTTGGGGGGCTCTGTATCTCTCTTCCCCACTCCTCTTTGAGTTCCTTGCTCTGCCTCTGCCTTCATCTCATTCTCCCTTCCATTGCCTCTATCCTCTCTTTACACCCTTTGACTTTCTTTAGAAGAACAGTTTCTATTTCACCCTAGATGACAGTGACATGTCCTCAGACATCTCCAACAGCTCGGATGGCTCACCTCCCACCCACCAGGTAATGGACACTCCTAGTGATCCCAGCCCTCCATATGCAGTCTGGGGTCACCGTGGCTCCAGAGATGGGAGGAAAGAAGGAGGTGCTTCTGGAGGCATTACATCATCCTTACGTGAGGGTTCATTCCCAGGCCCGTATCAACACAGAGCATCCAAACAAAGTGGGTCTGAGTGAGCTATAAAAATGAAGGTGCTAACGGGAAACCCCTTTCTCCCCATGTCCCAGTCAGTGACAAGGTCCACTCTGAGTCCTGACCTCACTTGGATTAAGTCTCCACGTCTTTCTTCCTTAAACCCATTCACTCCCACAGGCACAAAGAGCAATCATTGCCCTGGCCCTGCTCTCAGATACAGCTACCCGGGACCCAGATTCTTTCCCATCCAGTCTAGGGCGAGCCTCTTTGAGTGAGAGTTGAGTACCTCCTGCAAACCTGGTAGGAATCTTGACCAAATTTCTTTGCTTTTTTCCCCTAAGGCCACCAAGGATGTGAACTACACACAAGTGGTCTTTTCAGCTCCTGGAGGACGAAGAAATGACTCTGTCCCGGACTATGAGAACATAAAGGAAGCCACAGATTATGTCAATGTCAACTCAGAAAGCCACAAGCCCCCTGGACTTTTGTGAAGCCTGGTGTCTTTGAGCCAGTGGAACACACCCAAGTGGCCATGTGAATTCTAGGCTTTTTAATGGGGTGTAGTTCCTTATGAATTCTTGCACTTATTTTGAAGGGGGACTAGTGTTTGGGTTTCTTTTTTTGACAAGGAAATAGGAGAAAAAGTGTGCCTGTGTGTCAGCAAGGAATATTGAGATTCGGAAGAACTTCCAGGTTAAGTATGAAAACATTGGCGCATATCAGTAGAGAAAGTGATGAAGTCTCTCTCCATAACAAAATTTTTTTTTTTTTTTTTTTTTTTTTTTTTTTTTTTTGCGGTATGCGGGCCTCTCACCGCTGTGGCCTCTCCCGTTGCGGAGCACAGGCTCCGGACGCACAGGCTCAGCGGCCATGGCTCACGGGCTTAGTTGCTCCGCGGCACGTGGGATCTTCCCGGACCAGGGCACGAACCCGTGTCTCCTGCATCGGCAGGCGGATTCTCAACTACTGCGCCACCAGGGAAGCCCTCCATAACAAAATTTTTAAAGATTTTAATCAACTATAGTAGAGTTCTGTTTGACAGTCTTATGATTAAATGCCTCTTTGAGCTATTTAATTATTGACAATAAACAACTTCCTTAAAAATTTTAAGTAAAACAGCAACCACAGGTTCCTCTTTTCCTCTGGTTTAACCTTGCATGCTGTTCCTTTATCAGTATTGTATCTTGCTGAGTAATCCTGCTCTGCCCTCAGAACTTTAAATCGTGCATTTGGAAAGCTCATCATTACTTAACCTTTGAATCTGCTGTTCTTAGGAAAGAAAGATGACAGAGTAGTAAATGCCAACTAGCATCACAATCTGTTATTCCAAAAAAACTTTCCAAATTCAATCCAATAAAAAAATCTATATCCATTCTTGGTTTGTGGTAGTTGTTTTTACTACCAACTAGTAGTAAAAGAACACTTTCTTAACTTGATTAAGAACAGCTTATCTGAAACCAGTTAATGGCGTGATATTTAACTGTAAGGTCCTAGACACAGTCCTATTAAATCATGAACAAAGTAGGAATGTCCAAAAGCCTGACATTTCTTTACTATCTAACATTGCTCTAGAAATTCTAATCAGTGCAGTAAAACAGTTAACAAAAATAAGACTATAACTATGGAAGAGGAGGATAAGTTTGTCATTGTTTGCGATATGCTAATTAACTATGTTTTAAAATTAATAACACGCAGTTAGCAGTGACTAGATAAATATACAACTTACTTTTCCCAACAGCTAATTAAGACACGAAATGAAAAAAAAAAATTGCTCACAATAACTAAGCAAACATCTCAAAACTGGAAACCCTATTATAAAGCAGAAACTAACACACCATTGTAAAGCAATTATACTCCAATAAAAATGCTAAAAAAAAAAAAAAAAAAAAAGGAAACCCTAGAAATACTCCTAGCCAAATTCAAACTCCAGATGAGCGGCATTCAGGTCTAGAGACCATTCATTAACTGTGCGCCATCTGCTGGCTATAAATGACCTTTCTAGCCCTAGTACTGAGGGGGGTGGTGGGGAGGGGCAGGGGTAGCTTTCATCTTCCCAGGTTCCTCTTCCCCAAGATGACCTGAAGAGATGGTTTTGAGTTCCTGGGGCTGGAAACTTTTGACACATGTCCCTACACCTTTTAGTTACCACCGTTGTTCATCTCCTACTATTGTTTGAACATTTGTGTCGCCTCGCCAAGTTATATGCTGAAATCCTAATCCAAGGTAATGGTATTGGGAGATGGGGCCTTTGAGAGGTTATTCGATCATGAGGGTGGCAACCTCCTGAATGAGATTAGTGCTCTTAGAAATCCACAGAGCTCCCTAGCGCCTTCCATCATGTGAGGATACAATGAGAAGTCTGCAACCCAGAAGAGGACACTCACCAACCATGCTGGCACCCTCCAAAACTATGAAAAATAAATCTGTTGTTTATAAGCCACCCAATCTATGATATTTTTTATGGAGCCATAGGGACCAGGACATCTCCTTAGAAAGCTTTTCTTCTTTTTATTCTTCCAGTTTTACTGAGATATATAATCGACATACAGCACTGTATAAGTTTAAGGTGTACAGCACAATGATATGACTTATGACATATGACTTATGACTTATATCTCCTCTGACTTATGACGTCATGAAATGATTACCACGATAAGTTCAGGGCGCATCCATCATCTTGTACAGATACAAAATTAAAGAAATAGAAAATAATGTTTTCCCTTGTGAACTCTTTACTCTCTTAACAACTTTCACATAGAACATACAGCAGTGTGTGATAGATTTATCACGTAGTGCATTGCATCCCTAGTACTTACTATCTTGTAACTGAAAGTCTGTACCTTTTGACGGCCTTTATCCAATTCCCCTCCCACAACTCCCACCTCTGATACCACAAATCTGATCTCTTTTTCTATGAGTTTGTTTGTTTGTTTTTGTAGTATAATTGACCTATGCGCTATGTTAGTTCCTGTTACACAAATAGTGATTTGATATTTCTATACTTTCAAAATGATCACCCAGTCTAATCACCCTCTGTCACCATACAAAGATATTATGTATTATTCCCCACACTGTACATTTCACACCTGCAACTCTTTTATTTTGCAACTGGAAGTTTGTATCTCAATCTCCCTCACTTATTTCTCCCCTCCCCTCACCCCTTCTCCTCTGGCAACGATGTGTTTGTTCTCTGTATCTATTACTCTGTTTATGTTTTGTTCATTCGTTTGTTTTTTAGATTCCATGTATAAGTGAAATCATACAGTATTTGCCTTTCTTTGTCTGACTTACTTCACTTAACAGAATACCCTCTAGGTCCATCTATGTTGTTGCAAACGGCAAGATTTCATTCTTTTTATGGCAGAAAAAGATATACGCACTCCTATGTTCATGGCAACATTATTTGCAGCAGCCAAGATATGAAAGCAACTTAAGAATCCATCAACAGATGAATAAAGAAGTGGCTATATATATATATATATGTATACATATATACATGTATATGTATATATATACATATACATACATATATATACATACATGTATACATATATACGTGTACATATATTGTAATGATATATCCAGTAAGGGAGATATCCATATATCTCCCTTACTGGATATATCATTTGTAAATGTCTTCTCCCATTCAGTAGACAGTCTTTTCACCGATAGTTTCCTTCATGGTAAAAAAACTTTTTAGTTTGACGTAGTCCCAATTGTTTACTTATTTATTCATTTATTTATTAACATATTTATTGGAGTATAATTGCTTTACAATGGTGTGTTAGTTTCTGCTTTATAAAAAAGTGAATCAGTTATACATATACACATGTTCCCATATCTCTTCCCTCTTGTGTCTCCCTCCCTCCCACCCTCCCTATCCCACCCCTCTAGGTGGTCACAGAGCACCGAGCTGATCTCCCTTTGCTGTGCAGCTGCTTCCCACTAGCTATCTATTCTACGTTTGGTAGTGTATATATGTCCATGCCACTCTCTCACTTTGTCACAGCCTACCCTTCCCCCTCCCCACATCCTCAAGTCCATGCTCTAGTAGGTCTGCGTCTCCATTCCCATCTTACCTCTACGTTCTTCATGATCTTTTTTCTTTTTTTTCTTAGATTCCATATATATGTGTTAACATACGGTATTTGTTTTTCTCTTTCTGATTTACTTCACTCTGCATGACAGACTCTAGGTCCATCCACTTCACTACAAATAACTCAATTTCGTTTCTTTTTATGGCTGAGTAATATTCCATTGTATATATGTGCCACATCTTCTTTATCCATTCATCTGTTTGATGGACACTTAGGTCGCTTCCATCTCCTGGCTATTGTAAACAGAGCTGCAATGAACATTTTGGTACATGTCTATTTTTGAATTATGGTTTTCTCAGGGTATATGTCCAGTAGTGGGCATTGCTTTGTCATATGGTAGTTCTATTTTTAGTTTTTTAAGGAACCTCCATACTGTTCTCCATAGTTGCTGTATCAATTTACATTCCCACCAGCAGTGCAAGAGTGTTCCCTTTTCTCCACACCCTCTCCAGCATTTATTGTTTCTAGATTTTTTGATGATGGCCATTTTGACTGGTGTGAGATGATATCTCATTGTAGTTTTGATTTGCATTTCTCTAATGATTAATGATGTTGAGCATTCTTTCATGTGTGTGTTGGCAATCTGTATATCTTCTTTGGAGAAATGTCTATTTAGGTTTTCTACCCATTTTTGGATTGGGTTGTTTGTTTGATATTGAGCTGCATAAGCTGTTTGTAAATTTTGGAGATTAATCCTTTGTCAGTTGCTCCAATTTTTTATTTTTGCTTTTTTTCCCTTGCCTGAGGTGACATATCCAAGAAAAATGTTACTAAGACCAATGTCAAAATGTGTACTGCCTATGTTTTCTTCTAGAAGTTTTATGGTTTCAGGCCTTGCATTTAAGACTTTAGTCCACTTTGAATTTATTTTTGTGCCTGGTGTGAGAAAGTAGTCCAGTGTGATTCTTGTACATGTAGCTGTGCAGTTTTCCCAACACCATTTATTGAAGAGGCTTTCCTTTCCCCATTTTATATTCTTGCCTTTTTTGTCATAGGCTAACCCACACTTCATATAAGTGTGAGTTCATTTCTGGACTCTCTATTCCAGGGGTCCCCAACCCCCGGGCCAAAGACCGGTACAGCAGACTGCTACTGGTCTGTGGCCTGTTAGGAACTGGGCCACACAGCAGGAGGTGAGCAGTGGGTGAGCAAGGAAGCTTCACCTGCTGCTCCCCATTGCTCACATTACCACCTGAACCATCACTTGCACTACCGTCTGAACCACTGCTCACATTACTGCCTCAAGCATTGCCCCCATTGATCGCATTACTGCCTGAACCATCCTCCCACCCCTGTCCATGGAAAAATTGTCTTCCATGAAACTGGTCCCTGGTGCCAAAAGGGTTGGGTACCGCTGTTCTATTCTGTTCCATTGATCTATGTGTCTGCTTTTGTGGCAGTACCACACTGTTTTGATTGCTGTAGCTTTGTATTATAGTTTGAAATCAGGGAGTGTGATACTTCCAGGTTTGTTCTTCTTTCTCAAGATTGTTTTGGCTATTCAGAGTCTTTTGTGTTTCCATACAAATTTTATAATTATTTGTTCTAGCTCTGTGAAAAATGCCATTGGTATTTTGATAGAGATGGCACTGAGTCTGTAGATTGCCTTGGGTAGTATGGTCATTTTAACAATATTATTTCTTTTTTTTTTTTTTTTTTTGTGGTACACGGGCCTCTCACTGTTGTGGCCTCTCCCTTTGCGGAGCACAGGCTCAGCGGCCATGGCTCACGGGCCCAGCCGCTCCGCAGCATGTGGGATCCTCCCAGACCGGGGCACGAACCCGTGTCCCCTGCGTTGGCAGGCGGACTCTCAACCACTACGCCACCAGGGAAGCCCATTATTTCTTTTTTTAAAAAAATTTTATTTATTTAATTTTTGGCTGTGTTGGGTCTTTGTTACTGCATGCGGGCTTTCTCTAGTTGCAGCGAGCAGGGGCTACTCTTCGTTGCAGTGTGCAGGCTTCTCACTGCGGTGGCTTCTCTTGTTGCGGAGCATGGACTCTAGGCACAGAGGCTTCAGTAGTTGTGGTGCACGGGCTTAGTTGCTCCTTGGTATGTGGGGTCTTCCCGGACCAGGGCTCGAACCCGTGTCCCCTGTATTGGCAGGCAGATTCTTAACCACTGTGCCCCCAGTGAAGTCCCTAACAATATTATTTCTTTCAATCCATGAGCACAGTATATTTTTCCATCTGTTTGTGTCATCTTCAATTTCTTTCATTAGTGTCTTACAGTTTTCCAAGTACGGGTCTTTTACTTCCTTAGTTATATTTATTTCTAGATATTTTATTCTTTTTGATGCAATTGTAAATGGGATTATTTTCTTAATTTTTCTTTCTGATAGTTTGTTGTTAGTGTATAGAAATGCAACCAATTTCTGCATACTACTTTTGTAACCTGCAACTTTTCCAAATTCATTGATGAGCTCCAGTAGTTTTTTGGTGGCATCTTTAAGATTTTCCATGTGTAGTATCATGTCATCTGCAAACAGTGACAGTTTTACTTCTTCCTTTCCAATTTGGATTCCTTTTATTTCTTTTTCTGGTCTAATTGCTGTGGCTAGGACTTCCAATACTATGTTGGTTAGAAGTGTTGAGAGTGGGCATCCTTGTCTTGTTTCTGATCTTAGAGGAAATGCTTTTAGCTTTTCAGCATTGAGCATGATGTTAGCTGTGGGCTTGTCATATATGGTCTTTATTATGTTGAGGTATGTTCCTTCTATAACCACTTTGTTGAGAATTTTTGTCATAAAGGAATGTTAAATTTTGTCAAAAGCCTTTTCTATATCTATTGAGATGATCAAATGACTTTTATTCTTCAATTCATTAATGTGGTGTATCACATTGATTGATTTGTGGATATTGAAAAATCCTTGCATCCCTGAAATAAATTTCACTTGACCACGATGTATGATCTTTCTAATGTATTGTTAGGTTAGGTTTGCTAGCATTTTATTGAGGAGTTTTTCATCTATGTCCATTGGTGATATTGGCCTGTAATTTACTTTTTTTGTGATATCTTTGTCTGGTTTTGGTATCAGAGTGTGGCTGGCCTTGTAGCATGAGTTTGGAAGCACTCCTTTCTCTGCGAATAATTTGAGAAGGCTAAGCATTAATTCTTCTCTAAATGTTTAGTAGAATTCACCTGTGAAGATGTCTGGTCCTGGACTTTTGTTTGTTAGGAGTTTTTAAAATTATGGATTCAATTTCATTACTGGTGATTGGTCTGTTCATATTATCTATTTCTTCTTGATTCAGTCATGGGAGAGTGTACATCTCTAGGAGTTTGTCCATTTCTTCTAGGTTGTCCATTTTATTAACATATAATTGTAGTAATCTCTTTTGATCCTTTATATTGCTGTGGTGTCATTTATAACTTCTTTATTCATCTCGATTTTATTTATTTGGGCCTTCTCTCTCTTTTTTCTTGACGAGTCTGGCTAAAGGTTTATCAATTTTGTTGAAGCTTTTCTTAATGGGGAAAAAGAGATTCTACTGATTAGAGAGGCAGAATGAAGACTAACCACTACCAAAGTCAACAACAATGACACCATCTTTGCAAACAGAAATAAAACTCTACTTTTTATTGATCTCTTTTAAAAAGAAAAAAAAAGACAGAATTCAAGAGTGTGCTGAAGAGATTCAGATAAGTTACAGCACATCCAAGAGAGACTGGGCAGAGATACTGCTGAGACAGTTCCCACACCAGGAGAGGGGACAACTGCAGTGGCATGGACAGAGCACCTGCTTTCTGCAGAATTCTCGATAGGCCCTGGGAGTTAGGAGGATCAAACACAAAAATAAGACTTGAACATGTGGATGGGGTCAAGGCATGTATAACCTAGTTGTGGGGACAGGCAAGAGCATGGACAAAACAACATGTGACAAGGGAGAATTAACACAGAGCAATGAAACCGGAGCTCATCAATGTTTAAGTAGATTGGGTATAAGAATGTTAAGATCAGGTGGGCCTAATCAGAAAGAAACATCTCAGAGAGAGGTGATTTCTGACCTCAGTTCAGGAAGAAAGATGGACAATTGACGGATGGGAGAAGAAGCAGAAGGAAAGGGAGCAGGCCTGACGCAATGGAGGCACTCAGTAAATTCTCCAGGGATTGACCTGAACTGAACTCAGAAGCAGTGATGATACTTGGGAGCAGGATGTTGATGTCAGAGAAAACAGAGACAAGAATGCCACTGACCACCTGATTAAGGTCAATAGTGAACTTCTGCTATGATTGGCTTCAAAAGTATGACTTTCATGGCAGATAAGTATATCATAGTGGTTAACATTAGCACTTACCCCAGTTGCTTATAAGGGGAAGGCATTCTTGGCAACTGCTGTTTTAGAGTTGAAAGTGTGACTCCAAGTGACTTACAGAGGTTTGACTGACCATCAATGGTGCAGATGACTTAGATGACCTGGTAAGTGAAGAGGAGGACTGATTTCACATCCTAAGGAGCTTGGGCCAATAAGCTGATGACTGGGGCCAGTTAACAATATTGCTAGCCATGTTACTAGAAATAAAATGGCCTTTTGTTTGTGATACCTCTGTGAGCTTAAAGGGTTAGCTGCCTAAATCTGTATAAATGGTTGCCTGTACGAGTAATCACCATGTGAGGAGCACAGCTTCTGGTACAATGAAGTCACTCTCTCCCATGTTGTATGTCATCAGAACCTCCAGGGAAGGATCATACTGCCCCTCTCTGGGCTTCTCTGTGGATAAAGACTGGATAAAATCTCTCCAAAACTATCTTATACCTAGGTACCGAAAAACGGATTTGCTACTGGCAACCAGTAGAAGGTTGGTTACATGTCAATGATGAACTGGGAATGCACAGTAGACTAGAGTAAATGTGACCTGTCTTCCATGAATTTTTATTCTAAAGGAGCAAGCACCCAATGCTCACCATAGAACTGAAGCAGAATTCCATAAGGGACACTAACTTATTGGCCAGCAAGACCCACAGGGTGAGGAGGTATTTTATGCTCAACACCAGTGGGATATTTGCTCTCAGATCAGGACAGTCTTCCTGATCCAGAGGGGCCTCAAGAGGTCTTCTTACCCAAGTCCCTGGCCTCTAAACTAAACACATTATAATTTCATCATTGAGGTCCCCTAGCTCTCTCATACACTCACCCTTTCAGGAAGGAATTTCTGTATCAGGCCCTTACCCTGCAGAAGAAACCTCTTGTTCTTTGCCCCTCCTTGCCAAACACATCCTGCCCGAACTTAGACGAAAAGAACTGCACGTCCAAGTATCTCAACAGAGCTGGTCAAATGAGAGATCAAGACTCTAGAACTTGAGGGAAAGTTAGTATGGCATAAGAACTGGAAGACCCGTGTGACTTTCCCAGTAGGTCCCTGTGGGTCATTACTGCTTCGGACACACTTTCAGCTCCACACTGCCACCGTGTGGCCCCAGGACAAATCCCAGGTCACTCTTGTCTCCTTTTCCCTCTTAAGTGAATGTAGGGGTACCAAGAAGGTGGCTCCCCGCCCTTCAACCTTCCCCTTGGCCCTGCCCTGTTCAAGGAGATCACAATTTTATTTTAGCTTACATATCCCATTTTCATTGCCCATAGGAAACAAAGAAGCCCAGAAATCTCCTGGTTATTAAGTAGCTGTATTGGTCAATTTCAACCACATGTCTGGGTTCTGGACCCAGGAGTGAGTTGCTGTGGCCTAGGCTGAGGCTATAGCCCCTTGATAGATAAAATACTATTTACATACAAAACACAGAGTCATCTGCAAAATTACTGGCCTATACCAAACAACATAAAAAGCCATTCTGAGAAATGTCCACAGTCAAGCAATTAACCTCCTCCTGCCGTCTTCTGCCCTGCCCACCCACCAGACTCCTGCTCCCACATGGGTTCCACGGGACTGAAGTACTGTATTTCACAGAGTCCACAGGATGGCATAAACATTTTACAGAATTGCTCAGCCCAGGGACAGTATCGCTCAGTTATTCCTGGGGTGAGCTGTCAGAAATGAGATTGACCCAGAGAGCACGGGACCTCCTTCTTGCCTCCCACAAGGCCCACCTCCCTGGACCCTATCCAAGGCCCTGGTGCTGGCTCTGAATGCCTGTGAGAGCTTCCTACAGGGACTGCAAAAGCCATCATTCATAGATCCAGACAGGATCCTGCCATTCCCTTCAGGAGCCTCTTGGAATAGGCTCCTGAAGCCTCCAGTCCAGTGTCCAGCTGTTTCCCATTGGCCTCATCATAGGACAGCACTAGCTTTCTGGAAAAGGTCAATTGCAGCCTTTCCATGGGAGGGAGAGGGAGGGCCCCAAACCACCACCACAAATAAATCCGCCCTCATGCGATGCAAAGCTGGAAATATAATAGTGGGATTATGTGCTATTCTTTGCTATAGAAGGCCCAGATTAGGCATGGAGGGGGCTCTAGCCAATCTTGATTCCAGGTCTCTTTTCACCTCCCTACTATAGAGTCTCCTGGGCCCAGTGCCCTGGAAGTCACCCACTGGATGCAATCCTGAGCCAGGCCACTATCTTCTCTAATGTCAGTAGAGTGTTGTATAGTCTACAGCCTCTCATCTGTGACCTCCCAACAAGGCGGGCATTGTTATTTCTATTTAACAAATGAGGTGCCTATTGCTCAGAGAGATTGGATAACTTGCCCATGTTCAAACAGGTAGAAAACAGGTGAGGTCAGGACTCAAACCCAGGTTTGGGGGTACAAGGCCGGTATCCCTTGTACCT
Organism: Kogia breviceps; assembly: GCF_026419965.1. Classification (NCBI taxonomy): domain Eukaryota; kingdom Metazoa; phylum Chordata; class Mammalia; order Artiodactyla; family Physeteridae; genus Kogia; species Kogia breviceps. The sequence continues at coordinate 64,909,235 of NC_081310.1, read as the reverse complement.
CCGAGTCATCGTGATAAGCAAAGATTTACTTAGTACCTACTATGGGCACCAGGGTCAGGAACTGTGGTCTGAAGTGCAAGCAGAGCAACTTCAACAGTTCAGCTGGCATGGGAGGCTCCTCAGCCCAGCTCCATCGGGACAGAGGGACAGGGAAGAAGTTGTTGGATGTCAAGGACTGACATTAGCAACAGGGTGCAGTGAAGAGAGACAGTGGGTTCCCACATCCACCTTGAGCCTTGGTCTCATTAGGGTCTGTGTCCTGCTCTCCACTGCTCTAGTATTGAAGGGCTGGGGTGCTTTGTTCACTCACAACACTCAGCTTAGGTTCTTTTCTTTTAAGGAAGCCTAATGAGACTTCTTAGAGCTAAGTGGCCTCTTAAAGAAGTGTATCCCCAAAGCCACAGTCAGTCCTCAAAACTTCCCCAGGAGTGGAGGGCAGAGAGTGACTGCTCCCTAGAGCACTCTCAGGAGCTCTTAATTAGATCAACAATCCCTACATTAGTATGGGTTCATGTGTTTAGTATAGTTCAAGAGTTTACAAACCACCTACACACGCACGGTCCTATTTGACCCTCATAATGAAGAGAGCAAGGCCATTGGTGGTGGCATGGTGGTAGAACCAGGACCCAGTTCTCCTGACTTCAGCGGATGGTCTTTCCACCATCAAGACCATCACTTTGATTAGAACCAGAATCATGGTGGGGAGGTTATCCCATGGTATAAATCTCACTGGGGATAATAAGGAGCAGGACAAAGCCCCAGATTCTACCTGCCAGGCTCTCTTGGCGTCAGAATCACAGAACTGAGGGCAAAAGTGGACAGTTCGGCCAAGGCAGGAACCAAAGTCGCCAGAATTGAGTCAAAGGGCATAAATGTCATTGTCATGAAAATACAACAATTCTTCCAGAGCCTACTGGTTAGAACGTCCTTAGAGAACGCTTCTCCAGTCTTGCAAAGTCATGAAAGTTTCAAGCTGGGAAACGCCTTAGAGATTATCTCTGTTCTACAGGTGAGGAGCTGAGGCCCAGAGAGGGAGATGACTTGCCCAAGGTCATACAGATACCCCACAGCAGAACCGAGTTTTCCAAGTCCTGGGCTCCTGATTTGATGACGGCAAGCATGTGATTCGTGTGGAAGATTTGAAGAGCCTCAAACATATCCAGAGCCATGACTAAGTCACACTTTCTCAAAGGATGTCTCCTCTGTGCATCCCCAAGAGGCAGGAGCCATGTGGACCCCTTGAGGGGAGGAGGGAGAGCGACCAATCCCTCCTGCCTCCGAGGCTTTCTCCCACTTGGAATTGTACTGTGACCATTTTCATCTCCTCCTTTCCTCACTCTTTCTTCTCACTCTCACCCTCCGTTGGTCATTCCACTGAGAACATGCAATACTTTGCCCTGTCACCCACCCTAACTCTAAACGAGGTGCGTGGGGAGAAGAGAAGTAGAGTTTGCAGAGTTTTTACCAGTTACCAGGTGCTGTGCTAACCCTGCATTTCCCTTCGGTAGACAGGTGGGCATAGCAGGCGAAGCCCTCACACCTATTCACTTTCTTCATTAAACAATCCTCTCTCTACCAAAAACAACCCAAAAACCAAAAACTCAGGGTGCAGACAGGGTCCTTCTCGCAAGTTTTCACTCCTTCCCTCTCCTGGTTGAACTGGGATGCACTAGTCAGGTTAGGATGGGACAAACAAAATAGGAGACCAGCCTCTGAATCCCTGCTGCCTGTGGACCCCCAGACAGGACAGCCCTAGGCCTGTCAGATCTGGGGCACCACATCTACCACACGTGTGGTTCCCAGACACCCTGTGAATATGGCAGGATCAGGGAAGCCGACAGTCTGATTCGCCCTGACTCCCAGCATGTGAGGTTGGGAGCAAACGACGGCAGCTGTGTAACCAAGAGTAGGAGCAGCCATTCTGGCCTCCTCGCCCTGCCTCAGACTGGGCTCCCCTAACTCCAGCCCTGTGCTCCCAGCATTTACACCCAGTGCTGAGATGGGTGGAGACCCTCTGCCACACTCCGGGGAGTGTTCTCTAAAAGATGCTGGTCTCGGTGATGGTGCCCCTGTCCACCTGCTCTTCACCCTTCAGTGGGTCTTTGGGTGCTGGCCTCCGGCTGAGTCTGGAGCTGAGGCTGAGGGTGGGCAGGCCACTGGAGCGGGTCAGCAGCATGGCGCAGCGGCTGGATGGGCTGCCGCTGGAGAGCTGCCTGCATATCCTGGGCCCCGGCCCCCTGCAGCAGGCCAGACGGCAGAGGGAACGCGGCCACAGGTGGCCGTTGAAGCCCATGTAGATCCAGGGGTTGCAGCAGCTGCTGAGGTTGCCCAAAAGCATGGAGATGGTGAAAGACACATTGGTTGAATCTGCCGAGAGAGAAGCACAAGAAATTCAGAGCTTGAAGGGACCTGGGAGAGCGTCCGGGTCCCTACTGAACGGAGAAGGAAATTGAATCCCAGAGAGGACCTGGGACTCACCGTGGGGTTCTATAATTAGAAAGGAACACAGCTGGGGCATGAACTTGGGACTCTTGACTCCAGAGTCTTGCCTCACTGATTTATTTGTTCGTTTTGTACTACAGGGTGACGACAGGATCCGAGGCTTGCTCTGAGTTGACTTTAGAGGTGCAAACATAGTCTGGGACAGGACCAGCCCAAATAGGAGACACTGTCTTTGTTCCAAAACCTCGCTCTTGAATCCCCTAATGAATGTACAGCTAGGATGAAGCAACTTCTATAAAACATGCAGGAAAAATAACCATGATTCTAGCCAGGTTCAGGCACACCTCCATCCCCACTTATGTCACAGATACGGGTGCACATTGCCTTCTGAATTCTGTCCTCCTTGACCCTGAGGGGTCAGTCCCAGTCATTCTGTCATTCAGTCATTTTGCATGTGAGTATCGACTGTGCCAGGCCAGTGATAGGGACCTGGTAGGGCCATCAGGGGAGCCTGACAGCCCTACAGGTCCCATGATGTCATCTCCAACTGTGCACCTTCTATGTACAGGGCATCCAGGCATCCCGTTCCAGACCAGTACTTGTTCTCTGTCATCAGAAATTACATCCAAAGAATGCACCATCCTTGGCGGGTGGGGGAGCTAATTTCTCTCTTGGGCAGTCAAAATGTGAGAGTTCAAAGACTCTGATAAGATTTCTTCCAGATACAATACTCTTTCTGAAAATGAAATGAAACTTCTCATGACAACAGGAAAGCTGCTGGGATGGGCCCCGTCCTCCTGCTAGATGCACCACGGCTACAGTTATGGCATGGGTTGCATACTGAGTTACCCTGCTCTTCAGTAGAGGCTGTAGAATCACCGAGCACAATGCTTAAGCTGGAAGGAACCTTAGAGGTGGAATCACCAAATACAACGTCAGAGCTGGAAGGAACCTTAAGGGTTATGGCATAGTCTTGAACCTAGGTCTTCCCTCTTCAAAACAGCAATCTTGCACCCTGCCACCATTTCAACCAACAAACTCAAAGGCAAAGCTCAAGTGCCTGCTTTGTAAAGCACCATGAACTCTTCCGATACACAGATTCCTCATGCACCTCTCCCGAGGGTATGCTCTCCAGTGTGGTACTCGTAGCCCAAGAGAAGGGAAGATAAAGGGTCAGAATGTTTGAGAGAAGGCTTGTATCATAGAGTTAGGAAGCTGAAGGCACCTGGGCCTGGATGGGCAGGTCTAGAGCACAGAAGTGAGGGCAAGGAGGGAGCACCTGTAAGTGGAGGAGAGACCACCCTCAGCAACAAGCACAGCCTCCTTCAGGCTTGTCTGGGTTCTGGCCTGCTCCCCAGTTAACTTAATACCCAGGGGCTGCAGAAGACTTGGGAAGTTGCTTTGGCTAAGGGGTGGTATTCATCCTGTGTGCTCCAATGACATATATATGTAGTGCCTAGACTAGGCCAGAGACTTAGGGGTTCCAGAAGCTTCTTCATTTGGGAAGCTTCTGTTTGATTTGGCCCTGTCTGAGCCAGGCCCTGTGCAGGGGCTGGAGATGGGCCCGGAGCATTGGAGCCTGTAGAGGCTTCACCTCTCAGCCCCCGAGGGCAGATCCACTACTAGCCCTGGCCAAACTCTGACGGAAGCTCAGCTGACAGTTGGGGGCAGGGCCAAGGGCAAGGATACAGACAGCTTCTCACCAAAGACTCAGGGACAGGCGGCCAGGAGGCTAGTTTGCTGTGGAGGGAAACTGGGTGTGCTGGAAAGTAAGTCTAAAGTAATGAATGTCAGCCCAACTCAAAGGTCCCAGAGGGCTTCCAATTTCCTGAGGGAGCACATTTTCTGAGGGATACTTAGTTCCTATACTTCATACTCAGTGAGGCTCTTGGTAAGTGGTAAGTCACTCTATACATGGGTCTCTGGGACAGGCTGATGATGACAGTGAGTACAGCAGGCGAGCAGGCAAGCCTGCACTGGCTGAACGGCAGGATCCCCATCTTCTGGTAGGTTCCTCGATAAAGGGGTGAATGGCCTTCTCACCCCTGGTGACATCAGCTGTGATTGTTGGGAATAAAGCCATGCCACGGTTAAAGCTTGGCCCATAAAGACCTTGATTCGATTCCTGGCTCCATCTCCTACTAGCAGTGGCACTTCGGACCAGTTATTTCACCTCTTTGAGTCTCAGGTTACTCAGATGTAGAGAAGGTCACCCCGAAGTAGCACAAGGCCTGAATGTGCTTGGCACTAGAAAGCCCTCCTTCCTTCTATTCTGTGCTTGACTAGAGCAGGGAGGTCCCTACAGGTGGTTAGGATTAATACGCTCATTGCTTTAAGGGTAATTTATAAATAGTCTCTGGTCCAGACTGGTGTCTGAAAGGTGGTTAAGAAGGGGTATGATGGGACTGTAAGAGTTCAGTATTGCTGTCACACTTCTCTCACAGAGTTGTGTTAACATCATGAACAGCCTTCCACTTACTTCATCTCTCCAGAAAAGCAAAGCATTTGGCTTAAGTGTGTGCTAGGATGAGCAAAATGAGATTAGAAACAAAAGCGCAGGGAAGGGGGACCACTCCCTAAGAGCTGGTAGGAAGTGGTGGTCAGGGTCTGCTGGCCAGTGAACCCTCGGGAAGCTTCCAGAGGAAACTGCGCACAGGGCCTCCCTAGGGCAGTCACATGCTGCACCCATTATATACCCCGAGCTGTGCATAAGATGTGATGCACTGCAGAGGACACAGTCACCCCTCGTCACAGACTTGTCCCCCACTCTTCTTAGGGGAGCAGGAACAGATGTCTTTGAATACCTCTCTCCAACATTTTGGGTGTCCAGATACCGCGTCTACCTTTCTGAGGACAAGTTCACCCCCAAATGGCCTGACTATCTGGCAGTGTCTAAAACTTAGGAGGCTGCCATCTCCCTCACTCCAAAAGATGACCAGAACAAGGCCTTCTATGTGCCAACCGGAACACAGTCCCATTTTGTTTTTCACGTAGGAGGAAAGGCCCTCTCCTCATCACTTTCAGAGTCAGGGTTATGGGGGTGTGGGAGGAAGGAGGATGTAGTTGAGGGAAAAAAACAAGGAGGCACCAGGCTTGGGTTCTACTTTTCACTTTGCTGTGTGGCCTTGGGCAAGTCATGTTTCCTCTCTGAGCCTCTGCTTTCTCATTAGCAAGATGAAAGTGTTGAACTTGAAATTTCAGGGTTGTGCACCAAGGCTAATTCATTGAAAGTGGCTGTTGAAAAGGAATTCAACGTCATGTTCAGTTGCAGGGGGGAAGAGTGCTGAGAGACATAGTTCGTGGGCCACAAATTGCCATCCTGGATGGAATCATTTGAAAATCCCTTTCAAACATCTAGCAAACTGCCAGCTGCTTGGCCAAATCTACTAATGGTCATATTTTTTTTAGGGCCAAATAGTATTTTTAAATGTTTACATTAGTTACCAAAATTTTAAAATATGGACATTCACACAGAAGATACTCACATGGCATCTTTGGGCTGGATGGGAGTGGCAGCTGTCCCTTTTTACATGGGACAGGCACCATCTTTCCTAACTGCTTCACTCATTTGTTACCTGTGCGGCCTTGTGAGCCATTGTGACCCTGTCCTAATACTCTTGTCCTCTCCTCTCCGCATTTTTCCACCTCAGGCTCCCACACCAGCCCTCACCAGACCACACACTTGCCTTCATCAGGGGCATTCTCGTCCCACACAGACCACATCTGGACGCTGAAGAAAGGCGCCCAGCAGGCGATGTAGGCCAGCACAATGACAAAGGTCATCTTCACTGTTCGGATCTTGGCCCGTGAGATGGTGCTGGTGCTGCTGACCCGGGATGGCAGCCCCCGTGTGGCTGCAGCTGAGGCAGAAGGAGGTGAGGGCTGGTTCCAAGTCCTCCAACCCCCTCCTTCTACCTTCCAGGCCCCGGCCTTGACTTTTAGGTTCTTACAGATTTCATGGCAGATGAGGCTGTAGCAGGCCGTGAGCATGGCCACAGGCAGGATGAAGATGGCCAGGGTGGTCCAGGTGATGTAGGCCCGTGGCCCCCAAGGAAAGCGGAAGTCTGCCCAGCAGTCCAGCACTCCAGAGCCCTGGATCACCTCTCGTAAAGAAAAAATGAAGACTTGAGGGAGGCTGAGGATGGCAGCCAGCAGCCAAGGGGCTGCAATGAGAGGGTAGGTGGACCGGCTGGGCTGCTGGAGGCTGCACAGGGGGTGACAAACGGCCAGGTAGCGGTCAAGCGTCATGGCCAGCAGCATGTAGGTGGAGGCGAACATGCTGAGCACCTGCAGGTACTTGATGGCCCGGCAGAGGGGGTCAGGGCCCTGGAAGCGGTAGGTGATGTCCCACAGCAGCTGGGGCAGCACCTGGAAGAGCGCCACACCCAGGTCCGTCAGGGCCAGGTGCAGCACAAACAGGTGCATGCGGGAGCGCTTGCGGCCTGGCTGTCCCACTGTCAGCAGCACCGTCAGGTTGCCCCCTGTCGCCAGCACCAGGACAGTGGCCAGGATGCCGATCTCCACCTTGGCCAGCTCCTCATCCCGGCCCAGCCAGGGTGTGGTGGCATTGGGGACAGAGAGGGTGCTCCCGGGGGTGGCGTTGGTGATCCAAGGAGGCCCAGGATCCATGGTGGAAGTTTGCTGGGAGGAAGGAGAGGGATGGATGGAGAGTGTGAGTGTGAGTGGAGAGATTGGTTGAATGAGATGGAGTGGGGAGGGGAAATTTTAAGATGGAAAAAAGGAGAAGGTTGGGGATGACTGGGAAAAGGCTGAAACCGGGTGGAAATGTTAAGAAGATGGGGATAGAGAGGACGATGGAGAATGAGATAAGGAAGGAGAAGATGCTGATCCCAGAGAGGGGAGGGGGAACCCAGGAGCGAAGGGAAAGAGGGGTCAGGGAGGGAAGGCGTCAGGAAAGGAAGAATGGATGAGGCTGTGCACGGTGAGGCCTCTGGAAGGGAAAGAAGGCTGGGGGAGCCGGCACCACTCCCAAATCCACCCCAAATCCACTCTCTCCAAACTTTTCTGGAAGCGGAAAGCGGATGTCCCTGAGCCTGCTTGGAGGCGCGCTCCCGGCCATCGGTGTCGCCCGCCGGCCTGGAAGCCCCAGCCGAGCCCACGCGCCCCGGCCTCCGTGCGGCGACCAGCGGCAGCTGCAGCGCAGCTGCTCGGCCTAGCGAGTTTTATGCTCTAGCGCAGCCCGAGAGCAGCGGCCCCTCGGCGCGCCGGTTGGCTCCTGCGGAGGAGGGCGGAGTGACACCCACAGGAGGAAGGACCGAGAGCCTGGGTGGAGGGGTGGGGGTAGGTGTCGGGGGAAGGTCCTGGAGGAGGGACAGGGGGGGCGGTAGACCAGGGACAGGGAGCCCGAGAAGCGGACGACGCGAGCAAGCGCTCACCAGCCGGCGGGACCCACGGACGCTCAGACAGAGAGATAACCGCATCTTGGCTCGCACCTGGAACCCCCGGACTGTCTCCCAAGACAGGTGCACACCCGGGGGACGGGTGGTGGCCACCCACCTATGTGGGGACTCCAAGGCTGCCTGCTCTGTTGGGTCCCCGTTAACACAGAAAGGTCCAAAATCTGCAGGGGTGGCCAGGTGGGCGAGGCAGGGCCCCAGACGGAGCCCTCGGCCCTTGGGGGTGACGTCCGACCACAGACTCTGGTGGAGACTTGGAGCCATAAAGCGGGGGGGAGGAAAATGCGAGGAGGTGTTTGGAGAGGGGTCAGTGGTGGTGACGGGAGAGAGGTGGGGTGGGAGCAGTTAGACCTGGAGTCCTGGGGTTCAGGGGAAGGTTTAACCCCCAGCCCACCACCCCGCCCAGTCTTTCACCAGCAGTAGCCTCAAGGCAGTTAACCACCCTGTGAGGTAGAAAACTGAGGCCGCAGAAGTCACGTGACTTGCTCTAGAAGATCACAGAACTAGTAAAGCAGGAGAGGCAGGACTGTGTACCTTGACCAACAGCCAGTGTGTGAGAGGCACCGGAGCAATAAAAATACACCCCCAGGGCCCAGAGGAAGCTTACAACTCAGCGGAGAAAGTAGTGCGTGGTAGTGGTTGTGGAAGTCACTTTGTCTTTAGTACATAGAGGAGGTGGATTTTTTTATTTTTTGATAATATTTGTTTGTATTATTATTCTGTGAAAGAAGTAAGGTAATCTGATAAATTGGGACTAAGTTAGGCTAGTAGGACAATCAAGGAAAAAATATCTTTAAGAGATGAGTGCCAAAGAATAGAAAGGAATCATTTATGGAAAATTTTTCTGGAAATAATATTTCTAAAACATGGGAACAGCAAATACAAAGGCTCTGAGGCAAGATGAAGGTTAACTACAATCAAGGAACAAAAAGAAGCTAAGAGGTTAGGTCAGGAGATAACCACACAAATTTACACCAGCTGGTCCCTAACTTCAAGTCTACGTGGATATATTCTTGAGGTGAGTTAGACATACATATCATCCAAAAAACCAAAAAAAAGTTGACCCCAAAATTACCCTGGAAATTCTGAGTGAGACTCTTTACAAAGGCACAAACATATTAAAGATCACAGCCATCATTCTCCAAATTCCACTCTGGCCATCACTTGCAGGCATTTAATGGGGGTGTTTCATATCCTCTCTAAAATATTGGGCAGGAAGAACAAACATCCTTGCACGTCTGCATCGTGCACGTAGTGTCTCGCAATTGAAAAGTAGCTGGAGCTCACCCTGCTGATGACTTTGCCGGGTTTTTTTACCTTTTATTTTTATTTTTTTAACATCTTTATTGGAGTACAACTTCTTTACAATGGTATGTTAGTTTCTGCTTTACAACAAAGTGAATCAGTTATACATATACATATGTTCCCATATCTCTTCCCTCTTGCGTCTCCCTCCCTCCCACCCTCCCTATCCCAACCCTCTAGGTGGTCACAAAGCACCGAGCTGAGCTGATCTCCCTGTGCTATGCGGCTGCTCCCCACTAGCTATCTATTTTACGTCTGGTAGTGTGTATATGTCCCTGCCACTCTCTCACTTCGTCCCAGCTTACCCTTGCCCCTCCCCATATCCTCAAGTCCATACTCTAGTAGGTCTGTGTTTTATTCCCATCATACCCCTAGTCTCTTCAAGACATTTTATTTCTTAGATTCCGTATATATGTGTTAGCATACGGTATTTGTTTTTCTCCTTCTGGCTTACTTCACTCTGTATGACTCCAGGTGTATCCACCTCATTACAAATAACTCACTTTCATTTCTTTTTATGACTGAGTAATATTCCATTGTATATATGTGCCACAGAGGTGGATTTGGGGGACTCCCCAGAGCAGATTAGAAGTTCCTTAGGAGTGACAGTAGCATCGTCTACCACCCTCAGAAAGGCCGGGACCCATCATCGCACCAGAGGTCCCCTTGTCTTGCCTTATAATCAAACCAGACCCCCCATTACAGTGTCATCCACCCACCCACACACCCAATTAACATCACTTTTTGAAGAGTCTCTGTCCTGAACAGCCCACACATTCATCTCCACTTCATCCCACTCCACAGTTCAAACACCATTTCTCACCTAAAATACCCTAGCATCCTCCTCTTGTGCTCTGCAGCCCAAGCCCCAACTTCTCAAGGATTTTGCTCTTTATGAATAATTATTAAGTCTCTCTACTGGATCACTGCCATCGGCAGGCAAACAAACTCTACTGCTGTGCATTAAAAAAACATATATATAAAACCCACCTCAGTCACTGGACCCCGACCTCCAGCTGTTACAATCTCTTCCTCTTGACGGCAAAACTCAAAAGGGCTGTCATTTCTTGATGTATTCATGTAAAATTTTATATATTTAAACATATGTTTTAAAATGTTACATATTACATAAATGATATCATACTACATATACCATTCTGGAACTTGCTTTTTAAATTCTACTTTATTTTTGAGATCAGTCCATGATAACACATAGGTCTAGTTGATTCACATTCAAGTATGTGAATATAAAACATTTTATTTATTCAGTGCCCTATTTTTATAGTTTAGGTTATTTCCTGCGGTTTCTTTCTTTTTTTTTTTTTTTAAACATCTTTATTGGAGTATAACTGTTTTACAATAGTGTGTTAGTTTTTCCTTTACAACAAAGTGAATCAGTTATACATATACATATGTTCCCATATCTCTTCCCTCTTGCATCTCCCTCCCTCCCACCCTCCCTATCCCACCTTTTTTTTTTTTTTTGCTATTTATATTTTAATGCTGCAATGAACATTCTTATATATGTGTCTTTGTGTTTGTGTGTGAGAATTTCTCTCAGGTGTACATAGAGAAGTATATGCTTGATATTAATACTGTTGTGTCATACAATGTATGAATTTTTAATTAGATAGGACCATATCTTAAATCTTAAATATTTTATTTCTAAATTCGTTCTACTGATTTATTCTCCCCCCAGCCGCATTTGAGTTTCTCATCATCCTCACAGCCAGACTTAAATTTTCACCTATCTGATAGGTATAAAATAGCATCTCATGTTGCTTTTAGTTTCTATTTCTCTGATTACTAATTATTTTGAGTATCTTGCCATGTATTTATTTACTGTTTGGATTTCCTCTTCTGTGAGTTGTTTATATCCTCTGCACAATTCTTTATTAGGTGGTTTTTCTTATCAGTTTGTAGGAAATCTCTATATGTTCTGATATGAATCTTTTATGTATTCTGAGATGTTGCAGATATCTTCTCTAATCGGTCACTTATCTTTTAATTTTATTTGTGGGGTCATTTGTTACAAAGAAAGTTTAAATTTTAATGAAATCAATATTTTCTTTTATCATTTCTGCTTTTTGTGTCTATCTCAAGAACAGAGATATCCCGTATTTTTTTCTAACACTTTTAACATATGTTTTTCACTATTCAGGTCTTTAATCCATTCAGAATTCATTTTGTGTATCTGTGAGGTAAGAATCTAACTTCGTTTTTTTTTTTTCCCACATGGCAAAACAATTACTCAATTTATTGAGTACTCCATCATTTGCCACTGTCAGCTGTATAATATATTGAGTTTCAAAATATGTATGGGGCTACTGGGGTCTCTGGTCTGTTCCACTGTTTTATTTTTCTATCCCTGCTCTAATATTTCACTGTTTTAGGTACTAAAGCTTTATAATAAAACTTAATATATAGTAAAAAGCAAGCCTCCCTTTGGCTCTTATTTTCAAAATGGTTTTCACCAGTTTGATTTTCAAAATGGTTTTCACCAGTTTAAAACTGTGAAGTTTGGTATCAGTTTGTCTAGTTCCACAAAAATTTCTGTTGAGCTTTTGGTTAAAAGCATTGAATTTTGAGAATAATTGGGGGGAGAACTGACATATTTATGATTTTATTCAGATATATTTTTATGTCCTTCAATAATATTTTATACTTTTCATAAACGTTTTCCAAACTTTTGATAGATTTATTCCCATATACCTAACAATTTCTGTTGCCATTATACATAGAATGTTGTTCCATCACATTTTCTAATAACTAATTAGTTATTGCCAGTATTTGGGAACAACATTGATTTTTGTAGCTTGATCTTAAATTCAGCAGTTTTGCTGCACACTCATATTAGTAAATTATTCTGGACTACCTATGCATATAGTGTTGTCTGCAAACAACAGTCATTTTTTATCTTTTATTCTGAATCTATTTTGCTCTTATTTCTTTTTCTTGTCTGAGTGTGATAGCTAAGACTCCACTCCAGTGTTGAAGGGCAGGCAACATCGATTTCTGACTTTAGTGAAAGTGCTTCTAAAGTTTCCCATTAAGTATTATATTTATGGTAGATCTTCTTCACTTTTTAATTTTTAAAATCTACTTATTTTTTACATGCACATAGTATAAAGAGTCAAATGATTCTATACTGCAGTTATGATACTACCCCTAGAGGTAATAATTTTCTTCCATTAAAATTTTTTATTAAAGAAAATTTTAATCATATACAAAAGTAGAGAGAATAGCATAAGGAAACCCCATGTTTCCATCACTTAGCTTTAACAGTTATCAATAGATAGCCAATTTTGTTTTATCTACCTCTTCATTCACTTTCCCTCCACCCCAAAATTGTCTTGATGCAAATGTCAGACATCATATCATTTCATCAGTAAATACTTCAGATGTATTTCTAAAGAAATAGGATTCTTAAATGTAACTGTAATATAATCCCCCAGACTATGAATAATTCACTAACATTATCAAATATTGAGTCAGCTTTCACAGTTCCTTGATTGTCTAATAAAAAATGGTTGATTGCCTTAAAATTTTTTAACAGTTTGTCTGAATCCAGATTCAAAAAAGGTTCATACATTGGCACCAGTTCATGTGTCTCTTAAGTCTGGTTTTTTTTTTTTTTTTTTTTTTGCGGTATGCGGGCCTCTCACTGCTGTGGCCTCTCCCGTTGCGGGGCACAGGCTCCGGACGCGCAGGCCCAGCGGCCATGGCTCACGGGCTTAGCTGCTCCGCGGCATGTGGGATCTTCCCGGACCAGGGCACGAACCCGCGTCTCCTGCATCGGCAGGCGGACTCTCAACCACTGCGCCACCAGGGAAGCCCAAGTCTGTTTTTTTATAGATTCCATTTTCATCTTTTTGTTTCCTTTGTTCCCTGTAATTTTGTTTTTGTTATTTTATCCTGTAGTTTCCTACAATCTATATTTTGACCTTTGCATCCCTGTGAAGTTGTTTAATAAATTCCTCTGTTTACTGAGGACTGATAAGATTCTGGTTAGATTTTTTTTTAAGCAAGAGTACTTCATAGGTATTATTGGATGCTTCCATCAGGGATAAATAATGTCTGATTGTCTATCTTTTTGTGATGTCAGCAGCCAGTAGTAGATCCATTGCATGGATCTATTAATTCATCAGGATTGCAAAATTATTATATTCTAATTCTATCATTCCTTCATTGCTTATTAATTTAAATAATCCTATAAAGAGAATCTTCTCTTCATCAACTGTTTGGTCACCCTGAGGTACAGTTTGCACAGAAAAGACAAAATTAATGCTTAGTACTGTTCCATTATTAATAGTTTTCAAATAATGAATTGGTTCCCTAGAATTCTTCAAATCATCGATTTAAATATATTTAGTGTGTTGCAATCACTTAGAGTTATTATTTTGATGCTCAGATTGTCCCATTTTTGGTCAATGGGAGCTTATTTAAGTTGACACCTGAGTCCGTTTGTATTTGTGTTGTTCATTTGGCAATAAATAATAATCATTTTAATGTACATATCTTTAAATTGAGATATAATTCACATACCATAAAATGTACCTTTTTTATTGAATGAAAGATTCTTTAAATTCTGTAGTGCTTTACAATTTTCAAAAGTTTCACACACATGATTTCATATAATTCCATAATAAACCCCCTTTCACCCTACCCCTATACTTCCCCTGCCCCCTTTCCTCTCCCCACTGGTAACCACTAGTTTGTTCTCTATATCTGTGAGTCTGCTTCTTTTTTGTTTTATTCACTAGTTTGTTGTATTTTTTTAGATTCCACATATAAGTGGCATCACACAGTATTTGTCTTTCTCTGACTTATTTGGCTTAGCCTAGTGCCCTCCAAGTCCAGCCATGTTGCTGCAAATGGCAAGAGTTCTTTTTTAATGGCTGAGTAGTATTCCATTATATATATATATAGACACAGGTTGCTTCCATACTTTGGCAATTGTAAATAATGCTGCTATGAATGTTGGGGTGCATCTATCTTTCTGAATTAGTGTACAGTTCAGTGGTTTTTAGTATAGTAAAATTGTGCAACCATCATCAGCATCTAATTCCAGAAGATTTTCATCCCCCCCAAAAGAAACCCCATACCTATCAGCAGTCACTCCCCATTCCTCTTCCCTCTCAGTCCCCAGCAACCACTATTTGCTTTCTATCTGTATGGATTTTCCCATTCTGAACATTTTAGATAAATGAAATCATACAATATGTGGCCTTTGTGTCTGGCTTCTCTCTCGTAGCATAATGTTTTCAAGGTTCATCCGTGAACCTTGTATGTATCATTACTTTATTCCTTTTTATGACTGAATAATATTCCATCGTATAATACTGCTATGAACATTCATGTATAAGTTTTTGTGTGGACACATGCTGTCAGTTCTCTGGGGTATACACCTAGAAATGGAATTGCTGGGTCGTATTTGGTAACTCTGACTTTTTAAGGAACTGCCAAACTGTTTTCCAAAGAAGCTGAATCATTTTGTCTTGAGTCCTTTTGACAAAACCTTAGTTTTCTTTGATAGCTCTCTTACTTTCAGGTGTGACAAGACATTTTTTATATAAGTATCATACTGAACACATTTTTCTCCACTTGATTTTTTTTTCACTTAACATATCCTGATGATTTCTTCATAGGAGATTATAGAGATATTCCTCTTTTCTTTCTGAAGTTGCTTAGTACTCGGTTTGTAGAAGTACCATAGTTTATTCCTCCAATCCTCTTTGATGGGCATTTTGCTTGTATCCAGTCTTGCTGTTAAAAAATAGTGCTGCAATAAATTGCCTTATATATATATATTTCCCCGTATTTTGCGGTAGATGACTAGAAATTAGATTGCTGGGTTTTAAAGTATTTGCACAAGCAAGTTTGCTATATATTGCCAAATTCTCCTCCGTAGGGATTGAACCAACTTTCATTCCTATTGTAATGTATGAGAGAGCCTGTTTCCCTATAGTCTTAACAGCACTGTATTCTTAAATTTTGGATTTTTGCCAATCTAAGTTAAAAATAATATTCTCAGCATAGTTTTAATTTGCCTGTTTTTTATTATGAGTGAGGTTGAACATCTTAATGTTAAGAGCCATTCGTATTTCTTTTTCTAATGATTATTGATATCTTTTGCCAATTTTTATTGACCTTTTAATTCTCTCCCTTAGAAACTTTATATACTTTGGTAATTAACTTTTGTCTGATATTTGCAATTTTTTTTTCACTTTGTCATTGATCTTTTTATGTGATTTGTGGTATTTCTTGACAGAGACAACCATTCTTAACTCATTTAGTATTTATTTGCTATTAACGTCCATATTTCTAAATAACAAACATATACTATTACTTCTTAGTTTTCATTTTAAGCATTATTTATTGACCTTCCCTTTGAGCATATGGTGCCCTTTCAACAGAGACCCACTGCTCACATGCATATTTCCTGTACCCCCATCTTCTCAATAGAGTAATGAGAATAGTAACTTGTGAGTCTCCATCTGAGACCGACTGTGTGAACTGAAAAGTTGAATCTTTATGCAGTAATAAAGATTGGTAAAGCCTTTAGCCAAAATACTTAAAAATTTAAGAAAGACATGATTCATCCTCAAGTAATTTAATCTAATCCTTTAGAAAGGAAACTTTATGCAGTAATAAAGATTGGTAAAGCCTTTAGCCAAAATACTTAAAAATTTAAGAAAGACATGATTCATCCTCAAGTAATTTAATCTAATCCTTTAGAAAGGATTTGCTTCCATGGATTTGAATGTTGGTTTCTACATTACTAACTAGTAGACTAAGATGCAGAGAAATAAAAATTGAAATTGTTAGATGCCACTTCAATTAAAGAAGAAAGAAGTGTTCTGTTTTCACATGTTCAACTTGAACACAATGTTTTCAGGAATAGACCTACTGAGAAAAATAAAATTTATTTACATATTTATCAATAACTCTTCTCTTAATAATCTTCCATTTTGGTCAAGAGGGTGAAGCCAAAATCCTTCCCACATTATTATTGGCCAGTGAAGAATGGGGACTATGTGTCCTTCTTGTGCCGCACCATGACCTGGGCAGAAGAAAGTAGATAAGGGGGCTTCCCTGGTGGTGCAGTGGTTAAGAATCCGCCTGCCAATTCATGGGACACGGGTTCGAGCCCTGGTCCAGGAAGATCCCACATGCCGCAGAGCAACTAAGCCCGTGCGCCACAACTACTGAGCCTGTGCTCTAGAGCCTGCGAGCCACAACTACTGAAGCCCACGTGCCACAACTACTGAAGCCCACGTGCCTAGAGCCCGTGATCTGCAACAAGAGAAGCCACCGCAATGAGAAGTCTGCGTGCCGTAACAAAGAGTAGCCCCCACTCACTGCAACTAGAGAAAGCCCAAGCGCAACAATGAATATCCAACGCAGCCAAAAATAAATAAATTTAAATAAATAAAAATTTTTTAATCCCCAGAAAATAAAAGAAAAAAAAAGAAAGTAGATAAGGGCATTTTGTTCCTTAACCTCTGGGTGCCTAGCCTACAGAGGCCTCTTCTTGGTTGGGACTCAGAACCCTCTCAGAGTGTTGAGTTACTTGCCAGAGCTGACACTTCAGAGAGATGCCGGGTTCCTTGCCATCACACTTGTCATCCACCAGGTGCTGGCCTTTCTGCTTCCCTGAGTAACCTTTGATTCAGTGTCCCATAAATGTCTTGATGGAGGAAGCAGTCTGGGGAAGATGGGCCATTATGGGGACTAATGCATTTTTTACAGCCTTGGTGTTGCCACTGTCTTCTGCTAAGTTGGTTTAACCCTGAGACTGCTGGAAAGCCAATGGGTAAAAGAAGTTGATGTAGAGAATGGGAGGGTCAGCTGAACCAGTGTTGATCTCAGGGATTCTCCAAAAGTCTCCAGTTCCTCTCACCACAAAACATCTTGAAAAGTCCTAGAATGTTGGAGTTGAAATGGACTTGTACCTTGATTCGACCAAGAGGCTGAGGAGTGATGGAAAGGATCTCAGAGACCATCAAGTCCCATTCTCTCCTTTTCCAGAAGAAAGTCCAACCCGAAAGCCAAAGATGAAAGTGAGGTTCTCAACACCACATAGATATCGAAGGTGAGAACCTGACCAGGATCCAAATCTGTCCACGTGTTCTTTTCTCCAGCGATCCCTCAGGATAGTTGTTCTCCACCCTGGTTGTACATGTGAATCTCCTGAACAAATTGTAAAATGCCCAGGCCTCACCCACAGAGAGTCTGATCCACTGCCGTAAGGCAAAAGTTTCAGCACTGAAGCTGATAAAGCCAACTCAGTGCTTGACCCCTACTGCAAAGTCAAGAAGCTTTTGTTGAATATTAATTAAGAATTTAATGAACACGAACGAATAAATGAATTATCCCCACCAGATAACGTTGCTTTATTTCTCAACGTTATTGTAGACATTTAAAAATATTCACAGAAGTAGAGAGACTCTAATTTGCCTTTAAATAGAGGTTTTCTGGAGAGTAGATCAGAGAAGTGACTAATGCTGCTGAGAATTCCCACAGCCCCACTAGGCCAGGGTCGAGTTACCTCTGTGCAGTATCTTTGGGTACCTCTCAGACCACATCCCCCTGAACCTGTGGCAGGTGGGGGGACCCAGTGCCCAGGCATCCTGGTGGCCAGAAACAGCAGGCGGCTAAAGATTGGGGGCCCTTTATACAATATGCCTGTTCCGCAGTCCTGGCCCCAGGGCAGACCTCAGCTCCAAGGGAGAAGAGGCAGAGTTAGTGCTAGATAGCGTCCCTATTGCTGGGGCTGTCTCCCAGAGGTACTCGGCTCTCTGCCGTGGCTTT
Organism: Kogia breviceps; assembly: GCF_026419965.1. Lineage (NCBI taxonomy): Eukaryota > Metazoa > Chordata > Mammalia > Artiodactyla > Physeteridae > Kogia > Kogia breviceps. The sequence continues at coordinate 64,891,257 of NC_081310.1, read as the reverse complement.
TTAGAACAGGAGGTGATCCTGTTATGCTCAAATAACTCCGCCTTTGACTCCCTTTGGGGGATGGTTGAAACTTTCTCCATTGATTATCATCAGTTCATGAGAAAGTCTTAGGTTTTCTTTGAAGCTCATTGTGGCTATCAGAACTCTAATAAATTTCCTTGAAGTTTAATGAAATGAAAGCAGTGACTCACCGAAGATAAATGCATAGCACAGCTCTCTAGTTTCCGGGTAAGCTGGTCCCCAGCCAACTTAGTGGACTTGACCATTTGAGGCTAGGAGCCCTGAAGAGAGGGGCCCTGGGGCGGGGGCGGGGGTGGGGCAGAAGTGGGGAGGGGCACAGCTGCTGAGCCCAAGAGTTGGGGAAGGTGGGGGACAACTGCTGAATCCTGCTTCCTCCTCTAGTGCTCCCCCTTTCCCCAGAGTAGAGTCTCAAGTCTCATCATTAGCAGGCCCATGTACTTCCTCCCCCCACTACCCCCCCCCAGCACCCCCCATTCAGCTATGTGGAAGGAGCGAGGCTGGCTTTCAGGGATCTGCTCTTCTTTTCCTTTACTTCTTGCTACATTCTCCCTCCATGTTCCCAATACCCTCATGCTGTGCCCAGCGGCCCAGGAATCCCCATGGCAAGTTTTATTGTCCAGGTCGGGTGGGTGGATGTGTAGGTGACAGGCCATGTTAGAGACATTCCTCTTTATTTCTCTTCTCATGCACACTTACCTATTCTGTGCCCCACTAATGGGGGAGGGGTGGCAGGGAGCTCATTTATCTATATCGCTAACACTTACAGGTAGGCAGCATGAAATGACCAAGGTATCTATTATTCATCCCTGATGGTAACAATATCCCCAGCTCTTACCATGGCTCTTGGCACATGGTGGGCGCTCAACAAATGTTTGTTGGAAAGATGGATGGAAGAAATGGAAAAGTCATTGGACCTAAAGTCAGGAAACCTACATTTCCTCCTGGTGCTGTTAGTAAGTCAGTGTGCCTTTGATGAAGTCACCTCATCACCCTGGCCTCAGTTTCCTCTTATGTAAACTGAGGTGGTTGGATGGGTTGATCTCTAAATTTCCTGCCATGCCTCTTTTATGGCTCTATGCTGGCACAATTCCTGACCCAAGCTGAGCTGTTAAGGCTAAATATTAAACCCCTCAGGAGATACGTTTAAAACAGACCTGAAAAATAGCATCTAATCCAAGGAGAAGCTCTAATTCTGAAAATTCAGAGCCAACGGGGCCAAGAAATTCAAAGTCATGGGCCAGATTAATTTTATGGGGGCTGATTCTGAGCCAGAGTACCAGTCAGCAGTGGGTATAAGAAACTGCCCCACAGAGCATGTCTGAACATCATGCAGTGGGACCAGGTTGCAGGGTGTTGTGGGAGCACAAGGGGAGAGACTCATCCTGAGAGGCAGTGCTGAGATGCCTCCCACGCTGGCCCAGGCCCATGCCCTTCCCAGGGTTCATCTAAATTCACATCTGGTCTCTAACATATTTCTGCCTTCAGAATTGGGTGTCCTGACTGCCTCAATTCAAGGAATGTCATTGTAGAGCCATTAAGGACCAGTTTAAAATGGAATTGCCAATATACACCAGGGGCCTACTTATGGCACAGGGAATTATATTCAATATCTTGTAATAACCTATAATTGAAAAGAATCTGAAAAAGAATATATATGTGCGTGTGTGTGTGTGTGTGTGTGTGTGTGTGTATAACCGAATCACTTGGCTGTACACCTGAACACAACACTGTAAATCAACTGTACTTCAATTAAAAAAGTAGAATTGCCAGTCAGTTTCTACAGTGAAGGTTTAATGAAAAGAAGGAAGATACTCCAGACAAAGGATTACATAGGAGGGTGGATTAGAGTGAACCAGTATGTGGAGAGATGTACAGACTTGAGTTTGTTTGTTTGTTTTTCAATATCTACCTGGGTGCCATCATTATACATACATTATCTCAGATTCTCACTGCAACCCTGGAAAATAAACACCGTGTTATTATCTTTTTCTTTTTTCTCTCTCTCTTAATGGTGAGGAAATTGAGTTGATTCAGCGAGGTTAAGTGACCTGTCCACCCAGCCAGTAAGTGAGGGACCAGGATTCCAGATCTTTTCCAGAAAAGACTCCAGAACTCAATCTTTCTGCCCAAATATGCTGTTCTTATGTACTTGGAAGAGGTGACATTATCCCCATTATCTACTTATACAAACAATAAAACTAGTAACAGCTAATATTTACATACCCTCAGCAGTTGAAAAATTACCTTACAGTATCTCATTTAATTCTCACCATAGTCCTTTCAGATGGATATTTCAGTCCTTTTTTTTTTTTTTTTTTTTCTGTACGCGGACCTCTCACTGTTGTGGCCTCTCCTGCACTCCGGAGCACAGGCTTAACGGCCATGGCTCACGGGCCCAGCCACTCCATGGCATGTGGGATCTTCCCGGACCGGGGCACGAACCCGTGTTCCCTGCATCGGCAGGCGGACTCTCAACCACTGCGCCACCAGGGAAGTCCCATCAGTCCTATTTTTTAAGAAGGATAGTGATGTTCAGAAGAGCTAATCACTAGGACAAGATCACCAGGACATAAAAATTGAGACAAGGGACAAAAACAAAAGCTCTTTGGAGTCCTCATAAGGAGTATAAAGGGATTCTGAGAGTAGAACTTGTGAAAATCACTGCTCTAAGCCAACCCTCTTCTCAACTTTGCATTTCTACCTCTTTTTTCCAGTCACACAGAATTGAAATTCAGGAATTGTAGACTCAGGAGCTCTAAACATGGAAGGACTCTCAAAACTGGCTTCAAAGTGGAGCCTGGAAGTTACTCAAAGGTGCTCCAGGGGCTGCCCTGGGGGGCTGAAGGGAAGGTGAGGTTGGGAGTGGGGCTCCAAGGAAAATTGTAATTCATAAAACTGGCCCCAGAGTCTCACACAGAATTTGCCTTGGCTTAGGGAAAGACTTAACAATCCGCAGGGCGACAGAGGTAAGACACTGATGACATGATTTGGAAGGCAGCAAGGAAGAGATGGTTAAGCCACTAGCATAAAAAAATAAGCCAGGATTTGGAAAGTAAAGAAAGGAGGGAGAGAGGGCGGATATTGAGGTTGATGGCTGGTGCTGAGTCGGCAGAAATGGCACATGGGCTTTTTTCAGAACAGGGAAGTCTCCTTTTAGCTCTCTGCTTGTCTGCTGTACGCCTGTTCTCCCCGTGCCCCCTTCATTCCCCTACACATAGCTGCCTGGTATGAGGACATTCGAGGGGATGGGGAGGGGACTGAGAAGAGGTTGCACCCTACATTTTGGTCAACGTTGAGGCAGAGAGGAAGGAGAAACCTGCAAGACGCAGAATGAGCACTTAGCAGAGCTAGACGATGGAGTCCAAGGTGACTCAGAGTAAGCAAGGGCTTGTGAACCTCATGCAGTGTGTGGGGCGGGGGGTCGGATGATCTCCTCTAGACCCTGAGGAGCAGGTGACTCGCTGCTACAAAAGCATGTACCCCGAGCTGGGCTCCTTGACTCCAAACTCCCCTCAAATGATCCCACTTTTTCTACTGCCTGCTTATTTACCCCGAAACACTGTTTACGGCTCTTGCCTGTGCATGTAGCCACACAGTTTCCTGATTATTAAATCAAATCAAATTTCTTAAGCCTGGCCTCTCCCACCATCATCCATGGATGTTCTGCTCTGGTCAGGCTGCTCTCCCCTCCCATCCACACTGCTGCATCTGTCCCCACACCTTGGCTTTGTTTTTTCCTCTCAGCTGAAAAATACTGTCTGTCCCTCTAGACTTATCTGAATCCTGCCAGCCTTCCAGGCTCCACCCCTCCACAGCTTCGAACAGCAGGGAAGTTTCTCCTGCCCAGTCTCAGGGCAAGTGAACTTGGTCTTGTTTGGAACTTGGAAATGCTCAATTTTCCATGCCTCGCTAGTAAAGTTGTAAGTGTACCACTTGATGCAGAGATGTCTCACGTGTCTTAATTAACTGATGGCCACATGTCCCAGGCTTTCTGAGACATATTCTATTTCTTGCAAAACTTATCTTAGATCATGCCTTCTAATTTAAGGTTCAGAAAATACAGACTCTGTGTTAGCAGTGTGATTCAAAAAATATATGTAGCAAAGGACTCCATTATAATACTCATTACAAATTTGGGCCTCGTGGGCTGGGTATGAATCGGTAGGCAGGAGGTTGTATTTGCTTCAGGACTTCATGGAGCATTCATGACTAGACCCATTGGGGTTGATGGCTGTTCACAAGGCTTAGACCGTGAGATGCTGGGGATCGATGACCCTCTCTCAACCTCCCAGACATTTACCCAGATGGAAAAGGAACTCATCAAAAGAGGAAAAGATGAGAGTCATTGTGTGCGAGACACTCAGAGCAGCAAAGTGTGATGAGCCCAGAAGCCAGCAGGGCTGGGATACTCAGCAGAGGAACGCTTACAAACTGGAAGAGCCCTGCCAACAGCTGTGCTGGAGGACCCAGAGCAGAGGTCACTCTGGCTGGGGACCTTATAACAGATCCTAACACTGAGGCGTGCACTCACTCAGTAGGGTGACTATGGAGGCAGACAGAGAAGTGAGCACATCTACCGGGAGGCAGGAGCCACATCACTGTCACGGAGGCCAAGAGTGTCAGTCCTGTGACAGGAGACCCTTGGGGGAGGAGGAAGGGCTGGGAGGTGGAGTGATTGGGGGATGGGGAGAGATGTCAAACCAGGGGTCTGGGAGCCACTTGGTGAGCATGGAACCACAGACAGGGAACCTCCCCAGGCGGCCAGAAGGACTACAGCTCAGAAGCACAGGTGAGGAGGACACCCGAGACGAGCAGAGATTTCAAGCCTGGGATTACAATGATGTTGCTGATGGGTGGTCTGAGTGAGAGCTGTTTTCTGGGTTTTGTTTTTGTTTTTGAGATATGTAATATTGATCAATTAAATGGAATTTATGCCCAAGAAAGTGTCAATTACCTTGAATAACTTATCTTTGGCTGGTAATGAGCTGAAGAGATCACAGAGTCCCCAAGCACTTCAAGGCCTGTTTGGGGGTGAGGTAAAGTCAGCCCGTGAGCACTTGGGATCAGAAGGGTCATTTCCTATGCCTTTAGGAAGAGCCTTTAGACTGAGTTTTCCTTTTCCCACCTTAGGCCCTTTCCCCTTCTGAAGCTTCATTACAAAAGTGCCCAGGGGAGCTTCCCTGGTGGCGCAGTGGTTGAGAGTCCGCCTGCCGATGCAGGGGACGCGTGTTTGTGCCCCGGTCCGGGAGGATCCCACATGCGGCGGAGCGGCTGGGCCCGTGAGCCATGGCCGCTGAGCCTGCGCGTCCAGAGCCTGTGCACCGCAACGGGAGAGGCCACAGCAGTGAGAGAGAGGCCTGCGTACCGCAAAAAAAAAAAAAGTGCCCAGAGGTTGACTCTGGAATATGTGGTGATCTTTTCATGCCCTATTTTTTCCCCAGCTGCCCTTGCTTGAGTCATGGTGATGTCACAGGAAGAAGGCAGTTTCCTTATCTGTCAAATGGGGACACTTAATACCTACTTGCAGGTTATTGTGAAAATCAGCGAATGCCTGTGGGAGGTGCCTGACAGAGCTTAGCACACAATAAGTGTTCAATGAAGCTCATGTCCTATTACTTTTTACCCCTGCTGTTGTTCTCTGCTGCTCCTGGCCCTGGCTCCCTTTCTCTTTTTAGGAAGTGAGCATGAAGTTTGGAAATCAGGGCTTAAAATATACGTCCATTAGCCATAGCTACTTTTGGCAGTCTGCTGTGGAGAGGTAAATGATGGTGTAGGCAGGCAGAGATGGAAAAGACTGTTTTCATTGACCTGAGCACCTGGGTTGTACACAGCCACCACTGACAGGACCATTTGCCTCCAAACCATCACCTTGATGATCCGCCTGGTGTGCAGTGAAAGCCATGTATAAGCGCCTTCCTCCTCTTTTCTCCTCTGAATATTTAAAAAAAATCACTTCAGTGTGAAACTAATCAATGACATTCTACCAGATGCTGGGGTGAAGGAAATGGGAACTAAAATCTTTTCAGGGAAGATGAAATATAGGTGCATTGATTTAAGAAGAACTAAACTCAATTTTTATCCATTTATTAGGTCCCTACAAGATCTAAAAGAGAACGCTTCTCAATTTTTAGTCTATAGACCCCCAGCACCACAGTCTCCTGGGGGTGCTTGTCTGGAAACAAAAGGCAGGTTCCTGACCTCACCCTAGCCCTACCAGATCCATCTTTGGTAGTAAGAATCAGGGAGTCACATGTTAAATAAGTTCCCCACCAAAGTTTGAGAATCACTACAACATAGGAAATATAAAGGAGTATAGTTTATATTTTTAGGCAGCTGACAATCTAGGTGGAAATGATAAAAAAAAGCAGGAAGCTGATACAATCACTATGTGTTTTAGAAAGATTATTCTGGCAGCAGTGCACAGGATGGCTGGATTGGGAAGCTGGAGATGAGAGATTTGTTCAAAGGCGTTGGCAGTAACCTAGAGTGAGATAAGAGCTGGAGGTGCTAAAAAGGAGGGACAGATGCCACATGTCAACCTGCGTCACAGATGTGTGTTTTGTTTTTTTTTTAATTGCTGGCAGTCATCAATTCCTTTTGAAAGTTGGAAGGCTATAGATGAAAAACACATAAAAAGTATGAAATAGGGCTTCCCTGGTGGCGCAGTGGTTGAGAGTCCGCCTGCCGATGCAGGAGACACGGGTTCGTGCCCTGGTCCGGGAGGATCCCACATGCCGCGGAGCGACTGGGCCCGTGAGCCGTGGCCGCTGGGCCTGCGCGTCCGGAGCCTGTGCTCCGCAACGGGAGAGGCCACAACAGTGAGAGGCCCGCATAACGAAAAAAAAAAAAAAAAAAAAAAAAAAAAAAAAAAAAAAAAAAAGTATGAAATAGTGTGGAAAAAACTGATTCCATTTATGCCAGCAGAGGCCCAAGCACTATCTTAATTTTTTTTCTGTCTATTTAATTTTTTTAAACCAACATTTTCTAAAACATTTCATCATGGGATCCTTCAAAAATATAAAGCAGGGACTTCCTTAGCGGTCCAGTGGTTAGGACTCTGAGCTTCCACTTCAGGGGGCGTGGGTTCGATCCCTGGTCAGGGAACTAAGTTCCCACAAGCTACACGGCAGGACCAAATATAAATATATATATATTTAAAAAAAATATATATATATATATATATAACAGAAGTTGCAAACTAACTGACTGACTGAATCTGTCCCTGACATGTTTTGTTTGTTTAGAGGAGCATTTTTTAAGACTTTGAATTGGTTGTCAATATTCTAAAAAATCATGTGATTTCACCTAAAAATGCAGATTATGAACTTTTCTTGAAAAACTCTCAGATCTGGTAACTTCAGGACCTCATCCCCACAAGGCCTCAGTTGCTGGGTCATTGTGAGAAGGGAGGTGCCCTCTCCAGTTTGCCAGAGTCCCCAGGACTCACCTCGTCCCCTCCCCCACTGAGTATCAGTTGCCACTTATCCTCACACCTGTGCTATTTTTTTCTTATAGTGAAGAGCATTAAGAAGGATTACAAAGCATATTTATGCTGAAGTTGCTATTGAAATTGTTCTTTTATTCAGCCCGATTCACTACGCTACACATCTGGTCCCTGCTGCATTTAAGTTGGCAAGCCCTGCTATGACATCTATTCACGTCCCACAGAACCAGACGAAGGAAAGAGCTGCCAGGCTGTGTCCCCCACATCACTCCCACCTCCATGTATTGGTGTAGAAATGCCAGAATCTACAGTACTTCAGAGAGCCTTGGGCTGGGGAGTTTCCCATTAAGTCACTTCGCCTCCCCCAGAACTTCAAGACAACCTCCAGAAAGCACAATTAACACAAATATGCAGAAAGTTGTAATCTTCTGAGATGGTGTTATAGGTGGCTAACAAAAGAATAGGTGTTTAATCAAGACTTACTTGGCTGTCCAGTGAGTGGTTAAGACACCGAGCTTCTGGGGTTCCCTGGTGGCACAGTGGTTAAGAATCCTCCTGCCAATACAAGAGATACGAGTTCGAGCCCTGGTCTGGAAAGATCCCACATGCCACGAAGCAACTAAGCCCGTGCGCCACAATTACTGAAGCCCGCGCGCCACAGCTACTGAAGCTCGCGCGCCTAGAGAAGCCACCGCACCACAACGAAGAGTAGCCCCCACTAGCTACAACTAGAGAAAGCCTGCGCATGGCAACAAAGACCCAATGAAGCCAAAAATAAATAAATTAAATAAATTAATTTTTAAAAAAGAAAGGAACAAACTACTGATACATGCTGTAGTGTGGATAAACCTCCAAAAAAAAAAATTTAGAAAAAAAAAAACGGACTCCGAGCTTCCACTGCAGGGGGCATGGGTTCAATCCCTGGTTGGGAAGCTAAGATCTTGCATGCTGCATGGCTCAGCCAAAAAAAAAAGGAATAGGTGTATAGAAAGAGGGGCATCTTGAGAAGAGTCTACTCAAGGGTATTCTAGATGTAAAAATGTCTGAAGGGGCTCTTCCGTGGCCTCTTCTATAGCCTGAGTAAAATCTCCCTCACATTCACTCCCTTCCTTTGGGCTGATCCTGTGCTCTCCAAGCAGCCATCTGGTTATAAATTCCATTCAGGAAATGTATGTCTTGGAAAGCAGGTGTGAACATTCTGGTCACTGGACAGCCGTGCTCAAGCATTGCTCACTTGTAGATATGGAATACACATTTCTTGTGAGGTATGGTTAGCACAGGCCTGTATCCCACAGGACCTGAATTAATAAAACTGAGCTCCTAGTCGTGCAAAGCTGAGGACCAGAATATTGACAAACAGCATCCTCACCAAGCGACAGAGTCGCTGGCCAGCAAGCCACATTTCACCATTACAGGGACATAGATCTGCCCAGTCCCAGGGGCTCCAGGGTCTGCAGTTGGAGACTAGTGGGTCTAAATTTCCTGGGCTGCAGGAGGTTTCTTGGTTCTTTTGCTCCTGAGCTCTCACTGTCCCTGGGAGATGTTACTGGTCTCTGACCATGATTAGTTCCTCACACTGTGCCTGACACACAGGAGCATTCTGTAAATGTTTGTGGGAAGAATTTCAAGAGGAGACATGTTAACAGAAGCCAGGTGACTGCCCGCCCTCCCAGCAGAGATACCTGAGGTGATTCTTGCTCTGCTTGGGAGACTGTACTTCTCTCTCAGATTGTACAACTCATCTTGCTAGGCTGACTGTGGCAGAGGGCAGAGCAAGGATAAGCGAGAGCAGCGCTGGCATTCGGCCAGTGGGCTGTCTAAGGCAGGGCTCGGAAATGAAAGGGCAGCATTGCGCCATCAGGCGTCTCTCAGCTTCCTGGTAACAAGAGGCGCTCTCCTGGGATCCCTGGATACCCAGGAGAGGGAGAGGAGGTGGGGGAGGAAAGAAGGAACACGCTGATCAGCTCAGTTTTCCTCTGAGGCAGCAGGTGCAAGTTTAGAGCAGGGCACAGAGGGGATCCTGCCTACTCAGAGAAGACAGGCAGGAAGGGCCCAACACTGGGACGGGGGGGGGAAGATGTGCATGGGGCCAGCCCTGCCCATAATGTTAAAAAATGCTATACATCCGGCCTTCCCTGGTGGCGCAGTGGTTGAGGGTCCGCCTGCCGATGCAGGAGACACAGGTTCGTGCCCCGGTCCAGGAGGATCCCACATGCCGTGGAGAGGCTGCGCCGGTGAGCCATGGCCGCTGGGACTGCACGTCCGGAGCCTGTGCTCTGCAACGGAAGAGGCCACAGCAGTGAGAGGCCCGTGTACCGCAAAAAAAAAAAAAAAAAAAAGCTATACATCCTTTGCCCTTCAGTCTAGCTTGGTGTCCTGCCAGCCCCCTGTGAGTGGTGAGTGGAAAGGATGCAGCAGATTCCCACCCCCAGGGTGATCTCAGAGGCAAACTGCACCGATAGACCTACTCTTACGATGATGCCTAGGACTCCTACAGTGTTAAGCTCTGCTTTTGCATTTTTCAGAAAGAATATTATAATGAACCCTATATACCCACCACCTTTAAAAAATACATATATTTATTTATTTTTGGCTGCGTCAGGTCGCAGCACACAGGTTTAGTTGCCCCGCAGCATGTAGGATCCTAGTTCCCCGACCAGGGATCGAACCTGCATGCCCTGCACTGGAAGGAAGATTCTTAACCACTGGACCACCAGGGAAGTCGCCCCACCACGTTGATTTAATATTATTTTTCATTTTGCCATATTTGCTTCTTTTTAATGCAAATTCCAGACATCATGGAATATGAAGCTTTAAAAAATAAGGACATTTCTTCACATAACCATAATACCATTATCATACCTAACAAAATGAATACTCAGTCCATATTCATATTTCTCCAGTTGTGTCAAGAATGAATTTGTATGGTTGGTTTGTCGGCATCGAAGCTTTTAAAATAGTGTTCGCACTAGCCTCAGGCTTCTGCACAGATATCTCAGAGACCAGCAAGGGTGAGGCTGAGGGGGAAGGAGGCCTCCACCCCTGCTTCAGCCAGAGCAGGTTTTATTATTAGGAACAAAAGTTTTCTGTTGAGAAAAAAAAAAAAGAAAAAGATTTGAAAATCATTTCCACAAGGCATTACTTCTTTCATATTTTTAAGGAAAATGTCTGGTGCTGTAACCACCTTAAATCAAGGGGATAAATTCCTAGTGGTGGGATAGTGGGAACCCAGGGTTCCCACCCAGGGTGGGGGACAGGGGGAGTTGGCAGAGAGTCCAATGGCTATAAAAGGAGAGATTTTATTCCCACTGGGCATGAACCTGGACTCACAGAGCAGACCTCGTCAGTACTTGGAGTACTTTGGGTCCATTTGGTAGTTTCTCCCCAGGGTACTAACACATCTACCACTTAGCCCTTTCCCTTTTTAGATATCACTCTATGAAGCTCACCTAGTTCTTGCTCATTCATTGGGCAACTTGCAACACTCTGAGGCCAAAGAAATTTGAAACCCTCCCCTGCTCAGTTTCTACTTTTGGCTTTCTTAGGTACTCTCTAAAGAACCCCATCTGGGAGGAATGGTCTTCCAAAATTCTAATTGTTAGAGTTTGGCATTACAGAAGCAAGATAAATACAAAGTATCAACAACACAGACCTAACAGTTGCAAAGCAGAGGTATTGAATCACAGATGAAACACATAAGCAATCTGACCCAGCAAGGGGCTGCAGCTATTGTTATAGCAGTCTAAAGAAGACAATCCCAGATAATGAGTAGTCAGAGATTCCATGAAATGCTGATTTTTTTCAGGGAACCTCAATAATCACAGCTTTCAACAACAAACAGCTCAAGATCTTTCTCCTCCTTCAGGACATATGCCCAGATTAAACTGCCAAAATACTCAATTTGCTTTTGAGATTCTTGGAGTTATATTTCAAATGATGATATTTTTCTATCGGATCATTCCTGTTTTACTGCAGAATTGTAAGCTCCATAAAGATGATGACAATGTCCATTTTATATACATATATATGTATATATACACACACACACATACACACACACACATCAATGAACACATGTTTATCCACTAATATGTAGATTATACACAAACAGTTTGGGCAGAGGAAAAATTGGGGAATATTTGAACTGAGTCAACTTTTCCCAACACCAATATTTTTGTAATTTCTCAGTAAGGGCTTATAAAACTCTGGTTTGCATTTTATTTTCTTAAATTTTTTGGCCATGCTTCGAGGCTTTTGGCATCTTAGTTCCCCGACCAGGTATTGAACCCGGGCCCTGGCAGTGAAAGCGCTGAGTCCTAACCACTGGACCGCCAGGGAATTCCCAACCCTAGCTTGCCTTTAAATCTAACTAATACTTATGAATATCTACCAAATACCTAGTTCTTTTTGGATACGAGATATGCATGAACTATGGCCCCTCCCCTGGGATGCTTGTGATTTAGTTGGTGACACAAACCTGCCCACAAGAAAGATTAAGTCACATAAGCGAGTATATACACTCTTGCCTCCTTCTATTCACACGTGGCCCTGCCTTCAAAGTCCAAATCAAATCTTCCCCTCACACTAAACAGGCATCATTCACTCCGATACTCAACTAGCCTTTACTGAGGACCTAATGAGTGTCAAGTGCAGTCAGTATCCAGGAACCAGAGATACCACAATGAATGAGACAGCCAAGGTTCTGATTCTAGCACACACTTAAACAATCTTGAAAAGCTACTTAAATAACATAAATGTTACATATGTAAGTATGCTCTCTGCTATCAAAACAGCAAGCTCCTGAAAGATAGTGGCCGTATCTTACATTCGTCTTCCCCTCACCAGCTCAAATCTGGACATGGAATTTTTATTATTATTTTTTATGGTATGCGGGCCTCTCACTGTTGTGGCCTCTCCCGTTGCGGAGCACAGGCTCCGGACGCGCAGGCTCAGCAGCCATGGCTCACGGGCCCAGCCGCTCCGCAGCATGTGTGATCTTCCCGGACCGGGGCACGAACCCATGTCCCCTGCATCGGCAGGTGGATTCTCAACCACTGCGCCACCAGGGAAGCCCTGGACATGGAACTTATTGACTAAAGTTTGAAAGGCTGGGTTGTATGGAATTTTCAATAAACATGAAAAGCTATAAATTGGTAGTAAAATCTTAACACAGGGAAATCTGAAAACACTGAGAACTCTTGTCTTCCCTTTGAAATTCATCTCAAATGTCACCTTCTCCAGGATGCCTTCCCTCACTTACCCAGGCAGACTTAGTCCCTCTCCTCTCTGAGTCCATACGACTTGGTGAAGACTGCCACAGATTAAAATATAGCATGGTTACTGTAATGATTAGTTTATATAAGTTTCCCCCAAGACAACCAGCTGGGGGTTTAAGACAAGGGGTGGGGGTCCCTTACCCTTTCCAGGCAGACAGCTCCTCCCTGTTTCTTGGATGGAGGGTCAGTAGAGGATACATATGTCCAGCAGGCTTTTCTTTTCTGATAGGATGGCAGACATGCAAATAAACATTTGCATAATTACCACTCCCTGTAAATATATGACAGTCCTCCCTACTCTCTTTTTCCTGAGAATATAAGAATAAAGTGTTCTGGGAGGAGGAGAAAGGGAAAGGTAGCAGTCAAAGGGCACTAACTTTCAGTTATATAAGATGAATAAGTCCTGGAGATCCACTGGGTAGCACAGTGCCTGTAGTAAGTGATGCTGTACTGTGTACTTAAACATTTGCTAACAGGGTAGATTTTGTGTTGTGTTCTTAAAATACACACACAAACAAATAATAATAAATAAAAAGGGTGGGAGGAAACTTTTGGAAGAGATGGACATGGCATTGAATGTACTGATGGTTTCATGGTTTCAACGAGTTATCTCTGAACTCATTAAGTTTTGTACTTAAATATGTACAGCTTTTTGTATGTCAATTGTATCTTAATTTAAAAAAATTTTTTTAAAGAATAAAGAGTTCTAGGCCTTTGTGAGAGGGAGATGGTCTAAACAGAGAGTGCAGATTTGGAGGTTGGACTCACCCACCAGAATGAGACCAGGAGACCTGGAGACCTGGGAGAGGGTTCACTCAGCATTGTCCAAAATGAGGAAGAGTAACATTCGGAATGTTGGCTGTCAGGAGAAGGGGGCAACATCTCAAAAGAATCCACTAGTAAGGACCAGGGAAAAATTTCATTTGAGAAGGTAGGCACTGAGATGGAGGGGTCTGGCAGCCACAGACAGTGGTTTAGCTGACAGGCCCAGTGAAGGGGAGGCTATGGCTGTGAGCTGAGGGTGGCATCTAATCTCAGGAGCTGGCAGTCAGAGACGAGACAGTGCCCAGAAGGATCAGAAAAAACAAAGCAAGACCCTGATTCCAGAAACTTCATTACCAGACAATTAACCCAGGCAGGAATTCAACTGTGAGGGACAAGGAGGAACCCAGACGCTGCAATTGGAGAGGAGAGCACTATGTTATAGGGGGTTTAGAGTGCAGCCTTGGAGTCACATGGACAGGCCAGTCATTTACTAAACTTTCTAGGTCCCAATCTGGATCTGATAAGGTGAGGCTATTGGATGAGGCTATTGAAAGGAATAAATAAAATTATGCACGAATAGGGCTTAGGACAGTGCCTGGAGCATAGCAGGTGCTAAAATAGTAATTGTAATAGTAATGGTAATTGTGAAGGCTCACAGGAGCTAGTAGTATAATAGTTGAGAATAGTAGTAGCTGTGGTGCTGGTAATAATAATGAGAAACTAGTTAAGGGTCTCATTGCTGGAATTGAGAGAGCTGTGAATTGGCATTGAGTTTGAAGTCAGGACACCAGATTCTAATCCTATTTTTGTAGAATGCTAGATATGTGACCTTCTTCAAGTCAATTGACCTCTCTGATCCTCAGTTTCCTCTGCTGTCAAATGGAGGTGTTGACACTGGTTGTGCCCTCCTCCCAGAGTTCCTGTGAGGATTTCATCAGACCCCGGATCTGCCACCACAAACACAGCCCCTGAACCTAATAGAGGCTAGTAGATGAATGTGGCCTGAATCTGATGGTTAGGATTCAACAATGCTGACCTGAGGCTGAATCGAATGCTCTCACCTTTCCTTGCCTGAGAAGGTCCAGGGTTTGGGGCAGGTCGCACTTGCCAATGTTTAAGTGGTTTCAGATGAGGGACTGTGGTTTTGGGCTGGGGTGGGGGTCAGAGAATTAGGCAGGTTACCGTTTTCCCCTTGGTCATAAGCCACCTCCAAATGATCCTGGCTGTGATGATTAGAAAGCTTAAACTCACTCTTGAAACCAGTCTTTGAGTTAAAAGGCACTTGTGGTTGTTTCTATGACTTCCTTGGCCATTTAGGTTTTAAATTCATTCATACATGTTGGTTTGTGAGGAAGTCTGGAGTAGATGATGATCCGGGTTTGTGATTTTAACCTAAAGCCAAATTTCTGGGCTTTTTTGTAGCATACCCAGCTACCTGGAAAATTTGAAAGTAAATACATTTTGAAGAGGAAAAAAAAAGATAGAAGTCCCCATTACTCTCTGATGAGGCCTTTGCAACCTGCAAATGGTGTCATTGTTTTGTTGCCTATAAAAAACTGGACAGAAAGTCCTATTTTCATTTTCTTCCAAAGTATTTATGTGACTAGGAAGGTGATAGTGGGTCTCTAAGAATATTTTCTTAACTGTCTTGGTGCCTCCCTTTGAAAAACAAAGCCAAATTATCCACATAGAGCACACAGTGAGGGGGCTCTGAGTAAGGCCCAGCAGTGTTTGCTTTCTGCAGATATCTGAAGTGGGAGTCATGGAGACCAGGTTTATCTGGTGGCCTCATCTGTATCCCCCAGGACTTAGGGGAGCCATCACATGGATATTGGAGCAAAGACCACGAATGCACTTATTACACTGTATTCATCTTCTCTGGTGGATCTGGGATCTGAGTTGAAAGAGTTCTAAAGAGATGGGGGACCACATGTCCTGGTTGCCAGGACGGAGGATTTCCAGTAAATCTGGGATGGTCTCCCAGTTATCTGGGATAGGGGCCACCTTACTAAAGATCATCCCTTTTTCCTACTAGATGCCCACAAAAGGAGACCAGATGAGAAGAGGTGGACAGCACAACCTTTTTTAAAGCAGTGCCTGAATCAGAATCACCTGGAAGGCTCATTAAAAGCAGGTTACTGGGCCCCACCACCAGAGTTTCCATTCAGTTCGTCTGAGTAGGACCCAAGAACTTGCATTTCTAACAAGTCCCCAGGTGGCACTGATGCTTCCAGTCCGGGACTCTATTTAAGAGCCTCTGATCTAAAACACTGGAGTCTTAGCTATACATTGGAATCACCTGAGGATTTTATAAACCGTACTGGTGGTTGGCTCTCACTCCCAGATGTTATAATTTAACTTCTGTGGGGGATTGCTAATCTTCCCAGGTGATTCTCATATGCAACAAAGTTTGAGACCACTGCTCTAAAAGGCTCTGCTACCCCTGAAGTGCTCTGACCTGAATTCATTTCCTGACACTCCTTCATTTGACATTCAGCACATACTTGTAGAGCAACTACCATGTACCATGCACTGTGTCGGAGGCTGGTTGATGAAAACAGACATAATCCATCCTTCCAGGAGCTTACTATTTAGGGGGAAACACAGCATAAACAAGTAAATAAAAATAATTGTACAATTAAAAATAAATTGGAGGGCTTCCCTGGTGGCGCAGTGGTTGAGAGTCCGCCTGCCGATGCAGGGGACACGGGGTCGTGCCCCGGTCCGGGAAGATGCCACATGCCGCGGAGCAGCTGGGCCCGTGAGCCGTGGCCGCTGAGCCTGCGCGTCCGGAGCCTGCGCTCCGCAACGGGAGAAGCCGCGGCGGTGAGAGGCCCGTGTACCGCAAAAATAAATAAATAAATAAATAGATAGATAGATAAATAAATAAATAAATTGGAGAATCAGAGCAGGGAGTTAGGTGTAAGAGAGAATAAGGGCATGCCGGGGGAGCGATCTGTGACAGAGAAGTCATTGAGGATGTCTCAAAGATGATGTTGAAGCTAAAACTTGAAAAATTGGGAGCCAGCCAGGCTGAGTGTGGGGAGAGGATGCTGGTCACCAGAGTCAAGGTGGCTGAGCTTGCATCTCCATTGTGCCTTGTGGGGGCCAATACACCAGATATTAAGTAACACACATCAGGTTAACACCTCCCACCTCTTCTCTGAGCTGACTTGGTCTGGAGGCTGTTCTAATGAAGCGCCGGCTTTGCAGTTCCCTGCTAGATGAGCTGGAAGTTCCAGGGCTGCTGGCCAAGCAGGGAAGTCCAAAGCCAGGCCCTGTAGCCCAGGGACTTAGGAGTCCCAGGTGCACAGCCATCTGCAGGGTCCCTTTGCATTATGTGGAGATTTTTAATCTATTGCCCAGATGGAGGGTTGGATTACATGGTCCTGGAAGGTAAGCAGAGACCCGAGGAGGGAGGGTGGCAATGGGGACAATCTTTGGAAAACCCTGTCCTGAGTGAACAGGTGCTGATGTCCTCAGGGCAGGAGAAGCGGACCATCTCTTGATGCACACATAAACCCTTTGTCACTGGAAAATAATTGCAGAATACATTTGAGCCAAAACTAAACCCTTCTAAAGAGTAAATGAATATGCCTCATGCAGCCTTGCATAGCCAAGAACTTTCACCTTGTCCTAAACTGCATGCAAAGGAGGAGAGAAGGCAGGCCTTACTTCACAGTTTTATAGTCAGAGAAACAGAGACTCAGAGGAGAGGGGACTGCCTTAGGCTTCACGGATGGGGAGATGGGATGGATGCCAAAGCTCCCATTTGCCATCCTATTCTAGTCCCCAGTATTCTGCCAACCCTGGGGCTAGCTCTGGGAGCAAGGACTTTGTGCCAGGGGTGCAGCTTGTCTGGGGCCTAAGGAAAGCAGAATAGGGGTGAGATGAGTGAAAATGGGCCTGATAAATGGGTCCCAATCATGTACTCAATAAGCATTTACTGAGGGTACTGGGCTAGGTGCTGGGAAAAGGAGAGATCCCACCCCAGGCAAGGGAAAGAGATAGAGTCACTACTTGGGCACAAGGACAATATTTTACTTACCTCTGTATTTTTAATGCCTGTCACATAGTAGACCCTCAGCACATGGTTATTGAAAGAAATGATAAAGACTTACTGAATTCACTGAAGTAGCCCTGGCTGTCAGTAGGCAGGGCTGTTTTTCAAACACAGTAAAGTGTTTCCTTGACAGAGGACACTGCATAGGAGATCCCTGGGAAGAAAGACACCAAGTAGAATGGGTGAGATGATGAAGATTTGGGGAGAGGGCTTCCCTGGTGGCGCAGTGGTTGAGAATCCACCTGCCGATGCAGGAGACACGGGTTCGTGCCCTGGTCCGGGAAAATCCCACATGCCGCGGAGCAACTAAGCCCGTGAGCCATGGCCGCTGAGCCTGCGCGTCCGGAGCCTGTGCTCCGCAACGGGAGAGGCCACAACAGTGAGAGGCCCGCATACCGCAAAAAAAAAAAAAAGATTTGGGGAGAAAAAAAGTGAGGTGAGATGATATCACTTACATGTGTACTCTAAAAAACTGATACAAATGAACTTATTTACAAAACAGAAATAGACTCACAGACATAGAAAACCAACTTATGGTTACCAAAGGGGAAAGGGGGGGGGCAAGGGATAAATTAGGAGTTTGGGATTAATATATACACACTACTATATATAAAACAGATAACCAACGAGGACCTACTGTATGGCACAGGGAACTCTACTCAATATCTTGTAATAACCTATAAGGAAAAAGAATCTGAAAAAGAGTATATATATCTGAATCACATTGCTGTATACCTGAAACTAACACAACATTGTAAATCAACTATACTTCAATTTAAAAAACAAACAAATGAGTCACACACACACACACACACACACACACACAAAGAATCTATCTTGTGACTCCAGGCAAGTTCTGTTCATTAAATAAATAAGTTTTTAAAAAAAATGACGTGTGGATCAAAGCAAACAAAATAAGGAAAAAGAAAGAAATGTAGAAACTTGGTGGAGAAAATCTAAGGAAGAAAAGAAATGGAATCAGACATACTACATGTTCTGGGGTCAACAGGATTTCAGGGTTATAAAAGCCTAAACACTATATTAGGTAGATGGAAGAGAGGAGCTGGGCACCCATAAGTGTGTGAAAGACTCATCCACCATAGCCGGAAATAAATAATGTCTGAAATTGAAAGATCAAGACAAAGTTCTAGATGTTTATCTTTCAGATATATGAAGGGTAAAGAGTTCAAAGTGGTTGCCCTTGAAGGAAAGGACAGGAGATGCTATAAAGATTTCCTTCACCCCTATGTTAGTCTACCAGCCCTAACACTCTCCTCTGCTTATACCCAGGCGGCAACCAGATCTGAACCCCTCGCAACCAACCCCATCCAAACAGAAAGAAGAGGCTCAGACAAGAGCTGTAAAGTGGAGAAAAAGGACAGGCCTTGGAATAGAGGGGGATCTTGAGGTGCCCCAGGCAGCTGCAAGGCTAACTTCCAAAGTCAAGATCTTTTAAGATGGTATTTGATTTTCTTGGTTGAAAAGGAAACTTCAACCAAAAAAAAAATACTTTCCTTGGGCAACAGCTGAAATAATGGAGGAAACCACAGGAGAGAGGACAGGTCAGGGTAGGATCAAAGCTAGTCTTCTGGTTGCTCCTTGCTCAGATGGCCCGGTTTGCCCCACACTGATTGAGCTTCACACAGCTTGAAGACAAGGGGGAGAGGACCTTAACAGAGAAATCACAAAATAGATGCAGAGAACAGAATGCCAGGGCTGGGCTGGTCTCAGCAACCATCTAGTCTGACTCTCTCTTTGCCTGAAATGGGGGGTGGTAAAGTTCAGTGTAGTTGGACGCAGAGGCAGACAGGGCAGAGTCTGACTCTTGCTAGCTCTCTTTTCTCTCACTACACCACTAGGGAGAGAGGCAACATAAGCAGAACTCATTCTATACAATGAACACTTGTTGGAAAGCAGGAGACCTAGATTTCAGCCCCCAAGCTAGTGAAAACCAGTTGTTCAAACTTGGGGAAAATCACTTAACCGTGAGCCTGAATTGTCTCATTTGTGGGTTAGGTGACATTCCATGAGGTTCTAGTTTCACCCCCAGAAAGCTGAGTTCCAAGCTTGGAGAGAGATATTTTACTCTCATGTCATGCCCAGAAGGTTCAATTCCATATCTAGTAGACCAAGGAATACACATAGAAGCCCAGATTCCACAATCAGAGAGCCAGGTTCTATGCCTGGAGAGGTAAGATCTACATCAGGACACATTTTCGAAGCCTAAAGTCAGATTCTTTAGGCCAAGTTCCATGTCTATAGGGCCAGGCTTCACTTGGAGGACCAGATTATATGCATGATAAGGCAAAATTCACACCTATGAGAGCTAAATCAGTGCCTCAAAGTCCAGATTTCATAGATAGAGTGTCTGGGAGACCAGGTCCCATGAATGTAGAACCAACTTCTATGACTCAAATACTAGGTTCCATGTCTGGAGTTTCAGGTTCCTTACTTATTAGGCCATTTTCCATGACTGGATATTAATTTCCACACATAGAGTGTCAGATTCCAAGCTTGTAGATTAAGATTTTACATATGGAGTACCAAGTTCCATGCTGGTAGGGGAAGGTTCGATTTTCTTGAGGAGAAAATTTCTATTATTGAAATTCCAGGTTTCAAGTCTAGAGTTACAGATACCACACTTGTAAGGATGTGCTCCATTCTTGGAGGTTGAGTTTCTATACATGGGGTGCCAGTTTCCATGTTTGTAGGGTCAGGTTCAATTCTTGGAGAATGCCAGGTTCCATGCTTATAGGGATGGATATCATATGGAGGACCTAACTGAATGCCTATAAAGGTAGAATTCACATGTAGAATACCAAAATAATGCCTGAAAGTCCAGATTTCATACATGGAGAGCCAGGTTCCACACTGGTCATGCCATCTTCCATGATTAGTGTTTGAGATTCTCTACATGTAATGCCAAATTCCTTGATTTATGGCCAGGTTCCATGCTTGAGTATTGAGGTAGCCCCCTCAGGCTGAAGTGGAAAGGCCAATACCATTGTGGTTAGGGATGCCACTGCCAGGAGATGAGGAGACCTCTTCCACTGGCAAACAAAAACAAAAACAAAAACCTCAGAATTTAGGGGCTCAATGTCCCCAGCTTCATAAGGGTCTTTCCATAAGTTTCTATTCCAACTTATACAATCCTATCTCTTCCCAACCAATGGCTTCACTTTAACAGTAGACATCCTGCGAGACTGGGAGTTCAACTTGTACTATAATTCAGCCAGTCTCAGGATGAAGTTTTGTGTTTTCAGCAATTTCAGTCTTGTGGCTACAGGAGATAAAGATCTCTTTCAGAGCACATATTCAAGCTCTTAGGTCATTTATATGGTGCTTGAGCTGGAAATTGGAATCTGTGAGCTCATCTTTTCTTTCACTACTCTGTGCAGCAACATTAAGAGTGCCAACCAATGTCATTATATTCATTAATTTTCCAAAAATGTTCAAAAATATCATAAACACCACATCAACAAGAGAAAAGACAAAACCCACATAATCATCTCAATAGATGCAGAAAAAACATTTGATAAAATTCAACATCCATTCATGAGAAAAAAAAAAAAAAAAAAAAAACCTCTCACCAAAGTGGATATAGAGAGAAAACATCTCAACATAACAAAAGGCATTTATGACAAACCCACAGCCAACCTAATACTCAACAGTGAAAAGTTAAAAGCCTTCCCATCTAAATTCTGGAATGAGATGAGGATGCCCACTCTCACCATTTCTATTCAATACAGTATTGGAAGTCCTAGCCACAACAATCAGACAAGAAAAAGAAATAAATGGTATCCAAATTGGAAGAGAAGAGGTAAAGTTGTCATTATATGCAGATAACATGATACTCTTTATATAAAACCCTAAAGAATCCACATAAAAACTATTAGAACTGATAAATGAATTCAGCAAGGTAGGAGGATACAAGATTAACACATAGAAATCTGTTGCATTTCTTTACACTAACAATGAAATATCAGAAAGAGAAAAATAAATTTTAATCCCATTTAAAATCACATCAATAAAGATAAAATACCTAGAAATAAACCTAATCAAGGAGGTGAAAGACTTACATGCTGAGAGCATTGGTAAAGGAAATTGAAGATGAGTCAAAGAAGTAGAAAGATAGTGCATGCTCTTGGATTGGAAGAATTAATATTGTTAAGATCTACAAAGCAATCTACAAATTTAATGTGATCCCTGTCAAATTATCCATGACATTTTTCACAGAACTAGAACAAATAATCTTAAAATTTATATGGAACCACAAAAGACCCAGAATTGCCAAAACAATCCTGAGGTAAAAGACCAAAGTTGGAGCCATAACCCTCACAGACTTCAGACAATACTACAAAGCTACAGTAATCAAAACAGCATGGGGGGCTTCCTTGGTGGCGCAGTGGTTAAGAATCCGCCTGCCAATGCAGGGAACATGGGTTCAAGCCCTGCTCTGGGAAGATCCCACATGCCGCAGAGCAACTAAGCCCATGTGCCACACCTACTGAGCCTGCACTCTAGAGCCTGCAAGCCACAACTACTGAAGCCCACGCACCTAGAGCCCATGCTCCGCAACAAGAGAAGCCACCACAATGAGAAGCCCACGCACCACAACAAAGAGTAGCCTCCACTCACTGCAATTAGAGAAAAGCCCGCGTGCAGCAACAAAGACCCAACGCAGCCAAAAATAAAATAAAATAAATAAATTTATTAAAAAATAAAAAATAAAAATATTTTAAAAAATTTTAAAAAACAAAAAAAACCCCAGCATGGTATTGGTACAAAAGCAGACATATAGATCAGTGGAGCAGAATGGAGAGCCAAGAAATAAACCCACACACAGTCAATTAATCTTTGACAAAAGAGGCAAGAATATACAGTGGGGAAAAGACAGTCTCTTCAGCAAGTGGTGTTGGGAAAGCTGAACAGCCACATGTAAGTCAATGAAGTTAGAACACTCCCTCACACCATACACAAAAATAAACTCAAAATGGCTTAAAGATTTAAATATAAGACATGACACTATAAAATTCCTAGAAGATAACATAGGCAAAACATTCTCTGACATAAACCGTAGCAAATTTTTCTTAGGTCAGTCTCCCAAGGCAAAAGAAATAAAAGCAAAAATAAACAAATGGGACCTAATTAAACTTATAAGCTTTTGCACAGCAAAGGAAACCATAAACAAAATGAAAAAACAACATACCTAATGGGAGAAAATATTTGCAAATGATTCAACCAAAAAGGAATTAATTTCCAAAATATACAAACAGCTCATACAACTCAATAAAAATACAAAAAAACAACCCAGTCAAAAAATGGGCAGAAGACCTAAATAGACCAATAGGTCTCCAAAGAAGACCTACAAATGGCCAACAGGCATGTGAAAAGATGTTCCACGTCGCTAATTATTAGAGAATTGCAAATCAAAACTACAATGAGGTATCACCTCACACTGGTCAGAATGGCCATTATCGAAAAGTCTACAAATAATAAATGCTGGGAAGGATGTAGGGAAAAGGAAACCCTCCTACACTATTGGTGAGAATGAAAATTGGTGCGGCCACTGTGGAGAACAGTTTGGAGGTTCCTTAAAAAACTAAAAATAAAGTTACCATATGATCCAGGAATCCCATTCCTGGGCATGTATTCAGAAAAAATGAAAACTCTAATTTGAAAAGATACATGCACCCCAATGTTCATAGCACCCCAATTTGTACTACCTAAGACTTGGAGACAAGCTAAGTGTCCATCAACAGATTAATGGTTAAAAAAGATGTGATGTATATATATATATATATATATATATATATATATATATATATAATGAAATATTACTCAGCCATAAAAAAGAATGAAATATTTCCATTTGCAGCAACATGGTTCAACCTAGAGATTATCATACTAAGTGAAGTAAGTCAGACAGAGAAAGACAAATATATGATATCACTTACATGTGGAATCTTCAAAAAACTGATACAAATGAACTGATTTACAAAACAGAAATAGACTCACAGACATAGAAAACAAACATGGTTACCAACGAGGAAAGGGTGGGGGGATAAATTAGGAGTTTGGGATTAACAGATACACACTACTATATATAAAATAAACAAGGACCTACTGTATAGCACAGGGAACTATATTCAATATCTTGTAATAACCTGTAATGGAAAAGAATCTGAAAAAGAATACATATATATATATACATATGTATAACTGAATCACTTTGCTGTACACTTGAAACTAACACAATATTGTAAATAAATTACTTCAATAAAAAAACAATAAAAATGAAAAAAGTATCATATACAGAGTCATCCAGCTCCTTGCTTCTTATAAGTGGTTAATTAGATATTCACTGCAGATATTTTGCGTATCTCTATAAGCAGTTCACACTGTTGACTATCAGTACTCTATTTACTACAGGAAATAGTCATTAGTGTTTTAAATCTAATCAGATTAGAAAGTCAATTCCTGAAATCCCAGAACCAATTCAGATAGCTCATCCTTAAAATTCTGTTTTTCTAGAACACACTTGGTTCCAAAATCTGTATTAGTCAGGGTTCTCCAGAGAAACAGAACCAGAAAACAGAATCCTATCAGATATACATATATATGATAGATGTATATGAGGAGATTTATTATGAGGAATTGGCTGATGCAGTTATGGAGGTTGAGAATTCCCATGATCTGCCATCTGCAATTTAGAGACCCAAGAAAGTCAGTGGTATAATTCAGTCAGAGTCTGAAGGCCTGAAAAGCAAGGAGCCAATGGCATAAATCCCAGTCTGAGGACAGGAGAAGAGATGAGAACTCCCAGTTCAAGTAGTGAGCTGGGGGTAAAGGGATAACTTCCTCCTTCCTCCACTTTTTGTTATATTCAGGCCCTCAACGGATTGGATGATGCCCACCCATATTAGGGAGGGAAATCTGCTTTACTAAATTCATGGATTCAAATGCTAATCTCATCTGGAAATGCCCTCACAGATACACTCAGAAATAATGTTTAATCTGGGCACCCCACGGCCAGACAAAGTAACACATAAAATTAACCATCACAGGTTCCATACACATTGTACCAAATTCAGTGCTAGTAGTGCAGGTTCCATGCTCAGAGACTGAGATTCCCTACTTGACAAGTTAAGATTCAAGGCCTAGATGGTCAGGTTCAATACCTGGTGGGCTAGAAGACATTCAAGTTCTAACTAAATGTCACAGAAGGCCAGGTTATAAGCTAGGAGGGAAAGATATCACACAGTTTAGTAATTCATGGCATGCCTGAAGGCCTAATTCCATGTTTACTTGGCCTGAATGCACACATAGGAGCACTGGTTCTGTACCTAGTGTGCTAGGTTACATGCCTGGTAGGCCAGTTTTTATGCATGGAGAATCAAACTTTATGACTGAAATGCCAGGTTCCATATCTGGAGTTCCAGCCTCCAGACGTGTATGGACATGTTCCATGTTTGGACATTGAACTTTCATACATGGAGTGTGAGGTTCCATACCTGTAGAGCTGATCTCCATGCTTGAAGTTTGAGATTACACATATGGAATGCCAGGTTCCAGTTTTGTGAATGGAAGGTCAAATAATTACTTTGAGATTTGCTTTTCCACAGTCAGAAGTCCAGTTTTTTTCACATTTTAGGCCAAGTTACTTACTTGAAGAACCAGATTCTACTTCTACAGATCAGTCCTTATGAATGTAAGACCTTATATACTACGTAAAATTCTAGGTTCCATACTTGGAATTCAAGATTTCATGCCAAGGTGACTAAGTTCCATGCTCAGTGTGCCAGATGACATGCCTTGAGGTTCAGGTTCCAAACTTGGAAAGAGAGATTTCACGCAGGCTTCCATGAAATGACTGTAAGGCCTAATTCCATGCCTAAAGCATCAGGATCCACATATAAAAGTAGAGGTTCCAACCCTAGAGTGCCAGATCTTATGACTAGAGAGGCAGGCTCACACCTGGAAGAGTCTTTATGGATGGAATGCAGAATCTATGTTGGAGGACAAGGTTCCATGTTTGAAGGGCACATTCTATACCAGGAGGGCAATTATTCATGCTTAGATGTCTAGGTTCCATGCCAGTAGGGTTGGGTCTTAAGGACCACCACAATATATGACTGGAAAGGCACACTTCACCTCTAGAACACATAAATTAATACTTGAAATTCCAGATTTCATACATGGAGTGCTATGTCCCATGCTTTGGGAGCCAATTCCATGCTTAGAGATTGAGATTCCTTTCATGGAATGTCAAGTTCCACAATTACAGCACCAGGTTCCATTTTGGGATATTCTGATTCTGTGCACAGAGTGCCAACTTCCATGCCTGGGTGACCAGGTTCCACGTCTTAGGCAGCCAACTCCTATGACTGAAACACAAGATTTAATGTCTGAAGTGCCAGGTTCCATACTTATTAAGCCACATTCCATACTGGAAGACTGGGATTCTACCCATTGTGTGCTATTCTGTTCCTGTAAGTTTAGATTCCATGCTTAGTGATAGAGATTCCTATGTGGGGTGCCAGGATCTGTGTTTGTAGGGCCAGGATCCATTCTGGAAAGTGAGATTCCATACATGGAGCACCAGATTCCATGCTTGGTAGGGCCAGCTTCCATGCTTGGATATCGGGATCCCATATTAGTCATATTTTATGCCTGGAGAGGCAGGATTCACAACTGGAGAGATATTCCATGTTTGGGGAGTTGAATTCCATAGTTGGAAAACCATGTTTGAAGGGACACATTTTATACCTGTTTTACAAATTTTTGTGCTTAGAGAACTAGGTTCTATGCTGGGAGGTCCAAGTTCCTTTCCCGTTCAGTGGATTATCATGTGAAGGATCAGATTATATGCTTGGAAAGGTAAAATTAACACCTAGAAGACCTAAATCAATGCCTGAAAGTCCATATTTCATATAGGAGTGTCAAGTTCTATGCTTGGAGATTGAGATTCCATACATGGATTTTCAGTTTCCAGCCTTGGAGAACAGTTTCCATGTCTTAGATTTTTTTTTTTTTTTTTTTTTGCGGTATGCGGGCCTCTCACTGTTGTGGCCTCTCCTGTTGCGGAGCACAGGCTCCGGACGCACAGGCCTAGCGGCCATGGCTCACGGGCTTAGTTGCTCCGCGGCATGTGGGATCTTCCCGGACCAGGGCACGAACCCGTGTCTCCTGCATCGGCAGGCGGATTCTCAACCACTGCGCCACCAGGGAAGCCCCATGTCTTAGATTTTTAAGAGAATCAATTCCTGATTTCCTAAATTCTAAAAGTACTCTTTTTTAATCTGCCTTATAGCATGTCTGAAGTCAAGGTGTCATACTGGCCCACATTTTCCATATCCTCTTTCAGAATTGCTATTCTCCATTTTATTAAAAATGAATGAATGAATGACTAATACTCTTACTGCACTTAATTATGGTGCATTGTACCAGGCTGAAATAACCTCCAGGGTGGTGATAGGCAATTCGATATTTTGTAGTTAGGGAAGCCTTCTTTATCAAGACACTGTAATCCTACACTAGGGCTGTGTGTCTTTTTCTATCTTACCCATATTTCTGATAAGGGTGAAATACAGTATAGGAACAAGGTGGTTTGGGATGTCCTGAATTCATGTATGTCGCAGGGTGAAGTGGCAGGAGTGATGGCAAATTGTTTTCAATGATCTTCCATCCCCTGGTTACTGTCGAAGAAAGCACTATTATTATGGAAGAGTTCTGTGACATCAAAGCAGAGAGGATCAAGATGTTAAGCTTAGCAGAACCATTTCATCTAGGCAACAAACTCATGGCAAAGCAAGACTGTGCCTTATTCACCCTCCCTCCTTCCCTCTCTCCTTTCCTTCCTCCATCCTTTCTTCCCTTCCTTCCTTTCATTCTTCTGTCTTCCTATGCAGCTTAGAATTAAGATATCACAATTTGTAAAATTTATGTTGGAGAATAGCAGTATGCTACAAAACTTCACCTACATTTATTCACATCTCAGTTGAGAATTTTGCACTATTTCAAAGAGAAGATGAGAAGTCTCATGTCTATTTACAACAGATCAACATTAGATCTTCAAGCTAGGAAAAGATGTTAAAAGTAAGTAGAGCCACTCCATATTTCCTTAAACATTCATTCAAACTTGTAGAAGAAACATTTCATTCATTTTGGCCAAAAGAGCCACTCCATATTTCCTTAAACATTCATTCAAACTTGTAGAAGAAACATTTCATTCATTTTGGCCAAAAGATTATTGGTATCATAAACCCATATTCAGTTTTTACTGGGGTTCAATCTCCTGCTGTTCCTCATTAACCACTATTCCACTGGTTTAGTCATTCATATTATGCACTTACTAGATTTAGATTAATTTAATGGAAATGTATTGTCAACCCAACTGTAAATAATGCACTTAAAATCATAATTACTATATCTTTTGTAAGCACCGCACTTACCAGTAGCTCAATCCCTTCTTTTCCTTTTGCTATTTACTTCCACAAGGTAATTTAAGCTGCAGTCTCAATGGAACATTTACCTATGTAGAACAAAATGTTCCTAAAATGCAATGAAGTATGTAATGACCTGAACACTTTAGAAAACCAGCTTCATTAAATTTATTTTGGAAGTACATAAATTAAAATGTTTAAAGATCATTATATTAAAGGATATTGGGTCATTTGTATAATAAAGTATGTAATAACAATAAATTTTAAATACAAATATTTTGTTTAAATCAGCACATGATCAAGGATTGCATTATAATATTCATTTTACTATAATCTTTACTATAACATTGAGATAATTTTCTGCTTTTCCCCATTAACAAATAATGCAGGATCCTTGATTTACCTTAAATTAATAGCATGAAAAAGAATGATCAGTTAACAAATAAGTCTTAAAAAGACATGTTCTATAGTGCTTGGTTTGGGGTTTGCATTCTAAAACAGACATTGAAGTTCAAGGCTTGATGTTTTATTCTTTCATTTGGCCTTTGAGAAATGGATTTACTTTTACAGAATTTTTTTTCAAAACAAACAACTTTTTACTGAAGTATAGTTGATTTACAATATTGTGTCAGTTTCAGGTGTACAGCAAAGTGATTCAGGTATATATATATATATTCAAGATTTTGGATTTCTTTTTAGATTCCACATATAAGTGATATCATATATTTGTCTTTCACTGTCTGACTTACTTCACTTAGTATGATAATCTCTAGGTCTAACCATGTTGCTGCTAATGGCATTATTTCATTATTTTTTATGGCTGAGTAATATTCCATTGTGTATATGTACCACATCTTCTTTGTCCATTCATCTGTCAATGGACATTTATGCTGCTTCCATGTCTTGGCTATTATAGAGTGCTGTTATGAATACTGGGGTGCATGTATCTTCAAATTAGACTTTTTGTCTTTTCCAACTATATTCCCAGGAGTAGGATTGCTGGATCATATGGTAATTCTTCTAAAATTTTTTCAGAAAACTCCATACTGTTCTCCATAGTGGCTGCACCAATTTACCTTCCTACCAACAGTGGCGGAGGATTTCCTTTTCTCTACATCCTTTCCAGCATTTATTATTTGTAGTCCTTTTGATGATGGTCATTCTGACCAGTGTGAGGTGATACTTCATTGTAGCTTTTTTGCATTTCTCTAATAATTAGCAATGTTGAGCATCTTTTCATGTGTCTGTTGGCCATCTGTAGGTCTTCTTTGGAGAAATGCCTATTTAGGTCCCCATTTTTTGACTGGGTTTTTTTTTTTTTTTGACACTGATATTTACAGAATTTTTAAAAGTGAAGTAGTTGCCAATCCCACTTTAAGGATGGAAGCCCCTGTGACAACATGATAAATCTCTCAGGCATCATGAGCCACTAGATTAGGAAACATTACTTTACTCTTCTCTGGGAAGTATTTGAATCTCAACTTCCTGCAGCTTCCTGAATCAGCTTGTGACACAATCACAACTGGAATGAAACTAACTAATCCCAGACTTGCCCTGCTGCCTGAGGTCCAGCTAGTCAGTCAACCCCTCTACCTCATCTTTGCCTGCTTGGTGTTGAAACCATATTACATGCTTGAGCTGGTCACTGAATAGATGCGCAGGGCCATTTTGAGTGGCAGGCTTCCAAATTTCCAAAACAAAACAAAACCAAGCATAAAACTGACCCAAACCAAGAAATTAGAGGACTCTTCAGAGCCAGAAATCCACAGTGGCTCCAGAGCACTCACAGTGTGGAACTGGAACCCTAGACCTCTGTGCTGCAGGGTCAAGGGCAGAGGGGCTCAGGTGGACCCTAACAGCCTATTCCATTTGGCTTTTCACTCACTGGGAATGAAGACTCTCTACACCCACAACATGCTATTTGCCAAAAAGTGCTTATAAATAGCAGCCTGAAATCTTTTATCTTATTTGTTCATTTAGAAACAAAACAGTCAGAACCTTATCTTTACTTAATGCATGTGGTATTCCGGTTGTAACCAGTGACCTTTTAGTTAAAGAAAGTGATAGCAGCTTTTGCTTTCAACCAACCCATAAAAATGGAGATGAGGGCATAAATTAAATACTAAACTAGGGACCTAATCCCTTAACAGCCCTGTAAGAGTCAGAAGTGAAGGCTCCTTCTACTGAGTAGACACCTCTTTGGGATGATGAATGGATACTTGTTAGCAAGGATCCCACTTTATCTACCACTTCTCCTCAAGAAGTCCCCAACCAAGAGCAGCCAGTGCCTATGATGTAGATGGTGCCTAGGGAGGCTGAGAGCACGTCACTGGCTTCACTCACCAAGTCGGGTGCCCAGTGTGGGGCCGTCTGCCATGTGGTGGGACATGGATCCCGTGTCCCCATCATGCCTTAAGTCTGCCACATTCAGAGCTCATCAGCAGCTCTAAGACACGCAAGGGATATCTGCCCCTCCTCCCCCTTCTAGCAATATAGTTGGGGAGATTGGAAGGTACCAAATAATTGTTCTTCCAAAATTTATACTCACTGGGACCCCCCAGGCTGGGAGATATGCCAGTTACACCTGGCCACTCCACCCATGGCCTGGCTTCTTGTTATTATCACCCATCTGCACTTTTGCTTAGATGCTTTAATAGTTGCCTTCCTCCATTTAGGCCTCAGACCCCTTTGAGAATCCAATGAAAACTCTGACCCCTCTCAGCTAAAAATCACACGGGCACAATAAGCACACCATTTTACATGTAATATACAGCCCTGTGAAGCTCATCTATAGTTTTCGGCTCTCATCCTAATCCTTTCTAAACTGTTCTCCATATTGCTGCCGGGACAAACTTGAAAAAAAAAAAAACGTGGGCTTCTAAGTACCATCAGGAAAAGCTCCAAGCTCCCTAGCATGATGCTGACCCCTTCCACACACTTCTCACAACCCCTCGACCCACTATTTTACTCCAGCCTTGGCTGCACCAACTAGCCGTATGCAAATGTGACCCTACCCCAGCCCTCCTCAGCTGTCCATCCCTCGCTTCTGTCCCAGGCCTTCTCCAACAGTGTTTTTGTGTGGGATAATTGGGAACCTGCCCAACTACCCTGTGCGTGTGAGACTGGAAGCACAAAGGAATTATCACCCCCAGGACAACAACTCTTGTCCAAGGAGGGCCGGGAACTGATAGATAAACACCCCCTCTTTCAGTTCTCAGGCAGACAGCTCTGATCCTTGTGGGATCAAGGCCCAGTGGCTTTCAGGGGAGGCCAGCTCCATACATGCTCTCAGATTGATTTTCCCTCCTTTCCTGTTTCATCTTTTCAGTTTCTAACTCCAGTTCCTTGGGAACATCACAAGATAGACCACCTAAACACCAACCCTTTTTCAGGCTCTGCTCTTGGGGAGAACCCAGGCCCAGAGACGGCATGAAAGTTCCTTCATGATGTGGCCCCTGACCTCCTTTCAAATCTCATCTTCCGCGGCCCCAACCATCACACAGTAATTGTGCGTTCTCCCATTCTGTTGAGCTTTCTACACCTCAGCTGAGATGTGCCACTACTCCTCCTTGGGATGAATTATTCCTTGTCCTTCAAGTTATAGCTTCTGTCACCTCTTCCAGGAAACGTCCATAAGCCTCTCCCCAGTTTGTGTTACCTGGCCTTCCTTCCGGGTGTTGTAAATATCCACGCCGTGCTGTAAATATCCATCTGCTCATCTACTTCTCTCACTGGACTGAGAGCTCCGGAGGCAGAGCCAGTGGGTTTTCTCTGTTTATCCTTCTCAAGCCTAGGACAGTGTCTGGGACTCAGAATTGGAACTGAGTAGTTATATGTTGGCTGACAGATTGAAAGAATGATGTATGAGATTTCTGAGACGAGCTTGGGGCAGGCAATATTTGGGTCTTTATGATATCTGGGCCCGAATGAATCCAAGAGGAATGTCCAGGCAGGTTGCATGCCCCTGCGGACTGCAGAGATGGGTCCCAGTCTGACTGGCCAGTGTGCAGGGCAGGCCTTTTTTACAGGACAGCTGGTAAAAACCTGGTCTGAGTATTTTTCCCTAGTGGGCCTCCTGGGACTTTGTATATCCTACAGTGCGAAGCTGATCTCAGCACAGAGTCTGTCAATGCTGTGTCCTTCCCAGGTCCTGCTTCATAAAAATTTCAAGAAGTCACTTCTTCAGGTTTTCCTTAACAGAAGCCCATTCGGAAGCCAACTTTGAAAGGTTGCAAAGGTGCAGGACATTTGGCTTCTTTACCATTTATTTGCTGGATGCCTTTGGACGAGTTCCCTGAACTCTCTGGGCTTCAGTGTCCCCATGTGCATGTAAGCCAAATGTTCCCGGGCCTCCCACGCCCATGGACAACAGTGAGGCCACGTTAACATCAGTGCTAGATTGTGTTGACCACCTGGCCTCCAGCAGCACAGCTGCATGATCTTAGGCTGTTCCATCTCCCCTGTTATTTCTGAGGCTGATAGGAAGTCTCTCACATGTGCTCGTGTTCTGCTGACAAGCTATTTGTGGAGGATCCCTGGCCACTGTCTCTGCTACCATGACTGAGATCTGATTTAAATAACAAAAAGTTTATGTGGAACTTTTCTATCAACAGAGCTTCAGTCAGATCACTCTTATGATGTATTTTCAAGGGATAAGAACTTTTAGGTAGAAAACATAAAAACGTAGACATAAAGAAGAGGCCTAAATATATAAGCACAGCATATTCAGACGAGGGCTTTTGAACAAGACCTCATCTTTTCCAAAGTTGTTTCTGGCTTAAGGACAGCAGGTGGCAGCAGAATCAAGCTTTTTCACAGCAAGAAGCTTCTGGAGCTTCAGATGGTTCTCAGAGGAGGAGAGAAGCAGCTTTTAGTAAAAACCTTTCATCTAAAAATCTAAACTCAGCAGAAGAACAAAAACAAAACAGAGTGAGGAACCAGCGCCATTAGCCTCAGCCACTAAAGATCAGGATGTCATTCCTTAGCTACCATCCACACAGCCACATCTTGTCCTTCCAAGGAATCCTGAGATTGCCATGGACAGTGGCCTGGAAAGGAACCTGGGGTCTGTTTCTCCTTGAATAGGGTTCCTGTCCTGATGGTGCCCTTGTCAGATGTTAAAGCTGGTTCACCAGGAAACAGGCTCTGGTCAGGGTTGGGCTTCCTGGAGAGGTCAGCCCAATTTCAGAACAAATTTATGTATGAAAAAGGGTTTTTTTAAAAAGGAGATCTTGGATGTAATAAAAAGAAGTGCACTATTGCTATGTGCTATAACACAGATGCACCTCAAAAACATCATGCCAAGTGAAAGAAGACAGTCACGAATGCATGATACCATTTATAGGAAATGTCCAGAATAGGCAAATCGAGAGACAGGAAATAGATTAGTGGTTGTCTAGGGCTTGGGAGGTGGTGATTGAGGAGTGACTGTTAATGAGTACAAGGTTTCTTTTGGGGTGACAAAAGTGTTCCAAAATTAGATTCTGGTGATGGTTGCATAGCTCTAGAGATATACTAAAAACTACTGAATTGTGCACTTTAAATGGGTGAACTTTATGGTATGTAAATTATCTCAAAACTGTTTTAAAAAGAGAGAAAAGGGAAAGTATACTTTGATCACTAATATATTTCAAGTGAAAATAAACCTCAAATAACTATTCTGAGCAGAGAAACGGAGACAGACGCAGATGGGGAGAGAAAAAGACTCTGCAGCTGCCACAGAAAAGAATTGGAGGTTGGTTAGAACTATGACTCTGGTTCATTGGTGGATTTTACTTTTCGTTTAGATGCTGATGTGATAATGGTACAATATGCTTCCTGCTTCGGCAACACACTTTCTGTTCCTAAGAACTGCAAATACTTTCTCACCCTAAAGAGTGACTGGATGATGGGGGTGGCCATCTCACTGTTTTAAAGGATGAAGCTCTTCCTGGAATAGGCCAGTAGAAATAGCAAAACTCTGAAGTCACACAGGCCTGCTTTCAAATCCAAGATCCTCCTCTTATTAGCTATGAGGTGTCCATTCCTTTTCCATATCCACATCTCAAGGTTGAGTAAGAATGATTTAACACGAAATATGAAAGTGCCTAGCCTATAATAAACATGGAATTTATGTTATTTTCCTAGAATGTCCAGCCTCACCGGCAAGAAGACTTTTTCTCTTAAAACCAAGCTGTATCATGCAGCAACTTTCCTGTTGCTCCTATGGCTCTAAGTCTCTGAAGGTCTTCTCTACTGCCCCCCAGTACCCCCCGCCAAGTCCATTTTCCATCGACAACCTTATAATCACTTCTTACAGCAATGGGAACTCCCTGAGAATGGAAAATTAGTCAATGACAATATTGTATTGGGAAACATCTGAGTAGGAGGGAACCCCTGTCCCTGGCTACCTAAAACACAAGGCTAGTCAGTAATATATGTCTATAATATAACCCTGGATACCAATGGTGCAATGGAAACTCTGCCCCCACCAGAACAATAGTGTTTATATTAGAGAATTTGAGGTGTTATAATCAGAAGCATTTCTAGAAACTATGGAATATTGGGATAAAAAGTCAACACTTTAATCAAGATTGTACTTAAAATCCATGTAAGTTTTTAACTCCATAGGCATCCTAGTAGCTTTTGGGGAAAATTATACTCTGTGCATAGTGTAATGGATGAGAAAATGGGCTAAGGAGGCTGCCTTGTTTCAAAGCTTGGCTCTGCCTCCTGTGAAACCAGGGCAACTACTTATCCTCTCAGAGCTTGTTTCCTCACACATCAATTGAGGGAAAAATAGTATCTATTTTATAAGGCTATATAAGGATTCTGTACGTTAATGTAACATGCTTAGAACAGTGCTTGGCACGTAGTAAGCATCAATAAATCCATTAATTCAACAAATGTTTATTGGGACTTCCCTGGCGATCCAGTGGTTAAGACTCCATGCTTTCACTGCCAGGGCCCAGGTTCAATCCCTGGTCGGGGAACTAAGATCCCACAGGCTGCACGGTGTGGCAAAAAATAAATAAATTAAATTTAAAAACAAAAATATCTCACAAACGTTTATTGAATATAGTTGTGGCTCAATATGTGACACTGTTTTATGCTGGGTATACTAAAGTCAATAAAACAGAATAAGTCCCTGCCCTCATGGAGCTTATTTCCTGGTGGGAAGAGGCAAAAAACAACAAAAAATACATACATACACACATATGAATTGTGTCCTCCTACCCCATTCCTCTCCCCCAAGTCATATGTTGAAGCCCTAACCACCACCCCCCACAAGGCAATGGTATTTGGAGGTAGAGCCCTTGGGATGTAATTAGGGTTAGGTGAGGTCATGAAAGTGGGGCTTTCATGATGGGATCAGTGCCATTATGAACAGAGAGACACCGGAGCACTCTCTCTGCCATGTGAGGACACAGTGAGAAGGTGGTCATATACAAGCCAGGAAGAGAGCCCTCACCAGGAACCAAATCTGCCAGCACCTTGATCTTGGACTTCAAGCCTCCAGAACTGTGAGAAAGAAATGTCTGTTATTCAACCACCTAATTCATGTTATTTTGTTATAGCAGCCTGAGCAGACTAAAACAGATTTGTTTGTAAATACATATTTGAACTAGGAACCTTGAATAGGCACAGAGCTGGTTTTACCAATGGAAAGAGCCTTATACTAAACTATGGTGGGGAGCTTGCATTCCCATTTTAGCAATGGTACCCAATCTCCACAGAGTAGCCATGGAAAAGTCACTTGATGACTCTCATCTTAGATGTCTGCATCTATTAAATGATGAACTAGATGATCCCTGAAATGTTTGGTCCTGCCCATCTTATGGTTGGAATAGCAATTCACCTTCTGGGTAATTTACACACATAAGTGTGCTAATACTTAGGGTGGCAGAGAGGGTGATTTAGAGTAGACACTGATTATCTTGATTGTACTTTTCAAATGGAAGATTAATTAAATCCTAAATTTGGATTTGGCTTCCTAGTTAGCAATGTTTCCTTCCTGGAAAAGAAATAGCGTGTGTCAAAGAGAGCAGCTCCTTTGGATAATTTTTTTCCTTCTTCCTTGGTTTCTTGTGAGCTCTGACTGTGCAGTTCTCTGGGAGCCTCTTCCTTCCCAGATAACAGCTGAGACAACAGAGCTTATGGTTTTCCTGAGGTTCCTTTGATAAATGGCTAACATCTGATTGATCCATTCTCATTTCACCCATTACTTGTACAGAAATACTGTAGAGAGTGTAACAGCACAAGAGAATAATTTAAAAAATTTTCAGACATTTTGTAAGATTTGATTTTTCTGCTTCTCTCACCTCTGAATGATTTCACTGGGGTATCTTGGATGTAAAAGATTTCTTCAAGTTCTTTTGCTCTTGGATCCTCCAATTCTCTGAGCAGGTGACAGCCTCTAGAAATGCATTAAGGGGCCTCCCTGGTGGCGCAGTAGTTAAGAATCCGCCTGCCAATGAAGGGGACACGGGTTCAAGCCCTGGTCCAGGAAGATCCCACATGCCGCGGAGTAACTAAGCCCATGTGCCCCAACTACTGAACCTGCGCTCTAGAGCCTGTGCTCCGCAACAACAAGAGAAGCCCCCACAGTGAGAAGCCCGTTCACCTCAACGAAGAGTAGCTCCCACTCGCCGCAACTAGAGAAAGCCCACACACAGCAACGAAGACCCAATGCAGCCAAAAAAAAAAAAAAAAAAGTAATGCATCTAAGGAAAGATCATATCACTTCCATTGTTTGACCCCTGGGCACCTTCCACTACCAAATACACTAAAGAAAACAAGAGTCTTCTCCTGTTAGCTCTGGTGCAGTGGAATTGAGGGACAACCACAAAGAAATCAGAGTATATCCTATAATGGAGCTGTCAGGCAGCTTGTGATGGCAGAAATATTGTTTTTCCTGGTGATGAGACTAGAATGATCTTTGTAAAGCCAGCGGATGTATTATTTTCATTTCTGAAAGTCCATTTTATAATAGATTGTTTCTCAAAATGGGAAAAAATGAGATTTTTGAAATATTTTTTTAAATGCTCAGTTTCACTCTTAAGATAAAAACAAATAAAAATTACAAGAGGATGCTTAGCAGATTGGCAAAAAATTTAAATAACCTCTTCTGTTGCCATTTTCATGTAAAGGTATTAGGAGTATAATTTGCTGAACAGAAGACAACTTGACAATATCTATCAAATTTTGTAGTGCACAAAGATTAGAGTAGTAATTACTTAGATCCAGTAATTTCACTTCTAGGAATTTATCCCACAGATCTTCCAGAAATGTGCTTAAAGATGTAAGCATAAAGATAATTACTGCAGAATTATTTGTGAGAGGAAAAAAAAAAAAGAAAGAAAGAAACTTAGAGGTCCATGAAGAAGACTGGGTAAATAAGTTAGTAAGCTAGAGTATATCCATATAATGGGATACTATTAAAGAATAATCTTCATGATGTACTGCTAGGGGAGAAAAGCGTACAGAAACATGTAGGTAATCCCATTTGTTTAATATTCAGAAACAAGTGACACAGGTGGCATCTGGAGAGGGAAATTAGAAAACAGTTTTTCTTTTATACCTTCATTTTTCACTGTATACTTTTTTTTAACATTTAGATTTTGTACCAGTTTTGTGTATATTTTAAAAAGTAATTAAAATTTCATCACCCACAATAGTGACACACACAAAAATCTATGGGAAATAGCTTACACACATTGAATTTTGTTGTATGTCAGGCAATGATTTTAAAAAATACTTTAATGTATTATTTGATTGAATTCAACCAGGACCTTGTAAGGTGGGTACTATTATTATTATTATTATTATTATTTTAATTTTTATTTTTTTGCGGTACGCGGGCCTCTCACTGTTGTGGCCTCTCCCGTTGTGGAGCACAGGTTCCGGACGTGCAGGCTCAGCGGCCATGGTTCATGGCCACTCCGCAGCATGTGGGATCTTCCCGGACCAGGGCACGAACACGCGTCCCCTGCATTGGCGGGCAGACTCTCAACCACTGCGCCACCAGGGAAGCCCAAGGTGGGTACTATTATTATCGCCATTTCACAGAGTGGGAAAATTGTTGTAGAGAAAGACTAGGATTCACACCTAATCAGTGACAGAGCTGAGATTTGAACCCAGGCACCTTTGTTCTAAGACCAGAGTCTTAGCCACCATGTTCTACTGCTACTATGCAATCTCAGACTTTCATGACAAACTCTTAATTATACTGTAGCCAATACAAAACTTAGAAAACAAACTCAGATGTGCAAGGACGTTTATACTTTCTTTGAGTCAACTTAAAATGGATTCTGAGTCCCCATCCAGCTTTACTGGAAGAAAATATAATCTTAGTCATTATTGGGGCTCCCCTCTCCAAGCATTGTGCAAGGTCCTGGGGTCTTGCCTGGTAGAGACCCTGACAGTTGTCAGCCAACGCTGGTCACCACGGAGATGTCCACTGACCCAGTTTAAGACTCTCCAGCCACAGCGTGTAGTCTTACCCACTCCCACCTCTACATTTCAAGCTTCTTCATATTCTTGGGAGGTTTTCTCCTTCCCTTTTCCTGCTGCCTTCAAAGGCATGGAGAATACTCTCTTCAAGGAACTCAGGTTTTATCTAAAGACAGCGAGATCATTCTGCAAACAATCTCTAAGGTGAGAAACTACTGAGGGCCTATCTAACTTGCTTAGATCAAAGGGGAAGAGAAAATATAGGAAGAAGACAGAGAAATTCATATTTCAATAAATTATCCTGTCACAGAATCACAGCCATGGAAAACAGGATAATTTTGGATTTGGAATTTACCTCCATCATTTCATCTGCAAGTGTTTGGACTTGTGTGGTTCTGGAATGATGACTATAATATAAAAACAAAACCATGTCTTCCACTGGTGGATGTGGATTGAGACAAGACATTTAACCCCTGCAATTTGAATGCAAAGGCATATGGAGTATGCTTTGCAAAAGGGACAAAAATCTGATGGGGGACTGAGGATAGTCCTCTTTTACACCTTAAAAGTCCTCATATAAATATCAGTCAAGTTCCTGGCCCCTGCTCAGCTAACCAACAACCCATAAATGCAGAAAAAAAAGGCAAGATTGGAATCTAAGGAAGGAAGTGTTAATCCAAGGGCCTGGAATCAAAGAGAACATATTCAAATAGAAACCAGGTTGATACCAGAACTTTAGGAGGGTTATCACAGGCAGGAAAAAGATGCATGATCTAAGCATAGGATTTTTGGACTACGGGAGCCTGGGTAAGAGGTCTGCCCCAAATTCCATCTGCCACCAATGAAAGCAGAAAGGAAATGTGTAAAGTGAGCCAAGCCATGGGGAAAGAGTCCAAGTCGGGTGTGCCTCCTGTGTGTTTAGTAATCATGTCCAGCTCAGCAAAGCTGAGTTTCTTTCTTCTTTGGACTACTATCCATTTGAATGAACAAGGAACATTTGATCTGAAGCAGTTTCAGAAACCCAAATTTCCCCCAGCCTTTGTCTAAGTTTTATAGAGGAAAAGGAATAGCTGCAAATTGCTCCCCGTCAGCTAATTCCTGGTCCTTTGCTCCACATAGTGGATTTCTGGACTGGAGAGACTCTGAAAAGAAACCAGAAGAGAAAGGTGTACTTTTGCTGATCAATCTGGACTTCAGTCATTTTCTTTAAAGACCCTTCCTTTCACAGCCCTCAGAAGCAACCAACCCTCCCAGCATCTTGATTTCTGACTTCTAGCCTCCAGAACTGTGAGATAATAAATGTATGTTGTTTTAGCCACACACTTGTGGTACTTTGTTACAGCAGCCCTAGCAAACTGGCAAATGAATAAGAATCTCTGCAAAAATGAAATTAATCCATAGAATGCTAGAGCTGGAAGGGAATCTCAGAAAACAACTTGCTCAATCCCCTGTTTTGAAATAAGATGCCTAAGGTCACACAACAAGTTGGTGACTTTGTCACCCTCTTAGCTCAGCCTTTGGTCCTTCCATGTCTCTCCTAATCTGCTGGATATTTCAAAGATGGTGGCAAAATCAGCCTATGATGGTGATTAGATCCAAGACTTTGTTGGAAAGAATTTCCTTGGGGACAATATGCAAGCATAGACCCTTTCTAAGTATTTGCTAATGAAAACACATGCTAGATAGGAGAATTAATTGCTGGTTGCATGCCAGCCAGAAGACTGATACCCTGTGGAACAGTGAGACAGGTAAATTGACCTCTGGCTGGACTGATAGGATCCATCATCCCTCCAGACAGGCACTTGGCCGCGGTAAAGGTCTAGCTCTGGCTGGAGGGTTGCCCCCATCCCACAGAGGATGATTCCCAGAGTGACTTAATCATCTATCAGTCAGAAGTTCAGTTTCATGTGAGTGGGGTGGGGGCTGGGGAAACAGAGTCTGGCTTCATGTTGGGTTTGGAGACTTGTTATAATAGTAAGCACGCAGTTGATTAAAGTACATGACACAAGTAATTGCCAGAGATCCCAAACCAGCTATCACCTAGGATTATGGAGATCTGATCTAATATGAGACAGAAAGCCCAGTTTCGACTCCGCAGCAGAAACCTTTGAAAAGTGTCCAGGAGTAATTGGCATTTAATCAATGCAATCATTATCCCAGTACATGACTCCTGCAGCTTCAGGGCCCCTTGCAACAACTGAACTGCAAAGGGGAGAATATATCCGTTTAATTTCACCACCACCAACATTTGATTTACAGTCCCAGATGAGGTCCAAGTGGAAATATATTCACATTTTTATATTTGAGAAACACAGTAAGAATTCCGTCTTGCATCAATGGTATGGTATAAACAGTGATGGGCATTTTCCCCTTACAGAGGCCTGATAAGCATTAATTTTGATAGACAGGAGAGTAAAACTACAGCAGGCTGCTAAGCATTTGTTTTTCATTTAATCTTCTCTAAACTTTCCATGAAACATGGGGAAGAATATGACTGCTCTTCTCTCCCGGAGATATGGAAGGAGTGTATGCTACTTATAATTAGGAGACAGCTATATATTGACTTTGCTTTTGCTTTTGCTTCATAAAGTGTTATCACTGGGCATCAAGTTAGGTATTTAAAGGAGAACATACTTCTTTTGAAGGGCAGACACTATTTTTAGGCCTATATCCCCTCTCCTTTTCCAGGCAGGAGTTCTTAGTTCACTTTCACCCACCCTGTAAAGGGCAACTAGAAAAAAAGAGAAGACCCAACTTTCCCTGTCAGCATCTCACAAGTCTTTCTTGTAGGATCTATAAGAGGAAGTGGGGAGGGAAAAAGAAGTATCCTTGAATTTAAGGACCTATAAAATGTTTTCTTAGATTGATAGTAAAAAATTTCAGTGTTTTTCAAAGGGTACCCCCAAATTACCCACTTCAGAATGACCTAAAGAGCTTGTCAACAATATAGATTGCCAGGCCTCCTTATGTGTTCTGCATCAGAATTGATGCCGGTAGGGACCCAGAATCTACATGGTTAACAAGTGTCTCCAGAGACCCCAATATACACTAAAAATGGATTCTACTCATCTTCCCTATGTCTCAACATTGCTGTTCCAAGTTCCAGTCTCTTCTCTGTCTACACTTACTCCCTCCATAGCACCAAGTCTCATGCCTTTAAATGTTTTTATAGGTAAATAGCTTTCAAATTTATATCTGCAGCCCATACCTCTTCCCCCAAACACCAGAAGCCTATATCTAACTGCCTGATTGATATCTAATAGTCATATTAAAAATAAAACTCTAGTTTTTCTCTCTGAATTTGTTCTTCCTCACTCAGTAATTGAGATCACAAAACCTTGGAGTCATTCTTGATTCCGTCCTTCATATCTTCCTCACTTTCTCTCATACTCACTTCCAGTCCATCAGAGTCCTGTGAGCTCTTTCAAATATGTCCCAAATCTTCCTCTATTCCATAGGCTACTACAGCAGCCTGCTGTTTGGTCTCTCTGCTTGCTTTCTGTATCAGTCAGAGTTCAGCTGCAGATAACAGAAGCCATTCTAGTTATCTGAAGCAGAAAGGGATTTAATACAGTTGTAGTAGATTCATGTTACAAAAATCCTTCCCATCCCACATACCTTTTTGCAATGTGACTTTGCCACAACTCCGAAAAAGAAATGGAGTCTATATTTCTTTTCCCTTAAATCTGGGCTAGCCCTCTGATTAACTTTCACCAACAGAATGAGGCAGCAGTGATGTTGTGTGACCCCCAGACTTAACCATAAGAGGCTTTTGCAGCTTCCATTTTCACCCTCTTGGAAGGCAGCCTTCATATAAAGCAGCTTAGGCTAAATTACTGAATGATGAGAGTCCACATGAAGAGAGAGGGCTCAGACTTTTAGGCATCCCTGCCAAGATCCCAGATATGTAAAGGAGGCCATCGAGGACCTTCCAGACTAGCAGAGCTGATAGATAAATACCACTGCATATGTGAGCCCAGGTGATATCAGCAGAAGAAGCACCCAACCAACTTATGTTTGGGGGGGGGGGGGTGTTCCTTACACAGCAAAGGTAACTGAAATGTCAGTGAAGTTAGGGCTTGCAAAACCTTTGAAGGGCTATAGGGGCATGCTTTAGGCTAGGCGTCTAGGATTGACTCCCAGAATAATACTGCAGAACTGGCCTGCCAAGGGAACTACTATTTCTGCCATAATCTAAAGGTCAGGAAGCCACCAACCACTTTCTAGTTCCAGAAACACATCACCTTAGCCATGATCTGGGCATCAGGGAGTTGTTACAAGATCTGCTGGCTGCAGATCTATACCACAGTCATTTTACATTAGCAAAATGAATGATTAATGTGCCTTTTCTCCACTTAAGTAAGTCCTGAATTCAAGATATGTGCAAGTACAGGTATGAAATTAAGCGTAGAATCCGTTTGGTATTCTAGACTAGTTTGTATGATTTACAAAAATTTTTAAATAATAAATCTTTAAGAAAGACCTCTCTAACAAGTTTAGAGAAACAGAAAAAAAAAGACTTGTGGGGCTTCCCTGGTGGAGCAGTGGTTGAGAGTCTGCCTGCCGATGCAGGGGACACGGGTTCGTGCCCCGGTCCGGGAAGATCCCACATGCCGTGGAGCCTGTGCGTCCGGAGCCTGTGCTCCGCAATGGGAGAGGCCACAACAGTGAGAGGCCCACGTTCCACAAAAAAAAAAAAAAAAAAAAAAGACTTGTGCAAGTGCATATGACTGGCAAAAAGTAAATTTTGTTTGAATTTCGAGCTGCAAGAGAGTCTGGGAAATGTAATTTTTAGCTTTTTAGACTATGTGCTGCTGAAAGGCACAAAAGGAAGAATTTTTTAAAATGTTTTGTTCAGGGGCTTCCCTGGTGGTGCAGTGGTTAAGAATCCGCCTGCCAATGCAGGAGACACAGGTTCGAGCCCTGGTCTGGGAAGATCTCACATGCTGCGGAGCAACTAAGCCCGTGAGCCACAACTACTGAAGCCTGTGTGCCTGGAGCCTG
Organism: Kogia breviceps; assembly: GCF_026419965.1. NCBI lineage: Eukaryota > Metazoa > Chordata > Mammalia > Artiodactyla > Physeteridae > Kogia > Kogia breviceps. The sequence continues at coordinate 64,847,808 of NC_081310.1, read as the reverse complement.
TGTTCCCAACAAGAGAAGACACCACAATGAGAAGCCTGCATACCACAAGGAAGAGTAGCCCCCGCTCGCTGCAACCAGAGAAAAGCCCGCGCGCAGCAACAAACACCCATCGCAGCCGAAAATAAAATAAATAAAATAAAATTTAAAAAATGTTTTGTTCACTGTTATAGCACCTAATATAATGCCTGCACATAAGTGATGGTCATTAAATATTTGTTAAATGATTGAACTAAAACTTGATAAAGGAGAGGTATGATTGAGAGATGATTGCCTCTAGTTAGCCTGGAGTATGACATTCTGTATGCCTAAACCCCTGTTTCTGTCATTCATTTTCCTGAATATATCCTGGAGTATCAAGAAAGATTTATAATTCAAGAATTTTTTTCAGTCTAGTATTTGCCATCTTTACTATCACTGTGCAACCATCTTGAGTCAAACACACTGGGTTTTTTCTTGTGTAATAAATTTTCATTAAAAAGGTGAATTTGGGAGATTGGAAAGAAGTTTTTGAAGGGCGAGCTCTTTAGTCTTTCCTGCTTCCCATGGCTTTGGCCACCATCTCTCTTTGAGGGCTTGTTCTTCAGGATACTGACAGCTTGATTTCTCTGGGTAACATCATGCAAAGGAAATTAGCTCAGTATGTCTTCTACTGAATTCCATCTGTAGTTCAATGTTTTAACGTACTTATGAACAAGGCTACAGAGCAATTTTGATAAGACAATGTTCCAGTCTCTGAGAATATCTTTCCCCCAAAAACATTTTTAAAAATATCACTGAACAGCCTGGAAATCCACCCCCACATGAGCAATCTCCAGAAAACTTTTCAGGTGTCACAGCCATAATAGCAGGTGGTTCCTTTGGGTATAAAAATTATGACAAGGATAAGAGACAAAAAGCAAACTGTTTTGATATTCTGGGTACAGCTTTCCCCAAGTGAATCATTCCCATATGCCTACTCTTACCATGGGCCCCTTTCCAGAAGAAGTGGGTTGTGTGAATGGAGGTGTAGAGATGCATTCTGGTGGGCAAACTTCGATGGTGTCCATATTTGGCAGATCCAATTAATCTTTAGATATTTGTCAACCCACTCTTCTATGAGCCTCAAAAGGCAAATTTGACTATGGATTTGATACCTGTTTTCACTCCTCTCATAATAAATACTTAATCTTGTTATGAAGATTCAGTAGTGCTCATTTGAGGCAAGACAGCTTCTGAAATTCCACAGAAATAGATTTTAAATACAAGCTTGTAAGGAAGGCTGAGACTAGAGCAGTTTGCAAAAGGTGGTCATTTAATTCACTTTTCTATTATGAAATATTTGAGACATACAAAAAGTTTAAAGAACAGGTATTTACTCTCTAGTGAAATTTTGTTGCTTGTAAGATAAAAATTTGGACTAGTAAAACAGACTTTGTTTCCAGATAGAAATGCAGCAAAGCTGGAAATTAAGAGTTTTGCACAGATTTATTTTTTCCTTTCCCTCTAGTTATAAGATTAGCATTTTTATCATTTACAGGCACACCAAGTCTCTCTTACTGAAAAGGGAGATGCTATTGTCACCATCTTAATTTAAATAAAAAAATCTACCAAGGGAAAGATGTGTACAGGAAGATCCCTGATGGAAAACTTGACTTTATTTGGATAGAAGACAACCACTTTGAAAAATAAAAAGGAAACATAGTCATTAAACTAATTAATTCTGGCTTTTCCAAATCTTAGAGTGGTGCCATTTACTAGCTGTGTGACATTGGGCAAGTTTTTTATTGGAGCTCTTTTTTTTTTTTTTTTTTGGTGGGGGCAAGTTTTTTAATGTCTCTGTACCTTGTTTCCTGAACTGTACGGTGAGGATAACAATAGGATCTACCTCTTAGGGTTGTTAAGTGTAAAATGCGTACAGTAAGTCCTTAATAAATGTTAGTTCACTTTCTTCTTCCTCAACAAAATGTTAGCTCCACATGAGAGCAGGGACTTTGCCTGATTTTGTTCTGGATCCTCAGCTTCTATTTTGCCCACAGTAGGCATTCAATAAATATTTGTTGAATGGATTAATTGATGAAAGTAGCTAGTTTTGAGGCTAAAAGTGAAAGAGAATTTGTCCTAAGTTTTATAGCTAGTGAGGGAAAAATAGACCTCAGGTTTAAGATAGGTTAAGGAGGTAGGAAAAAAACCCTAAACTAAGATGAGAAGACCAAGATTTAAGTTTAAATTCTTCTAACTCTCTGGGTGTTGATACCAAGGTTTTCCTTCTCAATTTGTAAAATGTAACTCCCAAGGTTATTCTGAGGATTAAATTAAAGTGTGTATGAATGCTCCCAATAAAATATATAGGGATATACAACACATGGTATTATTAATTTTTATCTCAGTAAGTTTACCCATTGGATGACAATCAAATGATTCTATGAGAGTCTTGGAAGAAAGAATCTTTAGCTAAAGATTTAAGTACTAAAAATATTCAACCCCAGAGGTACCACAGACAGACTAATTTTTTCCATCTGTGCAGTTTAGGGTAGATTTGGCATACACTCAATACCAGGCAAGAAAGAAACTGGTTTAGGCTGCTTTTAAAGTTTTTAAAAAAGGCAGAAAAAGAAACGATTTCCTCTTACAAGCATGAATGTTAGAATAGAGAAAGCCTTCATCAAGTAATTCACCACTGAAGCAAGCATATTTAATCCATATCATCTCCTACCTTTTCCCACTCCTCATTTTTGTTCTAATTATTAGTCATTTTATATATCATGATTTATGTATTATGGTGGCTTCCCCCTCACCAAAGAAAAGTAAAATAGGTTATTCTTTATCAGCCACATGTGACTCAGAGGTCAAAAGAGCAGTTCTTTGTAGGGTAAACTTCCTAGATTAGCAGTATTTAAATACCTGGTTTTCAGAGCCAGGGATTACTCAGAATATTATGGCTTTAAGATTATGCCCCACCCAAGATGCCTCACCAGAGCCTGAGTCTGAGGCTGAGAAACGGACTTGAGGAAAAAGATAAAAGAGCAAAAAAAGCCAAAGTGGGTGAGCTGATGACTCACTGCCCCTTCCCTGAACTTCAGGAATGACAAGATGGAAGAGGGGAAGAAAGGCAGTCGCACTGCAGACCAGATGTTTCAAGAAAGACAAGAAATTCAGGGAACTTAAAAACTTATATATGTTCTTAGGGTAAAAGCAACAAATATAATTTCCATGGTCAAGTTGTTGAGTGCATCAAAGAAAGGAAACTAGGAACACTAAATTATTTTTTACCATCAGCAATATCACCCTAAATCTGATCATTTTATTACCCTGATTAAAAACCTCAGTAACTCTACATTGCTACTGGACGAAGTCTAAACTTATGATGGCATAGAATAGTCTTCATAACATGATCCCAACTTTCCTTAACACCTTCATCTTCTAATTAATTCCTATTACATATCTTGGAAGGTACAGGGGACCACTTATAATTTACCAAATAAACCAGATACTTTTAAACTCCAGTCCACTTGTTTACACTATTCTCTCTGCTCAGAACTTTCATCCCAGCTGGCAAGCCCCTAACGGACTTCAAAGCCTATCTCAAGTAGGATTTCTTCTCTGTAGCTTTCCTAACTTCTGTTCTCTCCTACTACTCAGAATGATTGTTCTTTTGTCTCCCCAGTCATTGAACTGGAAGCATCCCATTCATTAAGTAGACTCGTAGGGTTCTATCCTCTCCCAAACTTACTGAATACTCTATATGGGCAATCGTGAGCCTGTCATTGTGCAATTCTTGGCACACCATAGAAGCATAATATAGTTTTGTTGAATTGAGTCAAATATTAGAAGACCAAAGCATAAATAGATTTTATAGGCCTGGGAATTATGTTAGGACTAGAAAGTATATGCTAAATCCACATATGAGATTTTGTTTTTGTTCTTACCAGGGAGTGCATAATTTACTTTTATTTTAAAAAGTGTCATGAATGTATTTCTCTAGATAAAACATTATTAATCCATTTTTGGCTTAGAACTGGCCTTCCCATAACCCGGTTAGCCAAAAGGTAGCTGAGTAATTTGAAATACTCTCCAGTTGGGGTGGGATCACATTTGGGGTTTGCTTCAATCAGTGAACCTCTGCCTCGCTTTGCTCTTCAAAGAGCTCCTCAGTCAACCATAGCGTTTGCAGGCCTGAGCAGAACCGAAACCAGATGAACTCTGTTGCATTCCAAACTTGCCACATTGTCTACTCTAGCGTTAAACTCCTCTTCTCTAACTGAACAAGTTAGCTGAAGAAGTATATAATGTAGTATCAATTTATTTTTTATCTTATCCATTATGCTACCTTGTTCCAGTCTTTAAGAGAGTTTAAAGAAAAAAAACCCCTAAATCCAAACCAAATTGTTCCACACTCATCCCTTTGGTTCTTCTGAGGACCTTCTGTCAGTGCTGATAGTCAGGGTGAAAGACTTTTGGAAAAGTTTTCCAGTACTAGTAACAGCATTTCCTGAAGCATCTTTTATCTTTCATCTTTACACAGCAAATGATCCTGTTAGTTAGTGCCCACAGGTCAGTTTTACCCTAAGATCCAGTGAGTTTGTTCAACCTTAAAATCAGTCACTGAGGCCCTCACCTAGAGCACATAACAAAGTAGTTGTTACCCAGCATGTGTCCCAGCTAAATAAAATCATAGCTGATTCATGTCTGAAGGTACTCAGGGGGTACAGCATAATGATTAAGAACAGGAGCTCTGGAGTCAGTCTGTCTGTCTGAGTTTGAATCAGGCCACGCCTCTGACTGGTTATGTGACTTTAGACAAGCTTCTTAACCTCTTTATGTCTCACCTGTCTTATCAGTAAAAAAAGAAATAATAATGATACCTACCTCTCATGGGCTCCTTGTGTGGAATAAGTGAGTTAAATGTGTAAAGCACTTACTGGTACATGGTAAGCATGCAATAAATGTTACCTCTCATATTCTATACTTTTATGTTTTTAGGTAAGAAAAGTGGGCACAATAAGAAATATTTTTCTCTATATATTTAGGTAAGAAAAGTGGCTACAGGTAAAAATTAACGGAAGGCTGATCATTTTTAGAACAAAACTTTATTTACAAAACTGTAACTTGGTCTGTTTTGGTATTACTATTGACAAAATGCCTTTGGCTAAAGTATTAGTTAAGGTGATACACTGATTTTTAGCTTCTCATAAAACAAGAATCCACCACTATCTTAGTTTCTTATTCCTGTGTGGCTCTGAATGCAGATAAATAAAACAAAACAAAGCAAAACAAAATTTAAAAAACCTTCTTTATAATGTACAATGGCTTAAGCAAACCACTTCTTTAATTTTTTTCTATTTAAGGGTTAGGACTGAGACTACTCATCTAAAATTTGCTATTCACAGAGAAAGCCCTGGAGAATGGGAAAACTTGAAGATGGAGGTTATCTGGCTTTCATAATAGAATATCCATATGACTTAAAAGAATGTAAATAAATAATATTAGTAAACAGTATATATTGATAATTTCCTGGCAAATTCATTTATGTAACATCATGCTGAGGAAGCAAGAGGATTTCTCCATACATTCACAAAGTCTCGTTCCATATTAACATAGTTATCGCCAATATAACATATGATAACTAGTACCCATGGAAACCTAACAGCCTATTTTTAAAAAGTCCCTGTTAGGCTTTAATTCCCAGCTGTGCTTCACACATATATACATGCTTATATGCATGGTTATATGCATAGATTTATGCATGGATATAAGCATGGTGATATATGTGTGGATACTAATGCCCCTTATTCGAATGTAAAATTAATAGCATCTGGCATCTAGTTGTAAGAAAACCATCCCCAGATTGGGAGATAGTTGAGTGACACAGGAAAGATTCTTCTATTATCTGAATTTAAGAGTACACCTATACTGGGAAGAGGGATGGAGAGAGGAAGGGTAGAAGTAGAAGTAGAAGTAAAAGAAAAGGACTACATTGGTTCAATAAACTCAGGTAATTAATTTGAGACCGAAAATAAATAAATCAACAAATGCCCCATTTTTGTTTTCCAAAAAAATAAATCACTGGCAAATCCTTACTAACAATTTTTGAATTGGTCCATTCATATATTTTTTACATAGGAAAAAGTTTAAATATTATATATATTATAATTCTATTCATCTAATACACTCCTCTGCTGAGATATCTGACATGTCTTCATCTGTACTCTCTTCTACCTCTGGCAAGTTGCCCCAAAGTAGGAAGTTTACACCTGAAAAGAAAAGCTCATAAAATTATTTGGTGCTGAGTACCGTTACAACTCAGAACACGATATATAAAACCTTATATGTTAACATTCTTATATTAAATCACAGTGTTAGCAGTTAAGGGAAAAGCTATTAAAGAATGAACCACAAATAACATGATCAATACCTAGATATTAAAATTATCCAACATCTAGAATACAATCATTCTTTAAACACTTTAAATTAAGGGCTTGAACTCTAGAATCTTGGAGTTCATAAAGATCTCAGGAGTCCATTTCCTCAAACCTTGCCTCTAGCTACATTATGCCATAATCACTCTACACTGAGAATTTTCAAATCTATTTTAGTGATTTTTAAGAATGGAGCTCTCACAACATCTTTTTAGATTACATTTCTCTTGGAGGGCGCATGGGAAAGGCACCTGAATAAGTCTCCTCATCTCCTCAACAAGTATGGAAGTCACTGGTGCCTTTCTTTTGGTTAAAAAAAGCAGGGTTTTGGAGCCAGTTATAATATAAACAGTAATCCTTGATATACATGGGTTTTAGGCTAGAGGCTGTCAAGGTAAAACTATAAACTTTAGGACCAGGTTGTAGCTGTCAGTACAATAAACAAAACGATAGTCTAAAGCCTCATTATGAAAGAACAGTCAAATATCATATTAAAGAATCCAGCACTGGTATACGATACTAGACCACGTATATGGTAGAGGATAATGAGATGGTTTATTATGGGCACGTACTATATTATAACTTGAAAGCACTAAATTGAAAAAAAATACCATTATTAATTGACCTCTTGGAGAGCCAATCAGAAAGCAAATCTCAAGCTGTCCAGTTGTCAGTGTGGACACAGGGAAGACTCAGCAGCTCTGGGTATCCACTCCATACATACTAAGATAGTGGTCACATGGTGGGATAGAATGAGCCAGGGTTTGGAGATTTGGTTTGAATCCAGTTTCCACCACTAACAGTACACCGTGGATGTTTTTACTACTTTTACTACAAATGTATATAGCCACAGGCAATATATATTATTGTTTTGTGTATATAAATTTTTTTATAGTGTGCTATTATATGTATCTCTTCTAAGTTGCTTTATTTCATTCAACATTATGTTTTTGAGATTCGCCTGTCCATATGTGTAGATTTAGCTCATTTCTTATTTCTGTTGGGCATTCCATTCTGTGAATTAAAAACAAAAAACCAATATATATCTTAAATATGGACCATCACTCATCCTTTCCTCTCCCTATTTTGCACAGGTGCCCAAGGAGACATGTATAAGGATGTACACTGTTGCATTATTTTTTTTTTTTTTTTTTTTTTTTTTTGCGGTATGCGGGCCTCTCACTGTTGTGGCCTCTCCCGTTGCGGAGCACAGGCTCCGGACGCGCAGGCTCCGCGGCCATGGCTCACGGGCTTAGTTGCTCCGCGGCATGTGGGATCTTCCCGGACCAGGGCACGAACCCGTGTCTCCTGCATCCGCAGGCGGATTCTCAACCACTGCGCCACCAGGGAAGCCCCACTGTTGCATTATTAAAATAGCAGAAACAATGAACTGTCTCTGTTGGGTGAGATACTGGAGGTTTAATCAGGCAATAAATTAGTACCTATTTGATGCATATTGATGTCTATCATATTATTTTCTGTAATTTTTTTGTATGTTTGAATTGTTTTCAATAAAAAACACTTCTTTTCCCCGGAGAATGGATGATATTCTGCTTTTGAAGAGATGACAGGATAGTAAGGAATCACTAGGCAGAAATCTAAGGGAGAATTAGAACCCATAAAGGTGAATGGAGAGCTGAAGACAACTTTCCTTTGAGGGCATTTGCCATTCCCACGGAATCTGAACTGAGGTTTCCCAAGCCTCCACAGGAGAGTCTAAGGAAATCAGGTCCACATGTGAAGGTTAACCTAGAACATAGACTTCCTGGGGCCCTTTCAGTCTAAACATTCTAGAATTTTATAAAGCTTGTGTACATATTACTTTGATGCTGCTGATTCAGGTGATTCAAGTACAGCCCCAAGGCCATGAGAAATTCTGTTTTATACGAAGCATCTAGAAAAATCTTCCTTCAAATCATAATATTAGGGTTACAAAGGAGAAGTTTGATATTCTTGGAGTCGATACTCAGAGACATGAGTGGCTCGGCACAATTGGTTCAAAGGAGAAAAAATAAACTAAGAGACTGGATCTGACAGAAGCAGCACCTTCCCTTCTCTGTTAACAAGGGAGGAAGGAAATCCTGTGATACATCTGTTTCTCATGGATTAGATTCAGTGCAAATGGAAGAATGCTGAGCTTTTATCTTTGAAAAATTGACCAATATTAAAAAGTAAATCAAAATTGAAAAACCTCCACCCTGTGTTTTGAATTCTATGAAGCAGGAAAAATAGTATCAAAGCAGAAACTTCCTTTAATGTGTCCCATAAGCAACACAAATATAAAACCGGAGGCCTAAATTAGGAAGCTATATCTCACTTAGGGGAGTTCAGATAAGTCCTTGCTCAAAAATGGCCTTCTTAACATACTAGAGTCTTAAATTAAGGCCTCCAAATGATGGGTTGAAAGTCACAACTGAACGCCAGGTGATTAAAAAAAAAAAGAGTCTATAAAAACCCAAGCATAATTGGAGGGTTTAAAGACACTGACAACCTAGCTTACAACTCATGATCTCTTAGTCTGTGAAGGCAAATCATACTTCAAAAAAAGAAGTATATTTTAAGTTCTGAAGAAGACTAAGACATACATTTAAAAACCTGAGTTAGTGGCAACTTGGATTGTCAACTTCTTTAAACTTGTTCTGTATACTAAGTTCTGTAAACTTTAGTTCCCTAAAAAAGTCCCATTAAAAGTCAACTTCGTATTAAAGTCAACTTCGTATTCTGTGTAAGCAGATATTAGACATTGAGAACATGTGTTCTATAACAAAACTGAAAGGCTCCAGACAATATAAAATGTATTATGTAAATATCTTTTAAGAATAGGTTGTGTATTTTTCTACTAAATAATCAGTAAAACATATTGGTATTAAATATTTCTCTTGTCTGAAACTTCATCATAATTTATTAATATAGATGTCAAAATGGCTATTTTTATACTGAGGCAACATTACCAAATACAGAGTTTACCTAGTTTTCTTTCCTCCCAGCTCCCCATGACCCTAGCCTCCCCTCCTCCCTTTTCTTACACACACACACACACACACACACACACACACACACACACACACACACACACAGATCCATAAACACAATTGACTATCAAATCTAAATTCTTCCAAAATTCTCTGGAGCCATATTATGTATCAAGGCAGAAATTTAGAACAATTAAAATATTAATTTTAAAAGGCCAAGAAATCCAGCCAAGTTTGAGGCTCCTAAATATGATGATGGAAATAGAAATGCAATGAATTTTGGCTAGTAGTTTCTGTAAGTAAATGTTTGGGATAAAAGGATCGAAGTCACTCTAGTGGATCCAACCCAGGTGAGAAAGTCTCAGAGGGGATCCTGAAATGATCTATGGAGAGGTTCACTCAATTCTTGGTAGACAAAAGTTAGAGGGACGTCTGAGTCTGTTGTTTCTTACCAGTAGAGTCTAGTCTGTTAATACCATAAACTGCCTGGCTGTGAAACATCCAAAAGTGTCCATTGTTGCAGGAAAGAAGGCAGGAACAACATGGAACAATCACATGATAACCTACAATGTTCCCACTAAAAAGAGAAAGTAAATATTATTAGATACAAGGTAATATCTGACCATGTAAGCATTTTTATGTGCTAATGTAAACAGACAGATCATATAAAGATCTCATTTTCTCCTAACAACCTCCATTGCTAGGATCTTTGGGTTGGGAGTTACTCTGATAATGGTTACAGTTCTACTGCCAAGTGGGAAAATAGTCTTTAAGTGAAATAAGAGTAATATATTCTCTGTTTCTTTGCTAGTATTGTTTATGCATTCCCCCTTCAGAAGCTAGTTTCTAAATGCCATAAGGTTGTGATTTGTCCAAAATTGATGGGCTGTATAGACAAAATACATTAAATAAACTCAGACCTGTGGGTAAAAGGTTTTTGCTCTCCCCAGGACTGTGGCAAGTTGGGTTCTTATATGTTTCAGGTCCATGCCAGCACCCAAAAACTGTTTCAACAGATGGAGGAGTAGGAAGACAGCATGAGCCCATGAAAACTGAACACAAGCTGGCTGATCTAATTTTAGTCTCTGTTTTTGAAGGAATTCAGAAATGAAGCAAATCCATAGCTTCTAGAGAAAGTTGCAAAAGTTTTTACGGTCTCCAGGGTTATCCTTCTGATTAGAAATAACTCACTCTTCCATAGGTTTATTTCCTATCTGGTCACTATTAAATAGAATGAATATACAGGGAACATTTTAGCTAGAAGTTTTTTTAGTTTTGTTTTTAATGACCACATGAACTGCTTACACCTTGAGTTGTAAAAATTCCTATTATAGCTTGTTCCTCCCCTGTGAGATGTGAGTCAGTCATTTTTGTGAGGCCCTACAAAAAATACTATAAAAGGTACCAGCCCACCCAAAACATGTCTTCTAATCATAATCGGCTTGAAAGGCAAACAAATGAAAGCAAAAGATGTTCTTGGATTAGGACTGACAGTTATTTATAAGGCTATATTGTAAGAATAAATTCTACAGCTTTAATTACCACCTGTATTCATTCATTCATTCACTCATTCAGCTAATATTTACAGAGCATCTGCTATGTGTCAGGCACTGTTCTAGGTGCTAGGAATAAAGTCCTTGTTCTCATGGAGCTTTCTAGTAGGGACACCTCAGATCATTTTGCTCCCTTGTTAAAACTCCTTCAGTAGCTTTCCACTGGCCAAAAATGAAAACCTGAAGACCCTTCCTACCAAGGTTTAGATCTGTGCTATCCAAAACATGGCTATTGAGTACTTGAAATTTGGCTAGCCTGAAATGAAATGTGCTGGAAGTATAAAAATACACTAGATTTCAAAGACTAAGAATAAAAAATAAGAATGTAAAATATTTCATTAATAATTTTTTATGTTGGTTATATGTTGAAATGACAATTTTTTGAATCTGTTAGATTAAGTAAAATATACAACTGAAATTAATTTCACCTGTTTCTTTTCACTTTGTAAAATGTAGTTACTCGAAATTTTTAAATTACATACGTGGCTTGCACACATCTATTGGATGGCGCTGCTCTATATTATCTGGGTTCTGACTGCATCGCTAATCTACCCATCCTACTCTCACAATCTCTCAGCCACACTGGCCATTGTCTTTTCTATTCCTTGAACATGTTCTTCTTTGCCTTTGGGTTCTCTGCCCTGGCTGTTCCCTCTGCCTAGAACATTCTTCCTCTGGTTCCTCCCTATCTCATCCTTTAGGATTCAACTCCAGTGTTACCTTCTCAAGAGGAGTCTTCCCTGACCATGCTATCTAAAATAGCTCTTATCACTCTCTCAAGTTCTATTATTCTGTCATTTATTATTATTATTTCCTTCGGAGTACTTCCCACCCTATTCAAGATCTTATTTATTTAAATATCTTACTGATCGATTGTCTTCCTACTGGAATATAATGTCCAAAGGCCTATGACTTTGTCTTCTTTATTGCCGGATTTCCAGCCTCTATAACAATGACTCGCACATGGTAGGACCTCTGAGTTGTACTTTATAGTTTACCAAGCCTTTTAATATTCATAATTCACTTGATCTTTACAACAACTCTGTAAGGTAAACACAAAAGATATTTTAATTTCTATCTTAAGAAGATACCTATCTATCTTAAGAAGATACCTGTCTTCTTAAGATATAAATTAAATAAGGAAACAGAGTTTCAGAGGTTTAGAGATTTAAGTTTACTCAAGATAACAAGAGAATAAATGTAGGGCCAGGTAGGGCTCAAGCCTGATTTTTATGACTGTAAATCCAAGCGTTTTTATTTTTTTTTCCCCCCTCTAAACTACATTGCCATTTTCTGAAAGTTAAAGCAGATATTTGCTAATGAACTTTGAAAAATTGTAAAATCACATACAAAGGTAAAGTGTCATAAGACCCTTTTGAAAAACGGTTCTAAGTAACAAATGGTTTTTCAACGGTTCATTGCATGGGTGATAACCAGTGCTCGATGCAGCCCACTGAACCTTTCTCTGTGCTTCTGTGTCAACATCCATCTCCCAAACCCAGGGCTATTTGGAATATTGCCACACATTACCATTTTAAACATGCGATGTCCTTCAGTTTACATTTGCAAATTTCAGTGAAATAGCATCTTCCAATGAAGTCCACTGCACTGGAGAGGGAAAAGTATAGAGATAGTCAAATGTACTGTTAAAAAGATGTTGTGCAAAACACATAACATAAAATTTACTAATTTAACCATTTTTAAGTGGACAGTTCATAAGTGTTAAGTGTATTCATATTTTTTGTGCAACAAATCTACAGGCCTTTTTCATCTTGCAAAACTGAAATTCTATACCCATTAAATAACAACTCCCCATTTCCCTCTTCCCCCAGCCCCTGGCAACCATCACTACTTTCTGTTTCTATGAATCTGACTACTTCAGATACCACAGATAAGTGGAATAATACAGTATTTGTCTTTTTGTGACTGGCTTATTTCACTTAGCATAATGTCCTCAAGGTCCATCCATGTTATAGCATGTGACAGGCAGGATATCATTCCTTTTTAAGGCTGGATAATATTTCATTACATGCATGTACCACATTTTGTTTATTCATTCATTTGTTGATAGACATTTGGGCTGCTTCTACCTCTTGGTTATAGTGAATAATGCTGCTAAGAACATGGGTGTGCAAATATTTCTTCTAGATCTTGTATTAAATTCTTTTCGATATATACCTAAAAGTGGTATTGCTGGATCATATGGTAATTCTATTTTCAATTTTTTTGAGGAACCGCCACGCTATTTTCCATAGTAGTGGTACCATTTTACATTCCCACCAACAGTGCACAGGGTTCCATTTTTCCATACCCTTGCCACAAAATGTACTTTTGATTGTGATTTAGCATGAATTTTGTAGACTCAAAGAGCTGCAAGAAACTCTAAGAGAAACTTAGAGTCTTAGTAAGAGAACTAAGTAACTTAGTAAGAGAACAATAATATATTTTATAAGGGTAAGTTAATATTTGTGAGCTCACTATAAATATGACAAACCTTCTATTCAAAAAATCTTATGTGTTCATTGATTCATATACATCTTAGCACATTAATCCATCATTATGATAACCCCTACATGGAAGAGAAGACAACAGGAAAGACCTGATTGTACACCAGACTCTGGTCTAACCTTTAACAATTCACATATCTGAGCTCTCCTTATGACTATTTTATACTTACCATAGCTATTGCAAAGACGAATGGGTTAATGTTTAAAACTGTTGTTTCTGTACGTGCTACTAAAAAGAAAAGGCACTAGACAATAAATCATAGAAACTTTGCAGTAGTAGGTTTTAGATTTATTGTCTAGTGCTTTTTCTTTTTTGCAACACATACACACGCACAGAGGTACTTATAATAACCCATTTATCTTTGAAATAAATGAGGGCCTTTGGCTTTGCCATTAGGCATGACTACACTTAAACCAATGAAGATAAGATTTCAAGGGAGGAAGAGCCCACAGCTTTGAGTATATTTAATTTTTAAAAAAGTTTCTATCATTATCATGAAATTCATTTTAAAGTAGTCTGATTATTAGTGTGCCGTCTCTGGCTCTGTGTCCAAAGAACAGCTGTCCATGTGCATTTTGGATAATTTCTCTTTCACTTTAATGATAAAGTTTGAATAAAGAGCAAAATCTTGAAAAGCATGTAAAGGCACATATATGTTGACTATAGAAAGAGAAAGTACCTTTTAGGGCTAGAAAAAGGTATATTTGAGTCAAATAAAATGGCTATTTTTCCAAACAGGAAGCAAATTCTTAAGGACTCTACACCTAAAAGTGGGTAGTGACTGAAAACAGAATTTAAAAGGATTTGAGTATGCAAACCAATGCATAATATCTAAAATTAGCTTTATGGGTGACAGGGATTATTTGAGGGCTAAGTCCTGTTTCATCCCATAAAAATCTATATGTCTCATTCAGAAAGAGAGAGAGAGGGAGATGATAAGAAAAGAATACTGAATTAGGTGGACAATGGATCTGAATCAGCACACCAATTGCAAAAAATGGTAGAAAGCTAGGGAATGTTTTTCTGGAGTAAAACTTTGGGAACAAAAATCAAAAACTTAAATGACCTCTCTTCTCCATCAGTACAGAAAATCTTGCTTGAATTACCTACCGTCTCAGTCATGGACTTGATCCAGTGAGAGGAAGGTTTGTCAGGGCACAGTAGCCAGGGATTCAGCTGAAGGGACCACATGACTATAATTGAACTAGAAGCATTACATCAGGACTGACCACTCTGGCTAAACCACAGCCTTTGTCCAGACAGACTGCCCCCTTACTTAAACTCCAGGGGGATCGTCAGACTGCTGGGAGTGGCTGGAACACCAAAATGATAACCTCCTTGTTGACTCCCAGAGGCTCAAGCCATACACTTTTCCCATCTAGTTAAAGGCTACCGTTGCCCGCCACTAGTATGACTTACTTGGTAGGAGGGATGTCTGTAGAGAAAAGGTCTATTTCAGTGTCAGCCAGCAAAACAGCCTTCATTCCCCTAGAGCTGAGCACTTGTTTACAGAATTTGCAACACAGGATGGACACGCGCCGGTCATTGAAACTACAGCTGCTCGTAGACATGGCGTCCGGGGAAGGATGAGGTGTGGGATTTTAAAAATAGAGTAATACCCTCCCTAGTTTGATTCTCCCCGGCTAAAAATCAAATTGCGAGGCCTAGATCTTTTCTAAGCCTGAAAATTGAGAAAGAAATGAGTTTTCTGTTTTCCCGTGGGAGGGTAAAAGTGGTATTTATTGAGTAGAAAACAGGGGAGAAGCAGCACCCTTGGCTTTCTCTTTAACTTTCGGGGAAGGGAGAGGAGTTTTAAGTGGGGGAGGAGGCAGGCTGCAAGGTGCCTCGGGAACTTCTCTAGTTTTCCCTTTCTCCAGTCTGAAGGATCCTCTACTCTTCAGCTCCTGCTCCTTGTGCAATTCCCTTAGCTTCTCCCGTACAGGCTCTTTTATCTAAAGCTTCCCCCTTAAGCCCCTCCCTCGGAGAGCTCCAATCCCTACCCTCGCGTCCTCTTTGGAAATCTTTCTCCTCTCCCCAGGATTCAAAAATCCCCTCAGCTTTTCCCACCGGGCAATGCTGGGTGTTCCTTAATCCTCCCGCGACCCTCCTCCGCTCTGCTCTTTCGCGGGCAGCCCGCTTCACTTCTCTCCAGGCAGTCCCCAGCCCTCAGCATGCGGGCTCTCGCGTCGCTCCTATCGTGACTCCCTCCCCTCAGCTTTCCCTCGTGCCCCGCGCCGTCCCCTCAAGTCTTTCCCGAGCGGCCGCTCCAGAGCTCGCAGTGGTGTTGGTGGGGTGGGGCAGAGGTCGCTTTGGGGGCTCCGTCGGCGTTGCTGTTTCTGCCACTGAACACGTCGTTTTTTGCTCCCTCTTCCGCTCTCTGCCTTTCCAACCGGCTGTCAGTTTGAATTGCCAGCGCTGCGCACCGATTGGGAGAACTAGAGTTCGCCCACCTCCCGCATTGGAAGGCTCGGGAGCCTGCCCCTGACGAGATCTTAGTGGCCAGGAGATCTACGCCCCGCCCCAGTAACGGTGCCTAGATAAATTAGGCTTGCTGGTTGGCCGAGATTGGCCCCTCCTCCGATCTCATTGGTCTGCTCCGGGAGGTTTGGGAGAGCCCTACTCCCGCCCCAGTGAAAGTGGCAAGGCACGCCTTTCGCGCTTCTCATTGGAAGACATTCTACAGTCCCCGCAGTTCTCTACTCTGTATTGGCTAAAATTTTCCGCAACGCCCCTCCTGACTACCCCGGTCCAATTGGTCGTGCCTTCTCTCAGAAGTATATGTTTGGCTGTTGATTCTATCTTAATCCCGCCCATCAGTTCTACTTTGGGGTTCGGCAACCCGGGGAGGAGCTTACTCTGTGACCACGCCTCGGTAGTGCTAGTCACACCTCCAAGTTTCGCCAGACCCTCCTCCTCATTCCAAGCCTCTTGGGATCACCTATTCCTATTGGCTATAGGCCCCATCGGTCGATAGAAAGTGGGCGGTGATTGGCAAGGGGGTGGGCTCTGCTTCCCGGCGGGGTCCTGCGGAGTTGGCGGAGGCTCCTCAGGGGACTTGGGGACCGATCTGCGTAGACGCGGGTGGCGGGGAAGAGAGGGGAGGAGAGCTCTGAGTGGGAAGCGGAGCCGGGGGCCCGGGACCCGTCGCGTCAGAGCCAGGTAAAGGCTCCTTCCCTCTCCCCTTTCTTCTTCCCCGCCGCGGAGCTGGAGCCCTGACTGAACAAATCCGGGCAGAGGCGGGAAGGAGAGGGTGCGGATGCTGCTTTCGGCGTCGCCTTAGCGTTGCCGCCCGAAATCCCTCAGACCGCCTCCCTCCTGACCCACTCCCAATCTCCCAGTACAGCCCAAATACTTCTTTAGGACTGCATCTCCGCCCTTTACCGTACTGCCTGGGACTGCCTTGGCTCATATGCCGCCGCGCAGTCTACACGCAGCCCCCTCCCCAAGTCCTCTGCACACTGGCAGCCTTGGTCCACCTTCGGGCAACCGTCGTTGGCATCACCCGTAACCATCGGCTGCTCTCTTCCTGTCTCCAAGTCCTGGCAGACAGTCGGGTTACAGCCCTGGACCCAGAAGGATGGGTGTTCCGCACTGCTTCCGGGGCCCTTCCCCTGCCCCAGCCCCCGGCCCGCCCGGAATGGCTCCTCTTCACGCACTCCCGTTCCCAGACCTATATCTGGGTCCCCAAAGTTGCTAATATCCTAGTACTCCATGTAACATCGCGGCCCACGATAGTCTCCTAACTTCCCCCTCACCCCCAAGGTAATCCTCCCTTTGCCCTCTACTCGCCTATCAACCGTGTGCAGAAGCTCCAGTTACCCCGCTTCCCGTGCAGCCTCAGGACCCCACCTCTCACCCCCTCCCCGCTTCCTGCCTGTCTGAACCACCACGCCGCTTCTTCTCCCTGTTCCTCCCTCGGTGCGGCCCTTTCTCCAGGCGCGGGAAGTGGGAGACTCCCGGCGCGGAAAGGGAAAGGGGCGGCCAAGGAGGGAGGGTCGCCGCTGCGGCGCGTCCGGGAGCGAGACGCCCGGCTCTGCACTCCCGTCCCAGTCCCTTCCACCTCCTGGGCCTGGGTCGGAGCGGGATCTCCTCGGGTACCTCCTGGTGCGAGGAGTCGGGACTGCGACCCTCAACGACCTTCCCCCAACCCCCAGCCGGGGATTGGGTGCGGTATCTGGGATCTCTGGGCTTGGGTGACCAATTGGGGATGGCCTGAGAGGCGGTGGCTGCCTTCCTCCCCCCCGCCCCCCACCCCCCGCCTTCCCGGTTTTCCCGACTCCGACCCTCGCCTCTAACCCGTTTCCTGCTTCTGCCGACCACATTGTTTTCCTGGATGTGTCCTGTGCCGAGCAGGCTTTTTCCTGCAGATCACTCCCCCCTCACCCCCCAACATTTTGCTGCCAAGAGAAGCTAGCAACCAAAAACAAAACAACTGGGAGGAGGGGCGCAGGGGAAGAAAAGTTGTGCCCGGGTGGCTTGTCCCTCCCAGGCTTTGATCCCCTTTTAAGTCAAGGGAGTTGCCCCAGCCGGTGGTTGGGGGCCGTATCGGAGGCAGGGCCGGGAGGGTTCCCTCCGGTAGCCGCTGCCCAGCCCTGGCAAGGTTCGGGAGGTCGCCGAGGTGCCGCAGTCCCCGCCCGGAGCCCCGCGTTCCCGCCGCTAGTCCCCACCCCAAGCCCCCGAAGGCGGCTGCTCCAAAGTGTTTTCTTTCAGCCTTAAAACAAAATCCAGAGGGAGCTTCCTTCCTCCCACCTCGCTGCGCAGGGCTCTGCGGGCCGGGCGGCGTTTGGCTGAGATGAATGGGCCCAGGCCAGGCTGGAAACGGCTTCCCTTACCCCACCCCCGCATCGATTAGGATCTGCGCTGGTGCTGATCGCCCCCTCCTCTTTTCCCTGCATTTACAGGCAAGTGAACCGGAGCAAACGACTTCCGATCCAGTCTGCGCTGCTGCGGCTCCCGTTTGGGATTTGATTTGCAGCATCTTCGAGGCTGTGCAACAAAAAACCGCGAAGCACGCCCAGCCCTCCCCCGGCACCCCGATACGCACCCACTCCCTCCCGGGGACCCAGCTGGGCGAGTCCACATCCCCGCGCCCCCCACACCATGTTGTGCGGAAGGACTTCCACTCCCCGCCTGTGTCGTTGATGTCAGACCCCAGGCCAGCCTCCGGGCGCTGCAGTTCTCCCGGCTAATGCTGAGGCTGCGGCTTGGGCTCTAGCACAGGAACCGACCGCCGCCGCGCCGGCCCCAGCGCCCACCGTCTGCATGTGTCCGCCGTAGCCGCCTGCCCAGCCCGCAGCCCGCGCTCCCCGGAGCGCTGGAGACCACCGCGGGGGGCCCCTTCTGCCCTTGGGAAAAGCGATCTTGGAGGTATTGATTTCGGTGGTTGGATTTTTCCCGTGGATTTATCAATTCACAATTCGAATTTGGAAGAAAGAAGGAAAACATGACGTCTCCAGCCAAATTCAAAAAGGATAAGGAGATTATAGCAGAGTACGATACTCAGGTCAAAGGTAAGGGCTTTGAAAAATAGCATAATGCATATTCTCTGTAGACCATTGAGACATGGATTTCCACCGTGATTTGCAAGATGTTCATTTCTTTGGGTGGAGCAGGTGGGGGCAGGCTGACCCCAGAGGTGGTTTCTTATGTGGGTCTGAGCCTCCGAGGGATTGGCCATGCCAGGGGCCACAGGCTCTGGAAAGGAATTTTCGGAGTGGGCTTTAGATTTGTCTGTAGGGCTGGCCATTATTTTGGCAGTCCTTTTCCCCAGGCTAAATAGGATGGGGGGAGGGGCAGGAGGTTCTTGGAGAGAGAAAGGCGGCAGTTTGCCTCTGGGTGTCTGGGTCAGGTTTCCTTGAAGGACAACTGAAATCTGACAGGTGTTTGGGAATTTATTTCAGAGGTTGAAGAGGAGTCCAGGCAGAGAAAGGCAACCTTGAGAAGGTGTACCATTTGGAGAGCCCTGGGAGAGGCGGGGTTTTTTTCTGATGCACTGTATCAAAACATGACATTTGCTTTGACATCAGGCACAGAAAGTCTGTGGCCACCTGGGGTGCACCTTGTACCTGCCTGGTCTCTGGTTGTCTGCATTCAGAGATCAGAGAACAGAAAGAATAAGGTCACTCACACCCGGTCTCTGCCCTCACCTAAACCTGAATGGAGTTGGGTTGTTGCTGGGTGGTGCTGAGTCTGGAGAATGGGAAGACATAATTGTTTAACCCTTCTGTGTTGTCCTCTGCTCTAGAATACATGCTTTTAAAGGCCTGCTTACCTCTCTGAAAAAATGTGAGAGGTAAAGCAAATTGTGGACCTAGAGAAAGCAAGTGACCTGCTAGCACATCTAGTCCACTGCCTGACTTGGTGCATGAATCAAAACCCCTTCCCAGATAGCCTTTTTAAACCAGCAGTTCCCATAGAAGGGGTTCCCGCCTGCTAAAGAGCCCCAGCATATGGTTATGCAAGGCACCGTCCCTTCTTGGCCAGTCACTGGAAAGAGCCATGTGGCTGTAGCCCACTGAGACTTCAGCTGGGTAGTGGGAGAGGTGGGTGGCCTTGAATGTTACACCACATGGTTGGAGCTCTGGATTTTCCTTTGTTTCGGAGTACAGAGGGAGGGGCCCCTCCTTCTTTCTCTGCACCAATGTGAGAAGACCTTTTCCTATCCTAGAGGACTTGGGAAGGGCCATGCCTCCCCTCTAATGGTTGCAGGGGGTGCGAGTAGGGCTAGAGTTTGAAATGGGCAGCTGCTTTATCTCTTGGAAGGTTGGAAGGTAGTTTGAAGTCCTCACTGTGCCTGTAGGATCTTTTTAATGTCATCAGGTTGGTCAATGCTGGAGGTGCCCTGAGGGACCTTCTATCCACTGGACTGCAAATATTGGTGGGTTTATTACAGAGATGGGGGAATTGACTGATGGATAGCTTCAGTTGAACTGGGATTGGGAGAGGTGTGGTTGTGAGGTATAACTGAGGTCTTGGCCTCTTGTCACTGTTCATAATCCGGGCCTCTTTTTGTAAACAATAAGCCACTGGCCTCAGTGTCCTGTCCAGATGCACTTCAGTTTGCTGCTGGAATTCCCCCCTGCAGTTTTAACCAGATATGTCATTCTTTTTTTTTTTTTTTTTAAATACATCCTATTCTTAACTGTTGCCATAGGGAGCGTTAATAACTTTGACTTTCCCAGATTTCTCTCCAGAAGCAGCCATTTGACTAAGGTGCAAAGTGACTTTACATGTTTATTTTTTGAAAGGTTCGGGACTGATAGGTGTTAATAGAACTGTATCTGCTGATTCTGTATTGGTGAAGGATTTCTCACAAGTGTCTCAAATACTTTGTGTATTTACAAACATTATTCATTGAGATGATGTAATGCAGTTGACTGGGGTTTGTCTTCACCCTTGCCACAAGCAGGGGACTCTTTTGCTTTGCACTGATATCTTTTCATTAACACTATTCAGGATCATAGAATTTTATAGGTGGCCGTGCATGATGTCTTACTCAGAGAAGGTGCCCAATGAATGCTTAAGAAACTGATTTGAATAGTTTAGTCCCTCATTTACAGCTGAGGCGAGTATAGAGAAATAAAGAGGCTTGTCCAAGGTCACACAGCTAGGTGGTGGTAGATCTGAAACTAGAAGCAGGTTACTGACTCCCAATTCTCTATTGTATTCTATTCATAATTATTATGAACATCATTTGACCAGAGTAGGGAAAAAAAAAAACTTAAGAAGCCAAAGTCCGACAATGGATAATAGTAGTAATAGTGATAATAATAGATTACGTTTTGGATGGTCATTATGTTCCAGCCTGTCCCAAGTGCTTTATAAGAATTGTCTCATTTAATCTTCACTTAAAACTTGGAGGTGAATATTACTTCATCCTCTATTCACTACATGAAGAGACTGAGCCTTAGAGAGGATAAAGAAGCCCTCCCAAGGTCACACAGCCAGACCACAGCAGGTGGACTCCACTTCTTTATTCATCAACTAGTTACTGAGTGCCTTCAATGGGTTCTGGGGACTGATGATGTAGCAGTGAAGAAGAAAAAGTCCTCTCCCTCATGAAGCTTGCATTCTAGAGTCTGTGTTCTCCATGGAAGATCATAGAACTTGGAGACAAAGGACCCGGGTTCTGGGTTGGCTCTGCTCCCCTACTAGCTGGAAGCCCTTGGTCAGATTTATGATGTTTCAGCTTTTTATGTGTTGTGTGGGACTCATAGTGCTGCTAGTCTTACTTCTCTTATAGATGCCAAGATAAAAAAGAAAATTGCTTCCTTGGTCTGGTGGTTAAGAGCGCAAGTTTTTGAGTCAAAGGAATCCAGGCTTAAATCTCAGCACTGTCACTCGTTTGCCTCGCTCCTTGGGCAGGTTACCTGGCTTGTCCAAGCCTCGGGATCCTAACCTGGAAAATAGGCAACATAATATGTGTTTCCTAAGGTCACTGTGAGGATTCAATGAGACAGTATATCAAAATCATTTAGCACAGTATCTGGTACTTGTAAATGCTCAATAATAGTAAGGTCCGCTGAAATGAGATGACCATTAAAGCCGCATTGCCTTTTCACTCCCAAAGTGCCAGTTATAATGATAGGAAACAAGTCTAGGATGAAACTTGAGTTCTAGTTTAAGTTCCTCCAGTAGTAGTGAAAGCTCTCTTGGTTCAGTCACTTAAACCCTCTAGAACTCAGCTTCCCATTCTGTAAAATGAACAGGTAAACTGTTTAATTGTTGGCCGCTGTTGTTCTATATGTCTCTGACCAGAGTCCTGGGTCTTGCTTTTCAGTCAGAATGGTTTGAATCAAGGGGACCCTTAATGGACTTTGGGGAACCCTGTCTATCCTGTGGTTTTGGGTCCCTTTAAACGACCTGCTTGTGTGTGCCCTGAAGGACTTCTGAGACTGCAGCCCCAACCCTACCCCAGTGTGGTTTTATGAGGGGCGTGACTCCTTAGCCTGCCTTGGAGCCCACTTCTTAAAAACCACCATTGTTTCTGGTTTGTGGGTGTTCAGATTCCTTTGAAAGTTCATGCCTTTCAATCTCTGACTCGAAAGCAATAATAATACTCTTCGTATTTGTACATGGCTCAATTTACAAAGTGCTTCATATACATTAATCTCGGCAAATTCTTGACAGATTCATGGTCAGATTCATGGTCATAACCTGAGGCCTTTTTGGCCTCTAGTTAGTTAGCTTCTTTTGGGATTGGAGCAGCAAAGGGTGGTAAGGTGCAGGGCATAACCATCACAAGAGGTGATAATCTAGCTGGCATTTGGATGAGTTCGCATGACAGCAAACCCTCCCAGCTATTGTCCTGTCTTTGTTCAAGGCTCCCTTTCCTGTACCGTCTCCACACCTTGAGTTTTTACTGTCCCCCAGAAAACTTGAGATTGATAGTTAATGCAAATATTCTAGGAGGAATCATCTGAAACAGAGTGGCACTGTGTGCTGAGCTGTCAAATTCTCTTTCTTGAGAACATTAGGGGTCTTGTCTTTTTTTTTTTTTTTTAATGTCTTAGAAGAACAGTGTGTGAGCACCACAGAGCTGAGAAGTGAAATTTTGTAATTTCCATCTGGAGCATTTTGATAGAAAAGCCTTTGCCTGGAACAGTTTAACCCTTTCAGGACCCTTTCAGAGCAGGAGATGAAATTTAAAACTTTAGACATATTGTGTGTGCACACACACTTGGGAATGCGGATTGCTGATATTTAAACAAGCTTGTTCCCCGGGGAGGTGTGAGCGGTTCTTCACTCCTGCCAACAAAGGTCTTCTTCGAAGCTTCTTTCCTCCCAGCCCCCATTCCTCAAGGGAGCTTTAAATATAATCAGTTTGTGAAAAGCTGCAGTAAAACATCTCCTTGTAATCCCCAAGCAGATGCTATCATCTTCCCTCGAGATGATTGAAGGCACCTCTTCCTTTGCTCAGGGAAAACAGGATTCTAAGTAAGGTGAGCTCCTGGAAGAAAATGAAGCTCTTGGAAAAATTAAAGTACTGTACTCTGTATCTCCAAGTTAAAAGGCCCTGGAGGAAGGT
Organism: Kogia breviceps; assembly: GCF_026419965.1. Classification (NCBI taxonomy): domain Eukaryota; kingdom Metazoa; phylum Chordata; class Mammalia; order Artiodactyla; family Physeteridae; genus Kogia; species Kogia breviceps. The sequence continues at coordinate 64,824,353 of NC_081310.1, read as the reverse complement.
GGTGGGCAAGAAGCTGGGGGTGCTGTGTGCTGTGCAAGGTAGCAATGGTTAGAAACAAAGTTTGTGAGGAGTCCTTAACTTTTCCAATTTCAGGCATTCTCTTGGGGAATGGGAACAGAAATTTCCTTTGGAGAAGCCCATCTGGTAATTATGCACCACACAGGTTGACAGCCCAGACAAGCCCTAATCATTTCTCTGTTTTGAAGTTTACAGGGTCTGACCTGGCCCTGATATGTAGGGTCCACACCCTTTAAAATCAGCAGGTGCTCAGCCCCTGACTGGTGGCACCTGTAGGGTTCTCCTTCCAGAAGAGAGGTTTTCTTCATGGGCATTGTGACAACTTTAGACCCTAGACCTCTGAGGGTTTTGTTAGGAAAATATGATGTCATGTTGTAGGGAAAAAGTAGTTGATATTTAGATTTCTACTGGTAATACAATTCAAGTGAATAGTTTTAACTGGTCAGCTACAGAATTGGCCTTTTGGGGAATCTGGGAGAGTTACCTTCAAAGTTGTTTGATTTAAAAATAAGTAATGAGAGCACTTGAAAATGTCTTTGAAAATTACAGAATAACACCTTTACTGATTTTACAATAATGTGTAGGAACTCTCATCTCTCTCTCTCTTTAATTGTGGTAAAATACACATAACATAAAATTTACCATCTTAATCATTCTTAAGTGTACAGTTCAGTGGCATTAATTACATTCACATTGTTGTGTAACCATCACCACCATCTTTCCACAGAACTCTTCATTTTGCAGAGTTGAAACTCTGTACCCATTAAACAATAACTGCCCCCTGCCCCCATTTGACAACTCTAGGTACCTCATATAAGTGGAGTCATACAGTAGTCCTTTTGTGACTGGCTTATTTCACTTAACATAATGTCTTCAACGTTCATCCAGGATGTAGCATGTGTCAGAATTTCCTTCCTTTTTAAGGACATTATATGTATAATCCACGTTTTGTTTATCCATTCATCCATCCATGGACACTTGGGTTGTTTCTACCTTTTGGTTATTGCAAATAATGCTGCCATGAACATAGGTGTATTCCTATTTTTTAAAAATGTCCTCTACACCAAAGTTTTACAGGCCTGTGTATACATTTCTATATAATCACCTGTCCTCATTAAATTTTTAGAATTAACCTTTAAATATACATATTTTCATATTATGAGTATATATTTATGTTGGTAGTATAAGCATTATGTATTAATTTTATACCTTTTAATAATTATGTGAATGAGTAAACTTTTATTGTATTTTTAACAGCTTTACTGAGGTTTTTGTTTTTTTTTAAGAAATTCCTGTTTTCTTTTAAAATTTATTTATTTATTTATTTTGGGCTGTGCTGGGTCTTTTTTTCTGTGCAAGGGCTTTCTCTAGTTGTGGCAAGCGGGGGCCCCTCTTCATCGCGGTGCATGGGCCTCTCACTATTGTGGCCTCTCTTGTTGCGGAGCACAGGTTCCAGCTGCGCAGGCTCAGTAGTTGTGGCTCACGGGCCCAGTTGCTCCGCGGCATGTGGGATATTCCCAGACCAGGGCTCGAACCCGTGTCCCCTGAATTAGCAGGCAGATTCTCGACCACTCTGCCACCAGGGAAGCCCTTTACTGAGGTTTAATTGACATATAATAAACCTCACATGTTTGAGGTATACATTTGATAAGTTTTGGCATGTTGTCTACCTATAAAAACATCACAATCAAGATAAGTGAATGAAACCATCACAAAGTTTCTTCATCATAATGTGTTAATAAGTGAGTAAGATAATACTGCATTATAGAAATGACATTAGGTTAAAAATAAATAAGTAAAACCCAGATATTACCAAGTTTTAAATAATGATCCAAGCCACCCAGATTGGTCCCTGGAAAATTTATTTAACCTTAGTAAATAAAAATAAACAATCTCCCAGGGAAGTTGTGTTAATAATTGTGTCTCAACTATTACCATGTTTAGGAGAGAGGGTACAAGATAGGGGAAGAAAGAAAAGAAAAAAATCTTGGATACGTTACAAGTTGAAGAGTGACAGTATCTATTTTCCTATAGTCCTTGCTTGAACTAGTCCCCTGGGCCTCAGGCCTCTTCTGAAACTGGTCACAAGTGAGCCAGATGCCAAGGGGAGGGGCTGGGGGCTCCCATGGGAGATCTGCTCAGAGTGTTATGAATATGGCTTCTTTCCTCTAATGATTGATTCCCTATCATCTGTTGAATAGAGACCAACTTTCCAAGGTGAATATTACTTGGTCTTCAATCTGGCTGCAACCTATCATGTCAACCATACTTTTCCATTTTACTTTAAAAGGACTGGAGGCCTGTCTGCACTATTTGACATTCTTTATTTTTTATTTTTTTTGGTGACGCCACGTGGCTTGCAGGATCTTAGTTCCCCAGTCAGGGATTGAACCCGGGCCCTCAGCAATGAAAGTGAGGAGTCCTAACCACTGGACCACCAGAGAATTCCCTATTTGCCATTCTTTAGACGCATATACTATTAACTAATATTTTGCTGTTTGTTTGGGACTTAATGTACTAGGCATTATGCTAAATACTCTACATAAATTATTTCATAATTCTTACACCAATTCTAGGAGGAATATATTGTTATTATCCCACTTTGCTGATGAAGAAAGTGAGATGTAGGAGATTCAGCGACTCAGTGAATGAACAGGAATTAGAACCTCAGCCATCACCAGAGTCTAAGTTCTGAGCACTGTTCATGGAATACCCCTTTCTCCCTGCCCAGCCCCACATCTCCACCTACTGAGATCTCACCCTTCTAGTAAAGCTCAACTTTTCTGGCATGCCTTCCTTGGTCACACTGATCAGAAATGACCCTTCTCTCTAGTTCATTCACATAGCGCTATGGCGTTGATCTTGTACTGCCTTAGGTTTTAAATATTTGTCTTTTAGTCTTCTCTCTACTGCTAGACTTCTGGTAGGATGGTTTGAGGTTGTGTAGTGCAGTGCAATGCGAAGAGCGTAGGCTTTGGAAGTAGCCCTCAGTTGGAATCTTGTCAATATCACCTCCTTGCTGTATATCCTTGCTCACTCAACTTCTCTTCTGTGACACAGAGATAAGACCAATCTTGCCGGTTTATTGTGAATGTGTGTAAAATGCTAGCTCCTTGTATGGCAAATATTAAACGCTAAATAAGTAACTCTTACTATGGGGAGGGCCCTTCAGATAGTAAACAGTCTAGAATAGTGTTGTAGCCTAAATGGTGGCTCTTAGTAAATATATACTGGCTGTAATGATGAATACATAAATGAATGACCTGGACTACTACAAATAATTTTTTTAGAAGTAGTTTCTTAATTTGATCTTGATAATATATCTTGCTTAATACCACCAAAGTGATTTTTTTTAAAACCAAACTTATTGTTCTGCTAAGGTCATAGCATAGACTGTTTACATCAATCACTTCCCAATTACCTTGATCACAGTTTTTACCACTAGAAGGCTAAACTGCCTCTCATTCCCTTACTGCATTATGTTATTTCATGCTTCATGCTTTATCCATGCTGTGTCTTCTGTTTGGAATGGGTCCTTTTCCTTGAACTTGGAAAACGTATCCTTTAAAACCCAGCTCTGATGTCACCACCTCCAGGAAGTGTTCCCTGCTTATCCCTATTCTCTGCATAGTGACCCTGTGCAAGATCCCAAGCAGGATTCCTTAGTATCTCTGCACAGGCTTAATCAGCCCACCCTCAGCATCTCCTCAGCAGTGTCTTTGTGCTTATTTGTATATTGCACTCATCATATTACATTGTAATCTCTTCATTTACACCTCATTATTTATAACTAGCTGAGTACCTGGTGGAGGGAATTGTCTTTTATTCATTTCCATGTGTCCAGCTTCTGGCATGGAAATGAATAAATACTTATAAATTGAATGTGAACCTTTTCTGAGTTGAGGTTGGATTTGACAATGCCAGGATGCCTTGCTTCTGCATTTCTCCTCCTACTCCAATAACAAGATTTCTCCTTAGGTTAATGTTATTTGAAATTCAAAGTAGATTAAGCATTGTGAATATTATCATCATACAGGAACAAGTACAAACTATGTAGTTCTGTGGTGGTTCCCCAATGGGGTTAAGTTTTTTCTTATTTACTACCCCCTCTGCCCCTTTAGAATCATTGCCCTAGAGCTATACTTGAGTTCTTCAATCATGTCTTTCTTTAAAATTCAAGGAAAATATTAACTCTGAAATTTGAAAGAGTTTAAAACAAAAGTAAGGTTTTTCTGTAATTGAAGCAAAACACATTCTACATTTGTCCAGGATTTATTCATCATTTAAAACAGATATTCCCGGTCTAAATTTGAGAACGTTTAGGTCTATTTTGACCAGGAGTTAAAACAGAGTTGACCTGAAGAAGAACTGCTGGGATACTTTTTCGAGGCATTGTTTTGGAGAGAGCTATTGCCTTATTAGAAGCAGCTGCATGGTCTATGGTAAAAGGGGAAGAAAGGTCCAAAGTGACCAACAGAAAAACTCTCCCCGCTGGTTTTTCTAGTCATTTGGTATTAAGTAGCCTTGACTTTATTTATACATTGTGAACGAAGGGTTCTGAACTTGAAATATACATTCATGAGGAAGGAAGAGCAGCTGGGAAGTGCACCTCCTCCATTTCTGTGAGTATTTTAGGATGCCATCTGTTACGGAGAAGGCAGAGCCCTTTTTTTTTTTTTTTTTTTTAACCTTTTCTTCTAGAAATGCACTAATCAGTGGGCAGGTGACCCAAAAGGCATCATGAAAGTTGGGACCGGGCTTCCCTAGTGGCGCAGTGGTTGAGAGTCCGCCTGCCGATGCAGGGGATACAGGTTCGTGCCCCGGTCCGGGAAGATCCCATATGCCGTGGAGCGGCTGGGCCCGTGAGCCATGGACGCTGAGCCTGCGCGTCCGGAGCCTGTGCTCCACACAGGAGAGTCCACAACAGTGTGAGGCCCGCGTACCAAAAAAAAGAAAAAAGAAAAAGAAAGTTGGGACCTTGTCTTTGCTGCCTGAGCCCAGATTCTGCCTTTCAAATCATAGTAGGGTCTGAATGCTCACCCTGGAAAAGGTGACCTCACCAGCCATGGGCTCCACAGGAAGACAAAGCACAGAAAACAAAGGGATCCAGGAGCGTGAGCTGGCCGAGACATGATATGCCAGGAGCTTTAAAAAATACATCCGGGCTTCCCTGGTGGCGCAGTGGTTGAGAGTCCGCCTGCCGATGCAGGGGACACGGGTTCGTGCCCCGGTCCAGGGGGATCCCACATGCCGCGGAGCGGCTGGGCCCATGAGCCATGGCCGCTGAGCCTGTGCTCAGCAACGGGAGAGGCCACAACAGAGAGAGGCCCGCGTACCGCGAAAAAAAAAAAAAAAAAAAAAGAAATACATCCTGTTTCTGAAGAGTTGGCACCAATTTCTCCAAACATTGAAACCCCTTGGAGATCTGCTCCTTTTTCCCACTAGTCTTTTTCTTGTGTTTATTTATTTATTTTAGGGGGGTGAGGGTAATTGGGCCAGATCTTGTCAGATGAGTAAGCTGCTCTTTGGGAAAGCATCTTGACTGAGATATCTATTTTGGAGCAATACTTCTTTGGGGCCATAACAAACTGAACTACAGGGCAGCATGGTTCCCTGGAAAAGAGTGCTGGATTTGGAGTCAGAAAGCCTTGGTTCTAGTTTGGCTTTGCCATTTACAACTGTGATTTTGGGGGTAACTCACCTCAGGTCTCAAAGTTCCTTGTTTGTTTCCTCATCTGTAAAATTGGGACAACAATTCTTGGCCCTGGCTAATGGTGATGGTGATTATGATGAAGATGGCTAGCATTTAGTGAGTACTTCTTATGTCTAAATTGTGTTTGAAGTGCTTTACGTGTAGTCTTAACTCATGAATCTCCCAACAGCCCTATGAGGTAGCTACTATTATTATCCCCAGTTGACAGATGAGAAACAGGGAGGTTAAATAACTTACTCCAAAGCACACAGCACAGCTAGTAAGTGAAGAAGGCAGAGTGGGAAACAAGGCCCACTCAACATTGTTGTGAGGCTCCAATGAAATAATTCATCACAAATGCCTTTGAAACTGTGAAATGCTGTGGACATTTAGTTGATTATTCTCATTTCCTAGTATCTTGATGCTAAAAGGAGCTCTAAATGCAGTGTTCTAAATGTCTTCCTAGTATGTACCTATTTGATCTGCCTACGCCTTGGTTTTCTCATCTAGGAAAGTGGGGTTAAATTAGAAAATTTCTAAGGCCGGCCCCAGCTTTCATGGTTCATTAGTTTTGCTTATTTAAGATATTGAAGGTAACAGTTTTGCCCCTATTTAGCAGGCACTCTTGTAAGTACAAAACCCCATTGTATTCTCTGAATGACACTCTCCCCAGCCCCAGGGCTTGCCATGTCTCTGTGGTTGCTGCACACAAGGAGCGTGGACCCCTGTGGTGGCACAGTGGCAGCTGTTCTGGAGAGCATCTGAAGTGACACTTGGTTAGGTGTCCCTATCTGATAGAAAGGTGAGCCTCACAGCTGGAGAAACTGAGGTGAGGGATAGTCACTTGATTGACCTAGAGGTGGACTTGTGACTGGGTTACTAGGGACAATAAATGCTTTAATCAGGATAAATATATTAAACCTAGGACAGTAAGCTCAGAGACTTACAGAGTGAGAAAATTCTCTATTGATACTGGTGTATATGGTTTTCCTCATCAATGGTCATGGGCCAGAGGTGGAACTTGTGTAACACTGGGTATTATAGATATTTATGTTGTGTGCAGAACTTGAATTTAAAAGAAAAAGAAAATGGAAGTTGGGTGATTGTCTTAAATTAAAATTATAGAATAAGGAAGTAGGAGGTTTTTAATCCCTGACATCTGGTCTGGGACAAACTGGGCGGAGGTGGCATGGATGTGGAACTGGGTAGGGTTAATCTAGACATCTGGGCTGTGGGGTAAGTGACTTCAGGCTCTCCCAGGATGTAGGATGGCCTCTTGCCTCTTATATTCCTCTCCATATGTTAGGCCCTTTGTCAACTAAGGGATTTCTTTGTGGATTGTGATGAGGTATGCTGTAATATGGAGTGGAAGTGTTTCCACGTTTGTGTTTGTTTTCTTTCCACCTAATGAATAGGCTAAGTTAACAGTCTGTCATTTTAAAATGAGTACCATTAATAATGATGACAGCTCATATTTTTATCAGTACAGCATTTAAAAAATATCATTCACAGGGAGGGAAGGAGGGCTGTAGGGCCATGGAGGACTAGCTATGTCATGTTGGACAAGTCCTTCCACTTTTGGGATTCTCAGCTTCTCAGCTAGAAAGTAGAAAGATGGATTACTAGTTCCTTGCTTTGTCATTTTTAGGACATACGATCCAAAATGGTTATCTTCAAGTGAATTGACACATAGAGTTTACATGTTCATAATTGTCCTAAGAGAAGGCTAGAAACCATAGAACAGATACTGTAGGTTCTTACTACTCATCTCTCCTACTCCTGGTTTAAGATTTCATCTTTTTAAAAGTTTTATTTAATTTATTGGAATATAGTTGATTCACAATGTTGTGTTAGTTTCAGGTGTACAGCAAAGTGATTCAGTTATACATATATATATATTCATTCTTTTTCAGGTTCTTTTCTCATTTAGGTTATTACAGAATGCTGAGTAGAGTTCCCTGTGCTATACAGCAGGTCCTTGTTGATTATTTTATATATAGTAGTGTATATATGTTAATCCCAAACTCCTAATTTGTCCCTCCCTACCACGTTTCCCCTTTGGTGACCATAAGTTTGTTTTCGAAATCTGTGAGTCTGTTGCTGTTTTGTAAATAAGTTCACTTATATCTTTTTTTTTTTTTTTTTTTTTTTTTGCGGTACGCGGGCCTCTCACAGCTGTGGCTTCTCCCGTTGCGGAGCACAGGCTCCGGACGCGCAAGCTCAGCGGCCATGGCCCACGGGCCCAGCCGCTCCGCGGCATGTGGGATCCTCCCGGACCGGGGTACGAACCCGTGTCCCCTGCATCGACAGGCGGACTCTCAACCACTGCACCACCAGGGAAGCCCCATTTATATCATTTTTAAAAATTAGATTCCACATGTTAGTTTAAGTTTTCATCTTCAAATGACATTAATAGGCTTTGTGTTTTAGATGTCCTTGGAGTCAGTTGTGCTGTATCTCTTGATCTCTCTTATTTATTCAGTGATTTGTGGTGATGTAAGTTATCTCAACGCTTTGCTGTCAGCAGTTTTAAACAAACGTTGAAGCATTTTGGGTAGATGATATCTGTTGATTTGATTAATGGGGTTCTTGATCTGGATATTTTAAGACCAGTGACAATACAATTTTAAAACACCTAGTACTCTTTAAAACTACAGTAGTGTTCCCACTGCCAAAGCCTGAAATCGATCGATACCAGTTAGTTCCTTCTGACAGTACATGTGTGCATGTGAGCTTTCTTTCCCTCTTGGCCCAGGGAGCAGGACTGCCAGTCCAGAAATGCTAGCTCTTTTGGATTCAGCAGCAAAAAGAGTTAATCGGGTTACCCTGGTGGCGCAGTGGTTGAGAGTCCGCCTACCGATGCAGGGCACACGGGTTCGTGCCCCGGTCTGGGAGGATCCCACATGCTGCAGAGTGGCTGGGCCCGTGAGCCACGGCCGCTGAGCCTGCGCGTCCGGAACCTGTGCTCCGCCGCGGGAGAGGCCACAACAGTGAGAGGCCTGCGCACCGCAAAAAAAAAAAAAAAAAAGTTAAAGTTAATCATTATCCAGGCAGAAACAAACCTCCCAAGTTTTTAAACTTCCATTACCTAAAGTCCTTTCCTTGTTCCTCACAGAAGATGAGGCACTCTTGAGCACAGGCGTGCGCGTGCACATATACGCGCACACACACACTCTCTTACAAAACTTAATGTAAAACGATCTCATGTTTATGAGAGCTGGAATTACTTGTGTTCTGCAGGCTCAGTGGGCATGATGTGAAAGCAGGGCTATTTGGCCTGTGGAGATTGCAGATAAGACCATGATATGTAATTGAATAAGAATTTGAAAAATTATCCGATAACATTAGGAGCAGCAAAGCACTCGCTTGTGCTTCTTTTTTTTTTAAATGCTCGAGAACTATTTGGAGGAGGAGTAAGGAGCTGCTAGCATTGTTTTCAGGGTGTGGGAACCCCCTCCCGCCCCATGAGCCAAATCTGTTTGCCCAGAGTGTGAGGTCTCTGAGAGATTCTAACAGATCATTTAGTATATTCTTCTCTCCCCGGCAATTCTTCTGTCTAATCATGCCAGGAAAAGGGCTGTCAGCTAACCTTTAAAATCTTTTCCAGAAGAGTACACTGTAGCCTACCTTTCCATCTTGTTCCAGTGACCCAAACTATAAATGGTCAATTCTTTCATTTGCGGAGCTTGAAACAGGATAACAAAGGAGGCCTGATGAACTGAACTCATGTTTTTGCTACTGCCGCCACTCCCTCTGTACAGAACTTTGCTTCATCTGGGTTCTCAGTGGCTCAGGGAAGGAGGAGGTAATTGATGAAACTTTCAAGGCGTTGCCTCATGGCTGCTGGGGTGCTCTTCTTCCCAGTATTCTCCCCTCCCCACTGTCACCAGTTTTGGTTCATCTGGTATTGAACAAGGAAATCATGAGCTAATTTCAATCCAGCACCCATTTATTGAACACCTACTATGTGCTTGTTATGTGCTGGGTTGTGGGCATCTAGAGGTACATAACAAGGCTTTGGTTTTCAAGGAGCTACAGCCTATTAAAAGGAATGGACAGGTTACACAAATACAGTGACAGGGCCACAGTGGAGGGATATAGAAGGCCCAGAAGGGAGAGAATAGTCTGACAATGAGTAACATTGATGAGGCTGGTGGAAGAGGAGGATAGTGATTGCCTCCTGGTATTAATGAGAGCACTTGACAGTCTGAGAAGTGTCTTTCCATACTTTATCTCATTTAACCTATGACTGGCACGACAACAGGGCAGTGTGATTTCAGGCAGCTGTGGTTTTTGTTTTCTGGGCTTTTTGGAAATCTTTTATTTTGAAATAATTACACATTCACATACAATCGTCAGAAGTAATACAGAGAGCTTGCACATACCCTTTACTTAGTGTCCCCCAATGGTTAACATCATGCACAACTATAGTACAGTGTCACAACCAGGACACTGACATTGATACAGTCAAACTGCTGAATGGTGCCATCACTAAAGGGGTCCCTCATGTCAACGTGTTATTGTCCTGTCTCCCCCTTCAACTTATCTCACCTCCCTTAGTCCTTATTTCTTAACTCCTGGAAACACTAATCTGTTCCCCATGGCTATAATCTTGTCAATTCAAGACTATTATATACATGGCATCATATAGTATCCAGCCTTTTAGGATTGGCTTTTTTTCACTCAGCATAATTATCTGGTGATCCATCCAGGTTGTTGTGTGTATCACTAGATGATTCATTTTTATTGCTGAATAGCATTCCATTGTATGGATGTACCACAGTTTGTTAACCATTTACCCATTGAAGGACAGCTGGGTTGTTTCCAGTTTAGGGCTGTTAAGAATAAAGCTGCTGTGTGATACAGCCACTATGGAGAACAGTATGGAGGTTCCTTAAAAAACTAAAAATAGAACTACCATACAACCCAGCAATCCCACTACTGGGCATATACCCTGAGAAAACCATAATTCAAAAAGAGTCATGTACCAAAATGTTCATTGCAGCTCTATTTACAATAGCCAGGATATGGAAGCAACCTAAGTGTCCATAAACAGATGAATGGATAAAGAAGATGTGGCACATATATACAATGGAATATTACTCAGCCATAAAAAGAAATGAAAGTGAGTTATTTGTAGTGAGGTGGATGGACCTGGAGTCTGTCATACAGAGTGAAGTAAGTCAGAAGGAGAAAAACAAATACCGTATGCTAACACATATATATGGACTCTAAGGGAAAAAAATGTCATGAAGAGAGTAGGGGTAGGATGAGAATAAAACACAGACCTACTAGAGCATGGACTTGAGGATATGGGGAGAGGGAAGGGTAAGCTGTGACAAAGTGAGAGAGTGGCATGGACATATATACACTACCAAACGTAGGGTGGATAGCTAGTGGGAAGCAGCTGCATGGCACAGAGAGATCAGCTAGGTGGTTTGTGACCACCTAGAGGGGTGGGATAGGGTGGGTGGGAGGGAGGGAGATGCAAGAGGGAAGAGATATGGGAACATATGTATGTGTATAACTGATTCACTTTGTTGTAAAGCAGAAACTAACACACCATTGTAAAGCAATTATACTCCGATAAAGATGTTAAAAAAAAAAGAATAAAGCTGCTGTGAACATTTATGTACAGATTTTTGTGTGAATGGGTGTTTTTTTAAAAATGGAGGTAATTTTTTTTTAATGGAAAGATTGTAAATTAAAAGGTGGAAAATGTAGGTTTTGTTATTCACTAGGAAGTGATGTATATATTTTCCTAAAACTGATCACTTAACTTCTTGAGTCTCAATTTCATCATCAATAAAATGACATAATATATGTTCTGCCTACATGCTAGAGTTGTTGCATAGATAAACTGAGATAATATACGGTTACAAACATTATAGACTCTAATAAAATATAAACATTTCTAAGTAGGACAAGATACCACCTCATTGTGTTTTCTGGGAGAACTGAACTGGAAACGTACCCAGAGCAGTTCTTGAATTGCAGTCTAGAAACAGCTCTTTTAGGTGGCCTTTCTTTTTCTTAATATTGATGTGTGGGTGTTTCTTATATATTCTGGTTACTTATCTTTTGTTGGTGATATGGGTTGCAAATACCTTCTCCCAGGGTTGGCTTAACTTTTCACTTTTTATTGGATTCTTTGATGTATAGGAAATTTTAAATTTTAATATACTCAAATCTGTCTAGCTTTTCCTTTATTGTTTGGGCTTATTTTAGAATGCACATATACACAACCTTTCCTATCCTGAAATCATAAGGATATTCTCCTATGTGTTCTTTTAAATGTTTTTAAGTTTTGCTTCTCACAAATCTGACTTGAATAAATGTGGAATTTATTTTTGTGAATGGTGTGAGGTAGGGCTCTAACTTTATTTTATATTCCGTATGGCTAACCATTTGTTCTGATTCCATTTGTTGAAAGGGGCCATCTTTTCCTCCATTAATTTGTAATGTCATGTTTGGACATGTATTGAATTTCCACATATTTGTGGGCAAGATGAGCTTGCCTTCGTGCTGTAGTGGTCTTAACACTGTTGCCATCTGGAATGTGCGACAGGGGCTGTTGATGAAGAGTTGCATGTCTCCCTCCTGAGGTAGGCAGCAGTAAGCTGTCACCATGGCTCCAACAAGAACAGCTCTGCTTTTATGTTTGCTATATTGGGTGTCCACCTCAGATTTTATTTGATGAGCTTCTTACCCTTAAAATCTTTTTTGGAAAGGTTTTAAAACTATAGTAGTAGCAAATTATGTGTTGGAAACTGTTTCAGAGATAACCAGGGGTCTTCTCTCTTGTTTTTGGTTGGATTTCAAGGGTAAGCCATGCAGAAGTCAGGATCTAGCGGTGAGGGGATAATGTGCCAAATAAATACACGACTTTGTGATTGTCAGTAATCCCGAACATATCACTTATGCCACCAATAATTAATATGTAGCTTCCACGAGAGATTTACAGCTGTCTAGAATTTAGTGGGTATCCTCTACAATCGCATAAACCAGTGGAGAAAAATTGCCAACGTATACAAAAAGTAATAAAAAAAAATTTAACCGATAGCAATACAAGAAATGACATCAGCCAGTGGATGACTAAAAATGAGTAGTGTTGATAAGAACTTGAGGAATTCAGAGATGGGAGAGGTGTGGGCCAGAATGAATAAGACCTTGACTTACGGAGTAGGATTTGGCTAACTGGAGGGTAGGAGGAAAGAACAGAGGCCGTGTGTGCACTTCCCTTGGTGGTGTTCCCGCAGCCCCCACCATGCTCACCCCTCCGGCATCACTTCCTACACCGTAATACAATGATGGTTCTATCCACCCTCACCCCACCCTGTGCCCCTTCCCGCAGATACACTCTCCCTACCAGAAAGGCGCTTGTGAGCTCTTTGAGGGTGGGCAGCCTTTCACCTTCACATTCCCAGCATCCAGTAGCATGTTGGCATGTGGTAGGCACCCAAAAAATGTTTGCTGAGTGAGTGGGTGAGTAGACCCTGGCCAGAGCAGAGGAGTTAAGAGACAGGGGAGTAGGATCGGGCTGGATGGATTTTGATGATCTTGAAGATCAGCCAGAGTCTGACTCTGTGCTGACGGGGTCAGAACAATAGAGGCCGTCTGGGTTGAAGAGTGGGGCCATGCAGTCCTGTTTCAGAGACACTCGGGTTGCTCTGGACTGGGAAGGGAGGCTCGCTCCTGCCCACACAGTGTACACCAGTCTGTGCCCGGCCCGGAAGTGGGCGCTGTGAATATGTTGTTAAATATGACCAATTCTTAGTGCCACTGATGAGGGGAGTGTGATTCTCCATTTACTGAACTATCAACTATCACCTGTGCTCAGACAGATGATCTAAGGTGACAGGTGAGCTGGGCTGGGGTGGTGACTGAGGCCCAGGTCTGTTGGGCTCCAAAGCCTGCTTGTTCTTTTACCCTTAGTACCATGTTTGTCCACATTATAGTCAGAGATGCTACTAAGGTAGGAAAATGGGCTACAGAGATAGGAGCCAGGGCCGAGGTAAAAGTCAGGAATGCCTGAGGTTTCTAGCTTGGGAGACAGAGAGGACAATGGTGGCGATGGCAGAAGTAGTCACGGGGAAGTCGGGGTGCTGCGCTTGCCAAGAGAGGGAGCAGAGAGCGTTTTCTAGACATCCTGAGTTTGAGGTGACAGTTCCATTCAAGCAGGAATTGCATCAGGCAAGTGACAGTGCCATCCCTTCCCCACTCCTGCCACCCCACTTTCATTAAATCTGTCATTTTCCTTTCTTCTAAATTGGGAATGTTGCAGAGAAACCGTGAAATAGATGACACCTCACTCCCATGCCAAATACCTGACCTCATTTGCAGCTTCTTTACATTTCAGTTTGAGAAATGTTCTCCCTTGAAGGGGGACTTACTGTTTGTGTTCAGGAATTAATAGCATTTTCTTTCCCCAGTCCCTGTAGGGGATGAGCACAGCTAAACAAGGAAAGGAAAAACTTGAGCTCCTAGCTGCCCTGTTCTCCTCTGATAAACCTCTCTCCGGCCCGAGATTCGGTTAGAGGCCTCTTTTGAGGGTCAACCTGTGAATTAAAGAAAAGTCAAGTCAAACCCCACCACCACCCTCCACCACCGGAGCTCTCAGGGGTAGACAAGGAGCTGGCAAAGGAACAAGTTATTTTAAAAGCATCCCAAGGGAGTGTGGGAGAGGCTGAGTTCGTCGCTACTTGACTGGGTGGTGCCTGGGCTGTTTCAAGGTGTGGGAGCAGAAATGGCTAATTGTCCTAATTTGAATAACTTTGTGATGGTGAGATAGAGGTCTTGATTGGAGATTGTGATGTGGAATTTGTTGAGAGAGGAGATCAGACTAAAGCTATTTATGGGAAAACATATTTTCGATATTGGCATTTGGACCGAGTGGATTCCATCATCACCTCCAAAGGCTTTGAATTTTTAGTGTTATTTCTGTTTTGAGCCGAATGGCCTGTGATTGCTTCTCATCCAATGTGCTGGATACAAGGAGACTGTAGGAATTATTATAATCTCCTTTTTAAAAAAAATTTCTGAGTAACAAAGATTATCCACAGTTGGCTTGGGAATTTTAAGCAACCAGATTTTAAGCAATTTGGTAGGAAAAAAAACACCCAAATGGAGGCTTGAAGGCTTGCACATCAGTCCCAACTTTGACCCTTAACTACATTAACTACACGGCCCTGGGTAAATGCCTAACCTCTCTTGGCCTCAGCTTCTTCAGATATAAGATGACCATGTAATAAGCATACCTAGGGGTTGCTGTGTTGATGAAATAATATAATGCTTGTGCATCTGCTTTGTAAATTACACAGTCCAAACAAGTATACATTAAGATTTTATTTGCTGTGACAGAAAATGGTGGATGGTCTCCTGGAGTTTGTTTTAAGGAGACTCGACCTGTGTAACATTGACTCAGGATGTTTGTTAAAGTGAATCACCCATTTCCTTCTGGGCCATACTTGAAATGACATGCCGTGTTATGGTGAACCTCTTTTGTACTGCCCCAAGTTTAGGTTTGCTCTTACACAATTTGGGTGAGATTTATGTACACACCCATTCTTCCCCCATAAGAACAAAACAATGACTTGGGCAGGGCAGACATCGAGATAGTGACTTAGCAGGCAAATATGTGATTAATAATGTAGATTTGGCCTAATATTAGTGTGGGCCTCTGTATACAGATGGTTAAATGGTAAACAGCAAGTCTGCCAAGTAGAGCGTGTTGGGAAACCTATTGGCTTCTGTCTATGCTTGAAGTACGCTATGCTGATGCTGTACTTGGTGTTTAACTAAATACATTCATACCAGTTGCATTACTTTGCACTTATTTATTTGTACATCATTCTCACCTACTAAACTGTGAGTCCTTGAAGGCAGGGACTGTCCCTGTTTATGTTTGTTTTTCTGGCATCTAGTGTGGTGCTTTGGCACACAGTAAATGTTTATTGTTTTACTGGATTAATGAATGAACGAAAGTCTTGGCACTTTTATTCAGTTAAAAGGATTTTTGTGGAAGGTGTAGATGTGTGATTATTCGTGTTGTCATCTGCTAATTTTATAGATGTCTCAACTGGAGACCCTCACTGTGGAGGAGAGACCCATATTTATGCAAAGCTGGGTTGTGGCAGTTGCCGCCTCCTCCTTCGTCTGCCTGCAGCCAAGCTGCCTTGGCCTGATGGTGCAGTGGTGAGCACTGACTCTACACTGGCCTGTGGTCTCTTAGTAGAATAATGGCCTCCCTCAGCCCCTATCCCCTTTGCCTTCTGTCTGCCTCAGGCAGTCTTCCTCATGCAATGGCTGTCTTCATCACACTTCTTCCTTTCCTTTTATTTTCCAGTGCTTATCCATTATCAAGGAAATCTTTCCAAACCCTTCTTGCTGATGGTGTATTCTTCTTCATGAGTTAGAGCCCAAACTGAACACCGTCCTCCAACATACCTTAATCATGGCAGATGAACTGGAAAAGCACTAGTGATGAACCTGAAAGGAGAAAAGCCCCTCCACAAGGCTCACAGTGAAATGAAAGCAATAAAGCACCAGTGCTGTCAATGTTGAAAGCTTCTAAAAGTGCCCCTAAGCCTCTTTTGGAATCCCTAAAAGTTTCCATTTACCTCCTCATCTTTCTCAAATGAAATTTCTTCTTTCTTAGGCATCAGCCTGAAAACAGCAAAGCAACCAAAACCCTCCACAACCTATTTCTTATTCCGTTTTGCACCAGTGGAAAGAGTATGGGATTTGGAGTCGGCCGGCCAGTGTTAGAGTCCAATCCCACTTAGTAGCTCTGTGACTTTGAAGAAGTTTCTAGGCTTTCTGTGCCTCCATTTCCTCAACTGTTGACAACATCACCATGTTCTACCAAATATCACCTATCCACAGAGTCATGGTGAAGTTTATGTGTATGAAAAACTCTTTGTAGCTAACAAAGCACCATATACATGTCAGGTATTTCTATTGTTACACTGGTTTTTCTATATCATGTTTCATTTGCACATACTGGATATTTCAGTTACGCTGTGGGCTGAGTCAGTTTTCTGCCAGCCTGAGAACTGAAACTCTATCGCATGCCTTTTATGGGGAAATGTGTTTGCACTTCAAACACAAACATACAAATAATCTTGTTATGCAACATACTCTTGGTAAATTAATTGAGAGCTGTCTCTACATTGTTAGGTGTGGATGATAGGAATTCTATTTTATACTTCTTTTGTACCTGCCCCTGATGTTTTGCATAGTGCTGGGCATTTAAGATATACTATTGTTGACAGTTTGAAAAGCAATCTTTTTTTTTTTTTTTTTTTTCCGCGGTACGCGGGCCTCTCACTGCTGTGGCCTCTCCCGTTGCGGAGCACAGGCTCCGGACGCGCAGGCTTAGCAGCCATGGCTCACGGGCCTAGCTGTTCCGCGGCACGTGGGATCTTCCCGGACCAGGGCACGAACCTGTGTCCCCTCTATTGGCAGGTGGACTCTCAACCACTGCGCCACCAGGGAATCCCCAGCAATCTTTAAAAATAATTTTTTTTAACTTAAAAAATATTTATTTATTTGGCTGCATTAGGTCTTTGTTGCTGTGCGCGGGCTTTCTCTAGTTGCAGCGAGCGGGGGCTGCTCTTTGTGCAGTGCACGGGCTTCGCACGGGCTCTAGGTGCGTGGGCTTCAGTAGTTGTGGTGCACGGGCTTAGTTGCTCTGCAGCATGTGGGATCTTCCCGGAACAGAGATCGAATCCGTGTCCTCTGCATTGGCAGGCAGATTCTTAACCACTGCATCACCAGGGAAGTCCTGAAAAGCAATCTTAATCATGACCTAGAATCATTCTTATTTAGCAGCAATCTCAGTGTCTTGACTTAATATAAAACTAATTTATTTTGGAGCCAAGAATGGGAAATTGGAGAACCTTCCTCTGTATCTATTTTGGTCTTGCAGACTCCAAAGTTGGATACATTTGAGTAAAGAAAATCAAATCTACTTGCAAAAACATTGTCCAAAAAGAATGACATGTGTCTGCCAGTTCCTTAGCATGATATATATATTTTTTTTTAAGATGACATTCTTTCTTAACTAGCCAAGGGAACCATTTCCCAACTTCTTATCTTGTTGGGGGTGTTTCTGAAAAATATACCAAGTGTGAGAACCTGTAAGCATGGAGTTTGTTAATCTGCTTAAAACCAGTTTTCCTTCAATTAGGTGCTCTTTAATGTCAACCATTGTACTTTTGTCTATAGGAAACAACTCAAGTTTAGTCCTGTCCTGCTTAAGTTTAGTCTACAGTACAGTTGGACTGGGCTGTAACTCAAGCAGTTGCTCAAGTCCAACTGTAAGCAGTTGAGGGGTAGTGTTGAAAAAGAAAGGCTATTACGCTGCTCAAGAGAGTTTAAAGAAAAGAGTAGAATACTTTTTTAAGGAGGGGTATGGGGTTGGGGGTGGCGGTGGGGCTGCTTCTGAGTGGAGGAAGAAGGCTGGACCATAGCATCTTGCAGTCTTAGTTCTGTTTTGGAAGCTTCCTCAATTTGTGCCAGAGTTGTGTAATGATGTTCACTACTGTTGAAGGTCTTCTTGGTTTGATTTGGTTTCACTGTTCTGAGGTTCCCTTTGTCTTATCTTGTGAGCATATCGCGGCGAATACTTAAATCATTAATGACTCTTTTGGCCATTTTCATTATCTGCCAAACTGAAACCTGGGTGTGGTGGAAACCTAAGATGCTCCTAGCATCTTAGCTGTCAAAAGGCCACTGAATAAACAGCCTGATTTTAATAGGAGACCTGATCACTGCAGATCCTTGAAAAAGAGACAGAAGGCTAGTCAAGGGTGGCTGTCTTCAACCTGAAGGACTCTTCAGCAGTTAACACCTTGCCTCTCTTCTTTAGGCAATGTCTTTTTTTTTTTTTTTTTTTCCTCAGAGACTGTATTTGGGTTTTTTTTTTTTTTTTTCTTTCAGGATTTCTATAGCTTCTTTCTTTCAGAGACTCAAAGTGCTTTTAGTTCTGTCATCTCATTTATTCTCTGTAGGAGCAGGAATTAGGTGTTGATGGAGGTGAAGTGGTGCATCACTTACTGGGCTGTAGAGTCCGTGTTCCACGGGCAGTTTCAATAGGAGTTCTTCTAGTTACTTGTTGCCCAATTTATATATATATATACACATACACACACGCGCGCGCACATATATATACACACACACACGTATATACATCTTACCTTATTTCAAACAAAATGGATGACAGTGTCACAGTTAATGTCTCCTAAAAGAGAATTTTACATCTTAGTAATTTTCTGTATTTTAAATATCTAACTTATGCCTCATAAGGAGAAAGAAGAAAGGAAGAAAGAAAAAAAGAAAGGGAGAAGGAGAGAAAGAAAGAAAGGAAAGACTTTTCTGCCTTTGACATGAGTTGTTGAACTTACTTGTCCCTTGGTAAGCTGATCAGTTGCCACTAGGATTGAGAGAAAGATGTTCAATCAGTGTTTCTGCTACACTGGCATGCTTTGTAATGGAAATGAAAACGACAGCATGTTTTTGTCAGTTTAAATGAATAGGTTTCCTTTAGATTGATGCTAGAGTTGGTATTAGAGGTAACTCTCAGCCTATGAACACTGATGATTAATTATGGAAATGCCTGATGGAGGCATTTGATTTTACCTCAGCGTCTTATTTCCTTGTTGGTGAAGTGTGTGCCAGT
Organism: Kogia breviceps; assembly: GCF_026419965.1. NCBI lineage: Eukaryota > Metazoa > Chordata > Mammalia > Artiodactyla > Physeteridae > Kogia > Kogia breviceps. Next base: position 64,804,962 of record NC_081310.1, on the reverse strand, counting down.
GTTGGCATTTCTTGTGAGTGCAGGAGTGAACCAGGACACAGTGTCTGTGGGGCCTACCAGAGAGCCTTACCCTGTCTTTAAAGCCTTCAATTCGATTTCTTTAAAAGATATTCATTCATTCATTCATTCATTCATTTTTTCATTCATGCACTCAACATGTGGTGATGCATGTCCACTATGTACCAGGCTGTGGTCTGGTGCTAGAGACAGTTCCCAAGACAGAGCAACTGTCTGCTTTCATGGAGCTGTAATCTTAGTGGGAGAAATGTACAGTAAAAAGATAAATGGATCAATTAATAGGGTAATGAAAGGTAGTTGAGTATTCTGAAGGTAATAGAGAAATCAGATGGTGAGGGAGTTTCCTGGTGGCCTAGTGGTTAAGATTCTGGGCTTTCACTGCTGTGGCCCGGGTTCAATCCCTGGTTGGGGAACTGAGATCCTGCAAGCTGTGCGGCATGGCCAAAAAAGAAAAAGAAAAAGAAATCAGGTGGTGGATTCAAGAGTGGCTGGCAGGGATCAGTGTGGGGGGAGCTTACTTAACCCATGTGTGGTCAGGGAAGGCCTCTTAGAGGTGACTCCTGAAGATCTGGGGGCAAGGGAGCAGATGCCGAGGTCTGAAGGTGCTCGTTTGAGGAATAGAAGGAAGGTCTGTGCAGCCAGAGGTACAGAGCAGATGGGAGACGGATGTGGAGTGAGATGGACTAGGCAGGCAGGGTCAGACCACACGGCCTGGAGAGCACGGTCAGGACTATGCATTGATTCCGGTGGGTGCAGTGGGAGGCCACTGGAGGGCAGCCGCAGGGGAGTGGAATGTCTGATTTATTTATTTATTTTTAAGATCACACTGCTTGCTGAGTGGAAAACAGACGTTAGCTGGTAAAAAGTGGAAGCAAGGCCATTAGTTGGACTCTTGGCAGTAATCAAGTGAGAGATGTTGGTGGCTTTGACTAGGTGGAAAGTAGACAACTGTGAGACTTGTTTTCTCTCTCCACCAGGTGAAACTAGAATGAATGGTATTCTTGTTTTAATGTGTATATATATATATATATATATATATATATATATATATATATATATTCTTTAAAAACTTTTTTCCATTAGAGTTTATTATAAGATATTGAAGATAGCTTGTGCTATACAGTGCTGTACATTTACTATGCTTGTCTATACTTGTGCTATACATTTACTATGCTTGTTGTTTATCTATTTTATATATGGTAGTGTGCATCTGGTAACCCATATTCCCAATTTATCCCTCCCCTTCCCCCTTCCCATTTGGTAACCGTAAGTTTGTTTTCTATGTCTATGAGTATGTTTCTGTTTTGTAACTAAGTTCGTTTGTACTATTTTTTAGATTCCACATATAAGTGATATCATATGGTATTTGTCTTTCTCTTTCTGACTTACTTTATTTAATATGATAACCTGTGTAGGTCCATCCATGTTGCTGCGAATGGCATTATTTCATTCTTTTTTTATGGCTGAGTAATAGTCCACTGTGTATATATACCACATCTTCTTTATCCCAGAATGAATGGTATTCTCAAGATGGATTTAAAAGGAGCATTTGCAAGGACGAGTGGCAGGACTGTATGTGGAGCTCTGATTCCCATTTATGCAGGGTGGATAACACACCTTTTTTCTACAGGACAGCATTGCCATTTACAGCCCAGGCTCTGTAGGATGATGTGGCAGGCCTGCAGATAAGACCTACAACTCTGCAGGCCCACTTGAACTTCTTTGTAAACCCACTTGAACTTATCTGGAACAGTTTCAAGCTTTACTTCTCTGTTTGCCTGAGGCTGGGCAGAAAACCAGCTATTAGGTATGATTCGGAGGCTGTTGTCAAGGTTCCCTGTGGGGGGATGGGCTGAAGACGTCTCTTCTACTATTAGCTTTACCTGTTTACAATGGTCTCTTCCCTCACATTACTCAAAAGTGCTATTTGTGTATTTATACTTGAGTGTGAGATTGCATTTGTTTCCTGTGAGAGATTTTGATAAGGGTCTAAGCCTACTAGATGCCAAATTAAGGAAGGAGAGCATCTCAGGGGAAAGTGACCATGTACATGTGGCCAGAACTAGAAGGTTGCGGCACCTGCAATTGAACTTACATAACAATTTTGCTTAGGGAATTCCCTGGTGATCCAGTGGTTAGGACTCAGAGCTTTCACTGTCTGAGGGCGCGGGTTCAATCCCTGGTCGAGGAACTAAGATCCCGCAAGCCATGAGGCGCGGCCAAAGACAAAACAAAAAAACAATTTTGTTTAGCCTTGAACTCTTGCCCTCTCAGAGAATTAGTTTTCTAATTTTGATAATGGAGAAGTTGGATTCGATGATCTCAGTCCCTTTTAGCTAATGCAGGGGGGTTTGTACCTAACCGCCCAGGCTTCCGAGTTTTTCCCCTTTAGTCCTTCTGTAAGAAGATCCTGCATTTTCTTTCCTTTTCCTCTGCCTGAAAGGGTGCTCTGTGGCCACGGGTAAATGCCAACTCACTAGTTTCCCCAGGAAGGGGAGGGTGCATGCTTCCAGAATGGTATCTGCCATGGTGTCTGCATTCTGGTCGGATGGCCATGCTCAGTAGCTGTGCTCCATGTTGGGAGCTTATCTGTGGGAACCAGAAAGGCCCACACGCCCATAGTAAGTGACCTTTACATAGTGAAGAGGTGGGTGAACAGAAAGAATACTCAGGTCAAGGTTTTCCGGAGGGAAGATTTTGAACCATCAGCTATTAATTAGAACAGAATTTCCCTCCACACCTGAAGATCATCAGGAAATATATATAGCAAGGACGTCCCAAATGCCAGGGAGCAAACATAATTACAGTTACCTCATAACGGCTTAGCATTTTGTGCCTTTTGAAATTGGTTCACACATATAATGTCATGTGACCTTAAAATCCTGTGAGGTAAGCAGGGCAGAAATTATTAACCTCATTTAACAGATGGGAAAAGTGAAGCATTAGGTAGGTAAGTGACTTGTCCAAGGTCCCACATTTAATACAGGTGGATTAGAATTTAGAATGCAGAATTTTCTTTTTAAAACAACTTTATTGAGGTGACATTTATTTACTAGAAAATGCACCCACTTAAAACCTAGAGTTCAGTGAGTTTTGACAAGTGTACACACTTGTGTAACCGCAGTTGTAACATGCTGAGCATTTCTATATCCCCTCAAATTCTCTCCTGTTCCTTTTGCATTAATTAATCCCCCCTCCAAGATCTTTTGATGTCTAATCCAGGGCTCTCTTCATTGCCCCATACTCCGATTTGACAGCCTTTTTAGCTCTATCCTGCTGCAGAGAATACAGACTGGTAGCCAGCCAGCCTCATCGCTTTGAGTTATGAGAGTGAATGTGAAGCCAGTAGGTTGGTTACTCCAGTGTTGGTTCCTCCTTCCCAGGCTACAGAAAGTTCATGTGGGTTCCCCTCTCAGGAGAGCTTGAGGAACAGGACACCCACTCACCTGCCTGTACTGGCTTCCCTGTAGTCTGCAGAGGGGAGCCGGAGGTGATGGGGTGATGGAGGAGATGACCTCTAGGGGATGCCTGACTCCCGGATCGTCTGCTCAGTCTCCTCCATGGAAACCAGCTCTCTGCTGCTTAGTTGCAGTTCCCTAAGTCCTTAAGCAACCGAACCCGATATCTGATGAATGAATCCCCAAGGTGTTGAAGATCCCAGCTCTGAAAAATGAGCAAACCCTGAATTTCATAGTTATGGAGGACGGGTCTGGGAGAGAACTCTCCCTTTGCCCCTGAGCTAGGTTCTGAGGAGAGACACTTCCCAATATGCTGTTCCCAAGTCCCGGATTTTGACCAGAATGTCTGGCACATTCCAGAGGGTTCGGATGTCTGGCCAGGTTGCTGTGTAGCATCCAGCAAAGGAAGAGAAGGGGCCTGCCCCTTTTCATAGCCGGAATTGCCCCCAGACCAGCAAGATAGAAGATGGTGTCCTACCTAGCTGAAACCCTAGAGTGGCCACAGGGGGTGACGCAGAATGCAGTCTCTGCTTTTCTAAGGTGACATTGCTCCCATTTCAACACCCAGTTGGGGGACAGCCTGTGTGCTATTAGCAATGATGATAATGCCTTCCTTTCATTTGTTTTGGGCTGCGTGAGTTTATAGGACCCTTTTCTATCCATTATCTCCTTGTTCTTCTCAGTAAGTCTTGTCCCTTCTGTGAGGGTAAAAGCCCTGTCTCATCTGACTAGGACAGCTGCAAGGAGAGAACAGACTCAGATTTCTCCTCTGCAAGGGCTCATCTTAAAATCTAGGGCCCTATGGTATTGATTTTCTTCTAGTTATCTTTGCAAATTTCTCTGGCTTTGCTGAAGGGGGAAAAAGTCACCAGGCTGCATGCTTGAGCTTCAGGTTTCTCCTTAGCTGGTAACCCCTGCCAGAAAAAAATTCTTCTTTAAAGGATTGAGCCTCAGGCACTGGTTTTTGCCTTGTATGCCCTTAAATGTCTAGCTCTCAACAGCTGGTGGCCATCCCTCGCCTCCATCTTTAGTTTGCTGTTGACCTCAGCTCGGTGAGTCCCTGGTGTTGACTCCTTGACCTCCCTGCCCTCCTGCAGGGGCCCCTTGTACCATATGGGCTTAGAAAACAGTGGGCTTCCTGTGTTTTGTCTACCAGCAAAGCTGGGTACCCAAAGGCCCCTGTGACAACGCCATGTGGCTGACTCCAGTGTGCTATGAGAAGACAGTGTTAGAACAAAGACATAGTTGAGAGCCCCAAGTGTGTACATTTGATGTGATTGCACAGAGATTGGGTCAAAGGTCAGCTCACGTCTGCAGAGAGAGGGACAACTCCAATTTTGCAGAGGTTGCAGGCCGTAGTGATGCTGTTTCTTGCATATCCCATTGGAGTTAGCTTTCTAAAGGTCCATGAAGGTTTCATTCCTTTTCATGCCCCAAGAGAGCTTTCCATAGCAATGAAAGAAATGCAGGAAATGGGTAGGATTTCAGATGGCCAAAGAAGGTTGCCAAGAAAAGAAGAGTGTCTTTTAAAAGAACATTTTTTGGAGATGCTCTGTGGGTGCTGCTGGTCACCTGGGGAGACATTGGATTTATTTGACAATTCCCATCTTCCACTTAGCCTTCATGTATACACTTGTTTGGGAACTAGGGAGGGGAATAATACCCTCCCCAAGGATCTGTGGCTGAGTGCGTTGTCCCCAGGATCAAACGGAGCTGTCGCAGCTGAGAAACAAATTGGCTCAGCTCTCCCCAAAGAGCTCAGAGCTGTGTGGTTATTTCCTGTCTTTTTCCCCTTGTATTTTCCTCTTTGCACTTTGAATTTTCCCTTTTCACAGGAAGTCTCAGCTGCCTAACCCCTAGCTTTCCCCAGGCCCAGATGGACTGCTGCCTCTCTCCTTTTTCCCTCATCAGCCTAATCACTTCTTCGTAGACTCTCTTGGAGGAAAGAAGGGTTTTGTTCACCCGCCTCTTGGAAGGGCTGCACCCTACCAAGACAGATGGCGGCCTCGCCTATTTTTATCTGTCTCCAGGGAGGAAGATTCCGCAGCCTATTTTGAAACCTGTTCCACTGATTGACAGCTCTCAAATTAGGAATTTCTTGCTGATATCTGACTTAAAATTCGACAGCTGTCATTGAAACTCATTTCCTTTTCTTCCTTTGGAAGGAGAGAGATCCTCGAGGTCATTGGGGCCGACCCCTAATGAAGGAAATGAGACCCACAGATTTCCTGACTCCAGATTGAAATGGAAAATAATTCCTCATCCTCTCATTGCGGATCCCATCAGTTTGGGGATATGCCTTTGAAAGCACACGTTTGGGTGCCATTGTGTGAGAATCAATTTAATTTTCTGGGGGAAAACATGTGATTCTGGAGTGGGAATGGAAGATGTAAAATGCAAGGCATTAACCGCCTTACTCTATTTTGTTTCTAGTGAGAAAGTTAAATGATGCTTATAGAATTACCTTGCCTTTGTTGGCAGAGAAAATAAACTCAGCTCTCAATATACAAAGGCTTCCCCAGTTCGTTTCCCTCCTCTTGTACCAATGCTGTGTCTTTAAAGAAAAAAAAAGGGTTGGTATTTTTCTCTCCTCCATCAATGGGATCCTCCATACGTTAAATATGTCTTTAAAAAATATTGTCAGGAGACTGAAACTCTGCTGAAGGCTCCCTTTTGCCTCGGCTTTCTGCTCCTGCAGACTTCTTTTGACATGAGGCCCCGTGCTGCTTTCCCTTGACAGATTGCATCTTGATGGCATAAAGCTCTGGTGGAAAGCTAATGATGTCCGTTCAGTTTCAGTGCCTGGAATCTTGTTATGTGGGATAGAAATCCAGCGTTCTATGCAAATTAACAGAAATGTATTAGACTGAATATCAAGGGGTCCTGGGAATAGATCTCACTCCTCCTTGAGAGTTAGTACTTGTGTCTTTTCTCAATAAAACATCACCTGAGACATTTCTTCTTGCAGAGATGGCATCACGTGCCAAAACCTGTGACCAAAGCTGAGGTGGCATCTGGGGCATCCTTCATCTCTCTCTTTTTTTTTTTTTTTTTTTTTGTGGTACGCGGGCCTGTCACTGTTGTGGCCTCTCCCGTTGCGGAGCACAGGCTCCAGACGCGCAGGCTCAGCGGCCATGGCTCAAGGGCCCAGCCCCTCCGCGGCATGTGGGATCTTCCCGGAGCGGGGCACGAACCCGTGTCCCCTGCATCGGCAGGCGGATTCTCAACCACTGCGCCACCAGGGAAGCCCCATCCTTCATCTCTTGGTCCATATGCTTCAGGCTACGAGTAGTCAGTGTGCAGCGCTTGCTCACAAGGGTTAGCATCTCAGTCTCTGGAAATTTGGCTAAAATTCCATGCACTTTGTCTGTTTGAGAGACGTTTAATGGGTCTATTTTATAAAATCCCAGGTCAACCTTCTATGCTACCCAGTTACACTGGACCGAGGGAATATAAATTCATTTTGCTATTGGCCTAAGAGAAACAGGCAGGTATAGTGGGGACACCTTCTTATCTGGGCAACTGGACCAGTAGTTGGTCAGTCAGTCCCAAAAGTCAGTTACAACAGAGAATTTTTTTTTTTTTTTTTTTTTCAGTACGCGGGCCGCGTTGTGGCCTCTCCCGTTGGTGAGCACGGGCTCTGGATGCGCAGGCTCAGCTGCCATGGCTCACGGGCCCAGCCGCTCCGCGGCATGTGGGATCTTCCCAGACCGGGGCACGAACCCGTGTCCCCTGCATTGGCAGACGGACTCTCAACCACTGCGCCACCAGGGAAGCCCCAGCAGAGAATCTTAAAAAAAAAAGATACCGTCCCTAAGCATTTTATTTAAACTTCAAAATAAATAAATGTACATATATTCACAAATCTTTTGATGTGGACCAGGGCTTTTTCTTAGAGTGAGGTTCTCCTGAGTAGAGTTCTGTTGATTTTCTTTCATAAGCTGCACACTTAACACATTGTCTGTGATTTCCAGTTTGTCTCTTTAAGTAAAGTGAGTTCTTTAATACACTCGAGAAATAAAATACATAATGTTTCTAGATTGTTTTAGTTCCACCAATACAATTTTTTACCGTTGTCTTGCCCACACCTAATTCATCGGCATTTTTTTTAGCAACTTGCCTTTATCAAGTTTTTCCAAAGCATTCAATTTATTTTTCAAAGAAACATCTTTTTTTACTCATATTTAATCACTTTATATAATACATAATTAAAATAATATCTGTTATGAACAGATTGATCCTGGGGAAGCACCCAGCCTGGCTGATGGGGCAGAAGGGAGCAGATACACAAGAAAAAGGCCTACTACTAACAACCCAGCCAGTGTAGTGTAGAGAGCAGTTGAAGTATGTCACATAAGCTGGCAAGTTGGTTAAGAGAGCATTGTCTGTATATATCTCTCCTTTTTTTTTTTTTTTTTTGTGGTACACGGGCCTCTCACTGTTGTGGCCTCTCCCGTTGCGGAGCGCAGGCTCCGGACGCGCAGGCTCAGCGGCCATGGCTCACAGGCCCAGCCGCTCTGCGGCATGTGGGATCTTCCCGGACCGGGGCACGAACCCGCGTCCCCTGCATCGGCAGGCGGATTCTCAACCACTGCGCCACCAGGGAAGCCCTATATCTCTCCTTTTTGCATCCATTGCTTGATATATGGAATTTTATCTTAGCACCTATAATCGTAATTCCTCTATTAGACTATAAGCTTAGGGAGGACAGGGCCCATGTCTTATTTATCTGTATATCTCTAGTTGCCTAATATAATGCCTGGCCCATAGTAGATGCTTAAAAGTGTAAATTGTCTTATTGATTCTATATGTGTGTGTGTATGTGTATATACACACACATATTTAGTGTAGTGCTGTACACATAGTTGGTGCCAGACAGCTCTTTCTCAATAAATGGATCTATATGTGCATCACTGCACATAATGTACTCAAAATTCAAATAAGAACCTTTAGAATGTCTATTGTTCAGATTTTTTTTCGCACTTGTTCCTTATGTTTGCAGGAGAGACTGAAATTGGCTGTGGAGCGTTTACCCTTGGTTAGAATGACATGTCTTTTAGGAAGGTATTTTCTTTCTTTTTAAAATTAATTTACTAATTTAGTTTTTGGCTGTGTTGGGTCTTCCTTGCTGCATGTGGGCTTCAGTAGTTGCAGTGCGTGGGCTCCGTAGTTGTGGCACGGGGGCTCTAGAGTGCAGCAGGCTTGGTAGTTGTGGTGCACGGGCTTAGTTGCTCTGCGACACATGGGATCTTCCTGGACCAGGGCTCGAACCCATGTCCCCTGCATTGGGGTGGATTCTTAACCACTTTGCCACCAGGGAAGTCCGTAGGAAGGTATTTTCTTAATAATAGCTATACTTCATTCTTAGAATAATAAAAATAATATCAATAATAATTAGTATTTACTGAGTACTTACTATGTGTCAGGCACTGTGCTAAATGTATATTATCTCAGTTAATCGCCACAACCCTGAAAGGAGACACAACAAAGAATGTTGTGTTATTATTCCTACTTACAGATGAGGAACGTTTGGAAGGCCTAATCTAGGAACAGTTGAGTGATGAGTACCGTTTGTTTTCAGAGTGCTTCTTCTTATTTTAGGGGTTTGGTCCCTCTAGGTGGGGTGAAAGGAGCCCTTGAATCTAAAGAGAAGGCCTAGAGGGAGAAGCTGTACTTGCTTTTGGCTTTCTGGGAGCCAGGGTAAGTCCTCTCTGGACTCCAGAGAATAAAAAGGATCCTTGTGACTGCGCGTTGCTCAGAGTGTTTGAACGGCTCCTGGCAGGTGGTAAGGAAAAGCCAAGGTGGCACTGAGAACAAGCTACTGCAGGACATTGGATCCTGCCTGTCACTTCCCTCCCAGGCCTTTCACTTGTTGGCGGGCTCTTCTGAACTCCCCTGCCCCACTGGTCTGTATGTGTGGGAGCAAGCTGCTTGCAGGTGCCAATACAAACAGCAGTGTGGGTCCCGGGAGCCTGGGCTGGGAGCTGGGCAGAGGGTGGAAGGCCTCGATTTTGGAGCAGTGATGATGGAAGTAATTTTCCCAGCTGTTGGCATGAGATTGCTTCTGAGCTGAATTTGAGAGGTAGGATCTTTGGTCTATGTACACTTTTGGGACCCAGCAGATATCACAAACCTCGTCTTCACAAATGACAGAAATGAATCTTAAAAAGTGCTAGTCCATGGGCCTGTTGGTCAGGAGGGTGAGAACAGCAACAGCAGCAACAAACAAACAAAACACCCATGGACTGGCAAACAGAATTTCTTCTCAAGGCTAAGTCTGAATGTTGGACTCGTCCCCTTTTTTTTTTTTTTTTTTTTTTTTTTTTTTTTTTTTTTTTTTTTTTGTGGAACGTGGGCCTCTCACTGTTGTGGCCTGTCCTTTGCGGAGCACAGGCTCCGGACACGCAGGCTCAGCTGCCATGGCTCACGGGCCTAGCCGCTCCGCTGCATGTGGGATCTTCCCTGAACGGGGCACGAACCCGTATCCCCTGCATCGGCAGGCGGACTCTCAACCACTGCGTCACCAGGGAAGGCCGGACTCGTCCTTTTTTTTGTAGGTTGGAAGGAGACAGCATTCAGAGCCCACCTTCTCTAGTCCCCCTTTTCAAAGGAAAAGCTGTAACTGATTTTGTGGTTGACTTTAAATTAATATAAAGACACCTTGGCCCGGAACTTAAGTGAAAGGATTCTTGATGTACTTTTCAGCCAAAGGGCTTTTATGCTGCTGTGTGGCCACTTTTTTTCTACTTGTCTGCAGCAATTACAATTTTTGACAGTTGTCTTGACAAGAGTGTAGATTTTAATTGAGGAGGGTGATTTCATTTATTAGCAAGGTTGATTTCATGTTAGAATGAATTCTCTAGATCCTTCTTGGATTACTTTATGTTCCTTAACAAGAAAGATTTTGACCACCTTGAGTTTTATTCTGAGCTGGATAAAGTCATCTACCTCAGGAATTCTAGAGTAGGGAGAGAATTTTGTGTGATGTGGGTCCTGTCTCTGGAAAGTGCCGTGCCCATCATGGTGAAAGGCTTCTCCAGTTTGGCCTCAAACCTGCGAAGCTGGTTCTCTGAAACGCCAGCATCCTAGCCATGCATGCAAGCAGAAATTGTTCATGCCTAGGCCATATTTGGATGTCACTCTTCTTCAGTTTCATATCCAGTTTCCGCTTTCCTGAAACAGAATGAAGTCAAAGAGCCCTCATAAAACCACTGGACTTAAAAGCTCCCCCAAACATAATCCTTACAAGAGCCTTGAGAGGTGGGTATCATTATCCCCATTTTACAGAGAGGAAGCTGAGGCTCAGAGAAATTAAGTAACATGCCCAAGGTCATGTAGATCCTAGGAACTGAGATCTAGGATTCCAAAGTCTGACTCAAAGTCTATGCTTTTCCCACAGGGCTTCTGAACTTGACCTCAACCCTTTGCCTTTTATGTTGCCTTTTGCACTCCTTGGAAATAAATGAACTAAAATGGGTGTGAGGGAGAAAAAGAGAAACCTAACTGTGAGCGTTCAGATAGGTGCTTGTGGGGGACCCTCACTGTCAGATAGGAGCAGCCAGCCCTGTCATTTTCGTTTATGTGGACAGACTTCTTTCTCCTCTGCTGATGGCCACTGGGTAGAAATAAGGATACTGTACAGAGGAGAGGAGCTAAATGTAGCTTCCCGTGATTTACATAATAAAATTAGAATCTCCCCAATGGCCCTTTCCTGTCTGCTGGTGGCCGTGATGGACTGCACCCCACTGGGGACAGCTTCACTTAAGGGCCTCCCTGGGGTCATCAGGCCCACAAAGGGTCTTGGGATCAAATGTGCAGTTAAATTGATGAGATCAATTCATTAGGATAAAGACTTCCTCTACTTCCAAAGCAGTTCGGTGCTCAGGCCAGTCTCTCTCCTTTGGAAGTAAAATGTATATATAAAAGATTTCATATTGGGAAGAGCTCTGTGCTGCCCTTTTTTCAGAGCTTTGATTATTTGAAGCGAGGGAAAGACTTCCTGAGCCTACATCAAAATATTCAACTTTGAAAGATGAATTGTTTTGAGGTTAGTTTGCTACCTGCTGTTTCTTTTAGAAATGATTTTTCTATAGGTTTAAAAGGTGACCCAAGTGACTTTTTAAAGTCTGGGAGGAGTTTTACAGATGTGTGTGTGTGTGTGTGTGTGTGTGTGTGTGTGTGTGTGTGTGTGTGTGTTTTACCTCCTTCAACTCTGACCACCTGGCAGTCAATCTAATGTCTTTCCTCATCTTGATCCTTTAATTCAATATTTAATTCCCTCTTTTGGTGCACATATGAATTAGATTTTTTTTTCTTTTTCTGAACTCATAAAGGGCATTCTAGCTCCCAGAGGAAATAATACTCCCCCTCCCACCCCAGTGAATACTCTTTTCCTAAAGACAAGTAGAAAGTGGTTTGGGTTTGTCCCCTTTGCTTTAGTTCATAAAACATCTTTCACCTCCTTTGTTGCTGATAGTCTTGAACTTATAAAGTAAAGAAAATCAATTGAAATCAAAAGATATTAAATTGAGAGACAAAATGATGCTGGCACACTCCCAGCTAGAGGCAGGCTTTTTAATCCATAATTTCAGACTTATTTGATTATAAAGTATAGTGACCCCTCTATATATATTTTTTCTTCTAGTTTTCTTTCTAGTTCTATAATTAGGAATCTGCTATTCTCTTTCTAGTGCTATAATTAGTAGTCTGGTCTAAGACATAAGAACCTTAAAGTTCTTAACAGAAACACTGCTTACTCGCCTCATTTTATAGAGAGGCCACTTAGCCTGTATGAGTCATTCACTTATTCAACAAACATCATTGAGCACTGACTATGTGTAAGAACTATGTGCTAGATGCCAGGGGTCAAAGACAAAGAGGACATGCTTCCTGCCTCCAAGTGCATCATCTGATCGTGAAGCCCACATACAGACAACCAGGCAACTTCAATGTGAGAAATGTTGTAATCGAGCTACACTCACAGTTCTGATTTTGTACTTGTCTGTAGAGTAGCAGTTTCTATCCTGTGTTCCATTTACCTGTTTACTTGCTTGTTCCTCTGTGAGCTCTTGAGGGCCAGAAATGGATATGGATGTGTATATGGATATGGATGTTTATATGAATATGGATATGGAACGGATGAGGGAAAGGAGGTCTGTTACCAATGCCAGGCCTGTCTTACAAGGGGTCATGTAGCTTTTAACCTTCCTGCAAAATGTTTTAATTCCTAAAGACTGATAGGAAATGGTCTTGGGTGGAGCCACCTGAGAAATAATGGATTTTGCATTCTTGCTTATTGCAAAATGTCCGATTTGCTTTTTAGGATTCTCTTAGGTTAAATCATACGAAATCATCATTTTGTAGGTAATTTCACACGGTCCAACCTAATCAAAAGAGGCCAATATTACAGCCTTCTGGTCTTCTTTAGGATTAAGACAGGTACAGAGGTGAGGTTCTGGGCAGGTATAGTGCATCCTAAACACTGCCACCAGTTTCCCAGCTCGGAGTATGAGCCTCTATTTGGAGCTTCAGAGAGGGAGGGAGCTTGTGCCCCAACAGTTCCTGTGACACTGGGCTCTGGAGTGGAATTCCTCTGGGGAGTGCCTTTTTGTAGACTGGACAGGGAATAAAACTGCTGCTCTGTGCCCATTTTGAAGTATTTTTGTTTACCTTGGAGAACGTACAAGAACAGGGTTTCATGCATATATAAGAGAAAACAGCAAGTGAAAACGATGTGTACACAGTGGCATGAATGGGGAGCTATTCTCAGCTGGGACTCTAACCTAAAGAAGAACAGGAAACACGATGCTTCTGAATGTGGACTCCGGCTGCCCCAGGCTAGAGAGCCAAGGGGCTTCGAGTCATAGAGAAACTCATGGTAGCTGCTAGTGTCCTCCAGACCTTCCTCTTTTGGTAAAAAATTTTACAGTCGTGTGTCTCACACTGAGATGGAGGAGGGGATGGCTTTCTCTTTTAACGGATCTGGAGAGAAAGTAGAGAGTCTTGGGAAGTGGGCCTCCTACCTGTGCTACTTCTTCCACAGGAGCAATCCACATCTATGTGGTAGATGGAGTAGCTCCTCTCACTCTGAGTGGTTTAGCTTCTGAGAGAGGGTTGCCTTGGCTGCCTGGATTAAACCTTCTTCAGAAACTTGCGTTCTTTGGTTTGTTGTTCAATCTCTCATGTTGGAGTCAAACCTGATTTGCCTTTGTAAGACCAAGACTAGAAACGCCTGATGTATGTTATAGCTACAGTGGATGCCAGCCATTTTCTTGTCACCCAGTGACTGCTAATTGATTTGAATATATCAGGGTCTGGAAGCTGGACCAGTCATCGAGCTTCCCTATCTGAGGGTGTGACTGATAGGAGGAATGTTTCCAGGTAGCATTTTCCTGGATTAGGATAGTGATGGTGTTAGCCAGGATCTGTGTTGTCACTGTCATTACCACTGAATGATCTTTATTATGAACTCTCTTAGACCGGGTGTAGGAAGGTGATATACATCCAGCCCCCACCCTGTATGCTTATTGTCTAATGTTGACAATAGCTCCAAGTCAACATTTACGAGAGCATGTCTTTGGTCAGAACCCTATATGAGATGGGATTTATTCAAGGAGGGCCTGAAATTGTGGCATTAAAATTTACAGACTCTCTAAAAGGGATAGGGCCTGTATATAAACCATTCCACTTCCTCATTTCTCTAAATGGAAAAAAAATCTCATTTCCTTTCTTTCTTTCTTACTCAGAACGCTAAGTCCATTCAGCTACCCCAAAAGTTATAGGCAGGTCACCCCTCTTAGAAGAAAGAAAAAATTTTCTTCCTTTAGAGTGGTACATGGGAACCTCAGAGTCGCCTTTTACCTCTTTCCTGATTTGATTAAGATTTGTGCGAAATGAGTGTAGGGAAAACACTAGCTATAGACCTGACAAATGGTTCACAGCATGTTCCTGTTTGTGGTAAGTCTGTGCTTTGACTATGTGAGGTCCTCATATTTTCCAGTTGTCACACTATATCACTGCTACAAGTTAGCCTCCTTAGGTAAGACAAGTGCCCGTTAGCATCATCTGTTGGGGAGGAGGAGGGGAGAGAACAGAATTGTAAGCTTCTCCTTTAAAGTGGTGAACATGTCAGTGCCAGGCCTTGGAGACCTGGCTTGAAAAAGTGTGGAGGTTACTGCCAAGAGCCCCTGTGGATCCGTAGACCTCACCATCTTAGTGCTGAGTTTGATGAGTCACACAGCCTTCAGGTAAAGTCATTCCCAAGGGATTGATAGAATGTGCCCCTCTTGGTTTGGATTGTGTCACATTTACTTTTTCTGGCTTATATCTGCTACTGAATTTTTTTGTATGATTTCTTCCCCACAACTGCTGTTGATAATTTACGTGACACCAAAAATTCCAGTGAAGGTAGCTTTCTCTAAATGCTGTGGAAGCAAGAGGGCAGAGAATTGATCTTGCCCCTGATCCAACAAATCACGATCAGTTCTGTTGAACTTGGTCAGGCCTGGTCACTTAGGTTGTGTTCTGGGAAATGTGAGGTCTGACATAAGGTATGTACAAGGGAGGCTGGACAGGGAAATGGCTTCACAAAATAAAATAAAATATTCATATTGATGCGATCCCAAAGAACTTGCCTTTTGGTTTCGTGATGACAAGGTGCTGGATCAGTCTTCTGTGTGGATCACAATATGTGAAGCCAGCTGAAGTGAAGGGGTGTCTAGACAGGAGAAATGATGAGTTGAAGTTTTATCAGAGGCTGAAGATCTTCTGTTGTTCTCTAGCAAAAGTTCCTCTGATGTGGAATTTCTCTGTTTTGTCCAACTAATTGGAATTATAGTCTGCTTTCTGTCCCTAAAGACACTGATGTTGGGCTTGGATTGCCTAATTCTCTTTGCTCATCAAATTTATGACATCAGTAATAAGGCATGAGATCTAATGTCTAAACATTAATTTGGTTTTGGATGATAGGTTCCTTGGGTTCTTAAGTTAGCAGAGAGAAACCAAGAGAGGCGGTATGGTGTAACTAGAAACAAACAAAGCCCCAAACAACCAGCTTTAGTGTCAGAGAGATCTGGATTCGGATCCTGACTATGCCATGTATAAGCTGTGTCACTCTGAGCACATCATTTAATCTCCTAGAACCTTAGTCTTCTCATTGTAAAATGTGAGCAGAATAAATGCCTACCTTGTGGGGAGGTTGTGAGGTTAGAAGGTGGAATGCCCAGGAAGGGCCTGGCATGTGGAGGCACACATCAGCTTCAGGTGTTTCTGTTATTAGCAATGGACTTAGCAATGTACACATCTGTCCCTCCGTGCTTCCCACTTTTCCATTTGTAAAATGAACTTGACATTTCCTACTCAGTGGTTGACAGGGAGCCAAGTGAGATATCTCAGCTGGTGAGGATGGATCCTGGGTCCAAAAGTGGGGTTCTACAAGTTGTGCTGTCTGTATAAGTTGTAGAACTATATTAAAAACACACCCTGCTTGTTTCCTCTTCTTGGTCTCCCATTCAGAGCAGGGCTCGCTGGCTTTGTGCTTTAAATAGTCCTCAGATGGTGACTTGAATAGTAGATGGACACAATCCTTGTGAATCCATTTGCCTTGTGCTTGGGAATTCTAAGACCATAATCGCCAGAATAGAAAGCCTCTAACCTGACATCCCACTGGAGCCACGTGTGCCTGCTAATGGATTTCTTTGGGAAGCTGGGACAAAGGGCTGGATCTGCTTCTGTCGTTGAGTAGGCCAGGTAGGGGGCAATCCATGAAAAGCCAGTCACCTAATTGTCTGCAGTTTATGAGTCTGGCTTACCTGGGGACGTCCACATTATGATCCAATTAAAGGTCAGCCTGTTTACTCTGCTCCAGTTGAGGGGTTATAGGAGAATAAAGGCAGATAAGATATTTATGGGTGAACTCTTTCCTGTTTCTTTTTTTTTTTTCTCTAGATCTGTGATTAAAGGATTAATAGCACTTGTTATTTATTGAGCAGAGCCCTGGGAGTGGGGAGGGCTTTGGCACTTACTTTGCTCCTTCGAAGAGCCCAGTGCTGTGCCAGCAGCATTTCGCATCTTACTTCATTTATTCCTCATTATTTTTAGCCCCATAATACAGAGGGTCAGGACTTGCCCAGGGGTCATGGTCATGGGCCTTCTACTATTTCATACCTTGCATGCCATCTCTCCTAATAGATAGGCAACAATGTGGTCATGTCTGGAAGATCCTGGTGATTTAAAAGCATCACTGAATGTTCATTAAACATCTGAATGTAGTTATTATATATGTGAGACTGGGTTCACCATAGAGCTCCTGACATTATCTGCAGAGAGGCTGGCCCTGACCCTGAGTTTGGCATTTTATGCAGTATTTTGGTTGCCCGACTCTGGAGCCATGATGCTGGGAGCCTCCATAGTGTGGGGGTGTTTCTAAGAGCAGCCTGAGCCCTTAATTATCTTACTAAAGACATTGCCCTCTGCTCGTGGAGTGTCTTTCTCTGGGAACTCTGGAGCTCCCAGAGACAAGATATCAGCTTCATAACATCCCTGTCGAAATGGCGGGGGGTGTCGGGGTGGTGGTGTCTGAAATCATTTGCTCTCCTTTACAGCAAGTGGGAGATTCAGGCACAGACGGGAGACTGAGGCACAGAAGTTAAATAATTAGTCCAAGGTCACATCAAATGATTTCCAACTCAGCTGACAAATCCATCTAGGACTTGGTCTCCCAAATGTTGCAGCTTCCCTTACAGTGTAATCTGGTCTCCACCACTTTGCATGGCTTATCTTTCTTCCTCCTTTTCCTCATTTGGTAAATAAGATGTTTCTTACACCTACTTCCTGATTAACGATGGGTATTTTTAAATTTAGCCCTTCAAGATGATCAATGACTTTACCTAGAAAACTGCTGCCAGAATGTGGTTTATAAAAACATACCTTAAAAAAAACAAAAACAAAAACATACCTTTGTTGTGATTTCTTCCTGATGCTGAATTTTCTGCCCCTATATTTTGCACATTGTCAGTTTCTGTGGGTTAAGAACCTTGGGACTCTCAAGGGTAACCTTGACAGAGAAGCTGCCGTAGTTGGGAATTGTCACATTTTTCAGAGCAGTGCTCTTGGTGGTGGGGGGTTCCTAGAAATTCCTGTCCTGAGCTTCGCAGAGGAAGGACAGCACGTTCAAGGATAGCCTTGTCCTGTAGGAAGAGTACAGATTTGGCTTGTGTTATTTCTTGTTTCTTGTAATAATGTTGTTATTTATAATGATACCTTTCTAGTTACCCTCATGACTCAGTATTCATTAAAACATATGAGATTATTCATGAAATGTTTATCCCTGTATTTTAGATGGGAGCTGTGAGGTGGTGTGATTACATATGGCCTCTTAGGAAAATGGCTGAGTTGTTCAGATTCTCAGCTACATTATGTGACGTTTTTGGTCAGCTTCACTACTTAACCACTGCAGAGTTATAAAGGGGAACTTTTTACAAAAAGAGATAGATTCACCCAGGGGAGGGGATCCATTGTTAGTAAAATAGGTCTAATGCCAAATGCTTTTTGTTTCCTGAAGACCTATCCAACTGCAGATCTTCTGGCTTCATAATATATTCAGTTCACAGCTACTCATTCAACATTTTCTGTATACCCATTCTGTGTCAGTTACCACGTTGGACATTGAGTGACAGAGATGAATACACTCCTAAATCTTAAGATCTCACGGTAGATATTGGAATTTAGTGTCATTTGGCTTCATTAGATTCTGCAGTAGTTCTAAGATTTCCCAAGATCCTGTCCCACAGTGTCCTGTTTACTTCAGAGTGTGTCATTCTCTGCTGTCCTCCATTTCCCCCCCTCCACCAACTCCTGCTACCCTGGGCCTCACTGCTATCACCTCTTACCTGGACCATCTCAGCAGCCTCCTAACTGATCTCCCTGCCTCCACTCTTGCCCCTTTCAGTCAACTCTCAACACAATAACTGCAGCAATCTTTTAAAAATGGAATTCAGATCATGTTACTCCTCTGTTCAAACCCACCAATGGTTTTTCCATTCTGTGCATGGTTGGGCCCCCACTATCTGCTTGACCTTGCCTTCTACTGTTCTACCCCTCGGACTCCCCTTCATCAATATTGGGTTCATGGTGTTTGCTTTAACATGTCAGCCATCCTGGGCATAGTCCTGTCTTAAGACTCTGCTCTTCTCTCTGCCTGGAGCATTCTTCCCCTGGGATCTGCATAGCTCACTGCCTTAGATCTCTGCTCAAAAGTCACCTTATCAGCAGGTCCTTCCTGACCACTCTCTATAAAAGGTACCCCACCTTGTACTTCCCATTTGATTAGTGTCTGATTCCTCTTTCCCCTCACTAGAATATGAACTCCATGAGGGAAGGGATTTTGCCTGTTTTGTTCATGGCTATAGTCCTAATACGTAGAAGATCCTCAGTGAATACCTGTTGGCCAGACTTCCCTGGTGGCACAGTGGTTAAGAATCCGCCTGCCAATGCAGGGGACATGGGTTCGAGCCCTGGTCCGGGAAGATCCCACATGCTGTGGAGCAACTAAGCCCGTACGCCACAACTACTGAACCTGCACTCTAGAACCTGTGAGCCTCAACTACTGAGCCTGTGTGCCACAACTACTGAAGCCCACACGCCTAGAGCCTGTGCTCTGTAACAAAGAGAAGCCATCACAAATGAGAAGCCCACACACTGCAACAAAGAGTAGTCCCTTCTCGCCACAACTAGAAAAAAAGCCCGCATGCAGCAACAAAGACCCAATGCAGCCAAGATAAATAAATAAATAAACAAATAAATAAATTTATTTATTTAAAAAAACGAAAATACTTGCTGGCTGAATGAACGAATCAGCCTATTGCTGAATCACTCAGTGAATGTCCTCTGTAGAAGGGGCTCTTGGATCAGTGGTGCACATCTCTCGGATGGCTGGTGTGGGGACAACGTGGTCAGATTGGCTCTGCCTATGTGGAATAGAGTTCTTAGCATCATCCCAGCTGGCTTCTGTTGGGTTGAAGCCTACAGTTTTAGCCTTGTTAGTATCACTTTTTTTTTTTTTTTTTTTTTTTTTTTGCGGTATGCGGGCCTCTCACTGTTGTGGCCTCTCCCGTTGCGGAGCGCAGGCTCCGGACGCTCAGGCCCAGCGGCCATGGCTCACGGGCTTAGTCGCTCCGCGGCATGTGGGATCCTCCCGGACCAGGGCACGAACCCGTGTCTCCTGCATCGGCAGGCGGATTCTCAACCACTGCGCCACCAGGGAAGCCCGTTAGTATCACTTTTTAGTCATAAAGTCAGAGGATGTTAAGATTAGAAGGGATCTGGGACACCATTAGGTCTACTTCTCTCTTACTGATGTGAGAATAAGAGTCTAAAGCAAGTGGGTGAGTTACCCAGAGTCATAAAGCTGGTTAGGGTTAACCTGAAATTAGGCCTCTGACATCTGGTTCCATAGTCTTCACTACATCTAGTCTCCTCTGGCTTAGAGAATTCACGGGCTTTCAGATTTGACAATTTCTCTCCAGACTCCAAACAGGAGCTTTTATCTGGACATTCTGGGTGAGTGTAGATGGATGATGACCTTGTAATATGTGGAAAAATCCCAAAGACTGACCAAGGTGAATGGGAACTACCCCAGATGTGCCAGGAGCACCACAGGCAGGCTCGCTCTTCCGTTGGCAGGAGCTGCGTAGGGTGGAAAGGAAACCAGAATCAAGATCCTTTGCCGCTCCAGTTATTTTATTACATGTCACAGTCAGAATGTGTCTTCCATTTAAATTCAGAGTTTTTGATGAATGGCCAGACCAGCTGCAAGCCCTTTAGGCCAGAAACCTTGATCTCGCCAACTGTTCATTTTCTCGATGGACTTCCTTATTTCAGGCGTTTGTGTCTAGCCGGCCTATTGTGGACTTGTCAGAGGGGTGTAGAGCCCTCTCTTTGCGACAGTCCGTTCCCCCCCAGGCAGCATGTGTCCTAAAGCTGGCCTGCCTCCATCCTCTTTTTAAGTGCATGTGTGTGGTCTTTTGTTAAGCAGGGTGAAGTGAGAGAGGACCCTCAAAGAGAGAAAAACTCCTTCAGCATTTGCTAGAACGTGTTTGTGAGCTGACCGAGCTGTAATTGGGATGAGGGAAAAAAGGCTTAAATTTATTAATTTCTTGTCAGCTGTTTTGTCATATAAGGTGCCCCGATTTTAGAAGGCACTTTGATCATACTCAATGAAGAATGTGTTGTATTAATTCTACTCTCGGTGGTCTCTTTGACCGTGCCTATCAAACGTGCAAAAAGCCCATGTTTTTGCTGCTTCTAGTTTTGCTCAAGCAAAGGCTCTAGACTTTCTTAATTTATTTCAGCATATTTCCAGTTTAGATATGAAATGTACTCTGGGGATGCTGACTTCCAGGTAGCCATTTTGGGGGTCAAAGGAAGTTAAGTATCCTGAGTACAGTAGCCATATAAACTAAAAAAGCTTCATTTTGGTTTGGTTGCAAATTTTATTTTAGCTTAGTTTTCTTACTTTAGGTGGGCAAAATAATAAAGGGCAGAAAGTTTAGAGCTGTGCCCTAAGACACTCAGCGAAACAGTAAGACCTAGAATTAGGAATCAGGAGTGACTCTATTTACAGATTATTTCTTTTCAGGCTGGGCTAGTGGAGTTTCTGAGCACCACTGAATTCTCCCTTCTACATCTTCAGATTTTGTGAGGTTATGTTTTAGCCCTTTGGGGTCAGATCTGGGTCACCGTCACTCATGGGAGCCCTTGATCTGGACAAGATGGACCTTGCGTAGTTGAGTTCACACAACTAGGGCAGTGAGAGGGCCTCTCCTCTTGATTATTGTACATTTTCTTACCAAAGAGCTAGAGGGGCAATCTCAAGGTCAGGGGAACTCACCCTGATGTCTTGGGTTGTTTGGGATTATGCTGGATTCTGACTTGGATTCTGTCATCAAATACAGAATGCTCTGATCCTTAGGGGCAGAGGTAACTCTTCAGCCTGTGGATTCAATAACCAGGAAATGAAATTCTTACCCATTCTTGTTTTTTGTGCTAGAAGTTATTACTTTGAGATTTGAACCTGCCTCTTTTTTTCTTTCTCTATCTCTCTCTTTTTTTCTTTCTCTCTCTCTCTCTTTTTTTCCAGTAGCAGTTTGAAATTGGCTGTTAATTCAGACAAAAGCAAAAGGATATTTACCCAGCCAGGGAAATAAATGTGAACCTACCTCTTTTGGTAGCATGTTAATTGTATTCTCTCTAGTAACCTTCCTTCTCCCAGCCCGCGTTCTTTTGGCAGGCATTATTACTTGAATTGGAAGAGCAGGTGAAGAGCTGTTTTTAGGACTCTCTGGAAGAGTACAGTACAGATGACAGTCTCAGCTAATGGTAACCAGAGCCAGGGGGCTGGGGTCAGCCTGAGCTGGAATCAGTCAAATTAGCACAGCCCTGACTCTTGAGTGGCAGGAATACAAGTGACCACAGTGTTAAACACATCTGGAAGAGGAGTCTGACATCATCCCCAGCATCTGTGGGGAATACACACAGCCTGTAGACCCATTTCTCTTTGACCCTATAAAGATTCTTTAAAAAGTAATGCCCCTGAGTGGTTTTCTGGCCAGCTCGCCTGTTCATTTATCTTGGAGGAGATGGAAGGAGACAACCTGACTGTGAGGCTCCTCGGGTCCCAGAGGCAGATGGATTCTGCATTTGAAAGTGCTGAAGCTAAGAGACCAGGTCTTAGGGGGCCCTGAAGGGTCTGCTTTTCCTCCACTCATTGTCCCTACAAACCTTTTCCTGGCAGCCGGCATTGCTGTTTAGATGGTTTGTTCTCTGCTTGCTGTTTAAGTTGTTTGGCAGTGGTGTGTCAGGATGCGGGTTTTCTGAATGCTTTCCCAGCTGGTTACTTGAGTGGCGGTTAGGGTGGGGCGTTCTGAGCTGCTGAGGCCAGTCTTCTGTCTGGACACTCTCAGCTGGACCAGTGGGAGAATGTCATCTTCATTCTGCTGCCTCTGGTGCTGTTGTGGGTGGCTCTTGAGATGCAGATAGGGTGAGTTGGGGGAGTGATAGGTCTTTTTTGTTTCTTTCTTGTTGGTGAAGGAGTCCAGACTACAAGAGTCAATGTGACTTTTACCATTATTCTATGCATAATTCTCTGCTAGCCGTTGCTCCCTTCCTCAGCCTATAATTTCCCTAGCTCCTCTTGGTTGAATTTATTTAAGGGCTCCATTTTCAAAAGCAGGTTCCTTTTTAGTTCCTGAGCCAATTATGACTGAAAAGTAAGTTCTATAAGCAGCCTCAGATCCACCACCTGGTAAACCGTGCTGCCAACTAGACCTGGGATCTGGGATTTTAGATCAAGGGCTGGGTACCATGACGCCCCTGTAACTCCCCACATCCCTCTAGTTGGCTCAGCCCATTAGGGCTAAGATTGCTGCTCGTATCATGGTCTCTCTTAGAGGCAGAGACCTTGCCTAAACCCCAAGCTGCTTGACTCAAGTTCTGAATTGCTCTTTTTTTGGTGGTGGTGGTGGTGGCGGGAGAGGGTTCAAATATACACACAAGAAATTTAATGAATCTTCATTTACCCAGCACCCAGATAAAACAGTTATTCCCATTTTGCCAAATTGGTTTCATCTTCCCCAGACTCCTTAAACATTTACTGTTATACAGGAAAGGCTAAATAATTACTTAACTCCCCACCCCATCTACCTTTTAAAATCGCTTTTCAGAATAATGAGTTAGTGACCTAGTAATTTCCAGTGGTAACCAACAATTTTTTTTGTTTTTCTAAAATGTTATTATGAACTCACAGATTTATTATGTTATTGATGTGCTTCAACTCATTGCATTCATTATTCATTAATTGTTTTGGATGCTCACATTGTCTCATCTTAGGTCAGTGGACATCCCTTCAAGTTCATCCCATGTTCTTTTGACATGACCCCATTGAACTTTGATAGCTTCCTTGCTTTCTGGCACAAGATGTTCGAGGCTGTATATCCTGCACCAGATGTAGAATCAGCCATTTCTCCCGGGGGCCTTGATTTCCTTTGGTAGAGAACAGAGTCTGGGTTCTAGGGCTAAATTACTTTTGTCAACTGTCAACCTTCTCCTCGGGGACTACAGCCTGCTCCCTTGCTCATAGCCAGTGTGAGTTTCTTGCTGGGAATCAACAGATCAATAGTCACCCACTGTGGAGTTCTGCCTCACTCTGGTAAGGATTCATCTCTGAGAATCTGGTGTTCTATCCCCTGGTTCTGACACTTTTGCTTCAATCACCCTGAATTTGGCTAGTGCCATGTATGCTGTGCCTTGGGCTGCCAAGCTGTTCTCACTGGGGCCAACATCCCAG
Source organism: Kogia breviceps (assembly GCF_026419965.1). Classification (NCBI taxonomy): domain Eukaryota; kingdom Metazoa; phylum Chordata; class Mammalia; order Artiodactyla; family Physeteridae; genus Kogia; species Kogia breviceps. The sequence continues at coordinate 64,781,145 of NC_081310.1, read as the reverse complement.
ACTAGAATTGTTACCCCAGCCCATGCCTAATACCCTGTAAGCCAGATTCTATCTGGGCTCAGCTTAACTTCTGCCCCTGTGGGCCTTGTGTTCCACCTGTTCCCAGCATTCCATTCATCTGAAACTCTCCCTTTCATCATCAAAATCTTATCAGGTCTTTAAAGATTTACTGCTGCTTCTTGGGTGCTGAAGAACCAGCTCAGGTGTTCCTGTTTCAGTCTGAGAACCTGTAGGTCTGTCTCATGAGGTGAGTGTCAACCTGGCTGGGATTAGGTAGAGTTGGGGCGGGGGTTAGAGGGTGCTGTTGGCACAGCACGTACCTGGCTGACTTATTCTCAACTTTTTCTTTACTCTTGTAATCCGTGCATTTTAACACCTTCTGAGTGGTGTTTGGTAGGTTATCCTGTTGATTTTCAGCCAGGGAGTAGGATGTTCTGGCTCTGTACCATTGGCAAAGGGATTTGAGGATAGGTAATGGGCTACAGTTTTGTTAAATGGGACAGTATGAGGAGATGGCCTTGTAAAGAGGCTGGGCAGCGGAGCCCATTTGAACGGTTGGTTCTTGGCTCACATACTGGCAGATCCTTGACAGGAATTTTGAATGGTTCTAAATCTAACAGATCACTTGTACTTAACTTCAGAGGAAAGTCAATTAACTATCCTCAAGGTTGACTGTGTACCTTGAATGCAGTTTTGTGAATCTCTGGAGGTTCTGTGTATAAGGTTTACTCGTTCTGTTATTTTAGTTTCACTTGTTTACATGGAGACTGTAAATGTTGAAGAGAAGCAGACATTAGGATTGAGAAACCCAGGAGCCTTGTTCCCTCCCGTCCCCTACTTGGGTTCTGCAACGGGACCCATTGGTGAGTAGTAAGGAGCTAGGCTCAAAATGAAGTAAGCCCAGATCTAGCTCTGCTTCGTGCTTGCTCCAGTCCTCAGTCAAATTCACTTCAAGCAACTCAGAGTAGCATGTGGAATGGTCATTCAGGACTGCAGTAACTTGCATTTCATTATATCTGGTGGGAGACTCAGTAATTTATAGCCTGTCATTTCTGGAGTCTGGAGGTGGCTTTGCTGAAGCAGATTCTATTACATTAGAAGAGAACCTAGCTGGCTGTGTCTAAGACCCGGAGCTTTTAGATGCTAAGTAAGGAGGCCATATGAAGGAAACAGAATGACTCTGGAACTCAATCCCCCACCTGAGAAAGACAGTAATAACATTCTGGGTTGGCCTCTTTTCATTTCCCTTTGATTTTGAGTAATAAATTCCCTCCCTACTTCCCAGCTGAACAATTTGGGAGCCTGTATTCCCTGGAAAGACTCTGTTCTCGCACCCATCAGATTGCATTAGGTGAAAACTCCTTGGTCTTAATGAATGTTGAAGGATTTCAGAGGGCTAATGGAAATTCTTCTAGAAGTAACAATTTCCATTCTATTGGTAAGACAGTTCTGCAGAAATTCCCCAAACGTCTTGGGTTATTTTATAAAGTAAAACAGCCAGCATTGGGTTTTCTTTGCTAATAGATGACAGAGAGAATGTGAACATTTGGAATCCATGGAGACTCCCTGAGTTGCATTTTAGCTCAGGTGTTATGTCACCTTTCCTAACCCTTTTACCAGAGCTGCTCACAGGAAAACAGCATAGATAGATTTGCTTTACTTCTCTCTTTGCCTCCTCTTACCATTCTTTTAGGAAACGGTGGGTGGCTGCCTGCCAGGTAGAATCTGGATGACAAAATCCAAAGCTAGATTCAGAACTGTAAGCATAACCGCTGCCCAGTTTGCTTACAAAGAAAGAAAAGGAAGAGTTTTGTACAAAATCTTGCTTCATTGGCTTTAAATATGGTATTTATTGAGTTATCACATTTTAATTTAGCCTTGTACTAGTTGCTCTGCCCCTTTTACTTTTTACGCGGGCCTCTCACTGTTGTGGCCTCTCGCGTTGCGGAGCACAGGCTCCGGACGTGCAGGCTCAGCAGCCATGGCTCACGGGCCCAGCCGCTCCGCGGCACGTGGGATCTTCCCGGACCGGGGCACGAACCCGTGTCCCCTGCATCGGCAGGCGGACTCTCAACTACTGCGCCACCAGGGAAGCCCCTCTGCCCCTTTTGATTGATCAATTTCATTCTACATTTATGGAGCTCCTGCAGAGTTCCTGGCACTCTGCTGGGGCACCTGAAATGAAAAGATGAACAAGACATGGTCCTTGCCACCTGGAGCTCACAGTCTAACGGGAAAGCATTAGAAGGTACAAGAAGAGCTATAGTAATCTTGCCACATACTTTACATGTGTATCCTAAAGCCAGTTGGGAACCGTGGGATTATTTTAAGCAGGGGAGTGACATGATTCAGTTTATATTTTGGGAAGATCACTAGTGGCAGTGAGGATAAAGTGATTTAGAGGCGGTGAGGCTGGAGGCAATAACAGTTCAGACAATAGATGTTTATCGAGCCCCTGCTTAGTCCTAGGTGTAGTTCTAGGTGCTGGGAACCTAGGGGTGAACAAATCAGACAGTCTCTGCCCTCAGTGAGCCTATATTCTAGTGGTGGTGTGAGGTCGTGTAGATAGACAATATGCATGATATTTTTCAGATGGTGATAAGTAATTTGAAGAAAATAAATAGAAAATAAATAAATGGAAGTTAGAATGAGCATCAGGGTAGGTGCTGACCTATTGGGGTAGTTAGTGAGAGCCTCTCTGAGGAGGTGACATTGGAGCTGAGGCAGCTATAGGAAGGTGTGGGGAAGAGTGGTCCTGATGGGATGAACAGCAAGGGCAGGGACCCTGAGATAGGAACATGTTGGCACAGTGTTTGAGGGCCGTAAAGAAGATCTGGGGGGCTGGAGCATAGAAGGAAGGGCAAGTGGTACTGAGGTGAGGTTGGAGGGCCTTGTGGGCCATGGGAAGGAATTCAGATTCATTCCAGTAGAGTGAGAAGCACTGCAATTAATTAAGTCAGAGATTGGCAAACTATGGCCCATGGGTCAAATCTGGCCTGCTGCCTGTCTTTGTAAATAAAGCATATTGGAACACAATCACGGCCATTGGTTTACAAATTGCCTATGGCTGTTTTTACATTACAAGAGCAGAGCTGAGTAGTTGTGACAGAGAACATATGGCCCAGAAGCCTTAAATATTTACTAACTGGCCCTTTATAGAAAACGTTTGCTGACCTCTGAATTAAATGATCTATTTAAGTTTTGAGAAGACACTCTGGCTGCTATATGTAGAGAATGAATGGTAGGAGAAAGTATATCTGAATAGTTCAGATAAGAAATTACTAGATGTTGAACACCAGAAGGCAGAGGTCATTCTGCTTTTATTCTGTTTAAAAGCACCTAGCTCTTATCTATTCTCTCTAAATATTGTTGAATGAACGATGAGGTACAGATTAAGGCAGTGACAGTGCAAATAAAAAGGAAGCAAGGCTTTGAGAGATATTTAGGAGGTTAAAAAATCAGTACAGGGCTTCCCTGGTGGCGCAGTGGTTGAGAATCCGCCTGCCAATGCAGGGGACATGGGTTTGTGTCCTGGTCCGTGCCCTGGTCCAGGAAGATCCCACGTGCCGCGGAGTGGCTGGGCCCGTGAGCCATGGCCACTGAGCCTGTGCTCCACAGCGGGAGAGGCCACAGCGGTGAGAGGCCTGCGTACCACAAAAAAAAAAAAAAAAAAAAAAAGTCAGTACAGCTCCTTGCTGATGAGTTGATAGAAGTAGGGGCAAGGCAAAAGGAGTGTAGGATACCCTTCAGCTTTCTGGGTTAGGTATCTTGATGCATGGCACTGCCATTAACTGAGGCAGGGAGAGTGGAGCTAGAAAGGGCATGTTGCCAGGGAGAAGGACATGGGGCACCCAGGACGTCCACGTAGAGATGTCCAAAAGATAGTTGAAAGAGGTCTGGAGCTCAGTGGCATGAGACTCGACTGGTGATGACTGGCATGTTGGAGTCATTAGCTAATGCAAGCTCTCCCAAGAAGAGGAGGGCAGAACTAGAGCTCATGGCATTTATTTCCTCTACAGACTTGGATCTAGAGAGGAGGCAAAGCTACACTAGCTGTCTGGACAGTTTGCATCCGTTAGTCTGGTCATCTTGTGACTGCAGGATATTTTTTCTGTGGAGACTGGCAGGCTCCCATGAGGGCTTGCCTTCCTCACTCTCCTGGATACCAGCCTCATTCCCTTAAGTGGGGTGACTGGGGCAGCTCTGGGGGCTCTTCCTTCCCAGACTTCCTGCTAACACGGGAACATCTGTGGCCTTTTAACTCTGCAGTTGATTCGTGTCTGCATTTATCTTGTTGAGGATCTGGATAGGTAGGAAGGTCTTAGCTGGCCTAGGAGTTTTGTTAAAGCAAGAACTCTCTGACACCAGGGTTAGACAATTGTTTGAATTTTATTTATTTTGGTGCCAATCCTCTTAACCCACAAAGCTAGATAAACCCCTGACATGCCCCTCTATTTCTCCCTTCTTTCTTCTTGTTTGGGGCAGGGAAACCACAGAAGCGATTTATAAAAAAGCACTTGTATTGAAAGTGGCCTTAAGATAGTTGTAATCCTAGACTTGGATGTAAATCTCCCCTCTTCACAAAAGTCCAGTATGAATACCCAAGAATAAAATCACAATTGTGAAAAGAGGAAGGCCACTCTCTACCCGGTTCTCCCCACAACCCTGTTTTTAGCGTAGTGTCACGTTTCTGTTGTTTTTGCACGTTTTAGAAGGCTGAGTTAACCCAGTCTTAAGTATAATGTTCAAATTTTTATGGGCCCTCATGTTTTATCGGTTTCTCCTTCCCTAAGGAGACAGTCAAGTAATAGTCTTATTACTCCTGTCACCTAAATTATTACTGCCCTGAGGTTAGTGACTCCGAGCAGGCCCAGGTAAGAAGTCTGAAGCCTGGTTATTTGACCCTAAAGTGGAAGAAATAGAGCCTTCTAACCCTTACTACCAAATTAATAGGTAGTAAATATAAATTAAAGACATGGAAAGTTATTTTTAAATGTATATGTTGAGAAAAATCACTTCCATCTCAGCTCTGGTCTGCCCAATAGACCCCTCTGCCCTTTATTACATGCCACTCAGTAGTTTCTTATATATCAGTATAGTATTTCTTTATGTAAATACAAGCAAATAGGAGTATATATCCTTATTTCCCTCCTATTCTTTTGTACAAAAGGCAACACGTTATTATTTTATTTATTTTTTGTTCTGTGTTGTCATTGAATTTTTTTAATTGAAGTATAGTTGATTTACAATGTTGTGTTAATTTCTGCTGTACAGCAGGGTGACTCAGTTATACATATATATATATATATATATATATATTCTTTTTCATATTCTTTTCCATTGTGGTTTATCCCAGGACATTGAATAATATTCCCTGTGCTATACAGTAGGACCTTGTTGTCCCTCCATTCTATATGTAATAGTTTGCATTTACTAACCCCAAACTCCCATTCCATTCCTCTCCTTGCCTTGGCAACCACGAGTCTGTTCTCTATGTCTGTGTGTCTGTTTCTGCGTCGTATATAGGTTCATTTCTGTCATATTTTAGATTCCACATATGAGTGATATCATATGGTATTTGTCTTTCTCTTTCTGACTTACTTCACTTAGTATGATAATCTCTAGTTGCATCCATGTTGCTGCAAATGGCATTATTTCATTCTTTTTAATGGCTGAGTAATATTCCATTTATATATGTACCACATCTTCTTTATCTATTCATCTGTCAAAGGACATTTAGGTTGTTTCCATGTCCTGACTACTGTGAATAGTGCTGCTATAGTGCATGTATCTTTTTGAATTATAGTTTTGTTCAGATATATGCCTAGGGGTGGGATTGCTGGATCACATAGTAATTCTATTTTTAGTTTTCTGAAGAACCTCCATACTGTTTTCCATAGTGGCTGCATCAGTTTACATTCCCACCAACAGTAGGAGGGTTCCTTTTTCTCCAAACCTTCTCCAACATTTGTTATTTGTAGATTTTTTCATAATGAAGGCAGCATGTTTTATAATCTGTTCTGTAACTTGCTTTCTGTCCTTAACAGTATGTCTCGGGGATCTTTCCATGTTGGTACAGAAGGTGCTTCCTCATTCTTTTCTCAGAGCTGCATAGTATTCCACCATGTGGATGGCCACCTCCTAGTTTACTGTACCAGTCCCTTAGAAATGGACGCTTGCATTGTTTCCAGTGTGTGCTGTTACCGGCACTACCTCAGTGAACAAAGGCAGCCTTTCAAAGGATTACACAGCACTGCATGTGCTACTTAAAATGAGATTTTTATTTCTCATTCTTAGAATGCTGGTTGGTTTTATTGGTTGATAAATTCCCAATTACTGGTGTTCATGAGTGAGACATTGATGATGGGACCGACATCCCTTCCTAACCCTAAAATCATTAGTATGACTGCTCCATGGAGGCATACTGCTTTTTCTCAGGTTTATTTTAATGATAAAACCTTGGGAGATTTTAATAATGAAACCTACTTAAAGCCTTTTCCTAAAGAAGTCTGAATCACTGATCAGTGCAATTACTGCTGTGGTGGTAGAGCAATTTAACAGGATAATAGCGAATAAGATAAATTACTCTTCGGATTGTTAATGGATTGATACGCAGAAGTATGCAAGGGAAGATGGTGTGGGGGAGGAGCACTTTCTGAATTTCAGTGCATCGCTTTACAAAATAGGGAACTGGGCCATTGTAACCATTACTACTTGGGATGAGTCATTCCGTACCAACCTCTGGGGCTCTGTGGTGGGTAGAGCGTCCTGTTTATTATAGACAACAAATTGAGTTAATTCTCTTGTTTGTGTGCCTCTGTGGAGTGGGTGGAGTTTCCAGGTGACTAGCTAATTGTCTTATTTGGAATATTCCCCTTTCCGCTAAAGAATTAATATCTTTGGTGTGAAAATAAGGAGGCAGACCCATTTTACAAATAACTGCTGGCCAGGGGAATAGCAGTTTCTGCCAGGTGAGTGGTTAAAAAAAGGCAGACTGGAAAAATAACTGTGGGACGGTAAGTGTTCGGCTGTTATTTACAAGGCTAACATAGTCTGCCTGTGTGTTGGGCTTGGGGGAGGGGACGGATCAGTTAAGAAGTAAGTACAGTGCTGGCTTTGTGTGTCCCTCAATTTGTGTTTAGGGGAGAAGAGTGGGGATTTGGGTCACATGGGGGAGAGGGGCTTTCAGAAGAACCAAAGGAAGCAAATCCAGGAGACTTGGCTGCAGTTCCACCCTTATGGACATTCCTTGGCACCTGGTCACATTGTGGAGACCTTAACATCTTTGGGGTATTGATCTTGTACCTTCATTCTCAGTACAAAACACTTAATACCCATTATCTGGTTCGTGCCCACCAAAGCCCTTGGAGTAGGAGACAGCAGAAGAATGAGGCCTTTTCTTTCTCAGTGGTTCATCAGCATTAACACACCTTAAAGTGCCATTGGATTTGGAGTAGTGTTGTGTTAATATTAAAACAAACTAAACTGCCTTGGAATGTTAGAAAGTCCTTTTGGAAAAAGGAGCAGGCGTAGGGCTGAGAGAACCAGACAGGTATGGATGCTCCTTTGAGCTGGAGAAGGGCTGTGCCCAGGGAAGATGCCTCAGAGACAGTCTGGTCAGAGAATTTTGTGTTCAAATCCTAGTATGCCCTTTGGCTAAATTATATAACCTTTGATTTATAATTATTTTCATGTGTAAAATAAGGAGAATGATATCCACTGTGCAGAACTTTAAAAAAAATGATTAAATGAGATAGTAGATACAAGTAGGCTCTAATAGGTGGGGGCTGCTATTAGTATTAGCAGAGAGTCTTCTAAAGGGGCTCCTTTATAGATTTGGAGAGAAGGAAGGTACTTTCTCTTGCATGAGGAGACTGGTACTTCTGGCAGTAAATCAAGAGGGCTGCCTTTAAGACAGAAACATATTGACAGTTGGGAGGAAGGTGTTAGTTACCATGGCAACTTGGGAATTCATTTGGAGAGAGAGTTGTGACTGGAGGTAATCTCACTGTGAGAGTCTGACTGGTGGAGATAAAAAAAGGCCCGTCTAGCAGGAATGAAATCACGCTTTATATTGGCAGGAAATACCAAAAGACGAGCTCTAGGGAAAGTTCTGTACGTGGGTCAGGACGTTGTGTGGGCCTTCCGCGATAATGGGGTAGGGGGTGTCTTTCTGAGTTTAGATGCTGCTGCCAGTTTACTGCTTTTGTTCACAGGTATTACTTGGATTAAAAAAAAAAAAAATCTATGAATGGGATTTCAGTGAGGTGGTTTTTTTTTTTTTTGTCATCTGAAAACATAACATCAAACTGTTACACCTTTTCCTGCTGTTGGTTATCAGTCCCCAAGAAGGGGGAACTTTCAGTTACAAAGAGCATGAGTACCGAGTACATCTTAATCATTTAGTTTGTTCCTGAGGTAAATGACATGATGGATACAGGTATTTCCTCTTGATTGGGCAATTAAGACATATTTTCTTTTATAAAGGCTTTTCCGGTAATATCAGTCGATAACTGATTGTGAAAAGGTTTTTGGTATGATGTATGTAATGTCCATTGTTAGTTTGATTCTTTAGTACATCTGTTACCTTCTTCTGTTTGCAACCTTGCCCAGACACAGAGGAATGGACCCAATGAACCCCCTTACAAACAGCATGAGTCTAGATGTGCTATTTAATTCTCCATAGGCTTCCAGTGCTCATATCCACTTTTCTTTTTCCCTTTGAAGTTAGATATGGCCATGTGACTTGCTTTGGCCAGCAAATGTGGCCATACATGGTATTTCTGGGCAGAAGCAATTGTCAGTATGAGACAAAGCAGTGTTCTTTTTTTCCTGCCTCAGTGATATGAAAATTTGTGACCAGGTAGAGGCTCTGTCAGTCTGGGTCCTTGAACTACAGCAATGGACATATTCTCCCCTTTTAATTCATGTTGGACACACAATGTAAGCAAGAAATGAGCTTTTGTTGTGTCAAGCCACTGAGATTTGGGGGATGTTTGTTACACAGCAGAACCCAGCCCATTATCACTGCTTCAGTATTTACTTAACGTGTATTTTTTGAGTATTTGCTACAGGATGGGCACTATTAGGTTGGGATATAACAGTGAACAAGATAGACAAACCTCTTCCCTCATGGAGCTTATATTCTATGAGGGGAACAGACAATAAATAAGTAAACAAATGAATAAAGATAATTACAAGTTGAGATAGATGCTATGAAAGAAAATAAATGAGGTCATGTGATAGACAAGTCTCCAGAGAGCAAAGATGTCATGAGAAGGAAATGGGAACCACCCCCACCCCCCACCTCCCGCCAGAGCTCTTGTTAATGTTCTTTAATAGTTCCTGATATTCTTAAGACTCTGGGTGCTTCCAGAGTAGTTTCAATTGCCTTGGAAAAAAAATAACACTAAAAGTAAGAGAGAAATTTGTTGTATTACTTGGTAGCATTGTGACAAAATTAAATAGCTAGTATATTCCAAAATAAAATGACAGCCAGGAGTGATATCAGTTTGCTTTTCATCTTTGAAAACTCATTAGTATCCCACTGGGTTTACTGGGAGATGAAATCTGAGTTTTGTTTACGTGTTGTGTTAAGTCCCTCGCAGAGAGCACCCATTTTCAGCAGTCAGACTGTCCCGACATGACATCTGGTTGCTTGGTGGACACTGATCCAGTTTAGTAGTGTTAACCTGGCTCTTATCCTGAGGAGAAGTAGAACAGAGATGGATGCATATTTCTTATATCTTACCTAATACAATTTTGAAAGAAAATAGGATAATGAAATATTTCCTTAAAACTTCCATAAATGCCACCAATGAAAGTTTTGAGACTGGTTATAGTTTTCTGAAAGAAGCATAGGAATAGAGAGCTCAGGTCTGGTTGTTGAGGGACATTGGCTCCATTGCCAACTGGCGGCTATTTATTTTATGTGACCATAGGACTGGAAGAAATCTCTTGGTACAAGAGTTGGCAACACCTATTCTGCTTTGGTGTGAAGAAGTAAGAAATGTGGTGCTTGGGTGTTGTCATGGGGAAGGAGAGTTTTGTCTGCTTTTCTTTTCTCTCTTTTCTTTGGGACAAACCAGAGCAATCAGAATGGAGGAAGGTCAGGAGAGGAGGCATGTTTAAATGACAGTTAAAAGAAGAACGATTCATTAAATGACTGGGCATTAGGTGAGTATGGACTGCTGAATTCTATGAGCTAATTCAGAAAAATGCTTTTGCAGTCTCAATGCAAAGGAATCCAGAGGGTTGTGCATGGTGATATTTGTCCTTCATCAGTCAAACTAGTCTTATGATCATCCTCAGAGGTAGACTGAGAATCTCTAAGCTGGACCCCAGACCTTTTTTTTTCCATCTTGAATATTTCAGTCATCTCACATTGGCATATGCTCTGAAAATCCCATCTGGGTGAAACTTCAGGGAAGTAGAAAAAAATGGATAAAAGTAAGAACTACCCTGCATCCTTGCAAATATATGATTATGTTGATGCAGTGTAAATTTCTGTGCCAGGACACATGCCAACAATTTAATGATGTGTATAGCAAAGTCCTTTGTTAGCCCCATTCAGAAATCCTAAAATGAGTTGCAAGGCTGAAAGTATTGAAGCCTAAGGCTAAAAACAACTATCATGTTACCTAGAGTCTCATGAATAATTCAGCTGAGTTTAATGCTTTTTCCATGGTGAAAATAAAGCTGAAATATTTGACATAATGTAGGCAAATTATACCCCCTTTTGGTGGGGGGATTGGTTATGAGGAATGTGAGGAAGGGTGGGGAAAATTAAGGAATCTTTTCATATTTCTTTTAACTAAATATATAGAATCTCTCAACAGTCCATTTCTAAAGAAGTAAATATATAAAAATTCAAGTTGGAAGTTTAAAGATGTTTCCTTTGAATGCGCGTTGATAGCTGAAGTTTGGGGTTGGGCTTGAGAAACACTCCGAAAATTGCTCCAAAAGTCATAGAAGGGTGGTCAGAGAAATACCAAAAAGGAAGGAATGTCTGATATTCTTGGTGATACACAAGCCAAGGAGTGTTGGTCTGTTTTATGAAAATAGTAATAAAATAATAGTCCTTGGGCATGAACAAAAAGAGCTTAGAGATGTTTTTGAAAGTTGTGTGCAAATTGAATTACTGTAAATCAAATAATCATTTAAAGGTATTAGGAAAACATTATAGCAAGACCTGATAGACAATTGGAATTATTTTTCATAAAGTGAGCATATTTCCTTATCTCCAACCTAATTTTTTTTTTTTTTTTTTTGCGGTATGCGGGCCTCTCACTGTTATGCCTCTCCCGTTGCGGAGCGCAGGCTCAGTGGCCATGGCTCACGGGCCCAGCCGCTCCGCGGCATGTGGGATCTTCCCGGACCGGGGCACGAACCCCTGTCCCGTGCATCGGCAGGCGGACTCTCAACCACTGTGCCACCAGGGAAGCCCTCCAACCTAATTTTTAAATCTAGGATTTAGTATGTTGCTTTAACTTAAACTGGGACCTTTGCTATCTAGGGGATAAAGCTCTGTACCTTCTGTATCTTCAGACTCTGGTTCTTATCTCCTAAATAGGTAAATTCCCCTAATTTTTTTCTACTTTTCTCCTAATAAGACAAGTAAGTTAATAGACTCTAAGAATGTTCAAGCTGGAAGGAACTTAGAGATCATCTAGTTTGTCACTCATTTGACAGAAACTGAGGGCTGGAGAGGTTATGTGACTTGTCTATAGTCTCCTGTTACAAAAGAGAAGGTGACTTATTATGAATAGGAAGAATAGGAAGAAAATTCTTATATATTAAACAATATTTGGAAAGAGAAATATACCTGGCTGGTGTGGCACATTTCTTTCATGCTCCATGCTTTCTATTGCTTGAAATATGATGTGATGCCTGGAAATTTAGTTGCCATTTTGTGATACAAAGTGCCATGCTAATTCACTAAAGAATAACAAATGGAGCCCTGAATCCCTGATGACACCATTAAGTTACTCACCAGCTCTTCACTTCCAGCCTCCAGTCTTCTTCATTGGAGTGCTTCTGCATGTCATGGACAAGGTAATTCCACATAGAACAACCAACAAATAGGACAGAATTTTAAAAATCTGTTTGAAGTCATGGAGAGCCAACAAAGCAGTAAGACATTATGGGGTCAAGATCCTGGAGAAGAGGAAAACTCAGAGTGGCCCTGGAGTAACTTTTCTTTTAGGGGCATCTGGAAGATGCAGCTGAGAGGCTGGAAACCTAGCAGAACTTTTACTTATAAGACTAGGAGTAAAAAATTGTATTCAGACCTGCCAAGGAGAGTGGGCTCTAGTAAATATCTTGAGCTTTGGGTTGATACTCTGAAGGGCTGAATTTTAGAATTAAGCATGAACTAGAAATTGACTAGCTCTCCCAAGGACTGAGGCCCATCTTCATACCCTCTAACTGCCTAATTGGATTAAGGATCCTGATTGGATGGCTGTGCCTTAAATTATTTCTATAATTTTTTCATATAAAATATTCAATAGACCATAAAAAACAAGCAGATATATAAGGTAATTTGAAAATATGATTTGAAAGCAAGAGAAATAACAGATGATAGAAACATTCACAGCGGATCCAAATAATGGAGCTATCAGACATGGATTAAAAAATAGCTTTGCAGGGGCTTCCCTGGTGGGGTAGTGTTTGAGAATCCACCTGCCAATGCAGGGGACACGGGTTCGTGCCCCGGGCCGGGAAGATCCCACATGCTGTGGAGCAGCTGGGCCCGTGAACCATGGCCACTGAGCCTGTGCGTCCAGAGCCTGTGCTCTGCAACGGGAGAGGCCACAACAGTGACAGGCCCGTGTACCACAAAAAAAAAAAAAAAAAAAAAAAAAATAACTTTGCAAAATACATTTAAGAGTAAGAAAAAATTTGATGATTTTGACAGATCTGGAAGCTATAAGCAGGATAAAATGACAAATATCAAACTAAAAAATGTAATAAATGAAAGTAAGAATGTATTGAATGGGTCTCATGTAGTTGAAAAAAAGAATTAGTAAACTAGTGATATACTAGAAGAAAATAGCAAAAGGAAGCATGGAGACCAAAATTCTCATTTTAATATAAAAAAGAAACTAGAGGTATAGGGAGCCACATGTGGAAAACATCTAACATACTAGAAATTGGAGGCCCAGAAAGAGAGGCAGAGAGACCAGGATAAAAGCAATATTTAAAGGGATAATGTTGAGTCATTTCCCAAAACTACAAAATATTCAAACTATACATTGAAGAAGCTCTTTGAAGCATGCAGAATAAATTAAGAAAAGCACACTTTGGGCACATCATGATAAAACTGCCTAAGAAACAAAGACAAAAAGAAAATCTTAAGAGCAACCAAAGAAAAAACAGGCCTATTCAATGGATACTCAATAGGACTGACAGCTGAATTTTCAATTTGGGAAAGAAAAAAATAGAAAGCCAGAAAAACATGGATTAATATCTTCAAAGGGTTCATGGAATATAATTAAAGATAGACAAAAGCAAAGGTAGAGATAAGAATGGAATAATAATAGAATAATATATGTAAATTATACATATATTCTGACAAATAGAAATAAACCAAATAAAAATGAGGAGAAGAAGAGAAGGGACATAGAAGACATTACGATTGTCAAAGTTAATAGGTAGGAGTCCAAGGATTCATTAAAGCTGACAAGCCAAATAGTAGGAGACTAAGTAAGGAGAAGAGGGGGCTATGGACACTACAAAAAGTATTAGTATAAAGATAACCACTAGAACAAAAATACCTACCCTCCCAAATAGGAAAAAAAGACTATAAAATGAATATAGCATAGTAGAAACAGTAAAAATGGTGTGAAACAATATAAACACAATTAATTTGTGTTTTATTCACACAGAGGAATACTATTGCAGTTATTGATAAGAATATATGAAGTAGAAGTACCTGTAACAACATGGATAAATCTCATAATCATGCTGTTGAACAAAAGAGGCAGAAAACAAGAGTACATGGTATATGATTACATTTTAAAATTTTTATTCCATTTTTATTTCAGATTTATTGACATATAATTGACATGAAAAATTGTAAGATACTTAAAGTCTATATTATGGTGATTTGATACAAGTTTACATGGTGACCATCCCCCCCCACCCCCCATCTAGTTAATTAACACATTCATCACCTCACATTTTATCCTTTTTGGGGGCGGGTGGGGGGATGAGAACATTTCAGTTCTACTCTGTTAGCAAATTTCGATTATACAATTTATACAATACAGTGACATATATGATTACTCTCACCATAGATTCATTCTGCCTGTTTTAAAATTTCATATAACATATATGTTACATATGTAATATGTTACATGGAATATGAATTTCATATATGATATGTGAAGTTTCTATATATGTAATATATTATGTATGTGCAATATATACTATAAAAATAATATGTGAAGTTTAAAAGCAGCCAGAAGGAATCTATGGTGATAGTGATCAGGATCTTGGTCCTCCTTTGGGGAGGGTAATGACTAGAAAGCGATGCAAAAGAGGTTGTGGAGCACTAGGGCACCGTTTCTCCATCTGAGTGCGAGTTGTGTGGTTTTGTTCCCTTTGTGGAAATTCTTTAAGCTGGATACTTGAGTTGTGTCCTTTTCTATATGTATGTTACATTTTAATAAAAGGCCTACATTTGAAAATATAAACTGTTTATAAACAAAAGACAAAGTGTAGGGTCAAGTCTCATGCAATCTTGAACTTAGTCATTGGAGTGAATGACTTTAAATTCCATTTTATATGAACACTGTCTCTAGGCTATTGAAGCCATTTCCTTTTCCTTATGATATGTCCAGGTTGCTCCCTAGATTTGTTTTTGCCATCTCCAAATTAAAAATAGAATCTAGAAAAACAGGATAGAGATTTCAGAAGCAGATCTAAATACACACAGGAATTTAGCATAGATTAAATGTGGAATTTCATATTGGTGGGATGGATTTTTCAATAACTGGTTTTGAGACAACCGGGTAGCCATTTAGAAAAAATTTTTTATTGGATCCCTATCTTCTTTATATGAAAGTAAATTTTAGATGGACTAAAAATATACATGGAAAAAAATGAAACCATAAAAATACTAAAAGAAAACATGGGAGAATACTTTTTAAAACCATGGAATATAATCTAAGCATGATTCAGAAAATTCAGAAGCTATTTGAGAAAAGATTGATAAATTTTAAAAATATATAAAGTCAAAAGAATAAACTGTGAAGAATATTTGCAGCGCATGACAAAGGGCTAATTTCTTTTACAGATAAAGTGCTCACAGTCAACAAAATGTGAAATGAGGTTAGAATCCAAAAGAAAAAATGAGCAAAGATACTACCAAATGTAAAATAGACAGCTAGTGGGAAGCAGCCTCACAGCAAAGGGAGATCAGCTCCGTGTTTTGTGACCACCTAGAGGGGTGGGATAGGGAGGGTGGGAGGGAGATGCAAGAGGGAGGAGATATGGGGACATATGTATATGTATAGCTGATTCACTTTGTTATAAAGCAGAAACTAACACACCATTGTAAAGCAATTAATTATACTTCAATAAAAAAAAAAAGAACATGAACTGTTGATTCAAACAAACAAAAAGCCACAAAGACGTTGCAACATACGATGGAGGAAAAGATGCCCAGATCTTACTCATAATAGGGAAATACAAATTAAATTATAACTACAGCACGTAATCATTTTTCACATATTAGAAAAAAAAATTGCTAATACATTGTGTTCTCAGGGTACAAGGTAGCAGGCACTTTGTTGGTTGGGCGGTATCTGAAAGAATTTAAAATACGTATATCCTTTGACATAGCAATTCCCTTCTTAGACTTTATTCTATAGATATTCTCATATCTGCATTTAGAATGACATTGTTTATGGTGACAAAAACTTGGAAACAATGACAAGGATCATCAAAAGGGGACTAGTTGAATAAATAAAAGCACAACCATCCAGTGGAGTGCTAATGTGAAAAATCTCCAGGATATACTATTAAATGAAAAAAACTTGGTAGAGAGTCAAGGGGGAGGGGAATATACACAGATGTTTGTATATACATAGAATATATCTGGAAGGATATACAAGAAAATATTAACAGTGTTTCCTTAGAGGTATAGAATTTTAAAGCAGAGTCAGGGATAGGAGGGAAACATCTCATTGTTTACTGTTTTGCACTGTTTCTACTGTTGGAAAGTGTTTCCCCAGGTGAATGTTATACCCCTTTAGGAAAACATAAGACAAAACAAAACAAGATAAAACCGCTTCTACTGTCCATAGTAATTCTTAGCAAAGATGCTGTTGGCATTTTGGATCTATCTCTGTCCCTTTGGACTAAATGCCAGTAGCACTTCTCCAGTCATTGTAGTGACCAAAAAATGCCCCTGTAGATTTGTGAGCACCCAGGATGTGGGGTGGGGGACTGCTGTTTGAGTTAAGAATCTAACTTCCCTTCAGCGTTTCTCAGTTCCCAGGTTCTGCTAGACGTTGACCAGGGCCAGTGACTGGTTAGCGAGCTCTAACTAGGCAGCATTGCACCTTTGCTGGGGAGAGACATAGCCCTCAGGCTTTGGTAAAAATGGCCAAGAGTTCAGGAAGGAGGATTTTGGTTCCCTTCTCTTAAAAGACATGGAGGATTGGTTGTATCCTGATAGGACTGGTCCATTTTTCTGGAGTGTGCTTTTTAGCTTTTTTTGGTAACAACAACGACAAAATCCTTCTGTACTATTCTCTGCCAGCAGAGTTTTCTGAGATGGAAGGCAACAGATGTTTCTGCTGGAAATTGGCATCTGTCTCTCCCCTCACTGTGGTGTGCGCTTCCTCCAAGCCCTGGCCCATGTAGCACTGAATTAACATTAGAAGCCTCTCAGGAGATTTGTGATGAAGACCCTATCAGGCCCTAGTGTTCCTGGAGGCCGCGAGAAGAGCAGAAATGGAGGGGGAGCTGAGGGCTCTCTACCACGGGGCGGGGGGAGGTTGCGGTGCTCCTGACTTGTTTGCTTGGCAGTGGCCAAGACCTGTTTCTGACCCTCCTGAAACAGGAGGCAAGCTTTTGAGACATTAGAGAAACCCTAAGCCTTTAGGAGTCTTTAGTCTAGCAGGGTCTTACACCGTGACACACCCAGGGGTAAAAACATCAAGGTAGAGATCTATCTTCTTAGAACATACCCAGAAATAGTGATTCTCTATTTTGAGTATTTTCTTGGGCAGCACACTAACCAGGTGCCTTCTGTTATAAACTCAGTTTTTTCTAAATGTGCACACCAAATCATAGGAAATTCCCACCCTTTCCCAACCCCTTAACTTTTCTCCTTTTTAAAAAAAACTGGATTTTCTCTCTCTTTCAGCCTCCCATCTCCTGATTCCCTCCCCCTACGGGACACTCCCAGGGACTGTCTCAGAGCATTCTGGATAGTGCTTATGCTGATTTTCCAAAACATTTTAAGTGACATTTATTCCTCTTTTCTAATTAGGAAAGCAACATGTTTATCATAGACAATTTGGAAAATACAGGAGAGCAAAATGAAGAAAATAATGATCAAGAGAGACTTTTAACCTTTTCTTTTAAACTGTCATTTTCTCTCCATCTTTGAAGCCACAAACTCCTTCGCTCCACTTTTTGCATCTCTGAGGGTCTGGGATTTGGCACATAGAGGGTCAGAGACTTGTAACCCTGTGCTATAAGGATACCCGAAAACAGCAGGCGGCCCTGGCTTGGATTTAAAGCCTTGCAGAATGGGAGTAGGCAGTGCGTCTCTGGAGGACGTTTGGCTTTGGTCACCTGCCAAGGGAGGGTGGTTTCTGGGAGGAAGGACAGGAGTGGTATGTAGTAGACTCTGCAGGAGTTTTTCCTCCCTATACCTGGTCAGCTTTTGCTCTTGGACAGGGGAAGAAGATATCTGGGGATGTGTGTTTTCTACCAGAATTCGAGCTCTGTCACCTTGGCTCTCCTCTGTGTTCTTGCGTGTTTAGGGTGGAACCTCCTTGTTGTGAAATACAGATTGTTCATGCTGTTGAATTTTTCACAGAAGAATTGGGACCCAGAGAATCCTTCTTCCTGAAGGCTTTGGACTTGTGCTTGTTCCTGGCGGATAATGACAGTAGAAATAAGTGGCAGAGAGGGCTGATATCGCTTCAGTTGCAGACTAACCCAGACCCTGGAGCAGCCCCTATTGAGGAGAGCAATGTGAAAGCTCAAAAGAGACTGTCCTTGTTTTGATGACCCTCAGAGTTCAGGCTCCTGGGGAGACTTTTCATTTTCACAAAAACCCTTCTGAAGTTGAAAGATGAGAATTTATGAGCTGTTCCAATTGATGGCGTTTTTTGTGATATCAGATATGTGTTTCTATGAAGACAATTGGAGGTCGGGCTTGGGAAGATAGACATTGTGTGGCAGGGAGATTTGCAGAATTCCCTTGCTCCCAGTTTCTATGATTTTTCCCCCCACCCTTTTACCCAGTCAATTCTGATACCCCAGTATCTTTTCCTTTATCCCAGATCAAGAGGTACTTTTATTCCTTATTGTCTCTGAAAATTCTGTATTTTTCAGAACAGGATAGAGGAAAAGGGAGAGAAACAGGCTTATAAATGACTCTGGAAGTTTTAAAAAAATCTCGGTGAATGACTGCCCTTGAAGATTGTAAGAATATGATGTAAAGATTCTTTCTACCACCCTTCTTGCCCGACGACTCATCAAGAAACACGTATGTGTTCCTCGTCGTTGTTGCTGGCAACCCTCTTGAGTTCTCCCTGCTTCTGCCTTGCCCACTTGACTTTCCTCTTTGTCCACTCTGGGGATGGGGTTGGCAAGTAGGTACAGATAAACCGTTAAGAGTGACCTGGAGGTAGGTGCAAGTTCTTTCTCGTCTATCCCTAACCAAGGGCCTCTACTAGGTTTGCCCAAAAGTCCCCTCCTGGACCCTGAATAGGAGCCTGCTGTGCTGTAGACTGATCAGGGCTCTGACCCATAATTTTTTGTCTTCTCCACAGAGCATAGTAAGAGCTCAATAAAGAGTTGTTACATTGAAGTGGTTTGAATTAAATAGGATTTGTATGTAATTTTATATTCAGTCTGTTCCCAGTCTGAGTTACTTTTCAAATTATATATTGCTGCTCTGAAGATTGTCATTTCCTGAATTTTCCTTTCTTTGTTTCTTTTCACCCACTTGCTTCCATTGTTCCAAATTTAGGCATACTGGAAGTGCGACTAGGTGGGTGTGAAAATAACTTTGTTCAGTCAGGGGAAGGTAGGGGAGATGGATTACTAAAACCATCAAAATCTTTTGTTTAGGTTTTAGGGTCAGAAAGTGGAAACTGTGGTAGAGCAGAAAGGACCAAAGTGACAGTAATACCTTGCTTTGCTTTAAATCCCAGCTTGCCTTAGAGCATCCATCTGCAGTGTGGTGGCGGCAGGCCTTCCAGAGTCCTTGGGTTTAATGCCCACAGAGAACAGTTCCTGTGAGGTGGGACAGTCTTCCCCGGACCTTCTATACCTACAGCAGCCCTTTTCTCCTCCCTTTTTAGCATTTGGCGCTGGGTTTCCCATGTTCATTCCCCACACCACTCACTCCATGAAAGTGAGGTAAAAAAAAGCATTAGCTTTCTGTCTGCCCTGCTTTTAATCACTTTCCCAAGGCAGCAGCAAGTGCAATCCCAGTCCTTTTCAACCCCTTGTATGTGGGTGTTAGGCTGAGCGTTTAACTTCTCCTTCTTTATGAAAATGCACATTAGCTATTCAGAGACTTAATCTCCTAATGATTTGTGTATGTCGGTAGAAAGGAAAAGCCATCATCCCTGGCTGGTACACTCAGATGTTCCTTTTGGTACACTGATGGCAGGATTTCAAAAGTGAAGGACCATTTAATTTAATTTTGCACATGGCAGGAGGTACTGCAGGAAGCTTGGTCACAATATGCCCCCTCCAGGGAGAGTGGCTTCAGTAAATTCAGGTTGCCTGAGGGGCTTAGATGTGAGGAATCTAACCCTCTGCCTTCTTTCTCCCCCTCCTTCATCATAAAATGTGTTTTTCTTGGGTGGTGGGGTAGGGAAAAGGGAGAGTAAAGAAAATTGCCTGGGTTGAAAAGCCAATGACTGATGTGAGATTGCCTTTTGCAGCGATGCTGCTCTGGGCATGTGGATTATGACCAGCTACAGCTTAACCTCTTCCCTCTTTAATTGTTTTATGGCCTCATCCTTCTGAAATTGCCCCCTTGTGGCCTGAAATCCTTTCTGGGTTTTTCCTTAGGCTGGGGACTGCTAGCTGGTGGGAAATACATCTACCCATCTCCTCCTCAGTGACACGGAGGAGGAGACCAATGGGGAAGCTTCTTTGAACTTTCCTTATTTTATTTTTAGGCTGGTAACTTCCCACAGAGAAGCAGCCTCAGGATCCTGAATTGTTATTGCACAGCGGCTGGATATTTGCTGCTGAGTTCTGTTAAATTTCAGGATCGGAAATCTAAGCTGTTGGCTTTTAAGCCCGCTCCCAAAATGTTCACATATCACCCTTGGGGCCAGTAGACACACCCAAAGTCTTGGTGGTTTTCAGTCTGGCCTCTTCATAAATCATTCTAGAGGGAACTATAGGCATTCAGAGACTTGACAAAAACATCTTCCTAAAACTTCTGTTTGTTCCTTCTCTGGTTAAAGGTAAATAGAAATGGCTCATGGATAAGTTGTGAACTTTTAAAAGTTTCTGATTTTCTGTAAACCTCTCTCTTTTCTTGGCTCTTTTCTCCTTTTGTGGTGGCTGTCATTCTCATCTGCAGAGAAGTATTATTCTGTAAAAACAGAGGAGGATCTGATAGTATTAATTTTATACTGTTGGTTTGACCATTATCCTTTAGTGTAAGTGAACATTTGTATTTCAGTCATTCATCTCCATCTGTGGATAGAAGGCCCTGTTCTTGTGTTAGCCATCACCAAGTAGGTGAAGAAAGAGCTATATTCTATACTATACATTTATTCATCCCTTTATTTACTCACTCATCTATTCATTTGACAGTTATTTTGTTGACCCATCTGTCAGGTACCTGATACTACTCTAGGTGCGTGGTTTATATCAGTTAATAAAATAAAGATCTCTGTGAGTTAACATTCCAGTGGGGGAAGATGGAGATAAATAATAAACATGATGGATATGTAAATTACTTAGTATTTAGAAGGTCAAAAGTACAGTAAAGAGGATCAGGGTAATGAGGTCTGGTTGCATTTTAAAACAGGGAGTGGCAAGCCTTTAGGTGAGGCCTTATAAAGTAGGTCACATTTGTACTAAGATTTGTGCAACGATTTGAAGGAATGGAGGGTATCAGTGGATATTAGGGGAAGGAAGAGCATTCCAGGCAGGGGAAACAGCCAATGCAAAGGCTCTGGGTCAGGGTCAGAGGCCCAAGTGTGCTTGGTGTATTTGAGGAATAGCATGGAGGCCTCTGTGGCTAAAGCAGAGTGGTATGGTGGGATGGGGAGGAGTAGGAGATGAGGTCTTAGAAGAGGTGCTAGGGTCTATAGGGAAGACAATGTTTGATCATGTCATGCCATGTAGGCCATTGGCTTTTACTCTGTAATTATCTGTGTGTATATCTCTATCTATACATCTATATACATAACTACATCACACTAGGTACCATCGGATCTTACAGTTTTGTATCTCTCCCATCTTCTTAACTCCATAAGGTCTGTCTTTTTTTTTTTTTTTTTTTTTTTTTTTTTTTGCGGTATGCGGGCCTCTCACTGTTGTGGCCTCTCCCGTTGCGGAGCACAGGCTCCGGACGCACAGGCTCAGCGGCCATGGCTCGCGGGCTTAGTTGCTCCGCGGCATGTGGGATCTTCCCGGACCAGGGCACGAACCCGTGTCTCCTGCATCGGCAGGCGGATTCTCAACCACTGCGCCACCAGGGAAGCCCAATATAAGGTCTGTCTTTAGGAACTGGGGTTGGGAGGGAGGTTGATTATGAGGGAGAATGTAGAGAAACTTATACCAAAGCCTTACTAGAGACCTGAACCTGAGATTTTTGAGACTTGGTCCTTTGGTAAGGTTCCTTCCATCCACCCTTCCCTGGCACACAGAACAGGAAGTCCATATATTTTTCTTAACCCAGCTTCTCCCCTTCTTCTGCTTAAGAATTCTTCTGCTTCAAGAATGATTTTTGGCATATTTGGCCTAAATATGCTTCAGAGAGCATCCTGAAACACTTTTCTATCCCACCAACACAATACTTTCTAATTCTGGAAAGGAACTTTCCAATAACGTTTAAGTGAAGAAATAGACGTGAAAGCCCTTTGAAACTCAAACTCCAGGAAGAGATGGTCAGGCTGCATCACTAGAGAGCCTGCATTACCCACCTTCATACCCAGAAAAGCACAGCCAGAGCAATACTCTTGGGCAGGAGTTCTCTCTTGGTTGGATATTGGGCATATCTGGATCCAGTCCAGCCCTGACTTTTTTTTTTTATCAGTACCTAGTCCCTGTGTTTCTTTGTGCTAAGAAGTCTGGTGGTGGCATAGTTTTCCACGGGGGGATGTGGAATGGTTTATTCTAGATGAGAATTTCATCTTGTGTACCTGATTTTCTATTTGTTTTGTTTTCAAGAGCTGTTGTGTTACTGCCTAAAGTCTCCAAACGGATTTTGAAAACACTGACAAGAGCCCTGTCTGCAGACTGGTGTTTTCTGACTGCAGAAAAATTGACTTTGCCAAGCAGGTCATGAAACAAATTTTATCACCCACTCACCAGGTTTTTTTTTTTGTTTATTTTTTTTTTTGCTGCATTGGGTCTTTGTTGCTGCGCGTGGGCTTTCTCTCTACTCTTCTTTGGGGTGCACAGACTTCTCATTGCGGTGTCTTCTCTTGTTGCAGAGCACAGGCTCTAGGCACCTGGGCTTCAGTAGCTGCGGTGTGTGAGCTCAGTAGTTGTGGCTTGTGGGCTCTAGAGTGCAGGCTCAGTAGTTGTGGCGCATGAGCTTAGTTGCTCCACGGCCTGTGGTATCTTCCCGGACCAGGGATTGAACCTGTGGTCCCCTGCCTTGGCAGGTGGATTATTAAGCACTGCACCACCAGGGAAGTCTCTCACCAGCTTTTTGAAAATGTAAATGGAATAGTAGTAAAAAAAGAATAGAAAATATCAAAATGCATTGGATGTAAAAAGGATAAATATTGCATCAGTTTTTTTTAGGTGTGTGTGTGTGTGTGTGTGTGTGTGTGTGTGTGTGTGTGTGTGTATGTGAATACTGGGGCACAGCGTAACATGTATTGCTCATTATGGGTCATGGTCAAAACAGTTAAAACACTATCTTAGCCTGTCCAAATGTTGTGTTTGCTTATTATGGGACTGGTGAGGATAGAAGAGGAGTGAGTGCCTCGGAAGGTTCTAGCTCTGTGAGATAAATGTAGAAGTTGGAATGACAGTTTTTAGTTAGAAAAACAACCCAGATTGGGTTTGTTACTCTTCTATGACGGTAGAAGTCATTGTGCTAGAACATAATGCTGTTCAGGTCAACAGGAACTAAGCTGGCTGTTTCTCTCTGCACAAAGAGTTGTGCAATTTCCAGTGGGAACTCCCTCAGGAGATGGAGACGGAAGGGGAAGGAAGAGTGGAGAAAGAGGCAATTAGGCAGAAGTCTTCACGTGAGTCTAGCTGACCCAGGATCTGCACGTAGTTTACTCTGAGGCTTTGTTGGAATCTGCCAAAGATTCACTGTGGAAGACACGGAAAGCACAACTCATTTCTATTTATTTCAGCTGAACATTTATTTCAGCCTTGCGCTAGGTGCTGGGATGTAACAGTGAATAAGACATGGTCTTGGATTTGTGGCGCTTCTAGCCTGGCAGGGAAAACAGATATAAATTGCTTATTACTGTACATTGTGCTGAGTGTCATAATAGAAAGTGTGTATAAACTGGTCTTATGAATTAGAGGAACTATGCTCTCAGCCTTTCATTCTGAGAAATGTGCCATTTAATAAAAAGAACTAAAATAGGGTATTTTGGTTTTTGTTTTCTAAAAGTTGGGGAAGTTACTCTATTGGAAAGGAAAATGAAATTTCTAAGCACATTGGGTTCATCTAGTCAGGATACTGTGCTATTTCATGTCATTTACTCTAAATGTATTTTAATGTCTTAAAAATTTTTTTTTAAAACAAATTTCTTGGCAAAATCCCTGCCCCGAAAGTCTGGAGACACATAAAATAAATGTAAAACGATTTTCTAGAATGTCCTTTAAAAATCCCGACAAAACAATAGGAACTTGAGCGCATTTCTCTGATGCAACCCACAGCACCGTGCTTTTACTTTCTCTTTGATCTTTAAAGTCAGTAATAACTTTTGGGGACATGTAAAATCATGACTAATTCAACAAAAGAAGTAGCAATGCAAGTCACAGATCTAGAACCTGGGTCTCCCAAATGCAGGCTAATTTACTCGTGTCAGCTGCATTTGGACCAAGCCTATCCCATGACTGTGGAACCAGACTGAATCAAGAGCTGAGTTTTAATGTCTTTTCTTTAGTTTTTATTTTATTTATTTCAGTATTTTTTTAATCATTAGCTGACTTTGCTCTGAATTTTGTTCTCGCTGACAAATTTAAATAAAACCATCTATGGATTTGAACAGTGGAGTATTTTTTCAGAGGTGTGAAATGATTGGAAAGCCTTTTAACTGTACATTCTGAAGCATTTACTTCTTCTTGTCTCTGGGATTGAATAAAAGCAGCTGGTAAAATCCTTTCCACTTAATTGTTCGAGACGTGGCCTTCAAAGGGTGTGAAGTGGGTAGGCAGAGGATAAATACTTATCACAGTTTCTCAGATGAGGAAAGTGAAACCCAGAGACCTAAATCTTCTGACTCATGCAGATACCCTGCTGCTGCCTCTAATATCTAAATGATGGCACTGATCTACTCACAAGATCCGTGCATGTGGCTGTTTTTGGGCTAATATTTGGAAGCACTAGGCTTTTTGTGTTTTGTGGGGTATTTGCATTTTGCTTTATTTGGAATATTCAGGTTGAGGGAGTCATTATAAGAAGAGTCTCAAAAACCTTAAACCCTCTGAAAGTAAAAAGTCTCACATTTCCCTTCTACTTTGGCTCTCTGTTGGAGTGGAACACTTATGTCATTAAAAACACTGTAGTTTGCTTATCTAATTTCTACTCCATGTGTTAATGGCTTCCCACTGCTCTTAGGAAAAATTCCATTCTTCTTCAGACTATTTGCAGTACTCTCTAGGGCTTGATCCCTGCCTCTCTTTTTAATCAGTCTCTCTCTCTCTCTCTTTTTTTTTTTTTTTCACCCTCTCACTTAAACTCTGTGCTTCAGCTAATCTGAATTTCTTAGATTTTTTTCAGTTCCTTGCACATGGCTTCCTTTCTCTTGCCTCTGGGCCTTTGAACATGCTGTTGCCTGTGGGCTGGAGCACTTTTCCTGCCCTCTTCCTCTGGCTCACTCTGATCTTCCAAGACCTCTGAGAGCCCCTTGCTGAGCCCTAGACCAGGTTGGTCTTATCTACTGTATATTCCTACAGCACCCTCTTTTCTCCTGAATCTGGGCTCATCACACTGCAAGAACTTTTCTAGTCTTTCTCTGGTAGATTAGTTTCCTTGGGAAGGCAGGTACAGGGTCAAGAGAAAAGAAGTTCCTTAAAATTACTGGGGTCTGATCAAAAAGTTTTTTATATTAGACTGGCATTTTGTAACATTTTAGAATTTATGAACTCTTATCAGAGTAATATAATTTTGTAAACCCCCTCAAGAATTTACAACATAATGTTGTCACTTTTATAAACTATGATAAAGAAGTGAATTTAGGTAAAATGTTTTCTTTTATATTAACATTATTAAAATTATATTATAGTGTACAGTTTATTTTAACATAGACTTAAAATTTTAATAGCCTCCATTATATATCAGGAATTTTTCTTTTAGCTAGCAAGTGATATGTACTATTTAATTTATTTAAATAAATTATGAAAGAGTGTGATTTATTAAAATAAATTTAAAGATAAAATATTGTGCTTAATTTGGGACCAACTTCATTAAAATGTAGTTGGAAATTTAATGACTTGCTAATATATATTTTTTAAAATAAGAGAATCCTGGCTTGACCCAATGTTTGGTTTGCACTCTTAAAAAAATGTCTTCTTCTTAAATGTGATTTTAAAGTTTTGTTTTTAAACTGTGAGTTACCACAGATGGTTTCAACTACATATCTTACAGGGAATAACACATTGTAGGTATGGAATGCCTTTTTTCTAACAATTGAAAAGTCAATTTGGTTATGGTTATTCCTATGTCTTGTGTCTTTAACAATGGATTCATAAGATTGAATCACATGAATGCTACATAGTGACCTGGTGAAGACCATCTTGATGTGAACTGGATGACTTGCTACTTATACTTCTAATTGACAATTGCATTTCATCATTTGTATTCTTAGGCTTCTTGTTTTCAACCCATAGTCCACTATGATTATAAATTTTATGATATGTGGCAAAGAATTAAAACAATGAAAAACTGTAGAACGCTCAAAACCACCTTGGCCTAAATGGAGGTTGCCAGGGACTGGAGGGAAGGGAGAATGGGGAGTTAGTCTTTAATGCATATATAGAGTTTCAGTTGGGGAAGATGAAAAAGTTCTGGAGATGGATGATGGTGATGTTTGCACAACAATGTACTTAATGCTGCATTAGAACTGGACACTTAAAAATGGTTAACATGGTAAATTTTATATTGTGTATATTTTACCACAATAAAAAATCACCTTGGCCTAGTTAATGATGTTTGACTTATCGCCGCTAACCTTTGTGCACACTCGTGTGATATACAGAGGCTCTAAACTTTCTAGTTTTAAAGGGAAAACAATTAGATGATTGATTTTAAAAAAGTGAAGTTGCTGCTCTGACTGCCATAGTCATGTGAAGACCCTAGAACACATGTGTCAACTGCTTGGGATTTGCAGTCTACTGCTTGGTCAACAGCCTTAGTAAAATGTAGGTGGACGTATTAGGAGACCAGGGTTTGAATCCTATTTGGGGTAGGTAACTTCTGCAGTATGTCCCATGATGCCAGATCACTAGTCCACATTTCCAGAGCGGACAGGCTATTGCTGCTTTCTTCCTCATCATGAAAAGAGCAGAAAATGCAGGGAACACTGGAGGTGAGGATATAAGGGAGAGAACACTGAAACCGTGGCCTAGCTTTGTGTGCCGTTCATGCCTTGTATTTGCCATTGGGCCTCACTCATCAGTGACAAGGAGTTGGTCCTATGCTCTCTCCACTTTCCCCGAGGCCTCTTGGGGGCGGAAGAAGCAGGTCACTCCACTTGCTGAATGACACTGCTGGGTGTTGCTGTGGGTTGTTTGGAGGGACAGGAACTTTTCCTGGTGGTATGTGTGTCAGTGGGGGCTCACAGGGACCCTTTTTAATTCTTCTCACTGGCCCCTGTGATTCTGTGACCCTGCTTATTACATGTTCAGAAGTGTCAGCTTATTTGAAAGTGATACTTTTATTTTCTATGTAAGTATTACTGAAGGCCATCATACTTCCGTTTGCAGGATGCTAACAGACTCTGGCATCAATTATGGCAGCAATATTGAAAAAAATATTATAGTGGGAAGTGATATTTAGGAAAACCTTGCCAATTTTCATTCTCACTTGGGAGGCTTGTCTTTGCACTCTTTGGTCAGCCCTGGGCAATTAAAACTTTTGTTCCAGTAAAGTTTCCTCCTAAAAAGTTTCATCAATTATGAAAAATGCCCTGTGGGCATTACATTGTGAACTCTTTTGTGGCTATCATAAATAATGGGGCAAAAACACTTGTCAAAATATAGCAGAGCTGATTAGATAATACATCTCTCCTTTGATTTTTGATTGATTTTCTGTTTTAATTTTTAAAGGAATAGCTGTCGCTTCCTTATAAAATAGGAAATGCTCATTAAAAAATATGCAAAACTGGGGCTTCCCTGGTGGCGCAGTGGTTGAGAGTCCGCCTGCCGATGCAGGGGACGTGGGTTCGTGCCCCAGTCCGGGAAGATCCCACATGCCGCGGAGCGGCTAGGCCTGTAAGCCATGGCCGCTGAGCCTGTGCATCCAGTGCCTGTTGCTCCGCAGAGGGAGAGGCCACAACAGTGAGAGGCCTGTGTAACGCAAAAAAAAAAAAAAAAAAAAAGCAAAACTGAAAAGTACAAAGAAGTCAGCAATAAATTCTTCCAACTTCTATTACACCAAAAGAGTTCTACGTTCATTCATTCAATGAGTATACATTGAGGGCTTTCTATGTGTGAGGCACTCTGACACCAGGGATCAAGTCCCTGCTATCGTGAGGCTTATGTTCTGGTGGGAGGATAAGATGATAAATATATAACTAAGTAGATTTATAAGTGTCATAAAGAAGAATAGAATGGGGTAAAGGCATAGAGAGAGTCAGGGGCTCTTTCAAATGGAGTGGCCGCAAGGTTGCTCTGAGAAGGCAGCATCTGGGCAAAGAGTTGAGTGAAGTGAGGGAGCTAACCATGGTGAATGTTGGGGGGAGTGTGCTTCAAGCCGAGGGAAAGCATATGCAAAGGCCCTGAGGTGGAAGTCTGCTTGGCATGTTCTGTGAACAGACAGGCCAGTGTGGCTGGAGACCAGTGAGTAAGGTGAACATAACAGAGAGACTGGAGAGATAGCCAGGGGTTAGGCCATGTAAGGTTTTAGAAAGCCTGCAGCTTTTTTCTGCAACGTGAAGCTGTTGGAGGCTGATGAGCAGGGAATAGACTGTAGGGGAGTGAGGGTGGAGGCAGCAGGAACAGTTAGGAAGCTACCACAGTAATTCAGAACAAAATGATGCTGAGTTGGACTAAGTTGGGAATGGTAGAGGGGATAAGAAGTGGTTTAGGGGCTTCCCTGGTGGCGCAGTGGTTGAGTCCGCCTGCCGATGCAGGGGACACGGGTTCATGCCCCAGTCCGGGAAGATCCCACATGCCGCGGAGCGGCTGGGCCCGTGAGCCATGGCTGCTGAGCCTGCGCGTCCGGAGCCTGTGCTCTGCAACGGGAGAGGCCACAAGAGTGAGAGGCCCGCGTACCACAAAAAAAAAAAAAAAAAAAAAAAAAAAAAAAAAAAAAAAAAAAAAAGAAGTGGTTTAATTCTGGTTGAATTTTGAAGGTAGAGTGAACCAGATTTGCTCATGAATTGGATTGGGAGTTTGAGAGAAAGAGAAGAATCAATAATAAATCTTAAGATTTTTGGCCTAGCAGGTGGTGTCATTACTAAGACAGGGAACATGGGGATCAGGGTGTGTATCAAGAACTCAGGTTTGGGCATGTTAAGTTCTAAGTACCTGTTAGCCATCCAAGAGGAAATGTTAAGTCAGTTATAGGAGCCAGGAATTCAGGGAGGGGTCCAGACTGGAGATACAGATTTGGCAGTTACCGGCACAGAACCAGAAGAGATCTACTGGGAAGCAAGTAGAGATGGAAAAGAAGCCCTAGATGGAACCCTGGGGTGTCAGCAGTTGGAGGTTGGGAGAGAGGAGGAAGGTCCAGTGAAGGAGACTGAGAACGTGTGTCCAGGGGTATATCAGGAGAGGGTGTTGTCCTGGGGCCAAAGAGTGATCCCCTCTGTCCAGTCCTGGTGGTGGTGGAGGAAGCTGGGTCCCAAGAATTGGCTGTGTTTGGCAACGTGGAGATCTTTACTGCCTATCGCGAGAATGGAAGAAGCAAGAGCCTGATTACAGTGGGCTAAAGAGAAAAAGGGAAGAAAGGAAGTAGAGGCTGGGAGTATGGACAACCATTCTGAGTTTTATTGTAAAGAGAGGGCAAGATGAAAAAGTAGCTGGGGAGGAAGGGGGAGAGCAAGGAAACTGTATTTCCTTGGGGGGGGGAATATAACATGTTTGTTTGCTTATGGGAATGATCTGGCAGAGAGGGGAAAAGGATGATACGGAATATAAGTGTATAACTTTAGGAGCAAGGGCCTTGAGTGAGCAAGAAGGTGTGGGTTCTAGTGTGCAGGTGGAAAGATTAACCTAGGCTAGGAGCTGAGACAGGGAGGGCTGGGAGGGGAGGTGGGGGTGGTGGATTTGGTGCCAGGTATGTGGACTTTCTCTTCCAGTGCACACTTTCGGCACATGGAAACAGAATGATGGCTGGCGAGAGTGAAATAATTTTATAAGATTGGCATTATGCCATATGTGCTTTAAAAATAAAAACAATTGAATTTAATTTTACTTGAATCTAACATAAGAAAAAGAAACTGAAGTGAAAGTAAAGAAACTGGTGAACTTCAGATAAATGTTTCTTCTCCACAAAAGATCGTTGTCCTTTAAGTTCTCTCTAAGGTTAAGAAAAATGATTGTGAAAATCATTAGGAGGCTGAAGTCATTGCTGATATTTTAAACTATGTTTTTAGCTAAATCTTCACTTTTTGACAAGACTGGCTGATCCCTTGCCGGGAAAGATTAGGTGATTCATTTTCTTGCCCTTCCTTGTACCTCTCTTTCCCATCTCCCAGTTTTTGTAGCTTATCTGGCTTTTTTTCCTTGGCAGTGTTTCTAACATTTACATTCTGACCTGCACGCTCCTGTTTTGGTGGTCTTTTCTTTTACTGCTTCTTTGTTCCTGTGGTTTTGTTTTGATTGAGCTACTGAGTGCAGGATTTCTGTCTCTCAGGAGGAGTTCATGGGTCTATATAGGTTGAGATCTTTCAAGTTGGCGAATGGCTGAGCCTTTTTCACACTTGAACTTGAGGTGACTCAGCTTGCCATAAATTCTTGGATCACAGTGGCTCTCCTTTAGAATCATTTTAGAATGTGGCTTCATTTATTTCAGGCCTTAAATGTTGCCTGGAACAATCTGGAAAAATCTGAGACCATCCTGATTTCCCGCCCCTACTTTGTTAGACACTTTTCTTTTTCTCCATTGATTCTTAAATAATTCTTTCTTCATCCTTGAAGTTCAAAAATTTAAACAATATCTGTCTTGATATTGATTATTTTATGTACATTTCCTGGTATGTAGTATCCCTTTTCTACCCACAGATTTAGTCCACCCATTTTAAGGAAATTAATTGCTCTGTATTATATCTCTCGGTATTCCTTCTATTTTGTTGATCTTCCTTTGCCTTTACTATGAGTCTTTTTAAGTCTTTTTTCTTAACATGCCATTAATTGGATTCTTTTTTTAAAAAATAAATTTTATTTATTTATTTATTTTATTTTTAGCTGTGTTGTGTCTTCATTGCTGCGTGCAGGCCTTCTCTAGTTGCGGCGAGCGGGGTCTACTCTTCGTTGCAGTGCGCAGGCTTCTCGTTGCGGTGGCCTCTCTTGTTGCAGAGCACGGGCTCTAATCACGCGGGCTTCAGTAGTTGTGGCACGTGGGCTCAGTAGTTTTGGCTCACGGACTCTAGAGCACAGGCTCGGTAGTTGTGGCGCACAGGCTTAGTTGCTCCGCGGCATGTGGGATCTTCCTGGACGAGGGCTCAAACCCGTGTCCCCTGCAATGGCACGTGAATTCTTAACCACTGTGCCACCAGGGAAGCCCCATTAATTGGATTCTTAAAAACCTTTAATTGTGAAAAATTATGCAAAAGTAGGGAGAATAGTGTTATGAACTTCCATATCCCCATCACCCTGCTTCGAAAATCCTCAGTTCATGGCCAGTCTTGTTTTATTTATATGCACTCCCCACCACCCCCTGTCACTCTCCTCCATCACTTTGAAGCAAATACCAGACATTATTCATCCTTGAATATTTCAGTATTTATCTCTAGGAGATAAGAACTCTTTTTTTTTTTCAACTTAGCCATTAATAAGTTTCATCTATTCTGTTTATAATCCATTTATTAAATATGTAATGACATTGCCTTTGTGTTAGATCAGTAGCTTTTTTGCTCTGAAGATGTGATGGGTTATCATAGTTGCTG
The DNA here is from genome assembly GCF_026419965.1 of Kogia breviceps. Classification (NCBI taxonomy): domain Eukaryota; kingdom Metazoa; phylum Chordata; class Mammalia; order Artiodactyla; family Physeteridae; genus Kogia; species Kogia breviceps. The sequence goes on along the minus strand of NC_081310.1, from coordinate 64,749,229 downwards.
GACCTCAAAATCAGGAAGACAAAACTCAAAGGACAAGCCGGAGAATTCTCCCTGATACACAGTGGTGACACATTGATTGGGCAACAGTAGCAGGAGTTGCATAGACAGGAAGTATCCGTTGGTTCCTTGGTGTTCTCTGAATTTCTAGTGTTCATGTGAAATGTGGAAGGAATGGCAGGAGGACCCGGAATGTACAGTTTCTTTTCAAGCAAGAAGTGAAACTTAAGCCCTTTCTGATTTAGTAATGACCAGGAAGAAGGAGCTGAGTGGTTTGAAGACTCTGTTCTAGTTCTGCCTTTGGTGGCCATGTGTTTTATTCCATAGCTTTTTAAATCTTCAGGTCAAGACCTTCTACTAGGTCATGAAATCAAATTAGTGGGCCATAACCAGCATTTAAAATGTAAAAAAACAGACTTCATGGAATATGTATTATTTCATGAAATTGTGTTTCCTGTGTGTATATGTGTTGGCTTGTAAGAGTTAGGAAGCCACTAATTTATTCTATTCAATTCCTATCACTTCCTATACCTTCTTGTCTAGAAAATTAAAGGATTAAAGAGCCCATGAGACAGATTTGATTTATGTATTTAACAAAAGCATATATGGTATTTTCAATGTACCAGGAACTATTCTAATTACTTTACAAATGTTAACTCATAAAAACTCTAAGAGGTAGGTACTATTATTAATGAACTTTGACACAGAGAGACATTGAGGCACAGAGAAGTTAAGTAATTTTCTCAGGGTCACACACCTAGTAAGTGATGGAGCTGGCATTTTGAGCCCAGACAGTCTGTTTTCTAGTTATAGGCAGGCATGTCATATACAATCAATAGTGATCATAGATGCCACTTACTAAATACTTTCTTTGTGTTAAGCAAGCTCAGAGAAAGTTGAATGGTAACTCAGATTTTGCTCTGCTGCCTCTCCAGTTAATAACATCTCTAGGTAGGCATGGACTTTTTGCTTCGATTTCCTTCAAGAAGAAATGATATAAAGGTGTTTTCCCACTCCACCGCAACACAAATACTTAAATACTCAGAGTTAAGGCAGTAAGAATGAGGACTTTTGTGTGATAAGCTAAAGAAATTCAGGGATCCCAATCAATACTGCCAGCTAGAACTATAGGATTCCAGTATGAAAGGCAACTAAATGAGTCCATGTCTCAGTTTCATTTAAAAAAATGTAGGAGAGTGGGTAAGAGCCCTGTTTTAGAATTGAATGCATCTAGGTTCAGATCCTGTTGTGATCTGTAACTATCTTGGTGACCTCAGGCAATTAACTAATGTCTCTGAACCTCGGTGGTCCCCATCTGTGAAGAGGGCGGAATCATGATTGACTTTTTTTTTTTTTGGTATGCGGGCCTCTCACTGTTGTGGCCTCTCCCGTTGCGGAGCACAGGCTCCGGACGTGCAGGCTCAGAGGCCATGGCTCACAGGCCCAGCCGCTCTGCGGCATGTGGGATCTTCCCGCACCGGGGCACAAACCCGCGTCCCCTGCATCGGCAGGCGAACTCTCAACCACTGCGCCACCAGGGAAGCCCATGATTGACTTTTAGTAGAATCTTACTAGGTACCCGGCATATAGTAAACACTTTACCTATTTTATCTACGTTATCTCTTCTATGCTTTACAACAATCCACTGGTGTGGCTGCTGTTACAAACTCTATTTTATAGGTAATGAAACAGACTTAGAGAGATTAAGTGTCTTATTCAAGGATACACAACTAGCATGTGGCAGAGCTAGAATTAAAGCCAGGTCTTTCTGAATGCAATGTCTGAGCTCTTAACCATTCTGCTTTATTCTAAACTTATCCCACTGGGATGTTTTGAGGATTAAATGAGATAACATACCTTTACACTTAAATGGTGACTCAATTTTCTGTGAGTCACATAGAAAGTATTTAATAAATGGCATCTGTGATCACTGTTGATTGTATACCTGCCCATAACTTTTGTAGAAACACTTTACCTGTTTATAGAAAACAAACTGTAGTCAACTAAATCCGTTCTTATAACCAACCAATCACTTCACAAATATGTTGAGTCCTTGAAAAATAACTATTAGTTAGCTATTCTCAACTCTCTACTAAGCAGATACTTTTGTTGGGGAATAAGTTTCATCGAAGAAAAGATGATCTATCCGGCATCTAGAACAGTGCCTGGCCCATGGTATTTGTCTTAGTCTGGGTTCCCTAGAATTAGAGCTCTAGAGGCAAAAGCTTACACTTTATTTGTGAGAGCCATCACAGGGAAGCAGGAATGAGGAGAAAAGGGAAGCGAGAAAGGAAGAAAGAAAGCGAGAAAGTGAGAACTGATTTCTTTTGCTTTCCACCTAGAGGGAGGGAGAACAAATATAAGGGACTGCTTAGAGGCTGGCCACAGCTTCATGACAGGCTGATCATTTGGTCTTGTGGGACATCCTCAGAGAAAATATGTGAAGCTACTACATCTCTGAATGGTCCACTGGGGAAAGGAGGGAGAAGATTTCATTTGCCAGCTCCCATCCCCTCTTACTCAGGGATTGATGTCCTAGAGCTTCAATTCCCCTGTGCTTCTTCATGGCATGGCTGGTGGCTGAGCAGGTCCCTCCAAATCCCATGCCTCAGTGGCGACAGGGAAACCCTGGGGTGGGAATTGAGAGGCGTGTAACACAGGTACAAGGCAAGGGGCTGTCAGGGAGGCCCACCAGCATGAAGGACTGGAACAGTCATAGCAATTGGAGCAGTACAGGCTGACCCAGCCTGTCAGGAAGGTGGTTGTGTTCATCTTGGGTGGTGCATAGCAGGCTCTCAATAATGATCGCCCAAGTTAATAAACTCTTTGCCCTGCTGTCTTCTTTAAGTAATTTGCAGTTATTGACACCTTGATACATCTCTTTCCATTCTCACTCTAGTTTCCTATCTCCTTTTCTTTTGCTTTCACCCTAAATGAGGGTGTCCCCAGGCTTAGGCCTACTTCTCTTTCATTCTCCATGCTTTCTATGGGCAGCTGCATTCGCTTTCATGGTTAACTTCATACTCCCATCTACTTGCTGATGGCTCGCAAATGTCTCCTTCCAGACTTGACCTCTCCTGAGAACTCCAGACTAGAGAACAAAACTGCATTTTCCAATAGGAAGTTCCACAGGCACTTCAAAGGCCGAGTGAATCTCCTGGTCCGCTGCAGTCATCTTTGTCCCTTTTCCCAACAACTAAATAGGGGCTTGGTCCATGCTGGTGGAACTAAATCTGAAACAATGTGCCAATACTGTAGGCCAAGCTGGGTCCTACACAAAATGAAGTAAATCCTTCAGAGCCAGCTCTCTAGGAATTTAGGGTCTGGATTTTAGGATTGATCTGGTTTGTTTTCCATTCAGTTACGCTGGAGCCTGGAGCAGCATACAGTTTACCATTGTCCATTACTATAGTGGACATGTTGAAATTGACCTTTAGTATTTTCTGGAGTTGATTTCAGGGAAGTCCTTGGGTTTTTGACTCTTCTTGTGCTGTCCTTGTGCTTTTCAAGACCCTTACCTTGCTTTGTCCACAGTTTACAGACCCCTTTGGAACAGTGTATCTGATCTGCTCATCAAGCTTGCGTGCCCTTTCTTGCTTTTCCATCCCCGCCCCCCCCATTTCTCTCCATGCTCTTCTGAATAAACCTTCAGATCACTGTGCTGTACTCACACAGGCTCCTGGGCTTGATCTGACCATTTCTGCCTCCTCACCTTTGCCCTAGTAATCACAGCACTCCTTCCTCTATAACCCTTACACCTCTTTAAATCCTCCCCATTTCCAGACCTGAAGACTAACTCAGGCTGATCCTGGTTTATACTGATCTCCTCTCTGAGTGTAATCTGGGACCATTATTTTGGCACTTAGCACACACAGTCCTATACAGTTGAATGCTTTTGCATTTAGTCTCCTTTTTTTCCCAATTGGATTATAAGCTCCTTGAAAGCAAGACAATGTCTTATATTTTCTTGTGTGTTCCAATGATTTGTCACTCAGATCTTTGCACAGAGATGGTATGAGACAAATATTTGCTAGATTTGTTGGTTGGTTATCATGGTCCTTGGGAATTCACTTCCACTTTGTCTCTAGCAATCAATCAGGGGCATCAGACTAGGTAACATTTCCCAGAGGAGCTGTTGGTCATCTCATTCCAAATCTTTAGTTTGTAGTACAAGTTAATTCTAGACTTTGGACCTTAGGAATTCTGTTTCTTAAACATCTCAGGCAAGGCCTAGGAGCTAAAATTACTACTTTGGCATTTGATGTGGCAGCTTGTTCATTTGGGAGCCTTTTGTCTTTGACTTTCTATTGAGTCACTTAAAAGAACCAAGGCGGCCTGCCAAGAGCAGTCCTGATGATTAAAGTTCATTGAGATATTCTCCTTCATACCCTCCCGTCTCATTGGCTTTATGAGGCTGCTTTCTGTGTCTTCACTTGGCGACTCAACAATTAATTAATGGACGTCCTTCAAGGCCATTTTTCTCCTTCTCCTTCCCCCTGGCTGGTTTCTCCTTGTCTCCAAAGTTGCATGCATTGTTCTTAGGTAGTGTGGAGTTAATGCGAGGGGAGGAAAGGTTCTTTCTTTCATAACTTTGGGGAAATCTACTGCACAGGGCAGACAGTTTTGAAGATGGCCAAACTTAAAATTCGACACAAAGAACTATAGTAAAAGGAAAGCCAGAGAGGCTAGCACTCCAGTTGCCACCACCCCTCCTCCCTCCCACCAAGGTAACTGTCTTACCTTTGAACCCAACGATCTCTCTTACATGTCCAGTTTGCTCACCACTGTATAGGAAGGGATAGCTTGGACTCACTAGCTTTAGGATCAGTGTCTCTAAAGTATGTATTATTACTAGTGATTAGCGTTAGTATGTGTGGGGGTTTTCCACTCATGGAATTCTCCTATTCTTTTTGACCTCTGTACTGTTCAGCCTGGATTGCTCATTAATGCTCACTCCATCTCTTAATTTAGAAGGCCTAGGAACCTATCCAGCAGACCTCCTCCACTCTGATCTTCCTTCAGCTCTGTTCCCATCATGACACAAACTTTCACCAGCTCCATTTCTGGCTTCTTGAAATCCAAATTACCCTGTTAGCCTTTGGAGCTGCTCCTCCCTGTGCACCCTTATCTCTGACCTACCCTTACGTGTCACCTTTTGTTCTGGTGAGGCCAGCTTCCTCACTATCTCATAAAGAGGCCGTGCTCAAACATTCCCATCTCTCCGCTTATGTTTTCCCTTCTTCTGGAAGATTGTCTCCTCACCCTTCCATTTATTGAAATTTTACCCATCCTCAGAATACTAGTTCTGACTTCTCTTTCCTCCCATTTTCTCTCTTTATCCTCTGCTTCCTTCCACAAATTTCAAGCCCTACTTTATGCCAGGTATATGTTTTGGGAGTATGTGAGCCAAACAAACAATTTCTCCCCCTCAAGGAGTTTAGTCTTTCTCAAGAAGCCTTACTTTAGCAATGTTAGTCCCCACTGCTTTGAGTCCTTAAGACTTTTACTTGTAATATTTCTTCTCAGTTTCATTCTTGCAGTATACTATAATAAAGAATTATATATTTAATTATATATTGCATAATTATGTAAATAATTATGTATTTTTTGAAAGTGTATTATATATTTTGATCGTGTTTTCACAATTAGATTGTAAGTTCCTTGAGGACAGGGACCTTCATGCTTTTGAATACTTGAGAATTCCCTACTTAGTCCACTAGGAATCCTTTGTTTGCAAGAGGCAAAACCCCAATGCAAACTATTTTAAGCAAAAACGGAATGAGTTGGCTTGTATGCTGGAAAGGGCTAGGGATAGGGCTGGCATCTGGCCATGATTGATTCAGGGGCTCAAGTTTCCTTTTCCCATACCTCAGCTCTGCTTCCTCTAGGCTGGCTCCATTCCACTAGTGGTGGCAAGATGACAGCACTGTCTCAGATTGACATTGTCCCCAGATCTTGTAGCTCCTAAACAGGGCCTGGAGGTAACATCTACCATCTTTGGAGAGGCCGGAGGTGGAATCAGCTTTGTCAAAAGCACTAAGAGTCGGGGAGGATATGGATGCAAGGAAGGGAAAACAATAAGTATGTCACATCCACATATTCTGGAAGCTTAGTAGCTATTTGTTGATTGATTGTTTGGATTAACTTATGTTTGTTTCTATGCTATATTCAATAGGGTAAAGTAAGGAGGAAAAAGGCCATCAATCACACTCTTTGAGGAAGAATATTTGCTGTTTTCTAGTTTGCTAAGAGTAGCTTGATGGCTTTTATTGGCATACTGACTACTGAGATAAGTAATAATGCCAGTCACTGAAAGATGTGGTAAAGGAAGTTGATTGAGGGTGATACGTGTCTTCCCTCTCTCTGCTGTCACGACACTGTGTGCATACCTCATTTATTTATATTATTGTTTTACTGTGTTTGTTTTAGGTTTTTTACTTGTCTCTTCCGGACTGCTCTGCTAACATTGACAGAGGACTTTGTCTTTGTACTCTCAGAGCACCTGGAAGGTACTCAAATAAATATTTGTGACAAGAGTAAGTAAGAAAGAACTTTGGCTTAGGAACCCAGTGACCTGTGTTCCAGGCCTAGATCTGAAGCTTAATAGCTGTGTGATCTCCAGAAATTCCTTCCCCTTCTCTGGGCTCTGGTTTGGTTATCTGTCCAAGAAGAAATTTAAAGGCCTTCCCATTACTGAGTTTGTAGAAAGGCAAACCTGCAGGTAAAGAGTGAGACTTGGCAAGGTATTCCAGCATTCTGTTTCCCAGAGAACAGTTCTGAGAGGAGCCGATGACCGTCGTGATAAGAGGTCTTGGTAAGAGATATGGAGAGTAGAGCCTGGTGAAAGCCTCAATTGTCTTCTTATATAACACTTGCTGGAAAGGTACTAGGAATTCATATTCCTGAGATGGCCGAGGTGACATCATGTGTTTGTGAAAGGCTAAAAGCAGGAGAGGCAGATTTTGTGGAAAAAGACCGGCATCAGGCCTGGTTCCCAGTGGGGAACCCAGGCTGACCTCATGCTCAACGGGCTCTGAGCACGACCTGTGGGAGTGGCAGCTCTTGTCCCCTAGGTGCCAGCACGTCAAGGAGAAGGGAAGGATGTGCCTGTGTTGATCTCCTGAAAGATTACGTCTTTCTCCCGGCCTCCCCCCGACACCCATTTTCTCCTCAGAGATAAGGGTTCATAGGAGGGGTTTCCGTGTGACTTAATAAGACAGAATTCCTAAAAAAGGAGATGAATTTTGGAAGAGGGAAAGAAAGGGGTTAATATCTTTGGATTGGAAGCAGTGAGCTGAACAGAATCCCCCAGTACTCTGCTGACTGATGAATTTCCTGGGTGTTCTCTGAAGTGAGGACAGTTTCTAGAGGAATGTGTCACCTGCATTGGCAGGTGTTATATAATTTTAGAGTCTCCATGATTGTCTCTGTGGCAGGGCCCTGTTTTTGTTAAATGATCAGTATCCTGTTAGGTCTAGTTTTTCTTTGAATTTCATCCGTTTTGTGTCCCTTCAGCTTCTTTCTAAAAAGGAAGTGAACCTCCTTCTAACTCCCAGGACAGGTGTAGTTAGGATCTCAGCTATGGCCAAGCGTGGACGAGGAGTCAGCATATCCTGGGGGAAGCTCTTCTGGACGTGTGTGCTGAGCCTGCATTTGAACTCATACGTGAAAACACTCCTTGCCAGGTTTTGATCCGACACCCTTCGGAAATGGTGGAATGGTGATCTGCCAGTGGAGTTCAATGTCCTGGCCAAGCTTCCTGTCCTGAGGGACAGCTTCTAAGATTTGCTTTAAGAATATTCAATGCGGAACTGAAATTCAGCCCATACAAGTGGAGAAATGAAAACTAAGAATTCCTTCCTTCTTTTAAAAAAAAAAAAAAAAAAAATTATTTATTTATTTATTTATTTAGGGCTGTGTTGGGTCTTCATTTCTGTGCCAGGGCTTTCTCCAGTTGCAGTGAGCCGGGGCCACTCTTCATCGCGGTGCGCGGGCTTCTCACTATTGCGGCCTCTCTTGTTGCGGAGCACAAGCTCCAGACACGCAGGCTCAGTAGTTGTGGCTCACGGGCCCAGTTGCTCCACGGCATGTGGAATCTTCCCAGACCAGGGCTCGAACCCGTGACCCCTGCATTGGCAGGCAGATTCTCAACCACTGTGCCACCAGGGAAGCCCCCTTCCTCCTTTTGGTGCCTGTTTGCTGGACCATTTTCCCCTTAGTTGGCAGGATGGCACTCAGCAGGACATGCTGTTTTGGTGGGGTTCAATTTTTGTATTGAGATATAATTCACATACCATAAAATTTACCCCTTTGAAGTGTACAATTCAGTGGGTTTTTTGGTTTTTGTTTTTGTATATTCACAAGATTTTGCAACCATCGTCACGGTCTAGTTCCAGAACAGTGGAGTTACATTTTGACTTGAATCTTTGAATGAAATGCTAACCAAAGGTTAACTCTGATTTTCAAGAAACTTGTTCTAGAACTTTGGTCCCTTTTGCAAGGGAAGCTGCAGTTTTTATTCAAGTGTCATTTTTGTAAAACATAACAGAAAAAGAGTCAGAGGACATTGAAATGTTCTTAGGCTTATTGCCTAATATTTTTTGCCTGCTACTGATGATTTTTAAATCTTTGGTCTGTAGGTGGGGGCTTAACACCATGGCTAATCTATAATAAAGAATATTTGAAGCAAAGTAATGAGACTGTCTTTGCTTTCTTTTCCTTCCTCTTCTTGTCAAGCCATGCTTCATTAGGGCAGGGCTTGGGCCTGTTTTGTCCTCTGTTGCCATCACCTAGCATAGGGTCTGCTATATAGTAGGGGCACAGTAAAGATTTGCTGAATAAATGGTCTGTGTGGGGTGCCCAGGGGAGGTCATTTTTGGCATGTATCACTCCAGGTCGTTCATGGTGACCTTTGTACTTTGACTTTCTGGATGGCCATGAAATACATTTATAGCCCTGAGATACAGCTGCATGTAGAACGTGAGAACTTGACTTCTTCAGTGTGGTTCTAGGGACAGAATCTACAAAGATCCCATCATCCCCAGCTCCCAGGAACTCTCATCCAACTATAAACTGAATTTGCAAAGGCTTCTTGAGTTGGTGTGGTGAAGCACTGTGGGTGGTGTGATTGTATGTCTTTGCGTGTATACATGTGTGCACGTGCATTCTGGCCTAAGCACATGATGGAACTGTGTGGATGGAACTGTGAGGAATTCCTCCATGTTTTTATAAATTGCCCCTTTCTTCTTTCTGCCCTTGTAGTTTATTGGTCGGCGGGGGTGCAGAGGGGCCTCCAGCCTGGGCCCATGGCCCAGGAGTGCTGGCATTCAGTGACCTATTGTTTCCTGCCCCTCATATGCATGGACAGAGGACTGGGTCTTGCACAGCTGCCTTCTTGGGGACCATTGTTTGTCTCTGCAGCAAAAGCAGCAGCAGCAAAATCCTGGACAGAGCACATTTTGCCCTGGACAGAGCAGCCATTCTGTCTTGGAGCTGCAGGCCTGGAGATGGGGGTAGTTGGAGTCTCCCTTAAGTGCCTGTGCAGAGGCTCTGAGGGTGGGAGCCAGGGCGGCATCTCCTTCTATGGGGAGGGGTGTTGGGGGAGGGGAGATGCTCAGTGGAGTCGCATCACTAATTAACCACAGTGGCAGGTGGTATCTCTTAGCAAAGACTCTCCTTTTCCTGGATAGGGGTGGGGTTATCGCATTCTCACTTCCTTCAAAGCTGCCCTGTAGAGGAGATCTAGGAAGCAGGAAGGGATCCAGACCAGTTGTGGACTAGTCGAAACATGGGCTAGTTAGTGAGTCACTGGGCTACTCCAAACTTGACTCTGGGGGCCTGAGTCACCACCTCATCTGGAAGATGGGGAAGGGGATATTCCACGGTTTGGAGTGAGAGAAACTGTGATTCCCCCAGAAATACCTCAGAGACCCCAGACTCTTGTTCGTTTCTCTTTTTTCCCTGCCCCACTGACAACCTCTTTGACAAGTCAAGGCAAACCTTCATTTGGCTTCAACCCCACTTGCACCTAATTGTATGAGCCTTTGGTAAATTACTTGTCATGCTTCAGTTTTCTCATCTGTGCAATCAGGACAATTGGGATACCAATTATGGACTAGTAATAAAGGTTAAAGGAGATGATGTGTATAATGGTGTTCAGTAAGCACGTGCTCCCTTTCCTTCAGGGGCCCGGAGGGGATGCCTGAGGTTGGAGTGCACTTTGGGTAATGCTGCCCATTTGTTGAGACACCTAAGGAGGTCAGGGTGGAATTCCATGCTGGCTGGATGCACGCTGGGGCTTCTTAGATTAATTCACGTATCATAAAGGCCTCCTATGAAGTGCTTCTTCCTCAGACAGGACAACCCTGGAGCGGTCTACCTCTGGAAACCCATGGGTATTGTGGGAATTTGCTTAGCCTCCTCTTTTTATGGTGAAGGTGGAAGGAAGGTCATCCATCCTCCTGTGCTCCCTTTCTGCTCCACTAATTAGAGAGTTTATTGAAGCAAAGTCTTAAATGAATTACAAGTGACTCAGAGAGGGCTGATAGCCCCTTGCCTATCCACATCCTCTTGCACATCTGTTACTGAATGGGTACCTGGAAAGCCTTTTCACGCTAAGATGCCCTGATTCTTATTTAATGGACAAGTTGTAAGTAATATCAATGAGCATCATGAATGTCCTCTCCACCCACAGTCTGCCTACCCAGTGGCTACTACTACCAGCTACTACCTCTATCTATCAAAGATAGAAAGAGGACAGATGCCTCGAGGAATAGTCTTCGGCAAGGGCTGTTGCCTTTAAGAGGCCCAGAAATCCCTGGCAGGAACCAGATGCCTGGCATGCCCTCTGCAGATCTTCCCCCCCAACACCCCTGTAATCAGACTCCAAAAAAACACAGAACAAGAGAGCTTTGATGAGGTAGGCGGCTTTTCTGCGCAGCCTTCTGTCTGCTTGAAACAATCCTCCGGTGCTCAGTTTCAGTTCAGGTGAGGTTACTGCAGGCCTGGTTGGCATTGGTGGTTGGCACGGGAGGAGGCAGGGAGCCGAAGAGGGTGAGAACTACACTCACAGATCACCTGAGATCACCCACAAAGGACCAGATACTTGTGGTACATCCTGATATCTGTAAAAACAAACAAAAATGAAGATGGGGATGGATGATGGACCCACAGCTACTCCAAGGCGAAGCCAAATGTACCATTTGCCCATCCCTCATTGCTTCATAAAAGGAGTGGTTGGCAGGATTTTCAACATCATAGCTTCGTTCCTGGATTTGCCTCTGATTTATCCGCAGCTCAGATGAAAACTCTAGATTCCACACCCCCACCCTATGCATTACAGAGCATAGACTGAAAGCACTGTTACAACTCTATTGTTGGAGAATGAATTTGGAGCATGCAGAGGAAAGGCGTAATAATACAGGTGCTCTTTTTCCCTGGGATTGGAGTTACTGTCACATCCTAAGCTATTGGAGCTGAGCAGGCTTGTGGGGGGTGGGGGGGAAGAAAGGGATGAAAGAAGTGACTCCACTGTGACTCAGATGGGGGTTGGGACATAACTTCAGCAGGATACGCACTGCAGGCCTTGCAGTCTGCCTTTGGCAAGCTGCTTCCTGCGGGTGCCAGATCTCTTGTCAGTAACGAATGCAGTGTTGCATCTGAGGCAGATCTGGTTGTATCTGGAGCTGCCATTGCTGCAGTTCCAGAGAGGGTGTTTGCTAACCCTGTACGAGCATTCTGGCCAGCCAGAAAGCTGCCAAGCTAGAGCTTAACTAGAAATATTTCTAGCTTTGACACAGCAGAGGCTCTGCGCATCCGTGAGGATGAAGCATCAGAGATATGAGTGATATTTATTGGTGAAAATATCAACTTCTTGAAGACTGATTACATTCAGTGGTATTGGAAACTATGGAATCTGATTGACACTTAATGGTTTGCATGCCTAGAGGTCTGGCTGCTTGTTTCATTCTTGACTGCCACTATTTGCCCTTGGGCAGAGCCCTTTCTATCTCCATTAAAATATCCTGACCTCTCCCCCTACTTCATGAAGATGTGGAAAAACAGTTTGAAATAATGTGAGAAAGTATAAAAAGTAGGAGTTTGGCCTCTAAAGTCAAGCTGTTTGGGTTTGAATCCCGGCTCCACCACCTAATAGCTTGACTTCTTTTTAAGAGTCAGTTTTCTCATCTTTAAAATAGGGATGAAAGTAGTACTAACCTAATAGGATGGTTGGGAGATAATTCATTTGGCTCCCTTCCAGAAAGGAGCCTACATTCTGACACCGTGCTGGAAGCACAATAAGTTGCTTGTTAAGGGGTAGCTCTGAGTATTATTATGTCTGATAAGCAGTTTCTCTTAAATGATTTAGCAGATCCCTGGTTTCAGTGTTCTTTAAGGGTCTGAAAAGAGTTGGTGAGTTTTGGTGGTGCCTCACATCACATTTTAAAAATTAAAGCCTTTAAGTTCCCCTTAGCACAGGGAACAACTAAATGGAAGGGGTAAATGTTGGTGTTATGGATTTTTCCAGGGATCTCTGTCTGACTGCCTCACCTCGCTTTCATTGCAGAGATCCGTGCTCAGCTCACAGAGCAGATGAAATGCCTGGACCAGCAGTGTGAGCTCCGGGTGCAGCTGTTGCAGGACCTCCAGGACTTCTTCCGGAAGAAGGCTGAGATCGAGATGGACTACTCCCGCAACCTGGAGAAGCTGGCAGAGCGCTTCCTGGCCAAGACGCGAAGCACCAAGGACCAGCAGTTCAAGTAAGGACACTGTGGCTGTTACTTTTAGAGACGTTGAGAATGGGGTCCAGGATGGAGGGAGGCAGGGTGTGCCACCTCCATCCAGTTGTATTTATGAAGCAGGTGACCTAGTGATTTCAAATTGACTGAGGGTTGAGAGCCCTCAAGGACTTCTCCTTTTCCAGATCAGTCTTACATTCAGTTCGATATCTTGGAGAGATCAGAATAGATGATGAACCATGCTTCTAATAACAGCAGACACCTCTAAAGCTCTTCCTATATGCCAAGCATGGTTCTAAGGGCTTTTACATATTTGTTAATTCACTTAATCTTCACAATTCCATATGTTAGTTATTGTTATATCCCCAACATACAGATGAGGAAACTGAGTCATAAAGCGGTTAAGGAACTTGCCCAAGGTCTCTCTCTCTCTCTCTCTCTCTCTCTCTCACACACACACACACGCGCACACACACACACACACACACACCCCTAATAAATAAATAGCAGAATAGCAGAGCTGAAATCCAAACCCAGGCAATCTGGCTCCAGAGTCTATGTTCTTAACCATTTCACCAAACTGTCTTTAACTGGAAGAAATGAATGTTGTAGCCATAAATCTAAGTCGCTGTGCAGACAGTTGCTAAAGCCTATTCCTTCTACATTTACAGTATTTTATACAACTGGCCCCTTCACTTTGTTCTCACTGCCATTGCATTAGTTTAGATCATCATCATCTTTGCCTGAGTGATTGCAATACTTACTGTATCATCTTTAGCAGAGATTCTCAGTCCTGGCCACACATTAGAATTCCCTGGAGAACTTTTTAAAAATACTGAAATCTGGGCCCCACTCCAGATCAATTAAACCAGAATCTCTGGGAGTAAGGCCTGGGTAACAGTGTGGTGTAAAAGCTTCCCAGATGATTCTAACGAACAACCAGCGTTGAGGACAACAGTCTTCAGCTTCTCCCCGTTCCAATCTGCCTGATGATCCATTATTATCAGATTTTGTCTTCCTGGAACACCCTGGGGAATCAGGCAGTTTCTCTGTGCGATGGCCCCCCGATGTCTGTGTTCTTGATACTGAAGATGTGGTCTCCCAAGATCAGCACCGCCGGGGTTTTGGAAATGCAGAATCCCAGGTCCCACTCCCAATCTGCTGTAACAAGAGCCCCAGGTGATTTGTGTGCACATTTAAGTTTGAGAATTGTTGCTCTGTTCACAAAGGTGTACACTTCTTGGCTTGGTCTTCAAGCCCCTCTACATCTGGCCTGACCAGCTTTCCAACCTTATTTCCTGTTTCTGTTCTGCTATACTGCAGCCAAACAGAACACTAACTCCACTGGGCCTTTGCTTATCCTGTTAAGTGAACTTTTGTGCCCCTTCTTCACATCTCTGCAAGTCAAAGCCATACCCATGTTTTAAGACTGAATGCAGATGCAACCTGTTTTAAGAAACTTTCCAGATTCTCCCAGAAGGAAGAATGTTCTCCCTCTTCTAAACTCTTACAGCAGTTCTTTTTATTGTTCTTTTATTAGGACATTCAGAACTATCTGCCTTATATTATCTTCCCTTAGTGGATTGTCTAAGCTTTTCTGATTCATTGTTCAGTCTCCCACAGTGCCTAATGTAATATATAATAGATGCTCACTAAATATTATTGGATGAGTAAATGAATGAGTGAATTTAAGAATTAATGCCAAGTGTATATTATTTCCCTCTGTTTTCTATTTTTGTTTATTGCCCTAATAATTTGGGACACAATTTATCCTTTACAAGCCAGCTCTGAGCAATGAATAAGTAAGGAGAACATATGACACTTTCAATAGAAGCCAGAAAGAGAATTTCCTCCAGATGTTTTGTCCTCCAAGTCCCTTATCTTTTGCAAGTCCTGTTCTCTTTATGATAAGCAATCCTGAGAGACTAAAATGTTATTTTAGTATATGATAAATGAAGATCGGTGGGGGGATTGTTTGCTTTAGAAAAATGATTCAAAGTTGGATTTATTCTCTTGATAAACTCCTCCTAAGTTTAAAATAGCATTTGATTTTTAGTACTATATTATATTCTCAGCTTAAGGACACATTTACTACAAATTAAGGTACAGATGTGCTGAACTGCTGTAAGATCACATACAAGAAATAGGGTGTTTTCTCCAAGACTGGGAGAATTGATTTCCTTCTGATAAAGTTGGTACCTGGCTTCATTTTTCCCAGACAACAAGTGAGTATTTCTTGAGAGCCAGCTATGTGCTCTGTGTTGTACAGGTATTGGAAGATACAAGACAGGTTTATTGTGTGTATCCACAGGGAGCCATATCTGGTTGGGGAGAAAATATTTTTAATATAGGAAACAATTAGAGGATAAAGCAATAATGGTCTCATTAAGAGATCATTGATTTTATGTAGAATATAGATGTGATAAGAGGTCAGTGGTAAATCATCAGAGACAGATAAAGGATCTGGAATAGTCAGGAGCATTTTCATGAAGCAAGTAGCATTTAGGTTAGTCCTTAAAGGTAGATTTGTGTAGGAGAGAATAGCATGTACAAGAAAGAGGAAGCAGGAGTGTTTGGTGGTGAGGGGTAAAGGGGCTAGTGAGGGATCCAGCTTCATTGCAGGAGGTTCGTATGCATTCATTCAACAAATGTCCATTGTGCATTCCTTGAACTCCTTCAGACCAGACGTTGTACCCTGGGATATAACAATGAACAAGCACCGTCTTCCACATGGCACTTATAATAGCATGAGGAAACTGGCACTGAACACATCACACAGTTAGATGAGTTGAGGTAAGTGTTGCAGAACAAAAGGACAAATGGCTACAAGCACTCGTAGAGGAGCCTTTGCCACTCCTTTGCTGTCACTTTATGGCTAGGTTACTTTAATAGCTTCTTGTCGGATCTTATCCTGAGGAGCAATCTATTGATACTTATTCAACAGACCCCTTTTAAATGCCTACTGGGTACTGTGTTCTGTGCTGATTCCTTCAGAGACTGAGATAAGCTCTGGAATCTTGGCTAACAGGGAAAAGAGACGTGTAAACAATATAATGTAAAAAGGGCTTTAACAGAGGTATGAGCAAAATATTATGAGAACACAGGTATTTCCCAAAGCAGTGGAAAATAGGGTTTAGATAAGTAGACACCAAATAACTTTGACAGACAAGCAGGGTAGTTCAAATTTGATGTGGCAGCATGGTAGAGAGCCCTCTGGGTTCTTGTGTGGGGAAGGAGACGTGAGGAAAGATGGTAGAAGAATGAATTTTTATGCCAGAGAAGGCCAAGATGGAGGTTTTGGGGGGATAATCCATGTATGATGTGAGAGCAAAAAAGAATAGAGAGGAAGGCATATATTCAAGAAATATTCAAGAAACTGAAGAGGACTGGGTAACTGATTGGGTAAAGAACTGTAATGGTCAGAGGTGACCCAGTGTCTCTAGCCTGGTGACCTGGAAGAATTGGGGCATCTATGATAGAAGAGCGGCTGTTGAGGGAAGACCTGGTTTGAATGGTGAGCCTGCTCTGGGCATGTTGCGTTTGGCACAGTGGGAGGGCTGTCCAGTGGAGACGTTATACTATTGAGGTAAGAGGTGAGGTAAAAAGTGACTATGGAAGATATGAAACTATATGAGCTCAGGGAAGAGAAAGAGAAGGACAGAGCTAAACCGGGGACCCAAGGCTTGGGCACACCCAATTTTAGGGAGTAGTAAATGTTAATTACCAGAAGTAAAAATTACCAGGAGAGGATGGGGGAGGGAAGGCAGAGAGGAACAAAGGAGGGAGAGGTGATTTTTTTAAGCACTTAAAAGGATGGAAGGTATGTAGTATAGTGTTGTCTTATGGAACTAGCAGGCTTTCAAGTGGAAGATCTGTAAAAATTAATTCCAGCAATTTCTTATTGATATTCTCCCATTATAAGGCATTGGGAGAGGTAAAGATGACTAAAATGAATCTCAAACCCAAGAGTTTTCAATCTGTTAGGGTGCAACATGAAATTGCTGATTTTTGGAAGACACAAAATGTCACATAGTGGCAAATTCATGTGGTACAGCCTAATAGAAGAGGCAATGAGACATACATACAAATGCAATTAACACAGGCAAGATGGTGAGAAACTCAGTAAGGGAGTCCAGGCAACATCCTACTTTCATACATAATTTATTCCTTAAAAAGTACAGGAGTTTTACATGAAGTAGGTGGGTTCTATTACTATAAGTATATATGTGAAATTCTGAATTACACCTTACATGTTGAACTTTGAGCATTTGTCTTTCATTTTCTTCTTTTTGCCACAATTAAACCCATGATCTGCTTGCATAAGTCCAGGGAACATTTGAGGAATTATGGCGACTGATGATTTCTAACCTTGTCTTGTTCATCCAGGGATGAGACTCTACTTCTCAATGTAACACTAACAGCAGCACTTGCATTTTTCCACTTTCCACTCATCTCTGTGTTGTAAAACAGAACCAAGTATTCTGATATTTGCAAGTACAAGTGTTACTGTACAGAGACAACCACGATGCTGAAACGGAGCTGCCCCTTGGCAGATAACACCACCAGGCCACACTTGAAACATTTGTTAGCAACTGAAAATTAACATTTTTGGCCTAGGAAAGGCTTTTTAGGCATGTCTGTTTTAGGTTTGGCAGGTTTTTTTTTTTTCTTTTGCGGTATGCGGGCCTCTCACTGTTGTGGCCTCTCCCATTGCAGAGCACAGGCCACAGATGTGCAGGCTCAGCAGCCATGGCTCACGGGCCCAGCCGCTCCGTGGCATGTGGGATCCTCCTGGACCGGGGCATGAACCTGTGTCCCCTGCATCGGCATGTGGATTCTCAACCACTGCGCCACCAGGGAAGCCCTGGCAGCTTTAATAGACCCAAATAATAGTATCTTACATGAGATGGAGGTTGATTTTTCTCTCGTGTAATCGTCTGGGCGTTAGCCATCCAGGGCTGTGTCAGGGTCCTTATTCCATCCCTAGAGTGTTGCGCTTGTTCTGTATGACCCAAGGTGGCTCAGACCACCATGTCCCCATTCCAGCCAGCGGGAAAAGCAAAAGGGCCAGGGGCAGGCACATCCTTACCCTTTAAAGGTACAGTCTGGAAGTGGCACATACATCTCTTCAGCTCACATCTGACTGGCATGGTTCTACTGAGCTGCAAGGGAGGCTGGGAAATGTAGTTATTATTCTAATGACCAGAAAGTAGAGTTTCTATTAATATAGATGGAGGGGAAAGATAGTGGGGGACAATTAACAGCCTCTACCACACTGTATGTGATATACGAGCAGGCAGGTATATGAAAGACCATTCTGCTCACCCACTGTGTAAAGTGCCATAAATGCACAGAGAAGAGTGGGCTTTACGGAGGTGAGGTTCAGTGGATGGAAAATGGAAACACAAAAGTGCCAACACAAGGTATTGGTTTTATAAGCTTAATTCAATTGAAACAATGCAGAAGTTGTAGAAGGAGGGTAAAAGGATGGGGAAGGAAGCATTTTAGGCAGAGAGAACAGTGTTGATAAAGTCATAGAGCTGGGAAAAACAAAACTGGTAGGTAACTCATCTGTTTTGCTAAAGAACAGGAGTAATAAACGTGATAGTGACATAAGCCTGGAAAAGTTGGTAGGGACCAGATTACAGTGGTCCATGAATGCCAGGTGATAAGAGTTTGGGCTTTATTCTGTAAGCATGGGGGACCCACTGATAGTTTTGGAGCATAATTATGGATGGCTGCGATTTGGAAAGGTAACTATGGCAACAGTGCATAAGATCAGCTGGAGCAGAGATACTGGGAGGAGGAGACCTGTTAGGAAGGGATGGCAGTGAGCCTAAGGTTAATGGGGGCCGAGACTGAAGTCGTGCCCTGGGAACTAGAAAGGATGGGTCAAACATGAGGGCAAGAAGCAATTAAAGTCAAAGAAGCTGGGACAGAGGAAGGGCTATGGGTTTTCTGGGTTTCTGGAGTGGCAATTGTATTGTATTTTCATTCAGCTGGAGAAGTGTAGCCTCGATTTCGCTGACTCTAGGGCTGGTCCCTAGAATAGTTCATTCTCTGCCCAGAGCATCTCAGCAGGCACTCGTCACCTCCCCCAGAGCTGTAGCAGCTGTTGGCCCAGCAATGCCATGAATTTGTCTCCCTGTGCTGCCAGGAGAGCAGCTGCCAGCAGGAGCCCTGGACAGACGCATCTCAGGGACATGGAAACTATTCAACTTGGGATGGGGTAGGTTAGCCAGGGCTGAAATTGGTCTACATGATTTGTCCCACCCTTTTCCAGGCCAGTTTCTCAACCTGGCTAGATTTCAGCCCCTCATACTGGGTTAGGTTGGGTATTTTAACTTAGAGTCTTAAGTGACCACATTTAGGGACCAACGTTGCTGAACTGCTGTTTTCATCTTCTCTTGGACAACTTCTTACCCTGGAAGCCATTACCCCGTCACTCTTTGGCTTGGCTTCCTATTCTACTTTTCTCCTGCTTACCTTTTGTCCTCCCCCACACGGTCTCAGTGCAGACACCTTCACTAAATCTCACACAACTCTGACTCCATTGCAAAGTCTGACCCTGCAGTCCCCTCCTCCTCCTTCTCTCCCCCCTACAGATAAAACTATAGTGATTATTTCTATCTATCTTATTCTGCTTTGTTTAAGATAGGTAATATGGCTTCCTCCATCCCTTTGAATTGTGGGAGGACCCTATTAATGTCTGAAATTCTATCTGCCTGGTTTGATTAAGAGCAGAGATATTATGAGAGGGTAGGAAGTCTTCCTAGGGAAGATGTTCTTGCATTTTCTTTGGCTCCTTGAAGAGTCTAAATGTATTCCTGTTTGTTGCTAAGCCTTTGATTGTCTCTTTCAAGTGGAATCTGTGTTAATATTGCCCAGCAGGACTCTAATTGATAATGTGTTGGCTGTTGGTTTTTTTTTGCATAGACTTGCTGTAAATTACCTTTCAGTCATCGCTCATTTGGTTTTGATCTCCTACTTTTTTTTTTTTTTTTTTTTTTTTTTTGCGTTATGCGGGCCCTGTTGTGGCCTCTCCCGTTGCGGAGCACAGGCTCCGGACGCGCAGGCTCAGCGGCCACGGCTCACGGGCCCAGCCGCTCCGTGGCACGTGGGATCCTCCCGGACCGGGGCACGAACCCGCGTCCCCTGCATCGGCAAGCGGACTCCCAACCACTGCGCCACCAGGGAAGCCCGATCTCCTACTTTTAATAGCTCACTTCTTTCTTTTATTTTGAGGTAGGGTTGTGGTGTTTTTTTTTTTTTTTCCTGTTGAGTTTTAGAGGAATACTCCTGCAATGCTATCCCGCTGTGTTCCTTACAAAGACCTTATGCTACTTTATAACCCACTGCCAACATCTTGTCTTTCTTCCAGCTTCCTTCTCCTCAACAACAAATATTTGTTGAACATTTTTAAGGTATTAGTCTAGCCTCTTCGAGGAGAGAGATTCAAAGTAGAAGTAGTGGTTCTTTCCCACATGACTTTATAATCTAATCAGGGACAAATTATGCCTGAATATAATAACACAGATATTCATTGTAGGGCAATATGGGGCAAGTACCAAGTGCGTGCTACAGAAGTCATGATGCACAGTTGGTAGGTCAGGAAACTTTCAAGATGGGGAATGGGATTTGAACCAGACCTTGAAAATGGCTAGGATTTTGACACATGGAGAGAGAGGGAGGGGAAAGATGCTACAGCCAGGAGGAAAGTACAAAGCACTTTTGGGGTACAGTGAGTAGACTGGTTTGTTTGGGGTAATGAGAGTATATGGAAGAACTGGACAAAAGTAGATAGGACCATATCATGGAGAGCCCTGACTCTTGAATAAGATTTGGCTCTCTGCAGTGGACCCTGGAAACCACTGAAGGTAGGAACAGCAAGTGTCCAAGCTGAGGTTATGAACTCTACTTAAGGAAGGTTAACCTTATCCTTAACGGTGATGGTTTGCTAATTCACAAGGAACTTGAGACAGTGAAACCAGTTGTCACAGTAAGTAATAAGGATCTAAATTAGGGTGGGAGGGTAGGGATGGAAAGGATCGAAATCGATTGTTCAGTCCATTTAGCAAGCATGTATTGTGCTCTTACCATGTACCACGCACATGCCAGGCAGACAGATGCTGCCCCCTGCACTCCTGGAGCTTATGGTCTAGAGACAGATGGAAAACAGCTGGTACAGACTCTACAGGAATTAATGACTGATGGGATTTGTTTATTTATTTTTTTGGTTGCGTTGGGTCTTCGTTGCTGCTCGCGGGCTTTCTCTAGTTGTGGCGAGTGGGGGCTACTCTTCTCTGCGGTGCGCGGGATTCTTGTTGCAGAGCATGGGCTCTAGGCGCGCAGGCTTCAGTAGTTGTGGCATGCAGGCTCAGTAGTTGTGACTCGTGGCCTCTAGAGCATGGGCTCAGTAGTTGTGGTGCACAGGCTTAGTTGCTCCGCGGCATGTGGGCTCTTCCCGGACCAGGGATCAAACCCACGTCCCCTGCATTGGCAGGCGGATTCTTAACCACTGCGCCACCAGGGAAGTCCCGACTGATGGGATCTGGGTTTCAAGTAATCTTGGCAACACAAAAGAAAGAGGGCTGTGAAGTTTCTTTTGGACTTGGGTGACTGGTAGATTAATGGTGCCTTTAATAGAAATACCAAAGTTAGGAGAAGGAGCTGTTTTTGAAGGGCTAGAATATGAGAAATTTGGTTTTTGGTTGTTAAGTTTAATACATTAGAAGGATATTGAAGCTGAAATATCTGTAATTGACAGAAAATGAATAGCTGTATTCAGGGCTAAAGATCTGGACCATATTCAGAGCTAATGTGTGGGTTGTTGGTAGAGAGTGGGGCAAGTTCATAGAGAGATAATGGTTGAGGCTGTGGAAATGTTTGATTTCTAACAGTAAAGCTTTTAGGAGTTAAAAGAGGGGAAGATTCTTTGTATTGTCTGTGGTACTCTGATTGCAAAGCGTGAAAAGGGATTTAAAAGATATATTTATTTGTGTTTTCATTCAGCACACATTTTGGGGACCTAGTTATATACAGACATTGATCTAGGTACTGGGGATAAGAATAAGACACTATCCTATTCTCACTAACATTAAATTAGCAGTATATTAAGAAAATACACATGGAAAGTAAATCTGCTTATTTGCCTGGTTATGAGTGTATAACTTATTGGAAGGGATGTGAGGGAGGGAGCAGCACTCAGGTATCTCAAGAATCTGGTAGATGTTCAACCTGCAATACTCCTTTCATTGGGAGGTTAGGTACACAGTTAATTAAAGAGAAATTCTTGTAGTGTCCATGTTCTTGGCCTTGGGCCCAGTATTTGAATGTGCACAGTCTCTGCAGTTACATCACCTATTGCCGATGGATTTCTCCTCTGGAGTTGAGTTCACAGTTGTTCATCAGCCTCACAGGACAGCATTGGGTTGAAAAACAGAGTCAACTGGCCGTGGAGAATGTTATAGCTGTGATTGCAAATCAGAAAAGGGTGGAGGACCAGAAAGTTCCTCTTTGAATATAGGGTGATTTTGAAGAGGGAACTAGGAGGAAGCCTGAAGCTGCCAGAAGGAAGAACCCCTTACTTCCTGGGACCAGTGTGTCACTCATTCATTTTGGACATATTTGGGAGCTGTTTGTTCCTTCAGGGAACAAAACCTTCAGGTTTTGCTGAGAATTAGCATCTGGTGTTGAGCAAGGGTTGGCTTCCTTTTGCCATGGCTCAAGCTGACTTTATTTAGAAACTAACAAAAGGTCTGTTGGCGAGTTTTTCACTGGCCCAGTCCATATAGAACCTTAAGTGGTGGTTGGGTCCTTTTTGGAAGAGTTGGGAGGTCTCCTCTCATGTGGATAAAAGAGGATAGAAGCAACACAGGCACTTTGGGGGATCAGCAAGACAGAGGGGTGGCCTGTCTTTTGAACAGAGAAAGAATTAATTTGAAAGCTCTTTGGGAGGCATTACAGCTTAGCAGAAAACGCTGAGAGCTTTAATCCAGACAAATTTGGATCTTCCGCTTACAGCTGTGTGACCTTGACCAAGTCACTTAACCCCTTTTCGCTTCAGTTTTCTTATCCTTGAAATGTGGAGGTAATGCCTACCTTGAAGAGTTGTTCTAAAGATTAGATATAATATATGTAAAGCACTAGCCGAGTGCCTATAACTTACTAGATGCTCAAAAAATGGTAGCCGATCTAATTATCATCACCACAGAAGGAATATAGCTGTGATTGTCAAGATCACAGGTTTTGGAACCAGATTTTCTGGGCTCTGATCTTGGATTTTCTACTTACTAGCTGTGTGATTTTCCAAGAAGGTTGTTAGTTGCCTCAGTTTCCTCACCTGTAAATTGTGAATAATAATAGTGTCTACCCGACTTCGAACCAAAACAGTCAAATAAATCACTTATGGAGAATGTTTTAATATAAAATTTATATTCATAATCATTATAACTTGCATCCTGACTTTTAAAAGATAATTGTATATACTATGATGCATCAAATCCCTTTGTATGTACATTGCTATTTTATAATAGTGTAATTTTAATTCAATAAAGAAAATAAGTCAACAGTAAAAAAAAATTAAAAAAAAAATAGTGTCTACCTCATGGAGCTGTTATGCTGATTAAACAAATTTTAATATATGTGAAGTCCTTAGACAATGCTTGACCCAGAGTAAATGTAAGTAGCAGTGACAATTTTTCTTGTCCTCAGGAGTTGGGACCAGACATAGCTATACCAGGTAAAACCCTAGCAGATTAGATTCACCATTTATTCCCTGCGCACAGTTAAGCGTTCTTAAGCCTGGCCCTAGGTAATAGTATGTCAGTCTCCATTTACTTCAGCGACCCCCATGGGCCCTCCCGAATGACAGACTCTTCCTGCCTCTTGATTTTTATGATATGACTACATTGGGAGGAAATACGCAATTAAGTGACTATATAATTGTATGTCCAGTTCTTATAAAAACTCAGCAGTTGTATGTTTTGTCCTATACGGTGTCTTATTCACAAGGTGTCATGAACTACCTTGAACCAGGTTATTAACCCTGGCGTGTTATTTTTAGATCCAAGCTCATTATAGTCAAGAGGAGGAAATTTGTCTTAAAATCACCCTCAGATGTCCTTGTCCTCAGGGAGTTAGTAGTTAGCACTAATTGCCAGATCATTAAAGCTGTAGTGTTGAGACCCACAGGTCCCAACTGCGCCCCAGGGGAATAAAAGAACGCCAACCCTGTTCAGCCTCCTGAGCTGCCACCATCACGACCAACAGGCCAGGGCAGCACAAATCTCAGTCATGAGCATAACAGACTGTGGCTTACAGGGTTGTCTGTCTCATGAGGCCAAACAGAGGCTTACAAGCTTCTGCATAAATGGCTTCATATCATCCTTTTAGGGCAGGGAATGATAGAGGGCAGGTCGGGAGCAAAACGTGCTTTTATGCACAGTTGGGAGGACGTTGGAGGCTGGGGCATTCCTGTGTCTCGCTGGCTGTGCCGTCAGAATGTCACCAGGACACACCTTGGGCTTTCAGCTTGCCGGGGTGCAGCCCTGGTGATCATGTCCCTTAACAACAGTGCTGGGCTCAGGGAACTTTTACTATTCGTTTTCTTGGCTATGTTCTTTAATTCTCAGAAATTCATAGCCAATTAAGTGAATTGACTTGGATCCAGTTCTTTTTTAAAGGCAAAAGCCATGTCATCTTTATTGGGAGCTGACTGTGTTAAGTGGGAGGGTTTACAAGATAAGAAGAAAAGACAGTCTCTGCCATAAGGACACTCATAATTGATATGGGGAAAAATCAGACAGGCTGGAAGAGAATAATAAGCACACATGTGCGCATGGGCACACGAATCTAAAAATAGGACCCCGTGTAAAGCAGGTTTCAGTAGTCACCGGGAAGGGAGGGAAGGTGGAGGGCTCAGGAGGCACTCGTGCTTGGCTCAGCCAGGGAGAGGTAAAGGATAGCAGTTATGTTCTCAATTAGATTTGGTCCCAAGTTAATTGAAGTAAAGACTTTAATTTCTGTGCTGCACTGAAGTATCATGCTGTGAAGAGAAAGAGAGTCATGTGGGAAGAGCTCAGTATTAATGAAGGATTTAGGGAGAATAAGAAAAAAGTAGGGTTTGGGTTTTTCAGAGCTGAAATCCTTTCCACAGTCTCCTGCCCTTATACACCTCCACCGATCATTGGATCATTGCCCCATGGGTTTTAATTCAGGGAAGATCGATGAGCACAGCTCTGCTTCCTAACATATTTTGGGTACAGCTAGTTAAAGAATCAGGATTAGAAAATGAATCGAACAAACTAGGATTATCTTCAACGGGAGGATGCTGAGCTGTGTTTGCCGATTTCTGCTTAAGCAGTTGGGACAGGGCATCCTTGCGTGGAATTCAGACATCCCTCCCTGGCAGCCTCTGTGTTAAAAGTAGAGGTTGCAGAACAAGTCTGGCAGCTCTCAGCCTGAACCCTTGTAAACAACAGATGTTCGTAACTAAGTTCTGGGGGTGGGGGTGGGGGTTTCTGTTGATGCTTGAAATTCTTTGAATTTACAGGCAGCATCTCGAGGATTTAGCAAAAGGAGGAAGTTGTACAGAATCAATGCTGCAGCGTACAGGTGGAAATGATGCCTCAAATATTTCCTTTGGAAGACAAAAGCACAGGCGTTGAGTGGACTCTGAATAGAGAGCAAATAAACCCAGGAAGGCAGGCCCAATTAAGAAAGGTTCAGTTTCTTAGGTTTATTGACTTTCTGCCCTTCTCCCCACCTGGGCCCCCCCTCCTCGCCTTTTTAATACATGGACTAAATTTGTCAGCCACCTCCTTGCTTCTGTTTTCTCTGGTCCTGGGTGGAAATGCGTGCCCTTCCCTATCACTGAGTTCTACACGCACATGCGTACACACGCTCAAGTAGGTGTGTGGCACACTCTTCCATTAGCACCTCCTGAAGCCATTCAGATGCTTGTAGTATACGGATTAAATGGTATTGTTAGGGGCTTTGTCTTGGATGCTAACCTGATTCTTGCACATTTTCAGTGTTGGTTTTGCCAGGTCTCCTTTACATCATTAACTGGAAGTGAATGAAGATAATGTGGCTTATAAAGAATTCAGTGATGCCTCTTTTTTTTTTTTTTGTCCTCACCCCACTCCTGGCCCCCAGATACACATACTGAGTATCCAGACAGCTGATGAATGATTAGGAAACCTACTTTACAACATAGTTCAGGGAAGCCATGTGGAAAAAATATATATAATACAAAAACATATATATATATAAAATGTAAAAGTGATTTATCAGATCTGGACCCGTTTTTGAGCCATTCTAGCCAGAAAGAATTGGTTTGAAAATCTTGGATAAGGTTTCTTGCTTATTATTTTGGGGGCTGAGAACATCCTTGTGCTATTATTTCTTCTGAAAAATAAGTCCACTCCGGGCCCTCTTGTGAATTAGCATAGAAAGTTTTGGTGAACACCAATCCTACTATGCGGGGTTCACTTATTCTTTCAGCAAACATTTATTCAGCACTTATTCTAGGGCTGTTCTAGGAATTAAATACGCACAGAAGACTAAGCCAGTATTCTAGCTTATAGAGGTTACCAGTTAATGTGAAACATTTAAGGTTGTATATATATGCGTGTGTGAATGTGTGTGTTCTGACAAGGCATAGAGTTCAAGACTGAGGAGCCAGAATTGTAGAGGGACCTTCTTAGTCACCTGTATTACATGTGATTCAGTAATAGACACTCGGCTGCATCTTCATCATCAACAATGACCAGCAGGTTCTGGCAGGTTCTGGGGTCACGAAGATTTATAGGACCCAGCCTCTGCCCTCAGGAGGCTCGTCATGTCATGTGGAAGACAGAAGGTTTATACAAAGAAAGATAACACAAAGTAGCATATATTTACTGCCAAAGAAAAGAAAGATGGGAGAACTGATATCCTTTTCATCCAGAATGGGATCTTTAAATTTTTTTTGGACATAATTTTAGACTTACAGAAAAATTGCAATAGGTCAGAGAATTTCTGTATACCATTTACCCAGATTGTCCAAAAATGTTAACATATTAGCATTTGCCTTATATTTCTCTTTCTTTCTCTCTCTCCATATACAACTCATGCACATACATATTTTGTTTTTATGAAACACTTGAGCATAAGTTACAGACATGATACCCCTTTAATCCTACACACTTTTTTTTTTTTTTTTTTTGCGGTATGCGGGCCTCTCACTGTTGTGGCCTCTCCCGTTGCGGAGCACAGGCTCCGGACGCACAGGCTCAGCGGCCATGGCTCACGGGCCTAGCCGCTCCGCGGCATGTGGGATCCTCCCGGACCAGGGCACGAACCCGTGTCCCCTGCATCGGCAGGCGGACTCTCAACCACTGCGCCACCAGGGAAGCCCAATCCTACACACTTTAATGTGTATTTACGAAAAAGAAGGTTGTTCTCTGACCCAATGGTAGTATAGTTATCAAAATCAGGGTATACATATTGACACAATAATGTTATATAACCTACAGACATTCAGATCTACCATATGTTTCAAATATTTTCTTTTTGGCAAAACAAAGTCCAAGATTATGCATTTCATTCAGTTGTCTCTTTAGTTTCCTTTAATATGGAAAGATTTCTAGGCCTTTCTTTGTATTTCATGACATTGACATTTTGGGGGAGCATTCAGCCCAGCTATTTTGTAGAATATTCTCTAATTTGATACTTCTGTTAATGTCTAACATTTCTTTATTCAGGTTATGTACTTTGGGCAGGAATACCATAGAAGGGATGTTGTATTCTTCTTAATATACCATGTGAGGAGGCACTTGCCAATGATTTGTCCCATTTGAGACCATGTCAATATCATGTTATTCAAACCTTACACCCACTAGTTTTAGCATATATTGATGATTCTTGCTTGAATCAGTTATTACTATGATGGTTACCAAATGGTAATTTTTCTAGTTTCCATCATTCCTTCTACATTTATCAGTTGGGATTCTACTGTAAGGAAGAGGTTTCCATCTCCCTCTATATTTGTCTGGTGGTTTGTTTGTTTATATCAATGTGGACTCATGGATTCTGATTTTATTCAGTAGCTTATAATCTTTTAACATATTTATTTTAATGCTCATATTGTCCCAGATTTGGCTAGTCGAGTCCCTTCAGGCTGGTTCCTGTGTCCTTTTGACATGTCCCCATCATTCTTTGAGTACTTCTTATACTTCCTGGTGCAACAAGATGTTCTAGGTACATCTTGTATTTTCCTTGTTTCAGCTCTGGAGCCATTTCTTCAAAGATCCCTGGTTTGTTTTAGAAACCATGGATGCTAGGTGTGCTCTTTGTTACTGGAGTGCCATTGTTTATAGACCCCCTCAGCAGACAGAGGTAGTAAATAGATGTATGTATGTGCACACACATTTACCCACATACTTCTATATCAATTTCTCTATCTGTCTGTGTGTTATCTATATTGAAGCCTATGAGTTCACATCAATATCTTCAATTCTAACCAAATACTACATGTTTTATTCTATTTTCTCCCCTTTCCATATTTGTAACTCTGTTCTCTGAACACTGAGAAACCTGGTACCCATTATCCATACTATATTTATTTAATTGCTCATTCCTAGAGTACACACAGGGTTTCAGAATTGCTAACCCATGCTCTGAAACAGGCATGACTACTACTAACTAGATTTCAATACTGGTTTGAAATTTTTTTGTTTTTGTTTTTGTTTTTAGCCTTGAGGACCAAAACACAGTGTTCAAAAGTCCAGACAAAGCATACACTGAGGACCATCCTGTGGACACCCCCCCAACCCCCCCATCCCTGGGCCTGCTGTGACTCTGGGAAAACCATTTTCCGGATTGGGACCCTCGCCGCTTTCTCCTAAGACCACTCCTCTCCTGTTCTCCCTGGCGTTCTCCATGGTCACCTCCGTTGCATTTAGGGAACCAAGAATCTAGCTTTCATCTCAGTTCTAGGCTGTGACTGTGAGGACTGTTTATCAGTAGTTCATGTAATATGGTTGATGTAGGACCTTTGGATGAGCTTGATCTGGTCCCTCAGAGGTGAAGCCTTAGGGCACTGCTCATTGACACATGAACTTGTAGAATTTTCAGCCCTGTTTGCTAACTCCCAGTTCTGATGGGCCTGCTGCTTCTCCTCCTTGGCCTTCTTCACTCAGATGCCCTGGACTCTGTAATAGCTCTTTTGCATCATCTCTGACCTGGACATTTTCTCCTCCCTGTCTGGGGATGTCTTCCAGGTTCCCCTTCCTCTGCCCCATTTAACCCTCTTCCCACACACTCATTTTATTTCTCTCCTTCCTCCAGACACTTATAACATAGTCAGCGCTGCTGATTCCAGCTGTTCTGAATCTTGCCTACAGCTTAAGTTCAAAAACAGATGGACCCAAAGCATCCTAGATGCTGTGCCAATATCCACCACGTGAAAAATTACTAAAAAGCATCAGATTTTAGAATAGTTTTAGAATAGTTTTTAGAATAGTTTTGAGGTTTGATTCTCTGTCTTCTCAGTGGTCCTCCCTGCCTGCTCCCCCATCTCCCCCTGCCCCCTCCCATGTTATATCTTGCCACCCTTCCGTCTCTTCTCCATATGCCTCATTTGGCAAGGGCTGGTTTCCAAAACCTTAGCCCCTGTGTTCACTCTCTCTATATGCAGAGAGCTCTAACCATTGGGATGAGACTATGTTGACAGTCAGGCTGGGTTGTTGCTCTTTTTCTAATTGTTTGTGCCCTTTTTGAATCTTCCATCAAGGACTAAGGAATTTCTGTCCTTTTGGTCATGTAGAGAAAGTGAGGCTGCGTCTCTCTGTGGGTATTGACAGGTCAGAGAAGTTGCTAACTTGGGAATAAAGTATGTGTTCCTCTAATGACCTTATCAATAGGGGTGCACAATGGTGCCAGTCCCACAGGCTGCCCCTGCGTATTCTAGACAGGGAGCGTCTTCCTCAAGTAGCAGTGACATTGTGCCCACACCATCACTTTCAGAATCTTTATTCTTGGAATTTGCCATCAGCTTTCTCCTAGTGTTCTGTAGAACATTGTTTAACCTCAACATTTCTAGTTACCCTAAACATAAGGGGAAGAGAATCAACATGGTGGGGCCACCTATCTTACAGGTGCATCTTGCAGACACTGGCTGTCATTTACAGAGCATCAGGAGAAAGCTGTTGGCACAGTCCAGTAACATCAGGCATCTACTGTGACCAGAGTATTAGACCCTGTAGGAACTATCCCCAAGGGTAATCCTCAGGGACCCCTGACTCATGCAAAGTAAGATGTGTATGTACATAACATCCTCCTCCCTCCCTCCCTCCCTCCCTCTATCCCTCAGTCCCTCCCTTCTTTCCTTCCTTCCTCTTTCTCTCCCTTCTCTGGAGGTGAATACTTTGAAGAAATCCTCAGGTTCTCGAAAGGGTCTGGGGTGTGTAATCACCCCCCCAATATCTTATATTGCAAGCTGGAATACACACACAGACATATGTATATTTTAAAATAAATAACTAACAACAACATTTTTGTAAAGCAAAACCTAGGTATCTTTGCTCTATGTGATATACTCTGATATTTTCTACTTTGTTCTGTGTTATTCTGTTCCACTGTTTTCTGTTTCATTTTCTGAGCAATGCTAGCTGGTGACCTGCTAAGTTGACTTTTTTTAACCCCACTAATGGTTTGTATCCCACAATTTGAAAAACATTGCTTTAAGAACATTGGTTCTTAAAATTTTGGTGTGCATAAAATAACCTGGGATGGGTATTTAAAATGCAGACTCTTGAGCATCACTCCACTTGTAGCAAATCAGAATCTCTGGCAAGAGGGGCACAGGAATCCAGATTTTAAACAAGCACTACAGGTGATTCTGATGCAAGGTGATTTGGGGTCCTGAACACTCACACTTAGAGAAACGACTCTCTTATGGACTTAGGAGCGTGGCTGCTCAAGGCTTCAGGTCACACACTTGCCTGGAGATGGTAGATATTAGTGAGAATCATCTGAATCCAGACAGAATTTTTTCCTTATAGAGTGATTCCGGTCACCCACACTCATTCCTGGACCTTGCTGTCCTTTGAGCGTCCTCTTTTCCTGATAATCTATTATGGCCCTCGTGAAGGCAGAGAGGGAGTTAACTGAGGCCACAGAATAGGGAGTGAAGGAACTGAAGGGTCATTTTACAGAGTGGCTGGGGTGTGGCTCAGCCCTCTAGTAGGTGACCACAGGCAATCCCAAATTAGAATTGGGTGGGATTCAAAACTGCTTTTCCTATTCACTTGCCTTTCATGTGTAACCACATGCAGTGTGTCAACATGCTTCCCGGCGCCATTAGGCACCAGCAGTTTTGCTCCCTCTGGGTTCATGGACCCTTGGTATTCCTGTTATGTGTTGTCTTAGAATAGCTCTGTGCTCTGGGGCTTGGGCAGCTGAGCATTGCCCATTAACTCTTTCAGCACCAGTGCTTTATAGATGCTAAGAGCATCTTAGTTGAAATAGAGCAACAACGACAATAAAATAAGAAAATGATTGCTAGTCAGGACACCTGGTTCCTTGCCTTGCTCTGCCATTAACTCTGTGACTCCAGGCTCCCTGAGCCTCAAATTTCCTCACTTAGAAAATGACAAGTTTGTTCTAGACTCTAGACCATCTTGAAAGGCCCTTCTAGCTCTGAAATACCAGGATACTATTTTTTTTAAATTAATTAATTATATTTATTTTTGGCTGTGTTGGGTCTTCGTTGCTGTGCATGGGCTTTCTCTAGTTGCCGCGAGCGGGGTCTACTCTTTGTTGCGGTGCGCAGGCTTCTCATTGCGGTGGCTTCTCTTGTTGCAGAGCACGGGCTCTAGGGCGCATGGACTTCAGTAGCTGTGGCACATGGGCTCAGTAGTTGTGGTGCACGGGCTTAGTTGCTCCACGGCATGTGGGATCTTCCCAGACTAGGGCTCAAACCCGTGTCCCCTGCATTGACAGGCGGATTCTTAACCACTGCGCCACCAGGGAAGCCCAGGATTCTGTTTTTTATACCCTCTGGTGCTTCTCTTTGCACTTTATAAGTCTTCCCTTTAAAGCCTCTCCTAAGTCTCCTCTCCACAGGAGATTCACTGAGGTTGGGAATTTCCAGAGAACCAGATGATAAATTAATAGCAACAAAATATATTCCTATTTAGTGCACAGACAAAGTATGAAATTTATAAGGCAAGTTCATTGCAGCTTGGGTAATAAGACCTGGGAATTTGGGGACATGTTTGTCTTTTCAGACCTGACTCTAGCTACTTTGTTTTGTGCGTGTAAATACATTGTATGGACTGCCAAGTAATAACATAGCTATAACAATAATAACACATGATGACGATACTGATATGTAGGTGTAGAACATTTTAGTGTTTATGATTTTTTTTTACAGACATTACCTCGTGTGACTGGATCTTCATAATAGCCATGTGAGTGTTAGGCAGGGCAGGTCTGCTGTCCCCATTTATTTTTTTTAAGTAGATGAAGAAATGTTGAGGCCCAGATTGCATCTGTGACTTATCCAAGATTACCTGGCCAGCAAGTGGCAGAATTAAGACTAGACTGTAGGCTGTAAGCATGGTTCAGAGTGCTTTCTACAGAATACCACCTTGCTGAGATGGGCTATCATTGTTCATCCAGAGTCCTTATAGACCAGTAGAACTCAGTAACCGACTAACCTGGAAATTGACCAAGGCATCTTTTACTCTACCCATCCCTTTAAAATTTTGTCAGCAAAGTATCGGCATTGTTAATAATATGCTGTAATTTACGGCACACAAACCAATGGGTGAACAAATTCAGTCACTCAGCAGCCTCCCAGATTCATGTTGCAGTAGTTGATTAGGCAAGATTGATGGAGTCTGAAGACATTAACTATTCATTAAATGAATTGTCTTACCGTGCTCTACATTTAACAGGATTTCTGTGGCTGTGACATCTGTCATTAGTAGATGATGATTAACTACCCACCCATTGTTGGTGATAGATGTTCATTGAATATTCCAAACTATCCCCTGTCCTCAAGAGGCTTCCTTCCAGTAAGCAAGATAAATATCAAAATAACACATGAGAACTGATGATGATGCAGGCAGCAGATCTGATGACTATTTAGACTTCATTCCATGTAGCTCTATAGTTTCACAGAACCGAATCATTTTACTTTATTTCTCCTTTCTTATTGTTATCATGAGCCAAGTAAGGAAACATATTGTCTCATTAACAGGTATTCTGGAGGGGGAGGTCTGAATCTTAGGGATACCCTTTCTTCCCAAGTGGCTTGTTGGTACTTGACATGCTAAAGGACCATTTGCCAGGCAAAGAGGAGTTACTGGCTGTAGATCAAGCTTCTCTGCTCTTGCCTGGTGCCTGAGAGATGCCTGCTCCCAAGGTAGTGGTTACTGCTTTGAAAATGTGTGTGGATTTCTGAGTGACGTCATTACAGTTTGGCACAAACAGGTATTTATTCTTCTAGAATGAACTACCAGGAGTGAGCCAAACTGTCTGTCTCAGTCATCTCCCAAGATTTCATTCATTAAAAAAAATCTGCTAACACATCTGCGTGTATTTTTTTTTCTCTGTATGTTTGTCATGTGCTATAATTACTTATGGGGTTTCTGGTGACATCTTAATTAACTACAGAAGAAAAAACTGAAGATATAACTGTACAGTTGTTCGCAGGTTATTCTATGGAATATGTGGATCTAACTGTTAATGTAGATGGTTATAAAATCTTTTTAAACTGAGAAACATATATGACTTTTTTGTTCCTTGGTCATCAATCATATGTCGTTTGTTCTTGCTATGATATTTCATTTTAATTAAGTGAATTAGTCAGCTCAGACTTTTGAATGATCACAGCCTATTTTGGGGGGTTGACAGGGGAAATTTTAATACATAAGTAAATTTCTAGGC
Organism: Kogia breviceps; assembly: GCF_026419965.1. NCBI lineage: Eukaryota > Metazoa > Chordata > Mammalia > Artiodactyla > Physeteridae > Kogia > Kogia breviceps. The sequence goes on along the minus strand of NC_081310.1, from coordinate 64,715,555 downwards.
CTTTAGTTCTATGGATCATATTGGCATAGTTTTTGTTCTCCAGCATTTTGGTTGTACCCAGAGTACACAAGGAGGGTTTAGTAACCTCTTTGTTTGTACCTCCCTATAGTTCTGAGAATGCTACTGGCAGGACATGGGATATAAATGAAGGGAAGGACCCAGGTCTGCAGAAGCCATGAATGAGCTGGTGGGAAGGTAGATCTTCTAAGTCGGCCAAATCAGGGTTTCATGATGGGCCATCCAAGCCAGTGTACACTCAAGCATCAAGACTGGGGTAAGATGTGGGTTATAGCTGATCGACAGTTTAGGAGCAGGAAAGCCATGTCTTGGATCCAGGAGGTCTGTAAACATGGGAGAAGCAGGTCAGAAGCAAGAATTTTGCTCCCTTTAACCCTAGTGCCCAGAGCAGTACCTGGCACATAGTGGTGATCAATCAGTATTTGTTGAATGAATGAACGAAATAAGACTTTAGAGATCAGGGACTCAGAGAAGAAGGCTGGACAATAAGCTGTCAGAAATCTAGGCAAGAAATTGAGATGGAAAATATTCAAATCTTGCATCGACCCTGGCCCCCCCCTCCCCCACCCAAACCAAGTCTCTTCTCATGGGGACCACAGAGCTGTCTTGAGTGAGCCTCTAACCTTCTCTCGCCATGAACACGGGATGGGGTGGGAGGGGTGCTTGAAGGGCAGGCAAAGTCTCTCACCTGACATAAATTGATGGAGACATTTCCATTTCCCTTCTGCAATGGCTCAGATTTGGGAACCACTCCCAGTTCTCTGACCTAACTCAGAGGAACCTTGGCCCTACAATCATTCAGGAAATAGTCATTAAGATGTCAGACACGTGCTAGTCCAGTTCTCAACTTCAAAGCAGATTCCTAAGCTCCCAGATCTTGAATATGCCATTATCCCAAGGGTGTGGCTGGGCTCCTTGGAACTAATCCAGAGCCACAAGAATTCCATTTCCATACAGCTCTTCCGCCAAATCTGATTATAGGGGACAGTTTAGACTATTTTGAGTAAGGTGGGTACACCACTGCTTGAATCCTTTCTAATCATCTGTCTAGGCTACTGAAGACAATTTGTGGTATTAACTTGTCCCTGAAAATTTAGAAGCTGGTTTCTCCATACATAGAATATACATTTTTTGCCTTCAGCCCTTTGTTCTTTCTGTCTCTGAACTCTCCTACTCTGATCTTATTGCTGGCAAAACTGAAGCTGTAGCTGTGATAGGCCCAGGGAAGTGTGCCTGCCCCCTCCCTGCCTGCCCACCTGCCTATCTTTGAAAGATACCTCCAGGCTGCCACTGTACTACTGGGTCACACAACCAGCAGCAACCATCATAGGCAGAATCTTTTTCAAGTCGGTTCTCACCTTGGAGATTTTTTTCCCCTCCTTCTTTTAACACCTTCCCCAGTAAATCCCATCCATCCTCTGGCTTATCTGGGTCAGCAAGGGTCTGATTTTATGCATGGCACTGTCAAGCCATAAATCCGCTGCGGCTTTGCCTCTCTATCCAGCCGGTCTGCTTCTGTCAGCATCAGCAGAATGCATAATAGAAAAAGTAAGCCAGAAAGGCTAATAACACTCATCTGAATAAAATAATCTCTTTGGCTGCCTCAGTTCACTTCATTTTAATCAAGGTACCAGGCAGGGATTTAGGTTTAAAAATCTAGCCTCCTCCTTGTCACTAGTTTCCTGTCCAACTATCACTAAATGATCCCTTTTATTTTTTTTTATCCTCCTCATAGTTGGGTACTCAATAATCTATATTGAATGATGTATTTGTTTAACTCATCTGGGTGTTCGTATACCCTCACATGTATGTCTGTTTTTAAAAGTGAGAAACCACATTCTTCTTAGATGTATGGACATTTGCCATCTTTATATACAGACTGACAGGTTTGATAGGAATGTTGGGAAAGGGGGCTCGGTGGAAGTTGCCGAAGCATCTAGGGTTCTGGCAATCTGGGCTCCCTTTGGCTTCTTTCCTGTCTACCTCAGCACAGTTTCCTCTGTAGAACCCAGGACTGATCCTTCCACCTTGCCCTCTGGCAGAAGGACAGTGGAAGATTAAATTCTGCTCTCCTGTTGGTATCTCCCTCATGTCTTCCCAGAGACTTACAGCTGCTTGGTTAATTGCCTGTTGCTGCGGTCTGATCCCAACCATTATTTGCTGAGGGCTGTGCATTTGCAGCAGGCTGAGCTCTTGGCCCTGGCCCAGGGCCGGGTGAGGAGCATGTTGGAAATTGCTGAACGCTGAATCCTAGTTTGTTTGGAAATAAAAATAATGATATTTCTTCACATTTGTATAGTGCTTTACTGTTGATGTAATTCTTTTGCATTCATCATCTCATTTGAGCCACACAACAGCCCCATGAGGTGGGCAAGTCAGAGACCACTGGCGCAAAAGGAAACGCACCTCAGTAGAACAATGCAGAAGCTCAAGCCATCTGGTAACGCTAGGCTTGTGTCATGCAGCCCATCTGCAGAGCTGTGAACATAGTCATCATTAATTAAATGGCACCTTAGGCCAGGAGAGCTTGCAGGACTTTACAGTCATGCTTTGAAGATCTTTGGGGAGCTAGATGTACAACAACAGGACGTGTCCATTTTATAGATGAGACAACTGAAACTGAACAGAGGGGGTATGGAAAAAAGGGGAAGTGTTCTGTCAAGGCCAACTTGGACCTTTATGGAGTTAGCTCTTCACCTTAGGTATTTTATAGAGAAATCCATTTAAGGATTTGTTGATTAAGTTTGTTGAACGTCCATAAATAGTCTAAGTTGAAGGAGAAAAACTGGGCTAATGTATTTGAAGCTAATGATTCAGCTGTGTGGGTTTAGCTCTTTCAGATGATCATTTACAATGATCGTTCTGTGGATGCATAGTTGGCTCGTGACTTTCTGAGCCTCCCTTTTTCCCTGTTTTTTTTTTGACTCCAGAGTCATTCCCTCTCAATTACAGTATTACGTTTTCTTGATCTTCCTCCTGAAAAAGTTTTTAAGTAATAAAAATACTTCTGGATATTTTGTCTGCTTTTTAGGGATTAGCGTTTGAGGAGGTTTGCAGCTGTTCAGCACATGCCTAAGGGACGCAGACCCTTTTCTTTAAATGCCCAAGTATCACAAAACCTAAGATTCCGTGGGTGGGGGAAGTAAAGAAACTGTACGAACAAATGATAGATGGAAAAGATATAAAGACAAATTTCAATCTCCTGACCAAACGAAGTTCTCTTGGCCCTAGCAGCCCCAAATAAAATCAGGCTGCAAAGCTGCTAAAGCAGGAAACCACTCTCGCAGAACCTTAATTTGCTCCCTATGAAATCACGTCTCGTTGACTTGCTCATTTTCCAGCCTGAAGTGTGTTTTGCCTTTGTTCATGCTGGCTGGGAAAACTGCCTCTACAGTGGAGTTGTGTCCCCCTCCTACTGCATGCCCCACACCTCTCCTTCCCCACCACTACCCCAAAATAAATAAATGAATTAATTAAAACACCTCCGTTGGAAGGAGAATAAGTCTGAGAAAGCATACAAACTCAAAGAGCCAAAAATATTGTATGAAAACTACAGTAATAGTAAAAAAGAGTGGGAAACCCTGGGAGAAACAGACAACAGAGTCTAGTAATTTTTTTTAGGGCCATAGACTCCTTTTTTAAAATAAAAATCTTACATAGAACTCCCATATATGCAACAGATCAAAGCAGTGTTTCATAGGTGTAAATCTACTTTTAAAGTGCCAGTTTATAAAGAGTACTTATTACAGAGTTAAGCAGTAGAAACAATGGGGCTGGGTTTATGAACCCAGGTTATGAATCAGAGTTGCAGTTTTATATCAGTTTCAGCATCCAAGTTATTTCAGGTTCTGGTTTGGGTTGCTCAATATCAAGAAATCCCGACTCACGCAGACGAGTTGTCATAATCTTGAGATAGTTTTAAATTGATTTAGATGCTTGAAAAAGAAGGATGTTTTCTGTTTTAAAGTTGAATCACTGACATTACCCAGAAGCTATTCCTAGTCTCCTTCATCAGTATTAATTGGATAAATGGAAATGTATAATAAGCTTTACAACAACTGATAATGAAATGAGATGATATTGAGCGTGTATATCCTTACTACGCAACTGTGGTCTACCATGAACCCAGCATAGGCCCCTAAGCCTTCTGCGGCACGTAATTGAACTTGACCACTGTGTGTCAAATCATGTGCTCACCTGAACAGCTTTACTCAAGGAGGCACACAGGTTGAATTAAAAACTAAACCTGTGCAGAGCAACATTCATTCTAATTGATAGCACGTTTTCCAGCAGTCAGGATACATGCATTGATTCTTTATTCCAAAGCTTGCATATAACAAAGCTCACCTCAGCAGCCCATGAGACATTGTGGTGGTATCTACTGCAGGGAAACGGGGTTCTGGGTCCTTTACATATTTCAGTGGGGGTTGTTCACTTGAATGGGTATATTACAGTTGTTTGAAACTGAAATATGATTCTCTGTAACTCCAGCATTTCTCAGAACACATTTTAAAGCTTCTGCTCACTGAAACTAATAATGGCTGTCCCACCACATGCTGTAAGAATGGAAATAAATACATGCAGTAAAAGTTTTTGTAGCACCTTAGAAGTTTTTAATAAATATAAATTTATGAGTGTTAAGTGATAAGGCATTTTAAGAGTCACATTTCTGCCCATCCTTCTTATTAACTCATCTTTGTTTACTCAGGGGTCCCCTTGGGAGTTATGCTCTGCATCCTCTTGCACGGTGTTGAACCGATTTTGCCTCTCCTGCCTCACTTGTGATCTGTGATGTACATTGGTGAGCTAGGAGGCCCCTTGTTCATACCTTTAACCTTTTGTTATATTATAGGTCTTTCTTCGTCTCCTACACTTTACTGTGACATCAGCACTTTTATAACCACTAAAGCTCCTACTACTGTACTTTGTTCATTTAAGATACAAATGTTTATACATTTATAAAATTGAATTGTAGTATTGCTTTTATGTGTTTAAAGCACTCTAGAAGAACAAAGAGGGACCACCAACCCACATTCATCTGCAAAAAACAGATTGAAACCAGTTGTAAAGTTAAGGTCATGGGAGATCTGCCCTTTTAAAAAGCAAGTGTAATTGCCTGGTATATCCCATGCTTACATCCCATGTCCTCAGACATGGATGTCTTGCCACCCCCCCAAAATTAGATTACTTAGGATTTTGTAACTGAGACTGATCTGGAATCAATTTGAAAGTTTTCTTGCAGTGGAAACATCAAATATTGCTGAATTCTTGTGCTCAGATCTCACCGTTTTGAGTTTAGGATTGTTTCCTATTTACCTTTTTTTTTTTTTCCAGATGCTAGAAATTTTGAAAGGAGTGAACTAATTACATGTATCTATCTCTCTTAGCTAGTATATATTTTTAATTTCCGTAGAAATCTTTTAATTTCCCTAGAAAGGTAAGTGGATACAATTGTTCCCACAGTGGTCAGCACATACATGTTAGGGATTTTGACCACAGAAGTGTGGTGCCTGGGGCAGCGGGTGGGGGAGGAGTGCAGGTATAAAACAGTTTCAATTTGGACTCTAATATTCATTGGTTTGAAGCAGCCTGTTGGTGCTGGTCAGGCAGATATTTTGATTTAATGGTGTGTTCAGAAGCCAGAACAGGTGTGGTGGGATTATTTGTTAATAGTTACCTTACAACTGAACTGAAAGAGCCCTTCTAAGTTGAATTCCATACTCTACAAGTCACAGGTGCCTGGCAGCAGGAAGGGAGGCGGCGCAGACTCGCACTTTCTTTGCATTAAGAGTCTGTCTGTAGGGAGGGGAGAGGGGAAATGGGAACAAACTGGTTGTGATACTTTGCAGTGATTACAAGCATTCTCTTTTCAATTACAGGGCTTGTTCTTGAATGCCAGCATTGCCACTTTTTAGCTATGTGACCTTGAACAAGATATTTAACCTTTCTTGGTCCAACTTTCCTCATCTGCTGAATGTGGTTGATAACCCCCACTTCATCAAGTTGTGTAGAGTTCAAGTTAAACAACATGATTATAGGGCCCAGCCATGGGCCAAGTACACAGTAAGCGCTTGATAAATAACCCCTACCTTCTGTTTCTCTCCTTTAAGAAGTCCAACTTGCAGATGCAAAACTTTGTGTTGCTTAAATTAGTGCTGTGAGCTGATTATGTAATCAATAATTCTTTTGGATCACAGCGTTTTCAGTAGAAGTGAGCATCTAGGTTGGGTGGTTGGGTGCTTTACTGCTCCACTCAGGCTGTAAACATCTTTGGAACACATGTGTTCAGATACGGGTTTATGCTCTTGGTTGTATGGGACATGAGAAAATGGCTCAATCAATGAAATCAAACCTCTGTAGATGTGTTCTGTGGGACTGAAGAGTTTTCGGTGACTTTTTTTTATGGCAAATGCCTCCACAGGTGTCTTCATTGAATCCTACGAGAGATGAATGTGTGAGGATTTATTTAGTCTGTAGTATAGATTTTTGTCTAGAGACTAACTTTTCTCTCTAATCCTAGACACAAACCAAATGATTTAGTGGTTGAGGTCATGGAATTTGGAGTCAGAACTTCTAGAATCATTCTAGTCAGCACAGAACTGTGGTTTTGGTCCCTAACTCCCTTTTACTGTCTCTGTGACTCCTTACTAGCTGTGGGCAAGTGACAACCTCTCTGAGTATATATATATATATATTTTTTTTTTAATCAGTAAAATGGAGATAATGTTAGTTCTTTTCTGACAACAAAATGATGGAACTTAGATGGGATAATGCATATAAAGATTTTACCAAGTTTCTAGAACATAATAGATGCTCAACAGACAATCTTGCTTCTTCTTCTCCTCTTTCCCTCTTCCTCTCTCCTCCTTCTCCTTTTCATTATTCTTATTTTCTCCCTTTTTCCTCCACTGAGTTTTTAGAAAAAGAGAAAACTAGAGGTGCAACTTCAGGAAAGACTTCTTTATTTCTTGTTTGGCTCTGATTGCTGTGATTTTGTGACCTGGACTGTAGTCATAGATGTTGGCCCTGCCTGCTTAATCAACACTGATTTTTTTTTTTTTTTTTCTTGCTGTTTCTCGCAGGAAGGATCAAAATGTTCTCTCTCCAGTCAACTGCTGGAATCTCCTCTTAAACCAGGTGAAGCGGGAGAGCAGGGACCACACCACCCTGAGTGACATCTACCTGAATAATATCATTCCTCGATTTGTCCAAGTCAGCGAGGACTCAGGAAGACTCTTTAAAAAGGTAAATAGTTATTTCTAGTCAAAGACACAGTCTTGTAAATAAGAGAAAGAATATCTTGTTGCCCCACTTAAAAGGCTTTCCATGGGTCTTGCCCTGCCACGTACTTATGGAGAAAAATATTGAATTGGCTTTTGTTCTTCCTTTCTGAGTTGAATTTATAGTAGCTCTGAGAAAGTAACCATTTGCAAGGTACAACCCCAGGACTGGCAGCATAATTCATAATTTGCATATATTAATAATGACTGTGTTTGGTTGATTTCCTAAGTGGTTTGTGAAGCTGTTGAGATGCAGAAACCTTCTATGTCATTTCATGATTTCTTCTTCTAGTTCATTTAGCAAATCCATGTATGTTTATGTTTTTGGTTTAGTTCTCTTTCCAAGTTCTCATTTTGGCCAAGGTGAACTCATGAATTTGATTATTCTTATCATGACGTATCTTTGCCTTTGGGTCCCTGAATGCTTTCTTCCTTTTTTTTTTTTCTTGGTATCCCAGGTGGAATTCAAACCCATCCCTGAATGCTTTCTGGAACTCAGTTGTTTGTCTCAATTCCTTGGGTGTATGTTGAAAAATTTGTCTAAGGAAAAACTCAAAATTTATTGTGATAATCTTAAGAAATTTATACCAAATTCACCTTACCCGTCAGTAGTGGAACTAGCCTTTTGGAAACCCAAGAAGCTCTTTTCTAAGCTCTCTCAACCTGAGCTCTTAATGGAGTCATTTATTCATGACTTTTGGTTACAAATGGTGGCAAAAGCCCCAACCATTGTACATGATATACCATGCCCAACATTCAAGCTCTGACATCCCCAGAAGACTTTTTAGAAGGTGAATAATCTTCCCACAAGTGATATGTAAAAAGAGTATGTATAGAGGGCTATCATTGGTTTCATATATAGGGAATTCACTGGTTCCCAGTTGACAAAATCCAGTGTTAAAATTTGACACTGGGAGAGAATGGACTTCAGTAAACAGGACTGTGGTCGATAGTAGCCTTAGTTCTTGGTCAGTTTTCTAATTCTTAACATTAGGAAGTATACAGATCTCAGTAGGTCTGGAATTAGAACCCAATTTCTTCTGTTTATACCAGCATGAAAAAAGAACTGCTTTAGAATCATCCATCTACATAATTGCATCTGTGAAGGGGCTTTCCCTGTGTCTTACAGACAGGATATTAAGGGTACAATCATCTCAGAATGAAAAGAAGGAAGAGAAAGATAACTCCCTGCAGAGCTCAATAGCTATTTTTAGTGGCCCGGCTGTGCTCTGGTTGGGCCCCTACTTGGTTTAGGGGCGAGGGTACTTTTCACTGTCTCCTCATGCTTCTCAGCATCTGCTCTAGCTTGCTTGTCATTAACTTGAATCATTCTGCAACACTTGATGATGTTGTATGTGACTAAAATTAATGACTATAGTTAATAATACTGTATTGAATACTGGAACTATGCTAAGAGAGTAGATTTCAGGGGCTCTTTTCACACACACAAAAAAGGTAACTATATGAGGAGATGATATATTAATTATCTTGACTGTAGTAATCATTTCACTGTCTATGTGTGTATCAAATCATCTTATTGTACACCTGAAATATATACAATCTTTATTTTTTAAAAACATATTTTTTAACCAGTTTAGGTGGAACCTTGACAGTGATTAGATACCACTTCTCTACGATCTTGACAGCCACTTAGACTATCTTGAGAAGAAAAGGGGTTGATGGATAGATCCCTCCTCCATTTTCTCTGCTTATCTGAGAAAAACTTTTATGAGACATTTTCAGCTATCTAGACTTCACCCAATCTCTCAGCTCCCTTTTCTCCCAGCTTCAGAAAGTTAGAGAAGAACCAAGCAGAGAGAGTCTTGTAACCCCTCCAGATCTCAGAGATGTTTATGCCAAAGGCAGCCATCTATCAAAGACATGTTCTTGGTTCCTCAAATGCCATTCACATTTCACAAAAAGCCTAAGTGCACAGCATGTATATAAGACATGGTGTATATCCCTACCCACTCATGAATGATATTCCTAGCTGTGGTCTAAGCATTGACCTCCTTAAGCCATGCATTTCTGTGCTGAGGGTGTAAGGAAGAAATTCTAATTAATCACAGGACTGTTTATATTTTACATTTCATTGAAGAAAAGGGCATGCATGTATCATAGGCTTACAGCTAAATGCATTTTTACAAAGTGAATACACCTGGTAACCATCTCCCAGATCAAGAAACAGAATATTTCAGTACTCCAGAAGTCCCCTCATGCTCCCTTCTAGTCACTGGGGGGTTGGGAGGGGTGATCCCAACACACAAGGACAACATCAGTCCTGACTGTCCACAGCAGAGATTAGTTTTGCTTGGTTTCATACTTTATATAAATAGAATCATGCAGTATGTACTCTTTTGTGTCTGGTTTCTCTCATTCATTATTGTATTTGTGAGATTTGTTCATATGGTTGTATGTTGTTGTGGATCATAGGATCTTCTCTTGATCATTATAACTTTTCATCAGTTAAATTATAGTTGATTAGAGATATCCATAGGATTGTCAAATAGCCAATGTTTACTATCCCACAGGGTGAATAACCTCTTTTTTCTCTCCCCTGGCATCCAGTGTACACAGAGAGAACTCTAAGGTAGAAGCTGGCTTGGCTGATTGTAAGAATAGATTAATTCTTTTTGGCTGGGTGAGAGGCTCTCTGCTTTCTAGTTATGGACAAAGAAACATTTCTCTCCATACCTTAAATTTTCAGTCTCTTTTGTTTAGAGTATGTTGCACATGAAGAATTAGAATCCCACTGGTTGAGCTATAATAATCGGGTAAGAGAATTGAGGAATGTCCCTGGTCACCCTGGAAGTTATGTGAAGCTTTCTGGGGCTTACTTTATGCTATTAGAGCAGAGCCCTTCTCTAAGGGACTCTTTCCCTTCTGCTCAGCTTTGCCAGTAACTCTGAAACTCTGGACAATTACTTCTCTTTTTTATGCCTCAGTTCCCTCAAGTTTAAGGAAAAGTGTTTGGGCTGTAAGAGCTCCATGCTGCCTTAGAAATCGAATACACTGTAATTGTGTGATGACAAAGGCATCCTACACTGAGGGCTTCCTTCCATTTGTTGGATGACCTTTGTTAAATTGTGATAGGTAGGCTACAGTCCCCAAGATAAGAGCGAACAAAAGTGGGCCTGCGTATGGAGAGGGGGCTAGCTTAAGCAATGGAAGACCACATTTCTTAAAGAATGAAACATTGTTTCAGATTCTATTATCTATGATGGCCAGCAACCAAGAGGCACCACACTGAAATCCAAATATATAAAATAAATATACCTCTTATTTTACCCGTAAATTTGGTTCCAGTAGCAAAAGGAAAACTCACATTTCTCTGGAGACACAGGCTTCAGAAAAGATACCTTTATTTCTGGTTCAGCTATGGACATCTGTGAAAATTTACCTGCGTTTTAGTGAACTTGAATCTGCTTGTCACTGGCAAAAGTCATGGGTTTTATTCCTTAAAATTTTTTTTTTTTATTCTATAAAACTTAATGATCCTTTGGCAAAGGCTATAATCATCAAAACCAAAATTTTTTGAACGCTTATGTGCCAGGTAATATGTTAGGCACTTTGTATGCATTATCTTATTCAATCCTTACAATACTTCTATAAGATGGTTATTACTATTATCCTTATTTTATGGAGGAAGAAACTGAGGCTTAGAGAGATTAAGCAAAAAAAGAAGTGAGGCTAGTATATTTGAATATAGTCATCTGGCTCTAGAACCTAAGGTTTTCCACCTACGTGTTCTATTAGGCCTCTCTAGGTGTTGTATGTAGAGTAGAGAGTACTCTGGATTTTCTTGCTCTTTTTCATTGAATTCAGATATTTCACTTAGTTATAGAATTAACCTAATCTTTTCTTTAGCACACAACCCTTCAAAGGGTCTGGAGGTGTTAAACATCAACATTGGGTTGTTTCTCCTACCTGGTGTCTGGGCAAGCAGCTGGAAGTTGAGAATGAAATAGGGCAGCATGTTTTTCTCCCCAGGGGCAGAATCTCTAGTAAGAGGGAAACAAAGACTCATTAAATATGAGAACTGACCAAAAATCTGGCTCACAGCTAACTCAGCTAATTTGGGGATGTCAGGGTGGCTGCACAATTGGCCCTTCTATGCTACTGACCCCCCTTAAGAGATGCTCCCTGCTGGCCCTCTGGTTTGTGGTTATGTCTGCTGGGACATATTTTACACGTTGCATGAAGCCCTGGTAGAGACTCCTTTAGCTAAATATAACATCTAGAGAAAGTAACCTCCTGTCCACAGCTTAGAAACAGGCCCACTTTGTCTAGGACTCCAGGGAAAATTGTGCCCGTTTGGTGCTCCTGACATCTCCTTTCATGCAATGAAAGCTCAGTCTGTCTAACCCCTGTTGGAACCAAGGTCTGGGGAAATATTATTGCTGCCACCTTCATTTGTTTAATGTGGTGACTTTAAAAATGGGGGCCAAATACTGCCAACTCTGACTCCCAACTCCATCTCGTCTCTGTGAGAGACATGTTCTAAAGGATCCCACCAAGAATAGAAATCATTTTTCTCACTTTCTCAGTTTAAATTAAAATAAACTTGGGTGTGCTTTTTCCCACTGGGGAGAAGACAATCCTGTCCTCTCCTCCTCCTTTCACTTAGCTGGGATACCCTAAAAGTACATCCAACCTGGCTTTTCAAGTCACTGTTTCTAGCCCTTAACAGCTGTTCACACTTAGGCTTGGAAACCAATCAATTCAGACAGTCCTAAGACTCTGAATTGCATTCTTCTTTTTATGGCATTTCAGGTAACTGTACTCCTGTTTTACCTTGATTACCCTAAGGTTCTATGGCAGAAAGTCAGGTTAAATTGAGAAAGCTAGGTCAGATTCCCAATAGACCAGTAGTTCTTAACTTCTTCTTTGCAAGAGAGTCACTTGGGAAGTTCTTAAAAAAAAAATCTTTGTGACCTTGAAGAGACAAAGATTTCTTAGGATATAAGAAGCATGAACTATAAAAGAAAAACAAAAGGTAAAATGGACTTCATCAATTCTTGGACTTTTGCTCTTAGAAAGACATTGTTAAGAAAATGAAAGATAAGCCACAGACTGGGAGAATATATTTGCAATACATAGAACTCAATAATAAGATGACAGAATACCCCAATTTTTTAAAATAGGCAAAAGGTTTTAATAGACACATCACTAAAGAAGATATATATAAATGGCCAATAAGCTCATGAAAAGATGCTCAATATCATTAATCATCAGGGAAATGCAAATTAAAACTATACGGCGATATGCTACATACTCACTAGAATGGTTAAAATTAAAGACTGACAATACCAACTGTTCGGATGGATGGAATTCTCATATGTTGCTGGTGAAAATGTAAAATGGGCCAACCGCTTTGGAAAATAGTTTGGCAGTTTCTTATGAAGTTAAATATGTACTTACCATATGACCCATCAGTTCCACATCTAGGTATTTATCTAAGAGAAATAAAAGTATATATCTACACAAAGACTTGTACCTGAATATTCATAATAGCTTTTGTTGTAGGCTGAATAATGGTCCCACCCCAAAGATGTCCCTGTCCTAATCCCTAGAACCTGTGAATGTTTACTTTATCCATACGTCTTTACACATATGATGAATTTGAGGATCTTAGGATGGGGATTTTATGCTTCGTTACCTAAGTGGGCCCTATATGCAGTTACTAGTGTCCTTGTAAAAGGGAGGTGGAGGGAGATTACAGACAAAAGAGAAGGCCAGCCATGTGAGAGAAGTGGAGGGAAGCAAAGTCACAGAGAGAAGATGCTAGGCCACTGGCTTTGAAGATGGAGCCAAGGAATGCAGCTCTAGATGCTAGGAAAGGCAAGGAAACAGATTCTCCCTGAGAGGCTTCTAATGGAACTCAGCCCTGCTGATATCTTGGTTTTGGCCCAGTGAACTTGGTTTTGGATTTCTGACCTCCAGAACTGTAAGAGAATAAATGTGTGTTGTTTCAAGCCACCAAATTTGCAAAAATTTGTTATGGCTACCATAGGAAACTAATGGTAGTTAATTTTGGCTATTTATTTATAATAGCCCAAACTGGGAACAACCTAAATATCCATCAACAGATAGATAAGCATATTGTGGAAAATCATATTGTGTTACATCCATATATGACTACTACTCAGCAATAGAAAGAAATGAAATGCTGATGGATACAATAATATAGATGAATTCACAAAACACTATACTGATAAAAAGAAGTCAGACACAATGAGTACATTCTGTATGATTCCATTTATATGAAATTTTATAAAAGATAACTCTAATCTATAGTGATTGAAGGTAAATTAGTGATTGCCTTGGGGCCAGAGTGGGGATGGAGGTTGACTACCAAGGGACACAAGGGAACTGGGGGTTATGGAAATGTCATACAGTGTTCATTATGGTGGTGGTTACATAAGTGTGTACATTTGTCAAAATGTATCATAGTACATATGCAAAATGTATACATTTTATTGTATGTAAATTATGCCTCAATAAAGTTGATTTAAAAGATAATTTTTTAAAATACCATGCCAAGGCCCCACCTCAGGGCAACTGAATCATGTTCTCTGGGATAGGGCCCAGCTGATTCTTTCATACAGTCAGGGTTGAGAATCACTGCTGTAGATACTCTAGTTTCCATCTTGGGGAAACCCGAGAGCACAGCGGTACATCTGAAGCCATAAGATCCCATCTGTCTGTCTGTGAGCCATGTTTTCCCCTGTTACAGTGTTGAAGCATCTAGGTCAGTTTGTCAAGGCAACCCATTATAGTTTCCCTGCTTTATTCTTGGAGGGTGAGAGAGGGTGAATCTGGCATCAGGTAAATAGTTCACACTTCAAGAATTAAGAAATGCAAGAAGGGTGCTGAGGAAGAAACATAAGAGGTTCAATTAATAGTTTTCTGCAGGGCCCTGAGGTGTTAATGTCCTTTTCCCAGGAGATCAATCACAAGAGAATTGACATGACCAGTCAGATTTCCTTTGGCACCAAGGAAGTGGCTCTGGCAGTAAAAGAAGATAAAGGAGATTTGAAGCTAAAAGCAGTACTTGTTGCCTACCTACCCATTTATCCCCTTTGGATAGGATTTCCTATGGAGTCTCTGAGTCCAGCTGTTTGGCATATGTGAGGGGAGAGGATGATGATTCTGCAAGGTGGTGTTGTCATAACTGAGAAAAGGAGAAGAAATGACCCACGATGCTGGTAGAGTTGAATGTCCCTGGTAGGTACCATAGATTGAATCAATGGAGAGAGAATGGATTTCCAAAGTCTGTGTTCTGCCTTCTTGAGAAAGGGTTTAACTTGGCGATATCTCTGGGAGAAAGAGTAGATGATTGATTTATCCCTTCATCTCTTCTCCAGTCTACCCTACGCCCCCTCCCCCATGGATCTCAGTATCTGATATTGATTGGATTTCCTCCATGTTATAACATGGTCACTAACAGTGTTGTGTGGTGCTTTACAGACAGCTGTTCCAGTTGCCTAATTTATCTTGTTGGTAGCAAAACTCTGTTCCAGTTAATTGAGCTTTATTCTCTCCTATCTGATGGAGAGATCCCCTTTGGAAAAAAGAATAGGATGTGAAGCTGAGCTTATTTGAGTAGGGGATGGAAGGCTGCCAGATACTTCAAAGGCATCTCTGCTGATAAGGGGCGTCAGGTTTGCCGCCAAATCCAACATTGAGGGGAGCTTTACAGCTAGTGCTGTTTGTGGCATTTTAGCTTTGGTTTCTGTGACACTAGGTCAGCAGCATCTGTATCCTGCCCCTTGGGGCCTCTCTCTGGGTGGTCCAGGCTTTTTTTGGACTTAGGAAGATTCAGCTAAGAGGGAATGTGTGCATCAAAGATGCCTGCTCTCTTTGGCTTAGGTTAGTTTATACGTTTGCCTCTTTGGTGTTTCAGTCCTCAGGTATCTATCTGCCTTTTCTGAAAGAGCACAAGGTGCTATATTCACAACATTCAAAGGTGTAATAGTACTTTGATCTTTATAAATCAAGGGATGATTAAGAGTATCAGAAGAACAATTTTAAAATATGAAGTATGGAAAAGAGAGGGGCAGTGGACAGAAAAAAAGTGTCCACATGCAACCTTGTACCTATTTGAATACTACCCTAAACTAGAAAATCATGTAGTCAAGAAGTATTTTAGTGAAAACTATATATACAAAATAAAACATCATTTTCAATTAAACTATATATACATCATTATGCTAGGTGCTAAAAAGCACTTAAAATCAAATTGAGGAGTAAGATCTGCCCCCATTGAGCTTGGGGCTTTTCAGTCCACTTTTTAGTCCATTTAAATCTCCCAAAACTTTTGGTGGGAGGATGATAATAATAATACTAATAAGTAATAAGCTTTCCCTAAATGTTTACTATAAATGTTATATACTGTAATAGAAAATAACTGTATTTTCTCTAGTCTTTTCATGTATTTTGCAAGGTTTTTTTCCCCTTAACTTTTTACATAAGTGTAAGGTAGTTAGAGAGAGTGGACATATTATAAAGTTCAATGTATTTTTACAAATGGAAACAAGTATGTAATTATCACCCAGATAAAGAAAAGAATGTTACCAGTATCCCACAAGTCCCCTCTTTTGCCCCCTTCCGTTCGTTATCCCCTAAAAGCCACTATCCTGACTTCTAACAGTATAAGTATTTGCTGATTTTGAAAAAAAAAATTATATAAATGGAATTACATAATATTCTTTCAACAATTTAAATATGGCATTTTTTTCTTCCCTGGTTTTCACTGTTTCTTATGAGAAGTCAGCTATGATTCTTATTGTTATTCCTCTGGATGTAATGTTTTGGGGGCTTGGGGGGCTGCTTTTAATATTTTTTCTTTATCTTTGGTTTTCAGCAGTTTGACTATAATGAGTCTAAGTGTGATGTTCATTTTTGTTTTTAATTTGGCTTGGATAAATACAATATCTAAATAGTGAGGATCCATGGATAGTGGTTTTTCCTCATTTGGGAAAAATTATGGCAAATATTTTTTCTGTCCTGTTCTGTCTTCTTGCTTTGACTCCAGTTGCACGTTTGTTAGACTGCTTGATATGGTCCCATAGGTCACTGAGGCAAGCTCTTTTTTCCCTCTGTGTGCTTCAATTTAGATGATTTCTAAAGTTTACCAATCCTCATTTGTTGTATCCAATATGCTCTCTATTCTTTTGAATAACCTTTAAAAATTTTATAGCACATGTGCATTGTAGAAATTAAAAATATAAGAAGCAAAAATATGATAACAAAAAACCAGATTATATTACATATGCTATTTTATAATCTGTTATTTTAGTCAAGATTTCCACTTTTCCATTTCAGTAAACTTTCATCTCATCTAATACACAGGCCGTGTAAACATTTCCCTAATTGTCCTAAAAATGTCCTTGACAACTGGTTTTTCCAATCTAGTATCTAATATACACTGGTTTTATGTCCCTTAAGTCTCCTTTAATCTAGCACTGTTCCTTTTCCATGACACTGATTTGTTGCATAGATGAGGCCAGTTGTCCTACAGATTTTCCCTCCTTCTAGATTTATCTACTAGATTCCTTGTTTTGTTGTTTCACTTCTTCCTGTATCCTGTCTTTTCTGTAAATTAGAAGGTGGTTCTAAAGGCCAAAACTATTCACGTTATATATTTCCAACTAGAATACAAAATAGGAGACACTGGATATTTCATGTTGCATCACATCAGGAAATAAACCCACCAATAATGATACCAATATTGACCCTCCAGATTAGGGTGGTGACAGTCTGAACCCTTTATTTTACAGTTACATTTTTTTCTCACATGATAAAAAAGCCTATTGTATTGTATTATGTATTGTGCTATCATACAAATTTTGGGTGCCAATTCAGTTGTTCATCTGATATTTTTAACATCAATTGATAATTCTAGACAAGTTACTTTTTACCATCTCTGTACTTCGTATACTTGACTATAAGATGCCTCTCTGAGAAAAGAAGATTATTAATACAACTCATCAGGCACCATGAAAAGAGACAGTAGTTTGTAAAAACATATTACTCCCAGGAGAAACTACAATAATGGTGTGAAAGCTGACTAGGTATCAATTTTTTATTATAAGATTCACAGCAATAATAAAAAGAATAATTGTAACTAATACTAAATGAGTGCTAACCATGCCAGGGACTATGCTACGTACTTTACATGTATTAACCTATTTAATCGTCACAACAACCCTTTAAGATGGGTACTGGCTTTATCATCTCCATTTATAGATAAGAACATGGGCAGAGGGGTTAAGCAGTTGACTCAAGGTTGTACAGCTGGTTGGTAGCAGAATTGGGACTTGTAGCTAGATGGCCCCCTTCCCCTGTGTCATCTCTTCACATCACTGTGCTCTGCTCTCTCACATGTAGAAAGGTGGTAGTCATCATATTGGGAAGCTAAAGGGCCAGTGCTTATGCAAGGAATTAATGACTTGTGCATTCTGCAGTAATACATTTAGGTGCTCTGCCAGGCCAGGACTTCCCTTGTGCTGTTCTGATTCAGCTTCTTGCCCAGCTTGTCCAGAGAGAGTAGACAGCTTTGATTTCTGCCTCCCTTCTTGCAGGACTGGCTTCCTTGGATTCTGCTATTTGTCTTTGTCAGGAGTTTTCCTTTGAATTTCTCCCTGCTTGCCTGAGCATGATTTTTAATTAAAATGTGAAAAAAAATTAAATTCTCCTTCTTTTGAGATAACATCTTCAGTTTTTCCATTCTCTCCTTCTTTCCTTAAGGTACTGGACTTTGTCTGATCTTATGGTTTTTCTACTTGATCCTGCCCAGCTCTTAGCCTTTTTGTTTTTTTGTCTTTCCTTCTTTGACTCTGTGCCCCACAAATCACTTGGGTCTCTGTCCAGCTTTTCCTAGTATTTACCCAACATGAAATGTTCAGTTATCAGCTAATTTTAATTGTCTGCACTAATTCTTGTCTTTGAGAGTCCATAGGAACTTCCTCATGTCTCAAGAGCTCTCGGAATCATCCTCTCGTTGAGCTAAGTAGTTATTGTTAAGGCCCAGGGACAAGACTGAGAAGCAACATTTTCTGTCTTTATTTTCTGTTTCCTTTGATTTGGAAGCAAACAAAAAGCGCTTTAGCTTAGTTTCTTTTTTCCAGTCATAAAAGTAATACATATTCTTCCAAGACATTGTGGGGAAAACAAAAAAACCCAAACAAACAAAAAAAAGAAAATAATGGTTACTTAGAATTAGTGTTAACATTTTGGTGTATTTCCTTCCAATCTGTTTTTCTATGCACATTTTTCTTTAGAAAATTAAGATTATATTATGTATTAAGTTCTGTGCAATGTATTTCATTTACCATTTTTTTTTTTTTTTTTGGTTTTTTTTTGTGTGTGTGGTATGCGGGCCTCTCACTGTTGTGGCCTCTCCCGTTGCGGACCACAGGCTCCGGACGCACAGGCTCAGCAGCCATGGCTCACGGGCCCAGCCGCTCCGCGGCATGTGGGATCTTCCCGGACCGGGGCACGAACCCGTGTCCCCTGCATCGGCAGGTGGATTCTCAACCACTGCGCCACCAGGGAAGCCCCATTTACCATTTTAAGTGAACATTTTCCCCATGTCATTGCATCCTCTTTAAAAACATTGTTTTTAATGATTAGACAGCATTCTATATGCTAGTTATCCCACAGTTCATTCCTACATTCTTTACAGTTCTTTGGCTGTGCTGTCTTGACTGTCTGCTGGAACATGTTCTGATACAACCAGAAACAATCCAGAATCTCATTGGTATCTTCTTGGAAGTCACTTGTTTGTAGGAACATTGGGTGACCTGTGCTTTCATTTGGAAGTACCCTACTTCCACATGATATAAGGCAAAGAGAGAGGGTTTCCCCTCTTCTTCCTCTTCTGTCTTCCTCATTGTCTCCAAGTTCAGCTGGGAGTCTAGACCTCAGACCTATGGCTGACCTGGGCCCTGGCTGGCTCAGTGGAGTTCTTTCACTACAGTAGGTTTCAGTTTTCTCATCTTTACACTGGAGAATATTACTCATACTCACACTTTTCGTTCCCAGAATGTCATAGGAATCAGTAAAACCTGGGAAGAAAGTGCCCTGAAATTATCAAAATGCCAAGAGATAAAAAATGTTGATGAGGATATGGAGAACAGGGAACCCCTATACACTGTTGGTGGGAATGTGAATTGGTATACAGGCATTATGGAAAAAGAGTATGGCACTTCCTCAAAAAATTAAAAATTGAACTACCTTATGATCCAGCAATTCCACTCCTGAAGGAATTGAAATCAGTATCCAAAATCAAATTGAAGTCAAATCCAAAGGAATTAAAATCAGTACCCAAAAAGGTATCTGCACTCCCATGTTCATGGCAGCATTATTCACAATAGCCAATATATGAAACAACCTACATGTCCTTTGACAGATGAATGGATAAAGAAAATGTGGTGTATATATATATATATATATATACACAATAGAATATTATTCAACCATACAAAGAAGGAAATCCTGCCATTTGTGACAACATGGATAAATGGGAGGGCATTATGCTAAGTGATATAAGCCAGGCAGATAAAGGCAAATACTGTATGGTATCACTTATATATGGAATCTTTTCTAAAAAGCCAATTTCATAGAAACAGAGAGTAGAATGGTGGTCACCAGGGGCTGAGAGAGAAATGGGGTGATGCAGGTTAAAGCGCACAAATTTTCAGTTATAAGGACAAATTCTGAGGATCTAATGTACAGCATACAGTTAACAATACAGTATGTGTACTTGAAAGTTGCTGAGAGTAGACCTTAAGCATTCTCACCACACACACACAAAGAGTTAACTGTGTGAGGTGATAGATGTGCTAATTATCTTGATTTTGGTAATCATTCTACAATGTATATGTATATCAAATCATCACGTTGTATACTTTAAATGTATAGTTATGTTTGTTAATTATTCCTCAATAAAGTTAAGAAAGAAAGAAAGTGCTCTGCAGAGCTTTGGTTATGTTCATGTAGAAGAGTGTGGCCCTCATGCCTTCTCCCTGCTAGGGTGGTCCTTGCCTCTCTAAGCTAATCTTTTTTAGCATTGTGTTATCATATAGGTAGCGAGGCAATACAGAAGGCAAACTGGGAGATCCCGTCTGTAGCTTTAATCATCTCTTCTCCAAAGCCAAGATAATCCAATCGTTCTGCCCACATAAGCATCTCATCCTTTCCTGCCCTGCCTCTTCCCATGACCTTGTTTTCCTTTTGATATTCATTTCAAGGGTGGAGAGTAGAAAAAACTTCTCTTTTTGCAGCTCTGTGAGTCAGTGGCCTTTCTGGGTCCTTGAGTTCTCAGGTAGGAAAACTGCAGAGCCCACCTGATTCTTCTTTCAGAGACACTTTAAAAAGAGAGAGAGAGAGAGAGAGAGCCCTGCTTTATTGAAATCCAGGAGCACACGTACCACTACCAGTTCATTCAGTTCAGTTTAATAAATATTATTTGATTGTCTTTAATTGCTTGTTATTCAACTTGGCACTATAAAAGGGCTGCAGAACAAGCTTAAAACATGGTTCAAGATCTTAGATTTCTTACGTTTCAGTTGGATAGACAGGCCATAGATTCCAGAAGCAGGTTACAACTTAAGACACCAACTTAATGAGTGGTACAGATAATTAGTTGTCTATAGGAGTTTGGAAAAGGCACAGATTCATGAGAGGTGAGTCAGGTAAGCGTCATATGGGGGAAAGAATTGGGCTGATGTTCTTTTAATTATATGCTGCCAGGATTCTTAATTATCCATCCATGTCTTATCTTCTGGAAATATCTTTTGAAAATTTCCATATTACCTGGTGCCAACTTCCTCTCCTGCCTCTTTGTCCCCATTAGAGATGCCACCCATGAGACCAGTCTGACAGCAGCAGAGACTTTCTGTTGGCTAGCAATAGAGGAAAGATGTGGGATGAGGTTGGAGCCTGAGTGTGGAGGGCTTTGAATGCCAACTCAAGGAGTTCAAGCTACTGGTCAAAGAGAGCCATTGACCATTTTTGGTAGGGCAGTGAAATATCGAAAACCATGGTGGCGTTGGTGGCAATGTTCAGTGTGGTTTAGGGTGGAAGAAACTATTTGGGAGCCCACTACAATAATCCAGCGGGTAATAGGACCCAGTTCTTGGATAATGGCAATGGAAACTGAAAGAATGGGATTTATTAAGAGGCATAGCAAAGAAGTTGTAGGTAGTACCGAGTGACCTGATATGATATGGAAGGAGGTAAATGCTAGAGAGGATCAAAATTCATTTGGTCATTCAACGAACGTTTACAGTGTGCTTCCCATGTTCCAGGCACTGTGGTAGGCACTGTAATACAGCAGATAACAAAAACAGAAAAAGTCCTTGCCTGCATGGCACTTATATTCTAGTCTGAGAAACAGACAATGTACAAATAAACCAGTAAATATATATTAGAAGATGACAAAATAAAGTAGGGTAAAGAGGATGGGGGTCCTGGGGACATTGCTGTTTTATATAGGGTGGTCAGGGAAATCTTCATTGATAAATTGGCATTTGAACTGATTCTTGGAGGAAATGAGGGATCTTGCTATTTAGCTCTCTGAGGAAAGTATTCCAGGCAGAGGAAACAGCATGTCTAAGGCCATGAGATGGGAGTGTGCTTATCTGATTAGAGAAACAGCAAAACGGCCTTGTGCACAGTAGACAAGAGAAAGAGTGGTAGGTGATGTGGCTGGGGCTCGGGGGGCAGGCTGCCTCAGGAAGGGCCTTGGAGGCCAGTGGAGAGCCACACTGGGATTTGGAACAGAGGAATGATACAGTCTGACTCTTGTTGAAATAGGATTGTTCTGGCTGCTGGGTTAAGAGAAGACTGAAGGAGGAGAAAGGCAGGAGCAGAACAGGGAGACCAGTTAAGGAGGCTCCTATAAATAATTCAGGCAGGAGATGATGGTGGTAGAGATGATGGTGGAACAGAGTGGTAGATGTGGAGATCGTGAGATGTGGTCAGAGTCTGAGATGTATTTTGAAGATGGAGCATTTGCTGCTGAATTGAATTTGGTATGTGGGGAAAAGAGGAGTCAAGGATGACTCCAAGCATTTTGGCCTGATCAGTTGGAAGTTAGAGTTGCCATTTATTGGGGAAAGTATGTGAAAGAGCCACTGGTTGTAGTCCAGCCCTTTAATTATTAGTGAAGAATCTGAGAGTCAGGAAGAAGTGACTTGCCTTAGGTCACCCAGTGAGGTAGTAGCAGATGTAGGACTAACCTACCAGGTCAATACCACACTTTCTGAGTTCAGTTTTAGACGTGGCAAGGTGAGAAAGTTCAGTGAGGGTTAAGGCTGGAAGGGAAATTTGGAAATTAACCACATAAAACTGACAGTTGAAGGCATGAGAGTGAGAATGCGGAGGAAGGGGTTGAGGCCTAGAGAGAGGATTTTGAGGAGTCAGCAAAGAGGAGAGAAGAGCAAATTAAAATGGGCAGGAGGAAAGTGAGAATAACATGGTTCCGAGAACCTAAGTGAGAAGAGGAAGAAGCAATGGTGGGTACTTTGAAGGGATCAAGAAAAATGGGATCTGAGCAGATGTCATTCGATTTGGGTTTCGGAATCTTGGGAAACTGTGGTGTCCTCAACAAAGTCTCCACTCAGATTTTACGCACTTTTCTTATCCTTTCAGCTAATTGTGAGAAAGAGTACAGTAGCATTAAGCTTGAGACAGGGAATTTTTAAAAAAGTCCCTTCCAACTCTAGCACGTTCTTGTGAGTCTTACAGAAGAGTTTGACCTTCCCAGACTTCTGTGTGCCCTGCGGTAAACTGAAAGAGAAAGCATCCTTCTTGCCCACTTGCTCCTGGAAGTGGTGTATAGATAACGGCGGATATGAAAAGGATATGAAACTGCTTTGGAAGAGAAATGGCACATAAATCAATATTTCTTTTCTAGCTCATGTTAACAAGTTTTTAATCTGAAAGCAATCTTGATAGAGGTATAAAAAAACTTTACATTAGGGATACATCCCTTTATATTAGGGATACACTGACTGATAAAATTGATATTCCTCTTTGAAACAACACAAAATATTTCAGTTATCATTTGGATTTAAATCTTGCTTGATTCCTAGGTCCATTAGACTCATATCAAATCCTGCCTGGGCTTTTAAATGTGACTTAATTTCAGTGACCCTTGACCCCAAGGCCACACAGGTCTTTCAAGCATTCATAGGTTAGCATGAGTCCAACACAGGGTGAGGTTTTCCGTGCTGAGTTCTGAGCAGTCTGTCTGTTTTAGAGCTGCAGGCTGAAGCCCCAGTGGAGTTTAATTTTGTCCTTCCAGTCCCCTTCACATAACAGTGTATGAAGAGCAGGAATGGAAATTAATTGTACCTGCTGGCATCATTAAAGTTATCAGTGCATATCCTCTCCTGGGCCAGGAAGATTAAAAAGGGTGTTATAATCAGAGCAGATGATTTCTGACATCTGATGATTTCTGAGTGATGGGCTTCCTCCTCAGGTTAGATGTAAGGATGTGATCGTTGCCTGTTGCCTCTGGCCTGATACCACGTAGCTTGGGGCTATGCAGAGTTTCTGCCTCAGCCTCCCACCAGCCCTGGAGGAAAGCCAGGCTCCTGCTCTCTCTGGATCATAGGCCTCTTCAGTAGAAAACCAGTCCTTCTCACTGAAGACTAGCCTATTCCAGCTGTCCATTCTTGACTGCAGGATGCAGTCAGGTGTCTTGGGTAGGTCAGGCCTGAGAGCCAGTCACATCTTGTTCAGGTGCAACCTGAATGAAGTAAGGAATTACTCTGCTCCTTGGTGATTCAGTTCGTTTCAGCAAGTGTTTATTAAATGCTTTCCCCAAGCGCCACGCTAGGCCCAGACACTTTTGCCTGTGTGCGTGCTGCAGTATTTTCTTGGTTTGGAGGAGAAAGGCCTCTGTTGTAGTTTACAAATCAAAGAAGACCCTGATCTGGGAGTGAGGGTCTTTTCCCAGCTTTCACATTGACTCACAGTGTGACCTCACTTTTTAATCTTTCTGAGACTTGTTTTTCTAATCTGCTAAAATAAGGGTTTGGAGTCATCTTTCTAAGATTTCTTCCTCAAATTCTGTAACGAAGTGCGGGAATTTTTAGGAAAGTGTTTGGTAAACCGTTAGAAAGTCCTAAGTGAAGACAGTATGTTGGCACAACAAATAGTGTTTGAGTTCTGACTCTATGTGGCCCTTTGTCAGGGATTGGGAAGATGGCATGGTGAGGTTCCTGAACGAAGAGCAGAGTCTAGTGGGAGAAACAGATACACAAGTGAGCCGTGATAGTACAGTATAATAATGGGTTCCTCATGGAGGAAAGCATGGGCTGAGGTTTGCCTTACCAAGCTGTTTGAGTCTTAGTTGGGGAGAGGGAGGGGGGTGTGGTGGTGAGTAAGGATTCCTCGGAGATGAGACAAGCAAATAGTGTCCTGGAATTATAGGTGCTATGGGTGAGGATGGCTGAGCACAGAACCCTTGTAGGAGATGGCAAGTGATGAGGCGGAAGAATCAGGCCGGTCTTGCATGCCTCACTAAAGAGCTTAGAGTCTGAAGCCAGCAAAGGGGAAGCCTCATAATGTTATTGTGGGTTGTTTTTTTTTTTTAACTTTTCATTTGGAAAATAACTTCAGACTTAGAGAAAAGTTGCAAAAGCAGTACAAAAATTCCTGTATACCCTTCACCAAAATGTTAAAATCTCTTATAACTACAGTACAATGATCGAAATCAGGAAATTAACACTGATCCAATACTATTACCTAATGTACTGGTCTAAATCACATTTTACCAGTTGCCCCACTCATGTCCAGTTTCTGGTTCAGGGGCCAGGTCAGGATCACACATTGTGCTAAGTTTTATTGTCTCCCTAGTCCCCTCTCTAATCACTGACATTTCCTCTGTCTTCCTTTGTCTTTCATGACTGACACTTTTGAAGAGTGCTGGCCAGTTATTTTGTTGAATGTCCCTCAGTTTTGGTTTGTTTGCTATCTCCTCATGATTAGATCTGATTAAGCGGGTTTTGGAACGAACACCACAGAAGTGATACTGTGTATTTTATCAGGAGCCGCTTCTGGTTGATTTTTCCCATTACTAGTGATCATTCTGATTGCTTGGTTGAGGCAGGTTTCTGCCAGATTGTTTTACTGTAAGTTACTTTCTTTCCCTTTGCACTTCAAATAACTTGTGAAAAGAATCTTTGAGATGATGTAAATATCCTATTTCTCCTCATCTTTGCCCACTACTTATTAGCATCTATAAATGCTTCTTAACTGAAACAATCCCAGTAATGGGTTTTACCAAGGGAGTACCATGGACAGATTTGCCTTTTAGAAAGATTACTCGGAAATGTTTGGATGTGAGAGAGTTTAGAAAAGCAAGAACAGTTATAATAAAACTATCTTGATAGTTGATGTAAGAGATGATGGGGTCCTGAATTAAGGCAGTAGGAGGAGGCATGGAGAAGATGGGGGAGAGATATTCCAGCTATATTTGGAATCAGAGTGTGCAGGGCTTACATTTTGGGCTATAGATTTAAATGCTGGAAAAATTTTGAAATAGGAAAAAAAATCACATTTTCTCTAGATTATCTCTATATAACCACTGGGTTACTCTTAGAACTAGAGTAGCTAACTTTATTAAATATATTGTAGATCTCATTAAATGAAGTTTCACAAGGTGTGGCTTCTCCTCTTGGACAGCTCTTAGACCAAATACCTTTTGTTCAACCCAGAGCCGTTTCTAATCTCCAGTGCAAATGTGCTCACCGTTTGGTTATAGAATATGGTAAACTGAGATATTGTTCTCCATATCCCAGAGGCTGCTTCCACTGGCCCTTTTCCCAAATTTCTGCCCCTTGTTAGCTTAGCTGGTATCCTCTCTTTGCCTTAACATAAAAGCCAGGGCTATAGGCCGTAGTCATGATTTGACAGTATCAGGGAAGCATTTCTTATCAGTTTTTCCAGAAAATAGAGAAAATATGCAAGTCAGCAAAAAGAGGTGGGGGGAAGGCAGAGGCTCAGTTCTTACCTTAAGCTGCTTGGAGAAGATGTTTGTTTACTAGAGGGTAGTGAACTTTTTTAGCACAGCTTTGCAAGGGTGCTGAAAATCATTTTAGTTTTTCATGCCTGGGAGGTTAATTGGGTTTGCAGAATTACATGGGAATTTAGGGATTAGTCTAAGCATTTAGGGTTATTCCTGATCCCAGGCCAATTGCTTACTTGATCTAGGCAAGAGGAGATAGAATTGAGCTCAAGCTTCTTTTTCCTCCAAAAGCTGTAGAAGATACACTCCTCTTGTAATCTAGAGTCCTGCTTGCTAGGTTTCTGAAAATCCTCTCATGGGTTGTGAAACAATAGCCCTTTGACTATATTTCTGTCCATGGTGATATGAGCTGATTAAACTGGCAAGCAGATAATGGAGGGGAATTGGTTATATGTCCCCAGCGGGAGGTCATGACGAAATGGATCTGTGGTTGACGAGAAGAATTTCAACACATATCCAAATCAGTTCCTCAGATAGGTTGTCTGAGATCCCCAGGCCTGCCTCCTGCCTTCCTTGAATTTGACTCTTGGCCCACAAGACTCAGGCTTCAGAGGCTCAGCTGGGCATCCACAAATCAACTCAGGAAAGTCATGCTGAGCAGTGAGGTTCTTTTTGGGAGATACCACCGCATAGGAAAAGAACATCAGACTAGGAATCAGGTAACCTGGGCAGGGACCCAGGGCTCCAGATGGGTTCCTTGTTTATTTTTCTTACTAGTTTAATTCCCTACCACAATTTTAAGATTCACTTCTGGCTGTGGTCTAGAGAAGCAGCTAAGAAAGTCACATCTGAATTAAAATCTGGTTTGTAGGTAAGGCAATTGAAATTTTCAAATTTTGCAAAATTGTGGGTGAGTGGAGTAGAGACTAGGAGAGAAAGAGCAGGCAACAAGCTGCTCTTTTCTAGTTCTGCATTCTAGAAACAGTGCTGATGAGTACATCCTATCTTTTGTTTTAATCCTACTATCTCTTTTTCTCCTTTGTTTTTTGTTTGGCTTTCCTTCTCTCTTCCTTTCTTCCTTTCTTTCTTTCTTCCTTCCTCCCTCCCTCTCTTTCTTTCTTCCTTTCACTTTTTTCTTTTTTTTCTCTCCTGATTGCCTGTGTACTGGCCTAAGAAATATTTCTCAACCTCACTAGAATATTTAGGGTTAATTAAAAATTATAATACTATGTCACAAACCTAGTGCACTCTTTAAGCCTAGGGTTTACACAAAAGGTTGGCATGCTCTGGCTTGGAGACCCTGACCCCATCTCCTCGACTTGCTGGTTTCAACTCTACATATTTTGCTTCAAAACCCTAATGCCACAAAGAATGCGGAACTGACGAGTCCTCCCCATCTATGAGCTAGGACATCTTGATTAAATTAGTGTCAAGGGGGGTGGAGAGAAAGGCACAGTGACACAAAGGGCGTTTTGAGGAGCCCTGTAGAGCCTGTGGAGAATGAATGTTCGCGTTAAATATGGCCATGACCTGCAGCTCCACGCATACCAGAGACACAGCTCAATTGTCCCCAGGAGTTGGGGGGTGGGGATGATCAGGGGGAGAGGACAGCCTGGCATGGAAAGACAGGAATGCGGGAAGGCCCGCTGTTTTCTTTTTGCTATAACTTCAGCAATTGATTCTTTGATCACAATCCTTGTTTTTGGAATGGATCAAAAAGTGGTTTCCTTTCCCCTGGGTGTTTGAACCTTCCCTCTGCTCCTCTCTTCTCCTCTGGGTACTAAGGGAACTCCTGAAAGCACCCATTGTCTTAAGCCTCTTTCCACTCCCTTCCTTGGAGCTCCCCAAGAAGATTGCTGCCTGAACTCTATAAAGCAGCGCCCCCAAGACAGTGCTCGCCCTTGTCATTTACCCCCCATCCTCATCCCATTCATCATGAAGTCCCAAGACCAAAGCAAAGAACAGATGAACTGTTCGGGGCTTGCACAGAGCCACTGCATTGGCGGGAATGCAGCAATCAGTCACCCCTTGGCTCGGTTCTGTCTGCACGATGGCCAGGGTTCTTCACGAGATACGCATTTGCCATTTGCCCTTTGAACTGCCAGCCATCCAAATACAGTAAATGGATTTAAAGTTCATTAAGTTTTGGATTCCCTCCTTGTAACCAGAATATCCTAGCAGCTAATTTTTAAAATTATTTAATTAATTTATTTATTTTTGGCCGCGTTGGCTCTTTGTTGTTGCTGGCGGGCTTTCCCTGGTTGCGGTGAGCGGGGGCTACTCTTCCTTGTGGTGGGTGGGCTTCTCATTGTGGTGGCTTCTCTTGCTGCGAAGCACAGGCTCTAGGCATGTGGGCTTCAGTAGTTGTGGCTCACGGTCTCTAGAGGGCAGGCTCAGTAGTTGTGGCGCACAGGCTTAGTTGCTCCACGGCATGTAGCATCTTCCCGGATGAGGGCTCAAACCCCTGTCCCCTGCATTAGCAGGTGGATTCTTAACCACTCCACCACCAGGGAAACCCCCTAGCAGCTAATTTTTATGGCTAACATATATAATTCTCTTTTTAACAGATGGGATCATAACCTTTTATACGTATACCTGAGGATTTAAAAACGGATGCATCAAGGATATTCTTTTGTACTATCCCTCTCTTTCTTGCTATGAAAGCTCACAGCCCTTCATCCTCTCATGTTCACTTAAAAAATAATTATTGGGTGCTTACTATGTGCAAGGCATTGTACAAGATGAGGAAAATACAAATCTGACAAAATAGCATTGAACAGGAATTTGTGGGTTCAAATTCTAACTCTACCATTTCATAGCTGTTCCCATGGACAAATAACCTCTGCAAGATTTAGTATCTGTAAGATGGAGATAATAACAAATACCTCATAGAGTTATTACAAAGATTAAGTAAGGTAATGCCTATAAATGGTTAACTCACACTAATCACTAGGTAAATGTAAGCTATAATTAATTCTTTTTATTGATTACTAATTGCAAGAAATAGTCCAGATCCTTCAGAAGCTTATGCTATAGTTGAAAGGGAAGAAGACATTTGCATAAATAGCTTTAATCAAGTCATTGTAGATATGATGTGTCCAATAAATGGCATTGATAATAATTGCTAGAGAATATGGGACAGGCAGTAAAGGAAGAGCTCATATTCAGCTTGGTTGTTGAAAGAAGGCCTGTGAACCAGTGTGTATCAGCAAAAACTTCATTCCTACATTTGTGATAGATATCACCAATCAATCATGGAAGTCTTCTGTTTTTCAGTTTTTAAATTTGAAATATAGATATAGAAAAGTATGTAAAATATATGTGTATAATAAATGAGTAATTATAAAGCAAACACCAAAGTAACTAACCACACAGGTCAATACATAATCTTATCAGCACCTCAGAAGTCCCTGCTATACTCTAAGCCCAGTAACAGCTTTGTCTATTCCTCCCCACTATCCTAACTTTGTGATAATTATTTTCTTGCTTTTCTTAAATTATAGCCTCTAAGTATTCACCTTTAAACAGCATAATTTAATTTTGCCTGTTTCTGAACTTTACATAAGTGGAATTATACTGTATGCATCCCTTGGTGTCTTGCTACTTTTGCTTGCCACAGTTTGTGAGAGTCATCCATGCTGTTGCATATAGCTGTACCTTGTTTATTTTCATTGCTGTAGGGTTCCATTTATGAATTCACCACAATTTACTTATCCATTTTGTTACCAATGGGCATTTAGGTTGTTTTCAGTTGGGACGAATGCAAACTATGCTATGGTGAACATTCTTGTATGTGCATACTGGTGTACATATGCTCAGATTTCTAGGGTGTATACCAAGTAGTGGAATTGCTGGTTTAAAAAATAGGCATATCTTCTTTTTTATAATTCTAAACTATTTCCCAAAGTAGTTATTAGTAATTTTCACCCCCACCAGCAATGTGTGAGAGTTTCATTCTTCTACATCCTTGCCAATGTTTAGTATGGTCAGATTTTTAACTTCAGCTGTAGTTTTACTTTTAATTTTAGCTATTGTCATATTGGTTTTAATTTGCAACAATCTGATTACTAATGAGTTTGAGGGCCTTTTCTTATTTTTACTGACCATTTAAATATATTCTTTTACGAAGTGCCTATCAGGAATATTAATCCTTTTATTGGTTATATAGCTAGACATATATTCTCCTACACTATGTTTTGTCTTTTCCTTTTCATATTTTCTATTGGTTAGTAAAAGTTCTTCATTTGAATGTAGTTACATTCGTTTTTCTTTATGGTTAGTGCTTTTTCTGCCATATTTAAGAAAGCCTTTCCTGCCCTAAGGTCTTGAAGATATTCCATTGTATTATCTTCTTATAGTTTTGTCTTTCACATTATAGTTTTTAAGCCATCTCCACGAAATCAATTTTTATATATAATGTGAGGTAGGACACAATTTAATTTTTTGAAAAGTAGACATGCAATTTCCATGTCACCATTGATTGAAAATTATATCCCCGCCCATACACACACTCAGTTTTCTTTTAAGAATGTATATTGAAGATTTATCCTGTGCCAGCTACAGTAAATGCTTTACATACAGTAAGTAGACAGGTGAAATTTGAAAATGAAAATGATTTCATAATTAGAGATGGAAAAGTGAGGAGTTCATGAGTGTGGAGGGGGAGTTAGAGTGGAAGGACATTCCATATGGAAAAAACAG
The DNA here is from genome assembly GCF_026419965.1 of Kogia breviceps. Classification (NCBI taxonomy): domain Eukaryota; kingdom Metazoa; phylum Chordata; class Mammalia; order Artiodactyla; family Physeteridae; genus Kogia; species Kogia breviceps. Next base: position 64,684,571 of record NC_081310.1, on the reverse strand, counting down.
ATTTCAGGACAAAAGAGAGTGCAGGAATGTGTGAGGACTCTTCAGAGGGTGGTGAGTAAAATAGTTTGGCTAAACCAGAGTATTTATGAGGAGAGCACTTGGGAACCAAGGAAGATTTATTCATAGGAAAATGATATAATAGAGCTGCTATTTCAGAAAGACTGGGCCTCTAATCCAGGGGCAGGGTAATAAGGGACCACAATGTGGTAGCAGTGGCAGGAGGAATGAAAAGGAGACAGATGTTACATATATTGTAAAGGAAAAATCAGCAGCATATGGCCACTTATTGGAGAATTAGAAGTCAATGATTACTTTTTTCTGTTTTTATGCTAGTGTCACTTAAGAAAGGCCAATGTGCTGTTAAGGAATTCAGGATAGTTGGTGGAGATATTTTCACATATGTCCCAGGAACTAGATGGCCAAACCTCTTCAAGCCCCAAATGGCCCCGTATAAGACTTTTATATGTGCTCATTTTCAGAACTTCATGGGGAGTTTCCTCCATTTGGTGGACTTCGGGTTACCAGAGAATGCCGGAGATTTAAATCTGGATTCTCAATCACTACAGCTAATTTCAAATATGCCCTTTATATGAGGTGGATTCATCCCTCTCCTATCCTTTGATGGATTGTGGTTTTTGAAAAGCCTCTAAGGAAGTAATGAAGAACCATATTTAAAACCTCAAGCTTGCTTCTCTCTTGTTTTACCAGAGTATTTTGGTTACCATATCCTGGGAAATGAACAACTTTAAAACGTAAATGTGGTAAGCCTTCACTTTCACCAGTATCCATTCTTTCTTTCATACAAAGCTTACTTATTAGGTATCCAACATTGCACTGGACCTGGTGAGGGCTACACATAAAGATAATGTCTGTCTTCAAAGTTTAAACTTTGAGTTTTGCCACTAGAAATGGCAGTTTAGGTAACTCAGGCTAGCCCTTCTGCTTCTTTGAAGCTGCTTTTGCCTAAGAGGCATCTGCTATTCTAGAAGAGAAGCCAAGCAGAGCTTTTAATTGCCTTATAGGGCTAACAGGACAAAAATTGGAATTCAGGCTGAGGAAGGGGAGCCCTGGTAAACTTCCCCAGGCTTTGGAACCCCACAGGGATATAATTTAGTAGTAACAGTGAACCAGAAATAGACTTTAGCAGGCTCACAGACACTGAAACCTAGCTTCAAATTATCTTAATCTCTAATTGGATTAAGTTGATCTAAGATATATAGTGGCTATAAGCAAATTTAAATCCTCTCTAGTGGACAATGCTGTCATCCTAGGCCTAATATCTCTCATTGTTTTGTATATACAATGCTAGTAAGAAAAACAATAGACCTACGGGAGGTCCATATAATGGTTATCAGACAAACTTTAAATTAACTATGTTTATGAAAACAAATAATAACAAAAAACTGGAAAATTATAAAAATGAATCAAACAAGTCAAAATGGATTAAAGGTATAAATGTAAGAGCTAAAACTTTTAGAAAAAAACAGAGGCATAAATCTTTGTGACCTGGGATTAGGTAATAGTTTTTTAGATATGGCACCAAACATAAGCACCAAAAGGAAAAAGTACATAAATTGAAGTTCATCAAAATTATAAACTTTTGTGCTTCAAAGGACACTATCAAAAAAATGAAAAGACAACCTATAGAATGGGAGAAAATATTTTCAAATCATGTGTCTGATAAGGATCTAGTATCCAGAATATATAAAGAACTCTTACAACTCAACACTAAAGAGAGAAACAACCCAATCTTTAAAAAGGCAAAAAGCTTGCATAGACATTTCTCCAAAGAAGGTATACAAATGGCCAAGAGGCACATGAAAAGATGATCAACATTGTTAGTCATTAGGGAACTGCAAGTCAAAACAACAATGAAATCCCACTTCACACCCACTAGGATGGCTATAATTCAAAAATAAAAATAAGATGGGGCTTCCCTGGTGGCTCAGTGGTTGAGAGTCCACCTGCCAATGCAGGGGACACGGGTTCGTGCCCTGGTCCGGGAAGATCCCACATGCCATGGAGCAGCTGGGCCCGTGAGCCATGGCCGCTGAACCTGCACGTCCGGAGCCTGTGCTCCACAATGTGAGAAGCCACAACAGTGAGAGGCCTGTGTACCGCAAAAAAAAAAAAAAAAAAAAAGAAAAGAATAAGTGTTTGCGACAACGTGGAGAAATTGGAACACTCATACATTGCTGGTGGGATTGTAAAATCCAAATGTGGGAAACAATCGAAATGTTCATCAACTAATTAACAGATAAACAAAATGTGGCATATCCATACAATGGAATAGTACTTAGCCATAAAAAGGAAGAAAGTACTGATATATGCTACAACATAGATGAACCTTAAAAACACATATTGTATGATTCCATTTATAGGAAATATCCAGAATGGGCAAATCCATAGAGACAGAAAGTAGCTTAATGGTTGCCAGGACTTGGAGGAAGGGCTCAGGGGAGAGAGTGACTAATAACAGGTGAGAGCCTTCTTTTTTTGGTGATGAAATGTTCCAGAATTAAATAGTGGTGACTGTTGCACAACCTTGTGAATATACTAAAACCACTGAATCATACACTTTAAAATGGTGAATTTATGGATGTGAGTTTTATCTCAATGTTAAAAAAAAGAAGAAGAATCAAACAGAAATTTTAGTACTGAAAAATATAGTAACTAAAATAAAGAGCTCAATGTGGATTAAGTAGCAGGTTAGACAAAGCTGACTAAAGAATCAATGAATTAGGGACTTTCCTGGTGGTCCAGTGGTAAAGAATCCACCTTACAATGCAGGGGGCGTGGGTTTAATCCCTGGTCAGGGAACTAGGATCCCACAGGCTGTGGGCACCCATGTGCCCCAACTACTGAGCTTGCACACACTAGAGAGCCTGTGTTCTGCAAACTACACAGCCCATGCACTCTGGAACCTGCGCGCCACAACTAGAGAAGAGAAAACCTGCATGCCACAACTAGAGAGAAGCCCACATGCCGCAATGAAAGATCCCACATGCCTCAACCAAGATCCCGCATGCCACAACTAAGACCTGACGCAGCCAATAAATAAATAAATAAATAAATAAATAAATAATAAAGTTTTTGAAAAAGAAAAGAATTTTTCTCTTAGAAAGAGAAAAAGGATGGAAAATACCCAAATCAAAACAAAACAAAAAAAGAGCATAGGAGACTTGTGGGATATGATAAATAGGCCTAATATGCATACATTTGAAGTTCCAAAAGAAGAGAACAGAGAGAACGGGGTAGAAGCAATATTTGAAGAGATAAAAGCTATGAGTTGTCCCAACCTAAGTAGAGACATCAAGTCACAGACTGAAGAAGGATTATGAACCCCAAGCAGGATAAATACAAAGAAAATTACATGTAGGCACATTATAGTAAAGTTGCTGAAAACTATGACAGAGAGAAATCTTAAAAACAGCCAAAGGGGGAAAAATAAGTCATATTACCTTCAAAGGAGAGACAGCAAAGCTAACAGCTGACTTCGCAACAGAAACAATAGAAGAAAAGAGACAGTAGAATGACGCTGAAAGAAATAACCTTCAAAAATGATGAACTAGACAGTATCAGACAAGAAAAATCAAATATAACTTATCCTCAGCAGAACTTGCACTAAAAGAAATACTGAATGGTATTCTTTAGGCAGAAATAAAGTGAATCCCAGATAGAAGCTTGGAGATGCAGGAAAAAAATGAAGAGAAACAAAAAGTATACATTTAAATGACTATTGACTTTAAAAAAATAATTTCTTGCAGGGTTTTAAAATTAATGTAAATGGCAACAATAGAATCTGTGCCCAGGCAGAGATGGGGAAATAGGTTTAAAAGTATTGTCCTGGAAGTGGTAAGAGTATTAATTTATATTAGACTTTGGCAAGTCAAGGATGTATGTTATAATTTAGGGTTATCACTAAAGAAATAGTATCTCTACCAATATAAGAGAGGGGGAAACTTGATAAATAAAAACTAGCCAAAAGATGGTAAGAAAGATTCTGGTAAAGACAAAACTATAGGAATATAGAACACAGCAGTGGCTTCCAGGGATTAAGGGTAGAGGAGAGTTTGACAATAAAGGGGCAGCATGAGTGAATTTTTTGGTGGGTGATGGAACTGTTCTATGTCTTAACTGTGGTGGTGGTTACCCACTTTGTACATTTGTGTACAAACGTACACAAATGTGTCAAAGCACAGAGAATAAACCATGAGTGACTTTTACTGAATTTTTTTAATTAGAAGGAAAAAAGAAGGTAAAAAATGAGAGAAAATAGAACAAATAGCATACAGCTGGTTGGTGGATTTAAACCTAAATGTATCAGTAATTACAATGACTGTAAATAGACTCATGCAAAATTTAAAAACAGATTTTAAATAAACAAAACTGAAGCATGAAAAACCGCACCTTAAATACAAGGATATAGACAGAGTTAAATATAAGGATATAAAAAGAGTTAAAGCAAAATGATGGGAAAAGATAGTTCTGATAAAATCAGACAAGATAGATTATAATGCAAAAAGTATTATTAGAGATAAAGAAGGATATTTCATAATAATTAAAGATTCAGTTTACCAGGAAGAATTATATACTTAATAATGCAAACTTAAAACATATAAATCAAAAATGGATGGAATTAAAAGGAGAAATAGACAAATCATCAACCCCAGTGGGAGGTCTAATACACCTGGCTTAGCGAATAATCAAACAAATAGACAAAAACACACACACACACACACACACACACACACACAAATCTGTAAAGATAAAGAAGATTTGAAAAACAAGTAACAAACCTGGCCTAAATGACATATATGGGCCCTATGCCTGGCAACTGCAGTCAGATACTCGTTCTATTGGTGGATCTGGAAAATTTATAAAGCCTGAAGTGAAGAGGAAAAATTGAAGCACTTAGAGCTGGGGAATGGAAATCGTCAGTTCCAAACTCTGGACATCCTCCTTCTCACAATTCACTGATTTTTCACTGGGGATGAGGGAAGGTGCCCTTCTCCAAGGACGTAGATTTTTTTAACTGTCCATAGACAGACGGGAGTGGCTGCGCATGTGGACACAGTGTGGACAAAGACGAAAGGGTACAGACCACCACTGTCACTGAAGAAAGCTGTCCAGACTCAGAGCTCCACCCCAGACCCAAGGAAATGCATTCTAATCTTCTGCCAGTGAAGAACTCTATCTCCCAGAGTTGGGTTTTTTGCTCCTCTCCGGTCCAGCTCTGGCACCTGAAGTATCAAGATGCTCTTTCCATAATTAAACCCTCTGCTCCTCCTTTTCTCTGGACAGTGGGATTCTAAGACAACTCCAAAAGTAGAAGAACTACACAGATTCCTCAATGAACTGACTTTGCTGCCAGGTTCCTCTTTAAAGTATCTAATCAGCGATTTTCCCAGCACCCCAGGCATTTCCTGTATGGGTGCTGCTGACTATTTTACTTCATACCAGGCCGCCTCCCATGCCGTGTTCATGCTGCCAGCTTTCAGATGAGCTCTATTAACTCCTATGCCTCCAGCCTCCTCCCAGTCAACTGGGAGCCACAGGGGTATTCTTCCCATCACCCAGCTCCTGGAATTCCTTACTGTAGAGGGGCATATGCTTACATCCACCTTATCATTCTGGCTTTTTTTTTTTTTTTTTTCTTTCTTGCCCAGTTCCAACCCATTGATTATTTTTCCTCTGGAGTCCATTTTACAGCTGCTGAGAGATTTGTGCTCTCATGTTGCCTGTTTGTCTTTGTGTCTTTTGTCCCCTGTATCCCAGTCTACCCAAGGATGCTGTGGTCATCAAGACACCATTTCTATGCCTTTCGTGTCCTGACTGGGAGATGGGGTGATCACTCATCTTCAACATGACCTCAAGAAATCCTTTGGCACTGGAGATCAGGGCCTAAAGACATTATTACACTCCCACTGAAATCATTATCCAGAAGAGTTAAAGACGGAAATTTGCCAAGAGAAGCATCATAGTGCTGGTTTAAGAAATGAAGCCTCAGACTTGATTGTCTCCTTTTAAGGGATGTTGCTTTCAGCTTATTTTTTAGTACTAGAATAGGCCATTCCAAGAGATTGAAACAACTATGGGGGGACATTCAGATTGTTATAGGTCTTTGTTTTAGACTCTGCCATCTGAGGTCTTGGGAGAGCAGAGGACCTTCAGCCTCTTCCTGTCCCCCTACACCCACCCCACCCCTGCCCCAGTCCAGTGGGACTCAGCCTTGTCCAAATCATATGTTTCCCTGACAAGAGGCTCTGGTCAGTTGTAACAGAGCATAGTAAGCGTCCACAGGAGGTAGAAATTGAATCCATAGCATTCACTGTCATGGCAAAGAATGGATTTTCTTCCAAGGCCCACTAGCATTACTGTGGGTTATTAAGTCTGACTACTCATACATTCCAGAACTTCTGGGAAAGCCTTAAGGAAATCGCTTCAGAAACAAGTGCCCTAGAAGAGAAAGCTCTTGGATTTCCTTAAACCAGAACTTAGTAATGGGCATTCTTTGTCTTCTCTGACCTAGACAGTAGGGAGCTCCTACCTTTGGACATTTAATTTATGACCCCAATTGAACCAAGTCCCAGTTGTGCATCTGAGAAAGATCTTTCCTGTTTAATCTACCTAGAGAGATAGAAAGTAAATCTATCCTTTTTATTTTGCTTCTACAGCCACTGTCCCACACCCCCCGATTTCTTCCTTTTTGCTAAACACCTACCCTTCCCCCTTAGGAAAACTTCATAATTCTTACAAAGTTATTATTACTTTGGTTCTTACTGAAACTGGGGAGGGGAATAGATTGTGCATCAGCAGCATGAGGAAAACCAAAGATTCTTCTTCCCTGTGGTTGATAGAGCCCCTCCACTGGAGGGATTTAGCTGCAGTTCTGCCTGGGGATTATCTTCTGGGAGGCTTCCCAATTCCACATATCATGATCATTACATGTTTTGGGGGTACATCAGGAGGCAGCACATTGGTGGAAAAGAGCTTTCAAGTGGGTGTTAAGAGGGCTGGATTCTAATATTAATAATAGCTAACATTTATTGAGCATACTAAGTGCTAGATTCTACCTTAAGCACTTTACATGGATTATCTTATTATTACCCTATTTTACAGATGCAGAAGCTGAGGCATAGAGTGGTTAAACAATTTATCCAAGGTCATACAAATGGGAAGTAGAAGCAGGAGTCAAATCCTGCTCTAGTGCCTGCATGTTTCACCCTCTTTGAATACTGCATGTGGTCCCAGACAGCATACTGGATAGCGGTGTGACCCCGAAAAAGTCATTTCAACTTTTGGGGCTCATCTGTGAACTGTAACCTGAGGGAGTTCATGTGGATAACTTCTGATGGAGTTTCCACTTTCAGTAATCAACATGAAGTAAATGCAGCTATATTGTTTTATTCTTGTGATTATGTGAAAGCATAATGTTTAAGTCTAAAATTTTACCTAATTGATTCAACAACTGGTTACCTTACTGGCTGCTGTGTACAAAGCAGTGGGCTGGGCACTTAAGAAATATGGTTTTGAAAGTTATAATCTGTCTCTTTCTTTTTTTTTTTTTTTTGTGGTACGCAGGCCTCTCACTGTTGTGGCCTCTCCCGTTGCGGGGCACAGGCTCCGGACGCGCAGGCTCAGCGGCCATGTCTCACGGGCCCAGCCGCTCCGCGGCATGTGGGATCTTCCCGGACCAGGGCACTAATCTGTGTCCCCTGCATCGGCAGGCGGACTCTCAACCACTGCGCCACCAGGGAAGACCAATCTGTCTCTTTCATTAGTTTTAGATGGTTTCATATTTTAGTAGCTTTGGGTTTTTTGGGGGTTTTTTTTAGATTAAGTTTTTTAGATAATTAAACAGGAATCTAATTGAGAAACCAGTTGTGTTTCAAAAGACAAATTCTGAGATGGGTATTGGGTCTCAGACTGTGTCAGGTTTCTGACATTTTCTTTTATTCTCTTAAAATATGACTCTTGTTACTAAGATAATTTAACTACACTCGTTTACTTCTGAGTGAAGGAGCACCTGGTGAGTTTTTTAGTTTGTATGGTGCTGAGAAGCTCAAGAGACTCTTTAAAACTGAAATGTGACTGCTTTGGGAGTCACTTATACTGAAGCAGTATCTTTACAACCTGAAATATCTGTTAGTAACTTAGAAAGGCAAATTCAAAGAAGGGATTTGCTATGTAATAGCAAGATATTTTGAAATCACATTTCTGTTTCTGGCAAGCTAGATTCAATATCTAGCTTGCTGTGGAGTTAAGTGTGGAAACCTCTTGGCTGAGATAGAAAAAAAATTCATCTTGAACTAGAAAACTAACTTAAGAAATTCCATTTCTAGTAATGCTTTTGAGACTGGAAGAGTTGCGTTCTGATAGGCTCAGATATCAGCTTAATGTCCATCTTTCTCAGTAGACTGTAAACTTTTAAACTGTTTTGTATACTACTATATTTCCAGTTAAACCACAAGTACTTGACACATAATAGGTGTTCTATAAATATTTGCCAGTGGACTCTTTATTGATCACTCCTTAAAAATCCAGCATTTCCCCCTTTTCCAGGATCTAGTAATTGAACCTGCTTCAAAACATGCAGTTAGCCACCTTGAGAGCCAAGTTACTTAGCACTTGTCTTGGTTGGTGGGCTTCAGTCCTTAATCCACTATTTTCTTTATCAGTGCCCCAATTTGTGTTTTTTTTTTTTTTTTTTTTTTTTTTTTTTTTTTTGTGGTATGCGGGCCTCTCACTGCCGCGGCCTCTCCCGCTGCGGAGCACAGGCTCCGGACGCGCAGGCCCAGCGGCCATGGCTCACGGGCTCAGCCGCTCCGCGGCACGTGGGATCCTCCCGGACCAGGGCACGAACCCGCGACCCCTGCATCGGCAGGCGGACTCTCAACCACTGCGCCACCAGGGAAGCCCTGTGTCCAGTGTTTTTAAACCTGTGTATAACGACTCATTGATTAGTTGTAAAATGAATTTAGTGAATTATGACTAACATTAAAAAAATTGGGGCTTCCCTGGTGGCGCAGTGGTTGAGAATCCGCCTGCCGATGCAGGGGACACGGGTTCGTGCCCCGGTCCGGGAAGATCCCACATGCCGCGCAGCGGCTGGGCCCGTGAGCCATGGCCGCTGAGCCTGCGCGTCCGGAGCCTGTGCTCCACAGCGGGAGAGGCCACAGCAGTGAGAGGCCCGCGTACTGAAAAAAAAAAAAAAATTGAAGAGGACTAAAGAATAGGAAAAATCAGAATGCACTGCACATAAAAAGTACTTTTACTGTAGACACACACATGTTATACTGGATTACAATTTTTAAAATGTATTTTTTGAAATCCTGTTCTACCCTATCTTCAGAAGGCAAAAGCACTTCAGGTGTCTATTTCGTGGCAACTCCCAGCCTACCTCTCTATAAGTGTCTTGCAATTCAGTATATTTGTATTTTTATTTTATGCTACTGTGGGCTCCCCAGAGCATAACCAGAGCACAGCCTTGCTAGAGCCACCATGTGCTACCTTAATCAATGAGTGAAAGCTGAATAGAAAGAGTCCCCCCGCATAGATACAAGTAGTGTGGCCATAGGGAAATCTAGAAATCACTCCTGAGCTCTGACCTGCAGGATCACCACACCCTGCACCCTCACTGCTGGCTGCATCCTGTACCACCTATTTTGATGGGCTGAGCTGGGTTGGGGAGGGGCCAGACACAGTGCTCACCATAACCTAGCACTAGACCTGCTGCCACACAGCCACTCCTTTTAGCCCTGTCCTCCCCACCAAAAGCATTTCAGGCAAAGCTCCAGCTCTTGAAACTTGGCCACTTTGAAGTGGTGAGCCAGTGCCCCTGAAACTGTCACCCTACATCTGGTGGCACTTCTCCTGCTGCAGAGCTTCGTATAGGGTTCATGTCTCTTTCCTCTGAAACCTGTAAATGTAAATTCAATTTTACATTTTTTTTTGATCTTTTTAACAGTTGGTCTCAGAAGTATCTTTGGGGTAGGGAGGGGGGTGTAGCACTGGTGGAGGAGAGAGATGCCCTTGAAAATTGGATTCCTTTTCGGAAATCTGCTGACACAGGCTAATCGGCAGAGAACTAAATGATCCTACTGTTTCTACCTGCTGACAAGCTCAGCCTTGGAACGGGGCTGAAATTAGCTCTCACCACATGGCAGAGACATGCCTTCCTCTTTTTTTTTTTTTTCCATACAAATAAGGGGTAATTATGTGCCTGTCAGATAATAGAGCTTTGTAGTATAGAGAGCCAGTAAACAACAGCCCCTCCTCCCCAACTTGGAAAACATGCTAGTGCTGAGCTAAGTACCTAGAGAATCAGGTAGTAGGTAATCTCCCTGATGAGGACTGGTTTGAAAACCCTTTCATAATCAGTGTTCTTTGGGAAATGCTCATAGACAAACCCATCCAAGCTCAGGAAATGTATTGCTCCAAAGTTGAGTGACCAGTGTCCCGGCAGCCCAGACCACAGAACCTCATGTGTCCTTACGTTTCTGCGGCTGCATCCTTTCTGTGAGTGAGGAGGTTTCAGAACTTGATGGTCTTTGGGAAATGAGGCTGTGTGTTTCGGTTCTGTTGGCCAGTGCTTTTATCTGTTGGAAAAGGAGGATTCCCTGCCCATTTTATAAGCACACAGCTGGCAGGCGCTGTTACAATAACTCTGCCTTCCAATCAGCCCCGCCCCGGCAGCAGGCAGAGTGCTGGCCTGTGAAGCACACTGGCCAAACAGTTGTGGTGAATTTCAAAATAAAAGCTCCCTCCTGAGCACACCATGGCACTTCCTATCCCAGAGAACCAACATTCACTGTGCCACATCTCTGGTCTAAATTTAGGCATCTCTTCTTTTTTTTTTTTTCCAGGCAAAGATTACCATGCGAACATTTAAGAGAAAAAATTTGCCCAAAGTAATTTTTTTCCTCGACTTCTATTTGGTTTCCTGCGATGTTTAGATGACTCATTCTCTTCCAAGAAATTTTAAAGAAAAGAGATGCAGGCTGTATGATAGGGCACAAAGACTGCTCTGTAAATTCTCTTTCTCTTCCCTGCCTAGAAGTCCCTTGCTGTTTTTTATAGGAAACGGAAAGGCTCCACAGTCTGCATTGTCATGGACTCGGCCTCATCAGGTCCTGTTGTTCCCAGGAATAAATGTCCTCCTTGTCTTTGGGTGGGGCCCCCTTGTAGTGTCCCAGCTCTGACAACTGCTCCACAGCAGCCGCCAGCACAGAAGCCCTTTTGGGGTCGCTGGGGCCACGCTTGCCCCCAGAGGCACACAGTTAAGGTTTCTGAAATAGAGAACGGTGGCTTTTATCGTCTGCGCAAAGAGAGGTACAGGCTATTTCCTGCCTCTCTTCTCGAGTCAGAATTTCTCCCAATTGCTGGGGACTTTATCATAACTGTAACCTGGCTAACAACACGTGTGTTCCCAGCCCAGCCCGCCGCCAGAGGGAGAGTAAGTCAGAATCACTTCAGCAGCCTGTTCAAATAAACAGGGATAATAGTTGAGTCGGTCCTTTTCCAACTAATCAGTACACGAAAGGAAACATCTGCCCGGGCTTAATTGCTGTTTTATTGGTTATGCTTTTTCTCCCCTTCTCCTTCCCACCTCCTCTGGGGACTAGGTTATTTAAGTCATGGGTAAGCAGCAGGGTAGAGGAATGGGAGCTTTCTCCTGTAACCTCTGCCATCTAAACACCAGGAGGTGTAAGGGAGGCTGGGAGGCTGGGAGGGGGAGTTGGCCTGGAGGCAGGAGGGCAGGGTGTTTGGAAATGATACTCATGGTCACTTCCTGGCCTTGTTGCTGATCTGTGGCTGGTTGGTGAGTCATTTTGCTTCACTTCAGCTCCTTGGGCCTCCGCTGCTTCAATGGAGCTCAGCTCTTCTCACAATGGGAAGGAGAGGTTGGTATGTGAGATCCTGGAAAAAGGCGTTTCCTCTTACGGCTTCTTCCAGCGGTTGAGGGCATTGAATGAGAGTCATTTGGGAATAGTAAATTTAAGGCTAGCAAGATACTCCTGAAGCCATCCATTTTGTAGAGCATCTTGGTCCCTGAGGAGAACCTGCTGATTATCTTGTGTTCTGTGGAGGAAGGCCAACTCCCCGTACACTGAAGTGGGGGTGTTGGAATCTAATGTGGACTTAAGAAGCCAGGCAAAGGAAGGCTAAGAATTATAGAATGGCAGAGGTTGGAAAAGACCTTAGGAATGTTTTAGCCAAAGACTTTCATTTTATGGAAAAGAAAACAGAGGTCCAGAGAGATGGACCAGGTTGTCCAAGGCTATTTTCCTGATAGTGGAGGAGCTGGAAATAGAAGAGTCTTGTGATTGCCAATTCAGGGCTCCCTCCATCCCTCTCCACACTACCAGGTGTAAAAATTCATGTCTGCTCACAACAAAGGTCACACATATGTCATATTCCATAATTAATTCCTTAATAGAAAAATGGCAAAGCATAATGGAAAAGTGAAAATGACTGCTAAACATGTAAAAAAAAGTTTAGAATTAAAGGACTGCAAATTAAAAGAGGATACCATATCAAATTTTCAAGACAAAAAAAGTAAAAAACATTCTTATATGCCTCTATTGGTATTTTAAATGGGTACAGTTTTTTTCCAAGGGCAATTTAATGGTATAAGTTAGCAGTCTTTGACTCTGCAATGTTACTTCTAGGGGAAAATAATGACAGGCGTGTGCATAGATTATATACAAAGTAATTAAATACAGCATGTTTTAGTACAAAAAATTGTAAGCAAAGTAAATGTCCAAGAATATAGGAACTACATCAATATAATCTATTATAGTACTATAGAAGAATAATATGTAGGGAAATATTCACAACATATGTCTAAGTGGATAAGTTACAGTGTGTATAATGCAATCCCAATTCCATAAAAATTGTAGAGAGAAAAATGTATAACAAAGTCTAGAGTGGTGATTTCTTAGGAGTAGGAATTAAGGGTTGCTTTTTCTTTTTTGAGGTTTTCTACAGTTTTCTTATTTATTACAATAAACATATATTCCTTTTGTAATCAGAAAAAAATATTTTTAAAGTCATATATCTTAAAAGAAAAAAGCAAGATCTTAAATGATTATGTTTCTGACATGCAGGACATCTTCCTTTCTTTGCCTGGGAGCTGAGCTGTACCAGGGGGTAGGTAGTATTATACCTACTTTTAGAAGGGCATTGTTGGTATCTGATATTTAGTAGGAAAGAACTAGAAGGAGTTGGCAGAAGATAAAACAAAGGATTCCCCTCTCAATGACCCAGTGATGCCAATCAGTTTTATGTCCTGCTCTCGTGGGCTTGGCATAAAACACTCAGTATCAGTGACTCATTTCCTTCCTGCTTCCTTATTCTTCTCTATTTCTACCCTTCTCCCCATGTAGTTAGATGCCAGCCCTGGGCAGCAGCAGCGAAGAACCTGAGAGCCACCACTCCTTAAGATTAACCTGTTGGAGGCCCCTTAACGTATATCATCAGTATCAAGTAACATTAGCAACCAGTCATGATTGAGGTACCACTGCCCTGAGAGTTTGAGGTAGAAATAAAGCAAGTAAGAGGTATAATTTCTTCTTGCTTGGAGGTTCCTATTTAGTCAGGTACTTTGAAGTCCTTGGATGTTTATATACGCATGCCTATCTCATCCTATTTCACATCTTACTTTCCTCCACAATTCTCAGAAAAGTCTGACTGTAAGGATTCAAGAAGCCTCGTCCCACCTAACAACTGTTGCCAAGTGGGTTGTGGCTTTCAGGCCTGCTCTTTAGGGACCAATTGTAAAATCAAAGGCTACAACCCATTTTCCCTCCACACAATTTCCTTTGCTAGGCTCTAGGAGGGGCACGTTTCATTTTATTAAAACTCTTTTAGTAATCTGACCATAATTTGGTCTGATCGGAGTGGTTATCTGATTTGCTGGGTTAAATAATGGGCCTTAATTGAGTCTGTGTTATTTGTAGAGCCAGTGCTGCCCTTGCCTTTGTTGCCCCCTCCTCCCTCCTTCTGTTTCCCAATTAACCTTCATTCCTCTTTCTTTGCAGAGTAAAGAAGTCGGCCAGCAGCTCCAAGATGATTTGATGAAGGTCCTGAATGAGCTCTACTCGGTAAATCAACTGGGTTGCTTGGCTCTTTCACAAGCAGAGGGAAGCAGCATTTGGCAGCTTGTGGCCATACTCACGTCAGCAACAGAACTGAGCTGAGGTTGAGGACAGTGCATGGTCTCCGCTAGGGATGACTTCACCCATCTCTTTTTTCACACTCCTATTTTCAAACTGGAATGAGCCCAAAGACACTTTCTCAAAATAAGATCTCTCTTCAGCTGTGCAAGCTAACCCTGGCTTCTTTGGGGGCATTATCACCAGAGACCAGCCAAGGCCTAGGTCACCAGCACCACTGACCGTCATTAACAGCAAACCAGGGACCCCAGAACCAAATGGCAAGGAACATAAACATAGCTTGCATTGCTCCATGAATGATACTTGCCCTATTGGAAAGGACCTATTGTTCAAAGTTTTGCATCAGTTCTTGGATTGATCTCCTGGTTTGAGACTAGAACGAGTGCTCTACAGGGACGAAGAGTCCTAAATGCCCTTAACATAAGGGACCAGTTCAGGCAGAGAGAGCTTTGTATCGACTCCCTGGGGCTTTATAAAGGCCACACCTCCACTAGTGAAGGGTCAGGCTTTGGGTTTGGAGAAGAAAACACAATTTGTTCTGAAGTGACTGGCGCTTCAGGCACATAATGCCTGTGGCTGATGCGCTGGGAGGTGGTGGGGGCTGTTTCTCCCCCATCTGTGTTTCATTAATTATAATTAAAACAAACACGCACACCAAGGAAATGCCTGCTGCCCTATACGGAATATTCCTATTGTGCAGCTAAAGCCTTTCAGGGCCTCCTTCTCCAGCTGGGCTGTGCCAGGCCTTTGTGTCATTCTCCAGGATTGCCCCATCCTGTTTTGGAGGTGAAATTGATTTCCTGTGTTTACTTGCTTATTCACTGCATTTTTTCTTTTTCTTTCTTTCCTTTTTCCTTCCTTCCTTCCTTCCTTCCTTCCTTCCTTCCTTCCTTCCTTCCTTCCTTCCTTCCTTCCTTCCTTCCTTCCTTCCTTCCTTCCTTCCTTCCTTCCTCCCTCCCTCCCTTCCTTCCTTTCTTTCTTTCTTTTTTTAAATTCACAGGAAGACAGGCAGTGGTGACATGTATCACAGGCATTTGGGATCAGAGAATTCCATGTTCTTGATCCAAAAGCCTAGGTGTGGCCACTTTGTCATGGCAACTGTTAAGCAAGTAAATAGGGTAGAGTGGTCATCAGCTTTGTCTCCAGTGACGCTCAGTTTGTTTGCAATTTCTACTCTGTGACTCTTCTGCTCTGAAGCCAAGTAGATAGATGGTTCCCTTTGGTTCAGTTCCCAAGTTTTCATTTCTTTCAAATGAAGTTAAGGCTGTTTAAAAATAGGAGCATGTTGACGTGAACCTTTTTCAGACTGGATGAGTTTCCTGAACCCTCTGGTCTTTTAAATGCTTTACTTCTGCTCTTTATTTATTTTTAGAGCATCTTCTAGGCACGAAGAAAAGCTACTACTCCTTTCTCCTGGCAAATAATTCACTAAGATAGAAAATGACGCATGTAGTCATTATATGAATGCTTTTGTTTTCCCATAAGCATCTTGGGTCTCTGCTGTTGCCCTTTCTGGGGAAGAGCCGGGTGGGTAATCAGCAAACTGCAAACCAGTATAAATCTAGTGTGCCATGTCTGCAGCGGGACTTGAGGCAGCAGCAGAAGAGCAGCGTCTAGGGATCTGTTAGCTTTCCTCTGAATTCTAGATCTCCTAATATGCTGATTTTTAAAAAAATAAATAAATAAGTGAAAAGGCATAATATGTGTTGGAGTGAGAAAAAAACCTTGGATCTCACTGCTCTAAGGAGGGCCGAGCTGGCACCTTGGGCTATAGTCTTCAGGCCATCCGAAGTTGCCCAGGACCTCACTGGCCACCATGAGGCCATAGTCCACGCAGAGCATAAAGTCTTCCCATTTGTATGCAAACCAAGAATTGGCTGGGCTTGGTGTCCCCTTTCATTAGGTGAATTAGTACACACTCTTAGAATCTATCCAAGTCCCAAAGAAAAATTTGACATTTTCCTCTAGTAGGCAATGGGAAGAGAAAAAAGAGTAGAGAACACTGGAAAGTTCCAGAGAAGGCAGAACAGTCTGGTGCAGTGATTCTCAAGCAGGGGGATTTTTTTCATGCAGGGGGATACTTGGAAATGTCTGCAGATGTTTGTAACTGTCACAGCTGGAGCAGAGGGTGCTGGAGGTCAGGGTGCAACTGAAATCTTATCATGCACAGGACAGCCCTCACAACAAAGAGCTGTCTGGCTTAAAATGTCAATAGTACTAAGATTGACAAACCCGGTCTAATGACTAGAGTCTCCTGAATTAGGCAACCCAGATTCTACCCAGTCTCTACCAGCTATATGATCTTGGGGGATGCTCCCGACCTTTGCTGAGCCCACTCTCCACATAGTCCATGTGCTGGTGTCTCCATTTCCTTGGGGGTGGGGAGTTTGGGGGAGTCATGCTTCATGAAATATCAGACTATAGTTAAGGGTCAGATGAGTTTGCAGATTCTATCAGCCATTAGAAAGTTCCGAGGATAGAATGATGAGTTGTTTCTTCTGGAGGGTGAGATAAGTGTAGGACTATTCTGAGAAAGGCACTATGGCATTAGGGTGACCTACTATCTTGTTTTACCTGGAACTGAAGGCTTTCCTGGGAAATGAGACTTTCGGTGCTGAGCCTAGGAAAGTCCTGAGTAAGCCAGGATTATCGGTCACCCTATATGGGACAGTGATTTCATCAAGTAGGAACTTGGGACTATTGTATGCTGGCTTTGAGGAGATACTTGCTGTATATACTCTCTCTGTGTCTGTGCCTCTCTCAGAGGAGTTAAGAAGGGAACCAGGGAGGACTTCTTTTCTTTCTTTTTTTTAAAAAAATAAATTTATTTATTTTTGGCTGCGTTGGGTCTTCGTTGCTGCATGTGGGCTTTCTCTAGTTGCAGCGAGCAGGGGCTACTCTTCGTTGAAGTGTGTGGGCTTCTCACTGAAGTGGCTTCTCTTGTTGCAGAGCATGGGCTCTAGGGCACGTGGGCTTCAGTAGTTGTGGTGCATGGACTCAGTAGGTGTGGCTCGTGGGCTCTAGAGCATAGGCTCAGTAGTTGTGGCGCACGGGCTTAGGTGCTCCACAGCATGTGGGATGCTCCTGGACCAGGGCTCAAACCCGTGTCCCCTGCATTGGCAGGCACATTCTTAACCACTGCACCACCAGGGAGGCCCGGGAGGACTTCTTGTAAGGAACTTTCCCCTTATTTGATCTTCAGTAAGGGCTTCTATAAGCAATAGAAGTTATTCGTGGGCATGGGATAAAGGAAATCAAGGATGTAAAGACCCACCGTATTCAGTGCTCTTCTTACCTTGTATCTGCCCTTAATGCCCACAAATACCTCTTTTTGGGAGACTGATCACCTATGGGTTGTTAGTTTAGGTATTTTTGAACCTTGATGATCCAAGGGGCAGGACCCAGGTGTTCCCAAATAAAGATGCCTTTGGGCGAGAGGCCCAGACTCTCACCATAAGGGGCCAGCTGCCTCTCTGTACCTTCCTTTTATCTGCCTGAAAGGCCTTTGATTTTCCTGACTCGGCACTCTGTGCCAGGGGCCGCTTGCCACAGCTGCTCTCAGAGAGCAGTCCCAGTGAGCATTCTCCTCCACCTGCTTTTTACCCCCTAATGGGCTCGCTAGTTTACAGGCCATGGCATAAGTGGTTTTCATTTTCTGACTGATGAATCAGGAATGCCTTTGAAGTCAGAGCACACTGCTTCCCAAAGAACTCTGGAATTCTCTGCCTCAGTTATACTCAGAGGCTGTATCTGGAAAAGCCCAGCAAGGCACCATAGAAAGGATTGAAAGTGGGGGCACTGAGCCACATGGACTGGCTGAGTAAGAAGAGCCAAGGAAGCCCTAGAATTGAGAAAGAAAGAAAAGGTGTTGGGACACTGGAGCTGTTGTTGCCCCAGAGGTTTCAAGCTTCTGTCCTCCCCATGAATATATGTCCCCTTGACTTGGTGCAGCAGCTGTCTGCAGAGCCACTTCAGACTGGAATTTAGCACCTGCTCCCTTGAAACAATGTCAGTTAATAGTCCCCCCACTCTGCCTGCCTATTTGTCTTCATCACTCGGCACTAAGGATACAAAGACACGTAAGAGATGTCCCTGAACTCAAGACATTAGTTTTAATAGAAGAGTCAGAAAAGCAAAGCAGTAAGTAAAATACGAGGTGATGAATCTTTCACATGTCTACACAGAAGAAGGGCATGAAGTCAGGTTCCTTGGAGAGATATTTGAATTGAATCTTAATCGCCAAGAGCTCTTTTATTGTTCTCTAAATATCCCTCTTTTATTGTTCTCTAAATATTCCTTTTTTGATGCATCCTGCTCTTGTTTCATGATGCAATGTCTTTTCATTTCTCATTGATGTCTCTGGGGATATTACTGATGGATTATTTTTGAAGTTTTCTTCTTACTGTGTACTTTCTGTTAACTCTCAATTGTTTGCTTTGGTCTTTCACATTAGATATTTTCCTTAAATGTTTGGTAATTTTTGCTGCCTGCTCATATTTTAAAGTGAGACACTAAAAATCTGCTTGGAAGTTCTGTGTCAACTGTGGTCTTTACTGTAGGGTGTTCTGATTGGACTGTGTCCATGGGGAAGCCCTGATATCAGTATTTGTAGATCTTTTATATCAGATGGGCAAATTCCTCAGATAAGGCTCTTCTGATCTCCTGCCTATGTCTGGGAGCTGAGTCATGAAGAGGCTTGGCCATCTCAACATTCAGTGTAGAATTTTCCTGTTTTAAGTTCAGTACCCCTATCCTCAGCTGAGCCTGGTGTCCCCAAGCCATAGAGAATAAACCTCCAGTCTTCCACCACAGAGGGGGAGGGGATGGGGTCTGGGAGTCTAACTGTTCTCAGGTGCTCAATAGTTTCTCTTGTTTTTAGCTCCACCTTCATCCCACTGCCACCAACTCTTCTCAGGGCTTCTGTGATTTACTGGTTGCTTCTTGCCTCTCCCTACTTTTGGTTTAGGATTCAGTAGGTCAGTTACTACTTGCCTCTCCCCTTTTCATCTTCTGCTTTCATTCTTTTTGTTTTTCTCAGTTTATACCTAAAAAATAATAATAAAAAACTTTTCTATTATTCTAGTGTGGGTTGGGGAAGGAGCAGAGCTAAAGGCATGAATTCAATATTTAGTTTTTCAAAGTAGAGTGAATTCCTTTGTAGAACTGTGAATTTAGACTTCTGAGTTTTTCCCCTAGTTTGTTTTGCCTCACTCTATATATTTCTCCAACTCCTGTCTTGACTTCTCTATTTCTCCCCTTGTTTTGACATCAATTATTCAAGCTTCAGCCTCAGGATACCTAGTTTTCCCTTGAGTTGAAAGACACTAGTTATATTTCTGTATTTGCAAAGAGGAGAGATTCAGTGTCATTAAGTCATTTGGGCAACCACATTGATTGTAAAACTACCACTGTGTACATATTTCTTAACTGTGAAGCAGAAAGGAAAACACAAAAGAAGTGGTGCTTACCCTTAGGAATTTATAGTTTCTTATATGAGGTAGTGTTTTACTGTTTTAAAGCAAGTTTTTTAAGTTCTTTAGGGGAAAGGAGTAATATAAATTGTTGATTTCTATTACCTCATTTATTGTCCTGTTGACACTATTCCTTTGACCCCTTTTTTTGTCTCTCATGTTCATTCATAGTGTTTCTTCTTTATTTATGATGCATCTTCATGGAATAAAACATCACTTTCTTAAAATCAATTCACTTTTATAACTGTTCACTCAAACTTTTGAATCCCTTAGTCACATTCAGGTCAAAAGAGAAAAAGGAGCCTCCTATCTGCCCTTCTTCAGCCAGGATAACAGTTGCCTCTTTCTTGCTTTTTACTCAATCTGGAAAGACTGAATTACTTAGGAAGGTTTTTAATGCTGTCAGTTGTTAAATATTGCTTCTCCTGTGTACAGAATATACTGAGTAGGTCTTATACTTATGGGAAATGATGTCAGGTTCAGAATAAGGTGAAGCTGATTTAAAACATTCTGCATCGAAAATGAGACATTATTTAAAATCTAAAGTACTTTGATTTTGTCAGTGTCCCAGTATTCTTTACTCATTCCTCCACCTCCAACTAAGAGAGGAACATACCCACAAAATCCCTCTAACCCAGGATTTCTCAGCCTCAGAACCATGGGCGTTGGGGGCCAGATAATGTTGTGACAGTAAAAAATGTCTCCAGGCATTGGTCCTCCAGGGGCCAAATTAGCCCCCATTTGAGCCTACTGCTCTAACTCACATTTATAAACGAAACCAGATTCTCTTTTTAAGCCTCTCTTGATTAAATTTAGCCTTTCCTCCCAACTAATCCAGCCGTAGACATAGGCAGAGGAGAGACACTGGTGCTTAGTGGCTAAGAATGTGGACTTTGTGGTCTGACAATCCTGGGTTTGAATCCTGATTCTGATTCATTTACTAGCTGTGTGACCTTGGGTGTGATAGTTAATCTCTTTGAGTCTCAGCTTCCTCATCTTTATATTTTTTAATTTTTTAATTTATTTTTGGCTCTGTTGGGTCTTCATTGCTGCACATGGGGCTTTCTCTAGTTGTGGCGAGCGGGGGTTACTCTTCATTGCAGTGCGCGGGCTTCTCATTGCGGTGGCTTCTCTTGTTGTGGAGCACGGGCTCTAGGTGCACGAGCTTCCGTAGTTGTGGCTCACGGGCTCTGGAGCGCAGGCTCAGTAGTTGTGGTGCATGGGGTTAGTTGCTCCGCGGCATGTGGTATCTTCCTGAACCAGGCCTCGAACCCGTGTCCCCTGCATTGGCAGGTGGATTCTTAACCACTGTGCCACCAGAGGAGTCCCTCATCTTCCTCATCTTTAAAAGTGGAAATAATAGCATGTCCTTCGGACTTGTGAACATTAAATGAGGTGACGTACGTAAGACCCCTGACACACAGCGTGTACTGATAGAGATTATTATTAGTATTACACCCTGGCTCTCCTCTGTTGTTCAGTCACTGCCCCCCTGCCACACACACACAAATACACCCCAACCCCTACACTCTCTAATTCTCCTTCTCATGGCATCAAAATGTCAGCACTCTTGAACTTCAGCTTGCTTGGTTTGTTATCAAGCATTTTTAATTTCCAGATAGAAGAAGAGGCTCCCTGTGTGGAAACAGAGAGCTCCAGCAGGAAGGAGCAGGCACCTGGTGGCTGGAAGTAGTACGTTTGGGAGGAAATGAATGTAGGTCCCAGGCTTTCCAGCCTCCTCATTAGGAAAAGGGACTAGACTCCCAGACAGTTGCTTTGAAGGAAAATTTAAAAATTGTGTCCTCTCCTTTGATACTACTTCCTTCCTGTGGCAACTCCAGTTTCATTTGATGTGGATTTTGTTCCTTCTTAGACTCTTACTTGAAATTTTCTGCAGGTTTACTGTCTTTATGCGGTTGTTGTCTAGATCACAGGATTGCTACAAGAATGAAATGAGAAAATGTGTGTGTAGCACTTGGCACACAACCAGGAATATACTAAGTGCTCAGTAAATGGTAGCTGCCCTTGTTCTTGCTGCTGCTGTGAGAGAGGGTGTTTGATCTGGATAAAGCCGACAGACAGATCCCTAAGACGTGAGGCCAGTAGAAAGCGGGTTCGGAGCTCTTCCTCTTCCCCATTTTATATCTGAAAGTCTCCAAAGTATAGGCTACTCCACAGGCTGTGCTGCCCTCTTCAGGGTCCCAAACAGCCCGGCTTTGCTCCTGGGGTCTGAGTGGTGGTGTTTCCCATCTTGGTCTTGTGAGATGACTAACTGATGGAAATTACTTGTTCAATATAAAATAGAAATGCTTATAAATGTTATTAAATAGAAGTAAATGATCACAGGTGGAAGACATAAAATCATTTTAATAATGACATGTTGGCTCAGTTCAAATACTGCTTTCCTGTGCTTTGGAGTGGTCTTTCATATAGAAAGTTTGCTGAACCAAACCGTATGAATTTTGCCCTTAAGGATATGAGGATATTGCTTCATGGGGGAGAGGTCCAGCTGAGTCTCTTAGCCTGTAAAACAGAGAATTGACCCCATTGGCTTGACCTCTAAGGGTGGGGGCGGGCGGTGTCTTACAGGTCATGAAGACATATCACATGTACAATGCCGACAGCATCAGTGCTCAGAGCAAGCTAAAGGAGGCGGAGAAGCAGGAGGAGAAGCAAATTGGAAAATCCGTAAAGCAGGAGGACCGGCAGACACCACGCTCCCCTGACTCCACATCCAACGTCCGCATTGAGGAGAAGCATGTCCGGAGGAGCTCAGTGAAGAAGATCGAGAAGATGAAGGAGAAGGTGTGTAGGCTCTGGCAACTGTAGGGGCTGGGGAGGAACACTCTGGAAGTCAGGACTGATAGGAATTTTCCAGTAAGCCCTGTGGAGAGCAGAACAAGGAAGCTCTGGGTTCCTTTAGTGCCTAATGACCTTGCTGTCTGCCCTGGAGGAAATCCTAGGTATTGAAAGAACTTGGGCATCTGTAGCAGACAAACAAGAAACAGTAGTTGCCTTTCCTAAGCCTGGGAGGGGAACCGTAGGGTCTGGCTTCAGAGGTCAGGTGTTCAGAGGCAGATATAGTGACACCTCCTTCAGGGTTGCGGTGTAAGGATGGAGAATGGAATTTACAGATAGAACCAAAGTGGGACACGCATCTAAAGTAGGGAGCCTCATTAACCTTTCCTGGATTGATCTACATTATGCCCTTGAATCTCATTAAACAGAATTAGAACCCAATTTAAGGCAGATGCGCATAGGGAGTAGCAGCACAATTGTGGTTCTCGAATGTACTGTACTTTCATCTCTTAGAGAACAATCTCCCCTCTTTAAAAAAGGAAAAAAAAAAAAAAGTAAAATTGAACTTTTGTTTCCTTTTCAGCGCCAAGCCAAGTATACAGAGAATAAGCTGAAGGCCATTAAAGCCCGGAATGAGTACTTACTGGCTTTGGAAGCAACCAATGCATCTGTCTTCAAGTACTACATCCACGACCTGTCTGACCTTATTGATGTAAGTGCTTAAAGCTGAGGGTACAAGGGTGCCTCTTTCCTGGATTTGAAGATCTGGTCGGGAGTCCCCCAGTTCTGTTACTCAGGCATCTTAAAGCATTTTGAGAACAATTATGAAGATGGTAGCCATGATCCCTCAGGGGCTTGCCATGTACCAGGTACCAGGTAAAGCACTTCATAATTTTTTTCATTCAGTCCTCACTGGAATCCTGGGAGGAAGGCGTTATTACCTCCACTGTAACAGATTAAAGTTCAGAGAGTTTAGATGACTTACCCAGAGTCAGCTAATAAGTGACAGAGGGAAAATTGGTACCTAGGTCTGATTTCTAAACCCAGGCTCACAACCACTGTGCACTTCTGTCTCCTAGTAAATATTCCCTTACATCAGGTACTTGCCCATAGAAGTGAGTGACAAGAGCTAAAGTGTTAGAATGTCATACCTTATATTTATATAGCACTTAATATTTCTCAATATTATCTCATTTGATTGTCTTGTCACCCTTTAGGATCAATATTACTATCTCCAATTTGTAGATAAGTAATCTAGGTAGGGGTCAAAAGGGTTCCTGCCTGAAGTTAAACTGCAAATTAGAGTCCTGGTCAGGAAGGTATCCAGATGCCTCTGACATCTGGACCCATACTTCTCGCTGTGGCACAAATATGATGAGAGAAGCAGGATATGAGGCTCATGTGTTTTGCATGGGGCAGGCACAAGGGATAAGGGTTTTGTCTTTGGCCTTATGGGTCAGCCTTGGCCTTGTTTCTCCTGCTGCTTCTCTTCACACCTTATAGTTAAGTCTTGCAATCGATCTCACCTGCAAACTCCAGTCTGGCCCAGTTCTGAGCCAGCCCTGACTGCCACTGCGTAAGTACACCCTTCCTCACCTCTCTCTCCTGTCATCAAAGTGAGGGGCCTGGGGCCAGCCGACTCAGCATAAGCATCCCAGTTTCCAGGGCTTCAGGCAGACCCTGGCCGGTCTCCTCTGGAGGCCTGATATTTGCCTCTGGCTGTCAGCAAGCAGCAGCTGGGTTTTGCAAGCCTCTGGCCAGACCTCACATACTTGCCTGTCTACCTTGGTTTCTCTGTGAATGAACCTGCCTGCCACACTTCACAATGTCATGTGTGGTTCTGGTCTAAGATTCACCATTGCGTAACTAGCTGGGTGATCTGGGGCTTGTCGTGGAACTGGTTTGGAACTCTGCTTTGTCTCCCCTCCATCCTCTGGCAAACTGAAGAATTGGGCTAGATCATTGGGTACTTAAATCTGGCCTCACATTGGAGCTGCTTGGGGAAAGTTTCTAAAATACAGATTTATGTCTCCCTTCAGCCAGGGCTTTTTGAGTCAGTAGATTTCAGCCCCTTAATGCCCTGGGTGTCATTGTCTTGCTGGGGAAGTGGAGCCCTGATCCCTGTTCAGGCCCTGCTTTGTTCTCTCTGCTTGTTGATGCCAATCTGAACACTGTCCTTCAATGGAGGTCAGGACCCTAGACAGGATCCTTTCTCCTCCTCAGGGGAACAGCTCCTCACTGTTGGGAGAGAGGCCTGCTCTCAGCATGAGGAAGAGAATCACTTCTTTCTTGTGCTCAATTTCTGCTATTTATCTCACATTCGATTAAAAAAATCAGCCTGGGCGGTCCACCACACCTCTGCTACTGGTTTGTCCTTTTCTCTTTCTTTTGCCCCCAGGGTAGCTTTCATTCCCCTTTCACCTCAGGGGAAGAGAGGGGCTACTGCTAAGTCAGTCACAGTCCACAGAGCCTCCATCAAATGTGAGTGGGTATTTTAAAATCAGTCCAAGAAGCAAGCTATTTTGCTTCTTATTCTCATCATTTTTTTTAAAAAAAAAAAGAAGAAGAAGTTTGTTAAGAGCCTGTCTTCACAGGATGCTGTGTGAGGTGCCGTGAAAAAGCAGTCTGCCAGCCTCCATGGTTCTTATCCAGGACATGGGTCTAGGTCGCTATGAGCAAGTCCAGGCTGGTAGCATTCCAGGCCACATGGATAGTAAAGTTGCTCTTGTTTTATTTTGTTTGTTTGTTGTTTGTGTTTTTCCTGAGGTGAAATTAATTACTCTTTTTTTTAAAAAGGCTTACATTATTCTGCTCTACAAATGTTCCTTAAGTATTACTTGGGATGAAGCTATGTGCTCAGCAGCGTCAGGGGTACAAAAAGAATAAAGTAGTTCTTACCCTAGAGGTATTCGCAGACATACAGACACATCAATTCTATGTAACTGGCTAATTGCAGCACCAGGGCTAAGCACAGGGGGCCCTAGGACAGTGTTTTTTCAAACCGTAGGTCATGATCCATTAGAGGAGTCATGAAATAATTTTTATGGGTTTGATTTATTTTTTTTTAATGAATAAACTGTACTAGGATAGAATAGACTAGAACAGAATGGGAACGAAAATAACAGGGTGCATCATACTAGTAAGGTTAAGTTTTATTCAGTGAAACTATTGTGTTGGTGTGTGTGTGTGAGAGAGAGAGAGAGAGAGAGAGAGAGAGAATATAAGAAGTTGGAGGTCAAAAATGTTTGAGAGCCACTGCACTAAGAACAGAGGAATGTCTTAGTCTCTATAAGCTCCATGAGGGCAGGAACCAAGTCTCCTCTTTACCTTAATACATTCATACATAAGTATAGGGCTTACTGAATAGCTGAGCACATAATCTGTTTATTGAAGGAAGAAAGGAATAGAAGGAGGAAGAAGATGATTTCCTAAGCCAAGATTTTTTTCCTTTTTATGCCTTTCAACACTGTTCTCATTGAGATCTAATTTGTATACAGTGACTGAACTTAAGTGTTAAATTGCAAATTGTGGAGTACCCTATAGCCTTTTAACTTACATCTCTATCAAGATGTAGAATATTTCCATCACCTCAGAAAGTTCCTTTTCTCTTCCCAATGAATCCCACACGCTGAGGCAACCACTGTTCTGATTTCTTTCACTGTGAATTAGTTTTGCCTGTTGTAGAACTTCACAAAGATGGGATTTTTATATAGTATATATGTTTTTATATCTGGTTTCATTTGCCCAGCATGATGTTTTTGAGCTGCATCCATGTTATTACATGTATCAGTTAGTTTCTTGCTTTTTCTTGCCAATCTGTTGCCATATAAATGGCCAAAAGGACGCTTTGGCCATGAACCAACAGTTAGAGCAGGAGTGAGTGGGGAGCCCAGGTCCCTTGGCATTCTGATCTCGACAGTATCCAGAACTTGCTTTAAGATGTGGGATGAATCTTGTGTCAGTCCATTGCCATCTGTTACGGACACCATTCTGCCTCCTTCCTGGCGGTGTCGAAGCTCAGTGTGTGCTAAGGCATCGAGGATAAGTGAAAGAAGTGATTTTTGTCGATGTCAGTCCACGAACACAGGGACTAGCCCTTGACTTCTTTTTATTATATAGTATAAGATTTAATCTCAGATTGTAGGAATCTACATGAGGCATCTGACACACACCAGGAAAACCTTGACTTCAGACCAAAAAGATATTCTGAAGTGACTTGAGATAGTCTTGAGAACCACAGGCTCCTTGGAATGTGCTTCTCTCCCCCAGGAGCAGATGGAGGAATGAAGAACCGGGCATTGTCCTCATGGGGTGTTGTGAGTGCTGCGTGCGTGGGCAGAGAATCTGTGACACCATGTGCACCCGTCAGACAGGAGGGAACCCAGCTTTCTCAATAGGACATTTTATTAAGGGCAATTATTTCTTGCTTCTGTAGAAGTTTGAAGTGGGTGTTTCCTTTCTAGGCCTTCTCTAGAGTCTCTGGGTGAGACTATCAGCTGGTAAAGGGTTAATGAGCTGTCAGTTCAAGTCATCACACATATGGAAGGGCTATCATTAAGTTCTTATAAAAATTTGATTTCCCCTGAGAGAGTTTTCATCAAACATTTATATAACCCAGAAATGGCCAGGGGAGCCTGGCATGGCCACAGAACTCATCAGAAGCCATGGAAAGCATACTTTGTCCCCATTGTGAGCAAAATAATGTGCTACCTCTACTCACTGGGATTCTACCCGGAACAGGGATGAAATATTCAAATCTTGTTTACCTAACCTTGCGAGAAGTTGCTTCTTTGTTGCAGCCTCAGTTTCTGGCTCTTGCCCTTTCAGATATGTGGATAGCCAAGGCTCTGGAAAACCTATTCCGAATCTCCCTGGTTGGCTGGAGGCATAGAGGAGCCGGAGGGCACATTGTGAGTCAGACCCCCACGCCCTGACACAGAGAAGCTACAGAGCAGTTATATAATAGAGACAGTGGACTGGCCCAAGAAAGTTCCAAGTCTTCCGAAGGCCATCCAGACTGAGTAAAACAAAAGGCTTCAGTGGCCGCATCTGCCCACTTGACTTAGATCAGTATTCAGCCTAAGTAGATTATTTCCTGGGAGGCTAGAATCTGTATTCCTGGCATCAGTCAATCAACTGATGTTTATTAAATGCCTACTATGAGCAAGGCCTAATGGTGAGGGATGCAAAGAAAGAACAAGACACTGGCCAAGCCCTCTTGCCTTCTGTTGGGGCGATGTGAAATGGCAAGTCACAGAATGAGGGAGTGTCATTCTGTGTCACATGAGGGCTGCAGAAGAATGTTGTTCTGAGTGGAGGCCAAGGTCAATATATGCCAGAGTTGCAGGGCTGGCTGGCTTCCTAGGGGCTGAGAATTTGATTTGGATCTTGAAGATTGGGTCAGTTCCCAGGTGAAAGGAGTGAGAAACATTTTAGGAGGAGAGAATACTGGGAGCTGAAAGTGGATTTGGAGACATTGGTGATTGGTGTTTGTTTAAGTGTCTGTATGGTGCCAGATATGTTTAAATGTGTATCAGCCACACAACAACCTCTGAGGCTGGCATTATCCCCGTGTGGGGCTCAGAGAGGTTAAGTAGCTTGCTTACAATCATACAGCTGATTTGAGGCCTATGGTTTTCTAATACTTGACCCTGAACAAAGTATATCATTGGATTAGAACAGAAGAGTGAAGAAGAAAATAGAGGGAGATGATGTTAGGTGGTCAGACTGAGGACAGCTTACACTTTGTTCTGGCTATTGACCTTGCTTAACTTCACTGAGCCTCAGCTTTCTAGTCTGGAAAATTAAAATAATACCAACCTCACTGGAGTTACTATGCAGATTAAAATGTAGAATGTACATAAAGCTCTTAGCACACTGGCATATAGTAAGCACACTTATAAATGGAGGCACTTTAAAAATTTTATTTTTAAATATTTATTTTCTTTTAAATTATTTTTAATTTTATTTATTTTTTGGCTGTGTTGGGTCTTCGTTGCTGTGCACGGGCTTTCTCTAGTTGTGGCGAGAGGGGGCTATTCTTCATTGCGGTGCGCGGGCTTCTCATCGCAGTGGCTTCTTTTGTTGCAGAGCATGGGCTCTAGGCACACGGGCTTCAGTAGTTGCAGCACATGGGCTCAGTAGTTGTGGCGCATGGGCTTAGTTGCTCTGCGGCATGTGGGATCTTCCCGGCCCAGGGATTGAACCCGTTTCCCCTGCATTGGCAGGCAGATTCTTAACCACTGCGCCCCCAGGGAAGTCCCATTTTTAAATTTCCCGACTGAGGAAGGTGGACCTTACTTTGGAAAAAAAATGAGAGCTATTATAGGTTCTTCAGCAGGGAGTAGGAGTAACAAAAGCCATATTTGAGGACAGTGAAGCAAACAGCACTGTAAGATGATAAGAGTATGAATCAGGATAGAGGGAGTGAGAATGGAGAGGAAAGGAGAGTTACCAAAAATATGTAAAGGTTACGAAGACTGCCTCCCCCTAATTCTCTTCTGCACTGAAAATCTCCCCTGACCCCCACGTACCTGCTCAGCCCTGTGGGCAGCTTTACTTCTGTTCATCAGACTTACAGGCATGGAGTTCATCATCAGGGTCTACACAGAGCTAGTCAGGAAGGTTTACAGGTTCAAGGGAAGCTTGGCTAGACCAGCAGCATCTCCCAGAGGAGGAAATGCCCCTGCACGTGCAGCCTCCCAATCAGCCTCTTTTGTCTAGCTTCCCTCCCAACTGAATTTAATGTCTTTCCATCCTCCGCCTCTAGTTAAGCTGTAAATGCTGTTCTTCCGCACAACCAGGCACCTGCCAGGGCCCACTAGCACTGAATCCAGAGCCCAGCCCGACAGGCACTGTGTCACAGAGCTTCCTGTTAGATGCTGGGAGGAGGAGGCACATCACATGCTTTTTCTTCCCCAATAGTGGCTGGTCCCAATGTGATCATGAAGAGGGGGAAAGGCTGGGGGAGGAGTTAAGTTAATGCCTGCTTATGGAATTAAATGGCAATCAGGCAGATGGTCTTACTCTATCCATAGATTCTTCTCTGATATTTCTTCTCAAGTTCTGGATCTCAAAGCTGTTTAAGCAATAGAGGGGATAAAAGATGGCCAAGGAATTTGGATCTCTGGGTCCTTTGGGAGGGATGGGGAATATTGTCATAGAGTTACAGAATGCCATTGCTGAAGAGGGCCTCGGGGATTATATTTAGTCCAATTATTTTCAGACTTTTTCCCTAACAGAAGACTTCTTTCTCAAACCAGGCCTTACATAGAATCCCAATATATTAAATAGAAAAAAAGAGCAGAGCTGGTTTGGTTGAAGCACGGGTAGGAGGCTCCAAGTCCTGCTAGTTGGGCTACTCTGTTACCCCCTTCTCAAGGGCAGCCTGAGCACAGAACCATAGAGCTCTGGGCTACAGCTTGAAAACCACTGACCTGGCCAAATCTGTTCATTTGACAATTGAGGAAACGGGTTCAGGGATGGGGAGTGACTTTTCCAAGGTTGCTTGACTTCCAGTGTTTTTTTAATACTATTGCCTCTTTCATAGCACTTTGTTTTTCCATGTTACTTCAATCAGAATCCTTTAAATGATGTGAATTTTCCCAGTAAAGCTTATGTTTAGAAATTTTTGATCTCATAAATGCTGTCAAGCAGGAGCTTTAGTACAGAAATCCTAATCTACAAGTAAGGCCTGTCCTAGAATGTTGGGAGTTTGCCAGAGGCGGGGGTTGATGACCAGTAGGGTCAGTGCACCCCCCCGCCCCCCCCTCCACACATTCATTTCTTCTCTCACCTGGAGTTCTCTTGCACCACCTCTGATTTCTGAACCTGAATGCTGAAATGGCCTGGCTCGACTGGTATATGGTGACTAAATCACAGTAACCCTGAGGGAGTGGCAGGCTATATTTTTATTGTTGAATTTTGCTACAGTGGTATCCCCAGAGGAACCTGAAAAATAGAAGAATATTCTCCTTAACTCCCAACTCTTTTATGTTTACTGAAGAGCATGATTACATAATTTCATTTTGTCCCAATGAGTCCTCTTCATTCCACCCACCTCACAGTCCTCTAAGGAGTCCTCCATATCGAACTAGGAGTCAAGAACTTAGAAATATCACCCAGATTGTGGAGGGTCAGCCCTCTTCCGGCTGCACAGCTAATCTTGTTGACAGGGTCAGATCTGTCCTGGGGGCCACCCTCCCCCTCTGCCAAGCCCTGTGTCTGTCCATGGTTTGCTCACGTGCCTTCTCCGTTCCACAGCAGTGCTGTGACTTAGGCTACCACGCCAGCCTGAACCGCGCGCTACGCACCTTCCTTTCCGCTGAGTTGAATCTGGAGCAGTCAAAGCACGAGGGTCTGGACGCCATCGAGAATGCTGTAGAAAACCTTGATGCCACCAGTGACAAACAGCGTCTCATGGAGATGTATAACAATGTCTTCTGTCCACCTATGAAGTTTGAGTTCCAGCCGCACATGGGGGACATGGTGAGACCCTCTTCCCACCCTCACATCCCCAAGGGGCTTGAGCTCACTTGTGTCTAGATTTACTGCACTCAAGCCATGTTATTCTGAGGAAGGCGAGGCCTGGGGCTGGCTTCATGTCCAGTGGGTGAAGCCCATTGCAGCCATTCAGCAAACAGTTCCTGGGTGCCTGCTGTCCACTAGGCTTGACCGTAGACATTGGGGATTAGAGCCCTCAGGGACCTTACAGTCAGCTTAGTTGAGAGTTAGAAATATGCACAGGGAGGGGCACCCAGAGGGACCAGCAGGATCAGAGGAGGTGAAAAAACAGCCAGCGTGTTCTAAAAGCTACTAACAGTTCAGTATGGCAAAAGGGAAGGAGAGAGGTGGAGGCCTCCAAGTGGTAAGGCCGAAAGAAGTGAGAGCTGAGATGGGGCCAGATACTAAAGGCTTCTGATGGGGACAGAGGGCTAATCAGGGTGATGACATGATCTTTTGTCACTCAGCAGAGTTCTGAAGGATCTAATTTTCTTGGGTTTAGAAGATTGTGATAAAAGGTATAGTTTTGCCTGCGTATTGAACAAAAAAAGAATGGGTACCTACAGAAAGGACAGGAGCCAAGGTGTCAACCCTAAGAATGGCTATCCAGGCAGCAGTGCATGAACATGGGGGCCCTGTTTATGATTTTTCACCTCCGATGACTAAAACAAGAAGGACCTAAATAAACCGAAGTGAGAGGAGTGAGAAGCCCTTTGGTTTTCATTACTGTGAATCTTGTGGTTTCTCTTCTGGTGGTTGTATATACAAATCAAAGTGAATCTTATTTCTGGGGTAGGAGCCACCATTTGACCTGTGGGTTAAATCAGGAGGAGGATGTATAGGCTTACATAATAGAAAAGCTCAAGATGGATCTTCAGGCATGGTTGGGTTTAGGAGTGGGAATTTTATCAAGACTTATTTTTTCTCTTTCTGCTTCACATCCTGTGTGTTGGCTCTATTCTCAAATAGGCTTTTATCCCGTGGGGGCAAGGTGACTATATTTCCAGCCTTATCTCCTTGTAGATTGAAATCCAGCAGGAAGAGTATCTGCTTCCCTCCTAGAAGCCCCCACAAAAGTCTCATTGTGTCTCCTTGGTCCTGATTGGGTGACGTGCTTATCCCAGAGCCAGTCACTGTGGCTGGTGTCTGCAGTCGGCTGATTGGCTTATGCGGAGGTCACACACTGCATCCGCAAGTTGGGGAGAGCCCCATCCAAAGCACATGGCCTGAGTTATGAGTGGAATGTTCCCCGCAAAGGACAGTCAGGCCAAAGTTACCAGAAGAAGGAGGAATGAATGCTGGGTGACGGAAAAACGACAATGCCCTTTCAACAAAGGAGTGGTGCTTCCGTTAAGATTAGCATCCAGATGCTTTTTAGAAAACCCTCCTCCAGAATGACAACTGTTATACTGTAACCAGCAGATTTGCTGTCATCAATAGGCCACCGTGGAGAGTGGGACATTTCTATCGTAAAGACAAAAATATGGAGATGATTTCTTTCTTCCTCTCCTTCTTGGGGAAAACCAGACCATTTACAGTTTGTTTCCATTGCTATGGCTTAGGAAATGTCAGCATCTGAACAGATGGGGGAGTGAGATGGCAGCATGTGCAATTAGAATACGGGGGTGTATTGGTGTGTCACCAAGCCCCAGGAAGCCCCATTCCTCACCTGCCCTGGCTTCTGGTCAAACTTGCCTTCCAAGTCCCTTCTCCAGCTGCCACAGAGATTCCTTCCCAAGAAGCAGTGGAACTTGGGGACCAGCTGAGTGGAGTGATACATTTTCTGGTGTTGACTGAGATGCCTTCTAAGCCAAACAGCTTGCCTCCATAAAGGGGGATTCCAAATGCTGGGTGCTCAGACCCCCTCCTAGCCCTGTCAGAGCCTCATTTCCATACTCCAGAGCACAGCTGGAATGCATTACCTTGCACCCCGATAGAGGACCACTGCCAAAGCATGCATCAGCAGCCCTGCTGCTTCTTTTTTTTTTTTCTTTTTGCGGTACGCGGGCCTCTCACTGTTGTGGCCTCTCCCCTTGCAGAGCACAGGCTCTGGACGCACAGGCTCAGCGCCCATGGCTCACGGGCCCAGCCGTTCCGCGACATGTGGGATCCTCCCAGACCGGGGCACAAACCCGTGTCCCCTGCATCGGCAGGTAGACTCTCAACCACTGCCTCACCAGGGAAGCCCCCCTGCTGCTTCTTAAAGAAACTAGCATGGAGGTGGTTTTCCCTCCATGATTCCTCCCGGCTACATCGAAGTTACTTTAAAAATCAATAGTTCAGTCTTCTGCCTAGGGCTTCCCTTTGTGTGATATAGCTGATCAGTGGCTGGGCCAGGCAGGGGCCAGGGCCAGTCCTAGATCTTGCATAGGTTTTGCATTCCAGCCTATCCTTCATGTGAGTGGAAAAGCAGACATCTATCCCCAGTCATTGAGGGCTGTCTGTAGACTATGGAGGCAACAAGAGGGAGCTGCCTGGAAGTCCTTGAACTAGGGCCAAAGTTCGGATGGCATTTTGACCGGAAGCTCTGAAAATGGCCAAGGCCCGACACTGATTGTTGTTCTGGGGCACTCAGCACATGAATTGATGCCAAGCACTCCCAGATGTACTAGGAGGAGGTGCTTGGCTCTACCCTTGGTGCCCCCAGAGACTTGTGGGGCTCTGAATGCCTGACCAGTGACATCAGGCAGCCAGAGAGTTTCACTATTGGCACTAACCCATCCTGGCCACTGAGCTTTTCTCCATTGTGTCTGCTTATCCAAGAGCCAGAATGAAGTCAGCTCTCTTCAGATCTGAGAGCTGGCTCAGGCCAGCCTGTCAGCTGGGGGAGGAGGTCAAGTCAGTTGAGAGCTTAAAAGCCAATGGAGGAAAAGGTCAAGTCCCAGCCCCCTCCATTTGAAGAGAGGTTTTGTCTTTTCAAGCAAGAGAATGGTCTTGGGCATGTGAATGTGCCCACTCGTTGCTGGGGAAGGAGGAGGCCAGTTCTATCCAGATGTCTCTTTGCAGACAAGGGGCTAAAGGACACGTGGTGGCAAGGTGACAGGAGCTGCCTCCACGTGGTCCAGCCTCCCAATCTGCCAGCCTTCTGTTCCTCATCTGTCATCCTGGGGACCGTGGGTGACCTCACACCCATGCCATCGCCATGGGCCCATCAGGAGACAGTGGCTCAGCCATCCCCTCACACAGGGGGAAGCTTGTTGACAGAGATCCTTAGGGGAAGGGCAGACTTCTCTCCCACACAGATCTGGTGAAGATCTGGAGTAAATCGATGGCTTTTTGAAAATGCCAAGTTCCACAAGATTCTGTGCCCTCTGGGGCCCTCTAGCAAAGCCCATAGACTTGTTCCTGGCTTCACGCTTTCTCTCATTGAGTCAGAGCTCTCATGCACGGCCCAGATTTATAAACACATGCTGGCTGCCAACAGCAGCATGTTAGCCTCCTGACCCACTTCTCTCCTGCTTTCACTCTGGTGTACAGAAAGGAATGAAGGAGGGGCCAGCGAGGTGGCCACTTGGACCTCTGGCAGGAAGTCCTCACTGTGCCAAAGCTTTGTGTATCTGGAGCTGGGCTGCCTAAGGTACTCTTCTCTTCCCTAACTCCAGCTTCCTTGGAGCCGCAGGCCCTGTATAGACCTGCCCCTGCCAAGCACCAGGCTGGAGGTGGGCTCCAAAGAGAGAGACAGATCTTTCCAAACAGGTTCCATTGCTCATTCCTTTCTTGTGCTATTTGGTCCTGGAAGAGATCTACACATTTTGGCTTTGGATTTCGTTTTAACATAGAATTTGCGAGCTTTAAAGCTTGAATGTAAGTAGTTTTATTAACAGTAATGGGACTCTGACAAAAGAACTGTGTCCCCTTCCTGACCTAGTATTGCTTTCTTTTGGCAGGCTTCCCAGCTCTGTGCCCAGCAGCCCGTCCAGAGTGAGCTGGTACAGAGATGCCAACAACTGCAATCTCGCTTATCCACCCTGAAGATTGAGAACGAAGAGGTGAGCCTCAGAACCACCCTCTGAGTTTCCCTGTCAAACCTCTTGCTGCTGCCCTTCTGGGAGCAGGTGGAAGGAGCATGCAGAGAATGTCCGGGCTGCTGCAAACATTTCCTAGCCAACTGTAGGCTTGGATTTTCCCCTTCTGCTACATCCTGCCCTTGAACTCCAGGAAGTTGCTCTTGCATTGCCAAAGGTTGAGCTCTATTTTGAGCTTTTGCAAAAGGCTTTTTTTCCCCCCTTTGCACATTTAATCAAAATGGCACTTGGCAGCTGTGTGAACAATATTGTGTCTCTGAAACCACCCCCTCATGCCTGGCTTTTTCCAGCATTTTCAAACAAACAGAGGCCTTTGACTTTGACACTTCAAACATCTCCATCCTCTTAGAAAAGGGTGACTTTCTTCTGGGCCCAACGTATTTGCTTTCAACAACCAGTTAAAAAGGCAGTATGATTAATTATCAGCTCCTTTCTTTTGAGCTCATGTGACTTCTCACCTGGCATCTCAGTAAGTCTGACTTTCCCCAGTAAGATCAGGAAATCCTGGGGATGGGTCACTTAGTTTGC
This sequence comes from Kogia breviceps, assembly GCF_026419965.1. NCBI lineage: Eukaryota > Metazoa > Chordata > Mammalia > Artiodactyla > Physeteridae > Kogia > Kogia breviceps. The sequence continues at coordinate 64,649,066 of NC_081310.1, read as the reverse complement.
ACATGGGCAAACAGGTTCATTCATCTGTTGAAGGTCAGGAAACAGAACCTGGGGCATTGTGGGACCAGGCCCATCATACATTTTTAACCAGCTCTTTGTATGATGGGGTTGGTTTGGATTTGTTTCACCCTCTCTCCCTTAGCACGTCCAGCATAGCCAAGAGCTAATCTTAAATTTAAAAAGTGAACATTAAATAGCTGGGTCAAGCATGTAGCGTGAAGGGAATAGTGGTTTTAGGTCCTCTCTGGAGAGAGTAGGGTCCGTGTGATATTTATCACTCACTTAACACCATCCAATGGGAAGCAGACCTGCACCCTGTGACAGTCCCCTCCCTCCTTCCTCAGCCCACTTCTCTCCCACTTCTCCAAGCTTCTCCATCACCTCTTGTTTTGCAGCCTGCCCCTCATGCATTATGTTGGCCCTTATCATGGCAGGTAAAGAAGACAATGGAGGCCACTCTGCAGACCATCCAGGACATTGTGACCGTCGAGGATTTTGATGTGTCCGATTGCTTCCAGTACAGCAACTCTATGGAATCCGTCAAGTCCACAGTCTCAGAAACCTTCATGAGCAAACCCAGCATTGCCAAGAGGAGAGCCAACCAGCAAGAGACAGAGCAGTTCTATTTCACGGTGAGGGGATTCATTGGCCTTTAAAGATCATCTTTAGGCACTGCAGCACACACAGGCCATTTGGATCCCAGTGTCCTTGTCAGGTGCCTGCAGGATATCTTATCAAGTGTCTTGCAGGATATCAAGTCTTTGAATATCTTGACTTGGATCTGGGCATGTTCAGAGACCACCCCTACACTTAAAGACACAAATATACACAAGTTGTATATCTAACAGGGACCCCCAAGAGAAAGAATGGCCCCAAGTACACTACCAAGAATATTTTCTTTTTGAAGACTTTTTTAACCAGCTAGTAAGCTTTTGTTTGAAAGTTTCCTTCTCATCCCTAGGGGTCGTGAAAGGGGAACTACATCTCTTGGTTCTTGAGAACTACGTTGAAATATTTATTTTTGGCTAATACGTATCTTGGTTGTTGTTGGTTTTTTTTGCGGTACGCGGGCCTCTCACTGTTGTGGCCTCTCCCATTGTGGAGCACAGGCTCCGGACGCGCAGGCTCAGCAGCCATGGCTCACGGGCTCAGCCGCTCCGCGGCCTGTGGGATCCTCCCAGACCGGGGCACGAACTCGTGTCCCCTGCATCGGCAGGCGGACGGACTCTCAACCACTGTGCCACCAGGGAAGCCCCCACATATCTTGTTTTAAAAGTCTGTAATCTTTTCTAGTTGATATGATATGATGACATTACTTTATAATTTAAAGTGGGAAATTATTTTTCATAATTATGGCTGAAATTCAAAGGGACAGGTAATGTGCAGCATTGTTGGTTTGCAGAGAATTCTAAAACATTATATTTTGTTATTCATGCATCTCCCAGTCCTCTTTTAGACAGATGAACCCAATTTTTTTTAAGTAGTGTTAATAGTCCTTTGGAAGGTTGCTGGCTGGTCTTTGGTGCTACTTTTTAATAATTAAGTTATTTTGAGGTTGCCAAGTAGGATTTATTATCTGAACTAAAATTTATTTCCTAATCTTCTGACGACTAAGAAAGAAGAAATTAAGTTTGCAGATGTGAGAGGAAATATAGCCAGTGAATATGCATACTGATTCTGAATGAGAGGAATTAACTTGTTTTTCAGTCAAGAAACACAGTCTGTATGTAGTAAATTGAATTTTTCCTCCAACTGGAAACATTTGTTTAATTCTTCTTTGAACACTGCCCTTTCTCCATTAAGAACACTAGTGATTTGCTATCTCCTTCAAAGAAGAAATCTGTTTTTTCACATAATTAAGCTCAGAATTCTTCAAAAAAAAATTTTTTTAAGTCCTGGTGAAGACTGTTGATAGGGAGTGATTTAACAGTATTATTCTTTTTAAAATAACTTTTTTTTTCTTGTAACTCAAAACAAAACATGCTTATTATATAGAATCTGGAAGTAAAAAGAAACTAAAAATCAGCCATAATCCCAATAACCTAGAAATAATAGTGTTAGAATATATTCTCTTCCAGGCTGTTTTCTATGTGTGCACACAGATGTGAGCATATATTTATAATTTTATTATAAAAAATGAGATACTGCTGTACATATTGTTTTATAATCTGCTGCTTTCATTTAACAAATGATTAATATTTTCCTAAGTCATTTAATTATAACATTCTTTAATACATTTATGAGTAAAATACTAAAATCTATACAGAGAAAGAATGGAATGACATTTTGGCTCATTCATTCATTTTTGTAAAGTACATAGCACATTGCCTGTTTTGTGGCGAGTGCTCAAAATTGCTGAAAATGTATTATCTCCATCATCACTATTAATTTATTCATTGAATATTATTAAATTGTTCATTGATCATTTATTAAGGATCTACTATGTACCAGACACTGTGCTATATAAGCTGGGAATGCTAAGAATATAAAATGAAGAGGAGAATGATGGAATTAAGCCTATGAAGGGAAAACTTTCTTTTTTACTGAATGTAAATAATTACAATACAATTACAATAGGTTGATTTGGGTAATTAAAAAAATAAATGTAAAAACTGTTAAGTGCATACATGCACATGTGCATGAATGGCAATCAGGATAAATGGAGTTGGGGAAACATTACATACAAAATAACTTCTGTGCTGATCAGGCAATGAGTGAATCAAGAGGAGAAAGGCATTCCTTGAGGCAAGAGCAGCATGTGCAAAAGCATGAAGGCATGAAAAATCTGGGACAGACATGAAGAAAACTTCCTGTCTATAGTGAGGGCTGTGTACCTCCCCAAGTTTCTTTATCTCAGGAGGTTGTTAAATACTCGAGAGTCTTTTGGGATTGTCTGGCTGGTCTTTCTGGACTGCTTAGATATAACGCTACTTAAATGACCCAATCTTGTTACATTGCAGAACAAGATTAAATAAGAATTTTGGACGTAAAAATCTGTATTTAAGACTGTCAGAAATTACTTTTTGGCTTTAAGTGAAGCATAACATGTGTATTCAAAATTGACTTTAGTAAGAGCAGGAATGACCATATTCAAACTGGTGACCTCCCAAATCCCACCCATCCTTTCACCTCTGTCTGAATACACTGATGTCTTATAACTCATTTCCTGTCTTTTGTGGCCATAATGCTACTTATCACAATTGTGTGCAGATTTCCTTGGCTAAGAGGAAGGGTTTTTTGTCTGGGCTTGTCTAGTAACAGATTTGCAAGAGAGTTCATCATTTTTGTGATTGGTGATTGGAAAGTGTCAGATAGTTCATGATAAAAAGACTTTTGGGAGGTGGCAAAATGGACATTCAAGAAAAGGGGGCATGCATGTTCCCCAGGACAGCTGCCTGTGCTTGCCAAACCCTACAAAGCCAACACAGCTGCAGACGTGCTTTTCTTAGTCTTTTGTCTCCACAAACGTTGCCCTGCGCCCTTCAAAGACATCAGAGTAGCGCATCCTAGAAGTTGCCTTCTTTTGGAAGATTGGGAAGAGGTCCCTTGTCATGGCTTTCACTCCTAGTAGTGTGCCTAGTGACCCAGAGGGCTGCTAGGAAAGCTTTCTGACCACTCTCGGCTATCATCAGATTCATCTGCGCAGATGACATCTATTGGAAATTTGAAGCATGACCTACAAATGTCAGTCGTTTGCAAGAGTCCCTGGAAAATAATCATGGAATTTTAAAGCCTGAAGTGTTTTTTAAAAATCATCGAACCAAACCTTCTCATCTGAAAGATTTTTTTTTAAAAACTAAAAAAACAAACAAAAAATCCAAAAAGTATGGGTAGCTTGTTTAAAGTCCTCAGCAAGAGCTGAAACCAGAACTCTGATCTTCTGGTCTCCTGGTCTCAGGACACAGGCCTTCTCTATGCCCTGCTGAGGAAGCTGAGGTGAGGGGAAGGCTCAGGAATAGCTCAGCTTTCCGCCCTTCTTTGCTCTCAGTGAGAAGACATTTTCTGACCTCCTTGGCTTTGTGTCGCTTGTCTTCTATAACAAACAATCCAGCACTATCTACCTTTTTTCCCATTACCTTTTTTTATTGTAAGTGTTAAAAAAAGATACAAAGATTTCAAAAGAGAATACAGAAGAATGTCAAGCCTCTACCCATCCCCAACTCCTACTCCCCCCCCACCCGCCCCGACAGTGATTGAAACCATGTTCTTCTGTGTCCTTCCAGAGGTATTCTGTGTGGAGACAACCACTGATGTACCCTTTAATATAATATTATTATATTAGAAATGTAAGGAAATAAAATAAATAGAAATACAAATAGAAGTATACCATCCATACTGTTCTTCACTTTGCTTTTTTCACTTAATTTATTTTGGGTATTATCTTCACGATAGTCCAAAAGATCTGCCTCCTTTTGTAATGGCTGCACAGAACATCAGTGTATGGATGGATGTTCCATCATTTATTTAACCAATTCCCTGCTCATAGGCAGTAATGCTCACTGTTTTTAGCCAAGTACTGTCAAACCCTTATAGGTATTTCCTTGTATGGGGGTTGGAGTATGGGGTTCTTGAATGGGGGATGAAATGGGGGAAGGAAGGCTTATAGCTGATAAAATAAACAAAGCTAAACTGCCTGAATTTGGGAGGACAGATTCAGGCAAGGTAAGAGGTTGGAGAGGAGCCAGTTCTTTGGCCATTGAATGGACAGTTTTCTAAGACTGCTAGACTTGGTGAGGTCCAAGACCTTTTTTTATCTTGGTATTCTCCAAGAATAAACAGATACTTGATAAATATGTGCTAAGCAGGTACAAATGCATGAATATCCCTGCCCTGTCAATTAAAGTGGGGAGATATGCTCCTGTTGAAATGTTTGCTCTATTATGTATTCTGTCTGACAGCTGTTTCCTGCTTTAAAAATTGACGGGGAGGAGGGGAAATGTCAGCGTGCTTGGATAGTGGGAAAGCAGCCACAGTAATGACATCTGTGTATCTCTGTGCACGGGGCTGGCTAGGCATAGCTCACTCCTCCCACCCACCCCACCTTCTGGCAGCAGCGGATACCTATGGCCTTGGGTTCACAGATTAAATTCAAGGCCTAGGCAAGGTCCATGAGTTTTATACCACCATGGAAAGAATGTATTTAAAGAGAAAAGATATTTTAAAATTAAATTTGAAAACCATTCTTGTGCCTCTAACTTTTTTTTTTAAGGCCAGAAACCTGCTTTTATTGAGCTTTCTTAAGTATTAGCACAAAGCAAAGAAGTTTAGAGAAGGACTGTTTTTTGGTTGAGCAGGTGATTCTGTATAAGGAACACTTCTGAGCACCTGCTAGTTGCCAGTCCTTGTGTTAATAATCACAGTCATGCTTGTTATCTTATTTCATCTTTAACCCCCTTGTGAAAAAAGATATTATCCCCATTTTTCAGATGGGGAAACTAAGATTCTGGGAGTTAAGTGACTTGCCCAAGGTTGGAAGAGTTAGTAAGTGGTAGGACTAGAATATACCAACTCAGACTTCTCCATTTTACTGCAACTAAAATGTCTGTCAGGGAGGGCAGGCTCAGAAAGAAAAATTATTATACTAATCCTTTTCAATAAATAAAATCCATCACTGACAGTTAATACCCAATTAGGAATTATTTAGAAAGAAATCAATGAGATCATAAAAATGGAATTGAAGGTTTACAATGGCAAAAACCAAAACCACCCAATAGACTCCTGCCTCCCTTCCTACTTTTGGAAAAAATTCTCAGTTTTGATAATATTGTGTGTAAAATGGGGTAGGGGCGTATGGGGGCGTGGCAGTCAGACTGTGTTTTAGGAATTTGATCTCATTTTGGTGATCTGGACTAGACCATGATCCATTCCTTTTTCCTCCACTGAGGAAAACTCCAGGTAATCACTTTACCTTTAGGTGTTTCGGGAGAGGAGCACGGTGCAGGGAGTGGAATGAAAGAAAATTAATTACCTAATATTGGGACATGGTTTAAATAAGGCAAGTGACCCTTATTGCCCAAGGAAGGATTTTGAGATTACACATGAACAGTTCTTTTCCTAGCCCCCTGGCCTCCAGAAATCATTGAAAAGCTACCTATTCCTCCCTTGTCGTCAGCTGTCTCAGCTCCCTTTGCTGTGTGTCTGGACAGCAGCAGCTGAAGCCTTCCTTGTAACTAAGCTCCTCCCAGGAAAGCCCAGGTTACTTCCCCCAGTTTACCTCTCATAGAGATGAGCATGGATTTTGGGGCGGGACAGGGAAGTGATAAATGACATGCCTGCGAATAGGATGCTTTTACCTTCCCATACCCGGCTCACCTAGACAGAAAACTTCCAACCACTGTTTCCACTATTAGGCATGCAGGTCATACCTTGACACAGTTTTTGATCCTTCAGGATTTAGTGGAACCCGAAAAGTTAATTCATCATACCTCTTTTTTTTTTTTTTTTTTTTTTTTTTGTGGTATGCGGGCCTCTCACTGTTGTGGCCTCTCCCGTTGCGGAGCACAGGCTCCGGACACGCAGGCCTAGCGGCCATGGCTCACGGGCTTAGTTGCTCCGCGGCATGTGGGATCTTCCCGGACCAGGGCACGAACCCGTGTCTCCTGCATCGGCAGGCGGATTCTCAACCACTGCGCCACCAGGGAAGCCCCATCATACCTCTTTATCAGATTGTTATTTATTTTAATGGTTCACTGAGTGACAGCCAGAGTTAACTAGTGAACTGTGAACAGGAATGAAAAAGATGATTTCCGGAATCACAAGTATACATGAGTGAGAGGAAGGCATTTGCATCCATCTCCTTTAAGAATTTTGACTGTTTTCTGATCACTCTGGCCTTGTTTTTAAGGGTTACAGTGTCTGGGTGAATTTTCCCTCATTAGGACACCTTTAGAGTCTCCTTGGGATAAACTTCCAAAGAGGGGGCTCTCGCGGTTCAGATGTTAGCAGTGGATGTTTCCTGAAGGTGTTTCACCTCTGGGCCCTGAAGTACTGTTCCAAGCCTCACAATTAGGCATTGGTTGGGGATTAGGATGTCACCCAGGGAAGAGTGACAACAGGTGAGCTGGCAGCTGGAGCAGATGGGATGGGGAAGGTGACAACGGAGCCTATTTTCATGCAGATGTTCTCATGCAAAAGCACAAAAGAGCAGCGGGGAACAGGTCGTGAGGAAAGCAGCAGAAATGATTTGTCATAGGGCTTGTTTTTTGTTTGTCTTCTATTTAATTCATAGAGTAGGGGCATACTTGGGGGCGTGGTGTGTAACTGCTGAGGAAGGTTCTATCCAGAGGATGGTGAGACTGTTCATTTATTTACTCATTTTCACACATTTATTGAGTGTCTACTATCTTCTGGGCACAGTACTAAGCATCAGGGATGCAAAGAATAGTGAATGCCACAGTCTCTGACCACAGAGAGGATACCATTTGGAGGGAAAGACATAGGAACAGCAAAGCCTCCATGACAGGGCTGGGTGAAAAGTGCTGTCAGAGATTTGCAAAGCTCCACGCAGGGGCATCTGGGTGAACAAGGGAGGGCCAGGATGAGCATCCCAGAGAAAGCAGCATTTTTCTTTGTTTTTACAAGAGAGAGAAGGAGGGAGAGAGAGAAATACACACTCTTAGTTAAAACTTCACACTGTACAGAAAGGTACAGAATAAAAGTAACTCACATGTTTTTCACCCTTTCTTTCTGTCTTCACCCTAAGTAGTAATGGCCATAAAATCAAAGGCTTGACGTATAATTATACTGTTTGCTTAGTACATTAAAAGACAGGACTTTATAATTTTAGGTTATATCCACTTACCCCCCCACTGCCTCATGTATCACCAGTGATTCACAGATCATGCTCAGGGAAACACTGCCATTTTACCTCGTGAGTTTAGACGTGGGCAGATGACCCCTGACCCAGTAGATGAACCATTGCAGCAGGAGACAACCAAGGCAAACTGAGATCCCTGTGAACAGCCACGGGGTAGGGTAGGAAAGACACCATGTTAACAGTCCAAAGGCCTGGGATCCATGTTTGACACCACCACCTTACTGGCTTGTGGCAATCAGCAATGCCCCCTCCCCTTCTCATCCATAATCAGGAAATAATCTGATGTCTCCCCTATGTGTTGTACAGGGTTATTGTGAGAGTCAAATACATGCTAAAGTGCTCTAAAAATTCTTAAATTGCTACACATATGTAAAGAATCAATACTGTGAAGTTTTGTTCTGCTTCTCTCCTGCTCTGCACCATAATGGATCGAGCACGTTATCATAACAATTAAAAGCACACAGTGTAGTGTCAAACTGCATATGTGGATACTGGCTCCACCACTCACTAATCGTTTGACCTAGAGCCACTTATTGAATCTCTCCAAATCTCAGTGCCTTCATCCATAAAATGGGGATAATGATAATCATAGTTCATAGAGTTGTCTTGGAGATTTGATGAATTGTCCAGGGAAACAGTCTCTCGCTGGGCAGACAAGGGTTGAGAGAGGTCAAATCACAAAGTACAGCACAGCAATCATATTTTGACTGTTAGAGCAGATGGCATTGCATTTTCATAAACCTTATCTTGTGTTTGGAACCGCCAGTATGTATGTATACAAGTGGAGGGTGGCAGCCCCTGTCCCTGTGTGCTCAGAAATCCCAAGCTTTCCACAAAGACTCTGCACAATAGAGGAGGAAGCGATTGAAATGATGAAAATACGGCTCAGACAGAGATGCGCTGAATGCTGTGCTTGGTGCTTGCAGCCAAGGCAGGGGCTGAGCCTTGACATTGCTCCTGGTGTGAAGGAATGCACCCTGGGAGGGGCCAGGCAGGGCTGGATGTCAGTGGAGGCGATAAGCCGCATGTGTGTATCCTCACACCAAGAAGGCGGGGCTCAGTGAGTCCCTTCACCCCCTGCTCTTCTTCCGAGGAGCTGAAAGAGATGGGTGAGGGGCTCGAGGAGATAGCTTCTTATGGTGGCCAACGTGGAGCTCCCAGGAAGACATAGAGCAGGATACTAATCCACCAGGAAAATCAGCAGCTGCTCAGATGCTCAGGGCCTTAAAAAAATAAAAAATGGACCCGGTGGAAATTGGGTCCGAAACCAAAAACCCTCTTAGAAAGGGAATTGTACAGCTGAGGGTCTGTGATTTTTTTTTTTTTTTTTCCCTTCAGGACTGATTGTTCTTTGTCCTCCTCCCTTACAGAAAATGAAGGAGTACCTAGAGGGCAGGAACCTCATCACCAAGCTACAAGCCAAGCATGACCTTCTCCAGAAAACACTGGGAGAGAGTGAGTGTGGGCTCTGCTGGAGATTTGGCAGTGAGGGAAGGCCGAGCCCTGGGCCCAAGTGCTGAGCACACGCCTCCATCCTCAGCCAAATAGACCCAGTCTGGTTATATGAATGCATTGCTTTTCCTCGCTCGTTTGATGCGGAAACACACGCCCCAAATGACCGCTTGAGTAATGGGGAAGGGCCAATGCTTAATGAAGCACTAATGTGCATCATCTATTTGTTTAAATGGAGCGTGCCTGCTCTCCACCCAGCCCCCCTCCTGCACCTCCTCTGCCACTACTGGGGCCAAGGAGCTGGTGGGTTCTTTACTGTCCAGAAACTTTGGGAAAACTCTCAGCTCCTCTGTAGCGGGACTGAGGCTGAAGCAAGAAGGTGGGGAGCTGTGAGGTGAGCTACACAGCTGCTTTGAGGAGAAAAGAGGAGAGGATTCTCAAGGGCAGGGGTGATGGGCAGACTGCAGCTGTCTCTAGCTTCAGGGTGGGGCAGAGGTTTTCTTCTGCTTTGAAGGGTCCTGATGCTAAGAGGCAGCCCTCTCCCTGCTTTGGCCAGGCTGAAGCTGTGGTGCTGAGTCGACTATCTGGTCTCATAAGATGATTTTAACCAGACCCTGGAAAGTAGCAAGGCAGAGGACTGGACTGGCACTCTGGACTTTCTCTCCTCAGCTGTCAAACAGAAGGCAGAGGTTGAAAGAGAAGCTTCCCTGGGGTTTTTGGCACCTTACCCAGGTCTCCTGCCCAGCTCTCAGCATCCTCTGATTAATGGGATTCCCAAGTTGGGGACACCTCTGAAGGCCCTGCCCCTCCTCTGCCCCACTGATCTCCTCACTTAAAGATGGGGAGGGGAAGGCTACTGGTGTGCTAACACCAGTGAAAGGCAAAATCTGCACCCACAGAGGTCTAATGTTCTCAAATAAATTCTTCAGACCAACTGCAGAATCTAGGGAAGTATACAGCACTCACTGGCTCAATGGCCCCAGAAATCAGAGCCTCCTACCCGCCTTTCTTACCCTGTTCTCCTGCCCTGAATGATTCCCCCAGATGATTAACTATTTTATCTCTAATGTCTTTGATCTTGTGATTTTTAAGGCATTTTCTTTTATGTGAAGAAATCCTGTTAAGTAACTTCTGTTGTCTTTCCTCCCCAACACCCAGGGGACTCAGGCTGAACAGGTCTAGGCCTTGAGATCCAAACTTTGCTTATAGAAAATCTTTACTCTTGAGTTATCAGATTGCTCCATGGGGAATTGGAGGAAGAAAAGCCCAGAACTATTTGAAGCAAGTTATAACTGTGATTTCTTTTTGCCAAGATAATCTAAGCATGACCCATAAGTGAGATGGGGAAAAGGGTGGGGTGGGGGGGGGCGTTTGCAACACACATACATGCACCAAGTGTGCTACTATGAAGGGGTGAAGGTTGGTGACCGTTCATCAGTGCTGCAAATTGCCTTCATCTAAAGATGACAAGTTCTAGCAATAATGAAAAATATAGATCTTCCTGTGTGCAAGTCATCATGTCCCTGCCTTCTGTATGTATTTGTCACTAACGCAAGAGCCCCTTGTTTCTTGCCACAGAGGGATAATTGATGTGTATGAATATTCCAGAATGGAAATGGGACAGATGTTAGAAATAATGGCTCTGAATAATATTTTTGCAGACGAAAACTGAGCCTGAGAGGCTGTTGGGGTGGGGGAGGTGTTGCTCAAGATGTGCTGAACTGTAATCAACAATTAGCAACCTTTAAATGCAAGAAAAAGCCCTGCCCTCCCCCACCACACACCTCGGCCCTTGGAGTCGCCTTTCCAGGAAACTGGGGAGCCAATCTCTCCTTCCCTGGCTCAGCGCCTGCTTACCCTTTCCCTGGTTTATCTAATACGGTCTAATACAGACCAAGCTGGGTTAACTGTGGACCCAAAAAAAGCAACACAGATTACATAATGGCCCAAGTGCACATGCATGTGTATTTTTAAAAAACATAAGAATACTTCAGATGAGCGTTAAGGTTTTCAATTCCATTTTTTAAGACTATGTATGATCCATTCAGCTTAGTATTAGGGCCCACTGTTGGGTTGAGAACCACAGTCTAAAAGCAGTAGCAGCATTTTAAATATCATTTTTCCCTTGTCATTTCAGCCCAGCATAATGGGAGTGAGAATTTAGTATGAATCTAAAACGAGAATTTCGACGTATGCTCCTTCTCTCCCCAAATAACTATTCCTTCCTTCTTCCCCTTCCACCCTCAACTGTGTGTGTGTGTGTGTGTGTGTGTGTGTGTGTGTGTGCGTGTGTGTGTTCACAGCCTGAAGGGCAAGCGAGTTCATCCCTCCCTCCCCACCACACGCACACCCAGCATACATAGAAGAGAAGCTGAATTTCATCTCTGGGAAAGCTTCTAATAATTTGTTCTCTAAGATATGCTCTGCCTTGCTATTTTTCCCCCGCATCCACCCGTTGTCCCACTGGGAAGCAGAGTTGGCAATCCTAAGGTTTCAGGATACCAGCAGCCCTGGGCTGGGAACAAGCATCAGAAACGAGGCCCAGAAAGAGGCCCTGGGTGCTTTCTTCTTTTGGCCTGGAAGGCTAGTCACACGTGATGCTAGTGGCTCCCTGGGAAGCCGGGCAGACACAGTCATTCCTGGGAGCAAGTCTCCCCCCTTCACCCCGTCTGCTTCAACATGTGCTTTTTGCCTTTGTCTTTCCAACAGGTCAGCGGACAGATTGCAGTCTGGCCAGGTAGGTGTGGCCTGAGACAGCCCTGGGAAGGGATGAAGAGAGGCCGGAGGGGTAGAGCCATCCCAGCCTGGGAAAGAGCCAAGGAGTTGAGTTGTAGAGGTGTTGGATGACTTTGCAAAGGAGTGGCCTAAGGCAGGGTTGGCTTCCATCCCTTTACCTTGCTGACCCCATCTGGCCTCAAATGGAAATGGGATTTGCTGAGCAGAATGAAAATGTGAAGAGAGTTACCATTTGCGGAAATAATCCCAGAGACCCCCCAAAACCACTGCATTGCATGGAAAAGGATTGTTCTGACACTGGAGGATCCTGGTAACCTAACCTTAGCTTTTAGACTTCAACATGTGGGTTTTGAGAAGTCTCTGACCTAGGGAACGAGGATCAGAAGGTAGCGTTTGACCTGAATTTTTTTTTATACATGGAAAAGATGACAGCCTCTAATTAGCGAGTGTCGCTGGATAATGAAATATTACATTGCATTGCTTGCCAACAGCATTGGTAGACATCCTCGCCTGATGTACAAGTATGCAGCCCTCCCAATCTTTCCCCACCTTCCCCGCCCTCCCCCACCCCAGCCAAATATTTTCCCTCTCAGTCATGGAGCTGCTATGAGAAAACTCATGAGTTGGCGGAGAGCAAGGCATTCATTCAGCCAACGGTTCTCAGATGCCTAAAAATGTGCTGACTTAACTGGGGAAAGAGCTTTAATGGGCCGGACTCCTTAGAGACCCTGCGTTAGCCTATTATATAAACCACTTATATCTGGAGACACACACAATAGTCATGAGGCCATTTACAATTATAGGCTCATTACTTAAAAATAGCTTCATTTGGCTTTCTTCGTTTTGTCATTGCGGATCACAGTAAAGGTCCTATTAATATACTAGTCTTGTTGACTGGAGGGAACCAGGATAATGGAATTCTGTAGAATATATCTTCTTGGTGCTAAAGTCTTAGTGTAAGTTCACCTAAAGTGCCATAACTGCAGAAGGCTCTGTGGGAGTGAAAAGAGCTGAGCTGTATTCCCTTATGCTGTGTTATTCACTGTGTGACCTTGGGCTGCTCTTTTCCCCTCTCTGAATTCCAGGGGAAAAGAATTCCTCATCCATAAGACAAGATAGAGAGGGACTTCCCTGGCAGTCCAGTGGTTAAGACTCCATGCTTCCACTGCAGCGGGCATGGGTTCAGTCCCTGTGAGGGGAACTAAGATCCCACAAGCTGTGCAACGTGGCCAAAAAAAGACAAGACAGAGCATTCACCTAGATCCAAGGAACTCTAGGATTCCAAAGAGGTCCTTAAGAACAGCCTAGTGGAAGTGGCAGATGGTGCCCAGCCCCTGGGCTCTGGTCCCTACCTCCTACCCTCACTCAAAGAGGCATCACTGCTCTCTTTGCTTGGGGTATTGTTGTCTGAGTCAGATTCCCTTGGAGAAAAGGCTTCCAAGGCTAAACACAGCTTGAAAAGCATTGACCTATGGAATCGCCAAGGTTCCTTCCAGTCTGGACACTCTGCTGTCTAAATTCCTGGAAAATCGTTCCTTATCTTTTCCCTAAGGATTTATTTCCAAGAGAAAGAAAACCATAGCTTCCTTTGGTGTTTACTAGTGTCTTCTTGCAAATGGAGAAATCTTCCTGTTGTCTGACCTATATATATTTTACTGCAAATTGAACCAATTCCCTCCTATTCTACTTTTGAATGGTGGCAGACATTAAAACCAGAGACCTCTAAGCTTTTGTGAAAAGCACTTTATTGGGCTTCATTTGGAAGGTAACTTATCAAGTCTCTTAGCCACTTCTGGGACTTAGCTGATTAATGTGACTTGTTTCATTAACCACCTCACAGATTGTTTTTAATCTCATTTTCTCTTTTCCCTCCCTGTTGCTGGATTCAACCACAGGCGTAGCTCAACTGTGAGGAAACAGGTAAGGGCCCAGCAAGAGGCAGGCTTGTCTGGCATGAAATGGTCAGATCCCAGATATTTATGGAACTCCAGTGTGGATGGGACAGACACTTTTCTGACTTCATGCTTACATTTGGAATGTACCATTTAGTCATAGTATGTTTAATATTATGGCAGCTTCATCGATTTAGCGAGGGGGGCAGGGACTCGTTCCTTTCCTCTCTAGTCGTTTATGCTCTTACATACTAGAGGTCTGGTTTGACTGTGGCAGACTGTGCCAGAACTATCTTTGGTGCTACTTCTCTAGGAGACCGTGAAAGAGGCCTCACACTTCGTACATGGGTACCAATATGACAGTAACTCACAGCATCTAATCACCTAGACCAAGTTTGCAGGTTTTTGTTTGTTTGTTTCTGGTGGCATGGTCACCTTAGATGTATTTCTTTTTTCTTTTTTTTTTTTTTTTTTTTTGTGGTACGCGGGGCTCTCACTGTTGTGGCCTCTCCCGTTGCGGAGCACAGGCTCTGCGGCCATGGCTCATGGGCCTAGCCTCTCCGTGGCATGTGGGATCCTCCCGGACCGGGGCATGAACCCGTGTCCCCTGCATCGGCAGGTGGACTCTCAACCACTGCGCCACCAGGGAAGCCCTAGATGTATTTCTAAGACATACTAAAAATGTAAAGATAAGTCTGGTCTAGGAATGATAAGGAAGAGACGTTGAGCTCTGCAATTATGTGCATTATCTTCAGAGTTGTATTAAAATCTGACACTGAGCTGTAAGCAGCTAGCTCTCATGACCCACCTTAGGAGGGATCTTAGCTCGGCATGGGCAGTCCACATCAGTGGATAATCTAAACAGCATTTGTACTTGTTTAAAAAAAAATTAATTGAAATGTTTTTTTTTCTTTTTTTTTTTTTGCAATTGCAAATTGGACTTCCTAATTATACTTTATGGCAAATACTAAAATGGTTTTGTATCCCCTAAGCTCGTACCAGCTATGCAGCAGGCAGTTAGCAGAGAGGGGGTGGAGAGAGCTCAGAAATGTCTTTGTGTCTACTCAGGGGAAAGCTGATCCAGGCTTTAAAAAATCATTTTGGGTAATTCACAGTGGCTGTAGCCACAGGGAGTTAATGGAATGTAGAGGGCACATGGCTTCTGCGATGGTGGTGGTAGCCCCTGCAGGGTCTTCAGCTGATCTCACTGCTTCAGCTGGCTGGGCAGTCCAGCTGGGGAAGTTGATAACATAGCCCGCACTTGTCTTAGCTTTGCTGTCACTAATTTTTTTCCCTTCTCTATTTTGGATCTTCTTTTAATGAGAACACCATCAGATGCAATTACACATTTTTTAAATTATAAAGATGTCATTGCAGTTCTCTTTCCTCTTATTCCTCTTCTTTCTTTCTGCTTCCCCTTTCTTTCATAATTTCAGTTAAAACTGGAGAGGAATGGAGTGCCTCCCCGGGATCATTTATTACATTTAAAATTAATAGGTGGCTATCTTAAAGAGGGAGCAAGGTTTCCCCCCCCACTTCAAAAATAAGAACAGGATTGACCTTGAAGTTTGTTCCTTTCAGTTCCTGGACTGAAACTGAGCCTCCTACATATAGATGGAGCCTGGGTGCGACCACTCTGGCTGCAGGAGTGCCAAAGGCCACGTTTTGGCAGGTGATATGTGTCCCTGGTTGGGCTCATAATCAGAAAAGAACCGCACCCATCTGGTTTTCATCCTGCTGTGCCTAGGCAGTTGCAGGCAAGGCATATTTGCCAGGTGCTAGATTTGTGTAAGAGTTCCAGCATGCACCAGAAACCCCAATCAAGCAAAGACCTTGTTTTCATTCACTTTTTTTCCAGCAGCTCAAATCTTTTTTTTTTTTTTTTTTGTGGTACACGGGCCTCTCACTGTTGTGGTCTCTCCCGTTGCGGAGCACAGGCTCCGGACGCCCAGGCTCAGTGGCCATGGCTCATGGGCCCAGCCGCTCCGCGGCACGTGGGATCTTCCCGGACTGGGGCACGAACCCGTGTCCCCTGCATCGGCAGGCGGATTCTCAACCACTGCGCCACCAGGGAAGCCCAGCAGCTCAAATCTAATGGTGGATCAGTGAAGAGTTTTTCTAAGATAATCAGAAAGGTAAATAGTGAGTAATGTGGAAGAAGAATAATCATGTATACATAACCAGGAAATAAAATTTGTTTGGTAGTTTATGGCAAAACAGCCAAACAAGAGGAAGAATTGTGTAACTTTTGCTTTTGAGTCTACCCAATGCGTTCCAATCATTTTTGACCCTAGCAAAGCCTAGGTTCAGACCATCTGACTTTTCTTCAAAAAGAGATGCCTCAACTGCTGCTTCCAAGCATTCCCTGCTCCCGTCAAGCCCAGAATTTTCTCATTCCTATTACTTCCGTATCTTCTTTGCTGGCCCATCTTTCTCCGTTCCTCGAAATGTAAGCATTTCCCCAAGGCTTGGTCCTCTTTTGACTTCCTTCCATATTCTTTCCCTTGTCACTTGTGTTGCCTTGGATGATTCTGTCTCTCTTCTCTCCTTCCCGAAGCGTCCACTTGTTCTGTAACATTGTTGTTCTGAGTCTGTGGATCTAACTCCTAACTGATGGGCAGGACGTTGATGCTCAGGAGTTGCGGTGGCACCTCCTACCCTCAGCATCCATCTCCTCACCTTCCCACCACATTTTCAGTTCCTTAGCACCTCCCCTTACTTCTCAACTGTTATGGAGACCCTCTATTCTTCACAATCCCTGAAGCCCCACATCTTATCTTTGATGCCTCTTTTTTCCTTATTACCCACATCTAATCAGGGGTCAAGACTTGTATTTTCTCCCTGGTGAAAACGTAAATCTAACAAGTGTAACAAAGATCAGTACCTGGCAAAAATCCTAACTCTCTCACGTGTGAGAAATTATGCCAAACAATGGCATATTTAGATATTATCTAGCCACCTTCTTGATTGCTTTCCCCTGCAAATCACTGGACCCCTGCTTTACTATCTCTTCCAAGTTATGTTTGCTACTTTTCTCCCTCCACTTTTGGTTTAAAATTCCTTTAATCTGATTGAATGGGGATTTGACCCGATCATCCTTCAAAGGCCCTTCCAACCCTGGGGTTAAATGACCAAAAATATTATGAACAAAAGAATTCAACTGACATGGATTCTAACACTGGAGGAGGGAAGGAAAGAGGAAGGAAGGGAGAGACAGACACTGAATAAGAACACACATAGACACTGCTCTGTCAGTTGTATGCAAGATCTACGATGAAGTGAGGGTCTTCACCAGGGCACGTCCTGGGGAAATGGATTCACTCGGAGCTCAGAAACATTACAAGGAGAGAGTCAGAAGCCCTCATGACTTTTTGTCCTTGCAATGTCCTTTATCCTTTGTTTTCACTGGACTCTGACTTAAGCTCCACTGGGGTAGTGGGGACTAGGAAATACTCCTCTGCAGTAGGACAGGTCATCTCTGGCCCACTCTTGTCTGCCACAAGTTATCCTCTGGGCTACTTCTGGTAACCATGGACATGCAGGTTAATGTCTTCGATGCTTTGCTTTCTGCAACCCTGCATGCTTCCCTTTAGCTATCATTGATATTCCTTTTACCACAAGTTTAGGCAGGATTTTGCACTCACGTAACTTACTGAAACCATAACCTGTGAGCTTCCCATCCTCCCTCCCTCTGGGTCTTAGGACCAGAAAAACTTTACAAACCCTCATATCACTGCTACTACTGTTTGTAAATGAAAAGTATAATAACAATGTTTGTAAACATAAAAAGACCTCCAAAAAATTAGGTTTTGGGGTTTTCTTATAGTGGAACCCAGTTTCTTCATTAGTGTAAGGAAGAGCTGACAAAGATTCTTCCTCTGAGACCAGCCTAGGCTGACTGGTAGAATTTACTCATGGCAACAAGAAGGCAGAAACCAGCTACTGAAGCTGGAGAGCTGGAGGAAGCAGATGGGTCTGGGGGTCATGAGACGAGCGTTTGGGTCTCTGAGACCCTCCTGACTCCAGCTGCACTTTGGTACACAGTGCGTCTTCTGGCAGCATCCTGGCTTCCCAGCAAGCTCAGGAGCTGGAGCCCACGCCAGCTCTTCTCTCAGCCTGGCATCTTCATGAGACCCAGCTGCTTCCCTATTGGCCAAACCCCCAGCTACACTTGAAAATTTAGAGCCGGGGGAGAGGCACAAACAAACCTGTGAAATGGGCAGAAGCCACAGGACACATCCTACTAGAGAACCCAGTCTCTGTCCTGAACATCTAAAGCCCTTTCTAACTAGGACGAAGGTCACTCTGCCTGGTCCCTTCCTTCCCTGTAACTGAGTGATTGTGCATTTAGCTGCACTAGAAAACCCTACTGGTTTTCAGTAATATTTGGTATTCACACCTGAGTATGTTTGCCAAGCTCCTAGGATGCAGTATGGGTGGTAGTGAGATGCTCAGTCTCAGGGGGAGACTGCCTGGGTTTGAATCCTGGCTCTTCTACTTAGCAGCTTTGTCACCGTAAGCAGCTATTTCACCTTGCTAAGCCTTCATTTCCTCACTTGTCAAATGAGGATAATAATAATACACATCCCATAGGGTTGTTACCGGACCAATCCATCTAAAGCACTTAATATATGACCCAACACCTCTATAAATTCTTTTGTAAATGGTAAGCACTGTGTTCATGTGCCAATAAGAAATATTACCCTCCTCACCACCAATCCCCCTCCCCAGTCTGTAGATACCAAATTAAGGCCAAAAGAAGTTAAATAAATGGCAGGATTGTAGAGCAAAAACGGCAGAGCAAAGATTGATATCTGGGAGGCCTGCTGCTTAAGTTAGTACCAATTAGTTTCCACTATTTCCAAGGTTAGGTTTTTTTCTTTCTTGCCTTTTATGCCAAACAAACCCCCTCTCTGATGCTCCCATTGATTCCTCCTGCTACCTTCCACTGATATTAATTGAGCACCTGCTATGTGAGAGCATCATTGCCAGAGCTGGACACCAAGAACTGACATAGGATCTGCCCTGTGGAACTCTAGCTATAATGGTGACAAATGCAAACAAATACTCATACCCACACAATTAAGTCACAATTAGGCTGTGAAGGCCAAGTACAAGGTGCCGAGACCCCGTAGACAGGGGCTCTGATCTCATCTGGGGAGTCTGGGAAAGCATCCCTGAGGAAGTGATACTGGCACTGAGACCCTGAGGGTGGGGTTCCGGGGTGAGGAGAGCATTCCAGCAACTCACGCGAAGCCAAGGAGGACTTACTTGGAGCAGATGGAGACAAAACTGGAGGCTAAGACAAGAGCCCAGACGCGCAAGGCTGCGTACAGAAAGTAACGAGAGGTCCTTGAAAGAATTTAGCCTAGAGAGTAAACGATGGAATGTGCACTTTTAAAGATCACCTAACCAATATGAGGGAAGAAAAACTGGTTTGGAGGATGACAGGGATGGGAATGGAGATACTGGTGGATCGGACTGGGTTGGTGACAGTAGAGATGGAGAGAAATAAATGGATTTAGGAGGCAAACTTGACAGAATATATGTATGTATTGATTGATGGTATGGCTGCAGGGGGCAGGGGGAGTGTGAGATAAAAATGATCAGTTTCGTATAGGACACGCTGAATTTAAGACATCGGTATGAGACATTCCAGGTAGATGGTTGTGCACGTGCTTTGGAGTGTGGAGGCCAGGCTGGATGCTTCTTGTGGACCAGCCACTGATCCAGCTGAGACAAGTTCCACATGGTTTTGGCTCATTTTCTCTGACCCTGGGCTCCCTCTCTTTGAAGATTCTAATGTTGTGTTTCTTTGGCTTTTTAGGATTCCAGCCAGGCAATTCCTTTGGTGGTAGAAAGCTGTATCCGGTTTATCAGCAGACACGGTAAGCAGGATTACAGCCTTGCCCATATTTGTGCAAGAACTGGGAAGAACTTCCAGGAATTCTTTATAGAGTAAGAATAGAGATTGACTTCCCATCCTGACATTCTCCAAAGAGGAATAAAATCTTATTTGTTCACATAATGTTTGCTACCTCAGAATGGCCACATCTAGACATGAGAGAAAAATATCATGCATTTTTGACCCCCAGGTGCCTTAGCCACTTACCACACTCCCTTTTCTAGCTTAGAGTGAGTTTTAAATTATAGCTGTTATGTGAGTAAGTCTAGCTGGTCCGATGTAGTGACGCTAGTTTCACCATTACTCACCGTCTTTGCCCATGTTGGTATCTCCCACTGCATAGCCTGGACCTTTGTGTCACATTGGCTTTCTGCAGCAGACTGCTTTGAAAACAGGCTCCTTTTACAATATTGCATTGACTCCTGGTAATATTCAGTTTTTGGTCTGGTTTGGTCTCACTGTTTAGGACATCTCCAGAGCTCAGTTAGTAGCTACTCTTAAGGTTGTAGCCAACATTTGAGAGTCTGGCAGGGCTGGCTCCTTCTCAACCTCAGTCACGCTGTCTTCTGTTTGGATAACGCTGAATCTCATAAATCCATTCCTCACCAGCTCCTAGGCTGGTTGGACTGAATTTAGGGAAAGAGGTGAATTGAGTCTTCCAAGTGTAAGAGTGTTTAGAAAACACAGATATCTGAGCAAGTACCATGAAGATTTCTAGGAACTGGGCATCAGAAATTGTTTTTAGATGTTATCCTGCCTAGTTATAAGAAAAGTGACAGAATGACCTTCCTGGCACTAAGGAGGTATGTAGATGATCGCTGGTCTCAATTCAGAAGCAGCCGTTCTTTCCCTTCCTCTCCTTCTTCTCTCCCAATAAACTGGGGCATTGCTTGGGTTTATTTCTGGAATAATAATTATGTTAGCATGTTTACAACTTATGCCATTCTAATCAGCTACATTTTTTTCATTGTATCTCCATCCACCAAAAGTAACAGCATTGTATAGCACTATTGAACAGTCAACAAATATTTATCAAGCCCCTGATCGGTGCTGGGCACCATGCATTGCCAAATAGGAAAACAAAAACAGGGGTAACCCTGTCTTTACCTGGTTTTAAGACGCAGTTGGGAGAAAATAAATAAGCCAGTAAAAAGTTAAATAAAAAGAGATAAGCTGTAGTAATTCAGAATAGCAGTATAAAAAATTTCACAAGATGGTAATGATTAATAGTCAAGCAGTTGGCAAAGATAAGTCCAAACTGAGTTTAGGGGAGGAAGAATTATCTGTGCCTAAAGGACAGTAGGAACAAGAGAGTCTGAACTCGGATTCTCTCATCCATACATTCTGTTCATTCATTCATTCAGCAAGCGCACATCTTCCTCAGCTTATGATAGGGTTATATCCCAATCAACCCATCGTAAGTTGAAAATATCTAAAGTCAAAAATGCATTTAATATACCTAACCTGCAAGCCTTATACACAAACATGTATAGCTTAGTCTAGCCTACCTTAAACGTGCTTAGAACACTTATATTAGCCTACGGTTGGGTAAAGTCATCTAACATAAAGCCAGTTTTATAATAAAGTGTTGAATGTCTCATGTAATTTATTGAATACTCTACTGAGTGAAAAACAGGGTGGTTATCTGGGTACAGAATGATTGAAAGTGTATCGTTTGTTTACCCTCGTGTTTGCATGGCTGGCTGGGAGCTGCAGCCCATGACTGCTGCTGAGTATCACGAGAGAGTACTGTACCACGTCTCAATAGCCCAGGAAAGATCAAAATTCCAAGTACAGATTCTACTGAATGTGTATCGCTTTTGTACCATCGTAAAGTCGAAAAGTCTTAAGTCAAACCATTATAAGTTGAGGACCGTCTGTGTGTATATTGATTGCTCATTGTGTACCAAGAAAAAGTTCCTGTGTTCATGAACCTTACATTCTACTAAAGGACCAGTCAATAGATGATCAGCTGATAGATAAACAAATTAATATAGATCAGGTGTTGGTGAGTGTCATGAAGAAAACTAAAGCAAGGTGAGGAGATGGAGAATGGAGAGGGGATACTGTTCTGGGTGGATTGTTCAGGGAAATTCCTGGGTCACCCAGGAAGGTGACATTTGCCATCCTGAAGGAAGTCAGGGAGTGAGCCACATGGGTATCTGGGGAAGAGTGTTCTGGGGAGAGGAAACGTCACATGCAGAGATCCTTGGCATATGCAAGGGCCAGCACGCAGGATGCCAGTGTGGCTTGAGCAGAGCGAGTGGAGAAGAGAGTGGCAGGAGATGAAGCCAGAGGCCAGACTCTTAGAGTTTTGTCGACTAAGGTAGGTGTTTGGATTTTATTCTAAGTGAGCGGGATGCTGTTGGAGAATTTATGAACAGGGAGTGACCTTTCTGAAGGATTCCAGGCTGTTGTGTAGAGATAAGACCGTAAGAGGAAATAGGAGGCTGCTGCTGTAGCCCAAGGAAGACATGGCAGAGGGCGTCAACTGTGGAGTTGTTGAGAAGTGGATGGGTTCTGGATATCGTGGCTTGAATGTACCTGTCCCTGCCCCTGTACAGGCACAGTACAGGCGGAGACCAAAACTTAGCATATTTCTGTGGTGAGGCTCTGGGGAAACAGGTATGCTCACATATTGGTGATGGGAATGCAAACCCGTACAACCCTTTTGGAGGGGAATTTGGCAGCATCTAACAAAACTACATATGCACTAATCTGATCCAGCAGTCCTTCTAGGAATTTACCATGAAGATACACCTCCAAAATATGAAAGTACATTTGCACAAGGTATTCATTGCAGCCTCATTTGTAATTGCAAAATATTAGAAACAAAACAACCTAAATGCATACAGGGAAGGATAGATGAATGAACTATGGTATATGCACACAGTGGGAAACTATGCAGCTGCAAAAAAGAATGAAGAAGGTGTCCATGAAATGACCTGGCGAGATTGCCAGGATATATTTATTGTCAAGTAGAAAAAAGCAAAGGGCAAAAGAGTATCTATAGCATGCTGCCTTTCATGTAAGAAAGAAGAGGATATAAGAATATACATGTGCCTTGTCACTTCTGCAAGAAGAAATACAGGAAGGATGAATCCAGAAACTAATATTTGACTGGTTATTTACATGAATGGGTCAAAAGAGTGAAAAGAATGGGGGAATGAGAAATGGGAGAAGAGTGACATTTCTCTGAGTATTCCTTTTTGTGTAATTTTGACTTTTAGAACTACATGGGTGTTTTCCATACTCAAAAGATAAATAAACAAATATATAAAACAAAGATGTGGGTAAAACTCCAAATGGAATACAAAAGGTAACAAATAAACCTAACTGTATTACAGATGAATAACAGGCACACTGAGGAGATGAGGAAAAAAATAATCTAAGTTTCTTTGAAAAACAGTATTTTGATTATATACTATAAGTCTAACAACAAAAAGAACTGTAAACAAATAATGCACAGTAGTCGGTAATTGTTTTCATCACAGGGTGGTGAGCTAGCAATTCTGAAGCCATTTTATGTGTAAATATTATAAGATGAAGCAAATAAATATATTGTTGATTTAAAGAAGAAAAAAACCCTTGGTATATAGTAGCTGTTCAAGAAACATTCATTCTGGGAATCCCCCGGTGTCCATTGGTTAGGACTCCATGCTTCCGCGACAGGGGCCACAGGTCCAATCCCTGGTCAGGGAACTAAGATCCCGAAAGCCGTGTGGTATGTCCAAAAAAAAAAAAAAAAAATTGTTCAGCAAATTGAATTTTTTCCCCCAGATAGGGACTTAAGGTATTCCTGAACTCCCTAAAGATGATGGATAAAATGTTTGTATATGTGCATTTAATGGGGATAGGGTCCATAACTTTTGTCAGCCCCCAAAACATCTGTGGCCCACCAACTGCCAAAATTGGCACATCCTTACTATCTTCATGTTCCCTGGGAGGTAGATGTTCTAGTCCCCATTATACAGATGAGAAAGCTGAGGCTCACATGTAAATGGTAGGTCCGGGTGATCCAGGAAGACTTAAAGGAAGAGAAGGGATGTGAGGAACAACTGAGACTCAGTCAGGATGGAAAAACCCCACCATTTTCATGAGGAAGGGAGCAGAAACATGTGAGCAAGAGGTGGTGTTGTAGCAATCATTTCAAGACTTCTCTAGGAGAGCAACTCTGGGCAACAGCTGGATCCAGCGCAAAATGGAAGGTTTTGTGCCGTTTCCAAATAACTGACCCAAGTCTGATTGGCTTTATACTTTTATGTTAGGGAGCACTAAGGAAAATGAGAAAGGTCATGCGTGTGTCAGCTTGGTTATGTGAGGCCTTACCTGCGTTATAATAAAAAGCCAAGTGCTTTTCCCCTTCACTTCCTGGAAACCGACCATTTATTAATGTTCCTATCAGAATCATCAGATTAGACACTCTAAAGATTCTATCTGTTGAGCAAGAGCACATGTTGGCCCTTCTAAAGCCTCGGTTCTCAAGGGGAAATGGAAACCAGACAGAAAGGGACCTCGGTGTGCCTCAGGCCTGCTGCCTGGTTTCCAATAAGCTCTCCTCTGATTTTTTCTTGTTCTGGGCCCGTGGGCCAAATTGACTTGTCCTTGATGTCTAATCTACCAGAAAGTACTGAGATGATCCTCTCTCAGCAAACTGTTGGCTGCACCAATGAGACTGAGTAGCCTGGTCCCTGAGATGACAGTTCTTTATATTATACTGTGTTTTGGACGAGTCGCTGAGTAGGTGACTGTTTCTGTCAGAAACTTGCTGTTTACATTCTTTGTTTATACTGCATTATCTGGCTGTTACACCCCGTTGGTAACTAATATGGTACTGTTACATTGGGGTCTTAACATTGCCTGCCATTCTGTGAGGGATAGTCTGGAGAATATTCCCCTAGAGAAACAGACAACTTAAGTCCTATTACAAGCCAGGTAATTAAATTCCCCCCACTTACTTCTTACTATTGCTACAGTTGGATTCGGGATTCAGCCCTGGCCTGTGTGTTTTACTGCAAAGGTCTAGCTGATAGAAACCCAGTCACCACCACCACACCACCCCCATCAAGAGGGGAGTCCTAAAACAGTGGACAAAATGTAGCATTATTCTATTTTGTTTTCCAAAGAAGAAATTTGTTTGAGATTCAAAAATTTTGATGGATCGTGCTGTAACAGAGGGACTTTGACAAAATGCCCAAGTTTGAGCCACAGTGCTTGAGAAAAACTGGACAGGCCTGATATGATAAAAGATGGTAGGGCTTCCCTGGTGGCGCAGTGGTTGAGAATCCGCCTGCCGATGCAGGAGACACGGGTTCGTGCCCTGGTCCGGGAAGATCCCACATGCCGCGGAGCAACTAAGCCCGTGAGCCATGGCCGCTAGGCCTGTGCATCAGGAGCCTGTGCCCCGCAACGGGAGAGGCCACAACAGTGAGAGGCCCGCATACCGCAAAAAAAAAAAAAAAAAAAAAAAAAAAAAAAGATGGTAGCTCAGTCCAGCCCCTGGGCTCATGCTTCCTGGATCCCTCCCCAGGTCTGAGTTGCATGCGGGGTGCTCTCTGTGAGCCGTATCTACCGTCAGGCTGACAAATGGGATCCCCCACCCTCTGCGCTTTCACTCCAATAGGACTCACAAGCCTGGCATTGAGGAATGAGTACATGATTGCAGCCAGAAGGCCTGGGCCCCTGGATCTGGTTCTTATCACCTGTATAACCTAATGCTGGTCATCCCTTATCAATCCCCTCACCTAGAAAATGGGCTTGCTGGTAACCCCTGCTTTATGTGGCTATAAGCACAGAAGCAATCACCACACATGCATTAATTTTCTATTATTATTTTTACCCTAACAAACTTCAAAAAGACATCGTTTTCATGCACATTATTCTAGTGTGGCATTGAGGCATGTTGCCTTTAAGAGTCAAACTGCAGTCAAGGACCAGTGGCTGGCACAGTGCCTGCAATGCTGTCTGTTGACCAATCACTTGTCTTTTCATGCCCTCCCTTTTTCTTTCTTTCTCTTTTTATTTTAAATTTTACATTGGAATATAGTTGATTTACAATGTTGTGTTAGTTTCAGGTGTACAGCAAAGTGATTCAGTTATACATATACATGTATCCATTCTTTTTCAGATTCTTTTCCCATATAGGTTATTACAGAATATTGAGTAGAGTTCCCTGTGCTGTATAGTAGTTCCTTGTTGATTATCTATTTTATATATAGTAGTGTGTATATGTTGATTCCCAACCTCCTAATTTATCCCTCCCTGCCATCTTTCCCCTTTGGTAACCATAAATTTGTATCTGAAGTCTGTGAGTCTGTTTCTGTTTTGTGCATAAGTTTGTATCTTTTTAGGTTTTAAAAAAATATTTATTTATTTTATTTATTTATTTTTTGGCTGCATTGGGTCTTAGTGCGGCACACAAGGTCTTTACTGAGGCATGCAGGATCTTTCCCTGCGGCGCGGACTTCTCTCTAGTTGTGGCGTGAGGGCTCCAGGGCACATAGGCTCTAGATTGCGGCATGCAGGCTCTCTCGTTGAGGCGTGTGAGCTCAGTAATTGTGGCACGCGGGCTTAGTTGCCCCACGGCATGTGGGATCTTAGTTCCCCGACCAGGGATCGAACCTGCGTCCCCTGTATTGGAAGGCTGATTCTTTACCACTGGGCTACCAGGGAAGTCCCTGTATCATTTTTTTTAGATTCCACATATAAGTGATATCATATGATATTTGTCTTTCTCTGTCTGACTTAACTTTACTTAGCATGATAATCTCTAGTTCCATCCATGTTGCTACAAATGGCATAATTTCATTCTTTTTTATGACTGAGTAATAGTCCCTTGTATATATATACCACATCTTCTTTATCCATTCATCTGTCAATGGACATTTAAGTTGCTTCCATGTTCTGGCTATTGTAAATTGGGGGTCCCCAACCCACAGGCCGCGGACCGGTACCAGTCCGCGTCCTGTTAGGAACTGGGCCGCACAGCAGGAGGTGAGCGGCGGGCGAGCAAGCGAAGCTTCATCTGCCACTCCCCATCTCTCGCATTACCGCCTGAACCATCCTGCCCACCGCCACCCACCATCCATGGAAAAATTGTCTTCCACGAAACTGGTCTCTGGTGCCAAAGAGGATGGGGACCGCTGTTGTAAATAATGCTGCAATGAACATTGGGGTGCATGTCCCTTTTCGAATTATGGCTTTCTCCAGATACATGCCCAGGAGTGGGATTGCTGGATCATATGGTAATTCTATTTTTAGTTTTTTAAGGAACCTCCGTACTGTTCTCCATAGTGGTTGTACCAATTTATGTCCTCCCTTTTTCATAAGTAGTGAAAGCATTGTCTTCTACAACAGCCGAACAGTGTTAGAACAGCTAAAGCACTAAATATGATCTCAGACCCTGTGAAACTCTGGTGGTGTGTAACGGCTTGCCTGCCATGCCCCCAAATCTCATCCCTGACCCTTAGAGATAAGCAGGTGCCAGGAATCACTTCCCTACTTTGCATCTGGGGACAGAGAAGCAAAGGCTGGAAAAGAAGCCTGCCTCATAGACTCTGTCAGAATCAGAAATGGTGTAGACGTCTCTTCCCTTAAGTCTCTGACTCGGTGCTTTCTTTAGGCCAATGCCACATATTCATTCCAGTGACTTTTCCACCATCCTTGTATAGGCTTTCTCCTCTGGCCTGAAGAAGAGAGACAGGATGCTTAAATACACACTGGCTGAGGGAGACAGACACTCAGCTAGGCTTGGAGCCGTGGTGGTGAATTTGCTTTTCTGTCTCCTTGATCATTTTTCCCTGTCTTTCTAGGACTACAGCATGAGGGAATCTTCCGAGTGTCAGGATCACAGGTGGAGGTGAATGACATCAAAAACGCCTTTGAGAGAGGTGAGGAAACAGCCTGAAAGATAAGACCAAATGTTTTCCAGCCCCCCAGGATACTAGCTCCACGCTTTCTCCCTGAGAGCCACCCAGAGGTTAGCAAGCCAGTTTGCCTCCGTCTTCAGCCCAGCACCTTCTCTCTTGTAGACCTCCCCCCACCCCCACCCAGATATGCAGGGAGATGCCAGGGTACATCCCAGTTTCCTCCTTCTCAGCTCCATTCATCCTGCCCCTGTCCTCTGGATGATCTACCCAAACCCAAGAAGTTAACTATGATATCTGGGCAGTTTATGGCCGTATCCAGAATCCTTGGTGGCGGAGCGAATGCGCCTGTTCATCTTAGCCCATTTATTGTCTTGTGGGCTCTTAAGGTAATAGACAAGCTTTGGCAATTTCCGTCGCTGAAATGGATATATATAGTTTCAATTTGAGGTTGGTCCTATCATTAAATCTAATTACATCTGATATGAAATTTTCCATAGGGAGCTCCAGTATGATTGTTCTCCTGTAAGTAGGTGTGCTTTGTTACAGGCCAAGAGGAGAGAGAGCTAATCAGAGGGGCTGGCCTCCCTGGCCTCATTTCCCTCCACTAGGGGCTCAGTCCCAGCCTGGTTCCATGATCTCATGAGAGAGCCAATTGCTGTGTCCCATCCCCAGCCCAGAGGGAATGTCCCTGAGCCAGTCTGGCACAAGCAAATTTATGTTAATGGACTTCTGTGCCCCTCCTCTGGCCCCAGGGCCCCTGAGCCTAAGCAGTCTTTGCTTTTGCTAGTCCCTGGTTGCCCTACTCATGGCCAACATGCTGGGCAGAAAGCTGATGGACTGCGATGAAGATTTGAATAGGCCACTCCTTCCCCACCACCTCTGCTTCATCCTGTTTGTTTTTACCTCTCTCACTCTCTCTTTCCTTTTTGGGGGTATTGCTTGTCCTTAGGAGAGGACCCCCTGGCTGGAGACCAGAATGACCATGACATGGACTCCATAGCTGGCGTCCTGAAGCTTTACTTCCGGGGGCTGGAACACCCTCTCTTCCCCAAGGACATCTTCCATGACCTAATGGCCTGCGTCAGTAAGTATCCTGGCCTCAGATTGGCTTCTGGGCCAGAGCACCTCATAGCAACAGATAACAAATTTCCACAGGGTCTTTTTTTCTCATAAGCTTTCCAGTAATATTTTCCTTTTCTCCTTTTCCTCAGTGAAGTTTCTCTTCCTTGTTGTCACTCCTTTATCCCCTAGTAGGGGAGGAAAAAGAATGACTTTTCAGGAAGAGTCTGGATCACAAGTCAGAACTCCTGGCTTTTTTCTTTCTGATTCACTTTAAACTCTTTTGCTTCACTGAGCTTTATCTTTCTTCATTAAAATACCGTTATGTTCATATATAAGGCATAGTCCTTTTCAGCTTTTAGAAGCTCATGGATTAGTGCTTGTGCTTTTCATGATACAAAGGGAGAATACATAAGTGTTACTAATATTTCCTGCTTGTTGCTTTAAATATGGCATGACTTACCTGTGAGATGTGTTAATATGTGTTCTTCTAGGAATAAAACCCTCTGCACATTCAAAAGTAGTGATATGATATTTTCTCAGAGAGAAATAGTCCCTACTTGATCTTTAGATAAAGCAGGTATCTTAGAGGTTCTCTGCCTCTTACTCTAAAATGTACGGCTTGAAAAGCTATTCCTGGCCATTTAGTTTAGATCATTATACTGGAACCCTCTCTCATTTGTTGTCCACGGAAACTTGGATTAGTATTAGGTCATTCTGGAAGCAGACGCCGTTGAAATGGTGGCTTCAGAGGCTGGAGGAGGCAATGCCTTTGAAATGGAGAAAAGTTTTTCTTCCCAGATCAACCAAGGTCTTCATCCCCCACTGCCCACCCCCGAGTTTCCAGTTTGATTCCTGAGCGCTATCCCTCTCTGTTATTCTGAGAGAGGGGCCCAGAGCACTCAGGAAGCTAGCTCTCTTGTTTTATTGGTTTACTCACTATCTGTGGGAGTCCTAGTGGAAATGTGTTCTGTGGGTGACTGAATATATGCATCCGTCCTACCTTCATGTCTTTTTCCAGGACTGGGCCTAGGCAGAATACCCTAAGTGGATGGAGGCTGCCAGGACAGTACAAGATACCTTGGCTGCCCAATCCTCCCCTTGAGATGTGCTCCCGATCTAGTACCTCCCACTTCTTTTTCATGGAGAGGCTCTCCTAGAAAATGACAATATCCACACGGCACACCATGAAAGTGGGGAGGCGGGCCATGAGGGAGGCACAGGCCTAGGGCCGTACCTGGAATTAATCTGTCCACAGCACAAGAGTCAGGAAAGTTCTCTGGTTTTCTCCCCAGATATCACTGCTTACACAGGGGCCTGTCACTTCTTGCCTCTGGCCACATTCTCCTCATCCCCACTGCAGATAAGGGAGGGGGGAAGATAAGCCAGACTTGTCCAGGGGATGAGGTAATGCAGTGTGGAGCGGGCAGGACCTGTGCAGCCCCTCCCTCTCCCCACATGTAGGCCCTCCAAGGCTGGGTGTCGAGCAGTCATAGCAGTTTCTGGTCAGCTCCTTGCCTGTGGTATTGTAATAAGGGGGTGGTAGATGCTCTGGGGAGCATCTCCAACCCCTTCTGTGACCAAGGAGCATACATCTTAAGTCCTGACCCGGAGAAGGTTCTGGAGCCTGCATGCCCCATCACAACAGCCCCACCCCAAGGAGCCACAGAGATGGCGCTCCTTACACTGGCCCAGTGCTGTGTGGACTTGACCAGCCACTCTCCATATCACAACCACCGCTAGTCAGGGCCTTCTGACCACTATTTCCTGGGATCTCAGTTACAGTGGAGGGTAACACATGGCTTTTTTCTTTCAGCAATGGACAACCTGCAGGAGAGAGCTCTGCACATCCGGAAGGTCCTCCTGGTCCTGCCCAAAACCACTCTGATTGTCATGAGATACCTCTTTGCCTTCCTCAACCAGTGAGTAGACTTCCCAGGGAGCAACTGATTGGGCCTTAGCTTCAGTCACTGGAAGTTTACGTAGGGACCTTTGTTGATTCCTCCAGCCCAACAGATACTTATTGAACACCTGCTGTGTGCTGGGCACTGTGGTAAGACGTAAGAATACATTGTGAAATAAGAGACAAAAGCCTGGATACCATTTGGCTCATGTTCCAGCAGAGGACACAGACAATTACAGAAACATGAGGGAGTAATAAGTGCTTAGAAGAATAAGGAAGTGCAAGTTAAGTGATCAGGGGCAGAGGTGAAAGAGGGAGAGACACTGCAGAGAGGCCTTTAGCAAAGGCCTCTCTGGGGAGACGGTGTGTGAGCAGCAGCCTAAATGAAGTGAAAGAAGGAGCCACGGGGATGGTCAAGGTCATCAAGCCCCAAAGTCATGACAACAGTGAGTTTAGATTTGAAGAAGCCATTGGAAAGTTTTAAGCAGAAGAGTGTTGTGATCTGATTTTTTAATATATTTTTAAAATCTGCTTCATGGAGAAGTTACCAGAGAGTAATACGGAGAGAAGCGGGAGACACCTCACCAGAGGTTATTGTGCAGTCTCGGTAGGGAGTGGTGGTGGCTTAGACCAGAGACGGAATGGTGGAGGGTGATGGGAGGGGTCAAGTGTAGGATCTATTTGGAATACAGCTTTGATAGGACCTGCTGATGGGTAGTATTTAGAATGTGAGGAAAGAGAACAATTCTACATTTTTGACATGAGCAGCAGGGAAGCCGTGTTGCCATGTGTGGAGATGGGGAAGACAAGATGTGGAAGAAGCAATCAGGACAGGTGCCGATGTGGACATGTTAACTTGAGGTACCCGTTAGCCCTCCAGGTGGAGAGTCTAAGTAGGCAGCTGAACATAGGAATCGGATGCTCAGGGAAGAAACCTGGAGCAGAGATAACAGTGTGGGGTCATTGTGTACTGATGGTATTTAGCTGGTCAGCCAGGGAGTGAGTGTAGCTAGAAGAGAGGTCTGAGGATCAGAGGGGCCTTGGGCTTAGCCAGAGTATTTCTCCCTGTCTGAACAGTGTGTCCTCGCCCAGGGCAGGCATGGAGGGCAGCAAAGACAACGAGCAAGGACATACTTCTCCCCTTAGGCACCTCTGTCTTTCCACGTTGCTTTCACTGCAGCATCTCCCTCAACAGCCTAGGCCAAAGTTTTATCAGTGGGCAACCCGAGGGCCAGATAAGGCCCATAGATGTGTTCCCTTTAAGTCCACTCTGTCTTGAAAGCATTGAACCATTTAAATATTGGGAGATTTTACTTTATAAAAAAAAAAAAATCTAGATTTCTAGCTTCTCTTGAAAAACATCACTAGGTCTAGCAGCACTGGATCTGCACGCCCACGCGGCCGCAGTTCCCTGCGGAGTACGGGCTGCTGCCTAGATGAGGCGACCAGGCGCCCCTGGTTCACCACACTCCCCAGCTCTCCCGGAAACTCCCCGATGCTGAGGCTGAATTCAGTTGCCGTTATCATCTCTCTGGCTTTATGGCTTTTCATAGAGTGGGGAAACATTTCTTTAGATCCATGAATCTATATTTTTTTAAATTTATTAATTTATTTATTTTTGGCTGTTTTGGGTCTTCGTTTCTGTGCGAGGGCTTTCTCTAGTTGCAGCGAGCGGGGGCCACTCTTCATCGCGGTGCGCAGGCCTCTCACTGTCGCGGCCTCTCTTGTTGCGGAGCACAGGCTCCAGACGCGCAGGCTCAGTTAGTTGTGGCGCACGGGCCCAGTTGCTCCGCGGCATGTGGCATCTTCCCAGCCCAGGGCTCGAACCCGCGTCCCCTGCATTGACAGGCAGATTCTCAACCACTGCGCCACTGGGGAAGCCCTCTATTTTTCTAAAAAAGGGAAAACAAAAAGTAGACCAAGGGGCTAGGGTGTTTTAGCTCATATTGCTTTGTGAAAATGAAGACTCTTCCTAGTGGGTTGGTCCCTACTTCAAAGAAATAGAAGTTCAGAGGCCCTCTCAGGAGCCTCAGCCTGCTTACAGACCAGGGTCAGCCTGACCTTGAGGCATCTGGGCTAGCAGCCCCTGCCTGAGACTTTTCAGGGGCAACCACACTGTCCTCTAGCCCTGTTGCTGGCCCTGCAGAGTGACAGAGGGTCCTGGCCCAGCAGCCTGCTGCTTCCACGTAGCTGTGTCTGCACCATTCATTAGCCAAGCCCTGACTCAGCACCACAACTGCCTTTAGTTGAGAACCCCTCATGACTCACACAGGGTTTCACATGCTGCCTGTTTTAGGCAGACAGAAACTCTGGTAATGACTCCCAAGCCAGTCGGTCCCCTCAGGGCCACCAGGCCTTGTCTCCCCTCATTGACCGATACCTGCCCTCAAAGAGCCTAGCATGTCAGTCATGGGTAAACAGGCAGGGGAGCAGGCAGGTCCTGGGGTGACTGTGTGTGTAAGCACAATGGCCTCATCCTGCCCACATTTTCCTCCTGCTAAGTGGAGGAGTGAGGGAGTTTGTGGGTGGGGAGAAACGGTAGAGGAAGCATCATAAGAGCTGGAGAGGGTGGCCACTGTCGAAGGAAACATGGAAAATTGCACCCATTCAAATGATGACTTTTGTTTTGTTACACTTCTTTTTCTGGTTAAAAAAAGATTAACTTGCTCATCAAAGTCTTTCACTGAAAAGATGCAGCATTAATAACCACAGTGTTTCCTAAAATAATAAATGGAGTGCAGGATACAGGTGATAGAGAAGACCACCTGCCTGCACAGGAAGGTGACAGGTGATAAGTATGTACTTATCAACAGGTGTAACCAGAGTTGGCAGGTAGCTCCTCATGGAGACTCTCCCTGGGCCTAGACTTCTAGGACCCCTCTCCTTTGCTGTTACATGTCCTGACAGTGCATACTTTATTACTGGCTATTGTCTTTTTTGGGGTTGTACACATCCTCCATCTCAAGGAACTGGGATATATGTATGGAACTCCTTACATAGTGCACCAGTGCTGTGTGGACTTGACCTGGTTCCACATATATCTCTATAGCTAGTGTTCAATCCACTGTATGAACCTTGGGTACATGCCTGTCCAGCAGGCCTTGTTAATTATTAACGTTATCCTTTCTTAGCATCTGCATTGATGATCAATTGCTGTGTAATAAATTACCCTAAAACTTAGCAACTTCAAACAATAAGCATTTATTGTTATGTCACAGTTTCTGTGGATCAGGAATCTAGGTGCAGCTTAGCTGGGGCCTCTGGCTCCAGGTTTCTTGAGGTTGCAGTGAATGTATTGGGGGCAGGGCTGTAGTTTCTTCTGAAGGCTCGACTGGGAAGGGATCCACGTGGTGTTGGCAGGATTCAGTCCCTTGCAGGTTGTTGGACTGAGGACCTCCTTTCCTGGCTGGCTGTTGGTCAGAGGCCTCCATCAGTTCTGCACCACATGGGCCTCACCATAGAGCTGCTCGTGATATGGCAGCTGGCTTTGCTCCAAGCAAGTAAGTGAGAGAGTGCCCAAGAGAGCAGCCAGCCTTTGTAACCTAATCTCAGAAGTGACGTCCCATCACTTCTGCCATACTCCATTCACTAGAAGCGAATCACTAAATCTAGCCCACATGCAAAGGGAGAGAACTACACAAGGGCATGTATACCAGTAGGCAGGGGACCATAGGGTTCATTTTAGAGGCCGCCGGCCACAGCATCTGTACTACTCAGTGGGTTTTCACCCTGAAACAAAATGCAGGTAGCTTCCCCTCACTGCTACTCACTCTGCTGCTTGCCTTTTGAAACCTGATTTCTTCAGATGTCAAACAATATAGACTTTTAGTCTCTTGCTAATCAAGCGAGGTCCATAGACCAGCAGCATCAGGGCGATTGTTAGAAATGCAGAATCTCAGTTCCTTCCCCACCCCACCCCCAATGACCTATGAGTCAGAATCTGTATTTTGAAAAATCCCCTGATGAGTCATAGGCATGTGAAGGTTCGAGAAGCATCACTGTACATCCTCAAATATTGCCCCATAATCTGAAAGAGGGAATTGGTGGTGCTTCTTTCACTGTTAAGGTAACTCAGCTGCTCTCCAAAAAAGCTGAGTCTTCCTCCAAACTTCACCATCTCAAGTGCTTCCCAGTTTGGAAAGATTCTGTCTGCACTGCTCTTCTGACTTTCACAAGGAGTGTTTTAGCTTCTGTATGAAAATGGACAAGTAGAATTGTGGCTGGATTGTCCTAGAGACTCACAGATGCTCATGTATTTATTCACTTATTTATTTAACATGTATTTATTAAGCATTTACTGTGTGCTAGTCCCTGTTTTAGTTGCTGGATATCTAAGATTGCACCAAACAGTCAAGGTCTCTGCCCTCATGGAGCCTATGTAGCACACAGAACTGTAGGAAGACAGGCAAAACTGATAAGAACATGTGTCATGGGACTTCCCTGGTGGCACAGTGGTTAAGAATCCACCTGCCAATGCAGGGGACACAGGTTCAAGCCCTGGTCCGGGAAGACCCCACATGCCACAGAGCAACTAAGCCCACGAGCCACAACTACTGAGCCCACGTGCCACAACTACTGAAGCCCACATGCCTAGAGCCCGTGCTCTGCAAGAAGAGAAGCCAACACAATGAGAAGCCCACTCACCACAACGAAGAGTAGCCCCTGCTCGCCGCAACTAGAGAAAGCCTGCACACAGCAGTGAAGACCCAACACAGCCAAAAAGAAAGAAATTAATTTTTAAAAAAGAAAGAAAGAAAGAACATATGTCATATGTCAGAGGATAAGTGCTGTGGAGAAAATTAAAGCATGTTACGGGGTTGCTTCCCTGGTGGCACAGTGGTTAAGAATCTGCCTGCCAATGCAGGGGACACGGGTTCGAGCCCTGGTCCGGGAAGATCTCACATGCCACGGAGCAACTAAGCCCGTGCGCCACAACTACTGAGCCTGAGCTCTAGAGCCCACGAGCCACAACTACCGAAGCCCCCATGCCTAGAGCCCGTGCTCTGCAACAAGAAAAGCCACCGCAATGAGAACCCTGCATACTGCAAGGAAAAGTAGCCCCTGCTCGCCACAACTAGAGAAAGCCGGAGTGGCAGCAACGAAGACCCAAAGCAGCCAAAAATAAACAAATAAAGCATGTTAGGGGACTGGAGAGTGTAAGGGGTGGGTGTGAGGGTTTCCTCTTTAATACACAGTGGTCAGAGACACCTCACTGAGCAGGTGACAGTGGGCAGTGGTGTAGGAGGAGGAGGACCAAGAGGGAACGGTGTCCCAGAAGCCACATAATGTGTTTCAAGGAGGGTGTGATAACTGGGATAACGTGATGACAGGTCAGCTAAGAAAAAGACTGAGAACTGATTGAGCAGCATAGATGTCACTAGTGACCTTGATGGGCGTTGTCTTGGTGGAGGAGGAGGAGCAAAATCCTGATGGTGTCAGTTCAAGCGAGAAGGGGTGCTGATGCTGGATAAGCAAAATGTGGTAGATCCGTACAGTGGGGTCATATTCAGCTAACTGCTACTGGACTGTACACTTTAAAATGGTTAAAATGGTAAATTTTTTGTTGTGTGTATTTTACCACGATAGAGGGGTTGGGGGGCCGCATGGGAAGAGAGTAGGTGTGTGAATCTGCTAGGGCTGCCATAACAAAATACCATAGACTGGGTGGCTTAAACAACAGAAATTTGTTTTCTCACAGTTCTGAAGTCTGGGAGTGTGAGATCAAGATGCCAGCAGGCTTGGTTTCTGGGGAGACCTGTCTCCTTGGCTTGTAGACAACCACCTCACTGCATCCTCCCGTGGCCTTTCTTCTGTGCACACACTGGGAGACAGAGCTCTGCTCTCTTTTCCTCTTCTTATAAGAACACCAGTCCTGTAGGGTTTGGGGCCCACCCTTATGACCTCATTTAACTTTAATTACCTCCTTAAAGGCCCTGTCTCCAAATACAGTCATATTGGGGGTTAGGGCTTTAACATATGAATTGGGGGGCAGGGAAGACACAATTCAGTCCATAACAGAACCGGTGAAGGAGAACCAGAGAATCAGAGACAACTCTCAAAGGATTTTATTATAAAGAGAAGAGAATGGGGCAGTAATTCAGCGTGGATATGGGCTTAAGAGAGAATTTTGTTTTTAAGATGGGTGGTACTGCTGCACATTGGCATGCTAGTGGGGGTGACCCCATAGAGAAGAACTGATGATAGAGGAGAGAGCGAGATAATTGCTGGAGCGCTATTCTTGAGGAGGTGAGAGGGGATAGGATTGACTGCGTAGGGAGGAAGGCAAGTCAGTTAATAGATGTGGGAGCATGGAAGTTGGGGACAGGTGGCTTTATAGGCAAGGGGAGTGAGGGAGTGCCTTTGAAGGGCCATCAGGAAGAGTCAGCCACAATTGCCTTCCACTTCTTATCTCTTAAGGAGCCTATTGGGAAAGTCTGTTAAACCATGGATTTACAGATTCTCAACCCCACGTTTTGCCTGGGGCCATGGTGAATAATACAATTTCTCTTCATCCCTTTCAAACCTGAAATCAACCCTGATGCATAATATTTTACCCATGGTCTGTTGTCTGTTGCCACATCAAACCCCTGGAGGCCCTGAAATTGAAGGTTTTTAATGGAAATGTCATATGTTTAAAACAGTGTGTTCAAAGCTTTGTGTTCTTCCTGAGGATTTAAGGTTTTGATTTGGGGATGCAGAACCCTCAGCTTGTTAGATTATGTCTGTCAAGAGAAGAAGACGGTGGACACCTGTAAGTCAGTTACTGCCAAACGTCAGTGGCCCTGCTTTCCATTCCCAGACTGGAATCAAAGGTCCTATGTCAAGAAGCAAACACGACATTAAAATGACAGAAAATATTTCTTGAACATCACCTATGTGCCAGGCACAGTGCTAAGTGCTTTGCACATATTACCTTGTTTAATCTTCACAGCAGCCCATCAAGGGGGCATATAACTGCCCCCATTTTATGAAGAAACTAGGGAACTAGTACAAAATGATGGTAAGCCATGGAGCTGGGACTCAAAACCAGGTCTGCTTGACTCTAAAATTCTTGGGATGTTTTATTTTTCTTTTTAAATGTAATCAGAGGGGCTTCCCTGGTGGCGCAGTGGTTAAGAATCCTCCTGCCGATGCAGGGGACGCGGGTTCGTGCCCCCTTCCGGGAAGATCCCACATGCCGCCTGCGCCTCGGTGAGAGGCCCGCATACCGCAAAAAAAATAAATAAATAAATAAATAAAATAAATGTAATCAGAGATACAAATGTGCATCAGTTTTTTAACATCTTTATTGGATGTTAAAAAATATCCATTCTGCTTCATAACAAAGTGAATCAGTTATACATATACATATATCCCCATATCTCCTCCCTCTTGCATCTCCCTCCCACCCTCCCTATCCCACCCCTCTAAGTGGTCACAAAGCACCGAGCTGATCTCCCTGAGCTGATCTCCCTGTGCTATGCGGCTGCTTCCCACTAGCTATCTATTTTACGTTTGGTAGTGTATATATGTCCATGCCACTCTCTCACTTCGTCCCAGCTTCCCCTTCCCACTCCCCGTGTCCTCAAGTCCATTCTCTACGTCTGCATCTTTATTCCTGTCCTGCTCCTAGGTTCTTCAGAACCAACAAATGTGCATCATTTAAAAGTAAAAAGTCCAGAAAAGTGCATGATGAAAAACAGGTTTCCCACACCAATCCTGATTTTCTCATTCCCCCCAAAACCCACTACAATGGACCTTTTTTTTTTTTTTGCCGTACGTGGACCTCTCACCGCTGTGGCCTCTCCCGTTGCGGAGCACAGGCTCCAGGCTCCGGACGCGCAGGCTCAGTGGCCATGGCTCACGGGCCCAGCCGCTCCGCGGCATGTGGGATCCTCCCGGACCGGGGCACGAACCCGTGTCCCCCGCATCGGCAGGCGGACTCTCAACCACTGCACCACCAGGGAAGCCCTACACTGGACCTTTTTAAGGTGCTCAAAAGAGGATGAGTTCAAATCAGTTAGGAAAGTTCACTGGTGTGATGGACAGAACCTAAAGAAATATAGTACAGTTATTAGAGGAGATGGCATATATAGAAGTCGATACCAAAAAACCATTTTTTTTTAAAGAGGGAGCTGTTACCAGTTATCCATTTTAGATATTTCTTTAAAAATAAAAATCCAGTGTTTGAGGTCTTATACTAGGTACAGCCATCAGAGTCTTCAAGGATTATTAGCACCGTTATATTATATACAAAATTGTGTGCATTTGTTATGTGCTCATATATGAATTTCCCTGGGGAGAGAATCCTTAGTTTTTGTCAAATTCTTGAAGGAGTCTATGTCCCTCAAGTAGTTAAGCACCATGGCTTTACCCCCAGAACTTAGGTGTTCCAGTAGATTGGAAGAGAAAGAAGGATCTTGGTCTGTATTTTAATGGGAATAAGAAATAGACCTGGACCCATGAGAAGAGGACCACAGTGCACAAACACAGGTCCTCTCTGGCCCTGGTCATTGTAGCCACCTAGGAGTTGAGCAGTCCTTGCCTTAGAAGGCCGGGCAAGACTCCTCTTCTCTCAGTGAGCTTAGACTGGGACCCTCAGGCCTAGAGTTTATTTCCCTTTGACCATCAGGCTTCCCAGAAACTACTGCTTTTCTTCCGTGTTACCAAAACGTTGTCAGATCACACTAAAGAAATGGACTTCCTCCTCCTTGTCCCTTCACGACTCAAGGAACCAGCCAGCCTGGGATGGGCTACAATTTTAGCCCCGTGGCACCTCATGCCTCCATTGTCCCTGCTAAGGTTCCCAAGCTAATTACCTCTCCTGTCTCTCTCCAGTTTGTATTTGACCAAGAAGTAGACTTGGAAACTTCTACCAGCCTTTTCTGAATCTCTGCTCTCTTTTAACTCAAGAGCCAGAGAAGGATTATAAAATTAAATCTTTAAAACCTCCTATGAAGCAGTCCAGCCACTGAGATCCATCAACTCACCCATCTCAGGCCTCCCTGCATCTGACCAGGTCCTACAGAGCAGTGGTTCTCAGCCATGACAGTTGTTTGTCACTGTCCCACTTCATTGTCCCACTTCACATGTTCCGCAGTGATTCTCTAAGGGGACCGGGGACGTATCTGAATCTTCAGTGAAGGAGAGAATCATTGAGATAGAGACCAGCCTGGTAATTTGAGTCTGGATGCTGGGTACACTAGAAGTAAACTCTGCTCAATTCTGAAGAACAGCTACTCAGATGAAGACAGCTGAGTCCCAGGCCTCTGGCTCAGCACCATGCCTTTGGTATCCTCTCCAGATCTGTCAGAATCCAGATGCCCACAAGGGAGGCAGAACCCCGTAGCAGAGCTCACATGTCTGCAGACTCCTAGGGGAGGGGTACATCCAGAGCTAGCCCAGCCTTCAGTGCCTGGACACACAGACCAGTGGGCACTCACCACTGAAGGGCTTGGGTCCTTGGCCAGGGTTGGACGTATGGCTGGAGCAGCTGCTGGCTGGAAAGGGGGAGTTCCTGGAATAAAATACCTGATAATGAAGTCAGACTGCATCCAGGGGAAGCCTGAGCAGGAACTGAGCTACATGCTGACCTTTTCCTGAATAAATCCTGAATGTAATAGTGGAGGAGGATATTATGAAAATGGAAAACAATTGCATTAGCTGTTCCAGGAAGAAATTCACGGGCTTGATGGAATACAAAAGCTAATCGGTTGGCTATTTTTTAAAATAAGTCTAGAGCTTAGAATGGAATATCCCTAATAATTTGATTATTTTGCCATTCAAGAAGGTACACAACGCACAATGTCTGCGTCTTCTGACCGTGTCAGTACCAGGGCAGCCCGAGGGGCTCCGTCTGTTCTGTCAGCTTAGTGGGTTGGTCTGTGGGAGCATATCCAGCTCTGCAGAGTGGTGTGTCCTCAAGGCAGGGTGGATTTGGTGGATATGGTCTAGGGTTGGGGTGGGGATTGGGGGGTAAGTAGGATTTGAACAGGGAGCTAGAAAAAGAGGAGGGGTGAGATCTGCAAGGAGGGACCTCCACTTTGCCTTCCCTCGGCTCCTGAATGACTATCCTGCTGGTCATTTTCTTCTCCCTCTACCAGCTTTCTAGAAGGGCTCCGATGCCCAGAAAAGCAGGTGGCCGTTTGTGGTACTTCTGTTCTTGTTCCTGGCAGCGCCTCCTGTGATTGTGTTTTCTGGGCATTCATGCGAGTGCTTTTCAGCTTCCCCCTTTTCTTTCTCCTCCAGTTTATCACAGTTCAGTGAAGAGAACATGATGGACCCCTACAACCTCGCCATCTGCTTCGGGCCCTCGCTGATGTCAGTGCCTGAGGGCCATGACCAGGTGTCCTGCCAAGCCCACGTGAATGAGCTGATCAAAACCATCATCATCCAGCACGAGAACATCTTCCCAAACCCTAGGGAGCTGGAGGGCCCCATCTACAGCAGAGGAGGGAGCACGGAGGATTACTGGTAGGGGGCTCAGGGTTGGAGGAGGGGAAATGTCACCCACACGCACTGGCGTGGGGGCCAGATGGCCAAGCGAGACCGAGGGAAGCACCCAGATCCTCCCCACCTCCCACTCCGAGGCACTTCAAGCTGCCAGGATAGGGGGTTGCTGTAGGCAGGGCCCCACCTCGACCCAAACTACTAAGTGCCACTTCAGGCTGCCTCCTTTTTTACGAGTTCTGAGTGATGAGAGACCATTCTGAAAGATAATGACAGCAATAACAGGAACATTAATGATCTCCAGGAAAGGAAATTTGATCAGGTTATACGCAGAACTGCTGTTCATCAGGCAGCAGTGTCTCTCAGGCTCCTGCTCAGAGCTGGCTATTGTGAGAAGAACAGTCCTGCGTCCCAGGGAATTTCTGTCCTATTGGGAAGATTTCAGATATGAAGCGTAATTTCCGGACTGTGAGTTTATACAATGATAATTTAATAATGGTCTCAGGCATTTGTGACGAGAAAGCCGGGTAAGGCCCATTTTCGGCAGGTTAGGCCCAGTGCCCCACTGAAGCAGGTTCCTCGTGACTTCAACTGGAAACAGAGATATAAAAGGAATCCCTAGGGCACATCTTTACTAGACCCTTCCATTAGACAAGTAACAGATTTCCATTTTACAGATTAAGTCATTGCAATCTAGAGAGGCCAGGGACAATCTTTGAGGCCACCCCAGTGGTGGGGGTCCCAGCCCTGACCCCTTGACTGTCACTGCAGGGTACCACCCACTGCCCCACACTGCCCCCATCGTGCCACTTACAGGGTCATTTTCCCAGTAAACGCAAAGACAACTGCCTCTCTCTTTTACTCCCTAACATCCCTTACCTCTTCCTCCTCCTCCCTCTCCCTTCTTCCCCTAAACAGTGTTTCAGCCTGGGCTGAAAGCATAAGCCAGCCCAAATCGGATTCCATCTGAATTCAACATCTGGAAGCAATTCAGCCAGCCCCATTGCTATGGACTGAGGTAGGGGAGGACAGGGGAGGTTGCTTACTTAATGAGAGGCCAGTCAGTCCATGCTTCTCCCTGATCCCCACAGAAGGAGCCTCCAGCCCAAGGAGTGAGGAAAGTGCTATTCATGTGTCTGTGAACATAAAAATACCACTGACATCGCTGAGTTCGGTCTTCTCTGCTGTCCTGTAGATCCCGGCATCTGAGGCTGAGCTGGAGAAATCTAGGCTCACCAGCTGGGACAGAAAGCTTCCGGTCACTGACAGATGGCTGGTGGGGACTAGGGATGTTGTTCAGGTCTCAGCCTACTGGCTGGTGGGCTCCAGTGAGCTGTCCTTGTGCATGTGACTTGGAGAGTTGGTCGCCCTTGCATGAGTGTTGAAAAGCTGTGGAATAGTGTTTCCGATTCCTGCTTCACCTCCCTTCTCACATATCAAACCACTGCAGGCTCTGGACCCATTCCAGGACACAGAGCCCCACTTCACGGCCTGGTGCAGCAGGGCCCTGGTAGGGCTCACCAGGCACAGATGGGAGGGCACCTTCCTCTCAGTTCTGTCCAAGGTCTTTTCCCAGCACAACACCACCACCACCCAGCCCCATTGGTTGTGCATCTGCATTTATTAGCAGCCTCTGGGAAAACCAGAAGATTAGTCAGGGCCTGTTACTACCACAGACTGGGTGGGAGGCCAGAAGCACCCCAGGATCAAGAGTAAATGACCTTGGGTAGGAGGGACCATCTGACTGCTGGGTTCATAGCCACTCAGAAGGCTCCCAGCCTCCATCGGAAGAGAGAGAAGTACCAGCGAAGTGAGCTAAGATGGATGAAGGAGGGGAGGGAGGGGTGGCAAAGGGGGGGTCAGAGCCCAAGTGTACTGGAGATGGGCCAGGAGACCAGAACAGTCAGGAAGAGGGAGTACCAGGCCGCTTGGCCTCCCCGCAGCCCCACTGCACCACGCTGACCAGCCCTGAAACCAGAACCCACTTTTCTAGGACTGCCTGCGGTATAGCATGCTGGGCTGCTTCTGAGACCACAGGTGTTAGGGAGGCTGGGGTGTGCGTGTGGAATGAGAGAAGCATAGCATTTCAGGGCTAGAAGGGACCTTATAAAGCATCAGCTTGTCTTTACCTTAGAGCAGTGGTTTTCAAAGTGGGGTCCCTGGACCAACGGCACCTGCCTTAACACGGGCTGATTAGGAATGCAAGTGTCCCGACTCCACCCAGACCTAGAGAATCAGAAACTCTGGGAGTGGGTGAGGCAGTCTCTTTTTAACAAGCAGTCCAGGGCTCCGTGAAATCTGGGAGCTGCCGCCTTAGTGGACGGCCAAAGAAATGAACTCAGAGGTCTGGGGAAAAGTGAGCCTTTGCCCTGCACACCCCTGGGATCCCAAGTGTTTCCAGAATGTCACCAAACTCATTCAGAGGGTTTTGAGGCCCAGAAAACAGTGAGAAAGTGTGCCCACATTTTCTGATAAAGAGGAATCCCTGTTGATGTTCTTGCATAATGTTCTCTGGGGTCTGGAGAGCCTCCTTGGAACTGCCTTGCTTCACACGGGGTGAGTTCTAAATTAGTCCCCTGGTCTTTGAGGAACTTTCTAGGAGTGAAGGACCCGTCCGCTGAGGAGGGAGAGGCTAGCAGGATCGCTTCACATCCTGAAGCCAGGATGTGGGGTTGAGGGGTGATGGTGCTTCCACAGAACTGCCTGGAAAGTCTCACTTGTTACTACCTACTGCCAGAGGAAGAAACTTTAGAAATGAACAGGGTTTTTCTCTACTTTTCAGGAAGTCAGAACTTCCTGGTGCCCCTCCCCATGCACTCTGAAGTCCAAGAGATCAGGAGTAGAAATAACTTTCCTAATAACTTCCCTGCTCATTCTTGATTCTCCACCCTGGGTAATTTTAGGCTCCATGAATTCTGTCAAGAACTTGACCCAGCTCTCATCCACTGCCCTCTTGCGGTGTCCAGCCCACAGCAGACTTTCTTCCCCTGCTTGTGTTTCCCACTCATTTCTATGACTCACCTCCTACTTTCTCACCAGTACTAAACCACAAAGCAGCCAGAGGCATTAAGCAAAATGAGAAAGAAGGAAAGAAAGCACTGCTTATTAATCAC
Organism: Kogia breviceps; assembly: GCF_026419965.1. Taxonomy (NCBI): domain Eukaryota; kingdom Metazoa; phylum Chordata; class Mammalia; order Artiodactyla; family Physeteridae; genus Kogia; species Kogia breviceps. Next base: position 64,604,894 of record NC_081310.1, on the reverse strand, counting down.
TCCCTCTTATTTCATTGAATCCTAACACAACTCTGTGAGATATACAGACCATTATCCTTGATTTATAGATTAGGTAGCTGAGGCTGAAGGAGATTAAGTAATTGCCCAGGGTCACACAGCTACCAAGTGTCAGAGCTGGTTTTCGGATCCAGTTGTATCTGATGCTAAAGCCCAGTGTTTCCCTTCCACTATGCTCCCTCCAAGAACTAATTCACCTAGAGAAATAGCCCTTGAGGAGCTAAGTTGTTCCGTATTTTCGAAAAGATTTATAAGTTTAAATGGGATTCCCCTTGTGTCAAGATGTTGTAAGTCCCATGTAGTGTCGAGTAGTTTTTGTAGCAGGAGCTAGCCTAGAGAATCCCGAGAGCCCTACATTTCATGATAAGCATCTGTCTGGAGTGTGTGATCAGGATTTAGAGAGCCTAGGATAGATCCCATGTCCAAGGAAGCTGTGTGAAAGAGAAGACAAGAATTTTGGAAGCAAATGCTGAGGTCCCAGTTACTCTTGGTTCTGTTGCAGTGACAGCCCTCACGGAGAGACTACCTCGGCTGAAGACTCAACCCAGGATGTGGCCGCAGAGCACCACACAAGTGATGACGGTATGAGGCCCCACTTGGAGTCAGTGGGACTGTGGGGTGGTGAAGCAGAAAGGAGAGATTATATATCCTGTGCTCCTGATGACCCTTCCTGCCCAGCAGTCCCCTCAAGATGAGCAGGGAGCTCTCCTGCCTCCCAGCTTCATTCCCTCCCTTTCTTGGAGAGACAGCCCACCTTCTCAAATAGAGTGGTCTGTGTATTAAACCAGAGGTGAAGAGCTAGACCTTAGCCCTTCACCCTTCTTGCCCCACCTCACTGCCCCTCGTCCACCTCCCAGCTCTTTGTTTCGTCTGGCTGTCTCACCAGCATACGGTCAGTCCCTTGTCATGGCCCAGACTCCTGCCAGGTAGCTGGAGACCAAAGGGAAGGAGAGCTCATTTGAAAAACAGAGGGCCCAGGGAATAGTGAAGCTGGGTGCCAAGAACCCGGCAGAAGCAAGCCAGAGGGGGATGGGAATCAGGACGCAGAAACCACATGCTCTCACGCCTGCCGACTGGAAAAATTGACCCTTTCCAAAGCACAGACATGCGCTGCGCAGCCTGGCGTGTGTGCGTCAAGAGCTGGAATGCGCAGCTGTCGTCCGTGGGCCTCAGCGGTGCCCATGATTTATTAGGGTCTGTCCAGCCAGCACATTCCCCCTCCTGCCAACAGTTCTACACCTCCATTTCTGGATCGCTTGGGCTCTGGAAGTCTCAGCAGCTGACAAGGGGCCTCAGAATTTTCTGGGCACAAGAACAAAATGGCACAGACTGCAGTGTTCCCTGCTCCCTGCCTTGCTATGAATTCTGCAATCCTAGGCCAGCGTTTAAAGGAGAAAAAGAAATTAGGATTGCTGATTTGGCTCTTAAGGTCAGATGGATCAATATCATAATTTACCACACAATGGGAAGGGATTTGGTGAACCAGGGAAATTCATATTTGATTAGAGCCTACGTGTGCCCAGCACTGCTAGAGGCTTTATATGTCTTATCTCTTAATCCCTAGTGAAATTGCTAGAGCTGCTATTTAATAGTTAAGAAAACTGAGGCCAAAGAGGTCGAGTGACAAACCCGCAGCTGTATGGAACTGACATTGGGATATTTAGACAGGCCCCCTGTAGTGAAGTCCCCAGCCCTGCCCATTCAGGAGCAGACCCACCTGCCCCGGCTGTCTAGGCATAGTCTTGTTTGTAAGTAGCCTTCCTCTCCACTACTCAGAATATCTGATTTTAACCCTGGGTTCCTGATTTGTGGGAGCCTTCTTTTTGCTCTCTGACCTCTACCTGCAGCCCAGAACAGATAATGACAACGGTGACGATAATAACAGTGGCTGACGCGTATGTAGCACTTACTGTGGGCCCACACAGTTCTGAGCACTTTTACAAATTGTTATTTGTTGACTCCTCATACCAACTTCCTGAAAAAGGCACTATTATTATCCTCATTTTATAGATGAGGAAACGGAAGCTCACACAAAAGTAAAAATACATTGCCTTTGCACACCCCTTTTAATTTTTCAAACCACTTACGTGTGCATTTTTCCATGTATTGACCACAAAATATATTTCCATATTTTGCTCCTTGGAAAGTTGATTGGGCAAGTTATTTTCTCTTTATAGAGACTAAAAGTTCATGTTCTAGTAGGAAGAGTGGATAATGTAAATAAATTATTCAAAGTACAATATGTTAAGCGTTCTAAATTAATGGAGTTATTTTATAGTCAGAAAGGAAGTAATGCTTACAAGTACAGTATGGCGTAAGGAGCTATGGGAACACCAAGGAAGTCACTAGAGGAAGCAGGTGATGTTTGAGTTGTGATTCAATGTGTTTCATCAGGCAGGTGACAGAGAGAGAGGGATTTCAGGTGGAGAGAACAGCATGAGCAAAGGCAAGGAAGGGCATACACGTGCTTTCAGGGCTTTGCACAGTCTGCACGGGAATACCTGCTTCATAGATCATCCGTGACTTATTTTCACACTAGGTTATCTTCCCACCACTGTAAGTTCAGCTAACTGGGCTCTTCCAGCCAGTTTCCTGAGTCTGTGAGTCCCAACAACATTTGTTTCCTTCTTTTCCACCCCTCGCAGAGTGTGAGCCCATCGAGGCCATTGCCAAGTTTGACTACGTGGGCCGGACAGCCCGAGAGCTGTCCTTCAAGAAGGGGGCGTCCCTGCTGCTCTACCAGCGGGCTTCCGACGACTGGTGGGAAGGCCGGTACAACGGCGTCGACGGACTCATCCCCCATCAGTACATCGTGGTCCAAGACACGTACGTTAGGCCCCCTGCACCTTTAGGGGTCCCTGGCCGCACTGTGGGAGTGAGACTTTATTTCTGGAGCCCCGGAGGATGAGGGAGGCCAGCCTCTAGGGGGCGCCACCGACCCAGTCCCGAAGCGTCACGGTTCCTTTGAAGGGCCCCCAGACTCGGAGACTGAGTAGAGGATTGTTGTTTCATCTCTCCGCTCTCTACTCCCCCGCCAATCACGTCTCCACCACCCTTCCCCACCCCCAGTCATTTTAGAAACTTGCCAGCCAGCGCTCATCCATTTATACCTGATGAGTGATAATGAGGGGTTATTATTTGACCACTTATATTTCCTTTCTGGAAAGATCAGTTTGGGAAAACATTTTTATTTCTCTGTCTTTTTTTTTAAAACAAGCTGATGGCACTTTTCCACTTGCAAATGAAAATGTTGAGTTCATTTTCTGGTAGAAATCTAGCTTAAGCAGCCTTGTGGAAATAACCCAGTTCATTTAACCCAGATGAGGTTGACTTGGAGAAAGACAGGGGAGAGGAGGGGAAAGGATATCAGGGAACAAAGGGAACATGGACTGGTTCCAGAGAGACTTCATCACACGGGCTGTAGGTTGGTTCCTGCTCTTTGAAGCAATGTCTTTGTATCAGGAAGGCTTTTCCCCGTGGCCCCTCAAATCTGCCTCCCTGCCCCATTGCCCTGCCTGTGACCCCGACTCCCTCCCCTTGGATACGATGCTGTCAGTGTTTTTAGTCCTTCCCTTAATATTATTTTTTAAAGGTTGATATCCTGAATGAGTCTGCACCCTCCCAGCCTCTCCCCGTCTCGTTCTGCGGGGAAATCCTCCCTCTGTTGATAACATCGCATACCTGGTGGCCATCTGTGCGTGGACAGGACCCTCCCAAATTTAGCATTATGACTTCACTCCAGGACCGAGAGAAGATGAATTGTGGGGGAGAAGGGGCTTTCTTTGTCATCAGTAGCCAGAGGGGCCGGGAGAGCCGTGGAGAGACCTGGGACCGGCTTGGACACTCTAAGCGGGGCTAGATGCGCTACGACAGAATGTGGCGGTGTCCTGCCTCAACGCCGGCATCTCCAGAGCCACGGCAGAGCTGACTGCCCTTGCCCAGCTGTGCTCGGGACCTGAGCACATAAACGGCCACCTGGACCTCCTGCAGGAGGTGCCCCGGCACAGCTGCCCCGGGAAAGCAGCGAGGGGTAGAAGGCAGACACCTCGAATCCAGGATTCCCCTAGCCCAGCTTTCGGAGGATCTGAGCACCCCGCAGAACTCAGCAGGATTATTTATTTTTATTTAAATGACCCTCCAAAGGCCCCGTAGCTTTCCTTGCCTCCGCTCCCAGATCCCAGCCAGGCATCGCTGCTGCCTCAGAACCATTGTGGGGTCGCGTGTGTGTCGGGGGGGCCATCTTGCCAATTTAACACTGCTTTTTGTGTTGTTGTTGTTTTCCCCTCCTCCCTGCCTGCCTGCCCCTTCTCCCCCAGCGAGGACGGTGTCGTGGAGAGGTCCAGCCCCAAGTCTGAGATTGAGGTCATTTCTGAGCCACCTGAAGAAAAGGTGACAGCCAGAGCGGGGGCCAGCTGTCCCAGTGGGGGTCATGTAGCCGATATTTATCTTGCAAACATCAACAAGTAAGCTCTGCTTTTCATTTTCTGCTCCCCTGAATGACTTGCGACACCCCGCCTCACCCTCTGGCCTAACCTCCCTCTCCATCCCTGTGCTGCATCCCCCCACTTCCCGGCCCGACAGCATGCATGTGCTCGTGGCTGCTCCAAGATGGACAGGGCCAAGGAAACATCCACAGGCCTCGTCAGCAGGCCCAGGTCTCCGGCTAGCGGCCGTCACGCTAAGGACGGGTGTGCCCCTCTGTCCCCACAGAGCCTGTCTGCGCAGACCTTCCCGGCCATCTGACTGGTAAAACTTTGGCCAAAGCTGTAGTCACTTCACGCAACTTGGTTTTGTACTGTTTCTCAGAGGTGCCTTCTCTTCTCCAATTCTGACTCAAATAATAATCTTTGATGTCTTCCTTGGCCCTTGTCTATCCAAAGATCCAAAGTCTCGTGCATCTTCTACCAGGTTCGCGTCACCCCAGGTGGTTTATTTAGATATCACGTGTCTGTTTCTTCCTCATCCTGCATTCGCTCCCCTGGAGGAAAGGCAACCACTACCCCCACCAACCCCCACAAGGAAAGCTTTGTCCTGAGCTCTTTCTTCACTGTCTAACCCCCCAGCTCCCTTTTCTCTTGCCCTTTCACACCAGTAAAAATAATTTGCCATTTTTTTTCCCTATTGCTTTGGCCCTGTGTATTATCCTTCCCTGTTAGTCCCTTTGCAGATTCCCATTTCTGTCCAGCAGGCTCGTAACTGTGCCCCCCAGCTTTCACAGTGGCTGTTAGCAACATCCTGGGGTTTTAACTGCACCCACACCCGATCTGGCCGTCTAGAGGGATTCCACGCCTGTGTGCTGCTGCCTCCCCTAGAGACATTCAGGTTATTGGAGAACTAATCTCATCTCAAGGGGCCAGACACCAAGCCCCAAAGCCTACAGACCTCTTTCCGCCAGACCCTGAACCTTGGCCCAGTGCCAGCAGGATGACAAGCCCCAGGGCGCTCCCGATGAATATGGATTGGAGATGATGTACAGTTTTTATTCCCCTCTGGCTTTGGAGGAATGAAATGATTTGCACATTGAAAACCTGTTAACCGTAGCCTCTGGACACTGAAACTGGAAGGAGAATAAAAGATGCTTGTTGTTTTTAAACTACACCAGGTCGCCCAGATCTCTTGGCTTTTTTCCAACCAGACGGTAGCAGGGGGAGTGTTTGGGGCACATGGTTCTTTTCCATCTCTTTCACCCTCTACTTAGTAAAGTAGCTGATTCAGCGCACTTGGTCAGTGTAGTTACAATTTCAGTCAGACCGGTAAGAAAGATCGAGGATTTAATTTATTTCCCTCCAGCATAGTGCCCTGTTGGGGGGGCCAGCTAGTAAAAAGTTAACTGTGGGCTAATGACATTTTCTTCATTATTTACAAGTCTACGTTAATTATAAGCCTATAATCATGAGGTTGTAAGCCTGTAATTAACCCAGAAACCAAGGCGAAGTTGGTGGAGAGAGAGTTAGCTAATTAGTCGGGTACAGATTTTTAAGCCATCATATATTTGTTGCCATTTGTACAAAGGAATTGTAGAGAGTAATACCCTGAATACTCAAAAGATGAACATCTGGTAGAAAGTCAAGGCGGTTCCCGTGAACTCCTTGGTTGGTGGTATCAGGATGGGGTCTTGGAGGATGGGGTCTGCCCAGACGCCAGCTGGTCCGTGGGTGAGCAGCTGCCCCCCGGTATGTCTTGCCCTTAGGACTGATCGGCCTTCCAGCCACACCTCCTGCCCCACACAGCTCTCCTCCCAAGCTCCTTCTCTCTCCTGAGTACCCTGGGTTCTCTCTCACCCCTGGACCTTCACATCTGCTGTCTCCTCACCTGGTCGACTCCTCTCCCTTCGACACTCAGTCTGAAGATTTCTTTTTAGGGAAGCCTTTCTGACACCCCTGAATTCCTCAGGGCTGAGTTAGGTGCCCTTATTATTCCCGAGGCAGTCTCAGGACACAAGCTGCTCTTGGATCTCCCACCAGGCTGAGCTCCTTGAAACCAGGAACTCTGTCTTCCTCCCTCTATATCCCTGGGGCCTGGCCCACACCAGCCACTCCACAAATCTGCCTCCTTAGCAGTTTGGGCCTTGTAGGTTAGCCCTCCTCACAAGAAGGAGAAAGGAAATCAGCAAGGAGTTATTAGGGTACGGCCTCTCAGTTCAATTCCACACATTTACTGAGCGCCTCCTGTTGTGCCAGGTACGCCTGCCGCTTATTCAGGGATGAATAAGATGATCCCTAGGCTTCCCTGGTGGTGCAGTGGTTGAGAGTCCGCCTGCCAATGCAGGGGACACGGGTTTGTGCCCCGGTCCGGGAAGATCCCACATGCCGCAGAGCGGCTGGGCCCGGGAGCCAAGGCCGCTGAGCCTGCGCGTCCGGAGCCTGTGCTCCGCAACGGGAGAGGCCATGACAGTGAGAGGCCCTCGTACAGCCAAAAAAAAAAAAAAAAAAAAAAAAAAAAGATGATCCCTGGCCTCAAAGCTCACAGTTGGGCAAGGTGAATACCACAGAGACAAGTCACTAAAAAGTGGTTCCATAGATGCACTGAAGGAACAGAAGGGGGAGTGATCAAGTCTGCCTGCCTGTGAGGGAGGGAGGTCAGGGAAGAATTTGCAGAGGAGGAAAAGTCATTTTAACTGGACCTTATAAGACTGCGAACATCCTTTATCCACTGGAGAGTGGCTGATGCCCAAGGCTAAAACTGCTGAGCAGGCAGCCTCACGGAGTGGCTACTGTGTGCCAAATCCCGAACCGGGCCCCGGGCATGTACGATGAGGAGGACGTCCGCAGTGGCCCTGCCCCAAGGACCAGCTCCTTATCTTCAGGTCCTACCCCTTCCCTTCTTCCGTCCTCAACTCCCACCTCAGCCTCAGTGGCCCTCAGTAGATTCAAGTTCAGAGCTGCCCAGCTGCCACCCCAAACCAGAAGTGTCATTGCCTCTTAGATTAGGTCCTATAGTATCTGATTCCAAGAGATAATGAAATTGTTCATCAGTGGGCAACACCCATATGAATAAGATTCTGCCAGACCATTTCATCTGAGAGCTTTAGTGGTCTGAAACAGATCGACTCAGAGCCACGGTTCAGCCCAGTGCTGGATGAGTTAGGGTCACGTAGATGTATTTCCACCCTAGAAAATGCACAAACGTGACCCGAACTCTGCAGCATTGCAGCCTCTTGAAAAATATTCTGTTCCATGTCTGCAGAATAAGCAACAACAGCCTCTTGCCAAAGCCCAAAATAATTAGTCTTGTCAGTGGACTAAGAAACATGCTAAAATTTGGAAAAGTCAACTCTCCTCTTACCAGCAATTCCCTACCTCCTTGGTGATGGTGAGACTTTTTCTCCCGCCTGTGGTCTGGGGCCTGCTTTCTGTTCAGAGCAGATAACGGAGGGTACCTTTTCATGAATCTGTCTCCCATTAGAAACTTTTGCTTAATCAGACATTTTTCCTGACAGCACCTTACATCTTGAGAACTCAAAGCCCACGACCACCAAGTAAGTATCTATTTCTCCTATGCCCAGGTCGGGGGTGGCAGGGAGACAAAGACATGGAGAAAGCAAGGGAAAGTGACACAGGAGAGGACATGCTCTGTGTCCTCTCCTTCCAGAAGTCCCTGGGTACCAACATCTGCCCCACTCTCACTCGTCCTAGCTTCCTCGGAGCCAGGGCACCCTGATCACACCGCCCTTTCTGTTTGTCATTGAAGGCAAAGGAAGCGGCCAGAATCTGGGAGCATCCGGAAAACATTTCGGAGCGACGGCCATGGGCTGAGCAGTTCCCTGACTGATTCCGCCTCCCCGGGGGTGGGGGCAAGCTGCCGCCCATCTTCCCAGCCCATCCTGAGCCAGAGTCTCCCCAAGGAAGGGCCAGATAAGTGTTCCATCAGTGGGCATGGGAGTCTCAACTCCATCAGCCGCCACTCATCCCTGAAGAATCGGCTGGACAGTCCACAGATCCGGAAGACGGTGACAGCAGGCAGGTCAAAAAGCTTCAATAACCACCGGCCCATGGACCCTGAGGTCATTGCACAGGTAACTGGGGGCTCTTGGACAAATAGCTACCACAAGTCTACCCTTGTCACTGCTGCTTAGCGCAGCCCGTGCTCATTATGACGGCACTTGAAAGAGAACGGTGCTTTGTACATTATACGCTGAGTTCAGGGACTGTTAGACATCTAGACCCGATAAGATGGCTTTCCAAGAAATTTGTCGATCCCTCTCTCCCCAAAAAGAACTTGAAGACAGAATAAAAGAAGGCAGGCTTCTTGCTCATATATGGGCTATTTGCAAGCCCGTTGTAATTTTATTTTTTTTATTTTTTGCCGTACGCGGGCCTCTCACTGTTGTGGCCTCTCCCTTTGCGGAGCGCAGGCTCCGGACGCGCAGGCTCAGCGGCCATGGCTCACGGGCCCAGCCGCTCCGCGGCACGTGGGATCTTCCCGGACCGGGGCACGAACCCGCGTCCCCTGCATCGGCAGGCGGACTCTCAACCACTGCGCCACCAGGGAAGCCCAGCCCGTTGTAATTTTTAAAGCCAGTAGTTACAGACTGAGTGTTTCTGATAGAATGCATTCAGCCCAATTTTGAATCTTGAGACCCTGGTAGATTTCAGTGAAGCTGCCCGAGTGGTGAGGCTCAGAAGTAGTTCTGGCCACATTTTCATATCAGTGTGCCATCCCCATCATCCCTGAGGCTAATCTCTGGTCCCTAGTGATAGATCAATGATCAGTCAACAATCTGCTCCTGGTTGTGAAGGCCCCAAATTACTCTGCCACTGGGCACTCCGGTACCAGAAAGGTTTCTAGCCCAAGCCTCCAGAGGCAGTGGAGATGAGCTCCCTTGCTATAGGGTCTTCCTTCCATGTGTGCATCACACTGACGAGTCTCTGTTTTCCATGAAACATTAGAGATCCAACCCCACCTCTAAAAATACGACTCTCGGGGCCACTCCAAGCAGTTCACTCAGACGTCTCTCCCAACTCTATAATTTTCATTAGACCAGGTAGGAACTAAAGGCTCATCGTTGCCCTTTTATGTCTCAACTGAGTTGAGATTCTCCTCACCCCAACTTCCAGGGTAGAGGCTGGGTGTGGCCTCTGTTGGCTTAATCGCGGTGCTCTGCTTAGGGATGGTGTGCCTGGCAAGCACAGTATTAAGCTACGGGCCTGAGATGTCTTGCTTTGCTAGCCTTCTGTTTCTGTGCCTCTCCTTAAGCTCTTGGCTGCAATCTGCCTTGCACCACGGGAATCCTCCCAGCTCCCTCTTTGGCCAGGTGTTAGGAACGTCAGAATAGCTACGTAACTGGGACAGACTCTAGCTGCAGAGCGGGACTGAGGAGGGAGGTGGAGTTCTTTCTGCACAGTTTTAAGGTTTGAGAACATCAGAGGGATGAGTGAAATTGAACCACTGTCAGCAGAAAGCATGGATTACCCTGTAGGGCAAAGAAGCCTTAACCAGGGGCCTTTGCTTGAAACATGCAGTCTTTCCATGTGAGTTTAGTCCCAAGGGAGGAGCCCTGCGGTGGTTTGGGGGTGCTAGACACAGTGTGTGGAGAGGTGGGGAGGGATCTGGGAGGTCTCCCTGGAAGGCAGCTGGCTGCATACAAAGGGTCTTTGGTTCTGCCTTGAGCCCCTGAGCTAGGACTGCTGTTTCCTAAGATCTGGAGTATTCCACTGTGAAACTCAATGGAGATTCACCTATGTGTGCTCTGGCTCCCCCTCCTGGTCACTCCTTGGTCCCCTCTCATGGTGATGGGTGGAAGGAAATGGCTTCATCAAGATGAGCACTCTGGATGGGGTGGAGCGGGGGCAGGGGTGGGGGGGTGTCCTGATGGATCCTCAGGGCCTCTTGAACCTTCCCGCAGTCCTTGAGGAGGAAGGACTAACCCTCTTAACCTTTGGCCTTTAAAGTCCAAGATAATAAACATCATACTTCATCTGTACCACTTTTAAAAAAAAAATTGTTTCTTATGTACAGTTTCAAACAAAAGTAGAATATGAATCCCATGTACTCATGACCAAACTCCTGGCCACTCTTAGTTCATCCACCTTTCCTGTCCCTGCTGGATTACATGTCATCTCATCCATAGATACATCCGTGCATGTGTCTAAAACCTGAGGGCTCTATTTAAAAAGCGTCTCAACCACTCTGTCTAAAGGGGGAAAAAAAAAACCCTCATGAGAATGAAAGTCCTTTTGCCCCACTTCCCTCCCAATCTGAACATCCATATATGTTCAAAGATTTTGGTCAAATAAAATCATCTGGACATCTCCTTACAGTTGGTTTCTCCATGATTTGGCCCAGGTTGTTGAAATAGGACCCTGGGGGCTTCTCCCTACGTGAGCCTCACTCTCTCCTTTCTCCTGTCTGCAGGATATTGAGGCGACCATGAACTCTGCCCTGAATGAGCTGCGGGAGCTAGAACGGCAGAGCAGCGTCAAGCACACCCCGGACGTGGTTCTGGACACCTTGGAGCCCCTCAAGACCTCCCCCGTGGTGGCCCCCACATCGGAGCCCTCCAGCCCCCTGCACACTCAGCTCCTCAAGGACCCCGAGCCCACCTTCCAGCGTAGCGCCAGCACTGCTGGGGACATGGCCTGCGCCTTCCGGCCTGTCAAGTCTGTCAAGATGGCGGCCCCAGTCAAGCCGCCAGCCACACGGCCCAAGCCCACTGTCTTCCCCAAAACAAATGCCACTAGCCCCGGTGTCAACTCCTCTGCCTCCCCACAGTCCACTGACAAGTCTTGTACTGTCTGAGGGATGTAATTTAATTGTTCTAGACAAGGGGACTGGAGGGACTGACTGTTATTAAAATCTTCCTATTTAACTAGCTTGGGGACTTCAGTTGAAAATTAGGTTCTAAGTTGTTCTTGCAGGAATTAGCCTTCCCATCACCCAAAACCTTGAGAATGAAGCCCTCGTTATCGCCCAGCCCTCCCTCACCCTTCCCGCTACCTTCTGCTTCCCCCAGTTGTCGTAATCCAGCCAGCTACAGTACATACTGTTCTTAGGTTAGCCAGAGATAAGTTTTTCCATTATCAGGTCACTGTGAAATCTGGCAAGGCAAGTCACAGGGCCGTGGGCTGAAGTCTCAGTCCCCTCAGACACAGGGGATGCCTAACCAGATGGTTGGCTGCTGATGGCCAGCTCTCAGTGGCATCTTGTTTTGGGTACTGATTATAGAGAATCATATACAGTTCAGTCTCTGTTTTACACACACACACACACACACACACACACACACACACAAGTTTTTCTAGTCTCTGGCATGTGTAGCCTCTCCTGGTCCTAGATAGACCGGTCTCTTTGTAAGCTATTGTGGCAGTTCACACAGGAGCCACCAGGGGTCTCTGTTTCCGTTACAAATCTCAACTCTGGGCCAGAGAACCTAGCCTTTGAAATCTCTCCACCGTGTGAAATTTAGCAGGATGGGACTCAATCCTGTAAACTGTTTGGGGTTGGGAGCTTTCTCTCTGTCTTCTTTCTATTGGTGTGAATTGATCATTGGTGTTTGCTTTTGCTCTCCTCCATTCTCTGGAACTACAACCCAATCTTCTTACAGAACTTCTAAAGTTTTTCTGAATGTATAGACATTTCTCGGGTTCCTATCTTTGTCTCTGATGTACCATTTTCCATTTAAGACATTTTCCTGTATAAGACAGTTTTATAGTTGGTTGCTTTTAGGGTAAAGAGGCTTAAGACAGTTTTATTGTGTTTTTGGCAGGTTTGGAAAAGGTAAGAAATGGGTCCTTCCTCCTACTTTTTTGGGTACTTAAGACATAAAATTCATTATCCTATTAAAAATTAAATTCAGCTTTGCTAATCCTAAAATTGTTCCCAAATGAAAATTTATTCTAAGTTTATCCCCTAGTTGGGTTATTCTACAAGGCCTCTCTTCAGGGACCAGCGGGGGCTTAGGGAGCCCTAGTTAGATTAAAGAGAGACATTGCTCCTTAAAACTGGTCTTCATTTATCCAGACAAGGACAACTAAGAGAAGTCTTCGCCCCACAGGCTTTAAAGTCTTTCCAAGGCCTGAATCTAAGAAAATCAAAAATTGGATGCTGAATATTTTGGCCTTCCTTTGGCTGTTTTTCTGGTTCACCTCCAAAAAGCAAAAATAATACCCTTGTCTGCTTTAATTTGCTTTCCAGATCTGGTGCCCATGGTCCCAGCTCCCCTAACATCATACTATCCCAGGAGGACCAGGGCTGACTGAGTACAGTCAAACCCCAGGCTCATGAGTCTCAGATAACTACTTGAGTTAAAGTTGAAACTCATTCCTCTTCTCTGTTTTCTGGTTTTAAAGCTGTGCTTTTTGCCTTATTTTCCACACTTTAGGAGAGATAGCGGGTTGCCATTCAGATAGGAAAATCTGAATGTTCTTATCTTTGGCCCAGAAAATCTTCTTCAGACCAACATATTGAAGTTGGTAGTTGGCTCTATGGAAAGCGATAGGATTTTCCTCCTTTTGTGTGAAGGAAAAGAGAAGCTTTGTAGGAAGTTGCTAGTTAGAAGAGTAGCCTGCAACACCAGGAAAAACATCCCAAGAGCCAGGAGGGAGAGATGAAGAACTCCTTCTGTGCATGTGTCAACCCGTGAGAGGCAACCCACAGTCCTCCGTGTTCTTGGCTTTTGTTGCTCTGTTTAGTGGCCTGTCCTTGTCTGTCACCTGGACTTACACAGGTCCTGAGCCAATAGGGGCCTTTCATACCCAAGGATCTGTTTCCTTGCTGGAAATGAAACCCTACCCTTCACTTGACATTCCTTTTGATGCAACTGGTTGAAATTGGTGCCCATACCTGCCCTTTTCCTCTTTTTCCGGCACATCCTTCTCTAAGAAATGAAAGGCAAAGCTCCTTAATGACAACACCTTGGGCCTGTTCTGTTGCTCCTGCCTTGTTTCTCTCTCAGCCCTGTACATGACTTGCATTCACCATCCCCTCGGTCAGTGTCCATCTGCTGATTTGCATCATGAACTGGACAGTGTGTGAGAGGTCACCTGCTACCCCCGCTCTAGGAGCTGAGTAGTCTTCCCCTCTCTGGTGCTCCTGACACCTGTAAGATGGTCCTGTCCAGAGGACTAGGAACCCTAGGAGGAGAGTCCTTCTTGGCAGAGCTCATTGCAATCAACTGGAATCGAGGTTGCACACTGTGATTTTTACACCGAAAAGCCAAACGGAGCTGGCCACCCAGGGCCTAGGGAGACCAGTCTTCCTCGGATATGCTTCCTAAACCAGCATGATGCTTCGAAGAACCCCAATCTGCCCCTGGAGGCACGGATCCTTTTCCCGGTGTGGACTCTGACGGTCAGTCTTTGGGAAGCAGAGGTGGGGCGGGGCTACCAGCATCCCAATTTGGAAAAGAGAGGAGTTTGCAGCCAGCAGCCTGTAAACTGGAAACACTGGTCTCAGCCAACCTCCTCAGGGTGCCCTGGTTTCTCCCCCAAAGAGATGAGGAGAGATGATGCCAGCAACAGGATGAACAGACCACTGGAAGGGCTGGTATATATGTACTTCACGTTCAGAAGAGAAGTTAGATCTTCCAGGGAATTGCAATGTTGTGGCGTCTGACTTGTATGTCACGTTTGTGTAAAATGGTATATTCTTTAAAATAGTGTTGATAACTGGAATCTTGTATGTATGCTTGGAGATGCTTTGTGTGAACCTAAGACTGTCACTCAACAGATGTTGGATTGGGGAAAATCCAAAGCACAACTTCGAAATAAAATACGTTTTTAGGTTTCGATGCTGCAATTTATATCCCTTCTCCACTCCCTGAAATCTCCAATCCAGGAGTCCTGCTGCCCAGGAGGGATTTTGATTCGTCTGTGGCTACGGAGCCCTGCCTGGCAACAGAAGGAGAGTTGGGGTGACCTCAGGAGCCAACCATTTTCTCCCTCCCCCAGCAAGACACAGCAGAGGTGCATTTAGAATGTGGATTTTTTTTCCCCCAGCATTTTCATTTAGCCCATGTGTGGAACCTAAGAGATTGTGTAGCAAGTCTTCCTGCTCACCATTGGGCAGTCTGTTGCCATGAGAACCATTTCCTCCACAGAATCCACCTCCCCTGTTTTCAGTGAGGACTGTTCTCATTTCTGTCACTAGTCAGATTTCCCCATTTGCAGGAGTGGAGCCTGTGCAGTTGCTTGGAAGCTTTGTCAGCCACAACTGAGGGTGACTGAAGGTTTTATTTCCTCCACAACCAAAGCCCTGGGTCATTCTGCCCTTGGCAGCCCCCTGCCTCTGGAAGAAGAGCTTACCCATGTGTTTGTGCTGTGGGTGTTGAGTATGGGGGTGAGGTGGGAGCTTACCGAGAATGCTTTCTCTCCCTTAGATTTTGATTCTAGCAGATCATCTATTCGAGGGTGAAGTTATTCAAAGGTGATCATTTGAAATGCATCCTGGAGCCCCTAGGGCCCACACTTATGTTTCGTGGGCTTATTCTAATACCAGAGGCCCCTGGGGTGGGTCAAATCTCTCATACCCAATGTTCAATGGTAATACAAGGAATCCTACCCTAGACACGTTACATCCTCTCCTTAGGTTTACCATTGCCACCTGTCATTTGTATATTTTTTATTCCGCTTTCTCATGCCCTTCTAATGTGTCATCTTTTCTCCCTCCCTCACTTTATGGTAGAGCTCCAGCTTGATCTTCTCTTGCTTGTCCCTTGGTCTTAGCTAAGTCAAAGATGAGGCTGTTCTGCCGCCCTGTGCTGTGGAATGTAGGTGACGAGCTGTGAGATGGAGCTAGTGCTTAAGCTGTGAGCAGAGGACCCAAAATCCTTTTCAGAGGGTCCTAAGGCAAAGGTGGGCTATCCTTTTGGGGTACTCTTAACTCATCTTATATATTCTGATGGGAGCTTGATGGAAACCAGTGACAATGAACACAGTCAAAACAGATCCATTCAATCCAAATAGAAACCAAAAAAGGAGACCAGGTGGGTCTGAATTTAGGAAACGGTCCTTATGATGATCTAACCTAAATGTTTATATCCATAGGCATATGAAGCTTCCTTTTACTCAGGAGTTAGAAACCCTGGCATATTACATATGCCAAAGGCTCACTCGTTAGTCAGTTAAGCCTGACCGTGTGCCAAGCACCGTCATATAGCATTGAATAGAGGAACAGATAATGGAACTTTCTGGTTTCAGGGAGAACAGACAAATAAGCAAAATAAGTGTTACTCTAAAAATGAAATGATGTAATAAGATAGTGAGTGCCTGGAGGAAGAAGTAGTACAGTTAGTCAAGAATTCTGCTTGGCCTGGTAAATTTGAGATGACTATTAGACATCCAAGTGGAAATATCAAGTAAACTCTTAGATATATGAATATGGAGTTTTAGGGACAGATCATACCTGAAAACAAATTTAGGAACTATTGCATTATAGACGTATTCAAACTATGAGATCCCCAGGAAGAATATACAAATAGAAAAAAAGAGAAGGTCCCAATAATTAGAAATCCAGAGGAGAAGAAGAAGCCAGCAAAGAGGGCAGACAAGCGAGTGACAGAGGGAGGTGTCTGGGAGAGTCACAGAAACCCGGGGAAGGAAATGTTTCAACAAGGAGGATCGGCTGGCAAATGCCCGTGGGGTAAGATGAGGCCAGTGAAGAAAGGTCACCCTTGCAATAGCACTTGTTGTACAGGGGAAATGAGCTGACTGGAGTGAGTTGGGCAGCACGTGGGAAGGGAGAGTCAAACTCCTGGCAGCTCATGCAAAGGCTTTGCTTTGAATGGGGAGCATCAAAAGGGGTCAGAGGCCCAGGTTTCTCTTTTTACAATGGACAATGTTGGGGCGTGTTTTCTCAAGGGCAGGACCCAGTAAAATGAGGGTGAAATCACAGAGCACAGATACAAAAGGGCCAGCAAGGGCCAGAGAAGAGGCGCTTCCTCACTTCCTCCATCTCGGGAGGAAAGGCAGGCAGTGGATGTGGGGTGAGAAGATGAGGGAGTTCCCTCTTGATCGCTTTTTTTGTTTCAGCGGAATTGATAGCAAATCCTTTAGCTGAGAGCGTGGGAGGGAATGGTGAGTAGGAGGTTTGAAGGGTTAAGAGAATGAGTGAAATACTCACTTTTCCTTACCAAGAAAGACAGTACACAGTGGCCTGGTGCTGCACCCACTGCATCTTTTCCCACTGCCTGGGGGTGGTGCCAGGTCTGGCTGCAGGATTTGTCCCTCCTTCTGCACCCAAAGCTTCTGGCCAGAGCTGACCTGTGAAGGGGGCAAGGAGCAGGGTTCCAAGACCTCATCACTCAGCCCTTCAAAAATGCCTGGGCACGCTGGGTACACACTGCCCACCTCTTCCACACACCCATCGGCCCTTGTCCTTCTTTCCCCTCTTTAAGGCGCTGGACAGGTGAGGGAGCTGTGACAAACAGGCTCAAGCCATGTAGGGGCAGAAAAGGCACCTAGCATTTATTCAGGACCTACTGGGTGGCAGGCACTGCATCTCGTTTTGGTTTTGCACCAAGTCAATGAGAAAGGTTGAGTGACTTTCTCAAGTCAAGACTCAGACCTCTGACTGTAAAGCCCTGCCCTTCCTATGACACCACTTGGCCTCCCTCTGGAGAAGGCAGATGTGAGCTTTCTCCCTGAGAGCTGCCATCAAAGACTGCTCCCCATTCCCCGCCCGCCCTTCCACCCTCCACCCGTCCCTCTGGTCCTAGTGCTACCTCTGAATTGCCACGTCTATTTCTATGAGTCCTCAGAGCCACTCAGGAAAATGCGGTGAGGCCTCTTATAGGCGTCCTCTTCCCCTCAGGAGCCTTCCAGGCTCCTGTACCTCCTCAGATGAAACGACGGACATGCTGCCCAGCTCGGGCCAGCAGCTCAAAACCACAGGCAAGACATTCATTCCTTTTGTCCACACAGAGAGAGGATGTGACCTCACAGAGGACGCCCAGTGAATCCCTGCCCACCTTGTACTTCTGAGCCTCTGCCTGTGTTCCCACGACCTGGGATGCCATACCTCCGACCACCTCTTCTCTGCCCAACTCCCCTCCCTCCGAAGTCTGGTTGAGTATCTTTTCTTCTTGCAAGCCCTTCTTGGTCATCAGCTGCCCCTCCCGGCTGAAGTCCCCCTCTACCGGGCTCACAGAATCACTCCCTGCTGAAGTATATATCTCATAGCATTCATCATGCTGTCCTGAACCCCAGCTCCTGGCAGAGGGGGTGACTAGGTCTCCCCTTTGTGTCCTCGGCACATAGTACCTGCTTCCTAGTAGATGCTGGACACACAGTCATTGCACTTCAGGGTGCTGAAGACGCTGGGAAAGAGAGCGGGCTTGATGCAGAGAGAGTGGAGTAAGGATGCTGGTGAGGACCAGGTAGATTCGTCCAGGGTGGGGGTGGGAAACGAGTAGAGCTTTAGCCATAGGCTGGGTTAATGTTGCACATCCCAGTGGCTTAAAACAACAAAGGTTGATTTCTCACCAAAGCTACATGTCCCTTGTGGGCCAGCAGGGGGGCCTCTGCTCCGTGGTCACTGGGGGACCCAGACTGAGAGGGCAGTCACCACATCTAATAGAATCACACTGTCACAGGGGCTGGGGGTGAGCAGGGTGTCTTGCCTTAGCAATTAAATGCTTTCGGTTAAGAAATCACATGGTCCCGCCTAATCAGAGGTTGTCAAGGAAATGGAATTCTACTGTATGCCAGGCAGGGGGAAAACTGGGAATCCTGGGTGAAGAACAGGAGGTCTAGGGCTTCCCTGGTGGCACAGTGGTTGAGAGTCCGCCTGCCGATGCAGGAGACACGTGTTCGTGCCCCGGTCCGGGAAGATCCCACGTGCCACGGAGCGGCTGGGCCCGTGAGCCATGGCCGCTGAGCCTGCATGTCCAGAGCCTGTGCTGCGCAACGGAAGAGGCCACAACAGTGAGAGGCCCGCGTACAGAAAAAAAAAAAAAAAAGAACAGGAGGTCTAAGGGACATTTCTCCTAGTCCTGCTGTCAGAGACGGCAGGGCAACACCTCTGGGTGGCACCCAGCAGCTCTGGCGGCTTGCAGGGAGGGGCGTGGGCATCAGTAAGTGTATCTATGTGAGCACAAGAGAGTTCTCAACTGGGCTCCCCATTCTGGTGTCACTGTACTAGGGGTGGGGCTGCCAGAGGAAACCACCAGGTGTGGCCATGGGGAAGTCCCTCCAGCTTTCTATTGAAACATGGAATTTCCTGGCTTTAACCATTTCTTATCCAACTGCCATCTTGGAGCTGACCAGAGCCAGGCAGACCTCTTCAACCTCCTAGGAAACTTGGTTTGGGGCAGTGAGTCCAGAATGGGCAGTTGGCACACCTGCGTTCCAGCCCCAGCAATCTCTGAAGATCATAGGCAAATTACTGAAGGTGTATGAGCCTCAGTGCCTTCTGTAAAGCACTTTCCAGTTGCCCATGCATTTCCAAATATACTGTCCCATGACCAATGGTGTCATGTTACCATTCTCATGCCTTGGGTGAGAAGACTGTCTGGCAGGGCTCGTATGCTGTGCTCAAGGTCATACTGGAGGGCAGTGCTTGCTCTTGGACCTCTACAGGCTCAGGGGAAGATGAGTCAGATCCAACTTATAGAAGTGGCTGGTCATAGGTCCTGGACCTCCCTGGGACCCCTGGGTGTGGGAAGTTCGTTTTCCCAGGCAGCTCTCCACTTGGTTAACTGGCCCAACCTGCTCTGTAGGGGCTGAGTCTGAACTTCCCTGCTCCAATGAACCACGGGAGGTACAGAAATAGCATTCAGCAGCCCACCACAGCCAGTCAGCCTCGGTGCCCGGCCTCTTTGTGGCTCAGACTCTGGTCCTGTTGCCTCCACTTGGGAACTCAGAGCATCCTCTTTCTCCTTTCTGCCGGGGGTGGTGGCGGCGGCAGCGCAGCTGCCTCTGTCTCTTTAAGAGAGAAAGAACGAAATCAGGAAGTGTGAGAGAACTGAGAGCCGGCAGGGAACTGAGCTGAGAGTTGGCCTCTGCTCCCAGTTCTCCCAGCTCCCAGGGTGGCACGCGGCCACTTCAACTGGCCCGTCTTCAGGTTCCCAGGGCCCATGGCCACCAGGGTGCTATGGGTGCTGCCCATGAATGACAAGCCCTGAAAGCTCTGGGGGCGTCACGCGGTCCCACAAGCCTGCATGCCCCACAGCCAAGATGGGGTAAGTCCATGGGAGGGAGGGCGTTGAATGGGGAAGCCGGGGCGCCAGGCAGCTGCAGGACAGCACTTAGCAGAGTGCCAGGGTGCTGGCCTGTCAGCAGCTGCTCTCCCGGCCAGCCCACCCCCGCAGAGGCGGCCTGTGCTGCATCTCAGGTGGGCACCCTTGCCAAGGACTGTTTGGAGGCCCATGAGAGGCAAGGAAGGAGTGGCGTAGAGGAGAGCTGCCGTCCACCTACGAAGCTTCCTTCCGGGGCTCTGCTTCCCAGCACCTGAAGCCAGCCTTCAGCTCTGCCTCTGTACCATTCCTCTGCCTGGCTTCTGGTGCCTGCACTCTCCTCTCCTGGGGTTCTTCTCACTGGCCCAGGTTCTGGGTGTGGGAGTGGCGAGGAGAGTCTCCTGGAGCTGGGGAATTGGGCTGGAAACCCCCAGCTCTGTGGGGGAGGGTGACAAACAGGAAAGGGTTAAAGGGCTGGAGCCGGGGGCCTTTGACGGAGGCTGAGAATCAAACGGCGCCCAGGGGTGCCTCTCATCCGCCCTCCTCTTTCCGGTGTAGCTCAGCTCCTGGACTTGCCACAGACAGAAAGCATAACACACACTTGCTGGGGAGAGTCTTTGCCTGATCGGAGGCTGCTCAGAGCACAGGGTAAGTGCTTTTAGCTACTGCCTAGCCTGGAGGAGGAGGAAGGTGGGTGGGGCAACGGGCTCACATCCATCCGACCGGCTGCTGCGGGATAGTGAGCCCTTCTCTGCGCCAGCTGCTGGGCTGGGAGGCACAGAGCACGCAGACCAGACCAGATGTGCTGCCCGTCAGCTCCTAAGCATAGTCCTGGCAGGGCCAGGAGCAGAGCCCAGGGCATGCCAGCCTGTCTAGGCTCTGCCCTCTCTGCCACACTGCCCATTCCTCAGCCCTTCGGCTGTGCTCTGCCCCAGCACCAGCCCTGGGGAGGATTTTTTTTTTTTTTTTTTTTTTGTGGTATGCGGGTCTCTCACTGTTGTGGCCTCTCCCGTTGCGGAGCACAGGCTCTGGACGCGCAGGCTCAGCGGCCATGGCTCACGGGCCCAGCCGCTCCGCGGCATGTGGGATCCTCCCGGACCAGGGCACGAACCCGTGTCCCCTGCATCGGCAGGCGGACTCTCAACCACTGCGCCACCAGGGAAGCCCCCTGGGGAGGATTTTGAAGGTGGTGAAATCTCCCCTGGCTGGGTCCTTGGCCTTGATTTCAGGATGCTCTACCTGGTTTCACAGCCCCAGGCCCGCGGGCTGATTCCTCCTCAGCCTCTGAGGGGAAAATCTCACCAACTCATTCCTGCTAAGCTATTACATTGTCTTCAGAAAGACTCTCAGTCCCTCAGCTGCTTCTATAAAATGCAAACACTAGTATATCTTCTGAAACTGGAATTGACCTCTGATCTCTCGAAGTGGCCTCTGGCTCAAATAATTGACCTTCTCAGGATTTCCATTTTAAAAAAACAAACAAACAAAAAAAGATTACAGAGAGAAGGCTCAAAGCTAAGGAACACTGAGATTCCAGGCATGGTGACCCTAGGACTGACAACCTTTAAGGTGATAGAAGAGGAGGCGGCCCTGTCTAGTTCAGCCTTATTTGAGAGTATTTAAGGGGTGGTGGCCCTTCTATGTTCCTCCCAGCCATCCCATAAAGACCAGCCCTGTCCCTATTCTTCAGAGAAGCATCGAATTTAACTTCTGAGGCTACACTGTCTGGAGCCAACTGCTTTAGAGGAACTGGCCTTTGGAGAGAAGAGGGCAAAGATGGGCAAAGATGGGGAACAGAGTTATAGAGCGGTTTCAGATCCTTCCACAGGCTCCTGAGCTTTTCGATTTGATGGCCTCCTGCCTCTCCCACCCCCTACACACACACACACACACACACACACACACACACACACACACACACAGACTCATAAGTACGCACATACATGCTCACTCACACACACTCACACTCACACTCACACACACGCTCTCTCCACAGCAGCGCTTTCTTCTCTTGAGCAGTTCTGACCTGGCCATGTTAGCTGACAGCAGCAGGAAGTGGTGGGCCCAGGCGAGCAGTGGGGAGGGGCTCCAGGCTCGTGTTGCAATCCTGGACATTTGTGGTGGTGTGGTTGACACTGTCTGACCTGGGGCTCTTCCTTCAAGCACTATTTCTGATTCCTGGGACAATCCTAGGCCTAGATGCCAAAACCCCCAGAACTCGCAGTGCCTGGGAGAAGTGACAGAGAAAAGGGTTTGTCTCCACAGGACGGCCCGCCCGGGGAGGGCATTGACAGGGACCTAGGGAGTCGGTACAGGTAGAATGCCCTGCGGTGGGACGGGCCCCAGCTGTGGTCTGAGGGCCCAGTGGCTGTGCTTCTTTTTGGAGAAGTTATTTAACCTTTCTACGCTTCACACTTCCCCTGCCCCCTTGCCTCTGGAATGGCCACTTGGAGCCCTTCATGGGGTGGTTTTGGGCAGAGCTACTTGTCAGGTCACTAGTGTCCCCCCCAGGTCAGGGGTGGAATCCCAGACCCCAGTATGTTCTTCTTCTTTGCAGAAGGTGGCCGGCCAGCTGGGAGCAGGAGATGCAGAGCACAGTCAATTACCTGTGGCACACGGATGACCTGCTGGGGCAGGGGGCCACCGCCAGTGTGTACAAGGCCCGAAACAAGGTAGGATGCAGCCCAGCCCACCCCGGCCCCCTCGCAGCCAGGAAGTCGGCCCCCAGTGGGCACGAAGGGTGGTGTGAGACGTCTGGGCAGGGTTCTCTGACTTTGTTCTGCACCCTCTGAAGTGGGGCAGAGGTGTGGGGGTCTGAAGAGGGCTCCTTGGGATGAAGCTTCTGTCAGGCACGGTTGGGGGCTGGAAAGAAAGGGATGAAGACACAAGCCAACATCCAAGGGAGCTGGCAGAAAATCTAGTAATAGCAGAGGTGGGAAGTGGGGCTCGTTTGGATTTATCCCGCCTTTATTCTGATGGAGAGCTGTACTGAATATGAGACACACTGTACCATCTTGTACTTAAGAGCTGAAGCCAGACAGAACATTGCTGCCAAGGCCAGGGACTATTAGCTGCCACTGTTACTGTCAATAGCAACGGTAGCAGTAACAACAAACCATCCCCTGCAGGGTCCCAGGTGTGCCAAGCTCCTGTCATCTCCCAGTGCTGCAGGATGGGCTGTGTACCCTCTGAGGAGGGGAAGGAGCTGAGGGTGGGAGCCCCCAGCCCCAACCAGGCCGCCTTCGCTCATCCCTGGGGTTAGGCTGGCGGGAGAGGCTGAACGGAGGCCTGGGAGGGGGTGCGCTCGCAGCGCAGGGGTACCATTTATGTTATCCCCCGTGGCAGAAATCCGGGGAGCTGGTTGCTGTGAAGGTCTTCAACACGGCCAGCTACCTGCGACCCCGCGAGGTGCAGGTGAGGGAGTTTGAGGTCCTGCGGAAGCTGAACCATCAGAACATCATCAAGCTCTTTGCGGTGGAGGAGATGGTGGGTCCAGTGCTTGGTCAGAGGAAGAGGGTCTTGTCCTCGACTCTGACAGGCTGGGAAGGGTCAGGTCACATAATAATAGAGACTTGGGCACATGCTCATCAGCAGGTCTGCCAGCAGGTTGTCCAGAGAGGAGTAAAGGGTGCCAGGGGCCTGGGGACAGTGCCTGGGAAAGTAAGGATGGGGAGTGAGGCCTAATCAAAGAAGGCTTCTTGAAAAAGGTGACCTTGGGCTCAGTTTGAGGCCAAAGGAAGGAAGACCAGCTAGAAGCGGAGACCTAGAGAATTGGGGGCTTTGGGCTCTAGGGTGAGCCACCCTGTCTTGAGGAAGGGGAGAAGAAGCGCCCTCCTCCCCAAGCCTTCCTCTGTCCCCTACAGGGGGGCAGCCGGCAGAAGGTGCTGGTGATGGAGTACTGCTCCAGCGGGAGCCTGCTGAGCGTACTGGAGAGCCCTGAGAACGCCTTTGGGCTGCCCGAGGACGAGTTCCTGGTGGTGCTGCGCTGTGTGGGTAAGCCCCTCCCTGACTCCCACCGGGGACCCCCCTCCCCACCTCAGGCCAGCCACAGACCCAGCCCTCAGCAGCAGGTGAAGTCCCAGAGGGGTATGGCGTTTCTGGAACAAGTATCCAAACACAGTAGAACATTGGAAGCTAAGAGGCTCCCCATTCACAGACCTGGCACAGATGCTAATGAACAGACAGAACCCAAGTGTCTGATTCCTGCTGATCAGCAGGTTAAAACTCCAATTTCAGAATAAAATTTAAAATGGGTTGTACACCAGTGTTCATAACAGAATTATTCACATTAGCCATGAGGCAAAAACAACCCAACTGTCACAGACAGATGAATGGATAAACAAAATATGAGATATACGTATGATGGGATAGACTAGTCAGCCTTAAAAAGGACACATGGACGAGCCTGGAAGACATTGTGCTGAGTGAAAAAAGCCAGCCACACAAGGCTGGGACCTGGAGAGGTCAGATCCATAGAGATAGAAAGTCGAATGGGATTGCCAGAGGCTGGGGTGGGGGGATGGAGAGTGAGTGTTTAATAGGTAGAATTTCTGTCTGGGAAGTTGACAAAGTTCTGGAGGTGGATGGCGGTGATGGTAGCACGACAATGTCAGTGTATTTAATGCCCCTGATGTATACACTTAAAAATGGTTAAAATTTAGGTATATTTTACCGCAATTAAAAACAATAATAATAATGTTTAAAAAATGATAGGGAGGAGAGTGCCCTCCTCTGGGACACAGAGCCGCCGTCCCTCTCAGTTTCTTAGGGAACCCCAATGGGACCTCGACACCCCACCTCCTTGGGACCCCCACCCTTTGCTCTGTGCCCGTCTCTGTTCTCCTGCCGCTCCTGTGGCCCCATTGGCCCGTGAGTTGCCACTCTCTGTCTATGTGGATCCTTCCCCCAAGATGAGCCTTGACACTGGGCTGTCCCTGGCCAGAGCCCCTAGCAGCCTTCCCTCTGTCCCAGTGGCCGGCATGAACCACCTGCGGGAGAACGGCATCGTCCACCGAGACATCAAGCCGGGGAACATCATGCGCCTGGTCGGGGAGGAGGGCCAGAGCATCTACAAGCTGACGGACTTCGGGGCAGCCCGGGAGCTGGATGACGACGAGAAGTTCGTCTCGGTCTACGGCACCGAGGAGTACCTGGTGAGCGGGCGTGGGGGACCCGCTGCCCGAGCGGAGGGCTTCTGCTGCAGCCTGCTGCCCCTCTCCTTGTGACTCTCAGCGCCCCTCTGAGGGGCCCTGTCCAATCTCCGTGTGTCCGGCAGGGTCATGTCTCACCCCCTACCCCCAACCAGAACAATTTCTTCTGTTCTCTAAGGCCAAAAAGGCAATGCTGCAGCCTGCCCAGGCCTCCCCTGTTCAGTTAAGTCCTTGAGAGGATCCTCATGGAGGATGGAGCACTGCTGGTCACCACTTCCCCCAGGGCAGAGGCTGGGGTTGGGGGGAGGGGCGCTTTGGATAAGCACAGGCCACATCCATTTTTGAGATGACAAAGGAGATGCATTCTGACGGTTCTGTTTCCTCCTGAAGGTGGGAGAAGGAGGTCTGAACGGGCTGTGCTCAGGCCCTTGACCCCTTCCCCCTCCATGACAGCTCTCTGGTTCCCCCTCCTGCAGCACCCTGACATGTATGAGCGGGCGGTGCTTCGCAAGCCCCAACAGAAAGCTTTTGGGGTGGCCGTGGATCTCTGGAGCATTGGGGTGACCCTGTACCATGCGGCCACTGGCAGCCTGCCCTTCGTCCCCTTTGGAGGACCCCGGCGCAACAAGGAGATCATGTACGGTGGGCCACCAGGCAGGGGGCGAAGGGGCGGACCCTGGGCCTTCCCTTCTGGCCCCTCATGTGTCCCCTATTCTGCCTCTGACTCCGTGGTCCTCCTGGTCTGCCCCCCACACAGGCTTCTTTTGGATCCTTGGATATCATTCCATCAAACAAGAGGCTGAGCCCTGTCCCTTCCTGATGGGAGAACTTAGTTCAGGGCTTCCCTTGAGCACCCCCCTCCGTTTTTGGCTCACCACATCTCAGCTGAGGCTCCCAGAGGGACTTGGCCAAGGTTGCAGAGCCTGCCAGGGGCAAAGGGGAAGGGCAAGGACCTAGCCTCCTGATCCCAGGTCCCGGGTCCCTCATGGTTTTCTGCTGTCTGATACAGAAGTAGCTGGAGACCGTGGCTGCTCCCACTGAGGGCACCACCCAGAGCAAAAGAGATTTAAAGTGGATTTGCAGGAAGGACAATGCCCCCTCAGCTCAGGGGTCAAGCTCTGACTTGGATTGGGGCTGTCAGGGTAGCTGGACTTTGGAGGGAGGGGAGGTTGGAATAGTGAGGTGGAGGGGAGGCTATGGGGGCCGAGCACAGCGCAGGCGCAGGTGTGGAGGCAGGTGGGCACAGATGTGTGGTGAGGGGGCAGAGGAAATGGACAGAGGAGAGAGTGGAGAACTTGACTGGGGAGCATCAGGACTGCAAGCCAGACTCTCAATTTCCATTCTCAGGGTGCCTCGGAGCAGCTGGGTGACGTGCCCCAGTGCTCTGAGCCCTCCGGGCTGAGTCCATCGTCCCTTGAAGTGTGATGGGCTGGGGGCTCCTGCTGACTTGGTCCTGTCTCCCCCAGGCACCGGATCACCACGGAGAAGCCAGCCGGGGCCATTGCAGGCACTCAGAGGCTGGAGAACGGGCCCCTGGAGTGGAGCTACACCCTCCCCGTCACCTGCCAGCTGTCCATGTGAGTGGGACCCTGCGGGAGGGGCCGACACAGACCCAAGTCTGGGCCGATGTCCTTCTCTCAGCTGAGGCCTGGCCCGGCAGAGCACCCTGTGTGCTGGCAGCTTGGGTACACCGCTCTCCCTTTCTAGCCCCAGTTTCTCCATCTGGATGCTGGAAGACCCTTCCAGCTCTTCCTCTCCATCCCACCCTGCCCCACCCCCTTGGCCCTGGCTCGTCAGGACATTCTCATGGAAGGCCCCTATTACCTTCCTGAGGAGGCCAACGCTGGGCCCCGGCCCCTGACACTCTCCATGTCCCGGGGGGCAGGGGGCTGCAGAGCCAGCTGGTGCCCATCCTGGTCAACATCCTGGAGGTGGAGCAGGCCAAGTGCTGGGGCTTCGACCAGTTCTTTGCGGAGACCAGTGACATCCTGCAGCGAGTTGTCGTCCACGTCTTCTCCTTGCCGCAGGCCGTCGTGCACCACGTCTACATCCACGCGCACAACACGTGAGTGGGTGCGAGCGAGGGCGGCGCGAGCCTTCTCTCCCCAAGCACAGGGGCGTGTCCTGGGCAGTGCTCTGTGGGCAGTGTAGATTTGGAAGCTGCTGGGTCCAATCTTACTTTGGAAAAATACTAGTTCCACCAAGTTAAAGTCAAACAGGCCTCCTTGCTGCTGGACTTGAGAGATTCAGCAAACTTTATAAAGCTGATGCATTATAAATCTCCTGAGGGGTGTGTGTGTGTGTGTGTGTGTGTGTGTGTGTGTGTGTGTGTGTGTGTGTGTGTGTGTGTGTGTGTGCGCGCGCGCTGGCAGTGCATTTCCCCACTGTGTTACTCATGGAACCCTGTATTTCTGGAGCATGCTGTGGGACTAGATGAGTTTTAATGGAAGTGTGGCAGGAAGAGATGTGAAGCCTTCTTGAGTTCTGTCCCCACTTTGTCTCCATCTACTATAAGACATGAGCTCTGTCCTTCATCTCCCCGCCCTAGAGAAAAAATCACCTAGTCCCTCCCTCTGAAAAGCAGAACTCAAAGTCTTAGCTGGGCTTTGGGTCACCCTGACCCCGTATCCTGCCTGCTGACATGACCTCCTCTCCCCCTCCCCTCTCTCTGCCTCTGGTGTGTCTAGGATAGCCATCTTTCTGGAGGCCGTGTACAAGCAGACCAACGTGGCCCCCCAGCACCAGGAGTACCTCTTTGAGGGTCACCTCTGTGTCCTCGAGCCCAGCCTCTCAGCACAGCACATCGCCCACACGACAGCAAGCAGCCCCCTGACCCTGTTCAGCACGGTCAGCGAGACACCCAAGGGGCTGGCCTTCAGGGACCGTGAGTAGGGCCACCCAGGCTGAATCTTTTCTCCTCCTCACATTCTCTTCCAAGGGGCAGGGGTTTATAATCCAGGATACTGATTCATTTTCTTGTGGGTGTTTCTTTGGGTCCCCGGGGTGTAGAAGGCAGATCTGGGTTCTAATTCTGCACACGCCTCTGAAATGCCATGTGACTTGGGCTGGCGGCTTGCCCGACCTGCTTCACAGCGTCCAAAGATCTGGGAAAGAAACTCCAATGGAAACAGGGAGATATGGGTTTAATGTGGTCTCCACAGTCTGTGGTTGATGGGGAAGCCTCCAATAGTTTGGTTTGGAGGAAGCAGGAGCCTAAGCTGCTCCTGCAGCTTAGGAGAGAAGAGAAGGTGGTCAGGGGTCCAGAGCTTTGTCCTCCAAGTTCTAGCAAAAATATCACTCCTTCTCATTTGAAAGATGCAAATTTCATCCTCCTCTTCAGGGTCTCCAAGGCTGGAAGGGGAATTGACCTTGAAACCCCGGAATGTGAGGGGTGATTTTAGCCTATTTTCTGCTATTGAGATGGGGCCTTGGGCATGAGGCTGTAGTTCTCCAGAGTGGACACAAGGGGGCAGTGAGGGACTGCAATTGTAAAGAAGCACATAGAGTGCATTTAATGCTTAGAAGGTCGGGGCTCTAGGTGAGTTGGGAAGCTTGAGGTGGCAGATCGGTGGCGAGGGCTGAGTGTGAGCTGGAAATAAGGAATGATGAGCTCAGACCTCATCCAGGGCCAGACAGGCAGCCCCCTCAGACCAGGTCTTTATCTGCAGCTGCTCTGGACATCCCCAAGTTTGTCCCCAAAGTGGACCTGCAGGCAGATTACAACACGGCCAAGGTGAGGGGTGGCCCCCAGGTGGCAGGGAGGGGGTAGTTCATGCAGGGGTTCGGGGTGCGGTACCTGACCCTGCCCACCTCCGTGTTTCAGGGTGTGTTGGGTGCCGGCTTCCAGGCCCTGAGGCTGGCACAGGCCTTGCTGGCAGGACAGGAGCTGATGCTTCGAGGCCTGCACTGGTTCGTGTGAGTACCCCCAAGGGCTGGGTGCGGAGGGCAAGGAGGGTGGGCAGGGTAGGACAGGCAACCCAGACCCCTTCCAACACCACCCTGGGGCTGTGCCCATGGGCACAGTGCCCTCAGTCCCCTGGGAGAAGGCAGCTCTGACTCAGGCTCCCCTTGGCAGGGAGATACTCCAGGCCACGTGCAGGCGGACGCTGGAGGTCACGAGGATGGCCCTCCTCTTCCTCAGCAGCAGCCTCGGCACTGAGAGGTGGGTGTTGCGTCCAGGGTGGGGGCCGCAGCCAGCATGAGCCCCGCTCAGACCCATCAGCCCTTCTCTCTGTCTGTTCCTCACCCCAATCTTTCCAACAATGCCCCTCGTCCCCTCCCGCCCAGAGCTCCCGACTTCCCTGCCATGCTGGAACGGAGAGGGCGCTCCCGCCCCATCCCCCCACCCCCCACCAGCCAGACCCTCACCTCAGGGGGCCGGGCCAGTGAGACCACTGCCCTGCCAGGTACCGAGGCAGCTTCCCTGCCCCAGGAAGGGGCCTCTGTCCTACCGGTCCCCCCTCTGAAGATTTAAACTGCTCACCTGCACCAAGCCCTGGAGCAGGACTCTGGGAGAAGCACTCACTCTCACAGACGGTCCCCTGGACTTGACAGGACTGAGACCTAGGCGGTCTCATCCTCCACATCCCTCCTCCGGCTTCCTCTGGGCCTGAAACCCGCCTCCTGGGACTCCCTGCCCCAGTCCTTGGAAATCCACACCCTCCACTCCTCTGACTTGGGCTCATTAGGCGTGATGGGTTACAGAAAGGGAGAGACTGGGGAGGAGGACATCAAGCTGGAGGGTCTGGAGATGAGAAGCTGGAAGACTCCACTGGCCAGCCCGCTGCTGAGAAGGCGGCAGGGGCTACGGTACAGGTGAGAGGTGGCAGCCCTGTGGCCCAGGGAAGCTGATGGTGGCTGGAGCCTCTCCCGGTGACAGGTGGTGGCAGAAGAGCAGAGACTGTGCCAGACACGTCTGGTGTCCTACCCGGCGTGTCCCGCAGCCCTTGTCCCCAGGAAGGTCCTGGGAGTTTCCCAGGAACAGGGTGACTCACTGCAGACTTGCCCTCCACCTGGCGCTCAGCAGCAGCGACACTGACCGTGGGGTAGACAGGGTGGTGGGCAGGCAGGGAGGAGGAAGAGGAGTGTCTCCAGATGAGTCCCCGGCATGGCTGAGCCACCTTCAGATGGGGACAGAGAAGAGGGGCTGCAGAGGGCAGGGCCAGCCAGCAGCGCTGTGGTGGAGTCCCTCTGAGAAGACATCTGCCCAGGCACAGAGCGGGCTGCCAGGGCTGGATGTGGCCCCAGGCCTGCAGACGGCCCTGGAGCACAGGCCTTCCCCAGCATGTGCGCGTGGCATACCTGGGCCTCTGTTTCCTCATTTTCAAAATGAGGGGATTGGATGACCTCGGAGGCCTCCCAGCTCCCATGCGTCGCAATCTCATTCGTTTCTGACCTTGCTCAGACCTGTTGGTTCGTCTAAGGTCCGAAGCCACTAGCTCCTCCCACAGCGGAACCTGAAATATTTTAATGAGCTGAATTTCACGTTGGGAGGAGCCCAAGCACATGGCACGAAGTGGCCGTCATCGCCAGCCTCCCTCACAGGGCGCCCCTCCTTCTGTGGGTTCTCCAAGACACGCTCCCTTGGCAGTGTCCTCGCCTTTGTCCCAAAGCTCCACAGCCCTCCTCAGCAGCCGCTGCCATCCAGAGGCGCCGTTCGGGCAGCCAGGACTGGCTCAGGGAATCCCCGTGCTCCCCCACCCTCACCCCCCACCCCCACCCCCGACAAGCGTGTGTTTGTATGAATGTGATCTCTAGTCATGTCAATTATCTCTGAGGTCTTGTTTGATCCCACGAACACCTTTTATGATAGCAGGAAAGAGGTTTATCTCCCCATTATACAGATGAAGAGCTTGGAAAGCTGAAGTGATTACCAAGATCATGCAGATGGCAGGTGTGGCAGCCAGGACTAGGACTCTGACCTGCCCCTCCGGACTCACAGTCCAGCTGGGTTGGGTCAGCCTCATCCTCTTCTGCCTCCAAGCATCCCATGCCCTAAAATCCATCCGTGCGTTCGATAATTTGTTTGACACTCACGTGTGGAGCGCCTGCCGTGTGCCGGGCACTTTCTTGGGCACGGGAGATATAGTGGTGAGCGGAGGAGGCCATATCCCTGCCTTCACGGAGCCTCCATCTCATTCCTAATTCTCTCCCCTCCCCGTCAATCCCAACACCAAAACACACAGGATTCTTCTTCCCCAATTGTCATGGTTATAAAATCGGTATGTGCTAATTATACTAAGCTGGAAAATACAGATAAGCAAAAATGAGATTAAAATACCATATCCTACCACCCAGAGATAGGCTGTCACTCCTTAGTCATATATATCCTTCTCATAGTTTTCTATTATTTCTGTATGTTAAGCTACATGTCATTTTCTTGTACTTGCTTTTTTTTTTTTTTTGGTACGCGGGCCTCTCACTGTTGTGGCCTCTCCCGTTGCGGAGCACAGGCTCCAGATGCGCAGGCTCAGCGGCCGTGGCTCACGGGCCCAGCCGCTCCGCGGCATGTGGGATCTTCCCGGACCGGGGCACGAACCCGCGTCCCCTGCATCGGCAGGCGGACTCTCAACCACTGCGCCACCAGGGAAGCCCAACTTGCTGTTTTATAACCTGCTTTTCTCAGCTTATGATCTCTGCCCCCTCTGTGTCAAAACATTCCATCTCATCTAGAGCACCCATCCATACTCAAATCTGGTAACCCCCCAAGTGTTCTTTTCTAGCTGTTTTCATCCCAACCGGGATCCAGTCCAAGACACACTTGGTGTCAGGTTGTCATGTCCCTCACGTCGATTTTAATCCTTCCCTCGAGGTTCAGCAGTGTGGCTGGGGTGCCTGAGATCCAGGAACTGAGGAGGGCCGCAGAGCTGAGGTCCAAGCTGCGGACCGTGAGTGAGGCTGGGGTTGGTGAGGGGCTGTCAGGCGCGGAGCGGGGTGCGGGGAGGCTTCCCATCGGAGCCTCCAGCTGAAGCCCCCATGGGGGTCTGCCTTTGTGTCCCCCAGTTGGCTGAGGTCCTCTCCAGATGTTCCCACAATATCACAGAGACCAAGACGACCCTGAGCAGCCTGAGCTCTGAGCTGATGAAGAACCGGGATCAGGTACATGAGGACAGAAGGTCTGTGGGGTTTTCTTCTTGGTGGGGGGGGGGGTTTGGGGGTGCACAGAGCACAAAAGTCCTCTTTAGGAGTCAGCCTGCCTTCTCCCTTATCTTGGCGAGGATGCTGGGGCCTGGGGCTAGGGGTCCCAGGGGATCCAGGAATGTACAAGACCCTCCCATGAGACTGGCCAGAAAGAGTAAAGGATCTGGGGTCCCGCCCCCACCTGGGAGTTAGAGAGTGAATTACAAATATCAGCAGGTGCAATCGTTCTAAATAAAAGATCAGTTGCGTTCCCTACCTCTTCTGAACCCCTGCTCTGCGTCAGACACTCGAATAGGTCCTCCTACTTCTATCATTGAATCCTCAAAACAATAACGATACTACTACTCTTATGCTCCTTTTATAGGTGAGGAAGCTCACTCAGGGAGCTTAGTTTGCCCCGAGACACCAGGTAATAAATGACAAATGACAGACGTGAGGCTCCGGGTCAGGTCTGCCTACCTCCAAAGCCTATGTGCTTGGCCTGCGCCAGGGATTTTCGAGCTCCGAATCCCCAGTCTCCCTTTAAACAGACGGAAAATTCCCCAGCAGCCCTGTCCTCACAGCCCGGTGTGTGGAACCCCCACCTCCCGCTCTGCTCTGACCTGGACGTTGTCCTGCTCCTCGAACAGCCCCCCCCCGACCCCCGCAGTCAGCGCCCTCGCAGATCCGCACGCCTTGTCCTCAGTTCTGAATTCAGAAAGCTCTGAAAAACACAGGGTGTTTCCTCACTGTTTTGGCTGGAAAACCTGACCTAAACTGACACGAAGCTCTTCCTAGTCTTTATTTATCTCACTTAGGGTGAATATTCACGGCTCTCTGAAGACTGAGGGTATGTGATGAGGGAGTACTGCCCCAGACCATGCCCTCCGGGGGAATTCCACAGTATAGTGTATGTATACTGGACCACCTTTCTCAAATCAGAAGATAGTTCTGAATTTGGAACACATCTGGCTCAAGCCCTTTGGATAAAGACTGGACCTGGGGTCTTGTCCACCCCAGGTGCCAGGAGGGCAGGAGTCTGGGGTCCGCAGAGTCCTGGGAACACGCTTGGTCTCTGCCCTGAGTCCAGCTTCAGAAATAGCTGAGACAGGGTCCTGGGAGGAGCTGCAGGGAGGAAGTGGAGCTAAATAGGCCCGAGGATGAGGGCTAACCCCCCACCCACAAACACCCCCAACATCTCAAACAAAGTGTATCCTGAAAAGGGGAAGGAAGAAACAATAATGGCCTTAAACCCCAGGCCAAGAGGGTAGAGAGGTCATGTCCCGAATTCCCCTGCCTGCAGGCAGGACCAAAGACCTTGATTCATTCTTGTTTTAAACAAGGGTTGTTGATTCATGATTTAAGTCCCTTCTGTGTACCAGCCATTGGATATTCTCAGAAAGCACGACTTCGGCCCTTGCCAGGTGACAGACGAGAAGTTTCTATTCTGCTCCCACACACAGCTGCCACCCCCAGGCTCTCCTGTTTCAGGGTCCAAGGCTCCTTCGCAGAGCCTGTTCTCAAGCCCTGTTGTGTAGCAAAGGCCACTTTCCTGTCATCTGTCCTGCTTGGCTTCTTCCTCTGTGTCTGTGTGTGTGTGTGTGTGTGTGTGTGTGTGTGTGTGTGTGTGTGTGTGTGAAAGAGAGAAAGAATAAACACAGGAATGAGAGATGGCTGGCTGGCTAACCCAAGGGTACCTCAAACAAGTTTAGAAACAGAAGAGTCACCCCCACTCCCAGATTGGCCCCAAAACTATGGCAATGAGGCTCCTATTTCAGGGAGACAGCTTCCCTCCTCCTACTGCCATCCCCTTCCCTCCCTCACCCTTTACCTGTGCTGTTTGATTCTTCCATCACCTGGTCCCTGTCTCGTGCCCACAGCATCCAGCAGATTCAGTGCTGTTTGGACAAGATGTATCTCATTTACAAACAGTTCAAGAAATCCAGGATGAGGCCAGGTGAGCCACAGGGAGAGCAAAGCACTCATGCTCTCCTCTCCCTCCCTCCTTCCTTCCCTTGGGTTAGCTGGCTGTCTCTAACACTCCATCCACTGGCGCTACTGGAGGCCCACTATGCGGGTGGCGCTCCGTGATGCCCGGGTGCCTCTGGTCTAGGGCAAGGTCGCTGCCTGCAGGCTGCCTGCACACCAGTGAGGGACATGAAGCCTTTCCACCTTTGCCTGTTGCCACATAGGGGCTCAGCTGAGGCCTGGATGCTATAGACGTGGTGGCCTTGAAAGAGACCCCTCACCTTTGCAGGGCACTCTACAGTTTAAGGAGTGTTCCCTATCCGTTGTGACTTTGGCTCACTGAAGTGTTAGTCAGGCTTTCCAGAAAAGGGAGGATCGGAAGAAATACCAGTTAAGAGTCATAAGTCCAGGCACTTGGCCTGCATTATCTACCGAGCCTCACCAAGACCCTCTGGGCAGGAGCAGCTCATTTACAGGTCCAGGGATGGGAAGCTTCTCACCCATCATGGGGTAGGGGAGGGTCGAACCCAGGGCTGGGGCTGACGGCAGTGGGGGTTGTGGGGGGAGCCTGGGGAGGCTCCAGGTGGCTCTAGGGGTTGGGGAGCTAACACTCCAGGAACCGACCGACACTCTCGCCCACCCATGCCCCCAGCATTTCCTAATGTGCAGGAAATCAATACTTGAGGGCTTGCGCCTGACTGCAAATTCTCTTCTGTCCCTAGGATTATCTAAAAAGCCCTGTCCCATAGGAATTCAATGCCAGGCACGTTTGTAATTTTAAGTTTGCTAGTAGCCAAAATTTAAAAAGTAGAAAGAAACAGGTGAAATTTACTTTAATAACATATTTTATACAACGCAATACTTTCAAGTTGTCATTTCAGCATATAATCAATAGAAACAATTATTAAAGAGATATTTTACATTCTCTTTTGTGCTAAGTCTTCACAATCCTGTGTATATTTTACACTCACTGGCCATCTCTATTTGGAAGCTAATTTTTTAACAAAATGAAATGTACTCTTACCAAGATAATAAAGCTATGCTTGATGGGGTAAAAACATTGTACACTGCTTCAGTTTTTAAATTTAATCGAATTCATTAAATTAAAATTAAAAATTCAGGTGCTCAGTCACATTAGCCATACTGGCCACATTTCAAGTTCTCAGCAGCCACATGGCCACCACATTGAACATGCAGATTCTAGAAGATGGGAGCCTCAGTCCCTCCTCTGGATCTGACCTTGGAGGGGGAGCTGCACAGGAGACAGGAGAACTGAGACTTCCATGTTCCCTGAAACCAGGGGGACCTTGGGCTCAAGAAGCCTGGCCTGACGCCCAGTTGGCCACCTTTGCTGTGATTTTAGGAGACCGTCAGAGGCTTTTCTGTCTCCGTCACTGGAATTCCATCATCCTGTGACCACGACACTTCTGAGCACCTCCCATGTACTGGGCACCATCCTATGGGCTTTGCGTGTTCTTAATTTATTTAATGCTCTAGACACTGTTACCCTCCCCGTTTTATAGATGAGGAAACTGAGACACAGGAAGGTTAAGTAACCCAAGCAACCTAGGTCCAGGTGCTTTTAACCACCCTGTTTTACAGCCTCAAAAAGAGTTTGATTTGTATTGGCTTGCAAGAGTCCTTTATTAAAGTTAAAAATGAACCGGAAAGGATAACACTTAACTGCCAGCACTTGGGGTGTGGCAA
The DNA here is from genome assembly GCF_026419965.1 of Kogia breviceps. Classification (NCBI taxonomy): domain Eukaryota; kingdom Metazoa; phylum Chordata; class Mammalia; order Artiodactyla; family Physeteridae; genus Kogia; species Kogia breviceps. Next base: position 64,569,323 of record NC_081310.1, on the reverse strand, counting down.
GATGCCATTCTGGAAAATGCTCCATCGTTTTCAGGGCACTTTCTCATTTTACCCTCACACCCATCCTGTGTGTTACATGTGATGGATGAGGCAAAATCACTTGTCTGTAGCCGCCCGCTAAGAGGAGGCAGAGCTGGGCCTCGTCCCAGATTGGTCGCTTGGACTTCATACGTCAGCTGGCTGAGCGCAGGGCCCAGGACCAAGAGGCCAGGGAGGTGATTCTGCTATTAGGGGAGTGGTGGGGGCAGGCAGCGACGTGAGTCTCTTCATCACTTCATCTTGGCCTTCAGAGGCCATTCCCCTGAAGCCAAGGAGGGGGCAGCATCTCCCTAGCGCAGAGAGCATCGGGAAGCTGCCAAGGCAGTGAAAACCTCAGCCCTCCTGGCAAAAGTTCTCCTTCTGGCAAGAGTGGCCGGGCTGAGAAGCAGAGGTCGAGGGTGGTAGCCAGGCTTATCCAGCCCATTGCTGCAGAGCCCAGGTGGCTCTGCCTGCAGCCTGAATATTCAGGGATGGGGTCAATAGGCTGTAGGCATCAGCCGCGCTGCGAAGGGGATTGGATGAGGGGTCAGGGCTGACCATACATCCTTCAAGGCCCATCTCACCCACCACCGTCCACCTGAAATGTTCCCCGAGCACCCATCCCTCCACTCCCTGCACTGCGGGCTTGCCTGGCCCAGCTGGGCCCCTACCTGGTCATAATGCAGTGTCTTGGGTGCTTGTTTCCCTCCGTTTGTCCTTCCTGGCTCCGCTGGGCTGTGAGCTCCGTGGAGCAGGGCCCAGGCTGCTGCCTTCACTTTGCAGTTGTTGTCAACCCTTGCGCCATTCGGTTCTGTTGACTGCTTGAATAGGTGACCTTGGCCCCGTCTGTTTCCTTCAGGGCTTGGCTACAACGAGGAGCAGATTCACAAGCTGGATAAGTGAGTGCCTGTCCCCCTGGCAGGCGGGTGAGCAGGAGGGTGGGTGTCACCAGGGCAGAGCGAGTCTCTGTGCCAGACAAGAGGTGGTAAAGGGCCCTGATCCCAGGCCACAGCTGGGCAGGAGGAAAGGGGGCTAACTACCTCTGGGGAAGGTTATCTGGGGCCAGGGGAGGGCGGTTTCTCAGCAGCAGTCTTGGTTTTTTTTGTTATCTTTTTTTAAAAATTAACTTATTTATTTGTCTTTGGCTGCATTGCGTCTTTGCTGCTGCACATGGGCTCTCTCTAGTTGCGGCGAGCAGGGGCCACACTTCGTTGCGGTGCGCGGGCTTCTCACTGCGGTGGCTCCCTTGTGGCGGAGCACAGGCTCCAGGCACGCGGGATTCATTAGTTGTGGCATGCGGGATCAGTAGTTGTGGCTCACGGGCTCTAGAGCGCAGGCTCAGTAGCTGCGGCGCACGGGCTCAGTTGCTCCACGGCACATGGGATCCTCCCAGACCAGGGCCCGAACCCGTGTCCCCTGCATCAGCAGGCGGACTCTTAACCACTGCACCACCAGGGAAGCCCTCAGCAGCAGTCTTGATGGAACTGGATTGACTTCTGGTATGAACACGATTGTCTGAAGGATTTCTTTCCTTAGTTGTCCTCGCTGACTTACCACCTACTACTTCCTGCTTCTGGCCTCTGCCTGGGCTCTCCTTTGGGCTTTCCTCTGTTCCTCTGTCTCCTGGACACTCTATTCTTCCAGGAAGCCCTCCATGATTTTATGCTTTTGGGGGGACTCACTCCCCCAGTTCTGCCCCCACCCCTGACTCCACGCACGCACACACACACACACGCACACACACACACACACACACACACACACGACCATCTCTCCTTCCCTCTGGGGGCTGGGCTCAAGAGCGTGTGTGTTCCCTGAGGTCCAATGTCCTTCTCCCACATCCCTCTGTTGGAGTTGCTCTGTGCCAGCCACTCTGCTTGCCATGATGCACATTAAGTGGGATAGGTGCCTTGGGAGAGGCGGTCCTGCTGTGGAGCCAGGCGCTGGACATTTGGGTGATGAAGACCCAGGGATTCTAGGTTTGTGCACAGATGGCTCTGGCTTCTCATCTCTGTGCCTCTGTTTCTGTCTTTTCAGGGTGAATTTTAGTCATTTAGCCAAAAGACTCCTGCAGGTGTTCCAGGAGGGGCGTGTGCAGAAGTACCAGGCGTCCCTGGTCACTCATGGCAAGAGAATGAGGTAACATTGTCCCTCACTCTTCAACTCATGGTCCCCAGGGCCCTCCTGGCTTGGCACTTCCTGGCTTCAGACAGTCCTGGGCTTTGCAGAGCCCCAACTGAGAGGGAGGTGGTAGTAAAGGAACAAAAGAAAAAACAAGCGGGGGGGGGGGGTTGGCCCTGGGTGGACCAGATAGTATGCTGGGTGATTTCTATACATTAACTCATTTAATCCTGCAATGTCTACCCTATGCAGTGGATCCTATCACCCCATTTCACAGATGAGGAAACTGAGGCTCAGAGAACAGGTTGCTTCCTTAATACGATACCGCTAGTCAATAGCAGACCCAGGACTAGCATATGGGTATGACTGCCTGTAAAATCTAGATTTTTTCCCATGTCCCAGGCGGTTGTATTCCGAAGCCCCCTCTCTGGGGAAAACACAAGATCCCTTTGGGATGAGGACAGGTGGTCTGGAAGCAGGGGCAGGCAGAGGCCCTTATATAGAAGCCCCCTAGCACACGATCCCTTATAGGAGCTTTGGCTTCTGCCTCTCAGACAAGCCCCTTCCCCCTTCCCCTCCTGAGACAAGAGGACAGTTTCCTAGGTGCTGCTGGTTCTGTGGCCCACGTGACCTGTGGGCTTATTATGGGGCTGAGACTCAGACACTCACCTACCCTTACATTAAAATACAATTTCCATCTCCCCCACCCAAGCCATCCAAATTCTGACTTAATTGGTCTGGAGTAGGGCTTGGATGGCAGTATTTCAATGCTCCTCGGGTGATTCTAATGTGTAACCAGAGTTGAGAATCGACCACTGGTCGAACCCCTCCAGGACTTGGTGTACGTTTTTTGCTGTGGGGTGATGTTCTTGCTCTCTCCCTCCACTTAGAGAGAGAAGAGAATTCATAACAGAGTCTTGACTTTGATCTGCTCTGGAAATGGGAACGTGGGCACTTCCTGTTTTAAGTGTCCCAGTGCAGGTGGTCCCTGCCTCTCCAGAGCCTGACGCGGGCCCTTGCTCACCCTCACTGGCTTGTGTGGCCCGGCCTGAGACAGGCGTTATTTGCAGCCCCCACTGTGGTTCCGCCAGGACCCTCACTAGCCCCTGTCACAGTGTTCATCAGCATCCTTACCTGGGACAGGTGAGGGCTGAGGGCACAGCTGGAAGGGCAGAGGCGGTGAGGGAGGCCAGTGCCTGGTACCCACCAGCTCCAGCCTCTGCCACCTGGAAAGCCTCTCCTCCATGTCTGTGTGGTGACCGAACTGCTGGGTGGGCCCCCGTGAGAGCGAGTGGGCCGGGCTCTGACATTTCTCTGCTCTCTTGAGGGTGGTGCATGAGACCAGGAACCACCTGCGCCTGGTGGGCTGCTCCGTGGCCGCCTGTAACACAGAAGCCCAGGGAGCCCAGGAGAGCCTCAGCAAGGTGGGGAGCTTCGGGGCCCCGGGGCTGCTGAGGAGAACTGGGCCAATCAGGCACCTGGAGGGCATCCGGCCCATTCCCCTGCCTCGGGGCAGAGCTGCCCTTGACCAAGTCCAAACACTTTGGTGTGGATGGGAGGTCTCTGATCCACCAGTGTGGACGGCAGTTCCTAGTGTTCTCAGACTGAAGGCCACTCGCTGCAAGGGCAGAGGCTCCAAAATGCTGAGACATCTCCCTCTCTGCCCTGTGCAGCCTGGGAGGCTCCCTGAGGGGGGCGATATGAACGCTCCTTGGTCTTCTGATCTGCTCTCCTAGAAGAGACCAACTCAGGCCACTCTGAGGAGCCACTTGCTTTGCCATCAGGGACAGAGAAGGGCTGTTCTTCAAGGAGCAAGGCCCACGTGCTCTTCCCCAGCTCCCAGCACAGGGCACGTTCTCTCCGAGATGGTGCTGGGCTGCCCCCACCCCTTCTCTGCAGCTCCTGGCTCCAACTGTGTCATGACAGGTGCAGGTCAGACACAAAGGGGAGCTTGGCAGTCTGCACCCCTAAACACAGGCGCACACAGTGATGGTGCTTGTGCCAGCTGTGATCCCAGGATGAGAAGGAGGGTCTTGTGAGAAATTCCTGACACTCCAGGGATGCGGGCTGGGGGCTGTTGTATCACCTATTTCTTACCCCTCCCCACACCTCCGCTGCCCTCCACACGTGAGCTGGCTTATCCCTTCTGACTAACGTGTGGTTCTTTCAGATCCTTGACTGGCTATCTCAGCAGCTCCTGCAGGACAGAACAAAGGGGGCTCAGGCCTCACCACCCCCTACTGCTACTTATCCTAGCCCTGCACTAAAGGACCTGGTTCTCCAGTAAGTGCCAAGAGAGGGGTGTGTGTGCGTGTGTGTGTGTGTGTGTGTGTTAGGGGCTTCGCCTCTTGCCAGGCCCGGGAGGCAGGAATGAGGCTCGGTGGGGCTGTGGAGGAAGGGGAGCCTCCCAGGAAGGGGTCTGGGCAGAGCGACTTGGGCCTTAGCCACCGCTGCCTCTCTCGCCTCTGCCTTGGACAGCATGCAAGAGCTCTGCAAGGAGATGAAGGTGCTGGCGTCTGACCTCCAGGACAACAACCGTGTCATCGAAGGGTGAGACCCCGCTGTGCGGGCGGTGGGGAGGCTGGGCCCTCAGACTGCCCTCGCCCCTGGGGCACAGGCCCCATGCATGCCCAAGCAGGCTTGATGACGGGGGCCCGTATTCCAGTCACAGCAGAGCCTTGTGCACGGGTGAGTCGGTGTCCTCACCAGGTGTAGGCCTTCACCGTAGTCTGGAGGATATGCACCTCGGTGCAGTCAGAGGTGGGGGCTAGGAGGCACGTGGATTTGCGGCTGTGTCCAGCTCTGTGTGAACATGGACTCTGCCTGACGCTGCCCCATGCAAACCGGCTCCTGTCACCTTTACGACCGTGCTCAGAATGGTGATGAACCAGGAAACGCGGCCCAGAGCTGGGGAGAACCGCGCGGGGCTGCAGGCCCAGTGTTAGGGACTCTGCGTCATCACCTGATCGAGTCCCTTGCTTGCGGGGCGGGGGGCAGGTACCGGGGAAGATGCTGGCAGGTGCAGCAGGGCTCAGCCTTTTGGATTTTGTTCACCAGTAAAATTCACAAAAGAAAACTGGAGAATAACAGAGGGACCAACTTCTCATATTACCCAGTAAGCAGAATTGAAAGGGAAAAAACCGTGCCATCTAGAAGTCCCACTTTATAAGGTGCATTTTAACACCAAAGAGAAGGAAGAATACAATCTCAGAATAAAGGATGGTCCTCGCCCTGAAAGTCAGCCCTGTTTACACAGATATACGCTCATGCGTGCGTGCACGCACCTCCCACATTCTCCCCATTATCCTTAATGTCTGTCACTTCCCCGTTTGGGAACCAGTGGCACGGTGGAAAGAGACTGCAGAGATTCCAACAGGGTTTGACCCTGACTCTGCTTCTTACCAGCTGTGTGACCCTGGGAGGTTTGTTTGGCTCTGAGCTGAAAAATAGGCATAGTGATTCTACCTCATTGTGTTAATGCAGGGATTAAACAGGATGAGATATGCAATGTGCTGGGGCGGGGAGGGTGCACAAAAGGAGGACTCACCAAATGGTAGGTGTTCCCCAGAGGTCACGCCAGTCTGGGGTGCCAGAATTGGGGCCAGGAGGTAGGGAAGCCAGGAGCAGAGCTCATGGTTGTTCCTAGAGTTTCAGAAGGTCCTTGGGTCGAGGACATCCCATGTTCCATTCCAGCAAGGGGAGAACCCATCCTCTTAAATGTCTGCAAAGAGGAAATTTGACAGCTTCTTAGAAAAACTTTCCAAAATAGCCCTCAGGGGCAGGAAGTTATAATTTTAGTGCTGACATAAATTTTTCTCGCTGTGGTATGTAGTCTATTTACAGATAGCTCAATATTTTAGTGAATGTTTACTTCCTTGTTCAGAGCTGTAACCAAAGAGCCTAAAGAAACAATTTGAATTCCTTTTCCCCTCCTCTTAACCCTTGGCTGCATTGGAGTCACCAAGGGAGCTTTTAAAATTACAGATGCCTAGGTCTTGTCCCCAGAGACTCTAGGTGAGGCTTGCATTTGGGCATTTTTATAAGCTTTCCAGATGATTCTAACGTGTAGTCAGGGATGGGAACCAGAGAGTTCTTGTCGGTGGACAGAGATGCTACAAGAGGAGAGCTGAGGATTCGAATGGCTTGGTGTTCTGAAAGTTGATTGTGTTGGGCCCTGGAGTATGGTCTGCAGGCTTCTCTACCTGGGCAGAAGTTAACCTGCGCCTCTCTTTACAGGTTAAGTAGGGTCCCATCGGCTCCTGACATCTGAACTCTGGGGGGTGCATGAGGAATCCTGAAGCATTAGAATCGTTCAGACACTGCTCTCCTGCCTGCACTGGGGGACCCAACACAGGACGATACCTGGTCACATCTCATCAGCCTACCTCTCTCCTGCCTGACGGCCAGGAGATGTTGCCAGCATTACCTTCCACTGCCTTTCTTCAGGAAGCAGCACAGCAGGACCTGGGGCACCAGGCCATCTCTGGATCCTGGCCCCACTGCCCGGGCTGACCTTTGCATCTTACATAGGCTCAGGTACAGCTTCTCTGTTGCCCTGGCCTGTATAGCTGAACCTGGCTGGGCTGTGGGGAGAAGAGGCTCCGAAAGCCCCTCCCTCCCACCCCCTCTGGTTTACAGGGCTTTGCTCCTCAGGGAACAGAAGAGGAGGCCTCCTGGGGTCAAACGACCTCATCTCAGTCTTCCTTCCTCTTAAGGTGTTCTACGTTGAACACACAGCCCTCTCCCTGCTCCCGTGGTGTCAGAGGGTTACCACATGTGGCCCCAGGCATAACGGAGCCCAAGTTCCCTTCTCCTCTCGTCTGGCTGAGCCTAAGGTTGAGAAAGCAGGGGGTCGAGGCCGGATGCCAGTGTCTTGGGGACCCTTTCCCCTGTCTCTCTGAGGCACCACCAGGTTCTGGGGTTTGTAGCCAGCGGTATCAACAGTAGGCACGCCAATTAGCACAGGTCCGTAAGTCCAGAGCCCTGAGGAAATCAAGGCCCGCACCTTCAAGAAGTGAAATAAACTTGACATGCTTTTCTGTTTGAGTGACTCTCATGGGCTGCATCTGGGAGGTGAGAAAGTCTCTGCTGGGTGTGCTTGGCACCCAATCAGGCGCTGCACAGGGTGGGGATCTGTGAGGAGGAGGATTGGGAAATGGGGGCAGGACTGCTCGCTTCCTGATTCTTGCCTTCCTCCCACCTCCCAGATGGGCCCTGATTTCAGGGAGGAGCCCAGGGACCATGCCCTCCTGCTGGCGGGGCTTGCCTTCCCACTCCTTCTCTTTTCCTGCTACCTGTCATCTGGGGAGCTCTGTAAGGGCCTGGAACTTGCAGAGAAGGGTCTCTTTTTTTTTTAACCTCAAATCCATCGTCTAATTGCCTATTCCTTTCCCCTCACCCCCCCTCCACTGTTCAAAACATAGGCTGTGTCCTAAATATCAGGTGAGAGTAGTACTATGGGTCATTTTGAACATCCCTCATTTTGCCTAGAAGCTAGAATGATGCCAGGGTGAGGCATTCAGATTTGTGCAAATTTAGTCCTTCCCTTGCAACATATCCAGCTTTCCCTTAACCAGGGCTGGACTACCCACCTAGCCTAGGGGTGGGGAAAGGGTGATGCAGTAAAGTAGCCCCACCATGGGAGGGAAAAGAGCGAGAAGCCCTACTTTGTGCTTTGAAACATGAAGACAACACTATGCTTTACCCCCAGATAACCCTAGAAATCCTTCCTGCCAATTTTTTTGGAGTCTTCACATCCTCAGAGGTTGTTCCAATGACCCAGCAGGGCAGAGGTGAGGAAGGCTGAGTCCTGGAGTCTGACATCCTCAGGGCTGCTTCTCTATGGAAAGATCAGCACCCTCTAAAGACCCGGGGGAGGGCTGCTGGTTTTGCTTGCATCAGGCCTAAGTGGCTTCGTGTGTGCCATTTGGGCCTCACGCCCATGGATCACTTAAGCCCAGTGGGTTCAGGTTCTGGGTTCTCAGGAGCCAGCTGCGGCTCCAATGGCCCTGGACACTGGGCCACCCCTGGGCTGCTCCGCATGCGTAAAGTTCAGGCTGACACTCATGGCTCTTCAATGGCCCTGCAGGGAAGTCCCACAGTGGACTTTCCCTGGCAGCTGAGGCTGCTTCTGGACCCCACATGCTTGGTGGAGCTCAGCAAAGGAGCTAGGGGATCCCTGAAATCCAAATGCAGATTTTTGGGGAATGATATGATCACTGGCTCTATGATCTCATGAGCAAAGCCCAGCAGGGGACATACTTGAAAGCTTCAATTTGTTCCTATGCTGCAGAGCCACTGACATGGGTGACCCCCCCCCCAATAGTTCTGCAGAGCTTCTGATGCCATCTCAGTAGGGAGCAAGGAACTGGACCAAGGCCCATGACCTTGTCCAGTTCCTCCAGAACCTTGTAAGGCCCTCAGGTGTCTGACGACCTCTGTTCTCTGTAGTGACTCCTAACATGACACTTAAAATGAAGAGCCCGTTCAGCTGCTCAGATGTGAACTGGGCACCTGCAGTGTGCCAGGGCCCGGGCGAGGGGCTAGAACTACGTGGGTGACTAGGGTGCCATGCCTGCCCCTGAGGAGCTCACCTCGATGGGGAAAGGCACTTCGGTATCACGGGAGCGTTCCGAGATAGGAATGCACAGCTCAGGTGTGGGACTGCGTCACCACCCTCACGGGAGGGTGCTCAGGGTGCCGGGAGTGGGTCAGCGAAGGACTTGGGGAGCAGGCTACTCCAGAGTGGGGTCTTGGCAGGTAAGCAGGGTTACCTAGCAGGGAAGGTACGGAAGGCACCCCTACCAGTGGGAACACAACCAGCCCAGGCATGGAAAGAACCACAGGTGTGTGTGTTACTGGAGAGCAGGTTGAAGTGGGAAGTGGTCGTTGGGAAAGGGAGGGGGCAGACCCCAAAACTGCTTGTGGGCCACACGAAGGAACCTGGGCGTTACCTCAGGGAATCACAGAAACAGGTTTTAGGTGAAGTCCAACTGGTATTTTAAAGATACAACTCTTGGGTGCCCGTGTGGAGGGTGGATTGAAACCCCATGCCTCAGGTCCTCATTTGTAAAATGGAGATGATATCTTTCAAAGTTACGGGTAGGGATAGATTCTGTACTTCCGCAAGGGGCCTGAAACACCACGTGGGTTCTCTGCACACCCTCCCAGCCCCACCTCCCGGGGGCTGAGGCCACCATGCAGGGTGGATGGAGAAACCGGAGGCCTTGTCTCAGAACGGCTCCGTCGGTGGCTCAGATCAGTCACAAACATCTGGGAAGAGTCCACGCAGCATTCAGATTCATGGTGAGCATGCTCTAAAAAAACTGGCCGGCTCAGTTTAAAGGGGCCCAACTGGAAGGAAGCAGGGGCACTTTGGGCTCCCCGGGGGGAAGTGCAGTGGCTCTGGAGGGGCTAGTGCCTCTTTCCATGCCCTGGAGCCTCAGGGCGTTTGCATCTCTCTCAGAATCTACGCAGTTCCCCCCAACCTTTCTTTAAAAATTAAATTATTTATTTATTAATTTTTGGGCTGCGTTGGGTCTTCGTTGCTGCACACGGGCTTTCTCTAGTTGTGAGCGGGGGCTACTCTTCATTGCTATGCACAGGCTTCTCATTGCGGTGGCTTCTCTCGTGGAGGAGCACAGGCTCTCTAGGTGTGTGGGCTTCAGTAGTTGCAGCACACGGGTTCAGTAGTTGCGGCACATGGGCCCTAGAGCACGCAGGCTTCAGTAGTTGTAGCACAAGGGCTTAGTTGCTCTGTGGCATGTGGGATCTTCCTGGCCCAGGGATCGAAACCGTGTCCCCTGCATTGGCAGGCAGATTCTTAACCACTGCGCCACCAGGGAAGTCCCGACGCAGTTTTCCTCTTTACAGACAGGCATTCTGGTTCAAAACCCAGATTCTGTGACCCCACCCACCTCTTGATTTCAATTGGTAAGGGTGTGGCCAGGAACCCGCATCGTTGATGAGTTTCCCCAGTGATTCTTCCACAAGCTAAAGTTCAAGGATACTGAGGCAGAGTCTGCGGTGTCCAGCAGAGGACATGTGAATGCCCAGCATAGGCCCGTGGGCAGTGGGTGGTACACTGGACCAGGCGCCACCCCCCAACCTGACAACTGAGGCCAGAGAAGCCGGTCTAAGGGATAGCGACCTGCCCTCCCCCCTCCTGGGCCCACCATTTGCTTTCCGGGGCCTCCTCACTGCCCCGGGGGCAGCCCCAGAGGAAAACCACAGCTGGTCCAAACTGTTTCAGTGATTTTGTAAAGGGTGGAATTCCTGGCTTCTTTTTCCTTCATCTCACAAAAAAACTCCATAATCAGGCAACCCCGATGGGAGGTGGTAAGGAATGGGCTAGTGTGACCTGAAATAGCTTCAGTTTATTCTCCTTGGAAGCTCAGAATTCCAGCAGCCGCTTGAAGCAGTCAATCCTTTCCCTGCACGCTTCAGGAGAGAGAAAAAGAGAGACAGAGAGAAGAAGGGAGTGAGAAGAGCTGGGAGTGAGGAAAGGAGAACGGGAAGGAGGGAAGGATGGAGAAGGGAAGGGAGAGACGAAGAGATGGAGAGGGATGGACAATGGGAGGGGAGGGGGAGCAGAAATAAGAGGAACAAGACAGAGGCCCAGGAGAGAGACAGGCGTATTGTGTGCATGCACTCACACATGCTTCGAAGAGGGGGTCACCCAGGCCACTCTGCCAGCACTGGTCTGTCACTGCTCTGGTCCATGGCCGCCTGCCACAGCAATGGCTTAGTGCTGGAACATCCGTGGCTGTGGCTTGGAGCTTCCCCTCTGGCTGAGGGCAAAAGCTGCTGACAAATCTGCCTGGAATATCTGAGTTTTTCCAACACAGAAAGAAGAAACATACACACACAAACCAGTCTTATCATATGCCTGGCAGAGTAGCTGGGGATGGAAGAATTCCATAATTGAAATGCAGATGGAGGAGGTAGCACTAAACTGCTGGAAAACAAGCCCCACCCCCCCTTCATATTCACAAAGTTTGGGAGAGTCTGGGGGCTGTTGTGCCTGCTGTTCCTTCATCCTGGGCCACCCTTGCTCAGATAGACAAAGGGCTGACTCCACTCAGGTCTGTGTTTAAATGTCTGCTCCTCAGAGAGCTCCTTCCTGACCCCTCAATCCAACACAGTAGCCCCTGTTGCTTTCTATCCCTCACTGTGCTTTGCTTGTCATCATAGCGTACATGACCTGAGGCTCTATTACACTTAGGTTGGTATGTTTATTACCTGGCTCTCCCACTAAATGTAAGCTTCAGGAGCATGGCTACTTCACTGATGCACCTTTAGTGCCTAGAACAGCACCTGAGATATAGCGGATATTAGGTAATTACTTGTGAAATGAATGATTGCTCTGTGCCCTTAAAGACTGCAGAGAATGGTGCTGTTTGTCAAATATTTCCAGCTCTTTCCCCATTCTGAGCACATGGAAAGAATGCACTTCCTGCTCACCTTGTGGAGGGTGGGCTATAGAACTAGTTCTGGCCAATGAGTTGCGAGCAAAAGTGACTGGAGCTTTTCCATGCCGGTTGGTGTAGGAGCCTCTGGGCTCTCTGGGTTTCCCTCTGGCTTGGTGATGGGAAATATTCAACGTGGTGGCAGCTCCATCAGCCTGGGTCCCTGAGTGATTCTGATGAACAGAATCTCCCTACAGACAGGCAAAGGGCATGTAATGTGAGTGAGAAAGAAGTCGCTGGTTTAAAGGCACTGGGACTTGAGGGTTGTTTATTACTGCAGTGTAACCTAACCTGTCCTGACAGGTCCATTGATCCCATGCAGATAGTTGTACTGTCAGAATCACTGGGAGGTCCCTAAATTCTTTGGGGATTTCAAGCAACTTCAAGTGCCTCAAAGCCAAACAAACCCAGAAACTTCCCCTTCAGAAGGTCAGGCCACATTCTGTCCTCCCCTTTTCCTTCCTACTGGGAAGATCCCTGGGGGTGAAGGGATAGCCTTGAAACAATTCACCCAATGAGGGACCCGACAGCCTCTGGGACTACCTCTGAAGTGACCTCACACACTGAGCACACACTCAAACTCACTGTCACCATCCTTCCCTTTGGTCAAAAATAAAAACAACACACCCACTCTTCTGGGAGTGAGTCACAAACAGAAAAATAATCTATGGTTCTGAGCCAAGAGGATCCGCTAACAAGGGAAAAAAACTCCCAGTGGAGGTATCTTAGCAGACGCTGTGGTCCCACCCCTGTGACCTGCATGACCAAAGACCAATCCAAACAATTATGAAGTTCAACCATGAGACATTACCCCAGGTCCTAACCCTACAATGAGACTGGATTTTTAGTACTTCTTTCCTGATGAAGGAGGAATGGGTTGCTTGTGTGTGTGTGTGTGTGTGTGTGTGTGTGTGTGTGTGTGTGTGTGTGTGTGTGTTGTGGGAGAGGATGCTCTTTTGGAGAAGAAGGAGACTGGGCTGGGAAAGATGACATCAGAAGAGGCAAGTTCCAAGCAGAGGGCCTCCTGCTGGGGTTCAGAAAAGGCAGCTGCCTCTCCGACCTCAACTGCTTGGCTCAGGGAGATGAACCTTAAGATAAACTTGATAAACTTTTTGGATTGGTTACATGGAGTTATGTTATCTCCATTCCCATCCCAGAAGCCAAATGTAGGGCTCTGGCCCTGCTCAATCTCCTCCTCTCTGCAGTGCTGAGAGCAGCTCCTATTACTCCTCCAAACCAGGGCTGGAGCAGGAAAACAAAACCAGAGCATTTTTCTGTACAGCTCAGGCAACTGGGAAAAAGGGTTTATGCCTGATTATTCCAGATGGTCCTCAGTTTCCCAGGGCCAGAGGAGACACTCATCCCATGAGCCTCCCTCTCCTGGGAATCTGGGCTGGGCTGCCCAAACTCATGCTTGGGGGAGGGGGACGCAGGACAGAGATGGCGATTGTTGGCAATTTCACAAATGGCATTTCAAAACTGGCCTTCCAGTGATGCACTCTTTGCCAGGTCCCTTCTTCAACATAGCACAAGCTTGGTCTACACCCTGGACCTCACCCAGCCCACTGCTCTCCCAAAGTTGGAGGGAGTGATCTCCGAACAAGTCTCAAGCCTGTGAAGATGGATGGATAACAGAGGATGGATACAAGCAAATATTTATATGCAATACAGGTTTCTGCAACAAAAGTGCTTGCAGAAAAAGTGGGAGAGATGCGAAAAAGAGACCACAAAGGCGAATTGTGCTTTCCTTTTTCAATGTTCAGCAGAAAGCATTGTAGAATAACACCCCATTGGGTTTTTCTCGGTTGTGTCCCACTGAACTTCACCTGCTCTGTGGAGCAAAGAGCAGAGAAGCCCATTCTCTTATCACCAAATCTAAAGTAGTGGGGTCCTTGGACCAGCAGCATCAACACTGCCTGGGAACTTGTTAAAAATGGAAAACTATTATATATAGAATGGATAAACAACAAGGTCCCATTGTATAGCACAGGGAACTTACTCAACATCTTGTAATAAACCATAATGGAAAAGAAAAAAATGCAAAATCTCAAACCTCAGCTCCAGACAAACTGACTCAGAAACTCAGGGGGTGGAGCTCAGTAATCTGTGATTTAACAAGCCCTCCAGGTAACTGTGATGCGTGGCAGCTTTCGAAAACCACTGATGTAGAGAAAGCAAGAGTCAGACAGGGGAGAGGAGAAGCGGAGGAGGAGAGCAGAGGGCGTGGCTCCGGCTCACACTCCCCCATCTCAACTCCTGCTTCTTAGCACTATTGGGTCCTGGGGATCATTCTTCTCAAGTACCCAGAAGCCACCTCACGAGGTGAGAAGCTCCAGCCTCTGGTGAGACCCAGGGGACCAGAGGATTCCATGATTGTCACCACCATGAGGGAGAAGCCATGGGCCAAAGCAAGCTTGGAATTCCCTGACCACTGGACTCTTGAAATTTTAGGAATTACCTAAAAATTACCTCCAAGGGGAAACCGAGAAGCAAAAGGGAAGATTCCCCTAGGAGACACTAGGGGGAGACCCATCTCTGGCCTGGGAAGAGGAGGGAGCAACTCACGTCTAGAATTTAGGCTGCGTATTTCCAAAGTTGATTTGCTGGTGACTTCTTGCTAAATCGACCAAACTGAACCCCAAGTTTTGAGAAGCAGTGATCACTGCGTCAGAGTGGTGGAACCGGAGAGGATGGGAAAAGCATCTCCCTGTCTCCCCACTCCCAGGCCAATTTACAGCTAAGGAAACTGTAGAAGCTAGAGCGGGTCCAGGGTCATACAGCGGGTCTGTGACGGGACACACAGGTTCAAAGATCCAGCAGTCCCGTTTCCCCATCTATGAGAGATGGTCAGGACGGGTTATGCAATGCGTGGGACCCAGTGCTAAAAGAAAATGCTGGCCTTTTGTTCAAAAATTATTAAGGCTTTCAAGGCGGTGACAGCAGAGCGTTAAACTCGAGAGGAGGTGGGAGGTTATGAAGCTCCCAGATCCAGGTTACCCTGGATCTGGAACTGATAGATGGGTATCTCTCTTTGGGCCCCACAGGTGAGCTGTCCATACCGGATACAAAATAGGGCTTTTGCGGACGGGGGTGGTGATGGTGGATGTATTTCCACAGTAATCACTAGAACAGCTATGGGGAGAGGCGGGTTTGACTTAGGAAGAAAAGCTCTCCCAACCCAGGCGCGCTGGAGCGTTCTCACAATCTAGGACCCAGGACCACCATATAACTCCAGCCTTCCGGGAAAGGACTATCCTACCCGACAGGGCTGCTGAGAGAGGGGAAATCCAACCAGAGTGAAAGTGGCGCGCGGACAGCCTTGCGCGTCGCGGAGGCGGCTTCTCGCCATCAGCGTTGCAAGCTTTCCCCGCCGCGCGTCCCTCCGCGCCAACGGGACTCTGAGCTGCTGCGGGCCCGCGAGCCGGAGCCGGGCATCCCCTACCCACACCTGGCTCTGCGCGCAAGGGGACGGTGGACGGCGGAGAGGGGAAGAGCAGGGGAACAAATCCCTCCGGTCGGCGTGAAAACCGGGAGGTGGCGGGCGGACACTGAGCCGGTGGAAATCGTTCTAGACCCCATCCTCAGCCAGCTCCTAAAGCCTTCCCTCCGGCCCGCTCCCTCCCCTGGGCGTGTTGGGGTGCGGGTTGCGGGGGATCTGGTGTTGGGGGAAATGATGGGAGAGGGAAGGAGGCAGGGCTGAAGGCAGGCGATCCCCAACAGAATGCCTCTGCTGAGTTGTCCTGTACAGAGCCTTTCCCATACGCAATCCTTCAGCTGCCCCAGCTTCCTGAAGACGCCCCTAAATCCACACTCGCTCAGGCGCCCCCCGCCGCCACCCCTGCCACTTGGTCGGGTCGGTTGTTCCTTCGGGTCTTCCTTCCTGCCTCTCCTAAGTCTCCCCGCCCCCGCCCCGCCCTGCAGGCTGCGGTCCCTTTAAAGGCGCGCTGGCTTGGGGCCTCCCTTCTCTCGAGGCGAACTCGGGAGCAGCGCCGGCGCCAAGAGCTGCCGGCGCCGCCGCCGCTAGCCCGGCATGGCCATGGCGTCCCCGGCCATCGGGCAGCGCCCGTACCGGCTACTCTTGGACCCAGAACCGCCGCGCTATCTACAGAGTCTGAGCGGCCCCAAGCCGCCGCCGCCGCCGCCGCCCCCGGGCCGGTCCTCGCGCCGCTGCGTCCCCGCGCCCCTCTCCACTGCGCCCGGGGCGCACGAGGGACACGGTGCCAGAAGGGCTGCCTGGGGAGACTTGGAGCCACAGCCTCGGGCTTCCCGACCCGCTCGCCCTCTTCGGCCTGGTCTGCAGCAGAGACTGCGGCGGCGGCCTGGAGCGCCCCGGCCCCGAGACGTGCGGAGCATCTTCGAGCAGCCGCAGGATCCCCGCGTCCCGGCGGAGCGAGGCGAGGGGCACTGCTTCGCCGAACTGGAGCTGCGGAGTGGCTGGGGCTGGTGTGACCTGTGCGGACGACAGGTGCTGCGTCAGGCGCTGCGCTGCGCTAGTGAGTGTGAGGGCAGGGTAGGGAGGGGCGCAGGGGAAGACCGCAGTCCACGGGCGAGCAACTGCGAGGGGGCTGAGGCAGGCAGAGAGGGGGCACTGCCCTCTCTGGCTCCAGGGGAGACCTCGACTTTAACTGAGGTAGGTAAGTCCTGGAGACTCTCTGCGCCTTAGTCCCCTGCCCGGTATCTTTAGTGACTGCCTACTGCCCTGGTATGCTTATGAGGTCTTTAACAAATACCTCTTCCCCTGACAGGTGCACGCCTCGCTCCTCCCCAGACAACATACGTGCACACACAGACACACACACACGTAGGCTGGGGTCGATACCTGAAGCTAGAAGGTCATTGCCTAGTCTCCTGTGCACCTTCTTGCTTTTGTTGTAAGTTCTTGTGAGTGGGATGTAAGGCTGGTATTGAGATGACCATTTGCCCCGTGCTTATTAGGGTAATGGCAGAATGACTTGTGTGTCTGCCTATGGTACAGGCCCCTGGTACACGCCTGCCTGTGGTACACCCCTCCTCCAGGGCGACCTGTTGGGATAGGGAGGAGATCTGGTTAGGCTTTGGATGGAAACAGGCTATGAGGCTGAAAGAGCCTGAGGTGACCCTGGATCTGTGCCCTCTCCTGCCTTCCACCTCTGGCCCCTCAAACCTTTGTACTCTGCTCTGATGTTTGGCTGTGCCCTGCCTCCTCCTCCTCCTAGGTCACTGCACCAGTCATCATGCTCGAAAATGACCCAACTACCTGCCCTGTCCCTTCCTCCCCAGAGTTCTCATGTCCCTCCAGCCTCCTCCTGAGCCAGACTCTTCTCAAAGCCTGACTAAAACACTGGGCATCCAGTGTATAGGTTTTCTGAGCAAATTTGCAGTCTTCTCGAGGGTTTATTATTTTTCTCTTCCGACAGTTAGGTGTGTGTATTTCTTTAAGGGATGTCCTCTTCCTACCCACCCCCCCACCCCACCCCACATTTGCTGTTACCATGTTTGGCAGAGGATATCCATACCCACGTGTTTATGTGTTTATACATATAATTTAAATATCTGAAGCACAAAACACAGACAATGGCACAACCTTTAGAAAGCATCCCTGGAAATGGCTTGTGGCTTGCATCTTTCAGCAAAGCCTCTTCCAGCATGACAGCAGCCCCACATCTTCCACCCAGCTCCAGCATTGTACAGCAGCAACTACATCCGCATCAGGAAAACCCGACCTTGCCTCTCTCTGTGGCCAAGGCTGTGCAGTGTGCCTCCCACTGCAGCTGGCTTCAGGGAAGGAGAGCTCAGACTCTAAGCCAAGGTCAAGTGGAAGAGGATGATGGGAGGGGAAAGTGGGTGCTGCTCCCTCCACCACCAGAACTCAGTTCGGGTGCTAATTAAAAAGGAAAGGGCAAAAGATATAGAGGTGTGTGACGTGGGTGGAAGGGCTGCTGTCATTTGGCAAATGTCCCTGACCTTCAGTAGAATCAAATGCAACTTTCCCACAGATGTGTTGGCAGCTTTTGCCCTCTCAAAGGTCCTGGGGTGCTTTACTGCATCCACCAACCCTGTCAACACAGGGAGAGGTAGTATCCTCATTGTAATGGGTTTTAATGTGCCAGAATCCTGGGAAAGCCACTTAATTGGAATTCTAGTTTGTATGAAGACATTGGGGGAATTCCCTGGCCATCCAGTGGTCAGGACTCCGTGCTTCCACTGCAGGGGGAACGGGTTCGATTCCTGGTTGGGGAACTCAGATCCCGGATGATGTGCCACGAGGGGAAAAAAAAAATTTACAAGCAAGAGCGAAAAAGACATTGGGGGACTATTTGGCCTATAGTTTTATGATTTGGGGGGTGTTGTTGATAACGGTGTCTGTGTGTGTGTTTGTATGTGAATATGTGTGATTCTCCATGATTAAATGAATTTATGCCCACTTCACATTAGATAGTTTCTGGTGGCAGGAAGCGCCAGGTGCACGGGCATGTCCTCTGACTCTGTGTGTGACTTGGTGGTCCCCGGCCAGGTGGGTTAATACCAACCAGGGATGTCTGAACACCAGAGAGGGAGCAGATTGGAATCAAGGGGCTATAGAGAGGAGCCTTTGTTTGTTGTTATTAATATTTAACTGTGGACCTGTGGCTGGATGGGAACAGTTGAGAAATGTTCTGCTGGCTGGCAGGTAGAGACACAGCCCGCCAAACTCACCAATCATCTTTCTTTCAGTTGAAGTTCTAATTCCATGGTGGGGTTGGTTTGTTTTATCTTTGTTTGGAAAAGCAAGGGTCAAAAACACGACTTTTGAAAGGCAATACTCTTCAGTGCCTAAGCGAATGGCCTGGAACCAGAGACCTAGGTTTGGACCCTGATTCTGCCTCTTGGTCTCTGTGTGACCCTGGGCACCTCTGTGTTCTGCTTCCTTGTTTTAAAAAATGGGGATGATTGGGAATTCCCTGGTGGGCCAGTGGTTAGGACTCTGTGCTTCCACTGCAGGGGAAACGGGTTCGATCCCTGTTCGGGGAACTAAGATCCCACAAGCCTAGCCTCGCTCCGCGCCCCCCCCCCCAAAAAAAAATAATAATAATGGGGATGAAAACATTACCTTCACGATCGTGTTAATGTGAGAATTAAATGAATTAATGTATGGAAAGGGCTTAGAACAGTGCCTGGCAGAAGGCAATATAAATGTTTAAGGCAATATGAGTGTTATTATCCCCTCTCATCAAGCAGCTGTAACAATTTGGGCCCCTGACACTTCTTAGGATCACCTTTCCAAGCAGTGAGTACAGTTTTCCACCTCTGCCTGGTTGCTGAGCTGAGTGGGAAAGAAGGTGCCTTGAGCGTCCCAGGCGGTGTGGATACTAATCGTCCTCTAGCAATGCCACTCCTGCCTGCTGTGGCCGACAAGCATCCTCACAGCGTGCCCGTGGCTTAGAGGTCACGAAGACCCAAGTGCCTTGTCTTTGTACCACTTGCCCCCGGCACAGCACAGTCTCAGTAAGTAGTGATTGATGAGGCTGGTTGCCTGTTTTTACCATTAAATCTCCCTGCTCTTGGAAACAAGCAGAAGGGCAGTGGGTATATAAATGATACCTGTCTGAGCAGGAAGCTGACACTGGGTGGGAGCCGTGTTGGCAAAATGGGCTTTTAATAAGGGAAGCTTTTAGGAAACTGTCTTCTCACTGTCTGCCTTCCTTTTTAGTGAAAATCCCTCTCACTTAAGCTTACCCCTACTTCAAGGTCTGTAACTGAGCTCTGGTTAATGCTGGATTTGCCAACAGGAAAAGTTCAAAGTTAATATTCATTTCCAGGATTAAAGAAGTCAGGTTTGTTAGATAGAGAAGGAAATCCAGTGGGGGTTGGGAGGGGGAGAGAGAGGTAGATTGTATGAATTCGTGTGTGTGTGTGTGTGTGTGTGTGTGTGTGTGTCTTGGGGTGGGGGCAGTTGCAGCAGTGAGAGCCCATTTCCAGCCTTCCAGGAGGGATGGTCAATAGCAAACAACCCTTGAAACTCACAGGCTGCCCTTTGGCTTTGTTCTCAGGGAATGTCCCTTACAGGTTGTGGACCCTTTCTTCTGTAGAAGGCACATGGAGTTGACCTTTCACCTTTCATCACCTTTTGGTGGGTATGTTAGCCATCCTGGATGAAGGAATGGTCTGGAAAATGGGGAAAGTTAAGTCCAACTCAACATTCAGGGAGGGATGCTTAGACATGCCTTGCACGTTGCTAGTGGAGCCGGTCCTCTTTCGAGAGGGTGCCATTCAGAGCTGTGAAGTGTACGTGATTGGGATTATAGGGTGGAAGGGGGACCCTGGGGCTCACCGTCGTGACCTTCCCCTCCTGTGATAGACTTGAATTATGGTGTGAGTATGGGGTGTTTGCCATGGAGCCTGCAGGGATGGGGACAAGGACCTTCTTGGTGAGCGAGGCTGGTATCTCACAGAGCCCCTTGTCCAGCCTTTCTAGCTCTGTCTCGTCGCTGCGTCAGTGGTTGAGCTTAACCCACCTCTCTGCACAGACTGGACCCACTCATGTGACAGCCACAGGTTCCTACAAACCCACGCCCTGTCATGGGTTCTTTGTAGGAGAGGTTACGGGGACATGGTCATTGAGTGTCCCTGTGGCAGACCCAGGAATCTTGGGCACTTGGAAAGTATTTTATTTGTCCAGGATACTAGGTAGCACGGAAGTATATGACTTGAAGTATTTTCATTACTTCAGGCCCATGTTTGGCTTTGAGGTTAGGAAAATTAAGCCCTGAAATGGTTGTTTTCTTGTTAGAGATACTGGAATCCCCAGTCCCTCCCCTGCCCCTGGCTCTGATTGGGGTTTTCTTCTTGGGGAATGTCCTAGTGGAGTGGGTTGCACAGGGACAAGGGAGGACAGAGAAAGGACCTGGAATGCTTTGGCCATTTGAGCTCCCCAAGCTGTTGTTCTGTTTCCTCTCCTCCCTGCTTCCTGTATTTTCAAAAGATGAAAGTGAAAGGATTAAATGTGGGTTTAATTTTTTCCCCCTATTCATCAGAGCATGAAATTTTCTGATTATTCGGAAAATTACTTATTCGAGTAAGAGGGGCTCGAATCCCAGGTACAGTCAAAAATGATTAATGCCACTTGTCTGCCCGCCTAATTAGACTTGGTAATGAACGTGTGTGTTCTCCTGCTGATTCTGCAGAGTTATTAGGTGGAAGTAAATTGACATCTCCCCTCAGCACTGCGGGTTTGATCCGGTACCCTCTCTTCCCCAAGTTTACCAGTGAATTCAGCCGGTGCCAAGCCTGGCAGGTAGGCCCTGAGTGACAGGGGAAAAAGAGCCCCCAGCCCAGCCGAAGAGCCCTTCCTAGCTGGTGAGGTGACCCTCCTGCCTCAGGAAGCCGGCTTCTGCGTGGTGACAGGGGCCAAAGGCTCAGGAGAGTGGCTGAGGCTCAGGGCAGACCCAGCCTAGATCTGAAAATGAGCACGGGAAGACTTCTTCACAGGTCCACGGTGCCTTTTCTCTGAGGAGCACAAAGGGTTTGCATACCCACCGCCACGCTTATCCTCAGAACAGATTCATGAGGTCAGAATTCAGGGAGGCTTCTGCCGAGATCTAGATCGAGGCTTCTGGAGAGAAGGAGTCGCCCGTCCATCTGGCTAGGGGCAGGGGAAGGTTAGACCCACATGGTGGGCAAACCCGACTGGCCTGGAAGATGGCCTCTGACCATCTCAGGCTGGCAAGCCATTTGGTCCGTGCCCAGCATCTCTGGGACAGAGGCAGCCCCCTGCTGGGCTGGCCGTGGGAGCATCCTGGGTGTTGCTTCCCAGGTGCAGGCTCCCGACACCCACCCCTCACCCCTCGGTCTCCCCATGGAAGGAGCTGCTTGCCGCTCTTCCCCTGCCTGCTGGGGTGCTATTAAGGCTGATGAGGAAGCTGGAAACACATCTCTGGCCTGACCAGAGGCCCTTCCTGTTCGCATTCCTCTGATGACAAGGGGAGCATTCTTGGGCAGGTGAGTATTTGTGGGTGTGCAAAGCATGCAGACAGAACATTCCCCCTCCCCCCACCCCGGCTTCCAGCAGCACCAGCTCGTGTAGTCCTCTCACCCACCATGGGCTTGCAGATCTGCCGGTGCCCGTGGCAGGATGCTTTCTGACCCCCCAGAGGGCCTCGTGCCACCCTGCCACCCACCCCTCCTGCAGGCTCTGTTCGGCTCTCCCCTGGCAGGGTCGGGAAGTGGTGGAGGCCTCTGACCCCGGGAAGGCCAGCCGTGACCCGGGAGATAGCTATGCATTTAGTCACTTTCGGTTTTTTTCCAAGAGTTTTGGCAAGTTTCTCTGCATCTTCAGGGCTGGATCTCGGGGCTAGGAGGAGAGCAGAGCCAGCTTTTGAGCTTTGGGGAATGAGCAAGGAGGCCGAGGTGATGATGTCAGGCAGGGCAGCAGGCTTGGTTCCCTGGTTGAAGTGGAATAAAATCGGTGCCAGGGAGGAGGGGTCAGAGGGAGTGCCACTCCAAGGTCAAGACTGTCTTGACTCAGACCTAGGGGGGTGATATTTGGGTGTTCTTTGAGGCACCCCAACGCCATGCCGAGGAGACATGGGCAGAGCCTGATGGACCACGAGAGTTCTCCATGGTGTAGTGGTGGTGTTGGCCAAAGTGGCCGGCAAGTTCATGCAGGGCCTGTTCTAGCCCCGCCCGTGGTTCCTGGCATGGAGAACATTCTTGAGAGCTGCACCCATAAGGAAAGCTGTGACGTTTGCTTCTCTTTTGCCTTTTTGGAGAGGAAGGAGGAAGAGCGGCGGGTCTGTCCTGGCACAGTTGCCCTGTGCCCAGCCTGCTGGTGGAGAGTACTCCATCCTAGCTGAGGGGTCTGTGACCCCCCTGGTTGCTATAGTACATCCCAGATTTTCTTCAGGATATTCCTACCCACCCCTATTGCCCTAGCCTCATTGAGGGCATCAGGGGGAAAGTACGAGCAGACATTGTGCTGAGGGTTGGTAAGAAGGGTGGTGGAAAGTTCAGTCAGTTCCTGTGTATCACTGGGCGGGCAGGCAGGTGACTGGGTATGTCCCTCACCTGTGACCACAGTGAGACTGGGTCGTGTTTACCCTTCAGTGGAGGGCCTGCACGCCACCTTTTGCTCCCCCTCCCTGTTTCTTTCTTTCTTTTTTTTTTTTTTTTTTGCTGTACGCAGGGCTCTCACTGTTGTGGCCTCTCCCGTTGCGGAGCACAGGCTCCGGACGCGCAGGCTCAGCGGCCATGGCTCACGGGCCCAGACGCCCTGCGGCATGTGGGATCTTCCCGGACTGGGGCACGAACCCGCGTCCCCTGCATCGGCAGGCGGACTCCCAACCACTGCGCCACCAAGGAAGCCCCCATGTTTGGTTTTTAAATAAGTTTTCAGCATGTGTAAATCATGAGGTCTTGAAACAAAAGGTGAAGTTTTTCTTAAATCATAAGAGAAAAGAATCAAGTGTGTCTGTCCCCTCCCTACCCCACCCATTGGTATTAGGTGTGTGTAGGGGAGGTGGGTGTGGAAATGCAGGTGGAAGACCTTTTCCTGGAAGTGAAAAGATCCTCCTTGTCAGGACCCAGGGTTCATGACACGGGACTAACCGTGAACCAAAGAAAAATTAGGTTGTGTCACAAAGGGGACAGCTATGGGGCAGAAGAGTTGAATCGGGACTGGAGAATAAACTGAGCTTTGCATGAAGGCCCTCCGCCCTGTCCCAGGCAGTGGTGTGGCTGAGCGGGGGGCAGCAAATCTGGGGAAAGCCCCCCACTCCCACCCCAACTCTGTGTGCCTCCAGGTCAGGCTCATATTTGGGTATCGTCACTTACTTTTCTTGCTGACTTGGAGGAAGCTGTTTTTTCCATTCAAGTTGAATAGAAGCTGAAGGTTTTGTGGTTTCTGTTGAAACAATTATGTCCTTTCTGCAACTGAGGAAAGTATTAAAAATCCCAAAAAAACCCTCAGAGATGCCTTATTATTCAAATGGAACAAAAGATTCCAGCAGTAACTTGAGAGTGTTTAGAAAAAGGGGTTGAGCATACTCTCTGTAAATGTCTGTTCTAGTGATGAATATTTTAAAAAGCAATCTGGAAGGACCTTTATATGAATAGGGTTTCAAGGTGAGAATATGTTGTAATCCCAGCACTTAAGATGGTGAAGCCTGTTTCTTCAAGTTAGGTTCGCCTTGGCTGGACTCTCTCTTCAGCATGGAGGTCAGAGGGTCAGTGCTTAGATGTTGGGGCAGCAGGAGGTCACTGTGTTCCTCCTGAAATATCCATACAGTAGAAAATCTATCCAGGTTTCCTAAAGGTCAGAAGTGAAGATTCTAGAACCTCCCAAAGCCCCACCTGGATTCTTGGCCAATTCTTTCCTGCTGGCTTCCCCAATGGCTTAACCTGTCCACAAAATCATCTCTGTGATGAGGAAAAGGAGAAGTGAGATCAGTATATCCTCCAGCCCACGTGGGGCATTCAGGAGGGATTTTCCCCCATGACACATGACTCATGATTTAAAGTTTCCCAGTATGTGTGTGTCCTCCTCTCTGAGCATGGGAGTGGGAATGCCACCCTTGCCTGTGCTCAAGCGGGTGGGAGTACCTGGGCCCTCGTGAAGATCTCATGTCCCAGTGGGGCCAGGAATCTGGGCTCCCAGCTTCACATGGCGGCCCCGGTGTCATCTCAGGACGTGGACTCACAAGCCTTGTCTATGCAGAGCTCCTAAATAAGCTAGATGATCACAAAACAGACCACTGGCAGCCCAGTCCCCCCTGAAGAAGCGTTAGGGAGAAAGAACCAGTGTCCCAGCCTGAGGAAGGGGGCATAAATGGGGGCGTCTCTCTATTAAATGGATGACTTGTAAACAGTGTGCTTTATTGTTACTGCACCAGGGACTGAGGGCCTCAGCAGGGAGGGGTGATCTAGCTGGGGCCTCCTGGCCAGAGATCCTGTGAGGGGGCAGGTGATAGGGGAGCCTATCTGGAAGGTCAAGTGCAGCTTGGGTTTGTTCTACCATTTTCTTCTGAGGGCCTGGCCTCTGGGATGTGATGCCATTCAACATTCTCTGTGGCCTGGGGAAGAACCACAGCACAAAATGGTGGAAGCACGTTGGCAGCTGCGCAAGGACCAACAGGGCTTACATCTGAACTCATGAGCATTCACCTTCTGGACCCAGCACTAGGTGACCAGCCCCCAGAGGTGTAAATGCAGCTTCATCGGTCCTCTGTGGTACCTTTCCTCTAGTTAAAGGACAGCGCCCCTGCTTCATCTGACGCTGGCCCCTGCTGGCGGTTGGCGGGTGACTTTTGGAGTCTCTGGATAGCGTGGGAGTAGGCTCCCCTCTTCAGTGGTTTTCCTGGAAGGCTTTGCTGCCTGTCCAGTGCCAATCACCCGTCTTGGCCTGGGTGACAGGGCCTCTGGGAACTTCTGCACCAGGACTCGGTTGCTTCTGGGAGTCACTGTTTAGGGGACACCCTGTGAGCCCCATGTCAGGGCAAGAGAGCAACCTTTCTGCCCTCTTCATGAGAGACTCTATCCTTCTCTTCTCTTTCTTCCTCCTACTCCTGTCGCCTCTTCTCTGCACAGGTATCCGCTCTCAGATAAATGGTCTGACCCTCTTAAGGCAGCACCGCTTCCTACAGGCCTGGGCAGCTGAAAGCTCTTCCCGCATCCTGGGCTTAGCATAGGAGGATGTGAATTAGTCCGGTTGTCCCTTGGGAGCCTGTACAGCTGGTAAAGCATTATTAATCCGACATCCCCAAAGAAATCCATTAACAAGTTCCTGGGCCAGGCACCAGCGTGAGGTAACGGATCACTTCTGTCGTCTGTTGAAACTTTGGAGACATTGATTTTCAGACTCACAGGCGCTCCTGAGAAGTGAGGCCCAGGGCAGGCTCTTTCTGCAGCCTGTTTGGTGGGGGCATGTTTATCTTATCAAGCTAAAAGCCCCAGGAATAGAAAGTTTTCCGTTGCGGGGAGGTGGAGGGGATAGGACCTCAGCTGGGAAGAGGAGGCATCGGGCAGGCTGGCTGGTGCCGGCCCGGGGTCCCCAGTGCCCGTGACTTCCTTCGGAGGAACTGGGAGGCTGGGCTGATTTGAGCAAAGCCTGGCTCACACGAGGCCTGGAGTTCTCCCGGGGCCAGTGATTCCCCCCTTCGTCACTCTGTCCCTGATGCCAGGCCTGGAGAGAAGCTACTGATATCCCGTAGCCCAGCGGGATGACCGAGGGCCGGGCTGAGGAGGCGGCCTCCACCTGCTTCGGAGCGGTCACCTCACGGCTCCAGCGCCTCTTCCGCGGGCCCCCTAAGAGTCATTTGGGATCAGTAAAGCTGCAGGCCCTCCAGAGGTTCCACCCCAAGGCCCGGCTTCCTCGAGGTAGGTCTAAGTCATTCCAGCTGGGAGTGCTCAGGGGGGGCTTGGATTCGGAGGCCAGGCCTCTCCCGTGGGCAAGGCAGTGCAGGAGCCCCCTGGCAGCCTGGTATTTAATGCTGAGCTCAGCACCACTCCTTGGCCCCCCTGACTCCCCAGGGCCAAAGCTCAGCTGCTGCCACCCTGCCAGGTGTAGGTGGAACTTCAGAAGCCCGTGTTGGCTGTGGGCTTTAACAGCCTTTCCTTGACTGAGAATTAGGGCCAATCAGTCATCCTGATCTGGTCCCTGAGCAGGCAGAATATAGACGGGCACCTTGGGTGGCCACTCTTTTCCATTCTGCCCATTCTGTAGCTCCCAGGGGCATCACACCTTGCTGCTGAGTCAGCCTTCCGAGCTGCTGAGTCAGCCTTCCGAGCTGCTGAGTCAGCCTTCCGAGGACCTCGGAGCAGTGAAGTTTCCCAGGCAAAGGCATCTCACCTGCATGGTTAGTGGAGGTGCCTGTGGGGGGGCACACAAGCAGACTGTGTGGAGCTACAGAGGCTGCAGGCGGAACACAGCTGGACAGGAGCTCCAGCCTCAGGCAGTGACTGGGCTGCAACTTCCTTCCTGGAGAACTAATTAGGGTGAGAACAGTCCTTGCTGGGGAAGGATAACGGGACAGGGTGGGCTGGGTGAAAGATGAGGAGGAGAAACTGTAGCAATTCAGTTTTCATAGAATCTGAGGTCATCTACTCCTTTTTTCAAACGAGGGAGGCCGAGGCCAACAAAAATTGGTGGCAGCTGCAGGACCAGGGTCTCGGGCACCTGCCTTCCAGCCTAGCAATTTTCCTGCTGGATCAGACTAGCTACAGCATCTTAGATTTCTGCAGCACTCTTCTGCTAAAGATCCAAGGGATTTGTGTTTGTTTGGGTTTTTTGTTTGTTTTAGAATATCATTTACTCCCTCCAGATCTCTGTATGTTAGGGGTGGGAAAGGGGTTATTCTATTTCACAAATGAGATGGCCCACAGAAGTCAGGCCCCTGGCTAAGGCTTAGAGCTGCACAGTCAGATCTGGAACCCCTCACTGACGGGTTCTACTCATCTTACTGGCCTCTAGCTGCTTCTCTTTGATGGCTGGATCTTTGGAGCCCGTCAGCTTTCCTTGGGCTCTCTGCCCCATTTGTCTCCATGCTGTTCTTGCACACATTTGGGGACAGGTGGGCATTTGGGTGGGTCCCAACGCTGAGTCTTAGGGATGGAACTAAACTAAAAAGTCATCTCTGGGTTAAGTTTGTGAAAGCAGAATTTGAAAGGCAATGTGATCTTCACTGTGGAAAATGTAATTTTCTTGATTACAGTTTTACGTCTTGAAAGGTGGGAATTTCACTTCCACTAGATCTAATCCCCATTTGGAGACAAATACTGTTTAGCCAGCCTGAATAATGTATCCTCATCAATAGCCTAATAACATACTGTGACCCTCACGCAGAGGACAGCTGGAGACTGAATTCCTCGATTTAATGTTCATTCGTGTCTTCGTGTCCATCCTCCCTCCTTAAGAATTATTCAATAGAGCATTTCTTTGCTCCTTTGCTCTTCAGCCCAAGGAGTTATAGATTTAATGAAATCAATCAGGCCTGGGGTGGCAGCATTAAGGTCTGGGTAAATACTGCATTGCAGCTACTGCTCGTTTAACTTGTGTTAGCATTTGGGTTGAATCGATTGGAAGAGGAGGAGTGAGACAGGATGCTCACAGATGATGGGAGTGGTAGGCTGTGGACCCTGGGCTCTGCAGTAGCTCTGTGAGCGACCTGTAATGTAGCATTTAAGAGAATGGGCTTGGAGCCAGGCCAAATTTTTTTTTAAATTTTATTGAAATATAGTTGATTTACAATGTTGTGTTTAATTTCTGCTGTACAGCAAAGTGACTCAGTTATGCATATATATATATTCTTTTTTGTATTCTTTTCCATTATGCTTTATCACAGGATATTGAATATAGTTCCCTGTGCTCTACAGTAGGACCTTGTTGTTTCTCGATTCCATATATACTAGTTTGCATCTGCTAACCCCAAACTCCCAATCCTTCCCTCCCTCACCTTCCCTCCCCCCTGGCAACCACAAGTCTGTTCTCTATATTTGTGAGTCTATTTTTGTTTCATAGATACATTCATTTGTGTCGTATTTTAGATTCCACATATAAGTGATATCATATGGTATTTGTCTTTCTCTGTCTGACTTCCTTCACTTAGTATGATAATCTCTAGGCCCATCCACATTGCTGCAAATGAGCCAAAGCAACTTGAGCCTGGACTGTGGATGCCAGGTGGTAGGGCCTTCCTTGTACAGATTAACCTCTCTGAGCCTTAGTTTTTCCCATTGTGAAATGGAGCAAAGAATCCCCATCTCAAGCAGGTGTCATGTGTGTTAAACGTGACATTGACGGAAACCATTTGACATGATGCTGGTCGCAGAGCAGGCCCCTCATCGGCAGCTGCTCCCAGAAAGACTTTTAACCATGGCTCACACTGGGTCATCCATGCAAGCCCCCAGCACGCTGTCTGCTCTTCCGTCTTACCTGGGCCAAGGCGGGCCGCCCACATCTCAATGAAAGAGATAGGGTTTGAAGGTTTGCTCAGGCAGAAATAGAGGAGGAGCACAAAACTCTTAAACACATTCTCTGGAAAAATTCCTCTCATTGAGTTTACTGTGCCACTTAATTAACAGGCAGGGGTTGGATTAGCCCACCGGACATCATTAGGAGCTAAGCAAGCATGCTGCCAAGGAGCAAGTCATATATCATTTTAAAAGGCTGCTCAGGGGTCATTGGGACACAGGCCTGGCTCTCTCCAGAAGTCTCTGGTGGTCCTGGCTACAGGGATACAGCTGTAAAGAAGCCTTTGTATGTCTTCTGCAGAGAAGGCCTTAGACGTAATCTATTTACTTTTCTCCTCCTGCAAAAGTCTCCTTTCACCCGGTTGGTTGATGTTGAGTTGATGAATGGCACTCTGAAATCAAATGACATCAGAGCAGGTGTGGAAAAACCAGTTGGATGCAGCAGCCTGGCTGTCCCATAAAGGACTGAACCTCTCTGCTCCTGGCCTCTTGTGACCTCCCGGCACTCGGATTGGCGTACCTGTGCGCACGCACCTGTGTGTGCATTCACATCTGCACACCTCTTGAAGCTTCATCTCCTGCCCTGTGGTCTGCAGATGCCTAGGCAGGACTTCTTGCAAAACTATTTGGCTGTCCTTATCTTTGGGGTCTGTGGAACACTACCAAAAATATACTCAAGCTTAACAAGAGGCTAGGCAACCCTTTGCCCCCTCTCTAAGATGGTGTTTGCCTTAAAAACAAAAGCTAAACACCAAAAACAACCTTCACGTTCCTCATTCCACCTCTGCCCCTCACTACTAGGCCCACGTCCTTTCTCTGCCAGCTGCCCAGATTCCTCTGTGTGTCTCCTCAGGGGCCCCGGGGATGGGTGCAGGGGGCTCTGAGCCCTGGAGAGGGGGACCCCACCTGCTTTGTCTCTCCTACACCCAGAGCAGAGTGACACATGCTTAGAGGGGGAGGATGCCCCTTCTGAGGTGACCTGAGCCGAGAGGGCATCTGGCAGCTCCACACTGGCTTTAGTTTTCATGGGCTCGTTGCTCTTTGTAAAATTCCCTTAAAACCAACTGTCTACAGTGTTTTATTTTATTCTTTTAATTTTTATTGGAGTATAGTTGATTTACAATGTGTTAGTTTCTGCTGTACAGCAAAGTGAATCAGTTATAGATATACATATATCCACTTTTTTTTTTTTTCACGGTACGCGGGGCTCTCACTGTTGTGGCCTCTCCCGTTGCGGAGCACAGGCTCCGGAAGCGCAGACTCAGCGGCCATGGCTCACGGGCCCAGCCGCTCCGCGGCATGTGGGATCTTCCCGGACCGGGGCACGAACCCGTGACCCCAGCATCGGCAGGCGGACTCTCAACCACTGTGCCACCAGGGAAGCCCGACACTCTTTTTTAGATTCTTTTCCCATATAGGTCATTACAGAGTATTGAGTAGAGTTCCCTGTGCTATACAGTAGGTCCTTATTAGTTATCTATTTTATATATAGTAGTGTGTATATGTCAATCCCAGTCTCCCAATTTATCCCTCTCCCCTGCCACCCCCCTCTCCGCTTTCCCCCCTGGTAACCATAAGTTTGTTTTCTACATCTGTGACTCTACTTCTGTTTTGTAAATAAGTTCATTTGTATGGTATTTTTTAGATTTCACCTATAAGTGATATCATATGATATTTGTCTTTCTCTGTCTGACTAACTTCACTCAGTATGACAATCTCTAGGTCCATCCATGTTGCTGTAAATGGCATTATTTCGTTCTTTTTTATGGCTGTCTACAGTGTTTTAAAATATTTTTTCTTAAGGTGTTCTGTCAATAGGATTTATCTTTTCCTGTGGTGACAATCAAAGCAGGATTTTATTATCTGTATTAAAACATATAACTTTGAATATATGTATATATATGTGTGTATATATATATATATATATATATATATATATATCCCATTCATCCACTTGTTCCGTTTATACAAGTCTTTGGATATAACTGGCTGTCCTTTGGAACAGTACTTGACCTCTGGTAGGCCCCCAATAAATACATGTTGAGTGGATGCATGCTTGCACACATGAAAAACTGACTAGTAATTAGGTAGATGTGGAAAGATAGGAGACATAATTGTCATAAAAAGGTTTAACTCTCTCTTTCTGAGTATGTGTGTCCTTGTTGGTGCACGTACTTTGATTGTCCCTGTTCAAATATTGTGCCATGTCTTTGTACTTCTGTCTTCATGGCCACACCCTAAATACAACTTGGACCTTTTGGGATATGATGTCAGAGGGTCTAGATGACAGGTCTCCTACAGACACTTGCATGTGAGGAATGAGGTTCATTTGGCTCTCCCACCCTGGACCCCACCTCATGTCATTTACTTGTACATTTTTCCAAAATCTGTTGCCTGCTACCACTATCGGCCAAGGGGAGCTTTTCAGAGATGCTCTGTAATATTGCACTGAGGGCCTGCATACTCGCCCATCTCTATTTTCTCCATCCACATCTCCTCCTGATCATCATTTTCATGCATAAGGCCCCAGCGCCACAGTATTAAAAGGACAGTAAAATGGGGCACATCTCTTTAAGGTGCTTGAAGCATTATTGGCAAACATAAGGCATATAAAATATAATACCAAAAAGTTCAGTCAACCAAAAGATTAATTAAAATTAAAAATAGTTTTGCTGTTGTAAAAAAATGGAATCAATTTTAAAGTAGAGTTAATTTTAGACAACCATGCAATTTATAGTTACAACAGAATGTAAATGTCATAAACATTGGAAGTGTAAATAATATAATAGAGTGAAAATCAGGGCGTATGGGTAGAGTTGACAGGAGGAAGAGTTCTAGCATAGTCCTGGCAGGGAGTTAGTTAATAGTATCTAAAGTAGAAGCATGAATTGTTAAAAGTAGATTCAACCCTATTAATTTTGTTTATAGTTTTAAACATATATACACATCCATGCAAGGCAGGGTGGGGGGCATGCT
Organism: Kogia breviceps; assembly: GCF_026419965.1. Taxonomy (NCBI): domain Eukaryota; kingdom Metazoa; phylum Chordata; class Mammalia; order Artiodactyla; family Physeteridae; genus Kogia; species Kogia breviceps. The sequence goes on along the minus strand of NC_081310.1, from coordinate 64,537,821 downwards.
TCAGGGTGTAGCACCCCCAAAGAGTGAAGTGGCATGAAACAGACCACGTGGGAAGGTGCCGTGGGGTCAGGCCCTGTCCCCTGCCTCACTGGGCGCAGGGCGGGTGTACCTGGCACTTCCCTTGCTCCCTGCATCACCCATCTGAACTTGCCAGGAACTGTCCTGCCCTCCCTCCCTCCACCGGCCCCTTGCACTGAGGGCCTGCAGACTCGCCTATCCCTATTTTCTCCCCAACCCAACAGGCTTGGCCCGGCCTGGGCCTTCCCTTTGTTGATGCTTTCAGCCTAGGGGTGTGTGATTGTGTTGGAGACAGATGAATAATGGGCCTGCCAGAGGCACACCCACCCACACCCACACCCCATGGGGCAGGATGTGCCTCTGCAGGCCAGCCCGTGTGCCAAGTTTGGGAGGAGGGTGCAGGGGTCACATCTGGCCTGCTTGGAAATGTGACCACCAAGAAGCCAGACTCAGGGAATAAAGAACGGACCCTTTAGATCCAGGGACCAAGGCCCCAGGAAGAATTTTAATATCTGCTTTGGCCCCTGAGCAGCAACTCAGCAGGACCTTTTGCCTTTCCCTTCGGTACAAAAGGGTGGCTTGAAAGTGCACGTCACCCCTCCAGCCCTGCCACACACAACGCTGATAGGTCATTTTGTGAGAGGGTGGGGCCCAAGGTCGGGTGGGAGGGGGTGGTGGCCTCATGTCCTCAATTCATTCAAGGCTCCTCAGCACCACCCTCCCCGGAGCACTTTCTCCCTCCACCTGCCTGACCTGGGCGCCTGCTTCCCATAAAGCCCACCCATCCCCGCCCTCCACTTTACCTGGAGACCCAACATCTGATCAAGACTTGAGCATTCCCTTGCGTCTCTTTGCACAAAGACCACACCCCAGTGAGTCCAGCTGTCTACGGGAAGGCTGGCTTCTCTGACCCAGGACATGGGCCTGGCTTCCAGGCCACTCCTCTACCATAACATTGACCCTTCCTGTTGGCTTCCTGGCTTGCATTCTGGCACAGTCTGTAGGGGTGTGTGTGTGTGTGTGTGTGTGTGTGTGTGTCTGTGTGTCTGTGTGTGTGTGTCTGTGTGTGTGTGTGTCTGTGTGTGTGAAGTTTGGGCTGTGTGGTGCGCAGGGGCAGTTGTGTGTCTCCAGGCCCTCCAGGCTGGGGTTCGGGGTGCTGGGTGTCCTCAGGGTTGGCCTGTCCTCTGAAACAATGAACTACATTATATGGTCTCCCTAGGGCTGGGGTTCAGGCCCCTTCCTGGAAACATAAAGATGCAGATGTCCTGAGCTGAATGTCTGACCCCAGGCGTGGGGAGTTTCCATTCTCTTGCTGCCAGCCTCACTAGACGTTTAATCAGCAGTATGAAAAATGTATAGATTGTGTTGGCCACAGCCCTCCAAGGTTGGCAAATCTGTCTCTCTACCTTCCCTCTCTCCAGCATGACTCATCCTCTTGTGTACCTGCCTCACTCCCCTGGGCCGCCAAAGGCAGGGCTGGAGGCAGGTAGGGGCAGGTAAGAGGAACTTAGGTGAGCAAGAAAGTTCATGATTCTTCTTAGTTAATACATTGGAAGAGGACTCCAAACTGAGGGATTTGAGGGCTAGCATCACAAGCTAAGTCAGCAGGAATCTGGCTACCCAGACTCAGGAGTCCCAGGGTTGAAAGTGACAGCTACCGTCTGGTGAACATCTACTGTGTGCAGGCACTGTTGGATGCTTCACATACACATCTGCTGGCAAGGAAGAGATCATTACTTCCATTTTGCAGATGAGGAAATTGAGGCTGAAAATAGATTCCATATTTTACTAAGGTTAAGTAAATCGTCCAGGCATCTCATACCCAATTAGAAGCAGGGCTTGCATTCAAACCCTGATCTGTGTGGCTCTGGAGGCCAGATTCTGTGTACTCCGAAGCTCCTGATGTAGTGTTTTGCCGCCTTCACCCTTTCTAAAAGACCTCTATCATGCACATTAAACAGTGTGCTTCAGGGGCCACATAGCCTGTCTGAGGATGTCTGACTTACAGATGCCAAGTGGGTGCGTTTTGGTGCTCGGAGCCTGTGTGCATTCTGGTTACTCTCCCAGCATCCTCATCTCTCCACGCAATGGGGCAGTTGGCTCTGTTTGGGTGTCACAGGGTGCAGAGTTGCAGAGGCTGGGCCTCTGCGTGGGGAAGGCCGAGCGCCCACTACTTGTGGTGCTTGACCTTGACTGAAGAGCTGGCTTTTCTGGTGCTCCGAGGAGCTGAGCGCAAGAACCTCTGGCTGCTGCCCGAGTAGTTCGTAGTCTCCCAGAGATGAAGGGGCCGTGGATGGAGGACCAGTCCAGAGCAGGCAGACAGTCCGGGTGGGTTCTCCCAGGCTGAGCGGCTTGGCTGAGCTGGGACTCAAGCTGTGAACTGGCACTTCCCAGAATGAGGCAGAGGCCTTGGGGAGGGACGTTCTTGCTGTTACCTGCTAGGGCAGAGGAAAAAGCACTCCTTGCCCAAATTCCTCTGACCCATGCTCTCTTCTGGCCCTGGGCCCCCCCTAACCCCCATCCCTAATAAAGCCCATCCCTGGCCTTAAGTAGTGCATGGCAGGGAGGACCAGGACCAAGCGGAGGGGGTGTTTTCCCAGAAAACAGGGCTATTGAGGAGCAGCCAGGTGTGATGGATTTCCCTTTACAATTCTGCCACACTCACCAGCCGTGTGGCTCTCAACAAGTCTCTTGACCTCTCCAAGCCTTAGTTTCCTCATCTCTACAATCGGAGTAGAAGAATGGAACTGGAAACTTCCATCCACGTGAAAACCTGCACGCAGATGTTAACAGCAGCTTTATCCATAATCGCCAACTCTTGGAAGCAGCCAAGATGTCCTTCATAGGTGAATGCATAAATAAACTGTGGTCCATCCAGACACTGGAATAATATTCAGAACTGAAAAGAAGTGAGCTCTCAAGTCATGAAGAGATATGGAGTTACCTTAAATGCATATTCCTAAGTGAAAGAAGCCAATCTGAAAAGGCTACATAGTGTATGATTCCAACTATGTGACATTCTGGAAAAGACAAAACTATGGAGAGAGTAAAAAGATCACTGGTTACCAAGGATTTAGTGGGATGGGAGAGATGAATAGACAGAGCACAGAGATACTTAGGGCAGCGAAACTATGCTGTGTGATACTAAATGGTGGATACATGTCATTATCTATTTGTCCAAACCCGTAGCATGTACAACACCAGGAGTGAACCCTAACGTAAATGATGGGCTTCGGGCGATAGCGCCAGGTCAGTGTGGGCTCATCAGAACAATGTGCCACTCTGGTGGGGAATGTTGGTACAGGGGGAGGCTGTACACATGGGGCGGGGTGGAGGGTATATAGGAACTCTCTCTATACTTCTGCTCAGTTTTGCTCTAAAAAATAAAGTCTGCTTTATAAAAAATAGGGGTAGAAACATGTCATACAGGCATAGTACTGATAATGTGAAGTCATGTATGTAAGCTGTCTAACACATGGTAGGTAGTGAATAATGGTAGCTGCTGTCACCACAATGTGGGTTCATGATTTTTCTTTGTACCTTTAGTAAAGAATATATATTCATTATAAAATATATATGAGTAAAGAATATATATTCATTATAAAAATATAAAGAATAAATATTTATTGGGACTCCCCTGGTGGCACAGTGGTAGGAATCCACCTGCCAATGCAGGGGACACGGGTTTGAGCCCCTGGTCCAGGAAGATTCCACACGGCACGGAGCAACTAAGCCCGTGCACCCCAACTACTGAGCCTGCGCTCTAGAGCCCACAAGCCACAACTACTGAAGCCCACACGCCTAGAGCCCGTGCTCCGCAACAAGAGAAGCCACTGCAATGAGAAGCCCGCGCACCGCAATGAAGAGTAGCCCCTGCTCGCCGCAACTAGAGAAAGCCCACGCGCAGCAATGAAGACCCAGTGCAGCCAAAAATAAATTTTAAAAAAAAGAATATATTTATTATAAAAATTTAGACTATAAAGAGATGAAAAACACTTGAAATCCCATTACTCAGAGCAAACATATCACCTGCCTTCCAAATTTCTCTGTATGCATAATGTATATGTAAGTATGTGTATGTTTTTATATAATTAGGATCACGAAACACAGCCTTTTTCTCTTTCAATAATATGCTTGTGGACATCTTTCCAAGTTGACCAATCTACATCGTCTTATATAATGGCTAAGTATACCATAATTGTAGCTGGCCCCCTGTAGATGGATGTGTGGTATTTCTAGTATTTTGTTGCTATAAATAACTGTGTGCTGAACCTTTTAGTGGAGATGTATTTAGATACAAATAAATACACACTGAGGATAAATTCCTGCAGGAAATTGGTACCACCAATAAGGCAAGAACCTTCTCATTTACCCACATCCTCTTTAATACTGGAAGTTATCAATTTTGGTTAACAATTTTCTGAAACTAGATCAAGATTTTAGAAGTTCAAATATTGGAGGGTTGGGTAGGAAGGCAGGGAGGAGAGACATCCCAGGTGGGCAAAGGTGCCTCTCCGAGGTGGGGGAGAGTTGCCCCTCACCAGGTTGCGTGCACACCTGGCACCTCACCTCTGCAGGGAGCCGAGACCAGGGGCCTCCCTTGCTCAGGCTGGGGAGACGGGCTCAATTGGGGTCTGAGGATGCACCAGAGCCTTTTTTATCAGGACTCAGTGGAGGTCTGGAGGAAGGTCAGTGGGCAGTGATGGGATGGGCACAGACAGGCTTCCGGGATGAGGATGCCAGATGCTGTGGCTACTGGTGAGATTGACTAGGATTTTAACCAGTTAATATGAGTAGCTAGTATTTATTGATCTCTTAGTTTGCATCAGGTGTTGTGTTATGATTTATGTAATTACCTCGTTTAATGCTCTTAGCAACCCTGTGAGGCAGCTACTGCCATCGGCTCCATTTAGAGAGGAAGCTGAGGCATGCAGGAGTTAGGGCACTAGCCTAGGGGTAGGTCAGCACTCACACTCTGGTCTCTCCACTTCAGCAAAAGGCAGAAGACCATTCATTCCTGCCTCTATTCACTCAACCAATTCATACTGACTCCCTTCCAAATGCTTAGTGGCTGGTTCTCTTGAACACTGAGGAGGGCCCAGAGCAAAGGGCTGGGAAAGGGTGGACTTCAGGAGCTGCAGCCCTGGGGGCTTAGAGGGGCATGTGGTTGCAGAGGACACTAGAGGGCCTGAGGTCCGAGGGGAAATCTTGGAGCCGTGTGGAGAGAGGTGCTTCTGGCTGGGGGAGCAGGGGGTGTCGAGGTTGCAGGGTGCAGTAGGACTGCAGGTGGTGAAGCAGGGTCGGGCCGGCCTGGGACAGACAGGCACAGAGAGCATTCTAGGTGGTCTCTGAGTGGACATGGTTGGTCTTGAGTGGAGGGACACCCAGCACAAGAATGGGGGACTCTTGAAGAAATATCTGAGAAGGGAGCCGAGGCAGGGACCCCAAGACTGAGGACTGTCCCCACTGACATGCTCGGAAAGACCTTACTCCTGCTTTTTAAAAACTTTTGTAGCATTGTAATTTTCCAATGTACTTTTTTTTGTGTGTGGTGGTGGTGATAGTGGTTTTTGTTTGTTTGTTTTCTCATTTATTTTAATTAATTAATTAATTAATTAATTAATTTGGCTGCTCCGAGTCTTAGTTGTGGCACGCAGTATCTTCATTGTGGCATGTGGGATCTTTAGTTGTGGCACGTGGGATCTTTAGTTGTGGCATATGGGATCTTTAGTTGTGGCATGCGGGATCTTTAGTTGTGGCATGTGGAATATAGTTCCCTTACCAGGGATCGAACCTGGGCCCCCTGCATTGGGAATGTGGAGTCTTAACCACTTGACCACCAGGGAAATCTCTGTTTTTTAATTTTTTTTAAATTTATTTTATTGAAGTATAGTTGATTTACGATGTGTTAATTTCTGCTGTACAGCAAAGTGATTCAGTTATACACACACACACACATATATATATATATATATATATACATTCTTTTTCATATTCTTTTCCATTATGTGTTTTTTCAGATTTCTCTGTAGTGCCTAAGAACAAAATTATTTTAAAACTAAAAGCTATTTGTGTGCTTGGTTTGGAAATGGCTAGCTAGGGGGAGCTGGTGAGACTACAGATGACCCACCAGGAGCTCGGTGGGGCAGGAAGGAATCCACACGGCAGAGTAGTGTTGGGAGAGGTGGGATGGAACATTAACTGGGGGCCTCTGTGTCCCAGGCCTCCTGTGCAGTGCTTTACATCATGGACCCCATTTAATCCTCATGGCAGCCCTATGAACAGGCTATTATTCCCACTATATAGTCCAGGAAATTAATGATCCGAGGAGTTCAATAACTTCCCCAAGGTCACAAAGCTGGTTGAGCAGTGAGTGGAGGCCAGGCCTTCCTCCAAGTCCATCCTCTTTCCATTTCCTCATAGCACGGGCCAGGTCCCGAGGGGGAACAGGGGAAGTGGTAAGTTTGTTCTGAGGTTGACCTTGTCCAAGAAGGCCTGGGGTACCCAGAGCACGGACACAGGGCTCCTGGATTCAGAAGCTGTCATGCTTCCCCTCGGGCCTCAGTAGTGGCTTTGGCCATGCAGGGTGAGAAGCTGCTCTTCACTGACCTGGGAATGACCGCAAGGGAGGCCGATGAGCTCACTGTAGCCCAGGCTCTGAATCCTGGGAACCTGCCCCATCCTCACCCCACATCCTGGCTTCAGCTGGAGGAGGGAGAGAGTGAAGTGGAGAGCTCCACACTATCTTGGAATCTTGCATACAACCCTGGGGTGAAAGGGCCTTAAGGGTTCCTTATCAACAGAATGCCTCTGGTTCAGAAAAGTTAGCCTCTTTGTGTGCCTGTGTGTGTGTGTGTGTGTGTGTGTGTGTGTGTGTCTGCGCGTGCATTTGGCAACTGGGGTCAGGCAGGAACTAACTATGGCAGCCCTGGGGACTAAGGGGAGGTTTGTAGCTTTTGCATTTTGGAAAACAATCTCCTAGCACAGTTCCATCTGCTGAATTCACCTCCCCTGGGCTGAAGTGGAAGAAAGACTGTATCTTTGGACGTAGGTTGCCATGGCCTCTGGGCCTGACCCCCTTGTTCGAGATGGTACCTTTGGTGGTGACCTTCAGGGACCGAGAAGACCAGGAGCAGGGCTATTAGAAGTAGGGAGGTGGTCCTGGCCTCCTTCCTCTGCCAGTCTGCTGCTGACCTCTGGAGATGGAGTCCATGAGAAACCCTCATCCATTCGAGACTAAGGTCTCTGGGTTCCCAATATGGCCCAGGGTCTGTGTTATGGGTTTTGTATCCCGCCCCCCGCCCCCGCAAAAAAAAAATATGTCAAAGTTCTAACCCCCAGTACATCAGAATGTGACCTTGTTTGGAAAGAAGGTAGTTGCAGATGTAATTAGTTAAGAAAAGGTTGCACTAGAGTAGGATGGTCCCCTAATTCAATATGACTGGTGTCATGTGAAGATGACCATGTGAAGACACAGACATACAGGGAGAAGGCAATGTAGAGATTGAGGCAGAGATGGGGGTGATGCAGCTGCAAGCCGAGGACAACCAAAGACTGCCAGCAAACCACCAGAAGGTGGGAAGAGGCAAGAAACGATCCTCCTACAGGCTTCAGAAGGAGCTTGAGCCGGCTGACAACTTGATTTCAGACTTCTGGCCTCCAGAACTGAGAGACAGTAATTTCAGTTTTAAGCCACCTAGTTGGTGGTGCTTTGTTATAGCAGCGAGGAAACCAATACAGCCTGGGTCTGAGGGTAACCCACAGGAGCCCTCTCTGCATCCTGGCATACAGTTCCCTCTTTGAGAAGGGCCCCTCTGTGGTTGTGTCTCCATCGTTCCTCCTGTCTTGAGGGAAAGATGGCCTGTGGGAGTTTAAGCACTGGGCTCCACTGGAACACAGCCCTGCCTTGGCAACCTCATGAATGTCCTCACTCCGAGCACATGAGGCCATCTCTGCTGGCCTAGAAGCCCTGGGCTTAGCATTTCCAAGGGCCAGGAAATATCAAGACGTGCTTCAGTGGTTTTGCTAGTCTGTGATTACACGGTCTGATGGGACAGACTCATTGGTGCTCTAATGTGCTTTTTATAAAATCCCGAACCACTCGGAGTCTTCTGTTACCCTGCTCCGTCCAGCTCAGCGTGAGGCTGTAAAAAAAAAAAAAAAAATGTTCCTGTGGTTCTGGTGTGCGTGCGTGTGTGTGTGTGTGTGTATGTGTGTGTGCATGCGCACATATGTGTGTCAGCGAGAGGCAGAGCACAGAGAGACAGACAGAAATGGAGAGATTCAGACGCACAGGTGGACAAAGAGTGCCCGTGTCTGCAGCACACACAGTTGAAATAGGAGACTGGAAGACTTCTTCCTTTCTCAAGACTCTCTCCCCTTTGGGAGCCGGTGGCAGCTCTCACTTGAGGTAGAGCTGGCGAGTTTCCACTCCTTGGCAGCCCCGGAGAATTCTTCATCGCTCAGAGCTTGGCCAGGAGCTGGATAGGTGTGTCCCAGGAGCAGAGCCCGGACAATGCCTCTCTGTGTGGGCTCTGGCCTCGGTGCTCCCTGATCAAAGCCCTGGCATTTCTGGGCACTGTGGGCAGGGGAGACTCGGTCTGCACACTGCCTGTGCCCTTCACCCCCACCAGGGGTGAGGTCGTCCTCGTGCCGGGCAGAGATCTCCTACTGGGGGAGCCCAGGAATGCATGTGGGCGCTGGCAGGATTGTGGTGCATGGCTCGGAGTGAGCTCTACCCATCCCCTCTCCAGGTGAGAGCACAGCTCCTCCGGAGGAGAGATGGGAATGCCCAGGAGAGGGTGGGGTGTGAAGGAGAGGATGTCGCGTGGGACTCACCTGCGGGCATGAGGGAGGTGAGCAGTAAGGCTTCTAAGTGCCGTCCCAGAAAGGTGGTCAGGACTTCAGACCACTGAGTCAGAAGGCTGCAGGGTTCTGCAATCTCTTCATGTCCCCACATATGCTGGATGCTCCCCTGCAGGCATTAATGGCAAAACCTGTACAAGGAATGTGGTCCAGGTGCTCATCTTTGGGGACGTAAGGGAAGGGGGCAGCTGGGGAGAGTGGGGGTCTCTTTCCAAAACTCCCCGAGGGCGTGGGGAGAAGAGGAGACCCACCCCTACACCTCCCCAGGACGGAGCGCGCTTCACAGCTTTAAGAAGATAGTCCCAATGTGCCGAGGTTTTGGAGCTTGTTAAAAGGAAGGAAAAGGGTGTCAGGAGGCTCAGCCCTTATCAGCCAAAAGTTGTCCCCTCGTCCCCAGGTGATACAAACAAGTCCAGGCTGTCGTGTCCCCTGCCTCATCCCCATGCACCTGGCATCACAATCGAGCAGCCTTCTCATGGAGACTCAGGCAGCCTCCCTCAGCTGGGCCTTCTGGCTGGGCTGTGGCACCTCCAGGACAGGTGACCCTGGCGGGCCCAGCAGCTTCTGTGAGAACCAACCTCAAATCTGAGCATTTTGCCTGCTGATGGGCTTGTGTTGATTTCTCTTGCTGCCCACCTTTTCTTCACTCCCATTCTCCATACACACTCCCCTCCCCTTGCCTGCCCCAGCCTCTCTGCCTCCTGCCCCCTTCAACTTCACCTCCCTTCTGCCAGGGAGGCTCCAGAGAGAGCCCTGAGGAAGCTGGAGACTGCTCACAGCCTTGGCTCTGCCACTGAGCTGTGTGTCATTGGGCACCTAGCTTTACCTCTCTGAGCCTCAGCTTCCTCATCTGCGAGGTAGTCCCCCAGACTCTTTGCAGCTCTGGTAATTAAGTCTTACATCCGTGGAAGTGAACATTGTCTAGGAAATAGACGTGTGCTTTTCCCTGAAGCACCTAGTTTGGGATGTTGTCTGTAAGCTATGTCAGCTGGGTTAGAGAAGCCACCCCACATTTCTAGATGGGTCAGGGTCAGAGACAGGTGACAGCCCTTCCTGTTGATAATAATGCTTTTGTCCCTGGAGGCACCTTTAATTTATTAAGACCTGTTCTCCCCTGTAACTATAAACATCCTTGTGCACTAGGCAGGGCAGTTAGTACCTATATTTTACAGACTGCAAAACAAGGCCCAGAAAAGTTAAGTCCTTCCCCAGGGATCCATGACCCCTGGTGATTAACATAAATTAGTAGAAAGAGAGCCAGCCAGAAGCCAGATGATCTGCCCTTAGAAAATCACCAATGTCCCTAGGCCCCAGTTTCCTGTCTATAAAGTGGCAGTAATAATGGTTGCAGGGTCACGCACAATAACAGAGGTGCAGATAGTTTGCAAACTGTAAAGCACCTGTTCACCTTCACCATTCATGGTGGCGCAGAGAGCGGATGACATTCTCACGGTGTTCTCCCCCCTCCACTTCCCTCCTGCGTGCTCTTCCCTCCAGGAGATACACGCCATCTTCCAGGGTATTTCTCTGGGCCTCCTATCTGGCCCCTAATCCCCCTATGGTTCTCTCCCTCCAGACTGTAAATTCACCTGCCACCCGGAGTGCCGTAGCCTGATCCAGCTGGACTGCAGTCAGCAGGAAGGCCCCTCCCGGGACAGACCCTCTCCAGAAAGCACCCTCACTTCGACCTTCAGCCAGGTAGGCAGCAAGGGCTCAAGGACCAGGCTGGGAACAGCCTCAGAGGTGTCCCGGGCTCCCCTGTCCCTCCCAGGAGCTCTGGTGAGTGGGAGGTGGCATGAGTGTTCCACATAAGCTGGATGTTGAGGTCCCCTCTGGCTAGATGGGGTCCACAGCACACAGTCTGATTCTGCACCCAACTCTGATGTGGGGGGCGAGGGTCCCACACCACCAAAGCAATCATCGGACACCCACTGGGTGTCCTGCAGTTCACCTCAATTCTGGTACGATCTGTACGCCTCCCCACCAGCTCTTCAGATACCAATTGCAAGGCCATGTTGTCACCTTCTACAACTCCCTCCTTGGGTTCAATTAATTTGCTAGAGCAGCTCACAGAACTCAAACATTTTACCTACTAGATGATCCGTTTATTATAAAAGGATCTAACTCGGGAATAGCCAAATGGAAGAGATGCAGAGGGTAAGGTGTGTGGGAGGGGCACAGAGCTTCCATGCCCTCTCCAGGCACCACTCTCCCTGCACCTCCACATGTTCGCCAACCCAGAAGCTCTCCAAGCCCCAACTTTTTGGGATTTTATAGAGGCTTCACGACACAGACATGATTGATTAAATCATTGGCCATTGGTGATTGATTCATCCTCCAGCCCCTCTCCCCTCCCCAGAGGTCAGGGGGTGGGACTAAAAAAGTTCCAGTCCTCTAACACTTGGTTGGTTCTCCTGGCAACTAGCCTGCATCCTTAGGTGGCCTCCAAAATCACCTCATTAACATAACAAGAAACACCTTTGTTGCTCTCCTCACTTAGGAAGTTCCAAGGGTTTTAGGAGCTCTGTGCCAGGAAAGGAGACAGAGACCAAATGTATATTTCTTATTAAAGAATCACAGTATCACACACCCTCTTCCAGGTGGCTGGGGGGATGGAACAGAATCGGTGACACAGAGAAGTCTGTCAGTATTGAGAAGTGCCCTGTAGTCCACCCCAAGCACAGAGCCTGCTTTGGCCTAGGGCTTCAGCCGTAGATGTGGGTATGGGTAAGGGTAGTGGTGGGGGTCCCAGAGGAAGCTCCTGAGGATCCTCTGAGGCCTCATAGCCCTGGGGCAATGGGCATGCTGGGGCTGAGGCTTCTCAGCACATCATCCTGCCTGCCAGTCAGCCAGCCAGAGCAGATCAACTTCAGAGGGACTGTGCAAATGTTCTTTCCCTGGGTCAAAGGACCAGGAAGTTGATGCCCAAAGCAGTTCTTGGTTCTGGGCTTTGCCAAGCCACTCAAACTAGAGTGTGTCTGACCTTTGATGTCGAGGATTTGGGAAGGAGACAGGAGAGCGTTGTTTTTAATTCTTGCATTGATCAAACATTGATTATCTACTATGTGCCAAGCACTGGTAAGAGTGGGGATAATAAATGATACATCATAGTTCTTGTCCTCAGAGAGCTTACATTCTGGCAGGGGAGGCAGAATACAACCTAATAGTATATAGTGTGATGCATGTTTCAATAAAAGTATGAATGAAGCATTTTGAGTATACGGTGCACTTGTTTCTGTAGGGAGAAATCAGGGAATACTTCCCAGAGGAGGTGACATTTACTGTAAGCCTTAATGTATGAGTCAGATGCTGCTGGTTAAGGAAGTAAGGAGTGTCCATCCTTACTGTAAGGACATCATCCGTTTATTTATTTAACAAATATGTTTGAATGTAGAGCATGTGCCAGGTCCAGGAATGCCAGGAACTTAGTGATGCAGTAAAGTAGGGGAGCAAGACTTTAATTAAACCCCATGTTTCTGAGAGAAAAGCCCTGAGTGCTATGAGAGACAACACAGATGCTGAATGACTGGTTATTTCCTCAAGAGAATACAAGTGGGCCTGGGGAATCAGGGTCCAGTTCCAAGTCCCCAGACTAGCCATCCACACGCTTTTTCTGACCATGATGTACATGCTCAACAATGTTCAGTCACCTGGTCCACCCATGGATGCTACCGGCCTCCCTGCTGTTCCCCAGGCCTTTTTTTCCCACTGGGAAAGTAGTACTAGAAAGCAAATATGATGTGTATTTTTATAAGAATGATATTGAATTCATCCTAAAAAATATTTTTTAAAATTCTGTACATCCGGAAGAAACTTGGAGCCACCCCTCTCCACTGCTCCTGCGCCCCCGTGGCCCAGGCCTCGCTGAGCCCTCAAACATCCTGGCCATGGGGCGGCCTGGGCCATCCGCAGTGTGAGAGCGGGCAGGCGGGAGGCATCGTTCCAGCCTCGGGCCCGGCCGCTGCCACCTGCCCCGGCTCCCAGCATCATGCACGTAGCCGGGGAGTTCCACATCTGGCACAACTACCCCTGGAATAAGCTGCCAGTCAACGTGAGGCAGAGTCTTGGAAATTCACAGAGAGAATATGAGAAGCAGGTTGTCCTGTACACTATTTGCAGTCAGTTACAATATAGAAATACTTAAGCATGTCAAGAAGATGAACCAAGTACTATGGAGAACTGTGCAGTCGAGAACACCTCATGCTGTACCCTTACCCTTTATCAGATATGGTAAAGGGCCTGAGGATAACACCATGTTCATATTATCCTGGGATCATGGATGACATTATGAACAGTGAGAAAAGTTATGATTCATTGCCCAGTTTTACTGCTGCTGCCTGCCTAAGGCTTCTTAGCATAGGAAGAAACCAGTACATTGATCTGATGAACATATGTAGATCATAAAAAAATTTTTTCACAAGGAAAACGGCCCATTATCTTTTACCAGTAAAGCCAGTGGAAATTGCCACAGACGTATGCTGAGTGGTGTAGGCTGGCTATATCACAGATGATGACATAAAGATATGCAGTTTGCCTGAGAAATGTGCTATTGATAAGATCATTGACGCAGGCCCTCAACTCTCTGGATCACTAGATTACAATGTAGAACATAGTTTGTGTAACACAGGATTTATTTTTCTGGATGTGCTAATATGTGATGACAGTTATATAGTAGTTCCTCCTCTTGCAGGTTCTGTAATGAATCGAGTGCAAGGTGATTGTTTTGAAACTCTGTATTTGTTTCCATAGATGAGCATACTAGTATTGCAGGTCTTGAAAATGTACTTGAGACAGACCTATCCCTGGTTAAGAATGCTGCGTCATTTGGGGTACTGCCAATTGGGGTTTGCCCACAAGATAGGACTTCCCTGGCAGTCCAGTGGTTGAGACTCCACGCTGCCAACGCAGGGGGTGGGGGTTCGATCCCTGGCCAGGGAAGTGAGACCCCACATGCCGAGCGGTGCAGCCAAAAGATTTAAAAAAGAAAAAAAGGACAAGTAATAAATCTGGATCAACTTCGTTCATCGTGGAGGAATCCTCCATGTGTAAACAGAATAAAGTAACTCGTTTATTTGGTATGAGAAAAAAATTATGTACATCCTCCACACACTTTGGAATTGGAACTGTTTATAACGTAGTCTGAATGTAACCAGACCTCTTGGGAGGGCCTTGCCCTGTCCAGAGTGACAAAAGGAAGGGAGACAAATCAATCTGACGCCCAAAGCCCTGGTGAATGATGCAGATTTTTGCTGAAGGTTTTCTTTAGAAGATGGAGGAGGGAAGTTACATAGCACCCCATATAACAACATTTACTAAAAATCTTATTTAAACGACTCTTTATTTTCCCAGTTTTCTTTTCCGTTGGGAACTTCCAAGTCCCTCTCCTTTCTGTTCCCCTCGAGCCTACCCATCCCCATCTCAGCGCCAGCTCACCCCGCTACATCCTGCATTTCTACTTTGGGTCTCTATTTCTTCCTCTAGAGCAGCGGGTCTCAAATGGGAGGGGGTGGTTTTGCCCCCCTCCACCAGGTGGGACATTTGGCAGCTACTGGAGATATTTTTGGCTGTCACAGCTTGGAGGAGGCTACTGGCACCTAGTGGGCAGAGGCCAGGGATGCTGCTAAACAGCCTCCGTTGCACAGGAAAGCCACAGCCCCGCAACAAAGAATCATCTGGCCCCAAATGTGAGCAGTGTGGAGGTTGAGCAACCCGGCCCTACAGTGGCTTAGCCAGCTCTCAAGTGGGTGGGAGGGAAGGCCCCAGAGCAGGGCCTGGGGTTTGCTGCATGCCTTGTCTCATTCTCAGAATTTCAACAGTGAACAGGTGTTTCCAGATCTGAGTCTTTGGAAGCAGAGTGACTCCCTTCCCTCTGCTGGGGAGATGAGTCAACTTTGGAATTTTCTGGCAAGTTAATCAGGGCTGTGTCTAGAGCAGAACCACCACTGAGATATAGAAGACACATAGAAGGAGCCAAGAGTCCCTCGTGGGTGCAGCAGAGCAGCACTCCACCGGCAGCCAGCCTGGAATGGGGTTTGCTCCCGGGCCGGCTGGGTTGGGCTGCAGTGTTTGCCTTGGACAGGGCTGGCTGCGTGCTTCAGGGCACAACAGGGACAGGACCTAGCCTTCTGTCAATAAAACCTGGGCCCTGCTCCAGGCTAACTCGCCTTTTTCTAAAAAGCTTGTTTGTGCTGATTTCTGCCTTGGCTCGATTTTCTGTTGCATACCAGCATGGAGCTTTCGTTCACCTTGACCTCGTCACCTGGTCTGAGCTAACCAAATGTGTGAGTGCTGTTTTCGGGGTGGGCGTGGGCATTTGTTGTGGCCCGGGCCATGGTCAGAGCTCCACTAGTTTGGAGGCACATGGCTGTTAGGAGGTCTCTCCGCTTTGTTCCTTAAAAAAAAAGAAAATCATTGATCTTCCTCCATCCAGAAGGAACCACTGTTATTTAACATTTTTATATTTTCTTCCGGTACATTCATACATTTTTCAAAACACAGTTGCAATCACCCTGTGGATAAGTGTTTGGCCTCAACCTTTGAAAAGCAGCAATCCCAAGGTTCTGTCTGTCTTCTCTCTGCCATGCCAGACAGAGGCGGGGAGGGAGGAAGGGGCGGGCGTGTGAGGGGACAGGGATGGGCTCAGAGCCCCAGCTGCACTCTTACAAGGTGTGTGGTTCGTGCATGTCTCTCTCAGGTGGAGAAACAGAGGAAGAGTGTCTGGGAGCTGCCTATGTTTTTGTCAGTCTCTCCTTGGAGATCTCAGAGGTCTGTGATGTCTGGTTTTTCTCTTGGTCACCCATGCTGACCAAGCGAATCCCCTTCAAGTCTACCCCAGATCCCTTCTTCAGTTTAAGCCTGTTTCCTAGAGGACATGGTTGCCATTGGCTGAAGATCACAATACATTTGCCCAAAGAGCTGTAGTTCCTTTATTTGGGGGCATGCTCCAAAGATATTATACTTCAGGTGGTCCTAAAGGTGCTCTTATCCTGTCACCCCTCTGATGAAAAAAACTCCCAGTAGCTCCCCAGTGCCGTGGGGATGAAGTGAGACCTCTGCTGGTTTGGTTCAGTCCTTTCCTTGCCTTTGGGGAAGCAGATCCCAAGAGAGGAAGCCCTTGCCTACAGCTGTTGACGCTCATCATAACCCGCTGCAGAACAGGGGGGTCCTAGCAGCTCTGTTCCCCAGGCCTTCGGTGCCACTTTTCTTGGTACATGGAATGCACAGATGACAAGACCAAAACATAAGCACTCCTCCTTCCGCTCAAATCACTTGCAGCCGGGGAATGAATCTTATATCCATCAGGCTCCGATTCCATCCCCTCCCCCTGGCCCTCCAGAACCCAGGAGCAGCATTCAGAAACCAGGCTCCCAGGTCCCCGCCTGCCAAGTCCAGCCCCTCCCACAGCAGTTCCCAAACCTCACTTGGGCACTTTCCACACTTAAGATTCTGGCCATATCAGTATTCCGCCTATGCTACTATTTACTTAATTTTTTTTCTTTTTTTTTTTTGCGGTGCGCGGGCCTCTCACTGTTGCGGCCTCTCCCGTTGTGGAGCGCAGGCTCCCGACGCGCAGGCTCAGTGGCCATGGCTCACGGGCTTAGCCGCTCCACGGCGTGTGGGATCTTCCCGGACCCGGGCACGAACCTGTGTCCCCTGCATCGGCAGGCAGACTCTCAACCACTGTGCCACCAGGGAAGCCCTACTATTTACTTAATATTTCTCTTTACATAGATTTATTTGAGTAAACTTATGTTAAAGGAAAAATTTAAAATCCTTCAGTCACCATTGATGTACTTAAGGTTTTATTTACTGGCGGGGGTGCCGGCACGGAAGTTCCAGCCACCAGCACTAAGGCCAAGGTGCTTTACAAAGGAGGGAGGGATCCGTATGTACTGACAAGGAGTAGTGCCAACAGAAACAAGTCACCCGGTGGTACATGCAGGACAAGCCCATTTCTACTTTGTACATATGTGTGTATGTGTGTATGCGTGTGTCTCTAAATGCAGAGTGAGGGCCTGGAGGGCGCCCAGCCAGCTGTTCGAAGGGAATTCACTTTGGGAGGGGGTGGGAGGTGATGGGAGAATGAGAGAACTCTCGACTTTTGCTGTTTGCTTCGGGGCTGTTTGAATAACCAGACGCTGTCATGTGTTTCTAGTGTAACATTTCTAAAAGGCAATACATATTTTCTTAAAGAAAAGAAAGAACCCTGGCCTGAGTGACAGGAGAGCTAGGCTGTAATTCAGATTGTGTAGATGTTGATCTTGGCATGTGACTGGGAACAAGCCTCTCAGGTTTCTCCTCTGAGAAATGCTGGTTGTGTGGCTCCGGTGAGAAGATGTATGTGAAAGCATGTCAGTATCACCAGGTGACATTCCAGGGCCAACTCTGGTGCTTCCAACAGCCTTACTGGATTTTTTATCGTGTCACCCTGTGATGGAAACCCTCAACGGCTTCCTATTACCCTCAAAATCAGTCTAAATCTGGATTAGCACACAAAACCCTTCATGGTCTGGCTCTCCCTACTCTCCACAATACCAGAAAGATGGATTACTCTCTTGGATAGAAAACCAGGACACTACAGCTTTGTGGTTTGGCGGGTACTTGATGCCGCAAGACTTAACGATTATCCCCTCTTCTGCGGCCCGAGTTATTGCTCTACTCTGTTGATAAAAAGACTCAAGACCCTGTCCCCATTCACCACAGGGACAGACGGCTTCCAGGGTGGGTCAGCTCAGCCTGCTGGTGTTTCAGCCCCACAGGTCAGGTCGCTGCTGCCTTTCTGCCTATGCACCCCACCTCCACCCCTAGCCCACCGCTGTCCTTCCTTAGCAGGCAGGGCCCCCGCTGGAATCCCCTCCCTCAGCCCCTGCAGCCAGTGAGCAGTGACTCAGCTGGAGTGCAGAGCCGAGTTTCCTGGCTCCCAGCCCTGTGCGCCCTCTGCAGCCACACCAGTGTCACCCTACTGGGAGCTCTGCTTTTCCAGAACCCTCCAATGGAGGAAGCGCCTGTGACCGGTCCTGCCCGGGCCCTCCTCCCAACGTCACGGGCTGAGCCCAGAACTACCACACGGGGGAGCCAGGGAGCCGGGAGGGGAGAACCTGGGGAACCAAGCCTATCTCTGCAGAGAGGCTGGGGCTCCCTAAGTAACGCTCTTCTTTTTTTTTTCTTTTGCAATAAGTTTATTTTTCCTTTCAGAGGGTCACTCAATCCTTTCATGACCCTTCTCTGTCATGCTGTCTGCAGAAAGAATTGAGCTTATGGCCTGCGTGAAGGAGCTTACTTACCTTCACTCCTAATATTATGAATTGTAACAGATTTTTCATCTTAAAACAATATAATAATATCATTACTATTAAGCTAAATGCTTTAAAGTCACAAAAACCAATAAAACATTACAAGGTGGCTTCTATTTAGCACTCAAAGCCTTCTATCCTGGTATACCATTTCTTCCTTTCACCATGATACACTTCTAGTCTGATTTATCATTTCTTTGTGCCTGTAAATTCACAACCTTTTCTCCTCTGCACACAGATTCTGATAATGACACCTAAGTAACACTCTTGATTGATACCTGTATACCTCTCTGGGAATTCTGGTCCTGGGTCTCCTCTGAAATGCTCGATAAAGGTTTATCAAACTGAATTGTGACTGATAACAACAGTAGCTAACATTTGTTGAGGCATACCATGTGTTCTGTCTGCTTGTTTTATCAATTATTGAGAGAGGGGTGTTGAAATCCCAAATGTAATTGTGGATTTGCCAATTTCTCCTTAAAGTTCTATCTTGTATTTTGAAGCTCCATTATTCAGTGCATAAACATTTAACATAATTACATTCTCTTGATTAATTGACACTTTATCATTATGAAATAACCTTCTTTATCCCCAGTAATATTCTTTGTTCTGAAATCTACTTTGTCTGATGTTAATAAAGCCACTCCAGCTTTCTTTTGATTACCATTAGCATGATATTTCTTTATCTATTTTTTTACTTTTAGGCTATTTGTGTCTTTATATTTAAAGGTCATTTCTTACAGACAGCACATAGTTGAATCTTGTTTTTCTTAATCCAATTGGATCATCTCTGCCCTTTAATTGGGTTATTTAGCTCATTTGCATTTAATGTGATTATTGATATAATTAGATTTTAAGTCTCATCGTGCTGTTTGTTTTCTATTTGTCAAATCTGTTCTTTGCTTCCTTTTTCTTTTCTTCCTTCTTTTGGATTAATCAAATACATTTTATGATTCCATTTTATCTCATTTTTTGCCAGCCCATCCTCAGATGCCAAAGGAAGGAGCCAGTCCCCAGCCGCTCTGCTCCACTCTGGCTATATCTGGGACAGTTGTTCCCCCATCCACAGATTTCCCTCCACGCTCTAGAAGCCAGAAGTGCTGGCCAAAGCTGTCAGTGATTCGACTCCACTAAACAGCTGCCTCTAACGGGAGCTGCCCTAAGGCCACTCTCACCAGCCCAGGCCAACCCAGGGGAGCCCAATTCTGATCAGACAGAGGGGAACGGCTTCCCACCAGAAGGCACTTGATATCCTGGCTCCAAGGAGGGACAGAGCTCTAGTACTTATTTCTCTAGAAATCCTTAAGCACTGGAGACATTTCTCCGTGCTCCTCACAGCCCCACCCACTCTTACTATCCTAGCATCAGTAGGTGTCTGAGATGACCTCTGGCTCTCCAGGTTGTCCTGAGGCTCTAAGGAGGCAACAAGGCTCTATTTCTATGTGTAGTAGTGCAAGAGTTATTCACACGTCTCACGCCTGTGACCACATTGCCCTGGCTACTAGAGGACTGAAGAGGGCCACGTGAGGGATGGGGTTGTTGATCAGAAACATCTTTTATGATTCTCTAGTTTCCCTAAAGGAGGGCAATAAGATGCCAGGCTCCCAGTGCCTGACTCAGACCCAGCATGAGCTCTTCAGGGCCTCTGCTTCTTGGTGTGGGCTGATTTAACTGCCTTTGGTGTTTGTAAGTGTCAAGGCCTTATCAAAGCTGTCAGCCTTGCAGCCAAGCGAGAGAAGGGTGGAGTGGGCTAGAAGCCCCAAGAAAGTGACTCTCCTGTGAGTCAGCCTTAAATAGCGTGCAGCCATGTACCTCTTACAACAGGAAGTCACCTGGGGGGAAATAGAGCTCTGTGCTGGGCACGGCGGTTTAATGCTGTCAAATGCTGCTCTCAGGATGGAGGGTGGCATTCTTAAGATCCACCCCAGAGAGGACATCTGAGAAAGGCTGCTTCTGAGAGGCACCGGGGGAGGTGTGGTCGTGGTTGGTGAACGTGTGTCAGGAAGTGGGAGGACCCAGGAGGATTTTGACAGGCAGAGGAAACAGTGAGAGCAAGACCACAAGAGGGCAGGGCGGCTGCTGGGAACGTGAATCAAATGTGCGCAGCTGTAAGGAGGGATGCTTGATGGTAGCTGGAGATGGGTATGACCTGTTGGCTGGGCACATGCTCTGAAGGACCTTGAAGGACCCGCTCTGGAGTTCAGGATATTGTTGTAGGCACTGGGGTGTCACTGGACGAGGGCCAACTGTGATGAAAAATTGTCAGACACAGAGGCCCTGGGTTTGAAATCTGATTCCACCATTTACTAGCTCTTTGACTTTGGGCAAAATTAGCCACCCTGAGCCTCAGCTTACTCATCTGTAAAATACGTCCTTGCGGGGTTATAAGGATTAAGTGAGAGAATGAAGTGTGTGAGAGCTCGGTAACTCCAATATAATGTCTTATTTCACGTCGTTCCACTACACTGGCCGTTATGAGAAGGCAGGAAGTATATCTTCTTCAGAACACCCAGTCTAGTGCCTGCCATGTAGAAGGTGCTTAGTAATTATTTGTTGAATAAATGAATAAGCTTGATACTAGGTCGTGAAACTCAGTACTTATTCAATAATTATTAGTTGACATCTGAATGGAAAGGTTTTATGATGGAACAACACTGTTCAGATCTTGGTCCAGAAGGGTAACTTTGGCAACAAGGCAGTGAGGAGTTTGGAGGAGGCAGAGATGGGAACAAGGGAAGCTACAGGAAGGCTTTGCAATAACCTATGCTGATGGCACTCATCAAGATAGGAAATTCTAAAGGAAGGGGAGCAGGTGGAGGGCGAGGCAGGGAATAATCAGCTCAATGTGGGCCTGTTGAGAGTGAGGCTCTAGTGGGGAGAGTTGGGTACCCAGTGAGCTGGTGCAGGTATTCATCTGGAGCTACCTGGAAGAGAGAGAATTATGAGACATGTGTATAAAGTATAGTTGATACCATTGGCCTAGGTGAGACTAAGCTCCCAGGGAGAACACGGGCACATAGAGTGGGGTGGAGAAAACAGTCAATGGCTGAGCTCTGGAAACCCCCAATGAGCCAAAGGGAAGACAGGGTGGTAGGAAAACTGAGACAGTAGCTCCTGACTTGTTTGTGTCAGACTGCGATTTCAGGCAGTATGGCTATTCTGCGAGCAACCAGGATAGGTGCTACATGCTCTGCAGAGAGTTCAGCAGCTTGGGGTCTGGAGTCAGACCAGCCGGGCTGATTCAGCTCCACCATGAGCTAGCATGTCTGACTATGTGCGAGTTACTGAACCTGCCAGAACCTCCTCTTCCACTCTGTAAAACAGAGATAATAACTGTAGCTTTCTCGTTGGTACGCTGTAGGGATTAAATGAAATGAAGCACATAAAGTTCCTAGGACAGCGCTTGCACAAGGCGGCTAATAATGATTTCAAAACAGGTTTCAGGGAAGGGTTGGCCCCTCACCCCATTTTCAGCCTCTGAATATGTTGCTCGGTCACGAGGCCCCAAATCTGATATCTGGACTCCTCAATTGCTCAGATGAGGAGACCTGAGGTCCAAAGTTGCTCAAGATCCCATAGCAAGCTAGAGTTGGAGCTGGGCCTAGAATACCAGCTCCCGGCTTCCATTTTTGTACCACAGCTTTTCTGGAACACAGACCCACAGGGTGGATTTAACAAGGGGATCTGGCTACGTGTCAGGATGGCATTTGAGAGAGGAAGACAGCTTCAAATAATGTCTTTCATCATCTGATGCTCTGAGACAGGGAAGTCGCCCATCCACCATTTCAGTGGGGCTTTCTGAAACCCACCCCCCAACCATGATGCCATGGCTTTGCGGCTCCGGATGCTGCATCTTCAGGTCCAGACTCCTCTTCCTGGGACCAGGGACAAGAACAGCCAGTTCCTGTCCTTGTGTGTTCACTTCCAGAGCCTTGAAAGGCTGTTGCGCAGGCTCTTCCTGCCACCTTCCCTCCTTCCCTGGTCAGGTTACCGCTACTGTTGATTATTCATGGGGAAGAAGTACAGAGTCACTGGACACTGAAACGAAGCCAGTCTTCCTCCTTTTGGGACTGTGGAGCTTCTATCTGGATTTTTTTCCTCCTGGAGGCTGGCCAACTTATTGTATCGTATGTGATCTTTGCCGGGTTCAGAAACATCCCAGGGTCCTCGCCAGCACAGGCTCCCTTTTGCTGGCGTCTTACACGTGGCTTCCTTCCAAGCCTCGACTCATTGACAGGTGGAGTGGGGATAGAGACAGAGACACTAACGAGGCTTTGAGAGTATGTAATGAGCTGTGATGGAACATGTTGCTTCCCTCAGTTTCCTCATCTGTAAAATGGGGATAAAATCTGCTCTCAAGGTTGTAGAGCAACCTAAGTGATGAGGTTAAAGGGCTTTGAAAAGCTCTATTCAGATGTCAATTTTCATAATATTTGGACTGGCAGGGAGCAGCACCCTAAAAGAATGCAGTGTCACTTAGACCTTTCCTAAGTAGGTCTGGCATCTAGTGTGCTGCTCACGAGGAGAGACTCGCGCTGACTCCTGGGGTGCTTTGGCTTGTGGTTCAAAAGGCTTGTTATTAGCTGTATTTTAAGATTGTACATTTTAAATGTGTAGCACTGTAGCCGTTCTGCAGAGGTCACCGTGTGGCTCCAAGGACACAGGGTGGCCAGAGAATCTGGGTCCTGCTTTTTCTTTAAATATTGGATTCCCACTGAGCAAGGAGGTTCCTTTTATAAAGAAACTGTGCATTCCTTCCCTGGCTGAACAAAGCAGGTAGGCTGTTACTGATGGCCCAAGGGTCACGCAGGTGCCCCCTCCGTGCAGCATTCATCATTCTGGCATTGGCCTTGGGGGTGCTGGTGAGGCCAAAACCTTTGCCTGGACCACAGTTTCTTGGGTAACCCCCCCAAAAAAACCCAGCCTTTAAAATATTCATTTGAAGAAAAGATTGCTCTAGACAAAGACAAAACCTACTTTGAACCCCACTAATGTGAGTTCCTCCCTGGAAACACTTCCCCGTAGCTCACCTCAGCCCCCACCCCCAGCTGTTTACCTCCACTTATCTCCCTGCCAAGGTATCTCCCAGCTACCAGTATTGACCTTTCTCCGGAGCTGAGGGTGGTCAGCCGGCTGGGGCGCTGGCTCTCAGCTAGCTCGTGTTCCTGCCTGCCAGGCACTCACTGGCTTCTGGAAAAAAAGACTGTGTGGGAGGATGGAGCCAAATTGGGCTGCAGTTTGAAACCATCCTGAGCGCTGACAGATTTGATTAAGATGGGGGAGGAAGAGGGTTCCTCACAAAAGTAGCCAGAGCTTAAAATGGAGTTGGCAGCTTGCAGTCTGGGGGCTGAGTCTAGCCCTCCACCCAGCTTGTGACCCAGGACTGGCTTGTGTCAGAACTACAGGAGACACAGACTTGGAGAAAGTCCTGATAACCCCTCTCAGCCACTCTCTGGGGTGCTCCCAGGGTCCCTCTGGGGTCCCCAGGCCATCAGACTCCACAAGCGTGGTGCCCCTGGCATTGCCAGGCTCTGAAGGCTTGTTTTTTTTTCCTTAGACTCCAAGCCCCACTCTGTTGAAAGATGTCAGCACGCACACCAAATCAGTCCCATCCCTGCTGAGAGACTGTACATCACAGTGGCTAGAAGCACAGGCCCTAGAATTGCACACACCTGGTTCTGAGTCCCAGAACACGCGTAGGAACACGCGTCCTACGCGTGTCTATCTCACGGCTATTGGGAAAGTTAAGTGACAGACTGCATGTAAATCACCAGGCACAGGCAGTAACTACTGTGGGTGAAGGATCTGAAGGATTCAGCCCGGCAAGGGAGGTGTTCCTTCATCCAGTCTGAGGGAGAAAGGTAATTGAGCTGTCCTTGATGGGAATCACAAGATCGGGCAAAGACCCCTCTTGGCCAGACCACCAGGAAGATGCACCAATAACCTGGGTGGTGTCTGCAGGCTCCTTTATTAATCTGAGGCTTCCTGAAGGCCAAGTTCCCTGTGTGGGTGGAAGAGCCCGCTTGCTCGGCTGTTTGCCATAACTTTGCATATGATTTGCATACACTTTGGGGGGGGGCCCTTGCCGTTTCTTCTGGCATTTCTGAGTTAAAATATTGCTGCTTCTCCAGACAGGCCAGATATTGATTTTCTTCTAATGCAGTCACTTCTCTAACCACTCTGATTGACCTGGCTCCTTCACCCAGTGAATGGGGAATGAGAGGGTGAGGTGAGGCATGGATGGGGGGAAGGGAGGAGGGACACTGTCGACCTTAGAGCACGTGCTGCTCCTGAACCTGAGCCATCCTGGGCGATAAGAATGAGCTGCTTCCAGAAGGATGAAGAAAGGAGAGAGGGAATTTTCTCCCTCGGGTCCATCCTAGTCCATTCCTTGCCTGCATCCCTAATCTGACTCGCGGTGCCCTAGGTCCACTTGCCAACGTGGTCCCGGGGCAGGGTGGGGAGGCGCAGGCCTGGGGCGGGAGGAGGGGGAGGGGCGCCGCGACAGCCAGCGGCTCTGAGGAACCTTGCGAGAGGAAGTGGCTTCCGAACTCCTCTGCGTGCAGTGCGAGGCAGGAAAGGCGCGGGAGGCGGGGGAGGTGTCGAGATGGCGCTCGGCGCACGGGGCGGAGTGGGGAGCCGGCGCGGAGGGGCTGAAACCGCAGACGCCTAGTGAGTTGGAGAGCGAGGTGAGCGCGGCGGGGTCCGACCCCGGTGCTGGCGGCCTTTAGGGAACAGGTTACCCCGCCGCCCGAGCCACTCGGGCCCCAGTGTAAAAAACCGAGGCAGCCGGCTCCGGGTCTGCCCGGCCCGATAACGGACTCGCTCCCCGGAGGGGCTAGAAGCTCACGCCGCGGCCGCCTGGGGAGGGATCCCCACCTCCCTCCGCCGCATCCCGAGAGCCTGGCCCCATCAGATGCGCCCGCTGCCTCCGTCCAGGGCTCCGGGCTAGATGACAGTGGACAGCAGCATGAGCAGTGGGTACTGCAGCCTGGAGGAGGAACTGGAGGATTGCTTCTTCACTGCCAAGACCACCTTTTTCAGGAATGTGCAGAGCAAACACCCTTGGAAGGTAAACTTAATAATACAAGAGACTTCCATTGTTGGGAAATAACCTCTGTGGTCTAGAAGGGAAACCTTGCACCTGGCAAACAGGCAGTCATGTCTTACGGGGGTGGGTGGGCAGCCTCTTGAACTTGTTGGCTGAGAAGACCACGGGTTGGATCTGGAGCCCTTTGGGGACCACCGGCAAATGCTCCTTTCAGCATTTCTTGTCCCTGGACCTTTTCAAAATGGCTCTCTAGGATTTGGGGACAGCGCTTGGCTGGTGGTTTGGGGACATGCTCACCTGTGCCTGGGAGGGTGACCTTCCCCCAGATCCGAGCTTTGAAGCTCTCGATGGCAAGTGGGTGGCACCCAGTCCCTCACTGAGATAATCATTCATAGGTTGAGACTTCCGTATTGCAAGTGGCCAGAAACCATCTTAAAACACAGTCCCGCAACTTTGCAGAAGTCTAGGATGTTTTTAGAAGCAAACTAAAACTTCTCTCCTAGGTCATTGTCCTACTACCATTTTGCCTTCCTGGGTTAGTTGGGGATAACCTAAAGGAGTTTGCATGTGTTCCCTAATGGGGTTGTATGTGCTAGACACCCAGCTTGCCTGAGTCCCCTGGCTTCGCCCTCCCAGTGCGGATATATATCTGCCACATACTTGGTGGGAGTGGTGGCAGAGCTCCGTTATTTATTTGTTTTGTTATTTAGATGAGAGGGCTCCAAGCCAGGTGCTTGCCTAAAAGGGCCTGTTTGTAGACTGAAGTGAGCTGTTAAATTTCACAGGTGTGTGCAGGCTTATCATTAATTTAGCAGTCCTACACCGAGTAGAACTAACCAAAAACTTCCCCAGGCCTGACTCTGGGGCCTCCGTGGTTAATAATTCATCTTGCCCGTAGGGCCCGCATTGGCTGGGGTCTGACCTTGAAATAAATGCCCCGGACTTTTCCATTGGGAGAGGATGCCTAAGAATCAGAAGAGAAGTTTTGATTTTAGTGTTTGAGGGATCATCTAAAACAGGCCCCTGGAACCAGCACCTGTGTTCTGGGGCACCCCTTCGAGAAGCTGCACTTGTTCTCAAGGACTGGGGGCTGGGGTAAGGAGGGCTCATGCAGAAAGCATGGCTGCAGAGCGAGGTGTCCAGCTCTCTCTTGGGGTTCCTGCCTCATTGTGTAGACCCCCGCCCATACACATACACATAAGGGCACTCCAGCTATCTGGGGTCTTTATTTAGACCAGTGGTTCTCCACCTTGGCTGCACACTGGAATTACCTGCTGAGCTTTAGAAAATGTGGTTGCTTGGGTCCTACAGCAGGGGAGTCTGATTTCCTTGGCCTGGAGTGAAGCCTGGGCATGGAGATTTTGAAAAGCTCCCCGGGTACTTCTGAGATGCAACTGAGGTTGAGAACCACTGCTCTAGAGAGTTTTGCTGCTGCCTGGGAAGGAAATGGTTCCTGTTTTTAGAACAAAGTTTAGCTGTTGCCCTCACTGCCCGCCAGGCTGTAAGCCCTCGGTCCCAGAAGCTGGGTTTTTTGCATGATTGGGTAGAGGAAGGGGCACTGCAAAGCTGAGGTTTCTTTCAGTTGGCAAATGAAAAAGGTATCTGTTTCTGGTATTTCTTGGGAGAAAAAGAGATATTTGGCAATAAGATATGCTGGGATGGGGTGGGAGTGGGAGAGGTGACTTGTTCCTTGGCCCAGAGAGCCTCCTCTCTTCACTGTCCCCCCAGATCCCCCTGCAAGCATCACTCCTGAAGATACACCCTCAGTTTGGCACACACATCAACTCTACTTTGTCTGGGTCTTGAATTCATTGCATGTCTTGAGGCCTCTGCATAGCCTCCGACCTCATTTTGCCCAAGTCTATAAGCCCTCAGAGGACGAGAATCCCTTCTAAGAAACGGGTTTTGTTGAACCCCACGCAGAGTGATAAGGATAAATGCTTCAAAGAAAAACAGAGAGGTGGTCATGAGCCCTCTCATCCCCGGCCTCTGCCTGGCTGCAGTGTGAGAAGAGTCTTGACCGAGGTTCAGAACTGCTGTCGGGGACGGTTTTTCTCAGCACCAGACTTGCCATGTGCACAGCCCTCTCCAGGGGGTGCAGGGCTGCCTCTGGTCGGGGAGCATGCACTGGGGCGGCCCCTGGCTGTGACGGGGTATGTGTGGCTGACTCAGGAGCTGGGGAGCTTCATCCACATATTTCAGTCTCTGGTTCTTCTGCGTGTTTTCCCGCCTTTAATAACATTTTAGCTCTCTCTTCTCCCTTGCAGCCACTTCTGGAAAGGGTTTCAGAGAGAGCTGCCATCTCCTGACCCCATCCTGACCCCTGACATTGCTTTTGTCCTACCCAAAGAGAGATCGCATATGAGCTCCTAGGAGAATTTCTCCTTCCTGTCTCCCAGGAAAGGCCTTTATGTGCTTCCCGGTCGCTGAGAGACTGAGGGCCATATTCGGGAAAGGCCAAGCTGGCTTCTATAATTAGTCTCATCAGAACAACCTGTATCTGCCCCGTGGGCGTGCCAGGCTGGAGCAGAGATGCAGGGAGCCTCCTGCTGTTCTAGAAGCCTTCCCTGGCCGGGCCTCCAAGGAGTCCTGGAGGCCTCTCACCAGCCCCTTGGGCAGGATGTGGGAGGGTGGGGAAGGGCCCTCATTCACAGAGAGGAGGCCCTGAAGGTAGAGAGGCAGCAGCACAGGAAGTGGGCCTAGGCCCTGGGCCCCGGCTTGTTCTCTCCTTTCAGAAAACAGCTGCTTCCTGGGGCCTCGGACCTTCTCTGAGAGGGGCAAAGAGACCCAGTTTTCAGTCTTCGTTTCAGGGGGCTGAGGTGGGGCCCTCTGGGGACTTCCCCCTTGGCTGCTGGGCACGATTAGATTGCTTACCCGGGCTCTTGTGTCCAAATGGGGCTCTTGGTGGCTTGGGGGAAACCCAACCTGTGTGCTCAGAGATGCAGACCAAGCTGCTCTCAGGAAGGTGCACACACGGTCACTCAGTCCAAGACATTGGAGTTGGGGGTGGGGGGTCATTCGAGGTCACACAGAAAGTTCATGATGGACCCAGGGTTAGAACCTACATCTCTCATCTCCCAGCCCAGAGGTTTTTCTGCTTTAGTCCCACAAAGGGCAGGTTTTGGTGATTTGTGGGTCTGGTGACTGGGACCTCTGGGCATCCCTGCCAGCTGCTCCTTTCCTCCTGTCTGGGATCTGACTCTGGAAGTGAGGCCAACTTCCACTCCCATCGGTTCCCCAAATGCCTGCAGAGGGTGGCAGTTTAGTCCCTCTGAGCAGGGACACGGGCACTCTGAGCTCTCTCTGCATGTTCCAAAGGCTCCGGGACCCCAGGAGCCATCCAGAGCATCGGGGTGAATGCTCTGGGGACACAGAAAGCCTGCTGCTTGCAGCATGTCAGAGCTGGAAGGAACTGGATCTGGCGCCTCACTTTACAGATGGAGAGGCTGAGGCCAGAGAGGCGTGAGGACTTCACCAGGCCAAATATCAGGCTGGGTGGAGCCAGGACTAACACCCCTCTTAGAAACCTTGTTAAGAGCTCTTCTTTGTCTTCTCCACTCAGTGTGTGACAGGGATGGACTGCAGTCCTTGTCCTCTCAGAGCCTTCTACAAAATGGAAAGACCCAAACAACCTCGGGCTAGGAAAGAGCTGCAGGGTCCTTACATCCCCCCACTCCATAAGGTCCTCACCCTCTGTTCCTAAGGCACAATGGCCCAAGAAACATCCACTCTACACTTGACACTAGCAGGGGTCCCTCTCATCAGTCCCAGAATCTTACAACTTTACAAGTTCTTCTTCATGTCTATCCTAGAATACTGCTTGCTGTATCTTCATCATGCATGTTTTCTTTGTGGATATGGAGGTGCAAATTTGGCTCCATCTGTGGTTAAATATTATACTTAAGCACTGCTGGAATACTTTCCCATGCCACCCCCCACCCCACCCCCCATACCCATGCCCTCCCTGGTCTACACTGATACCACTGATTCTTGAAAAATTCAAGGAAGGGCTTCCCTGGTGGCGCAGTGGTTGAGAATCCGCCTGCCGATGCAGGAGACACGGGTTCGTGCCCTGGTCCGGGAAGATCCCACATGCCGCGGAGCAACTAAGCCCGTGAGCCATGGCCGCTAGGCCTGCGCGTCCGGAGCCTGTGCTCCGCAACGGGAGAGGCCACAGCAGTGAGAGGCCCGCATACCGCAAAAAAAAAAAAAAAAAGAAAAAAGAAAAATTCAAGGAAGAGGCAAAGAGGAAGGCGGGGGAGTTTCAGAGGTCACAGTCCGAAGCCACTCCTGGTTCCGTCCCTGCACTTGCCCCATCTCCTCTTGGACCTCTGTGGCTCCAGGGACGTCATCCAAGCCTGACAGCCCTGGAACCAGTCAGGGAAAATCCCCATCTCTCTGCCAGCAGCAGGAACACCCAGGTCTCGGGCTCAGCACCTGCCCCTGACCTTCTTGGCATGAGAGAAAAGAATACTAAAAAGAAGTAGGTTCCAAATTTGAGCACTAAAAATTAAATCTTCAGAAACGTTGGACCATATAACTGCTTTTCTATGTGCTTTCTCAGAAGCCTGCCCAGCTCAAGACTCACCTCAAAAGGTTCTTCACGCTAGCGCAGCCACACGATAGCCTTCCTTTGGGGCTGGAACCTGTATTCCCCTCCTGTGGAATTTACTTCTCGTTGCTTCTCTGGCCCTTCCCAGTGTTCCTTTTCTCCGTGAAGATGGTAAGCCCTGTAAGATCAGAACTCACATCCCCTTCAGGTGCAGGGCAGCACCAAGTACTGGTTACAAAAGTAGGTGCTGACTAAATGCTGGTTGAGTTTAGCTGCTGCATCATCTCTCTTGCATCCTGTATGATCAGGGTGGACCAACTATTGTAACAAACAGCCCCCGTTATTTTCAGTCATTGGATATAATAGAAGTTTATTTCCCTCTTTAAGTAAAGTTACATTGGCAGGTGGGGCTCAGGATAACACATGGGAGGTTTTGTGGGCCAGGCCCAGAAATGGTGTTTGTGTTGTACATGCACGTGCTATTGGCCAGAACTCAGTCACGTGGCCACACCTAACCACAGGGAGGTTGGGAAATGAAGTACAGCTGTGAGCCCAGGCGGACAAGGAAGCCGGATGTGGTAAACACTTAGCTGTCTCTGCCACACATCCTCCTCCTACCTCTCTGCCCAACCACCGCTGGAAGCTCTGCTCTGCTTTCTTGGTGAAGGGCCGTAACCTCTGTCTCTTTGACTCTGTACCTCTCCATCTGTCACCAAGGATGTGCTCTTCCTGGGATGGGGGTGTGTGTCCTATCTCCCCCAACGACACTGGGAACTTTTTGAGGACAGATGCTTTTCCTTACGCAGCACTGCCCCGGTTCCTCTGTGGCATCCGAAGCCTTCAGTGGTGCTTACAAGGTTTACCCTGGCTACTGACATCAGAATCTCTCTTTGGATCACTCTTTGAAAATGGAGTGTCAAGAGTCCACTCTAGACTTCTTCGCTCCTGAATCTTTGGAGGTACGACCCTCAAATCTGCTTTTTTAATACTTCCCCCTGGTGATTCTCATATATACTGAAGTCTGGGAACCACCTGTTTAGGAAATGTTTGGTAATTGATGACTTCAATTGGAATTCAAGACGAGCATTTATCACAGATTCCAGAGAGCCTCCTAGGCTGCAAGCCCAGAAGGTAAAAGGTTTTGTCCCTGGTCACACAGCTAAGTAGAGACAGACCAAGGACTCAGAGCCCCTGGGTCCCTGCTCAGAGGGGTCCCCATTACTCTCACCACAACGTGCTAGCAGGGCTGTTGAGGGGACAGCCCTTGGTGATCCTGACCGGTGCGTGATGTAACGGAAGCAGCACAGAACTGTAAGCAAAGTCCTGGCTTCTCATCTCAGCTCCAGCTCTTAACTGAGGGGCTGTGGCCAAGACACTTCAACCCTCCAGACCCAGGCGCATCATCTGGTCCTTCTAGCGAGTGCGATACGAGCCTGTCCTTCTTCTTTATCTGAGAGTCCCTCACCACTTTGCATGGGAGCAGAGCCTTCTTACCAGTTTCTCATGGGACTGGCAGGGATAGATCCTGACCACCAAGTTCTCTAAATTGTAAGGACTTCCCTAGGGTGGGCTCAGGAAGAGGGCCTGAGTGGCTACATGAGCCCCCTCTCCAGGACCTCCTGGGACTTACCCAAAACATCCTCAACTTTGTGTTCCAGATTCCTCCCCTCCCACTCACCCCTCTCTTTTCACAAGTTTAGACTGTTTATCCTGACCCAGCTGGCTTTTCCCTCTAAAGCAATTCCAGTTATAGCTCAGGGCACATGCAACAGCCATTCACCCACGCCGTTTAGGGAGAAAGGAAGATTTTACACTGCTATGAACCTTGAATCCTAGCTCTTAGTTTACACCATCAGGTTGGACTCTGGATCCAGCTTCCACCCCATGAGCTTGAAAGGGAGGCATCATCGGGCCCAGCCAGGGTGCCCAGCAGCCTGTGTTCCCGCCCCTCTGCTGCTCTTGACTTGCCAGGTAACACACACCTGTGTGCTTTCCAGCTTGCGGACCCTCCTGTGTGGAGGACCCACACCTGTCTTCATTCAGGACCTCGGTTTCCTCTTCTGGATGGCTCGATCTACCCGTAAAGCAGCATCCCAGTCCTGGCATGGCATATTCTCTGGGGATAAGAGGACCAGATAAATTTGCCAAAAATCAGGAGCGTTTAAGTTCAGGGCCAGGAGGAAGAAGGGAGGTGTAGTGGCAGAAAACTTCAGGTTTCACTCCCTCAGCCTATGGCTTCTGTCCTTGGTGCTGTCCTGGTCCCTGTCTCTTCTTTCCTCCCACCCCAACCCAGCTTTACTTATCACTCCCCAGCCTACATCCCCCATCTCACCTCTCTTCTTGGCTCTAGAATAAATTTTTTTTTTTTTTTTTGTCTACTTCGGGTCGTTGAGGCACATGGGGTCTTTTGCTGCGGCACACGGGATCTTCGTTGCGGCACTTGAGCTTCTCTCTAGCTGTGGCGTGTGGGTTTTGGGTTTTTTTTTTTCTCTCTCTAGTTGTGGCGTGCGGGTTCCAAAGCACGTGGGCTCTGTAGTTTGCAGCCCTCCGCCCTCTCGTTGAGACGCGCGAGCTCAGTAGTTGTGGCGTGCGGGCTTAGTTGCCCCTTGGCATGTGAGATCTTAGTTCCCCGACGAAGGATCGAACCCGCATCCCCTGCATTGGAAGGTGGATTCTTTACCACTGGACCACCAGGGAAGTCCCTAGAATAGATTTTCTATAGCCTATTGGAGGTCTCCCATGCCCCTCAGATGCCTAAAATTTAATATGTCCAGAACCAGCTCGTAGCGCTGCCCGTGATTGATTTCTCTCCCTGTCTCTACCCCACCCTCCTAGTCCTCTATCTTTGAAACTTCAGGGGTCTCCCCGCCCATCCCTTCCATCCAGTCTGTCACTGTGGCTTCTGCCTCCACAGTGTTGCAGATGTCGGTCTCTCCTTTCTGTCCCCCGCCCTGCCCTATGTTGGGGGCTTGTCACCTCACACCTAGATGCTCCAGGAGGTCACCCAACCAGTTTCCATCCCGTTTCTTCTCTTTCTGTATACCCTGCATTCAATGGCATATCGGTCTGGTGTCCTGAAGCCTTCTGAGCCCCCCATTTGCTTCCAGAGCAAAGCCCACACTTCGTTCCTGCTTGTTATGTAGCATCTAGAACCCCACAATGCCTCGGCTCAATCAAAAGGTTGTGTTTTTAAGTTTCTTATAGCACTGAGCACTGGGGTGGTGGGAGATACAGAGATGGATAAAATGCAGTCTCCACACTTAAAGCCCTATGGCCCCAGCCACATTGTGTAACAGACCCTAGTTGCTCCCCTTCCCCACCCATGAAGTGTCTGGATGGGGGCCCCTGAGCAAAGGGTCATCCGGGGGGAAGACACGCTGCATCTGCCCTGCAGCCATGTGACTTCCATCAGGACCTGGCAGCAGCTCCCAGAATCAGAGAGCCTGGGGCATAGCTTAGGAGGGGGCTGGGGACAGGCTGGCAGTGACAGAGCTGCAGCAGCCACTGGGAGGGTTGGAGGAGATTAACTTAACCTCTGAAAAGCAGAGACTCCTGGAGCTGGAGGAGACTGTCAGGGGTCTTTACAGCCATTCCCCTGTTTCCAAGCAGGCCTGCATATAACTGATACAGGCAGGGAGGGAAGCTGTGCTCATTACCACCATCCTCCTCCAACCCATTCATCAGTCCTCCCTTGTCCACGGTGCTAGACAATGTGACTCCAGCTGGTTGGATCCCTGCTGTGTATGAGGCTATAATTCTAGGCAAAAAAAATCAGGGAGGGTAGCAGCAGAGCGTTTCCACCTAACAGACCACACTGGCAGAATTTCTATTGCTGTCAAGCCGAAAGGCATGTTCAATGAGGTAGTATGTGAGAGGGCTTTAGCCAAGGGCGAGGCCCCCATCCCACGCTCATCCGACTCCAAAACACATGCTCTTCCCACCACACACATGGCATCTCGGGTGAGAGTCAAGTTTCGGAAGGCTCCAAATAAGCTCAGATCTCCCAGCTCTAATCTGGTGACCTGCCACAGGAAACTGTTTTTCTCATTCAGCCAATTTCCTGATGCTAAGATCCAGGCCGTTTTTCCCTGTTCTGGTCTTGGGAAACCTGGTCGCCATACTCTGCCACCAGCACCTCATCAGCCTCCAGTCCGTGAGCCCCTCTGTATCCTTCTCATCTCCTGGCTCTCCCCCAGAGTGAGGAGCGGTGTTGGGCTGTCCCCCACGCCGTGATGCAGGCGTCAAGGGGAGATGGGGCCACGGGGCACCAGCCTTGCGGCGGAGAGTATGAGAGGCAGGGCCCTCCGTTGGCCAGAACACGTGGAGAGGCAGTAGGCGGGCATAAACTCCAGAGTCACACATGGCTGGGAAAGTGTGGGTTAGCAAGGAGGATGTGGGAGCTGGTGGGTCCACGGTGTTTAGAGAGCATTTCCGGTTGCAACCTGATGCTCCCTTCTTTCTGCTCCCAAAACACTGGTGTATCCTTCTCCCCTCTCCCTCATGTTAATGGGCTGTACTTTTCTGGAAGAGGAACCAGATCTTGTTCATCATCGTGTCCCCAGCACATGGTAGGCACTTAATGCGTGTTTTGATAAAGGAGGAGGGGGCTTGGAGGCTCTTCCTCAAAAAGTTTCTTTCCCTAAGAGGCAGCAGAGGCTCCCGGAGGACACGCACAGCACTTTAGGCAAAGTATGTGAAAACGGATCTCAGGACTGTGAGAAAGGGAAGCTTGCTAAGATTCTGGATGAGGAATCAATGGATTTTTCCAGTGACTCTGAAAAGAAAAATCTCACTGAGTGAGCAGAAAATGCAAGGACAGCTTTCCACACATGGAGCGGCCCCCTCCACCCCATCTGTGATTGCTCAGCTGTTTGCCTTGGAGGATGAGGGCAGGCAAGGCTGGGTCACTAAGCAACCAGGCCCTGGCACCTGCTGGCAAGTGTTGGTGTGGTCCTTCCTCAAGTGGGGCCTCCCTGGGGGGCTGAGGCAGAGGGGGTCCATGTGGGGAGGCGGGAGAGCCCACTATGATGGATTTCTCCTGTCTGCCTTTCAGCCATGGGAATGGCTTTGAGGGGGGAGGTTGAGGGGGCAGGAATCAATACACTTCTCATTTGTTTTACTTTCCCAGTTTAATTCTAAGCAAGTAAAGATCCCAGTTTGGTGACCCCAGTAGTTTGAGCATTCTCAGACAGCCCAGGTGGAATGGGTGGGGGTCCCAGGCACTCAAGTGGGCCCAACACGGGCCTGGCAACCCAAGCCCTCAACCTTCACTCTGGGTGACCTCAGGAAGCATGCTCACTGCTCTCGGCCTCACTTTCTCCTTCTGTAAAATGGGGAGACTTGCCCCTCCAGTGGAGAATAATTGCTAAAGAGGGCCCAGCATCTGGCTGTGAGAATGAGTGGAGAACTCCTGGGCTTGGGATTATCAAGGCTGTTTCGAGGAATGCAGATGGGTGTTGAATTGTGACGTGAGGTGGGGTTCTTGATTGCGGTGCGTGGAAGTATAAGGTTCTGTTCACAGAACAGAGAAAGGGCAGGAGCTAGGGGTCTGCTGGGACATGGTTAGAATGTAAAATAGTAATAGTCAGTTCCTGGGCCTTGATGTGTGTCAGGCACTGTTCTAAGTGTATAGACTCACTTAATCCTCACATCATCTACAGTTGCCGCATGAACAACACGGGTTTGAACTGCATAGGCCACTTATATTTGGATGTTTTCCAATAGTAAATACTACTACTGTAGTACATGGTCTGTGGTTAGTTGAATTCGTGGATGCAGGATGCCGAAGGCCCACTGTACGTTATATGCAGATTAGTCCCAGCATTGTTTAAGGGCCAACTGTATATATGGTTTCTATTTAATAGTGAGGAAACTGAGGCAATGAAGGGGTTCAAGGGTCACACAGTACTAAGGGGCAGATCCAGAACTTGGGCCCAAGTAATCTAATGCCAGAGCTCCCAGCCCTTAAGCTATGCTGCCTCTCCTGTAGCTCTTTCCAGAATTAGCCAAGTAACCGAAGCCCCAGCAGTGAGGCCGGGAGATGCTCACAGATGCAGCCCCATGTCAGCAGCATTCGTCTTGGAGTCACTGAGGACAGCGCACTTTGCCAGGCCATTTAGGAGACAGGAAACCAGATGTCCCTGCCCCTGAGCCTTTAGGATACAGTGAGAAGACACACACGTGGAAAGACTCTGAGCTACTCAGTGACCAACTAAGACACATTTCAGTAACACAGAGTAATCCCGGAGCGCCTGCGTGGGCTGGGTTTGCAGGGCAGGCAGGCAGCACAGGGACAAGGGGGCGTGTGTGGGCCAGTGGCGAGGCTCCAGCACCCAGCATCAGCCCAGCCGGCAAAGCTGAAGGCACAGGCGGGGCTTCCAGTTAGAGGGGAGCCGAGGAGAAGCCACTCCCCGCAGCAGGGCAGTGCCACTGGTGTCCCAGCCACCCCTCCCCTCTGAGGGAGCCTGGCCGGGCAGGGATGCGGGGAGCTGGCACTGGCTCCCACGTGCCCACTCACCACCTCGGAATTCTCTGCATCATTTACAGAAGCTCGGCCCCAGCTGGAGCCAGCACGTGGTAGGAGAAGGTGCGCCTGCTGTCCTGGCACCCACGGCCTGTGATTAGAACACACGAGCTGGACTCCTAGAGCCGCCCATCTCTCACGGCCCCGTGACTCTGCAGGGCTTGACTTGATGGCTCTCAGAGCACGTGGGATCCTAGAAGCTGCGGAACCCCGTGTTCAAAGCATTCTTGTGCAGAGATGTCCACTAGGTGAGAGAGAGGAAGGGATTCAGAGGTGGGAAAGGAAAACTCTGAAGGCAAGCCAATTGCCAGCTCCCGGCTTGGTGACTTCAGGAGAATTCCACGACTCTGTGGCCTGCAGAGGAAAGATGAGACGGTGTGGCCCCAGATCTTCCTTCTGCTGTCACATCCATTTCTCTAGGATGTATGAGGTTGGAAAGCCGGGGTAGCTCCTTGCTCGTGGCCAGCTGTGACCGGGTACGAGGAGAGCATCTGAAGCAGGGTGGGAAGTGCCCACTGCTTGAATCGCCTAACGATTCAGCTTTCTGCAGAATGTGGGTGATTGGATTGTTCGTCTCAAGGCCCGTTCCAGATCTCTGAGTCCAGGCTTCTGAATTGCACCCGAGCTCCCCTCTGGAGGGTCATCTAAGAAGCTGTAAGACCCTCTCCTAGCTGCAGCTGTTCCTCTGAGCCGGGCTGGGCTGTCCAGATCATCCCTAGGCTTCAGCCATTTCTTAGTGCACCTGGCAGGAGAGTGGCCAGGCCTAGGAAGAGAGCCTGGTCCTGGAGGTCCTGGGATGAGGGCCCACTAGCTTAGAAGTAGGATCGACTCCTCACCTTCCCGGAATATATAAAGTAAGGGACACTCCCAACTTTACGGGAGCCAGGTGAATCCAGCTGGTTACATGGCCCCCAGGTTCCCCTGCCCTTGGAATCTTTTTTTATTGTAAGAAAATATATGTAATGTAAAATGTACCGTTTTAACCGTTTCTATATGTATAGTTCTGTGGCTTTAAGCACTTTCACATTTTTGTACCACCGTCACCACCATCCTCTCCAGAACTTTTGCATCTTCTGAACTCAGCACGCATTAGACAATAACTCCTCATTCCCTCCTTCCCACAGCCCCTGGCAACCACGATTCTACTTTCTGTCTCTGAATTTGATTACTCTGGGAACCACATATGAGTGGAATCATAAGGTATTTGTCTTTTTGTGACTGATTTATTTCACTCAGCATAATGTATCCAAGGTTCCTCCATGCTGTAGCATGTGTCAGAATTTCCTTCCTTTTTATGAATGAGTAATATTCCATTGTATGTATGTACCACATTTTGTTTATCCAGTCATCCATCAATAGGTTGCTTCCGGGCTTCCCTGGTGGCGCAGTGGTTGGGGGTCCGCCTGCCGATGCAGGGGACACGGGTTCGTGACCCGGTCCGGGAGGATCCCACGTGCCGCGGAGCGGTTGGGCCCGTGAGCCATGGCCGCTGAGCCTGTGCGTCCGGAGCCTGTGCTCCGCAACGTGAGAGGCCACAGCAGTGAGAGACCCGCGTACCGCAAAAAAAACAAACAAACAACAAAAAACACAAAACAAAACAACAACAAAAAAATAGGTTGCTTCCATGTCTTCGCTATTGTGAACAATGTTGCTATGAACGTGAGTGAACAAATCTCTGTTCAAGTCCTACTTTCCCTTCTTTGGGGTATATATCCAGAAGTGGAATTGCTGGATCATATTGTAATTTCATGTTTAATCTTTTGAGGATTTGCCGTACCATTTTTTTATAGCGGCTTCACCATTTTCCATTCCCACCAGCAATGCACACAGGTTGTTATTTTCTGTGTTTTTGATAATAGCCACCCTCATAGGTGTGAGATGGCATCTCACCATGGTTTTGATTTGCATTTCCCTAATGACTAGTGATTTCAAACAGATTTTTCATGTGCTTATTGACCATGTGTATATCTTCTTTGGAGAAATATCTATTCAAGTCCTTTGTCCATTTTTAATGGGGCTGTTTGTTTTTTTATTGTTGAGTTATAGGGGCTCTTTATATTGAAATATTCTGGATCTTGATCCCTTGTCAGACATATGATTTGCAGTGGAATCCTCTTTAAATTGATTCTAAAAGAGCCAAGTCTAGCGTTTGAAGAGACTGGAGTTTAGGATGAGTTATTGGAACCTACTCACTCACCCTGCCTCCATTATCCCTAATTCACTCACAGTGCTCTGGTCCTGGGTTCTCTGGGAATACAGGGATGGAAAAGGTACAACTCCTGGTGCTGGGATATGCTCATGGTCTAGTCGGGGAGACAGGCTGAGACACAACTCATACTGCCATAGAGAGGATGAAACCAGTGCTGGAATAATATTGGGGCATAAGCGCATGCTGTCGAAGAGCCCACTAATTCTAGATAGGAGTGGTGGATTAAGGAAAATATCCCCAAAAGATATGTCAGTTCCAGGGGGCAAATTCTCTCAGATGAGGAGGAGGACCTCTCAGACTGAATGATCAAACTAAGATGTCATGGAGACTGAAAGGAGACAGGGACCTAGAAGGAAATCCAGTCAGGAAAACTAACCTGAAAAAAAGACCTTCTCATGCCCTAGAAACTCTTGAGGGCACAAGAGAATGCCCCAAGGTAAAATTCCTGTTGCCATTGCAGTAGAACAGGTGTCACCCTATTCTGCTTGGATTCACACTTTAGACCTCTGAGCTAAAAAAAGGGGGACTTCATAACGGTCCAGGGGAGGGGAGAACAGAAATGGAAGGGATTTGCAACATCTACCCTCTGACACAGTCAGAGTGCGGGAGTCTCCTTTGATTTCCAGTTACTGTCTCAGAAGTAGATAGGTGCCATGGAGCAGGAATCCTATAGGACCCTTATACAATTCTGGAACCTTTCATTTCCATAGATTTGTTTTTGGGTTTTGTGTATGTGTGCATGTGTGCGTCTTATTGCTTCTTTGTGTTTTATTCGGTTCGTTAAGCAAATGTTTAATAGCCTCTCCTGTGTGCCGGGCACTGTCCTGGGAACTGTGTCAGTGAACAAGTCTGTCTCTGCCCTTGGGAAGCTTCTATTCTATGCTCAAGCTGCAGGGATGTGTGCTGATCTTGAGAGCAGCCAGAACACCTGTGTCCAGGCCACAGCCAGGCTGGGGGTGGGGTGGGGGGAGGGACTGTCAAGAAAACCTCCAGGGTAGAGTACAAGGATACAGTTTTACAGAGGAAAGAAGAACAAGCTGTGCCCTGGGGCCTGCAGTAGACAGAAAAAGTGAGGGCGGCTGTCCGTCTAGGACTGAGCGGGGATACCTGGGGCTACTAGAGTAGCCAAATGTGCTGGTTTGCCCAGGACTTTCTGAGTTGGGCACTGAAAGTCCTGCATCCTGAGAAAACTCAGTCCCAAGCAAACTGGGACAGCTAGGCACCCTACCTGGGACTCAAAGCTGAAGGCACCGCCTACTTATCCATGGGACACAGAGTTGGCATGTAGTGCCAGGGGCCCACAGCACTTCAGGGGCCCACAAAAATGTTTTAATTTCTTTTAAAATCAGGAGAAAAAAATGAACTTTTACGTTGAAGAAAGTACTTTAATATATGACACTTATATATTTGTTTTTATACTAATCATAAAATATAATTTCCAAGACTTTTTTATGGAGAAACGGGCCCACAGCCCTGAAGATGAAAGTGCATGAACAAGAGTCATAATGTGGCCCGGGCTGAAAGGCCTGTCAGGGGCCAAGGTTAAGGCAAGAGGACTCCCGCGTGGGGTCAATACCCACCAATCAGACTTCCCTTTGCCCTGCCAGATGAATGACTACTGATGCTGCTAGTGGTTACCATGGCGTTTATTGAGTGCTTACTGTATACTTACATTGTGCTGAGCATTTCCAGATGTGCAGTCTCATTCCATCTCTGCAATAAATGTATAAAGAAGGCCTTCTTATCTGCGTTTCGCAGGCAAAGCATCCCGAGTCTCAGTGAGACTGACTTGACCACGTTCACAGACGACCAAGGGTAAGGCCAGCCAAGGCCAACCTATGGCCGGATGTGCAGGCAGCGTGGCCTAGTGGGTAATAACAAACTTCCATCATTGAGTTATTTCAAGGATTAAATGAGATTGTGACTGCTAAACCCTGCAAATGCCTGGCTGTTGAGATTTTTATCATGATAATGAGGCTCTACAGGGCCTGAACTTAAGTTCGAAGCTCCAAGGCCACAGGGCTCTCGCAGCCTCCTGCGTGGGGCTCCTGCTACCAGGTGACCTGCTCCTGCCAGTAGACAGAGATGGCCAAGTGAAAGGGTGAGGGACACCATGCCCAGGCTCCAGGACATGCTGGCAGCCCAGGGAGTCCACAGACATGACTCCCACACACGCGGAGCTGGGCCGGGCTGCCTGGGAAGCCGCCGAGGCTGGTCCCGGGTTGTGACGTGCTTGTTCCAGTTTCCACAGTATGTGTGTCTCTGTCTTCCCTCCTCAGGTAACCTGTGAGCTCCAAGGACAGGAACCACACCCCATGGGTTTCATGTCCCAAGGTGCCTTTCACAGTCCCCAACCCGTGGGCAATTCTGTCAGTTACTGTTGACCGTCTACATTGACCATGCTCCATATTTTTGTCTTTAGGGACTTTAGTCTCTTTCTAGTTTTCATTGCTCCTCCTCTACTTCCCCCCAAAGCAGCTCAAATTCCACATGGTTCTGCTTGTATGGATGGCTCCATCCTTCCCTCCTTCCTCTGCTGGGAATAACCTATCAGGGAACACAGTTAAGGAATTTGATTCTTTTATTTCGGGACACTGGACAGCTTCATAGAGGGACTCTTGCGGGAATCAACACCTTCACTGCCCTGGGTGGGGCTGGGGAAGCCATTCCAGAACACGGCCAGTTGGGCCTGGGAGGGGACCCTGTAGTGAAGCCCCATGGGGCTTCTTCGTTCCCATCTGGTTGAGGCCATCACAAAGGGGCCAATGAACCCTGAATGTGATCTGAGCATCGAGCAGGGTGCGCCCAGCCCAGACAGACGGGTGCCTGCCCCTTTCCTTCAGAGCGTCCTACTTAGGATCTGCCAAACAGAGACACCAGGTGTTTGGGTCAGGCCAGCTGCTGGGCAGAAGACGTCTGCAGGTGGTCATTCTCCTGCAGCCGATGTCTGAGGCTCTCCTTCCAGACAGAGGCCTGGAGATGCTTCCCACCCCAGGGGCAAAAGAATTGCTGCTGACAGATTTGCTAAGAGCTAAGAAAGAGGAAATGTGGCAAAGGCTCATGGTGACTGGCTTCCGGGATAGTTTTTGTTTTGTTTTCTTGAACTGTGTGAGTTCAGAAGGTGTGGACCTACTTGAGCTTGGCCAAGTAGGAGTCTGGCAGACAAGTAGAGAAAGCCAGTGGTGAGTAAGGAGCAAAGTCAAGTCAAAGAGAAGCATTAGGCAGGTTCTGTAGACCAGTTGTCACTGCCGCAGTGCAGACCTGCTGAGCTCCCAGCTCTCCTCCCAGAGGCCCCCATCCCCACACCCAGTTCTCTGAAACAGAAGAGGAAGCAGTGATGAAAGAAACCACCCTATCCTATCTTCTGTGTCAAATCTTAGAGCTGCAGAGGGGCCTTAGAATTCTGCTGGTCTCGCTTCGTGATTTCACAGATGAGGAAACTGAGGCCCCAGGAGTGAAAGTGACTCACCAGAGGTCACAGGTCATTGGATGGTTTTGCCTTCATTCTCACCAAGAAATTGCAAAGAGCTGAGCCATGGGACGGGCTTCCAGCCAAAGCCCACAGCCCCACACCTTCTCAGCATCTGCTTCTTGGGGTGCAGGTTGGTATGAGGTGCTCCTGGACCTGACTGCTGTCCGCGCTGGGCTCTGGGCTGAGTATCACCTAGGCTGGTCCACCCTCTCCCTGCCACCCAAGCAACAGGTATTTTTCTGACACGTCCTTGGAGGTCAGCCCAGTTCTCCTCTGAGCCCTGCAGAGGGTACCAAAGAAGAATAATCATCAGATATCCTGTCTGACTCCCTCCAGGGAGCATCTAATTGGGGAGATGGGATTAACACAGGTGAAACAATAATTAAACAGTAAAAGGCAGCATATAATCAGATGCTAAAGGTAGGCTTATAGCCTGTGAAGGCACCTCCATAGGTCCTGGCAGTGGTGGAGGTAACATAAGCAGGCAGCTGTGGAGGTCCATGGCACATGGGAATTTGCAGCTTTGCTGTGACAGGAATCTGAGGGTTTGAGGCCATGGGGCTGGTGTTTGGAAATGAGTCCCTGAGCTGGTGAGTGAGCTTAACTGCCCACCTGCATCCTTCCTCAGGCAGCTTGCTGCCTCCCAATTGGAGAAGGGAGGAGAGAAAGCAGAACTCCAATGAAGTGATAAAGATTTTGTCTACTTGTGAAAAGTGTCCTTTAAGTGAGAGTGAAGTTACCAAAGGCCCATCCACTGGTGGTAAGAGGAAATACACAGGAAACACCTGATTCTTGATACAAATATGATATTAGGAGAAAGGCGGGGGCCAGTACAAACCTGTATACTGTATACCTTTCTCCATTTGGGAATTAAAATGTCAGGAACCTAAAAGATTAAGAGAGCAGAAAATGAGATTGCTATGGGCCAGAGAAATTTTCTCAGGAAACTACACAGAAGATGGAACTAGGGGAGATGGGGGCTATGTATTTTAGGCAGAGAAACTGCACAAACGACAGTATAGAGCAGAGGTGGGCAAACTACTGTTCGTGGGCCAGAATCCACAAATAGTTTTATTGAAACACAACCACACTCATCCTATGATCGCTGTCTGCTACAGTGGCAGAGGTGAGTAGCAACAGAGACTGGATAGCCTACGAAGCCTAAAATATTTGCTCCCTGGCCCTTTACAGAAAACGTTTGCCAAGCACTAGTGTAGAGAAAAGAATGAACAAACCCTATGACATGTGAGCCAATCCAGAGGAAGTGCTCCAGGAAAGTGAGAAATGAAATTGGCTAACAGGGATAGGACTTTGTATGCCTGGAGTGATAGTTACAGTACATGCCTTTGGGATGGGTTCAATCATTTCCAAAATACCCATTATTTCATTTGGTTTTACCTTTTTGATCAATCCTGTGAGGCAATAAAGGATTTTTATAGATGAGGAAACTGAGGCTTGAAGACATGATCCAACTCTCTCAAGATCACTTTGTTAGTAATGGGAGTCAGAACCTGAACACACGCTTATGTTCACCCCGCAAGTATTGCCCGAGCCTCTACAATGTGCCAAGCTGGAGCTGAGCTCTGGGACCCCGTGGTGGAGCAGACAGGTGCTTCTCTCACAGAACTCAGTCCAAATGGCAATCCAAGACTTACTGCACTATAATTCCTAGCAGAAAGCAAGATCATTTTTCTCCCCCTGTAGGCAATGGGGAACCACTGAAGGTTCTTGAGCAAGAGTATATTATCTGCTTCATGCTCAGGGCCACTGGGCATGGAGAAGAGATAGAAGTATGGTGTAAGTCACTAAGGAGATTCAGTCTAGTTAGGAAGAAAAACCAAGATGGATGGTCTACTTGGAGGTTAATATAAGTAGATGGATATTTAAGTACAGGATGGTATAGTGTTAGCTTTGGATGTAGGTTAGCTCTAACCTTGCTGGGGCTCCATTTCCTCATCTGTGAAATGGGCATAATAATAGTACCTTCCTCATAAACTTGTGGTGAGGATGAAATGAGCTAATACACGCTAAGTGAGTAGAACAGTGCCTGGCACGTAGTTAGCCTGTTTATAACAATCAAGGATCATCGTCATCATCATTCGGGGCTGAGGTGGTCAGAGAGGCCTTGACAGGTGAAAGATTTCAGGTAGACAGACAGCAGTAAGATGATGAAAGCTGTGTGCAGGAGGGAGAGGCTGACAAGTTTAAAAAGAGGAAAAGTGAAATTTCTTTTTTTAAAAAATATGTATTTATCTATTTATTTGGCTGCGTCGAGTCTTAGTTGTGGCACGTGGGATCTTCGTTGCTGTGTGTGAGATCTTCGTTTCATCATGCGGGATCTTTTAGTTGCAGC
Organism: Kogia breviceps; assembly: GCF_026419965.1. Lineage (NCBI taxonomy): Eukaryota > Metazoa > Chordata > Mammalia > Artiodactyla > Physeteridae > Kogia > Kogia breviceps. Next base: position 64,493,485 of record NC_081310.1, on the reverse strand, counting down.
ATGTGGGATCTAGTTCCCCGACCAGGGATCGAACCTGGGCCCCCCTGCATTGGGAGCACAGAGTCTTAACCACTAGACCACCAGGGAAGTCTCAAAGGGAAAGTGAAATTTCTGGCAAAAATGAGGTTTGCATGATTTTGGTCCAGAAAAAAATGGGCCTGAACGTATCTGATGGCTCCAGCACATTCTCCTCAGGCCACTCCTGACCCTGGGGGTCCCCCTCATCACTGGGGCTTTCATGGGCTGCCTTGAGCTCAGCTGCGGAGATTAAAAGCCACAGGATTCACTCAGAGTCTCTATCTTTGTTGGGTCACTTCCCAATAATCAAAATTAAGACTTTACATATGTCATTGATTCAGATGCAGAATCAGCCAGTGTTTGGATTGTTTCTTAAAATAAAGTAAAATTCAACTTAGGGTAAATCTGCTCTGAGATAGGCCGCAGACCACAAGAGGATGGTCCTCTTTGTTTTGGTGTAATAATATTTTAATCGAAAAGTCTGAGGATCACTGTCACAAGGGCCATCTCTGCTCTGACCCCTAGCGCCCAGCCCTCTTCACTTGGCTGCATCCCAATAACCCGGAGAGTTAGAGAGGACACAGACCTTTCCATGGCTTAGGACCTATGAACACAAATCTGCTTTTCACCAGTGCCCTGGATGTGCTGGCTGCATTGGGAACAGCTCAACCGTCTGCCACCAATGCCAGGAGCTTAATCAGAGCAGATGCATCCCATGCCAGATGCACTGAGCTGTATAAGCCTCCTAGGAGAGACACCTCACAGGGCAATGCCTGTTATCTTTAAAATCACAGCAGAGTGAGCTCCCCATTCTGTCTCCTTCTTGGGCCACCCCAGGAGACAAAACTCTGTCTGGTTTCTAGCTTTGTACCTATAGGTGGAGACAAATCTTTCACTCTGAGAACTTGAGAATCTGGCAGGTGAATAGAAAGTGGGGTCTTTGACTTATCCTCTGAAGATTGCAATGGTATTGATCTGTTCACACCCTGGATACTGCCTTCTCGGTAAACCTTTGGGGCAGTGCATATCTGTGAGTGCAAAAGTGTTAAGTCTGCAGCTGGATGGGGACCCTTGAGGTCTGAAATTGCTTGGGGGGGTCTCTACCAGTTCTTCTCCAACATTGCTGCACATTAGAATCACCTGGGAGATTTTTTTTTTTTTTTTTTTTTTTTGGTGGTATGCGGGCCTCTCACTGTTGTGGCCTCTCCCGTTGCGGAGCATAGGCTGCGGACGCGCAGGCTCAGTGGCCGTGGCTCACGGGCCCAGCCACTCCGCGGCATGTAGGATCCTCCCGGACCGGGGCATGAACCCGTGTCCCCTGCATCAGCAGGCGGACTCTCAACCACTGTGCCACCAGGGAAGCCCGCCTGGGAGATTTTTTAAAAGCCCTCTGCCCAGGCTGCACCCCAAACCAATTAAATCAGATCTCCAGGATGGAGCCCAGGCGTTGTGTTTCTAAAGATCTCCCAGAGGAGTCCATGTGCAGCCAGGTTTAAGAAGCACTGGTCTAGGTTTTCCACCATCTCCAAGATGAGAAAGAGTGGACTCCCGTAGCTATGGCTGGCTGGCTGGCTGGCCTGCTTTGGGAGGTGATTCATTCAGTCCCTGGTCAGATCTTGTCTGCCAGATCTGGTGTGGGCAGCAGCCAGGGGTGCTGTCATCCCAGGGTGGGAGATTCAATGTGCTGGACAGACAAGGCTCCTGGCACTCCCAGACGGGGTGGAGATCAGGATGGCTGTTTTCTGCGTGAGTCCTGCAAAGGGCCACTTGCGTCACTTCCCCAGGTTTGTGGTGGAAAGGGGGAAATAGATGGGTTATCTGCTGAAGGAAAAGAGAACAGGAAGAAAAAACCTTAGGTTAAGGCATCTCTGACTCTTACTGTATTCAAAAACAGGCTGGAATACTGGCCTTTGAAAGCCATGATGCAGCTGCCTTTTCTTACTGGGAAATGGCTATAGCTCATTTGGAAACTATGAGAGATCTTCCAGGAGCTTCTAGAACTTCTAACTCTTTTTTGTAGATAAGTATGAGAAAGCTGTTAACTCCTAAGGAGCAACAGCCTGCATGTTTCAGAGACGGACAGAATGGAGTGTATGTAATGGTAACGGGACACTGGTCCTTCTGACTGGAAGCTCCCAGAGGGCAGCAGGCACGTCTGGTCCCATAGAGATGTGCCCAGTGGGGTGGGTGCTGGGGGCGGGGTCTCCAGGAACTAAGTGGGGAGGGACGAGGAATGAGAAGCTCCACTGTGATGGTCCCTGGGTTAATAAGTCAACAGCGAAAGAAGACACTGTGTGGCTCACACCACTTGCTGCTCAGCTCGAGAAGATGGGAGATGCCCTGGGGAGTCCTTGCCCTTGGGTGGTCCTCAATGGAATCAGGGTCCTGTTCCCGAGACCTGAGTGACCACATAGGAAAAGGGTGGGCCCTGCATCCTGGCACCTGCCTCCTCCTACCAGAGGCTAGAAGTCCCTCCTTGACATCTTTACAGGTGACACGGTGGCCCCAGGTCCTGAGGCTTCTGGGGACCCACTGAACGTGTCACAGGTCACGTAATTTATAGGTCTCGGTGTAGCAGCTGCTCACCCCAGCCCCTTTGCATGGAATTTCAGTGATTGATGTGGGAGTGGCTGAAGCGGCCATCCTAGGGTGACCACGGGGAATTGAGAAGAGCACGGGTTCCAGACTTTGATGGACTCGGTTCCAGGCCCAACGCAGATGCTTACTAGCGGTGGGACCACAGCGTGTTTCTTAACCCTTCTGAGCCTCTGTCTGTAATCCGTAAAACAGGAATAACATACGTAGTATGTAAGGTATGTGAGCGTACAGTGCTGTTCTGATCGAGACCCTCAAGGAAGAGTACAAGAGGGGAGCAGACAGGCCAACAGAAGATGCTGTGATGGAAAAAGGATGTCAGCTCGTCTCCATGCTGAGGGGTGGGTGTGGGAGGCCACGCCCGCCCCCCTTGGCAGCCACAGAGCCTGACATCTTATCGGCTCTGTGGGATTGGAAAGTGGGAGGGGGAAGTGAAGGCGTCCTGCTGAGTGTGACTTGTCTCCCGTGGGTGGGCTGGAGGGAGGAGGCTGGACAGCTCTGCCATGGGAGCCTGACATGTTCAGCTGGGTGGTGCTGTGATGGCAGCATGGCTGTGAAATTCCCCAACCAAACCAGACACCCACAGGGCAGTGCTGGGTGATGTCAGCCTGGAGAACACAGTTGCCCCACCCCTCTGGGCCTCAGTTTCCTCATTTGCCAAAGGAGAATCCTGACCCTCCCTGGGTCCACTAGATTTCTAAGACCAGGCAAATTCTAGGCAGGTTTTTTTTTTTTTTCTTTTGCGGTACGCGGGCCTCTCACTGTTGTGGCCTCTCCCGTTGCGGAGCACAGGCTCCGGACGCGCAGGCTCAGCGGCCGCGGCTCACGGGCCCAGCCGCTCCGCGGCATGTGGGATCTTCCTGGACCGGGGCACGAACCCGTGTCCCCTGCATCGGCAGGCGGACTCTCAACCGCCGCGCCACCAGGGACGCCCCTAGGCAGGTTTTGACTGACCTATCTATTCCCCCAAACTGTGGCTCCCGCACTCCCGGCCACACAGGACAGCATGAAGACAAAGCAGGGGAGGTGGGTGGCAATGGACTTGAGAGAAAACCAGGGAACTGACAGACGGACAGGTTTGCTTAGACGCCAGAATTCTCCCCTGAATTCTGTCCACAGTGTGAACAACATCGACCTTCATCTCCTAGGCTTCCTTCTTACTAGAGGGGGGGTGGGGCGGGGGGGCAGTCAGAAGAATAAATTGTGATGTCATGGGAAGAACACAGCAGAACAGACTGGCATCCCTTGTAGTCCTGCAGAGGCTGACTGCAGGGCTTTAGGCACGTTTCTAAACTCCTCTGAGTCTCTGTTGTCTCACCTGTGAAACGTGGGTAATAAACTCTTAGCTGGCGGTTTGGGTTCTGAGGATTAACTGAGATAATGCAAGCGAAGCACTCGGCACAGAGGAGGTGCTAAGTAAACACTGGCTCTCCCTGTGCCCCAGCAGAGATTTATTCCCTCAATTATCAGAGAAGGCTACAGCCCCCTGCCCCCACTAGTTCATGCATTCATTTGATAAATATGTATGTGTGTGTGAGTGTGTGTGTGTGTGTGTGTGTATGTGTGTGTGTATCCTTATTATGTGCAAAGTGCTGTGGCCAGTGACATGGGGCCTGGACTGATGTCCATGTGCCGTTGGTCCTCTCGATCTGGGAGAATTGCGGTCATTCCCATCAGCATATACTGGGATCACGTGTGTGTTCCTGTCTCTCCAGCTCTATTGTTACTTCCTTGAGGAGACGACCATGGCTTGCATTTCTTTGCATCTCCCATAGCATCTAAATGGACACCCTCCCTAAGCAAAACAGCTCTGCTGATTCACCAGATTCATACCCAGTGCCTGTGTGCCGGGCCTTTTCACCTTGGTCTTGCAACAAGCCTGAAGGGTGGGTATTGCCCCCATTTCACAGGTGTGGAGACTGGGGCCGAGAGAGATTGAAGTCACTTCCCCGGGGTAGCTGGCTGCACAGGGATTTGACCTTTGATTTTTCTCAGCCTGAGTCCATCCCGTTCACTGCGTGAGGCTGGTGCTAACTTATTCTCCGTTGGAGAGGCCTTTGGGAGGACGAGGTCATTCCCTTTCTCATCCTGAGAGCCATTGTACATCCACCCTCACATCTGTGTCTGTTCCAGAATGACTGTAAACCCGCAGAGGAGCCGTGGTGCCCGCCCACGCTGCAGGAGATCAAGCAGAAGATCGACAGCTACAACACCCGGGAAAAGAACTGCCTGGGCATGAAGTTGGTGAGGGGGCCTGCCCCGCACTGTCCACCGCCCCCTTCCTCTCTCCCCCTCCCAGCTCCGTAGCCCCTGCCGGTGTGGCTCCCCTGCTCTCCCTCTGCATTCTGGGGGATACCCCCACCAGAGCCCTCCCCTTTCTTTGGGCTCCTGGAGGCCTCCAAGCTTGTGTGAAGCTGAGAGCCTGGGTTATCAGGGGTCTCCGTGTGTTTTAGGGAAATAGACTGGGCTTTGGAATAAGATCCACATCTAGTCTCTGGCTCTTCCTGTTTTTAACTTGTGGCTTTGGGAAACCTTAACCTCTCTGAGCTTCAATGTAAAATAGAAATATTAGTTCCCATTTGTCAAAGCGCTTGTGGGAATTAAATGATATACAAGTGACTAAGGGCCCAGGAAGCCCTGGGCAAGGGGAGCTCGCAGCTCCTCCTCCTCCCCTTCTTGGTCATTACAGCCTGTGTCTGGGGAAGCTTCCTTAGACTGTGCAGAGCTCAGAGAGGGGAGGGCACCAACTTTGTGCCAGGTTTGGAAAGGCCATCTTCAGTGGGGAGGGGAGGAGACAGTAGAAGAACCCTGCCCCCTGCTGGTAGCTGGCGGCAGTTGGCTCTTTGGGGCTTCTTCAGCCGGGTGGGGCGCTAGAAAACCCAGTCGCGGATAGGCCTGGGTTTAAGTCTTGTAGACTGCCAGGTTTTGGAAAGAGATGCAGGAGAAAATGCAGTGTGCTGGTTCTCCGAGGGCCTTATTACAGAGCCTTCCTGCTCTTCCTTGGTTTGGAGGGGCAAACTAGAGAGGCCACTCCAGACCCTGCCTCTTGGCCTGGGGACCCACCAAAGGCAATCAGCATCTGCCTCATGGCAGGGGATTTGGGGCAGGCAGCCTGAGCCTGTCGGGAGGGTGTTTGACTGGGATGGCACTGCTATTAGGAAAGGCCTCTGCAGCCCACCGGATCTGGGGCCACGGCCCAGAGTGGCAGACAGGATCAAGCAACACAGACCCTCCCGGACCCCACATGACCCTCCTCCCACCCCCTCCACCGGCAGAGTGAAGATGGCACCTACACGGGTTTCATCAAAGTGCATTTGAAACTTCGGCGGCCGGTGATGGTGCCTGCTGGGATCCGGCCCCCGTCCATCTATGACGCCATCAAGGAAGTGGACCTGGCAGCCACCACGGACAAGCGGACATCCTTCTACCTGCCGCTGGATGCCATCAAGCAACTGCACATCAGCAGCACCACCACGGTCAGTGAGGTCATCCAGGGGCTGCTCAAGAAGTTCATGGTCGTGGACAATCCCCAGAAGTTTGCACTTTTTAAGCGGATACGCAAGGACGGGCAAGGTATGAGAGAGCTAGCTCCCACCCAGAAACTACCTTTCCCAACTCTGTCTGTGCTCCCCAACACACTGGAGTGGGAGGGTTGGGCTTCTCGTGGCACCTCCGTCCAGCCATCCATGTGGCATTAGGTCTGTGGAAGGGCCACACGCACATTCTGCCCGCTTACTGTGCCCCTCCCTCCACCTGTGACTTCAGGAAAACCACACCCTGGGCTCTCACTTCCTAATCTGTGGAATGGGACAGAACCCGCCCACCACTCCTACTAATCATTTAGGGGATGACGTGAATGGAAACATGCTTCACACTCTAGCAGACACTGAAGATAAAGGTTGTTACCCTATTTATTCTTGTCAGGTTCATTTCGTTAGGTTGAAAGAATGGCCACTTCCATTTAGAAACACCAGCCTCTGCATTTCCAATCGGTCCCACCCATCCTGAGCCCCTGCCCTTCTTTTCCAAGATGAGCGCCCAGCCCCCTCTCTTGGTTTGCAGTGCTCTTCCAGAAACTCTCCGTTGCTGACTGCCCCCTCTACCTGCGCTTACTGGCTGGGCCTGACACGGATGTGCTCAGCTTTGTGCTAAAGGAGAACGAAACTGGAGAGGTGGAGGTAGGTCTGGGACCCTTTGTTTGGTGCACAAACCCAGCCTGCGGGGCTCGCTGGGTGGGCGCGGGTGGGCGTTATCCTCACCACCCAGCACAGCAGGAACATGTCTCGAGGCAGTTGAGCTGGGGTGAGTGCAGGCTGAGGTTCAGCATTTAAGCCAGGATTGTAAGCGCCCTGGGGGAGCGAGTCAGGGCCTGTGTCTGGCGAGGCCGGTGGAAAGACAGGATTTCATGCGCTTTATTTCTGAAAACTCAGGGTGGAGGGGTGCTGAGAAACTCCCTGTGTTCCTCCGAGGTTCTTTTGCTCCAGGATGGCCTGAGGACCATCAAGCTCCATCCCTGGGCTCCACTGGGCATGGGTATTTTTGAGTCATTTGTCTCTCCCTGGTTCTTCAAAGCGGACCTCCATCCCCCAAGGGAAGCTCACCGGAGTCCAGTCTGTGGTGTGAAGTGAGGTGAAACCAAGCTGGTGCCCCCCGCAGCCTGGGCTGTGTGGCGGGTGGGGTCACAGAGGAGTGACCAAGAGCAGGGTGCCTCTCACAGTTTGTCACACTGCATTCAGTGGAGGCCTGGGGTTCGGGGAAGCAGTCTTGGGAGCCACTGTGGAAATCTGGGGGGTCCAGGCGAGCGGGGCCCTGTCCTTTCCCGGCCTCCACCGGCAGCTCTGCTTTCCATCTGCTTTATATAGTGGAAGATTTTGTTTGGAAAAAGTATTCCGCTGAAGCTGTTTGAACACTGCTGGCCAGTGGCAAGCTCACGGGCCTGGGGGTTTAGAGGCCTGGCTTCTAGTTCTAGTTTTGCTGCTATAAGCTTTGTGATTGTGGTGGTTGTGTCTGTGATTGTGGTTCCCTCTGTGGACTTCAGTTGTTTCATTTATCCAATGTGGGGATTAAACCAGATAAACCTTAATGTTCCTTTGTGCTCAAAGAGCTTAGGAGTCGAAACCCCTGGCCCCACGGGGGCCTCAGTCCCTGGGTCAGCCTGAGAGAAATAAGACTTGCCCTCTGTCCTGAGAGGCCAGGTCCCACCGAGCACGCCTGTGACTGTCACTGCCAGTGACTCATCTCATCATCTGCTCTGCCAGCCAAGGGAGGCAGATACCCTAATTCCACGGCAGACGAGAAAAGAGGCTGAGAAGGTGGACTTATGTGCTCAAGGCCACACAGTGGAGCCAGGCTGACACCCAGTCTCCTGAGTCCAAGTCCAGCTCTCCTCCAGATGCCACTTGAGGGTCCGCCTGTTGCTGATCACCCCAAAGCAGACAGCTGGGTCCCAGGCAGCTCCAGCATCACTGTTAAGATTTCAGTGGCTACAGGGAAATTTAAGATCCTCTGAATAAAAATATGGCTCGTGGACTAGTAACTCTTGGCCACGAGATGCCAGGATTTGAAATTCTGTTGCTGGTGCGGCATGGAAACCCCAAGCTTTATTCGTCACATCTGCCTATTCAGTAGCGGACCATGTGCAAACTGTGTGAAGAGCGGGGACAGCAGGGGCCCTCAGATCAGGCAACCACTAACCTGTCTCCTATTGTTTCTCCCTCTCGCCCCACAGTGGGATGCCTTCTCCATCCCCGAGCTCCAGAACTTCCTAACAATCCTGGGAAAAGAGGAGCAGGACAAAATCCAACAGGTGCAGAAGAAGTACGACAAGTTTAGGCAGAAACTGGAGGAGGCCTTAAGAGAATCCCAGGGCAAACCTGCCTAGCTGGCCCTGCTTCCTCTTCTCCCGATGCCCGTGGATTTATTTTTATTATTAATTATTATTTTGCCACAGACACTTTTTCTCAGGACACCTCTGTTGGGTGCATCTGTGCCTGCCCAGCAGTTCCAGACGTGGCACAAAATCTCTGATGGACACGTGTGTGCGCGGAGTTGGGGCCTGCCCGCCGTCACGCTGTGCCCTCTGCTCGCTGCCCAGGAGCAGCGCTCGCTCGTGTGAAAGATCCGCCACGTCCTCTCACCATCGGCAAGCCTTTCACAAGCCAAATAGTTGCCTCTCTCCACACCAGCCGGCAAAGGAAAGAAAAAAGATTTTAGAGATATATGTTTTTTTCTCTGCCTTTTATTCTTTTGCAATTTCTTGCTTATTTGCCATCCACGGTTCCCTTATTTATGAGTCCAAAAGTTGTAGCATAGTCCTTTAGCAGGTCTGAGCTAAGCCCCTGAAAGCACGACAGTGCTCATAAAAGGACTGTCCCCCACTTTCCCCAGGTGCCCGTTGTTCATGCTTAAGGGAAGGTCATAAAGCCACTGGCTCGGGTCAGGAGCGCCGAAGCTGAGATTGCCTGAGAAATTTCCAGAGAAGCTGCAGCCGGCCCTGGCCCTGATGGCCCAGAAGTCTGTGCACATGTAAACCCAAAGGCATACATATCTGTGTATGTGTGGTCTTCAGCCATATCTTTGTCAACAACTCTTTGAGTTACAGTTTTGAATTTAATATTGCCATCATCCTCATGTGTTTCCACCAAAGGGAAACTGGCCATTTACCATTTTTAAAGTCTCCTGCTGAGTACGGAAATCAGGCAGTCAAAGCCAAAACATGTTGCAGATAAATGTGTCCAAGCTGTCTTCAGCCTTCCCCGGGCTAGAGAGAAGAGGAGGCCTGGCTGCCTTGGTTTCCCTTTGGCCTCCGGCACTGCCCCTCTCCTCCCACTGGGACTCTGGGATCTCCAGGTACCGCCAGAGGAGCTGCCTTGAGTACAGAGGGGGGAACCTCCAACTCAGCCAACTTGGAGACCTTTCTGTTCGAAGAATGACCTCAGTGCCTTTTTGTTTTCAAAGAGGGACAGGAGCAGGAGCGTTTGCTTGAGACTCTGCTGCTGGCTTGCTCCCGCCAGGAAGTGGACCGCGGCAGTGTGGGAGACAAGGCCAGGAGAATCTTCCCTCCAAGTATGGGATGAGGGTCGCAGACCTCCTTCCCGTCTAAGGTCCTGGGCTCTGACTTCCAAGAAGTGAGGTCAAACTGCCTGGACAGGGCAGATCAGATTCCCAACTCTACATGTGTACTGGCTCCTTGCTTAGGTTCAAACTTAAAACTAGCCAAACAATTCAAGCCAGTAGCCAGGACTACAGAGACACTCCTGCACAGAGGGAGAAGGACTCTGGACTTTCAAAGCGGGGCCAGTTTTCCAGTGCAGCCTCTGAGAGACCATTTCTTCGTCGTTCTCTGCCTTCCCAAGTCCCTGTTGGGTTGGTTTGAGCGCACGCTTCTTTGTGTAGCCTCAGAAGTTCCCTCCCTCCCTGACCCTTGCTGAGTCCACGTGCTCCTGATCACAGAAGGAATGCAGACCCCTTATCATGCAAACTACTTAGTCTACAGAGCTGCAAAAACAGGACAAGTTAAGCAGTTCAAAAAAGATTTTTTACATCATAAAAACCCTAGTTATCTGCCATCTCCTGCTCAGCCTTATCATGTCCCCCCTGCTTAAAAAAAATCTCTCTCCCTGCTGTATATCGACAGGGGTAGGTGCAGAGTCCTCTTTTCTTCAAGCTGCATGTCTGTAACATGAATAGAAGGCATGGCTCCTGTGCGACCGCTGTGAATGCTGCTGAGAACCTCCCTCTGATGGGGTGGCTATTTTATTTTTGAGAAGGAAAAGAAGTCATGTACATATATACATAAAGGCATATAGCTATATATAAAGAGATAGTGGTGTTTATGAAATAAGGAAACTATGGCAAAATTCAGACTTTCTCTATAGCACAGTTAGACCAGGACCCAGGCTGAGGCCCTACCTCCGAAACAGTAGTGTGTAGGGAGTGTCCCTTCCCTCCCAGGGTGGGCATGACTGCTGGAGTGCCTTCTACTGTTGTGTTGCCCAGCGCGTAAAGTGTTTGTTTGGGGGAGGTTTTCTTTTTAAATGTCTTATATGGGTTTTTTTTTTTAATTTTATTTTTTTAACATCTTTATTGGAGTATAACTGTTTTACAATGGTGTGTTAGTTTCTGCTTTACAACAAAGTGAATCAGTTATACATATACATATGTTCCCGTATCTCCTCCCTCTTGGGTCTCCCTCCCTATCCCACCCCTCTAGGTGGTCACAGAGCACCGAGCTGATCTCTTATATGGGTTTTAAAGAAAGTAATAAAAGCTGGTTGCAAAAATCATTCAGACCAGAGATGTGTTCCTTGAACTTCCCCATCTCATGGAAATCGGGAGCTGGGAGTGGGGCTGGGGAATAGAGGAACGCGCATACTTTGTGTCCAAGTCAGATTTCCTTTTGCCAGCGAACGGAAGAATGAAGGCTACTGTTCAAATCAGCTTGAGAAAACCGTCCAAAGGCATGGGCTGGGGGTGCTCCCTAGGTGACTGGCTATTCTGCATCCCCACAGAGCAGGAGAGGAAAGGGGACTTACTACAGAAAGAGCACTTAGAAAAGAGGAGGGGCTTTCTGGAGCTAAGGATGATTGAACACCAGAATAGGCTACTGAGTTAAGCACTGATTCTTCTATTTTCAGAATTATTTTAAAATCAGGTAGGAATGTGTCTTTGAAAGTTTGAGATCATCTCACCTGGAGGAAGAGGGCTAGATGACTAAAACAGTCCTTTCACCTTAGCTCTGACGTCCATCAAAGGAACATCTCGGTATTCGTGGCAATAACCACATAAAAGTTATTAGAAAGAAATTCTCGCCTGCCTTCCGGTATTGATCACACACAGTTCAGTGGATGGGGGCCCCCGGAGCTCATCCAGTCCACTCCCAGCCTCCCTCTAGGAGAGCACCCTCTGTCCAATACACATTCTTAAAAGTGTCCAGGAATGGGGCACATCTGTAATGTTTGCTCACCTAGACCTCCAAGAAGTATATCTTTCAATAATTTTGCCAAAACCCAGAAATGAAGGAGTTTCTGCTTTTCACTGAAACTCATTTGGTTACAATATGGGATTAAGTTTAAAGTTGTACATTTGACCCTGGTATAGATTATTCAGTTTAGCACACAGAAAAAGGAATCCTTTGCGCAGCCTAACTCTCCCCTGCCTCCTCACATGTACCTATGTTATTCACAAGGAGGAAAGGGAAGATGAGTCAGTGCAAATGTGTCACCATTACTGGAAAAACCATTCGAAGCACAAGTCTTGACAACACTTTCACAGCAGAATTGTGGGTCAAACCACAGTGAAGACTTGGATGTTCATTTTAGATCCAGCCTCACCATTTACTGGCTTGTGTCTTTAGCAGGGATTAACAAGGCAAGACACAACCCCTCTGAGGCTCCATTCCCTCCAAGGTTGTGCAAAACAAATCACGTCTGTGAAAGAACTTTATAAAGTACTACATGTTATTTGTATTCATATGAGGACCATATTTCATGACTGCTGTACATACTGTGCTCCCTTAGATCAAACTCTGTCCAAGGGTTCTGCTGTAACAGAACCTTGTTTGGGGTCAATTTCTAGAAATCTCTTTCTCAGTTTCATATTGCTTATGTCAACAGAGTGGATCGGTAAAAAAGGAGTTTACTTACAGTGAGTCAGCAGTGAAAAGGACAATTATTCGGGGCCTGAAACAAAAGGCAAGGGACCTCACACACACATTTTCATACTCATCTCCTTCTTCTTTTTCAAGCCCCAGATGGGGAATTTGTGAATATTGTAGACAGTTTCAAGGCTTTATCCTGGTTTAAAAAAAACAAAAGTGGTATGACCAAGGCAAAAAAGGAAGTAAACTGAAGTGTGTTTTTTTGATGGCAAAACCAAAGAACTCTGCAGTTATTCAGCTCAGCCCTTCTTCCTATCATACAAGGAGAGCCCTGGTATGGAAATGACTGCCCCAAACTGAGCAGGGACCACAGCAGGGGTTCTGAACCTTTTTGGCATCACATGATCCTGCTTGGAATTTGACAAAAGCATGGTAACCTCTTTTAGGAAAGTGATCATACAAAATCTTGCACACTCTTTCGGAGAAGTTTGTGGACCCTCTGCAGATCAACTGAAGACCTCTTCCATGAGCCCCAGGTGAAGAAGTTTGAGGCTAAAGAAAGCATTTGTTGGCTAAGGCTTCACTAGCAAAGCCATCATCTTGCAGCCACGTCACAACTTACGGCTGTTAGTGGCAGTTGCCAATGTTGGGGAAAAATTGTTGTATAGAATTCCATGTCCTGATGTGCTTTCACTGTTTCTTATTTCTGTATAGCCTAAACTTTGCTATAACTTAGGGCCAACCCTTCCTTCTTTTGCCTTGATTGATGACAAATATAAATATCTATATAAACAGCCCTTTAAAGATGTGAAGGAATGATTTGGGGCTAGGAGGTTAATTAGGTAGTAAGAACAGCAAGAGGCTGTTGAATATTTGGTAGAAGGACTTTAAAAATGGGAAGGGCCCACCTGCCTGAACTCTGGATGGGCTATTCAGCCTTGAAAGCAGAGGACGAACTAAAATGACTGAAACCATATGAATGGAAAAGGCACTCCACAACGGCCTTGAGTGGCCATTTAAAATGGCTTCTGATCTGAAAACTTCATACAACATTTTAGCTGAGTGGAGGAAACAAGAGGGAAATCAAATTTAGATTAGAATAAAAATTTATTTTGGTAAAGAATTATATATTTTTTTAATTTGCAAAAGCAGAAAATACTCATATAAATTACCAGCCCATAGCTTGGATTTCCTCTGGATCAACCACATGAAACAAGAGTCTGTCACTTCTTCTTGCCAGGTTTGGGGGCCTTTTCCAGGCCCTGGATGTGTTTTCGAGGAAGCTGATACTCTTCTACAATCCAAAAGGCAGAAACTCCTCAGTGAGGCATGTGTATGCTCTCCTCCCCGCAACCCCTTCCCCTTTGTCTACAATGACCCTCCTTGGCCCCGACCTCCAAGGTCCCCCATCTGCACGGCTACCTCCTGGCCCTCTTGCCCCACTGTGTGTTCATTCCTGCTGTCAACTCTCAGTTCAAACCATTTCCATCATATGACCTGCTCTTCTACACCCAGCTCAAACTCAACTCCGACGGGACTGGACCATTTATCCTTACACCTCGAGGATGAAGTGTGTATTTCCGCAATTTTCACGTTGATAGCTACCTTCTAGGTGTACTTCAGGCACTTATAATTTTCTCACAAGAGAGAATGTGTGTGTCTGAGTTCGGTCATGTGTTTATCTTTTTCCCTCTGTATTTCATATGGGGTTTTTCACTTAAAGGGGCTCAACTGTAAAAGTTAACTGCTGGGTACTGCCTTAGACCATAAAATAAATTTGCTTATTGAGCATTTACTATGGGCCAGACCCTGGGCATGAAAAAGGTAAGGTCTCTGATTCAAGAAGTTCAGTCTAACAGGGAGTTCAGACAACAGAATAAATTAGCCAAGTTGTAGACACTAACCAGAAATATAAACACAATTGGAAAGTACTATGTTAGCAGTCTTTTAAATGTCAATTTAAGGAAACAGAAAAAAAAATGGGACATGTTCTAAGACAGGCTTCCTGTGACCCCTGAGCTGGGCCAATGAGCCTTTAAGGTCAGGCTGTGAGAGGCCACACAAGGTGAGGGGACAACACAGAGGAAAGCATCCAGGTGTGAATGTGCAGGTGCACACGGGGAACAGCAAAGGAGATCAGCATGGCTGAAGCCTGGCGTGGGGATCAGGGACCTGCCAGAGAACCCGGATGGAAGATGGGGTTGGGCTGGGAGGGTCTTGTCTATTGAGCTTAAGAGTTTATTCTGAAGGCATTAAGGAGATATAAAAAGTTTTTCAGAGAGGAGTGATGTGATCACATTGTTTTAGGAAGCTGACTCCGGCAGCTGGAATTGAGGACAGACTGGAGGCTGGGTGACTCAGGGTTGGTAGAAAGAACCTAGGCTCGGGAGTCAAGCAAATCAAAGTTCAGAGCCCAGATGCAGCACTGAACAGCTGAATATCTCGTCGCAAAGTACTGAAACTTAGTTTCCTCATCTGCAAAACAGAAACAGTTCTGCAGCATCATTATGCTTCAGAGAGACCAAGCCTGCAAAAAGCCCAGCAAAGTGCCTAGCAAAGTTTGGGTGCTCAACAAATGTCTTACAAAAAAAGGAAAACCAGGAAGAAAATTACTCTACGAGCATGGTGGAGAAAACAATGAATTTGGGGGCTAAAGGATCTAGTTCATACATTAGTTCCACCTCTCTCTGGCTGCTGAAAGCTACATATATGGTAAACTCACTAGGGTGAGTTGAGTTGGTAGGAAGATCTTTGCCGAGTTAGACCAATGTGTCTGCTTCTTAAGAGGGGGTGCTCACCGAGCAACAGCCGGCCGAGGTGGTGGATCTGATTTCCCTGGATCTGAACCTGCAGGATGTCCTTGGTCCCAGGGGCAGGAGTGACAGTAGTGCTAGCCTGGCATCGCTGCTGGAGGATGGTAGCCACCGAGCATGGGTCCAGACCATAGGCCTCCAAGTTCCGGACCACAGTCACCTGTGGGGGACAGAAGACTGATGGTGGGTACAGACCACATGCCCTCCCCTCCAGAAACCTTCCAGGGCCTCAGAAGCCTCCTCACCCCCTATGTTCACCATGCCTACAACCATGGTACCCTCATCCAAATAATTAATTTTTGTGCTTCTAAATTGATTTTTTCTTTCTACCCCATCCAATACAGGTACACCTCAGAGGTATTGTGGGTTCAGTTCCAGACCCACCATGATAAAGCGAGTATCACAGTAAAATGAGTCACATGAATTTTTGGTTTCCCAGTGCATATAAAAGTTACATTCTCATGAAAATCAAAACCACAATGAGGTACCACCTCACACTGTTCAGAATGGCCATCATTAAAGTCTACAAATAACAAACAAATGCTGGAGAGGGTGTGGAGAAAAGGAAACCCTCTTACACTCTGGGTGGGAATGTAAATTGGTACAGCTGCTATGGAGAACAGTATGGAGGTCCCTCAAAAAACTAAAAATAGAACTACCATATGATCTAGCAATCCCACTCCTGGGCATATACCCAGGCAAAACTATAACTCGAGAAGATACATGTACCCCTATGCTCATAGCATCACTGTTTACAATAGCCAAGACATGGAAACAACCTATCATTCTATTTACAGATGAATGGATAAAGAAGATGTGGTACATATATACAATGGAATATTACTCAGCCATAAAAAAGAATTAAATAATGCCATTTGCAGCAACATGGACGGACCTAGAGATTATCACACTAAGCGAAGTAAGTCAGAAAGAGAAAGACAAATACCATATGATATCACTTATATATGGAATCTAAAATACAACACAAATGAACTTATCTATGAAACAGAAAACAGACTCACAGACATAGAGAACAGTCTTGTGGTTGCCAAGGGGGAGGCGGGTGGGTAAGGGAAGGATTAGGAGTTTGGGACTAGCAGATGCAAACTAGTAAGTACAGGATAGATAAATAACAAGGGCCTAGTGTATAGCACAGGGAGCTATATTCAATATCCTGTGATAAACCATATGGAAAATAATACAAAAAAGAATATATATATGTATAACTGAATCACTTTGCTGTACAGCAGAAATTAACACAACATTGTAAATCAACTACACTTCAATGAAATATTTTTAAAAGTTATGTTCTCACTACACTATTAAGTTTGCAATAATATTATATCTTAAAAAACAAAGTATATACCTTAATTTAAAAATACCTTATTGCTAAAAAGTGCTACCCATCACCTGAACCTTCAACGAGTTGTAACCTTTTTCACAATAGTAACATCAAAGATCATTGATCATCGATCACCATAACAAATTTAATAATGAAAAAATTCATATACTTTTTTAAAAGTTTTTTTTTAATGGAGAATTTAAAACATAAATAAAAGTAGAATAGTACAATGAGCTCTCGTGTACCCATCACGAATTTTAACAATTATCAACTCATGACCAACCTTGATTCACCTATATCCCCACCCACCCCCATTCCTGTGTTACTTTAAAGCAAATCCCCCTAGACATCAGATCTCGTCTACAAATATTTCAGTATGTATCGCCAAAAGACAAGGGCTCTTTTTAACATAAAGACAAAACCATCATCACACATAATTACACATTCAAGAAACGGCGGCTATTGCTAATTATTAAGGTTATCATTGTTTGGTTCTCATTTATTGAATGTTTATATGCCAAGTACTATTCTAAGTGCTTCACCTACATATATTCCTTCATTTGATCCTCACAGTGCCTTATGAGGTAGGTATTATCCCCATTCTTCATATAAGGAAACTCAGGCAAAACGACATTAAGTAACTTGCTCAAAGTCAAGCAGCAAGGCAAAGGCCACACTGGAACCCAGGTCTCTAATCTCAAAGCCCACATTCATAACCACACACTACTAGAAAGTTCTTTATTTTGAACCCAAGTCTGTCTTCTTGGGATTTCTACCCAGTAATCTTATTTCTGTCTTCTCAAGGCATACAAAATAAGTGCACTCCTTTTCCCAAGTACAGCTTTTCACATATTTGAGGACAGATGTAATTTGTTCCCTACGACTTTGTGTTGCCAAGCTAAACACACTCAGCTCCTTCAGCGATTCTTTTTTTCTTTCCTTTTTTTTTTTTTTCTTTTGGCTGCGTTGCATCTTCATTGTTGCGCGCGGCCTTTCTCTAGTTGCAGCAAGCAGGGTTTTCCCTTCGTTGTGGTGCACGGGCTCCTCCTTGCGGTTGCTTCTCTTGTTGCGGAGCACAGGCTCCAAGCACGTGGGCTTCAGTAGTTGCGGCACGTGGGCTTCAGTAGTTGTGGCATGTGGGCTCAGTAGTTGCGGCACGCGGGCTCTAGAGCGCAGGCTCAGTAGTTGTGGCGCATGGGCTTAGGTGCTCCGCGGCATGTGGGATCTTCCCAGGCCAGGGATCGAACCCATGTCCCCTGCATTGGCAGGCAGATTCTTAACCACTGCACCACCAGGGAAGTCCCTCCTTCAGTGATTCTTTAGGAGTTATTTTCACTGAGCAAGGCCCAAGAGGTAACAGAATGAGTAAGAGCTGAAAGCCCGTACCATAGTTCTAAGAAAAAAATAAATATAAGATCTTGTTTACTTTTAGAACCAGGCTCGAGCAAGTTTCCTAGTACAAAATCCTAGAGAGCAGTGAGGGAGGGGGTCAGCTTTACCTGTTTTACATAGGGCCTAGCCCAGTCACACAAACATGGGTGTTTCCTAAACAATCTTTGAGGCGTTTAAGGCCAATCTAAAAACCTCCGATCACATTAGAGAGACTAGAACTTAGCAGGGACATTAAATCACCATCTTCAAACATTGTGTCTTTTAAAAATTACCTTTTTGTTAGAAGCTCTCTGTGCTAGGGTGATGTCAATTGGGCAGATTTTGCCTTTCTTCACAATGGGCTCTTGTCCCGGAAAGGTCACTTGATAGGCAGGCTGCAATTTTTCCAAACATCTGAAACGGGAGTTAATGAGTTGGTGACTGATAAAGCCAGCAGAAACCATTTCCTCATATCCCATTCCCAGCAGACAGCTAGATGGAAGCTGATCTTACAGGTGGTGGTTCACCTCTGCCTGCACAGCAGAATCATTCAAATCAGCTAGGGAGCTAAACCCCAGACCAATTAAGTCAGAAACTCTGATCAGGAAGATTCATTTTTTAAAGCTCCCCAAAGTGTGGCCACAGTCAAGACCCACTGACTCAGGGAAGGGAACATCCAAGACTCGAGTGCCTAGAAACTTCCCACTTGCCTGGCCTTCTGAAAACCTGCCCAGGCGGGCTTGTGGAGTTTACTATCTCAAGAGTCTCCCTTACCCAGCAGAATAAAGTGCTGCTTCACATTTCTGACATGCTGCAATCAATGCATCATTTACAGACACCTTTACCACAAGGAATTGCTACCTTTTGTCTAACCAGATTTTCTTTTGCTAGCATATATATTGAGATTGACAAACTTTTTCTAGAAAGGGCCAGGTGGTAAATATTTTAGGCTTTCAAGGGCCATATGGTCTCTGATGAAATTACTCAACTGTGCCATTTAGCAGGAAAGCAGCACAGATAATATGTAAACAAATGGGTGTGGCTGCGTGCCAATAAAACCTTATTTACAAAAACAGGTAGCAGGCCAGATTTGGCCCACAGGCTATAGCTTACTAACTCCTTATAGAAGTTATTTTCAGTTTTAGGTCTACAGAAAAGAAAGAGCATAAGAATCCTTCCTTTGAAAAGACTTTAAGACAATCCCCACCCGCCACCCACACCTTCTTTTTTTGAAGCTCTTATTTCTAATTAATGTTCTTCTTCTCTCTCCTTCTCAAGTTCTTCTATACTGTGTTGGCTCAAATTGCTCCAAAGACCCTCCACATCAGAATTACCCAAGCCTGTGCTTACATAGACTGACATGGTGTGAATTATGGAAAGAAAGCCAGAGATGATGAGAGGGACAATTCTGAAGTCCAATGTGATAGACATTAAGGGGAGGGGCTGCCAATCCCCACTACCTGTTCAGGAGACTGTCCCATGGAAGCTTCATGACTGTGTGCTGTTCACCTTTCTCTAAGATGCAGTCACATAGGATGGGATCCAATTTCACAAGACTAAAGGGAAAGAAAAGGCAATAAAGAACTCCTAGCCCCACCCCTTCTGAACCCAGGGTCCACTCAGGATTCATGTGTTATGTGTTGTTTAAAGTCATTCAGGATTATTAGAACCAATCAGGGGTTCACAGTCCATGAAGCAATGTACCCTCTGGATGGGAGGTACATGTCTGCTTTCCTAGAACAAAGGAGAAACAGGCAGTGGAGGGGAAAGTGGGATGGGAAAAAAATCCGAAGACCGGGATCCTGGCTCACTTCTGCTACTAACTAACCATGATTAAGCCAGTAGTTCCCAACTTTTTGATCATGAGGGTATCTTTTGAAATTAAAGCAACACTCTTCATTTAGTAATTTACCTTCTATATCCATTTACTAAGAAAATAGAGAATACCAAAAAGCTAAGATGACTTTGGTAAAATTTTTTAAAGTTTGCATTTTGTCCCTCACAAGAGCAAGTGCATTTGAAAATCAACAGTAGATACATATAAGATGATGCGTATTCAGGCTACAGTCAATGTTGACAGCATATCTGGATCTGACTACCTTAGACCAGAGCTCTAAGTGTCCGCAGCCTATGGTTTAGAAACCACTGGCCTTGATTATTTCTAGAAGTCTGTGATCTCCTTCACCCCTCCCTTCCAGCCACCCTCCACGCATTCTGAAGATGAACACTGGAAGACATGGGGCGAGCTCTCCTCCCCATCCACTCACTTTTTGTTGTCTGCATCAACCAGGTCGTTTTTCTTGGCGTAGTTGATGACGAGTGTTCGGACCTCACTGCCCTCCAGGATGCTCCCCTTCCTAGGTGAGAAGTGACCCGGGGCGTTATTCACATTATGCTGGGAGACAAACTGTAAATACCAAGATTCACTTCCTGCTCAGCAGGGCGCTGTCCTCAGCTTCTCGACCTCTGGGTTCTTCCCTTTTCCTGCTTGGGGCCAGCAGGGCCGTGTGAAGAATAATTACAGGTAGAAAAGGGAGAGACCTACTCTCTCATTCACTTAGTCCAGAGACCCTTCCCAGGGGAAGAAGGCTTGAAGCTGGATCTGGGAGAAAGGGAGGAGGGAGCAGAGCAGGTTTTGCCAGTCACAGAAGAACACTACTCAGGCTGAAAGGATTATAGGCCAGAACACCAAGCAGGCAGAGAAGGGCTGCTCTCCAAAAACTCACTTGTGGCCAGACTCCTGGAAGAGCAGGGTCATGCTGGCTGGGACACAGTAGAGGGATTTTATATCTGGAGGGTGATAGGGCTGTTCCCTGCTACCCTCCTGGATTGTCTGGGAGGTCGGGGAGGGCTCGGGTATGACGAAAGATGTGATCCTAAAACCCAGCAGAAGGAAAGAAAAAACACATTTTATACTAGCGTCTCGGCGATTCCCGGTCCGTGGCCCAGGTGCCCTGGGGCCAGCTGAGCTGCGGTGACCAGGCCCCCTGCACTCACCTCGGGTGCTTCCAGTCCACAGCCACAATGCTCTCCACCCCTTTGCTCAGCTCCTGCACCTGTATAATCTGCTCCTGCTGCATGTGCTGCAGGAACTTAGAGAGCTAAGGGAGAGAGGGCCAGTGGTAGGGGACCTCATCGACTCTGCACACACACTGAGCACCTGAGACATGCCAGACACCGAGCTAGGCAGGTCCCGGGGAGGGACGTGGGACAGTCCCTGTCCTCATCCAGTCAGGAAGTGAAGGGCCCCTACTGGTGAAGCCTTTCAGAACTTGGATCAGATATAAAGGGGTGGGAAGGAGAGAGGGGAGTGGGTGCCCACCCAACTGCCTCAGCCCAGGGAGAGTTTTCTTCCGCCCCCTATACCTGGAATCAAAAAGCTTAATTCTAGCCTCAGCCCTGCAGATAGGGCTTCCCCATGTCCACCAGCTCACGCCACGTGCGCCCCTACACAGCTCCCTGTGTGGGTATGTGGAGAAGGGACCCGCTTACCTTTTTGTAGCTTGACTTCTTTATGTCCAGTTGTCGTCCTTCGGGGCTGATGGAAGATGGAAAAGGCAAGTTAAGCTAACAAAGCAGTAGTGGTACGGCCTGCCTGACACTGAGAGGAGGACATTTTCCTCAGCCATCCTCCTGTATGTTCAGAAAAAGGCCGCTGTTCCGGAGCTCTCTGCCCATCGGCAGCATCAGAGAGAGATGCAGACTTTAGCTGCTCCAGATCACTGCAGTCCAATAGGCCTTTCTGTAAAGATGGAATGTTCTCTGCTATCAACGTGGTGGCCCCTAGACAAATGTGGCTATTAAGCACTTGAAACGTGACTAATGTGACTAAGGAACTGAATTTTAAATTTTATTTAATTTTAATTAATTTAAATTTAAATAGCCACACATGGCTTGTGGCTACTGTACCAGATACAGCTTTAGATTCCTTTCAAACTAGACAACATTCTGTGGCCTCAGAAGTTTCACCTCTAGGTGAGCCTATGCAACACCAAGCTCACTGTGGCAGCGAGGCAAAGCACATCCTGCAGGCCAAATCTGGCAACGCCCATTCATCTACTGTCTGTGGTTGCTTTACTGCCACAATGGCAGACTTGCACAGTTGCAATAGAGACTGTAGGGCCTGCAAAGCCTAAAATAATTACTATCTGACTCTTTATAGACTGTTAGCTTTGGGGGAAAGATCCCTAATGAAAGCTGTAATCATTCTATCTCCCCAGAACGTACACGTCTTCTCTCAAAATGTGACAAGCAAAAGCAGTGGGATTCATAGGGATCCCTTCTAGAACCCACCCCAGGTTAAGAACCTCTACCCCTTTCCCAGTTACTTGCAACCCAGCAAGGTCAGGACAAATTACCAAGTATCCTGCCACACACTCCAGCCCCCATACTTGTATAGAATGCCTTAAAGAAGCTCACATGTAGAGGAAGAGAATTACATTAAAACCACTTTTGTAAAAAACAGAGCAAAATTCTCAAAAAGAAAGAAGTTCAGACTTGAGGTGAAAATCAATAAGCAAATCTCCTGACATGATCATATTTACTGGCTGCTTATTAAATGTCAGGTTATTCAATCTTGACAGCGATCTTACAAGTGTTGGAAATCAGGGCTCAGAGAAGCCGTCGCTCCAACAGCCTGGGGAGCTGGCTTTTGAGCCCAGGTGGCTCTGTCTTCAAAGTCCAGGTTCCACCCGCACGCGACACCCCCTCTGCTGGTGGCTGTGTGTGCGGTTCGGGTGGGGGGCTCACACCGATTCTTCCTGCTGACACAAGCTAATCGGGCCCACCTACTCTTCAGAAAGGTGTGAGGGGATTGAAGCCTCCAGACAAACAGGCTGCCCCAGGGCCCTTCCAGGGCCGGACATGCTACCCGATCTGTAAAAGAGCCCAGAATCACCACAGCAGAGGCAGTGCTCAAAGTGCCTTGCGAATTTTAACCTTCATTTCCTCAACATCCTTTCACTGGCTAAAACTTAAGTCTTTAAAACTCAGTATTTGCTAGATCAACCTTCCACTTCACTCCTTCCACATCATGTCCCTGAAACAATTCCCCCATCAGCCTTGTCCCACCCTACCACCAAAGAGCAAGAGACAGACCCACCGCCCGGCCCCTGGCCCACACCATGCCTTCCATACCAGCAGGAGAACATGTGGCTGCCCAGGAGAGTGCTGGTGAGTAAAGGGAGGTCAGCCTTTTTGACGCGGTACTTCAAAGCACGCAAGAAGCATCTCTGCAACAGTTCGTCCATTTGCTCTGCAAGGAAAAGACAAGAACCACATCCTTCCTGAGGGCCGCAGAAGGCGCGCGCAGCACAAGTAAACCCCCCGCACGGTGACATCCGTACCTCACCCCTCAGCTCGGAAGGAGCCCATTCCCAGGCACCAAAGCTCCCAGACTCTCTAGAACACTGAGCCTTTACAGAGGTCTGACCCCACGGAAGGGGTCAGGCCACAAAGTCCCACCCAGCCAGGCACAGATGCTTCTCTGATAGAGAAGTCAGAGCCAGAAGAAAACTAAGAGGGCCGTGTAGCTGGGAACAGTCCAAATAGCAGAGCTGACGGGTATCCAGGGAAACACGACATATGCGGAAGACTCCCAGGTAAGATGGCAAAGGGCTGTGGCACCACCCTCACCAAAAATAAGGACTTTCTCCTCCCCTCCCGGAGCTATGGTGCCACTCTAGTCAGAAGCAGAGCAGAGCACTTAAGTCTCCTACACTGAGAGGAGAGTGCCCTATTCCTGCCAGAGCTGTACCTTGAAGGGTCTTGCTGTCCGTGAGGTCTGGGTTCAGGCCCCCGACACTGGGGTCTTCTGTGGCTTCCAACAGGGACTTCTCCCCACACCTCTGCTGAACCTCCCCCTCCTCCTCCTCCTCTCCCTCCAGGGTCAGGTGCCTCATGTCTCCCTGCAAGGTGGTGTCTGCCTGGACAGACCCCTTCTCTTCACTGAGATCTGGGGGATCCAGGGCCAGTGGAGCAATGGATGGTGGAGAGGACTTGTCTCCAGATCGCCTGCAAAAACCTCATGTCAGAAACACTGAGCAGCAGCCACAATACTCCCCAGCCCTGGTCAGGGGGTCAGCGGGGGTCCAGAGAGAGCAAGACCCACGGGGAGGGGTGTCCAGGAGAGGCCAGAGAATCTGGGTGTGCCTCTCAAATCTGTTTCCAATTCTGGGCCCAGAGAAGTCCCATGCCTCAGTTTCCTCATCTCTGAAATGGGGAGAGTAATTCTTGCCTCCTCCTTAACCCAAAGGAATAATACTATTATTAACAGAAATTCAGGGACAGAGAAAAATTAAAGACAACATAGTTAAAGTGGAGCTCCCCTTCCAAAGTATTCCCTTCATATAAATTAAAAAGAAAACCATTTTGAATTAAATAACCAAATTAAGATTGCAAACGCATCTGTAGTACCATTTTGGTGAAATACAAACCCAAGGTTGAGCGTATGGAACAAATTACAAACACCTGGACTGCTCAAGACTGCAAAAACAGTTGCTTCTGTGTTAAATCAGAATGCAATCTAAAACAGATAAATGACAAGGACCAAATGTATAGCACAGGGAACTATATTCAATAACTTGTAATAACCTTTAATGGAAAAGAATCTGAAAAAGAACATATATGTATATATCTATATCTAGAATCACTAGATGTACTAATGATCACTAGAATCACTTGGCTGTACACCTGAAACTAACACAACACTGTACATCAACTATACCTCAATTGAAAAAAAAAGAATGCAATCTAACCTGCAGAGCAGAGATTACAATGGTTTTATGCCACTAAGCCTTATGAAGATAGCAAAAAAAGGGATGCCACGTAGCAGAGCGGTGAAAGCAAAAAGCTTTATGTTAACTAAGATTATGCAAGTCAAACAAAGTTTTACCAACTGCTGCAGCAAGGCTTATTAGTATGGCTACTAGTGAGGCCGGAGCGTATGTTTAGGCTATTCTGATCAGGTAAATACCATAAGTATTTTCAAAGGGTGGGAGGAGGGGAGACTGAGGCAGCCACTGATAAAACAATTTAGACGGGCTTCCCTGGTGGCACAGTGGTTAAGAATCCGCCTGCCAATGCAGGGGACATGGGTTCGAACTCTAGTCCGGGAAGATCCCATATGCCACAGAGCAACTGATCCCATGCACCACAACTACTGAGCCAGCATGCCACAACTACTGAAGCCCGTGCACCTAGAGAAGCCACCGCAATGAGAAGCCCGCATGCAGCAGCAAAGACCCAACGCAGCCAAAAATAAATATAAATAAAATAAATAAATTTATAAAAAAACAATTTAGACAACAGGACCTTAAATGCCAAGACTAACAGTCAGAAAACAAGGTGCTGGGAGTACGTGAGTAAGCAGCCCTCAAATGCCTGCTGAAACCCAGACTGATGAGGCTGTACCTCCAGCAAAGCAGGGCTTGGCCAATACTTGAAAAATAAGTAACTCCAAGACTGACTAAAAATGTAAGGGTAAATCTATATCAACAGGCCACAACACTTGGCCAAAAGACCAGGTA
Source organism: Kogia breviceps (assembly GCF_026419965.1). Taxonomy (NCBI): domain Eukaryota; kingdom Metazoa; phylum Chordata; class Mammalia; order Artiodactyla; family Physeteridae; genus Kogia; species Kogia breviceps. The sequence continues at coordinate 64,468,222 of NC_081310.1, read as the reverse complement.
CACTGCTTTCGAGAAAAGCACTACTTACTATTTTGGTTAAATGACAAGAAAATAACCAGAAAATAAACTCACTTACAGCTCCAGAGAGCAACTGTCACAGTTAGAAAGTGCAAGTTCCATAATGAGAAGGAGATCCGAAATGTGAAACTTGAACAACATGAAAGTAATCAGGTTATATCACCCTGGTGCCTGAGGATCTACTCTACTTTGATTTGGATTCAGATGTGAGAATTCCCGAGCACTCATCATGGGGTCAGAAAATGCCTAAATGTACATGGCAGAAAAGGCCAGATCGACCAGTGCCGTACAAATAAAGAATATCACTGTACTGAGAGGCAGAGAAGACAGTCCCTAAGGCCTTCTTCCAGGCCTAGGATTCTACAATTCACCTAGAAAATAAAGTTATCTGTAATTTCTTTTCTAAACAAGCAAAAAAAAAAAAATCTTTTCTCCACATTTTGCAAGGAAATTAATGTCTGGGGTCAGCAACTTGACTAAGGACACAGCAGGGATCAAAACTCTCACTTCTGAATCCAGGCCCTGTGCTCTCTCCGCCCACCCAGCTCCCTATAAAACAGAAAAAGCATGGAACCCACCACAAGTGGTCCTGGTAGGTGTGGAGGACAGAGAAGCCCCTTCCCTTCAGACCTGAGGTCAGCATCTCAGCTGTGGACATGGCAGCAACTCCGATGGCAACGGGGGCTCTGAGAAGGAGGAGGCCAGAGACAAGGGTCAGGGAAAGTCTTCCAGGAGGGCACATGTCAGGACCAGCTTTCTACACATGTGTTCAAAGCACCATGGTTGCAAATCTGAAGCATCCACTTGCATCACAGAGCTAAAACTCAGTGCAGTCTCAATCTTATTCAAATTACCTACACATATGACTTTCAAAAATTCCTTGACCAAATATTCCCTTCTGTGTAAGTAACTCCTCTACTGATGTTATCATTGTTATATTCTTATTATGAATCAAACCCAGGCAGGACTCAGAAGGATATTTAAAGTTCCCTTTCTTTAATTTCAAAAATATAAATTATCTCCCCTATCTTAAAAAAGGCATAGCCAGGGCTTCCCTGGTGGCACAGTGGTTGACAGTCCGCCTGCCGATGCAGGGGACACGGGTTCGTGCCCCGGTCCGGGAAGATCCCACATGACGCGGAGCGGCTAGGCCAGTGAGCCACGGCCACTGAGCCTGCGCGTCCCGAGCCTGTGCTCCGCAACAGGAGAGGCCACAACAGTGAGAGGCCCGCGTACCGCAAAAAAAAAAAAAAAGGCATAGCCATCCTATATGGAAATTCAGAAGGGAGGCCATTCATATACCATAAATTAGGCTGAGGGATGCCACAGGGAAAAGAGAAGAGAGATACAGTGGTACCAACTAAAGGTTCCTTCTGAGTTGGTTCTTTATAACAGGGCTTGCTCTGTATAACTATCTATCTGAGAACTGGATGTGTCCAAAATATCAAAAACAACCACATTTACAATAACTACAAAAAACTTCCAAAGCCCAAATGGGAAATCTCTGTCAGCCCACTGTTACTCAGCAATGCTCACACATTGCCTATAAGGATTGGTGTCCAGCTGGCTAACAGTAGGGGAATATACAAGCCTGGCAACGTTGCCTGGACCCAAGGGAGACGATTCAAGGGCAGATTTCCCAACACCTGAACTTCAAAAAAATGTCTGCTAATCCGGTGGCTCCACTTACTGTGCCCATGGGTCAGTTCCTGCCACAGAATCTTTGAATTTGGCTTCTTTCCCAGTTCCTAAAAGACGGGTCATTGTCTTCCACCCTTGGAATGGTCAATGGCTCAAGAACTTCAGTCTCGAACATGGCTTGTAGTTTTAGTAAACTCCCTTGTACCCTCACCCCCTTCCATAAACCACCTAGGCTTTATTCCCACATACATTCTAAATGCCAAACTGAGAGGCCAAATACACATTTATGTAGTTTTCTCCTATCTTGGATAGAATACTGGGGGGAAAAACAATAATTTCACCATTCTCTTCAACTTCAAGTTTTGCTACAGGTAAATAAGGAAGGAAACATTTCTAGGTGCTTGGTTCCAAAAGGTTCAAGGAAAATAGGAGAATATGAGCAGCAAAAATAAGATCTTTAAACACTGACCCCTCCCATGCCTACCATGTTTCTCTCTCAAAGAAGCCATGAGTAAAATAATAAGATGTCATTTTTCATTCAGGATGATACAAATGAAAATGACCCATCATATCCAGTGTCGGTGAGCATGTAAGGAAACAGGCTCCATATACCCTGTAGGTAGGAGGGAAAACTGACAAAGCATTTTTATAGGGCAACAGAAAATATGCACGATCTTCAGCCAAACAGTTCTGCTTCTCAGTATCTACTTTAGAAAAATATTGGCACTAATGTCCCTGGAGGTATCAGGAAGATCTTGTTTGTGATAGAGACAAAGTAGAGGCAATCACAATGTCCATTAGGAGGGGACTTTTCCCATCACCCCACAGCGGGTAAAAAGATTCAGCTTATCTGTGCTTGCTGACATAGAAAATGTCCCCACTACCTAAGTGAAAAAGCAATAGGGATAAAGTTTGTTTATTTGTATTTTTAAAACATACACACCCCAAACCATACATTTTATATGCACGTGTATATATGCATTGAAGAAGGCTGACGAAGACATGCATCAGAATGATAATGGTTACTTCTAGGAGAAAAGAATTATGGGGTGAGAGGGTTTTGATTTTTCAGAACTGTTCATATGATTACTTCCTAATTTATTTTAAAAAAGAGACACTGTGGTGATGGCTGAACAACCCTGTAAGTATACTAAAAAAAAATCACTGAATTGTACATTTGAAAAAGGTGAATTTTATAGTATGAAAACTATATCTCAATAAATCTATTAAAAATAATTAAAAGATGATGATGATGATGTGGATGTTAGACAAAAATAATGTTGAAGTCATGAAAGGCAGGAAAGACCAAGAAAATGTCACAGACAGGAGACGAAGAAGACATGACAATTAAATGCAATGTGGTACCCTAGACTGGATTCTTGAACACAAAAAAAGAAAAAAAAAACATCGTGGGAAAACCGGGGAAATATGCATAAAGTCGGTAATTGTGTCAAAAGGACTGTACCAATGTTAATTCCTTAGTGTTGATAATAAGTGTTGATAGTGTGGTTATACAAGATGTTATCATTACAGGAAGCTGGGTAAGGAGTATTTCAGGACTCTGTACTATACTTGCAACTCCTCTGTAAATCTAAGAAAAAAATTTTTATAGGAGAAAAAAAACAAATAAATGTTAAAAAAGAAGCAGCAGCAGGAGCAAATACAATTGGCCCAGATGTATGGACACCCCACAGGCTCACTGCCATTCCCCACTCTCTGACTGTTCAGGAAGAATCTGTTTTTCCTTTTAATCCTTTATCCATATGCTGTGAAGTTGTCATTCCCACCCCTCCCAAGTTTTCCCTAAGTTTTTTCCCCATAGGCACAGCTGACTGGCACAGTACCTGTTCCCCACCAAGGCAATGGCACAGAGGTCACCCTTCTGTACCTGAGGCAGACCAGCAGGGGCCACCACTAGTCCTGGCAGCATCAAATCTGCAGGAAACAAAAGCATTGCAACTAACCTCACAGTTTACTTCATCATTTATTCATTCGCTCAACAAACAAACATTTATTAAGCATCAACTACGTTATTCATAATGAAAATAAAAAGTGGCAAACTGAGGATCAGACCTTTTCCTTCTGGGAGACTAGTGGTCAAATTGAAGCACCAAGCTGAGGGTCCAGTTCCATGATCTATCTTATTCTGGCTTCCTAAATTCAGTTTATTAATCTAAAGTATAGCATATGGCAGTTCAGAAAGCACTTTCGTGTCACTTATCTTATTTAAACCTTACAGCAGGGTCAGAGAGGCCCAGAGAGCTTACAGAAGCAGCCAAGTAAGAGATGCAACAGACATGGGGGAAATATCCTATTTTTCAATCATATGAATGCACAAAATGGGTACATTTATTAAAGTAGTTGGACTTTACTAAGTAGGTTTCAGCCAGTATCCAGAATATAGGAAAATACTCTTACCTGCTCCCCCCACCAGTTTTTCAAGCACCAGGGGCCATGTTGTAAATGTTGGTAGAAGATCAGGATAAGACCACAGGGTGTACACTGTCCAAAAAGAGAGCCAGAAAACACTTACTGCCCAAAAGTCAACCCCCTGGGGAATGGCAAAGCCAAACACTAAGGGCACATTAAGCAAGATGTAGAAAAGAAACTCAACTCAAAGCTAGAGAGAAGGTTGTAAGAGGATGCCCAAAGAAGTTGCATTTTTTTTTTATTAGATTACCCCAAGTTTGTGAAGCGGTTTATATGTTATATGCTATTTACTTTAGAATCCTTGCTTACTTCAGCCTTAGAGACCTGCATTCTTTACATATTTATACTGAGCTCTTTGCAGTAGTTTCTCTCAATCTATGATCTTGAGAAGTTATCACTTTTACTGGTCGGAAGACACATGAAGTGAGCTACAGCTTTAAGAGTTTGTTTAATTGCCGAAGTTGGATATTTATGTGTAAGGCTAAAACTAGTGATGAAGTGAACATCTGCTTTTGCCTGTCCAGTATCCCTTTTCCCCTCTCTGGGAACTGAGTGCCCCTTTTCCTGTGGGAAACACATTCCATATAGTTTACATCAGGCTGACTCCCTTCTCAACGAGGCTGCAGTCTTGGAAGAAGGTGGAGACTTAAGAAACTGGGTGTCACTTGAGACTTGGAGGTACCTATTGTTCCACCTGGATTGCAGCAGCCGAAAATGGCCATAGTGGATAAAAGTAGGGACAGAGCCCCAATGAGGATTCCTTTTATGACCTCAGAAGCAAGTAATCCGAAACCAGGGCACCAGCCTTTAAGAAATTCTGAAACTTTCCCTTGTTTATTATTTTTATTCTCTCTGTTTCCACAGGGATTAGCAGTAAAACCCTTAGATCAAAAAGGGCTTGTATTTGTACAGCAGCAAAGCGGGGTGGGGGCAGGGGTGGCCTTGTGTAGGAGACTGCACTGCACTGCTGCAGCCAAGCTGGGAGGAAGAAAAGTCCCCAAATGACAAAGTAGGTGTCAGCAGCCATGGAAAAGAGAAAAGGACACTGCCTCTCTGAGATCTGCGACAAAGAAAGCAAGCAAAGAATCCTGAGAGCCAGACAGAGCCTAAGAAAGAATCCCTGTGAGATATTTCAACCAAAGTCCACCACTAAGACAGCTGGGTATGGAGTTTAATTAACCCAGCTTCTTTCCCATCACAGTATCTCTTCAGTATCTTAAGAAAATTCCACTAGTGAAAGTTTTAAGAAGCATTTTTTACATGCCCTGAAACTCCACCCTTTTCACGACCTCTGCTCCAATCCCTAGTTAACCCACTAGAAATGAGTGTTTCTTCACCTCAGAATTTCCCTTGGCAACCACGCTCTTTTTGTGTTAACCCTTTTTCCCCCTCACTTCTATAGCAGTTTCTGATCTTGAAAGACCCAATTCTAGGGACACTAAATCCAAAAAGATTCTTAGGGAGATTTTGCATTTATTTGTTTTAAGGAAGACAGATTAATGGAAGAAACAAGGAGAAACAGATATTAGGCAAGGACCATAGTAATGGCCATCTCCATCCCATTGCCATACCTGTCGGATATAGATTTTTCTCCAGTTCAAAGAGGATGGGGTTACCACCACTCACGTACACAGTCACTGCATCCCCTCTGTGAGCATACAACTTCACAATGTTGAGTTCTTCCTTTCCAGGTACTAACTCAGAGACCTGATCCGTTCCAAGAGTGGGGAAAACAGCTGTCACATCGGCCCGAAGCTTTCTCCTGCAGAGAGCACACATACCTGGTATGTATGCTGCCTGGATGGATTTTAATAAATATTGAGGACTCAAGACTTACTATAAAATCACGAGGGCCAAGAAAAAGACTGGTTGATGATGCCCTATTCTCACTCTTCCAAAACATCCTATTCTCTTTCTCATCCAATGTCTCATCTATTTTCACATGTTCCTGGGGCATGTCTTTCCATTTTACAAAGAAAGGAAAAAACTGAGATCCAGTAAGCAACCCAAGTTAGCCTGCCACTGGAACCTAAACCCTGCCTTCCTGACTCCACACATAGCTCTTGGACCCACTCCTTTCTCATATATGCTTGACAAATCTGTCAACTTATGATTAAACAGCTCTGCTAGGGCACCAAGAATGACAACTATAGAACACTGGCTCCAAAATTCCCAAGGTGATACCTTCATTTGCAAAACCGAACAGATACAGTTCTTACCACATGTGCCTTATCCTCTCTCACTTCACCCTCCATCTGTCTCTCCTGCCAGTGGTAATCACTAGACACTTCTCGTATACTTGTAGTTCTCTGTGCCCCATCTAAGCTCTCCCAAGGGACTCAAAGCTCTTGGTAGGGCAGGGACCCCGTTTTCCTTCATTTTTGCATCCTCCACGACACCTTAAACAGACTGCAGTCAATACGCGCTGATTGAATTACGCTTTCTCGTAAACTCACTAAAATATACAAAAGACAGCCTGGGATTTAAATCAGGCCTCCTCTCCATCTTCACCCTCAAAACACGTCTAACTCACCCTTGCCCGCCCCCTGGGGTCCCTTCTCCGGCTGTACCCCTCGGCTTCCACCCCAAGTCGGCTGACCCAGCCCAGAAAAGGCTGTGAGCCAGCCGAGCTTGAGAGATGTCTGGATGCCCTGGTGGGCAGAGCAGGCTCTTCTCTCCCTCACCTGTCCGACCCCTTGATGGCCGTGTTGGACTTGACCCGAAAGGCCTTGGCAAACATGTCTGCTGGAGTGGCCTGGGGAAGAGAAGGAGACCACAGCAGCCAGGGGCTGTCAGGAAAGCGCGAGCACGGCGGCTTCCCGACCCGCAGTCCTGGGGGCAGCCATGCTTGGGCCCGGCTGGGAAAAGGGCCCGGCTGGAAACCGGGGCCGCGCAGCTTCACCGCCACCCCTAGTGGCAAGGCTGGGAACTGAAGCATGGGGGGCGGGACCGGAGAAGGCGGAGCGGATCCCTGCGCGGAGCGGTGCACCCGGCCGCCGCACCCCTTCTGCCCGGCTCTGCGCCTACGCGAGTGGCTTGAGCGCGGGCGTCTGTAGTATCTCTGGGGCCAACAACGATTCCGTTCATTTTTACTCCGTCAGCGTTATAGTGTGTTGAGTAGGAGCTCTGCCAGCTCTCGTTCCATTCAGTTTAGTTCAGCTGCACAAAATTAATTGAACTCGTGTTTTATTAAATGTGCAGTCCTCTTGAATGCTTTTCTTCAGGGCTTTTATTAAAATCTTTACATTTTATTGCACACTTGGGGCCTCAGCTAGAATTCTTTCCGAGATTTTCTCCTCCCTGTTATTTAATTTACATGGGGTGATAATAACAATAACAAGGAATCCACTTTAGTCCCAGGTTTGACCTCCTGTTAAGAGGAAAAAACTATACAAATGATCTTCAAACCTGTTATTTAAAACATTTTTGGTTCAAAACCACATTTTGGGACATTTTTATGTACCTTTTGCATTCAGGCATTATTTGGGGAGATTCTGTTTCCAAAGCAATTTTTAAAACTCAGAGTGCTTATAAAAAAATAATTTTGAGGCATAGTAAGATCAAATTATGGTTTGGCTTCTCCCTAGCAGTTTGATCTTGGGCCAATGGCTCATCCTTTCTGAAACTCTTACATTCTCTGTAAGATGTGGAGGTAACATCTACTTCACTGGGCTTCTGTGAGAAACCACTGAGATAACGTATGTGATATGTTGCAGGGTGCTTTGAAATTTTCCAATAAATAGTAGATATTAGTCCAAAACAAACAAACAAAAAACAGTCTCAGGCAGGGGTGAGGGATTGGGTTTACCTGAAAGGGACTGCTGTGTACCCTGGAGACAGGATTTAAACACCTGGGGTCCTGGCCCCTACTAAACTTAATTTTGCTTATGAAAATTTCAGAGCAGAGTGTCCATCCACCAAGAAAAAAAAAACCTAATTGCTTTAATTTGGTGATACAGTCACACCGAGGAGAAGTCCATCTGGGCTATAACAAAGATTAGGCCTTCCACAGTCTCTGTCCACCACCATCTCTGCCCTTAATCTGGGGCCAGCCACAACTCCAGCTCCTCCTGCACTTTTGACCCACCATGCCTTTATTCTGAACCACCCCAGCCATAAAGCCAAAGTCAGAGGAGCCCAGAGGAGGAGAGTGCCACAGATCCTTGTCTCCTTGGGCCCCCACCCAGCCACACTCGGGGGGGTGTGATGCCAGACTCTGTGCTGTTGACCAGGCCTATTGCAATACAGCCACGGAAGCAGTCTCTGTCCAAGGAGCCGAGGAAGGTTATTCAAGGGAATACTAGAAATTTCAAGCTGCAAAAACTATTGTACACACCAGATGTCCTGGCTAAGAAGGCACAGATTAGCAGCCTAAAAATTCATGGTTGACAAGTAGGAGCCAAGACCCAAGGGGATTCTGTACATAGCATCCTGCCTCCCTATTGGCAGAGCAAGATCTCCCTTTCCCCAGGAGGGCGCCATCCCAATTTCTCTGCCTGCATCAGGGACCTGTCTACTGCCCTGCCGGTGGCCCTGTTACTAGGCAAGCTGGCTGAACCCTGAGTCCAGCAGGCCTAGAGTCTTTAACTTTCCTTTTGTGGCTCCAATACAGCCCCACAGGGCTACCAACCTGCTGCCCACTCTTGGGTAAGCTGCAAACACAGGATCTCTTTTATTTATTTTTTTTTAAAAGGAAAGGTAGAAGTTAGAGTCCAGAGGGTAGAGCCAAGAACCATCATTCACAAGACTTCAGCCATAATCAAGGAACTGGCAACACACACCTTGATGGATTTCGTATTAGCTATAATCAGTGACTCCTGTGTGCCTCCCATTTTTCTCCCCTTTGGGGAGTGTCTACAATGGTTATAGATGGTTATAATATGCCTGTCCCAACATTGTATGTCGAAGTTTTTTGGAGCAGATAGCTTGTGTCTTTTGTTCACAGATCTTCAGATCAAGAACTGTACTCAAGCAGCTATACTCAAGGAAATACACCTGAGGCTCATTATCCACACCTGGACCTGATTTAGATGATGAGATCCTTAATTTTGAACAGATAAAGGAGTGAAATTTGAGGGGACCTGGGGAAGGAGTTAATATGTTTTGCATTTAAGAGGCACATGAATCATTGAAGGGCAGAGGGTAGATTATGGTAGCCAGACTCCGAGAGGGCTCTCAGTGGTCTTCATGTGCTTATGTAGTCCCCTCCCACATGAGACCAGGGCTGACTTCTGTGACCATTAGCATATGACCAAAGTGATATTGTGTGACTCCTTATGGCTAAGTCATTGCCATTTCTACTTTGGTCTCCTAGATTTCTTGCTCTAGGGGAAACCCCCCACCATCTTGAAAGGACACTCAGGAAGCCCTGTAAAAAGGTCCGTGTGGAGAGGAACCCATCTCCTAGCACCAACTTGCCAGCCATGTGATTGAGCCACCTTGGAAGCACAGCCTCCAGCCCTGGGCAAGTCGTCCCATCCCACATGCTTTCAAGCCTTCCAGCTGAGGCCCCAGCCACCAGGGATCAGAGACTCGCCATTCCACTATGCCCTCTCTGAAGTCCTGATCCACAGAAGTCATGAGATGGTAAATAATTATTGTTTTATGTTCTTAAGCTTGGGGATGGTTTGTTATGATGCACTGGATAACTAATACAGGAACCCAAGCATTTTTCACTCCCAGTGCATCCTGAGATAGCCAATTGGTCCATGTCACTGTGATGGAAGCCACAACTGTCTATAGTCCAGCTGTTCGCCCAGGAAATCATCCTCCACCGGCTCTTTTGCTTACGATGTGGAAATTGAAAACCTAAAAGCCTAAGATGTTGAACTCACGATATAAAAGGGGGACACAGGAGGCAAAGATATGCACATCGGATGCTTGCACTTGCAAAATAAAACCACAAGGCAAATTTGAAGAAGGCAGAGTTCCACTATGCCCAGCTCAGCACTGATATGTTGCCTGGTATTCAGGGATAGGTGGGTGCCAGCCAAGACCAGAGCACCCAGTCTGAGAACAGCTGCATCCACTTCACAGCCAGCCTGCCCCACATGCCCTGGGAGCCCTGAGCTGCCCCCTGCTTCAGCAGGGTGAAGACTTTCTTTGTGAGTTTGACTCCCACCTGTCCTTTCTCTTTTTTTGGGACTGCTCAAACTAAATATTCAGCTGGGCTTTTGAAAATCCCCTTTCCTCTTCATTGCCTCCCCCAAACTCACACACCCAAAAGCTAATGAACCTGCGAGATCCCAGGTGAGGCCTCTAGGAACCCTCAGAAACTGGCAATTGGGCAAAAAAAAAAGTTGTATAGCTGTTCAGAAGTAAAATCTTTTACATCTCAGAAAGTTACAGTTATTTCCTTGCCTTGGATAGATCTGGAAGGGACTGATCTAAGGTTTCTGTTGCAGAAACCTGTCGTTGGAAACTCTCAGAAACTAATGGACTCTGGGAAAACACCACAGATGACCTGCATTCCCAGGGACCTTTGAGCTCGGAGCTGGACGTCTGCGGTGAGGAGGAAGGAAAAGCCAAGTGCAGGGGGTGACTGAGGAGGAATGGAAGCCCTGCAGCCAGCTATGGGCTTCTTATTGTGGCTGTAAGAGGGAAGACCAGGCAGGGGACAGGCAAAGTCTAGATGCAAAGCCCTGGGGCTGAGTCAAGATGCTTCCTTAACTTCAAAGTCAGGATTTCACATAGTACCAGACCCTTAGAGAAATGTTCCTTTTTAACTGATGCCTAATGTACTTCTGGGTCCTGTGATCAAACCTACAGCTAGAACTGCCCAGATCACACAGCAGAGGCTGTAGATGAAAGAGGCCCAGGGGACAAGTGCTGCGGGTATATTGCTGAATGTCACAGTTCCTCTGGTTTTGTGCTGTCCACAGCAAAGCCAAGCCCAGACAGGCTGGGTTTTGTTTATCATTTCATTTCTAGAGGACTTGAAGGCAAGAGAATTTCTAGAATCTGGGATTGGGCAACACTTCTGGGGTATGGGAAGGCTGGATGTTTAGGGGTGGATATACAGAGAAGGGAAACTCTGGGGAAGAAGGGCAGGAACATCGGCTTCATGTCTGCAAGCGTTGATGTCTGCTTCCTTTGCTTTGGAAAGAAGCAGATGAACATCTTTGCTCGGGTCAGTGATGTCAGCCCAGCCTAGGGTTCAGGTCCTGCCTGCAGAAAGCCTGTAAATTAAAGGTCCCGACAGGATTTGACCCCAAAGTATCCATTACATCTAGTCACAATGCCCCATTGCCCTGCTTATCTACCCACTCCACTGTCCCTCAGGCTACACAGGATTAATGACAGGCAAGAACACCGTGTGACAATGGAGGCAGAGACTGGAGGAATGCAGCCACCAGCCAAGGAATGCCAAGGGTTGCCAGCAGCCACCAGAAGCTAGGAGAGAGACGTGGAACATAGCCTCCCTCAGAGCCTCCAGAGGGAGCCAACCCAGCTGACACTTTGATTTTAGACTTCTGGCCTCCTGAACTGTGAGAGAATAAATTTCTGTTGTTTTCAGCCACCCAATTTGTGGTAATTTGTTAACCGCAAACAAATACAAGAGAAACTAATACAAGCCCTGTGAAACGAATACAAGAGAAGTAAAAATATATGCTCACAAAAAGATCCGTACACAATGTTCATAGGAACTTTATTCATAAAGAGCTCCAAACTGGAAACAGCCCAGATGTTCCCTGACAGGTGGCTCGATAAACACGCTGTGCTAAATCCACTCAGTGGATCCCTACTCCTTAATAAAAAAGAAGCAACAACTGAGATATGCACCCATACGGGTGAATCTCAAAGCGACTTGTCGAAAGAAAGAAGCCAGACACTAAAGAGAACATACTGTATAATTCCATTTATGTGAAGCTCAAGAACAAGCAACACTAATCTACAGTGGTTGTCTCTGGGGTGAGGTAATTAACTGGAAAGGGGCACGAGGGAACTTTCTGGGGTTATAGAAATAGTCCATATCTTGATTGGGGTGTGTGTTTCACAGGGCTGCGCATTTGTCAAAACTCATCAAAATATACATTTAAGATCTGTGCATTTTACTGGGTGTAAAATTTACCTTAAAAAACTAGTAAATAAAAAAATCCAAAACTTAAAAAAGAAAGTGGGAAACAAGATTATGTGCACTTGAGTGTTTGTGTTTCAGGGGAAAAGATGGGAGAGGGGAGTTACTTAGGGTGATTTTTCCAAGACCAGATTTCAAGTCTAATCCAAAGTAGTTCAGAGAAAGATTTTATTCCCTACCTGTACGGTTGCCACATTTAGCAAACAAAAATAGAAGGTGCCCAGTTAAATTTGAATTTCAAATGAAAAATGAATCATTGTTTGTATCAGTGTGTCCCAAATATTGCATAAGACATACTCATACCCCTACCTATGTATTGGTTCATATGGTGGGAATATGCTGATGACCTGTGAGGTCCAGCCCAGGAAAGGCAGGTAAAGCCAGAGAAAAAAGGAGTATTTAGGAAAAGTGAATGAAAAGTGTCCAATTCCTATGGTAGGTATAAATTCAATGACTATGAGCTGAGAACTGATTCTTGGTGTCTGAAAAACCAAAAGGGGCAGGGGAAAGAGGGGCTAGGGCCTGAGGATTTTGGTGTGTGGTGGATGAAAACCTAGATCCTCTGTGCACCTAGCTAAGGGCCTTGCCTATAAAAGACACTTGATAAACTCTGATTTGGGTGCACACACTGGAGGACAGGAAGCAGAAACTGTGGGTTTGAGATCACATTCATGTTTATGGTATTTCCTGGAATGCTTAGGCAGTCTACGAATAAAGCTATTTGTTTAAAAAAAGACGGTATGAGGGAAGAGGATGCCTTGCTTTCTAATCATCAAATCCCAGGGAAAATGAAAGCATTCTCATTGCTCTTTTAGAGATCAGTTTCAAAAAGTCAGATTTCCTTTCCATTACTCTTCAGTTCTCAGGACCATGGTATTTCTGGGAACACTTGATATGAGGACGTATTGCTCTTATTTCAGTAAGGTGTTTTGTTTTGGGGTTTTTGTTTGTTTGTTTGTTTTTTGGCCACACCGTGCGGCTTCCAGGATCTTAGTTCCCAGACCGGGGATCAAACCCGGCCCTAGCAGTGAAAGTTCTGAGCCCTAACCCTGGACCACCAGGGAGTTCCCCCAGTGAAAGACAACAAATCAGAATATAGGTGGCATTTTCTAAAGATACCTTTTTCCTTATTGAAAGCTGTGATTTCCTAATTCACTAGTGCTTTCTGCATCCGAGAAGGGCAGCAGATGTAGAAGACTCAGGGGAGGGCGTAACCCCTGGGGCTTTGGACAATGGAGAAACCCACCAGGAGCTCTGGAAGGCTGAAGAAAAGAAGCCTGAAGAAAAGTATTACCACTTTCCAGAGCCCACTGGCAGCATGCTTCCTGCTCTCTGTGGCTCTTTGAGGGGGCTCAGTCCAGAAGGACTGTGTTTCTTCATGAGCAAGACCAGGCTTTCATCTTAAAAAGCAAGCAAACAAACAAAAGTGAAGACTCCCCAGCATCAGGGTGACCAGCAAGTACAATTTTGAAGGGAGTAGTGGATATTAAGACAGATTTCCATTTATCAGGGAGTGGTTTCTAAAATTCTGGTGACATTGACATCTTTGCTGAGAGCCTGCTATATGCCAGGCACTGTACTTGATGTGGGGAAAGTGAAGATTATCAATAAAACAAAGTTCCTGTCTCAGGGAGTGAGACAGACCCATGCACACATCATTATAATCAGGGCCAGTGGAAATACCCAGATTTCCCTCAAACCCAGATATGTGCTTATTTGTTTAGAGGAGAGAGGGACTGAGCTGGTCAGGGAAAAGGGCAGAGAAGAACAGCTTTCAGACCTAAAATCCCTGCAGACAACTGGACCCACCCTCCACAGAAGGCAGTTCCGACGTCATGTTTTTCTGAAAGTCTCTTGGGAGTCCTACACTTGTCCCCCAATTGTCCCCACAAGGCACTTATCCAAGAATTTCTTCCAGGCACATATGGTTGTCTCCACAAGAGAAATCCAGATAAAAACAATATTCTCCATCTTTGTACATTTCTGGTTAATTTTAACCCTCCTAATGGACTAACTCCCTGGGAAAATGTTTGACTACAACATCCCTTAATCCAGCTTTTATTGTAATACAAAGAGGTACACGAAATTAGAGGGTTTTGAACATTGAGACATATTGGTAGGGCCCTTAGAGTTGAGATTAAATTATCCCTCATGAGAAGTACTTCACGAGTTGTTTTACAGAGCATAGGGGGCATTTTTGATGGAGAGGGCAACCTGCTTTCCTCATTCAGGCGACAGGTGAGATGCATTTCAAAGCCTGCTGTCCAGGCATTTGAGATTGGGAAGGTGAAGATTTCCAGTAGCCAGGTGACTCGATGTGGATTATCAGGATTTAAGTGACACCAGTAAAGCTAATCTCCAATGTCCAGCTAGTAAATATCAGCGAGTTTTGCTGCCCAACATCCATCCATCCCTTTTCTGGAACCTACTATAGCAATTTTTCTCTGGAGAATTGCTGTCTCCCTAACTCCTTGTCTAATGTACTTCAGATGACACTGCTTTTTGCTCCAGGTGGCTCTAGCCTGACCAGATTACTGCATTTTCCTGGCCAGAGATTTGTTTCAAGGATGGACCCAATCAAAGCCCACAATATATAGTGAAACGTTGTGGAAACCACTGAGAGAGCTTTTCCACAGAGTTGATCCTGGAACTGCTGGTATGCATCTTGTTTGCACAGAAGAAGCCTGAGACTGAAGCCAGTGTGAGAAAAGCAATGGGGAGAGAACAGAACATACACCATACCTGAATTAAGCCCTACTGCTTTTAAAATTTGAAAAAAAAAAAAAAAAAGTTTGTAATACATTTTCTTTAAGCAGTTTTAGTTGCGTTTTTTGATACTTGCAATAGAAAAAGTCCTGACCTGTACACTAGGTGATAGAGAATTGGTTTCCTTGGCCCAGGTGCCATAAGTAGAGCAGACTTAGCAGGCTCCGAAAGTACAGGTGACCCAGTAGAACTCGGTCTCCAAGGTCTACACTAGTGAGTTCCAAACCTTGATGATGACCAACAGACACAATAAAAATAGCAGTGGGGCTCCTTACCAAGAAATTCTTGATCACTATATCAGGTGAAATGGAGGATAGGCAGAAGTTGATGTTTTTCAAAAGAATGCATATCATTTATCTGTTGCAGCACCCCAAAACTTAATGGCTTAAAATAACAATACCTATTTGCTCACAGTTCTCGAGAGGCTGCTGACTTGGTCCTCCTGTTAGCTTTTCTTGGGATCCTCATGTGGCCGCTGTCATGTGGCAACTCATCTCCTGTCTCAAGTGCTACCAGTTGATGTTGGCTGAGGATTCTCCACCAATCTAGCTGAGACTTGTCCATATGTTGGCAGCACCTAAGAGAGAGAGGAGAGAGAGAGAGAGAGAGAGAGAGAAACTGTAAGGTCTCTGAGGCCTAAACTCATGATCACACAAGACCAATTCCATCACATTCTCTTGGTCAAAGCAAGTCACATGGCTAGCCAAAGTCAGGAACTGGGAAACTAATCTCCACCACCTAATAGGAGTAGCTGCAAAGAATATGTGGCCGTGTCTAACCTACCACAGTACCCAAGCTTCTTAAGCTTTAATGTAACAAATACAACAAACTTAATGGATTAAAACAACACAGATTTAATATCTTACAATTCTGGAGGTCAGAAGTCCTAAAATCAATTTGTTGGCAGAGCTGTGTTCTTTCTGGAGGTGCTAGGGGAGAATCTGTTTCCTTACTTTTTTCAGCTTCTAGAAGCCACCTTCATTCCTTGTTTTGCAGTCCCCTCCTCAAGCTCTAAGACCAAAACCAAGCATCAGATCTTCCCACCTCCCCGACTTCTGCTTCCATTGTCACATCTTCTCTGACCCTCCTGCCTCTCTCTTCCATTTTATAAAGATGCTTATGGTTACACTGGGCCCATCCTGATAATTTAAGATAATCTCCCTAATTTGAGATCCTTAATCACATTGCAAAGTCCCTTTTTGCCATGTAAAGTGACATACTGACAAGTTCTGGGGATTAGGACACGGACATCTTTGGAGGATGATTATTCTGTCTACCACATTTGGGAATCATAGATCAAGGGAAACTGTCACTTAATTCAAAGGATCCAGTGATCTAGTCTGGGTGCTCAGGCAGCGTACAGGCAGTCAAAGGACTGGGCTCTATTTTTTAAAAAAAAATATTTATTTGTTTATTTGGCTGCACTGGGTCTTAGTTGTGGCACACGGGATCTTCGCTGCCGCATGCAGGATCTTCATTGTGCTGTGCAGGATCTTTTAGTTGCAGCATGTAGGATCTAGTTCCCTGACCAGGGATTGAACCCAGGCCCCCTGCATTGGGAGCATGGAGTCTTAACCACTGGACCACCAGGGAAGCCCCAGGACTGGGCTTTAGATTCAAGCAGACCAAAGTTTGAATTCCAGTTCACCACTGTCAACTGAAAAAAAGTACACAACGTGAGAGTTGTGATTAAGTTTTATCTGGGGCAAAATGAAGACTATATCCCAAGAGACAGCCTCTGAGACAACGCTGAGGAACCGCTCTGAAGAAGTAAGGGGGGAGGTCAGTATATATGTGATTTTGGTGAAGGAGGATACGTGCAGTCCAGCACACATTTTGGTAGAGGGTTGCTGCTAGTCACAAGGAACAAATGCCTCCATTAATGATTTTAGTGCTTTTCTAGATACGAGAAGATGCAAGAAATTGGGTTGGTAAAATCTCCTAAAAATATCTATGTGAAGGCCTGTTCTGACAGTTTTTCCCAGAGCACAGAGTGCCTCATCCCTGATCTCTCCCCTGAACTCCTTTCAGGGTGTGTTGAAGGTCAGCCACTGTAGTGGCTAGTGACTTCATTCTTGTGGTGCCAGATGGCAAGTGACAATTTTTAGTTGGCAGTGCCCGATCATGGTCATAAATTCGACCATGGTTTGGGAGGCACTTCATGACCATCTTGTCCCAGAGTGGTAGGACATTCCTGCGTCAGGTGAGGATTTCGTCGATAGGCAACTCAATGTGCTGTTACTGGACTAGGCCCTATTAATAGTAGCCAAAAGTCTCTGGACCACAAGATAGTCTTACTAGTCTGTTATGGTCCAGGAAATGATTCCCTCTTGTTGCCTTTTCCCATATCTAGAGTTACACTATTACGATCATTGATCTGATATAGAACTATATATCTGGTCAACTGCTTCAAGTTCACCTAGTCATCATTTTATCAAAGGCTCAGTCACACATTTGATAATGCAAAAAACAACAATTTTCGGGCTTCCCTGGTAGCACAGTGGTTAAGAATCCACCTGCCAATGCAGGGGACATGGGTTCGAGCCCTGGTCTGGGAAGATACCACATGCCACGGAGCGACTAAGCCTGTGCGCCACAACTACTGAGCCAGCGCTCTAGAGCCCGCGTGCCACAACTACTGAAGCCTGTGCAACTCAACAAGAGAAGCCACCGCAATGAGAGGCCTGTGCACTGCAATGAAGAGTAGCCCCGGCTCGCCGCAACTAGAGAAAGCCTGCGAGCAATGACAAAGACCCAACACAGCCAAAAATAAATAAATTAAATAAATAAATTTATTTTTAAAAAAACGATTTTGTAAAACAGGCAAAATACAAATGATATAGCTAGTAGTATTAGTAAGGTTATAAGTAAGAATTTAAGCCTAGAACTTCTATTAGGTGTGGCCCAGTATATCCCCAGGTCATCTGACTTAGTCTGTTCTATATCAATTCTTATCTTTAAAGGAAATTATATATTGGTATTGTTTATAAGGCACCCGACCCAATTTCCTACTGTTATTGGCTGGTTATCCTTAATATGATTTAATATACTGAAGGAGCCTTTAAACTTGAGCATAGCCTGGTGTTAACCACATAGATACATACCATAACTGTGGGAGGTTTCCTTGTCATAAACAGGAGGTTATGTTTTTTGACTGAGATTCAGCTTGGTGTTCTGATTGAGCTTGAGTGACCCTAAAAGAAAATTCGTATTTATGGTCAGAGTTGGAGCAGGTATTATTAATTGGCCAAGTGATGGATCCCACCTAGTAATACCAATAGTGGCCTAAAGAGAACTATAATTTCTTTCTTCTAGAATAAATTTCCTAAGGTCTATCCAATTAGAGCCTTGGAGTGGAGAAATCCACCAAAGTAACACAGAACTGGGTATAGGTAATTAGCCATAAAGCCAACAATTGGATTAACTTTAAACTCAAGTATAAGATTGTAAAATACATTTGGTTCATAAGCAAAGTTGTGAGCAATAATCAAAGTAATTGGTATACAGGCCTGGTCCAGCATCTTGGGTCAGATGTCTATTTCAGATGTCATCTTCTTCTTATCCTAGTCTGGAAGTTTCTCCTCTGTTTGAGTCTTGTTTTAAGGTGATTTTAAGGTCAGCAATCCTCTCTATAGGCCAGTCCGGTGCAGGGGCCCTTTCTAAGTGGAAACATTAATCCAAGAGTCAATTCCCTTCAGTTTCGCTGTGCATGAGCTAGTTAAGAGTACCTGATAAGGGTCTTTCCATCTAGGTTGGAGATAGTCCTTTAAAGATGTCTTTTCTAGTATGCATAATCCCTGGCTACAGGTCATGAGGCATCTGATATTCATCCAAAGATAGATTACTGAGATAAACTTCAGAAACAAATTAGAGTGTCCTTTTAATCATTCAATTAGGGCTTCCCTGGTGGCACAGTGGTTGAGAATTCGCCTGCCAATGCAGGGGACATGGGCATCATGCCCTGGTCTGGGAAGATGACACATGCCGCGGAACGGAACGGCTGGGCCCGTGAGCCATGGCCGCTGAGCCTGTGCATCCAGAGCCTGTGCTCCACAACGGGAGGGGCCACAACAGTGAGAGGCCCGCATACCACAAAAAAAAAAAAAAAAAAAAAAAATTCAATTAAACTTTACAATAATATAACATAATAGCAAGGAGCCGAATCAGAAGTGAGGCTTAGGCAGTAAATACAGACCTCAATTAACAAAACTAGAATTTAATATCCACCAAAACATAAATTTTTTCTCTCTAAAATTACCCTCATTTTTACCAAATATAGCCAAATTAAGATTAATTTGTTTGCATATTAAGTCTAATTTTAATAAACTTGGCCTGATTACTTAGGTAAGTGGAACTGATCATATAGGGTCTTTTATATTGGTTGTTGGGAACTTTTCATAAGGAGTCTCGGACTGAATTTTTTTTTTTTAAAAAAGCCTTCTCAGGGACTTCCCTGGTGGTCCAGTGGTAAGAAATCCGCCTTCCAATGCAGGGGACAGGGGTTTGATCCCTGGTTGCGGAACTAAGATCCCACATGCCACAGGGCAACTAAGCCTGTGTACCACAACTACTGAGCCTGCATGCCACAACTAGAGTGAGAAAGCCCGCATACCACAACTAGAGAGAAGCCTGTGTGCTGCAACTAGAGAGAAGCCCTTGTGTTGCAACGAAGACCCAGCACAGCCAAAAAAATAAAGAAAATAAAGTAAATAAATATTTAAAAAAATAAAAAGGCCTCAAGGGCAAGGAAAGCAATGTCAAAGGCTTGTCACAGATTTTGCCTTACAGATTTGGGTGAATTCCTCCCTTTTCAAGATCCCCACAATATCACCAGCCAGGAGGTTGCCTTCCTTATTTACCTGATAAGGCTACTGGGAACCTATGAGTTTCCAATTTCTGGAGGAATCAGGTAGACAGAAAAGATAAATGTTTCAATTCTGTTTACAGAGGTATAACTTACCAAATTGCTGTAAGTCATAATTAGCTTGAGGGAAGGGTCTGCTTATATCTGGAAAACACAGATTAAAAGCCAGTAATGTTTTAGACAGAAACCATAAAAATTATAACCACATTCATCAGTCAGTTCACTCAGTTTCTGTTAATAGTTTCATGAAGCCATCCGGTTTTCCACTAGAATTTTAAAATTTCTTACCCAGTTCAGCAGTATGATCTGAAAGTTATCAGAAACCTGTACTTGTCCAAAAGTCCTTGCTATGAATCTTCTTGAAGAGGAAGCATTTTTGCAAAGGCATAAGTGTAAGACAATAACTGTCTATGAATGACAAAAGACTTAAGAAGGCACAGCTAAAGACCTGATTACAATGCTATTGACAAAGAAACTTGGTTACTGCTGTGACATTTTAGGATAATAACCAGAATTATGACTGATAAATTTTACCAGGACATACCAGATTTTTAGGAATTTTAGGTAATTTCTAGACTATGTATATTAATAATATTTACCCATACAGTACAACCTAAGAAGATTTATTATTCATTTGACAATAGTTCCCATGTAATTTAACATACCAAATGAACCTAATTAGTTTAATACCTCTCTTTGGGATGTTTCAGGGAGCCCTTTGAAGCTAGCTAGATGTCAAAGTTAGCTAGAGGTCAAAGGAAGTTCATTAGAATTTGATTTGAGAACTTTGTCAAAAAATATCAAAAAGATTTTAAAACTCTTGGTCAAATAGGATCATAGGTCACTGTGAAACAATGCTTATCCACTTAACCAAAATGACAAAAAGATTTCAAAGGCAATTACAGACAGTTATAACATATTACCAGTTAATGGTAAAAGAAACTTTACAATCTGTTATCAAAAGTGGATCAATACTCTAAGAAAACTTTGTCATATTAACAGAGAGAAAAACCAAATTCAGGTTTTGCACCAGCTTATTTCTAAAATTCATTTACTCAATTAAATTTATTCTAAACTTAGCCAATCCTGACCATGCACAGAACTCTTTTCTCAGGATTCCTTTTCCATAAACCTTCTGTAACTTTCTGTATCCATACTAGTTTGTCCCAGCTCTAGGACAAAATTACTTTTTTTCCCCTTAAAAAAATGCAATTCCATTCCTCATACCTTCTTTTACTGAAAACACACATCCTACTTTGCCATTATACACTGACATGTTTCCTTTATTATTTCTAGTAGCTTTAAGTACATATTTAAATTAGAATTCACAACTCTTAAAACCTTACTTTCTAGTGAAGACTAAGAAGTATGCAATTATGAACTGTTTTTTACATTTTCATTCTGTAGATTGGCAAACATAAATACCAGTAATAATTTCTAAAAAACATGTTTTTTAATAGAAAATATCTCAGTGTGGCACCAGACATGTTTATTAATAGTACTTAATGCCTTTAGTTTCCCTGTAAAAGGAAGCCAGTGTTCAGTAACTAATGTTTCATTATCTTATTTGGGAATGACCTAGTCATTCAATAAACTTCCATCATTTAACTTAATTTAGTACAACTCTAAAATTTAAAGTTGTCAAGTATCTGGAGAGAATATTTTTTTTGTTTTGTTTTTTTTTGTTTTTTTTTTTTTTTTTGCGGTATTCGGGCCTCTCACTGTTGTGGCCTCTCCCGTTGCGGAGCACAGGCTCCGGATGCGCAGGCGCAGCGGCCATGGCTCACGAGCTTAGTTGCTCCGCGGCATGTGGGATCTTCCCGGACCGGGGCACGAACCCGTGTCTCCTGCATCGGCAGGCGGATTCTCAACCACTGCGCCACCAGGGAAGCCCTGGAGAGAATATTTTTAAGTAGATATTCCTAAAACAATTTTCCTAAACAGTTCACCCAAAACCTCTTTTCTCATTTACATTTAATTTACTAATAAAAAATTTCATTATACCAAGTTATTTTTCTTGTGGACAAATTTGCAACAGATATAATAAGGTCTTATGTGACTTTTATTAAACCTAGGTACAATAAAAGTAGACTTAATGTTGATGACTCTAAGACATGTCTGTATTAATTAAATCTACAAACAAACCTTAATACCAGGTATTAATTTAATACTGAATATTTCCCAGTTCACATGAGCTTGAAATTCATTCTGGATAGTTTCCTTTTATATTTCTGAGAATTTTTATAAATGGTTAATTTCCTTTAAGCCAATTAAGTAGAGTTCATTTACAAATTAATAATAATACCATCCAAAGGTAAAGACATATGTGCACACATAGACATATAGACAGACACAATCAGAGATCTCATAGTTTTATTTTAAAACTTAGTCATGAATCAGGTGTTACAATATAAAACTCACTAGTTTATAACAGTTAGAATAAGTCAAATTTCAAAAGGCTTCTTTCCTCCCTTTTTCTCTCCTCAGTCTCTGGAATTAGAGATGGTCTAGATAACTGTTCCTGAGAGGCCTGGTCTGAAGGCACAGGGAGAGAAAAGCATGTTCTCCTAGAAGGACCTGTTCCGTCAAGGGTCAGAATTCTGAAACGATGTTTTATTAAGCCAGCTTTCTCTAACAACTGCATACGCAATAAAAGAGCCCATATTGGCTATTTTCAGGGCAAAGTTTTCCTTTAATTCCAAATAAGTAAGTACTTATAAAATATAAGTTTTGTACATACATAAACCTGGCGAGGGTGTTAGTCAGAGGCTGGCTTTCTGAGGCTCCTCATTTCTCTGTTTGAGAGGCTCTATTTCCCATTTTTTTTTTTTTTTTAATTTTAAGTTAAAATTTATATTTGGAGTCTATTTCCCATTTTAAAGTTGAATTTGTCTGGGGTAAAACTTACTAATGAAATTGTGTGATGGGTCAGTGTGCTGCTTGTGAGTTTAACTCCTCTAGGCACCACCCTAGAGTCGTTTCAGCCCTCTTATGTGGCTCAGTTTCACCCTTCGGTGGTCTAAGACCACTGTGAGTGCTCGGATCACTGAATGGCCAATTCTTATACATGATTCCTGGATGAGCAAGTCTTTTAATTAATGTGTGGATTTCCCTGTGGCACCATTGCATGGTATGAGGACTCTGCTTCCACCACTCCCGTACATATCTCAGTTGCCTGAGAAACCTCTAACTGACCAAGAGGGGTCTTGTCCCTCTTCTTTGGAGCAAAGGTCTCATGTAATATCTCCACTTTTATCCTGACAAATTCTATTAAGGCAGCCGAATTGAGGAAAAGAGTCAGATCAGCTTCTTACCAAACTACTCAGCCCAGACCACTCAGTGTCTTTAAACTGAGCAAACCCCATTGTTTTTCAGCCAGCCCACCCCCGCCCACCCCAGAATCTCTCAACAGGGAGGCCAGGTACCTGTTATACACCGCCAAATAAAACTCAGGATCATCACCCCATACAGGAGATCCAAGAACCAGGAGAGACTCACCCAAATTCGTCTGGACTCTCCAAGGAGGTGGATGGGCACAAGAGGTCTCTGCTGGTATCAATGTTCCAGTTCCTCCTAGAGTTCAGGTAAAGGAGAGAAGTCTGCTCTGCATCCCTTCATGGTCGCCAAAACTGTCGACTGGAAAAATATGCACAACATGAGAGTTGTGAATTGTTTTATTTGGGGCGAATGAGGACTATAGCCCAGAAGACAACCTCTCAGATAACTTTGATGAACTGCTCTGAAGAGGTAAGGGCGGAGGTCAGTATATATGTGATTTTGGTGAAGAGGGATACATGCAGTCAAGCACACATTTTGGCAGAAGGTTGTTGCTAGTCATGAGGAGCAGATGTCTCCATTTATGATTTTAGTGATTCTCTAGATATGAGAAGATGCAAGAAACTGGGCTCATAAAATCTTCTGAAAATACCCAACTATCTGAAGGCCTGTTCTGCCAATTTTTCCCAGAGCACAGAATGCCTCATTCCTGATCTCTACCCTAAACTCTTTTCAGGGTGTGTTGAAGGTCAGCAACTGCAGTGGCTTGAGACTTCATTTTTGTAGAGCCAGATGGCAAGTGACAATTTTTAGCTGGCACCACACACCAGCTGGGTGAACTTGGAGAAGTTGTTAATCTTTGAGAATGTTTCCTGAATTGTAGAATAGGGATAATACCTATCTCACAGGACTGTTACAAGTTTTAAATGAGAAAATATATGTAAAGCACTTCTGATGGTACCTGGAACATGAAAGACTTAATAAATGGTAATTAGGGACTTCCCTGGTGGTCCAGTGGGTAAGACTCTGTTCTCCCAATGCAGGGGGCCAGCTTCTATCCCTGGTCAGAGAACTAGGTCTTGCATGCATGCTGCAACTAAAAGTCTGCATACGTAACTAAAGATCCCACAAGCCTCAGCGAAGATCCTGCGTGCCACAGCTAAGACCTGAGGCAGCCTAAATAAATAAATAAATAAATAAATTTTTTAAAAATGGTAATTATATTAGAAAGAGTCCTGGTTAGGTTTTAAAACTTCAGAAACATGGTTTCATATGGCCCCTCAGTTCTGTCAGTGGAACTGGTCATGCCGACTTGGGAAGAGTAAGTGAGAAGAGGTGATAGATATTTTGGGAAAAGATAAATATTTCTGGGGTTAGGGATTAATAAGGACAAACTTCAGGATTTAGGAGATATAGAACCAAGTGTCTACAGTACTGGAAGAAGCATAGGTATTTTATTTGTTTTGTTGTCGTTGTTTTCAAGATTCAGAAGCATTAATGGGGCAACTTTCAAAGCTTGGGGAAGAGAGAGAGAGGGAAGAAGTACAGGAAGTGAAACCTTGCAGGACCCTGTGGGGCCCTCCAATGTATAACTCCTTTCCATGTCCCCTGTTTCTTATCTGTAGGAAATAGTCTTCATTCAGCCTCCTTGACCTTTCCTGAGTTCCAAAGGGCAGATTCAAACAGTTGCTTATCAGGCAAGGGAAGGATTGCAGAAAGAAAGGAGGAGCAATCAAGAAACAGTAGTGCAGCATGGGGCAGGTTCCTGGTTCATCTTCAAGGAATACACATAACAATATATGTTTGAGTTTTTCTGCAGAAACTAAGTCCCCCTCCCAGGTAGAGGATGGTAACTTCAGGCTAAGCACTAGATTCTGGGAACACCACACTGTTACCTCACCACCAATCAGAAGTCTGTACAAGGTAGAAGATAATGAAGACTCTGACCCCCTCCCCAAATGATTCTCCTTTTAAAAACTTTCATGGTCCAGCAGAATCTCTGGAGTTGGTTTTTGGACACAAGTCTGCCTTCTCCCCAGGTTTTCAGCCTCCTGAATAAATCAACCTTTCCTTTCCAACCAACACTTGCCTCTCAAGTATGGGCTTTCGAGTGGTGAACAGCTGAACCTGAGTTTGGTAACAGAAGTCCATGAGGTTCAGAAGAGAGACAGCTTTCTTTCTTTCTTTTTTTTTTTGTTGGGGTTTTAAATTTTATTTACTTGAGCCCAGCCGCTCCGTGGCATGAACGCGCGTCCCCTGCATCAGCAGGCGGAGTCTCAACCACTGCACCACCAGGGAAGCCCAACAGCTTTCTGAAACTTCAGAAAAATGACATGGCTTTAGTGTTTCAGTGAGTTAAATCTGTTTCTGAAAATAGCTATACATGTTTCTGGAGCTCAGGTGAACTTGAGGTCGACATAGCTTGGGGAAAATGGTGAGTTTCATAGGTTCTCTCTAAATGATTTTTTTTAAATGCATCCCAATTTTGTGATTAATATGGTATCCTATGCATTATGGCACATCATGCTGCAAAGAATAATTTATAGTTATTGAAAAGAATTTAAACTTAACCCACCAACAGGTGTTTCATCACAAAATTCCAGGTGCATGTGGCCATAAGAATATTTTCTTACTCTATACATTTGAATCTGTTATAATCACATTCTGAATGTTCTGATGATTTTTTTTTTTTTTTTTTTTTTTTTTTTTTCTGGTATACAGGCCTCTCACTGTTGTGGCCTCTCCCGTTGCGGAGCACAGGCTCAGCGGCCATGGCTCACGGGCCCAGCCGCTCTGCGGCATGTGGGATCTTCCCGGACCGGGGCACGAACCCGTGTCCCCTGCATCGGCAGGCGGATTCTCAACCACTGCGCCACCAGGGAAGCCCCTCTGATGATTTTTGAAGACCTGGAATAGTTCCATTTTTCTTGTTCATTTTTTTAGGGGTTCCTTATTTTGCAGATATATTAGAACTGGCTTCAACAAGCAAGCAGATATCTTATATGATATTTGGCTAATCCACGATAGGTAAATCTGGCTTTAGCTGCACTGAGAGAGACAATGGAAATTTTGAACTACTCTTGAGTGGGGCTAGGGAGCATAAGCAGACAGGGTAGGGGATCCTTGGAGAAAAAGAACCAGGCATGGCTTTCTTGACAGAAGCCATTTTGTTACCTAAGCCTGGCCACAATGCTTGCCCTTGAACAGATCTCAGTAATTAATGATCTTAAGGGAAGAAAAGAATGCAGAAACATTGCCTGCTATTAGGCAAGAGAAGTTCTAAAGAGTCCCAGTTCTCTTTCAATGGCAAAGATTAGCCTGAAGTGCTCAGCTACCAGATCAACTGGAACCTAAGGGATAATGATGTTGACGTTTTATGAACTTCATGACTTCAATCAACTGAAGCTTGAACTCTGTCTACCACCCAAGCCCTTTCATGAATATGCTTAAAACGTCTTCAGTTTTACAGTTCTGGGAGACACTGCTTTGGGAAAGATCCCCAAGGTTCTCCTTACTTGCTGCAAGTAATAAATCCTTCCTTCTCTCACGCTTTGACTTCGTTGCGTCTTTTGGCTCAACACCCACCAAGAGGCAAACCCAGTTTTTTGGTAACGGGAAGGGAAGAAAGCGCATAAATGATGTAGAAGCTGCTCAGGAGCTGGAGCGCACAGGGTAGCAGTTCAGCTGGGGTGTGGAGGTTCCTGCTACATCCCTCATTGGGCTTTAATCCAGCCACACTGTTATGAAACAGGGGCTCTTTGAAGAAATTACTTGGGTCACTAAGGTCGGAGACTCATGAAGTGCCAGCACCCTCGTGTAATCCTCCCTCCCGTGACCTTGGGATCAATAGCCTAAAGACAAAGGAGGCCTCTGTGCTTCCCACCTCAGGGGCAGGAAGGGGAGCAGGATGCTTCAAGGTGGCTTACATAGCTATGTCTTAAAACAGACTTGGAGAGAGCAGTGATTCAGAAGGAGGTAAGAAAACTTGTGGGGGCAAGTCCTATCGAAACGTTTAGTGCAGTAAAGTGGTCTGAGGGGTCCATATAAGTACTAAGGACAATGATAACTTAATACAATTTTGCAACCTTAGAGCTGGAAAGGACCTCAGCAACATTCTAGACCAAATCTTTCGCTGCCATGGAACTCTTCCTTCAAACAAAATCTTCCATAGGAGTCTAAGTACAAACCCACATGAAAGCAGGATTGTTCTGTTTGGGAAAGGGTCGGGGAGGCGCTGGGCGAGGTTAGGAAAAAAAATCTTATTCATAAGATTAGAAAAAAATTTTAAATTATCATGGAAGAAAATCTTTGGGGCTTCCCTGGTGGCGCAGTGGTTGAGAGTCCGCCTGCCGATGCAGGGGACACGGGTTGGTGCCAAGGTCTGGGAAGATCCCACATGCCGCGGAGCGGCTGGGCCCGTGAGCCATGGCAGCTGAGCCTGCGCGTCCGGAGCCTGTCCTCCGCAATGGGAGAGGCCACAGCGGTGAGAGTCCCGCGTACCGCAACAACAACAACAAAAATCTTTGAATTTATATTTGTATCATAGGCTAAAGAAAACATCGATTGCAAAGAGTAAAGTTCCCTAAACTGACACATTATTAATTTATAAAGTGAAGAGCCTTTGGATTTTAAGGGCATTTTTACTAAAGCCATGAGAACAGGGACTATGACTTTTAGTCACACGGAAATGAGCCTTGGATGGAAATTTTCAGGTTTATGGACTATGTTTTGCAGGCTTGGGGCAATGAGTCCCCAAGCCCCACCAGGTGTCGCCCGTGTTCTGCATTTCCATAACGTTTAGTTCTCTCCTCGAGGGTCAGACAGCCTGCCTCGTGTTTTGTAGGTTTAGATAATCCGACTGGCTGTTACACTCAAGAAAACAACACTTGTGTTCTTCTGTTTTAACCTCCTTCCCTTTCACTTTCGTTCCAACTATCCAAATCCGCTTTACCTTGGTGTTGCCGAGGCATCTTAACTTTTCAGAAAAGTAAAGGGAAAAACCCCACCCATTCCAAGGAAGAAGACAGGAAGAGCCTTCTTTCCAGGGCGTCTAGTGCAGCAGAACGGGGGCTGGGAATTTGGAGACATTTAGTTCAGGCTTCGCCAACCACATGATCTCCTCTGGCCTCAGTTTCCTCATCCTTAAAATGGCTCTGAGCCCTACCATCCGTGGCATCCCATTGCAGGGGAGTCAGACATACCTCAGCTTAAATTCTGGATCCTAGTTAAATCTGTATAAAAGAGGGCTGTCATCTGGTATGGTTACCGAGGTTAAATGAAAATATTCGTGGCGCCGGTGGTGTCACAAAATGGGTTTATTATTATTAGTTTCCTTTGTTGACTCATTACCCTCCGGAGGGACGCCCCTCAGTGGAGAAGTCTGAGAAATTATCCATGTCTTTCGTTCTTATTTTATTCATATTCAAGAGAGGTTTTAGAATTCTAGGCTGCAACTTGCTAAGAGATGGCTGACCGTGAGGTGCCGGCTGCCACTTCTGGCAGAAATCGGGGGCTGCTATTTCACAAACCCTCCGTCATGGCCTTTCTCCCTCCCCAGCCGCGACCCTCAGACCTCAGCCAGCGACCAGAGAACCTCAGGCGGCGGCGGGTTCCGAGCCTCCAGCCTCCCATCTTCCCGAGCCAGAGAGAGCTTCCGAGACACGCGCCGCTCAGTGGGGAGGCCTCGGCCCCGCCCCTGTGCGTGACCGCGTAGTTGCGCAGAGGCGTTTCCCGGGGCGTGCCGCGGTTGCTAGGCGACCACACCACGCCCCTTCCCGCCCCTGCTGCTCCTCTGGCTGTTCTCGACCCCAGCCAGTTCCGAGCGAACGCGCGCGGAGCTAGCGTCTGGGAGAGAGTTACCGAGGAAACGTCGCGGACCGGGAGGCAACCGCCCCAGAGCAGGTGGACGCTGCTCGCCTGACCGTCCGACCGCCGCCCCTCCCTCCGGGGGGTCCCGAGCTGAAGGATGGGAGGCACAGCTCGCGGGCCCGGGCGGAAGGATGCGGGGCCGCCAGGAGCCGGACTCCCGCCCCAGCAACGGAGGTAACGGCGCCGGGGGATAACGGACTGGGGAGTCTGAGTGAGCCGCTGCAGCTGGCAGGCGAGGTCGGGGGGCGTGGATGGACTGAGCTGCAGGTTGAGCGAGCCCCCAATAAGGAAGGACGAGGGAAGGGGTCTGACTCCCTCCCCGGGACTGGCCCACCCTCTTCCTCTCCATCAGCTCCCCTGCCCCCAGCCCAGCGCGGGAGGGGGCTAGAGCGGAGTTAGGGAAAGAAGAATTCCCACCCTGGGGATTATTTCTGAAGTCCTAGATCGGAGGTATATGGTAAGGAACTCTGAGAAGCTGGGATTGTTTGTGGGGCTTTTTAGCAAACTGGGGGAGACAGGGAGCAATACCTTTTCAAAGAAGCCCTGTTGCTCAGAGCAGATAACCAAGGGTTTTGCTGTGAGGGGTGTAGCTCTGCTGAGTAGGGCTTTCTGTGGATCATGTTTTGAGAGATTCTCCACCTTGCATTGTATTTTACACCTTAGTGGAGAGTAGGGACCACCTGCCCACTTCATTTGCATGGAGACTACCTTTGGGTAATTTCCTTTGGCTATTTATAGGAAATCTTGTAGGTGTTTAGTCTGTCTTTTTCTCTGTAAATGTGGACGTCTGTCCCATTTTGTTTGTTTTATTCATGCTGTTGGCAAAGAATTAGTCACATCCAGAATTTTTGGTTCTTGTCAATGAAGCAGTTCCCATTAAAGGTATAATTTTATCAGAATGCAAGCATGTTTTTAAAAAAGAGAACATTCCAAAAATATTTGTAGTGGGTTTTCTGTTTGGTTTTGGGTTTTTTTTTTTCTCTTTGTATTCCTATAACACATCAATTAAGAAAACTCTAGAAGTAATTTTACAAAACAGTTTTTATAAGCCACTAAAATATTCCAGCATAGTTTTAAAGATTAAAAAAAATTCTTCCCTTGCAGCTGGCTCATTATCATTGTATTCATAGTATATCATGTAAAAATGATACAATGAAATGCTGATGTGTGTTACTGGGAAATCCATGTTCTTGGTGGCAGATGAAATACATTATTCAGAGCCATCTTGTGGATTAAATAAATCCTCTCCGTCTTTTGTGTTCCCTTACAGCGGTGGAGGCACAGTGTTAGAGAGCCGAGAAATGATCATTTGGCATTTAGTTTCCACCATCTACCAGAAAATTAAGTGGGTAAAGATGTGAAATCCAGTACATTTTGTAATTTAAAGAATCCCTATAGTATTTGCTGTAGAATCCACTGTATTTTTCTACAAGTTAGATAGATGTTAAGTAGGAAAGTAAATAAATAAATAAGGAGAAAACAGCCCTAAGAAGGCCTTTTGTTTCTTGCTTGTGAGACCCAGAAGTGCATAGACTGGAACTACTCTTCTCTTTACAACATGTGGCCAACGGCTCAGAGAGGAAGGTAGAGTAGCCAGTGGTAGAGCTGAGATTAGAATCCAAGACTCCGACTTGAAAATACAGTTCTCTGTCTTGTTTGTTCTGGTTAGCTTTTAGGCTTCAGATTTCAACTAGCCTTCGTTTTCAAGTAGTAAGTTAAATGAGATTCTTTTGATAGTCCCTGTTGTTAACAACATTCAGAAAGTAAGACTTACTTTAACGATTTCAAAATATAAACCTAGAAAT
Source organism: Kogia breviceps (assembly GCF_026419965.1). NCBI lineage: Eukaryota > Metazoa > Chordata > Mammalia > Artiodactyla > Physeteridae > Kogia > Kogia breviceps. Next base: position 64,437,477 of record NC_081310.1, on the reverse strand, counting down.
GCTGTCCTTTCTTTAAAAATAAAAAAAGGAGGAAAAGTTGGGTTTCCTCTCTTCCTCTGCCAAATACCCCTGTGGTGTGTATTCAGCGCCAAAATGCAGTGTGGACATTTGTTTGTATTAATTATTCTTTGTAGCAGATATGAAGCAGTTAAGGCACAAGGTGTTTTGGAAATATAAATTTATGTACTTCAGTTACTGACAGATTTTATCTGTAATCCTTTCTACTAGATTGGGTGATGGTGTCTATGATACCTTCATGATGATAGATGAAACCAAATGCCCACCCTGTTCAAATGCACTCTGCAATCCTTCTGAACCACCTCTACCCAGAAGACTAAATGTAAGTAAATGAAGTAATTCTTTGAGCTCTAATGGGCCTGAAAAGGAGGAAGTGCTACTTTAAATGGTCAAGGTACAGTTACATCTCACTGGTAACCCAGGCTCTTTTTTATTCACTTTTGTTTTCTCTGGACTTTGAAATAACAATTTCTGTGGTCCAAGTTCAGCTTTTCAGAATGATTTTGATTTGGAGCCCACCTATTCCTTTCAATCACTGGGGTAAATAGGGAAAAAAATGACATGCTACTTTTATCTATATAGTGGTTATTTTTTTAATAGAATGATATGTACAGTATATTATGGTGGCTCATTTTAACAAGAACAAGAAACAGAAAATACCTCTGAACTTACAGATCTGCAGATTTTCCTGCACGGTAGAAATGCAGTCCTAGCTTATTAGTATGCTTAAGAGAACCATTTTATAGATCATAAATAAAACTTGAATAATACATTTTGGTTTCGATGCATTTAACCATTTTGGAGCTTGCAGACATTTAGCTTTTGACACCGTTTTACGTTTAAGAGAATAAATTAATTCCCATTCCCTTGGCACTCATAGAGTGGTAGGGAGAGCAGGGTTTGGACAAGTTCCATGACAGGGAGAATCTATCCTGTGACTTTAAAATTGCTGCATATATCATCAATGAACAAATTGAATAATTGAGTAGACTAATTTATCAATAATTCTCCTTCATATTTCTGTTTAAGACCTAAAATTATTTCTTTGTAAAAAACTGCTTGCATTTTTCACAGTCCTTCCCAACGGTTTGTCAGCTTTTGCCATTAAAAATCAACCCCTTCACTACTTTCAAGGCTAATAATATTACAAAATACAGGCTACATATATTTGGAAGGCTGGTCACCCTATTTTTAATCTCCTTTCTGAAGTACAGTAAGTTTCCATTCTCCACAAGCTTATTTTTTTAATATGTAAAAACCTCTAAGAGCTCCAGAACCACCTATATACTCCTTGTGCTGACTATCAGATTTCGTGGTTACTTGCTGACAATTAGCACATCTCTCTGGGAAACTTTTACAGTCGGTCATCATGTGACTTAAAGTCCATTTTAACTTTACTTCAGAGTTGGCCAGTGCTAATCACCATATAGTAGGGCAATTAAATTGTATGTTTCAGGATCAAAATGAATTTTTTTACTCTATGGTATTCAGAGTAACACAGCTTGCAAAACACAAGATTTTAGATTCTAAACCAATGGTGTCTTTGTAAATTTTGCTGAAAAAAGTGCTTTTGACCTCTTAGTAACACTTATAGTTCAGTATGCCATGACTCCATTGTGAGACGCTATTGCTCATTTCACAAAGTCCTTTGGCTTCTTTGTTTATCCAAGATGCCCTTACATTCTTGTTGTAAACTATAAATCATCTGCTCATAGGCTTTTATTGGGTTAGCTTTGTGTTGCAGAGATTTAGGGTTGAGAGCGAGGGAGAGGGTGGTGTTCTATATCTGGACGAGAAGGATATTCCTTTTCTGAATTTCTCAACAAGATCTTTAAGACTTGATTAACACAGTTGAAGATTCTATTTGAAATGTCAAGAGTGCTCCAAATTGATCAGCTCGGTGCTTCGTGACCACCTAGAGGGATGGGATAGGGAGGATGGGAGGGAGACGCAAGAGGGAAGACATATGGGGACATATGTATATGTATAGCTGATTCACTTTGTTATAAAGCAGAAACTAACACACCATTGTAAAGTAATTATACTCCAATACAGGGGTGTTAAAGAAAAAAAAAAGAGTGCTCCAAATTAACAATGTATATGAAGCATTCTTAAATAAAACATGATTAATCTGGCATTATTTGTCTCTCTGGATATAATTACATAGTTAAAATATTTGAAGTCGATTGCAGACGTTGGTCAGTTATTGTGATTATAACCCTAGACTAGAAATATATAGTGCTTTGTAACTACTTTAACATGTGTGAAAATTGTAGATTCTCCTAGAACAATGGAAGGAAGATTTTATTTATAGCACAGCAGACTTGATACATAATTGATTCAGACCAGTATTTGAGTTATTACAGGAAAGGAAAGAAAGCTAAGGTGAGAACCCCTCCCTGTGTGGAAAAATTCCTTTCTGGAATTCTTCAGATTCATTGGAGGTTCAAACCTTGACAGTCCACAGGGGACTAGACCTGAAGTGTCTTGTTCTGTTCTGGGAGCCACACTTGCAGAGAGACATAACGTGCAGCCCATGTTGAGAACGTGAATAGGATATAGTAAGGCAGCCTGACCCAAGCTGTGTGAGGTGGAGGATGCGATGGGGATGGTGGGCCTAGAGAAAAAATAGTGAAGGCAGGACAGCCCCTTTTAGGTATCTGAAGGGCTTTACCATGGAAATTTGGACACTCCTGTGTAGTTCCGGAGGGCAAAATAAGACTTAATTTGCAGAGAGAGAGATTTAGGCTCACTTTAAGGAAAAACCATGAGTCAGGAAATCCAAATGACATCCTTAATCTTATTGTAATAGTTCTGTGGAAATTAAATTTCTGTTCTTATTAACATTCTGTACCTGACACCCTCTCTTTATCACAAACAGAAATGAAGACCTCCAGAGCCAGCACAGCCTTACATGTAGGCAGAGTAGGTGAAATACCCAGGGGTGGACCCTGGACCACAGTACCTTTCCTCCCAGCTTGTCATTGATGACTGCGGGTCCTAGAGAGTCATTCCCTTGGGTTAAGGCATTGATCTTGTTAAAGGTCAAATATTTCTGGAGAGATAACCCATTAAATTGCCTGGCAAGTTGAAAGGAGGTTTTATGTGGGGGAGAAAGTGGGTGAGGTGTTTCCATGCATCCTAAGGGAAGGCTGATTGTGCAGAAGGCATAGTTAATGCCAGATGTCTGGTGGAGGGAGAGTCTGGAGCTGCAGAGGAAGGCACCACAGAGAGAAAAGATAAGCTAAAAGGGGAAAGGGAGGGTGTATTGGAGTTTAAACAATATATGGAGAATTTTGCCTAATTGTTACCAGTGTTTTTAACGTTTCATAGTTTCTGAGGGTCTTTCACATATATTATTAATTATAGTTTGATTCACACAACATCCTGCAAGGAGGTATCATTATCCACATTTTAAAGATAAAGAAATTGAGGCTAAGAAACTGGGCTAAAGGTTAAGCCTACCCTGGGACCTACAGTTTTTGAGCAGTGTAGCCAGGACTCCAACCCAGGCCTTCTGACTTCACATTTCTTCAGAATGTGTCCCCAAGACTTTAGCAGTAAATATTTAGATGCATTTAGGTTAGGTAGTAAAAATTTAAGGAAAACTGGTTTAGATGCATGCAAATATTTGGTTTTGTTATGTAAATCTACCTAATACCAAATAATTATAATTCCCTAGTTCAGCCAAACCTATCTCCTAATAGATTGTGGTGCCTTGAGGTAACCTGTTTTTTGGCACTTTTATAATTGTGAACAATTAGTGCTCATGTGAATGTTAGATGGATGGATAAGACCTTTTTTTTTTCATCCCTAAAAACAGGAATGGTTATTTGACTTAATTGCTGATTAAAAAAAAATGTTGCATTATATTTACATTTTAGCAAGGTATTTAGGTTCTGTCTGCAAGCCTATTTTATTTTCTTGACTAGTGATAATTCTCTATTTTGGTATCAGAGCTCCTGGTCTGTATCTTGCCTCTTTATTTAGAAACTCAATGCCAAAGTATGGCTACCGTTGTACTGGCTGCTTTCCTTTTATGTAAGATGGTTCAGTGCCTTATTTTTGTAACTGTAGTACTATATAAATGTCTAAATTGATTAAATGACCTAAAAGAAGCAGGCAGGAACTAATGTCGTGCTTTTATAACTAAATTAGGGGCTGTCTAAAGTATGCCAACACTTAATTTTTTTTCATCCCTTTTTTGTTGTTTATATTTTCATCTTTTATATTTTTATTTATATAGGTGATGGGTCAGATGTTGTTTGCTTAGGTTATATTAAAATTCTGTTTTTTTAATGGTTGGCCACTTTGGATCATTACCTTATAATTTGTGTTATATTTTAAGAGATCATAAATATAGCTCAGAGCTTCTCTGGAATTATCTACCCCTGATCATAGAGGCTCTCAATCATACAGATCAGGGGTACAGTTCTTCAGGGTCCGTTAAGAAAAATAGTTGTTCTTGGGCTTCCCTGGTGGCACAGTGGTTGAGAATCCGCCTGCCGATGCAGGGGACATGGGTTCGTGCCCCGGTCCGGGAAGATCCCACATGCCGTGGAGCGGCTGGGCCTGTGAGCCATGGCCATGGAGCCTGTGCTCCGCAACGGGAGGGGCCGCGACAGTGAGAGGCCCACATACCGCAAAAAAAAAAAAAAAAAAAAAAAAAAAAAAAAAGTTGTTCTTTGAAGTATCCCAGACTTTTTTTTTTAAACAACAGATTGAGCCCTTTTTTTCTTCTTTCCTTCTAGCACATTCTTATATTTTTCTTAGTATTTTTTTTAGTGTTTGGCTTTTTCGTTGTCTTTCCCTCCATCGAGTTTCAAAGAATCTTATTTCATTTCAGAGGTATTTAATAAGTAGAGTTTTCTTCTGTGGGTTATTGTTCCTTGCAGGAAAAGGTGATGCCAAATCAAGTAAAAAGAGTTGTATGCCTTTGTCACCTAGGCTTTTGCTGAGGGAGACTAGTGTATGTGTCTATGAGCAAGGGAGGGAGAGAGAAAGGAGACTCTTTGTCTTTAGGAGAGTTTTACAAGAAGGACCCTGGGGCCTTAGATTCTCACTGCTATTCATCAGATACATAAAGAATTGGCCTTGGTGATCTCAAGAGTTCTCTCTGGATCCGAAATTTTGTGATTCAATGAACTGAGATAGAAAAATGCGATCATTTCTTTGGGGACCCAGGAGTAGATGATGAGGCCTTGGTTGATTCCAGGCCAAGGTCAACATTCAGCCCTACTGGAGAATAGTACAGGCACTAGGAGAACCTGGTACCAGGTTATATTAATGTTCTGGACCAAGATTCAGAAGACCTGAATCTTGGCAGGGGTCACATCCTGCCTCTGTCCCTTTATCATTTACAGAACACTTTAATATGTATTATTTTGCTCCTGGTACATGCCCTTAAGATTTGGGAAGATACTTGAAACAGTTTGTAAACGATATAGGACAGTATATATATAACAAGTGCCAGATTATGTGGTAGACTCGAAAAGCTGCAGTTAAGATGTGAGTGGAGCCATAGTTCATATGGGCTTGGAGTAGTTCTAAGTGGAAGAGGGAGGACTAGAATTGGGCTTTGAAAGAGCGTAGGATTTGAGTGGATGGGGTGAAAAGATTCTCGGTAGGAAGACATACCAGTTAGAAGGAATCTAGCATGTTTCGGGTATGGTAAGATGACCATCTTGTTTTGAACAAAGAGAGGCCTATGTAGCGGGGTTGGGGTGGCCATAGCAGTCAGGGAACCTAAGGATTAACATAACAGGAGTTTCTAGAGACTCCTGCTTTTCTTATCTCACTTTTGGGTCTTTTAACTACACAACTGGCATGTTTTGTTGTTTTGTTCAGTCAGGGGGACGATTCTTTCATTCTTCCACCATTTTTAGTGACTTTAACATAGATTCACTTCTCTTTGCCATAGATCACCACTGAGCATTTAACAAGAGATCCTACTCAGTGCTTCCTGAATGGAGGTGAGATGAAGGTAGAACAACTATTTCAAGAATTGGGCAACAGATCTGACACTTTTCAGTCAGATGGCATCAATGACTCTGAAAAATGCTCTCCTACAGTTTCTCAGGGTAAATGTTCAGATAGTTTGAATACAGTAAAATCCAGCAGTTCATCCAAAGCATCCAAAGTGGTGCCTCTGACTCCAGAACAAGCACTGAAGCAATATAAACACCACCTCACTGCTTATGAGAAGCTGGAAATCATCAATTATCCAGAAATTTACTTTGTGGGTCCAAATGCCAAAAAAAGACATGGAGTTATGGGTGGTCCCAATAATGGGGGTTATGATGATGCAGACGGGGCCTATATTCATGTGCCTCGAGACCATCTAGCTTATCGATATGAAGTGCTGAAAATTATTGGCAAGGGCAGTTTTGGGCAGGTAGCCCGGGTCTATGATCACAAACTTCGACAGTACGTGGCCCTGAAGATGGTACGCAATGAAAAGCGCTTCCATCGCCAAGCAACCGAGGAGATCCGGATTTTGGAGCATCTTAAAAAGCAGGATAAAACCGGTAGCATGAACGTTATTCATATGCTGGAAAGTTTCACGTTCCGGAACCATGTTTGCATGGCCTTTGAGTTGCTGAGCATAGACCTTTATGAGCTCATTAAAAAAAACAAGTTCCAGGGTTTTAGCATCCAGCTGGTTCGCAAGTTTGCTCAATCCATCTTGCAATCCTTGGATGCTCTCCACAAAAACAAGATCATTCACTGTGACCTGAAGCCAGAAAACATTCTCCTGAAACACCGTGGGTGCAGTGCGACTAAGGTCATTGACTTTGGGTCCAGCTGTTTTGAGTACCAGAAGCTATACACATATATCCAGTCTCGGTTCTACAGAGCTCCAGAGATCATCTTAGGAAGCCGCTACAGCACGCCCATTGACATATGGAGTTTTGGCTGCATCCTTGCAGAACTTTTAACAGGACAGCCTCTCTTCCCTGGAGAGGATGAAGGGGACCAGCTGGCCTGTATGATGGAGCTTCTAGGGATGCCACCACCAAAACTCCTGGAGCAATCCAAACGTGCCAAGTACTTTATTAACTCCAAGGGCCTACCTCGCTACTGTTCTGTGACCACTCAGGCAGATGGGAGGGTTGTGCTTGTGGGAGGTCGTTCACGGAGGGGTAAGAAGCGGGGTCCCCCAGGCAGCAAAGACTGGGGGACAGCACTGAAGGGGTGTGATGATTACTTATTCATAGAGTTTTTGAAAAGGTGTCTTCACTGGGACCCCTCTGCCCGCCTGACCCCAGCTCAAGCACTAAGACACCCTTGGATTAGCAAGTCTGTGCCCAGACCTCTCACCATTGAAAAGGTGTCAGGCAAAAGGGTAGTAAATCCTGCAAATGCTTTCCAGGGCCTGGGTTCCAAGCTGCCTCCAGTTGTAGGAATAGCCAATAAGCTTAAAGCTAACTTAATGTCAGAAACCAGTGGTAGTATACCTTTGTGCAGTGTTTTGCCAAAACTGATTAGCTAATGGACAGCTGGTGTGCTCAGAGATGATATGTGGGTATTTTTAATCATCTTGCAAACCTGAAAATGGAAAAAAAAAAAACAACCAAGCCCATTCATGGATATGTTTTTGGTAGACTAGATGTCTTTTTTTAATAAGGCAAAGCATTTTTATATGACTGTAAAAGAACTCTTGAAGGGCTAATTACCTAACCAACTTGTATTGGCCATCCTGGGATACATAGTAAAAGGCTTTTTATAGGTCAGTGCATCTTTTGTTATTATTGTCAGGTGTTCATCAACCTGTGTATTATTCTGTTGGTTTAAATCCCTTTCTCTCAAGGTAGACAATATACCAGAAAGTATATCCTGAACATTCACTTTTGGTCTCCCTCGGCATCTGTTCCAGAGGGTTAATTTGGGACATGGCTGTAGTTATAGATGAGACTCAAAGCTAGATCTCTCGTGCCAGCAACCTGTCCTGTGGACTCATGCTAGGTGAAAGGGCTCACAGCAGACTATGAGGTGGGAGAAGCTCCGGGAAGCTGTGGGTCCCCTAGGAAAGTTTTGTCACTGCTTCCAAGTGGCTTATTTCTCTGCCCTTCAATTCTGTGATGCATGGTGTTTTTATTGTATGTTGTCGTTATTATTTTTATTTATTATTATTTTGCCACTGGTTTGTTTCCTGGGCACTCAAAGCATTTTAGACATCTTACCACTTCACAAAGTACTGGTTTTAAAACAAGTCATATGCATCCCATCTCCAAGGAAGATAAAGAAGTTCTTGGCTCCAAATGACCCAGAACGTTAAAGGTAGAATCAGCCTGCAAACTGCAGTTCTGCATTTCCATGGACTCTTTCCTTATAAAAGTGATTGCTATCACATAACCCTGACTACAGCTTCATTGCTTTCTCTCCTCTTTCGAGCTATCTGCCACCTTAATGGGCCACAATTTTCTCACTTTCAGTTTAAACCGAAGACTATTCCCTAGACTGGGAGTGAGCTTCAGATATAAGAAGAAAATCCAGAAACTGGTGGTAATCCATTTCATTTTTTCTTCACTTCAACATCCTTTCTTTTTCTCTGCTGAGATTTAAACAGTGAGGGCTGGTAATAAAACTTAATTGCTAGCCAGATGCCTTATTCAGAAGGATGGTGAAAGGGACGGTAACTAACTCACTGATGCAGTTTTGTTTTCTTCCCCCCGCCGTGCCTCTACTTCCACCCTCCGCCAAAACAAGAGTCCACCCGAACTCTGTCCTGACAGTGTGTTCTTCAGAGTAGACCGTTGCTTTCTCCAACACTGTTCTCAGGACTATCCAGTTCCATTTTTATGATAGACTTTGGTCTCTACAGATTCCATAAGGTCGGAACGAGGCTGTTTTTGTTGGGCAGCACAGTCACAAAAAGAAGGAAAATGCCACGGACATGTTACTCAAGGAACTTTTGCCTTAACCAGAAGTATTCCTCACAGCACAGGCTGTGAGAACAAATGTCCAGAGCATGGCCCCAGCCTCTCAGGCACAAGGACCACAGGGCAGAGAAGGGTTCAGACTGTGACCTCAGCCTCTTAAAAGGGGGATGTCCTGGTACTTCTGGGGTCTGAGCAAGTGGACTATTGAAAGCCTTAATTATTTCCCCTAGTTTACAGAAGGCAATGGAATATGCAACTCCTTTCAGCCCCCTAACTCCTGCTGAGTGCTCTAACTTACAGAGAAGTTGTGTAAGGCTCCTGCATTATCTAGGCAGAGCATATGGCGAGGTGGCCTTTCCAGTTGTTATCTGTGTGGGAGACCTGCTCTCTTAAGCAAACTGTTGAAAGGACTGCAACCCCAGACGCATCTGCCACGTGCTGGATTTCGATGTTTGTGTTGTCAGTGAGATGTCTCCTTGGTCAGCCAGCGTTGTGTGTGACTTGGGAGAGAAGGGAGCCTGTGGCCGAGGTTGGCATGTGGTCTATTTTTGTGTAGTGAATGGACCATGAGGTTACAGAACCTGGGCCAAGCGACAGGATTATAGACAACCCATGACACTGTACAAATTCTAGAAAGCTCTGGGAGGGTGAATGGATGTGTTTATGCCTCAATTTGGCAACCTAGAGGGTGACGCAGAGCAGAGTCATTCAAGTTGGCATGACTGTCTTCTGCGGGCCGGTTCAAGTTTGGGGAGAGTGGGCTGCTCTAAAACGTGGTGGTTGCGCCGGATGGATTTGATGAGGTTTATGAGTGCGTTTCAAGTTTAGGGACAATTGTGTTTTTTAGAAGCTGTCACCCTTTTTCCAGCCACTGTCAGAGTTTTGCTTGGATCCCTGCCCAGCCATAGCACTGAATGACCAAATTGGATCAGAGTTAGTACAGAGATTCAGGATGTGTCTTACAGTTGCTGGATTGTTCTTCAGCCATTTTTGTCATTTCAATTAAACAGGTCAAGTTGGTTGACTTTTTAAAAAAATATTTAATATTATTTATTTATTTGGTTGCACAGGGTCTTAGTTGTGGCAGGAGGGCTCCCTAGTTGCAGGTCACGGGCTCCTTAGTTGTGGCTCGCCAGATCCTTAGTTTCAACGTGTGGGCTCCTTAGTTGTGGCAGGCAGGCTCCCTAGTTGCAGGTCGCGAGCTCCATAGTTGTGGCTCACCAGTTCCTTAGTTGTGGCACAGGGGCTCCTTAGTTGTGGCATGCGAATTCTTAGTTTCAGCATGCATGTGGGATCTAGTTCCCTGATCAGGGCTCAAACCTGGACCCCCTGCATTGGGAGCGCAGGGTCTTAACCACTGTGCCACCAGGGAAGTCCCACCTTCTTTTATTGATTTTTTTTTTACAGTGTGGAGTTGGAGAGAAGAATGGTACTCCAAGGTTTGTTCCTGGGTGTGGGTTTGGGGGGCTTGGAACTACATGTGTTGAATCACAGTAAATCAAGTAGTATGCAACATTATGAATGAGGAACACTCTGTATTGCTGTTTGGAAACTAGATACGAGGCTCCCAATCTCAAAAATCAATGCAGTTTTCTCCAAGGGTCAGCTATTCAGAAAATCTTGGCTTCAGTAGAAGGTCTAAGGTATATGGGCATTCAGGAGGATCTGACCAGTCTTCCAGACAGAAACATTTCCACTATTGTGACAAAGTGATGAGGGCAGTTTGGCTGGGTTGCGTTGTTCCCTGAAGTGTGTGGGTGGAATGGCTTTTGTAGTTAGAGGGCAGGGACCGGGCTGATTCAACTTTGTAAACCCCTCACTCGGGAGCAGCAGCCAACACCTTCCCCACCCTTCACTACCACCATCCTCACTCCCTCCTCATCTCACTTGGTTCCTCTGAATCTGGATCCCATGATCATGTCTCATTGGCATCCTCAATTCCCCTTGCTCCTTGCCCTTCTCACTGAACTAGCCTCATAATCCCTCAACATGGACCAATTATACATCTGGATTCTCACCTGCATTGTCCACTTTTTTGGGAAAAAATTGTTCAGTTGTGAAAATGGGCACCCCACAAAATACCAGGCAATGAACCATTGGCATTATCTCATTTGCTACCTCTGCAGGATGAGAATGATTATTATCCCCATTAACCAGATAAGAAAACTGAGGCTTGGTTAGTTCTTTTTCGATGGTAGATTTGAGGAGCATCTTGGGGAGGTAGAATTATTTATGCCTTACTTATTTGTTAGCTAAGAATAGTTGCTGCTATTTTAATTTTATAATGTCAGTGTCTTTTTGATGCCCCACCCATCTTGATTAAATTATCACTTTATTTGGTCAAGACTTTTTGGAGCCAATGAGAAGGATGACAGTAGAAACCAAAAGTGTTTGTTTTCTTTAAATCTCTGAAGGTGACAAAATCTGGAAGAGGAAATGAGGGTGAAGTCCCAAGTTTCTGATTGAGCTCTAGGAATGAGGTGGCGGGTTTCTTTATATCACCTATTATTATCATTGTCACTAGAATATAAAGGTCATTGAATCTTACTGTATGAGTTAGTTTTATCTTTAACCACTCAGCTCGAAGAGAATGCCAGAAACTGTCTGCTAATTCTCTTCCATGTGTCTTCTCCATCTCTTACTTCTGGAGATGATGTTCAGGTTTTTTAAAGATACACTGTTTCTAAGTTGAGAAATGGGAGAAACCGTGTTCTAATGTATTCCTTGACTGATCTGTGAGCACTGCCTTCCCAAAGCCTTGCCAACTACTACATGGCTTGGCTTGTCAGCAGTCCTTTGGGTGTTTCCCAAAGTTCACTCCAATTCAATAAGAGTCAGCAGTGAGGTGTGGCACACAACGGGAGCTTAGCAGGGAATGCAGAGACGGGTGGGTGATACGGTCCCAGCTCTTCCTGACCCAAACTTGCTGTGACTGACTTGTAGCCAGTCCACTTCATTGTCTTCACTAGCAGGCAGCGGACTCTTCTCTTGCTACTCAGAGTGGCCTGAGTAGGCCAGACCAGCATCATCAGCATCTCCTGGAAGTACAGGGTGCCGGCTCCACCCTAGACCTTATCAGTCAGAATCTGCCCATTAACAAGGTTCCCAGGGGGTCCACATGCACATCAAAGTTTGAGAACTGGATTCTGAAATACATACTAACCACCGTCATTCTCCCCTTGCCCCAGGAACGAATAAAATAGTGAGACTTGGGTTTGATGCCTGACTCGGAATATATTTCCTCTCTGACTTGGGCAAGCTGCTGCTTCCTCTGGAGCATCACAGCATTGAGGTGTTTCTCCTGATTAAGGAGAATGGAGCTTAAACGCCCAACACCCACAACTCTAACTCGACTTTTCTAACGGTAAAGTGAGAAACAAAAGCCAGGCCGCAAAGAGTGGAGCGGGGTCACTGTTTTTCACTTTATTTTAATTTATAGGAAAATTTAAGTACAGTTCTAGGTGGAACTCTTAAACGCTTTTAAAAAAAATTATTTGCAAAAAAAAGCATTTAAATCAGATCCATTTGGCTTTCCTTGTAACCTTGCCAAGCTCTTTCAATTCCAAACCGCCATCCAGGCAGGGACTCTTCTCACCCCTTTTATTGATTTTTAAATTCACAAAATCAACCGAGTTTCCAAATTGTTATTGAGACAGTACAGAGCTGGGTAGGAATGTTTGTTTTAGTTCATTCCTAAAATCATGTTTTTCTTTCAACATGGAAAATTGGCTAATCCAGCTAATATCTGCTCATTTTATTAGACTCCATCCCACATTCTACCCTCACAGTGATTGATCTGTTCATCATGTGCTATCACGATTTCTCCTTGTATTCGAGTGCAAGCTTCAAACGGGCATTCCCATTCGTCATGAAGCTCTGAGTTAATCGGTTGTGATGTTACCGAGCATGTGCAGATGATGGGGGTTCGTTTCCCTCCGTGTACCAGGAGTGCGCTCACCTCTTGTCTTCTTTCAAGTTGACCTACGTAGTCAATCTCTGATCTCCTCTTTTTGAGAGAGGGTAATTGGAGAAGGGTTATGTGAGGCCACCTTCTTCTGGTCTGGTATTTGACACTGATAATAATGAAAAGGAAAATGCAGCCATAACCTAACTATGATATAAAGATTCTGCTTCTGTCTCCCAGGGCCTCTGTGAAGAAGGAAAGAGTGTAACCTGCATCTCCTTTCCCAGAGGAAATTAATTTATGACCATAGTAGTATACTTTATTCCTAGGTGTTTTAAGGTACGGTTTGGGACAGACAGGTTAGCTGGCTAATGCCGTTATATTTTAGTTTTCATGACACTGAATCTGTTAAGAATGGGGTTTCTTGCGTGATAAAAAAAACTGAACAAAAGATTAAACAAGAATTTCAACTGTGAAACAGTCTGGATCTGTAGCAGCTGGTCGTGTTGAAACTTTTTGTTTTGCTTAATTCCTAACTAGGCATAATTAAAGTTAAATGCAAAATTTTAGGTAGCAGCCGATAAATTGTTCTAGGCTTTCTTAACAGAATACTCCTACTACTTTAGTGAATCATGGAAAACTCTTTCTCATTTACTTTTGATTATTTCTCTTTCATCTGTTATTCAATGTCATGAACATGGAAGTTGGAAGAGTGACAATGATTGTTCCAGACTGCGTCTGTATGCTTTTTCTCCTTTGAGAATTAAGGATAAGAGCTTATCCTTTGAACCAGGTAGAATTGCCGGAACACGCTCTCCTCTGTCTCTTCAGTCTCGCCAGAGGTGACCAGTCTGTAGAGCCCTATAACTTAATATGCACAGAGCAACTGCAGGCATCCACAACGTGAACAACCTGGAGTCTTCCAAACAAGGAGAGAGACAAGGCCAGGGATCAGCAAATCAAGGAAGAGTTGTCCTCTGCCAGGAATCAGCCTCTCAGTTTTTAATAATATTTTTAATATCCTGTTTTCAACATAACATGTCCCACTTTCACCTTCAAACTGTGCTTCCTAAAGCCCAAGATTTTAAAAGAATTTACTTCCAAACCTGGCCTTCAACCAGAATGTGATTAGGGGTAATCCTTCCCAAGTGTCTGTCAAATTATGCCTGCTAATTTCAGCAAGAAAAGTTTTTAAGTGAACCCAACCATGTAAGGACTAAAAGCTCTTTGGTCCCTGAGAGCCAGAGCCCCTGAGATAAGCCAGAGCTACAAATATATCGTCTAGACTTTGAAAGAAAGGATATGATTCTTAATATAGCTCACCAACCACTAAGTCAAGCCCAAGCTCTCATAATTTTTTTCTATAACAGGAGAAGCCTGCCTGACAGTTGACTCGAAAGATTCTCACCTCTTCTGCTACCACAGAAATAAACTGAAAAGAAAGAACTCCCCTAAATCAGGCCAGATGGTGACCTGTGGCTATTTCAGCTCAGGATGTCAGCCTCTAAAGCATCGGGTTTGAATCATTTGGGATCATGGGATTCTATCATTGTTCACTTGAATCTGCTGACACACTTCCTCTGGAGAGCGCAGTTTGGCATGGATGAGTCAGTGGTGTTTTTGTTATTTTATTTTATTTTAGGTTGTTTGTTTTTTAAAAAATAAAAATTGCTTTGAGAAATTTTCAGCATCTCACAACTGTTTCAAAACCAAGGCTGACAACTTTCCCAGCAGGCCCTGAGTGCTATACTCTGAAATGTTCCCAGTGTGGTAGGCAAGTTATCAATCACTGAACTTTTAGGGCTGTGCTGCAGGTACAGCCTCTCTTAACTTGATGACAATGACAGAGAAAGAAAATGCTCGAAGAAGAAAATATTGGGATGAGAAAAGGAGTGGAATGAGAAACAACCTTGTAGGGATTCATCCTATAATATCCTTTTAGTTCCCCAGAGCATCTGTCCATAAGCTCTGGCATTGTAAAGAAGGGAGATTGGGAAACAGGCGCGGTACTCAGGAATGGCCTGCTTCCCGGAGCCCTAACAATCAGCTCTCCCATCAGGAGAGAGTTATCACATTTACTCTCCTGGGGCCTAAGCTTAGCTTAAAGATGAGGCCTGGCAAGCAGTTTAAGGAATGCAGCTTATTTGGGAAGTTTCTGGGGTTTTTGTCTGTAGGTAACGTAAAGCTTAAGGGAACTGAGCAAATGGAAAGGGAAAGAATGCTCTTAGGGGCCCTCAGGCACCTTAGCTGCTGCCTGCTTCTGATTGGCCCTGAGCCCTTCCTGCCCTGGCAACAGGAGCTAAGTGGACACGGAAGAACTGCCTTCTGCCACCCTTGAATCGTTCCTTGGATTCTTGAATGGGCTTCCTGCCTTATGAGAGCAGGGTCTAAGGCTAGAAAAGGACCTTCCCATAACTCTCATGAAGCTGCTGCATGTTAGAAAAACTAACTTCGGCTGGAGAAACTACAGGCCAGGGGGAAGTTAAAAGAACATTGCTGTTCAGATTTCCCCATGATCTAGTACACCCCAAGCCAGGACACTCCCATGGTTTTTTGTTCCATTTAAGTTAAAAGCTTATCAGAGCTTAGAAAAGGCAGTGAAATGGCAATGAGAGCTCAAGGTGTGTTGTCCTTTGCTTTTCAATGTCCGGGAAGGCATCAGTCCAGAGGCACATGAGGTGACTGTGGCAAGACGGTGCCAATGCCGAGGGCTGATCTTGACCTTTCTGTAGCATGCATTTGGGTGCAATGCGCCCTGCTTGTTTACAGAGGCTGCTCAGCCCTGCCTTTGCAAATGGCTGCTGACAGCTTCTGATGGCAAGCAGACTCAGGACACCCAATCCAAACCACGGCGGAGAATTCTCTATCATCCCTGGGGTGGAGCCCTGGCCCAAACGAAACTCACCTGTGCCCTTCTGAAGCCTGTCCATACAGGCCTTTATTGGTGCCTTTATTCTTTTGACAGTGACTTATTGAGCAACTGCTGTGTGTGAGAAAAAGAGCACTCTAGTGGCATTTGTCAGGGACGGAGCGCGCCAGCAGCACTGTAGACTGTTCAGAATTTTAAAAAGCCAGGCAGTGGAGTTAGAGAAAATGCCAAGTTATCTACAGTCCGTTCTGGTTTTAAAATTTAAATAAATCTGCAAGTGAATGGGGTGCAGTTTGGAGTTTCAGAAGAGCATGTTCTGAGTCTGCCCAGAGTTGGTGTCTTGTGTTCTGAGCTGAAGGCGGAGGAGAAGGTATAGAGACACGCTATCTGGCTCTCACTTCCCTCTGTTTCTGACCTTGAAGATGAGATGGGGTCACCCTTGGGGTTTCGCCGACATAATTTCAGGTCAGGGGTGTGACTCTTGCTGTTCCCTCTTGAAACATCAATCCTATTTCTAAGTTGCCATCCGAAGCAACCCCGAGAGAGGAAACGGCAGGCACCATCCTTCCCCACCTCTCTTGCCTCTCTCTCCTTTCCCTCGACAATAAGCTGTCTTGTAAGCTGGCTTGCATTGCTGTTTTCTCTGGTTGCTAAATCAACATTCTTTATTTCTGTCCCTTCATCAAACCCTGTCTGAGCCCAAGACTGAGGTGAATACATGGGATGGAGTCAGGAACTTCATCCCTGAGATCCTTTCCTACAGTTTTCGAGCAGCTGTCCCACACTGTCCTGGTTCCAGTGCCCTCTCAGTAAACCCTTGTCATCCAGGAGTCCCTTTCCTCTCCTTGAAACCCAGAGTCACTCTCTGCTTTAAAATGTCAGAGCGATTTCCAGGCAAAGCAGCATAAGTGAGAGGGAGAAGCCTCCAGACCTCTCTAGGAGACCACAGGTGCTTCCCCTTGATCCTGCTAAAATAAGGGTCCAGGGTTTCCACGGTGGATCTTCCTGCAGGGACAACTGTTTCCCAACTGCCGTGTCACACCCGACACCCCTACTACCTCAACCTGGCAGCTGCATGTCAAAGAGAGAGTAATCCCTCCGTTCTTGATTTATTCCCAGCCTTAAATTCTACTACATCCAGAGGAGAGAGGTGCACCTTTAGCGGGGAAAGCCTGGGTGGGGCTGAGGCTGGAGGAGGTGCCACGGAGGCTGAGAGCTCCTCAACCAGAGTCACAGTTTGTAAAGTCACACGCTGGAGCCCCGGGCTCCGGGAGCGTCCTCTCCCTGCCCCCAGCTGTGTGTTCTGCAGGGGCTCCCCCAGGGGGCACCAGGTCCCCCCTACCACCTTCTCTTCATTCTTTCAGCAAATGAATGTGCCAGGCAGTGAGCTAGGCGATTCACACGTGATTAAGACATTTGTCCTTGCTCTCAAATTCAGTGGAAAGTTAAACTCTGGTGAAGAACTGACATACAATGGGATACATATGATGATAGACAGACTAGATGCCCTATGGAGTCTCCTCCTGGCCCCCCCAAAAAGAAGAAGGGTAGGGGTGGAGGTCAGCAAAGGTTTTTTGTGGTGACTGCCCCATCCATCACTAGCCATGGCCATTTCCCCCACTGACCACCCACTATCTACAATGCCTGCTGCCTCAGCGATCATGAGTGAATGGTGCCCAGGCTCTTCGAAATTGAAAATGTGGGGCTTCCCTGGTGGCGCAGTGGTTGAGAGTCCGCCTGCCGACGCAGGGCACACGGGTTTGTGCCCGGTCCGGGAGGATCCGCAGAGCGGCTGGGCCTGTGGGCCACGGACGCTGAGCGTCTGGAGCCTGTGCTCCGCAACTGGGAGGGGCCACAACAGTGAGAGGCCCGCATACCAAAAAAAAAAAAAAACCAAAAAACAAAAAAAAACAAAAAAAGAAAAAAAAATGTGGGAGACTGAGGCCCAAACTGGAGCGAGCAAATACCCATGTTCCTTTGGTTAGTAGCAGAGCCAAGGTTTGGAGCCAGAATCTCCACCGCTGCTATCAAAAAACCATGCCCCATTCAACACCCAGCCCCCATGCAGTGTTTCCGCTGCACTCCCAGCAACCCTCCTTCCCCAGTCCCCATCCAACTCCCCAAAGGTGCCAAAATGGGGGGGGTTATTTTTACCGACAGGGTTGGGAAAGGGGCAAAGGCTGAGGCTGGGGCAGTTCAGTGGCGCCAGCTGAGGCTTAAATACAATGAAAAAGCCCCACCCTGCCAGCTCTGCCTGAAGAGAACCCAGCAGGAAATAAATAGCGCTGTGTGCCCTGCCTGGAGGGCTGGCCTGCATATGTCTGCCTGGATGAAAGCCAGTCACATGAGCCGAAGCTGGTTAAAAAGAGCTCCGGTAATCTCCCGGCTCAAGTGTCTCCTCTGGCATGGGGAGTATGTGGGCAAGGGTGCCAGCTCTTCTTCGTGGGGCCTGGGTGAACAGGGAGGAGCAGGGGGAAGGGGCAATTCGGGCCAGGGAGAGAGAGAGCCAGCCAGTGGGCCTTGACTCCAGGCAAAACCATCAGTCCGCAGGTCCTGGCACTGGGACAGGGTGATGAGTCTGGTGAGGGCTGTGTGGATGGAGAAGTCGAAGGGAGAAAACACTTGGCAAAAGTTCCCTGATCAAGTCTTAATATGGCCAAAGCCGTTGTTGCCAGCATACCCCTTGCCCCTTGATATGTGTGTGCACACCGCCCCACCCGCTGTATAACTTTTCTCTCCCATAGCTTTGTCCCCCTGCATGCATTCCTGCCCCACCTCCAACCCCCCCAGCTCAGAATGTCAGCATCTGTCTCCCTTCAGCAGTGCACCTGACCCTGCTGCCTTCTCCCGCTCACCGGCTCCTGTGACACAGGCCAGTGGCTGCTTTTCTCCAGGCCTCAGTTTCCCTCCAGGCTGCATGTTTCAGATCTGGTCCTCATGGCTCTCCAGGCAAACTAGGGCAGCACACAGAGAGGCTCCCGAGAGAAGAGTTTTTACTCTGGAACTGATCTTTTACTGAAGTCCCTGAACTAGGTGAAATGATTCAGCAAGCTCAGGACCTTCTTGTTCAGATATGAGTTCCCTGAGATGTTGAGGAACCTTTTGCCAAGAGACTCATTTGCTCAGATCCTCCTGGTGAGAAAACACCTTGTGTAGAATGGCTGGTAGCATGCAACCCTGTTGCAGCGGGGTGGCTGGATAGCAGCCCGGGGATCACAAGGAGACAAAACTTGTTCTCTGCAGGACCACATGGTGCTGCGGATGGGGAGGCCAAGGGAACAGCTTGACCTCGAGGAGCCTGGATAGGGTGATGGCCTGGGGGTGGGCAGGCGGTGCTCACTCAACAGCTCTGGAGATTCTTACTGACTAGATGGTTGATTGTTCAAGGGGGAAATCGGGGCCTCACCGCCCCCCCACCCAATAAAACCCACTCCCAGTTAGCAAATCTAACTGGTCCAGAAAAACACTGACCATATAGGGATGCAACAGGATCATTTGTGATTTCAAGAACTATTCTGGAACTCCAAACTCCGTAGAGATTCTTCCTAAGGTTGGGGCCAGATGCCCGCATTCTGTGGCTGGAAAATTTATGATTGGGACATATGCAGAAACATCTAAGTTCTTGTAATTAATACATTTGCTTCTGAGCCAACTTCAGGCACCAATGTAGAGCAGGATCTGAAGAAGCCAGATAGGCACCAAGCTACACATGAGGATGAAAATGTTTTCTGTGGATACTGGGTCCAGTGCCCACTCAAAAACAGAGGAACTGGGGAGAGTCTGATGAAGAGGCCACTTACAAAATGTGGACAAGTTTCTAGGAAACTATTAAGGGACAGTGAAGCACACAGGCATAGCCTCACGGCCAAGAGAACCTTAGAGAACATGGCTGTGGATGAGGCTGAAGGACAGGCCCCTCCACAGGAGGCCCTTTGTAGAGGAAGGTGGCCCTGCCAACCTCTGGCCAGCAAGGAGGAACCAAGGGGACAAATATGCTGCCACCTCCTCTCACTCCTGTGCCTCCATTGACCAAACCTAACCAAAACCAAAGGACGAGAGAGTCTGACTGGTGCAGTCCCCAAAGGCCAACTCCCTGGGGCACAGAGCACAGTGGAGAAGGCTGGGGAGTAGATCCAGAGGGGCAGAGTAGGTACAACAGTCTCCATGATCCTAAGCAGGCAATTTCATCAGCATCAATGAACATTTTTGGAGCATAGGACATGCACCAGCACTGAACCACTCACCTGGGGTAAAACTTCAAGAACCTGGGACTCCTGGGGAGGCAGGAGCAGGAGTGTTCAGGGAAGCCTTCTTGGAGGAAGTGGGAATGTGAGATGGGGCTCGGAGGAGAGGTGAGACAATGGCCAGGAGTTCTTTCCTTCTGGTAGCAGAGTGCCACTTTGCAACTGGATCCGTCCCAAGGTCAAGTTTCAGATCTTCCATCCCTGAGATTTTACATCCTAGCCATGGCCAAAGACGCCCACCTGACTGGGGCTGTCTTAGTCCACACATTACTTCTCATCTCCCCTGGGAAGGATCAATTTGCCGAACTGTTTATTTTCCCCCGGCATTTCTGAGGACAGGTTTGTCCACCTCCAAGAGTGATGTCCTAATTCATCAAGCAATTCATCAGTAAAAATTCACTTGGACTTCCCTTCTGGCGCAGTGGCTAAGAATCCACCTGCCAATGCAGGGGACATGGGTTCGATCCCTGGTCCGGGAAGATCCCACATGCCGCAGAGCAACTAAGCCCGTGCACCATAACCACTGAGCCTGCTGTGCTGCAACTACTGAAGCCCATGCACCTAGAGCCTGTGCTCCGCAGCAAGAGAAGCCACTGCGATGAGAAACCCACACATTGCAACAAAGAGTAGTCCCCACTCGCCGCAACTAGAGAAAGCCCGCGCCCAGCAATGAAGACCCGATGCAGCCAAAAATAAATTAAAATAATATTAGATGATCAGGAAAACTAAAGGGAAAAAAATACATTGTTTTAAAAAAAAAATTCACTGAACTCCGTGCTGGGAGTACGGGTGAATAAAACACACTCCTTGCCCTCAGGAGGTCATATTTTACACAGAACAGAGACATGTAAAAAAATTATTAGAGTGTGTTTGATAGGAGGTGTCATGGAGGTATGATCCAAGTTCTAGGGAAGCACAGCAGAGAAAGTGACTAATTCCTGGAGGTGTTAAAAAAAGACTTCAGAGAGGTAATATTTGTACTGCAAGTCCATTAATGAGTAGAATTTGCTAAGCTGAGAAGGGAATTCCTGGCGGAGGACTTGAAGTGTGTTGAGACAGCAAGAGGTGAAAAGGGATGGTGAAAAACTCAGGATGGTTAGTGTATAGCATGGCAGGAATTGAATCTGGTGAAAAAGGTTTGGGCTGGTTTAAGGGGACATTAGGAGTACAGTTAAGGATTTTGTCAGTTAGGCAGACAAATAAGGAACCAAAGGATGTTTTAATGTAGAGAAGTAATACGATGAGTTTTCTTTTTGAAAAGAAAGTAATTTTCTGGAAGGAAACAGTATTTGTTCCAATGCAGGTAGTGGAATGTGAGCTAGGGGTCAGGTACCCCTGCTCCCACCCCACATCCTACATTCCCGCACCCTCCCCGACTCCTGCCATTTCTCTACAGAGACCAGTCTTTATTTGGTCTGCTGTTGCTGCTCTGACTTTGCAACAAATAAGCCAAATAAATCAGCTTGTTTCTTCTAGGACAACGTGGGATGAGCATACCCAAGAAGATTATTTCCCCTTCTTTCAGATTTTATCCCATCCCCTAATTTGATGACCCAAGGAATGGGATGGAACCTTAACTGGAACAGTCAGCCTATGGGATTTAGGACCTGACAATCCTAGAATAACCAGCCAATCCCAGAGCTCTTGAGCCTCCCTGTGGTTCCTTCCAAACTTTGTGGCTATTCCTCCAGGTCTTAGCTGAAAAACACCAAAAATAGGCCAGCTCTTTTCAATTTAATTAGCCATTCCTCTGAGGACACCAGATGGAATGAAGCAGAGACAGATGCATCGGGGGCAAGGAGGGGTGGGAGTCGATGTTAAATGGGGTTGTCTCATGAGCCCAAACTCACCTCCACAAAGGGTGCCTCTTAAAGCAAGGAGCCCAAGAGGCAGATGAAGGGGCTCCAGCCCTCGGGCTCAGAGGCAGGGGTCAGTTGCTCTCAGGCCTGGTCTGTGAGGCAGCCAGAGGATGGAAGCAGGTACCTGGGTCTCCTGGGCAGGAGGAGGAAGCCGCCTCCCTCCACAGGGGCTAATGCACAGTTGGTCTGCCCCGAGGGGGTTCATCTGCCCTCACCTGGCTCCTGTCTCCGTGGCTGTAGGCAGCCCACACTGAGAGCCCTGTGACACAGCCAGGCGCGGTGCTGGAGTTTATTTCAGGAGCTCTTTAAGAGCAGGGGAAACAGCCAGCTGTCTGGGACCAGATGATCCCTGAAGTGCCTTCCTTATCTAAGAGTGAGGTTTGATAAGTAAATGCAGGCAGCTCTGGGGCAAGGGAGAGCTAAAATGACCCATAGAGCCTTAGGGGGTCTCACCCTTAGCAAGTACCTTCTCAGGACTGCAGAGACCACCGATGTGGAGCAACTGCCCCCTCTGGTGGTGAGTACGGGGATAAAGTTACACTGCCCCCTCTGGTGGTGAGTGAAGGGATAAAGCCAGTTCACCCTCTACCTGGGTACGCAGCAGGTTCTTCTAAGCTCAAAAAAAAAAAAAAAGGATAACTGGAGAGTCCCTCTAGCTTCCTCTCCATCTCCTGATTGCAGTTATGGCCCCTAGCCAAGATCTTCTCTCAATTTTACAGATTGACATATTTAGTGGAAAAAACACTGGAGCTATGCTGTGAATAGCAGCCTGGTTCCAGTGAGAACATGGAGTCACTTTTCCTTTCTGCTCCACGGGGGAAAAGAAACTACCTGTTTGTAACTTTAGTCAAGCCTGGCACTTTCCATATTTGTAACGTGGAGATGATGGAGACACTGCCTGCCCACCCTCCAGAGGGGCCACACTACCTCTCCTAGTGTTGCAGGTAGGGAGTGAGGAGTCATTGTATATATGGGGAAGGGGGGCACTTCCTGATCCTGGGACCCAGTTAGTCCCACTGCTGGGGTGGTCTTCCCTGTTGGAAGCTGGCTGTCACTCCAGCCTGGACCAAGACACCCCACATGGCTCAGCCCCTCGTGGCTGCCAGGCTCCTTGCATCCTGGTCAGGAAGTCACTTTTTCCAGCTGCCCAGGGCTGCCTGCCAGGGAAGGTCAGAGTGACCTGGTGACTGTGGTTCTCAGGCTGGAAAGACAAAGTCCTGGGTCTATTTTGTTGTTACTGTTGTCACTTAGTCTGTATGATTTACAATTATTTTTAGGAACCTTACTGGACAATTTTAAAATGTGCACTGTGACTCTATCTATCAGACACTGGATGCTATTGGCGGGAAACAAGCCAGAAGAATAAATTCTATGCTTCAACTATGGTTGTGACTCTTTCCATGTGTAAATTAATGGAGCTTTTGCTACTGTTTCTCCCCTCCCTCCCTCCCTCCCTTCCTTCCTTTTTGTACTGATAGCTCAAAACTAAAATGAATTGAGTGCATGAATGCTCTGAATGGTTAATTCTTTGGATAGGTGTACATTTAGGAGCAATGTTGCACAGTGTGTTTCAAGATTATTTTCAAGAATTTATTTTGCTAAGTGTACTTTAAATTTTTTTATTGTGATAAGATGTATATATCATGAAATTTACAATGTTAACCATTTTTAAAGTGTATAATTCTGTGGCATTAAAGGACATTTATAATGTTGTGCAACTACCACCACTATCCATCTGCACAACTTTTTCATGATCCCCAAAAGAAACTCTATACGGGGCCACTTTAACACTGGACCCTGGAAGAGACTGCTAGAGTCCAGTTTGACCACCGAACTTCTTGGTGACTCTCCCTTCTACTGTTCTTCCTAGCCTGGACAGAAAAGTAGTGTCCACCATGTTCTGGCCCCTTCCCCAGTGGCAATTCATCAGATACAGACAACAGCAGAGAAAGAAGCTATGGCTGCCTTGGTTTCCTACAGTTGCAGAATTCTGTAGCCAGAAGAGACCCCCTAGAGGTCTTTTGAACACCCTTCCCCAAAGCAGAACCACAGCTAACCTACAGCCTAGCTCTATGTCTGACATGTAATGGGATCAAATAAAGATTTGTTTAATAAATGAATGAGCCAGTACAGATAGATCACTATCCCTGGAAAGGAGACTTCATGGCTGTTCATGGTCTTAGGGAGATGACAAAGCACGTGCTTTAGGGTCAGAAAGATCTGGGTTCAAGTGCTGGCTCTGTACCTTACAAAATATGCAGCTAGGTTTTTCTTTGTTAGGGAATAATTCTTACCTTATGGTATGAGGCCTGAGTGAGGCAATGTATATGACGTATTTTACCTTAGAGTAGGTAGAAGTTCAATTACGCTTAATTCTCTTTCCTTTCCACCTACAGGAGGATCTCACAGATGCATTTCCAGAAATGACTTTCTCCTTTTTGATTCCATTTCTTATTGGCTCCTTTTTTGTCAGCACCTAAGAAAGACATCTTCCCCATCTTCCTCAGCCTTTTAAAGTTGGGATTTTAATGAGAAACCATGAAAGGGGAATGTTACTTTCCCCTTATCTGACATTGAGCCTCCCGATTTCTATTTTATTGGATATGGTTGTTGTGATTTATTTGTTCATGTTACGCGTTTTTTTCTCTCCTTCCACCCACCCCCATACACAATTACCCACACAGGCCACTCCTCTCATCCTTTAAACTAAACTTTCACATCTTTTACTATTTCCAAATTCAAAAACTTGGTTCTACTCCCCTGGGACAGAGGACATAGGGCTTATTATGGGCCCCAGGTTTTAATAGTAACAAGATCTTATCAATCATTCATCGGAGGCAATGCAGTTATATGGCTCCTGCAGTGAGTTTGCTGGGGAAGGGAAGAGGAGAAAAGGGGCAGGTGTCAGGGAGAGGCAGGCCTGAGGGCCAAGGATACTTAAATGTGTTACAGGATCAGGAGAAAGAGTCAGTTGAGTGGGAGTGGGGCAAATACTGTCAGTTACCTACTCAAAACCCATAACCCTTTTTCTTCCCTTGGGAAGGGCTCCTCCTTCCAGGCAGGGGAGGAGTTGGAGGAATTCCACTGCCTCTGTCCAGTGATTGGTTGAGGATGAGCATGTGATCCACTTCTGGCCAATGAGATATAAGGGGGAACCTGTGGAGGTTCTCTGGAAATATGTTTTCCCATGATAAATAAGAGAGTCACAGGAGAAAAAAAAAAAAATGCCTTTAAAAATTTAAAATTTATTTGTATTCTCTTTTCCACTCCTGCCTCTTTCCTTGCTCAGTTGAAACATGTCCTCTGAGAATGAGAAGCTTGGAGCTGCTGCAGCCTCCTTGGAACAGTGAAGGGATGAGCTAGCTGGAGGGGGACGTCCAGTCCGCTGAGGATGGCAATACAGAAGGATGGTAGGACATGGATCCTTGATTGTACTTGAAGACTTTTTTGAGCTGCTGAGAAACCTGAGATCACATCTGTTAGGTCTTATTAAGAAACTGTTACCTGCTTTATGGGTTAAGCCACTCCTAGTTACCTTTCCAGCTGAGTTCATCCTTACTGATATGGGGAGGTTGTTATATTCTGGAACCAAGGTAATTTAGGTTGGTCTTAAAATGGGATCAGGATAGCAGTAAAACTTTTAAAGATGTCGAAGTAAAGCATCTCTGATTGGGGCTTTCTCCCTAAAGTAGCAGTCAAGACCATCACTCTTTAAAACAATCCTGAGTTGCCGATTATTTTGTGATGGGTAGTGAAGGTTATGGAAGTCAGATCTCTTTGCCTTTCTGCTTGAAGCCGGGCTAAACAAGCCTACATCTACAGTTCTAAGCAAGAAACGTCAGTTAGCCCACTCCATGCCTTCTAGCCCTTATTGGTCATTCTTGATCCACTGGGAGGCAGATTTTCCTAACCTTTCCAATTGGCCACATTTTGATCGTAATAGGAGACAGGACTTTGGACGTTGTGCTTTCCTCTGGAATTTAGACAGAAGAGCAGTGCTCTCTTGATTGAGAGTTCAGTAGGCTGGGTTCCAGTCCAGGACATGGACCTGAAGGAAAAGGAGAGATGTGCAAAGGAGACATTGCAGAAGTAGCCAGAAGGCACAGGCTGCTTTTCTCAGGGCTACTGAGGAATGTATAGGTGACTGGGAATAGAGTACCCACCCTGGAGAAATATACAACCTATGGGTGAGAAAGTTCTCAAAAGTAACTAATAAAAGCCTAGCCATTTCTATTTCATTTATTTCTGCTCTGATCTTTATGATTTCTTTTCTTCTACTGACATTGAGTTTTCTTTGTTCTTCTTTCTCTAGTTGTTTTAAGTGTAGGGTTAGATTGTTTATTTGAGGTTTTTCTTGTTTCTTGAGGTGAGATTGTATTGCTATAAACTTCCCTCTTAGAACTGCTTTTGCTGTGTCCCATAGGTTTTGGGTCGTAGTGTTTTCATAGGAAAGATTAATAAAACTAAAAGCTAGTACTTTGAGAAGATAAAAAAAATCAATAAACCCTTAGCCAGACTCATCAAGAAAAAAAGGGAGAGGATGCAAATCAATAAAATTAGAAATGAAAAAGGAGAAATCACAACTGACACTGCAGAAATAAAAAGGATTATAAGAGACTACTACAAACAACTATATGCCAATAAACTGGACAACCATGAAGAAATGGACAAATTATTGAAAAGGTACAACTTTCCAAGACTGAACCAGGAAGAATTAGAAAATATAAACAGACCGATCACAAGCAATGGAATTGAAACCATAATTTTAAATCTTCCAACAAACAAAAGTCCAGGACCAGATGGCTTCACAGGAGAATTCTATCAAACATTTAGAGAAGAGCTAACTCTGATTCTTCTCAAACTCTTCCAAAAAAATTTCAGAGGGAGAAAGACTCCCAAATTCATTCTATGAAGCCACCATCACCCTGATACCAAAACCAGAAAAAGATAACACACACAAAAATATTGTAGACCAATATCACTGATGAACATAGATGGAAAAATCCTGAACACAATACTAGCAAACAGAATCCAAAAGCACATTAAAAGGATCATACACCATGATCAAGTGGGATTTATCCCAGGGATGCAAGGATTCTTCAATATATGCAAATCAATCAATGTGATACACCACATTAACAAATTAAGGAATAAAAACCATATGATCATCTCAATAGATGCAGAAAAAGCTTTTGACAAAATTCAACACTGATTCATGGTAAAAACTCTCCAGAAAATGGGCATAGAAGGAACCTACCTCAACAGAATAAAGGCCAAATATGACAAAACCACAGCAAGCATCCTACGCAGTGGTGAAAAACTGAAAGCATTTCCACTAAGATCAGGAATAAGACAAGGATGTCCACTCTCGCCACTTTTATTCAACATAGTTTTAGAAGTCTGAGCCACAGCAATCAGAGAAGAAAAAGAAATAAAAGGAATACAAATTGGAAAAGAAAAGTAAAACTGTCACTGTTTGCTGATGACATGATATTATACATAGAAAATCCTAAAGATGCCACCAGAAAACTACTAGAACTAATCAATGAATTTGGTAAGGTTGCAGGATACAAAATTAATGCACAGAAATCTCTGGCATTCCTATACATCAACAATGAAAAATCAGAAAGAGAAATTAAGGAAACACTTCCGTTTACCATTGCAACAAAAAGAATAAAATACCTAGGAATAAACCTGCCTAAGGAGGTGAAAGACTTGTACTCAGAAAACTATAAAACACCGATGAAAGAAATCAAAGATGACCTAAACAGATGGAGAAATATACCACGTTCTTGGATTGGAAGAATCAATATTGTGAAAATGACTATACTACCCAAAGCAATATACAGATTCAATGCAATCCCTGTCAAACTACCAATGGCATTCTTCACAGAATTAGAACAAAAAATTTTACGATTCATATGGAGACACAAAAGACCCCGAATAGCCAAAGCAACCTTGAGAAAGAAAAACGGAGTTGGAGGAATCAGGCTCCCCAACTTCAAACTATACCACAAAGCTACAGTAATCAAGACAGTACGGTACTGGCACAAAAACAGAAATATAGATCAATGGTACAAGATAGAATGCCCAGAGATAAACCCACATACATATGGGCGCCTAATTTATGACAAAGGAGGCAAGAACATACAATGGAGAAAAGACAGCCTCTTCAATAAGTGATGCTGGAAAAACTGGACAGCTACATGTAAAAGAATGAAATTAGAACACTCCCTAACACCATACACAAAAATAAACTCCAAATGGATTAAAGACTTAAATGTAAGACCAGACACTATAAAACTCTTAGAGGAAAACGTAGGAAAAACACTCTTTGACATAAACCATAGAAAGATCTTTTTCCACCCACCTCCTAGAGTAATGGAAATAAAAACAAAAACAAATGGGACTTAATTAAACTTAAAAGCTTTTGTACAGCAAAGGAAACCATAAACAAGACAAAAAGACAACCCTCAGAATGGGAGAAAATATTTGCAAATGAAACAACAGACAAAGGATTAATCTCCAAAATATACAAAGAGCTCATGGAGCTCAATATCAAAAAAACAAACAATCCAGTTAAAATGGGAGGAGGACCTAAATAGACATTTCACCAAGGAAGACACACAGGTGGCCAAGAGGCACATGAAAAGATGCTCAACATCACTAATTATTAGAGAAATGCAAATCAAAACTACTATGAGGTATCACCTTGCACCAGTCAGAATGGCCATCATCAAAAAATCTACAAACAATAAATGCTGGAGAGGGTGTGGAGAAAAGGGAACCTTCTTGCACTGTTGGTGGGAATGTAAATTGATACAGCCACTCTGGAGAACAGTATGGAGGTTCCTTAAAAAACTAAAAATAGAACTACCATACAACCCAGCAATCCCACTACTGGGCATATACCCCGAGAAAACCATAATCAAAAAGAGACATGTACCACAATGTTCAATGCAGCACTATTTACAATAGCCAGGACATGGAAGCAACTTAAGTGCCCATTGACAGATGAATGGATAAAGAAGATGTGGCACATATATACAATGGAATATTACTCAGCCATAAAAAGAAAAAGTTATTTGTAGAGGGGTGGATGGACCTAGAGTCTGTCATACAGAGTGAAGTGAGTCAGAAAAAAAGAAGCAAATACCATATGCTAACACATATATATGGAATCTAAAAAAAAAAGAAAAAAAATGGTACTGATGAACCTAGTTGCAGGGCAGGAATAAAGAGATAGACATAGAAAATGGACTTGAGGACATGGGGTGGGAGGGTGAAGCTGGGGCAAAGTGAGAGTAGCATCCACATACATACACTACCAAATGTAAAATAGTTGGGTGGTGGGAAGCAGCCGCATAGCACAGGGAGATCAGCTCGGTGCTTTGTGACCACCTAGAGAGGTGGGATAGGGACGGTGGGAGGGAGGCTCAAGAGGAAGGGGATATGGGGCATGCATATGCATTTGGCTGTGATTCACTTTGTTGTGCAACATCAACTAACACAGTACTGTGAAGCAATTATACTCCAATAAAGATCTATTAAAAACAACAAAAAAGCCTAAGCATAACAAGCAGAGCGAAAGATGGATTGGAAACAATGGGGACTGAAAGCAAGGAATCTAGTTAGCCAGTTACTGGAATATTCTAGGTGAGAGAAAACTAGGGCAGTAGCAGGGGAGATGGAAAAGAGAGCAGGATAGAGGAGGCCTTGCTGAGACAGAAGCAGCAAGAACTGCCAGTTGAATGTGGGATGTGAGGAAAGGGAAGAATAAAAGGACGAATCTCCTAATACAGCGTTGGGAGAGACCTTAAAAATCAGCTAGATCAAGTCTGAAAACCAGACTTGGAATACCTTCTTCAACAAAGCCATACACACATGCCCAGTGTATGTGGGATACAATGTGTTTTTCTCTCTCCCTTTCCTTTTTCAGGAGTAGGGCACACACCAGGGTCGGATAACAGAAGATTCCACAACTGTTCTGTGCAGGGATTCGGGGGTATTGCTGCAGGGCCAGCTTCATGGGTGTGTGACCCATGTGGTCACACAGGGACCTGTGCCTAGGGGGCCCCATGTTTGGCTTAATGCTCTTCTGTTGCTCCCTTGGAATTCTTCCTAATTTCTGAACAAGAAGCCCTGCATTTTCATTTCGCACTGGGTCCTGCAGACTATGGGGCTGGTCCTGGGCCTGTGGCAGTTGCTGCTGGGAAGAGAGGCAGAGGTGAGGGTTAGATAACCCAGTCTGTCTACAGGCTCTGAAATGCGAGGGCAGCCTGGGTTTTGAAATGAGCGTGGATGAGAAGGGTGTGGATCGTAAGAGTCGCAGCCTATCTCACAGGTTTGCTGTGAATGTTAAATGAGCAAATGTATGTAAAGGGCTCGGAACAGTGTCTGGCATGTAGTGATTGCTATGTGCATGTTTGGTGTTAGTATTATTCCCTCCCTGCATGGATTCCTCACTTGACAGCCCCAGGTTGATTATTCACAGGGTCACAGTTAACTTCTCATTTTTACATTGTTAGCCTAGCATTCACCATCCAGCCCCTAGGCTTAGGATTGTCTTTTGGGGAAAAAAATCCAACAATAATAAATATCACAATAAATACACGTGTGATCTCACATCCTCTAATCCTTAGTGTAGCTAAACAGTGCTTCTTCTTTTTTTTTTTTTTTTTTTTGCGGTACGCGGGCCTTTTACTGTTGTGGCCTCTCCCACTGCGGAGCACAGGTCCTGGACGCGCAGGCTCAGCCGCTCCGCAGCATGTGGGATCTTCCCGGACTGGGGCATGAACCCGTGTCTCCTGCATCGGCAGGCGGACTCTCAACCACTGCGCCACCAGGGAAGCCCTTCAGACTGCGTCCATCCATGTGGGATGTGTGTCTGTATGTGTCTTTGTGTCTGAGAGGAAGCTTTTTTTTTTTTTTAAATCTTAACTCAATTATTTAGGGGTTCTCTCTGGTCGTTTAATTTTTTTTTCTTTACCTGCCTTTTTTGTTCATATAGAAAAGACTCTTGAACCACCTGCTTCCTCCCTCCCTCCACTTGTCCTCAGATCCCCAAGGGGAGGGCAGGATCTAAAGGAAGGACTAGTCACTATTGTCATCATGATAATGGCTCCCTCCCCCACTTCCCTCCACTCCCATCTGAGTCCCCAGAGCCCGTAAAGTGCTCAACCTTTGTCCTTAAAGTACAGCTCCTTTTACTGGAGGTAAAAAATTAAAATACTGGCCTGACACCTCTATTCTGTGAGCAGTTGTCCTGATCAAAGTCTGGAAGCTGTTCTCCCTGCTCTCTCCTAATCTTAGATGGTCCCAACCCATTCCCAGGAAGACAGAGCTCTCTCTTAACTATCCTGGGGTTTCAAGTCTATGGAGGACTGCATATTTTTTCCTTAGCAGAAATAGTTGTGGTTTTTCCTAACAGCTTTGCAAGTTCCCCATAGAGTTGGAAATTCCCTTCCTGGTTACAGCTTTTAATGGATGCACAAGAAGCCTGGTTGGATCCTATCTTTCCTGCTGTGTGACTCTAGGAAGTCAGCTTAAAGTCTCTGGGCCTCAGATTACAAGGATTTCCTAGATTAGGATGGATTGAAGGCTGAAAAGGGAAGGATTTATTTTTGGAGGACCCTAGGAGAAGGGATTTACAAACATCTCTGTGGTGAGAATAGCCAATTGGGGAACTACCAACACACTTAGGTTCCTCTTCTTGAAAAAAAAAAATGAGTTTAATAATTCCCATTGCTAATTCCTATCCCTTACCCTCATCTCCATGCCTGCCTCCACCCTTGGCTGTTGACTGATAGAGTAGATAAGCTGTACTCTCCCCCCTCCCACTTATACACATACTTCTGGAAGGCCTTAGATAAATAGGAGACAGAGGAAAGCCTGAGGAACTATTATTATCATTACGATGATTATTATGCTTTCAGCATGAGAAACAGGAAGTGAAACTGACAAAAATGCCCAATGATAAATGTCTAGCCCCATCTCCTCAGCCAGACCTAAAGGCAAAGAAGCCAGCCAAAGAAAACTGTGGTCCCACCACAGGCTCTATCAACCTCCAGCGTGTGTGTATGTGTGTGTGTGTGTGTGTGTGTGTGTGTGTGTGTGTGTGTGTGTGTGTGTGTGTGTGTTACAAGGAGTGTCTTTAAATAACTAGTTTCCAGGACTTGTGATCTTTCCACCTTATTCTAATGCCCATGCTTCCTCTTTCATGTGATATCCTCAGGGTCCTTCCTTACTACTTCCTTCCCCATTTCCTAGAGAGAGCTTCCAAAGGCTGTCAGATGTTAAAGGACTTGTCCAGTGATTAATTGGTTCCTCTACACACACCTTATCTGCTGAGGCCAGGTCTGAGCCTGATGCTTTTCTCTGGAGTCTGTTTTGTCCCCACAGCAGACATTCCCTGAGCCAGAGGCCTTTCTTCCCTCGCCCTTCAGGGGAGCTATGTTTTCTATTCTGGCCTGGCTGCCTGACACTACATCTGCTTGGCTGATTATCCACATCCTTTGTCTTTCTCAGGAATCGATTATGGATAAACGGTAGTGGGAAAACAGGGCATGGGGCCATATAATTACTCCACGTTGACATTGCCATTCGCAGCACCAGGGCCCCTGGAAACGCTGAAAAACAGTAGAAATGACCTGATTTTCAGACTGCCTTGTTAGCTCAACTTCCCAGGGATGAAAGAGCAGACAGCTGTGTGGGAAGTAAATGGAGCAAGCTGGTGTTTTGGAAATACCCCTGCATTTGGACAATGTTCTGAAAACTGCAGAGGGAACAGAAGAGAAAAGGCTTCAGGACAAGGAGCAGGGAGAGGAATAGAGAGTAGGATGCTCAGCTCTTGTTCTCCTCTCAACACCTTTAATGGCTTTTGGACCAAGATCTAGATCCAGAGGAATAGATTATTGGAATTTTGGTTTGGGAAAAAAATAACCATCTTAGTTTCATTGTCATTTTTTCCAAGCCTAGAACAGGGTCCAGTGGAGCCCGTCCAGGGTTGGCATGGGGGTGAGGTCACAGCAGGGTAACTGATGGGAGAAGAAATTCTAGGATAGAGCCTTATGCCCCAAGCTGTCTATCTTTGGGTGGCCCCTGCTCTCTGCTCAAGAAAGCACGGTGCCTAAGAAGACAGGGTTGGATCCCAGCTTCCTGCTTTCAAATTCCCACTCCAGTCCTTACTTTAAGTCACTTAAACACACTGGGCCTCAATTTCCTCATCTGGGTCCCCCAAAAGGATACTAGTAACACCTGCCTTGTAGGGTTGTTCTGGGGATTGATTAACACATGGCGAGCACTAAGACCCATGTCAGGAACATAGGAAGTGCTTGATCAATTGGCGTGATTATTATGACTTTTATTTGTCTTTCCCTGAGTGCCAGGCACCATCTTCCATTCCATCTGCCCAGCAAAAAATAAGCGTCATATTCTGTGGCAGGCACTGGACAGTCACTAAGGATGGACAAGAAGTTTGCAGGAGGCTTCACTGCCTGCCAGGTCTCTGTCCTTTCTTAACACAGTGTGGAGCACACAACAGGCAGTGTCATCTTGACTCCAGTCTCCCTGGGTCCTTGCCCCCCGTCCTTGCCTGTTCACCTTCATTTGCTTCTTCTGCTGCCCTGCTCTTTCTTTTCCCAGCTCTGTAGAAGATGGTCCCAGGTGTCCCAGCCCAGGCCACGCTGGAGTCCTGCCCAGGCCCTTCCCCGACTCATCCTGGTGAGGAAGCCCGCTATCTGCCTTTCCAGGCCCTGGGTTCCCCACACACTCCCTGAGGAAGCTGGAGGAGGGCCGCTTGGCTCTGTAATCACCACACTTCTTGGTGGTAAACAAGAACCAGATTCCTGGGGAGTGACGCAGGCAGGAGCTCAGTGGCCGAGGCAGCCTCGATCACACCAAGACTTGAAGAAACACCTCTGCTTGGGCCCTGACCTGTCTGGGGAAGGCCCAGGGGAAGGCTGCCCACACACCACTCTTTGCTACCCTTCCTATTGACAGGGGCTTTTGCACCAGATGGCTCTGCAGACACAAGGGGGGGCAGCCAGTGGGCCCAGATTCGGAGGCCTCCCCCACAGAACAGGGGAGCATAGCCCCATCTCTCCTCTTCCAGGATTGGTCTCACCCTCTTCCCTGATCGATACCCAGCTCCCACCCCAGGCCATCATCGCTCACTTCCTATCCCTTCCCTCACCGATGCTGGGAGAAGCCTCAGACTCCAGAGGATGCCCTGATCCCAGGAAGCACCGAGTAAAGGCTGCACTGCAGGCTGGCATGGCCACGAGCTATCCAAGCCTTTTGACTTTGGGTAACATGGCTGATCCAGGGCTTCCCTCTTGACAGTGTGACTTTGGAGTTTAGGATCTGGTGTCCTGGGGTTTAGGCCAAACACAGTCCATGCTAGTTCTTAAGCAAAAAGCTGGACTGGCTCAAACACCTCTGGAAGGATGCACGAGAAAATGGGGCAGAGAACTGGATGGCTGGGAGAGAGCTGTTTACTATATGTCCTTTGGGGCTTTTGCATTGTGCACCATGTTCACATACTAAAGCAGGGGTCCCCAACCCCCGGGCCACAGACCGAAACTGTTCCGTGGCCTGTTAGGAACCGGGTCGCACAGCAGGAGGTGAGCCGTGGCAAAGCAAGCAAAGCTTCATCTGTGTTTACAGCTGCTTGCGTTACCGCCTGAGCTCCGCCTCCTGTCAGCATTATGGTGAGTTGTATAATATTTCATTATATATTACAATGTAATAACAATAGAAATAAAGTGCACAATAAAAGCAATGAGCTTGAATCATCCCGAAACCACCCCCCCTCCCACCGGTCTGTGGAAAAATTGTCTTCCATGAAACTGGTCCCTGGTACCAAAATGCTTGGGGACCGCTGTATTAAAGATTCAGAGAGAGAGAGAGAGAGAGAGAGAGATGGAATATTCTGTAATTTTGTAAATCTTCTACCTGTTGAATATAGTTAAGAGTCCTTTGTCTCGCTCCTCCAAGGCAGAAGAGACAGTGAGGCAGCTGCATTGGAGAGGCCTCATCTGGGTCCGACTTCAGGCTTAGAAGGGGCTGTCAGAGGCAGGTGGCTGCTTGGGGGAGATTTTCCAAGTGTCTGAACGGCTTGGAATCTTGCACTAAAAGGTGACACGTTGCTGAGTGCAGTGATCCAGGAGGAAGGAGGGGGGACCTGTGACCCCTCTAGGCCTGGAAGGCCACTCTCCCATCTCATGGACAGTTAAGCCCCTCCGTACCAGAGAGGTCGACACAGGCGGGTCATTCAGCTACCTTTGCGCTGGGAGCCAACACCAGGGGGCTGGCCTGAACTAGCACCCCGGAGGCCCAGTGTCCTTCCTGGTAGATGCCAGAAACTGCCTCCAATTTCCAGGTAATGTGTATTAGTCTTAGTACATTTGTTTCTTTATTTTATTTTTTAAAATATTTATTTATTTATTTTTGGCTGTGTTGGGTCTTTGCTGCTGCGCGCGGGCTTTCTCTAGTTGTGGCATGCAGGTTTTCTCTAGTTGCGGTGAGCAGGGGCTCCTCTTCATTGCGGTGCGCGGGCTTCTCATTGCGGTGGCTTCTCTTGTTGTGGAGCACGGGCTATAGGCGCTCGGGCTTCTGTAGTTGTAGCACGCGGGTTTAGTTGCTCTGCAGCATGTGAGATCTTTCCGGACCAGGGCTCAAACCCACGTCCTCTGCATATTGGCAGGTGGATTCTTAACCACAGGGGAGTCCCCATTTTTTTCTTTAAAAACATTTCTTTCTTTTTTGTTCTAAGTTCTTGCATTTATATCATGTGTTGAAGTTTGCACAGCACTTTCACATAGTATTACCAATGGCTCCCTGTTGCCCAAAGTCCAAAGCCTTAGTGGAATGTCTAGCCCTTAAATCTGCTTTTCGCCTCACATCTTGACACTCTCCCCTGCACACCCTACATTCCAGCCTGTGCTGACCACCTGCTGCTCCTAAACAGGCTGTGCAATTTCTCATCTCTCTTTGCTCCATTGTTTAGTGTTACCCCTTTCTCCTCCTCTGCCTGGAGAATTCTTGCCCATATTTAGATCCCTAGGTCAAATGTCGTTTCTTTGGTGAGAACTTTCTAGATGACTCTCTCCTGTTTGTGAGCCCTGAAGACCCATACTTAAACCCGCTCAAGGCCACACCCATTAGGACGGCTATTACCAAAAACAAAACCCCCAAATCCTAGAAAATAACAAGTGTTAGTTAAGTGGAGAAATGGGAACTCTTATGCATTGCTGATGGGAATGTAAAATGATGCAGCTGCTATAGAAAATAACATGGCAGTTCTTAAAGAATTTCACATAGAATTAGCATAGGATTCAGCAATTCAACTTCTGGGTATATACCTAAAAGAATTGTAAGCAGGGACTCAAACAGATATTTGTACACCCATGTTCATGGCATCATTATTCACAATAGCCAAAGGGTGAAAGCAAACCAAACGTCCATCAAGAAGGATGAGTGAATAAATAAAAGGTGGTATATATATATATATATATATATATACAATGGTACAGCCTTAAAAAAAAGAAGGAAATTCTGACACATGCTATGACATGAATGAACCTTAAATACATTATGCTAAGTAAAACAAGCCAGTCATAAAAAGACAAATACTGTATGATTTCACTTACATGAGTTTCCTAGAGTAGTCAAATCCATAGAGACAGAAAGTGGAATGGTGGTTGCCAGGGACTGAGAGGAGGATGGGAGTGAGGAGTTGTTATTTAATGAGTTCAGAGAGCTAATTTAGGAAGATGAAAACTTCTGGAGATGGATGGTGGTGATGGCTGCACAACAATGTGAGTGTACTCAATGCCTCTGAACTAGTTAAGAGTTAAAATGATACATTTTATATTATGTATATACATAACCATCACCATTTACATATATATGTAAATATATATATATGTAACTTCTCAAGGCACTCAAGGTCCATCAGGGTCCTCTGAGCATTCCTATGCCCAGTACAATACTTGACCTTTAGTGGTGCTCTGTCAATGTTTGTGGATATGAAAGGGGGTGCAAAGTTGATGGTAGGGGTCAGGTGCAGGTACCAGGCTGGCCCACATGCCAACTTATCTCTTCTAGCACAACCAGTTTTCTCCTGCACCTACTGCTCCAGTGAAGGGAGGGTTCTAGACATCTATCCAAAGCTGTGGGGAGACCCCTTGCCAGCATCAATGAGCGAGCTTCCAGGAATGAGCGGGACTTACCTGCAACATGTACTATATAGGTCACACAAAAGGAAGAACTTCCTTTCATGATATAGTGAGACACCGGAAGTTCTGAGAGCCTAAAGTTTTTAAGGTCACACACCTACTTGTCTACATGTAGGTGTGGTCTTTTGAGAAAGTTGACAGATCAGGTGGTCTTCATAGGTCCTTTTCATCTCTACAATATCACAGTTTTCATAACCTAAAGAGAAACATGGGGGAAAAAGTTAGCTCCTACCTCTGTCATTTAATGAGCAAAAACAAAACAAAATGTAGGTTATACCACATGTACCTCATATATTTAGGTAATTTCTCCAAAGCTTATACATCCTAGGATCATAAATTCATTACTGCTTAAATGACTTTATTCATTGCCTTTAACTCTCTGTCTTGGAGGAAGAGTCTTTGGAATCTGAGTAAGATGCAGGTTGCAGACTGTTTCCTTCTCCTGAGCCATGCACACAGGCTGGGATGGCTTCCCCAGAGTGGCCTGGCAGGTGTCAGGTAGCTGGACAACTTACAGGAGCATTTAGGAACATGGACTTTTGACATGTGTGGAAACAGCATGAGTTTTGAATTCCAGCTCTTCTGCTCTAGTGTGATGACTTTGGCCAGGTATTTAACCTTTCTGAGCCACAGTGCTTTCAATGATTGGAATAGCAGAAATAATACTAAGTACGGCCTGTCAAGAGGATTGAAGGAGATGATTGGTATGAATGTACCTGCTGCATAATAACTGCTCCACAGAGGCCAATCAGTATGTGTCAGTAACAGCTCAAAACTTGGCACGGGAATATTAATCTAAGCAATATTATCTCCCCCTTCATTATACAAAAAGAATGCAGAGGTACAGTTATTATAGTAGTAAGTGGTAGAGGTGGGATTTGAACCCAGGATTTTATTCCACCATGTTCTGCTGACTCAAAATTATGGTCTCATGGGAAGCTGTTTATTCTTATACACTTAGGAAATCTCTACCCAGTCCACACACACACACACACACACACACACACACACACACACACACACACACACACACATCTCTTCCTACCTTTCCTACCTTCCCACTCCCATTTACTCATCTTAAGTGAGGGATGGAAAAAAATTCCAGGGGTCAGCAGGTTACCAGACAAAGACCAATGACCCTTTGGGTTGACACAGCCTGGTTGTGTTCCTGGATGGCAAATCTCCTTTACCTTTCTCCCTTCCCCATCTCACTATCCAGGCTGAATGCTCATCTGAATTGCAATTGACATGCCAGATACAGGCTAGACTGGAGGGGCAAAGGTTTTAATATGGAACAACAGTCTTGGGCTATCTTGACTACGGTGGAATAGTTACCCCTTTCCTCTCCATTTCCTGTACTAAGGCACAGAATTTACAGTTAGGCAACCTGTAGTCTTAATGAGTCCCGTTTTCCATCCCTTTGGACCAGGTCACGTCTGTCGATGTGCAGAGGCTAAGTTTCTGTTCCCCCTTAGGTACTTCCTTCTGTCTCTTCCCATTCCCATTCTTCCCCTCTGCTCTGGATGCTCCCTGCTGTGGCATTAAACAGTCAAAGGATGGGGTGCAGATAAGGGCATTGGGGTGGGGGAGCAGAGCATTTCTTCCCCTCTGAGATGTCCTCACATAGGGCATTGCCCACAATATTTACTTTGGGTAAAATTTCTTTCTGTGGATCAGTCCCTAGCACTTTCAGAGATTTCAAAAATTTTGTGACAAATAATTCTTATATATCTGTCATTCTTGCTCTGGAGAATTTCTCAATCTCTCAAAGAAAAACTAGCCTATAAGATGAAGACTGCTTATCTCTCCCAGGCCTCAAGTCATTTTCCTTTCCAAGAGTGAGCTTTCAGTGAAGAGAGCTTTTCCTGTGAATCATGCTGCCTTCTGCAGTATTTTGTGTGCCCCAGTAATAGATACAAAGGCCACTTTATCTGTGTGCATATATCTATCCAACAGCTTGCGGATGATCATATTTCATCAAGAGCGTGTTATCTGAAAATGTGCAGGAAATTCACCTCCATAGATTTTCACCCCTTGTCATCCATTCATAATGCCATATCACAGCAAAATAGGAAATTTTTACTCTCTGATGGTGGAAAGCAGGACAGGGGAAGCCTTGAGAAGAGATATTGCCATGGATTCACAAGTAATCCTATCATATAACCCAGCCATGCAAATTAACATAGACCTATACTCTGTAACAGATTAGGTCAAGATTGAAGGAAATTGAGGTGTGGGAGATTTAAAGTTTACCTAAAATGGAAAGTATAGGCCATACCTCTTTAGGTCATTCCTGCCCAGAAATGGCAAGATACCATATTTCGGACATCAAGAAGGATATGTGGGTGTATGTCTGCTTAGGATTTAGAGTGGGGCCATGAAAATGGACTTTGGGTCAGAAAGACCTGGGTTCTGTACTTTGTTAACTATGTACCCCTAGGAAAGTTATTCAATTTCTCTAGGACTAAGATTCCTCATTTTAAAAATAGATAAATGAGGATAACAGTACATATCTCAGAGGGTTGTATAATAGTTAGAATGGGATTTGGATGTGAGTGATAGAAAACTTAGAACATCAGTTGCTGTAATAAGAAGGACATATATTTCTATTTCATATAAAGGCCGGGTAAGTTGTTTAGGGCTGATACGATGGATCCAGGCTCCATCTTCTATCCATACTCCATGGATAGAAGGACATAGACTCTTTCCATCCTTTTGCTCTGTCATCCTCAACCTGTGGCCTCCAATTCATGATTCAAGATGGCTGCTCAAGCTCCAGCCGTTACATTTTTAAAAAAAATTTTATTTATTTATTGGCTGCATTGGGCCTTAGCTGCTGCACATGGGCTCTTCGCTGCAGTGCTCGGGATTCTCTCTAGTTGTGGTTCACGAGGGCTCCAGAGCTCGGGCTCAGTAGTTGTGGCGCGCGGGTGAGTAATGCCCTGCAGCATGTGGGATCTTAGTTCCCCAACCAGGGATTGAACTGGCGTCCCCTGCATCGCAAGATGGATTCTTAACCACTGGACCACCAGGGAAGTTCCTCCAGCCATTACATTTTTATTCTAGCCACCAGGAAGGAGAAAAGAGGAAGAGAAGGAGGAGGACTTACCTCTTTTCTCAACAGCTTCCATTTACAAGTCATGAACACAGCCAGCTGTAATGGAGGCTGGGAAATATAGTTTTATTCCGGGCAGTCATGTGCTTAGCTAAATACTGACGATTCTTTACTATCAAAGAGGGGGAAATGGATACTGGCGGAAACAACCAGCAATCTCTACCACAGATCCTCATGAGATTTAAATGAGACAATGGCAGGCTGAGCACAGTGTTGGGTATAGAGTAAGCACTCAATAATCGCCATCATTATCATCATCACGGTCATCATGAGGAGGTGGGGAATACTCTGAAACTATGACAAGACATTTCCTTATTTTAACCTCATCTTTCTGATAAAGTCACCCATATCCACCTCCCTTTTAAGACACTATGAGCTTCAACTTTTATGAAGGTCAGACACCTTTACGTGTCCTTATGAAATAAAACTACATAAAAGGAAAGCAAAGGAATGATGAACCTAGGATTCAAGATAATGGTTATCTTGGCCAGAGAAAACAGAGGTGGATTGGGGATGAACGGAGGAACCACCTAGTTAGATGTTTGCTACTGTCAAAGTCCTAGTTTTCATTTTGGGTAGTGGATTCACAGGTGCCTACTGCATTATTAAAAATAACGAAGGACTTTCCTGGTGTTCCAGTGGTTAGGACTTGGCACTTTCACTGCCATGGCCTGGGTTCAATCCCTGGTCAGGGAACTAAGATCCCTGCAAGGCGCAGCCAAAAAGCCCGCCTCAAAACAAAACAAAACAAAACAACCAAACTAATAACTAATTAAACAAAAGCAGAGATGGACCAATGATTCAATGATGAGGAGGATTATAATTAACCAAATTCTATGTACCTAAGGTCTTTAAATTGTCTTTGTGTGTACAGTATTCACGGCATATGTGTTTGCATGTCAATAGTAGACAAAAATAGTACTTTCTATTTGCATAGACTTTTAACTTTTGAAGTGCTTCTACATATCCATAAAAATTGTTTAAGTAGTTCATTATAGATGGTTGAGAGCTTCATATTATACAAATAGGACTTTGGACTTCCATGTCCTAAGAAAAAATATTTTATTGTATTCTTACAATAGCTCTACAAGGGAGGCAGGACAGATGTTATCATCACTGCTGGACAGATAAGAGGGAACTGAGAGGGCACGGGACTTGCATGAGGTTACACAGTTAGAACTGGAATGGAACTTAAGACTCTGGATCTCTTGCCCATCTTAGGTTCTTCCTTTAGCCCATCTCACTCCCCAGTTATTATCCATCCATTAGACATTTATTTCGTGTCTGTTACATGCCAGGCACATTGCACTTATGTGTTTGTGTTGATATATGTATATGTTTTCTGGGTGCTGTGTGTGCAGCTTCCGTAATCTCTATGTACTGAGTCCTTGTGCGCCCCCTGGGCCTAATTGGTCCCTGTAATTCCAGGAGGAAGCCCCAGCTGTGGTTTCAGTTGTCTAGTTATTCCTAGGTCACAGGGCTGCAGCATCTCCCCAGAGTCCCAGCTAGATAGAAAGGCAGCTTTGATATCAGGGGCAGATCCCCAGGCAGTGGGCACAGAGCAGAGGAGCAAGCCAGCAATGCCTCAGTCATGATAAGATTTACTATTTCATGATCATTTCTAGCTTTGGGGGAGTTCTCATGAACACTATCTCATTTAATTCTCACTCAGCCCTGATATTCGATTTTATTATTTTTCTCCTTTTTTCAGATACAAAGAGGAGAGACTTGAACTCAGGTCATTTGTCTCTAAATTCTATTCTCTTTCCACTGTGCCTTCTGTCTCTGAAAGGGCAAAAAGAGCTTATCCTCTTTCTAGCCTTGTGGAGGGAAGCAGGTGAAAACTCAGTGCCAGGCAGTAGGAACCCACCGGTGACCCTCTGCAGAGGAAAAAAGACCAACTCCCAGCCCTGCACAGCCCCAGCCCAGCTGAGATGAGACCAAGGGGCAGGCACTTCCACCACCCCCCCATACCTGCGTCCTTCTCTCAGTCCTTGAGCTTCTCCCTTGTGGGCCTCAGGGAGGTGATAGTAGTGCTGCAGAACGGGTGAGGTGTTTTCCAATCTCTGTGGCCGTAGGCTGTCTTTT
Source organism: Kogia breviceps (assembly GCF_026419965.1). Classification (NCBI taxonomy): domain Eukaryota; kingdom Metazoa; phylum Chordata; class Mammalia; order Artiodactyla; family Physeteridae; genus Kogia; species Kogia breviceps. The sequence goes on along the minus strand of NC_081310.1, from coordinate 64,395,259 downwards.
TATCTTTGAGGAGTCAGAGGAATGGGGAACTGTCTAACTTATCCACCCTCCAGCATGAGAGGAGAGCTTCCCTGCCTGCTATTGCAGAGGAGAAATCCCCTCTGCCCTCACCTCCCAGACTTGTGTCAGTGCCACTCTCTTGATGCTGTCTGCTTGCACCTGTCTTCTCCCCCACAGATCAATACCATCCACCACTGCAGGCCTGAGCACGGCACCTTGCACAAATTCAAGGTGTACACTAAATTAACTGTGCTCCAAAAGAGCGAGTATTTGTGTTAGGGGAATCACATTTCTCCTCGGTCCATGGAGTGGGCCCTGGAGTGAGTCCCGGGAAGGGACTCTGCTGGGAGGGTAACTTCTACCTTTCAGGCTACCCTTCACTCCATCCTTGCCTGGGCTCAGTCCCCAGGGCACCTGTCCTTAGCATGTTCCCTTCTCTGCTTTTCCCCGAGCTAGGTCTCCCTGGACAAGGGGGCTCTAGAGCGTTGGGGGAACGTGTTAGGGGCCACGTATGGCCATAGGTAAAGTCACATTGTCTAATTCGGCCTTATCAGTAATGAAGCTGAGGTTTTGTCTTCACCTCAGGCTCCTTGTCTTATTTCGGAGCTGTTTTACTAGTCAGAGTGGGGAGGAGGTCAGCAGGAATGTATTTCATGATCATCCCCCAACCCCCATCAGAATATGTATCGAGACCCTCTGGCAGCTTAAATTTAGGGCCTCCCCAATCTCCTCCCCTGATCTGGGCTATGCTTAGGTCCAGCTAGATCCTTAGTATCTTCCTCAGAGACATGGGGCTAAATCGGACTAGAACTTGGCTTCTTCAAAAATACCCATTTCTGGGCTTCCCTGGTGGCGCAGTGGTTGAGAATCCGCCTGCCGATGCAGGAGACACGGGTTCGTGCCCTGGTCCGGGAGGATCCCACATGCCGCGGAGCAACTAAGCCCGTGAGCCATGGCCGCTGGGCCTGCGTGTCCGGAGCCTGTGCTCCGCAACGGGAGAGGCCACAACAGTGAGAGGCCCGCATACCGCAAAAAAAAAAAAAAAAAAAAAAAAAAAAAAAAAAAAAAATACCCATTTCTTATGGCTGTAGGTTTAGGGCCTAACTTTTCCACATTGGAAATCAAGACCTATTCCCCACACCTTCCCTTTTTGGTACATTGTCTCAGGGAATTCTCCCCACACCCTATTCTTCCCCCTGGGAGAGGTGCACCGACTTGCTCAGGATCACACAGCCAGTCAAAGGAAAAGGCTCCCTTATTTCAGGTAGTCTGAATGTCAATCCATCCTCTTCCTGCCCTGTATCCCTTTTTAGCTAATTTACATGAAAAAATGTTCAAAAGTATAATTACTAAATTGTTCATATTTATATGATAAATCTTTACCGAAAAACAAATTTGTGAGAAAAGAAATGCAAAACTCAGAGGAAAGTGTTCAAGTTAAAATATTCCATATTTGCCTCACCCTATTCCGAAAATGAGTGGCCTCTGTAATTCCAGGTCACCCCAGAGGTCTCATCTGGCTCATACTTGCTAGTCATCCCCCCCCCCTTCGAAATATACCCCCAGATGCAGCTGTCTAAAAGAGCCAGACAATTGGAGAAAAGTGGATTATCTATCTGATTATGCAGCTACTTTCATATGCCTCCCCTTTCCCTTTGCGTGGCCCTGATTATTTAAGAACTAAGATTTTTCAGTCCCCGCTCCCTGTCCCCAGCCCCAGTCCCCAGCTTTGGCTCTTCACGCTCCGGAAGCCTCGCGTCCTCCCCTTTAAGGCCAGCCCCTCCCCCACGCCCACGCCTCCCCAGCTCCGTCCCGCCTCCCCAAGCCCTGCCCCCTCCGACCCTCCCCTTTAAGGACCGGCCCCGGACGCAGACGAGGCTGTGACGCGGCCGCCGGCCCTCGGGCTGGGTACTTTGTCGCGCGGCCGCTTACCCCCTGGCCGGGGCCCCGCCGTCCCGCGTTCCACCGAGCGCCTGGCCCCCGGGGGGAGGGTGGGAGGGAGGGAGCAGGGTCGGTGGGCGCCAGCGGCGCACAGCGGGACCCACGGAGCCCCGCGACCCGCCGAGCCTGGAGCCGGGCCGGGGCGGGGAAGCCGGCTCCAGCCCGGAGCAAACTTCGCAGCCGGGCTGGGGGTGGCGGGGAACCCGTCCGGAGCCGGAGGAGGGGCCCGCCGCGGGCCCTCCCGCCGCTGCTCTCGCGCCTCCGGGCACCATGCTGTCCAACTCCGGTGCTGTTCCCCAGCCCACCGCCGCCGCCGCCACCGCACCATGCTGTCCAACGCCGGCGATGTTCCCCAACCCGCCGCCGCCGCCGCAGCCCCCCGCCCCGGCCCAACCTCACCCCCAGGTCCAGCCGCCGCCGCAGCCCCCGCAGCAGTTCCCCCAGTTCCACGTCAAGTCGAGCCTGCAGATCAAGAAGAACGCCATCATCGACGACTACAAGGTCACCACCCAGGTCCTCGGACTGGGCATCAACGGGAAAGTTTTGCAGATCTTCAACAAGAGGACCCAGGAGAAATTCGCCCTAAAAGTAGGTTTGGGGCCCGAGGGAGGGGAGGACGGGCGGAGGGGCTCTCCCGGGGACCACCCCCGGCACTCCGCAGCGGCCTAAGCTCTCGGTGGCTCAGCGTGGTCGTGCCGACGCTTTCCTCGGACGGGCGTCGGGGCCGCGGAGGAGTGGCCGCGGCGGGGCTGCCCGTCCCGCGCGCGCGAGGGGTGCCAAGTGCGCGGCAGGGGGCGGGGGGCAGCGGGAAGGTCAGGTCCCGGCGGACCACACCGCCGAGACCGAGTTTCCGGTCACCTCCGGGTGTGAGTGGCGGGGACTCGAGAGGACTTGTGAGGACCCTGCCATTTTGGGTTTGAGCGGCATCCAGCCGAGTCGCAACGGTTGGCTTCGGGACCACTTCTGCTAATTTTCCCCCTAGTCTCAAGGAAGTGATTTTCGGGGGTTGTGGTTCCCCATCCTCTCCTCCTTCCTTTCTTTCTGTGGGCACAAAAGGCCCATTACTCATTGAGCTGGTTGGTCGGTTGGTTTGGAGAAGTCGTATCTCAGAGGTTTATTTAGCCTCGCTCCTTATTTGGGAGCCGGAATGTGTGATTTCACTTCCCTGGGCCTTGCGAGTGCGGCTGTGCTGCCTTGGGGCGCGCCGGCCGGGGAGGTGCAAGGCTGGAGATTCCGCTGGGACACCGACACCCCCCCCTCCCTACGACCGCCCCGGGCGCGGGGGAGGGTTTGTTTTGATCCGAGAGCGTGCCCCCTCCTACCTTCAGTGCCTGTGAGGCTCCAGATGGGAGGCCAGCAGGCTCCTGCGCGGTGTCTGCTGTTTCCATAGCTCCATTGATCATTGTAAACCGGGTCCGTAAACCACGGCTTGGCCCAGTGCTGATTCCGCAAATCGGAGATAGCCACTTGAGTCCTGGACATGGGCGATTGGTGGACAGCAGGAGGGAGCGTTTTCCTGGAGCTGGGGAAAACCAACCTCTTTCTTTCTTTCTTTTTTTTTTTTTTCTTCTCTTTTTTAAGGGGATATGGTAGGGGGGAGAATGGGGATTTCAGTGAGAGTATCTACTTCGGAAGTTAAACAGAATGGACTTGGAGGTCTGATGAGTCGCCAGTGCAGTGTGAGCCACTGTTCAGGGTCATGAAAAAGGTTTTCCCCAAAGAGGGGTTTCAGATCAAACCACATCTCTAAAGGGGACCAAAAATGCCTTTTTCCCCTGGGGTGTCTTAATGATTGGAGGAGGAGAAAAATACTTCCTGTGTTATATTTTCTCTTCCCCCTCAATCCCTGTGGCTAGCTGTGTTTCAGCTATTCATACAGAACTCAGATATGTGTTATGGGTGGAAATGTTGGAATATATAATTAGATATAATAAGACCCTGGTACTTGGGGGTTGTAGAAGACAAGCATGTTCAACTTAATAGATTTTAAGGCCTCTAAAATTATTTTCTTGCTGCTTTCATCCTCCCTTTTGGGGGAGAACTTCAGCTAGCCTCAACACTGTCAGATTTGTTTGGTTTTTACTATAAGCTGTTGCTGAGGGCTTTTGGTTGTTTGGTGTCGACTTTTGGAGAAGGAATATATCAGTATCCTGAACCCTTTAATGTTTGTGCCTTAGACCGTTCTTTCCGTACTGATAACTGGGGGCAGGGAAGGAGAGTGATTGTTTGACCCCGTGGCTCTGACCTCGGGGAGTGGAGTTGAGTGAATACTGTTTGATCACAGTTAACCTGTACTGTTGAGGAAGCGACAGACATTCTTTCCAGGAGAGTTTTCTATCCCCTCTGAGACACCATCTGCCTTCACCCATCAGCAGTTTGGGGACACTGGCTGCTCATTTTCTTGGATAGCTGGAATATGGTATAAAGACTTCAGAACAAAAGCTCTCAACTTCTGCTCCTAATTCTATTTAATAGACACAGAAAACCACCCTCTAAAATGCTTTTGGGTGGCAATTCAGATTTCTATTGTAATTAATAGGAGAGAGATTTGGATTTTTTTCCCCCTTTGAATGGTTTTGAAAGATCCAGCAGTATTTTATTTTATTTTACTTCTTTAACATCTTTATCGGAGTATAATTGCTTTACAATGATGTGTTAGTTTCTGCTTTATAACAAAGTGAATCAGCTATACATATACATATATCCCCATGTCTCCACCCTCTTGCATCTCCCTCCCACCCTCCCTGTCCGGTGTCCCCTCTAGGTGGTCACAAAGCACCTAGATGATCTCCCTGTGCTAAAGATCCAGGAGTATTTTAAATAACACTCATAGTTTGTCCTTCTCAGGTTAGAAGTGGATGAAGATTGAGGTCAGAGTGTGTTTTGACAGGAAGCCTGCTCCCAGATCTTACAAGTTGACTCAACTGTTAAACTGTAGATTTCCCACATATCTTTGTGTAAAAACTTAATAATAGAGGAAGAAAGAAGGGATGAGGCATTCAGAAACTGATAGCAGTGTCAAGAGCGCTTCCAATATCCAAATACTGGCTGAGACATAATTACAGCTGTGAGGGGAATCTGGTTCAAAGAATTCTGTTCCAGAGGCACACACCAAAGAGATTTCTAGATCTTGAATCTTGATTAACTTAACCATAGGTGCTGAGTACTGAAATGACTTTCAAAACCAGGAGTGTTTTGATTATTAAGCAAGGGAGGAAGATGTGGTGGGGAGGAGGGATTGCCTCATTGGAAAGGTGCCTGAAGAAAAAGGGAGGAGACCTCTGCTCTACCCGGGGCGTTAGGCCATTCCTGGGGAGTTAGGTCAAAGAGCTGTAGAGCAGCAGCAGGGCCTGTCATGGGGGTTCTGATATCTGCTATCTCACAGCCCTGAGAGTTGATGAGAGGTGGCGGCTGCCTTGATGCTCTGCTCCCTGTCTGTGGTCTGGTGACCTCTTAGTCCTATTAAATGTAATCAGTGCTTTAAAATAGTCCCAATCCGCCCTGCTATTTCTCTACCTCCACCTGAGAGAGGTGACGTTTACATGCTTTTTGGTGGGTGCTATGACCTTGCCTCACCATCTCTCCTGGCTGCTTTTGCGAAGATCTGAGTCATACTCATACTTCTCTCAGAGTTGGAAGGGACTTTAGAGGTCATCTCATCCAACCCCCTCCTTTTGCAGATGAGAAAACCAAGGCCCAGAGCAAAGGCTTGCTTGAGGTAACACAGCCATGCACTGGGCAGAACCAGGATTAGCACCCAGGATGCCTGACCACTTCCCACTTGGGAACTGCACTGACATCAGCAGGCTCGGCCCTGGGACAGGCTGCTGCTCCAGAGCCTCTCAAGCCGGAGGAGCTACTGTCACCGCAGGCTCTCCTTGACTGTCGGCCAGGGGGTGCTGGGTAGGGACTTAGCGGCTTCCCAGCAGAGATCGCCAGAGTTGGAGAGGCAGCTTATAAACCAACTCAGCAGCTCCATGAGTTTTGAATCTTCAGTAACAAACATTTTTTTTTACCACCCCCTCCTCTTTTTAAAAGGAAGTGTTTGCTAGAAATCTTATTTACTAGTATATTTTTTGTGCAAGAACCTGAGAATTCTATTCACTCTTTCTTTGGTAGGGACTCCTGGTCTCAACTCACTTGTGCAGTAATTGGTCCTATTCCCTGTGGGGTTCCTCAGTTGCTTACTGCTTCATTGCGTCATGGTGAATCTTAGGTATTAGCTGAACAAATTTAATTAAAGCCAGCACCGTTGTCCCTCTCTGCCATGTGACTCTGATTCAGTGAAGCATATTATTGCTTTACAAAATATAGAATGTTGTCATAACTTATCTCTGTTTGTCTTTCCATTGTGTGGATTAGAGGAAACAAAGTACTGTTCCTTCTCCTTGCCTTTCTCCAGCAATCCTCCCTCTCCAGGTGACTTCGTGTCACCGCCATGTGGCTTCCTTGGTGTTCTGAAGGGGAGCTGATCAGAACCCCTCATGATTGAGAGGGAGAGCCGGGGTTCCCACATCCCCCCAGTGCAGGCTGCACCCTCTCCAGCACGCCTCGTGCTGTGTACCGGTCAGGGAGCAAGAGAGTTTGTGGCTGGGTGAGGGGCAGTGTCCCAAATTGGGGTTTGCTGGATGGAATCACAAGGTGAGGAAAGTTTCATTAATCAACCAATCTCTTTTATCTCCACTGTTGTTACAGTAGTTAACAATTCTCTGAGCATCCTACCATATGCTTTGTTGTATGGAGGATACAGACATTGAAAGTGGCCTTAAAATTTTGGAGGTCAGGAAGCTTATTTGGAGAAGGTGAAATTAACAAATGTAGTCTAGGGCTGTACAGTCCAGTATGGGTAGCCAATGCCCATGTATAGCTATTTAAAATTAGCTAAAATTGATTAATTAAATTAAGCTAAGTTAAATTTAAAAATCAGTTGCTAGCCACGTGTCAACTGTTCAGTAGCTACATGTGGCTAATGGCTACTGAACTGAACAGTGGAGAAGAACATTTTCAACCTTGTAGAAAGTTTTATTGTACTTTGCTGGTCTAGGGGTTAAATTGTGTGGTTGGGAATAGAAGACCTTGGAAGAGGCAATCTGTGAGGACCAAAGGAGCTGAGGACAGTCTCTGAGGAATGAGCACATCTGCAGGAGGTGATGGTGGCGTTGCCCTCGGGGCAGCTGAGGGGGAGAGTGGATCAGTTGGTAAGGAGCAAGTGGGGCTGGTGACTCAGAATTGAGCCTAACCGATCTTTGTGTTAAAAGCACGTTTTAAAGTGTTTGAGGAGCATGAAGTAAACTAACAGGATGTTATAAGGAAAGGTTACAAATCTCTGAGGTTGGGGCTTGTGATTTTTTGATGGAAGGTGTAGCTTCTGGGTTCAGAGACCCTGTTCCTTGCTTTGGGCCCTGCCCTGGTTGCTGTCTACTGCAGCAGGGCTCTTGACATCCACTGAGGCAGGATCAAAGCTGGGGTGGCTCAAGGTTCTTTTTCACTTATGAATTCTGGGCTTTGATAGAGCTTGAAAATAATCTCCAGCTAAGATGTGGGATCAGTGGCTGACAAAAGGGGGAGAAAAGCAGCCCCAGGCCTCAGGACCAAATATTGATGGGTGTCTGGTAAATGAAGGGGTCCTTTTTAGAGGATGAAGGTATTGGTATTCATAATTAAGATGTTTTGACTGCTTGGAATCTGAGGAGTTGGGCCATCATCAGTTGATTTTATTTAAGAAGCAGGTGCAGGGGATTCAGGGAGAGGCCTGGAGGAGCCAAGCTTCAGGACTGCTGGAGGCAAACTTAACCCCTGGCCATATCCTGGGGATGACGGAGGCCCCCTCCCTACCCGCAGAGCCCAGGGATGTGTGGTGTCTGTGCCAAGAGGAATGCCAGCCATGGTGGGGAAGACAGGGCATCAGTATCTGCATCTGAGTCTTCTCACGATTCCCAGGTGGCCCTCCTGTGCTCTGATGCAGGATTCTCCCTGGTAGTTTGACATCTGTGGCACAGGATTCATACTTTCCTGCTCCCTCTTCTCTGCATGAGGCCTTCCCAAGGATCCTGTGGGGTCTCTTTTTTCCCCTCCTCCCTGTGCTTCACCTTTCCAGTTGCTGCAGTGTCCTGGACAGAAGTGGGTGGGCAGGGCAGAGCTGTTCTTTGTGTTTGAAGGGGCTGCAGCTGCTCTTGGTAATGATATAAGGCTCAGTGGCAAAGGGACCCACAACTCCTAGTTCCTTAGAGCTCACAGCACTCCCTGCTTATCTTTCTGGACCCTTTCCACCTCACCGAGGAAGAGGCTGGGCCAGTCCAGAAAGGTTCAGTGGTATATCCAAGGTCTTACCTGGTATCAGCATCAGAGCCATGTCTTGGGACCTGGTTCACTGGGACCTCCTCTTGGTCTGGGTTCCTTTGGTGTTTTGGTTGCTAGAGGTAAGAGTATGGGGATTGTGGACCTGGCAGTGCAAAACTCATCTCCACTAACTGGTCGCTAGGATCTTTCTACATTAGTCATCTTAGAAACAGGGACATTGGTATTAAGATGGGACCATGCCACGGAGCAGCTTGATGTACACCAGATATGTAACCAAAATCAGATTTTATACCTTTTCTAGTTCTTAGGGGAATAGTGATATTTTGTGTTTTAAGATATGTATGGATATAAATATCTAGGGATGAACCCGATACCATGGGTTATGTGCTAGATTAGAAAGAAAGAGAGAGAGGAAGAGAGAGAGAGAGAGAGAGAGAGAAAGGAAGAAAGATAGAGCTAGTCTTGGTGCCCTGCTAACTAGCTGTGTGACTTTGAACAGGTCAGTTTAAACTTTCTAGGCCTCAGTGTACACATCAGAGGGTCAGGCTACCAGTGGCTCCTGGGACACGGCAGTGTGGGATAGTGGAGGGCTGTGCTGGAGGCAAGAGGCAGGAGAGCTTGCTGACTTGGTCCACGTCTGACCATCAGCAGTATCTGGGCCAGCGTGGATGCCCTTTTGATAGGCTTGCTGCTGGGTTGCAGGGCAGCTCCTGTCCAGTTAATTAATAACCATCACTGACCAGCTGCTCCTTCTCTTGTGTGAAGACTTGGTGAGTTTTCTAGCAAGTGCCTCAGCAGAGAGGATGGACTGTGTAACTCAGTGGGGTGTGAATCCTCTCCTTCCTTGAAATCAGAAGAATCTTAGTGTTCTGGTGGCTCAGGGTAGAGATGGGAACTCTTCATTTTTTTCCCCATCTGAAACTCCTTCCCGTTTGAAGTTACGGGGCCAAACATGGCTGCTGTGGTTGGCTGTGCGGGCTGTGCCCTGCACAGGGCACCTGGCTGAGGGAGGAGGAGGGCTCTGATCCAACTCACTGTCCCATTTGTCAGGCTTTGCCTTGGTGTGTGACTGGGTCCATACAGATGGGTGCCTTCTTCTAATTCACTTGGAGTTATAGTATGGGTTTGGGGCTGTTCTGAGGTGAGAGCTGGGGACTGATTCCCAGAGCTTATGGGGAAGTTAGGATGTACATCCAGGTACCACTTTTTACCCGTAGGACTGGGTACTAAGGGATGTAAGGAGACTGAGGAAGCAAGAGGAGAGGGAGATGCCTAGCGAGGTCTGTTTTCATTTCTCTTCTTCCTGCCATTCAGGGCTAAAGCGATGCTTTTAGCCCTGGAGCTTTGGACTGAGGTCCTGAGTGCCAGGCCAGAAGACTTTGTTGGAGGAAGAGGAGACTGAGTGGAAGCGGGGATAGGGTTGTGCTCTCCTCTTGCAGTGCAGAGTTCTTGGGGGTCTCTATTCTCTGATCCGGTAAACACCTTAATGTGCCATCTGCCAGGTCGCATAGGCTGGGACGTGGCTCCAAGGTCGACCTTTATCTGTAACTGATGTTCCCTTCTAAGACCAGCCAAGCTGTGTGTTCATTCCGCCAGGAACCTGAGCTGTCCAGAAGGATCGTATGAAAGGGCATCTTACTCTTGAGGGACGTTTCCAGGCATCTCCATGGCCAGTGTCCATCCAGGGCTCTTCCAGGGAGGTGAGGAGTGGTGAAGCCTTTTCTGTCTCAGAGAAGATGTGGCGAACATCTCTGCTAGGCTCATCTCCGGGATGGTTCTTCTGAACCTGAAGCAAAGGCGAAGTCTCTCTAGTCACAGGTAGAGGGACTTGGGAGGAGAGCCCTTGACGGCCCTTCCAGCTTCTCCACCTTCGTGCTCCTGTGGGGCTCCTTACCCTCCCGGGCCCTCCAAGGAGGTGATTGAGTTGATCACTTTGCTGCCATTTTGATATTCATATTGTTATGAGGCTCCCAGCCCACACTGGACATTTGTAACTGGGCCTCCCGCCCAGGGCCCAGAACTGTCACTCAGCCCCTCTGTCTCAATGGCTAAAAATAAACTGCCACTGCTGCAGTCTCCCCCCACAGCCAGGCCCTGACGCCTGTCCCAGGTCTTCCTGCCACACTGCTGAGCTGTTTCTCACACTCACTTGCACCCCCTCCCCATTGGCCCCCTTCTCTTCCAGCCTGAGCTTGGTAGGTGGTTTGGGGCCAACTGGCTTTTCTGAGTGCTGAGGGTGAGCCGTGGCTGCTGCTTCTCCAGGTGTCGAGATTTATGTGTGGAGGCTCCGTGGAACTCGGGGAAGGATGAATTAGCCAGGGAGGAGGTGAGTGGGCTCGGCACTGTTAGACCGTGTGTGTGCTTGCATCCAGATCTGGCTTCCTCCAGACTCCACCCGCAAGCTAGCCTCCCTGGCAGAAGGAGTGTGGGAGTGAGTAGAGGAGTTCAGCGTGGCTGTCCCAGGCCCTCACCCAGCCACCCGCCCTGTGGCTGAGCGTGCTACCTGCCCCAGGACTCCTGCCCTGTTGCTAAGCTATACTCTCCACCTCCACAGCATGGGGCTTCAGGTTACCAGATTCAAAAGTGTGACCTCATCTCTTTGGCTTCCAAGAATAACTGGGCCCTGGCTCTCAGGGCCTGTTTCATGAGTCAGGCCATGGCCCCTCTGGCCCTCCCAGCTCAGCCACCTGCAGGATGTCACAGAGAACATGGGTGTCTTCTACCTCCTGACTGTGGGGGGCAGGGGTGTTGGTGATCTGTGTCCCTTGAGGTCCATCGAGGTGGCCTCTTCTACTGCCCGTGGATCCTGGGGCACTATAGAACGAGGAGAGGAAACGGGCCCGGGTAGCTGAGATACCTACTTAACTGATAGATACTGGGCAAAGTATTTCCTTTAGTTGACTTTGACATTCTCTTCTTTCTGATTTTTCTAGTCCTTGGACAGGTGTTGGTACTAATCCTGTTGGATAGGAGGATTCTGTGTTTTCTGGTATTAGGGTTTATCTGGGAGAAGGGGTGCATGGGAGAGAGCAGAGGTAGGACTTGGGGGACCCTCTGCTTTCAGCTAGAGTTACATACCCAGACCAGGTCTCCATGACTGCCTACTCCTGTCTTTCCCCCTGGAGCCTTATTTCCTCTGCAGGGAGAGATTTATCTGCCAAGGCCCATTGGCCTCTGGAGGGGGAGGAGTTGGGTGTAAATTGCTAAGAGTTTATTTTTAACTCTGACGGAAGGAGTCCCTGTCCTTGGAGTAGCCGTGCCCTCCCTCTTCTCTCCGTCTCCTGGGCCTCCTTGCCTGGCTTCTGTAATTCTTAGAGGAAGGGATTTTTAAAGGAAGGATTTTAAAGGCAGGCTTCACGGGAGCCTCAGGTGAGGGAAGCCTTTCTAAGTGAAGAATCTGCAGATTGCTCCTCATGCCTGATTTCTGCAGAGTTCAAAGAGTTGGGGGGTGGGGCAGGAGGAAGAGGGGGAGCCCTGGGCGCTTGAAGCCACGTGTGTGGAGCTTAGAGCATCCTAGGAATGCAGGTGGCCTGGTGAAGAGCCCAGTGTGCCCTGGAGCTTGCTGCAGTCAGGCTGCCGCCTGGGGGAGCAAGGTCTTCTTGTACCTTTCCTTGTGTTTCTCTCCTTACTGGCACCCGGATCTGAGGAAGGCTGGAGGCCACGGGGCAAAATGAGTGCGTAGAGTAACCTGCTTTGCAAACTCTCACGCTTACGGAAATGTCATTTTGCTATTCCCTTTGACTGCCAGGCTCTCCAGCACCATATCCCTTCCACTGGAGCCCATGTGGGATTCCCAGGGACTTCCTCGCTTCTGTGTCCCCTCCCTCTGGCGGCACTCCAGTCACCTTCGCTCTTAGGGAGGAGGAAGGGGCTGTGAGCACCCCTTCCTCTGTGCCTCGTCTCCCTTGCTTTCATGGTCTCTTTTGGTTACCTTGCTTTAGATTTTTTAAAAGAATAAAATTGAGTTGGAGGTGTAATTAGAGAAGGAAGGGCTAGAGAGTAGAGGTGGGGGCGGGCTGGGCCTTCGAACATGTGGCCGACCCTGAGGACCCCGACCTGGAATGAAGTCTTGCCCCCTCGGTTCCTTGGAGAGCATGGGGAGTAGTTTACCTAAAGCCCAGCTCTGATCACGTAGCTTCCCAGCTTAAACCCTTCCATGGGTTCCCTTTGGACGCAGAGTTCAGGAGATTTCCAAATCCTTCTCAGATCTGACCCCAATCTGTTTTTTTCTGAGTGTGTGCTGTGCCTCAGCTTAAGTGGCTTTTATATGCTGTTTCCTTATGGGGCTCTGCTTTCCAACCCCACACCCTCACCCGTGGCCTGTACCGCATTCGTCCTGTGTCGCTTTTACCACCCCCACCCCCTGCTCCCGGTCCCTAGCCCGTCCGTATCTGCCTCTTCTACCCAGTACACACACTGCTCCTTCCTTCGTGAAGCCTTTCATGCCAGAAGCAGGTCTCCACCTTCGCTCCCTGTCACACTTGCCAAGACACTCTTACCTTTTCTTTCACATTTTAAATGTATTTCTCCACGTGTGAAGTGGAGATATTGGATTGTAAGTTCCTTGAAGACCCACGTCTCCATTATTTTTGTATCTTCTTAGTTCTGTGTAGTGACTATATGCTGCCATTAAAAAAAAATTCGGAGAGTATTTTGGCATTGTGCATTATACTTAGCTGCCTCACAAAGGTGTGAAAACTGAGTAATAGTGCCTGCTGCCTACGTTAAGTATAAGGTAGTGGCGGTGATCCTCAGGGTGGGGGGAGGTGGCCCTGGGTGAGGGGCAGTATTTGCTTGGGCTCTCTGAGAATGAGCCAGGGCTATAGTGAGGGTCCCCCTAAATGTCTCTCCCTGCTCTTCCTCCTGTCTGCTAAAAAGCCATTCTCAAGACAGCCTTCTGGGAGTTCTTCCCTTTACCCACTCGGATCTGCTGACTCAAGCTGGCACCTTATGTTTCTGCTTACGGAGTTCTCGTTCTTGTAAGGGCCCTAACCACAGTTTCCCATTGATGCCTCTCCTCCTCCTCCCAGTTCCAGAGCCCCTCCTTTTCCTGTTGTGCTGTGGAGATGACCCTTTTGCCCCTTGGAGAACTTTAACTGAGGGAGGGACAGATGTGGAGCTTGCCAGCTCTCCTACAGTTCTTGGAATCTTCGAGTCAGCGCCAGACACACCAGAGACACACAGATGCAGTCCAAGGTGATCTATCTGTCTGCTGGCCTTGCTCCTGTGTGTTGCAAGAGGACCAGTATTGAGCATCGTGTTGCTGGGACTGAGGTCAGAGGTTTGAACCTCGTGGGACCAGTTAATTCCATGCAGGGGGAACAGAACTGGACTGGCATCTGAGAGACCTACCTGGCTGTGTGGTCCTCAGCAAGTCCTTGAACCTTTCTGGGCCTCACTTATTTTCTTCATTTGTAAATCGAAGGGCTCTCCTGTTTTGAAGGGTTTTCTTCGTTACTGCTGCTGCAACCCCACTGCTGGGAAAACAACCCGATGCTGGGAAAGAACCTGATGCTGGGAAAGAGGTGGTCAGCCCAGGTTCCAGGGATCCCGGGATTGGGAGCTATCCTCTCTGTCCTCACTTTCTGCAGGCCAGTGTTCTTTCACCCTTCTCCGGACTTTAGTATTTTTATTCATTCAGCCATTCAACCGATGTTGATAGAAATGAATTCTTCTCTGTGCCTACCTCCTGTCTTCCCTGCTGACTGGCCATCAGGAGGCCCAGATGGCAGGATTCACCTAGAAAGGTGACTAGTCAGGGTCATCCCGTTGGGTTTAGACCCCTTTAATACCTCTGCTATATGAGATGAGAGGGATTGAGAACAATGAGGGTTGATTCTTTCTTGCATTTTAGAGTAGACCCCTACCTTTCTAAGTGGGATTTGCCTTAGGGTGCCTTCTAGCCCTCTGATATCCAAAGCAACCCACTACTCAAGAAAATTAATTAGAAATGCCAAGAATGACTTTTGCCGCCTCCCTAAGGATAGATCAGAACAGCAGAATGACTTTGATACCTACAATAATCTTCTATCATCTTTCTCCTTCAGATCACTGTTGAAAGCTTAGCAATGCTGTGAAAGTTTCCCAGATTGATAACAAGTGTTTATTGAGCAGATATTATATGTATCAGGCATTGTATTAGGTGTTTCACATACACTCTTGTTAATCCTTAAAATAATACTGCAAAGTGAAAGTCCCCATTTTACAGAAGAAGAAACATGTTCAGAATCATTCACTCATTAGCAATTATTTATTGAACACTTACTAAGTGCTAAGTGTTATTTCAGGCTCTGGGGATACATCAGTGTACCAAGCAGACAAAAAAAAAAAAAAAAAAAAAAGATCCTGCCTGCGTGGAGCTTGCATTCTATCTAGCAGGGGGGGCTCAGGGAAGGCTTCACTGTGAAGGTGACATTTGAGGGAGTCCTGGAAGTGATTGGAGTGGGGGCAGGCGGAAGGAATACAAGTGCAGAGCCCTGAGGCTATTAATGAAGGGCGTGTCTAGCTCTAAAACCTGCCTCCCTATAGCTTGCAGAACTGCCTCTTTTTTTTCTTTTTTTAAAATTAATTAATTAATTAATTAATTTTTTGGGCCGTGTTGGGTCTTCATTTCTGTGCAAGTGCTTTCTCTAGTTGCGGCGAGCAGGGGCCACTCTTCATCGCGGTGCGCGGGCGTCTCACTGTCGCGGCCTCTCTTGTTGCCGAGCACAGGCTCAGTAGTTGTGGCTCACGGGCCTAGTTGCTCCACGGTATGTGGGATCTTCCCAGACCAGGGCTCGAACCCGTGTCCCCTGCATTGGCAGGCAGATTCTCAACCACTGTGCCACCAGGGAAGCCCAGAACTGCCTCTCTTAATAGTTCTTCCCTGACTCCGCTATAATTCAGTACTTAGTTGATTCACCTCTTTATTTTATCATGAAGTATTTATGGAATGCTTATTTTGTGCAAATTGCTGCAGTGATAAGATGGGAGCGCTGCCTTTGGGAACTTACAGTTTAGAGGAGGAGTGAACACCTTTGTGTATAAAAGGAGTAAAAATAGACTGACCCCCAAAATCTGGACTGTGCGCCTTCACATGTCTTCCCTCTTGACCCTCTCTGACAGAGGCAGTCCAGGTGGTCTGATTCCAAGTTTTACACATAAAGAGGTTCAGGGAGCCAGTGGTGGGAAAGTGGTAGAATCAGGGCCACAAAAGATACAGAGACTCAGGGTGGGCTCCTTGAGGGCAGAGGTGTCAGGGGTGCCGTCACTTTTGCCTGGTATGGACTCACACCTGTGACAGGGCCCGGGGCCAGTGCAGACAGAAGTTTGGCCAGTGGGGGAGGAGTAGTTTGAGGGACTCCACTGGGGCTCCCATCTTCTGTTTGCTGAGGGGGGAAGACCCAACGTCTCCCTAGGGATGTTTCTGGTAATGGGAAATGCTTGGGATTGGGTTGACTGGCTATCGTCTGGAGCCGGGGAGGAAGGTGGTGATGAGAGAGGGCTGGCCGGGCTGCAGCTGTGGCTGAGGCTCTTGTCCTCTTCTGGGCCCTCACAGGGTTTCTCTTTTGCTCTGAGGAGTCGCATCCTTCCTGTGTTGAGCCTCCCAGGCGGATCAGTGGGCAGGTGCACTCAGGGTGCTCTCTGAGCCCCAGCTCTGGCCATCTTTGCCTCCAGCCTCTCAGGAGCTGGGCAGGCGGAAGTCAGGGCTCGGGATGGAGCCAACCGTTAGTGCAGATGGGAAAGTGAAGCAATGGGTCAGGTCTGTTTTTTCCTGAGCATGTGCTGTGACAAAGGAAGTTGCAACATTTTTTTTTTCTCTCTTTCTTTTTATAGAGCAAGAAGGGGGGAAAAAAAGTCTTCCAGTAAACTTCAGAAAAAAGATCTGGTCTTTGAAGGATAGTTGTTCTCCCCCTCCCCCGCAGGGATTTTTTAGTTTGTAGTCTTTCTCCCATCCTTCCTCCCCCGCCACCCCTGCCACTGTCCCTCTTCTCTGAGGGCCTGTGTCTCTGCAGCAGGCTGAGTACCTCTCCCGAGAGGAGGCAGTCAGTAACTTGGTCTGAGGGGGCCTTGAGAAAGCATCTTGTCCATTGTGAGTGTGTGTCCAGGCAGATGCTGGCAAAAGGGTCCCAAAACATGGGAGCAGGA
This sequence comes from Kogia breviceps, assembly GCF_026419965.1. Taxonomy (NCBI): domain Eukaryota; kingdom Metazoa; phylum Chordata; class Mammalia; order Artiodactyla; family Physeteridae; genus Kogia; species Kogia breviceps. Next base: position 64,378,891 of record NC_081310.1, on the reverse strand, counting down.
ATCAAGGCTGAAGGACCACACATGTGAAGCTGGAGTCCTTGGTCAGGTTTGAATTTGGCCTTTATGCCATATCTGGGCAGGAATCCACTTGTGTTTTTTAGTGTGCAGATGATATATTTTCCTGATGAAAACTTCCGAAGTCTGGAAAAGTAGTGGAACTTTTTTTTTTTTTTTTTTTGGCGAGATTTATTTCTTCTCCCTTGGATTTCTATACCCCAGAACAGCCAAAAAGTTCCATTACAAACCAGCTTTGAGACTCCAGCTTTAGTCAGCTAAGGGATGTTCTAGGTCATCCTTGAGAATGAGGTCTGCTTGCTCTGGGGAAGCTGGGTGGTTGCACCAAGCAATAGGACCCACTGTCTGGGATGGGCTGACGGCTGCTGGCACTGTTGGTGTTAATTGCTTTCTTGGGCAGAGAAGGGCAAAGCCCTGAGGGGTGAAAATTTTTGTTCAGGCTCTTTGTTCTCTGTACCTGTTGTCTCTGGTACAGCTGTCACAGAGCTCCTCCCTTCCTGCTGTTTTCTTTGAATTTAATCTCCCTGTCATCAGGTGGGTCTCTTCAGGCTGGAGATGAGCTCCAAGAGGTGGTGGTGGAAGGAGCAGAGTCACAAGTTTCTTGCTTGTGTAAATCTCAGAGTGAATACATAAACCCTCTTTCATAGCTAGCCGTGCTGGCTGGTCCAGTAGCCACTAGCCACACGTGACTATTTAAATTTAAATAATTAAATAAAGTTAAAAATTAGTTCCTCTGTATCGCTAGCTACATTGCAAGTGCTCAAGAGTCACATAGAGCTAGTGGCTGCCGTGTTGGGCAGCTCAGATAAGAGAACATTCCATCATTGCAGAATGTTCTCTCAGACAGCACCAGGCTCTGAGGTCATCATTCTACACCCTGGTAAAGATTTAGCAGAGCTGGAAGGGGATTTGTGTAAGAGCATGAGGAGAGGTTTTTGGGGCCCAGTCGAGAGGGTAAAAAGAAGGTGATCATTTAGAAAGGGACTTTAAATAGTATTTTGTTTGTCTTGTTTTGGGCTACATTCCAGCAGATGGTCATCTAGCCCAGTTGCTCCCAGCCAAGTCGACTGTCAGAATCACCTGTGGGTAACATTTGAAAATACAGATTCCTGAACCCCACTCTTTGTATCTTATTGTACAAGACTACAGAGGTGGTGTTCAGGAATGTGTGTTTTTGTCTGTGATAATTATGTGTGTTTGGCAACCTTTTGAATCTATTCTTAAATTCCTCCAGTGATAGGGGAGCTTATCCCTTTTCAAGAAAACCTTACTCTTAAAAAAATTGTTTTTTTTCCTGGTTTTAAAGGTTTATGTTTGGAGGTTCCTTAAAAAACTAAAAATAGAATTATCATATGACCCAGCAATCCCACTACGGGGCATATACCCAGAGAAAACCATCATTCAAAAAGATACATGCACCCCAATCAATGTTTATTGCAGCATTATTTACAATAGCCAGGTCATGGAAGCAACCTAAATGCCCACTGACAGATGAATGGATAAAGAAGATGTGGTACATATATACAGTGGAATATTAGCCATAAAAAGGAACGAAATTGGGTCATTTGTAGAGATGTGGATGGACCTAGAGACTGTCATACAGAGTGAAGTAAGTCAGAAAGAGAAAAACAAATATCGTATATTAACGCATATATGTGGAATCTAGAAAAATGGTACAGATGAACCAGTTTGCAGGGCAGAAATAGAGACACAGATGTAGAGAACAAATGTATGGACACCAAGGGGGGAAAGTGTGGGGGGTGTGGTGGTGGGATGAATTGGGAGATTGGGATTGACATGTATACACACTAATGTGTATAAAACAGATAACTAATAAGAACCTACTGTATTAAAAAAACGTAAAATGCCAAAAAAAAAAGTTTTATGATCATCGAGTCAAAATTTAGTTCCCTGAAGTTGTATCATCCCTTGGTGCTAGTGGTGTTTTCCGGAGCCTCACAGAATGCATCAGTCACATCTTCCTCACTCGGCCTTCTGCAGATAATTGTGCAGGGCTGTGTGTGCTCCTCTGCTGCCCCGGCGTCATGGCAGGGTTTCAGACTACTCGACCTGCCAGGGGCCCTAGAGAGATGCAGGGATGTGACATCATTCCCAGGATTCTTCTGATCATCAGGCCTTGCTGAGAGATTGAGGAAAGGTCTGCATCTCAGTGGACCCTGACAGTGGAGAGTCCTAAGGGTCATCCAGCTTGTACAGGCCGTGCGTACCTTCCCCTTCTTCACATCCTGCCTCATAGGAAGGAGTCGCTGTTTCTCTGCATGGTTAATGCTTGCTTTTTGAGGCCACTGATCCGGTTTTCTTCAGAGGCATTGAGAGACTCAGCCACCTGTACCCAGGCAGATGTGACCACAAACATTACTTCTATTTAGAGACCTTTTAGTGGCCTCCCCTTGCCTCCAGTGTGTCCCTTGAACTCCTAAACATGGTGTTCAGGCAAGCTGGCTTTGACCTTTCTTTCTTCCCCCACCCCCAGCACGCCCATGCGTGCACGCGTGCACACACACATGGGCGTACACACACGCACGTACGCGCGTGCGTGTGTGTGTCTCTCTCTCACCTTCCAGGAGAGGAGAGGGCTCCATCCCACTCTGCAGTGCGTTCTTTTGCTTCCACATCTTCTTTTGCACCTTTCACTTGTTCATCCTTTTATTCCTGGTAGAATTGTGTTTCTCCTTTGAGGCTTAGATTTTACCTGTTCCCCCACCCCCAATTCCAGGCTGAATACCTTTCTGCCCTATACTAGTGGTAGCTCACACGAGCTCTGTGACTGCTCTGAATTTATATTATGGTCACTCCCATATCTCTCCCTGCTGGACTCTGAGCCCCTTGGGGACAAGAGTGTGTCTCGTTCGTTTGGTATCCCCGAGTGCAAGCACAGTGCCAGGCACTTAGCTGAGCTGTACCATACCCACAGAAATGGATTAGCTTCTTGCCTGTTTGTCTTCTTTTGGATTCTGACGAGACGGCCACAGAGGAGCTGAAGCCTCTTTTCCAGCACCAGCATTTTTACCCCCAGTGGCCTAGGGCCTCATCAGCTTGGATGAAAAAAGTACTGTTTAGCAGCTGATAACTAACAAGCAGAGCAGAGCCTTGGCTGCCTCAGAGGCAAAACTGGTATTTAAACAATAAAGTTTTTAAAATCAAGAATTAAAGTGTCAGCTTCAGAAGCCGCTACATCCAAACACAAGCCTGCCCAGGTAGAGAAGATAAGTGGAATACTGGAGCCAAAGAATTCTTTGTAACCTTGAGGAGTCCAGGGGGAAGAGGCTGAAGGGGGGATTGGGGGGGCTGGGGGGGTGGTGGCAGGAGAGGGAAAGGGGCTTTTCTGTTTCTGCTCTTGGAGGTGGGGTCTGGGATTGCTTGGGGAGATGGGGGGATGCTTCACTAGAAAGAGCTCTCAGTGTTCCCTTTCACTCCCAGTTTCTATAGATTGAACTAATTTTGCTGGATGGGCAAAAAGAAATTTGGAAAAGTAGGGTAGGAATAAACTCTGGACTTTTTCCTAAGGTGATGAAACATGCACTTTTGTATTCGGTGATAGACGGAGACTGTTCAGTATTACCTCATGGGATCTCACCTTGTTTCCTTCTGATGTTACTAGGGTTGGGAGGCGAGAGCTGACGTAGGGCTTCCTCCCTTCTTGGGTCAGAACCAGAGCCTGAGGAGTTTCCCAACCTCTTGGTGCTGCCCACATACTAACCACGATCTGCATCTCCACTGAAGGTGTTCTAAGAAATATGCATGCCAGGAGCAGTCCGTGGCTTCAGAACAAGGGCAGAGGTTTTAAGAGGCTTCCTATGTGAGGGGTGGCGGGCTGGAGAGTGCCTTCAACTTGTCATCAGGGGGCACCTGCCTCTATGCTCAGCTGCAGAGGTCGGTGGGTGATGTCCTTTCGGAGTCTGCTTTATTGTGAATGAAGCAGAAAGCCCACACCAAGAAACCAGAGAGGCTCCTGAAGGAGCTTTTCTACAAGTTCACCCCAGCGTACACATCCTCTATTTTTCCAAAGCAAAGGAAGGATCTGTCAGACAAACCTTTTTTTTTTGCGGGGCGGGGACTACTTCCAGGTCCAAGAGATGGTCTGAGATATATAGTTTGAATATAAAAATACTGTACTTTCTGGGAGATGCTGACAGTTAATGTCATGTCTGAGTGTCTGTCACTCTCATGATGAGAGGAAGGTTGGGTGGGAACCCTTGCTAGTCACGCTTGGTTAGCCTGCTATTCCTTTAAGGTTTCTCTTTTGGAATTGGTGGTATTAGTGGCTGAGCTCACCCAGACCATGTGTGATACTTATGGTGGCGGCCTCTCCCTGACCACAGGTGTATACATTGAATGCAGTCACCCAGTTACCATTATGGCCAAATGCAAAACAGTTGGGGAAGTCTAGGGGGAGACTTGGTAAGGGAATAAAACCAACTGGCTTATCTGGAGTTGAACTGTTGTCCTTGGTGACATAAGCACATATGATTCACAGCCAGTGTTGGCTTGAGTGTGTGCAGAGTTTCAATCTTTTGGATGAAGTTCTAACGGTCTTTGCGGAAGCGTCATCATCGGTTGAACTGAATTGTGAAGATACCACAGCGCGTGTGCACTCGTGAATCTGTTCATTCATCTGTTCACTGGAAGCCTATTGAGGGGGGAACATGTAAGCAAAATATTTCTTATATATTCCAAGTGGTAGAAGAGCTGCATACTGGGGACTGGGTGAGCATGGAAGAGAGAGCCACGCATTTCTGCAAACACCAGACAGTCTTGGAATGTGTTGGTGCATCACCAACCCTGAGACGCTCTGTGATCAGATGAATCTGGGAGACATTCTGCAGCGCACATTAACATTCTAAAGGCTCTGAGAAGTTCTGTAGTAAAAGAATCTATTTGACTTTGTATAACCTGGTGCTTCTGACACATTTAGGGCCTCCTTTTTACCTATCACTTATTAACATCCTACAGAATACTATCTGAGAAATGGCAGTACAGTCTCCCTGCTCTGGGAGAACTGTCCAGTGATTCAGAGAAAAATTCACCTGACTATATGTTAACACAGGTTTGAGAGGCTTAAAAAACTGTGTGTGTGCATGCTGGGGGTGTGGCAGAGAAGGGCCCCTGGCAGGTGGCTTCCATTGAAGTTGGCCTGTCTGCATTCCTGCTGGCTTTGTGCTTCTGGAGAAGGCTTTTGTCCTGGCTTGAACATACTGAATAGCAGTTACATCTGTCATGCCTGGGAAGTGGCAGTGTGCAGTTTGCGTGGGGGGGGGGGGAGGGGGGCGACGACAAGCAGTGAGCAGACACCCCTGCTTGAGGCCCAGGCTGCTGAGAGCTCCTCACCATGGGAGAAGGGAGGGCCTGGTGATCCAGAGGCAGCTGCTTGCTAGGACTGGAAGTGTAAGGGCGCAGGAGTTAGCTCCCTTACCTCTGTGCGTCCTCCGTGTCCGATGGGGGAGGACTTTGAACCTGGAGGTGGCAGTGTGGGAGAAACAGGGGTCTGGATGTTTCCTTCCCTCCCCACCATCCAAGGGCATCTGGAGGGCGGACCAGGGTGGAAAGGCACTTGGCTTTTCATCCCCCGGGGGAACCGAGGTGAAGGCGTTTTGGTTTAAATTTAAGGAAGAATTCAGAATTGGGAAGTGGATTTACTAAATAAAGTTTGTGGAGTTTTAAAATTCAAGAGTCCCGGCTAGAATTGTTTTCAGACCGTTGGTGACTTGTCGGTGGTCCCCTTGCTGGCCGGCTCCCGAGGAAGGCCTCACTGGCTTCTTCACTTGGAACAGGCCCAGGCCCAGGGAATTCCCAAGCCCACTGTGGGCCTCTGCGGCCTCCTGGTGCAGCTTTGCACGGAGGTCATGGTTGCTTACAAGGAAGTTAAACACTGAGGGACAAAGGGAATGTTAGTGGGAATCAGTCCCTCTTCCTGGAGATTAGGCACTTCCAGTGTAGGTAGAGCTCAGTGTCATGAAAGCAGGCCCAGAATTTCCTGTTTGTATGTGTTTATATTTTTATGTTGTATTTCCTCTTCTGACCTTCCCAAAGGGAAGGGAGGTGGTCTGTCCTCAGGAACTACGGTGAGCTGTCCCTCATCTCCCATCTCCCATCTCCCTCATCTTCTCTGGCCATCTCCCTGTCTTACCTCAGCCATAGCCACTGCGGCGGCCTGGCGTTGCTCAGATGGGGGGAGGAGCAAACACAGGCCCGCTGGTTGTTGCCTGTGGGAGCAGAGAAAGGGCAGATGCTGCCCTCCGTTCCCCCTGAACAGGAAGTCTGGGTGGGCCTGGCTTTGGTTTGGGAAGCAGGAGTATTAGCTGCTGCCGCCAACTGGGGTTGTGTTTGCAGACTCCCAGGCTCTGGCGTCCCCAGAGGGACCAGTAGCTCTGAGCCCTGAGGGCTGGCGGCCCCCAGGGAGGGAGCCCTCGCCAGGAACCTCTGGTGGGTCTTGGGTTAAGGGTGGAGGGGGGCTGGGCAGTAGGAGAGGAGAAGGGGCGACTCCTCCCTCCCATATCAGCTGGGATGCAGCACCACTGCATTCCTGCCACTTCTAGGCAAATTGGTCATTATGGAAATTCTTTCTTACTCCAGGGTGGAGCTTTCCTTGTTGAGAAGAACCTTCAGATGTGTTCTTTCCAGGTCCTGGCAATGAGGCACTAAGCTGTTGACCTACTGCCCCCTCAAGGCTAGAAGGCAGGGCAGTGTCTGAGCCCCATTCCTGTCATCTCTCCTTCTTGTTCTCCCTTCACCTGTCCTTCGGTCTTCACCTGATTCTAGCTTGGTGCGTAGGTGGCATGGATTGGAGGAGGGGTGGCACTGCACGCCTGGTGTTCCTGTTTCTCACAGGTCCTAGCCTTGTGGGGTCTCCATTTCCTGTCATGGCCCTCCTTGCATCTGGGACACATTTGGATCTAGATAGGGTGTCCTGTTGTCCTGTGTGATGAGGATTCCAGATTTCCCTGAGTTGATTGGTCTCAGTTATTCCAGGGGAGGAGTGGGATTTCCCCCACCCTCAGACACTCCAGGCTCCTTTAAGAGTCTTGACCTCCAAGCAGCCTGCCCCCCCCGCCCCCTCCCCACAAGGAGAATGGTAGGAAGGAAGTCCTGCTGGAAGTTGTTTTTTGGTTTGTGAGGTAACTGTCTTTGGTTTGAGAAGCACATAACATATCCTCCTTCCCTTTAAGATCTGAGGCCAAAAGAACTAGGTTCTCTGGTTTCCAGGGAAACCAGAATGGATAAGGCAGAGAAAGAAGGGACTGGTTGTAGGTACTGAAATCTAAGAGGGGTTCTTGGGGTCTCCTATGCTTTTCCAGGGAATGTGTGTGGTCTTCTCAGCGCCCTGGGTTGAACCCCTCACTCCATCAGCAGCCAGTGTGGAACCTTGGCAAACATCCTAAACTCTCTGCACCCTAGTTTCCACGTGCCTGAGTGAGGATCTTGTCGGCTGCAACCGGATTGTAACTTTAAAGGGCTATGGAATATGTGAAAATTAAACACATTTTCAGGTTATATTACCTACCTAGAAAGAGAGAATCATATCAAAGAATTTAGCGTCAGAAGAAACCTTTGCCCTCAGGTAGGCTAGGCTTATCCAAGATTCCACAGAGGAGGGGACAGTGCAGGTTCTCAGCAAGGTAACTGTAGAGCTGGGACTAGAACTAGGCCAGTCAGCGTTCTGGTGTCTCCTTCTTTCACTTGGCCAACTCCAGGACATGTGTGCTCAGGGTGGAGAGCCAGAGTAGGCGAATCATACCACAGAAAATCTGACAGTCTTGTGTGCAGTCAGGTTTACATGCTCTATGCCATTGTGGGCGGGGGAGCAGGGATAGTCAAGTAGATAATCTTCAAATTATTGAAATCGGACTTTTCAAAATATCAGTGACTTTTTTTGTTTTTCTCCAGCAAATATATGTCCTTCATTCTCTTGGGTTTCCATAATGCTCTGGGTCCCAGCGGCCTGCTGGTGTGGGGGCAGGGTGCTTCTGCCCATTGGCCTGGTGTTTGCGGTGGACGATCCACAAAGTGCATTATTCTCGTGCAGACAGAGCTGTTTGTACCCAGTCCCTTTTTTTGAGTACATACTGACACAATAGCAATCTTCTTGCTGTAGGAAACTTGCCTGGAGGAAAGTGGCTGGAGCTTGCCGCAGCTGTAATTGTATCTCTGCATCCTTTGGCTCCTGTCTAGAAACATGGTTCAGAAAGATGTGGTGAATAGTTCACTTTCAGAGCTGGTCCCTTCACTGTCGGGGGAGAATACCAAGGCCAGAGAGGGGCAGGGCTAGAGTCAGATAGTGATGGAGCTGGTCCCATGGGAACAAGAACTCACAACAGCAAAGGTCTGAGCACTAACCTCACATATCCTCCATCTTGGCTAAGATTGCCTGTCCCCAGGTCAGCTGGGCCTTTTGCAGTTCTGCCCTTGAGAGGCCCCTGTGTTGTCTGAAGGCCCTCTTCTTCCCCTTGCTGCTGCCCTCCCATGACCTCCCGGCCACCTCTTCTTTCCCTTGTGCTCCCTATTGGCTGTTACTTCCTCCACCCCATCCCCCCTTTATTATGAGATACTTTAATAGGCAGTGAACTTGAAAGAACTGTGAACACCCATATACACAACAACCTAGATCCTACCATTAACATTTTACTCGCTTTCTCATGTCTTTCTCCATGTTTCCATCTCTCTATCCATTTATCAGCCTATCTTATTTTAGGAATGCATTTTATAGTAAGTGGCAGACATCAGTACCCTTCGCCCTTAAACATAGCATATGTAGGCATTAATTAGAGTTCAATATTTGTTCATGCGTTTAAGTAATTTTTTTTTGGTGGTAAAATTTATATAGCAGTGAAATGCTCAGATTTTAAGTGTATCATTTGATGAGTTTTGATAAATGCTTCCATCTGTGCAACCCGAACCTGTGTCAAGGTAGAGAACAAAAAATTTTATTACCCTGGTAAGTTCCCTCATGCTCCTTCCCAGGCAATCACAATTCTGATGTTTTTTTCACTAGAGATTAGTTTTGCCTGTTCTGGAATGTCGTATAAATGGAATAATCACGATGAACTCTTTTATGTAAAGTTCATCCACCTGGTTACCTGCATGGGTAGCTCGTTCCTTTCTATATGGAGTAGTTTTCTATTGTATGGTTATGGTACAGTTTGCTTATCCATTCTCCTTCGGCGCATTTCCAATTTTTGGCTATGGTGAATGAAGCTTCTATGAATATCCTTGCACAGGTCTTTTTGTGGACATAATGTTTTCATGTCTCTTGGGTCAATACCTAGGAGTGGGATTGCTGGGTCAAAGGAGGCTGTTAATTTCTTGTTCCTGAAATTACATCCTGTATTCTGTACCCAAGATCGTGAGTATTAGAAAGTTCCTGATTGCTCATCTAGATTATTCTTTCACTCAATGTAGGAATCCCCTGAGAGCCCACCTGAGAGCCTCTGCTTGAGTGTTTCCAGGGATAGGGAGCTTACTACCTTACAGGCCCCTGCTATTGGGGGATAGCTCCTTTTAATTTCTGCCTTGGGGAGCCACATAGGGCAAGTCGAATAATTTAACCTTCTCTGTGACAGCCCTATAGAATTTGGGGACTGTTAATCACATTCAGTCCCTCAGCTGCTCCTTCGAGGTTTCTCTTCTTTAGGATAATTGTCCCAGTTTATTGACCCGTTTCTCCTGTGACTTGCTTCTCAGACCTTTTATGCACTGCTCATCATTCTTTGGAAGTTTAATACTTTTTTTGCTTAGCAGGTGACACTGGATTCTAGATGTGGTCTGAGAGGTACAGAGTGTGGTTGTATCTGGACTCCTGTCTCGATCTAGATACTTGATCTGCTAGTGACCTGAAGGTGATGCTGACTTTTTGGCAGCCACATCATGGTGTTGGATCAGACGAGTTAATGTTCGTAAAAAATACCGCAAGTCTAAGGTGATATTAAGCTACTTATGCAGCTCAAAGCCGTTTAGACGGAGCCTCTGATATTAATAGCATCTACCGTGTACCTTCTGCTTGCCATCCTCCCATTTAATCTTTGCCACAACTTTATGAGAAAGGTGCTATTAAAAAGAACTTAATAAAAACTATTTGGTTTAAAACAGGGCTTGTCAGCTTTGGCACTATTGACCTTTTGGATCAGATAATTCTTTGTTGTGGGGATGGTCCTGTGCTTCTTAGGAATTAGCATCCTTGGCCTCTACCCACCAGATCCCAGATGCAACCCTCTCTGTGCCCTGCCAAGTTGTGACAATCAAAAACGTCTCCAGACATTTTCTGATGTCTCCTGTGGGGGAAAATCATCTCAGGTTGAGAACTATTGCCACGGTGTAGAACTTAGTCATTGAAATAATTTAAATAATGTAGCTCTTCCTGAAGGGTGACCACTGTTACACCTTAGCATATATACTTCCCTATTATGTTCTTTGTAAGAGCAGTCCTTGCTTTTCACAGTTACAATATACATGAATTTCATTTATCACAGTTTAGTTAAATAACAGCAGTCCCCCAACAGCATGGTTCCAATTCCAGTTCCCATGGTATATGAACTCTGAGTGATTACATAGAGTACAGACTTTGCTACTAGCTCTTCAGTCCACAAATCACTAAGTACCTAACAGATGTTTGTTATGATCAGTGACCAGTCACAACCCTTCTTTCAGAGTCTGTTGGTGGTGGTCACCGCCCATCTGTTGTTGAGTTCACACATACACAGGACAGTGTGCAGTTGTGTTGCCTCCTTGTCTCCTAGTGATAAACTCGTGTGACATTTTACAAAAATGGATAATCAAAAGAGGAAATTGCCCACCGTTGATGAAATTTCAGCAAAGAAATGAAAAGTGAAATTCCGTAACTGAACATAAGTGAAATTATAGAATAAATAGCTGATTGTAGGAATGTTGACATTGCCGCTGTTTGAGACTCTGCAAATGCAGCCAGAGGAACTCAGTGAAGGAAACTTCGTTGACACAGTGGTTGTGAGGCAAAGGATGAAGAAGTTCCAGAGGAAGTGACACTGGGATAAAAAGTTCACATTGAAGGCACTCTTGGAGATATTTTGCAACATTGAAAGCACAAAGGATAAAATGTTGGAAGCTGATCCAAACTTAGAAAGGAGTGTGGCAATTTGCGAAGGCAATGCTTGCTGGGTATTGTGTGTTAAATAACAAGAAGGCAAGCCCTGTTCAGGCGGCTCTGGATGAGTCTTTACAAAGCAACAAAACACTCATTCTCAATGTCTGATATTTTTTAGTTACAGTGTGCTAAATAAGTATTAGTTTTATACTAAATATTTTTTTCATTTCTCTATTCATTTATAGCTGACAGTAAAAGAGTTTTTAATGTTTTGACAAAAATTTCTAAAGGTCGTGGAACAATCTTAATTTTCCCCATTGATGATTAAGATTGCTTTGTGTGGTCATTTGTGTGGTTCCATGTTACTAAGTAAAGCAAGGCTGTCTATAGTTACAAAAGTTTGGGTAAATACACGTGTGTGGGCGCACGCGCACACACACACATATATCTGCTTTTTCTTTTTCAAAACATTTTACAAAAATGGGACCAGACTACATGTATTGATCTGCAGCTTGCCTTTTTCATGGAAGAATATCTTTTTTGGAGACGTTTTGATCTCAGTTTGTCTGGATCTCTTTCCTTCTGTTCTATAATTGCATATTGTTTAATGCACCATTGTGGGTATACCATAATTTATTTGACCAGTATCTATTAATGGGCATTTAGTTTATCTCACTTTTTTATTTTTACCCATTTGGAATGCACTTGACCCTTGAACAATGTGAGGGTTAGGGGTGCTGACCCCCATGCAGTCAAAAATCCACGTATAACTTTGCAGTCGGCCCTCTGCATCTGCAGTTCTGCATCCGCAGTTCTGCATCCGTGGAATCAACCAACTGGGGATGCTGTAGTCCTGTAGTACGTATTTATTGGAAAAAATCCGGGTGTAAGTAGACCTGTGTAGTTTAAACCCATGTTGATCAAGGATCAACCGTAATGCTAAAGCGAGTATCTCTGACAGATACTATCATTAGCCCCATTTAATGGATGAAACAATGGAGATTAGAAAGTGAAGGGAGTTCCCTGGTGGTCCAGTGGTTAGGACTCTGTGCTTCCACTGCAGGGGTCCCGAGTTCCATCCCCGGTCAGGCAAATTATTTTTTAAAAAAAGGGAAGAAAGAAGGTGAAATAACTGCCTAAGGTCAGGCAGCTACTAAGCTTAGAGCTGGCTTGAGTTTAGGATAGTCTAATTGCAGGGCCCTTGCTTTTAATGACAGCGCTCTATAGCTTCTCTTCTCTTAGAAGTAGCTTTTAACAACAGCAACAACAATATCACCAACAAACAGTAGTAGAGTTTATTGAATTAAGTACAATTCTAAGTGCAAGTACATTATTGTTATTATTATTAAACAACAACCCTATACGGTAGGTCCGGTTATTATCCCTGTATTACAATGAAGGGAACTGGAGGTATAAGTTAGGAAATTTCCAGGATCTCATGGTTAGTTAATGGAAGAACTGAGACTCACCCAGGCAGCCTGTCTTACTTATCGTGTGGTATGGATCTGACTTGAGAAAGGTCTCTCTCATCACAGGCCGTTATAGAGGATTTTTTGAGCCCCAATATATAACTTTTTAGGGGGTTACTTTGGCCCGTAGTTTCACCTACTGTCATCTGTAAAAAATCTGTTACCTAGCACACTCCCAATTTTGGGGTCACTTGCAAGTTTGATGAGCTTGCTGTCTACTATGTCTTCAGCCAGCTTATTGGTAAAATTCTAGGCAAAGCCAAAGATTGCATGCCTTGGTTTGTCACTGGAGGTGTTTTCTGGGTTTAGTCAACAAGCAAATATTTATTGAGTACGTCCATAATGCCATGTATTAGACCCAGGATTAGGAATCAAAAGGTGAACAAGACATGGTCCTAGTCTCCAAAAGGCACACGGTCTGTACAGCAGAAGGAGGACCAGTCTTGTAAATAACACCAGTGAGTGCTACAGTAAGCGTTTAACAAGAGTCTTGTGGGAGCAGAGAGGAAAGAGGGCTGACTGTGCCTGGACGTCATCAGGGAGGAGTCACAGAAGAGGTGACATTGCGCTAGCGCTCAAAGGATGCCAAGACGTGGAGTCATGACAAGGCATGGCATGTTTGAGGACAGTGGAGTTCAGTGTAGCTTAAATAGAATGTGTTAGGAGGTGAGGGCAGAGATACTACGGCTAGGAGTTAGGAAAGACCAAGCTAAGGAATTTGGGTTTTATCCTCTTAGCCAATGGACATCTTTAAGGAAGAAAATGTCCTGCTCAGATTTGCCTTTCAGGGGTTGATGTGGGATGTATTGGAGAGCAGATTAAGCCTACTGTCTAGAAACCAGTTAGAAAGCACAGAAAAGAAAAGGGAATCAAGCAAGCGGCAGCAAGACTGGAAAAGGGAAGATAGATTTAGGAGATCTTTCCACAGACAGAATTGGTTTGGTTCTGTGCGTGAGGGAGGGAGAGAAGCTGCAGATGACTACTTCGAGATTTATATGCGGGAACCTGGCTACATGGTGATGTCATTGTCATTTACTGAGACTGGGCAACAAGTCAGAGGGAGAAGTGAGTTCAGCTTGGTGCATGTTCAGCCTGTCCTAGGTCCATTAAATAACACTTTTATTTTTGGTCGTTTATAACAATTACAAATATTATCAAAATGCTTTGTCATCTCACCCCCTCTTTCTTTGTCATCCCAAAGGTCTGGCAGGAGACTTTGTCCATGTACTTTGTAGAAGTCAAGGATCCTTGTGTCTGTTATTTGTTTGGTCTATAATTTAGTAAGCCTGCTAGAAGAGGTAACAAGACTAGTGTGCCGTGGCTTCTTAGGGAAGCAGGCTGCGTTGTGAAGGTCCAATTCATGATCTGCTCCAGAGCTTTGCCAGAGACAGATATGAAGTTAAGCAGTTCTTCTTCTTAACAATTCTGTGTACATATTGTTTCTTTTGCCTTGACTCTGTTTCCTTCACTAGACGGAACTCCTTGAACTCCCTGGTGCCTGGAGCAGAGTGGGTACTGAGGGAATGCTAGCTGCCAAAAAGCAGGGCGTTGCCTGTTTTCCCCGTGGCCCCTCAGTGATTACCAACGGTGGTTCGGAAATCATACCTGCAGGTTCCTTCTGTATCCTGGGATGTGATTCTAAGACTGGCGTCTTTTAACTCAGTCATCTTTGGATGATAATAAGTTGGTTGGTTCTTGGGCCATCTTGGATTTGAGGTTTCCCTTAATTAAGTAAGTATGTTCCAGTTTGAAGTGCTTTCTCCTTGATAGAAAAGATGGAACACTTAGGAGATGAACATTCTCCCCTTCTCTGCCATTTTGGTAGATTAGAGCCTCTGTCCCCACGAGGGGCCCACTTCCTCCCTGCTTCTTCTTACAGCTTTGCACATAGGCTTTAGCCACGTTTCTAGGAGTTCTTACATTTTTCACAAGCTCTGCTCATGCTGTTTTATGAGCCCACGCCACTGTCTTTGGGTCTGTCCTGGATTATGGGCAGGTGCTCCTGTCTTTAGACACATCCTTAGAGCCCCCTGTGCATGGCCTTGCCATTGGCAGCTGCTTCCTCCTGGTTCCTTTTTCCGGGATTATCATGCTTTAGATGATCAGAATCCACTTGTTGGAGGCCAGGCCTTGTCCTTCAAAATGCCTTCCCTTTTGGGATCTCTGCTCATACTATTCCTTTGTCTCAACTTCTAAATACTGGTTTTCTGGAAGTCTAAACAATTGTTTAGACTAAACAATTGCTAAACAATTGTTTTTGTCCTAAGGCTTTTTCTTCCCTCCTTTGAACTCTGAATTGACAAGGTTACTTCCTCCCAATGTGGTATTCTTATTGTTATTGTTTTGCTGATTAAGGTTTTGTTTTGTTTTTTTAAACATAATTTACTAGACTTTGCTTTCTGGTCAGAATCGAGTTCTGGGTAGCAATTCCTCTTCTTCCATCTTCAGCTGTGTGAGAGGCAAACTCTTTAGTAAGGCAAGACAGGAATGTGTCAGGTGCCCTGCTCTTGGTAGAAAAAGACTTAAGTCTCTCTTGCAGATGTCCTCGCGCTCATGGTGGGTGATTTGAGTTCTGTCTTGCATCTGGGCCATTTTGTAAACTGTGTAGGAAAGAGTGGTTCATATCTTCTACCACATATTCCTCCATATGTTACCACAATAGCTACTTATTGTTCTTTTTCCTTCTCTCTTCACCCAGCTGTCCTCCAGTCTTAGGTGTGTGGAATTGTGGGATTGTTGTCAGGGGTGGGGTGTGTGTGTGTGTGTGTGTGTGTGTGTGTGTGTGATTTATAAGACCCTTCTCCTCTACTTTCTCTCTCAACTCCCTCCACCTTCCGTTAGATCTGTTGATTAAGGTATACGTGCCTTGAGTCTCATTCTGCTAAACTGGGGTGATGAAGATGAGTGGCATTTATCACTTCCAATTGAAAATTTATATTTGCTTTGTCAGTTGTATAGGGTCAAATGGTTGGGGGCTGCGTGTGGACCAGAAGCTGTGTTCGTGACCTCCTTCTGTCTTATTTTCTCTTGATAGTTTGTCCATCTCTGTGGGTTTCGTAAAGTCATACCTACATACTACAAAGAGCAGAGCATTTTTTCTCCCTGCCACTCAGGTTTTAGCTTACAGCCAGCTCGGAGAGCCTAGTGTGTTTCCTTCCTCCCGTCATCTACCCTGCGTCCTGGGGAAAGATGCCTTGTATCCTGCTGTAAGCCATGGCCTATAGAATTGTTCTGATATGCAGTCTGCCCATTTAATCAGTAAATGTGTGTTGCAGCTCCTCTGCACTAAGCTGTGTGCTGGGCCTGACGGATGCAGAGATAAATGGGGCTGACCAGCAAACAGAGCAGGGAAAGGAGGCCTTTAGGAGGAAGGAGACAGGGTAACAGTACACTAATGTCAGCAGCTCAGGGTTTGTTTGTCAAAGCCTCATTTGTAGTGAAAAAAGGGACCTGGAGGTTAGAGTCTGAATTGGGTTGAATCCTGGCTCTGTCAGTCACTAGCTGCTGTGACCTTGGGCAAGTTACCTCGCCAGCCCTGCTTGCCACACCTGTAAATGGAGTCAGCCATTGGCTCTATTCCAGAGGCCTGTTAGGAGGCTTAAATATAGCATATTTTCTATATATAAAGTGCACCTGGCTCATGGTTGGTGCGGTACACACAAAGATTCTTCTTTCTCTTTCGAAGTCGGCTGGAAGAAACAGAAATATCTGTGTCCTGTAGCCTTTCAGTTTCCTTCCCAAGACTCCACCGTGGTTGACATCCCTGCTGTGCGCTGGGCTCATTTCCAAATAAGTCAGAAGTGGTCAGCAGTAGCGGTTTGGGGCCTCAGCCTGCTCTTTATCATATTTGGGTTATACTCTCCAGGAAGATGCCAGGTCTTTCTGTCACCTGGGTTCCCCTCATACTCTGAGTTCCAACAGGTCCTTCTTTCCCCCTCTGAGGTCAGCATGGGGTCCCCATCTCCAACCACCTCCTGCTCTAACAGGCAGGTCAGCTTGCTTCTGGGGCACTCAGGCTGGGGGTCAAATATAGGACCAAAGCATACTGCCCCTGAGAATCCCTAGACTTAATTTTTAAGAAGAAATACACGCAGATGGTAGAAATCCAAACAATACAGAAAGATATAAAATGAAAAGGGGAAAAAATGGAAAATAGTACTAGCTTCTCTCTAGTGCCTACTCCCCTGGGGTGAACTCTGTTGATGTTATAGGGGGTAAATACCTCCAGAAAAATGTTAAGCATCCACAAGTCTGTGTATCTTCTCCCTCTGCCTTAAACAAAACAAAGCAAAACAACAAAACCACCCAAGTGGTATATTTTACATTCTGTTTAGTACATTTTTATTTTTGGAAATTTAAGAAACAAAAAAAAAATGCTACCTATATTACCACCATTTATGAATAACCACTAATGAACCTTTTGGTGTGTTTGCTTCTTGTCTGTGAGAACATACTTTAAAAGTTACTTAAGTAATGTGAATGCAGCTCCATTAAAAAAAAAAATTAGAACAGAAACAAAAAAGCCAAAGTATCATCATGTTCTTTGTCTGCTTTCCCATCTATTAACACCCAGCTCCCCTCACAGTGGTGGATGCAGCCCTGCCGCGCTTTCAGCAGCCTGTGCCACACTTTGTTATATGGAGATGCTGCCATTTATCTGACCATCTCCGCAGTGGTAGACATTTAGGTTCTGACCAATTTTTTTGCCATTGAGATACTTTCGGGACATATTTGTAGGATGATTTCCTAGCTAAGTAATTATTGGGCCTAAGGTTTGAACATTTATAATTTTGATAGATAGATATGGCCAAAAATATACTAGTTTATATCCCTGTTGAGTGTATGAGAGAGTGCCTTTTCCTCAACAATCTTTGCATAAACTCAGGAGTTTGTTTGTTTGTTTGTTTTTTGGCCTCACGGCTTGCAGGATCTTAGTTCCCCGACCAGGGATTGAACCCGTGCCCCCTGCAGTGGAAGCTCGGAGTCCTAACCCACTGGACAGCCAGGGAAGTTCCTCTTTTGTTTCATTTTTGGTCAAACATAAAAAAAAAAAATTCGCCATTCTGGTGAAGTTATTGTTATTATAAACATTTCTTTTTTAATGAGTTGCATCGAGCATCTTTTGTTTGTGTTTCTTTTGCTTTGAACTGCCTGTTCTTATTCTTTGGCCATTTTTATATTGGATTGTTAATCTTTTACCATTGATTTGCCAGAGTTAAGTTAACCTTTTATCTGTCATGTGTTGCAAGTATTTAAAAAACTTTGTCATTTACAGTGTAACTTCTAAGCCTCTTGTCTTTTCCTTGAAGGTTGGTCCTTTGTGGCTCCCCAGGGGAGGTTCTGGAGAGTAAGAGCGAGGGCGGTGGGTGGGGGGGACCACAGGGAAGGTCATGCTCATCTTCTGGGCAGTGTGGCTCAGTGCTTTTAAAGGCTTTTTGTACTGGGTTCCTTCCCCATTGTAAGTTTTAGCTTTGTTTTAGGTCGGGATTTTCCCCCATCACATTAATGAAAATCAGTTAGCAAAATAGAAAACCTCTTTCTTTTACCTCCCAACCAAATGTTTGGGAATGTGTGTACCAACATGAATGACCCGATGATGTACTTCCGTGTGTGTTCTTTTTTCAGTGACCTTCAAAGATTGAAAAAAATTTGCTGTTAGATTCGTTTGTTTAGATCAGTTCCTAGGGGAGGCCCATCAGTTGCTCCTCTCTGAGCTGTGCAGAGGTTCTAGAAGAGGGACATACTCTTTCTGCCCCTATAGATGTAGAGGAAAACCATCATTTCAACCAAGACTTGTCTGTTTATCATGTCTTATGCTCCCGAGCTGGGCTAGATGAAAAGAGATGTGTGACACCTCTCTCCAGCCTTTCGTCTCTCTGAAACTTGGGAGATATTGTGGCAGCACACAATTTATGTCCTTTATAGCACAAATCATGATGTGTAATTAAAAAAATTTTTTTTAAAATCTTGTTTGTTGTGTACTTCCTGCACTAAAATGTAAGCTCCATGGGGGTGCAGGCCTTATTTGTCGTGTTCTCTGTTGTTTCGCAGCACCTTCCAAACCAGCGTGTGGCACGTGCCAGGCACTCCGGGTTTGCCAAGTGATGGCAATCTGGGTAGGTGAGGTCAAGTGCTGTGAGTGCCACGTGTCTCCCCATCCCCTTGATGGCTGCAGAGCCAGGGACGGGAGGGACCTGGCTCTTTAGACAGATAACACATGATGCTAGGACAGCATGTCCTGCTCCTGCAGCCTTGTGACTCCTCATAACCTCCTTGTTCACTGTTCAGGGCTCTGGGGGCCCAGTGTTGTAGGTTTCAGGTTGAAAGGAGAGGTCCAGTGATTTTTGAGCCAGACATGGATGCCCCACTCCTAGCTGGAGAGCTGGGGAGGCTAGGTCAAGGGCCAGGTGGAGCTGGAGCCGGACAGAGAGTGACTGTGTAGGTTGCACTACAGTTCTGCTCTTCTCCTCTCCTTAGAGGAGGGCTGTGCAGCATCCAGTGCCCACTGGGCATGAGCTGCTTTGTTGCTCAAGACTCGACAGGGCAGCCCCTGGTCTGTGGCTAAGCCACCTGGCAGAGCTGCCTGGAAGCCCATAGCTGCTGTTCTCTGGCCACAGGGCCTGGGGGTATGGGTGACAGCCTCCAAGTAAAATTTGGAGAGTAAGCTTCTTTGCCTCTTTAAAAAGTATATATGCTAATTGTAAGTCACTTAAAAAATTAAGTTATAATAAAGAAAATTAAGGCACCTGTAATCCTATCTTTCAGATGTATAATTATCAATATTAACATTGTACTGTGAATGCGCTTCCATACATATGTGTATATATATATACACATGCACATACTATATACATCTATGTACATATATATACACACACGAATATAAATAGATATACATATAGAACTGTACTGTACATAAAGCTTTGTAGGTTGCTTTTTCACATACTTCAGATAAATTTAAAGAAATTTCAGATTGGGAATTGTGCTGCAAAAGAAAAAAAATAAAGTGCTACTGCTGATAGCGACAAGGTGACGGAGACACTTAGGAATCCATTTCGCATTAAATATTCTTCTGAAACATCATTTTAATGATTGAAGATTGTATAGATAAACTCTTTTTGTAAAAGCAATCTCTTTAGCTTGTTGCTGGGCGTTTGGTTTGCTAGCCATTTCTAGTTAAGGTAAACAAATCATAGAATATACATAGCCTTAAAGCTCCACCTATGATTAGTGCTGTAGGGTAAAATTCTACAGTTCTTGAATTCTGGAATTTCAAAGTTAAAGGGTTGGTTTGCACTTTAAGGCCTATGTACATTTTCAGCCCCCATTTTGGCTGTTGGTATCATGGGCAGCCTTGGGCAGATGTTGTACCCTTTGCCTTACCACGGGGGGTGGTGGGAAAGAGGCTCTGGGAGCGGTGAGAATGGGGTTCAGAGTCCAGCCCTGCTGGGGACAGCCAGCTCAGACCTTGAAGGGATCGCATAGCTTCTCTGAGCCTATGTTTTCTCATTTATAAAATAGGATGCGTCCCCCTGGGGCGGGTCTGAGGGTTCCCCGTTGGAAGTGCTTAGCACACGTTTAACTCAGAGCCCTCCCTGGAAGCAGGGGCTCCCTTCTCCCTGCTCCTTTTCGGCTGCTCCTTGCTTGCTGCCAGCTCTGTGCTAAGGAGCTTGCTAGGTCTCAGCCCACAGCAGCACCTCTCCTTCCCAAGTCCTCCTCTTTTCTTCTGGCCTGTAGAGTGCCCAGGTCAGCCCCCTCCTTGTGGTAGGGAGGGGAGTGGGTGAGCCTGGCCCACAGCAGTGTTGGTGCCCTCCTGCTGGGAGTGCAGAGGAGGTCTTATTTACCAAGGTGCGCCACACGCCGGCACCACGCTCTGCCTGATTCAGACTTTTGCATCACTCTTGGCACCGAATCAGTCTTGGGAAGGGATGGATGGCTTCGTTCTCTCAGGACCTGTGCGCCCCACCCCCAGCTGTCTAGTTTAGGTGGTGTGGGAGGGAGAGGGAGACTCAGGGCTAGGATGCCTAAGCCCACTTCTCTCCCAGTGTTCTGGGTCCCCCTCCACCCAGCGCCTGGAGCTGTTAGTAGCACCTTAAATGAGATGGGTGTGAGCAGGATCCCAGCTGCCCACCCCAGTGGGACTCTGGCGCACTGGGAGGGGGTGGTTTGGGGGACAGAACAATCATAGCAAACACTAATGCAGTGCTTACTATGTGCCAAGCACCGTTCTTAGTAATTTACATAATGCATATGTATTAATTCATTTAATATAGGTAGGTACTGTTATTATCCTATTTAAGAGATAAGGAAACTACAGCACAAAGGGATTAAAAACTTCCTCAAGTTCACACACTTGGTAAGCGGTGGAGCTTGTGAAGGGGATGATGCCTTGGGACCTGGGGCTTGTTCCTTCCTGTCTTGTCCTCAGACCTGCCTTGCTGGTGAGCTGTGCTTCAGGCCCCAGCCTCTCTTTCGCTCCTTTTCTTTGGCTCACCTAGGCTTAGGATGCTGATTACTCCCAAGTCTTTTCATGTGGCCCCATGATGGAAGATTTGGTGGGGGATATAGGGGCACCATCCTCTTGCCTCCACGTTCCGCCAAAGACAGGCATGGAACAGTATTTTTTTCTTTTTAAAATTTTATTGGTGTATTGTTGATTTACAATGTTGTGTTAGTTTCAGATGTATAGCAAAGGGATTCAGTTATACATCTACATGTATTCATTCTTTTTTAGATTCTTTTCTCATTTAGGTCATCACAGACTATTGAATAGAGTTCCCTGTGCTCTATAGTAAGTCCTTGTTGTTTATCCATTCTATATATACTAGTTTGCATCCCAAATTCCCATTCCTTCCCTCCCCCACCCCGCTGCCTCTTGACAACCACAAGTCTGTTCTCTGTGAGTCTGTTTCTGTTTCATAGGTAAGTTCATTTGTATCATTTTTTTAAGATTCCATGTATAGGGGATATCATATGATATTTGTCTTTCTGTTTCTGACTTACTTCACTTAATATGACAATCTCTAGGTCCATCCATGTTGCTGCAAATGGCATTATTTCATTCTTTTTAATGGATAAGTAGTATTCCATTGCATATATATACCACATCTTCTTTATCCATTCATCTGTTGGCAGGCATTTAGGTTGCTTACATGTCTTGGCTATTGTAAATAGCACTGCTGTGAACATTGGGGTGCATGTATCTTTTGAATTAGAATTTTCCTTTTTTCTGGATATATGCCCAGGATTGGGATTGCTGGATTGCATGGTAATAGAACAGTATTTTGGGAGAGCTCCCACAGCTCCCTCATTGCCACCATTACCCTAGAGGTTCCTCCCCAGGCAGTGGGCTCTGTGGCCTGGTCCCTGGCCCCCGCCACACTTGGTAGGTAGGTGACCTTGCCTATTGCATTGCAATCTAGCAGATACAACAGTTAACCTTCTCTACAGGGCAAAGGAATTTCAGATGCAAACTACAGGGGGGCCGAGGCAAGTCACAGTATCCATTCCAGGCTTAGCATGTGCTTAAAATATTTTATAATACCTTTCAGGCATTCCTTGTCTCAGGGCCTGTGGCTTTTTGGTGGGAAGACCCTTCTTTCCTTCAGACGTGAGCCCTCAGGGCTGTGGTTCTGGGCCCTTTCGCCTCTACTTGTCCTTGTCCAGGCCAAAGAGGTAGGAGCCTTTCCCACGTGACTCTCTTGGCTTCTGGTTGAACCTGCTGTGTTCCTCTGCTGGTGTGGCCCCTGGCAGCACCCCGGGAATCCTGTTTTCTCTCCCTGACTCTTCTCTGGCTCAGAGCTCAGCACCACCCTTACTTAGCCTGGAACTCCAGATTAGCACATTCTTGCTTTCCTCTCTCCAGGCTTCTGTACCCCACAGCTGTCTACAAAGCCTCTTTGGCTCTTAACGGCTTTGCCCCTGTGACGTCAGCCAACCTGTCCTCCTGACTGGGTTGAAGGCCTTGCTTTCATTGCGTGGGCTGGTTTTTATATCCATTCAAGGATTTCTGATAAATACATACCTGGCTGTCAATTACCAGTCTTCATGGGAAATTCTTACTATGTGTCTCTTAGAATTTAAAAATACTGCTCTTTCCAATTTTCTTATTTTGCCACATTGAATCCAGTTTTACAGATGAGGAAACCCTTTTCAGAAAGGTAGATTGGCTTGCCTGACACAAGCTGGGAAGTGCAGAACTGGGATGCAAATTGTGTGCGATTCACGAGACCAGGTTTGTTGTGCTAGGCCAATCCAGCTCCTCTACCAGGTAAGGAATTGTGTGTAAACCTGGAGGTGGAATGTGAACCCAGGCGTTCTGGCTGTAGATTCTCTTTTAACTAATGCCACACACGCTAACGTGTCTATAGCAAAGAGAGCAAGCAGAACCTGCGGTGCGTGCTCTGAGTTTAGGAGGGGCTGAGGGGCGTGCACTTGGGTTTGGGCCTTGGTGTGTCCTCATTTAGCACAGCTGTGGTTGGTTAGAGCACAGAGCTGGTTTCCAGGCGGTGATCACAGGGC
Source organism: Kogia breviceps (assembly GCF_026419965.1). Classification (NCBI taxonomy): domain Eukaryota; kingdom Metazoa; phylum Chordata; class Mammalia; order Artiodactyla; family Physeteridae; genus Kogia; species Kogia breviceps. The sequence continues at coordinate 64,355,812 of NC_081310.1, read as the reverse complement.
TGCAGACAGAAACCCAGCCTATAGTCTTGCTGGTGACTTGTATATATCAGGGTTCCTTGGTTATATCAGGATGTTCCAGCCTCAAGTCAGAGGTGATGGAGAGGGCCCCTGTGCTGTGGCAGTTATGCTGATGGTTTACAGTGGTGAGTGCCTTTCTGATAACAAAGCACACTTAGAGGTATTCTTTCATTAGATCCTTGCAATGGCTCTGTGAGGGAGGGGGCCAGGCAGGTATTTTAACCCCCAACTTAAAAATGTGGAACAGGCTCAGAAAGGTAATAGCCTCTTCAAGGCTATGCAACCAGAAGTTGACAAATTCCAGACCAAGCCCAAGTCTCTCATGATTGTAAATCCAATGACCTCATGTTGCCTCTGAGTAAATTTGACAACTTCAATTCTTCCTCTCTGGGCTCCAGTTCCTATGTGCCTGTAGGGGGCGATAGAGGTCTTTCTATTTTGGGTGCACTGATAACTTTCTCTCTTGAACCCTTTGAACTTATCAGTGTTACAGCACATTATCTCTCTGGATTAGAAGCATTTTCTGTGTGTCTACCTCCCCTCATGCCCTCACCGCCCAGTTTGAGTTCTTCCAGATTGGGACTCTTCTATTTGGTCTTGACATCTAGCACAGTGTGTGGCCCATAGTAGGAGCTCGATAAATGCTTGTTGAATTGAAATACATGCAAATGAAATTGGCCAGCGTCTCCTCCTCCTTCTCATAGTGCATGGGAAAGGAAAATAACCTTTTTCCTTGGTCCATCCAAATAAATGAAGTTGAAGGTGGCAAAACCCAGGACCTGTTCAGTGTCCTTAGATGGCCACCAGGTGGCAGTGTGACCCCATGGCAACCTTGTCTTCTGCCTGCTCCCTAGGAGACTGAATTATCTGGGCCCCTGTTGGGGGATTGCCTCTGCAAAGACAGTTTGCATTTGGTGATCTGAGACTTGACAAGTCTCGGTCTCTGCCCCTCCTCTGAAAATTGCGTGTTATTGTGGAAAAGGTTTAGGCTTTGGAATCCACCAGGCCTGGTTTCCAACCCCGGCTCTGCCTTTCCCCAGGAACTGAGGCTGGGACACACTACTTCTCTGAGCCTCAGTTTCCGCATCCTGTAAAATGGGCAGCCGTTGTACAATTAGGAAAGGACCAGCATATCATAGACCATAGCATAACTGAATGTTAGTTTTATTTTTGGAAATTCCTGTTTGCTTTTCCCTGCCCTCTGTAATCTGGCTCCGTCCTGGCCTTCTGATCTTACTCACCAAGCTTCATGCACTTTCCAGCAGGTCTCTTAGTGCTCCTGAGGCATCACCCACCACCCCAAAGAACCTCTCGGTACCAAGATGACTGCCATGGCACCAGGTGTCATGCAGGAGAGATGGTGTGCGTTCCCTGTGCTCCTTTTAAGAGGTCTCTCAGCAGACTTCCTATAAAGTTCTTCTTGACCAGTGTCTGGTGTTAGTAAAGGGCTTGGCTTAGACTAGTCAAGATTCAGCCCTTCAGGACAGGAATAAAGACGCAGATGTAGAGAATGGACTTGAGGACATGGGGAGGGGGAAGAGTAAGCTGGGACAAAGTGAGAGAATGGCACTGACATATATACACTACCAAATGTAAAATAGATAGCTAGTGGGAAGCAGCCGCATAGCACAGGGAGATCAGCTTAGGGCTTTCTGACCACCTAGTGGGGTGGGATAGGGAGGGTGGGAGGGAGATGCAAGAGGGAGGAGGTACAGGAAGGAACATGTGTATATGTATAACTGATTCACTTTGTTATAAAGCAGAAACTAACACACCGTTGTAAAGCAATTATACTCCAATAAAGATGCTAAAAAAAAAAAAGATTCAGCCCTTGAGGCAAGTGAGGGCCCCAGACTGCTTTAATACCCCTGGCCACTTGGTCCATGGAAGAAGAGGGGACAAGGATGAGGCCCGTGAGTTACATAACTTGCTCAAGGTTGCAGATCTAGTAAGAACCAGGATTCAGACCACACTGGGCTGACTCCTGAGGCTGTCTGTTGGTAGAAAGGACATTGCTCGGGATTTGATATGCTGGGTTTAGGGATCTTGGAGGTACCTTTTCTAACTGATCTGGAGTCTCCCCTGTCTCTAGGTCCCTTTCCATTGTTGTTTGGATTTTTCTTGGTCTATCTTTCTGCCCAGGTGTCCTTTGCCCTCTGTCTCCCAATGCTCAACTCTGCTCTTCTTCTGGAATAGACTTCATGCCCATAGCTGGGCCTTTCCCCTGAATGGTCAAGGGTGGTCTCAGAGTAGCTGTTGAGACCCCACGAGGGGTCATTCTGAGGTTCCTTTTAGAGCAGATGAGGGAGCTGCAGAGCTCTGAGTCGGGGCTTAGGAGAAGGAAGTACAGGGAAAGTGCTCAGGGCTGGTGTTGGGCCAGGGTAGGGAGAGTGGGTGGTGTGTCGGTGGGGATGCGGGCGAGTGTGTGGGCCAGGCCTTGCGGTAGGTCCTGGTGGCGCAGCAGCCGCTGCCCCACTGCGGTCACTCAGGAGGCGTTTGGCTTGCAGATGCTCCAGGACTGCCCCAAGGCCCGCCGGGAGGTGGAGCTGCACTGGCGGGCCTCCCAGTGCCCTCACATTGTACGCATCGTGGACGTCTATGAGAACCTGTACGCGGGGAGGAAGTGCCTGCTGATCGTCATGGAGTGGTGAGCAGCCCTCCTCCTTACTCCTGGCCTGGCCTGGCCCTGCTCCCCACCCGGGCCCTCACCTCCTGAGTGCTGCCAGATGGGAACCCTGGAGCTTAAAGTGTAAACGCCTGAGGTTTGGAGGGGCCATGGGGGAGTGCCAGTGGGATGCTGTGTCCTCAGATCTGGCTGTGGCTTGTTTCAGTTTGGATGGTGGAGAGCTCTTCAGCCGAATCCAGGACCGAGGAGACCAGGCGTTCACAGAAAGAGGTAGAAAGGATCTGTGTGGGGCCTGGGCTCGGGCAGGCGTGGCACAGGGTATCTGAAGGGGCTCTCGTGAGAGGCGTGGAGGCCTGCTGCCTTCTCTGGCTTGCCGCGGGGGCCTTCCTCCTCAGCCGAGCCAGGGCTGCTCCTCATTCCCTGGTGTCTGGGGGGCGGGGGTGGACGTAGGAAGCCTTAGGCTGTGTGGGGGGATCAGTGTATTGGGTTTTCAAACCTAATGACACATCTTGTGACTTTCCTTCCCACTCTCACATTCCCTCTTCTCTGCAGAGGCATCAGAGATCATGAAGAGCATCGGCGAGGCGATCCAGTACTTGCACTCAATCAACATCGCTCATCGGGATGTCAAGGTGCCAGCTGTTCTTTTTGTCCCCCCCCCAGTCCCCCCAACTCAGGTGCCATGGAGGCCGTAGGGGTCAGGGTCATGGTGACGCTAGGAAGGGTCCCCAGAGTCATCCTACATCCCTGCTGCCTGGCTCCTGAGCGAAAGTGGGGCAGAATGCCACTCTACCCTGCAGGCCCCGCCCTCGCTGGGCAAACGCCCACCCCAGTCATGAAGCCTTGTGAGGCCACCCTCACCCTGTGGTGCTCCTCAGTCACACCTCACCGCCACACCTTCGGTCTCTATGTCACTGCAGTGTTCACTGAGGTTCTCTGCATCAGTGTCTGACTCCCACGCACGCTGTAAGCTCTTGGGAGGCAGGGAGCTGAGGGTCCTCACCCTCAGCTGTGCAGATCACAGGGGCTGGACAAATGGTTGTGGAATGGAGGAAGGAAGGAAGGAAGGAAGGGAGGGAGGGAGGGAGGGAGGGAGGGAGGGAGGGAGGGAGGGAGGAAGGGAGGAAGGGAGGGAGGGCATGATAGCCCCTCCCAGGTTCAGCAGAGGTTCTATTTATGTCTCTTTCTCTATAGCCTGAGAATCTCTTATACACCTCCAAAAGGCCCAACGCCATTCTCAAACTCACTGATTTTGGCTTTGCCAAGGAAACCACCAGCCACAACTCTCTGACCACTCCTTGTTACACGCCATACTATGTGGGTAAGTCCAGAGGAGGGCTGGGGAGCTTGTCTTCCCCAGAGCTTTTCTCAAACCCTCCTCTTGCCGGCCTCAGGGCCACAGGTCCTAGGAGAGTTGAGTCCTCAGGCCCTTTCTAGCCCTGGTTCTGATGTGACCCGACCCAAAGCAGGGCTCGTCAGAACTCAGCTGGGACTAAAGGAAATTATAGGAAATTATCTGCCTGAGATTATGGGTGGGATATTGCACACATGCGTGCTTTTCCTGAGAAGAGCTGTCATTCCCATCGGATTCCCAGTGGAGTCTGGGATGCAGATTTGGTTCAGGAGCCCCAGCTGACTGGCACAGAATAAACTCTCAAAACGTGTTTGTCAAATTAAATGGCAGTCTGAAAGGCTCTTGCAGTTCAAGACGTGTTTTATCTTGAGACTCTAGCCCTAGGGCTCTCTTGGAGAAGGGTCTTCTGGTCTCCTTTGTGCAGCCCTGGGTCTGGGCTATGACTGTTCCCCTTCCCAGCCCAGCTAAGGTCCCATCAAGATGGGCTGAAGGGTTGGGTGGGGAGCACCAGCCACCGAGGAACTGCGGTGGATCCCAGTGTTCTGAGGGCCAGGCCCACCCAAGTTGACCTTTGGTTTGCAGCTCCAGAAGTGCTGGGCCCAGAGAAGTATGACAAGTCCTGTGACATGTGGTCCTTGGGTGTCATCATGTACATCCTGTGAGTATGTGGGGCAGGGGCCTGGGGAAGTGGGGCTGGGCTGGGCTGGGGCGGGATGAGAAGAAGAGGCAAAGATTAGCGTTCCCCTTCTGGATGGCAGATGTCCTGAGAATCCCCTGCGTGTCCCTGTCTCTCTGTGTTTAGTGGATTCTGACAGCTAAATCCTATAAATTAGCTTATGGGCAGGAAAATGTGTGGTTTAGATACTTTTATGTTGGATTCCCGGGCCCTGTCCTTGACTTTGTATATTGTACCTGAGTCAGTGAGTCCCAATTTCTCTGTGACCTTTGCAAGAAGAAGCCTGTGTCTCGCTCTGGTCCTGGTGCAGGACCCTAAATAACATCAGCTCTGTCCCTCTCTTCCCACTTGCTCTCGGCTCAGGCTGTGTGGGTATCCCCCCTTCTATTCCAACCATGGCCTTGCCATCTCTCCGGGCATGAAGAGTCGCATCCGAATGGGCCAGTATGAATTCCCCAACCCAGAATGGTCAGAAGTATCAGAGGAAGGTAGAGAACCCACGTGTACATGTGCGTGTGTGCAGGTGTGTGTGCGTGTGCAGGGGTGTCTCTCACGTGGGTGGCGTGGCTGTGGATCCGCACCTGGCCCACAGCTGCTGGGTATGTCCTGTCTGTGTGAAGGGCCTGTGGCAGAGCTGGGGTATGGGCCGCGTGGGGCTGTCAGGGCTGGAGCCGTAGTGGTCTTCAAGGCTAGCTCCTTGGGTGGTCTGTGTCCATGCCCCTTTGAATCTGGTTTTTCCCTGAAAACTGGGAAGGAGCAGGAGAAGGGGGGTGGCCCCTTAGCCGTCTCTGTCCCCTCCCCGCACCTCGCTTTCCCCCACAGTGAAGATGCTCATCCGGAACCTGCTGAAGACAGAGCCCACCCAGAGGATGACCATCACCGAGTTCATGAACCACCCCTGGATCATGGTAAGCCTGGTGGGCCGGAGGGGCCTGGGTTCACGCGGACTGTCCCTTGGGGCTCCACCCCACCCAGGCTTTCACCCTGACACTTTTCTCTATCCCCAGCAATCAACGAAGGTCCCTCAGACCCCACTGCACACCAGCCGGGTCCTGAAGGAGGACAAGGAGAGGTGGGAGGACGTCAAGGTGAGGGGACCGCTGGCCAAGGGAGGCTCAGGGTGCTTGCCGAGTGCTTGGGTGTGAGAGGCGGTGCTGGCCCAGACGGGTTGGTTCTGTACTCGCTCACCCCAGGGGGTGTTGGTTACAACAGCAACAGCGGCTCTGAGCCACTCGCTCACCCCAGGGGGTGTCGGTTACAACAGCAACAGCGGCTCTGAGCCACTTCCCTGCCGGGTTGTGGGCAGAGGTTCTGTGTTTGGTCTAAAGTTGGCCTTGGCTGTTTTCTACAAGCCCTCTACTGTCTGGGTCTCTAAAGGGACGCGAAAGGTCATCTGGTACCATCTCCTCACTGCAGACGAGGAAACTGATGCCTGGGGTGGTGGGGTGACCTGTTCAGGGTCACGCAGCTAGTGATTGGCTGGGGCAGACATGAACCCAGGTCTCCTGACTCCTAGTCGGTGCTCTTTCTGCCTTCCCGTGGGGTTGCTGGAGGGCTCTAGGAGGGCGGTGGCAGCACGGTGGCCAGGCTTTGTTGACCCAGCCCTGGACCCATCAACCAGCCTGCCCTCTGTCTCTTCTGCCCCCACCCGTCACCCTCATCCTGCCCTTGCTTTGTCTGTCGCCTCTCACGTCTTTCTTGATCACTGCCCCCCAGGAGGAGATGACCAGTGCCTTGGCCACGATGCGGGTCGACTATGAGCAGATCAAGATAAAGAAGATTGAAGATGCGTCCAACCCTCTGCTTCTGAAGAGGCGGAAGAAAGCTCGGGCCCTGGAGGCCGCGGCCCTGGCTCACTGAGCCACTGAGCCCGTCCTGCTCCACTGGAGGACAAGCAATAACTCTTGACCTGAATCTATTTTTTAAATGAAGAGACACAGAACTGTCCACTCCCGCCTCCCCTCCTCCTCAGCCTCATGGAGCCCGGACCTCGTCATAGGCTGAATTCTGCCTTTGGTTCTGGCCACCCCTGAGAGGGAGAGCCTGGAAGGCTGGGAGGGCGTGGAGAGAAGGAGCAAGATGCTCTCGAACCTGTGCTCATTTTGCAGTTTTATCAATAATTTGAGTTAGAATTTTTATGAAACTTCTTTTATCGTTCTTGCCCTCATTCCTGCTCCTTCCCCCCAAACCCTTTCCTGTCTGGATACTACAAGGGTTTGGGGTTTGTTAAAGGGTATTTGTGATAACTGTTATAGGGGGCGTCCCTGTGTCGTGCCACCAGCCCTCTAATTTCCCCACTACAGCCCCAGGTCCCCGCTGGCTGAAGCCTTCCAGGAGCTGCGGGCCGTGGAGGGCTGGGACCAGGAGGCCACCCACCTCCTCTGCTGAGCCCTCAGACGTCACCAGTGTGCCAGACGGATAGGAGTGAGTGTGGTTGTGTGTGTGCGTGTGCCCGTGCCCATGTGCCTGGATCAGTGCCTGGGCCTGTGCATTTGAGGGGCCAGGGGCAGGCAGGGCTGCAGAGGGAGAGCCTCTGTCGGGGCTCAGGAACTGTCTCCCTCCTCAGGCCTGCCCTGCCTGCGCTGGCTCTGCCAAAGTGCCTGGGAAGCATGTCCAGATTCTGAGCCAGGCCGTCGGTGCCTGCCTCTGTGAGCGGGTCCTGGGAGGTGGAGAGGAGTGACTTAGCACTGGCACAGCGACCAGGAAGACGGGAGCCCCGCCCAGGACCCCACTCCACGCTGAGTGCTGGTCCTGGTCCTCCGAGGCACTCATCTACCATGTCATTTCTCTGCTCCCCCTTCCTGCCACTATTAACCCGTTCGTGTTTATTTTCTTACATTTTTGCTGTTTCTCAACAGGCCCACTCTCAGCCCGCACGGGTGAGCCTGGGCAGTCGAGTGACGCAGAGCTGCTGCGTTTTGTGTGCCTCCCGGGCTCTGGGGCATCGGCAGCACCCCCTGGTGGGCAAAGACAGCACCACTCTTGCGGCCCTCCTGCAGATCTCCGTCGAGCGGCCTAGCGGGTGGGCGGGGGAGGCTTCACACCAAAGATGTCCCGATCCTACCCCCTCCCCATCAGCCCCTTCCCCCCGACCCCAAACAACTCAGCGTCATGTGTCCAGGCCAGTGGGGGGCAGGGGGGGAAGGCCCTCCCTCCCCAGTATTAATTTGCAGCAGTGTGGGGAGAGAGGTCCTCTGTTGCCGTCGTCCCTTGGGGCAGTGGTGACAGTAATGCTTCAGCTTTCATCTCCCTCAGGGGCAGGGTTGGGGGGCGCACCCAGGGTTTCTCTGGGTGTGAGGGAAGGGCTCCGAGTGCCCGCGGCGCCTCCCGTCTCTGATGGCGTGTCCAGCACTCAGATTGTTGTAAACTCTTGTTTTGTATGAGCAAAATTGTCTTTACTAAACAGATTTAATAGTTGAAAGGTTTTCTTTCTCTTCCTTTGTGGGGCTCAGCCCCTTGACTCCCCACCTGTCCTCTTTCCACACGTGGAGAGCAGTCCTGTGAGTTGGGAGGGCAGAGTCTGTGTGTCCTGGGAGAGGAGGGGAGGGCTCCCGGGCGAGAGGGAGCCAGCGCACGCCCCACTGAGGGCCTGGCCAGGACCTGGTATGGGGACATGAAGAGCAGGGCTGGTGCCAGCCACGGTGCGGGGAGCCCATGCTCTTTTGCCAAGTATTGAATCAGGAGCCAAGCTGCTTCTCAGCCCAGTTCTTCGACTTGTTTAGCCACAGTCAGGCGCTGACACCCTAAGCCTGGGGGGCTGGCTGGTATGAGGATTGTGAAGAAGTTGCTGGTGGTGAATTGGTTCAAATCCTGGGAAAGAGTCCAGAGGAGCAGGTCAGTGTAGTTCCTGAAAGTTCCAGGAGGAGGTGATAGGGGTCAGGCAGAAGCCAGAATACTCTACCTCAGACCTGGAAGAGGCCTCAGGGCTCCCTCCATTCACAGATGAGAAGGCTGAGGCTTAGAGGTGGGGTATCTGAGACGCACAGTGAACTGGTTCGCAGTGGGGCCCGAGGCAGAAATTGGTCTGTTGACCCCACTGCTCTCCCAGTCAGATGGAAAAATAGTCGTTGGTAAGTTCACCTGCATTTTCTCACTTGATCCTCAGAGCTGTCAGGGAGAAAGGCAAGGCAGGTGGTTATCCCTGTTTTATGAGCGAGGAAACCGACCAAGGGCTTGAAGGGATGTGCTGGGGATCCCAGAGCTAATGGGTTTGGGCTAGAGCTCAGGATCCCAAGGCCTGGGCTGGTCTCATCCTAAGACCTGGTCTCCTGCCTGGAGGAGAGGCCTGCTCATTCCCCCAGTCAGCAGCGGGCTCGCATTCCCCCTGCTCGGGTTCGTGGCAGAGGCAGGGCATGCCTGTGGCCCCATGACTTCCCCCCCACAACTCCTGAATGCGGTTGACTCCTACCTTGAAACTCCACCCATCACTCTAGAAACCATCATTCGAATGAACCAGCATGAGGTTTTGCTTTCAGAGAAATCCTGTCCCGTTGTCTGTGCTTGTGCGGGTATCAGAGGTGATGGGTAAGAGCTCAGGGAAAGAGGGAACAAGGGGTGGTGGGCGGGGACTGGGGTACAGTGGGGGCATTGCCAGTGCTCGGCTGTCTTTGGAGGCCACGTTAGTTTTCTGCTGCTGTGGTAATACATTTCGTGGCTTAAAACACAAATTTAATATGTTAGATTTATGATGTCAGAAGTCTGATATAGTCTCCCTGGTCTAAAATCTAAGGTCTCAGCAGAGCTGTGTTCTGGAGGCTCTAGGAGATTCTCCTGCCTTGCGTTTCCAGCTTCCAGAGTCTTCCCCATTCCTTGGCTCCTGGCCCTCTTCATCCATCTTCAAGGGCAGCGACATCGCATCTCTCTGACCTTCTACTGTCTCACCTCTCTAACCTAGCCAGGAAGGAGTCTCCACTTTCAAGGACCTGTGTGATTAGACTGGGCCTACCCAGATTATGCAGGAGGTCCTTCACCTCAATCCCACCTGTAGAGTCCCTTTGCCGTGTAAGGCCACATGTTCACCGGTCCAGGGATTGGGATGTGAGCATCTGTAGGGCCGTTGCTCTGCCACAGAGGCCCATCTCGCAGCCTTCCCAGCCTCTCGCCCCACACGTTAATGCTTGTGTTTTGCTTCCTCCTCCATCGAGGTCAGCCCAGTTCACAAAACTGGCCCTGACATTCAGGGAAGTTGGCTGGGGTGAAGGGCGGGGGGGGGGGCTGGCTTGGTGAGTGGGATCTTGCCGTGCCTTTCTACTCTCTCCACGCCCCTGACCTTCCATGCTGGTGTGGCCCTGTGCTTCTCTGTCTCTAGGAAGAACTTAAGCTCCTGCTAAACTCCCAGGTGGGATGGCGGTGGAACTTTCGTGCCTAAAGGCAGATGCTGGCTTGCATGGTTGCAGGGGGCAACAGATGGTTCTTGAACACCCTTCAGCGGTGTGAGATGTAAGGAGGGCTTATGGACACTTGCAGGCACCTAGGAAGCACTGGTGTTGTGCTGGCCTCTTTCCCTTGATCTCTTCACCATCATAGGAGCCCTCTGAGGGAGTCAGTCTAGCCTCCAGTTTACCTGTAAGAAGACTCAGCAGCAGAGAAGTAAAGTGACTCTCCCAAGGTCTCATGACTAAGCAGAGGTCAATCTGACTTGGGTCTCCTGCTTCCAAGTTTAGAGTTTCTTAAAAAACACCACCACCACCAAAGTCCTCTTGATAAGGGAGGGGGGAAGGGAGGCCAAGCAGGGAGACAGCTGGATTCCTCTCCACTGAGTAGAGGTGAATTTCCTTTTCTAGGGAATGGGGGTGGCACTCTTAGGCCCTGTGGCTGTTGAGGAATGCAGCAAGATGATGGATTTAAATGTTTGGTCAGGGGCCAGGTGGCCTTTATCACTATTGGTGTCCTACCCTCTGGTGGGCTGCCCTGCCCAGAGGGCACAGGGAAGCCCAGGTTTGGAGCAGGGTTGGTGGTCTAGGCTGAGCCCATGTTCCTGTCAGCTTGAGGGCATCACCTGTGCCTTGGGGTGAGGAGGCAGTTGGGTTGGTAAACAATAACAGAAAATTTGGGGTTTTCCTTTGACTGGGTTGGAGACAGGAAACGCGGAGGGCTGGGAATGACAGTGGGTCCAGTGGGTAGGCTGGCCTTCTCAGGGTCCGAAGGAAATTCAGTTATTTAAGGGAGGAGGGTGGAGTTGGTGAGGTTGGGGAAAGTGGCTGTCTCACCCCCCAACCCCACCCCCTGCCCCACCCGGTGAATGTAAACAAACCTGCTGGGCGCTCTCCAGGGGGCCAGAGGGGGCTGGAGGAGGCTTTGGGAGCCAGCCTCTGATCAGCCCCAGGGATACAGCCACTCCCTGGCTCTGTCTCTCCTTTTTTTCTTTTGTGGTACACGGGCCTCCCACTGCTGTGGCCTCTCTCGTTCACGGTATGTGGGATCTTCCCGGATCGGGGCACGAAACCGCGTCCCCCTCATCGGCAGGCGGACTCTCAACCACTGCGCCACCAGGGAAGCCCTGGCTCTGTCTCTTGAAGCCCATGTTTAGGGGCCACCCCAGGGGGAAGCTGGCTGAGTTGGGGAGTAGCCATTCTTTGGAAGGGACACCAGGCTCTGTTGGGGCCTTTTGGTGGACTCATCTTCCTTCCCCTGCACTCAGTCGGACCCAACATACTAAATCACCAAATAAATACCCAGGCACTTACTGTATGTGCTATGCTTTGGGTAAAACCAAGTGTAAGACCCAGTTGCTGCCCAGCGAGATACAAAATCTGTGTGCAACCATCAGAGGCCTTGTCTTTTCTTTCTGTACATCCGGAAGCCTGGACACATACTTTGTGGCCTGAGTCGATCCGTTCAAAACTGTCCCAGCCCAAGTGGCCTCTTAGGGCCCTAGAGGTTTTGAGACTGGAGAGGTGAGTGAAGTGAGGTCAGAAGATCCTGGATCCTCATCTCCTGTTGGACAAAGCCCTCCATGCATGCCTTGCTCAGGACAAGGGTCGGTCCTCCCCGACCCAGGCACAGGAGGATGACACGTGGCAATGCCAGGACTTCAAGAGGAGGGAAGCACTGTCTGGGTGTGCAGGGCTAGGGCCCCTCCCCCAAACAGGCCGCCCTTTGCAGGGTCAGTGCCTTGGCCTCCTGGGCCCGAGCTGTTCTTTGAGAATCCCTCCATGAACAGAAATGCCACGTTCCGATTCAGCTCGTCTCGAGCACCTGCCATGTGCCACACCCAGCGCTTGGGACTTCAGGGAGACACAGCTGAGTTAGAAGTGGGTCCAGCCCTCCTGGGACTCAGCTTAGAGGCATAGGTGGGGGTTAAATATGATGGAAGGCAGGGAGGATCAACGCTTTCATGGGACAGGCACAGAGCAGGGGGCCTCGGTGGGGAGGGTAGAGCTTTTCTGGCAGAGACTCAGGAGGCCTTCAAGCTGGCAAATTCGACAAACCTGATGGTAGAAAATGAGGGAGCAGCATGGTGGAGGTGTTGCCATCAGATTTCTGCTCCGGTTTCTGGGGAGTAAGAGTCAGCTCTTCCTTTCTAGTTTCACCCCTCTGTCTTCTGGTCTGAACTGCTGTCTTCTCATCACTTCAGCTGGACCTTTGGCCATTGGTTCTGTCCATGGGAAACCTGACTTCTCAGTGGGGGGTCCTCGGTATTTTCTGTTCATTTTCTCTTTTCAGCCCCTTCAACCTGTATTCCCCTCCTTCACCATGTTTGTTCCCCCAAAACCAGAACTTAGCCTATCAGGGATTTCCCCACATATTCTTTTTTTAAAAAAAATTGAGGTATAGTTGATTTACAATATTATATAAGTTTCAGATGTACAACATAGTGATTCACAATTTTTAAAGCTTACACTCCATTTATAGTTATCTAATGTAGACTGTATTCCCTGTGCTGTACAATAGTTGCTCTATAGCTTATTTATTTTATACATGGTAGCTTGTACCTCTTAATCCCTCCATCTTGCCCCTTGCCCCTTCCTTCTCTTCACCCCCACCTATTCTTTTCTTTGGCTGTGCCATGGGGCATGCGGGATCTTAGTTCCTCAACCAGGGATCAAACCCGTGCCCCCTGCAGTGGAAGCTCGGAGTCTTAACAACTGGACTACCAGGGAAGTGCCGCCAGTCCCCGCCCCCCTCCCTCCCCGGTCATTTTATTTGTTTGTTTATTTATTTATTTTGGCCGCACCGCGCAGCATGTGGGATCTTAGTTTCCCGACCAGGGATCGAACCCGCAGCCCCTGCAGTGGAAGCGCAGAGTCTTAACCACTGGAACCACCTAGGAAGTCCCCCCCCCCACCCCCACCCCCACCCCCACCCCCACCCCCACCCCCACCCCCTATTCTTAATTTCATTAATTTTTTTTTTTTTTTTTTTTTTTTCTTGCGGTATGCGGGCCTCTCACTGCTGCGGCCTCTCCCATTGCGGAGCACAGGCTCCGGACGCGCAGGCTCAGCAGCCGTGGCTCACGGGCCCAGCCGCTCCGCGGCACGTGGGATCTTCCCGGACCGGGGCACGAACCCGTGACCCCTGCATCAGCAGGCGGATTCCCAACCACTGCGCCACCAGGGAAGCCCAATTTCATTAATTTTTAAAGAATCCTTACAAGGTTATACGTTAAACTTAGATCATTTTTAGTTACGCATTTTACAGATCATTATAGAAAAGGATAACATTACATGAGATTGGGGGGTCCTGGAAAATTGGGGTGAATGGTTGTCAAGGGCTTCCTTGCCCCTCTTCCCTCTGAGTGTCACTGAAAAGCCAGAGTTCTTTGCAGGTCTTTCTCATCCCCATTCACCATGGTCCGTCCCTACACCATGGGCTCCAGGTGTATTAAACCTGAAGCCCTTAGGAGCTTCCCTGTAACAAATACACATTTTAGTGTACCTAAGCTTCCACACTTTTTGTCACACACCAGCATCTCAGGCCTGGAGTTACCTTGGAATGTCCATCCACACTGTGCAAGGAATAATGATTGCTCTGAAGGGAAGTCAGTACCCAGAGCCTCTGGTAAGGAAATCTTGGCCTTCAAGCCTGCAGGATCTCAGATGGGGCTCTGGGGGGAGTGGCTGCTCCTGAGGCCAAGAACCTGCATGTGGTAAGTCATTTTAGGGGCCAGGCTGCCATGCAAATATATTCGTTTGCATAACTTTCTTGCTCTAAGGGGCAGTGAAGTTTCCTACCCCATCGGACACCCCTGCCAGTATTTGCAAGTGAAGTATTGGGACTGGCTTTCTCCCTTTGCCATCCCCCTCCCTTCATGAGTCCTCTAGTCTCCTGAGTTTTGTTTCTGTCCCCCAGGCCCTGTGTGACCAAATACTGGTCTTGACCTCTCTGATCCTAGGGTAACAGTGTTCCCAGGCCCCATGATGCAAAGTACTGCAAAAGTCATGCAAATGAGTCCCCAGTCTGGGTGGCTCTGGCCCAAGCTTCTGCCAAGTTGCTGGCTCAGGTCACTGCTGCCATGTGAAACGTGATCTTGTTCCTTCCTCAGTTCCTGCAGCTGATTGTCTGTTGTTCCTCAAATAGCTAGAGCCTCCTGAGGCTGTGAGGCCTTAAGGTTCAGAAAGAGCTGAGTTCTCCCAGCCCTTAGCCTCTGATTTGGAGGCCAGTGGTTCTGAATTCACCAGGCAGAGGTTTACTTTTCAAATAAATCACAATCTCATCTGACTCTGAGAATGAGACCTTGGTTAGCTGTGACTGGAGCCTGTGATATGGGGAGATCTGGTGTTTGTAGTAAGACCTAGAGGGGCCAATGGGTCTCTGGCACTCAGCTGTCTCCTTTTCTGATCAGAAACCTGCTTTATGGAAATGTCCTCATAGTGAGACTCTAATCCTATGTCTCACCACACCCACCCACAGTGGGACGAGGGCAGGCCATTTTCTGAGCCAGTCTGCAAGGAAGAGGAAGAGAAAGACGAGAAATCCAGTTTCGTCTGCCGATTCCAGGTTCTTTTTTTTTTTTTTTTTTTTTTTTTTTAAATTTTGGCTGTGTTTTTTTTTTTTTTTTTTTTAAATTTTGGCTGTGTTGGGTCTTCGTTTCTGTGCGAGGGCTTTCTCTAGTTGCGGCAAGCGGGGGCCACTCTTCATCGCGGTGCACGGGCCTCTCACTATCGCGGCCTCTCGTGTTGCGGAGCACAGGCTCCAGACGCTCAGGCTCAGTAGCTGTGGCTCACGGGCCTAGTTGCTCCGCGGCATGTGGGATCTTCCCAGACCAGGGCTCGAACCCGTGTCCCCTGCACTGGCAGGCAGATTCTCAACCACCGCGCCACCAGGGAAGCCCTGGTTCTGAGGATGTCAGCTCACCCAGCGAAGGTGCGTGCGCAGTACCTGCTGGCTGGATTAATGCGTCTAAAGAACAATTAACACAAGCAAGTCCAATCATTCAAAGAAATTATATACACACATAATTACATATACATACAGAGTGAAATGTGAAAGTTTTCTCCTTATAACCTCTCCTCACCTAACTATGTCAACTTCCACTTCAGAAATAACTACTTTTAGCGGCTTGAGTTTATTTTGATTTTATCGAGTCTTACCAAAAACTCTAATTATTTGTCTACATACATATATGCTTAGAAACACAGGTGAGAAATTCCTTTGAAGGCTGTAACAAGTAGCAATGAAATCATCAGGCATATTGTTCGGCAACTTGCTTTTTAAAAAAATTGTGGTGAGAGAATTCCCTGGTGGTCCAGTGGTTAGGACTTGGTGCTTTCACTGCTGAGGACCTGGGTTCAATCCCTGGTTGGGGAGCTAAGATCCCACAAGCTGTGTGGCGTGACCAAAAAAAAAAAAAAAATTGTGGTGAAATACACTTAACATAAAGTTTACTACCACCATCTTTAAGTGTAGAGCTCTGTAGTGTTAAGTATGTTCACATTGTTGTGCAACCAATCCCCAGAACTTTTTCATACGGTCAATCAATATGCAACTTGCTTTTTTAACTTAGCATTTCTTAGTGGGTGCCCATGACTGAACTCAGAACCATCATATTCATTTTTAACAGCCCATAGTGTGGCTATACAATCATTTATCCGCTACTGATGGAGGTCTCATTTCTTTTTTTTTAAACTGTTAGTATTAATGTTGCAAACATCTTGCACAGTATCTTTGTGCACATGTGTAAGGATTTCTGTAGGATAGATTCCTAGAAGCGGAATAGTTACATCAAAGGGTATACACATTTTAGCTTTCAGTAAGCACTGCCAAAAAGTATCGATTTATGAATGAATGGACTTTGCATATTGTTTTCTGAATGAGAGGTCCATGAAAAGATTTGCTGCCAGTGGTGGGGCAATCTGGGGACAGAATAAGTCAGCTGAAAATAAGAGGACATTCAAACCACTTCTCAAAACCAAAAGATGCATACCATGGGCCATATTGTGGGCTACTGGAAAAATCAGATCTGGAGGAGTCAAGGGGATTCCTAAAACCTCTCCTCACACATCAGCAGCTCTGCTCACTCAGTTACGGTTATTTGCATAAATTTTGGGCGTGTAGGCAAAATGGCTCAAAGACGATTCTGAGGTTCAGCCTTGTTCAGCCTCCTACTGGTGTTTGACTCTGAGCAGGTTACCTGATCCACTCCTCAGACTGGGAAGCGAGTGTACCAGGTGGAGCACCTAGGAGTTTGCAGTGTGCAAATGACTTTGACATAAGATAGACTGGTGGGTGCTGTAAGAGGCCCAGAGTGCCATGGGAGGTTACCTGGGAGGGATGGCCCCTCTGATTAAGAGGGTGGGGAAAGAAAGGCACATGACAGAGGAGATAGCTCTGACTCAGGGTCCTAGGTGTTATGGGGGACACAGGAGACATGCAGGGATTTTTTCTTACTATTCAGGAGCTCAGCAACATTTTCCCCCCAAAACCCTTTCTGGGACACTGATTGTGTGCTCAGCCCTCTGCTGATTAGCGAGTCTGAGATCAGGCTTGTGACACGGTGGTCAATAACTCAGATGCACACTGCACACGAGAAAGCTTTGGAGTTATACTCAACTGAGTTCAAACTATTGGGGCTTCCCTGGTGGCGCAGTGGTTGAGAGTCCCCCTGCTGATGCAGGGGACACAGGTTCATGCCCCGGTCCGGGAGGATCCCACATGCCGCGGAGCCGCTGGGCCCGTGAGCCATGGCCGCTGGGCCTGCGTGTCCGGAGCCTGTGTTCTGCAGCGGAAGAGGCCACAGCAGTGAGAGGCCCGTGTACAGCTAAAAAAAAACTATGGACAGGTGACTTGACCTCTCTGAGCCTCAGTTTACCAACCAGTACAATGGGGATAATAATTATGGCACCCCACAACTATTAATTAAATATTAATATTTATAATACTTAATTATTAATTATGAGCAGGTGCCTCACAGATATCCAATTACAGCATAATCATCCAAGGGCCCCAGCTGCTTGCTCTGAAACCCATTGTTGCATCTGCACTGAGGCCATCCTCCCCTGCATTTGCCCCCAGCCAATGACTGGGGGGCAGCAGGGTTGCTAAGGCACGTGGGTTCCTGGGGGAACCAGAACTCTAGTGACTTTGGCTGGAGGACTCCCTGGCAACTCTGTGGAACCTCTAGGACTCCTGTGCCCAGACTCCTCTCCCTCGCTCCTCGATGGGGTCAGACGTGGTATGATGCCTCTCCTTTGCCTGGCCTGGCTCCCACCTTATTTTCTCACGTAAAGGCATTTCCCCTCATAAAACATTTGCATGTTTAATCCCATTTTGTCATCTGCTTCTTGGAGGACCCAGACTAACAAAATAATGTCACTGACCTCATTCAGTTGTTGTGAGGAACAAATGAAAAACTGTGTAAGAGACATGTAAAAGCTTGAGCATAGCGCCTGGCACACAGCGCTCGTTATTATGTATCATAGGAAGTAGTCTTATTATCGTATCAGTGCGAGCAGGTTGACTTAACTAAAAAGGAGAGCTTGGGTTTGGGAATCTGGAAATGTGTCTTCCTGCCCCTTCCCTGCTCTATTCCTTCTGAGCTCTCTCTTCCTGGTGACCCACGCCCTTTCATAACAGTGGCAGCTGTCCCAGCAGTGTCTTGGACTGGCACCCATTGCTCTCTGCCTGGGTAAAGGTGATTGATACTGGTTGGCTTTTGGTTGAGGAAGTCTGCTATAGGGTCTGGGGCGGGGTTGTTCGGACCCACTGGATCTGTTGCCCTTCAGCCCGCAAAGAGGACCCCCGCCCATGCTGGGACGTGACTTGCTGGGAGGCAGCGCGAGTAGCTGTGCGGGGGGGGTGTCACTGGGGGGTGTTAGCAGCTGGGCAGGGTTGCGGGCCAAGGGAGGCTGATGGGAAGATGGTGTGCCTTCAGGTGAAACAGGGGCCGTGAGAGGTGAGGTTGAGTCACAGGGTTTCTCTCAAAACCCCTATGTCGGTGGTGTCTAGCATGAGCTGAAAGTGGAGCCCGCCAGCCCCAGCCTCGGCCCCAGTTCTAAGAATGCATTCCCTTCCCTCCCTCGCACAGCTGACAGAATTAATCAGGTGCCTGACTTCGGGGGTGAAAACCACTGGGTTATATCCCAGCAAAGGAGGCCACAGAGATTGGGGCTGATTGAAAGGAAATGTGAGAGAAGCTGTGTCTAGGTTGGGTTTCAGAACCTGGTTCTTTGTACTCCCACCAGCAAATACAGTGTGGCTTGAGTGATTGAGCAGAAGAGGCGGTGTGGGCCAGCGCCCTGGACTCCCACAGATCCTGGTCACGTTCTGGCTCTTCCACTTGCCAGCTCAAAGCTTTCACCCTCTATAAGCCTCAATTTCCCATCAGTGAAACAGTGACAGAAAGGGCATCTTTGTCATACTGTGTTGTGAGAATTACATAGCTAATCAGTGTAAACCCTTAGCCCAGTTCCTGGCACACAGTGAATGAAGGAACCGCCCAGCTCAGTTCAGAGGCCCCATCCCCCTTTGCGACCTCTCTTCTCATGGATTTTGACCTCCCACAACCCTCTGAGATAGTGGTATTATCATCCCCATTTTATAGTCTTGTAAGTGGAGGCTCAACTTGATTGAGTGCCTAGAAAAAAATCTTCTGTAGTTCAGGGACCTGACATGGTCAGCAGGAGTTTACAGCTGGCTTGGAACACCTCCCAAAGGCAAAGAGGAGGCAGTGAAGTCATCTGAGGCCCAGAGAGGCTCACGGCCGCTTGTCAGTGAACGAGCCAGAGCTCTCATGGACCTGAGGGCTGGAAGGGCACAGTGCAGCGCCTCCTGCCCCCCACCAGGCCCCCCGGATGGAACGCTCCTCCTTCAGATATCTGCACAACTTATTTCCTTTACGTTCTGTTCATGTGTCACTTTTTCAATAACGTCTGCACTTATAGCTCTAGTTCAAACTGCTGGCTTCCTTCCCACCCCCAACTCCTTACTCTGGGCACTGGATTCTCCTCCATGGCTTTATTTGTTTATTTATTTATTTATTTATTTATTTATTTATTTATTTATTTATTTATTTAGTGGTACGCGGGCCTCTCACTGTTGTGGCCTCCCCCGTTGCGGGGCACAGGCTCCGGACGCGCAGGCTCAGCGGCCATGGCTCACGGGCCCAGCCGCTCCGCGGCATGTGTGATCTTCCCGGACCGGGGCACGAATCTGTGTCCCCTGCATCTGCAGGCGCACTCTCAACCACTGCGCCACCAGGAAAGCCCCATGGCTTTATTTTTAAAAACCATTTTTTACTGATGTATGATGTACATACAAAACAATTACCCTGCTTAATCTCCCCCACCCCCATAGATCTGATCACCTTCTAAAGAGCCATCTAACTTATTTATAATGACTGGAATGCAAGCTCCACAAGGGCAGGAATTAGTGTCTGCTTTATGTATCATGTATTCACTGGTACACCCCGGCGCCTGGCACACAGCAGTCCCTATTTGATGAACGTTGGCGGGAACCTAGTAACGTCCTAGTAACAAGCACAAGACGGAGACCCCACCTCCCTGACAGTTTGGAGGAGACAACACCAGGCACTGTATGACTAAATGCCAAAGGGTGTGGCGGAGACAGCAGCACGTGCTGGGGCTAGGAGCATTCCCCAGAGGTTGGCGAGACACAGGGAAAGCCACCCTGGATCTAGGTGCCAGAGGGCAGCTGGCAGCTTGATCCTTCCAGCTCTCCTGTCACCTGAGTCAGCTCCTCCTTCCCAGACAGAGGGGAAGCCTTCCCTCTGCCAAACCCCCATCCCTCTTGCTGCTGCTTCAGCCCATTTCCTCTTGTTCTGCCCTCAGTGGGTCTTGTGGCAGTAACCACACCAACCATTCCAACCCATCTCATTCCACAACCTGACGTCCCAGCAGGCCCAGCAGGGGCTGCCACAAAGTAGCCACAAACCTGTGCAGCTCCTGAGGGCAAGCCGAAAACGCTTTGCCCCTGGAGTAGGGTGAAACCCTGGAGGCCCAATCCCCGGCATCTGTCGGAAAGCAGACCCACAGAGGATGCTCAGTAAATATTGGGTGAGTGGATGGATGTGGCTGAGGGTTAGACGATACCCTGAGAATTCTTTTTAATAACCTAGTGTCTGTCTAGATT
This sequence comes from Kogia breviceps, assembly GCF_026419965.1. Classification (NCBI taxonomy): domain Eukaryota; kingdom Metazoa; phylum Chordata; class Mammalia; order Artiodactyla; family Physeteridae; genus Kogia; species Kogia breviceps. Next base: position 64,335,610 of record NC_081310.1, on the reverse strand, counting down.
TCGGTGGCTACATCATTTAAACAAATTTTTGGTTATTTCACTTTATTATTTATTGTGTTTAGTATTTTAGTTTTATATCACTTTTCTCCATAGAAGCTTCCCAAACTGTATTCGATGTGGTATAATAAAGCTGAATAAAAATAAATAAGAAAATCAAGGAAAAAAGAAAAGTGGGGTAGTAAGGAGGAGTACATCCCATAGAAGCTCTTACGAAGTGGGGATAGGTAGAGCTGAAACCCAGATATTTAAAGCCCTGCTGTTGGGACTTCCCTGGTGGTCCAGTGGTTAAGAAGCCACCTTCCAATGCAGGGGACGCAGGTTCGATCCCTGGTCCAGGAACAAAGATCCCACGTGCTGCGGGACAGCTAAGCCTGTGCGCCACAACTACTGAGCCCAACCGCTCTGGAGCTCATGCGCCACAACTACTGAGCCCGCATGCCACAACTAGAGAGCCCATGCTCTGCAACGAAAGATCTCACATGCCTCAACTAAGACCCAACATGGCCGAATAAATTAAGAAAAAAAAAATCTTTACAGTCCTGCTGTTGTCTATAGGGAGAGTGGAGGGTCACAATTCTTATGGGATCCTAAGACGCCATAAAACCTCTCTGGTTTGTATCACATGCTCCTATCCAGGTACATCAGAGAATAGGTTGAGTGATGGACATTCTGAGAAAATCCCTGAATCAGTCTCAGGGCTGGAGACCTACAAAGGGATACTGCTGTTTCCCAAACTTTCTGAAATCATAGAATACCAAATAATGCTACTCATGCTTCACCCTTATAAACCTGTTACTTAAAAAGTATCCCTGCCCCAAGCCACTGAGTAGCTACATATAGAGCAAAAACCAAAGGGAAGTAATTTCTTTCGGGATTGTTGTCTCAAAAGTGGTAACATTTTATCTGTTTTCACTAACAGAAAATATGCAACAATATTTTTTCCCAATTCTTATAGCACATTAGCCATTCTTTTCATAGGATCTGGACTGGAGTTCCATGAACTCTATAGCTTGTCACCAATATCAGAGTTTACTCCACCCACCCCCCCACCCCCCACCAGGAAGGAGTTCTGTAGCCCTGTCAGAACCCACAAGCCTTTCCTCTTGGTTTGTCCTCGGTGACCCTGAAGAGTGGCAAGTGGTGGCCACTTTAGAATCATCCTGCGAAGCCTTTACAGTGAAGCTAACAGAGCTTCAATTCAGAGCCCTGAGTTGCGCGGGCCTTTTCTAATTTTGTACCTGTAACTTTTTTATTTTTTATAACTATTTATTTATTTATTTATTTTGACTGCATTGGGCCTTCGTTGCTGCGCGCGGGCTTTCTCTAGTTGCGGCGAGCGGGGGCTCCTCTTCGTTGTGGTGCAAAGGCTTCTCATTGTGGTGGCTTCTCTTGTTGCGGAGCATGGGCTCTAGGCACGCGGGCTTCAGTAGTTGTGGCACACGGGCTCAGTAGTTGTGGCTCGCGGGCTCTAGAGCACAGGCTCAGTACTCGTGGCGCACGGGCTTAGTTGTGCCGCAGCATGTGGGATCTTCCTGGCCCAGGGCTCGAACCCGTGTCCCCTGCACTGGCAGGCGGATTCTTAACCGCTGCACCACCAGGGAAGTCTGTACCTGTAAGTTTTAATTTATTTTTTCTTAGAGACAGCCTCCAAATTATTCAAGTTTGGGGCCCCACAAAGCCTAGATACCTCATTGCTTGCAGTTCACTGTGGCAGGAAAGGCTAGCTCTGCACTGCAGATTTCTGTGCCTTCTATTGTTGTTGCTGGGAAGTGGATGCCCAGCCAGGGACTACATTTTCTTCAGTGACTGTGTTCTAATCAGTGGAATGTGGGCAGACAGGAAATGCCCACATTCCCAGGCCTTACCTATAAAAACCTCTCATAAATCTTCCATTTTCCTTTCCATTCAATACCTTCTCTTCGGGCTGCCATGACGACATTCAAGACAACCACGAAAGCTATGGGTCGATGATAGCAAAGTGAATTAAGTTTGACTCCGTTTTTGATGTTTGACTGCTGACATCCGTAGAGCCTGCGACTCTCCTTGTCTCTTCTGCCCCCCGGAGACTGATAAGAAAGCTTAAGCACAACCTCCCTTGGCCCTGGTGGGAGGTTCAAACCATGCAGGTCTCAGCCTGTGCCTGGGAATCCTTAGCAAGGCCCCTCACCTAACTATCCCCAAACCCCCAAGCCCTGCTCTCTCCCAAGCCATTCCTGGACCTGTTTGAGAAGCCACCTTGTCCCCCACAGAAAGCCTCATTATGTAAACAATAAACATTTCCATATCCTCTTGAGGTGTGTGTGTGCACGTGTGTATGATGATCAATCTTGTCATCCGAACCACATTTTGGGTGTGTTTGGGGGTCCATCCCATCTCTGAGGGTGACTCTGACACAGAACCTCCATCAGCATGGATGACCATGTGGAACAGAGTTCTTGTCTGTATCTCTCCACACCCCACCCCTTGCTGTTCCCCGTCCACACACATTCTTTCCGGGAGTGAGAAATAAATTTCTAATGTGTTAAGTTAGTGAGATTTTGGGGTTTATCTGTCACAGCAAGCTATTATGGTATTACCTTAACTTACATAGCTAATGATAAAGCTGACTCTCTAGTTCTAATCATGTCTGTCTAATTAATCCTAATATCCTAAGAAGCTTCTGGGAAATCTGGAAAAAAAAACCCTAAAACATTGGATCTCTTCCTTTCTGGCTTGAGAGAAGGTGCTGACTGCTTATCTATCAAAGAGATTGTGGATAGCAAAGCCATTTGATTCAGGATATGGGAATAAATATGTGGTGATTCTGGAATGGTGGATTATTTATTTGTATTACTATGACTTTATTCATTCATAGTATTTTCCCATGGAAGGAAGAGGAGAGGGACGAGAAAGTTATCATGTGTTATAATACAGTAGGAGAAGGGAGGGAAAATAAGAACCCAGTACAGCAAAATCAACCAGCCAATAAACACCCCAGTCATACACCAAAAGGGACGAGAAAGTTATCATGTGTTATAAAACAGTAGGAGAAGGGAGGGAAAATAAGAACCCAGTACAGCAAAATCAACCACCCAATAAACACCCCAGTCATGCACCAAAGCCCAAGGCAGCTGCAGGTCAGGAACTTCCCTAACCTCCCTCCTCTCTATGAATTCAATATCTCACCCAAAGCCTTGGTTTCTGACAGTAAACATGGAGTTGTATTTGTCCCATCTCCTACTGAACAAATTTCAGCTTCTGTGACATCTCTTTTTCCTAATATGTGAGCATCTTTCCTTCCTCAGTCTCCCACTCACTCCCAGTTTCTATGTGGAAACACTGCCCCCACTGGCTCTCTCTACCTTTGGAGGGGAGAGGAATGCCAGATTATTAAACCAATGGTGTGTGAGCAAGTGGAGAAGGCAGCTGTCACTAGGATTCAGTAAATTTTCACTGTTTAAGGTTTCACCTTTAAGGCTGCGATGCCACGTGTCATTAGGGAGACACCTGAGTCAGGAAGAGTCTGCAGATGTGGGTGCAGAGTCATATGTTAGAGGGGCCTTAAATTCATGCCTGGGACACAAAGTACCTCAAATCTGAAGGCTGGGGCAAGATTGTCAGTGGGTCAGAGAAACTGAGGCTCCCTCAACAAAATGAACAGATGCTTTTACACAGTGCCTGTCTTGTGTGGACAGGACAGATCTGAGGTCTTTCTGCTCTAAATAAGCTATTTGTTTCCTATGGTCATTGGACTGGTAGATTTGAACTTCCATTATGCAGACTAGAGTATCTTGATTTCATCAAGGCAACTGAGAAAGTCAATTTCTGGTTAAGCTATAGTTGTCTATTATTTCTAGCTGACAGAAGGACCTTGATTGTTAGCTGATGTGCTGTGGCCTTGAAACACCATGTGTAATGTTCTATCAACTTGGGCAAAAGTATAGAAGCCACATTTATCAAAAGCTAGATCAGCTGTCCAAATATCTAAGAGTAAAGCAGACCTGGATGAGCACACGCCATAAATCTACTGTAAAAATCTTCAGTGTACAAACAGAATAAGGATGAGGTAACTTGGTCTTAGTTCACATTTAAAAGATTGGGATTTTAGCCGACCCCAGGGTATTAGTTTCCTAGGGCTTCTGTTAAAAACCACCACAAACTGTGTGGCTTAAAACAACAGAAATGTATTCGCTTACAGTTCTGGAGGCTCGATGTCCAAAACTAAGGAGTCACTGGGGCCATGCTCATTCTGAAAGCTCTAGGAAAGAGACTCCTCCTTGCCTCTTCTGGTTTCTGGTGGTTGCCAGCAATCCTTAGTGTTCCTTGGTTTGTGACAGCATAACTCCAATTCTGCCTCTGTCTCCAAATGGCCATTTTTTCTGTGTGTCTGTGTCTCTGTGTCCAAATTTCCCTTTTGTTATAAGGACAACAGTCATTAGATCAGGGCACACAAGACTTCAGTATAACTTCATCTTAATTACATCTGCAAAGACCCTATTTTCAAATAAGATCACATTCCAGGTACTGGGGGTTTAGGACTTAAACAGATCTTTATTTATTTATTTATTTATTTTTGGCTGCGTTGGGTCTTCGTTGCAGCACATGGGCTTTAGTTGCAGCGAGTGAGGGCTACTCTTCGTTGTGGTATGCGGGCTTCTCACTACAGTGACTTCTCTTGTTGTGGAGCATGGCTCTAGGTGCGTGGGCTTCAGTAGTTGTGGCACATGGGCTCAGTAGCTGTGCCTCGTGGTCTCAGTAGTTGTGGCTCGCGAGCTCTAGAGCTCAGGCTCAGTAGTTGTGGCACACAGGCTTAGCTGCTCCGTGAGGTGTGGGATCTTCCCGGACCAGGGATTGAACCTGTGTCCCCTGCATTGGCAGGCAGATTCTTAACCACTGCACCACCAGGGAAGTCCAAATCCTTTTTTTTTTTTTTTTAATTGAAAGGACTTGAACAGATATTTTTGGGAGACACGCTTCAACTCACAACACCTGGTACAGCCAACAATGTAGTGTGGCTGCAACTGAAGGATCTGCAAGACAGTGATGCGGTGACATCACGGTAGATAATCCTGGGGAAAGAGAGTAGTGGTCCTAATCTGCCAGTGGGCACATCCTGAGGATTCTCAGCAGGACTCCTCCTGGTGCCCTTGGCTTCCATGCATCACAATCCATTTCTCTTTTTATCCTTCTGGCTGTTCCTCCTTGGTCTCCATTTCTGATACCTCTCCCTCAGCCCACTCACTAAATGACTGTATCTCTCAGTGCTTTAAATCTTCTATTCTCATGCTCTATAGTTTTTCTGACATCCTCTCCTGCAACTTCAGTAAGTGTTTATGTACTGATGACCCCAAAATCTGTGCCAATATCTCCTGAAATCAAATTAGATATCCATTTAGATATCTTAAGTTATCCCAGCTGAATATATCCCAAATTGCGATTTGCATCTTCCTCCTTTTTTAAAACCTGGGCCTCCTCCAGGATTTCTAGTCTCAGTCTATGGCACCACCATTTGTCTCAGAGATCCTTGATTTCTCCCTTTCCTTCATTCCCCGCATACAGTGAGACATCAAATCCAATTGATGCTACATCTGAACTGTTGCACAAATATGTCTATATAATTTCCTTTTTATTTCACTGCTACTACCTTGGTTCAGGCCACTGTCTTTTTTTTTTTTTTTTTTGCTTGGATAACTGTAACAGGTTTTGAATTGGTCTCCCAGTCTCTGGTCTTACTCTCAGCTAATCCACTTTCCACACAGCAGCCAGAATGCAAATATAATCATGTTACTTCCCTGCTTAAAACCCTTCACTGGATTCCCACCCTCTTTAGGATATGAGTCAACCTCCCCAACATGGTCTCATAGAAAGTGTATGGCCTGACCCCTGCTTATTTCTCAAGATTCATTTTTCTCTATTGCCTCTGACTCTCACACCTTCCTCCTTCTCCTCCATGTCTTTGTACCTGCTGTTCCCTCAGCACAGCACACTGTTCCTTTCTCTCTTTGCCTAATTAACTTATACTCATATTTCAGGTCTCAGTTTAAATATACTTTCTTGTAGGGATGCCTTTCCTGATACACTGTTGCTCCCATCAGTGACTAGTCTACCCCATTTCACAACTCCAAGGGGTGAAATTTGTGTTGTATTATGTGTGAATGGTGACCTCAACATTGTGCAACGCAGTGACCAGGCACACACACTTGGTTCCTCAGTGTCATTTTTTACTTGTCCTCCCTCCTGAGGCTGCAAGCTCCACGTCTGATTCTCTGCTATATGCCTGGCACACAGGAAGAACTCAATCAATACTTGTTGAATTAATAAATGAGGTGTAAGAGAGAAATAACTCTCTTAGTGAGTGAATACAAGAAAAAAAAATGGGAATGGAAAAGATCCTGAAAACCACAACTTTTACAGAATAATTTGAGTAACTGAAGATAGTTAGTTTGAAGAAATTAAGACTAGAACAGGTAGAATAGCTGCCTTCAATATTTGAAGGACTATCCATGTGAAGATGAAATATGTTTATTCTATTGTATCCCAGAAAATAAAAGTGAAACCCCTGAAGGCAAGTTATAGGAAAACAAATTTGGACCTGATAATAAAATTCAAATAACTTTTCAATAATGAGAGCTGTCCAGAAATGAAACAGATGGCACACAAAGTGATGGGTTCTGCTTTATTGCAAATGTTGAAGAATAAACTTGAGGTCTATCTGTTAGGATCATTGTGGCTGGCAGTTGGGCAGTTGGACAAGAGAGCCTTTGAAGGTGTAACTCAAAATGTTTGTGATTTTATGACTGAAGAGAAAGTTTTCTTTTTCATTGAACACAAGCATTTATTTAATGCTTTCTCTGTGCTGATGCTGTTGGGGATATAGGACTGTCAAGACCCTGCACTCCAAAGTTCACAGTCAGGTTGGAGGAACAAAGTCAAGTTTATAGGAAATAACTAGAAGACCAAATCTTTCAGACAATCATCAGTTGTCTAAACATGTTATACAGAGATTTGGTCAATGAGTGGAGTAAGAGTGTGGTCTTCCATTGTGGTAGAAGGCTTCACAGAAGAAGAATCATCTGAAAACACCCTTAGAGGATGGGAAAGAGCTGTAAAGGAGGTTCCACCTCAGGAGAAAGGAGGTGAGATGGTAGAGCCCTGTGAGAAAGGCAGACGTGGGCAAGATACATAAGCTGGTGCTCCTCACACATTTCATTCCTGGCATCAGAGTGTGGACTTAGCTCTGCAGAGCTCTGGCTTCCTTAAATGAAAGCAGTCAGAAGGTGGGATGAGGGCTGGCTTAAAAATTTGCTAAAACTCAGGTTTCATGTCCTTTGGTGAAAGGGAATGAACTCCTTGCCTATCCTAAACTCCCTCAAATATTGGGGGTTCAGTGGATGAGTCAGAGGTGACTCAGCCACCCAGAAAGAGGAAGAGATAAGGGGAGTCTCAAGATTGAAGTGGCTGGACTGTTTATAGCCCAAGAGTTCATGCATATTTTTCATACAGATTTTGGCTGCAAGTATCCTAAAACCCAAATAACTGTGACTTAGTCAAAAGGGAAATTATTATCTCCCACGTTGAAAATTCTGAAGTAGTTCTCAGAATTTGATTTGTTAATTGATCGATTGGTTAATTCATGGATTTAACAAAGTCATCAAGGACCTAGTTCTTTCCATTATTCTGTTTGCTATTTTCTGCTTGTTGATTTATCGTCTTAGGCTGTGTCCCCTCTTGGTCTCAAGAAGGGCTCAGATATTCCAGGCTTCAAATGTGGACAACAACCAGAGGCAGAAAAAACCTAGTTTTCATGCCTTTAAGGGTAAGATACAGTAATCAAGACAATATGGTACTGGCACAAAAATAGAAATATAGATTAATGGAACAGGATAGAAAGCCCAGAGATAAACCTATGCACATATGATCACCTTATCCTCGATAAAGGAGGCAAGGATATACAATGGAGAAAAGACAGCCTCTTCAATAAGTGGTGCTGGGAAAACTGGACAGCTACATGTAAAAGAATGAAATTAGAACACTCCCTAACACCATATACAAAAATAAACTCAAAATGGATTAAAGACCTAAATGTAAGGCCAGACACTATAAAACTCTTAGAGGAAAACATAGGCAGAAGATATAAATCACAGCAAGATCCTTTTTGACCCACCTCCTAGAGAAATGGAAATAAAAACAAAAATAAATAAATGGGACCTAATGAAACTTAAAAGCTTTTGTACAGCAAAGGAAACCATAAACAAGACCAAAAGACAACCCTCAGAATGGGAGAAAATATTTGCAAGTGAAGCAACTGACAAAGGATTAATCTCCAAAATTTACAAGCAACTCATGCAGCTCAATATCAAAAAAAAAACCCCAATCCAAAAATGGACAGGATACCTAAATAGATATTTCTCCAAAGAAGACATACAGATTGCCAACAAATACATGAAAGGATGCTCAACATCACTAGTCATTAGAGAAGTGCAAATCAAAACTACAGTGAGATATCACCTCACACGGGCCAGAATGGCCATCATCAAAAAAATCTACAAACAATAAACGCTGGAGAGGGTGTGGAGAAAAGGGAACCCTCTTGCACTGTTGGTGGGAATGTAAATTGATACAGCCACTCTGGAGAACAGTATGGAGGTTCCTTAAAAAATAAAAAATAGAACTACCATACAACCCAGCAATCCCACTACTGGGCATATACCCTGTGAAAACCATAATTCAAAAAGAGTCAGGTACCACAATGTTCACTGCAGCACTATTTACAATAGTCAGGACGTGGAAGCAACCTGAATTTCCATCGACAGATGAAAGGATAAAGAAGATATGGCACATATATACAATGGAATATTATTCAGCCATAAAAAGAAAAGAAATTGAACTATTTGTAGTGAGGTGCATGGACCTAGAGTCTGACATACAGAGTGAAGTAAGTCAGAAAGAGAAAAACAAATACCGTATGCTAACACATATACATGGAATCTTAAAAGAAAAAAAAACAGGTTCTTATGAACCTAGGGGCAGGACAGGAATAAAGACACAGACGTGGAGAATGGACTTGAGGACGCGGAGAGGGGGAAGGGTAAGCTGGGACGAAGTGAGAGAGTGGCATGGACATATAAACACTACCAAATGTAAAACAGATAGCTAGTGGGAAGCAGCCACATAGCACGGGGAGATCAGCTCGGTGCTTTGTGACCACCTAGGGGGTGGGATGGGGGGGTGGGAGGGAGACGCAAGAGGGAGGAAATATGGGGATATACGTATGCATATAGCTGATTCACTTTGTTATACAGCAGAAACTAACACAATATTGTAAGGAATTATACTCCAATAAAGATGTTAAAAATAAAAATAAAGAAATAAAAGTAAAGTGGAAAAAAAATGAATTGGCACAGAATTTATTATCCCATTCCTACAAATAAAGCCTGGGTTATTGTAGAGGCTGAGGGAATACAGTCCCTTTGGTAAATTATTCTAGGGATTAATAAAAAATAAAAAAAGAGTGAGAAACACATTTCCCTGTAGTCCCTCAGCCAACCTCATATTTCTTTGACCAAGTTATATCACAGACCCTTTTCTAAAGCAGTTACTGGACAGGGGAAATAAAATTACCATGGGAGGGGCCCAGCTCCCTTGAAGCACACAGATGCCTGACATCTGAACAAAATAAAGGTTCTTTATCAAGAGAGAAGGGAAGAATGACAGCCAATGGCAGCTGCCACATTTCCTTCCTGGTTAGCGTGTTAAGTTCTTTTTTTTTTTTTTTTTTTTTTTTTTTTTTTTTTTTTTTTTGCGGTATGCGGGCCTCTCACTGTTGTGGCCTCTCCCGTTGCGGAGCACAGGCTCCGGACGCGCAGGCCTAGCGGCCATGGCTCACGGACTTAGTTGCTCCGCGGCATGTGGGATCTTCCCGGACCAGGGCACGAACCCATGTCTCCTGCATCGGCAGGCGGATTCTCAACCACTGCGCCACCAGGGAAGCCCAGCATGTTAAGTTCTTTTGGTTTAATGGAGAAAAGGGAGAGAAGACCTGGCCAGTGCAACTTAGCTTGCCTGAGCCAAGTTGTCAGTATATCCTTGTCAGGATATGCTGCCTATGCTAGGTACCTGTGGTTGGTACATTGTTGGGGACTGAGATTCTAATTGGAGCAATGGGTTGTGGGTTCAACCCCATGGTCTTTAAGGCAACTCACAGTACTTACTGTGTGCCACTAGCACAGTATTTCACATAATCCTCATCTTAATATGCAAATCAAGGACTATTTTCCCTACCTTCAGATAAGAAATTGAGATTAGCCAATTTACCCAAGGTCAACAGTAAGTGGTAGAGTGGGGATTTGAAATCAGGTTAGTCTAATATATATATATTTAAAATAGAAGTATAGTTGATTTACAGTATTGTATTAGTTTCAGGTATATAGCAAAGAGATTCAGTTATATATATATATATATATATTTTTTTTTTTCAGATTCTTTTCCATTCTAGGTTATTACAAGATATTGAATATAATTCCCTGTGCTATACAGTAGGCCCTCATTATATATATGTTTTTGGCCATGCCACACAGCTTGCAGGATCTTAGTTCCCTGACCAGGGATTGAATCTGGCCCCCAGCAGTGAAAATGCTGAGTCCTAACCACTGGACCACCAGGGAATTCCCAGTAGGCTCTTGTTATTTATTATATTATATACAGTAGTATGTATCTGTTAATCCCCAATTCCTAATGTATCCCTCCCCCCCTGCTTTCCTCTTTGGTAACCATAAGTTTGTTTTCTATGTTTGTGAGTCTATTTTGTAAATAAATTCATTTGTATTTACATTTTAGATTCCACATAGAAGTGATATCATATAATATTTGTCTTTCTCTGTCTGACTTACTTCACTTAGTATACTAATCTCTATGTCCATCCGTGTTGCTACGAATTGTATTATTTTATTCTTTTTTATGGCTAAATAGTATTCCATTGTGTGTGTGTGTGTGTATATATATATATATATATATATATATATATATATATACACACACACACACACCACATCTTCTTTATCCATTCATCTGTTGATGGACACTTAGGTTGTTTTCATGTCTTGGCAATTTTAAATAATGCTGCTGTGAACATTGGGGTACATGTATCTTATATTTCTACCATTTGTAACTCACAGCCTCTTTCTTCTAATTTAGAGTTTCCATGAGTCTGGGAATAAGCTTGGCTGTGTGTGATTTAGAACCTTGCTTCTCAAACTGTCTTAGGCTAAGAACCAGATTGAAGAAAAAATTCCAATCTATTATGGATCAACATTTTAATTAAATACAATAACAGGAATTATTAGGAAAATGAAATTTAAAAAATTATAAAAAACATACAAAATACAAACCCCATTTTCAATGATTCAATCTAGCAAACAAAAAAATACCCTGTTAAGTTGCTATGAAGTTTTTTAAGCACTTACTCGTCATTTCTTTTCTTGCCTTGACACAGTCTTGTCACTGTTGGTAGTCCGACAATTGTCTTCAGGTCACCTAGAGCAGCATTGATTTAGACAGCTTTCTGCCTGCATTCTCTTTCCTAGACTGCAACTCAGAATGTTTGATGCTTGGAGGCCTCAGCCAAGATGAGGATGGGAGAATTACTGGTTGTACTGTTGAGCCAAACATCAGAGGAAGAGATTAGATTTTGCACTGTTTCCATGGGGCCTTCACTTTTCATCAACAGACAAATTATACTTGGGAAAACACTTTCTTGATGGTGATTTTCTGTCCTCCTGTTGTGCAGGAAAAATTGATACACAATGATAATATGTGAGATAGAAGAGACCGCGAGGGGGTAAAGAACATGCACACCAGAGGAAAGATCTATGTTTGGAGGTTCCCAGTTGGATGTGTCATTGGATGATGATTCATCCTGGCAAAAAAAATATACGCTTCTTGATTTGAGTGACTCTAGGGTTGTGTGTGGTTAATACTTGAACATCGTTATTTTTCTGACGTAAATATGACTTCAATCTGGTGGTATATATTTACAAATATGTGGGTCCTTTTATTTATTAGGAAAGTCCAAGAAATCCATATTAGGGAATCTTCTAAGAAATGTAGATCTCTTGTCCTCTAAGATTTGGAAAATCTAAAATGATCATGTGTCCAGCGTATGAAACTATGAGAACTGTATGTATGTGGAAATAAGAATCCACCAGACACTCCAGGACGCTCAAACATCTTCCACCTCTCCCTTTCATTCTCAGCAGAACCTCCAGTCCATTGCCTGGCTTATCTACATTATCTCTTTTTATCAGTTCTCTCCTGTCTTTTTCCCTCATTATTCAACTTTGAATCCTGGATCCATCTTTCCAATCAGGCTCTTACCTGTATTCTCAACGCCGTCTTCCTCTTGTCCTTTTGTGATATTCATGGGGTAAAACAATTCTACCTTCTCTATGCTCACCTCAGGCTGCCAAGAGAATCCTGAGAAAGATTACATAACCTGGCAGACCACTTCAATTCATGCTCTCCTACTTCAACTGAGCTCAGCACTGCCTGGAAATCTGCCACGTTTCTCGAGAGTTTTTTTGCTTTCCACATTTTTGCCAACATCATTTCAAATCTTTGTTTCTCTCCTCAAACTTCCTTGCATTCTCTTGTCCTTACTGACTCTTGTCAGAGAAAATAGAAACCATCTGATGGAAACAACCTCAACTTCCTGCCAACAAATCTTCAAACCAAACTGCTTTTGTACCCACTGTCCCTACTTTCTTCCTGTTATTCAATGAAGGAGTTCCTCCTCCTTTCAAGAGCCCCCCTTCCTTTTACCTGCATTCTACCTTTCCTGCTTTCTGAAGAATCTGTCTTTATCAGTTCTTTCATCTCTCTCCTCTGTCTTCCACTTCTTTTCCTCCTCTATTGGCCCAACATCTTGAAAGAGCTGTCCGCACACGTCATCCCATGTTTCCACCTCCCATTTATACAACCATCTATCTCCCATCTCCCGCTATTCCCCTGCTTGCTATATTCAGTAGGGGCTATTTTATCTTGAACTTATTTCACCTCCCAATGACATTTTATCCAGCCAACCAATTCTTTTTCTTTGAAATAGTTTCTTTCCTTGTCCTCAGGGATACCACTCTCTCCTGTTATTTCTCTTTACCACTCAGGTCACTCTTTCAGGTTGTTTTTACAGCATCTCCTGCTCTGAATTATAAATATCTGGCTTCTCTGTGGCTTGGTTCCAAGCTCTCTTCTCTTGTCACTCTACACTCTTCCCCATGGTGATTTTCTCCAGCCCCAGGATTTCATTTTCCATCTCTATAGCAATAACACCCAACCTACTGTGCTTTATCTTCAGACTACATCTCTGTCCAGCTGACCACTCTGGACATAGTCACTCAAAGTCTCAGAGGCACCTCTAATTCAATGGGGCCAGTGTAGAGTGTATCACCTTCCCCTCCAAACTGGCTTCTTCTCCACCCAGTTGTTAAGGCCAGGAACCTGAGGTTCATTTTGGTCATCACCTGCCATCACCACTCTCATCTAAGTAGTTGCTGAATATCTGATCACTTGCACTTCTCTCAATTCCTATTTCTTACCACCTTAGTCCAGACTGCAATTTCCTCTTGTCTGGACTGCTAGCAAATGGTCCCTAAATGGTTTCATTCAGAAAATACATATTTTCCTCTCTACTTAATAGCCTTTAATGGTTTCCCTTTGATCTTAGGTTAAAGTCTAAAAATTTTAACCCTGCCCATTGCTTCAAGCTCATCTTAAATCCCACGCATGTTGTCCCTCTCTTGCTGTGCTTCACTTTTTATTTCCTTAAACAGTTTAAGTTCTGTCCTACTTCCAGATGTCAGAACATGAGAGAGGATGGAGAGGTCAGAGGGTCCTGAAGAGGGCCTAGGGCCTGGCTATCAATACACATTAGTATCAGTACAAATCTACCCTTGCTTCAGAGACACCCCTTCCCCCTGTTCTTTGCAGTTCTAAGGGATCTTTAAATATGTGGCGCTCTCTGCTAAGGTTCTCATCACCTCCCTCTTTGTTATCCAACTCCCACTGATTATGTGCAGCTGAGCGTCACCTTCTCATGGAAGCCTCCCCCTAACCCTCAGTCTAGGTGAGTTGCTCTCTTAAAAGCTCCTACTTCTCATTTAGCAGATATCACAATTATAATAAAATTGTGTCGTTAACTTTGTAATGTCTATTTCCACCCCTAGCTATGAAATCTGTGAAGGTAGATTCCATGTCTGCTTATTTACCACTTTTTCTTCAGCACTCCACATAGTACTTAGAGCATAGTAGGTTCTGAGTGAATAAATGTACATCTCATAATGACTCTGACTTGAGGAAAAGTCCAGGGAGAAGCCAGTCTGCCTCTGTTTTTTTTAAATTAATTATTTTATTTATTTATTTTTAAATTTTATTTATTTATTTATTTTGATTTGCGGACCTCTCACTTTTGTGGCCTCTCCCGTTGCGGAGCACAGGCCCCGGCCACGCAGGCTCAGCAGCCATGGCTCACGGGCCCAGCCGCTCCGCAGCATGTGGGATCCTCCCAGACTGGGGCACGAACCCGTGTCCCCTGCATCGGCAGGCGGACTCTCAACCACTGCGCTACCAGGGAAGCCCAAAATTTATTTATTTATTTATTTATTTTTGGCTGCATTGGGTCTTTGTTGCTGTGCGCCGGCTTTCTCTAGTTGCAGCGAGCGGGGGCTACTCTTCATTGTGGTGCACGGGCTTCTCATTGCCGTGGCTTCTCTTGTTGTGGAGCACGGGCTCTAGGTTGCCTCTGTTTTTATTTGAATCTCATCCTCATTACATATGCAAGTAGAGATTATTCTGTAAGGAGACTGATTAGTTATTTATGTTGCATACTAACCTTATTTACTAACTCAGCCCTGGTGGAGAGATATGATAGGATCCGGTTTGGGAAATGATATCCCCCTCCTCTATGTAATCCCGAAAGATGTCTTCAAATAGACATGACATTCTGGGTTGTATATGGGACAAATTCTAGGCTCTATTATACAATGGCTTCTTGATCGTGGATAAAAAGATATTTTTCTTGAATAATGGTAAGGGAAAAAGAAGGGTAGTAGGTTGTCTCATTTTTCAGGTTGTTAGCACATAAGCAACAATGATGGATAATGACCATGTATGAACAACGTTCAGTGTTGTAATCAAATAAAGCCTTCTACATAGTTAATCTAATCTATATTTAAGGTTATGTGCAACTATTATTGCTCTGAATGGAATTAGGCATTTATGTTAAGCAGTGGGTTGTAATTCATATGTATATTTTAAAAAATTCATCAAGCAAAGGATTTCTGAGACCAACTTCAGGCACTCAAAAAAATATCATTTCCTTTTTTCCCTCTCAAGTGCGGAGATGGTCCATTTTTGTTTTCCACTTATAAATGGTGAGTAAGGAGGCAGAAGGTGTTGTAATGAAAGTCCAGGTCTAGTGACTGGCACACAAATTGTGTCCAGCTGTTTTTTTATGGTGTTAGCACTGATCTTATTATCTGGTCCCACTTGAGCATTTTTCCAAATGTCTAAGGAATAGAGCTGCTTTAATTATTTACTCTGTGCTTTATGTGTATTTATGCCTTTATTTCTTATGGCAACAACACCTTGAAAGAATGATTACTCTCTATGTTATAGAGAATAGCAGAAGCAGGTGATATCTCAAGGTCATGTAGCTTGGAGGCAAGGTTCAGCAGATTCCAGAGCCTGTACACCTCATCCCTGTGCTGTGGAATAAGAGGTAATCTGTGTTACTTTCCCTCAGGTATTTTATCTCCCCCAGATCCTCTCCAGCCAGTGTCAAGTTTCTGGAAGCTCAGTGCTCTGTGGCTGCTCAACCCTGCTTGGAGAAGGGAGCTGCTGATGACATGCAGATGACTGGGAAGCTGTTTGGAAAATGCCCATTGCAGACCTTGTAGACCCAGGACTATGTCCTGGAGGAGGGTCCAGGTGGGAATGGGTCTGGCTGACTGAAGGAATCTGATGCTGGAATTAGGAACTGTGGGCTTAAAGGGAACTTAGTGGTTTTAAAGCTTTTGATCACAAAGGACTGCAATTTTCCTGAGTATATTTTAAGCTATTTTGACCGGTTAAATTTTTTTTAAGGAAAATATTCCATTCTCTGATTTTGTTAATCAAAGATGTGATATATGACTACCAAGTAGAGCTTCCAATCAGCAAGAGGTAACTGTTTTTCCATATGCAGTGGCTATTACTTCAGCCCAGCATGTAGCAGTGCTCTTTTTGAGCCTGTACAGACTTATGGGAGGTAGGGCTGACAAGTGTACAGTTCTTACTAGGCTTTTTCATACTTTGGAACTTATTCAAAAACAATCCTCGCCCTCACCATGAGTGCCTTCAAGACCCACGTGAATGGCCCCAGTTGGAAACCATTGATCTAGACCTAGATCCTTACTTTATTATTGAGGAAACTGAGGGCATCTAAAATTTCCAGTCATCAAGTGAGTTAGTGCTTAAAAAGAGTATTTTGTGCTTGGGAGGATGGGGGGATGGACAGGCAGGGGGAAAGAGAGAGAGAGAGCATACATGTGTGAGCTCTCTACGTCTCTCCTTATAAGGGCACTAATCCCATCATGAGTACCCCACCCTTATGACCTCATCTAATCCTAAGTACATCCCAAAGGACCCATCTCCAAATACCATCACACTGGGGGTTAGGGCTTTAACATATGAATTTTGAGGAGACACATTCAGTCCACAACACTGTAAAAGGGGAAAGAAGTTTTGCTAGTTTTCCAGATGAGGCACAGAGGCTCAGAGAAGTAACTATATTAGACTGAGCTTATAAGAGAGAACTGAAGGAGGGCAGTGTCCATGATGCTGACCCATCCATGTACTCTGATGCCTACCCAAATCTTCCCCTTCCCATCACCAATCAAGGAATCTGATGTGCCAACCAGCTCAAAGCTATTTCTTCTAAATTCTTAGAAGGGTGTAGTATTTTAAAACATGTCCACAGTTCTTTGATACCCTTCCCTTCAAACGGTGGAATCTAATTCCTCTTCCCTGGAATATGGGCTATCTTTACCAATGTGCTTCTAACAAATGGAATGTGGCAGAAGTGATGGTATGAGATTTCTGAGATTAAGTCTAAAAGATACCATGACTTCCCCCTTGCCCTGTCTCTTGGATCATTGGCTCAGGAAGACAGCTGCCATGTCATGAAGACACTCAAGAAGCCGTGCAGAGAAGCTCATGTGGTAAGGAGCCAAGGCTACCTGCCAATGACCAGTGAGGGACTGAGGTCTCCTGCCAACAGCCCTGTGAATGTGCCATCGTGGATGTGAATTGTCCAGTCCCAGTCGAGACTTCAAGTGATTGCTGCCCTGGCTGGCATTTTGACTACAACCTCATTAGAGACCCTTGTTGCTCCAAGATTCCTGACCTAAAGAGACTGTGAGATAATAAATGTTTATGGTTTTAAGCTGCTAAATTTTCAGGGCACCTGTAGATAATTGCTACAAAGGGAAAGGTATTTTATGCTGCTATTCTCACTTGTCCATTCTCCACTTCACCCACATCGCCGAGCCCTATCAACATTTCTGAGCATCAGTTCCTTCTTACAGAAAATACCAATAAAATACCATATAGTATAACTGATACATACATGCCTAGTACTGACTCGCTCAAAATAAGTGCTCACGAAATTGTAGTTTTTGTCAGCATCTTGTCAGCTATGCAGCTTCTCCATGTGAGTTTCTGTCTATTGGTTTCAGATGCCCACTTCCCTCACGTGAGGTGCCAACCTCAAACCAAAGTCAATGTGCATTGCCTGCCAGAGACCCCTAACCTCCTAATCCTTCCTGCTGAGGGATTCATGGCTTCTTCTCCATTTCAATACAGAGAGCTTTCCTCCCTCTCTCACTGTCTTCTGCTAGCCTCCATTCTTAACCCTAATCTTTCATCTCAGAATTTCAACTTTGATGCTTCCCACTTCCTTCCTATGGTTGCTTTAACCGAAGTGAGTCAGGTCTTACTGAAAAACTGACCACAGCCACTCGGCTCCCACCCTCCCCCAGACCAGGGCTGCCTGGGCAGAGTGTGAGGGGAATCAGTGTTTACTCAGCCCATTCTTTCCCCTCTCCACCTCAAGTCATAGGGCTTTGAGTAGGGCTTCCCCAGCCACCATGCCCCCCCACAACAGACCGCAGTCAGCAGCCTATCTCACATTTGTCTGGTGGCTCAAGCAGAGAACAGAAATGCAGCAGCTTTAATCCTTGGGTAGCCTATCAAGTGGGCTCATTTGCTTATATTCCATTCTACTAGGTCCAACCTGTTGCCTCTGTTCAGCTCCAGGAGGATTTGGTAGAAGATTTTAGGTGTGAATACTAATAACAGCCAACCGTGTGCACTTAGGACCATCTCCTAGTGTCCAGAGACATGCAGCACTTTATCTTAATCCTCACAATAACACAGGCAAATTAATATTCACCGCTGGAACTTTGGAACTTGAAGGAGCAAACAATGATAACATAAAAGAAAACAAACAAAAAAACACCAAAACCTAAAACACACTGAAAAACTTCCTCTGCCTTGCTTTTTAATTTTGGTATGTACAGAATCTCATCCTTAGCCTTGAAAATCAGCATGATCATGAAGGATGATTCTTTAAAGGACTGAGTTTAGGGGAAGAATATGGTGGGCTTTGCTATTGGCTTTTGAAGGGGTAACAGCTTTTCCCTGATCAGATGTGGCGGTTTCCCATTTTCTGGGAGAAGGTAGCTGGCTTTCTTTCTCTGGAATGTAGAATTCATTCGTACTCTCTCCTATCTTGGAAACTTTGGGAGAATAGTTTTAGCCAGACAGAAGTCAACTGACACCATAACATGATTTTAATAAGACCCATTTATTTATTCAAAATTAAAATCTGCTATGAAGACAGACAAACAATGTAACATTCCCAGAGGAATTGAATTGCTTCTAGTTCAGACTGAGTTCTATTAGAACCAATTTTAGGTTGTTATAAATAACAAGCCAGCCACAGCTTTCAAGAATGAAGTGGTTGGGAAATAAGGTCAGGGGAATCCCTCAGAGCCACTGGAATATTAATTGTCAAAGGGGCTCCCTAGTTTCTCTTCTTACAAGCATAAGAGTGTTTGTAACACTCTGGGAGCCCCAGGCCCAGGGACAAGAGAAATTAGAGGGAGGTCAGGGAAAATAGCCCAACAGCTGTCAAGTGTGGTTAGGCTTGGAAATGAAGCTGCAGTTGACTCCCCAAGGAACATTTCTTTTTCCTTATATAACTTACAATTTCTCTTAAAACACTCGAATACCATAGGGTATCACCCTATGGGAACAGCTTAAACACAGGTGAAAATAATAAATATTGAAAAAATGTATAATATTGGGCTTCTTTCTAAATATTTCACAGAGAAGCTCAGTAAATAAATAGAAATGGGAGTTGAGGTATCAGAGGTAATAAATATTCTAGGAGAGAGGTACAACTGGGTTTTCCAGGGAGTTGGTTCTGCTCTCCCAGAACCCTGGATCAGATTTCGAAGATCTTCAGTTTATGTCCTAGAGTCTAGTAGAGTCGCCATCCCTGATGTTTTCTTCACTAGAATGCTTCAGTTTTTCATCTTTGTTGTCATGTAGGCTTCTATGTAGTTGATGAAGATGTCAAACTCACTCATGGCTTTGTAGACACCCTTCTCTTGGAGCTGTGTAGGGAGATAAGAAATGTTTAGTGAAAACCCCATCTGAGCAAGTAAGTGGGTCCTCCGCTTGGATGGTCATGACCCTGGGACCCAGAAGCTGTACTAGCTCCCTTGTGTTGGGGGATGAAGGACAGACCCTGGGGGCCTGAGGATATGCCCTGCTGTCAGGAAAGGCTGTGCATTGGCCTGGACCACGGCCAGTAGGCAGCAAGAGGAACGTTCACTTTTGCAAAGCACAGTCTTTCAAATGGTGCCTTTTCAACAGTTTTAAAGATCATGTGCTCACGTGATGCTTATTCAAAATTTGATGAAAAGACATTAGGGGAACCACTTTGAAAGCAAGACTTTGAGAGAAGGAGAGAAGGGAGCCTTTTTTGTGTTTATGTCCCCCCACCCATGGATTGAGAAGGTCCAGCCCTGCTGCTCTGGCCTACTGTCAGGGGATTCATGGCCACTGATGTTGGAAGCCTGCCCAGTGTCTGTCTCCAACCCATGAAGAGGACATAGGCCCCATGGCTTCTGGGAAATGTGGTAGAAGAATTCATGGACAGTTAGAAGAGTGAAACCCCACTTGGTTTGAGAGCTGACATTCTCAGGCACCTTGGGAGGTGTGATTGGTGGGTGGAAAGAGAGGGGGACCAAGTCCACATAAGGGAGAACTCTGCTTCCTGCTCTGCGTTTGGGGGAGTTCAGGCTGCACCCCTGGCTGTGTTTGTAAGTGCACGTTCACGTGTCGGCTTCCTGCACGTGTGGCTGCAGACCTGATTCCCAACAAGCTACTTTCTGTTTCCTCTGTCACTCTCCCCAGCACCCAGCTCACTGTGTTCACAGCTGGCTGGCCAGCCCAACCCACAGGTCTGCAAAGGCAGGGAGCAGTCATTTAGAAACCCCCCAAAACACTTCACAGAAAACAAACAGGACTGAGATGGCAGCTCCTCACTGGCTGAGGAGGTCATACCATTTGTCGTGTTCCCACACTCCCTCTGAGCGAAGCTCAGGGCCCGCTGAGCACCTGCCAACCTCTGCCCCTTGGGAGTGGGCAGAGGTCATGGTCCCCGGACCCTCCCTGCCAGCATCCCAGGCTCACCTTATTGAAGACACTCTTCACCTGCTCCACCGCCTTGCTCTTGTTTTCACAGGGCAGAAATCGATGCTGTGCAAGGAAAGAAAAAGTGTGAACGACACTGGCGCCCGGGTCCTGGGTCCATTGTGCTTGGGGGACAAGCCGGGAGCAGGAAGAGGCCAGACTCATCTTGGATGTCTACTCTCCACAGCTCCTGTGAAGACTAACCTACCTCCTCCTTCCCCACCAGATAGAGAAGAAACACAGCCCAGGGAGATTACTTGTGTTTCCCTAAGAGCTGCTCCCAGCTGCTTACAAGGCTGCGTCAAACACCCAGGTCTTAGAGTTTCCTCCCCTGGCACGTCCCAGTGCTGACCAGAGCCTGAGCCAGCCCTTCTGTCCTTGCCTGCTTTTGTCCTGTCCCTCTCCTTCAGTCCCAGCCACAAGGACCATTTCTAAGTCTCCAAGGAGCAGAGACACAGTCTCAGCCCTGCCGGCCTAACCCGTTGCATGGCCCTCTTCTACAAATACAGCCCAGATGATTTCTCAACATCAGTGAGGGAACAAAGGAAGCCAGTGGTGAGGGTATCACTTCAGTTGGAGAAATAAATGATCCTGGGGGATTATTCACAGACACTAGCTTAGGGCTGGGTAGCCCCCTGGCCCCTCTAAAATGCCAGGGAAAATCCTGTCAGTCAGTTGGGCTCCACTTGAAGCTCTGCTCTCAAAAGGTTAAGAAGAAGAGGGAAGTGGAGTTTCCTCCCCCAGGACCCTTACCTCTGGCCCCTCCTGCGGGGCCCAGGTCCTAGGTCCCCAGGGACGAGGGAGCCCTGACTGAAGCTCTGGGCCCCTTTCATGTAGAGAGAGGGGAATAGCTAATAACCCACAAATGACTCACAAATAACAGGAAAGCTATTGCAAACCTTCACATGTAAATGCCTAGCAGCCACCCCACCCCCTGCTCAGAAAGAAATGAGCAAGTGATGTGACTTCAGCGCCTGGCCGGAGGGAGAGGGCGCCTGCCGGCCTGTGTCTTTGTGTCTCCAGGTGGGAACCGGGTTTGGGGAGGATGTTTCCGGAAGAGCCCAGAGGAAAGAGAGCCGCCTGCAAGAGAAAGAGCTGGTCTGCTACTCACACAGCGCCTCAGCCTCAGCCTGAGGGTCTTCAGCTTCTCCCCCAGAGAGTTCACATGCTCCTTGATGTTGGGGCCATGGTCCTCAGCCTGTGGCATCACCTCCTCCAGGTAAAACTGGATCATCTCCGACAAGGCTTGGCAACCCAGGTAACCCTAAGGGCGGAAGCCAGGGTGGGTGGTGACCCGGGAGGAAGAGCTACTGCTTAAGAGGACAGCTTTGTTCCCGGGGACCTTCTTAAGTGGCCACCACCCCCCAGGACCGAGCCCTTGGTGACAACCCCCCTCCAGCTACTGACTATGTGCTGAGTTAAGATCTTCCCACTTCTCCTTTTCAAAGCGAGGGAAGCGGACCCAGCTCCTTGCAGGCGAGAAGCAGAGCCGCCCTTAGTCATGCTGCACACTGCACCCTCGTCACCGCCCAGCCCTCACCTTAAAGTCCTCCAGCAGAGACTGGCTCAACAACGAGGTGTCCACCTGGTCATTCATTTGCTGCAAGAAGAACACAAGGAGAATGAAAAGGTTTGGGGAAATACTGAAAATGACTGCTTTTCTCATGCCCTTTTATTTATAGAGTTTTTGATTTTTAATCAATGCAGACCTGGCCCCAAAATGGAAAAGAGAGCTTTCAAAACAGAACATTCAACGGTGCTGGAACTCTTAGTTAAATCAAGTCCTTCCCCTTGGGATCAAGTTCTTTAAAAAATCTGGCTGATTTTGAAGGCAAGGCAGAAGTTTGCCTGGGTCCTGGTCTTTCTGCGAAACTGTGTCACATGTGCAAGGGTCCCCATACCAACCCCTTGGTGCCCTTTGCTTTTCTGTCTACCTGCTGCCGGCAGCCAGCTGCAGCACTGAAAGTTCTCCGGGAGTGGGAAGCATCTCCTCATGCAGGTTTTCCCCTGTATGGTGCTACCCCAAACCATCAGTCTTTCAGGTTCTGGAAGCCCTCTAAGCTGAGGCAACTTATGTTTCCCTGCCACAGGGTATGGGGAACATCTTCACCTCCAATCAGACCCTTCGTGATCTCTCCCAGCCTGTGAAGTATTGAGCTCCAGAGAATTCTTATACAAATTTCCGAGCATAGGAAAGATAGGAGAGATACCTTTTTGAAGGGAGCTTTTCCTGCACAATTTGCTGCAGCACCAGGGCTTAGATTGACTCACTGAACCCACAGCTTGACCAGGGATTCTGAAGAATTTCAGTTTGAGGGGGAATGGGTGTTGTGGGTGGAGGTGAATGAAAAGGAGGTTTTATAAGCTCCAGCAGAATGCCTCATCAGGCAGTCCCAGGGAGGAAGGAAGGACAGGAGAGCATCATACTCACAAAGAAAGTCTTCACGTTGCTGAAGGCAGCTCGGAGCTCCCGGAGCATGTGGGGCAGGCTGTTTGGGAAGTGGATGCAGCCGTCCTTAGACTGGGTGCCCTGGTGTTGGCTGGCTGCCACCCCGGCCAGGAAGATCAGGCAACAGAGCAGTGTTGAGCTGGGCATGGTGGAGTTCTGTCTTCTTCGTTCAGTCAGACTTGTGGCTTGGTTTTGCAAGAGCAAGCCCCTGTTGTGTAGACCTTCACCTACTGTGTCCCCCTTTTATATCGTGGGGCCTCGCCATTCATAAAAAGCCACAATGTCACAGATTTCCTGGCAAAAGTTTCTTCTGATTATAGCTCCTCCCTTCCCTAGACCTCTCCAACTTTGTATTCGTTGAAACTCTTACTCAAAGTTTATAATTTTGCATCGTAAGCAAAAGAGATGGTTGAAAAATGAACTTCTGCATATGGCTATTTTTAGGAGAAGCTACCTCTCTCTCCCTTTTAAAATAATTTTTCAGCTTCTCTTAATAAAAAAAAAAGTTGATTTCCTGGGGTGAACAGCTGTTCTGTGCAGAGGGACTCACAGTTGTGGGTTCCATTCACGTGTTCCTAGGTCACAGTGACGTGACAAATTGGCCATTCCAGAATACACTGGGATTGAGAAATAACTGGGTCCCCCTCCCCAACCTGGGTTGATACTCAAGGCTTCTCCTTACTGGATTGGGAAGTCACCTCAGCTCTCCAGGCCTCAGCTTCCCCAAATGAAATCAGGAGTGAGAGCTAAATATCCTTAAAGCTGCCTTCTGGTTCTTTCATTTTATGTTCCAAGAGTACTCCTTAAAGAGGCCAGCTTCCCACAGGACAGGCAAGGGTGTCAGATGTGCTCCAGGTTCCTTCTCTGGCCCTGGATTCATTTAGACTCTCAGATCCATGTCTCCAACCTCCTGGGCTAGCCACGTCCTCAGGGGGAATTAGTAAGAAGAGTAGTCCACGCTTACTGGAAGCTGTACCTGCCAGTCACCATGACCCTCATCTCCATTTTACAGTGAGCAAACGGAGGCACACAGATATTAAGTACTCTGCACATGGGTGCTGAGTGAGGGAGCCAGAATTTGCACCCAGGCCTGCCTGATACTCAGGCTGTGCTCCTTTCCCTATTCTACACTGACCCCAGTGTGCATAATGGAAAATTTGTATTAAAGAGTCACTAGGTTTCTTCTGGGTTTTGAGCTTCAGTGGCTGGAGACTTACATTTGAAAGATGGGGAGGAAGAAGTAAAAATAACAAAGAAAATAAGTTGGGATTCCATGAAGGCTGGACAGGAGGCCCCTTTCTCCCCTCTTACCTATCCCTTGTTCTCCTTCCAAAGAAGCCTTAGTTGTCTTGCTTTGGATTTGCACATGTGAGCATGTGTGTGTGTAGGGGCAGAGTAGCCAGATATGGTGAGGAATGTTGCACTACCGCTAGAAGGAAAGGATGGTGTGGTGACATTACTTCTACAGATATGAAGAAAGTCTGGGAGTCCTTTGATTGTGCCTTGACCTCCCCCTTCTGCAGGGGCTTCTCCCACTGTCCCACTGAATAGCTCTGAGCTGGGGGGACAGAAGGCCGGGACTCTGCCACTCAAACCCAGGGCAAGTCACCTGACCTCGCTGTGTCAGTTTTCCATCTATCTCAAGGGCACAGCAGTACCTGCCTTCTGTCTGCCGGGGGCCTTTGGGCTTCACATAGGATGGCGCCTGGGGAGGTAACAAGTGGATCCAGAT
The DNA here is from genome assembly GCF_026419965.1 of Kogia breviceps. Classification (NCBI taxonomy): domain Eukaryota; kingdom Metazoa; phylum Chordata; class Mammalia; order Artiodactyla; family Physeteridae; genus Kogia; species Kogia breviceps. The sequence continues at coordinate 64,310,657 of NC_081310.1, read as the reverse complement.
GTAGGATCTCTCCAGTGTTTCTGTTATTTTCTTGCCTTCTTGCATCAGCACTGGGATACCTCAGGTGGCCCTGGCCTCTGAGCGTGCCTCATTAAAGAAGCTCACTGCACCAGATGAGGGGGGCAGACATGCTGGGGCTGGGCTGGAGGGAGTGGGAGGGAGGAGGCAGAGAGCCCAGGCTGCAGATGTACCTTGTGGGTCAGGATCAGGGGACTGTAGTCTCTCTTCCCAACCCTTTGGGAAGTGTTGATGCAGAAGCCTAAGAATCACAAAGGGAGAAAGAACCTTTAGAAATAGGCGTGAAAGGGAACTATATTCAATATCCTGTGATAAACCATAATGAAAAAGAATATGAAAAAGTATACATATATGTGTAACTGAATCACTTGGCTGTACAGCAGAAATTAACACATTATAAATCAACTGTACTTCAATCAAATTAAAAAAAAAAAAAAAGAAATAGGTGTGGAGCTGACTCAGGAATTGCTGCTCCTACCAGATTTACACTGGCCTTAGGAGTTCTGAGTTTTGCCACTAGGAAGAAGAGGGAAGAGGTCAGGGGCTGGGTTTTGCACCCCTTCCACCCTACTCCTTCCCTCTTGGCTCCTGGGTTTTCTGGGCTGTGTCTGCTTCAGCCTGTAGGACTGACCCCTCTCTGAGCTGGGTGTTCTGGGTACTGACTCAGCCTGGCTGACCAGTCAGGCCAGAGGACCCAAACCCAGGGCAGACTATGAGACCCCGCTTCTGGACCCAGGCAGCACAGATCCCCCTCTTACCTTTGTTTGCCACTGTGCCATGTGCTTTTCTCCACTACTAAGTCTACAACAAATGTCGCTGTCATCCAAGTGCACAACTGACTCGGCCAATCAGCTGTGAGCTCCCTGAAACAGGGCACTGTTTCATTATCTTTTGTGTAACTGGTGCCGAGTACAGGGTCTGGCCCATGGAAGGTGCCAGGGACACAGCTTTCTTTTTTCTCTGTTGGGATGGGCATAGCAGAGTACCCTGTGAGCCTGGACCAGGGCTGGACTGGGCATGGGCAAGCACTCAGAGCAACTCAGGCAGTCAGGCAGTATCTCTTCCACTTCTTCTTACAATTTGAAATATTAAATACACAGAGACACGCATGCACACACACATGCACATAATGGCAGGAGAAGGGAGGTGGGCAAGAGCCATTTCTATCTTTCTTTATTCCATAAGCCATTAGGTAGTGTAAGGGTTAGGCTTTGACTTCTTTATTTATTTTGGAATGTTTGGTAAATGTTGCCAATTACCTCAAGCCATTTGTTGAATTTTTCATCCTTTCTCTGTTGATTTGAAATTGTTGTCCTCTCTCATCGCAAAATTTTCAGAATCTAAATGGTCAGAGACCATTTAGGCAACTTCCTTGATGCGATTACTTAATTAACAAATGGGGATAACAATATCTTCCCTATCCACATGTCTCATAGGACTGACGTCAAGCTGACACAAGAGAATAGGTGTGAACATCTTGGGAAAAGTTAAGACTCTTTGATTATATATTGACCAAACAACAAGAACAACAAAGATGACTCCTATTTCTCAAGACTGTGAAGGTTCCATTCATCTGAAAAGTCATTAGGATTCACTGGGAAAAGTTCCAAACTCATAGGTCACGTAGAAGTGACATAAATGTCAACAGTCTGCATGTTAGATTTGAGTTGGGGTTTCAGTCCAAGGGAAGAGCCCGAGTAGGGAAGAAAGTGAGCAAGCAGGCACCTGTGGATGGATGGTGTGTCAGCCTGGACACCATTTGGCCCTGTGGATTTCAAGACAACACAAATGCCACTCGTTAGACTGTGAGCTCCTTGAGAGCAAATGGTCTGAGCCCAATTCTCCCTCAGATCTAGATTCATAGCAAGTGTCCAATACATGCCCATTAAATTGAATTTAAATGAATTTTTTTCCTTGGGGACTCACTGGGAAATCAGAGGAAAGTGTGGGAGGGGAAGTATCTCTTCTCTTCCATCCCTGCTCCAGAATATTTCCTAATGTTCATATTCAGCTGCAAAGGAAAGAAAGTCTGACGCACCATGGCTTAAAAAAGAAAGGGATATTATTTTTTGGTCTTCCGTGACAAGAAGTTCAGAGGCAGGCAGTCCAAGGCTAGTATAGCACTCCAATGTCATCCAGAACCCACCTCTTCTGCCTTCCTGCTTTTCTATGAATTGTTGTAGAATGTCAATGTCAGGGAGGAGGGACGTGGGTACAGTCTAAAGGTCCATTGGCATGTCAGCCCAGGAGATCCTAATAATTGTTCTGGAAAGCTCCACTTATGGGTTTCACCACTTTAGCTGCAGATGACTCCAGGCAGACAAAAATTGTGAACAGATTTTGGAGGGTGCGCTCTACAGCGCACAAGAGCTTATAAGGAATCACCTCGCAGCTAACCTCATGCTCAGCAAAATGGCAGCCTTCTTGGTATAACTGTCCTGTATCTTGCAACAATTCTGCTGCTCAGACCCAAGAGTGGGGAACAGACTGGGAGCCCTATGGGGCTGCACTGGAGTCACAAAGAGAAAGCTATGGAATCTGAGCTTGCTGGACTCAGGGTTCAGCCAGCTTGCCTGTCAACAGGGCCACCACAAGCATAGCAGTCAGGTCAGCGATGAAGGCAGAGAAGATGGGAAGGTGCCCACCCAGGACAAGGGAGCTGACTGTCTCAATGAAGAATCCCTCGGGGGCTTGGCTCCTGTGTGCTCATCTGTAATCATTATTTTAAGGCTGATAATGGGAGTTTCATTTCTTCTTCTTCAGGACATCTAGAACGTACAATAGTTTCCCCAGCTTGAAATTTCTAGTATTTCCTTGAATAACCTTCCTCAGCTCCCTGGACCGAGGCTTCCTCAGGGGCTTTGCTGCAACAGGCCTGGTCAAGAGCACAGAGTGTGGCATCACACCCCCCAAGTGGGGCCGAGTGGGACCCCAAGGGACAGGGTTCTGTCTTTGACTTTGGCTTTGTGGTTGAGGTGCTTCAAAATAAAGTCCTGGTGGGTCAGAGCTTTAAAAGGAGCCTGAGTTGGGGCTGGCCCCTAGGCCGAATCAAGCAAGGGTTATGCAAACTGGAGTGGGTGCCCTTCTGAGGACTGTGGCCAGCAGACGCTGCAAACCACAGCGGAAGGGCTGATCTTTGGACAGCCAATGTGGAATTCCCCTTTGTACAACGGTGGCGCCATATCAAGCAATTTGGATTTTCCTTAGGGGACGGACACTGTGTTCTGTAACTTCTCATAAGAGAGATTTGGCTACAGGGGCCAGGACACCAGGTGCTGGAGTCCTTGCCACCCAGAGGATACAGCCGTCTCTGCTCTGTCTGCATGACTACCTAGAATAACTAGTGGGTTCCTGAGCCTGGGGCACAGATAGATTCCTTCAGCTCCAGGGCTGTCGCTCTGATGGGATTTAGTTTACTCAAATTTCCCTGGATGGCTGACACATTAAACCTAGTGTGTCTGAGCAGGACATGTGATCTGTGTAGTCACTCAGAGGGCCCCATGCTTGGAAGGGCCCTGCCTTTGCTCTGTTGTCTTGAAATTCTTAACAATTGTTGAACAAGAGGCCCCACATTTTCATTTTGCACTGGGCCCCCAATTTATGTAACTGATTTTTTATCGGAGACTAAACTCATCATCTTCTTTCTCTCGTCTCAGCTTCATCCAGTGACATAGCACCCTAACTCAGCAAGGGGACCGCCATCACCTAACATACAAGCCCGACACGTAGAAGTAATTTGTTGGTTCCTCCCTCTCCCTTACCAACCTATGTCCAATCTATTAGCAGGTCTTCCAGATTTTTCTTCATAAACATCTTTGTAATCTGCTAAATTCTCTCCATTTGCATCAGCAACAGCAGCAACTGTCTGGTTCAAGTTTCCATTTTGTCTCTCCTGGGCTCCGAACAAGCGCCTTGTTGATATTTTAATATCCATTCTCCAAACTGTCCTCCACTTTGTATCCCAAGTGATTATTTTCAAATACCAATCTGATCATGACTCTCCCCTTGCTTAAACCCTTCAATGACATGTCACTTTCCCTTTCTGGGTAAAATAAGGACCCACATTCTTAATACTGTTTACAACTCCCTTTATTATCTGACCTTGACTATTTCTTCTGCCTCAACTTCCAGCACTCTCCACTTCCCTCTGCATTCCAGCCTTATTGGCTTTCCTCTTTTGTTTTTTCCCAAATGATCCATTCTCTCTCTCCTACCACGGGGGCTTTGCACATGTAGTTTCTCCTTTCTGGATTGTGCTTCCCCCTCTCTTCATCCTTCGGTTCTCAGCTTAGATCTTACTTTCTCATATGAGTTTTTCCTTATTCTGCAGTCAAGGTCAGGTCATTTGGGTATATCTCCTCAGGACACCTTACTCCTTTTCTTTATAGTACTGGTGTCAGTTTGTAATTACCCATGTGGCTATGTGGCCACTTGATTGATCTCCATGTCTCCCATTAGACTGCCCTCCACAAGGGCAGGGCTCACATCTGGTTTTGATCATCTTTGTTTGCCTAGTACTTAGAACAATTCTGGGCACATCCAAGGTTCACACTAAATATTTGTTGATGGATCGCATGACTGAGTGTGTGCTTCCTAAACTTTTTGTAGCTGTAAAACGGCTACGTTGGTCTTCTATCTCATATAAAGCAGATGGTGAATTCACCTGGGGAAACACCTACCCTCACAAACTCTATGTCTATTCCCATTTAGCTTTTCCATGTTTAAAATATCAATACTGTTACTAATCCATACTCTTCCTGGCAGATGTTAACCAAATCCCCCACTTGTTGGAACATTAGAAAGGTCCTGTGTCAGGAGATGTCAGAAGAGGAAGGGCCTTAGACATTATCTAATCCATACCTCTTATTTTACAGGTGGGCAAACTGAGGCCCAGAAAAGAAAGTGACTTTCCCAGGCACTAGAGACAGTTAAGGACAGAGGTGAAATCAGAACTCAATTCTTTTTGTATTATTCTTCTCAAATCAGTACCTAATTCCTTGACTCAGATGAGTGTTAAGTCACTGACTTCTCATGCAGCACCAACAGCTGGGGGCAGTTGCCTAAGACGTGAGCAGCAAGTGAGGCAGCAGTGGTGAGAAGAAGTTGAAAGCCTGTGAAAATAAGTTTTTCCTCTATAAAACAATCATGAATCTATTATGTACTTGCAGGATGCATAGCCCTATGATTAGAAGCTGGAGATGGGGATGAGTGTTGCTTAGGTAATTTTGTTTTAGGGAAATATTTCAAACCTTCGAATATTTGCAGACAGAAAGGAGTTTCTCCTGTATCTTTTCTGTCTCTAAGACACAACTGCAGTGATATTAAAGGCATAGTTTGGTATGCTTTCCCACCACGGTACCCCTAAAGCACCATCTCCTCCATGAAACCTTATTCAAGAGAACAGAGAGCTGAGGATTTCCCTTTATCTTGCCTATTCCGATCTCTATCCCTAAGATGTACCCCTGACTGTAAATCCTCAGCAGCACTCCACGTGTGCTTAGGTGCATAACTGCATGACATGGGAAGAGCCAGCTGCTTCCTGCATCCTGAACTCACATCACTTCTACTGTGAGTGTGTCATTTACATACCAACCCGAGGTCATATACTCTCTGGGGCAGGGAGTGGGGGTGTGCCACTGTGTTCAGTGTGGTCCTAGATTCCCTTAGTCAGCTCTTCTCAAACTATTTGGATTCAGGACCCTTTTACAGTCTTGAAAATTGTTGTTTCTTTTTTTGTTTGTTTTGTTTTTTTTAATTAATTTATTTATTTTTGGCTGTGTTGGGTCTTCGTTGCTGTGAGAGGGCTTTCTCCAGTTGCAGAGAGCGGGCACCACTCTTCATCGTGGTGCGCGGGCCTCTCACTACCGTGGCCTCTCTTGTTGAGGAGCACAGGCTCCAGACGCGCAGGCTCAGTAGTTGTGGCTCACGGTCTTAGTTGCTCCGCGGCATGTAGGATCTTCCCAGACCAGGGCTCGAACCCGTGTCCCCTGCATTGGCAGGCAGATTCCCAACCACTGCGCCACCAGGAAAGCCCCAGTCTTGAAAATTGTTGAAGACCCCAGAGAGCTTCTACTTCATTGGGTTATATCTATCAATATTCATCATATTAGAAAGGAAAACTGAGAAATTAAAAAAGAACATTTATGACATTCTAAAGGAATAATAATAAAAACCTCCCACTACATCTTAACATAAATAACATATTTTTAATGAGAAATAACTATTTTCCAAGTCGGAACACATTTAGTGAGAAGAGTGCACAGTTTGACATCTGTTGCAAAGTTCTTTAAATATCTGGTTTAATAGAGGAACTTACATTCTTACATCTGCTCCTACAGCCAATCTGTTGTGATAGGTTTTTGGGTTTGAAGCGTGTGAGAAAATCCAGCCTCATAAAGGTATATGGTTAGAAGAGGGAGGTCCTCCTAGGCGTCCTTGGATCACACTTTGAGAACCGGTGGCTTAAGCGTTTAACAAAAATGTCTGGGTGAGGATGAATGGGAGGAAGGTGATCAAAGTTTGGCTTCCAAGGAAGGGGCGGAGTATGTATGCTCAGGCACCTGTCCAGCAGGGAGAAGGGAGAAGCCCATTGCTTCACTGCCGTCTCCTTTATTCAGAGTCTCCCAGTAGCCTGTGTGGTCCTATAGCGGTTTACAGTGCAGCTGCTTCTGTGAGCATCACACGTGTCATGGAAGCTGCAGTCCCTCACACACCGAATTTGTAGTTTCAAGTCAGAACCCAAGGGAGTTTGGGGGCTGATTTGCAGTGCCCTACCTGCTACTGTAAATCCCCTTCTCCAAGGGGCCCGGGCCCAGGATCAAGTTGCAAGGCTGGGGCGGTCAGGGGGCACCGGGCTGTGGGAGGGACTCTACTGTAGACTTATTTTTGGTTCTACTTTCCATTTCCACTTTTAATTCTTCTCTCGTTCTCGCTCTCACTCTCTTGCTCTCTCCTTCAGTTCTGAGGGGCAGTTAATAAACCTGCTTTCTCTTTGGCTAGCCTTGTTCTTTCTCAGTTTTCAGAAAAACCTTGAAAATAAAATATTAGGAGATTGGGATTGACATATATACACCAATATGTATAAAATAGATAAGTAATAGAATCTGCTGTATAAAAAAATAAATAAAATTCAGAAAAGAAAAGAAAAGCAGACATTTCCCAGTCTAACAGGCCAGGATTAATCCAATCAAATCAATACAATTTGCTTTCCATTCTCTTCTGTCCTCCTGCAGAGTTGAGTGGTAGATACAGTCAGTGGGCTTTGATTGATCTGGCTAATTCAGAAATCACTTTGAAAGGTGGGCACCCTTTTCGGAACTGGGTCAGACATGGTATGTTCAAATTAAAGCTTGATCCCTGGTTGCCCATCTGATTATGGAAGATTCTATGCACTGAGTGGAAACAAGTTCTTTTTTTTAACAGAGCTGGACTGAGAGGCCCTAAGATGCTTCAATCTTCAAATGTAGTTCAAAATAACATATCACTAAACTATAAAAGAAATTTAAGGAAGCCCAGGAAGGTTCTGATACTTTTGATGATTACATACGTCAATGCTTGAGTCTGTCATACAGAGTGAAGTCAGAAAGAGAAAAACAAATACCGTATGCTAACACATATATATGGAATCTAAAAAAAAAAAAAATGGTTCTGAGGAAACTAGGGGCAGGACAGGAATAAAGATGCAGATGTAGAGAATGGACTTGAGGACACAGGGAGGGGGAAGGGTAAGCTGGGACGAAGTGAGAGAGTGGTATGGACATATGTACACTACCAAATGTAAAATAGATAGCTAGTGGGAAGCAGCCGCATAGCACAAGGAGATCAGCTCGGTGCTTTGAGACCACCTAGAGGGGTGGGATAGGGAGGGTGGGAGGGAGGGAGACGCAAGAGGGAGGAGATATGGGGATATAGGTATATGTATAGCTGATTCACTTTGTCATACAGCAGAAACTAACACACCATGGTAAAGCAATTATATTCCAATAAGGATGTTAAAAAAAAAAAAACCCAAATCAAGAAAACATTATTCTTTCAAAAAATTGAACAAGATCTCTTTGTGCCTGGCTTTTGGGTGGTTCGGGACTGTTCCTAGTCAGGTGCCTCAAGCACAAGGTTGGATATAAAGTAGTTGACCGATCGGTTTCCTGAAAGAGTGGCTAAGAATTGTGCACTCAAGCTTCCCTGTGTGGCAGAACTCATATGACCTCTGACAGCAAAGGCTGGATCTCTGACAGCAAAGCACTCATCTTCCTCGCTTGCCACCCCACAGCCCCCTGGGTCCAAGTGTTCAGTTACTGGAAACCACGTGATGTGCCCTGCCTTTGGGCTGGTCTTTGCAGGAGAGTGTGGTGGTTAAATGTGTAGGCCCTCGAGTCAGACTAAATTTGCAACCCAGCTCTGCCCCTTACCATTGGTGTGACCCTGGGCAAGTTACCGAGCTTCCCTGAGCTGCAGTATCTCCAGCTGGAGATGATGACTTGCGCTGTGGGGCTGCTGTAAGGGCCGAGGGAAATAGCGCACGTACACAGGTGCCTAGATGATTGCCCGGCACTTAACAAGCAGTCAGTATACCTGAGATGCAGTGGTCCATGCCTTTCCGTGGGAAGGTGCAGCTGCTAGAGCTGGAGGTATCTCTTTGTGGACCTAAAGTCTGGGAACAGGAGTTCTTCACTCCAATATTCTGAGGACGTCCCAGGGGGGCAGAGAAGTCAACCCCATAATAGAAAGAGTTCTGGCTCGGCCATCCAGGAGGACGGCTTCCAGCCCTGGCCTCCCCTGTGAAATCCTGGATGCATCCTTTCCATCCCTCGGCCTTGCTTTCTGCATCTATAAGTGGGAGGCTTGACAGAGTGGTTTTGCTAGGGTACTTTCCAAATCTAACATCCTAACATTCTGTGATGTTCTCGTTCCCCTCCCCCGCCCCATCTACCCTCCCTGGCAAGAGTTAGCTGGCATGAGTGACTCCGATGCACACCTTCCCCCCTTGCCAAATCCACTAAGTCAGCCCTACATGGGGCCCCTCTGACCATTTCTAGTGCAGAGATGCTGCCCAGCCCTGGAAGTGCCATTCTGTAAGAGGAACAAAAACCTTTTCCTCGGGCAGCTTTGCGTGTGTTCACCTGTATTTCCTTCTCGCAATCCTGGCCCCCAGCGTTCTTGAGGTTACAGTTTCATTGTGAGTCAGAGCTGCTGAGAGCAGTGGAAATGAGAGGGGCCTCCGCTAGTCGGGGAGGACATGATGCTACCTTTTCCTCAAGAGCGAGGCCTGGGGGGCAGCGGGGGCGTGGGATGGAGGTGAGCACGTTCCGGAAGTGGATTTCTCACAGTGACTGTCTCTGGGAGGAAAGAATATTACTGGAAAGCCCTAGAGATCGCTTCACATCTCTTTCAGAAGGGCCTTCACGTTCTCAAGAAATGATCCGCACCGGGAGGTAAAATGTCTGTCGTTTTGGTGTTGGCCAGGAGCAGGCCATGGCCAAGGAGGAAGTGCTCTGGATGTGGCTGGCTCACGACCTGAGTCTCAGATAACAGGTTTGCTTGGTGACGGTGGCGTGGGTGCTGGATCCCCATGGCAGAGCACGTCAAGCCAGGTCAGGTGCTGCCTCAGGCCGTGGTTTGCCAGGGCTGCAGTCTTTGAAGCGACGAGGAGGTCCTTCAACGCCTTGGCCATATGCCACGGGGAAAAGGAGAGGACGGGGCGGGGGGGAATGACCAGTGCTGGAAACAGGACACCTGACCATCGTGTGGAAACCACTGTGGAGGAACACTTACCTCATGCAGGCACCAGAGCAGCAGATTCATGGAGCCAATGAAGGAAGCTCCACGGAGCAGTGGACTGAAGCCTCACTGGACAGAAACATGTAGACGGTGCCAAAGGTCATACAGGCCACCCCCAACTTACAAATGCCCATTTCTATAGACTCAAATGGCAACCATTGGTTCATTCTTACCCTTCTGAGTAAGGAACCCCTTACTTCAGGATTCTGCTTCTGAGAGATCCTTTATGAAGTAACCAGTAACTTCTAGAGGGCCGCTGGCGTCAGATTCAGAGGCGGGGAAGAAGCAATGGAAAAGAAGCAGAACATTTAGGTGTGCTCACCCCAGAGGCTGGGCTCTGTGCAGGGCTGGGTTGTGAGTTGGGACAGGTGGACAGGAGAGTAGATCACCTGGGAGCTCTGGGTCAAGCAGGGCAGAAGGCAGGGGTTTCAATAGAGGGGTTTCAAGTGAGGGTCCTCTCAGAGGGGAAAGTGACAGGGGCCTCCCAGAGAGGGGTCTCAGGGAGAGGGAGTAGAGTGTGATAAGAGGTGACCCAAGACAACTTTGTCTATTTCAAATGTTGCCTAAGGCTGGTCATATATCCAGTAGGAGAAAGAAACTCCCCTGTGTTAATCTTGCAGAGGCCAGCTCCCAAGACCCTGAGCTGAGGTTGGTGCTATTTATAGTATAACACAGTTGTATCATAGGCCAAGAACAAAGCATTTTTAAAAGGAGTTTATATGAAGACATTGTTTCAGGTTCCAAAACAGTGACTTACAAACATCTGTGCCTCAGGCAAAAGCTACCTGCAAAAACACATACCCGGCCAAAGGGGCCGCAAAGTTTGACTGTGTGTTGGGAAGGGATGGTGATGGGGGCTTGGGGCTGGGCACGTGGAAGCGAAGGGATAACTGGACATCCTCAGCGGGGCTTCATGGGGAAACTGGCCTGGTGTCTCTGCCACTGGAATCCAGAGCCCCATATACATGTCTACCAACAAAACCCTATCATGTCTGTAAGACAGAAGAAATAGTAATACCCATCTCCTGGTCATGAGAATAAAATGGGATAAAAGCTTGTCAAGCTTGTCACCGTGTCTGGCACGTAGTGAGCACTCAACCACTATTACCTGGCAGACAATCCATGGCTTCCATATAACTATGTTACACCTACCACACCATGACTACCAGAACAGCTATGACTGTTGATACTACCACAATTTTGCTTTCCCTTCTGGGCCTCTTGCAATGACTTTGAACATCCAAAGAGTGGTGCAAGTGGAGGGGGTGCGGGCTGCAGGGGACTAATGAGGCAGGGCCCTTGGTGGAGGGAGATGAGCTGGGGAGCAGCACATGGGAGCTTCTGGTCACTATGATCACAGCTGGGGTTTCTATTTCATTTCAGGTAAAATCAGAGGGCTTTAGAGTAGACTGGAGGTGAGGAGGAGGAGCTGCATTGCATGGAAGAGGCCACTGGGAGCCAGAGCTTGCTCCCGTATAGGCTGCAGTGGTGGGAAAGTTGGGGTTGAGGCTGCTGGGGGCACTGCAGCTGAGATTTAGGGCTGCAGAAATGGTGAGCCTGCTGAGTTCTTCACATTGACCCCACCCTTGGTCCCTGGTGCTTCCCACCCTAGCTGAGCTAAAGGCCACATGGGGGCTCAGCTGTAGCCGGTAGTTACTGCCATTACCATCCTAAGGACAGCCAATTAACTCTTTATGCTGGTTGTTCCCTTCAACCCCAGGAACACCAGAAGGCCTTCTTTATGTCATTTTCGATTTCTCCAGACCACAGGCTCATCTTCCTAATGCACCAGTATCATCACCAAAGTCCCATTTGCAGGAACCTTCAATGGCTGCCCAGTTTCTTCTGAACAGACCCCAGCCACCCAAACTTGGCATTCACACTTCCAAATGCCTTTTCAGCCTCCTTTCCCACAGATTTTCTGCATAAAGTTGCTGGCCAAAACAAGAGGGCTCTCACCTGTTGTCAGAAGATGCCCTGTTCTCTCTCAGCATCTTGCTTCCACTCGCGGCTTTACTGGTCTGCAATGACTGCATGCCTCCCCTCTTTCATCCAACAGAATCCTCCAGAGCCACCTCTTCCATGAGCCTTTCCTTACCAATCTGGTCCCACTGATCTTTCTTCCTTTCTCCTTCCCTCCCTCCCTTTCTCTCTTTCTCTCTCTCTCTCTCTCTCTCTCTCTCTCTCTCTCTCTCTCTCTCTCTCTCTTTCTTTCTTTCCTTCCTTCCTTCCTTCCTTCCTTCCTTCCTTCCTTCCTTCCTTCCTTCCTTCCTTCCTTCCTTCCTTCCTTCCTTCCTTCCTTCCTTCCACTCCTCCACTGCTTATGACCATACTTGGTCACACTTGGTGTATACCACCACCTAGAGTTGTGAAGCGTCTTTTCCTATGTATGTATTTGTGTGTGTTTGTGTGTGTGTATGTGTGTATTTTGTCCTGGGAGCCTGGATCCATGTTTCACATATGCCAGGGATGGGGAGGAGACAATCTAGCTTGGGGTAAATACTTTGCTCATTTTGGCTAGAAGTTGGGTTTTAGATTCTCAAATGGTAGAGATCTGGGCCCAGGAGAAGGAGATCTGTTTACGCTTTAGCCTTTCTTCTCTGTGGCTATGGAGATGTCTTCCAACTTCAGTGAGCCTCAGTTTCTGTCTCTGTGCAATGAGGAGACTCCTCCCTGACAGAGGATCAAAGAGGCCTGCCAATAGGTTGAAATACTTTAAGGTTATGAAACAGCCAAAGACATGGGAGAGTTAGCTCCTTTGTGGTCTTATCTTTGACTCAAGGAGGGAGGCCCTGATGGCTTTTAGAACCAGCAGCAGTAGTCAGATCCAGGACTGTCTTCTCCCTAGCCAGGCCCCAAACCACCAGGCCCCACAGCCCTTTCCTGGGCTTCAGCCTTCCCACTATCCTGTCTGGTGCAGTCTGTCAGGCCTCACTTTCCTTTATACAATCACTTTACAGCCATGGGGATCTGAGTTTTTCAGAGAGCTTCCTTCTAAAATCCCCCTCTGCCCAGGGTTCCCAGGAATACTGAGGACCTTCCTTCTTGTGACATGGCTGGGGAAACACACTGGTCTACAGACCTCTTATTCATCTTCTCAATCCGGAGATGGTAAGCTTAAGCAATCTGATCTGTTGTGAATGTGAGTGTGTGCTTGTGCGGGTGTGTGACTCTGTGAAGCTCTTTTATGGCTAACTGATGCCAGATGTCTGCTACCATCTAGTGTGTGTCTACTGTGTGCCATGGACTTGACATAGCCTGACCCAAGGCCAAGAGCCCTTGGACCCCTGCTGATGCCCACAGTTGACTGATACCTGGCCTAACTGGTTTTCCTTTATTACTCTTTGATACCTTACTATGTGCCAGGCATTTTATTAATATTATTTCACTTTAAGTTTCACAACAACCTCAAGAGGTTATCCAGTTACCAATCCTATTTTAAAGAAGAGTAAAATGAGGCTCACCCTAGGTTATAGAGTTCATAGTGATTGAGGCAAAATTGTGAACCCATATTTGACCCCAAAACTTAGACCTTAAAAAAAAAAAACTATACCATGTAGATTCTTAATAAGAATAAGAATTTTCTCAAAGTAGCCATAACTGCTCACTGAACTTCTTTTGGGAAACTATTAAACTATTCCTCTACATTCCTTCTAAACCTCATTCACTCCCACTACAACCACCCTCCCAACCCATTGCTTCAGAATACATTGCCCTTGTACTCGCACCCTCTAAAAGCATCTTCTAGGAAGCCTCTCTCCGATTCCAGTAAGCTGTAGAGATCAAAAGTGGTCCAGTTTAAATCCAGAGGGCCATTGTCCATGTAGACGATTTTCCCAGCCTAAACCTTATGTAGGAGACTTAAAAATTCTTATACTGCAAGAGAAGTAGGAGTCTTCTAGTCTAAGTCCTTGCTTTCAAGACATAACCAAACAACCTGGCACCAATCCTTGTCTATTCTTTTCCTGTGGCCTTTCAGAAAAAACTCCATAGTGTCCAGTGATACTGGTGCTCAGAAAATTTTCTTCAATCCAACAAACCCCCTCTCCTGCTTTCCATAAGCCTGTTGCTAGCTTCATGGAGCACCAAGAGGTGCAGATAACTAAAACCTTCTACTACTGTTTGCCCTGGTAAGTGGAAATTATACAAACAGTCTGCACATGTCTAGAGTGTAAAGGTTTACAAAATGCCCTTATAGGTATTGTATCATCTGGTCCTCCCAGACACCCTAGGAGGAAGGCAAAGCCAGGGTTCTTAGTGCAGTTTTTACAGATGAAAAAACTATGGCTTAGAGAAGTTAGCTGACTTGCCCAGAGTCAGATAGCTAGGAAGCATACAGTTAAGGCTTGACTCTAAACGCTTAGAACTGTTAGAGCTGGGAGGCATTTTGGAGTTTATTTTCTAGTTTATTTCTATATTAATCTTCTCCTTTTACAGATGAGGAAAATGGAGTTCAGAGAGTTTAAAGAATCTGCCTGAGTGGTAGAGTAAGATTTAGAAGTTTGGTCTAATCAGTTCATTTCTTTTCCCATATCACCATACTGAGATAAATAATGTAGCTTCAATAATTTTAAAAAATTAAAAAATGCCATATGAAACTAATATGATGTTATACATCAGTTGGAAAAACTGTCAGGAAAAGAATCTGAAAAAGAGTGAATATATATAAATGTATTACTGAATCATTTTGCTCTACACCTGAAACAAACACAACATTGTTAATCAACTATACTCCAATAAAATGAAAAAAAAAAAAAAGAGAAAGAGAGAAAAAAGAAAAAATGTCACAAGGTTGTGGTCCTCCTCTCCTACCATCCTCTCAATATCCCGGAAGAAAACCCGAGCCCCGTGAGATTTCATCACTGGTTCTAGTCAGCCTCCTTCTCTGGTTGCCGCATGCCCAAAGGCATGTAACAGCAGCCCCCTCCACTGCAATGAAAGGAAAATACGTGCCACCTCCCAAGTAGAAAAAGAGTAAGAAAAAAAACCCCAAGCTCGGCAACCATAGAAGATAAACAACGTTGAGCCTCAACATGGTTCATCGGCAGAATTTTCCCCAGAGCCAACGGCCTGTGGCAGAGCTGTATTTTCCACTTTGGCTACTGTGATTTGGTTGCGGCACACTTGCTTTCTTTCCTTTCGTTGGACAGACTCTGACGCAGGTTTAGGGCTCTGGCAGGTGTCTGGGGGTTTACATGCCCATCTCTGGCCTCTGACACCTCATCCTCTCGCATCCCCCCTCCCCTCCCCCTCCCTCCCTGACACGGCCCGACCAGCTGGGACAGAAGCAGTTGGAGCTGTGGAAGGGAGGTAGGGTTTTACCGTCTCCAGAATCCCCTTAGCATGTGCCTGCAGCCTGAAGGCAGAGCTGGCAAAACAGAAGGCAGGAGCCTGGATTCCATAGGGGTTTCTCTTAGAATGCATTTCAGAAAGTTTAAGGGGACTTGATAGATGACATTTGCTATCTTTCCTCATTCCTTCTTGCTAAGTTCTCTCTTGTGCGCTGCTTGTGTGTGAGAGGCTTTTGTGGACAGGAGGGCTTTTCCCGGGCTGGTCAGATTTACCATCTCATCTGCTGATCACCTGTCACATCCAGCAATAGTCAGATTCCAACTGGAGGGCCAGGTTGACCTCTTCCACTTCCTCCTTGGGAAGAAGACTGTTTCCAGGGACGGTTATAGTACTGGATAGAGAGAATTAATCAGTGAACATTTGTTCATGATTAGGGTAAGGCTGGGCAAATTCCCAGCAGCCAGGGGGTCCCCAGGTTTTGACTTTAGTTCTCTGCATGCTGTGCTGAGTGCCAGCTTTTCCTGTGCCCCATGCCCAGCCCTCCAGGACCCTCTCCTCAGCTCTCTGGTTTCCAAACCTCAGTGTGGTTTCCTTCGCCAGCAGCTTCACCTTTATTGGCTGCTCCCTTTCCCCTCCTACAAAAGCCCCATTTTCTTAATGATAATTAGCCAACTGAACACTAAAAAACAGGTTATAACTGCAATTTCTCACCCTCCCATGAAAGGTCATATAGTTTTCACTGGTAATATCACACATAGGGTAACTGAGTAAACGAGCGTTCCTGGCTGTGTGTGTGTGTGTGCGCGCGCGCGCGTGTGTGTGTGTGTGTGTGTGTGTGTGTGTGTGTATACACACATTTGAGGGCAGGTCCAGGGCTTTCCCAGGCTGGTTGGATTTATCGTCTCATTTGCCCTTCCCAATATGAAAGATGAATAGTACCAGTCATGGGGCAGATGCCTACTTCTCTGGAATTGCCCGATCCTGGTGACATCTGTGGCTTTTAAAGACCAAGTTTGTTCTAAGTTTCTGAGGAAGCCTGAGAAAGAGCAAAAAGTCCACCCTGGAAATAATACACAAGGAAACCACCCACCCACTACCCACTTCATGAGTGAAAGTGGCTGAGTATTCCTGAGCCTGGGGGGCAGGTCTGAATTCCTTGGACCCTCTTCTCCTTCCCCAGTCCCAACCTGGGCATGGCCTCGGCCCCCCTCCCCATAGCATTAAAGGCTGTGTTTAGTCAACAGTGGTGGATCTTCTCGGACCATGCCGACCTGGGAAAAAACTGGGTAATTATGAAAACATGATTGTCCTGGCTGCCCCTTTGGGGTTCAGCACATTCACTTTAGTTCCCTTGTTCCTTTCACTGTCCCTCTGTTGGGAATGGTTTACATTCTTACAACAGAGGGATGAAGGGCTCTCAGGATCAATTACAGAGCAGATCAGAAGCATTTGTGTTGTGAACGTGCTTGTGGAACACCCAAGCAAGCCACTGATAATCACCTGGGAGGTCCTGGAGTTGACACCTGACTCGGCCTTCTGCACATGACTTTTCTAGTTTCCAACATTTCAGTCTCCCCATCTCAGGTGGAATTTGTTGTCTGAGGCAGTTGGGGGGTGACTATTTTAAAAATACTATGAGGCAGCACGTGAGCTGAGTCCCAGGAGGGGAAAGCTATGAATCAGGAGTCATGTAGCAAGACAGGGTTTTCCTTCAGACTGGCTTTGGTCAGCACGGGTCCACGGTTCCCTTGAGGGATTCCCCGACAACACAACCCAGTGGCCACGCTCTGCTAGAATGCCTCCAATTCCCCCATCTGACCTGACTCACCCCTGCCCCCAGATTGCTCAGTGATGCTCAGACCTCCATCAAGGCGCTGCGTGGAGAGTCAAACAGGGCCACAGCAGGCACCCCGTCACCCACCACAAGGCTGGGTGGGAGGCTGAAACAAAATGGCTGATCCTCTCAATTCTGGGAAAGAAAGGTTGGGTCTTCCTTTTACTCTCCAGCTCACACTGGGAACCTCAAAAATAAGAAAAACACAAAGCCTCGAAAAATATTATAATAATTATCAGTGCTTTCTGAATCTCTGACACTGCTCGATTAGTCATAGCCGCAGTTTGGGTGGCTGCGATGATAACACCTCGTTGACCTCCTTAACAATTAGTTAGTGATGATTATTTACCTCATCCAATCTCTGAGCAAGGGGGGAGGGTGCCTGGTGACAAGATGGAAATGCTGAGCACCAGGAAAAGGAGAGCAGGGCCGGCCTGACACCAGGTGTGGGCAAAGGTCCTAGGGCCGAAGACTAATTCTAGAACACCTGAGTCATGAGGGTGAATCCCCACAGATCATCACTCAATGTCCCAGAGACATCTAGAGGGCTTCTGGGTCATGTCTCCTCTTGACCGTAGGATGAAGAGGGACAATGTTCTCCAGCATCTCGGATACCATAGCCAGGCGAATCTTTTTCCGTCACTGTTAGCCTCAAGCTCCTCCCCAGTTTGGCCACTGGCAGAGACTTCTCATTGACCACCAGGTCAAGTCTAAATTCATGTAAACACCTCATTTTCCTCCTCTGCAAAATGGAAATAAAGATACTACCACTCTTGTTGGGATCAAATGAAATAACAGGTGGAAAGCACCTCGCACAATGAGTGACATAGAGTGGGCACTCAACAAATGGTGGTTTATTTCATTTCAGTTTCTCTCTGTGTCTGTTCCATCCCCTGCTCCCTAAACCCCTCTTCCTGCTTCCTTGCCTCCGGACATTCACTGATTGCCATGCTGCTGTGCCCTAGATGTTCCTCCTCCATGGGCCCTCTTGCCACTGCTTCAGTTTTCAATGACATGCCTTTCTCTGAGCCTCTTACATTTCAGTTTGGCCCTTGATCATTGTATATCCTCTTGGCTCTTCCTTACTTGGTGTGTGGATGTAACTTCATCTTCCCATGCAGGCCGTAGTTTCTCAAGTTTAAGAACTGGGCTCATTGTCTCTTTTGATGCCTATACTTAGCAGATCACTAAGAGAACAGTAGGTTCTTTAGTAGAGACGGAGGGGGTAGGGGTGGGTGTGTGGCAATGGAAAGTTACCCAAAATCATGGGGAAACCAGCTGGGGCACTTCTGTATGGGGATTTCCCTGGACCACGTTTCGTGACCTGTCCCTAGCCCCTTGGGCTTTAACAAGCTGTAATCCTGCCACACTCCTTACTTTCTATACCTATAAAGGTGCTGTGGGATGGAGAATTTGGGGAATCTCAGGGCAGGATGAGGGGCCCCAAAACCTTGTGTTCTGCTGATCACTCAAGGCTCCCAAACCCCACCCCCATCTCTCTGTGGCTATTGAATACTGGCTGGCCTGCTCTGGATGAGGACTCTCTCTTGGGAGGTTCTATTCTCTCTGTGCAAACAGCTCAGACACAAGGGCCAGTCTAGGTCCAGACCTTGGGGCTCACTGAAGAATTTGAGAATTAGAGTAAGCCCTGGCCTCCAGGACTGGTACTGTTCACTTGGCAGAGGTCTGTGGGGAGTGGTCTGTTGTTAGAAGGGATGGATGAGTCATCTTAAAGCCATAGTGCTTTGCTAGACCCAGCCCCACCTCCTTGACACATTTCAGTTTCTTTGCACCCAGCTGGGTTTATTCTGTCACATATGCATGTTGCCTTCTGCTCTGGGGCTCCTTTACAGGGACCAGTCCAGGATGATGCTTGGTCAGGGTAGACTTTGAGTTTGCTCAGCCCTAGCTGATATACCTAGATTATGCTCAGATTAGATGCCTCAAGAACCTGGCCTATTCCCTCCTATTTGCCACCTATTCTCTACTCTACCCAACCTAACTCACCCATGAGTTCTTCCCTAAACTTTAGGATTGTAAAATGCTGGGAGGGGCTGTAGAGACAAACCAGTTTACTTTCTTCCTCATTCTGTAGGTGGGGAGACAGACCATGACTTGGGAGTAACTTGCTGTGAGCCCATATGGCCTCCACACATGGATAGCTGTGCACTTGCCTACCCTGGGATCAGAGACTTCCCTCAGGTTATTCCCCACAATGCACTCTCATTCTATCCATTGTGTCTGAATCAATGCCTCTCTCTCCTTATTCCTTCTACTACCAGTCTTAAAACTCACCTTCTCCAAGAAGTCTTCTCTGATTGACTCAGTTCATTCTCCATCCTTTATTAGGTGGGTGGCTCGAGTTATGTTAATTTTCACCGAGTGTTGGTTTTTTTCTCTATGAGATCCTGTAGGATTATTTCAATATGTTCTTTATCATCCTCATTAGTCTGGCAGCTCCTGAGTGGTAGAGTCCATTGGCTTGCTTCCCCCATCATTCTAGGGGCCCTTGAAAGGCATCATTTTCTTCCTGTGGATCATCACCCTTTGTCCAGCTCAGGGCTACAAGCCCAGGGATGCTCACAGCCCAGGAGGTGGGTAGCATTGCCTGATAACCCAGGTCACAAAGACTCTTTGTGCTGAGGGTGAGGCTGGATAAAACTTCGAGGAAGAAGAACCTTCCCTGACTCCTACACTGAGGTCAACCTCTAAGGGTCAGGGCCCACCCACTACAGTGCAGAGGCTTTGTTGCTGGACAGGATGTGAACATCCTCGATTTTTACTTAATGGTCAAACTTAAGTAACTTGTCTGGGATCACACTGTGACACATTCATTGCCAAACCTGTTCCTTTTGCCAAGTCAATCCTCCTTTGCACTTTCTTGCTCAACCCATGTAGAATTCTAGAATTCTCAGGAGGGAAGGGAATCCATGGTGGGGGCTGGGTGGGGTAGGGATCATATTCTACATGATGTTCCATCCTTCCAGAAGGTATGGAAGTCAGAGACACCAAAGACCTCACTTTTACCTGCGATCACCCATTTCAGCATTGCACACCTCAGAAAGTTCAACTATTCTTGCAAATGACTACATTTCTGCTACAGTAATTTGATTCTGAGTCCCTCACTGTGTTTTTCCTGCCAATATAGGAATGGTAGGTGTCTGTACTATGTACCTAAAAAAAATATTAATTGAAAAATTGCCCTCAAACTTGAAGCACCACAGTTCCCTGTTTTTGTTTTCCTTGCTCAAGTCCTAAACAATCTTCCTGCTGCCTCTTCCAGACCCACTGCTGTCACTCACAAACACTGCCAAAAGATGATGGCAGCTGGACATTTCAAGCCCTATGCCCTCAGGTATCAGAGCTCTCTGGGGCATGATGGGGGCCCAGAGTTGGTGTAATAGTTTGTAGGAAGTGCAGCATTCTGGGGTATGTGCTCTCACTCTTTGTCCAAGTGACTTTGAGATGAAGCAATTTCTGGAGAAGTTTAAGAAACTTGGATGTCATCAAGCTCAATCTCTGACTTTAGAGACAAAAGCACTGAATCTCAGAGCAAACCAGTGGCAGAGCTAGGGACTGATCAAGGCTCAGGGAACCCAGAACCTGCTATGTTTGGTTGTGTTGTGTCAGAGCTGAAAGAGGAAACAGAACACACCTGCTGCAGGCTGTGGGGACTGGTGACTTCCCCTGGACCACTTGCTGCTTACCCCTGCCCCTCCAGCTGGGTCCCAGGCAGAGTCAAAGCTTCCATGGGGACAGTCCTCACCTGCTTCCCAATCCAGAGAATCATATTAAGGGGCCATGCATGGGGTTTTGGTTTTACTTGTAGACATGCTTTTGCTTTTTCTGAAGCTTTGGCCCTGCCCTTAGCAGCACTGGGCCTTACCTCAGTGAGCTGTAAAATGGGGAGAATTGTCTTAAGTTCCTTTACTATGCTCCAAGGCAGTACCTCTGAGAAATTATTTAAGGTCTTCAGAGAGAGGGGAGAGGGAAGAGACTTCTCCAACAAGAAGGCACAATCTTCACTTAAGTCGGGGGCCCAGAGCGTTCAAGTGCAACTGTTGTTGGCCTGCAGTGCTGACGAGTTATGGTGCATGGGAGTCAACCTGACAAGCATTTACTGCGTTAGACATTTGTCTTCAATTATTTGCACAATAACTCTAAGAGGTGGAGTCTATTTTAATCTCAGTTTTACAGAAAGGAAACTGGAAGTTCGAGAGAAAGTTGAAATAACTTGGTCACTCAGCTAAGAAAAGGCTGTGATTCAAGCCCAGGCAGCCTGACTCCAAACTCACGTTCTCAGCTACGTTGCGTCCCTAGACCACGGCTCGAGGTGGTATTGCAAGATGGATGGTGAGTTCCCCTCGCCCCCCTGGACCCTCCATAGAAAGGTATGTTGTGTCCTGGAGATTGAGGAAGGGCGATGATCTGTGAGGTAGAAGTAAAGGGATCAAGCTGAAAAAGTCTGGTAACTGCTGGATTAGAGGAGCACCGAGAGTGGGAGAAAAATGGCTCATTTCTCTCCCTTTCAAGCTGCCTTGCTGCTGTTCTTCACCTGGCAAGGTGTTCCCTCCAGGCTCACCCTCCCTAGCCTGCAGGGGGCTTGTCCAAGGCCCGTCACAACCCAGGCATCACCTTCATGAGGAAAGTGCTATATGCTACACTCATGGGACCACAGTCCTCTGGGGACTTCAGTTGGTATGGAGATGACAAGGACAGAAGAACGGAAAGAAGTTTAAGTTTGAGCTCCTGCATGCCCCAAACGAAAGCTTCAGTGGCTCTCACTTGCACCAGCCATTTCCAAAGCCCTGGACCTAGTTTTAATATTAGTAATTACATATATATATGTATTTTTTCCTTTCCTTAAAGAGAGCACTCTCTCCAACTGTATATGCCTCAGGGCCCCGATCAAACCTGGCTTGCCCCTCCCCCACCTGATGGGCCAAATGTCAGAGTCCCACAACCCCTCTGAGAGACACTACAGACCCTTCTTCTCCTCGTGGAGCCCTCCCACACAGTACGAACCTTGACTGAAGGCGTGACTCACCTCTGAGTAGCTGGGTTAAGTTTTTGTAAAGAGGTTGCTGTGTGAACACTTTTGCAGACCTCAAAGCCACCAGAGGGTGGGAGCTGAGTCTACTTTCTTCGTAATGATGACTCTCTATGATTTTTCTCCATAGATAGACGCTTGCGTGCACTCATAGGATTTCAAGAAGACATACAGAGGGAGCATTTATGTACGAGTCTATGTGTCCTCACCATGGACACGTGTGGATGTGTGGAAGCATGCGTGTGTGCAAACACTTCTGAACTCTGTTCCATGGGATGAGTTGCTTCTGTTATGGGGATCTTGGATGTAGAGTCACTGTATGGGACCAGGCATACCCAGTTTATTCTAGGGGTCTGGAAGACTGGGCTTCCAGATACCTGTACATCGCCAAGGCCACCTTTGCCTAGGCCATGCCAGTCCCTGGATGCTGGGCTGCTGGCCAGGTTTAGAGGAGGGGGAGAGCCCCTGGATGGGAGATGCTGAGGGGAGTGAGGGAGTGTGGAGTGACATGAAGGTCAATAAGCTCTCCGCTCACACCCCTTCTCCAGTAGCCCCATCCTGGCCGTGGCCCATTTCTTCACATCTTCACAGACTTCACCAAAGTTTTTGGCCACAGTGATACAGTTTGGCTAGCTGAAGCAAAAAGGAGGTATTTATCGTAACGAGCCTGGGGTGTCTCAGAGTATCCATGGGCAGGAGCTGCTGCAGGTCACCAAGGGCAGGAACCAGGAACCAAAGTCGTCAGAAAGTCAGGCTTCCACCTTTAGCTTGCTGAGGCCACACAGTCACCCCTTTCTGCTTTTCTTGGTGCCCCATGCATTCTGTTCTCTCCCCAGACCAGCTTTCTCTGAATCTCTGAGCAGTCTGCAAAAGACCAAAACTACACTGCTCTGGAGACTATTCGTCTTTAATTCAAGGGACCAGAAAACACTGGTTACTGCTCTGTAGTCTCCCATCCCAGTTCCGGGGACACAGGGCAAGTGGCCACCCTCCAGTCAGCTACATCCAGAACAAGAGTCATGTGGCTGCCAGGGGTCACACTGGGAAAATATCGTAAATGATATCCCAAGTCAGATAGCTTGTCCTCCATGAAGACCACTGACCAATCTGATGGAAGAAGTCTCTCTCCTGGGTTCCCATAGTACTTATTTACCCTCTTCCACAGCACTTATTGTTTCCTACTTTGTGTGAGTATTGTTTTTATAAACATCTTATCCCCCATCCCACGTATCTATAAGCTTCTTGTTTATTTTCATATGTCTCACAGCCTGTGCAAAAAAACTGGGCATGTGCTCAATACACATTTGAAGTCATGATAATCCCCAAATAAATAAATTTTCAAGAAACTCAAACAACTTGGCCAAGTCTTTTATTTCACCACATTGTCTTGAGTTGATTAAAATTCATCCAACCAATTTTTATCTAGTGTCTTCTATATACCAGGCACCATCTTGGCTATGCAGAGGCTACAGCACCAAACAAGACAAAGAAAGTGCTTACCCCACTGAGCTTCCAAATGAGTGGTGGAGACCATCAACAAACAGTGGTTCTAGGAACTAGACTTTACGCTGAGTGCTAAGGCTAGAGATGTGTAAGTCTCCAGCACTACCTCGAAGGAGCCTACTTTCCTTGGTAGTCACAGACGCATCATCAGATATTTTACTGCACAACAAGACAGTGCTATTAAAGGATGGAGGAGAAGTGCTGTAAGACTTCAAAGAGAACGTGATTTATTACTTGGGGGAGAAAAGGGTAGCTGAGGGTGGTTTCACTGAGAACCATGACACATGACTGAACTTGAAGAGTGAGTAGGAGTTTGCCAGGGCGAGCATGAGTTGGGGGTGTATGTGTGTGTGTGTGTGTGTGTGTGTGTGTGTTTTGGCAGGGGGATTGGGGGCAGGGGAAAGGAGGTGAGAATGACAGTGATCAGATCCATAGGCAGATACAAAGGAGATTTTAAGCATTATGAAAGGGCTGCTGGTCCGGAGAAAACTATAATTTGAAAAGATACATACACCCCAATGTTCATTGCAGCACTATTTACAACAGCGAAGACATGGAAGCAACCTAAGTGTCCATCGACAGATGAATGGATAAAGAATATGTGGCATATATACACAATGGAATATTGTGTATTCAGCCATAAAAAAGAATGAAATAATGCCATTTGCAGCAACATGGATGGACCTAGAGATTATCATACTAGGTGAAGTAAGTCAGACAGAGAAAAACAAATATCATATGATACTGCTTATAGGTGGAATCTAAAAAAAATGATACAAATGAACTTATTTACAAAACAGAAATAGACCCACAGACATAGAAAACAAACTTACGGTTACCAAAGGGGGAAAGGGAGGCAGGGATAAATTAGGAGTTTGAGATTAACATATACACACCTCTATAAATAAAATAGATAACCAACAAGGATCTACTGTATAGCACAGGGAACTATATTCAATATTTTATAATAACTTATAAGGGAAAAGAATCTGAAAAATAATATATATATATACACACATATATTTATATATCTGAATCACTTTGAAACTAACACAACATTGTAAATCAACTATACTTCAATTAAAAAAAAGAAAGAAAGAGCTGCTCATTCTGGAATATGGTGAGACATTCAGTGTGTATAGAGCACAAGGGACATGGGGAAAAGAATGGTGAAGTTGGCCAGAGACCTTGCCTGGCCTTGTGTGCCAAGCCAAGGAGGTGATAGGTAAATATCAACAGGCAGCTGCCCTGGCATCTGGAGGACAATGATGTTGGCGGATTCAAGCATGGGAACAGGCAGAGCCTGGAGATCAGCAACAACTCTGGGCCAGGAACATATTCTAGAAGGCCCTAGAATGAAGCATTGCACTGGACTTGGGGCTGCTGACCTCTGGTTCATAGAAAGAGATGGCTGGATGATGAGATGAAATTTTCACTCCCGAATTGCAATGTTCCGCAGAAAGCACCAAGTCTTCCTACTTTTATCCCCTTGTGATGGAGTGGGATTTTCTAAATTTTGCAATTGAATTTTAAGAAATCAAAAGAAAAGCTGTTCTTTTGTAGTTTTTTTTAAAAAGCCAGCAGCAGGGGGCCTCCATACTCACATGTCCTTTGAGTTACAAGATGCCTGGGCGAGCGTGGAATGGGGTCAACTTCTTGGGACATTTCCCTGGTCAAAGGCAACGTGTTCACACCCTGGTTCCCTTCCACATTTCTAGCTCTGCTTCCATCCCCTCCCTATTCCAAGTTAGCCTCCAGCCATGCTGACCCTCATGCTAGCTCAGATGTTCAGGTCTCCAGGACAGTCATAGACAACCTTTTTCCACATCTCTCCTCTTCAAACATCACTTATCCTCCAGGTCAAGCCCAAAGGTCCTTGTCTTTGTGGAGGCTTCCCCAACCCACGTGACCCAAGAGCTCCCTCTTCTGTACTCTCCCAGTGCTTTAGACTTACTTCTGTTACTACTCTTACCTCATAGCATTACAGTTATTTGTTCTTAAGTTAAGTCAACTGAATTTATTGAGCTTGGGGACTAAACTCAATCATCTCTGTATCTCTAGGCACTAGTAACCGTACTTGACATACGACAGGCTCTCAATAAATACTATATTTGTTAATGAAGGGTGGTTCATCTCGGCATCTTGTCTGTCGGGGTTGGGTACTATAAAGACAACTTTGGGAAGAATTCCAACAAGCAGAAAATGAGGAAAGGGCATTACAGGTGGAAGACGCAGTATGAGCAAAGTCACCAAGGAGGAGAGCATAGACAAGGATGGGAGCCTGGAGGGAAGGAGAGGAGAGAAGGATGGTAAGTGCTAAACATGGTGCTTGGCTCCATATGCATCGTTGTACTAGGTCACTGTTGTACAAAGTTTTGGTGAGGGGGTTACTATTCCCAGAGGAGGAGGGTGAGGTACAGAAAGGTCAATCAGCTCATGGGTTGGTGACAGAGATGGGATTAGACCATTTCTGTTAGACTCTAAAGCCCATGACTTATCGGGGCCTTAGGGAGCCTTAGTAATTCAGGTTGGCTGGAGCCTAGAGTAAGTGACGAGGAGCAAGGGGAGGGAAGTGTGGAAGGAATACGTTACAGAGTTATATTATTAATGATATCTAGTGTTTTTTGACTGCCTATCACATGCCCAAACCTGTGTTAGGCACTTTAAATGTGTCATCACATTAAAGCTACAGCAGCCCTTTTAGATGATCAACCCCATTTTACAGGTAAGGGAACTAAATCTCAGAGACTTTTAGTAATTTCCCCGAGATCACACAGATAATAAGTGATGGACCCATGACTAAATTCAGATCTTTTGATTCCACAACCCAGCTCATAGGGAAAGAACTTAATGAGTCATCACTTAATACTTCGATTCTGAATGACATAATAGGGGTATGGATTATTATTGTTTTTGACATAAGCAAGTTCCAAGCCTGGGCTTCTCTTCCAACACTGTCCTTTCCTCTCTGTACAGTTCTGCCCACTTGTCCTATCTCCTTGCTCTGTCCCCTCTACCCAGATGGATGGAGCTGGACTTCCAGGCAAGGTTAACCGCTAGCCTTAAAAAAAAAGACCAATCTTCTGGCAGATTAGAACTTTTCCTGAGGAATATAATGGGTAGTAAGGTGAGGGGAATGTCAAGAAATAGGGAACCTGGCTCAGATCTCAAGAAGAGATGGAGCAATGGCTTTGGGAGAGCAGGGGAAATTGTTCCTGTCTTCATGTATTTTCCTTTTTAGGGATTTAGTCCTGAAAGGGTGAAGTTCAAAATCAGCCTCACTCAGAGTTACCTGCTCCTGCTTGTTCAAAAGGCAGATTTTCAGAATTTTTTTTTTTGTGAAGCCCAAGAGTCTATCTTTCTAAACAAGCACCCCAGAGATTCTACAACACGGTTATACCCATGGGCTTTAGCTGTTAAGTGTTGAGAGAACTTGAGGTGCCAGGAACTTGGGTCTGGATGCCTTCAAGGGCCCTTCCCCAGTCAGAGGCATTGACCTGGAGGCTTGTGTTGGAGTCCCCGCCTTTCGGAATTAGTGATGTGGTTAGAATAGCAACGTGACTCTGTGGGCGGAGGAAGGTAGGTCGGATGTGAGAGTCTCCCTCCGTGAGCTCATGTGCGTCATCTCAGTCACAACTTTACTCTCAAAAACAAGTCATTTTTTTGTTCCTGTCAGCATCTTGGTTGGCCTGCAACAGAGGGCAAGCTGGAATAGAGAGGCCCAGATATGGGCTTCAGGTGATGCTTCAGGGCATGGCCAGGGTTGGGGAGAGCAGGGAAGTATTAGTCAACCAGCTAGCTGTAGGGGATTCAAAAATATGATTTCAGAAAACGCTGCCAGAAGACATAAGGGATATCTGCTTGCATGAATTTTAGGGACTGTAGTATTTTGGGTTTTGCTTTTTATTACCAGGGATAACAGAGGCCAGATCTCTCTAAGGAAGTAAATTTGAACCTGGATGCACTGCCAAACAATCTGAAGCTTTAAAAAATAGAGTGATCCAAGCCTCACCCCAGCTCTACTAAATTCAGGTTTTCAGGTCTGGGACTTAGGAATCCATATAAAGCTCCCTGGGGATTCTGGAGCAGCTGGTCTGGCACTGCTCCAGGGACTGTCATTTGGAAGCCACTCCAGAAAAGTGAGAGGAAAAATCATTCCAGCTTGAATATTACAATATCAAGTCATCTTTTCTTTCTTTGCTCCATCTTTGTCTTTTCCTTTCCATTCCCATCATAACATGGCAGGAAGCTCAGAAAAGCTTTACCTCTCATTTCTCTTATAGGGCAGCCCAGGGACTTACCTAGCTCTGTAAAATCCAGAAGAGTTTTATACATTTTAATATTATATATATATATATATATATATAAATTTTCATTATATTTAAATACGGGTTGCTTGTCATTTACATCAGCCTGCTGAGTTTGCAGATGACAATTGCAGGATATGGGCTCCCAGGTCCTGGAAGTCACAGAGGATGACATCTGTCCAAGTCAAGGACTAGAGGACCTGCACTTGGAGAGTAGGACCGATGAACCCTGAAGTACTTTCCAACACAGGCATTCCATGGCTTCAATGTTAACCATTTCAACTTGTTTTTTCCTTGATTTTAATTTGTTTTCCATCCTCCATAGATTCCCTACCTGTGTATAACCCCCAAGTTGTGTTCATTGGAATCAAATGGGTAGTGAGAAGCTGAAAGTGAGTAGAGACGGAAGGAATTAGGGCATATGAAGTCTCCCCAAGTGTGCGTCATCTGAGTCATAGGTTGCACCTTTAGTCTCAATAACAAGCTTTTATTAATGTCATCATCTTTCCAGGCACAGCACAAGCTCAATCAGGTGGAGATTTGATGTTTAACAAGTGTAGCTGACTAGAGATGCCTGACACAGTGACCCAGGAATCAAACAAGAGAGCAACCCACCGAAGAACCAGGCTCCTTGTCTGCTTTATGCACCTTCACTGGGGGTGTGGAGGAGAAGAAGAATTTTTTCAACCTAAAATTCTCTATATGTTTGGGCGCTGAAATTCCATTATATCATAGGAAAAGGAGCTATGCCCTTGAAGGACTGAACGGATGCTGACTGCTGTGGGTCGAGTGATCTGAATACCAGAGGAATGCTCTGGAAGAAGATACCACCAGCTTCCTTCTTTTCCAAATCATCCCCCTTCCTCAAAGTTGCACTCAATCCTGGGTTTGTCTGTGGACACTGTTCTGATCATTCAAGCACTAACTGATGTCCCCTGCCCACACTGGGCTCTGATTCTAGAGGACACCTGTATTCATACAATTATTCAGCTCTTAATCATACATATATTTCTGATAGCTCTCAATTAGATGTCTTGGATTGTTATTTATCTTTCTGTGCTAATTTACTTTCTCAAGGATACTGTGAGCAAATTTATGCATTTACATAATTTATTTCCACATAGAGCATGTTGAACTGTTGAGTGTCAACTTATGCCAGGCATTATTCAAGGTCCTGGGAGATATATATATTTCAGATGGTGGGTGTTATAAAGACAAAGAGGCTAAGGGAAGTTAAAAATATGATAAGAGAAATCGTTGATCAGGAAAATGAATGACAATTCCATTTATTTTTTGTTTATTTATCAAAAATACCATATACTAGATGCCTAAAAAAGTTTACATCTGTGTGACTAGAATAAGCCATAACAAAAAGGAAACAACAATACAAGTGGAAAAAAATATTATTAGCCTGGAAAACATGGTTATTGAATTAAACTCTAAAATGGAAGCCATGACTTACAAATGGACACTGCAGGAAACTAAATTAGTGAGTAAAAGATCAGCTCAAGATAAATTTCCTAGAACACAAAAGCAAAAGATAAAGAAATGAAAATGAAAGAATAGAATAATTGTGAAAGACAGGTATCAAAGAGCCAACCCACAAGTAACAGGAGTTCTTAAAATAATTTACAGAATCATTTGTAGCAGAAGCCATAGGTAGAACATTTATCAGCCTTCAGTCAAATTTCGTTTTTGAAACTGAGTGTGCTTATCGTATTAATTAAGAATCTTTGCGCTGTGTTAAGGTCCCAGCTCAAACTGGCTTAAACAGAAAAAGGGATTTTATTGGCTCATATAATGAAGTCCACAGGTTCACCAGGAATCCGTCTCTCCATCTCTGGTTTTCCTCTGGGTTGGCTCTTTTCTTGGGTATGCTGTTGCCATGGGGTGGCACCCAATCGCTCCAGACTTACATTCTTCTAGCTTTCCAAGCCCAATGGAAGGAAAGAGTTGTTTATTTCTAATACTTGAGACATTAATCTTGGGTTAATTCTCACTGATTCTGGTCTGGCTTGAGTCATGTACTCACCTTTGAATCAATCCAGGTGTCTGAGAAGGGCTGTTGCATTAGTTTCATTGGCAGCACACTCTCCCTCCTAGAATGAGGGGTGTTCAGCTCTATCCAGTGCCCACATGGACTGCAGGTGAGAGAGAGACAGTTTCCCAGAGGATAATGTGGTTGCTGACTCCAGAGGAAAGGGGAATGGATACTGGATAGGCTAAATAACATCATGGTGGGCAGATTAATAAAAGAAGTACTCTCAGACCCATTCATGTAGAATTTGTAAATCTAAAAGATTACCAAAACCCTATAAAGAAATATGCCTCAGATTTCTCCTCCTAACTCTAAATGCTAGAAGACAGTGGAATTCCTTCCTTGAATTGTGAAGGAAAGAGGTTGTGTGACCCAAGAATTCTATACCTGGGCAAACTGTCACTCATAATATGTGTAATCTGAAAATAAAGTTCCCAGGATACTGCTTGAACAAACTGGTAAAAAATGTGTTCCAGAACAATAAGGATAAATTAAAATTTAGGTACAAATCATCACCAAGTCCTGTGGTTCCACCTCTGAAATGGGTTCGCTTTCCACCACTGCCTCTAGACCAAGCCACCATCATCTCTCATCGGGATCGTTGCCAGTCTCTTAACTTGCCTTTCTCTTCCACTCTCAACCCTTCCAAGCCATTTCTACATATTATTCAATGGTCTGCTAGTAAATCAGATCATACTTCCTTGCTTAAAATAATTTGTGGTTTTGTATGGCATGTAGAATAAATGCAAGGTCCTTATCATGGCTTTCAAGACCTGGCCTGTGCAGATTCAGCCTCCACACATTATCCCCGACCCCATTGTCATTTCTTTGCTCACATCACTGCAGACACATAGCTACTTATCGGTTCTTTCTTTGAATGTGTCAAGCTCCTTCCTCTGTCAGGGCCTTCACACACTCTGCTCCTTCTACTTGGATCTTTCTTCTCTCAGTTCTCCTTGGCTGACTCCTATTTCATGGCATCTTAACTTACTTAACACCCCTTCCTCAGATGTTTTCTGGTCTTACAACCTAATAATAGGCATACTTCTATTTTTCTTGGCATCTTTATCTCAAACCACTAATCACAATCTGTAATCATACATTGACTTGGGTTTACTTGTGTTATATCTGTCTTGCCCGGGAGTGTGAACCCCATGAAGGCAGGGACCGTGTCTATTTTGTTCACCACAGAATTCCCAGGTCTCAGCACTTTGTGGGATACAAGAATGGTGCAAAATATATATTTTTAGGGAGGAGGAGAGAAGAAACATTGAAATGAGGCAACTACATAGAAACAAATATATATGGAAAGATGATGAGGTAGTCGATTTAATTGTAATTTCTAAGGTGATGGCAATTTTTTTTTTAATTAAAGGGATGATGAAAAAAAATGGAGTCGGGGCCGGATTTTAAAGTTCTAGATTAAATGAACAAATTCAGTACATACTGCTGATTTAGGGCCAGAAAAAATGGATACAGACTGATGTGACACAGATACTCAGAGCAGAATTAGCTGTGCACACAGAGTGATTGTGGCCTTGAAGGAAGGATACATTCAGTGAATCAGGGAGAGGTGAGAAGGGCCTTTCTCGTGTGTGTGTGTGTGTGTGTGTGTGTGTGTGTGTGTGTATGTGTGTGTGTGTGTGTGTGTGTGTGTGCGCGTGTGTGTGTAGGGGTAAGGTAGCAAAAGACTAAGCCAGGAGAGCTCTGGAATTGAGACAAGTAAGTGTGTGAGGGGAAACGGTGAGGAGTACAGAGAGGCTTCCATGACCAGAGCACTCACAGTGGGTTAAAACTCAGAGGAAATTGGAAGTCACTGCCGTGAGGGTGAAGTTTCCTTCCTGGAGGGCTTGGTGGTCCGGACAAGTGTCTGCAGCAGGACATTGGTCTCTGGACACTAAAGACACCTTGTGGCACAATAAAGAAGGGACAGGGCAGACGTAGCAGAGTGGCTACAGGCGCTGGAGGGGCTGACGCAGAAAGGGAGGCCTGGGAGCAGGGACATTGCCAATGAAGGGGCACACGAGGTGCCTGGATGACAGAAAAAGAAAGCAGAAGGCTCTGGAAGCAAACTTGCCTACTTGCCCAACTCCCTGTGGACCCAGGAGTAGGTTTTGTTGGAGGGAGCGAGAAACTGCTCTCTTCCCAGAACACAATCTTTCTGTATGTTGAAAATGGGTCCCTCAAGGTGGCCCCCATGGGTCTTTCTGCCAGCAGCTTGGGGCACCTTAAGGAACAGTGAAGAGAGGCAGATGTAGCATTCATAGGCAGAAGATCCCGGCTGGCTTGCCTGTCTCTGCCATTTTGTATCTCTGTAACCTCAAACTAGTTCAGAATCTTAAGCTTGCTCTCGTTGCAAGGAAGGCACGATCATTAATGTTCCTCACATCCTTATGCGAGATCCCTGTGTGTAGTAGGCTTTGTAACCTGTAATGTCAATTATACTTGGTCCTGGTTAGCGTGGGGGG
The DNA here is from genome assembly GCF_026419965.1 of Kogia breviceps. Taxonomy (NCBI): domain Eukaryota; kingdom Metazoa; phylum Chordata; class Mammalia; order Artiodactyla; family Physeteridae; genus Kogia; species Kogia breviceps. The sequence continues at coordinate 64,278,370 of NC_081310.1, read as the reverse complement.
AAGTGGGCGTTAGTCTCTGGAAATGCCATCTGTGGGCCTGGACTCCACTGGTTTTTCCTGCCAGGTCCTCACTTTAGCTCAGCCTCAAAGAAAGACTTAGCCAGCTGACCAGAACATTCTTCTGTCCAGTCTTCAGCTCTGATAGGAACTTCAAAAGATGATTTTATGTTTCACTGCCTCTCTGAGAGTGTCTGTGATGCACCCTCCCAACATCTGGGCATCGATCTAGTTTTAGGAGAATCAACAGAAAAGGTGAATCTGTGTCCTCTGCACCTGTTACAGAAGCATGAGAAGATAAGGTTTCTAGGGCAATTGCCACTAGATGGCACCATAGCAGTCTCTGGGCATCAGATGAGAACCACTTCAGACAAGAAATACGGTAGCTGTGGGAGTGGGCTGGGGGTGGTGAGAAGAACACATTTCCATTAAATGACTTGCAAGATACTTTTCTTCAATTCTAATGAGATTGACAGGAATTTCCTCAGATTAGTCGGTAAATGGCATGTTGTAGCCCAGCAATGCCATGTATGGAATGAACCATCCCATCTGTGCTTTTGAAAACCTGATTTTTTATCTGGGAGCAGTTGCCATCAAGGGGATGCCCATTCCTGTCAAGACCCATCCCAAGCACTCTGTACTGCCACCGGACTCAGAATTAGGGTCAGATCACAGCTTTGCCTAAAGGAGACAAGTACAAAATCTGACTCAAGAAGAAATCGTTTGTACACTGAAAGATGTGCAAGATTTGGTAATATGTATTGGAAGAAACCTGGGAAATATATGGAGGAGTATATTCTAAGGGTGCTAGACTAAGGATGATAGAGTACAGCACTTTATCAAATCAAATTTATTGGGTACATTTATTAAATATTCTGGGTTTAATGTATTAGCCCTTACAACTGGAAATAGCTCTAAAATTTTCTTGGTTGGCTGACTCAGTCTTGGACTCAATAGTGGCATATGCTTAGGGACTTCCCCAGTGGTCCAGTGGTTAAGAATCCGCCTTCCAATGCAGGGGATGCAGGTTTGATCCCTGGTCGGGGAACTAAGATCCCACATGCTGTGGGGCAACTAAGCCCGTGCGCCACAGCTACTGAGCTCGCACATCTCAACGAGAGAGTCTGCGTGCCGCAAACTACAGAGCTCACGCGTCACAACTAGAAAGAGAAAACCCTTATGCCACAACTAGAGAGAAACCAGAGCACCACAACGAAGAGCCCACGCACCGCAACGATAAATATCCCACATGCCTCAATGAAGATCCTGCGTGCCACAACTAAGACTCAACGCAGCAAAAAAAAAAAAAAAAAAAAAAAAAAATTATGACATATGCTTAATAAGGTTGGAATGCTAGGACTTCCCTGATAAGATGTAGAGAAAAGCATTCAAGACTTAAGGAGAGACAAAGTGAGAGAGTGGCATGGACATATATACACTACCAAACGTAAAATAGATAGCTAGTGGGAAGTAGCCTCATAGCACAGGGAGATCAGTCATTGCTTTGTGACCACCTAGAGGGGTGGGATAGGGAGGGTGGGAGGGAGGGAGAGGCAAGAGGGAAGAGATTTGGGAACATATGTATATGTATAACTGATTCACTTTGTTATAAAGGCAGAAACTAACACACCATTGTAAAGCAATTATACTCCAATAAAGATGGTTTAAAAAAAAAAAAGACTTAAGGAGAAAGGAATGAAGTTGACTTTATCACATGAGATCCACACACCTACCCCACCCCCAATACATCAACCCGAGGGCCCAGAAGACAATTCATTTAGACACTGAAAAATAAATTTCTGATGGTAGCACTTGCATCTCTGAAAAACTCAGTGGTGGCTGTTTTCTGTAAGCCAGATGTAGTGGTGAAAGATGCCTCTGTAACTTGAGCTCCCAGTTTTCACTAGGAGGGATGGCATTCCCTTAAAATTGAGGCCAAATAACAGAACATAGCCACCAGAGACAAGACCATATTTATTATAAAAAGCTACGGAAGCATAATGGCAATCATTCTTTTGAAACCTAGGGATTTTTAGTGGGACTAATTGATCATGGTACACCTAGGAATGAAAATGATGACAGCCTACTAAAATGTGGCTTGATCTATATAAAAAGCCTAGTGGCCAAAAACCTGACTTGAGTGACTTCTCAACCAATTTCTAGACCTAAGGCAGTTCCAGATGAAGAGTACCTTGATGGAAGGGGGACAAAATCACCCACACTGTGGCTTTCAGTTAGAATCTTTCTCCAGCTGCTCCAGCGCTTGCTTAACGGGCCTGTGTACAAAGTGGCCATAATGGCAGCGATGGGGACTATGTGTGGGTGCCCTAATCAGGGCTTTTCTGACTATGCACGCTGCTGAATGCCTCACTTGACAACTAAACTAAGCCCCTGATATGGCACCACTCTCCAAGGGGCAGCCCCTAGGGGCAAGTTGATTACATTGCACCCCTTCTGTCATGCAGGGGAGAAAAAAATTTTCCTCACTGGAGGAGACATGTATTCTGAGTACATATTTGCTTTCCTGCCCAAGAATCTTCTGCCAGAAACATCTGTGATTACAAAATATGGTGTACTGTACACAACATTGCTGCTGATCGAGAGAGTCGTTTCAAAAGAAGTGCAGCAATGGGTTCATGCGCATAGGATTACACCACATACTTCACCCCCCAGAAGCAGCTGGCCTAACAGAAAGATGCAATAACTTACTGCAGTTATGGTAGCAGTTGAGAAATTATACCCTGAGAGGACAGAGTTTCTTCCTCAAACGATGTAGATTACATTTTGAATCACAGACAAATATATAGTCCTGCGTGTCCCATAGCCAGACTACATGGGGTTGGGAATTAGAGGTGGAAATAGAATGGCTCTTCTCACTCTTAAATCTCATAGCCTGCCCACAGATTTTTGTTTGTTTGTTTTTGCTTCCAATCTCTGTGACTTTGAGCTCTGCTGGTTTGAAGTCTTGATTCCCAAGAAACAAATGCTTCTACTAGGACATGCACAAATGTTGCATTGATTTGGAAGATGAGACTGCCAGCTGGCCATTTTGGGTTCCTTATGCTACTGAACCAACAGGCAAAGAAAAGAGTTACTCTGCTGGCTGGGGTGACTGATACTGATTACCAAAAGAAAATTGGGTTGCTGCCACTCAGTGGGGGTAGGGAGGACTATATCTGAAATGCAGCGTGCTTTTTAGTATTTTCATGTCCAATAGTAAAAGTTAATAGAAGATGACCATTTTCCCACCCCACTGCCAAAGCCATAACCAGTGATGATTCAGACCCTTTAGGCAAGATAGATTACCCCATCATGTTAAAAAAAAAAACCCTCAACCATCTTAGGTACTGGATGAAGACAAAGGAAATATGAAATAGCATATGGAAGAAGGAAGTTATAATGATCAATTATGGCCTGATGACCAGTTATGTGCTTGCTTATTATGTGAATGTGCATGTATGTATAATTGTACACATTAACCATTTTATTCTTCTCTCTCCTTCTTCTCCTTATTATTTGGAAGGATAAATTTATTCTTATAAATTTGGTTTTTAAGAAGCATATATTCAGATGGGATTGTGACTGAATTTGAGAAATAATGGATGTTGCTCAGAGACGGGTGCAAATGACAGTTGAGACTTTACAAATCTGAATTTGGGGAGAAGGCAATACTGTCTTGGTTTATATGCAGAAAAGTTGCATTTTGAGGAGGAAACAAAGGTGTTTTTTATCAAAGTTCAAGTTTTTGTAGTGTTATGGATGCTGAATAGCCAAAGGTGCACTGTATCAGTTATTGTGTCTCAACTCCAGACCTTTTTTTTTGAATGTGAAAATAACTTTATTTTCCTTGGGGGAAGCGGGCAGGTGTCCAGAGCTTCTGGAATTGTTTCTTGGTGCCAGTTGCCTTGGTAACCTTGAGCCCAGGGATCCTAGAGCTAGGACTCTGAAAATCACAATTTTGCTTTTCCGGTTGGCTCTGCTGATAGGAACGCTAGATGGAGACTGCAAGGCTGAAAGAGGAACAAGGGGTTTGCTCCCTGCTGTGTATTTCTTGAGGGTTTCCTGTCTGATTGTGGTTCCTGTGAGTATTACCCCAGAAAACTTCATCATAACATAAGTATTTTCTTCTTGTAGCAGCAGCTGAATCCAGTTTATAGTTTTTCTAAAATTTGCAGTATCAGCCTCATTTGGTCTCCCTTGGGGATACCAGCAATAGCCAGCCAGTGCCCCTTCTGCAGAGATCTGGGTCCCAGTCCCCTGGGTCCCCTCTTCTGAACTCAGTTGTTTAACACTGGCTGAGCAATGCCTCCTACTAAGAGGTCTGAGTTTCAATTCCTCAGGGCCTCTCTACTAAGTTTTAATAATTTCAACCTTTTCCCTGTGCATCTTCAGATCTTAACCATTGCAACTTCTATGATATTTCACAGTTACCTTTTAACCCTTTTTGTTACTGTGATGGTTAGTCTTATGTGTCAACTTGACTAGTCTATAATACCCAGTTATTTCATGAAATACGAATCCAGGTGTTGTTCTGGAGATACGTTGTAGATTTGGTGAACATCTATAATCACTTGACTTTAAGTAGAGATTACCCACCATAATGTGGGTGGTCCTCATCCAATCAGCTGAAAGACCTTGAGAGCAAAAACTGAGGTTTCCTGGAGGAAGAAAAAATTCTGTTTTAAGACTTAAACATTAGCTCTTGCCTGAGAATTAGCAGTCTGCCAACCTGCCCCACAGATTTCAGACTTGCTAGCCCCCATAACTGTGTAAGCCAATTCCTTGAAATAAATCTATTTACATTGTAAATCCATTATATTTCAATAAAATAAATAAAACTGAAAAAATCTATTTATATATTAAAAGATTTTCTATGGAGATTCCTGATTGATATAGTTACCTATTTTGTATCTTTAACTTTATATCTATTAACTTTGTATCAATTAATCATGATTAGCAACATGATTCTGAGGATTGGAATCAACAAAATGCAAGCAGCACAATCTTATGTAAAACAGTCTTAGCAAAAAAAATGACACCAAGGCAAATCATAAACATGTCTTAGAAGCATTCAGATAAAAAAGACACATTGAGTACAGAAGAACAAAGATAAGGTTGATAGCAGATTTCTCATTGGAAACAATGCAAATGAAAAGACAGTGGGGCATTAACTTTAAAGTACTGAAAAAAATCTGTCAACCTACAGCTCTACAACTAGTGAAAGTACCGTTTTAAAATGAAGTTAAGGGACTTCCCTTGTGGCACAGTGGTTAAGAATCTACCTGCAAATGCAGGGGACATGGGTTCGATCCTTGGGCCAGGAAGGTCCCACATATTGCAGAGTGACTAAGCCCGTGCCTCACAACTACTGAGCCTGCATCTAGAGCCCGCAAGCCACAACTAATGAGCCCAGGTGCCGCAACTACTGAAGCCCACATGCTTAGAGCCTGTGCTCCACAACAAGAGAAGCTGCTGCAAAGAGAAGCCCACGCACTGCAACCAAGAGTAGCCCCCACTTGCCGCAACTAGAAAAAGCCTGTATGCAGCAACAAAAGCCCATCACAGCCAAAAAAAAATAAATAAATTTAAAATAAAATGAAGGTAAAATAAAGACTTTTTTAGGTATACAAAAGTTGAAAAAATTCATTGCCAGGAGGACCACACTACAAGAAATGTTAAAGAAAATCCTTTGGCAGAAGAAAAATGATACTAGATGGGAATCTGAATGCACACAAAGGATTAAAGAGCACTGGAAATGGTACTACATGAATAAATTATCAGATTTTTTTCTTTTAAAAATATCTTTAAAATAATAATTGACTGTTTAAAAAATAGAAATAATGTATTTTGGAGTTTATAAAATAAGTATGGGTAAAATATGACAAAAATAGCATAAAGGCTGGGAGGGGAGAAATGGATGTACACTATTGTAAGGTTTTATACTTAAATTGAAGTAGTATAATATGATTTGGAGGTAGACTGTGATGAGTTAAAGATGTCTACTAAACCCTAAGGCAACCACTAAAATAACAAAGCAAGGAGTTATATGAAATAAGCCAACAAAGAAGATAAAATGGAATCATCATCATCATCATCATCATCATCACAAACTCAATGAATTTTTAAAAAGTCAGAAAAAAGGGGGGAGCGAAGCTTTAAAAAACAGATGGTACAAATAGAAAACAAACAGCCAGAGGGTAGATTTAAACCTAACCATATCAATAATCACATTAAATGGCTTAAATACCATAATTAAAAGCAGAACTCATCAGATTGGATTAAAAAAATAAGACTGAACTATGTGCTGCTGTCTATAAGAAAAACACTTTAAAGGCAAAAAATAAGTTAAAAGGAAAAGAATACAGAAAATGCCAAAAGATATACCAATGCTAACACTAGTCAAAAGTAAACTGGAGATTACACACACACATACATGTTTTCTGATCACAATGGAATTAAATTAGAAATCAATAGGAGAAAAATATTTGGAAAATCCCCAAATATTTGGAAACTAAATAATACACTTCTAAATTTGTGGAATGCTACTAAAGGAATACTTAGGGGGAATTTATAGCACCAAATGCCTGTATTAGAAAAGAATTTCCTCGATCTGCTAAAGGGCAACTACGGAAAACCTATAGCTAACATCATACTTAATGGAGAAAGACTGAATACTCTCTCCCTAATATCAGGAACAATACAAGGATATTCACTCTCACCACTTGTATTTAACATTGTATTTGAGATCCTAGCTCCACTGCAATAAGGCAAAATAAATAAATACATATGTAAACAAACAAACAAATGAAAGGCATCCAGATTTAAAAGGAAGGAATAAAACTGCCTTTATTCAGAGTGTACATAGAAATTTTTATAGAATCTACAAAAAGGCTACTGGAAATAGTAGGTGAGTCAAGCAAGGTTGCAAAATACCAAATTAATATACAAAAAATTGATTGTGTTTCTAAATTCAAATTTCAATTACATTTCTATATATAGAAATGAACAATCAGAAATCAAAATTGAAAACTACTATTACAATAGCATAAAAATGTGAAATACCTAAGTTTAAGTTTGATAAAAGATACGGAAAATTGTTCAGTGACAAGTACAAAACATTGTTCAGAGAAATTAAAGAAGACCTAAATAAATGGAAAGATGTACCTTATTCATGTGTCAGAAGACTCAATGTTGTTAATATAGCAATTCTCCCCAAATTGATCTATAGATTCAATAAATACTGATCAAAATTCCAACAGGCTTTTTTGTTGAAATTGACAAGCTTATGCTGAAATTCACGCAGAAATTCAAAGGACTGAGAATAGCCAAAGCAACTTTGAAAAAGAAGAATACATCCACAAGGCTAACATTTCCTGATTTCAAGGCATATTACAAATCACAACGGTGTATAAAGATAAATAGATCAGTGAAAGAGAATAGACCTGCACACATCTGGATAACTGATTTTTGACAAAGATGTAAAGGTATTCAGTGAAGAAGGGATAGTCTTTCTGCAAATGGTGCTGTAACAACTGGATATCCATATTTTAAAAAAGTGAACCTTGATCCTTACCACACAGCATACACAAAAATGGATCATAGGTTTAAATGTACAACTTAAAATTATAAGACTTCTAGGGCTTCCCTGGTGGCGCAGTGGTTGAGAGCCCACCTGCCGATGCAGGGGACACGGGTTCGTGCCCCGGTCCGGGAAGATCCCACGTGCCGCAGAGCGGCTGGGCCCGTGAGCTCCGCAACGGGAGAGGCCACAACAGTGAGAGGCCCGCGTACCGGAAAAAAAAAAAAAAAAAAAAAAAAAAAAAAAAAATTATAAGAATTCTAGAAGAACACATGAGAAAAAATCTTTGTGACCAAGGCTTAGGGAAAGACTCCATAGATATCACACCAAATGCACAATCCATAAAAGAGCAAGTTGATAAATTGGACTTGTTGACCTGAAACAAATAGACCATCAGATATTTCTCCAGCAAAGATGGTTTTAATTTGGATCAGCAGAGAACTGCAATTCTAGGTGTGCAACAACATAGAGCCACATGCAAGTCCCTACATGGGGAGGGAAGGAGACCACTTTCATAGGGAGGAAAAGGAAGTTGGGAGGGCTGTGGTAAACAAAGAGTCCCTGGCTTTTCATTGGCTGACTCCCTGCCTGGAAAAAAGAGTCTTCTTTCTTCCTGTTGGGCTCTGTTATCATCACAGGGAGTGGGAGCTCCCCCTTCTGGACTCCCAACTCTATTTAATTGAGGTTTCTGTTTTATTAATCTTTCATATACTTCACCAGTATAAAAAATTTCGGCTCTTCAGAAGTCACTGTTAAAATAATATAAAGACAAGCCACAGAATGGGAGAAAATATTTTCAAAGTATGTACCTGATAAAAGACTTGTATTCAGAAAATATAAAGTAGTCTCTAAACTTTGTAATAAGAAACAAACAATTCAATATAAAAAATGGGCAAAATATTTGAACAAACACTTCACCACAAATGTCATACCAGATGGCAAATAAACAATGGAAAGATGTTCAAAATCATGAGTCATACAGGAAATGCAAATTAAAATGTGACAATAGCAAAAAAGAAGCCAACTCCTAGATATAGAGAACAAACTAGCGGTTGTCAGAGGGGAGAGGGAAGGGGGAAGGACAATACAGGGGTAGGGGAGTAAGAGGTACAAACTCTTAGGTATAAAATAAGCTACAAAGATATATTGTACAATGCAGGAATATAGCCAATATTTTATAATAACTATAAATGGAGTATAACCTTTAAAAATTGTGAATCACTATATTTCATACCTGTAACATATAATATTGTACATCAACTATACTTCAATTTAAAAAACTGACATCTTCAACCACACACACACACACACACACACACACACACAAAACCCCACAATGAAGTACTACTACATTGGAATTTATTAGAATGGCTAAAATTTTAAAAGACTGGCCTACTGAGTTTTGGTGAGCATTCTCATTGGTGGGAATGCAAAATGGTACAACCACTTTGGAAAACAGTTTGGCAGTTTCTTAAATAACTAAACAGACATCTACCACATGATCCAACCTTTTCACTATAAGGCATCTACTCAAGAGAAAAGAAAGCATGTGTCAATACAAAATCTTCTACACAAATAGCAACTTTGTTTGCAATAGCTTGAAACTGGAAACAGCCCAATGTCCATTAGAAGGTGAATGGATAAAGAAATTGTGGGGACTTCCCTGGTGGCACAGTGGTTAAGAATCTGCCTGCCAATGCAGGGGACACGGGTTTGATCCTTGGTCTGGGAAGGTCCCACATGCTGCAGAGCAACTAAGCCCGTGCACCAAAACTACTAAGCCTGTGCTCTAGAGCCTGCGAGCCACAACTACTGAGCCCGTGTGCCACAGCTACTGAAGCCCGTGTGCCTAGAACCCATGCTTCACAACAAGAGAAGCCACCGCAGTGAGAAGCTCAGCCACAACAATGAGGAGTGGGCCTTGCTTGCCGCAACTAGAGAAAGCCCGTGTGCAGCAAAGAAGACCCAATGCAGCCAAAAATAAATAAATCTATTTTTAAAAAAAAAGAAATTATGACATCCATGGCTCAGTAGAAAAGAGAAATGAACTACTCGTACATGTAACACCATGGATGAATCTTAGGGATGCATTACAGTGAGTTAAAGAGGCCAGACAAAAAAGACTATATCCTATATGATGCTATTTATATAATATACTAGAAAAACCGAACTAATCTATACTGTCAGAAAGCAGCCCAGTGGTTGTCTTGGCAGGAGTAGGAGTGGGGACATGAGTAAGAGGGACAGGAGAGAAGGATTACAATGCAGCAGGATAAAACTTTTGGAGGTGCTGGATACGTTCATAATCTTGATTGAAATGATGGTTTTATGAGTGTAGACATACATCAAAGCTTATCAAATTGTACACATTTGTCATAATAAAAAGGTCAACCAATTCAGAAGTTCACAAAGAAAATGAGTGAAGATTTTCTCTTCCCTCCAGATTCGGCCTAGGTTTAGAATTTAGCATGTCTTAACATCATCGAGACCTGGGCTGTCCAATTTGGTAACCACTAGTCACAAGTGGACATTCAAATTTAAATTAATTACAATTAAAAATTCATTTCCTCAGTGGCAACAGCCACATTTTAGGGCTCAGTAGCCATATGTGGCCAGTGGTCACCATATTGGTCAGTGCAGATTATAGAACATTCTGCCATCAGAGAAGGTTCTCTTTCCTAGACTCTGTAGGGATTTGGGGGTTGCCATAGTCTTATAAACAACTTTGCAAACAACTTAGATCTTTACTGGCTGTTTATTGAGCAATTAATTTGTACCAGAAACTATCCTTTAAATGAATTATCTTTAATTCTTACAAGGAAAGACTAAGGCTCAGAGAGGTTTAAATAGTTTCCCGAGGCTCACAGTTACTAAATGTTATAGCTAAAACGTAAACCTATATCTACCTAAGCCCAAAGCCTGAACTCTTAGGTGATTTTCATATATCCTATGGTTAGGCCACACATTTTAAATTCTATACTTGTGAAATTTTCTTTTTAGATTCAAACATGGAGACTTATATTGTCCCTCCAGATAGGCAAAATATCTTAGGATCCTCATTCTGTCACTTCATATACCCACTAGCCTTCCAAGTTTCATGTCTTTAGCAACTTTGATAAGTATGGTCTCCTAAACTGCATTTAACCAAGTGATTGATAAAAATCAGTGACAAGATAAGGGAAAGGGTGGAGGTCCATGGCCAGCTATTAGAATACCCCGTTTAGGTTGACATCACTTTATCAGTCTGTACCCTTTGAGCTACTAGCATCCTACCCCATTCTTGTCCATATATCCAGATTCTGGGGATGTGCTCTGTATTTGGAGCCTAAAGTCCCTTTAGCACCATTTAAAATTATATACTGATGTTTACTGGCTGATATAATTGCTTCCAGATGTTAGCAAACAACGTATGCTTCTAACCGAACACAGGGCCTGGGAGGATCAAGATACCGATACCTAATGATGATGCTTCTCATTTTCCACTTAGCCTTCCTTTTCCTCCTTGGGTGCTTCCACCTTTAAATTGATTGTTTTGATCATCTGTTGCCCAAAACAAACCATCTCATAACAGTGACTTTAAACAATAACAATCATTTATTTGCTCATGAATATGAAATTTGGGAATGCTTGATGAGAATAGCCTTTATTCTATGTGGCATCAGCTGGGATGGCTTGAAGGAAAGGGAGAGACTGGTGCAATAAGGCTTCTCTGACACAAGCTCATTAAGTATAAACTGTGAGGATCTAGTGATCTTGCCTCATGCCTTCCTGAGACCCTCTTTCCCACCCTGCTTTCAAACTCTGCCCATGTTGACCAACATGTGTTTCCCAGTAATTGCCATCCTCAGCCATCTCCAGGTCTCCATCTAGCATGCCATTCTTTCCCTTTCCTTGGCTAACTCCTACGCATCCTTGAAGACTCAGCTAAGGGGTCACCTTCACCTGAAAGCCTTCTCTGATATCTTTTACCCCATACACTTCGATTTGCATTAAGTACCTCTCCACTGTGTTCCCACAGCACATATGTTCCCCTTTCAAGGCACTTATCCTTCTGTGATTGATTGGCCTTTTATTTGCCTGTCTGTCCCACTAGACCCTTAGCTCTTTACAGGAAGGAACTGCCGTGTTTTTATATTGCCAGTGTGTGATGATAAAATAAATTTTCATATATTGAGGTATGGGGATGTCATTCTGGCTTGTACTTGAGTTAACTTGAACTTTATGCTAACTAGAACAGCCTGTTTATGGTCTATCAAAAATACCTTGTACATCTGCTTTAATTATTAAAGAAGAGGACACATTGACCAGAAGTAAAGAATGTCCACTTTAAAAATAAAGATTAACAGAGGGCCCTGCTCAGTTTCAGGGCTATGAGACAAGGAATGTGGTGGTCTCTAGAAGGTGGCAAGGAAACAGATTCTGCCCTAGAGCATCCAGAAAGAATGCAGCCTTGCTGACACCTTGGTTTTAGCCCAATGAGATTGAGGGTGGACTTCTGACCTATAGAACTGTGAGGGGAAAATACTTGAGAAACAGGGGATTTGCTCCATGCTCAGATTTATTCAGTTTTTGCACAACAGCATGACAATCAAGAAGGACACTGGGCTTGTGGTAACCAACCTGTGTTTGGGGACCATACCTGTGAGGCTGTTCCAGCCCAAGGTGGCCTCCCCCAGCTACCAGCGAGGCATGATCTTCTTCCATGGGGGCACCGTATTAGGGAACCTGGAGGAAAAAACCACATTTACAGAAAGATAGACAAGATGAAAAGGCAGAGGACTATGTACCAGATGAAGAAACAAGATAAAAACTCAGAAAATCAACTAAATAAAGTGTAGATAGGCAAACTTCCAGAAAAAGAATTCAGAATAATGACAGCAAAGATGATCCAGGACCTCGGAAAAAGAATGGAGGCAAAGATCGAGAAGATGCAAGAAATGTTTAACAGAGACCTAGAAGAAGTAAAGAACAAACAAACAGAGATGAACAATACAATAACTGAAATGAAAACTACACTAGAAGGAATCAATAGCAGAATAACTGGGGCAGAAGAACAGATAAGTGACCTGGAAGACAGAATGGTGGAATTCACTGCTGCGGAACAGAATAAAGAAAAAAGAATGAAAATAAATAAAGACAGACTAAGAGACCTCTGGGAAAACATTAAACGCAACAACATTCACATTATAGGGGTCTCAGAAGGAGAAGAGAGAGAAAAAGGACCTGAGAAAATATTTGAAAAGATTATACCTGAAAACTTCCCTAACATGGGAAAGGAAATAGCCACCCAAGTCCAGGCAGTGCAGAGAGTCCCATACAGGATAAAATCAAGGAGAAACTTGCTGAGACACATAGTAATCAAATCAGCAAAAATTAAAGACAAAGAAAAATTACTGAAAGCAGCAAGGGCAAAATGATAAATAACAGACAAGGGAACTCCCATAAGGTTAACAGCTGATTTCTCAGCAGAAAATCTCCAAGCCAGAAGGGAGTGGCATGACATATTTAAAGCAATGTAAGGGAAGAACCTACAACCAAGATTACTCTCCCTGGCAAGGATCCCATTCAGATCTGATGGAGAAATCAAAAGCTTTACAGACAAGCAAAAGCTAAGAGAATTCAGCACCACAAAAACAGCTCTACAACAAATCCTAAAAGAACTTCGCTAAGTGGGAAACACAAGAAAAGAAAAGACCTATAAAAACAGACCCAAAACAATTAAGAAAATGGTCATAGAAACATACATATCGATAATTACCTTAAATGTGAATGGATTAAATGTTCCAACCAAAAGACACAGGCTTGTTGAATGGATACAAAAATAAGACCCATATATATGCTGTTTACAAGAGACCCACTTCAGACCTAGAGTCACATAGAGACTGAAAGTGAGGGCATGGAAAAAGATATTCCATGCAAATAGAAATCAAAAGAAAGCTGGAGTAGCAATACTCATATCAGAAAAAGAGATTTTAAAATAAAGAATGTCACAAGACAAGGAATAAACCCACTCACCTATGGTCAACTAATCCATGAGAAAGGAGGCAAGGATATACAGTGGAGAAAAGACAGTCTCTTCAATAAGTGGTGCTGGGAAAACTGGACAGCTACATGCAAAAGAATGAAATTAGAACACTCCCTAACACCATACACAAAAATAAACTCAAAATGGATTAGAGACCTAAATGTAAGACCGGACACTATAAAACTCTTAGAGGAAAATATAGGAAGAACAAGCTTTGACATAAATCACAGCAAGGTCTTTTTTGATCCACCTCCTAGAGTAATGGAAATAAAAACAAAAATAAACAAATGGGACCTAATGAAACTAACAATCTTTTGCTCAGGAAAGGAAATCATAAACAAGACAAAAAGACAACCCTCAGAATGGGAGAAAATATTTGCAAATGAATCAACAAAGTTTTAATCTCCAAAATATATAAACAGTTCATGCAGCTCAACATTAAAAAAAAAAAAACCCAATCCAAAAATGGGCAGAAAACCTAAATAGACATTTCTCCAAAGAAGACATACAGATGGTCAAGAGGCACATGAAAAGTTGCTCAACATCACTAATTATTAGAGAAATGCAAATCAAAACTACAATGAGGTATCACCTCACACTATTTAGAATGGGCATCATCAGAAAATCTACAAACAACAAATGCTGGAGAGTATGTGGAGAAAAGGGAACCCTCTTGCACTGTTGGTGGGAATGTAAATTGATACAGCCACTATGGAGAACAGTATGGAGGTTCCTTAAAAATCTAAAAATAGAATTACCATATGACCCAGTAATCCCACTACTGGGCATATACCCAGAGAAAACCATAATTCAAAAAGACACATGCACCCCAATGTTCATTGCAGCATTATTTGTAATAGCCAGGTCATGGAAGCAAGCTAAATATCCATTGGCAGACGAATGGATAAAGAAGTTGTGGTACATATGTACAATGGAATATTACTCAGCCATAAAAAGGAACAAAAATTGGTCATTTGTAGAGACGTGGATGAACCTAGAGACTGTCATACAGAGTGAAGTAAGTCAGAAAGAGAAAAACAAATATTGGATATCAACACATATATGTGGAACCTAGAAGAATGGTACTGATGAACCGGTTTGCAGGGCAGAAATAGAGACACAGATGTAGAGAACAAATGTATCGACACCAAGGGGGGAAAGTGGCAGGGGTGGTGGTGGTGGTGTGATGATTTGGGAGACTAGGATTGACATATATACACTAATATGTATAAAATGGATAATTAATAAGAACCTGCTATATAAAAAATAAGTAAATAAAATTCAAAAAAAAGAATGCTACATAGGAAATTATTAGGTCAACTAAAATATTGGCATATGGTTGTTTACTTGGATAAAAATATTGTATCAATATTAAATTTCCTGAAGTTGAAAACTCTACTGTGTAAACGTAAGAGAATATTATTATTTAGAGGAAATGCTCAGTGAAATATTTGGGGGGGAAGGGCTTTATGCAAGTAACTTACTCTTGAATCATTCAGAAAAATGTTATGTATATATATTATGTGTGTGTGTGTGTGTGTGTGTGTGTGTGTGAATACATGTCGATCTAGATGTATATGGAAGAGAAACAGCAAACAATAAAGCAAATAGCATTAAACAAACAAACAAATAAATAAATAAATAAAAATAAATAGTAGAGACTAAATGCCTCCCTTCCTGGGTTGCCAGTGCTGGTACTCCTTTAACAGAAAGACTCCCTTCCCAGGTGCCAAGGCCATACTGACTTGCTGTGTATGTGCCGATCTGTTTTTTTGATACCTTGAAAGAATGTAGCCATGACTTGTTTGATGTTCTTTGTTCTGACAGGATATAAAACTGCTAAAAATCAGGCTCCTCCAGAGCAGTTCCTCAGAGTTATCTGAGAGGCTGTCTTCCAGGCCATAAGATTCAGTTTGCCTCAAATAAAACTCTTTTCTATTCCTATTATAGATTGTTTATTGATATTTTTGTCGACAGTGGGCTATAGTAGATATTTCCCAGCTCAGACTGTTGAATCGATGAATGATGTGATGATAAAGCAGATTTTGTAAGTTAAAATGATGCTGTCAGAATACCAGATTAGCAACAGGACCCAGCACCTGTAAAGGGCCTCAGTGAAGCAGCTTCTCCTGGACCCAGGATTAAATGAGTTCAAGTATATAGAGCCTTTTAGAGCAGTTGCCTCACACTTAGTGTTTGCTGCTGCTATTACTACTGCTGCTGCAACAACCATGATGACTTCTTCAGCTTTCAGAGGGAGAGCTGTCCTTGTCAGAAGTTCTTTTTGTTCTCACATCAGGCTGTTCCTGTGAACATGACCTTGGATGACACCACTGGCCCCCTCCCAGCTGCTCCTCCTTCCTCCAGGCTCTGGGAGTTCCCTGAGGCTAGAATTCCCGAAAGAGGAATCCTGTGGAAGAGGAAGTATGTTCATGGCTAACAGAGTCTGGGTGTGTCTTCCTTTGGCAAGAGCTTAGTCCCTGCTTCTGTGCCGTCACTTCTCCCTTATTGGCTTCTGTTACAACAGGTGGATACAGGTATTGCCACTTGCCAGGCATTTCTGAGCTCCCCCAGGCCTGGCAGAGATAAGGAAGAGGCAGAAAGGAGGAAGTGAGTGACAGGCTCCTCTGGTATTTGCCACCCTGGGATCCTCATCCACCTCCCCTTTGCCCTGGGAACCTGGGGTGCTTTGGGGGAAGCTGGTGGGAAAGTGCACCCATGGGAATGAAAGCTAATTGCACTTGGGGAGAAGGCTGGGGGGAGGTGCCCAGGCTCTTCAAGTTCCCTCAGGCTTTGCTCTTGCCCTGCCTTTCTGGGGCGGCTGGAAGCTGAAAAGTCCCAGATTTTTCCTCATCATGTCCCTTCCCTACCCTGCCTGGAATCTGGGGGAACTTGAGCATGGCAGTTTTAGCCAGAACTGTTAATAATTAATAATTGGTGCTGGGAAAACTGGGGTTCTGGGTAAACTTGAAAATTCTGTGGGGAGGGGAGAAGGGAAATTTCCAAGATTCCCCTGAAAGGAAGAAACAGGCCAGGGTCCCTGGGAAAAGGCTTGAGAGCAGTGGGGCACTGAGGAGGACTCATGGGGAACACTCAGGACAGAAGGGCTGAAAAGCAAGAGATGTAAGGATGGCAGATGCAAGGCCCTTGAAGAGCCACAGCTTTGGCGTGAAGATAGGGCAGGACTCCTGGGGGAGAACCCTGGAGTCTCGTGGATGATCTGGAGGAAAGGATGGATTTCCTCCATTTCCTCCATCAATTTTTTCTGGTGTTCCTCCACCATGTTTCCAATTAAATCTCACTTCCGTCAGGAGGCATTCCTTGACCTGTGGACCAGGTTAGGCCCCCGTACGGCTTTCCACAGGGCAGCATTGTTATAACCCTTGCCCCACCCCAGAGTCAGATTCTGTGGTCCAGACCCCATGTCCTCCCTCACTAGCTCTATGGCCTTGTCCAAGCATTCAAGCTCTTTTTACCTAAATTTTCTCAATCTGTAATGTGGCTGAATATGAGGCTTCTTCACAGGGTTGTAAGATGAGATGAAATAACACAATTGGAAGGGTTTAGCACAGAGGCCAGCTCTTGAATGGTAAGGGTGATGTAGCGACCATGGCTGGTTGATGGCCTGTCTTCCCTACTCCTCCGAGGCCTGTGGGGCAGGACTGTTTGTGTTGTCCACCATCATATTCCCAGAACCCAGCACAGCACCTGGCAAGTTGTAAGAGCCCAGTGAGCATTTGGTGAGTGAATGTACCAGTGACTAAGGTGAACTGGAGTTAGGGTCCTTGTGGGGGTTAGGGCCTAGGGTTACCTAGGCTGTGTGTACACCCCGAGCATTGTTCTCTAGTGAGCCCAATTTAAAGAAGACACCGAGGTTATTCTTGGATAGAATGACTACGAGTGACCATTTTCCTTTTCTTCTATTTCTCTGTGGTCTCTACAATTTTTCTGTACCAAAACAAGGATGACTTTTCCAATGGTTAAAAAAGAGAAAATTCTATTGAGCAAACACTGCACTGTCTGGAACGGAGATGTGACAGCGGGATAAGAATGAGAAGGTGATGCAGGGGATGGCTTGTGTTTATGTTCTCCTTCCGCTCAGCCTTCTCAGCCCTCCAAGGCCCCTTGGGGAGGGCGGGGCACGGGTCTTACAGCTCGATTCCTGCTCAGGGAATTCTCATAGCACAAAGCCACGGGGATGAGGTTCCTGCTTTTCTTTTCTTGAGAAGGATATGACTGAAACAAGTTTGAGCTCTAATAGGATTTCCATGTTTTCAGAGGAAAAGAACATTCTCAGTCCCGAAGTCTTGTGGTGCCAAGAAATGATCATGAGTGTGTGTGGTGAGGGGTGAAACGTCTTCCCCGGGGCTCACCCTGGCACTGCCTCTTAATATCAATGGAGTATTTGTCTCCAGAGGCCTGGGGCCCCCAGGTTGGGGAAAGGGCTAGCAGCTGCTCCATGGAGGAGGGGAGGAAAGTGGTCTTGAAGAAAGAGGCCTGGACTAAGAGCCAAGGTACTAAGGCTGGAGTTCCAACTCTACCTGGTTGTGTGATCCTCTAGTCACTGAGCCTCAGGTACCCCATCTGGAAAAAAGAGATGAGGACATCGCTCTACTTCCATGGAGTTTTGAGTATAAAGCGATATCAAATGTGGAAATGCTTTGGAGAGCATGGAATGATGGACAGATGCTATTTGTGAATGGGAGGATTATTGATGGAGAAGAGGAAAACATAGTGAGTTATGTTCCTGTTGCTTGCATTTTCAGATTAAAAAGCGTTTGTTGAGTTTCCCCCTTCAGCTAGGAGCTGTCCTATATATCATATTGTCAGTCCTCATTTGCCCCATCTTACCGATGAGAAAACTGAGGCTATTCAAAGACAGCCATATCTTACCCAATGTCACAAGGCTAGTAAGCGGCAGAGCTAGAGCTCAGATCCAGCTCTTCTTTCTCAGTCCAACTCGTGGTGACCAACTTGTCTAGGTTTGCCCAGGATTTTCTGTCTTTAAGGCTGAAAGTCCTGTGTCCCAAGCAACTCCTTTGTCCCAGGCAAACTGGGATGGTTGGTCACTCTAAGTCCAGGGCTCATTCCATAAGTCAGCATCATTGGCTTTGCCAAGCGTGGTGGAGGCTGTAGAGCTAAGAGAGCCCGAAGTTATTCTCCCCTGCTTCTTCCTAAGGAAGAAATGGCCCCAGCCCCCAACCATGGGAAGATCCTTCTACAGGCAAAACTATCATGAACAAACCCAACAGAAAGACCGGGTGGGCAGCTCCCTTCTAGCATCAGATCAGTTTCTCTTTCTGTGACTTCCATCACTGAGCAGATTGTAACCTGCTCTTAGGTAAACAGGTAGAGAGAAAAGGCACCTCTTCCTTTCTAGGTGACCGTCTCTCCCTGTGTGCTCATCATCCCCCCCACATGCATACAGCATATGATTTGTAATGCAGGTAGGTAGGGCGGAAAGTATCACCCCCATTTCTCCAGATGAGGAAACTGAGGTACAGAGAGGTTGTCCTGTCCAAAGTTATACAGCCAGCAAGTGTCAAAACTAGACCCAAATCCAAGTCTTTTAAAGTTTTAAATTTAGAGTTCACGGACTCCTAAAGGTCTATAGATGGGCATCAGAGGAAAAGTTTGTGTGTATGTGTATCTTGGCGGAGAGAGGGGGGATCTCATATATTTCACCAGTTTCTCAAAGGAATGAATTAGACATCTTGATCTATAGTTTGTGCATGATTAACTTTTTTCTGTGTTTAAAGATTGTATTTGTTACAAGAAAAGCTTTAAGGATGGCAAGTTACTCTGGTACTTAAAATGTGCTTAAGTGTTACTGTGTTTCAAGTGCACAAGGTAAAACTGATTAATTTTATTTTGACACAGCTGGTGAAATTGAATTTTTTCTCTCTTTCTATTTGAAAATTCTTCACTGTCTATAAAATGTCTGTTCAGAATTTTTTCTTCTGTTACCACATTTTATTTAATTTCTCAGCATAGATACACACACTAAAAGAAAAAAGGCCTATATAGTTCAACTCTTCAATAGCCAGGGTTGCCTGCCTCCAATCCTTCCTGGGGTCTGGTTGTTTTGGACACTGAGAGAGAAGCATGCAAACACTTTGGGCCTGGCTTCTCTGATTTTTCTATTGAAGCACTTCACTTAAGGGACCCAGAAAAATAGTGTTTCTGTGGTACAAATCCACAGGTCCTTTCCCACCAGGCTCCCAGCCTAGCAGGCAAGCTGTTCATGTTGAACTTACCAAAACCCCATGCGGGTGGGTGTGGGGAAACACCAAAGAACCGTGCAATTATCTCTGTCTTTGGGAGGTCCCATTCCCTCTCATTCATTCATTCATTCATTCACTTAAGAAATGTTTATGGAGTGCTTACTACCCGCTACATTTTGGAGGTAAACTAGTAAACAAGACAGAGAAGATCACTGCCATCATGGAGTTTATATCCAAGCAAGAACTTGACCTCAGTGTCTCAAATTTAAAAGAGTCATCTGGTCGCTAACTTGAACACACTCTCTGATGGGGAGATACCGTCTCAGTCCTTCTCAGGTTTCAAGTCTTTTTGGAGAGAGATTTCAGGATGGCTCAACCTACCTAATGTGAAAGTGACCAGAGCACATAAGTCCCCAAGTGCTAAGGGGAGGCCAAGGGGAAAGAGTGCAGGGAGGATGGTGAGAGAAATTCCTGGAGGAATTGCGTCTTGCTTTAAGTTTGGGCCTTAAGCTGAAAATCCTAGCTTACTTCTGAGAGAAGCCACAGCTGGCTCCCACTCAGCATGCCAGATTGAATGAATCTGTATCTGAAATATGATGGAGATTTAGCCAACCTAGGGGAGAAAGTCCTCTAGGAAAGGAAATGGCTTTCTGAATGGGCAGAATCCTAAGAGCTAGGATGATACCATGGCAGAGTTCTGCTGTTTGGGGTTTCTTCCAGGAAACAATGTGAAAGCAAGATGCAGTTCTCGTGCCCGACCTGCTCTGACACCGCAGGTATTTCAGACCCATCAGCCTTCTTTCTGCTGCCCACTTAATACACCTGTGCAAGAAAATGACGGCCTCCAGCCCGGTGCCCTCCTCCTCCCAGGTGTCCTGAGGTGAAGCTCTCCTCAGGAACTCCTTGGCTCCAGTGCCCAAGGGAGCAGCTCTTTTCAACTGACACAGATCATTTTACCAGTAAGGAAAAAACCACATCCAGTTTCCACAGAATCATGGTTTCTGCTGACATGCCTGGATTTGTTGGTTGGGAAGGGCGCTCTCAAGCCAGACTCTGTACCATTTTGTCGCTCTGCTTTTCCTTAGCTTGAGAGAAGAGGTGTCTTTATTTCTGTAGGAGGAAGGTTTGAAATCAGAAGAGGCAACAAAGGGCATATGAATGAAAAGAGCACTGGACTGAGAGTTTGGGGATGTGGGTTCCGGTCCCTACTCCACAACTACTCAGCTTTGGGCAAGACACATCTTCTCTTTGAGCCTTAGATGTTTCCTCCTCTGTAAGCAAGAAGGCTGGACCAGTTCCTTCCTGTCTGGCCGATTGAAGTGGTTAAAGATGAAGGTGCTAGAGTCCGGTTGCCTACATTACACCCAGGTCTGCTGCTTACTCCCTGGGTATCCCCGGGCAAGGTTCTTCAAAGCGCCTAAGTCTTAGCCTCTTTCTCTGAAACAATAGACACAAAAATATTACCTACCCCCAGGCAAGGTTCTTCACAGCACTTGTCTTAGCTTCCTTCTCTGAAACAATAGACACAAAAGTATTACCTACCTCGTGGAGCAGGTGTGAAGAGTAAAAGAGACAATGCATGTAAGTGCTTAATACAGTGCCAGGGCTGATCAATGTGCTCACGACTTGTTAGCTATTGCTGTCAGCCTTGTTCCTTCAGCCTATGGATTTTGAGTTTGTGACGATGAGTACCACCAGACAATGGAATGATAAAGACACATGAAACGTTTGGCCCTGATAGCATTCCTCTGATTCTCCCTGGAGTGAGTTGAGGCACAGGACAAGAGAGCAGGACTTTGCCTTTTCCCAATGGCTTTGGCCGCCGTCGGTGGACTTGGATTGAGTGAAGTGTTGAAGAGGAGCTCTGATGATACATTTATGTTGGCAGGATGGGGAAGGGAACTGAACGTGTTTGTGTGCGGTATTATAAAGAAACTAAATCTTTATCTTCTGTTGTAGTAAGCCAATAGCTCATTTCTAAAGCGAAGAGTTCAGAAATAGCAGTAAATGCGTGTTCTCTAGAATTATGAAGCTAAATAGCAAAAGGGGAAGCTGAAGGTTGAAAGCTGTTGCCTACAGGGCATAGGAATGGCGGGCAGGGCGGACTGGGCAACGGCCTGCAGGTTTGCATCATATACATGCCTTCTAAAGTCACATACCTGGAAATCCTCAATTAAAAATAACATTAAATTAGAAAATACAGATAAATGCAATACACTATCCTAGGGTCTGTGGTCAGGGGGATTTAGTGTTTAGCTAAGGAAGTTTATGTGTTCACATGTCATGTGTTCTTGTAAAATTCACAAAAATAAGGTATATTCACCTTAATCAGTTAAGATCAGTGTTCTTTTCTACTCTGGCCTCCCCTCAGGTGACACTGGAGAGGCCACAATATCTAGGGGATCTGAGTAGCAAGCAGTTGACTTGGAGATGTGTTTGGCCCTTAGAGAGATGTATTTATATGTCTTGTAATCACCTCTGTGTGTGGTTAAGATATTGTTAACCAGACTGGTGTAAGAATCGCATCCAGGAATATTCCTTCCACCCACCATACTGACTTTTACTACTGGAAGTCTGTGGATATTGGAAGAGAAGCATGGAGCCAGAAGAAAATGAGTTGAAAATTCTTCCAGGCACCAGACATCTAAGGCTGTAAGCCAAAGATTTGGTTTTCATTAAAATCTAGTAAAAATGGAAACATTTACTCAATAATGCAATGTATATGATTAGAAATGAATCACATACTTTTTTCTTTTCTGATGGGAATCTCATGAAGCAGAATTTATCAGAATTTCTGTGTTTGTAGGGCACCAACCTATAGCATCTTTCATGCATGCCAACTATCAGTGACAAAAACCGAATTTTGAACAACCATACTTAAGGAAAGACTAACTTTTCTTTAATCCTCTTTATAGAAAATAACAGTTAAAAATCATTGTCATAGAAGAAGCAGACAAAGAGGTGTCAGATTTCTAAATGTGTTGGGCTATCTTTCCGGATTTTGTGGTGTTTTTGGTATTTGTCAGCTTTATAAGATTTGTAATTTTCCGTGATTTATTTCTGATTCTAAATAATCAGTTTTTAATTTTTTTAACATCTTTATTGGAGTATAATTGCTTTACAGTGGTGTGTTAGTTTCTTCTTTTTAACAAAGTGAATCAGCTATACATATACGTAAGTCCCCATATCTCTTAATTATTCACTTTTGTCCCTAATTTTGAACTTCTGTTTTAAAATTCCTTTTCTTAAAGAGCCACCCATGAGCTACAGGCCCCATACAAGCTATGTCTGGCCATGGCTGAGGCTGAAGTCTGTAGAGGGTCCAGTGGAGAGTTGCCAGATTTAACAAATGAAAATACAGGATGCCCAGTTAACTTTGAATTTCAAATGGATAAGCACTAAAATGTGTTTATCTGAAATTCCAAGTTAACTGGGCATCTTGAATCCATTCAGCAGTAATATGAAAGAAACAAGAGTAAATTCAACCAGGGTGGGGGTAGGAAGGTGGAGGGGAGGGGGAAGAGGGAAAGGAAGAGGGGAGAGACTTCACGAGAAAGTCACACTGGGCTAAGTCTTACAAGCTGGGTAGGCGTTTGCAAGGCAGAAGAGCAAAGGGAGTGCTTTCTAGGTGAGAAGAGGTAGTGAGGTATGGGGCTCATCAAGAGGGGTGAGGTTGGAGATGTGGTCAAGGTCCAGGTTGTGATGGGTCTGGAGTACCACAGGGAGCATCTTCCTTTACCCTGGAAGCCCCTGGGACCATGTTGGGAGTTTTAGGCTAGAGAACACTAAGATTAGGTTTTCATTTTAGATAATGTGGCACCTGGGAGAGGCTGGGTTGTCGAGAATGAGACGAGGTCAGGGATCCAGGAGAGGAACATGGAGGCGGTGCTTAGACTCTTTTCCATTACCCATCCCTGGCTCTTCCTCTCCAGTCTCCGCAGGGGCTGTTTCATGGCATTTGAGCCATAGAACCCATTGACATAAAGTGTCAAGCAGGATCTGAGGCTCTAGGCCACCAGGCTGTGACTTAGAGCCTTGGGGGTAAAAATGGAGAAGGAAAGGCCAGGTTGATGTAGCACAGGTGCCCAAGGCAAGTTTGTCCTTCCCTCCCCACCAGCACAGGGGTGGCCAGCTTGAATTTCCTCAGGTCATTAACCTCCTGGGTGAAGGCAAGTCAGAACAGCTTGGCTTGGGGGAGTTACATCACCTCCCCTGCTAAACAGGCTTGATGTTCCCCACAGCTTTATGTTCCGTTCTACTCCACCTAGTCCTGAGATGGGAAGGCAGCGTGGGGTTAGAAAGGGTACTGAGCTGGAAGTCAGGACGTGGAGAATTGAGAACAGTAGGTCGTGTCTTTGCTGGGTGACGGGAGGGCTGGTTCACGTCTCCATTTGTTCACGGCTTTAACGGGAACGTTGAACCGGTGCTCTCTGATGTCTTTTCTGACTCTCATTTCTAAATGCCAAATAGAGGAGAAACATTTCATGTTTAAAGTCCCCGGGGGGACTGGCCACGAAGGTGGAGTAGGAAGACCCTGCATTCACCTCCTCCCACCGGCACCCCAAAATTACAACTATTTACAGAGCAACTCTCAATGAGGACAACCAGAATTGGGAAATTTATCTTTTATTTTTTTTTTTGCTTTATTTTAAAAGTTATATACAATTCAAACATATTATTACAATCCAGATATATTTACCAAGACATTTAAACATTTATATTCCCAGGTATATTTCCCTGTGCTACACAGTAGGTCCTTGTTGGTTATCTATTGATGCTTTATACACAGTAGTGTATACATGTTAATCCCAAACTCCTAATTTATCCCTCCCCCCTTTCCCCTTTGATAACCATAAGTTTGTTTTCTATTCTATACTCAATATTTTGTGATAACCTATAAGGGAAAATAATCTGACAAAGAATATATATATGTCTGTATGTATAACTGAACCACTGTGCTGTGCACTTGAAACTAACACAACATTGTAAATCAACTATACTTCAATTAAAAAATAATTAAAAATAAAAAGACAAAAAAGTGAATAAACATTTATATTCTTTCTGCTTTTAAGTCCCATTTACTTCCCAAATGAAATATCCATCCATCGGTATCAGTGTTTCTTTCTTTTACAAATTCTTTCTCTACCATATTTTCCAGTGTCATATAGTCCTCACAACTATAGGTTCTTCCTCAGATCTAACTGAAATTATGCATGTAAACCTAATCTATTTCCTCCAGGTCACTCAGTAGGGCTGCACTTTGCTCAGCTCCATGGAGCCTCATTCCCATAAAAGGCAATGGGCATGATGCCCTCTGGAGTTGCACAATGCCTGGTTCACTTTTTGTCTGAGCTCCAGGACTTAGCACTTAGGAGTGGCAAGCTCCACTCTTTTATGGAGAAGAAATTGCCTTGGCAGCGTCATGAATGGTTCATGGAGGTGGAGTGGATTGTGAGTGGGGATAGGGGATTGGAAAGTGTGAGAGAGCTGTGTCCAGCACACATCAGACTCAGAGCATCTCCATCCTGGCTCTCTGGTTTCCTTCAATCTGTCTGTATTCTCATTTATCGAATGGGAACTTGAGCTCTGGTATCCCAAGGGTGGGTCAACTGGCTCTAGAAGACCCAATTCTAAGGCTAGGCATAACCCATATCTATGGATCAAATGCACCGTTTGATTGCAATCCTGGGAGGAATGCCATTCCATCTCAATCCATATGCTTATCTTTTTTTTTTTTTTTTTTTTTTTTTTTTTTTGCTGTATGCGGGCCTCTCACTGTTGTGGCTTCTCCCGTTGCGGAGCACAGACTCCGGACGCGCAGGCTCAGCGGCCATGGCTCACGGGCCCAGCCGCTCCGCAGCACGTGGGATCTTCCCAGACCGGGGCACGAACCCGTGTCCCCTGCATCGGCAGGCGGACTCTCAACCACTGCGTCACCAGGGAAGCCCCACATGCTTATCTTTTTATATTAGATGTTAGTAGCAAGGCTTAGGATGGAGAGAAATCATTTCTTATTGTCTCTCCTTCCTCCTAATTTAGGGACTTAAAGGGGGGCTGTAACATTAATTAAAAAGCTGATTATTTTCTAATCTCTTATTATGTGCCAGGCACTGTGCTGAAAACGTACATTTAATCATTTAATCTACACACCATGCTTACATGGCAAGTATTCGTTAGGCATAGTTAGCACCATTTTGCAGATGAATAAGCTGAGGCACAGAGATTAACTGGCTTGCCTTCGGTCTGGCAGCTGTAGGGTGCAGAGGCAGTCAGCCTACGCTTGGCTGACTCCAGAGGTCCAGTCCCAGTCACTATGATACAGTGTATGCTGGCGGGGAGCTATAAACACGTTAACATATTTTTCCTTTCTCTGCAAGCTTCTTGATGTGACATCTTTGTTCTGAAATGAAAGTTGGGTCAGAACACACCATTTGAGTGCAAGCTGATGAATACAGGCTGTGAGTCAGCACAGACAGTTTTGTGGTCCTCTCACATATGGGGCCACCATCTGTGAGCTATGAGCCAGGCAGCCTAGGGAGTGTTGGGAAAAACAGCATCCACGCTCCCTGCCCAACTCCCTCCCCGGGGAAGCAGGGGTGGGGGGGCAGAGATCGCTGGACTCAAGAGTAGCTCATTCTCTCCCCCCCAGAAGGAGGAAAGAGACACTTATTAAGTCCTAAAATGATATCTTCTCTTTTTCCAGCTGTCTGGCATACAGCATCAGAACAAATAATATTTTCGGAGTACTTACTATGGGTCAAGTCCATTAGATCATTCAAATCCTCATGGTTTATTTTTATCTATTTTATGGAGCCTCAGAAAGGTCTTGAGTAGCTTGTCTAGTGTCTCACAGAGAAGACGGAGAGCCTGGGTTTAAATCCAGAGCTACACTGTGACCACTACAATCTATTTTCCCTCAACATGTATTATTTCATTATGTCCCAGATGCTGGACAGCAAGGCTTCCAGCCCCTGTGGCTCCCTTCCCTTGCATCTATGCCCATAAAGAGTTCTCAGTCCTCTCTGTCCCTCTTCCTTCCCTGCTAGTGCCCTGCCTACTCTGTCTACCCAG
Organism: Kogia breviceps; assembly: GCF_026419965.1. Classification (NCBI taxonomy): domain Eukaryota; kingdom Metazoa; phylum Chordata; class Mammalia; order Artiodactyla; family Physeteridae; genus Kogia; species Kogia breviceps. The sequence goes on along the minus strand of NC_081310.1, from coordinate 64,251,474 downwards.
TCTCACTGCAGGGCAGATTTTGTTCCAACCCATTGTCCAAAGGGCCCATGGGGTCTCTTGTAATTGCACCCCATCCCCAAGTTGTTTTATCTGGTACAAACAAACTCTGTTTTGGGAATTTGTGTTTGGAGAGGAAACTTTTTAAGCCCTGTCTTTTCATCACCATCTCTCCAAACCTTGACTCTTGAAGAACATGACGGTGTAGAGATTGTATAAAAAAGTAATTTAGATAGAGAGTCTTCTAGCCCAAGAGCAAGGATTCCAGGCTCTGTTCCTGGCTCTGCCACGGACTGCTAAGCCTCTCTGACTCCCAGTCTCATTTTCTTTCTCTGCATTAATTAAGAATGAAAGGGCTGTCCAAGGGACAAGATGGAGAGGAAAGAGATGATGTCCAAAGAAATCCTTGCATTTCTGAGAACGAAAAAAAAAAAACCTTCCCTATGAAGTTAAACAAAATAATGCATGTAAAGCATTTAAGCTATTGCGTGGCACATGTTAGTTGCTGAGTAGCTCAGGCAGACAGAGCGTGCAGGAGCTGGGGCACCCGCAGAGTCTCGGGGCTGGCTGTGGCAGGGTGTGGCTGTCAGAAGAGTGCTTTCCTGACTTTGCCTGCAAGGTACAACAGGTGACTTGCCACGGCTCTCAAGACCTACTTGGGTTTTTCTGTATGGACACAGGATTACAAGAAATTCTCATTTGCATAGAGATGGGGAGTTTATTTTTGCTAGAAGCTGCATGTCAAGACCAAGAAGAAAGAGGCATTTCTTAATAATCATTAATCAGCTGTATCTGAAAAGAAAAAGAAATCAATTCAGGAAATGAGATGCTAAGGAAATGAGGGGAAAAACAATCTCCCCCCACATGGACCCATCCAGTAAACCTTGACAGCACTTCCTTGTATCCACCTGCATAAAAGTGACCAGCCCTTTACAAGTGACAAGGAACACGAAGAGTGGAGACACAGGAGAAGCCCAGCAGCACCCGGTGAGAGGTGAGGCTCGTGACGTCCTTCCTCAGAGGATATCTTCATCAACCATCCCAGCCCTCGTCCTTTACAGCTGCAGAGAGGGGACCTGCTGTCACTGTGGTTGGTCTATCATATCACAAGTGCTGGGCATTTTGTAGAATGGGGAGGGGTATTCTGTACAGAGGCTGAACTTTCCAGTACCTTATTCTCAGTAAGAAACAAGGAGAGTGGGAAAGGAGGAAGGAAGAAAGGGAAGGGGAAGGAATCTATTTTTTTAAGAAATATGATTATTTTATTTAAAAAATTTTATTGAAGTATAGTTGATTTACAATGTTGTGTTAATTTCTGCTGTACAGCAAAGTGATTCAGTTATACATATACATATTCTTTTTCACAGGCTTTTCCATTATGATTTATCACAGTATATTGAATATGGGACTTGTTATTCATCCATCCTATATATAAGTTTGCATTTGCTAATCCCAAACTCCCAGTCCTTCCCTCCTCTCTCCCCTTCCCCCTTGGCAACCACAAGTCAGTTCTCTATGTCCGTGAGTCTGTTTCTCTTTTGTGGATATGTTCAGTTGTGTCACATTTTAAATTCCACATGTAAGTGATATCGTATGGTATTTGTCTTTCTCTTTCTGACTTACTTCACTAAGTATGATAATCTCTAGGTGAAAGCATGTTACTGCAAATGGCATAATTTCATTCTTTTTATGGCTGAGTAATATTCCATTGTATATATGTACCACATCTTCTTTATCCATTCATCTGTTGATGGGCATTTAGGTTGCTTCCATGTCTTGGCTATTGTGAATAGTGCTGCTATGAACCTAGGGGTGCATGTATCTTTTTGAATTATAGTTTTGTCTGGATATATGCCTAAGAGTGGGATTGCTGGATCATATGGCAACTCTATTTTTAGTTTTTTGAGGAACATTCATACTGTTTTCCATAGCTGCTGTACCAATTTACAATTCCCATCAACAGTGTTGGAGGGTTCAAGGGAAAGGAATCTAGCATTTACTGTAAACTTTTTGTTCTAGGAACTGTGCTGGGCACTTTAGAATATGTGTATGTTTAATTCTTTGCAGTATTAAATATCTTTTTAAACATAAGGAACACCACTGGTTCAGTGGGATCCGATCAGAAATGTGCTCCTTTTTGTCTGCTGTAAGGAAATCTGCTGGATCTCCAGTTGAGATCCCAGGAGGAACAGACCTGTAGGTGGGGTGGTGCAGTGGTAAGGAGAACAGGCAATCTGCCTTCACATCTTGGTTCCGCCACTTGTTGGCCATGTACCTTGGACAGGTTTCTCTACCTTGCTAAGTGTCAGTTCCCTCTTTGGTAAAATGGGGATAGAATAGAACCTGCCTCGTAGGGTGGTTGTGTGCATTAAATAAGATAACTGTGGAAAATACTTGGCATGGAGCCCCAGGCACGTGGCATGTATGATAAACGTTAGCTACTACTGTTACTTGAATCAGCCGAGATGTCTGGAATCGCCTCACCAAACTAAGGGGGACATCTTTTTCCTCCACATCTTTCTCCTCTGAGGCTCCCAGAGGGGGATGAACTGGCATTGCCCCACAGCTTCTGAGAGTTGTCAGAAGAAAAACTGTGCCCGCTTTTAGTCACTTGGCTCTCTAGAAGCACCTTATTTGCCTTTCGAGGGGATAGAGCTCTGGGGGACTCTATAGTCTCCCCTGTCAATGGGGTCTATTTTCCTGTTTTGTCAGAAAGAGGTTGGAAAAAGAGAAATCAAGTTCTTTAACATAATGCCTGCTCTACAGTGAGGTCTCAACTTACACCTGTCCCTCACTGGGAATGACTCTGAGTTAAGGAGAGAGAAGGAAAAATGGTTTTCTAAGCAGGATTTGCTGTTTCTCAGCTTTCTAGAGAAGAGCCTGGGACTCCCAAGGATGATCGGGGTGGGGGGAGGGGAGCGGGGACAGGTGTGGCTCATGGTCTCACACGTGTGTGCCTAGAGCAGCTGTAACTATAGTTAGGAGTGGGGGGATCCACAGCCCCTTCAGCTCGCTTCCTATGCTTGCTGCCTCTCTCTGTTCCACTGCTGCACCCACTACGCTTATGCAGCACTCGCGTGGCTGGGAATGAGAGCTCAGTCTGCGCGTGAAGGAGGCTGGGCAGAGGCTGGTCTATTCCCATGGGTTGCCCTCTGACTTACCTTTAACGCTCAGCTCTGTTTGTGAAATGTGCTAGTGCTGGAGAAAGTCAGAGAAGGAGAACTCAACAGGCGGTACAGTTATGCTTTGGGCACTTTTCTCAAGATGTGTTACATGACACTATTGAAAGCGGTCCAATGAAAAGAGGCAGAGAGAAAGGCAGGAGGGGTGCGAGAACTACAGGGGCAGCAGGCATCTCAGGTCTGGCCCTGGCTAGAGACTAGCGAGCTGCAAGCCTGTCCCTGGTGCCTGCTGGCTCAGTGGCTGATGGAGGGGAAGCCGCCACCTTGCCATCTGTGGGTCTCTCTCCACTGTGACTAATTAGTTATTAGATGCCCCGCACCTCCCTTTCCCATCTTCTCCAGAAGGTGACACCTTCACAGCTGACTTCAAAGGAATGATTTTAAGCAGATACACAGTAGGGGTTTATAACAAAAGGGTGTCGCCTATTTTGGAGGCAAACATAAAAACCAAATGTGCTTGCAGCTCTATTTACAATAGCCAGGACATGGAAACAACCTAAGTGTCCATCGACAGATGAATGGATAAAGAAGACGTGGCACATATATACAATGGAATATTACTCAGCCATAAAAAGAAACGAAATTGAGTTATTTGTAGTGAGGTAGATGGACCTAGAGTCTGTCGTACAGAGTGAAGTAAGTCAGAAAGAGAAAAACAAATACTGTATGCTAACACATATATATGGAACCTTAAAAAAAAAAATGGTTCTGAAGAACCTAGGAGCAGGACAGGAATAAAGATGCAGACATAGAGAATGGACTTGAGGACATGGGGAGGGGGAAGGGTAAGCTGGGACAAAGTGAGAGAGTGGCATGGACATATATACACTACCAAATGTAAAACAGATAGCTAGTGGAAAGCAGTCACATGGCACAGGGAGATCAGCTCAGTGCTTTGTGACCACCTAGAGGGGTGGGATAGGGAGGGTGGGAGGGAGACGCAAGAGGGAAGAGATATGGGAACATATGTATATGTATAACTGATTCACTTCGTTATACAGCAGAAACTAACACACCACTGTAAAGCAATTATACTCCAATAAAGATGTTAAAACAAACAAACAAAACAAAATGTGCTTTTATAGTTTTTCCGATCTGTTGCCTAACTCCTAGGGCATATTACCAACCCTGTTTTTCTATTTAATTTATTAAAAACACTGCTTCTCACCCCTGTTGAAAAGTGAGCCCTGTTGAGTCACGAGAGTGATTTACACACGAATAATTTATTCCCTGGGCGTTGGGAGAGCACTGGATCAGCCTCTCTAGGGGTGGAGCGGGGGCAGGGCAGACAGGGAAGGGCTCATTCAATTGATTAAAAAAAAATCCAGAGAAGGAGACGCAGGCCCCAAGGTCCACAGGCTGAGGTACTGAGTTCTGTTTTCTCGGCTGCCATCTGGCCTGTCCCGTGAGGTCCAAAGGGGAACTCAGTTGGCGCCTCTTTCCTTGCTCTTCACTCTTGGCTAGGAAGCTGACTTCATCCCTTCCTGTAGGACATGCAGGCACAGTGTGTTTCTCTCTGCCTCCTGGGTGTGATCTTTTTTCTGTGCTCAGCGCATGTCGGAGGTCTCAGGAGATGTCTGATTTCCATGGACATGCGCCGTATGGAGGAGAGTTTCCGAGGGATCAAAAACGCCATTGTGAGTACAGGTTTGGGGTGAAGGCATGGGCAGGGGGGCGTGCCTCAACGTGGAGAGCCAGTTCTTTCTCATTACCTTTGTGTCTCCGGAGAATGTGGAGTACTCACTGCTTGTGTCTGTTCTTATGTTTTCCTCCACAAGCAAGCTAAGGACACCTTCCAAAATGTCACCATCCTGTCCACATCGGAGACTCTGCACAGCATTAAGGTATTGGCCTGTGTCTGCTCGTTCCTCTATTGTCATTTTTACGGTGAAGTGGCACAGGGCTGAGGGAGAAATCCTCACCCTGTGCTTTTCTCTTTCCTAACCTCCAGTGAACTCTGATGCTCCGGCTTCTCACATGTCAACTGATGCGTGAGGGCGCACTCGTGTCTCAGCGACCTTGAACCCCATGGGAGGGTGTTCACCCAGGGAGTGATTGGGGTGCCACACGCTCAAATGGGACAGGATATCTAGGGCTTAGGGTGACTCTGGAAGGTTTCATGGGGAAGCTGAGAAAATGAGCAGTGACTTAAAAGCTGAGTAGGCTTGGGGTTAGTGGCTAAAAGAGATGGAAGGGTTTGGGGAGAATGGGTATGTAAAATCAATGGATACATGTCAGGGGACATAGAGGCAACCAGGGGGAATTCCCTGGCATTTCAGTGGTTAGGACTCTGTGCTTTCACTGCTGAGCGCGCAGGCTCAATCCCTGGTCAGGGAACTAAGATACTGCAAGCCGCGCAGCACGGCCGAAAAAAATAAAAGAGACACCCAGGCTCGTGGTGTGAGGGACATGAAGGCAAGTGGAAGGGAATGAAGTGGACAAATACATTGGAGTCATTTACCAAGAACCTTGAAAGCCAGGCCAAAATGGAAACTGACTGGCTGAGCCTCCGTCTTCTTTTTTTTTTCTTTTTTTCTGCTCCGTGCGGCCATAGGGAGTGCCTGCAGGTTTTTGAGCCAAAGACTGTATGACCACAAAGTCTTTTAGACAGGCTGGTGATGTTCTTTACAACCGCCAGCTTGGGGCACAAAAGTAGGGAGGGGATCAGTCTACCTGTCCAGAGAGAGGTGGTGAGAGTGTGCTACAAAACTGTTGGCTTACGAGGTGATAATTCACTTTACAGAAGGGGCCACTGAGAAGTGCCTTTAAAAGTGAGCTCCTCCAGTCCTTGTAAGCATTCTAGAAAGATCCAGTTCTTTCAGGCATTTATGTGACAGAGTGTAAGGTACATCCACAAAGAGTTACTTTTTTCTTGGGCTTCTCGAGTTACTTTTTTCTTGGGCTTCTCTGCACGAGATAATTCTTCTAGGCAGTATGAGGCCTGATTTATTTATGGTAAACACATGGAGCCCACTACCTAAGTACTATTCCAGCCAATGGTGTAGAGACTCAGAGAATATGATATCTGGAAGGGACCCAAAAGGCCATTTTTTCCAAAACCATCATTTTCAAGTGACCAAATTGACATCTTGGGAGAAAGAATGACTAGTTAGTGGTTGAGCCAGGAATAGACCCCCCCAAGTCTCATGCCTCTGTCTCCAGATTCTTTGTCCTCTCAAGGCCTAGAAATAGCTTATGTGGCTTAAGGAAAGGGGTCAATGAGGATGCAGGTCTTTGCCATATTTCTCCCCTCCCCCCCCCTTGATAAAACAAAGGTTGGGGTTGGTTAAGGCAATTAGCAGGAGCAGAGGAAAAGGACGGTTTTTGTGTTGCAAAGTGAGTTTCCATGTCAGAAAATCTGCCTGTGGGGTCAAGGAGGCTTTGCTGCTTTAATGCTAATGAAGATAAATGCACCACTGGCTGTAGCCACTTCCCTTCTCAGACTGAGCCATAAATCTCCTGCGCTGGCTCTCAGGGCCGAGTGCAAACTGGTAGAAGGAAACTCTGCCTGGCCAGCTGCTTTAAACTGTGCCTGGCGAAGTCAGGAGCTTTCCCTTAGGGAGAGCTGCACTCTGCCCGAGGAGGACCTGCCCAGATGTGTGCATTTCTGCAGCTGTCAGTTTCCATTCTTGCACATCTCAGCTCCATCCAAGTGATCCCTGAAGTTTAAAAAGGACAGACTGGAGGAGAGCTGAGCAGGGTGGCCAGGATAAACACAGTGTCATTACACAGGAAGGAATATGTGCCCAGCACAGGCCTGACATGCAATAGCCATCGAATAAACACATGTTGGTGGCTAGGAGATGTTCCAAAGAGGCAGACTTCAGCACAATGTAAGGAAGTACTTTTCAAGAAAGCTGCTCAGACATTGGTCCTTTCAAAAGGGAGGTGTCTGATGGAAGCGGTTAAGCCGAAGTTAGGGATGACATGTTGGAGATGCTGTAGAGAGAATTCTAGTCTCTGACTGGGCTCCATCCCTAGTGAATATACCTCCTGGCCATGTAAAAAGAGGGTAAGAACCACAATCTCTCCTTGGTGCCTTTGTCATAAGTAGCTTTGGTGTGGTTAAGAGGACCCTCTGAGACCAATATGAATTTAAAACAATGACTTCTAGTTATCTCACTCCCTCTTGCCCCTACCGAAGCAGGCTGCTTTGGTCTCTAAGATAGTAAGAGAAGAGGGCCTCTGGGGCTTTCCCTAATTTGTATCTGTAGCCCTTAGATGTGTGCTGCGTGACCAAGAACCTCCTGGCGTTTTACGTGGACAGGGTGTTCAAGGACCATCAAGAACTGAGCCCCCAAATCTTGAGAAAAATCAGCAGCATTGCCAACTCTTTCCTCTACATGCAGAAGACTCTACAACGATGTGTGAGTCACCAGCAGCATCTGCTCTCCATCTGCCCCAGGGAGAGCCCAGGACATGCTAGCCCCAGTCAGTGTTCCGAAATGGATCCTGGGCTCAGCGGAAATTCTCTGCCCTGTCGCCCATGGGGAGAACTGTTGGGAGCCTCTTCCAGTGGTCCCTCCTTGTCCAGGGCTTCCTCCTCATCCGACCCAGTTTCCTCATGGATAATCTTCCTGTGGTGACCGACTTAAGTCAAAGCATCTCTTAAGTGATGCGGGGGCTGGCCTGTGAGAGAGGCATACTGAGAATTCTGGGCTTATCACAGGCATACCCCTAGTTTCTTTCTTTCTTTTTTTTTTCCTTCTTCTTTTTTTTTAAAAGAAGATGTTGGTGGGGGGTAGGAGTTTATTAATTAATTTATTTATTTTTGCTGTCTTGGGTCCTCGTTTCTGTGCGAGGGCTTTCTCCAGTTGTGGCAAGTGGGGGCCACTCTTCGTCACGGTGTGCGGGCCTCTCACTGTCGCTGCCTCTCTTGTTGCGGAGCACAGGCTCCAGACGCGCAGGCTCAGTAGTTGTGGCTCACGGGCCCAGTTGTTCTGTGGCATGTGGGATCTTCCCAGACCAGGTCTCGAACCCGCGTCCCCTGCATTAGCAGGCAGACTCTCAACCACTGTGCCACCAGGGAAGCCCCCCTAGTTTCTTTGTTTCTGGCCCTTTGGGGTTTCCATACCAACCACCTCTGGGTGGTTCTCTGGTATAGCCTCTCCTAAGGATCACCTACTCATTCATTGTGATCTATTAAAAACAAGCCTCAGAAATGAAATCAAACCCAACAAACCAACAAAAACTTAGACCAGGAGAAAACCTGGGCTCTGGCCCCATCTCTGCCAAAGATTTCCTGTGTAACTTTGTGGCAAGTTACTTCACCTCTCTGTGCCTTGGGTTCTAAAATTGTTAGAATAGGTCATGACCCCTGTCCCACTTACATTAAGATTCATTTAGCCAATTATTTAATTAACTGGCCCAACATATTCATTGAGTGCCTACCTAACGCTGTACTGGGTGGTGACACACAGACTTAGAACTACTCTCCAGGCCCTTCCAGCCCTGGATAAGTGCAGGGTGACTCTACACGCAGACCCTACTGCCCCCTTCTGCCCCAAGCTGGGTTTACTCCCCTGACTCTCACTTTGGGAGGAAGGAGAACTATCACTCCTCACGCGGGAGGTGGCGGTGAGAGTGAGCTGGGGTGGAAAGGTCCTCTGATGGGTGCTGTCTCCGGTTGATCACAACAGGAGCAGAGGTTGTGTCACTGCAGGCAGGAGGCCACCAATGCAACCAGAATCATCCATGACACCTATGATCAGGTAAGGGAAGGGAAGAGGATGGGGAAGATGGAAATGGGATGTCAGAGCCTTATTGGGCAGCCTCCTCTCCATTCAAATTCATTCATTTACTCAACAGTATTTATTTATTTATTTATCTTAACATCTTTATTAGAGTATAATTGCTTTACAATGGTGTGTTAGTTTCTGCTTTATAACAAAGTGAATCAGTTATACATATACATATGTTCCCATATGTCTTCCCTCTTGCATCTCCCTCCCTCCCACCCTCCCTATCCCACCCCTCTAGGTGGTCGCAAAGCAGTGACTGCTCTCCCTGTGCTATGCGGCTGCTTCCCACTAGCTATCTATTTTACGTTTGGTAGTGTATATATGTCCATGACACTCTCTCACTTTGTCCCAGCTTCCCCTTCTGCTTCCTCGTGTCAAGTCCATTCTCTAGTAGGTCTGCATCTTTATTCCCATCCTGCCCCTAGGTTCTTCATGACCTTTATATATATATATATATATATATTCCATATATATGTGTTAGCATACCATATTTGTTTTTCTCTTTCTGACTTACTTCACTCTGTATGACAGACTCTAGGTCCATCCACCTCACTACAAATAACTCAATTTCATTTCTTTTTATGGCTGAGTCATATTCCATTGTATATATGTGCCACATCTTCTTTATCCATTCATCTGTTGATGGACACTTAGGTTGGTTCCATGTCCTGGCTATTGTAAATAGAGCTGCAATGAACATTTTGGTACATATCTCTTTGTGTACTATGGTTTTCTCAGGGTATATGCCCAGTAGTGGGATTACTGGGTTGTATGGTAGTTCTATTTTTAGTTTTTTAAGGAACCTCCATACTGTTCTCCAGAGTGGCTGTATCAATTTACATTCCCACCAACAGTGCAAGAGGATTCCCTTTTCTCCACACCCTCGCCAGCATTTATTGTTTGTAGATTTTTTGATGATGGTCATTCTGACCGGTGTGAGATGATACCTCATTGTAGTTTTGATTTGCATTTCTCGAATGATTAATGATTACTCAACAGTATTTATTGCAGGTCTGCCCAATTCTGTGTCTGCAAAGGGTGTGTTGGTCTTACCTCATCTGCTAGTTTCCTGGGCTCCCCTTCCGTATCATCCTTCCAGCATTTTCTTATGCCCTCACATATCAGACCCACGTTAAGTTTTGGGGGAAAGCACATACTCTTTAAGATGGGGGTGATAAAAGAGGGAGCAAAGATCTCCAGAGAACTGTAAGCTGTTATACACGAAACATGCTACCTGCTGGGTGTCACTGTGGCCAGTAACTGACATCAGCACCCTGTGCGGTGATGAAGAATAGTTCTTCTCATGTAGGTGCAGATGTTGAATGCACGCCTCATGTAGAGGTGGAGTTAGAAGCAGTGATTCTTAAGTGCATCATTTAGAGATCCTGTTAAAATGCAGGTTCTGGCTGGTAGGTCTGTGTTTCAACCACACTCCCAAATTATGACAATGTTTGGAATAACAAGGAGCTGGGGAGTCTGTTCAGACCTCTGCTTCTTTGTGGAGAGGCTCCATAGGATAATATAACAATGGCTGAAACTCGTATCGTTCTTCCTATGAGCCAGTTATTGTTCTAAGCACACTAAATGTATTAACACACTTATCCTTCACAACAATGCTATGAGCCATTATCTGCATTTGATAAGTTAGGAAACCAAGGCACAAACAGGGTAAGTAAATTAACTAAGTTTCTACTGCAGCTAAGTGATGGAGGTAGGGCTCGATCCCATGCCATCTGGCTCCACAGGACATACTTTTGGATCTTACCATCTCCTTCTATTCTGCTGAAGAAGAGCTGGAAGATGCCAGGAGACTTGGGTTCCAGTTCAGCTCTTCTAACAACCGGCTGTGTCACATTGGGTAGGACACATCCTTAGGGGCCTCAGTGCTTTAATTTGTCCAGTGGAGGCACCACAGTCTCCCTTCCCACTGCTGGGCACCTCTGGGATTGTGGCTTTCTGGGAGAGATGAAGCACTAAAGCAAACTGATGTGAACAGGAAAGTAAGCAGAACTGCCAGAAAAGCAAGTTGGTTTTTTTTCTGGGAAATATAGGAAAAAGAAAAACAGAGGGCAAAGAATGAAGACCTTTTCGTGTTGTTTATAAGTTGCTGACATGATTTAACTGCTTGTTTGTGGACAGCAATTTAGGTCACCTATTAGGAAAATAACTTGAGGTCTGTATGCCCTGAAGATATAATGGTTGAATAAAAAGCAAACTTCATGGGGACCAGAACGTGGGGAAAGTGATTTGAAAACTATGACACGACCTAGAAAGGCAGGTGCTTATGATGATTTCCATGGTTTCAGTTGGAGGTCCGGTCTGCTGCCATTAAGTCTCTGGGAGAGCTTGACATCTTGCTAGCCTGGATTGAGAAGAATCATCATGGAACTTCTGCTGCCTCAAGACAAGAAACCTAAGTTTGGGGGATGAACGGCTCCTGAGAGGTTTTCAGTGGGAGACAGCCAACTTTGAAGGGGAGGGAGATGGGAGGGCTCCATTTTTATGCAAATTGGGTCTTTTTGAGGAAACCTTCCTGCCCATTTGGAATTCTCTTCTCTGGGGCTGAGGTATTATAGGGGAAAAATCTAGGTTTGAGCACATCTTACCCTGTAGCTACAAGTCTCACTGGCTGGGCCCAGGCTGTCTGATTCCACCTGAAAGTATCCAAGTAATCTACTGTCATATTTATATGAAATATGTCTGTCGAAAGGTCCTGCAGGCCATCCTGGAGGGAGAGGGTGAGCTTCCCCCTGATTTACTGTGAACTTGTCTATCCCGTGTCTGTGATGTGATCTAAGTGGTATCCTGTAGTGCATATTGTACTGACTGATTTTTTGAATAAATTCTGTTCTTTACCAATTAGTGGAAGTGTCTTCTGATTCAGGGAGAAGGAGCCATGAATGGTGACTATTAGAATTAAAAAGGCCTTAAAGAACAGAAACAGATGGGGAAACTGAGACCTAGAGAGGGATAAAAATTTACTCAGAGTCCCAAAGTGAGTTAATCCCAAGGGTTTCAAACTGGACTCCATCCAGCACCCTGTCCTCCACATAATGATCAAGAGGAAGAACATAGGGCTTCTGATCATGACTCCTTCTTGCTACCACTCCATTTCTGATCTCTCTTTCTCTGTGTTTCTGTCTTGTCTCTCTGTTATTGAACTGGGTCCCACTGCTCTACAAAATCAATACTCACACATGTTGCTAGAAAGGAAATGTGCCTTCAGTCAGAATGCTGGCAATCTGGGGAGATGGACTCAGCATCCCCCAGAAACCACCTGCAAAGATTCTGCTCGGATGTGAAAGCTTTTAAAGGGAAACAGGGAAGTAATCTCAGTTTATCACTGAGTTGGGGGGTCAGAGTCACCGCCATCCCCCACTGTGTGCAAGCTCGTCGTCGACTCCTTCTGATTTTTCTTTAGATGATATCATGTTCACAAAGTTTGTTTGCAAGATTACTGAAGGGGAAGCTGGGGAAGAGATCTGGTCATCTGCTGATTACCTATTCTTCATTTCTATTTCTTTGATCTACGGAAAGAATCAACAAGTTAGGTAAAGTACTGGGTGATCAAAAGACTTGAAAGGTGTGCTAGGGAGGAGATGAGTAGAACATTGGGGTGCCTGGGTTCAGGTCGGTGACAAGACAAAGAAGACAGCTCTTTCCTGCAAAGAGCTTTTTCCTGCCAAAAGCTGCTTACATCTCTTTCTCTCTCTCATTCCTTTCTAGCTGCTCCCAACCTAGATGTCTTTTCTGACCCTAAATTCATCCCGCATGGGTATGTATGTGGGGTTGGAGAGAGGGTGTTTCTGACAAAGGGATGTTGTCATGGTGACAACGCTGAATGAGTGCAGCCCAAGGCAGGGGGGATTCTCAGTAGAGGGGTTCTGGCCACATGGACACTAATTTCCAGGTGGACAGTCCTCAGGTGGTTAATGACAATAACAACTGATACTTATTGAGCACCTGCATGTGCCAGATGCTGAAATCAGTGCTTTACATGTACTATCCTGGGTCACTATCTATACTGTAACTGGTTGGCTGAAGCAACTTTTCTTTATTCCTACCTGGGAAAGAGATTTCACAGAATGTGCTTTAGTGGACAGAGCAGGACCTCTGAAGTCAGACAGACCTGGTTCCAATCCTATGTGACTTTGAGCAAGTTACTTAGTGTCTCTAAGTCTCAATGTCCTCTTCTGTAAAATGGAGATAATAGCACCAGTCTGCAAGTGTTGCTGTGAGCTACAAGTGAGGCAAAGTCCCCTCTAGCGCCAGCAGGGTGGGAGGCTGCATGTGTAGAGTAAAGAGTGCCAAGTCAGGAATCACAGTCTGGTTCCAAGTCTGCCATGATTTGCCTGGGGCAGGTCACTACATTTCTTTGACCCTTAGTTGTCTGTAATGTGGATGCTGACCCCTGTGCTATCATTTAAAAGCCGGAGCATTACGATGGCCTAAGAAGAAGCCCTCATATCTACACACACTGCCTTCCCAACTCCCTTTGCTCTTCCTGTGTCCCCTACTTCTTGTCCAGGCTCAGTACCACCCTACCACACTGGCCTACTTCGTGTTTCTTAAACATACCAGGCATGTCCTCACCTTAGGGCCTTTGTGGTTTGTGTGTATATACACGTAAGCTAAGGTAGGGTTAAAAAAACACTCCAATGTTATACACGAATGGGATTAATAGACTATTAAGAGGAAACAAAGTTTTTTGCGGAGAACTCAACCTTCCCAAGGAGACTTGGCTGGATGTCCATCCTGAGCCAGCTGGATGATGGCAGGACCAGCTTCATTAGAGCATTTCTCATCTTCTGTGACTCTCCAAGGTGTGCTTCCCACAGACACCTGCGTGGCTTATACCTCCACCTCCTTTAGGCCTTTACTCAAAAGGTATACTATTTAAGTATTAAGACCCCATTTCCGGGACTTCCCTGGTGGCACAGTGGCTGAGAATCCGCCTGCCAATGCAGGGGACGCGGGTTCAATCCCTGGTCTGGGAAGATCCCGCATGCCGCGGAGAAACTAAGCCCATGTGCCACAACTACAGAGCCTGTGCTCTAGAGCCCATGAGCCACAACTACTGAGCCTGTGTGCCACAGCTACTGAAGCCCGTGCACCTAGAGCCATCCGGTGCTCCACAACAAGAGAAGCCATGGCAATGAGAAGGCCGTGCACCAAAGAAGAGTAGCCCCCTCTCACCACAACTAGAGAAAGCCCGCGTGCAGCAACAAAGACCCAACTCAGCCAAAAATAAATAAATAAATTTATTTTTTAAAAAGACCCCCATTTCCACCTTCAGCCCATCTTATACCCCTTTCCTGCTTCCCCAGCATCCTATTTTCTTATTATCTGTTTCTCCACTCAAATGTAACCTCCATGAGGATAGTACAGTTTCTTCACTGCCTGGCACTTAGTAAATGTTAAATTCACATTTCATGAATACGTGATCTGGATGCATTAAAATGATAATAACAACAAACATTCATACAGTGCTTTCTACATGCCAGACAGTTGTCTAAGAAATATACATAATGTAATATATTATGAATATATATTTCATTTAATTTTCATGACTGTCCTATAAAAGTGAGAATGAAATAAAATGAAAAAGTCCCCCTCTTTGAATGTTAACAATACAGATCATTAAACCTTAAGGAAGAACCTGGGCACAGAAGTTAACACCTGAAGCCACACAGCTCATAAGCAGCAGAGCCAGGCTTCCAATCCTGGCAACCCGGTTCTAGGATGAACTTTAATGTCAACAACAGTGTACAGGTGTTGAGCACTTATTATGCGCCAGGCACCGAGGTGAAAACTACTTTCATTTTCTCCTTTACTCCTCACAATAATCCTCTACGGGAAAGATTATTAACAACCCAATTACACAGATGATGAGGTCTGAAGCTTAGCGAGGTTCAACAGCACACTGAGGGTCATGCAGTTAGTTGTGGAACTGGGATTTGTTTAATTAAACAAGGAGACCATTACCCTTAGGTGGCTGTAATGCCCTGGTGGGTCTGTGTAAGCAAACCAAAATCTAAGCATGTAAATGCTTCAAGGTCATGAAATCAAAATGCTGAGGACCAATCACAAACACCCAACTAGACTTTAATCTGTAGCCAATCAAATAGCTTCCTTTCTTTGCTTCCTCACCTTCTCTATATATGTCCTTCCAGGCTTCTGATCGCTGAGAGCTCCTAACCACTTCCGGTTTGGTGCTGCAGATTCCAATAGATTTTTGCTCAAATAAAATGGTAAAAAAATTTTAATATGCATCAGTTTATCTTTTAACAATACCCAATGCAGGTGTTCTACCCCACCTTGAATGCATGGTGGACAAGAGAAGAGGAGCTTTACTGGCATAAGGAGCTGTAGCTGCAGGAAAGAAATATGTCGTATCAAGGGTTGTAAAGTAGAGGAGGAGGAGATAGAGCAGGAGAGGGAGGGGCAGGAAGCACTACTGACGAGAAGAAGCCCCAGCCCCATATCTCCTGCCTGCTTGCTTCACTTTCACCACTTCACTCGTCTACCTGTCCTTGCTCTCCTTCCAGACTTGAAGAATGTGTCCTGGCTCTTGTGTAGTCCACAGAGGGCCTGGCACAGAGTTGTGCTCTTTGTTCTTGGTGTTGTTATTTTTTGTTTTTGTTTTCACAGAGCTGGTGCTTCATAAATACCTGCTAAGGAACCAAGTGTAAAATTCACTCCCAAACCATACCTTCTGAGTCCTTGATTAGCCCCTAGGAGGAACCCTTGAGAAATCTCGGGCTCATCTTCCACTGCTCAGGTGCAAGGGGAGGGAATCCATAGCTTGTGGCAGGACCATGCGGGTACTTTATGTATATGACCTCACTTAAGTCTCAGAGGAGCTGAGGAGGTCGTAGGTCTCATCCCCATGTGACCAGCAGAGGCATCTGAGGCTTGGGGAGGTGGGAGGACTTGCCTGATGTCACATGGCCGAGGGATGGTAGGTCTAGAAAGTGAACCCAGGTCTGATCTTGCTGGCTCCAGTGCTCCTTCCCCTTGCTGCTGGGGGAGCTTGCTTTGTTTGGGCCAAGCTCTCTAACCCAGAGCCCAAGTTGCTACACTGTATCTTTAAACACAGAACAAGATCTGCAACACAGATCTTTAAACCCAGGTGCCTAAAAAGGCGCCTGGACTTGCGAGCAAAAAGCCTGTGAAGTTACACACAAATGTATGGACCAACACAGAGCAAAGAAGCAGAGGCTGACTTCTGAATGTGTCACAGGATATTCCTGGCCCAGACGAGTCTGGGCTCCTCCTGGAGGACATTCTATCCCCCTTCCATCTTCCAGAGCAGATCACTGACAGCCACACAGGCTCAGGGCAGCCTGTCTTTTGGAACCACGGACGTGCCCAGAAGTTTGGCCAAATGGATAAGAGGATAGGTTTGTGTGAAATCCTGGTCCTGCCACTTATTGTGTGATCTTGGGCAATATACTTAACCTGAGCCTCCCTTTCCACATGTGCACAAATTAAGGAGATAGCTGCCTCATGGTTTGTTATAAGGATTCAAGGTACCATTTACAGTAGCTGTGTAGTAGGTGCTCATTAAAATGATGGTTGTTACTATTTAGTTATTTTCAACTTTTCTAATCTTATTTCCCATAAACACGGTTGTTTGGGGAAAGCCTTCCTCTTACATGTATTTTTAAACTAGCAAGTGAGATAAGGCAAACTGTGCTGCCTTCCAGGCCTGCACCTCCAGGAGGCTCTCAGCTGAGCCCCCTCACAGGGGTGCTTGCTGTTTCTGTGCGGCCAGCCAGGGTCCAGGCAGCCTTCCTGATTCTCCTGCTACTCAGCCCACCCCCTGAAGGCTCTTCTGTCCGTACCCTTCCTCTGTCACAGACTCAGGCCAGTGTGAAACTCTTCCCTTGACTCTATCTGAAGCTTGCTGTGTTCACACCTAGCACAATCCCTGCTGCGTCCAAATCACTTGATGTCCCCTGCAGCTGTGAACAAATGCCTCTGCTCAGTGGCAGAAGCCAACTGATCATTCCTGGAGGTAGACTCAGGGGTCAGCAAATCATGTTTGGTCAAGGAGTTTCGGGGAGGATATATTCTTAAAAAGTTATTTTGAGTTCTAGAGATAGTATATACTTGCAGCTCTGTTACGGAAAGATATTCAGTTAGCCCAGTCTCAGGCCTCTACCATGGAACCACCATCAGTGGAGACTGAATGTTGTGAAAGAGACATTTTCTGTGCAGGCACAGGCTTGATCCAGGCACCAGGACCGGGAGAGGGTTCAAAATCCAGCTTTCATTCCAGGAAATAAGTTTGCCTCAGCACGCCTTTTGTCTGGATGTCTCTCTCTGGTCACTTTCTAGATGCTCTAAGAAGACTCTGTGCCTCAGTTTCCTTATTTTGGAAAATGAAGGGAAAAATCATCTCTACCTTAAGGATTGCCGGAAGATCAAGTGAGTTAATATTTCACGAAGTACTTAGTGCCTGGCATGCGGTAAGTGCCATAAACGAACAATAGAAGAGCCTGTGGCCACATTCTGCTGCTGTCCTAGCTCTACCCCAGCCTGGACTTAACTTCCCGAGAACCATAGTCCCACCACCAGGGCAGAAACAGTCTTCCTCCTGCTCCTTCCTATTCACCTCCATCCCCATCCTCATTTGTGTTCCTGGGACCCAGAGTGATTTTCCAGTTTTTGACAAGTCAGAGACATCTTGGTGCCCATTTCCTCTCTCCAGACTGAGCTCCTCAGGACAGCTACTTTGTGAATGGCTGCACTCAGTAAATAAATATTCTTTGAATGAATGAATGCCTGCATGCCGCAAAGGCAACCCCAGCTGTCCTCTAGGCAGCTCACTCTTGGCCTCTTGGAAGAAGCCTACGGCTTTGCCGTTTGGCTTTAGGAATCTCTCTGGCTTCCTCCTCTCCTCTAGGACATTCCTTGCTAATGTCGCTGTCTCTAGCCCATAGCAAAGATTCAGTTTTCCCCTCTGTCTGGCCTCCCTGGCTTGGGTTTCGATTTTGCCCAATTGTTGTTTTACGGTCCTTAACTCTTCAGGTCCTGAAGCCTGAAGCATTAGTGCCTCCCATTCCACTGCTGGGCTACCAGCCCTTTGGCTATCATGCTAACCTGGACCCCAGCTCTCTTAGGAGCCATGTGGTCCTGCAGCCCTGTGGGTGGGGAGAAAGAACTCAAGAATTACCAACTTCACCTCCTCTTCCTCACCTACTTGACACCTCTAAAACATCCCCCACCCCTAGCCCAAGAAGAGCAGGTGTACTC
The DNA here is from genome assembly GCF_026419965.1 of Kogia breviceps. Lineage (NCBI taxonomy): Eukaryota > Metazoa > Chordata > Mammalia > Artiodactyla > Physeteridae > Kogia > Kogia breviceps. The sequence continues at coordinate 64,233,293 of NC_081310.1, read as the reverse complement.
TACATGAGGTACCCCTGAGGCAGGGTGCAGACGACCTCCCTCTGTGGTCACACCTGGGGTGGTGGGATTATGCCCGGGTGGCTAGAAGTGGTGTCTTGTATGAGAGTTGTTGGCAATCAGAGGGCTCAGTCTCTCTTCAGGGAACCAGCACATGAAAAAGTGCCTTGAATTTAGTTAGGGAAACACATCAGTAAGCAATTCTGTTGAGTTCCTGGGATGCATGTGTTGGTATCTAGATCCTGAGCAGCTTACCAAAGGAAAACACTCACTGATTCTTCAGAAATGAAAAGTTTCAGAGTGGAACGTCCTCAGATTGATGTTCACAGTTCATTGCATTTTGACTCTTTTCAACCTTTTTAAATACCTACCTCCCTTCCCTACCCAACACCCACAGGAGCACCATCCTCCAGGTACCAACAGGCTCTTTGGTCTCAGGAATTTTGTTGCAGCTTTTCTTACTGTAAGGAGCAAGGGCCCTCTGCTCCTGACTCAGTCTCTCCATCCCCAAAGCTCATAAATTATTAGTTCTTCAAAGTTTTGCTCAAACTGAACTTTCTCCAAGAAACCTTCCCAGAGATACTCCCTATCCCTCAGAAGTCATCTCAACACTCCCTTCCCCCAATGCCTATGATGAACACAGACCCAGAATTGTTCCAGGGAAGTCCTGGTAACAAACACTCGCATCACCCCTAGAAACAGCCTCATTCTTCTCAGACTGCATGTCACAAATTGGGAAGATATGGTTGCCATACCCCTGGGCCTTTGCATCTGCCATTAGAGCAAGGGTTATTAACCTTGCATGTGCCATGGCACACCAGCAAAGCCTATGGACACTACTCAGAATAATGTTTCTAAATGCATAAAATAAAATATATAGGATGGCAAAAGAAACTAATTTTATTAAAATACAGCTATCAAAATATGGAAATGACAATGGGTATTATATAAGAAATGTGCTTCTTTATTAATGCCCTAATTAAGATCTAGCAGTGGGCCTACAAATTACTGACACTTCTAAGTCGTGAAGATTGTAAATATGTTGAGATATCTGAAACGACCATAATGGGATACAAAATATCTGTGATTTCTATCAGTGACAAAGTCACAGGCACCATTAATACTATTGTGGTCTGTATTTGTTTCCTATCCTTTTAATAAAAAAGAATAGTTAAATTTTGATTAAAGGTTATTGAAAAGATAAGATGTGGCTTTTTCCCATCTGCCTTCTGCCAGATTGGGAACTCCTACATTAGAGCAGCTGTTCCCCTCACCATGCTCTGAGGTCCCCTGAGAGGTCCCAAGAGACCAAGCCTGTTCCTTCTGGCATTCTTGGGTCATCCAGCTCAGCACCTGCACACGGGAGACTCCACGCTCTTTCGTGGAATTAAAAGGAAAAGAAATGAGTACATCCTTATTCTCCTAGGTGAGAAAACTTAATTCAAGTTCATGTCTGGAGTTTTGTTCCCAGACTCCATGTCCAGGAGAGGGTTTTCCCCGTGGCTCCCACTTTGTAGACAGCTGGCGAGAGGGGTTAGCTAACTCTGGGGGACCCAGGTACGTCAGAGGAAATCTCAGGAGAGAGGATGGCAGCAAGTTGGGCTGATTAAACAGACAAGATGGAAAAAAGCAGGAAAGGGAAATGATGTCACTCATTCTGTCAGCTTTGAGGAGAGGGAACTGAAAATGCACTGCTTCTGAGGGAATCGGCTGCTACGCCCATCCCCACACTGCAAGGGGGTAGCAGGGGCCTCAGGCGGGGCGAAGCTTCTAATATTGCAGGCCCGAGAATGGGAGCTGAGGTCTTCCTCCAGCAGAACCCTAATGGCTACGTGTTTCCCTGCAAAGTGATGCATCTGGACAGGAAGCCCAGATGCCAGCAAATGTGATGTCATCATAGACAGGGAAAACCCTAAACTGCCAACTCAGGACTTGCTGTGGGAGAAGAGGAGTGGGTGGGTTTTTTTTCTTGGTTTCTAGAAAATTGTTTCCTGCCCCAAAATGACTTGGTTAAGAAGCCGATTTTTTTTTTTTTTTTTTTTTGCGGTAGGCGGGCCTCTCACTGCTGTGGCCTCTCCCTTTGCGGAGCACAGGCTCCAGATGCGCAGGCTCAGCGGCCATGGCTCACGGGCGGGCCCAGCCGCTCCGCGGCATGTGGGATCTTCCCAGACCGGGGCACGAACCTGTGTCCCCTGCATCGGCAGGCGGACTCTCAACCGCTGCGCCACCAGGGAAGCCCAAGAAGCCGATTTTATTTCATAAGAAAGAATTTGTTTTCTCTCTCCTCTGCCCAGCTTATCTTTTCAACCACACAGGCACTGATTACATGCTGACCTCTAGTTTTGAAACCCTGCTTCTTAAAGTTAGATTGATGTGCTCATGAAATGTACCCTCATTTCTCTACCAGAGCCGCATCATCCCCAACCATTCCATTTGAGCACTGACAATGTGCTATGCACTGCGCCACCCTTGAAAATCTCCTGGTTAGTGCACAGCTATTACTGTGTCTCTCTCCCACTATAAGACCCTTCATGGCTCCCTATTGCCTCAGGGCAAAAACAAAGAATTACAGAATCAAAAGGTCCAGCTGAAGGAGACTTAAGAAGTCATTTAATTTATTTTCCCACAATTCACAGATGAGGAAACTGCGGCCCAGAGAAGGGAAGTGATTTCCCCAAGACCACACAGTGGGATGAAGCTGAAGCTAGAGCTAGAACTTAGGTTTCTAGTCCAAATTCACATTCCTTGGCATGATATTCTTGCTCCTTGATGATGTGGCCATATTTCTAACTTGATCTGCCACTACTAGTTCATTCGCCTGTCCTCAAATACCTTGTGAGCTTTGCTGCCCCAGTCATCTCTGTCTTGAATGCTCTTTGCCGGACTCCACTCCTCCTCCCTACCTCTCTCCAGAGTCTTTGTCCATTTAAAGGTTCAGCTCAAACCCTCCTCGGTGTGAGCCTTCCTCCTCTGTGCTCCTCAGCACGTACCTTGTGCTCATGCAGAAGTGTTGACTTTGTCTGTGGTTCTGCAAGCATGTGCATATCCCCTCATTGACGCTATAAGCAGCCAGGGACCAGAGATCTCCTGAGGCATCACTAACCCTCACAGCCTTCAGCGGTGTCTTGCAGATAGCAGGCATTTAGTTAGTAAATGTTTATGGAAAGAATGACTTAAAATCTATTCTATCAGACAGAAGGAGTAATAAAAATCTACTTTCGAGCTTAAAGATTTGCATAACTACGCATATATTTTAAATCTTCCTGGCAAATCAGTGAGCCAGACAGGCAAAGTCGGTTTTATTCTCCATTTCATTGAGAAATCAGTGAATGCCTGAAATGTAAGGACTTGTCTTGGGTCATCCAAGGTCATCATGAAGGTTGGTGGTGTGGATGTAAATATTAGAACTGGGTGTCCTGGCTCTCGGTCCCATTTGGTGTCCAGTCAGCCCCCTCGATGTTCTTTCCATAGAAGAGTCATTTCTTCTGCCAGAATTATGATGGGAAAAGCTTCTCTCTTGCTCTCATTTTCAAGTGATGCTACTTACTCTAGAAGAATAGTTCATAATGGGTTAAAAGATTACTTGATTGATTTCAACTTCTGAGTCTTTTACCAGCTGAGTGACCTTGGGCAAGTTACTTAACCTATCTGAACCATAGTTTCCCCATTTGTGGAATGAGGGAATTGGACTAGATGTACTTGAAGCCACTTCTAGCTCTAATACTAGAGGAGTGATATTGTGGCAGGGGTGCCCCTGGGCACCCCACAGATTAAATTATGAAATGCATGCACTGCAGGCCACTGTCTTCTCTAAACGATCTGGGATTGTACCAGCAGGCAGGGGTCAGCTTGCAAAGGGAAGAGACTCACAACAAAACTCTATTTCACCTTTGTTCTTATGTGACAACTTGAAGGGGTCATGTTACAGAAGGTGTGGCAATAATTTGTAATTATTTCCAGCAATTATTTGCAATACTGAACCAACATGTTCTTAGAATGATATGATTAATATTAATGCTCCAAGAAAAAGTGAATTTCATTGTACTGGGAAGTTTGAAAACCTTCTGATTTCAGGACTTGAGGATGGGTTGCAACAGTTCCTTGCTTGTTTCACAGACTGAGTAACAACACCCATCCTGTTTATCGCCTGTGAGACAGGTCCTCAAGCAGCTGGTATTGCCTACGATAGGATGGAATTATCCCAGTGATTCAGGAATCCTGGAAGGGATGATGGGACGTGATAGAATGAGAAAGATTGTTTCTATTATTGTGGATTCAGTGTCTGGAAGGTTCTCAGACAGATGAGATGGGTGGTCTGTTCTTTTAACTGAACATCTTGTCAGGTCTCTCCCTTGTACATAGGACCAGAAGTAGAACTGGGAATCCTGTCCCCTGGCATATTCTCCCTACTTTTCCTGGGCCCCCTTGCCTCTGAGAACGCACAATTTAACACAAAAAGTAATAAATTCCAAATTAGGAGACCTAGGTTGATGTCTCCATCCTGCCACCAACTGTCTCCTTGATCTCCATGTTGCTTCCCTGGGCCTTAGTACCCACACATCGGTAATAACAGTAGAAAGAGATACTGTTTTTTGAGGAAGATCTGTCATTTACTGGCTGGGGGAACTTGGGAAAACCATTCAACCTCTAAGCTTACGTTTCGCCATCAGAAAACTGGGTTATAAGACCTGCCTCAAGGAGATAATAATTTATCCAACACGTATTTAGTAAAAGCTTACTATGAACTGGGCTCCATTCCAGGCATGTGTAATATAGGGGTAGATAAGACAGACAAAATTCTTGCCCTCAAAAAGCTTATATTCTTAGTGGAATTTTATGAGAATTACATGACAATAAGCATAATATATATGTATTAGTATATATATAACATATGTTATATATATTATGATTATAATGTATAGAGCATTTAATATCTAAGTCCAGGTACTAGGCTTAGGATATGCTCTACATTATCATTATAATAGTTATTAGGTTGAATTATAAGACAAGGCCAATATCAGACCAGTCTTTTTTTAATTTTTATTTTATTGAATTATAGTTGATTTACAATGTTGTGTTAGTTTCTGGTATGCAGCAAAGTGATTCAGTTATATATATACTTTTTCCTATTCTGTTCCATTATGGTTTATTGATGTTGAATATAGTTCCCTGTGCTGTACAGTAGGACCTTGTTATTTATCAATCCTATATATAATAGTTTGCATCTGCTAATCCCAAACTCCCAATCCCATTATTCTCCCACCCCACCCTTCTCTCTTGACAATCAAGTCTGTTGTCTATGTCTGTGAGTCTGTTTGTTTCATAGATAAGTTCATTTGTAATATCAGACCAATCTAGACCTACACAGATGGAAATTGCATGTGGTTCAACCTAGCAATATTTTTACTATGCTTAATTCCTCCTCTCCCTAACCTACACATTTAATCAGTCTCCAAACATTTAAAAAATGTATTTAAATTCTCTCAAGTCCACCCACATCTCTCTCTCTCTCTCTCTCTCTCTCTCTCTCTCTGCTGCAACTAGTTCAAGCCAAGGTTAAATCTCTCTCTGGGACTACTTCAATGGCTGGATTCCCCATCTCCAGTCTTACCTGCCTCAAGTCCATTTTCAACTGTGCCTCTCTAATCTCTGCTAAAAGCCTTTATAACGCCTTGCTTTTGGATAAAGTCCTAACTCCTTAATATGACCAATCTTACTTCTGACCTCCAACCAGCTTATCTTTCACTCTTGTGTCCCCATTCTCCTCTCTTGCTCTAATTTTAGGCCATTTGGTAATTACTGATTGGTTTGTATGTCTCCATTTTCAGGTACAGCTAAGTCTGAGATCCTGTGGTTTTAGGATATAACATAAAGAAGGAACAATTTGAAATCAACATGTTCATTCAATAGTCATCAAGTGTTTGCTGAGCACCTACCAGGAACCATTGAGTGCTGGGACCATGAAGTTGAACAAGGAGCTCTCAGGCCAGTGGGAGATAAAGATACGTAACCCCCCAAATTGCAATTCACTGTGATAATTACACAAGAGGCATAAAATAAAGGGTAGCTCCAAAGGTGGGAGGGAGGGATAAATTTTGCCTCGGTAAGTGGTGGTGTAGAGAGAGCGAGGTTAGGGTGAGACAGAGGAAGTTTTTTATAGCAGGTAAGTTGAATTGGTGTCTGTGCAGAGTGTGGAATGGGATCTATTCAGCAGATTTTAAAAAAGACTAAAGTATTCTGATATAGGAAAAGCAGAGTCTTCATTATTAAAGTAAATTGGGATTGCACATGAACTAAATTTACTTAATCATTACATGTAACTTAGAACAAAACAACTGGATTCTTCTTGGTTAATGAGAAGGAACTGACTGACACGGGTACAGCTTATATTCCCTGAAAGTCTTGTCAGACCGTGTTTCTCAATTTTACTTTAATCACAGTTATGGATGAGAAATTGTTTACTTACTAACAAGGATGGAAAAACAGGCATAAGCGCAAGAGATATTTAGATTAGATATTCACACGTTTTCAGCATTTATCAAGTATTACAGTGAAAAGTTACAGTCCTCATTTTCAAGGAACTTTAGGAAGACATTAAAAGACATTAAAAAGATGTGTTCTGATCAAAAGGTAGAAGAGCAAAGCATCATAGTGACATCGAATGTCAGAATTGGAAAAGATCTTATACATTATCTATTCTATTGCTCTCATTTTACAGATAATGTAAATTGACATCCAGAGAGATGAAAGAATATGCCAAAGTTATCCTGGTAACTATGGAATCCCTGAACTTAAATACAGGACTTCAGAGTGTCAGATATTGAATAGGAAAAATGTTGCAAAGGACTATATTATAATCTCTACCATCTTGACAGTTTCCAAAGCACTGTTGGAGGTTAATCTCAGGTGCCTTAATTTAATCTTGCCTGGAGGTGTGGTCCTGCGGAATGGATTAGTCCATGTCTAAGAAAATCTTCCAGTATCATTAGGGAGAAAAGGCTAAGACCCATGAAACAGAGGGCAACGTTAGACTCTCATGTGCCAAAGAAAAATCTGCTGTTGGAAGTTAGAGAAAAGAGGAATTGCTTTGGACCAAGGTAGTTCGGGCATAAAGAATTGGGTTCCACTCTTCAGTGATAAATGGAGGGAAAGTAGGGTAGCCACTGTTGGAGAGAAATGGTGGAAGGAGCAAAGGCAAAGGAGAAACAGCAGGAGGGAGTCCACAGTGTCTGGGTCTGGGGAGAAAATTGGTTAGGAGAACTGGATTTAGAGGAAGGGGAAAAAGCACCTCCGGGAATTCTCTTCCAGTTCTGTAATTCAGTGATCTTTTCTGTTCTGATTACCATTTTACCTTCCTTCTGGAAGGGAGCCAGAAAGAAAGAGGTATCCTTTAACCAATAACTAAACCAGTAATCTCCAAAGAAGTGCTTCTTAGAGGAGGAAGGCGTTGAGGTAATCCAGTCTGCAATTAAACTGCCTCAGGCCGGGAGGAAGTCCAGTGCCACCAGAGAAATTCCAAGGGAGTTTTAGCCCTCACCCGTGGGAGCTGACTTCCTTCATGGGATATATATATATATGTATATATATATATATACATATATATATATATACACATACACACATAATTGGAAACCTCTTAGCTTGAGACAGCCTCCTAGGAGATCACAAGCCGCAGTCCTTCCTGAGCTCAAGTAAGAGAGCTCCCTCTCTCTACACTATTCACATGGTTCTGGGGATGAGCTCAGTTCTCCTAGTCATCTAGCCAGGTGTGTTCAGGGCCATGTCTAAAGGAGTCCTTTTCATTAAGACAAAATATCCTAGAGAATAGGGAATTGTCATGTTTATCTTTGTATTCCAGTACCTAGCATGATATTCAAGACAGTGGGTGCTTAATAAATGCTGATCGAATTGTTGAATTTAACATATATTTACCATATACCCACTATGTTCAAGGCAACTGACATCATTCTCTATTTAAAATGAGTTGATCACTCACTAGATGCTAGGTGTACGAATCATACATCATTTTATTTAAATGTCAAAACAAATTTCTGGGGTAAGTTTAATTATAACCATTTGGGGGCTAAGGAAGCAAAACTCAGAGAGGTGAGTTGACTTGTCCAAGGTCACATAGATGGAGGGTCAGTAAGTCAGCCAGATTTACCTGTGACGTTTTCAGTTTTAAAAGCTAAAGTGCTATGCCCTGGATCCTCCCCAGTCTTGGGAAAACTGGGACAACCGACACTGATGGAGACCTTGTAGAGCAGGCATTTGGACCTATCTCTCAAACCCAGAGTTCTCTCTGATACTTTTGGGTTTGGTTTGTTTATTCCCTTTTCCTACATGTGAAAGTATCCCAGGTGAATATGAACGTAAAGTATACCGAGCCTATTGATTGGAACATAGGAAAAAAATCGGTAAGCGGTAATGATTATCAGTGCTTTACCAAGGCATTCGGGAACCTAAGGCAAACAGGAAAGATGTACACCTCTCTATATATGCTTTTTAAAGATTTTTATTCGAGTATAGTTGATTTACAATGCTGTTTTAGTTTTAGGTGTACAGCAAAGTGAATCAGTTATACATATACATATGCATATATCCACTCTTTTTTAGATTCTCTTCCCATATAGGCCATTACGGAATATTGAGTAGAGCTCCCTGTGCTGTACAATAGGTCCTTATTCGTTATCTATTTTATGTATAGTAGTGAGTATAGGTCAATCCCAATCTCCCAATTTATCCCTCCCCCGCTTACACCCTGGTAACCATAAGTTTGTTTTCTACATCTGTGAGTCTACTTCTGTTTTGTAAATAGTTTCATCTGTACTCTTCTGCATATGTTTTTATTATTTTAGGTATATTATTTTTCCAAGACATTAAGGTAGTTGAAAATTATTGAAAAATTGATAATTAGCTGCATTACAACTCACATTATTTTTAAGTTTAAATATGTTATTTATGTCCCAAACAGAATTTATTATAATTTTACTTTCCTGGTTTTAAGGGAAGAAAACTCATCACTAATATTTTCATCATATACTTCTGATACATAAAAACATAGATATGGATATAGATACATAGCTAGATATAGACGGATGGATAAACATATGTAGATATAGATGGCTAGATAGATGATGTATAGATAGATAGATAGACAGATAGGAGCACTCATTTCCCCTTTTGTCCTGGGTTCCGATATGGCTCAGCATGGCCCTGTCAGATCCTGTCTTTATTTAAATTGTTAATCTTTTGTTCATTATGGATTGTTTTCATTAATTTTGCTACTGCATTAAAGTATTATTTATCTTGATTACTGAGACTTTTGTCTCCTTAAATTTTGTGCCTGAGGTGAGTGTTTCACTCTTCTCTCCTTAATCTCAGCGCATTATCATTTTACCTTAAAACTCAGCAATTACTATAAAGTGCCCACTTACAGAGCAAGCCTCATCCCAAGAAGAAATGAATTCCTTCCCACCTTTTTCCTCTTTCTTTTGGGATTGCTTACTTGATCCTCAGCCAGAGTTACAAAACTAGGAAAGCACATACTCTTGCATTAGTCCCAGGTATGCCTGACTGCTGCCTTCCTGCAGAGGGCGCTGTAGAGTCCAGGCACCCCAGGAGGGTGGAGAAGTGTTAAGTGGAATTACGCTGATTGCCCATCAGAACTTGCCTTTCCCTGGCTGAAGGACTGTTATGAAATCATTGACTTTCTATTTGCCTTCGGGGCTGAAATAAATCTACTATCCTCAAATAACTAATCTGATCTCAGACAGATGCCAAATACAGCTAAGTTCCTCTGCCCTGGGGATGGCTGTAAAATCCAGACAATTTCCCTGAAATGCTTTTGGTGGCTTGGCAACAGCTTCTATGAGGTTCAGCTTTCCCCCAGTCCCTCTGTGGGTCTAAGGGGACCAGAAGGGTGAGCTACATTCGCATTCTGGAAGGGAAGGCTATATACGTCAACTTGCGAAAACAAGTTCTGACATTTTCCCTGAAATGTCATCCTCTATCTACTCATTGCAAGTGCCTGCTGCTCCAGGCCTTTCCTGCTGGGCAATAACGATGGGGCTGGGATGGGGAGAGAATAAAGGAGCCAGGACCTGTAGCACCAACTCATAATGAGACCCTGAACAAGCACCTGAAGGCTTCTCTTCTCTTTTTCTTAGTAAGTTGGATGAATGTGCCAGACCATCTGAAGTCAGATGAAGTTATTAAGTTTCACCAGGGAACATTGGGGACTGGGGGGAGGCATGTCCCTGGTGACGGGATTGGCTTCTTAAGGCATGAGATGGGGAAATCAATAAGTCATTCTCTTTCCTTTGAATTCTTAGCTCCTGTGGTCTCCAGAATGAAAGGCTCTGGTCTTCCCCTCTGCCTTATTTCTGCTGTCTTTTATCTCTTCTGGACACCTTCTGCCAGGCTGAAGACACTCCATTTGGGAAGCTGTATGATCACTGCAAGTCTTCGGGCAATTCAAAGTGGATTTTCGGAGATACAGGACAGAGTGCTATGTGAAGGAGGGACCCCACCTTCCACTTTGTAACTGCCTCTCCACTTTTCTACTTATTTTTCTCTGTCCCCCAGCAGTGTGACCACAGAAAGAGTCAGGGTGGGGACTTCTTACCAGGAGGATGTGTTCCCAGGAAATATCTGTAGTTCATAATTTAAAAGTGTTTTGGAGAGGGACTCTGCCCACTGTGCCATGGCAGGGAGGGGATGGGAGGTCTGGATGTCTAAGATCCTGGCAGCAGTTACTGCCCTGTACTTTTTCATCTTGCCTTCCTCTGTTTAGCAACCCAAAGATGAAATCATTGACCTCAGAATCTTGAGGAAGACTCAGCCTTTGCAAGACACAAATGTACATGCTTGGTCTGTATGAGTTCTGGGAGGAAATATGAGTTGGGGGCATCTCCATCACCCTTGTCCCTGGACACCCTCCCCCCACCAACACGCCAGTCTTCTTTGTAGTCTGCAGGTCAGTGCTGCCTCCTCTGCCATATACTGAGACTCTACCTGGACAGGGTATTCAAAAACTATCAGACCCCTGACCACCGTATCCTCCAGAAGATCAGCAGTCTCGCCAACTCTTTTCTTACCATCAAGAAGGACCTCTGGCTCTGTGTGACTAAGGGTCTTGGGTAAAAGGATCCACCTCAGCACATAGCTTCAATGACTTAGCAATCAGGCTCATTCTTAGCCCCATTTAATGGATGGAAGAACTGAGTCCAACAGTTCTAATAATCTGTGTTGAGCCATGTGACTAGGTAATAAGAACTCAGTTATATTTACTTTTGAATACAAGCTCCATGCAAAATGTCTACAGAACTATAAAGTGCTACCTATTTGATGTCACTGATAATTTTCTAGTATCCATGAAATTATGCTTCTTCTATAGGTGAGTTATCCTGCGGCATACTAGTGTATACTGAGTCCAGGCAGCTAATCAGCAGACAACCCGGACTCTATCTCAAGATAGGACCTAGGAATCCAATTCTCTCTCCCATGGGGGCTCTCTGGAGGGAGCTAGACTAGAACTGGGTTGGGGGGTGTAGGCCAGATGGGATACAGTGATCACAAACTCTTTCAGTGCTGCCTGTTTCTAAAAAGAAACAATGAACTCTATATGCTTCCTCTTCTAGCTGATGATCAGTTTAATGATCCTAAATAAGGAGGTCTGAAAAGACTTCTATAGGTGAAAGAATAGAACTTCCACCTACTTCGTGTCAATGGCAAGGGCAGAAAATCAGAATCTTTAATAAAATCTGTCATTCTTTGGTATTCTTTTCAGTATGCCCATATGACATGCCCTTGTGGGGAGGAAGCAATGGAGAAATACAGCCAGCTTATGAGCCACTTCAAAGAGGTATATGCAATTTTGGCCTTGGTTGGGATGAGTGTGTTTTTAGAACTGAGATCATAGTTGGGTGGGATAGATGTTCACACTCAAAGAAATGTTATAGCCCCCAAGTTAATGGCCCTCTGAGGTCATGTGGACTATCCCTCTGCTTTAAGCCAGGGGATACCCATTCAGGCTCTAGAAGGGTGCTGTCTCTGCAAGATGCTCTGAGAATCAAGAAGGAATAGCCATGATTCCATCAAGTCACTCCAGAGACATCTGAACTTTCCAGCTACACAAACTAGAGGCGATAGTTTTCCGACATTCACACACTTGTACATACCTTCAAAAATAGTCACTCACAATTTCATGCATGCCCATGCCATGCTGTTTCTCACCTCAATGCCTTTGCACATCTGCCGGGAAGGCTGGAGTCTGCTCCACATTCACTAATTCCTACTCATCCTTTAAGACTCAGCCTAGGCATCACCTCCAGGAAGGCACTGGCTACTTCTCTCAGAGTTAAGTGCTCCTGTCATCCTGTGGGGACCCCATCATCTATTTACCACACTACTTTTTTTTTTTTTTTTTTCTTTGCGGTACGCGGGCCTCTCACCGCTGTGGCATCTCCCGTTGCAGAGCACAGGCTCTGGACGCGCAGGCTCAGCAGCCATGGCTCACGGGCCCAGCCGCTCCGCGGCATGTGGGATCTTCTCGGACCGGGGCACGAACCCGCGTCCCCTGCATCGGCAGGCGGACTCCCAACCACTGCGCCACCAGGGAAGCCCCACACTACATTTTAATTGCCTGTCTCCCTCACTCAACTGTGAATTCCCTGTGGGTAGTGATGGTGTCATTCGTTTCTGAGTCCCTAGCCAGCCCAATGCTTAGCACAATAAATATTTGTTCCATTGAAGGATGCACAGTAGGAAACCCGTACACACACACACACACACACACACACACACACACACACACATCTTTCTTTTAAAAACAGCCTAATTACTTTGATCCCTGTGATTCAAGAGGCTTGAGTTGTAGTCCCAATTCTGCTACCCCCCTGGGCCTCAGTTTCTCGATGTAAGACTAGGGTGATTGGACTCAATGATTTTTCCTCCCTCTTATGAGATCTTGAGGTTCTATAATGTCTCTCGAGCTCTTCATTTTGAAAAAGACGCTCTGTTTACAATCTCTAATAGACCTACCAGTGAACGGAGAGGATTAACCTTGGAGCCCACATTGTCTCTTTATGAATTGCTCACCACTTCACTTGGTATCTTCCAGCTTCAGCCTCAGGCAGCAGTGGTGAAGGCTTTGGGGGGGCTAGACATTCTCCTGAGCTGGATGGAAGAGATGGACTAGGAAGAAAGTGACGCTGCTGAGAGTATTCTGGGCCAAGACTCCCAGCCCTCAGTACCCAGGAGGCATGACCCCAAACCACCATCTCTTTGTTGTATAATTTAGTGCTGGTCACTGTGTATGTTATTTATTTATTATTTTTTCCTTATTGTGATTATCTTCATGTGTTCCTATTCTTAATCTAGAGTTTTGTCAGATTTTAATAAGATCTTTTTTACTGTTGGGTGTATTTATTAGTTAATATATTTATTTTTGCTATTTTTATATTTGAAAATGAGACTTTTTAAAACAATTCACAGATTATATTTATAACCCAACTAGAGCAGGTTTTTCATAGAGTAAACAAACCTTCTAAATTCTAGAGTGGCTAGAATTTTATTAAATTAAGGACATGTTTACTGACCACCAGTGCTTTAAGAGATACTTAAAACTGAACCAATGGCTACTAAGCGTGGGTTGTGGAAGAAGAACTTCTGATGTGAAATGACAGGCTTGTCTTACAATTACTGACCACCCCTACTCAACTCCCAAACCCCAGACTTGTGTATCTTCCATTTATGGAATCTTCTGGGGCCAGAATGTATTTTTACAAATAAAGTTTTCTCCATATGATATCTGCTTGGAGTTTGAAAATGCTTCATGAGTAGAAACAATGATGGGGATAGCTTGAATCTCATATTACCTAGGGACCTCTTGCTTCTTTGGGGAAGGGAGATGCCAGTGGGAACCTGGGCCTTCTATCCCCTGCCAAATGCATCCCCAGCTCTATCTCCTAAATCACCCACAGCTCTGATCCCATGACTCTGCCCTCCACATACAGGGACTGTGACTGGGTGAGGGGCATCAGTCCTCCCTGCTTCCTCCTTGCTGGTGTTGAGTACTCTCCTCTCTGTACCCCTGTTTTCCTTCTCATTTCAGGCTCTCATATTTCTGTGTCAGAGGTCTTAATTGCAACACAAATTATAATGGGCAAGAAGCTCTATTATAAGGGCTAAGAATGCACAGGGGCAAAGTGTAGTTCCCGAGCCCTGCCCAGGGAGGTGCATGAACTCTCTTCTGAGGTCCTTCCATTTTGGATTCTGGCCAGCCTCATGGTATAGGTTGCTCCTGGATTAAGTCTTTGAGTTTGGAAACAACTATTAAGTCAGTGTTCTCGTTCCAGGCCCCTTTCGTGCTGAGCTTCCCTGGGCTTGAAGGAGCCAGAATTCTGGCCTGGACTGCTTGCCTCCTTCCTCCCCAGCTCACTTCGAATAGCATCTCAGCTTAGCAGTTTAGTTTCCACAGTTTCAGAAACAGCAGACTGACACTCCTATAGTGAGCTTTCCCACTTCTTCTGGTTTCTGCTCCAGGCCCTCATCCTCTCATCCTTGGCCCTGATGAAGTTTAAATAATTTTATTGACTTTTTTCTCATTATTAAGTAACAACTACCCAGTAGAGAAAATTTGGAAAATACAAAAAATATAAAGAAGAAAATGCAAATCACTCATAATCCTATCACCCATAGAAAACCATTCTGAAATATTTAGGTGTTTTTAAAAATATTTATTTATTTTTGTCTGCGTTGGGTCTTCATTGCAGTGCGTAGGCTTTCTCTAGTTGTGGCGAGCAGGGGCTACTCTTTGTTGCTGTGCGCGAGCTTCTCACTTCTCACTGAGGTGGCTTCTCTTGTTGCTGAGCACAGGCTCTAGGCGCGTGGGCTTCAGTAGTTGTGGCACACGGGCTCAGTAGTTGCGGCTCACAGGCTTAGTTGCTCCATGGCATGTGGGATCTTCCCAGACTAGGGAGAGAACCTGTGTCCCCTACACTGGCAGGCAGATTCTTAACCACTGCACCACCAAGGAAGTCCCTAGGTGTGTTTTTCTCCAGATCTTTTTTATTGGATTCAAATCATGATTCAACTCTGATTACCTGATTGATTTGGGCTGTAAAATTTAACCTAGGAACCTCTGGAAAAGAAGATGATAACACCTGCCTTTCAGGGTGATAGAAGAGATGGTCTTTTACGTTCCTTTGAAACAAGGCATTTTTGCTTTTATACTCCCCATTATGATCACCCTTCTTCTATCAGATTTTCCAGTTGCCTGTCTTCTGGTTTCCCTAACCAGTCTGACAAACAACTCAGCTTTAACTCTCAAGGCACAGTTGTGAAGTCAACTTCACTGAACTCAGTTTTAAAATTAGAACCAACATGAGACATGCTGAGGGTGTGTCTCAGGTTGACCCACAGAACTGAGGAGGAAGCTCCTCCCTTTGTTTTCTGGGAAACATTTCTGATTCTTCTGAGAGTCTGGGCCATGGGAAGCCTTGGTCTTCTGGAACTCCACATTACCGTGTAACCACTCCTTGCCTGTTTATTCCTCTCCCTTGCAGGACCCTTCTCCTCCTCCAAGTCATTTTTCTGGTCTCTGCTTGACCTACCACAGTACCAACAATGGGGAATTCAGCAGTGGAGGGTCAATCCAGTTTGGGGACTAAGACAGAACTTCATGAAGGTGGGCCATTAAGGGACAGACTCTAAAGAATAGTTTACAATTGTCACTTTCAATTCTAACAGTGAAAATTATCGTTGTCATTTATTAAGTACTTCTCATGTGCCAGGCACTGTTCTGGAAACTTCACATACATTATCTTATTTAATCCTTAAAACAATCCTGTGAGGTAGGTTATTATTACCAGTTTGCAAGGGAAAATGTGCTCAGAGATGGTAAGTAGTCTGTGCAAGGGCAGAACCAAGCGTTGAATACAGACACCCTGATACCACAGCCCTCTATGCTTTCCCACTCTACGGTCTTCTTTCCCAACAGTGGCATCTAGTGTTCAGAAGCTCAGTGGGAAGGAATAATAAGTTTGGGCTTCATAGAGACATGAGTGAAAATCCTGACTCAGACACTCACTATCTTAGACCAGTGACATAACTATCCTTAGTACTATCCTTAATTTCTTCACCTGCAAAGTAGGATTATACTACTTATCACGCTGAGTTGATGTGAAGACTAAACAAGATTGTCATAACTAACTTGCACAAGCATATATTAAGTATCAGGTACTGTTTTAAGTGTGTTGCAAGTGCCTGCTCATTTAATTTGCATGAGAGCATGATGAGCTAGGTGTCATTGTTATTCCCATTTTACAGATGAGGAAACTGAAGACCAGAAAGGTAAAGTATCTTGTTCAAGTTTATAGCTAATAATGGCAAGGGTAAAATACGATAGAGTAGGCAGCCTGGAGAACCGTGCATTTAACCACTTCACTTTGCTGCCTGGCTGGAATGCCCAGTACGTAGAGAGCACTTGATCAATGGAGGCTCTGGATATAGCAGTGCTTCTGCCTGAAGGGGAAAGTGATGAGCCTTCCTGCCAAGCTGTAGCACTATTAACTTCCTGGTGCAACTTATCTCTGTTACATCTGTACTGAACTTCCTTTTTCCATGGATCTGAACCTTGTTTCCTCAACAAGCAGAACAAGTTCCTTTGGAGGTCATAAGATAAATATTGCTAAATCTCAGGTTGACCTATCAGTTCTGACTATTCTTAGCTGTTAGACCTTGGATTGAGAATCTTAGACCGCTCTACTTCTCTGGGCCTCAGTTTCTGATGAGAGATTGCATATAAAAATAGACAATGTCTAGACCATGTATAAAAGTAAACTCTGATTCACAATCTGCAGCAACCAGCCCAGGAAACCAATCCATTATCTGCAGTAAACAGCCTAGGTAGCCAGTCTGGTATCTGTAAGTCAGACTTGTATGAAATCAGACCACAATCTCTAGCAACCAGCTCATGAAGCCAAACTATAACTCCTGTAGCCACTGGATCCAAATGACCAGGATTTGATTAAAAACCAACAGCTTCCCTAATTTTTGTCCCCACTTCCAACCTAGCATGAACCAGAAAAAGCCAAATAATGCACCCCTAACCAATCACATAGGATGCTCTGCTTCTAGTTAGCCTACTGATGGCTTCCCTACACCAACAGCCTCCAAGCAAGGCATACCTTATGGATTCTTTGTTTTCTCCAGTAAAGCTTTCCCACTTCTGCAGGCCTTTGAGTCTCTGCCAAAACATGTGATGGTGGCTGACTCTCTTTCTATAACAAGCTCTGAAAAACTAACCTTTGCCTGTTCTCATTTGTTTGGTCTTCATTTACTCCACATTGCATTTGTAGAATGAAAGAATTGGGACAGATGATTCTGAATTCTAGAAACTGGATGTGCTATTGCTGTCTCAGGAGATCAGATGTAGCTACTGCTGCCTTAATTACCAGAGGGGTTTGCATGGTTCCTGTATCATCAGCTTTGGATTTCGAATTTGAGGTGAGCATATCTGATTGGAAAGACCTAGGTGATGCCCTAGATGCCAGGGAGGCTGGACAAGCCGTCCCTCTGATGGGAGGTGGGCTCAGAAGGAAGAGCATCCCCTAAACTTAGGAATGAGATCCAGTTGCAGGGTGACTAAAAAGGGTAAAAAAAGGCTTCTGTATCTCTCATTTCCACCATGCCTTGGGATTGACCCAATTCCCTGTTTTCAAGGATTCAGGCCTTCTCCAACATGGTCCAGTATAATTTTGTCTGCTCGTTCTTCTTCCATACAGATGGAGAGCAAACGGACCATTCCTGCAGGACAGGACTGTGTCTTTTCAGCTTTTTAGCCTATCCCATCTCAGCAAAAATTACTTTATTGATAAGGACTGAATTCAAAAGCAGGAGAATGGAATGTGTTTTTAAAAATTAAAAAAAAAAAACAACTAAATGAAATTGGTTTCTCTATGTGTGTGGCTCTCAGTTAATTTTTTCATGAATTAGTGGCTTTGGCTTTTGCTAGAAAATAGATAACACACCCTGCAGACTGGGCCTTGCCAACAAGAGGCAGCAGAACAACAGTTGGTGAAAGAATGAACTAATAGGGCCACTCCCCTAATTCACTGGAAGTCTGGCAGGTTGAACACTCTCCTGTTCAACCCAACTGTCAGGAGCACAATGAGTCAGTCGCTTAACGGGAAGAGGGTAGGAATCAGAGACCTACCCTCTGAGGCAGGAAGGAAGCAGGAAGCTGTGGATTAAAACCAGATTGCTAATAGCTTTCTGATTAAATTCTTTGTCTCACTGAACGTTAGAGGTGGGCAAGAATTTACAGATCACTTTGAGGTTAACTGAGGTTCAGAGACGGAAAGTGAGTTGTCCAAGGTTACACAGTGAGTTATGGCAGAGTTGGCATTAAAACTCATGTCCCTGTATTTTCAGGATCACTAAATCTCAATTCAATTAAAGAAGAAGTAAAAATCGCCCAGATTGGAAATGCAGAAGTACAACAGTCTTTATTCATAGATGACATGCCTATCCAGGGAGAAATATCCAATGGATTTACAAAAAGCTAGTAGAACTAATAAGAAAGTTTCATTTGGTAGAAGGATATAAGATCAATATACAAAGATCAATTGTATAAATAAATTTATATTAAAAAAAAGATCAATTGTATTTCCATACACCATCAATACACAAATGGAACTTGAAATTTTAAAAAATACTATTTAAAATAATATCAAGAAGTTTGAAATCCTTGGAGATAACTCAAGAACAAAAGATGTAAAAGAGCTCTACACTAAAAACTGTAAACCATTGCTGGGAGAAATGGAAGATTATTTAATAATGGAATGATGCACTATATTCATAGGTCTCAATATTATTATGTCAATTTCCCCCAAATTGATCTATAAGTTCAATGCAATCACAATATAAGTTTCAGTAGCCTTTTTTTTTTTTTGGTAGAAACTGACAAATCCACTTTAAAATTCATATTAAAAAGCAACAGACCTAAAATAGCCAAAATAACTTTGAAAAAGAAGAACAAAGTTGGAGGATTAATATTATTAGATTTCAAGACTTATATAAAGCAATGGCAATGAAGGCAGTGTGGTATTGGTGTAAAAACAGACAAATAGATCAATAGAACAGAATGGAAAGTCCAGAAAAAGACCCACACAACTAGGGGCAATTGATTTTCTACAATAGTGCAGAGGTAATATAGTAGAGATAGAATAATCTTTCAAGAAATGGTGCTAAAATAATTGGATATTGTATAGAAAAAAATAAACTTGGCTCTATACTTTGCTTCATATATACATGTTAACTCAAAATGGACCATCATCTAAATGTAAAATTTACCACCATAAAAGTTCTCAAAGAAAATCTGAGGAAAAAATCCTCCTGATTTTGAGTTAGCCAAAGATGTCTTAGATACAACACCAAAAGCAGAATCCAAAAAAAGCAAATTGGTATATTGGACTTCACTAAAGTTAAACACTTCTGCTCTTTAAAAGACATCTAAGAAAATGAAAAGACAACCCATAGTCTGGGAGTAAATACTTGCAAATCCCTATATATAATAAGGGATGTGGGTCCAGAAAATATAAAGAATACTCAAAACTCAAATATAAGAAAACAACCCAATAAAAATTTAGCAGGAGATTTGAATGGACCCCAAAGAAGATAAATATACGCAAAATTAAGACAAGCACATGAAAAGGTGCTCAGTATTGTTTGTCATTAAGTATATGCAAATTAAAACCACAGTGAGAGAGAGTTGAAGATGGCAGAGTAGAAGGACATGCTCTCATTCCCTCTTGCAAGAGCACCGGAATCACAACTAACTGTTGAACAATCATCGACAGGAAGACACTGGAACTCACCAAAAAAGATACCTCACATTCAAAGACAAAGAAGAAGCTGCAATGAGATTGTAGGAGGGGTGCCATCACAATAAAATCAAATTCCATAACTTCTGGGTGGGTGACTCATAAACTGGAGAACATTTACATCACAGAAGTCCACCCACTGGAGTGAAGGTTCTGAGCCCCACGTCAGGCTTCCCAACCTGGGAGTCCGGCAATGGGAGGAGGAATTCCTAGAGAACCAGACTTTGAAGGCTAGTGGGATTTGATTGCAAGACTTTGACAGGACTTGGGGGAAACAGAGACTCCACTCTTGGAGGGCACACACAAAGTAGTGTGCGCATCACGACCTGGGGGAAGGAACAGTGACCCCACAGGAGACTGAACCAGACCTACCTGCTAGTGTTGGAGGGTCTCCTTCAGAGGCAGGGTGTGGCTATGTCTCATGGTGAGGACAAGGCCACTGGCAGCAGAGGTTCTAGGAAGTACACCTTTGCGTGAGCCCTCTCAGAGTCCGCCATCAGCCTCACCAAAGAGACCTTGGAGGCTCCAGTTTGGGGTCACCTCAGGCCAAACAACCAACAGGGAGGGAACCCAGCCCCAACCATTAGCAGACAAGTGGAATAAAGTTTTACTGAGCTCTGCCCACCAGAGCAACAGCCAGCTCTACCCACCACCAGTTCTTCTTATCAGGAAACTTGCACAAGTCTCTTAGATAGCCTCAATCACCAGAGGGCAGACAGCAGAAGCAAGAAGAACTACAATCCTGCAGCCTGTGAAACAAAAACCACATTCACAGAAAGAAAGACAAGATGAAAAGGCAGACGGCTATGTACCAGATGAAGAAACAAGATAAAAACTCAGAAAAACAACTAAATGAAGTTGAGATAGGCAACCTTCCAGAAAAAGAATTCAGAATAATAATAGCGAAGATGATCCAGGACCTCGGAAAAACAAGGAAGGCAAAGATCAACAAGATGCAAGAAATGTTTAACAAAGACCTAGAAGAAGTAAAGAACAAACAAACAGAGATGAACAATACAATAACTGAAATGAAAACTACATTAGAAGGAATCAATAACTGAATAACTGAGGCAGAAGAACGGATATGTGACCTGGAAGACAGAATGGTGGAATTCACTGCTGTGGAACAGAGTAAAGAAAAAACAATGAAAAGAAATGAAGACAGCCTAAGTGACTTCTGGGACAACATTAAACACAACAACATTCACATTATAGGGGTCCCAGAAGGAAAAGAGAGAGAGGAAGGACAAGAGAAAATATTTGAAGACATTATAGTCGAAAACTTACCTAACATGGGAAAGGAAATAACCACCCAAGTCCATGAAGCACAGAGTCCCATACAGGATAAACCCAAGGAGAAACATGCTGAGACACATAGTAATCAAATTGGCAAAAATCAAAGACAAAGAAAAATTATTGAAAGCAGCAAGGGAAAAATGACAGATAACATACAAGGGAATTCGCATAAGGTTAACAGTTGATTTCTCAGCAGAAGCTCTCCAAGCCAGAAGGGAGTGGCATGACATATTTAAAGTGAAGAGGGAAGTAAATGAATGGGAAGATGAAAGGGAAGAACCTACAACCAAGATTACTCTCCCCTGCAAGGATTGAATTCAGATTTGTTGGAGAAATCAAAAGCTTTACAGACAAGCAAAAGTTAAGAGAATTCAGCACTACAAAACCTGCCTAAAACAAATCCTAAGGAACTTCTCTAAGTGGGAAACACAAGAAAAGAAAAGGAACTACAAAAACAAACACAAAACAATTAAGAAAATGGTAATAGGAACATACATATTGATAATTACTTTAAACGTGAATGGATTAAATGCTTCAACCAAAAGACACAGGCTCACTGAATGGATACAAAAAGAAGAACCATCCTTATGCTGTCTACAAGAGACCCACTTCAGATCTAGGGACACATACAGACTGAAAGTAAGGGGATGGAAAAAGATATTCCATGCAAAAGGAAATCAGAAGAAAGCTGGAGTAACAATACTCATATCAGATAAAATAGACTTTAAAATAAAGAATGTTACAAGAGACAAGGAAGGACATTACATAATGATCAAGTGATCAATCCAAGAAGAAGATAGAACAATTATAAATATGTATGCACCCAACATAGGAGCACCTCAATACATAAGACAACTGCTAACAGTGATAAAAGAGGAAATCAACAGTAACACAATCATCGTGGGGGATGTTAACACCTCACTTACACCAATGGACAGATCATCCAAAATGAAAAGAAATTAAGAAAACAGAAGCTTTAAATGACACAATAGACCAGATAGATTTAATTGATATTTATAGGATACTCCATGCAAAGACAGCAGATTACACTTTCTTCTCAAGTGCGCATAGAACATTCTCCAGGATAGATCATATCTTGGGTTACAAATCAAGCCTCAGTAAATTTAAGAAAATTGAATCTTTTCTGACCACAATGCTCTGAGATTAGAAATGAATTACAGGGAAGAAAATGTAAAAAACACAAACACATGGAGGCTAAACAATACGTTACTAAATATGCAAGAGATCACTGAAGAAATCAAAGAGGAAATCAAAAAGTACCTACAGACAAATGACAATGAAAACACGATGATCCAAAACCTATGGGATGTAGCAAAAGCAGTTCTAAGAGGGAAGTTTACAGCTATACAAGCCTACCTCAAGAAACAAGAAAAATCTCAAATAAACAATCTAACCTTACATCTAAAGGAACTAGAGAAAGAAGAACAAACAAAACCCAAAGTTAGCAGAAGGAAAGAAATCATAAAGATCAGAGCAGAAATAAATGAAATAGAAACAAAGAAAACAATAGCAAAGATCAATAAAACTAAAATCTGGTTCTTTGAGAAGATAAACAAAATTGATAAACCATTAGCCAAACTCATCAAGAAAAAGAGGGAGAGGACTCAAATCAATAAGATTAGAAATGAAAAAGGACAAGTTACAACAGACACCACAGAAATACAAAGTATCCTAAGAGACTACTACAAGCACCGCTATGCCAATAAAATGGACAACTTGGAAGAAATGGACAAATTCTTAGAAAGGTATAACCTTCCAAGACTGAACCAGGAAGAAACAGAAAATATAAACAGACAAATCACAAGTAATGAAATTGAAACTGTGATAGAAAATCTTCCAACAAACAAAAGTCCAGGACCAGATGGCTTCACAGGTGAATTCTGTCAAACATTTAGAGAGGAGCTAACACACATCCTTCTCAAACTCTTCCAAAAAATTGCAGAGGAAGGAACACTCCCAAACTCATTCTATGAGGCCATCATAACCCTGATACCAAAACCAGACAAAGATACTACAAAAAAGAAAATTACAGACCAATATCAGTGATGAATATAGATGCAAAAATCCTCAACAAAATATTAGCAAACAGAATCCAACAACACATTAAATGGGTCATACACCATGATCAAATGGGATTTATCCCAGGGATGCAAGTATTCTTCAGTATATGCGAATCAATCAATGTGATAGACCATATTAACAAATTGAAGAATAAAAACCATATGATCATCTCAATAGATGCAGAAAAAGCTTTTGACAAAATTCAACACCATTTATGATAAGAACTCTCCAGAAAGTGGGCATAGAGGGAAACTACCTCAACATAATAAAGGCCATATATGACAAACCCACAGCAAACATCATTCTCAATGGTGAAAAACTGAAAGCATTTCCTCTAAGATCAGGAATGAGACAAGTATGTCCACTCTCACCACTATTATTCAACATAGTTTTGGAGGTCCTAGCCATGGCAATCAGAGAAGAAAAATAAATAAAAGGAATACAAATTGGAAAAGAAGAAGTAAAACGGTCACTGTTTGCAGATGACATGATACTCTACATAGAGAATCCTAAAGATGCCACCAGATAACTACCAGAGGTAATCAATGAATTTGGTAATGTTGCAGGATACAAAATTAATGCACAGGAATCTCTTGCATTCCTATACACTAATGATGAAAATTCTGAGAGAGAAATTAAGGAAACGCTCCCATTGACCATTGCAGGAAAAAGGAAAAAATACCTAGGAATAAACCTACCTAGGGAGACAAAAGACCTGTATGCAGAAAACTATAAGACATTGATGAAAGAAATTAAAGATGATACCAACAGATGGAGAGACATAGCATGTTCTTGGATTGGAAGAATAAATATTGTGAAAATGACTATACTACACAAAGCAATCTACAGATTCAATGCAATCCCTATCCAATTACCAATGGCATTTTTTATAGAACTAGAACAAAAATCTTAAAATGTGTAAGGAGATACAAAAGACCCCGAATAGCCAAAGCAGTCTTGAGGGGAAAAAATGGAGCTGGAGGAATCAGACTCCCTGACTTCAGACTATACTACAAAGCTACAGTAATGAAGAAAATATGGTATTGGTACAAAAACAGAAATAAATGGATCAATGGAATAGGACAGAAAGCCCAGAGGTAAACCCACACACCCATGGTCAACTAATCTATGACAAAGGAGGCAAGGATATACAATGGAGAAAAGACAGTCTCTTCAATAAGTTGTGCTGGGAAAACTGGACAGCTACATGTAAAAGAATGAAATTAGAACACCACACACAAAAATAAACTCAAAATGAATTAGAGACCTAAATGTAAGAGCAGACACTATAAAACTCTTAGAGGAAAACATAGGAAGAACACTCTTTGACATAAATCACAGCAAGATCTTTTTTGATCCACCTCCTAGAGTAATGGAAATAAGAACAAAAATAAACAAATGGGACCTAAGGAAACTTAAAAGCTTTTTCAAACAAAGGAAACTACAAACAAGACAAAAAGACAACCCTCAGAATGGGAGAAAATATTTGCAAACAAATAAACGGACAAAGGATTTATTTCCAAAATATATAAACAGCTCATGCAGCTCAATGTTAAAAAACAAACAACCCAATCCAAAAATGGGCAGAAGACTTAAATAGACATTTCTCCAAAAAAGACATACAGATGGCCAAGAGGCACATGAAAAGTTGCTCAACATCACTAATTATTAGAGAAATGAAAATCAAAACTACCATGAGGTATCACGTCACACCAGTTAAAATGGACATCATCAGAAAATCTACAAACAACAAATGTTGGAGAGGGTGTGGAGAAAAGGGAACCCTCTTGCACTGTTGGTGGGAATGTAAATTGATACAGCCACTATGGAGAACAGTATGGAGGTTCCTTAAAAAACTAAAAATAGAATTACCATATGACCCAGCAATCCCACTACTGGGCATATACCCAGAGAAAACCACAATTCAAAATGACACATGCACCCCAATATTCATTGAAGCACTATTTCCAATAGCCAGGTCATGGAATCAACCTCATTGCTCATTGACAGATGAATGGATAAAGGAGATGTGGTATATATATACAATGGAGTATTAGCCATAAAAAGGAACAAAATTGGGTCATTTATAGAGATGTGGATGGACTTACAGACTGTCATACAGAGTGAAGTAAGTGAGAAAAACAAATATCATGTATTAACGCATATGTGTTGAACCTAGAAAAATGGTACAGATGAACTGTTTTGCAGGGTAGAAATTGAGACACAGATGTAGAGAACAAACATATGGACACCAGGGGGGAAAGCGGCGGGGTGGAGAGGTGGTGGTGTGATGATTTGGGAGATTGGGATTGACATGTATACACTAATATGTATAAAACGGATAACTCATAAGAACGTGCTGTATAAAAAAAAAACCTAAAATTCAAAACAAACAAACAAAACACCCACAGTGAGATACCACACTATACCTGTTAGAATGGCTAAAATTAAAAAGACTGACCATATCATATGCTAGGGGAAGGTGTGGAGGAAATGAAACTCATATGGGCTCTTGGGAATATATAATGATACAACCACTTTGAAAATAGTTTGGCAGTTTCTGAAAAAGTTGAAGAAACAGCTGCCATATGACCCAGTCATTCCATTCCTAGGTATTTATCCAAGAGAAAAGAAAGCATATGTTCATGAAAAGACTTGTACATAAATGTTCATGGAAGGTTTATTTTTAATAGCCCCAAATTTGAAACAACCTAAATGTCTACCAACAAATGAATGGTTAAACTGTGATGAATATATTCATTATCTTGATGATGGTGATGGTTTTCAGTTGTACACATATGCCAAAACTTGTCAAATTGTACCTTTTAAACGTGCAGTTTATTGCATGACAATTGTATATCAGTAAAGTTCTTTAAAAATAATTCAATTTGAGGTATTTTCTCTTTCTAGGCTTTGTGGAGGTTAGAGGCATATAAAGAGAGTGAGGTTGGTAGGACAAGTCACTGCCAGCAATATAAGACTCAATGTAATTAAGGAAAGACCTCTATGTGGGGAGATGAGGGAAAGCTTTCTGAAGGAGGGATCCTTGAATTAGACCATGAAGGATGAGCAAGGATGCTAGTGAGTGGCATAAAATGACAAAGGACCTGAAGTCCTGCTACCCCAGGGAAGTGGTTCTGTCCTGTGCTAATATCAATATTCTCACATGTATAGCATATGGCAGTTCAAAATACCTTTATTTAACTTATTTATTTATGTCCCACCTCCTATCAAAGTGATCAAGAGTGGCTTATAAGGATACATGCAATACTGCAGGATTTAAGGAAAATAGATGCAACACTTGGAACACAGATAATACAATGAAGTTGAGCTAAGATTGTTCCACAAAGGACATGTCATAAGGTTCTGAATCATAACTTTCTAGAAGGATCAAGATTTGGCTCTGAGATTTATCGAGGCTGGAACAAACGGGGAAACATGGTTATTACAAAACTCACTAAGCACTTTGTCTGCGTTATCTCATTCCATCCTCAAAGATGTGCCCAGCAGGTGTGTCTTTCTTGTTGGTGGCAGAACACAATGGTTTTTCTGAGCTGTTGGGGAGCTAGGGAATAGGTGGGAGAATCTTCCTTTTGGTCTGTTTTGCCTGAAAGAGGAAACAGCCACTGGCTTTTAGATGAGTCTTCTCACTGAGAAGAATTCAAGAACAGTTGGAAAAATCAGGAAATATGAAAAAAAGCAACTGTTTGAAGGTTTTGAAGAGATAACAAGACAGGCATAATTCCAGGGCCAAGATTTGGGAGAGGGAAATCCAGAGAAGTGAGCCCAGCACTGGATACTGCTTTTCCCTGAGGAAGGTCATCCAAATTCAGAAAAGTTGATGAAAGGCTGGGAAACAGAAGATGTGCCCAATTTGCCACAAATTTACAGGATTGGGGAAATAGCAATAGGTGCTTGAGCCTGCTGATGAGGGGTCCTCATAACCTCCCTACCAAGCTTCCCGTTGAGATCCCAAAGTGCTACCCCTAGGTGTCATGGTAACCCATGGTAATCCCCTAACAAGGACAGAAAATCAGCTTCTAATGATCTCATTCTGTGATTGGATTGAACTAATGTGGAATTACCAATCCCCTACCCTCCTTCCAGAAGCAAATATAAATCCACCTCAGAGGACGATAATATCCTAAACTTGAAATTATCTTTACAGCTTTTCAAATACAATGTTGGGGAATGTTTAGAATAGGCAAAACCATAGGGACAGAAAGAAAACCAGTTTTTTCCAGGGACTAAGGGGAGAGAGGAGTGTGGTGTGATCCTAATGGGTATGAGGTTTCTTTCTTGGGTAATGAAAATGTTCTGAAATTAGATAATGGTGCTGATTGCACAATTCTGTCAATATACCAAAACCCACTGAATTGTACACTTTAAAAGGGTGAATTATATTTCAATAAAGCTATTATTTTAAAAATGAAGGGCTTCCCTGGTGGCGCAATGGTTAAGAATCCGCCTGCCAATGCAGGGGACTCGGGTTCAAGGCCTTGTCAGGGAAGATCCCACATGTCGCAGAGCAACTAAGCCCGTGCACCACAACTACTGAGCCTGTGTGCCACAACTACCGAAGCCCATGCGCCTAGAGCCCATGCTCCACAACAAAAGACACTGCAATGAGAAGCCCGTGCACTGCAACGAAGAGTATAGCCCCGCTCGCTGCAACTAGAGAAAGCCTGCGTGCAGCAACAAAGACCCAATGCAGCCAAAAACAAAATAAATAAATAAATAAATTTATAAAAAATAAAAATGAAGATGAAGTAAAAACATTTCAGATCAACAAACTTTAGAGGAAAGTAGAAATAGTTAAGGTATAATGATTTTAGGACAAAATGATTTGGTTTCTTAGGAAACGATTTAGTTCTCATTTACTTTCATTACAATTGTTAATCAAAAAAGAGCCCACTCAATGAATTCTGGTCTTGACGTTTTCATATATTCTCATGTGACTTCTCTTGGGGCTAGACTATTAGTTTGGTTAAGTTTTCTAAATATTTTTCCTTTTTTATTGATGTATAATTGACATACACTATTATATTAGATTTAGGTATATAACGCAGTGATTCAATATTTATATATATCATGAAATGATCCCCACAATAAGCCTAGTTACCTTCTGTCACCATACAATATTATTACAATATTGTTGATTATATTCCCTATACTGTACATTACATCCCCATGACTTACTAATTTTATAACTAGAAGTTTGTACCTCATAATTTCCTTTATCTATTTCTCCCACCTTTCTATTTATCATTTCAAAGCAACTTCACAAGTTCTCTAAACAGATTGATAAAAACTGGGATGGGCCATAGTATATTCTGGCATATTCTACTGTTTCCATATGGAATACTAATATGAGCACTTTAAAATTTTTTCCTAAACAGAAGGTCATATAGTTAGAGGTTAAATGTTTTTTTGTAGCTGTATCAAGCTCCTTTCATTAATAAAAGGCATTAAATGTGTCATGGTAATGTACAAAAATACTATTAATAATGTTCTAAGAATAGCTAACTCTTTTTCATGCTTCCTAATGTGTCAGGCTGTCTTCTATGTACCTTGCATGTATTTTCTCATTTAATCCTCTCATTTAATCTCATTTAATACCTATGAGATGGGTAGTGTTATTCTCACTTTACAAATGAGGAAACTGAAGCATAGAGGAATCAAGTGACTTACCCATGGTCACACAGCTCTAAGTCTCAGATCCAGGGGTCCACAAACAAAGTGTGGCTTCGTAGCTGCATGCTTTCTGGTGCACTGTACTGCCTCCCATACACCCAGGCTTGGAGTCAGAGACCTGGGGTCAAGTCTAGGTAGTCCCATTTTCTAGCTCTACGAGCTTCGGCAAATTCCTGTTTAGTGAGGTTTTCCTCTTTGCCTTGGCTTCCTCATTGTTAAAATGGAGATAATGATGCATGCTCTGTTTCACAGGGGTTTTGTGAATATCAAATTGTGGAAGTATTTAGTAACATACTACACAACAGCCTGGCTGGCTTACTGGACTAGTGCTGAGACCTACCCCTAACCATTCCCCCACACACCTCTAAGAAATGTTGAATTCCAGTCCCATGCTACCAGAAGCTTCCCAAACCCATCACTCTGGAGGTATATGGGCATCCTGGGACCAAGAAAGTCTCTGAGTGTAAACTGGAAAAGTTGCTTCATTGAACTCTGTAATACTTTGGGCCCAAACATCCTATTAGGGGTGAATATGACCTTGCAACATTTTTTGCCTGGTGCAAGTTGGTGCTGAGAACCTGGTGAGGAGAGTCTCATTCTCACCGTCCCTGGGGCAGCCCTTGGAGCTTGCCATCATTGGCTCAGCCAGCTCTGATGGCATGGATGGTTCATGGACAAAGCTATAACACCCCTCTGGGAATTCTCAAAACACTCTAGAGAGTGGAGCCCTGCAAGAGCCTGCTAGCTTTATATCAGCACTGGGGACCACAGCACTTTGAGATTTTTAATTTCTAATTTTTCATCCCAGGTTAACGAAATGTGGAGTTTCAGATTCTGTTATTCCAGGTTATTTTAATTCTTATTTTATTGTGGGAAAGCAGGATTCACTCAACCAGGATCAAGCAATTAGATCCAGTAGATCAGCTTTCTGGTGGGGCCATGTCTCTGGCCTGGGAAGAGACGTGGTGACTTCAAGGCAGGAACTAGTCCACAGAGGGAAACACCCTGTCTTCATTTTCATGAGTAATAACTTTTTCCAAGAGGATATTTTTTGGAAGTTAAAGTCAGGGTCTGATTGGAGAGAGCCCCACTCACTATTGCTGGAAGCAGCTTCTACTCTTCACCAGTCCTTTGACTTTTGATAATTCCCTGGATTTGATCATTTACCTGTGGGCTAGGGCTGAAGATAAGAAGCCAAAAAAATCTATTAGGGGTTAAGAACCCAAATCATTTCTCATTTCCAGTACCATATGTAAGCGTTTTCAGGGACACAATCTCTACTTTCTCACATTCTGGGACATGTTCAGACCTGCTGGGCCTTAGACTGCCTTGCTTTGAAGGTTTTACAATCCAGGTAGTAAGTGAGTGTGTGTGTGGTGTGTGTGAGTGTGTGTGTGTGTGTCTGTTGGCTTGTCCAAAACTTTTTACTGGCACCTGTGAGTACAAGAGTCCTCTCCGTCACTCCTGCCAAGAGCACAGGGCTCTCTCTTGCAGACAAGGATTTCAGACTTCCATCCATGCTCCATTCCAGAGCTGTTTCCCATTTGTGTGACTCCTGAGTGACTGAACAGCCAATTCCTGGATCCCAAAGTGGTCAGCATCATGCCATAACCTGACCTCATCCTGCCAAATGCATAGTTTTCATTGTATTCAAGGAGAAAGCAGTACTTTGCATCAAAGAAGAATTTTGAGACTCTCTGTGACTTATAATGAGTTGTCTAAATAGCATGTAGAATAACAGTTTTGTCTACAGCAGAGTCTACATTCATTTTCTGATAGTTGAAAGGGACTTTAAAAGTGTTTAAATCCCTCTCTCCTCTAACATTCCTTCTGTATTAGGTTAGGCTATGTTATACTGCTACTAACCAAAGATAATTATAGGGGTTAAGGAGTAATATGATCAGGGTTGTGCATTTAGAAAGATCTTCTGGAGTAGTGTGCACTCGGTTGTAAAGAGGGATGAGACTGGGAGAGAGACTATAAAACAGATGAAATAGGGACATTTCTCCCTTTGGCAGAATGGTGTGGGTGGCACAGAGAAAGCATGAAGGCAGAAGTATGGAAGCTCTAGAATGGGACTAAGAGTTTCTTATTCACAGACCCAGGACTCTCTCTTGTGCTGGCCTAATCACAGACTCTGTTTTCCTGGGATTCTACAATCAGATGGGTGGTTATAGTATAATTTCATGAGTTTTTACTCTCATACTACGGACACATGCAAAGCTGGTCCAGGTGTTTAATAAGACCATGGGATGCAAGGTCATGTCTCCCAACCGAATGGTTGTTGCCTGAGCAAACTGGCCAACACTTGGCAAAGACCTGTTTATAAACAGCCCAGGAGGCTATTGGGGTCTGTACATAATTAGATTTGGGGATCAGTCATATGAAATGCACTTATTCAACAAATGCTCACTGAGCACCTGCCATGTGCCAGGTTCTGAGGGCCATTCTGAGATGGAGAAAACTCAGAGCTGGTCCCTAGGGAGTTCATGGCCTGGTGGACAAGATAACCAGGGCACAGGGAGCAATGACAATTGTGCCATCAGAAAAGAGCACAGGAGTGGAGTGACTGCTGCTGTCTAGGACTCTAAAAATTTCCTTGTAGGTCTAGAGAATGAATTTGGCTAGGAGGTAGGTGGAGGTACTATTTCGGGAGCATTGACGCTGATGAATGACTTGGGATGGGATACATCACATTCCCACTGAAGCCTTTTCCCTCTCTTCCTCCTTTTCTCCCTCCCTCCCTCCCTCTCTCTTTCTCTTTCTTTCTTTCTTCCTTCCTTCCTTCCTTCCTTCCTTTTTCTTTCTTTCTTTCTTTCTTTCTTTCTTTCTTTCTTTCTTTCTTTCTTTCTTTCTTTCTTTCTTTCTTTCTTTCTTTCTTTCTTTCTTTCCTTCCTTCCTTCCTTCCTTCCTTTCTTTCTTTCTTCCTTCCTTCCTTCCTTCCTTCCTTCCTTCCTTCCTTCCTTCCTTTCTTCTTCCTTCCTTCCTTCCTTCCTTCCTTCCTTCCTTCCTTCCTTCCTTCTTCTTTCTTTCTTTCTTTCTTTCTTTCTTTCTTTCTTTCTTTCTTTCTTTCTTTCTTTCTTTCTTTCTTTCTTTCTTTCTTTCTTTCTTTCTTTTTCTTCCTTTCCTTTCTTCCTTTCATAAAACATATCTGTTAGAAAAATCAACCTTAAAAAAAAAAAGCAACCTTGACTATGTGAGACACAGATTGGCACAGGGGACATGGACTATAATTCATCACCTGGATCTACTCAGGAGACTCTGTAACTATCATTTTCCCCAACCCTGCACACTGCTGTGTATTTATTTAAAATACTCTTGCCTTGGGACTCAAAGTTGACGCTCTGCAGGCTGTGGGAGGGTACAAGAGCCTGACTCCTGGGAGGCAGTTGCAGTTTTCAGAACTGCATGTCTCTTGTGCTTCTGTTTCTTGTGACTGGCCAAAGTCTTTGCTTAGAAAGCTGAGACCCAAGTCCTTCACCCCATTTCTCCATTCCTGTCTGTAGCTCCCAGGGCTCAGTAACACTAGGTTAACTTACATGCCCTGCAGCTGTATTTAAATTGTTGTTGTCCATTGATTTCCATTAAATTTCAAGCAAAAGAACAGTTATCCTCCTTCTTCCAGCAACTTCCAGAACCTTCTTCTCCTTGGTCCCCTACAGCAGCTGTGTGGCCATAGAATTAGTGGAGGTCACAGTGGTCTCCAGCAGGTGCCCTCCCTTTATTTTTGCTGGCAAACTCCTACCCAGGCTTCAAGCCTTAGGTCAAATGTCACCTCCACTAGAAAGCTTCTCAACCCCTTCCAGCACCATCCAAGACACACCTCACCGAGATTCTGCCTCACATTTATGTTTCCATTGGCTCCATCCTTCTGTTAGTGGTGTTAACACATTCCCATGACTCGTGTTGCAATTGATCTGTTTGCAAGTGTATCCACTCTACTGACTCATTAGAGCACAAATACTGTGTTTTCACTCTTTTTTTTTAACAGCTTTATTGAGATATAATTTGCATACCATAGAGTTTATTGTTTAAAGCGTACAATTCAGTGGGGTTTAGTATATTCACAGAGTGCATCACTATAATATAATTTTAGAACATTTTTCCTTACCCCCCAAAGAAACCTTGTACTCATTAGCAGTCACCCCCAATTCCTTCTAGCCACCCAGTCCCCAACTCCAAGTCGTAGGCAGCCAGTATTATATTTTCTGTCTCTATAGCTGTGTCTTTTCTGGACATTTTATAAATTGTTATCATAGTCATTCATTTTTTGTATAGACTTTTCTGACACTCAGTAGGTGCTTAGGAAATTTTTGTTCATTAAATGTGTGAATACTTGCAAGATTGAGAAGTTGATGAAGGGTGGAACAGAGGAAAGAATACTGGACTGAGAGCCAGAAGACCTGCACTCTAGTTCTGATTCTGTCATTTATTTATGTGACCTAGGGAAGATTATTTGACTTTTCTGATGCTTAGCTTTCTAGTCTGCAAAGGACAGTTAATAATATCTATCCTCTTTCTCATAACATACTTGTGACAGTGAATATCAAATGAGAAATTTCACTTGGGGGTACTTTGTACATCTGAGCATGCTGTACAGATGTAAGAATGATCTATGTTTGTTTTCACTCTCATCCTTTGAAATGCCTGTAATAATAAATCATTTATTACACTAGTGACAGAGGACAAGGTGGAACGGCAGACTGCCAGTCTAAGGGGGCCAACCAGTTGACACCCACCCCTCATCTCTGCTCCTGGAACGACGGCAGCTGAAACAGGAAAAAGGACTAACAAAAGCCCAGAAATCCCACATCTTTCAGTGCCTGAGTTTCCCAGCCAAATAAGGAGATAACAATCCATTTTAGAGTGAAGATTAAATCAGTTCACAGGAAGAAAAATGGTGATATAACTTTCTTTTCTCTTGGCACTCAGGAAATCCTAATTCATGTTCTCATCACTTCTCTCCCGCAGGGCATTTCCATCAATCACAGAAGGAGGGTTTATTCGGGTTTAGGAGTGAGCTCTTTACTGCCTCACCCAGGAGTGGAGAAGGGAACCTTCTCCATCCTGGTTCAGTCCTTTTCTCTCTATATAGGTTTAGGAGAGTTTGTAGAGGATGTGGGGTGGGAGTAGAGTTACTCCTCAAATGTAAAATTCAGACTGCAGACATGATATGACATACATGGAATACATATATACACATACATATGTGACAGGCGTGGCCTGAGAGTAACAGAATAAACCTCCTCAATCTAATAAAGTGTATTCATGGAAGAAAGTAGCCTTGTAAATCAAAGTTTATCCTCAGAGGAACTTTTCTCCTGTCCAATATTATTGTGAAGAAAATTCGCCAAGTTTCCAGAGAGATTAGAAGAGTCCCTGGTCTTAGGCTGGTCCAGGATGGAGTTTGGATGAAAAAACATGGATCTGGACTAAGGGATCAGCCCCGCTTTCTCCAGCCTCTCAAAGTCTGAGACATCAAGCTTCTCCGGGAGCGGAGGGTGGGGGGAATGGTGGTGAGCCAATGAGCCAGGCCTCGCCCATCTGCTCCCACCCTGGAGCCTTTGGGCACTGCCTTCCAAGTTGCCATCTTGTTTTGTCCCCTCCCCTGATCATTTCATCAGTCCACTGCTTCCCCCGTCCCCCAAGAAGGGCACCCTTCTAATCCTTCTCTATGCCTATGTCAGCCACAGCCACTACCCTCCTCTAGTCCAGGGTTTTTTAGCCTCAGCTCTGTTGGCTTTGGGAATCACACGATTCTCTGTGGTGAGGGCTGTCCTGTGCACTGTAAAATGTCTCCAGACGTTGTCAAATATCCCCTGGGGGCAAAATTGCTCCACTGAGAATCACTGCTCTAGCTCCTTCTCCTTCACTTGAAGCCCCCGTTTGTTAAGCGTTTACCATGTGGAAGATACCAGATGGTCCTTCGTGTGTTTTATGTAAATGCTTCTCAAATTTTAATATACATAAGAATCATCTCGAGAGTTTTTAAAGTGCACCTTCTGGTTCAGTAGTTTTGGGGGAAGGGTCTGAGATTTTGCATTTCTAATGAGCTTGCAGATTTTGCTGTTTTGCTGGAGCACAGACTATATATACTTTGAGTAGTAAGGCTCTATGTCATTGTGTCCCTGTGGCCCTATGAGGACTTGGTTTTACAGATGAGGAAGAGAAGACTCAGAGAGCTCCTAGGGGCTCATCATGTTTTGGGCCCAGATCTGCCTGCATGCAAAATGCGAACTCATAACCAGTGATCTCAGTTGTCATGGGACCAAGATCTTTGAGTTCTCCCCATGCTCTCCCTTCCCTGGGGAATCTTGCTAGGATAAGTTCAGCCAAGCCTGACATGCAGACATGTGTTTGCCTGGAATGTCCATATTACTCCTTCCTTAGACAGAATGAGCAGCTCATGACCCCAGGTGGATATTCTGGAGCCTGCTGAGCTGTCTCCATGACCTCATGCCTCTGTCCTAGCCTGCTCTGCTAGCAGCTCATCGCTCCCAACCTCCTTCCTATTGGTAGACAGTTGTCTAGGATTGCAGCTGCCCTAGGGGCTCACTTTTCCTCTCAGCTCACTTGTCTAGCCTCTCCAGCCCTCTCCTGCCTCCCTGTCATCTCTTACCCCAATACTCTTACTTTGCCTTCTTCTCTGTCTCATAAATGCCTCTTGGCATCTTCTTCCCATCACAGTTAGGGATTTTTAGTAATGACCTAGACCCTGAAGGGAAAAAGGGTTGGTGATGTGGGCCCCTTCCCAGGACTGCAGCAGTGGCAGCTGGCCAGCCTGCTGGCTGAGGATTGCATCATGTATTTGATTTACTAAAGAAAACAGACAACACTGTGAGTGTGATGGAGGGAAGGGGTGCTGGTGCCAGAGAGATTAAGGGTCAGCCACCTGGAGAGGTTGGAAAGGCTGTTCCTCCCAGGGTCCCCTGTTCTTCCTTCTCCATGGAGCCAGAGAAGTTATCTTGCCCCTCACATCACATTTCTACTCCCATGGCTTTGCCTGGACCCAGGTTTAAGGAAACTCAGAATGTTTGCGAAAGAAGGTAATTCAGAGCAGGGCTCGGCAACCTCTCTCTGCAAAGGGCCAGATAGTAAATATTTTCAACTTTGTGGGCCTCATCATGGTAGCAAAAAAGCAACCCTAGACCACATGTAAAACAATGGGCATGGCTGTGTCCCAATAAAAAATTATTTATGGACACTGAAATCTTTTTTTTTTTTTTTTTGTGGTACGCGGGCCTCTCACTGTTGTGGCCTCTCCCGTTGCGGAGCACAGGCTCCGGACGCGCAGGCTCAGCGGCCATGGCTCACGGGCCCAGCTGCTCCACGGCATGTGGGATCTTCCCGGATCGGGGCACGAACCCGTGTCCCCTGCATCGGCAGGCGGACTCTCAACCACTGCGCCACCAGGGAAGCCCTGTACACTGAAATCTTAATTCACCTACTTTTATGTGTCACAAAACACATGTTCTTCTTTTGTTTTCAATCATTAAAACATATAAAAACTATCCTTCTGTCACTGGGCTAAGCCATTCTTAGTTTATTCTTGGCCGGTAGTTTGCCAATTCCTCATTCAGAGTCCAATGTTTCTCAAACTGTGTTTCCCAGGCTGGATTCAAGAAAGTTAAACCCACACCTGGTCCCCTGCCTCTACAGGGTACTATAGGTTTCCAAGAGGGGTTAGCCCATGCCAGCCTTCTCTAATTTACTGACAGTGAAATCCCTAGTTTCGTGGAGAGTCTTGCAGACAAGCCTCCTTCAGGACTAGATTATGTGGAACATGCTTTGGGAACACTGCTCCAGTCTGCCCCTCATTCTACACCCAGAGAACTGCAGCCTGAGTGCCTTGCTAGCTGGACACACGGCCAGGTCTCTTGATGGTTCTGGTGCTCCTGATGCTGCACTGCCGCAACCGCTGGGTGACCCCAGGCAGAGCAGCACCGCCGAGGCTAGACCACTAGCACACCAGGGCCCCCAGCCTTCCAGACCTGTCCATGCACAGCAGCTTCCTTATTGTACTTGAACCTGAGAAGGGGCACATTTTGGTTGAGTGATTATACACCTGGTTGGCTGCATATCAGGAAACACTCCTAAAATTCTTGTCCCTGACTGATTAAAGAAGCATATCTTGGCCATCCTTGGCCTCTGGATTACTGTTGCATCATTAAATAGGACTTAATTATTGAGTGATTTTAGCAGTAAGGAGACTAGTGTACTCTGTACAGTAATAATTGGTTTACCTGTGTATAGGGGTTACAAAGCACCTCTGTGTCACTTTCTCATTTGCTCCTTAAGCCTGCCCTCTGAGGGTGGCGGGATGGGTTTTTGTTGGTTTGCTTGTTTTAATTTTATGGATGCAGAAACTGAGGCTTGAGGTAGCTAGAAAACCTGCCCCTGGCACACCGACAGTGGCAGAGCTAGAACTCAGACCCGGGTCTCACCTCACCTCAGAGTCTGCTTTCTCCATTGCCCCATTGTCTCAGAGTGAAGGGTGACGAGGCAGTGAAGCAATTCTCTAGGAAAGCATGACCAATTTCCCTTTCTCCACCTCCCTCTTCTTCCTCCGCCCCTCCCCTGCAGCCCCCATATATAGGAAGCTCCACAAAGCCTGGCTTTCCTGCACACCTTTACTTTTGAAGCAGCTTCCATAGCTGGAACAGGAGCCTTCCATTCATAGTTGCACCCTGATCGGTGAATGGTAGGGGTGCCTGCCCAATCCTCTTCCTCTACAACAGGAACCAGCCACCTCTAAACAGCAAACCTTCAAGCATCACTTCTAGGACCTGAGGTGAGTGATGGGAGAGTCTTGAGTATTTGGCTTTGAAGCCTTACACCGATGCTGCCCTACTGGGAATGAGGGCTGGGGGATGGCAGAAGTCAACTTTTCCAGTGCTTATGTAAGGGTGAGATATACTGTGAAGCTGAGCTGCTTTCTTTTTTTTTTTTTATTTTTATTTTTATTTTTTTTTGCGGTATGCGGGCCTCTCACTGCTGTGGCCTCTCCCGTTGCAGAGCACAGGCTCCGGACGCACAGGCCCAGCGGCCATGGCTCACGGTCTTAGTCGCTCCACGGCATGTGGGATCTTCCCGGACCGGGGCACGAACCCGTGTCTCCTTCATCGGCAGGCGGATTCTCAATCACTGCGCCACCAGGGAATGAGCTGCTTTCTTGGGTTTAACACCACGAAGAATTTAGGCTGGAGGAGAGGAAGGCCAGGAGGATTATGGGGCCTAGAGATGAATTTGCAAGACAGGCTGCAGATCCTGTGGAGTTTGAAAGAAGGGAATGGGAAGACTCAGAGTGAGAGGCTGAAGCACAGAGCTGCATGACAGGGCAATGGGTGCTGGCCCTGGGCCCGCTTCTCTGGCCCATGTGTTGGCAGGCACCCTAGAGACAGGCCTTCTCCCGGCTTCCTGCCCGGTCTAGTTGTGGAAGACTGAGCGTCCTCAGGTGTGAGACCAGGGCCAGGAGTAAGAAATGGAGGGAGGGACTGAGCTCTGAGGAGAGAAGGAAGGAAGAAAAGCAAAGGACAAAGAAGTCAGGGAGAAGAAATCTCTGCATACGATTATGATAGACAGACAATGGGGTTCCCTTCTTCTAGCTTGTGGCTCTTCACAGAGTCTTTCAGTGGAAGGTTTTAAAGGTGATTCATCTGGAAATCTGATTCCTCCTCTTGTTCAGTTACCTGAAAATTTAATTCTTAGAGTCAAGAGCCAGTTCGTCAGTTGAGGTGGCATAGTGAGTGTGTGACCATAACTTATCAATCAGCTAGCCCCTCCCTGTGGGTCAGGATTAAACCCACGGCTCCTCATGAGTCGGAGGTGGCCTTCTCCTGAGGGAGGGGAGAAAGACCTGTCCACGTGTGTCCGGTGACTTAAGGGCAGAACTCAGACAGGCAAACACCTAGTTAAGCTCTCTATCCTGCTGAGTTTGGGCTGCCTATATGGGTTCTTTGGCATATTATAAAAGAGTGAAGAAATAGCCCTCCTCATTTCTTCACTCCTTTTTTGTCAAATTCTGACCAGCAGGTTGTTGGCTAGAGTTAACTGTAACAGAGCAAGGAAGGAGGTGCAGGGTGTGTGTGTGTGTGTGTGACATGGAAGGGGGGGCAGATAGTGGGAAAGCCAGATCAATGGGTATGAGACCGAGGGGCAGAAAGAAACTTGCCCCACCCCAGGGCACCTCAGCAAGGCCACATGTTTGAATTATTCTAACACCGGAAACCCACTCTAGTTTCAGGTTTCCCATCTGTGTGTCCCTGAGGCTGGCCGAGGCAGAGCCAAGGAGCATTACTCTGGGGTGTACCCCTCCCGAGGCAGAGGGCCTGTCTCAGACGGATGCACCCCTTTCTTCCAGCAGGATCCTCCTTGGTCCTTCCTCTGCTGCAGATGGGCTCTCCTGTGCACATGTCTACCCTTCCCTGCCTGAGTCTGATCCTGCTTTTCTGGAGCCAAGGTCCAGGGGTCCAGGGCCAAGAATTCCAATTTGGGCCCTGCCAAGTAGAAGGGGTAGTTCTTCAGGAACTGTGGGAAGCCTTCCAGGCCATGAAGGACATTGTGGTGAGTGAAGTGCTGTTCTGAAGCCAGCCGTGGGGGTGATCCTGGGTAGAGGATAATATTTTATGATTATGGAGCCTTTTGCAGCTTGATCATCATTTTCCTATCCGGGAACTTAGTGAAGTCAGAGGTATCACAAGTCTACATTTCCTCTTGCACTTGGGGAAACTGAGGCTTAGAAAGATGTGGCCAGTCTGTAGGAAAAGAAACACAGCCCACGAAGAATAAAGAAGGGAGCCCAATTCATTTGAGCTTCATCTATGTCCCAGGGTTACATGAGACTCCACCAATGGGAAGTCATGGGAAATCCTTTGAGACCCACTAGAGTTTTCACCTACTGCTTTGCCAGCTCCTTCTAATCTGTTCCCACCTGCTTAGACCTTGAGTAAATGTCAAAGAATGTTTAATGCTGAGTTGGGAAAGAATGGATAATAGCGCCTGTGACATGTACTCCTTAAAGGGCAAGGCAGAAAGAAGGAGATTTATGAGGCAGCTAGGGAAGAGGGGAGGGTGCTGCATTGAAGACAGGGCACCTATGTATGATCTTGACCTTGAAACCAACCCATACAGCAACCCCCGCCTTCGCCCCCATCAGTTTCCTTATTTGCACAATGAGGAGGTGGGACAAAGGAGCTCTAAAACTCCTTCCTCTAAAGCATTCTTTGGCTCAAAATTCAAGAGCTGGGATGAGTGGTGGGCTGCAGGGGAAGCTCCAAGGGGCAGCCCCCCAACCCATCCCAGAATATGGAGGTAAATTCCTGCTCCTAGTGGTTCTTAAACCACACGGGCTTATTTTTTCCTGCCTCAAGTGACCAAAGGAATCAAACAGGTCCCTCATCAAAGCTCTAAGTGGCCCTGGGATTCCATCTGCCCCTGGGGGCCAAGATTGGTGATTATCTGGGCCTGGAAACTTGTACCCCTACCGCAGGAGCCAGCTCAGCATGGCCTTTCCTGGGTCCTCCCTCTGGCCTCTGAGATCTCACAGACTGGATAGATTTAGGGGTCTGGGGAAGCAGTGTGTATTTGCAAGGTCGGTTTCTATGTGACCCCCAACCTGGAGATATCTGTTCTTTTTGTTCCCAAAGCAAGCTCAGGATAATATCACGAGTGTCCAGCTGCTGCGGAAGGAGGTTCTGCAGAATGTCTCGGTAATCAGATGCTGGGGAAGGATGGTGCCTCCTCTGGGTGGCTGGTCTTCTACGGGTGACGCTGAGGGGTTGTCTAGGGGATGCTGACAGAAGACTTCACTTCTGCCCTGGGCTGAGCCTGTATAGGACAGGGCTTGGTAGTGACCCAGAGAAGTAATATCTGGGGTTGTCACCTCAGTATCTGGGGTATGTGAACATATGGCGTGAGGAGAGGGGCGGGCATTGAGGCTTGTAAACCTCTGTCTCCATTCAGCCAGAGTTGCCATCAATCTAGGTTTCTCTTTTGCTTTTGTCGGCCCAGTGAGCATGTGCTTAGGCCACTTCCATGCCCCTACTTTTTTCTCACCTGTTACTCATCACCCATCTAGGCAGTGAGCACAGACGACTGAGCCCTGATCCCTGAGAGATGCTGAGCTTCCCTCTGTGGCACTTCCGAGGGCCGGTGTGCAATCCCATGCTCAAGGATACTAGTTTTCTTTTCTGCTCATTTCTTCTCCCTCCAAGCCTTTTCCAGGCCAACTCTCAGCTAATTAAGATCTGGTGCTTTTCAAGGTCTATCACCTCCCAGAGCTATTAGAGAGGCCATGTGGTATAGAAGAAAGAATACTAACCAGATGGGAGTCAGGAGTCCTGGGGGCTAGGCTGTGTCTGCCACTGACCGGCCGTGGGACCCTGGGTGAGTCCCTCCTTTCTGGATCTGCGGTTCCTTCTGTCAAACAAAGGGGTCTGAAGGCTCCTTAAGATCTAACATTTATCAGGGCTTCCCTGGTGGCGCAGTGGTTGAGAGTCCACCTGCTGATGCGGGAAACATGGGTTCGTAACCCGGTCTGGGAAGATCCCACGTGCCGCGGAGAGGCTGGGCCCATGAGCCATGGCCGCTGAGCCTGCGCATCCGGAGCTTGTGCTCCACAACAGGAGAGGCCACAACACTGAGAGGCCCGTGTACCACAAAAAAAAAAAAAAAAAAAAAAAGATCTAACATTTATCAGCATCTCCTAGAGGATCGCTGCCTCTGCTGTGCTTATCTTGCCTTGCATGGCACGTGAGTGGTTCATCCAGGGCTGGGGTGGGCAGAGGCCTTGGCTCCGCAGTGACCCCGCCCCTCCCCAGGAGGCTGAAAGCTGCTACCTCATCCATGCCCTGCTGGAGTTCTACTTGAACACTGTCTTCAAAAACTACCGCGATAAGGCAGTTGAATTCAGGATCCTGAAGTCATTCTCTACTCTGGCCAACAACTTTATTGTCATCGTGTCCAAACTGCAACCCAGTGTGAGTAGAACAAAGCTGGGACTGAGGCCCACAGGAAATGCTATGTTTTCAGGAGACTCGTCTTCCCTTATTTTGCCCTGGCTTTTATTCCACGACAGGGAGCTGAAGGTGTCATGGAAAAGAGCACATGCTCTGGACACCAGCAGGTCTGGGCTCAAATCAAGGTCTGCTTCTAACCAACTGGGTGTCCATTTGCAAGGTGGTCAACCTCTCTGAGCTTTGCTTTTCTTATCTATAAAATGCTGATAATCATCCCTACATGGCAAGACTTCTGTGAGAATTAAAGGACACAGTTCCTGCTGCATGGTGGGAGTTCAGCATTGGCTACCTTGGGGACGTGGGATCTGGAGCTGTCCTCTTAGGCCTTGGGCACCCCTCTGGCATCATTAGGAAGGAGTTGGCGGTGGGGGGGGGCTTGCCTCTGCTCCTACCTGACACTTGGCACACATTTTTTCTGTTATCCAGCAGGAAAAGGAGATGTTTTCCATCCGTGAGAGTGCACGCAGGCGGTTTCTGCTGTTCCGGCGAGCATTTAAACAGGTAATCCAAGCCAGGAACTGAGAGCTGCCCAGCTGGAAGTAGACTAGCCTGAAGTGTCACACGATTGTTCCTCAGGGACCAAGTGCAGAATCCAGTACAGCTGACTCCACCTGGCTGGCCCCAAAGCCACCTGACTTAGCACAGCTGTAGCTGCATCAATTGCCATATACTCTGCATAAATACCACAAATGGCAGCCTATTTTTCTGCCAGTTTTCAAGTTAAAGTGCTATTATATTTCCCTACAAGACGATTTCACTACCAAGGACATTCCCAAGTGAGAGCTTTATGGGTACTTGAGGTGGGCGATTGGAGTCAGAAGTGAGGGGGAAGGAAGGGAGAACCCCCAAGCACAACACACATTGCGTGTTTTCCATGATGTTCAGAG
Organism: Kogia breviceps; assembly: GCF_026419965.1. NCBI lineage: Eukaryota > Metazoa > Chordata > Mammalia > Artiodactyla > Physeteridae > Kogia > Kogia breviceps. The sequence continues at coordinate 64,190,432 of NC_081310.1, read as the reverse complement.
GGTCTTGTCTGTGAAAAAGAATTACAGGAATTATGTTGCCTTTTCCTAAATTAAGACAACAAAGAAAATCCCAATTTCATACCCAGCTCCCCCCCCAAAGCAAATACAATTTTGATCATTTTTTGAGGAACAGATACCCCAGTTTATAAATAAATGGTGAAGAGCAATAATATACAAGCGAAAGGGGCCACCCAGGCCTCAGTTTCCTCATCTGCACAGTGGACTCAGGGGATGGACAGAATCCACCCTGCACTGGGATTCTGATTCTTAGTGTCAGGGACTCCAGATGCTTTTCCCTTGCTCCTTATCCGCTGCCACTCACCAACCCATCTGTCCTCACCTCCGAAGCAGACAACACTCATAGACGGGGAATAATTGATGGGTAGGTGACTTTGTCAGAGGCCATCCCAAAGGGGACTCAGCCCATGATTTGGAGTCAGACCAGGTTCAGGTGTCGGAAGGAAACCTATTCTTGTGGCTTACATGACAGATCTTCAACTCTCCTTTCCCTTTAGTTGGACAGAGAAGCAGCTGTGACCAAAGCCTTTGGAGAAGTGGACATTCTCTTGACCTGGATGGAGAACTTCTACCAGCTCTGAAGGCCTAGGCCAGGATACCCTCCTCATTCTCTGTGTCATTTCAAACAAGCGTCCCTCCCCATGATGTTCTCTGGGTGCTTCACATCCTTGACCATGGGCGCCATCCTCGGCCCAGGCTTATCCTCAAAGACTTCATTTTTTTTTTTTTTTTTTTTTTTTTTTTTTTTTTGTGTGTGGTACGCAGGCCTCTCACTGTTGTGGCCTCTCCCGTTGTGGAGCACAAGCTCCGGACGCGCAGGCTCAACGGCCACGGCTCGCGGGCCCAGCCGCTCCGCGGCATGTGGGATCTTCCCGGACCGGGGCCCGAACCCACGTCCCCTGCATCGGCAGGCGGATTCTCAACCACTGTGCCACCAGGGAAGCCCAAAGACTTCATTCTTTAAGTGACCCCAACAACAGTCGAGGAAGGTTCCCTTGGGTGCTGCGAATAACCTACAAAGCAGATTCCTATATTTATTATAACGCTATTTAATTCCTATCAGTGTTTTAACTGATGCCATATTAATTTGTCAGAATGGAAGCTCTGTGAAGACAGCAAGGACCGTGCCCCATGCTTCTCTCTGATCCTCCACAATCCTTGCCACCATGTGGGGTAGAGGATGGGTGCTCAGTAAATGCTTAATTGGATTGTTTGTAGCCTGTCTTTGGATTGTTGAGGAACAAAGAGGGATGCTGGGATGTGAAGTTGAACTTGAGGGCATGGAAATCACATTGTCATGACACCTGCAGGGGTCCTCTGCAGAGCACTGGGATGAGGGTGAGGACACGGTTTGAAATATAAATTATAAAAGATATAATGCAGGGGGGATGCCTAGAACAAAGCAGACTCTCCTTAAACACTGCATTTCTTGCCCACACTCCCCACCTCACTCCCACCATCCCTGCCCCTTGAATGCTCTCTTTCTTATCCTACTCACTCTTCCCTTATCTGCCACTTGGGAGGGTGCCAGTGTCAAGCTGACCTCGTGGATGGTGTCATCATGCCTGGATGACAGGTATGATGGTGGTGCGAATATAATTTAGGGTTAGGTTAGGGCTAGGGTTATGTGTTATCCCATCTGTGATGACATTCCCTGCTCATAAAAAGCAGACACTTCTGGAACCTTTCCTTTCTATCACTGGACCAGTGCCCAGAGAAGCTGAGTTGTGTGTCTGGGAAAGGCCTTCTTCCTAAAAGCAAGACTGGACATTCTCGAGTCTCAAGCTCTGACTGAACTTTGTAGTTGATTGCAATCCAAAGATATGATGCCTGCCTAACTGTGCCCTTCTTCAGAACACTCAAGAGGATGAATAAATGTAGGAGGTGGGGCGTCTCTTCTTCTATGACGTGAGTGCTCTTGACGAACAACTGGCCTTCCAGGGATCCTATATCCTTGTTCTTCCTCACCTGGCTATAAGCTACCTGGCAAAGAGAGGAGGTGTATTTCTGAAAGCAGAGAGATGTAATGGCTTTGGATAGCTCCAATAGACCAAGGCTAAGATAAATGCACACATTTCAGTGCATGGAAGAAGGATAAATAGATGACAAAAACTATTCTATTTCTGAAAGAGGGGGAATGCTGGAGTCAGGGTACTTAGGTGCATCAAGGGAGAAAGACTTAGAGTAAAGAGGGTATCCACATATATCACTAGCACTAACAAGCATGGTTCTGAAAATTTACAACCCTTCATCACATCAAAATAAATTGCCCTCACCATAGGACTCCAGACAAATAGAAGATCACTAGTAAATGCCGGCCCTAAGATCAGGGCAAAGAGGTTGTAAGGGGTGTTTCATAACAAGGTCCCTTCCTAGCTCAGGGCTGAAGCATGTCCTCACAAAGAAGTTCAGGCACCTTCTACTGGTGGGAAACCCAAGACCAAGAAGGGCTTTCAAAGCAACAGCTATGCCTAGGCTCCAGTCCAAGGCCATGTGGTCTAGAGCCAGGGCAGCAAAGACTGTGTGATCCAAGACACTCTCCAAATCCCATAGCCTGTTGCATGGCTTGAAAAGGAAGCAAGTGGCATCAGGACAAATGCTCTGCATTCCCAGAGGCCACCTGAAAACCACACAGGGCTGCAGAAGTGTCCAGGAAGAGCTGGGGGAGGGGGGACTGAGCAGTGCTCAGGGCATACAGATAGGGATGAGACTCGAGGTGGGACGTGGGAGTAATGAGGGTTCCGAAAACGGTTGGAGCGGGTGTTGGAAACCAGCATACAGACAAGACTCATTGGCACCAAGGTCTGGGCCCAGGGGGACAGCTGGAGAGCTGAGTCAGGCAGGGAATATTGACATAGTCATCGGAATCTGTGTCCTCCATCTTGGCAGCAGGCTGGTGGTAGAAGCTCACATATTCACAGCTGATCTTCACAGATGGGGCATGGAGCCAGGGAGTTTCTGACACCTGGGAACAACCAGAGAAGCATCACTGGATCTGGGTAGGGTGATTGTAGCATCGACAGCAGGCAATGGGGCGGGGTGGGGGGGAAGCATGCATGTGGCTGCTGTCTTCTAGAAGGCAAAACACAGAGGTGGTTGAGCTCCATCAGGTGGCTCTGCCCTGGGGATTTTCAGGGTGGCATCTCAACCCCAAATAACTGGAAAACACTTAGATCTAACATGACAGGAAATGCCTTAAATGGGGCTCAGACTAAAATCATGTGACTAAGCATGGGTCTGAAGGAGAACCAGCTGCTGGAGGAGTTTCCCCTCTGGGATTAGATGATGTGACTTGTGGAATAAATATGCATCTTCTCAGGGAGTTATCAGAAGTATGATGAGTCATCCTCTGCACCTCCATAGGGCTTTTATGCCATGGAAAGCTTGTGACGTGACATGACAGTGCATTCCAGGAAGGAGCCGGCTGGTGAAGCAGAGGAAGGTGGCAGGCCGTGTGGAACTCCACTTCCCCAGGAAGAAAGTTCAGGATCATCTGTCTTCAGGATGGATCAGTTCTCGGAGGGCAGGGTTACGCCATGACTCTAACACGGCACAACTATTGTAACATCCACCCAGGAAGGCTGCAGTAGGGGACAGTGACACTTTTTTTTTTTTTTTTTTTTTTTTTGTGGTACGCGGGCCTCTCACTGCTGTGGCCTCTCCCGTTGCGGAGCACAGGCTCTGAACACGCAGGCTCAGCGGCCATGGCTCACGGGCCCAACTGCTCCGCGGCATGTGGGATCTTCCCGGATCGGGGCACGAACCTGTGTCCCCTGCATCGGCAGGCGGATTCTCAACCACTGCGCCACCAGGGAAGCCCGTCACACATTTTTAACACAAGCGCTGAGAATCAGAAGTTCAGCCCTCTGAACATAGTAGGCACTGAGTGAGTGCTCACTGAAAGGAGCTGTTACTTTCTGCACTTTACCAGAGAGGCAATGAGCAGCAGCTTGCTTCAAAAATATATCTCCCACTGCCTGTTACAGTTCATCATTTGAGATTTATTTGGCTTAATAATTTTTTTAAAGTCACTCCCTGTGAAGGCTTAAAATACTTAGTCATTAATCATAGGCACCTTGTTGTGAACTTGCTCCATCAAGATTTTTATCCCTGGGCTTCCCTGGTGGCACAGTGGTTGAGAGTCCGCCTGCCGAGGCAGGGGACACGGGTTCGTGCCCCGGTCCGGGAAGATCCCACATGGCGCGGAGCGGCTGGGCCCGTGAGCCATGGCCGCTGAGCCGGCGCGTCCGGAGCCTGTGCTCCGCAACGGGAGAGGCCACAACAGTGAGAGGCCCGAGTACCACGAAAAAAAAAAAAAAAAGATTTTTATCCCTGATAGTGGGAATTTGAGTTTCAAGCAGGGAGGAAGGGTAAAATTTGAGCAAGGTACTGGCCCAGGTGAGGGCATGTGTGGTCACAGAGCAGTTCCAGAGAAAAGGGCTGAGGTAAGTGTAGAGTAGACGGGCACCGCTGGACCTACCTAAGCTACTGTGAACCGTCTCCAGCAGGGCTGAGCAAGGGCAAGCTCAAGAAGCCGGGCATGATAGGGGCAGAGCTGTTGCTTGTTGCCAGGGATCACTCTCCCCTTTTTAGCAAGACACTGTTCCTGAGCCAGGGATACATTATTCAGCCTCCCTTGAAGACAGGTGTGACCACGTGACTAAATTGTGCCCAGTGGGATGCAGGTAGAAGTGATGTGTGAAATTTCAGCGTCACGGTCTTAAAAAAGCAACTTTCTCTTTCTTCCTCCCATGCGCTGGGATGCAGACATGGTGCTGGTGATTGAGCATTGACCACAGACGGATGGACGCGGCAAGACTCCAGGGGATGGTGCAGCAACAGGCAGAAGGCATTTGAGTCCCTGGATGATCCCATGGCTCAGGCCACCTCCTCCTGGCTCTCTGCCTTTGCTTGAGAGGAAGATAGGCTTCCATGTTGTGGGCCATGGCTTAGGGTTTGCTGCATTAGCTTAGCCTACCTCCTAATTAAATCAGGGACACTTGCTACGCTTAGTTTTTACTGGTTCCCGAAGTAATAATGTTCCCGCTATGGTAGGCTGCTTTAGAGAATAAAATGGGAAATTGGGGAAAACAAAAACGAATGAATAGTTTAAAGGTTTTTCACACATCTGCCAAATGGCCATCGATAGAAAGATGAGAAGAAGCAAAAAATAGAAAGATTAGTTCCCTATGTCCAAACCTAGATTTCAAGAGGAATCTTCTTCATTCAAAGTGTTGAATCTTACCTACGTCTCTAGGCCAGGCTTAACTGCCTTCAGTGATGGGTAAACAACCTCCTCTCATCTTTGAGGGCTTACTAGAAAGTACTTCCTCATATTAAGGTGAAACTGGGTAACTTCCACCCCCTTAAGATCTCCTAGAAATCAAATCTTTTTCCGCACGAAAGCCCTTCACGTATTTGTAGAGGTACCATCTATCATCCTCTACTAAGCTCCCATTTATCCCATGAGAAATGCTTGGCTAAAAGCCGTGTAACTAAGTCTACCGCAACTGTTGCGTAGTCGTCTACTGACACCATCAAAGAAGGAAACTGATGCTAGTTCCCAGACTCAGGGCCCGGGGAGCCACTGCGAAAGCCCGCCCCCCCGCCCAGCTAAGCCGAAGCTCCACCGACTGCGCTCGGGTCCAAGCCCAGGTCTGAGGCCGCCCACTAAGGCCGCAGCTGCCCATCAGGGGCGGAGCGGAGCTTACCTGCGGCGGGGCTGTGGGCGCCGATGCTCCGGGGCCTGGGAGAGGTGCCGCCCCTTCGCCTAATGGAAACCGGGAGGGCGGACATGAGGGCGGGGCCGAGGGTCCAACCCCACCCTCAGCTCTTCCGGAAACCCTGGGGAGGAGGAGCCGGCCGCGCTGCCTGCAGCTGCGCCGGAGGCGGGGTTCTTCTGGCTCACCACCCGCGCTGCGTAGTTGCTGCTGCTTCTCGCACGCCCAGCCCGACCCGCTCTCCCCGCTTCCCCCAAGCCGCCTCCCTCTCCCCGCGACCTGCCCCGCTCTCCCCCACCTGCCCGCCTGCTCACCAGCAGCGTCCACCCCCCGAGGACGCCGAGGGCAGGCGCTGTAGACGTTGTTTTGGGTGCGTGGCCGCTGCGTCACGTGTGGCCGCTGTGACACGTGTGGCCGCTGTGACAGGGGCCGCTGTGAGGCCTCCGGGGTTCGCATCCTCACGGCCAGTCGGCGGACCCGTCTGGAGAGAGCTTCTCGGTAAAGCCACAGGGAAGGAGAGAGGAAGAGGGCGTCAGAGGCCCATGGGCACCCCCTCCCAGTCTTAGAAAACTAAAGGCTGTCTGTGTCCCTGGCGATGTCTGACTTGTGGGTGCTTACCGAAGACCAAAGGGCCCTGGCCGCGCTCCTCCCCATCCCCATTTCCAGACCATTGAGCCCCGTGCCACGTTCTCCATACCCCAGGCTGCTTATCTGCAGCACCTGTGTGTCCCCGGGAGATCTGAACGCGCTGGGACCTTTGGGAAGCTCGGCTCTCTGAAACGGAGCCCAACCCCCTCACCTTTCCTCCTTTGAATGACCCTCTTCGCCGCCACCAGCCCCAGAGGTGCCAGCAGGATGAGACCCAGGATGGTGAGGATCAGGATGTAGAAGCCTTGATCTTCCATCCCAGACACCCGGCCTGGGCCGTGGTTGAGTGCTCTGAGGAGGGAAGGAGGGGGAGAGAGAAGGGAGAGGTCAGGAAGGGAGGCGGTTAAGGCAGCACGCAAGTGGCCAACTTTTCTGGAGGTAGCTCACAAGTTTGTCCCTTTGTTAACAGAATTCTCGCCCTTGATGGTGCAGGCCTCTTACCTCTGCCTGTGAAGCCTGGTGTGGTGGTTGTAGCTGGCCGTCTGGAGCCTGAGCAGTTCCTCCCGTGCTGAGGTTTTTGAGGCTGTGGCAGATGGCAGGAGGGTGGTGGGCTGGGCAGTTGCTACTGAAGATGGCCTGTAAACTCGAGGGCCGTGGGTGATTGAGGTGGTGGGGGAGGCGTGGTGTGCTGGAGGGGCCTCGGTCCTTTGAGCTGGTGCGGTTACTACAGAAGACAGCAGGAAGAAGTGACCTTCCACACACACACTCTAGTCTCCAGCAGCCTTGGGCCAACCATTTCTTTCCGGAACACATGCTTCCCTTTTACCTAGACTACCTTTGTTCTCACAGTTCTCATCACCTGAAATGCCTCCTGAGCATGCCATTTGCATCTAGTACGTTCTATCTATATTTGCTTCAAACTTCATTTCCTACAGGAAGTCTTCCCTGACTTCCCAGGCAGAAGAGCTTGCCCTCCTCTAAGCATGGACAAAACCTTGTTTGTAGTTCAATTCCCACTCTGCCTTGTGTTGTATCTATGTGCTTGTCTATTCTCCCCCACTCCACACTGAATCAAGGTCAGTCACAACCTTGAGTATACAATGAGCTCAGTTACATGATCCCTCTCTCAATGGCCAGCAGTCTCTTAGTGTAACAACATTCAATTAATGTATCTACCTCACAGGGCAGATGTGAGGATGTGATGTAACTATTGCATGTCAAAATGCATTTAAGACAGGAAAATGGTATAGAAATGTAAAAGTATCATTAGTATAATCATGATTGAACTTTCTGTTGTAAAATAGAGCTGTTAAATCACTATGCCAGCAATTGGAAGACAGCCCTATGGGGAGCAGGAAGCAGGAGGACCTCTGGCTGGGAAACATCTGCCCCGTCTTGGTTTCCCGCAGTCATTCATAAATGAGCTAGATTTTGTGAATGGAGCACAAACTTCATTACATGTGGTGCCACCTGGTGGTGATGGGTAATTTCTGCAACTAGTGCCAAGTGTACGGGCTGAAGGGTGGGCTTGAAAGACTTTGAACGCAGATCTCAGGGAGGTACCCCCTCCTAAGGCAGGGGAATACACATCTGAGACGCAGCTCTGCTCTGCCAACCATCCTATGAGCTGAACATATACCCCCTCCTCCATTTTCACAATGCCATAGAATCTCCCCCTCCTCCCCTCCCCTACCTTTGGGGAACTGACCTTTGGATATGAAATCCAAAGAACTGGCATGTTCAGGCATCTGGAACCAACGAGGCATATGCATTTGGACAAATCTATTAAACCATGCTGGAGGCTCAGGCACTGGCTCTTCTTCCCAGAAAGGGCCGTAATCGTAATCTATCGGAGGCAAGAGGAGTCCGTTGGTGGCCTCTAGGACGAGACTGAGGCCTGGGGAAGGGACTGCTGGTATGAGCTGAGGCTGACTCAGTTAGGGCAGATGGCAGTGAGGGGCTGAGGGCAGGGAGCAGAAAAATAACCAGGCCTGGGGGCTTCCCTGACAGAAATCCTCTTTCACCCTAACCCCGTTGGCATTCCCTGCAAAACCCTCGTAGACCATTGGGAATCTAGGTTGTTGAATTAGTGCTGTGTATGTCTGAGGAAGTCAGTGGAGAAAGAAAAAAGGAAGGATTCAGGAGAAATAAAGAAAGGATCAGATCATAAAGTAACAAATTTGGCCATCAACTGTGAAAAATGATTGTCTTTCCTTTATATTTATCCCTGATATTTCTCATGGGACAATTATGGTAATAATTGTGTCCTTTTGCTTCCAATTTCCTTCGGTCTCAGAGCCCCTCCTCAATCTCACCCCACACTCGCCTCCTGGGTAGGATGAGTAAACTACCACAAAAGGAGAGCACCTATCCTATCCCTTTCATACAGTTTGGATAGAAAATTTGGTGGACCATGAAGTTCATTGACTCTATGAGGTTTCAACTCTACAGATCCCAACTCCTACTGGACTTGCTAATATGGGAATAGTGTAAGAGGGTGGGCACTGCTGCAGTCCCAGCCTTTCCTGAGTGGAAACGTTTTCTGGGTGGCCGGAGCCTCCATTGTGTGGGGCACCTACCACTGTGAACAGATAGGGTGACCTGCTGGGTCTTGCCCCGTTCTGTGTCCATGCCCACCCCACAGGCATAGACCCCGCTGTCACTCTTGACCAGCTCTGTCATCTCCACCAGGAAGAGATTCCTGTCTGGACACAGCTCCAGGGTGACCCGATGCTTGAATTCCTTCTTGACAAAGTTCCTGTTGGACACCACGGTAGCGCATCCTCTAGACGCAACAATTGTCCGGCACAGATATATCCTCACGTGAATTTCAGGAAGCGGGCACTCGATGACAACGGATCCTCCCAGCATTCCCTCCACCTTTACTTCTGGAAGGACACTCAGGGCTCCAGCTACTGCAGGGAGAGGGAGTTAATGTAGAGGAAGCCCCATCCCCAGCCACATCTGCAACTCCAGCCCTGTTTCCAACCAAGGCCCCAGCCCAGCCTCACACTCACCCCTACTTCCAACTCCATCCCCATTAGCAGCCCAAGCCTCAGCCAGCCCTGAGCCTCAGCCCCCTCATCATCTCCAGCCCTGGCTGCATCCTCAGCCTCTTCCCATCCCCAGCCCTATTTATATCCTGGGTCCAGCTCTATGTCCATCCCTAGCCCGATGCCCAAGTCTGAGTCTCTCCCCAGCCCAAGCCTTAATGTAATCCTCAGCCTCATTACCCAGCCTGAACCCATATGGACCCAGACATCAAACCCCTGAAAATACAGTCAAAGCCACTACCCCACTCTAGGGGGAGAGAATGTGCCACAGTGATCCCCCCAACCAGCACATGATCCCTGAGTGACTTCAGGGTGGTGTCGGGAGGCATGGTACAATTTGCTCCAACAGGTTTTCTATCTAGTTTTGTTTTGCTCAGATCCGTCCAACCAACCAAAACAACCATTCATCTCCAGTGTTTTTAGTCAATAATTCAGCAAGTATCTGTTGAATGCCTTTCATGTGATAAGGTAGCTGGCATCCCTCCCTCACAGAATGAATCATTTATTGAATGATACAAATGGACGGCCACTGTGTGACAGCAGTGTCTGTCACTATGTGACAGCAGAGTATAATAAATCCCATGGTGTAGATACACAGGGCTCCTTGGAAGCAGCAAGCAGGGGCGCCTGATGCAGGCTGCCCTGAGGAAGGCTTTCTGGAAGACATGATGTGTAAGTTGTGACCTGAAGGACTGGGTGTGGAGGGCAACTCAGAGAATGATGGTTGTCTTCACTGAGGAAGGGAACACAGAAGGAAACAAGGGTATATTTGAGTGTGTGTGCACATTGTATGTGCATTGGGGGTGGTGTGGAGCAGGGTGGAATAAAAGGTGTGGTTTCTGAGTCCCTGACATCAAAAAGCTTATGCTTTGGCTGAGAGAAGGCCGGTCTAAGCTGGAGAAGAAAGTAAGTCCAAGTAGGATTAATTGTCATCTAAGTGGGTCCCAATAAGTGTCTGTATATTTCTGGGAAGACAATTCAGAGGATGAAGTGGGGGGGGGGTGGACTAGGGTGGAAGAGAGACCATTCTAGACAGTGAGAACCACCCCCAAAAAGGCTGGGACAGGAGAGAGAACGTGGCATGTTCATGAGGCAGGGAGGTGTGTTCACAAACTTCCTGAAATTCATCCACAGAGCAAACATTAAGAATAGCTCTAGGACTTCCCTGGTGGCACAGTGGTTAAGAATCCACCTGCCAACATAGGGGACACTGGTTTGAGCCCTGATCAGGGAGGATCCCACATGCTGCAAGCAACTAAGCCCGTGTGCCACAACTACTGAGCCTGTGTGCCACAACTAATGAAGCCCATGCACCTAGAACGCATGCTCCACAAGAGAAGCCACCACAGTGAGAAGCCCGTGCACTGCAACAAAGAGTAACTCCCAACTCACCGCAACTAGAGAAAGCCCATGCACAGCAACAAAGACCCAACACAGCCAAAAGTAAATTAAAAAATATATATATATTCTCTCTTTAAAAAAAAAAAGAATAGCTCCAAGGAGTCAAGGAAAGAAGTGGGGCTGGAGCCTCCTAGATGAGCAGAGAGAGTCGAGGAGGACGTTGGGGGAGAGGGAAGAACGTGGACAACAGAAACAACCTTGGGAACATGAGATGGGGGTAGAGGAGGTTAGAGAGGGGCTAGCTCGGGACATTTACAAGAGTATGTTAAGATCTGAAAGTGTAGCTGGTCAGTGTGGTGGAGAGAAGAGGGGCCCACCAGACACATATGATCTGACATGGAAACCCTTCATGAATAACCCGACACTGCTTTAAATTCCCTGGAAACAGATGTGTGAGGTAGCCCTGTGACTGGAACGTGCCACTGGAAGGATAATCCATCAAAAGACACCCAACCAAGGGGATAGGTGAATCCCTTGTATGTCCAGAAGGACCATACCTGTGTGTAAAGCCCAGCACCTGAGAATGAGCATGCAAACATTTTTGGACTAACCCAGCCAGAAAAGGGCATGCCTGCTGTTTTCTCAAGGGTGAGATTCTGTGAAATGGACAGGTGCAAGACAGAGCAGAGAGGGGTCATCACCTGTGCAGATGCCTTCATTGGCCTCTCGCCACTCAGCAATGAGCTGCTGGTAACCCCCTGGCTTGCCCAGATCCTCTGTTATGGACCGTATGTTTGTATCTCCCCCAAATTCATGTTGAAATTCCAACCCCCAAAGTGATGGTATTACGAGGTGGGGCCTTTGGAAGGTAAGTAAAGTTAGATGAGGTCATGAGGATGCAGCCCTCATAATGGGATTAGTGTCCTTGTTCTCTCCATGTACACAAGAAGAGACTGTGTGAGAACACAGGGAGATGGCTGCAAACCAGAAAGAGGGCCCTCATGGAGAATCATATCTGCCAGCACCTTGATCTAGGACTTCTAGTTTCCTGAGCTATGAGAAATAAATGTCTGTTATTTAAGCTATGCAGTCTATGGTATTTTGTTACAGCAGCTGGAGCTGACTAAGACATCCTTATTGTGCAAACCTTGGATGGATGAAGTACAAGGAAAGCTGCTGAGTACCCTGAACTCTGGTCCCAAGGAAGCACTAATGGGCGAGATGAAAATGACCAGATCTCACTCTCCTTGGATAGCTTCTAACCAAAAGCAGATTTTCCAAATAGAAAAAAAGATATATATAACCTCCAGGTTTAGAACTTAGGCACAGTGTGTGTAAGACTCCTGTGGGGGAACTTGCTAGGATACAGATAACCTGGTCCTGCCCTTAAGCAATGTGATTATATCTGCTTATGATAGGGCCTATGAATCTGCATTCTTAGATAAGCATCCCAGGTGCCCCTGAGTTTTTGCAATCTGGACCCTTTAACTACATTACCAAATGATTCAGGGGGAAAAAGAAAAGGGTGGGAGAAGGTATCTAAAGGAACCCTGCTGTTTAATATTGATATTTTAGAGAGGCTGCTAATAACTAAGTGTCATTAATCTCTAAGTTGGTGATTTGGTTTTCAGTGGTGATGGTAGGGGAAAGGGATATATGTAGCTTAAAAAGTCACTCTCAACATATAATTGGATATAAATATCCAATTTGGAACATGGAAAAAATCTTGTATTCATAATGCAAAATAAGGTAAAGGCCCCTAAGGCCTTGGGTTGTGGCAGTCCTCTGGGAATAGACTTTGGATTCAGTGTAGCAGTGATTTTCTAGGTGGGAAAAACGATGTAGACCCTATCCACTCAAGTCACAGCAGAATCTCTGGAAGAAGGGAGCTGACCTGAGAGTTTTATGTTTATCCAATGGAGCATGGATATTTTTAAAAGGATGGGGAGCATCCTATGCTCCTTCCCACTTCTGCCCACACTAACCTGTGTGTGTCTGGGCCCGCTGTCTGCCCTCAGCCCTGTCGCTGTGGATGGAGTGTCCCCCTCCTCTCAAAAGCCAGTCCTTTCACCTTTATCCTGAATCCATCCCATCACCTTCTTTAGAGCATGTCTTCTGCAATCACCCCCTTTCTCTGTCTGTCTCACTGGTTCTTCTCCTCCAGCATTGCCATGGCTTACACACACGCCCTGATATGGCCCATATTGGAAAAACCCTTGGTTGACTTCTTCCTTCCCCTTCAGCTGCCACCCCTCTTCTGTTCACTTTCTCAAAATCACTGAATCCACTCCTCCATCTCCCGATTCCTCTTCCACCTACATCTGTCAGAATTATGGCTCCAGTATTCCACTGAAACTGCTCTGGTCAAGGTCACCAAAACTTCTTGTTGCCATGTTGTACGGTCACTTCTTTATCTTTTTTTTTCCTGCTCTCCTGGCAGCATTTGGTGGAATTGAGCCTTCCTGCCTTGAAATGCTTTCCTACACTCTCAATGGCTGTTCCTTTGCAATCTCCTGACTTATCTCTCCTTATCTGTTCACTTAGTTCTCCTCCTCCTTCCTTCCTTACTTCCCCTTCTCTATCAGCATTGGGCCTGATGCTGGGCCTGTTCTCTTCTCTGTCCTCCTTGCTTCCCCCCACACTAGCTCATTTACTTCCATGGCTTTTAATACCAACTCTATGTAGACCTCACCATAATAATGGATCTCCAGTCTTGTCTTTACCTCTGGGCTCCAGACTTGCCTTTTTGACACCTGCTCTTGCACTTCATTCAAGCATATAAAATATTTTCCAGACTCACAATGGCAAAAAACAAACAAACAAAACCCTCTTGATTTCTTTTCCAAAGCCTGTTCCTTCACAAGCTCTTCCCATCTCCAAAAATAGCACCAACATCCGTCCAAGTGCTGAAGCCCCAAAGTCATCCCCATATTAAAGAATCAAGAATGTATTAAAGAATCAAGAATAAATTTTAGGTATGCGTATGTGTACTGGGTCACAGCATCAAGTGCATGTATGTGTTATTATTATGGGTCAAGGTAAAAAAAGTTTGAAAGTGTATACCCTATGCTACTGCCTTGCTTTATTATGGAACTCCACTTAGGGACCCACGTGATGTGGCCTATAGTCTGTGCCTCATGCACTGGGCTCTGGGACCAGGACCACTCCCACATTTGCAGGACCTGGGGCAGGAATACAAATAAGACCCACATATCATACGTCTAAATATTTTAAAGTTAATTATCAGGCTAAAAAACTGTCAAATAAAGTATCCCCCTATCTTGACAAATTTACACACTCCTTGGATGTCCACTCTAATACATGGCTATGCAGGGAAAAAAGGCTCCAAGTTTCCTGCCTCTAGCCTCTGGCCTCTCACCTTTCTGTTCTCATCCCTAGCTCCTGCCCACTCCACAATGGTCCTGGTATATACATGGGGGATGACCCAGCTTGTGTGTACAAGGTCCATCCATCTCCTTCCCAAACAGCCACCTGTAGCCACCCTTTTATAGGCCAAGGGGTCACCCTAGGATAGAAGACCCAGGATAGAATCTCACACAGTCATTGAAGGTGGTTCCAGAGACATTTGGACAGGGAATTTGAGGTCTAGAAGAGGGGGTGTGGGTGTGGGCTTGGAGTAGGCACATCCTTTTGGGCCTTGAACTCCTCACCCTGTGGAGATGGGCACAGTGGAGAAGGACCAGGCCCAGAGCAAGGACCCCTCTGGCTAGAAGGGTCGTATTGCTCAGGACAGACTGCAGGGGTACAGTTTAGGTACCCTTCACTCCTAGACATTGTCCACGTCTACCCAATCCCTCTTCTCTCTCAGGCTTAAGTTTAGTTAACCATCCACTGTGATTACCTATGTCTTACTACCTCTTACAGAGTCTATTTCATTAAAACTTCATTCCCTTGGGTTTTTAGGGATTTCCAATATTTGATTCAAAGATTTGACTTTCTTCCAAACTCCAGCCATTATCAAGAAAGTAAGTATGAATATAAAACAACTTTGACCCCCAAGAAGCTTACCATTGAATCAATAAAATAAGGTGGACACACCTTGAGTTACAATACAAGGTAGAACGGGGTCAGCTATTGGGGTTCAGAAGAGGGGCCTCTGGGACGTGTACGAGAAGGTGGAGGTTGAGATGGGATTTGAAGGACCCTTAAATGGTGGAGGTGAGTGGAAGGCTATTCCCGGCACATGGAATGGTATGAGCAAGGGCATGGTGGCAGGAAAGTCTAGCACATGTTCAAAGAGGCGTCTCATTGGCTGGAGGTTAGGAAAGTACAGGGGAGTATGATAAGCTCAGAGTATGAAAGGGGAGACCAGGGAGGAGTTTGTATTTAAGGAGTTCGATTCAGTAGGCAGGGGGAGACATGGAAGGCTATTGGAAAGGATGATCCTATGATCACAGTCAAGATGAAGGAGGTTGATCTGGAGCTACATGCTGGTCAGGTGGAAGGAAGTGGGAGAGATAGTTAAGAGGTGATCCTGTGTTTTTCCTTTCCATTCCCTCTGTTATGTCTCTAGTAGGGACTGCCATGGCTTCTCATCCTGGTAAATGTGAATCTAGAAACTACATGAATTGGCCATTGATTAGGTCAAAGTCTGGTTGGGGATACATGGGAAGGGGTGGTAAAAAGCTATTTTGGCATTTTACAGATGATATCAGAGATAGTTAAGATGGAGAGAGTAGCTGATTTGGGTGGGGACCAGTGAGGAATTTGAGGTTAGGTGTTAGGTTGTTGCATTTCTGATCTTGATGGGATATGGAAGTGGGAGTGCCCAGGAGACAGTTGTAAATTGAGATCTGGAGCTCAGGAAATGGATTAGGGCTACCAAATGGGTTAGGGAGACTTCGTTTAGATTGGAACTTTGAAAATTCAGGAGTTAAAGAGATCCAAAGAAAGAGAATGTAGAAGTAAGAAGAAAGAACTCTGGAGGCACTTGCTTTGAGATTCCATATTAACAGCCTGGGAGAGGTGGCACCTTCAGCCCTTACAAGTCAACTCCTGAGCGAGCAGGAGGTGTGTGTGGAGTAGAGGGAGGTGCACTAACTGGGAGTGGGGAGGGCCTCCATCCATGTCCTACCCTAGGTACCGGTTTACAACTAAATCCATCCAGAAACTTCATAGCTGGAAATGCACAGCAACTCCCCACCTGTGGCCAATTCAGGCCTCATACAATGTCCAGTGCGTTTCCCCACAGCACTTACCTGGCAGGAAGTAAAGTGACCAAAGCCAGAGGTCCATGGCTCCTTCCAGAGCAAGGTCCCATCCAAGAGCCCCTGGAGAGGGGGACAGAGACCCACTGCTCACCCAGGAACCCTTCACTGTTTGATGCTTGAAAGAGATTTCTGGCCCCCACAAGGAGTACGGCTTGAAAATGAGGAAATGACAACCTATCTTATTTGCTTACTAGTTTTAGATGAAAAAGAAAATACCAGCAAACCAAAGAGGAAGTCAGGAACTGAGAAAACATGTTGTGTTGAGTGAGAATGGGTCACCAGGGTTGAAAGTGCCTCGAGGCAGCTTCTAAAGACTATTAGAAACTGCCAGTTCTGCTATTTGCCTTGGAGGGTCCTCCCATGCTTTGTGTGCTTTATGTGAGCCAGAGTCATTCCCCTTATTCCTGTCTTCAGGATAAAAGAGCCTCCTTACCAATTTTCTGCATCTGAGGACAGCTGTATGGACAGAAGCTTGGGCTTGAAGTCAAAAGGTGCTGGCTGTAGCCCTTGAACTCATTTGACAAATGCTTTGGGGGACCTACTATGTGGAAATACTAACTGTGGATTTTGAGCAATTCACTACCTTTCTCTGAGCCTCCATTTCTCTATCTAGGAAATGAAGGTGGGACTAGATGATCACAGCTCATCCCCCCTCAGATCAGCCACCCCTCATCTTCCCCAACTATCTCCCTAAGGTGCTGCCCTCTCACAGCGGCCCAGGCACAGTCCAGTGACCACAAAGGGCAATGCCCGGAGAGGGTGTGACAGGTCCCACAGCAACTCTGCCTATAGAGTCACAGCAGCCTGGCAGAGCTACCCTCAGGACCCTGCCGGTCGAGGGCGAGGGCCAGTGGCGGGTACACTGAGGCAATCTGCTGAGAGTCACCATGGAAGGAGCTTTGGGCTCCAGTCAGAACCCTGGATTCTCTTCCTGGCTTGGCACTTTCTAGCATGGGCCTCAGTTCTCCCACAGACAGATGAAATGGGATGGTGCCTGCCCTGCCTCCCTCCCACAGTGTGCCTGAGGCCCCGCAGAAGCCACGGTCATGCAGGTGCCTCTAGAGCCCCTCATGCGGAGGCGTGGAGGATGCTACTGATCGGAGGATTCAGCATTCATCCCTGGATGCTGTCCACGGGTTGGTTCCCAGGGCCCCCACCTCCAGGCACTGCAGCCCCCTGTGCCCACAGGGGACTCTGGCTGTCCCCATACCTTTCCAGGGGGCCCTTCCGGCCCCCCACCGGCCCCCACAACACAGGTCTGTCACACGCTCTCCAAAACACAGAAGACAACATCCGCAGTGGAAATGGAGAGTGAGGCTCGGAGCAGGTGCACAGGAAGTGCGGGTGGCGGGGCGCTGGGTCCCCACCAGCCCAGAGCAGCTGAGGCTGTCATTTCTTCACCCCCACCCCCGCTGAGGTGTCGAGAGCAGCCTCCAGGCTCTGGTTCAAGTGGGTGACTCTCAGGGGTCTTCCGTCAGCCTCCACCCTTCTCTGTACTCAGGCTTCTTTCCAGCCCTGCAGCTGGTGCACAGCTGGGCTCTGGCATCGCCGGGCCCGAGGCCTGGGATGCCTTGGAGGGAGACAGAATAAATGAATGAATGAAATGTGTGTGTGTGTGTGTGTGTGTGTGTGTGTGAGTGAGTGACTGTGGGCGTGACAATGTGAGGTGTGTGATGTGTGAGCGTGAGTGATATGTGACTGGAATGTGTGAGTGTGTGACAGTGGGAGGAACGGTGCAGGAGTGTGTTATGTGTGATGTTAGTGTGTGAGCACGTGTGTGGAGTAATGATGTGTGTGTGTGAGGTGTGAGTGTATGTGTGGTTGTGAGTGTGTGGGTGTGGTGCGTGTTTGTGAGTGTGTGGGTGCGTGGCTGTGAGTGTGAACGTGCTGTGTGTGTGAATGTGTCTATGAAGATGAGGGGTCTGCTGGGCTGTGGCTGCGTCTGCCAGGTAGTACAGGGATGTGTGGGATAAGAGCACGTAGGAGAGATTTTCACATCATGTGTGGCCCAAATAAAACCCTTAACAACATCACATTGGGCTCTTAAGAGAGAATATTAGGGATCTGAGGATGGCCAGGGAGGAAGTAAATGTTTGGTGTCTGAGGGACTGAAGCTCACAGATCTGGGCCGTCTAGTCTCTACCTTCAGATGTTGCCCCCGGGTCTTGCGGGTGTGGCCCCAGGGAAAGGCTGACCCCTGGCTAAATTGCCAAGTGGGAAGTTAGCCATCCTCACTCTCTTCTCCCTCGCTTTTTTTTTTTTTTTTTTGCGGTACGCGGGCCCCTCACTGCTGTGGCCTCTCCCGTTGCGGAGCACAGGCTCTGGACGCGCAGGCTCAGCGGCCATGGCTCACGGGCCCAGCCCCTCTGCGGCACGTGGGATCTTCCCGGACGGGGGCACGAACCCGCGTCCCCTGCATCGGCAGGCGGACTCTCAACCACTGCACCACCAGGGAAGCCACTCTCTCGCTTTTTTTGGCCCATCTACACGCTATTTCTCCTTTCTGACCGACAGGGCTGCTGGACGGCTCTGGTGCTCCCACTCCCAGGAGAAGTTCCGAGGAGCTGCAGCGCCCCAACAGGCAGGGGACTCCGTGGCCTCATGTCACGCCAAGGTTTGGCCAGAAGGGATAAGCCAATGGAAAAAATTCAGAGCCCAGTGACCGGCGGGTGGAGGGAATAAATAATACCAGATAGATCAGGAACTGTGCTAAGTCCTTCAGGTAAATTCATCTACTCTCCATAATAGCTGAGGTTTTATTATCCTACCTCTGTTACAGATGGGGTGAGAACATTTCTCATAAAGTTCTTGTGAGGGTTGCAGAAGGCAGGCATTATCTAGGGCTGGAGTATAGTGTGAGCGCCGGGGAGACTAGCCCTTGTCATCAGGGGGGACGTTGTCCTATGGCTCTGCTTGGTTATCGCATCACCCTGCTTTGACCTTCCCCTTGGCCAGGCTCTGAAAAGCCATCTCCTGACCTTTCCAGACAGAGGGCTGAGATCCTCAGGTGGCCCTCACTATGACCCAGCACTGCTCTCCCCAAAGACAGACCGTGAGAGTCCCTTGCCCCCTGGACTCACTGGGGAGCCCGCCCAGGTAGAGGCACCTGGCTCAGGCATCCTGCAGTCCCCTCTTTCTGAGAACTTCGACCAAAGGCTTGCAGGCCCCAGAGAGAGCTGCTCCCCAGGAATAGGCCTTTGGGAAGGTTAACCTTTACGGTAAACAGAGTCGTGACTTTCTGCTACAAGAAATGGTGGAGTTTGGGTAAAATTTCTTTCCTGAATGTGGTCATGTTCCTGTTGCTGTTCTAAGGTTAGAACCCAAACATGTGGAAATTTGGGATGAATTTTAATGTGATTTGTCCGCAAAGACCTAGATTTTTAGAATGTTCAGCTTCATACACTTAAACAAAGACTTTTGGCTCTAGTGAGGGTGGATTGGCTGCCCATTTCTTTATCAGCCTTAGGAGAGGTTTACAAGCTTCTAGAACTCCTTGAATTTTACAGCTCTACTATCTTCCTTTCCTTCCTGCTTCAACTTCCTGTCCAGCTGGGGGCCGCTGATCTTAGTTTTATATCTTCTCCCTTGGTGTGCCCCTGTCTAGATATGTAGTCTTTCTGAGATGACCTCATAATTTTTATTGTACAGGCTCCATAGTAGAGTTATGTCAGAGAAGTCTGGGGACGGGGAACCCTACTTGTTTCTCTACCTTGGGGACCAGCTTCACAGACCATATCATAGTCAGCTCCTCTCTGCTGTCTGCTGTTCTTAGGAGAGATGACCTGTCCTGAGTCTTGGGAAAGTCTTGGACAAATTATATATATATATATATATATATATATATATATAGAGAGAGAGAGAGAGAGAGAGAGAGAGAGAGAGAGAGAGAGAGAGAGAGAGTATGTATGTCTTGGCCTTTGATTCTAGGGACTGGGATAGATTGCCTAAGTTCAGGACTGGCTTGTAGGTTGTTGCATTAACACAGAAGCTGTATCTTAATTCTTCTGCCCCAGGCATGACTCTTTGGTGGGTCAGAGAGCAGCTTCCTGAGGGTAAAACAGTGATGGGTTCTAACATACCTTGTAACTTTGGTTCTCCTGCAATGCTTTGCTAACCAGACTGGGGAAGCACATAGCATGGAAAGCATTATGTTCAAGGCCCGGATAGAAGCAGAGGTTCTATCCCATATCAGGTGGGCTAGACAGCCAGGAAGAACTCTCTCCAAGAGAGAACTCTCTACACACTGACAACCTAAAGAAGAGTCTAGGGGTGGCACGGGGGTTTATAGGATATGGCAATGTTTAGCAGAACATAAGAATGGCCTTAGGAGACAAGGGGGTCCTTTACCTAATCACTGTCCCTCAAGAGGCTTTGGGTCAACTATTCTAAAACCTAACTCATCATCTAACTAGCCTCTAGTCTATTTAGGGAGTCTATTCATTTGGTTACTTGAGTTTTGATTAATAGCCTCTTGATCTTGGAGGATACCCCAGGAAGGTATGAGATTTAAGGTCAGGTGTTCCATGGATGCTGTATCAAGATTTTTTTTAACGCCTAAGAGGAGCACTAGTTATATCTGCTTTCAGTTTATTCCATCATAGTCTTTCACTACAGAGCTTTGGCATCTTGACCACTGGTATAGACCCCAAAGTGTTCTTTTATTGAAGAGAATCTTGGTCCCACTTGCAAGCTGTCTCCTAGCCCCCCTCAACCCAGCATTGGAGGTGGGGGGAACTCTGGTTTAGATACATGTCCTGGAGTGTCTAAAAGTGGGACCACAGCAAACTGCTCTGAAAGGGTTGCCCGGGAAACAAATGGTATGGGGGACAAATGCAGTCTGAGCCTCCTTGGTGGCAATCACTGTCTTTAATTATTAATTAACTCACATTTTTGATTTGTTAGCAAGTGCCAGCTCATAGGTGCTAGTTGAAGTACGGAGCTTAGAGGGAAAAAGACCTTAAAACCTTAGCTCTTTGGAGATCAGCCCCTCCCGGGCACCATCAAACCCCCTCTTTTCTCCCCTTTCACTCAGAACTCTTCAAATACAGGGGTTATGGGTGTTTGACCATTCTCTTACACTATTAGGTCTCTGTGAGTGACAAAAAGCGAAAGGGGTGTCTTCCCTTAGGTGGGGATTGTGAAAGACCAGTCTCTATTTACATTTTTCTCCTCCTCCTCCTCCTCTCCTCCTTACTGTAGAATTCTGTCTCCATCAGGAGAGCAGAGGCTCTTATATGGAGACAGGAGACGCGAAACCTAGCTTTGCCACTAGTGTATCTCATTTGTTGCCCTTGGACAAACTTCTTCACCTCTTAGGACCTCAATTTTCTCACCTGTAAAATGGTAAGGATGTGTTTTTGATTCCTTGTATGTATGCCCATGTTACATAACCCCTAAGGCCTCAGGACTCCAGACCTTCTATGATTTCTCCCAATATAGGCAGAGGTGAGAATACCTGATAAGGATTTTAGTGAGTGTAAATACACAGAGATGCTGTGGCTTCCAGGGATTCAGTGATGTTTTTAGAACGGTTGCTAGCCGGGTTTGTGGCCTATCTGTCCCGGTGTCTGGCAGAGCACCTGGAATCTAGTGAGTATCCAAATGTGTATTTTTAATGAGGGAAAGAAGAAGAGAAGATGGAAGGGAGTGGGGGATTGGGAGATTCGGAGATGGAGTGGAAGGGAGAATCCCACTGACATCTCCAAACAAGGGTGCAGAGAAGCCCTGAATGGCTTTCTGAAATCGTCTCCCCACCCACTGTGGTCCCTTTTCTTTCTGAAAGGTCCCCTTAGATCTTAATTCTCCTTCCACACCTTAGTTCTTTCATTAGGAATAAGCTGTAGGTGGGAACGCCTCATGTCACCTCACCCCCAACAGGAACAAGTAAGCCAGGCTTGGATGCCACCGAGAAGGGACCAACATACCCTCTGAGGACAGGTAGGAAAAGCCTAGGTGGGGTGTGAGTGCAGGGAGTGGAGCCTGGAGCTCAGGGCCCCGAGGATCAACGTGATTCGGAACGTGATTGCCACGTGCGGAGGGATGGGTGCAACCAGGCCTCTGTCTAGGCTTCTCTGGGGCCGTCCTGGGTGGCGGTGGCCATGTTGTTGGTCTGGAGCAGGAAGGTGGTAAAGGCCATGTCGGCTTCCTCCTTGGATGACTAGGGGACAACAGGAGAGGGGTCAGTGTTTGGAGCATTGGCTCATAGAGTGGGGGTTGGAGGGAGGGGATGCACTAAGTATACTAAATCCATCTTCTTGGCCTAAACAACCCAAGACTGTGTTGACCCATTGTTCTCATTGCAGCCACCGTGCTCACCAAGAGGGACTAATTTTGAGAAATGGAAAGTTGCAGCTTCTAAAAATATCTCCCTCTGTCTCACTACCTCCTTCCAACACATGGAGTGGAACCATCTCTGTTGCCTGGGCCCGTCCCCGGAAGCCCTGCCGCCGGTTACAGCCAAGGTGGCCTAGGCTGGCGTCAGCTACAAGGTTTACATTTTTCTTTCTCTACCAGTTCAGAGACACAACACCAGGCTGGAGGGGAAGGCTGTCTCCAGGACTGACTCATTCCCCTAATTGTTCCCAGTGCTGGGATCTCTGCTGCCTCCAGGGAGAGTAGATGTGGTAACAAGCGTTAGTGCCTTGGGATCAGGGAAGTACGAGGAGAAGGTAACATGTGACCCAAAGGCAGGCAGGATTTCAAGTAATGTGGCACTTGGTTGGGGTGGGAAGGGACCTCTAGTGATTATCAGTGCCTCCCATGAGCAAATGTCTTCCAGACCCAGGGAAAATGCTGGTCCCCTCAAACCCTCAAGTGAGGGTGGTGACCTGAGTCTATGGGTCCCATGGCCCGGGAAGAGCACCCGCCTAGTTGCCAGCGTTTGACATTTGACCTGCCCACCCTGTGGCTGAATCTCTAATGCATTTGACTTCCTCATCCCCTGCCAACCACTCCCCCTGCTCCCCCACCATCACCATCTCCCTCCCTCCTGCCAGTTTACAGCCTATAAACGCAGCTTACCTCCTGCCTGGGCCTCAGCCATGTCAACACCACAACCAGAAAGATGCACTTTCCAAATATTGTTTACACCCCCTTCCCTACTCTGGCACCAGCCCCACTCTGAGGTGGTTTTTCCTGATGTCTAACTGCAGTCCCTCATGCTGCATTTCCTCGTCACCCACGTGAGGCCTCCTTCTCCCTCCTTGCCCTCACCCTTTTCGCCTTCTTGGGTTCTTCCTTCTCCACAGCATCCTTGGTAGTGGTGGCGAACTCTGTGTGAAGAGGAGGGGAGGGTGGATCAGTCCTCCCTGGCCTCCTATTCCCATCCCAGATGCAGAGTCAGGGCTAATTCTTGTTCTCCAGGGACTGGGCATTCCCTTGAGTGAGGGCTGTACCGTCTTTTCCTCCGAGAGTTGTCTCCTGAGTGTCTGGAGAGGCTCCCATGTTGTCATGGGCTCCAAAATCCCTGGAGTTCTCAAAGTCTGACATGCTAATGTCCGTCCTGTAGCTTCTGATTGAAATCCGGTCTGTCAGGGGGCAAAGAGGAGTTGGTGTAGAGATGAGGGCCGGGGCATCCCCGAGGGAGCTCCACAGGAGAGCTGAAGGGGGGCAAGTTCTTTGCTGCTCGTCTCTGACTAGGACCCAAGGCAGAATAGAAATGACCCGAGTCTCCTCCCCAGCCCCTTTTCTCAGACAATCTACACTCAACAGTTGCTGACCTTTCTTCATCACTCTGCAGACTTGCAATGCCCAGGACCTTGTTTTGTCCTCAGAGATGGTTATTCTTATCCCTGTCTTGAGCCGTGAGGAAACCAGAGATATGAAACTGGCACACCCCGACTCACACAGCTGCCTGGTCCTCACACCAGACTGGAAGCCCAGGTTTCACAGCACCCTGCCCTCCTCTTCTCAGCAGCTACGCCTATGAACTTAGACCCCCAGCAATTGAAGATGGACTTCCAGCAGAGATGACGGCATTTGGACCACAGCACTTTCTGTAAGTTTTGAGCATGTGTGGGTTTATCATTCCCCATCTCACTTTCCTGGACCCTTCCTTTGAGCTGATAAAAGAGAACAGATCATGGCAACTCCCCTCAACGCCTCTGAGCCAGGACTGAGGCTCAGGGTTGGAGGTGGGGGGCAGGGAGCACCCCAGGACTCACCGACATTCTTCCTGTGTCGGGCTCTGACCACCCCAATCACTATGGCCCCTGCAGCCAGCACCAGGGCCAGGGGCACCAGGATGGAGACCAGTGCTTTGGAGCTCCCACCTTGTCCTGCAGAGCTGGAGGAAGCATTCATTTGGTTAGTCCCTGCCAGGGGCACTGGGGATCCCAGGAGGTGCTGGCCGGTTGTCTCCAGCCAGTTCTTCCTTCCTGGTTAATCCACTGCATCCTCCTAATACAGCCCCCGGAGCTCTGTTCTTCTAAGAAGCCCTCCTAGACAGGACAAAGCTGAGGACTGGACCATGCCTGCATCCCCGGACCGGGAAATTGAACTGAATGGTGAACCCCGCACTGGTCGCGGGAGAAGGGCAGAGAGCACAAACCGAGACAGTGAGGGCTACCTCCACTGTCAAGAAGCGGGGCAGGCTCTCCTCCTTGGGCCTCGTGGCCCAACCTCAGGTCCTTGGTCTCCAGGATGTTCTCCAGGTGGGGAGCCTCAAATCCCTCCTCACCTGCTGGGATCTGCGGGTACTCCACTCCCACCAGCTGGAACTACAATATCCTTCACTGCTCTTTCCTCTGCAAAAAGGCTGGGACCCAGAATGACTTTGTTCTCAGTCTCTCTGGCCCTCGGCTCCATCGCCTCCTCACCAGGAGCAGCATTCACTCCACTGGCATCTTGGGACCCTGGAGAGAGCAGAGGGGGCTGGATTATGGTTCTTTCTGTCCTTGAGTTTAGGGAGGCTGAGGAGTAGGACTTCATTAGGAATCCCAGGGTCAGGGTGAGATTTCAAGACTGTTAGGATAGGGCCTTGAAGGACACTAGAAACAGGAGTGATGGTCTTCACTAGCTTGTCACAGATGATCTCTGTCCCACTCATACCAAATTCACTTCCATCTACAAGGTTCTGTGTCATTAGATCCAGCTATGCATAAGGCCTGACCCATCATTTGTGGACAGGGAGATTTTTCACAGCTTTGAAACCCTGCCGAGGGCCTCTTGACTACAGGACTGGGAGCCATAGTTCTGCCCCCTGGTGATAGCTTGGTTAGGGTTCCCTCAGGGAGCCTGACCAACTGGATGCTGACATAATCGGATTTCTGGAGGGACTAAAAATACCTTCATTAGGGATACAAGATTTCATGTGATATTTTAAAAAGAGGCTTGAAATGCAAACTTATTAGAAGATATTGCCCTGATTTCCTTTATCAGACCTTGTACATGAAGGTTATCTGGCCCTCTTTTGAGCAGACTTTGGCAGAGTATGATGCATATAACAGTGATTCTGACATTTCTACGTATAGAAGAAGATCTCTCTGTATAGAAAGGGCTTCAAAGTGGCCTGAAGGAGCAACTATGGGACTTGTCTTGAAACTGAGGTTAAAAGGCAAATCCACTATTTTTAATTAGTTTGTATATTTATTAGGATGCCCTTTCTGGAAGGCTAAATTTGACCAGGTGGGGGCATAATCTACCCCCACCCCTGCCTCTTATAGCCAAACCTAGGGGCCACCCCTGATGGAGATGTTCTTAGGCAGCTTTCTGTGAGGTTCCAGGGTACGTGGGCATGGCCCTCGGAGACTCACCCTTCACCCTCTGCTCTACCGCCACATAGACAGCCACGGTCTCTCCGTATTGGTGGCCCTCCTTCACTCCGCACCAGTACCAGCCTTCGTCCTCGCTGGTGACAGAGTCCAGGATCAGGGAGATGATCTGGCTCTTCTGGTCGCAGTTCACAAAGGCCTGGCTGGGGCCTTCGTCCCGGCTGGGCAGGGCCCTGCAGCCTCTGTTGCTCCACTTACACCAGTACTTCTCATAGGAGTAGAATTTGCAGGGGAAGTGGCAGGAAATCTTGAGGGTCTCTCCCAGCCAAGCCCTGACGTTCTTGGGTACCTTGAGGCTTGGTTCTCCTGGAGCAGGGAGGGAGAAATAGGCAAAGAAGTCAGCGCTGGTGATGCTGCAGAAAAGTGACGGGGGGGACTAGGGGTTGCTTTGTCCACAGCCTATTTCCTCTTTGGACAGCATGGTAAATAAACACACTATACTGAACACAAAAGCACTTGTAATTATGTGCCTATGTAACAGATTATTGGTGACCACCGTGAGTCCCTCTAGTCTTTCGCAGACCATAGACCTTGCTAATGACTTCAGTTTGCTTTCCTTGTTGTTATCTGCTCTCCTAGACTCAAGACAGCCATACTCTACTCAGCTGACACCGTATATACTGTAAAAGAAGCCGATGCTCTTGATCACAGGAGGTGCTACGTGTGGTAGTTTGAAGAGTGTGGGTCAGGAAAGGTTTGTTACAGGTGTGAACAGGTGGGGGATGGATGCTTGACACGGGTATGAGCAGGTGGGCTCTCTCCGTCAGCATGGAGGTGGGGGAAGGTGGGAGGCAGAGTGGTTGGGGGGTGTTGCTGCTGCTGACTGGAGGGGTACCTGGGGCTGCCTGCCTTCCCTCTTGCCCCAGCTCAGCAATTACCTTCCACAATCTTGAGCTCCACCATGGACCTCCAGCGAGTATCGCCGTTGGTCAAACACCAATAGAAGCCGGCGTCCTGGGTGGTGAGCTGGTTGAGGATGACGGTGTAGGTGCCATTGCCTGGCTCCTCGTACAGTGCAAGCCTGCCCTCGTACTGCTCCTTGACCAGCCCCCCGCTCTGCACCAGCTGCGGGCAGCGGCCGTCTTGAGTGTCTTCCCAGCGACACCAGTACTTCAGGCTGTCTGTTTCCTTCGGGTTGTAGGCGCAGGACACGGTCACGGAGCTTCCCACCACTCCTTTCACCACAGGCCGACTTGGGGGAATCATGGTCTCTAGAAGCACAGACAGGGATGGGAAGGAAGAATGCAGTGTGGTCTGGGCAGCCTCTTCCCCGTGGGCTTAGCCAGCATAGAGAGTGACGTTTAGACCAATCACCTCACCCCCCATGAGAAAGTGAAAAAGATTCTCCTAATGTCACAGAGCCCAGCACTGGAGTCTTCACTCAGCCTCCAGCAGACTTCCCCACTGGTCTGGCAACCTTGCTCCCTTCCCCACCTTATTCTGAGCAGAGAATGGAAGGAGTTTACAGAGACACTATTAGCCTTTCTCCTTGGGCTTCTTACAAAATCTCCCCCTAGGTAAGTTTTTGTCTGTTTATTAACTTGTCCCACAAAATGGCCAGATGTTTTGTCTCCAAATTAAGAAAATGTATTAGAACAGTATGATTTAAAATATACACTATGGGGCTTCCCTGGTGGCGCAGTGGTTGAGAGTCCGCCTGCCGATGCAGGGGACGCGGGTTCGTGCCCCAGTCCAGGAAGATCCCACATGCCGCGGAGCGGCTGGGCCCGTGAGCCATGGCCGCTGAGCCTGCGCGTCTGGAGCCTGTGCTCCACAACGGGAGAGGCCACAGCAGAGAGAGGCCCGCCTACCGCAAAATAAATAAATAAATAAATAAATAAATAAATAAATAAATAAAGTATACACTATGTAGCACAGATAAGTTTAATTGTTGAGCACCCCGTCTGAGGGCCATGTCCAAGAGAAGCATGGCCTCTCTCCAAGAAGCTAAAGTTGAGGTTCTGTGAGAACCCTGGATGACTGAAGATGTTGAGGGATGTGGTGAGGACCAAGCTAGATGGAGAAATGACGTGCAGGGAATGTGAGCCCCTTACAGGAAAGTCACGAGGGCAGTGACCATGAACTTCAAGTACTGGGTCACTGTTTCTCATGAGGGTAACTCTGTATGGAGTGCTCCAGGGTGAGAAGGAGCCGGGATTTAACCTGCTAAATAAGAAGTAACCCTAAGAGATGTTGGAGGGGAGATTTTAGAAGCCGGGGCATTGCCTTCCTGGGAAAGCTCTGCGACCAACGTAAGTCAAGACTTCTTCCATCTGAGTGTGAAGGATGAGGTGCCATAGTGCTCGAGGGTCAGGGAGACTCTGTGTTATGTCCTCACAACGGTTCTCTGAAACCCAGACAATCTACAAGGTCTGGTCTCAATCAGGAGCTTCACTCCCCTCATTCCTATTGGCCAGGGACGGCCGTCAAAGGCCTTTGATAACAGAGAAGAAGAGTTAGGAGATCACACAAGGCAGAGGCTATGTCTTAAGGCTCTCGTGTACGGCTGCCCACAGAACATCTGATCCAGGGCTCGTCAGTGAGCGGATATTGTCAGCTGACTGATGGAGGTTAAATAGATTCACAGGGAGCGAGTGAGGCTCTCCCCTGCCAGACTGCCCACCTCTTCCCTCTCCCCCTCTCAGGTCTCACCTTCATTGACGAAGAGTTGCCAAGCCTGGGTGGGCCAGCCTTCCTGAGGCTCACCATTAGGGTGGGCTCCGCACAGGTAGAGCCCTGCATCCTCTTTCCTCAGGCCGGTGATATGCACACTGAAGAAACCCTTATCCTTGGGAGTGAACAGGATCCTGCCCTCAAAGTCCTGAGCCTTCTTCCCCAGCGTGTTGATGATCACACTGCAAGCTTCCGCATTTTTTAGCCGGCACAGAAATTTGGCCACATTTGCCATCTCGGGGCCCAGGGCACAGTCAAAGGTCACCGAGCCCCTGAGGTCTCCGTAAATCAGCTCAGGCTCGGGCTTCAGCACTTGGAGGTCGGCGTTGCTCTTGTCGGCGCTGGCATCGTCCCCAGCCTGGCAGACATACATCCCAGCATCGCTAAGCTGGATTCGGTTGATGATAACGCTAAACACTAATTGGTTGGTACCCTGAATACTGAGACGTACTCTGTTGCTGTAGCTGGGGCTCACATACTCAGTGGAGTCGATGACTAGCACGCAGCTCTGGCCTGTCTTCTTGCACAAAGATTTCCTCTTCTGAGAATTCTCAGCCCTGAAAGGGCAGTTGATGGTCACCGTTCTGCCCAGGTCTGCTGTGTAGACGTGGACGCCATTTATCTGCCCAGAAACTGCAGGATGAGGGGCGGGGGGCAAGTTGTGATTTTGCTTTCTTGCAACATAGGACTACTCAATGTTCCCCTTGAGGGCTGGGTGTGCCTGTCACCTGGAGTGCCCTTTTTTCCAGAGGGACACTGTCAGAATGTCTACCAAGGCCCAACTTTACTGCTGCCTCCCCTATGAAGTCTTCCCAAGCTGGCACTAATCTCTCCCTCCTCTATTCTGCCTTGATACTTACACCTGTATCACTTATTACATCCAATCTTGTGGACTTTGGGCAAGAACCGATCATTTAATTTACACTGAGAGTTTTGATGGACTAATGGATCTCAGTTTAGAAAATATATTTTAAAAGAAACCTTCTGGTAACCCAAGGTCTTGATCTGAAGGGTGCTCTAATAGCAGGAATTTAAAGATCCCTATGAATCTCTCCCTGCTCATGGACCTCTTGTCCCTCCTGCAACAAATATAATGAGAGAAGCTGTCCTCCTCATGCTCCTCTAAGCTACAGCCTTAGTAAAACCTGAAATGTTCCGGGCCCTGAAGACCGAGAAAGTGCCCCAGCACCCCACCACCAAGTAGGTCCCATCTGTCTCGTTTCCATGTTCTATTATGCAAAGTCCTTTCCTCCAGATGGACCCATAGCCTTCCCCCTGCCCTCTCAGGAGAGCCTTCCTGTTGCTCCTGGGATGATTCCCTCTCACTTTTCCCCAGAAGTCTAAGGCACCTGGATCCTTACCTTGACTGACTTCCAGGCTCACATCAAAGGACAGGCCTCTGCTGCTAATGCCCAGACCACACTTGTAGAGCCCCGAGTCATTCCGAGTGAGATGGCTGATGCTCATCACAAATGTGCCGCTCTCTGGGAAGTTGGTGAGGTTGGCTCTGCCCTCATAGTCCTTGGAGACGTAGCCCTCTGAGGAGATGAGGGTAGTGCAGCGGCCCCTGGATCCCTGCCGGCACCAGTACTTCCGGGTATGCCGGTTGACAGAGGTGGCCGGATAGTAGCACTTGATGGACACTGAGCTGCCTTCCACACTGCTCACATCCTGAGGACCGAATATGGGACTCTTCATGGAGACCACTGTGGGGACAGAGACAGAGGCTTTCCAAGGCTGCAGGGGGGTCACGCCTGCTGAGAGGATCCAGACAGCCCATGCCGAGGACATGAACGTTTCCTCCCAAGACACGTGCCTTCTGTGGATTAACTACCATGTACTACAGGTAGGCAATTGCTAAATTGCAAAACTATTAAACAATCCTTAAATTTTAATCGTAATTCATTAATGATAACCATTTTAAGGAAAATGGAATCGCAAACTTATTTAGTGATATCCCTTGTGTGTGTATATATATATATATTTTTTTAAACCACCCTCGTGGGGTGCTACATTATTTCATTTGTTATCTGTTATTTCCTTATATTTCCAGAAAAGCTTTACAGATTACTTTCTTTTTTTTCCAGATAAAAATATTAAGAGCCACAAGGATAAGTCATTTCCCCAAAACCCCAAAGCAACTCATAGTGATGCTTCTTTCAAGGTCAAGGTCTTGTTTCCTTTATTCCCAGTGAAGACCCTTCACCAGACCCCTGACCTCCAAACGAGGAAGTGCCATTTCTGTCACCTGGAGTGCCCTCTTTTCCAGAGGGACACTGTCAGAATGTCTACCAAGGCCCAACTTTACTGCTGCCTCCCCTATGAAGTCTTCCCAGTGCTGGCTCACCAATCCATTTTCAAGTGTGGCCTCTCTGCATTGTCTGTGTGGTTACTCCTCAAGGGAGTGCAAGCTTTGCAAGGGACATCCTTGGGGATGGGCCTGATTTCAGAGCCCCCAGGGAACTGGGTCTGGGATGGGGGTGGGCTGGGACCTGGCCGACGCACCTGGGAAGACGGCCAGCAGGCAGGCGAAGAAGAGGCGTGACATCGCTGGTGGCTCCCGTGGGTCTGTGCCACCCAGGCTGCCTTCTTGCGTGGTTGCTGAAAGACAATAGCAGGAGGTGATGAAGTGCCTTTGCCTTCGAAGACTAGTTGACCGAGTTCCTGCAACACCTGTTTGGTTTTGTGTCTCCAGTAACCTACATAAAACCTGTGGAAGAATGAATGGCTCCGCCTTTCCCATTACAGTTCAAAGTCCCATCATCCACAATGTTTTTTTGTTCCTTAATAGGTATAAGTAGATTTTCATCTTCTAAACTAAGCTGCAAAATTCCTTTAGGGTAGGGACATGCACATGTGTCATTTCCTCTGTATCCCTGTCCGGGGGTCACGGTCCTGGGCAAGATCCATTACAGCTCAGGACCAGCTCACCGGATACTTGGTTACTACCAAGAAGTGGCTCCATCTCTCTGTTCCAGCTGCTCTCCCTACATCCCTGGGAGGTGGAGGGGGGCTGGCATATTTTATGGCGTGTCATATGAGTAAGTAGAGATGCATAGAGGCAGCCTAGCAAGGATTAAAGCAATGATGACAGTCATAACCACCATGAATGGTCCTTGTACCATGTTCCAGGCACTGTGTTAAATAATGTACCTGTATTATCTCATTTAAACTTGATATCACCCCTAGGAGGTGGGTATTCTATTTTTGTTGTTGTTGCTGAGGAGACGGGCATTCTTATCCACATTTTACGTAGGAGGAAATGAAAGCTTAAACGTTAAGTGCTTTCCTCGCGTTCACACAAGGGTTAAGTGTGGGGATAGGTAGGGTGGGAGTGGAGGAGATGGGCAAGACCTGAATCCTGCTTTGTCTGACCCCCAGGGTCTAAGCTCTGAGCCTCTCTTACTGCACTGTATTGCACCTCAAATAGAGTGGCATGCTTATCCCTCATGCTTATTCCTGTTATTTGTAGAGCCCCCTTTGCTTATCAAAGCATTGTCATTTACACTATTTCACTGGAGCTCTATAAATTCCCTTTAAATAAGACAGAACAGATATAATTACAACCATTTCATAGTTAAGAAAATCAAGATCTTGAGATACTGAGTGATCTGCCCACGATTTCCCAGAGACTCAGTTATGGGGTTGGGGTTAAAAATGTAGGTATGGTGGCCTCTGTTATCCTGGTTGCTGAGGTCGGTCAGACGAAGATGGAGAATCCAAGGTAAGGCCACTCAGAGGGTGCAGCACGTGTGGACCTTGTAACATGTGTGGACATAGCCCAGGGCTGGGGAGGGTTGAGGGCCCCAGGGCCCAGCCTGACCACAGCTGTCCTCTGGACCCAGACTGCAGCCTAAAGGAGGAGAGAGGTGAAGAGGGGAGTCCCCGCTTTCCCACGGACTGTGACAGGCTTTCAGCTTTGGAATGGACTTGACGTTGAGAGTGTGAAAGGAGAAAACTGTGTTAACAAGTGCTGGGCAGTAACCAGCACCCATAAAGATAAGGAAGCTCTAAGCAGCAGGGAGCTTGGAGAGGCATCTCCCAGCCTCCCTTACTGCCTTGGCCCTGTTCCTGCTCCCAGAGACGCCCTTCGCTAGCTTGAGCCAAAGGAAATAGAGCTGTTTATCTTGGTTATTTCTTTGCCACGAGGGAATTTCCCAGCAAGGCACCTTTTTATTTCCTTGTGGAGATAAAGGTATTCTGTTTCTCCAGTTCTTCAGAAGAGTAAGAGGAGTGGGTTAGGGGAGGTGGGGACAGATATGGGTGTCAGGTGGCAGCTCGAGGCTCTCTTGATTCTGGTTAACGGCCCTGGACTTTTCATACCAGGCCAATGATTAACTTCTGGAGTGGGGCCTTAGCCAAATGCCAGCGCCCACCCCAACCTGGATGTGCTCAGGCAACGCTGGCTGCAGGACCACCTGAGTGGGCACGGTGGTGACCATGGGATTGACTCCCAGGTGGGAGCAGGGGTCAGAGGGCTGGGAAGTCTCTCTCCCCTGGAACACTTGGGATGGGCTCACTGCAGAGTCCCAAGAACTCTACCACCTGCCATTTGCGCTGGCCTTGGATGCAGTGGCCAGTGGGAGAACACAATGCCACATGCTTTGAGGAGCCCAAGCCAATAGCAGCTCTCTGGTTCTGGTCTCTGTTCTCACCTGACATCAGCAAGCTTCCTAATATTTCTGTGAGACTGGAGTTGGTCTTCCCATAGGCTGAGCTGGGGGATGCAGCCCCTCCTCTGGATTGGTAAAAGCAATTTGCCTTGGGTTACATAGAGTCAGATACCAGATTTTCCAAAGCGGGGGTCCCGACTGCCAGCCCAGGCTTCTCTCATCTGTGACATGCTTGGATGGCTGTGAAGGTCCATGTGGGGGGAGGATGCACACACGTACCCATTACCCTTTGCATAACCTCACACCAAGGATGAGATCACCATGTATGCGCAGGGGGAGGGCAAATCTGGTAGAAGTTGACCTTGGTGAGGAAACACACAGTCCAGTCCCCAGAGATACTGGACTCTTCCGGCACCCCCATGCTCTCAAGAGCAGGAAATCTTTGCTCAAAGCTAAACGTGAAACACAATTTCTCTGTTCGCAGCTGAAAGGACCCTGGGCTTTGCGAATCATTAGAAATCCCTTCCTCTCAAAACCAGACTTTCTCCCAAACCTGGGAGATTCAGGTCTCAGGGAGGCCCCAGTTCCATGGTAGCTGGGGCTGGAGTCAAAGGATTTGCTTTAGGAAGGAAAGAAAGAGCATAATATTTATTGGGCACCTAGTATGCACCACATGCTTTGCTACCTTCTTTTCTTATATGACTTCATCCATCATCTCAGCCACCCAAGGGGTAAATAATATCTTCATGTGCAGATGGGAAATCTAAGGGTTAGAGAGATTCTTGGCCCCAAGACTCCACAGCAGAGTGGGATCGAATCGCTACCCTATTATCACTACTTGGATGCTCAGAGGAGCCTGTTTTTTCGGGATCTACATGGGCTAGTATATCATGCATGAGGGCACATTTTCTGGCTCTTAAAAAAGGAGCCGTATTTTCACTAGTCAGGCTGGGATATTCTAAATCATTCTCATCTTACCAAGTTACTGACCCTGATATATTCATAATGTACATCTACACAATTGTGGGTTGGGGCAGGGTGTAGGCCCTGCTGAATAATAGAGTCTATCTCCTCATAGAATTAATCTAGCTAGCTCCCCTGAAGTTAGAGTGGTTGGTCTTCAGCTCTCATGGCTTGGAGTCAAATCTTTGTCCATCTAATCTTAGGTTTTTCTCCTTTTTCAGAGGGAGAAGTTTCGCCTGGACCAGGTCCTGGCTTGGCTGCTGGTGAACACAGGCCCTCAGCCACTCTGGGTTCTTCACCTGTTTGGTACACAGCAGAGGGTCAGCTGAAGCTCTCACAGTCCCCGGGGCTTGAGAGGGAACAGAAGCAGGCACTGAGGGGACTTGAAGCCAAGTTGGCAGTTTCTGACTTCCTGTGAGTGTGAACTTGGGGGAACAGGAAGCTTGGGGCTCAGAGGAACAGGGAGTGGCTGGTCTGGCTGGGGAAGGAGCTTTCCTTGGCCTGGACTGGATGGCCAGGAGAGGCACTGACTGGGTCCATGTGGGACTATCACTCTCCTCTCCCATGGGTGCAGAGGCCGAGCACAGACTAGAGTGAGCCTGGAAACCACAGCCTCGCTAGGGGAGGGAGGGCAGTCGGTGTAGTCTGGAAGGGCCTCAGACTTGTAGTGACAGGAAGGAACACAGGAGAGGTTATGAAGTTTATGTAAGCCCTGGATTGTGGGAGAATCTCCAAGTAAAGGCAGTGTTGGAGAAAAGGAATTGGAACTCCAGAGGGCAGGGAGATGGAGAGAGAGCAGCCACAGGGTCCAAAGGATATATGAACTAGAAAGACCCAAGACTTTCTGGTTCCACTCCTGTCAAAAGTCGGAATGCAAGACTTCAGCAGAAATTAAGCATTTGGGATACAAGCTCCATGAAGCTCTGGGAATAAGACTTGTGGATTTTCAGATGGCCTTTCGACAAAGACTGAGAATCCCCGTTATTGACTCCATCCCATTCCACCCTGATGTGTAAGTGTTTACCTCACCACTCTACCAGATGGCAAGCTCCTGGAAGTTAGAGCCTACTGAGATCAATCTCCCCATCTCCAGAAGGTCTTGCTCTCCAGAGAGTGCCTGGCAAAGACCAGCTGCTCAGCAAAGACTGATTGGATTGGGAATGGTTACATCCTCATTCCCTCTCTGAGAAGGGCAAAGTTAGGGCTGATTTCTCTCACTTTGCCCAATAGCTTCTTGGTTCTGGGAACTCAAGGGAAAGTAGCATGAAGAGGAGCATGGAGGATGGAAGAGAACCCAGAGGTCCAGAGTCCTGCTCTGTCACAGGCTACCAGAAGAGCTCTACCACTTGGGCAAAATATGCTGGCTCAACTTTCCCATCTGTAAAATGGGCATCATGGTCCCTGACTCTTCTAGTTGAAGGGCTACTGTGGGATGGGGGACTATGGAGTGGAATAACAGGTTAATATATATGGAAGCATGCTGAATAGTGTAAAGTGCTCTTCCACTGTAAGAGGTTGCAATTACTCATTAGCACAGGAGGGTGAGGGTCTGCGCACTTAACTTTTACGGTTGCTGTGCACTTGGAGAGTAGCACAGAGCACGGACTCCTCAGCTTGGCTCTCGTCTCTCTTACTTGGGGGTTGTGTGATTTGGGGCAGGCTGTTTAAACTCATTGAGCCCCAAGTCCTCATCTGTAAACTGGAGACAATTGTACCTAGTATAGTGAGTCACTGTAAGGATTAAATGAAGCAACATATGTAAAGTTCTAAGCAGGGCACTGGGCTTAAAAAAAAATAGTTCCTTGCCCATATCCTGTCTAAAATCAACACAGTCTTCTCTTTTTCCTCTCTTAGAGTGAGAAAACAGAAGTCTGTTTGCCGAGCGTCCTTTGAAGGCTGGGGGGAGCTGCTCAGATTAGACCAGCATGGCCTGAAAGAGGACTAGGTTAGAAGTGAGGGATCATGATTCTAGCTAGCACGTAGTGAGTCATTTTCAAGTGCTTTACATGCGTTAACTCATTTAATCTTCACAACCACCCTAGAAGGTAGGATAAAATGGCCAAATGCATTTCACAGATGAGACAGTTGAGGGCCAGAGAAGTAAGACATTTGTCCAAAGTTACACAGTAGGTAAGTGACTGGGATGGGATTCAAATACAGGCATTCTGGGTCAAGAGTACAAGATTTTAGTCACTATGCTGTACTGCAGAGGGTCTTAGACTTGAGAGGAAGCAGTCAGGAGGGGAGGGAGCAGGAAATCCAATCTTAGAGGAGAAGTTAGTCCAGTTCTTGCCTCTCTGCTTTTCACAGGAAAGGTAGTTCCTGTGAAGAGACTCTATTTGAACCCAGAGGTAGGTGCCAACAGAGAAATTTCTTCCTGAAAAATAATTCTGGCTGCTATTTATTTAGCACTTACCACGTGTACGGCATGCTACATTCCTTTCCTAAAACCAGACACATTGCCTTCAAAGCTTCTTTCTACTCCATCACACTGTGTCAATGCCAGGGACTTTGGGCTCCCAGCTTCAGCCCATCCAAAGAAGGGGCAAGACATAGATGAGGGGATCTCTGCTGAGCACATGCCTGAATAATGTTATTGTTTTTAAAGTTGGGTATTGTGTTTTGTAGGTGATGTCAGAATGTCCCCATGACCATATCAAAATGACCGCCCCAAAATGCTGTCATTTGTACTTGCTGGGTGAACTTACACCACTCACATTAACTCACAGTCTTAGTTTCCTCAACTGTAAAATGGGGTTGTGATACCTACCCTGCCTACCTCCCAGGTTTGTTTCAGGTGGGAAGGGAATGAAGCTGTGAAAGCCAAGGGTAAGTGTGTTTACTACTTGGAAGCTGCTGCTATCACACTATTTGTAAAATAAAGCCACAGCATCTAGAGGTGCTAAGAGACAGGCTAAGAGACAACTAGCTGCTCTCCTGGCTCCTGGTTCATTGCTCTTTCTGCTACATCACCACACCCAAGGCCAAGGAGAGAGATGGATGGAGAGTTTCAGAGCTGGCTCTGGGCAGACCAGAGAGTTGCCTTCTACCCTAACCCATGAATTGGCATATCTCATCTCCAGGTGTTCAGGGACCCGTAATTCCCCTAGTGAAGGGGGAGAGTGATGGCGAAGGCTGTGGTGCAAAACAGCGCCAGCAGCTTAGGTGGCCTGGGGCAGTTGCAAAAAGGGAAGTGGGGGCGGTGAGAGATGGAGCTTGCGCAGCAGCTGTGCTTGTGCCGGAGGGTCCCCTGGCTGGCCTGGGGATGCTGTCAGGATGGGCCAGGGGAAAGCCTATGTCTGAGGCCTCCGGGCTGCAGAGCTGGGAGGAACATCAGGACTGGGGAATGCTGCCTATGCCTGGGAGGGGGCTCTGCCCGCCTTACTCACTTTCCCAGGAAGGACCTCATTTTTCCCACTTTAGCAGGTGCGGATGATACAGTGATACACACTTATACCTCAAAGTGGCAGGAATCTGCGAGAGCAAAGCTGGGTTGGAATTGGAAAGATCTCAGAACCTCTTCGAAGCCGGGAAAAAGGGGCTGCCTGTGCCCTCACCAGAAAGCTGGAGGTGGAAAGCTTCAAGGACTAGAAGAGTTTGTGCCTCACGCCAGGCACTGCAAGTGCCTTATTCTATCCAGGTCTCTCTACTGCTCAATAGCCCTGGAATAACTGAACAGAACTGCAAAACACCAAACAACTGTTATTTTGTTCTAGAGTTTTCAAAGCAATTACACACGTTTTCTCATTTGAATCTCACATCCACCCAAAATGATTGGCCTTATTTGTATCCCCATTTTACACATTAGGAAACCGAGACTGAGGGAGCGATTAGGTGACTTGCCTGAGGTCACAGTTAAATTATAAAGGAGTTAGTAGGAAATTCAGAGACCAAACTTAGAGCAGAACTACGTGTGCTGACCCAAGACATCCCTTCTTCCCACCTGCTGAGCTTTCACCCATGAGCCCTTACTCAGCTCTCCGGGATGTGCTGTCTACTCTCCCACAACATGCTCGGGCACATAAGCAGCGACCACGTTCTCCTCACCCCACTCTCTGTAAGCTGGGCGTCATGCACACAGAGGGCACTGCCTGAGTCACCATCCCGGGTCCTTCCCAGATGGCATCCCTTTGGGGATCCCGGAGCAGCCACACTTACTTTTAGCCACTTCCTTCTATCCTGTCAGCTTCTTGGGCACAGCCTGCTGACCAGTCCGCAACCCTTGCCTTTCTAGAAGCCTTTGGCAGGACACTGGATACTGCTGCCAAAACTGAAACTGTGTGTGGTGCTTGACCCCACACCTGGGCTCTTAAAGGAACACTCTCCCATGGGCATGGCGGCTGGCCAGTGGCACGTGACTCCCACAGATCCCTTGCTTTCCTTTCCTTTTGACTTTCCTGGCTGGCACCACTTGCTTCTCCTTGACCTTGGGAGACTCTGTTACTTGGGAATACTCCATCTTTACAGCTGCAGGAGGTGAGACAGGGTATCAAGCATGAAGAGCCTGTTCTGTTGCTTTCTAGCTGCAAGATCTTAGGCTAGTCACCTTCACATTTCTTTGCAGCTGAAAAATAGGGAGACTAATACCAAACCTACAGGTTGAGGATATAACCAGATATTAGATGTGAAACACCTAGCCCAGGGCACGGTGTGGAATCGATATGCATTGGAAGGGGTATAGGTGGCAGGAATAGCCTCACATCCTTGGACTCATATCTCCACTCACCTGGCGACATGTCCCCCACTCCCTGGGCTATTCAGCCTGGATTAAGCCCACTTGTTACGCATCTCCTGCAGAGCCCCTTTTGCCAGCTCCAGAGCTCCCGGGACCCCGGGGACCGTGCTCTTCCCTTCTCAATCACTAGAGGAATTGGAGGTTCTGGCTGCCTCTGAGCTCCCCCGGGAATGGCAGACCTTGGAGTCTTGTTGGAACCTGGGCTTGGCGCCTCGGCAAAGAGGACGCTGACAGGCAGAGCTGGGGTAGAAACTTCTGTCCCTGACTCAGTTAGTCCTTGGCACCTCCCTGACCTGACCCAGTTACGACTCCCAGGAGTTCCCCAAATGATCTTAGTCCTGAGTCACACAAGTGAACCCCACTCCCCAACACACATGTGCCTCCTCCACCCCTCACCATGCTCCCCCCCACAGAATCCTGCCCCATCATACCTGCGCAGGGCTGGTCCAGGCTCTCCCTACAGCATCCTACAGACTGAACCCCAAAAGGGGAAGGAGGAAAGGGGAAATAGAGTCCTGAAAAAACACAAGGCAGTCAGAGCCCAGGTCTTATTTTAGCTAACCACTCAGTCACAGCAGGCTATCAACTCGCGATCACAGGTTTGGATGGCAAGAAAAGAAACCAGGTTTTCTATTATGGAGCTTAATTTTATACCCTAAACCCACAATCTGACTGATGTAAGAAAAAAGTTACCTAGTCACTCCTGGGCAGAGTTGGTCCAATTCAACGATATCTCAGTCACTTGACTCCCGATTGAAAACTCAGTCTCATTCTGGATTTTCTTTCCTTTTTGTCTCCCCTCTCTCCTCTGGTGATGATGTGAACCCTGAGGAAGTGGGCATGGGTGAGGGGACGGCTTGTGCCAGTGTAACTGTCGAAGCAGTGGGAAGGAGGGCCCCATCACGCTGGCCTTGCTTTGTCCTGGTTCTATGTTGGCCTTATGAACCAGAAGGAAATAGTCCCATCCAGTGAGGTGTCATGTGACCTGCTGGTTGGTGGTCTTTATACTGGCCCATCCTGAGAGGTCTGTTGTCCACTCTGTGTGCTACTTGTCCCTTCATGTGGGCTCCTTCGGGGAGGACCTCCGGGCCCCCTCAGCCCCTCCTCCCCCTTCTTGTGTATGCAGGGCAAATGTGGCTCACCTGCATCTTTCTGATGCCTTCCGGAGATCGTGTGCCTCAGAGGCACGTTCTCCTCAACACCCCTTGTAGCCTTCTGTGCT
This sequence comes from Kogia breviceps, assembly GCF_026419965.1. Taxonomy (NCBI): domain Eukaryota; kingdom Metazoa; phylum Chordata; class Mammalia; order Artiodactyla; family Physeteridae; genus Kogia; species Kogia breviceps. The sequence continues at coordinate 64,150,505 of NC_081310.1, read as the reverse complement.
CAATTGTCCCCATGTAACTGGGGCTGCAAAGGACATTGGCAAGATGCTGACCACCAAAGTTGCATACAGGACAAGCAAGGCACAGGCCCCCTTGGCTCTGGCATCTCCAAACCCTTCTGGATCTCTCCATCACTGTCAACCTCCTCTCCCGACTGCAGCCCTGATCCAAGCCCAATGGTGGTGGGTGTGAAGTCACAAAGACTCATCGATAGCTAAGCCATCTTTCTTCCCCTTCAGCAACTGTTCTTCCTCCCAGTTCCAGGGTCAATGTGAATTGGGAGGATGTGAGGGGAGATGGAGATGGTTTGGGGACAGTTAGGGGAACATCCTGGTTCTGCCAGATTATAGCTCCTTTCAAAGGTTTTCCTTCTTATCTCTCTCTCCTTTGGAACTCAATTGTCAAGATATTTGTAGGTTTTGTTTTCTTAGTCTCATTAACCGATTTCCTCCAAAGCAGGGATACCTTGTGTTGTCTGGGCTGGAGTTGGCGTTAAGAGAGGCCCACTGAGCACTAAGACAGAACCTTGGTGAGTGTAAGCCTGTGGGGAGGGAGGGAAACACATCCATGAAACATTTGCTTCTCATGCTGCCTTGGGGGCCTCAGATGTCCCCTCCTATTCCTGTAGTCTGCGATGGTAGGAGGGTTCCTCGATCGTGTCCTGCTGTATTCCCAGGAGTCCCCAAGACTATCTTAGCATACCGTTCCCCCACTCACCCCCGCCCTGCCCTACATATCCAAGACCCACCTGGATTAGTGATCCAGTTTAGGGAAAGAAGAAAATGAGAAGTAGAACACAGGGAAGAGCCACAAAGTCAAGACCCTGCGTCCTATTTTGGGCTCAGCCACACGCCAGTGGTGTGATTAGAGTCCCCCAGCTTCCCCTCTTTCACTGTGGTTTCCCCACCTGGAACCCACTGGCCCTAAGACATAGCCCCTGCATCCCAGTCCTGAGACAGGAGAGACTGGCCAGAGGGCCCAACTACCCAACTCAATAGTGATGATAGCAACAAGAATTATACCTCCCCAACTGCCATCACTTCATCAGCATAAAAGCTCCCCCTCCCTCTCAAACTAATCCTATGAGAAGAATATAATAATGAGAACGGCTTCTCATTTGGCTTTCACGACTCTGGGACTCGGCATGAGTCAGTGTGGGGAAGTGCAGAGCCCTGGTCTGGGGACAGAACGCCTGTATCGTGGCTCTGGCTCTGCCTCTAACTTGCTGAGCGACCTTTGCCAAATCACTTCCTCCTTTAGGGCTGCAGTCATTTCATCTCTTGAATGGGGGGCCTGGACCAAATGGTCTCCAAGGCTTTTCCAGTTCTTGGATTCTGTGTTTTGATCGAGCACCACATTAGATGCCTGTGGCTGCTGTAACAAATTACTACAACATGTGTGGCTTAAAACAGCTGAAATGTATTATCTCTTGGTTCTAGAGGCCAAAAGTCTGAAATCAAGGAGTGGGTGCTGTGTTTACTCTGGAAGCTCTGGGGAAGAACCTGATCCTTGCCTCTTCTAGCTCCTGGTGGCCGCTGGCTTTCCTTGGCATTCTTTGGCTTGTAGACGCATCACTCCGATCTCTGTCCTTATGCTCACGTTGTCTTCTGAAAGTGTATCTCAAATGTTTCTCTGCCTGTCTTATAAGGACACTTGTGATGGCATTTGGGGTCCACCCAGATAATCCAGGATGATCTCCTCATCTCAAGAACCTGAACTGAATTACATCTACAAAGACCCTTTTCTCAAATAAGATAACATTTACAGATTCTAAGGATCAGGAGGTGCACATTCTTTGGGAGGTCATTTTTCAGCCTACCACAAGCATCTACTATGCCCATGACCAGTTCAATCAATTTACCACAAAATTACGCCCACAACAAGTTTGAGGTCCAGGGAGATTTGAGACATGCAGGGGTAGGCATCCCTGTTCCCCAAGAGCTTATTATGGTTTAACTGAAGAGTCATCACCCCAACACACCACTGCCAAAGAGCAACACCAGCCAGGCAGTGTAGCCTTGTGGAAAGCCCCCAAGCTCCAGACCCAGAATGCCCTGGGTTTACGTAGGAGTCCTGCCACCTACTAGCGGGGGGACCCTTGACAAGTTTTTTAATGTCTCTGGACCTTGGTATTCTCATTTATAAAATGGGGCTAATTACACTTACCCCATAATTATGGTATGAAGATTAACTGTAATATGGACAGTGGCTGGCATCTAAAAGGTGCTTATTGTCCAGCTTCAAATGAAAGGGACAGTATAGGCTTTTGGAACAGAGTCCCACTGATCCATGAGGAACCAAGGGCAGGGAAGTGGAATGACTTGCCCAGGTTTGCCTGGTGAGTTGATGGCATGGATGGGTTGAGAACCAAGGTCTCCCAGCATTGGGCACTTTCCTCCACTTCCCAAAGCCTTTACTCCCCCAGATGAATCTTCTGAATTGTGTTTCCCCAGGCAGCAAAGGGCTCCCATTTGCACCCTCAACTGATCCAGGGAAGACTGGAGAGGGCCAGGTCCACACGCCTCCGCAGGTCCAGCCCTTCAGATTGGCATCACTAGCGTGTTGCTCCCAGACCCGGGGCTGACCCAGCCACCAATGGAGAAGGGGACGTCAATGCCATCCAGTCCTTCCCCAGAACTCCACTGCCCTTCTGCATTGCTCACTGTGGACGGTCTCCATGACTGTAGCTGGACAAGTGGGATAAGATGGGACGGATGAAATGCCTATAACTGCTGTTTACTGCCTGCTCTCTGCTCCCATGTGTGGATCTTTAGCTGAGTCAATGTTTAACCCTTGTCTGGAGTCAATGTTTAATCCCAGGTCAGCCAGCCCTGAAATGTAGCATTCCTTGGTAAGCCAATAATATGTAGTATTTTAGTATCAGTCACTGGAAAATAGAATCATGACAGTGGATCTACCAAAGCTAAATAATAAGCCCCATTCCCGCCCCCATCTTTTTTTTTTTAAGGATGTTGACTGTTTGGGATTATTTATGCAAATATCCTGCCCTCTCCATCAGCAAATAATGATCTAGCATTTCCTGGCCCCAGCTGTCGTCTACTGGCAGGAGCACAGCATTGGCTCTTCCTGTTCTGATTTCACCATTGAGGCTTGGGAGAGGGCATGGGATAGGGACGACTGCCCTTTTGCTCATCTGAGCGCTGCTGTCTGGCAACGTGGAACCTAGTGTGGTCACTGCCTGGAATCCCAGACTAGAACCGTCCAGTTGGCTGGGCTTGCTCAGGCAAGTTTTGGGGGAGTTTCTGAGCACAGACTTATGTTCAGAGGCTCCCTGGTGAATCTCCCCATTAGGAAGTAGGTAGAAGGAAACTTCATTATAAATGCTCTGTGTTTGCCTGGCTACTGGGTGATTTCATAGGGGCTCCCCTGGGCCCTTCTTAAGGAGCTTGGAGCATAGCATCTATGATCTGGCAGCATTGTGTCCGTGACAAGAACAAGCTCAATGAAGGAAAAGTCAGAGTGGCAAGCTGGGTGGTGGACTTGTGGGGAGTGTGAAAGAGGGGGAGAGGGCTGAGACCAGATTAGAGGTTCAGGTTACTGGATGTGTTGGAGAGGGTGACTTACTGGCCAAGTGTATGCACCTGAGCCTCAAATCTTTTCTTTTTTCTACATGTACTCACGGAGCCACCTCCTTCTCCCTGGCTACCTGCCTCCCTTTGTCACTGCCCAGATGTCCAATGCCTCCTCTGTTTTCCTATCTCTGTTGATTCCCAATCAGGGAGTGAAAACAACATTTCTTCTAGGCCTTCCGGGGTGGTGGTGAGGGGCATTGTCTGTACTCTATCATTGTGGCTGGTGAGGGAGTGAAGGCAGAGAATGTGGTGGGTGCCCCCTGAGCCTATGTCTTGCCCCGAAGAGGCTAGGAGTGATGAAGCTGAACATGAAAGAGCCTGGAAATGGAAAGGTGGCCTTGGTCCCAAGGCTCCCTCTATTTCCCATAAGCCAGTCCCGGGACTCCAAAGAGCTTTTATTCTCTGGTTCTGAGAGGCAGGAACAAATGAACAAACCATTTCTGAAGTTACCAAACCATTCTCTTGCCCTCTACTACCTCCATCCCTTGGCCAGGAAGGGGCGGAAGAAGGAAGATTTTCAGAGTAGACCTCCAAAGTCAACAGACTGTCAGGTGACAGGGCCCAGCCCCTCTCATAAGCTACTGGTGTCCTCCTGAAGCTTTTTGTTTCCTTGTTCCTGGTCTGAGCCTGGCCTTTAGCCCAAGGTTTGCTTAGCAGGCAGCCATTGGAAAAATATCCCCTGTGATCCCCTGCAGCCTGTGCCATCCGAGCCTCAACAGTCCCACCTGTATAGTGGTGTACAATCTGCATCTTTCCGGTGACGTATACTGTAACTAATTTTCAGTTTTCTGTGCTACACGGGTGGAGGAGAGTGCTGGCAAAATGAAAAGTTTAGACAAGTTGCATTTCGTAACCAGTCTGCCCTTCCCATGCCAGGCTCTAAAGAAGTGAACTCCCTGATGCCCTTTTTCTGAATTCGTGTCTGAAGTGAGGTGCAACATCTTCAAATTATGGGACAATTTGGAAAACGCCTTTGGTCATGGTCTTCCTGGCTCTCTTCCTCTTGTCTAAGATACTCAGGGCTGGGGAGCCAGGATTCTGTAACATTAGGAGAAGAAGTGGCCCTTGTTGATTGACCCTCTACACTCAGAGCAACACTGGTAGATCTAGATCAAGGCAGCAAACAGGCCAAGGTTGGGAACTCGGCCAGAGGTTGGAAGAGGCAGAACACAAAGGATGCCAGATACTAATCAGGGAACACATGTCTTCAACAAAACGGGACCAGGAGGCACATGGTGGCCTCCTGACCCAGTGCCTCAGTGCTCGTGATTTCTACGAGCCTCTAGGAGTATGACATAGGGTCCTTTCCTGCAGCTGGCACCTCTCTGCTGCCTGTCTGGGTTTCAGCTGACCCACTGGAGAGCAGGCCATGGGGTGACAGCTCAGCCCCTTGCTGATAGTGAAGGGAGCAGGTTGGCCTGGGAGGGCCAGTGCCTGCAAGCCAAGCTGTGTCACTTCAATAAAAATGGAGGGCTTTGTGGCCCTGGACCCTGCATACAAGGCCACCCACAGAGAGTGTGTTTCCTTTCGTGTAGAATCTCCATTCTCCATTGAACGTTTGGCAAGCTGTTAGCCCTGGATTTTCTACACCAATGGAAAATAATCACATAATCCATGTCTACTTGGGTGAAGTGAAGTATAAGTCTTTCTGTGGCAGTATCTTCCTCTTTATATCTAACTGGAGCTGTTATTTAACTGATTCTGTATTTCCCAGACCCCACTGGCTCCTGGAGAAGAGGAAGAAATCTTCAATGTCTTAGTGGAGAGCATGAGAAGTCGTCTGTGGAGTTAAGCGTTTGCCCTGAGTTACCTGTGACAGACGGACACCGCTGCAGGCGATTAAGATCTGAGCTCAATTTGTACACATGCCAATAAAGACCTCGGGGCTGGTGAGTGAATTTTTAGCTGTTAGTTCCAGCTCCCTGAATTTTTCCACTTCACTTAGCCAGAACAAGAATAAGTCAGCTCCGTGACTGAAGAGAACAAATTACTGGAAATGGTTATGAAATTTTTACACCCAGGCCTAAAAGAGGAAAACAAGGAATTCTCTAGAACCTTAAACAGGGAAGGCCTGACCAGATATGCAGGCCATAAGTCCAAGTACGGAGGTGCAGCGCCGTGATCAAGGATCTAGGCTGTAGCTGCTGTGCGTTCAGTGTCCAGGTGTGTAGCTACTTCCTGTCTCCGGCTTCAGTCTTCTCATCTGTAAAATGGGGATTATCCTGCCTACCTTACAGAAATGTTGCAACAAACGAATACGGAATGCGAAAACACCTAGGGGCTGTGTGCCAGCTGTGTAGAGATACTTAACAAACAGCAGCAGCATTAATAAGTAGCAGGGTGAGAACGGGAGGGTTGAGCCCTAACCCGGAGAACTTGCTTGATCCTAGGAAAGTCAGTGCTTCCCTGCCCTGTATCTTGGATTAGAAATCTCCACGGACACTTCTCTGATTCCAGCTTCAGAGATGGAGTGTCTCCCTGCCCCTCATCCCAGAGGTGTGGATATCATGCTAGCTGGGGATATGAGATTTAAAAAACCAAAGCACTGACAATACCCAGCAGTGGACGTGGCCTGCTGAGCCTGCTTAGCCTGCTTTGCCTCTGGCCCCTTAAGTCCAGGCTTCTGCCCCACTGCAGGCATCCTTTAGCCCATAAAGGAGAGCTGTGAGCCTTCGGGGCTGCCCCACTTCCTTCCTGGCCAAGATTTCCCTCAGATCTTATCTCTGTTCAGCTCCAAACACTTTGATCTTGGCTCTGCCCCATCCATTTGAACTTTTACTGGCTCTTCCTGCTCGTGGATTTCAGCTTTCCCTGGAACTTTGATTTGGCAGTCTCTCCTACTTCTGGAAGCTGCCCCTGACTCCAGCCCCTTGGCCAACACCCTTGCTGGCTGGTCCCCTCCTTCCTCCAGGCAGGTGGTCAGGCAGAAAGCCCCAACGGCTGAATCCCAGACATCTGGATTACAAGAGCTCAGAAGGAGGAGGGGGTAAGGAAAGGGGTGGTCCAGGGAAGCTGTTGAGAAGGAGTGATCCTTCATCTCAGAGTGGGAACAGGAGCGTCTCAGTTGGTTTTATGACTTAATGCAGGGATTGGCAAATTATGGCTCTCGAGCCAGATCCAGATCCAGCCTGCTTCTGTAAATAGTTTTGTTGGAACATAGCCAAAGTCATTCACTTATGGATTGTCTCTGGCTGCTTCTGTGCTGCCAGGGCAGAACTGAGTCGTTGTGACAGAGGCTGTACGGCCTACAAAGTCTGAAGTACTTACTCTCGGGTCCTTTCCCAAAAAGGTTTGCTGACCCCTGGTTTAGTGCATCAATCTTCCCCAAACAAGAAGTGATTTGAGGAACCCAGTCCTGTGAGGTTGCTTCACCAAAACACGACAGTCCAAAACCCGGGGAAACACACACAATGTCCCCACTCCCCAGAGCTATTCACAATGCACCTTAGTGAATTAAAGTCTTCCAGAAATCCTGCACAAAACCTGTTTTCTGTTTCACCCACATTTCTCAAACTTCTTTGGTCTACCAAACCTTTTTCTCAGCATACGTCTTAACAGTCCTCAGAAGCTAGCATTCTGTGGATGCCTCTGGAAAACTCTATCAGGTGGAATGATCCTATACAGCCTGGGTTCTCTCCTGTCCCTGCCTCTAATGAGCTAAGTGACCATGGTTGAATTACATACCCTTCAGGGCCTGCTTCCTCATTGGTTGGATGGGATAACAGTGGCTCTCCTATCTCTTTTACAGATGTTTCAGGCAGGTCCCTGAGATCATGTGCATGAAAATGTTCTGGAGCTAGGGCTGTGGTGTCGTCGGTTTTTGACGATGAGTTTTGCTCTGATACATTGTTTAGCAAAGGTGAAGTGGGGAAGCCACCAGGTCAAGGTCGTGAGTTCCCTTTTCTAGTCCTCACTCTGTTATTCCTAACTGGGTTAACTGAGTGACTTTCAACAAGTTCCTTCCCGCCATGGGGTCTCAGTGATCTCACCCTGGGCAATGGATTTTAGACTGGTTAATCTCTGAGGATCTATTAGCTCTGAAATTCGGTGATTCCGTTTGGTTAGGTGCAGGCAACTTCCCCGCTTATCCGAAGCAGTGAGTCTTTCTCTCCCAAACCATGAAATTGGAATCGTATTGATTTTCCCTGGACAGTGTCTGGGTTCAACTCCAGCTATGAGGAGGTAGTAAGGAAGGAAGGATTTCTGGTGCTGCTGACAGCTTAGGAGAGAGGGCCGAGCCTTCTGGGAATGTCTACCTGACAATTCTTGACTTGATACTGGAGCCTTTCTTTCCCTTCTTTTCCACTGCTCAAGGGTGCTGTGTCCAAACATGAAGTTCAGACAGCTTGCTGACAGATCTGGCAAAGTAAAGGAGCAGATGTAATTCCTGAAAAGACAGTGGGCCCAAGAGTGGAGCAAAAGTCCCCCAATAGGCATGAAATAAAGTGATTGTAAAGCAGAATCCACATAAAATTCCTCCTGGCCACCTTCTCTCTTATCTGTCCCTCTTACCGTAACCACTTTCCAGCTTCATCACCAGTCCTTGATATCAAGGATTTACAAGCAGTTGAATAAGAGGAGCTTTATGAAGAAGATGAGAATCTACTGAAAAATACCCTCTTCCTTGATGAACTTAGGAAAATCCCAGAAAATCTTGACTGGGTCAAAAGGTCTACAGCATAATAAGTACGGGGCCAAATGGGCAGGAGTGAATTGGAAATGAGGGTTCTTCCTTTTGGTCCCTGTGTAAGGACCTATGGGATCATCTAGGGGACTCCCAAATGAAGGGGGATTCAGAACATCTGTGTTGGCAGTGTCCCCAGAAGTCACGGAGCCCATGCCCCTTCAGTCAGCCATTCAGTCACAAGTATTTATTGGGGGCCCTACTGAGCTGAAGTTCTTTGGAGACATAGTGAGATAGAGAAAACAAAATTACTGCCCTAAGAGCTTAGAATGTACTTGAAAAGGATATAGTTTAATGTGCGCAGCAGGCTGAGTGTTGAGAGATGTCAGAAAAAGGGGGCACCTACCAAGGGCTGGGAGTGATGGTTGAAATTTTGGTAATTCTCCACTCTGATTGGAAGCCTCTCATATTTTCAAACCTCCAGGAATGGAAATTCCACTTTCTCCAGGTCCACTGACCTCCTCCAGTAACTAATAGATCCTTCCTTGCAGCCTTCTTTGAGTCATAGTGTCACCTTTGGCCATGAAAAATTCCGGACCTTCCTTGGTCCAGTGATGGTCAGCCTTTGCTTCCCCAGATGGAGTCCCAGCTCCCCAAGCTTCCCTTCATACAGGTGGAGGAAGGAAGAGAAGAGGCTGGGGCTATGATATTCGGTCCTGGTTCTTTTCTCCATGGTGACTGAGCGGCTTATCCTTCCGTTCCTCGGGGTCCAGGGTCCCTCTCCGGGATACTCAGGCTGGCATGGGGAGGAGGAGAGCCATCCTGGAGCATCTTCCTTTCCACCTGGGGAAGCTGGTCTGGCTGGAGGCTCAGCTCCGGGAACTGTGTCATCTGAATCAAGGTGACCCCTGAAGACCTTTCCGTCTCCTGAGCTGCAGGGACACAGAGCACACTGTGAGAATCCTGGGCACTGAATTTGATTCCTTAAGAACCACCTTCACCCACCGCAAGCCTCAAGGACTTCCTGACACAGAGGATTTGCAACTGAGCCCTTAGATCGGCAGGGATTGGGCCAGGCCTTTGGGGCACTGGGTGTGAGAATCTTAGCCCCTTTGACTTGCTCCCAGAGCATCTCACCCTTTCTTTGCTAGATCTAAACACCGTAGAGCAGTCCCTTTAGGAATGTTTAAACCTGGGCCTGGTGCTTTAAGAGACTTCCAGCTGGGCCGTGCAGAGGGTGCAAATGCAGTCTGGTTCCACATTTGGGCTCTGTACTCCGGCCTGCTGTCGGGATTGTTTACGTGGTTCATATGACTACCAGCTGTCTTGCCATCTTCTGAAGAGCTTCTCCTTAAGCTCTGGGATGCCATTGAGACATAAATACATAGACTACTTTCCCATTTGATTGATAAAGGAACCAAGGCCAAGCTTGGTTAAATGGCTCAGACTAGAATTTAGCACTTCTACATCCAGAAGTCCTGGTACCAACTCTGACCCCGACCCAGTCCTGAGGGTGTCAGACGGGAACAAGCTCTCCCCTCCCCGGCCTTGGGGTGACTTAAACTCCACTTACATCTCCTCTTTCTCCGGAGCTTCCTTTGCAGCAGAACAAGAGCCGTCAGCATAAGTGGACACAGCACCGAAGAGACTGGAGTCAGCATCCGAGAGATGTTTTTCTCTTTCAGAGAAGCACTGGAGTGGAAGCAGCAGGGGAGGGGATGGTAAAAGCACAGAAGAGTGGAGGCTGGAGCTGGGTAGGAGACTGAAGACCCTTTGGCCCTTGCTCCTCATTTTACAGATGAGAAGCTGAGGCCAAGGCAAGCTGGCTGCCCGATTTCCCACGGAGGGTTAGTTGCCGAGCTGGGTCTAGGTCCCCTGCCTTCCAGTTCCCGAGCCCTGATCCTTTCCCTCCTCCACCAATGGGCCACAGTGGGCAAGAGAAGTGAGTGAGGGTCAGGGCATCTACGCTTGGCATTTGGCTTTGCCACAGTCTGTCTTTGCAGCTTCAGTGAGTCACCCCCCGACCTCGTCGGAGCTTTGTTTCCTCATCTTTAAAAAAAAAAAGTCCCAACAGTCCCACCTAAATATTCCATTATTCTAGTGCTTATATTTTTGCTTGAAAGTCACATGAAGATACTCAAGATAGCGTTCTCCCAGCAAGGACCCTTGAATGAGGGAGGATTGTGACTTTCATGTCCCTTGCGCTTTACTCTCCTGAGGTTACAAAGGGAGAGGAGAGAGCAGACAGAGGGCCCTCAGCTCACTGAGGGCCGTGCAAAGGGATGGAGCAGATGTGCAGTCCCAACGGAGAGGGCGGCCTGGGGCTTTACCTCTTCACATGGGAGTCCTTGCCCAGGGGCCTGAGGGGCCTTGCTGCCAGGGCCTGGCTTGGCATCACTTGGGGACCACTGTCTCCAGCAGGGGTGTCTAGGTCTCCTTCACTGCTTCCTTCCGCAGATGCCATCTCTATGCTGGTTGGCTCCAAGGTCCACACAACTGCAACTGGGGTGGTTCCTTCCACAGAGCCCAGGGCTTGTGGCTTAGAAACCGACATTTCTTCTTGGAGGGTTTCCCACATCCACTTTTCTGAGACCAGGGTTGATGGCCTAATGGTCGCCATGACCTTCTCAGCTGTGTCTGGGGCTATTCTGACCCTCTCTGTTTCCTCTCTTTGCCTATCAGTCCCAGTAGTTGTTTCCTTCTCTCTTCCGCTGGCCCTAGCCCTGTTTGCTTCCAAACTTCTGGTGCTCCACACTCGATCACCTTCTGTTGTATTGGACACGCCTCTGATGGCTGAAGCTGGACTCTGCGGAGTGGGGATGGTTGCCCAAATGGAACCCGCTAGCTGGCTGCCTGTCCCTGGAGCTACGACCCCAGTTGCTCCTGGCGTCTGTCTTCCCTTAGCTGAAGCTGTGGTTTTGCTGGTTCCTAGAGTCAGAGCAACTCTGTCCCATCCTGTCCCTTGTCTCTCTATAGTCTGGATAGTTCCTGGTGTCTGTCTGTTGGTCGCTGGCGATACTGTCACAAAGGATCCCGTGATGAGCTCGCCAGAAGCCACAGTGGCTGCGGGGATGGCTCTGGAAAGACCTGTGTGAACAGCAGAGAAGGAGACCGAATGAAAAGGCCATCTGGGCTGCCTACAGGACACCAGGCTGCAAAGGACACTAGGCTTGACGTGTTTGCTCCATGGAATGCAACCTCACTAAGCAGTGCCGTCTTTGGCCAATATGTTGGATAAAATAAAAAATTGGGAAAACCAGATGTGTTCTCTAGTCTGTTGCCAATATTGACATTTTATGCCCCTATCTCCTTTTACCCTCACAAATTCTCTATCCAGCTGCCCCAGGTAGACATTCCATGCTGTCCCCTTTCCCAGGGCCCACATCCCTTCACGTACTGCTTTTCAAATAAGAAAAAAAAGAAAACTCCAGTCACAGCAGAGCAGCCAATGTCGGCAGATGGTTAGATAGCAACATCTAATCAAACAAGTCCACTCTTTGGACTCCTGCCTGCCTGTGCCATCTCTCCGGTAGACGTGCCTTTCATAGTCTGGATTCCCTTCCTTGGACTCTGGGTACCTGACTCTAGATCAACTCTCCAGAACGAGCCATGCACGGCACTGGCCTGGTAGCTGTCAGATGTCTGCTGAGAGGCTCAGCCTTAGGAAGAGCTCAGTCCCCAGTCTTCTGCTTTGCCTGTCTTATGTGCTCTGCATGTCTGAACAAAGAGGTATCATGACCGTAAGAAGCCATATCCTCCAATTCACCAGCTTCATCGAGCTCTCTTCAAATATATGTGCCACAACTTTCAGGGGGAATTGGGTGAGATAGATTACGGGGATTCAGTTGGGACATTTTCCCTAGTAACTACCTTCCCTATGAAGGTGGTCTCCATCTGAAATGAAAGTCTATGTCTTAAAGTCCTTGCCTGACCCCAGCTTTTCATCATCACTCCCCTTGTGTTTAAAGCCCTCTTGGACCTCTGGGTCTTCTGTTGCCCCTTGCCCTTCCTAGCATTCATGTCACCAAACTTGACCTGCCAGCCATCAGCCCTTACCTGCAGAGATGGTCAGGTTCATGCTGAAGAACAGCATGTTGTTTGTGTTTCCAATGCCACAGCGGTAGCGCCCCACGTCCTCCGGGGACAGCTGGGACAGCCTCACCACAAACAAGCCTCTTTGTGGGAAGTCTGTTAGGGCCACACGGCCACGGTAGCGAAGGTGAGTGTAGTGGTTGGTGGACACGATGGTGTGGCAGACCCACGTCAGGGGGCTTAGGCGGCACCAGTACTTCCTCTGGTGGCTGTTGACGGGCAAGCGTGGGTAATGGCAGTGGATGGTGACAGCTCCCCCAGGCTCCCCAGACACCAGCCTCAGGCCCTTCAACGCATTTGCAGCTGCAGGCAGAGAAAAAAAAAAAAAGTCTGGAGCAAGAGTGTTGAATTTGTCACTGTTTGGGGATCTATGAGCTCCAAACTCTGCCAGAATTAGGGAACAGGTCAGAAAATGCCTCTGTGAAAGTGAAGCTGCAAAGAATCAATATAGAAATGTCAGAGCTTAGCCACTAGGTCAGGAGTATCTCCAAGGTATGAAATGGAGCTGTGTCCAAGGCCCCATGGAGAGATGAAAATGCAAGAATAATCTTACCACTATTTAGCTAACCACTCTTGAGCTTATCATGTGCAGGTGATCTTGTACATGTCCGTCAAAATCCTGGATTCATGCCACTGTGCTCCAGTGCAGATGTTTTTAAAAAAATGCAAATGTTTAAGAAGCTGCCATCTAAGCACCTGTAAGAAGGCCAAGGCGACATCTCACAGAAGGGCTGTGGTTTAATTGCATGGAATGTAAAAGAGAGATGTTAAAACAACAAGGTCCTACTGTATAGCACAGGGAACTATATTCAATATCCTGTATATTTATCCTGTGATAAACCATAATGGAATCATTTTGCTGTACAGCAGAAATTAACACAACATTGAAAATCAACTATACTTCAATAATTTTTTTTTTTTTAAAGAGGGATGTTAAATAGTTAAAACAGATGAGTGTGACTTCTGCTGAAAGGAGAGGGTGCTGGAAGCACAGGAATCCTGCTCTGCTCAGTGGGTAACTCCCCAGACCATCGTTTTCAAAAACGTTCACTTCTCTAGAAACGGAAATAACCAAGTGCCGCTGTCAAAGCACAGCAGAATCGTGAATATGTCTGCTTTGGCGGTAGGCATGAATCATAGTTGAAGCACAGTCTATGGCCCTTTTACTGACTCCAATGCAAGCAGAAAAAAAGTCTACTCTTTCTCTCACTGCCTCTTCATACTAGCTCTGGGATGTCTCTCCTCCTTGATGAAATCTCAGACATAATTTCAAGTATAGTAGCTTTCATAGTCTCGCTCAGATAAGAAAATGTCCAGCCCGGTGACTGCTGCAACTCCAGCCTCTTATCCAACTGAAGCCTTTTCCTATTTCCCAGCTACACTTGGAGGCCTGATGTGGGGGAGGGGGACAGGTCGGGGTCTCTTGCTTTGCTCGACCCCTTCCCCTACTCAGAACTGCTCTTGGGGCCCCTCTGGGATTGGCTGTGGAGGGGAGCGACGAGAGGTGAATGGAAAGTCGTGACCTGCTGGTGGCGCCCTCTGGGCATGGCAGACGTCCAGAGCTGCGTCCTTCCCTTTTGCCTCCCAGATCGCTTGTCCGTGGCCTCTGGCTGCAGTTCCTTCTTGGTAGGAACTGTCTCTCCTCCTGTTGGCCTTTTACGACTCCTCCACCACCAAGCCTAGGACTTCTGGCCATGTGCCCCTCTCGTGGTTACAATCCCTTCTGAGTAGACCTCTTCGTAGAGGCCCTGGGGCAGCTACTTTCTGTGGGTGGCATCCTAGAAGTTCCTTCTCTTACTTGACTTAAAGTGAGGAGGAGGTGATCCGTCTTGTCCCCCAGGGGCAGGTGGTGGAGAGCACAGCACACTGTCTCTCTCCAAAAAGCTCTTCTCTTCTACCTCTGATGATTCTTTAAGAGACTACACGGTGGTCTATTTCTGGAACAACCAGCTTTGCCATCTCTCTCCATAGTCCTGCCCAGGTGGTTCAACATGTTGCTTTAGGATGTGGGTGTCTGGCATCTATAAATTTGTTCTATGTCTTTAGCACCTCTGAATCCAAGAAAGTTTCATCCTGTTGCCAAGACTGGCTACATAATTTGCAGGGTCCAGTGCAAAATAAAAATGCAGGATCCCTTATTCCAAAGTTACTGAGGTTTTCACTATAGCAACAGTAGAGCATTAAACCAAGCACCTTCTGAATGGGGTCCTGTGTGACTGCACAGGGCACTTGCCCGTAAAGCTGACCCTTCCTGTTGCATATGTCTTGAGGTCTCATTATAGGAAGTCAAGGCCATAAATGTTCGGGATAAGTCAATACTCATTGTAGGTTTAATTAAGAGACACACCACAACTATGCCACTACTGATAAAGTTAAATAGCAACTTATCATTAAAAAGCAAGAATCTTCCTAATTGCAAATAAAGACCACCTCAGGATGACAGTGATGGTGGTCTGATAAAGTGTTCACACCTCATATTTCAGGAATCTGCATGTGATCTACATGCCGCGCGGGCAAAAGGATTAAGGAGCCCCATTAATCAGCAGGATGGGCTGTTCTGACTTCGCAGTTGAGAGCTGATTAGGAATCCTTAATCAACTTTTGCAATAAACATTTTTTTCTTTTATAATTACCAAATTTCACTTACCCTTAAGAACTTATTCGGTGGATGACTAGTAGCTCTTAGTTATATATAATAAAGGTTTGGGGAATTGAGTACTGGTTGCCTGTGAGAATTAAAAAAAGGGCTGGCATTTTAGGATCCATGTGGTACCTGCCAGGGGTCCCTTCGGTAGAGGTGGCACCCCCGCTCTCATTCACCCGTCATCTCCCAGCACTTGTTCACTGTACGGCTTCAGTCAGGGATGGGAGAGGGAGGCCTGCACTGGAGCTTGACTGGAGGTCATGGACTGGAGCTTGACCTGGTCTGAGGAAGTGCAAAAGGCCTGTGACAGGAGCAGGGAAAGCAGGGCTGGTGACTGGGATGGATCACTCCTCCCTCCAGCAAAGGGGTGAGAAAACCGTGAGTGTTTCCTTGGCCCAGAGGGCAGAGAGCCATCCCACAGCCACCTGAGATGGGGTCTTCCGTGTGGAGGGGCCAAAGCAGAACCTGGGGCACAGGGAGGAGATGGTCCCTCAAGGGATCCACAAAGGCATCCACAAGAGGAGGAGCCATCTCTAGAGCCCTGCCAGGCCAGAGAGTTCCAAGCCATCCCATCAAGTAAGAGCTGCCTGGCTCCTGCTCTTCTCCCACCCACTGCTGTGACTTTACTGGCGTCCCAAGTGCCAGCTGTCTTGGCGGGGAGAAGAAAGAGCAGGGGAAGGGAGAAGGCAGCCCCCAGACCCCTCCCTGCCTTCCTGACTGCAGGCCTTGGGGGACAAGGGGGCAAGTCTCTGCATGAAGATTAAATTGTTGACCAAAATATTTAACCGGCCACTTAACAATGATCAAAGTAGAACATCTGAGACTTAAAGGAATTAGGTTAAGACTCTTATATGTTCAGAGAAAAATCATGGGCCTGCCTGAGTTTTCATCTGGGGGCCAGGGAAGCTTGCTCCTACTGAAAAATTTTAAAGGGGGCATTGGGAGATGAAAATAAAGAGGTGGTGTGATTATATCACAGAGGGTTCTCACCCAGATATAAGTGACCTTTGATTCATTAAAATTCTGATTTGTTTGTAAGACAAACACAATTGGTAATCCTTTTTTTTTTGTATTATCATAGCATTTATTTATTCATTTATTCTTTCAACAATTATTTGTTAAGCATCTACTTGGGTACCAGACACTCTAAGCATATACTCACTATATTCCTCAATGGCTCCCCATTTACCATCAACATAAAACCAGATACCACAGCATGGAGACAGGACCGTTGGTCATCTGAGTCTGATCAGCACACCAGCCTGTCAGGACCTAGAGAGCAAGCATTCTGTCTTTCATCCGTGTGTCCCTAGTGCCTGGCACATGGTAGGCCCTCCATAAGTATGCATTGACTAAATAAGCAAATGCGGAGATGTAGTATTTACCCATCTGGTTGCTTTGCAGACTCTGCACTCTTTGAAGTAGGTCAGGGTTTTTATGTTCCTAGTACTGGTTCTGGCACTTGAGCATTTTTAGAATGTGTGGAAATAGAACGGTGCTACCCCTGGCTTTTGCACACCCTGGAACGCATATCTTGCAAATGCAGCTGACTTTCAGTCATCAACTTGAATGGAAGAGAGCAGAGACAGATCAAAACTGTGACTATTCCAGCAATCATCAAGTCAGACATATGCCCTCTCATGTGAGCTTTCACCTCCCTCTTTCCCTCTGACCCAGATCTGATCACTCCCTCGATCCAAAGCCATGCGGATGCCCCAACTACGGAGCGGGTGCTGAATGCTGCTGAGGTGCCCGCATGTCTGCAGCCTGGAAGGCTCGGGTCTGGGTGTACAGGCTCTGAAGCTGGGCTGTTTGGGACTCACCCTGCAGGAGGCACAGTATGAAGAGGATGGGCATTTTCCATCCTGCCCTCTGGTTGGTGACCTGCAAAAAAAAAAACCACTGAAGATGAAGAGGCCTGAGAGGAGAGGAGTGAGAAGCTGGGCGAGAAGCCCTGGGACCTGGGCAAGCACCTTCTCACGCTGGGATCTTGGTTTGCTCAGCGCTGGGGCTGGATCAGCTCCACCTAAGAGCAGGATGTACCTGCCCTCTGAGAGAAGCACAGCTCCATCCTCACGGCCCTAAACACGCACATTTGGCCTGGGTCAGTGCCACCAAGACTAAAAAACTCCCTCTGGGGGATTCCAGCCTCGGCACCCACCTGCCAGCATGGAGCTCTGGATTTGGGGGAGCATTGTGTAGTGGAAAGACCCCAAGCTAGAAGTTTAAAACTTAGCTGGAATTGTGGGACCCTGGAAAGGTTACTCAGTCTTGGGGATCAGCTTCCTCTCCAGGGAAAATGAGAATCTGTACAGGGCTGTTGTACCAGTTAAATGAGACTGTGTTAGAAGAGTCAACAGCAGGCCTGGTACTGAGTCGCTCGCTTCCCCTTCTCTTTTGCAGAAGGAGAAGCGCTTCCTTCAAGGGAAGCTTTCTATCTCACTGGTAGTGTGCCTCCAGTCAATAATAGGTGTTAATTAACTCTCAGGCCAAGTAGTTTTCTGCCCAAGGGTCCTATTCTGTTTCTTCTCCGCAATTTCTAGAAAGCCCTCCCTGGCCCCCAGTCCACACAGATCTTCCCCTGCTCTGGTCTCTCTCCCTGGCTCGGGGAGCTCCTTGAGGGGAGGACTTTGAGCGTCCAGGCTGTGAACCAGGATCTAGCCCAGTGTAGGTGCCCAAGGCACAGCTATTGTGAACAAGAACCTTCCACTCTTTTGACAGACACCTTGCTGACCACTACTCAATGATCTCCTGTTGCTTGCTGATTAAAAAGGCAGGGATGGTACATTATACTTCATTTGTAGTTCCCACAGTGTTTTCATGGATGCTTTTTGAGTGACTAAAAATCTCTTCTTTGACTCTATCTACTGCCTGCAGTTCCTGGGACCTGTGGACTTTTTTTTTTCTAAAGAAAGCAAAATTAAGTTAGCCATAGTTTTCTCCTTCCAATGCTAATACATGTCTCGCTAATGTTAAGAACGGGCTCTGACAGTCAATGGTCTGGTCCCCTCGCCCCACCCCCTGTACAACTAGACAAAGCCACACAGGCCACTGGCCAGTCTGGGCTGTGGGCTAAAGGGGGAGAAAAGGGAACAAGGTGAGGAGGAGAGGGGGAAGGCAGAGGAAGTAGGAGAAGGGGAAAGGAAAGGTAAGGTGGGAGTTGAAAGAAAGGAGAGAGGAGAGAAGGAGATAGTGTCCATGGTTGGCCCTGTAATGCAAGCTGTCGCCTCAGTGTGGCTCTGCCTAGCCATCTCCACTAAAGCCTCTGCCTGCTTTATCCAGGTAGGGTCCCCAGAGTGGCCAGATCTGGAAAAGTCCACGGGCTCTTCTGCTTCCTGTGCCCTCCCCTTAGAATCTCCCGGGTCTTGGGCACCATCATGGCAGCCTCAGGCCCTCCCTGCCCTCCAGAGCTGCTGGCTTCCTGCCTGCACCTTGAGACTTTCCCAGGTGTGGCTGCAGCTAATCTCTTGTTTGATTAATATTCACCATGTCCAGGCTTATTTCTGAGGCTCGTGCCCAGGTTCCCCCAGGTGAGTTTTTCAAAAGTGCTAAGGGCTGACACAGCACATGCTGGGGCCAAAGTCTGCACTGCCCTGCTGGGGTTCTCTGAAGTGTGAACCAGTGGGTGCAGCTGTCTCTCGGCTTCAGGAGCAAAAGCCGCCTCTGAGGGGCAATGAGGAAGCACAAGGTGTAAGATAAAATGCCTCTAAAGAGTTATCGGCCTTGACTAGAGGCTGCAAGGGTAACATTCAACGGAAAGTCTCCAAATCATCCACCTGCCGATAACCTTTAGAAAACCTCTCTCCAGGAGACAGGGAGCCCCAACTCAGTAGCTTGGGGCCACAGGCCTCTGTGATTGTGCACAGCATTTCAGGGGACAAGGGCACATTGGGGAATTCTCTTGTCCTTCAGTCCTGCTGGAAAGGGATCTACCCCATCTTCAGCACAGGCTGGTGTATAACTCCCCAAATCCCTACTGACCCCCTGAGCCCCACTTCTCTCCTATGCCCCCATCCCTGTGGCAGCAGACGAGAAAGGAAGGAGGCAGATGTAGAGGGAAGAGCACAGAACCAGGATTCAGAAGGTTCCGCATTGCCCATGGCAATGACCTTGAGCAATGCCTCTTTCGTCTCCACTGCAACACAAGAGCTTTGACTGCAAGAGTGCCATGCTTCCTTCTCCTTCTTAATGTTAACTGGTTCTAAATCCCTCGGGGGGCTGTAAGGAGTCATGCGCTCTGGTGGGAGAGAGAGTGGGGGTGGGTAGAAGAGTAGGAAGGTAGGAGGGAGATGCTGGCCTGAAGTCCAGCATCCTTCCTTGGCCCCCCGGGAGCGAGGCCAGGCTGCTCTGGCATGGCCGCTGCTGCAACTCACCACCCACAGCTGGAGACAAGCCCCCAACCTCTCGGGGGAAAGCCTCACCACACCTTTTGTCCTCCGGGCTTAGCTGGGGATTCTCCATCCATCTCTGTCCAGAAATAAAATCCACTTGGACTTCTTCTGTTTTTGGTATGCTGGTGATTGGACGCCTTCTAGTTTCTTTTTTTAAACCTTGAGGCTGATGTGACAGAAGGCAGCGGGAGTTAGCACTGGAAGACGGACGGATGAGATATAGCCCTGCCACTCACCTCTCCACACTCCCATCAAGTCACTTCACGCTGGATCTTGGCTTTTGTTTCATATAAGGAGGGAGCCAGTCCAGGTCCCTTATTGTCCTTACTGTCACTTATCCCTGCAGAACTTTTCCAGGGGTGATGACAGTGGCTTCAAGGGAAACACACTGACCCACATCCTTCCACCTCTCATTTCCCTTCCAGTCCAGGGTCCCAGACTTTTTAGGGTGCCCCAGACCAGCCCATTCAGACCTCTCCCGGGTAAGTGATGCAACAACATGGCAGCAGAGAAATTCAAGAGAGGAATTCCCCTGCTGTCTGGCTGGCATCTGGTTCCTCCTAGCTGGCCGGGCCCCTGCAATTTCCATGGGGAGGCAGTTTGAGTCTCTGACTCCAGTTCAACTGCATGCCTGCTAGTTACCAGCTCATGCCCTGGACAAAGCACAATAGAGCAAATGAGATGACCTCCATGGAGAAAGAACACTGACAAGTGTGGCTTATCAAGATGGATGACACACTTCAAAAATATCCCAATATTTCCCTTTGGAAGATATTTCACGGATGGGTTTTTTTCCTTGTAGAAGATGTCATTTGCCTGCCTCTGTTGGTTTTAAACTGACATCAGAACGGAAGGCATAGGGGCTTCCCTGGTGGTGCAGTGGTTATGAAGCCTCCTGCCAATGCAGGGGACACGGGTTTGAGCCCTGGCCCGGGAAGATTACACATGCCACGGGGCAACTGAGCCCATGCGCCACAACGACTGAGCCTGCACTCTAGAGCCCGTGAGCCACAGCTACTGAAGCCCACATGCCTAGAACCCAGTGCTCCACAACAAGAGAAGCCACTGCAATGAGAAGTCTGCATGCCTCAATGAAGAGTAGCCCCCACTTGCCGCAACTAGAGAAAGCCCACGTGCAGCAACAAAGACCCAATGCAGCCGAAAATAAAATAAAATTTAAAAATTTATATAAAAACAAACAAACAAAAAAAATGGCAGGCATACCCCAAGCACTCAACAAGGAAAGGGCTCCAGAGGATACATGTGCTGCAGACTACAGCTAAAGACTCTCACCAGGACCCCTGACAGAGTATGTAGCCTCCTTAAGCCCATTAGAAATGGCACTTCTTCCTTAAGAAAAATAAATTTAGTTGGTATATTGTTGCATAACTTGGATAACCATTGGGGCAGCATGTATTACCTATGCTTTCCCCCTTCCAGGTTTGCAGACAGGGTAAGGGTAGGAATTGAGCCACTGAAAGCAATAGGAGAGGAAAAGAAACACCTCCATGGGATGCCAGCTGTGTGTACTGCTGTCCCAGGACTTGGTCATGAGCTCCAGATCTTCACAAATACCTAGGGCCTCCTATGTAAGTTTGAACACATCTACAGTGTGGATGGCATCCCCTTAGGCGTGGCACGCTGGAGCAGTGTACAACCTGAAGAACTGTACGTGGTGGTCCTGCCTTCAGAGGCTTATCCTCAGGTTTGAATGATCTCTGTGCAGGTGGTAGAGAGGGTTGATGCCTGGCTAGATTCTCCCCTCGCAGCTCCCCAAAGAGTGGTATAGCCTCATGGTTGATCACACAGACTTTGGAGTCAGGCTCCCTCCAAATTAATATCCCAGTTGTACTTTTTACTGGGAAAGTGATATGGGTCAGATTACTTATCTTCTTTAAACTTCATTTTCCTGATCTGTAAAACAGGAGAATAATAGCACCTACCTTATAAAGTTCTTACGCAAATTAAGTGTGATAATCCATGTAACTCAAAGTGCATAACCTGCAGTAAATTCTCAATAAATATTATCTGATACTATTAATAGCTTAGCTTATAGCAACAGGGAGAAAGTGTCTTAAAGACTATTTGATTAGTAAAGATATAAGTTATAAAGTCCAATTAGTTTGGAAAGCATGGGCCAGTTTTCAGAGCACTGGTCCAGAGCCAAGCTGGTCGCCTCTCTGAAGATTTATGGGGGTGAAAACGGTACTGGCTACTTCTCTTGGGAACGTAACTGAATCCTCTTGCCCGGCACAAAGCCACAGGTGGCCTCATTACACAGGTTTATGACACTGTGACCTTCTGATTACAGGGCCCAGACTCCAGAACAAGGCAAAATAATACTTAGACCAAATGTCACATCTGGGAAGAGCTTTATCCACTCCCTGACCCCCCACCTCCAACCCCCAATCCCAGCTGTAGCAAAGGATTTTATTTGCTCAATAGACACAGCAGAGGGAAAATTTGCTAACCAATGCAAGAAAAACCGTTTGTACTGAAACAATCTGTATTGACCTCTTTCCTCTCCAAAACGTGTTTTCTAATGAATAAGAGCAATGTATAGAGATGTTTTATGCTTCCATGTCACTGGTGGTCAAGACTTACATTCCTCCTTCCACATCATTGCAAATTTTTCTGCTTCTTCTACCCACACATGTAAGCTTTTTCTATCCTTGTTATTTGCGGGAGAGACACAGTCTTCCTCCCCCTCCCTCAGCCAAGCTCTGGTCAGAATACTGAAGGCTGAAGAAAACATTGTTTAAAAACACTTGGATTCCTACAAGTCCTTTATCACTTCCTTAGAAACTCATAGAGGGGGGGCTACCCTGGTGGTGCAGTGGTTAAGAATCTGCCTGCCAATGCAGAGGACACGGGTTCAAGCCCTGGCCCGGGACGATCCCACATGCCACTGAGCAACCAAGCCTGTGAGCTACATATACTGAGTCTGCACTCTAGAGCTCATGTGCCACAACTACTGAGCCCACGTGCCACAACTACT
Organism: Kogia breviceps; assembly: GCF_026419965.1. NCBI lineage: Eukaryota > Metazoa > Chordata > Mammalia > Artiodactyla > Physeteridae > Kogia > Kogia breviceps. Next base: position 64,128,165 of record NC_081310.1, on the reverse strand, counting down.
GAAGCCCGCGCACCTAGAACCTGCACTCCACAAGAGAAGCCACCGCAATGAGAAGCCCACACACCACAATGAAGAGTAGCCCTTGCTCGCCACAACTGGAGAAAGCCCACGCACAGCAACGAAGACCCAAAGTAGCCAAAAATAAATAAAAATTTTTAAAAAAGAAACTCATAGAGGAAGGTGAACTATGCAACTTGTCACTCCTCCAAATGATAACAGAAGAAAGTAAATGTATAGAACAAATAATCGTTTTATAATGCCATTAGCAGGCTTTTACAACTCCAACCATCATTTGGCTGATAGCAAAGATTACGATCCAACAACATTCACACATTCCAAACACAGAAGACGTTTGTTCTGAAGGCAGCCAGGAGAGCGCTGAGATGTTTAAGTTCCTTCTGGTAAAAGCACAGAGTAAAGAATCCCAGGAGATTATTTCGTAGATCATAGGAGTATACATATAGCCTAAGATCTTAGCTGAAACTCATCTCAGGATGTTGGTGTAGATCACTGTGGGAAAACATGCTCCACAGCTCTTAGCATAACCTTTCTGAAGTGACTTGAGTCTGGGGATTAAAACAAATATATTTCTTACTGGTTGGGATTATTTGCTTATGATGCTATTTGTAATAGACATTATCCTGTGATGACGAATCACTGGCCCTTGCAGGATGGAAGGGGCTCCAAATAACTAACTTGCCGTGGAGGAGCAATTGGTCTCCCCGAGGAATGGTGCTGCACGGGGGACTTGGCGTTCAGCTCTGTTGCTGGCAGGTTGGACGCTCGTTAGCAATGGTGCTAAACTCAGCCTTGGTTAGTGGGAGCCCAGGCTGTTCTTGGGAGCCCATAGTCCGTCCCTCTGACAGTGACTACTTCTCTCTTTTGCCCATTGTGGCAGCACCACGGTGGCCAATGCCTGGAATTGGCTGATGTCAGATGGCCAAATCATTCTGTCTGCTTGGTAATTTAGTGCCTCTTCCATGGTGGATACTTTCTGGTGGGCATTAGCCTATGATACAAAGAGCTTCACACTTCATACAGCTCCGTTGTCCATCCACGTGTCTTTAACCAATCTTTCAATCTTTCTCTATCCAGGCCTCCATTTATATTCTAACATCAGGCCACTTTTCCTTTAACACAAAGTAGATGACCAGGTACACTGCCTAAAGTTCTACTTCCTGGAAGGACTTTCTCTTGCTCTCTCTGCTTTGCAAGGCCACTCCTTGTAACACAGCTACTGGTTACTTTCAACTTGAACCCGCATATCAAACCGACTCATCTATAAACAAAGCCTGGGTTTTGTTCCTCTTCCATGTGGTTTAACGTGTGCTCTTGTGTGGCCCCTCATGGAGGGGCACTGGTGCAGCAGTGGTCGTGGAGATGGGGGACAGGCTACTTGATCATGCAGCCTGCTTGTGCCCTCAAGCCCTTATTGTGTTGGTCACAGCTGTACCACTTCCCATTTGTTCTGAGTTGCTGCTGGCATACTTGACCTTATGACCGAGTAGGTGTACTAGCTGTAGGTTCACGATGGGCAGTTCCACATGCATATTCATCTGGGGTCCTGTGTTCAGGTGTTACGTCTCTCCCAGGGCCCAGTATCACTCTAGCAGTTGTTTTTCAAAAGACACATGATTCTCCCTTGTAGGTGGCATGGCCTTGCCAAACAACCACAGGGGACTATGTGACCAGGTTGTGATTCTCCCACTGGGGCTTGTCATAAGCTCCACATAGTATCTTTTCCCAACACCTCTACCTCTAATATTAAGTGGCAGGACTGCTTCCATCTCAGCCTGGACCTGCTGCCGAGGTCCTGGATGTGGACCCTGATCTGGGCCCCACTCAAATGTAGAAGCATTTCATGCTGCCTGGGGTATGGGCTAGAGCAGTATTTTTATGTGGAGAGTAGGCTGCCTCTAGAACCAAAGAAGCTTGTCAAATACGCTGCTTCCTTCATTTTGGTGGAAGGTACTGGGATGGGAGTTCCTGGCTGGCCCCTGATCATTGGACCCCTAAAAACATCGCTGATGTGGCTATCCCCTGGAATTTCCATGAGGTTTTCCTCCCATCCTCTGAGGCATGTGTGTCTTACTGGGGCCTCCAACATACTAGGTGCATCTTGCTCACCTGGCCTGATTAGCATAATACCAACAATAAATAATGGATCGATGTGACATTCTTCAGGATGTCCAGATGGTCCAGATCCCTTTGGACTATATTATGACATAAGGCAGGGGGGTTAACATAGAATTGGGGACAAAATTGTAAATCTATGTTGTTATCCACCCGTATAAATGCAAATGGTCTCTAATCCTTTCCTCTGAAGGGAATAGCAAAGAATGCATTCACCAGACCAAGGCTTCATACTATGTGCCAGAGGCCAGGTCAGATCTGCTGTGGTAGATAAATAGATACCGTAGCTGGAATTGGGGCTAATATTTGGTTGAGTTTGTAGTAGTTTATTGTCATCCTCCAGGCTCCACTAGGTTTCTGAAGGGGCCAACTATTGAATTGAATAGTGACATTATGGGAACTGCCACTCTGCATCCTTTAGATCCTTAAGGGTGGTACAAATATCAACAGTTCCTCCTTACCATGCAATAATATTTTGTATTTATTATCTTGGCTGGGGATGTGTCAGTTTCACAAGCTTCCATGTGGCTTTCCCTACTATGATAGCTCTTACCCACAAGCCTAAGATCCAATGATTCAGCTAAAAAGCATGTCAACCCCAGTTACACATTCAGGGACTGGAGAAATTATCACTGGGTATATCTGCAGACCCAGTGGGCACACTGTATACCAGACCTTGGCAGGGACTTTAGTCATTACCCATATACCCCACTAGTTAGAACAGGGTGCTGTGATGATGCTTTGGTTCTCTGGGTATCATGTCAGCTCAGAGTCTGTGTCCAATAGTCCTTAGAACATTTGGGGGTCCCCTTCCCCCAGTTACCCAATCAAACAACTGTGGGTCCCTTTGGGAGGGACTTACGGAATCATGACTCTGTATGCTTGGTGTTGTAGGCTTTTCTCTTTTTTTTTCTCTTTGGGACCTGGCTGAATCTGAGTCTGACATTGTATTGGGGTTGCTGCCCTTAGACTCCTTGTCATCCATACTTGACTTCTTCTAATGATACAAGCTAAGAAACACCCTTGTTGGTTGAGTGTTTATTTTGCCTCTAAAGACACCATATTCTTTTAATCATCTCCATAACTCTCTGGGGTCAGGCCCCTTGGCTGCCACTCTAACCTTGCTGCTCATCATAATAACTGCATCCACCTGGCCTCTTTGGTCTGGGCCTCTCAACACCATTGGTATCACTTAGCCAATTTCTTCACCTACCTCTCCTACCAGCAGCCTGGCTTACAGAGGAGAGCCCCTATCGATCTTTTTGGTGATGCTGGTGTCTTTCTCACTAGCTCATTTCTTTTAGCTTTTGTGAATGGTGTATTTGCCGGACCTTCTCATGAAACAGAATCATCTGGTAAGTCTTCCAGCCTTATAGAACATCCACTCTAGCATGATCCCTTCCTGAACCTTTTCATCTCTTCCTCCACTGCCTGCTGGGGCAGCTCTGGCATTTCAGCTGCATCTGGCTTGGGCCATCAATTTTTCCATGCTTCTAGGAGCCGTTGGAACAGTGAGCACTTCCTTAAGTCCTTGCCAGGGTGTTAAATCTTGTATCCTTGGAGAGCGCTCCCCAAACAAGAAACTCTGCTATACCTTTTCTTATGTTTCAGCCTCCTTGGTTCAGCAGCTTCTGAATCCAGTCCCATGTGAAATCCTCTGACTTTTGCTGGTTCATGCTGGCTGGGACCTGCAGCTCATTTGAGGTCTATTCCCTTTCTTCCATGATCAGGCTCAGTAATATCCCAGCTGGGTGATGCTGGGACTTACCTCTCATTATAAGCCTAGTTACTAGAAAAATAGATGGTGGGGAGAGGTCTCTATAGTGTCTTCAAGCAAGGAGGGGGTGGTGGGGTTTGGGGGGTAGAGAGAGTGGTGCTAATTCTTTTTTTTTTTTTTTTTTTTTTTTTTGCGGTACGCGGGCCTCTCACTGTTGTGGCCTCTCCCGTTGCGGGGCACAGGCTCCGGACGCACAGGCTCAGAGGCCATGGCTCACTGGCCCAGCCACTCCGTGGCATGTGGGATCTTCCCAGACCGGGGCACGAACCCATGTCCCCTGCCTCGGCAGGCAGACTCTCAACCACTGCGCCACCAGGGAAGCCCGGAGCTAATTCTTAATAGGGAGAGGTGGGTCAATTCTGCAGCCTCTGAGAGTTTAGAAGAAGCTGAGACTTAAAATTTTGAAGGGGACATCCACCACATGTCCCATCTCAAGCTCCCGGGTCCCATCTCCCCCACAAATGTCTCCATGCTCTTTGGACTTAACCTTGTATACGTGTAGGAAACAGAAAGGGCAGGTTCGGCTTTCCTTTACAGAAAGAATGTTGTGTTATTTGCCCAACTTGCCCAAAATCCCGCAGAAGCTGATAACAGGAGGCTCCCAAGGGCCATTTCCCAACCAAATATTGAAACAAGCAGATGGATGCATTTAGTCTCCAGATTTGCTACAATGGGACAGTGTCCACAATGATAGGGCATTTCATTGAGTTGTAAGTTCTACATAAAGCCTATTTGTTCACATTATCACCCTTTTTTTTTTTTTTTTTTTTTTTTCTTTTTGCCGTACTCCGGCCTCTCACTGCTGTGGCCTCTCCCGTTGCGGAGCACAGGCTGCGGAGCACAGGCTACGGTCGCGCAGGCTCAGCGGCCACGGCTCACGGGCCTAGCCGCTCTGCGGCATGTGGGATCTTCCCAGACCGGGACATGAACCCGTGTCCCCTGCATCGGCAGGCGGACTCTCAACCACTGCGCCACCAGGGAAGCCCAAATCTTTTAATTTTTTATGGCTTCTACAAAGATGCCTAAGGAAATGCTGAAGCCTCATTCTGCATTTTAAAAGCCGATGCCTAGGATCCTCAAAGTTCCTGGGGTTCCTTCCTAACTGTTCAATTTTTGAAGCTGAGGTTTATCTTGAAGGAGAGAAGGGGCTGGAATCCTGCAGCTGCACCTACTTGGGCCTGGGAGATTTGCTCTCTAAAAGCAAGACTGGGCTGAATCCTCCCTTCCTCCCTGACCACTCTTTTTATTTATTTTTTTTTCCGTTACAGGATATTGAATATAGTTCCCTGTGCTATAAAATAGGACCTTGTTGTTTATCCATTCTATATATAATAGTTTGCATCTGCTAACCCCAAACTCCCAGTCCAACTCTCCCTGACCACTTTTTATTGAGAACACAGTGACTATCTGCAGCGATGCTGGGTGCCTTAGGGAGGGGGTAGTAAAGCATAAATATAAGGTATGGTCCTCAAAAAATTTACGACCTAATTGTGGAAGGAACATCAAAACTCAAGTATCAATACAAACTTACATATTCAAAACAATAAGACCTCAAAAGAGTGAAAGAATTCAATAAGCTAAAGAAGTTAGGAAAGGATTCTCTTAGAATCATCAATTATCATAGAATCATAAAATGTGAGGGACCTTAGAAGTGACCTAATCAAACTTCTACTTAACGCACAATACCTTCAAAGACTTCTTTATTTATTTATTTTTGATCTTTATATCCTTTTAAAAAATTGTACGCACTTTTTACAGGTTACTTTCCATTTATAGTTATTATAAAATATTGGTTATATTCCCCGCATTGTGCAATACATCCTTGTAGCCTGTCTTATACCCAATAGTTTGTGCCTCCCACTCCCCTACCCTACCTATCCTGCCCCTCCCCCATTCTCTCCCCACTGGTAACCACTAGTTTGTTCTCTATATCTGTGAGTCTGCTTCCTTTTTGTTATATTCACTCGTTTGTTGTATTTTTCAGATCCCACATATAAATGATATCATATGGGATTTGTCTTTTTTTTCTGACTTACTTCACTTAGTATGTTAATCTCTAGGTCCATCCATGTTGCTGCAAATGACATTATTTCATTCTTTTTAATGGATGAGTAGTATTCCATTGTATATATATGTACCACATCTTCTTTATCCATTCATCTGTTGATAGACACAGGTTGTTTCCATATCTTGGCAATAGTAAATAGTGCTGCTATGAACATTGGAGTGCATGTATCTTTTTGAATTAGTGTTTTTGTTTTTTTCAGATATATACCCAGGGGTGGAATTGCTGGGTCACATTGTACTCTAGTTTGAGATTTTTGAGAATCCTCCATACTGTTTTCCATAGTGGCTGCACAAATTTACAACCCCACCAAAGAGTACAAGTGTTCCCTTTTTTTCCACATCCTTGCCAGACATTTGTTATTTGTGCTCTTTTTGATGATAGCCACTTTGACAGGTATGAGGTGATAACTCATTGTGGTTTTCACTTACGTTTCCCTGATGATTAGTGATGTTGAACATCTTTTCATATGCCTGTTGGCCATCTACATTTCCTCTGAAAAAATGTCTGTTCAGTTTCAAAGACTTCTGTCAGGGCCACGATCCCTCTGAAGCCTCTAGGAAATGATTACCTCTTTCACCCCAGGCATTCCCTGACCCAAGGTAGCATCACTCCAATCCATACCTCTTTCTCGTCTTAAATGGACACAAGTCATATTGGATTATGGGTCCACTCTACTCTGTATGGCCTCATTTCAACAAATTAAATCTTCAACGACCTTATTTTCAAGAGGTCCCGGGGGTTAGGACTTCTGCCTATCCTTTTGGAGGAAAGAATTCAGCCCCAAAACAGGAAGAAAAAAGAAGAGAGCTAACAATTAAAGGATCATTGGGAAAACCTTCTTCATGGGCCAGTTGAACATATCTAAGTAGTGTGCACCTTCAGTGCAAGGACTAGTGTCTTTGTAGGTCAGGATCTCAGAAACTGCTGGTGGAGAGGACCCTTCCCTGGGTATCACACAGGAATGCTTGAACCGAGGTCTGACTTCACACGCTAAGAGAATCCTATGAGCTTCTCTCATAGTTGTCAGGTCTGGGGGATAGACAAGATGACCTCCTTGCTTTCTAAGGTACCCTCATTTCGTTGGTCTGGTGCTGTATTTCCAGCTCTCTCCTGGGTTAAGAAAGGGGGTAGTTTCTTGCCACAGATGCTGGAACCACCCGCAAGCTACGGTGCTTTTTCAACCATGGGGCAGATGCTGCCACCTTGTGGCAAAAGGGCTTCATAGCTAGGGTGACCATGTCCTTCATTACTCAGGACTCTTTTTAAAGTGAAAGGGGGCTTTTAATCATGGTGCGGGGCCAGGATGTGCAAAAGGGGACAGGGAATGTGAGGGAACAAAAGGACGTGCTGGGATTCTCTAGAGACAATTCTGGCAGCGTTTTCCAAATTGTCCCACTCTCCTCTGTTTACTCTCAGCAAGAAGCTTCCTTCCACGCTGGCCATCACCCATCTCATTCAATGTTAACGATACAAGGAAGAGTTTTGAGTTCCTCTGACGCAAAGTATAAGGAAATGCCAACTACGCCTATTAATAGAGGGGAAAAGAAAGAATTATGTTTTTCTACATTGCCTGTGGATACAAGTGCCCCAAGCACATTTAAAGTTTAGTTCTGACTTTAAAGGTACCATTTTAGGGGGGCTTCCCTGGTGGTCCAGTGGTTAAGACTCTGCTCTTCCACTGCAGGGGGTACAGGTTCGATCCCTGGCTGGGCAACTAGGATCCTGCATACAGCAGGGTGTGGCCCCCCCCACCCAAAAAGATACATTTTAAATCAATAAAGGAACAAAAAGCCCAGAAAAGGCCTCAAGTGAGTGTGTGTGTGAGTGTGTGTGTGTGTGTTTGGTGGTGGTAGTTTCAATATTTACATATTACTCAGAAATATAAAAGTAAAATTTTTTTTATAATTGCATTTTATTCTGGATGTTAACTTCTGCTGATAGCAAAGATGAAGTGGCATTGGCAAGATACTTAAACCTGATGATTTAACAGTAACTCAACCTCTTTCATTTTCAGACCTCTTTTAGGTAAAGCAGTCAATTCAAAGCCCAAACTCCTAACAGCTTGAAGGGGTCCCTCTACCCCTTCTCAGGATGGTGTCTGGGTACAGTGACATTGCTCAGATATCACCTGGTCCCCCCCATTCTCCACTGAGATATTCTTGTCCTGTGTGATACCTCTCAGAAAGCAATTTGTCAATGTAACCTAGAAATCTCACTAGTTGGAATTTATCCTATGGAAATAATTTAAAAGAAGACTCAAGTTATACACACTTTTTATAATCCCTTTCATATTACACTGTGATGACCATTTTACACACTGGACTCTCCCATCAGACAATGGGAGACTGTGTTCTTTTCACCCCCAAATTCCTGATGCTTAGTCCAGAGTCCGGCATATTGTAGGTGGCAAATAAATGTTGCAGAATACATTTTTTAAATTTATTTTTTATTGAGGTAACATCAGTTTATAACATTATATGCTTCATGTGTACAACCTCATATTTCTATTTATCTATACCCTACAGCATGCTCACCACCAAAAATTTAGTTTCCATCTGCCACTATACAGTTGATCCCCTTTGTGCATTTCAACCACCCTTCCTCCTTCCTCTCTGGTAGCCACTACTCTGTTCTATGTATCTGCTTGTTTGCTTCTGTTTGGTGTGATTTGTTCATTTATTTATTTTGTTTGTTTGTTTGTTTGTTTGTTTTTTAGATCCCACATTTGAGTCAAATCATATGGTATTTGTCTTTCTCTGACTTATTTCACTTAGTAAAATACCCTCAAGGTCCACCCATGTTTGCACAAATGGCAAAATTTCATCTTTTTATGGCTGAATAGTATTCCATTGTATTATATACCACAACTGTTTTAAAAACAGAACGTTTTCATTACGTTTCAGGAGAGAATGACATGTGGAAATATGGTCAAGAAGGCTGGTTCTAGTCTTAATTTTTTTGAGCAATCTCCATACAGTTTTCCATAGTAGCTGCACCAATTTACATTCCCATCAACAGTGTATAAGGGTTCCCTTTTCTTCACATCCTAGCCAATACTTGTCATTTCTTACCTTTTTGATAGTAGTCATTCTAACAGGTTAGGTGATATCTCATGGAGTTTTGATTTGCATTTCCCTGATAATGAGTGATATTGAAGTCTTTTCCAGTGCCTGTATGGCTGTGTGTCTTCTTTGAAAAAATGCCTATTCAAGTCCTTTGCTCATTTTTTAATCTGGTTGTATTTTTGTTTGTTTGTTTATTTTGTTATTGCTGTTGAGTTGTATGAGTTCTTTAATATTATGGATATTAGTCTCTTACTGGATATATAACTTATGAACATCTTCTCGCATTTGGTACATTGTCTTTTTGTTTTGTTGATGGTTTCACTTGTGCTACAGAAGCTTTTTAGTTTGATGTAATCCCATTTGTTTATTTTTGCTTTTGTTTCCCTTGCCTGAGGATACTGCCAAGACTCATGTTAAAGAGCATACTGCCTATGTTTTCTGCTAGGAATTTTATGGTTTCAGGGCTTACATTCAAGTCTTTAATCCATTTGAAGTTGATTTTTGTGTGTAGTATGATAGGGGTCTAGTTTCATTTTTTTGCATGTGGCTGTCCATTTTTCCCAACACCATTTAATGAACAGACTATACCTTCTCCATTGTATGTTCTTTGCTCTTTTGTTGTAAATTAATTGTCCCTATATGTTTGGGTTTATTTTTGAGCTCTCAGTTCTGTTCCGTTGATCCATGTATCTGTTTTTCTGCCAATACCATGCTGTTTTGGTTACTATGCTTTTGTAATATAGTTTCAAATCATGGTGTCTGATACCTCTAGCTTTGTTTTGTGTTTTTTGTTTGTTTGTTTGTTTGTTTGTTTGTTTTCCCTCAAGATTGCTCTAGCTATTCAAGGTCTTTTGTGGTTCCATATAAATTTTATAATTTTTTTTCTATTTCTGTGAAAAATGTCCTTGGGATTTTAATAGGAATTGCATTGAATCTGTAGATTGTTTCAGGTTATATGGACATTTTGACAATGTTAATTCTTCCAGTCCATGAGTACAGGATATCTTTTCATTTATTTGTGTCTTCTTCAATTTCTTTCATCAATGTTTTATAGTATTCAGTGTGAGGTCTTTCATTTCCTTGGTTAAATTTATTCCTAGGTATTTTATTCTTTTGTTGTAATTATAAATGGGATTGCTTTCTTAATTTCTCTTTCTGCTAGCTCATTGTTAGCATATAGAAATGCAAAAGACTTTTGTTTTTTGATTTTGTACCCTGCAAATTTATTGTATTTGTTATTATTTCTAATAATTTCTGAGCCTTTAGGGTTTTCTATATATAAAATCATGTCATCCACAAATAGTGATCATTTTACTTCTTCCTTTCCAATTTAGATGCCTTTTATTTATTTTTCTTGACTAATTGATCTGGCTAGGACTTCTAATACTATGTTGAATAAGAAAACTACAATAAATTTTAAGCTCATTGATTAATGTATCAAAATGCTAGCCCACTACAAAATACCAAAACAAGTAAACAAACCCCCAAAATTGCATGCATGGCTTCATTATAATTGTATGAATATCATCTATGCATATATACAAACACTGTAATGGAACAGGGAAAATATTAAGCTAATTGATGTGTTGGTGAGGAGAAAGTATGGGTGATTTTTTTTCTTTAACACATTTCCTTCATGTTAGCAATTTGTAAATACCAGTCATGTTGTTTATGAAAAAAAATTAATTAATTTTACCTCCAATAATACAAAGCCTTACTAGTTTCTATATTTCCCACTTGGTCTCCCATCAATCCCTAATATAGCTTCTTCACTTCAGTAAAGCCAGTCTCTGCACCTACAACCTGCTCATGCCAGCTTCTATGTTTTTGCTTAGCCCAGTTGTTCTCAAACTTTTGCTATATCAGAATCCCCTGGAAGGCTTGTTAAATAACAGATTGCTGGGCCCCACCCCACCAGAGGTGATGATTCAGCACATCTGGGTGGGGCCTGGGAATCTGCATTTCTTAGAAGTTCCAGGTGATGTTGATGTTGCTGGTCTAGGGACCACACTTTGAGAACCACTGGCTTAGCCATACCTCCCACTTGAAATGTTTCTTCTTTTTTCCTCCCTCCTTCCCTTCCCTCTCTCTTTTCTCTTCCCTTCTCTTTCTCTTTTCCTTCTTCCCTTCCCTCTCTCTATTCTTTCTTCCTTCCTTCCTTCCTTCCTTCCTTCCTTTCTTTCTTTCTTTCTTTCTTTCTTTCTTTCTTTCTTTCTTTCTTTCTTTCTTTTCTTTTCTTTTCTTTCTTTCTTTCTCATCTTCTTTCCTTCTTTCCTTTCTTCCTTCCAAAACACTTAATGGGAACTTAATTGCATACTAAGTATGAGGTACTCTTTAAGGAGTTTTGGGGCTGGAACCAATCCATTCATCCATGTGTTTCACCTACCCTTTCTCAACAAATTCTCAAAACTCTAGTCATTTACTCTGCACCACCACTACCATTGTATAATCCAGCCAATATATCAAAGTAGTTTATATTATTTTAAATATATTACTGCATACCTTTGTAATTGTTTCATACATTTTTTTCTCTCCTTAACCAGCCCTTTAAAGCTCAAACAGAATATGCTCTTTCTTCTCCTTCATGGGTACAGAACCAATGTTTGCTGATTGGGGCCTCCTGAGGGGCGAGCGTACCATCTATTAATAGAGCACTGACTATAGAAACCTGTCTGATCAAGCCTCCTTCCCCACCCTTACTAGTCCTGATGTGGAATTTGTCTCGCCCTGTCCCTGCTGGGCATTTTCCACGTTCCTGCTCCCCTTTTACAATGAGAGCACCTCCCAGTACTACTCCCAACAGGCTCCACTTACATCAAAACCAATTCCCAAAGACAACTGTGCTGAAGAGATAGGAAAAAACTATTTACTATTTTTAAAGTGGATTTTATTATAAAAGTTTGATACAATTTCATAGTTTTATATTAAAAAATACAGAAAAGCCAAGGAAAATTAGAATTTACCCATAACCCTACCACATACAAATATCCAATTTTAACATCTGAATGTTTCTCTCTCATATGTATTTTCCCACAAAATTATGCTGCAAATACTGTTTTTCAAGTCATGTTTTTTCATTTGTCGATATACCCAGGCTTATTTACTGATGTCATTTAATCTTCTATAACATCACTTCGGAAGGTTACAAAGCATTACATCATATACAGAGACTATAAGTTATTTAACCAATCCTTTATTAGTTAGTAATCAATCATTTTTGTTAATATAAATGTTGATTCAGTGAATATGCATATTCATTCATCTTTGTACATCTGCCAAAGATTTCCTCAAATATACATTTTAAAGACTTTGATGCTTATTGAAAAATTGCCATCCAAAATATTCTCTTTCCCGTCAGCAGTGTATAAAAGGCCTATGCAGTCCCTTGTAGGGTGTTATCAAACTTTAGGACCTTCCTCATCTCATCAGTGAAGACGGCATCTTGTTTTAATTTGAATACATTTCATCACATGGAAAATGAATTTTAAATGAGTATTAATTACTTGTATTTATTTTGTGAATTGTCTTTTTGTGTCCTCTGCTCATTTTTCTCCTTATTGTTCTTATTACAGCAGATTAACTTAGATAGTTTGACAGAATCACCAAGATATGAAATAAATAAATGACAGAATGAGATGAGAGGCGGATCTGCAGAAAATTCCACCAAGAGAACCAGTAAGGTGACTCCCCATACTGAGCATGTGAGAGAGTTGGGAATAGAGATTGGGGAGGTGGTGAAGCAGATTTATTTGCAGGGAGGTGTGCTGAAACTGAGCTCCCTTGTTCAACAAAGGACCGTGGTGGTGCTTCCCTGTGCCTCAAGTCTAATGACACGGGCATCATTTGACTACCTAGAGTGTGGGACCCTCTGCAGCTAGGGCAAAGGCTGACTCCTGCCCGTGGAATCCAGGGGAGAGGCAAGGCAGGTTGGCTAGCTGCTTTGGGAGTGGAGCAAGCCAAGGAGAGTTGCTCAGCTTCTATCCAGGCAAAGAATGAGTTTCCTGTGGATCAGAGCTAGAGGTGGCCCATCAGGAAGGAAAAATGGGCAGTATCCATTTGAAATCCCACCCAAAAAGTCCCCCATAGGAGGCAAAATAATGATCCCCCCAAAGATGTTCACATCCTAATCCTTGGAATCTGTGACTATGCTACTCTTACCTGGCAAAAGGGACTTTGCAAATGGGATTAAATTAAGGATTTTTTTTTTTAAGATGTTGAGGGTAGGAGTTTATTAATTAATTAATTTATTTTTGCTGTGTTAGGTCTTCGTTTCTGTGTGAGGGCTTTCTCTAGTTGTGGCAAGTGGGGGCCACTCTTCATTGCAGTTCACGGGTCTCTCACTATCGCGGCCTCTCTTGTTGCAGAGCACAGGCTCCAGACCCACAGGCTCAGTGGTTGTGGCTCACGGGCCTAGCTGCTCCGTGGCATATGGGATCCTCCCAGACCAAGGCTCGAACCCGTGTCCCCTGCATTAGCAGGCAGATTCTCAACCACTGTGCCACCAGGGAAGCCCTAAATTAAGGATCTTGACCTGGAGAAATTATCCTGGATTATCTGGTTGTCCCAATTTAATCACAAGTGTCCTTATATGATGCAAGAGGGAAGCAGGAGGGTCAAAAACAAAGAAGGAGATTTTTCCATAACTTTATATAGATAGATAGATATAGTACTTTACAAGAACTTTTTGTATTCAAAATCCTCCTTATAAAATATATGATACTTTCTTGATTCATAGCTGCAGTATCTCTTTATGTTTCCAAAGATATTAATTCTTTTTTTAAAAGAATTGTTTGTAGGGCTTCCCTGGTGGCGCAGTGATTGAGAATCTGCCTGCCAATGCAGGAGACACGGGTTCGTGCCCCGGTCCGGGAAGATCCCACATGCCACAGAGCGGCTGGGCCTGTGAGCCATGGCCACTGAGCCTGTGCTTCCAGAGCCTGCGCTCCTCAATGGGAGAGGCCACAACAGTGTGAGGCCCGCATACCGGGGGAAAAAAAAAAAAAAGAATTGTTTGTAGAGTTTTCTTTTATCCCTGCATTGTGTCTGTTTTCCCCAAGTTCCTTCTTCCTGTTTGTTTATTTTGGTGTCTGGTCTGATTTTAGAGGCTTTCCTCAAATGTCTAGCGGTCCTTGTATGTGTGTTCATACTTAAGGCTGAAGCACCCAACAGCGATCTGACTGCATATTTTTGGTGCTTGTCAATTGTCTTGACAAGCTTCACTGCAGGCTATCTCTTTGTTTTGTTTATTCAGGCAGGGACCCATCCATTTCATTGGCAGAAACCCCCAAATTCAGTTGCAATGGTCATTTTCTCTTGGGCTGGTTGGTTTCTCCAGAGAATCTTCCAATATTGTGCAGGGTGGGGCAGGTGGGGTGGGTGGAGGGGCAGAGGTGGAGGGAGGGTGGTGGTATTAGCCTCTGCTGGCATTTTTGAACCAAATGGAGGAAGGCTGGAGGTTTCAACTATTCGAAGTAGACAATGAATTAATCTCCCAATTCTCAGCTGTGCCTAGTGTTTCTGTATTTAGAGTTATCTGGTATAATTATTTTCGTTTTAGCCTAATTACTCCACACACACACCTTCTGAGTACCACGTTCCTCAAAATCCTGATGTTTTTGTGGCTTCAAGCACAAAAGGCTGCTTCTCCCCGGCTTCCCCTCTCTGAAGGCCTGGGGGTTACATTCTCCCTGCCCTGCTGAGTCAGTTACCCTCTCCTAACCTGCTTTTCATCTTTCACTGTCATCTCCTTTTCTCTTTCCTTTGTCTTTGTGGATTTTTACCTTTTTAAATTCTTTACCATTTTAATGGAATTTTGGGACAGAGTGGAGATAAAATAGTTTCTACTCCTCTATGTTTAAGCAGAATTTAGGATTTTTCTTGCTAAATTCAGTTTGATTATTCCGGCTCTGCTCTGATTAGTGATCAAGACTGCTTGCTCACTCTTGGTCAGTGGCAGTCTTAGCTGTAGGGTTTGCTGCCAGGCTCCTGGATGTGATATTTCCTGTAGCATTAGAGGAGAGTGGTCCCAGGTTATCAGACTCTGGAGAAAAGGTTCTTAGCTGCCACACTGCATAGTTTTTGGTGGTTTTATAATTTGGTGAATAGAATAATTCACCTCCAATCATGTATTTAATTTCAGTGAGACCAATGTTTATTTTGTAAATCTTTCAGAAGAATTAGTAATATACTTGGGGTGTTTTGAAAGAAGACTAGAGACTCATTATCTAATAAGTCACTTGCATTTAAAAACACACGGATGGGAAGTTAAATTCCATTTTGTATTAGAAAAATCCAAAATCTTCCTATGTGTCCCCTTTGCTTTTACACAGAACATTTTACTTCTGACACATCTGGCCACCGAACGTGTGTGGGATTTCCCCACACCAAGCAATTCTGTGACGCCAGCTGTGTGCCCTACAATTTAACTCAATTCTGATACTATTTACCTGGAGATAACATCAGATCCCATAGGTAAGGGCTCAGTTCCACAAGTCTGTCCCTCCACCCCCGCACCCCCAGATGCCAATCACAAGCCCAGTTTGTTACTTATGCTTCTGGCCAATCTGCTGCAAATTGGAGGTTCCCACAACCCTTTCCTTGTGTTTGATTAATTTGATAGAATGGCTCATAGTACTCAGGAAAACAGTTTACTTACTGTTTAGCAGTTTATTATAAAAGAATATGATAAGGGATACAGATGAACATCCAGATGGAAGAGATGGACAGGCCAGGTATGTGGGAAGGGGCATGGAACTTCCACGCCCTCTTTGGGTACATTACTCTCCCAGCACCTCTAAGTGTTCACCAACCCAGAAGCCCTCCAAACCCTGTACTTCTGGGATTTGATGGTGGTTTCCTCACATAGGTATGATCAACTATTAACTCCATTTTTAGCCCCTCTCCCCTCTCTGGAGATTGGGGGTGGGGGACTGAAAATTTCAAGCTTCTAATCATGGCTTAGTCTTTCTGGTGACCAGCCCTATGCAGGAACCATCAAGGAGCCCACCTAGAGCAAAAGATCATCTTAGTTGCTCATATCACTTAGGAATTCACAAGGATTTAAGAGCTCTGTGCCAGGAATGGGGACAAAGACCAAATACACATTTATTATAAATCACATTTCCTCCTCCAAACATTCAGTTTATGTCATTCGCAAATAAGTGAATTTGGTATATTGGTTTGCTAGGGCTGCTGTAACAAAGTACCACGAACTGGGTTGCTCTAAATAATGGACATTTCATGCTTTATGGTTCTGGAGGCTGGAACTCCAAAATCAAGGTGTTGATTTGGTCTTATTTCCTTTAAAGACCAGGGAAGGATCTGTTGCAGGCCTTTCTCCTAGCTTCTGGTAGTTTCTTGGTTTGTGGTAGCATATCTCCAATCTTGACATGATGTTCACCCCCTGGCATATCTGTCTCTTCAGGTAAAGTTTTGTTTTTGTTTTTATAAGGACACCAGTTAGATTAGGAATCCACCCTATTCCAGTATGACCTCTTCTTAACTGGACCTTGTTACCAAACCAGGTTCATTTTGCCCGATGCACAACAAGCCAAAATGCTGAGACACCGAGGTTTGCAGCAAAGAGAGGGTTTATTCGCAAGGCAGCCAAGTGAGGAAACTGGAGAACAAATCTCAAATCTGCCTTCTCAAAGGTGAAGGGCAGGACTTCCCTGGTGGAGCAGTGGTTGAGAGTCTGCCTGCCGATGCAGGGGACACGGGTTCGTGCCCCGGTCCGGGAAGATCCCACATGCTGCAGAGCGGCTGGGCCCGTGAACCATGGCCACTGAGCCTGCACGTCCGGAGCCTGTGCTCCACAACGGGAGAGGCCACAAAAGGGAGAGGCCCGTGTACCGCAAAAAAAAAAAAAAAAAAAAAAAGGTGAGGGTCTTGAGATATTTATGGGATAAAGAAGCAGGGTGGTCTTAGGCGTGGGGAGAGGTAGGGAAAAGGTGAGGTAATCAGTGTTCTGTGCAGGCATATCTGAGTTACATGCTTCTTCATGGGATACATGTCCAAAAATGGAGGTGCTTAGCACAATCTAAGGGTGGAGTTTTTGGCCTTCTGATGTCAAAAGTTCATTCATCAGACACCTATGTATGGCCCAATTTTAGGGTTGGTGGTCCCAGCCAGTCTTAGGAGGCTCAGGCTGGAACTAGACACTGCTGACTCCACGTTCCTGGAAAACAAGTGGGGTACATCTTATTGTTTAGGCTACCTGAAGCTTGGAGGGTATGCAATTTGCAACAAAATAATGAAGGCAAGCTTGCTCATTGGAGGCAAGCTACAAGAGAAGGGGTTTTTAGCAAGCTGCAAGACAAACTCAAGGATTTCTATTAGTCACCAGTTTCTGTTAACCCTATGAGGCATGGCTTCAACCTCATCTACAATGACCCTATTTCCAAATAAGGTTACATTCTGAGGCACTGGGGGTTAGGACTCCAACATATGAATTGGCTGGGGGGGCACAATTCAACCCATAACTAGAAACAACAATGTAAAGTTGTTACTTGACATTGTGCTCTGGATACCCTGATCAATTCCCAGTCCCCAACTCTAATGGACTCTGGCTTTGGCATATCAGTGGACAAGTGTTTGTCCTGGGTCAAATTTCCCCAGACTCGAGGATGGTGTTACACCTCTTGAATCATGCTTTTTGCTGAACACCTTCCTCCTGGAGCCCTTGGATGTCCTGCTCCACAGGGGGTATCATTTGCTCACAAGACCTGCGTGTGGCATAGCTGTCCTGGGGTGTCATAGCTTTCACGAGCGAGAGCCACTGTTTCTGGGATCCCATGTTTTCCTGTCTTAGCTGACTCCCATATTTGCTGAAGTGTGTTGTTAATCATTTACTAACACAGGATGTTTGATAGGTAAATTTCTTCAGCATTTCTAAAAATATTATTATGAATAAAACAATTAACAAGGTTGGTCTAATGGACATACATTAACTACTATACTTAATAACTAAAGAAAACACTCTTTGAAAAATATATTTAAAATTTATGAATTGACTGCCATTGTAAATCATAAATCAACTTTCAACAAATTTCAGAGTTAGTATCCAGCAGATCTTAATTCTGATCACAGGACAATTGTGCTGAAATTCAATAACAAAAACATACCTATCTTTTAAAAGCCATATGTTTGGAAAATTTTAAATAGATCTTTAAATATCTGATGAGTTAAAATAGAAATGATAATATGAATTAGAAAAATATTTAAATCTAAACAATAAAAATACCAACTTTCAAAACTAAAGTAGAAATTTGAGGGAAATTTATAATCTTAAATTGCTTATTTTAGAAGAGGAGAGAGGCTGAAGATTAAGTAATTATACTGGATTAAGTATGCAACTAAAGATGTTAGGAAAAGAACCACAAAGAAAACCAAGTGAAAGTGGGGAGTGAAATGCAAGACAAGAGCAAAACATGAAATAGAAACGTAAAATAGAGAGTGACAGCACCAAAGTAACTAACAAAACTCTGGAATGATTCATCAAATAAGGGAAGCAAAGGCACTCAGAGACTGTATCTTGAATGAAAAAGGAGGTTACTACAAGATTAAAGGGAGTGTTATAAATTATGCCAATAAACTTGTATTCTTAGGTGAAATGGACAAACTCCTAGAAAAATATAATTGGTAACAATTGCCTTTACATAAAATAGAAAGCTAGAATGGTTTTATAACTGTTAACAAAATTGGATCATAAAGAAAACATGGAGCCCAAACAATTATAAAGGTGAGATCTATCATATGTCCAAGAGACAAAGGGAGATAATCCAAACTTACTCAGACTCTTACAGAAGGAGAGGCAATACTCCCAACTTCACTTTATGAGGCCAAATGGAACCTGATCCCCAAACTGCACAAAGACAGTCTGAAAAAGAAAAATAACAGATCAGATTCATTCACTCATACAGATGAAAAAAAAAAAAAAAACCAAGTTAAATACTCCAAACATAATCCAGACATTAAAAAAATAATATATGAGTCTATTCCACAAAGTTATATAGGAAAATATCTTCATATAATTTATCCCATTAGAGATTTAAAGAGACAATCATCTCAATAGGTCTAGAAAGCATATTAGATGATATTCAACATTCATTCATTGTTAAAAAAGTTAAAACCAACCTCTTAATAAATTTGAAATAGAAGGTAATCTTCTTTACCTGGTCAAGGAAAACTATTTTTTAAAACTATAGCATTAACATCATAAGTCATTGGTGAAATATTAAAAGTATTGCTTTTAAATTCAGAAACAAAATAAAGGTTGAAGTGACTATTCTAGCCAGCTCAAGGCAAGAAAAAGAAGAGAAAAGATATAAGAATGAAAAAGGATGAAATAAAAGTCTCATTTTGGCCAATGATATGAATATCCACATGGGATATTCCAAATAATCTACTAATAATCTTTATTATTAAAATTAATGACTGTTGGGCTTCCCTGGTGGCGCAGTGGTTGAGAATCCGCCTGCCGATGCAGGGGACACGGGTTCGTGCCCTGGTCCGGGAAGATCCCACATGCCACGGAGGGGCTGGGCCCGTGAGCCATGGCCGCTGAGCCTCCGCATCCGGAGCCTGTGCTCCGCAACGGGAGAGGCCACAACAGTGAGGCCCGCGTACCACAAAAAAAAAAAAAAAAAAAAAAAAAAAAAAAAAAAAAAAATTAATGATTGTTTAGCAAAGTTGCTAAGTATAAAACCGATATACAAAAACTAACTTCATTTTATACCAGCAATAAACAGAAAAATATAATTTCAAATTTCCAATGATAAAAACAGCAAAAAACAAAAATATCTAGAAATGACTCTAAAAATGTGTAAATCCTTCATATAGAAAATATTATGACTTTTTGAAAGATATTACTGAAGATTTAAATAAATAGAAAGACAATATATCTGTGGAGAAGGAAAATCAATTTTGTAAATATTTACATTTTCTCTATCTTGATCTATAGAATTAAAAAAATTCCAATTAAAGGCTTAACATGGTTTTCCCTGGAATATGATCTTACCCTAAAGTCTATTTGGAAGAACAAAGGGCCAAGAATATCCAAAGCCCTCCTGAGGAAGCACAAGATTGGTGATTGGGGTGGGACAGCATGTTCTCTGCTGTCACAATTTTAAAAAATAAAACTAGAGTAATTAAAACACTGTCATATTAGGAGAGAATAGACATATAAATCAATGGAACCAAATAAATAAGAAAACCCGGGAACAGTCGAGCACATAGATGAAAGCTTGATATATGAGAAGGGGGGTATTGCTGATTATTTACCTATGATGAAAAAAGAAATGAATTCCCTAATTACATCATACAGGAAAATAAATTCCAGATGGATTAAGAACTTAAATATAGAAAACAAAAAACTTAGATTTAGTAGATTATAGAAGAATTTCATGACTTCAAGGAAAAGAAGGTTTTTTTCTTTTTTTCTTTTTTTGTAACAGGACACAAATCACAAACTAAAGGAAAAGGTGGATACATATGAATACATTAATACATTGTATATATTTTTATACATTGAATACTTTGATACAGTTTATCAAAGTATACCATAATGAGAGACAAGGAAAGCTACACACTGAGGGAATATATTTGCAACACACATAGGTAACAAAAGAATTTTTATCCAGAGTATAGGAAAAACACCCACAAATCATAAGAAAAATAAAAATAAACCAAGAGGAAGACTGACAAAAGACATCTCACTTCTCACTGGAGAAGAAAGCTAAAACGGACATATGAAGAGGCACTTACTATGATGAACAAACAGGAAAATGCCAATTAAAAACCCACAAGGAGAGGACGTTGCACACTTATCAGATTACCCAAATTTAAAAATCTGATAATGCCAAGAGATGATGTAGAGAAATAGGAGCTCTTAAACACTGTGGATAGAAGTGCTTATGAGAATGAGACTTTGGAAAACAATTCAGGATTATGTAATAAAGTTGCAAACGTGCCTACTTTTTGACCCAGCAATTCCAATTCTGGACATGCACTCTGAAGATGTTTTTGCACATGTCTACCAGATGACCTGTGGGAGAATGTTCACAAGAGCATTGGGCAAAAAACTGGAAATAACCCAAATGACCTTCAATTGTAGAATGCATAAATTGCACTGTGTACATAAAATGGGTGAACTATAGCCACAGGCATCAACATGACTGGATCTCAAAACATCATGTTAATCATCATACATTGTTGTTGGGAATGTAAAATAGTGCAGTGACTTTGGGAAAAAAGTGTGGCAGTTCCACACTTAACTTCCACACTTAACTCTATGTTATCCATATGATAACATAGAGTTATCATATGACCCAGCAATTCCACTCCTAGGTATTCTCCAAGAGTATCAAAGCATACACCCAATACGATAAAACATAAAACAAAAAACTGTACACGAATGTTCACAGCAGCATTATTCATAGTAGTTCAAAAGTGGAAAAAACCCAAATTGTCCATCAGAAGAAGAATGGATAAATGAAACTGTAGTATAGCCACACAATGGAGCATGACTCAGCCATAAAAAGGAATGAAGTACTGATAACATGCTACAATGAGAATGAACCTTGAGGACATTATGCTAAGTGAAAGAAGTCAGTCACAAAATGTTACATACTGTATGATTCCATTTATATGAAATATCCACAATTGGCAAGTCTGTAGATATAGAAAGTAGATTAGTGCTTTCCAGGGGCTGGGGCTGGGGGTGGGGGAGGGAGAGTGACTTCTACCGAGTATATGGTTTATTTTTGGGGTGATGAAAATATTCTGAAGTTAAATGATTGTGATGGTTGCACAACTTTGTGACTAAACTAAAAACCACTGAGTTGTACACTTTAAATGGGTGAATTTTATGTTACGTGAATTGTATCTTAATAAAACTGTTATTTAAAAGCAAATATAATGTTGAGAGGAAAATGTGTCAGAGAAGAGTACAGGAAACGGAATTTCATTTATATAAAGGTAAAATAAGGAAAACTAAACAATGCATTGCTTAGGGATAGATACATATGTGAATAAGTATAAAGAAAAGCAAGGGCATGATCACCACAAAGTTTGGGCTAGTGGTTACCTTAGGGGGAAGGGGCATGTGATCAGGGAGGGCCACAGAGATGTCAAAGGAACTGAGAACACACTCTTCCTGAAGCTTGGTGGTAGGTATATTGGTGTTCATGGTGTTATTTTAACAGTAATATTATCCCTCAACTCTCTTTCTCTTTCATATATATATATATATATATATATATACACACACATACATATATATGAAAAAGAGAGTGTATATATATATATGTTTATATCTATCTATCTAGATATATACATACTCATTTATGTGTGTATTTCCTAATTATACTCCCCTCTACCCATCTCTTTCTCTCTCTCATGGTGGAGGCTCTTCTAAGATATTCGGTTGACCTTGTTGCCTGTTCATCCTTTAAAACAACAGATTGGGATTTCCATGTACATGTACATGTACATGTTTTGCTTCAGGTTCGTAGGGTGAGGAGCCAGCAGTTACGCTGGGGGACACCTGAACACCATTTTGGGAGGATCTTTTCTCTGGAACCATTCAGTTTCTCATGGGAAAAGTCCTTTGTTTTTTGTTTGGGGGTTTTGTTTGTTTCTGGTTTTGGCTTGTTGTGTTATTATCCTGGGAGGTTGGTATGTGGATCCCTGTGCATTCTGAGCAAGGGCTTTGGGTAGCATTCAACTGCTCTGTGCATAGGATTTCAGCAGATGCCTCCTTTCATGCCCATGTCTCACTCTTGGCTTCATTCCACTTGGCATTTCCTAGGCCCAAGTTCACTGCGTTCTACTAAGCATGGCAGCTCCTCCTCTACTCTCTCCTCTGGACTCTGGGTTCCTGTTCTCAGCTTCAGCTACTGACACTCCTCCGTCTACTTCACCTCTTTTGAGTATTTGTCGACTTCTTCCATCTGCTGATAACCTATCTGTTAGTCTCTTCATTACTCAGAGTTTATACGTTTTAATTATTATATAGAGGGGTCTTTGAAGGGAGAGGAGAAAACGTGTGTAGTAGATCTGTCATCTTTAATCAGAAGTTAGGTTATTTTTATAATAAAAATAATAATAGGAAGAAAAAGAACTCGTTTTTGTTGAGCACTAACAGGGCCAGACACTTGTCTAAGAACTTCACATGTATTATTTTGTTAATTTCCACAGCAACCCATGAGACAAGTGCTTTTATTTTGTTCCTACTTTACAGATGAGGAAACTGAGAGACATGGTAAATAACTTGCCAAAGATCTCAGAGATAAGCAAGTAGTTGAACCAGGATATGGATACAGGCAGTCTGACTCAAGAAGCTATCTCCCTAACCAGCATGTGACATATATGTACAGGTAGATGATAAATACATAGATAGATAGATAGATAGATAGATAGATAGATAGATAGATAGATAGATAGACAGACATTCAACCCGAAGGTCCTATAATCAAAATCATCTCAGAATGAAAAATAAGAAAAGCAACTTTGTCATTTATCAGTCTGGGAAGACAGACACAGATAAAAACTAGCCTCAAAATTGAGAGAAAGCATTGTTTCTCTCAAAGTCATGCAGCAGATGTAAAATGTCATAAAAAATAAAGACCCTCCTCTTAGAGGGAACACCTCTCTCTTACCAATGATGC
This sequence comes from Kogia breviceps, assembly GCF_026419965.1. Classification (NCBI taxonomy): domain Eukaryota; kingdom Metazoa; phylum Chordata; class Mammalia; order Artiodactyla; family Physeteridae; genus Kogia; species Kogia breviceps. The sequence continues at coordinate 64,104,456 of NC_081310.1, read as the reverse complement.
TTCTGACTCACGTTGCTCTATCCATCTATTACTGTACTAGGATACCCAGCTGCTAAACAGCCCTTGGCTCACGACAACATCCAATCCCTAGTTAATTTCCAAGTATCCTAATCCTGCATCAGAAACAACAGTCAAGTCAGAACTGAACCCCAATTTCCTGAGATTCTCTTCAAAATTCTTCAGCAGGAACCCAATCCTTATAAACGATGCTTCCAGTCTTCCCTATTGTTGAGGTTCATTCTACAGTTTCTCTGGAATGCCCTCCCTCACTGCACTGAGTCAATAAATGTGATTTTGTCATGTTTGTGCCTGGTGGTCTTGGCTGATTAGGCTTCTCTGTAGGTGGGTGTGTTCTTAGAGTCATTCCCTTGGCTTAAACTCATGGGCTTACCCACAGTGACAGAGCCCCGGAAGGGGTCAGATATGAAAACCTCATGAAAACCTTGGGAAAGAAGGGCATCCTTGAGGGAAAGCGAGGTTGGGGCTTGGAAGGCACATGTAGCTACTTTATATTTTGTCCTCTGGTTGGCCTTAGTACTCTCCTTTTGCCTAGTCTCTGGGCACTGAATCCTTCCAGGAATCATCTCAATTTTAGGCGTCGGTTTCAATCTTGCCTTGTACAGTTGCAACTGCCATGTCTGAGCTGATAATTATCTATACCCCGTTCCCTAGGAAGTACCTACATCAGTCAGATGGAGCTTCAGGATAAGTGTCCCAGCTGAGAGAGCAGGTAGTCTAGCCGCCATGCACAGTGCTGTGTTGAAGCTTCTCTAGCCTGTGAGGGGCTGCGCCTCAGCCTGTCTTGACTCTGTTCGGGGGAGGGCAGGAGGGCAAATCGAGGGTGGGAAGCCTCAGCCCTGTTGCTGGAGCACTACTTCCAGAGCTCAAGTTCGAGGATTCTCAGTGCTTGGACAGACACACAGAGTCCCCATGGACATACGGTTATTATTATGTCTTTGTTGCTCACTGATATTGCTATTAACACCTTTTACATTGGTATTGCATTTTTAACTTTTCTAAGTACCTTCATGTAGGTCTTCTTTCTCCCCTGCTGGGTGTATACAACATGAGCAATCATTCCCTTATTTTATAGTTGAAGAAACCCAAGCCAAGAAAAGTTGTGTTACCTGCCTATGCTGTTGACAGAGCAGAGACCTAAAACTGAAGTCTCCTGACCCCAGTCAATGGTCACTCCAATTTCTCACAACAGAGGAGAAGAACCCTGAACAGTGAGTGTTGGGGGCTCCACCTGAGCCTGGGCTGTTTGAGCTGTGGCTATGCCCAAGGTTTAGACCCCAATGGGGTCTTAGTGAACATAACTGCCAGGACTAGGAACTGGCTCTTATTTCCATATCTCCAACCCTGAACCTGCCTATGAATCCCACCTCCAGAAGCCACCCAGCCCCAGACAAGAGAATGGAGCAATGCCTCAGGTGATGTAAGTGGAGGCTGGGTCGGCTGCTGCCAGCTGTCTGGGTAGGAAGGGGCCTCCTGTGGGTGAATGTGGGCACAAGAATGTGGTGAGGCCACTCTGAACAAGGCCAGGTGGGTCTCTGCCTTGTAGCCAGCTCTGAACCAACAGGTTCAAACCAGTCTGTGGCTTAGCCCACACTTCAGAATGGGGTGGTGGCTGCAGTTCTTTTTTTCCATCCCCATTCTAAACCAGGTCGTCTCATTGAGAAGGAAGAGAGTGGATAAGACGAGAGGCAGTGGGTTGGGACAAATGTACTTCAGGAAGGAGAGGGTGCTCTTCTGAGCACCAGCCCTTGCCATCAGCTTCTGGGCCCACAGACACTTTGGGGTCTTTATTGGGAGTGTTCCAGGCACCAGTGCCTCTTTAACTCAATTCCGCTCTCCTGAATGCACGCTTGCCCTTTCATCTGTTGTTCACATACAGCCAGAGTGATCTTACAAAACACAAACCTGATCATGTCACTCCCCTGTCCCAGGACTCCCAATGGTCCCCAACGTGCATCATGTCCAGATTCCTCAGCCTGGCTGCCAGGCTCTCCGTGCTGTACAGCAGCCCACCTTCAGCTTCACCTTGCCCCAGGGACCTCATCAAGCTAGTCTCAAGTTCCTGCAAAGTGTTATATGCTTTCCTGCCTCAGGACCTTTGCATTTGCTGATGCCTCTGCCTTGAATGTCCATTGTCCCCACCTCTAAATCCTTTTCTCTTCCCACTTATACTGTTCAGATCCTTCAACGTGAGCTCGGTATCTTCTTCAGAGATGTCTAACCCCATACGGTACCCCGGGTTAGGTCCCCTTACATGCTCTTATCATACTCCATATGATAATTGTCATTGTTTATTTAATGTCTATCTCATCCTTTGCTGGACAGAATGCTCCATAAGGACAGGGAATCTGTCTGTTCTACTGCATGAGGGAGTCAACCGTGTCCAATTCACTGAGGGCCTAATACTCAGGTTCAGCAAAGACGTACTGAGCATTTACTACTTGTTAGGCATGATGCAACTTCAGATACGATCTTAATTAATTTCATCTCCATGAACTTTATGCTAGGATTTGGGGTTCCAGGAGCTGAGGTTACTGTATTGAGATTATGAGTATTAGATGAGCTCAATATGTTGAAAACTACAGGCCTAACACATAGCAGATGCTCAATGAATATTTATTTGATGGAGAAACACATTTGAAAAAAGCAACCCTCTGCTGAAGAAGTTAAATTATTCATTTTACAGCTGAGAAAAACAGATTTCCTAAATCAGACAGCTAGGAATTCCTGGGCCGGGGATTTGGACCCAGGCCTGGAGAGGTGAGTCCAGATCTCACCCCGTGTTCCCACTTATCTCTACTGGTCCAGTGGGAACTCAAAGTGGTAAAGACCTTGGTCTGACCTGGAGGGACAGTAAAATTGATAAGAAAATGATATAGGCACAGGAAACAATCTGAAGACCTAGGTGACTCTTGGTGCCAAAGCAACAGATACAGACAGGAAACGAAGTTGGAAATCAGAGAAGGAAGAGCTCCACATAGCAGTGAGGGATGCCTCCAGGGCTGGAGAGGCATGGAAGGGCATCCAGGAGGGGTGAGCCAACAGAAGCAAAGGCAAAGAGGAACAAGTCAGCATGAGTGGGAATTGTGCAACCAGACCAAGCATGTTCCCGAGCAGTGGGAGATGAAGCATGGGGAGAAGAGGAGAGGGGGTGCCAGTGGCTGAGGGTCCTGCATGGCAGATGGAGAGGTGACTGGACCTGGCAATGGGAAGTCAGTTGAGATTTGTGATCTAGGGAGCAGCCTGATGCAAGTGGAGTTCCAGAAAGATCAGTCTGGGAGTTATGTGCAAAACAAACTGTAGCAAAGAAGAAAGAAGAAAATACAGAGGGGAGGAGGAAGGATGGACAGATGGAGGAAGAAGGGAGAGGTGGCCCTTGCTGAGAACCTAGTAGGCCCTTCAAAAGAGCGATCTCTGTTATTCTTGTCAACAACGCTAAATGGAGTGTACTACCATCCATGTTTTACAGATAAACAAGCTGGAGTTGAAAGAGGTGAAATAACTTGCCCAGGATTACTTAGCCAGATAGGAACCAGACCTAGTGCTTGGGTATTTTGTCTCCAAGTCCAGCAACCTTTCCACTGCATCACAAAGTGCATCTGACAGAGAGCCCTGTTAGGAGGTCACAGTGATGCTGAAAACTTGGCCTCTGTGCACGGGTGCTGAATCAGATCTCAGAGACAGAGTTCTGGGTGAAGTAGAAAAGAATAGCTTTATTGCTTTGCCAGGCAAAAGGGGACACAGTGGGCTCGTGCCCTCAAAAACTGTGTCCCAGGGGTATTTGGTGAGGAGTTTTACAGCAATGGTTCAAGGCAGGGTTGCTGATAAGGATCAGGGTGTGTACAGGGCCTGCATTCCTTTAATTTGGCCCCAGGTGGTCTCCTGATGAGCTTTTGTGGTTCTTGAGGTTATAAGACTATGACCTTCTCTCTGGAATGAAGAATGCTTCATCAAGTAGTTCATCTTCCGTTTGTTGGGGGTTGTAGTTCTGCAGAAGAGCTCAAAGATATTTTTATGTGTATCCCTTGGGGTAGAACCGGGAACCTGCCCCAAGGCTGCACTACTGTTTCTTGGCTGCTCCTCCCTTGTCTCTGTATCCCCTCCCTTCCCTGATTAGCAACTGTTTGAATCTGCCCTTTGGAACTCGGGGAAGGTCATGGAGGCTGGAGCCTATTCCCTACAAATAAGAAATGGGGAACACAGAAAGGCTTCTGTGCCCAGGAGCCCCACAGGGTCCTGATTGGTTTCAATAGGGTGGTGGCTTTGGGGACTTTTCTGAGCGAAAATGATTGTGTTTATCTCTGGGACCCAGCTCTAAAAGCACCATGGCAGGCATGCTCTAACAATTCTAGCAAAGAGGTCAGGAGCAACACAAGGTCAGTCCTGGGAGGAGTGTCCCATGTGGAGCCACATGAACAGCTGAATCCAGAGCAAAGTCTCAGGATATGTAGTTAGAGCCAGGGAGTCAGCCTGGCCTGGGAGTCGGGATAACTGGGTTCTGGTCATGAAAGCATCGCTTTGGGACTTTGGATCAGTCACTTAATCTCTTTGAGCCTCAGCTTCCCCATCTGTAAAATAAAATTTTAAATCTCAACTACCTCATCTTCCATGTTAAGAGATCCAAATGAAATTGTCACTGTGGGTGTGTTTGGATTACTGAGAAATGCTAGGCTGGTGGGAGAAATGGTTGTTGTTATCAGAGGTCAGGGGGTGATAGGCAGGTTAACTCCAGGGCCTGAAGGGGAGCATTTCCTCACCCAGGATCCAGTGGACACTTTCATTGAGCTGTTGCCCTGAACTGGGTGTTTGTCATCAACCATTTCTCCTTGACCATCACTTCCAATCAATTCATTGCCTATTTATGAAGCATCACTTTATTTAAACCACTGTCTGGACAAGTCTTGTTCCAATCCTCTTACAACCCTTCTTTTACTTTTCCTCTTCACTGTGTATCAAGAGAGGAAGCCAAATCAATCCATTGTGCTGTTGGTAAATAGTGAATTACTCATATCCAAATCTTGAGACGGATTAAGAGGCTCCTTTCACATTTTCCCCAGTCCATCTCCCTTCTCCAATGAATTCACCATCTGTGACATATTTGTGTTATAAATGACAGGTATAGCCTATCCAATTCCATTGTAGAAAGAAGAAAAAGGAAAAAAAATACTTACCAATTTTCATTGCTGGTTAACTTTAAAACATGATGCATTTTATATGTGTGGATGAGGGAACCTAGGCATTGGCCAACACAATGCCTCACAAATTTACTTTTCACAGAAAATGCCTTAGTACAGGCAGTGCCAGCCTCTCCCATGTTGCATCTGGGATGGCCTGGCTATGCGCGGCCCACAGCTCAATCTGTCTACTGCCCATTAAATTCCATCCTCCTCTGGGCAACTTACCTTGCCCCTCCTCACATAGAGCCCTCCAAGATGGGGCCAGTCCACAGTCTGCCTTCTTCAGATCCTGCTGGAAGCAAGGAGAAAAGAGCAGCACCCACTTCTGGCTCAGGAGGGGAGAGTACCCAACCTTTTGCAGTCCTTCCTTACCCCCTCCACAGTTCACCACACTTGCTCTCTTACCCCCTTTCCTTTTCAGACTGGGAAGAGAATGACAAGAATGCTTCCTCCTAGTTCAGCCGGTTCTTCTACTTTCTTCCCCCCCTCCCCAGAACACAAGTCTTATTGCCCCTCTTCCAAAGCCCAGCCCCAAGTGCCAGGCACAGCAGAGTCCTGATTCTTCTGTTTCCAGGGAGGTGGGGCACAGGCATGGCTGGAGCAAAAGGAAGGCGGCAGGTGCTGATAATAAAGGGATGGGGGTGGGCGGGTCGGGGGGCTGTCACATGTATTTGTTCATATACTACTTCACTTGTAGAAGGCGGAGAGTCTTCTACAGTGGCCCTCTCATGTCCTTGTCCCCAGCAGTTATTCCTCGCAACCCCTCTTGCACACATGTCGACTAAAAAAAAACTGCACAACCTAAAAATTGAGTTTTTTTTCTTCAGGGACCTTACTGAGGACTATAGCCTGTGAATCAGCCTCTCAGATAGCTCTGAGAAACAGTTCCAAAGAGGTAAGGGAGGAGCCAGGATACACAGGAGTTTTTGCTAAAAAAAGAAAACAATAAAAACAAACCAAAAACATGTAGTTGAACATCAAAAGATTACTGCTAATCACAAAAAACAGACATTTCAAGTTAATGATTTTAGTGCTTTTCTAAGATGCAAAAGTCTGGGTTCATTGAAATTATTCCTTTGATGTTCATCTTAACTATCCAGGGCCAGTATCCTGTTTTATCTCCATCCTGATTTCCCCTCTGGGCACACACTGGAGTGGCTACAGTGGCTGATGGCTTGATGGTAGGCGACATTCTTTGTTTACTGAAATGGCAGGAAACATGATTTTGTCCAAACACACGTGACTTTTTTTTTTCTATGTTTAGGATTTTGTATTTTATTCTAAACAGGATAGGAAGTCATTGAAGAATTTTAATGAGGACATGATTAGCATGATCCAATTTGAATTTTGAGGATATCAATATAAAGAATAGATTAGAAGGGGCAAGACCAAAGCACTAAGGAACTCACTTAGGAAGTGGTTACAGTTATATGCCATAGGAGAGTCCCAATCCAAATGTCTGCTGATATTAGAAAATGGAGGGGCTTCCCTGGATTGGCACAGTGGCTGAGAATCTGCCTGCCAATGCAGGGGACACAGGCTCGAGCCCTGGTCCGGGAAGATCCCACATGCCCCAGGGCATCTAAGCCCGTGCACCACAACTACTGAGCTCTTGTGCCACAACTACTGAAGCGTGTGTGCCTAGAGCCTGTGCTCCACAACAAGAGAAGCCACCACAATGAGAAGGCCTCGCATGGCAACGAAGAGTAGCCCCCGCTCGCCACAACTAGAGGAAGCCTGCGCCCAGCAACGAAGACCCAACACAGCCAAAAATAAAATAAATAAAATAAATTAATTTTTTTAAAAAAGAAAATTTAGTGATTTCTTTAGGAGACAGAAATGTTAGCCTTGGCAATGATTAAATAGGTGTTGGGTCTGTTAATCCTAAACTCCTAGTCCTTCTCTCCCCCACCGCCCTCCCCCTTGGCAACCGCAAGTCTGTTCTCTATATCTGTAAGTCTGTTTTTGTTTACAGATGTGTTCATTTGTGTCATATTTTAGACACAGTTGTTTGGGATTAACATATGCAAACTATTATATATAGGAGGGATAAACAACAAGGTCCTACTGTATAGCACAGGGAACAATATTCAGTATCCTGTGATAAACCATAATGGAAAAGAATATGAAAAAGAATATATATATGTATAACAATCAATTTGCTATACAGCAGAAATTAGACACAAAATTGCAAATCAACTGTACTTCAATAAAATTTTTAAACAACGTGTGTTGGGGAGCAGAAAGTATGAATAGGGGAATAAGTACAGGATGATGCCAAGAGTCATTTAGTGTATGATGGTGTGATTCACTGAAATGTCATCAAAGGAGGTAGTTCTTGAGACCCCAAGTAGGGATGGGAGATGGAGGACGATGAGATTAACTTTGAAACAATTGCATTTGCGTCACCTATGGGACAGTGAGGTGGGGACTTTCTGAAGGCTTGAAACTCAGGATCAAGAACTATAAGGTTTAAAATTCATCAGCAGGTAGATATTAATTAAAAGTGGGGGAGTGGATTAGATCTCTTCAGCAAACACACGATTTTAACCCTGTTTTTCTGCACCGAATTCCAATGTGTGTGTGTTTGGGGGATATGGGTGAAACGGAGCAGGACCCTGTGGGGACCTCCCAGGTACAAATCCTCTCTGTGTCCACCATTTCATTGTTTGTAAGAAATAAGCTTCATTCAGCCTCTTTGACCTTCCCTGAGTTCCAAAGGCCAGATTCAAATACTTGCTTATAAGGGAAGGGAGGGAATGCAGAAAAAAAGGAGGAGCAACCAAGAAGCAATAGTGCAGCGATGGGGTGAGGTCCTGGTTCCTCCTCAAGGAATATACACAACAATAGCTTTGAGTTCTTCTGTGGAACTAAGGCTCCCACCCAGGTGGAAGATGGTAACTTCAGGCTGAGCACAAGATTCCTGGAATGCCACCCTGTTACCTCACCACCAATCAATCAGAAGAAAGTCTGCACACAATGGAAGATAATAAAGACCCTGACCCCCTCCACTAATGAGTCTCCCTTTAAAAACTTTCATGGTTGAGCAGAATCTTTGGAGTTGGTTTTTGGACACAAGTTGCCAATCTCTTGCATAAAGCAACCTTTCCATTCCTACCAGCACTTGTCTCTCAAAAGTATTAGCTTTTGAGCAGCGAGCAGCCAAACCTGAATTCAGTAACACGGGGGCAGGAGTCCACACACCACCAAGCAATTCTCGGATTTGAGAACCCAGAACATTGGGCCCCACTTCTCAATGCAGCTTCCCTGGCTCAGTACTCCATTTCCCTGTAGATCCACACAACTGCTTAGTTTTCTCTTCTCTGTTTTGCCTTGGAAAGGTGATTAACTGCTATAAATGAGGTTGACCAAGGAATTAGCACTTCACAGAGGGAGATGTGCCTCTAGAAATGCAAGCTCATGGTCTCTAACCTGAGGGCAGGTCATGAACCAGGCATTGTGCTTTGGGACCCCCCAGTGTAGATGCAAGTCCTGTTTGCTCTCCACATGGTTTCTGGCCCTAGACCCATCTCTGTCAGAGCAGGTACAAAATTCCCAGGTGTGAGTAGGACCTTATCAAGGGCATTCTGATTTTCCTACAATCAACTCAATTCTGAAACTATCTACCTGGAGATGGCATCAGATTCTACAAGTTAAAGGCTCAGTCCTATAAGACTGCCCCCTTCCCCCTGTTGCCACTTCAGACACCAGTCACAAGTCCAGGTCTTTCTGACCCACCAGCTGTAAAATAGGAGCTTCCAATGACCCGTTCCTTGAGTCTCCGTACCAGGGAAGAGCTAAATCGGACACCTTTGTTATTATAATCATACATAATGGCCTGCCTCGGAACCCTGACCCTCTGTCTGAATGTTAAACCAAAGCGCCTTCGTTCAGGGAAACATCCTGACCCAGTCTACCGGTGAATTGCTGCAGAAAAGAAGAAATTAACACCTCCCCTCCCCGAGGCTGGCCATTCTAGGAGATATTTGCAAGGCTTATGGCCTTTTTACTTTACTTCCTCACCTCCTCCCCTTCTCTGTTCTATAAAAGAAACTGGCATTCAGACCAAAATAAGATGGTTCTTTGGGGACCCTTGTCCGCCATCTTCTCGGTCTGCCGGCTTTTCGAATAAAGTCGCTACTCTTTGCTGCAACACCTCGGTCTCCCGATTTATTGGCCTGTCGTGCGGCAAGCAGAGCGAGTTGGACTCCGTAACAGTTCCAGCAACCGCTTTCCTGGGTTCTGATGAACTTACTAGAATGGCTCACAGAACTCAAGAGAAACATTTTACTTACTAGATTACTGGTTTATTATAAAAGGATATACAACTCAGGAACAGCCGGATGAAAGAGATGCATAGGGCAAGGTGCAAGGAAAGAGCACGGAGCTTCCATGTCCTCTCTGGGCCACCGCTCTCCACTAATTTCCATGAGTTCACCAATATGGAAGCTCTCCAAACCCCATCCTTTTTGGGGTTTTTACGGAGACTTCATTGCATAGTTCTGATTGATGTATCCATTGGCCATTGGTGTTTAAACTCAGTCTCCAGCCCCTCTTCCCTCTCTAGAGGTTCGGGGGTGGGACTGAAAGTTCCAAACCTCTAATCACAAGATTGGGTCCCCAGGTGACTAGCTTGAGTCTTTAGGTGACCTAGGAGCATTCCAAAACTCACGTAATTGACATAACGAAAGACACCTTCACAATTCTCAGTTAGAAAATCCAAGGGTTTTAGGAAGGAGCTGCAAGCCAAGAACAGAGGTCGGAGTCAAAGCCCAAATATATATTTCTTTTTATGAATCACAGTGTTACAAACCTCTAACTGTTCCTCTCCACTTCTCTTGATAAAATCCAAATGGCCCAAACAGAGGGTGCTAATCTGCAAGCACAGTTCCTCCTTCTTCTGAGAACCATTCTTAATCAACTATTCCTGAGACTAGCTGAACTTCAGCTGACCCCTCCTGCTGAATCCCTATAAAACATTCTATTTCCCTCCCCAAGTTAGAAGGGCATAAATGGTCTTCTTCCACAATGTACTCCTTGTGATAAATTGACACAATCCAGGAAAGGGTCTTCTATTTATCCCAAGAAAAACTCCCGGGAGGGATGGGGAACTTGAGGAGAGAGTAAGGAAAGATCATTCTGAAGCTTGTGGAAGGATTAGAAAGTGTGTGTCCAGGAGGGCGATTCTAGAATAGTCGGCGGGTCTAGCAGGCACCACCCCCAGGGGCTGGCCCAGGAGCCCTTTTTCAGCTCCCCTCATCACCATATCCCCTCCCTCACCAGCCTCCTGAGTGGTTGCCTCCTCACCTCACCCCAGAACATTGGGCCCCACTTCTCAATGCAGCTTCCCTGGCTCAGTACTCCATTTCCCTGTAGATCCACACAACTGCTTAGTTTTCTCTTCTCTGTTTTGCCTTGGAAAGGTGATTAGCTGCTATAACTGAGGTTGACCAAGGAATTAGCACTTCACAGAAGGAGATGTGCCTCTAGAAATGCGAGCTCATGGTCTCTAACCTGAGGGCAGGTCATGAACCAGGCATTGTGCTTTGGGAACCCCCAGTGTAGATGCAAGCAAGTCCTGTTTGCTCTCCACATGGTTTCTGGCCCTAGACCCATCTCTGTCCGAGCAGGTACAGAATTCCCAGGTGTGAGTAGGACCTTATCAAGGGCATCAATGGAAACTTGATAGCCAGGCCAGAGTCCAACTGCACCCCATGCTACAGCCACACACGTCTGCAAGAACAAGGGGTCCCTCACTAACTGTTGCTTCCTGCTCCTGCGTTCCCTGAATGGAATCCAAGCTTATTAACAGAGAGGAAGAGGCTGCCAAGGCCAGGGTCCTATCAAAGGGCCTTTTGTCTCCTGAGCTAAACACTGGCTCATTGTTACCTTTCTTCCTGGACCCTTCCAGAGGTGGGAGGACACCCAGAACCTCTGGTTTCAATTCATGGCTCTGAATGCAATGGAGCAGGAGGAAGAGAGTGGCCTAGCTCCAAGCAAGAGAAAAAGCTGGGTCAGGCTGATGTGATGCACTTGCTCAGGGCTTCCTGTCCAGACATGACCAGGGTTCCGCTGGCCTAGGGGACACACAGTTGCCTTTCCTCAGGATGAGGAGTTCTTACACCCTTTCCTTCCTCCCTTCTAAACTCAAACCTGTTAAAGACTCCTTTTCCCCTTGCTTTTCAGGTTAAGCTCTTCATCCTTCAAAAATGGAGCTCCATGTCCCTTGCTTTCAGTCAGCTTCCTCTGATCAGCTCCACCATATTCCTCAGTGGTGGCATGCCTCATCTGTACTGTGCTCCTCCGCCCTCCTCTTTCTGTGGCACTGTTCATCTGTGTGCTCTGTCTCTGTTACCTGAAAACTGGATTCACCTCTTGGTGGGTATTGAGGCAATAGACAGACCCAAGTCAAAGATTGGGGGAAGGAAGGATTTATTACTTGCAGCAAGTAAGGAGAACACTGGGGATATTTCCCAAAGCAGTGTCTCCCCAAACAGCAAAAGTGGGGAAGTTTTCAGCTAAGGGTATATGCATATTCATGAAGGAGCTTGAGCAGAGAAGAATTCAGCAAAGAATTGGGGCCAAGGTTGACAGTCCAAGCTTTAGCTGATTGAAGTCAGGACAGTCAACATTATAAGTCCGTCCTCCACCTGGGTGAGGGCCTTAGTTCCTGCAGAACTCAAAGATATATTATGTATATCCTTTGAGAAACCAGGACCCTGACTCAAGGCTACACTACTGTTTCTTGACTGCTCCTCCCTTGTTTTTGCATTCTCTCCCTTAAGATCATTAATTACTGAGGCCTGTTCAAGGGCAAGCATTGTGTCAGGCTTAGGTCACACAATGGCTTCAGCCAAAATGTTATGAAAGGTGCTCCTGGTTCTCTATCTCCAGGGAACCCCCTAACCTATCCCATACTGGAAGGCTTTCTTAGGACAGAATCCATGGCTTCCTTCTTTCCAGCTTGAAGTCTGAATACAACACATAGTGTTCTTTAAATGTTTATTAAATACCAATTCTAGCCACAACTCTTCCAAGGGAAGTGTTAGAAAGGTCTGTGTGCAGACTGTCTCTCTGTCTGTCTGTCTCTCTCTCAGGATGGGACTTAAGCTGTATGTTATTTCATGTAGATCAACCATCCATCCTTCAACAAGTTACTGTCCCTGAAACTGTGTAACTCTAATTGGGACTTGAACCCACGCGCTGGGACTTGAATACAGCCAAAACCCAGAATGGGACTTGAACCCATGATCTTTTAATTGAGATCAAACACCTGGTCTCAGGACTTAATGAAGCTCAGGTGCTTGAATTCAGAAAGAATTCAGTGAGAGACAAAGTGATAGGTAAGAAGTGGATTTATTTAGAGAGAAACACACTCCACAGAGTGTGGGCCATCTCAGAAGGCAAGAGAGGCACCAGGGTACGGGGTTGCCAGTTTTTATAGGGGTGAGTAATTTCATAGGCTAATGAGTGGGTGGAGTATTCCAGCTATTTTGGGGAAGGGGTGGGGATTTCCAGGAATTGGGCCACTGTCCTCTTTTTGACCACTATGGTTGTTTGCCTCAGAACTGTCATGGCACTTGTGAGAGTGTCACTTAGCATGCTGATGTGTTACAATGAGCATATACTGAGGCTCAAGGTCTAGTGGGAGTTTACTCATCTGCCATCTTGGACCTATTTCGTTCTAATCAGTTTATGTCATGTCCTCAGGATATGTCATTCTTTTAAAGGTTGTGCCCTGCCCACTTCCCTCCTGTTTCACCTTGACTATAGTAAATGGTACAAAATGAGTTTAGTTAGATTCCTCCAAGCCTTGAAGTCCTGTTTGAGAAAGGGGTGAGGGTTATTTAGTTAATCACCTCCTCTCCACCCTGACACTCCCAACTCCCATAACTGAGAAATGAAAACTTCAGAGGGAGGAATTTACTCTCAGCTTATGTTCTGCTGTACTAGACCCCAGACGAGCTTAACCCTGATGACACTAAGGAAGGATCTCAGCCCAGTCCAAATGGAGGCCCCTACACCAGCATTGCAATCAGCAATAGCCCCACATTCTTTATTGGACACAAAATTCTGACATATCCTCAGAATTTCACAGGCCAACACTTCTATCTCCTGTGCTAATTGAAAGATGCCTCCTCAGCGCCCTCTCCCGGCCCCCTTATGTCAAGGGACTGCGATGACACTGGGAGGCAGTGTCAGCGTTCTGCTTACCCTAGACCATTTCTGGAACATGCCTTTTCCACCCCCCTCCACATAATACCAATCCTCAGTGCTTCCAGAGTAAGTCTTAAAGTCCCTTTTAAGCAGCCTTCAGGTGCTGATAGCTTCTTCAGGTACCATCAGGATGCTGGAGTGGTTCTCAAAGGTTCTGGGGATGAGTAAGTGTGGCTGCAAGAGCTGTGAATTTAGCTTAATTGGGTGGAAAATTGGCGTAATTGTTTTTTCAGAACAATTGTTTTCTGCTGGGGATTATTTTTTTTTGAATTTTTGAATTTTATTTTATTTTTTATACAGCAGGTTCTTATTAGTCATCAATTTTATACACATCAGTGTATACATGTCAATCCCAATCTCCCAATTCATCACACCACCACCCCCACCCCCCAGCCACTTTCCCCTTTGGTGTCCATATGTTTGTTCTCTACATCTGTGTCTCTATTTCTGCCCTGCAAAACCAGTTCACCTGTACCATTTTCTTAGGTTCCACATATATGCGTTAATATACGATATTTGTTTTTCTCTTTCTGACTTACTTCAGTCTGTATGACAGTCTCTAGGTCCATCCACGTCTCTACAAGTGACCCAATTTCATTCCTTTTTATGTCTGAGTAATATTCCATTGTGTATATGTACCACATCTTCTTTATGGGGATGTTTTTATATGGTAGCTGTATAATGGTGAGTGAAGGGCCTCAGTCAAAGGACCAGGGATGGAGATAAGCCTGCACCCCCTCCAACCTGATTGACCCAATGCCACCTTCCTTTCTCTACAAATTTATTCTTTCCTGGGTGGTTTCTGACTTGGTTTGGACCTGTGGTATCACCACACGTTCTTTTCTGTCATTGTTCCCAATGAACTTTGTTTCTCATCCCTACCACTATGGCTATTTTATACCTTCTCTCTTATCAAGCTCCTTCCCCTTCCCCTACTTCCTTTGCTTTCAGCAGTTGACATTGCTTCCAAATTAAAAGGGAAAATGCAATTTATTAAGACGGGACTCCCTCCATTTTCCACCCTCTACCCACAAAGATTTTTGTTTTCTGTTTTTTTTTTTTTTTTTTTTACATCTCTCCATCCTTTCCTTCTTCTCTCTTACCTGAAGAAAGTACTGACCCTCTTTCCCAAGAATTCATTCACTAGATTCTGTCCCCTCTTTCCTTTAAGAACCTTGCTCTATAATGATGACCTTTCCCGTATATTTAATTTTTTCGTCTGCTGACTCTTTCCTCCTAGCATATGATCATGCTCAAATCTATTTCATCTTAAAGCAAACAATAAAAAAAAACCCTCCTTGGCCCTTGATGACTCTGTCAATTGCCCTAGCTTTCATTTTCCTTTCATAGCTAAGCTTAAATCTATACTGTTTTAATTTCCATTCACCTGACAACCCTCTAAAGTTGGGCTTCCACACTCAACTCTCCACTGAAAATGCCTTTGCTGAGACTGTTGGTGACTCAATTTCCAAATCCAGTGGAGGTGTTTCTGTCATTGACATATTTAATGCATCTGGGGTATTTGATACTGTTGACCGTGTCTCCTTCTAGAAGCTCTTTTTTCTTTTAGCTTTCAAAATCTCTCTCTCCCTTTCAGCCTCTCTCTCTCTGTTTCTCTACTGTGTTTCAGAGAAATCCTCTCATATATTCATTAAGCAAATATTTGTTGAGTGCTTACTATGTGCTAAGAATTCTTCTACAAGATAGGCAAAGTCCTTGTTTTCACAGAGTTTATACTTTAGTTGAGAGAAAGAGAAAGTAAATAAAATAAGCGAACAAATAAACAAGAAAATGTTAGATACCATTGAGTACTATGCAGATAATTAAAGTGTGATACTATTAAAGAAAAGATTGAGCATCATCTTTAGACTGAGCATTCAGCAAAGCCCTCTCTGCAGATCTGAAATTTTATCCAAGACTTGAAGACTGAGAAGGAACCAATTATGTAAAAATGAGGGGAAGAGAATTCTAGGAGAAGAAACAGCCAAGGCAGAATCCCGGAGTTGGGACAAAATTGATGTGTTTAAAGGATTTCCCCTTTGAACATGTAGATATATCTGAGCAAGGTAGTGCCCTGGGGCCCAAGAGAATGACCTGGCAAAGGCAACTGAGAAGGAGCAGACAGAACCCAGAAGACCAGAAATGAAAGTGTTTCAAAAAGAAGGAAGTTGTCAACTGTGTCAAATATTGCCAAGAGTTAAAATAAAATGAGATTAAAGAGGACCATTGGATTTGCCAAATGGGTATAATGGTGACCTTGACAAGTGCAGTCTCAGGGACATGGAGGAGACAGATGCTTGTTTGCAGGGGGTGGAGGATTGGATGTGAGGTGAGAAAGGAGGGACTGTGACTGTTTCAAGGAGCATTTCCAGAAGAAGAGAGATGGCCAGAGTTCTAGAAATGCACTGTACTATATGGTAGCCGCTACTCACATGTGGCTATTTAAACATTTTCATTAAAATGAGATAAAATAAAAGATTCAGTTCCTCAGTCACACGAACCACATTTGAAGTGCTTGATAGCTTGATGCAGCTACTGGTTACTCTATTGACCAGAGCAGATATGTTTTTATCATTGCAGGAAGTTCTACTGGACAAGCTTGCAGTAGAGGATGTGGGATTAAGGAAGGTTTTTAAATTTTGTTGTTGTTATTCATTGGTTGGGTTTTAGTTAATTTTTTAAAAAATATTAATTTAATTTATTTATTTGGTTGTGCCAGGTCTTAGTTGTGGCATGCAGACTCTTAGTTGCAGCCTGCTTGTGGGATCTAGTTCCCTGACCAGGGATGGAACTCTGGTCCCCTGCATTGGGAGCATGGAGTCTTAACCACTGTGCCACCGGGGAAGTCTCTGTGGTTAATTTTTTAATGTGGTGGATACTAGACACAGCAGTTATCACATAGAGATTGGAGGTACATCTTTCTTCCTGAACTTCTCTTTCTTTCTCTCCCTTCGGCTGTTAGTGTGCCCTAGAGACCCATCCATGACCCCTGCTCTTCCTATTCTACCCATTCTCCCTTGACAACCTCATCCATGCTTATGATCACCCATCAATTGGCCCCATTATTTTGTCTCCTTTCTGGGCAGCAGACCCACAGTCCATCTACCTAGAGATCATGTCAACTTACAATTCCCACAGTGGGCTTCCCCGGTGGTGCAGTGGTTGAGAGTCTCCCTGCTGATGCAAGGGACACGGGTTCGTGTCCCGGTCTGGGAAGATCCCACATGCCATGGAGATCCCACATGCCATGGAGCAGCTGGGCCCGTGAGCCATGGCCGCTGAGCCTGCGCGTCCGGAGTCTGTGCTCCGCAACGGGAGAGGCCACAACAGTGAGAGGCCAGAGTACCGCAAAAAAAAAAAAAAAAAAAAAAAATTCCCACAGCAATTTCAAACTCAGTATGTCCAAAACTGAACCTCCAGTTCCTCCTGGTTTTATTCCTATAGCACCTCCTTGAAACCCACCCACTTACGCAGGCCAGCAATGTGGGAGTCATTTTGAATCCTTCTTTCTTATTCTTTATATCTGGTCAGTCACTAAATGGCTAGTTAGATTTGGGAACATATGTGGAATTGATTCTCTCCTCTCCATTTTCACTGACTTATTTAAACTCTCACTTGAATTGTTGGGAACATTGTGGATTGGCCAACAGAATACTCATACACACCTGCTTCTCCCAGGCTAGCCTCTAATAGAGAGGTTGAGGGAAGGGACACATTCAGCTAGGGGAGGCTTGTCTCATGGACCTAAAATGAAGCCTGTTGAAGAGTTTCTGGGAAATATTTTTCTTTCCTGATTAAAAAGGACAGGTACAGCTGCTGCCACTCTTTCTTTCCCTTCTTCCTCCTTTGACTGCTGACACCATGACTGCCACCACCTTGCAATCACTGAGGGAAAGGCAAAGAGAATCTTAGTGCCTTCAGCCCTGACAAGTGCCAACAGCCACCTACCCCCAGATTTCTCAGTGTGGAAAAAAATAAACCTTTATTTAAGCCAGAGGGGATTCTGTTACTTGCAGACAAAAGCATCCTTGACTGATAGTCTCCTACCTGGTTTCCTTGTTTGAATCTCACTGCAGTTTTCCATTCTCCACAACCTTGGCCAGGGTCACCTTTATAAAATGCAAATTTGAACACACTACTTCCCTAATTAAATCCTCTACTGGCTCTCCACTAAACAGGATAAAGTTCAGACTGCTTTGCATGGCATGCAGACCCTCCACAATCTCCCACAGTCTGTCCTTCCAGCCTCATCCCTTGGGACTGTCCATCACAGATGGTTCTCCAAGTAAACCATGTTCTTTCATGTTTTCTGGGCACATACTGTTTCTTCTGCCTGAAATACCTTCTTTTCTTCAAGCTTTTCACCTCCCTCTCTCAGAACTCTATCTTCTATGGTTCCATATCCTTACTATCTTTATCATGATCATATTTTATTGTCTTTTCTTCTCACTGGACTATGAGTACCTCTATGGATTTGTCTTATTCATCTTTGTCTTCCCAGTATTGGATAGGGAACTGGGACTTAGGCAATTGTTTGTAAAATGAATAAATAAATGAATGAATGAATGAGTGCCCTAAACCAGGGGCCTTGATTCTCTCCTTAGTTCTATTTCTCATAACCCCTTGAATTCTCTGAAAATCATTTTCTTCATATGTAAAACAAGGGTATTAATTTTACCTTTGTCTATGTCTATTTGGAGTTCAAATGAAATTATGTTTGTGGCAGGTTTGTAATGTCAGAAACAGCACTGGCCTTGGTGACAAGCAGACACAGGTTAAAAACCACCTTTCTACTAATCACTAATTTATGAACTTGAGCAAGTTAGGCAAACTCTCTGAGCCTCAGTTTCTTAATTGTTAGGAGGTTGTGTATAAACCTGTGTGGTTGTTATGAGGATTAAATGAGATACAGGATGTGAGAATTTCTGGCTCATAACGGGGGCTCAGTAAATATTAGTTGAAGTGGAGGTAAGGAGAAGAGCTTCAACCTCAGTGGGATTCTGCCTGGGATTCCCATTTCCTGAAACCGAGCAGGACCCTGTGGGGCTCCTGGGACAAACAGCCTTTCTGTGTCCCCTTCCCTGAGTTCCAAAGAACAGTTTAAACAGTTGCTAATCAGAGAAGGGAGGGGATGCAGAGACAAGGGAGGAGCAGTCAAGAAACAATACTGCAGCCTTAGGGCAGGGTCCTGGTTCCACCCCAAGCAATATACATAATATCTTTGAGCTCTTCTGCAGAACTAACACACCCCCACCCCCCACCAACCACCCCCACCCCCACCTGCACCACAAATAGAAGATGTTAACTACTTGATGAAGCTCTCTTCATTCCAGAGATGGTCACAGTTTGCCCATCACCACCTGACCAGATGATCTCTGGATTGAAGGAATGCAGGCCCTTCACACACCCTGATCCTTATCAGCAACCCCGCCCTCTGGACTATAAGACTCCTCACAATGCTCCCCCCCCTCCGCCAGGTGGGGACACACAGTTTTGAGGGCTAATGCCTGCCGTGGGCTCCCTTTGCCCGCAAAGCAATAACGCTATTCTTTTCTATTTCACCCAAACTCTGTCTTTGAAGTTTAACTCAGTGTTGGGGTACAGAGGCCTGATTCAGCTTTATTCCTAGAAAAGAGGTGTGGTTCACGTGCTGCTGGGCAGCCATAGACACAGAACCCTGTCTGCCTCCTTTAACTGTGCAAACAGCAGCTGCCAGGCCAGCTACTCCATGCAGAGCTTCTCTGGGTCTCTGCCCCCAGGCTAGGAGGAATAAGAAGAGCTATTAACATCCTCACAGCACTGAAAAGGTCTCCTGGTGCTTTCATAAATATGTATCTCATATAAGTTTCAAAACAACTCTGTGAATCACCTCTTCAAGGGTGCGCATCAGGTGACTTGGGGCAAATCTTTTACCCTTTTAATGCCTCAGTTTCCTCTTCTACAAAATGGTAATAATACTAGGATTGTTTGGAGGATTAAAAAGAATAATGTGGGTAAAGTGCCTACCTCTGTGTTTCGTATCTTGTACAGACTAACTGCAGTAAATATTACATATCGTTACAATTCTCAAGACAAGTCCCAGGATCTGATTTCCTGAGTTTTCCCTCTTAACTTGTTCTCTGCTACCTCTCAAGGCACATGAGCATGGTCCTGGGGAGTTGGGATGAGGTTCCCCTTCTCTGTTTAGAAAGTTCCACAGTACAATCCAAGCCCGGGTAGAGACAATGCCCACACATTTGCTTATCAAGCCTGACTATCAAGAGGACCACTAGGCCCACAAGGGTATCTAATACCTGTCAGGTCTCAATATGAATGGGGCATATTTGGAAAAATTAAAAAGGTGTACCTGAGACTTAGTGAATCAGAACTGACTCATTTTTTGTATGAACTATAGAAATGATGGGCCTTTGTGGCACCCTGCACCCTATTCCATCATTCATTCCTTCATTCATTCAACAAATACTCATTGAGTATTTACTGCATGCTGGGAGCTATGCAATGTGCAGTGCATACAATGATGAGCAAAAAGAGACATGGTCTTTGATTTTGTGGGCCTTAGGCTAATGGAGGAGCAGACATTAATTAAATAGCTATAAGCAAATGTCCTTTAGGGAAGAGAGTGACTAATTCCATGAACTGAAGGAGTGACTTGCAGCTCAGAGAGAGTGCAGGGGAGGCTGGAGGGATGGACTGGGGCTGCCTATGATGGAACTTGGAGATCTTACAGTCCATGGTTAAGATTTTTGATCTACATCCTAAGAGCAGTGGGGAAGCCAGGTCATGTATGTTTCAGTGTTCTACTTTGAAAGAAAAAACTCTCTCTTGAAACTTTTTATTTTAAAAGAATTTTGGATTTTAAGAAAGTTGCCACAAAGAGTTCCCACATATTATTCCCCCATCTTCCCCAGATGTTACCATCTTACATAGTACTTATTAAAACCAAATTGAGATGTTTTGCAAGATCCAAGCTAGGCTCCCACATTGCTTTTATTTGCCATATCTCTCTTATCTCCTCCAGTGTGTGACAGTTCTTCAGTCTTTATCACTCAAGACCACCATGCTTTTGAAGAGTACTGGCCAATTATTTTGTAAAATATCTCTCAATTTGAGTTTGTCTGATGTCTCCTCATTTAAGTTCAGGTTGTGCTTTTCTGACAAGAACACCACAGCTGTGGTATTGTGTCTTTCTCAATACAGTGTAATAGGAGGTACTTTATGTCAATATGTGTCATAATTGGCGACATTAACTTTGATCACTCAGTTACTATTTTTCCCTTTTCAGTGAATAAGTATTTTTCAGGAGGATACTTCGAGACTATGCAAATATCCTATTTCTTTTCATACTTTCTTCCACTAATTTTAGCATCCATTAATGATTCTTGCCTGCAATAATTATTACTGTGGTGTTTGCCAAATTGTCATTTTTCTATTTCCATCATTCTTTCTACATTTATTGCTGGAATTCCACTGTAATGAAGAACTTTTTTTTAAACTCCACTTAATTATTTATTCAATTATTTATTTATATCAGTATGGAATCATGTATACTTATTGTACTCTCTGGATTATAGTCCGTGGCTATCATTTATTTTGCTGCTCAACTTACTCCATACTTGGCTACTGAGAGACTATTTACATTGGTTCTTTTGTCCTTTTGACATTTATTACAAATAAATAAGAAAGTGAGGAAGACTAGAACAAACCTCGTGATTTTGGATTGGAATTGGAGGTACTGATCTCAGGTGGCCTTGGCCTGCAGTGGCTTGAAACAGGATTTTGGTTCCATGGTCAGAGATTGAAGACAGGCTGCAGCAGTGAGAGTGCTGAATCCTAGCCACTAGACCACCTGGGACCAGCGGTCAGTGACAAGGCCGTGGCCCATCAGGTTTGTAGAAATAAATTTCCACAAAGAGATAGAAAGTAGTGAAAAAAGTAAAGTGTTTATTAGGAGGAAAAAGAGTACATGTGGATAGACACACAGGCAGACTCAGAGAAAGAGTCACACCCTCGTGGTAGTTTGAATCACTTATATGGAGCATTTCTTCTGGGTTTCCTTTGGCCAATCATCTTGCTCTGCCTGGTTCTGAGTTCGTATTTGGTTTATCTCAGGGTCCTCCATGTATGCGCGTGCATCTCTTAGCCAAGATGGATTCTAGCTAAGAGGTCTATGGGTAGATTGACATCACCTACTCTGGGGTGGCGTCCCCTACATTTTTAACCCCCGAGAAGCCTTTCTGTGCATGTGTAGTCAGGAAGGTCTCCTTGATCTTGAGAATGAGAAATATGTGGTCTTTTATCTCTTTTCTGGGCAGGGGCTCGGCTTCTCCTCCCCCTGCTATTATCTTCATCTTGGAGTATCTGCCCACAAGGGACAAAGGCCAGCTGCTCATCCTGGGGCCCATCTATCTCCTGCCCCAATATCAGTATGAACTCATGATTTTTAACATATTACAGATAGATGAATGTAGATAAGATATAGATATGTGTAGATATGTGTACATATTCATACATATATTTTCTAGCCCTTTCTGCTGAGAGGGTCTAGAAGCAATGGGCACATCTAGCACCCAGATCTTAGTTTCCAAATATCATTTCCCCCAAAGAGGATCCATTAATCCTTGGTGAGGAATTCCTGGGTAAAGACAGGGAAAGAACAGATGGGCCTAAAACATTTTGTGGTGGTAAAAAGTAAGGAACTACTCAAAAAATTATAGGGGCATGTCAAAAGGACAAAAGAGTCAAAGTAAAGGATAAAATTCCAAACAGTAAATGTAGAAGGAATGGTAGAGAGAAAAAAATGACAATTTGGCAAACAGCACAGTAGTAATTGTAATAATTGTTGCAGGCAAGTATCATTAATGGATGCTAAAATTAGTGGAAGAAAGTATGATGAGAAGATACTTGCATAGTCTCAGAGTATTTTGTTTCCCTTCTTATTTCCCTTTTCAGACAATGAGAAATCTGGTTCTTTTATACATAATATAGGTACTTATTGTTCAATCCAGTAATACACAGAAATTCAGAATGCTAACCTGTAAACGTGAAAAACACATTCATCAAATAGAATCTATCGTTAGCCTTTGATAGCATATGGTAAAAATACATGTTTTTCAACCTTACTTAGATTAGTTTTTCCCTTCCCCACTCCCCTCAGTGTGGTTATGTTACTCATTTTTAATACAATTAGGTTCACTTTTTACTGTTTGTATTCCATTTTGGGTCCTTCCACCCTGCTCCTTCAAACACACAAACATTCTGGTTGTTATTTATTTATTTATATAGTCATTATCTGGATATGTGACACATTACCATGGTTCGAAAATCTGAGCTATACAGAAAGGTATACTCAGCCAAGTTCTCTCCACCACCCCCTGCTCCTGACTGTGTTCCCATTCCTCTGTTCTTTCCACAGCTTTCCCACCCACCTTCTGTAGGTATCAACCGCACTAGTTTTTGGTTTATGTTTCCTGTATTTATTTTTGCACAATGTGCAGATACATGTGCATTTTCTTAGGGTTTCTTTTCTCTTCCATGAAAGAAAATGTACTATAGATGGAAGGACCATTCTGGTTGCTGGGTGGGACTGGAGGGAGGCTTGAGCGGATGTGAAGAGAACACTTGGGAAGCTGCTGCTGTGGACCAGGAGAGAGATGGGGGAACTGGTGCAGCTCCAGTGGCAGCAGAAAAGAGGACAGGTTTGAATGATGTTTGGAGGTGATATTGTCATAATTTGGTAACTGATTTCTGAGGGTGATGTCATGGATGATGTTTTGGTTTCTGGCTTGACTGATTGGATGGATGCTAGTGTTGCTCCCTGAGATAGAGAACACTGTAAAAGGGTCAGATTTGGTGAGGGGTCCCTCACATGGATCTGTGCTTCGACATGTCGAGTTTGAAGTGGCGATGGAGTAGGCACCTGAGGCATAAAGCAGAGGGGAGATCTAAAGAGTTATTCCTCAAGCTGTGAATTCTGCCCTGATCTTCTGGTCAAGAAATGAGTGCAACAGCATGGGGAGGAGGATCTGGTACCCAATTCCAGTGTGACACCAGCAGGGTGTCTTACAGTTCAACCCAATCTTGACACTATCCACCCTGAGACAGCATCAGATTCCACAGGTTGAGGGCTCAGTCCCACAAGATTGTCTTTTACTTCTGAAGCCAATCGCAAGCTCAGGTTGTCACCTGTGCTTCTGACTGCCTGGTTATAAATCAGAGGTTCCCATGACCTCCTCCTTAGGTTCAATTCATTTGCTAGAGTGGCTCACTGAACTCAGGAAACCAGTTTACTCACTAGATTACAGATTTATCACAAAGGATATTAAGGGATATGAATCAACAGCCGGATGAAGAGATGTATAGGGTAAGGTTCTGAACAAAGGAGCTTCTGTCCTTGTGGAGTTTGGAGCCTGGCACAGTAGCACATGGAAGCATTCTGGTTCACCAACCCAGAAGTTCTCTGAGCCCCATCCTTTTGAGTTTCTATGAAGGCTTCATTGTATAGGCACGATTGATTAAATCATTGGCCATTGGCAATTTAACTCAGTCTCCCACCCCTCTCCCCTCCCCAGAGGTATGGGTATAGGGTGGAGGGGGAGGGAAGGGGGTGGGGCTGAACTCTCTAATCACCTGGTTGGTTTCCCTGGTGATCAAGCCCCCATTCATAGCTTCCGTAGGGGCTTTCCCAAAGTTGCCTCATTAACACAACAAAAGATACCTTTCTTGCTTTCATCACAGGCAATTTCAAAGGTTGTAGGAGCTCTGTGCCAGAAAGGCAGATTAAGACCAAATATACATTTTCAATTATAAATCACAGGGAGATATTCCAGTCCAATGAAGAAGAACAAGAACATAAACAAAACCTTGGTAGTCACTCCATCTTCTTGCAGAAGGCTGGCTGCTCAGGGCATGGTGCCCACCAGAGAATGTGCCTTACCAGTGGGTGATGTCAGAGGCACAGGGCAATCCCTGCCTCTCAGGGTGGAGGTGGGATGGCAGAAGATTGGGTCTAGAATTGTGCCTGATTTCAAGTCTCAGTGAAAAATTTGCCTGCCGTATCAGTAAACAAAGGATGCTGTAGCCATCAAGCCATTACAGCCACCCCTGAAGGTGAGCCCTGAGGAAACTCAAGATGGAAACTGGATGCCCACCACCGAGCAGTCAGTCACTGCAGCCACCCCCCAGGGGTGCACCCTGAGGAGACTCAGGTTGAAAAAGCACAGGAAACTGGCCCCAGAGAGCTGAGGTGCATATCAAAGGAATGATATCAATGAGTCCAGACTCTTACATCTTCCCATACATAGAAAAGTGCTAAATTCCTTAACTTGAGGTGTCTGGTTTTCTTAAATTAACAGTAAGCTTTTGGTGTTCCAACTACCTGGCCTTTGTTGCAAAAACTCCTGTATATCCTGGTTCCTCCCTTACCTCTTCAGAGCAATCTTTCAGAGCTATCTGAGAGGTTGCATCCTGGGCTTAAGTCCTCAGTTTTGTCCACCAAATAAAACATACTTCTCAATTTTTTTAAGTCAACAAACTCACCCTAAAATGCTAATGATACCATATTTGAATTAACCAGCGAAATGACATTCCCACAGCCCACAACACCTACCTGGGGCCTTGGCTAACACAGAAGAGCCCCTGCCTGAAAAACTAGGGTGGGGTGTCACTGGAAGAGAGGATCAAACTTCTCTGCTTATCCACAGAGCAGGGAGCTATCCGAAGGAGGCCCTGCTGAAGCCCTTGGGAAGAATGTAGTGGGGTTGGTGTGAGTTGGAAGCGTAGATGTCACAAGCCATCTTGTGTTGTAGACTCTCCGTGGCCCAGCCCACCCCCCAGCTTTCAAGGATGAAGTTAAGGAGGTAGAGAACACTGCAGTCTCCAGAGCTCATTTCAACGAGACACCCCTATTCATGGATAAGAAATGTTTTGGAAAGTCTCTTGTAGCAGATGCTCAGAGCATGAGGGGCCCTGAGTGTGGATGGAGGTGAGAGTTTCCTGGGAGCGCTGTAACACACCAGAAGGGACAGAGAGGGAAAAAAGGGTGACACAGAGGTGGTGGTAGGCTCTGTGCCTCATGTTCGGTCCCTTGGCATCTCCCACTCAATCTTCAGTTAGAAACTCAGAAAACAACAAAATGCTTAAACTTGATTTCCCTTGGGAATCAGTTAAAGGCCTGGGCTCTAGGGACAGTGAAGATGCTGTGCGGTGGGCGGTGTGTGAGGTAGAAGGGTGGGCAGGTGGGGGAAGGCCCAGAAGCAGCACCACAGATGTAGCGGGAACACAGGAGGATTGATGGTGAGGGCTTTTGACTGTTTCAGGTTGAGGAATTTAGGTGCAGGCTAGGATTAATCCAGTCCTCAAGGGGGATCCATTTGGTATCTGAATTAAATATGTATATGATGATAACATTAATGGAGTCCATTTATTGAGCAATGTGCTAAGTGCTTTTTATATGTATTATCTCATTTGATTCTATGCTCATAACAACTGTAACAGGTAAGTATTGCTATTGCTTCCATGGGGTTCATTCCTGTTATAAGTTCTTTTTTTTTTTTTTTTTTTTTTTTTGCGGTACGCGGGCCTCTCACTGCTGTGGCCTCTCTCGCCGTGGAGCACAGGCTCCAGATGCACAGGCTCAGCGGCCATGGCTCACAGGCCCAGCTGCTCCGTGGCATGTGGGATCCTCCTGGACCGGGGCACAAACCCATGTCCCCTGTATTGGCAGGCGGACTCTCAACCACTGCGCCACCAGGGAAGCCCGTTATAAGTTCTTTTTTTAAAACTCTATTTTTTTTTTTTTTTTTTTTTTTTTTTTTTTGCTGTATGCGGGCCTCTCACTGTCGTGGCCTCTCCCGTTGCAGAGCACAGGCTCCGGACGCGCAGGCCTAGCGGCCATGGCTCACGGGCCCAGTCGCTCCGCGGCACGTGGGATCCTCCCGGACCAGGGCACGAACCCGCGTCTCCTGCATCGGCAGGCGGATTCCCAACCACTGCGCCACCAGGGAAGCCCTAAAACTCTATTTTTAAACTAAGTGACTATAGGACAGCATACTGTTCCCTGACAAGGAAGTTAAAGGAATCAAAAAGAAATAAACTGAAAAGGAAGCTAAGGTGCAGAGAGCCTGACTCCTAAGCCTGTGCTCTTGGCCACTATATATTCTCAATCCCCTCTTCTCTCTCCTCTCTTCCATCCACCCATCCATCCATCCATCCACCCATCTATCTTTCTATCTATATCCACTTATAGACATAATTCCTCTTTAGCTGGGAGGTTGGATTAGATAGCCTAAAAGTTTCCTTCCAGCTCTTAAGTTCTAAGAGGTGTATTTTAGCTTAGGCTACCTTGTGATTATTTTTGGCAGGGTGTTGGTCTTCCTACTTAAGTTGCTTGGATGTATTGAAACATACACTTCAAGTCTGGCATGGATCAGTCCAGTCCAACCCCCCATTTTAGGAATCAGGTGAAGCGACTCACCAAAGCTCACCTGGTCCACAGCTTTTTAAAAAGAATCCGTTTCAGATTATTTTGAACTCTGGATACATGGCAAGTGGTGAATAAAGACAATGCTTCAGATAGGCGATGAGCAAGAGGGAATGACGGCTGGAATTTAGAACATCATCTGGGGCTTCCCTGGTGGCGCAGTGGTTGAGAATCCGCCTGCCGATGCAGGGAACACAGGTTCGTGCCCTGGTCCGGGAAGATCCCACATTCCGCGGAGTGGCTGGGCCCGTGAGCCATGGCAGCTGAGCCTGCGTGTCCGGAGCCTGCGCTCCGCAATGTGAGAGGACACAGCAGTGAGAGGCCCGCGTACCGCAAAAAAAAAAGTACATCATCTGTTTTTATCTCACTTGTATGCTAAGTCAGTAATGGTGATGATGGTTGTGACTCCTGCAGTTCATAGGGCCCTCATATCAGAAGGATTTGGAGAGTTCACCCAATATATCTTCTTGCCTCCTGCTAACAAATGCCTGATTCATTCCTGAAAGATGCCTACCTTATTTTAAAAAATGCCCCAGGAATCTTGAAACCTCTGTCTCTTCCTGATTTTTAGCCAGAGTTCCCTCCTGTTATGTTTATTCTTTTCCTCCATTTGAAAAATAAATAACTATACAGCAGCATATAGTTCCCTGAACCACAGCAAAAAGAAGTTAAAGGAAGCAAACAGAAGTAAACTATATGGACATGGACAACAAGAGATTGATGATAAATGGCAATCTGGGTTTGGGGATAGAGAAGCTGGAAATAGCTGGTTCAGCTTTCACGGAGACATAAACACCATATTCACTCTGATCCCTTTGTTTTCAAATTCCGCGACTCATGGCTCCGGTGAAGTTGAGTCACTTGGAGAGCATGCCAAAGCCTACTTGTTACTTTGGACTTTTATCTGAGCAAGCTCTCTCTGATTTCTTCAGAGCTGAACTGGGTGAGCTCTTGGCTGCCAACCCTGTCTACATTTGCTCCCTTTGAGAAGGAAGGAATAAGACCCAGAAGGAATAATTCTGTCATTTCTCGACCATCTATGCTACATCAAGCACTAAGCTTTAGATTTTTTTAATATCACTTGTTCATCTTAATAATCTTGAAAGCCTGGTATTATTATACCCATTTCACAGATGAGAACTCTGAGGTTCAAAAATGAAAGTGTCATCCCCATGGTTCCCTGATTGGTAAGTGACGGAGGTAGCCTGAGCCCAGATCTATAGGCTCCACAGTCACTCACATGAAGAAAAGAGCATGGGAGCACTGTTATCTGCCTCCCTTCTTAGATTCTGATTGCCGTGGACATGTTTTCTCCTGCCCATCCCCCTGGTTCTCCTCCTCCTCTAGTTTATGAACCTACACCTTCATATTCTGACAGTGTGATCCCTCTCTTCCTACAAAATGATCATGGATTGAGGATGAAGTGGTTCATCTCACATATTTACACATATTTAAATTCTTCACCTCCAGCTCTAACTCATAACATCAAGTAGGGCCTGCTCTCCAGTCTTTCACTTACTCTTCTTCCATGGAATAAACACTAACTTTTGCACACCTACGTACCCCCAGGGTGGCATCTGTCAGACCACACTTCCCACTATGGAGGGGGCCACCTAAGAGGTGACTGGGTCCATCCCTTGACCTCTGTGTAGGATAGTGCATGGGCCTGGAGAACTCTCAGGGTGGCATATGAGTGGCGATTCAGAGGAGCGGCTGCCAACGCATCTGAGGGCACAGACCCCACCGGGCTAGGCTGAGGAGGGGCCAGCTCCTGTATTTGGCAGATGGTTTGTTTCCAGCAGCAGCACGACTACGGCAGGCAGGGGATAGTGGAGAAATAAGGCCATGTGAAAGAAGAGTTGTCACTGTGGTTTTTAAAATCATATTTCTGCCCAAAATCCTTCAAAGGGGATAAGAACAACCCTGACCCCACTCTCACCTCTCCCCCAGTCAGTTCTAGCTGAATGAAGAGCAGTCCTACCTGGAACAAGAAGACGGACACAACTCAGGACAGTGGATGTCCTCACTACCTCCCTTTGATCCTCTTCAAAATGAGGACAACCAGGTTTGGATTTATTATCCTATTCTTGAATCCCAAAGACCATCTTTAGAGCAAAACATGCTCTTTGAAGGCCAGGGATATGGGGAAGCATGGTATCTTTAAATAATAAGGGGATGGAGTATCTCAAATTGGGTGACTTGGGGAACCAGGCAGGATGAGAACACAGAGCAGGAGGGCAGGCTGTGTGTAACTCTGCTTTGTCTGGGAGAGAAATTGCCTTCACCAGGGAGTGGGATTTAACAGGATGTGCCCCTGACCAACCTGTGTTAGTGAGGCTTGTGTTAATGCCAAGGCCCCAGATTCCCACCAAGTCTTACTTTATAGCTGGCCCCAAGTTTCCCTATTTATCAGGGAAATTAATAAATAATAAAGTGAGCATTCTTTAGGTTGTGTCTTGGGAAGCAGTTCAACCAAATACAGCATGTCGGACCAGTATTGCAGGAGGGGTCTTCTCTCTCTGGGGGTGTCTGTGGCTCAGACAGTCATGGGTGACCCTATTGGCTGTGACAGGCCAGGTCCTCACCCAGGGCCAAGAATAAGGCACCAGCTTTTGGGTGTGTGTGTGAGAGTGTACACAGAAACTGTCACAACCACATCCCACATGCCATAGCAGGGCGCAGCCAATGTGTTGCCCTTACCTTAACCTCCTCACCACTTGCAGAGATACTGAGCCTTGATGGGCTGTGTCCTTAGGGACCCAGCCCAGAAACGCTCAGCAGACCTAAAGGGCACTTTTTCAACCCTGTTCCCTTTATCTGCCCCTTACACCTGGAGACCTTGGACTCCAACCAGGTCACATCTCTGAATACCACTGATTTCTTAAGGGGAAGCAGGGGTCACGGCCAAGCATGTCTGATCTCCAAGCTTGTATTCACAAACCCACACCACCTCCCCACAGTACGCCCTTCCAGCATGTTCTCAAGGTGCACAACTTGGTCAGGGAATTTGGGATTAAAAATGAGTGAGTATATTGCTACTTTCCCAAACTAAGTGAAAACCCACAACATTAAATATGATCCTGAGCAACGTTACATCTCTGATGTTTCAGAAGACACTTTAGATCTTGAAGAGCTTTAGGGTTGGGCCTTTGCTGGTGACTCCTTAGGGTGCTGAGTGGAGGGACAAAGGCACTGCTGGAGTGGAGGGGCTGTGGCATGGGGGCGGCATCGGGAGCTCCAGCTCTGATCTCAGTTCTGTTACTAAACAGCACAGTGACCATGATGAGTCACTGCCCTTCCCCAACAGGGTGGGACTAGGGTGTCTCTAAGGCCCCTCCCAGATCTGATATTCTATGAATAATTAGCAGAGAACGCACTGTGCTGATTTTCCACAGGAGTTGAGGAAATCAAAAACCAACTTGCAGTCGTGTGGACAAAGGCCTGTAAGAGTCCCTTGGTATTTACAAAGCCTCTGGGCTTGGGCTCCCATCTCACTGTTGGCCCAGCCCTGGGGTCACTGTGCAGACTGAGATCCGGAGCAGGAAGGATAGACATATCAGAGTCAGGGACCACCGTAGTTTATTGCTGAATTTAACAAGCCCACGGACAAGGCCCTCCCCAGTGGAGGTGTGCTGTGTGGGCACTCATCCCGACTTCTCAGGCCTGGAATCAGTCAACCATGAGTTTTTAGTGACAGGGATGTGTCTGATCCTTGGGACTAGGGACAGTGAGAAAGCAGCAGATGATGAGATAACAAACCAACTCCTCTTGGCCACAGGCCCCTATTCGGGCGGCCAGAAGTGAGAGGGGAATCCAGCAAGGTCTGTGCCAGTCTCCACCCACTGCAGGGGTTCTGGGAGACCCACATTTCACGTGATCCTGCATTTGCCTAGTTTCACGGGTACATCCATTGTTCCATTTGACTTTTTCTCAGGCTCAGCCACCCCTCTGCACTCAGTTCTGGCTTGGCTGAACTCTACCCGGTGTAAGAAAAGTGAGGAATTCTGAGCAATGACTCTGTGTCACATAAAAATAGCTTCAGTGATAGACACAGCCTATACCACACACACACACCCTCCTGTGGAAATCATCTTCAGGATGGTTCACGCAGGCACTCACTGGTACAGCCACTCTGAATATAAATGTGCGCTCCAATCTCTCCCTCAGAGAGAAGAGGACACGGCAGAGGAGCCGACCCCTGCCCAGCCCCTGACTTGTGAGTTGGGGAAGACTGAGTGGAGCCTCAGACTGAGTGGGTCTCTTCTAGAATAACGGGGTGTGGGAGGGGTTGTGTGTGGGTGCTGGTGGCCAGAGCCTACTTCTTCAACAGGCCCAGTTTCTTGAGAGCCTCTCTTCTGTGTTCATTAGACACGCCTTTGGGGGAGATCTTGACACTGACACAGGGGGGTCGAGGCAGCCTGTCACGGCTCTGTCCTTGGTAAGACAGGCGCTTGGAGCCCTGTTCCTGCTCCAGGTCGGCCAACCTGCCCACCTGGATACCCTCGAAGTCCTTCCTGGTGCCCAAGGAGGCCGGGCGTGGCCGGGGGTAACACAAGACGTTGGGTGAGATCTTGTCCAAGGAGCCTTTTCCCAGAGAGGTGCTGGTTTTGGGGCTGCCATCTTTCTCGGCTGAGAGGTAGCTGCTCAGCCCCACTCCTGAACGCTCCAGGGTGTTGGACTTGAAGTTCATCTGTCTCAGGCCAGGGATGCTGCTCTCCTGGAGAGTCAGCCCAGAGTCTGGCTTTGGCTGAGTCAGGGGACTATTTGCCCACGGGGCCTTATGGATAGGAATTGGCATGGATTTGGCAGCTGGAACCTTCCCTGCATTGGGGTCCTGGGTGGGAACCAAAACGTTGCCTGGAGAAGATGGCTGAGCTGGAGCCGGACCCAGAGCTTTCACTGGAGAAGGTCCCCGCATTGGTGCAGGTGCTGGAGCCTTTCCTGTCGCTGCCGAGACCTGAGCTGGAACCACAGGCGGAGTCGAAGCCGGGGAGGGGGCCTGAGTGCGAGCCTCCCTGAGCCTGATGGAGGGCCTACTTAAGTAGGCACTGGCCTCATCTTGGTCCTGGGGCAGCCCCAGCTTCTCCAGCGCTTCCCTGCGTGCTCTCCTCTGCTCCTGCAGCGATGACGAGGTGGGGCCCGAGTCACCAGGGCCAGCCTCCAAGTGGCAAGACAGCCAGTTCTGGGGATCACTGCGGAAATCACCTCGGCTGCTCTTCAGAACAATATTTGGTGGCAGCTTCCGTGGCTTAGGGGCTGTGAGGGGAGCCAGCCGGGCATTTGGATCCCCCCGTGATGGGACAGGAACATCTTCAGCTTTTGCATTCTGAGAGGACACAGCTGGAAGAGGCCGAGGTTGTCCAGGTTCCCCGGTTGAGCCTTCCTCATTAGCTTTCTGGGACATGGCCTCTGAAGTAGTCTCCCTTTTTTGCTGGAGGCTGAGTGATGTGTGGACCTGGGGCCTGGGACTCAGCTCCCCTGGCTGTCCGGGCAGGCCGCGTTGCCCGCGCTGCTTTGGCTGGGTGTCCCCGAAGGCCTCTGGTGGGGGGATGAAGGCCCTATCCAGATCAAGGGCAGTGTCCCGGGGGCCCGTCGGTGCCTGGGGGTGCTCACTGCTCTGGCCGACCTGCTCTTTCTCAGGCCCTGGGACAAGCCCCTCAGATACCCCTGGGATGTGGCTGTTAGTCTGTGTGGTGCTTTTTCTGAGGATCTGGTTTCTGCCGATGTGGATATTTCTGGGGAGGCTGTAGGAGCCAGACCTGAGGCCCAGGTTTTGAGACTCGGGCAGATGAGACGAGCTGAATGGAGTCACTCTTTTCTGCTCTGTTCCTTGCTGAACGGTCTGTTTCGGATGTCCTGTGAGGGTCGGGAGAACGGGCAAAGAAGAGTGCGTGCTGAGAACCCTGATGCCAGGGGAAAGAAAACACTTCCCAAACTCTGATCTCTAATTAGCAATGGATGGTCTTGTTTTTTTGTTGTTTCATTGCTCTTAAAGGGCAGCACTCTTGTTTGGTTGTCATTTAGACTAACAGATCAGTACTAGCAGTTTCCCTTCGACCAAGGATTAATGTATCCTGATGGCTGGGGAAAGGGCAGCCCCACACAGCTCCATGTTCCTGACTCAGGCTCTTCCTAACCCTCTACAGATGCAGGGTTGGTTGGGGTTCAGGACAGCCCCTCTAGCTATCCTGGGGCTCTCAGGTAACTGAGTCCAGTGGGAGCATTCAGCATGAACATGGTCAACAGGTGATTTGCTCTTGCCGGACCAGGCTTCTGCCTTCTTTTGCCTTCACTTTCTATAAGAACCTGGATGATTCTGTAATGGCCACAGCTGTGCCCGCACCACAGCGTGACAGGGGCTCTTTTCTTCCAGCGAGTAAGCACATGTATCAGGCCCACTGGACCAGGAAATCAGCACCAGGCAGCAGGGGAAGCCCCATGTCCCCACTTCCTCCTCTAACCCAGGGAGGGTCTATAAATATTTGTCAATATATTTGACAAATATTTGACAAATATAAATATTTGTCAATAAATATTTGCTAAATGAATGAATAAGTGATCACAGTCCTGATACCAATGGGACTGTCTCCAGGAGTAAAATGCCCCCCTCACCCCGGGACATATGGCCCTGCACTCATGGCCACACTTCTGTGCCATCTTGTCCCCTGTCTACTGAGCGTCAACGCCACTCCACACTCTCTCACAAGGCCCTTGAGACGTCACCCACTGAAGTTAAGGGAGCCCTTCCCTCTTCTTATCTCCTGCAGCCTCATCCTCTGGGTCACCCAGATTAGCTCCACAGACTGACTTCGTTTTTCCAGAGCCAACTACCCACCCCTCCCTGTATCTCTCCCCCACCTCTGTGGTCATATTGCTTTAGAATTTCTCCATAAGAGGATGGGTGCGGGTCAAACCCCTCTCCCTCCCAGGCCTCTGATACTTCATAGAAAGACGTAGAAGGCTGGCTTGTCGGCAATCCCTCCTTCCCTGCAGGGACAAGGCTTTATTCCAGCCTGTGACCCTTAGAGCAGAGGGCAGACAACATGGAGAGTGGCCAGAGGATGTACTGTTTTTTTGGGGTTTTTAGTTTTTGTTTTTGTTTTGGCCTCGCAGCATGCGGGCGGGACCTTAGTTCCCTGACCTGGGATCGAGCCCGTGCCCCCTGCAGTGGAAGCACAGAGTCTTAACCGCTGGACCTCCAGGGAAGTCCCCCTTTTTGATTTTTTTAGACATTCTCTCTTACCCTGGGCGGCAGGCTGGGTCGTGGGCAGTGTTTGGGGACCTCGGGGAGTTGTGGCTTGCCCAGACTTGTCAGTGGACAGTCCACTGTCACCCTCGGTGTCCAATGAGCCAATGGTTTCCTCTAAGAAGAGCAGACACTCCTTCTCTTCAGCAGACAGGAAGTCGTAGCTGCTGTCACTCTAGAGCGAGGAGAGGGCGCTGTGAGAGGTAGCTCCGCAGAAACTGGCGGGGCCCGAGAACCACCCTGCATTGGGAAGGACTGCTGAAGAGCTGGAAACCTCTCCATCATGCCACTCTGCAGACCTGCTGGAGCTGCTTCCTGAAACTGCAGGCACCAAGGAGGGCAGAGACTGTCGGGCTGCTGTCCCACTAGCACCCGGCTGGGCAGGCAGATGGCAAATGACCTTTCTTTTGTTCACTCCTGGGTGGAATGCTTAGCGGCAAAGATCAGAAGCAGTCCCAGGTTCTAGTTCCACTTCCTCTGTGTGATCTATGTCAAGCATCTCATTTTGCAAGTCTCCAATGTTGTTCTAAACTATATGGGCAACATAATGATTTGACCTTAAACTTGAATGGTATTTCTTTTAACTTTTCAAAGTACTTCTGCATTCTTGATCTGGCATGTCAAGGACAGTATGAGGACAAACAGGAAAGACAGCCAACTACTTGCTGACAGGCCAATGGGAACAGTGGCATGACTAGTCACAGATAAATTTACTAAATAATTTACACTTGACTTTGAAATGCATTCCATACAGGATTATTTTTTTCACTTGTGTATTTACTTTCTTGATAGCATTTGGCTCTGGCTAACATTCAAAAAAGTGTGCATTTCTTAAGCAAATATAAACTTAAGGGAGGAAGGTGGAGAAACTGGTATGGGGTGAGAGGAAAGCAACTTAGTATTAAATATTAAGTAGAAATTAAAATAAATAATTTTCATTATGAGAGAGCACATAGGAGTGTTTGGGAGAACAGGTGAGGCCATTTCAGATGGTTACTGCCTATGTTCTACAAGGCCAGGAAGATCCATGGAATAATCACTCTCCAAAGTTGAAGGTTGAAGGGGGGGCCAAAAGGGCAGATGGGAATATAGGAAATTTGGCCCGAGTCCCTTCCTGCCGTCTCTAACCCTCCTCCTAATATTTGAGATACTTCAGAGTTATATATTTTCCAGACCCACTCAAATGGCCAGGAAAGACTTTGAGAAAGCCCTAAAAATATCTTAGGGGGAGGGGAGATGGTTGTTGGAATAACTTCTCCAGTTCCGCAGGCTCCTTAAAGAATCATCTGTTGGGCTTCCCTGGTGGCGCAGTGGTTGAGAGCCCGCCTGCCGATGCAGGGGACGCGGGTTCGTGCCCCGGTCCGGGAAGATCCCACATGCCGCGGAGCGGCTGGGCCCGTGAGCCATGGCCGCTGAGCCTCCGCATCCGGGGCCTGTGCTCCGCAACGGGAGAGGCCACAGCAGTGAGAGGCCCGCGCACCACACACACACACAAAAAAAAAACAAACAAAAAAACAAGAACCATCTGTCAGTTGATTGAGGGAGGCTTACATTGTAAAGGGACTCCCGAATACAGCCCTTGGAAGCCTTGATGCAGACCCCAGAGGTTCCCTAAACAAAATCTTCTCTACTGCCCTCTTCCTACTAAATAGACTTCCAAAATTCCAACTCTGAATTTCTCCTTTGTGGATGATTCACTTTGAAAAACTTTAAGCCCTGTCACATTCTGTGTCCAGTGGTATGTAACTACTCATGTTGGCCTCTGCTTAACAGAAACTGAAAGTGGTCTGTGAGGCCCCATCATCTAGGGTTAAAAAGAAATTATCTAAAGATTGTCTGCACTTTAGGTTTTTTGTGTGTTGTGTGCTGCTTTTTCTACTTCATTTTTACATATCAAAACACACCAACTGTATCAAACATCTTTGACATTCAGTAGAGATCATTACGATCCTTAAATTATCAAATACCTCTACGTATAGGATAGAACAATAAAGTATAAATTCTCAAGGGTTATTATGTACGTGATGAGTACCCATAACAAAGGAATGCTTACATTTGGACATAG
The DNA here is from genome assembly GCF_026419965.1 of Kogia breviceps. NCBI lineage: Eukaryota > Metazoa > Chordata > Mammalia > Artiodactyla > Physeteridae > Kogia > Kogia breviceps. The sequence continues at coordinate 64,068,256 of NC_081310.1, read as the reverse complement.
GGCAGATTTACTCTGTCACACCAACCTTATAAGAATTGAGATTTAAATTCATGCCCAGGAAAATTACAGTTTATTACATGTCACTCACAAATAGTTAAACACAGTGACTTTGGAAGATTCTCAGTCACTACTTACAGATAGGCTATTTCTTTTCTACATAGGGGCATGTGCTAAGTGCTTTACATGCATTTCATTTACTCGCCTCAAGAACCCTATGAATTTGGTATTAATATTATGCCCATCTTAAAACTGAGACTGAAGCTTAGAGAAATTAAGTAATTTGCCCAAGATCATAGAGCTTATAAGTAGAGAACCCAGATCTGTTTGGCTCCAGAACCCAGGCTCTTAACTGCCCCGTGCTCTTTGATCTTTGTAAAAGACAGAAGTAACGCTGTTCTTTGCAGAGGACTTCAGGAATCCACATACTACAAGGATCTACGTTCTAGTTTCCACCATGACTTCAGATCAGTAACCCACTCTCTCATCTCAATTAAACCACCCAACCTAATGAAAACTGGGAAAAACTCTCATTTGTCCTATTACTCTCTGGGGTTGTCCCACCCTATTCTCTGTAGAACCAGGGCAGAATACCAACTGGTGTGATTCACTCCCTGACGAGGAAGATGAAAGACAAGGAACAGTGAGCAAGGATGGTGGTGGGTAGGGCAGGGCAGGGCAGGGGTGCGGAGAGCGGGCCAGGCTGCAGACAGAGAGTACGTACAGATCCAGAGAGGGTGGAGGTGGTGCTCGTCATGCTGTTGCAGCTGCCAATGTGGGTCACGGGTTCCAAGCCAGGCCCTGCTGGCCACAGCTCTCTCTCGGGCATCGCCTGAAGCAAGGTGCAGGGGTGGTGAAAGGGGCTCTCAGAGGGGAAGCGAAGGGAAGCGAAGAATGTCCCAGGCTGGGCCTGAAAAGAGAAGAATCAAAGCCACGTGTGAGCTGAGCCAGGCTCCAGAGAGGCTCTGCCCAGGCCCTGGAGCAGCATGGCGGCAGGGACACCAAGCAAACAGAGAGCTGGAAGGGGCCATGCTCAGCCATGACCCAAACCCAAACCCCTAGCCTGCAGGGGGACACATAAGCTGGACATGTAAGGATGCATAAGCTGGCTTACATACATGCAGAAGGTCAGGCTTAGGTGGTGGAGAAGCAGTCTAGTCAGAAAAGAGATTCCATCATTTCTCTTGGTCATGTTTTTTCTCTGAGCTAGGGAGCTTAACCTACATTTTCATTACTATAAACACTACATATTACAGGGGTGAAAGCTTGGGTTCTGGAGGTGGCTGGATCTGGGTTCAAATTCCATTCCACCCTTTAAAGTGTTGTGACGAGGCAAATTACTCTTTGAATCTGTTTTTCTTTATTAAATAGGGTTAATAATAAGACTAAATGAGAACAGATAGCACAGTTTAGTTGGTAGTAAGTAAGCAAACACTTAAGGAATAAATAACTACTACTGTTTTTGTAATAAGAAAAAGACAAGATCCATCTTGGATCAAAGTAGACTGAAGGAAGGGAAATAAAAACTTTTTTTTAAAAAAAGGAACAGGGCGCGTAATAGTACCTACCTTAAAGGGTTTTCGTGACTATAGAATGAAATATTCCATGTAAAACACTTTGTGCAGTGCACGGCCCTGTAACTGTCAGCTGCTGCCATAGCCACATCATCAGCACCATCACAACGACCCCCACCCCAGCCACCGTCAACCCCCTAGTCTGGGAGGGATGTGCATGGCACCCCAGTGATGGACACAAGCCCAGTTTCCCTCTTGTGTATCACCCTCCTGATGTTGCACTTATTCCCAGTGAGATTCCCTAATCTGTGTCAAATGAACAAGAGCAATGTTCTAGGTAGCTTTCTCCCAACTCCAACTCATAGGGAAAGAACAGTTTCAAGTTCATCGTGCCAGTAGAAATAGCAAAGGAAGGTAGTGCCATCTTCCTTTAGGAAATCCCAGGGATTTTCATATTCCTGTTTGTGGGAAAAACTCTATCAGAGCTGGAAAGGCCAAAGGTGACTCTCCTATGCTAAAATGAAATTCTAGAAGAATTAAGATTAAAAGACAGTTCTAAGATCAAGTAGGGACCTGGGGGAAGAGCTAGAATTAGAGTATACTTTGTCTGATTCTGAATCCATATTTTCCCCACAACGCCATGCTTTATTTTCTACCATCTTTCCCACCTTCTGAATACTAGGTAAAATGTCCTGGAAAACTAGGTTTTATTTGAGATCTTGAGACTTGGGGTTTAGATTCCAGGGCAGGTTGTCTTTTTCGCCTCTGCCAATAATTGCTTCCAGTGCCAAAGTCAGGTTTGGGCTGTGCTGGGTGAGTCAGTCTGACAACCACCTAGAGCTGACAAACACAAAGCCTCACAGAGCTCCCCTCCTGCTTGGGAGGAGACCTTCAAGTGGGGCAGGTAGGGAGGGGGCGGGAAAATGGGGAAGGAAGAGGAAGATCTGTTATGGGCAAGACACATGTAGTTCATGCCTCATGTAGTCCAGAGCCTCTCAGGAGAGAGAGGGAGAACCAGAGGGGACAGAGATACCAAAGAAGCCCAGTGATAAATCAACATGGGGTAAGATAACTCCTGGGATTCCTTCATGAGGTTAGTTCCCCATTATCCAGAATCCCAAAGAAAGAGAAATGTGAGAAGTCATGTGGATGAAGTTCAGTCACCTCAGCTAGCCTCTCCATTAATGACTGTCTAGGTTCCAAAACTACTAACTCATTCCCAACATTCTGAAGGGTTGAGACCACTACAACAAAGAGGATCCATTTCTCGTTAGCCTAGGCACACAGAAGGCATTCAAAAAATGCTGGATGAATAAACGTCATTTGTTCTGATGTCTACTGAGTGGGCACTAGAACTCAGTAGACATTAGAACTAGTTGAACTGTTGGAAGGTCTCTTTTCTGGCTTCTACCCTATTACTGTAAGCTCTTAAAAAAATTTTTTTTTTTAAATAAATTTACTTATGTTATTTATTTATTTTTTGGTGCATTGGGTCTTCGTTGCTACACGCGGGCTTTCTCTAATTCTGGTGAGTGGGGGCTACTCTTCGTTGCGGTGCGCGGGCTTCTCTTTGGAGTGGCTTCCCTTGTTGTGGAGCATGGGCTCTAGGCATGTGGGCTTCACAAGTTGCAGCACACGGGCTTAGCTGCTCTGCGGCATGTGGGATCTTCCTGGACCAGGGCTCGAACCCATGTCCCCTGCATTGGCAGGCAGATTCTTAACCACTGTGCCACCAGGGAAGCCCCATGTAAGCTCTTTTTAAATATTTTATTTCCCAGAAAATATATGGCTTAATGGAATTTGGGCAATGCTTTCAGTTACACTAACATTTATGAGTACCTAATAGGCATGGGGCATGCAAAACTTTGTTAGGATAAAGGTATCGTTTCCAAGAAGTCAGTGTAGATCCAAGGGTCTGTTTTTGGCTCTAGTTTTCCTATCTGCTACACTGGGGCAGTAACTATTAAAAGTGACTCACTGTAATTAATAGAATGTTCTCTGTGAATGGATGAGCAGATGCTGCCTTTCCCTTACAGAGAAAAATGACTACCCTTGTTCTTCCAAGCACACTTTGGACTTTACAGTGGTGTGCTAGCCTCTCCTCCCTCCCAGGGCAGCCTAACACATTCTCACTTTGGAACAAAGGATGGCCTGAAGCAGCTGGAAGAGAGAGAAACAATATGAACAGCATTGCTTTAAAAAACATACCAGGGGCGCTTCCCTGGTGGCGCAGTGGTTGAGAATCCGCCTGCGGATGCAGGGGACACAGGTTCGTGCCCAGGTCCGGGAAGATCCCACATGCCGCAGAGCGGCTGGGCCCGTGAACCATGGCCGCTGAGCCTGCACGTCCGGAGCCTGTGCTCCGCAACGGGAGAGGCCACAACAGTGAGAGGCCCGCGTACCACACACAAAAAAAACACACACACACACACAAAACATACCAGGGTATATCTTACAAAGTGCTTTCAGATATGTTAATTCGGCTTTTAAAATAACCTGATACCTTAGGCAGGATGTGGCATTTTCTCCATTTGACAGATGCAAAAGCTACCTCCCCTTCCTATAGGAAGTAGGAAATGATTTATAACTGCATCTATGGGGCAGCCTGTGGCTCCCAGCCCTTCTAGAGGGCATTACAGCAGCTGTCCAGAGGCAAGAGGGCCGGGTACCTAAAGAAGGGCCATTGGCCACATCTGACTAAACACTGAAAGCCCTAAGACCACTCTTCTCTGAGTCAGATTTATGCATCCAGGCCAGCTTTTTGTCCCCACAATAGATATTTCCAGAATAAGGAAAAGACACCAAATGCCTCTGAAGCTCAAGTCATAGGCACAACAAAATCACTGCAGAGATTAACCTGAACCTGAAACCAAAGCTGAATGAGCTCTAAGGTGCTCACACCTCATCTCCACACCTAGTGTCCTGACCCTAAAAGTCTGAACGAGAAAGACGTCTTCTCTTCCTCTCACCACTCTCTCCTTCCCTCACCAGTCTGACCTGACCTGGATGCTGCATTTCCTTCCACCAACTTTACAACCTTGAAACTTGGGGGCCATTTCAGGGCAGCCATTGAAACCTGAGGTATTTCTACTTGATAAGAAGCCAGAACAGCATGCAAAACACTCAAGGTGAGAGCTCTGTATTTTTTAACCCTTGACCTCTTTGGGCAGCTTGAGGGTGGGAGGGAATGGGTTAAGAAATGTGCACAGCCTATATCGGGGCCACCCATGCAAAGGCACATTAAATATTAACTACTCCCTGAAACCAGCCAAGCCTTGGAGGAGAGTAAATAAACGGCGTGTGGAATTCTGGCATCTGGAGGGGGTGGAGTGGGAAGAGGCCTCCAGCTCCACTCCTGTTTGGCTTCTCTGTACCATCTGAACAGACCCAAGGCCCCCTTATCACCCTCTTCTTGTGAGCCCATTCCTATATCCTCCAAGAGCTCAGCTCTCTCCCCAGTGGTCAAAGAGGTTTCCTGTTTCTCTTAGACCAGGTACCTCTGCTTTTTGCTGACCACCCAAAATGTGCCTTGGGCTGGAGAACATCCTAAGGAAAAGGCCAAGAAGACTAAAAGTTGCACTGTGTGTGTATCCCTCTCCACAAGCACATGGGCAAGTTTCTGTTTGTGTTTAAGCAATGATATAATCGCCTCTTTCACCAATGGGTTTGAGGGAGAGGGTGGGTGGAAATATCACCTGCACAGAAGAACTTTGCTTGACACTGCAGCTTACCTTTATTGCTGACAAGGTGGCCGTGTATGGCAGCCCTCAGTCAGTGAGCTTGGCGGGCTGGTTCTGTGGTGTGGGCTGAGCTAAAGCCTAAAGCTTTAGTTGCCAGGACGAAACCCATTATATTCACTCAGGGCTTGTGTGCCAGGCCCTGGGATCCTGGCACTGGGTCTTCCCACTTCCCTCTTTCTGGAAGCAGGAGGAAAAGGGGAGAAGTTAGGGACCAGAGTGTTAACCCCCACAAGCTGGATGGCGGAGAGCTGACTTGCTACTCTGACTTGACTTCTACACCCAGCGTCCTTGTGCAGGAAATCCGGCCACACAGACTGCCAACTGGGACACCTGAAAGAAGGCAAAGCAAAACCACAACACTGGTCTGGTTCTCCTCTCTGGACTCTGCCACACTGCTTTGGCCTGAGCCCCACTCGGAATTCCTACTAGACTCAACATGCTACCGTGAAATACTAATGGAGGTGAGGCCCCGGCACAGTTGAGTAGCTTCCTGTTTGCCAGTCCCTGTGTCTATTAACAGGCAAAGTCAGAAATTTAATGAAGCTGAACTCAAATAGGCTCGACTTTGCAACTAGAGTATCCGTGGGTTTTCCAAAGATGAGCTGGTAGCCTGAGCTGGCATTTTCCCAATGTGACCAATTCTCACACACCCTTACAAAAACCTAGCACAGATCATACCTTACACACCCATCCACAAAGAGCTCCATTATCACACTACCATTACTGAACACACACACACTGCACCCTTCATTTAAATAACAATAGACATTGAGTTCATAAAGCCATAAGAAATTTTCCTGTTAGAATCGAAAACCAAAGCACTTTTCTTCCCTGGGCGATTTTCCATTTTGACCTCCTCTACTCTAACAATTCTCTTCCAAAATCACAACGCAACTTCAATTATTCAGAGATGGAAATTTCTAAAACAAATCTGTTTTCTTGTTGTCAGCACAATATGCTCATCCAACCTAAACAGGCAGACGAAAAAAAAAAAAAAAATGTGCCTCAGCCGGGGTCTCCTCTAAAACACTCCAATCTCAACAAGCTACCAACTCACTCTGATCCCGTACTGGACTCAGGGAGTTGAGGAACAGAGAGGAAAGCCCCCCACCTGGGGTAGAAAGGGCTCCCCGCAACTCTGTAGGTCTGACTTCCCATGAAGCACCCCCTCTTGCTGCAGAATGAGCAATAGTTGGGTAGGAATTAACTCACCTTCACTGGGCAGGGGGCTGAAGAGAGGAAAGGAATACCCTTATATTTCAAAGGGCAGAGACGAAGACAGAGACTGCTTCCCCTGATTCCTACTGTTTTCTTCTTTTGATCTCTTCCTGACTTACCTAGACAGGTAAAATCTTCATCCGCGCTGCCTCACCCCACCCTGGCAGCTGACACTCAGCCAATCCCAGCCTCCCTCCCTACTTCTCATTCCAGCTGTTTATCCAGGGAGGGCGTGCGAGAGGATGGCGCAGGGCGGTGCTGCTCTCGCTTAGCCAATCGTCTCTTGCCCTCCCTTCCTCGTTGAGAGCCAATAAAGAGCCTTTAATAATAGAGGAGGGCTGGAAGGAGGTGGACTGGTTTGGGCTGAGACTGGACGAAAGGAGAGTCGGCATGTTATTAAAAAAAAAAAAAAAAACTTGTTATAAAGAAACACAGTCCACTAGGCAGTATACTTTTCCGTGTGTCTATTTGAAACTTGATTTTCTATCTACAACTGCCTTCTTCCTCTCGAAGTATTTCCCTGAATTCTGCAAGTTAACATCCTTTGTGGCCAGTTTTGCTACTCGCTTTTTTAGCTTTTCGGAGTCACTGTCATCCTCAAGCTTTTTCCTAGCGGCTCATAATCCTAGCAACTCCACTCAGGACCACAGAAGAAGGCGTCGCAGGCAAGAGATGCTGGCACTGAGGCACCATTGCCCTACAGTTTGCCAACGACCTTCTTGGCCTCATTTACTTCTGGGGGAAATAAAACCATTTTCTCCCCCAAGAGGTCCCTGTTCTGATGAAAAAGTGACTGGACAGCCTTGAGGGAGGGAACATGCACGCTGTCATTTCAGTCTCTGGTCTCTTTTAGCTGTGCCTGGAAGGTAGCCATGAATATTAAGAAATAAAAACAAAAGAAGCTACCAACCAGTTTAGCAACTCCTATCTCCTTCCAGTGGCCGATTTCTGGCACCTGTAGTTAAAACAACCGGAAGAGAGTAGGGAGAAGAGAGTATTTGGAAGAACCCAATGCTTTCAGGAAGGTATCTTCCTCCAGGAATGGAAGCCACTTTCACCAGATGTGCCTTTTGCTTGGAAGCTGGTTTTTCCTGGATATATGTTATCCTCAATACCAAAGGGCAGAAAGAAAAATTAAAATCAATGCACATCGTAATTGCCAACATTCATTAAGCTCTTACTATGCCCTGGGAATTGTGCTGTGCTAAGCATTTTCATGCATCATTTCATTTACTCTTTATCTGAACTTCAGAATGTAGGCACTATTAATACACAAATTTTACAAAGAGGTTAAATAACTTGCTCAAGATCATGTAGCTAGGATGTGGCAGGGCAGGTATTTCAACTCAGGCAGTATGACATCAAGCTTGCCATCTGTCAGTATCATGCCAATCAGCCGCTATTTTGGAGAAAAATCCCAAGTAGGAAACATGAAATACACAGATAATGTGCAGGTCTAATTCTAATAACTAGATTTATCCTTTCTTGTCTCATTTCTGTCTTGTAGCTATTCATGTCTTTTCTAACAAGATGACACACGGCTTTCATTTTTTCTCTGTGTGGTCTCTGCAATGTGATCATTGCAGAAGTGCAGTGACCCTGGGGCTTAGGTACAGAAGAGGTTAGGGCAAGACTAGTGAGGAGAAAGGAGGTTTGTGGAAGCCTGGAATAACTCAGCACCCTATCAGTGGCTTGTGGATAACAGAGCTGACTGAACGTTTAAGGAGGATGACCTCTCTTCCTGATGTGTCATTCAAACATGTATGATGTCATAATACTAACAAAACAGGAAGTTCCAAATCAGAAGTTCAATGCAACGAGAGTTACACCCATGGATGGAGTCACTGAAGTTGATCAAGCTTCATAGGTGTGTGATATGAACATTTGCTTAAAAAATGAATTGACTTGTGAGCATTAACCTCAAAGATGAGAGGAGGCACAGTTGTGTTTGTGAACAGTTTTTCAGTTTATAATAAAAGTAGAATAATTAGGAAGGGCTCCTATCTTTTCCCAGGTAGTAGTAGGGACAGAGACAAAATGATCTTTCTGTTACTCTTTCCTTTTTTTAACATCTCTTTTTGAAAATTATGAAATATTTCAGATATTCTGACATAAAAACACCACTGTACCTAATACCCAGTTCAAGAAATAGAACATTAACATTACAGTTCAAGCTGCTAACAAACTTTGCTCCCCACTCCTTCCTGCCTCCTCAAAACAGACATACACCCCCCAGCTGAAATAAATCACTATTCTGAATTTGGTGTTTTTCATTCTCCATATCTTTAAATGTTTTCCTTGGAATCTTCTTCATTTTGCTTTGCTTTCTTTATTTTTGGCTTGGAGAAATACCGAGTCTAGGGACTTCCCTGGTGGCGCAGTGGTTAAGAATCCACCTGCCAATGCAGGGGACACGGATTCGAGCCCTGGTCCGGGAATATCCCACATGCCGTGGAGCAATGAAGCCCGTGCGCCACAACTACTGAGCCTGCGCTCTAGAGCCCATGAGCCACAACTACTGAGCCCACGTGCCTAGAGCCCGTGCTCCGCAACAAGAGAAGCCACCACAATGAGAAGCCCGTGCACCACAACAGAGTAGCCCCTGCTCGTCGCAACTAGAGAAAGCCCGCACACAGCAGTGAAGACCCACTGCCAATGCAGCCAAAAATAAATAAATAAATTTACTAAAAAAAAAAAAGAAAGAAAGAAAGAAAGAAATACCAAGTCTCTAAGGTTCCAAGAGAATTGAGAAGGAGGTCTGGACCAGGGGAAAGAGAGGATTTCCAAAGTCAGAAACCTGAGAGACTAAGGCTCCCTGGTTGATGTAGATCATCATTTGAGAAGCAGTGTGTGTTGTTGCTGTTTGTATATGAATTCCTATTTGATGACCTGACTGTGGAATCTAATTACAGTCCAGCTCACCTGACTCATCTGTGTCCTCACTCCTTCTCCATCCTTGCATGCTGTCGTGGTGCAGTCATCTTCCTGACTGTCAGAAACTAGTTTATTTCCTTTCTCAGTACCACTTCCCCATTGAGGCAACTCACTTCCCCTACACACAAACACACACACACCATCTTAAAACCAAAATATACCACAAACAGTCATTGGTCAATCTCTTCTCTTTGGGCCCCTTATAAAGTTGGACTCTCTGCAAAATACAGTGGACCTCCACTCTAACCATTCATGATACTTATTCATTCACATTACAGTCACATGCTAGCGGTGCTTTTCTTCTCCTTTTCCTCTCCAAAGGAAAAATGAAGTTACTTTGAACATGTATTATCACCAGCCCTAGGAAATGCTGGGTACCCACTATGTTCATGTTATAGGGCATGGTACTCCGTGCTGGGTCTCTGAATGTACTTCTGTTCGGGAGAGGGAAGGTTTTATTCTTCAAGTAGTAGTGAGAACTTGCTTTAAATAGAGAACAGTTGGGAAAGGATTCATACAATTATTTATTATTATGGATATCTGTATTGAAACATTGTTTAATAAATGAGAAATATCAAGTTTAATAGTATTTACAAAGAACTGTAGCTTATAGCAAATACTCAATACTGGAAAATACTAGGGAACATAAATGGATAATATTTGGATCTCCCAGCAACTCCTCACAGCTCTACACAAGATCTTTTTTTTTTTTTTTTTTTTTTTTGCGGTATGCGGGCCTCTCACTATTGTGGCCTCTCCCGTTGCGGAGCACAGGCTCCGGACGCGCAGGCCTAGCGGCCATGGCTCACGGGCTTAGTTGCTCCGCGGCATGTGGGATCTTCCCGGACCGGGGCACGAACCCGTGTTTCCTGCATCGGCAGGCGGATTCTCAACCACTCAAGATCATTTTTGAAATTGCCAATTCAAGAATATATTTTGCTTCTCAAACTTGTTATTTCTTGGAACACTGGTCATAGAATTTGCATTAAGTATACTATGAGTATAATATATTAATATTTATTTTATTCATTGTTAGCAGTATACAGGACCATGGAATACATACTTATATTGTAACAGTTATAAGCCAGACAGATGGATTAGACTGTAACCATTTCCCTCCTATCTGCTAGTGTCTAGGTACCCAGAAATGTAAACTTTAACCTTCTACTCTGCATGTCAGAATTTCCTGCTCTTGCTTTTGTTTTTTTATCATTGGATTCCTTCAAATCACTAACATCTCTTGTTGATCACACAACAAGAAGACTGACACCATGAATCAATCAATCAAGATGGCAGAGTATAAGGATGCGGAACTCACCTCCCCTCATGAACACATCAAAAATACATGTACATGTGGAGCAATTCTCTCTGAAAACTAACTGAAACTGGCAGAAAGACTTCTGTACAAACAAGGCTGTAAGAAAGATCCACACAAAATCAGATAGGAAGGAAAGAAAAGTGATCAGGTTGGGACCTGCGCCCCTGGAAGGGGACTCAGAGGAAAAGGGAGATTACATGGGCAGAGACCCACACTGGGGAGTAAGTGGTTTGAGCCACAGATTGGGCACCCCACTCCTGGGGTCCTACACAGGGGAGATGAGCCCCTTGGCTGGTCAGAGGACCACTGGGACTAAAAGGAGGGCTGAAGGAAGCCTGAACTTTGCTCTTGAGGAGTGCATGCATGCTGGCTTGTCCGCAAGGCAGAGCAGAGAGGTTGGATTGAAGACTCCTCTAGTGGCTGCTGTGTTTCCCCTGACCACCTCTGCATGTGCCCCATTCTGAGCCAAGTAAATGGTCCAGTCTCACTTACTCCACGCTGTAGCTCGGCACTGGATGTAGGGCTGCTGTGACCAGAGAAGAATTTTAGCCGTGGGACACAGAGGCAACAGGGTCCCAGAGTGTCATCTGGGTGGGGTGGTGGTGGCCATTGTTGGTGTGTGCTCAAGCAGCACCTCAGAAGAGACCCAGAACTCTGATGGTGGCCAGTCCACCACAGCTTACACCCTGATACACACGAAGAATCCATGTGGGCCCCACCTGCCCTGCAGTGTGGCTCCACAACAGGGTTGGGGCAGTGATCAGCTGTGGGGAAAAAGTGTACTTCACAGTAATACAATAATAGTAGGGACTTTAACACTCCACTTAAGTCAATGGACAGATCATCCAGACAGAAAATCAGTAAGGCAACAGTGGTCTTAAATGACACAGTAGACCAGTTGGCCTTAAAAGATATCTACAGGACAGTCCATCCACAAACAGCAGAATACACATTCTTTCCAAGGGCACATGGAAAGTTCTCCTGGATGCATCACATTCTAGGCCACAAAACAAGTCTCAATAAATTTAAGAGAATAGAAATTATATCAAGCATTTTTTTTCTGATCACAATATATAAAACTAGAAATCAATTACAGAAAGAAAAATAGGAAAAGCACAAACACATGGAGACTAAACAACATGCTACTTAAAAAACCAGTGGGTCAATGAATATATCAAAGAGGAATCAGAAAATCCTTCAAGACAAATGAAAATGGAAACACAACTTTCCAAGATCTATGGGATGCAGCAAAATCAGTCCTAAAAGGGAGGTTTAGAGTGATACAAGCCTTCCTCAAGAAATAAGAAAAATATCAAATAAACAAATAACCTACCATCTAAAGGAATTAGAAAAAGAAGAAAAAACAAAGCCCAAAGTATACATAAGGAAGGAAATTATAAAGATCACAAAAGAAATAAATAAAATAGAGATCCCAAAACAATAGAAAAAAATCAGTGAAACTAAGAGCTGTTTCTTTAGAAAAGATAAAATTGATAAACCTCTAGCCAGGCTCACCAAGAAGAAAAGAGAGAAGACCCAAATAAAATAAGAAGTGAAAGAGGAGAAATAACAACTGATACCACAGAGATACAAAAAAATCATAAGAGAATACTATGAATTGTTATATACTGACAAATTGAACAACCTAAAAGAAATGGACAAATTTCTAGAAACATATAACCTGACAAGACTGAATCAAGAAGAAACAGACAATTTGAACAGAGTGATTACTAGTAGTAAAATTGAATTTATAACCAAAAAAACTCCCAGCAAACAAAAGTCCAGGACTGGATGGTTTCAGAGGGGGGATTCTACCAAACATATAAAGAAGAGCTCATACCTATCCTTCTCAAACTACTCCAAAAAACTGAAGACAATGGAACACTCCCAAATTCATTCTATGAGGCCACCATTACCCTGATACCAAAACCAGGCAAAGACACTACAAAAAAAAAAGTTACAGGCCAATATCTCTGATGAATATAGATGTTGAAATCCTCAACAAAATATTTGCAAACCAAATCCAACAATATATAAGAGGATCATACACTACAATCAAGTGGGATTTATTCCAGGGTCACAAGGATGGACAATATTCACAAATCAATCAATGTGATTCACCACATTAACAAAAGTAAGAATGAAAATCACATGATCATCTCAATAGGTGCAGAAAAAGCATATGACAAAATTCAACATCCATTAATGATAAAAACTCTCATCAATGTTGGTATAGAGGGAACATATCTCAAGGTCATTTATGACAAACCCACAGCTAACATCATACTCCACAGTGAAAAGCTGACAGCCTTTCTTCTAAATTCAGGAACAAGACAAGGAGGCCCACTCTCATCAATTTTATTGGAAGTCCTAGCCACAGCAATCAGACAAGAAAAAGAAATAAAAGGAATCCAAATTGGAAGGGAAGAAGTAAAACTGTCACCATTTGCCAGTGGCATGATACTATACATAGAACCCTAAAGACTCCACAAAAAAAACTGTTAGAATTAACAAATGAATTCAGTAAAATTGTAGGATACAAAATTATTATGCAGAAATCTGTTGCATTTTTATACTCTAATAGCAGATTATCAGAAAGAGAAATTAAGAAAACAGTCCTATTTACAACTGCATCAAAAAGAATAAAATACCTAGGAATAAATTTAACCAAGGAGGTGAAAGACATATACTCTGAAAAGTATAAGACATTGATGAAATAAATTGAAGATGAAAGAAATTGAAGATGCCACAAAGAAATGGAAACATAATATGCTCATGGATTGGAAGAATTAATATTGTTAAAATGTCCATACTATGAAAAGTAATCTACAGATTCAAGGCAACGCCTATCAAAATACCCATAGCATTTTTCACAGAACTAGGACAAATAATCCTAAAATTTGTGTGGAACCAAAAAGTCCTCAAATAGCCAAAGCAATCTTGAGAAAAAACAAAGCAAGAGTTATCACACTCCTGGATTTCAAATTATAATACAAAGCTATAGTAATCAAAACAGTACAGCACTGGCACAAAAATAGACACATAGATCAATGGAATGGAATAGAGAGCCCAGAAACAAACGCTTATATGGTCAATTATTCTAGAATAAAGGAGGCAAGAGTATACAATGGGGAAAAGAGAGACTCTGCAATAAATGGTGCTGGGAAAACTGGACAGCTACATGTAAAAGAATGAGATTAGAACATTTCCTTACTCTATAAACAAAAATAAAATAAAAATGGATTAAAGACCTAAATGTAAGACCTGAAACCATAGAATTCCTAGAAGAGAAAATAGAAAGAACACTCTTTGGTGTAAATCTCAGTAATTAAAAAAAAAACTGTCTCCTAAGGCAAAAGAAATAAAAGCAAAAAGAAACAAATGGGATCTAATTAAACAAAGCTTTTTAAAAAATTGAAGTATAGTGATGTACAGTATTATATGTTACAGGTTGCAACATAGTGATTCACAATTTTTAAAGAGTATACTCCACTTATAGTTATTATAAAATATTGACTATATTCCCTGTATAATGTATCCTTGTAGCTTATTTATTTTCTACATAAAAGTTTGTACCTCTTAATCCCCTCCCCCTCTCACCCCTCCCCCCTTCTCTCTCCCCACTGGTAACCACTAGTTTGTTTTCCATATCTGTGAATCTGTTTCTTTTAAACTTAAAAGCTTTTGCACAGAAAGAAAACCATCACCAAAATGAAAAGACAACCTATGAAATGAGAGAAAGTATTTGCAAATGGTATGAGTGAAAAGGAGTTAATATCCAAAATATATAAACAGCTCATACAACTCAATATCAAAAATAAAAACAACTCAATCAAAAAATATGCAGAAGACCTGAAAAGACATTTTTCCAAGGAAGACACAGTAACTAGTGGGCACATGAAAAGATGCTCAACATCACTAATTATTAGAGGAATGCAAATCAAAACAACAATGAGATACCATCTCACAGCTGTCAGAATGGCTATCATCGAAATGATCACAAATAACAAATGTTGGCAAGGATGTGGAGAAAAGGAAACCTTGAACATTGTTGGTGTTGGAATGTGAATTGATGTAGCCACTATGGGAAACAGTATAGAGGTTCCTCAAAAAACTAAAAATAGTACTTCTATATGATCCAGCAATTCCTTTCCTGGGTATATATCTGGAAAAAATAAAAACACTAATTTGAAGAGATACATGTACCCCAATGTTCATATGTTCATAGTCATTTACAATAGCCAAGATATGGAAGCAACCCTAGTGTCCATCAACAGACAAATGGATAAAGAAAAAGTGGTATGTGTGTGTATATATATATATATATATATATATATATATATATATATATATATATATACACATGGGGAAAGGGAAGGGAGAGGGGCAAGACAGAGGTATGGGATTAAGAGATACAAACTACTATGTATAAAACATATAAGCAACAAGGATATATTGTACAGCACAGGGAATTATAGCCATTGTTTTATAATAACTTTTAATGGAGTATAATCTATAAAAATAGTGAATTCTATGCTGTACACCTGAAACTACTATAATATTGTAAATTACACTTCAATAAAAAAAAATTCAAAGTAAAGAAGATTGGCACTACTATAAACTCAAGAATAACAACCTCAAATGGGTACTCTATATTCCCAGGCAATTACCACATTTCTCTAGGAAGCTGGATTTCCCATTTTCCAAGACTTCTCTTTCCTCAAGTTTTCCACTCCTCTTTTGCTTCCTTTATTTTCAGATAATGAATTTGCCACAAAATTAGAAAAATTTGATAAGAAAACAGCAGCCAATAGGCAGGAACTCCATATTTCCATCACCAAATTTACAAACCTACCTTCCTTTGCACCCATGTTATTCTTCTCTTTTGGTACAACAAAGGAAATATTCTTCCTCTAAAACCAGATGATGTACATGTACTCTGGATCTCATCTTATGAACTCCATCCCTGTGATCCTCTCTTATACATCATCATTTCGACCTTTCTTCTATAATAATTCCTGTCAGCATTCAAATATACAATACTATAGTATAGTATATCTGAAGCCAAACTACCTGATTTGCTTCCCTGCTTTTGCATTAAATAAATGCTATTAAGAGTTAATGCTTTGAGATATACTATGTTTACTCTTCCTTTTCTATATATCTTTTTTGTCTGTCTACCCCCACCCATTATGTAAATCTCCTCTCAATACATTCAGATTTAATAGTATTCTATTAATTTCATCCTGAAGAAATATTTTCCAGGGCGTTCTGATCTACTTCCATTTGGATAGGTTTTTCTCCAGCCTGTTGCATGTCTGTCATTTTGATATCTGCCTTTATCATCCTACTGGGAAAAATCCTTTCACCTCTTTCTTTTGTTGTATTACCTAGATCTCATATCTTCTTCCTCTTTCTTGAGTTAGCTCTCTTATTTTAGCAAAACACATTCTCCAGTAGCTTCCTGAGAAAGAGCACATAGGATCTTATATGTCTGAAAATATCTTTTATTCCATCCACATGTTTGATTGCTAATTTGTCTGGGTATAGAATTTTAGGTTAATGTCTGCTAGCTTTCAGTGTTGCTGTTGAAAAGCCCAAAGCACTTATGATTCTAAATTTAGGGCTTTCTCTTTGTTTCCAGTATTCTCAAATTTTCATGACGATGTGTTTTGTAGTGGATTTATATGTTATGTTGGGTACTTGGTAAATTCTTCCAATCTAGAATCTCATGACCTGCAGTTCTGGGACATTTTCTTGAACTATAAGTTGTTGGATTCCTTCCCTCCATTTTCTCTGTTCTTTCTTTTTGGAACTTCCACTATTTGGATGTTGGACCTCCTGGACCTCTATCTCTCTGTTACTGGGAGCTTTCTTAAAATTTACCTACAGCTTTCTGTTGCATTTTCTTCCTGCTATTGTATTTTTAATTTCAAAGAATTACTGTTTGTTTTTGAATTTTTATCATATTTTTCTGTAGCTTCATCGATGCAAAATCTTCTCTTACTACTTTAAGAGTACATGTGTAAATACAATGTTAGTATTTTTCTGTCACCATAGTCTCTGTTTATTTCATGTGATTTTTTTTTCCTACGTTTGTTTTCATTTTTGTGTTTCTTATTAAAGAGTATCTTCAGATGCCTGATGATTGACTATCCACTCAAATTTAAGAATTTGGCAAAAACTAAGTTTTGTGGTGTGGTTGGGGCTGTTTTACTGTGGAATTTACTGTAGAGTGATCATGTAGGGCCAGCTGGTTGGAAAATATTTCATGTCAATATCATTAGTCTTTTTTGTTGGTGTGGTTCCTCAGAGAAGAGTTTTCCAAAATCCTGCCTGAGGGCATAATTCTGGCAGCTAGCATTCTTGGAGCCTAGTGGCAGAGGAAGGTTTTTTGTCTCAACATCCAGCATATAAAAACACCATGTCACCCTCTTTATTTTAGTACAGAGACCCTCTGTTTTGCCCTCAACTAGAGGCAATGTAGCAAGCACTTAGTTGCTCAGAGTGAGAGAGGAGATCTGAAAGGTATATTTCTTAACCAGATTCTCTCCATTTTCATGATTTTTTTTCCACCCCTGTTTCCAGAGGTATTAACACCACTAATTCGTAAATTTGAGGGGAGCTCCATGGAAAAATAGGGTTGCTGCCTTAGGATTCAGCTTTTTCAAATCTGCTAGGTCAGTTATCATTCATCCAAGTCCTGGCTGCCTTCTAAAATTTTGTTGGTATTATTTATCATCTCTTTGTCCTTGAGAGTTTCTGCCTTTTAAAGTCCCATAATTATCATTTAATGCAGTTTTGGGAGAGTAGACGACCAATGAATATGTTCAACCTGCTATCTTTAACTAGACATCCTATTTACTCCAACCCACATCCATCTAGCTTCTTTCTTTGCTATTTCCCTGAAATAGCTCTTGTTAAGTTCATCAGTGAGCTCTAGGTTGCCTAATTCTACAGACTCCTCTAAGCTTCCTCTAATTTGACCTTTGTATAACATCCAACAAACAGTTCTGTTTCTTAAATAACCATTTTCTCTTGGATATCATGACAAGAAATTCTTACACACCTCTGATCTCTTCTGAACTCTCAGTTATCCTTGGTGGCTCTTCTTCTTTAATAAACTTCTAAATGTTGGTAGTTTCTCTGTGGTTTAGTGATGAGCCTTCTTCTCTTTACACACTCTCTCTAGTTGATCTCTTCCATTCTTATATCTTGTAACTATTTATAGGTCAAGAAATTGAAAATTTAGATCTTAATCTTTGGACATATTTTTTTAACTTCAGGCCTGTAGTTGCCTTTATGACATCTCCTTTCAGATGACTCACAAACATCTTAAATCTAACATGTCCAAAGTCTTCTTTTCTCTCTTCCCTCCAAATATTCTTCCCCTCTATCTTCCATGGGTCAATAAATGTCACTTTCATCCACTAGATGCTTGAGTAAAAATCCTGAGAGACATTCTAGATGCATCCTTATTACTCCTTATGTCACCAAGTCCTGGAGATCCTATTTCCAAAATAAATCTTAAAATGATCCTCTTCTATTGACATTACCTAGTCCAAGCTATTATCCATTTATTGGCTTTTGATCCTTGAAGAAGTTATCAAACTTCTCTAATCCTCAGTAACCATACCTACAAAATACAGAATAATAATATCTATCTCATAGACTTATTGTGAAGATTACATGAGATAACACATGACAATGCTCTGTACATTGTAAGCACTCAACAAATGCTATTATAATTATTATCACCATCATCATCACATATACATATTACTGCAGTAGCTTCCTCCTAACTGGTCCTCCACTTCCACTCTTGCCCCCTTAATCCATTCCCTACAGAGCAGTTAAAATAACTTGGAGAAACATACATCTGATGCCTTCTTTAAAGTGCTTTGTCTTCCCAGTGCTCTTAGGATATTCCTAAATTACACGTTAACATAATTTGTTTATATGTTCATTTATTTAAATAAATACTGAATGTCTACTATATATCTAGTACCTTATTAGGCATTCAGAATAGAATGGTAATAAGAAATAACTGGTACCTGCCCTCATGGACAAACTATTTGGGGACACACATAAAATAAGCAAATAAAATGTGGTAAATATGAATTAGGGTAAGTGCTTAATATAGCTTATAGATGCTGTGAATCTGAATACTTGCTTCTAAAACTTCATCTCATGTTCCTCTTTCCCTGCTTACCACACTATGGCCAGACTGGCCTGGCAAATATTTCATTTCCTCCTGCAACATAGTGTTTGCAAGTGTTATACCCCCTACTTAGAATGCTCTTCTTACTCATCAGCTAACTCCTATTCATGCTTCAGGTTTTAGCTCAAATGTCACTTTCTCAAAAAGGCTTTCCCAGATTAATCACTTTAGATTCTCCCACCCCATTATTCTTGTCATAGCACCTGTATTTCTAATTCTTTATAGCATTGTGTTTCCCCTCCACTACCCTATGTATACCCAGCACATAGCGCAGTTCCTAGAACAACATGAACATTCAAAAATGCTTATTGAGTGAATGAATACCCTTGTAATCCTGAGGTAGTTGATACTATATGGTACAAGAAATAAAATTAAAGAAAACTGCTTAACAATTTATCTGAGATATACTGACTTTAGCTGTTTCTAGCCAAATTCAAGATCATTTTCTCAGTCTTCACTGTTATAGAGTAAGAGTAAAAAAAATACGGCTGGATGTTAAAGGAAGGGTCTAATGGGAAGAGTCACTTTGACAGAAGGTGAACATAATTCAGAATCTGTTCCTTAGTTTTGTAGGTTTAAAAAACTTGATTTGATTAGTTTATTCCATAATATTCAAGCTCTGGGAGAAGTAATTCAGTCTAATAAAATTCATAAGAGAAAGATTTATCAATCCTAATACAAAGTATTTAAGTCATAGTAGAAGGAAGTTTGGAATTCTATAGTTGTAAAGTTATGTCCACAATTAGGATGGATAATTTTGTGAAATATCCCACGTAATAAACTTTAAAAATGATTCTTACTCTATGATAAAGGACACATTTTCTTTTTCTATTTAATTTAACATAAATATCCAACTGCATTGAAGTGAACTGTTAGACATAGTCATTGTTACTTGATAAAGTACTTCTTCCTTTAAAATAAATACTGACAAATTCTCACTACCCCCCCATTGTTGATGGTAAAATTATTATTTAAAATAAGTTTACTTTATTTTTATTTATTTTTGGCTGCGTTGGGTCTTTGTTGCTGCATGAAGGCTTTCTCTAGTTGCGGCGAGCGGGGGCTACCCTTCGTTGTGGTGTGCAGGCTTCTCATTGTGGTGGCTTCTCTTGTTGCAGAGCACGGGCTCTAGGTGTTCATGCTTCAGTAGTTGCAGCACGCGGGTTCTAGGGTGGGTGGGCTTCAGTAGTTGTGGCACGTGGGCTCAGTAGTTGTGGCTCACGGGCTCTAGAGCGCAGGCTCAGTAGTTGTGGCGCACGGGCTCAGCTGCTCCGCGGCATGTGGGATCTTCCCAGACCAGGACTTGAACCCGTGTCCCCTGAATTGGCAGGCGGATTCCTAACCACCGTGCCACCAGGGAAGCCCTAAAATTATTAAATAATTTGCTTCATACCTGATATTTCCATTTCCAACATTATATATTTTTTAAGACACATTTTATGGTAGTTTTTTTTTTTTTTGAATATTGTAAAAAAGGTGTTGCTGTGGACCTCCATTTCCAGTAACGTTGGGCTAGGCATTCAGACAAACCCTTCTTGCGGTATCAGTGGAAAGCCAAAAATACAGTGAAGAATATGAAGGATTGCCAGGCCTGTATCAGGATGAGGATAGATGTCGGGTGTGATGCAACCAACATTTGGGACCACTTTTACTCTGGAAACATTCCTCTATTCCAGAATGGGTGGCTGAGATGCTGAGGGATGCTTCTGATAGCTCCACAGAAGCAAGGGATCAGAGATTGGAGTCCAGGATCCACTAATGTTTGGGACCTAGTGAACCACACTCACTGCAGGTTGGGACCTCAAAGAGCTGTACCCCAGGAGTGAGCATGAACTCTCCTAGCACTGGGATGGGGACTAGGTCTGTTGGACTTACTAAGTTACAGTTATGTCTATATACTCTACTTTGTGAGCTAGTTAAGAGGCTATCAGGAATAATTTTGTATGTATTTTGTGTTTAACCTCAGCATTGATTTTGAACTTGACTCCTGAGTAAGCTTCAATTCCACATTAACAGCTTTCAGCCTACTGCAATTATTCCAAGAGGGACATCACTAGGGTTTTAGACCTGGCCAAGTCACTGTGACACCTACTCTAATTATTAACAAGATTAATTAATGAAGCCCTTCAATTGAATACAGAGAAATGCTATCATAGTAAGATCAGAAAACTCTTCTTGTTATACAGAAGGAATTTTAGAAAGATAGAGAACCGCGCCTGCGCGTCGCCGCCAAGGGCCCAGGTGGAGGCCATGGAGCCAGCCGCGCCGCCAAGCTCGGTGTCGGCGGACGGCCGGAACCGGAAGGCGGTGCTGTGCCAGCGCTGCGGCTCCCGCGTGCTGCAGCCGGGCACGGCGCTCTTCTCCCGCCGGCAGCTCTGCCTATCCCCCATGAGGAAGAAGCCGGCGCTGGCCGAGGGCGGCCGTTCTGAGGGCGACCTTCTGCAGGAGCACTGGCTGGTGGAGGACATGTTCACTTTCGAGAACGTGGGCTTCACCAAGGACGTGGGCAACATCAAGTTCCTGGTCTGCGCAGACTGTGAGATCGGCCCCATCGGCTGGCACTGCCTGGACGACAAGAACAGTTTCTATGTGGCCTTGGAACGGGTTTCCCATGAGTGACTGAGGGGGGGGACTCAGCTCCACCCCCACTATAAAAGCTACTCCCCACAAGGACGGCCGAGTCGCCTTCTCTGCGCTACCGGCAGGCACGCGTGTCGGCCCGGCCCGCCCCGCCCACCACGTGTCCGCGGGCTTCCTCACGGCCCCAGCGCCGGCCTTCTGCTTAGTTCACATGCATTACCGCCTTTCTCAGCTCCCTTCACCCCGGGCTTAGGACACGGGGTGCTTCCACACGCCTGCCCCCCTCCCGGCCTCCTGCGCTCCTGTGCCCTGGGGCTCCCTGTTCCTAACCCTCAGAGAGCAGTCATGCAGCCTTTTAGCACTGAGGACACGTGACAGAGGGCGCTCGTGACGGTGCTGACGGTTGAAACCCGCCTTTTTCTCATTCAGGAAAGTGCACGGACGTCTGCTGTGTGGCTAACTTTATTTACAGTAATTTATTCTTTCTAAAAGTAAAGCATTTCCAAACTTCAGTATTTAAGCCACTAATCAGAAATACATTCCTTTGGACATGCCTCTAAGACCACGTTGAGGGGCCTCTCCTCTAGGCTGACAGTGACTTTGTTGTCAAGGTGGGTGTGGCCACTCCTCCCTTCAAATCGCGATGTAGTTTTCCTTTGTATTAGCTCCGCACTGCTTTCAGCCTGTGAGCTGAAAGTCAGATTTCCAGCCCCATCTGTCAGCTACCCCAAGGAAAGCTCAGCCCTGGCTGTGTTCCCAAGATCTCCTGGAGTCAGCGGAGAGCGTGGGACGTAGGGGGCGGGCCTTTGCCACATCATGCATGAGTTCATTGGTTTGTCTCACGTGGACTCATAAAACTCTCTCTTTGATCCTAGGACAGACTTCTTAACTGGATGGTGTCATCATTACTGTATGCACTGGGCGTGGTCCTCACAGATTTCTGATTCACTTGGAATCTCTAGACTGACCCAGAGTACAGACTTTCCATCCAGATGCCTCTCTCTGTAGCTGTGGGGTTGCTCTGACAGTTTGATGTTCAGTACGATTCTCAGTTCTGTCATTTCTCTTCTGAAACGACTCACCATCTCAGAAGGAATCTGTGAAACCAGGTTCCGGGTATCCTCCCATCTTCCGTGCCTCTGTGGCTCAGGAGACCTAGAATGGAAATGAGGACTAAGTGGAGACCTTACAGACATTCCTTTGGACCTGTTTTCCAGTTGCTTCCTCCCTCCTCCCCAGAACTTGGTCTAAGGGCCCCCCCAACTAAAGGGCGGGCCTTGGGCACAGTTTTGCCACCAACCTCCTCCCCTAGAAAGGTGGCTTCCGTCCCCAGCCGTAGCCTCACAAGCTCTGGTAGAAAATGAGAGAAATGTTTTCTAGACGGATGGTCAGATGTCCATGATTATGGCATTTGCAGAAAAACTGTGAGAATATCCACTCAGGTCAGAAGGAACAAAACCACATAGATGCCTCTGGGGACATGTGGCCCCTTGTATCATGAGCCAAAACCTGGGCAAAGCGTTTTTTAAATTAGACTTTTACTTTCCTTTTTTAATCACAGAAATAGTACACGTTCATTGCAGATAAATACGAAAGTAGGTATATGGGGATATGTGTATATGTAGAGCTGATTCACCTTGTTGTAGGGCAGAAACGAACACACCATTGTAAAGCAATTATCCTCCAACAAAGATGTTAAAAATATATATATAAGTCATAAATGTTTTAGTAAGTGTAGGAAAATATGTTCATGATACCCTGGCACTTGATTTCATCTGATAAATACCCTCAAAATTTATAAACATAATAGAAACAAAGACAATCCAACTCAGAACAAATTTTTAAAACATAAAAGGTATTTGAGATGCTTTTCTATTATATACTACTCCCAATTATTACTTTGTTGCCTCCACCTTATTACTAATTAAGAGTGTAAGCCATTCCTTTCCAAACACTAACTGGATTGGATGGTAAGAGCAGAAAAAGAGAGGAAAAAAAAAAAAAGAAAGAAAACCACATGGTTTTTTTTTGCTAGGGAAGAAGTTCTTTTTGTAATTATTCATTTCATAACTAGCATTTTAAACAAAATTTTCAAGATGTCAGGGGCCTAATGACTTGTAGCTCTATTTTTCACTATGCAGGAGGTTACATCACAATACTTGCCCTTAATATCAAAGCATCCCTTTCTATTTGTGTTAGGTTTTTAAGGTAAATTTTACTTTGTAATATTCACCCCTTACTGGTCTGAGTTCTTTCCTTCAGAGCCTCAGAGAATAAATGTACTTCATCGTTCACACACTTTCCCAGATTTGAAGTTAGCCGTCACATCAATCTGAGACCCCTTTTCTCTTTCACAGGTAATTGTCTACAGTTCCTTCAGATATCCCATTACATCTGTCAAATCTTAGATTTTCATCATGTTTTACAAGTAAAACCCTCATCCAAACCAATGCAATGTGACTAAATTAGGATACATTAATACTATTGCTTCCTTTTTTCTAGATCTTTTAACTATTAAAATGCAACTATTTCTGCAACCAAAGTCAGATCACCCTGTTGGGATCAGAATAATAGTTAAGTACTATTGCTATTTCTTCATCAATTCAACTATAAAGCCAGGTTTTATTCATGCTGGACTCACATAATGTGTTGTGTTAGAACTTAAGGGCTGGACTTCACATTTATGAGTATTCAATCTTAGGATTTTTCAGCCTGTTGAGATTTTTGAATTGTCATCTATTGTTATCTGTAACTTTAATAACTGTCTTTAAATAGTGGATGAAGATGGACTGCATGAGGCCAAGGATATAGTACTGACATAAGCCATCAGAGGTCTCTGGAAGTTGACACTGATTCGTTTATATAGCTGTGGTCATACTTGTGGTTCTCCAATTTTTATTATCATCAAAATCATTTGGAGGGCTTGATAAACAGATTGTTGGTCTCATTTATTTCTGACTTCTGAGAATTTACATTTCTAAAACGTTCCCAGGCAATGTGATGCACACACTTTGAGAAGCATTGCCTTATGGGTAGTTAATTGTTCAACAAACTACCACCACATATCCCAGGAGACTCCTTACAAACCTTTTAATATGATGTTTGGCTTGACTTATTCTAATGTTGGATTTATGTTGACCCCCAAAGATACATTCTGTCCTGATGCGCAAATTGATCAGATTGCATTATGGTTCCACTTCCATAATTTTTATGCTTTCATTGAGAAGGAAAGGGTAAGTAGTTCACTTTAGTTAGAGAGCCGAAACTCTGGCCAATTCTAACTCCAGTGCTGTTTCAAATAAATGTTTAAATGTTGATATTATCAAAGATTAAATAAATTCTCCCAGAGAGATGTTGCAGTTTCCAAACAGATAGATCTAAGTTCACACAGACCTCAGTCTATTATAAATGAAAGGGAACATTTAGCCTTTCCACTTTTTGACACTTTGTCAGCAACAGACATTGAATTACAACTTTCAGGAGCTGATTGCATATCAGAAAGTTTGGAGTCAAAGACGGGAAACTTAGGGCTTCCCTGGTGGCGCAGCGGTTGAGAGTCCGCCTGCCGATGCAGAGGACGCGGGTTCGTGCCCCGGTCCGGGAAGATCCCACATGCCGCGGAGCGGCTGGGCCCGTGAGCCGTGGCTGCTGAGCCTGTGCTCCGCGACAGGAGAGGCCACAGCGGTGAGAGGCCCACGTACCACAAAAAAAAAAAAAAAAAAAAAAAAAAAGACGGGAAACTTCAAATGCCCTCTGGTGTTAAAAAGGAAAAAAACATTTTACTTTCTCTTACCCAAGTGGTTAAGACTCCACCCATAGAGTGAGATTTGGCAGATATTGGTACATTAGTCAAAGCAGTGATGATAAATATGTAACTTGACTGTAGCAGCTGTTCACTGGCCCTCTGCCCTCCCCAAAATATGCTCAGACAACAATATTTTCACTTCATTTATTCCTTCAAGTCAATTCATACAATATTTATGTATTTAAAATTACACACTTCATAAAATCAATGCATCTTAATGACAATGGCAAAATCACATTAGAGTTGTACAAAATGAAAGTAGACATCTCCCAAGTAGCAGCAGTGCGTTAACTTTGAAAAAATGCTGGCAAATAGACAAAATATTTTTAAAACAAGAAAGCACTGTCCATCTTCATTAAGAAAAAATATTTTCTTATGCCAAGTGAAACAGAACTTTGTTCTGTTTGTCCTTCCCTATACTTTTCAAGTCATATTTTAAAGCTCTACATTTGACAGTTTTATGGGTTTCTTCTTGCTTCAGGAATTTCAACCTCTAATGCATTAATACAGGAAATATAGGACTATTGTCATTCTCTATTCCTTTTGACAAACTATATGTACTTATTCTGTATTTTAAAGTTAATACTTTTTTAAAGGAAAAAAGTTACTCTTTGCTAAGGAAGTTATATTTCCTGTAAACAGCTTGTGTGATGAATGGCACCAAGGTGAACTGGATAACTGACAAGAATTAGGTGCTCTGGTCCTTTTAAGTAACTTACAGGCTACAACTAACTACATATCCTATACCAGTATAGAGTCACGCTCATGTAATCTTAGTAGGAATTGTAAACCTTTCTTAGGTTAACCTGTTTGCCTACAACATAACTAAATCATATCTTCACTATCCCTAAACTCTTAGACATAGATTTGTATTTTTAAAAACAAGCATAGAAAAGCATTATAGCAAAATCCTTGTAGTCATGGTTTTATACTGTACTGACAAGCCTTTCCATTACGGCCTTGCTACATTCTATGCCAAGAAATGGGGGAGGAGGGTTAAGGTGACACAAAGGCATTGCTTGAAAAATTTTCTGAAAAGCATAATTCAAGAGTAGGAATGCATTCATTTGAGGATCTCTTCTGTTTATGTGGCACTTTATCTTCTTGCCCCTTTCTCCCTTTACTCTGAAATAGCACGGCAGGGTTACCAATCTCCTCTAAATTCTATCAACCAAGACCTAAAGCAGCACCCCACAATTCAATATCAATGTAATACTTTCTTCAAAGTCAAATACTCAAAGCACTGTAAACAAAATGCCAGCTAATTTCTGGAGAAGGAAAAAAAGAACCAAACCCTTTTCCACAATTAGGGAAGTTTTATAATCTTTTTAAGTTGGATGAAATGTGCTGAAATACGATAACTCTCAGTAAGAAAACATCTTTAGTTAATAAACTAGCTTATTCAAATCAAGTGTTTCACTTTAGACTTAATGATGTTCCTTACACATGATGCTTTTCAGGCCTTTGACTCAAAAATCAGCTCAAAATCGTAAGTTTGCTTAGAAACAAATGAAGCGTTTAAGAATCTAATCTTTTCAAAGTTGTAGTAGTCATCTTTGTGCTACAAGGACAAATTTGAATACTGCATTGTACAATGAATAAAGAACAATCACATTATAGAAATAAGTAACACTTTGAATGCTAGGGCACAGAGCATGCTCCTAATAGTTGCTGAAATGGAGTTTCTACTGTTACCAAAACACCAGAATGTTGTACCATTGGATACACTATTCACTGATGGTAACTATTGATTAAGAAGAACTGATAGTTGGCAGTTCCAGAATTATATTTTAATGTCTTTGACAAGGTCCCTGGAGAGCGCTAACATGTAAACTTTTATTTCATATTTTTAAAGTGCTGCAAATAACAACAAATGTGTGTTCTCAATACATGAAAGGACATAAAAATCTTAATATATGAAAGTTTAGGAAGGCCACCTGACACATAAAGAAAAAAAAAATCACTCTGCTGCTAATCTTCTATACTCCCTTTTCAATTTTTTCAAAAAAGACATAGAAAACCATGTTCAGTTAGGGCAACTTGCAACATTCATGTTTTAATGCCTACACAAGATAGAAAGAATAAGCTAGACATGCAAGTTAGGTGCATTTACGGGCATGTATAGATAAATAATATGTTAATTCATTCCCTGATTATGATTTTGCTGGGACTTGAACTTCATGGAATAATCAAGTGGTATAACTATATTAGTTTTTGCCAATAGGGTCAAGCTGACCAGCCCCCAAACCTTTCAAGGATATCACTTGACTGTGCCCATTATCCATTCACGGGAAACAATTAAGAAATCAACCATGAACCACTAACAGAAGATGTACCATACTGATGTCTTCACATGGCTATCACATCACAAAATTCCCAGAGATATTAATTTTAACTTCTGAAATCACTCTATCTATCTAGAAGTACATTCATTGCCCTACATCTAATCTTTAAATCCAAAGAAGAGTAAGAAAAAGAATAAGGGAAAGGAGGAGTGGGGGATGGGAAAGCACAATCTTCATTCATTCTGCTACCAATGTAAACTATCCTCATTTTAATTAAAAAAAAAATCTTGTATGGAAGTCAAAAACTGAATGAATAGGAAGAGGGGTTTCACTCTGCTCAAGAGCATATTTAAGAAAAAGTTTCTTTTAATCTTGTTGCAAGATTTCAAAATTCTCAAGATTAGAATTTACAGACATTAATACACTAATTTCAAGAGTATAAGAAGTGCAATTAAAAAAAAATCTAAGTTCTGTGAGGCTTACAAGCTTGAGTTCAGAGTTGGCACAAGTTCAGGTTTTTAAATCCTCAATAATTAAATGATCTGCAAATAGTGCTTCATCTTGAATTTCCCATGATCAGAACATTACTTAAAAGTCCTAGTGCTGAATTTCAGCAGCTGATTAATTTAAAAAGTCATTATTGAGAGCGATCTATCAGTGTCCAACTGAAGAATGCAAAACCTAATTAACAGGTAAAACAGAATAAACTAAGAGCCCCTGAATAAATATTTGACTTGTTATAAAAGCATAAGCTTAAATTTGCAAACAAAACCACTTAAAATAACAGGTTTAATTTTATAAAATATCAGGTTCTATTTCTTTCCATTTGTTAAATTGGAAATTTGTTAAATTAAAATCAAATGTATTGACTGAAAAATTATATATATATATATATATATATATATATATAAATTTGCTGTACACCTGAAACTAACACATTATAAATCAACTATACTTAAATAAAAAATTTTTAAAAATCAAATGTATTGATAGATAAAGGATACTCAATTTTAAAGCAACAGAAATTTATGCTGGGAAACATCAATATATGCCTGATATTATAAATTACTCAATAAATATCTCTTGCATGAACAGACTTCTCTAAAATTCCACTAATCAAGTATCAAGTTTGGCCCCTGAAATACTTAAGAAAGGAAGGCAAGGTTTATGAATAATAATGCATAAAGCTCAATTTGATGGGTGCTACCCAGTGGCATACTCTTAACCTACAGCTTTAAATTTAATATTTTCTGGGGGAAATAAGATACAAAATCCTTTTAGACCTGATGACAGACAGGTACAAAGAGATTTTCAATCATATTCATTTGTACACATTATGATAGCCAAACATTGTTTCACAAACTCACAAGTGCTATTTTAAGGCTTAGTTAAATAGAAAATTAAACACTTTTGAGTTATAGTGGCCACAATAACTTATAATGCCTAAAAGACCTATTCACACAAAAGGTACTCAAGAAATGTCATCTAATGATTTCAAGCATATTTTGTGAATTGTTCCTTAAAGGTACATTTCTCCTAAATTGTTTACATATTCCTTAATTTTATATGGCTATCTCTACCAAATGAAAGTGCTAAAAGTAAATCTCAATTTTGAAACATTTGCCAAGAAGATATGCTAAAATATATATGTGCTTTAAAGTATACCATTGGGGTTTTTTTGGGGGGTTTTTTTGGCCACACCATGCGGCTTGTGGGACCTTAGTTCCCCAACCAAGGACTGAACTCATGCCCTTGGCAATGAAAGCACAGAGTCCTAACCACTGGACCGGCAGGGAATTCCCATACCATTGGTTTTCTAAGTGAGATACTTAATCAAAAATGAGACCAAGATAATAAAACTTTACAACATTAGGCCTCTTCACATTATGTAAGGTAATGCATAACAAATTATAATTTAGCATCCCTGATCGTCAGAAGAATTAAGAAAAGAGGTAGAAAACTTTTATCTGGAAGATTTCATAGTGAAGCTGTTTTAGAGGGTGTGCCTTGTGGATTAGCCCACCAAGCAAATGGCTACACATCTAATATGAGTAAGAGGCAGAATTCTGAGAAGGCTGAATAAGGCAAAGATTTAAAAACTGTCATATTTTGTAAGTGAAACAAATTCATTCAATATTATTATCCTGATTACTTTAAAACTCTGCAAAAGTCAAGGTAAAAGATGGTGGATAAAAGTGCTAATTTTCAGACACATGAAATCATTTAAAAGAGCATTGGTGGTGGGATAAGGCTAGCATGAAAACAAATTCTGTTTAGGTAGCCAAAGATCTCACAAAAACCAAACCAAAGCACGTTATAATTTTAGATGAAAAGTTTTTTTAGGAGTTGGAGGAAGTGCTCTTAACAAAAAGCTGAGGAAATCAAATCCCTCCAGGCAAATCTTAGGTAGAAAGACAAAAACAGAGCATTCAAATTTCAAGGAACTTCAATTAAAAAAAATATCCTGCTTAATTTTAAAGTTTTATCCAATGCGACAAAGATGAATAAATGAGTTGCATTAAAACATGAGGCCAACGGTCTTTTAAATCTTCAGTAATCTGCTCAGGCACCTCCTCCCTTATACATTCTACTTTTATAACACTAGAAATGCTTAACTGGGCACTATCAGTTCTTGTTGTTAGGTAACATTCTCAAGGAGTAGACTCAACCCTGTAAAAATTGCTTGTTATGTACTTATAACTGGTGAAGTACACATTTATAAAGTCTACCAAGTTGCAGTATAAATCAGTTTTGACAATTCCGAGTATCTTCATTTGAGGAATCAATTCATAATTTAGAAACTATTAACTCAGTTTTTAAAAGGACTCAATTACTGGAGATGCTGTGGTTTATGTCCGGTGGCCTCACCTGAGGCCTTTCGCATTACCCAAAACATGAAGTTGTTTTCTTCTACAAGTTAACGTTGCTGGGTACTAGTTTATAATACTAAAACTCAATCTTCAGGTTAGTGTCAGTAGGTAGCAAGGACCACCTATTCTGTCACCCCAGCAGAGAGAGGGCATGTATCACCACTGTAGACACACATCTGTAAACTTGCACACTAATTTTACTCTTAACAAGGAATTCAGTGTCTTAGTGGCTTTAGGTTAAAAGGATGGTTCAAGCATTGTATCCTTTTGTTCTTTAGGGTTACGAATAGCTTATTGGAAAACCCAGAACCTTCTGGATCTGTGAGGTAGTAGGCGTCAATCCTCATTATGCATGGATCACACTTCTCCGAAGTTGGTATGGCCTGTCTCCTTGGCATGGTCCCTTGCTTCTGCATGTCCAGTTAATCCCTTCTGACATACCATGCATCTCAGGGTGAAGCGGTTTACATCAGTAAACTGTCTCTTGCTTCTAGCTTCATCTGCTAATTCCAGTGCTTGCACAAGAACAATATCATCATTAGAGGAGAAAATGGTCAGAGGAGGTGTGTCTGGGTTGGGGAAGACACGCTGAAGCGGATCATAGTGGATGCCATCATAAATAAGCAGGACCCTTTTGGTATATCCTGCATCTTCCCCAAAACGATCAATTCGTACTGTCTGTGTATCCACCACACATATTTCACATTGATAAAACTTAGACAAAATGGATATCTCAATAGCTCCACCCCAAGTATCATCCCTTTTGATCCAGTCACAGTACTCTTGATTTGTTTTTCCCAGTATTGCCTTGCTATAGAAGTCTGGATCACTTGCTACAATTTGTGCTATGAGGTGTCTCATCTCAGGGGCACAAGCTGGATTCAAGACTCCTCCTTCAACAACATAGTACACACTGGTAAAGAGGCAAGAGTTGTCTGCTGGGACCACCGCTCTGGTAAGCACAGGCAAAGTTTCCCTGATGTAACTAGGAGCACCATGTTTTGTAAATGCAGGTGACATTTTGGGCCTGGTTTGGTCTTCTTCAACAATCAGCATGTCGCCTGTCAAAAATAAAACAAATCCAGAACTGCAGATAAAGTATAGATGAAATTGGGTGTTCACTAACCAAGCCTGTAAATTACAAACAGAAGGAGTTAAAGTATAAGCTGGGGTTACTAGGGAGAATACAGCTTTGCAAACATGTGACTAGTAACACTTTCTGTTCACTGTATCTTCATAAAGACACAAATGGAACAAAGAGCAAAACACTTTAGGTTACACCTCATTTAGTAAAGGGGCCTGAATTATACACCTTTATACTTGCTTAAAAAGATGCATTTCAAGAACAAAATTTTCTTAAGCTTGCTCTCTGCAGTTTAAGAACACTTCCAAAAGGTGTTTGTCACAGACTCGGCCACTAGGGGGTTCTCTCCTTATGAAACTTACATACCTACCCTGTTCAGTGTTTACAGGATCCTTGATACAACAACGGAAAGCTTTTAATTACCATTATTGCTGTTCAAGTTTTTTTTTTTTTTGCGGTACGCGGGCCTCTCACTGTTGGTTGGGGCCTCTCACTGTTGTGGACTCTCCCGTTGCGGAGCACAGGCTCCGGACGCGGAGGCTCAGCGGCCATGGCTCACGGGCCTAGCCGCTCGGCGGCATGTGGGATCTTCCCAGATCGGGGTACGAACCCGAGTCCCGGCAGGCGGACTCTCAACCACTGCGCCACCAGGAAAGCCCCTGTTCAAGTTTTAATATTGCACAGAAATAACTTTTGTTGTCTAGAACTTGAAAGGGCCTTTACTGGGTGTGTCAGAGCAAACTCTAAAATGAATACAACTGTCAAAGTAAGTATATATGAAGGTGATTGCAAAAATGAACCAGGAAAGCAAAAAAGCATCCTACATCCTTCAGACCGGCTGTCTTCTTTCAGTGATACAGGGGAAAAGAGCCATCAGGACAGAGAAAATAGGTCCCATTTTAAAAATACTTTTGCGGACGCAGAGGAAAACAAAATGAATGAGACGTTATCAAGAGAGACCAGAAAGCAGATTGAGGAAAGGTGACTCCAAGGCTTTGGGCTTCTCACAGAGGCTAGGCCCTCCCTGCTAGACACTTGCCCTGCCCTCCGTCAGAGTTCTCTGTTCTTTAATCTTTCCTATCCTGTTCCTCCAAGCCCCCAGCTGACCCACACCACCTCACCCTGTTTGTTCTCCCTTATGCCCCTCTCCGACCTCTCAGGACTAGCCTTGGCCTAGCCTCGATTCCCTTACCTGACTGAATGGGCAAATCCCCCAGAATGGTATCCCCGTTGCTGAGGTCCAGGCACTCGGGCGGGTATCCGACGAGGATTCGCTGACAGCCGGGGGCGATCCCGGTGATGGCGGCAATTTGGCCCTGGAGTTCCCGCATCTGGGTCCGGCTGGACAACCCCTGCAAAACATGGGTGCCATCCTTGGCCTTGCAGCCGAGCCGCCACATCGTGTCGGTCCGGCCGCCCACAGGCCAGTCACTCGTGGGGCCAGCTTCGGTCCCGGCAGCAGGTTGGCAGACGCCGACTGGGTAAGAAGCCGGCGGGTGGACTCCAAAATAGCCACCCTTTGCCGGTCCAAACATCGCGAGATGTCACTGGTTGTTACAGTTCTCGCGATACTCGGCGGCTTCTGTTTTAGCACACTCTTAAAGTGATAACTGATTCTCACCATCTCCCCCTTCAGGAGGCAAAGGATGAAGATTTATCCGTATTCCTCTGTACGACTGGTCTTGCTACCTGTAGAGCCAGTGAGGTACCCTCCGCGTCGGAAGCATATATACTTAAGGGAAGAGAGCGGCGGAAGGAGTTCTTGAATCGAATACAGTGGAATGTAACCTTGCAATTAGGTCGGAAATTATTAAACTGGGGCTTCCAAACTACACCGGGAGAAACAGAATCATAGTTCGGAATGCAAACGAATGCCAAGAATGGTCTGTGACTCAAATGACCAGTCAAAGAGAAACAAATACTCGTGGCTAGACTCATGGCTGCAGCAAACATTGACTCATTGAGGTTAAGGGGGCCGGAAGACTGGCTTTTCCACCTCCATGAGACTGTAACTTGAAAACGTCCATTGCCACATCAGAAAGCGCAATCAATATGAGGTCAGCATCTGGGCTGAGGGCAATTGCTACATTCAGGAGGTGATGGCAGTAATAAGGAGGAGGAATGAAGAAGACCAACATGTGTCATCCAGATTCCAGGACGACTCCATTCCTGCCTTCAAAATGGCAAATTACTCACGTAATCGAGAGAGAGGGTGGGGTGTAAAGGACACATGACCACTGAATTTCATAGCAACGTGATAATGCTAGATTCTGTGACCCTTTTCAACCCTGTATCCCTAGAACAAAGGACTGTGCCTCGCAAATATGTGCTCAGTAAATACTTGCTGAATGGATAAAACGGAGTTGTATAGGCACAGAAAGGGCAACTGTGACATACTGGACTTGTAAAAAGCTTCAAAGAGGAGGTAAGATTTGAGCTGTTTTGAAGGATGAATTTAATCCCCAGGTGAAAGAGGAATAAAAACATCTCTGAATTTACCTCTCTTCCAAGAAATATGTAGTTTTTCTTTTTTTTTTCCTGGATCCAGAGCAGCAAAGCCTACCCTGCGTAGAGGGGGTACACCACAATCAAGCATCAAATGGGCCTGGGGGAAACTGTGAAAAGTTCACTTGAAATATGCAAATTCACCTCCACTGTAAAAATCTGCCTCTGAATAAGTTATATGGAAACTATGCATCTTTTCAAAACTTTCATGACCCAGTTTTCTCCTGGAGCAATTTTCCTCTTTTGTTCTTCAAGATGGCCATAACAGACGTTACAGCGTGGGCGGTAAGCGGGAGAATAAATAAGGTGGTAAGTCCACTGGAGCATGTGCATGGGTCCAGGGAAGCCCCTGGTTCAGCGATGAGAGTAGTTGATTTTCTTAGTTTACGGTGTCTGACCTAAGGGAATATGCAAACACCCTAAGATGTAATCAGCTTAAGTACTTTGGTAGTTTACTCTAGCAAAGCCTCTTCTATAGCTTACTTTCCAATTCATGGATCTAACGAGGTCCCGCTGGGATTCAGGGAGGAGAGCGTTAATCTCCGCAAAATTTTTTCCAGCTACCAGAAAGTCACACCCTTTCAAGACGTCTACTAGTTCATTCTCGCGAGAGTATGATAAAAGTCGTGCTTTTTATTAACCCCGCCCCCAGCCCTATTAGTTGCCAAGCAACGATGTAACCAACCTACACAGTGCTGGTAAACTTGCGAGCTTGTGATTTTTCTCCTTCACAGTTCCAACCTTCTTCAGGAGCTAGCGACGGTGATTCCGATTTGAGCCCCGCCCCCTGGAGCTTGCGGGCGCTCTATTGGTGGACGATTCTCTCCAGGTGAGGGCCAACGGGAGAGTGGGCGGAGCCAGGCAGGGACACGTGATTCGCCGGAGACTGGTGTGCCGGACCCCGGCCACCGTGTCGGCTCCCGGCTGTCGCGATACCGGGTAGGTGCTGGGGCCACAGCCCGGAGGGATCTTAGGAGGGATCCTAGGGTGAGTAACGGCTGTACAGCACCTTGAAGGGGTTAGGCGGGCGAGAGAAGGGGTGCTGCGTGCACCCTGATGAGGTGCGGGAAGATGAAGCCTAGCTGTTTCGGGGAAGTGCGGGCCCCCGGGCAGTGCCCGGAGTGCGGACGTTTAGGGACCCAGAGCCGCAGCTGAAGTGTGAGTTAGAGGATTTGTGTGGTCAGTGGAATAACAGTGCAAGGTCTTTAAAGTAGTAGGACTCTCCTTCCTGACGATTCCCTTGTCTGGGTTTGCGCAGTGAACTCGGGGCTCTCCCACCCCCGTTCGAGTCAGGACTTACCTCTTATTCTGAAAGTGACCTTGGAGAAGTTATTTACCACCTCTTTGCTCCCCAGTGGTTCTTCCATAGACTGCTTCCTAGGAGATAGATGGGGAGAGGGTGCGGACAAGGACTTGAGAGTAAAAACACCAGAGGAGAAGTAGTGACGTGCTAGGGCTGTCCCCGGGCCCAGCTACATTTTTTCCTTCAGGGAACATGTTTGAGATTTTCCCACTTACTTTTTTTTTCGGAAGTGAATTCTACCATTGGACTGCAATTACTTTATGATAATGAACTTGATCTATTCGCAACCCATCCCACCCCCAGCTGCTGCCACTACTCTCCCCAGATTCTTAAATTGGAATCTGAGGTCAGGAAGGAACTTGGATAAGCCACTTAGTTTGATAAACGTCAGTTTTTCAATCTGTAAAATGGGGAGAAGTAATAATGGTAGCAAAATCTGTTTTATTATGGGATTATTGGAAGGATTGAGGGAGATAATTCATGTGAGTGTAAACTCCTAAGTCAGCATTATAGATCAGGGTTCTGGTGCAACTCTTCACAGATAAGGAAACAGAGGGCTAGGGACATTCATGACTTACCCTAGGGCATGTAGCTATTAACTGGAAGGAGGGCTGGACTTGACCCTTGGCCCAGGGTTCTTTCACTTATACCTCACTGATCGTCTTTCGAGTGTTTTAAGGGATATTTCCCTCCTTCCCTTCCTTACATCCCCTTTTTCCCTTCCAGACGTCCCCTGAAGAGCTGCCATGTCTGGGAATTCTGCCCCTTCCTCAGAACAGAACAACAACAACTATGAAACCAAAACAAATCTCCGAATGTCAGAGAAGAAATGTTGTGAGTGTTGGGAAAGAGGAGGGGCTGCTGTCTCCTAGGATTTTATCTTGAGAATATTGTTGTAATTCTAGACTTCGCTGCTTGGTGGGAGTGAGAAATAGTTCTTCGGCATGGGAATTTAAAACAAAGTCTACCGGGGATTCGTTTCTGAAACAAGTAGACTCAGTGAAATGTCTGTCCTTGGGGCTAGACTGCTGGTGTAGCCCGGCATTTTCCTCCTGCTTTCTTTAACTGAATCTCTATCTCCCCCACCCTGGGGGTATCTGCACAGTTGATTGATGCTGAAAGTTAGAGCCAGTATTATTGTACACGCAGTGAGTAAGGATGAGTGGCAGGGTGCAGGAATTCCTTGGGGTTGATACTGTTAACAGTTTCCCTTTGTCTCTTGGGCTAAGTTTTGTGAGGGTGCTGCTCACAGCAGAAATTGCAGGTAAGAACCAATAGCTTATTTCTACAGGCCTAAGGGGAATCGGCCCTGATATTTCACTTCTCGCCATGTCTTGGGCACCTTACTTTCTCACAGGTTTAGTCTTTACACTCTGCAAACTATTTTGCCTGCAGGTTCATTGCTCTGGGGATGGGTTTCACAGGAGCATTTCCATGCCCATCTTTTAGACAGAGACAGCAGGTGGGTTTGCAGAGAGATGAAGTGTTGTTTCCTGTCCCGATGCAACTGCATGCCTAAGCATCCTTATAGACTGCAAGACTGGAGAGCCCAGGCCAAAAGGTCCTGAGCAGTTGGTCCCCAGATGTTTGGGGGAACCTCTAGGAAAGCTAACTCTTGTCCCTGCTTCCAGGTTCCTCTGGAACCCTATCAGTCAGTTTTTCTCACTTCAGTGGTTATTTATATCAGCAGGTGGAAACAGCCAACCAGCATGAGACCTGGAATCATCTCATGTTTCAAGCTTTCCCCAGAGTCTAAACCTTGATGTCATGCCCTTGTCAGTCTCGTGATTAATGATGATAATCTCTTTTCACCTAGCACTGATGAGGCTTGTTGGGGTTTGGGCTGCAGCAGAGGCAGGTTGTTTGGGTGTGATACTGGGGTTGGTGTACCTCTATGATTAGGGTCTTCTTTCTCTGCCAGGGCAGGAAGCCAGGTACTGAGGGCAAACACCCTGTGGAAGAGAACTAGTATAGCATGACGTTTGAGTGCAGCCTCTGGAGTCAGACTGCCTGGGTTCAAATCTTGGTTTTACTACTTCCTAACTGTGTGCTTTTAACCAACTTGCTTTTCTGCCCCATGCCCCAGTTTACTTTTTGATAAAATGGGGATACTGATGGTATCTCTTCCCAGAGTGATGTGAGGATTGAATGAGTAAATACAGGACAGCTCCTAGAAGAGTACTGGGCATGTGGCTAAAGTGTTATTTTTCACTGGTGACTATTTGCATGTTGTGTTTGTTCCTGAAACATTATATATAGATTGAATTATAGTCTAAATGCTGTGCTGGGAGCTCACTTTTTACAAGAGCCCTGTGAAGAATTATATTTTCAGTAAAAAATGTTTTCTCCTCTTGTTTGACAATATGGTAACCCAGATTTGGGGGTATGGAATGCACACTTCAAAGAGAGGTTCCCTCGTGCTACTAGGACACTTGAGCCCAACAAGAGCAGAGAACAGGTGGTGTTGTTTGGGGGTCAGGGGGAGTTGATAACTGCGGGAGTCTCTGACCCTGCGCAATGCTCAGTGTCAGTCCTCTAGTTCTGTTTTCTTCGCCATGGGACTCTCCTGCCTTCCTTTTTTTGCATTTTTTTTTTTTTTTTTGCCTTGAGGGCTTTTGGTTAGTCAAGGAAGCAGTAATCCCAGGTCTCTTTCCTTCCTCTAGACTCTAATTCCTGATCTCCCCTTTCCAAGTTCTACCCTCTTCTCCCCCACTGGTGGTGTCTGGGTTATCCTGAAGCCACTGTCATTCATTTACCCCCCTCTCTTCTCCTTTTGTGGTTGGACTGTGGGACTGTGACAGTCTATGAGAGTATGTGTTAGTTTATTTCCCTTCTCTCAGTTATTTGCCTGTATCTTGGAACAGGCTTCTTGGGCTGCTGTGTGGGAACACCCACCCAGCAGTTGCTTTATTAATAGCGTATCCGTTATCCCATTGCTGTTAATTATACCTGTTGTTGGCTGACTTTGACTCTGGGAAGTGCCTGAACTGGAGGGCAAAAGAATGTCTTTAGGGAGCCAGAACCTCCAAAGGAGCAGTACTAGAATTTCAGCTGCTCCAGGGATGGGGGAGAAGGGGGGGTGGTGCTGGCTGAGGTGCCCTTAAGGTGCTCAGGCAACTGGTTTCAGGGCTCAGTGAAAGCAGGAATTAGGGGTAGCAGGGAATGTCTACATGCTTTTCCGTCTTTGTTTCTTTTATTCTTTGATATTTTGAATAGGTCTGGAACAGACAAGTCCCTGTATGAACCTTCTCCTAATTATAAAAGCAATACATGTTCATGAAAAATTCACATAATACAGAAAGAAAGTAAAAAGCAAGAAAATCTCACCATTTCTCCTGTCCCTGTTACGTTTGATTCTTTCCAAAAGCTTATTCTGGTGTATCCTATTAATGGAAATAGGTCCACACTGTACATATTTTGTTCTACCATCCCCCCCACCACTTTTTTTTTTTTTTTTTTTTTTTTTTTTTTGCCGTACGCAGGCCTCTCACTGCTTTGGCCTCTCCCGTTGTGGAGCATAGGCTCCGGACGCTCAGGCTCAGTAGCCATGGCTCACGGGCCCAGCCACTCCGCGGCATGTGGGATCTTCCCAGACCGGGGCACGAACCTGTGTCCCCTGCACTGGCAGGCAGACTTTCAACCCCTGCGCCACCAAAGAAGCCCCCCCACTTTTTTAAAACTATATTCTGGACATTTTTTTCATGTCGATAAGTTCAAATTTACTTCATTCTGCATGGTATTGCCTTGTGTGGATATGCCAGCCTCTCCCTGATGGACATTTACATTGTTTCCAATTTTCCACCATCACAAACAATGCTGTAGTGAGCATCCTTGCATATACACCTTTCCCTGTTTGTGCTAGCAGCTTTCCCTACAGAAATAATAGGAGGAAAAGTAGACACCTTTGAAATATTGATCAGCATCCCTCAAAAGTTGTATATTGTTAGCTGTTTTTAATAGTTCAAAGCGCGTGATAGAAATTGCGCATTAAACTATAGCTTCGACGGTTAACTAAAACATTAACTTTCTTAGCGTTTGGCTGCAGAACTTCGATACGTTATGCTTATCAGTCAAATGGCAGGACATAATTGGCAGTTTTATGACTTCTGATGAATGAAAAGAAGATATTACTAATGAAGCACACTTTAAAGGGCGGCATATTTCAAAATATTGGGGCTGTTTAGTACAAAAAGTGGAAGATGACTTGGTCATGAGAAGGCCCGGAGCCATTGGCCTTCTAGACCACCCTTCAGGTTTAGATTAGAGAGCAGAGTTATGCTGGCCACATGGCTCCCTTTGTCAGGTGCTGACAAGAGCTGGTTACTAGGACTGATTGGGCAGTCATGAAACCAGGAGTCTGGTCAGAGCCCTGACCTTGACTTTCTATTGAGGGACTGTGGGCCAAGCTCTTCCCTTTTCTGGGCTTGAGGTTTCCTGTCCACGGGAGGGAAGTTATCACACCTTCATTTCCTCGAAGTGTGTTCATGAAGGGAAAATAAGTTTAGGATTGAGAAAGTGAGTTCAACCTTGTGTAAAGAAGGTAGAAGAGAATTTCAGGATTGAAACAGCTTTTCTATTCTTTGTCAAGAGCTAAGTTACATTGTCTCCAAAATTAATCAGCATAAAGTGTCTACTGTTCAGATTAAGGTGGTGATGGCTTTGTTTTTTAACAGGCAGGACAGAATGTACCTAGTTTTGCCCACGTGGCAGTTGGAGATAGGAAGTGTGGTTTGGTTTTGTCCTTCGGAAATTGAGCAGCCCTGGTTGCAGCAGGTGTGTGTGGGTGTGTTATGGGCAGAGGTGGGAGGTATGGTGCTGGGGGCCACCGTGGGGAGTCCTTGGTGGCTTGTGTTTTCTTTTGTTCTTAGAACTCTCTGTCCAGTTTGGTAAACATGGAGCAGCTGGTTCCCTGGTCGGCCTCAGAGCGTCTCCCAAGTATCAGTTCATTTTCAGCTTCAGGGAGGATAACAGGACCTTTGGGAGAAGTGCCTAATGGGCTGGAAGGTGTGGACCAAGCAGTACTAGAAGTGCAGGTAATGAGCCAAGCCATGGTGACTGAGAAGAGTGCAGTGAGAAAGTGAAGACTCAGGAGGATTTTACTCTTGAAACCTGAGGCAGCTGATCTGTCTGTTAGGGGTCAGAGATCAGGCATTAACATCAGCCGAGGCTGCAGCATGGCGTTTGCTTGTCTTTGTGCTCCCCGTTTGGACAGAGATGAAAATCACTTCTGTTGCTCGTTGCCTACCTTGGAGGGGCTCCTGCTCAGGCCCGGGAATTTTCTGTGTGCATAGTAGGTAAAGGACTAAAAGCCAACCCCTCTGACCCCAAGTCTGGGCATCCACCCCTCCCTCACCGCCAGGGCCCTGTTTGGCTTCTGGGTACTTCTTGCCCAGACACCCTTAGGAAACTCTCTTCCTTCCGAGGTCTGTTCTCTACCCACACCCCTCTGCCCACTTCTCTACTGAGATCTTTTTACGTTCCCTTCTCAAAAAATAAAGGATGACATTCCCATCCAAGTACCCCAGTTTTGCTGAATTGTTTCTTAGTCTGACAGGGTCACCTTGTCCCAGGGAAGAAGAGCTGCAACTACTTGTGGGACACCTTCTGGAAAGCCGTGCTGGGAAGACGAAGGCAAAAGTGGTTCTTCCGCATCTGCACACAGGGCCTCGCTCCTTTCCCATTTGAGCCCTCCCAGATGACCTCAGTTGGGGTCTGGGCCCCAGGATCGTGGCTGGCAGCTTGCAGTGCACTCTCCCACCACTCCTCCGTGGTGGGATGGACAGGGAGGAGCCAGCCCCTGTGAGCAAACTGATGAGGAATCAGAGGCTCTTTTTATGGAGAAAAGCTGCCAAGGCAGCACAAGATCAGGATTCTAGGGCCAGCCCTTCCTTTGACTCATTGTGTGTCCTTAGGCAAGTCGCCTGGCCTCTGAGCATCTAGTTTGCCCCCAGCTGCCCAGTGAGACCTGTCTCTGTAAATGAGCTTTCCTGAAATCAATTGTTTTCTAAAGAAGGGCGGGCCAATGGCTATTCCTGCTTTTAAACTGTCTTGCATTTACTTGGGCCCTTGAAGCAGGCTGGCTGTGATGCCCTTGTAGGCCAGCTTTACCACGAAGCTTCCTGAGGTCTAGTCCGAACCTGTGTCAGGTAGGCGTTGACACGGTCTAAATGGTTTAGAAGTTCTGGCTTAAACTCGTGGCCTGAGCACCAAGACCCAAACGGGTTAAGGCCAGGCTCTTTTTTCCTGCACAAACTCTTGCCTGTGGTTCTGAAGGGATAGACGGGATCCTCAGGATAGAAACTCTGTTGGATCTGTTATAGGAGCTGGCTCAGTGCTGCACTGGTAGACTCTCCAGGCCCAAGACTTTCCTTCACGGCTATATCACTCCCGTGTTACTAGATATTCTCATGCTAAGGAAGATGCTATAGTTACTGTCTTTCTAATCCTGGCCACTTTTTTTTTCTCTTTCCATCTTGTGCACCTCTGTGAAGACCTTGGCCAAGTGGGTAAGACATGTCTTAGTTTGGGCACTTTCTGGAAGTCTACATGACCCTTTGACTGTCTTTTAGGAAGGTTTACCCGGTATCTCCTCGGTTTGCCTTTCCAGTCCTCCTGGACACTGGCCTCATTGAGGTGTATGAGGACCAAACCAGATTCTGACCATGAAGTCCCAGCCCCATGCACAAACCTTACTTGACCCCTCTTCATTTAGTTTTGTTCTGTTCCATTTCCCTCTAGCGTGGGCATCCTACATGACCAACTCCCCGACCCTCATTGTTATGATTGGCTTACCAGCCCGGGGCAAAACCTACGTGTCCAAGAAACTCACACGCTACCTTAACTGGATTGGGGTGCCCACCAAAGGTAGGTGCAACCATGCATTCCTTAGGAAAGGAAGTGATCAGTTCCTGGGCCTCATAGGCCTCTGGGAGACTTATTCTCCCTGGCATCAAGGTTACAGTGTTCTCCTGGCAGCGATAGTGGTTGCTTCCTGGTTTACTGGATTTATTCCCTGTCCATACACTTGTTCCTCCTGGCCTGGCTGAATTAACCTAGTTTGGGGGCAAAGCCTTTGATAAGAGTATTATGAATTAAATGAGTATAGAGCTTTACATTTCCAAAGTCCTTACATCTACATTATCTAGCAGTATCCATGTGGAATAGCCAAAATGGCTGAGGAAATTGAAAGCCAGACAATTTAAGACTTGTCCAAATTCTAGTAAGTCAGAACTTGAACTTAACCTGATTCTTAATCTGGTGTTGTTTCCAACATACCATGGTGCTTTTTTCATCCCCTTGGCCACTCTGACATTAGACCAAGAAGTACCCTTTGGGACATCGTATTGTTTCACTGCTGAAGGGTATGGGTGTCTTCTGCAGTGTTTAATCTTGGGGTGTATCGGCGTCAAGCGGTCAAGTCCTATAAGTCCTATGACTTCTTCCGGCATGACAACGAGGAGGCCATGAAGATACGCAAGTGAGTCTTCTAGGCCTGACTGCCAGGCCAGCTCTTTCTTGGCCGTCATGAGACTGGATGTGATGGGGCTTGGTTTCCCTTTCAGTAAATTATCT
Source organism: Kogia breviceps (assembly GCF_026419965.1). Taxonomy (NCBI): domain Eukaryota; kingdom Metazoa; phylum Chordata; class Mammalia; order Artiodactyla; family Physeteridae; genus Kogia; species Kogia breviceps. Next base: position 64,025,310 of record NC_081310.1, on the reverse strand, counting down.
CTTGGGGATTTTAAGTAGAAGTTGTCTGCTGGGCAGCTCACCGTGGGCTTGGGTGGGTAGAACAGGGCTCAGAAAGTTGCGTGTGTGCTTGTAAGCTAAGCCTCCAGAGGGGTAAGACACGTGCATGGGACAGGGGAAGAGGAAAGATATAGGATGGTAGAAAAATCTCAACGGGCAAGTTGAAAGGTCTACTTAGGGAAAATTTTTGATCATTGGGGAAACTGAACAGGAAGGGGTGTGATCCCTGTGGCACCCCGGCTGTTCATGTCTCTGGCTGTGCCCAAGCTTGGCCCCGGCCCAGTCCTCTGGCTGATTCCTCTGCTCTCTTGGCAGACAGTGTGCTCTGGTGGCGCTGGAGGATGTGAAGGCGTATCTCACGGAGGACAGTGGGCAGATTGCGGTAAGCCTCACCTGCCTCCTCCCCCGTCTCCCCCTTTTCAGCAGCCTGGCTGCACCACCCCACCTTGGGTCCGCCTTGGTGGGATTTCATTTCTCGGTCCCCGTTCATCTGTCTTGTGGTCTCTCTTCCCAGGTGTTTGATGCTACCAATACCACTCGAGAGAGGAGAGCCTTGATTTTGAACTTTGCTGAGGAGAATTCCTTCAAGGTAGAATCTGCCTCCAAGCTGGAGGAGGAGGGGTGAGTGGAGGTGGGGAGTTAGGAGGGACATGCAGATCTGTTTGACTCTGGTGCGTGAGGACAGGAGTGGACATCTGATTCTCTCCTCTTGGTGAGTCACTGCCAGTCCTTGAGTGTTTTCTTTCAGGTCCTTTCTCAGCTCCTTAGCCTGTATGTATGAGGCCCTGGGGATGTGGTAAGAGCTATTTTTAAATGAAGAGGCCTTGAAGGCCACTTTCATGAAAGAAAATCCCAGGGGATATGGCGGCTGCGGTGGAGCAGATATGAGCGTGTGCTCTTAATTAACAGCCTGGCCGTTACTGACTCATTGATCACTGCCTTCTCTCCCTGGCCAGGTGTTCTTTGTGGAATCCGTCTGCGATGATCCTGATGTCATTGCTGCCAACATCCTGGTAGGTGACATCCCCTCACACCACTACCTCTTTATGCCTTGTGTGTGTGTTGGTGGGGGTGGAGTGGGGAGTCAACCCAGTAATGAAAGAGAGAAATAGACATGTTTAACAACACAGGGTGATCTTTTTGATCTGCCAGAACACCGTTTTGTACTTCCACACTCTTCCGTTGGGAAAAGAAAGAGGCTTTGAGGAAGAAGGTTAAGAATTAGCTGTTGAACAGAGACCAAACTTAAACTGTAGTAGCCCTGGTCCTGTGTTCTGGGTGTTAGCTAGATGTTGAGACCTAGGTATGTTCTTAGAAAAGGTCAGACTATTATCTGTCAGGGCCACCTTATAGGAAGGTCATCTGCCCACCAATTGTCTAATATTGAGGTCAGCATTCTATGCACTGGACACCTCATGCTGTGTGTGGTCACAGCTTATGCCAGTGCCCATTTGATGGTTGTGCTGGGCTGTGCTGAGTGGATATCCATGCACTGTGTCATGGTGGTGCTCTCCCAGAAGTGTGGGAACTTGCTGAAGAGGTGTCTGGTCCGAGTCAGCTGTGTATCAGATCAAGCACCCTATTCTAATTGCCCTTGGGGAGAAATTGAATCCCATTCTGTTTTCCCAGGAAGGTACATAAAAGGATTGGGGCCCAAGAACTGCTTCAGCTGCGTGACTGCCTCTGTCCTTCAGCCAAGGGCAGGCACATGACTCCTCAGTTGTCTTTCCCTTCTTGGTTGCCAGGGTCACAGGACAGGGAGGGGGTGCTCAGTGAATGGGGATTGCTAATGCTCCAGTGAAAGGCCACTTCTTTGGCCTTCCTTTTCTTTATTTAGCAGTGGCTGTTGGCAGGAGGGCTGTTAAAGGCAGACCTCTGACTAGGTCCTGCTCTCCCTGTGATTCCAGGAGGTAAAGGTGTCGAGCCCTGACTACCCTGAAAGGAACAGGGAGAATGTGATGGAGGACTTCCTAAAGAGAATTGAGTGCTACAAAGTCACCTATCAACCCCTTGACCCAGACAACTATGACAAGTAAGGTTTAAGGCCAAGGTTTGAAGGGCCCGAGGCAGGGGTGTCATTTGAGAAAAGAGCCTTTCTCCCCTTGTCCCTAGACTTCCCTCTGACAATCCAGACCTCTGTTTACATCATTCCAGGGAAACAAGGTATGGATTTGTGGCCTCTAGGCAGATTGGATCTTATACCTGAATACTGGAGTGTTTTTTATCCTGAGTTCTTCTGGTCTATCCTCTAGAGCGTGATTTCTCAACCTTAGCATGACTGACATTTTGAACTGGATAATTCTGTGCTGTGGGGCTGTCTTTAGCAGCATCCCTGACCTGTGCCCACTAGATACCAGTAGCACTCCCAAGCTGTGACAACCAAAAAGGTTTCCAGACTTTGCCAAATGTCCCCTGGGAAGCAAAATCACCCCCTGTTGAGAACCACTGCTCTAGATCAGTAGTTTTGAGTTAGGGTGTTGTAGGACACCTCTTAGAGGTGTGTCATCAGTTTTTGATCAATTTTTAAAGTTTATTGTGTGTGTGTATAGGTGTGTATATATACATATATATGTACATGTATAAAAATATATAGTAATACATATGAATATATATTCCATATATTCATATGTAAAATAACATAATATGTAAATTTATTTTGCATGAAACAATATAGTGTACATGTGTATACATATATAAATCTATATATTTAAGTGGTTTTTTAGATATTACTTACTACGGCAGTGCCTATCAGCAGCGTGGCATAGAACACAGGTTAACTTGATGTGTGTGAACGAAAAGAGCCGTAGCAAGATGCCAAGTCCGTGTTGAAGAATGACGTGTGCACAGGGAGACCCGTGAGAAGATGGCCTTTGAAAAAGCATGCAGTCAGTACAGCTCTAATCAGATAAGAATACAGCCCTGAAGCCAAGCAAATGGCAAGACAGTGTGCATAGCCACTGTTAGCTTGCTTCAGTGGTCTGCTTCATCTTTCGAGTCTTTCAGTTCCTTCAAGTATGTTGCCCACAACGTTAGTGTTTGGAGGTGTTTCTTAATACAGAAGTTGAAAGCCATTGCCCTGGATATGGCATAATAGTACATTCCTCAGTTAGCCCAAAGTCCTACATAGAAAAATATTCTAGAAGAATGTGTGTGTGCGTGTGTGTGTGTATGTATAGATGTTACCTCTGGTGGTAGGGCTATGGGTAATTTTTATTTACATCATTCTTTCTTAAAAAATTGTTTTTGGAATAAACACTTATTATTTTTATAGTGAGAACAATTCCACGATGGCCACAAAGCAAACAGTCTAAGTGAGTGCCTTTGAGAGAAACTTGATTTATGTAGGTGGGGGGGAATGCACAGAGATCTCTGTCTATGGTTCTGCACCCCCCCTCCTCGCCCCTCCCCGCTGGCGGATGCCATACTCTGACTCCATCTTGACCGCCTCAGGTGGGTGCTGTGCGACTCAACAAATTTCAGGGTTAGCAAAATCTTCAGGTCATCTAATCTAGCCCCTGAGGGGAAGCCTGAATTCTGTTTATCTAACTTAAGCTACAGTGCCTGGCACAGTGTAGGCACTGAGGAAATGGTACTGCCTGACGAGAAGTTCAGGAAAGTTTGCTGCATCTTGGTTCTGAGGAGCAATCCATCTCTTTCCATTTGGTTCCTTATATCTGGTCAGGGTGTGGCAGGAGGCAGGAGAGCTGCTGGGAGCCTGCAAGTAACTATACAGATCCTTTCCCCTCCTCCTGTTATCCTCAGATTTTCATACCCAGGGGATTTTTTTTTTTTTTTTTTTTCCTGCTCTGTCCCAGGGATCTTTCTTTCATCAAGGTGATAAACGTCGGCCAGCGATTTCTAGTGAACAAAGTCCAGGACTACATCCAGAGCAAGATCGTCTACTACCTCATGAATATCCATGTCCATCCTCGCACCATTTACCTTTGCCGGCACGGAGAGAGCGAGTTCAATCTCTTGGGAAAGATTGGGGGTGACTCAGGCCTCTCGGTGCGGGGAAAACAGGTGAGTAGTTAGCCAGAAGGCTGGATTTCCCGGGCTTAGAGTTAGAAGGGCATGGTGGATGTCATCTCTTTGATCCCCTTACTTCTTACTGAATCCTATTGGGGTTTAGGCTGTGGTTTCAGATAGTCAAGCAAGTGAAGAGACGTTTTCTTGTTCACTGATTCTAGCTCTGTATTGAAGGGTGCGTAACTTGGAACCATTTCTGCTGTGTTCATTCAGCCATCACATATTTATTGGGCTCAACTTGTATGTTCAGCACGGTACAGGGTGCTCTGGTTAAAGTTCATTTCCTCTTGGGTTTATTACAACTATGTAGCACCTTTCAGAGTCTGACTGGGGTCATGCACATTATCCTTTTTAGGCTGAGTTAACAGTCCTGTGTGTGTGTGTGTGTGTGTGTGTGTGTGTGTGTGTGTGTGTGTGTGTGTCTGTATTTCCTTTCATTCTTTCTTTTTTTTTGGCTGTGCCATGCGCGGCTTGCAGGATCTTAGTTCCCCTGACCAGGGATCGAACCCGCGTCCCCTGCAGTGGAGGCGTGGAGGCCTAACCACTGACCGCCAGGGAATTCCCTGTGTGTGTGTTTTCTTTTAAAATTTTTATTTCACACCTCAGTTTGCCCAGGCTCTAAGGAAGTTTCTGGAGGAACAGGAGATAGCAGACCTCAAAGTGTGGACAAGTCAGCTGAAGAGGACTATCCAGACCGCTGAATCTCTGGGGGTGACCTATGAGCAGTGGAAGATTCTGAATGAGATTGATGCTGTGAGTAGGAAGCTCTGATGGCTAAAAAGCTGGTAAGGGTCTCCTATTCAGGCAGGAACTCTCAGAAGTCACCATGTGGGCCGTTCATCTAGAAAACTAGAACCACCAAGTAGCGTCTTTGAGGAAGCTGAATCTATGGCCAGTTTAGGGAATAAGTGGGAACAGTGCACCCCCAATCAGGGCTTCCTGCCTGCTTGACACACCTGTGCCAATGATGGGACCTGAACCAATTTTTGACCTAGCCCCTGGCACCTGGAGAGAGTGAAGCTCCATCTGGATCCTTCATATATTTTCCTCCTAGGAAAAAGAAATAGCTGACAACTCACTTCTTTAATTTCTGCTTAGGCCACCTGGTCAGCTATTCTGGAAAAGTCCTTTCCAATTTGTTCTTGGCTTTCTGTGTCCTTGAGCACAAAAGTAGGCATTTCTTTTTCTTTCCTTCCTCTGTACCCTTTTATGCCTTCTACAAGAATTCCCTAGTGCCTTCAGTTTCCCTTCCTTCCCTGCTTCCTGTTCCTTTTATCCTGCTGACTTTTCTTGACCTCTGAGTTCCCCACAGCGGTAGGAGAAAGCGGCAGCTTAAGCTAGGGAGGCAGCCTCCTCCCCCAGTGGCCCTCACCCTGCTAGTCGGTCCGTTGCAGTGCATGAAGGGAGCCAGCCCAGTGCCTGGCACTAATAACTAGTATTCTTCACGGCCACCTTTTCATTTGGGGGGCTGTGTGGGTCCAGTTCGCCTCTTCCAGCCGTGTGGCTCCTGCAGGGCGTGTGCGAGGAGATGACTTATGCGGAGATTAAGGAGCAGTACCCAGACGAGTTTGCGCTTCGAGATGAAGAGAAATATCTGTATCGATATCCTGGAGGGGAGGTGAGATTTCCCTCACGAGGGGTAACTGCCCCACCCTTTGCTAGGGGCTTAGCTTTAATTTGGGGGAAGGATTGAATGTGAGTTTGGGGACCGAGAAAGGGTACTTAAGGCATCATTTAGTTTCTCTTCCTACCTTTGGGGCCTGCTGTGTTTAATTCAGCTCTGGCAGTTGGCAGTCCAATGCCTCATTGATTTGTTAAGATCTCCAGAGAAAGGGTCACCAGATAGCCTCTGTTGCTGAGTATATTTTAGAATCAAAATGATCTTTTTAACTTCTTTTTTTTTTTTATTCCACCCCCACCCAAGCAGGTATAGGCCCCAAGTAAATATATGAGATATGAATGATTTTCCTCTCATCTGTGGTGTTTAAGGCTGCTTGCGGTCCAAGTGGCTTCATAGTCTAGGGGTGTGAGGCAAAGGTAAATAAAACAACAAGGGTCTAGGAAATCCCTAGGAGCCTTTGTTGCCTTGCACTCTTGCCTATTCTGTCGAGAGAAAAAGAACCCCACAGGCTGCATTCAGAATTTCTCTTCTTGACCTGCAATTTTCTCGGTCTGAACATTGCTCTTGAAAAGTCTGAATATTCTCAAGAGATACCAGGGCTGGGGGTGGTTAGCAGGCGACACGAAGGCGCCAAACCTCCAGGACGAAAGCCAGCTGGGGAGAAAGGAGAAGCGGCCTCTTAACTCTGGACCCAGCCACCGACTTGGCTGCCAGCTTGCGCCTCCTACCAGCCCACCCCACTTCCCCACAGTCGTACCAGGACCTGGTGCAGCGGCTGGAGCCTGTCATCATGGAGCTGGAGCGTCAGGGCAATGTCCTCGTCATCTCCCACCAGGCTGTCATGCGCTGCCTCCTGGCCTACTTCTTGGACAAGGGTGCAGGTGCCATTGGAGGGCAGGGCCGGGGACACATCCACAGGGAGGGGGCTGGACTTGGGGTGGCACCAGGATCCCTGGCAACGAGACCTTCCACTCTTCCACTCAGATCAGAGTACATTCTTCAGGCAGCAGTGTGGGGCTCCCAGCAGCCAACTGGTCCAACTACTTGCTGAGTTTACTCTGCTGGTGCAAAAACCCCCAGTGGAGAGCAGCTGCTGCTTTAGCTCTTGGTCCTGCCTGGCTAAAGGGGGCAGCACTGCTCTAACACTTCTGGCAGCATTAGAAAAGTGGTTGAACATTCCCGGCTTGTTACTTGGGCTACTAAGAGGGTGTTATCTTAGAAGCATCTTCATCCTTTGGATTCAGGGTAGACGGTTTCTGGGGAGAGCAATAAGGAGGTGCTGCTGTCTTCTCTGATACTCCCCTCCCTTCCCTTCCTGATCCACCTGAGCTGCTGGGAAGCCTGCAGGTTGACCTTTGGTGCACCCACGGTGCACCAGTCTTCCCTTCTGTGGGACCCTGGCTGCGGCACTTCCTCTCGTTTTCCCTGCAGGGAAGGATCTAAAGTGGGCTTTTTTTTCCCTTTCTTAACCACTCAGTAGCTTGGGTGGCTTCCTTGGAGGCTATGTCGATAATTGTCTGGGGGTTTAGAGGAGGAGATGTCTAACTCCAGGTCAGGGTAAAGAAAACTCAGGAGGGCCTTAGATGCTCTCTTCCACTAACTTGACCTTGCTTCATAATACTGAGACTTCCTCCACCTGGTCTTTCTGCTTTCAGATGAGCTACCGTACCTGAGGTGCCCTCTCCATACCATCTTCAAACTTACTCCTGTGGCCTACGGTAACTGAGCCTAGGAGCTGGGCAGGAGGTGGGGGTAGAGGAAGGTCAGGATTTTTGAATTTTCTCTGAAGTTTGCCTAGAAGTTCAACTTCCTCACCTGTATCTACCAGGGAAGTTCCATCAGTGCCTTCCATTTTTAAAGGGATGTATGTATGTATTTGGGAATATATATGTTCTTTTATTACCATACTGAACTAAGGAATTTTTCTGTGAGCTTTTCTCCTGAAGCCCTCTCCACTTTCCTCTGTTTTCTCAGGTTGCAAAGTGGAAGCAATTAAACTCAACGTGGAGGCTGTGAACACTCACCGTGACAAGCCAACTGTAAGTATTTTCCCACGGATGACATGCTGGTTCCCCACCACTTCGAGTCTTTGAACCTTTGACATCGAGAGACTGGGTTTCTTTTATGTACACAAAAAGGAAAACCGATCCAGAACTCATGTCCCATGTAGTTTGCTTACTTCCAAAAAGAAGAGATGTTGGAATTACTATTTTTAAAAATCAGTATCTCTTTCCTGAGTCTTAACCTTGCAGATTGGCTCTTGGAAATCCAATGAACTATGGAAAGTGTTTGGCAGAAGTGAAATGCAAAATTCCCCCCCAGAAAGCGCTCCCTTTAGAAAGCAGGATCCAGAGGTGTCTGTAAGGTGGGGTCAGGAGGTATAGGTTTGTTCCTAGGTCTGTCCTGGTAATCTGTGTGTGATCTTAAATAACCCCCTTCTTTTCTTTGAGCCTCTTTCCTGCTTTGAAGTATGGTGCTCAAGGAGCTTCTACTCCTACAACCTTTAGTCGGGATCCCGGGGCTGGGGGACCAGGCTGTGGCCCATGTCTTAGGAGAGACCCCGTCTGCAGAGGAGCAGGAGTGGAGGAGGCTGCTGTGGTTTATGAGTGAGCTTTTGGCTTGGCTTTCATTTGTGTGGTGTCCCTCGTTTCCAATTAGAACAACTTCCCCAAGAACCAAACCCCTGTAAGGATGAGAAGGAACAGCTTTACACCTCTGTCCAGTTCGAATACAGTAAGGCGTCCAAGAAATTACAGTGTTGGGAGCCGGCCCCCCAAGCCCCTCAGCCCTCTCCGTGCCCTGGACATGCAAGAAGGGGCCGACCAGCCGAAGACCCAAGTCAGCATTCCGGTGGTGTAACCGTGTGTCTCCCTCCCGTCCTGGCCTCCTGCCCTTGTCACTAATCACCAAGGAGTCATTTAACTTCCAACTTCCGCCTCCCCCTACCCGCCCCAAGCCCCACACCATGGATCTTAGCAGAGAATGTGAGGTCATGTGTTTCCAGACCAACCTTAGCTAGTGTACGGTGTGAGACATCGCCCCGCCCAGGGGCAAGCTGGCGAGTTGGGTGTTTTAGGACAGGTCCTCAGTTGGGGGGGGTCTGGGGGAGGAGGAAAAGGGGTCCACTCTCCCGAGGTGATTGGCAGAGCTGGGGCTGAGGCTGAGCATGCTGTGGTTCTTGTGCATCCACAGTGTCTAAACTCACTAATGTCCTTATGTTGGTAAAGTGGGGGCAGGGTGGAGGGGGACACAGAAGCCCATTTCCCTTCCACCTTTGTCTCTTCCAGGTGTGCTTTACTCACAGTCCTGACCTAACTGCTTTCTTCCCCCCTCTCATGTCCCCTTTGGATTGCCCAGTGTGATGCATGGCATGGTTGTGTGTCTGTCTAGGAGGGAAGGGGCAGTGGGTGGGAGAGAAGTCTGGCCTCCATTGATGTTCTCTGCAGTGAACCTAGATGGATCTGGACGGGGGGAGCCTTTCTTTTCCCTTCTCCCTTCCTCTCAAGCCAGGTCCTACAAGGGTCAGCCCAGGCTACAGAACATCCACAGATGCTCTGGAGCCTGCAGGTAGACATAGGATGAGAGTTCTTGCCTCCTTTCATGAGAAACAGTCCTAAAGTCTTCAGTACCCTGGGGGAAGCTGGCTTCCAGTCTGTGTGAAATATTTTGGTTTGTATTTTTCAGACATAGGTCTCTGGGCTGCAGAGGTGTGAGGTCTCTGGGCTGCAGAGGGATAAGGTTTAGGAGAGTAGGCTGGCCTCTAGCTCTTACAGGGCTCTTGGAGGAGTGTCATACATTTTTTCCAGTGGCTCCTGGCTTCTTTGCCAACTACTGGAACTTTCCTGCCAAAGCCAGTGACCTCCGGGACTGTTCAGAAGGACAGAGTTAGATTCAGGAGTCACCACTGAGGTTTGAATTGCTCAAGGGAAAGGCAGAGAAGAGTTCACTAGAGCTGCTAGTGAACCAGTAATTTTCAACACATTCTAGTAATTCTCAACACATTCTAGTAATTCTCAACACCTTCTCCTTTTTAAGTCAAAAAATTTTTTGCGTGAGCAATTTTTTTCCCCAGATAATTGGGAAAGCCTGGTGATAAATTAAATCTCCCTCACTAGGGTATTAATTTATATCATCTTGATGTCCAGAGTAGTCTTAGAATCCTGTGGGGTCTAGCTCTTGACTGTTTACACATTTACTTGTGTCATTTTATTTTTTCTGCAAGGTTAAATAGGAAATGTTTAGAGTAGGGATTCTTAGCCCCTTGGTGGCCCAATATAGCATACCTCCCCCAATTTTGTATACAAAGTATATGAACATACGTATGTGCATTTTTCTGAGAGGCAAGTCTAGAGTTCTCATGAGATTTTTTTTTTTTGCGGTACGTGGGCCTCTCACTGCTGTGGCCTCTCCCGTTGCGGAGCACAGGCTCCGGACGCACTGGCTCAGCGGCCATGGTTCACGGGCCCAGCCGCTCCGCGGCATGTGGGATCTTCCCGGACCGGGGCACGAACCCATGACCCCTGCGTAGGCAGGCGGATTCTCAACCACTGCGCCACCAGGGAAGCCCATCATGAGATTTTTAAAAGAGAGAGAGGACTCCTCACCTTAAAGTTATCAATCTGTCTCTTAGAAGTGACCAGTGAGAGCGACTTAGCTATTTGCCAGTGATGTTTTTGTTTGGTAATAGGAGACCTTTTGTTGTGCTTCTCATCTAGGAGTCTTCATTAGAATCCCCTATAGAACTTTTGAAATACGCACTTGCCTGTGTCCACTCTAGGCTTAATTCTGAGTCAGTCTCTGGGATTAGGGTCTGGGCATGCATGTGTTTAAATAGCTTCTCTGATGATTCTGAATCATACTCCAGGTTAGAACTCAATTTTATGTTGTTGGGTGGAGAAACAGTAGTTCCTTGGACCAAGCGTCAACCTGGGAATTCTGAATTCTTCATGGTTTTGAAAGGACAGTTCCCTGGAGTTAGATGTATGAGCAGATCACAGTATTGAATGAAGTTACCCCCTCTTTGTTACTTCAGGCAGCAACCTGTTCCGGCTTTAACACATTGCAGGGTGATGTGGAACAAATCACTATGTCATATAAATGTCCTATGATAATAGCTGAGAATTTTAAGCACCCTGGAGAGAGGCACTGAGATAAAACTTGTGGGATGATAAAGGTTATCATCACAGGCAGCTGGCTTGTGACCTTGAGTCCTTTTATTCCTACATCCTGAGTAGGACGTCACAGCCAATTTCAAAGGCCACGTGCCTAGATTCTGCTCTAAATTGCCTTCCAGACATAAGGTAGCTTCCTATTCCTGTTTAGCCATTATATAATGTGTACCTAGTGTCCATGTTTGTGGGGCTTTGGGTTGGGTGGAATGGTGGTGGGAGAAGGAGACACCGAAGTAGCAGGAAGGTCCTTGCCCTGAAAAAAGGTATTTTAGAGAAAGAGCATATAATTTATAATAAATGAACATTTGTGAAAGAGCAGCACGTTGAGTCTGTAAAATGTGGATGTCGAAGTTGAGTAGAGATTCCTTCAGACTTTTCTCTTGTCCTACATGTATGAGACTAAAAGGGTTGGGGGCTGGGAATGTGCCCCCGAGTGATGTGGTGTAGGAGGTGTGTGTGGCCCTTTTACAAGGTTGTCTTGTCTAGCTTTGCTTGGCTGGTGGCATCTTTAGCCCAAATGGGCATTCAGTCTTTTCTCTTGCTGTGAGGTGAGGATGATTCAGAACTAATGCATGAGAAAGGAGCATTTTGATCCAAGATTTGGCTTTGGGCTGTATGTACTCCTAGCGAGAAGAGACTTCTCTAACAAAATAGCATCGTATGACCTTGTTATAAGCCCCTGCATTAGACACAAGGCACTGGGATGTTCATTTGGGCTCTCAGCCTGCTGGTATATTGCCATTCTCCCCATGTGTCAGTTTGCTTCCCCAAGAAGAGGAGTGAGGTGGTCTTACTATTCTCAGATTGGACATGAGAAATTAGACCTTGACAACAGCAAGGATTTCAGCATTGTTTGGTTTTTAGAGCAAGATCCCTCCAGAGAAGTTTCAGCAGAAAGAAGCCAGGAGAGCTTAGAATAGAGGAGAGCTCTTATTCTACATTTTAGAGAAGTCCTGTCCCCTATCTTTTCTTTCCTGTCCTCCTTTCCCCTTCTTATTTGAGTGTGTGTCGGTAGTATATACACGTTACTCTGATTACATGTTTATTACAAATGCTAGTAAGAAAGGATGAACTCCAGAGTACCTTTTGCTGAGGCTTTCAGCTGTGTTATGGGAGAAATAGGAAAGGAAAAAAATCACTGTATTATCTTTGATTATCACTGATTATCTTTTTCCTGCTTTAAAACTAAATGAGGAATTCTGTGACAGATATGAAGAGGAATCTAAAGCAGATTTAGACAACTAGCTTCTTTTCCTATATCTTAATCCTTAAATTGGAATTTAGCTCTTATTTATTATCTGTATTGTTTTTGCTTTTGTTTTGGTAAGGAGATTGTTTTGCATTCAGTTGGAAAGTAGAATAAGAAAATCTGTTAAAAACACGCATTGTGCCAAGGGTCTGCCCCATATCCTTATCTTTGGTTTTTGTTTTTTTGTGTTTTTTTTATCCATCCCCCGCCCGCCAACTAACTCACAGGAAGTTAGGGTTAGTAGTACAAGATATTTGTATCCTAGACTGAACGGTTGAGTGTTTCCTGTGAGGATCTGGGTGTTCCTCTTTGCAACCCACATTTGATCTTCAGAGACGCTGGCATTTTGAAGAAACATGATACAGCTGTTTGGAAATAAATCCATCTTATGGTGTATCTGAGTAGAAGATCTGAGTACCAGAGAAACTCACTGATGCTTGGGGGAACCAAAGGACAAGGGGAGTAAGTGCCTAATAATTGAGGAAACTATCTGGGTTGTATAGTCTTATGCACATTCCATTGTCTTTGTTAAGCCCAGAGGCCATGTTGTGTTTGTTTTCCAGAAATTTGATAACTTTATGTAGGTTTTCTGGTATACATTTTGACTTGTGTTTTAAAATATTTTAATTTGAATTAAATAATTTTATTGGAATTAAATATTTTAATTTTAATTTGATTCACAATTGAATCAGGTTGCAACATTGGCAGGATTGATCTCTGACTTCTGATCGAGGTGACACAGATATCAGAAGTATGTCCAGGAATTTAATTTAGACTCATCATGTCCAGAACACTGTATCTAGAAGTATCTGTATGCTGACTGCCTGACAGACTGTGGTAGGGTCCGCGTGTTGCCTGACTGATTCTGGTAGGGTCCCTATGCTGACTAACCAACAGGCTCTACTAAGATCTGTAAGCTGACAAGTCTGACTGTTTTCTAATTGTACCAGTTGACACTTTATGCATGTTACTATAATTCTCTGTCTATTGTACATGTCCTACAAAGAAAGGAAGTAACCACTCCACATGTTTTCTTTAGGGGGAAGTTCTATACACTATGATTTTTCATAGATATTTCTTTTAGAGTAGCAGCCAAATTCTAATCATTTTGTAGAAAATGAAGGTTGAACATCACTTGTAAGTTATTTTGTAATCTCAGCTAAGGAAATGACTGCTCAGAGCCTGACACTGTTACCTCTACTTGAAGTCATCCTATCCATTCCCCCATTTCTGGGCAGGACTTCACTTTCTGAACTTTCTGTGTCCTCAGCTTCCCTGCTATGTATGGGCTGTATCATTCCATCGGATAATGCTGCTGTTTTTAGTCCGCTACCCATTTGCCTCTTAATTATAATATAATCTATAAAAATGCAAAGGAAATTTTGGCAAAAGTATTCTTTTCAGTAAGGCTTTCACTGGGGATCCATGACCAATTTTTAGCTACTCAGTGTTTTTTGTATCTGAATTGCTTGTGTACATTTTTTTTTTCTTGTGTTGAAGTAACAAAATCAATTCATTCTGATATGGTGATAGTTTTGCTGTGGCAAAAGCAAAGGACTTGTCACCAGCTGTGCCCTTTGGAGGGATTGGGAGTGGGCTGAGCACCACTGGGTTAAATGGAATGGACTGAGTTGGGAACCGAAGCAATAGAGCTATCCTGCATGTTTCCTAGGCACAGCTGTGTTGAAAGAAGGAATGTTAATCCTTAGCAGCATTCTAATTTAATCTGGTGACATTGACGTCAAAATATGGCGCTCAGATCCACATAAGGTGTATAACTGTATTTGAAATGTGTTTTTGTGTGTGTGTGTGTAGAATGGGTAAATAAAATTGTTGAGTAACTTGAATCTATCAGAAGGCTTCTGGGTTTTTTGTTTTGTATTTTGGGCTGTGTTCTCCACCACTCCCCCACCCCCAAAACTTTGCCTCAGGCTGCTTGGCAGTTGGGCCTCAGACCAGCAAAAGCCAGTCCACAGAGTGACTGGAGTCCTTGGTGGAGGCGTGGCTCTCTTGCACCACCTTCTGGGGAAGATGGGAAGGACATTATAAAAGGCACCTGAACTTAGTCGTGTGTACTTCTTGGCGCCTCTGCAAGAACTAAGAAAAAATTACCTTTGACCACACTGTGCTCTGACCCGCACTAGCAACATGGAACTCATTACTTGTTGTGGGAAAAAAAAAAAAAAAACAAACCTTTGGCGATCTTTTAGAATTTAGTGGACTCTTCCTTCTAAAATATTACCTTCCTGTTTTTAAAGAGATTACTGCTGGTGGGGTAAAATGGCATTTAACTGCTTCTGGGATAGGAAAAACAGGTGGGATTGTGTCACTATTCTCATGCCTTATTTATTCCTTGTTACCTTAACAAGGACAGGAGCTCATTAGACATGCAGGCTCTTGGGCCCCATCCCAGGCCTGCTGAATCAGAATATTCATTTTGACTGGATCATGAGGCAATTCAGATGCACATTTAACATTTGAGAAACACTGTTCTCCGGGGAAGAATTTCTCACAAGGTCAAATGTTGGATCCCAGTTTATGGGAGGAAGTTGACTTCTGCTCTGATGACTGATTTTAGGCTGGGCTGGGCTAACTGCAGTAGTAGGGGCCCTCCTCAGAAGCCAAGTAGCCCCTGCCCGCAGTATCATTCTTTTGGCCTGGTCTTTTGGCTGATGTAGCCTAAATACTCTCCTTTTACCACGGGGCTCCCTACTGCTTCCGCCTCCTGTCTTGGATATGTAGCTTAGCTCCAGGTCTGAAAGGAGTGCTTGGTCCAACATGGTCACAAGTTCGGTTCCTCAGGGAAAGAAGCTCAGGACTAGGCCGTTAGAGTTTGTCTGACTCCCGAGGGTAGAGGGGCGTGTGCTAGCCCACCAATGTGTTCGCGCACGTGTGCGGATGTGGGGACGTGAGCCGCGGGGAGCACTGGAGGGGTGGGTGAGGGTTCTGCTCAACTTCCTCCATTAGTCATTTGGCGGCGGTGTAATGGCTTTATTTCTCTTCCTCTCTGGCTCCTAGGCGGAGACCTCGCTGGCTGTGCATAGGCTCTCCTCTCCGGCCTCCCCCCCATTGCTCTCCTGATGATGTGAAGGCTGAGGCCAGACCTCTCCGGCCTACTGAAAAACTTGGCATGTCAGCTCCAAAGGGGCTTGAACAGGAAGTTCAGTGGGGATTGGACATTCGGGGCCACCCAAATGAGCCCTGAAAAAGCTGCACCACATTTCTTCCCCTCATGCCTAATGGGAATTATCAGTTACACTGAAAAACTCGACTTCCCTGTGCCTCAAAACATTTCACAGCCTGAACCAATTTCATTTTGATCATCTCTTTGCTAGGTTTGGCCCAAGTTGGTCAATCCTGTTCCATTTTGGCATTTAACATCTGACCTGTGACTGTGTCCCAAGCTGGCTTTCCTTGCCTGATGTGCAAATGTACCTCTTCAGATTTAATTGTTTCCAAGTGAGAGGGCTGAACTCCAGCAAACCAGTTCTGTGCTGTAAGAGCTGGTCTCTACATCCACTACGAGTGCGCAGGCTAGGGTACGATATACATAGGTTTGCGGTCACTTTTTTGTCACATTGGAAACGAGACAAATTCACCAGGTGAATGGAGGGTATCTGAGAAATTCAGTTCCTAAAACGTCTCTTCTGCTGTGACAGAAGAGCAGCATCAGTAGCAACCTTTTTGTTTAGAGAAGTTGTTCTTGTTTCAGGCCCCTTGAGGGCAGGATCTGACTACAAGACTCCACAAAATATGTACCCTTCTTCTGAGTTCTCTTTTGTAGCTACTGTATTTTCTACCTGATACTGTGTGCCTCTCAAAGCTAAAGAGGGCTGACGTCATCCTCTCTGGTGGTTGGAAATGAGGGCTGGAGAGAAAAGTAGGGTGCCATTTGGATCACATGAAGAAGTAAAAGAAGTTTCCTTGGGAATCAACTCTCCCAGGGAGTTCTTTTGGTTTCAGAACAGGTGCAGGGAGACATGCCCTTCTGTGGGGCTGCTACTGTGATACCGTCTCTAAGAAAGCTGTGGTTATGACTTCAAGAGCATCTGGTCTTCTAATCCCTTCCTCTTAGCTAATTGTCACTATTGTGGTCTCCTGGTCTCTCATGTAGAACCTTGGGGGAATGGGATGGGGGGGAACGAAGCCCTCAATGCAATTAATCATGTGGTTTCCCTTAAGGATAAACCAGGTAATTATTCCTTAGATCAGTGATTGTCAAATGGACAAATATGTCCCTGCAGATGCGATTTTAATATGTCACTGCTCCTGAAGGAAGGCATGGAAGCTCCCAAGGATACTATATCTTACAAGCAAAATCCTTTTTTTTTTAAAGAATAGTAAGTTATTAGCTTTTTAAATTTTTTTCCCCCTTTTCATTCAGCTGCCCACTTGCTGGTCAAGAGGGTGAGTAACAAGAAGACTAGTGCAATGCAATTTTCCCAAATGGTTCTTTTATACTGTGGATGATACAGGACCCTGTTACCTAAGATGTGATGCACTGGGCTGCTGGCAGTTCAGCAACCAACTAGGAGCTTATCTTAAGTGCACAAAGCTGCCTTCAGAAAGTCTCCTGACCCTGCTCTGTAGCAGGTATTTTCATCTAGCTGCTCATAGCATGTTGTACTGTAATGATTTTGTTCTTGTGATGCGGGTTTCTTTCTGCATCTAAATACAATGTCTTTTGATGATCTGATAAATGTTTTTATTTAGTTATTTATTCATCCATGTAAGGTATTTTTAAGTCCCCATATTAATATCTGCATGTATTTAATCAGAATGTAAGGTAATTTGTGTTGTCAGGTTCTTTTTGGTAGAAATTTAGGTATTTTGAGTATTTAAGTTTAAAGTCCATAGTATTACCTTAAATTAAAATTTCAGAATGTAGGTATCGTCTTCTGTAAAAGGATAATAACTATGTGAAGGCACAGTGGATTTCTTTTGAACACTTTTTTTTTCATTGATTTTTATTATAAGTATAAACCAAGAGATACATTTCTCTGGGGAAAAGTTTACCTCCTGGATAAATAAGATCATGCTAAAATTTGTGAATAATATGTATTGCTTTTGTAATAAGAAATATAATAAAAGTTATTTTTAATTAAAAAGTGCAGCTAATTTTTAAAATCACACACAAAAGAAGGTAATATTTGGTACATTATACATACACAATAGTAACATCATGCAAAATGTATTTGAAGCTAGCTTCTTTAAAATGATTCTCAAATTATTAGATTGTGTATATATTTCCAACTGGTGGTTTTAACTGGTGACTTCTGCCTTTATCAAGTTCCATTGGCATTTCAAAATGATATTAGTGGGATCATTGCTGCCATGCATTATCAACATTCTAGAGCTTTATTAATTTATTTAATGAATATTTAATGATCACCTATTGGTTGCCATGCAATGACTAAAACACAAGTCTGTCCTCTTTCTAGAGTTTATTATTAGAAAGGAAACACTTAACAGCAAGTCTTTAACCCATCCCTCCCTTCTGGGAGGGAATGCCTTCCCCTTATAAATGACCTTGACCAAAACCATTTTTAGATAATAGTTATGCAAATATTTATGAATAAGGAACTTGGAACAGGCTAGGATGGTTAGCAATGGAGATGAAATGAAACGTTCATAGTAGCAGTAAAACAATTATAAATTCTGTAAGCACAAGGGCTCTGATAGCATGAAAATGACTTAGGAATTCTCCCAGTTTGAAATTGAGAGAAAGTGCTAAATGTATGAGCTTTAGTAATGTATCTGGAGGAGTAATAATAACGAGGGTGTCAAGGGTGTGATTTCCTTGGAAAACTCTCCAAGCCCTTTCGTTAAGTTTTCTCTTATTCAGCAATCAAGCCACTGTTTGAAGAAGGCTGGGAGTGTCTTTGATCATTCTCCCTGTTTTATAAATAGGTGAATGAACACCCTTATTGTGTGACTTACCTCAATATTGATGGAGTTTTTGTCAAATTATAAGATTTGTGATGGTGAAGGCCCAATAAACACATAACATACTACCTTTCAATGTAGCTGGAAACTTAAAAGATGATTAGGATTAGAAAATGACTGTTTGGAGAGTGCTCCAGTGTTGGGTAATGGTCATTATTTGCTTTATTTCTATAGCCATAATTGTTACATCATGTATTTTTTTTTGTTTTTTTGCGGTACGCGGGCCTCTCACTGTTGGGGACTCTTCCGTTGCGGAGCACAGGCTACGGACGCGCAGGCTCAGCGGCCATGGCTCACCGGCCCAGCTGCTCCGCGGCATGTGGGATCCTCCCAGACCAGGGCACGAACCTGTATCCCCTGCATCGGCAGGCGGACTCTCATCCACTGCGCCACCAAGGAAGCCTACATCATGTGTTAAATTTCTCCAGGGTCTTCACTGGGGACTCACCATGAGGATGGTCAGCCTTTGGGTTCACTAGCTTGTCCTTGTTGATGACAACCCCACTGGTACTTCCTCTGGCAGTCTGGCAATAGCCTGTTACCATGCTTTATGGTCTTGAAGTATTCTGCACCATCCAACCTACATTCATTGTCTTGAACTCATTTGAGAATTTGATAAAAGCTAAGGAGTCTCTCCCAAGAAAAACGTACACACACATAAGTTGTACAAACAATTTAGTGCGGGGTCATGACCTCCTGAAACCTATTCCTGGACCTCAAGGTGAGAAACCAGGAGGCAGATGATAATCTACACACATACTCATACACCTCATCTTCATTTCTTTCCTTTGACATAAGAAATGAAGACACATCTATTTGATATTAACTCTTAAGCAGAGAAGGGGAATATATGAGATTCTGAAATGCTCACTTATTTTTAACTGGACATTGTGGATTAGTTAAGAATTTGAATAGATTGTAATAAGATAACATTGCTAATCATGGAGAGTAATGTTTTCGTTTTCTTAAAAACTTAAGGGAACAAAGTCTTTCTTCTTTTATTCTCATTAAGCCAGCTGCATTTGGGGCAGAATAACTCCCTTCTGAATTCCCAAAGACATTTAAGTACGCTTTTTAGTGGTATATGTGATACTGCACGTTTGAAAACTGAGTCAGATTCTATAGGTGAGTTTCTCCTTGCAATTAAGTGAAATAATTTCAGAAGCATAGGAACCCCTTGGGAAGAGCATTCCAGATCTAATGGGACCTGGCCTCAAAAAGTGTAATGCCCTTCACCAAGTATCCAGCCTACTTTCAGGGAACAGCTTGTTTATCCGTTTGGCTTTTCTCCATTAGTGATCCACTTACCTTATTGTTTACATTCAGTTTTCACTTCCTAGGTTTGCTCTTTCATCCGTTGCTTTTTTAGAATTTGTGCATGGGATGGAAAACAGCCTCTGGGCACAATTTAGTAAAGGCTATTAAACATTTTTTTCCAAATTTAAATTTCTGGGTCCTTTCACTCAAATACCAGTTGACCCTTATTTTCTTGTATTCATCAGTGTTTCAGATCAGAGTTGGTTTCAGCTGAAGGTGTCGCCAAATCCAAAATAACAGCACCTTACACATGCAGAAGGTTACTCTCACCTACAATGTGCTGGATTCTACCTCATAGTACAATACAGCTACTCAACCTACTGGAATCATGTCTACATCCCAGTCAGTAAAAAGGGAGCAAAAAGGGTACACCAACTTCCTTTAAGGGTGTTTTCTAAATGTTGCACGCAGTACTTATTCTCATAGCTCATGGCTATATATGACTGCAGGCAGGCTGAAATGTATTTAAAAAAATTCCAAGTGACCTTGTGCCAGCTATAATTGTGGTTTAATTACTAAAGAAGAAGGATGGAATGGATTTTGGGAATGAATAGCAATCTGCTTCGGTAGGTAGTAGGGACTTTGCAGTAAGTCTGAAGGGACATAACAAGGTGAGCAGTAGTCTCTGAAGAGTTATATTGCCACCACTTAAAGACACACTATTTGTCATTCATCAAGTCTGATCTTGCTGTAGTTCATGTCTGTCTTGACTCACAAGCAAAGCTTATTCTACAATGCTTCATGAACAGTATGACCTTTTTAAAATTTATATATTTTATTCTCATGTAATCTGAATAAAGGCTACTTTTCTAGCCCAGGTTTTTCTTGGTGAGGCATTCAAAAAACATCAACTCGGTAAATAAAAAATAATCAGAGAAGCAATTTAGATCTTTTCTGAATTGTCTTGAGAAAGACCGAAGGAAATCCATTCGTAACATACTGTAGAACTTTAAAAAATATTTTCCCAATTCTCTTAAAATCACACACACACATCACAGGGTGTTGTTCCCCTTGTTTAACTCCCCGCAACTCTTCCCCCAGCCTAGGCATTGCGGACTTTTGTTTTTCTACCCCTCCGCCCTCACCTTCTGATCTCTTCTGCTAATTACTGGCCGCTATCCCTTTGTAAAGTAATCAAACCAGTCTGAGTACAACTTCTGCACCTGATTTATTACCCTAGTTCTCCAGGAAACAATCTGGATTAGACCAAATTGTTCAACAGTCTAGAAGGGTCAGTTAATGCTCATTTATTAGTTTATTCTACCTTGGACACTCATAATAAAACACATAATCCCTTATATGGAATTACAAAATTCAATACACTTTGAAAACAAAGTTTTCTTTTAATTTATTTGACCATAAAACCTGACCTGAACTTTGTGAGGATATTTATAGTCTCTCTATATCCCACTTAGTGTAAATATTTTTACATTTCACGAAGAAATGTTAGGAAGATGGTATTATAAGCAATATAGTACCTTTCTAAAGTCCTAATCATTCTGAATCTAAAATAAGCCATTGAGACGAAGACTCATTTGCAATTATTTCCTGTAATCTCTATTTTATACCCATGTTTATGTAGCAATAAACAAAATTTTCTTTCATTTTTTATTATTTATTGTACAAACATTATGCACACTAGATACTGAGGGACATGTATTCCTCAAGACATAGAATATGTGGTATGTTAAAAATTACTCAAAACTTGGAACTAGGCAAACAGAGATCACTGGAGACATTTTTTTATGAATTACTGAGTATTCTCTAGCAGACACTCTCTAGGGATTATTGATTCCATAAAGGTGTGTAACTTTGGTTGACTTTCTATTAACTAGGCTTTTTTACAACTCTCTTATAAGAGTAGAGGTTAATTTGTAGAAAATGGGTAGGAATGCAAATGATTCTTTTCTGAGAACAATGCAAATGATTCCCGATCAGGACAAAGCAAAAGAATTTTGTCCAGTAGCGATTGAATTAATTTCCATCAGTTAGAAAATCTGATTTCAAGTATTACAGTTTGTTGCCCTGTATATTAACCAGTTTTGCTTCTAGTAGAAGGGTGATTTTAGAATGCCTTTGACTGACTATATATTATATATCTGTTCTTCAAATTCTTCTTTAAATTCACTGTAGCATCTTAGTGGTTCCCTCATTAATTAATGAGTTGAGTGAAATTTTTGACACTTGTTCATTTTATATTTACATGAATGTCTTGTTATTAACTTTTTGAAAATTATACTTTAAAAGATGCTTGCACTATAGGAGCTCACATATTAGTTGTCCAAAGACACAGAAAAACCATAAAAGCAGTATATAATAAATAAGTTATCAGTATGTATTTGAGGGGCTGTGGTAGAGTTTCTGGGTGACTCTTCATTTACTCTGCATTGCTTTATTCATTTAGCAGATGATTCTGTCAATACTTTTCATTATGCAATGTAGAGGAAGGGAATGCAAACACAGATGAGGCACAATCTCTGTTCTAGAGTTGTTGACAGTTGTTAAAGAGGGAACCACAGGTCCCAAATGATGTCATCTGTGCTAAAGTCCTGATACCAAACCTAGATTTAATATTAATACTTGACCTAATTGCAATTTTGACCTTCCCCAGGAATATACTCTTAATTGGGCCAGTCTGGAATTTTCTGGTCAGCACTAATGAGGTAATCTGCATGATTAGACTCTCATTTTTTCCCCAAAAGAAGGTGACCTATCCTGAAACAAATCTTCCTTTTCTTTTGCTAGTAACTTCCTTGCCCCACACTCCTTCTATAAAAACCCTCCATTTTGTATAATTCCTCAGAGTGCCCTTCTATTTACTAGGTGGGATGCTGCCCAATTAATGAATTGTTGAATAAAGCCAATTACATCTTGAATTTTGTTTTTTTAACATAGTCTAGTGTGGGAGAAAGACAAGAACAAATCATTACAAAGTAATGATAATGGGTGGGGATGAGAATAACATTTGAGACCTTACTGTGTTTTTATGCTTTATATTTGTTATTTTATTTAAACTTAAGATTTTGTAGGAATTTTACCCCAGTTGTATAATTGGAGCACAGACAACTAGCTAATAGCTGTAATCATCATGAACAAGAAGCTATGGGAACCCAAAAGCAATTTTACATGCTTCATTCCCAAGACCAAAGTATTCCCCTCATCTCTCTCTTAGCTCATTTGGTTGACTCTGGACTCAGGTCAAATCCTGCCCAGAAGACCACAGAATGGGAAGCCTGGTGCAGACCTGGCAAATGAGGACATTGTGTTGCTGCAGGACTTTGGAGTCCTTCTCAAGTTTGGGATTTGCCAGGACCAGCTCGTTTCTGGGAAGCCATATGGTCTGCAAGGTTGGAGACAGGTAAGGTTATTTGACTTCCTTGAGCTTTCAGTCTTCAGTGCTGCTTACAGTCTTAGGATACCTGATATTTGAGAAAGGGGGAGGAGGTAGCACCCAGAGTTGGGTTTTACATGGGAAGCCACAAGGGATGCACTCTTCCACCCCCACCTCCCTGCCTCTACCCACAATGCTGGAGAGAGTTGCAGAAGGTGGACTGTAAACACTGGCAAATATCGACAGATGTGAAGGTCATGGCAAGACCATTTGACCCAAATCTGTTGAGGTAGGATCAGCCTGCAGTTCAAAAGGACTGGTCAACTGGATTTGCATAAGCAGCACTTGGGCCATTTCTGAAACTGAGTTTTAAAACTGGCAACTCTTTTTTTTTTTTTTTTTGCGGTACGCGGGCCTCTCACTGTTGTGGCCTCTCCCGTTGTGGAGCACAGGCTCCGGACGCGCAGGCGCAGCGGCCATGGCTCACGGGCCCAGCCGCTCCACGGCATGTGGGATCTTCCTGGACCAGGGCACGAACCCGTGTCCCCTGCATTGGCAGGCGGATTCTCAACCACTGTGCCACCAGGGAAGCCCTGGCAACTCTTTTTTATTGCCCCTTTGGGTTTTTGCAAAATCCCTCCTTGTACCAACTTCCTTACAGCTACTCTTATTTCCTGTTTTAGAATTTTTTTTTCCTTCCAGGGAAGAGAAATCAAGACAACCCCTTATCTAGGAAGGAGGTGGTTGGTCTGATCTCAAGTGGTGTGAGAAGACCTATTTTGATCTAAACCAGGATCCCAGGCTGGGTTATTTCCAACCCGGGTCAAACAATTTTGATCACAAGATGTTTTTTTGGTTTATGTGCTGTCTTGTGGGTATGTGGCTGATTTCTGCCTCAGATGGTACGTATGCTTTTCTAAACCTCAGTTTGTAAGACATGTGATATCAGCTTGTGGATTATGAGGCATTCTATCTGGAGTTTTAATGAAATTGAAGTCCATAAAATATATTTCCTTCATTGAAAAATCTCAAATTACTTGGCCTAATGCTCTGAACTCAATAGGGGCATAGTAAATATTTAATTATTTTGCTCTATGAAGTGGGTCATTATCTGCTACTTTCCCTTTCTGTTCTGGGAACAAAAAATGTACCAATTTCAAAATCTTGAGAGGTCTTATTTATGATAAACTCTCAGACCACTATTTGGAAAGGGGATTGTTTTATTTAGGAGTGGATAACTTATGGCTGAACTTGAGTAAAACTCCTGTTATCCTTTTGAAAACAAAACTTTGGGAATTCTTGGGCAGGAAGGGATGTGGATGTACATGGACATGGAAGAGAATAAGGAATCAGAATTAATAATCAAGCTAAAAGACACTTGGATGGGGAATCTAGTAAGTGCTTCCTCAGGGCATGTGATACACCAAACAAATCTGTTTTTTTTTTTTTCCCTCCAGCAGAGATCTGTCCAGAACTCCCCCCAGTGGACAATAGCATATTTGTTGCAAGGGAGGGGGAAGGACAAATTCTGGGGACTTTCTTATGTAACAATGGCTACCACCTGGTAGGAGAGAAAACCCTTTTTTGTAATGCATCTAAGGGATGGAATGCCACCGCTCCTGAGTGCCGCTGTAAGTTTGATCTTTCTGCTACTTTGTTCACCTTGTCATCCCTCTGTATTCTTTCATACTGTACCTCCAGTAGGCCATGGTAAGACTTTATAAGAAAAGAAATTCTCAACTTCTAGTAATACATTTTTAAAGCACTCTAGTTGTGGAACTTCTCTTAGTAGGTACATAATCAGCTCTTAGTATTAATTTAGTTGAATTAGTAGACGCAATCATCCCTACAAGAAGGAAAGTATTTCTTCTACATATTAAAACTACTGGGGTTTCCCTGGTGGCACAGTGGTTGAGAGTCCACCTGCTGATGCAGGGGACACAGGTTCGTGCCCCGGTCCAGGAAGATCCCACATGCTGTGGAGCGGCTGGGCCCGTGAGCCATGGCCGCTGAGCCTGCGTGTCCCGAGCCTGTGCTCCGCAACGGGAGAGGCCACAGCAGTGAGAGGCCCGCGTACCGCAAAAAAAACAAAAAAACCCAAAAACCCCCTACTTTTGGGGGGGGCTGTCATTTGTTTAATATCATACTGCTTTAAAATTTTTAAGTTATGAAAAATTTTAAACATATACAAAAGACAGAAGTGTAAAATGAATTCATATGTATGATCAACACTTTTTAAATCTACAATTCTGCTTTGCATTATTATTTTGAAGAAAATATATCTTATCATTTCATTTCATCCATCATATAATTTTTTAAAAATAAATTTATTTTATTTACTTTATTTTTGGCTGCGTTGGGTCTTCATTGCTGCACGTGGGCTTTCTCTAGTTGTGGTGAGTGGCGGCTGCTCTTCGTTGTGGTGTGCAGGCTTCTGTTGTGGAGCACAGGCTCTAGGTGCATGGGCTTCAGTAGTTGTGGCACGTGGGCTCAGTAATTGTGGCTTGCGGACTCTGGATCGCAGGCTCAGTACTTGTGGTGCATGGGCTAAGTTGTTCTGCAGCATGTGGGATCTTCCTGGACCAGGGCTTGAACCAGTGTACCCTGCACTGGCAGGTGGATTCCTAACCACTGCACCACCAGGGAAGCCCCATCATATAATTTTTGAAATGGGAAAATTTATGTTCTCAATTTACAAATATGATAACTGAAATCTAAGTGATTTGTTCAGGTTCATACAACTCATTTGTGGTGTCTGTAGGGATGGAGAATAATTAGTCCACATTCTCTCTGCTAGTACTGTTTTTAGGAATAGCTGGATTAGTTCTCCTTTAAACCTAGAGTGTAAAGTTCTCCTTTATACCTAAAGCACACCTGTATATTTATCCTTTATTTATAGAACCAAATTCACATTCCTCTGTATTCTCCTGTTTTTCCACCTGGGCAGAACAAAAGAAAACAAAGTAAAAAATGATGACTAATGTGTGTATTTGACATGATGAAAGGGAAGGAAACATTTGACTCAAACATGGGCTCAAGAATTTTGAGCAATGCTTAACATAAGAGAATGATGAACATGCTATTGGCAATTTCCAATTACATGCTTAATTTTAGTAAGTTCAAATGTCAGTTGTCACTCTTGTGCATGATCAAGACATTTTCTACCACAGTTAAGGGCTACCCAGTCTTTTCTCATTCTGCATTGTTATGGTTTCGTACCATGTAGCAGTCCATATTAAAAGGAGCAGTTTTACTTCTCATTTTCAATTTTCTTGATGAAACCTGGGGAGGTCTAGCCTTTGCTGTGGTGGGTTTCTGCTTAGCCCTTTCAGATCTCTGCCTGTTTTCTTCTTCAGTGGGCCACTGTCCTGACCCTTTGCTGGTGAATGGCGAGTTTAGTTCCTTGGAGCCTGTGAATGTGAATGACACTGTCACGTTTAAGTGCAATGAGCATTATGTCCTCAAGGGCAGCAATTGGAGCCAGTGCCTAGAGAACCACACCTGGGTGCCTCCCTTTCCTGTCTGCAAAAGCAGTAAGTATAAAAGAAAATAAGTGCAAATCCCAAAGATACTGATCGGCAGTGAAAATCTAGCCATTCACCACATGCCCACAACGCTGTCCTCTTTTTTGTATCTGGGAAGGGTTTAGGATCTAGCAGGCAGCCAAGAAAGAGCCAGGCTCAACACAAGCAATGCATTCTAATGAAATGATCAGCACCCAAACGATAAACAACACCCGCCCCCCACCCCCCTTCCAAATAGGATTCCTGTACTACTAGATCTAACACAGGGTAGTTTGGGACATCCGACTATATTTTTTAAAAATTTCAAGTTTAAGTGATAACTTTTTTTTTTTTTTTTTTTGAAAAATGAACAAAAGCAGGGGGAAAAAAGACTATAACTCATCATTGCAAAATTACATAAAATAAGAGTTGAAAATACCTCCTTTTATCACTACAGTTCATAGCTCTCAGAGGTAATTAGTTGGATGTGTTTAATGACTTTTTCTTATGTTTACACAGATATTTTAAATAAATGCACACACACACATACAACACAGATATATACCTACAAAGATGGACTTTGCTATACATATTTTAAAAATAGCTTCTTTTTTCATATAACAATATACATGGGAATCTTTTTCAGATCATTATGTATAGCTCTACCTCCTGCTTTTTAACTACATGTGGATATGCCATGATTTATTCCATATCTCTCATATTGATGAACATTTATTATATTTCCATATTTTTGCTATTACAAACAATGATGAAATGAATGTTATTGTATATATGTGTCTATACACATACATCTTTATGTCTATGCTACTATTTCTATAGGATAGAGTCCTAGAATGATTGGTGAGTTATAGGATATCATTATTTGCAAAATATACCTGAAAAATCCAAGAAATTCTACTAAAAACTTCATTCTTGGATACAAAATAAATATTGAAAAATCAAAGTTTTCACTTTCTAGTAATAGTTATCAGATGAATTATTGAAATGTAAAAATAATTCCATTCATGAGACCTATAGGAAAATTTACCAAAGGACATAAAATAAGACATGAATAAAAGAAAAGATCCTGGATGGGCAGACTTGGTATTACAATGCACTCCTAACCAGAATTTTAAATTAAAAAATAGGAAACAAAAAATTAATTTAACAATCTCATTTGGAATGGTACACATCTAACATTGCAAATTTATTTATTTCAATGCTTTATTTTTTTAGAGCAGTTTTAGGTTTCTAATAAAATTGAGAGGAATATACAGAGATTCCCCCTATTGCCCCTGTTCCCACATATGCACAGCATCCCCCCCATTATCAATGTCACCCACAATTGATAGACTTACATTGACACATCATTATCACTCAAAGTCCACAGTTTACCTAAGAGTTCACTCTTGGTGTTGTACATTCAATGGATTTGCACCAATGTATAATGACATACGTACATCGTTATAATCTCATACAGAGTATTCTCACCACACTAAAAATCCTCTGTGCTCTGCTTATTTATCACTTTACTTCCCCCACCCCTCTCAACCACTGATCTTTTTATTGTTTCCATAGTTTTGCCTTTTCCAGAATGTCATACAATTGGAATCATACATTGTGTGGCCTTTTCAGTTTGTCTACTTTCACTTAGTAACATGCATTTATGGTTTCTCCATGTCTTTTCATGGCTTGATAGCTCATTTCTTTTTAGTGCTGAATAATGTTTCATTTCTGGATGTACCACAGTTTACTTATCCATTCACTTTCTGAAGGACATCTTGGTTGCTTCCAAGTTTTGACAATTATGAATAAAACTGCTAAAAATATCCATGTGAAGGTTTTTTTCTATGATGTAAGTTTTCACCTTCTTTGGGAGTTAGATCACGTGGTCAGAGTATATTTAGTTTTGTGAAAAACCACCAAACTGTCTTCCAAAGGGGCTCTACCATTTTGAATTCCCACCAGCAATGTATGAATACCATTGTTCCAAAACCTTCTCAGCATTTGGTGTTGTCAGTTCCAGAGACTGACCATTCTAATAGATGTGTAATAGTATCTCACTGTTGTTTTAATTTGCACTTTGCTGATGACATATGGTATCGAGCACCTTCTCATATGCCATCTGTATATCTTTGGTGAGGTGTCCATTTGGGCCACTGGAGTTCCTTAATCAACTCATTGAAATTCTTTGTCCTTTCTTCCACACAACTTTTTTTTTTTTTTTTTTTTGGTGGTATACGGGCCTCTCACTGTTGTGGCCTCTCCCATTGTGGAGCACAGGCTCCGGACGCACAGGCTCAGTGGCCATGGCTCAGCGGCCTAGCCGCTCCGCGGCATGTGGGATCTTCCTGGACCGGGGCACGAATCCGTGTTCCCTGCATCGGCAGGTGGACTCTCAACCACTGCACCACCAGGGAAGGGAAGCCCCTAGCCATTAATCTTGATCAATAAGTTTAGACTCATATAACCTCAGAGCTGAAAGGGACCTTAGGATAATATTATTTAGCCTGCTCATCTAATAGATTAAGAAGGAGACTGAGGACTTTCCTGGTGGCACAGTGGTTAAGAATCCACCCGCCAGTGCAGGGGACATGGGTTCAAGCCCTGGTCCAGGAAGACCCCACATGCCACGGAGCAACTAAGCCCATGCACCACAACTACCGAGCCTGTGCTCTAAAGCCCAAGAGCCACAACTACTGAGCCCACGTGCTACAACAACTGAAGCCTCCAGGCCTAGAGCCCGTGCTCCACCACAACAGAAGCCACTGCAGTGAGAAGCCTGCACACGGCAACGAAGAGTAACCCCCACTCGCCACAACTAGAAAAAGCCTGTGTGCAGCAACGAAGAACCAATGCAGCCAAAAAAAAAAACAAAAAAAACTTAATTAATTAATTTTAAAAAAAGAAGGAAGCTGAGAAAGGTAAAATGGCTTCTTTCATGCCATGTGGTCAGCGGAAGAGCCAAAACCAAGACTCACAACATCTAGTACCTCGTCCAACTCTCTTTCCATAATTTTACAGACTCATCCTCTTTCCTCGCAGCTCTGTTCTCCGTTTTTTGCTGAATCTCTCATATGGTACAACTGTCACACAGGGGTACTCAACCTCCATTTGAACTCACACTATTTACTGTTTCAGGAGTTACTTCTTCCATCTCTACCTATAGCCTAATTTTTCGCTTCTTGTACACTGACAATTAGCATCTCTACAACTTAACCTTCCTTTCCTCAAGTTCCTGCCAATCACAAAGTACTCTCACATCACTAATGACACAGAGAATGAGCCAGGGGAGGGAGTCTTTCTCATGGATAAATATGATTTGACCAGAAGGAAATGAATGGAGAACATGTCCCAGATCCCACATGGGCTGCTGTGAAGGTGGCAGGTGCTGACCTAGAGAGTTGCACTTAGGGGCCTGGCATTGTTAATTGAACATTACTGGACTTCACAGCTGTCATTCTTATACTCCTGTCTCTCAGGAGACTGTGGCCCTCCTGAGAATCCAGCTCATGGCTATTTTGAAGGAATAGATTTCAACTCAGGATCTACCATTACTTACTTCTGTGAAGCCAGGTAAGTGTATTGCAGCCTTTTAAATATGAGACCTTGCCCATTGACTAGTAGCCTTGTTTTGGAAAAGACCCAGTGTGTCTCAACCTAGTCCCCTGATTACCTAGCACATTCTGATATATATTTTTTTGAATTGATTTTTTTACTTTTAAAAAAAATTAATTTATTTATTTTTGGCTGTGTTGCATCTTTGTTGCTGTGCGTGGGCTTTCTCTAGTTGCAGAGATCGGGGGCTACTCTTCATTGCAGTGCGTGGGCTTCTCATTGCAGTGGCTTTTCTTATTGCGGAGCCCGGGTTCTAGGCCCGTGGGCTTCAGTAGTTGTGGCATGTGGGCTCAGTAGCTGTGGCTCGCAGGCTCTAGAGCACAGGCACAGTAGTTGTGGCGCACGGGCTTAGTTGCTCCATGGCATGTGGGATCTTCTCGGACCAGGGCTCAAACCCGTGTCCCCTGCATTGGCAGGTGGATTCTTAACCACCGTGCCACCAGGGAAGTCCTGCTCATTCTGATTTTGAGAGCTGCTTTAGCCCACTGCCAGCTCTCCCCAAGCCCTAGAAGACAGACTGATCCTCCTATTTATCCTAATAGAAGTATCACTCTTTTCTCTTAGCTAAGACAAGATAAAATATTTAAAATGTATGTTTTTCTGGGGCTTCCCTGGTGGCGCAGTGGTTAAAAATCCACCTGCCAATACAGGGGACACGGGTTCGAGCCCTGGCCCAGGAAGATCCCACATGCCCCGGAACAACTAAGCCTGTGTGCTACAACTACTGAGCCTGTGCTCTAGAGCTCGTGTGCCACAACTACTGAAGCCCACGTGCCTAGAGCCTGTGCTCTGCAACAAGAGAAGCCACTGCAATGAGAAGCCCTCACACCGCGATGAAGTGTAGCCCCTGCTCGCCACAACCAGAGAAAGCCCACGCACAGCAAAAGACCCAGTGCAGCCACCCCCCCAAAAAAGTATGTTTTTGTAAACAGTCTCAGAACAAAAAACTCAAAAAAAATCACAGAATATATGGAAGTACAGAAATAGAATTATTTAGAATAGAGATCCTTAGGCCATAGTAATTAAAGTCTAACCTCAACTTAGACTGCCCAGTCACCCACTTACAGATCTCCTAACCTTTTCTTTCCCTGGCCTCAATCTTATTAACTCAGAGTCATGTGACCTCACTGGCATTTCAATCTCATTTTTTACCTCCAATGCATTTTGCCATCAACTCTCATGTTTTTCTGATTAAGAGCTGAGGCTCCTTTTAAGCATTTCCCCAAGATTTATTTGAAGGCTGTCTCTAGCTTTCTACTCCTTTTTAGAGCATAGATGACAGATGCTTTTTTAAAGTTACTGAACAATGAAGAGGTTCCTCCCTCACCCTTCCCACCCAAAAACTGTGTGCATAAAAACACATATTTAGAATTTTTCACTCCTCCATGTCTTACAGTCTGAATCATTGCTTGGGTCCTCTCCACCCCCAGGAGAGTGGTTTTACTTTATGACTGCTTTGTAATATTGAGATAACTTAAGTGTGCATTAGGGCTCTGGGGCAGAAAAGTAGAGCCTATTACAGTGTGAAATACTGAAATACTGTTACATATAACCAGCTTTAGTTGCCCAGTTCAAGAAGTGGAAGTGTAAATGTTGTTGCCATTCTAACCTGCGTCCAGGTACTGCCTGGTGGGCACACAGCACCAAAAGTGCATTGATGGGGAGTGGAACAGTACCCTTCCAGTCTGTGAGTTGATCCGAGAAGCTCCCAAACCAGCTGAGTTGGAGTTGGAGAGGGCACTGGTAAGAGTGGGCTCTTTTCTGTCTTATTCACAGCTGTGCCTCCAGGGCCTGGTGTCACTCTTGACATATGTTCAGTAAATAGCTGTTCCATTTGGAATGTCTTTGAATGGATTGGTCTTGGCCTGATTGTAGGGTGGGGCCTATAAACTAGTAGCTCATGTTTTTGTATATGAATTCCCATTCTCCACCATCATCATTAATACCTCATGAGGCCCTTTTGGTAGGGGTTGTTGTCTCATGTGCTTTAAAGAGCAAGGTACATAAACTTATGTCTTAGACTTGGAAGTATTGCTGTGAAAAGTCTCTAAAATTTTTCTAGACTTCAAAAAAAAAAGCACAAAAGTGCTGAACAGATCCATTATCATTGAGAGTCCTCTCTTAGTCTGTATTTATTACTGGAATGACAAGTAGATTTAAGCCACTAAAGTTTATTTTCAGAAAATAAAAAAGTACCCCAGGGGCAGGCAGTGATAACTTCCCCCATGACACACCAAGTTGCAAGATTTTATATATATATCTGTACCCCAGGGGGAAGAGAGGGACACTTGGCAGCATCCTGAAAGGGGCCCTAGGCAGCCCCCAGCCATCCTACAAATGTAAATGATTCATCATGTTGAAGACCCAGATCCATACTGAAGCTAGCCTTGTTCTGAGCCCCCATTTGGGCACCTAAACACTACTCATTAGCTTCCGAGTGTAGAGCTGAGTCTCAGTTCTTAAACTGTTAACTTCAAAAAATGTTCTTTCTTCAGCTTGCCTTTCAGGAGAGTGAGGAAATTTGCAAAGCCATAGAGAAATTTACACAAAGATTAAAGAAAAGTGACTTAACGATGGAGAAAGTAAAATGTTCTCTGGAAATAAGGAAAGCTGATTTGAAGGCAAAAATGTTGCCCTGACATTACAGCTGAGCAGACTGTGTAATAGAAATACTCCTATGAATAAAATTTCCTCTTGGTTCTGAAATTGGTTTCAGATTTTTCTCTCTTTGGGCCGAAATACAACTTCATAGTAACCAGCCGCAGCTGCATGACGCATGGTGTGTGTGTGTGTGTGTGTGTGTGTGTGTGTGTGTGTGTGTGTGTGTGTGTGTGTGTGTGTGTGTGTGTGTGTGTGTTGGATGTAGAATGACCAAGTATGGTGATTGTCTAAGACCAGAATTAGA
This sequence comes from Kogia breviceps, assembly GCF_026419965.1. Taxonomy (NCBI): domain Eukaryota; kingdom Metazoa; phylum Chordata; class Mammalia; order Artiodactyla; family Physeteridae; genus Kogia; species Kogia breviceps. Next base: position 63,992,602 of record NC_081310.1, on the reverse strand, counting down.
AACGCATTAATGGGGAGGGAAAGGTTTAATTTCCTGTCTGAAAGAGAATGGGAAGCTCAGATCACAGCTAAGGTACATGCCTTTTTTTTTTCTCTTTTCTGTTTTTGGTGGTGCCTCACAGGTTGGGGGAATCTTAGTTCCCCAATCAGGGATTGAACCTAGGCCCTTGGCAGTGAAAGCGTGGAGTCCTAACCACAGGACTGCCAGGGAATTACTGTTTCATTTTTTAATATGAGATACAAATTATGAGGCAAAAATTAACCCCAAATTAACCAAAACTTATGAGGCAAAAATTAATGTCTCATTTTGGAAAAATAGGCTCAGAACAGCTATATCCTTAAAATGACTTATCGAGACAAAAGTAGAGTTAGAACCCAGACTCTCGCCTGGATCTTCCAGACATCCTGTTTATAAAACCAGGTTTCCAAATCTTCTGTGGTAATATTACTCACTGCCTTTTGGATGAAACTTAGCCCTCACTTTGAGATGTTACAACACATATAAATATATTTTCTTATTCTTTTTTCAGTTTGAGATGTTGCAACACATATGAATATATTTTCTTATTCTGTTTTCAGAGGGCAAAAGAAATAAGAATCCTTAGGTTTTCTTGTCAAGATTTTATACTAATCTGGTACGACAAGCTTCTCCCATCTCTGACTCTGACCTCTACTCCAAACGCATAGGAACTCTTGGCAAAATACAAACAAAATACAGAAGAGAGCCTGAAATGGTGGAAAATCTCTAGTGGAAGTTATGAGGGAGAACAAGAAACAGCCTCTAGGGTAGCCTACAGTCTGTTAATAGACACATATATACATATCATTAATTCAGTGTGTTTAGAATGAAGCACACCCCTCTCATGAAAACTGTGCTATGGGCGCTTGCATGGGAGGAGGCTGACTTCTGTCTTAAGAGGAGGACGAGGCAGGAAAATGGTCAAGGCAGACGGCATAGTTTTTTGGGCCCTTGAAAGTGATTACGATTTAGAGACAAAGATTAGGGAAAAGGATGTTCCAAGTGGAAAGAAGATTATAGAAATGTAGTAAAGAGTCATAAGCTTTTTTTAAAAATTGAAGTAGAGTTGATTCACAATATTATATTAATTTCAGGTGTACAACATGGTGATTCAATTGTTAATAGATCATATTCCATTTAAAGTTACAAAAACATAATGTCTATATTTCTATGCTCTGTACAATATATCCTATCACTTAACTATTTTATACATAGTATTTTGTACTTCTTAATCCACTACCCTTATCTTGCCTCTTCCTGCTTCCGTCTCCCCACTGGTAGCCACTAGTTTGTTCTCTATATCTGTGAGTCTGTTTCTGTTTTGTTATAGTCATTCGTTTTATTTTTTAGGTTCCACATACAAGGGATAACATAGAGTATTTTTCTTTCTCTGCCTGACTTATTTCACTAAGCATAATACCCTATAGGTCCAACCATATTGTTGCAAATGAGTGTCATGAGATTTTTAACCAAGTAAATGGTTACTCCTACTCCTACGATTAATCTAAATCGACCAAAATGATTCTAAATGTTAAGCTGTTCTTTATATTATTGCCTATATTGTCTATACTCGCAAGACCTTATGAGCATTATAAATGTCCAATCTAAGGAAAATTTTTAAAAAATTATGTTATATCAAATGTAATACAGTCTTTTACAGTGATAATTATGGACAGAAAATTTTCAAAATATAATTTTTTTTTTCACATTTTCCAGATGTTTTTATTCTACATAGAACAGAGTTAACATGTAGAAATGTTTGGGTTACAGTCCATAAGATAGTTACACTATAACATTTATACTGTTAGATCTAATAGATACTATTTTTAAAAGATTACAAGGAGATTCTCTGCTAAACCACAGCACACCATTTTATGAGATGGTAGAAAGTATTTCACAATATTATGTGCAATTATATATTGTAAGGTCGCATAATATAGGTAATATGTCCACTTTGACCTTCTGGTACCTGTTTCATACTTATTTTCATAACTTTTTATTAATTAAAAGATCATTATTGTATATTTTCTTTAATGACAGCATATATTAGAAGACATATGTATATCCCGGATAGAGGGTCTAGAAATGTGTTACACATTAGACACATGACCTCAGGATCTGGGATGTAGGCTCGGAAATGCTGCACTATGGGGCAGAAGGCTTGACCTCTTGTAAACTGTGAGGTTTTGGTCAAGGGTCAATTCTCCAGTCTTTGTTACCTTATGCGATAAATGAGGAGTATATAATATGAATGACATGGAGATGTTATTTGTTTTATAAAGTTATATTATGAGGTGAAGTGAGGAATAAAAACAGCACAAAATTGCATATGTAGCACAATATCAACTGTGTAAAAAAAGTGTGTTGAGGAAAACCTGGAAAGAAGTAAACTGTAATATTATCAGTGTCTATTTCTGGGAACTGGAATCACTGCTGATTTTTATGAAAATGTTCTGTCTTCAGTAATTTTGAGTTTTCTATCCAGTGTTGACTTTAAGGGAAGAAATAAATCTCTCTTTCTCATTCACACACATACACACACACATCCATTTCACTTCTCTCAAGTCCTGGAACTTGTCATCTTATGGATTCTCTTCAGCTCTGAGATGGAAGATTCCAATGTTTACTGTATCTTATTGCTATAGGCATCAAATAAATCACTCTCTTTTCTCAGGTCTTCAGCCATTTGCTGCCTTTGCCGTCCCGGCCAGAGCCCACTCTTCTGGTTTGCTCTCATTCTCAGCGGCGGTGTATTGCCTGCATTCTGTTCTGAGATTAGACTATCAGGCTCCTGCACATAGCGGTCAAGTATAATCTAGTTATCTCCATGAAAAGCAAATCGGAATCCTGTGCCAATTATACCCGCCCCCCATCTCTAATATAACCAAACATGTCAATGGTTCCTGCTGAGCAAAATTACCATGATTGGAGCTTTGCATTTGGAGTGTGATTAATTTTATTAAGATTCATTGATTTTCTCACGGGGCTGTAAGCTCCTTGAGGTTAGGTATCCCATTAGTTTTTATCAGCCATTGAATTTCCAGCCCTAGCATGAGCTCAGGATTCAAGGTTCTAGATCTGAAGTTCCCACTGCATTGAATGATTTTTCCCCAGACATTTCTCACTTCCTTGAGGACTCTGCTTACTTCTGATCATCTCAATCCTTGACTAACCATCCTGTTTAGGATACAACCTCCCCTCCGTTTCCCCTCATCCTGCTTTCTTTTACTTCATAGTACTTACCTCCATCTGAAATTGCCTCAGATGTTTATCTTTTTCTTTATATTTATTCTTTTTTTTTCCAGTTTTATTGAGAAATAGTTGACATACATCACTGTATAAGAATAAGGTGTACAACATGATGGTTTGATTTACATATATTGTGAAATGATTACCACAATAGGTTTAGTTAACATTCACCGTCTCATATAGATACAATAAAAAGAAAAGAAAGATTGCTCCTTGTGATGAGAATTCTTACAATTTACTCTCAGCAACTTTGCTATATATCATACCACAGTATTAATTGTAGTCATCATGTTATTATTACATCCCTATGACTTATTTATCTTATAACTGGAAGTTTGACTATTTTTTGGCATGTAAGTATTTTATTTATTTATTTATTTTATACAGAAGGTTCTTATCAATTATCTATTTTATACACATTAGTGTATATATATCAATCCCAATCTTCCAATTCATCACACCACCACCACCGCCTCCCTGCTTTCCCCCCTTGGTGTCCATACGTTTGTTCTCTACATCTTTGTCTCTATTTCTGCTTTGCAAACCCATTCATCTATACCATTTTTCTAGATTACACATATATGCATTAATATACGATATTTGTTTTTCTCTTTCTGACTTATTTCACTCTGTATGACAGTCTCTAGGTCCATCCACGCCTCTACAAATGACCCACTTTCTTTCCTTTTTATGGCTGAGTAATATTCCATTGTATATATGTACCACATCTTCTTATCCAGTCATCTGTCGATGGGCATTTAAGTTGCTTCGATGACCTGACTATAGTAAATAGTGCTGCAATGAACACTGGTGTGCATGGGTCTTTTAGAATTATGGTTTTCTCTGGGTATATGCCCAGTAGAGGGATTGCTGGATCATATGGTAATTCTATTTTTAGTTTTTTAAGGAACCTCCATACTGTTCTCCATAGTGACTGTATCAATTTACATTCCCACCAACAGTGCAAGAGGGTTCCCTTTTCTCCACACCCTCTCCAGGATTTGTTATTTGTAGATTTTTTGATGATGCCCATTCTAACCAGTGTGAGGTGATACTTCATTGTAGTTTTGATTTGCATTTCTCTGTTAGTGATGTTGAACAGCTTTTCATGTGCCTCTTGGCGATCTGTATGTCTTCTTTGGAGAAATGTCTATTTAGGTCTTTTGCCAATTTTTTAATTGGGTTGTTTGTTTTTTTAATATTGAGTGCATGAGCTGTTTATATATTTTGGAGATTAATCCTTTGTCTGTTGATTTGTTTGCAAATATTTTCTTCCATTCTGAGGGTTGTCTTTTCGTCTTGTTTATAGCTTCCTTTGCTATGCAAAAGCTTTTAAGTTTCATTAGGTCCCATTTGTTTATTTTTGTTTTTATTTCCGTTACTCTAGGAGGTGGATCAAAAAATATCTTGCTGTGATTTATGTCACAGTGTTCTTCCTATGTTTTCCTCTAAGAGTTTTATAGTGTCCAGTCTTACATTTAGGTCTTTAATCCATTTTGAGTTTATTTTTGTATATGGTGTTAGGGAGTGTTCTGATTTCATTCTTTTACATGTAACTGTCCAGTTTTCCCAACACCACTTATTGAAGAGACTGCCTTATCTCCATTGCATATCCTTGCCTCCTTTGTCATAGATTAGTTGACCATGGGTGCATGGGTTTACCTCTGGGCTTTCTATCCTGTTCCATTGATCAATATTTCTGTTTTTGTGCCAGTACCATATTGTCTTGATTACTGTGGCTTTGTAGTATAGTCTGAAGTCAGGGAGTCTGATTCCTCCAGCTCCATTTTTTTCCCTCAGTATTGCTTTGGCTATTCAGGGTCTTTTGAGTCTCCATACAAATTTTTAGATTTTTTGTTCTAGTTCTATAAAAAAATGCCATTGGTAATTGGATAGGGATTGCATTGAATCTGCAGATTGCTTTGAGTAGAATAGTCATTTTCACAATATTGATTCTTCCAATCCAAGAACATGGTATATTTCTCCATCTGTCTGTGTCATCTTTGATTTCTTTCATCAGTGTCTTATAGTTTTCTGAGTATGGAAAACTATACTATACTAAACTGTACCTCCTTATGTAGGTTTATTCCTAGGTATTTTATTCTTTTTGTTGCAGTGGTGAATGGGATTGTTGCCTTAATTTCTCTTTCTGATCTTTCATTGTTAGTGTATAGGAATGCAAGAGATTTCTATACATTACTTATGTGTTCTGCAACTTTACCAAATTCACTGATTAGCTCTAGTAGTTTTCTGGTGACATCTTTAGGATTATCTATGTATAGTATGTCATTTGCAATCAGTGAACGTTTTACTTCTTCTTTCCCAATTTGTATTCCTTTTATTTCTTTTTCTTCTCTGATTGCTGTGGCTAGGACTTCCAAAACTATTTTAAATAATAGTGGTGAGAGTGGACATCCTTATCTTGTTCCTGATCTTAGAGGAAATTATTTCAGTTTTTCACCATTGAGAATTATGTTTGCTGTTGGTTTGTCATATATGGCCTTTATTATGTTGAGGTAGGTTCCCTCTATGCCCACTTTCTGGAGAGTTTTTATCATAAATGGGTGTTGAATTTTGTCAAAAGCTTTTTTTGCATCATTGAGATGATCATATGGTTTTTATTCTTCATTTTGTTAATATGGTGTATCACATTGATTGATTTGCATATATTGAAGAATCCTTGCATCCCTGGGATAAATCCCACTTGCTCATGGTGAATGATCCTTTTAATGTGTTGTTGGATTCTGTTTGCTAGTATTTTCTTGAGGATTTTTGTGTCTATGTTCATCAGTGATATTGGTCTGTAATTTTCTTTTGTTGTGGTATCTTTGTCAGGTTTTGGTATCAGGGTGATGATGGCCTTGTAGAATGAGTTTGGGAGTATTCCTTGCTTTCCAATTTTTTGGAAGAGTTTGAGAAAGATGGGTGTTAGCTCTTCTCTAAATGTTTTATGGAATTCCCCTGTGAAGCCATCTGGTCCTGGCCTTTTGTTCATTGGAAGATTTTTAATCACAGTTTCAATTTCAGTGCTTGTGATTGGTCTGTTCATATTTTCTATTTCTTCCTGGTTCAGTCTTGGAAGGTTATACCTTTCTAAGAATTAGTCCATTTCTTCCAGGTTGTGCATTTTATTGGCATAGATTTGCTTGTAGTAGTCTCTTAGGATGCTTTGTATTTCTGTGGTGTCTGTTGTAACTTGTCCTTTTTCATTTCTAATTTTATTGATTTGAGTCCTCCCCCTCTTTTTCTTGATGAGTCTGGATAGTGGTTTATCAATTTTGTTTATCTTCTCAAAGAACGAGCTTTTAGTTTTATTGATCCTTGCTATTGTTTTCTTTATTTCTATTTCATTTATTTCTGCTCTGATGTTTATGATTTCTTTCCTTCTGCGAACTTTGGGTTTTGTTTGTTCTTCTTTCTCTAATTCCTTTAGGTGTAAGATTAGATTGTTTAATTGAGATTTTTTCTTGTTTCTTGATGTAGGCTTGTATTGCTATAAACTTCCCTCTTAGAACTGCTTTTGTTGTGTCCCATAGGTTTTGGATCATCATGTTTTTGTTGTCATTTGTCTCTAGGTATTTTTTGTTTTCTTATTTGATTTCTTCAGTGATCTCTTGATTATTTAGTAATGTACTGTTTAGCCTTAATTATTTGGTAATGTATTGTTTGCATTTCTCTCCCTGTAATTTATTTCTAATCTCATAGCGTTGTGGTTGGAAAAGATGCTTGGTATGATTTCAATTTTCTTAAATTTACTGAGGTTGGTTTGTGACCCAAGATGTGATCTATTCTGGAGAATATTCCATGTGCACTTGAGAAGAAAGTGTAATCTGCTCTTTTCGGATGAATGTCCTATAAATATCAATTAAATATATTTGGTCTTTTGTGTCATTTAAAGCTTGTGATTCCTTATTAATTTTCTGTCTGCATGATCTGTCCATTGGTGTAAGGGAGGTGTTAGTGTCCCTCACTATTGTTGTGTTACTGTTGATTTCCTCTTCAATAGCTCTTAGCTTTTGCCTTATGTTTTGAGGTGCTCCTATGTTAGGTGCATATATATTTATAATTGTTATATTTTCTTGGATTGATCCCTTCATTGTTATGTAGTGTCCTTCCTTGTCTCTTATAACATTCTTTATTTTAAAGTCTATTTTGTCTGATATAAGTATTGCTACTCCAGCTTTCTTTTGATTTCCATTTGCATGGAATATCTTTTTCCACCCCCTCACTTTCAGTCTGTATGTGTCCCTAGGTCTGAAATGAGTCTCTTGTTGACTGCATATATATGGGTCTTGTTTTTGTATCCATTCAGCAAGCCTGTGTCTTTTGGTTGGAGCATTTAATCCATTCACATTTTTTTGTGTGTGGTTTTATTTCTTTTGCGGTATGCGGGCCTCTCACTGTTATGGCCCCTCCCATTGTGGAGCACAGGTTCCGGACGCACAGGCTCAGCAGCCATGGCTCACAGGCCTAGCCAATCTGTGGCATATGGGATCTTCCTGGACCGGGGCATGAACCCATGTCCCCTGCATCGGCAGGCGGATTCTCAACCACTGTGCCACCAGGGAAGCCCTACATTCACATTTAAGGTAATTATTGACATGCGTGTTCCTATTACCATTTTCTTAATTGTTTTGGGTTTGTTTTTGTATGTCCTTTTCTTCTTTTGTGTTTCCCTCTTAGAGAAGTTCCTTTAGCATTTGTTGTAGAGATGGTTTGGTGGTGCTGAATTTGATTAACTTTTGCTTGTCTGTTAAGCTTTTGATTTCTCTGTCAAATCTGAATGAGATCCTTGCTGGGTAGAGTAATCTTGGTTATAGGTTCTCTCCTTTCATCACTTTAAATATATTGTGCCACTCCCTTCTGGCATGTAGAGTTTCTGCTGATAAATCAGCTGTTAACCTTATGGGAGTTCCCTTGTATGTTATTTGTCATTTTTCCCTTGTTGCTTTTTTTTTTTTTTTTTTTTTTTTTTTTTTTTTTTTTTTGCGTTACGCAGGCCTCTCACCGTTGTGGTCTCTCCCATTGCGGAGCGCAGGCTCAGCGGCCCTGGCTCACAGGCCCAGCCGCTCCGCGGCATGTGGGATCCTCCCAGACTGGGGCATGAACCCGCGTCCCCTGCATCGGCAGGTGGACTCTCAACCACTGCGCCACCAGGGAAGCCCCCTTGTTGCTTTTAATAATTTTTCTTTGTCCTTATTTTTTGTCAGTTTGATTACTATATGTCTCAGCATGTTTCTCCTTGGGTTTATTCTGTATGGGACTCTCTGCACTTCTTTGACTTGGGTGGCTATTTCCCTTCCCATGTTAGGGAAGTTTTTGACTATAACTGCTTCAGATATTTTCTCAGTCCTTTCTCTCTCTCTTCTCCTTCTGGGACCCCTATAATATGAATGTTGGTTCATTTAATGTCCCAGAGGTCTCATAGGCTGTCTACATTTCTTTTCATTCTTTTTTCTTTATTATTCTGTTCCATGGCACTGAATTCCACCATTCTGTCTTCCAGGTCACATATCTGTTCTTCTGCCTCAGTTAATCTGCTATTGATTCCTTCTAGTGTATTTTTCATTTCAGTTATTGTATTGTTCATCTTTGCTTGTTTGTTCTTTAATTCTTCTAGGTGTTGTTCTTTAATTCTTCTAGGTCTTTGTTGAACATTTCTTGCATCTTCTCAATCTTTGCCTCTGTTCTTTTTCCAAGGTTCTGGATCACCTTCACTATCATTAATCTGAATTCTTTTTCTGGAAGGCTGCCTATCTCCACTTCATTTCTAGGGTTTTATCTTGTTCATTCATCTGGTACATAGTCCTCTGCCTTTTCATTTTGTCTATCTTTCTGTGAATGTGGTTTTTGTTCCATAGGTGGCAGGATTGTAGTTCTTGTTTCTGCTCTAAAAGCATAATCTTTTTTAAAAAACATCTTTATTAGAGTATAATTGCTTTGCATTGTTGTGTTAGTTGATGCTGTATAACACAGTGAATCAGCTATACGTATACATATATCCCCATATGCCCTCCCTCTTGCCTCTCCCTCCCACCCTCCCTATCCCACCTCTCTAGTTGGTCACAAAGCACTGAGATGATCTCTCTGTGCTATGCGGCTGCTTCCCACTAGTTATCTATTTTACATTTGGTAGTGTATATATGTCAATGCCACTCTCTCACTTCATCTCAGCTTACCCTTCCCTCTTCCTGTGCCCTCAAGTCCATTCTCTACGTCTGCATCTTTATTCCTGTTCTACCCCTAGGTTCTTCAGAACCATTTTAAAAATCATAATCTTAAGTAAAAATAGAGTACAGAAGAACAAGTACTTACAATTGCATTTATGTAAAACCTTTCTTCTTGTAGAAAAGGACCAGGCAATAATAGGCACAGATGAAAACAATTGTCTTAGAATGATGAAATTCTCTTCAAATTCTTTAATGTTTTAAATTTAGTTTTTAATATTATTATTTTTTTCAAGGTGCTGCAAAGAGGCAGGAGGGATGGAGCATGTTTGGGATAATCCACATAGCCTGGATTACCTGGATAAAGCATGGGAAGTGATGATAGAGGAGGCTGGAAAGATACATTAAAGGGTAAGCTGTGACAAAGTGAGAGAGTGGCATGGACACATATACACTACCAAAGGTAAAATAGATAGCTAGTGGGAAGCAGCCGCATAGCACAGGGAGATCAGCTCGTGGTTTCGTGACCACCTAGAGGGGTGGGTTTGGGAGAGTGGGAGGGAGGGAGATGCAAGAGGGAAGAGATATGGGAACATATGTATATGTATAACTGATTCACTTTGTTATAAAGCAGAAACTAACACACCATTGTAAAGCAATTATACTCCAATAAAGATGTTAAAAAAAAAAACCAGTTTATGGAAGCTTTTAAAGGGCAAGTTAGAGAATTTAAGCTTTATTTCATAGGCAGTGAGTAGAGATGGAAAACTTTCAAGCAAGGAAGTGATAAAAGGACAGAACATAGATTTCTCTCACAACAGTATGTAGGACAGGTATAGTAGGAAAAGAACTGAGACAGAGAAACCAATGAAAGGTCTATAGCAATAGATCCACCCGAGAGACAATGATGACCTGAATTGGTTTGATGACATTAGAAATAGAAAAGAGACAGCAGATTTGAGAGACATTGCAAGATCAAAACAACTTGTTAACTGATTGTATGTTGGAGGATGAGGAAGAGGAAGCATTTAAAGGTGAGGCTGAAATTCCATTCCAGGAAGCCTGGATTAATCTTGGGGTCAGAAGGTAAAGTTTCTGGGCAGAAAATGAGAAATTCTCCTTTGTTGAGTATAAAGGTGCAATGAAAAATGTAAGCCTGAGTTTAGGAGAGTAATGAGAGATAAAGATGTAGTTATGGGGTAGTCCTCTTATAGGGAATAGTTAAAGCCATGAGAACAGGTAAGATAAAAAGATGTAAAGAGAAACATTTTTAAGAGGAAGAACTTGGGATTTATCTATATTTAGGGTTGAAAAGTAGGAAGACAGGTAGTAACAATGAGAAAAGAGCAATTAGTAAGATAGGAAAATCAGGAATGTTTAGGGTAATGGGAGCCAAAGGAGAAGAGAATTTCAGAAAGGAGATGATCCGCAGCATTAGAGGCTGCCAAGAAGTCATAAGTGATGAGTTAAAGAAATTTTGGATTTGGAGACAAGGGCACAACTCACAGAGGTGTGTCAGTAAAGGTGGGAGGAAGCCAGATTGGAGACCATAATGGGAGGGGTGGGGAGTGATTATAGAGAAAAAGTAGGCAGGAAACATAGGAGATTCTTTTGAGAAGTTCAACATCTCACAACAGAAGAAAACTTGAATTTGAGGTTTTGGCAAGACAGAGGGAACATTTCAGGATGGAAGATACATTGAAAATAAGGAAGGAAAGAAAAGAAACCTCTTCTGAAACAGGAGTGAATAGGGAAGACAATTTGAGACAAGCTAACGTGGAATGATTTCTTAGTAAAGTAGGAGGCAAGATCATCTGCTGAGAGTAAGACAATTTGGTGACCTGGAGAGAAAAATTTGGAACTGTCACTATGGCAAGTAAAGAAAAGGATTCCAGCTGACTGAGAAATGGTATTTGAAGACCCAGCTTTAAAGGTTATATTTCCTCCAACTTTGTTCTCAAGACTGCATAGTTTTGTATCCTCTTTTATACTCATTCTTATCAAATCAAAAATCAGCCTCACTTTTGTGACTTGATCCATGCTTAAACGCTTCTCTCTCTCTCTCTCTTTTTTTTTTTTTTTGGCCCCACTGCGTGGCTTGCAGGGTTTTAATTCTCTGACCAGAGCTCAAAACCGGGCCCAGCAGTGAAAGCACCGAGTCCTAACCTCTGGACGGCCAGGGAATTCCTGGTCTACGTTCTCTTTACCTCTAGTATATTTCTTATTTTCACCTAATAATTTCCACTTTTCATTCAAAGCCCTGCTCAAATCTCCTATCTTTTGTTAAAACTTCTGCTGTGGTTCAACTCCTTTTCTGAAAACTTTATAGGACTTTAGATGTTTATTGCAGAAAAGGTGAAGTGGTCAGGAAGAATTGCTCTTTAGTAGCAATCCCCTGAACGCACAAACCTTAAACCTGAGGATTAAGAGCTTAATTGGATAATGTCAGGGTTTGTGGTCCTTCTTAGGACCACATGTAATAACAAACATGGCTGGCCCTTTGTTGCATTCTTCTGAGCAGCACTCAGTGATAGACCAACTTATGGAGGTCATGAATTTCTGGAGTACTGATCATGTGCCAGGCAACTCAGCATATTGCTGGAACTCCTCACCCTCTGTACTTTCTTGGAGTGGGATGGAGACCAGTACAGGGGAAGATCCTCTGTCCCTGAGCCCGAGGAAAGCCTGCTGGACTTAGAATCACAGAAAGTGGATCATTTTTGTGGACCTAGTCTGAACCCTGCAGTATCTGAGGTTTCCAGGCTAGCTGGTTTGTATCTTGTATAACCCTCTTTTGTTTATAAAAAGAAGAAAAAAGAATTTTGGCATCAGATTTATATTACCTTTCCACTTAGGGGAAATGGTTGGCAGAGGAGAAAGTAAACAATTGTGACATGTTATCAAGAAAGAGGGTTAGTGAATAGGAAGGGGATTAGATAAACACTGTTGCTTTACATATGCTGTTAATCATTCACTGAGCCAGTAGGGAGTCTCTGCCCATCCATTTCTATTTGGCCCTCCCTGAGCAGCCAACCACATGGCTAGAATTCAGGGACTTTTCGGTGGAGCAATTACTAGCCAGCTTCAGGGTGTTCTGGTAAACTTTTATCTGGGGAGGAACTAAGCCTATTACAGATCAAAGCAGTTTTCTTCATTTACAAACTACCCAAGGCAGAGTCTTCTTCCTCGGCTACCTGCAGGTCAGTGGAGTATCCAGGGCACCTTGGGGGAAAGGCTGGTTGTTTGACCCTTTAAGGAATACAAGATTAGAAGGATAATGCAGAGACCAAACTTGGGGGTGTTTTCAACAGAAATCTTTTCAGGGGTACTGCATTAGGGGACAGTGTGACTTGGAAAGTAATTTTAACCCCTACTGAGCCTCAATTTTCTATTATAAATGGGGGAATAATAATGCATGCTAATAAAATACACTGAAGCAAAAAAGAAGTAAGAAGTTGCTCTTATTATTGCATCTAAAAGTTGCATGTGTTTGTTTGTTAATCCTTTACTACCTCTCCACATAGGGCAGCTGAGGCAGGACGTAAGCCGGATGTCCCAAAGGGAGTCACAGGAGACCTGGTTTTCATAGTCTACATTCTGAAAATTGGTGCAATTTCCTTTAGAGATTTTATTAACCCCTCCACATCTCCTCCACCACTGAAAGCAAAGACCTTTAGATTTAATCATTAGAAGGATATTGGTCAGCCTCCAGTTAGTTTCTGAAGCTAGAAGCCTTTATTGTCCTCATCTCCTTTCTCTCCCTCACTTTTTGAATCTCTCAATGTTGATTAACTTTACTTCTTGAAATTCCCTTCTCCATTGGTTGGGCAAGACGTAATACTTCTCTGGTTTTAGTTTTAATTCTTCAACCACCGTTCTCTTTGCTGACTCCTGTTCTGTCTCTAATTGTAGTAGTAAAGGAGAATACAAAGTAGAGTGCCCAGAAGAGGAAGAAGCATCAAAGAAGGTTTGTATTAAGGGCAAAGATACAGTTGAATATAATATGGGTACAGAAGGAAGGAGCTGATAGAGAGATAAAGAAATTCTAGGAAAGAAGAGAATTTTGTGGAAGCAAGTTCTTTCTGGAGTCTGAAAGTTATGTGATTGAGAGTGCAGGTGTAAGTCAGGAGACACTCCACCTGAGATTGGAGAAAAATTGATTCTTTCCAGAGGTATCTGAATTTTTAAAAAGGGAGTTTAGATAAAATAAATACATTGACTTACAAAGTAATCTCTATTGGGAGGAGAAATTTGGAGGCTGAGGATTTTCCCAGAGGCTCTCAAATTGTACTGCCTTGGCAAGTGCTGATGGTATTTTTCATAAGAGACCCTCCATGGTGACTATAGTTCTTGAGCTGGTTTCATTTCTATAGGAATTGAAAAGGTGATGATGTCATTGAAATATGAGGGCATTTGCTAGGGAAGTCTTAGATTTTCAGTGGGCAATTACAGAATTCTAGTGTTTGTAGGGAATAGAAAGATAATCCAAATTTAATGTCATCATTTTAAGGATGAGAAACTGAGATCTGAGGAGCTGCTGTAGCTTCTTCAAGATCACAGAAATTGACTGGTATTGCTGGGACTCAAATTCAGTTCTCCTCAGCTCACAAGTCCTAGGCTCCATCTCCATACTCTGTGGTTTGCTGAATCCTGTGCAGGCTCTGGTGAGGGACCACAGTGGGTCATGATGATGAACTGTAAATGCTACACCTGGCCCACTGAACCACCACACATCCTGAGAACTAGTAAGGGAAGTCAAATCACTGAATCATCTCTTCAAAATTTATAAAGCACTTCCTACATATTATTTCATTTGGTCCTCAGTAGGTATTTAGTCATTCTCACTCTGAAGATAAAACAAAGTTAAATTTCATTTATTTCACATTTATTGGATAACTATTATTATGCCAGTTAATATTGGGTTAGAAAGTGGAAGGCTGAATAAACACCTTGTCTCCAAGGGACCTATAATCTACTGCAAGAGGCAAAAGTGAATAGTTACAATACAGTGTGCTGTTATAATGAAGGTATCAGCAAAGTATCAAGGAAGCATAGCAGAGACTGATATTTCCTGGGGAGAGTGTTGGGCAATTCTTCACCAAGGAGGTGGCATTTGATCTGGATAGTGCATCACGGGGAGGCTGGAGGTAAAGAGTATCTTGCACAAGAAACATCATACGATAATGCTTGAAGGTGTTTAGAAAGTTCCAGGATATGTTTTGGGAAAGGTAAGCACTTGCATGTGGTTGAAGCACAATGTTTTTTTTTTTTTTTTTTTCAGTTCACTTTTTAATGTATATTCTTTTTTTTTTAAAACATCTTTATTGGAGTATAACTGTTTTACAATAGTGTGTTCGTTTTTCCTTTACAACAAAGTGAATCAGTTATACATATACATATGTTCCCATATCTCTTCCCTCTGAAGCACAATGTTTTAAGTGAACAGAAGTAGAGGGAGAGTTGTGGGGACCTAGAGATTGGGGACCATGGATATTTTTAAGTAAATTGCTTTTTAGGAATATAACAGCATCAACATGGAAGCTGGCTTACAGTTGTTGAAGGCTTTTGCTGTGGTGTAGGGTGGGGTGAAGGGAACTAGGAGAACATAAACCAGGACTATGGAAGTGGGTATAAGAGAGAATGACAGATTCTAGTGTTCCTACAGCCAATGTGACAAAACTTGGTGACTCTGAATATGGAAAGGTGGCAAGCCAGAGGAGGCTAGGATGACTCAGGTTTCTAGTCTGGGAGATTGGGTGGTGATTATTACCTTAGCTGAGACAGAAAGCAAAGGTCAAGCAGTGTTGAAAAGATAGTTTAGTTTGGGATATGTTGGATTCAAGGTGCCTGGGAGATACAAATGAAGCAGTTGGAAATACTGAGCTGAACCTTGAGTTATATTATAACAAATTTTGAAAAAGCGTTTTTGTTTTGTTTTGGTTTGGTTTTTGCTTAAATAAGAAATCTAATAAGTGGTTGCCAGGAACAGGGGGGTGGGAGAAACATGGAGAGGTTGATAAAGGGATATAAGCTTTCAGCTATAAGATGAAGAAGGTTTGAGGACTTAATGTTAAACATGGTGATAACACTGTATTGTATAATTGAAATTTGCTAAGAGAGTAGAACTTAAATGTTATTTCTAGAAAAAAAAAAGAGAAGATACGCTTCTATGTGGAATCTAAAACAAACAAACAACAACAACAACAAACCCAAAACAAATTTATAGAAAGAGACTTGTGGTTACCAGAGGTGGAGGGTGGGCGTGGGATGGGGGGAGGAATTGGAAGAATGTGGTCAAAAGGTACAAACTTCCAGTTATGAGTTAAATAAGTGCTAGGCATGCAGTGTGCAACATGATGACTACAGCTAACACTGCTGCATGATATATAGGAAAGTTGTTGAGAATTAATCATAAGAATTCTCGTCACAAGGAAAAATTTCTCC
Source organism: Kogia breviceps (assembly GCF_026419965.1). NCBI lineage: Eukaryota > Metazoa > Chordata > Mammalia > Artiodactyla > Physeteridae > Kogia > Kogia breviceps. The sequence goes on along the minus strand of NC_081310.1, from coordinate 63,976,724 downwards.
CTTTTATTTTCTTTTTTTAAATCTTAAGTGTTACTACATTTTAAAAAATATATTAATTTATTTATTTGACTGCATTGGGTCTTAGCTGCTGCATGGGGGAACATTGTTTCAGCGTGTGGGCTCAGTAGTTGCAGCACGTGGGCTCTCTAGCTGTGGTGCTTGGGCTTTGGGTGGTTGCCCTGGGGCATGTGGGATCTTAGTTCCCCAACCAGGGCTCAAACCCACATCCCCTGAATTGGAAGGAGAAGTCTTACATTCTGGACCACCAGGGAAGTCCTCTTTGTTTTATTTTTATTGTATCTATATGAGAAGATGGATGTTAGCTGGACCTATTATGGTAATCATTTCACAATATGTGTAAATCAAATCTTCATGCTGTACAACTTAAACTTATGCAATGCTGTATGCCAATTATTTTTCAATGAAACAGGGGGAAAAAGGTAAATATGTGATGTGATGGATGTGTTAATTAATTAGATGGGGGAGCAGGGGGAAATCTTTTCATAATGTGTATGGTTGTCAAATCACCATGATGTTCGCTTTAAGTATCTTACAATTTAAGTATGTCTCAATAAAGCTGAAATTTAAAAAAAAAAAAAGAAATCCAACAGTCAAAAGTTTTAATTTACATTCAGGATTTCAAGTGATGAAGAAAGTGCAACAATTTATTTTTGGATTTGCAAAGAAAACTCACAAGTATTTATAACTTTCAAAAACAGAATAGTTAATTTAAATATTATCCAAGACAAAAAATAATTTGCTAAGATAACCAGTCGGAATTATAGACTTTTCCAGGGTTGAAGACTGTTCTAGTGGCAAAGAAACAATCTCCTTTGTTAGATATAACAATTGCAGGTCAATTTTATGATGTAGATATCTGCTTTTCTGTAGCTTCAGCGGAAGAGAAAATAATTCCTTCTTATTTTGTTGAGATTTCTTTCACCGACTTTTACAAAGATCCACAGTCACAGGGCTCAGCACAGGAATTTTCTAATTATCAACAAGAGTAAAGGAGGCAGGCCTGAATGGCTCAAAATTGGCATGTGGTAAGTAATAGGGCAGAGTAAGATTTTTTATTAACAACTGAGTTTATGGAACATGTATGTTTCTGCACTTACAGGAGACAATGGGGCCCAGAGGTCTGTGAGTGATTCATGGATGATGGTCAAAGTCATGGGTGGAAGAGTTCCTTCCAGGAAGACATCCTGGTGAGGGAAGAATAAGCCCAGGACGGACCCCCTGTGGGTGCCAGCTTTGCTGTTCTGGGTGCAGCACTGGGTTTCACTGTTATCACGGGCCACAGTGAAAACCTGACCAAGACTTCTGGCCCAAGTCCAGCGTGTTTTCCTCTTCACCAGGGCTTAGCTAAAGTCCCCTGGAATTGCAGGCATTATAATTTTATATCATTATCATGATGATCTTTTGACTCTAGGAGTTCTCATTCTGTCAGAATCACGTTCCACCAACAGTTCTGTCACCCTTTTCCTTAACGTTTCTCATGAATATTTACTATGTGCTGTCCATGCATGAAACCAAGCCCTCTCAGCAATTCTGGGAGACATGTGTAGTTATTTTTATTTTATGAAAAAGGAAATTGAAGCTTAGAGGAGCTTAGAGGGCTGAGTATCTTGCCCGTGGGTACACAGTTCCCGTGTGGTGGAACCAGGTTTGAACCTGCATGGCCTGGGTATGATTCCATGCCCAGGGTCTGGCCACATACTGTCCTGCTGTGTCCCCAGCACTGTGTCTATGGCCCTGTTACAAGACTGCATGATGTAAATCCCTCACCGCAGGGTAGGGTCTGTATGTGTGGCTGCCTTTTAGCTCCTGTCATAAACTGTGGTGTTTGTTTATTCCTTCCCTCCTTACTATCCTATGTTTTATGGTTGATGATATGATAACTTCGGGTTAAGGATGGGGAACAGCCTAGACTAAAATCACTAGGGTCTGTTCTTATTAAGATGTGCCTTTTTAGGGGCTTCCCTGGTGCCGCAGTGGTTGAGAGTCCGCCTGCCGATGCAGGGGACGCGGGTTCGTGCCCTGGTCTGGGAGGATCCCACATGCTGCGCAGCGGCTGGGCCCGTGAGCCATGGCCGCTGAGCCTCCGCGTCCAGAGCCTGTGCTCCGCAACAGGAGAGGCCACAACAGTGAGAGGCCCGCGTACGGCAAAAAAAAAAAAAAAAAAAGTGCCTTTTAAAAAAATCAGCTAAAATCTGACCTTGACACAGCAAACACTGTAAGAGTAGATATGGAACAGTGTTATTTTTCTTTAAAACATATTTTAGCACTAGGTGCTTTTGAGTGTAAATTCAACAAACATTTATTGAGCACTTTGAATGAGGCACAGTGCTAGGTACCATGTAGGGCATGACTAAGAACCCACCTTCTGACTTCAAGGAACTTATGGTCCAGTGGGGAAGACAGACTTCAGATGTCAGTTAAGCCAAGTCAGAATCAGAGTTATAAACACTCAATTGTAATTAGAAATTGGAGACTGGTCTGGAGGATAGGAGGGGACATTGGAGAAGGGACTGCTAGAATAAGTAGGAATTAAAGAGGAAAGTGTGAGAGGGAAGATGATACGGACAGGGGTAGGAGGTAAGAAAGTGTTTGGAAATGTCAGGGATCCAGGGTGTCCAGACCAGTTGGATTATAACTACAAATTTAGTCATTGGAAACCAGTTTGGTGAATGCCCATTCCTGAAGGATCAGTTCACTGAAATCAATCTGCTGAATTTATCATATTATCAATTTACTTAATGTTGTTCTAAGATATATTCATTTTGAATATATTCAATGATTATAAATATTCTTTTTGAACATAGCGAATGAATATGTTCTTTGAAGCAGCATTTTCAATATTTTTGTTACCTGTAACCCTCTCCAGTCTCATCAGACTGCTAGTGCAGAAGGAGTAGAGACTAGAGATCAGGAGGGAGGTATTAGGAAAAGAGAGAGGGGGAAACAAGAAAGAAAGGGTCTCAGAACCCTGGTCCTGGCTCTTCTCAATTCATTCAGTACAAATTCTGCAAACATATTTTTAGTAACCAATGTATTTGATAAATTGTTCAACAGGTTAAACTTATTTTTTGGTGGAATTGTTCTAGTGGGCATGTCCAGAGCTCATGGGATAGGATGTACATGGGGTGGAGTTGCCCACAACTGACAGCAGGTGGAGACCTGAATGTCAGAACTGAGTTTTGGAAAGATAAGTTTAGATGAGTCCTTGCTCAATGAAGAAGTTGGGGCCCTCCACATAGTGTGAAGGGCCACTATGAACTTTTTTCCCCTCAGTTTGGGACAGAAACATCTTTGAGGGAAATATTGAGGGGCCTCCCTTTATCTAAATAGATATGCAATTAGTATGAATTATGGACACATGTGGAGCATAAGAATCGTGTGGATCTAACAGAAATATCAGAATAAAGATGAAATTTAGTATTTCATTGGGACTTAACTTCATATATTCCTCTGAGGACAAAGACTATTTCTAATGTAAATTTAAGGTATACTGTTTATTTCCAACGGGAACAGGAGTGTGGTGAAGAGAAAAACATCCTTCATGATTTTGCTTTAAATATGTCTTTAAACAGTCTGATTAAGTAATGAAAGTACATTTGTCACATATATTTTTATTTTTATTTATATATCTATATATATCTACATATATCTATATCTATAGATGAAATGATTTTTTTCCCAAAACTGCAAATTGCTTGGTTTATTGCCTTGGTTGACAGTTGTCATGAGGAACTCCCATTGTTATACATAATGAGCCAACTCTTTTTCTCTATCTTATCATTTTCTGCTTAAAAAAATTTTTTTAAAAACTATTATTATTTTAATTTTTAAAAATTTATTTTTGGCTGCATTTGGTCTTTGTTGCTGCGTGTGGGCTTTCTCTAGTTGCGGCAAGTGGGGGCTACTCTTCGTTGTGGTGTGCGGGCTTCTCATTGCGGTGGCTTCTCTTGTGGAGCACGGGATCTAGGCACACGGGCTTCAGTAGTTGTGGCACACGGGCTCAATAGTTATGGCTCACAGGCTCTAGAGCACAGGCTCAGTAGTTGTGATGCACGGGCTTAGTTGCTCCGTGGCATGTGGGATCTTCCTGGACCAGGGATCAAGTCCATGTCCCCTGCATTGGCAGGAGGATTCTTAACCACTGTGCCACCAGGGAAGTCCTGTTTTGTTTTATTTTACATTTGTTTCCTTTTCTCTAACTCCTCTACTGTTTCCTTGGTCAGATCATCTCTGTGGCTCACCTGGCCAGTCACAATTGTCTTCTTAATCAACCTCTCTGTTTCTCCTCTCTGTTCACTTCAATCTATCATGTATGCATCCACTCTAGTGATCTTAAAGACAATAGTGTGTCACTCTAAGGACATATTAAAAACAAGTAAACCAAAACCAAAATCTAATCAACAAACAATGGCTCTTTATTCCCCAAAGAATAGTGTCCATAAATTCCTAACCTTGGCCTTTACAATCCATTCAGACACACCTATGAGCTGCCCTCCTACTTAACAACCATCTCCAACACCTTACTTTCCAGCCAAATTGTAGTGTTATCTACTGCTCCCCCAATTTGCCCTGCATCCATTTTCTAACATTTACAGCATACCTGACTCAGACTCAGCCACCTCCCATCTCTCCACTTGGAATTAATCTCTCTTAAGAGCAGAGTGCTTCTGCAGAGGTTAACACCCACTGTTTTGTGTTGTAACATTTGTGCGCGTATCTCTTCCTTCACTCTAGGCTGTAATTTCTTCAAGACATGGATTCCATAGCATTGATCCTAGTGCTTTATGACAAGTAGGAATTCAATGATTGTTTATTAAATTGAGTTCTTTCAGCAGAAAAGTGTTAGCGAAGCACCGGAGAGATCCAATTATGATCCTTCATAGAAAGGGGACAATGGCATCTTGGCCGTTCTCTGGGCCCTGGAGAGACTCTGATCCAATTCTGTTTCAAGTGACCTTGGTTGCTGCTCTGTTGGCTACTGTTCTTGGTGAGTAATAGGGAGACAAGTTCAGATTGTCAACAAACATTCAAGATCATCTACTCATTCACTTTCAAGACTAGCGAAGAGCTAATTAAGCTTTTAGCAGAAATCCAGCTTCAGCAACAAAGGGTTTATTTGATCAGAAGTTTGGAATTTATTTGGAATTCTGAACTTAAGGGGATTTGGAATTATTTAAAATATAGGGGTGTATTTGCTTTACCCATAAAAAAGTTCATTTTATAGACATTTTCCCTTAGAATTTCTTCTCCAGGAATTTCCAAAACTTCCCCAACTAAGACTTGAAACAAATCTGTATTATCTGTCAGCCTGACTAAACAGTCTTCACTGTCTGTGGGTTTATCCAGAATGGACAGGGGAAGCATATTATTCTACTGTGGCTCCTGAAAGGTAAATCAGCCCTATATTTCATTCTTGCAGGCAAAGCAGGATGAAGATTTTTATGCTTCAAGGGCTCTATATGTCTCCCTTCACATCACTCAAAATCCAAAGGGTACAAAAAAGTACAAATGAGAAATGTTATTCTCATCCATCTCCCAGCCACATAGTTTCTGTTCCCTGAGTCAACCTATGTTACATAATGTTATTATTAATGGAATAATGTTTCTGTTGAAGGAAATTGTAAGACTTCTGGATTTGCATGGATATATCTGAGTCAGCAGATATGGGGAAACTGATAGGCTGATGAAATCATGTCTGCCATCCTTTTAAGTTAAATCATCTAATTTATGGGAGAGAAGGGGTGAAAAATTTATGGCTTTTATCAGTATCATTGTCATTAATCAACAAACATGTATTACTAATTACTCACTGGATTCACTGAACAGTGGGGATAATAGGAGTTACTATTTTTCTTGATTAGAGGAGAAAAGAATGGTTCCTGCTCTAAAGTAATGCTACTGAAATTTTAAGATGCTGTGTCCCAAGCTATAACTTTTGGTGTTTTGTCATTTTGGTGTCCAGGCATTTGTGGTCCTCCACCTTATTTACAATTTGCTTCTCCAATAATTGAGTTGAATGAGACAGAGTTTGAAACTGGAACTACTCTGAGATACAGCTGCCGCCCTGGCTACAGTAGGACAAGTTCAAGAAGTTACAGTCTTACCTGTGACTCAACAGGCAGTTGGAAATACCGGGACTTCTGTGTCAGTAAGTATGAACATTTATTTTTTCTTATTTGTGCTTTTTCCTTCTTTGCAAATTTATCTCAGGAACTAAGCTTTATGAATGCAAATGAGTGTCTTTGGTCACTAAGAAACAATTTGGTTTGTCAGTTACTGATTTCAATGTACACATGTGTGCCAATTTTTGAAAAACATAAACAAATGAATAAAACAAAAAAAATAGGAGCCACCTAGTTGCATTGGAAAATGTCTATCCTTTACAATGTATTCAGTAAGAAATTTTTTTTGGAAGTGAACTACAAATTCAATTTTAGTACATTGAAAACTAGATTCACTCTATAAAATTATAACAAGTTATGTTGCTAGAAAATGGCAATGCCATTTTCAAGGAAACCTCACCCCAAATATATGCTGTGCTTGGAAGAAGATGCTGTGATTTACTTAGCTGAGAATAAATTCTGTGATGTTTTTCCAGTAGTAGGGGTATACATACACAATCTATACTTTCTTTGTTTCTTTTGTGACCAAGGACATGCATTTTGAGTGGCTTAAGTTCAAAGTATGCGCTGGAGATGTAGAATGGAGCTTAGCTCCCTGGTCAGTGTGTTAAATCCTGGGCCATAGACTTCATTACCACAGTGATTCATCAGCTCTCTTTTCTAATTCCATATCCACAAGTACATGGAATCACTAATCATCATTTTAATTTTTCTCTCAGGGAAACGATGTGGAAACCCAGGAGAATTACTTAACGGTCAAGTGATAACTAAGACAGATTACTCTTTTGGATCACAAATAGAATTCAGCTGTTCAGAAGGGTGAGTGAGAGGCAAGCGAGAGACAATACTTTTCTTTTAAATTAATTTTTAAAAATAGCTAATGTGGGCTTCCCTGGTGGCACAGTGGTTGGGAGTCTGCCTGCCGATGCAGGGGACGCGGGTTCGTGCCCTGGTCCGGGAAGATCCCACATGCCACGGAGCAGCTGGGCCCGTGAGCCATGGCCGCTGAGCCTGTGTGTCCGGAGCCTGTGCTCCGCAACGGGAGAGGCCACGGCAGTGAGAGGCCCGCGTACCGCAAAAAAAAAAAAAAAAAAGCTAATGTATTCATATATATTTTTAAAAAGATATAAAAAGGTATACCCTGAGAATTCTCACTTCCATTCCCATTGCACCATTCCTTTCCATCCTTAAACAGGGACCCACCTTTACTGGCTTCTTATGTACCTTTTCAGTGTTTACTTTTACATATACAAGCTAAGAAATTAGTATATATTTTTATTTTGCACCTTTCCAATAACAAAAGTAGTTTTGAATCTTGCTTTATTTTTTACTTACCAATATAAACAGAAGATATCCCTATGTTTGTGCATAGAGAGGTCTCTCATTAATTCCCTTTTACAACTGCATAGAATTTTATTGTGTGATGTATCATGCATTAGTAATCTCTTTGATGGATCCGTGAATATTTCCAATCTTTTGCTGTTCTAAACTATGCTTTAATACATAACCTTGTACATATAAGTTATATCTGTAGGGTAAATTCCCAAGGTGGGATTCCTAGGTCAAAGAATACATATATTTGAAAATGTGAAAGTTATTTCCAAATTGCTCCCTGTAGGAATTACATGGTTTTGCAGAGTATACAAATATCTGTCTCTCCATAAACTTTCCAACTAAGTGTGCTGTCAAACTTTCAAACCTTGTAAAAATTTTGAAATTTTTCCTATTTTAGAGGTAACAATGAAATCTTACTATAGTTTAAATGTATACTTCTCTTATTCTGAGTAAAATTGAGCATATTTTAATATGTTCAAGAGATGTTTACACTTATTGTGAATAAATATTTGTGAATTACTTGGCATGTACTTTGTCTATTTTTTCTATTAACCTGTTGACCATTTTATTCTTAATTTCTAAGATATATACATACACATATTCACATGAATCTATGTGTATTAGGGTTTAGACCTTGTTTCTGATATGAGCTGCTACTTTCCCCCAAGTATTGACTTGGCTTTGGTTTGTTTTCTCGTGAAGAGAATTTTTTTTTTTCCTGTACGCAGGCCTCTCACTGTTGTGGCCTCTCCCGTTGCAGAGCACAGGCTCCAGACATGCAGGCTCAGTGGCCACGGCTCACGGGCCTAGCCGCTCCGTGGCATGTGGGATCTTCCCGGATTGGGGCATGAACCCATGTCCCCTGAGTCGGCAAGCAGACTCTCAACCACTGCGCCACCAGGGAAGCCTGAGGAGAAATTTTTTTATGTTGTCAAATTTATCAGTCTTCCTTTTAAAAAGGCTTCTGAATTTTAGGTCTTAATTTAAAAGGCCTTCCCAAATACAAGATTTTGAACTATTAGCCTAGATTTCTTTTATTACTTTTTATGTTTTCATATTTTTTAATATTTAAAGCTTTGATCCATTTAGAGTCATTATAGAGTACAGTATGAGGTACATATCCCAGTCTGTATTTTTCCATATGGCTTTCCTGTTATCCATACATTATTTATTAAAAAGTCTATCTTCAATTTACTGATATGAGAGTGCTTTTTGATACTATAAGAAATTCTTATATATATCTGGGTTTATTTCTGGACTTTCCATTCAATGCCATTGTTTTGCCTATATATTAATATAAACATTTCACAGTCATCTACTTACTGATGTTTTATACTATGCTTTAACAATAATATGGGTAGTCCTATCTTATTATTTTTTTTTCTAGGATTTTCCTGACAATATGTATTTGTTTATTTTTCTATGTGAACTTTAAAGTTAGGCATATTTAGGGGGCTTCCCTGGTGATGCAGTGGTTGGGGGTCCGCCTGCTGATGCAGGGGACGAGGGTTCGTGCCCTGGTCCAGGAGGGTCCCACATGCCGCGGAGCAGCTGGGCCCGTGAGCCATGGCCGCTGGGCCTGTGCGTCCGGATCCTGTGCTCCACATGGGAGAGGCCGCAGCAGTGAGAGGCCCGCGTACCGAAAAAAAAAAAAAAAAAAAAAAAAAAAAAAAAAATCAGTGTTGGACATGCAGGCTAAACAATACGTTGCTAAATAAACAAGAGATCAATGAAGAAATCAAAGAGGAAATAAAAAATACTTAGAGACAAATTACATTGAAAAAACGACCATCCAAAAACAGTGGAATTCAGCAAAAGCTGTTCTAAGAGGGAAGTTTATAGCAATACAAGCCTACATCAAGAAACAAGAAAAATCTCAATTAAACAATCTAACGTTACACCTAAAGGAACTAGAGAAAGAAGAACAAACAAAACCCAAAGTTAACAGAAGAAAAGGAATCATAAAGATCAGAGCAGAAATAAATGAAATAGAACAAAGAAAACAATAGCAAGGATCAATAAAACTAAAAGTTGGTTCTTTGAGAAGATAAACAAAATTGATTAACCACTACCCAGACTCATCAAGAAAAAGAGGGAGAGGACTCAAATCAATAAAATTAGAAGTGAAAAAGGAGAAGTTACAACAGACACCACAGAAGTACAAAGCATTCTAAGAGACTACTACAAGCAACTCTATGCCAATAAAATGGACAACCTGGAAGAAATGGACAAATTCTTAGAAAGGTATAACCTTTCAAGACTGAACCAGGAAGAAATAGAAAATATGAACAGACCAATCACAAGCACTGAAACTGAAACTGTGATTAAAAATCTTCCAACCAATAAAAGTCCAGGACCAGATGGCTTCACAGGTGAATTCTATCAAACATTTAGAGAAGAGCTAACACCCATCCTTCTCAAACTCTTCCAAAAAACTGCAGAGGAAGAAACACTCCCAAACTCATTCAATGAGGCCACCATCACCCTGATTCCAAAACCAGACAAATATACTACAAAAAAAGAAAATTACAAACCAATGTCACTGATGAATATAGATGCAAAAATCCTCAACAAAATACTAGCAAACAGAATCCAACAACACATTAAAAGGATCATACACCGTGATCAAGTGGGATTTATCCCAGGGATACAAGGATTCTTCAATATATGAAAATAAATCAATGTGATACACCATATTAAAAAACTGAAGAATAAAAACCATATGATCATCTCAATAGATGCAGAAAAAAAAAACTTTTGACAAAATTTAACACCCATTTATGATTAAAACTCTCCAGAAAGTGGGCATAGAGGGAACCTACCTCAACATAATAAAGGCCATATATGACAAACCCATAGCAAACATCATTCTCAATGGTGAAAAACTGAAAGCATTTCCTCTAAGATCAGAAATAAGACAAGGATGTCCACTCTCACCACTATTATTCAACATAGTTTTGGAAGTCCTAGCCACAGCAATCAGAGAAGAAAAAGAAATAGAAGGAATACAACTTGGAAAAGAAGAAGTAAAACTGCCACTGTTTGCAAATGACATGATACTATACATAGGGAATCCTAAAGATGTCACCAGAAAACTTCTAGAGCTAATCAATGAATTTGGGAAGGTTGCAAGATACAGAATTAATGCACAGCAATCTCTTGCATTCCTATATACTAATGATGAAAAATCAGAAAGAGAAATTAAGGAAAAAATCCCATTTACCATTGCAATGAAAAGAATAAAATACCTAGGAATAAACCTACCTCGGAAGACAAAAGACCTGTATGCAGAAATCTATAAGACACTGATGAAAAAATTAAAGATGATACCAACAGATGGAGAGATATACCATGTTCTTGGATTGGAAGAATCAATATTGTGAAAATGACTGTACTACCCAAAGCAATCTACAGATTCAATGTAATCCCTATCAAATTACCAATGGCATTTTTTACAGAACTAGAACAAAAAATCTTAAAATTTGTAGGGAGACACAAAAGACCCCGAACAGCCAAAGCAGTCTTGAGGGAAAAAATGTAGCTGGAGGAATCAGACTCCCTGACTTCAGACTATACTACAAAGCTACAGTAATCAAGACAATATGGTACTGGCACAAAAACAGAAATATTGATCAATGGAACAGGATAGAAAGCCCAGAGATAAACCCACGCACCCATGGTCAACTAATCTATGACAAAGGAGGCAAGGATATACACTGGAGAAAAGACAGTCTCTTCAATAAGTGGTGTTGGGAAAACTGGACAGTTACATGTAAAAGAATGAAATCAGAACACTCCCTAACACCATATACAAAAATAAACTCAAAATGGATTAAAGACCTAAATGTAAGACTGGACACTATAAAACTCTTAGAGGAAAACATAGGAAGAACACTCTGACATAAATCACAGCAAGATCTTTTTTGATCCACCTCCTAGAGTAACGGAAATAAAAACAAAAATAAACAAATGAGACATAATGAAACTTAAAATCTTTTGCAAAACAAAGGAAACTACAAAGAAGACGAAAAGACAACCCTCAGAATGGGAGAAAATATTTGCAAAGGAATCAACAGACAAAGGATTAATCTCCAAAATATATAAACAGCTCATGCAGCTCAATATTAAAAAAACAAACAACCCAATAAAAAAAGTGGCAGAAGACATAAATAGACATTTCTCCAAATAAGACCGACTGATGGCAGAGAAACACATGAAAAGCTGCTCAACATCACTAATTATTAGAGAAATACAAATCAAAAGTACAATGAAGTATCACCCACACCAGTTAGAATGGGCATCATCAGAAAATCTGCCAACAACAAATGCTCTAGATGGTGTGGAGAAAAGGGAATGCTCTTGCACTGTTGGTGGGAATGTAAATTGATACAGCCACTATGGAGAACATTATGGAGCTTCCATAAAAAACTAAAAATAGAATTACCATATGACCCAGCAATCCCACTACTGGGCATATACACAGAGAAAACCATAATTCAAAAAGACATATGCACCCCAGTGTTCATTGCAGCACTATTTACAATAGCCAGGTCATCGAAGCAACCTAAATGCCCATCAACAGATTAATAGATAAAGAAGATATGGTACATATATACAATGGACTATTACTCAGCCATAAAAAGCAACAAAAGTGGGTCATTTGTAGAGGCGTGGATGGACCTAGAGACTGTCATACAGAGTGAAATAATTCAGAAAAAGGAAAACCAATATTGCATATTAACGCATATATGTGGAACCTAGAAAAATGGTATAGATGAACTGGTTTGCAGGGCAGAAATAGAGACACAGATGTAGAGAACAAATGTATGGATACCAAGGGGGGAAACTGGTGGGAGGTGGTGGTAGTGGGATGAATTGGAAGATTAGGATTGACATATATACACTAATATGTATAAAATGGATAACTAACAAGAATATGCTGTATAAAAATATAAATTAAATTAAATTTAAAAAAAAGAAAAAAAATCAGTGTTGGATTAGCTTTTTTTTTTTTTTTTTTTTTTTTTTTTTTTTTTTTTTTTTTTTCAGTACGCGGGCCTCTTACTGTTGTGGCCTCTCCCGTTGCGGAGCACATGCTCTGGACGCGCAGGCTCAGCAGCCACGGCTCACGGGCCCAGCTGCTCCGCGGCATGTGGGATCCTCCCAGACGGGGTCATGAACCCGTGTCCCCTGCATCGGCAGGCGGACTCTCAACCACTGCGCCACCAGGGAAGCCCTGGATTAGCTTTTAACTTAATTTTAGGAGAATGGATTTTTTAAAAATGTTGAGTCTCCCTAGACAAGAATATGTTACTGTAGGGAAGGAAAAACTCTCCCTTTACCCTCTTAGGGTCTCTGGCTAGGCTTGAGAATTAAGTTGACATAGATTAATAGGAGAAAAGTATATCAATCTGACTTTTATATGTACATGGGAGCCTTCACAGGAGAATGAAGAACCTCAAAGTGGTTAAGCCTAAGTGCTTATATATTAGATTGATGAAAGAATAGTAATTGTGGAAAAGTACCAGAATATATAGGGAGGCTAAAGGGAGATAAGCATTATTTTAACAAGGCCTTCAGTACAGATTTCTCTGTGAAGTCAATACTCCATCTCTGGTGATAAAAAAGTTCTTTCCTCCTGGTATAGAAAAGGCATCTTCCACATGGGAGTCTGATCTGCTTTCAGGAAGAAAAGGGAAGATCAGAAGCTTCTTCTTGCATCTGCTGATTTTCAGGTGTCTTTAGCTGAAAATAATCCTGTTGCCAAATTGGCCTATTTTGGGGTGGCATGTTCTGCCCCATTCATTTTAGTGTTTTTCTCTTGTTTCTTCAGGAAAGTTTCAACATTTTCTTAACATAGATTTTGCATTTCTTGAAGTGTTTAAACCTAGGCATTTTACTTTTGCTATTTTAAATTGGGTCTTTTCTTCCATTAAATATTCTAACATTTTATATATATATACTATTGATTTCTGCATGTTAACTTGATATCTAAGCTAGCTTTCTGAATTTTTTTATTATTTATAATAGTCTTTCAGTTGAATTCTCTTGGGATTACCCAGTTTGTAATCATATCCTCTGCAAATAGTGATTACTTTACCTCTTACTTTCCATTTTTTATGTTTCTTTTATTTTAATTTCTCTTTCTTGTCTATTTATATCAGTTAGTTATATTAGTCAGGACTCATTCAGATAAATATAAATATAAATAATATTATATCTATGTTTCATCTATATATACACATATATATGTATATATATATGTGTATATATATATACACATATATATATATATATATACATATATAAAGAAACCATCCAGTTACGGTTAGGGTTAGGGTTTTATATATATATATATATATATATATATAAATGTAAAATAAGGGATTTACTACAGGAATCTGACTTGATACCATACTGGCAGCTGGTGAAGCAGCGTACAGGAGGCTGTTTCTTCTATATTTGCTAACGTGGCCTGAGGTCAGCAGGGCAGGCAGTCAAAAAAGGAAGGTGGATGTGAAGTGGGAGATGCAAAACCAGAATGGGACCCACATGGTTGAGTGGAGTATAGACTGGAAGTCACAGTATGGATTAGAGTATACCCGTGAGTATAGACTGGGGTTCACATTGTTCTTTTGCTGCCTCTTAGCCTTCAGCTTCAAAGATGGGAATGTCTTGTAGAAGTTGTTGCCCTTCCTCACAGTGCTAATGTACTTGGATCAGAAGTTGGAGTACATGAAGGAGGACATCCTCCAGGAGCTGGGTTTGCTGTAGTCCTGGTTGTGCCCAATGCCAACAAGGTGATAGCACAGAGAAGCAACAATATGTGTGAACTGCAGTCACATCTTGTGCTCTGCTCTGACCTTTCAAGCATATACAGAACTTGGCTATTAATTCACTTCCATCGTCTCTTATGGACAACACTAATTTGGCGCTATGCATGGAAGAAAATTCTGGAAAAAGTAATTTCTGCTTAGTTAAGTTGACATAATTTGAATCTACCAGGGTCCATCCTTTGTCAAATTTGGTATTTATACGCACTTGTTTTAACCATACTTAGCTTAACTTCCAGGTAAAGGCAATAGCAAAATTATGCTTCCAACTTACATAATGCAACTATACCTCATAAAACTGAAAACATGCTAACTCTCTCCCCCAAAGACGATCCTCTTTAAGCAAAGTCATACCTTCCCTTTGATATCCTGTAATTTAAATACTGAGATATAAGCTAAACTACTATTAACACATCTTGTTTAGATGGTAGAGGAATGAAAAAAGTAAAGAGAAAAAAATTTAATTTAGACCAAATCTATTCATATGAAAATAAGAAAGAAATGTTTATAACTATTATGGTCCTTATTTCTGCAACTGGTCATGTGGTTGTAGTTAGTATTTATAACTACCTGCTTCTATTACTCATTCTATATCCACTTTACCCTCAGCAACCACTTCATCTGATCATGGTTCCTTGTGTAATGGGATCACCTGAACTTTTATTCTTGGAGGGTCTAGGCCATTAGCAGTCCTGCCTGTATTGGGTTGTTATAGTTTTCATTGACTTTAATTAGAGGGCATGAAAATAGTACAAAAAGGTGCCCAGGAAATCTCCCTGCATTCCAGACGTTTACATCATCACCATTGTTGCTTTTAAGCAACCCAATTTACCATGGCTAATCAGGATTAATCACCTCATTCAGGAAAGTAACACCTTTCTTTGTCTGTTTATTCATTTGCTTGAGGACCCAGACTTGATGATACCCAACCTCAAGTTTAATTTGCCAGGTAATTTGCCAGATAAAATACAGGATTCCTGGTTTAATTCTAGTGCAAGTATGACCCATGCAATACTCGGGGCATGCTTATACTAAAAAATGTTTATTGTTTACCTGAAATTCATGTTTAACTAGACATCCTGGTTATTTATTTGCTAAATTGAGCAACCTTAGTTTAATGGAACTTTTGCTGTGTTAAATGGTAGAAGCATTCCTCCATTGGTTACTAAGACTTCCAGACTAACAGAGAATATTACTTGTATTATTTCTACTTTTTAGAATTTGTTAAAGTTTCTACGTTTTAGAATGTTATGTATTTCATAATATATAATCAATTTTAATTGATATTCCATAGGCATTTGAAATGAAGTTACATTGTTTACTATTAGTATACAGACTTTGATATATACATACCAGGTATACTTTATTTATTAGCTCTTCTGAATCTTTAATTATGCTTTCCTTTATATATCTCAAGCTTAAAGATAAGAATTAAAGTAAATTAATTTTATAATTATTTAATATCACAAAAATTCTTGATAAATAGTAGCATACTTTTCTTATGTCACATGTTTTTTTTTTTGTTAAAATTGCTGCTACATTTTTTGATACATAAATATTTATAGCTCTTCACTGCAAATCAAAGTCTTTAACACCATAATATGCCCATTTTGTGTAATTTAAGGATCTTGATTCTGATGTGCAGTTTATAGGATATTAAAACCAGTAACCCTTATTTTCTTTTTGTTTGCATTTGCTTTATATAACTTTGCCCCTCCTTTTGTTTTTAACCTATCTGAGGTACTTTTAGATTTGTCTCCTGTATACAACATAGAGTCGAATTTTGTTGCAACTAAAAGGTCTTTTTCTTTCAAAAGGAGACTTAAGTCCAATTACATTTATTGATATTAGTGATACCTATAGATTTAATTTTCTCATATTATTTCATATTTTGTACTATATGTATACATGTGCAGTTATATATATATATATTTAGGAGAGTTCAAAATTTGATTCTAGTGGTTACCTTTATATAATTATATATACCTTTAAATACCTTCTTTATTTCTATCTTTATTTTTAAACTTGTTCCTTGTCATGAGTAACAGTAAACTTATCTTGTACTCTCTCCTTCCCTCCCCACCCCTCTGTTTTTTCTACCAGTAAATTTATGTCATTTGTATTATCTTAGTGTTTACTTTATATTCAGCATTAATGTTAAGTACTTATATATGTCTATAGCTTGATTTTACTTCCAGCACTTACAGATGAGGCAATCAATGAGTTTGCTTTTTTCCACTCTCTCCCTCATCTCCTTTTTTTTTTTTTTAACAATTATCCATTTTATTTATAGGCATTTACTTATTAAGGAAATATACTAAAGAGCACTAGACCAACTGCAAAATCACTTAGAAAGTTCTATGAGAGCAGAAAACATATAGACTATTTCCATTTCATCCTACCACCACTATACACCCCCCAACTCAGGACCTGTGACTTAAAGATTTTTTTTTTTTGCACACAGAGGTTATTCTAAACATAGTGATTGCAGATTGCAGCAACAAGGCTGTAATTCTAGACTCTTACTCCATGAATACATCATGGCGTTTTGTTCTCAAGATATATTACCAAGATGAAATGGCCTAAATTGCTTACATATTACAGTTAAACCCAACAAACACTTTGCATTGAGAAAGCCAAGTAATTTTATATAATGGTAAATAGGCTTAAAATTACCTTTGGGATCGGAAGGGCTCAAACTGATAAAATTGAAAGTTACAGCCTATCTTAGTTTCCCATAATCTCTTAGGATTATTCAAAAGCAATGCTTAAGTATACATAGTAAGGGAAATAAACAATTATAGAGAAAGAAGAGAAAAAGTGAGTGTGGTTAAAAATTATCCTACATTAAAAGAATTTTAATATCCTGCATTTCATGCATCTGTAATGAAACCACAATTTTGTAGGTGTTTCATTCTTTTAAGATGAAAAGGGTTTTTTTTTTTTTTTTTTTTTTTTTTTTTGTGGTATGCGGGCCTCTCACTGTTGTGGCCTCTCCCGTTGCGGAGCACAGGCTCCGGACGCGCAGGCCTAGCGGCCATGGCTCACGGGCTTAGTTGCTCCGCGGCATGTGGGATCTTCCCGGACCAGGGCACGAACCCGTGTCTCCTGCATCGGCAGGCGGATTCTCAACCACTGCGCCACCAGGGAAGCCCGAAAAGGGTTTTAATATATCTTTGGACAAGGAATGATATCTATATCCATGTATCTATACATCTATATCTTATGTAGATATATGTGCTGTGTTTTTTTTTTTTTTTTTTTTTTTTCCAGTACATGGGCCTCTCACAGTTGTGGCCTCTCCCGTTGTGGAGCACAGGCTCCGGACACTCAGGCTCAGTGGCCATGGCTCACAGGCCTAGCAGCTCCGCGGCATGTGGGCTCTTCCTGGACCGGGGCACAAACCCTTGTCCCCTGCATCAGCAGGCAGACTCTCAACCACTGGGCCACAAGGAAAACCCTATGTGCTGGTTTTTAAATGAGTAAAGATAAACTATATTGACATAGTGAAGAATGTGCCAGTTTTGGCAATACAGAGGACTGAATAGAAAAAGCATTTAAATTTAAATCAGTAAACTACACTTCCGGTTCTAACACAAACTGTGTAATCCTAAACAGATCAAACTAACTCTTTGTAGGTCCTTTTCTTCTCTTGTGTTTCCACTTAGAGAAGTTCCTTTAGCATTTGGTGTAGAGCTGGTTTTGTGGTGCTGAATTCTCTTAGCTTTTGCTAGTCTGTAAAGTTTTTGATTTCTCCATCGAATCTGAATGAGATCTTTGCCTGGGAGAGTAATCTTGGTCGTAGGTTCTTCCCTTTCATCACTTGAAGTATATCATGCCACTCCCTTCTGGCTTGTAGAGTTTCTGCTGAGAAATCAGCTGTTAACCTTATGGGAGTG
Source organism: Kogia breviceps (assembly GCF_026419965.1). Classification (NCBI taxonomy): domain Eukaryota; kingdom Metazoa; phylum Chordata; class Mammalia; order Artiodactyla; family Physeteridae; genus Kogia; species Kogia breviceps. The sequence continues at coordinate 63,958,514 of NC_081310.1, read as the reverse complement.
CCCTTGTATGTTATTTGTCATTTTTCCCTTGCTGCTTTCAGTAATTATTTCTTGTCTTTAATTTTTGCCAGTTTGATTACTGTGTCTCAGCGTTTTTCTCCTTGGGTTTATCCTGTATGGGACTCTCTGTGCTTCCTAGACTTGGGTGGCTATTTCCTTTCCCACATTAGGGAAGTTTTCAACTATAATCTCTTCAAATATTTTCTTGGGTCCTTTTTCTCTCTCTTCTGGGACCCCTATAATGTGAATGTGTTGCATTTAATGTTGTCCCAGAGGTCTCTTAGGCTGTCTTCATTTCTTTTCATTCTTTTTTCTTTATTCTGTTTGTGGCAGATAATTCCACCATTCTTTCTTCCAGGTCACTTATCCGTTCTTCTGCCTCAGTTTTTCTGCTATCGATTCCTTCTAGTGTAGTTTTCATTTTCATTTCAGTTATTGTATTGTTCATCTTTGTTTGTTTGTTCTTTAATTCTTCTAGGTCTTTGTTAAACATTTCTTGCATCTTCTTGATCTTTGCCTCCATTGTTTTTCCAAGGTCCTGGATCACCTTCACTATCATTATTCTGAATTCTTTTTCTAGAAGGTTGCCTATCTCCACTTCATTTAGTTGTTTTTCTGGGGTTTTATCTTGTTCCTTCATCTGGTACATAGCCCTCTGCCTTTTCATCTTGTCTATCTTTCTGTGAATGTGGTTTTTGTTCCACAGGCTGCAGGACTGTAGTTCTTCTTGCTTCTGCTGTCTGTCCTCTGGTGGATCTCCTTTTTTGGTTAGTTATATCATCTCAGCTTGTCAGAGCATATAACATTTATATTTCATTCAGTCACTCTTAACCACACCTTTTTGTCTTAGATCTGCATGCTCAGTACTCACTATCAGTTGTTTTTTGTTTTTGTTTTTGCTAGTTTCTCCTGTAATCTCTTGGTTGGCTATACTTTGTCCTCTGGTGACTTCCGAGGAAAAGTCTCCAAGTGAAAATTACTGTTGAATTATTTCAGTTTTAAATACTGTCTGAGGCTTTGCTATTAAAAGATAATGTGGCTGGATATAAAGTGCTTGGCTCATACTTTCTTTTCTTCAATATCTTGTAGATATTGCTGTGTCTGTTTTTCTGGAGGATGTTGCTTTAGAGAACTCTGGAGTCTTACTCTTATATGTGACTTAGTCTTTGCTTGGCTGTCCAAAAATATTCTTTGTCTTTGAAATCTAGTAATCCTACTCTTAGTTGTTTTGATATGGACAATTTGGTTCAATTTTTCATTTCTATATGATGCACAATTTAAAAATATAGATTAAAATATTATTTTATTTCTGTAACATTTACCAGAAATATATCTAAAGATAGCTATTTTGTTCTGTTTTGTGTTCCTTCTTCAGGTTGTCCAATTAAGTATATGTTGATTCTCCTATGCTTGTCATCTATAGCTAACATTTTTTCTCCATTTTTTTGATATTATTGTTTCATTTTGTTTGATTTTCTCATGTTTATCCTGTTTCCCTTACTGTATATGGCTCTCAAGAGGGAAAGTGAGAAGATTCAGAACTAACATGCTGTTGGAACACCAAAGTGTTCCTATTGGAATAACCAAAAACAACACTTTTCACTTGGTTTCCTGGCTAGGTTAGAAAAATACATTTTTAAGAAATTTCAAGATAAAGAAATGATTAATTCTTATTGTAGTTTACCTTATTAAAATTACTATTAAATTATCATTAAAAAGTTATTAGTAAATAAATTTCAGAACCTCTTAGATTGCTGAAGGTAACATATTAGTGTTCAGTCACATCATAGGTTTATTCCTTGATAATAGTACAATTTGAAATTGTACTAATGATGCTTTTTTTTCTGTTACCATAATTCATATGGGGTAGTAAAACAAACTGAAGAAAGCTTAGGGCTTGTCAAGAGCCATAGAAATGGGGGGTCATGAAGAGGGAGTTATGGTGTATGAGAGAGGGCAAGCATTTGGACATCAGGAGGTGGCAAAGTAGAGGGCAAGAGAGTTTGGGGCCAGTAATCTGGCTGGTACACTCATCCAAAGAAAATTGCAGAACACACTCAAATGAGTCTTTTACTCTACATTGTCCTGCTTGAACTCTGAATGAACTCCATGCCTGACATCTAGTCAACGTCCAATAATAGATTACAGAATAAAAGAACAAGTGAACACACATGTCTCATTCCAGTGATAAAATTTTACAAAATGGAGTTCTCAATAGGAAATGTTACCTGAAAAAACATTATTTCTTCATTTTTAATATTGAGTAATAAACCCATTTTTTCAGACTCCTTTATGCAACTTAACTTATAGTAGGAAGAATTCCATTAAAATCTTTGATCCTATCTTACTCAGGTATATCTTAATTGGCTCAGCCACTAGTTTTTGTGAGGTCCAAGATAAAGGAGTTGGCTGGAGTGATCCTCTCCCCATTTGCGAAAGTAAGTAAAGACTTTTTTTGACTTGCCTCTAAAGCTAAACCGTGTTATGTAATAAAACTCCTGTGCACTTTTGTTGCTTCTTATACCCTTCATTAGAATTTGCATCATGAAAGTTAGATTTGTAAGGATGCTTTCCTTAATTATTTCTTCCTCTTTACTCACTCATCTCAGTTGCCAAGTGTGAGTCTCCTCCAACCATCATCAATGGGAAGCACAATGGTGGAGGTGAAGACTTCTACACTTATGGCTCTTCTGTCACCTACAGCTGTGACCCTGACTTCTCAATGTTAGGCACAGCCTCCATTTCTTGCAGACTGGAAAATAAGACAATAGGTGTCTGGAATCCAAGCCCTCCTACTTGTAAAAGTAAGTCATAATGATGAATTTTGGTTTGAATTTTTTGTTTAAAAGAAAAAGGAAGGTAAATGTATTGGGGGTAGTGAAATGATTCAAAGACAAACTAATTATTGCAATGCTGCAGTCATTTTTTGGGTAAACTGATGCTTATGCATGCGGTACCAGTATGTGGTAATACATAACACTGATATCTCATTGGCTTTGTGAAGTAAATTTTTTTTTAATTAAAGTATCAATATAATTGACTCACAATATTATATTAGTTTCAGGTATATTACATGGTGATCTGATATTTTTATACAGTACCAAATGATCACCACAAATCTGGTTACCATCTGTCACCATACACTATTACAATATTATTGACTATATTCTTTATGCTGTATGTTACATCTTGGGATGTATTTATTTTATAGCTGAAAGTTTGTACCCCGTAATTCCCTTCATCTAATTTGTTCTGCACCCCCTTCCCCTCTGCCACTTCCCTTCCTTGTGGTGACCACCAATTTGTTCTCTGTATCTATGAGTCTGTTTCTGTTTTCTGTTTGTTTGTTTTGTTTTAGATTCCGCACATAATTGAAATCATGTATTTGTCTTTCTCTGCCTGACATTTCACTTAGCGTAATACCCTCTAAGTCCATCCATGTTATTGCAAATGGCAAGATTTTATTCTTTTTTTATGGCATATATATATATATGGCACATCTTCTTCATCCATACATCTATTGATGGACACTATGGTTGCTTCCATATCTTGGCTATTGTAAATAATGCTTCAATGAACATTGGGGTCACATATATCTTTTCAAATTAGTGTTTTTGTTTTCTCCAGATAAATAGTAAGGAATGGAATTCCTGGACTGTATGGTAGTCCTATTTTTAATTTTTTGAGGACACTCCATACTGTTTTCCATAGTGACTATACCAATTTACATTCCCATCAATGGTGCACAAGTGTTCTTTCTTTATCTGCATCCTTGCCTTCAGTTTTTATTTCTTGTCTTTTTGATAATAGCCATTCTGACACATGTGAGGTGGTATCTCACTGTGGTTTTGATTTGCATTTCCCTGGTGATTAGTGATGTTGAACATCTTTTAATGTGCCTGTTGGCTACCTGTATGTCTTCTTTGAAAAAAATGTCTATTCAGGTCCTGTGTCCATTTTTTAATCAGATTTCTTATATTGATTTGTATGAGTTCTTTATGAATTTTAGACATTAACCCCTTATTAGATATATCATTTTCAAATATCTTCTCTCATTCAGTAGGTTGCATTTTTGTTTTGCTGTTGGTTTCATTTGCTGTGTGAAAGCTTTTTGGTTTGATGCAGTCCCATTTTTTTTTTTTTTTTTTTTTTTTTTTTTTTTTTTGCATTTGTTGCCCATGTCTGAGGAGACAGATCCAACTAAAAAAGTACTGATAAGACTGATGTTAAAGAGGTCACTGACTATGTTTTCTTCTAGGATTTTTATAGTTTCAGGTCCACATTTAAATATTTACTTCATTTTGAAGTTATTTTTGTATATGGTGTAAGAAAATGGTCTAGTTTCATTCTTTTATAGTGAATGAAACTATGAAATGAATGAAAAGCTACACTTTTACAGTGTAGCTGTCCAGTTTTCCCAACACTATTTACTGAAGAGTCTGTCTTTTCTGCACTGTATCCTTTTGTCTCCTTTATCCTAGAATAATTGACCATATAAGGGTTTATTTCTGGGCTCTCTGTTTTGTTCCATTGATCTGTGTGTCTGTTTTTGTTCCAGTACCATACAGTTTTGATTACTAAAGTTTTACAGTATAGTTTCAAATCAGTGAGCATGATAACTCTTGCTTTGTTCTTCTTTATCAAGATTGCTTTGGCTATTTGAGGTCTTTTCTAGTTCCATACAGATTTTAGGATTATTTGTTCTAGTTCTGTGATAAACGCCTTGGGTATTTTGATAGGGATTGAATTAAATCTGTAGATTGCTTTGGGTAATATGGACATTTTAACAATATTAATTCTTCCAATCTATGAACACATTATATGTTTCCATTTTTCTGGTGTCATCTTCAATATATTTTATCAATGTCTTGTAGTTTTCAGAGTACAGGACTTTCACTTCCTTGGTTAAATTTATTCCTAGATATTTTATTCATTTTGATGCAGTTGTAAATGGGATTGTTTTATTAATTTCTCTTTCTGGCAGTCTGCTATTAGTGTATAGAAATTGAACAAATTTCTGTATATTAAAATTGTATCCTGCAACTTTAATGAATGCATCTCTTAATTCTAATATGTTTTTTGTGGAGTGTTTAGGTTTTCTATGCATAGTATCATGGCACTGGCAAATAGTGACAGTTTTACTTCTTCCCTTCCAATTTGGATTCATTTTATTTCTTTTTCTTGTCTGATTGCTGTGGCTAGGACTTCCAATATTATGGTTAATAAAAGTAGTGAGGGGGGCATCGTTGTCTTATTCTTGATCTTTGAGAAAAACCTCTCAGCTTTTAATGATTCATTTTGATATTAGCTATGGGTTTGTCATATATGGACTGTGATATCAGTTGTAACTTCTCTTTCACTTCTGAGTTTGTTTGAGCCATCTCTCTTCTTTTCCTGAGGAAACAGGGTAAAGGTTTATCAATTTTGTTTATCATTTCAAAGAATGAACATTCAGTTTCATTGCTTTTTCCTATTATTTTTTAGTCATTATTTTATTTACTTTCACTGTGATTTTTATTATTTCATTTCTCCTACTAACTTTAGGGTTTGTTTTTTTCTTCTTTTTGGGTCTTTTAGGTGTAAAGTTTGATCGTTTATTTCAGATTATTTTTGTTTCTTGATGTAGGCCTATATTGCTATGAACTTCCCTCTTATAACTGCTTTTGCTGCAAGCCATAGATTTTGGAAAGTTGTGTTTCCTTTTTTATTTCTCTCAATGTATTTTTTAATTTTCTTTTTGATTTCTTCATTGACTGATTGGTTGTTTAGTATCAGGTTGTTTAGCCTCCACATGTTTATATTTTTCCATTTTTCTTCTTATAATTGATTTATAATTTCATATCATTGTGTTTGGAAAAGAGAATTCAATCTTCTTAAATTTATAGAAACTTGTATTGTGGCCTAATATGTGATCTATTCTGGAGAATGTTCTATATGCACTTGAGAATGTATATTCTGCAATTTTTAGATAGAATGTTTTGTATATATCTATTAAAACTATCTGATCTAATATGTCATTTAAGGTCAATATTTCCTTATTAATGTTCTGTCTTGATGGTCTATCCATTGATGCAAGTGGTAGATTAAAATCCCCCACTATTATTGTGTTACTGTCAATTTCTCCCTTTGTGTTTGTGAACATTTGTTTAATATATTGTATTTAGGTGTTTCTGTGTTGGGACCATTGATATTTATAAATGTTATATCCTCTTCTTAGATTGACCCTTTATTATTAAGTAATGTCCTTCTTTGTCTTTTGTTATAGTATTTGTTTTAAAGTCTCTTTGGTCTGATATGAGTATTGCTGTCCCATCTTTCCTCTTGTTTTCATTTGCATGGAGTATCTTTTTCCATTCCTTCACCTTCAGTCTGTGTATGTTAGCTCTAGAGTGAGTCTCTTTTAGGCAGTATATAAAAGGGCCTTTAAAAATTTTTTTATCCATTCAGCCACCTATGTCTTTTAATTGGTCCATTTAATCCATTTACATTTAAAGTGATTATTGACATGAATGTACTTGCTGCTATTTTGTTAATTGTTTTCTGTTTTGTTTTGGGTTTTTTTGGTAGTTCTTTTTTGTTCCTTTCTTCTTCTCTTAGTCTTTTCCCTTGTGGTTTGATGATTTTCTCTAGTGTTATGTGTTTGGGTTCTTTTCTCTTTAATTTTTGCATAACTATTGTAGGTTTCTGGTTTGTTGTTACCAAGATGTTTTATATATATATATATAATAAACTGATATATATCTGTTTATTTTAAATTGATAGTCACTTAAGTTCAAATGAATTCTAAGAGCACAACATTGTTACTGCCCCCCCTTCTATATATTTCACATTAGAGTTTACAACTTTTTATTTTGTTTATCCCTTAAACTACTTATTATAGTTATAGTTGATTTTGCTACTTTTGTCTTTTATCTTTTATACTAATATTTTAAGTGGCAGATCCACTGCCTTTACTATATATTTGCCTTTACCAGTGAGATTTTTTTCTTTCATATATTTTCTTATTTCTAGTTATGGCCTTTTCTTTTCTGCTTACAAAAGACCCTTTAACATTTCTTGTAAGGCTGGTTTAGTGGTGATGAACTCTCATTTTTGCTTGTCTGTAAAACTCTTTATCTCTCCTTCAATTGTGAACGATTCCCTTGCTGGGTAAAGTATTCTTGGTTGTAAGTTTTTTTTTCCTTTCAGCACTTTAAATACATCTTGCCACTCCCTTCTGGCCTGCAGAATTTCTGCTGAAAAATTATCTGGTAGACTTATGAGGGGTTCTCTTGTATATGACAAGTTGTTTTTCTCTTGCTGTCTTTAAAATTCTCTATCTTTAACTTTTGCCATTTTAATTATGATAATGTCTTGGTGTGGATCTCTTTTGGTATCTCGCTTGGGGTTCTCTGTACTTCCTGGACGTGGATATCTGTTTCCTTCCCCAGGTTAGAGAAATTTTTAGCCACTATTTCTTCAAACAAATTTTCTGCCTGTTTATCTTCTCTGTTCTCCGTTAATGAAAATGTTAGTTTCCTTGATGTTGCGCTAGATACATCTTAAACTAGCCTCATTAATTTTTTTTCCTTTTTGCTGTTCTGATTGGGTGATTTCTACTATTCTGTCTTTCAGATCACTTATCCATTCTTCTGTACTACCTAACCTGCTATTGATTCCTTCTAGTGTATTTTATTTTATTTATTGTATTCTTCAGCTCTAATAGGTTCTTTTTTATATTTTCTAACTCTGTGTTAAAGTTCTCTCTGTGTTCCTTCACTCTTCTCCTGAGTTCAGTGAACATCTTTATAATCATTATTTTTTACTCTTTATCAGGTAAATTACTTATCTCTGTTTCATTAGGGTTTTTAAAAATAGGGTTTTATTTTATTCTTTCACTGGGAACATATTCCTCTGTCTCTTCATTTTGTTTGACTTTCCATGTTTGTGTCTATGAATTAGGCAAAACAGAATGAGCATGGGCTGGGGGACCCTGGCACTCACTGCATTGGGTCTGCCTTTGTGGTATAGTTGGAGCTGGAATGGGTGCATGTGGGAGGGGGTCCCAGGGTGCTCTGCCCAAGAACCACCCTGGGGGGATGGCTGGAGCTGGAATGGGTATGGACTTGGAGTAATGGTGTCCCAGCGGCAAATTAAAGTTGATTCTCATTCATATTGAATTTGCTGCATGTCCAGGAAACTCTCTAGGGCAGCTATAGTTTAGGTGTTAGTTTAGCAACCATTTTAGCAATCCAGATTGCTTCAATCTTATGATATCAAAATGTTCTTTCACAAACTCTTTAATAGAGGAAGAGAGGAAATCAAATTGTCCCCTGGCTTTAAGAGCTTTTTTCCTGGAAATGACCACATATCACTTTGCATTTCAGCCTTTTGTCCAAAACTAGTAATGTGTAGATGCTACTCATCCTAAGGGAACTGAGGAATATCACCTTTTGTCTGTGCAGGAAAGCAGAACTGGTAATACTGGTTAGCACGTTTCATGTCAACCACATATGCCTACAGAGCAAGCAAAACCTATTAAACACCGGAAGTTCAACAGGACAAAGCAAACAGTAATTGAGCAAGAAGAAATATTGTGGCATTGCTAGTTTGCTAATCTAAGGCATCTTCCTTTGCTACTAAGCACCCACACAGTATCACTTACTATTCTGACTCAGCACAGGACACAATCAAATAGGGGATAAGGGAGCATGATACTGCAAACCGTTTAAAATGCCTGAAGAACTCTCATGAGTTCAGAATGAAGGTGAAGGGCAGGTATTGAAAGGCTTTAACCAAAATGTGCTGAATGTTAGAAAGATAACTCTGGCTGCAGAATGGACAACAATTTGAAGTGGGACAAAACTTAACCCCTAGGTACCTGTTGCAACTATCTTGCCAAGTAGTGAAGCTCCTTCAACTGTTGCCATGGCAGTGGGCCTGGAGAGAAATTGAGGAATCCCAGAGGAATTAAAGTGGCAGGACTGATAGGATTTGATGACTGACTGCTGTGGGGTAGAAGGCAGGGGCAATTTGTTCTTTGCTTGTGATGGTACAGCTCTCTGATGCCCTGGCTACCTCTGCATCATGACTATCACATCATTACCACTGACCACTGACCCACCATCAAAATCATCCAGGAGAGCAGGTCATTATAGGAAGAGGTTTTGAGGACCTCAAGATATGTTTTTTTCCTGGATTATATATGGCTAGTTTTTCTTGGGAAAGTGAAGAAGTTAGAGTTATCCACAATCATCTCACAATAGAACCTACATGATGGGATCTCATTTTACTGAGGCTTTTAAAAGTTGAAAAAAAACCCCAAACATATATATATATATATATATATATATATAACCCATTTGTCTTTTCTTTTGAGTTTTTAGAAATCACTTGTTCTCAGCCAGTGGTTAAAGATGGAAAAATAATCTCTGGATTTGGACCCATCTATACTTATAAACAGTCTATTGTATTTGACTGCAATAAAGGTTATCTTCTCAAGGGCAACAAGTTAATCCACTGTGGAGCTGATAACAGCTGGCATCCTCCTCCTCCCATTTGTGAACTCAGTAAGTATGGGCCATGAAAGAGTTTCAATGTCTGGCATCTAAAGGTATCCAGAAATATTGATGGGGACATACTTATATGCCTAAGCCAATTTGAATCACAGTAAAAATTTAAATTTAGATCAATCCCTCTATTTTTTTCTTGTTGGAAAAAAGAATGATTACTGTACACTGTGCAAGGTCATATAACATCACAAAAGGCTGCCACATGCAGTTGTGCACACTACAACCCTAAAGAGAGATGTAGCATTGTAGACATTGTGGATTAGTATGTTTATTTCAATAATTTTCTTGCAGTTGATAGAAAATTGCTTTGTTCTAGCAAAAATCATTATATTATGGTGATTGTTTTAAAAGATATATAGTAAAGTGTCCTGAGGGAAAAATGCCTTTTTCTAACTTTCACAAAAGTATTGTATGGACTAACTATGATTCTGAAACTCTAAAATTATAAACTCATGTGGATCACTAAAAATTATCTTTTTTTAAAATTAATTTTTTTGGGAGAACAGTTGCTTTACAGTATTGTGTTAGTTTCTACTATACAGCAAAATGAATCAGCCATACATGTATATATATCCTCTCCCTTTTGGACTTCCCTTCCATTCAGGTCACCACAGTGCATTAAGTAGAGTTCCCTGTTAAAAATTATCTTAATAGTAACAATGATAACTTGGTGCTAGTCTAAGTACATAACAAGAATTAATTCAATGAATTCTGTCCAGAATTGTGGGCACTATTATTATCCTCATTTTTAAGGATGAGAAATCCATTCACAGAGGTTATTTGAAATGTCCAGAATAGGCAAATCCATTGAGAGAGAAAGAATTTTAGTGGTTTCCAGGGCCTGGGAGGAGGCAAGACTAGGAGGTACTCCTAATGAGTACAGAGTTTCTTTCTGGGTTGATAAAAATATCCTAAAATTGGATAGGGGTGATGGTTGCACAACTCTGTGGATATAGTAAAAACCATTGGATAGTGTATTTTAAATGGGTAAATTTTCTGTTATGTGACTTGTGTCTTAATAAAACTTAAAAAAGACCCTTACCCTTGAAGATAAAAATAAAATAAACATCCAACATGACAGATGTTTGTATTACATTTCCATATTGTGAACCAGTAGCATCAGCAGAGTGAAGAGGACAAGATACAAGGTTTAGGCTCAGAAGTCACTTTGTGCTTGGTTTGTTCTTGCCAAACCCTTAAATGATAAAGTTTCTGGTGTCATCTGGATAAGGGGAATGACTCTTGTTTATTTTCTCCTATCAGCCAGGAAACAAGAGAGTTAGATTTATTTGTCTGCAACATTTCTCCAGTCATATCCACCTAGCAAGTCCAATGCTTCAATTCAGATACTAAACTTTCTGAAGTAAAATGAAGAGGAAGAAGAATTCATATTTTGAATAGTTGGCACAACACACAGAAACCACTTATTAGTGCCCTTAGTAAGAACCTCTCTGGTGCCTTGCACATTTGGATACATGTCCTTGTGTGTTTTCTGGTGTGGCTGATTCATCAGCTATGGCAGGCTGGTTCCTGGCTGAATGAGCACATGACACCCTTTGATAGGACAGGCTCATTGATCACTGTTGCATCCCTAGTAACAGTGTCCTTTTCCCTTGTTCTTCCTTTATGGGCAGATGGCTGTGCTGGCTTACCTTACATCCCCCATGCCTCCTGGAGAAATTATGGCTACCAGAAGCCAAAAGAAGAGGAAGTGTATGATATTGGAACTGCACTGAGGTACTCCTGCCTTTCTGGATATAAACCCAAGGCAGATGGGCCCACAACTGTGACTTGTCAGAGGAATTTGGAGTGGACCCCATACATAAAATGTGAGGGTGAGTTTCTTTCTTAAAATTCTTTTTGTATATTAAATATCCAGTATGTGCTAGGATTTTCCATCTTAAATGACTATAATTTTTTCCTCAAGATAAATTTAGAATTATACTAATTGAACACAATAGGGAACAATTATTGCCAGAAGGGACCGTAAAGGTTTTGGAGCTTGAGGAGCTGAGAAATTATAATCTTATCCTGGTTCAGAATCAAATGAGACAAAACACAGAAGTCATACGTTATGAAGATTAATTATGACCTTCATTACTGGTAAAGGTAGAATGGAGAATACAGCTCCACCACCGCCCAAGTCAGACCTCCGTCACAGCCCTTTCCTCCCCAATGTAGATGTTGGGGTGCTTGACAGAAGGAAAGTCTGTGAAACAGTCATGAATTCAAGCAGCTGCAAGGTGACTTGTGTCTCATGTCTCTTGAGCATGAGACTGTGGGCCGAAAGACCTACCTCTAGAAGACAGACTCTGACCCCTGACCCAGTGCTTTTGCCTCAGTAGGATAGAAAGGAGATTTTCTCTAGTCTCACTTGGGAGTAAGTGAGGGGCTGAAAGATATATGGATGCAATTTTATGGGCCTCAATGGATTGACAACATGCATTTTTCTACACATCTATCAGACTCTTGCCATTTTAGAGGTAAGGACACTGAGGCCCAGAATACAGGGAACTTTATTCTGTAGATTGGAATTTGGAAAATATGTGAAATGCACAAATAATGAAAAATGGTAATCCACTTATTGAAAGATTAGTCATTTCACATTAGGACTTAAAAGTTCAATTGTAGTCGTTCAGACTCATTTGGGGGAAATAGAATGAAAGATTTTAACAATATCACTGAATTAAAATACATTTAGTAAAAATTATTGCCACCACTTAAATAACAAAGTATTGGAAACAACTGTATTGGAAACAAATGAGTTAGAGTAGTTTAGCACATCAGGGCCAGGGAGAGCAGACTCAAAGTGCCTCTGCTTTCCCAATCTCTCTTCAGTGGTGAGATCTTCTAAAGGTAGAAATTAGACTTTTAGCCATAGGAGCCTCCTCATGGTGATTTTACTAACCATTAGCATTCTTTTATATTTTTTAGAGGTTTGTTGCCCAATACCAGAACTGAACAATGGCAGAATCACTCAACTGAGAAAAAGCAGCAGGGACAATAGCTGTACCTATTTCTATGAAGATGAGATTTCATATACATGTCATAAGAAATATACATCTCATGCTAGATGCACAGCAGATGGCACGTGGAGTCCCAAAACACCAGAATGTTACCCAGGTAAGAACTTATGGAAGCATGTTATTTTAGAAGTTTTTCACATCAAAATGATGGGGATTGTTATTTTTTAATTAAAGTGTAGTTGATGTACAATATTATGTAAGTTTCAGGCATATAGCATAGTGATTCACAATGTTGGAAGGTTATGTTCCACTTATAAAAATTGGCTGTATTCCCTGTGTTGTACTATATATCCTCGTAGCTTATTTATTTTATACATAGTAGTTTGTACCTTTTAATCCCCTACCCCTATTTTGCCCCTCCTAGCTTCCTTCCCCACACTGATAACCACTAGTTTGTTCTCTGTATTTGTGAATCTGTTTGTTTTGTTATATTCATTCATTTTATTTTTTAGATTCCACATATAAGTGATAACATAGAGTATTTGTCTGTCTCTGTATGACTTATTTCACTAAGCATACTACTCACCAGATCCATTCAGGTTGTTGCAAATGACAAAACCTCATTCTTTTTTATGCCTGAGTAATATTCATATATATATATATATAATATATATATATATAATATATATATAAAACATAGATATAGATACACATCTTTTTCCATTCATCTGTTGAATGATACTTAGGTTGCTTCCATATCTTGGCTACTGTAAATAATACTGGTATGAACATTCAAAATGATGGAGATTATTAAGGGAAGGTTTCAAATTAGGTAAAAGAGACATGGGCTGGTTGGCCCTGAGGACATGGTAAGCCCTCACCTGGAGCCCCTGAGAAACTGGTCTCTAGGGGAATCAGCGCAGGTTGCTTTTTTGGTGTCAAGCATAGGGGTTCCAAGATGGTTGAGTCTGTGAGGGTCAAATACAACAGTCCCAGAGGCAAGGTCATATTCAAGTGTGGAGTAGAAAGTTTTCATTCTTTCAGTCTCTCTGTGAAATGAAAAAACCTCAGTAAATTTGCCTCTAGCCTTGGGAACAGAGTTACAGTTCAGATGTGAAACCACTGCTACAGCCCAACTTAGAGAAGACTGTTGACAAACAAGTTGGAATGGTTCCAATAGCCTACCTTGCAAAACACTTCAGATTTGCAGAATTTCCTTTGTAAAAACAAGGGAGGTGTCGTAGCTTTCCTTTTAGATCAACAACTTCAAATTCTTAACATGGAAAATTCAGAGAAGACAGAAGTCGTTCTCCTTGCTTTTGGCTTTTTAATCCTATAATCAACATGCACCTCGGGTTGTTTGAGCTGACCAAGGACTGCATGAATGGAAGAGGAAAATCAGAATTGTCAAAGGCATAATTTCACCTATTGGTGATATATATAAGAAGAAAAGACTCATCTCTGCCCATCACTGAGTTATGCCAGAACTTGCCACTAAGAACTCAAAATGGGTGAAAGTTGATACATGGAAAAGTCTTCAGAACTATTGGATAGACTGCTAAGGTGCTAAGACACCATTAAGAGACGCTGGCGGCTAGTAGCTGTGGTCAACAGCAGGACTCACCTATGCTGGAAAGGCCTGGATGGAAGAGGAAGTAGGCTGAACAAAGACAAGATTTTAGTAAAAAAAAAAAAATCCTTAGAGCCAGAAACAAATGTTGTGCCCAAGGTAAAGTTGCTATGTGGGGCAGATTTATTTGAGTCCTTTGGTGTTCCCAATCTGTGGAAGAGTGAGGATATCATCAAAGTTGCAGGAGACTACAGGCTCATATATATTACTTGGGCTGGAAAAGATGCTCAGAAATTCTATGAATCCCATGTGATGTGGAAGCATCAGAACAACAAGATCTGGCCAGCCCTTCACTGCTTGGTACCAGAGCATTTGCTATTTGATACCAGATCTTGTCCAAGAATATACTGAAAAGCATAATTATATAGCTCTGGGAGTGGAGAGGATTGTTGGGTTTATCCTGGCTCATTTGCATGAAAGTGCTGCAGAAGCTAACTCATAAGAAATTCTACAGCATGATATCTTGGACTTCCCTTTTAGGAATTTGAAACAACATGGCTAGTAACTAGGGAAAGGAATTGTGATCCTTTTTCGTAAACAAAAGCGTAACAGTTTGGTAAGAAACAGTGGTAAATTAAAATCAGGTTTATCTTTTTGTCAGAAGTTGCCAGGATGTATGGTTTCAATAGGTCTTTTGTTTGTTTGTTTTTTAAGAATGTACAAATCCCTTTATCTTTAAAACAAGAGGCTAGCAGCACTAAAACCAGAAGACCATTCAATCAAACTAACTACAAAAGTAAGTCAAAAGAACATCTTGGCTTTACTACATAAGAGAAGCAAAATGTGGAAAGCAAGAGTTCATTTAAAATCCTAACTTTAGGGCTTCCCTGGTGGCGCAGTGGTCGAGAATCCGCCTGCTGATGCAGGGGACACGGGTTTGTGTCCCGGTTCAGGAAGATCCCACATGCCGTGGAGCGGCTGGGCCCGTGAGCCATGGCCGCTGAGCCTGCGCGTCCGGAGCCTGTGCTCCGCAACGGGAGAGGCCACAACAGTGAGGCCCGCATACCACACACACACACAAAAAAAATCCTAACTTTAGTCATGAAGAGAACTAACAGTTCATGTATGCCTATTTCTGGGCAGTCTTCATCCAGAGTGGCTAAAGAAGTAATTCTTAAAGTAGTGATCTTGCAAAATGCACCACTGATTAGTCATCTCTTCTCCAGCTATGCAAAAAACAGGATGTGAATGTGCCTGGCAGAAACCTTATGCCAATAATTCGTTCTCTCTGGCATATATCTCAAGACAAATTAAGCTTTGCCAAGACACACTGCAGCATCACCTTTGGATGCAGGGAGAGGGGTCTAAGCCCTTGAATGTTTAGAAAGGTACACAGGTGTTTCTGATGCCCAGCAGAAGCAGAGGGCCTCTGCCTTACTCTGTATAACAATATACATTCTCTTAACATCCCACTGTGGCTCATGTTCTAGCCCTGGCCATCTGTCATTTTAGCTTCAGGAGCAGCTTCAGAGATGACATCATGCTACCTGGAGCAGAGAGAAGCACAGAGAATGAGAGATCTCATTCAAGAATTTTATGAAGTATGAATACTCTTAGCCTTTACTGATAGCTTAATAATCATTAAAAATGCCACACTGGGTCAGCCCAGCAGTTTCTTCAGCTCAGATTTTTTGGCACTGATGAATGGATTGTGGAAGAACTCTGTGATCACAATCTAAAACTCTTGAGTTTTTATAAAGCCCGCTGTTTCTATTCCAACCCACTGTAAATCTGCCATTTGTGAATTTAAGCAGAAAAAGGGTCTGTTTTCTTATGCTTTTCTCTCCTTGTTCTTTTGTACAGACTTTCACAAAGTAAATTCTCAAATAATAATTAAATTCACAGCTTCATGTTAAAAACACAAGCTTGTTATATGGTTTGCTACTGATTAAAATTTTGTGAGTTTTATCAATTGGTAAAGCAAAAAGACCAGAAATAGGTTTTTATAGACCAGTTTTATGGTTCATGAAAATCATTCTGTGATAGAAATAGGACTATGGCTAAATTTCTAATGAAAATAGTATAATTTCCCTTTTTGCAATTTGTATTTCATATCTACACCATTCTAGTTGAAGGACTTACAACTCTGCATGATGCTGAAAGCTCAGCCTCTGTGTACCAGTGCCGAATAGAATCTTGGAGAAAAGAATAGCTTTATTGCTTTGCCAGGCAAAGGGGAGGCACAGCAGACTTGTACCTCTCAAAATTGTGTGTCCCAACCCAGGAAGATTTGATGAGGAGTTTTATAGTAATGGTTCGAGGGTGGGGTTGCTGATAAAATTAGGATGTGTGCAGGGCCTTCACTCCTCTAATCTGGTCTCAGGTAATCTTGATGAGTTTCTCAGGTTCCTTTAATGTAGCCTCAGGTGGTCTTTCTCTGGTATTAAGAATGCTGACATCTTAAAGAGCTTAAGGACATTGTTATGTGTATTCCTTGAGGCAGACCAGGACCCTGTGGAAGGCTGCACTATTGTTTCTTGGCTGCCCCTCCCTTGTCTTTGCATCCCTTCCCTTCCTGGATTGGCACCTGTTCGAATCTGCCCTTTGGAACTCAGGGAAGGTCATGGAGATTGAAGGTCTGTTCCCTACAAGAAATGGGGGACAGAAAGTCTTCTGTACCCAGGAGCCCTACAGGGTCCTGCTCAATTTCATGCAGAAGAAGAAAATACTTATAACTGTGCAGTCGTATAGTCAGATCTGAAACCACAGTTTTAAAAGGGGGAATGTTAAATAAAGCTGGCACAAATTCTATAGCTCTTGACATATTCTCACTAAAGCCAATTGCTGACTTCTTAAAGACAGGGAGGGGTGAAAAGCCAGGCACCCAGTAGGTTTCAGTCTCTATCTGCTAAATGAATGAAAGGATAGAAACTCAGATCTTAGAGACGAGTGTCATTCTTCCCATAGCTTTTGGGAGGTTAAGAGTTGGAGCAGTTCTAAAGAACAATCTAGAAGCAGATGAAATTATCAAATTTATGTTTGATATCTTCTCTTGGAAATCTACTCTTAGTTCATCTGAAGTGTGTGTGAACTGCAGAAAGGCTCCAATGCTAGAATCTCTTATTCTGCCTTTTTACCTAGAAGTTCCTATACCCTGATCAGCTGTGAGTATATTGATCTCGGAACCCACTGGTTGAAGCATGTGGGCACCCTCCCAGGAAACCTGGTAATAGTTAAATGACCCTATTATTGTGCTGTTTTATGGATCAACAACTTGAACATAGAACAAACTGCTTGGCTTTTGTTCCAGTATCAAGGATGCTGCTAATACCACAGCATAATAGGGTTTTGAGTATCCTTAAGGACAGACTCCCTCCTTGGATAATGGAAATTAGAACAATGAACTTCACAGGGTGATAAAAATTAGTAACTGTTGTGACTTCCATTGAGAAAGAGGAAGTATGCCATTGTTTATTCCCTACCATGCCTTTTTCATAATTTGCTTTTATAATGTAAATTTAGAATTTAGGAAATGTGTAAAGCTGGTGTTTTGATGCTGATGTTTTTTATGTGTTGTACTTTTTAACCCTTAACATTGTTTGTATAATTTGAATGCAACAAATGAACTTGCAGTGAAAGTCCTTTACTACAGCCTCATTCAGTTGGAAAAATGAAACAAAACAAACAAAAAAACCCCCACATTAGGTAAAAAAGTTCATGTACCCTGAATGATTTTTAGAGTGGATAAGTTTGTAAAAAAATACTGCCCTCTCAGTCCAACTTTCTCTTTTCTCCCCACTGTTTGTTACCATTCTTTGGAACTTCCTGGTTTCCTTCTTTTTTCTGAATCAATGAAAATAGCCCACATCTGAAAGGTAAGCTAGGCAGTTCAATTATTACCTTTTATTTCTTGGTATTTATTCTTTTTTCTTCTCTTCCTTCTAGTCCTTATGCCTTCACCTACAGTATAAAACCTGCCCACATCTAGTGAACCTGCCTTTCTGAGCTTACTTCTTTTCTTCCTTCTCTACCTTCCATATTCTGGAACACCATCATGCCATCTACTTCTTGCTTATTCAGTAGAATTAACATGATGCCACTGATGTTCTGTATCAATATGATATTCTGTGGATGTCCACATGGTCATGATATCTTCAGACTCTATTATGACAGGGACTGATGAGTTATCACAGCCAAGGTCTTAAAATGCAGATATTTGATCTTGAACCTTCCATGTGTATGCCAACTGTTTGTGACCCTCTTTTCTGATAGGGATGGAAAAGAAAGCCTCTGCTGAATCAGTGGCCTCACTTACTCAAAGACATATTAATCTGCTCTAGTGAAGATACCACATCTGGTACAGTGGCTGCAATAGGGATTAAAATGCTGTTGGGTTTTCAGTAGTTTACTGGAATGCTCCAGAATCCTAATTTTTGTAGTAGACAGACTGGTGAAGTACACGGGGATATGATGACCCCTCCTGCATCTTTAGTTCTTTAAGAGTGGCACAGGGCTTCCCTGCTGGCGCAGTGGTTGAGAATCCGCCTGCCGATGCAGGGGACACAGATTTGTGCCCCGGTCCGGGAAGATCCCACATGCCGCGAAGCGGCTGGGCCCGTGAGCCATGGCCGCTGAGCCTGCGCGTCCGGAGCCTGTGCTCCGCAACGGGAGAGGCCACAACAGTGAGAGGCCCGTGTACCACACACACACAAAAAGAGTGGCACAAATTTCTCCTTCTCCCCTACCCTTTCAGTACATGATATTTTAAAAAACTTACCTTCTTTACCTCTAAGGGGAGGGTATAGGTAGTATCAATGACTTGTACTTGGCCTTCTTGGATAAGACAGCTCTGACCCCATAGGCCAAGGACCAATGTGGAGGTTGTACCAATGACCCATTTTGTCTATCCTGTTTATACTTTCAAAGATAATGGAAAAGGCCACCAAATGGCTTAATAGGGGGGCCATGATGGTTCTAGGTATCCACTCAAGCTCTATGTTCAATAATCCTTGGATTACTGTGCCCCTCTCACCTGTGCACAGTTACCTATGTAAATAGACATAGGTCCTCTTAGAAGACTGGGGCATTCATTATTGTGTATACTTCCCAAGGTGTTGTAGTATCTTTACTTCTGGAAACTGTCTTTTTTCTTTAGTCGATGATCTCCAGATCTGACAACTGGCACAGGTCTAGAAACTGAACAAGGGATTGTAACTTTTTATTGGACCAAATACCAACAGCCTCCTGATCATCCATCCTTAATTTCTTTCGATGGTACAAATTGAGTAGTATCAGGTTGACTGCTCATCTATTTTCACCCTTACGAATGCCATGTTCTATTATCTGTACTCCTAACTCTCAGGCACCTCTGGTTGTCTCTCTAACTTGCCACTCATTATGATGATTACATTTACTGAGCTTCTGAAGCATATAAGCACCTCTCAGACTGCGATTGCTAAGAGTGAAACTTGTTCTTTAATGTTCTTCACATCATCAGCTCTGGCCTTTGATATGAGTGCTCTTCTTGTTGGATATTCCTTCTGACCTTGGTACCTGTATCCTCCACGCTTTCCCAGGGAACATAATCATTTGGTGGGGTTTCCAGCATGTGAGTGGTACATCCGCCCCAGCATGCTCTCTTTTCTGAGTCACTTAATCTCTCTTTCTACCACGTGCCATGGCAACTCCAGCATTTGAATCTCATTGTCAGCAACATGTTTTCTATGCCTCAAGGAGGCATCTTAGGATAGTACTTGTAGATACTATAGCCCGTCAGTTTAATATTTTACCTGACTTTCCTGATGGCCTGTTTTATTTAAATTGCTCATGCACTGTTTGTGGATCCTGACAGTGTTCCCTTTCAGAGAGGTACTCAGCACCATGCCATGTCTATTACTCCAACCTGCAAGCCACCTTTTTTATTCTTTCTATGAGCTCTTTTCTAAAATATTTTAGAAGACAGTAAGTGTATTCTTGGGGGATTGGATGGACAGGTTTGATTGGGAGCAATGAGTCAGAGATTGTGGATTTATTTCACATCTTTACAGTCTCTCCCAGATGTACATCTCTGCATTTAGCCTGAAATCAGTGGAGTGTACCACTAGTACAATGAGACTTTGGGCCGAATTCAGCCTTCATGCCAAAATGGCTCCTCAATAGTGTCAAGTTTATTGAATTGTCAATAAAATGAAACAAATCTTAAGTGCTTGTCATTCCATTGGAACCCTTCTAAGGTTCCCTAGCCTCACGCGTACAGAAGGTAGCATAGGTCCTGGGTTTGGCTAAGTGAGCAGATGGGCAGAGAAGATAGAATGACAGAAGGAAGCCTCCTACAAACCACACAGATTCTGGGAAGTGTTAATATAAGCATTCGACACGCTGACCCTCTTTGACTTTTATGTCTCACATCAAGATTGCGATTCTCCTCCTGCCGTTGCCCATGGACGTTATAAACGAGTCAGTGCATTCCTTGTATTTACAAATGATGTTACATATGAATGTGATGAAGGATACACCCTGGTTGGAAAGAACATAATCTCCTGCACTCCTTCAGGCTGGTTACCTGCAGCCCCTCAATGTAAAGGTAACTCCAGCTCCCTCTTCAGCTTTGTGGTGGGGGGGAACTGTCCTGAAAGGCTTGAGAGCACAGTTTCTTCTCTGCCAGAGGCAGCAAAAAAAATATTTGATTTGATTTGATTTATTTAAAATACTTAGCTATATTCTGACAGTACCCAAAGCAAAAAGTACAGAGGGCACAACAGAAACATTAATCTCCCCTACTTCTTTCTCCCAGGTGCAAAATTCAGCCTCTGTGAGGCAGCCCCTATTCTTTGTTTCTTGTATACTTCCAGAAATATTCTACAGGTGGTACATCTCATCTGAGTGTAGTTGTGGCCCATAGCAGAATTGTCATGGAAAGTTGGTCTAGCATGAATGTTGACTCCCATGGGATAATTGCAAGCATCGTGTTGAGGTCACAGGTATTTCCATCAGAGCCAGTGCAGGGCACCACCAGCCCAGGACGTAGGCATGTTGTGGATGGGGGACTCCTAGTGTGCCAGCTGTGTGGGGACAAGAGGGGTCAAGATCGGGTCTGATTGTTACATGCACACAAGTTTAATATCACTTTGTCATCAACAACCACAGGCATTATTTGCCACCATTGTCTCCGTTGCACACAGGAGGATAATAGGCGAGAGGGAAAATCTTGTATTCAGCATTTTATAGGGATCAAGATACGAGACGTAGTTGATTTGATAGATGAGGATTTGGGGTCACATGCCCTTTTTATATTTTGCCATGCTATTTAAAATTGTTATGTCCTTGAGCAAGTTATTTAACTTTTCTGTATCTCACTTTCTCCTCGATAAAATAGTGAGACTTAAATAAGATAATCACATAAAGTATTACCCCAAAGTCTAATACGTAGCCAATGCTCAGTAAATATGTTAATGAAAATTATTTTTGTTCTCCAGATGAAAGAAAAGTTAAAACAATTAGCAGCACTTCAATATAGTTCATTCTTAGTACTGTAGACTCATATCTTTTTCTTAGATCTACAGATTGCTTAAAATTATGTTTCCATTTCAGCTTTGTGTCTGAAACCAGAGATAAAACATGGGAGGTTATCTGTGGATAAGGATGGATATGTTGAACCTGAAAATGTCACTGTCCAGTGTGACTCTGGCTATGGTTTGGTTGGTTCCCAAAGTATCACTTGTTCAGAAAACAGAACGTGGTACCCGGAGGTGCCCAAGTGTGAGTGGGTAAGTGGCACAATTCAAGGAAGTTTACAATCTATCAAACTGTAAAATGGGTGTGTCTCCCTCAAATCACTGTCCTTCCAGTAAAGGTGACATCTGACTTGTCAAGATTCATTCCTACAAAGGAACTCTCAATTTTGCCTTGAAACCCTCTGGTCAGAAAGGAGTGGCAAGTTTTCCTGCTCTCACTTGAGAACAGGGAAAACTGAGCCCCTTTGGAGTGGAGGCTCTCAGATACCTGGGAGTACTGACTCCTTAACTTTACTTTTCTAGGGGATATGGTATACTGTTGTCCCATTTCTGAATGGTCAGCAGAAATAGTCTCTGTTCCCACAGAGACTTTCTGGGAGGCTGTCTCAGAGCAGAGTTACATTCCTCTGAGGAAGGTGATGGTGGGGTCCAAGGTGTTTTCTTGTTTTCCTGCTCATCCACCAGTTCTGGGTGGGTCTTGGTCCTGAATCTGTAGTCCTGCCTTTGTCAGCATGAACTATGCCCCCTAACAATTGGAAGAGAAGCCTTTTAAGTACACTCATCACATATTTCTCCTTTAGGAGAGCCCTGAAGGCTGTGAGCAAGTGATCACAGGCAAGAAACTCATGCAGTGTCTCCCAACCTCAGAGGAGGTGAGATCTGCCCTGGAGGTGTATAAGCTGTACCTGGAGATTCAACAACTGGAGCTTCGGAAAGATGAGGCAAACAAGTCACTCAGGAGTGTTCACTGTAATCTTTCCCACGAAGGGGGGGAAAATGTGCCTTGAATGCCTTATATCCAATATGGATCACTTCAGTTAATCACCTTTACCATCTCTTTTACACCATCAGTTGTGGTAATAATTATCTAGAAAGGATAATTGGTTAATATTTAGTGCTTTGAGACTGTAGAATTATTGATCATTTTCTGATTCATATTTTTGCTTTTCTGGACACAGAGTACACGTTCTATCAATTAAAAAATTTACATAACCAACAGTATTTTGTCTTCGTGGTCATTAGGACTCTGTGAAATGAGGTCTATGAAAAAACCCATACATAAAGATGATATATTTATTCTACTGTAGGGACCTTGGACATATGAACCTGGGTTCGCACCAATATATTTCCCTGGATTGCTTTTACTCCGCAGTTTACATGTACAAGTCACTCATGTGTTCAGTATTTAGATTAAACATCAACACACCCCAAAAGCCTTGTCCGTTGTCCCTCATTTGAAGCAGTCACACCCTTTTCTAAACCCCCATGCACTTGGCCTCTGCCTCACTAATGCTCCCTTTTGGTTTTCGTCTTGTAAGAAGGGGATTCATGTCTGTGTCTACTCTCCTGATTCCATCCTTAGGAGCAGACTCTGAAAGCCTGATGAGTAGAAGCCCACCCAGCAGCCACCTTTGTGCTCCCAAGTCCTTGTTCTGATATGGTCCTCATTTTCCTTAATAGAAAGTAAAATGGCTCAAGCAACTACCCCCCACATGAGGAGAAACCCCATATTAATCACGTTTATGTCTCGGGGTGTTCGGAGAATTCCTCCAACACCTGCATCCTCTAAAATCTCTCTCTCATTCATATCTCAGTTCCTTTGGTTGTTCTATCTCATTGTACACAGAACTCTATGGGGGAACAGTGACCTCTTTAGTTTAATTCCCCCAAACATACTCCAATGAGACAAGGGTGTGTAGCAGGCTTTCACTAAACCTTAGATAGGTTTGAATTGCTATAGTAACCTATTTAATATGGAAGGTATCTGTCCATGGTCTTTTTTTTTATTCGCTATTTTTAAATTCCAATATTGTATTTCACTCTATGTATAATATGCTCATTCATCTTCATATAGAAATACTGCTAAGTGAGTTACCATAACCATGGTCTTAAAAGCCATTTGTCTGGTCCTTTCACTCAGAATTTCTTTTGGTTGATGTTTATTTTGGGTTTCTCTTGAGACAAGTGGGGAACTACCTTCCTTGGGAGGTGCCCCAGAAAGCACTGTGACTGAGTGGGGTAGTAAGATGGGGAAGTGAGGACAGCCTCAAGAGGTCATTGCTGTTGCAAGCAGAAGCTCAATCATGCTGACTGTCTTCTGGGAGCATGGGGAACACAATTCCGAGTTGCCTTTCTAAGGAGGATGAGTCGGGGTATTTATTCAACAGTACCCTCCTCTCATTGGTAAAAACTTGCTCTAGCAGCACTGACGCCCAATCACATCCGACCCCACTGCAGGCCGTTGGGGCCGGCAATGAGACATCAAGGCAGAGACACACGGGTAGCCAATAGCTCTGTGGGGACGCTTGTGGTAACCTCCAGAGCAGGGATGTGGGGAGAGCACAGATGATGTCTTCTCCAGTTGCTTTTTCTCTGTGGACATGTTGTTCCAGTCTACACTTTTTTCCCTACTCAAATCTCTCATTTGCCTTTATTAGACTCCTGCAACAGTTGGATTTTGTAACCCTTAACACAATTCCCTTCATTTTGTCACAGTGAGCAGTTTAGTTCTTCATCCTCCATTGGGCTCTTTTCCAATTCTGGTATTTCTTGTTATATGAATTCTCACAAATCAAATATTTGCTCACACTGCCTACAAAACAGTTAA
Organism: Kogia breviceps; assembly: GCF_026419965.1. Classification (NCBI taxonomy): domain Eukaryota; kingdom Metazoa; phylum Chordata; class Mammalia; order Artiodactyla; family Physeteridae; genus Kogia; species Kogia breviceps. The sequence goes on along the minus strand of NC_081310.1, from coordinate 63,934,086 downwards.
AATTCACCAAGCCCCTGTAACAATTATTCCTCCTTTTTTGGTTTGGGATGTGAGAATGTAGTATGAGCCTCAGGGGTTCTTCAGACACTTTGTGAATAGGATTGCATCATCATCTGCTCTCATTGTCCAAATGCCTTGTGTATTATAATTATCTTCACATTCATCATCAAAAATATGATCTAAGAAAGTGGAATATCTTGTTAGGAATGTGAGTGAGCTGAGAAGGTTTAGGAAAGCTTTATTAGAAGAATCTGCAAGAGAGAAACTTGTTCAATTTGGTGCTCATTGAGGGTTTGTGTGGGAGGAAGAAAAGGGACCTGGATATTTTATACCAGAAATTTAAAGTCTAGAACACATTGAAAAATAATTGCCATTGCCTTATGAGGAGGGGGTAGGGCAGATGTATTTATTTTTTTAAAAAATTGAATTGCCAGCATAGTCTCATTTTAGCAGGAGCTGTGTAATTGTAAGCAAAGTAAACCCAAACAGATGTCCATTCTGTTTATGTCTGTGTCTTCTTGCAATGGTTCTCTCTACTTCCAGCATCAGAAAGGACTGGAGGAGAAGACGCTGGCCAGTTCCTTGGGATTAGATGTGGATAAATATCTGGCAATTGTTGTTTCACTCACTGGCTTTTACTACTTCTCACTCATCTTCTCCCACCAGCAGGAGTGATTATATGCTCCCATCTCCCTCCTTTGCCAACAAACCTCACTCAGAAAAGCCTTCATTCATTAAGTACTGTAATAATTTGAAAACCATGTATTTGCTTATTTATTTTATTTTGTTATGTGCTGATTGAATTAATTTCCTATTTCTTTATGATTTATATCATTTATTATTTATATCACATTATTTCATTTTTTTACTATAGTACATATCTTCTCCACAAGTGAATAAAAATGTAATTTCTATTTCATACTATATAGTATCATTGAACACTGCTTACAATTATACTCACTAATGAGTTCACTGATTATTAGATAAAGATAGCTGATGTTTTAAAATGTATTATATACATAGAAATCCTTGGTAGATTTTTGTAGCTGTGCTTAAGAATGTTTTACTGATACAGAGAAATTGGTTTGGATATTGGGATAGGTTGGGAAAGAGTAATTTTTCTCATTTTCATAAATGAAATTAAGATTTCTACTATCTGATTCTTACTTCCACATCATTTTATTAGTGGATTAGAATTGAATAGCTAAGTATGCTTAGTACTTAGCATTTTGGTATTATTTTGGTGTTATTTATGTGCTCGGATAAAGAATTCTACCTCAAGCTTTATTCTTTAGCTGTAAAGCAGAAATAGTTGAGACTTTTAAATGTCAATCCTTCATGTTTCCTTCCTTGCCATTCTCTGTGAGTATAAAGGAGCAGTACAGAGACTATAATTCACACTGATATGAATTATTTCTCCATTCTTTACTTTATTCTTTTATTTAAATGCCTCTCAAAATATCTAAAATAAATGCGTGTACACATAAACAAATATTGAGACAATAAAGGTGGGTGTAACTCCATTACATTTTTCATTTCTTTTTTCATTTTACATTTAAATTTCACACTTAAAGTTTTAACTTTTATATAAAATTATAATTATAAATTTAAATTAAAGTGATAAATTATATAAAATTATACATTATATAAACATTATAAATTGTAAACCACATTACAAGTGAAACTATTTCTTGACTTATCAATCTTATTTATCTTTAAAATTATTTTAAAACCTAAGAACATTTAACAAATTAGTGCACTAACTGGACCCACACAATCCCTTTTCCCTAGTCTCAGAGAAACACTGTCACTTCTTGTAACATTTTTTTTCGTGGTATTTATCACCATATTTTTACCTAACTTGTTTTTTCTACTTTTTAATGAATTGTCCATTTGTCTACTGAATACAAACAAAGACTCAATCATCTTCTAATTTAATCATCTGTGTTTCTTCCTTCTTCCCGTGTAGTTATTGCACAATTTCAGTTACACGTTGTGACTGAACTAAATCAAATAGTGTTCTGTGAGCACGTTCCTCTCTTTACAACTTTCTTTTGTTCTGTCCTGTGTTGATAGTGCCCTTTTTTAGTGAAGTTGTCTGCTTGCTTGCTTAGTTTTCTATATTTCTATTTCCAATTCCTCCTAAGTGCTCCAGGAGATTTTTCAGTCTATCAAGATTTTTCCAATGTTCAGAGACATCAGGTGTTTATCAACTCCCTTCTAGTCCCAAGAGATCCTCCTCTCAGGTCCCTCCACTCTCCCACTTGGCCTTAGGTTTAGGTTCCACCAGGAGCAGACCCTGAAACAAGAATTAAAGTTAAGTAGTTTGTTTGGAAGATGCAGGAAACACCAAGAGATGAGTAGGGCAGTGAGACAGGGAAGGAAAGACAGCCAATAAAGGCTGTTATCAAGCCAGTTAAGATGACAGGAGCCTAACACCATGGGAAACTGGTAAAGATGTTGCACTCACACCTCAGGGTAATCACCCAAAAGTGAGGGAGCTGGGGTAGTGATACTAACTTCCATCAGTTGTTAATTGAGAGGTGCTTCTGGGAGGTGTTATTTACCTCCGTTTTTCCTGCTAAGCAAAAATCAGAGTGTCTTTAAATAGTTCTGGAAAAGCCTAGGCAAAAGGAAGCAGAACTGGCATCTGGAAGTTGTCCAGACTGTGCTGAAGTGGTAGGGCCCTAGTGACATGGACAGGATGCTTGATGGTCTGCTACACACTTCAGCACATGGTGGATGCTCTCACACCTGCAGACTCACTTTTGTTACTTTCTCTGGTTCTTGGATCCATGTTTTCCTCTTCCTTGAATTTTCATTTTACTAAAGCCCATCCTCTGGGAACTGCCTGAGAAATGATGCATAGGAAGTAAAAATTTGGGTCTTGGCATGTTTGAAACTGTCTTCATTTTCACACTGGATTGATAGTTTGGCTGTGTGTAGAAGGCTGGGTTAAAAATAATTTTCCCTCTCATTTTAAAGGGATTTCTCCACTGTCTTACTACTTCCAGTACAGCTATCGAGGAGTCAGAGGACATCCTGACTTCTGACCTGATTTTCTCCCCTCTACTCTGGAAGTTTTAAAGATACACTTGTCACCCGTGACGTTCTAAAATATCATGTTGATGCACTTTGCTATATTTTATCTTTTCATTCACATTGCTGGTTTTTGATGAGTGCTTTCAGACTGTAAAGTCATGTTCTTCCGGTCTGAGAAATTTTCTTATGTAATTTCTTCAATAATATTTCTTCACTGTTTTCTCTTACTGAAGTCCAATTAGTCTGATATTGGATCTCCTTGTTGATTGGTTGATTGTCTACTTTTGCTATGTTTTCTGTCTTCATTCTTAACCCCAGCACTTCACACGCTTCCTGGGAGATTCCCTTGGCTTTATATTCCAACACTTTTGTTGAATTTTAAAATTTCTTTTAAGAATATTTAATGTTTTCCAAATGATTTCTAGTCTTTTCTTTTTCTTTAAAAAAAATAATATCCTGTTCTTTCTACCTAGATTCATTCTTGACTCCATGGAGCTATTTGTAATAGCTAGTATTATTTTGCTCCCTGCAAACCTTTATTAATGATCACTGGTCAGTTCTTTTTGAAGAGTGAGGCCTGAATAATCTCATTTAAAATTCTGTGTATATGAAGAAATTTTGCTGACTGTAGGCTTACTTGCAGTCTGATGGGACAGGTGAGGCATTTTTAAATTAAACTGTCATAACAGAGACTGCTAATTGTTTTTCTGTATTAGCCCCCTTTTGATTTTAAGAAGCAGAACCACTTCCACCATTTTAAATATCAGCAGGACACATCGCCTCTCTTCACTAGAGCCTACCTTGGAGCAACTTTCCAATGGGTGTGACTTCCTGGTCACTTACTTAAAAAAGAAGCTGCTCGACAGAGTTATAGATATAGAGAACAAATAGGTGGTTACTAGAGTGGAGAGGGGTGGGGGAAGGAAATAAATAGGTGAGGGATATTAAGAGGTACAAACTTCCAGTTGCAGAATAAATGAGCCACCTGTATGAAATGTACAGTGTGAGGAGTATAGTCAGTAACTATGTAATATGTTTGTATAATGACATATTGTAACTATATTTATCATGGTGATCATTTTGAAATGTATAGAAATATTGAATCACTATGTTGTGCAACAGGAACTACCATAGTGTTGTAGGTCAATTATACTTCAAAAACAAACAAACTGATAGAAAAAGCAATCAGATTGAGGTGGAAGGGGGAATTGGATGAAGGCAGTCAAGAGGTACGCACTTCCAGTAATAAGATAAATAAGTGCTAGGGATGTAATGTACATGATAAATATAATTAACACTGCTGTATGTTACATATGAAAGTTGTTAAGAGAGTAAATCTTAAGGGTTTCTATCACAAGAAAAAAAATTCTATTTCTTTAATTTTGCATCTATATGAGATGATGGATGTTCACTAAACTTATTGTGATAATCATTTCTTGATACCTGTAAATCAGATCATTATGCTGTACACCTTAAACTCTCATAGTGCTGTATGTCAATTATATCTCAATAAAACTGGGAAGGGGGTGGGGGTAAGAAGCTCCTTGCTCTCTGCTTCCTTCTTCCCCCATGGTGAGGGCTGAAATGCTGACAGAGTGATGGTGAACCAACTTCCGCCATGCTGAGGAGGGTAGCATCCTGTGGGATGCTGAAGCAACAAGGAGGAAGGGATCTGGTCCTTGGTTAATCATGTGGGCAGAACTGATGACCATCCTAAATGCCCTTATGCCTCCTCTTTCATGAAAGACAAATTTTTGTCTAATTTGAGCCACTGAATTTCTGGATGTCCTGTTTCCTGACAAATACAGAGTGAGGAGTCCCCCAATATTAGTGGTTATTAGTGTCTTCTCTGCTGCTGTCTAGTTTCTCCAGAGAAAGAGCCTCTGGTCTTCAGCTTGCTTATTTACAACTTGAACTTCTATCATGCAAGACGAGAAGATTAATGCTTCTATATTCTCTTTGAATTCTGTTTGCTCTGTCTACCCCTCAGCCTATTTCCATCACATTACTTTTGCACTATCAACATTGAGAGAACTTTCATTTTTCCTGAAATAGTTACTCCCTTTCCTAAAATGCAGAAGATTTGCATTTGTCTCTTTGTTTTAATGAAATGTTTTCCCTTCCACTATGATTAATTCATCTATGCACTTCCCTCAGAGGTTTGCTCATAGTGATGCTGAATAATTATGTTGTGAGTAAAAAGTGTATACAGTTGTATGAAATGTTAATTTGGTGCTAAAGTTTAGTTCAGTCTAAGAAAGTCAGCTACAAAGCCTCAGCTGCCAAATATTCTCTGACCACAGGAAAATGAATTACAACTAAGTGGATTATTTCTATTCTAGGTTTAATAACCTTGGGGAGAAGGAAATTGGTAAAACAGAGGCTCTGCCATGAAAAATTTTAACTAAAAGGAGACTCTATTGATGGTACTGCCATTTTATATTTATGGGAGCCAAAAAAAGGGGCATGTTATTTTCTAAAATTCCTCTGAATCCAGGAGTTATTCTTCTTAGTCTTTTTGTCAGCAATTTCAGGCAAATAACCAATTTTCTGTTACTGATAATGAGCCTATTTGCAGATTTAAAGATATGATGAGTTCTCTTATATTCAAAATATATTTAAATACTCTACATGAATTTATGTAATTAAAAAAATTTTATTTCCAAAAACTATTTTTTCTTAGACCCTTTAGATGTCATCTAGCTCAATACCTGATGGAAGCTTGAGTACTGCAAGTTTTAAATTATATCCATTTTTAAGGTATGCCAGAATGTACATGTATCAATTTGGGTCTAATCAGGAGAGAGAAACCACACAATGATTTAAACAGGGGAAGTTAAATATAAAGAATTATTAAATTGGGATAAAAGAGAAGCTATAGGCTATAAGAAAACTCTATATGGTTCCCTAGGGCTGTGGGAAGGTACTCAAGAAAGGACAAACTTCAAAGGGGGGCCTTTTCCAATGCTTGGGTTTAGATCTCATTGGAAAAGGTATAATTGCAACCTACTAGATGCCGGGGAAGTTCAATAAGTTGCCTGGATCAGAGATGGTCTACAGAAACCACGCTTGGAAATGCAGGCAGGGCATAAGTGAGCTGCAACTGATGAGTATGCACGTGGGCCTGAAGCTGGCCAGGGGCACTAGAGCATTCTGTGTTAGTGAAGTGACCGCTGAGGGTAGCCAGGAGCATAGGCATGCAGAGTGATAGGGAATCCAGTGGCAAGCCTACAAGGCAGAGATGGGGTGCAGGCACATGGCAGCTGGTGGCCAGGTGTGCAGGCATGCAGACAGAGTGCCAGTGTGGCAAGAGGCCTGGAATAGCACCGCTGTCAGGAGAACCACAGGAAGGTGGTGGCCAGGCTAGTTCAGGGCTGCAAAATTACCATGGGATTCTGCATTCTGGGCACAGGGCTAGGGCAGAGTGCTAGTAGGTATCCTTACACTCACAATGCTAACCCACTGTGAAGCAGCAGGAAACAGCAGGAGCGTACCTTCTTCCCACAATGTTCCTCTACCACCCTCTACTGAGAAAGCTTAGCATCATGCTCACTGTAAAGTGGAAATGTTTACAGGAATTCTGTTCATGATCACAGAGTGTGTGTAATAAATGGTGAATTTGGAGCTAAAGGCAATACATTGATAAATAGCAGAGCATGAATAACTTAAAGTTGCTAGAATAAAAATGTGAAGTCTTAATCACTCAACGATTGCTTAGAGTTAAATCTATAAAGAAGGAAATGCTGGAAGAGTAGTAGCAAATTTATTAAAATTTAGGTTTATAATCTAAATTTTGTTTATTTTCCACCAAGGAAAAAATGAAAACTGCAATGGTTATGTATTTCCTGTTGGTTGATAAAACTAAAAATATTTCTGATTGAGGACCTTATTTGCTCTTACTAAAATAGGTAATATTAAAATAGAAAATTAAAATTTATCTCATGGGTTATTTTATAAGAAACTGTGAATAACGTCATGGACAACACCATCACCAATTTCAAAGCTATTCTTCCAATAGCCAAATATATAGCCTTTTATAAGGACTGAGTTGATCTATTAAAACATAAGTTGAGATTGATGTTTTTGCAAGGAGTTAAGCTACTGTGAGTCTATCCAGACACATAGCTACTAAAGCTCTATTTTGAAGCAAAGATGGACCATGGAATATATAGAGAAATGAATACATAGCATCTCTGTTAGACTAGTGATTCCCCAATTTGTTGCATATGAGAATGACTGGGAGCATTTCAGTAATAATTCAGATACTAGAAGACTTACCAGATGTATTTGTAGGGGATGGGGCCTGAGAGTCTGGATTTTTAACCACCACAAGGCATTTTTGGGGGACTGCCTGAACCAAATTTGCAATCTCTCCTTGAGGGCAGCCCATAATCATTCACAGGTTGATACAGTGGTTCAAAGGTCCACTTCCATTGACCCAATCTTGGACATCTTCAAAGGGCCATCCAGCTTTCGAGTGCCCTGGGGATCTGCTGAAACGTCTGATGCCACTGCTTCCCAGTTCAGCTTTTCCCTCCACCCAATCCCGCCCCCCTCATTCCTTTATGGGCCTTGTTCCTGAAAGGACTCCTCAATGACCCACTTACGTACAGCTTCCATCTCAGAGGCTGTTTCCCAGGGAACTGAACGTATGAACTGTTCATAGGTTAACCTAACTTATAAAATGTCTTCTTTTTTGATTTACTTGTTCTTTGCTCATGATTTTATTTGATAGTTCTATTTTTGGAATGATTTGTAAAGAAGTCTTTTCTATTTATGGCATTAAATCTTAATTTGTTGCATCTGTTTTAATTATTTTAGTATATTTTTATTATCTTTTCTATTTACTTAATAGTGTTTGATATGAATGGCGTAAAAATTATACCTGAGTTAAACATTTTTCTCTTTGTTTTCACCTTTGATACTGTGCTTAAAAGCTTTATACCCCCAAAGTATGTGACTCTTCATGGACATTTAGCATGCTCCCAAGGGACTTACTAAAAAACAGAAAATCAGTAGATAAAAGCAATCTTCAATTGCCTACAGTTATATCCATGGAAGAGTAAGTGTCAGAAAAGTAGATCATGAACAAAATGACAACGGACAGGGTAGTATCAAATAGAACAGACTGGGGATTTTTACCCTTACTTCTTTTTTTTTTTTTTTTTTTTTTTTTTTTTTTTTTGCGATACGCGGGCCTCTCACTGTTGTGGGCCTCTCCCGTTGCGGAGCACAGGCTCCGGACGCACAGGCTCAGCGGCCATGGCTCACGGGCTTAGTTGCTCCGCGGCATGTGGGATCTTCCCGGACCAGGGCACGAACCCGTGTCCCCTGCATCGGCAGGCGGATTCTCAACCACTGCGCCACCAGGGAAGCCCTACCCTTACTTCTGAAGCTTTGTTATAAAGAAGAAAATATTGGAGATCTCATCAGCAAATTCATAAGTACCCTCATGCTGAAATTACAAAGCCCTGAGAGGATCTGACTCCAGCAAGAGGACACTTATAGTCAGAACACCTTTGATATGGTTAATATTTGAGGATACAAATATTTAATGATAACATTTGTATCATGCTTCAATTGCCAGCAACAAAGCTGGTCTTAGACTACAACTGATATACCTATGCGCTTGGTTTTAATCGTCTCACTTCTGAATCCAAATCTTTCAAGAGTGTTTGGAAACTAATACTGTATAGATAGATATGTTTATGACTCAGCATGTAGGAGACTCTGGTTCAATATCATAGTACTTCTTACCTATTCAGTTTCTATCCACCTCCAAAATATATCTCTTATTTACTTCAGAAAGACTCCAGTTCTGTGTGTCACAACTTTCTCTTACAAAACCGATTTCCTCATGCCTTACCCCATCATTGCCTTCTCACTTTTTTTTTTAAACATCATTGCTCTCTTGATGTGTAATGGTCACTTCCTTTCTGTTGTTTATAGTTTTACAAAATAAGTGTGCATTCTTAATCACTAGTTTAATATTGATTTGTTATTCCTTTTTATAAATGGGATCATGTAACGTGTATTATATTGTGTCAGATTTCTTTTGCTTATATTCCTGAGATTTATTCATGTTGTTTTATAACTGTAGTTCATTCATTCTCATTGTTATATATTGTTCCATTGTGTGAGCATACTTCAGTTTACTTATCATTTTAATAAGGATAGAACTTACGTTTTCAGTTCTTTGGCTATTACACAACTATGAACATTTCTGTACATGTCTTCTGGTGCACATGCCGGTTATAGAGTGCACATACCCAACTTTTATAGATAAAATCTAGGTTTATATCCTGGCTATGCCACTTAAAAGTTATATGACTATTCACAGTTACTTAAACTCTTTGTCCCTCAATTTTATTTTTGATAAAATGGAGAGAATGATAGTATTCGTCTCAGAGTTAACAGATCAATGTTGTATTGATACATGTAATTTAACACATAGCCATGCTTAGTAACTGTCATTATAATTTTTAATATTATTGTTATAAAAAGAATGCATGGAGAGAATAATCCACAGTAATTATGTATAATTTGTACTTAGTATTTCTCATCTCTAAATATCTTATCCTCTTTTGATATCTTTTCCTGCACATCATAAAATGTTCAAAAATAGATTTTCAAGGGACTTCCCTGGTGGTCCAGTGGTTAAGATTGCACTCCCAATGCAGGGGGCACAGGCTTAATCCCTGGTTGGGAAACTAAGATCCTGCATGTCGCACGGTTAAAAAAAATAAAAAAGATTTTCAACATATCTCTGGGTCTGAAACCAGAACTTTGGCTTAGGAATTGTCATCATTCACTGCAACTGAGTTTCTGGATCCCATCATATTACTTGGTAAACAAAACCTGTGTCCAGAGGTACCCAAGTATGAGTGAGCTAGTGACATACATTTAAGAAACTTTTTTATTACTCTTTAAAATTGTGGCCCACCTAAAATTTACTATCTCAATCACTGCTGCTGAGATTGGATTTAATATGGGTATTTAGGCATTGTTTAAACTCAATTATAAGAGCTAGTTCTTCATCTTTGGCACATTCTGAGTTAGAAGTAGCAGGTTTCAATGCTTTCGTATTTTTCAGCAAATAAGATCCAGACCCCAGGACAGGAAGATATCATAGACTCAGCTTTCCTAACCTCCAGCTTTACATTTTTGTCCAATGAATACTGTGCCCTTTTTTGGGTAGGTCATTTGAACCATCCTTCCAATTGTCCCTCATGGGTAAGGATAAGCAAAGGGAACAATGGACTATTATGACGTTATCAATTTGAGGGCTGGCTAAGGGGAAGGAGGAAATCCAATATACACTGCCACTTTTTTTTTTCTACAGTTAATCATTTGCAGGAACAATTAACTGTTACTTCTTATCTATGCCCGCTTATTTTTACCTGACCAGCCAACTACCAATCACATTGCTGGAACTCAGGATTTTCCATTGAGCATATGCTTGAAAGGCAAGGATGTAATGATAAATTCTGTTGTAGAGAAAGCTAAGAATATCTGAGATCAAAGGTACCTCATCTTGAGAGAAACAACTCAAGGCAAAATTAGAGTCTTCTGCTTCTTGCTCAGGAACCTACAGGTAAGTAATTTACTAAACTCTCAGATTACCTTGGGGGAAAGGCTGATGTTTTGTCTCTTTGAGGAGTGAAGTCTTGAAAGGATAAGGCAGAGAGATATACTCAAGCATCTGTTCATCATAAATCCTTTCAGGATCCCTGTATTTTGTGGTAGAAAAAATGGTTTGTGTGACTTGAAAAGTACTTATAAATTTTTGAAGACAATTATTTAATTATAGACATGGGTGACCACCTATAGGGGTGGGATAGGGAGATTGAGAGGGAGGGAGATGCAAGAGGGAAGAGATATGGGAACATATGTATATGTATAACTGATTCACTTTGTTATAAAGCAGAAACTAACACACCATTGTAAAGCAATTATTCTCCAATAAAGATGTTAAAAAATAAAATAAAATAAAATTCATAGATATTACAATTAAAAACAAGTGCCTGGTAATGAAATAAATTGTAAAGTAAATCCAGAGTGTAAGGTGTTATCTTTACTGATTCTAAAATATGTGTATTGGTTGGTTTTCTGCCCATCTCTCAAATCTGGGAGAAGAAGCAGGAGGTAATCCAAGTTTACTGGAAGGGCAAGGATGGTTCAGTGAGAGAGTGGGACACAGGAGATCTGGTTTTCAGAGTTTACATTCATCTAAATATTTAGGTTTCTCTTTGGAGACTTCATCCACCTGCTATCAGTCTTTGAGAGCAAGGGGATACTGGTAATCCTCTATTCAGTCTTTTAAGCAAGAAGCCATAGTCTTCCTCACATCTTTTCTCTCCCTCACTTTCTGTAATTGGCATTGTTCTCTTCTGCCTTGAAATTCTCTTCTACCTTGGTTGAGCATGGCATAGTCCTATTTTGGTTGCCAATTCATTCTTTCAACCACTTCTCTCTTTGTTGCCTCCTGTCTGACCTAAACTGGTTGTAAAAGGAGAGTGAAAGTAGAGTAACTAGAATAAACAGAAGCATAAAAAAATTAACTCAAAATGGATCTCAGACGTGAATGGAAGAATTGAAACTATTAAACACCTAGAAGAAATCATAAGTGTAAATCTTCATGACATTGGGTTAGGCAATGATTTCTTAGATAAATAAGGAACAAAATTTAAAAATAGATAAATTGGACTTCATCTAAATTAAAAACTTTTGTGCTTCAAAGGATACCATCAAGAATAAATAGAAAGCCCACAGGATGACAAGTGACTTGTATCCAGAATATATAAAGAACTCTTACAACTTACCAATAAAAAGGCAATTAATCCAATTAAAAATGAGCCAATAATTTTAATACACATTTCTTTAAAGAAGATATCCATATAATAATAAGCAAATAAAAAGATGTTCAACATCATTAGTCATTAGAGAAATGTAAATGAAACCCACAATGAGGTACCACTTCATACTCACTAGGATGGCTAAATGAAAAAAGAAACAATTTCAAGTGTTGAGGGAGAATGCAGAGAAACTGGAGCCCTCATTCACTTCTGGTGGGAATGTCAAATGATGCAGTCACTTTGGAAAACAACCTGACAGTTCCTCAAAATATTAAACATAGAGTTACCATATGATCCAGCAATCCTGCTCCTAGGTATACACTCAAGAAAAAATGAAAACAAGTGTCCACACACACAAAAATGTACATGAATGTTCATAGTGGAATTATTCATAATAGCTCAAAAGTGGAAATAGCCCAAATGTCCATCAGCTAAAGGATGGATAAGCAAAATGTGGAATAGTCATACAACAGAATATTATTCAGTCATAAAAAGGAATGAAGCACTGGTCATGTGACAGTGATGAACCCTAAAAATATTATACAAAGTGTAGAAATCCTGTCACAAAAACGCACATACTGTATGATTCTGTTTATATGAAAAGTCTAGAACGGACAGATCCACAGAGATGGAAAGTAGGCTAGTTGTTGCCAGGACCTGGGAGGGAGGTAGAAACGGGGAGTGACTGCTAATGGGTAGAGGATTTCTTTTTGGGGTGATAAAAATATTCTAAAATTTGATGGTGGTTATGGTTGCACAACTCTGTGAATATATAATACTAAAAGCCACTGAATTTTACACTTGAAGTAGATGAATTTTATGGTTTGTGAATTATTTCTCAGTAAAGCTTTTATAAAATAATTACATGTGGGAGGAAAGCGGGCAGAATAAGATTTTTATTAACAATTGAGTTTATGGAGCATGTCAGTTTTTGCACCTACGGGAGACAATTGGGCCCAGAGGTCTGTGAGTGATTCATGGATGATGGTCAAAGACATGGGGTTGATGAGTTCCTCCCAGGAAGACAGTTAAGGTGAGGGAAGAAGGAGCCCAGGGTGGACCCCTGTGCGCACCAGCGCTGCTGCTCTGGGTGTGGCACTGGGTTTCACTATTACCATGAGCCATAGTGAAGGCCAGACCAAGGCTTCTGGCCCAAGTCCAACATGCCTTCCTCTGCACTGGGGCTGGGTTAAAGACCCTTGGAATTGCAGCCACCCATCATTATAATTTTATATCATTATTGTGATGTTTTTGTCTTCTAGGAGTTCACCTTCCACCAGAGTCCCATGTTTGCCTCTCCCGTTGCGGAGCACAGGCTCCGGACACACAGGCTCAGCGGCCATGGCTCACGGGCTTAGTTGCTCCGCGGCATGTGGGATCTTCCCGGACCAGGGCACGAACCCGTGTCTCCTGCATCGGCAGGCGGATTCTCAACCACTGCGCCACCAGGGAAGCCCTAGAGTCCCATGTTAATTCCAATTCTATTCCTCTCTTCCCTAGATTAAACAACTACCAGAATTTTTTTCTTGATGTTTACCATGTTTCAGGCACCATGCCAAGCCCTTTACAGAAAATATTCTTATTTAATTCTCTCAACAATTCTGAGAGAATTGTATAGTTATCATTCTTTTTTTTAAAGTTGGGGTATAGTTGCTTTACAATGTTGTGTTAGTTTCTGCTGTACAACAAAGTGAATCAGCTATATGTCTACATATATCCCCTCCCTCTTGTACCTCCCTCCCACCCCACCCCCTATCCCATCCCTCTAGGTCACCACAAAGCACCAAGCTGAGCTCCCTGCACTATACAGTAGATTCCCACTAGCTATCTGTTTTACACCTGGCAGTGCACATACGTCTATCCCAATCTCCCAGTTCATCCTACCACCCACCCTGTGTCCACACACCGGTTCCCTACATCTATGTCTCTATTCCTGCCCTGTAAATAGGTTAATCTGTACCATTTTTCTAGTTATCATTCTTACTTTATAAAAAAGTAAATTGGGGCTTAGAGGGCTGAGTATCTTGCCATGGGAATATAGTTCCTTTTTGGTGGAACCAGGATAAAAACCCACATGGCCTGGGTCTGATTCCAGAGCTCACACCTTGGTTCCAGCCAAACTCTGTCCTCCTCTGTGGATAGCACTTTGGCTGTGGCCTTGTGAGGTTGAGGTAAAAGGAGTGAAATAATTTCCTCACCACTTTCCATCTGCTGTCATTACCTAACTTGGGTATGAACTGCGGAGAGAGGAGAAGCATTTTTTACTCCTCTCTCTCACTCTACTTTTATTGGTCTTGTGTCATTGCTCTCCATTACTTGGTTGGTGATATAAAGACTCAGGTTAAAGGTGGGGAAGGGAAATCTTGGAACCTGCAATAAAATCACCTGTTAGTTTCTTATTAAAACAAAGATGTACCTATCTTTAAGATAAATACAATCTGACCACACACACAAACACACACAATATATATATAAGGATAGAAGTGCACATGAAACATTTTTCCCTTTAAAACATATTTTGTCACTGTGTACTTTTGAATTTAAATTTATAAAACATTTGTTCAGCACCTTTTCTGTGCAAGGCAGTGATGAGTGAAAACCCACCCTCTCACTTCAAGGAGTTTATGGTTTAGGGGAAAGACAGATTTTTGACTTTAGCTGTAATCCAAGTCAGAACTGGAATAGACCTCTAAACACTAAATTGTAACTGGAATGTGGAGGCTGGAATGGAGGATAGGACCAGTGTTTGAGATGTGTCTGGAAAATGAGTGGGATTTGATGGAGGAAAGAGTCAGAGAGCAGATGATGTGGACGGGGGTAAGACAGTAGGAAAGTGTTTGAAAATTTCAGAATATATTCAAGAATACAAATATGTTTTTACTTAAGATAGTCATGAGAATATACTTTTTAGCACCATTTTAAGACTGTCCAATGTGACATGAGGGTTAGTGGTCTTATGAGTCTATTGTTTTTAATGAATGCATTTATAAAGGCTTTCTTCCTAATAAATTCAACGCATATATTTTTCTTATGAATTTAAGTACAAATACAGAGATCTTTAGGGGACATTTTCACTGGAAAGTGTCATTAAACCTTTTTTTTAAAGCCATTTACTTTTTTGCCAATATTTTAGCATTTTAAGATTTTTGTTAATTTCACTAAATGACCAATTTACTACAGCTACCAAATTACTTACTTACTGACAACTTACAATATTTTTTCTTGGGAAGATTTTAATGATTTTGAAAATTTCTGTTAGCTTTGAGTTGTCTGGTTTTCATCATGTACAACTTGTCTTTGAGACAGCTCCCTCTGGTTTAGAGGTAGGTGGTAGAGAGAGAGAGAGGGCTTCTAAGGAGCACGGAAAGGAGAACTGGATGAAGGTGGTCAACGGTACCACTTTTCCTGCATCTGTCTCAGTTTTAGTACTGAAAGCCTCACATCCTGGAAGACGCCCTCAATCCCAAGCAAATAGATGGTGACCCTGTGCTGGAGAAGAGGGGGTAGTGTGAAGATTTTTGTTTCTTCACACGTTTAGACCAGGCTGATTTATTCCGTATACATTCACCATTAATTGTTATAAACAAATTTGTTATTATGTTGATTGAATTTTTGGCAGAACTGAAGTCATGAATAGGGCATGTAGGATGAGGCGTAGGGTTATGTGAGTATGCAGGTAGCAGGAGATGGGGTTGGAGGAGTGGAATGATCATAAGTTTTAGAAAGTTAAGAATCTGACTTGTGTCTTCACTCAGTCAAAGAGTTAAGCTTCTGCATACAGTATGAGGGGTACCATAAGCTTCCCCCCGCCAAGGAGCACGGTGACAGCCTTGGGAAAAATAGTGAGAAAATTGCCTTAACTTAAGTGGGCATCTGCTGACAATTAGTATAATTAAGGGTGAATATGAAACCATCTCAATCTATGTCAGGTTTTAGAGTAAAAAGTGAAATCCTGTATTTTACTGAAAGTTAATTTCATATATCACTTTAGATATAAGGACTATCTTTTAAGTAAACTAAGGGTATGTGAGGTTTTTCCCAGTTATGGGGTAAAAATGGCCCAATAGGGCTATTAAAGACGTCTCTGGTTAATGAATGACCAGAACCAAGAAACACACCAGCAATGTTTCTCTCTCTCCCCCACTTGCTTCCTTCCTTCCTCCCTCCCTCCCTTCCTTTCTTCCTTCCTCCCTCCCTCCCTTTCTCCTTTCCTTTCTTCCTCTCTCTCTTTCTCTCTTTTTGGTGGCAAAACTGATGCTATGAAAAGTTTGAATTGACCCAATAGATTATTGTTCTTGTTGATAGTTGCCATAAGAAACGTACATAGATATAAATAGACATATAAGTAGGTAAATAACAGATCGATAGATATAACTCTTTTTCTCTGTCTCATCATTTCTTGCTTTTCTTTCATTTGCTTCCACTTCCCTAGTTCTTCTGCCATTTCCTTGTTCAGATCATCTCCGTTGGCTCACCTGGCCAATTGCAATAATCTTCTAAATCAATCTTCCTTTCTCTTCTCTCTGCCTCTTTCAGTCTATCTTGTCCAACTCTGTCACAGTGATCCCTCAAAACCACAGCAATCATGTCACTCAAAAAAAAAAAAAAAAAACAAACACTGTGGCTGTCCATTTCCTAAGTCCAAACTCCTGATCTTGGCACTGAAAACTCAATAAATCCCAGTTCTAATCAATCCTTCTATCTTTCACTATTTTTTCCCTATCACACATTCCTTACCTGCCAAACAAACTGAAGTACTAAGTACTGTTGTCCAGAAATAACCTTTACCTTCTATACCTCCCTGCTGTATCTTTCTCAGTTTTCACTTCTGGCATAAAATGTCTTGCATCCAATGCTCCAAATTTCATAGCAACATCTCTACCTCAGATGCAGCCACTTCCATAAAGCCCACTCCCTTCTCTCTACCTGGAAATAACTGGCCTCCTGAATATGCTCCTGAAGCAGATAATATAAGCTATCTTTTATTGCAAATATTTGTGTTTAATGTCTCTTGTACATTCAGTTATAATCTCCTTGAAGGGATGGTTCTCATGTTTTTTCCTAGTGATTATGATAAGTGGGAATTCAATAACTTTATTAAGATGAGTTCTTTCAACAGAGAAATATTGAGGAAACATCAGATGATGTGTCCTCCAAGAATTCCACATGGGGTCCTTGATACAAAAGGGAAAATGGGAGCCAGGCCCTTCTCTGGGCTGTGGAGAGTCTCTGATCCAACTCTGTTCCAAATGACCTTGGTCGCTGCTCTGTTGGCACCTGTTCTTGGTAAGTAATGGGAAGACAAGGTCAGATTGTTACTATACAACTGAGTTTATCAACACATTGTAATAAGAAATGACTAATAGATACCCATCTTTAACATTGTAGAGTGTATTTGACCACCTGAAATTTAGGGAAATTTTCTATAAACCCCCTTCACCCCCCCAGAAAATGTTTATTTATGGTCACTTTTGATACTCCCTTTTAGAACTTTCTTTCCAGGAACTCTTCAAACAATCTAACCTCAAAGCAAATTGTGACTTGGAATAAACACGTATTATCTGCCACCTGACCCTGAAGAGCTTTCATTGCCTGTGTGGTTCTTCATAAAGTAGTGGGATGGGAGTAATTGTGCTGGGGATCCTGCCCCTTTATTTAATTATTCCCAGGGAAGTAGAATTAAGACTTTATGTTTTAAGGACTTAATGCATCTCTACCTAGTGATGTTTTTTGAAAAACATCTGATTTTCAAATAAGCAGTCTATTCAAAATCCAAAAGGTCCAAAAGACATAAAGGAAATACCTCCTCCTTCCTGACTCCTGAGGTAACTAATCTTATATAATGCTATTATTAATAAAAGATATATTTTTGCTCAGGCAAGAAGATAGGATTATATGGCATGGTGTAGATGCCAATGTTCTGAGTAGGTAGATTGGGGAATCTAATAGCATGATGAAATTCAGGTCTGTTCATCCATTTTCTGACAAATTATCGCATATACAGGAGAGGATGGATGAATTTTTCTGCCTTTTCCCATTATTATTGTCATCGCCATCAAATAACAAACATGGATTATGGATTGTTCACTGTGTTCATTGAACAGGAGGATAATAGGAGTCATGATGAAGGAGAAAAACATGATTTCTGTTCTAAATGTCCTACTACTGAATAACTGAGATGCTGTGTCCCAAGCTATAACTTGATTCTCCTCATCATTTTGGTATCCAGGCAATTGTGGTCCTCCACCTTATTTACCATTTGCTTCTTGGATAAAGAAGTTGTATGATACAGACTTCAAAACTGGAACTAAACTGAGATACACCTGTCATCCTGGCTATAGTAAAATCAGTTCAAGTTCAGTTACTTGTAATGATAGAGGCTCATGGGACTATAGTGCTTTTTGTGCTAGTAAGTATCAACATTTGTTTTCTCACCCGTACTTTTGTTTTATTTGGGAAAGTTATCTTAGGAACTTAAATTCTTTAATTCAAATGAAAGTCTTTGATCAACGTAGTCTTCAAAATTAACATTACCTACAGTATATGGAGAAAGTCAGTTTGGAATATACACTGAGATATTTTTCTAACAGTAAAGATATAGAATCTATTTCCCTTTTTTCCTTCTGTTTCCCTGTGACCAAGGACATATATTTTTGGGAACATACATTTGTGTGGATAACTGGTCCATATAGAACATCCTTTATTATCACACTGATCTAACTGAGCAAGCAAATCTGAGCACTTTTTTTTCTTCTTTTTAAAATGTATTAAAAAAATGTAATAAATGTTTACACTTACTTTTCCTCAAAATAAAAAATTCAATAAGTCAGGATCAAAAATAAGCATTGAAAAAATTTTCTGGCTTTATGTGGAAGCAGAAGTTAAAGCCAATCAATCAGGTTTTCTTCCCCCTAGTTTTGTCAGTAATTGTAATCATTAGTCATTATTTTCATTTTCCTCCTAGAGAAACAATGCAGAAACCTAGAAGACTTACCCAATGGGAAAGTGGAAGTTAAGACAGATTTTCTTTTTGGTTCAACTATAGAATTCACCTGCTCAGAGGGGTAAGTATAAGGCAATCCAGACGCAATACTTTTCTTTTCAATTCGTTTTTATAAGTAGGTAAAGCATTCTCATGTTTCAAAAATAAAATGATGTAAAAAGGTATACATCCAGAACCTTCACTTCCACTCCATCTCATTCCTCTCTGCCCTCTGACAGGAAGTGACTTTAGTTTCTGATTTTTCTTTCTGTGTTTACATATGTAAATACAAGTGAGTACACATATTTTTATTAATATCTTGTCTCCTTTATCAACACAGAAGACAGCAGACTTCCTATGCTAGTTTGAACCTTGCTTTTATTTTGTTCACTTAACAATATTGCCATGGATTGAATATTTGTATCCTCCCCAAATTTATATGTTGAACCCTAAACCCCAGTGTGATGGTATTTGGAGATAAGGCCTTTGGAAGTTAATTAAGTCATGGGAGTGGAGCCCACATGATGGGATTAGTGCCAATATAAGAAGAAACACAGAGCTAGTTTCCTTTCTCTTTGTTTTCACCATGTGAGGACCCAGCAAGGTGACTGCCATTTACAAACAAGGAGGAGGGCTCTTATCAGAACCTGATCATGCAGTTACACTGATCTCCAACTTCCAGAACTATGAGAAAGACATTTCTGTTGTTTAAGCAACCAGTCTATGATATTCTGTCATAGCAGCTCAGACTGAGATAAATATGTACTGGAGATCTTTGATATTCATGTGCTGTTTCCTCATTTTGTGTATGTATGTTTACAGCTATATAGTTTTCCAATGCATGTATCATAGCTTATCATAGTTTATTTAATGGTTCCTATTGATAGACTTTTGTGAGTTTCCACTCTTGTGCTATTACACACAATGTCCCGATGCCTAATTTTCTGTACATGTTATTTTACATGCCTGCAGTTAGGTCTGTAGGATAAATTCCCAGAGGTAGGATGGCTGGATCACAGAGAAGATACTTTAAAATATTGATAAATATTGCCAAATTTGTCTTCAGAGACTGTACAATTTTGTAATGTAAACAAACGTCTATTTCTCCACCACCTCTACAATTGAGCATTTTATCAAACTTTTGAATTTTTGCCTATTTAGATGGGAAAGTAAAACTTCTCTGTAATTATTAATATTATTATTTTTTGAGGCACGCTGTCCTCTCACTGTTGTGGCCTCTCCCCTTGCGGAGCACAGGCTCCAGACGCTCAGGCTCAGCAACCATGGCTCACGGGCCCAGCCGCTCCACGGCATGTGGGATCTTCCCAGACCGGGGCACGAACCCGCGTCCCCTGCATCGGCAGGCGGACTCTCAACCACTGCGCCACCAGGGAAGCCCCTTCCCTGTAATTTTTAAAAACGTATTAATTTGAGATGTGTAGATTGGTATGCAGTTATAAGAAATAGTAAAGAGAGATTCTATATACCATTTTTTTCCAGTTTGCCCCAATGGTAACATCTTGCATGACTGTAGTACAATATCACAATCAAGAAATCAACTGATGGGCTTCCCTGGTGGCGCAGTGGTTGAGAATCCGCCTGCCGATGCAGGGGTCACGGGTTCGTGCCCTGGTCCGGGAAGATCCCACATGCCGCGGAGCAACTAAGCCCGTGAGCCATGGCCGCTGGGCCTGCGCGTACGGAGCCTGTGCTCTGCAACGGGAGAGGCCACAGCAGTGAGAGGCCCGCATACCACAAAAAAAAAAAAAAAAAAAAGAAATCAACTGATATAATCCATTCACCTTATTCAGATTTCATTTCTCTGAGTGTGTGTGTGTTTAATGCTATGTAATTTTATCATGTGTGTAGATATGTGTGACCATTACCGTGGTCAAGATTAAGAACAGTTCCATTATGAGGAACCTTGTGTTATCCTTATATAGACAACTCCCTCCCTCCCTTTTCCCTAACCTCTGGCAACCACTAATCCATTCTCCATTTCTATAATTTTGTTATTTCGAAAATGCTATATAAATGGAAACACATAGCATGTCATCTTTTGAGGCTGACCCATCACTCAACATAATTCTCTTGAAATTCATCCAAGTTGTTATGCTTGGATACTTTGTTCTGCTTTATTGCTGAGACAATATTCCATGGAATGAAATTTGTTTAGCCATTCACGTGGTGAAGTATACTTGGGTTGTTTCATTTTTGACCCTTAGGAATAAAGACGCTATAAACATTTACATATAGGTGTGTGTGTGTGTGTGTGTGTGTGTGTGTGTGTGTGTGTGTGTGTGTGTGAACTTAAGTCTTCATTTTTACTTTTCTGGGATAAATGCCTAGGTAGGTCACATAGTAGTTACACATTTAGTTTTTTAAGAAACTGCCTGTTTTCCAGAGAGGTTGAATCATCTTATGTTCCCATCAGCAATGTAAGACTGATACATAACATCCACACCAGCATTTGGTGTTGCCATTTATTTTAGCCATTCTTATAGGTGTGTAGTAATATCTTATTGTGGTTTTCATTTGTATTTCTGTAATAGCCAATGATGTTGAACATCTTTTTATGTGCTATTTGCCATTTGTATCCTCTTCAGTGATATACCTGTTCACATATTTTGCCCATTTTCTAATTGGATTATTTGGCTTTTTACTGCTGAGTTTCAAGAGTTTTTTTTTTTTTTTTTTTTTTTTTTTTTTTAACATATTCCAGATACTCGTCCTTTGTTGGATATGTGGCTTGCAGGTATTTTCCTGCAGTCTGTAGCCTGTTTTTTCTTTCTTTTTTTTTTTTTTTAACATCTTTATTGGAGTATAATTGCTTTACAATGGTGTGTTAGTTTCTGCTTTATAACAAAGTGAATCAGTTATACATATACATATGTTTCCATATCTCTTCCCTCTTGTATCTCCCTCCCTCCCACCCTCCCTATCCCACCCCTCTAGGTGGTCACAAGCACCCAGCTGATCTCCCTGTGCTATGCAGCTGCTTCCCACTAGCTATCTATTTTACGTTTGGTAGTATATATATGTCCATGCCCCTCTCTCACTTTGTCACAGCTTACCCTTCCCCCTCCCCATATCCACAAGTCTATTCTCTAGTAGGTCTGTGTCTTTATTCCTGTCTTGCCCCTAAGTTGTTCAGAACCTTTTTTTTTAGATTCCATATATATGTGTTAGCATACAGTATTTGTTTTTCTCTTTCTGACTTACTTCACTCTGTATGACAGACTCTAGGTCCATGTACTTCACTACATATAACTCAATTTCATTTCTTTTTATGGCTGAGTAATATTCCATTGTATATATGTGCCACATCTTCTTTATCCATTCATCTGTTGATGGACACTTAGGTTGCTTCCATGTCCTGACTATTGTAAATAGAGCTGCAATGAACATTTTGGTACATTACTCTTTTTTTTTTTTTTTTTTTTTGCGGTATGCGGGCCTCTCACTGTTGTGGCCTCTCCTGTTGCAGAGCACAGGCTCTGGACATGCAGGCTCAGCGGCCATGGCTCACGGGCCCAGCCACTCTGTGGCATGTGGGATCCTCCCAGACCAGGGCATGAACCCATGTCCCCTGCATCAGCAGGCAGACTCTCAACCACTGTGCCACCAGGGAAGCCCGGTACATGACTCTCTTTGAATTATGGTTTTCTCAGGGTATATGCCCAGTAGTGGGATTGCTGGGTCCATGGTAGTTCTATTTTTAGTTTTTTAAGAAACGACCATACTGTTCTCCATAGTGGCTGTATCAATTTACATTCCCACCAACAGTGCAAGAGGGTTCCCTTTTCTCCACACCCTCTCCAGCATTTATTGTTTGCAGATTTTTTTGATGATGGCCATTCTGACCAGTGTGAGATGATATCTCATTGTAGTTTTGATTCACATTTCTCTAATGATTAATGATGTTGAGCATTCTTTCATGTGTTTGTTTGTACCCTGTTTTTTCATCCTTTTCACAGTCTTTCACAGAGTTAAGGTTTTTAATTTTGATGAGGTACAACTTTTCAATTTTTCTTTCAAGAATTATTGGGTATTAAGCCTAAGAATTCATCACTTAGTCTTTGGGACTGTGTGCTTGTGTTGGTCTGTTTCTGGGTTTTCATTTTGTTCTATTGTGTCTATTTTTCTGCCAATACTGTGCTGTCTTAACTACTAGAGATATATAGGAAGTCAGTGTTGGGTATAGTGATTCCTTCCACTCCCTTTTTGTTTTTCAAAATTGTTTTAGGTATTCTAGGTCCTGTATATTTCCCTATAAGTTTTAGAATAAATTTATGTCCACAGAAAACTTTGCTAGGATTTTGATAAGATTTACATTCTCTATAGAATTTGGCATCGTTAAAATGTTTAGTCTCCCAGTTCATGAACACAGTACTCCTTTCCATTTATTTAGGTCTTCTTTGATTTCTTTCATCAAAATTTTGTAATTTTCAGCATACATTTTTGTACATATTTATTATAGTTATATCATTTTCTTTGGAACAATTTTAAATGGTATTGTCTTTTAAATCTTGATTACCACATGTCTGTTCTTAGTATATAGCAATGTGATTGATCCTGTGTGTTGATCATTGTCCTGCTGTCATACTGAACCCACTAAACTAGTTCTGAAAGGTTTTTTTGTTGTTGTTTTATTTAATTTTTGTAGGTTGCTTGTGATTTTCTACTAAAACACTAATGTCCTCTGCAAGTGGAAACAGCGTTTTTCCCATTTACAATGTGTATGCCTCTTATTTATTTTTCTTTCCTTATTGTGCTAGTTAGAACTTCTAATTCTATGTTGAACAGTGATGGTGACTGTGGACATCCATGCCTTATTCCCAATCTCTGAGGAAAGTTTCAGTCTTTCATCATTAACTATGTTAGCTATAGGATTTTTGTAGATATTCTTTATAAAGTTGAGAAGCATTCCTCTATTCTTAGTCTATTGAGAAGTTTTATCATGAAAGGTTTGGGATTTTTTTAAACATCTTTATTGAAGTATAATTGCTTTACAATAGTGTGTTAGTTTCTGCTTTATAACAAAGTGAATCAGCTATACGTATACATATATCCCCATATATCCTCCCTCTTGCACCTGCCTCCCATCCTCCCTATCCCACCACTTTAGGGGGACACAGAGCACCCAGCTGATCTCCCTGTGCTATGTGGCTGCTTGCCACTAGCTATCTATTTTACATTTGGTAGTGTATATATGTCAATGCTACTCTCTCACTTCATCCAGGCTAATACTTCCCCCTCCCTGGGTCCTCAAGTCCATTCTCTATGTCTGCATCTTTATTCCTGTCCTGCCACTAGGTTCTTCAGAACCTTTTTTTTTTAGATTCCATACACTTCTGCGTAGTGGCTGTATAAATTTACATTCCACCAACAGTGTTAGAGGGTTCCCTTTCTCCATGCCCTTATAGATTTATTGATGATGGCCATTCTGACTGGTGGGAGGTGATATCTCATTGTAGTTTTGATTTGCATTTATCTAATGATTAGTGATGTTGAGCATCTTTTTTTTTTTTTTTTTTTTTTTTTTTTTTTTTTTTGTGGTATGTGGGCCTCTCACTGCTGTGGCCTCTCCCGTTGCGGAGCACAGGCTCTGGACGCGCAGGCCCAGCAGCCATGGCTCACGGGCCCAGCCGCTCCGCGGCATGTGGGATCCTCCCGGACCAGGGCACGAACCCGTGATTCCCAACCACTGCGCCACCAGGGAAGCCCTGAGCATCTTTTAATGTGTTTGTTGGCAATCTGTATATCTTCTTTGGAGAAAAGTCTGTGTAGGTCTTCTGCACATTTTTGGATTGGGTTATTTGTTTTTTTGATATAGAGCAGCATGAGCTGCTTGTATATTTTGGAGATTAATCCTTTGTCAGTTGCTTCATTTGCAAATATTTTCTCCCATTCTAAGAGTTGTCTTTTCATCTTGTTTATGGTTTCCTTTGTTGTGCAAAAGCTTTTAAATTTCATTAGGTCCCATTTGTTTATTTTTGTTTTTATTTCCATTTCTCTAGGAGGTGGGTCAAAACGGATCTTGCTGTGATTTATATCATAGAGTGTTCTGCCTCTGTTTTCCTCTAAGAGTTTTATAGTGTCTGGCTTTACATTTAGGTCTTTAATCCATTTTGAGTTTATTTTTTATATGGTGTTAGGGAGTGTTCTAATTTCATTCTTTTATATGTAGCTGTCCAGTTTTCCCAGCACCACTTATTGAAGAGGCTGTCTTTTCTCCATTGTATATTCTTACCTCCTTTATCAAAAATAAGGTGACCATTTGTGCATGGGTTTATCTCTGGGCTTTCTATTCTGTTCCATTGATCTATATTTCTGTTTCTGTGCCAGTACCATACTGTCATGAATACTGTATCTTTGTAGTATAGTCTGAAGTCTGAGAGCCTGATTCCTCCAGCTCCGTTTTTCTTTCTCAAGATTGCTTTGGTTATTCAGGGTCATTTGTGTTTCCATACAAATTGTGAAATTTTTTGTTCTAGTTCTGTGAAAAATGCCATTGGTAGTTTGATAGGGATTGCACTGAATCTGTAGATTGCTTTGGGTGGTATAGTCATTTTCACAATGTTGATTCTACCAATCCAAGAACATGGTATATCTCTCCATCTGTTTGTATCATCTTTAATTTCTTTCATCAGTGTCTTATAGTTTCCTGCATACAGGTCTCTTGTATCCTTAGATAGGTTTATTCCTAGGTATTTTATTCTTTTTGTTGCAGTGGTAAATGGGAGTGTTTCCTTAATTTCTCTTTCAGATTTCTCATCATTAATGTATAGGAATGCAAGAGATTTCTGTGCATTAATTTTGTATCCTGCTACTTTACCAGATTCATTGATTAGCTCTAGTAGTTTTCTGGTAGCATCTTTAGGATTCTCTATGTATAGTATCATGTCATCTGCAAACAGTGACAGCTGTGCTTCTTGTTTTCTGATTTGGATTCCTTTTATTTCTTTTTCTTCTCTGATTGTTATGGCCAAAACTTCCAAAACTGTGTTGAATAATAGTGGTGAGAGTGGACAACCTTGTCTTGTTCCTGGTCTTAGTGGAAATGGTTTCAGTTTTTCACCATTGAGAACCATGCTGGCTGTGGATTTGTCATATATGCCCTTTATTATGTTGAGGTAAGTTCCCTATATGTCTACTTTCTGGAGGGTTTAATAATAAATGGGTGTTGAATTTTGTTGAAAGATTTTTATACATCTATTGAGATGATCCTATGGTTTTTCTCATTCAATTTGTTAATATGGTTTATCACATTGATTTGCGTATATTGAAGAACCTTTTCATTCTTGGGATAAACCCCACTTGATCATGGTGTATCATCCCTTTAGCGTGCTGCTGGATACTGTTTGCGAGTATTGTGTTGAGGATTTTTACATCTATGTTCATCAGTGATATTGGCCTGTAGTTTTCTTTCTTTCTGACGTCTTTGTCTGGTTTTGGTATCTGGGTGATGGTGACCTCGTAGAATGAGTTTGGGAGTGTTCCTCCCTCTGCTATATTTTGGAAGAGTTTGAGAATGATAGGTGTTAGCTCTTCTCTAAATGTTTGATAGGATTCAGCAGTGAAGCCATCTGGTCCTGGGCTTTTGTTTGTTGGAAGAATTTTTTTTTTTTTTTTTTTTTTTTTTTCGGTATGTGGCCCTGTCACTGTTGTGGCCTCTCCCGTTGTGGAGCACAGGCTCCAGATGTGCAGCCTCAGCTGCCATGGCTCTTGGGCCTAGCTGCTCCACGGCATGTGGGATCCTCCTGGACTGGGGCATGAACCAGTGTCCCCTGCATTGGCAGGCGGACTCTCAACCACTACGCCACCAGGGAAGCCCTGTTGGAAGATTTTTAATCACAGTCTCAATTTCAGTGCTTGAGATTGGTCTGTTTATATTTTCTATTTCTTCCTTGTTCAATCTCAGAAGGTTGTGCTTTTCTAAGAATTTGTTCATTTCTTCCAGGTTGTCTATTTCTTTGGCATATAGTTTCTTGTAGTAATCTCACATGATCCTTTGTATTTCTGCATTGTCAGTTGTTACTTCTCCTTTTTCATTTATAATTCTATTGATTTGAGTCTTCTCCCTTTTTTTCTTGATGAGTCTGGCTAATGGTTTATCAGTTTTGCTTATCTTCACAAAGAACCAGATTTCAGTTTTATTGATCTTTGCTATTGTTTCCTTCATTTCTTTGTTTTTTTCTTTTTTTTTCCACTATCACACCACAACCCCCACCCCCCGCCGCTTTCCCCACTTAGTGTCTGTACATTTTTTTTCCTCTACTTCTGTGTCTCAATTTCTGCTCTGCAAACTGGTTCATCTCTACCATTTTCTAGGTTCCACATATATCCATTAATATACAATATTTGTTTTTCTCTTTCTGACTTACTTCACACTGTATGACAGTCTCTAGATGCATCCAAGTATCTACAAATGACCAAATTTTGTTCCTTTTTATGGCTGCATAATATTCCTTTGTACATATGTACCACATCTTCTTTATCCATTCATCTGTCAATGGGCATTTAGGTTGCTTCCATGACCTGGCTATTGTAAATAGTGCTGCAGTGAACATTGGGGTGCATGTATGTTTTTGAATTATGGTTTTCTCTGGGTATATGCCCAGTAGTGGGATTGCTGGGTCATATGGTAATTCTATTTTTACTTCTTTAAGGAACCTCCATACTGTTCTCCAGAGTGGCTGTAACAATTTACATTCCCACCAACTGTGCAAGAGGGGTCCCTTTTTTCCTCCCCCTCTCCAACATTTGTTGTTTGTAGATTTTCTGATGATGCTGATTCTAACTGGTGTGAGGTGATACCTCATTGCAGTTTTGATTTGCATTTCTCTAATAATTAGTGATGTTGAGCAGCTTTTCATATACTTCTTGGCCATCTGCATGTCTTCTTTAGAGAAATGTCTATTTAGGTCTTCTGCCCATTTTTGGACTGGGTTGTTTGTTTCTTTAATATTGAGCTGCATGAGCTGTTTATATATTTTGGAGATTAATCCTTTGTCTGTTGATTCATTTGCAAATATTTTCTCCCATTTCTGAGGGTTGTCTTTTCGTCTTGTTTGTAGTTTCCTTTGCTTTGCAAAAGCTTGTAAGTTTCATTATTTCACATTTGTTTATTTTTATTTTTATTTCCATTACTCTAGGAGGTGGATCAAAAAAGATCTTGCTGTGATTTATGTCAAAGAGTGTTCTTCCTATGTTTTCCTATAAGAGTTTTATAGGGTCTGGTCCCACATTTAGGTCTCAAATCCATTTTGAGTTTATTTTTGTGTATGGTGTTAGGGAGTTTTCTAATTTCATTCTTTTACATGTAGCTGACCAGTTTTCCCAGCACCACTTATTGAAGAGACTGTCTTTTCTCCATTGCATATCCTTGCCTCCTTTGTCATAGACTGGTTGACCATGGGTGTGTGGGTTTATCTCTGGGCTTCCTATCTTGTTCCATTGACCTACATTTCTGTTTTGGGGCCAGGACCATATTGTCTTGCTTACTGTAGCATATAGTATAGTCTGAAGTCAGGGAGTCTGATTCCTCCAGCTCCGTTTTTTTCCCTCAAGACTGCTTTGGCTATTCGGGGTCTTTTGTGTCTCCATACAAAGTTTAAGATGATTTGTTCTAGTTCTGTAAAAAATGCCATTGGTAATTTGATAGGGATTGCATTGAATAGCTAGATTGCTTTGGGTAGTACAGTCATTTTCACAATGTTGATTCTACCAATCCAAGAACATGGAATATCTCTCCATCTGTTTGTATCATCTTTAATTTCTTTCATCAGTGTCTTATAGTTTTCTGCATACAGGTTTTTTGTCTCTGTAGGTAGATTTATTCCTAAGTATTTTATTCTTTTTGTTGCAATGGTAAGTGGGAGTGTTTCCCTAATTTCTCTTTCAGATTTTTCATCATTAGTGTATAGGAATGCAAGAGATTTCTGTGCATTAATTTTGTATCCTGCTACTTCACCAGATTCATTGATTAGCTCTAGTAGTTTTCTGGTGGCATCTTTAGGATTCTCTATGTATAGTATCATGTCATCTGCAAACTGTGACAGTTTTGCCTCTTCTTTTCCAATTTTTATTCCTTTTATTTATTTTTCTTCTGTGATTGCCATGGCTAGGACTTCCAAAACTATGTTGAATAATAGTGGTGAGAGTGGACATCCTTGTCTTGTTCCTCATCCTAGAGGAAATCCTTTCAGTTTTTCACCATTGGTAATGATATTTGCTTGGGTTTTCTGTTTATGGCCTTTATTATGTTGAAGTAGGTTCCCTCTGTGCCAACTTTCTGGAGAATTTTTATCATAAATGGGTGTTGAATTGTGTCAAAAGTTTTTTCTGCATCTATTGAGATGATCATATGTTTTTTCTTCTTCCATTTGTTAATATGGTGTATCAAATTGGTAGATTTGTATATATTAAAGAATCCTTGCATCTCTGGGATAAATCTCACTTGATCATGGTGTATGATCCTTTTCATGTGTTGTTGGATTCTGTTTGCTAGTATTTTGTTGAGGATTTTTGCATCTATATTTATAGTTATATTGGTCTGTAACTTTCTATTTTGTAGTATCTTTGTCTGGTTTTGGTATCAGGTTGATGGTGGCCTCAGAGAATGAGTTTGGGAGTGTTCTTTCCTCTGCAATTTTTTGGAAGAGTTTGAGAAGGATGGATGTTAGCTGTTCTGTAAATGTTAGATAGAATTCACCTGTGATGCCATTTAGTCCTGGACTTTTGTTTGGTGGAAAATTTTTAATCGCAGTTTCAATTTCAGTGCTTGTGATTGGTCTGTTCGTATTTTCTGTTTCTTCCTGCTTCCGTCTTGGAAGGTTATATATTTCTAAGATTTTGTCCATTTCTTCCAGGTTGTGCATTTTATTGGCATAGATTTCCTTGTAGTAGTCTCTTAGGATGCTCTGTACTTCTGTGGTGTCTGTTTTAACTTCTCCTTTTTCATTTCTAATTTTATTGATTTGAGTCCTTTCCCTCTTTTTCTTGAGAAGTCTGGCTAATGGTTTATCCATTTTGTTTATCTTCTCAAAGAACCAGCTTTTAGTTTTATTGATCTTTGCTATTGTTTTCTTTCTTTCTATTTCATTTATTTCTGCTCTGATCTTGATGATTTCTTTCCTTCTGCTAACTTTGGGTTTTGTTTGTTCTTCTTTCTATAGTTCCTTTAGGTGTAACGTTAGATTGTTTATTTGAGATTTTTCTTGTTTCTTACGGTAGGCTTGTATAGCTATTACTTCCCTCTTATAACTGCTTTTGCTGCATCCCATAGGCTTTGGATCACTGTGTTTTCATTGTCATTTCTCTCTAGGTATTTTTAAATTTCCTCCTTGAGTTCTTCAGTGATCTCTTGGTTATTTAGTAACGTATTGTTTAGCCTCCATATGTTTGTGTTTTTAACGTTTTTTTCCCCTGTAATTGATTTCTAATCTCATAACATTATGGTCAGAAAATATGCTTGATATGATTTCAATTTTCTTAAAATTACTGATGCTTGATTTGTGATCCAAGATGTGATCTATCCTGGAGAATGTTTCCTGCACATTTGAGAAGAAAGTGTAATCTGCTATTTTTGGATGGAATGTTCTATAAATATCAATTAAGTCTATCTTGTCTTTTGTGTCATTTAAAGCTTGTGTTTCCTTATTAATTTTCTGTTTGGATGATCTGTGCATTGGTTTAAGTGAGGTGTTAACCTCCCCCACTCTTACTGTGTTACTGCCGATTTCCTCTTTTATTGCTGTTAGCAGTTGCCTTATGTATTGAGGTGCTCCTATGTTTTGTGCATATATATTTATAATTGTTATATCTTCTTTTTGGATTGATCCTTTGATCATTACTTATTGTCCTTCCTTGTGTCTTGTAACATTCTTTATTTTAAAGTCTATTTTATCTGATATGAGTATTGCTACTCCAGCTTTCTTTGATTTCAATTTGCATGGATTATCTTTTTCCATCCCCTCACTTTCAGTCTGTATGTGTCCCTAGGTCTGAAGTGGGTCTCTTGTAGACAGCATATATATGGGTCTTGCTTTTGTATCTATTCAACAATTCTGTGGTTGGTTGGAGAATTTAATCCAATCATGTTTAAGGTAATTATTGATATGTATGTTCTTATTACCATTTTCTTAATTGTTTTAGGTTTGTTTTTGTAGGTCTTTTCCTTCTCTTATGTTTCCCACTTAGAGAAGTTCCTTTAGCATTTGTTGTAGAGCTGGTTTGGTGATGCTGAATTATCTTAGCTTTTGCTTGTCTGTAAAGCTTTTGATTTCTCTGTCGGATCTGAATGAGATCCTTGTTGGGTAGAGTAATCTTGGTTGTAGATTCTTCCCTTTCATCACTTTAAATATATTTTGCCACTCCCTTCTAGCATGTAGAGTTTCTGCTGAGAAATCAGGTGTTAACATTTTGGGAGTTCCCTTGTATGTTATTTGTCATTTTTCCCTTGCTGCTTTCAATAATTTTCTTTGTCCATAATTTTTGCCAATTTAATTACTATGTTTCCTTGCATGTTTCTCCTTGGGTTTAACCTGTATGGGACTCTCTGTGCTTCCTAGACTTGGGTGGCTATTTCCTTTCCCATGTTAGGGAAGTTTTCGACTATAATCTCTTCAAATACTTTCTTAAGTCCTTTCTCTCTCTTCTTCTTCTTCTGGGACCCCAATAGTGCGAATGTTGTTATGTTTAATGTTGTCCCAGAGGTCTCTTAGGCTGTCTTCATTTCTTTTCATTCTTTTTTCTTTTCTCTGTTCTGCAGCCATGAATGCCACAATTCTGTCTTCCTGGTCACTTATCCGTTCTTCTGCCTCAGTTATTCTGCTACTGATTCCTTTTAGTGTAGTTTTCTTTTCAGTTATTGTATTGTTTATTTCAGATTTTTGTTCTTTAATTCTTCTAGATCTTTCTTAAACATTTCTTGCATCTTCTCCATCTTTGCCTCCATTCTTTTTCTGAGGTCCTGGATCATCTTCACTATCATTATTCTGAATTATTTTTCTGGAAAGTTGCCTATCTTCATTTCATTTAGTTGTTTTTCTGGGTTTTTTTCTTGTTCCTTCATCTAGTACATAGCCCTCTGCCTTTTCTTCTTGTGTATATTTCTGTGAATGTGTTTTTTCTTCCACAGGCTGCAGGATTGTAGCTTTCTTGCTTCTGCTGTCTGTCCTTCATTTCTTTTTCATTTATTTCTCATCTGATCTTTATGATTTCTTTCCTTCTGCTAACTTTGGGTTTTTTTTTTTTTTTTTTCTGTTCTTCTTTCTCTACTTGCTTTTGATGTAAGATTAGGTTGCTTATTTGAGATGTTTCTTGTTTCTTGTGGTAAGATTGTATTGCTATAAACTTTCCTGTTAGAACTTCTTTTGCTGCATCTCATAGGTTTGGGGTAGTCATGTTTTCATTGTCATTTGTTTATAGATATTTTTAAAATTTCCTCTTTGATTTCTTCAGTGATCTCTTGGTTATTAAAGTAGTGTATTGTTTAGCCTCCATGTGTTTGTATTTTTTACAGATTTTTACCTGTAATTGATATCTAGCCTCATAGCGTTGTGGTCTGAAATGATACTTGATACGATTTCAATTTTCTTAAATTTACCAAGGCTTGTTTTGTGACCCCCGCTATGAACTATCCTGGAGAATGTTCCATGAGCACTTGAGAAGAAAGTGTATTCTGTTGTTTTTGGATGGAATGTCCTATAAATATCAGTTAAGTCCATCTTATTTTATGTATTATTTAAAGCTTGTGTTTCCTTATTTATTTTCATTTTGGATGATCTGTCCATTGGTGAAAGTGGGGTGTTAAAGTCCCCTACTATGATTGTGGTACTGTTGATTTCCCCCTTTATGGCTGTTAGCATTTGCCTTATGTATTGCAGTGCTCCTGTGTTGGGTGCATAAATATTTACAATTGTGATATCTTCTTGGATTGATCCCTTTATCATTATGTGGTGTCCTTCTTTGTCTCTTGTAAGAGTCTTTATTTTAAAGTCTATTTTGTTTGATATGAGAATTGCTACTCCAGCTTCCTTCTGATTTCCATTTGCATGGAATATCTTTTTCCATCCCCTGACTTTCAGTCTGTATGTGTCCCTTGGTCTGAAGTTGGTGTCTTGTAGACAGCATATATACAGGTCTTGTTGTTTTGTCCATTCAGGCAGTCTATGTCTTTGGGTTGGAGCATTTAATCCATTTACATATAAGGTAGTTATCGATATGTATGTTCCTATTACCATTTTATTAATTGTTTTGGGTTTTTTGTCATAGGTCTTTTCCTTCTCTTGTGTTTCCTGCCTAGGGAAGTTTCTTTAGCATTTGTTGTAAAGCTGGTTTGGTGTTGCTGAATTCTCTTAACTTTTGCTTGCCTGTAAAGGTTTTAATTTCTCTGTTGAATCTGAATGAGATCCTTGCTGGGTAGAGTAATCTTGGTTGTAGGTTTTTCCCTTTCATCATTTTAAATATGTCCTGCCACTCCCTTCTGGCTTGTAGAGTTTCTGCTGAAAGATCAGCTGTTAACCTTATGGGGATTCCCTTGTATGTTATTTGTTGTGTTTCCCTTGCTGCTTCTAATATTTTTTCTTTGTATTTAATTTTTTATAGTTTGATTAATATGTGTCTTGGTGTGTTTCTCCTTGGATTTATCCTGTATGGGACTCTTCACTTCCTGGACTTGATTATTTCCTTTACCATATCAGGGAAATTTTCAACTATAATCTCTTCAAATATTTTCTCAGTCCCTTTCTTTTTCTGTTCTTCTTCTAGGACCCCTATAATTCTAATGTTGGTGTATTTAATGTTGTCCCAGAGGTCTCTGAGGCTCTTCTCAATTCTTTTTTCTTTATTCTTCTGTGTAGTAGTTATTCCCACTCTTTTATCTTCCAGGTCACTTATCCATTCTTCTGCCTCAGTTATTCTGCTATTGATTCCTTCTAGAGAATTTTTAAATTCATTTATTGTGTTGGCCATCATTGTTTGTTTGCTCTTTAGTTCTTCTACTTCCTTGTTAAACCTTTCTTGTATTTTCTCCATTCTCTTTCCAAGATTTTGGATCATCTTTACTATCATTACTCTGAATTCTTTGTCAGGTAGACTGCCTATTTCCTCTTCATTTGTTTGGTCTGGTGGGTTTTTACCTTGCTCTTTCATCCGCTGTGTATTTCTCTGTCATCTCATTTTGCTTATCTTACTGTGTTTAGGGTCTCCTTTACTCAGCCTGCAGGTTTGTATTTCCTCTTGTTTTTGGTGTCTGCCTGTAGTGGATAAGGTTGGTTCAGTGGGTTGTGTAGGCTTCCTGGATGAAGGGACTGGTGCCTGTGTTCTCTTCGATGAGGCTGAATCTTGTTTTTCTGGTGGGCAGCACCATGTCTGGTGGTGTGTTTTGGGGTTTTCCTTATTTTGATTTTAGGCAGACTCTCTGCTAATGGGTGGGGTTGTGTTCCTGTCTTGCTAGTGTTTGGCATGGGGTGTCCAGCACTGGAGCTTGCTGGTCATTGAGTGGAGCTGGGTGTTAACATTGAGACAGAAATGTGCAGGATAACTCTTGCTGATTGATATTACCTGGGGCTGGGAGTTCTCTGGTGGTCCAATGTCCTGAACTCAGCTCTCCCACCTGAGAGGCTCAGGTGTGAGCACAAAGACCCGGGGAAATCAAATGTTTCCCAGTGGTCTCCACTGATGCTTTTTCTTGTGAAATCCAAAGTCCTCTGGAAGTGGTTCTGTAGTATGAATTGGTTGTACTAGATTACCAGTTTATTATACAAGGATATAACTCAGGAACAGCCAGATGGAAGAGATACATAGAAAAAAGTATGTGGGAAGGACACAAAGCTTCCATGCTCTTTCCAGGTGCACCACTCTTTCCCTGGTTTTATATCTTAAGCAAGGCATTCCACTCTTTATTTACATTTGAATAATATTTTTTGAGAGGAGAATAATTATTTCATATTTTATATTGTATCATATCATTGTGTTCTGTTGCAAAAAAACCCACTTGTGAGTGTATTGAGTAATAGGTAATTGATGTTTTAAGTGTGTTATATGTTCAGAAATACTTGGTGGATTTTAGGTATGTGCTTAAAATGTGTTTATGAGTATTTGAGAAATTGAGTGAGGCAATGAGACAGACAAGAGAAGGCAGCCAAAAAGGCAGCCAAAAAGAGCTGTATTGTTAAGCCATCTATGTCTGTGGATGACTGGAATCTAAACTCACTGGGAAACTATAAAGGGTGTGTCAAACACATGCCTGAGAGTTATCCCACTCAAAGGTAAGGGAGCTGGGGTATTGATACAATGTCTTCCATCCCTCATAGGTGTTAAGGTCCACTTTTGGGAAGTGCTAATCACCTGGTATTTTTGACCTGCTCTACAAGCTGTCAGAGTAGCCTTCAATGGCTCTGGAAAAAGCTGGGCAAAACAAAGCAGATACATTGGCTTTTGGAAATTGTGCAGAGTGTGCTTAAGTGGTATGGCCCTAGTGATATTGACAGGGCTTTGACTCTATCTGCTACACACTTCAGCAGAAGTAGGAAGTCTCATGTCTATATACTTGCTTCCTACTCTGTCTAAGCTTCTTGGATTCATGTTCTCCTCTTTCTTAATTTATTTCTTCATTTTACTGGAGTACACTCTCAAGGAACTGCTTAGGAAATGATGTATAGAAAGTAAAATATTGAATTCCTGCATGTTTAAACTGTCTTCATCTGAACACTTTATTGATAAGTCTGCTGGGTGTACAAAACTAAATTAAAAATAATTTTCTTTTAGAACTTTGAAAGAATATCTTCTTAGTATGATAGTTTCCAATACTGCAATGGAGAAGTAAGAAGTCATTTTAATTATTAATTATATAGGATTTTTTCATATCTATCTTCTACAAAGACTTGTATTTTTTTTCAGAGACATTTTGTATAGTTTCTGTACATTTGGTATAGTTTTTTCATATTTCTCTTCTCCATTTATTTTTCTTTTTTCTTTATGGGTATCCTAATAGGCAGATATTGAACCTCCCATAATTTTCTTAAATTTTCTTCTGTCTCCTATATCATCATCTCTGATTCGCCCCTCTCCCATGGTCTTTGGGGATATTTCCTTGACTTTGTATTTTATTGATTTTATAAAATGTTCACATCATTTTAAAATGTGTTCTGTTCTTTAGGGTTGTGCTGACTACTCATATATCTCAGGATATCTCAGAGCATATTAATAACAGTTTCTTTGGAATTTCTATTAATTGCAAATATCTGTTGATGATGATTCTGGATGGTATGTTCATTTTCAAGGGTGAGGCCCACAAAAGCTGATTTAGGTTCTATGTACATGGGGAGATTAGGCAGTGAGCTAGTTTTTTCTTATTGGGAGCCATAGCAGAGGTGGTTGTTTCCTAGTATCCATTTTCCCCTACCTCCTTCAAGTAATAGAACAACTCTCACCCCTTTAGATATTAGCAGGGGAAATGGCTCCTCAGCTACAGCCTCCCTTGGAGCAACCACCCAAAGGGTGCAGCTTCCTAGTCACTTTCCTGGAAAGGAAGCTGCTTACCTTCCACTTCCTCTTTCACCCTATGAGGGCTGAAATGCTGACAGGGTGTTGGTGAGTGAACTTCCACCATGCTGATGGGGACAACATGCTTGGGGATGTAGGAGCGACAAAGAGGAAGAGGCCTGATCCCTGCATGACCTCTTTGGACAGAGTTGCTGACTAACCTGAATACACTTCTGCCTCTGGACTGTTGCATGAAAAAGACATGAATTACTGCCTTTCTTTCAGCAGCTTAGTTTTACCTTAACAAATTCAGGAGAATTCCCAAACATCAATATTTATTGGTATCTTTTCTGTTGCTGTCCAGCTTCTTCCAAGAAGGATCATCCAGTCTCTTGCCTGATTCTTTATTAACTTGAATTTCTACCAAGCAAGATGAGATTACTGCTTCTCTGCTTCTCCCTAAGCCTCTCAACCTATTTCCACTGCAACATTATTTTCCCACACTTAGCATTGGGATCGTTTACTTTCTTTCTTGACATGATTGCTCCTGTCCCTAGAAAGTAGAGTGGTTGCATTCATCTCCTTGTTTTAAGTGGAATGATTCATCTTAAGTTCATCTTTGTATTTCCATTAGAGGTTTGCCCACAGTATGTGCTGACTATTATATTATGAATAAAGAGTGTCTGAAGTTACATGGGATGATAATTTGTTACTAATTGAGCTGAACAAAAGATCAATAAAGAAATTTCTGCTGCTAAATATTATTCTCTGACTACAGGGAAACTATAAGTATGTGACTCATTCTTTCTTCAGGTTTAATGAGAGAGCCTGGGGAGAAGGAAGTTGGTGAATCAGTCTTTCAGATGAAACATTTTATCCGAATGTAGACTATGGGTTGAGCTGCCATTTTGCTACCTTATTAGGGAAGCAAAGGGTCTTAAAAGGAGCTAGGTTTCCTTAAAATTCCTCTGATCTAATAGTGAAAGTGAATAGCTCCTAATCATGTGTTACCATCATTTTTAGCAAATTATAAATATTCTGATACTGATATTTTTAGGTTTAAAGATAAAGGAATTATCACTCATAATATTTATACATAACAAATGATGTGTATTTACATACTGAAATTTTTTCCTGCTAAAGAGTTTTCTTTTTTTAATGTTTAGCACCTTATGCAGGAGAAACAATAATTTCAAAATTTAAAAAGAATATATGAGTTTATAGGAGATATGCATAGTTTAAACTTGCTAAAATAAAAATGAAAAATCAAAATCACATTAGAGATAGAAGTAAATTTACTAAAATTTAATTTACATAGTAATTTTGAATGAGTTCATCTTCAGTCAAAAGTGGGAAATATAATGGATCAAATATTTACATTGATTGGTAAAAAGAAGCATTACTCTATAGGAGAAACTTTTTTTGGTCTGTTATGAAAATAGAAAATAAATTTATCACAGGAGTTATTTTACAAAAAACAGTGAATAATAGATAATGCCTTCAATCTCAGCTCATGAGTTTTCAAAAAGCCAAAAATATCCTCTCTTTATAAAACTGAGATGATATAGTAAAGTATGAGTTAACACTGACACTTTTGCAAGGAGTTTAGCTACTGAGGTCCAGGCACATATGTGTTAGAGATACAGTTCTATAACAAAGATTTTAGACCCTGGTATACATAGAGGAATGAATGAATAGTATATCTCTTAAACTAGTAGTTCTCAAATTGGTTAGTTTTATATTTATGTCTATGATCCATTTTGAGTTAATTTTTGCATATGGTGTAAGTTAAGGGTCAAGCTTCCTTTTTTTTTGCATGTGGATGGTCAATTGCTCTGGTACCATTTGTTGAAAAGTCTACCCTTTCTCCTGCATTACCTTGGCACCTTTGTCTATAATCAATTAACCATACATGTGTTAATGTATTTCTTGACTCTATTTTTTCCATCGACCTCCAAGTCCATTCCTATGCCAATACCACAATGTATTGATCATTACAGTTACATAGTAAGTCTGAAATCAAGAGTTATGAGTCTTTCAACTTGTTATTCTCTCACAAAATTATTTGGGCTATTCTAGGTCCTTGGCTTCTTTATCCATGTACATTTAAAAAATAGTTAATCTTGGACTTCCCTAGTGGCACAGTGGTTAAGAATCTTCCTGCCAATGGAGGGGACACAGGTTTGAGCCCTGGTCCAGGAAGATCCCACATGCCATGGAACAACTAAGCCTGTGCACCACAACTACTGAGCCCACATGCCACAACTACTGAAGCCCATGCACCTAGAGACCATGTACCACAAGAAGAGAAGCCACAGCAATGAGAAGCCTGAGCACCCCAACGAAGAGTAGGCCCTTCTCGCCACAACTAGATAAAGCCTGTGTGCAGCAACGAAGACCCAACCCAGCCATAAATAAATACATAAATAAATAAATAAATAAATAGGCTTCCCTGGTGGCGCAGTAGTTGAGTGTCTGCCTGCCGATGCAGGGGACACGGATTTCTGTCCTGGTCCGGGAAGATCCCACATGCTGTGGAGCAGCTATGTGGAGCGGCTAGGCCCGTGAGCCATGGCCGCTGAGCCTGTGCGTCCGGAGCCTGTGCTCCTCAATGGGAGAGGCCACAGCAGTGAGAGGCCCGTGTATCACAAACAAACAAACAAGCAAACAAAAAATAGTTAATCAATCTATACAAATCTTCTGCTGGGATTTGGATTGTAATGCTTTGAATCTTTAGACAAATTTGAAGATAATTGATATCTTAATAATGTTCAGTCTTTTAATACATGAATATGGCATATCACTCCATTTAACTAAGTTTTGTTTCTTTATGAATGTTTTGGTGTTTTCGGCTGTCATGCACCATATAGAGATTGTGCTGTATTAATAACGTTTAATTGTGAGATAATTATGGGTTCACAGAAAGAAACCAGGGTAGTACAGAGAGGTCACAAGTACTCACCACCTAATGTCTTTTAATACTTATATCTTAGACATCTATAACAATATCAGTATATCAGAAGATTGACATTGGTTCAATGTGTGTGTATAGTTCTCAGCTATTTTATCACAGTGTAGACTTGTGGAGCAACCACAGCAATCAAGATACAGAATTATTCCATCACCACAAAGAACCCCCTTGATCTACCCCTTTATATTCACACTCACCCCTTTTCCCTGGCCCACCATCTCTAACACTGGTAACTACTAATCTGTTCTCCATATATATATTTTGTCATTTTGACTGTTTTACAAATGGAGTCACACTGTGGGTGATTTTGAGATAGCTTTTGTCACTCAGCATTTTGCCTTTGAGATGGTAGTACTTTTTAAATTTCAATTTTCAATTTTTCATTGCTGGTATATAGAAATACAATTGATTTTTATATATTGATCATGTATATTGTGATCTTATTAAATTCTCTAATTAGTCCTAGCGGGTTTTCTATAAATTCTTTGGAATTTACCAAATAAACAATCATGCTGTCTGCAAATAAGCAGTTTTGTTTCTACCCTTCCAAACTGTATGTTTTTATTCATTTTTCTTTCCTTATTGCACTAGCTAGGTCCTCCAATATTTTGCTGAATAAGACTGATGAGAGTCAATATCCTTGCCTCAATTTCTAATCTTAAGGGCAAAGCATTAGTGTTTTAGCAGTAAATGATAATATTTATAGTTTTTTTTTTAAACATAGGTTTCCTTACCTTGATAGCTTTCATTCCAAAGATCAGAGTACTAATGTGAGGGTCCTATGAACTGCTATACACATGAGGACCACAGAAATGACCACCAGGTGGATCCAAAAACTCAGTAGATCACTGTGAGATTGACATGAACTAGGAATCCTTTTATTGCCTAGCCCCTATAGCATCTGTTTTGATGGGGTCATGGTGACACTTTATGTTCCCAGGTACCAGAGATAGTTCAGATCCAACAAGTATCTAAAGATTCTAGTGCACAATGACTTAAGTAAATTACTGAAGATTCCTTTGGGGCAAGGACTGGAGAAGTATACAATATATATACTTGCCACGGTGCTGCACAGTCCTTCCTCATAGGAATCTGTCCTCACTTTCAGTCTGAGAACTGGTGAGAAAATTACCAAGCGGGGAAAGTGGAAGGTAACTGAGTAAAAGATCATGACATTCAATGCAAGTAACTGACCTTGGTCTTTGTATCATTCATTCTTGACCTCTTTTAATTATATATCAAGAAATTCCCATGTTGGCTGATCCTTACCCTAAGGAACATTATATCTATTAACCCTCTTCACAGATTCTACAGGTCAGGATATCCTCTTCCCTTGGCTTCATTCCAACCTTACTGCCCTACATGCCTCACTCTTAAGGAGGCTCTCATTTTCGGGGTCAGCATTTCCACAACCTGAGAATAAGTTCTTATTTAATTTTGCATCCTAGGCACATCTCTTGCATCTCCCTGGTTCTAGCCTTAGGTTCTAACCTTAGGTTAGGTGTATTTCACCTAACCTTCTTTTGAAGGTTAAGTTCTTCCACTTAGCCCTGCTATCCTGGGATTCTATATTCCCCAGTGCTACTAAACAGCCATGTTTGATAACAGCATCTCCTACCATAAGATGCAGCCTTCAAAGGGCCAGCCACAACTAAGTTACTCTATAATTTTGGTCCTCATCACTGGTACATTCCTTATTGCCCTCAGGGCTCCATGAAGAAGATAGCAGGTTTGTCTTCTGGTTTTATAAATTAGATCATTCTAACACGTCTACTTCTCTGAGCCTTTGACCATTTCCTACGTAGCCTGCCATGGCTGTTCTGGCATCTCTACACATTTAATATTGACCATCATTTTTACTAACCTTCCCAAATCATCCAGAAATATGTAAGAACTGACACTCAGGGCACTTGTCAGGGTGTTAAATCTTGTGTTAAGGGAGAATGTCCCCTATCCTGACAAATTCTCCCTTATCCTACTTTGAGATCCCCTCCTAGGCATGCTCTCCTATCTCCAAACTCATGCTAACTAGGTCCCATAGATCCTGCATATGATTTCTCTCTTCCCTCAGCAGGCCCGGCATGCCTTTAGTCAGTTCATGCTGAGATTTGATTCCAGCTATTGGCCTGATGCCTGGAGGGGAGGTGGGGTGTAAATCTTGAGGAGGTCAATTATGGCCTTATAAGATACCTGTCACATTTGATTCCTCTGCATGGTCTTCAAGCAACAGGGGCACTATCTTATAACAAGGGATACTGGGCCAATTATATAGGCTCTTTGGGTTTAGGGGAATCTGGTGTTCATGATTCTGTAGTGCATCTACCCAGATATCCTCATTGAAAATCTAAAGGCACCATTCCTTCCAAAAGGGCCCTGAGTCTGAGTAGGAGACTTGCCAGGGCTAAGAATTCACCTTTTATTGAAGTTCTAGTATTCCTTTATGATTATACCCTGAACCTGGTCCTTAGCATGATTAGCCTCCCAGCTACCTGAGATAACGGTTTCTTTAACTAGTAACTGGTAGCTTTCATACTTGGATTTGAATTGTGATTGATTGTGTTGAGCTTTCATTTTCAGGCAAGGGGTACTGGAGCTGCATCAATGGTACTCAGCTGTCTCTTGAAAAATCCTAATAATTGCTATTTTTATTACACTTCTCATATGTCAGAGATATTGCACAGCCAATACATCTCCTTCCATCTACATGCCATGAGAGTTTACCAGGTAAAAATGTTTTTTGTTGCAAGGATACAGCAAGCCAGGAATATCACTATTTCACAAATCACCAGCGATGGAGTCTTGATGGTCAGTTGGCTGAAGAATGGTCCAATTCTAGAATCCCATTCTTAGAGTTTGCTTCCTAGATGCATTAGTGGTACAAACTGTCTTCAGTCAGCTTCTTCAGAAGGCATTCAGATGCATGTGAATTTTTGATGCTGTGCTCTTCAGCAAAAACAAAAAGAAAAAACAACTCTAGGGGAATAAAGCAGCAGGATACGGAGAGAAAGGAGCTGATCAAGGACTGTTCTCAGGTTAAGCAGAGAATCACCTGATCCATGGTGGCTCTAGGGTGTAGATTGTACCACAGTGTTGTCCAGCCTTGAGGCAAGGAGTCATGGCTTTTGTATTCCAATATCAGTCGGCATTTGTTGCTCCTGGGGGACTGGGTATAACTTCCTAGGTACATCAGGATGGGGTGTTTCTTGCCATCCCACCACATTCTCTGGAGGAGGTCACAGGTCCAAGCCATTAACAGCAGCACCAGCAGCAACTGGAGGGTGAGACTACTATTGAGTAAAGGCCAACAATGCTGATTTACTCCCAAACGGTTGGTTCAGTGCTCTGAAGGAAAATCATTATTGGCCAGTAAATTATTTTGGTATAAAGAAAAAATCTTCAATTTATAACCAGTCTTGGGTTCAGAATTTGGCTTAGCTGCTAATTATCTGAAATGTTTGGGGGCAGTTTACTTAATCTATTTGAACCTGTTTCCTCATCTATGCAAAGAGGAAGGTAAGAACCATGTCACGGGTTTTTTTGAGGATAGGTTATGATAACTTAGGTAAAGTTCTGGTATGTGACGTGCTGAAAGATTAAAAGCAGGTCAGCAAAACTTTCTGGTTAATCATTTAAATTGCTTTATTGTGACTCCTCTTTCTAAAGGCAGCAGCCATTTAGTAGGTTTATTTTTTTTCTTCCTATCTAGGAAGTTGAAATTTAATTTTGTTTTCTTTAGTATGCCAAAGAAGTTAACTCAGCTATATTTGGTAATTCTTCTCATTTATTTTTGAGAAGTAAGCATTTTGGCTATTATTAATATGTAGAGTCACTCCAGGTCAGCTGAGTAGTGAAGCTCATTAGGACAGTTTCCAGAACTTAGTCTTCTCTTTTTTTTTTTTTTTTTTTTTTTTTGGCGGTACGTGGGACTCTCATTGTTGTGGCCTCTCCCGTTGCGGAGCACAGGCTCCGGACGCGCAGGCTCAGCGGCCATGGCTCACAGGCCCAGCTGCTCCGCGGCATGTGGGATCTTCCCGGACCGGGGCACAAACCCGTGTCTCCTGCATCGGCAGGCAGACTCTCAACCACTGCGCCACCAGGGAAGTCCTAGTCTTCTCTTTTGTTCAGCCAACTATCTTCATCTCCTCTAGGAACAGTAATCCACAGTTGGTGGGCAAAGTATAGAACCAGGCTAGTAGTTTCTTCTGACCCACTTAAGGAGACAAAATTTAGGAAATGATCTGGATGAATAGACAGGCAGTCCCAGATGGTTAAGAGAAATCTTAGTCTTGGGGTTAATAATCCATGAAAAATAATACATGTGCCTTCCGTCCACTTGTCTTTTAGTGCTTAGAGACAAAATTTGGGGCTTCACTCAAATCCAGCATCATTCAGATATTCTGAGAGTCATAATAAATCTTCCTTTCTTCTTAACTCATCATCCTCAACAATTTAACTTTCAGTGCATGCTTTATCTGTGCTACAAACCCAGGCTAAAATAGTTTCTACACAAGAATATCTTCCTAGAGTGAATTATTTGCTTTTTAATGTGCATTAGAAGACCCCGGAAAT
This sequence comes from Kogia breviceps, assembly GCF_026419965.1. Classification (NCBI taxonomy): domain Eukaryota; kingdom Metazoa; phylum Chordata; class Mammalia; order Artiodactyla; family Physeteridae; genus Kogia; species Kogia breviceps. The sequence goes on along the minus strand of NC_081310.1, from coordinate 63,890,174 downwards.
AGGGAAAAGAAGTTCCTAATGAAGTATTGTGAGAATAATTATTGTTTGGGCAAGATCTTTAGTATTTTCACACTGAGAGACATTTTACTCTGTTCTGGTTAGACTGTGGACTATCTAGGGAGAAACAATTTTCTAGACTTTTATAAAACCTATTTATCTATGAGCAATTCATACCCCTGATTAAAGAAACCACTTCCTGGACAGGGACTGCTTCTCAGACATCTTATCTCCCCTCATGCTATGGCTTCTACCTCCTGAGGAGAAAACTGTGCATCAGACACTGTGCATCATGAGCTGAAGTCCTTGCACCATGTGCTCTTGTTTACTCAGAGAACATCATGTATATAAATCCAGAAAGGAATTCATCATGTTCTGTATCTGAACTGCAAGAAAGTCTTGGGGTTACAATAGTAAATACATACAGAATTCCTGAGGCCTCCAGATGCTTCTGCCCAAGAAGGGACCTTCTGAGCTTGTCCCTGTCAGAGCTATGCCAAGCACCTGGCCTTCTAGTCACACCCCCAACCCCTCCCCTTTAGTGACACATAGCTGGGCTTTGCCAAGTCTGCTTTTCTTTGCTTAGGCACCATTTCAACTGTTGCTTTACTTTTCCTCATCTTGATTCAAGGTGCCTGAGAACAGCTGAGTGCCACTGTGGCCCCTCTGAGACTGTGCCATGGCTGCCAATTTGTCTTGCATTTTCCCAGCACTGCATCTTTTTGGGGTCTTGGTGCTATTGCTGTGCCCTTCCTGCTTGTGTGGTGAGTACAGTGGTTATGGGAAAAGGGGGTATTTTCTCTAACATGTGGAGAAAAATACCCAATTAAGAATTAATCAAATACAGTGAAATGCAGGGAGATCATCTCGGTGCGTTGTGACCACCTAGAGGGGTGGGATAGGGAGGGTGAGAAGAAGACGCAAGAGGGAGGAGATATGGGGATATATATATATGTATAGCTGATTCACTTTGTTATAAAGCAGGAACTAACACACCATTGTAAAACAATTATACCCCAATAAAGATGTAAAAAAACAAAACCAAAACAAATACAGCAAAATGGTGGTATATCATAATCTTTTTGAGAGAGTGCAATAAACTATATTAATAAGAAATAAAATTTAAGTATAAAAGAAATTGTTCCAATTCAGCTAGAGGATTTTATAGTGTCTAGAGTAACAAAGTGTTGAAATGCAAAAATTCTTGTGAGGCTGCTTTAGCAAGGATTAATTTTTCATTTTTAAATCAATTTCTTGAATTTAAATGCTCTAAAATGCTTAAAAAAATTACTTTACAAATAGGTTAATTATACCAACTACAATCTTAGTTATTGCTTACGTTTTTATAATTCCATCCGTAAACAAAAATATTTTCTGTTATTACAAATATGGAGCGAATTTTCTAAAGTAAAAATATAGAGTACTTCATGAATTCTAAATCATTATATAAAAGTAAGGCATGGCTATTGAAATGTAAGAAAATTTTTAGCAATGAATGAGAAGCCAAAGGATTTGAGAGAACTTACCAGAACTGAAGACCTATCACTATTAAAATTAACTTATTTTTACAGAATTCAGATGAAAATGTCCCCTAAGCAAAGTGATGTTTTACTCTTTTGTTAGCTAACATTTTATTTGGGAGAATTAATTTGCATAATAAATTTAAAATATTTATGAATTTGTTCCCTGAAACAGCTGTCATGGCATAAAAATGGGAGATTTGGGATAGCTTAGAGGGAAAATTCTGAGCTGAAAATAATGGTTGAATGCTCTTATGTGAGCTAGCTTACTGATTTAGAAATGTGGAAGCCATGTTTTCTTCCTCACTGAGACTGGTAAGGGGGAAAGCATGGGTTAATTAAGGAATATCTATATTTGAAAGATGATTTTTCATATCAGATGCATGAACATTATTGAGGGACAGTATTAATTCAGGTTATAGTATCAGTACAGGATAAAGAACTTTATGCTTGGGGGTTTTCAGTCCTCCAACTTCATCTCTAAGTTCCCCTCTTCTAGAGACTGAGGTAGTAGAGGAAAGCCTTATCAAATTTGTCAACAAGTCTTTCAATTATTTTTTCATGTTTCTGTTTCCCTTCCCCTTCTCTTCTGTTCCCTCAAATCTTCCCATTACCCATGGCCCTAACTCTCTGAAATGGCATTTAATGTCTGCCAACTCTGATGTGAATCTCCCTTTCTGATTCTGCCTCCCCCCTTTCACAGTAATGACCTTCTGAGGCCAGAGGCTTCGCCATTGCCTCAATATCTATATGCTTCTCACATCTTGTCAACTACTTACCTTCTATCCGTCCTTCAAGGTATCTCCAGCTTATTCTTGGATGCCTTCCCTGGATACTCTGGTGCTCTGTTCTGTCACCACCTTCTCCTACAGAACTAATTTCCTGTTCTAATCCTCTGGCACAAGTGTGAGTAGTGTTGTGGTAGAACTATTTGCATGGTTAAATCTTATATTTTAAAGTACACTGCAAGAAAAGTCCAGTACAGAACTGCATATATGTGCTTACTTATAAAAACTAAGAGCCATTTTTATATTTTTATGGAGGTGCTTAATCTGAGGTTTAAGAAAGACTGTATGGAAGCTGTTGATTTATACACAGGTGAATTTCTTTTCCTCACAACTAAAACAGAACTTACTTGGAGTTATTGTTACTATGCTTTCTGAACCCTCCAGAGTTGAAGCTTTGGGAGGAGCACAGGTAAGGGAAACAAGAACCTGAGCTGGCTCTTGGCCTTGTGGGTATTTAAAACTTATTCTCTCTTATGAGGTTTTTTTTTTTTTTTTTTTTAATTGGTCCTTCATCATCACTGAGGATCTGCTAAGTGCAATTTGCAGTGCAGGGTCAGCCAGGGATCCACCTCTGACTCTGGTTGTTCATTTCCTATTTCCTAACTCCTAGGTTTCATCTGGTGACTTCTAGAGTTATTTTGTTTTTACAGAGGGCTTCCTCCCACCTCAGGAGACCCTTTTGGACTGGTCTGAGGACAATTCCACCATGACTGTCTTTCTCATGCAGCCCATTTCTAATCTACTGGAAGTGCTAACTCAGCCTTGCTTCAGATAATGTCAGGAGTCCAGGCCAACCTGAAAGCAGCAGAGATCTGTCCTTCACTCTCACCTTAGAGCCTTAAAGTGTCACTAGACAGCCCATCCTTTGCCTTTTAGATTTCTCAGACAGGAGCTGGACACTAGTTCACTATGACTAATGTCCCCCCAGCCTGAAAGGAGCCACATTAGGTTTTCTCAGTGAGCTCCTGAGGGTCCTTCTCTCAATGTGAAGCATAAATTCTCCCACATATTAGCCTCACCTGTGACTGCAGGTGGTGTTCACAGGATATAAAAAGCTTTATAAAAATATTTCCCCAAGTATTATTCTTAAAATAATGTAAATTCCTGACCTGTCTTAAATTCCTGACATTGTCTTTAAGTGAGAGAGGTAAGAGTTTTCTAACTGGTTTCTGAGCGACTTGCTTAATCAAATATGGAGCATTGCTAGACTTAGCAAGTCACAAGGAGAATATTGTTCTTCAGCCCAAACTTTCATTTTATGGCCTTTAAGCATCCACTGATGCCGTAGAACGTGAAAGTCCAATGATCAGTACTGAGAGCAGAACTCCAGAAAGTGACAGTGGACTTTGTACTAACACAAACCTGAGTTGAATCCTTAATTTGATTCATGTTCCTGGGACTTACTAGCTGTGACCTTGTGTAGAATATTTGACTCCTCTAAGGTTGTGTTTCCTTTTCTCTAATGTGGGTCTGATGTTCATATGACCTCAGAGAGTTAGCATGAGGATTAAATGGTATAACATATATATGATGATTAACACAGTGTCTAGCAAGTGGTTAAGAACTCAATAAATCATTCCTAGTGATTTTGTTAAGTAAATGAAACATACCTCAGCAGTATAATTTAATGACTTTGTTCTAAAACATGGGAAGAGTCCATCACTCTGAATAGTTAATTAAACTCTAGCTTATTCTCTTCTACCCTTCTCTTTTGCCATTCAAGACTGCAACGTGTTTCCTAGCATTGCCCATGGATCCTATGAAGATGTGAGTTCAATTTTATCCTTTACTACTGTGGTGCAGTACAAATGTGATGAAGGATATGCTCTGGTTGGAGAAGAAAAACTCACCTGCAGAAATTCACATTGGTCATCTCTAGTTCCTCAGTGTAAAGGTAACTCCACTTTAGTGATGGCCCTTGCTAAGATGGTAGGACCACCATGCAACTTCTGATAGTATGGTTCCCCCCAGCGAGAGGCAGCACTTACAAATTCGTATGTATGTATTTATTCATGTCCTGTATTTAATACTTGGATGTGGTACTGTGCTGTTTAAAAAATATGTGTGGTATTAAAAACTATTTGTCTCAAAAATATGCTTCTGGGCTTCCCTGGTGGCGCAGTGTTTGAGGTTCCGCCTGCCGATGCTGGGGACATGGGTTCGTACCCTGGTCCGGGAGGATCCCATGTGCCGCGGAGCGGCTGGGCCCGTGAGCCGTGGCCGCTGAGCCTGTGCGTCTAGAGCCTGTGCGCCGCAACGGGAGTGGCCACAACAGTGAGAGGCCTGGGTACTGAAAAAAAAAAAAAAAAAAATTCTTCTATGTTTTCTTCCAGAGCTTTGTTGCTTTACCTTTCACACTGATATCCCCAGCCCACTTGGAATTCCTATGGGTTTATGGTGTAAAGTAGGGGTCAAAATTTGTTTTTCTCCAATGAGTAGTCAATGAACCCAGCGCCACATTAAATGGACCATAGTTTTCACATTGCTATACAGTACTACCTTTGTCAATATTCAAGAGTAAGAGATAATAATTTTTAATTTAAGAGAATAGTGAGGATTCAGCAAAATTTTAGTGAATTCCTGTGAAAGTTAGAATGAGGACTCATGGAAAAATCCAAAACATCCTTGAAGTATCTGATATCTCCATTAATACCTGGTGCATGTCATCACCTCCTCATAGAGAAGCTGACCTGATATGAGACCAAGATTAGGTGTGCATTTTTTTTTTCTTACCACACGGCTAACAGCAACTCAAGTGTCTAATTTCCAACCATTGTCTCCATTTAATACAGGAACATACTAAGGGCATAAGAATAGAAATTACATACTTAAGATGCTGAAAAGAGTCAGGTTTTGACATACAGTGGTTTTTAAAACTCAGATTTTAGACCACAATACCTAGGTTTATATCATAATCATGTCACCTAAAAGCTACGCAACCATAGACAAGTCACATAAATTGTCTTTACCTAATTTTTCTCTCCAGCAAAGTGTAGATAATAAGTGTTTTATGTTGGTGATAGCCATACATTAACATTAATATTATTGTTATTAATTTTCTTGTTATAACAATACAATAAATGTAATTAAAGAACAACTCTCAGACTGCAGGCATAATTTATTATCAGTGTTTCTCATCCCCCAGTATTCTTTACTATCGTAAGATCTTATTCTGAGAATCACAAAGTGATCAAAATCGTGTTTCCATTACAGCTCTGTGTCTGAAACCAGAGATAAAAGATGGAACTGTGTCTCTGGACAAGGATCAGTATGTTGAGCCTGAAAGGGTCACTGTACAGTGTGACTCTGGCTATAGTGTGGTCGGCTCTCCAAGTATCGTCTGCACAGAGAACAGAACCTGGTACCCAGAAGTGCCCAAGTGTGAGTGGGTAAGTGGCACACACCTCGGGGTATTCTATCACATTGTAAAAACGGTAACCTGCTCCAGAGCACTGTCCCAGCCAACACTGATGAGATCTGACTTTTATTGGGACTCATTTCTGAGTTGTTTAAATCAATTTCAGAATCAGCACTTTTACTCTCAAAGCGCATGTTGAGCTCTTAAAGAAAGTTCTAATTCTCTTATTTTATAGCAAGAAAGACCAAGCCCCTAGATAAGAGGGTTCCATAGATCCAGGCAACCTGGCTCCCAGCTCTGCATTTTCTATTAAAGTAAGTGCTATGCCTTTGCATAGACATCAGATCCATCCCTTCAGCTGACCATGAAGAAGTTCCCTGGGTATCTTCTGCAGTGCTGTTCCTTCTCTGCTTAGTTTCATTGCTGCCTTAGAGCAGTGCTGGTCTCGATCTTAGGGCAAATACTTTGCTGAGATGCACAAAGTATCTTCTGATTTCTTGTATCAGTCCTAAGGAGGGTCTTGATACTCCAATTTTATTGTCATCTTTAGGCATCCTGAAGTAATCTTATACCTTCACAGTTTGGAGAGAAGCCTCTCAAACCATCCTTTTATCTCTTTTAGGAAGTTCTCACGGGCTGTGAACAAGTACTCGCAGGCAAGAAACTTATGCAGTGTCTCCCAAGACCAGAGGATGTAAAAATGGCCCTGGAGGTGTATAAACTGTCTCTGGAGATTGAAAGACTGGAGGAACAGACTTGAAGTCAAGCACCAGTTAAAAATCAGTACATCTATTTCTCCTCTCTTCCCCTTAAAAACAGAGAATTAGGTACATTTCCCTCATTAGCAACTCTACTGGTCCTTAAGTGCTATTATTTACTGAAAAAAATACCTGTGTTAGAAGAATCTTTGAAATTTTTCATGCCACTGCTAATGTGGAATATTGGTGGTTTATATCCTTTCTCATTTTAAGCTTCTGCTTCCCTAGATTTGGTGGAATGGCAGAAATAAATAATCACCTGTCAAAAATGCAGTGTCTTTGTTTTCACTTTGATTCCCTTGTAATGAGAAATTAGGGCCCTATATCAATCACTTCCTGATGCTTCTCTAATTAATGTTTCTTTTCTATTTTCATATTGGAGCCTTGTCTGAGATGTACTTACACTACATCTTCATTTCCTACTCATCCTTCAGTGCCCAGGTCAAATATCACATCTTCCTCTGTCTTCTCCTTTCTCTTTCTATTGATTACCAATATTTTCTCTGGAACAACTTCTCAGTTCTTCTTTATATTTAAGGTATATTTGGTTTTGCTTGACATCCCCTCCATCCAATAATAACCAGCTTGGATGCCTTTGCAAGCCTGTGTGCAACCCAAGTATCCTTCTTGAGCATGTCCAAGACTTCCCATCCAGTGTGATCACTCTTTTTTTTAATACTTCAATTAAAATAGCTTTAGTGTCTCTTTTAGGACAGATTCCCCAGAGCAGACCCTGAGAAGAGAATTTGTGTGTGAGTAATTTATTAAGGAAATTCTCCAAGTTCTCAAAGGAGAAACGGGAAAAGGAGTAGGGTAAGCAGGATGGGACAGGGAAGGCACGTAGTAGGGTGACAAGACAAAGTCGAAGGAGGGTGGCTTAACCTTGACCCAGAAGGGAACCCTGGACACTAAGCCTAGATGAAAGACTAGTTCTATAGAACAATGATTATGCAAATTCCCTGCTTTAGGGGTATATATATAGCTGCGCTTTATTATTAAACTTGCCTTGCAACCATCAGTTGCTTGTGTCCTTCTGATCCCATACCTTGGTGCGTTCAGTTCCCTACCCCCTCTCGTCGATTGTTGCTACACTTTGAGGACCCGCCGCGGCTGGCGGCAAGTGGCGCCCGAACAAGGACCAGGACCAGAGGGACATCTGAATCTCAGTAGGTGAATCCCCGGAGTTAAGAGTGAAAGTGTGGCCACATAGTAAAGTTGATAGTAACTCGGGGCAATAGTCAGAAGTCAAAGAATATGGGACAAAAAGGATCTAAGGAGCGACAATTGTTTGCTCAAGTTTTACTTTCGATGTTAAAAGCTCGCGGCACTACTGTGACCGCTTCTCAAGTTTCTGATTTTCTACAACAAGTTTATGAAGTCTCTCCTTGGTTTCCAGAAGGGGGCTCTATGGATGCCGCTGTATGGCAGAGGGTTGGAGAGGATCTAAAAAGGCATTACGATAAAAACGGACCTGGTGGGTACTCGTTATTACGTTTACTCTATGGAATTTGATTAAAGACTGTTTCGAGCCCATATATGATTCAGTACCTAACTTGTGTGATATTTCCCCTCCGGTCCCGACTGCTCCCCGCTTGATGGCTAAAATGGCTCCTGAGACCTCCTCTGACATCTCTTTCGATTTGGCTGATGCGGAAGCTAAATATGAAGCCAAAAAAATACCCCAATGAACATATTCTGGCTCAGGTGGAACAGTCTGTTAAAAATTTAACTTTATCTTCCTCTGCTCCTTTAAAACTGAGCCCCTTACAGCAGGCTGTTAGAGGGGCATTATCTAGGGGCGAGGATCCTTTATTTTGTTGCCTGGTGGTCGAACGGCCGGATCCCCAGAATCCCCAACAAAATCTTCGAGAGTATCAGCCCTTATCTTTTAAGATACTAAAGTACTTGAAATCTGCCTGTGCCCAGTACCGGCCCATTGCACCATTTACTATAACTATGCTTGACACCGTTGCTGCTGAAGCATTGCCCCCTGCTGATTGGAAGTCGATAGCTCGTGCTTGTTTGAATGGAGGGGATTATTTGCTGTGGAAGTCAGATTATTATGAGAAGGCTGCCGAGCAGGCTGATCGCAACGGGGCTCATAATTTGCCAGTTACTTATGAAATGTTAGTAGGTGAAGGACAATATCTTGCATCACAGGATCAGTTAGCTTTTCCTTTTGTAGCCTATGCCCAAATTAATCACATTGCTCTTCTAGCCTGGAAAAGGCTTCCCGCTTCTAATCGAACGGAAGATCTTTCTAAGATAGGTCAGGGGGCTGATGAACCTTATGCTGATTTTGTTGATAGACTACTACAAGCTGTTAGTCGTATTATTGCTGATGGCCCATCTGGTGCAATTATAGTGAAACAATTAGCTTATGAAAATGCAAACAGTACTTGTCAAGCAGCTATTTGTCCATGGAAGAAAAAAGGACCTTTGGAAGACTACATTAGAGTTTGTGCTGATATTGGCCCATCATATTTACAGGGAGCTGCCCTTGCTGCCGCTCTCACTAAAGCTGGATTTGGTCCCCAAACTAAAAAGGCGCAAACATGCTTTAAATGAGGCAAGCCAGGTCATTTTGCCAGAGTATGCCGCCAGGCTATATTAGAACCTGGAATGGTGAAACCAGAAAATAATAATAACCCAACTAAACCTATGGGAATTTGCCCTCAATGTCAACGAGGTCGACATTGGGCGAAGGAATGTAGCTCCCGAACCCATAGAGATGGGACTCCTTTGTCGGGAAACTTCCTTTGGGGCCAGCCTCGGCCCCATCAAACAATAGGGGCAATGTCAGTAATACCCCCTCAATCGGTTCAGAAGAATTCAATGACGGGACCAACAATAAATTCCCCATCTCTGCCTTACAGCGGGCTACAGCAGGGAGTGCCGGGTTGGACCTCTGTGCCTCCTCCGACCTCTTATTAACCCCTGATATGGGACCCCAAATAATAAATACAGGAGTTTATGGGCCCCTTCCTAAGGGAACAGCTGGCATTATACTAGGGAGAAGCAGCATAACCCTAAGGGCTTAACTATATTGCCTGGATTAATTGATGAGGATTATGAGGGAGAGATCAAAATTATGGTACAATCTCAAAACTCTCCGATTATGATTGAAGCAGGTACACGTTTAGCTCAAATTTTGCTTGTGCCATATATTCCCGAAGGGCAGGTTTTGCAACATCAAAAAAGAGGTACCAATGCTTTTGGCTCCTCTGATGCTATTTTTTGGGTTCAACAAGTTAAAAAGGAACGGCCTCAACTTGAATTAAAGATCAATGGAAAAATATTCACTGGATTAATCGATATAGGAGCTGACGTCTCTGTTATTTCTTGGATACACTGGCCACAACAATGGCCTATTCATTCTACAGTTACTCATTTACAGGGTATTGATCAGTCCCATTCTCCACAACAAAGAGCACAATTGCTGCATTGGCAAGATTCTGAAGGTAATAATGGAACATTTAAACCATATGTTTTACCACATTTGCCTATTAACTTGTGGGGCAGAGATGTGTTAGAAAATATGGGAGTCCTATTAATAAGTTCTAATTCAGCAGTTAATCATATGTTATTGAATCAGGGATTTGATCCCAGATTAGGATTGGGAAAAAATCAACAGGGTATTAGAAACCCACTTGCTGCAATTCCAAAGTCGTCTAGAAAAGGTTTGGGTTTTTCTTAGGGGCCTTGGATTCTCCTCCACTCCATGCAGATCCAATCACTTGGTTAAGTGATGACCCAGTATGGGTGGACCAATGGCCCCTAACTAAGGAGAAACTTATTGCTGCACATGAATTAGGTCAAGAACAAGTTAAATTAGGTCGACTAGAAGTGTCCAATAGCCCTTGGAATACTCCTATTTTTGTCATAAAGAAGAAATCTGGCAAATATCGTTTTCTCCAAGACTTAAGATCAGTAAATCAAACGATGCTTGTTATGGGAGCATTACAACCGGGTTTGCCTTCTCCTAGTGCTATACCTCGTGGATTTTCTTTAATAGTAATAGACTTAAAAGATTGCTTTTTTACTATCCCATTATTTCCCAAGGATAAAGAGCGATTTGCTTTTAGCTTGTCTGCTTTGAATTTTCAGGAACCCATGATGCGTTATCAATGGAAAATGCTCCCTCAAGGTATGGCCAATAGTCCAACCTTATGCCAACAGTTCGTAGCTCGAGCACTTAAGCCTATAAGGATAAAGTTTCCTTCTTTATATTTAATTCATTATATGGATGACATTCTTATCACTCATAAACATTCAGACGTCCTACAACAAGCATATAAGGAATTACAGTTACAACTTCAACAGCATGGGCTTATAATTGCCTCTGAAAAAACTCAAATGCATCCACCCTATTCATATTTGGGGAGATACATTTACGATCAAAAGATTGTTCCTCAAAAAATTGAAATAAGAACTGATTGTTTGCAAACATTAAATGATTTTCAAAAACTGTTAGGAGATATTAATTGGCTTCGCCCTAGTTTAAAACTAACCACATTTCAATTACAACCACTTTTTGATATTTTAAAAGGGGATTCCAATCCTAATTCCCCTCGAGTTTTGACTGAGCCAGCGCAAAAGGTCCTTGCTATTGTTAATCAAGCAATTCAAGCTGCGCAATTAACTTGGATAGATTATCATTTACCAGTTTCTTTTATTGTTTGTCCTACACCTCATGTGCCTACTGCATTATTTTGGCAAAAATATGGAGTGCTAGAATGGGTTCATATGAAAAATACTTCTTCTAAAGTAATAACTCCATATTATGAATTAGTTGCACAATTAATACAAATAGGACGAAAAAGGGCTATTCAGTTAATAGGATCAGAGCCAGACAACATTATAATACCTTATACTGCTCAGCAACATTCCTGGTTATTGTTTACCTCCAATCACTGGGGACTCACCTTTTGCGATTATCCTGGGAAAGTTGATAATCATTACCCATCTGATAAACTGGTACATTTTGCCCTACAGCATTCTTTTATTTATCCGAAAATCATTACCTCCAAGCCAATCACTGGAGCTCGGAATGTGTTCACTGATGGCTCTGCTAATGGTGTAGCAGCACTCCTGTCTAATGATGTGGTTATAAAGGAAAAAACGTCATTTACCTCTGCACAGAGAGTAGAATTATATGCTATTATTTTAGCCTTTAGAACATTTACCTCAGAATCTTTTAATCTTTATACTGATAGTCATTATTTGATGACAGTTTTAAGGAATATAGAAACAGCTACAATCAGTCATACTAATGATTTACAATTGTTTAATATTTTTATACTATTACAGTCATATATTCAACAACATTCTTATCCCGTTGCGGTTTTGCACATTCGTTCAGACTCTGGCTTGCCTGGCCCTTTAAGTCAGGGTAATCAATTTGTGGATACTGCTACTAGACAAGTGTTTGCTGTGAATTACCTTACCAATGTACAACAAGCTGAACAATCGCATCACTTACATCATCAATCATCTAGTATGTTACAAAAGCAATTTAAAATTTCAAAGGAAAGCGCTAGACAAATTGTTAAAAATTGTGGAACTTGTGTTACTCATTTACCTGTTCCCCATTTTGGAGTTAATCCTCACGGTTTACTTCCTGGAAAACTTTGGCAGATGGATGTAACCCATGTCCCCTTTTTTGGAAAATTACAAGTGTTACTCATTTACCTGTTCCCCATTTTGGAGTTAATCCTCACGGTTTACTTCCTGGAAAACTTTGGCAGATGGATGTAACCCATGTCCCCTTTTTTGGAAAATTACAATACGTTCATGTCACTATTGATACTTATTCTGGATTTATTCTTGCTACCCCCCTAGCCGGAGAGTCTACTAAATATGTTATTACACATTTATTACACTGTTTTACCTGTATGGGTATTCCAAAACAATTAAAAACAGATAATGCCCCAGGATATACTAGTGCTAGTTTTGCTCGCTTTTGTTCTACTTTTTCCATCCATCATATAACTGGAATTCCATATAACCCACAAGGACAAGGTATAATTGAGCGCATGAATCAACAATTAAAACTTGTATTACAAAAAATAAAAAAAAGGGGGAGTATAATAGGACTCCACAGAATATGTTATGGCATGCAGTATTTATTTTAAATTTTCTAACAGTGAACAGATTTGGTCATACTCCTTATGAACGCCTTTTTTCCTCTACTTTGCGGAATTATGCTGAGGTTAAATGGCGTGATCCCTTAACCAATGAATGGAAAGGTCCCGATCCTGTATTGATGTGGGGTCGAGGTTATGTTTGTGTTTTTCCAAAGGATTCTGAAGCTCCCCGTTGGCTCCCTGAACGATTGGTACGACATTATCATGCCTCCCACAATGGCCAATCTGACCCGAAGGATGAGGCGTCTCCGCCTCAGTCGACCAGTGAGTGTCACTTGAACCCCACGAATACCTTGCAGGATGAGACAGAATCGAAGGCAGAGGAGGCGCCTAATACAGGAGGCAGGAAATGAATAAATAACTTGGTTTCACTTACAATGTTTAGTTTTTCAGGCACGGCGGTTGATGGAAGAAGGGCCAGCACCCCATACCCCACTTACATTATTTTTGGCTATGATTGCAGTGCTTGGAGCTCCACCAGTTGAAGACCTTTCTTATTGGACCTACATACCCGATCCACCTTTATTACAACCAGTTACCTGGGCAGAGGCTGACTTTCCTGTGTTTTATAATGATTCTACTTTTGGGACAGTAATGGGGAATCTTCCCATCATGAATATGTTCATAAATTACACTAATTGGTTTAATTATTTTCCTGTTTAAACATGCGCGGCAACCTCATCAAAAGCATTTCGATTTCGTTTGCAGATATCTTGGAGTCCAGCTGCTGCATGTATGACCAGAGATATTCTATATTGGCTCCAAAGGGGTGGATGTGAAGGAACGTTGATATGATGCCAATTAGCAGAGCTTCTTTCTCTGATTTTAAGCCTTGGCCTCTTTTCTCAATATTGTTCTCTCGGTCCTGGTTGACCAATGCGACTATCAACACATTAATTTCTTGTTCCTGGAGGACTTTGAGTAATGCTTGTGTGTGTGACTGCTCTTCCTTTGCTTGTTCCAATTCTGACTTTTTGTTGGAAGGTCAGCAATTGCTGTTGCATGCCTTGCATGGTCTGCTGCAGGAACTGCACCTGCTGGTCCTTGGTCAGGTTTTCTTCCGTTCGAAACAGCTACTCTTTCTCCTGCTTCAGCAGCTCCACTTCGTTCCCCAGCTGCCACCAGAGGCTGTCATTCTCTTCTTTAAGCGCGTAGGCCTGGGCGGCCAGGGCTGATTCATCAAGTCTCATTTTTTTAGTAGGGCTGTCACAGTTCTCATCATCCGACATTTCCATCTCTTCTTCTCGGCGGATGCCCATAAGCTGCTCACTCTGAGCGTTCCGGAGCCCCTCAGAACGCTTTCGCCAAATGTCTATGTTCTTGCGCTGAGCTTTCGAGAAATGGTCCCAAGCTTTTTGTCTGGTAGAAGCGTTGGAAACGGCCACAATCTGCTCAAATTGAGTGAGGATCCCGGTTAAGGCATTTTTGAAATTCTCCTTGGCCTCTTCCATCTCCTGCTCATGGGTGGCTTTCTCGTTCATGAGCCGGCGGACATGGCTGTTGTTTAAGCTTTGAATATAGAGTCAGGATGTGTTAAAGCTATAGCTTTGGAACATGCAATGGCTTATGAAACAACTATACAATCGCAATTTTATTCTAAGATTAATTCTGAATATAAGAAAGTAGGATCATCTATACTTCTTCCTTGTATACAAACTGTTTCTAAACGTGGGGATTTGACTACCGATGTGTTTTGGTATAAAGATCATAAGCCTGTTCATTTTCAAGGTCGTATTTCCAGACTTAAGGTTAGTGATCCCTTAGATCATTCTATTTTTATTGATCAGCTTCAGATGTCTGATACAGGATACTATTTGTGTGTTGAAGTATATATAGGAGGACAAGGGACTCTAATGGCCGGCCATAATTTATAGGTAGTTAAAGCTGTTACAAGTTTGAAGCTTCCCTCCTTTTTTTCCTTCTGATTTTCCCCAATCTGATTTTGAATTCTCAAATTTGGTGCACCTTAAATTATAATAATGGTACCATTTTAATTTCTTCAGTTTCTGTTACTAATAATAGTTTGTTTTTTTATAAGCCTTGGGGTTTTTGTTTTTGTTTTTGTATGCGGGCCTTTTTTGTTTTTGTTTTTGTTTTTGTGGTAGGCGGGCCTCTCGCAGCCATGGCCCCTCCCGTTGCGGAGCACAGGCTCCTGACGCGCAGGCCCGGCGGCCATGGCTCGTGGGCCCAGCCGCTCCGCGGCATGTGGGATCTTCCCGGACCGGGGCACAGGCCCATGTCCTCTGCATCGGCAGGTGGACTCTCGGCCACTGCGCCACCAGGGAAGCCCCAGCCTTGGGATTTTTGGAAGTTTGCGTCGTCTTATTCCTATCAACCGATTATTACTTGTGTTGCACCCTCATATGCCTAGCTAATGGGAGATTTACATAATGGGAGGTTTACAGATTGAGTTTACTTCCAGTTCCATAGGATATAATATAACTTGTCAGAATTGTATTTTTTAATACTTGCTTTCTGCTTATGAAAGGAACTTTTTTGTTATGATGTTAAAACAGCCTTCCTATGTAATTCTGCCTGTAAATATTTCCGAACCATGGTATCATAGTACTAGCATGCAAGCTTGGCTAGAATTATCTGAAGCTTTAAAAGACCTAAACGATTCATTGGAATCATATTAGCCTTAGCCGCTGTAATAGCCATAGCCGCTACCGCCGGTTTAGCATTAAGTAAAACTGTACAACAAGCACATTATGTTAATTGTCTAAAAATACCAGTATTGCATTGGCATTACAAAGTCATATTGATACTCAACTAAAAACTGAAGTTGATGAGTTAAAAAAAAAATGTTCTCTTAAGACCCCAAATTATGGCTTTAAAAAATTGAAAATGCGTTTGGTTTGCCCTGCTAAATATACTTGGATTTGTATGACTCGACACGCTTATAATGAAATTGACTGGGATTGGAGCAAAGTTAAAATGTACATTTTAAGTGTATGGACTGATGGACACATTAGTTTGGACATACAAAAACTTAATGCAGAAATACAAGCAATTCAAGAAGCTCATCTACAAGAAGACGGGTCCCAACAATTAATTCAAGGACTCTTGGATCAGCTTCAATGGTTAAACCCAATGCATTGGTTTCCAAATGGACTCACAGGATTGATTCAGCTTCAATGGTTAAACCCAATGCATTGTTACGCTTTATTGTTGGCCGTCTTGCTGCTCTTCGTCAGGATGTATATGGGTTGAAACTGCATTATCAAGCTTTAAAAAATAAAAGAGGGGGCAATGTGGCGAACATTGCCCTCTGAGGAATGCGCCATTAAGACCCTCATAAGCCGAGAAGCCGATCAACCCGCTGATGCCGATAAGGCGTGACTAAGCCAAGAAGCCGATCAACCCGATAAACCCGCTGATGCAGATAAGATGGTGACTAAGCCTAGATGAAAGACTAGTTCTGTAGAACAATGATTATGCAAATTCCCTGCTTTAGGGGTATATATATATAGCTACGCTTTGTTATTAAACTTGCCTTGCAACCATCAGTTGCTTGTGCCCTTCTGATCCCATACCTTGGTGCGTTCAGTTCCCTACCCCTTCTCGTCGATTGTTGCTACACTTTGAGGACCCGCCGCGGCTGGCGGCACTGGACTATAACTTTGTGTACATTTTGTCCCAATTCCAGGTAAAGGAACTGGGCTTTCATTCTGCTGTACCAGTCAGTTATTGGTGAAGGGACACCCTGTGGGCACATGAGCCCCCAGGGCATCCAGCTTTCTCTGTGTGACTACAAAGCTGACATAGCAGCCTGAGGGGAGTCCTCCCAAAAGAGTGGAAGGTATAACCCTAAGAAACTAGAGTACCCAGAAGCCTGCAGAGGAGAGCACAGAAATGGTAAAAAGGTCTGAGGGCCTGGGTAGAGCTTTCAATGCTTATCCCACACGTGTTATTCTTATATCTCTGGACCTCTGGGGAGCCTTATAATTTCTTATGGTCACCTCGTCTTCCATTTTTTTGCCTCCCCAAATGTCATTCTCACTCATGCTTACTTAGCTACTATGGCTGGCCTCTGGTTCTCCACTGCATCTTGATCAATTATAGAGAACATCACCTCTTTTCTTTGATTTCTTCAAAATAGCTGTCACATAAGAAAGTTGCATAGCAGACTTTTATTAACGCTTTCGAGTTAACAGAGGGATGTCTGGCTGGCTGCACAAGACTGGACTTTCACATCGAATGTTACATAACTGTGATCTTTGTGATCGTTGCCTTTCCCTGCCACCAGGAACCTCTTCTAGCTGACTTTCTCAGCATGACCTTGACAGCCTCCAGAATTTTCTGGTCTGATGCTTTCCCTCCTCAAATCATTCCTTATCACACTTCATCTGTTCTTGCTATCACTGCCCCAGAAACCCATTTATTTTTACTTTATTAGGGAAAGTATTTTAGCAATCTGTCTTTCCCTAGTTTCAGGGATTTCATATCCAAAAATCCATTAATGTACTCAGATAAACAAAGGACTATCCATTCCAGGTCTGGGTGCCAAGCTGTAGACAAGATTCAGAGGCATCTCTGAAACCTGAGTCTCATAGTTCCTCCCCTGCAAGTCTCCATCCAGGGCAGTGTGGAGACCTTTCCACGCTGATGTGAATTATGCCACAATCTTTTCATGTCTTAATTCTAAATTAATTACACATAATTAGAATTATAGAAGTAACATATGTGCAGGAAAACAAGAATTCAAACCTTACAAAGAGATTTATAAAAAATAAAAGTAAGATTCTTCCCTCTTCTGCCTCAGTCCTACTCTGTTTTGAGTTTTTCTGCTGATTAGCTTAGTCACTCTGAAGAGAGAATGAACTCATATCATATGACTTTTTATCTGTAAACATATATTTTGATTTCCTGCTACAAAGTTGATCAATCTAGCTCTAACTTTCCCTCTCCTCTCTCTCTCCATTGGTCAGTCTCATTTAATTTTATATATTTTTAGTGATTACTTATCTTTAGGGCTTTAAATAATGTACTTAAACCTCTAGTATTTATGCAACTTCATTTTTAATAATTTACTATTTTATTAAAGTAGTACAAGCAAATAATTAAAAAGTCAAATAATCCAAAAAAGAAAACCTTTTAATGAAAACCTTAGATTCTGATCCACTCAATCCCACCCTTTGGTTTCTTTCCCCCAAAATAAACATTTTCAACTCCTTTAGCTCTGTTATGATGTTTAGCTACATATTTCCAAATAATATTCTTATTATACATATGTTTATTATTTTTAAACATTATGTATTGACTGATTAAGCAAATCTTGATCTTTGCTAAGCCAAGGTAAGCTTAACAGTGATCTGTGAATATATTGCTTTACAGCTCTTTAATTTTTATGGCATTAATAATTTATCTTGTTTTTTTGTTTAGTTTTCTATGTTTCTATTGCTGATTCTTGCTACATGCTCCAAAAGATCTGTCATAGTCTAGCAATCTATTTCCTAATGCTCAGACATGTCAGATGCTGTTTTAATTCCACATACTTCTCCACCATCACTCCTGGAGATTTTCTTCCCAGGCTCTTTTCAGTCATTCTGAAATAAATGGTTTGCTTTTAAATCTTAGGTTTTCTCTTTGCTGTTCTCTTTATTACTTTGATTCCAAGTCTTTGTTCTGGTGTATTTCCTCATTTTTGTTGGAACAGATCCTTCAAAAGGTGGCTGGGAAGTAAATTTTTGAGTCCTTACATGTTTACATCTACCACTATCACCCTGGACTTTGACACCATCATTTCTAGTCCAGATTACTCCAAAAGACTTCCACTCTTGTTCCTCCTGGTAGCTATGGAGACCTGTTGGGGTTGTTCCTCTGCTCAAAATCCTTCATTAGTTTCCCTTCACAGACTAAGTCCCAACAGGGTCTACCAAGCCTTACATGATCTAATGCTCTTCTGTGTTCTTCCTTCAGCACTTTAAAGAGGCTGGTATACTGTTTTCTGGCTTCTGTTACTTCTGGCGAGAAGCTAGCAATCATTCAAAGTATTCTCTGTATGCAAATAATGATTTTTCCCTAGAAGCTTTAAAAAACAATTTTTAAAAAATCTTTGGTTTGTAGTTGTTTGAATGTAATGTGCCTAGATATGGTTTTCTTCATATTTATCCTGCTTGAGTTTCATTGAACATCTTGAATCTGTAAATATACCTCTTTCCACCAATATGAGAAATTTCTGATCATTATTTTTCCAAGTAATTTGTCTGCCGCATTTTTCTTTTCTTTTTTTTCTTTTTCGGTACGTGGGCCTCTCACTGTTGTGTCCTTTCCCCGCCGTGGAGCACAGGCTCCGGACGCACAGTCTCAACAGTCATGGCTCACGGGCCCAGCCGCTCCGCGGCATGTGGGATCTTCCCAGACCGGGGCACGAACCTGCATCCCCTGCATCGGTAGGTGGACTCTCAACCACTGCGCCACCAGGGAAGCCCTTCTTTTCTTTCTTTATGATACTCTAATTACGTGTATATTAAATGTTTTCATATTGTTCCATAAGCCCCTGCAACTCAATTTTTTTACATATCAATATTTTTTCTCTCTCAAGATTGGATAATTTCTATTAATGTATCCTCAAGTTTGTTGACTCTTTCCTCTGTCATTTCCATTCTGCTGTTAAGTTCCTCCAGTAACATTTTTATTTTAAAGATTGTATTTTTGAGTTCCAGAATTTCTTTTGGTGGTTTTATATAGTTTCTGTTTTACTGGTGAGATTTCTTGTTTCTATTGATTAATTAACTTCTATTCCTTTACATCATTGAGCATATTTTAAAATCTTGTTTGCTGATTCCAACATTTGGATAATCTTGAGGATAGATTATTGACTTTTCTTCCCCAAGAATGGTTCAAGTTTTCTAGTTTCTTCATATGTCGAATAATTTGGGATTGTATCCTGGACATTGTGAATGAATTCTGTTATATTCCCTCCAAAAGACAGGTTCTGTTTGTTTAAGCAGGCAATTAACTTAGTTGGACTCGAACTGAAAATTCTGTCTTGGATAGCAGCTCATAACTTAGTTCAGTTCTTTTATCCTTAGGTGGGCTGTTTTCAGTCACTAATAAGTGATTCAGAGATCAGCCAGATACTGGGGCAGGGGTTACAGAGAGTATGGTCTCACCCTCTCTCTGGCTTCTTAATTTTTAGCCCTTCAGTGGCTCTTGTTGCCCCAAACTCTGTTTCTGTTTCTCCAGGCCAGAAACTCAGCTGGTTTTCTATTAAAGTGTTAGCCATCCCCCACCCCCCCATGCCCTTAACAAATGGAAACTTGTGCTATGCTGTTCCCTTCCTCTCATAGTTATTGCTTTCTAGAATGTATTCACTTTGGTTCACTCACTAGTCCTTTTAGGCAGGTGCTCCCTGCCTCCACATCTTGTCCAGAGTTCATTAATAGTTATCCGTGAGAGAGTAGAACCATAGAAGCTTACACAGCTATACTGAAAACAGAACTCTACATACTCTTACACATATTCAGTCTTTTAAGTTTACAGGACATGTTGTTATCTCTTTTGGGAAAATTTTCCCCTGGATATTTGTGTGGTTTATTCCCATACTTAATTCAAGTCTTCACTCAGGTGTCAATTATTTGGAAAGAACTTCCTTGGACATATTGTTTAATATATGCTGCCCATCCCACCTCACACATTACTATCTACCACTTTACCCTGTATTATCTCATTTTCACAGTACTTCTCTTTCTGACTTTATGTTATACATTAAATTTTATTTTTGTATATATTTATCTTTCTTACTAGACAATAAGCTCTATGAGTATTGAAAGTTTTGTTTGGCTTGGATAGTGCTGCACCCTCAGCACCTAGAGGAGTTCTTGGCTCATTGTAGGGGTTTGATACATACTTGTTGAATTAAACGGCTCATGCTAGACAGTTAAAAATAAATTTACACACAAATATGCTCAACTGATTTTTGATAAAGGCAAAAGCAAATAAATGGGGAAAATGTAGCCTTTCTGACAAATAGTTCTACAGCAACTAAATTAACCTTGATCTAAACCTCACACCTTATCTAAAAATTAACTCGAAACCTGGACTTAAATGTGAAACATAAAATCAAAAGAACTTTTATGAAAAAGCACAGGAAAAACATTATGGAATCTAAGACTTAAATGTAATGTGTAAAACTATAACACTTTTAGAAAAAAAAAATAGGAGCAAA
Organism: Kogia breviceps; assembly: GCF_026419965.1. Taxonomy (NCBI): domain Eukaryota; kingdom Metazoa; phylum Chordata; class Mammalia; order Artiodactyla; family Physeteridae; genus Kogia; species Kogia breviceps. The sequence goes on along the minus strand of NC_081310.1, from coordinate 63,869,434 downwards.
TCTTGGGCTATAAGACTAGGCAAAGATTTTAGGCTTGACACCACAAGCCATAAGAGGATATTCATAAAAGGAAAAATTGATAAATCAGACCTCATTAAAATGAAAAACTTTTTCTCTGCAAAATATCATGTGAAGGGAATGAAATACAAGCTACAGTCTGGGTGAAAATATTTTAAAATCATATATCTGACTAAAAACTAATGTCTAGAATAAAGAACTCTCCAAACTCAACAGTGAAAAGCAATCCAATGAGGAAATGGGCAAAAATCATGAATAAACATCTCACTGAAGATCATCTATAAATGGCAAATAAGCACATGAAAAGATGTTCAACATCATTAGCTATTGGGAAATGCAAATTAAGACCACAAGCTATCACTACACACCTATTAGAATGGTTAAAATAAAAAAAAATAGTGACAACATCAAATTCTGGCAAGGATGTGGGGATCCTCATTAGATGAATGGTTGAACACTGTGGTACATCCATACCATGGAATACTACTCAGCAGTTAAAAAGAACAGACTATTGACACACACAAAAACTTGAATGGATGTCAAAGGAATTATGCTGAATGAAAAAAAAAAAAAATTGAATGCCCAAAGATTACATACTATGTCATTCTGTTTATATAACACTTTTAAAGTGACAAAATATTTGAAATGGAAACCACATTAGTGGTTTCCAGGGGTGAGGGATGAAGAGATAGCCAGGAGGGAGGTGAGTGTGGTTATAAAAATTCCTTGTGATGATGGAATTTTTCTGTATTTTGACTGTCGCAGTGGATGCACAAACCTACATATGTGATAAAATTGTATAGAACTGAATACATTCACACACGGGTATAAAAATGAGAATAAGATGAGTGGGTTGTATCAATATCAATATCACTCATTGATATGAATGAATGAGCTCTTGATTATGTCCTTTCTTGATTGGAGGAGAGAGACAGTGCTTCTGCTTTCTAAATCTTAACCCCATTTCCTTAACTTCATCATGTCTACCTAGTTATCTATGTTTCTTTGACAATTATTTACATTATTTAAAAAGTACTAAGTTATAGAGGAAAGCACATATCTGGCTCAGATCTTGGTTCAGCCATTTATTGCTTGTAAATTTTTTGGCAAGTGTTACTTAACATTTTTCAAGAAGGGTATAAAAATTATAGGATTTTTGTAAAATTAAATAGAATTGTTTATGGAAAGTGCTTAGAACATAGTAGATGCTTAATAGATAGAAGGGATAATTCAAAATTGTCTTCTAGTGAATGTTTTAAATTGCTTTTTTTCTAAATAATATTCAGTAGTATTTTGGATTCTCTTTCTAAATTAAAGCAAATTCATGGTGGATTTATTTGCTTTCCTTCCTCTCTGGGAAGGTTGAAATTTGGTTATGTTATGATCAATATTACACCATAATTTACTCAGTTATCTCTGGTGAGAGTCAACACTTTGGATTTCAAACTCTTACAACAGTCTGCAGCTAAACTTGTTAGGAAGGTCGTTTTCAGGCATTTGCCAAAACTCATTGTCTTCTTTTAATAAACACTGGCATATTTTCAATTATTACTTCCCATTAAAGATAAAAATTATGCATTAAACACTTGTCTTTTCCTGCTTTTATCAGAGCTATAACACAGAACTGGATGTATTTTTTGGCTGATGGAATACATTCTGAATATTCTTAAGTTCTTCAAGAATGTTCCTCTTATTTAACCACTTCCAACCACTTCAAAGTCTGGTGCATGGTTTTCAGTGGTTCAGGCACCACTCTTCCCTCTTCTAATGGATTAGAATGGCACCAAAGGGTGACATTAGGTGTCTTAAGTAAATCAAGAATAACAAGAAGGAATATCCCACTCAAATATTGTCTGAGTAATTTTTTCAGGCCCATCTATATTCCTGATTATTTTCCTGCCTCTCTTTCCCCACTAGGCTTTAGAACTTCAGGAAGGAAACAACTTTCTCCATCAGTTTTTGTTCTGTTTGTGTTTTAATTTCACCCTGCTGTTGGCAGCCTAAATTCATAACCAAAGTCACAACTTTTCCTAATAGGCAGTGCTTCTCAGGAATGGCTTCCTCGAACACTAATTTCCAAACTCCACTGGACTTAATGCGTAGCTTGACCTAACTCAAGTTTTGCTTTGAGAGTTGCTGAAATCTCCCACTCTGAACCAAAGTGCTTTAAAAATATCCCTTGTTTATCTTTTTACTTGGAAATTAATTATTTACATTTCAAGATAGCAATTTCCCACTCCTGATACTCAGGTAGGGCCCCGTGGGACTCCTGGGCACAAAGACTTTCTGTGTCATTTATTTCTTTGATTACAAGAAATAGGCTTCATTCAGCCTCCATGACCTTCCCTGAGTTCCAACTGGCAGATTCAAGCAGTTGTTAATTAGGGAAGGAAAGGGATGCAAGACCACGGAGAAACAAACAGTCAAGAGAAAAAGTAGTGTAGCCTTGGGGCAAGGTCCTGGTTCCCCATCAATGAATACACACAAAAATACCTTTGAGCGGTTTTGCAGCTACTGAAACCTCCTCCAGATGGGAGAAGTTAATGAAAGGTATGCTGGCCACAAGTATGTAGACTCGAGACCAGTTGGAACCTGAAGGTTGATGATGCTGACTCCTACATACCTCACCAGCCAACTCATCAGAGGAATGTCCATGAGCTGATCACACCCTTTTTGAACCTTTATAATAAAACTTCTCACTGTCCTCTCCAAGTTGGGACACATAGTTTTTCAACGCAGGAGACTGCTGTGTCCCCTTTGCTTGACAAGCTATCCTTTTCTACTTCACCCAAAACTCTGTCTCCGAGATTCAATTCGGCACCAGTGTACAGAGAAGCTGAGCCTTTGGCATCACTCCTAGCACAAAAAGAAAAGATTAGGGTTACACTTCTAAATACTCTCAGAGTTCCAAAAGTCTACTTGCTCCTGGCATCAGATCTTGATGATAGCATTGTCAACTACAAATTGGCACTTGCCATGGGCACTTGCCATCTACCTCTACAAAGATTAAGTCCGGTGCCACTGCAGCTGCTAACTTTCAACACCCTGTGAAAAGAGTTCAGGGTGGAGAGCAGAAATGAGGCACCCTGTGCTCTGGGAAAAAACTGGGAGAACAGGTCTTCAGATAGTTAGATATTTTCAGGAGCTGATTTTATGAGACCAATTCTTGTATCTCCTCATATCTAGAAAAGCACGAAATTCCCTCATGGTGACATCTGCTCCTCGTGACTAGCAGTAATCCTCACAAGACCTTCTGCAAAAATATGTGTTTGATTGCATGTACTCCCTCTTCACCAAAATCACATATATATTGACCTTCCCCTCCACCCCTTTGGAGCATTTTCTCAGAGCTATCTGAAATGCTGTCTCCCAGGCTCCAGTCCTCATTTTGCCCCAAATAAAATTTAACTCACAATTCTCACGTTGTGTATTTTTTTTTTAAGTCAGCAGCATTGAGGTTTCTAGTGCACTTTGACTCAGCCCTAAGTCTGCCCTCTTTTGCTCAGTTTCTTCCGAACTCAGAGTTTAGTATTGACCTGTTTTTTACCCTGGGGTTTTCCTGACTGTTATGCAACTGAACTCCAGTTTAGAGAGTGCTGCTGCTAGTTCACTCTCTTCCTTCCAGGTATTTTCAGGTGACATCTGAGATTTTTGAGCTTTGGTTGGTGCACGATTGGTTGTCAACACTTACCATGAGGCCTTTGTCAGGGAGCCAGTCCCCAGTTCTATACCTCTTTGGGATTCTGACTGTGCTCCTCTGCCTTGCCACCCTTCATGGTGAGTAAAGTAGTTGCTGGTTCTCAGGGCCCCAGGAAAGCAATTAGAGAAGCGCTCAGTTAATGGAGAGAAGGTAGTTTAGACCAATCGATTGCAAATGTACTCATGCCATATTACACAAATGTACTCATTCCTCAGAATGGGAGAAAATATTTGCAAATGAATCAATGGACAAAGCATTAATCCCAAAATATATATTAACAGCTCATGCAGCTCAATATTAAAGAAACAACCCAATCCCAAAATGGGCAGAAGACCTAAATAGACATTTCTCCAAAGAGGACATACCGATGGCCAAGAAGCACATGAAAAGCTGCTCAACATCACTAATTATTAGAGAAATGCAAATCAAAACTGCAATGAGGTATCACCTCACACCAGTTAGAAAGGGCATCATCAGAAAATCTACAAACGACAAATGCTGGAGAGGGTGTGGAGAAAAGGGAACCCTCTTGAACTGTTGGTGGGAATGTAAACTGATACAGCCACTATAGAGAACAGTATGGAGGTTCCTTAAAAAACTAAAAATAGAATTACCATATGATCCAGCAATCCCACTACTGGGCATATACCCAGAGAAAACCATAATTCAAAAAGACACATGCACCCCAATGTTTAATGCAGCACTGTTTACAATAGCCAGGTCATGGAAGCAACCTAAATGCCCATCGACAGATGAATGGCTAAAGAAGATGTGGTACATATATACAATGGACTATTACTCATCTATAAAAAGGAATGAAATTGGGTCATTTGTTGAGAAGTGGATGGATCTAGATACTGTCATACAGAGTGAAGTAACTCAGAAAGAGAAAAACAAATATCGTATATTAACGCATATATGTGGAACCTAGGTAAATTGTACAGATGACCCGATTTGCAGGGCAGAAATTGAGACACAGATGTAGAGAACAAACATATGGACACCAAGGCGGGAAAGCCATAGGGGGGTGGTGGTGGTGGTGTGCTGAATTGGGCGATTGGGGTTGACATGTATACACTGATGTGTATAAAATTGATGACTAATAAGAACCTGCTCTATAAAAAAATTTAAAAAAGGAATTTTAAAAGTATGATCAAATTGAAGTAATTTACACTACTTTGTGGGAGGTATAATAATTTGTTTTATTAATTTCAATTAACAAATTGCTTTATCAATGATATAATAAATTGTTTATTGACTTCCATTTTATTAATGGAACAATTGAATTCCAAAATATTTTCAAAGCATTTTATTTTTTTAGCTTATTTATCATTTCATTTTTAATGGAATAGGTTAATATTTTTATTAAATTTTTATTAAGATATAATTTACATGCAGTAAAATTCACTTTTTTTACTACACTGTTTTTCAAGATTTGACAAATGCATACAATTATATAACTACCACTACAATCAGAATATAGAACAGTTCCATTACCCCAAAAAGTTCTCTCATGTCCCTTTATAGTCAATCCCTTCCCTCAGCCCGAAACTCTGACAACCACAAATCTGTTTCCTGCCCCTGAAGTTTTGCTTTTTCAGAATGCCATATATACATATATATATGTATATATATACACATACATATATGTGTATATATGTATGTATACATATATACATATATACACATATATACATATATGTATATACACACATATATGTATATATATACATATATCATACAGCATATAGCCTTTGGACTTGGCAGAATGCATTTGGGATTCAACCATACTGTTGTGTGTATAAATAGTTCATTCCTTTTTATTAATGAGAATTTTTCTGAACCACAGACTGAAGGACATTTTGGTTGTTTGGTTGTTTGCAGTTCTTACAACTGCAAGATTACAAACAAAGCCACCGCAAGCATTCACATATTTGAATCAGGATTCATTGGAGAGATTCAGTTTCCAGATTCTAGGATTAGTGCCAACAATTTCACAGGTGCTCTTTCCACACAATAAATCACCCCAGCACCTGATCTCAACCTTCCTTGGATACAGAATCTTCCAGGTCTCCAGGAGAGACTTCTTTTACTTCTTGCACAAAACTTTTTAAATTCATATTAGAGAAAGTCTCTATATCCTTTGTTTTCTCAGTACTTAAGCGATATGAGCAAGTCTGTACTATTTACCCATTGCCTTAGCTACAGTTTTTAAAGAACCTTCTTCCTTACTTGAGGATTCTCAAAGCTTGAGCTTGCCTTTCTTCCTTTGTACATTTGCTATAGTGTGGAGTACACTCTTGATGTTTAAATGGATGGTCCCAGACAGAGACATTCGTTCTTACTTTGGTTCAGTATATTTTCAATTTCCAGGTAAGATGAAAATTTTACTGTTTCTGAAAATCACATAAATGATAGCTAAGGAGGAGAAAATGTCTACAAGAGAATGTTCATGGATAAACTGAGAGATTTTGAAGTCATAGGATAGACTTAGCCTTTTTAGAGGTGACCCCAGCTTTAAGGACAGGCAGTATGAGAAAATCCCAGTTAATAACCCACGTATATCAGGTTCTGGATAGTTACCTCCGTAATCCACATTTCTTTCAGAAAGCATTTACCACGAGTTTCCATTTGGAAAGCAAATTCTCTAGTTCTTTCAACATATTTAAAATGTCCCCCTTTCAGCAGCACACTTATTGCATCAAAGGAGGTAAGGCATGGTTTCAGTTTTGATGCTAGTTTTATTTTATTGGAGGGTAATGACTACCTATCCTCTATGTATTTGGGAGGGGGGGCTGTGAGGAGGCAGTGGAAAAGAGTGAGACCTGTTAATTTTTCCATGAGATCATTTTTCCCTTGACATGCAATTTGATGCTTAACAATTTTTCTGAAAGTCAAAAGGAATACTATGTTCTCTAATTTTCACAGTGCTATAAATAGTCCCCGACAAAGCATAATTATGTAAAAGAGATGACACTTCTTTTTATACATCTCTATTGGAGTATAATTGCTTTACAGTGTTGTGTTAGTTTCTGCTGTACAACAAAGTGAATCAGTTATACGAATACATATATCCCCATATACCCTTCCTCTTGACAAAGTGTTTTAATACTTTTAGGTTTATACTATTATTATTACTAGAGAAAAACAAAACAGCTGTTTTGTATGAATTCCTCGGGGTCTGCTCTAGTAAACAGATAATGAATTGTGGGGATGAAATGTACAGCATGGGGAATATAGTCAACAATATCGTAATAACCTTGTACGGTGACAGATGGTAATAGATTTATCATGATAGATTTATCATGGTGAGCATTATGTAATATAAAGAAATATGTTGTGCACCTGGAACTAACATAATGTTGAGGTCGATTATCCTTCAATTAAAAAAAAGAGAATGAATTGCAAGTAACTTCACTTTCTTATATATAAATATGAGCTCACAAATGCTTATAATTTCTTAATTTTTAAATTATTTTATTATCCTCAGTGATTTTTAATTTCTAATCAATTGTCATATTTTTACATCTGTTAAGCAAAAGTGAAACTGGAACTGTTACCACTAATTCTGAGAAAATTAACTAGAGTCTAAAGTCGTAAGTTATATGTAAAAAAGCTCTCTGTAAGTGATATTTGATAAATGTAAAGTTTTATTTTTTGGAGTTTGGTAATGTTCATAAATTAATCAGCATTGAGAAGATTTGATAATATCTGTAGGACTCCATGGGGAAATGTGACTAGAACATTTTTATGTTTTATATAAATGAATATCCATGCATTAAAGGTGATTTTTTTTTTTTTTTTTTTTTTTTTTTTTTTGCGGTACGCGGGCCTCTCTCACTGTTGTGGCCTCTCCCGTTGCGGAGCACAGGCTCCGGACGCGCAGGCACAGCGGCCATGGCTCACGGGCCCAGCCGCTCCGCGGCACGTGGGATATTCCCGGACTGGGGCACGAACCCGTGTCCCCTGCATCGGCAGGCGGACTCTCAACCACCGCGCCACCAGGGAAGCCCTAAAGGTGATTTTTTTAATTAGAAAATATGATTTCTTTTTTTCCTATGGATAATTTAAAACATATACACAACTCCGTATACTTATTACCCAGCTTCAGCCATGATCAACTCAGGATCATTCTTGTTTTATCCATATTCACATCCATTTTGCCCACTCTAAGCTATTTAGAAGGAAATCCTTTTACTTCTGAAGATTTTAGTATGTATCTTTAAAAGCATTCTTTTAAAAAAAAATCACAAACCATTATCATATCTAGAATTAAATAATAACTCTATAATATCAAGTATCTAGTTAGTATTCAACTTTTCCTGATTGTCTTATTTATAAATGTTTTTGTAACTGTTTATTTGTTCAAATTAGAAGCCAAATATTGTCTACATATCACAATTGTTTGATACATCTCTTAAGTCTCTTTTGACGTATAGATCCCTTCCTTTTTTTTAATATGATTTTTTAAATCTGAGTTAATTTCTAAGGAGGATATGGAGGTATCTTTATTTTGAAGGTTTCTTCTGCAAAATGATGAAAATAGAGAAAAGGCTGAAAGTTAGGCAAAAGAGTCAATATAGGATTATAAACTTCTTTAAGTGTTTGACTGATAATTGGACCTGATGATTTTTTTACTTATTTAGTAAGTAATCACAGTCTCGTGTGTGTGTGTGTGTGTGTGGGGGGGTATATTTAATCTACCAATCTTCCATGTTCATCTTTGAATTTCTTTTTTCCATTTTGACTAAGTCAGTGAGCCACATATCATTTGTCAAGAAGTCTTGTGAGCTACTCAATTATTTTTTGGATAAACTCCTTCCTTTTCATTCCCTTAATAATTCCTTGATTGTTTATGGAATTATGTCTTTAACTCTGTTGTTTAAAATCTGTCCTACTCGGATCCCAACTTTATAGCCTATCTTACACTTGTCCCCCATATGAGTCTCTAGTCAAATTAGCCTATTAACCAACCATAAATATTTCCATGTGTTTTTCTCCCTCTCACCCTTGCTAACATAATTCTCCCCCAATATAAAATGCCTCCCACCAGTGCAGTTACCTAATCCAATTCCAATTCCTCTCCCTAGGAGGCATTTTCCTGGCATATTTAACTCATGGTATTCTTTCTCTCTCTTACTATAGTACATATTTTATGCTTTCTTTTTTTCTTTCTTTTTTTTTTTTTTTTTGCGGTACGCGGGCCTCTCACTGTTGTGGCCTCTCCCGTTGTGGAGCACAGGCTCCGGACGCGGAGGCTCAGCGGCCATGGCTCACGGGCCCAGCCTCTCCGCGGCATGTGGGATCTTCCTGGACCGGGACATGAACCCGTGTCCCCTGCATCGGCAGGCGGACTCTCAACCACTGCACCACCAGGGAAGCCCTCTGCTTTCTTTTGACATTTGCCATACTCTGCCTGGTATTTTGACTTAACTATTTATATGTTATGCCTTAGTATCCTAACGAGATGCAAGTGTGCTCCTTATATTCTCCATGGAGTTTAGACATAAGAACAACTATCTTATGTCTATTGTGTTAAAAATTGATTTCATATGAGGCTCAGAAAAGGCCATACTTGAGCTCTAGACTTTCTGTATAAATAACAACATCACCTTCACACAAATATGTATTTTGGAACTACCCTTTTCAGAGGAACATGTCTGTGGCATGGAGAGGTATGAAATGTGCTCCCTGCTCTCAAGATGCAAAAGTTAAAATAAAGATCTGTCCATCTATTTATCTATCTGCTGACACAGACACACACACACACAGACACACACACAGACACACACCCCCCAATATAATTGCCAAATCAGTGAGACAGAAAATAGAATGTGTCATTAAGAGCACAGATTTTGGAGGTATACCTGACATACTTCATTCATTGAATGACCTTGTGTTACTTATTTGCTTAGTTTTTCTACTTATACTTTATTGATTAGGTTAGTCTGTTTCTTCATCTGTAAAAGAGGATGATAATGACACTTAAGTTATTTTTTTCAGAATTAAATAGAATATTTTAAGTGAAGTGCTTAACACAGTACATAGATAGATACTCCTGTTATTACTGACAAGAGTTATACAGTTCAGAGAAACCAAAGACTGTTGTGTGCCAGGGGTAGTCAGGTATGTTCACAGGTATAATAATGTGATTTATAAGAAAAAAATATTTTTTGGTCATTCAGAAAATATGTATTTGGTCTTCATCCATGGTTCTTGGCTCACAGCTCCCAAAACCCTGATAATATCCTAAGTAATGAGGACAACAAAGGTGTCTTTTGTTATATTAATGACCTAACTTTGGGACACCACCTAAGGATGGGAACTGGAGGTTGAATCAATTGCTAATGGCAATTGATTTAAGTAATCATGCCTATGTAATAAAGCCTCCATAAAACCCCAAAAAGATGGGACTCAGAGAGCTTCTGTATTGGTGAATATGTGGAGGTGCAGGTAGAGTGGTGCCTGGAGAGGGCATGGAAGCTCTGTGACCCTCCCACACACCTTGCTTCCTGCATCTCTTCCATTTGGCTATTCCTGAATCTAGTAAGTAAAATATTTCTCTGATTTCTGTGAGCTGCTCTAGCAAATGAATTGAACCCAAGGAGGGGGTTGTGGGAAACTCTGATTTATAGCCAGTTGGTTAGAAATGCAGGTAACAACCTAAACTTGAGACTGGCTTCTGAAGTCCAAGGAGGAGGCTGTTGGAACCTCTAATCTATAGCCAGTCAGAAGCTTAGGTTATAGATAACCTGGGCTTATGACTGGCATCTGAAGTGGGTATTGGGGGAAGAAGTCTGGTAGGACTGAACCCTTAACTTGTGGGGACTGACACTATCTCTGGGTAGATAGTGTCAGAATTGAGTTAAATTGTAAGACACCCAGCTAGTGTCTGAAGAATTGCTTGTTGGAAGTGTGGGGACCCCACCCCAATTTAAATTGGGTTCAAGAACATCACAAAGATCAAAGAAGGAGGGAACTGAATTAGATGGGGAGGAGGATCAAAGGAATGGTCAGGAGAAAAGACTGTGTAAGTAAAGATACAGACGTGGGAACACAGAGCAGATGGGAGAATGCTTTCTGAGCATGAGTTTTCAATGAGAAAATCCAGGAAAAAATTTCAGTGAGAAAATCCGAGGGTTACTATATGGCTTTAATCTTTTATTTATAGAAGATGCAAAACTATGAAAGTTTTTCCAGTCCCAATAAGACAACTTCCCTAAAATCTCTTTCCTTAAAATTATCTGTATTTACCAATGTATGAAAATTCTCCAACAAGGTTTCATGAAATTTTATATAATGTCTTTAATATTGACTAATTCTTATTTCATTATCCAAGTAATTAAAAAAAGTTTTCTAAGATTCTCTTCTATGAAAATTCAAAAAAAAAAAAATTCAAAAACACAGAGTACTCTTCGTATTGGCAGATAAGGAGGTACTTGAGGATTCTGGATTTGCACAGCCCTTATACGTTTTCACAGAACAATGTCTCTTGATCACAAATGTTTCTTTAGTAACTTCAGTTAAAAAAAAGACTCCTCCGTTGCTGACTCTAAGCTTTATTACAGAAGGTCCTCCATGGTCCCCAAGTAGCCCATTCTCTCAACTGAGGCAGCATATTGCCAAGAGCATGGTCTGCATGGAGCAGAACTGCACTGACTCAGGCTCCCTCACTGTGTGACCTTGGTCAAGCTACTTCACCTCTTTGTGTTTCCTCATCTATAAAACGCAGATAATAATAATGCCTACCTCATAAGGTTGTTTAGGAGAATTAAATGAGTTAAAGTATTGCCTGACACACTATAGTAAATGCCTATACACACATTCCATTAAATATTTAAATTTATTGAAAAAAATAGTTCTATACAAGGTGAGGAGTCAGTTCTCTTTCCCCCAGATACCCATACATATACCCACTTTCCTTAATTTCCAGCCACATGGTAATAGAGGGGCACACTCCTACTTTGTGAATTATTCCAAGTTATCTTATGGGCAATGAAATTGATTGGGAAGGATGAAAGTCTTCCAATAGATCACCTTAGTTGAATGCTGTTTTGTTTAATGAGTCAGAAAAACACTCTCTCTTCTTCTCTCTCTCTCTTTCACCATCGAAGGTTGCAGTTCATCATGTGGAATTAAACTTGGACACTTTAGATATACTAGTGAACAAAAATTGTTCAATGCTATGGTCGAGTATGAATGTCAGAAAGGATATATTCTGGTTGGAGAGGCTAAAATCTCCTGCACTCTTTTACAATGGTCATCACTGAATCCTCAGGGTAAAGGTAATCCCAGGTCCCTGGGACAGAATAGCACTAAGCTGATAGAACAACTGTGGAGCGGTTCAGAAGTGATTCTGAGAGAAAGCATCCTCCCAGGCAGACGTAGAGTTGTCATGAGCATGTGCTTGAGCCTGAGTGAGGTCCACTGTGGTTTAATTCCAAATATCCAAGGAATAGCACCCTCAGATTCTTACACATCCTGGAACCTTCCATGAGAGAGTTGACCAATGGGGTTGACCTCTTTATTGGGAGAGCAGCTATTATAGCAGAATAAGGAAAATGTTCCTAAAGATTACTTACATCATTTCACTCATAATAACTCCAGGAGCTGAGTTGCTGTCACTGTTTTCATTTTACAAAGTGGAAAACTGAGGCCAGAAGAGGGGTCCTTTAGTGCAGAAATAAAGAGCTCAGAACAACCCCTGGGTTTTCACTCTGGCTCTGCCACTTAAAAGCTGCTGTGTGGGGACTTCCCTGGTGGCGCAGTGGTTGAGAGTCCGCCTGCCGATGCAGGGGACACGGGTTGGTGCCCTGGTCCGGGAGGATCCCACATGCCGCGGAGCGGCTGGGCCCGTGAGCCATGGCCACTGAGCCTGTGCATCCGGAGCTTGTGCTCCACAATGGGAGAGGCCACAACAGTGAGAGGCCCGCGTACTGAAAAAAAAAAAAAAAGCTGCTGTGCGACTTGGGGCAAAGCATTAAGCTTCTCTGTGTCTCAGTTGCCTCATCTCTAAGATGGAGATAGACATAGTGTCTCCCTCACAGAGTTGCTGAAAGCTTACATGAAATAATGTGTGTAATGTGTTCTGCATGTAGGCGACTGCAGCCAGAGCTGAAAATAGTTGCCAGCGTTGGTAGAAGTAGTAGTAGTAGTGGATCAATAGTGTAGAAAGAAAAGATAGAATTCAGCAATATTTTTTATCCCTTTTAAATGATTTTATCAGTGTTAAAATATGTTCTCTCTGAGATACTCAAGATGCTAAGAAAATGTGTCTTGATTACAGCTCTGTGCCTAAAACCAGAAATAATAAATGGAAAGCTGTCTGTGGAGAACGATCAGCCCTGAAACTGTCACCATCAAGTGTGACCCTGGCTGTAAGATGTTTGGTTCCCAGAATATCTCTTGCTCAGAGAACAAATCTTGGAGTCTGGATGTGCCCAAGTGTGAGAAGGTGAATAATATTCAATGAATTTTATGTCATATGACACCTCAAAATAAATAATAGGAAAATGGGATGGCTCATAAAATAGGAAAGAAATAATATGTCCTAAAGGACTATCTCAGTTGTGGGGTTAATTTATAAAATGTTTACTGGCTCTTTCCACCTTACAACAGGTCCTTCCAGGTATGTGAACATGAGAGTCTTACTCATCAGATATCTAGCCTTTGGTTTTTTCTACAATAAATGATGTGCTTTTGCTCCATTTCTGGTTGGTCAGCAGAACTAACATACTCATTGCTCTTTTGGATGTTTTTTGGGGATTGCCTTGCTGCTTACACTCTCTCTATGCTTGACACTGATACTGACTATTACTTAAGTACAGATATGGATTCACCTCTCAGGGAAATATTTTGCTAGGATCCAAAGTATTTTTCTGGAGTTTCCTGCCCAACAATAGGTCCTGGGGTTATCCTTCATCTTCCACTCTTCCTTATGCCACAAGACTTCCTGAAGAAGCACACTCTTTCTTTTTTTTTTTTTTTTTTTTTTTTTTTTTTGCGGTATGCGGGCCTCTCACTGTTGTGGCCTCTCCCGTTGCGGAGCACAGGCTCCGGACGCGCAGGCTCAGCGGCCATGGCTCACGGGCTTAGTTGCTCCGCGGCATGTGGGATCTTCCCGGACCAGGGCACGAACCCGTGTCTCCTGCATCGGCAGGTGGATTCTCAACCACTGCGCCACCAGGGAAGCCCCGAAGCACACTCTTGACAAGAATGAGGAAACTTTCTGAAATCACACTTTCGGTTTCTTCTTTCAGGTAGGCACTGAAGATTGTGAGATAGTCTTGAAAGACCAAAAACTCTTACTGTGTCTTTCAAGTCCCTAGGACTCAAAAGCAGTCCTGGAGATTGAAAAACTGGAGTGACAAAGAAACAAAGAGAAAATTTCTTGAGGCTTTCTCTTGGATACACACTCAGGAAAGATGTTGCAGTATCAACATACTTCACTATGCAGGAGAGTTCTTGCCACACTTGCACAAAATACAGTATCTTTTACCTTACTAACATTTACAGTTGTGTCTTTCTTATTATCCTTTGAATAGCTGTAGAATCCGTAGTGATGCTCATTCCTGATGCTGATAATTCATATCATCTCTCTTTTTGCTTCCTGACCAGTCTGCCTTGGGTTTATCAATTTTATTGATACATATTTTATGGATTAGAATGTGACACTTGCTAAATGTTCCAAGTGTTCTTGTGAAGATTGTGTGTTTGCTGCTCAGAGGCACTTCCTATAAACGTCAGTTAGGTAAAGTTGTTTGCTAATATGGTTACAGTCTTCTCTTTCCTTGCTGATTTGCTGTCTACTTTTTCTATCAATTATTGGGAGAAGGGGTATCAAAATTCTCATTGTAGGTTTGTCTATTATTCCTTGCAGCTTTTAGTTTTTGCTTCATGTATTTTGAAGTACTGTTATTAGGGGCATAAATGTTTAGAATTTGTATGTATTCTTGATAAATTGATTCTTTTATTATTATGCAATAAACTTCTTTATCTTTCATTATGTTCTTTGTTCTCAAATACATTCAAGCATAATTTGTATGATACTAATATAATCACTTAAACTTTATTTTTCTGTAAATTTCTGGAATAAATTCTGAGAGTCAAAAGTGTGTAATTTTCACTAGCTACATTTAAAAAGTAAAAATATGAAGTTAATTTCAATAATATATTTTATTTAACCCAAGTTTGTGAAATATTCTCATTTTGACATGTAATCAATGTAAAAGTTATTAGTGTTATATTTAACATTCTTTTCTTCATACCATGTCTTCAAAATGCAGTATATATATATATATATATATATATATATATATATTTACAACACATCTAAATTTGAACTAGCCGTATTTGAAGTGCTCAATAACCACATGTGGCTAATAACTGTCATATTATACAATGCAATTCCAGACTTTCCACAATGTGGATGTTAACAAATATTAAAATAAAATATGTGTTTGTTTTCATAATTCTAGTGATTGTATTTGACCTTTTTAAAGTATACCTTAGAATCTGGAAGCCACAAAGAAGAAAACTGCAAGAATGCAATGCCAGGAACAAGAGGTATGTTTACCTGTAAGTTATGAAATATTACAGGAATGCTAATACTTGAAGTTAAGGAGTAATTGAAATGAAAATAACTCAAAGCTTGAATTCCTCCAGCTCTTGAAAATTCACACAGTAATGGTGTGTTACCCAGATTTTAAATATTGAGTTCCTGATTCGGAGACCATTTCTATAATTTTGTACAAAAGTGACAGACTTTTATCCCAAGCCATACAGAACAGCTGTTTTGTGCTATAGACACCAGTGCAGATTTTGGGAACTAGAGATGTTGCAGGACATGACTCAGCCTTCTGAAGTGTCCTGGTAGGAGTGGGATGAGTATATTGAGTGAGTACACCACCTCTGATCAGCTATTTAGGGGAAGTCTCTTGTGGCAGATGGCAAAAAATGGCCACAGGTGTTTTCTGTCCTTGTATCTATATCTTTAATAATCCCTCCCATTGGAAGTAGAGGCTTTCTTCATCCCTTGAGTTTGGGCTGCTTTGTCATTTGCTTTGGCCAGTGGGACAAAAAATAGCAAATGTTACATAAGCAGAGGCTTGCAAATCGCTTTGTGCATTAGGATCCCCCTGTTGCTGTTCTTGGAACCCTGTGTCCACCACTGGGTGAATAAGTCCAGGCTAACTTGCTGGCTGATGTAAGATATATGCTGCTTCTTTGCCTCAGCTGATAGCAGACATGTGAGGCCATGGCAACTAGTCAGTCTCCAGCCAACTCACCAACTGACCACAGGCACATGGGAGCTAGTCTAACTGAAATCAGCTGAGCTTGAGCCATACCAGAAAAACTGCCCAGAAGAATTGGGCTTGTTTATAAATAGTTGTTTTAGGCAACTACATTTTGGGATTGTTTTGCAGAAAAATCCAGTCAAAATACTCTTCTAATGTGCTTGCAGTTTGTTAGGCTAAGCCACAGAAAGGATTAAAGTTATCAACTTGGCAGTTATGTCAATTTGTCAACCCCAGGCATCTTGCAGGGCTTATTATATGTGGGACAGATTCAGCTTACAAAGGACTGATCTAGGCTTTGACACATGAAGTAATTCACTTTTTTTTGTTTTGATGAGGTGGCCGTTGGCCTGACCTTTGTGATAGACTACTCAAGGAAAAATTACAGAGACCTTGGAGGAAGAGGCTGAAGTACTCACCTGATGCATTCTTTCCAATACATGGGAGTAAACCCCAACTCAGGACTTGAGTGGGGATGGAAAGGAAGGATGACAGAATGCTTGTTCTCCTAATGCTGCTACATACCCTCTGATACCAAGAGCTTCTGTCTGTAAGGGTGTGAGAGAAATGCCACAGTGAGAGTGCAGACTTCTCCATGGCCCTAACAAATCAGGCCAAGCAAGGAAGTAGGAAACAAGAAGGGTTTCATGGACGCTACATGCAATACCCTGGGAGAGCAGTGGTTCAGGGTGAGGACAATGAGGGAGATAAGGCTATCTCTCAAAATAACAATTATAGAGAGATTAGCTCAAGATGACAGAGTAGAAGGCTATGTGCTCACCTCTTCTTGTGAGAGCACCGGAATCACAACTAACTGTTGAGCAACCATTGACAGAAAAATGCTGGAACCTATCAGAAATGATACCCTGCACCTCAAGACAAAGGAAAGACCACAGTGAGATGCTAGCAGGGTCAGTATCATGATATAATCAAATCCCATACCCACCAGGTGGGTGACCAACAAACTGGAAAACAATTATACCATAGAAGTTCTCCCACTGGAGTGAAGGTTCTGAGCCCCATGTTGGGCTTCCCACCCTGGTCTGGCAATGAGAGGAGGAGCAATCACGGCAAGTTAGACAAAATGAAATGGCAGAGGATTATGCCCCAGATAAAGGAACAAGATAAAACCCCAGAAAAACTAATTCTTTTTTCCAGAAAAAGAATTCAGAATAATGATGGTGAAGATGATCCAGGATCTCGGAGAAACAATGGAGGCAAGGATCAAGAAGATGCAAGAAATGTTCAATAAAGACCTAGAAGAACTAAAGAACAAACAATCAGTGATGAATAACACAATAACTGAAATGAAAAAAATACACTAGAAGGAATCAATAGCAGAATAACTGAGGCAGAAGAATGGATAAGTAACCTGGAAGACAGAATGGTGGAAATCACTGCCACAGAACAGAATAAAGATAAAAGAATGAAAAGAAATGAAGACAGTCTACGAGACCTCTGGGACAACATTAAACATACCAACATTCGCATTATAGGGGTCCAAGAAGGAGAATAGAGCATGAAAGTCCTGAGAAAATATTTGAAGAGATAATAGCTGAAAAATTCCCCAACATGGCAAAGAAAAGGGTCACACAAGACCAGGAGTCTCAGAGAGTCCCAGGCAGGAAAAACCCAAGGAGGAACACACCGAAACACATGGTAATCAAATTGACATAAATTAAAGACAAAGAAAAACTATTAAAAGCAACAAAGGAAAAATAACAAATAATATACAAGGGAACTTCCATTAGGTTATCAGCCAGCTGATTTCTCAGCATAAACTCTGCAGGCCAGAAGGAAGTGGCATGATACATTTAAAGTGATGAAAGGGAAGAACCTATAACCAGGAATACCCTACCCATCAAGGCTCTCATTCAAATTTGACAGAGAAATCAAAAGTTTTACAGACAAGCAAAAGCTAAGAGAATTCAGCACCACCAGACCAGCTTTGCAACAAATGCTAAAGGAACTCCTCTAGGCAAGGAAGAGACCAGCAACTTAAAACAATCTTGTATACATATAGACTTCTATATCAAAACCTCATGGGAACAGCAAACCCCAAAACTACAATAGATACACACAAAAAAAAGAAAAAGCAACCCAAACACATCACTAAAGATGGTCATCAAACCACAAGAGAATAAAACAAAAGAGGAAGAGAAGAAAAAAAACCTACAAAAACAAACCCCAAACAATTAAGAAAATGGCAGTAGGAATATACATATTGACTATTATCTTAAATGTAAATGGATGAACTGCTCCAACCAAAAGGCATAAACTGGTTGAATGAATACAAAAACAAGACCCATATATATGCTGTCTACAAGAGACCCACTTGAGACCTAGGGACACATACAGACTGAAAGTGAGGGGATGGAAGAAGGTATTTCATGCAAATGGAAATCAAAGGAAAGGTGGGGTAGCAGTACTCATATCAGAAAAAATAGACTTTAAAATAAAGATTGTTACAAGAGACAAAGAAGGATACTAAATAAGGATCAATCCAAGAAGAAGATATAACAATTATAAATATATATGCACCCAACTTAGGAATACCTCAATATATAAGGCAAATACTAACAGCCATAAAGGGAGAAATTGGCAGTAACACAATAAGAGTGGGAGATGTTAACACCCTATTTTCATCAATGGACAGATCATCCAGGTAGAAAATCAATAAGGAAACACAGACTTTAAATGGCACATTAGACCAGATCGGCTTAATTGATATTTATAGAATATTCCATCCAAAAGCAGAAGAATACACATTCTTCTCAAGTGCACAGGGAACATTCTCCAGGATTGACCACATTCTGGGCCGCAAAGAAAGCCTCTGTAAATTTAAGAAAATTGAAATCATATCAAGCATCTTTTCTGACCACAGCGTTATGAGATTAGAAACCAACTACTAGGAAAAAACTGAAAAAAAAATACAAACACGTGGAGGCTAAACAATATGCTACTAAATAACCAATGGATCACTGAAGAAATCAAAAAGAAAATGATAAAATGCCTAGAGACAAATAAAAATGAAAGCACAATGATCCAAAGCCTATGGGATGCAGCAAAAGCAGTGCTAAGAGGGAAGTTTATAGCAATACAATCTTACCTCAGGAAACATGAAAAATCTCAAATAAACAACCTAACCTTACACGTAAAGCAACTAGAGAAAGAAGAACAAACAAAACCAAAAGTTAGTAGAAGGAAAGAAATCATAAAGATCCGAGCAGAAATAAATGAAATAGAGACAAAGAAAACAATAGCAAAGATCAATGAAACTAAAAGCTGGTTCTTTGAGAAGATAAACAAAATTGATAAACCTTTAGCCAGACACATCAAGAAAAAAGGAAGAGGACTCAAATCAATAAAATTATAAATGAAAAAGGAGAAGTTACAATGGACACCACAGAAATACAAAACATCATATGAGACTACCACAAACAACTGTATGCCAATAAAATGGACAACCTGGAAGAAATGGAAAAATTCTTAGAAATGTACAATCTCCCAAGACTGAACCAGGAACAAACAGAAAATATGAACAGACCAATCACAAGCACTGAAATTGAAACTGTGATTAAAAAACTCACAACAAACAAAAGTCCAGGACCTGATGGCTTCACAGGCAAATTCTATCAAACATTTAGAGAAGAAAAAACACCTATCCTTCTGAAATTGTTCCCAAAAAATTGCAGATGAAGGAAAACTCACAAACTCATTTCATGAGGACACAATCACCCTGATACCAAAACCAGACAAAGATACCACACACAAAAAAGAAAATTACAGATATCACTGACTAACATAGATGCAAAAATCCTCAACAAAATACTAGCAATGCAAACCCAACAATACATTAAAAGGATCATACACCATGATCAAGTGGGATTTATTCCAGGGATGCAAGGATTTTTCCAATATCTGCAAATCAATCAGTGTGATACACCACATCGACAAAATAAAGAATAAAAACAATATGATCATTTCAATAACTGCCGAAAAAGCTTTTGATAAAATTCAGCACACATTTATGATCAAAAGTCTCCAGAAAGTGGGCATAGAGAGAATCTACCTCAGCATAATAAAGGCCATATATGACAAATCCACAGCAAACATCATTCTCAATGGTGAAAAGCTGAAAGCATTTCCTCTAACATCAGGAACAAGACAAGGATGTCCACTCTCACCACTTTTATTCAACATAGTTTTGAAAGTCCCAGTTATGATAATCAGAGAAGAAAAAGAAATAAAAGGAATCCAAATTGGAAAAGAAGAAGTTAAACTGTCACAGTTTGCAGATGACTTGATACTGTACATAGAAAGTCTTAAAGATGCTACCAGAAAACTACTAGAGCTCATCAATGAATTGGTAAAGTTGCAGGTTACAAAATTAATACACAAAAATCTGTTGCATTTCTATACACTAAAGAGAAATTCAAGAAACAACCCCATTTACCATCACATCAAAAAGAATAAAATACCTAGAAATAAACTTACCTAAGGAGACAAAAGACCTGTACTCTGAAAACTATAAGATGCTGCTGAAAGAAACTGAAGATGACACAAACAGATGGAGAGACATACTATGTTCTTGGATTGGAAGAATCAATATTGTCAAAATGACTATACTACCCAAGGTCATCTACAGATTCAATGCAATCCCTCTCAAATTACCAATGGCATTTTTCATAGAACTAGAAAGAAAAATCTTAAAATTTGTATGGAGACACAAAAGACCCTGAAAGCAATCTTAAGAAAGAAAAAAGGAGGACTCAGGCTCCCTGACATCGGACTATACTACAAAGCTATAGTCATCAAAACAGTAGGGTACTGGCACAAAAACAGACATATAGATCAATGGAACAGGATAGAAAACCCAGAAATAAGCCCACACACCTATGGTCAATTAATCTACAATAAATGAGGTGAGACTATACAATGGTGCAAAGGCAGTCTCTTTAACAAATGATGCTAGGAAAATTGGACAGCTACATGTAAAAAAATGAAATTAGAGCACTCTTTAACACCATATGCAAAAATAAGATAAAAATGGACTAAAGACCTAAACGTGAGACCGGACACACTAAAACTCTTAGAGGAAAACATAGGCAGAACACTCTCTGACAAAAATCACAGCAATATTTTTTTAATCTGTCTCCCAGAGTAATGGAAATAAAAACAAAAATTAACAAATGGGACCTCATTAAACTCAAAAGCTTTTGCACATCAAAGGAAACCATCAGCAAAATGAAAAGACAACCTGCAGATTGGGAGAAAATATTTACAAATGATGTGACCAACAAAGGCTTAGTCTCCAAAATTTACAAACAGCTCATGAAACTTAATATCATCAAAACAAACAACCCAATCAAAAAATGGGCAAGCAACTATACTCCATTAAAGATTAATTTTAAAAAAGTGGCAGAAGACCTAAATAGACATTTCACCAAAGAAGACATACAGATGGCCAAGAGGCACATGAAAAGATGTTCAACATCATTAATTATTAGAGAAATGCAAATCAAAATTACAATGATATATCACCTCACACCTGTCAGAATGGCTATCATCAAAAAATCCACAGATAATAAATGTTGCATAGAGTGTGGAGAGAAGGGAACCTTCCTACACTGTTGGTGGGAATGTAAATTGGTACAGTCTCTATGGAGAACAGTATGGAGGTTCCTTAAAAAAAACTAAAAATAGAGCTACCATATGATCCTGCAATCCCACTCCTGGGCATATATCCAGAGGAAAACATTGTCTGAAAGGATAAATGTACCCCAGTGTTCACTACAGTACTGTTTATAATCGCCAAGACATGGAAGCAACCTAAATGTCCATTGACAGAGGAATGGACAAAGAAGTTGTGGCACATATATATGATGGAATATTACTCATCCATTAAAAAGAATGAAGTAATGTCATTTGCAGCAACATGGACGGACCTGGAGATTGTCAAACTGATTGAAGTAAGTCAGACAGAGAAAGAGAAATATCATATGATATCACTTATAAGCAGAATCTAAAAAGAAATGTTGCAAATGAACTTAGAAAACAGAAACAGAGTCAGAGACTTAGAGAACGAACTTATGGTTAACACTGAGGAAATGGGGGATAGGGAGTTTGGGATTGACATGTACACACTGCTATATTTAAAGTGGATAACCAACAGGGGAACTCTGCTCCTTGTAAAAACCTAAATGGGAAAAGAATTTGAAAAAGAATAGATACATGTATATGTATAACTGAATCACTTTGCTGTACACCTGAAACTATCACAACATTGTTAATCAACTATATTCCAATATAAAATAAAAAGTTAAAAACAAAGCCATAGCCCTATTTAAAAAACAATTGCAAAAATAAACAGATAAATAAAACTCTTCAGTTATAAGGCAAAAAACCCCACAAAAAACCCAACAATTATATTTTGTCTTCTTCCAATTTCTTTGAAAGAGACTGTGTAATAGATTTGTTGAATAACGAATAATTTTTTGGAAGGATGTAGCCATGGAGAGAGAAAATTTTTATCAGGAAAAAGTCAGTCAGATGAGATGTAGACTGCACTTACAAGGATCATATATCTGAAGCACGGGTCTTTGGAAGGGGCCCAGAGTGCCCAGCCCAGCCTTGGGGGAGGAATGAACCAGGGAGCCCTCATGATGCCTTCGAAGCTGTGCAGCATAGGAATAAATTTAACCAAGGAGGTGAAAGACCTGTACTCTGAAAACTATTAAGACTTTGAGGAAAGAAATGGAAGACAACACAAATAAATGGAAGGATATATTGTGCTCATGGGTTAGAAGAATCAGTATTAAAATGTCTATACTACCCAAAGCAATCTACAGATTCAATGCAATCCTTATCAAAATAACCATGGCATTTTCTCAGAACTAGAACAAATAATTTTAAAATTTGTGTGGAACCACAAAAGACCATGAGTAGCCAAAGTCTTGAGAAAGAAGAACAAAACTGGAGGTATCATGCTCCCAGACTTGGAACTATACTACAAAACTGTAGTAATCAAAACAGTATAATTCTGGCACAAAAACAGACCCATGGGTCAATGGAAGAGAATAGAGTCCAGAAATAAAGCCATGCTCATATGATCAATTAATCTATGACAAAGGAGGCAAGAATATACAATGGAGAAAAGACAGCCTCTTTAATAAATAGTATTGGGAAAACTGAACAGCTACATGCAAAAGAATGAAACTAGACCATTTTCTTATACTATATACCAAAATAAACTCAAAATGGATTAAGGACTGAAGTGTAAGACCTGAAACCATAAAATTCCTAGAAGAAAACATAGGCAGTAACCTTTTTGACATCAGTCTTGGCAATTTTTTTTTTGTATATGTCTCCTTAAGTAAGGAAAACAAAAACAAAAATAAGCAAATGGGACTACATCAAACTAAAGAGCTTTTGCACAGCAAAGAAAACCACTAACAAAATTAAGAGGCGACCTACTGAATAGGAGAAGATATTTGCAAATGATATATTTGATAAGGGGTTGATATCCAAAATATATAAATAACTCATACAACTCAATTTCAAAAAAACAAAACAAAAACACCCAATCCGATTAAAAAATGGGTAGAGGACTTGAATAGAAATTTTTCCAAAGAAGACATACAAATGGCCAATAGGTACATGAAAATGTGCTCAACCTCACTAATCATCAGGGAAATGCAAATGAAAACCACAATGAGATACCACCTCAGACTTCTCAGAATGGCTATTTCAAAAAGAAAAGAAACAAGTGTTGGCAAGGATGTGGAGAAAAGGGAACCCTCATACACTGTTGGTAGGAATGTAAATTGGTTCAGCCATTATAAAAAACAGTATAGAAGTTCCTTGAACAATTAATAATCAAATGACCATATGATTCAGCAATTTCAGTTCTGGGTATTTATTCAAAGAAAATGAAAACACTAATTAGAAAAAGATATATGCATCCATATGTTTATTGCAGCAATATTTTCAATAGCCAAGATATGGAAGCAACCTAAGGGTCCATCAAATGATGAATGGATAAAGATGTGATATATATATATATATATATATATATATATTATATATATATTATATATATAATTAAGCCATAAAAAAGAATGAAATCTTGCCATTGCAGCAACAGGAATGGATCTGCAGGGTACTATGCTAAGTGAAATAATTCAGAGAGAGATACACAAATACCATATGCTTTCACTTATATGTGGAATCTGAAAAACAAGACAAAGATAGTCAATAACACTAATAACTTTGTATGATGATGGATTGTAACTGGTCTTATTGATCATTTCATAATTTATAAAAGTATTAAATCACTGTGTTGCACACATGAAACTAATGTAATATGTATGTTAATTGTAACTCAACTTTAAAAATCCTTTATAAAAATAGAAGAAGCAGCTGCAAGAACTTGATGTGGTCCTTCACTGGAGCACAGGGAAGTTGGGAGGAGCTAGGTTGGCTTTCATAGCAAATAATCTCCAAATTTCAGGGGCTTTACAAACAAGATTTATTTCTTGCTATCACTGCATACCCATCTTGGGTTGGCAGGGGCAGCTCTGCTCTGGGACCTAGGCAAAATAAGCTTCTGCTGTAGGGGGAAGGAACAGGACAATCACGCTGGCTCGTTAAGACTGCACATTTTACTGGCAGAAGCAAGACACTTTAAGGGACCTTTAAAGGGAACAAAGAACTATCCTACTCTGTGTCTGGAAGGAGAAGAATCAGAATCATTGGTGAACCACACTAATGACTACCTTAGTAGGACTACAGAAATTTCCAGCAAATTCTGTAAATCACATATGTTCATTCTTTTGGAGTTTCTTGTGCATGCCAATCAAGGGCAATTTCTTATCTGGTCACACAAGAAGCAGAGACTATTTTAACAAAAATAGATGGAGAAGCACAGTCAAGGGGAGTCAGGAGGATGTATGGACAAGAAGATTCAACAGGAAGGGTATGAACTGCTGTTTAGGCCACATTTATCTGTCTAAAAGCAATAAACTGAAGATAACTCAAATGTTTATCAATAGAGGACTCATTTCAACTATGTGCTCTTATAAACAGTGTACTTTATTCATTCACTTATTCACCAAATATTCATAGAGTGCCAACTATGTGCCAGACACTGTCCTAGGCACTGAAGATAGAGCAGTGAATATTAAAAAGCCATTAAAGTTAAATGCAGCTATTAAAAAGAATGAGGTGTACTCATATGCACTGATGTGGAAAGATATCTAAAATGTATAGAATGAAAAAAGCATGTTGCAGGACAGTATGTATCATAGGATTCCATTTGTGTAAAAAATTCTTATACATCTATATATATTGCATACATATATACACAAACAATCTTATAGTGATTATCTCTGGGGTATGTATTTGGGAGATGGTTAGGAAGAGAAGGCATTTATTTGACATTTTGTATTTAGGTAATGTGAGCATGTTTATATATATACTATATAACAATAATCATAATTTTAATATAAACTTATAAAATAATAGTAATAGAAAATAGTATAATTCCAAAGACCAACAAAAATTACATTTCACTGCTAAAGAAAGTAAAGACAAAGAGAAGGCAGTAGCTGAAGCAGGACGTCAGGTTAAGGGATAAATTGCTAATAGACAGATGTGGCATAGAGGAGACTGGGATGGGAGAGTGCCCAAGTTTCTCTGTGATAAAGCCATAGAGGATGAGATTCAGAGCTCAGGCAGAGAAAGTAACCTCAGATAGGAGGATGGACATCTCCATTTAATGGGAGGAAAAAGGAAAGAATGGGTGGGGATGCTGCTTGGTTGTATATGAGACATCCTTTATTACAGCTTCTGTTTTCCCACTGAAGTAAGAAGTAAGTGCACCTCCTCAAAGAGAGGGAAGAAGTAGGGAGGTCTGCATTTCAAGAAAGGTAGAGAAGGATTAAAAATGTTGTAGAAAATATAAGAGCGACCTTACTGAAGAGGGAATTTCCAGAGGGACAGAGTTGAAGGCCCTGGTGAAGTTGGTGTCATAAATTTATAGTGGTACCATTCTGCTTAATTTTATGTTTTTGTTTTTCCCCAGAGCTCTGTTGGCATAGAACAACTGAGCCCTGATTCATTTAAGCATGGGATTTTGTTAGATGCATGTGATGAAAGGAAAAAAGGGCAAACAGTTTAAGATACCGACAAAAGATTGAAATGTGTACCACTGACTCTCCATCTGAAGAGGGGTTGATGATGTTGCTAAAAGATCTCAATAGCAGGAGACTATTCAGAATGAACAAACTGGAAAGACAAAAGGTTGTGGTCACAGAATGGCATATTTGAGTTCTTTATTCTTTAGGTGAAACAGTTCTGGGTAATGACCAAGTCTAGGATGGCCATTGGAGAGGGTGCTGAATGTCACTGAGTGAGGAGCATGTCACTGCAGATACAGAGCTTGAGGAACTGAGAGTCTAGGCCCTTGCTCAGGTCATTTCCTGACCTTATATCTCCCAGTTTGGGAGCCAGGGCCAGGGAGCAGAGGTGGAGATAGAGTGATGGCAGGGAAGGAAGGTGAGGCATATTTGGTAAAGCATAATTCGGGTATTCCTGAGTCCCCTGGACATACTGCTATTTATTGCCACTCAATCCCTGTGTGGTCTCTAATAATGAGATCACTGGTCCCCTGGAGATCAGAGTTCTCTGCCTTAGCTCCTGTCTCCTGGGACCTGAAATTCCATCACTGGCCTGACTGATTACTGCTCCAGGTCCTGCAAAGATGAGGGCTCAGATATTTTGCTGTAACTCTGTTTCCTTTATCATGCCATTTACTAGGTCTAGTTTGTGGCTATAGTGTATTCACAATGGGGTACCAAGAGAGGATCAAGCCTACTCCCTCCAGGAGGTAGCAACACTTGAGGACTGATTAGCAGAGGCTCTGCTGGAGATGTTTTTCCCTCTCTCACGGGTTCTGCTTTTCACAGCCCTCCCAACCCTCCCAGGGCTGCCTCTATTCCAAACTTCAGAATTTGTATGAGAGTCATTGTAATGCTTGCTATGCAATTTCTATCTTTTGTGAGTAATATGGGTTCTTGGGATGATTAGAAGGGATGGTATTTTTAGTATCCAGCCTGGTGGGGAAGGTGGAAGAAATTAGTGGTTATCTATGTGGAACCTAACATTCCTGCTGCTAAAGATCACAGAATGGTTCTGAGTACTATTTGGGAGCATGTCTAACCAAGGCATCTTAGCTAATGCTATTATTGCTTTTTTCTACCAAAGTAAAGACGATCATGGTAAGCCACATTTGATGACTGCTTGCCCAGAACCCATTTAGGGATAATCCAAGCAGTTAGGGTGCACTTTGAAAATTCTGAGCAGAAGAACCCAATGGGTCTCTGGTGACGTACTTACAAATGACATCCTTCAATTCACATTAACTTGTGACATGTGCACCGAGGCCAGGAATGCATTTGCCTACCCCTACCCATGTGTCCCAGGAAAACCATCACATTGGATTTCACAATAGAACAACTACCCCTCCAGCCTACAATACCATTTTAGGGGTGTAGCTACCAGAGATGCACCCAGTAGCCTCAGTACTTGACCACAATTTGCTATTCAACTTTGTCATGTGGAAGGCCAAATAGCTGAATGTCTCTTGCAGTGTAATTCCTGGCATTCCTGAAGACCATATCTAATCACAGCTAATCAGAGTAACAGTGGTGGTAATGTCTATAAAGAATGTCATTCAGATTTATAGGCACTACCGGACATTCTCTCTTAAGTATAGGTAGGTATTCTAGATGTAACTCAGGGTGAAAAGTCTGCTTGTGTGCTTTATGCTAAGTTCCTATCAGTCAGTTGAAGAATATTTATATATACCATACAGGTATTATTATCACAAATACACTCTGTGATTATTGATGACTGTTAAAGCTATTGACTGTATATTAAAATTTTTTTAACATTTAAATAAGTAGAGAAATAGTTTGATAGTTAATATAAATATTGAGAGTACATTATACAGATGACTTTATGGAAAACATAGTTTTTCATCCAACAAACATCTCATAAATTAAGTAATTAATGTATGGGCAGAATACAAGGCAGAATAATAGATTAGATTGTATCAAAGTGATCATTTTTATAAAATTGCTTGATACAGTGGCACTCATTGTGTTAAACAAAATGACCTTTGATAGCTGAATTGAATTATTTTATTTCATTTAGGCCACTACATTTTAAAGAGCAAGTTCTATAAGGAACCCACCAAAACAGAGAGGAGAATGTGAAAGCTGGCCACTTCAAATGTGACAAAAAAAGAAAAATTCTAAATCATATGTAACATTCATGATATATTATCATCAATCTGAATATAATCATTTATTATAAGACATATGAAGGGGAGAAGAAATTGTTAAGGAAAAATGAAGTAGCCCCCAAATATCTTGCTCTTCTTCTGATGTCAGTTGAAAGTGAAGACCTGCAAAGTATCACAAAGAAGTGGTTTAGTAAGCATCGGAGCAATTGAGAAGCTGGCAGTGCTGATAAATTCTTGTTCCTACATGAGAATATCAAACTTAAAAACTTTGACTATTAAATATTCATAATGTATTTGAAATAATTATTAATTATTAATCTGATTGATTATTAATCTGATTTGGGTTAAAGTCTAATTTTTTCCTGCAGCATCCAAATGCATTCCATGATACTGATGATAAGTGTTCATCTCCATTTGTTCAAATATTATACTTTAATACTTGGCCATTTGGCATTAGCACAAAATGTATGTTTGATGTATCCTTAGAGATGCACTTTGCAAAGTGGTACACTTCTAACTTAAAACCAAAATTCCAGGTTTTCCAGGCATAGTTCATTCTGCTTCCAGGGGCCACCTTGCCATTTGTATAACTTCAGCTCCCACTACTCAAAATCTACATCAAAATTCATTTTAAAAGCTCTCTTCAGGGCTCTCCACATCTGTGTTCACTAAACAGGGTCAGACAAAATATATGAACAGATCCTGGAATAATAAAATCTCCTAAAAATATTTCAAACAATAGTTGATGACTATATCCACAAAATTGACCTTTGTAAGTATGACTGATGATAATTTTTAAATAAACAATACTGTAATTTCAAATAAATTGCTGTGGCACATTCAATGTAATGTTATGAATACAGAATCTGGAATCCACTGTCAATTCAAATTATGGATCCTCCATCTACCTGCTGTGTGTCCTAATATTTTTGTGTCTCAATTTCCTTATTCATAAAATGAGGATTTAAAAATTATTTACCTTATAGAGTTGTGGCTACTAAAGAAACAAATATTTATAGACCACCTATTTTGCACTTTTATAATGAGGTGAAAAAAGCAGACAAAGGTTGCTGCCTCATGGAATTTATATTCTGGAAAGAAAAAATAGAGAATAAGCACAATAAGCAAGTAAATAGGAAGAAAAATAGGATGATAGATGAGTGGGCACCAGAGTCAAGCAAAACTGATTTCAGGTCATCAAGCATTTTAAAGTTAAGAAAAGGTAGTTAGTGACAGGTTATAATGGAGGGACAAAATCCAAGAGGAAGACAGAGAATGGAAATAAGAGAAGTATGTCCACAAGAGCTAAGAGTGCCATATGAGAATATGGTTACAGACAGGAATAATCTGAGGAGAAACGTTGGGGTTACACTGAATGCCTTCCACCTAGGTCAAGTGGGATGGGAGGTTATCCAAGGGTGGGTCAAGTGACAGGTGTGGAGCTATGCCATCTCTACATTCTACAAGAAGTCATGAGACGGCTGCTGTGGACACTACCTTAAAAACCAAGTGAATGATTCTAGAAAATGCATAACCTCTGTCTCTAAAAGGGGGGGAAAGATGAAGAAAAAACAGAGGATTTATATTACAATTCTAGAAAAAACACAGCCACATATTTTTAGTTTTTTTGCTCCATAAAAGTGTTTTTCCTTCTAACCCTTCTCTCTCCCACTTCCATTGGCTCCGACCATCTCTGATAAGGAACTGTAAGATGGCAGTCAGGACAGAGGGGAGAATACACCTGGGGGTTCTGGTTGACCTTCCTTGTGTTGCTGTTTTCCTTGGCCTTACTTTCCTGTTGTTACAGACTGACCACTGCCCACCAGTGCTAACTCCGATTTCCTTCCTGGATGGTCACAACTATGTTGATTCTACTCCAGTACTGCTCTGGTCACAGCTCTCAGTTTCCATCCTGCTAGAGGCTCCTGCCCCATACAGTTTCTCATCAACAACCCCACCACTGAGATCTGCAGTTCTCTTCACTCCAAGTGGATGAACATTTCCACAGGAAGTGTCACATGTTGTAGTCCAATTTAGATAATCCTGCCTCTAAGCAATCATATTTCTTTTGATCCCTGAAAGGGAGCCTAGTTTTCTAAAAACATCTAGCCCCTTCCGTCTATGACCAAATTCTCCTGAGTCACTCAGACTCAGTCTGAGTGAGGGATATTTGTGATATACCCCTTGTGATAGAACTTGAACTTTCCTCCTACCTGTGAGCAATTTTCTTGGCAGTGTTAATCTTTTTAAAATGTAGATAGTAAACCTAGGCATCCAGGAATCTTACTCTCAGTTTCCATCAAGTCTTATGGCATTGACCATAAAAGGACTACATGGTTTGTCTAGATGTCCCAGAATTCCTACAAAAATATATAAATCAGGTCCCATTATAACTCCTGATACAAAAGATATTTAAGCAACAATCAAAGTCCAATGGGAAATGGATGTTAATTAAGTATGTTAAGGTATGCTAATGGCTATGACAAATAAGCTCTTAAATTTCAGTGGTTTAATAAGTTGAAGCTTCTTTCTTCATTTTGTAAATTCCCAAAAGGTCATTCCTGGTCAGCTTTCTTCCAGGCAGTGATATGGGGACTTGGGCTCTTGCTCTTGAGTCTCCATCATTTTCAACAGGTGGTTTCCAAAGTCGCCCTATTTATCTGCATCAAACTGTCAGGAGGGAAAAGAGAGAATATAAAGAAAGTAGGCTCACATCTTAACCACCTCTTCCTGGAAGAATTATACCTCACCTATGCTCATATTCCCTTGTCTTTAAAGCTGTCTGAGCAGCTGCTTCATAGCTAAAACTGTTTTCTAAGAAAGAGGCTTACAGATTTTGATGGGTAGCGAGCCTTCTCTGCCACATTTCCAGTGAGTCAGATTTTCATGGTTCTGGATCTTTCCTCAGGAGTACTGTAGCCTGGGCCCAAGTGCAAAGTACATAGATGATACTAAAAGTGTTCCAGAGTTGGAAGATGGCAGGGCAGTTATGGCAGAGGGTGGGCAGGACTGCCTACTTGACATCTACACTTGGAAATCTCAAAGGCATCTCATATTTAATGTGTACCAAGAGGAGTTCCTTACCTCCTCTGTCTGCCATGCCTGACCCGTAGGTATTGTTAAAAAGAAACAACAGGCCCCAAATGGAGTCAGCTGTGCTAAGCTCTGTGTCAGTAAACCAAATATTAATACTTAACCTAACTGCATTTTCAGCCCCTGCCAGGAATGTGACTTTTAACCAGTTAGTCTTGAATTTCCTTGTCAGTACTAGTGAGGTAATCTGCCTTCCCCCAAAGGAAGATGACTTTGTCTGAAATAGTCCTTTCTTTTCCTTATGATGTCCTTGTCTCATGCCCCTTTTGACTATAAAAGACTTCCATTTTGTACAGCTCCTCAGAGCATCTTTCTATTTACTAGATGGGATGCTGCCCTATTCATGAATTGTTGAATAAAGTCAATTAGATCTACAAATTTACTCAGTTGAATTTTGTTAACACTACCGAATCTCTTCCCTTCCCATCATGACTATGTTCATATATAATATCATCACTTGCCCAGGGCCCAAGTAAGAATCTTAGAAACCACCCTTGATTTCTTCCCTGCTTTCAGTTTCTCAATTTAGTCTCATATTCTGTTGAGTCTACTTCCAAAGTACATTTCTATCTCTACCGCCATTTCTCTAGTCCAAACCATCATTATCTCTGATTTATAATAACTACAAAAGCCTCCTAACTATTCTTACTTCTATTCTTGCTCTCTTTAACTCATTTTCCACTGAGAAAGCCAGATACCTTTTTAAAATGCAACTTTTATTCTATTAATCTGCTTAAAACTGCCAATGACTTTCCATTGCACCTAGAACATATTTCATAAATTTATTTATTTATGGCTGCGTTGGGTCTTCATTGCTGCGCGCGGGCTTTCTCTAGTTGCGGCGAGTGGGGGCTACTCTTTGTTGCGGTGCAAGGGCTTCTGGTTGCAGTGGCTTCTCTTGTTGTGGAGCACAGGCTCTAGGCACGTGGGCTTCAGTAGTTGTGGCTCAAGGGGTCTAGAGCACAGGCTCAGTAGTTGTGGCACACGGGCTTAGTTGCTCCGTGGCATGTGGGATCTTCTGGGACCAGGGCACGAACCCATGTCCCCTGCATTGGCAGGTGGGTTCTTAACCACTGCACCACCAGGGAAGTCCTAGAACATATTTCAAACACCATAACATGGTCTACAAAATCTTGCATGATTAGAATCCTGTCTAGTTCTCCAACCTCATTTGGAGTCACTTTCTTGCTTGCTCCTGCCACACTGGCCTTTCCCCAGATACACGAACAATTTCCTATCTCAGGCCCTACATTCATGTTATTCCTCCTCATTCATCATACATTAGCTTAAATGCCACTTCCTCAGAGAGCACTTTCATCACCCTCCCAATCTAAAGTGGGCCCCCCGATTATTTTCTCATAGTACTTTTCATAAGTCTTAATTTGTTATTTTGTAATTACAAATTTGTTCATTTACTTGTTTAATATGTCTCTCCTGTTAGACTGCAAATTCCATGAAGGCCGAGGTCATGTCTATTTTCTTACTCAATCATATCTCAGCACTTAGTGCATAGAGAATGTTTAAAACATATTTGTTGGAAGAATGAATGAATAGGTGGATTATGGGAAACTATTGAACTACCTGGATTCAGGGTTAAAACAGACTGAATGAAAAAAAATTTGGTTGAAAGATTCTGGTGAGAGTCAAAAGTTGGTTCAGTGGTTATAGGAAAGTGGAACATGTGTGGATAAAGATAGAAGACAGCAAAGCAATTGTTCAATAGGAGAGTATGGAGATGGAGTTCAGGAGGTTTGAGATGATTAGGGTCAGAGTGGGGACATACTGGTGGGAAGTGCAGAGCCAATGAAGATCAGCAGAGCTGGAGAAACAGGAATTGGGGCATAAAGATATCAAAGAGGCCAAAGCAGTAGATACAAATAGACCTGACACATAAATGTTTTAAAAAGGTTAGCTCACAAAATGAATGATAGTAGCAGGAATTTGGATGGAAAATAAAAATGAGAGAGCAATTATCATCAATAAAAGCCATGTGGGGGAATTACCTGGTAGTCCAGTGGTTAGGACTCTGTGCTCCCACTGCAGAAGCCATGGGTTCAATCTCTGGTTGGGAAACTAAGATCCTGCATCCCACATGCTGTTCAGGGGGGCAGCCAAAAAAAACAAAACCCAAACCCAAACCAAACAAAACCATGTAGACAGTGGGTTAACATTCTGGAAGTTAGTTAAGTGTAATGATCAAGGGTTGGAAAGACTTCTAATAAAAATAGATCAATGGGTTGAAAGGCACAATAGGATAGAAATTTCTCTTCATTCAAAAAACAACTGGGAGTGGAAGATGGGGATTTCACAAGGAAACGCAAGCTGGGCATGAAGTAATATCAAGATAGCTATGTTTCTGTTAAGATAAGAGGCAATCAAGGTAAGCCTGTCTAACAAGGCCAGCTGTGGGTATAGGCCTAGTAGGAAAGTCTGACAATTGAGAGCAGGGTTGGATTATTTTGATGGGAAAGCAGGGGTGACGGTTTTGGTTTGTCTGTTTGTTTTAGGTTGGGTAGTAGAAGTAAATAGTAAGGATGGAGGAAATTGAAGGCTTAAGTAGTAGGCCAGGAACAAAATTCGGCACAAGGGCAGGGAGGAACAAGTTAGAGCACATCTTATTGGTAAAGGGGGTTGAGGTGGGTGGCAGGAAGGTTCCAAATTGTTAGCTTTATTCACGTAGGCATACTTTATTCCAAATAAACACTCCTGAATTTCATTAGACATTGAAGAGCTGAGCAAAAAATGTTTTCTAGGCCTGCTTCCTTTTCCAATAAATAGAAAACATTTTGTTTTTGTCTGAATTCATGTTTATGAACTCGGTGGAATCAATAGGTCAGAAGTCCATATCCTGCTTTTCTCAGGCTTCAGAGGCCAGACGATAGAAGCCTTTTGTTTCAGCTCATTCACCATTCCTTTTAAAGAAGAGGAAGTTCTGGCCATAAGTCAGCAGGTTCCTTTTCCTATTCATTAGCTTCCTGACATTCGTCATGAGGTTAAAATGACTGAACTTATAATGACAAACATTAATGACCAAATATCTAATCCTTTATTTTGGGAACTTGAGCTTGTCCATGGCAAGCCCAGTTTCTCCCAACTCTCACTGCATATCTTGTCCTTGCAAAGACTCATGTAACCTTACCAAATATATTCAGGGTCTGTGTAGGTTTGGGCAAGCTGATCACATGAGACCAGCGTAAAGGAAAAATTTTATTGATGGAAATCTTATGCAGATAAATCAGTAGTTGTCATTTTATATAAACAGTATAGTGTTGGAAAAGTCATCAAGCCTCTTTGCTTCAATAAGCACTCTAATGACATGAACCCAATGACAAGCTACTGGGACAGAAAAATCTTGGTAGTTTTCAATGTTAATTCAGGGGTGGGGGATAACTTATTTGATTTTTATGGGGGAAGTACAGCTCTTGAACTGCCTCTATCTCCTCACCCACTCTCATTGTATGGACAGGGGAATGCTATATTAATTAATCATTTATGGTATCTTATAATATTGGACCTCTACAGGATGAAGGCATCTTCTGGTGTGTGGGAGTAGGAGTCTCTCACCTAAGGAATGGAGTCCTTCATGGCCATCAATCACTTGACTAAAATAGTGTTTCTCTGGTGTAGGGGTGGAAAGATTTTCCTCTACCCTTCTGGGTTTTTCTGGCTGGTCTGCGAATTAAATGGACATGGGACAGATCAATAAAAGAAAATCAAACAAATGTTTAATAGCATGTATACATGGAAGAGACACAGGAAAACTGAATAACTCATGAAAAGGGCCTAAGCCCTCAATTTAGATACCACCTTCAGCTAAAGACAAAAGAGAATGTTGGAGGTAGTGGTTTGGGACTTCAAAGGGGACAAAGGCAATTTATATGGAGATGGAAAAGCAAACATTAGATAAACAAATGTTTGCTGGGCTTTGCAGAGACAATGGGACACAGAGTGGACTCTGATCTCTCCCACCACACCTAACCCATACTCTTTGCAGATATCTCTGGTAATAGCTCTATTCCAAGAACAGTTCCTTTACCTAAATTCTTTTAGGCAGTTAAAGGGGAAGAGGTAACAAGAAAAACTTCCTGAATCTTCTATTTCTTAAAAATAATCAGTCTAAAGTAATCCTCATGCCATAGAGAACATTTTGGGGTGGCAAATTTTGCTGCCTACAAGGATCAGAACATAGGAGGCCCTGCTGGTGCTGGTAGAGAGGGGAGGTGGAAGCCCTGGGGACAGAGTGAAAACCCATCTCTCTTGATCTTGACCACAATGTAGCCAAGATATCTAGAAGGTTATCAGCATGTTCAAATGATTTCCTCCATAGGAAGCTGAGCCAGAACTTTGTTAAGTCAGAACACAGGTAGAAGGCTATAAATTTGAGTCAGGCATTTAGGGTTAAGTAAAACCGTCCCAGATAGGGTGTAAAATAGGACAAGTTCTATAATTCCTGGATGCACACCAGCACATATAAAATTAGAAAATTGTAGTCTATGTGTCACAGAGTTTTCATGTATTTTAGGTTCCTTTACTGTTTTGGTTTTAATTGGCATTTAGAAAAGCTTTTGTTAAAGTTCCAATCTGTCTTAGCTGTGCTAAGAAATGAGAAATGAGTTTGTGTCCACACTTTGTCCAAAATGAAATGGCATAGAGTTCAAGTAGGGGTCAGTGTAGGGTGATAGAAACAATGAGAAGCTGAGAGCCTAGAAAAGAAGGTCGATTGGGAGGAGCAGAGCCACTTGCTTAGCTGTTGAACTCATTTGAAAATTGTCTTATAAAACGAAAGTTTAGAAGTACTGCATTTCCTTTTACTAATGGATTTGGCAGTTCCTTTTCAGGTAAACCCAGAACTCTAAAGTGAAAATATCATCAAAGCCTTAGGCAAGACTTATTACTGACCTTTAGCTGTTTTCATTCCACATACCAGATCACCAAACAGCTGGGTGAGATGATCTCTCCCTTTAAAAATAAAACAATGCTAAGTGATCTGTGCAGAAATATTTGACCTCTTAGATCTTCAGGAGACGTTTATGACAGTTAGAGCTGGTCTCATTAATACTTAGGGTCAGTAGTCACTTACCTTAAATTTAAAAATACATTTTATTTTTCACCTGGACTGGGCTAATGCTGGAATTTCTGTCATTAACAATGCATTTGTATTAACCATCACTGTTTTTCTGCATCTTCTTAAAAGGATTTTTTCCTCACAGAGAAAAGTTATTAATTTCCATTTGTTTGTAACATGTTTTTTGAAGACAGGAATAATAGTAAACAACTGGCCAATTTGTGGTGGAGAATGCAACGGAATCAATCAGGGCAGAGGGTGAGGAGAGGGGGAGATATGGAAACATAAGTGCAGGAGGCACACTTAAGACAAATGACCTGTCTTTTCTGCTTAGAATTGGTCATAGTTGTTTTTTCTGGCCAGATTTCCTTTCAATTTGTAAATGGGCGTGACCTTTAGGATTGTAATCAAAATATCATAGGATGAGTATCATTTAACAAACTTTTAATCCCAATTTTCATCATAATTTATGTAACTTCACTGTATTATCTGTTTTACTTTGTTTTCAATGACACTGTAGCTGGAAAATATGTTCTGTGCCCTCCTTCTTCTGAGGGTAGTTGCCAGGTTGAAGGATGAGAGTGGCGAGAGCAAACTGAGTGTTTCATGTTAAGAATATTACTGGCCAGCCCTTCCCAGATGATGACTGTTTGATTTTACTGCAGTGAGTCTCATGAAGACTGATAGCCAGAACCATAAAAACAGTTTACTAGTGCTGTACTTGTTAAAAAACAAAATTCAACTGAATAAACTTGAAGATCTAATTGACTTTATTAGGTGATTCATGAGTCAGGCAGCATCCCTATCCAGCAGCTGGAAGGGTGCTCCGAGGGGTTGTACAAAACAGGAGATTTTTATAGGAGAAAAGGTGGGGCAAGGGAGCTATTAGCAAAAGGAAACTATTATTTTTATTCCAGGACATGTGTTGGGGGTGAAGAGAGGGGAGGGGTTTTATCATGTAGATTGCTTCTTACTGGGCAGGGTGCGGGGGATGGGGCAGTGGGGGATTGGAGGGTGGGGGGATGGGAATGAAGAGGGCCAAGGCAACAGATTACCCCATTGGTGGACCAGAAAATTCCAGAATGGCTGATCAAGATTATATTTCTGGGGAAGGTTGAAACCGCAATTGAGTCACTTATTAATTCTAAGTCTGCTATCATGGATTTTAGCACCATTGACACCATTTTGGGCCTGTAGTTTTTCTTTTTAACAGACTCTAGGGTGTAAAGTGTTGGGGGAATCAATTTAGTCTAATGGGACTGCTGGAAGAGGAGAAGGGAGGAAGAATCCTTCATTCATCAGGCAAATATTTAATGAGTGCTTAATACAGGGTTATTGGAGCATGTGTTGCTGGGAAATAAAGGGAAAGTTAAAACAAAGCCTCCTCCCTTTAACAATCCAAACTCCACCTGGAGAGATAAGACATCAATAGCGGAATAACTAGGTGGAAGGTCAGAGCTGTTTTGGTTAAATGTCAGTGCCACATACAGGAATTCAGAGAGAGAGAGACAGAGAGAGAGACCATTTTAGCTGGAAGGCTTTGCGGAGGACGTGGTATTTTAGCCATGAAATTTACTCTTAGTAATTGCCTCTGTCCATTGAGCGTGTCTAAGCATTTTGAATGTTGCAACTTTTCAAGACACATATTAGCCAAGTTCAGGACGGAACAGAAGCCACATGGTACTCCCACAGGTCAGTAGGATTGGGAGAAGAGAATTCACCAGAACTGACGTGAGTGTTTTACGTTTATTGAGTTCTGTTGAGGCTCATCCTCAGGAGAAAAATGTATTTTTCTTCTGAGAGGGATTCAAAACAAAGCAAAAACCTGTCTTTGTGACTCTGGGAATATAATCCAGCTGAAGCTTTTCCATCTCTGCTTTATCCACGCAATGCCTGGAGCTCAGCCAAAGGCATGTGAAGACACTCACAAGTGTCTAGTGCCATAGTTGGGAACTGAGTTCAGACATTTCTCTCCATTCTTTTCAGGATCCTACCTCATGTGAAGCTGCGACAGGATCAAGCCTGCTAACAAGAACAAAAGTCAAACTCTTCAGATGTTGGAAAGAAATATGCAGAAAAGGAACATTTCTACCCCACAAAATTTCAAAATGTGATAGGCACAGGGAATGGAAATTACAAGGATGTAGAGCATGAAAGGAATTTGAAAAACCAGAAGGGTGGCTAGTCCAGTGGGGAATGCCTGTGAATTATCTCTTACTCCTAGGACAATGATTGCAGGTAAGGCTGTCAGGTGTATCTTAGTTTTTAATCTGTGTACGTGTCTTTTATCTTCCCCTTTAACTTTCTCTTAGCTTTAATAAAGAAACCACATAAATGTTTGAGTTATTCAGATGGGTGTGTTATGTACCCAGCATGGTACATTTTATAATCATTTTCCCAGAAGCAGCGGGAATCTCCCTCTCCACCTACACCAGCAGCTCATATTTATTTCCTG
The DNA here is from genome assembly GCF_026419965.1 of Kogia breviceps. Taxonomy (NCBI): domain Eukaryota; kingdom Metazoa; phylum Chordata; class Mammalia; order Artiodactyla; family Physeteridae; genus Kogia; species Kogia breviceps. Next base: position 63,830,500 of record NC_081310.1, on the reverse strand, counting down.
TAATGTTACTGGCATGCCCCAGAGGCATGTGTATGCCCAGAACTCACCAGCTTTAGCATCGACTGAGCCACTATGAGATGCCTGGTTTACAGATTCTAGCCAGAATCTATTTCTGCCCTCCCTACAGCTTTGCATTGTAAACGTTGTGGTGAGGGATTTCCCAGACACACAATAAGATGTTTCCGGTTGAGAGAGAAACGGTAACTGAATCAGTGAAATGGAAGGATGTGGCCCTTGGTCAGTAGTGTTTTTGTGGCTCAGAGTCCATAGTGAGCAGTTTTCAGCTTTCTGGCTGTAAGACTGCTGATTCCAAAATATAACTTCATACATGGGTGGGCATCTCTTTCTTTAAGTTCCCTCCTACAGAGTGCTTATTTTTCCTTACTCATCCTGTTTTGGATATAGGGGAGCAAAATTTGCCACCCCAAAATGTGTCTCTTTGGCATGATGATGATTTTAGGCTGATTATTTTTAAGAAACAGAAGACTCGGGAAGTTGTTTGTCTGTTTTACCTCCCCCTTAACTGCCTAAAAGAATTTAGATGAGGAGCCTGAACCAGAAGAGAGCCATCACCAAAGAGAACTTTGTTGTACATAAGAAAGACTTCTCCAAGTGGTATGGCAAACATTTGTTTACCAAACTGCATGCTCTTCCCATCTCCCAGTGAACTATCTTCCTCCCCTTTGAAGTCCCAGATCCCTACCCACGTCTCCTTAGCTCAGAATAGCATATAAGCCTCAATTGCCTCACTGTCCATTGGGGCCTCATATTCTTAAGGAGCCCCTTCTGTACAAGATTAAATTTGACTTTCTCCTGATAATCTGTTTGAATCATTATACCAGCCAGAAGAACCAGGAAGGGTAGAAGGAAATGTTTCCACCGTGAATACTGGTGTATCTATTTTAAAGCACTATAAATGAAAAATCAAACCCTCCCCATGAATTAAACATAAAATTCACAGATTTCTTTTTTTTTTTTTTTTTTTTTTTTGATGGGAAGGATTTTTTTCCCACAGTTTTCATCTGGTTTACAAATGACAAAGGACTTGCTCAGCATAATTGTTGTCTTTGGGTGGGCTGGTCACATTCAGGGATGCCAGAGACAGGAAGAGGATGCTATTTCTGCTCTGAAATATGTTGTATTTTGACTCTGCATCAGCTATGCTTAAATTAACAGGAAAATGAATGTTTTAGTGTCTTTAGCGTTTATAACTTTTTTCCTGCTCTAAACAAATAACGCCTCCAGATTTTGCAAAAAATTTCTTCTGCAAGGCAGACATGTTTCTTGTGGAATGGGGAGAGGTTCCAAGGTCATTTAGAGCCAATAGTATGGATGATAACATTGGTGCTGTCACCTGGTGTTCGTATAAATTGCATTTCTCTCTTTGGTAAGGACTAGATGGATTTGGGCATTACAAGATGATGTCATCATCACATTATACCATCCTGTGGTCCCAGGGTAATTGCTATATTCCTTCTCCCTAGAAGACATCCCCTTCCAAGAAAAATAAGTTCCCTGACAACTTTCCTATATTTCCAGAAATCTAGGGGGAGGGAGGATTCTATAAGCCACAGAACAGTGTATAGGCTATGACGTATCCAAGGACTTTTTAGAAACTGTTAGTTAATATCGGCCTTATATCTTCAGTGGTCTGGAGTAGAGGTCTCTGATCATCAGCTAAATGCCATGATGCTGATGATTCAGGGGATCCTCAAATTTGTGAGGTCAGCAGTTGTATTGACATTGATGCTTCAATCCCCCTGGACACTTACACAGATACGGTGCATTTGTGTCCATGGCAGGAATTAGAATCCATGTATCAGCCTCAGCTTAACTGAAGACAAAAAACTTCTGCCCAGCTCAGGCTACTGCTGAGCAACCTTGGAGCATCCCAAGAGCTGAGGCAGCCAGCTGGGTTAGGCATGCCACTTGGTACATGCACCACGGGGACTGCAGAGTAGCACTGCCTGTAACTCCCAAAGTGAGAGTCCAAGAGGGAAAGGGGAAATAAATAGATCTCACCTGCAGTACGTTCCAACCAGTCAGAGCTCCCTTTGTAAGAAACAAGTTCAAAATGTACCTGGGAGTTACTGAAGTAAAAAGAGTAAAAAAAATAAAAAGAGTCCAGTGATTACCCCATGAGGGTGTGGCAAACATGAAGGAAAAAATTGGTAAAATTTGGGTGAAATGCTCTTAACACAGCCAAGGTCATTGCCCAAATAGCAGTTATCTGGAGGAAAGTTTTACAAGTGTGGTCTGTTTGTAAATGGGGGATTTAAAGTTTAGCCTTTAAAAAAATTGTTCCCACTGGTGACTGTCTCGTGAGCCAGAAGGAGCTTGTTGCCAAGCAACAAGAGAAACAAAGGCAAGTTCCAAGTTCATTAAAATCCACAGCTGCAGGGCTTTGCTCTACTGTTCTCCACCCTAGAGGAAGGGACAGACCCAGTCAGAACCAATCCCTTTTCTCTCTCTCTGCCCTCTCCACCCGCTCCTCTGAGCTCCCACAGCTCTCTGTTTACACTGTTTATTTTAGCACTGAATACATTTTTGCCTTGTGCCATAGCTTTTAGTACGTCTATATGTTTTCCAATTAGATCACTGGCTTCTTTCAGGCAGGACCTTTGTCCTATTTGTCTTCTTACTAACTTAGTGCCCAAAACTATTTTCCTGTACATAATAAGCTTACAGTAAATTTCATGTTAACTGCATATAATTATCTCTGCTTGTTGAATTTCTAGCCTTCCTTTAAGGCCTATCACTAATACTCTCTTTTTCAAGAAGCCTTTTCTTAACTCTGATGTGCTGTCCTTTCCCTCTGACCTCCTATAGAAACTTTCTTGTACCTCTTCTATGAAACTTATTTTGCTTTGTATTAAAGTTTGGCTTTAACTGTGTGCTCCTTCGGGGTAGGAACCATGTTTTCCTTGACTCTGTATCCTTGGATATGAAGACTTGCACACAGCCTTGCTCATTCATTTATTCACTCATTTGGCAAATATAACTGAGCATCAATTATGTGTATTCTGTTCTAGGGCTGGGTGTATAAAGCAAATTAAATAGACATGACTTTTATTCTCATAGAGCTTAAGGTCTCAAAGGAAGAATTTTGACAATTTAATAGGAAATTAAACCTCAGTGCTTTGATGATGTTTAAAAACCATGAGATCACTTGACCTGATTCAGGGAATTTGAGAAGATTTCCACGAGGAAGTGATACGCTGAGAATTCAAGAATAAAGAAATTGTATGTGCAAAGGTCAGAAAGTGAGAGAGAGACTGATATATTTAAGGAGATGAAGGATGTTCAGAAGTTCAGATTGGCTCAAATGAAGAATGCTTTAAATTTACATCATAATCTTTCCCTCTAGATAACTGAAATCTATAGGGACAAGACATAAAAAGCGGGAACCCAGGTTCATACATATGGCTAAACTAGCAAAAACTCACATAATCTGACTCCCAGATCAGTTCTCTTTCCTCTAAATATTTCTATTTCTGCATTTCTTTCAATGTCAAGCCTCTTTTTCTTTATCACACTCATGGAAACCTGTTGATCGGAAGATAATCATATGCAAGCACTTGATGTAGTTTATGTCACCTTAAGTCATTCATATATTTCTGCATTCTAGTTAAACAGTGTTCTCTCTTGACTGTTCATCCTTAAGAGAATTACTTAAGTCCAAGGTCACATGTGGAACTTTGCCACAAGTAAGTAAAAATGTGGGGAACAATTTTATAGTCTTTGAGCACATAGACCTGAATGGGACCTAGGTGAACCTGACTTCAGGAAATATGCATTTAGAAGGCTTTTGTTTTGCCTATCTACAAAGTTTCAATTGGGAAGGAGGAAATGAGACTATAGGTAGTGTTAACCAAAATTTGAGAAATTTAGACTTGATTGAAATAAAAAGGTGTTGGTTTGGGGTTTGTTAGGACTGCAGGCTGGGAGACTCAGATTCAAGACACACTTGAATTGTGTTCCGCCAGACTACAAAGTGGGGGAGGCTTATGAAAGGCAAAAATCTGCAAGGTTACAGTTAGTTATACGGTTTGCTTATCAAGAATTATAATTGGAGCTGGCAAGAATTAAGGGTTCTTGTTAAGTAAGTATTGGTTGGCATCCAACATGGTTCCAAGAGAAGACTTTGAGATCTTAAGGTTGCAGCTGGCAGGTGTTCTGAATACAGCTCGTCGTGTCCTTGGGTCTGGTATATTTCAAAGAAAGTTCAAGTTCTCAATGGTGCAGAGATGTGTCTGAGACCAGGTCTCCAATGGTCCTTCAGACTCCATTTTGTATGCCTGAAGTGTGATTACTCCATTATAATTTCAATTTGTCATCAGTAAGGCGACCATATAATTTATCATTCCAACTGCGACACTTTGAGAGTAAAATAGAGAACTCATAATATTGATAACCATGTACCTAGAAGACAGGTGTAAACTGGGACTGCCCAGGTAACTTGGGAGATATAATTATTCCATCTATAACCAAAAAAATTCATAGATTTAGATATCTTAATGTTCAGCATTTTTCTTTTCTTTACCCTATTCTAGGTCACATTTTATAGAAGATGCTCTGAAAATAGTTGATGTTCAAAGAATGTTAACTATAACCTAGAAAATGTCCCCTTTCCTCATGCCTAACAAATTGGATCTCTCAGCTCTAATTAACAAAATCTCTAAATATTGGCCACTCAAACTTTTAAGACTTTTCCTGAGTATGAAATAATAAGCAATACATATATTGGTTTCTCCTACTGGTTCCTGCTGACATTTGGTCTTTGACTCCAGTTTCTGACACAGACCTTGTAAAAGTCTTGTAATTTCCTGAGTGATAGGGGAATCTTTTGTTCTAATTAGGTGACTCTTGGTGGACTCCTGAATGGGGGCTGGTCACCAAAAAGACCAAGCCATGATTAGAAACTTGGAACTTTTAGCTCCACCCACCATTCTCCAGAGCGAGGAGGGGACTGAAAATTGAGTTAATAATCAATCATGCCTACCTGATGAAGTCTCCATAAAAATCCTTAAAGTATGGTGTTCAGGGAGCCTCCAGGTTGGTGAACACATCTATGTATCAGGAAGGTGGGCCACCACAACTCCACAGGGACAGAAATTCCTGTGCTTGTGCCCTTCCAAACCTTGCCTTAGGTATCTCTTCTTCTGTCTGTTCATTTGTATCCTTTAAAATATCTTTTGTGATAAATCAGTAATAGTAAGTAAATTCTTTTCCTGGGTTCTTTGAGCCACTCTAGCAAATTACTGAACTCACAGAGAGGGTCATGGGAACCTCAGATTTGTAGCTAAGTCAGAAGTTGTGGGTAACCACTACTTGATATTGGCATCTGAAGGGGTAGGGACAGTCTTTTGTAATTGAGCCCTTGACCTGTGGATTCTTCATTAACTCCAGGCAGTGTCAGAATTTCTTGGTGTGGAAAACCCACCTATCTGGTGTCAGAAGTGTTATGAGTATAAGGAGAGGAAAACAGTGAGTTTTTTCCCAGACAGTGAGCCTATTGAACTACCTAATACTCTAGAACAACATTGTCCAACAGAACTTTCTGTAATGATGGAATGTTCTATAGGTGCACAGTCCAGTATAGTAGCCACTAGCCACGTGGACTATCTATTGAGGAGTTGAAATGTGGCTAGTACGACTGAGAAACTAAACTTTACATTTTATTTAATTATTAAATTAATTTAAAGGTAAATTTAAACAACTGCATGTGGCCAGCCACTACCATATTGTATAATGCATCTCTAGATCACTGGGAATTTAAGGGGTGATAAGTGAATGGTACTAAGATAAAACCAGAACATCTTTTTTTTTTTTTTTTTTTGGTCCAGTACACATAGCCTGGATCCCAGTAGGCCAAGGTCTCAGCCTTTCCTTTTATGTGACTCTACTGTAAGAATAAATTTCATCTCTATTATATATAGGTAAAGCAAAGACCTCAAAATACATAGAAATCAAGAGTATTTGTGATAAAGAGCATTGATTTGTATATCCATTCTACTTGAAACACTATGGAAGATATTTATACTAGTGGAAATAATGATGAACATAATCATAGGACTTCTTCATTCCATCACATAAAATACTTTAAGGAAATCAAAAATTTCTAAGTAAACTCCTATTTCTGCCAGAGCCTTCTATAAAAGGATCTTAGCCCCAAAGCTCTGTCTCCAGTATTTTATTCTTCTTAATTCAAAAAGGACAAACTCAAAGCAATTGATATTAGACCTGCCCAACTCACCAAATGTGTTTCTCTGTTCTATCTTCTCCTTAAATTATTTGTATCTCTTCTATGTCTCTTATTACTTTCTGTTTTGTATTAGCTGTGTAACCACAAGAAGTGGATGCCATGGAAGAGAGACATCATAATTTTACCCCCTTCTATTCGAGAGTAAGTGCTTTGAGGGCAAGGACTGTATTTTCCATAGCACCAGGTACAGTTCTTCACACAGAGTAGGTACTCAGGAAATGTTTGTTAGTTCATTTAGAAATGTTTTGTGTAGATAAATCAGATTCTGTAAAAATTGTTTCTGGAACATGAAATGGGATGAGGCAAAATCTTAACTTTGCCAGTAAGGCTATTGTCAGAGAGTCATGTGAACTCAGCGTACCTCCCAGTTATTAAAGCAGATATCATAGTTGAATATAAATTTGAGAGTGTGGTAAATAGATTTTTTTCTTAGTATTACAAGTTGGTATAATTCTTTTGGAAAGCAACATGAAATTTCTATTAGAAGACTTTGAGGTAATAATTTTATATTTGAGACTCATTCCCCAAATAAATCATTTTAAAACCACTTTATTGAGGTGTGTTTGACATACAAAAAGCATACATATTTAATGTATACAACTTGATGAGTTTGGAGGTAGAATGGTATACACCCGTGAAAATCACCAACACAATCTATGCCATAAACACATCCATCACCTCCAACACTTTTCTTCCGTCCTCGTTATTCGTTGTTATTTTGTGAGTGTGATAAGATCACCTAACATAAGATCTACCCCCTTAGCAAAGTTTTAAGTATATAATACAGTATCGTTTACAATAGGCACTATGCTATACACTACATCTCTAGAACTTATTCATCTTGTATAACTGAAACTTTGTAACCTTTGACTACTACCTTCCTGTTTTCCCTTTGCCCCAGCCCCTGGCAACTACCATTCTACTCTCTGCTTTTAAGAGTCTGACTATTTTAGATCCCTCATGTAAGTGGTATCATGTAGTAATTGTTCTTCAGTGTCTCGCTTATTTCCCTTAGCATAACGTTCTCAAGGTTCATCCATAGCAAATGGCAGTATTTCTTTCTTTTTTAAAGCTGAATAATATTCCATTGCATGTACAGACATCTAGATTGCTTCCATGTCTTGGCTATTGTATATATGCTTCAATGAACATGGAGACTAAATATCTCTTCAAGATAACGATTTCATTTCCTTTGGATATATATCTAGATGCAGGATTGCTGGATCACACAGTAACTCTATTTTATAATTTCTGAGGAAACTTCATACTGTTTTCCATAGTGGCTGAACAAATTTACATTCCCAACAAGAGTGTACAAAGGCTCCCTTTTCTCACCGTCCTCACCAACACGTTATTTTTCATTCTGTTGATAACAGTCATTCTAGGAGGCATGAGGTAATATCTCATCATGGTTTTGATTTGCATTTCTTTGATAATTAGCGGTATTGAGCACCTTTTCATACACCTGTTGGCCGTTTGTATGTTAAAGAAATTTCTATTCAATTCCTTTGCCCATTTTTAAATTGAGTTATTTGATTTTTTGCTATTGACTTGAGGGGGTTCCTTATTTATTTGGGATATTAACCCCTTATCAGATATATGGTTTGCAAATATTTTCTCCCATTTCATATAAGCCCTTTCATTTTGTTGATGGTTTCCTTTGCTCTGCAGAAGCTTTTTATATTTTATTTTTGGTGGTACGCGGGCCTCTCACTGTTGTGGCCTCTCCCGTTGCGGAGCACAGGCTCCAGACGCTCAGGCTCAGCGGCCATGGCCCACAGGCCCAGACGCTCCGCGGCATGTGGGATCTTCTCGGACCGGGGAACGAACCCGCCTCCCCTGCATCGGCAGGCGGACTCTCAACCACTGCTGCCACCAGGGAAGCCCCTGCAGAAGCTTTTTAGTTTGATGCAATACCGCATGACTATTTTTGCTTTTGTTGCCTTTGCTTTTTGTGTCATATCCAAAATCTTTGCCAAGACCAATGTCAAGAAGCTTCTACCTATATTTTCTTCTAGGAGCTTTACTGTTTCAGGTGTTATGTTTAAGTCTTTAACCAATTTTGAATAGATTTTTGTGTATGGTATAAGATAAATTGTCCACCAATAAAATAATAAAAATACTGGGAAAATGTACATAAAGGATGTTTTATCTTTGCCTGATTTACAGTAGTGAAAAACTGGAAACAACCTAAGAATCCAACAATAGGAGAATGATTAATAAGTTACTGACAACTTAGAAATGGACTATATTTTAAGTTTTTATTCATATAAGAATGTTCACAATATAATATTAAGTAAAAATAATATGAGAGAAAAAAGTCAGGAGGGAATACACCAAGATACTGAGTGGTGACTTCCGATCATTCAGTTAGAAGTTTTTTTGTCTTTATATTTTACTCAATGTCAATAATATGAAATCTATATTAGTATGTAATATGTGATTTGACACTAATTATTTTCTCTTTTTTAGAGGTAATTCTGACTAACAGGACAATTGTCAAACTTCTAGAAAGCCAAACACTCATAGATTATGTTTTGTATGCATCTTCATATCTTTGTGTGTGTGTGTGTGTGCGTGTGCGTGTGTGTGTGTGTGTGTGTGTGTGTCACGCGGGCCTCTCACTGTTGTGGTCTCTCCCGTTGCGGAGCACAGGCTCCGGACACGCAGGCTCAGGGGCCATGGCTTACGGGCCCAGCCACTCCACGGCATGTGAGATCTTCCTGGACCGGGGCACGAACCCGTGTCCCCTGCATTGGCAGGCGGACTCTCAACCGCTGTGCCACCAGGGAAGCCCTTCATATCTTTTTATAACAAAACTTTGATTGCCTTCTGCCCAGCAGATTAAAAAATAGTGGTCAGTATTTGTGTAGGACGTAGAGCAGAAGAAAAAGAAGATAGCAAGTGGGAGAAAGAGAAGGTTGGGAAAGTCCAGGTGTTGTTGTGCATGTGATGTTGTAGCTTTGGCAATCAATTTGGGAATATGAATTCCCATCAATTCAAAGTTCACTGCACAAAGCTTTGCACATAGTAGGCAATCTACAAGTATTGAATTAATTAAAAGTGTAGGAGGTTCATATGTCACCTACTCAGACTATTTGTTCTTTAGAGTTTTCTTCAGGTGAAGTTTGCCTGTAATTTAAAAAGCAGCAGCTAAAAAGGAGTTAAAATTGTAGAAAAATCTGAGAAAGGTATAAAGAGTCTTTTCCTGGAGGATTTACCATTTAAAACTGCAATTGTTTTTATTGCCAGTTATCCTTGGTGGCCAGTGCCTCGTGAAAGCTTAGAAGCTGCAGAAAGCAGGGTTCAAACGCTCCCTGAGGGCATGGCTTGTAGTTTTCCACTCATTATGGAATCAAACCTTGAAAGCCAGTGCCCAAGCTGAGCCCACTGCACCGCCCCGCCAGAGAGAAAGAAGAAGTAAGAGGATCTGAAAAGTAGAAAATGGAAGACATTTGGACAGTTATTAAATTTAAGGAATCTAATTGTTTAAAAGATTTATGCCTCATTTTGATATGAAGAGAAGAACAGTAGAACATATGGCAAAGCAGTAGCTAGGCTGAGGAAAGGGGTAGAAGATAAGGCTGAATGAAATTTCCTGTGGAGTATCCTTGGAGGTATAAGATGCACGATAGTTTCCTACTTCTCTCACTTTTGGTTTCAATAATATCAAAAGGATCTTTCCTCCTTTACTTCCTCCTGATTTTTCCTGCACTTATCTCCTAGGTCCCTGAGGCAAATGCAGTGTTTGTCATAATTATGTCTAACACTTCCAAACCACTTTTAACTTAATCAATCCTGTTTGCATGGAAAGAATAAAGCCAGAAAAAATTGAGTCTGGTCCTTCTCCACTACTTCCTAATTGTGTGCTCTTGGGAAGTTGCTTAACCTCTCTGATTCTCAGTCTCCTTGGATGGAAAAGGAGGATCAATACTACCCACTTCTAAGGACTATACTGTAGCCCAGTGCCTGGTGCCATAGTAACCACATAGTGAATTTCAGTTGTTAGTATCTGCTCAACAAAATAACATATTTCAGGCTCTTTATTTACTTAATATATGCTATATACTTAACATAGAGATCCTTGCTTTCAAAATCAAGGTAGAAAAATGCAGTGCAACAAACAAGCCTAGGAAATTTTAAAAAGTGATTGAATAACAGTAGATGACATGGGGATCCAAGGAAAAAAGAGATGATAGGGATGAGCCACTCTCAAACCTCCCATTTCATTTGACCCTCAGTATAGTTCTGTTATGGAGGCAGGGAGGTGATGAATGTGTTTGACAGAATGGAAAACTGAAGCACCGGCAAGTCCCGGCTGCATTGGTGATAGATTAAGAAAATTGGGAAATTTCTTCCAAGGCTGTATTTCTATTATTCTTTGTCTTTCCTAAAGTAAGATTGCTCGTTACTAGGAGATTTGATACTGGCACTCACATTTCTTGATTCTAAGCCCAGGACTTTGTGCCTAAACCAGAAGTGCTTGGAAAGTAGGAGAATCTTGCTTCAAAGGAAAATTGAAATTCCAGCTGTGCAGAAATGTCCTTTTTCCTTTTCTACTGACATCATTTTCATATAGGCTTAAAATCTCAATACAATGGCTCTGGCAATGTGTGTTTAAGTGTGCTCATGCCTGAATAACAATTCCCATCTTTGGACATCAAAGAACTTTCACTCTGTTGTAATTACACCTTCTTCCTATAAGATCATGTTTGTTCAGTTCTCTTTCAAACTCCTCCACACTCCCCGTACCAAAAGAAAGTTTTCCACCTCTTGGTCTTACCTCCTTTCTTTTTAGTTGTTTACTCTATTAAAATAAGTCAATCTTACTTTCCAAAAATAAATATTTAAGTTTAAGTTCTATTCTTCTGTCAAAAGACAAAATAGACACCTTAGTAGAAGAACCAACCACATGTTTAGAGTACTAACAGTGGGAACCCAGGATTTATATTTGTGGGTGCATCAGTGTATATATGAACATATACTATGCTTCTGGTGTACTTTATGGTTGACTTCTTTAGACTCCAGTTTGATCAAAAGTCCAAAGTGGCCTGAACTCCCCAAAGACCTTGGGGCTTTATTTTGTTCCAAGACACAATGTCATAGCAATATCATGTTTGCCTGGTTACAGAGACTTCCACAGAGGCCAAAGTATTCCTGACAAGGTTTAGCAAGCACTGGATTTGAAATAATTACAGCGTCTCTAAAATTTGGTTCTGACTTCTTTTGTTCAATGAGTCTGTCAACAGGGGTGTATGTAGTACCTCCCTATTATGTGGATAAAGGAAAATATACATGACTAACTTTTTAAAATGGATAAATTACATTTGCATTAAGGGTAAAAATTGCTTTTGGGTGTCATCTTTTACAAAATTCATTACTTTATTATACCTATTAGATGATAAGCATCTAGATATGTGGAACTTGTTCTTCCTGCCCTCATCAAGGACCTAGACTAGAAATTGGTACAGAAGGGATGCTACATAATGTGTGATCCACATAAATGTTAAGAGCAATATGACATATCCATCAAGATGCTAGATACATGACATAATCCACACTTATTCTGCTAGTCATAAGTAGACCAAGAACTTCAAGTCTAAGAATAAATGGACATTACAGAAGGTCCACTAGAACTCCAAAGGGACTATATGAGAGACTGAGGAAAAGGTGATGAAGTCAGAGATTCCCTGAGTTTGTCAGAGAAAATACAAAAATACCCAGTACACAACTTAGGCAAAGTCAATATCAAGATGGTCTTTATTTACATTTTCTCTCCTCTACCTCAAATATTTATTGAAATCTTATTATCTCTCAAGCTCTGTGCTAGGTCTTAGATATCAAGAGTAAGCAAGACAGACACGGCCCCTTCCTTCGTGGACCTGACTGTTGCTCCTTCTCGTCATTTCCACCTATGTATTGCCTGGAAGCTGGGGACTGGATCCCATGGCCAGACCAAAGCCCAAAAGTAGGGAGAGGACTGACCCGCAGCCCTATAGGACAAGGGGCCAAAGCCATTAAATGGGGTCTGTCCATGAGAGCACTTCTTGTGCATACTTTGACCTTTTTCATTATTTTCTCTTGGACTATGGTTACAGTTATGTTTAGCCAAGAGTTTTGGTTGTTATTGTTTTGATTTGCTTATCTTTTTAATTTCCCCTTACACAGTAGGATCTCTTTACCTACCACCAACTTGTCAGAAAATCTGATGTATCAGGATAACTTTACATGATAATGTTGCAAAAAATAAATGGATGGAGAAATTGTTTTAAAGTGTGGCCTGTCCTATATTTACCCCTCTGCTGAATTCCAGCATGACTTTGAAGAGGCTGTGTCCATGTGTTCCACATGGAGATCGGCAGCAAAGAAAGGTTTTCTCCTGGTGGGTTTAGGAGAGTTGAGGAGAAGCAGACAGTGGAGTGAAGCAGCTTCCAAGGGCTCAAGAGACAAAGCCTGCCTTCTCCTGAAACACTGGTGAAGTAAACCTTAAAGTGTGTTTCCATAATTAGGGAAACTCCTCCACTGAGATTTAGAGAGAGATATGTTTGGGGGAGGGTAGATATTTGAGAAAATTAGAAAAAGTGTGAAATATGTGAGATAGAGGATGGCAGAGAGATTTGGTGGAGAAACACAGTCCAGATGATTTAGTGGCCATTGGGTTGTCTTTATTTTCTCTAGTAGATTGCCTGAGGATTTAGAAATGGGCTGCATGGGGGTTCATCCCCTTGGTATTTGATCAGGCAGGTACAATGGGAGAACAGGGTAAGAAAGTTAAGGGCATTGAAAAGAAAAATGAAGTGATGGGTCAGAGAATCATAATCAGAAAGGAAGAAATGAAAACAGGAGTTGAGAGAGGGATAGAAATTAGAGGAATCTATGTATTGGAGGACTCACTGAGGACAAAGAATGGTAGATTGGGAGTAACTGATTAAATGTTATGTTCAGAGTCTGATGTCTAACAAAATATTTTTGGAGCCAAAGCAATTCTAGGTGAAAAGTTCCAGGGTATGTCTACGGAATTAGGTGGCTGAAATAGGGGAAGTCATTGAATATAAGGAAATAATTGTCTAGGATGTTAAACATGGATATGATGACATCCTGAAAAATGGGTGGATGTTGGATGGAAAGGAAGCCTGTGAGGATGCCAAAGGCTTCAATAAATCAAGAGCAGTGGTGAAGAGAGGTCAGGAGCTGACAGCAAGAAGAAGGCATGGAATAGTATTACTCAATAGAACTGTTTCTATAGAGGCTGGATATTTTTTAAAGAGATGGTGGAAGAGAAAGTATCTGAAATTGACAGTGTGGAACAAAAATATTATTTACTAATAGAAACCAGAGAATTGGCAAGGCTGAGTTGGCATTTTTAACTTTTTCTTTTAGAAAATTTTAAATAGAAAATGAATTAGCATCTTGTAAATGGCATGCATTTTGTTCTCTTGCTTGTATATTTTCTGTGCCATGTTTTCTGCCTCTTGAGTTTATCCTAGTTTTAGGCTCTCTTAAAACAGATCTGTTCTGCTCTGTGTCTGGTGGAAGAGTTGACTTGTTTGCAAAGTAAACAGCCCTGTACTATATTATGACAGAGCGCATCACGTACCACACCCAGATCCCTGTGACTCACAATTCCTAGGAAAGATTGAGAGATATTTAATCACTCATTTGCAGCTAAGTGATCTGATACTTTATTATTATAAGTCCATGAGATGGTGGCTAATATGTGCACAGCCCCTGACAAAGAGAGTTAATGAAAGGAAAGAGAATTGAATCAAATCTCTATCCTTGGCAACTTCACGCATTTATCCATTTATTCACGTGTCTATTGAATGTATATTCTACATCATACACCGCTAGACAAACATAAAGTTAGTTGCTAGAAACATAAAGATGTTTAGTTCCTAATCTTTATTCTTGAGAGACCATGGTTTGGTGGCATCAGCAAATATAGTTGACCATATAACAGCATGGGTTTGAACCTTGTGGGTCCAATTATATGTGGATTTTTTCAATAAATGCTACAGTACTGGTAGGATACCTTCAAGATTGCAGAGGAGTAAGACATAGAGATCACCTTCCTCCTCTCAAATACATCAGAAATACATCTACATGTGAAACAACTTCTACAGAACACTTACTGAATGCTGGCAGATGATGTCAGACTTCCCAAAAGGCAAGAAACTCCCTACGTACCTGGGTAGGGCAAAAGAAAAAACAGACAAAAGAATGGGGATGGGGCCTGCACCTCTGGGAGGGAGCTGTGAAGGAGGAAAAGTTTCCACACACTAGGAAGCCCTTCACTGGAGGAGATGGGGGTGGGTGGGGGGAAAGCTTTGGAGCCATGGAGGAGAGCGCAGCAACAGGGGTGCAGAGGGAAAAAGAAAGAGATTCCCGCACAGAGGATCATTGCTGACCAGCACTCACAAGCCTGAGAAGCTTGTCTGCTCACCTGCCGGGACTGGTGGGGGCTGGGAGCTGAGGCTCCAGCTTCGGAGGTCAGATCCCAGGGAGAGGACAGGTGTTGGCTGCATGAACACAGCCTGAAGGGGGCTAGTGCACCACAGCTAGCCACGGGGGAGTCCGGGTAAAAGTCTGGAACTGCTTAAGAGGCAAGAGACCATTGTTTTGGGGTGCGCAAGGAGAGGGGATTCAGAGCGAGCTCCGAAGATGGATGTGAGTTGCGGTTATCAGTGCGGACACCAAAGACGGGCATGAAATGCTAAGACGGCTGCTGCAGCCACCAGAAAGCCTGTGTGCAAGCACAGGTCACTATCCACACCTCCCCTCCCAGGAGCCTGTGCAGCCCGCCGCGTCCCGTGATCCAGGGACAACTTCCTCGGGAGAAAACATGGTGTGCCTCAGGCTGTTCTAATGTTATGTTGGTCTCTGCTGCCGCAGGCTTGCTCCACATTCCATACCCCCTCTCTCCCTTAGCCTGAGTGAGCCAGAGCCCCCAAATCAGCTACTACTTTAATCCCGTATTGTCTGAGCGAAGAACAGACGACCTCAGGTGACCTACACACAGAGGTGGGGCCACATCCAAAGCTGAACCCCAGGAGCTGTGCGAACAAAGAAGAGAAAGGGAAATCTCTCCCAGCAGCCTCAGGAGAATCGGATTAAATCTCCACAATCAACTTGATGTACCATGCATCTGTGGAATACTTGAATAGACAACGAATCATCCCAAATTGAGGCAGTGGACTTTGGGAGCAACTGTAGACTTGGGGTTTGCTTTCTGCATCTAATTTGTTTCTGGTTTTATGTTTATCTTAGTTTAATATTTAGAGTTTATTATAATTGGTAGATTTGTTTATTGATTTGGTTGCTCTCCTCCTTTTTTTAAAATATATATATATATGTTTTTCCTTTTTCTCTTTTTGTGAGTGTGTATGTATATGATTCTTTGTATGATTTTGTCTGTATAGCTTTGATTTTAACATTTGTCCTAGGGTTCTGTCTGTCCGTTTTTTTTTTTTTTTTTTAAAGTATAGATTTTAGCGCTTGTTATCATTGGTGGATTTGTTTTTTGGTTTGGTTGCTCTCTTTTTTCTTTCTTTTTTAAATTAATTTTTTATTTTTGATGATTAAAATTTTTTTTTTATTTTAATAACTTTATTTACTTTCTTTCTTTTTTTTCTAACTTTTCTTCTGAGCTGTGTGGCTGACAGGGTTTGGTGCTTGGCCCAGGTGTCAGGCCTGAGCCTCTGAGGTGGGAGAGCCAAGTTCAGGACATTGGTCCACCAGAGACCTCCTGGCTCTATGTAATATCAAATGGCAAAAGTTCTCCCAGAGATCTTGATCTCAACGCTAAGACCCAGCTCTATTAAATGACCATCAAGCTAACAGTGCTGGACACCCTATGCCAAACAACTAGCAATACAGGAACACAACCCCACCCATTAGCAGAGAGGCTGCCTAAAATCATAATAAGGTCACAGACACCCCAAAACACACACCAGACGTGGACCTGCCCACCAGAAAGACAAGATGCAGCCTCATCCACCAGAACACAGGCACTAGTCCCCTCCACCAGGACGCCTACACAACCCACTGAACCAACCTTAGCCACTGGGGACAGACACCAAAAACAAGGGGAATTATGAACCTGCAGCCTGCAAAAAGGAGACCCCAAACACAGTAAGTTAAGCAAAATAAGAAGACACAGAAACACACAGCAGATGAAGGAGCAAGGTAAAAACCCACCAGACCAAACAAATGAAGAGGAAATAGGCAGTCTACCTGAAAAAGAATTCAGAGTATGATAGTAAAGGTGATCCAAAATTTTGGAAATAGAATGGGGAAAATACATGAAACATTTAACAAGGACCTCAAAGAACTAAAGAGCAAACAAACAATGATGAACAACACAGTAAATGAAATTAAAAATTCTCTAGAAGGAATCAATATCAGAATAACTGAGGCAGAAGAACGGATAAGTGACCCAGAAGATAAAAGAGTGGAAATAACTACCACAGAGCAGAATAAAGAAAAAAAAATGAAAAGAATTGAGGACAATCTCAGAGACCTCTGGGACAATATTAAATGCACCAACATTCGAATTATAGTGGTCCCAGAAGAAGAAGAGAAAAAGAAAGGGACTGAGAAAATATTTGAAGAGATTATAGTTGAAAACTTCCCTAATATGGGAAAAGAAATAGTCAATCAAGTCCAGGAAGCATAGAGAGTCCTGTACAGGATAAATCCAAGGAGAAGCATGCCAAGACACACATTAGTCAAACTATCAAAAATTAAATAAAAGAAAAAACTTTAGAAGCAGCAACAGAAAAGCAACAAATAACATACAAGGGAATCCCCATAAGGTTAACAGCTGATTTTGCAGCAGAAACTGTGCAAGCCAGAAGGGAGTGGTAGGATATATTTAAAGTGATGAAAGGGAAAAACCTACAACCAAGATTACTCTACCCAAGAAGGATCTCATTCAGATTTGAAGGAGAAATTAAAAATTTGACAGGCAAGAAAAAGCTAAGCGAATTCAGCACCACTAAACCAGCTTTACAACAAATGCTAAAAGAACTTCTCTAGGCAGGAAACACAAGAGAAGGAAAAGACCTATAATAACAAACCCCAAACAATTAACAAAATAGTAATAGGAACATAAATATCGATAATCACCTTAAATGTAAATGGATTAAATGCTTCAACCAAAAGACATAGACTGGCTGATGGATACAAAAACAAGACCTGTATATATGCTGTCTACAAGAGACCCACTTCAGACCGAGGGACACATACAGACTGAAAGTGAGGGGATGGAAAAAGATATTCCATGCAAATGGAAATCAAAAGAAAGCTGGAGTAGCAATTCTCATATTGGACAAAATAGACTTTAAATTAAGACTATTACAAAAGACAAAGAAGGACATGACATAATGATCAAGGGATCAATCCAAGAGGAAGATATGACAATTGTAAATATTTATGCACCCAACATAGGAGCACCTCAATACATAAGGCAAATGCTAACAGCCATAAAAAGGGAAATCGACAGTAACACAATCATAGTAAGGGACTTTAACACCCCACTTTCACCAATGGACAGATCATCAAAAATGAAAATAAATAAGGAAACACAAGCTTTAAATGATACATTAAACAAATGGACTTAAGTGATATTTATAGGACATTCCATTCATAAACAACAGAATACACTTTCTTCTCAAGTGCTCATGGAACATTCTCCAGGATAGATCATATCTTGGGTCACAAATCAAGCCTTGGTAAATTTAAGAAATTTGAAATCATATCAAGTATCTTTTCAGATCACAATGCTATGAGACTAGATATCAATTACAGGAAAACATCTATTAAAAATACAAACACACGGAGGCTAAACAATACACTACTAAATAACCAGGAGATCACTGAAGAAATCAAAGAGGAAATCAAAATACCTAGAAACAGATGACAATGAAAACACGACGACCCAAAACCCATGGGATACAGCAAAAGCAGTTCTAAGAGGGAAGTTTATAGCAATACAATCCGACCTCAAGAAACAAGAAAGAACTTAAATAAACAACCTAACCTTACATCTAAAGCAATTAGCGAAAGAACAAAAAAACCCCCAAAGTTAGCAGAAGGAAAGAAATCATAAAGATCAGAGCCAAAATAAATGGAAAAGAAATGAAGAAAACAATAGCAAAGAACAATAAAACTAAAAGCTGGTTCTTTGAAAAGATAAACAAAATGGATAAGCCATTAGCCAGACTCATCAATAAAAAAATGGAGAAGGGCTTCTCTGGTGGCACAGTGGTTGAGAGTCCACCTGTCGATGCAGGGGACACGGGTTCGTGTCCTGGTCTGGGAAGATCCCACATGCCACAGAATGGCTAGGCCCATGAGCCATGGCCGCTGAGATTGCACGTCTGGAGTCTGTGCTCTGCAACGGGAGAGGCCACAACAGTGAGAGGTCCGTGTACAGCAAAAAAAAAAAAAAAAAAAAAAAAACAAAAAACGGAGAAGACTCAAATCAATAGAATTAGAAATGAAAAAGGAGAAGTAACAACAGACACTGCAGAAATACAAAGGATCATGATAGATTGCTACAAGCAACTATATGCCAATGAAATGGACAACATGGAAGAAATGGACAAATTCTTAGAAAAGCACAACCTTCCAAGACTGAACCAGGAAGAAAAAGAAAATATAAACAGACAAATCCCAAGCACTGACATTGAGACTGTGATTGAAAATCTTCCAACAAACAAAAGCCCAGGACCAGATGCCTTCACAGGTAAATTCCATCAAACACTCAGAGAACAGCTAACACCTATCTTTCTCAAACTCTTCCAAACTATAGCAAGGGACGAACAGCCCAAAACTCATTCTATGAGGTCACCATCACCCTGATACCAAAACCACTCAAAGATGTCACAAAGAAAGAAACTACAGGCCAATTATCACTGATGAACATAGATGCAAAAATCCTCAACAAAATACTAGCAAACAGAAACCAACAGCACATTAAAAGGATCATAGACCATGATCAAGTGGGGTTTATCCCAGGAATGCAAGGATTCTTCAATATATGCAAATCAATCAACATGATACACCATATTAATAAATTAAAGTAGAAAAACCATATGATCATCTCAATAGATGCGGAAAAAGGTTTCAAGAAAATTCAGCACCATTTGTGATTAAAAACCCTCCAGAAAGTAGGCACAAAGGGAACTGACCTCAACATAATAAAGGCCATGTATGACAAACCCACAGCCAACATTTTTCTCAATGGTGAAAAACTGAAACCATTTCCACTAAGATTAGGAACAAGACAAGGCTGTCCACCCTCACCACTATTATTCAACCTAGTTTCAGAAGTTTTAGCCACAGAAATTAGAGAAGAAAAAGAAATAAAAGGAATCCAAATCAGAAAAGAAGTAAAGCTGTCACTGCAGATGACATGATACTATACATAGAGAATCCTAAGGATGCTACCAGAAAACTACTAGAGCTAATCAATGAATTTGGTAAAGTAGCAGGATACAAAATTAATGCACAGAAATCTCTGGCATTCCTATACACTGATGATGAAAAATCTGAAAGACAAATTAAGGAAACACTCCCATTTACCATTGCAACAAAAAGAATAAAATACCTAGGAATAAACCTACCTAAGGAGACAAAAGACCTGTATGTAGAAAACAATAAGACACTGATGGAAGAAATTAAAGATGATACAAACAGATGGAGAGATATACAATTTTCTTGGATTGGAAGAATCAACCATGTAAAAATGACTATATTAAACAAAGCAATCTACAGATTCAATGCAATCCCTATCAAACTACCAATAACATTTTTCACAGAACTAGAACAAAAAATTTCACAATTTGTATGGAAAAACAAAAGATGCCAAATAGCAAAAGCAATCTTGAGAAAGAAAAACAGAGCTTGGAGGAATCAGACTCCTGGACTCCAGACTATATTACAGAACTACAGTAATCAGGACAGTATGGTACTGGCACAAAAACAGAAATATAGATCAATGGAACAGGATAGAAGGCACAGAGATAAACCCATGCACATATGGTCACCTTATTTTTGATAAAGGAGGCAAGAATATACAATGGAGAAAAGGTAGCCTCTTCAATGAGTTGTGCTGGGAAAACTGGACAGCTACATGTAAAAGAATGAAATTAGAACACTCCCTAATGCCATACACAAAAGTAAACTCAAAATGGATTAAAGACCATAATGTAAGGCCAGACACTATAAAACTCTTAGAGGAAAACATAGGCAGAACACTTCATGACATAAATCACAGCAAGATCCTTTTTGACCCACCTCTAGAGAAATGGAAATAAAAAGAAAAATAAACAAATGGGACCTAATGAAACTTAAAAGCTTTTGCACAGCAAAGGAAACCATGAACAAGATGAAAAGACAACCGTCAGAATGGGAGAAAATATTTGCAAGTGAAGCAACTGACAAAGGATTAATCTCCAAAATTTACAAGCAGCTCATGCAGCTCAATATCAAAAAAACAAAAAACCCAATTCAAAAATGGGCAGAAGACTTAAATAGACATTTCTCCAAAGAAGATATACATATTGTCATCAAACACATGAAAGGATGCTCAATATCACTAATCATTAGAGAAATGCAAATCAAAACTACAATGAGGTATCACCTCACAGCATTCAGAATGGCCATCATCAAAAAATCTACAAACAATAAATGCTGGAGAGGGTGTGGAGAAAAGGGAACCCTCTTGCACTGTTGGTGGGAATGTAAATTGATACAGCCACTGTGTAGAACATTATGGAGGTTACTTAAAAAACTAAAAATAAAACTACCATAGGACCCAGCAATCCCACTACTGGGCATATACCCTGAGAAAACCATAGTTCAAAAAGAGTCATGTACCACAATGTTCATTGCAGCTCTATTTACAATAGCCAGGACATGGAAGCAACCTAAGTGTCCATCAACAGATGAATGGATAAAGAAGATGTGGTACATGTATACAATGGAAAGAAATGAAATTGAGTTATTTGTAGTGAGGTGGATGGACCTAGAATCTGTCATAGAGAATGAAGTGAGTCAGAAAGAGAAAAACTAATATCGTATGCTAACACATATATATGGAATCTAAAAAAAAAAAAAAAAGTGTTTCTGATGAACCTAGGGGCAGAACAGGAATAAAGATGCAGACGTAGAAAATGGAGTTGAGGAGATGGGGAGGGGGAAGGATAAGCTGGGACGAAGTGAGAGAGTGACATGGACATATATACACTACCAAATGTAAAATAGATAGCTAGTGGGAAGCAGCCACATAGCACAGGGAGATCAACTTGGTGACCACATAGAGGGGTGGGATAGAGAGGGTGGGAGGGAGATGCAAGAGGGAGGAGATATGGTGGTGTATGTATATGTATAGCTTATTCACTGTGTTGTACAGCAGAAACTAACATAACATTGTAAAGCAATTATGCTCCAATAAAGATGTTAAAATAAATAAATAAATAAGAAAAAAAATACTACAGTACTACATGATGGTTGAGTCTGCGAATGGTTGTATCCATGAACCCTACAAGGTCTGTCTGGCCATTGTCAGGGTCTGAGCTGTTATCCTGGGAGAGATAGGATACCACTGGTACGTCTGAGCAGAGAGGGTCTGTGCTTGCTATGCTGAGAGCATACTTCTACAGAGTCAGGACAGGCCAGGAGACCTGAGAGGAAGCAGTCACCCAAGCTAGAAATGAAGCCTACTCAAACAAGACTGTAAAGGGTGGAGGTGGGGAGATGGAGTCAGATTTAGGATGTATTTGGATGTAGAGACAACAAAATTTGCTGATAGATTCTATGCAGGATGTGCAAAAAAGTGAAGCATCAAATAAGACTCCCAGTATTTTTGGCCTGATCTGGAAGGATGTGGTTGTCATTAACTACAATGGGGAAAACTGTGATGTTGGAGGTGGGGTGAAAAATAGGAGCTTGGTTTTTTACCTGGTAGGTTTGAAATGTCCATTAGATCTCCAAACAG
The DNA here is from genome assembly GCF_026419965.1 of Kogia breviceps. Classification (NCBI taxonomy): domain Eukaryota; kingdom Metazoa; phylum Chordata; class Mammalia; order Artiodactyla; family Physeteridae; genus Kogia; species Kogia breviceps. The sequence continues at coordinate 63,808,232 of NC_081310.1, read as the reverse complement.
AATTGTCAATTAGACTATTGGGTAGATATGTTTAGAATTCATGGGAGTGATTCAGACTGGACATATAATTTCAAGAATCATACCATTTAGACTAGATGTCATCAAGGAAGTAAGTGTTGATAAAGAAGGGAACAGGTCAAAGGGCTGAGCACTAAAGCACTGTCTTTAGGACTGGGGGAAATTCAAAGGAGGCAGCGAAGCCAACTGGGAAGACACAACCAGAGAAATAGAGGAAAAACCAAGAGAATGTGATATCCCAGAGAAGAAAGTGCATTAAGAAGAAACAAGTGGTCAACTGCACCATGTGCCACTGCCAGTCCCAAGAGATGACCATTAAGAAATGTGAGCATCATTAATGACCTGGATAAAAGCAGTTTTAGTAAAGCGATGGGGGGAGGGGCAAAATCCTGATTGAAATTTCAAGGAGGAGAAATATTAGACCCAGAAATTATTTACAAATCTTTTGAAGAGTCCTAAGGGAAATAAAAAAATGAGGCGGTGGGACTTCCCTGGTGGCACAGTGGTTAAGAATCCACCTGCCAGTGCAGGCGGACACTGGTTCGATCCCTGGTCTGGGAAGATCCCACATACCGTGGAGCAACTAAGCTCAACTATGCCACAACTACTGAGCCTGCATGCTGCAACTACTGAGCCCACATGCTGCAACTACTGAAGCCCACGTGCCTAGAGCCCATGCTCCGCAACAAGAGAATCCTCTGCAATGAGAAGCCCACACACCGCAATGAAGAGTAGACCCTGCTCGACGCAACAAGAGAAAGCCCACACGGCAACAAAGACCCAACACAGCTATAAATAAATAAATAAATAAATAAATAAATAAATAAATAAAATGGGGCAGTGGTTGAAGGGAGAAGTGGGTCCAGAGGGGACTTCTGTTTCTTTGAAAATCAGAGAAATAACAGTATGTGTGTATGTTTGCAGAAAAGATGATCCAATTGAGAGAAAAAACTGATGATGCAGGTGAGATGGGAGACAATTGCTGGAAGAATGTCTTAGCATAGGAGAGGTAAAGATGGGATCCAGGGCCTGAGTGGAGGCTTGGAGCCTAGACAACAACGCACACTGAGTCCTGGGTCCAGCATGCAGGCCGCCAGTTTGCAACATCTCACATTATATCTGCTTATCCTGAAAATATACTGGATACTGTGGGTCCTTCACAGCAGAAAAGGCTTTCTTTGGAAACATCACCAACATTCAGATTTTCCTCATTGTAAACATTGCCAAGATAAAGCTGCTGCCCATAATTGGTGGGACTTTGAGGGAATCAGGTGCTCTGGAAATAGCTGAATTGGGGTTTGAAATGAAGAAATAAAGCTTGAATTGATTTCAAATTGCACCATCCACACTAGAACTACTTATATTTCTTTTTAACATTTTGGTCTTAGTCCACCAGGAACAGTTAGCCACATAATTTCAGCCCCTAGATTAAAACCGTTGACATCTCTCCAAGAATCTGATTTGCCTTTTAAGTGCATGTTGATATCATCACAGAAAAATTCTTAGTTTGGTGACCTCCTCTTGGAAGATTGGACTTGTCACTATTTGAAATGATAAAAACTTTATTTCTGAAACAGTACTTCAGTTAGAAGTAAAAACATTAGTGCTCTGTGCACAGATTGAGCACCTGTGATCCTTGGCAGCCCTTTTGTATTGGCTGCTTTAGAGAAGGAAGTCTCTCCTTGGGTCAACATGCCCCATTACTTTATCCATGCTGAACAGCACTTTGTCAAATGATTTTATGAAGAAACGTGACTAGAACCTGAAGATTTTCTTTAATAACTCACAATTGGCTTTGGAGGACATGTATTGACGCACTTTGTTGCATTTGAGATAATATTTTGGATAAGAAGAACCTACGCTCTAAGCCATTTAAAAGGAAACAACTAATCCACAGTTTGCCTTACTTGCTGGATGTTTCTGTCCTAAGAACCAAGAAGATTTTTAAACTCTTGCCTCTTCTCTATTTTAATTAATATATCCAGTTTTCTCAAAGTTCCTACCCAGATGCTAAATGAACATTGGCTGATAAAGTTGTTTCTGTTCTTTAAGTGATAATAGCAGCACAGAAAATAGTTAAGCAGTAAAAAATACATATATATATACACACACACAATGACTTCTCGTTTAAAATGATGAAAAATGGATATTCATGTTTATTATACTCTTTCCCAAAATGCCACTAAAGTGACAGGAAAGGAATTTTAAAAAATAAATTTATTTATTTATGAATGATTTATTTTTGGCTGCGTAGGGTCTTCATTGCTGCACGCGGGCTTTCTCTAGTTGCCGCGAGCAGGGGCTACTCTTCGTTGCAGTGCGTGGGCTTCTCATTGTGGTGGCTTCTCTTGTTGCGGAGCACGGGCTTTCGGCACGTGGGCTTCAGTAGTTGCAGCACGCGGGCTCAGTAATTGTGGCTCACGGGCTCTAGAGCGCAGGCTCAGTAGTTGTGGCGCATTGGCTTAGTTGCTCTGCAGCATATGGGATCTTCCCAGACCACAGATTGAACCCATGTCCCTTGCATTGGCAGGTGAAATTTAACCACTGCGCCACCAGGGAAGTCCAGGAAAGGAATTTTTTTAAAGGCAGAAAAACACAAGAGAATGACAATGGGTGAGGAGATGCACACGGGTGTCCGAACGGTAACTAATTTAGCAGAGAGTAGGAAATTAAAACCTAACTGCCTGCAGAGGGAGAAGCTGGTCTGTTTATGCTGAAGAACCTCAGAAAAGCTGAGAAACTGGAGGCACCAAGATCCACTGAAGATGGGGGAATGAGAATTTGAACTGAAATTAGGAGAATGCGATGAAAATATACGTGAAGTATATAGACCTCCAAGGATCCTTCTCATATCCAGAGCATCCAGGTGACTACCTTGGCAGGAGGAAGCGGGTATTAAGTGGAAAAATCAAGGCAGAGTAATTCTCGATTCTAAGATAACAGAAAGTGAAAGAAGAGGGGTAGGAAAGACAAATATTAAGATCCCAGGATGTTAGTAGCCAGACTTATACCTCTCTGTTCCATCCCAGGCAAGGCTTTGGAAGCTTTCTTTCTAGAGAAACACATAGACCTAAGAGAAAGTATTTTCAGACAATAGCATATGGAGCTACTTCCTACTGTCAATAACTCTACAGTCAAGCCAACGAGGAAACCAACCTGGACCGTACACACACACAGAACTTTGTACCAACTTTTTGGAGCCTTACTTTTCAATATTAAAGGAAAATTATGAATCATAAGAGAGCTGAGAAAAGCCTCCAGCATGAGAAACAGAGGCCAAAAGTAAAAAAACAGAGACAAAAAAAAAAAAGGAACTCAGAAGACACATGCAGACAGTGCAAACAGTGGAAGAGCTACCCACCACCAAAACAAAACAAAACCTGCATAATTAATACCATCATCTATAAAAAAATGATATTATATCTATGAAACAAGAAAAGGATGCTGGTAAAAGCAAAAGAATATTCAGAGACTAAGTAAGAGCTAATGGTAACTGAAAAGATCATAGCAGTAATAAAAGTTCAATAGAAGGACTAAATGATAAAATTGAGGACATCTTTAAGGAAATATAACAAAAGAACAAAGAGATAAAAGATAGAAAAAAAAGATACAAAGTTTAGAGAACTAATAGGAATCTTAGGACTAATGGTCTAACTAATAGGAGTTTAAGGAAGAGAATACAGAAAAAAATTATCAAAAGAATAATATAAGAATACTTCCCCAAACTGGAGGATATGAATTTCTAAATTGACTTGTCCAGCAGAGCAAATGAAAAAGTCTAATACAAGGCGTATTGAGATAAAATTTCAGAGTTCCAAGCTCAAAGAGAAGAAAGTATAGCTTTATAGAGAATAAAACTGGGCCAAACATAAAGAATTTGGAGTCAGAAAGACATTTAAATTCTGGAAGTTAGTAATCCTGAAAATAGATGACAATAGGGAAATGCCTTCAAAATTCTAAGGAAAAGAAATTTCAACTTAAATTTAAAAAACCTATACAAACTTTCAGTCAAGTTTGTGGGTAAAACCAAGATTTTTCAAACATTCAAAAAATTTAAAAAGAGAAAATTACCTCCAATGCTCCCCCTCCCCCTTTCAGGAAGCTATCAAAATGAGGAGAAACACAAGACAGGAAGACAGGTGCAGGAAGCAGGAAATCCAATAACAATAATAACAAAAGAGGCAAAGTCAATTCTCAAAATCATGAGTAAAGGACGTCCCAAAAGAACTATGAAACGTAATCCTCACACTAAAATAATAGCCATGACAGCTAATATTTAATTGGTGTAAAATGCACACCAAGCATTGTTCCAAGTACTTTATTATTTATTTATTTATTTATTTATTTTTGGTACGCGGGCCTCTCACCGCTGTGGCCTCTCCCGCTGCGGAGCACCGGCTCCGGACGTACAGGCTCAGTGGCCATGGCTCACGGGCCCAGCCGCTCCGCGGCATGTGGGATCTTCCCGGACCGGGGCACCAACCCGTGTCCCCTTCATCGGCAGGCGGACTCTCAACTACTGCGCCACCAGGGAAGCCTCCAAGTACTTTAAATTAACTCACTTAATTCTATGAGTTAGATACTGTTATTATCTCCATTTTATAGATGAGAAAACTGACGCCCAGTAAAATTAAGTAACTTATCCGGGTCATGGAGCTCGTAAGAGATAGTGCCAGAATTCAAACCCAGGTAGAAGGCTTGAGAGCTGATGCTGTTATTCACTGTGTCACACTGCTTTATGCCCTAGTTGAGAAGAACAAACAGAACTAAATGACCTTATGAGATATAAAAGAGTTCAACATAATGCTAGAAGAGATGTCTCAAATGCATGTAAGCATATTTTAGGGAAAATAAGTGTATTATTGTAAGATTCAGAGGAGAGTGAGAACTCTTCAGGCTAATGGTCAAGGAAGAATTTACTTGGACCAAGCTGGGCAGGGAGGGCATTCCTTGTGAGTGAGTCAGGATGTGGAGGTGGGAACAGGATGCCAGAGGTCAGCAAGGAAGGTGATTTGACCAGGGTGTTGCAAGTTTTGTTCATCCACACACGAGACCAGTGAGAACAAGGCAGGAAGGACCTAATGTCAAATTACAAAGGGCCTTGACGGCAGGCTAAGAAAACTGAACTTGATCCTGTGGAAATGGGAAGTCATCATTGAGCAGTTGGGGGCTTAATCTGGACATGGTACCCATAATCAATGGATAGGAGAAAAGGAAGTGGGAAGAACAGGGAAGGGCTTATTGTGACAGTCTGGATGAGAGTTTTCAAGATCAGACTGGGGTTAGTGAGAGTGCAAAGAAAGGACTGGATTCTGGTCGGGAAGAACCATCAAGACTTGCCAAAAAATGTTGCATTTTGTCTTCTCTACCAAGGAGAAATTTTTTCAAACTAGAAAGGATGGAACTGATATGATTAAAATGGAATTAAATTGCAAGAAGTTCAAGTCAATAAGTTCAGATCACTAGATTCAAACAACTTACAACCCAGAACAATCAAATACTGAGCAATTATGATCTTGAATCAGCTGATAGGATTTCTTTTAAAATGAGAGTAAGGATTTCTAGAATTAATAGTAATGTATGCTCAATAGAGAAAATAAATTAAAATAGAAAGAAGAAAAAATCAGTAAGCATACCCCACAGATATATCCTTAGTTGACATTTTGGTTTATTTTTTTCAATCTCTTTTATATATAACTTTGTTTTCATGTTGATACATAGTCAGATTGATGATCATAATATGAATAGAATTTATAATTTTTATGTTGAATAACATTGTAATAAAACATTTCATATTCTGTTACAAATTTATTTGTATATATAACTCATCACTACATAACATTCAGTATTGTGGGTATACATACCAAAAGGTCTGTAACCAAATATCACTGGATATTTAAGTACTTAAAAAAAATTTTTTATATAAGTATAGTGTCTTTTTGCTTAAAGTCTTTTTTTCAGAATTTACGTCCTTAGGCTAGTTTTTAAGATAAAGATCTTTAGGAGAAACAAGAGAGTATGAAATGAGCAGCCAGTTTAAACATAACTTCTATTTAGGTGGAGGTGAAAGAGTTAAGCTGCAAAACCTTAGTGAGACAACAAAATGACCGTTTGTTTTAACCACACTGCTGCCCCTGAAGGACAACTGATAATGACACATAGGAAACAGCTCATAGAAAACATCCAAGTAGGCACAACTATGGTCTGATAATTAACATCAGAAGCACACTCTAGTTATGACTATATTTATGTGTTTTTATATTGCATTTACCTTTACAGGCATTTACTAAGTTAACTGGGAAAATGGAATAGTACGTTCTTAAGTGTGGGTACAATTATTCTCCTAATTCATCCTACTGTTGTTTAAAAATCCTGAATTCAGGGCTTCCCTGGTGGCGCAGTGGTTGAGAGTCTGCCTGCCGAGGCAAGGGACGCGGGTTCGTGCCCCGGTCTGGGAGGATCCCACACGCCGCAGAGCGGCTGGGCACGTGAGCCATGGCCGCTGAGCCTGCGCGTCCGGAGACTTTGCTCCGAAACGGGAGAGGCCACAACAGTGAGAGGCCCGCGTACCGCAAAAAAAAAAAAAAAAAATCCTGAATTCATGGAAACAGTAAAGATTATGGAAAAGAGATATCTGATCCAGTGAGTACCCACTGACACTTAGAGTGAAAATCATGTGCTTGGAGTGGTGCCTGCAGGAGTTGCCGTTTCATTTTGCTGGACATATATTGTGACTTGTGAGTGGTGTGATGGACCAAGTGAAAAATCTGTAGTCAGATGATTTGGGTTTAAGTTTTGCCCTGATCATTACCAGATGTATGACTTTGGACTAGTTAGGTAATCCTTGAGACTCAGTTAGGGGAGGATCATAACACCTATCTCAAGGAGTGGATGGAGGACTAACTGAGATATCAGTGAAGAGCACCCTAGAGGCAACAAGACCCTGCAAGCATCTGAATTGTTGCTGTCATCACATCTGTCCCCCACATTATGCTGGCACAAGGTTTAGTGGGGATTCAGTACATGGGAGAGGTCATTGGAGGAGAGCCAGAAACTCTCCTCACTAGCTCTGAGAAATCAAATTAGTGGCTTATTCTCACAGCTCCTCAGATGGAACAGTGAGAACAAGCAGGAGTCAAAACTGTACAGTTAATGGAATCTTCCTGGTTTTCCTTTGATGGTAAGTTGCACTGGAAGTTCCCACTGATGTTCTGGTAATGGTGAGCCCTCTGATTTGACTCTGGGCCTCTCAGAATATAGTAAACAACCAGGATTATACTATCCAAATCAGAAGATTGATCCAACATGCTTATAATTTTTTGTCATGTTGTCAATTTTCTCATGTACAATAATTCAGTTTTTTGGAAGTCAGCAAAGGCCACTACTGTTGTTCCCTATAGGCTAAGATTATTGCACAACCAAGGTTAACACTACTCAATTAAAACTGATCTACTAAATTAGGGGGCAAAATGGGAAGAGGTACATTTGATTGTGCTGTCCTTGATATAATGACTTACTTGGTCCTTTGTTGCTAAAGCCCACCAACTCCAGAACTGAAAACTGTGATCTCATTTTATGGTTCTTAATCAACTTTATGGAGGTGCACTTTACATAAGCCAAATGGAAACATTTAAAGTATTCAGTTTGATGAGTTTTGACAAATGCATACATGCATAACCACCACCCTGATTGATATACAGAGCATTTTTGTTGCCCTCAGAAGTTCCCTGTTGCCCTTTTACAATCAGTCCTCCTACCTCTTTGCAGTGCCCACGCTAGACAGCCACTAATTTGATTTCTATCACAGTAAATTGATTTTGTATGTTCTAGAACCTCACAAAAATGGAATCATATAGTATGTACTCTTACGTGTCTAGCTTCTCTTGGCTCACCATGTTTTTAAGATTCATTCATGTTGTTGTTGGTATCACTAATTTGTTCCTTTTCAACATTGAGTAGATATGGAAGTACCAATGTATGCAGGCACTACAATTTGTTTGTCCATTCTGCTGTTGATGGACATTTGAACTGTTTCCAGTTGTGGCTAATTAAGAATAAAGCTGCTAAGAACATTTATGTGCAAGTCTTTTGTAGACATGTTTTTATTTTCCCTGGGTCAATACTTAGAATTGGAATTGCAGGGTCATAAGGTATCTGTTTAACTTTATAAGAAGCGACCAAAGTGTTTCCCAAAGTGGTTGTACTATTTTACATACTCACTAACAGTGTATGAGAATTCCAGATGCTCTTATCCTCACCAATAAAAGGTCTTTTTAAACTTTAGTCATTCTAATGGGTGTTTAGTAGTAACTTATTGCTTTTTTGTTTTTGATTTTCATTTCCTTGATGAATAATGATGTTGAGCTTTTTTCCCTCTGTGCTTATTTTGGACATTCCAACACCTTTTTTTTTTGTAAAATGTCTTCAAGTGATGAAAGCAATAGATGGCAAGGCAACTAAATCTGGGTGGATAAAGATACCATTCTTTGAATGAAGCAGGTTTGAAGTAGAAAGAAAGGTGATTGATTGAATATAAAACTGAGCTCACTTCCATATAGTTCTCAAATAAATTCAAAATCTTTATAGTTCTTTTATCCTGGAAAATTCTTTCCTCTCTTTTCTACCTAGTGAAGTTCTAATCTGATACAGAGGTCAGGGAAGATTTACCTAAACTATGAATTACGAGGGAGAAATGGCCAAAGGTTGAAATAATGTTTTCAGTCCTCATCTTACTTAATATATCTGCAGTACTTATTAAACAAGTCAATAAATTCCAGGGTCATAAAGAAGATAGACTGGTAAATACAACTTAACGACAATTTATTCAGTGCCTACTCTGTGCATGGAATTGCACTAGGGAATAAAAGATAAAATGATAAATTAGATCTTATACTTGCCCCCAGTAAGTTCAAATCTCCTTGCAGTTTAGACTTGTCCTTCAATTAGCCCATATGTGGCAGAACGGACTAAGAAAGTACCAGCAGGGAGAGGCCAAGTGCTTCGAACCACAAGGATTAATGTGTAGGAGAGGGGAAGAAAGGATACCATGGAAGTCTTAGAGGAGGTGGTAATAGATGGAGACCTTGAGGAAAGAGCATTTTCAACAGTGATTGCAGTTAATGCTTGTTTGAGGTAAATTGCCTTCTTTATAGCAAACTATTTGGCTTTATATGAGAAAGTGCAATTTATCCCAAGGAAATGCTCATCTTTAGGTAATTGGGTTTTATTCGACAACTAAAAGAGAAGTGGTAGGAAAATATTTACCCAGTAATGAATACTTCTGAGAAATATCAAGGAACAGTTAGCTTTAATTATATACCAACAAATAAAGTAATGTGTAGTGGAAGTAGCATAATTTTAAAGCTACTTAGACCTGGATTCAAATCTTGGCTTTGCCGTCTGTATCCTTTGGTCTGATCATTTTCTCCTCTGAGCCTCAGTTTTATCATGTGAAAATGGACGTAATAGTAGTTTACTTGTGGCACTGCTGTGATGGTTAAGCAGTGAGGTTAAGCCTCAAACTAAGAGTAGCACATGCTATGTGATCCTTAAATACAAATTTCTTTCTTCTCTTCTCACCCTTGTGCAATTCTAATGAGCTCAGATTGTAGTTCTCCTTTTTAATTTGCAAGATCATAAATCAAGGCAAACAAAACACAGATGGGACTACAGGGGAGGAAGGGAAGGAGGACATTGTTTAAACAAATCTGGATCTTTGAAAATGACCTAATCTTTGCCAAAGAAGAAATTCTACTGGGTGGGGAAAGAATAAGGAGAATAACTGAATGATCTCAACACTATTAGCATCTCCTTTATATTTCTTTTATAGATTTTTCAAATTCTCTGTCATGACATGCTTTTTTAAATAAATTACATGAAAAGTGGGCACATACTGGTATATGAAGTGTTCATTCATGCCTGTCATTGCCGTCAATTGTTGCCAACATTTATTGAGTATTTATTGTGGGTCAAACAATATACCAAATGCTTTACATACATCATCTCATTTGTCCATCACAAAAACCGTGTGATGTAGGCAACATTATCACACCTGAGTTATAAATAAGCAATTTGTGTCACAGAGTGGTTGGATACCAGCCCACACAGAAAGTAAGGGAGCAATAAAGTCAGTATTTGAGACTAAGTCAGTATGACTTCCAAGCCTGCCCACTCAGTCTTTGTGCTATGTTGTCTCCCATCACACACTCATACACACACGCTAATACACATACACATATACTCACACACACATGAACATACTTACATACCTACACATGGATGTACATGCACACACCACACATACTCACACATCCACATCTTCTCAGATGCACAGCCACACACACATTAATACACATAAATACATGCACATAGACATGTACTCAAACACACACACACCACACACAAGTTTCGGGTTCCTGCTACCACCTCCATTTTGGCAAAAATTCATGCTGTCTCACAAAATTAGGGCTCGGCAAAGAAACATTTGCTTATGTGAGTCAAGCATCACGCTTCCATTTGGCTGCTGAGCCCTTCCTCAGACACAAGGAAGCCAGAGGCAGGGCAGGATGCCATTGTGCCAGGTGAAAATGTCTCACGGTATTAGGCCACTTTTACTGGGTACTGCTAAACCTGCACCCAGTGGAAAAAAAGAAAGCTATATCTGATGTAGTAGACTGATGCCTCGATTAGTGAATTCCTGGAGAATAAACTCCCTTTATAAGAAATGGGAGTCTGCTCATTTGTTTTCACTTACTTTTTAAGAATATACTTTACTTATTCTGCACAGCACAGCTGCTCTGGTTTGCAGCTGCATGACAAAATACCTCAATTTTGTTTTTCTTTGGCCATTTTAAGACTGATTGGGGATAATTCTAGGCTGAGTTATAAAGGAAAATAGGAAACAGACTGATTTCCTAGAATCGAGGAACTGAAAGATGCTGAAAGACTGGGGTACTTTGGTACTAGGTCTGACATCGTGGTCAGGGAGGTTTCCCAGAGGAGGTGATGCTGAGCAGTGTAACAGAGGGTTAAGGTCCTAAGCCCCAGCTGCACCCCTCATAAGTCAAGTGATTTGAGGCTAGTTACTTCCCTAAACGCCAACTGTCTCACTTATAACTAGGGTGATAATATTTGGCTCATGGTTTTGTGTCTCTAGGCTTTCAGGAAATTACGTTCTCCCCTTTCCTCTATCCTCTCCTTCCCCTTTATTATTTGTACTCTAATGTGGGGAGTGGCAGGGAGGGGTGGGTAGCAAGGCTCACTCCTCTGGCCTCTTTCCCTTGGTTACCTCGCCTTCAAGCCATGTCTCACCCACGCTCCAGCCTATTCTCTCCTACATTTTCATCTCATGCTGTACATCTCCAAATGGACACCCTGCCCAGGCATTTTGTATTCAACAAGTGCTCAGCCAAATTTTTATTTCTTCCCTAAATTACCTCTTGACTTTGGAATAGAAAATTCTTTCAAATAGGGCCTCTAGTCTCACAGACACCAAACCACTGAGCTGGCTTTAACGCTTTTTTTCCTTGTTCCTTATCAGTCACCAAATTCTGAGTTCTTCCATTGAAATGTATTTGGTCGGGGCTTCGGGGCTTCCCTGGTGGCGCAGTGGTTGAGAATCCGCCTGCCGATGCAGGGGACACGGGTTCGTGCCCCGGTCCGGGAAGATCCCACATGCCGCAGAGCGGCTGGGCCCGTGAGCCATGGCCGCTGGAGCCCGCGCGTCCGGAGCCTGTGCTCCGCAATGGGAGAGGCCACAAGAGTGAGAGGCCCGCGTACCGCCAAAAAAAAATAATAATAATAATAATAAAAAATAAAAAGAAATGTATTTGGTTGGAACAAACATAGAAACTCAAATGGCTATAATAATTGTGCCAGGGGTTTTTAAGAGGAACAAGATTGTTTGCTTAATATAGATTTATTAATTTAAAATTAAAGACGTTTCTGTCCTCCAATCTGAAGTCACTGGACCATTGCATAGTTAGCTAAATTGAGTCTTTACACACAGCCATTCCCACTGCAACATCTTATACACAACTGCCAAATTAACCTCACACTTCCTGCTTAAAATCTTCAACTGGCCTCCAATGCTTCTGAATAGCATAAAATGTGGAAGCCTTCCAATTAAGGCTCTCTCAAGTCTGTTGCCAGCCTATCTTTCAGCCTTTTTGTCCCATAGTCCAGTTCAGTTCCCCAAACTCTCCCTAAAGGAAACTCCTTACTATTCGTGGACTCAAATGAGCTTTTCCTGACCCCAAACCTTTGCTCATACCATTCTTATCTTTTCTCATATTTTCCCTATTGCATTGATATTCATTTGTCATATTTAGCTGAATCACTAGGCTGTTAGCCTCTTCCACCCAAATTGCCATGTTCCTTTTTCTCTTTTCTGAACCCCCATACTACACTGATTGTGGCATGCTCACAGCATTTATCATGTAAAACCTCTCTCCTAGGTTACACATTCTGGAACACAAGTATTGGCCCCTTTTTAATGTGCTTCTGAGTACTAAGTGGCCCTCAATTTATTAAAAACCTTCGATGTAGTCATTGGATGGTTCCTGGGACAACGGTGGGAGCCGTGTTTCCTAACCTCTGCCAAAATCATAGATCTATTTTCTATTTTGTTGAATGTTTTTCAATTTAATTATATAAACATTGTTTTGGAATTGGAGAGCTCTATAGAGACTATTTTAGTCCCAAACTCTTTCTTAATCAATGGGTACATGAGTCCCTGAGAATACATAGCTGGTTTTTGGTAGATCAAGTATGAAGGCTCAGCACCACTGCTGACACCAGATGCAGCTGGGTCTCAAATCACCTCCCCAAATTGCCTAATTCAGTGTCCTCCACACAGAAGAAAACTTTGCTGACTGATTCCAACAAAAAGAATGTAGTGTGGTAGGGTAAGATAGGTAAGTGTACTTTTGGGAATCAGACAAACTGGATTTAGACTCTGATCTGGTCACTTAGTAGCTGCACAGATGTGGGTAAATTGCTTGCCTACCCAGCTTGTTTCCTCATCTATAAAATGTGGACAGTTATTTCCACTTCATGAAGTTGTATTGGAAAAATTGTATATAATGTATATGAAGTGACTGGAACACAACAAATTGAGGCCAAAACAATCTTCTGTAAATTATGAGTTTGCATATTTAATTTTTCTTAATCATGTATAGATTTTTGTCATAGAACCTTCTTCTAAATTGAATAAATGGATACCACATTTCTTTTTTTTCTTTTTGCAACATTCTGAGGAAATGTTGAAATTTCCTGGGAGTGGTATTACTAAAAGTGTTACTAAAGAGTCCACCCAGTTATTTCTCATAAAAGTTCCTTTAAATAATGTGTTATCAACTAAGTAGTTTGGAAGGTAAATGCTTAGAGCATTTAGTGTGGCTAAGCTGGGTGAGAGACATAATTTTTTTTTTTTAATATTTGCAGACCTCATTGTTTTCTTTGGATAAAAAGCTATTATATTCACTTAATAAAAACTTAGAGAGCTCTAAGTTAAATCTTAGGCCTCAAAATGAAGTCTTCTAACAGTTCCATAACTGGACTTGACCTTCAACTATTTTTTATGATGCTACCTTGCCTTTCACACCAATTCTATGAGCTCAAGCAGGAATGTACACTACCTGTCTATGATGGTGTGGCCGAAGGGAGTGGTAGTTAAGGTTATGGGAAGCTCTTTGGAAGAATAAATGAAGACCTGGTATTACTTCTAAAACACTGCTGGGCCCTGATATACTTTGTGTTTTTATGTCAAATATGGGAGTAAAAAGAAGGTGTTTTAATATCAAATATGAGGATATATTAGATGGTTTTAAAAGCACCTCCCCTACACCCCTTCTAAACTCTAGAATGTTTTAATACTGATAGGTCATGAAAGCCTATAGGAGTTCCTTCCCTGGAATCCGTACAGGACTGGTTCCAGCACTGGGTGATACAAGGTTCCGTTCAGTACAGTAAGCATGAGTTAGAGAAAATGCTGTTGTCAAAACTGTTGTTTTCCTCCTTATAAAGCTCATACAAACCAATAAAGAGTGACCAGAAAGCATTTTGGAAAGGATAGGAGGCATGGATTCCACAGCTGGTCTGTGGACCAAGGCATAATTCCAAGTCAGGGATTCCATTTAATTAGGTAAAGTGTTTGAGGGCATAGGAAACCTAGGCTAGGACTCTGCTAACCAGATCAGGTAAATTACTTAAGGGAAACATGTAGTTTGAGTTACTCTCCTTGAAGATGAGTAAGTGGCCTTCTCATCAATGTCCTTTAGTGTTTTTGACAGAGACGGTCCTGGGCTGGGTGGATCTTCACTCTGACCAGCACCATACAGCTCTGTGGTTCTCAGCCTGGCTGCAAAGTAGAACTACCTGGAGCGCTTTAAATAATCCTGATGCCCGGTCCTATCTCCAGAGTTTCTAATTTAACTTGTCAGGTGTAGCTTGAACATCTGGATTTTAAAAAAAAAGGCCCCCCACCCCGGACACACCCCATGCGATTCTAAGGTGTGGCCAGCCTGGGAAACCCCTGGCATATACTTAAGGTCTTCTAACAAACCTTCCTCTTAAAATCCACCATCCTACCGTTTAGCTTTCTGGCGCCCGGTTTTCGTTTTGTCATCTTTCTCCCGGCCCGACACACGCATACTCCACAGGATGGTGACTTTCTACCTGCAGTCACACTACAATAGTCCCTAAGTAGAATTCAACAGGTGTCCTTGGTATATAAGGAGAACCCTGGAGACAAAAGCGATTCTCATGCAAACATGGTAAAAACAATGTTCACTCCCTGCTGTGTTTCTTGACCTGTTTTCTGGGGTGGTTTTCCACTTGCTGTTTTCTTATTACAGAGTTTCCTAGGAGACAACACACTGTGGTTTTTATTCTCCCATCCTCTTGTTGGCATTTGACAGACCTTCTAGTTGAAGACACCACGTCCCTGGGTGGGTCCTATTTCTCAGCTCCGGGAACAAACTCAAAATCCACCGCACAGACAGCTCAGCTTTGCAGCACACAAGTGCGCTTAATTTCCACCTAAACTAATTCAGATTCCCGGGGAGCAAAGCCTGCGCCACTTAACCATTCTGCTCTCTCTTCTGTTCCCCCCATTTGTTTGTTTACTTAAGAAAGCAGATATTTACATTTCCACTTGGCGGCTCATTGCAGCCCCCACCCCCACCCCCGCCCCACCAGCGTCCAGCTCCGGAGAGCTCCTCTCCTTGCCCACTTTCCTCTGCTTGGGTCCCCAGAGGCCGGTGACGATGGAGCCCCCGCCCTTACCCGGCCCAGCACCTGGTGTGAGCAAAGCCCTTCTCCACCCATCCCTTTTGGAGATTCAGAGCCCTGGCTCCGCCCAAGGCGCTAATTTAACTCGAATTGCAGAACTACCGGGCGCTCCTCCTACTCCCAGCTCCAGGCTCGAGCCTGCTTGGTCTTAACCTCAGAGACCGCGGAGCCCCGACGCCGGATCCCCGTCCCCGCTCGCCATGAGTCCCGCGCGGCGGAGCGCCCGCGTGGTGCTGCGCCTACTGGGCGGGCTGGCCCTGCCGCTGCTGCTACTCCTGCGTCCTCCCGCTGCGTCGGGTGAGTGGGGGACGGGGACACCCCCGCCCCAGGCTAAACCTTTAGGCATTGTGGGAGGGGTAGGGCCCGTCTCTACAATCACCGAAAAGTCGGCGGACCAGGGTCGCTGAGGAAGGTCGGCATCCCTAATTGTTCCCGTAATCCTCTACCTTTAAGGATCAGCGCTCCTACTGGCCCGATCTCTGGGGACGGGAAGAGGCTCTCCGCTGCCAGCCGGCAGTTAGGAAGCTTGCGGTGCCGGACCCCAGCTGGCAGGGTTTTAGGAGTGAGGCGTGGAGGATAGAGGGAGCAAACACCCGGCAGCCAAAAGGTGGGGCTCGAATAGAGTGAATCCTCAGCATCTCCTTAAGGGTGGAAGGCCACATAGTTGACCACTCTCACCTGTCAACAGGGTCCAGTCGTGTACAGACGTGGCGCTGCAAGTTTGCGCGTCATCTTCTCCAGGTGTAACGTTCCAAGGGGGCGTCTGTCTTTATAGTGTGCCTAGCAGCAGTATATATGTGAAAGTCTAAAGCACTATATATATGTTATATATGTGTATATGTGTGTATATATATATGTATATATTAGATAACGAAGGACAGGAATTTATTTTCGACTATTTCAGTTTTGAATTAATTGACAGACAGGAAGCCTAGCAAGTTCTCGGTATGTCAGCTGAGCATTGGATGGAAATGTTATGTGGGCATGGAAAGCCATTGCTGCTTCCCTTATTCGTCTTGGGAAAGGAATGCCGCAATGAATTGAAAAGTGGTATTTCCTTCAGTTCTGTTTTTTCCTCCCTAGGTGACTGCAGCCTTCCCCCAGATGTACCTAATGCCCAGCCAGCTTTGGGAGCTCTTACAAGTTTTCCCAAACAAAGCACAGTAACATACAAATGCAACGAAGGCTTTGTAAAAGTTCCTGGCAAGGCAGACACAGTGGTCTGTCTGAATAATCAATGGTCAGAGGTTGCAGAATTTTGTAATCGTAAGTTTTTCATTTCATTTTAGAAAAGTTACGGGAATGGAATGTTTCTTAAGTTTAATTTTATCCCTCTTTGGAGTGACTGGTAATAGATAGTTTTCTAGCATTATTAATCGCCAGGGTATACCTGTTGGCACTTCACAATCTAGCTAATTGACAGCATTGCTTTCCGGAATAGGTCCTGCCCTTCGTTAACGGTTTTTTTTTTTTCCCCCTTAAACACTGTAACTCTTGAACTGGTTAATAGCAAAAATAAACAATAGGTACTGTTTAGGGAGTAAATTATATATAACTACGTTTGGCAGTTACCTTGAGACACATAACAGAGATCCTCTGTTTTCTTATTAAATTTCATTTTGTAAAGTACGACTTACCCAATACAACTCTGTAGTGATATTTTAAAAAATTCTCAATTTTTATCTCAAAATCTATCATTATAGGCATAGCCCTAGATTAGCTTTGACATATACAAGTAAAGATAAAGGTAAGACTTGATTCCTGCCTTTGAACAACTTGGAGCAATGGAAGCTACAGTAAAGATAGAAACTGCCACAAGTATTTTTTGAAATCAGGTGTGAGATCAGCTTTAACTTTTTATCTATCCATGATACAAGGCAGGAGGTTGAAGTACATAAGTCTTTGCACATGTATCATGGTTTAGAGTTTATAACTCTTCTGCATATAGTACTTCATCTAATCCTTCCGACAACTGCCTGAGGTTAGTTAGGGACTTATCCACATTTTACAGTTGAGAAAGCAGCCCCCAGTTAAACAACTTCCTTGAGATCAGGAGCTCCCTTATGCAGGAGAGCAAGGATGGGAACTTGAGTCTTTTGACTATAAATCCAGTGCCCCTTCCACTATACCATGCCACTATAAATTCACATTTGCCTGGATGTTTACAGTTTGTAAATACTTCCGGGTACACCATTGGCTCATCTGATCCTTGTCCCCATAGGTTGTTCTGAGGATTAAATGAGTTTATATGTGTAAAACATTTAGAAGCACTCAATAAATATTAGCTATTATTGTTAACTATTATCGTTGTCCAGGACACTAGCCCAGGGATCTGGAAATGCCAGTTCTCATCTACCCCTGTGCTACATGGGGCAGGGTAAGGGAACTGGCATTAACTGAGTCAGTTCCAGAACTAGGCCAGGCAACTTAAATGAGTTATATTTTCTAAATTGTGGGCATAGTGACTTCTATGTACCAAATCTACTTCACAGGCCTCTAGTAACTAGGAAATGAAAATTTATATGTGAATATGCTTGATACACTGTCAATGCCATAGTGACATTAATATAAATACCAAATATGTACAGAGAAGTATAGAAAAAGGAGTGACATAGGACCAGATAATTAAACATAGGTTATAAAATAAAGTGATATTATTTTTGTTGTTGTTGCTTTTGTTGATACTTTTAGGTAGCTGTGATGTTCCAACCAGGCTACTTTTTGCATCTCTCAAAAAGTCTTATACCAAACAGAATTATTTTCCAGAAGGTTCCACTGTAGAGTATGATTGCCGTTTGGGCTTCATAAGGGACCATTCTCTCTCAGGAAAACTAACTTGCCTTCAGAATTTTACGTGGTCCAAACCTGATGAATTTTGTAAAAGTGAGTATAATTTTTAAAGAGTATTCTTAATCATATGGTGTTTGGGGAAAATAGTGTTTCTTCCTTCACTCATTGTGGAAGTCTATGTGTACATGTTATTATTTAGAATGATTCTTAAATGAACCATGGGAACCATTTTATTTTAAATTAGGGAAACTAAATACCTGTGAGCTAGAAATATTACTTTACTCACTGACTTCACATTTAATTAGTTTAAGGTTACTGAAAATGAAATAGCGTATAGTACTAAATATGCTTTCTTGAAACTGATAAAATGAAGGTATGATTTAAATAGTTTAAGGATAAGTAATATCAATGGTTCAGATGATGAATTTGCATAGATGTGCCTGATAATTTAATTTAAAAAATCAATTTGTATTCTCTTCTAGAAAAATCATGTGGTAACCCTAGAGAAATAAAAAATGGTCATGTCAGTATAACACGTGACCTGTTATTTGGATCGTCCATCCATTTTTCATGTAATACAGGGTAAGTTTGGGTGTATGAAACACTACATTTAACAAATTAGGATTTAAGATGGAAGCTTTTAGATTTGTGGCCAGTGTTTACAAGCTAGTAGCAATAAAACCACCCCTCTGTTCAAAGGTCCTTTATCATGAACTCATCACAGTTAAATTTAGTAAAATGGGGCAAGAAAGGAAGATTTCTCATAATACTACCAAAATTCTCTCAATGGTTAGATTTCAGTACATATGTGATTCATTATAAAATTTTAAGTGTGATATGTATAGGAAAAAACTTGTGATAAGTTGATGATCCTTGGAGAAATTAAATCCTTTCGGTGTTAAATATGAAACCATTCTTTACCTAAATAATGAATTTGCATTTGCTTTTTCTATATGCGAACAATCGGTTATAAAATATCATGGGTTAAAAACAATTATTCCTAGTGTGAAAATATCATTCTGACCTAAGATCTTTTGTAAGTTCTCTATGCAGGGAAAAGGAACTTACTCATTGAGTATTGTAAGTGTCTCAGGTGCTGCTAAAACCTTTATACTCATTCTCTCGTTTAATATCTGCAAATTGAATTATGATATTTTAATCTGTGTGTGTATCCCTGTTCTTTATAAAACTATCATTATCACTTGTCTCCTGTACTAAACATAGACGTTTGGATCACTAATATCATTAATATTAAATCTGGGGGTACTTTGAACCCTTTAAATAGAAGTACATTCTATTATTCTATGGCGTCTGTAGTGATCTTTTAGAACTCAGAAATATAAAATATTTAAGCATCTGTATCTTTGAAAAATGTTTTAAAGCACTTTACTATTTTCTAACATGTGCCCTACCCAAATCAAAAATATTTTGCCTGTCTTATACTTTTTCTTTTCTTTTTTTTCTTTTTAGTCAGTGAATATTTTTATTAAACTCTACTATGTAAGAGAAGCCTGGGGAGAGCTGCTGGGCGGCAGGCCCAGCAGCTGAGGCTTCTAGAGCAGAGACTCCTGGAAGCACATGGGTTTTCAGTTTCCTTCTGCTTGAGACGCTGCCTGGCAGCCCCAGGTTCCCAGGTTTTGTCCAGAATGAGTTTGTTCCTGCCACTTTCTCAGACAGAAATCTGGGTCTCTTGGCCAGTCCTGAAATGAGGCCCCTGAGTGGCTTTGGAACAGGTCCGCAAGCTCCACTGAACTGATGGTCCATTTGCTTTGAAGTCACACAGTTGGGTCTTTTCCTCCCACATTTTATTAGGAAGATAAAATTATGTACAGGACACATCGGTGTCGGGGGTGAGGGGCTCACTGGAATTTCTACAAGGAGGCCCACGGCTGGAAGAAGTTCTCTTGTCCACCTGGTGCCTGGAAAAGGGCCGGGTGCGGCCCAGTACTCAGTTCCTTCTTGCTTGTCTTTGATGGCCACCCGGAATCGCTCTTCCAGCAGGGAGAGCTCACTAATGAGGTCTGTGATGGCACTGGTGAAAGCCTCCTGGGGGCTGTAGTCCCTCTGCATGTGGATGATGATCTTGTGTTCCAAGGTCGGGGGGAGGGGTGTGCTTTGTAGCCAGCAAACAGCACCTGAGGGTCCATCGGCAGCTGCGATTTAATGATGTTTCCTAGAGTGGTCTTCCTCGTTGATGGTAAACAAACAGGCATTGGGTACCTTGGTGTCCTTGTTAATGGTGATCTTCTTTTCACCCTCAAAAAGAGCGGGAACGACTCGAAGGTGGGAGGGGCGTTCATCCTAGCGTCACAGCCGCCTCCAATGTCACCCTTTTGGCTATAATTTTTTCTTTTCCTTTAAACTGCCTCATGGACTTTTATCAACTATTGTTTTGTCTCTTTCTACTGGTGTCATAAATATTTTAAGATCATATTCTGGAGAATTTAAGGGAAGTCAAATATGTGTGAATGGAACTTAACTTTTTTTCTTCCCTCATTGTTTTAGGTACAAATTAGTTGGTGCAACTTCTAGTTACTGTTCTCTTGCGGGAAATACTGTTGAGTGGAGTGGTCGGTTTCCAGAATGCCAAGGTAAGACTGAAAAATTCTAAGCACTCAGGTGTGGGACTGAATAATTAATAATAAATTGCTTTCTACTCTTTAAGAATAACCCACAGTATATATTTGTAGTACCCTCACCTTCCAATGTGTGTGTGTTTTATGTAATTTAAAGATCTCTATTAGTAATGCTTCTTAATTTATTAACTGTGCGGATAAAGGATTAAAAACAAACTAAGGTTTATATTGTGCTTGGTCATCTTACCATTCCTTCTAAGAGTCAAGTAAAATAGATATGAGTTTTTTCCCCCATAATTTTTAATTTTATGGATTAAAATACTATTGATCAGAGGGTCTGTATGACTTGATCCTGTATGCCAAAATAAGTGGCAAAAGAAAGCATTTAACCCAGATCTCTTGATTTCAAACCCATAAGTCTTCTAACACCTAGTGTTACCTATGTGTTCCTTTAAGGATTATTAACTGAGATAGTTATGTAGAAGTGTTTTAAAGTGTGGTATATTTTTTTATCATTAGAGAAATAACCTTATATAATAAAGAAGAAGTATGGTTTCTGCACTTGAAAATCTTCTCAAGGAGGGAATAGGACACAGAGATAATTTCCTAAATGGATATATATATCAAGTTAAATGTATGTGCATTAGAGACATGTCTCCTGAAAATTGAGAGGATTAAATATATGTAATATTCTAAAAAGTAGGCTTTATTTCTCTCATTGTCATTAAAAGTATCGCTAAGTGCAAGTTTGGGGGGTTATTAGGAGCAGGAAACTAGAGTAGATGCAGTGTAATTTATCAAGTATTTATTGACTGACACTCTATGGTAGGAAATGTGTGGGGTCAACTGATATGAAGACAAATAAAATGAAGCCTTGCCAACCAGGAGTTTACTCCAGCCACACCCATCTGTCACCCCACCCTCCCATAGCTACTATTTCTCCCTTTTTTTCATTATTATTTTCAAATATCCATCATTACTACCCACCATCACCTCTTCTATTTCCACCATCCAGTAAGGGATGCTGTAAATGATACTGAACCAAATATGGAAAGCAAGCATGAGCTGGACCATATCTTTTTCTAACACAGGCAACAGCTTGTCACAAAGCCTGGACAAGTGGTCTCCCAGTTGAGGCCAATGTCTTTACAAGCAATTGCTGTCATGAGTGTCAGAAATGTGGACACCAAGCATGTATTCCAGCATAGAAGAGCTTTTGCACTGCAAACCCACTCTCTTTTCGTGCTTGCCCACGGCTAGGCCAGGTCCTACTCTCTGTCTGGTATCTTCAACTCTGTGGTGAACATCCTGATGTTCATATTTTCCTCTTTGATTCTTTTATCTGTCTCTGCAACTCAGCAACCACTGACATCTGAACCCTGCAGGAAAGAGCCCTTTTTCCTCAGCAACCCCAGTGTCTTCAATTATCCCTATTAAAGCCCTACTTCTCCTAGGGTAGATTTTCCACATAAATTTTCTGTTTTAACAATACCAAAAACATCAAGTGGAAAGTATAAATTCTTAAGCAATGAGCTGTTTTACCTCAAGTATGCAGCCCTGGCCTCTATCAACACATGAGACAGTATTGATGTCCATGTGTGGATGTGGATATGGAGGTGTGGATATAAAGAATGAATGAACAATGGACATATTCAAAAATTATCCTTGGTTATACATCAATCAAAAGTGATAGTTGTTCACCTCTGAACAAAGCCTCAGTATCAGAAAGATCTGTTTTCCTCTCTCTCTGCCAGTATTTTCTTTTTCAAAAATAATTTTAGTAGACTGCTAGTACATGCTAGCCTGGAAACAATCCCTGCTATATAATATCTGTCGTCCCGGGCCCCTCTCTTTATCTTCTCACTTCTAATCACTAAATCACTTTTCTTTACTCCTTAATCTATTTCTCAAACCTGTGTTTTATCTTCCACCTATAACACTTTTAATAAAGTTTATTATCCCTTGTCTGGACTATTGCAATAAGGGCCACCCCTAACATTTTCAGGGTCCAGGACAAGGGTATAAATGGAAGTCGCTGGCCTAAGACACAGCCTTTCTTGAGTCAGCGCCCCCTTCTTGCACTGTGAGAGATCTCTGATGCGTGTAAATGGATTAGTCGGCATACACACCCAAGTCACGTCCCCTGTAACTCTTATCCCCACTCCATTGAACTTTGGCCTAAAGGTGAACATATCCACAGTATAGACCATCCTCAAGAATATGGACCAGGAGACGACTTAAAAGGGGTGTTGGTACAGGGAGTTCTGGGTGCCAGTTCCTGGAGCATGATTTAGAATGGGGTGGGGGAGGAGCTCTCATTGAACATACCCCCTGAGCCCTGAAGATTCCCCATCTAGTAGAGAGAGGCACAGCCAAAGGAGGGCCAGAGCATGGGCTTTAAAGCTGTGGGAGCTAAGGCAGGAGTCCCATTTGCTCAAGTTCAAAAGTGATACCGATTGCAGTGGCCTCCAGCCTCCATTCTTACACTCCATTAATGTTTTATCTACCCTCTACCCAGTGATCCATCTAAAACACGAATGTGACTTGTCTCTTTCCTTCTTAAAGCTTATTAGTGTCTCCTTATCGTGTACAAAGCCTGAATTCCTTCATATAGTGTTCAAGGCTAGACATGGTCTACCTGCTTCTCCATGCTTATGTCTTGCCCTCATCCTTTGCAAACTTCTGTAGTTGTCCAGATACCTCAGACTTCTTCATGCCCCCCCCCATCATTCCTTGTGACACTGCCTCTGCCTGGAATGTCCTTCAGCCCCTTTTTTGCTTAGGTTATTTTTTTTCTTTAGGGTCTGCTCTTGTAGTTCTCCTAGAAGCTTTCCCTGACCCCCCAGGCTGGTTAACTGTCCCTCTTCTCTCTTTCCACACCACTGTGCATGCTTTTGTGATAATCCTCACCATTTTGTATTGAAATGATCTCTTTGAATGTCTTTTTCCACTGTATTTTAAGACAGAGGAACTGTGTCTTATTCGGTTTTGCACTTCTATTTATAGAACAATGCCCGGTATGTATTAGGTGTTCAGAAAATGTTGGAACTGAACTGATGGTAATATGTGTTGTCAGCGCCCACCCAGCCCAGTGTAAATCAGATTAACTTGTTCTTGTTCCTTGCTTTGATCAATGGTCTAAAAGTAATTTGTAAATTGCTAGTATTCTCTGGGTACTTAAGAGTATTTGTGTAATATAATTTGATGTTCACATGTGATCACATTGCTTTCCTGCTTAAAAAAAAAAAAAAAAAAGAGAAAGAAAGAAAGAAAAACAACTTCATGGCTCCAGAGAATGTGGAACCATTGAATTTTTTTATCAGGGCAACTGCCAGGGAGAGGCTTCTTTTTATAATATAACAAGCAATACTCTGCTTGTATTTGTTTTATAAATTCAGCTGCTCAGTAAGATTTACTTTAAGTAAAAGACCAAGAGTTAACACATGCTTAAAAAATTTTACCCTGAAAGTCAAAGTCTAATCCTGACATTTAAAATCTTTTGCTCTATCCAAAATTCCTGTTTCCCAAGCTTTTGCCACTTAACATTCCCGACTCCTTTCATTTGGCATATTTTCTCCTTGGAATGAAAAGCAGAGCCCTCTTCTCTGCTCTAAGAAGGGTACATCTTAGGTTTAAACTCAAGTCCATTTACTCCCTAAATGGAAATCTCTGCCCTGCTTTCATCTCACTTCTGAGATGAAATGCTTAATTTAGAAGAATAAGTTTTTTCTGTAAATAAAATCTTTAACAAATTTTAGTCTTATTTGTTTATAAAAATACTTTGCCAGTTTAATTAATTTAAAATATGTTGGGATTTTTTTAAAGAAATTTTATGTCCAGAACCACCAGAAGTTGACCATGGAATGATTGAAAATGAACAAAGCAGTTATGCATATAGACAATCTGTAACATATAAATGTATGAAAGGCTTCACCCTGCATGGAGAGAGCTCTATCTATTGTACTGTAAAAGATGACCAAGGAGAGTGGAGTGGCCCCCCACCTGAATGCAAAGGTAATCAGTTTGCAGAGTTATATTTCTGATTTATTCTTGCCCTTAGGTCTATATATGGACATCTGAGAATCTATGAACTCCCTGAGAAATGAATGTAAAATGTTGTACATATGCATATTTGCATTTTTCTGGGGGATACAGTTTTTCATCAGATTCTACGAGGGGTCTATGACTTCCAAAAAGGACGAACCACTGATGTGGAGAACATATGGTAACATGTAAATATATAAATACACACATGACCTTTATGAATATAGATACACACACACACACACACACACATTGTATGTCTCATGTTTTTAGTGAATTAGCTTAAATTTGCTGTGTCTTACCATGTTACTTTCAGTAAGTTAATACAGATATCTCTTTGTTTATACAAAGAGTATATAAAGTAGTTTATTTTATTTAATTGGGAGAGAATCTTAGATTGAACTAAGGGATCTAGATAATGATTATATATGTTGTGACAACGAAGAGAAACTCTTGCCTACCTGTTGACTTCATTGAATTACATTATATTTGTTTTCTGCCTCCAGAATTTCTCTTTTATTGAGAATGCTCTCTTCTTCATCTTTCTAGACCTCTTCTTCCCTCATTGCTTTTTGATACTTAGGCCGTACTCTCAGAATGTTTAGAACTGCTTTTAAAGTATATTTTTGAAGAGATATTTAGAAGATCAATGAAGCTGGATTATAACATTGCACAAGACCAGGAGGTGGCATTTATTTAAGCAGTGTCATATTTGAATGCCAATATAATTCAAGCAAATACTACTTTTATAATTATACTTGAATTTGTAGGGCCTTAACTATACTTACACCCCTACTTCCCTATCGATACTTTTGAGCTTTAAGCTTTTTCGGCTGGCAATAAGATACTGGAATGTCCCCCCACTGGGCAGAAACCGTTCCGAGCAAACAGGTATGGCGGGGGATGAAACCTCGAGCAAACCAGTATGGCGGGTGATAAGAATGATTAAGCCAGAGTTTAAAGGTCGCCCTAGCCAACCATAACTCATGTGACTCAACCCCCCACCACAAAAACACGAAAATGTAAAGTAGGCATCCGACAGCTAACCAATCAAGGAACTAGAGCCAAGACCCCACTCCGGTAAATGTAAAGTAGGCATCCGACAGCCAACCAATCAAGGAAGTAGAGCCAAGTCCCCACTCCGGTCCAGGAACAAACAAATCAATGAGAAAAAAACCCTTGATATATCCACACTTTGCATAATGAAAAATAAAAGCTATAAGATGTATGTGATTCCGCTTGGGGGGGTTCCTCTTCGGCCTCCTGCGTGAGGACCAAGGAACCCCGGTGCACCGGCTCCTAATAAACCTCTTGCGTGTTGCAGCGACTCTCGACTCTTGGCGGTTCTTGGGCGAGCTGGGATCCCTCGGAGACCGTTCAGGTCTAACAAATTCTATTAGCATGAATTTTTTAATAGTATTGCTTGTTAATAATAGTTTTTTCATATAAATGGTATACATAAATATAGTGAAGTAATATTAAAACCATGTCGATGATTGTACAAAATGAGAAGTAAAAGTCTTCTCTAGTCCTACTCTCAGAAGTAGCCACTGTTTACAAATTTTTGTATTTTATTCTAGAAAATAAATATACATACACATATATCTTTTTTAAAATCATATTCATTATATCGATATATTATTTATTTAACCAGTCTCCTATTGAAGGGAATTTAATTTTTGTTCTAGTTTTTTAAAAAATTATTTTACAAAAGGTGCTACAGTAAATGTTATTGTATATCTGTTCATTGTACATGTGTGCAAGTACATTTTTTACAATAAATTCCTTGCAGTGTAATTACTGTATCAAAGGTATATGCACCTAAACTTTTGAAACATTAACAATATTGTTTCCAAAGAAACTGTACCAATTTACTGTCCCACCAATATTGTATTTTTGTTCTCTGTACCATTAATGAAAATGGTTATTATGATACGGAGATGTGATAGTATAAGTGGTGAAAATTTCATTTAATTGTTGAATTCATTTAATTGTGAGTAAATTTTTATATTTTAAAATTTAGCCATTTGATCCACTTCATATTTACTTTCCCCTGTTTTATTAAATCATCAGTTATTTAGAGCTTACAACTCTATGGTAATGCCCAAGGAAGTCATGGCAGGCCAGTGCTCCCATGACAATGACTACAAAACCTGGGTAGATTTTTTTTTTTTAAATCATATTTAAAGGCATAGGTTGTTCCCTCAGGGGAAAAACTAGGGCTGAATGAACTAAAATTCCTGGGGGTAGGGAGTGAAGGCAAACCATTCTGAGGCCCATCTGGGCTGAGGATCCATCTTGACCCAGATAAAAGACCATTGCCAGGAAAGAGAGACTCTAGCAAAGCTTTCAATAGTTGTGGTGAGCTAGGATAATGCACTGGAAATTGGAAGTCCTCAAATGTTGACCCAGTTTTTCCCAAGAGCCATTTGCTGATTTCTGGGAGTGCAGGTGAGACTGGGGAACTAGACCCCAAGCTTCCAAAATACAAAATGAGATCTCCCTGAACCTTATGGTATTTGGACAACAAACCCATCACAGGAAGAGGCTTGTATCAAGCACACAGCCAGTGTCCTCCTTACCACATTTAAGCTCATTTTGAAGCTGTGTGGGGAAGGAGGCTACGTTGCTGGACTGGGACTGCTGAAGGACAGACCTGGCTCTCCTGCCATCTCTCAGTGCTGAGGAAACAAAGATCCACCAGGCTGTCAAATCAAAAATCCAGAATGTCCACTTCCAAGGAGCAGAGACAAGAGAGGAAGTAGACTGAGTCTTACAGAATCAGCCCCTCATAGGCTGAGTCCATCATAGGCTGAGGATGTGATCACTTCAAACCAATCTGCCTATCAGAAAAGGAGACCCTCCCTTTGGTGGATCATATCATCTGAGTTATATGGCATATAATAAAAAATTATTAGATATGGAAAGAAGCAAGAAATTATAACCAAATTAGGAGAAATGAAAATCAAATAAAAACGATCTGGATAATTGAGTCAGCAGACAAGGACTTTAAAATAAGTGTTTAATATATTTAATATACTAACGGAAAAGGTAAATAGAGAACTTCAACAGAGAATTGGAATCTATAAAAATGGTGTAAAATAGACATTCTGTGATGGGAAAATATAATATCTAAAATTAAGAGCACAATAGGTAGGTTTAACAGTGATTTGGATGTAGCAGGAGACAGTATTGGGAATTGGAAGAAAGGTTAATTAAAACTGAAGAACAAAGAGAAAAATGAATGTAAAATATAGATCAAATTTAAGAGACATTTGAGACATGTTAAACTCTTCTAAGGTATGATTTAAAAAAAGAGGGGGGAAAGAGAGAGAGGGGGAGGGAAGCAGAAGAAATACTCTAAGAGATAATGACTGAGAATTTTCCCAAACTGATGAAATACATCAACCAACAGATTCCAAAAGCTCTCAAGACTCTAAGCAGAATAAAACCAAAACCACTTCCAGGCACCTCATAGCAAAAACATTGGCAACTTAAAGCAATGCTAAAAGCACTAAGAGACATTGTTTTCAATTCTCATTATACAAATGAGAAAACAAGCTTAGAGAAGTTGACAACTGTCTCTAGTATGTGGTCAAACAGGCTTAGGCACTGCTCAGTACTGCTTTATGATGGAGATTGCATAAGCAACCCAAAGTCAAACAGGCACTGAAGATGTAAAATTTTAATGTTAGATTTGTGACTCTCAGAATAGGATCTTCACAGAATTTGCACTTCAGATATTTATTATCTCACCTAAAATCCAAAGAGGAACTAACCTATGTAAAGTTGGTAACCAACACAAGAGGAGAAAAGGGGTGTTATTTTATTCTAATTGAATTTATTGCTTTAAAAAAGAAGTGAAACAAAACAAGTTCCCAAGGTCACTAACATGTCCTGAAAGCTTTGGAAAAAGTAACTATGTTGTGATTATCTTTGTTGGTTCAGGGTTGCATCCTGCTGTTCTCTGGTCTTGGCATGAGAGAAAGAAGACAATTTATGAGAAAAACTATCTTTATTTGGGGTGTGTCACAGAATGAGATCACTGCCAACTCTGACTTTGGTTTCCTTTTTCACATAGAAAAGTTTTAAGAACCTCAACACTAGTTGGGTGTAAATTCACTTTAGTTGCCTAAAGGTATAATTTATTTCAAAGCAAAGACAATATAGCATTTTAGTTCTTTGGGAAATACATGAGAATACTTGGTTTCCTAAAAATCATATTTAGTTGTTTGTGGGGAAAGAGAAGAGTCATAGAGCAAACAATTGGTTCCTAAATTTTAACTTGGACAGCATTATTTAGCTAATTTTTTAAATAACACTTTTCCTCCACAGAAACTTTTCAAATTTACAAAGTCACACCAGCAGTTCAGAAACCCACCAGAGTACATGTTCCAGCTACCAAAGCCTCATCATCTCCTCAGAAATCCACCACAGTGAATGCTCCAGCTACAGAGGTTCCACCAACTCCTCAGAAACCCACCACTGTAAATGTTTCAGGTACAGAAACCCCACCAACTCCTCAGGAACCCACCACTGTAAAAGTTCCAGCTACAGAAGCCCCACCAACTCCTCAGAAACTCATCAAAATAAACTCTTCAGCTACAAAGTCCCCACTAGCTTCTCAGAAACCCACCACTGTAAATGTTCCAGCTACAGAAGTCTCATCAGCTCCTCAGAAACCTTCCACAGCAAATGATTCAGCCACAATAGCCCCAAATTCCCCCATCTCAAACACTGTCTCTACAGCAGCTCAGAATCCCATCATGGCAAATGCTTCTGCAGCACAGGCCACACCACCAACCCAAAGATTCACCAAGGCAAAATCTTCACTTACACAGAATCTTAGAGCAACACAAAAGTCCACTGCTGTACATACCCCAGTGACCAAGAGTCTCCATGCAACACAAAGATTGACCTCTGCTCATGTTACAGCAACAAGGAGTCCAGCTGTTCCCAGGACAACCACACATTTTCATGCAACAAGCACACCTAAAGGAGGAGGAAGCTCTCCTTCAGGTCAGTTGACTATTCTGTTCAGGTTTCCAAGTATTGATTTTATGTGCTATGGTGGAAATTTCAAATTGATTGGGATTATAAAATTAAATAGTCTCTGATTAATTGTAGGCAGAGTTTCTTCATACTGATGTTTTGACTTTCTTCAGAGGCAGACTTGGATTGTGCTAGGGCACACCTTTAAGAAAGAAACATTTTGCAGTAATATAGAAAAATGTTGTGGCTCCATAAAAGCAATGCTAAATTAAGGTCGATGAAGAAATTCTGTTTTTTATGTTAGCTTTAGGGAGTCACTGAATTCCTCAAGACCCCTCAAAGAACCAAATACCTTAAGGTTTATTTCTGGGTCTGATTCATTGACAGAGACCCATCCGTCAAGCATGCTAAAGGAACTCTCCAGATTCCCTAGAGTTGCTAATTTGGTAAAGCACCTTAATAGTATCTTCTAAGTAATTAAAAACAGAGTTCTTTGAAATAGTTCATATTAACTCTTTAAATGACAGTTTTCATGAAAGCAGAGTAAAATATGCTGTAGATTTCAGAAAAACCTGTTGAGTGAATGAAACCCCTCTTACTAATTAATGCTGTTTCAGACCACCCGGGTGTCTTCTTGTTTTACAACTTGCTTAATGTATAGCTATATTAATAGACATTCTTGTTCTCTAATAGAGATATGTGTTTTTTGTTTGTTTGTTTAGTTTTTTGGAAAATCTCAATAGGACTGAGCCAAGAGATAATTTTTAAAATGATTTTAATTTTTCATTGACATCAACACACAGAAAACCGTGTAAAATATACATATAAGGCTTAGTAACTTTTCTAAAGCACATATTGGTATAACCACCACATATGTCAAGAAATAGAGCATCAGCAGCCCCTCACTTTCCAGATGCCTTGTTGATTCTGAGCTCTATTCTCTGACTTCTCCAACCAGTGAGCCTGTGGCTTTCTGCTCCCTGCACCAAGTGGCCTAGGGATTTCCCCCTGCTGCATCCATGTAAATCTCACTCCCTGCAGCTTACCCCCTTGCCTGAGCTCTTCAGCTTTGATTAGTTTCTGTCTGAATTAGTTTGCTCTTCCATGCCTTCAAATCATTGTTATTGTTGTTTTTAAAATATTTTGTCCAGATTTCATAATTGCTGTGCTCAAGTTCATTTGGCCATTACCCAGAATCTTTAAGAACTTAAAACATTACAGGTATTATTGTTGAAATTTCCTTTGTATGTTTCTTTATTCCTTTAGGTAAAAGGCCAAATACCCACAAATACACAAACTCTCACTCCATTTAGTTCCCCTCTTTAAAAGGGGAACTTCAATACCTGCCTTCTTTCTTAAAAAAATTTTTATTGAAGTGTAGTTGATTTACAATGTTGTGTTAATTTCCTCTGTACAGCAAAGTGACTCAGTTTTATATATATACATGTATATGTATATATACATATATGTATGTTTTTTCATATTTTTTTCCATTATGGTTTGTCACAGAACCTGCCTGCTTTTGATCACTCTTCAGTGGCATCAGATAGTTGTGTTTTTTAGAATCATGTTTTATACATTATGACCATACTTTCATAATGATTTCATACATGTAATAAGGGTTATCTTGAGGCCTATTTTGCCATTACCTGAATATTTTTAGGAACTTAAACATTACAGATCTTACTGTTAAAGTTTCCTTGCACATTTCCCTACTCCCATTTCTCTTGCTGTAAGGCAATCACTGCAAGCTTCCTCTCTGTGTTTTTATTCTTATGCTACATGTATGTCACCATAAGTAGTATATATTATTGTTTTTATAAAATTTTTATTTTATATTGGAGTATAGTTGATTTAGAGTATTGTGTTAGTTTCAGGTGTACAGCAAAGTGATTCAGTTATATATATACATATATCTATTCTTTTTCAGATTCTTTTCCTATATAGGTACTATATAGAGTACTGAGTAGAGTTCCCTGTGCTATACAGTAGGTCCTTGTTGATTATCTATTTTATATATAGTAGTGTGTATATGTTAATCACAACTTCCTAATTTATCCCTCCCTCCAACCTTTCCCCTTTGGTAACCATAAGTTTTATGTTCTAAGTCTGTGAGTTTGTTTCTGTTTTGTAAATAAGTTCATTTGTATCATTTTTTTAGATTCCACATATAAGTGATATCATGCGATAGTTCTCTTTCTCTGTCTGATTTACTTCACTTAGTATGACAATCTCTAGGTCCATCCATATTGCTACAAATGGCATTATTTCATTCTTTTTAATGGCTGAGTAATATTCCATTATATATATGTACCACATCTTTATCCATCCATCTTTTGATGGACATTTAGGTTGCTTCCACATCTTGGCTGCAAATAGTGCTGCAGTGAACATTGGGGTGCATGTGTCTTTTTGAATTTGAGTTTTCATCTTTTCTGGGTCTATACCCAGGATTGCTGGATGATATGGTTACTCTGTTTTTAGTTTTTTAAGGAACCTCCATAGTGTTCTCCATAGTGGCTGTACCAATTTACATTCCCAGCAACAGTGTAGAAGGGTTCCCTTTTCTCCACACCCTCTCCAGAATTTATTGTTTGTAGATTTTTTGATGATGGCCATTCTGACTTGTGTGAAGTAATACCTCATTGTGCAAGCTTCCTTTCTGTTTTTGTTCTTATGCTACATGTACGTCACCATAAGTAGTACATACTATTGTTTTGTATATTTTTTATAATTTAAACAGTATGTTATATATTTCATTATCTAACTTGACTTTTTGCACTCAACATTGCTTTTGTGGCTTATATTGATATATTTAGATTCAGTTCATTAATTTTAACACATATGTGGTTACTGACTTCTTAAAATTTTATGGCATCTCTGGGCCTAAAAGTTTTAGGTTGAATACATCCAATTTTTAATAGGGCAAGGCAAAGAGAAACAAATTTCACTTTATATAAATTTGTTATAGAGCTAACTTTGTTGAAATATTTTTTTCTGCAAGAATACAAGAGAATTTAACAAATTTAACCTAAACCTAAGTCAATTATTATGATAAAAATGCAAACAAATATTTGGGATCAAATTTCTCTCATATATAATTAATTTACCCTTTAAATATTATTTACTTTTTTTGCTCTTATTGAAAAAATAATAGTAGCTACTACTTACTGAGTGTGTTCCATAGTGTCATGTACCATGCACCTTCCATTTGTTAGTATTAATCCTTACAATAACCTTGACTTGCCATCAAGTCATACAACCAAATGTACATGGTGTTTGTTTCAGTATTCAATAACTCTTTATCATATTTTATGTTTATAATGTTGACTCTGTTTAATAGAGATAGCACTGCTGTATAAGTTACTTGATTAAGTTAATAATGTATAATTGTTTTCATCAATTTATTTACAATTAGTTCTTTTAGTTATGAAAATCTGAGTTACTTTTGAACTTTCAAGTACAGTTGTTGATAGATTTATATATTTGTTAAATTGCTAACAAATCAATGACTTTAAAATATTTTTATTTTTGTAATTCTTTCCTTTTTTTTTCTTTAGTTGCTAGCATCATTGCATCGGGTAAGTGTGGCTCTCTGGCAGTTAACAGAACTTGTCCTCGCTTTCGGATGTGTAATCTATGTTCCTGGAAAATTATATTGTCTTTTAAGTGTCTTAGGAATACTATTAAAATACAGTGTTTACGGGTGCCAAAGAGAAAACAGGTAAATGCATTTTATCGATGTGTTTTGTACTACCATCAGGTACTTGGTATGTTCCTAAGTATTCCCCACCATGTTCTTGTTCCAAGGTAATTTTAGGACAACTTCAGATCATTTGACCAATTGATCAAGTATTATTGTGTTCCTGTCATCTCAATACATCTCATTCTAGTGGCTAAAGAACCACAAGAGGAGAGAGTTATCAATACAGTTTCTATCCTCAAGTATTTTATAATTAATCATAAACTACTCCTTGACCATTTCTAGATGTCTGTCTTATCCCAAGTAAAACAGAGTCTTACCTTTGGTTATATCCTCTTCATTTTCCCTTCCCTGTCAATGGTTTAAAGTTATCTTTAAAAAGTATTATGTTGCTATAGGCATGAGGCCGAAAACATACCTGTGTTGCAGTTTCTTCTAGCATTTGGTCTAGTCCTTTTCTTGTTCGTAAATAAATTATTTGATGTTATGCATTAACAAGAAGATTAATAAACTCCTAAAGAAGATGGTAAAATAAATGTTTGTTAAGAAGCAATACAGCTAAATAAGCATATATTGATAAGTAATGTCTAATGGAAAATATTAAAAAGTGAATTTTTTGATTTATGTGTTAATAAGCTGAAGTCTCCTATCTTATGCATGCATGAATTAGCCAAGGGACTATAAACCTGAAAGCAGGTACTTGTTTTATTATTTTCATTGTTATTTATTATAGTTTTTATATTTTAAATGAACATCTTTTAAGCTAAAAGATTTATCTTGAAAGATTCCAACAGTTGGAATTCACTTTGTTCATTCTATATTTTAAATAAAAATAAATGTATTCTAAATGAAAATCTCATGATTTAATGATTTGATGACATTTTTAATAGATGAGCTTAAAAATTTAATAGGTGAGCTTTTTCTTACAAGCTCAGTGGCATTCAATGAAGGTTTGAGGTGCTTATTATTTTCTCTGAAATTCTTTAAGTGTATACTGTGTGTTTTCCCAGAAACCTTCCCTTAGGGTTAGTTTTAATTCGAACATGTGCTCAAAAATAAAGAGGAACTCCTTCCCTCTTATATCAGACATATGACAATATTTTTCTTTGGGATCCTATACTTAAAATATAAACCTGATATTTTTACTTCTTAAATGTATTCTGTGAATGAGGTCACTTTTCTCATTTTAAAGATAAACTCTATAGCAAGGAAATTGCTTTTATTGATTACACTGCAGTGCACATGAATGATACAAATGATATTAGAACTTTGCAAGTATTTAATATTTTTCCTATTTAATTCTGCTAAGAAGTAAAGACTGACGACTCTTCCCAGAACTTTCTTATCTGCTATGTAAGTGAAGCCTGCATTTGGATTTTTAAAGCTATTCTCTGCTGGCTCTGTATCAGTGTTTTTCAAAAAAATTTTTTTTCATTATTACCCTCTCCCCGTCAAGGAGCTTTTAAGGCATTTTTTCTTAATCATCCCTATGAAATATTAATACTAGAGATGTAATATAAATCTATTTATGTACTGTATGCACATCTGTACTGTATACATAAAAAAGTGAGATTTTTTTTTTTCCCCTCTAGGGATGATACCATCCCCATTGAGAATACATGCTCTATATAGTTGTGGGGTTTTTGTTTTTGTTTTTGTCAACAATGTCATATAGAAGGAAGACTTGTGCTTTGAAGTCAGTCAGACCTTGGTTTCAATCCTCTTTTGGATTTTTTTTTTCCATTTAGTAATAATTCAACCCAAAGTGATTTACTTAATCTCTCTGACTCCCAATTTTCTCATTTATGAGATGGCGATAATGATTCCTATTTAAAGTCTTGGAAGCTTAATGAGATAACGGATGTGAAAACTACTAGCATAGTGCTAAAAATTGGATAAATCCTAGCTTTAAGAATTCATTTTTATTTTATCACTATTTTCCTAAGATGGATTTCTGATAATTTTATTCTCTCTGGCCTCACCAAATAAAAACAGTCTTTTATTAGAGCAATATTTGTATGTTTGGTGTGTGACGAGGACTGTACTGAAATATGCCTATGTATTATTTCATTTACTTCTCACAACAATCCTATAATGTAGCTATGTCCCACTTTTTAGCTGAGAGAACTGTGGCTTTGCAAGATTCTTAACTTGCTCAAGGTCACACAGCTATTAGGCTCTTAAATAGACGCAGATGACTAGCTTCTTCAGCACTAAATACTTGAAAGGATAGAAAAATTCTTCTCCTAGAGCTGCACAACTCAAATTTGACAATTAAGATAGTCCTGATTCTTTACAAGTATTGCTTTTTTTTCCCTCCATTGCTGAAATCCTAATTGTGACATTCATAAATCCCTTGTGGGAATTAATAGGTCAATTGGAGGAATATTAAAGAAAAAATTAGAGAATGCTCAGTGAAATATCTAAAATATTTTTTCTTTTCAATATCACATGCTTATTGACATATTTTTATGTTAAATAGGATTATAAGGAAGAACAAAACCTATTCATAGCTTTCTTAGTTTTTCATAGTATATAGACTGCATTTCCACTTTATGAGATGTATAAGTGAGACCTTTCAAAATGACTGGATGAATCCACATTTCTTCAGAAAAGGAGACAAGCCTCATTTGATAATACCAGATCTTGTAGTTAGGTTCTGACTTGGTTTGTTTGGTAATGGAGATGATACTCTATATATTAATGTAATACCCATCTAATACAAATTTTGTTTGAGTAATCTCAGGTATTTTTATAGAGAATATTGTGAACAGTTAAAATCATGCTCTGAACCAGGGGTTAGAAATAGGTTTTCTCTGGTGATAAACTATTTGTCTTATTGATTTTCAGTTTCAGTTTTCTCATCTGCGAAAAGAATATCATGCAATGCAATTTAATAAAAATTTACTGAACACTCTTTGCTATTTACAAGTACCATGCCAGTTATTGGAGATAATGAGATAATAGGTGACAAACTGCCTTGCAGTGTTTTAAGTACTAGGTAAATATAATTCTACATAATGGGGAATATTACTAAACTACTCCTTTTACTCCTTTTACATTTTCTAAAATTATGTAATTTTCCTACCTATGATCTCTTAATGAATAATTAAGAACATTGGAATCATAATCATAATTTCATTTATAATTTTATAGTTTCATGTAGCCCAAGTTGTGTCAATCTTAACACTGATTCACCTTTGGGTGAATGTTAAGATCATTGCCTTTATACTTTAAAGTTTTCTTTGTTTCTAATTTGCAAAATAATACTCTCATTAATTATTAATTATTGAGGAATCATTTATTTAGAATTATATTTCTCAATTTCTGTATTTTGCACTGGTTTTCTGTTAAAGTATCAACCTCCACACACTTTCTTCCTGAATCACTTACATGTGTTGATCAGTATTCTAAAAATATTCCTAACTTATGTCATCCAGACATTCTGGATCACTTTAAAATTTTCTATTTTCATTTATCATTCAAACTGAACATGAGATTTTTCTGCATCATTTTGAAAATGGTAGGATTAATGGGAAGTGCTGAAAGGAAAAGAAACTCCAAATTTTTGAGGAGCCATTATTTATTTTATGAGTACAGTCTTTTCAAACTAATGCTATGGTGCTAAGGGATAAATTAAAGAAATTGATTGGGTAAAATAGTGTAAAACCTGTGTGGAAACAGCTGTTTTTAAAATTATGTATCGACATGGCCATTCAGTTGTGTGACATCTGTAGTGTTTTGCTGATTTGGAACCAGATATACTTGTTAGTCATATTAGGGCAATGGGTGGTTTTAAGAAGAAAGTTTATGTGTAAAAGTCAATGTATAAAAGTGTTTTGCTGTTATTCAACTTATTTAACCAATTATTTTCTGTTGCTCAACTCAAAATAGTGCATTTAATCTTGAAGGTAAATATAAGTTTTCCTAAAAGAATTTTTATCTGCAACAGACTAAACACTGAAAAGCATTTCTGTAGGCAAAGTATGTTTTACTCTCGGTGCTCAGATGATGATAGCTTTCCTATGATGGAGGAATACCTACATCTCTGTTACCTTTATGAACTAAGTAAATGGCCTTCCCATTAACCACACATGGACGAATCACCTTTCTGAGACTCAGTTTAATTATCTACAAAATGAGCGTGAACTCTAAGATGCCTTCTAGTGCTGAAATTATATAATACAGTCATCATATTTAAATCAATGATCAAATCATTTTGGGGTTGAAACACTTTAGAATCCTCTTAAACCTGTCAAATTTTATTTGAACATTGTGATAATTTATTCTAAATATTTCATCTTTCCTTGAAAGAAAACAGGATAAATAACATGCAGTTTTTACTGTCAGACTTGTGACATAAGCAAGCAAGCAAAATATAATTCATGTCTCCTATTTTTTCTTTAACTTGCCTCATAATCAATATGTTTGTCACTGTGAACTACTGTATATATAATTGTTCATGTTTCTATATTAATTGTCTTATCAAATTCTTTCCCCCTCAAGGATGTGTTGCTGGTACTATAATAATTGGTACCATAATTCTAGTCAAAATTTTCTGGGGCAGTGGAAAATCAGGGTGAGCAGAAATTCTGATGATTTTAAAAATTTATTCTAGCTTCTTTCCAGTAAAACTTGACACTATGCTAGTAGATAACTTTCTTAGCTTAACTGCATTTTTTGATATGCTGTCTCTTTATTCCTTTTGTCTATGATTACTATCCTGGATGAACAGACTTTGTGTCTTAAAAAATTTTTAGATTTCTCAGTATATACGAAGACATTAAGTGATTTGAAAGCCAAAGTCTCATTGCAATCTATGTATCAACTCACCTTTTTCTCTACTCAGTACAATTTATGAGAGTATCTGTGCATTGTACAGAAGCGAAAAAATTTAGAAAGAGAAACTCTAACGTATTGTTAAATTGCCTGTGACTAGGCCTATTAATAAATTGCATTTATTAACAGATGCCAGTCTAGCCAAAATCAGCCCAGTGGTTAAGAGGGCAGGCTCTGGAACCTGACTGCTTGATTCCAATTCCGGGTCTACTATTTAAATGCCATGTGACTGTGAGCCCCTTAACCTCTCTAGGCCTCAATTTTCTCGTTTGTAAAAATGGGAGAAATATAATACCTACTTCATGGGATTGTAGTATCTATTTCGTGCGATCAAATGAATTGCCATCTGTAAAGAGGTTAGAACCTTACTTGTCACATGGTAAGCACTCAGGTGATAAAACAACACACAGAAAAAAAAATCAGTATTTGAAACATCTGATCTGCATTGAATTTACATGTGTTTTTAAGTATAAAGTCATGGTTGGCTCTGATGTATCCTGTAGACAGAGTATTATTTAAATTGACTGTCTTCTGTTTTGTAGATTTTGTTGTTCAGAAAGCTAATTGTGGAATTCATATAAACTTGAATTCTGTCTGAAGTGCCCTAATACCTATTTTTTCATTACTCAATTAAGAACAACTATATTTTAATGCTGTTGCTAAATTGCCTATTTCAATTCTTTGGATGATGTGAGGTGTCTATTTACCCTCCATGGCTCTTTCCCTTCTCTTTAAATTAACAATATCATTTAAGCCTATTATAACCTAAAGTATGTAAACGTTCTTTAAATCACTAAATGGTTCAGTCTTTTACTAAAAATATTTGACCATTAGGTCCTGGGTTGTTTTTTGTTTTTAATAGCTTTTACAGATATTTGTTTACTGCCAATAAAATATTCTAGATGCTATAAGAGCAAATGTAGTAAAATATAACTTTCTCTTCAGATTTTTCAGAAACTTTTTAAAGACTGTGGTTTAGAGCCCAGCATAAAAGAACAGAATTCTAAGTCATATAAAGTGAGTTAAGTTGGTACAGAAGTCTCAGAAAAACTACTCTGGAAAAAAGAATAAACCACCAATCTTCTATACTTCCTTACATTTGGTCCAGCTCTCCTTTTGAATTGGAGCATTATTAATTTACTTCTAAAACCATTGCTCTGGGACTTGGTAGATGAGGGGGGTGGAATGTGATGAGTTGGCTCTCTCTTGGCTATCATTAGTTTCTTTAGATACTTTGGTAAAATAATAGACCATCTTATTTTTAATAGAATGAAAAGTGCTGAAATGTAGAAGGAAGAAATATTTGTTTTATATTTTATTGGGATTTTGCAGTAAACCTAATTCTTCTATTTCTGAATCAGAGGAAATTCATGCAAACCTCTAAGAAAGAATTTGCCTTTTTTAATGTGCACTTAAAAATACTCCACTTGCCTTATTTTGGAAGTATAAGATGTTGAGGATAAGAGCTAACTTTATACATTCCTGGTTATTCTCTCAATTTCATACTGATTTAATTAAAATTTGATCTTAATGAGACAGGAGAAAGAGTTAATGTGTTTGAAGGTGTAATAATGTACCTTCACCTGGTGATACTTCGTGTTTGCCTATCAAAGGATTTATTTACGTCTTTTAGAAGTGTTGGATATATATGATAAATTTTAGTTTATGAAAAGAATGTGATTGTAAGCAAATGCTGATACTGCTTTTTGAGTGAACTTAAACTTTTATAATTCAATCAGTATTTTCCTTCTCTACTATTCAGCTCTTACTATACACATGAGAACCACAAAGCACTTAATGTTAAGTTCCATGATTTAACTGTGACTGGTGATGCTACGGAAGTAAGACCTTCTGTTAATTTACAACAGGTATATGGTTCAATAAAATCAATTTCTGTATCTTGGAAAATGTCCATTAACACAATTAGCTTGATATCTATCTGTGACTATTAAAGGACAATAGAGGCTTAAACCTCTGTTATTGTCAGAATTGTTTTTCTTTGTTGAACGAGTGACTAACACATTGAATCTTTCATTGATGTGACGTGTCTTCAGTCTTCCACTCTTTAGCAGTATACTCATTATCTCATCCTGTGCTTTGTACTCAGTTTATTGAAATGATTGTTTGCTCACAATGCTACAAATATCTGGAAAAAACAGAAGGTTGATACATTAGGGCTTACAAATAGGAATGCCTTCATTGTGACTACTTGCATCATGAGATGATTGGCCCATATTGTATTTGCTTCTCCGTCTTGCTTGGTGACTTTTAAAGTTTCCAGTGTTTAAGAAATATTAAATCTATTTTAATGTGTCTTTTCTAAGTCAAGTTTACAGATCTTCTCTGTTTTACATTGTTAGGCAAAATTATCACACAAAACTAACTTAATATGTATGTACCCATGAAACCTTCTAGGTGTCCTCTTTTGATTAAACTTTCTTCTATTCCAGGGAGTTTTCACTGACTTTTAATCTGAAAGTATCTTAGTTGAATCCATCTTGGCCACTTAATCTCAAGAAACTAAAAACTCAAGTGTCCTGTTTTAGTTGGTATTGCTATAGCTACTGAACTCTAAACTATGCTGGCTGAGGTTGTCCGTGCTCTATAACTTACGAATTTTGCTTTTGTTTTGCACCCTAAATTAACCAACTAACTCTTTTTCATGGTTTATCACATAGTGACTAAAAAATTAATGTTTATCACCAATAAATAAAATTATTTTGATTTAAACTTTTTTTTTTAACTTTCAGGACATATATGTATGACATTGACAGTTTTGCTTATGGTGCTAGTAACCACTGGCTTACTAAGCCAAAGAAGAGTTGAGAAGAAAGTGCACATGAGTACACAGAATATTTCTAGTTTTGTAGAACTTTCTGGTGGAGTGGACACAGTATATGTGGTAGTGTTCTTCGTTTTGCGTGTTATCTTGTCTTTAAGATGCATAAGAATGTCCACGAAGCAAGGAAAAATGAATCTGTCCTGGAATCACATTCTCAGCACTCTTAAGACTCTTGAAAATAGAAGAACTTACAAGATTGAGAGTGATTACTTTCATAAAAGTGTGGGAAAGTGGAGAGATTTGTTGATACTTAGAATGTGAGCAAGAAGAAAAGGAAAAAAGTGAATGTTTTTTCACCAAATGTGTAATGTTATTTTTACTTACAAAGGACACAACAAATTAAAAACATTAATTGGATATTGAAAACAAATAAACCACTCTCTTCTAAGGAAAATTGCCGAAGAGTGATGAAACATTATAAAATAATCCTTCCTTCACTAAAAGGCATTTTCACCTTTTCTTATTCCATTAAAATGAGTCTGAATCAGTTGGCAAAATTTTTTAAAGGAAAAACATGCCGATGAACCAAAAGTGTTGAGTTTCTTAGGTTATTTGGTGACAAAGGAGGAATACAGAATGAAGGAATAATTCTTCCTTTGTCATACAAGTACAGATAGTGAATTAGCTCCTTATTTGTCAGATAGATCAGCTATAATTTTATTCTTAAGACAATTTTTTTTAAAAAAAACAGCCCTGTGAAAGGGTGAAATGTGTCTTTATTGACTTCATGTCTTTAAAGGTCTCCAGAGATATTATAATATTAATATAAGAAAAGATTCTGTATTTCTGAAGTGAGACATTTGTATTCAAATTGTAAATCTTATTCTTTTGTAATATTAAGCTTAATTTATATTTATTTATGTTTTACATGTATACCAAAAAATTCAAGAAGATAGGTAAAGAAAAATTTGTTTTCCCTAAATAGAAATAATTGATCACATTTTTGTCTCAGGTGGTATTTGACATTTATTTTCTTAAATGTAAATAATTTACTTATAAATAAGAGAGTCCCTTCCTGCCTTTCATAAGTAGTTTAGAATGCCACCCTTTGGTTATCCTAGTGTGAATCATTTTCAGTTACTTTTAATGTATCACTTGTTATTGATTTACCTAAGGGCAATCACATCAATTTCCAGATTCTTAATATGTTCTTGTCATCTTGCCAATTACATGTTAAGTGTTGGAATAGACTAGAATATATACATAACTAAATTTAACAATAATTATTTTGTCATACTGCTTCATCTACTTTGTTGTTAAAGTATTTTAAAATAAATTCCATTAGCATCATGGCATTTCACTATAAATACTTAAATATGTATTTCTAACAATACAGACTTTTTTTCCTACCTAACCACTATCATCACAACTAACAAAATTAATGGTAATTTCCTAATAGTTTCTAATTTTAGGATATTCTTTTAACTTCCTTAAGAGTTCTGCAAATAGGCTCACATCCATCTATTAATTCATTCATTTGTTAAATAGGAGGGCCTACTCTGCTTACTCTGTGACAGTCTGATGCTTCCTGGGGTAGTAGCAAGGAAAACACTGATTCAGTTACTCAGAAAAATACATGAGAGCCCATTATGTGCGGGTTATAGTGCTAGGTGCTGAAGCTACCAAATGACTACCACACAGTATCTACCCACACGTTGCTTATAAGACCAGAACGATAACACCTATTGAGAGAAAGAATGTAAAGTTAGAAGTGTTACACTTATACAGAATATACGGAGTGCTAAGTTGTCTTTGCTAAGTGGATGAGTGGTTGGCTGAGAGCCATTCAGGACAGGATGAAAATTGAGAAGGGACAAGTAGATGAGATTCACATGGCAGGACTGGGGATGGCAAATAGTACGGCAAGCTCAAAGTAGGAAAGGCTTGGAGAGAGGACTATGGTATGTCATGTGTTTAGTGTAAAAGTAAAATTATAAATTCCAAATAGTTTATTCTGCTGTGATTAAATTAAAAGTTGGAATCAATGGTCACAAGTTTATGGTAGCAAGAATTTTAGATACTGGGAAACATTGAACTTTGACAATAAAATACATTGAGTTAGCCTTTGTATCTTATTACTTAGATAAGGGTAAAAGCTGAAAAAATATCTAACAACCAGTTACCTTGAAGAAAATAATAATAGGAGCAGGTATGTTAGGGGTAGTGGGATTTTCTTGTAGGACTTATTATTTGTATCCTGTTATCATTAAGTTGAATAGTTTTATATTTTCGCAAGGTAAGCTCTCCTATAATATTATACTTTATTTTTAAAATATATATTTATTTGGCTGTTCTGGGTCTTAGTTGTAGCATGCGGGATCTTCATTGCCGTGTGTGGGATCTTTAGTTGCTGCACGCAGGATCTTTTAGTTGCAGCATGCAGGATCTTAGTTGCAGCATTCAGGATCTGGTTCCTGACCAGGGATTGAACTTAGGTCCCCTGCACTGGGAGCATGGAGTCTTAATCACCAGGGATGTCCCCTAAATATTATACTTTAATTGCCAAGATTGTATTGCCTTTACTCTCGAGACTGATAATTATTTGTTGTAAGAAATTGTAGTTGCTCACCACAGAAATTTGCATTTTATAATAGTTAACCCACAATCACTATCAAATTTCTTGGAACAATTGAACATTGGTAGTTTTTGTCTTATCACACCCTGAGACTGTTTTTTGGTTAATGCCCAAAGTGTAAATGCCTCATTTTCCACCCACCCACCTTGAGTGTTCCCTCCACCCCCTTGCCTAAATTAAGAACAGCCTCTTCTCTAAAGTTGATGCTTCCTTTGCAGCCCATTCCAGTGGTGGCTGGTTCATTTTCAAGCTTTAGATGCCTCAGTGTTGAGAGGTGGTGGTGGTGTTTTCTTTGCTTCCCCTTGTCACTATTTCCATCTCAAGTCTCCTATACATTCTTTTTTTTTTTTTTTTTTGCGGTACACGGGCCTCTCACTGTTGTGGTCGCTCCCGTTGCGGAGCACAGGCTCCGGACGCGCAGGCTCAGCGGCCATGGCTCACGGGCCCAGCCGCTCCGTGGCATGTGGGATCTTCCCAGACCGGGGCACGAACCCGTGTCCCCTGCATCGGCAGGCGGATTCTCAACCACTGCGCCACCCGGGAAGCCCTCCTATACATTCTTTAAAAAGAGTAATTGTTCTTTTACTCTGGTAGGGTAATTAATTTTCTAAAA
The DNA here is from genome assembly GCF_026419965.1 of Kogia breviceps. NCBI lineage: Eukaryota > Metazoa > Chordata > Mammalia > Artiodactyla > Physeteridae > Kogia > Kogia breviceps. The sequence continues at coordinate 63,763,949 of NC_081310.1, read as the reverse complement.
TGTTAAAAGTTTTTCCCTGTAGTTTTTCCTCTCCCAATTCCAAGCAGCTAGCCAAATTTTGATCTTCCTTGCCATGGGAACCTCATGACAAAATGGAAGCAGGAAACTTAAAGAAGCTTAAAGACAGCTCTCTTCCTTGTTTTTTCTCTGAAATCCTATGCTTTTATCATAGACTAAGCTGTGGGGAGGGAGGTAGAAGAAGAACCAGGCAGAGAGAAGATTCCTGTAAACAACAAAGAAGACAGATGTTGCTCACAATCTCAAAGTCTCCAAGCCAAGCATCCTGAGGGTTTCTGGGGTGGGGAGGTAAGGACCCAGAGATGAGTGATGAGAATGCATCTTTTGGAGTTGCATATTTTGAAGTTAAGTTTAGCAAGATTTGCTAAAGCATTAGGTGTGCAGTTAAAAAGAAAGGAGTCAAGGATGACACCAAGATTTTTAGCCTGAGCAACAAGAAGGAAGAGGTTGCCACTTACAGAGCAGGGGAAGACTTTGTAACCGAAAGATCAGGAGTTTGTTTTTTGTTTTTAGACATGGTAAGTTTGAGATACCTTTCAGACATCAAAGTGGACATGTTGTATAAATAGTCAAAAATGCAAATCTGGAGCTCAGAGAAGGTGTTCAGGCTTGATATATTTGGGAGTCAATAGGAGAATATATGTCAGGGAACCCAAGAAAGAAAGATGAAGATGAATATTCAACTTTCAGGTTTATAATATGGAGGCTATTGGTGGCCTTGTCCAAAATTCTTTCCGTAGAGTGGTTGTGGGTAAATGCCTAGATTGAAAGAGAAACCTTACTGACACTACGTTAATCAACTGATCAAAAGTAACATTACCAATAATGGGACAAATAACATGAAGTTGATATTGATAGAACACCTTGAGAAGAACTCAGCGTCACTTGGGTGTGGTATTCCTGCTAAAAATATATAATCTAGATCAAATTATAAGGAAGCATCAGAAAAAAACAGTTTGAGGGACATTCTACAAAATAACTAGCCTGTATACTTCCAAAGTGTTATGGTCATGAAAACCAAGTCCAAAAAAATAAGGAGATTATAAAGATAAGTGCAAAAATCTTTGAGATAGAAAGCAGAAAAATTATAGGAAAATAAACAATGAAATCAAAAGTTAGGTCTTTAAAAAAAATCAATATAACTGATAAAATTCCATTTTGACTGATAAAGAGTAAAAGCAGAAGACAAAAATTACCAGTATCATAATGTAATAGAATACATCACTCACTACAGAGCCTGGTCATTAAAAGAAAAATAATACCAATAAATTCAACTTTATACCAATAAATTCAACAAAAAATTGGATGAAATGAACAAATTAGTTGAAAGACACAAATTATAAAGTCTGACCCAATAAGAATACAAAACTTGAATAGCCCTATATTAATTCAGGAAACTGAGTTTTCATTTAAAATCTTTCCAAAAAGAAAATCTTATGCCCAGATGGCTTCACTGGTAAATTCTAACATTTAAGGAAGAAATTATACCTATCCTACACAAACTCTTTCCGAAAATAGAGGAAGAGAGAATACTCCCAAACTCATTTTATGAGGCCAAAGACATCAGAAAAGAGAACTATGCACCAATATCCCTCATGAAAATAGATACAAATATCCTAAACAAAATTTTAGCAAAACAAACCCAACAATATACAAAAGAATATGGTGCATCATGATCAAATCGAGTTTATCCCAGGAGTAAAAGGTTGATTTAACATCCAAAAATCAACCAGTGTAATTCACCATATTAATAAAATAAAGAAAAAAACATATGATCATTTCAATAGATGCAGAAGAAGTTTGATAAAGTGCAACACCAATTCATGATAAAATCTTTCAGCAAGCTAAGAAGAAAAGGGAAATTTCTTGATCTAATTAAGGGCATCTTTAACAAACCTACAACTTTAATTGTACTAAACAGTGAAAGACTCAGTGCTTTCTACCTAAGAAAATAAACAAAGAGTGGATATCTATGCTACTACTTCTATTCAATATTTTACTGGAGGTTTTAACCAGTGCCATAAGGCAAGAAAAAGAAATGAAAGTCAATAAATTGGAAAGGTAGAAGTAAAGTTGTCTTTATTGGCAAATGATATGATTATGTATATAGAAAATACTTAGAACTAATAAATGAATTTAGTAAGGTCACAGGATATGATGTTAATATACAAACAATTATAATTTTATGTACAAGTAATGAACAATTAGAAAAAGAAAATTTAAAAATAACCCATTTCCATTAGCATCAAAAACATGAAATATTTAGAAATACATTTCACAAAACATATGAAAGAACTCCACAGAGAACACTATAACACTTTGCTGAGAGAAATTATAGGTCTGAACAAATGATATATCATTTTCATGAATTGGAAGACACAATTACAAGATGTCAGTTTTTCACACATCAATCTATAATTCCAGCAGGGATTTTAAGAAACTGATCCTAAATCTATATTAGAAATATACATTTCCTCTCTTAACCCTCTTTCAAAGTGTTATTTTTAAAAACAGGTCAGAAAACTAAGAACTGCATTTCTCAGATTCCACTGAAGCTGGGAGTCTGGAGGCAAATGACATCTACCATGTAAAAGCAGTATTTGGAGGTCAGAGTGAAGGCATAGACCAAATTCCTGCTGCTTCTACTTCTAGAAAGCTAAGAGTGGACAGAGGTAAATGTTTGTGGTGGCCATTTTCCACTTTCCTTTATCTAGTCACAAACTTCATGGGAATAAAAATCTGTTGTGAAATATAGTGGTATAGCAGCAGCTTCCTGAGATCCAGCTCATGACTTCAGTGATGTGGCTTTGAAGTCAATAGTCCAAAAATGGTTCTCTGACTTCTAGCCTTCCCAGCATTTTTTTTTTAAAAGAAACAAAGGGATTTCTGTTTTCTGCACTGAAATGTGGCTAATCCAATGTTCCACAAGTCTTAACTATTTTATATTAATCTGTTTCTTCTTCTTTGCTATGAAGTATGGTCTTCTAATCCACTGATTCTCTCTTAAACTGTGTCCACTATAGAGGTAATACAATTAATTGAGATTGAAATTTGACATGATTCCATTATCCATTTCCAAGTTTTCTAGTTGTTTTATATCTAACAGTCTGTGCTTCACACCTGCCCTATTTTAGTTTAGTTATTAATGCATGTTTATACTTCATTAATTTCCCAAAATACTTATTTTGGTGTTTTTAATCATAGTTTTTTATTTTAAAAAATTTCACCCATAGTGAATTTCTGTCTAAATATTGATTTCCATTGGCTGTTTCCTATAACATTACATTTTTTAACATATGTTACACTTGTGATTTGAAATTTTTAAAAAAATATAGCCTCCCTTGATCTAAGAGCAAGAAGGAGTTTCTCTAAATTTCTGAACACTCTTTTTATGGAAAGTTAAAATTCATTTACTTTTACTATTTTTTAACTTTTTAGTTGAAGTTCACAGCATGTATAACACCTTAAAATACAATTTATAAAAGTTGTTAGATAAATTGAAACAACAACAAATTCTGCATACTACATTACAACATATCCAATGTCCTTTTAGATAAATACTAAATTTGATATGTTACTCTATTTTTTTTAAGTTTTTATTTTGAGATCATTGTAGATTGACAAGTTTTTTGAAGAGATAACCCAGAGAGATCCCCTATTCCCTTTACCCATTTTCCTCCAATGGTCACATATTGCAGAACTATTGTACAATATCACAACCAGGATATTAACATACAATCTAATACATCTTATTCAGATTTTTCAGTTTTACTTGTACTCATTTGTTTGCATATTTATTTAGTTCTGTGCAACTTTATCATATGTGTAGGTTCACATCTTTAACACCACAGTCTAGATACAGTACAAGTTTCATCACTACAATGATCCCTCCTGTTGCCCTTTTACAACCACACCCATCTCCCTCCTGCTACCCCTCCCTGCCCCCTCATCCCTGACCCATGACAACCACTAATTTACTTTCCATTCTACAACTTTCTCATTTCAAGAATGTTATATAATGGAGTCACACAGCATGTAACCTTTTGAGATTGGCTTTTTCATCTGAGCACTTTCTAGAACTGCAGTCTATGTTAGACTGCAAAGTCTAGTACTTTGTCAAGTTACTTAAACATTCCATGCCTGAGTTTTCTTACCTGTACAATGGGCACAACAATTTCTACCTCATAAAGTTGTCCGTAGCATGGAGTATTATCTGTCCCAAGGCAAGTTGGTCCCACTATTGTTGTTCACTTGACTCATTTGCCACGTTGTATTGTGGGCATCTTGTGATCTCCTGCTATAGCCCCTCTAAGAAGACCCTGGCCATTACTGTCTTCTGAGTCATTGTTTGGGGGATACCAGAGACTGGGTTGGCCTGGAAAAGACTTTTGAACTGAAAAGTTTATTGTTATTTAGAAGAAAACACTAGAAGAATATGGCTCCTGCATGGAGCTGGCCATGTCTTGCTAGGGAATACTCTCAGAGGAAGGGATGCCATGGAACACTTTCAGAGGAAAGGATGTTGGGAACATCTGTCAGACAGAGAGTTGCTAGGAACTTTCCATCAGAAAAAGGATGCTAGGAACAATCTCAGAGGAAGGGATGCTGGGAACAGGCTGTCACAGAGGCAGCAATTTTTTAAAAGTGGATTTTTTTTTGTTTCATTCTCTTGTAGATTGTATTAATGTTATAATTCTCACCCCATCCATTTTACAGGTTTTACTTGGACACCTTTTGCTAGGTGACTTTTCAGTATAAGAGGCATAATAAACTTCCCCATAACATTGACGTTGAGGTAGGCTATATGACTTGCTTTAGCCAATGGAATGTTGTCAAACATAATGGAAGTAGAGGCTTTAAATGTCTTACTTGATTTGGCATGGCCTCTTCTGATCCTGTAAGCAACCGTGAGGGAGTGTGCACCAGTTGTCTGCGTGAGAGAAGGCATGGGAAAGAAACCTGAGCCAGACCTGAAGCTAATCCTAGCAAAACCCCTTCCAACCTCCTGCTGATTTCCAACCTAAGAGAGAGGAAAATATTTGCTTTTGTAAGCCACTAAGGTTTTAGAGTTATTTTTACAGCAAATATTGACTAAGAAATTTATACTTAGAAGTGAAAAATCCTAAACTGTGTATCTATTAAAGGAGGCTGGAAAAATGGCAACACTACAGTGGTGAAACATTAGATATCACTCTTGCCTGAGATACTTTGGAAGGCAGATATATACCCATTGAAATTGTGGCCCTGAGCAAAGAGGTTTCGCGGCAGAATTTTAAGAGTATAAATGCTTCCTATTTTTACATTTGATAAGAGACAAGGGATAAATTCAGAATATAACTGACCAGTGTGCACACAGAATTGGAAAAGAATATAGAGAGCCCAGAATGTCCAAAACTTTCAGGGTAGGAAAATGGAACTAGTTCTCCTCTCCAAATAACAATTATAGAAGCTAAAATTAAGAAAAGCTTGGATTTGGAGTCAATCTAAGACATAGCCACTGGGCAAAGACTAACTCAAGGGTGATGTCGTCACACTTTGTTAAGACCTCTGAAAGGATTAAGGTAGTGGTTAGCAGATGGTTTTAGTTTTTTGAAAGGAGACTGATGGCATGGACACAGAGAAACCTGGTTCACCCAAAGTGGAGATGATTAAGAATAGATATTTCAAAAAGAATCATGGAAACCTTTGTCACACTGGTATTCCATACTGTCCATTAGATCAATCTATAAATATGTAAAGTGGTGCTGGAGTGAGATTTCTTGTGTTAAATTATTTTTCTCGGCACTTCCAACTCTGCTGGCCCAACTCTGCTGACATCTACCTGTGGAATATCAGTAAAGGCTTAGGAATCCTGTATGTTCTGATTTCTACATTGTTCTAGGTTTCATTATAGCCAACACCATTGGTCACTAGTATAGTGGATCTGCCCCAGGAAGGTTCTTCCTTGTTCATTTTCTTCCATGGCCACTTCAAAATGACCATGAATGGAGGTTAGGGGCTATGTTTTCTTTGGGGGATGTACAGTTTTCATAGCTCACTTACTGCACATGAAATTTGGGGCACCCAAAGTTTGAACAGTTGAAAGCTTTTCAAGTCCAGTTTCTTCATTTGACTATACAATTCCCTCAGAAACTCAGTAGGCTTCTGATCTATTTGCTTCTAGCGTGCACCATGGGACAGTTGCCACAGCCAAGTAATTTACTAGAATTCTCAAGCCTGAGTTGTTTCTTTGCCTCGTAGTCACCACATCATTCTCTCACTTGTTTTTCCAGGTTCTCATTCGAAAGGGTTTATTTCCTTGTGTACTTGGTTGCCTTTGATTTTGCTGTTCATTCCTCTTTGTAAAATTACTTACTGGGATTCCCCAAAGCAAAGAGTGGAGATACTTCCCTCCAGGAATAATTTAGTTTTTCATCATTTTATTTGGCAATATCGTTAAATTACCTTTAGAGCATGGGGTTTCCTGACACACCCAAGTCATGGGAACTTGGGCTGTGAATCCTCACAATGACTGGGCAGTGGCCACAAATTCTCAGGGTTAAGTTTTTATATTTCTATTCCTTTTTAATCTATTCTTCATGCAATAGCTTCATGCAATGCTATGGCAACCTTCCCTCCAGTCTTCTGGAATTGAGTTCAGAAAAGGCAGGTTTACTTTTAGTTCATTCGAAGCCTGGGGGTAGAGTATTTTGCATGTCCAGTGCAATGCTGGGACCACCTCTGAAAAAACTCTCCACCTTGGATTGGTCCTAGGCATTGACTTCTGTTCCTCTTACTCCATGAAATTGAAAAAGATAAACATAAATTTCCTGGTATCAGTAAATTACCCTAGGGCAAATTTAATTTTGTTACTGGTATTTCCCCTGTCTTTTCTGGGTTCAGTTTTTCTCCTAGAATTTTTTCTAGTAATTTCCACTCTATTTTGTTGTCGCATCATGGTTTTTAAGGTAATTTTTAATTTTTTTAAAGCAGTTATCTTGGTTGCTCTTTAGAGGGTGATTAGTCCAAATGACTTAGGTCACCATTATCGAAAAATAGAATTCCTAAGCACAGTATATAATTTTGTCACATATACCTATGAAAGATGAAACGTTGAAAGAAAAAAAAGGATATGTCAGTATGATACAATATATGTAAATTTAAAATAATAAGTCAAAGAAAAATATATGTGTAGTTCATGAACACTTTCACATATATAAAAATCTTTAAAACTAGACTCCAAGGGTAAGGACTTATGATGTAAGGAACACAAAGGGGAAATAGAAAGAAATATATGGCTATTGTGACATTTGCTTGTAATTCTAGATTTTTTCTGGTAGGCAAGAACCTGATTTCCTGTGGCCATGATAATTTATTGATTCCAGGTGTTCTGTATTATGAATAAGAGTCAATGCTTTGATGTCATTTCTCTAATTTCATTTTTGTTTTCAAGATTCACGTAACTCATGAGAGGGAAAAAAGGGATATAAGAATTTATTTTTGCAAGTTAACACCCCTTTTAATAAAATATTAATTTCAGTACATAATTTTATTTTAGTTTTTAAAATTTCAATTGTATGATCCAAATCCTTATTCAAAATGGAGGCATGTGTCTCTCTGAGCTCATTATGTGCAAGATGCCCTTTGTTCATTCCTTCATTCAATGAACCTATTGTTGATTAGTTACTATGTTAGTTAATTACTTAATTAACGAATTAGTTAATTAGTTCAGCTGCATGTAAGATAGAACAAAAATAACAATGGCTTAAGTGTGAGGGAAATTCATGTATTTCTTAGATAAACTGACTTCCAGAAAACTGACTTCCAGGTTGAACTCAAACCTGGTACCAAAATCATTAGAGACCCCAGTTTATTTTGCCTTGTTTCTCTGTCATCCTCAAACATAATTTCCACTTATGATCCAAGATGGCTGGTGAAAATCCAAAGATTATGTCTGCATTGCAAAGACAAGAAATTAAGAAAGGACAGAAAAAGTACACACCTCTTCCTTTTAAGGTCACGTTCTGATATTAACACATACAGTTCTCCTTATACACAATTGACTTCTACTTAGTCACAAATTTGATAGACACATTGTCTATTGCAGGTGGCTCTGTACTGATGCATAAACAGAATTCTACTCAAAAGAAAGAGGAGGTAAATGGTTATCACATCCATCCTGTATCCAGTTGCTTTCACGAGTGTTTTGGGCTTTAGAATCACGTATTTTCTTGAAAGCTCTATTAGCGCTATGCTATTATTTTACTGTGTTTAGAGCTGCAAAGGGGTAATTTGTTTTGAAATTTGATTATTGGAGGATAACCCAATTAATTTGCCTGGATATTTATAATATCTTTTTTTTTTATTCTGCAAATTTGAAAATAATATCACTGTATGTGGTTTATTTTCATTAAGCTTTCTTAAAACACAATGTCCATTACTAATTTTCATAATAAGGAAGTGGAATTAGATATAAAGTTCACAGTGGTGATAAATTTGTCACAGAATGTGGAGAAATAATCTGTGTCATGGAGCTCTTTACTGTGTTTGGATGAATATTTCCAAGATCTTTGATTTTCTTCTAATCTTGACCAGGCAGATCGTCTTCCTTTTCTATACACAGTTCTTCTCCAAAGAGCATAAAATTAGTTGATTCTGTTTCCATTCCAAAAATTTTACTTAAGTTCAAGATTTGTGAGATCACAAATGTACACCTATGTGACATAGATAAGAGTTTTGTGGATTTCAAAATACATTAATGATACATTTACAGACATTTTAAAGATTTATACCCATCCATTATATATGGGTATATTTCTACCTTAAATCTGAGTCAGGCTTTATTTTCTCATTTTGAAGGAGGAGTCATCATATTCTTGCCATTATGTATGACAATCTGTAGCTATGCTTCATTCTCACCCATCTGATAATACAGAATTTTTAGAGTCTTGTCCTTTTCCTTTTCCATTGTTTTAATGGGAATTTGGTAGGGGATTGTGAGGCTTCTGAAGTCTTGATACCACTTTACCTGGTGATCAAATAATTTTTTTCTCTTTTAAATAAATTTAAATTTTATTAATAAACTTACCAATGGTTGTAAAAAGTAGTGTTTTTAAAATTAATTAATTATTTTTTATTTATTAATTTATTTGGTTGCACCGGATCTTAGTTGCAGCCCACTGGCTCCTTAGTTGCAGCATGTGGGCCCTTTATTTGTGGCAGATTGGCTCCTTAGTTGTGGCATGTGAACTCTTAGTTGTGGCATGCATGTGGGATCTAGTTCCCTGACCAGGAATTGAACTCTGGCCCCTTGCACTGGTAGTGCAGAAGTCCCCAAAGTAGTGTTATACTTGAAATTATTTATTCTTTAGGAGATAATGCATCACCAACATATACATTCCTCAGATCCTTGTAATAATGTCACCACTGTGACCCTTTCACTGGCGTCTACTGCTTATAGATTAAGAACATAAACCAATCATCAAGGTTTTAAAAAATTAATAATTTACTAAAGATACACTATCCTCTCCTGTTATCCAAGTGTAAGTTTCTAAAAATGTAATATTTTACATTGTGTAACACAATTAGAGAAAACTTGATATTTGTCATTAATGAAACTATACAATATATTTTACATAATTAAATATTTGTGGAAAGAACTGTCATATAACTGTATGTTATGGAAAAAATATCACCCTTGCCCAATCACACAATGGCATGATTGCTTTCTTTCTACCTCAGACTCACTAAAATATAAGCTTTATGGGAGCATTGTACTGTTTTTCATTATATGTCCATTGCATAGATGGAGCCTGACACGTATTATCACTCAACACACATCAGTTTAAAAAATGAATCCTTTGGAAATGCAAATTTGAAATTTTAGGAAAGATTTCAGTAAAGTATAAATGACTAAAATTGACCCAAGAGGACAGAATGCCTCAGAAATGACAAAAAATTAATCAGAAACATTGTTAAAGATTTGTAATTTCAAAAGGCACCAGTTTCAAGACTGGATCGTTTTTTAAGTGAGTTTTTATAAGATATTCATTCTATTATTCAAAATATTCCAAATCATATACATTTGGAAAGCTTATCATTTCATTTTATAAAGTTAACAAAAGATAACCAACACATCATTAAGACTGTATGAAAAAAATCCCTGCAATTGTACTTTTACTTATGAATAAAAATGCAAAACATTATTAAAATAGAATAAACATTATTAATATAAGTACAAAATGGTATAAATACAGATGAAATTAGCATATTTAATTCTACACTGTATTAAAAGAAACTCAATCATGATCAAACATGGATTATTCTGGGGCATCAAGGATGGTTCAATAATATGAAGTCTCAAAACAAACCACTGGAAAATCTGGGGATTTGGAGACCTTCACTGGGCTTTCTCCCTCTTCCTTCCCAGCTCCAACCTAGTTGCCTCTCCTGAGCCAATGGCTACTGTCAGCTCCGAACAGTTAATTATTATCTGAACTTGCGATTGCTTGAGGTTTTAGCTAGAGATATATTATAAACCTTTATTCCCTGTCTTGAGCAAGGTATTGAAGAAGATATTTGGTGCCTTGAGACAAAGGAACAAAAGCCATAAAACCCAAGGAAAAGTGTGATGTTCAGTGATCTAATGCAGGGGTCCCCAAACCCCTGGGCCACTGACCATTACTGGTCCACACAGCAGGAGGTGAGCGAAAGATGGGCTAGTGAAGCTTCATATGTATTTACAACCACTCCCCATTGCTCACATTACTGCCCGAGCTCTGCCTCCTGTCAGCATTATGATGAGTTGTATAATGATTTCATTATATATTACAGGGTAATAGTAACAGAAATAAAGTGCACAATAAATGTTATGTGCTTAAATCACCCTGAAACCATCCCCCCCAATCTGTGGAAAAAATTGTCTTCCACAAAACCAGTCCCTGGTGCCCAAAAGGTTGGGGACCGCTGATCTAATGAACTTCCTTAGGAAGACTGATATTTGCTCCATGTGATTTTTCTAGACTCTTTAGATCCCTAAAAGTTCAAGAAGGCACTAAGGAGGTAGGCTGAATCTTCCCTGACTCTCAATAAATATAGACTCTTTTGGAATGTAAGTTTTAAATAATGACTTTGTGAGACTTTAAGGATTGAGGAAATCTGCAAAAGAACAAAGTAACATTATTCTCGAAAGTCTCAGCAGAGAAGGACAGAGAATAAAGGAAGGAAGAAGAAAGAAAAAAAAGTGTTTCAGGGATCTTATCTAGTTTATGTAAGAAGAAATTTGGGCTAATGCAGCTGTATGGAGAAAGATACACATTCATATATTTCTGATCTTGAGAGCATCATGTGAACAATGAAAGGGATGAAAACACACAACTAATCTTTGAAAGAACAAGTGAGATGAATTTATACAAAAAAAAGAAAGAAAAGAAAAAAGTTAAAAAAGGAAATAATGAAATAAAATAGGTAACAACAAAAATAAGTTACAGTCATTATATAAAATGTGAATGGACTATCTTATCCTTCCATTAAAGCACAAAGACTGATGGTCTGGGCTGGAAAACAAAACTTGTGTACAAGGGACATGATTAAATCAGTAAAGAAAGGTGGGATATAAAAAGATGGGCAAATATAAAATATCAATACAGTAGGAAAATTTTACAAAAAAACCCACTCATAAATATGTAGATATCAAACTACATAGCAGCTATCTAAATATATAAACAAAATTATTAGTAATTCACTAAATTTGATAAAATACAATTATAATGAGATTTCAGTATACCTCTGCCAGAATCAGATATAATAGACAGAAAGAGACCAAGGGCATAGAAAAAGAACCTTATATCACTCAAAGAGAGAATGTGATGGTTTTCCTTTACTCTAAGACACTTTGATGCTGGTGTTTTCTTGACTTCTTGATCTTAGCAGAATGTGTGAACTGAACGTTTTACACAATTGCATCACCATTGCTATGGGCTGACAGCCATAATTGCACCTCAATTCCAGAGAGGTAAAAATGTGGGAGAAAATGTGTTTCAGAATAAAAATTTTTTTTGTTTTTCATACGTCCATAAAACTTTTGTACATGGACATCATATAGTTGGTCACAAAGTGTGTTAACTTTTTTAAGAGGTTACAATAATAAATATGAAATGATAAGAAGAAAGACGGTGATCAGCAAAATCTTTACTTGGAAATTAAGAAACACACTCTTAGATCACCCTTATATTAAAGATAATATTGAAAAATGAACAATTTACAAAACAGTGAAAAGAAGAACAATTTTCACCAAACCATGTGGAACACAGAGAAAACTGTTTTTGCAGGCCGTCATTATTAAGAAAAAGGATAGATTAAAATTAAAGTTGGTGAACGTTTGGTAATGCGGGGAGAGTGGCGCACCTGGAGAGGGCATGGAAGCTCCTTACCCTTTCACCATCCCTTGTCCCATGCTTCTCTCCCATCGAGCTGTTCCTGAGTTATATCCTCTTATAATAAACCAGTAATCTACTAAATAACACTGCTAGAGGTGAAGCAGGGTGAAAGTGGAAAGCAAAGTAACAATTACTATATCCCAATACAGGAAACTATGAAAAAACAGACTTTAGTAGGAGCCACAATGATCTCCATCATGCTAAAAACTGAGGGAAGAGCATCTCAGGCAGGGGACATAACAAACACTGTGGTAGGCTGTGTGAGACAACAGCCTGCTCCTCCCACCTTATATTTTGACAAATAGCTGGCCTCATTTAAAGATGGATAGGATCTCCCTAGCAGTCCAGTAGTTAAGACTCCATGCTTCCACTGCAGGGGCCGTAGGTTTGATCCTTGGTCAGGGAATTAAGATCCTACACACCACGCGGCGCAGCCAAAACTAGGAAAAAAAAAAAAAAAAGATGAGTAAAGATGGAAAGAAAAAGCAAGCAACCTAAGCCCTCCAACTCCATCAAAGAAAAATCAAGAAAATAGTGGAAAAGTTCAGATAAATATAATTCTTTTGAATCTTAAAGAAATTATAACGTGATCTCTGAAAGAGAGCTCAAAAAAGATTTTTAAGCCAACAGACAACATTTACAGAGAATGATATAAGCAAAATTACAGAGTTTTGGATAAAAAAGGAGATAAAATAGAAATGAAAGCCTCTTTAGTCATAAGAAAAAGTGGATGAAACATAATGAAAAATACAGTCATAATTGTAATAGTAACTAGACTTGAAAAGGCATGTAAAACAACATAAAAAGGTAATAAAAAAGGTACTGTGATTGAAAAACAGTACCTGAGAGATGAAAGACAAAAAGAGATCTAACATATGTATGCATAATTGTAGTTTCAGAAGAAGAAACAGGACAGGAGTAAACTTTTTTCCAAAGGTTTAACAGTAAGAAAAGAAATCCTAAAATAAAAACTAGTCTGAAAATCAAAAGGGCAAACTATGTCCCAGGAAGAATATTATAAGCCTAATCAATTCCACGAGACATTCTGGTAAAATGATTTCAAGTTAAGATGAACATTTTAGGCAATTAGAAAGAAAAGCAAATTATGTATAAGGGGGAAAATCAGGCTGGCTTCAAACTTCTTCACAGCTACCCTTTACACCAGAAAAGAGTAGCCTAGAAGTTCTAAGAGAAAAAAGTATTGTTATGGGTTGAATTGTGTTCCCTTAAAACTTATATATTGAAGTCCTAAACCCCAGTACCTCAGTGTGACCTTATTTAGAGGTAAGGTCATTATGGTGGAACCTAATCCAGTATGACTGTTGTCCTTAATCAAAATGCAAAGTTTAGACACAGCAACAGGAGAGAAGACACAGGGAGAAGCTGGCCATCTACAAGCCAAGCAGAGAGGCCTGGAACAGATTCTTCCCTCACAGTCCTCAGATAAAATCTATCTTGCCAACATCTTGATCCTGGACTTCTAAGCTCCAGATAAACAAAGGACAGCAAACTAAACCAGAAGTTAACAGGAGAAGAAATTAATAAAGAAAGTATAACATTTTAGTGAAGATAGATATAAAGCAATATTAAATAAAAACTATGGCCTCAATCTAAGGACAATAGAAAACTTTAAGGTAAAGATTGGAATCCTAAGAGTTATGCAATGAATACAGACATTTTTGACAATGGGAAAATTAAAATAGATTTAATGAACCAACTCAATAGAAAAACAATAGGGGATAATTCTTTGTTACATAAATGATGTATAAATCCTTAGTGTCTATAAGCCAGGAAAAGCTTGTAGAAATTGACAAGGAAATGATATGAAACCCAGTGGAATGGAAAAGCATACAAATAGGAAATCTTTAGCAAAGCAAATCAAATTGATCAAGAACACATGAAAAGATGCTCAAATTCACTAGTAGTCAAAGTAAAGAAAATTAGAATAACAACACTTCATACCTATGGGATTGGCAAAAATAAGAAGTGACATGATACCTACTTTGGCAAGGGTGTGAGGAATTAGAATAAACACTGGAAGTGAAGGCATATTTTAAATTTACAAATTACATGAGAACATACCTAGACAATCCAATTAAACTTTACTAAAGTATATTGGATTAAATAACGGACTTGATATTAGGTAAATATTGACAATAACAAGTTATTAATAGATGTGAAAATGCAAAAATAATGCTACACATAAGAGTGGCAATTCTTCTAAAATATCTAAGAATGTGGGTACCCAGAAAGATTCAGGACTATGTGAAGCAACTGTTAACATTTCATTAAAAATTACAAAAAGTTGAACAAATGAAGATAAATCATTCCCTCCACGAAACTATCTAAAAATTAAAAAGTCTTCACAAATTTAAAAGTAAAATAAATGCAATCCCAAATAAATTTTCAATGAAGTTTTTGTTGAACTGGACTGGAAAAGATAATCAAGCTTTGTACGTGTGAAAGAAATAATTGTATTATTAATCATCTGAGGAAAATGTATTATTTCAGGAAAAGTATCAAAATCAGCTTTTTAATAATAAGCTTTACCAGGTAAGGTTGTTATTTTTAACTCCAAGAGATTATACTAAATTGTGTTATTTCTCCAAAAAAAGTAACTTTTAGAAATGAAGCTAGTAAGTACATTGCTGAGTCATTACATAAATAGATGTAATTTATGAACTAACAATTTTCAATTTACATTGGCATATGATATTGTACCCAGATATTGTAATTGGAGTAATACATTAGAGCTACTTAATTTGTAATATGGTCTAAGATTCACAGGACACAATTTAGAAAGATACTGGCTATGTAAATTATTAATTAGTTTAGTTGAGCACTTATGGTAACATCTACAGAAATTCAGATAGTATTATAGATAACTTATCAAAGACCTATAAGCTTCATTTAATTTGGCCTTTTATTAAATTAAGAAAAAAGCTTTGGCATATACTAAAATCAGGACCAACTATACAATTTGCAGAGCCCTGGGGAAAATGAAAATTCAGAGCTTCTTGTTCAAAAGTTATTAAGAATTCCAGGATGGTTATAGCAGAGCATTAAACCAAGTGTGCGACCCTTCTGAGAAACTTCCCTGACATGCAACTGTATAGGTTGCATGTCAACGAAGCCAGCATTGAGTAAAATGCCATGTTTGCATGATTTTACACTGTAAAGCATCAGAGAGAAGATATGTAGCTTTTTTTCTTATTCCAAATTCATAAAATAATGTATTTATCAAAGAGTTTACCTTTAGTGTATGAATGAACTTGGATCATAATTCTTGCTTTAAAACACTTATTTCAGAAGTTTTCAAAGCCTTTAAATACATAAATTTAGGTTAAAAATTAACTTTTTTAATTTACAGAAAAAAAGGTTATTTTCTCCTTAGACATTTTCATGGTTGAACATTTATTGGCTATTGTCCTTTTGATATCTTTATCTTTTTAATCTTGTCACTATGTACAGACACTGAAGCTAGTAAAATAAAATTAGATTTCCCTTTTCCTTGTTCAGATACTTTTAAAAAAATTGAACAAATTTTAATTCTAGAAAACAACTTTTTGATTTTCCATTTACATATTTTATGCATACTCTGGGTATTTTTCTTTTTTCTTGTCAAAGGTGTTATCTACCTTTAGCTAGATACCATTAACTAAAAGGTTTAACACTCAATTAAATAACAAGTTTTTTGAATAAATTTGGAAGGTATTATTTCCAAGGGGAAAGCAACTTTGAGATAAAACTGTCTGATTATTAAATTCATTCTCCTATTTCATATATGAAGATTACAGTGACCAGGTGATTGCAGAACCTTCACTATTCCCCAGTATGTTAGTTTTCTTATAGGAATATAACAAAGAAAGACTAAGAAAGTCTTGCCTAATTTTTTTTTCTTTATTAAAAAAATTTTTTTTATACAGCAGGTTCTTATTAGTCATCCATTTCATACACATCAATGTATACTTGTCAATCCCAATTTCCCAATTCATCACAACACCCCCCCACACACAAACTGCTTTCTCCCCTTGGTGTCCATACGTTTGTTCTCTACATCTGTGTCTCTATTTCTGCCCTGCAAACCGGTTCACCTGTACCATTTTTCTAGGTTCCACATATATGCGTTAATATACGATATTTGTTTTTCTCTTCCTGACTTACTTCACTCTGTGTGACAGTCTCTAGATTCATCCACGTCTCTACAAATGATCCAATTTCGTTCCTTTTTATAGCTGAATAATATTCCATTGTATATATGTACCACATCTTCTTTAGCCATTCATCTGTCGATGGGCATTTAGGTTGCTTCCATGACCTGGCTATTGTAAATAGCTCAGCAATGAACACTGGGGTGCATGTGTCTTTTTGAATTATGGTTTTCTATGGGTATATGCCTAGAAGTGGGATTGCTGGGTCATATGGTAATTCTATTTTTAGTTTTTCAAGGAACCTCTATACTGATCTCCATAGTGGCTGTATCAATTTACATTCCCACCAACAGTGCAAGAGGGTTCCCTTTTCTCCACACCCTCTCCAGCATTTGTTGTTTCTAGATTTTCTGATGATGCCCGCTCTAACTGGTGTGAGGTGATACCTCATTATAGTTTTGATTTACACTTCTCTAAAAATTAGTGATGTTGAACAGCTTTTCATGTGCTTCTTGACCATCTGTATGTCCCCTTTGGAGAAATGTCTATTTAGGTCTTCTGCCCATTTTTGGATTGGGTTGTTTGTTTTTTTAATACTGAGCTGCATGAGCTGTTTATATATTTTGGAGATCAATCCTTTGTCCGTTGATTCATTTGCAAACATTTTTCCCATTCTGAGGGTTGTCTTTTCATCTTGTTTGTAGTTTCCTTTGCTTTGCAAAAGCTTTTAACTTTTAACTGGGTCCCATTTGTGTATTTTTGTTTTTATTTCCATTACTCTAGGAGGTGGATCAAAAAAGATCTTGCTGTGATTTATGTCAAAGAGTCTTCTTCCTATGTTTTCCTCTAAGAGTTTTATAGTGTCTGGTCCCACATTTAGGTCTCTAATCCATTTTGAGTTTATTCTTGTGTATGGTGTTAGGGAGCATTCTAATTTCATTCTTTTACATGTAGCTGTCCAGTTTTCCCAGCACCACTAACTGAAGAGACTGTCTTTTCTCCATTGTGTGTCCTTGTCTCCTTTGTCATAGATTAGTTGACCATATGTGCCTGGGTTTATCTCTGGGCTTTCTATCTTGTTGCATTGATCTATATTTCTGTTTTTGTTCCAGTACCATATTGTCTTGATTACTGTAGCTTTGTAGTATAGTCTGAAGTCAGGGAGTCTGATTCCTCCAGCTCCATTTTTTTCCCTCAAGACTGCTTTGGCTATTTGGGGTCTTTTGTGACTCCAGACAAATTTTAAGATTTTTTTGTTCTAGTTCTGTAAAGAAATGCCATTGGTAATTTGATAGGGATTGCATTGAATCTGTAGATTGCTTTGGGTAGTATAGTCATTTTGACAGTATGGATTCTTCCAATCCAAGAACATGGAATATCACTCCATCTGTTGGTATCATCTTTAATGTCTTTCAACCATGTTTTATAGTTTTCTGCATACAGGTCTTTTGTCTCCCTAGGTAGGTTTATTCCTAGGTATTTTATTCTTTTCATTGCAATGGTAAATGGTAGTGTTTCCTTAATTTCTCTTTCAGATTTTTCATCATTAGTGTATAGGAATGCAAGAGATTTCTGTGCATTAATTTTGTATCCTGCCACTTTACCAAATTCATTGATTAGCTCTAGTAGTTTTCTGGTGGCATCTTTAGGATTCTCTATGTATAGTATCATGTCATCTGCAAACAGTGACAATTTTACTTCTTCTTTTCCAATTTGTATTCATTTTATTTCTTTTTCTTCTCTGATTGCCATGGCTAAGACTTCCAAAACTATGTTGAATAAGATTGGCAAGAGTGGACATCCTTGTCTTGTTCCTGATCCTCAAGGAAATGCTTTCAGTTTTCACCATTGAGAATGATGTTTGTTGTGGGTTTGTCGTATATGGCCTTTATTGTGTTGAGGTAGGTTCCCTCTATGCCCACTTTGTGGAGAGTTTTTATCATAAATGGGTGTTGAATTTGGTCAAAAGCTTTTTCTGCATCTATTGCGGTGATCATATGGTTTTTCTTCTTCAGTTTGTCAATATTGTGTATCATATTGATTGATTTGCATATATTGTAGAATCCTTGCATTCCTGGGATAAATCCCACTTGATCATGGTGTACGATCCTTTTAATGTGTTGTTGCATTCTGTTTGCTAGTATTTTGTTGAGGATTTTTGCATCTATATTCATCAGTGATATTGGTCTGTAATTTTCTTTTTTTGTAGTATCTTTTTCTGGTTTTGGTATCAGGGTGATGGTGGCCTCATAGAATGAGTTTGGGAGTTTTCCTTCCTCTACAATTTTTTGGAAGAGTTTGAGAAAGATAGGTGTTAGCTCTTCTCTAAATGTTGGATAGAATTCACCTGTGAAGCCATCTGGTCCTGGGCTTTTGTTGGTTGGAAGATTTTTAATCACAGTTTCAATTTCAGTGTTTGTGATTGGTTTGTTCATATTTTCTATTTCTTCCTGGTTCAGTCGTGGAAGGTTATACCTTTCTAAGAATTTGTCTATTTCTTGCAGGTTGTCCATTTTACTGGCATATAGTTGTTTGTAGTAATCTCTTTTAATACTTTGTATTTCTGCAGTGTCAGTTGTGATTTCTCCTTTTTCATTTCCAATTTTATTGATTTGAGTCCTCTCCTTGTTTTTCTTGATGAGTCTGGTTAAATGGTTTATCAGTTTTGCTTATCTCCTCAAAGAATCAGCTTTTAGTTCTATTGGTCTTTGCTAATGTTTTCTTTGTTTCTATTTCATTTATTTCTGCTCTGATCTTTATGATTTCTCTCCTTCTGCTAACTTTGGCTTTTTTTGTTGTTGTTGTTCTTTCTCTATTTCCCTTAGGTGTAAAGTGAGATTGTTTATTTGAGATTTTTCTGGTTTCTTGAGGTAGGCTTGTCTAGCTATAAACTTCCCTCTTAGAACTGCTTTTGCTGCATCCCATAGGTTTCTGGATCATCATGGTTTCATTGTCATTTTTCTCTAGGTATTTTTTGATTTCTTCAGTGATCTCTTGGTTATTTAGTAACGTAGTGTTGTGCTCCACGTGTTTGTGTTTTTTTACATTTTTCCTCCTGTAATTCATTTCTAATCTCATAGCTTTGTGATGAGAAAAGATGCTTGATATGATTTCAATTTTCTTAAATTCACTGAAGCTTTATTTGTGACCCAGGATGTGATCTATCCTAGAGAATGTTCTGCGCGCACTTGAGAAGAAAGTGCAATCTGTGGTATTTGGATGGAATGGCCTATAAATATCAATTAAATCTATCTGGTCTATTGTGTCCTTTAAAGCTTGTGTTTCCTTATTAATTTTCTGTTTAGATGATCTGTCCATTGGTGTAAGTGAGGTGTTAAAGTCCCCCACTATTATTGTGTTACTGTCGATATCCTCTTTTACAGCTGTTAGCAGTTGCCTTATGTATTGAGGTGCTCCTATGTTAGGTGCCTATATATTTATAATTGTTCTATCTTCTTCTTGGCTTGATCCCTTGATCATTATGTTGTGCCTTTTCTTGTCTATTGTAACATTCTTTATTTTGAAGTCTATTTTATCTGATATGACTATTGCTACTCCAGCTTTCTTTTGATTCCATTTGCATGGAATATCTTTTTCCATCCCCACACTTTCAGTCTGAATGTGTCCCTAGGTCTGAAGGGGGTCTCTTGTAGACAGCATATATATGGGTCTTGTTCTTGTATCCATTCAGCAAGCCTGTGTCTTTTGGTTGGAGCATTTAATCCATTCAGGTTTAAGGTAATTATCAACATGTATGTTCCTATTACCACTTTCTTGATTGTTTTGTGTTTGTTTTTTTAGGTCCTTTTCTTCTCTTGTGTTTCCCACTTAGAGAAGTTCCTTTAGCATTTGTTGTAGAGCTGGTTTGGTGGTGCTGAATTCTCTTAGCTTTTGCTTCTCTGTAAAGCTTTTGATTTCTCCGTGGAATCTGATTGAGATCATTGCCATGAGATCATTGCTGGGTAGAGTAATCTTGGTTGTAGGTTCTTCCCTTTCATCACTTTAAGTATATCATGCCGCTCACTTCTGGCTTGTAGAGTTTCTGCTGAGGAATCAGCTGTTAACATTATGGGAGTTCTCTTGTATGTTATTTGTCATTTTTCCCTTGCTTCTTTCAATCATTTTTCTTTGTCTTTAATTTTTGCCAATTTAATTACTATGCGTCTCAGTGTGTTTCTCCTTGGGTTTATCCTGTATGGGACTCTCTTTGCTTCCTGGACTTGGGTGGGTATTTCCTTTCCCATGTTAGGGAAGTTTTCCACTATAATCTGTTCAAATATTTTCTAGAGTCCTTTCTCTCTCTCTTCTCCTTCTGGGACCTCTATAATGCAAACGTTGTTGCACTTAATGTAGTCCCAGAGGTCTCTTAGGCTGTCTTCATTTCTTTTCATTCTTTTTTCTTTATTCTGTTCTGCAGCTGTGAATTCCACCATTTTGTTTTCCAGGACACTTATCCATTCTTCTGCTTCAGTTATTGGGCTATTGATTCCTTCTAGTGTATTTTTCATTTCAGTTATTGTGTGGTTCATCTCTGTTTGTTTGTTCTTTAATTCTTCTAGATCTTTGGTAAACATTTCTTGCATCTTCTCGATATTTGCCTCCATTCTTTTTCTCAGGTCCTGGATCATCTTCACTATCATTATTTTGAATTCTTTTTCTGGAAGATTGGAAGGGTTTTTTTTTGGAAGGTTGCCTATCCACTTCATTTAGTTGTTTTTCTGGGGTTTTTATCTTGTTCCTTCATCTGGTACATAGCCCTCTGCCTTTCATATTGTCTATCTTTCTTTGAATATGGTTTTTGTTCCACAGGCTGCAGGATCGTAGTTCTTCTTGCTGTCTGCCCTCTGGTGGATGAGGCTATCTAAGAGGCTTGTGCACATTTCCTGATGGGAGGGACTGGTGGTGGGTAGAGCTGGCTGTTGCTTTGGTAGGCAGAGCTCAGTAAAACTTTAATCCATTTGTCTGCTGATGGGTGGGGCTGGGTTCCCTCCCTGTTTGTTGTTTGGCCTGAGGTGACCCAACACTGGAACCTACCTGGGGTATTTGGTGGGGCTAATGGCAGACTCTGGGAGGGCTCACGTCAAGGAGTTCTTCCCAGAACTTCTGCTGCCAGTGTCCTTGTCCTCATAGTGACACACAGCCACCCCACACCTCTGCAGGAGACCCTCCAACACTAGCAGGTAGGTCTGGTTCAATCTCCTATGGGGTCACTGCTCCTTCCCCTGGGTCCCGATGAGCATACTACTTTGTGTGTGCTCTCCAAGAGTGGAGTCTCTGTTTCCCCCAGTCCTGTCAAAGTCCTGCAATCAAATCCTGCTAACCTTCAAAGTCTGATTCACTAGGAATTCCTTCTGCCATTGCCAGACCCCTAGATTGGGAAGCCTGACGTGGGGCTCAGAACCTTCACTCCAGTGGGTGAACTTCTATAGTATAAGTGTTCTCCAGTTTGTGAGTCACCCACCCAGCAGTTATGGGATTTGATTTTATTGTGATTGCACTCCTCCTACAATCTCATTTGGCTTCTCCTTTGTCTTTGGATGTGGGGTATCTTTTTTGGTGAGTTCTGGTGTCTTCTTGTCATTGATTGTTCAGCAGTTAGTTGTGATTATGGTGTTCTTGTAAGAGGGAATGAGAGCAGGTCCTTCTACTCTGCCATCTTGAACAACTCTCCCTAATTTCTTATTGTTTTCAAATTTTTACAGTCATCTTAGTTTATAACTTAGTTTACAGTTATAAATGTTTGTATAATATATATAGTAAATATCTATAAAGTTATATGTAACTTAGTTTATAGTTATCTTTAGATAAGTACTTAGTAACTTTTAATACAAATTAAAATAGAGATTCTATTATTTAAGGGACTATTTTGCCTTTAAATTTCAGAATTATCTAAAAACCCACATACCAGTCTAGGTAAAGTGAAATCTTCCAATCAAAACCTGTAAACTGGAATTATTTCATTTCTTGAGAAGCACAGACAGCCATAGTGCTTCATCATCAAAGTCAGGAATCTCTTTTTTGGTGTTTTGGGAATCTCCCATTCCTCAGGGTGGATTTGATTTTGCTGGGAATAAAAGATATACAACTGTTGGAAGGAGTGATGCTTTTTAAGAAAAAGGATACAAAACTGTGAATTCAAATGTAGTTACTACCAACTTGGAAAGGGTCATACAAGGAAAGACCCCTGAGCATTAGCTTAATTGATGAAAATAGTCCATAAACAATCTATAATAAGAATTGGAAAGTGTTTTATTTGAGCCAAACTGAGGACTATAGCCTGGAAGACAGCCTCTCAGATAACTGAGGAACTGCTACAAAGAAGCATGGTTTTTAGCAGTTTTGTATCTTGTCAGAACAAAGAACATTAAACAAGTCAGGGATGCATTCCTTCAAGGTTTCAAAAACAAAAAACAGAAACAAAAAACACAACAGATCAGCATGTACACACAACAAGTCAATACGGCCTTGGCACCTGGAAAGGGAGTCTTATCATTGAAGGAGTATTTGCCTTGGTGTCCCAGCAAAAAAGGCATTTAACCTTTAACATGGACATTATTTCTGGTCAATGTGCCCTTTTCCTAATAATTAAAGCAGATTACAATACATGTTTGATAGGCCACAACCTGGCTGTTTTAGTTGGCATAAAATTCAAGTTAACTCATGTATAATCCAGAATGTCTTCCCCATACCTCAATATGTGAAAATATCTTTTATCAGCTTCAAGCATAAATCCTCCTCTGGTCACTCCCCATCTCCATTCATGTTGGCTTTCACAAAGGGTAGGGAGGAAATGACCCTTAAACAGTGACTATACTTTTTTTCCACAGAAAAGAAAGAACTGTATATATTCAGAACAAGTTTAGGTAAGCAGATAAAAGGTCATCTTTCTGCTTGCCTGCTTGACACAGGTTCAAGAATGAAGCACACATTCAGAAGAAAAAATACACACAGCTTTCCTTTTACACAGCTCCCCTGAGCTTCCACTTCTGCTAACCAGATCTTCACCTGCGTTTCTTTCTCACTCTCCAGATGGTGGCAGTTTCTTGTGGTGAGGAACAGCCTTCTACTAAAGATAGGAGTTCACCAGAGCTTCAGCTCTGTACTCCTAGTCTACCTGTAGTGCTAGAAAACTTTGTCTCCTAAAGCTATAGGTCTCACAAAGGAACAAACTTCTTGCCCTGAAGTAGATAATTCTAACCTAATCAGCTCTCAAACACAGAAATATCTATTCCTAAAAGACAGACATTGAACACTCTTTCTCTTATCCTGATGCTAGCAGATCTCTTTCACTTTGTTGGGGAGAAAGAAATTTTTCTCCATCCTTCTACTTTTTTCTGGCTGGTCTAAGAATTAAATTGACATGAGACAGATTAACAGGAGAAAATCACACAAAAGTTTAGTAGTATATATACCTGGGAGAGACCCAGGAAAACTGAGTAACTCACTAAAATGCCTGACCCTCATCTTAAATACCATCTTCAGCTCAAGATCAAAGAGGAGGTTGGGGTAGGGGTTTGGGGCTTCAAGGCGGAAGTGGGGAGGGAAGGCAATTTAGTGGGGATGGAAAAGCAAATGTTTGGTAAACAAATGTTTGCCTAGCCAGGCAAAGATAATGGGACACAGAGGAATTTTAACAAACAGACATTGCTAGGTTCCTCCCTGTCTATCATGCCTAGTACATACCATAGTTATCTGTGGTGATAGCTCCCTTGCTGGAACAGGTCCTCTATCTACATTCTTTTAAGCAGTTAGGGGGAAGGTCAAAATTCTTCCTGAGACTTTTGGGCCTTAAAAACAATCAGCCTAGATTAATCTTTATGCCAATGAGACAATTCAGGGTGGTGAACTTTGCTCCCCTAGGACTTCATTAAGTAAAGCAATAAATTAATTAACAATTACATGCTGAATCCATCTATACTGTGGTACCTTACAAGTAAAATGGGCAGAAGCTACAAAAATACAATCTCTCAGTGCTTCTGCTTTTCCACAGCATGGTATCCATAGATTTTCTCAGCAGATACCTCATTTAAGGTGGTTCAGAAGAGTTTACAGTGAAAAGGTAGAGAAAGGCAGGTTCTTTTAAAAGCATTCCTACTGGGTTTTGTCCTCTACTTCACAATACCAATTGTTATTTTTTAATGGAAACAAGACAAGGACTTTTAAAAATCTGTGTTTGAATAAAGAATCTAAAGCTACAGTCTCCCAGGCGTTCCCTAAGTCACAAAAGCCTGGCTCAAGAATTAATGATTCAAGGGATGTGAACATATAGTGACAAAAATAACAGTTGGGCCAGGAGAATTAATGCTAAACCCCCCACCAAATGGAAGATGTTAACTACTTTATGACCATGAGCAAGTAGTCCCCAGACGTACTAGAGCCTGAAGATTGATAATGTTAATGCCTGTGACACTATTCTGTCACTTCACCATTAGCCAAACACAGAATTGTGCACAAGCTAATCACACACCTTCTGACTCCCTTCCCTCAGCTTGCCTTTAAAAATACTTTCTTAAAACAATTCGGGAGTTTGAGGTTTTGAGCTGCCCAGACTCCTGGCCTGGCACTTTGCAATAAATGCTTCACTTCCCTTCACCACAACCTGGTGTCAGTATATTGGCTTTACTGCATACAGGCAAGAGGACACCTAGATTGGTTCTGTAACATAAGGACTTTCCTATGGTTCCACAAAAAAGAAGTAGAAATGGGATACTCTATAGCAGTGCTACTTATCAGCATGCTCTGCTGCCTGTAAAAGTAACTCCCAGTTTCTACCCTCTTTTATCTCTACAGAAGTTCAAAGTTGTGGCCACTATCAAGATTTTAAATTCATTTTAAAAGAGAAAGAAAACAATGATTATTATCCAAATATTGGCATGGGTAGTCAATATTTTATTTGTTCTAGTCCAATAATATCATCTTATAAATTATGATTAAAATAAATTAGCAAAAACTACAATCCACTTAAGTATCTTTTTAGTTGGTAATAGATCTTGGTAATTTAGCATATTTGTGAATTAGGTACCATCTTAAAAATGACGAAGCTTACAGTCTTTTAAATTATCACACACACATATTTTAAACATTTTCCTGACCAAGTTTTAAACATGTATGTATCTTCCAACAGAAGTTTTAAAATTATATATTTTTGTCCACTATACTGTCCACTTGTCCACTGGAAAAATAGACACATAGATCTTAAGAAGCAAGCAAGATTAGTGCATTTTTAAGAATATATCATGATTATTTCTTTCACCAATAGCTTTCACTTTTCATAATTTTAAATATTTTGTTGTATATGTGTATTTCTATTGAATTAATCTTTCATTTTAATAACATATTTTTCTCATAAGGAGAAAGAAATTCTTAACATTGCTTTTGTGCATTTAAGCTAAGTCTCATAAGAATTCATTTCAGATGCTTAACTATTCTCATTACAAATTTGTATCAAAGTGAATAGAAAAAGCATGAATGACTTCTGAACTGCTTTTGCACCTCTAGCATTATTATAGCCTGCCCACCAACGTATGACTCTTTGAGGTTTCATTATTTATATATTCCATCACTTTATTTTCTTATTTTTTTAAATGTCTATTTGATGTGTAGAAGTGAATACAAGTTTATTGAGAAATGATTTGAAGAGATTCACTTGATTTAAATCTTGTATTAGATCATTCCAAGATAATTAAATTTATTGTCTTTTAGTGGCAAATTCAAAAATCTGGAAATTTTCTCAAATTTTGGCTAATAAGTTCCAGACATTTTTCTTAGCATTACACTGGTATTATCTGTCCAGATTTTAGTGAATTTTCAAATAAATGTTTATAATGGAAACCATATTTATCAAGAAATAAATATAAAATTTTATGTTAATTTAGCTGTTATGTTAATTCTAATTCTACCAAATTATTAAATTATAAGGAATTTTACATTTGAAGTAATTAAATAAAATACAAATTATATTTATTTCAAATAAAATTTAGGAATAGACTTTGTTCTATGAGGTATCTTAATATATGATTAAGGTATCATATATTATGGTGTGGAAAATGTGGTTTATTAAATTAATAATGCTGGAACAATGGTCGACTGGTTGAAACAATAATTGCTTTGTAATTTTTCCTAAGATTTATATTCTCATTTTAGTAGAATATGTGCTGTGATAAGTGTTCCATAAACCTGGGTAGCAATGATAAGATCACATCAATAATTTTTTTGAAACTGTATTAAATATTTTACCTGAAAATGCTTCATTATTTTTTCTATTTAATCATAGTGTTAAAATTATGATGGTTTATTTTAACTTGTTTCATTTATTTATCCACACACTGAAATAAATTATTTTTTCAGAAATTCTGTTATTTCAAATATTTTAAGGTAGAATTTATTTAATATGTGTTTTTAATTTTTCTTTTTGATGATCACAACTTTTCTTTGAGCATGAGTTTTAGCAGAGCATTTTAGTCCCGTTTTGATGAAATATATGAGTATTTCATTTTTAAAGACAAAACTTTTGAGTGACATTTTCTCTCAGTTCTTTTCCTCCAAAGAGCCTTCACACAAGATGCTAGTTTTATTCTGTAGATTTCAGTCTTAATGACTGTCCTGTATTGGTTTTATATAATTTCAAATCCACTTATTTATAACTTAAGTGGAGTTGTTTTAATCCACTTGTTTATGACAAATACAAAAAAAAAAAGTCGTTTTTAGAAGTAAAGTTGTTTTGTTATAAGCATGAGGTCAGGATGTCATCATCCCTTCTGTTGTTGTTGATAAGCACTTGCAGGTCAGATGTTGAGGGGCCCCTCTGGGGGCTTAAGAAGAACGTGTGGGGAAGCAACTATGACGAGGGTACATTTAGACTGAAGATATAGAGATTTTGTGAGGAGTGTCCTAAACATTGCGTCAGGACAAAGCTACCCTTTGCTGATCTAGCTCTCTGAAGATCTTGAGACATTTGCTTCTGCTGCGACCAGGCTACTTTTGGTGGGCAGTGGTAGTAAACCATGCAACCGTTTCAGGGAGAGAAAGGACATCTGTTCCTGCCCGGAGAGGCGCTTAGGCAGTGGCTCAAGCCGGGTGACAGGTCCCAGTGAAAACCCTGGGAGTTTAGGGAGCCGGCCAACACTGGCGCGTCGGTTCCCTAGCAACAAGGGACTTTTATTTTTGCGCTGGCCTCTGGACGTCGGTTCTCGGTTAGAAACCAAAACTCTCGAACTAAATTTGGACTTTATTCCTCTCATCTCCCTTTGCCTGGAACAATAGTGTGATGAATTTATCATTGGTTTGGAGTATGTTATTTCTTGATTGACTTATTATTGTATGCTACTGGTTTGTGAAATTCCCGCAGTGAACCTGTGTTAAACTATTGGCAAAAAAAACCGATCTCAGTCTCTGAGCATAATTTGCCTCTCACCCAGACAAAACAGAGACCTTTTATGATCTGCCTGCCTGCCCCTCTGTTCTACCCACACCTTTCACTTCTCTCTGTCTCTTAATTTATGCTGCATCAAAAGCACACTTTCACATTCCCCACGCACTGTTCCATACAATTTATCATTCTTTGTTATTGTAATTGTATGTTTTGCTTAATTTTATGTCTTATCACTCACTGTAAACTCCTTGAAAGCAGGAACCATATTTATCCTACTGAGCATTGCATTTCCACCCCTTTCAATGTACTGGTCCATTAAAGGTGCTTAATATATATTTATTTAAGAAAAATAAGCAAATAATGACAAAATGAACATATATATATATTTGTGATGTGATATTTATCCTGCTTTATTGTTGACTGAAAATGATAGTGTTATGGTTGAAATTATTAGTCTATTTAAATTCTTACGGTGGTAAGAATATTTTATAAGCTAGTTTTGTGAGTTATAAACAGTTATAGATTCTGAATTCTACTGCTGGTTTTCTGATAATTGTTTCTTGCTTTATTTTTAGGGTTATCATGCTTCTTTTACAATTTTTTCCTCAGATTTCGTCTCTTCCTCTGCTAGTGTTAATCTAGAGGGCATAATCAATCAAACAATTGATGAGGATTCAAATGAAGTGCTCACAGAGCTATTAAAGAAGAAATTTTTGTTTCTTCCTAGCTTTTATAAATATTCTACTTTAGAAGATGAGATAGTTCTCATTAAAAATGTCACTGAGATGCATTTAACCTTTATAAATTACATTTAAAGGAACACAACATAATACGAATGTTCAAAGCCCATTTGCAACTTCTGTGGAGGTTGTATCTCAAACTCTCTCTCCTTTTATCACATAGTGGCAAGTAATCCTCCAGCTTTACAGCAGATTTCCTATAGATGTCCTAGTATACCCATTAGTTTTATATTTAATAAAAAACCAAATAGAATCACTTGCTAATATTTTCTTTTTACACATAATGCTTGTATATTTACAAAATTATCAGACAGTGACAAAGTATTCTGTAAGGCAGTGGTCCCAACTTTTTTGGCACCAGGGACCAGTTTTGTGGAAGACAATTTTTCCACAGACTGGGGGCGGGGGAGAGATATGGTTCAGGCAGTAATGCGAACAATGGGGAGTGGCGAGTGGCAGATGAAGCTTCACTCACTCACCCACCACTCACCTCCTGCTCTGCAGCCCGGTTTCTAACAGGCTGAGGACCCGTAGACAGGTAGAGGTCCATGGCCTGGGAGCTGGGGACCCCCCTGCTGTAAGGTACTCCGTAATTCCATAAGTTGGCTGTTTATTAAACTCACCGTGTCAGAAATACTGATGCCTTGTTATAGATCCAGATAACTTGAATTAGATTTTCCAGTGGTGAGGAACAGAATCTGAATTTGTAAAAGATCACAGGTGACTCTTACACATAGCCAAGTATGAGAACCACTGTTTTAGACATAAGTATTAATATATGTACAGAATGAGTAGCTAGATGTTTAAGTGTCTTCTGTTAAAGTCCGAAATATTCTGGTACATACACCAGGGGTCCATCTACCCCAGTCTCTGGGTACAAGATGCTGAATTACAGTACATTAGTATTTATGAAGTTACTATAATTGAGTTTGAAACCAAATTTATTTAATTTATATTTTTCTAGATCATTTCCCTTATGAGTTTCCTATTTCTTTAGTTTTTGCAGAATTCTTTCTCGCCAAACTTTTGCAATTCTGTTTTTAACCTGGATACTCCTAGCTAAGTGGCATAGAAGAAAATATCATCGTAAGCAATTCAATAAACCACAATCAAAATTTGAATAAAATGTCACTTTAATTGAAATAGGCTATTTTCTAAAATCTTACATTTTACTAGTTTGCTTAAAATCTTAATGAAATAATAAATAAAAATAGCATTTTTCAATCATATAGTTTTTAGTATTTAAAAACCCAAGAAGAAATTACATCAGAAATTTACATATAACACCAATGCTTTACAATTATTGGGTTTTATTTTTCCTGCCTTCTTATAATAAAAGAAGCTTAATAGGTGATTTTGATTGTTTTAGTTGTGGTTTTGTTAAGACCCACTTTTGGTAGGTTACAGAAATCAACTCAATGAAACTTAAAAACAATTGAGCTCATGTGTGTGAGGGGATATTGTAAGGATTAGGGGTCACACGGACCCCATTGACAATCATATAGCTGTCTTCAAACAGTGGGATCTGGTACAGGAAAAGCAGCCAGAGCTCTCTCTCCAACTCTCCTGTGTGCTTGCTTTTTTTTTTTTTTTTTTTTTCCGTCTTTCTTAGCACAGATCCTCCTGCTACTTTGCCCATATATGGCAGCAGACACGACAACCAACAGTTCCCAGGTTTGGTATTTGTTTTCAGGAGACACACCCAGACTGAAGGTGGAATCTCTTCGATCCAACCAAATTTTAGGGAACAGATGCAGGCACTGGTCAGTCAAGGGCCAATCAACCCTTAGGTCGTTCTCTTTGGCCAGAGACATGAGGTCGCGATGCAACAATATTTCATCACAACATCCAACCTGGTGACTTTGTGGATCAGCTATGTCAGTTTCCAGGGAAGAGGATTGCTGGGCAGAAAATGTAATAGGTGCCATTTCCAAAGCCAACTTAATGCACGTGGATAAAGGGTATTTTTTTTTTTTTAAGTTTCAGGTACTATTTCATTATTTAACGCACACATTGATGCTGAACTCACTTTTAGACATAAAACTTTAACCATGTTACTTTTACTTTCAGAATAGTCAATGATTTGAAGAAGATTTCTCTCCATCTGTTTGCTCCTAGATTCTCCACAATCTTTTGTTGACAAATATGCCTACTATGCTATTCTCGGGTAATTTCATATCTCCTAGTGGCAGAAAAAGATGGCAACATTGTTACTACTCCCAGTGCAATGGCTCTTTAGAACCTGTTTATACTGATATAGATCTTCTTATCCCTGTGTTTCCCTAATATCATTTATTCATTGTTAACTATATCATTACTCATTACATTGGTTATCCATTGTACTATCCATGATGTAGACTTAAAACCTAAAAGTTGAGAGTTATGTTTTATTTGTCAGGAATTTTTAAGACTTCAAGCCTGGGAGGCAGCATCTCAAGTAACCCTGAGAGAACTGCTCCAAGGACACGAGCAGGGGGAACCAGGTTATATAGTTTTGCAATTATATAGTTTTGCAACAAAGAGCAGGTAGTGAAGAACATCAAAAGATTATTGTAAATTAAAGAAAACCAGATATCCCAAGTTAAGGAATTTAGCGCTTTTCTATGTATGGGAAGATGCAAGAGTCTGGGCTCACCAAAATCGTTCCTTTGATATGCACCTCAGCTATATGGGGCCAGTATCCTGTATTTTCACATCCTGAGTTTCCTCAGGGCTCACCGTAGGAAGTGGCTGCAGTCTGATGGCTGCTAGATGGCAGGTATTCTTTCCTTCCTAAGTTTCCTGCTCACATTGGAGGGCTGCAATTGCTGATGACTGTGACATCCTTTATTTACTGATATGGCAGGAAATATTCCATTTCTCAATGAACACTGGCTTTCAATGACTCTCCAAGGTCATCAACCTTATAATATTGGCTTCATTGATGATAACTACAAATTCAAGTGTTATCCAGCCAGGAAAAATGTAAATAATACTTCATTTCCTTGTTGTGCTATATTTAGTATTTGGAATTTATTATATGTCTTAGCCTTGGACTTTTTACACCATAATCACTGCATTCTTAGAATGGGACTTTTTAAAAGTGGACTGCATCCCTGCCTTCCATCAGCTGGAGTAGGGGAAGTGAAAAAGCAGCCTATTCCTATAAGAATGCCTATTTCTTCTCCAGAATGGCCTAAGACTGTCCAAGGGTAGCACAATATCTCTATGTGAGTTGGATGCAAGAGAGAGAATTGAGAAGAAGATCTCACTGGCTTTGTGGAGTAATAATCTAGAAAGTTCTGAGGGAGGGATGGAAGTGGCCACCCCTGAATAATGCCTTACACATGGACCAGTGGAGGAAGTGGGTGACTGTTCTGGATGCCATAAAGGGAGGAATAGAGGATAAAGGACATTGGCTACCACTCTCACCATCCTCAGGTGCCATATTCCAGAGGTTCCAGAGGTGGCACCACAGTTGGAACAAATAGGTGACAGCCGTCACAGGGTCCCATACACATTCATAAGCCACAGGGTTGGTGGTAGTTGGTAGCCCAGAACTCTAAACTGGAAATATATAAATAATCTCCAGTAGATCTAATACAAAAAATAACACAGGCTTAGCTTCTTCAATGCAGTGTTATCGAAAAAAAATAGTTACATAAAAACTATACCAAAAATAATTGGATCTATTCCCAACCCCAAATGAGATGATATTTACAGATAGGGCCTTTGGGAGGTAATAAGGTTGAGATGAGGTCATGAAGGCAGGACCCTCATGTGTGATTAGTATCCTTACAATATGAAATCCCAGAGAGCATGAACCTCTCTCTCTCTCTCTCTTTCTGTTTCCCTCTCTCCCTCTTTACTGTATGAGGACACAGTGAGAAGGTGGCCATCTACAAGCCAGGAAAAGGGCCCTCACCAAAAACTGACCATGCTGGTTGGCACTCTGACTTGGGCTTCTACCTTCTAGAAAGGTAAGAAAATTAATTTCTGTTGTTTAAGCAACTCAGTCTATGGCATTTGTTATGGCAGCTCAAGCTAATACAACGGCTAAGTATAGTATTTACTTAGTTTATAAATGACTAGATAAGTATACTTTAAGTATATTTTAATAACACATTTTATATATTAATTTTTAAACTGAAAAGTACAGTTGACCCTTAAACAACATGAGTTTGAATTGTGTGGATCCACTTTTGTGTGTGTTTTTTTTCACAAAATACATACTATCATGCTACACGATCTGCAGTTGTTTGAATCCTTGGGTGCAGAACCTCAGATCCGGAGGGTTGGCTGTAAAGTTATATGAGGATTTTCAAGTGCATGGAGGAGCCCCAAGTTGTTCAAGGGTCAACTGTATGTTGAGATCATTATCATTAGCAGTGTTACTTTGTGCAAGGTATTTAACCTCTCTGTTCCCTCATCTAGAAATCTTATAGTAGAACCTCACAGGATTTTCATGAGTATTAAATTTGTCAATATTTGTAGACTGCTTAAAATAGTGCCTGGGACATAATAAGCTATAACTATATCAAAATAAATATAAGTAAATAAAAATAAAGCACATTTCTAAAGTTATTTATATGTATGTTACTTGATTAAATGTTATCTTATTTTTTATTTTTAAAAATTTTTATTGGTGTATAATTGCTTTACAATGGTTTGTTAGTTTCTGCTTTATAACAAAGTGAATCAGTTATACATATACATATATCCCCATATCTCTTCCCTCTTGTGTCTCCCTCCCTCCTACCCTCCCTATCCCACCCCTCTAGGTGGTCACAAAGCACTGAGCTGATCTCCCTGTGCCATGCGGCTGCTTCCCACTAGCTATCCACCCTACTAAATGTTATCTTTTTACTGCAGAAAACAGTTTAGGCCTAATGCCTCCAATGCTTTTCTCCTTTGGCCTTTTCATGACTATTAATTACTGGATTGCTGCTAATTAATATGTTGTTTTTCTTTATGTTGTAATTCAGCAATGACACAGAGGCCTTTAACTGTAGATTTCCTTCTTCCTCATCTTTCTTAAAGGTTAGAAAGCATTTATACTAGGACAGAAAAACATTTTTATTAATAATTTAGGTTTTTCTACACAGCTATGTGTATGTATTTTATTTCTCCTCTCATCAAGGTGTACTATTTCTTTATCCAATGATGCTATAACACCATTTAATAAGTCGGTACTTTTACTTGGAAGGCAACATTTTCAAATAGAGAAAATATTTTAAGACTTGCTCGTCTGAGTACTAATTTCTTGATCCTATCTAAATAATGGTTGTCTTTGCAAACACAGTGGCTGCAATGCATGTACTTAACATTTTCATCTCTTCTACAGAGGGTTTTGCTGTAGTTTTATTGCTGTAGTTTCAGAGATAACACATTTAAAATATTAGGAACGTTATCTTGTTTTTTAATTTTTTTTGAATTTTAGAGGTTCCTCCCAATTTACATATACATTTAGTCCTCTTTTTAATACTAATACTATGGAAATTCCATCATATTCAAGATACATTATTGCCTTTCTATTAAAGAAATAGGCACATAAACTGATCTTGATCAACTTTCCTTTGGTCATATTCCGAATACATCAGGGTTATCTTCAATATACTCATTTCACTTCTCAGGAAATATGCAGATCCGGAAACTAATCTGTTTCTAAAAGACTAGAGCCCCTATTTAGAAATCATGAATTTCACTTGGATACCCCATTCCTCACCTTCTAATTCAGGGAAGAAAAAACAATCATCTTCAGTGGTAGAATTCCATCAAATGCTTGTGCAAAGTGGAAGTTATGGTTATTCTTTTTGCCCAAAGAATAAAAGGGAAAGAGATAACTAACTCTGAAACTGGGCAAGTAGAGGCTGGCGTTGCAGAGGACTGTTCTTACCCACAGGTTCCTAATCACTGCCAGGAGTGAGCTTTGGGGAACTAGAACATAACACTGGATATTTATCCACCAGGGGGTGACAGTGTCCTTCTACTAAGCAAAGTATCTGGGGAGGTCAGAGGTTAGTCTACAGAGCTCCAGAGCTCCACTGCTGTCCACTCACACTGCAAAAACAAAACCTCTGTTCTGGGCCCTCACTTTGCCCAAAGAAACCTGTTGCCTGCCTTTAATCAGACTAGGGCTCAAATCAGGTGAACTATCCCACCAGAAATGCAGAACTTAGGAATTTAATAACCCATCCTCAAGTTCGAAGGCTTGTAGACTTCATCATGTCATTAAAAAAAAAAAAAAAAAAATCCAACTGGATCCAACCTCAGTAACAAACAGCAACAGGGAGCGATGGAAGCAGACAGCTTTCCCTCTGAGCCCCAGATGGAGGTTGATCTTACCTGTGTCAGCATACACCCCACCTCAGCTTAATCATTCAAACCTCAAACAGTTGTTAACTTAAAAGAGACATAGACTCTTAATTCTATTCTTGAATAAGGAATTCAACAAAACTCTGGATTTTACTTTACCTTTTGAATAATGGGAATAAACAAAATTTCAAAGCTCTTCCCTAAAAATAAGACTCACAAGTACCTATATCTTTGATAAAACAGATACATGAATTTGAATATTATAACCAGGGCTAACATTATTAAAATAACCAATCAGAAGCCCATACTTTCAGGGGATATGTTACAAACCATAGGATGACTTTTATATAATATGGTTCTGAGAGTCTTTGTAGGAGAGATGATGGGAAATACATTTTAATCAGGTTGGCTTACAGTTAAGCAGCCAGTCCAGGCTTTCCCCTACTGAAAGTCCCACTCAGAGAAAAAGACCTTTCATTAAGTTTAGGTAATTTGTGATAGGACAATATGCCTCACTGCTCCCAAGAAAACAGAATTATTTACTGTAGTGTGGGGGGGAAACCCAACGTAAATCAAGACAAAAGAACTATTCATTGTAGAAAAATTATTGAGACAAAAAGCACTGTGTTGTCTTTAGGTTTTAGGAAAACTAGGAATAATCTAGACTTGTAATTTCTGATAAATTCGTAATTTATCTTTTTTGATGCCTCAGAAAGAGGAACAAGTGAAATTATTTATCTTCATCATCAGAAGTACAGGAATTATACTGAATTTGAGAGTTATTGTAATTTTCACAAGTCATTGTTTTATATCTTTATATAATTATTTCAAACAAGATTTTTCAGATTATCATATTGTATAGCTAATGCTTATGTTCTTTTCCATATGCACTTATTAGAGGATGATGTCCTTTTTGCCTTTTGAAGAGGAAAGTGAATTTTGTCAGTTATGATTGTGTCTCCATCTAGTGGTGGAAATATATTTCAAGTACTTGGACAATAAGGAAACATCTTATCCTTATTTCCTATATTTCCACACTGTGAGACATCTGCAGTGCTCAATAAATAGGAATTACTGTGGTTGTTATTGGGTACATATCATTAGGGTCTCCACAATTTCTCTTGCTGTTATAAGGGAGGAAATACTATTTTCTGCTGAGTGATATCTTTATTTAAATTTTACTTTCTTCCGTTCAAATAGTAGCATCAAGTTTTTGAAATATTAGCAAGGTGTTTTCCTAAAAAATGTAAAATTCTAATCTAAAAACATATAGTAAAGATGCTGGTACTTCTTATTTATGTGATGAAGTCAATTAGCTATATGGCCATTGTATCAACTCTGCCTCGTCCTAACCTTTAGAGCTAAGGTTTGTTATTAACACTGTCCTTAAAAATAAAAAGTTCAAGGTATAAAATTTAAATACTTTTGTAATGACTCTCCCTCATTTACCAACTGAATCTTTCTGAGCCTTCATTTCTTTACCCATAACAATGTAAATAAACACTTGACAAACCTACAGTACTTCCTGCATTTACACACATGTTCTCAACCCTTCCTACAACTTTGCCAGGGGGGTAGGAAAGGTGTTTATGACTCTGTCTTATGATGAAGAAAATGTGGTGCAAAGAGATCTTATAACCTATCCAACCTCAATAAACTGGTAATGGCAGAGATGGAAATTTGTGGTAGATTTCCAGATTCAAAATTCAGTACTTTTTACAAGACCTCTCCCCACTTGACAATTATAATGATTAAGTGAAATCATATTCATACAAATGCTTAAGCCCAATAGGAACATAAGTTATTGTAAAATTACATAATAAAGAGAATGATGAGGTCCCTGAATGTAAGAAGGTTATGGGCAGATAAGATAGAAAAATACTTCATAAAAGTATATATGTCAAGTTGAATTGAACTGACCATTAAAATTTAAAAATCTCCAGAAATTTGAGAAGCTTTTAATACATACAACTTATACAAATATATATTTTTCTACCACCCCACTCTTTTCCTATAACCATCTTCTTAAAATACTGTTGGGTGGATTACTGGTAGGTTAAGATTTCTGCCATAAATTAGAAGAGTGACTAGGAGAAGATGCTATATAGTTCAGTAGACATTTTTTTATAATAGAAAAAAAGAAAGAAAGAACAAAAGAGACAGAGAGAAAGAAAGAAAGAAAACGAAAGAAAGAAAAGAAGAGAAAAAGAAAAGGAAACAAGCTAAGTGTTGATTGTATATATAAGGCACTGTATGTAAGAAGTGTGCATGTGGGGACTGGAGGCTGGCTGTAGAGAAGAGTAAGGTCAGGTTCTTTCTCTTGGAAAAGTTCTTGTTTCCTTCCTCCTATACTTCCCTTTCACATTTCACTCTATTCCCATCAAGGGAATTGTGACTTATATACAAGTATGTGACAATAGAAATGGAGGAGAGAGATAAAAGCTGAGTCACATCTTCTTCTGTTCCCATCAAGTTTCATGGGAACAGCTAGTCAGAACAACTAGTCTCCAAATTCACTTGAAGGTCCTTGTACTTAGTGGTACCTTAGGAACCTGCTGTATGTGGTTGTAGAAAAGTAGATTCTGAGTACATACTCCACGTAGAAGGGTAACTGAATTGCAACCTCAATTTCTCTTAACTTCTGCCTCCTGGCCCCCTCCTTCCCACCCTTTGCTCCTTTTAGAGATAATGAGATGCAAAACCCAAAGATCTAATCTCAAGCTCAGTCTTTCTTGTCAGCCATTTCTGAAAACAGAGGGGACTGGAATTACTTGTGGCCCTAATAATCCAACCAGGCATACTCAAAGCTAATCACAGATTTTTATTTTAGGACTAAAACTGAGTTTGGAAACCTAGACTTTCTTCCTTCCTATCACAGGTAATAAATAAGTACAGGCTAGCTCACATTTTTTCTGCCCTTGGAAAGGTCCCATTATGTCTGGACAAATGACTTCTCAACCAGAAGTTAATATTATCTTGTCTTTCACACATAGGCCAACTCGGAGCATGTTCTCCAGCCCAGAAGAGCTTTTGGTTGTATCTGGAAAGGACATTAACTGGGTGTCAGGAAATCAGATTCCAGCCCCAGCTGTCCCTGACTTGTTCTCACCTACCTTTCCGGACCTTAATGCCCTCTCTTGCAAATTGAATGAGTTAAACTAAAGACTCTCAAAACTTTCTTCTAGTATTAGTAAGCTGATTCTAGTGTTTAATAGAGAGCTGGAAATGAATTCCTGCCTGACATTTGCTTCAAAAGCCCCTGGTACTGGAGCGAGTCAATTTTCTTAGCAATCCTTGCAGAGAATCTGCTGTAAAAATAACTGAAGCAAGCTTGGTATAAGTTCTTCCAAAACGATCCTTCCTTTCCTTTACGTTTAACATTTTATTTGTCAGCAAAGTTAATCTATTTTTTATAAGTGCCAAAAGGATAGACTCAAGTTCAGGGATGTCTTTATCTGACTTTGGAGAATCACTGTCATCATTGCTGCTTTTCCTCTTTCTTAGTAAATGCTAATTTAAATTTTAAAATTACATGTAAATCACAGTTATTTTATTGCATTTAGCTTTTTTTCAATATCAGCTGGATTTTTTCTTTAAGGGCTCTTCTAGTTTCCCTCTCTGAAAGAGGAGTCACCCGTGGAATGAAACATGGCCCTCTGCTCTCAATTTGGCAACAGGCCCATCAAGTCTGTCATGCTTAGTACTGGGGCTGCCTTGCTCCTAAAACCTGCACTTACTCCTTACTACTTGACCCCCCAGAGATCCTGGATCCTTCTGGAGAGAGGGATCCTGGATCCCTCTGGAGACAGGTTTCCTAAGATCCTGATATAGGAATCAGGCACGCAAATAAATTACCCCCCTGCTGTGCTCCTCAAGTTTCTCAAATTCATATCATGCCCCCTGCCCCCAATTCTCTCTGTATCCTCTTTAGGTAAATTGTCTAAGAAATTATCCAGAGTCCCAAGTTTTCCAAATGATTCATTTTTTTGCAGAAAGCAGCAAAAATTTCCTTCTTCCTTAAGGGAAGTCTGGAGCAACTCAATTGCATAAGTTTCCAACTAAGTGTCTCTAGGGATTTTCTTTAAGCAAAGAGGAATGGGATGCCTCTAACTACTGAAGTTTCCAGCTAGAAGGTCAACTGGAGGCCCTTTCAGTCCTGCACTGCACAAGCCCTCTGGGAGACCCCACCCCTTGTGGAGCTACAGGCAACAAGTGTGAGACTTCAAAGCTCCTCCAGCTCTCACCCCTTCCTTCCTGACCCCCATTTGTAAGGTTTTGTTTCTTATGCTGTTTACTAGATGTTTATCTTATCATTCTCTATGTATCTTTGTATATCTGAATTACTTAATGATAACCAAAGAAATTTCAGAGGATTGGATCTATTTTGTCACCTTCTACCTTAGTGAATTGAAGCATTGCTTCTATGAGGAGATAATATTTCTTACTGAGTTTTTTCTAGTGCTATATTTTCGTTCCAGCTTAATAGAGAAAACTTTAAAAATAGCTACTAGTTTAGGGATCATTTACATACTTAACTAATTAACAGGAATCTTGAGTCAAATAAAAACAATGAAATTTTGTCTTAAATTTCATTTTAAAGAAATTGAACTTAATACATACAAGTTTTTAATAACCTTTTAGAAAGCTCTCGTGTGTTCTTTTCAACAGATACTTATTCCACACTGTATTCGGCTGGTGTTGCATTAGGAGTCTTAGAGTGTACAAACTGAAATACATGCTCCATGCCATTTAAGTAACTTATAATAAAATAAGGAGATAATAAATTCATGCACTAGCATCTAACATTATTTTTGGAACAAAGCATGGGATAAATATACTTTCATCAATAGTTAAAAGCTATGATTCTGGAAATTGAGAGGGGGTATGATGCTCTTCTTAATACTCCACATACATCAAGGTGATATGGTAGATGGGACTGACTTTTGCAACTTCTCATTCCACACAAAATAATTAGAAAAACTGGGTACAATAAGTGCAAATTAACTTTGAAAATGCATAGCTGAACTTGGAGTTAAGAATGAGAGATCCCTAGGTAGAAGAAATGAATAGAATATTCAAAATCAATGTAGTGAGCAAGAGCTAAACCCAGTGACCCATAGCGGAGACAGAATGAAGTAAATCCCTATGGGGACCATGGTTTTAACACTTACCAGGGTTCTGGACTTGAGACCCAAATCGCAGACAACATTGGCACCTAGAACTGGGCCCTTTCATACATCTGAGAGCCAGTCTATAAAATGGAAAGTAGAATACCCTGCCCACCAAGCCAGTGAGGCAGCAAAGAAGCAAAAGGGAGGAAAAAAAGAAATAAAAAGCCTGCCTCTAAACCTTAGAGTGCCGTAGGAATGTGCATTTTCTTGTCTATATGGAAAACCCCAACTGATAGATTCTTATAAACACTGAAACCCGTGGGGCCTTGGCAAAGTCAAATGTGCTACTGTCCCACTGCGAAACCACAAAGTAGTACACTTTATTACTGTGGAAACAACTCCCACTGAAGAAGAGTTCCTAGTAAAAATGTATAACTCACTAGAGGAGACAAAGAACTAGGGATGAGGGTAGGAGGGGAGAGGGAGAGAGGGAAAGCAAGAGATAGAGAGAGAGAGAGAGAGAGAGAGAGAGAGAGAGAGAGAGAGAGAGCGAGAGCAATGAACTAGAGAAATCCCATGTATTATCTATCCCAGATAATAGAAAAATGTGAGCATGCCTTAAGCTAAGAATATTTACGATGTTCAAAGAGAGGTAAGGAGTAGAAATTGTATTGCGAGAACAAGACATAGTGAAGAGGATCAGACATGTTTAAAAAAGAGCAAAACAGAAATTCAAAAAATTAAAAATATAGTAATTCATACTTCCGTATCTGGCCAGAGAGAATAACTAGTACCAGACCTGCCCTGCTACATAAACAACAAGTAAGTTGAATAAAATATAGAAAACAATTGTTTGTAGACATTAAATTACAGCCTGAGAAAATGGAAACAAATAGCTGACCCCTACAATTGCTCTGGCTTCTATGTGGTGACATATTTTGGATCAAAACAGACAGAGGGAATGCCCAAGCAGAGCACAGTGAGCTCAAAGAATTTAAGAGAAGAAGTCAGGGTTCAGGGAGGTTGAAGTGGCAGGATTTTTCTGAGAAGAGTGAAGAGAGCAACACACAGAAAGAGCTCCATAAATTCGCCTAAGCATCGCCTTGCATCAGACATTGTAGAAGCAGCAGCATAGGACTGTGATCCTTGAGAGAAGGGAAAGAGACAAGGTGAGCTTCCCCACAGGAACAGCTTACTACCTGGAGATGGTTACCAGGCTACAGTACTGGCAGCCGGCAGTCTCACTGGTTGACAGGCAGAGACTGGAGTTTGGTGTGGGCAAGGCAGCTAGGATTTGCAGAGTCAAGTATGAGACAGAAAAGGAGCTGCAAAGAAATCTACAGAGGGGTACTCTCAAGTATTTGGCTGAGTGCTAGCTACACATGTATAACAAATTACCTGAGACCAGAGAAAAAACACCAGAATATACACTGCTTTTTAAAAATATCATTTTCTGTTAACAGACATTTGGATTGTTTCCACATTTTGGCTATTGTGAATAATGCTGCAATAAACATTGATGTACGAATATATATTGGAGTTCCTGTTTTCAGTTTGTTGCGGGGTGTGTCCCTAGAAGTGGAATTTCTACATCCTATGATAATTCTATGTTTACTTTTTTGAGGAACTGCCAAACTGTTTTCCACAGGGGCTGTACCATTTTTCATCGTCATCAGCAATGCATAAGGGTTCTGTTTTCTTCACATTCTTCCTAAAAACTACTTAAGTCAATTTAATTTTTAAATCTTTCCATCCCACCTGGTTGAAAATTCCTCTTCATTTCTTCCTGTGCCCTCCACACCCACCCCAGGGCTGTATGGAAGTCCAAGGGAGACAGGGTGTAGGGGTTTGGGCACTTACGTCACTGAAATGTTCTTTGCTGCTGACTGATACCTTCAAGGTTGGCAACTTTCTGTCGCTTCCACCACCGTTACAACATGGGACATTCCTGGAAGGCTGAGAATTCCAGGGTCTATAAGTTCTTCTCCCTATATATACCATGCAGACATTTCCCTCTGAGGTCTCACAAGACCCCAGCATTATCAGAAAGCCCACTGTGGTGCCTGATACTCTGAAATGCACAAATCCTCTCTTTCAGTCTCTAGACTTCATTTTGCTCTCTGGGAGCAAGTTTCATCCCCTCCTTTTGTTTCTTCCAAATCCCCAATTTCTCTTAAAAATTTTGCAGACTTTACACCTTCAAATGAAAGACCGGAAATCCTGCATGTAACTTCTGCTTTCTTGCCAACCCCATATTTTCCCAGAAGCAAGGAAGCCCAGGGTCAGTTCGTTACCTGATCAACTGAATAGGGGAAGGAAATAGGGAGATTTGGGGGATGGGGGCATCATTAATACTTCAAAGTATTATCCAGACAAATAAACATTTAGATTTAAAACAAAAATAAACACTTATACAAACTCATGGAGAAAATTTGAGAAATTCAGTAAATAGAAAGAAAAAATACAAATTATTTATAATCATAGCACCTAAAGTTAACATTTTGAAAAATAATCTTCCAATCTTTTCTCTAAACATAGAAATGTGCTTTACAATTTTAAGTTCACACAGTATATATGTTACCTTTCAACATATTAGTCACTGTTTCTTAAATAACTCAATAAAATACGTTAAGCTTCTATTTCACATGATTTCCAGAAATCTAGTGCCCTCTCTACTAGTTCTGAGATTTCTGAATGACAGAGAACCTGCTTCTGGTCATTTATTTTTCACCCACTATTTCTGCTTTTATCTAAACACTATGTGTTGTCCAATATGATAACTACTACTCACATGTGGTTACTTACATTTAAATTAGTTAAATTTAAATAAACTGAAAATTCAGTTCCCCAGTCACACTAGCCACATTGCAAATATTCAATAAGCACATGTGGCTAGTGGCTATTGTATTAGCACAGACCTAGAGCATTTCATCACTGCAGAAAGTTTTATCAGCCAGCACGGCTCAGGATCAACTATCTCATCTGATTTCTCCCCTGCAACTGCTACCATTTCCTCTCATCACCTAGCTCCCACTCCCACATTCCCCAGAAGACCAAAAACACATTGCTGCTGGATGTAAAAAAAAAAAAAAAGTATATTTATAAAAGTTTAATAATATCAGAGGAATACTATTGCAAAAGATAAGAAAATAACTTAAAGCCAAATAATGGGTGTCACTGTTGTTCAAGTTCACTAACCTGCAGTCCCAGTGTATAAATCCAGGCAACTATTTAACCAACTAACTAGTTAATCAGTTCTGCAACTGATGGGTAAAGCATCATCATCTTTTTATCCAAATGTTAACTGGTTTTGAGTATTTATTATTCTCTTCTAATTAAAAACTGTATGTAAATATAAATATATATGATGTATAGTTAGAACTTAAGATTGGGACTTCCCTGGTGGCGCAGTGACTAAGGATCCGCCTGCCAATGCCGGGGGCACAGGTTCGAGTCCTGGTCCCTGAAGATCCCACATGCCACAGAGCAACTAAGCCCATGTGCCACAACTACTGAGCCTACACTCTAGAGCCCGTGAGCCATAGCTACTGAGCCCACGTGCCACAACTACTGAAGCCTAGAGCCCATGCTCCACAACAAGAGAAGTCACCATGATGAGAAGCCCATGCACGACAACAAAGAGTAGGCCCCGCTCGCCACAGTTAGAGAAAGCCCGCGTGCAACAGTGAAGACACAAAGCAGCCAAAAATAAATAAATAAAATAAATAAATTTATTTTAAAAAATTAAGATCAAGTATTCTTATGAAATTAGATGTTCATTTTTATTACAAAAGCAACTTTTCCTTAGTCCCTGGCCTGCTGCTATAGCGCTGGCTTTCTTTTTCCTTCTCCTCCCTTTCCTGAGTAAGTGCTCCAACTTTCTTTTAAGCTGCCAATGCACAAACTTAAAACTCCTGTTACATAATATGCTGAACAATTTAGCTCCTGATTTTAAAACCTCTACATATATAGACTGGCCCATGGCCTTCCCTTTCAGACCCAGAGAGTCTCCTTCATCAAAATTTCCTAAGCAAAAGAGTAGTTGTTCTCTACGAATTTTGCCATTCTTCTAAAATGCTGAAGCAGCCACTGGGAAATTTGTTTTTATAACTGACAATTTTTCTTTCTGCTTCATGCTGCTTGTTTCACTTCTCAATATTTCATAAGTATTTTCATAATTATTTTGGTAGATATCTGTAATATTCCTTGGCTATATCCTTTACTTAACTATCTCTTGTTGCATACTTAGGTATTTTATTGGCTTGTTTTAATCTTACTACACATGCAGAAATTAGTAAATTTTGCACATACTTATGATGATTTCTCTGACCTAAGTTTTTAGAAGTAGAATTATTTGATTCAGAATAAGTTAGCAAATATTTACTAC
This sequence comes from Kogia breviceps, assembly GCF_026419965.1. Classification (NCBI taxonomy): domain Eukaryota; kingdom Metazoa; phylum Chordata; class Mammalia; order Artiodactyla; family Physeteridae; genus Kogia; species Kogia breviceps. The sequence goes on along the minus strand of NC_081310.1, from coordinate 63,719,461 downwards.
CCTCCCACTGTAGATGAGTTTACAGCCCTATGCTCCACACCACCCACCCCACCTCCATTGATGTTGGGTTTGGCTAAGCTACTTGCTTTGGCCAATGAAACTTTAGTACATGTGACACAAGCAGAAACCTTAAATGTGTTTCAGCAGTTGGGCTTGCCCTCTTGCACTTCAATAATTTGCCATGAAAAGAGCACACTCTGTGTAGCAACTGACCTTCAGACTTGGCCCTTGAATCCAGCCCATAGCCTAGCGCCAGCCCAGCTGACTCCTTCTAAAGCAGAGCCACCTGGCTGAGCCCATCCTAGATCAACCAAACTACAGTCTACCTGCAGAAGCATGAGCATGAGAAAAAAATACTGGTTAAAATGGCAATGACTTTTAAGATAGGTAGTTACATATCATTTATTGCAGTGTTAACCAACTAGTGTACTTTTCTTATTATGGTTTGCATTCAGTAACAAGGTTTCCAAAATGTTCTAGAGTCAGGAGTTCTAGCTGGAACTTATAGTTCTGATTCTAGAAAACTCAAAGGACAAAACCTTTACCATGACTAAAGAACTTTTTATTATACAACCAAGACCCAAATATAAACTAATCTTACCTAAATGAGACTAACATACTATAACTCAAGACATTAACTTTATAGTTCCAAAATCTTGTGGAATTCAGCTTTTAAACCCCAGGCAAGAGTCACTGTGATGATTTTCAAATGCATATTCTTAAAGGTTTTACCACTGGGGCACAAATAGTAACTGTCCACAAGATAATACCTGGGTAACTTTGCTCCAGCTACTCAGCATACACTGGCCAAAGCTAAACAGCTCCAACCTTAGGAGATCTATAAACAAACATACCATGTGCCTCATGCAACTATGAAGGAAATAAATATATTTCTATTTTTTCATTAGCCCATGGATCTAATTTTAATGGAAATGAAGGAACTCTAAGGACTGTATGGTCCATTGATTGATTCTAAATGCACTGAAGAGCATGAAGGAAGAAAATGATAAGTTAAAGGCTTTATGTTCTCAATTCAAGGTTAATATAGGAAAATGAAAAAAATTTTGAATGCCATGAAAAAAATTATCTTTTATAGCCAAAGAGTCAAAACTTCTGAAAAACAAACCTACAGTCAAATTCTAAGGGTAGCCAAGTTACAGTGTAATAAGAAACATTTATTTTGAAGAGGTTTTAATGAAAGTCCCAGAGAAATTATACATGCTGATTCTCATGAAGACCCACCTCTATCAGCTCTCATTTCTTCTACACCTATAACCATTTCTAAATTCTATCAGTTCTCAGGGCTTGGGTAAATGTGTGACCTGGGAGGAGGTACCATATGCATGGAAAGAATTTCAAGTTTTTTCTAATTTATATTCACAGAAACCTGGCAAATATGAATGGGAGTGTGTCCTAACACTGTTGGTTCAGGGTGGAAAAAATATAATGTAATATTTTGCCAGATTTCACATTGATGCACTAACAAGAAATGCTGAATTTGATGTATTCACTTAGGCAACTGGGAGTGGCTCTAACAGTTTGCTCCATTGGTTGACTTAAACCTAGACTCAAAGGTGGCCTATGCTGGATAAAATTGAAATGCCAGAATTTCCTTGGTCTATTGTAGAGTAGGGTGTCTAAATACTAAGGATATTTCTGCTTCCAGCAAAGACAGAGGAATAGGAACTGGATTTACCCTTCCAACTGTAACAATCAAAAATGGATAAAATATATAAAATAATAATTTGGAAGACATTGGATATCACAGAACAAAGAACAGTGATCCCTGTGAGGTGGAGCACAATGAACTCCATGAGTTGAGGAGATAATATTGAGTTTCAGGAGACCGTGGGACCAAGGATGGTAGAGTTCATAGGACAGAGACAAAGAGGAGAGAAATACACAAAAAGAGAACTCTGGATATCTGTAGGGGGTCACCTTGAGTGTTCAGCTGAGTAACAATCAATATATGCATGTGAGAAAAGTACCTGTCTCCAAGGAAAATTCCACCCCCCAAAATTAGCTGTAACAGGGCCTGCTGCTCACAAAAGGGCAGGAACAGTGTCTGTTCTCATAGGTTTGCATTTTTAACCTCAAAATTCATGGGCATTGGGCTTCCCTGGTGGCGCAGTGGTTGAGAGTCCGCCTGCTGATGCAGGAGACACGGGTTCGTGCCCTGGTCCGGGAGGATCCCACGTGCCGCGGAGCGACTGAGCCCGTGAGCTATGGCCGCTGAGCCTGTGCGTCCGGAGCCTGTGCTCCGCAACGGGAGAGGCCACAACAGTGAGAGGCCCGCATACCGCAAAAAAAAAAAAAAAAAAAAAAAAAAAAAAATTCATGGGCATTATGTAAAGTGCCAGAGTGTTTTTAGCCCTGAATTGAGCACTGCTCTGGTCCCATCTAAAAAAACCTTAAAAATAAGATGCGAAAGGATCAAATGGTTTTTAAGTAGGTAAATTGCACCCAAGAACAAAGTTCAAGAATATATAGAAGTACAAAAATATCTGCCACCCAACAAGGTAAAATTCATAATTTCTAGCATCTAATAAAAAATTACCAGCTATCCAAAAAGCAAGAAAAACAGTCCATAACAAAGAAACAAATCAACCAATTGAAACATACACAGAATTGACACAGATGTTAGAATGAGCAGACAAGGACAGTAAAACAGTTATTATAGCCATATTTCATATGTACTAAATGTTAAACAAAGGCATGGAAGGTATTTTTTTAAAAAAGACCCAAGCTGAACTTATAGAGGTGAAAACTATATCTGAAATGAAAAATATAGTGGATAAGATTAACAGTAGATTAAACATTGCAGAAGTGATTAGTAAATATGAAGACAGCAATCACAGCTATCCAAATGAAATACAGAAAAAGGAATAAAAGGGTGGCATAGTATGTTTGAGCTGTGGGATAACTTCAAGTGACCTAATATACACGTAATTTGGGTCTTCAAAGAGGAGAGGAAAGGAGGAAAGAAAAAAATATATTTGAAGAAATAATAGTCAGAAATTTTACTAATTTGATGAAAAACATAATGCATAGATCAGATAAGCTCAATGAATCCCAAGCACAAGAAATATGGGGAAAAAAACTACACCAAGGTACATCATAATCAAATTACTCAAAACCAATTATAAAAAGAAAATCTTAAAAGTAGTCAGAGACAAACACTTTATGTACAGAGAAATCATGGTAAGGATGACAGCAGATTTATTGTCAATGCAAGCAAGAATATGGCACAGCAATGTCTTTGAAATACTGAAAGAAAAACCATCAATCAAGAATTCTATACCCAGTGAAACTATAGTGAAAAATAAAGGCTTTTTCAGACATACAGAAGCTGCAAAAATTCATCACCAGAAGACTTACACTACAAGAAATATGAAAGGAAATTCTTTAGGCAGAAGGAAAATAGCAAATGGAAATATTGACCTATACAAAGGAATGAAAAGCACCAGAATAGTAATACATTTGTAAATATGTCAGTTTTCTCTTATTATTCAAATACTAAGGGATATTGGAATTCAGAAATGGATTATGTACAAACTATTCATCTGTCACATATTACATCCCATGGGAGAATCCAGAGGAAAATACCTTCCCAAGAGTTTGAGAAATACATTGGTGAGAGGAATTTCAAGATTCTTTAAGTCCTCTGTACTACATTTTCTTTGAGGCCGGAGATGACAGTAGGAAATTCTTCCAGTTTTCAATGGCAGCATCCTGAAGTGCCTCTTTGAATTCAGTGGGGGTAATTGAATCTTGAAGTGGTAAGGGCCAAGTGGTATCTCTTATTCAACAGAGACAAGGGGCTTCCCTGGTGGCGCCGTGGTTGAGAGTCCGCTTGCCGATGCAGGGGACACGGGTTCGTGCCCTGGTCTGGGAAGATCCCACATGCTGCGGAGCGGCTGGGCCCGTGAGCCATGGCTGCTGAGCCTGTGCGTCCGGAGCCTGTGCTCCGTAATGGGAGAGGCCACAACAGTGAGAGGCCCGCGGTACCGCACACACACAAAAAAAAAACCAAAAAAAAAAAACCAAAAAAAACCCAGAGACAATGTGGCTATTATAATTAAAATCAATGTCAAAGCTGTAATAAGTATGGTTGACCCACAGATGACCTTGGCTTTGGCTAATTGATTAAGGTTGTCCCTTTAACTGATATAGGTGAATGATGAGTGGAGTTTTTGACTCAGGTCCATTTCAAAGGGAGCTCATGTGGTCCCTGGACACATTTCATAGATATTTTCCAATTCTTGAATGCATCGTTGAAATACACATACTCAGCAACTGGCAGAATACAAATATTGTTTCTTTAATTGGCATATTGAGGGTTATTCTGAAAAGAAAACCAGAGAAATGACTAGTGGAAACCCCTAGAACTACTACTATTATCAAAAGAGTAAACCAAAGCAATCTCACTTTCCTGAAGAAATTGCAGAGATTAATGCAACCATCAGAGAATTGAAAGAACTGGAGATTATGATTTCTTCATCATCATTCAACTCACCTGTTTGGCCTATGCAGAAGAGAAGTGGTCATGAAAAAGATATTGGTTTATTACTAACTTAATGAGGTGATGACTCCCATTGATGGTGCCAGTCAACACAGCCCATCCTATCTGCTATGTAGTTGTTGATCCAGAAAATATTTTTCTTTTTACTTGTTAGTAAAAACTACCAGAAGTAGTTTGCTTTCACTTAGAAATGCCATCAATACACCTTTTCTGTTCTACCTATTATTACATCAACTCTCATTCCTTCTGTCTTAATCTAGTCCGTAGGGATCTTGATCATCTCTCCATTCCAAAGAATATTACAGACCTGTGGCACAACTTAGGAACAAAGAGAAAGCTAGGAGGATAGTAGTAGACGGCAAGGCTTGGAAGATTGGCATGGGCCAGACAATTCAGCTTCTTTTAGAGGATTTCAAGAATGTTAAGGATTTTGGTCTTTAGATTAAACACAATGGAAAGTCTTTAAAGATTTTAAAGCTTGGGAGATTGATAAAAGATGGCAACATTCTTTTAAAATTGTTATTCAATAACAATAAGAAACTTATTCTATCAGAGAAAAACATGAGAATTGCATTTTGAAGAGACCACTCAATATCTTGTCAAAAATGGATTAGAATGGTGAAGCACAGGAACTGAGGGGAAATTAATTAAATGACTAGTATGTTAATTCAGGTTAGAGATGGTGGTGGCTTAGAATATGGTAACAGAAGAGATGGAAAATGTGAATTGATAGAAAAGAATAAAGAATAGATGACTCTCAAGGAAGGATTAACTTCTGGAGTGTGAAAAGAGTCCAGTATCATGGATGAATCTGAGATTTTTAAGTTATGCGTCTGTATGCATTGTGTAACTATTCAATGACATTAGAAACATTGCAGAGAAAAATCAACTTTGGAGGGAGTTTGGTGTTTGACATATTGAAACTGAAACATACATATGGAGATATGAAATAAGATATATAGTAGGCTTATTAGGCTTAGAAGAGAGATGTGAGCTACATTTAGAATTTTAAAAGTTATGTACATATACTTGGTAGTAGATGTATTTGCCTGTAGACATGTAATAGAATGTAAACAGAGACCAGGCTTGAGTCTTGAGAAAGTCCAACATTTAATTAACAAGTAGAGGAGGATGAATCTGCAGAAATTTTTTTTTTTTTTTTTGCGGTATGCGGGCCTCTCACTGTTGTGGCCTCTCCCGTTGCGGAGCACAGGCTCCGGACCCACAGGCTCAGCGGCCAAGGCTCACGGGCCCAGCCGCTCCGCGGCATGTGGGATCTTCCCAGATCGGGGCATCAGCAGGCGGATTCTCAACCACTGCGCCACCAGGGAAGCCCTGAAAAAAATTGTTTTAATTATAGAAAGTTAGAATGGCCAGAGAGCTAGGTAGAAAACCAGCAGATAATACTCTCCATGGAAACCAGCGGCATTGTTTCAAGAAGAAAAATGAGGTTAATAATGTTAAAATCTGCCAAGAAGTGAAAAATGTCCATTGGGTTTGGCAGTATGGAGGTGATTGTTAACCTCAGAGGCCAAATTAAAGAAGATTGAACATCAAAGTGTTGAAAAGAACAGGGAATCTATAACTCTTTTAAGAGGTTAAAACATTTGGCTCTGAAAGTGAGGAGAAAGGTGGAAAGTGAGGTGTTAGCCAGAATGGGGTCTGAGTATAGAGGTAAAAAATAAACTTTACAACATTTTTATGCATGTTTAAATGTCATTGGGAATGATCCAATGTTAGGAATCACTTTAACATGCAGAAAAGAGAGAGGAATTATTTGGTTGTGTAATGTTTATGAAAGATCAGGAAAGAGTAGAAGCCAAGACTCAGGTGAAAAGATTGACCTTAAATAGGAGTAGACAAAAGAGAAGGAAAAAATGAGTGCAGATGGAGGTTCATAGAACTGGTAGCAGGAAATTGGAAAAATGTATTTCTGATGGCTTCCAAGTGAGAAAGGAAAGAGGCAGTATGTTTGGAAGGGTGAGGGGTATAAAGAAGATACAAAGTAATCACTCAGAAAGTGAATTAAGAAGAAAAAAATAATTGTAAGGTTGCTATGCAAGGTGGAAAACCAATTTGAAATGTGTTACCCTAAATTTATCTGCCATTGCAACCTGCAGTTGAAGAAGAGCATTCAGAGAAAGAGGAGAATAGGGCTGATCCAGGTTTGGGGCTTTCTAAACACTTATAATAAGAAAGCAAAGAGGCAAAGGAGCATTTGTTATTGGCAGGAGTGCTATTGAATTTGAGCTTTGTAATCTCTAGACTGATTAAGGAACTGGGGAAAGAGTGGGCAAGTGGATTAGGAGGATAGGGAAGGGCAACAGAAAGTCCTGGTGCGGTCAAACAAAGGTCAAGAGTGAAATAAGTAAGCTGAATATAGAGGAGATTATGGACAGAGAATAGGATGTTCGAATTAGCAATTTTGTGTGCAATATTGAGGTGCAGTATTATGATGTAACAAGGTCTAGGGTGTTACCAAGGAAGTAATTTGTTGGGAAACCATGCTAAATTTCAACCTCACTCTTCAAAGTCAATATAATGACAATTATCATTTTCAACCCTGACATTTTGGGTTTATATTATAAAAAAATAATAAATCCACTAGGGATAGCTCTGCATGGTCAATCTCTGAATCCATTCTCATAGACTTCATTTACATGTCTTCACCTGCTAGCAACTGTAAAATATTATATTTAGAGGGCATACTTCCTCTCCATGGCATTCAAATTTCTCTTACCCATTTACCAGAGTTTCCTAAGTCTGTGGTTTCACAACCTTGGCTGATCATCAGTATCACCTGATGATTAAAATTCATAAATTCTCAGACTGCCCAAGGTTAACCAGATTCAGTAGTTCTCAGGTGGGGCGTGGGAATCTGTATATTAAACAAAAGCTACCCAAGTAATTCTGACAATTCGTCAGGGATGGCAACCATTGCCCTGTGGGATGGGGGAAGTATTCTGCCTCTGACTTATCAACTCCTCAATACAAACTTCTGGAGCTAGACATGTCAAGGGAACCAGGTGGAATTCCCCAGACTTTAAAATAATGGAGCCAAAATTTACATTTCATGGAGCTAATTTATGTATTTCAAATAATTTAAAATATTAAGACATTCTGTTGCTTTGCCTTCTGGTTGTCTTTAAGTAAGGAGAAGGGGATATTTCACAATTTCTCTATTATAAGAGTAGTATCAAGATAATAATTTTATTGTAACATTACTGTATGAAAATAAAAAAATATTAAATAATAATTTATTATTAGTTAATATTTAATTTAAAAATATTAACTAATAACAGTATGATAGACTTTACTGTAAAATGGTATAATTATTTGTGATATCGATTTCAAAGTTTTCTTTTTTAAAATATTCCCCTCCATATCTGATTTTTGGAGAATGAAAAAAGAGAGAGGACTTGGAAAGCTGTTGTAGAAGACTACTTTAGAGATAATGGTGATGGAATCTAAAAAAGTAGCAAAATGAATCCAAAGAAGACAAAAAATTGAAAGTGATTTATGAGATAGGATAGAGACAATTTGGGATTAGGGATAGTACATTCAGATTTCTACTGGAGTTCTAAAACTAACTTTGTATGAGTTATAACTTTAAGTGCCACAAAATAGAAAGCATCTTTATTTTGGTTTAAAGATTGTACCTTTGTCTTATTTCAAATTATATGATTATTCCTAATATTAGCTTATTGTTTTAACCAAAAAAGAGACTTAAAACCAACTTTCAAAGTTGTCACAAACACTCTTAACTCTTCCAACTTAAGAAGGACCAGAAAAAGAAGAATTGAGAAACAAGTGCAATGTACCTTGGTTCCTATTTCATATGGGAAGTCTTATGAGAGTTTAAGCTAAAACCCGTGGGGGAAAGGAGGAAGTGAACTTAATTATGTAAGTCAGATCACCAGAGAACAGCTAGAATAAAAACAGTAACAAGACTCACCAACTCCAGGTGGAGGATATTAAACCCTTTTAAAGTCCACATGTAAGGAAATAGAGTTCAACACTTCAGGGAAGCACATACATGATCTATGAGGTTGTGCTTAAGTTAAACTCATTTTATTTTTACCTTAATCCTTACAAAATAATTATTCCTTGCCATTGATAGTTCATTCTAAATAGAGCATGACTTTGGCTCTCTGGATGACTTGGAAGAATTACTTATGGCTTGTGTATAAAATGTGTGATTGATATGAAGTAAGAATGAACAGTCAGAGCTAGTTGAAAGGATGAGGATCCAGAATAATATTGACCCAGGAAAAGTTTAGGCCAAATGAAGCATGAAGAATATTGTAAATATAACTATAAACACTGGTACTTAATTTTTAAAGCATCTCCAAGTGTTTAAATGTGTAAGTTCAGTATGGGCACTAACATGGCTTAAAAGCAGCACATATTAACTTCAGGATTTAATGAATTCAATTTTAGCCAATAATGTGATGAAATAGTCTAAACTGCTTCTGTTATCTTGGAACATGTTGACACAAGTATAGTGTTCGGAAAAGAGAAATGATAATCTCATCGTTCTCTTCACTGTTTATACTGCACAGTGTTGAGGTCAACTTTGCCCACCATATTTTAGAAACAACATAAGCAAACTGGGTTGTATCCAACTGCGAGTGAAGACAATGGTACTAGAACTTGAATCCATAATATAATTAATTAAAGAAGCAAAATACTTACCCTATATAAGAGAAAGACATAGCTGGTGTCAAATATGTGAAGTAACATTAGATTCATTCTGTGTAGTTCCAAGTGGCAGGACTCAGAAAGGTCAATGGGTGAAAAGAGCAAGAAAGCAAATTTTGTCTGTGTGCCAAAATAAGTAAGAAGAGAATGGCTTAACAAATTTCAAGCCAAGAAGGAACTAGTAAAGCTTTTTGGGGATAATACTAACACAGAAAGTCTTGCATAAGGTATAAGAATAAAATGTTCAGAGGCCTTCAAAAATTGTTCAAATATTGGTGTTAAACTGACTACATGCAAACAATCACCTGGGAGATCATTAAAAACAAAAGTTCTAGATTCTTCCCCTGGGGCTTCTAAGTTATTTGGACTTAATTGGGTTGTGGCACAGGAATCCGGATCTTTAACATGCTCTTGGGTGATTGTTGTGAACAGCCACGTTTGGAAACCACTGAATCATATTTTTTCCAAAAGTCTATTTCAGCTCTTAAATTCTATAATTCCAAATATTTAAAAAAGATCATACTATTGGCCAAATGATCTAATGAAATATTCAGTGAGGTTAAGATTTAATTTGTATTTATTAATTTGTCATTGGTTAACATATATGAATGTCCTAAAAAAACATGACCTGAAAGAGAATTTGGAAGAATTAAGAAGCAAAACCAAACACTAGTTCTTCTTTGCTATCTAGTCATTCCACTAGATCATTTAAGAACATAGATGTTTGTTAGATGTCATGGAAGCCCTGGGGTCAAATATAATACTCCTTTGCAATCCTTCAGAAAGCACCAGTCTTTCTTAGTTTGATATAGGGGTTTTCCAAAAGGGAGCAAGGAATCTTTTGTGCAAATAGCCAACTGTATTGTCTACTATTGCTGCTCATTTAAAAAACATATTAGAAAGAAAACTGTTATGATTAAAAGTTTCACAAAGCACAAATGTTCTTTAGTCAGCATGAACATAAGCCAGTAACACTTAGAAATTGTTTCTGCAATATCTGTTTTCTACTCCTGGATTCTTGTCCCACTGTATGTACTCAAATATGTGGCCACCAGGACCTTGGACAGTAATTTGTTTCCTCAGAACAAGGATACCTGAACTGAAAAGGCTGGGATAAAAGCAGAGTTTTATGGGTGAGGCTGTAGACCTATTTTCAATAGGTCAGTCCTGAAAGTGCTAAGAGACTTAAAAATCATAACACACAAGAGTTGAAACAGCCCTTAAACAATATAGAGTGCAATCCCCTTTAAAAACAAGAAAACAGATCCAGAGAAGGACTGTGACTTGACCTAAGTCTTTCCCTTAGATAGTAATAGAATTGGGACTGGAATCTGAATCTCCAGTCTCAGGCCTGTTGAAAAAGAAAATCCAAGATACCACTTTGAGGAAAAGGAGCCCCACATAAATGGAGAAGTCGTGATGGGAGATGTAATTAACACCTGATATGCTCTGTGCTGACAACCAGAACTGGATAGTGATTTGCTCTGCATGTAGAAGGCAGGTAAATAGGATGACAATGAGGGGAATCAATAATTGTGGTAATTTAAGAGCCAGCCAAAGACAAGAACTGCAGGCTAAATTCAGTTTATTGGGATGAAAATTTAATCTGGGATCTCTGGATTAGCATTTATAAAATGTCATTTATGTCATAAATAGAACATGAGAAATAGAAAGAGAACCAGAAACTTAAGAGTACAAAGAATACAATCCTGCAAAGAAAGAGAATTAGATGCATACAACACACTGTGGATTCCTTGGGGCTGGAGTGTGAGAGATAACATCTAGAGAGAAAGCATTGGAGTCCCCTGTACCACCACAGTAGTATCACATCCTTCACACTAAAATACAGTTCTAGAGCAATTTTAAAATTAAAAATGAGGTAAACGTTAGAAGGATCTTCAAATAAATTAGTGTCTAGGAGGGAATATTAGGAAAGAATATTCTAGAAGGAAGTTAGGATTTTGATTCACCTATCAAATTGGAAAACAATCAGGTATTATAAAATGAGACTTTGTAGAAATGCTACAAACCTAAAACTTAACCAGCTGTCATTCAATCTTTTTGGATAAGAGTGAGGAATCATAGTTAAATTGGGTAAATGGTTAAGTAAATTTTGGAATATGTTTGGTGAATATTATGTGACTATTAAAGTGACAAATATGAAAATTTTAGAACTAATTTTTTTAAATGTAAGGCCTAGGATAAGTGAAACATATATCACAGGTTATTGTGAGGATTAAAATAATTGATGATAGTAATTTTAAACAATAAAATGGCATTAAATATAAAATATCATTATTATAACTACAAGAAAAATATTTTTGCATTTGAATAAAGATTTTTTTTTTTTTTTTTCGGTACGCGGGCCTCTCACTGTTGTGGCCTCTCCCGTTGTGGAGCACAGGCTCCGGACGCGGAGGCTCAGCGGCCATGGCTCACCGGCCCAGCCGCTCCGCGGCATGTGGGATCTTCCCGGACCGGGGCACGAATCCGTGTCCCTCACACCGGCAGGCGGACTCTCAACCACTGCGCCACCAGGGAAGCCCTGAATAAAGATTTTAAAAGACCATAGAATATATATAGCTGTCATTTTAAGAAGAGTGGTCCTAATTTTTCATAAAATTGTTCAAATAATAACCATTTGTTTTAAACAGTTAAATTAAATTCTTTACCAAAAGTGAGAACTCACATATAATGTAAACTTCAGGGGCTTCATAGATGGAACTTAATGGATAAAATTCAGTTTTATCAAACCTTAAAATCTTTAGGAGGATACACTCAAAGAAAACGTACTGCTCTTATAATGATCTTATCGAAAGTGAAGGAGGGCTTCCCTGGTGGCGCAGTGGTTGAGAGTCCACCTGCCGATAGAGGGGACACGGGTTCGTGCCCTGGTCTGGGAAGATCCCACATGCCGCGGAGCGGCTGAGCCCGTGAGCCATGGCCGCTGGGCCTGCGCGTCCGGAGCCTGTGCCCCACAGCGGGAGAGGCCACAACAGTGAGAGGCCCGCATACCGAAAAAAAAAAAAAAAAAGTGAAGGAGTTGTAAAATTTTTTAGTGAAACTTTTTCACGGTATAGAATTAGAAAGTGGACCAGAGAGCTAATGACTGGGACAACAAAGTTGACCCCCAAACTCCAAACTGGTTTGGAAATTTTGCAAAATAAATGACAAGATCCAGAATTGTGTGTGGGATAAATGGCAACTTCCCAAACAGGTGGTGTCAGAATCACAAGGAAAGAAGTTTGTGTGCATTCTTGATTTAGCTAAGAGAAGTCTTCTGTCCTCATATTACCTGAATCCTGCCACAGTTAGCACTCAAACAGAAGTATCTGGATTGTCTTAATTCTACCATGAAAACCCTATGCAACTTGGAGATGACTAAGGACATTCTCTTTTTAAAAATGCTTCTCTAAGTCACAGACATCTTGATGTTTCAAGTTTTTAAGATTACCTGCTTCTTCCGTTAGCCCTCATCTTGATTTGTGTTGCCCCAGAAGCAAACCTGAGTACAAGTAGTCTGAAAGGGAGGCTAATATTTCCTGGAGTCCCAGGAAATACTAATAGGAGTATGAGAAGATGAGACATGGAAGGGAAAGAAACCAAAAGTGAGCATTATCACACTCCAGTCCACTGGGGAACTCCAACAGTGAAGAACCCACCTCAAATTTATCCCAACCGAGGAGCAGAGAAAGTGGGATGCTTCTCCACCAACTCCCAATTTGTCATTTGTTGAGAATTGCTTAGGGGAACATGGCTTTCAAACAGTTCTGACTTGCTCTCTTTGGGCCCAGTATTCCTTCATAGTGAGAAAAAAGTCCATGGACAGAGGATCCCAGTGTTTCCAGTAAACAGCCTTAGGTATGTAGAGGTAAAACAACAAGGAGACCGCTAGCTATAGCGTCATCTGCTGCAGACCTTTTCACATAGGACAAAAGATATCCCTCAAGAAGAGTCTCTGTGCTTCTGCTCTTCTCTCTATATATGAATTTACTCAGAGACCTAATTGTTACTTATCACTTTACACCTTTTCTGTGTTGCAAATTTTTAATCTGTATTTCACATTCTGTCTTTCCCTCAAACCCTGGTTCCACATCCCTGGCTGTTGATAGCACAAATCCATTTGGATATCACCATCAACAAATATCCACTAATATTTTCTGAGCCCTAGCTATGGTGCCAGGCATTGCCTAGGTAGTGGGGATATGCCAATAAATAAACTAAATTTGCCTTTGCAGATTTTAAAGCCTGAAGATGAAGAGAGGTATATAGTCAAACAAACAGGCGATTTTAAGGTGTGAAAAGCCCTGGGATACAGGACAGTCCAGAGGGCTGTGGGAGATGTTGGAGAGGCATAACCTAGCTGTGAAGAGTCAGGAATGCTCCTTGGAAGAAGTAAGGCCTGAATTGAGACCAAAGGATGAATAGAAGTTAATGATACTTGTCAAGGCTGTTTTCCCAAGACTCAGCTCAGGGCCTAGAGCAAATTCCCAATTAATGTTTGCCAAATGTGTGAATAAGGAAAAAACACTTCAGGCAGAGATAAAAATATGTAGGGGACTCAGTGTTTTAAGAGAAGTCACTTTACATTTGGGCAAATGGTAGTAACATTGTATGGATAGAAAAGGGATGAATCTCCATCTGAGATGAATAATACTGATGATAAGAGAAAACTATTCATTCCAATAGATAGAAATGTGATTGCAAACTTTTAAAAGTGCATTTCCTTCCTATGCATTGTGCACTTCATTTTAGCTCCAATAACATTGAGAATAGTTAAGCAGTAAAAGAGAAGGATCACTAGGGGATGTGAGCTCTAAGTTTGAAACCTGAGAGATGAGTAGTTGTCCAAAAGAGGGAAAGTGGTAATAGTTGTGGAAAAGGAGTTGGAAAAACATCCTAGGCAAGGGAATACCTGCTCAAGGATGAAAGCTCAGAGATTTGGCAACTTTAGGTGGTAAGGCAAGTGATTCAGTAGTGTGGAAGTGAAGACAAGAGCAAAAAGCCCAAAGGACCCTACTCATAAGTCTTACAGGTCTTGTTAAAATATTTGGACTTTACCTGAGGATAATGATGAGTCCAAGGTTTTATATGGAGCCTTGTGATCAGTTAGAAAGAAAGAGTGAGGTGTTGAGAAAATCTGACTGGATGGCCACCCAGACAAGGTTTCTCATGGTTACTATTTGTATCCCCACATTCCAAGGTCTAATCTTTGACTTCAGAGTTTCAGAAATTGGCTTTCATCAGCATAAGGACAATGGATTGTTCCTTGGTGGATAGTCTCACACTAACAGAACTTCCAAGGAACTTTTTCTATCAATTACATAAATTTTTCCAGTGACCTGTATACTCATGTCTCCTACACGGAATCTCACCTCCCTTCTCTGTATCCAAGTCTGGACCTCAGAAAGTTACTTCTTAAGTTAGAATCAGAGAAAAAAGGCAAGTCAAGTATATTGAGGGATATTTTACCCCAGCCTGCAGCTCTCAACCCTGACTGTACATTAGAATAATTCAGGGAGGTTTTAAAAAAATTATTGATGTCCCTTTTAGCCCAGTTAAATCAGTATCTCCAGGAGTGAGCCCCAATTTACTTTTGTAAACCTCTCACATGATTCTAATGTACAGCCATTGACCTAGGCCCTTGTATAACTTGATGAGACAACTCCCCTACTGAGTAGATGTTCACACCCTTCCAAATTCAGTGTTTGCTCACTGGACAAGACAGGATACATATTGCCAACTTCTTGTCTCTGACCCCAGGTTTTCTAGTTTCTGTTGCAAACCACCTCTGCTCCACTGACATATATTTTCTTTTTCACTTTAAAATATTTCAAACAGACTAGAATAGAAAATAGAATAATGAATAACTGTGAATCCAAAACCAAACTTTGTCAAATCTAACCATTTTGTACATTTGCTTCAGATATTTTGTAAAATTACAGATATGAATTTTAGTCCCCTGTACACCCTTGTCCAATCCAATTTTCCTCCTTCTCTGCTTAGAGGTAACCATGATCGTTAAAGTGGTATTCATTATTTCTAAGCATATCCTTTTACCAAAAATGGTTGCATTTTTAAATGGATGCAAAAAACCAGAACTGTTTTGTGTACTTGTAATTTTTATATAAATGGTATCATCCTTCATGTAGCCTGAAATTTTCCATCATTGATCAAGAGTATGTTTTGGAGAATTATTTATTTTAATACATTTAACTTCAATTCAACCATTTTCACTGATGTATAAACTATACGAATGTAGCTTATATAAATGTAGCTTCCATGCTAGAGTTTCTCTTGGGTATATATCTATAAGTGGAATTACTGGATCAATATATATATGCATATTTAACTTTCCTTGATGTAACTAAATTATTCTCCAAAGAAGTTCTAATTTAGTCACCCCCAGCAGGGTATGAAAGTTCCATTTGTGTCACAGCCTTATCAATGCTAGACATTGTTGCCAATACCAACTTTAAAATTTTGCCTGTCTAATGAGTGTAAAATAATATGGGTTTTAATTTGTAATTCCTTTATTATTAGTGAGATTGAGCATCTTTTCATATATATTGGCTATACAGTTTTCCTTTGCTAGGAAACACAAGTCAAATATTTTTATCCAGCATAGAAAAACTTAATGATATTCTTTACAGGAAAATATTTCAAAAATATGTTCATCAGTAGAAGTGTAGAATAAAATACCCACTTGATCATGAATTATTACAAATAACAGAATTATAGGAGATATATATATAAATAATATATTGTCATATGAAAGCAGAAAGTGGAACAATATGTAATTAAATGCTTTATGAAAGAAAAGGATAGGAATAATACAATGGAAATTATTTAAGGGAAGAATTCGTCTATCTCATTGGCAAAGAAGATTGACCTTTCATTGGTTTATGAATCCCACATTTTATCTACCAGAAAATTCAGTCTCATTATGGATTAGGTAAATACAGGGGATGTGCGCTATACTATCACTTTCAACAAGATGTAGTTCTTCCTAGAAAGGAGAGGAGGTTTCAGTAATACTGAAATCTTTTGGGAGCTAAAACATGTATGGGTTCATTTTCTTATTCATAGATATTTAAAGCTATCCTTTTGGATCATTTTTAATAACACAAGAATGAGATTTTTGACTGTTTTGTCCAGCAATTAGAATAATGCCTGGCCCACACCATTTGTTCAATAAGCATTTGTTGGATGGATGAGTGAATGAATGACAAAGTAAATGAATAAATTGATGCTAACTTGTAAAAATATCATTGTCCTTGCCTGTGATTTCTTTCCAAAAATAAATTCTATCTCCACGTCAGAACCCACAGGAACATGGCTCTTTAATGGCAGCAGAAGGGAGCTGTATGTGATAGTGGGGTTGACCAGTTCTCTTGGAGACTCGGCATTTTAAACTCTTAAACCTCTAAGGACTTATAGCCCCTTCAACTATCAGAAAAGCAAAGATAAGTACAAGATAAACTGAATTACACTTAACATGAAGGTAGCGTTTGTATGTAGATTTTTCACAAAACAGAAGTTTCTTTAAGAAGTCTTACTATACAGAAGCAGTGGCCACTATGTTTTCAAAGAAACTGCAGCCTAGATACTAGCAGCCTTATTCTCCACTGCTATCCACACCCCCGGAAAGGTAAATGCTACGGACACCATTGTTATCCTTTCATTTTATCAATTCTACAGTAAAACATTAAGTTCCTTGATAACTACTCAAAATTGTTCAAGACTTTCCCTTCTGTAATATGTTAATACTGGCAGAAATAGTTCATAAACAGTAAATACAAACAGTAAATACACTAAATACAGACCCAGAAGAAAAGAATTGAAAGCATGTTAGCCATGAGAAAAGATGTTATGGAAGGAAGAAACCATGTGGGATATTATTACATGTTGAAACTAGGGAACCAACCTCTGACTCAGTGAAAGAAGTGTCTTTATTTTTCCAAACAGACTTCAATGAAGTGGGAGACTCATCACAAAATTTACTCACAATCAAATGAATTTTTAAGAGCTGAAGAAACTGATGTTATAGGTTAAAGGTTAATGTTAAAGGTCCAAGGAGAGAGTGATGCAATGCAGGAGCAATTCTGAATGAATGCAATAGAAGGGAGAGATAAACAAGCAAACAAGCAACCACCACCACAACAAAACCATTTACTGAGGCTTAAAACAGTCCCAGCATGTGATTGTGCAGTTTGCTCTACTTAAAGCTAAAGTAGAGGCTGAAGTCTGGTCCAAGCCATGTTCCCCAGCACAGGGCTCTTTTTGCCTAGAGTGGTACAAAATATGTCAACACATTTTTATGACTGCTGTTAAACTTTCAAAATCACCAACCAAAGTAGCAAAGGATCCCAAGAGGAAAAACTGCATGTCTAATCACTTTGCACAAGCTCATATTTTATCACTTATTTTACTTCTCAAAGTGTTTTGGAAAGTAAAATTTTAGATGTATGATTTACAATAGACCAGGGAATTATAATCTATAACTTACGGTGGCTGAAAATATCCAAGATGTTAAAAGATAAATGGTTACTAAGAGAAGGAGGGAATATGCCTAGATGCAGTTTTGTTCATTAATATTTTCATGCAGTATTTAATATTGTTGCATGAACTCTCTTCTAAAACTTCAGAAGGAAGAAAGATTTTATTTTCTTTTATTTGCTCTATATACAATGGAACTTGAAATGACTACTAATTACCGGTTAAAATTATATGTTAACTGGCAAGAATTTATAGACTTTCTGGGAGATTTACAGTTTGGGGGATGACAGATTATCTAAGTTTCCTATTTGCTGTCACTGCTGATTTTATGGATCTTTGCTCAATAAAAACCAGAATCAAAAGTGAGATTGTAGGGCTTCCCTGGTGGCGCAGTGGTTGAGAGCCTGCCTGCCGATGCAGGGGACACGGGTTCGTGCCCTGGTCCGGGAAGATCCCACATGCCGCGGAGCGGCTGGGCCCGTGAGCCATGGCCGCTGAGCCTGCGCGTCCGGAGCCCGTGCTCCGCAAAGGGAGAGGCCACAACAGTGAGAGGCCCGCGTACCGCAAAAAAAAAAAAAAAAAAAAAAAAAAAAAGTGAGATTGTATACATTGTGTGCTTTAGTATATTGACTTTATTGTCTTGTGATTACAAGTTGTAGACGCTTTATGAACTTTGACTTTTTTATCTATTTGCTATATGTGAAGGTGTTAGCTATCTATTTCTACCAAATATGTATAAAACACCATAATCCCAAATTGTTTTGTATTACCCAATGATATAAGAACTTTAAAAAGGGATTTTTCATAATCTCTAGGTCCATGCCAATCGCATTATTTCATTCTTTTTTATGGCTGAGTAATATTCCATCGATATATGTACCACATCTTCATTATCCATTCCTCTGTTGATGGACATTTATGTTGCTTCCATGTCTTGGTTATTATAAATAGTGCTTCAATGAACATTGGGATGCATGTATCTTTTTGAAATATTTTTTTCTGGATATATGCCTAGTAGTGAGATTTCTGGATCGTATGGTAGTTCTATTTTTAGTTTTTTAAGGAACCTCCATACTGTTCTCCATAGTGGCTGTATCAAATTACATTCACCAACAGTGCAAGAAGGTTCCCTTTTCTCCACACCTTCTTCAGCATTTATTGTTTGTAGACTTTTTGGTGATGACCATTCTGACTGTTGTGTGGTAATACCTCATTGTAGTTTTGATTTGCATTTCTCTAATAATTAGCAATGTTGAGCATATTTTCATGTGCTTTTTAGCCATATGTATGTCTTCCTTGGAAAAATGTTTATTTAGGTCTTCTGCCAATTTTTTAATTGGGTTGTTTGTTTTTTGATACTGAGCTGTATGAGCTATTTGTATATTTTGGAGATTAATCTCTTGTCAGTTGCTTCATTTGCAAATATTTTCTCCCATTCTGTGGGTTATCTTTCCATTTTGTTTATGGTTTCCTTTTCTATACAAAAGCTTTTAAGTTTAATTTGGTTCTATTTCTTTATTTTTGTTTTTATTTTCATTACTCTAGATGGTGGATCCAAAAAGATATTTCTGCAATTTATGTCAAAGAGTATTCTGCCTATGTTTTCCTCTAAGAGTTTTATAGTATCCAGTCTTACATTTAGGTCTTTAATCTATTTTGAGTTTATTTTTGTGTGTGGTGTTAGAGGATGTTTTAGTTTCATCCTTTTACAGGTAGCTGTCTAGTTTTCCCAGCACCACTTACTGAAGGGACTGTCTTTTCTCTATTGTATATTCTTGCCTCCTTTGTTGTAGATTAATCAACCATAGGTGCGTAGGTTTATTTTGGGGCTTTCTATTCTGTTCCATTAATCTATATTTCTGTTTTTGTACCAGTACCATACTGTTTTGATTACTGTAGCTTTGCCATTTGCAGCAACATGGATGGACCTAGAGATTATCATGCTAATTTAAGTAAGTCAGACAGAGAAAGACAAATATCACATGATAACACTTATACGTAAAATCTAAAGAAATGATGCAAATGAACTTGTTTACAAAACAGAAACAGACTCACAGACTTCAAAAACAAACTTATGGTTACCAAAGGGGAAAGGTGGGAGGAGGGATAAATTAGGAATTTTGGGTTAACTCATACACAGTACTACATATAAAATAGAAAATCAACAAGGACCTACTGTATAACACAGGGAACTCTACTCAATAATCTGTAATAACTTATATGGGAAATGAATCTGAAAAAGAATGGATATATGTATATGTATAACTGAATCACTTTGCTGTATACCTGAAACTAACACAACATTGTAAATCAAATTTACTCCAATATAAAATAAAAAATAAATTAAAAAGGAGATCTTTCAAATTGTTTATAAAATTAAGGTTTTATCATGTTTATTGTCACTGTTGTTTTTTATTGTTTTTGAGTTTAGAGGCATTGCTTTTATTTTAATTTTCAGATCCTATGAATTCAAGTGAACATACTGATTTAGAGCTTTTACAGAGATGTTAAAATTGCTGTAATAAGCTTATCAACTTTTTATGTATATCAGTATTCTTGTCATGAACAAATTAAAATTTTCACTGGGTTAAACCATTTGTCATTAATTACTAATTTTACAGATTATAGATTTTCATGGCAATTCAGAACTACTTCACTTGATTACTCTGTCTTATTTCCAATGTTGAGAATAATTCCTTCTAATTCCTCTTAATACACAAACTGAACTCCAACTTATAAAAATTTGCTTCCTGTTAGAATACCAAATACTCTTGGGCTTATAAAGATGCCTTTTTAAACTCATACTTTGTTCTTTGTAAGCTTGTATATATATTTCAACTAACTACTGATAAACTGTATAGTTTGGTACTGTCTTTCCTCAATCTTCAAATCTTCAGAGAAAACTTTAAAAAATATACTTGATTGCTGAGTGAATTAGGGAAAGTGATTTTTTGAAAAATAAAATTATGTCTTAAGTGTTCAGAATTTAAATTAGTGTTATCAGTAAATTAGTCTGTTAAAGTTCTTTTTAAAGTGAACTCTCTGCAAGGAACATCAACTGAGGATTTCTTCACATGTCAGGCAGAAATGGGAGACCATGTGCGGTGAGAGTCCTGTGTCTTCTTGAAACCAACGATCTTTGTTTAAATGAAAATTTGGATCAACCCCAAGTAAGAGAAACAAAGGAACCATTAAGAGGGTTGGAGAAGTCTGGAAGGAGTGTGAAAGGACACCTTCCTCCACTACTTACTGTCCCCTCGCTGCTCTTCTTAATCAGGCCTCCTCAGGAGGCAAGATAGGATGTCAAAAAGGACAGCAGTCAGTCTCCTTTCCCAGGGCCTTCACGAGGAACATTCAGGGGTTCTGCACTTCTGAACACTGTAATTGGTCAAGCCTTTGCTTCAGTAACCTATAAACACAGGATAACAGGATATAAGTTAAATATAGAAAAATATGATATGCAAATTCATGAGTTTTGCAGGTAGGTAGATCCAGATGGTAGCAAAATCTCTTCTGCTTTGACTTTAAAGGAATGAAAACAGAAATGGTGATGAAATGAATGTCTATAAAGAGTTAGGCAGCCTGCAAAGGCCCCTGTAAATGTCCCTGTCCCCTAGCCTCCCGACCACCCCACACCATTATCACCACTAGCACCACCACCTGGCCTCAAGGTTCTGAATTAGAAATTGATGTTTGACCACTTTCGTGGACAGTTCATTCGTTGATTAACATTATGTGATAGAAGTATTCTGAGGCAACTTAGTATAGGAGGTGCTTGTTTTAAACTGGCCACTCACTGAAATAATCAAGCAGTTTGGGAGGGGGAAGGAATTGTCCTAGCCAGAATCTAGACACTGATTCTACTCAGTCTGAAACTACATTAATTCTGTTTTCCAAAAGGGAAAGAACATTCTTCCTTATGTGACTCCTGAATGAACTTATTTAACTATTGAGGTCCAGCATTCCACACCCCTAAGCCAGTGTGGAAACTCCCCAAAGGAGCAGTTCCTCTTCTGCTTTTTAAATGAATGACCATATCTTTTTTTCCCCAAGAAATTCCTAGGGATTCTTTCTTTCACACACATTACTTTTTGTTGTATTCAAGAGACCACATTCCAAGTAATGTTAATGTTAATTAATTAGTTGGTAAAAACATTGCAGTTCTTTTAAAACTCCATATTAATGTCATGATAGGATTAGTGTCATGACAGATTTTTTTAAGCACTATTTATTTTAAGTTGGGAAAAATTAAGTTTCATGGAGAATGATTTTCCTCTCTTGTAGCTATCTGGGTGCTCTCTACCATGCCTATACACCCACTATACATATGTGTTCTTGGCAATACCCCAGGAGGTTTGCGTCCCAGATCCTGTCGCCAGTGAAAATCACAATATGCAGATGTGGTAGCCCCACTCTTATAATGGCAATTGCTCCATGCTGGAGCCACGTGCCCATCCACAACCTATGGTAAGCTAAGTGTAAATATAATTTTGTTGTAGGAAAGGGGGACTGGAGATGGTTTATGATGACTTGAAATCAATCTCCTTTATAATTCACCAGAAGTTTGGAAGTTCCAAAACTGATCATAACCATAGATAAATATCTTTGGGTAAATCACAGACTGGGAGGCATTTTGTGAGGAGTTCTGGGTTGATTCATTCAACAAACTTAGCATGACTTCTTGATCCATCTGCAGTAATGACCCTATAGATTTCCCTATTGTGGATTTTCATATGAATGGATCATATAATGTGTGAAATTTTGTGACTGGCTTCTTTTGCTTAGCATGTTTTCAAGGTTCATCCAACTTGTAACATGTATCAGTACTTCATTCTTTTTATGGCAGAATAATATTCCATTGTGTGGGTTGCTTATCCATTCATCAGTTGATTGACATTTGGATTATTCCCACCTTTTGGCTATTAAGAACAATGCTACTATAAACATTTGTTTACAAGTTTTATTATGAACACATGTTTTCATTCTCTAGGGTATTTAACAAAGAGTGGAATTGCTAGGCTTAATCATTTGAGAAACTCCCAAGCTGTTTTCCAAATAACCTGCACAATTTTATATTCCCACCAGCGGTGTAAGAGAGTTCTGATTTCTCCATATTTTTAAAACGCTTTTGTTATCTGATTTTGTTATTTTAGTCATCTTGTGAGCTTTGATTTCTGTTCTCCATGGCTCAAGAAACTTTCAGAATCAAAGCTCAAATTCTCCCACACCCCGCAAAATACCTAACTGGCTTCCCTCTTTCTCTTTTATTTTGCCCTGATAATTTCGCTCACATATTCTGATTACATATACTTATATGGATATCTAAATAGATAAATAGATCCATATCCATACATACACACACACACACACACACACACAAACTCTAGCACTTAAAATTGTTTTCAGTAGAATGATTTGTCTAATTTACCTAGGACATAATATAATGGAAAGTAGAAATTTTTTCTTTTGTCTATTTTTTATTGGGACTTTTTTATGATTGATATGTAGGAGTTCTTTATATATTCTGCATAATAATCTTAATTTTAGTTATATGTGTTGTAAATGTCTTATGTAGTTTATATTATTTTACTCAATACTGTCTTTTAATGAACAAAATTCTTAACTTTAATATAGTTGAATTCATTAATCTTTTCCTTTACGGTTTTCATTTGTATGTTTATTATAAGAAATACTTCTTTACCCCAAGGCCATAAAAATACTGCCAAATATTTTCTTTGAAATGTTTTAATGTCTTTTACACTAAAGCCTTTATCCATTCGGAATAGATTTAGTCTGTGAGGTTGGGATTCAATTTCATTATTTCATTATGTGTAACTGACTGTCCTAACAGTATTTATTGAACAGTCCCATCTTTCACCAGTGATCTACAGTGCCACCTGTGTCATATAGCTGTCTTCTATATATGATGTCTTTTTCATTTTTTCTCATTAATTTGTCTGTGTATTTATAAATACCACACTGTCCTAAATAGTAAGAATTTATGTCTTGATACCTAATAGAACAAGTTTCACCAAGTGCCACATTGTTTCTGTCATTTTGCTTTTCTTATATATTTTAGAATTACATTACCAAATTCCTTGAAAACTGTTGTTAAATTTTGACTATAATTGCATTTAATCTATAGATCAGTTTGTAGAGAGCTGATATATTTTCTTTATCAAGTTTTCCTACCCATGGATGGGCTTACTTATCCACTTATTTAGGGCATATTCAACTTCTCTGAATAACATTCTATAATTTTCTTCATAAAGATTCTTCACATATTTTTCTAAACGTAGTAAGCATCTTGTCTTCTTTGGATTTAAAATGGGATGCTTCTAATAGTTCACCGTAAAAGATGGTATTAACTGTAGGTTTTTTGCAAATACCTTTATCAGGCTAAGGGAGTTCCTCTCAATTCTGATTTATTTAAAAGGGTTTTTTTAAAAAAATATGACTTAAATTTTATTAAATACTTTGATTGATGTGTTTCCTTCAGTCAGAAGCTGGAGGATCACAATAGCCCCCTTTTAGGTTACTCAGCTTAATTCAAGAATTTTAGATGGGGACTTCCCTGGTGGTCCAGTGGTTGAGAATTGGCCTTCCAATGCAGGGAATGTGGGTTCGATCCCTGGTCAGGGAATTAAGATCCCACGGGCAACTAAGCCCGTGCGCTGCAACTACTGAGCCCACGCTCTCTGGAGCCTGTGTGCCACAACTAGAGAGGAAAGCACGACACAACAAAAGATCCAGCATGCCACAGTGAAAATCCCACATGCCGCAACTAAGACCCATTGCAGCCAAATAAATAAATAAACAATTTTTAAAAAGAATATCAGATCAAATTACCTACCTTTTGCAAATCCCTACACGCAAACCTTAGTCCCTTGATTGCAGTAAAACTTGACATTTGCTCTCAGGGAACCTGCCTTTTGTGAATGCCTATAATTCACTGTTACAGTTTCAGTTCCATTTAGATTTTTAAAATTGGCCCCACAGGCAAAAACATATGTATTCTGGATTTTGTTTATTAAAAATAATTAGAAAATCCTCCCAATGCATACCTAGTGTCTTAAGTGCAGTACAGGAGGAAAACCCTGTGCAGCATCCTCATTCCTCCATTGGATTCATATATTTTAAAAATTCAACACATTTCTATTGAGTGTCTACTATGTACCAGACAATATTCTTGGAACTAGGGGGTTTGGTTATGGATAAACAAAGAGACAAAAAAAAATCCTGCCATCATGGGTCTTACATTATACACACAGATAAACAAGATCATTGTAAAATATATAAAGCATTTAATAGGGTTAAGTACTAAGAAGAAAAATAAATAAATCAAAGGGAATATGAATGGAAAAGTAGGTAAAAAAGTGAGATAGGCTATCCAGGGAAGACCAGACTGAGAAGGTGTCTTAGAGTAAGACTAGAAAGAAATGAGGGAGCTGGCCATTGGGATATTCAGGAGTAAAGTCTTCTGGGCAGAGCACACAAGACCCTCTGTGGTCAAAGGACCTTAGTTAGAGCATGAAGGGTCTATTCTAGAACAGCAGAAGTCTTTGCGGTCAGAGGGGGGAAAGAAAAGGAAGTTAGCAGAAGGATGTACTCAAAGAGGTTAAAGGGAACCAAATCATATAGGGCCATATAGTTTTTACTTTGAATGAGACAGGAAATTATTGGAGGGTTTGGAGCAGGAAGAAGTAATTTTTTTTTCTGCCAAAGGTTTAAATAGAATCACTGCAAAACACTAGACACTCAGCACGCTTACCTGCTGAGAACTTGGGTTTTGGTGTTGGTGAGAGGTGTTCATTTGCAAAAGAATATACTTTGGAAATCCAGGAATGAGCACAAGAGTAAACACCAAATGTATCATGGATTTACCTGTAAAATCAAGAAAATGATACAAGTGCAAGAACACATGGATGAATTACTTTATAACCTGGGTGTATTGTACATAAAGCTTTCTCACTATGGATCATAATCCAGATACAATAAAAGAAAAGATTGATCAACTTTTGATAAAAGTAAAAGAAAATGTTTACTAGGCAAAACCAACATAAACCCACATCACTTGCACACCCAAGGTAAATTTCCCAATGAATTTCTTTTATAATTCCGTATGATACATATATAAGGATGTTCCTAATAGCATCGTAATAGCAGAGAGTTAAAGACAATTTAGGTGCCCAACATCACAGAGAGTAGGAAAGTGAAATGTGGCACATGTAGCAGTCAGAAGTAACAGATTAAATGCACATTTAGCAAAATAGATGGATATTAAAAACATAGTGTTGATTGAAGAAAAGAAATACAACAAGGCCTATAGGATGATAACATCTATGTAAATTAAAAGCAGATACCCATAAAACTATATATTCTGCAAGAACATATGCAAATAAAAGGATACACATCAAACACATTAGAATGGTTATTTATGGAGAGGAAGAAGAAGCATGAGAGTGAAGAAGGGAAATAAAAGCAAATGTCACCGAGTTTTCTGAGGCTCACCTATAGGTAATTCTCCTTTACTCCTAAATGTATGGGAGGATAGCACTTCCCTGCCCCACTTCACCCTTTACTTGGGCAATGTCATGGGGTTAGTTCTGTTTTAAGAGTTGTAGGTGGAATTCATGTGTGCCTGTTCTAGACCAGAGCACTTAATTTCTGGTGGGACATCATCCAGTGCTCTAGTCCCCTACTGCAAATAATCATGAAAGCACACATTGAGAAGAAACTTCCATCAGCCTGGATCTCTGAGTGAATACAAGGAGCTGAGCACTCCTCCAGCTCCTAACCCACTAACATGCATTGGCCAGGTAGTTTTAGTGAAAGATATACTTTTGCTGTTTTAAAATTCTGGGATTAGGGGGTGTTTGTTACGACAGCATAGTCCTAGCCTATTCTGATTAATACAGGGAATAATCAATTAAATAAAACCAGAGAGCAGTCTTTCAGGGACCAATGATGCTGAAGAGCATGAATAACTCAAATGTATACACCTGAGATTTCCCTACCCCACCCCAAGTGAGATGGAGAAAGAAGACAAGGTAATTGCCTAAGATCACACTGCCTTGAATTAGGGCATGATAAAAACCCTCAAAAGAATGAACAAGAATAAATGCCTCACCAGCCTAGAATTCAATGAAGTTTTCACAGAGTTCCCTGTGCCATTTCCAGAGACAGGATGGAGACTTGTAGGCTGAGGAGTATGGCTATTGGTTTTCTCAAGGATGAAAATCCATCTTATCCTACAAGGGCTGAAGAATGAATCCATGTTAGCCTGAATTTTCACCCCATTCAACCTTAAAAAACTAAATAAACAAAGTCAAAATATTACTGACTAACTGGGAGAAAATATCTGCAAAAACTGATAGAAAAGTGGACAAAAGCATGAACAGAGAATTCACAAAAGAACAAAAAATTAAAATTGCTATTAAACCTATCAAGATATGTTCATACTCACTCATAATAAGAGAAATGAAAATTCAGAGTACACAGAGATACAAACAATTTAGCCGAACCTATTAGTTCGGCTAAAATTAAAAACGATGATGACAACATATTTGTTTAATGAGACTGTGGGGAAATAGAGTGCTCTTATGCAACCCAGGTAGAAATGTAAATTGATACAACTCTTCTTGAGAGAATTTGGCAGTATCTAACAAAACAAAATATTTGTTTACTTTTTAAACCAAGATTCCCACTTCGAGGAATTTGCACTGAAGATAAACTTCCAATAGTAGAAAATAAATACGTACAAATTTATTTTTTATAGCATTATACAGAATTGCAAAACATTAAATACAACCTAAATGCCCATATATAGGAAAATGCTTGAATAAACTATGGTTATCTACATGAGTTCCTATAAGCTATAAAAGAATGAGGGATACCTCTGAACTTATGAATTCCAGCATATCTCTTAAGTGGGGGAAAAGTGCCTAAACTATGATTTTTAATGTAATAAAGAGAGATAAGAAGACATACGTGGTCTGCTCATTGGGGCAACATTTAAAAGATAGATAAGCCAGAAACTACTGAAATTGGGTAGCCATAAAAAGTGGGTGGAAAGGAAGAAGACAGAGTAGAAGTGGTGGGCAAAAGGAACATGTCACTGATCATATCTTTTTATGTAGTTCTGACATTTGAAACTATATTAATGTTTACTGATACAAAAATAAAAAAGGATGTGGAAAAAACTAAAATGGAATACAGAGAAAAACAAATACATCTATCTGTATAACATACCCACACTACAGGGAGGAGATAATTAATCTAAACAACTTTTGGACAAAGCAATGTTACTTTTATGCTCTAAGTCTAAAGGCAAAACAAAAAAATTTTAAACTAATAGGTTTGATTTCCACCATGGTATAGGATTAGCAATTCCAAAACTTCTTTCTGTGTATTCTAGGACTGAGTAAATAAGTTAATAGATTGTGGATAATGGGGACTAGATATCTCACTGCTGGAAAGGGAGTTACAAATAAGGAAAGAGGGAAGGTTAAAATAACATCCATGGTATTGGCCTTGAGTTTGAAGAACTGATATGAATTCATGACTTAGACATAAATATGAATATAAATAGATTTAAATAGGTATAGGGATATATATACAAACACATATTTCCCAGCTCTGCTTTCTGAGAGAGTCTAGAAGCAATGTTACTCCAATGGCAATGAACACACTTAGTATTCAGATCTTGGTTTTCAAATACCTTTCTCTATTAAAGGAATCAGAATCCTTTGGAGAAATGGCAAGTTTTAGTGCTGAGTCTGGAAAAACACAAGGTGAGCCTGGGACATCTTGTTTTGCCAGAAAAGAAATGTTCAAAGAATGAGGACAACCAGTCAAAATGACACAGGAGCTACTTTGAGGGCTCCCACCAGCCATATCAAGGGCAATCAAAATAAATAATGATAGTAATAAATTATGACCCATTAAATAAATGAAGTCTATATTGATATAGATATTGAGTCTGTATTGATATAAATAAATGAATAAATAAATGGGAGAGAAGGGAAATCTTTTCTTTATAGTAGAATGTCAACAATAAATATAGAAGTAATGACTGAATGAGAAAAAAATACAGTTTGGCAACCATCATGGTAATAATCGATTCAGGCAAGAATCATAAAAATACTAAAACTAAAATCAGTGGGTGAAAATTTGATGAAAAATGAGATATCTACATAGTTTTAAAGAATCTCTTCATCAAATGCTTATTAATTACAAACGGAAAATATTAACTTTACACTAGAACAACTGAGCAGGCACCACTTTAACTAAGTGATCAAAATTAACACCATCAGTAACAAGACAAATAGATAATATATGCCTCCTGATATAATGTACTGAAAAGGACATAATATCCCTTCTGTGATGTTCCTGAAAAAAATGCATAATCAGAATCTAATCTGATGAAGAAACATCAGACAAAACCAAATTGAGGCAAGTGCTGGCCAGCCTCCAGGATGGCTCTGAATGATCCCTGCTTCCTGTTATTCTCACCCATGTATAATGCCTTCTCACACTGAAAAGGGCTGATCTGTGTGTCTGTATTAGTCAAGTTTCTCACAGAGAAAGAGATATAGAGACAGAGACACAGAGACTCATACACACACAGAGAGAGAGAGACAGAGACAGAAAAAAGTGACAAAGAAAGAGAGACAGAGGCAGAAACAGAGATTTATAATAAATAACTGGCTCACACAATTATGGAAGCTCATAATCCCCAAGATCTGCAAGGTGAGTTGGCAAGCTAGAGACCCACGAGAGCCAACAGTGTAGCTCTAGTCCAAAGGCCAGCAGGCTTGAACCTCTGGAAGAGCTGATTTTCAGTTCTAGTCTGAAGGCAACAAAAAAGCCAATGTCCCAGTCTGAGGGTAGTCACACAGGAGGAATTCTCTCTTACTCAAGGAATGGTCAGCCTTTTCTTCTATTCAGACCTTTAACTGATTGAATAAGGCAAATTAAGCAGGACAATGTGCTTTACTTAGTCTACTGATATTACATGTTAATTTCAAGGATTCCAGTCCAATATGGTGACCTGGGAGGCTCCTGAACTTACCTCCTCCCATGGACATGCCAAAACACCCATTCCCTCTCTTTCTCTGAAAGAGGCCTATTTCCATATCTTAAAAGATATAGCCTGAAGGTCAAGCTTCTATTTTAACACATATCTCGAGGTGGACTGCAATCCTCTCCAGAGACCGAGGACACTTGCAGGCACTATCTTCATATTCTCCCCGTGGCCAGCACCAGGTTGCTGGTGTCACCCTGGAAAGAGCTTATGTACACATCTGGTATCCTGGCTTTTGTGACTGCCATCCAGGGGGTGTACCCCTTGGATAGCCTGGTTCTGGTGGCCACCACTGCTTGAGGTCCAGTTCCACAGGATTGTAATGAACAAAGAAACACTTCTTAATCAGCTATCCCTACCCCAACACTCCAGGCTTAGTCCACAAGGAGCAGACAGAAATGGCCATCTCCTAGTCTTTCCCTAAAAGAGGTCTATTTGCCTGCTTTAAAAGGTGCTGCCCAAGTGTCAGGCTTCTAATTTAGCAGACATCTAGCAGACTGTGATCCTCCCTGGAGACCAGGGACGTTAGCAAGTGTCATCTCCATGTTCTCCCTCTGGTTTGCTCCAGGTTACCAGTGTCTACCTGGAATGAGTTTGAACACATGTCTGTCACCCTGGCTTTTGTGGATGCCACCCAGGGGCCTTTTATCACCTGCTTCTGGTGGAAAGCAGGGCTTGTGTTCACGTTACCACAGACTGTAGCAAACAAAGAAACAATTCTTAACCAGCTATCTCCCCAGGGCTCATTGCAGCAGGAGCAGACAGAAATGCCCAGCTCCCAGTCTTTCCTTGAAAGAGGTCTACATACACACTTTAACAGCTGCTTCCTGAGGTTCAAGCTTCCAATCAGCATGCTTCTAGGTGCTGACTGAGATCCTTCCCTTTGGGACACTGACAGATCTTGACACACCCACATTCATTGGGAGCCTCTGAAAACAAAGAGGTGGTTTGGGCAAAAAAGTTTGAGAAACAACTAAGAGCTAAGGCTGGTGTGAACAATATGATTCATTTTCTACATAAAGCCACTCTGTCAAGACTGGCAGAGGTACCTGTTTTCTCTAATACACAGAAATCAACAGAGAGAATAAAGAAGATGAAGGAACAGGAATATATTATAAACAAAAGAATAAGATAGAACTCCAGAAACAGACCTTAATGAAAGGGAGATAAGTGATTTACCTGGAAAAGAGTTAAAAATAATGATCATAAAGATGCTTGCTGAGATCAGGAGAACAATGCATGAACAAAGTGAGAATCTCAACAAAGAAACAGAAAATATATGAAAGAACAAAACAAAAATCACAGAGCTGAAGAATACAATAACTGATATGAAAAATTCAGCAGAGTGGTTCAACATCAGGCTAGATCAAGCTGAAGAAAGGATCAGTGAACTAAAAGCAATTTATGCAATGAGTAAAGAGAAAAAAAGAATGGGAAAGAATGAAGAAAAATTAAGGGATTTGTGAAACACCATCAAGTGGATCAATATTCACATTATAGGGGTCCCAGAAAGGAAAAAAGTCGAGAAAGAGACAGAAAGCTTATTCAAAGAAATGATAGCTGAAAACTTCCCTAACCTGGGGAAGAAAACAGACATCCAGATCCAGGGATCTCAGAGAGTTCCAGTTAGATTAATCCAAAGAGACTTATACCAAAATATATCATAACTGAATCGTCAAAAGTTAAAGAAAAGGAGAAACACTTAAAAGAAGAAAGAGGAAAGCAATGTATTATGTATAAGGGAACCCTCATAAGACTAGCAGCAGATTTTTCAACAGAAAGTTTGCAGGCCAGAAAGGAGTGGCATGATATATTCAATGGCTGATCAAGAATATTGTGTCCAACAAAGTTGTCCTTGAGAATTTAAGGAGAAATGAAAAGTTTTCCAGATAAGTAAAAATGGAAGAAATTCATCACCGCAAGAACAGCATTATAAGAAACACTAAAGGGACTTTCTCAACCTGAAATAAAAGGGTGCAAATTAGTAACAGAAAAACATATAAAAGTATCAATCTCACTGGAAAAGATAAATATATAATTAAATTCAGAATACTCTAACGTTGTAATGGTGGTGGATAAATCACTTATAAATCTAGTATGAAGGTTAAAAGATAAAAGTAGTATAAATAACTGTAACTACAGTGATTTGTTAATGGATATAAAAAAGATGTGAATTGTGATATCAAAAACAAAACATATGGGTGGGAGAGTGTGAAAATATAGAACCTTAGTACGTGCTCAATCTTAAACTGTTATGAGTTTAAAATAGACTATTATAAGTACAAGATGTTTTATACAAGCCTTGTGATAACCACAGCACAAATACCTATAACAGATGTACAAAAGGTAAAGAGAAAGAAATCAAAGCATAGAACTACAGAAAGCCATCAAATCACAAAGGAAGAGATACAGAGAAGAAAGGCACAAAGGAATTACAAAATACTCAGAAAATAATTAAAATGACAATAGTAAGTCCCTACTTAACAATAATTACTTTAAATGTAAATTGACTAAATTTTTCAATCAAAAGACATAGAGTGTCTGAATGGGAAAAAAATAAAGAAAAATGAGCCAACTCTATGCTGCCTACAAGAGACACATATCAGCTTTAAGGACACATACACAGTGAAGGAAATGAATGAAAAAATATATTCCATGCAAATGTAAACTAAAAGAAAGCAGGGGTAGCTATACTTATATTAGACAAAATATATTTTTAGTCAGACTGTAAAAAGAGACAGATGGTCAATATATAATGATAAAGAGGTCAATCCAACAAGAGAACATAATATTTGTAAATATTTATGTCCTTAACATAGGAGCACCAGAATATATAAAGCAAAGATTAACAGAGCTGAAGGGAGAAACAAACAATACAGTAATGGTAGGGGATTTCAAAACCACACTTTCAGCAGTGTATAAATCATCCAAACAGAAAATCAGCAAAGAAACATTAAATGACGTTAGACCTGATGGACTCAACGGAAATTTATATTACATTTCATGTAACAGCAGCAGAATACACTTTCTTCTGAAGATGGAACATCTCCCAGGGTAGATCATATGTAGGCCAAGAACAAGTTAATAAATTTAAGAAGATTGAATTGATATCAAACATTTTTTCTGACCACAAAGACATGAAACCAGAAATCAATTACAAGAAGAAAAACTGAAAATTCCATAGGTATGTGGAAATTAAACATGCTACTGAACAACCAGTGGGTCAAAGAAAAAATCAAAATGGAAATTTTAAAATATGTTGAGACAAATGAAAATGGAAATAAAAATACCAAAACTTATAGGATGCAGTAAATGCAGTTCTGAGAGGGAAGTTCATAGTGATAAATGCCTATATCAAGAAGAAAGATCTCAAATAAACAATCTAACCTACACCTCAATGAATTAGAAAAAGAACAAACACAGCCCAAAGTCAGCAGAAGGAAGGCAAAAATAAATATCAGAGAGGAAATAAATAAAAGAGAGACAAAAAAAATAGAAAAGATCATTGAAACCAATAACTGTTTTTTGAAAAGATTAAAAAAATTGATAAGCCTTTAGCCAGGCTCATAAGGAAAATAGAGAGAGGACCCAAATAAATAAAATAAGAAATGAAAGCAGAGAAATAACAACCAATATCACAGAGATACAAATATCATAAGAGAATACTACAAAGAGTTATATGCCAACACATTGGACAACCTAGAAGTTGACAAATTTTTAGAAACATACAACATTCCAAAATTGAATCAGGAAGAAACAGACAGTCTGAACATGCCAATCACTAGGGATGAAATTGAATTTGTAATTTAAAATAACTTCCAGCAGACAGCTTCACAGGGGAAAGCTACTATATATATATATATATATATATATATATATATATATATATATATACCCTCCTCAAACTATTCCAAAAAATTGCAGAGTACAGGGCACTCCCAAATTCATTCTATGAGGTCACCATGACCCTGATACCAAAACCAGACAAAGACACCACAAAAAAGAAAATTACAGGCAATATCTTTGATGAATATAGATGCAAAAATCTCAGCAAAATATTAGCAAACTGAATTCAACAAAATATAAAAAGGATCATACACCGTTATCAAGTGGGATTTATTTCAGGGATCCAAGGATGCTTCAATATTCATAAATCAGTCAATGTGATACACCACATTAACACAAGAAAGAATGACCACATTATCACCACAATAGATGCAGAAAAAGTATCGACAAAATTTAACTTCCATTCATGACCAAAACTCTCATCAAAGTTGGTATAGAGGTATATTTCTCATATATGTTGGTATAAATTTCAACATAATAAAGGCCATTTATGGCAAACCCACAGCTAACTTCATACTCAATTGTGAAATTGAAAGTTTTTCCTCGAAAATCAGGAACAAGACAAGGATGCCCACTCTTGCCACTTCTATTTAACATAGTATTTGTTTAGCAACAGTTACAGCAATCAGACAAGGAAAAGAAATAAAAGACATCCAAATTGGAAGGGAAAAAGTAAAACTGTCACTATTTGCAGATGACATGATACTTTATATATAAAACTCTAACATCTCTACCAAAAACTATTAGCACTAATAAATGAATTTGGTAGAGTTTCAGAATACAAGATTTATATACAGCAATTTGTTGCTTTTCTATATACTAATAATGAACTATCAGAAAAAAATAAAGAAACAATCCCATTTACAATTGCAAGAAAAAGAATAAAATAGCCAGGAATAATCTTAACCAAGGAGGAAGGATACCCATACTCTAAGAACTATAAAGCATTCATGAAGAAATTTGAAAATGATACAAGGAAATGGAAAGATGTCCCATGTTCTTGGATTTAAAAAATTAATATTGTTAAAATGTCCATGCTACCCAGAGTAATCTACAGATTGAATGTAATCCTTATCAAAATATCCATGACATTTTTCACAGAACTAGAAAAAAATCTTAAAAAATAATTATATGCCAAATCTTGAGAAAAAAGAACAAAGCTGGAGGTCTCATGCTCCCTGACTTCAGACTATACTAAAAAGCTACAGTAATCAAAACTGCATGGTAGTGGCACTAAAACAGACACATAGGTCAGTGGAACAGAATACAGAGTCCAAAAATAAACCCACACACATATGGTCAATTAATCTACAACAAAGGCAGCAAGAATATACAATGGGGAAAAGACAGTCTTTTCAATAAGTGTGTTGGGAAAATTGGACAGCTACCTATAAAACAATGAGAATAGAACATTTACTGATCCCATATACAAAATAAACTCAAAGTGGATTAAAGACGTAAATGTAAGACCTAAAACCATAAAACTAGAAGAAAACATAGGCAGAACACTCTTTGACATAAATTGGAGCGATATTGTTTTTGGATCTGTCTCCTAAGACGAAAGAAATAAAAGCATAAATAAACAAATGAGAACTAATTAAACCTTTTGTACAGCAAAATTGAAAGGACAGCCTACTGAATGGGATAAAATATTTGCAAATGATATGACCAATAAGAAGTTAATATCCAAAATATATAAACTTATACAACATGATATTTTTTTTAAAAATCAAAAAATGGGTAGAAGACCTGAATAGACATTTTGCCAAAGAAGATGTACAGATGGCCAACAGGCACATGATAAGATGCTCAACATCACTAATCATCAGAGAAATGCACATTAAAACCACAATGAGAAATCACCTCACACCCATCAAAAAGTCTACAAGTAACAAAGGTTGGCAATTATGTGGAGAAAAGGGAACCCTAGTAAACTGTTGAGATTGTAAATTGGTGCAGCCTCTGTGAAAAACAGTATGGAGATTCCTCAAAAAGCTAAAAATGGAATTGCCATATGATCTAGCAATTTCACTGTTGGGTATCAATGTGAAGAAAATGAACACACTAATTCAAAAAGATACATACGCCCCAATGTTCATAGCAGCATTATTTACAATAGCCAAGGTATGGAAGTGCCCATCAACAGATTAATGGATATCATTTCCAACATTTAATGCCATAAATTTCTCTCTACATGCTGCTCTAGTTCCATCCTACAGATTTTTGTATATTATGCTTTTATTATCATTCAGTTTGAAAATTTTTAATTTCTCTTGAGATTTTTTTCTTTGACACAGGTTATTTATAAGTATTTTTTATAGGTATCTAGACATTTGGGGATTTTCTGGGTATCTAATATTTATTGATTTCCAGTTTAATTTCATTATGATCAGAGAATACATTTTATAAGGTATCAATTATTTGACTTTTTTGTGACCTACTTTATGGATCAACATGTGGTTTATATTAGCAAGTGGTACATGTGTGCTAAAAAAACAAGTAGATTCATTGCAGTTGGGTTATTTAGCAGTCGTTTGGTATTGTGTTCTTTGTTTTCACTTTTGTGCTTTTCATTAAGGTCATGCACATTTAGAATGTTTGTTTTCCTGATGATTGTTTCTTTTAATATTATGTATTGTCCCTCTTATGCTCTTGTAAAATTCTTTGCCTTAAAATCTACTTTGTCTGATATTAACGTAGACATGCCAATTTTCTTGTGGTTACTGTTTGCATGTTATAACTTTTCAATTATTTTACCTATCTTTGTCTTTATAATGCATTTCTTGCAGAAAGCATATGGATTTTCAATAAACTGATTTTCTAAGAAAAAAAGCCCAATGAATGGATAAAGAAGCTGAGTAATATGCAATGGAATATTACTCAACCATAAGAAGAATGAAATTCAGTCATTTGCAGCAATGTGGATGGACCTAGAGGGTATTATGCTTAGTGAAATAAGTCACACAGAGAAAGACAATTACTCTATGTTATCACTTATATGTGGAATCTAAAAAATGAAACTAACATATATAACAAAACAGAAACAGACTCATACATATACAGAACAAACTAGTGTTTACCCGTGGGGAGAGGGTGGGGAGAGGGGTGAGAGAGGGGTATGGGATTAAGAGACACAAACTATCATGTACAAAATAAATAACCTACGAGGATATATTGTATAGAACAGGAAAATGTAGCATTATTTTGTAATAACTTTAAATGGAATATAATCTATAAAAATATTGAATCACTATGCCATATACCTGAAACTAATATAATATTGTAAATCAACTATACTTCAATAAAAATAAAATAGAATAAAGTAAAATGAAAAATAACTATACAAGACACACATAAATGCAAAGATATTCTGTGCTCATGAATTAGAAGACTTAATATTGCTACACTATCCATACTACCAAAAGTGATCCACAGATTCAATGCAATCCTAATTAAAATTCCAATGGTAATTGCAACATAAATAGAAAAAAATAATCCTAAAATTAGTAGGAAGACACAAAATACCCCTAACAGCCAAAGCAATCTTGAGAAAGTAAAACAAAGCTGGAGGCATCACACTTCCTAATTTCAAACTATAAAGAGAAAATTCAGCTTTTTTCTTTTCTGTGTAGGGAAAACCCCAGTTCTTCCCCCACTTAGTGTTTCTTTCCTGTGTGTCTCCTTTACTTTTAATAGAACACACCTTCTGACACTTCAGTGACCAAATGTGTGGAGGATTTTCCTCACATCAAGCAATTCTCTGCAACACCTGCTGAGGTCCTACACTACAATTCTGACACTACCTACACAGAGATTGCACTAGATCTCACAGGTTAGGGTCTCAGTCCCACAAAACTGCCCCCTCACCCTAATTCAGATGCCAGTCAGAAGCCCATTTTATTTCCTGTGGCCGTGACCAACTGACTGTTGATTGGAGGTTACAAAGACCCCCTCCTTGAGTCTGATCAGTTTGCTAGAGCAGCTCACAAAACTCAGGGAAACACTTCCTTACATTTACCAGTTTATTAAAGGATATAATAGAAGACACAGATAAACAGCCAGATGAAGAGATACATAGGGCAAGGTCTGGGAGGGTCCCAAGTGCAGGAGCTTCTGTCCACATGGAGTTGGAGTGTGTCACCCTCCTGGTGTGGATATGTTCAACAGCCTGGAAGCTCTCTAAGGCCATGCTATTGGGATTTTATGAAGGCTTCCTCATGTAGCTATGGTCAATTATTAACTCCATGTCCATTCTCTCTGGAGGATGAGGAGGGGAGGCAAAACTTTCAAGCTTCTAATCATGGCTTTGTCTTTCTTGTGACCAGCCTAAAACCAGAGCCCACCCAGAATCACCTCAAGGGAATAAAAGATGTTCCTCATGCTCTTATCATGGGAATTTACAAGGGTTTTATGAGCCCTGTGTCAGGCATGGGGTCAAAGACAATATTAGAACAAGAGATCCTCCTAATACTCGTAACAGTTAGACAATTTCAAGGGTTTTAGGAGGTCTGTGCTAGGAACAGGGGGCAGAGACCAACATACATATTTTATAGTATCTCCTATGAACTATATTACAAAGCTATAAAAATCAAAACAGTATGGTATTTGCATAAAAACAAACACATAGATTAATGTAATAGAATAGAGCACTCAGAAATATACTCACACATATATGCTTAATTAATTTACAACAAAGGAGCCAAGAATATACAATTGGGTGAGGACAGTCTCTTCAATAAAGAGTGTTGGTAAAACTGAGCAGCCACATGCAAAAGAATGCAACTGAACCCCTATCTTACACCATACACAAAAATCAACTGAAAATGGATTAAAGACGTGAACATAATACTGAAACCATTAAATTCCTGGAAGAAAGCATAGGGGCTAAGCTCCTTGACATTGGTCTTGGCAATTTTTTTTTATTTGACACCAAAAGCAAAGACAACATAAGCAAAAATAAACAATTATGACTACATCAAACTAAAAAGCTTCTGCATAGCAAACATGAAAAAATGCTCAATATCATTAATTGTCAAAGAAATGCAAACCAAAACCAAAATGAGGTATCACCTCACACCTGTTAGAATGGTTATTATCAAAAAGATAAGGGAAAACAAATATGGGAGAGGATGTAAATAAAAAGGAACTCATAAATTATAAACTGGTGCACCTACTATGGAAAATAGTAGTTCCTCAAAAAATGAAAATTAGAACTGCTATATAATCCAGCAATTAATGAATCTTGCCATTTTTGATACCATGGATGAACTTTGAAGGCATTATACTAAGTGAAACAAGTCAAGCAGGGAGAGACAAATACTGTATGATCTCATTTATATGTGGAATCTAAAAAAACTGAACTCATTAAAACAGAACAGACTGGTGAGTGCCAGAGGTGGGAGGTGGGAATCCGGGGAAATGGGTGAAGGTGATTAAAAGGCACAAAATTCCAGTTATAAGGTAAGTAAGTTCTGGGTATACAATGTACAGCAGGATGACTATAGTTAACAATACTGTATTGTATATTTGAAAGTTGCTGAGAGAATAGATCTTAAAAGTTATTATAAGAAAAAATTTGTAACTATGTGAGGAGATGGATGTTAACTAAACTTACTGCGCTAGTCATTTGCAATATGTACATATATCAAACCATTATGTTGTATACCTTAAACTAATACAATGTTATATGTCAACTATATCTTAATAAAACTGTAAAGAATTAAAATAAATATATCAGTTACCCCCCCAAATTAATCTCATCCAAAAACACCCTTACAGAAACTCTCAGAATAATTTTTGACCATATATCTGGGCACTCATAGCCCTGTCAAGTTGACATAAAATTAACCATCACAGTATCCAACAGGATATTGTGGAAGTAATACAGTGTGAATTCTGAGAATAGGTTTTAAATGACACTGAGGCTTCTGCCTTTCTCTCTTGTTCTACAGGAAGCCAGCTGCCATGTCACAAGACACTCAAGTAGTCCTAGGGCAAGGTCCTCCTGGTGAGGATATCCGGCCTCCAGTCCACAACCATGACAGTGAGTCATCTTAGACTTGGATCCTCTAGTCCCAGTCAAACTTTCAGATGACTGCAATTCTGGCCAATGTCTGCACTGCAACCTCTTGAAAGATCCCAAGCCAGAACCACCTTGCTTAGCTGCTTTTAAATTCCTGACACCCAGAAACCATGTGAGATAATACATGTTTATTCTTGCTTTAAATTAATAAGTTTAGGGTAATTTGTTCCTATGCAATAGATAACTGATTTAAAAGTCATTCTACAAAAATAATTGCTGTGTACTCTTCAAAAATGTCAAGGTCAGGAAAACAGAAAAGACTTAGGATCTTTACCAGATTAAATGAGAAAAGACAATCGAGTGCAATGCATGATCCTAGAATGATCCTGGACCAGAAAAAAAAGGGTGTGTGTGTTCGTGTGTGTGCACGTGCGGGCACCCGCCCGCCCGCACGTGTTTGCTATAATAAGGAATATTAGATGATTGGAGAAATCTGTACAATCTGTCCCTTATGTAATACGTTAATTTCCTCTTTTTGATCATTGTACTGAAATTGTGTAAGACTATTGTCTTGTTTTTAGGAAATACATACTAAAGTATTTAGAGGAGGGGTATCATGCTTGTAACTCCTCTCAAAGAGTTCCAAAGTAAAAAATTATATAATTATACTTATATACACATATAAAGTATATGTGTATATATCTAGATCTCTCTATATATAACTATACTATAGCTATTTATCTAGAAATAGAGATGGAGAATGATAAAGAAAATACAGTAAAATGTTAACATTTGGAGAATCTGAGTGATGGGTGTATAGGGATTCTTTGTATTATTTTTGCAACTTTTCTGTAGTAATTACTTCAAAATAAAAAGAAAAGAACAGCAGAGCTGGTTGCTGTTCTTAAGTTTCCTTTGTAAATAAACGGTTTTCAAACGGAGGGTTGGAAACATTAATAACTTTTGAAATGAGTTTAGCGAATCCAAACCAGAATTTTCAAGAGAGAGAGGGGAGGGGAGTGAAGGGGAAGGGAGGGAATGGGAGGAAAGTGGAGGAGAGGAAAGGAAAGGAGATGATAATAGAATAGAACAGAATAGAATAG
The DNA here is from genome assembly GCF_026419965.1 of Kogia breviceps. Classification (NCBI taxonomy): domain Eukaryota; kingdom Metazoa; phylum Chordata; class Mammalia; order Artiodactyla; family Physeteridae; genus Kogia; species Kogia breviceps. The sequence continues at coordinate 63,678,683 of NC_081310.1, read as the reverse complement.
AACGGGAGCGAGCGTTGTAGATTAGTAAAGGCAGTACTATTTTGTTTCAGTTCTCCAGAGAGACAAAAGTGGATGCACTGGGTGGCATGGTCAAAAACGTTGGAAAGCCACTGCACTGACGAGTAGAGTCTGAGCCAAAGACTGAATCAGAGTTCTTCCGCCCGCCCGCCCCCGGCCAACCCCTCGCCCCCTCTGCAGCCCTCACCGCGTGGTCCCGCCCCCAACAGCCAGCAGGTGTGCGCTCAAGCTAGCACGTGATGCCAGACACTACTTAAGGGCCCCCCTTCCCCTGCTTGCAGCTGCCCCCTTCTCCAGCCCTGTCATCCCGGAGCTGCCGGAGGCTCGCGGGTCTCAGACGCTTCAAGCCGCTGGGGCTTCAGCCTTGGCATGGGCGACGCGGGTCCGCTCTGGGTTTTCTTGGCTCTCGCCGTGCCAGGGGTCCTCGGTGAGCTGGGAATGGGAGCGCGGAGGTAGGGACGCGTCTGGGACCGGGACGGGCTCTGTGCCGCGATGCAAAGGAGACAGTCAAAAGTTAGAAGGCGGGGCAGTCTTGCATGCCTCGCTCGCTTTGGGGGACCCCGAGATCTCTTGGTCCTGAATGTCCTCGCTCGCTCCTCCTGGGCTGAGACCACCAGAATTGCAGGCTGCATCAGAGACGCACTATGTGCTCTGCCCAGTGTGGCTTGTGGCGTGGCGTGCCCGCTCTGTGCTCTCCGGGCTCCCCGCCCCCGGGACTCAGCAGGTGCTCAGTGCTCTGGATCTTCGAGCTCTAACGCCCGGACACGTATCCGAAACCTACTCGTGCTGAGTGCATGCGACTCGGTTGCACGCTCCGCTAGGCGCGGGAGTTTCTGCGCACCCTGAACTCCCTCCTGCCTGGTAAAAGCAGCACAGCCTCCTGCTGCCTTCCCAGAATATGAATAATGTCTGATCCCCAGGCGTGGTTCTAAATGATAAACATAATGGAGTTATTTAGAAAAGTTGATACGTGAATAAAAACTGCAGTTCTTGTGTTCTTTACCTTCTGCAATGGCAAGGGCTCCAGAACGTTTATTATAATTTTCTTCCTCCAGATTGGCTTAATTTTAAAGAAGTATTGTAGTTTTTTAAGATTGGAGTCTCTAGGTGATAAGATAGGTATAACTTTAAAATAATTTTCAGAGTACATTGGATTCCCAGTTTATTAAGAAGTTTACTGTATACAGACCTCAATACCTGCGTGACTTTTGGCAAGTCCTTTCGCCCCCTAGCCTCAGTTTCTTCATCGGTAACATGAAACTAGAGATAAGCAGCCCTACCTTTACTCGGCTGTCCTGAATATCAGATGAAATTAGGCAAATGAAAGTTAGACGTTGGATGTTACTACTAGATGCCAGTAATAAGACGACTGTCTGGACCTGTTTTTTTTTTGTGTGTGTGGTACGTGGGCCTCTCACTGTTGTGGCCTCTCCCGTTGTGGAGCACAGGGTCTGGACGCACAGGCTCAGCGGCCATGGCTCACGGGCCCAGCCGCTCTGCGGCACGTGGGATCTTCGCGGACCGGGGCACGAACCCGCGTCCCCTGCATTGGCAGGCGGATTCTCAACCACTGCGCCAGCAGGGAAGCCCTGGACCTGTTTTGATGGAGTCAGCATTTAAGCTTGACCACTCCCAGCTTGTTAAGGGATAGTGCATACGTTTGTTCTATCACAGTTCACTTTGTCTGCTTCCTGACATTCAACTTTATCCTGACCCTTAACTGAACATTTCCCCAAACCATTATCTTCATCTCTCTGTCTCCTACATATTAACTCTTTGAACAAACGCACTTTCACAGCATTCTCTAACACCTCCGTGTGTCACAGTTCCCGATCTGACTTCTTGCCAGCATTCCATTCCTTTTTCTAAATTTCAGAGAGGATATTATCAATTGAAAATCAACTTCTTTTCCAGCCCTGTCAATTCATTGTACCCTACAAGGATGCCAGAGCATCCCCTTCCAGTACCAGAGCAGGAGCCTCCTTTCGGTCATTTAACTCCAGACGCACGAAAGATCAGGTCTACTTTTCTGTCGACTGTCACAGCTAATGTGCTTCTGTTGTTTGTCTTATTCTTACACCAATATTCTAATCATATTCATTATGATTACCTTTGTAACAACCTCCTCTCTTACAGGTTACTCTGATACCAGTCTTTAACTTTTCCAACGGTAAAAACTAAAATTTAAAAACATTTCTTTTTCATTATTCCACTCCCTTGCTCAAAAATCTAAAAGGGCTTCCTACTGCCTGTGGAATTAAAAAAAAAAAAAATCTGTCTTCAGCCTTTCAAGCCTTTGGTAATTGGATCTCACCTAAGCATGCCCTTCCTGATTCCCCACTGTTTCCTATCACAAATGCACTGCTCATCTTCTTGCCTGACACCCCAAGGTCCTTTGGTCATGCTATACCCACGCCCCCTCCTGACTTTTGCACGATGGTTTGATTTACATATATTGTGGAAAGATTACCATAGTAAGTTTAGTTAACATCTATCATCTCATATAGATACAATAAAAAGAAAAGAAAAATTTTCTCCTTGTGATGAGAGCTCTTAGGATCTACTCTATTAACAATTTTCCTACGTATCATAAAACCATGTTAACTATAGTCATCGTGTTGGACATTGCATCACTAATATTTATTTTTCTTATAACTGGAAGTTTGAACCTTTTGGCCACCTTCCTCCAATTCTCTCTCCTCCCACTCCCTGCCTCCAATAACCACAAATCTGTTCTCTTTTTTCCTAGTTTTGTCTTTTTGATTTTAGATTCCACATAAAAGTGAGTTCATACATTATTTGTATGTCTCTGTGTGACTTATTTCACTTAGTATAATGCCTTCAAGGTCCATCCATATTGTTTCAAGTGGTAGGATTCCCTTGGTTTTTTTTAATGGCTGAATAATATTCCATTGTATATATTCATCCACAACTTCTTTATCCATTCATATATGGATGGACACCTAGGCTGTTTCCATGAGTTGGCTATGTTTCCATTTGTAAATAATGCCACTGTGAACATGGGAGTGTAGTTATCTTTTCAAGTTAGTGTTTTCATTTCCTTTGTATATATTCCCAGAAGTGGAATTGCTGGATCATATGGTAGTTCTGTTGTTAATTTTTTGAGGAATCGTAGTGCCTTTTTAAAATACAGATTTTTGGGTTCCATCTCACCTTCCAGAGATTCATATGTTTGGGGTGGGGGTGGCCCAGGAAGCTGAGATTTAACAAGCACTCTGGAAAATTCTGAAGCAAGTGTCTTAAAGAGCAAATTTCCTTCTCAGAGTGTTTTCATTTTTCTCCTTTTATCTATTTGCATAAACCAATTCAAATTTCCTGTGCTCTTAAATTTCACTCTTGCCTTGACTGACTGCCTCACTTTAACCAACACTAAGAAAATAAAATCATCAAGTAGGAATTCCCTGATTTTCCAATCATCTACCTCCATCTGAGATCAGATCTTTTTCTCTCCTCTGGTTAAAACCTGCCAAGGGATACCCATCACATTAGGACAAAATCCATGCTCCTTAACCTCAACTCCAGGCCTCTGCTTCTCTGAAGTTCTCTGTACTCCTCCCTCACTGACTCTTCTCCGGTCACACTGGCTTTCTTTCTATTCCTTAAACGGCGTCATGTTTGTTTAGCTATGCACTAGGTGTTCCTCTCTTAAAATGCTCTTCTTTGGGTCATCCCTTACTCGTCTCCTCAACATTCAGATCTCAGCTCCACTGACACTTTTCTGTGATGCTCTGACTCTTACCTGAAGTAGTCTATACCCCAGGTCACTCTCTATCACATAACCATGTTTTATTTTCCACAGAGCACCTATCATCATATAAAACCTTCTTATTTATTTACTTGTTTGTTCCCTCACTGGTATACAAGTTCCATGAGATCAAGGCCTTTATCTGTCTTTATTGCCTGATGAATCTCAGTACGGTATTACCATCAACCAAGTTGCTCAAGTCAAAAGCCTAGACGCCATTACTGAATCCTCCCATTCCCTTAGCCCCACATTTAAGTACAACAGAGTCACCCACTTCTCACTGTCTCCTTGTGCTCAAGCTTCATTTTATTGGTCTTAGATGCTATAATAGCTTCCAGACTGCACTCCCTATTTCTGAAAGTAAAAGTCCAGTCCATTCTCCATCCAATTGCCAGACTATATTTTTAAAAAGTTAAATCAGGCCATGTGACTCTCTTGCTTGAACTCTCCAGTGACTCCTACCCAGAATAACACGGGGACGACCTCCTGTGGACTAAGAAGCCCTGTGCAATCCTTCCTTCTGGACTTTCAAACTCGGTTGCATTTCACTCTGATCACTAAGTTCCAGCCACACTTGACTTTCGTTTATCCCTAAAGCATAGTAAATCCATCCCTGCTGTTAGGCTTCTGCCTAAAATGCTTTTACCCAAAACTTTACCTGTCTGGCACCTTCTTATCCTCCAGTCATAACTCAAATGTCTCCTCCTCATGAGCCTTCTTTAACCATCATAACTGAAGTCATATGCCATCCTGTCCCCTCCTTTTTCCAGTGCATTACATTTTGATACATCACCCTGTTTATTTCCTTTACCTACCATCTATTTATTTATTGGTATTTATTTATGGTCTCTCTCTCTCTATTGGAATATAAATTCCATGAATGTAAGAGTCTTATATCTAATGTTCACTGATGCATATTCTGTGCTTAAGACAGTACCTTGGTTCATATGCACACCCATCATTCAAAAATGATCAGATAGCCAGGAAACCCAGTGTTATGTTATTTGATCATAATAATTCTCATTATCAATAATATTTTTTCCTCCTACCTGCTATCTGACCTATATTTCAGGGTTATTTTGATCATCTTGTATATTTGTTCTTCATTCATTTCAAATGGATTTCTAAGCCAGTCCAGTTAAATCCCCTTAGACACAGAGTTAAAAGTATTTCTGTTCTCTAGAAAGTCCTTTGCCTAGTTAGTTTTAACATGGTTCAAGGGATGTGTATGTCAATGTTTTGTCACTATATTCTATTTTAGATCCAGTCATGATCTACACTAATGTTTACTCCTGATTTTAAAAAGATGTGAAGAGGGTCCAATGACCCTTAAGAAAATTAATGTTACTTAATGGTTCATAGGCTAACTTTCCCTTTTCTGATATGGAAGAGAACATGATTGCTGGAAATTCTGTCCTGTGACCTGGGATTTTGGCAATATCATTACTAATAAGAGCTGGTGTTCCCCGAGAGAGAGGTGTCCCTAAGTCTCATTGAAGATAAAAATTTCCCACTGTTTCTCATCCAGAAAGTATGAATCTTATCTCCTTTCACCTTCTATTTTTTTGCTTCAAGATCTTGGTTGCTTCTCAGTCCATGTCATCACTATTGATTAAATCTTGTAAACTCAAATTGGCTTTCAGATTGTGGAAAATTACTTAGGATTGTTCTTATTCACATTGGATAATTACAGGTTCAAATATTTGATATGAGTGAATTGGTACAAATAACGGCAGGGTCGTGAAGTTGGTCTTCATTGAGGTCAAACCCTGACTTTCCCTATAGAGTTTTGCTGTTTTGCAAAAGTATGCATTTGGAAACATTTGTAGGTGTTAATGGAGGAAACCAAAGGAGTTGAGGAAAGAAATAGGAGACCTACAGTGGGATCTGGGTCCCAACAGTAATGGCTATTCTCAGATCCTGTCCATATGACTTCTCCAACAGAAGTGTTGGGCTATGAAAAGGTTGGGTCTGGCCACAACTTTGGGAGTTCTGTGTTTGCCTTTGTGTCAGTTAGTCCATGTTTGTTCTTTGACTGGCACCTGTATCAGTTTCAGATTTGTATGAAAAAGGAGATTTATAAATTAGATATTCAAATATACCACCATTCTGGAGTTGAAACTTGAACTCTCTTTCATACCTAGAAAAATTCTTTTCCAGGTACATCCTCAAGTATCTGGGTGTTACAGTTTCTTACCCCTCCTAGAATAAGATTTGTTTCATCTTCATCATCCTCATCATAATTATTTTAAGTCACAGAGAAGTGTCTTGAAAAAACTGGCTCCTTTTATCTGGTACCCATCAGGAAGTATTAACTCTTTTGGGAGTATATTACTCTACTAGGTTAATGGAATAAAATAATGAAGAATAAAAAACAACCCTATTTTCTTCTTGCTAGGACCTAAAGGTTTAATGACTAAGATAATAATGTTAATTCATTAAAGTAATTTTAGAGGATCATACATATGATGAGCTTTCAAGGTCTGATATACTTGATATACTTGTTTCCTGTGCTATTCCAGAAAATTTTTTACTTATAAGGTTTTAGTTTTTATTTATGAGGTTGTAAGAAGATAGAACAACTCCAGGGTCTTTATGGAATTTTATTAAAAAATGATTTTCTCCAGCTCTTCTTCTGAAGTCTATCCTAAAAAGTCTTTGAACTCCCGAGCGTATTTCTCTGTATATGCATTCATACTGCAAGATATATCTTCTTTGACCCAGAAAATATCGACATCTTGGGTTTACTGTCTAAACATCAAAGTTGTCATTGTAACTGGTGACAAAACAAGCTGAATAGAGATTTTAGCCTCTCTTAGTTTTGATATTCCTGTGGTCTTTGTCTCTAGGTCAGTGTAAGTTCCTGCCAAGGTATCCTTTTGCTAAGCCTAAAATTCAGAGTGATCAATCTGAGTTTGCTGTTGGGACAACTTGGGAATATGAATGCCTTCCTGGGTATGTCAAGAGGTCATTCTTTATCACCTGCCTAGAGACCTCCAAGTGGTCAGATGTTCAGCCAATCTGTAAACGTGAGTAATCAGTAATAGAAGAATCTTTGGGTCTATAGCATGTCTCTATGGGCTAACCTATTATTTTCAAGATAAAAGATGAGAAAGTTAGTAAGTAATCTCAAATGAAGGGGGCTCCTAGGTTCTCCATGTTTTCTTTTACTCCTAAGGGTATTAAGTTTCAGGTATTGGGGTTAAGTCACACAGCTGGCCAACCCTGTTTATCCTATAATCTTCATGACGTTGTTCTATGGTCTCTGTACTGTGTTACAGTAATCTTAGAAGTTAGTATACAGGAATATTAGTTTCACCTCATATTAGTTTTCACCTAACTCAATTCAAGAAATATTTTTGAGTAACCACTGGGTATGAAGCATTAGGCTAGATGGTGGGGCTTGGAAGCGATATAAAAATTAATCTACTAGTCTCTGTCGTTGAGGAAGTCCTATGTTATTTGTAAAGACTGGTTTTTAAACAAATACTGTACTATGGTGTAACTTCTTTTATTTATAGAGATAAAATTTTATGATATCATAGAGAAGTAGATAAGAAGTGCTATGTAGGAGAATACAGAAATCTAGGCAGTACAGACAGAGGAAACAGCATATGCCAACACATAAAGGTATGGAAGAACATGATGTCTCTGGAAAATAGAAAAATTCAGAGAGGTTAGAATATAAGGTGCATGGTGAGGAATAGTAGTTGATTAAGTGGATTGGAGTTTAAGTGTGGTGGGCCATGCATTCTTTTCCAATAAACAATGGTAAGTCATTGTAAGTTTTTGAATGTGGGGAGTGGCATGACCACATTAGTACTTCTGAAAGATAATGTGTGCAGCAGCATAGAAGATGTGCTGGACCAATGGCGACCAGCATTAGAAAGGTAAATTTTATTACTCGATGATCCAATGAGAGACTACAGTGGTAACAAAATTGTTGGTTTGGAGAGAGATTTCTGGAATCCAGTCATGAAAACTTGGTGATCTATTGAATTAAGGGCAGGGGGTAGAGAAAATGAGTTACAGATAGGAAATGATGACTGTGAGGTTTTTTTTTTTTAAGCCATAAGACTTGGTAGATGTTGCCATCAACTGACAGAATATAAAAAGGGGAAATAGAGATTATAAATTATGGTTGACAACAAATAATGTTTGCATCCATGCTCAGAAACATAGACTACATGCATTAAACAAATAGTGTTATGGAGTTGACTGATCCTTTGGAAGATAGAAGTTTTGGAAATGCCCCAAATTTCTTTGAATAAACATAAGTAGACTACTCAGCAAGTCCAGTCCGGTTGGAATTTAATGTAAAACACAAAACATCCCCCAAATCCCAGTCCCAAATCCTGTTTTGTCTTGTTCTCCCTTATAGGTAAATCATGTGTGAGTCCTAGAGAACTCCTCCATGGCTCTGTCCTTGCACCCAGGGGTATCGTGTTTGGGTCAACAATTACATATTCTTGTGATAAAGGGTGAGTCGCCAGGAGACATCTCCAGAGTACATGGATACTAGAACACTAGTTTCAACCAGAAATCACCCATCTTCCAGAAGAGCTGATTAATTGCCACCCACCCTTAACCATAGATAAGTAAAAAGAGAATCACCTCTCTGATCTGCTCCAGAGGCAACTCTTCAGGATTACCTACTAGAGAGGATCCCTAGTAGAGAAAAAAGTTTGGACTATTCTTCTTCCAATTTTAAATCTTCAGTGTTACTGACCAGGAGGTCAAGTTTCATTTGTCTTTCGATTGTTGGATCTTTTGTATGAGTCCTTAATCTGTCACCATTATTTGTCATATATGATATTCTATTCTTTGCCATTCTTTCAGTGGAAAAAGAACTAAGTTTTCCTAAAATGTCCAGCTGGGAGATGATCACTCATCTCTTTGTCTTTAGATATCGACTCATTGGTGACTCCTCTGCCACATGTATTATCTCAGACAATATTGTAACCTGGGATAAAGAAATGCCTTTTTGTGAATGTGAGTAGAATTTTCCCTTTATTGCACCTAGGTAATTCCTCTTGTACCCCTCCAAAAGGAAAGTGGGCATCTACACATCAAAATAAGTACCCAGGTGGGTTACACTTGGCTTGAGTAGTTCTGGACACAGATCTGTGGTTTATCTTCTTCCATGCCCCCAATCCCATTACACATTCCTTTGCTTACTGTCCTTTGATGGTACATTATCTCATAGTGAATACATGCTCAAATCTAAAATATGCCACAAGATTACACACTGCCAACTTTATTCCATGCCAAATGTACGCCACCCTAGGTGCCTTCTGTAACAGTTTATCTGTATTCTGGGGGTCAAGACTGGTGATCAGATCATATTTTTGTGGGTTTGTATCAGGCCAGTTCTGTGTATCTTCCTACCTTGCTACTTCCCATTTAGAACCATCTTTGAGATGAGGATACAGAATTTCAATAATAGGGGATAATTGTAGGCTAAGTGGAAGTTTGGTTTGCAAGAGTTAAGACAAAATTCCCAGAAGGTATAACATTTAAATGCCTTCTTTCTTTTCCTATCTACCCCATCCTCCCCAAGCTATTCCTTGTGAGTCACCCCGACCCATCTCCAATGGAGACTTTTACAGCAGCAGTAGAGAGGACTTTTACTATGGAATGGTGGTTACTTATAAGTGCCATGTTGGACAGAATGGGAAAAAGCTCTTTGACCTCGTGGGTGAGAAGTCAATATATTGCACCAGCAAAGACAATCGAGTTGGCATCTGGAGCAACCCTCCCCCTCGGTGTATTCCTGTAGTCAAATGCCCAATTCCAGAAGTTGAAAATGGAATTATGGAATCTGGATTTAGACGCTCATTTTCCTTAAATGATTCTGTGATGTTTAAGTGTAAGCCTGGCTTTACCATGAAAGGCAGCAACACAGTATGGTGCCAACCAAACAGCAGATGGAACCCTCCACTGCCAAGGTGCTTCAAGGGTGAGTTGGGCTGAAACTTTGGGGATCTAGAAATAAATTGAGACTTTGGGAGGAATAGATGTACGGTACCTATGAGAAGAGGAGGATAAAGACAGTGTATGTAGTTGGGTATCCTGGTTAAAGAATTTAAAAGTAAACTTTGACAGTAGTATATAAATGTTGAAGAGTTGGGAAATTTACTGTATTCTGGGACAGTGCTAGATATGCATTAATGTGGGGGAAATTAGAAGACACTTAAAAAGAAAAAAGCAGGTAGTACCAGAGCTAATGATCAGAGATTTTTATATGATTAAAATCATATGTTATTGCCAACAAACACATGAGATTGCCACAAACACATGAAGAATGCTCAACATCATTAATCACTAGAGAAATGCAAATCAAAACTACAGTGAGATATCATCTCACACCAGTCAGAATGGCCATCATCAAAAAATCTACAAACAATAAATGTTGGAGAGGGTGTGGAGAAAAGGGAACCCTCTTGCACTGTTGGTGGGAATGTAAATTGATACAGCCACTATGGAGAACAGTATGGAGGTTCCTTAAAAAACTAAAAATAGAACTACCATACGACAAAGCAATCCCACTACTGGGCATATACCCTGAGAAAACCATAGTTCAAAAAGAGTCATGTACCAAAATGTTCATTGTAGCTCTATTTACAATAGCCAGGACATGGAAGCAACCTAAGTGCCCATCAACAGATGAATGTATAAAGAAGATGTGGCACATATATACAATGGAATATTACTCAGCCATAAAAAGAAACGAAATTGAGTTATTTGTGGTGAGGTGGATGGACCTAGAGTCTATCATACAGAGTGAAGTAAGTCAGAAAGAGAAAAACAAATACCATATGCTAACACATATATATAGAATCTAAAAAAAAAAAATGGTCATGAAGAACCTAGGGGCAAGACGGGAATAAAGATACAGACCTACTAGAGAATGGACTTGAGGATACGGGGAGGGGGAAGGGTAAGTTTGGACAAAGTGAGAGGGTGGCATGGACATATATACACTACCAAACATAAAATAGATAGCTAGTGGGAAGTAGCCGCATAGGACAGGGAGATCAGTCACTGCTTTGTGACCACCTAGAGGGGTGGGATAGGGAGGGTGGGAGGGAGGGAGACATAAAGAGGGAAGAGATATGGGGACATATGTATACGTATAACTGATTCACTTTGTTATAAAGCAGAAACTAACACACCATTGTAAAGCAATTATACTCCAATAAAGATGTTTAAAAAAATCATATGTGATTAGATTTTATTTAAATGAGGATAAAATAATCTCTCAATCCTATTGGCCAGGCCAATGGGGGAAATGGACTGATCATAATTTGATTCAAATTACTATAGGTATTATACATTCTCCTATTGAAAAATGTAGCCTTTATGGAATAAGGCTAGAGTTAAGATCAAATCATTTCCCCCATTCCCCCTTTCTCCCCTACTCTTATTGAGAAGTGCCCGACTTACTAAAAACCTGGCAACATTGGAAGCCCCTCCCATAAGGCTCAGAAACTTCATCAGTGGTTTGGGAAGCAGGAAGAAAGAGGAGATTTTTGGTGGTAAAAATGCATTATAATAGTTTGATTCCCTTGGCTACAGTATGAATGAGAGTATATCCATTTAAATGAAATGGGAAAATGATGAATGGGAATAATGTTTCCTGTCATAGATCAAGGTACAGAAGGAAGATAAATGCAAGGTTGATCGTGTCTAAAATATGTAACATATGTTAGCCCCATTGCACCTCACCCAAAATAGTGTCTGCCTTATACTTTGGAGAATTGACATGACCACCTTCATCTGACTCCTGCCAACCTCAAGTTGGCTTAGGTTGTAGAGAAGAAAGTTCTTATTTCAGAAATAAAAGGACTCTGGTCCTGTTCTTTTCTCAGGGTGTCTACCACCTCCACATATCTACCACGGTAATTATAACAAATTGGATGAGGAATTCTTTGCAGTTGGACAGGAAGTGTCCTACAGCTGTGAGCCTGGCTATACTCTCATTGGAACTAACCCTATGCAGTGTACCTCCTTGGGAACCTGGAGCCATCCAGCCCCCAAATGTGAAGGTGCCTAAAGGTCTATTCCATCTCAAGGAAACTTAGCTGTTTCCTGACTCTTCATGTACCAGCCTTGTCTCTTTTTTCCTAGCGAAATCATGTGATGCCATTCCAAACCAACTTCTCAACGGTCATGTGGTAGCTCCTCCTAATCTCCAGCTTGGGGCAGAGGTTGCATTTGTTTGTGATAAGGGGTGAGTGCAAGGTGATGGGGCCTGACTTGGGGCCTATGATCCATAGCTAAGCATTGGAAAGTGTGATCTTTAAAAGTAGTTAAAATTTTTTTCTCTCCTTTTTCTTTACCCTTTATGATTAAGAATTCTGTTATTAAGTAAATTCCATTGATTTTCTCCAAATGTGTATATTGTGCATGGCCAGCCAAAGCTTAGAATTATCCTTTCATCATTTGCAAAAGCAAAGTTTGGGCTCCGAAGTTAAGGCTTCTATTATGGAGTTTGAATAGATGTTGGGGGTTCAGAAAGAGGGGCTCTTTGAAGTGAACTTAGGGAACAAAGTCTTTGATGTTTTCTTTACTAGGAACTGAGGTTATTTCCTTCTAATGGTCAAGAAAATCTTGACATTTGGATGCCAGAGAGGAAAGAGAGAATTCAAGAAAAGAACAGATCATTAGGACTGTTTTCTCTGTGTTTTTAGCTGGTCTGAAGTCCTCACATAGCTTAGCTGATTCACAATCTTAGACATTTTCCTTAAGCCAGAAATGCTTACAAAAATAGAGGGCATTAATACAATATACTTGAGAGAAGTGATGAATTCCATGCAACCGAGAATTGGTTTGTTCTGGTGATGATTTGCTGCCCCTTATTGTTTAAGGTACCGGTTAAATGGCCAATCTTCTAGTCAGTGTGTCTCAGAAGGAATGAGAGTACTCTGGAATAATAAGTTTCCTGTCTGTGAACGTGAGTAGAAAGCAAAAATAATCAAGTATGGATCATGCCTCTTGATTTTTGGTGTATTCTCATGCATCTATCAATTATAAAATCTTATCAATATGAACATATATATATATGCCACTCTTCTGTATGTTCTAGAATGCAGACCAAAACTAAATTTATTCAGTTGACTACATATGGTATTGAGTATTCTATGTGTATAAGGATAAAGGCTGTCGAAAGTTACCCCTACTGAAAATGAATAGCACTGATGTGCTGAAATTGTTTGGCTGTGTCTTCTTATGCCATTTCCTCATCTGATGAGCAATTCTTGGAGCTAAATGGAAATCAACCAGAAGTTTTGGAGGTTGGCAATTTTTCCTTTATTCTAAGACTCACTCAGGAAAGGTGTGCATATACCAACGCAGCTATAAACAATTAATATTCTTCATGCCTATTAGGACAAATAAATAAAAGATATGAGGTCACTATTCCAAACCTCTGATCACTTCCTGTGGGTCTTCAAATGGGACCAGCATCAAAGGATGACAAATGACTTGCAGTGAGGCTGCAGGATCTTTTGTAATGGGACAGAATGTGGTCTCACTACTTATAGCACCAGCTGTGTGTTTGAAACAGGCACTGCACAATTAGTATGTTCCAGATACTGTACTTGCCCCTTTCAGCTACTTTAATGTCACTGGATTCTCATTACAACCTTGAATTATACTAGACTTAGGAAACTGAGGCTTAAAGAGGGTGAGACTTGCCTAAGGTCACACAGCTATTGAATGACTGTGGGGATTTGAAACCAGGTCTAATGAGCCCAGATTTCATTAGTCCGTGGTGCCTCTCCACGTGTGATTAGTATGTCATTAACATATTATTTTCATGTACTGTTTGCCTTTTGTTTCATCATTGAAGTTGATTAGACACAGAACTATTCAATAAATTCTGTTTCATTGTTATTGTTTGGCCAAGATGGCTTAGAGTCCTATATTGCTTTGTTTGCTGAGGATCAAGAGAAAGGTAAGAATTTAGGAACTTGGGGACAGGCAGGGGCTATGAGTAAGAAATAAATTATACAAATTTCTAAGTCTATTTCTGAAAAAGTGACATGACCTATATTTGGACAATTATCTAAATTTGAATCTTATTGTCATAATCAGTATGACCACATATTTTCTTTTCTACTTTGCAGGAATTTTTTGTGACCCTCCTCCTCCTATCAAAAATGGGCAGAATAGTTATCATTCTAGTCCCATAGCTGTTAACGCCGTGGTGAGGTACAGATGTTTGAGTGCCTTCCGCCTCATTGGAGAAAGTATTCTTTTTTGTATAACTAAAGACAAAGTGAATGGAATCTGGGATAAAGCTGCTCCTGTCTGTGAATATTACAATAAAAATTCTATTTGCTCTGAGCCCATAGTACCAGGTGGATACAGAAATAAAATGTCTAGACCACCATACAGACACGGTGATTCTGTGACATTTACCTGTAATACCAACTTTACCATGAAAGGAAACAAAACTGTTTGGTGCCAAGCAAATAAAACATGGGGACCAACACCACTACCAACCTGTGAGAGTGGTGAGTAGAATGAAAATAAAACTGATTCAGGAGCTTGGAGCCTCGCATTTCTGTGCAGATTAAGTTTGGTATCATTCTGAAGGAAGAACAGTGTGGATGTGTGAATGGTAAGGGTGGAAGGAGGAAGCAACAGAAAGGGTGAAAATTACGATTTCCTGGATTTTTCTTGGTTGTAGAGGGATATAAATGTTCATTCAACAAACATCAGTAGAGCAAAGAATTTTAAAGTGTAATGGGAAAATCTAACTAAACACACCTAATAATTGAATGGAATAAGTCCCACAAGGATAGGGCCCAGAGTTTGTATGGACTGCGGGAACTGGGTTTTACAGTTTTCAACTGCATATCTGGGTTATTGTTAAAATGAAAAGAAATGTGGGCTCTAATAGCAAAGATACAACGAGTGGATTTAAAATCGATCTATAAGAGCTGTTAGTATAGTCTGGCAGAAATGATGTGCTGTTCTCTTTGGCCTCTATAAATACTTTCTGAGTGATCCGCTATTTTTCAAACTCATGTCCTAAGCCATAACATTTCAAATCAAGTAACTTTGAAAATAAGAACTACTGTAAGCTCTTCCTTTCCTTATTATTTGGTGTGGTTTATGTTGCTGCTGAACTCTAAATCTGAATTTCAGTTATGTAATTATGGAAACTGGCAATATTTGACAAAAACTTTACCATCAAAATAAGGTATTTATTTTCTTAATAAAAAACAATATTGGGCTTCCCTGGTGGCGCAGTGGTTGAGAGTCCGCCTGCCGATGCAGGGGACACGGGTTCGTGCCCCGGTCCGGGAAGATCCCACGTGCCGCGGAGCGGCTGGGCCCGTGAGCCATGGCCGCTGAGCCTGCGCGTCCGGAGCCTGTGCTCCGAAACGGGAGAGGCCACGACAGTGAGAGGCCCGCATACCGTAAAAAAAACAAAAAAAACCCCAAAAAACCCCAATATTGATAAATTCTAAATTGATTAAAGAGTTGAAAAATTATTATTAGAAAAATATGATTCTATCTATCTGTAGACAGATATATAATCTTGGAGGGAAGGAAGATCTTAAGAAAGTCTCAAATAGGGTGACCATGCAAAACAATTAAAGATTATAGATAGGATTAAAGATTATAAAGATTTAGATAGGCCTATATGTATTGACATGGACAGATATAGATTATTAAGCAAATAAAGCAGGGCCTAGAATAATATGTATTGAGTATACATACACACCCAAAATATGTGTAAAGATATATCACATATAGGATCCAAAAACACTATATTACTAGTATCTGGCAGGATAACCCCATAAATAACAACATGCTACATTTGGAGCAGAAAATAGGCTTAAGGGTAGAATGAGAGTGTGAGTGAAAATGGACTTTTTTTGGTAAATGAAGTTTTTCACGCTGCAAATGTGATTCATAAAGTGTAACTAAAAATAAAAAATAATGTACTATTTGTGGTATAAAATGGATATAATTAAACCATACCTGTTTGATCTTTAAAAGACTGAGTCGAAAATTAATGATGACTGCTTAGCATAGACCACGTATCATTTGTTTGGATGCATGTACTAAGTCAAAATACAGACTGTGAAGGAGCTATCTGATGACCTTTTTCCTAATGTGTGTGTGTAAAGATACCCCCCTGGAGTGTCCATCACTTCCCACAATCGCCAATGGGCATCACACAGGGGAGAGTGTTGATTCCTTTGCCCCAGGATTGTCTGTGACCTACAGCTGTGAACCTGGTTACTTGCTTCTTGGAGAAAAGACCATTCGCTGTTTGCCTTCGGGAGGCTGGAGTGCTGTCGCTCCCATATGTAAAGGTACCCTAAATTTACAATCAATGTTAAGAATTTGGGCTATTATGTTACTTGCCACACTTTGCTCATCTTTGGCCTGTTTTCTTAGAGGCACAGTGTGAACCTCCAGGACCATTTCTCAATGGGCAGTTAAAGAGGCCCACAAGACTTCGGGTTGGTGCAACTGTGAACTTTTCCTGTAGTGAAGGGTGAGTGTCTAGAGGGCCTATGAGATTTAATTCATTTGACTTATGTGTGCATGGTGTGAACTGTGAAACCTGCAGAAGGTTTCTCTATGACGGTCGATGGACAGCTTAAGGTTGTGAGAGATAATGCCAATAAAAGGAATTGGTGCCCACAAATTAAGTGAATTTGGATTTTAAATAGAGGGGTTTGTTCTGCCTAAAAGTTCTGAATGACCTCCCTTTGTCTCCAGGTATCGATTACAAGGCCCACCTTCTAGCCAGTGTGTAATTGTTGGACAGCGTACTTTTTGGACCAAGATGCCAGTATGTGAAGGTAGGTTAAGTGATTGTGGTTTGCAACTAGTTCCTTGGCCAGAGGTTCAACAGGACACCACATTCTCAGCTTAACTGAAAGCTTTTCATCCAGTTGTTACTATACAGGATCTTATAGAGCAAAGATCTCCCCTAGAGATCTTTAGATCTTTAAGGGATATGCTCTTCACTGAAACATCCTTGAATTACCTCTTTGTCCTTTGCTTACTCAAGTAAAACAGTGTTTCTAAGCTTTTCTTTCTCTGATAGCTATGTACAATTGCCAGCCAGACCATGCACATAAAGGAGACTATATACTTGGTAAAAGAAATCAAAGGATCAGCAAAGTAGATATATTCAGGAATAAAGTTTTAAATCATACTTTCTGAATTATATTGCTATAGCCGCTTTGACAGATTCATTACAGATTCCAATATTACTGTCACTGAACCCAGGATGTGAGAGTGGCATGTAGCAACACCTGAGACATTCTTTGTTTGTAGTACAGTTGGAATCTTGTCATCTCTTTCTGTAATTTCCTAGAAATTCTTTGCCCACCACCTCCTTCTATTCTCAATGGAAGACATACGGGCAGCTCTTCAGTGAATGTTCGGTATGGAAGCACAGTCACTTACAGCTGTGACCGGGGCCCAGAGCAAGGAGTGAACTTCATCCTCACTGGGGAGAGAACTATCCGTTGTACCGCTGATAGTCAAAAGATTGGGATGTGGAGCGGCCCTGCCCCACGCTGTGAACTTTCTGTTTCTGAGGTTCGGTGTCCACCTCCCCAGATCCTAAGAGGCCAAATATCATCTGGGCAGAAAGATCAATATTCCTATAATGACACTGTGGTATTTGCTTGCGTATTTGGCTTCGCCATGAAGGGCAGCAAGGGAATCCGATGTAATGCCCAAGGCACATGGGAACCATCGGTACCAGTCTGTGAAAAGGGTGGGTATTCCAATGCTCGGAACAGATGCCACTGATTCATCCTTCTGAAGCATTAGAGAAGCGGTTATGGACTTCAGCAGGGCCTTTTCCAACTTCCAGTCCCCTCAATTTTACAAAATATAGTGAAGATAATTTATATAGAAGGTTTTTTAAACACTGTCTCCCATTCATTTTGTAGGATTATCCTTGGGGGGAGAAATCATTAGGGACCACTAAGTTGCCTATTTCTTTAAAGGGAAAATAACTGGGAAAAAATGTTTGTCTTAACAGTGATTTCTTAAAAGAAAAGTGATTTTGACTTCAGCAAAGTAACCCTACAGATATGTCAGAATCTCCCATTAGAAATGTACAAGATGATTCCTTGTACAACAGAGGAATTGGAGCACCCAGTGGGAATGGAAAAAAAAAAATCTGCAGCTGCCTAAATGCAGAAAAAAAATTGACAACCACTGGTCTAAAATTACCCAAAATTGGGCTGCAAGATTACTTCTGTACTGTACAACTGCCACCAGAGTGGAATTGCAGCATAAATTTCACTTTCTTTGGCTCAGTTTCTTTCTATCATTGTTTACATAAGAAAAATTCTCTGTCTTTCCTTTAGATTGTCAAGCTCCTCCTAAGATCCTCCATGGGCAAAAGGAAGATAGACATATGATTCGCTTTGACCCTGGAACATCCATAAAATATAGCTGCGACCCTGGCTATGTGCTGGTGGGAGAAGAATCCATACATTGTACCTCTGAGGGAGTGTGGATACCCACTGCCCCCACATGCAAAGGTTCCAGGCTTTGAATGTCGATGTTTTTTGGTTTTGAGATTGCCTTGAGTTGATTTCTCATCCTCTTCTTTTTTCTTAGTGGCAGAATGTGAACCTATAGGAAAGCAAGTCTTTAAAAAGCCCAAGAACCAACTTATTAGACCAGATGTCAACTCTTCTTGTGATGAAGGGTGAGTGAGGACTGTCTCGGTCTGAACTAGGTCTGGCTTATCAGTTATACTGCAAGCTCTGTGTAGGAGTTTGTCTCAAAGACCCCCCTGTCACGTGTTCATGGAAGTGTTGATCACGCTATTTTTCCATTAATGGAAACTATGCTGTGCAATGGGTGGGTCGTGCTGATGCTGGCTACGTTTTTGCTCCTATTGATTCCTGTACTGAAAGTAATGTGTCTGCTATTGAGCCAATAGCTCTTGCTTAGGTTAGTGGTCGCCAGATGGCAAAATGTTATGACTCTTTGTCCCTAGGTACCGTCTAGGCGAGAGTGTTTATCAGCAGTGCCAAGGCACAATTCCTTGGTTTATGGAGATTCGTCTCTGTAAAGGTGAGTAGAAAAATAACAAAGGATCTTGAATAATGTGAGATCTATAAATATGAATAACAGAGGGTCTAGAATCCTGTGAGATTTCTGTTTTTGGCATATTATGGGATTAAGAATATTAGATTCCGTTCTATTCACTTTGTCAACAGTTACAGTTGCACAGTTTTGCTTTCTTTTACTTCAAAGCCTAGCAATCACTTAATTTAAATGCATTTAGTTACTGATTCTCTTTTGTGATATGGGAGAATAAGAGTAATGAGGTCAATGAGTATATGAGCCACCATCCTTAATTTTGGGTACACTGTAGTTTAGTGGAGAGAAAGGGAACTGGTGTGGGATCTGAACTCAGATTCTATTTCTACTGCTTATTGACCGGGGGTAATTTATGTAACTTCTCTGAACTCTAGCCTCTTATCTGTAACATTAGCATCAGACTGCAGACCTCAAAGTTATTATAACTAAATGGTACTATCCCTCCTTTGCAGATGAGACAATTGCCTGTCAAAAAGTAGATGTTCAAGCAACAATAAATATTCTTGGCTAGTCTATCATATCACCACAGCAAAAAGATGTACCATCTCAGAAAAGTTTAATTCTATTCCCCTGTGCCTTTTATTGACCTATTAGTTATTTTAAAAAGAATTCTTTTCTTAATTAATAATTTGCTATCAGACTTTACTGCCTCACAATATGATATTGATCTACATCTTCTCTTTTAACACATTACGAAAATCTTTCCTATGAAATCTTTTAAACTGAATTTTGCATAATAATGAGCTTTGATAGAATGCATATCATCACATCTCACCCATATCCTTCAAGAAACCTGATAACAAAAGATTCATAACCAGCCTCATTTCTCTTCTTTGGTGGTTAATACTGGAACAGAATTGTACAATAACTTTTCATCTCTCCAGATATCACCTGCCCACCACCCCCTGTTATCTACAATGGAGTACACACAGGGAGTTCCTCAGATGTCCTATATGGTACCACAGTCACTTACACATGTAACCCCGGGCCAGAGAGAGGAGTGAAGTTCAACCTCATTGGGGAGAGCACCATCCGTTGTACAAGCAACGATCAAGAGACAGGCATCTGGAGTGGCCCCGCTCCTCTCTGTAAACTTTCCCTCCCTGCTGTTCAGTGCTCACATGTCCACGTTGCAAATGGATACAAGATATCTAGCAAGGAAGCCCCATATTTCTACAATGACAGTGTGATATTCAAGTGTAACAATGGATTTACTTTGAAGGGCAGCAGTCAGGTTCGTTGCAAAGCCAATAACACCTGGGATCCTGAAATACCAGTTTGTGAAAAAGGTAAAAACTCAGTGGAGAGAAAAATGAGGTATTTACTTGCTTATTCTTGTTTGTTATCTCCCACCCAAAGCTAGAGTTATGGAAAAAAGCAAGAGGGCATAGATTACTGTCCCATTTCTTCCATTCTGTGACAAAACAGTCTATGTGTGTTGTATATATTCTTTGTGCAAATGCTCCCTTGGATCTGGGAAACAGTCAGGGTGGATAACTGAGAGGACCTTTTTTAAGGTTCCAGGTTCCTTCAAAAGAGCAGAAAGCACTCAGTAATGAATAAGAGCTTGATGATCTTTGGCTTAAAAGTTTCAGACTGTCTATTGTCAAACGTTGTATACTTAGTGTTCTTGAGTTTTTGTTGGTATTTATGTGGGAAGTTTTTTCTTTAGGCTGTCATCCACCTTCTGGGCTCCACCATGGTCAGCATACAGGTGGAAATAGGGTCCTCTTTGTCTCTGGGATGACTGTAGACTACACCTGTGATCCTGGCTACTTGCTTGTGGGAAACAGATCAATTCACTGTATGCCTTCAGGAAATTGGAGTCCTTCTACCCCTCGGTGTGAAGGTACTTTCAGTTCCTGAGTTGTCTTTCTCTTTTATATCAGGCATGTATAAGTAATTCCAACTTTGCTCCTCTAGAAGCACCATGCGAACCTTTGAAAGAAGGTCTTCAAGAGCTTCCATTTGGTTCATCTGTGGTACCAGTTAATATGTCCTGCCAAGATGGGTAAGTATGATTCATTCTCAGAAAGGGTCTCCACCTTGCTTTGTGCATTAATTCTAGCCTCAGTTTGTCTTGGTGACTCCCTCTAGAGGTTCCTCGTTGTCACACTAACAGAGATTGTGAGGTTCCAAAGGTCTAAGTAGCATCTCTAACTTTTCAGCCCTTTCTTGACATGGAAATGCCTTTGCTGGGAGTAACTCTAAGTCTAAAGTAGTTTGCTTACTTGAAGGACCAGGAGTTTTGACTCCTTTCTGCCAAATTTCTTATTTAGAAGTGCCTCTGTATTAGTGGTTTGAGGAGGCTAGGTTTCAGAGATGTGATTTTTAGGAAGAGAAAACATATTATAATCTCTCCCTAGGTACCAGTTGACTGGACATGCTTATCAGAAATGTCAAGATGATGAGAATGGGGTTTGGTTCCAAAAGATTCCACTTTGTAAAGGTAAGTTTAAAAAAAAGTTGTCAGCGGGCTGTAGGGAGTTAAAGAGAACAGGTCACTACAGAACTAATCTATACCTTAACAGTCGATGTGTTCTAGCTCAGTGTACATAAGAAACATGTTTTAGTATTTGGATGGTACTAGCATTGGGAAACAAAATTGTCAAGTAGGAAATGAGTACAGTTGGCCCTCTGTATCTGCAGGTTTCATATCCATGGAGTCAATCAACTGCAGATCAAAAATATCTTTTAAAAAATCCTGAAAGCTTCCAAAAGCTAAACTTGAATTTGCTATGTGCTGGCTACTATTTACCTAGCATTTACATTTTATTTACAACTATTTACACAGTGTTTACATTGTATTAGGTATTATAAGTCATCTAGAGATGATTTAAAGTATATGGGAGGTCGTGCGTAGGTTATATGCAAACACTATGCTATTTTATATAAGGGGCTTGAGTATCCTCAGAATTTGGTATTGATGGGGGATTCTGGAACCAATCCCCTGCGGAATATAAGGGGCTTGAGTATCCTCAGAATTTGGTATTGATGGGGGATTCTGGAACCAATCCCCTGCGGATACCGAGGCATGACTGTATTTGCCATATACCTGCTAATTGCTCAAAATTTAAAAAATAACAAATATAGACTATATCATGAGAACATAGCTGTATTTATTCCTTTCTTAATACTTTACTGTATTTTCTGAATTTTTTTAGAATGAGTATGTATTACTCATGTAGTCAAAAATTTAATAAAGCTTTTTAAAAGAAAGCATAATCTAGCATCTAAAATTTAAATAACTTAATAGCTACATGCACTACATGCAGTTGCATAGTTTTATTATTTAGTTTTATAGTATCTGATTGAAGACTGTCCACCATGGTGTACTAGCTGAAGTAGAATTTCCTAATCTCTTCTGCAGTTATCCACTGTCAACCTCCACCAGTGATTAACAATGGGAGGCCCAGGGGTGTGATGGGAGAACACTTCCTGTATGGCAAAGAAGTCTCTTATGAATGTGACCAAGGATTCTATCTTCTGGGAGAGAAAAGTATACGGTGCATAAGTGATTCTAAAGGACGTGGATCTTGGCATGGACCTCCTCCACAGTGCATAAAATCTCCTCCTGTGACTCACTGCCCTAATCCAGAAGTCACACATGGATACAAGCTAAATAAAACTCGTTCTTCATATTCCCACAATGACATAGTACATGTTGCCTGTGATCCTGGCTTCATCATGAATGGGAGTCACTTGATTAGGTGTCATACTGACAACAAATGGGTGCCAGCTGTACCAACTTGTATCAAAAAGGGTAAGATATTTTTAGGCCTAAAATATGGGATGTTGCACAGAATAAAGAAAAAGGGTTTTGAATCTGCACTTGCCATTCTGCCCAAAGAAAAGCAAGTAAAAGCTAAGGCAGTCATATCATTTTACAAAATACCTGCCTTGCCTTATCTTCTCAGCTCATTCTTTTTTTCCCTTTTCTTTCTAAGCTTGCTGAAAAAAGGTACATGAAAGGATAATGGTTAACTTTGAAACTGATGGAGTCTCCCAAGTTTATTATTTTTATTACTTTAGAATGGGGAAAATGCACATACCATTTTGGGCAAATGTTTGGCAGTAATATTGCTTGATAATTTGATATTTAAGGCTGTGATACCAGCCAGAAAGGGATTTTTGAGTATTCTGGAGAATGGAGTTGGCCTTAAAACTCACTGAATTGTCTTGTAATTTTAGTTATCATCGGTAGTTTTATCCCTATCAGTGGCTATCTACAACAGAGGCTGCCAAGTGGCGACCAAGAACTGAGTGCAAAACTGTTTTCTTTGGCTAGCACCGTAGTCTTATTTTAAATGAAACCTATCTCCACCATCCAAGGCAAACAGTGAACCTGTGATACAGTGTGGGCCCCCTCTGCTTTCCTGCAAGGTACCAGTATCTTGACTTGGGCAGTGGCTGCCATTTTTAGAAGGACAGGTGCTCTGTGACTTACCATATCTGGTGGCTTCACTTCCTGGCACCTGTAGATATTTGAGGGTGTGACCCTTGACTACAGCCTTTTTACCATTTAAAGAGAAAAGAAAAGATTACTATTCTCTGATAGATTACAACTGTGGGCTGTAACCACTGATGTTTCATTATCTTACATTTGACATTTGTCTAAAGATCATATATGATAGAGGTAGGAAATGCAAATCTCTGTCCTGTACTGTTTGGTTTGGGCTAAATGAATATTTTTGGATACTGACTAGTTGGCTTGTTGCCTGCCTTCTTTCTGTATCGCTATCACCCATTTGCTGTCTATGTGTTCCTCTGTACTAAATTAAAGATCTTTTTAAATTGGTGTCTAAGCTTTCTTAGGATGTCAACGTCCATTTAAGATCCCCCACGGAAATCATACTGGTGGAGACATAGCTCGATTTTCTCCCGGAATGTCAATCCTGTATAGCTGCAACCAAGGCTACCTGCTTGTAGGAGAGGCACTTCTTCTTTGCACACATGAGGGAACCTGGAAAGGACCTGTCCCTTATTGCAAAGGTGTGTTGTTTATTTGTTTTCTTATTTTTTAAATAAAATTTGTCCCAAATATATATATTCAGTTAGGTAATTTCAACTTAAAATAGACAAATAGATGCATTAATTGGATCATTTAATTAAATGTATTTAATTGGATTCATTTAATTGGATTAATAGATGAAGTCATCTTAATACTGCAAAATAAGAAAAGTGGCTGAGGCTCTTTCTGAGCTATCTCTTATGTAGTCATTTAAATATGGAAAGTTGAAGTCTTTATGTAAATCAAACAACTAAAGTACAGATTGAATTTACACTGTGGTTACATTTATGATAAGTGTGCATTTGACAAAATACTCATAAAAAGTAAAGTTATCTTTTGAGTATGTTTCCTCTAAGTGGTGGTAGGATTATGGGTATATTTTTATAAATGTTTCAGAATGTCATTTTCATTATCATAAGCAGTGCATATGAAATATGAGTAATGAATTAGTACTGAATATTAGTAGAGCACTTCTTACCATATGCCAGATACTGTGCACAGCACTTTGCATGCATTATCTCATTTAATCCTCGTGAGAACCATATCAGTGATTGGTGCCATTACCCCTGTATTATAGATGAGGTCCCAGTAGAATGGAGAGATTTGTAACTTACACAAAGTCCCACAGCTAGAAAATCCTAGAGTCAGGTTCAAATCCAAAATCTCACACTATTGGCCCCTACACTGAAAAGATGAAAGAAGAAATGAGGAAGCATTTACATGTAAGAAGAATTGGAGAATAAGAGTCAAAGCTGATGAAACAAAAATTCAGAAGTCTTAATGTTACCCATTCAGCCCTCATCATTTCTCTAAGAAGCCACAAAAATTATTCAACGTTATTGGTTTAGAAACTAAAGCACAAAGAAGGAAAGTAATCTGGTATAATTACCTGGATGTTCCTGAGGTAGATGGCTGACACTAAAAGGCTATGCCTAGGACATCATTTTGTGTTATTTCAGTGAAGTTTTACTAACTGAGAATAAACTAAATTGGTTTCATAAACCTTTCCATTAAGGGCAGTATCTATGTTCTTGGTAAAATGTCAAAATATGACTCAGCTTCAATTAGATTCCTTTAATTTCAGAGGTGAACTGTAGCTTCCCAGAGCATGTAAATGGAATCCAGAGTGGGCTGGAGCCTGGAAAAATGTATCAGTATGGAGCTGTCATCACTTTAGAATGTAAAGATGGGTATACCCTAGAAGGCAGTCCCCAGAGCCAGTGTCAGGAAGATCACGGATGGAACCCTCCCTTGGCTGTTTGCAAATCCCCAAGTAAGTGCAAAGGGCTTCACTGCAGCTCCTACTTGTTTCACTGGAAAGAAGAGAGTGAGTGGTATCCCTCAATGTTAGGGACTCCTGGGTTTTAAAGTGACATAGGTCTGTGACCAGTGGTATAGTAACAGACGAATTTGAAGTCGATGGTCTATTGTAGTAAAAGTGAGGCTTTCTGAGAATGGGGAAAGTAAAGAAAGAAAATAAAGAGAGAAGAGCACTAACTTAAAAGCTGCAAAACTAACAACCTTATAGAGTTGTTCTTTGGTATCCTCAGGGGGATTGGTTCCAGGACCCCCTTGGATACCAAAATCTGCAGATGCTCAAGTCCCTTATATAAAATGGCATAGTACTTGCATATAAGCTGTGCATATCCTCCCATATACTTTAAATCATTTCTAGGTTACTTATAATACCTAATATAATGTAAATGTTATGTAAATGGTTGCTGGACTCACAGTGTGAGTTTTGCTTTTTGGAACTTTCTGAAATTTTTTGCTTTTTCGAATATTTTTGATCTGTGGTTGTTTGAATCCACAGATACAGAGGACAGACTGTATTTTGAAAGGAGTTGCTGCTGAGACTTCTATTATTGCTGAATCTTGATTTATAAGTGCTTAGCAATATGACAGGGGCCTCCAAAAATGTTAACCAACCTGTTGTAACAGTCAGTGTTTGCATTCTGACCTGAGAAATCCCTGATTATAAAGTTGAGTTTATTGGTTTTTTTCATGGATGAACTACCCCAACTTAATTAAGGTGGAAAAAAAAATGTAAAGGCCAAGGAAGTTGTTATATAAGAAATGAATAAAGAGTGGGTAGGGACTTCCCTGGTGGCACAGTGGTTAAGAATCCACCTGCCAATGCAGGGGACACAGGTTCGAGACCTGGTCCGGGAAGATCCCACACACCACGGAGCAACTAAGCCCGTGCGCCACAACTACTGAGCCTGTGTTATGGAGCCTGCAAGCCACAGCTACTGAAGCCCAGGCGCCTAGAACCCATGCTCTGCAACAAAAGAAGCCACTGCAATGAGAAGCCCGCGCACCACAACGAAGAGTAGTCCCCTCTCGCCGCAACTAGAGAAAACCTGCATGCAGTAACAAAGACCCAATGCAGCCATAAATAAATAAATAAATACATTTATTAAAAAGAAAAAAAGAAAGAGTGGGTATAATTCAGGGTTCCAAAACCTCTTTTTAAGTAGACTTAGAGAGGAGGGAGCTGAGATTAATTTCTGGGACATTACCATGGGATTTTGAGATATGTGGAATCATACAACTAGACTAATATTTTCATGATTTTGTATTCTCCTTAGGCTCACTTGTTCCTCTTATTTGTGGTAAGTTTTCTTAAATACTTGAAGAAAACTTCTAATGGTGATTTATAAAAATGTATGTAAAATTTGAAGCCTTATATCCTGTTAATTTTTTTTCACTTTAACTCATAAGAAGTTATCTTGTTTTTAGTGTTTTAAGGATCTTTTAATGTGCACCTCACATCACAAACTGTCACTTTTGGATAGCATGGAATAAATGACTTGAACAGCTATTCCCAGTTTTTAAATTGAAAGTTAAGTTTACCAAAAATTTAGTTTAACTCTTGGTCTTTTGCATGATTTGGTTACTATCAAAATAGGCTGGCTTATTCAGCAGTAACAAAATATATTTCACAACTGAGAGTTAAATGTTGCTATGCAAAGTCATGGGATCCTGGTGTCCTGAGCTCCTAATTTCACCCCAGTGACAAGAATATTACTGATAAAACTGAAAAGAACAGAAAAACTCAACAGAAACTTGACTGGAACCCTGTGGTCAAATGCTTGGTCCTTTAGATTAAATATGGACTGGATTGAATCCAAAACTTTAGGCCCACATATAATGATTTAGGAATTCAGTATTGATATGGCTGAAGAAGAACAAGTAGAAAAGTCACATAACATTTTCCCCACCACTAGGAATAGGCCCCACAGTCACTTCAAAACAAAGTAGGTCACATTTTTCTAGCATTTGATACTCTGTTTTGTTTTCTAGGTTTTTCCGCAGGCATAGTATCTCTTTTCTGCTTGGGTGCTGTCACCTTACGCATGATATTAAAACACAGAGAACGGTAAGTTCAATGCATGCTTGACCAAAACGCACAAAAGGTTTTGACTTCTTGCCTGAAACTAAACACAGAAGGACAAGTTAAATACTGCAATGGGATAACTGGAATAAGGTACCTTGTGTTAAATAGAAGGCCCTTTCTGTAAGAACTTAAAAGATAACAAACTAATTTTATTTGAATGGTGTTTATTCAGATCAGATTATGTTTATTTACACATAATAAAAAAATCTAGAAAATAGAAAAAAATCCCTGTCATAACAACTGCAGATATTTGGTACATTCCTATACAGGTATGATCATTTTTCTTATATTATTTCTCTTTTTCCTTTTAAAACTGAAATTTTGACCTTATAATCTCTTGCCTTAATTTTTTTTTCATTTAGCCTCATGTACAGATTTTTAAAATTAAATCATGTTTTCATTTTACCTACTTAATTGAATATTTTTCTATTATATGTATCTATATTGTGGAAATTTTAGGTTGCTTCCACATTTATTTTGATAATAAATAAAGATATGAGAAACACCTTTAAAGAAACTTTTTCCACATCTCCTTATTTCCTTAGCCTAGATTCCTAGAATTGCTAGGGATAAGTGTATGAACATTTAGATGCTTAGTAAATATAGCCAAATGACTTTCTAGAAGGTTAGTTCTAACTTGATCATATGTCAAATAATTAACATATCTGGTTGTATTGTGTTTCTGGATTCTTTTGTTGTTGTTGTTGTATTGATCTGTCTATTCTATCACAAACCACTTTGTGTTTAAATAGCATAGCTTTCTACTATTATAATATCTGATAAAGCAAGAACCCCCTCACTATATTTTTTTAAGTTTTTCCTCTCTATTCTGTTTGTTCTTACAAGAGTTTTAGATGATTTGTCATTTTCTAAAAACAGATATGTTGTGATTGCATTTAAGTTTATAGATTAACCATTGAAAACTGGCAAATTTTCTGTAATGCTTTCCCATTCAGAAATTTACTAGTCCTTTCTATTTGTTCAAGTAATCTTTTCTCTCACTTGGTTGTTTTCATGACTCCTTAAATATACTACTAGGTTTCTATATTTTGTTATGTTTTATTATCCAGAAATTAGACATACTTTTACATTTTATTTTTAATTTATTTTTATTTATTGATTTATTTTTTTTGTGGTATGCGGGCCTCTCACTGCTGTGGCCTCTCCCGTTGCGGAGCACAGGCTCCGGACGCGCAGGCCCAGCGGCCATGGCTCACGGGCTTAGTTGCTCCGCGGCATGTGGGATCTTCCCGGACCAGGGCACGAACCCGTGACCCCTGCATCGGCAGGCGGATTCTCAACCACTGCGCCACCAGGGAAGCCCTAATTTATTTTTTTAAAAAAATTTGTATCCATAAAGTAATGTTGCCATAGTGGGTCATGTGATATTTGGTGAGGACACAATCAAATGGGCAGTGCTTGGGAATTTTGATCAGAAATTCCTCCTCCATAGTGGAGGAGATATTTCAGGTGCATCTCAAGAGAGTGTAAACAAGGGGAGAAAGGTATTCCAGGTAGAAGGAGCAGTTTGAGCAAAGACCCAGAGCCTTGTCATTCCATCATATATTATGAGAACTACATAAGCAGTTGACATGACTGGGAAAATAGTATGTGTGATGGTGATTGAAGGTGAAGGTGGCATAGGTTTATGTGGAGGAGTGGCATAAAAAACCCCTCTGGCCACATAAATCTTGTGGAAATTACAGAATATTCTGATAGGTGCAAAGGATACATTTTTAGCAAAGGATATCATCAGGCATCAGCCTGGAAATGTTCCGTGTGCTCAGGTTCTTAAGTCTCCATACATGGTAGTGTTAGGGAGGATAATCATGGGAAGTCTTACCAAATCTCAGGTAACTTCCAGTGGCAGATGACCAAGTCATGTTATCCTAAACAAGTTACCCATAAACTCCAGCAAAATTACTTTAACGTGCCAAGTCACTTGGATCTACCTAAATGATCTGATTACACTGTTCACAGTTCTATAATGCCTGCCTAGTGCAGGCATCAGACATGAAGGGGTTACATTGAAACTATGTAATAGTGGCATCTTTGAACCTGAATAGTTTCCTCTAAGCCTGGGAGGGCCTGAGCACAGTTGGTCTTGCAAGGGTCTACATTTGAGATGTACTTTAGGCAGTAGTGTTTATCAGAGTATGTATCGCATAACCCTGGTTTTGTGAATGACTTCAGGAGAAACAGTGTTCTCTGACCAAAAAAGATAGGGAAATATCCCTGCTACATTTTTCTCATGGAGATTCACAATGACCATGAGAATATTTAAAGTCCTACAATAAAGATGCCTGTTTGATTTTTTAAAAACTAATTTCTTAAACTAGTTGGACTGCAGAACTTTTTTTTTTTTTTTTCTCATATAATGCTTTTAACATCCCATTGAACTAATGTTTAATTTAACAGTCTTGGGGAAATCTGGAAAGATGGTCAAGAGCTAGATCATCAAAAGCCTTGCATGTGATGACAAGGAATTGGTGTTTATCCTGTAGAATCTTAAGCAAAGAAACAATACGTTCAGATTTGCATTTTCAAAAGAAGGGGCGGTACTGGGCTGTCAACCAAAGCAGCAGTGGTGGGGCTCAAGAGGATGGAATAGATGTAAGAAATACCTTCACTATGAAGAAGATAGGCTTTCCAGGATTTAGGGAATTGATGAATGTGGGGAGAAGGGGACACAAAGAATGAGTCAAGGACATGTCACTGGGTGGACCCAATGGTTCATCAAAAGAAGAGAGGGACATGTTTGTGGAGAAAGATGATGAGTTCAGTTCTGACCTGCTACTTCCAGGCACCGATGACGTAGGACTCAAGAGAGAGGACTGGACTCAGGTAGATGACATTTAAATCACAATTGAAGCCTTGGTCCTAAACAGAACATAGAAGATTAAAATAGGGATGAGAAAAGACCTCAGAAGGACAGTAATGCTTAAGAGGCAGGAAGGGAAGGAACAGTCAGAAGTAAGATGAAAGGGGAAAATATTTTCACAGAATTCAAGACAGAAAAAGGTCTCAAGAAAACAAAACTAGGGATGTCATTTGCATGGCTTTCCTCACAGGAAGTTAGAAGATAATTTTAGCCATGGGTAATTTAAATAAAAATTTAAGTAAAGAAGAAAATGTGGTCTCTATCTCCTTCCTTCCTGCTACTAAGTTTGCTATCAGAGCATTGCATGTATAGGAAAATTTGCAAACTTTGGGAAAGCCTACAAGCTCAAATAATTCATAATGTTCCAGTCTGATTATTAAGGTTATTAACATGTTTTTATCAAATACTATATGTAAGTGCCTCAGTTGATATGAACCGAACATGTATGTTAAACTAAATTCTTAAGCATCACTCACTTGTTTTATTTCCATTTTCTAACTGACTTCAATTTAGTTTCTGATACTTGATGTAGACATTTGAGTTGCCTTAAATACTTTTTGTAAGTAAGATGAGTAATGAATCATTCAAAAATTGATGTCTAGTAACAAAATTAAATATTTTAAAAAGTCATCCAAACATGTGAAGAAGAGACTGTTATTTTTTTTCTTGTCTTCTAAGATATTTTAATAAAACCTAAATTTCACATTAACCTAAAAGTTACCATTTTGTAATAATTTTAATGCATATTCCCCTTAAATATGTAAGTTGACCTCTTAAATATGATAGTGAGTGACAGGTTATAAGTACCCTCAACAGTAATCTTTCTTCCCCAATAATTTTGTATTACTTTATCTCAGAGTTCTACATGATAGTACAATCACATTTTATTGTCCTTTGCTAATTTTGGCAAAGAGTTTTAGAAGCACAGCAAAGTACATGTGCTTTCACAGAATAAAAGTAAAAATGTCTTCAAAATCATTTAAAGGTTTTAGCGCTGCATGACTATGTAAGGATTTTGAATTCAACATCAAATGTAAAGAATTCCTTTTTAAGTTAGATTGGAAGATTGGTTCCCCAAAGGTAAATTTATGGTCATATTATAAAATGAAAGCTTATGACTTTTTTTTCAATCTGGGAGTCATAGTTATTAGTCATTAAGAGTCCTGCCTAATATCAACTTCTGTCTTGGATACTTAGCAGCTTAGCAAGTTATTTTTATGGGTCTTTCCAAAAAATGGGGGTTAATTCATAGGATATTTAAGACAATAAAATGAAATCATCCATGAAAATTACTTACCTGGTGTTGGGAATTATGGAAAGGAAACAACTTTTACACCTTTATAGTAATCATGGCCAATGAGTAAAGAATTCCTTTTTTATTTTTTCTTCCATTTAGCAATTACTATGCAAATACAGGCGGTAAAGAAGACATTCATTTAGAAACACTGGAAGTATATTCTGTTGATCCGTACAACCTAGCAAACTAATCAGAAGACAAACTGGTATCTAATGAAATTTTAAATATTCTTATTAATTTATATGTCAAAATTCCCTTCAATTTAAATTTATCACTAAGCATAGTACTAAATATATATGGTTCTGTTGCACATCTTTAGTAATCATGCACAAAAATTGTTAACTTATCTATTTCACATTGCCAACTGTGTCCCTGTTTTTGTTAAAATTTATTCATCTATTCAACAAATATTTAAATAAATAGCAAAATAATTAAGAATAAGATAAATAAGACCATGATAAGTATTGTGGAGAAAAGGAAAGCAGGAAAGGGGATAGATGGGCAGGGTAGTTGGAAGAGAAGTCCTCACTAAGAAAATGACATTTGAGCAAAGACTAATGTGAAGTAAGGAGCTAGCCTTGTAAAGGAAAGAGCATTCCAGGAAGAAAGAACAGTAAGTGCAAAGATCATAATAAGGTGGTGTGTTCCTGCTGCAGTGTGGCCTTGCATGGACTGACCAAGGGAGAGAGCTGCAGAGACGAAACCAGAGAGGTACAAGAAGAGGGTGGCGATGGTCGACCCTACAGAGTATGCTAGGTCATTGTAATGAGCTTAGTGTTTATTCTGAGATGGGAACCACTGGAGGGTTTTAAGTAGAGAAGCAAATGATCACTTTAACTGCTGTGTTAAGAAGAGAGTGTAGATAGCCACAGGTGGAAGATGTGGAATCCCTGTGGACCCTATCACAGAACTCCAATAAATTGTGAGTGGCTACCAACAAGCTCGTGAGAAGAGTTCAGATTCTGCATGCATTTTTGAGATAGTGACAGCAGAGTTTGATGACAGTTTGTATCAGGATATAAGAGAAAGGGAGGAGTCTGTGATGATGCCTGGGTTTTTTGGCCTGAGTAACTGGAAGGACAGAATTGCCATTAATTAAGACAACTGAGAATGAAAAGCAAGACTGGGGAGAAAAATGAGTTCCACTTTGGAGATGTTAAGTGTGAGATATCTAATAGACATCCACGTACAAGTGGTGAAAAGGTAGCTGGATGTACAGGTCAGCACTTCGGGAATAGGACCAGGCTTGGCATACAAATTTGGGCCTTGTCAGTATATGGATGTACAGAATAATGAAACCCAGTAAGGTCAGCAAGGGGGTGAAAGAGGCTAGTGAAGAGGAAAGGTCCAAGTGCTGAGCCCTGGATCCTCCAACATTAGGAGTCATGAAGTGGGGAGGAGCCAACACAGGGGTGAAGAAGCAGCTCTGATACAGGACAGAACCCCAGAGTGTGGTGTTCTAGAGTCATGCAAAGAGAGAACTTTAATGAGGAGGGAGTGATAGACCCTGTCAAATGCTGCTGAGAGATCGTGAAAGATTAGTCGTGAAAACTGACCATTGTGTTTAGCAGCACAAGATTTGCTGGTGAACTTGACAAGTGCAGTTTTGCTGTAGAGGAAAGAGGCAAATTAGAGCTGATTGAAGTGACCTTAAGAGAGAATGAAAGGAGAGAAATCTGAGATATTAACTCTTTCAAGGAGTTTTTCTATAAAGAGGAGCAGATAAGTAGAGTAATGGCAAGAATAAGAAGTAAAGGGAAGTATTTTTAAGAGTCAAGGAATAGCTGCTATTCCTGTAAGCTGAAGAGAATATTTAGTAGGAAAGGGGAAAATGATGGCAGGAAAGAAAAGGAAGAATTGCTGGAGCAACATCTGGGTAAACTAGAAGGAATGGGATCTATGACTTAAGCAGAGGAGTAGACCCTAGATAGGAGCATGGCCTTAGTAACAGGAGGGAAGGTAGAATATATGGGTGCAGATGAAGGTAGGTGGTGAGATGTGATGGTGAAAGCACATGTGGAAGTTCTCTTCTGTTGCTTCTGTTTTCTCGGCGAATAAAAAGAAAAATGATCAGCTGATTAGGAAAGGAGATGTTAGAGATTTAAGGAGAAACGAGAAGGTATTAAATAGTCACCATGAGAGTTGAAGCCTGAATGATAGGGAGTATAGAAAGGTTGACAGGCAACATGAAGAGTCCCCTTGAGGTTCCCAGGAGAAAAAGGGGCTGAACATTTGACAGTTTGCTAAGCCCAGGCTGTACGCTGAGGCTCTTTCATGCCTTATCTCATTTAGCCCTCACTATAACTTTAAAAGGTGTATATTATTCCAAGATAATATCTAGGTGAGCGTATAATATCCCAGCTGAGAAAATCAAGGTGAAAAGGCTCTCTTGGCCAAAGACTTGGGGGTCAGTAATTAGCAAAGGTAGAATTCAAGCTCCAATCTGACTTCACGCTGCTTTCTCCTACATAATCTATAAGATATAAAATAAAGATATCACCTCTGCCCTCTTGGAACTTATTTTAGTAACAAAAAAAAAAGACATATACATATCATAGTGTAAGATTAAGTGCTATAAACAAGATACAGAAAAACTGCTGTGGCAGCTGAGGAAGAAAAGCTTCCTTGTTGCTAGTGAGTCATAGCCAAAGAGAAGAAGAGAACAGGAGAGACTACCAGAGTGATCTCTAAATTCAAAGCCATGGGGGCCCAAAGTAAAGTTATTACCTAAATGTTTGTTGAATGAATATTTGAATGAGTGAGAATGAAACCATTGCTTCAATTTCTCCCTCATTTATTTTTAGTCATATTTATCAGTATAAAATTTAATTATTATTTGCTTTACTTCATGTTATATGAAGAAGGACCACTTAATTGAATGACACCTTCTCATAGGCTTGATGCTCCATTATTTATAGCACTTGTAATTGGTATATATAGAGAGAATGTTAACGCTCATATTTAAATTTTGAGTTATACAACTGCCTTTCATGCTGTCTCCTAAATAGAAATTCATCTATTTCAGTATGCCTTGTTGCTTGGAACCCAACTGAACATGGGTTGGAGAGAAACCTAATATCAGCAAGTCTATCGGTATGGTCTCAACATCAGTGAGATTATTTCATAAGTTTTAGCTCCTATATGCACTTAGCCTCAAGGAGAACAAAGAAAGTTTGCTTGATGATAAAGATGGAAGCCCAGCTTTACTGCTACATGCTCTTCAAGGACTTTTTGAAGCCTCACCTGTGACATACTTGGAGCCAGGCTATGGATATAAACAGTCAAATAGCTCTGAAAACTGTCACCTTTTTTAGGAAGGCACTAAAAAGAGCTGTCCTCGTGTCTAGACTCTTCTTTTTATAATCAGCGTACTTACTGTTACCATATACTTTTGGCTGTAGTGTGGTTTAAATTATTTAAGCAAAGTATGAAGCATATCCTGTGGTTATGATGGGCATACATTTTTGGGGAAGTCTGATTTTATTTCAATAGGAGTATCTTCCTCTGATATAGTTAAATGTTTCACTTTTATTTCCACTTGGTTTGAGTTTTTCTCATCGTATATACTTTACCTTTGCATAATCACTCAGTAATTCCAATTTGCACAATTTTTTTAAATTATGGGAGTCAAGTTTTAATTCTGAAGCTTAATTCTGAAGTAACTGTACTTGCTTGTAAAATGTCATTTGATAATATGTACTTTCATCATTCAAATAAATGTTGTCTTTAAAGAAAAACACTTGTCTTATGTGATTTTTTTTTTTCTGGAGTCAGTGAACTCTTGAATAACAGACATAGTCTAAGGGTTTTAAAAGTTCCTGATTTAACGTTTATGCATTCTGGATCCCACCACTTCGTCATGTTAGCCAAACTCTCAACCCCCAAACTCAGTTCCCTCATTCTCAAGACTTATCCAGCCAATACTTTCCCCCAGGGCACTCATTCTCTCCTTCCACACTCTAAATCCAGCTGTCAGTTTTCTCTGTTCCAGCATTTCAATTATTGAGAAAATAAGATGTTGCTCATTGGCTACCACAGATTTACTCTCCCCATTTTCTCTTAGATTGTGTATGCTGTTTGACATCTTTTAAAAAAATTTGTGGTTAAAAAACCATGTAACATAAAATTTACGATCTTAACCATTTTAAGTGTACAGTTCAGAAGTATAGAAGTGTTAAGTATATTCACATTGCTATGCAACAGATCTCCAGAATTTTTTCATCTTACAAAACTGAAGCTCTATATCCATTAAACAGTAACTCCACATTCCCTTCATCCTTCAGCCCCTGCCAACCACCATTCTACTTTCCATTTCTATGAATTTGACTACCTTAGATACCTCATATAAGTGGAACCATACAGTATTTGTCTTTCATGACAGGTTTATTTCACTTAGTATAGTGTCCTCAAGGTCCATCTATGTTGTAGCATGTGTCAGAATTTTTTTTCAGACTGAACAATATTTCACTATATGTATATACAATATATTTTTTCCATTCATCCATCAGTGGACATTTAGGTTCTAATGCTGCTATGAACATGGGTGTGTAGAGATCTCTTCAAGACATTGCTTTCAGTTCTTTTGGATATATACCCAGAAGTAGTATGCTGTTTGGTATCTTATTCGTTCACAGTCAGTACCATTTTCATTTCTACAACTCATCTGTTCTTGCACCTCAAGCCACCTGCTCTATTATACCTTCATCTTTACTCTATTCTCCTTCCTTATCATAACAGAGGATGAAAACATCACAGGATAAATCTATTTCCTCTCCCTTCACCTCCAAGCTTATCTATACCCACTCATCCGTATTCTCATTTCCACCTACCACTTTTTACAGTCTATACAGTTCTCTTCTCACCCCTTTCTGTTTCTTCCAGGATATTGCTCCCTCAGAAATACCATCTCTCATCACTGGCTTCTTCTTTCCACCTACAAATATGTTCAAGCCAGTACCCATTCAGCTGCAAGTGACAGAAATCCATCTCACACTGGCTTAAACCAAACAGGAATTTTATTATGCCACATGACAGAAAAGGTCAAGTGTGCAGCTGGCTTCTGTCAAAATGGGAATTAACTATTCAAATCATATCCTCAGGACTCTGTTCCATTCCCTGGTTCTGTTTTTTCTTGCTGGACTCATTCTCTGATAGACACTCCCTAAACACTGGCAAAATGTTTGTTGACGATGCTAAGCGCACATCTCGTCAGCGTAGCATTCCAGCACAACGCACTTCTTTTGTCCAATAACTCCTGCAAAAGTGCCTTCATTACCTCTGATTTGTCCAAGTAGGGTCTCATGTCCCCATTTCAACCACTTACTAGGATGAGAGCAGTGAAACAAGCAGATGACAAGATGACAAGAGCTAGGGATAGGATTGATCTACCTCAGTTGTTCTCAAGTGGGGCACTCACACCTCCTCTCCGCAGAGGACATTTGGCAATGTCTATAAACATTTGTGATTGTTACAGTTGGAGGAGGGGAGTGCTACTGGCATCTAGTGGGTAGAAGTCAGAGATGCTGCTAAACATCTTACAGTGCACAGGACAGCCCTCAAAACAAAGAATTGTCTGTTCAACGTGTCAATAGTGCTGTATTTGAGAAACCTCGGTCCTGTGGAAAAGAGGAAAAATCAGGGGCCCCATTCCAGAAGAAGGGGCCCAGTTAAAGCAACAAATATCCACCCTCAAACCTGAAAACAAATCCTCCCCAAACCATCCATGCTTTCTCTCTTAAACTATCTCCCTTCTCTTTACCACCAAATCTTCTGAAAAAGGGGCTGACCTTAGCTGATTTACTCATTTCATTTATTCACTTAACAAACAATTGTAGAAATCTTTCTTGTGCTAAGCAGTGTTTTAGGTTGTGGAATATAGCAGTGATAAATAGACATGTTCTCTCATGTAGCTTTTATTCTAGTGAAAAGAGGCAGACAACAAGCAGATTGTCAGATGGAAATAAAATGAAAAAAAAGTAAAATTTTAAAAATTATATGAAGCAGAGAAAGAGGAAAGGAAGTTCTGAATGGACGTGCAATTGTAAATAGTGGCCAGAGAAGGCTTCACTGAGAAGATCACGTTTGAGCAAAAAAACTCAAAGAGATGACGGAGGTCACCATGCAGATAGATATCTGGTCAGAAAGTGTTCCAAGTAAAAGAAACATTAGGTGAAAAAACAAAACAAAACACAACAGAACAAACAAAAACAAAAAAAAAATTCAAAGAGGGACTATGTCTGCTGCATTTGGAGAAATTTACTTGCATGCTTATGGTAAAATCCAATGAAAGGGGGGAAATAATGATTCTGGAGAAAGAAGGGAATTCCTGGAGTGATGTCTTTGAGCAAGTAAGAACAAATTGAATCCAGTGCACTAGTGGAGAAGTTAGCCTTCGATAAGGGTGTGAACAGTATAACAATACTAAGAGGAGATAAGGAAACTATATAAACCAGATAGAGGTATTGGGGTTAAGTAATGAGAGAAGTTTGTGGAAGTTTTCTTTGATTTATTTTCTATTTTTTCTGGAAAAAAAAAAAGCGAAGCTATAAACAGAGACTAAGAATGATGGAGGAGAAGTCAGAGTTCAATGTCAAAATAAAAAATTTTAAATAGTCACTTGGAAGAATGAGAGACTAAATGGACTAGGTAACTATAGTAGGAACACCAGGCAGCATTACAAAGGTCCATTTGAAATGAGTTGTCATTAAACCGACTAGTTCTCACGGATATGTGTTTTTCTCCAACCACGTTCAGTTTCATGGTACAGGGGCAAAATTATGGAGAAATGAATCTAACCAAGATTGTTCGTTTAATAAATATGATAAAGTGGGAGAAGGGCTAGGAAGCCAAGGTTGTATGCAAGATAGTGATTATAATGATCGACCATGGAATTTAACCTGGTAAGGATGAAAGTGAGGACACTAAGGGGGTTTGAGATTGAAAGATGCTGGTAAGATCAATGGGCTGTAGGTACTGAGAGATACAAAGATTGTTGGCATCAGGGTACTAGAGGTGAAAAAGAAGGATAGGATTGGTGGTTGGACAGTGGGATGGCCAAAATTATGAAGGGATTAGAGTAATTGATGATGACAGGGTCTAAGGTATGGCCATGGGCATAAGTGGCAGAGTAGAAGGAAGAACAAGATCATTGGCACAGAAGAGGTCAAGGTGCCGAAAGGCCAGTTATTTGGAAAATACCATCACTGTGAATATCAAATCACTGAGGACTATGACAGGAGTAACAGTAGAGGAGTTTGCCATGAGTTAGGAGCTAAAACCTTCAAGACATGAGGGAAGAAAGCAGATGCTAGATTAGTGTAAAAAGAAGTGGTAGTGAGTGGCATATTCTGATAGCATGTGAGGTAAGCCTGGGGAATTGAATCTTCTATTCCCTTTTTCATGGCCTACCATGATCTGGTTTCTTTTTCCGTTGCTCTTTTGAGAATATCTTGAAAGGATAATATCAAATCCTTGATAGAGTGGTATTAAAGTATTAAAAAGGAGGTGTAGTAAATGATGTGATCAAAGTCGACGTTTCTTGCAGTAGAGTCTTGGGAGACAGTCTAATGGAAAGGAATGGAAAATTAAGAACATATCTGGCCTTTGGGACACTGCCCTTTCTCAACTAGTGAGGGTAGGAAGTGAGACTTGAATAAAAGGGACAAATGAAGTAAGACAGTATTCTGGATTGTGTGAGCTAAGGCTATACATGCTGAGTGATATAGATTTGCTGGACTGTGTGTACATGGGTCTCCAACAGTGAAAGTACACTAAGTAGAGAATAATTTCCAATCCTGAGTCTCTTTACTCCACCATGAATCAGTTCTATGCATGGAGGAGAAAATATATATTTTTGAAAAATATCTTTTCAACCCTCATCCCCCTCTTCTCTCTACAGTATTTGATATTTGGAATTACTCCACTCTCCATACGACTTGTTCCGACTCTTGCTTCAGAAATGAGTGGCTCTTGTTTTTACTAATTTTTAAATCTGGAGTTCTTGTCTTAGAAACCACAGACCTCCAAAAATTCGTGGCTAGAACTGTATTTCAGTATAACCAGTTTTCTTTGTAATCCTATATACTTTATTTTTTGCATTTAAAAATAATTCTGAGAAGGGGTCCTGCTTGATCAAACAGGCAAAGGGGTCCATGATACACAAAAATGTTAAAAACCTCTGGTTGATAAGTCAGACAGAAAAAGACAAATGCTGTATGTTATCATTTTTATGTGGAATCTAAAAAATAAAACAAAAGAATGAATACAGGGCTTCCCTGGTGGCACAGTGGTTAAGAACCCACCTGCCAGGGCTTCCTTGGTGGCACAGTAGTTGAGAGTCTGCCTGCCGATGCAGGGGACATCGGTTCGTGGCCCGGTCCGGGAAGATCCCACATGCCGCAGAGCGGCTGGGCCCGTGAGCCATGGTCGCTGAGCCTGTGCGTCCAGAGCCTGTGCTGGGGACACGTGTTTGATCCCTGGTCCCAGAAGATCCCACATGCCTCAGAGCAAACTAAGCCCATGCTCCACAATTACTGAGCCTGTGCTCTAGAGCCCTCGAGCCACGACTACTGAGCCCACATGCCACAACTACTGAAGCCTGCACGCTTAGAGGTCCTGCTCTGCAACAAGAGAAGCCACCACAATGAGAAGCCCACGTACCGCAACGGAGAGTAGCCCCCACTTGCTGCAACTAGAGAAAGCCCTCACGCATCAATGAAGACCCAATGCAGCCAAAAATAAAAACAAATAAATTAATTAATTTTTTAAAAATGAATGAATATAACAGAACAGAAACAGACTCAGATATAAGGAACAAACTAGTGGTTACCAGAAAGGAGAGGGAGGGGGAGAGGGACAAGATAAGGGTAGGGGACTAAGAGGTACAAACAACTATGTATTAATAAATAAGGTACAAGGATATATCATACAGCACAGGGAATATAGCCAATATTTTATAATAACTTTAAATGGAATATAATCAATAAAAATTTTGAATCACTATGTTGTACACCTTAAACTAATATTGTACATCAACTATACTTCAACAAAAATTTTTTAAAACCTCTAGATGAATCCTGATCTTTCTATTGTTTATTGTACATGTTCTCCCTTAACAGACCCAACAATTCCTGAGATTTTTAACCCTCTTCCATCCATTTCCTTTTTAGAAGTCCTCTTTATGGGCCTTACTAGAAGTCCAGCTTCATAATCAACAAACTACCTATATTCCCAAACTTTTCCTAGAACATTCCCACACCTCCTGGCTGTCATGAAACTCCATTTGTCCAATGACCATAACTTTCTCAGTTAAAAATCCAAAAAGCTTTTGACATTTTCCCTTGATCAGGCTACCCTCCTTCCTCCATATTAATTTCCTGTTACTGCTATAACAAATTACCTTGAATCTTAAAACAACACAGATTTTTGTTTTAACAATTCTGGAGGTCAGAAGTCTAAAATGAGTATTACAGGGCTGGACCAAGGTGTTAGTGGGACTGACTCCTTCTGAAAACTCCAGAAAAGAATCTGTTCCTTGCCTCTTCCAGCTTCTAGAGGTAGCTGGCATTCCTTGGCTTATGGCAGCATCACTCCAATCTCTGCTTCAGACATTGCCTTTTCCCACTTTGTTCTGCTGCCTTCCTCTTATAAGAACCCCTTTGATTATGTTGCCCACCCAGATAACACAGGATAATCTCCCCATCTCAAACTCCTTAATTTAATCACACCTGCAAAATCCCTCTTGCCACATAAGGTGACATGTCACACGGTGTGGGGAACAGGACGGGGACATCTTGGGGGTCATTATTCTGCCTACCACACACTCCCATTTCTCTCATCTTTGAATTCTTACCTTTCCCTCCCCCATACTTCTTATTTCAATAAATAGCACTACTGTTCATTTTGAATCCTTGGGCTAACTATTGATTTCCTTCTTTTTCTCACCACTAACTTTAAGAAAGAAATTAACCAAAATCCAACGCTTGAGCAAATTTTGTTCATCTGCAATATCTTTCTTAATTGTCTACTTTATCCACAGTCACTACCAAATCCCACCCAGGTGATGGCAAAAGCCTCCTTGCTGGTCTCCGCTATTGCCTTATTCCTGTCCAGTCTCTATACTATAGACAGAATCAGACTTTAAAAAATGCAAATTTGATTAA
This sequence comes from Kogia breviceps, assembly GCF_026419965.1. Taxonomy (NCBI): domain Eukaryota; kingdom Metazoa; phylum Chordata; class Mammalia; order Artiodactyla; family Physeteridae; genus Kogia; species Kogia breviceps. Next base: position 63,637,039 of record NC_081310.1, on the reverse strand, counting down.
GTCACTCTCGTCTAAAAAATCTTTCAGTGGCTTGGTGTATCTCAATTCAACATAAAGAAATTGGTTCTTCATATTTCCTGTACACTGTACAGGCTGCCTGCAACGGTTGCTTCAACAGAGAGAGCAGGCTTTTCTTTAGGTGACCTACCCACGTGGATTCTTGAGAAGGGGAAAAGTCGTGCAGGGGTGTATAAAAGCAAAGTTGTGAGAATCCACCACCTTTGTCTGGAACTGCCCATCCTCACACGCGGAATACATCAAGGAGCTGAAAACGCTGCCAGATTTTCCTCCTGTACCTGGATCTCTAAGGTGATCTTTGGGAGTGATACTTGTTAGAAACAATGCAAACTGGGAGTAAACAAGACCTTGCTCACCAAGGGGAAGTTGTGGTCAAAAGCTTTTTGTCCCGGAACCTCCGCCACGCTTCTCAGACCCTGGGAGCGGAACCGGGTGTGTGGTACTTCTCTCGGCTGCACTTTCCCTTGACTTCGATTTTCTCCGAGATCGCATCTGGTTACTAGAGGCCCTTGGGGAGGATGGGAGCCACTTCTCCGAGGAGCCAGGCGCCTCTCCTGCCGCCAGCGTTCCCTGCCTTCTGTCCCGGAGGAGCCCTCCTGGGGGTCCTGGTGCTGCTTGCGCTGCCGGCGGCCTGGGGTGAGATGCGGGGGGCCGTGGGAGCGGGCGCGGCGGGCACTACCGCGCTGGCCCTTGCGCCCGGTGTCTCTTTCTGTGAGCTGAGCGCGCGAGAAGGCAAGTCGGCTCCGGGATTCCCTTCTGTGTCCCGTGACCCTGTTGGCACTGGTCGAATTTCTTCTCTTCGGGGGGCTTATGTTGTGCTCAGCGCAGACGATGAACAGGTGCTGCACGGAATTGCTTGCCTTTGTGTTAATTCAGAGACTGGCTTACAGAAGTGTGGCGCTGATCACAGGGAAAGAAAGGGGGGTTGGAAATTCGACAAACTTGGGTTCTAATCCTAGAAACATATTAATTGTGAGGAAAGTTGCTACACGTGTTTCGTCATCTGTCAATGCGAATACTGATCTCTGTACCTCATGGGGTTGGTACCTAAATGGCATAAAGCGTGTCCAAAGGTCTAAAACAGGGCCTGCCACTTGATTTTTATCGTTATTACTTCGGCTCTTTGTTCACGAGGGTGTTTGGACAAGCAGTCCAGGGGTTGCAATGATCACCTGAAAAGTGCCCTGCATCTGGCTATATTCACCCCACCCACACCCCAAACAACCACTGCCATCATTACAGATCCCAGGTGCTTGAGGTTAGAAGACCTAGCTAAGCCGCAGAACCCTTAGTGTAACGGTTACCAGTAGAAGGAGAGTGTAGAGATGTTTACATATTGTCTCTTTTTAGTCAGTTGTTTAGAACAAAACTATCATGAAAATTTTGACGTGGCATCCTCCCTTCCTTCCGTTAGCTTCAAACAGGTAAAAAGAGATTAGAACACTTCTCTTCTTATTTTTGGCTTTCCTAGAAGTCTTCTTAGTTGCTTAGACTCGTGTCAACATCTTGGTTGAAGTGACAGTCTTATTTTGTCCAGCCTCTTCTCGACAACTCATTTGCTCTTTGCTGTCACTAGACGTTTTGCATTCATTATTTGATTGTGCCTTCTATTCTAAGAGGAAAAGGGAAACCAAGTTTCCAAAGAAATTGCTATTAATATCTTATCTCCTTAGACGTCATAAAAGAACCTGTTCAGTGAAGAAATGGGATAAAACCTAAAGCTTTATTTTCAGAAGAGAAGCATGCCAAGTAAATGAAGCAATCTGTGCTTATAATTTTTGTGGACTTTGTGGCTATCTGGCTCCCTTTTTACTGGAATGTTGTTGTAGCCTGTCCGTGTTATTAAATTACTATTATAGTACAATCCCAGACACTTTTTTTTTCAATGTCAATTTATCTATTTTTAATGTAACATTTGTTCAATTTATGGAACTAATTTTTTAACATCTTTATTGGAGTATAATTGCTTTACAATGTTGTGTTAGTTTCTGCTGCATAACAGAGTGAATCAGCTATACGTATACATATAACCCATATCCCCTTCCTCTTGCATCTCCCTCCCACCCTCCCTATCTCATCCCTCTAGGTGGTCACAAAGCACGGAGCTCATCTCCCTGTGCCATGCAGCTGCTTCCCACTAGCTATCTATTTTACATTTGGTAGTGTATATATGTCAGTGCTACTCTCTCACTTCGTCCCAGCTTACCCTTCCCCCTCACTGCCAAACACTATTAATTGCAAAAAAAAAATTTCCTAAGGTCATCATAATAACTTCAAAATGTGAAACAGCCTAAACTAAACTATCTAGTAATTTACTTGCCAAAGTAATTTAGCTAAAGAAAATGCTGATGGAATGCTGACAGTATGCACAGCACTTTGGAGTTTGAAAGAAATGTAAGAGAGCTATGCCTCCAAGGTGTATGCATACAGGGTGGTAGGGTGGTGGGGTTTTATGAAATCTCCTTAATTAGGAGGCCAGGGTTCTGGTTTGTCCAGCCTCTGCTACTTACTAGCTGGGAGCCTTGAACCCAGCAAGCCAATTAACATTCCTGATCTTGAGAGTCCACATATATAAAATAAACATAATTGACATTCTTCTATCTGAGAGGGTTATCGTAAAAATCAGATGAGGTAGTGGGTGTGACAGGGTTTTTTAACCTGAAAATCCCCATGGGGATCTACAAAACCATGACTAGGAAGTCACACAAGAGCCTGAAGGCCATGGGGTGATTGAAAAGGGAGATCCAGTGATCTTCACCTGAGTGGAAGGAGCATGGCTTTAACAGCACTAGAGTGAATCCAAAAAAAAAAGATTGTAAAGTATGTTTCACAGGGATATTTATTTTACATAAAAATTAGCACACTAGGGCTTCCCTGGTGGTGCAGTGGTTGAGAGTCCGCCTGCCGATGCAGGGGACACGGGTTCGTGCCCCGGTCCAGGAGGATCCCACATGCCATGGAGCGGCTAGGCCCGTGAGCCAAGGCCGCTGAGCCTGCGCGTCCGGAGCCTGTGCTCCGCAACGGGAGAGGCCACAACAGTGAGAGGCCCGCGTACCACAAAAAAAAAAAAGAAAAAAAAAAAAATTAGCACACTAGTTAAGCATTACTAGGACCACTTTGAACATAGAGCAGACTCTGGCGCCCTCACTTGGTAAACATACATGTTTAAATATATTTAACATTTAAATATACATAATATAACACGTTATATATAAATTAACAATATAATTATGTTATATTCTGTAATATAACATACTGTTTTATATACATAAATTCTTATATTTATATTACAAAGCATTATGCTATATTTATGCTGTTATATAATATAGCATGTATGATTACATTGTATATTGCAAACATATAATTATATATAATAGCTTTATTAAGTTATATAATATATATTATAATGTAATATCTAATATTAACTTCTTAAAGTTTGTATAGATTATATATAATATTAATATATATAATACATAATGTGCATATTAAATATTATATATTATTTTATACCAAACTATACCAAAGTATGTATTATATTATGCCATATAGAAAATCTAATGTATATTATACATTATAACAAAGTATGTAGTACATATTATATATTATATAATACACCAAATATATAACATTTAATACATATCATAAAATATATAAATATATTTAAATATTTAAATATAAAATATATAAAACATTTTAAAGTGCATGCTCTTTTTTTCTCTAACTTAAAGAGTTACTTAAGCAAAACATTTTCAGGTCCCTTCAATAAAGAAGAGAATATGCAGCATGGGGAGCAGAGCATACTCCAGGTTGTCAGCTCATGTTTGAACAGACATGGAAGAAATAAAGGGTAGTTTGTACTTATAGTATAGAATAAATCAACCTGCCTTGAGTAGAAGTTTTGAGTCAGGTGTATTTCAAAGTGGACTGTGTCATCCAAGACAAAAATCACAATGAGATGACACTATACACTCACCAGAATGGCTAAAATTTAAAAAACTGACCATGCCAAGGATTGGCTATAAGGTGAAGTAACTATAATTATCATACATTGCTCATTGGTAAAATGATACAACCACTTTGGAAACAGTTTTGGCAGTTTCTTAAAAAGTTAAACACACATGTATCTAAGCATTTCACTCCTAGGTATTTACTCAAGAGAAATGAAAGCATATGTCCTCATAAAGACTTGTTCATGAATTTTTATAGCAGCTTTATTTGTAACAGCCAACAACTGGAATCAATACAAAAGTCCTTCAACAGCTGAAAGGGTAAACTAAATTAAGGTGTAGTTTTGCAGCTGAATGTTATTCAGCAAACAAAACAAAACAAAACCACGCAAATTTTTATATGCAACACATGGATTATTCTCAAAATAATTATGTTATGTGAAAGCTAGACAAAAATAAAAAGTACAAACTGAATGATTCAGTTTATATGAAATTCTAGAAGTCAGATCAATCTGTGTAAGAGGAAGCAGGTTGGAGGCTGCCTAGAGAAGGAGATAGAGAGATGGATGGATTACAAAGAAACATTAGGAAACCGTAGGGAGTGTGATGGAAATGTTTGTTGTCTTGATTATGGTGATCATTTCATGGTGCATACATATGTCAAGAGTCATCAAATTGTACACTTACTGTATTTAATATATCTTAATAAAGCTATACAAAACGTTTTTTTGTAAACTCTTATAGATCTTGAGTTTACAGAGTTCATGTTAATATAGTTATCATAGGAACCAACCATAATTTGAGGGATTGGCAATGAAGGAGGAAAAAGAAACTAGATCAAGCTTTCTCAGGTGAAGTTTCATATATTCCTTTTTATTTGGGATATTATCCAAATTTGAATTTTTAATTATTCCATATCCTATACCCAGAACTCAGGTAAGAATTTTAGGTAATTAAAGGAAAGTAATGCCATTCCAAGAACTGTCCATTCCATTTGCTTTTTTGTTTTAGATCTCTGTCTTCTCCTTGTGAGCTTTGCTGTGACAGTCAGCCTCTCCTAGTAAAACTTTTGGCACCAGAAGGTCCATTTGGAATCTCTTCCCTTGTCCAGCATCAGTGGAGGAGATGAATATCAAAATTACACTCATCCCACATATAAACTAAAGAAAAGGTGAAGGTATAACATTTGAAATCACAGAGTTGTTTTTTTACTTGGTAGCTTTTTCCTGATTGTCACGGTGGTTCTCAAAGTGCTGTTATCTGTCAAAATCACCTGTGAAGCTTTTTTAAAAGATAGTTTTGTGGGCTGTAACCCACAACCACTGAATTAGAGCTTTTAGGGACATAGCCCAGACTCCTGATTTTTTTAAGTTTGGTAGGTCATTCATCATTCATCTATTCATTGCAACAAATATGCACAGACTGCTTATAATTGAGTGCTAGGCACCTGGACTAGGTATTAGTTTAGAGGAGCAAAACTCATGGGGTTTCTTGCCTTCATATTATGCATGTCTAATACCTATTGAGAGAAATAGATATTCTTAAAAGCACATAAATATAAAAAGCAAACTTATAGTAAGTGATATAAAAGGAAAAGTAAAGGGTCCAATTAGAAATTATTATGGGGGTGGACAGAGGCAAGTAGGCCAGATTCAAAATCCCTGGGAAGGTCAGGGAAGGCTTCACAAAGGAAGCAGCATTTTAGCAGAGACCTGGAAGAAGAGTGGAAGTCAGAATAAAGATAAAAGTAATCACATAGAGGGACGATCACAGAAAGAAGAAAGAACATATGTCTTAAAGAAGGGGGAGAATGGGTTGTGGCAGGGAGGGACTACAGCTCAGTCAGAGGAGACAGTGGTACAAGATGAGGAAAGAATCATAGGCAAGGGCACTCATGCTTAATAATTGCTGGTTTAATAAAGAGAATGTGTAGTGATAGATATAAGACTGTCTAATATTAGGAAAAAATAAGTAAGAAATATGAGCTTTCTTGGATCATCATCCTTTGCTTAAGTAGGGTACACAGATTAAGTCCCCTAATTCTGATTAAAGCCATTAAACAGGAAAGAAGCAACTTAGCAACTCTGCAGGCCTAATGGCTAGTTGGATCCAGTTTCTTCAGGAATTCTCATGTCTGCCAGTGGTCTGGTGGGAACCATGATAGAACTCATGGGTTGCAGAGATTAAATCCCAGCCTGAATCTGGGACACATTCATTCAGGAGAACTTCTGAGATCACTGGTCACTGAGGTCCTTCAGGGCTTTTCCAACTAGACAAGTTTATTCTAAACTAGCTCTGTACATCTAGGTAGAAAATAAGCTCTTGGAAGCAAAGTGAACATGGCCACTTTTGCAGAATATTTGAATCTACTGGTTAGCATCTACCTATCTCTATGGATGATAACTACTATAATGACAATTTATTAAGTGCTTTCTATGTATAAGATGCTACTAAATGCTTTGCATCTTTGACCCTCTCAGTGAAAGTACTAGGTAAATATTATTATCACTTTTATGAAGGTGAAATTGAGGCTCAGAGAAATTCAAGCAGCTCATCTAAGACCCCACAGCTAGTAAGTAGAAGACATTGGATTCAAGGCCAGGTCTCTACAAATTCAAACTTTTTAACACCATGTGCCATTATCTTTTGTGTTAGTTCCTTATTGCTGCTATAACAAATTACCACAAACTCAGTGGCTTAAAACAACAGAAATTTATTCTCTTAAAGTTCTGGAGGTCAAAATCTACAATGGGTCCATAGGGTTGTGTTCTTTCTGGATGCTCAAGTGGAGTATAGGTTTCCTTGCTCTTTCTACCTTCCAGAGGCAGCATACATCCTTTGGCTCATGGCCCCCTTTCTCTACTTTCAAAGTCATCAGTGCACCATTTTCAAATCTTCTTCGCTCTCCTTTGATCATTTGCTTCTTTCCTATAAAGACCTTTGTGATTAAATTTAGGGTCCATCCAAATAATCCAGGATGATCTTCCCACTTCAAGGTTTTTAACCAAATCACATCTGCAAAGCACTGTTGCCATCTTATGTAACATTCACAGTTTCCAGGGATTAGGGCATGGATGTTTTGGGAGCTCATTATCTAGCTTACCACATGTTTCCACACAGATTTTCAAAATTTTAGCTGAGCCTGCTGAGGGAATCCATTGCCATTAGGGTCCAGGTTAGCAGCAAATGGTTACAGCCCAGCAAACAGCCTGCAGTGTGTACACTGATTATGACTAGTGTTAGTTTAAAATGTATGTAGAATTTAAGTACATGATAATGATAGAACAAAAGACAGAAGGGAATTAAATGGAGTTAGCATTTTCTATGGTTCTTGAATTGTTGGGGAAGTTATCATTGTTAATTACGTGTTACTATGTTAAGGATGCACATTATCTTTAAAGGAACAATAAAAGTAGATTATTATGTTCATAATAATCTAATAAAAGGAAATAAGTAAAATAGTAAGTATAATTGATAATCAATAAGAAGGCAAAATAGAAGAGAATAAAGCACATAGAAAACATAGGATAAATAAAAAACAAATAGTAAGAAGATTGATTGAATCCCAAAGACATCAACAATTTTATTAATTATAAACAGACAATTCCACTTTAAATACAAAGATTGTCATACTACTTCATTTCCCAAACTGTGGGTTGAAGTGCCCCGGGGGCCTTCATAAATTCACAGGAGACCTAAGGAATATTTTAAATTTTCAGTGGAAACACAGCAATATTTGATATCTCTCACGTATTCTGCAAACTGCTAGCTCAGAGTTGCTCCCAGTTACATTAGGTTGCAGAAAGCTCCACTTGGTGACATCAAATCTTTGCAAAGCTGGGTTTTCAGCAGTGACTGTGATAAAGAAAAAGTACCAAATGAAAATTAATGGTATAGGAAATTAGGTGGCAGTTTACAATCTGATTCCAAGGTTTGAGAAGTTGAGCAGTGTCTAACAGTCTATCATTAAGAATTATGGTGGGCACAAGACTTATTAAGCTGTTTGGGTCCAGTTATTTAATAAATAAAACTGTTAAAGTATTTCTTTTTTGGCTAGGAATGATGTGAAAAAATTACTAAGACCCCAAGAGCGCTGTGAACTAAGTTTGGGAACATCTATCATAATTAATTAAAAATAAAAACAACAGGGAATTCCCTGGTGGTCCAGTGGTTAGCACTCCGTGCTTTCACTGCCAGGGCCCAGGTTCAATCCCTGGTCAGGGAACTAAGATCCTGCAAGCTGTGCTGTGCAGCCTAAATAAATAAATATATAAATAAAAGTAAAAATAAAAACTATGTGTTCCATACAAAACAAATTAATATACATGTTCAGAGACAGAATGAATGAATATAAAAAGATGGAAAACACATTATGCAAAAATGAACCAAAAGAAAGCTTATTTGACAAATGTGGCATTATGACAATCTTTGTCTTTAAATGATCATTGTGTGTTTATATTTAAAATAGTTATAGATATATTGAGAATTAAATCTACGAATTTGTTTCTTAATTGCCTATAAGTAAAGTGGACAAAATAGAATTTGAGGCAAGATTCATTACTAGAGATAAAGAGAGATATCTTCTAACAATAAAAGAGTCTATCTACTACAAAATATAATTTTAAAATATATAAAGGTACATTACTGTACCTAAATAAAAATGTTAAAAATATGTATATATTAATATATAAAAGTTTAAAAATGGACAGAGTTAGAAATAAGACAAATGTACAATAGCTGGAACATTATATGGTAGAATAAGCATACCCCCAACAAATCAATAAGTATGTAGAAGATTTAAACAAATATTAACATATTGTGCCTCACAGATATACCCAGGGCACTGCACCCTCTACCACAGACACATATTTTTTACAAATACATACAAATACAGTTATCTCAGTTGATCATACGCTGAGCCATAAAACAAAATCAATCAATCTCAAAACTTGATAATAAATATACAGCTAAAAACATTCCTCAAATGGTTGTGAATTCTGCAAAACATTTCTAAGTAAACCATGGGTCATTGAAGAAACTACAATGGTCATTATCAAATATTTGAAATTGAACAAAAAGAAAATATGGCACATTAAAACTTGTGGAATGCAGCTAAATCTATGCTTAGAATAAAAATAATAGTCTGAAGCTTTTTTTTAGACTATGAAAAGCTGAAAATAAAAAAATTCTAAGTAATTATCTCAAGAAATTCATTTTTTAAAAAAGAACACCAAATAAAGTCAAGAAAATTTTAGTAAAAATAAAATGAAGATAAACATAAATCAACAAAGCCAAAATTTGGTTCTTTGAAGACTAAAAAAAGTGACCAGTTAATTGATTGGTTTCAATCTATCCTCCATTATTTGAATTAATTAGTAGGGAGTGTGGGGAGGAACAAGAGATTTAAAAAAAACAGAAAAAAGAGGTTTTTAAAACTAAAGTAAAATGGTATTTTCCAGCAGATATTTATTCTTGATTATATATTGATTGACTCTAAATGGTATTTTTATTACTTTAACTTAAAACTGTGAGGTCTTAAGGGGTAGTAGCTGAGTCTAATATTTTAAATATGCATTTAAAAGTATGCTTTCATAGTTGTTGACCTTTGTCTACAAATCATGTGCTGAAATTTCTTTGTGCTGACTTGGCAACAGACTTCCAACATAGGTTACTGCTACATCTATGAAACATATTGGAGAAAAAAAGAGAAAGTAGCATAGAAATTTCTCCACTATCTTTTTTTTTTAACTCAAACACAAATTGTTTACTTTATTTTTTAACAATAAAACAGTAATAATGACACAATAATTTAGTTGTAACAAAGCATTCCACAGAGCAAAATAAAAGCAAAGCTAATTAGGGAAGCAGAGCTTCAGCTCAAGTTACTTATCTCCTTTAAACAGGAAAAACTATCATTAGTCTAGAGGTTCTCCAACAGGTCTGCTCATTTGAGGAATGGGAGGAAGGAGAACTGGTGCTTAAAAGAAATTGCTACACCCAAAGTCCACCTCAGAACAATTACAAGAGAATCTCTCAGGAGTGGGGCCTATTCAAAACTTTTTGAAGTGTTGTCAGTGTTTACAACTACAAGTCTAAAGTAATAAGCATTAAACACCATACCCTCAAAACAATCCAAAACCAAGGAATTTTTTTAAAAAAGAAAAGAAAAAAATATAAATTTCTTTCCTCTTATCCTGGGAAAAGGGGGAAAGAAGAACCTACTCATTTCTCCTTGTTTTTTATCCATTTTTGATTGCCCAAAGTCAAGTTTAACAAGTGTTAAATATTGGAACTTATCCAAATATCCTACCCAATTAAAATTTTCACTACTTTACATTTAGAAAGCTCTTTTACAACAATACAAGGGGGAAGGAGCTTCAAGATGGCAGAAGAGTAAGACATGGAGAGACCTTACCTGCCACAAATACATCAGAAATACATCTACATGTGGAACAACTCCTAGAGAACACCTACTGAACGCTGGCAGAAGACCTCAGACCTCCCAAAAGGGTCTCAGTGCTCCGACCGGGTGTCAGGGCAGTGCCTTTGAAGTGGGAGAGCCAAGCTCAGGACATTGGTCCACCAGATACCTCCCAGCTCCATGTAATATCAAACAGTGAAAAACTCCCAGAGATCTCCATCTCAACACCAACACCCAACTCCACTAAACGACCAGCAAGCTACAGTGCTGGACACCCTATGCCAAACAACTAGCAATACAGGAACACAACCCCACCCATTAGCAGAGAGGCTGCCTAAAATCATACTAAGTTCACAGACACCCCAAAACACACACCAGACGTGTACCTGCCCACCAGAAAGACAAGATCCAGCCTCATCCACCAGAACACAGGCACTAGTTCCCTCCACCAGGATGCCTACACAACCCACTGAACCAACCTTAGCCACTGGGGACAGACACCAAAAACAAGGGGAATTATGAACCTACAGCCTGCAAAAAGGAGACCCCAAACACAGTAAGTTAAGCAAAATAAGAAGACAGAGAAACACACAGCAGATGAAGGAGCAAGGCAAAAACCCACCAGACCTAACAAATGAAGAGGAAATAGGCAGTCTACCTGAAAAAGAATTCAGAGTAATGATAGTAAAGATGATCCAAAATCTTGGAAATAGAATGGAGAAAATACAAGAAACGTTTAAAGGACCTAGAAGAACTAAGGAGCAAACAAACAGAGATGAACCACACAATAAATGAAATTAAAAATTCTCTAGAAGGAATCAGTAGCAGAATAACTGAGGCAGAAAAATGGATAAGTGACCTGGAAGATAAAAGAGTGGAAATAACTACTGCAGAGCAAAATAAAGAAAAAAGAAAATGTCATGAGAAGACTAGGGGTAGGATGGGAATAAAACAAAGATCTACTAGAGCATGGACTTGAGGATATGGGGAGGGTGAAGGGTAAGCTGTGATGAAGTGAGAGAGTGGCATGGACATATATACACTACCAAACGTAGGGCGGATAGATAGTAGGAAGCAGCCGCATGGCACAGGGAGATCAGTTAGGTGTTTTGTGACCACCTAGAGGGGTGGGGTAGGGAGGGTAGGAGGGAGGGAGAAGCAAGAGGGAAGAGACATGGGAACATATGTATATGTATAACTGACTCACTTTGTTGTAAAGCAGAAACTAACACACCACTGTAAAGCAATTATACTCCAATAAAGATGTTAAGGGCTTCCCTGGTGGTGCAGTGGTTGAGAGTCCCCCTGCTGATGCAGGGGACACGGGTTCGTGCCCCGGTCCGGGAAGATCCCACATGCCACGGAGTGGCTAGGCCCGTGAGCCATGGCCACTGAGCCTGCACATCCGGAGCCTGTGCTCCACAATGGGAGAGGCCACAATAGTGAGTGGCCTGCATATTGAAAAAAAAAAAAAAAAAAAAAAAAAAAGATGTTAAAAAAAAATTCTCAGCCCTCCTCCAGAGCTACAAAAAAAAAAAAAAAAAGAAGAAAAAAGAATGAAAAAAATTGAGGACAGTCTCAGAGACTTCTGGGACAATATTAACCACACCAACATTCAAATTATAGGGGTCCCAGAAGAAGAAGAGAAAAAGAAAGGAACTGAGAAAATATTTGAAGAGATTAGAGTTGAAAACTTCCCTAATATGGGAAAGAAAATTGTTAATCAGGTCCAGGAAGCACAGAGAGTCCCATACAGGATAAATCCAAGGAGAAACACACCAAGACACATATTAATCAAACTATCAAATATTAAATACAAAGAAAAAATATTAAAAGCAGCAAGGGAAAAACAACAAGTAACATACAAGGGAATCCCATAAGGTTAACAGCTGATCTTTCAGCAGAAACTCTGCAAGCCAGAAGGGAGTGGCAGGACATATTTAAAGTGATGAAAGGGAAAAACCTACAACCAACATTACTCTACCCAGCAAGGATCTCATTCAAATTAAATGAGAAGAGAAATTAAAACATTTACAGAGAAACAAAAGCTAAGACAATTCAGCACCACCAAACCAGCTTTACAGCAAATGCTAAAGGAACTTCTCTAGGCAGGAAACACAAGAGAAGGAAAAGACCTACAATAACAAACCCAAAACAATTAAGAAAATGGTAATAGGAACATACATATCAATAATTACCTTAAATGTAAAAGGATTAAATGCTCCAACCAAAAGACATACACTGGATGGATACAAAAACAAGACCCGTATGTATGCTGTCTACAAGAGACCCACTTCAGACCTAGGGACACATATAGACTGAAAGTGGGGGGATGGAAAAAGATATTCCATGCAAATGGAAATCAAAAGAAAGCTGGAGTAGCAATTCTCATAACAGACAAAATAGACTTTAAAATAAAGACTATTACAAGGGACAAACAAGGACACTATATAATGATCAAAGGATCAATCCAAGAAGACAATATAACAATTGTAAATATTTATGCACCCAACACAGGAGCACCTCAATAAATAAGGCAAATGCTAACAGACATAAAAGGAGAAATCGACAGTAACACAATCCTAGTAGGGGACTTTAACACCCCACTTTCACCAATGGGCAGATCATCCAAAACGAAAATAAATAAGGAAACACAAGCTTTAAATGATACATTAAGCAAGATGGACTTAATTGATATTTATAGGACATTCCATCCGAAAACAACAGAATACACTTTCTTCTCAAGTACTCATGGAACATTCTCCAGGATAGATCAAATCATGGGTTGCCAATCAAACCTTGATAAATTTAAGAAAATTGAAATCATATCAAGTATATTACCCAACAACAATGCTATGAGACTAGATATCAATTACAGGAAAAAATCTGTAAAAAACACTAACATATGGAGTCTAAACAATACACTACTTACTAACCAAGAGATCACTGAAGAAATCAAAGAGGAAATCAAAAAATACCTAGAAACAAAAGACAATGAAAACACGATGACCCCAAACCTATAGGATTCCACAAAAGTAGTTCTAAGAGGGAAGTTTATAGCAATACAATCCTACCTTAAGAAACAAGAAACTTCTCAAATAAACAACCTAACCTTACAGCTAAAGCAATTGGAGAAAGAAGAACAAGAAAACCCCGAAGTTAGCAGAAGGAAAGAAATCATAAAGATCAGATCAGAAATAAATGAAAAAGAAATGAAGGAAACAATAGCAAAGATCAATAAAACTAAAAGCTGGTTCTTTGAGAAGATAAACAAAATTGATAAACCATTAACCAGACTCATCAAGAACAAAAGGGAGAAGACTCAATTCAATAGAATTAGAACTGAAAAAGGAGAAGTAACGAGACACAGCAGAAATACAAAGGATCATGAGAGACTACTACAAGCAACTATATGCCAATAAAATGGACAACCTGGAAGAAATGGACAAATTCTTAGAAAAGCACAACTTTCCAAGACTGAACAAGGAAGAAATAGAAAATATAAACAGACAAATCACAAGCACTGAAATTGAAACTGTGATTAAAAATCTTCCAACAAACAAAAGCACAGGACCAGATGGCTTCACGGGTGAATTCTATCAAACATTTAGAGGAGAGCTAACACCTATCCTTCCCAAACTCTTCCAAAAGATAGCAGAGGGAGGAACAATCCCAAACTCATTCTACGAGGCCACCATCACCCTGATACCAAAACCAGTCAAAGATGTCACAAAGAAAGAAAACTACAGGCCAATATCACTGATGAACACAGATGCAAAAATCCTCAACAAAATATTAGCAAACAGAATCCAACAGCACATTAAAAGGATCATACACCATGATCAAGTGGGGTTTATCCCAGGAATGCAAGGATATTTCAATATTCACAATCAATCAATGTGATACACCATACTAACAAATTGAAAAATAAAAACCATATGGTCATCTCAATAGATGCAGAAAAAGCTTTCAACAAAATTCAACACCCATTTCTGATAAAAACCCTCCAGAAAGTAGGCACAGGGGGAACTTACCTCAACATAATAAAGGCCATATAGGACAAACCCACAGCCAACATTGTTCTCAATGGTGAAAAACTGTAACTATTTCCACTAAGATCAGGAAAAAGACAAGGTTGTCCACTATCACCATTATTATTCAACATAGTTTTGGAAGTTCTAGCCACAGAAATCAGAGAAGAAAAAGAAATAAAAGAATCCAAATCAGAAAAGAAGTAAAGCTGTCACTGTTTGCAGATGACATGATACTATACATAGAGAATCCTAAAGATGCTACCAGAAAACTACTACAGCTAATCAATGAATTTGGTAAAGTAGCAGTATACAAAATTAATGCACAGAAATCTCTTGCATTCCTATACATTAATGATGAAAAATCTGAAAGTGAAATTAAGAAAACACTCCCATTTACCATTGCAACAAAAAGAATAAAATATCTAGGAATAAACCTACCTAAGGAGACAAAAGACCTGTATGCAGAAAACTATAAGACACTGATAAAAGTAATTAAAGATGATACCAACAGATGGACAGATAGACCATGTTCTTGGATTGGAAGAATCAACATTGTGAAAATGACTGTATTGCCCAAAGCAATCTACAGATTCAATGTAATCCCTATCAAACTCCCAATGGCATTTTTCACAGAACTAGAACAAGAAATTTCACAATTTGTATGGAAACACAAAAGACCCCAAATAGCCAAAGCAATCTTGAGAATGAAAAACGGAGCTAGAGGAATCAGGCTCCCTGACTTCAGACTATACTACAAAGCTACAGTAATCAAGACAGTATGGTATTGGCACAAAAACAGAAATATAGATCAATAGAACAGTATAGAAAGCCCAGGGATAAGGCCATGCACATATGGTCACCTTATCTTTGATAAAGGAGGCAAGACTATACAATGGAGAAAAGACAGCCTCTTCAATAAGTGGTGCTGGGAAAACTGGACAGCTACATGTAAAAGAATGAAATTAGAACACTCCCTAACACCATATGCAAAAATAAACTCAAAATGGATTAAAGACCATAATGTAAGGCTAGACACTATAAAACTCTTAGAGAAAAACATAGGCAGAGCACTCTATGACATAAATCACAGCAAGAGCCTTTTGATCCACCTCCTAGAGAACTGGAAATAAAAAGAAAAATAAACAAATGGGACCTAATGAAACTTAAAAGCTTTTACACAGCAAAGGAAACCATGAACAAGATGAAAAGACAACCCTCAGAATGGGAGAAAATATTTGTAAATGAAGCAACTGACAAAAGGTTAATCTCCAAAATTTATAAGCAGCTCATGCAACTCAATACCAAAAAAAACAAACAACCCAATCCAAAAATGGGCAGAAGACCTAAATAGACATTTCTCCAAAGAAGATATACAGATTGTCAACAAAGACATGAAAGAATGCTCAACATCATTAATCATTAGAAAAATGCAAATCAAAACTACAATGAGATATCATCTCACACCAGTCAGAATTG
The DNA here is from genome assembly GCF_026419965.1 of Kogia breviceps. Taxonomy (NCBI): domain Eukaryota; kingdom Metazoa; phylum Chordata; class Mammalia; order Artiodactyla; family Physeteridae; genus Kogia; species Kogia breviceps. The sequence continues at coordinate 63,621,143 of NC_081310.1, read as the reverse complement.
CCATCATCAAGAAATCTACAAACAATAAATGCTGGAGAGAGTGTGGAGAAAAGGGACAACTCTTGCACTGTTGGTGGGAATGTAAATTGATACAGCCACTATGGAGAACAGTATGGAGGTTCCTGAAAAAACTAAAAACAGAACTACCATATGACCCAGCAATCCCACAACTGGGCATATACCCTGAGAAAACCATAATTCAAAAAGAGTCATGTACCACAATGCTGATTGAAGCTCTATTTACAATAGCCAGGACATGGAAGCAACCTAAGTGCCCATGTACAGATGAATGCGTAAAGAAGATGTGGCACATATATACAATGGAATATTACTCAGCCATAAAAAGAAACGAAATTGAGTTATTTGTAGTGAGGTGGATGGACCTATAGTCTGTCATACAGAGTTAAGTAAGTCAGAAAGAGAAAAACAAATACTGTATGCTAACACATATATATGGAATCTAAAAAAGAAAAAAAATGGTCATGAAGAACCTAGGGGCAAGATGGGAATAAAGAAACAGACCTACTAGAGAATGGACTTGAGGACACGGGGAGGGGGAAGGGTAAGCTGGGACAAAGTGAGAGAGTGGCATGGACATATATACACTACCAAATGTAAAATAGATAGCTAGTAGGAAGCAGCTGCACAGCACAGGGAGATTAGCTCGGTGCTTTGTGACCACCTAGAGGGGTGGGATAGGGAGGGTGGGAGTCATGCAGACATAAGAGGGAAGAGATACAGGGATATATGTATATGTATAGCTGATTTATTTTCTTATAAAGCAGTAGCTAACACGCCATCGTAAAGCAATTATACTCCAATAAAAATGTTAAAAAATTTTAAAAATTAAATTAAATTTAATTTAAAAAATAAAATAAAATGGATCATGGATAAGTACCTACTGTATAGCACAGAGAACTCTACTTAATACTCTGTAATGACCTATATGGGCAAATAATCTAGAAAAGAGTGGATATATGTATATGTATAACTGATTCACTTTGCTGTACACCAGAAACTAACACAACAATGTAAATCAACTATACCAATAACAATTTAAAATAAATTTTAAATAAATAAATAAGTAAACTAAGGGGAAAAAAACCCCAATACCGGGCGGAGTTCCCTGGTGCCGCAGTGGTTAAGAATCCCCCTGCCAATGCAGGGGACACGGGTTCAAGCCCTGGTCTGGGAAGATCTCACATGCCGCAGAGCAACTGAGCCCGTGCTCCACAACTACTGAGCCTGCGCTCTAGAGCCCGTGAGCCACAACTACTGAGCCCATGTGTCACAACTACTGAAGCCATTGCGCCTAGAGCCTGTGCTCCGCAACAAGAGAAGCCACCACAGTGAGAAGCCATGCATCGCAAAGAACAGTAGTCCCCGCTCACCGCAACTAGAGAAAACCTGCGTGCAGCCAAAATAAATAAATAAAACAAAACAAAAACAATACCAGGTTTCAGAAAGAATCCTCCACATTTTAAGTTTGCATAGATGTTTTAAGTCAGCTATTTGTTCAACGAAGAAGAGTCGATGAAATGTATTAGAAAGCATTTTATTAAGTTATTATAAAACAATATTCATTTCATGTAGTACAAATTAACAAGAGGAATATCTGAATGTTTCCCATCTATTTCTAAAACTGTCAGAATTCCTTTGTGTAAGATTGATATCTTCAAATTTAGAACTTAAACATACATTTTTCTTAAGAATGCATACATAAAATACTTCTCCTGTAATTGCACTATATCCTTGACAAATCCCTATTGGGAGGTACAGTAGTGACTGCAGACATTTATCTTTAAAACAACTTTTCCTCATTTTTCAGGTTTGGGAATGATATCACATCAAGTACGGAAAATAACTTTTTTCCTTAAGAAGACATAAATTCACTTAGAGATGTCTCCTCAAATTCAGAAAAACCCATTTCTTCAGCTCCTTCTGTCAGGGCTCCATATTAATCTCAACCACTTCATTCTTGCCCAGAAGTGTTTTTGTCGGGTTGTCTACACTTATATCTTCAATGTCTGCCAGATCAATAGGTGGTAAAGGATTCCTCCAGCACTGGAAGCTGTTATACTGCCAAAATTCTTCATTGCGCTGGCGCGGCGCAGAGCCCCAGTCTCCCCGCAGGGACTCTGCGCGCCCCGCCCCGTCGTCGCCACCGCCCCTCCCCCGGCTCGCGGGGCCGCATGGGAGGCTGCAGTAGCGGCGGCTCGCGGTCTCCAGGCCGGTGCCCTTACGCTCCGCGCCGTCTGGGGCGCCAGTGTACCCGCCGTCGCGGCGCTTGCTGGACGAAACCGAAGGCTCAGTCATAGCCCCCGCGTCGATTTTACGCTTTAGGGGCAGCTCCGGTACGCCGAGGCGCTGCCCGGTATGCGAGAACCCCGGCGGCAGGATCCACATTCGTGGCCGAGCTGGCTCCTCAGAAAAGTCGCGGAGCAGGAGCCTCTTCCAGGGCACGTGGAACCTCAGGGACTCGGCAGCACGCTGCTTGCCCGTGGGCCCCGAAGGCTCGGGCGGAGCCCTCCGGGAGCGGGAGGCCGAGCTCCCATAGCTGTGGGAGCGTAGGGCCTCTCCACTAACTTTGACGTCCCTGTGGTCTTGCTGTCCAGGTCAATGCCAATCCCCGGTGCACCTTACATTCGCCATGCCTACAGAACTGATTGAGAAAGATGAGTTTCCTGTTGGGACATCTTTGAAGTATAAATGCCGCCTTGGTTACTACAGAAGAGTGTTCTCTATCACCTGCCTGCAAAACTCTGTCTGGTCAAGCCCTGAAAACAACTGTAGGCGTAAGTAACTCTAGACTGAGGACTCCTCTGTGTCAATAATCTTTAATATCTGATCAGTCGTTCAAATTTTGAAACAAAGACACGTGTCTTGGTAACTTTGCCTAAGGTATAAAAAGATGTGAGAGTTATTCTTGTAGGTCATATCTTCCTACTGCTTTGAGTTCCTAGCACCTTCATTACAAGTTCATTTCATGAGAAATGACCATCACAAGGCATGACTGAGGGAAAATCTCCATTCACTAGGGGTGTCCCATTTTTACAACTGAAACTAAGTAATGAATGACTCAGGAAAGGAAAGAAAAGTGTAGGTGGGGAGAGAATCCCAAACTTCAAGACTTTTGATGTACACTGGTTGAATTACAGAGTAAGCATTTTAGTAATAAGCAAAGTTTACATCTTTTTAAGAGGCAAAAAATATGGGGATGAGATCTGGAAGGGAGGTCTTTTTGAATGTGGTGCTTAGTAGGTGGCTGATCCTGAGGCAGTCTTGTAAATTTCCTCAAGGTGGCAAATCTATGGAACTACAAGAGCTATGGCCAGTTTGGGACCTTATGTATTAACAGACGTTCAGAGTATTCTACACCCAATCCCCACATTCTGCTTCTTTCCCACAGGTAAATCATGTGGATCCCTTCCAGAGCTCATAAATGGCAAAATGGACTTCAACAAAGACACCCAGTTTGGATCAACTGTTAATTATTTTTGTAATGAAGGGTGAGTTGGCCGCTTTGTTTGGGATGACAGTTCTAGAATTGTAGCACTAGTCTCTAAACAGTAGTCTCAGAAAGGAAAGTCAAACTACCTGTCCATTTAAAACATAGGAGTAAGATTTCTAAGTAGAAGTTGTGCCTTGAATCCAGGCATTTAAATACCCTTGCAATGACTAAACAAATATTTGAAAAAAATAGGAAAAAACCTGTATCCATGCTAGAAATTGGAGGGATGAGGGTAGTGTTTGCATACCAAATTAATGCACCTAAAGCCAAGTGAAGCATTTACTAGATGAGAAGGACCAGCATTCTAAAGAAGTAAGTGGAACAAACACGCATATATTCTTAGCTCAAAGCAATAAAAGCTAGAAATGTTGGACTCAGGAAAAAGTAGGAAAGAGTTGTTTATTTGGGTTGATGGAGTAGATGTGGTGGATGGGCAAATCTTAATTGTTATAGCACCTCTCCAGAAGTGTACACAATACAGGAATCTTGCTGTGGACATACTCTTGGCTTATCTGTAGGGGAGACAACCAATTTAGGAAAGAAATAGGGACACCTTATATCTTAACTTTTGTTCTGTTTTTATTACTTATTATTACCTACAATACATGCAAAATAACATAAGTGAAACATTAAAATAGTAATAATAAAATGAATTTCAATGCATATGCCACCCACCTTAAAAACCATCACTAGTACCTTTGACACTGACTATGTGCTTTTCCCAATTTCCATTCCTTCACCTCCAAAACTTCTCCAGAAGTAACCACCATCCTGAATTTTGTTTATCCCTTGCATTTCTTTTCCATTTTCTCCCATACATAGTCCTAATCATTATATTTTTAGTTATACATATTTTGAACTTTATATAAATAACATGATTTTATATGAACATCTTTGCAAATTGATTTTGATTTAATAGTTTGTTTCTGACATTCATTCATGTTGTGGTTAATTCATTTTCATTTTGGATAGTGTTCTCTTGTCTGGATACAGAAGAATTTATGTCTTTTTTTGTTGTTTTTAAGTATTTGGATTATTTCTAGTTTGTTTTGCTTTGTTTTATTTTGGCTATTATAAGCATCCCTGATATAAAGATACTCATACATGTCTCCTAGTACACATGGGCAAAAGTTTCTCTAGGACAGTGGTTTTCAAACTTATTTTACCATGATCAACAACTAAGAAATGTATTTCTACAGCACACACACATAAACAGATACACATGTATACCACATCACATACACATTTATATAAATTAAAATTGTCACACAAATATTTAACATTATACTGGAAATTCTAACCAGGAAATTAGTCAAGAAAAAGAAATAAAAGGCATCCAGATTGGAAAGGAGAATTAAAATAATCTGTTTGGAATTAAAACAGTCTCTATTTGGAGGCCAGATCAAGACAGTGGAGTAGAAAAATCCTCGCCTTCTCCCACAGACATATGAAAACTACAACTACATATAGAATAACTATCTCTGAAAGTGACCTGAAGACTAGCAGAACAGATTTTCTACAACTAAGGATATAAAGAAAAGGCCACATTGAGATGAAGAGGAGGGGAAGAGATGTGGTCTAGTCAGAACACCCCCCCCCCACCAATGCAGTGACCCACAAGCCAGAAGAAAATCACAACCATGGGGGTCCCCCCTGAGGAGTGAGGGGTCCAAGACCCACAATGGGCTCCCCAGCCTGGGGCACCTGCACCAGGAAGACAAACCACCATAGTGTCTGGCTTTGAAAACCAGCAAGCTTATGTTTCAGGGGAGCCAGAGGGCAGTGGGAGACTGCTCTTGAAGGGCTCACTTGCTCTGAGTCCCAGCACAGGCAGAGCAGAAACTTTAAAAATGCCTTGGCTTTATGAGGAGGAGAGTTATTGATTAATTCTGGGGCAGGTACCAGGGTATGGAAGTGCTGGTAGGTGCCATTTTTTTTTCTCTCCTTACACCTAGCTGGCCCAGTGCTGGTAGGTGCCTTTCTGTCACTCTCCATCAACACAGATAACACTGTGTGCCCCACCCCAACATTCCCCTAAGTACCTGCCCAACCCAACCCACCTGCCTCAACCAGTCCCTCTAAAGAACCTCCCACCCCATCCTGTCTGGTACATGGTTCTGCCCAGGACCAGTGCTCCTCCAAAGTGGCTCACATAATGGGGACCTAGCCCTTCCCATTAGCGATCCCACAGAAGTTGCAACCAGGCCTCACAGACAGCTGGGCTGGGGATCAGCCCTGCCTACCAGTGTGTCTGTAGAAGTCATGGCCTAAACACAACAGGAGGATGCAGGCAGCCAATGCAGGGGATAGCCTTGAGCACCTGGCTCGGGTGACCAGGGGGGATTATGCCACTGGGCTCTACATAACACTATCTACAGAAAGCCACTCTTTTAAGGTTTGGCGATGTAGCTGATGTACCTAATGTATAAAAACAAACACTGAGAGTTAGGCAAAATAGGAGACAAAGGAATACCTTACAAGTGAAAGAACAAGATAAAACCCCAGAAAAAGAAATATACAAAATGGAGATAAGAAATTTACAAGATAAAGAGTTCAAAGTAATAGTCATAAAGATGCTCATCAAACTCAGGAGAAGAATGGATGAACAAAGTGAGAACCTCAACAAAGAGATAGAAAATACAAACAAGAACCAATCAGAACTGAAGAATACAATAACTGAAATGAAAAATACATTAAAGGGAATCAATTACAGAATAGAGGGTGCAGAAGAACAGATCAGTGATCTGGAAGACAGAGTAGTGGAAATCACCCAATTGTAACAGCAAAAAGAAAAAAAAGGAATTAAAAAATGAAGATAGGGCTTCCCTGGTGGCGCAGTGGTTGAGAGTCCGCCTGCTGATGCAGGAGACACGGGTTCGTGCCCCAGTCTGGGAAGATCCCACGTGCCGCGGAGCAGCTGGGCCCGTGAGCCGTGGCCGCTGAGCCTGCGTGTCCGGAGCCTGTGCTCCGCAACGGGAGAGGCCACAACAGTTAGAGGCCCACGTACCACGAAAAAAAAAAAAAAAAATGAAGATAGCCTTAGGAACCTCTGAGACTACATCAAGCATACTAACATTTTCATTAGAGGGGGCCCAGAAGGAGAAAAGAGAAAGAAAGGGACAGAAAGCCTATTTGAAAAGATAATGGCTGGAAACTTCCCTAACCTGGCAAAGGAAACATATATTAAAATCCAGGAAGCACAGAGAGTCCAAACAAGATGAAGCCAAAGAGACCCACACGAAGACACATTGCAATTAAAATGTCAAAAGTTAAAGATAAAGAGAGAATATTAAAAGGAACAAGAAATAAACAAGTTATGTACAAGGAAGCCCCCATAAGACTATCAACTGATTTTTAGGCAGAAACTTTACAGGCCAGAAGGGACTAGCACAATATTTTCAAAGTGCTGAAAGGAAAAAACTTACAAGAATACTCTACCCAACAAAGTTATCATTCAGAATTGAAGGAGAGATGGAACCTTCCAGACAAGCAAAAGCTAAAAGTACATCACCACTAAACCAACTTTACAAAAAATGTTAAAGGAACTTCTTCGAATGGAAAAGAAAAGGCCATAACTAGAAACAAAAAAAGTTATGAAAGGAAAAATATCTCACTACTAAAGGCAAACACAGAGTTAAGGTAGTGGATCTACCACTTATAAAGCTAGTATGAAGTTTAAAAGACAAAGGTAGTAAAATCCATCTAAATCTAAAATAATTAGTTAAGCAATACACAGAATGAAAGGATGTAAAATATGATGTCAAAAACATAAAATGGGGGAAGGAGTAAAAATGCAGTGCTTTTAGAAGGTGCTCCAACTTAAGCAACCATCAAATTAAAATAGGCTGCTATATACATAGGTTGCTATATGTAAATCTCATGGTAACTACAAACCAAAAACCTATAACACAAAATATAAAGAGAAAAGAATACAGGCATAATGCTAGAGAGAATCATCCAATCACATGGGAAGAGAACAAGAGAAGAAGAAAGGAGCAGAGAAGAACTACAAAAACAACCATAAAACAATTAACAATATGGTACTTACCTATCAGTAATTACTTTAAATGTAAATGAATGAAATACTCTAATCAAAAGATAAAATGTTCTTGGATTGGAAGAATCAATATTGTGAAAATGACTATATTGCCCAAAGCAATGTACAGATTCAATGCAATCCCTATCAAATTACCAATGGCATTTTTCACAGAAATAGAACAAAAAAATTCACAATTTGTTTGGAGTCACAAAAGACCCCAAATAGCCAAAGCAATCTTGAGAAAGAAAAACAGAGCTGGAGGAATCAGGCTTCCTGATTTCAGACTATACTACAAAGCTATAGTAATCAAGACAGTATGGTACTGGCACAAAAACAGAAATATACATCAATGGTACAGGATAGAAAGCCCAGAGATAAACCCACACAGCTATGTTCACCTAATCTATGACAAAGGAGGCAAGAATATACAATGGAGAAAAGACAGTCTCTTCAATAAGTGCTGGGAAAAGAATGAAATTAGAACACTCCCTAACACCATATGCAAAAATAAACTCAAAATGGATTAAAGACCTAAATGTAAGGCCAGAAGCTATAAAACTCTTAGAGGAAAACAAGCAGAACACTCTTCGACATAAATCACAGCAGGATCTTTTTTGACCCACCTCCTAGAGAAATGAAAATAAAAACAAAAATAAACAAATGGGACCTAATGAAGCTTAAAAGCTTTTGTACAGCAAAGGAAACCATGAACAAGATGAAAAGACAACCCTCAGAATAGGAGAAAATATTTGCTAATGAAGCAACTGACAAAGGATTAATCTCCAAAATATACAAGCAGCTCATGCAGCTCAATATCAAAAACACAAACAACCCAATCCAAAAATGGGCAGAAGACCTAAACAGACATTTCTCCAAAGAAGATACACAGATGGCCAAGAGGCACATGAAAAGCTGCTCAACATCACTAATCATTAGAGAAATGCAAGTCAAAACTACAATGAGGTATCATCTCACACCAGTCAGAATGGCCATCATCAAGAAATCTACAAACAATAAATGCAGGAGAGGGTGTGGAGAAAAGGGAACCCTCTTGCACTGTTGGTGGGATGTAAATTGATACAGCCACTATGGAGAACAGTATGGAGGTTACTTAAAAAAACTACAAATAGAGCTACCATATGATCCAGTAATCCTACTAAGGGGCATATACCCTGAGAAAACCATAATTCAAAAAGACACATGCACCCCAATATTCATTGCAAGACTATCTACAATACCAGGGCATGGAAGCAATATAAATGTCCATCAACAGATGAATGGATAAAGAAGATGTGGCACATATATACAATGGAATATTACTCAGCCATAAAAAGGAATGAAATTGGGTCATTTGTAGAGATGTGCATAGACCTAGAGTCTCTCATACAGAGTGAAGTAAGTCAGAAAGAGAAAAACAAATATTGTATATTAACGCATATATGTGGAATCTAGAAAAATGATACGGGTACATATTTGCAGAGCAGGAATAGAGATGTAGACATAGAGAATGGACGTGTTGACGTGTGGGGGGAAGGGGAGTTGGGATGAATTGGGAGATTGGGACTAACATATATACACTACCATGTGTAAAATAGCTAGCTAGTGGGAAACTGCAGTATAGCACAGGGAGCTCAGCTTGGTGCTCTGTGGTGACCTAGATGGGTGAGATGGAGGGGGGTTTGAGGGAGGTCCAAGAGGGAGGGGATATGTGTATACATAAAGCTGATTCACTTTGTTGTACAGCAGAAACCAATGCAACATTGTAAAGCAACTATACCTCAATAAAATAAAAAAGATACAGGGTGGCTGAATGGATTAAGAAAACAAGACCCATACATATGCTGTCTACAAGAGACTCATTTCAAATCTAAAGACACACACAGACTGAAAGTGAAAGGATAGAAAAAGATATTCCTCACAAATGTAAACAAAAAGAAAGCTGGAACAGCAAGACTTATATTAGACAAAATACACTTTAAAACAAAGACTGTAACAGAAGACACAGAAGGATATTATATACTGATAAAGAAGAGGACATAACATCATAACATAAATATATCTATGTACAGTAGTCAAGATATGGAAGCAACCTAAGTGTCATTGATAGGTAAATGGATAAAGAAGATGGAGTATATATACAAAACAATATCACTCAGCCATAAAACGAATGAAATCTTGTCATTTGTGACAACATGAATGGACCTTGAGGGCATTATGTTCAGTGAAATAAGTTAGACAAAGAAAGACAAATATGATTTCACTTATATGTGGAATCTAAAAAACAAAACAAATGAACAAATAAAACAAAACAAAGCAGAAATGGACTCACAGATACAGAGAACAAACTGGTGGTCATCAAAGGGAAGGGGGATAGGGAGTTGGGTGAAACAGGTAAAGGAGATCAAGAGGTATAAACTTCCAGTTATAAAATAAATAAATCACAGGATGTAATGTACAGCACAGAGAATATAGGCAGTAATATTGTAATAACTTTGCATTATGACAGATGGTTACTAGGCTTATTGTGGTGATCAATTCAATATATACATATATATACACATATATATGTATATATATAATATGTCAAATCACCATGTTGTACATCTGAAATTAATACAATATTGTATGCCAACTATAGTTCAATCAAAAAAAGAAAAGGAAAACAACCCCTCTGTTTGCAAATGACATATCTGGTATAGAAAATACTAAGGAATGCACACACACACACACACACACACACACACACACACACACACACACACACACACACATACATACATACATATATTATAGCTAATAAATAGTTCATCAAGATTTCAGGATACAAGTTATCAGATGATTTATTTTTAACATGGGTGTTTCATTGATGTAAAGGAAGATTATTTTTAGAGAGGGATTTAAGAACATAATTATATCTAAAATCACAGAGTATAATAAGAAATCTTAAAATTAAGAAAATTTTAAAGTGCTAGACTTATAGTCAGTGTCTTATTCTTGACCTCAAAAAATGGAGAAAACAAATTCATGTGTATTTTTAATGGATGTTACCCTGGTAGGGTAAAAAATAATTTCCAACTGAACAAAAGTAAACAAATTAATCCATGTAGCAAAACAGAGGGCAGAAAATGTTACACTTTCTTCATATAAATTGGGGGCACAATTGGGGTATTTTTGTTTTTTCCTTTTAGAAATTTATTTTATAAAAATGAGATCATGTTCATTGTAATCAGGATGTAAAGCAAATTTATTGTTTTTCTACATGAAGATTTTCTACCTAGTATATCTATTACTTTGCTTGAATAATCTATGGAATTTAAAAGTACATTCTCTCACTGTAGAGTACAAAGTTGAAAACCTGTCTATTAAAAGGGCTTCAGTTTATATTATTCAAATCTTCAACATCTTTACTTCAAAGCATATTATTAAGTTAAAGTAATTTTAAGTATATTATAATGGTATATTATAAAATACAGAACTCAAAAGAGTAGAATAGGAAGTCCAGAAATAGACCCAAATTTGTAAAAGAGGGTATTGTATGAAGGTATCATGCAGCATTTCAAAGCAGTAAGCAAACTAGTATTTTTTATTTATGTTAAATAATTAGCACATTTTATGCACCACAAAAAATTCATATTGATCAAAGAATTACATGTTATATGTGCACCTAAAGAAAATGAAATAAAAAATAATAAATATGTATCAGATTTAGGAACATTCCAAGTCAGTGGGTTCATTTCAAGCAAAGTCAGAATCCACAGAAAGGTTAATAGAATTGACACATATACAAATACTAAAAACAAATAAAATACAAATGAAGAACCACAAAAATATATAAAAAGCCCTTACAAACAAAATATGAACACCTAAATAGAGAAATGATCAAAAGATACAAAGTGGCAATTAACAAATAAAAAGGTACAAATTGTAAATACATGTGGAAGAGTCTGGCTTTGCTATTAATACAATTAATGCAAATGAAAATATCAATAATATGCTACTTTAACCACTTATTCAATCCAAAAGTATTTATTCAGAGCCCACAAATACTAAGAATAGGTACTATTCTGGAAGCTGGAGATATTGCAATAAACAAAACACACAAAAATCCCTCTGTATAGCTGTTAGTTTTGAAGTTCAGGGTAATGGGCATTAACATAAACTCCTAGTAGCAGTATAAATTGATACAAATTTATACCATTTAACACAATTTAGGCAATACACTTTTGCCAAGAAGTCAAACTTAACAGTCTTCCCTTTTGAAGTCTTTTAGACTTTAAAGGCTTGGAAAGGTTGGAATGGAAAACATCTTAATGTTCAACAACAGGGTATTATTTGAGTAAATAATGGTCCATTCATGTGATGGAATATTATTCTGCCAATAAAAATATTGGGGATTGATTATAATATATTTGCTGGGTTTTGAGGGTTTCCAATAAACAGTACATATATCTTCACCACCAAATTTCTGGACCAGCTGAGGAATCAGACAGACGAAGATCAAATTATATCTTTATTGCTAAAAGAGATTAGTAGAGAATATAACTTTAGGTCAGGGCTAAATGACCTAATTTTTAAAATCCCATAATTAGATGTAATTACCTGTTCTCAGACACAGCTGGACAACTGTAAGCGTCCCGCATCCATCCCATCCCCACTGCCACTCACCACAACCACAGGGGTAGGAGAGGCCCCTTAGCACATGACAGAGAATAAACTAGAATACATCTGCAGGCATGAAGTGTGGGAATGAGGCGCAAGATGCAGAAGTTTGAGATGAATTGCCCTATTTCTTCTCTCAAACTCACCAGTCTGAGAACTCATGATTGGTAGGTAGGGGTAAACAGAGAACCCAGGACTGTCGATCTCAATAAGGCCCCAAAGGGAAATCTGAAAAGCAAATGTAGGTGTCCTACCCAACAATATTGTATATAGTGAAAACAGTTTTAGGATAGACGTTATATTTAAAGAAGGTGAGACCCCAAAGGGCCTGTGCTATGCAAGGCAAGGAGAGGAAGTTGCTTGTTTTTCCAGAGAAGGAGGAGAAAGACAGTGAGGGATGGAATAAAATGCCTAATGGCATTCACTTCCCAGTGCAACACTCCCTAAAACTGCACCCAAATGCAACAACAAATGCTTTAAGCAAGTGGATTTGTGGGAGAAACCCACAAAAATCCTGGGCATGGCTGCTAGATAAAATGTAGTACAGAACCCAGAGCCAGCAGGGAGGGACACAGGAAAGTGGAAGCAGAGAGAAGTATGGGGAAATTAGCCCTAAGACACACAGTAATCATGTGTGTGGAAGAGGACTCTCACACAGCTGTGAAATATAGGTCCTGGCCCAGTTTAACCACACCAACTTGACAACTGACTTCCATGTTACATATATATCTCTTCATGTAAGAAACTGAAATTATTTTCTGTAAGTTCTTGACCCAGAGTATGGTGCACAGACCAGCAAGGTCAGCATCTCCTGGGAGCTTGTTAGAAATGCAGGATTTTCATACCCACTGAATCAGAATCATATTTTCACAAGATCCCCTGGTGATTTCTATGCAAATAAAACTTTGGAGAAGCACTTCTCTAAACCATTAACTATGTTGTAAGATACGGTTTAGGTAATTTTTTTCCATTACTGGAATTTTCTGTATCTTTCACATTTTTTCTACAATGACTGAGTATTAACTTTTGTAATCAGATTTTAAAGAGCTGTGACTGAACTTCCAGTTCCAGATTCACTTTTCCCTGCTTCTCTCTCTACACATAACTAAATACCCTAGAAATTGTTCAACATACAACCATAAAAGGACCACAAAAGGTAGAAAGAAAGTGGACTGGCTAGGGACCCCAGAACTTAATGAATGACCCTGCAGTGAGTTCCCTGGGTTTTCTTTTTATCTCTCAGGATGGGTGCCATAGAAGAAGACTGTAAGCCAGAACAGTCAACAAGCAGAGAGAGAGAGAAGCCTACTCCCCTGTTAAAGGACTGGGGAAGGGAAAGCTCAGCAGGATGTAGTAGGGAGACCCATACTTAGTGATAGTGGTGGCCCAGTCTGCCTAAATTAGCAGCATAAGGAGAAACTGGGAATGGGGGAAGTTTATCCTTCCCATGTCACACACCCACGGGAAGTAGCAGGTCCCAGTCCACCAGCAGCTGTGTCAATAGCGGAACCTGGGTGCGCTGACATATCTCATGCCCCCGCATGTGAGCCTTATTCTGCCTGAAATGGCAGCATCAGCAGAGCCTGGTTGGTGAGACCTAGACTTCAAGATAGCAGCAGGAGGGCTCCTCCACTCACACCAGACATGGGATTGGTAACTTATTTGTCTGGCTTCTTGGAGGCACCTCTGTGCATTTGTTCTCAAGTGGTCTTATGGATGTCTTTCAGAAAATGGTTATTTTATATGATTTGTTATGGAATTTGTTCTAATAAATCATTCTTCTATCATGTGGCAACATGTAAAACAATGCAACAAAACAAAACGTTTCAGAAGAATTGCCGACTAAAGTTAGAACTTGCTTCACCATTTTTATCCCAATCCTCTTGATTAGAAAATCAAAAAGAGCACTTTAAGAAATAATCTTTATGAAGTCAAAAACCAGAGGAGTCTCCATGATTCTCCACTCCTATGGCAAACAGGAAGGAAGAGGTGCACACATAGTGGAAAGACTGCAGCTTTCCTTTACTCCATTTGTTGTCTATTTGTGTGTATGTGTGTTTGCAGTGCAATTTAGAATATTTTCATTTTTGATGGTGTAAAACAATACTGTAAAAACAATACTGAAGGCATTAATAAATACAATATAACCACTGCTTCAATGTAACAGTGATACAGGTTTCTTCAAGAACATCCACAGCTCTTTTCATTTGATCTCCACTTGACCCATTTTGATTTTGAATAAAGTTTGTGCTGCCGTAGTTTCTTATATATTCATAAGGCAGTGTTCTCAGCTATACCAAATAACACTTGATTGTTATTTGACACTATTCATCTTAACCTGTAGTAGTATCAAGTTCGGCCTTACTCTCCACCAATTTTCATGAATGGTTCAGCCCAACATTCCAAGACTATAGAAGATTTCAGTTGAAGTAAAAATAAATGTCATCAGTTTTTCCAAATTGTAGGGCAAACTTTGAACAGCTTGTGGCATACTAATTGAGAATTTCTGCCTTTAACATTTATAATATGAAATAAGTGTTCAACTGTTTTTGTCTTGCTTGGATTTCCTTTGGTTATAGTTTGATGAATCTTATTTATCTTAGATGTATATAAAAAATGTGCCTTAACCTAATAAAGAAGAGAGATCTCATCTAATTTAGAAGGCATGAAGAAAATTTTAAAGTCCAAATAAAGACACAAAAATTGGGAAATCAATAGTACTTTGACAAATGGAAATTGTCCTTCTGAATTCTCCAAGATTGTAATCTCTTGTAAGCAGCAATTTAAGCAGGATTAAGTATTTATTTAGAATATAACATTCATTTTTCTTTGCCTCTAGATACCGACTCATCGGTAAATCCTCTGCTGCATGCATCATCTCTGGCAACTCTGTCACCTGGGATAATGACCCACCTATTTGTGAGAGTGAGTTGAAATATTCTTTTCTATCACCTTTACCAATAAATTCTCACTTTCCCCCTGGGCTTATAAAAATCTTAATTGATTTTTGCATTCTGTCATTCAGATGGATGAAGACAGCTATAATGGTCTCAAAAATACATGTGGGGTCCTGGCAACTGTTTTCTTAAGTTCTTCTTTATCCTAGGTTGTGCCTTTTCTGAACCTTGGGACTTAAATGCATGAAAGTCTTCAAACTTTATTTTTACTTCAATTAATTTGGAATTATGTTGTTTCTGCCATCCCCAGTATAATAACCATCCTGCTTAGAAAATTAGTAAAGATTTTTAAAGTGATACTCTATGAGGTTTGATGAAACTGTGGAGGAATTCACACTTTCATGTGCCAATGGTTCAACACACTCTCTTGAAAGTCATAATGCAATATAAGCCTCAAAAATGGGTTTATATTTTGACCCACTTATTAGAATTTATACTTAGGAAATAAACAGATTGTAAACTTTTTATTGCAGTATACTTTATAATGGCAAACATGTTAAACTAACCTAAATGTACTGCATTCCTAATATGGTTTGGAAATAACCTATTGGAAGCAAAAAGACATGTTAAAAGTGACTACAGAGAATTCCCTACGAAGCATAAAATAGCCATGCAGAATTAGAAGAAATATATCCATACATTGGAAATTTATTCAGCCATAAAAAGATATTATGGAAAAGCACTTAATATTTATAAAGATGATTATTATATATATTTCTGTGAAGAAAATCAGATGACAAAATAGTATGTTTTATACACAATTTATACAAGATTATATAAGATCTCATTATATTAAAAATAATACACCTTGACATATTTCCATATTTTTGTCTGTATCTATAATTCTGCAACCTTTTCTATATCCAACCCTGGCAAATGGCTTCAAGCCTCCTTGGTGAAGGGAGGAAACTTACAGTATACATTTTGGCTGTGCAGCAGTCGCTTCCTCTTCCTCAAGAAGAGCCAGTCTCCTGTTTTATTGAAGCTGCTCTGCATCTCTAAACTGGTTCTCAAGTCTTAACATTGGTTGATAATTAACCACAACTCTCTTTTGTAGTGATTCAAGTCAGACTTATGTTCACTAGACCTAGATCTTCACTGCTAAAACAAATTAACTAAAACTTTAGACCACTCTCCATCTGCTTCAGTTTTAGAGATTCCATGATCAATGAGCTAATGACAAAGATCTTTGCAGGAAAATCATTCTGATTTCTGCTTCAGCTGTCTCTGACAGTTAAGTGCTACCACTTGGCCTCTGTGACCCTGAGGTCCTTTCATCCCCATTGGATTCAGGTAACCCCATTTAATAGCTACCATTCCCACTGTCATTCCTGGCCTATGGAGAATAGCCATCACAGAGTTCTTCAAGGATGCTGAAACTTCTGCATAAACATATTTCTCAAAGCCTTGGGTAAAAGGTCTCACTTTCAACGTATGTGCACCGTGGAGATAATTAGGGAGTAGATGAACAGGTCTTACATAATAAATCCACTCTAGCATTCCTAAGTCCCTAGGCCACAGGATGTTTTCCTCTGCAGTACACTAATAATGTTCTGCTTTTCAACTTCATTCTGTTAGGCCACACTCAAACTAACACATTGAATTCAGAATCTCAATTCTTTTGCTATATTTTATACTTTCTCACAGGTCATAAGTTTTATTTCCCCAAATCTCCCTGGTCCTGTCAGGGCTTGAATCTGGTTAGAGGACTAGAAACAATGCAAGGTGGTAGGGATAGGTCCTGAGGAAAATCAGCAGTCCCTGCAATTTGGGTTGCAAGGTGGTAGGGATAGGTCCTGAGGAAAATCAGCAGTCCCTGCAATTTGGGTTGCCAGACTTAGTAAATAAAAATGCAAGATGCCCAATTAAATTTGAATTCAGACAAGCAACAAATATTTCTGTAGTATAAATATGTCCCATGCAATATTTGGGATATACATAGAAATTTTCTTGTTTTTCTGAAATTCAAATTTAGCTGAGCGTTCTGTATTTTCCATGGCAGTCCCAGCAGGACAGCTACCTCAGGAGAGGCTGTTAGTTTCTTCAGGCAAGAGGAGGATTTTCTCCTCAGACCAGGGAGGAAGGCTCTCCTTCTGGCAAAGGAGGCTTGGCAGAATCTTTTCTTCTTTGCCATCTGTGTATCTTCTTCTTTTTTTTTTTTTTTTGTATTTAGAATTATTTAATTTTCTTTGTGGTTACAATTTTTTTAACATCTTTATTGGAGTAAAATTGCTTTACAATGTTGTGTTAGTTTCTGCTGTATGAAAAAGCAAATCAGCTGTATGCATACATATATCCCCATATCCCCTCCCTCTTGCATCTCCCTCCCATCCTCCCTATGCCACCCCTCTAGCTGGTCACAAAGCACCGAGCTGATCTCCCTGTGCTATGCAGCTGTTTTCCACTAGCTATCCATTTTATATTTGGTAGTGTATATATGTCAGTGCTACTCTCTCACTTCATCCCAGCCTACCCTTCCCACTTACCATGTACACAAGTGCATTCTCTATGTCTCTGTCTTTATTCCTGTCCTGCCCCTAGGTTCTTCAGAACCTTTTTTTTTTTTTTTTAGATTCCATATATATGTGTTAGCATACAGTATTTGTTTTTCTCTTTCTGACTTACTTAACTCTGTATGACAGATTATAGGTCCATCCACCTCACTACAAATAACTCAATTTCATTTCTTTTTATGGCTGAGTAATATTCCATTGTATATATGTGCCACATCTTCTTTATGCGTTCATCTGTTGATGGACACTTAGGTTGTTTCCATGTCCCAGCTATTGTAAATAGAGCTGCAATGAACATTGTGGTACATGACTCTTTTTGAATTATGGTGTTCTCAGGGTATATGCCCAGCAGAGGGATTGCTGGGTCGTATGGTAGTTCTATTTTTAGTTTTTTAAGGAACCTCCGTACTGTTCTCCGTAGTGGCTGTATCAATTTACATCCCACCAACAGTGCAAGAGGGTTCCCTTTTCTCCACACCCTCTCCTGCATTTATTGTTTGTAGATTTCTTGATGATGGCCATTCTGACCAGTGTGAGGTGATACCTCATTGTAGTTTTGATTTGCATTTCTCTAATGATTAGTGATGTTGAGCGTCCTTTCATGTATTTGTTGGCAATCTGTATATCTTTTTTGGAGAAATGTCTGTTTAGGTCTTCTGCCCATTTTTGGATTGAGTTGTTTGTTTTTCTGATATTGAGCTGTATGAGCTGCTAGTAAATTTTGGAGATGAATCCTTTGTCAGTTGCTTCATTTGAAAATATTTTCTCCCATTCTGAAGGTTGTCTTTTCATCTTGTTTAAGCTTTCCTTTGCCGTGCAAAAGCTTTTAAGTTTCATTAGGTCCCATTTGTTTATTTTTCTTTTTATTTCCATTTCTCTAGCAGGTGGGTCAAAAAGGATATTGCTGTGATTTATGTCATAGAGTGTTCTGCCTATGTTTTCAGCTAGGAGTTTTATACTGTCTGGCCTTACATTTAGGTCTTTAAGCCATTTTGAGTTTATTTTTGTGTGTGGTGTTAGGGAGTGTTCTAATTTCATTCTTTCATATGTAGCTCTCCAATTTTCCCAGCACCACTTATTGAAGAGGCTGTCTTTTCTCCATTGTATATTCTTGCCTCCTTTATAAAAAATAAGGTGACCATATGTGTGTGAGTTTATGTCTGGGCTTTCTGTCCTGTTCCATTGATCTATGTTTCTGTTCGTGTGCCAGTACCATACTGTTCTGATTACTGGAGCATTGTAGAATAGTCTAAAATCAGGGAGCTTGATTCCTCCACCTCCATTTTTTTTTTTTTTTCCTCAAGATTGCTTTGGCTATTCAGAGTCTTTTGTGTTTCCATACAAATTGTGTAATCTTTTGTTCTACTTCTGTGAAAAATGCCTGTGGTAGTTTGATAGGGATTACATTGAATCTGTAGATTGCTTTGGATAGTAGAGTCATTTTCACAATGTTGATTCTTCCAGTCCAAGAACATGGTATATCTCTGCATGTCTTTGTATCATCTTTAATTACTTTCATCAGTGTCTTATAGTTTTCTGCATATAGTTCTTTTGTCTCCTTAGGTAGGTTTATTCCTAGGTATTTTATTCTTTTTGTTGCAATGGTAAATGGGAGTGTTTCCTTAATTTCTCTTTCAGATTTTTCATCATTAGTGTATAGGAATGCCAGAGATTTCTGTGCATTAAATTTGTATCCTGCTACTTTACCAAATTCATTGATTAGCTGTAGTAGTTTTCTGGTAGCATCTTTAGGATTCTCTATGTATAGTATCATGTCATCTGCAAACAGTGACCATTTTACTTCTTCTTTTCTGATTTGGATTCCTTTTATTTCTTTTTCTTCTCTCTTGCTGTGGCTAAAACTTCCAAAACTATATTGAATAATAGTGGTGAGAGTGGGCAACATTGTCTTGTTCCTGATCTTAGAGGAAATGGTTTCAGTTTTTCACCATTGAGAACGATGCTGGCTATTGATTTGTCATATAAGGCCTTTATTATGTTGAGGTAAGTTCCCTCTATGCCCACTTTCTGGAGGGTTTTTCTCATAAATGGGTGTTGAATTTTGTCAAAAGCTTTTTCTGCATCTATTGAGATGATCATATGGTTTTTATCCTTCAATTTGTTAATATGGTGTATCACGTTGATTGATTTGTGTATGTTGAAGAATCCTTGCATTCCTGGGATAAACCCCACTTGATCATGGTATATGATCCTTTTAATGTGCTGTTGGATTCTGTTTGCCTGTATGTTGTTGAGAGTTTTTGCATCTATGCTCATCAGTGATATTGGCCTGTAGATTTCTTTCTTTGTGAGATCTTTGTCTAGTTTTCATATCAGGGTGATGGTGGCATTGTAGAATGAGTTTAGGATTGTTTCTCCCTCTGCTATGTTTTGGAAGAGTTTGAGAAGGATAAGTGTTAGCTCTTCTCTAAATGTTTGATGAATTCGCCTGTGAAGGCATCTGGTCTTGTGCTTTTCTTTGTTGGAAGATTTTTAATCACAGTCTCAGTTTCAGTACTTGTGATTGGTCTGCTTATGTTTTCTATTTCTTCCTGGCTCAGTCTCAGAAGGTTGTGCTTTTCTAAGAATTTGTCCATTTCTTCCAGGTTTTCCATTTTATTGGCATAGAGTTACTTGAAGTAATCTCTAAGGATCCTTTTTATTTCTGCAGTGTCAGTTGTTACTTCTCCTTTTTCATTTCTAATTCTATTGATTTGAGTCTTCTCCCTTTTGTTCTTGATGGGTCTGGCTAATGGTTTATTTGTTTATCTTCTCAAAGAACCAGGTTTTAGTTTTATTGATCTCTACTATTGTTCCCTTCATTTCTTTTTCATTTATTTCTGATCTGATCTTAATGATGTCTTTCCTTCTGCTAACTGTGGGGGTTTTTTGTTCTTCTTTCTCTAATTGCTTTAGGTGTAAGGCTAGGTTGTTTATTTGAGATATTTATTGTTTCTTGAGGTAGGATTGTATTGCTATAAACTTCCCTCTTAGAATTGGTTTTGCTGTATCACATAGGTTTTGGGTCGTCATGTTTTCATTGTCATTTGTTTCTAGGTATTTTGATTTCCTCTTTGATTTCTTCAGTCAGCACTGATCCTCTGTGTGGGCATCTCTCCACTTTGCCCTCTACAGCCCTGTTGCTGCACTGTCTTCCGTGGCTCTGAAGCTGTCCCCATGCCCACCTCCCATCTCCACCAGTGAAGCAGCTTCCTACTGTGTGGAAACTTTTCCTTCTTCACAGCTCCCTCCCAGAAGTACAGGTCCTGTCCCTATTGTTTTGTCTGCGTTTTTTCTTTTTCTTTAGCCCTACCCAGGTGCATGAGGATTTTCTTGCCTTTTGGGAAGTCTGAGGTTTTCTGCCAGTGTTCAGTAGGTGTTCTGTAGGGGTGCTTCCACATGTAGATGTTTTTTTGATGTATTTGTGCAGAGGAAGGTGTTCTCCACATCTTAATTCTCTGCCATCTTGGTAGAATTTCCAGGTTCAAGGTATTATGTTTCATTAGAATTTTTCCATATATCTCCATCTCAATTTTCAGAGTCTTTCTTTTTCTAATCAATGCCCAAACTTTAGCGTAAGAGACTCTGAATTGTGAATTCAATTGGCGTTGCAGTTCAGCCACAGGTTTAGGTGGTGTGTTTGTTTTTCAGGAATCTTGGCCCTGTGGCTACAGGATACAAGTGTTTCTTTTAGGGAAGATGTAGAAGCTTCCAGATCCAGACCTTGAGCAGGAATTTAAAGCTCTGTACTCATAATTTTCTTTCTCTTAAGTTCTCTGGTGCACTTACAAGTACGCAACCAACTCTATAATTTGCCTTCCTTAAAATGTTCTAGGACAGCAACCACTTGGTCACCCAAAACTTTGCTTCAATTGATTGTAGATGTCTATGGGTGTTAAATCAGGTGATCTTCTTTCTCTACACTCCATAAACTACTTGTGTGCCCTTTTTCATGGGCAACGTTAATTCCTTTAAATCCAATCGTATCAAAGAACCAATCCCAGACTCTTCTGTTACTCTGGGATAAATTTTGGTCCAAATATG
Source organism: Kogia breviceps (assembly GCF_026419965.1). Taxonomy (NCBI): domain Eukaryota; kingdom Metazoa; phylum Chordata; class Mammalia; order Artiodactyla; family Physeteridae; genus Kogia; species Kogia breviceps. The sequence goes on along the minus strand of NC_081310.1, from coordinate 63,599,420 downwards.
GAAGCAGAACTACTATTGATATTATGAAATAAGAGATTTATTATGGAATTAAACTTTATCCAGTTGCATGAGGAGCTGCTCTAAAAAGATCAGAAAAATCACTAACCAGCTGTCTTGGAGTTAGGGCTTTCAGGAAGCTAAGAATATCTGACTGCTGGGATAGAACTGGAAGAGGGCTGGTGTTAGAAATCTATAAAAGTTTTTTGCTCTTCATGACTACTGCTTCTGTAAGCTCACAATGAAGCATCTGAGACTGGGTTGGAATCACTGTAGGTAAGCAGGACCAGCAGTTAAGGATAGCTGGATGCAGAAATAAGGAGAGCAAGAACAAATGGGAACCTGTCCATTTGTTTGGTGCATTTGTCCCCTTGCCATCTCTAACCAAGGATGACCTTCAGAGTGGAATGGCTGTTGCTTCATTTCTACCTTGCATTTAATGCCAATTTCTCAAACTCTAACCCCAACCTAGAACCATACAGGAAAAGTAAGTCTGGGAAAACTAGCTCCAATTTAGCCTTGATGACATTGTACAAAAACAGTAGATAACTACAAACTTTCTGTCTCCCTCCCTCTTCCTCCTCTTCCTCCTGCTTCTTTATTTTCTTTCTCTATCCCTTCCTTCCTCCTTCTATCCTTCTTTCTGGTTTTTTTTGTTGTAGTTTTTTTGTTTTTTCCATGACACATGATTTCCAGGATCTTAGTTCCCCAACCAGGGATTGAACCTGGGCCCATGGCAGTGAAAGCACTGAGTCCTAACCACTGGACCACCAGGGAACTCTCTCTTCATTCCTCGCTCCCTCCCTCCCTCCCTTCCTCCCTTCCTTCCTTCCTTCCTTCCTTCCTGCCTTCCTGCCTTCCTGCCTTCCTGCCTTCCTGCCTTCCTCTCTTTCTTTCTTCCTTTCTTTCACTAGGTAGACCACCAGTGTAACATTTCACATTGGGGGCTAGATGGCATCCTTGTTTTGTTCCCCATCTCAAAGGGAAAGATTCAATCAAATATTTCACTATTAATCTGGTATGTGTGGTAGGTTTTTTGTAGATACCCATTTTCAGATTAAGGAAGTTCCCTTATGCTCTTCATTGCTAAGAAATTTTGAAAGACAAACTGATTCAAATTCCAATTTTACATTCTTGAAATAAATCAACTTGGTCATAATATTTTTTAATTTTTATTTGTTGTTTGAGATATAATTCACATACCATAAAATTACCCTTTTAAAGTATACAGTTCAATGATTTTTGGTATATTCCTACCTGTGTAACCAGCACCACTCATTTTAGAACACTTTTATTACTCCATTCTTAATATTTTTTAGAGAGATTAGACTGTAATTTTCTTTCTTGTAATGTTTTTATCTGATTTTAGTATCAAATTTATGATAGCCTCATAAAGCCAGCTGGTAGTGTTCCATATATCTGTTTCCCTGTAAGGGTTTAGGTGAGATTGGCATTAATTCTTTTTTAGATATTTGAAAGAATTCATCAATAAAGCCTTGTGGCCTGGAATTTACTTTGTTAGATGGTCTTTTTTTTCCAACAATTTTTTCACACTGTGTAGAGTTTTTATTGAAGTTTAACATATATTAAAGTGCACAATCTTAATCATTCAGTTCATTGAATTTTTACAAAGTGAACGCACCCATGTAGATAGCACTCAGATAAGATATAGAACATTATCAGCACCTCAGACTCCCCATCTTGCCCTTTCTCAGTTATTATCTTCCCAAAGTAACTATTATTCTGTCCTCTATCACCAAAGATTAGCTCTGCCTCTTCTTAAATTTTATATTAAAGGAACAAAAAAATGTGTATTCCTGTGTCCAGCTTCTGCTCAGTGTTATACTTAGGAGACTCATCCATGTTGTTGCATGTAGGATTAATTGGATCTTTTCTATTGGTACATTGTATTTAATTAATTTGTAAATTCAGCTGTTTAAATATCAGCAGTATTTCTTACAGGTACATATACAAATCTATATAAATTTGCAAATCTTTATATATATGCAAATCTATACATATTTATATACATGCAAACCTATATAAATTGTTTATATTTCTATAAGTGGAATTGCTGGGTATAAATATATTCAGTTTTAGTAGATACTGCCAAAAGATTTTATAAAATGGATGTACAAATTTACACTTCCACCAGAAGCATATGAAAGGTCCAGCTGCTCCACATCCTTGGAAACTTGTTATTTATCAATTGTTTAAATATTAGCTATTCTGGTGGCTCACTGTGTTGTTTCTTTTTTTGTTGTTTTGTTTTGTTTTTTTTCACTGTGGTTTTTAATGTGCATTTTCCTAATGATTGATGCTGAGCACCTTTTCATACGCTTATGAATGCCTGTTTAAAACTTTTTCCCAGTGTTTACCTGTTTGTGTATCTCTTTATTGTTCTGTAGAAGTTCTTTACATATTCTCAGATTTTCCAATAAATGTAACACAAAAATTTTCTTCCAGGTTAAAACTTTTTGCTTTCTTAATGATGTCCTTGGTAATAGAAATACATTTTAATAATGTCTAATTCATGAGTCTTTTCCTTTATAGTTACTGCTTTCTCTGTTCTACTTTAAAAAAATCTTTGCCTATCATTTTATTTTTCATGTTTAAGTCTGTGATTCATCTCAAATTTATTTTTTGTATGGTGTGGAGTATGGTCAAAGTATTCATTTTTTGTTTTTTTTCCCTGTTGGATAGACAACTAATCTAATAACATTTATTTTAAAAGACCATTCCTTATACACCACAATGCCCATGATCTGTGAATCTCATTCCAGAGAGGTTCTGTTCCTTTGGTTTATTTACTAAACTGTTTTCACTTCTATAGCATTATATTAAGACTGATATCTGGTGACTCATATCCTCTAACTATTTACTTTCATGATTTACATGGTAACTCTTGGCCCTTTGCATTTCCATATAAAATTTAGAATCAGCTTGTCAGTTTCCACACACACACACACAAAATCCTGCTTGAATTTGTAATGGGTTTCTATTGACTCAGTAGATCAATTTGTGGACCATTAACATATTTACATTTTTGAGTTTTAAATTCATGAACATGATATATCCCTCCATTTTTGAAGTCTTCTTTAATTTCTCTAATATTTTCCAGTTTACATTATAGAAGTCTTGAACATCATTTATTAGATTTATTCCTAGATATCTTTTTCAAAATATTATTTTCTAACTGTTTATTTCTTTTTTTTTTTTTTTTTTTTTTTTTGCGGTATGCGGGCCTCTCACTGTTGTGGCCTCTCCCGTTGCGGAGCACAGGCTCCGGACACGCAGGCCTAGCGGCCATGGCTCACGGGCTTAGTTGCTCCGCGGCATGTGGGATCTTCCCGGACCAGGGCACGAACCCGTGTCTCCTGCATCGGCAGGCGGATTCTCAACCACTGCGCCACCAGGGAAGCCCCTAACTGTTTATTTCTTAAACATACAATCATTTGACCTTGAATCCAGCAATTTTGCTAAATTTTCTTTTAAATTCAATAGTTTATCTGCCTATTCTTTTTGATATGCTGCATAAACCATCATGTCATTTGTGAATAATTATCATATTTTTAAATTGTTTCCTTTCCTATATCTTTTATTTCTTTTATTTTATTTCATTGGCTAGAAACTCCAGTACAGTGTCGAATGGAAGAGATAATATTGGTTTTACATAGTCATTATAAAGCATGATATTTCCTGTAAATTTTTGGCAGATATCCTTTATCAGATTAAGGAAATTCCTTTTGCTATCTAATTTGCTGAAAGTCTTACCATGAATGTGTGTTCTAATTTATCACTCTGCATCTATTGAGATAATCATATCTGTTTCTCCTTTACTTTGTTGATGTTTTGTATTACATTGATTGATCTTTGGAAAGCTAACCAGCTTTGAATTACTAGAATAAATCCATCTTGGTCATGATGTGTTATATATGATTATCTTGTGTGTGGTGTATGTGTTTGTGTGTGTGTGTGATTGCTAATATTTTTTTATTCAAGTATTGTAAGATTGGTTTAATATTTTAAAATTAGTCAATGAAAGTCCTATTTTGACCATTATACCATCCTCTGTAAGTACTGCTGTGTTCAATTTCTTAATATTTTGTTTAGAAAATTTGCATTTATGTTCTCAAGAGATGTTGAACTCTAATTTATTTTTTTCTTTTAATGCTCTTGTCAGTTTTGGGCATCAAGATTATGCTAGTCTTATAAAATGTTTTGGAAAGTATTCATTCTTTTCTATTATCTGGAATTATTTATGTAACATTAATATTATTTTTCTTTATATCTTTACAATAATTCAATAGTAAAGCAATCTGGATGTGAGTTTTTATTGTTAGGTTTTTAATTACTGATTTAATTTCTTCAATAGCTATAAATATTTTTTAAGGTTTTTAATATCTTATTTAATAAGTTTTAGTATGTTGTGCTTTTTAAGGAATGTATTTCATTTACATTAGCTAAGTTATTGGTATAATGTTGTTCATTATATCCTCTTATTATATTTTAACGTGTATGGGGTCTGTAGTGATATCTCTGTTTTAATTCTTGATAATGGTAACATTTTAAAATTTCTTTCTCTTGATTACTTTTACTAGGCGTTTATAAATTTTACTAAGATTTTTTGAAACACGACTTTTTTTTTTTTTTTTTTTTTTTTTTTGCGGTACACGGGCCTCGCACTGTTGTGGCCTCTCCCGTTGCGGAGCACAGGCTCCGGACACGCAGGCTTAGCAGCTATGGCGCATGGGGCCAGCCGCTCTGAGGCATGCGGGATCTTCCCAGACCGGGACACGAACCCATGTCGCCTGCATCGGCAGGCGGACTCTCAACCACTGCGCCACCAGGGAAGCCGTGGAAAACAACTTTTAACTTAATTTTCTGTAGTGTATAACTAGTTTCTATTTTATTGATTTCTGATTTATTATTTCCTTTCTGATACTTACTTTGAGCTTAATTTGTTGTTCTCTGTTCATTAATTCTTGATATGGAAGCTTAGATAATTTTGTTTCAGCTTTTATTTTTTCTAACAGATATATTTAAACCTGTAATTTTTTCTCCAAAAGTGCTGTATTTGCTTCCCACAATCTTCATATTTTCATCATCACTATACAGAAAAATTGTCTAATTTTCCTTTTGATATCTTCTCCTATCCTTAGTTTGTTTTAAAGTGTGTTACTTAATTTTCAAACACTTGGAGATTTTTTAGTTATCATTCTTTTGTTTTAATCCTTTGAAACTTTTTGAAACATGTTTTATAGCCCAGAATATGGACAGTTTTGGTAAAATGTTACATGTGCCCTTGAAAAGAAGGTGTAGTTGTTTTATGTCATTTTCTATAGATGTCTCTTAGGAAAATATGATTTACTGTGTTTTTTCTTCCTCCACTTTTTCTCTCAGTTATTGATGGGAATGTGTAAAATACCTGTGTTACTTTCCTAGGGCTGCCATAACAAATTACCACAACTTTAGTAGCTTTAAACAATACAAATTTATTCTCTCATAGTTCAGAGGTCAGCAGTCCAAAATCAAGGTGTCAGCAAGGCTGGTTCCTTTTCCTGGGAGAAAGAATCTGTCCTGTGCCTCTCTCCTACCCCTGGTGGCTGCTGTAATCCTTGGCATTCCTTGGCTTATAGATGCAGCACTCCAATATCTGCCACCATTGCACATTGCCTTCTCCTCTGTGTGTGTCCCCTTCCCTTCTGTCTCTTACAAACACTCTGGTCTTTAGATTGAAGATCTACTCTGTTAATCCAAGATGATCTCATCTCAAGATCCTTAACTTAATTATATCTTCGAAGACTCTTTTTCCAAATAAGTTCACATTCACAGGTACCATGCGTTAGGACATGGAATATCTTTTTAGGGAATCACCATTTAAACCACTACAATCACCAAATATGACTGGATTTGTCTATCTCTCCTATCAGCTCTAGCGATTTTTCTTTATGTAATTTAAAAGTTATGTTATTACATGCATGAAAATTTTGAATTATTATATTTTCCTGCTTAATTGACTCTTTTATCATAATGAAATGTCCCTCTTTACCTTTCATAATATTTCTTGCCTTAAAATCTATTTTGTATGATATCAATATAGATACACCAGCCTTCTTTTTTTGTTTCCTGTTTTTGTATTACATGTTTCAAATCTTTTACTTTCATTCATTCTTTGTCCTATATTTAAAATTTACCTGGGAATTCCCTGGCAGTCCAGTGGTTAGGACTCTGTGCTTCCACTGCTGAGAGACTGGGTTCAATCCCTGGTCAGGGAACTAAAATTCCACAAGCCGCTCAGCACATCCAAAAAATAAATAAAAATAAAATAAAATAAAATAAAATTGATCTCTTGTAAGCATCATATACTCAGATTTTGTTGTTTTATTCAGTCTGAAAATCTTTGCTTTTAATTAGAATGTTTAGGACATTTCAGATTAATATAGTTACTGATATAGTTAGGTTTAAACTAACTATAGTTATAGGTTATTTAGTTATAGGTTTCTCAAATTTTACAATTAATCAAGTATTTTTATTCTATTTTTTTCTCCTCAAGAACATTTTAGTTGTACTTTATTTTCTTATTAATGCTATCCTAGAGACTCCAATATAGATCCCTGATTTATTATAATCTAATTTATTATAATTATAACCTATTATAATTATATAATCTAATTTATTATAAATAATGCTTTTTACCACTTTCTAAACAATACAAGAACCATAGCAGTTTAACTCCATTTATGCCCTTCTGCCGTTTTCTACTGTTTTTTTTTACATATATTATATATCTCACAAGACAGTATAGTTGCTGCTTTTATAAAAATTGTATTTATTTATATTTATCTACACATTAACTCTTTCTGTTATACTTCCTCCATATTGCAGTTCTATCAGTTCAATGTGACACTATTTTCCTTCAGCCTAAAGAATTCTTTCTAAGCATTTTTGTATTGTAGGTCTTCTGGCAATAAATGCTTTAAACATTTTTCTAAGTATGGTTCCTCTGTTACTTTTTTGTCTATTTACAATCCTTTTGTGTCTCTATGTTATGTCCTGGATATTTTTTTCTGTCCTAGTTTCCAATTCATTGATTTTTCTTCAACTCTGTCTAAACTGCAACTAATCCTATCCAAATTCTTAATTTCAGTATCAAATGCCCCCTCCTGGTTCAACTAACCTTCCCAGGGGGGAAGGTAGCCCAAATGCTTGGCTCTCACCTGGATTTTAACCTTCTATGAAACCAGTTAGCACCCTGATGCATTCTGATATGTTTTATATTTTACCCAGCATTTCTAGTTTTTCTCTGTGAGTGAGATGGGTGGAATGATGTTTGATTTGAATTATTGAGATTACCATTACCAGAAGCAGAAGCTTCCTAAAGAATTTTCATTTTTAATTTTAAGTGTTTTGGAATTTTGGTTGATGTTACTTAGTTCCAGCTATATAGTGTTAGAACAATACAATTTTTTCTAACTATGTCCTACTGTATACTAGTCTTACTTCTATGTTTTTAAATGTATTTAGCATTTTTTTTGGTGGACTACTATATGATCACTTTTACATGGGTATAATATTATGATATCAAACTTAGGCTTGATAAAATGGCTTACTAAGTTCTCTCCTTTACCTCTTGTGAAACACCAGAAATTACATTTAAAAGTATATATTACTTGAAACTGTGATAGAACTTATAGGTGAAATTTTTTCTTCTATTTTTACAAGTTTCTTGGTCTATTCTAGCTTTCTATATCTTCTTTAATGTATATTAGTAATTTATATTTCCATTTATATCATTTAGATTTTCAAAATGTTTAACATCCAGTAGTCTACAGTTTCATAAATATTCTCATGTTTACTCAGATATACTCAAATTCTACTTAGGTATGTCCACCTAAATTACAACTTCATAAAAACTTATCTACATTAGCAAAGATTAAAAGCAAATAATGAAGGTAAAAATAGTTACAATTTAGTGACTCATTTGATTTCTCTCACTAGTTATTTTAATTCACTGCTTTCCCTTTTCCCAGGCATTCCTTGTGGGCCACCCCCAGCCATCACCAATGGAGATTTCATTAGCACCGACAGAGAATACTTTCCGTACGGAACAGTGGTGACCTATCGCTGCAATCTTGGAGAGAGAAGGCAGAAGCTGTTTGACCTTGTGGGTGAGCCGTCAATATATTGCACCAGTGAAGACAATCAAGTTGGCATCTGGAGTGGCCCTCCCCCTCAGTGCATTACACCTAATAAATGCACGCCTCCAGTCATTGAAAATGGAATAAGGATGTCTGAGAACAAAAGCTTATTTTCTTTACGTGAAAGCGTGAGGTTTAGGTGTCAGCCCGGCTTTGCCATGAAAGGACCCTCCACTGTTGAATGCCAGGCCCAAAACAAGTGGGGACCGGAGTTGCCCAGCTGCTCCAGGGGTGAGTCTGACTGAGGCTTTGAAGGGGCCTACAAATGATGTGAGTTGTCGGAGGATCAGGAGGTTAGTGTCGGTTCTGGGGGGGAGGTTGTGTGGTGAGCAATGTGGATGGGTAAATTTTCTTGGGAGGAAACATTAAATAAAGCAGGTGTGTGTGTATGTGTATGTGTTCAAACTCAGAAGCAAAGATAAATCTGGGCAAAGAATGTAAAATTTCCTTGGGATGTCACTACTGACATCATCATCTTTCAGCTCTTTATTTTTTTCAGTTAAAATAATCTTTTTAAAAAAAATTTATTAGTTACTCTTGAGTATTGTAACTGCTAATACGTAATGACTGATTATTCTTGTTAGGCACTGCTATATAATCTATGGATTCACTTAATTTTTTAAAATTAAATTTATTTATTTGTTTATTTTTTGGCTGCATTGGGTCTTCGTTGCTGCACTCAGGCTTTCTCTAGTTGCGGTGAGCAGAGGCTACTCTTTCTTGCAGTGCGCGGGCTTCTTATTGCGGTGGCTTCTCTTGTTGTGGAGCACGGGCTCTAGGCACGCGGGCTTCACTAGTTGTGGCCCGCGGGTTCAGTAGTAGTGGCTCACGGGCTGTAGATTGCAGGCTCAGTAGTTGTGGCTCGTGGGCTTAGTTGCTCCACGGCATTTGGGATCTTCATGGACCAGGGCTCGAACCTGTGTCCCCTACATTGGCAGGCGGATTCTTAACCACTGTGCCACCAGGGAAGCCCCACTTAATTCTTAAAACAAAGACATGAGGTAGTTACTATTCTTTCCATGTTTTACAGAGAAAGTGAGTCTTAGAGAGGTTAGATAACTGTCCAAGATTAAATAGATACTCACTCTGTGAAGACAAGAACCCAAGTCTACCTGACTCCAGAGCCAGGGAAATAGAAGGCTACTCTAGATATTTCAAGGAGTGAGGGATTTAGTGCAGGTAAGAGAATATAAAGATGTTAAAAGGGCAGGAAGAGCAAAAGGAGGAAGGCAGTGTTACCAGAGCTCAGGGGCTGCTATTCCTCCTGGACTAGAGCACAGGCACCTGCACTCATTGAGCAGGTATTTCCTCCAGCTTTTCATGCTGCAGAATCTGCTGCTGCTGCCAGAACATAGCTGAGGTTGCTGGAGCCTGCAGTCATTGGCACTGATAGAATTAATGTTGCTGCTGCTAAGGAAGAGCCATCAGTTGCCACTTCCTGAGCCTCCTTTACAAGAAGAATGACTTCTATCATCTTCCTACTTTTTAATTTAGTATATATGCCTCCAATTGTCAGAGCTTAACCAGGACCCAGCTGGCAAGGAAGATTAGCAGTTGTACTTTCAGGCTTCTGGCCCCAGCAGTCAAAGGAGAATGCAGAAGTGTAAGGCTGGGAGTCAACAGAGATTTAACCAGCACAGCACTTAAATTATCACATCACAGTGCATTTATTAATCAAGGAAAACAGGGGAGTGATGAGCCCTGAAATTGGGTGTTACAGCATCAGAGTATTTACAGAGTCCTTAAGGGAGTCATGTATTCTAGTCCAATGCCCCATTTTATACTTGAGAAAACTAAAGTCCAGAGAGAGAAACTGACCTGATCTAAGCCAAAATGAAATGACTTTTCATGTTACTACAGTTTTATATAATTTAGGAGATTCAAGTGCATTCTGATTCTGAGTTCAAACCAACTGTATAAAGAGACAGAGGCTCAGTTACAGCATATGGTATGGAATATGCACTCTCATTGTGAGGGCTGTAGGTTTTTTAGAAGATTTCATTCAATAGTTGCCCATCTTCTCATTGGAATGAAGTGAATGGTTAAACAGGACCTGGCCCTGTAGAGTGCAGAAAGGAGACTTATCTTCTCCACCAACCCATGTCAGGTGGCGTGACCACTGGAGAGGAGCTGGAAAGAGATGAGAAGAGATGTATGAATCTTGTTTGTCACAGCAGAGTGTGATAGGTGATTAGGAAATCTGTTGGATGAGATTTGGGCTCAAGAATTCCTTATTGCCAAAAAGGTGGATATAAATTGGTGATGCCAATAAAAATAAATATAAAAATAAAAATCCATCAATCTAATAACTGTGTACTAAGTGAACGGTAACAAGAAGAATTGTGGAGGGGAACTGTTTGTTGTGTCATCTTGGGTGTGTACTTTAGATGGAAAACCATGAACTGAAGATGTCTCAGTTCTAGTCACTGTCCTGCAGTGTATCAGTTCTATGACTTTTTGCAAGACTCTCTCTCTCTCTCTTTCTTTCTCTCTTAGTCTCTGTCTCTGTTTCTCTCTCTGTGTTCAATTTTACCATCAATAAAACGAGAGGGTGTTAGTCTACCAGATTTTTAAAAACAAATAGATTTATGATTATGATTCTCTTAGCCAGTTTACCACTGAGGAAAAGTTATTTTCACACAATTAACAGCACTTTGGTTCTCTTTCCCTAGTATGTCAGCCACCTCCAAAAGTCCTGCATGGTAAACACACCACCCCAAGCCACAAGAACAACTTTTCTCCTGGGCAGGAAGTGTTCTACAGCTGTGAGCCTGGCTATGATCTCAGAGGGGCTGCTTCTCTGCATTGTACGCCCCAGGGAGACTGGAGCCCGTCAGCCCCCAAATGTGCAGGTGCCTATACTGTCATCCGGTTTGTGGATCAGTCTCTTTGCCCCTCACAGACATCTCACCCCTGTGTGTGTATATTTTTTTTTCCTAGTGAAATCATGTGCTGCCTTCCTGGACCAGTTACCTAATGGACATGTACTCTTTCCAATTAATTTTCAGCTTGGAGCAAAAGTATCCTTCGTTTGTGATGAGGGGTGAGTGTGAGTTTGCCTGGCCTACTGAACACTGAAATTGAGGTTAATTCAAAAAGGGAAGATTTAGTGTGATTTTTAAAATAGGAAATACTCAGGGATGTTAAATTTGGGGAGTGTGTATGGGAAGTTAAGAGTAGGAACAGGGCTTCCCTGGTGGCACAGTGGTTGAGAGTCCACCTGCCGATGCAGGGGACACGGGTTTGTGCCCCAGTCCGGGAAGATCCCACATGCTGCGGAGCGGCTGGGCCCGTGAGCCATGGCGGCTGAGCCTGCGCGTCCGGAGCCTGTGCTCCGCAACGGGAGAGGCCACAACAGTGAGAGGCCCACATACCACACACACACACAAAAAAAGAGTAGGAACAGGTGGAACTAATAACATAAGATATGAAGGAAAAACTGAAACGTATATTAAATGGCATGCTTAAACACAAATACAACTACTGTTTAAGAGTATACATAGGTGACACATTAAGTGAAAAAATCATATTTTCCAAGCATAAAAGAAAAAGAGTAATTTGGAGAGTTCCAGAAAAAGTTTGATATGTGACAAAAGTCTTATTAAAAATAAGATCATTTAAGAATTATTTCAGAAAATTTTTTAACCATCAAAAGTGAATTTTGTAATGAGAGAAAGTATAAGAATAAGCATTTTAAATCCAATCGTATATCACTTGGTTGATAACAGGCCAAGGGCTCTGAAATGGTATTATGGTGGCTGATATTAGTTTTAAGTAAGGTCATTCCCTTGACCTTACACAGCATGCACATCTCTACATGGGAAGTATCAAGCATGGGCAACAAAGTATCTGATCTCAAAATGTTCCAAAGAATCCTTGACAGGCACCAAATAAAATTTAGGAACCATCAGGGTCCAACATACATTGAGAAATTTGGAGGATCTTGTACAAGAGTCATTTCCAATCTCCTTTCGTTTTTCCCCCCAGAATATTCACGCTTATTCTTCCGTAGCCCAGCGTGCTGTTGTGAGCCTTCTGCGTAACCATCACAAATATAGAGACAAAAGAACAATCTTTGTTCTCTTTCCAGTTATTCTCTGCTTGTCTAGTCCAAACTGGGAGCTGTTTTACTAGCTGTTCCAGTGTCGTCACTTGGAGGATGTTTTATTCCAATAATGACTATGAGTAGATTTATCAGCTTTACCACGGGATGCTCAGTGAGAGACTGATTTCGCTGAGCCTAGGTCCAGGATCACGGAGATGGCAGCTATGCTACAACTGCCTTCTTCAACTTAGGCTGGGACTATATTATGTGACCAAGTGACTGTGCTTTGCTGTTCTCCCTCACTGGAAGCTGTGACTTCTCCAGATCGATGTGGCCTCTGAACCTCTGCCACCTGCTGGTTTCAGAGCCTCAAAATGCTGAGATTTTTGAAAATGGAATGGCATTTTGGCTTAAGCAGCTCACATTCACTACCATTTTCTTCCTTAGATTCCAATTAAAAGGCAGTTCTGCTAGTTACTGTGTCTTGGTTGGAATGGAAAGCCTTTGGAACAGCAGCGTTCCTGTGTGTGAACGTGAGTAGAAGGGATAACACTTCAGGCCAATCTCTCCCTTTAATCTATTTGGTAATTTGACCCATGGCCTCCCCAGCCGTGGTTCTTCTGTTTTCTAATCTGAATTATTTATAAATAGTTGCTTATTTTAATAGTATTTTATTGTGGATCAATTTGTTGTGATGCACTTTCTTGTGCATCATGTGTTTTGAGAAACATCTGATCAGTCTCTGTCATTTAGAATTCTTTGTTTTACGTGATAAATCCTGCTGTAGTTTGTCTCTGAATGAGGAGAGATTAGCTAATGTGAAGCTTTGACAAATTTTGTTCTTTCTTTCTTTTTTCCTTCCTTCCTTCTTTCTTTTTCTTTTTTATGCCATCAAGGTGCAGTCACTCTACAATATTCCTGTCTGTTTGCTAATATACAAATATGAAACATTCATTCATTCAGTTATTTATTGAGCACATACTATGTGCTTGACGTTCTTCCAGGCACCGGTCTTATAGCAGTGAACAAGATGAGCAAACTCCCTGTCCCATGTTATTTATACTCAAGTGGGGAGATGTACAAGAAAGAAAATAAACTAAATCTTATGGAGATGATAGGTCAGAGCAATGCAGAAATGAGGGGAAAGTGGGGAACAGCATTACACAGGGTGAGCAGTTTAAGACTCCTTAAACTCTCAAAACTTGTATCTAAATAAATTATGCTGAAAGATTCAGAAATAATAAGCTGATTAAAAAATGAGTCTCCTATATGCAATGCCACCACTGATTTCTCCTAGTCTACCCATTTGTATTTTCCCCAATAGAAGATAGGACTTTGCCTCATCACTTGATCCTAAAGATTGGAAAATATATACATTTAAAAATAATCCAAATTTTACTAAAATGTTTATGTTGCAAGAAATCTGCTCGGTTCTCCTATGATGCATTTTATAGTAAAACTTTATTTAAAAAAATAACTTCTGGGGCTTCCCTGGTGGCGCAATGGTTGAGAGTCCGCCTGCCGATGCAGGGGACGCGGGTTCGTGCCCCGGTCCGGGAAGATTCTACATGCCGCGGAGCGGCTGGGCCCGTGAGCCATGGCCGCTGAGCCTATGCATCCGGAGCCTGTGCTCCGCAATGGGGGAGGCCACAACAGTGAGAGGCTCGCAAACTGAAAAAAAAAAAAAAAAAAAAAATAACTTCTGTATAGATCCTGTCATCCAAGAAACCCAACTTTCATTGAAGTAACATGACAAATGGCTGTCCACTGGCATGGGTTAGAGCTCAGTTATTGATTGTACTATTTCTCTTATTTTTCATGACTCTTTCTAATTTAAGTAGCTTCTTCCAAATCCCAAGCCTAATAAGAAACACTAAATAGAAGTAAGGAAAGGACTGTTTAAACAGACAAGCAGATACCAGAAAGCAGTAACAATTTGAAGCCTGATGGAAAGTAAAGAAATAAAAAAAATAATAAGCAATCCCATGCATCAAAAAAACCAATAACAACAAAACAGTCTGGATCATTTAGAGTTTTTACAATGAACCATATATGTTTCAATTCATTGTGACAGCACTACTGTCATAATCAATTTATGGTCACTATGGGTAAGTTATTAAGGAAAGGTTTCATATGATTAGGTGATTAGTACATATGGAATACATTGTAGAAATATTTCCTGAGAATGTAAGTTCCCTGGAGGACAGAGACTTTATCTGTGCTCTTCACCATTTTATCCAGCTGGCCCTGATGAGTGGCTGACACAGAATAAGTGCCCAATTAATATGTGTTGATTAAATGAATGAGTTACTCTCCAATAGATTCTTTTTCTTCTTTAAAAGTTTTGGTACGTAATTAAAGGTGTAAAGTTTCTGTCATCCAGAAAACTTAAAAAGTCTGGAAGATTCAGGATTGGCAAATTCTTTTGTACTTTTTCAATTAAAAAAAAATGGGATTGAAATCTCACTTCATTTAGTCCATTCGATGTTTTTAGGTAGTACCAATCATAACACCCAATGACTATAGATTACCTCTGGTGAAAACTCATCAATGAAACTTAGAGCTTTTGCCTTCTTTCCAGAAATCTTGTGTCCAAATCCTCCTGATATCCTTAATGGGAGACACACAGGAAAACCTCTGGAAGTCTTTCCTTTTGGAAAAGAAGTCACTTACACATGTGACCCGCACCCAGAGAGAGGGATGATCTTCAGACTCACTGGGGAGAGCACCATCCGCTGTACCAGTGACAGTCAAGGGAACGGAGTTTGGAGCAGCCTCGCCCCTCGCTGTGGACTTCCAGGTTCGTGCGCGCTACCCCACATTCCAAATGGATTCAGAATATCTAAACCAGACTCTCCAAGTTTCCGTAATTACAATGTGGTGTTTATTTGTGCACTTGATACAATTAAATGCCAAATCAATAATAAATGGTTTTAAGATACATCAACATGTAAGATTCTGATGATCTTTGCTTCTAGAGGGCTGGTGAAAAGAGATGGAGGAAGTGGGTGACGGTTCTAGTTCTAATTAGAATTAGGAGGAAAATGTTTTCAAAGCATAGGAACTGAAAGCAAATACCTATGAACTTTAACTAGCTTAGGTTGTACCATCTTCACAGGTTTTGGAGAGAAGCACAGACCAGCAGAGAACAAAGCCTGGCAAAATCGCTTTTAATTACCTATTTGGCCAGAGACCACTGTGTGTTCTCTCTGAAAACTGGGCTGCATTGTAGACAAAACACAAAGATTCTTTCAGCCAGTATGGGCTAAGTTCTAAGTTAAGATAAGGCTTACTTGCTCCTTAGCCCCACACTAATTTCAGCTGTTGAAGTTTTCCCTCTTTGGTGGAAAGAAAAAGCAAAGCAATGTGAACTCAAGGGAAAAATGCAAAATAGAGTATGTATTTCTAAGGTCTAGAGAAGGTATCCTAAAGTAACCAATACCACTATGACACGCACACTCAGGAAGTGAAGACGGAAGGGGAAAGTAAATTGTCAGAAGTGACCCTAGTCCCGGCATAACATACTGACTGCTGAGGAACTCTGAAATAAAAGAACAGTTCTAAAAGGAAAGGGACCAAGAATGGAGATTCAGAAGTCATTTTTGCCCTCACTCTCCTTCTGTAACACCATGGCTTCAGTTTGGGGTGTCCCTATGAGCCTGTTTACAAATACAGAAACCTAGTTCAGATTCACTGAATCGGCAGTGAAAGGCAATCTTCCCCTAAGTTCTATGACTTTTTCACCAGTACCCTATCCTGAGATGGCAGTCCTAGTTTTATCAGCTAGATTTTTTAGACTTGGAGACCTACCACACCATCTTCATGTGTGATTTGGCCTTAGGTAGTAGGTTTTAGTCATAAGGGGACTCCTTGAACTAGAAGCTAGTATAGCTAATATTCAAACTCTAAAATAAAAAAGAAACAGGCAATATAGATGGATGTATTTCCTGTGAAGCCACCTTGAAAATAAGCCAAATTTTCATATTGAGAAAAATCACTTAATTGTATGTTAAAGAAATGAGAAATTGGTTTGCAAGTCTTCATACAGAGAATTATCTGGGTGCAGAATTGGCTCTAGCATAGCTTTTACTATTTGAAAAAATAATTGAAAGGGAGGTGGAGGACAGCTGGAATAGAAACTAAAAGAGAAGTTATTGTCAAAACCAAGTGGAAACGATTTCTATTCTTCCAAACATATACACTTTTTTGATTTCATACTACTTGAATCCAAAGTGAGTTTTTACTTCTCAAACCTAGAGCTTTAGGTGTAGGGGCTTGGAGCTAAAGCTAGAATTTGATTCAACATACACTTCAAACACTGTTTCTGTTTTTGTTTTGTTGTTGTTGTTTTTATTTTGAGGAGATGCTGTTTATTTCCTTGTTGTGTTGAAATGGCCAGCTTAGGAATCAGACCTAGAAAGTTGGTGGCTGCTTCCTAGTTTCAAAAAACATCTTGAGTTCTCCATTCTTGCTTGTAAGCATGGGTTTTGATGCACTGAAGTACAAAGAAACCAGACCAGGTGTAACCTGGGCAGAAACACTCCTCTGTCTCCCTAAAAATGTGAAAAATTGAATTGAAGCTTTCTTTTACAGTAAATAATATGAGTAAAATGCCCAGATATCAAAATAGCCTTCCAGATAGTATATTTTCTAATGGGCACATGCTAATGTAACTTTCCCTTCAAAGATTACAAGGAAATTATCTTTCCACAACTAAAAGTTTCTTTTGTTCTGATATCATATCTAACAAGAAAGAGAAAAGGAAGAATGGCATTGGGTATCTTTTTGTTAACTCTGATGTTCTTGATTTTTTGGTCTCTAGGTCACTGTAACACACCAGATCATTTTCAATTTGCCAAGTTGAAAATCCAGACCAATGAATCTGAGTTTCCCATTGGGACATCTTTAAAGTATGAATGCCGCCCTGAGTACCACAGGAAGTCATTCTCTATCACGTGTCTACAAAACCTCATGTGGTCAAGTGCCAAAGATGTCTGTAAACGTGAGTAAGCCCTGCATTGGAGCGTTCCTATGTTCGTCAAAGTATCTATAGGATCTTATTTAATTTCTCCAAATTTTAGAGATAAGAAAACTTTGTCAAACATGTTCACATAGGTGGAGGTAAGAGTTGGTCTTGTAGGTCACCCCTAATTATTGGTTGAAATGCTTATCTCCTGAGAATGTTTCAAGGAATATTTGCAGGAGAACTCCATTTTTTTATGGGGAAGTGAATAATGAATTACTCCAGATCAGGAAAAAAATTTGTAAGGAGACATAAACTGTTTGAATAACCAGGTAGTAAAAAATTTTATACTGGTGGGATATAAGGCCACAAATGACCTTTATATTTTGATAAGAGATTTGAGGCAAAGATAGGAGAGATTTAGAGGGGAGGTCTCTTTGAAAGTGGTGCTTAGTGGGTGGCTGATCCTGAGGCATTCTGGTGAGGTTCCTCAAGGTGGCAAAATCGGTAGAACCATCAGAATTTCATATGCTCTTCAGAAAGCTACAGTCAGGTGGGGACTAACTTGTTATACACTAACAAAAGTTCAAATTACTCTTCCTGGCTCCAAAATTCTCTTTCTTTCCCAAGGTAAATCATGTAAAACTCCTCCAGACCCTGTGAATGGTGTGGTGCACATAGATACAGACACCCAGTTCGGACCCAGAATCAAGTTTTCTTGTAATAGAGGGTGAGTAGGCAGGAACATCTCTTGGTTCAAGAGTTCCAGGACAGCGATACTACCTTCTGGTCATATCTTGGACAAGAGGACTAGGCTATTACCATCTGTTCTCAAGAAGCTTGAACATAGGTGTTTAACTCCTAATTGAAATGGACAAAGGTATGATAAGATTTGAGGGGAAATCTGTCTCCTTGCTGGAAACCAGGACAGTACATACAGGAAAAGTGAGGTATTCACCAGGTAGAAAGGAAGAAATTTCGGGGAGGGCATAGTCAAACCATACAAACAGCCCTTACCCAGAGCAGACATTGCTGAAAGAAAGGGAAGGCCACAGAGCCACTGTGTAGAAAGCAGATCTTATAAGGTTAACTGCACTATTTGTTTGCTAGGGCTGCCATAACAAAGTAGGACAAACTGGGTAGCTCAAAACAGCAACAAAAATTTATTCTCTCAAGGTTCTGGAGGTTAGAGGTCCAAAATCAAGGTGTCAGCAGGACATGTCCCCTCCAAAGCCTCTGAGGGAGGATCCCTCCTTGCCTCTTCCAGATTATGGTAACCTCAGGGCTTCCTTGGCATGTGGTGCATCACTCCCGTTTTTCCCTCTGTCTTCCCATAGCCATCTTCATTCTGTGTCTGTGTCTTCACATGGCACTCTCCTCTCTGTGTGGGTCTATGTCCAAAGTTCTCTCTTTTTATAAGGACTCCAGTCATATTGGATTAGGGCCCACCTTAATGACCTCATCTTAACATGATTATATCTGCAAAGGCCCTATTTCCAAATAAGGTCACATTCGTGGGGATTGAGGGCTAGGGCTTCGACATACTTTTTGGTTTTGTTTTTCTTAATTTTTTTTTTTTCGGTACACGGGCCTCTCACTGTTGTGGCCTCTCCCATTGTGGAGCACAGGCTCCGGACGTGCAGGCTCAGCGACCATGGCTCACGGGCCCAGCCACTCCGCGGCATGTGGGATCTTCCCGGACCGGGGCACGAACCCACGTTCCCTGCATCGGCAGGCGGACTCTCAACCACTGCGCCACCAGGGAAGCCCTCAACATACGTTTTGGGGAACACTGTTCAACCCATAACAGAGTCCCCTGTGAAAATGTCAGACATAAAGTGTTTACTGGACAGCAGTCCCACTTTTGGTGCTTACCCTTGCTCAGTCTCAACCTCACTCCCAGTGGGAGCAGCTGAACCAGTTAGAGAATATGGGCTAAATTTGCACTGCCATGATAAACACTGAAAAGGAACTTGTGGCCTTCAGCATATTTGCTAACCAAGGCCTTACAGATCATAGTACCTATAATCTGACAAAGTGAAATTAGCATAAATCTAAACACTTCTGTCTTTCTCTGAGCATTTTTAAGTACAATCTATAAATTCTCTGTCTGTACCCTCTTTATATTGTATTACGGAATAAGAGTGAACCTCTCAATGGCATAAAATAGAAAACCATTGTGCTTATGATATGTTACAGGAAATTAATGTAAAAAGAGCAATCTGAAAAATCACAAGAAATGTCCTCTTACAAAGTAGAGTTACTTCCAAGAAATAAGAGAAACTTTTAGAAAAATCTCCTGTTTACGTTTTTAACAAGATTCAGTTGCACGCTGTTTCTGTGAAACTATTTCGGAAATAGAGAATGTTTGCATATGAATGAAAAGCACAACTGTCAAACTAAAGAAAAATTCTGTGATAAACACACTGAACTGTAGAAAATTAAAGCAGAGGGTAAGAAGACAAATTAATCAAATTCTCCCAAAAGTAAGTGGAAAAGGATGAAGAAGAAGAGAAAAGAGAAGATATGTATAAAGGAGTACTGGGATTCAAATTATATGTAACAGAAATTCCAGAAGGGAAAACAATAAGCCCATATTTAGCCATCACTAGGGAATCATCTGTATTTCAGGGATTATGAAAAAAACCTCAAGAATGCAGAAAGGAAATTAGTAAACTATAATAGCTGCAAAAGAAATTAATTTGTATTGATATCACATTGATCCTTCACATCACTAAATTGCAGAAGATGGAGTTTCTAATGAGCTAAGCTAGTATTCACATCTAGAGGCTACAGATGTACAGTAAAGGATAAGCAAGTACCTAAAAATCACACCTGTGTACTTTCCAGGAAGCATACTTCCTGGGAGAAGGAAAAAGATAAACTCAGGCAATCCATAAGTATTTTCTTAAAGGATAATGATAAATGCTGGTGAGGTAGAAAATTGCCAAAAATCAAACAAAAGAAAAACAAATTTTAAAAAAAGTTCAAATATTTTCAACAAAGTTATAAAACTTAATACAATGACAGAACTAATTGTTAAAAAGTGAAACTTGACAATGTAATCCTAATCTAATAACAATTTCTGAAGTCATAAAATATATCCATAAAACTAGAAAATGGAAGAAAGCAAAAAAAAAAAAACAGTCTAGAATTTTATTACATAGGAGATGGGTAGACTGTATATATTTTGACACCAAAATTGAGAAAATAGGTTTGAATACCTGTGTTGTGTATGTATTGGGTGGGCCAAAAAGTTCACTTAGGTTTTTCCATAGGATGTAGTGGAAAAACCTGAATGAACTTTTTGGCCAATCCAATATATAACACATGAAATGAAATTTCAAAGGAATGAAAATCAGTTATTTAGCTTCCAAATTATTAGAACAACTGAAAGAAGTTCACCTGTCTGGTTCATGTAGCAAATGAGAGGGAAGAAAAAGGAATAGCATGGACTGTATCCATCTCATTCACCAGAAATAAGCCCCCTTATATTTGGGGCAGATCTGTTGTGTTCACTGCTATGTACTTACCATTGAACATTATGAAGGAACATTATGAAGTGATGACAAAAGCAAGATCAACCATACCACTTAGTTCAGTAAATTTGAATGGTTTAATATCCCTGTTGAAAAACAAGTTTCCAAATAGGTTCAAAAGCATCACAAATCTTGTTGTATTTACAAGGAACATGCCTAAACTAAAATGACATAGCAGTGTTAATATACAATATGTATATTTATGTATATCAGGAAAATGCAAAAAGAAAATTAAGTAACAATAATAATATAAGAAAAAACATTTTAAGAAGAAAATTATCAGGCAGGTCTACAAAAGTATTGTTTTATTTAGGTACTGGGTACAATCCAAAATGAAACCAAGAAATTAAGAAGCAGAGTGAGCCATGAGGAATTAAAGAGGAAATATTCCTTTCAACGTGAGAGGATAGAAAAAGAGAAGAAAAGCCAGATAAAATAGGTGGAGTTTAGGCTAGTCCTTGAACTTCTTTCAGATTGTTGCCTTTCAGATTTGCCATGCATGTATGCATGCTGAGGAAATTGATGGGATGTGTACAGCATGCCTATTTTTCATTTTTGGTTTCAGGTATCAACTCATTGGTCACTCCGCTGCTGAATGTATTATCTCAGGCAATACTGTCTTTTGGGATTCAGAGCCACCAATTTGTGAACGTGAGTTGAAATCTCTAGCCCCATTTATTCCATGCTCAATCAGTACAGTTGGTCCCTAGAATAACAAAGAATAAATTTCATCCCTTTTGGCAATAATATCCTTCTGATATTTGAAGAAAACACTCCTACCCTTAAAGGTGCTTACAATGTTCCAAACTTCTAGTTCCTCCTGATTTTTCCTTATCCTAGGGTATAATTTATTTTAAACAATAGTTTTGAACTCATTTAGAAGAGCACCCAAATTCTTCTTTTGTTGGTTGAACACCTTCCAGTTTGAAGACTGTTCTCCTTAGTGAAGTAAATGAATACAAGGTTAGTGAAAGTGCCTTCCTTCCTCTCTATCAACACTTAATACCAGGCCATCTGTTCAAGCTGTGGGCCCTCCCTGCTCTCTTATTCTTTGTCTGAACAGTGACAATGCCATCTTTCCCATGAGTTGTTTGGAATATGAACTTTCTACACTTCAGGGCACATAGAGAAAGGAGCAGTTGCAAATTAACAAAGAACATAAAGATATATATAACCCTGGGTTTGGTGATAATGTAAAAAAATCAGCTCGGTGCTTTGTGACCACCTAGAGGGGTGGGATAGGGAGGGTTGGAGGGAGACGCAAGAGGGAGGGGATATGGGGATATATGTATATGTATAGCTGATTCACTTTGTTATACAGCAGGAACTAACACAACAATGTAAAGCAATTATACTCCAATAAGATGTTAAAAAAAAATGTGGGCTTCCCTGGTGGCGCAGTGGTTGAGAGTCCGCCTGATGATGCAGGGGACATGGATTCGTGCCCTGGTCCGGGAGGATCCCACATGCAGCGGAGCAGCTGGGCCCGTGAGCCATGGCCGCTGAGCCTGCGCGTCCGGAGCCTGTGCTCCGCAACGGGAGAGGCCACAGGGCTGAAAGGCCCGCGTACAGCAAAAAAAAAAAAAAAAAAAAAGAAATCAACAGTCTCCAGCTCAACTGGTAGTATGATAAGTGGTAATGAATTTTCTAACAGGCCAGTACACAGTATGTATCAAAAACCTTAACTGTATGCAAGCCTTTAATCCAGAAATTCTACAGTTCATGACTTTAAAAAATCACCATAGGTTTTTGCAAGGATTGATGTACAGATGTTACCTATATTATTATTTTATGATAGTGAAAAAGTCAAAAGAATCTAAATATAGTGCATATTTCCAAACAATGTTCTGGAAATAATCTACTAAATAATCTAATAAAGGTACACGGAATGTGTTCTAATAAAAAAGTTTAAAATATGCCAGAATGCATTAGACAAGAGAGAGAATTCTTTCAGATGGAATCAGTTAGTATGTTTGTGCTCTGAAATATTACTTAGGCAACAAAGATATTTTAGAAAAAAAATATGTGTGTGTGTGTGTGTGTGTATATTAAAGATTGCACATTAAATAGTTAATAGTGATTCCTTCTAGATAATGGGCTTAAAGGTGATTTTTATTTATATTTTATAAATTTTCTACAATAAATATGCATCTTCTTAAATATTTTCTTAAGCAAAAATAAATAAATAAATGTCTACTTTGATATTCATGCCCAAAATGATAGAAATATTTTATATGCTCAGGAATGATTTAAACTGCCTAGAAATTATCTGTTACTTGAATATTAGATTAAATTTGTCCATAAAATTATCTGTGCTTCATACCTTTTTAGCAGTAGTGGGTTTTTTTGTTTTTTTTTTTTTTTGCGGTACGCGGGCCTCTCACTGCCGTGGCCTCTCCCGCCGCGGAGCACAGGCTCCGGACGCGCAGGCTCAGCGGCCATGGCTCACGGGCCTAGCTGCTCCGCGGCACGTGGGATCTTCCCGGACCGGGGCACGAACCCGCGTCCCCCGCATCGGCAGGCGGACCCTCAACCACTGCGCCACCAGGGAAGCCCAGCAGTAGTGTTTTTGATATATTTTTTTCCACTTCTTCTATATGCTACCTTTTTCTTGAGTCAATATTGGCAAAATATATTTTTATTTCTAACATCCTCATTTTCAAGGTTATTAGCATAGACACACATTTAGTTATTTTTGTTACTTCTGAATCTGTGATTGTTATGTTTGTCGTGTGTAATATTGTGTTTATTTTTTATTAGTTGTACCAGAGCTTTTGGTTTTGATTTATTTGATAGACTGTATTGTATGCTATAGCATATTAATAACCAATAGAATAAATCCAAATGCCCTCTACAGAGAAAGAATTGAATTAAAAATAGTTAAATAACATATAAATTCTCACTTAAAATGAGAAGTATGTGGACTATAATAACATATGGATACATTTATTGAAATAGCATTAATTGAGAACAGCAGAGGTCATAATATTGTGGCTATCTAATCTGCGATTGTGTAAAAACATGTCTGTGCATTAGCAAATATTAGATAAGAGCAGAAGTGTTCTGAATAGTGACATTTTGATCATTTTTTAAACTGGTTACCAAAATTCATAATTGAATATAACTTTAAGAAACTGAGGTTTTAATTTGCTGTCCCTTTTCCCAGGCATTCCTTGTGGGCCACCCCCAGCCATCACCAATGGAGATTTCATTAGCACCGACAGAGAATACTTTCCGTACGGAACAGTGGTGACCTATCGCTGCAATCTTGGAGAGAGAAGGCAGAAGCTGTTTGACCTCGTGGGTGAGCCGTCAATATATTGCACCAGTGAAGACAATCAAGTTGGCATCTGGAGTGGCCCTCCCCCTCAGTGCATTACACCTAATAAATGCACGCCTCCAGTCATTGAAAATGGAATAAGGATGTCTGAGAACAAAAGCTTATTTTCTTTACGTGAAAGCGTGAGGTTTAGGTGTCAGCCCGGCTTTGCCATGAAAGGACCCTCCACTGTTGAATGCCAGGCCCAAAACAAGTGGGGACCGGAGTTGCCCAGCTGCTCCAGGGGTGAGTCTGACTGAGGCTTTGAAGGGGCCTACAAATGATGTGAGTTGTAGGAGGATCAGGAGGTTAGTGTCGGTTCTGGGGGGAGGATGTGCGGTGAGCAGTGTGAGTAAATTTGGGGCAAGGAAGCACAAAATTAAGAAAATGTGTGGGCTTCCCTGGTGGCGCAGTGGTTGAGAGTCCGCCTGCCGATGTAGGGGACACGGGTTCGTGCCCCGGTCCGGGAATATCCCACATGCCGCGGAGCAGCTAGGCCCATGAGCCATGGCCACAGAGCCTGTGTGTCTGGAGCCTGTGCTCTGCAACGGGAGAGGCCACAACAGTGAGAGGCCCGCGTACCGAAAAAAAAAAAAAAAAAAGAAAAAGAAAATGTGTGTTTGCACTTCTGTGTAAGTGCCTTCATTTTGAGAAGCAAAAGTTTAGTTATTCAAGGAAGGAGACATTTGGGACTCTCATATTGAGGAATTCTCAAGGCAAAGTACCAGCTCCAATATCTCTCAGTTGTATTCAAGAAGGATGTGGACTTTCTGGTCAGCTGTATAATAATCTTGTCTACTCTTTGCAACACTCCTTTGAAATAGTGCTATCCTTATATCCATATGACAGTGAAGTTAGCTTGGTCTTTCAGAGGTTAAATAAGTTGTCTAAATTATGTGCTACTAAGTGGCATATCCAGGAATAGAATGCAGTATGTCAGCCCCTAAAGTTGAATCCTCTGGTTCTTGACAGAACTTTGCTTTATAGAATTCTACTTTTATCAGCATCTATCACAGAAAGAAACTGGCTTATGAAGAAAGATATCATATCTTCAGAATAGTGACAAAGACTTTAGAGTTTGTTTTGGTCCACCTCCTACATTTTATCATTAGAAATCTTAAATTGAAAGTACAAGTAACTTGCTCAAAGCCAAACAGATTTTTCATTCTTCTTTAATTAGATACAGGTTAAGTTGAAGTTCAAATGAGTTCTAATGCCCCTAGCACACACCAAAAAGACTGTGAATGGAGGCAGCCACACCTTGAGTTGACTATTCTCTAAGAAATGTGTCCTCTCATTACAAGGACTGACTTATTTAGGGGATTTTGTTCTCAATGGCTGGTCTTGTCTTCTTATGCCACAATAGCTGGCATAAGAAGAACTGTAGAAGTGGATTGGTAAATACTGTGGTTGATACTAGGGACAGAGAGGGAGCTTACAGTTTTTCCACCAACCCATATCAGCCTTGTACAACCAATGAGGGGGCATCTGGGAGGACAAACAGATACAGTATGGATTATTGCTACACTTTGATCACAGAAGTGTGAAAAAAAGAGATAAGGGGAAATCTGTTACAGGTTTAGGCTCAGGTAACCTTCTCATTACCTGAAAGATGAGGCTGTAAATTGTATTGCCTTTCTAGCAAATGTGTGAGTTGGGTAGCCCACCAGTACTAGTGACTCTATACTAGAGAGCCAGCAGTGGAGGAAGAGACACCGTGCCTGGTGGACTAATGAATGTATTTTAGAACTTGTGCTGGGACGGACTGAGTTCTAATTCTCTACCTCTTACTAGCTGTGAGGTTTTTGGCTACATCTCTTCCCTATCCTTAACTTCCACATTAGTAAAACAAGGGGATTGGAGTATCATTTGACTTCCTCTACCCCCTTAATTATGATTCTCTAACTCCTTGTAAGGGTTAGAATTTATCAAAAGGTATTTCCCTATAACTGACAGGTACTTTACTGTTCTTTACCCAGTATGTCAGCCACCTTCAGAAGTCCTACATGGTAAACACACTCCAAGCCACAAGAACAACTTTTCCTCTGGGCAGGAAGTGTTCTACAGCTGTGAGCCCGGCTATGATCTCAGAGGGGCTGCTTCTCTGCACTGTATGCCCCAGGGAGACTGGAGCCCGGAAGCTCCCAGATGTGCAGGGGCCTATACTCTCTTCTGGTTTGCAGATCAATCTCTTTATCTCTTACATGGCAGTCTTACTCTTTTTTTTTTTTTTTTTTCCTAGTGAAATCATGTGCTGACTTCCTGGACCAACTTCCTAATGGACATGTGCTCTTTCCACTTAATTTCCACCTTGGGGCAAAAGTGTCCTTCGTTTGTGATGAGGGGTGAGTGTGAACTGGAAAAGAGACCAGGGCCACATTTCCGGATGCTGATATGCTGATGCCCTGGGCAATGGGTTTTATCCAAAAAGGGGGCTGACCAAGGAGAAAACGTACTAAAAGAGACTAATATCTCAAACGGTGATTGGGAAGTATGGTAAGAACCAGATGGACCATGAACAGATGCTTAAAAAGGAAAAGGGCTAAATATACTGAACAGCAGAAACATAACAACAGAACTTGAATATTTAGGTGGAACATTAAGTGTTTGGATAAAATGGATAAATGGTAATTTGTAAGCATGAAGAGATAAATATTCCAGAGGTTAAGTTTGATATATATATGTATGTGTATATATATATATATATACACATACATATATATGAAAGAAAGTTATTTATAAGACAGATGACATGCAAGGATTGTGTCAGGAAATTTTTAAACCAATCATTAGTGGCATCTGGAATAGGAATGAAAGAGTAAGCAGAAATATTTTTAATCTATAATAATTACATACCATCTAATTAGTATTAGGCTGTGTTGAAAGAACATGAAGACTGCTGTTCATATTTCAAATAACATCATTAACTCTTTGTGTGAATCTAAATGATCTTGATATTATGTTCCGACACCATTGGCAGGTAAAAAGCATGGACAATAGAGCAGTTGTTCTCGGTATATTCCAAGGACTCTTGACAAGCATCAATTACCAGTTACCCAATAAAGAGCCAGAGGCAATTCAGGAGCCACTGGTTTGACAATAAACCAGATGTTTTAGGATGATTGTTCTCTAAGGAATCCTCTCTCCTCACCGTTTCTTCTTTTTTCTAGATAATTTGGCTTTACTCTTCAGTAATCCAGATATGTCAGATGACTCATTCAGGAACATTCCAAATGTATTGGCAAAAGGAACAGTCTCTGATATATTTCCTCATGTCCTCTGATTTGCTTAAATCAGGAGTTGTGTTCCTCCTGATCTACTAAAAGAGGAAAATGCCACGCTTTGCATTAGAGGACAAAGTTTCTCCTAATTACAAAAGGGGGCTTGTCAGAGAGCAGTCAGGGTAAGATGGTCTCCTGAAGGTCCAGGACCAGACTAAGGAAATGCCTGTCTATGTTTTTTGTACCTTCTTTAGTTCAGGCAAGTCTGATTACTGAGCTTTGACAGGTGTTATTGCTTTGTCCTCATTTGAAGCAGCAATTTTTAAAAATGTTTTGGTTTCTGAGCATGTATCATCTGAGAAACAAAATGGGCTGAGCTTTTTCTTTCACCTGGGATTTAACTTGGGCATTAAATTGTGTTTTAGCAGAAGGGAAGTAGCGGAGATCTGTCAATGGATGGAAGAGAGAAATGGTGTGCTCATCCAGTCACTACTGCTTTGTTCCTTAGGTTCCAGTTAAAGGGAAGCTCAGCCAGTTACTGTATCTTGGTTGGAACGAAAAGCCTTTGGAATAACAGTGTTCCTGTGTGTGAACGTAAGTAGAAAGAATATCTGTTCAGGTCTACATCTTTCTCCTTGTTTTTTTCATTTTCATGTTGCATTTTACCACATGAAATTATCTAATGTCTGCCCCTCTGTTTATTTTGGTTTTGATAGAAATATTTATAGTTGAAATAGTTACAAAGAATGTTTTTTGGGGAAATAAACCTGAACATCATGGGCTTTGGGTGTCATTCTATAAATATTTATAAAAATACTATGTGCTATAAATGGGAAGAAATGCTTCACAGATGGGGAGAAATTGATGGCCTGAAGCTTTGTCAAATTTTCCCTTTTTCCTTCTCAAAAATGATAGTCACACTTCAGCTTTTTCTATCCTTTCTTCAATCATCCATCCATCATATACACATTCTTTCAACAGATTTTTTTTGAGTAACTACTATGTGCCATCCAGTCTCCTAGATACTAGGAATATGCCTGTAAACAAGACAGACTAGGTCCCTGCTCCAATGTTGTTTATATTCTTGTGCAGGGAGAAAGGCAAAAAAAATAAATATATAATAAGTAAACAAGCAAACACATAAATAGACAATTTCAAATAATACTAAGTGTTATTAAGAAAAAAAAACAGGGTAATGCATAAAATAGTTGTTAAAGGGGAAAAAGGAATTCCAGAAAAAACTTGTTTCCATTTAAAATAAAATGATTAAGGAAGAAAAAGAGAAAATAACATTTGAGCTTTGATGGAAATTGATTGATGACCAATGTGCAAAGATAGAGGAAGAACTTTCCATGCAGATGGAGTAGAAACTATAAAGGTCCAAGGCAGAAGTGTTCCCGGCATTTTCTTTGAAAAGCCTGCTCCTGACATTTCTCAGAAGCCAATATGGCTGATGTTCAGTGAGCAAATACAGAAGTATACAGAAGCAATAAAAGAGAATATACTCTGTAAGAATTTAGGCTTTCACTCTAAGCAAGATGAAAAGCCATTGGAGTATTATGAGTAGAAAAGTAACATGATCTAACTTACTTTTAACGATTTCACTCTGGCTACTCTAGAGACAGCTGAGTTGAAAGGGTGTATCTTAGATTGAGATTCCTCAAAAAACAGTGCCAGAGACAAAGTTTGAGTTATAATGATCTACTGGAGGGTATAGTTCCAGGGCAGCAAGAGTGAAGGAAAACAAAAAGGGAGGTGGAGAGGAAAGAAAAGCAGATAAATAAAAGAGATTGTGTTATTGAAGTGGCCATAAGCTTCACAAGAAACACGGCTGGTTGTTTGGCCGTATAGGACATCTCCAGAGAGATTCTGTGGAACCAGAACTGACCATTAGAAGAGAAAGAACAAGCAGCTTATCTGCTCAGTCTTTCCTGTCTCTCATCTTCTGTTTATTCCAAGGCTATTAAGTCCTTGGATTTCATGTTGTATTATTTCTCTCCCTGATCAGACTCTGGGGACACTAAAGCTCATGACCTATTGCCTGGTACTCCACCTAAGCCAGGAAGTGATAGAAGGAGCCAGCGTGGACATGGATCCAGTCACGTTGGCTTCGATTTAGAACTACTGTGACCTCCACTGCAGTGGTACAGCAGAGGCTGTGCAGAAGCCCATCTCACCCTTGGGGGAGCTGAGACAGCCAGTGTTGTCAGGAAATGAGGTAGCAGTGGTATCAGCACTCTCAATTGAGAAAGTAACTGAAGGCCCAAAAGATACCTGTAGCCAAGAAAATCTGAGGGTAGAGCTGAGGATACAAGCTGGGAGGCTATTGCAAAAATCTAACCAGAGATGTTGGCCCAGGATAACACTGAGAGAAGTGATAACAAGTATTCAAATTCTGGATATATTCTGAAGGTAGAAATGACAGGATTTGCTGATGGTTTAGATATAGAGTTTAAAATAGAGATTAAGTGAGATCACCCGGAGATTGAATGGGGCCAGAGAATAGATGCATGGCCTGAGCCTTGTGAATTCAACATTAAGGTGTTGGAAAGATTAGAAGGAATAGGAAAAGGAGATTAAGAAGAAGCAGCCAGTGCATTGAGAGAAAAATCAGGAGGATGAGGTATCTTGGAAGACAAGTGGAGAACTTGTTTAAGGAGATGAGACTCAGAAACTGCGTTATATTCTTCAGAGAGGTCAAATAATATGAGGACAGAAAATTATCATTGGGTTTAGCGACTTGGAGGTAATGAATGACCTCGATAAAAGCAGTTCAGTAGAGTTGTGGGGGCAAATGCCAGATTGGAATGAGTTCAAGGGAGAATGAAGGGGAGGAAGGACAGACCATAGGCAACATCTTAGAGGAGTTCTAATGTCAAGGGGGTAGAGAAAAGGGACTGCAGCTGCAAAAGGAAGTGGGATTAGGGAGCTTTTTCTTTTTTAATGACAGAAATGTAACCTGTCAAATAGAGAAACACTACTAGTATATCCAATCTGTACATTTATTTCTTCACTAAATCACCAGGATGTTGCTTCATCTTCTGATTGTAATGACTGAAAGATACATATTTATTTTTTCAAATGAATACTTTGCTTTAATATTATTTGAACATATTGTACTGATTTATATAATGAAACCATAGTTACATCTTTCACGTTTGAAAGTCAGCTATTTGAAAATCTTAACATAATTAAGAAACATGAAAGAAAGAAAGAAAATTACTCCCATGAACGCAAGGATATACCTAAAATCACTTAATAGAGTATAAACATTGGTTAAGCTACTCCACCCTTTGAATAGTTAGTTTATCCATAATTCTTTCAAGCTGCAGTATCCTCTTCCTAAATACAGATCAAATCAGAAGGGGAAAGGAGCATCTCTAAATAGATAACGCTCAAAAGAAGAAATGTGTGTTTCTTCAATGATAAAAACAAACTGTAAAACCTACAAGTATCTCAAAAGTCAAAACATTTCTGAGCCTTTGGAGCATGCACTGGAGTGTGGAGAATGTTTCATTTCACTGTGGCAGCATTTCAGTAACAACTCATTTTGCTTTTGAGAATAACAGCCTCAAGGTATCAAGAAAATATTAAATCATGGATAGACAAATAGTAAATGTATATATTTGGAATATATTTGGAAAAAATTCTCTATGATGAAGATCCTTGATGTTAAAAGATCTCACCTATTTTGTGCTTAAAATAGTACTTTCTGTATAGTAGGTGCTCAAAAAAAAAAAAACCTTCTTGGTGAATTAATGGATGATTTCCTTGTTAAATGGATGTGGTTAAGAAGATTTTTGTTTATTTAAGCCTCAATTATCCAGAAGGCTTAACTCGCTGAAGAGTTCAGGATGCTTAATTCCCTTTTAGACTTTTATAATCAAAATTGATTTTGATGTACTTCATTTAGCTGCATCTCAGCAGTGTCCTAATATATTTAATTTGTAGTTTGTACTCTCCCTAAGAGTTTAATTGTTGTTGAACTGGCAACACAGTCACAGAATCCCACAATTGTGGAATCGACCCAGATGAAAATTTAAACATTTTAATATATTTTTTTGCTCTTTTAGAAATCTTTTGTCCAAATCTGCTGACTATCCTTAACGGGAACCACACAGGAACTTCTCTGGGAGGCATTTCCTGTGGAAAAGAAATATCTTGCACATGTGACCCCCACCCAGACAGAGGGATGACTTTCAATCTCTTTAGGGAGAGCACCATCCACTGCACAAGTGACAGTCAAGGGAGTGAGGTTTGGAGCATCCCTGACCCTCACTGTGAACTTTCTGGTTCTGTTGGTCAGTGCCCACTCCTATATACCCTAAATGGGTTCAGAACACCTGGACCACATCCTTTATATTTCTATAATGAGATATGGTGTTTTCTTGTGAGTTTAACTTTGTCATAAGTGGAAGTGTCGAAATTACATGCCATAGCTAAAACAGATATTTCCAGCAGTGCCAAGATGTTTGACTAGGTAAGATGCTAATCATTCTACTTGCTGGTGGAGTGGTGAGGAGAGTGAGGCAAGAGAAGAATGGAAGCTGGGATAGAGTGTGGCACCAACCTTGGAATACCGCATCATTGGCAGGGGAGCCCAGAGATAGAAGAGCAATCCAGTGAGAAAAGGCTACACATGATGAGAGGCATTTAACCTTTCCTTGATCTTCCTCACCCTCCACCTGGGTGGTATATATCAGAATCCAGTGAGATTTCTTTAAATGCAGATGCCTAGGTCCCCAGCCAGGCTTATTGAATGGGCAAATAGAATCAGTCTCCACCAGAGGAGATAGTCGAGTTCAGACTCTATTTCAAATTATGCAGCACACAGTATACCCTCTCATAAAGAAGACCTAGCTTCTTAGAGGAAGCTACTGAATGGCTTAGTCTGTTTTGTCCTTGTCATTGAATGTCTGCATCAAAATGAGAAGAGTGATCTATTAGTATCCTAGGGCTGCCATAAACCATGAACTAGGTAGCTTAAAACAACAGAAATTAGTTCTCTCGCAGGTCTAGGGGCTGGAAGTCTGAAATCAAGGTGTTGGCAGGGCTGCACTCTCTCCTATGGCTCTAAAAGGAGGATCCTTCTTACAGCTTCTGGTGGCTCCTAGCATTACTTGGCTTGTGGACACATCACTTAAATCTGTGCTTCTGTCTTCACATGGCCTTCTCCCCAATATCTCTGTGTCTCAAATCTCCACTTCCTCTCTCTTAAAAGCACAGGGAGCTCAGCTTGGTGCTCTGTGATGAGGTGGGATGAGGTGCTCTGTGATGCTCTAGATGGGTGGGAAGGGGGGGTGGGAGGGAGGTGCAAGAGGAAAGGTATAAATGTATACATATAGCTGATTCATTTTGTTGTACATCAGAAACTAACACAACATTGTAAAGCAATTATCCTCCAATAAAAAAAATAAAAGCAAAAAGAAAAGGACATCAGCAGTCACTGGAGTTAGGGTTCACTCTGGTAATCCAGGATAATTTCATCTCAAGATCATTACCTTAATTGTGTCTGAAATGACCCTTATTACAAATGAGTTCCCAATCTAATGTTTTAGATGGTTGTATCTTTTGGGGGACATCATTCACCCACTACAAGTGGTGACTGCTACTTAGTACCAGAGAGGCAGCTTATGGTAGGCATCCTAAGACTGAGGTAGGGAGGGATAAGTGAAAAGAGACAGTAAATATGTCTTAATATACATGAGTATGTTAACACCAGTAAATGAGGATGTAATGGTTAACTTAACTCTAGATAAAGGCACCCTTATAGGAGGCCTGGCACGTGAAACTATTGGCTAAAACTCTTGCTTTGAACAGAAAGGCCAAAAAGGTGAATAGTCTTCCAAGCAGTAAAAATTTCCTGATGGGTAGATGCTATTATAAAGCACCATCCTAAGATAACTTCAGGGGTTATCTTAGGGGAAGAAACTCTTTAGCCATTATTATGTCTCTGTTTCTGTGATCCCATCTATCAGCTCAGTTGGAGAGAAAGAGGAGATAGGGTGGAAGTCTCTCTGCTCACTTTGATATTTCTGTGGTTTTGGTCTTCAAGTATTGTAAAGCCCCTAAACAGTTTTCATTTACAAAGCCTACAGTCCTGACTGATGAATCTGAGTTTCCAGTTGGGACATCTTTGAATTATGAATGCTTCCTTGGGTATTTTGAAAATATGTTCTCCATCACCTGCTTAGAAAACTTGGTCTCGTCAAGTGCCAAGATATTTAGAGATATGAGTATCCCCTTCCTGGGAGCCAATTCATGTATATCAAAGAATCTGTGAGATCTGATTTAATTTGTTCAAATTTTGAAGGTGAGACATCTAAGTTTGCCCAAGGTATTTAAATGGAGGGTGGACTTTTAAGTCATCCCTTCTTATTGCCTTGCATTTCTACACCTTGACTAGATATTCATTTCATAGGAATGGCTCTCACAAGAGGAATTGGAGGAAAATTTTCCATTCACTGGGGGTTACCCTTGGTGGCTAAAACCATGAAATGAATAAAACAGGGGCACAAGAAAATTATGTGGGTCACAGTGAATTGTGCTTGGCTAACTAAGATAGGAGGAAAATCCCAAATTTAAGGCCTTTGATTTAGGCTGATGGGATGGAAAACCACAAATGACCTTTATTGAGTGATTTGATGGGATTATTTAACCACAAATGACCTTTATTGGGTGATGCTCATTGGTCGTTTTAAAAGCAGGTGCCCTATAGCTACTTGTATGGTGAGTTTTCTCAAAGTGGTCAATTCTGTAGAACAGTCAGAAGTATACAGGCTGTTCAGTATGCTGCACTCCAGTCTGACTCTTAAAAACAAATGTAAATTGAACTGTACACCTCATCCCAAATTCTGCTTCTTTTCTGTAGGAAAATCATGTGGAAAACCTCCAGAACCCTTCAATGGCATGGTGCATATAAACACAGATACGCAGTTTGGATCAACAGTTAATTATTCATGTAATAAAGGGTGAGTCGGGAGCACTATCTTTGGAATGTGAGTTGCAGAACAGCAATGCCAACCTTCCACCCAGTCTAAGATATGCAAACCAGACTACTGACGTATGTACTTCGAAAAGTAAGCAATAGGACTTTTGGGTAGAGATGGTAGCTTGAACAACATAGGCATGTGACCAAGGAATCTTAAAAAAGAAGGCACAATGTGTACCTGTATTAAAACTAAGGGAGGGCACCATGCTTCTGCTGAAGGTAGTACATGAGAAAGATATTCACTGGATTAAAAAGGACCAGCTTGCCAAATAAATAAAAGGAAAAATGCTGGTTGAACCATGCAAACATCCTTAACAGGTTAGTGGGTGTGTAGCTGATTAGAGGACCCTGGGGCAGGGTTTGGGAGGATAAATATTAAAGGTAACAGCAGCTCTGGGAAATTAAGTGTTAAAGTGCACACAGAGTGGGGACCTTAAGGGAGTTCTTGCACTTACTTTTCCCTGGAATGGGGAAACATGCTAGAAGCCATTGCCTCAACTTAGAGGGAGCAATTAAAGAATGTTTACTAATTTTCTGTTGGCACAATAACTTAGAGGGAAAAATGATATCTATATTAAATCTTCCTGCAAAAACTGTCCCTAGTCATCGGCCCCATGCTATTCTGCCCAGGCTATTATACCTATGATCCAGCAAGTTTAAACTAGGATAAATCAAAATTCACCCCTTCTCACTTTGTCTGAGCTTGGGAGACTTAAAAACTTTCCATACAATCTCATCATCAGTCCCTTTTCACCTCCCCTCAGGAATAAGCCTAAAGCTCTCTCTGTGGTGAGCAAGCCAAAACATCATTAAATATAAGGTAACATACAGCAATTGAAAATAAAAATACCAGTTTGAGAAATCAGAGAAAATATTCCTCTATAAATCAGAGTATTCCAATAAACATGGGAATAAGCTACAAAATAGGATATTAGAAATCTCTCATATGTGTTTATAACATAGAATCTATGAAAGGCATTTATATGATTTAATGATCTGATATTAGGAAAATTTACCTGTGGATAAAACACACAGGAATCTAAAAAGCAGTAATAATCAGGAGATTTAATCCAGGAAAAAAACAAAGAGATCATTAGAAAATAAGATTAAATTCTCCAGAATTAATCCAGGACAAAACTGGAAATTATACACATTCACTCACACACAATCTAGATATGAGAAAAACAAAAGAAAGCAGAAAAAAGTGAAGCATTAATTAGCACATAATGGAAGATAGTTTCTCAGAACAGAATAAAAAAGCCTAGATTGTTTGAATCGTTAAGGCTTACTAAACAAATGCAAGGTTAATGGTAAGAGGCACTGGCCCTACATGAAGGAAATTTATGAAATTCAGATACTGAATAAAAATACTGCAACTATCGTGAGATAAAATAAACAGAAAAAGAAGAACTTCATTTTGGCATCAAAAGTCTCTTCCACACACTAAATTGCAGAAATTAGTGTTTGAGAGAAAATATTATGCCATAAAATACCTGTGCTCAGCCAAGCTATCATTTATCTCCAAGGTACAGATGTATAGTCTTACATGAGTAAGAACCCAAAACATGTGCCAATTAGATATGGTTCCTGGGCTTCCCTGGTGGCGCAGTAGTTGAGAATCCGCCTGCCGATGCAGGGGACACGGGTTCGTGCCCCGATCCGGGAAGATCCCACATGCCGCAGAGCGGCTGGGCCCGTGAGCCATGGCCGC
This sequence comes from Kogia breviceps, assembly GCF_026419965.1. Classification (NCBI taxonomy): domain Eukaryota; kingdom Metazoa; phylum Chordata; class Mammalia; order Artiodactyla; family Physeteridae; genus Kogia; species Kogia breviceps. The sequence goes on along the minus strand of NC_081310.1, from coordinate 63,563,433 downwards.
TGAGCCTGCGCGTCCGGAGCCTGCGCTCCGCAATGGGAGAGGCCACAACAGTGAGAGGCCCGAATACCACAAAAAAAAAAAAAAATAGATATGGTTCCTGAAAAAATAATAATTCTCACAAAAATATGAGTAATTTTTAAAATTTTTAAAATTTCAAATTTTTACTATTTCAAAGAAATAGTAGTGAGTCACAAAACTATTTAAACAGTTTAAATTGTTATTTTTAATATGGTTGTGAAATTAAATATAATGGCAGAACTAATTCTTAAAAGAGAACTCATGTATGAAAGGAAGTATAGTAAACTTGATATAAAATAATAGATTTTTATCACAACAACTAGGAAGTTGGTGATGCAGTAAAATAAATATATATATATGCTTAACTTATAATACATACGGATAAATACATATTCTTGACATGATAAATAAAGAAGATATTATTCCATACTAGTATAAAATCAAAATATATAAATTCAAAATCACAATGGCAATCAAAAAAGCACAACCACTTGGTCCATATGACAAAAGAGGGGTAAGAAAAGGAAGAACTAGGAAGCTTTCTATCTCTCTTGCTGGAAACAGCATCAGCAGAGCAAGAATGGAGCTGGTTTTATACAGTACTGAGTTCCAACCCTGGGAATTGTTAAATAAATAAAAGGAAGGAACACTATAAGCAAGATAAAATGTGTAAGTTATTACAGTACCTGTGAATGGCTTAAATTCCCCTTTTGAAGAACAATGCCTTCTAAATATAGTCAGTAAAAACTTCAAACTACATGATAATTAAAAGACACATTTCTAAAATAAAATAATAAAAAAATTCCATTTATAATTGTATCAAACAATAAAATCCTTAGACATAAATTTAACAAAAGAGACGTAAGACTTACACACTGAATACTATAAAACATTGCTGAAAGAAATTAAAGAAGACTTCAATGGAAATGCATTCATATTCTTGGATTGGAAGACTTAGTATTGGTAAGATGAATATACTGCCCAAAGTGATATACAGATTCAAGGCAATACCTACAAAAACCCCAACAGTATTTTTTGCAGAAATGGAAAACCATCCTGAATTTTGTATGGAATTTCAAGGGACCCAGAGCACCCAAACAGTATTGAAAAGAACAAAGTTGGTTGACTCACACTTTTTATTTCAACACTTACTACAAAGCTGTAGTCATTAAAATAGTATGTTACTGAAATAAAGTTAGACACACAGGCCAGTGGAGTAAGTGATAGCCCAGAAATAAAGTTACATATTTATGGTCAATTGATTTTCAGCAAGGGTGCAAGGACCACTCACTACGGAAAGAACTGTCTCTTCAGCAATGGTCCTGGGAAAATTGGATATTCACATGCAAAACAATGAAGCCACCTTACACCATATACAAAACTAAATCAAATGGATCAAAGACTTGAAGTTAAAAGTTAAAATTATAAAATTCAAGGAGGTTCTAAAAAGAAGTAAAAAGATAAATTGATAAAAAATAATAATAGTTGAAAACTTCAGATTGGGTAAGCAAAGGTACAAAAAATAAGACATTGATGGATGAGGCTGCTTTGGTACTTGTGTGTTGAATTTTGTACCTTACCGAGAATGTAAACTCTTTCTAGGGACCATTTATAAGAGTTGATAGCATATCACTCCACAGGGTGTACCTCAGTAGATTTGAACATAGGAGAAACTAAAACAGCTATATACTCTTATTATAATAAAAAATAACACTAGGAATTAATGACAGAAGAATAAATAAAAATTCAAGTTTTGGATCTTAGTCAAAGAGAAAATTAAAACAGACATTGCAGATTACATATCAAATAACAATAAGGAATGATTATTGAGTGCATGAGCCCTGAGAACTCTTCTACTGCTTTACATGAATTAACTTAATCTTGAAAATGACTCTTTGAAGTGAATATTACCCATAGCCCCATTTTACAGAAGAGAGAAACTAAGACAGAGAGATGAACCAATTTACCAAAACTCACAGGACAGAGGTTGAGGTTAGAATTTGAATACTGCCAGTCTTTCTCAACAGCCCATATTGATAAACCTTACATTATTCAACCTGTTCATTATGAATGCTGGTGCAAATATTACTCATGAAAATTTCTGGGTTGCTGATGCCAAAACTGTCCTTAGAGAAATAGTCAATACTTTTGTTATCTGACAAAAAGTTTTCAAATAAATGAACAAAACATTTTACCTAAGAATTTTTAAATGACTAGAACATGAACATATAAAAGAAGCTGGACTAAGAAATTAATAGAGAAAGGAAATTAATAAAAAGGAAAAAGGGAAACGATAAGTAAAAATCTCAGAGTAGTTTCTTAAAGTGGCCAATTAAACAAACGGAATTTGACCAATTGTAATTTCACAAAATAACAAATCTGCAAATACACATGAATGAGAAAGGAGATATCGTAGATATTGAAGGGAGTCACTCAATATTAAATAAAAATAGTATATCCTCTCTATCCTAATGAAATTGAAAACATCCATGAGATGTGCCATTTTGTAGGAAAAATACAATTTCCAGGATGTACTTAAAAATAACATAAATCAGCTGATAAACCTGTATCTACTTGAGTCTCTGTTGTCAGTCTTTCTGGATATATAGCTAGGATTGGAATGCTAGACCATATGTTAATTATATATTTAACTTTTTGAGGAATAGCCAAACTGTTTTCTACAGTGGCTGTACCATTTTACATTCCCACCAACAATTACAAGCATTCCATTTTCTCCACATCTTCACCAACACTTTAATTTTCCATTTTTAAAAAGTTATTATTAAAAAAAAACTCAAAAAAGTTATTATAGCCATTCTGGAAGGTCTGAAGTGGGTTTGACTTTGATTTCCCTAATGACTAATAATTGTTAGTATCTTTTCATGTGTATATCTTTTGTAATTTGTATATCTTCTTTAGAAAAATGTCCATTCAAGTTCTTTGCCCATTTTTCAGTTGGGTTTTTTGTCTTTTTGTTGTTGTGTTATAGGAGTTCTTTATATATTCTGTATATTAAACACTTCTCAGATAAATGATTTCCAAATATTTTCTTTTATCCTGTGGGTTATCTTTTCACTCTCTTGATAGTGTCTTTGATGTTGAGTGGGGCTGCAGTCATCTGAAGGACTGATGAGGCTGAGAAATCTGAGAATGTTTGGAGGGATTTGGAGGGGTTTGGAGGGCGGATGGGAATCTGTACTTTACAAATGTAGAACTGGTGCTTGTGTCCAATTTGACCAGCTCTTCCTTCTAAAGGTAGCTAAGCCCAGTTGACATCTGGGTTACATGTATATTTTTAGATTAAAAGGCTAGAAGGATTCATAGCAAAATATTAGCTACTATGAGTGGTGCTATCTTGAGTGGTGATATTTTTGATCTTTAGGTTATTCACAACTTCCAAATATGTCTACAATGAATGTATGTTAACTTTTATAAGCCAATAAAATTCAATTTAAAATTTTTTTAAAAAAAGAGGACTGCTGAAAATCATATCTGTGAGCTACTTTTAGTAATTTGCAGCCTACTGAATGTCTCCATAGATTCCTTCCACTGCTAAATAGTTCAAAGTACATGAACAAATAGGAAAAGATAAAAGTGACACCATCCTAGCACTTGATTCTCCCATACCTGACCTTACTTAATGGGTTCTCCAATGCCTCAGCACGCTTCTCCACAGTATGTATAATGCTTATAGGGAAAGGAATCTCATGGCTCTTGAACAACAATTTAGAGTTGTTCTATACAGAAAACTATACAGATTTCTAATGCTCAGGGGAACTGAGTAGGCTCCAGTAAAAGAAATTCACAGAGATGGGAAATCGGTCCAGGAAAACAATTACAACATAATCACTACTGCAGTATACTGGTGTCCTACAATATGTTCAAAAATATTCACTGCTTTTTACAGTCATACAGAAGCTGGAACCTGCTTTACATTTTTACTCCAAAGCTCTAGTTTAGTCATAGTGAGTACATTAAGAGCAGCCTTTATAAGGTCAAAAGTCAGGGGATACCCATGACCCTGTGCTCCTAAGGCAACATTTAAATGTATGATAGGAGACAGGCGGAAGGAAACACACACGTAGTACAGGGATGATTATCCTCTTTCCTTACTAAAGTGGTTCTCAAAATGTTTGTTTGCAGACATTTTGAAGATTAAATATTTGTTGGCACACTTAAAAGATTTTAGAACACAGCTCATAAAAAACAAGGTAACAATAAGTAAAATTTAGTCACTACCTAAATATAAAAGTGACTTACCACGTCTACCAAAATATTCACTGTCATTGCTCTACCAATGTGGTTGCCACCATCTTTTTGTTACTGTTTTGGGAAGAGCTGGTATACCAGTTAAGATTAGATTAAGTTATAAAAGACAGAAAAAACACAAAATAACAGGAGCTTGAACAAGATAGCAGTTTACTTATCTCTCTTGTTAAGAACCATGGCTGCCCAGGGCTCATACAGTGGCTCCAAGATCCACAGAAACCTGGGATCCTTCCATTAGAGAGTCCATCTCAACTCATGGTCCAAACTCCATTTAGCAAATAGGAAGAACGGAGGAAGTTCCGGAACACTTATCCCTGTGAAGACACTTTCCAGACACTCCATTTACATCCCTCTAGCCAGAACATAGTCACACGGCTGTAAGGGAAGCTGAGAAATGAAGCCGTTATTGAAAGTGGCCAATGGCCCAGTTAAAAATACGGGTGATGCAAGAGGGAAGAGATATGGGAACATATGCATATGTATAACTGATTCACTTTGTTGTAAAGGAGAAACTAACACACTATTGTAAAACAGTTATACTCAAATAAAGATGTTAAAAAAAAATACGGCATCATGTTACTAATGAAGGAAAGAAAAGTGGATACTGGAGATTCCAGTAGTCTCTGCTACAAATGGGTACTGCCCTGATCACATGTCCTAGGTAGTCAAAAGGCAGATTTCTTAACTGTTGCAGTAACTACCTCCCTGTTATGTGACTCTGCATTACACCCATCACCTTTTATTTTATCAAGATTAGCCCTGCTGTACATTGAAACATATGAATAGCTTGGCTGAGTATCTTTTGTGACATTTCTCACAGTAACAACACAGAGATGTAATAAATAAAAAATAAATGATGAAGTTTCAAATTTTGTGACCTACTTTGAATGATTTTATGACACAGTGGGTGAGTACCCCTGCTTTCTGCATTTGAAAGGTTAAATGGTTAGCTGTTTCCTCTGACTCTTATTTACTAAGTCTTCAGGGTAAAGCCATCATTCTTTCCTTCACTCAGTAGATATTTTTGAGCACCACATGCTTGAAAGTCTCTAGGCTAGGTGCTAAAGAGTGTATATATTTCAGTAAGATATCTTCCCTTCTAATCAACCACTTATAATTTCTTAGCTGAAAGTTCAAATGGATAAAATAATTCTGAGGTATCTTTAAGACAAGTACAGAAGTGTCCCTGATTAATAACAGGAATATGGCAATGAGTTGTGAGGGGACTAGGAATGGAGATGGATTAAAGAGGTAAGAATTTTAGCTTGCCCTGGAGAATAAAGACTAATTTGTATGTGGAGATGGGGTTTCTTTCTTGAGGTCTCTCATGTTTTAATCTGTCCTGTAATTTGTAACATCCTCCTGCTATTGTTTTCTCATGGTGACTTAAGTGGGAAATCTGTGTAGAGTCTAATCATTTTTCATTCTTTGCTTCTAGGTATCGACTCATTGGTTCCCCTTCTGCTACTTGTCTCCTCTCAGGCATTGATGTCACTTGGGATAAGAAGGCACCTATTTGTGAGAGTGAGTTGAATTATTTTTTCCCATAATTCCCTCCATTTGATTCTTATTTATCCCTGGAATTATGAAGAAGGAATTGAATCCTTCTTGCACAGAGTTGTCTCTCAGTTGTTTGAAACTTGGAATCATGTGCTGCATGGTCCTCCTGGTTTTTCTTTACTTAGGAGGTAATTTATCTGAAACTGTGGACTTAAACTCAGGCAAAATTGCCCCACTTTCCTACTTTGATAATAAACTTTCAGTATAATGATCATTCCCCTTAGTGACTAAACTTAAAAGATACTAAAGAAAATTAATTTTGTCTCTACAACCTCTTAATATCACATTATAAGCCCAGGAAGTAGATTACTCCCTTCCTTATCATTCTTACTCTGAAGCATAAAAGATCTTACAATCCTTAGCAATTTTCCCAAGCCTTGGGTTATTCTGCTCTTTATTCTTCCCCCAAATTCTTCCAAGCTCATGCCCTAGTTGTATTTGTTCTTGGTTAGTTGGCCATTCATCTTTTCAATGGAATATTGTAAAGTGAATCTCCAAAATTTTGAGGAACATAGAAGAATGATTGCAAATTGGTAAAGTATTAAGGCTGTTAAGAAATCAGTATCACATGCAGAATTGATGGCAGTAAAAGTGGGCACAAACTTCTGCAAGGCTAATGAGCAATATATACTAAAGCCTTAAATGCAAATACCCTTTGACCTAGCAATTCCATTTCCCCGAATTTATCCCAAGAAAATAATCATCATGGACTTTTCCCGTGATTTTCGTCCAAAGACACTCAATGCAACAGTATTTATGGTAGTGGAAAATGTTAGAAATCATGGTTTGTAAATAGCTGATGGAAGACATAAGGCTTATTAAAAATGGTTATGATAAGTTTTTAAGAAAGGTAAAAAGTATGCCATGAAAAATTAGAGATAGAGATGCCACATCCAAGTAGCAATAGATTTATTTATATATCTACATCCCAGAATATTATTCAGCCACCAAATATACCATAGAAAATATAACCATAGACACACATGCATGTGCACACACATATCTGAAACAATATACATTAAATTATGAAGAATATTTATTTTTGGACCTTATCATTTTTTGTTTGTCCACATTTTATAAATTTCCTACAATGAATATGTTCATTGCATTCACAGGTATTCCTCCAAAAAATACTGTCCTTTTCCCATTGGGTTATTTTCCCTCCAGAAAATAACATTGGCTTTTAGATATCCAAAGACATAAATGAGAAACTATAAAAGGTGCCTTCTTTACTTGCCAAAAAATATGAAATTCTCTGAAAAAAATTCAAATTAGCAAGGTATTATCATTTACTATATACAATTTTCAAAGTCTGGCACCTTTTGTAGGAGGTTATCTTTAATGAAAAATGTTTCCACTTCTACTATATTTATAGGTCAGTAAACATTTAACTGAGTCAGTATTGGTCATGTGTGTACATGTGAATGTATGAATAGTCAATTATACCAGTATGTTTTAAATTACTATGTTGTGATAGAACATAGTAGTCATTTACCATTTTATTACCCCAAATCTGTGATTATTTCCTCATGTCTTATCTTTTATATTTTCTTTTCAACCTTTTTTTTGAAATATATTAGACATATAGCTTTGTGTAACTTTAAGATGTACATTCATGTATTGTAATATAATTGCCATCATAGGAATAATTATCACCTCCATCACATTACATAATTATTCTTTATTTTTAGTAGTTGGAATAATTAGTTTCTAGTCTCTCAGCAAGTTTTATGATTATAGTACAATGTTGTTTCTATATTCATTGATCTGTGCATCTCTAGGGTATATTTTCTACTTGTTGTAAGTTTATACTCTTAGAAAACATCCATCCTGTCCTCCCATCCCCTGGTAACCACCATTTTATTCTGTTTTTAAAACTTGGCTTTTTTACATTCCACATATAAGTGGTATCATATAGTTCTTGTCTTCCTCTGTCTGACATCTCATTTAGCATAACGTGCTAAAATTCCATCCATGTTGTCACAAATCTCACTTGGCATAATGTGCTAAAAGTTCATCCATGTTGTCACTAATGGTAGGAAGTCCATCTTTCAATATTTCATTGTATATGTACCACATTTTGTTTATCCATTCATCTATTGATGGACACTTAGGTTGTTTCTATATCTTTGCTATTGTAACTAATGCCATCGTGAACATGGGAGTGCATACACCTTTTTGAGTTAGTGTTTTTATTTTCTTTGGATAAATACTCAGAGGTGGACTTCCTGGATCTATTTTAAGATTTTTTAGGAACCTCAATATGTTTTCCATAGTGGCCACAGCAATTTACACTCCTACCACCTTTGTACAAGTGTTCCCTTTTCTCCACATCCTCATCACCACTAGACATCTCTTGTCTTCTTGACGACAGCCATTCTAACAGATGTGAGGTGATATCCCATTGTGGTTTTAATCTGCATTTCTCTGATGATTAGTGATGTTGACCATCTTTTTATGTACCTGTTGACCATTTGTATGTCTTCTTTTGAATTGTCTAGTTGTGCCCATTTTTCAATCAGATTTTTTGTTTTTTGTTATTGAGTTGTATGAGTTCTTTATATATTAAACCCCTTATCCAATATATGGTTTGCAAAAATTTCCCCCCATTCTGTAGATTTCCTTTTAATTTTGCTAATTGTTTCTTTTGCTGCACTAAAGCTTTTAAGTTTGATGATTTTTCCTTTTGTTGTTTGTGCTTTTGTTGGTATTGTATTGAAAAAGTCATTGCCATGACAAATGTTAAGAGCCTCTTCCCTACACTTCCTTCTGAGAGTCTTATAATATCAGGTTTTATATTTAAATCTTTGATCCACTTCAAGATACTTTTTGTGAATTATATAATATAGGGATCCAATTTCATTGCTCTGCATGTGTTCATCCAGTTTTCCCAGCACCAATTGTTGAAGAGACTATCCTTTTCCCATTGGGTGCTCTTGCCTCCCTTATCAAATATTCATTGACTGTATAAGCAGGGGATTAATTCTTGGCTCTCTATTCTATTCTATTGGTCTATATGTTTATTTTTGTACTAGTACTGTACTGTTTTTTATTATTGTAGTTTTGTAGTGTAGTTTGAAATCAGGAATTGTAATACCTCCAGTTTTGTTCTTTTTCATCAGTATTGCTTTGGCTCTTCAAAGTCTTCTGTGGTTCCATATACATTTTAAGATTCTTTTTCTATTTCTGTGAAGAGTGCCATTGGTATTTTGATGTGGATTGCATTAAATCTATATATGGGTTTGAATAATATAGACATTTTAACAATATTAATTCTTTTGACCCATGAACATGGGGTATCTTTCCATTAGTTTGCGTCTTGTTCTATTTGTTTCAGCAAAGTCTTGTGATTTTTGTTGTGCAGATCTTTCAGTTCCTTGGTTAAATTTACTCCTAAGTATTTTATTCTTTTTCATGCTATTGTGAATGGAAGAGTTTTCTTTATTCTTATTCAAATGTTTCATCCTTTGTGTATGAAAATGCAACTGATTTATCTATATTAATTTTGTATCTTTCAACTTTACTGAAATAACTGATTAGTTCCAACAGTGTATGGGTTGAGCATTTCAGGTTTTCTATATACAGAATCATATCATCTGCAAGTAGCAACAGTTTTACTTCTTCCATCCTGATTTGGATGCCTTTTATTTCCCTATCTTTCATATTCACTCTAGCTAGGACTTCCAGTATTATACTGAGTAAGAGTTGTAAGAGTGGGCATCCTTGTATTGTTCCTGATCTTAGATGAAAAGCTTCCAAGTTTTTCTCCATTTTGTATAATGTTAGCTGTGGATTTGTTATGGCTGGCCTTTATTATGTTAAGATATATTCCTCTATACCCAATCTGCTAAGACTTTTTATCATGGAAGAATGTCATTTTGTCAAATGCTTTTTCTGCATGTATTGACACGATCATATAAGTTTTTATCTTTAATTTTATTAATATGATATATTACATTTAATGATTTGTGTATGTTGAACTATCCTTGCATCTCCCAGGGGTAAATCCCACTTGGTTGTGGTGTCTAATCCCTTTTATGTGTTCTTGAATTTGTTTTGCTAATTTTTGTTGAGAAGTTTTGGACCTATATTTATCAGAGATATTAGTCTATAGTTTTCTTTTCTTGTGTTGTCCCTGTCTGGCTTTGTTACCAAAGTAATCTAATGCTGGCCTCACAGAATGAATTTGGAAGTATTCCCACCTCTGTAATTTTTTGGAAGAATTTGAGGAAAATTGGAATTAATTATTCTTTAACTTTTCGTAGAATTCACCAGTGAATCCATCTGGCCCTAGGGTTTTCTATGACGGGAGGTTTTCGATTACTGATCCAAACTTTGCTCATTATTGGTCTGTGCAGATTTTCTATTTCTTCCTGATTCAGTCATAGTAGGTTTTGTGTTTCTAGAAATTTATCTTCTTTTTCTAGGTTATCTAATTTGTTGGCATATAATTTTTCATAATAGTCTCTTATAGTCCTATGTATTTCTGTAGTATCAGTTGTAATATCTTCTTTTTAATTTTATCTATTTGAGTTTTCTTTTTTTCATAGTTAGCCTGGCTAAAGGTTTGCCAATTTTGTTTATCTTTTTGTAGAGCCAGGCTTTAGTTTCATTGATCCTTTCTATTGTTTATCTGGTGTCTATTTCACTTACTTCTGTAGAGATCTTCATTATGTCCTTCTTTCTGCTAACTCTGGGCTTAATTTGTTCTTTTTTTTAATTCTTCAAGGTGTAAAGTTAAGTTGACTGTTTGAGAACTTTCTAATTTCTTAGTATATGCGTTTATCACTGTAAACGTTCCTCTCAGAATTGCTTTGCTGCATTCCATAAGATTTGATTTGTCATATTTCCATTTTCATTTGTTTTGAGATAATTTTCTAATTCCCTTTATATTTCTTCTTTCACCCATTGGTTGTTCAGAAGTGTACTTTTTAGTTTCCACATATTTGTAGATTTTCCATCTTTCCTCTTGTTGTTGATTTCTAGTTTTATACAATTGTGGTCAGAAAAGATAATTGGTGTCATTTCAATCTCCTTAAATTTGCTAAGATTTGTTTTGTACTTTCTTATATGGTCTATCCTGGAAAATGTCCCATGTGCACTCGAGAACAATGTTTATTCTGCTGCTGTTGGATGGAATGTTTTATATATGTATGTTAAGTCCATTTGTTCTAGAGTATGGTTCAATTCCAATGTTTCCTTTTTGATTTTCTGATGATCTATCCATTGCTGAGAGTAGGTATTGAAGTCCCCTACTATGATTGTATTGTTGTCTATTTCTCCCTTTAGATCTCTTAGTATTTGCCTAATATATTTTAGTGCTCTGATGTTGGGTGCATATGTATTCATGATTGTTATATATTCTTGATATTCTGACACTTTTATCATTATATAATAACCTTCTTTATCTCTTGTTATCATTTTTGACTTGAAGTCTATTTTTTCTGACATAAGTATGAATATGCCCTCTTTCTTTGTTTTACACTTGCATGGAATATCCTCTTCCATCCCTTCATTTTAAGCCTATATGTTCTTTAGAGCTGAAATGAGTTTCTTATAAGCAGCATACACTTGGGCTTTGTTGCTGTCTTTTTAAAATCTATCCAGCCACTCTGTGACTTTTGATTGATGAATTCAATCCATTTATATTTAGAGTGATTATAGATATGTAAGAACTTACTACTGCTGTCTTATCATTTTTTTGTTTCTCCTTTGTTTCTTTTTCCCTCTGTTTCTGTCTACCTTTGTAAAGTGGTGGTTTTCCATGGTGATTTTCTCAGTCTCCCCTTGTTTTGTTTCATGACTTCTAGAATTTTGATTTGTAATTACTGTATGGCTTACATAAAACATCACATAGATAAAATCGTCCTTTTTATGATGATAGGAATTTATCTTAATTCACCTATAAAATTTCCACCATTTTAGTCCTCCCTTTTTGTATTTTTTTTTTTTTTTTTTTTTTTGCGGTATGCTGGCCTCTCACTGTTGTGGCCTCTCCCGTTGCGGAGCACAGGCTCCGGATGCGCAGGCTCAGCAGCCATGGCTCACGGGCCCAGCCGCTCCGCGGCACGTGGGATCTTCCCGGACCGGGGCACGAACCCGTGTCTCCTGCATCGGCAGGCGGATTCTCAACCACTGCGCCACCAGGGAAGCCCCCTTTTTGTATTTTTGATGTCACAATTTATCTTTTTTTGAGCTATGAATTTATTGAGAAATTATAGTATCTATAGTTTTTTTTTAGTTGAAACCTATAGTTGTTTTTAATACTCTTTTCCTTAAACCTTTATACTATAATTAAGTGACTGACCCACTGTTTTAATATTGAAGTACTGTTTTCTAATTCTGACGGTTTATTTTTCACCTTTGCTAGAGTATTGTATACTGTCATTTGCTTTTATGTCACAAAGTAGCATCTTTTCATTTCAGCTTGAAGAACTTCTTTCAGCGTTTCTTGCAAAGCAAGTCTCATGATGGCAAACATTCTCAGTTTTTGTTTGTCTGGTAAACCTTTACTTCTGCTTCATATCTGAAGAATAACTTTGCTGGATAAAGTATTCTTGACTGGCAAATTTTATCTTTCAGCACTTTGAATGTGTCATTCCACTCCATCTGGCCTATAGAGTTTCTGCTGAGAAATCTGCTAGTAGCCTCATGGCTACTTTGTAAGTTACTTTCTTTTTTCCCTGGCTGCATTTAAGATTCTTTCTTTGTCATTGATTTTTGACAGTTTCATTATAATATATCTTGGAGAAGGTCTTTTTTCATTGAGATAATAGGGTGTTTTATTAGCTTCTTGGACTTCCAGTACCTTCCCCAGGTTTGAGAAGTTCCCAGCTATTATTTCTCTAAATATGCTCTCTGCTCCCTTCTCCCTCTCTTCTTTTTCTTGTAGACCAATTATTCTCACATTTGTTTTTCTCATTATATCTGATAGCTCTCATAGGACTTGTTTTTATTTTTTTCACATCTTTATTGGAATGTAATTGCTTTACAATGTTCTGTTAGTTTCTGCTGTATAACAAAGTGAATCAGCTATACATATACATATATACCCATATCCCTTCCCTCTTGCGTCTCCCTCCCACCCTCCCTATCCCACCCCTATAGCTGGTCACAAAGCATGGAGCTGATCTCCCTGTGCTAAGTGGCTGCTTCCCACTAGCTATCTATTTTACATTTGGTAGTGTATATATGTCCATGCCACTCTCTCACTTCATCCCAGCTTACCCTTAACCCTCCCCATGTCCTCAAGTCCATTCTCTACATCTGCATCTTTATTCCTGTCCTGCCCCTATGTTCTTCAGAACCATTTTTTTTTTTTAGATTCCTTATATATGTGTTAGCATACAATATTTGTTTTTCTCTTTCTGACTTACTTCACTCTGTATGACAGACTATAGGTCCATCCACCTCACTACAAATAACTCAATTTCATTTCTTTCTATGGCTGAGTAATATTCCATTGTATATGTGCCACATCTATATCCATTCATCTGTCGATGAACACTTAGGTTGCTTCCATGTCCTGGCTATTGTAAATAGTGCTGCAGTGAACATTGTGGTACATGATTCTTTTTGAATTATGGTTTTCTCAGGGTATATGCCCATTAGTGGGATTGCTGGGTCATATGGTAGTTCTTTTTTTAGTTTTTTAAGGAACCTCCATACCATTCTCCATATTGGCTGTATCAGTTTACATTCACACAACAATGCAAGAGGGTTCCTTTTTCTCCATACCCTCTCCAGCATTTATTGCTTGTAGATTTTTTTGATGATGGCCATTATGACTGGTGTGAGGTCAAAGTACAATGAGGTATTCATTGTACTTTTTTTTTCTTTTTCTTTGTGTTATTTTATTTAAAATTAAAATGAGGTTTTAAGTCTCAGCTTTCTGAAATCAACAGACTGTTTTGATTTACTAAAGACATCTCTTGAAAAAGCATTCTTTCTTCCAATTTTCCCTCCCCCCCCTTACTCCTTGGTAACTATAAGTTTGTTTTCTACACCTATAACTCTATTTCTGTTTTTGTAGATAAATTTGTTTGTACACTTTTTTTAGATTCTATGTATAAGCAATATAATGTGATACTTTCCTTTTTCTGTCTGACTTACTTTGCTCAGTATGACGATCTCTAAGTCCATCCATGTTGCTGCAAATGGCATTATTTTGTTCTTTTTTATGGCTGAGTAATATTCCATTTTATATATGTGGCACATCTTCTTTATCCATTCCTCCGTTGATGGACATTTAGGTTGCTTCCATGTGGAGTGCACGTATCTTTTTGAATTATGGTTTTCTACAAATATATGCCAGGAGTGGGATTGGAGGATCATATGGTAGCTCTATTTTTACTTTTTTAAGGAACCTCCATACTGTTCTCCACAGTGGCTGCACTAATTTACATTCCCACCAGCTGTGTAGAAGGGTTCCCTTTTCTCTACATATTCTCTGCAACAATTATTGTTTTAGATTTTTTGATGGTGGCCTTTCTGCTCAGTGTGAGGAGATAACTAATAAGGACCTACTGTTAAAATAGAATTACCATATGACCCAGCAGTCCTACTACTGGGCATATACCCTGAGAAAACCATAATTCAAAAAGAGTCATGTACCAAAATGTTCATTGCAGCTCTATTTATAGCCAGGACATGGAAGCAACCTAAGTGTCCATCAACAGATGAATGGATAAAGAAGGTGTGGCACATATATACAATGGAATATTACTCAGCCATAAAAAGAAACAAAATTGAGTTATTTGTAGTGAGGTGGATGGACCTATAGTCTGTCGTACAGAGTGAAGTAGGTCAGAAAGACAAAAACAAATACCGTATGCTAACACATATATATGGAATCTAAAAAAAAATAAATAAATTGGTCATGAAGAACCTAGAGGCAAGATGGGAATAAAGACACAGACCTACCAGAGAATGGACCTCATTGTAATTTTGATTAGCATTTCTCTAATGATTCGTGATGTTGAGCATCCTTTCATGTGTTTGTTGGCAATCTGTATATCTTCTTTGGAGAAATGTCTGTTTAGGTCTTCTGCCCATTTTGGGATTCGGTTGTTTCTTTTTTTGATATTGAGCTGCATGAGCTGCTTGTATATTTTGGAGATTAATCCTTTGTCAGTTGCTTCATTTGCAAATACTTTCTCCCATTCTGAGGGTTGTCTTTTCATCTTATTTATGGTTTCCTTTGCTATGCAAAAGCTTTTAAGTTTCATTAGGTCCCATTTGTTTATTTTAGTTTTTATTTCCATTTCTCTAGGAGGTGGGTCAAAAAGGACCTTGCTGTGATTTATGTCATACAGTGTTCTGCCTATGTTTTCCTCTAACAGTTTTATAGTGTCTGGCGTTACATTTAGGTCTTTAATCCATTTTGAGTTCGTTTTCATGTATGGTGTTAGGGACTGTTCTAATTTCATTCTTTTACATGTAGCTGTCCAGTTTTCCCAGCATCATTTATTGAAGAGGCTGTCTTTTCTCCATTGTATATTCGTGCCTCCTTTATCAAAGATAAGGTGACCATATGTGTGTGGGTTTATCTCTGGGCTTTCTATCCTGTTCCATTGATCTATATTTCTGTTTTAGTGCCTGTACCATACTGTCTTGATTATTGTAGCTTTGTTTATAGTCTGAAGTCAGGGAACCTGATTCCTCCAGCTCTGTTTTTCTTTCTCAAGATTGCTTTGGCTATTCAGGATCTTTTGTATTTCCATACAAATTGTGAATTTTTTTGTTCTAGTTCTGTGAAAAATGCCAGTGGTAGTTTGATAGGGATTGCATTGAATCTGTTGATTGCTTTCGGTAGTATAGTCATTTTCACCATATTGATTCTTCCAATCCAAGAACATGGTATATCTCTCCATCTGTTTGTGTCATCTTTTGTCAGTGTCTTATAGTTTTCTGCATACAAGTAGTTTGTCTCCTTAGGTAGGTTTATTCCTAGGTATTTTATTCTTTTTGTTGCAGTGGTAAATGGGAGTGTTTCCTTAATTTCTCTTTCAGATTTTTTATCATTAGTATATAGGAATGCAAGAGATTTCTGTGAATTAATTTTGTATCCTGCTACTTTGCCAATTCACTGATTAGCTCTAGTAGTTTTCTGGTAGCATCTTTAGGATTCTCTATGTATAGTATCATGCCATCTGCAAACAGTGAGAATTTTATTTCTTCTTTTCCAGTTTGGATTCCTGTTATTTCTTTTTCTTCTCTGATTTCTGTGGCTAAAACCTCCAAAACAATGTTGAATAATAGTTGTGAGAGTGGGCAACCTTGTCTTGTTCCTTATCTTAGTGGAAATGGTTTCAGTTTTTCACCATTGAGAATGATGTTGGCTGTGGGTTTGTGATATCTGGCCTTTATTATGTTGAGGTATATTCCCTCTGTGCCTACTTTTTGGAGGGTTTTTATCAGAAATGGGTGTTGAATTTTGTTGAAAGCTTTTTCTGCATCTATTGAGATGATCATATGGTTTTTATTCTTCAATTTGTTAATATGGTGTATCACATTGATTGATTTGTGTATATTGAAGAATCCTTGCATTCCTGGGATAAACCCCACTTAATCATGGTCTATGATCCTTTTAATGTGCTGTTGGTTTCTGTTTGCTAGTATTTTGTTGAGGATTTTTGCATCTATGTTCATCAGTGATAATTGGCCTGTAGTTTCTTTCTTTGTGACATCTTTGAGTGGTTTTGGTATCAGGATGATGGTGACCTCATAGAATGAGTTTGGGGCTGTTCGTCCCTTGCTATAGTTTGGAAGAGTTTGAGAAAGATAGGTGTTAGCTGTTCTCTGAGTGTTTGATGGAATTTACCTGTGAAGGCATCTGGTCCTGGGCTTTTGTTTGTTGGAAGATTTTTAATCACAGTTTCAATTTCAGTGCTTGTGATTGACCTGTTTATATTTTCTGTTTATTCCTGGTTCCATCTCAGAGGTTCTGCTTTTCTAAGCATTTGTTCATTTCTTCCAGGTTGTCCATTTTATTGGCATATAGTTGCTTGTAGTAATCTCTCATGATCCTTTGTATTTCTGCAGTGTCAGTGGGTACTTCTCCTTTTTCATTTCTAATTCTCTTGATTTGCGTCTTCTCCTTTTTTTTTCTTCATGAATCTGGCTAATGGTTTATCAATTTTGTTTATCTTCTCAAAGAACCACCTTTTAGTTTTATTGATTTTTGCTATTATTTCCTTCATTTCTTTTTCATTTCATATTTCTGATATGATCTTTATGATTTCTTTCCTTCTGCTAACTTTGGGGTTTTTTTGTTCTTTCTCTCTTGCTTTAGGTGTAAGGTTAGTTTGTTTATTTGAGATGTTTCTTGTTTCTTGAGGTAGGATTGTATTGCTATAAACTTCCCTCTTAGAACTGTTTTTGCTGCATCCCATAGGTTTTGGGTCATTGTGTTTTCATTGTCATTTGTTTCTAGGTATTTTTTGATTCCCTCTTCGATATCTTCAGTGATCTCTTGGTTTTTTAGTAGTTTATTGTTTAGCCTCCATGTGTTTGTATTTTTTACCACTTTTTTCCTGTAATTGATTCATAGGTCTTCTTTACCTGTGTTTGTACTATTTACAGGTTTTTTTCCTGTAATTGATTCATAGGTCTTCTTTACTTTTTAAAAACCTTAGTTCTCTCTCCCCTCTCCTGAGTCATTTCTAAATTCCTATCCTCCAGGCTGCTAATTCTTTCTTTGACCTAATTTGCCCTATTTCCTAAGCTCACTAATGCATTCGTCATCTGATTCATTGAATTATTCATCTCCATAATTTGTCTGGTTCTTTTTAAAAATTTCAGTCTCTTTGGTAAATAACTTCTTCTTGTTTATTTATTTTACTTCTGAGTTCATTGAATTGCCTTTGTGAGTCTTCTTGTAACTCATTGAATCTCTTTATAACAGCTATTTTGAATTCATTTTTAGTCAGATTGCAATACTCTGTGCCTTTGGATTCAGTTCCAGAGAATTATTGTGGTTTTTGTGGTACCATATTACTGTGACTTTTCATAATGTTTGACAAAATGTGCATTTGAAGTAGAGCATACCTTTCTTAGTTGTTTACTTTGATTTTTGCAATTCAACAGGTGGCACTATAGCTCAAGTTTGGGTTTCTTTTTACCTGAGTTGGCTCTGGGGCTGCACTTGGGAGGAAGAGTACAACAAACAATCGAACAAACAAAAAACCTGGCATAGGAAAAACTGGTGGCAGAGTGAGGAGAGATGTGGGCTTAGCAACTGTGGCTTATGTAAGCACCACTGAGCAGTAAGAGGATCCTCCAGTAGAGCTAAAATCTCAAAGCAGACAGCAGGCAAAGAATTCCTTCAACATTCTTTGCTATTCTTGTCCACCTCTTTCCCTTTCCTCTCCCTCCCCCAAGTCAAGGAGGTCCCTTCTCAGAAATTCATGCTGCTGGAGAGCAATGGCTCCCTCCAGTTGCAACTGGGTAGCCAGGCAGTAAATCATTCAACACTTTTGCTTTTCACCTCCTCTGTGAGGGAGCTTGCTATTGTCACCAGAGGGGAAAGCCCAGCCCCTGCCAGGGTTGCCTGGAGCAGGGGAACTCACTCCTTGAGAGCTCACCTAGGAGAAGGGAACTCACTTCCTTTCCTCTGCCTCCAAACTCATCTCTATCCTCCTCTTATACTGTGCCTGATTCTCCCATCAGGCTGGCTAGACTTCCACAAATTCTCTATCTCCTTGCATGTCCACCCTGTTTTGTACTCTTCTGTTTTGCTTCTTCTCCAATTACAGCAAGTGAGAGTGGATCTGTCCCCACCTCCGAGGTCCAACCGACCCACTTCCTGAAGCATGGGTGGATAAAAACTTCCTGGGTTTTCTGGTGTAATGTGCAGAGGCACTTTTGTTCTGATATGAATGACCAATTCATTGTTAATAAAAGGGGAGGGGAAAAGGCATCAACACATACTGACATGACTCTTTTCTTTTTGGTCTTTACTTGATGAGTAGTGGCAGAGGTAATATATTTAACCTGCAAAGATGTTATTAAATAAACAATAGAAGACATAGCCCAGCAGTAAGTAAATAACTTAACAATCTGTGATAAAATCACATAGATTATCCATTTAAAATCATAAGTAATAAACCATAATAAATACATGATAATAATAAATAATAATAATAAATAATAAATACATGGATATTTTACATGAAATTATTACGGACAGAACCCAGTCATACACAACTAAATTTCAACTATGTAAATAACATGATATTAGCAAATATTAGAATAAAAGAACAGTATTGTAATTACTTACAGCTTAAGAAGTGACTTAATTCTTTGTATTTGTTATTTAAATTCATAGTAAAATAATTCATAGTAAAATAAAATAATTCTGGGGCTTCCCTGGTGGCACAGTGGTTGAGAGTCCGCCTGCTGATGCAGGGGACATGAGTTCGTGCCCCAGTCCGGAAAGATCCCACATGCTGCGGAGCGGCTGGGCCCATGAGCCATGGCCACTGAGCCTGTGCGTCTGGAGCCTGTGCTCTGCAACGGGAGAGGCCACAACAGGGAGAGGCCCACGTACTGCAAAAATAATAATAATAATAATTCTGGAAAAGGCAAAATAACAGAGACAGTAATAGCATCAGTGGTTGTCAGGGGATGGGTTGGGGGTGGGATTAATGGGCAGAGCACTGAGGAATTTTAGGGAAATGAAAATACTTTGCATGATACCATAATGATAGAAACATGTCATTACATATTTGTTGAAACCCACAAAATTTGCAAACCAAGAGTGAACCCTGATGTAAACTGTAATGTTGAGTGATTATTATGTGTCAATGTATGTTCATTAGTTATAACAAATGTACCACTCTGCTGGGGGATGTTGATAATGGGGGAGACTACGCATTTGTAGGGGCAGAAGGTGTTTGAGAAATCTCTGTACTTTCCCTTCAGTTTTGTTCTGCAATTAAAACTTCTCTTAAAAAGTTGTATTAAAAAATAAAAAGTTAAGCTGTTGTTTACCACACTCTCCCTTATCCCAGGTATACATTGTGAGCCACCCCCAGCCATATCCAATGGAGACTTCTACAGCAGCAATAGAAACGTTTATCAATATGCAACAGTGGTAACTTATCAGTGTCACACTGGGCCAGATGGAGAAAAGCTGTTTGACCTCGTGGGAGAACAGTCAATATACTGTACCAGCAAAGACAATCAGCTTGGTGTTTGGAGCAGCCTTCCTCCTCAGTGTATTTCTGCTAATAAATGCACAACTCCAGAAGTTGAAAATGGAATTAGAGTGTCGGGAAATAAGAGTTCAGTTTCCTTAAGTGAGATTGTGAGATTTAGCTGTCAGCCTGGCTTTGTCATAAGAGGGTCCAGCACTGTGCAATGCCGGGCCAACAACACATGGGTACCTGAGCTGCCAAGCTGCTCCAGAGGTGAGTTTCATCCACTGAGACTCTGCTGTGGGTGTAGGGAGTATAAATGGTAGGAGTTGTTGAAACTAAGGAAAGGGTATGCATGTGTGTGTATAGGCATGCAAGGCTATAAACCTGGGATAAACACTGTAAACATAATACTAACTTTACTATCTGTTACCTCTGATAATAATAATTGTCAAGTAATGCTTACTCTGTCCTATCTGTAATGCACCCATTTTATATACATTGTTTAACTTAATACTTAAGCAAACATACAAGGTAGGAACTATGCTTATTCCTATTTACATTGAGAAAACTGAGTCTTAGGGATGTTGGGGAACTATGCCCAGGTCACAGAACTAGTAAATAACAGAATAAGGCCTAGAATTCAAGAGCCTTTCTGATTGCAGAGCTCAATGATAATGTGTAGTGAAGTATACTATGAACAATAATGTATGATAACAATAACATTGATTTATCATTGGAGAAGGTCAGAAAGCAGATGAGCCATGGGTTCCGAAATGATAGCATCCGATTAAAAAGCCTTAGACATCAGTCATTCTGTTCCAACTCTCCAGTGTTATTACTGAAAACCCTGAGGCTCAAGGAAGTGGAAACGACTTGCTCAAATCCAAGCAATTGTTTTCATTTTTATTCCACTCTATACAGTTCAGATTGAGGCTCAAGTGTGTTCTGATGCCCTGAGAATACGCCAATTGGACTGTGGATGGAGGCAGCCAAACTTTGAGTCAAAATATACTCTAAACAATATGTTCTCACTTTAAAAAGTCTATAGCTTTTTTCTTTTAAGGGGATTTTGGTCTTGGTGGCTTCTCTTGTCTTTTTATGCTGAAATGTCTGGCTTAGCAGTGGAATGGGAAGATTCCAGACTGGCACATAGGAACCAAGCAGAAGCTTACAGTTCTCAAGGAGGATCTGGGAAAAAAGATGAAGGGGGATGGGTGACTAACTGTACGGTAAGCTAGGTATGGGGGTCTGTTGGATGACACTTGGGCAAAGGTATTCCTTGTTGAAGCCAGAAAAGACAGCTTTCTAGGAAGTGTAAGAGGTGGAACAGTCCACCAGCTATCACAGCTGTGTACTGGATGGCCAGTCCTAGAAAGCAAAAGGAACATTCTGCTTGTAGTCTTAGAAATGTTTTAGTAGAAAAAACAGAGGTGTTGGAGAAGGATTCATTCTCCTCATAGCTCTGCTCTGTGGCCTTAGTTTGCTCATCAGTAAACTGTGGGTACTGAATTAGCAAATCTTTTCTTTTAAAATCCACACTGTGTAAATACGATTTTTAAACTCCCTGTTAGGCACAGGATATAGTAAAAGATATTTCCCCATAATTGACAGGTACCTTGCTGTTCTTTCCTCAGTGTGTCAACCTCCTCCAGAAATCCTGCACGGTAAGCACATCCCAAGCCATAAGGATGACTTTTCCTCTGACCAGGAAGTGTTCTACAGCTGTGAGCCTGGCTATGATCTCAAAGGGGCTGCTTCTCTGCGCTGTACATCCCAGGGAGACTGGAGCCCAGAAGCTCCCAGATGTGCAGGTGCCTATACTTTCATCTGGTTTGCAGATCAATCTCTTTGTCCCTCACATGGACATCTCACTCCTGTGTTTTTATTCCTAGTGAAATCATGTGCTGACTTCCTGGACCAACTTCCTAATGGACGTGTGCTCTTTCCACTTAATTTCCAGCTTGGAGCAAAAGTATCCTTCATCTGTAATGAGGGGTAAGTGTGACCTGGAATAGAAACCAGGAACACAGTGCTGGGTAGTGACTGTCTTGGGTTCAGGAGTTAGTCCAAAAAGTGAGGCTGACCTGTGGAATAGAAGTACGTGGGGAGACTGACTTCTGAGCAGTTTTGAAATGTGTCAGTACCCAGGGGCATCACTGTCTTTATATATATCTTTATATATATCTTTATATCAGGAGATAAAGAAATTGGCACATGCAATTCAATGTTGAATACAAACATAAATATAGACATTAATCTTGAATTCATAGTTGGAGTTTGAAGTAAATGGGGAAACAGTTGTTTGGACGCAGAAAATTATAGTTCTGTGGGAAATTTACTAATAAAAAGTTTAATGTATAAGACAAAAATTGTTTGCAATGTGATAATCAGGCAAATGTTGTTTTAGGAAACTAAAAACTAATCAATAGTGGAATTTGTAATAGTATATGGGCAAGTATTTTTAATCCAATCACATCTGTTTGCATCAGTAAAGTCTTTGACATTGGAATCATATGGCCAGTGTTATTGTTTCAGGTAATATTATTAGTTATTCATGTGGATCTAGGACTCTCAGTAGAATGCATTCTCTGTGGGAGGTAACAAGACTGGGCAATATAGTAGTTATTTTTAATAATTTCCAGGAATCTTTGACTTTTACAAAGTCTGCCACCCAATAATGATGAGCAGATTTCATAAGGACCCTAGGATCTAATAATAATCTGGGCATTTCAGTGGCAGAGACCTCTGTGAGCCTCCTTCTGGCCATTACAGCTGTAGTGGCAAGAACAATGTCGGTTCTCTTTCCCGATGTTCCCTGCTTTGCTTCCCCAGATCAGGAGCTGTTCTTGCTCATGACCCACTAATGAGGATAAGAGGAATGTCAGAGGACTGTCAATGAGAGATGGGTGTGGGTCTAGGGCACAGGGGAGAGTCCACCTCTGTGTTCAGGGACTTTTGAGGTGATACTGGGCTATGTTGTTTGACTATTACGTGTACAAGTTCTGATTGCTTTGTCTGTCACAGGACCCTGTGATACTTTAGAATACTTTGGCTTGTGAATTTCTGGCAACTACTGAATTCATGTTCCTAAAGAACTGAGACTTTATGGTATTTAGGCTGAAGTGAGAAAGCTGACTATCAATGAAGAGATGGAGAAATGGGAATTTCTCCCTTACTTGCTACCCTTTTTTCCCCTTAGGTTCCGATTAAAAGGCAGCTCTGCTTGTCATTGTGTCTTGGTTGGAATGAAAAGCCTTTGGAACAGCAGTGTTCCTGTGTGTGAACGTGAGTAGAAAGAATAACTCTGCAATCTGGATATCGCCCCTTATATTTTTCTAGTATGTTTCACCTCATGGAATCACCTGTTGTCTGGATCTTTATTTAACAAATTACTGGTAAAATACTTCTTTGTTGGAAGAATTTCAAAAAAGGTCTGGCAGGTATTATACATCATGTGTTCATATTATTAATCTGTAAGTCACTAGTTTAATGTCAGTGTTGAATTTTGTGGGGAATATGTGGGGAGAAAGTAGATGACATAACGGTACACCAAAATTTCTTTATTCATTTACTTTTTCAGTTTTATCACCAAGTAATAATTTCTCTTAAATTTTTATGTCCTTTTATCTTCTCACGTATCTGAACTATTTATTCAGCCTCTCATTTTGTTCATGGTATATATTGAGGAAGGCTTCCCGTGTGCCAGGACTTTGAATCTAGAGAGAGTGCTGCTGAATAGTGTTATCCCTGCTCTTGCGAGGTTCATTTTCTGTTCAAGGAGGCAGACGATGAAAATAAACCAGTAAGCAAATTTAAAAATAGAATATATAAAATAGTATGTCAAAAAGTGGTAAGTGTTACAGAGAAAATAAAACATTTATAGGATAAATTAGTGTTGTGCAGGAAGGTGAGTCAATATTTGAAATGACTAGGTGAGGTGCCCTAAATTTCAATAAAACTCAAATAAAGATTCAGAAATTGATAAATATATAAAAGTGTTCTATGTGCAGAAACAATACTGATTTGTCCTACTCTGTTTACTAAGACTTTTTAAAATGCCTTTTCCTAATGATTACATTGTTCATTTTATTTTGGATTTTGTTAAAACGCTTTGCTAGAAGTCTGTTTGAACATTTTATGGGATTATGGTGGAGCTTTACAAGAACGTTCAATATGTATTAAACACAGATATCAAGCAAGTTCCATCTTCCTGTGACACATAAAGCTGAAAATAAATATATAAGTTAACTGGGAAAACAAGCACCTAGTTAAACTCCAGGTATGAGAAGTCAATCACCAGTGTAGCCTCGCTTTATGCACGTTTCTGACAAGATCTGATATCTCTTCCTAAATTGGTACCAGATTAAGAGTATCAAATTAGTTTCAGGGAGGGAACTGCTAGAAGTAGATACACTGTTTGACAGAAAGAAATGACAGCTGATAGCTTCAAAGAAAGAAAAAACAAAAAAGGAAGAAGAAAAACAGGCTCCCTGAGGTCCTTTAATCTGGCTATAAAGAGCCCTATGGGAATCAATGTAGTCTGATGACACTGTTGTGTATTTGGTATTGGTACTGATAATTGTCGTGAGTCAGCAAGAAAAATTTACATCTGCTGAAAATGATAGCCCACATTTAATAAACTTAACCCAGATTTCCCTAGAATTTCTTTTTTTTTTTTTGCGGTATGAGGGCCTCTCACTGTTGTGGCCTCTCCCGTTGCGGAGCACAGGCTCCGGACGCGCAGGCTCAGCGGCCATGGCTCACGGGCCCAGCCGCTCCGCGGCATGTGGGATCTTCCCAGACCGGGGCACGAACCGGTGTCCCCTGCATCGGCAGGCGGATTCTCAACCACTGCACCACCAGGGAAGCCCTTCCCTAGAATTTCAAATCTTTGAGGGAAAAATCTTGTCTGTGTTGTACCCCATTGTCAACCCAGGATTCTTATGATGCCTGACTTAAAATTGTCAATAAAACAGTTGCTGGAAAAAAACAAAACAAATTAATTAACTCCAAATGGATTAAAAACTTAGCTACCTGAAGGGTATTTTGTACTTTCACAACAAACTGTAATTTGTCTCACTTGAGTTAGATCCTTCTCAGAGGAAGCCTTACATATTTCAGTTTCATCCAATTTAAGTACGTTGTCATAGAAAAAATGTATTAATACAACAATCACAGGGCATAATTATTTTATAATCCTTTTGACTGAAACTAATGGAACCTAAAACTTTTGTGTTCTTTCTAGAAATCTTTTGTCCAAATCCTCCAGCTATCCCTAATGGAAAACACACAGGAACTTCTCTGGGAGACATTCCTTATGGAGAAGAAATTGTTTACACATGTGACTCCCACCCAGACAGAAGGATGACCTTCAGCCTCACTGGGGAGAGCACCATCCGCTGCACCAGTGACAGTCAAGGAAATGGGGTTTGGAGTGGCCCTGCCCCTCGCTGTGAACGTTCTGTTCCTGCTGGTCAGTCCACATTTCCCCATACCCTAGAAGGATCAGTATGTCTAGGCCAAACCTCCATATTTCTGTAGTGACAGTCATTTTTGCTTGTGAATGTAGCCTCGTTATAAATATGGGACAGAATTACCTGCCAGCTGAATAACAGATGGCTTTAGATGTGCCATATTCTGTCCCAGTTGGGGGTATTCTGATGACCCTTCCCTCTGGAGTGTTGATTGTGGGACGGTGGAGAGAGGAGAGAGTGGAGAGAATCAGTGAAGCCTAGATTTTATGGGGAATATTTTCAAAGCACTGAAAACAAATGCCAAAGAAAACATTGTTATGCCATCTCTACTGAGTTGTCTTTATACTAGATGGATGGGTGTGCAGAGCAAAAAGCACATGTTGATGTTAGTAATATATTTCAGAATTGATGATGTTGTAGAAATAATTAAGGAAACTCTGATATAGGAATTCATGCTACTTTTGTCATTTCTGAGTTCTGCTCCAGCCTCTGACTGTATTTTGTTGACCCTTCATCTCACCTTTAGCCAAGGGAACTCAGGATGACCTGGAGAAGTGGAGTGTAAGGTTGTGCTCTTGACCTCTGTAGCTCATTCCTTTTACATATTAGTCTGGCTTTAAATGACAGTACCAGACAATCAGGTACACTTGTGGCTGTGATTATCCACACGAGCTCCGTCCTCCAGTGAGGACAGAATGCACTGAATTGGTAGTTTGTGTATCCCAGTGGTATTCCCACCTGATGCAGTTTACAAGTAGAGATTACAGATGGTCCTGTTTAAAGGCTGAGAAGTCTGGCTTTAGAGAATTGGTTTTCCCACTGATCAGCAAACATTTAGTGCGTTGGGACCTGCCTGCCTTGGGTTTTCTTGTGATTCTAATAGACAGAGATATTATTAGATGTGTTGGAGTGTTCATACTTCTAAGTTTAACTGAATGTCTTTTGTGTTTTGGTGGGAATTTGTTCTTAGCTTGTCCACATCCACCCAAGATCCACAATGGCCACCACATTGCAGGACATGCCTCTCCATATCTTCCTGGGATGACAGTCAACTACACCTGTGACCCAGGCTACAAGATGGTGGGAAAGGCCTTCATTTTCTGTACACACCAGGGAACCTGGAGCCTGTGTGATCTTTATTGCAAAGGTATTTGGTATTCTTGCCTGATTTTTATGAAATACTGATGCATGATGCTAATAAGGCTGAGAGATCACTTCTGATGGGATCATAAAATGAGTATCAATAGAGTTGGAGAAAAGCAGAAGAAAAGATAGGAAGCAAGGCTGTCCAAGCACCCTCAACTCTACCAAATAAGTAGGAAGAACTTACGGAATTTCCAGTAGTACAATAGACATCAAACACCAATTTTAAATGCTTTACGGACTTTTAACTAATAAAATATTTCAGCTCTAAAGCACCTGAGAGAATCACAGGTGGTCCTCACAAAAACCCTTAGGAGATTAATAGGAGACTTAGAAGCACACTTTGTTGTGCAGAATATTGAACCTGAAGCATGGTTAAAAGCAATTAATTCCTAGAATTACTGGGTATGAAGTCTCATTACAATCTCCAGGGCTAAAGATGAGGTGTTTATTTCCTCTCTTCCCTGGAGAAAGTCTGTTTATAAAAATGACATCTGACTTTAAAATCTTTGTTGGCAATATTCTAAAAAACTACAAAATGTGGAAATAAAAATAATATTCTGTGACTAGGCATGATACTGAGGTCTTTACGAAAGTTATTGGTGTTAGTCTCCAAAACAATCTGATGAGGTGGGATTATTATTTCAGTGATCTTACAGAGGAGGAAATTGAGGTTGAGAGAGATCCAGTAACTGGTCCATGATCTGCAGCTCAGCAGTAGTGGTGCTAGGATTGGACCCCTGCTCAGCCCCTGCTTTTGAACACTGCACTGAACACTGTCTCCTTTTTTAATGGATTCACACTTTACTATACCTCATAATTACAAAAAGAACCTTAAACACACATTTTTTAAGTTTTAAATTCAAGCATTTACAATACACAATATTAACACCAATTAGGATTTGAGGCAAGTTACCACTGGAAACATACAGCAGAGATTGCACCACTTAATAATTCATCTTCAAACTTAATTAAGTAAAACCCGAGATTTGGGCTTCCCTGGTGGCACAGTGGTTGAGAGTCCGCCTGCCGATGCAGGGAACACGAGTTCGTGCCCCGGTCTGGGAAGATCCCACATGCTGCGGAGCAGGTAGGCCCGTGAGCCATAGCTGCTGAGCCTGTGCGTCCTGAGCCTGTGCTCCTCAACGGGAGAGGCCACACAGTGAGAGGCTGGCATACCGCAAAAAAAAAAAAAAAAAAAAAAAAAAAAAAAGTGATAATGTGAACAAATAGGCTTTATTTAGAACTTAAAACTCAATGAAATGCCCTATCATTGTGGACACTGTCCCATTGTAGCAAATCTGGAGACTAAATGCATCCATCTGCTTGTTTCAATATTTGGTTGGGAAATGGCCCTTGGGAGCCTCCTGTTATCAGCTTCTGCGGGATTTTGGGCAAGTTGGGCAAATAACACAACATTCTTTCTGTAAAGGAAAGCCGAACGTGCCCTTTCTGTTTCCTACACGTATACAAGCTTAAGTCCAAAGAGCATGGAGACATTTGTGGGGGAGATGGGACCCGGGAGTTTGAGATGGGACATCTGGTGGATGTCCCCTTCAAAATTTTTAAGTCTCAGCTTCTTCTAAACTCTCAGAGCCTGCAGAATTGACCCACCTCTCCCTATTAAGAATTAGCACCGGGCTTCCCTGGTGGTGCAGTGGTTGAGAATCCACCTGCCGATGCAGGGGACATGGGTTCATGCCCCGGTCCGGGAAGATCCCACATGCCGCGGAGCGGCTGAGCCCATGAGCCATGGCTGCCGAGCCTGTGAGTCCGGAGCCTGTGCTCCGCAATGGGAGAGGCCACAACAGTGAGAGGACCGCGTACTGCAAAAAACAAAAAGAAAAAACAAAAAAACCCGAGATTTGCCAGAACCTATCCAAATCTGTAACAGAAAGATGCAAATTACAAAGTACAGCTTGGTTAGACAAGCCATAACAACTTTAGCTATAAAATGTATTCTCTCAATATGTTTCATCATGCATTACAGTGATGAATTTTTAATTAGTTAAAAACTTTTTTCAAATGATGATTTTCTAAAACACTTGGGGTAATAAAATTATATCGTTTTCAGCAATAAAGATTGTGGTAAATTACAGACACTGAAGAAAGTTGTAAGGCAAGAATCAAAATGCTGGTGTAAATTCTGCTTTCAGAACACTGTCTCCTTTCAAATGTAGTTCTTTTGATTTTGCAAAACTGTAAGTTAATTGATTTTACTTTGTTTCTTTTCTATTCTTGCTTTTTTCTATTCTTCTATACTAGACTAAGGTCAGGGATGAGGCAGGAGAGATTTCAGGCATGCACGTGTTTCTAATGTTGAGGAGCAGTTAGTCCTATGGCTGCTGTGGTTATAGGATCTTAGGGCTCTCCCCAACCTAAATCCTTCTTGTCCTCCTAGCCCTCTGATTTAAGAGATAGAGAAAATTAGGCCCACCACAGAGACGCTCCTGTGTTTATTTGCAAGAATGGACTGCACAAAATCAGAGTCCCCATGGCTCTGCAGAAACTGGAAAGCTTGCCCCTCCTTGCTTTAGTTATATAAAGAAATATGAAGATTCAGGGAATAGTTCAAAGATGAATTATAAAAATTAAGACTTTGTGATAGTTCTTCTGCTGAAAATAAAAGGGTAATATGCCATTCTCTTGACAGCTGCTTTCTTCTCATGTAAATAAAATTCATTTTGTCTTAATAACTGTGCTCTTTAAACACGCTTTTTAGCAGTCATTCTCTGTCTTTATCATTAGCAAAATCAGCCAGGGAACTTTCTAAAACTATGGGGTCTTTTTTGAAAATTGAAATATAATTGATGTGCCATGTTATGTTACTTTCACATGTACTGCATTGACATTTGCATACTTTATTCAAAGACCATCAAAATAAATCTAGTAATCATCTGTCCCCATACAAATTTATTACAATATTATTGACCATATTCCTTATGCTGTGTATTATATCCCTGTAGCTTATTTATTTTATAACTGGAAATTTGTATCTCTTAATTCCCTTTACCTTTCCCACCCACCCTCTAGAAACCACCCATTTGTTCTCTGTATCTATGAGTCTGTTATTTTGTTTTATTTGTTTGTTCTATTTTTTTAGATACCCCATATAAGTGATATCATATGATATTTGTCTTTCTCTGTATGGCTTATTTCACTTACTATAATACCCTCTAGATCCATCTGTGTTGTCACAAATGGCAAGATTTCTTTTTTTTATGGCTGAGGAATATTCCATTGTATGTGTGTGTGTGTGTGTGTACGTGTGCATATATATATATATATATGTATATTATATATACACCTTATCTTCTTTGGATGAAGAATTCATACATTGATGGACACTTAGGTTGCTTCCATATCTCAGCTATTGTAAATAATGCTGCAATGAACATGAGGATGCATATATCTTTTCAAATTAGTGTTTTTGGTTTCTTAGGGTAAATACCCAGAAATAAAATTTTTAGATCACATGACAGTTGTATTTTTAATTTTTTTGAGGAACCTCCATACTGTTTTCCATAGTGATTTCACCAACTTACATTCCCACCAACTGTGTACAAGTTCCCTTTTCCCCACATCCTCCCCAACACTTGTTACTTGTCTTTTTGACGATGGCCATTCTGACAAGTATGCATTGGTATCTCAATATGGTTTTGATTTACAGCTCCCTGATGATTAGTGACGTTGAGCATCTTTTCATGTGTCTTTTGGCCATCTGTATGTCAGGTCCTCAGACCATTCTTTAATTGGGTTATTTGGGGATTTTTATGTTGATTTGTGTGAGTTCTTTGTATATTTTAGATATTGACCCCCTTATCAGATATATCATTTGCAAATATCTTCTCCGATTCAGTAGGCTGCCTTTTCATTTTGTTGATAGTTTCCTTTGCTGTGCAAAAGCTTTTCAGTTTGTTGTAGTCCCACTTGTTTACTTTTGCTTTTGTTTCCCTTGCCTGAGAAGACATATCCAAAAAAATGTTGCTAAGACTGATGTCAAAAAGTGTACTGCCTGGCTTCCCTGTTCGCGCAGTGGTTGAGAGTCCGCCTGCCGATGCAGGGGACATGGGTTCGTGCCCCAGTCTGGGAAGATCCAACATGCCGCGGAGCGGCTGGGCCGGTGAGCTATGGCCGCTAACCCTGCGCATCTGGAGCCTGTGCTCCACAACGGGAGAGGCCACAACAGTGAGAGGCCCGTGTACCACACACACACAAAAAAAGTGTACTGCCTATATATTCTTATAGGAGATTTATGGTTTCAGGCCTTACACTTAATTCTTTAATCCATTTTGAGTCTATTTTGTATATAGTAAGAAAGTAGTCCAGTTTGATTTTTTTATATGCTGCTGTCCAGTTTTTCCAACACCATTTACTGAAAAGACTGATTTTTCCCAGTTGTACATTATTGCCTACTTTGTCATAAATTAATTGGTTATATAAGTGTGGGTTATTTCTTGGCTTTATATTATGTTCCATTGATATATATGTCTGCTTTTTTGTGCCAGTACCATAGTGTTTTTATTACTGTAGCTTTCTAGTATTTTTTTGAAATCAGGGAGCATGATACCTCCACCTTTGTCTTCTTTCTCAAAATTGCTTGGCTCTTCAAGGTCTTTTTTGTTTCCATATAAATTTTAGAATTATTTGTTCTAGTTCTGTGGAGAATGCCATTGATGTTTTGATAGGGATTGCATTGAATCTGTAGATTGCCTTGTGTAATATGGTCATTTGAACAATATTAATTCTTCCAATCCATGAGAATGGTATATCTTTTCATTTGTTTGTTTTGTCTTCAGTTTCTTTGATCAATGTCTTATAGTTTTCAGAGTACAAGTTTTTAACTCTTTGGTTAGATTTATTCCTTTTTATTTTATTCTTTTTGACACAATTGAAAGTGGGATTGCTTTTGTAATTTCTCCTTCTTACAGTTCATATTAGTGTATAAAATTGCAAGAGATTTCTGTATATTAATTTTGTATCCTGCAACTTTACTGAATTCTTTCATTAGTTCTAATAGTTTTCTGGTGGCATCTTTAAATTTTTCTACGTATAGCATCATGTCATGTGCAAACAGTGACAGTTTTACTGTTTCCTTTCTGATTTGGATTCCTTTTATTTATTTCTCTTGTCTGATTACTGAGGCTAGGACTTTCAAACCTATGTTGAATAAAAGTGATGAGAGTGAGCATGCTTGTCTTCTTCCTGATCTTGGAGGAAATGCTTTCAACTTTTCACCATTGAGTATGATATGAGCTGTGAGCTTGTCATATATGGTCTTTGTTATGTTGCAGTATATTCCCTCTATACCCACTTTGTTCAGTGTTTTTTCCATAAATGGATGTCAGATTTTGTCAAAAGCCTCTTTTTCATCTGTTGGATGATCATAGGATATTTACTCTTTAATTTGTTAACATGGTGTGCCACTTTGATTGATTTGCAGACTGAACCATCCTTGCATCCCTGGGATAAATCCCATTTGATAATGGTAAATTATCCTTTTATTGCATTTTTGAATGCAGTCTGCTAATATTTTGTTGCGGATTTTTGCATCTATGTGTGTTGGACATATTGTCTTTTAATTTCCTTGTGGTCTTTGCGTGGTTTTGGTATCAGGGTGATGCTGACCTTGTAAAATGCATTTAAAAGTATTCCTTCCTCTTCTATTTTTTGGAATAGTTTGAGGATAGGTGTTAAGTCTTTAAATGTTTTGTAGCATTCTCCAGTGAAGCACTCTGATCCTGGACTTTTGTTTGTTGGGAATATTTTGACTACTGATTCAACTTCATTACTAGTAATCATTCTGTGCCTAGTTTCTATTTCTTCCTGATTCAATCTTGGGAGATTGTACATTTCTAGAACTTTATTTCTTCTAGGTTGTCCATTTTATTGGTGTCTGTTGCTGTGCTCTCTTATGATTCTTTGTATTTCTATGTTGTTGGTTTTAACTACTCCTCTTTCATTTCTGATTATAGTTATTTGGGCCCTTCTCATTTTTTTTTTTCCTGGATGGGTCTGGCAAAAGACTTATCAATTTTGTCTATCTTTTCAAAGAACCAACTCTTAGTTTCACTAATCCTTTATATATTTTTAAATGTCTATTTCATCTATTTCTGCTTTGACCTTTATTATGTCTTATTTTCTACTGACTTTGGGGTTTGTTTTTTTTTCTTTTTCTAGTTCCTTTAGGTATAAGATTAGCTTGTTTATTGGAGATTTTTCTGGTTTCCTAAGGTAGACATGTATTGCTTTAAATTCCCATCTTAGAACTGCTTCTGCAGTTCTTTAGATAGTTCTAGATATATAGCATAGATTTTGGATCATTATGTTTCCATTTTCATTTGTCTCCAGGTATTTTTTTATTTCCTCAGTGACCCATTCATTGTTTGGTAGCATATTGTTTAGCTTCCACGTGTCTGTGGTTTTTGCAGTTTTTTTTCATATGGTTGATTTCTCATCTCATAGTGTTGTGATCTGAAAACATGCTTGATATGGCTTCAGTCTTCTTAAATTTATTAAGACTTTTTTGTGACCTACAATGTGTGATGTGTCCTGGAGAATGTTCCACTTGTACCTGAAAAGAATGTGTATTCTGCCGCTTTTAGATTAAGTGCTCTTTATATATCTATTAATTGCATCTGACCTAATGTGTAATTTAAAGCCAGTGTTTCATTATTGATTTTTTTGTCTGAATAATCTGTCCATTGATATAAGTAGGATGCTAGAGTTCCCCCCCATTATTGTATTATTGTCAATTTCTCTTTTTATGTTTGTTAATATTTGCTTTATGTATTTAGGTGCTCCTCTTTGTGGTATGTGTGTGTGTATATATATATATATATATATATATATATATATATATATATATATACACACACAATTGTTATATCTTCTTGTTGGATTGATGCCTTTACCACTGTGTAATGTCTTTGTCTCTTGTTACAGTCTTTGTTTTAAAATCTATATTGTCTGATATAAGTATTGCCACCCAGCTTTCTGTTTCTATTAGCATGGAGTATCTTTTTCCATCCCTTCGCTTTTGGTCTGTGTGTGTCCTTACATATGAAGTTAGTCTCCTATAGGCAGCATCTATCTATATATCTCTATCTATCTATCTATCTATCTATCTATCTATCTATCTACAGCCACTCTGTGTCTTTTTTTTTCCATGTATTTTGCAACTGACAGTTTGTACCTCTTAATCTCCCTCACCTATTTCTTTCCTCACCCATTTCCCTCCCCTCTGGCAACCACCTGTTTCTTCTCGGTATATATAACTCTGTTTCTGTTTTCTTATGTTTGTTCATTTGTTTTGTTTTGTTTTTTTTTAGATTCCACAATAAGTTAAATCATGTAGTACTTGCCTTTCTCTGTCTGACATGTCATTTAGCATAGTACCTCGAGGTCCATCCATGTTGCTGCAGATGGTAAGATATCATTCTTTTTATGCCTCAGTAATATTCCATTGTGTATGTATACCACATCTTCTTTTTTCCATTCATTTATTGATGGGTATTTAGGTTGCTTCCATATCTTGGCTTTTGTGAATAATGCTGCAATGAACATAGGGGTTCGTATATGTTGTCTAATTAGTGTTTTCATTTTCTTCAGATGAATGCACAGGAGTGGAATTGCTGTCATGCGGTAGTTCCAGTTTTAATTTTTTTTAAAATTTATTTATTTACTTATTTTTGGTTTCATTGGGTCTTCGTTGCTGCATGCAGGCTTTCTCTAGTTGTGGAGACCGGGGGCTACTCTTTGTTGTGGTGTGCGTGCTTCTCATGGCAGTGGCTTCTCTTGTTGCAGAGCATGGGCTCTAGGCATGCGGGCTTCAGTAATTGTGGCACGCAGGCTCAGTAGTCGTGGCTCATGGGCTCTACAGTGCAGGCTCAGTTGTTGTGGCACATGGGCTTAGTTGCTCTGCAGCATGTGGGATCTTCCCACACCAGGGCTCGAACCCACGTGCCCTGCATTGGCAGGCAGATTCTTAACAATTGCACCACCAGGGAAGGCCCTAGTTTTAATTTTTTGAGAAGTCTTCATACTGTTTTCCACAGTGGGTACAATTTACATTCCCAACAACAGTGCATGATAGTTCCCTTTTCTCCACATCCTTGCTAACACTTGTTATTTGTTTCTTTCGATATTAGCCATGCTGACAGGTGATAGGAGATATCTCACTGTGGCTTTGATTCGCATTTCTCTGATGATTAATGATGCCGAGCATCTTCTCACATGACTGCTGGCCGTCTGTATGTATTCTTTGGAAAAATGTCTATTGAGATCCTCTGCCCATTTTTTAATCGGATTGTTTGTTTTTTTGATGTTGAGTTGTATGAGTTCTTTGTATTTTTCAGCCTTTCTTTGTCTTTTGATTGGAGCATTTAGTCCATTTACATTTAAAGTAATTATTCATAGATATGGACTTATCGCCATTTTGTTAATTTTGGGGGATTGTTTTGTTGTGTAGTTCTTCTTTCTTCTTTTCCTCTCCTCTTTTGCAATTTGATGACTTTCTTTGGCATTATGTTTGGATTCCTTTCTCTCTTTTTTGTATGTGTATCTATTATAGGTTTTGGTTTGTGGTCACCATGAGGTTCATATATAACAGCTATCTATCTATCTATCTATCATCTATCTATCTCTCATCTATGATTACATATAGATGTATATATGATTAATTGATCATCTCTTAAGTTCGAATGTATTCTAACAACCCTGCATTTTTACTCCCCCCCAAACAATGTTGAATATTTTAGATGTCATATTTTACATCTTTTTGTTTTGTGTATCCTTTAACTACTTATTTTGTATATAGATGATTTCCCTACTTTTGTCTTTTAACCTTCCTGCTAGCTTTATAAATAGTTGATCTACTATTTTACCTTTACCAGGGAGATATTTTCTTTCATAATTTTCACATTTCTAATCGTGGCCTTTTTTTTCCACTTAAAGAAGTTCCTTTAACGTTTCTTGTAAAGCCAGTTTAGTGGTGCTGAACTCTTTTAGTTTTTATTTGTCTGTAAAACTCTCCTTCAAATACAAGTGATAACTTTGCCAGGTAGAGTATTCTTGTTTGTAGATTTTCCCCTTTTATCATTTGATTATATTGTGCCACTCCCTTCTGGCCTGCAAAGTTTCTGTTAAAGAGTCAGCTGATATTCTTATGGAGGTTCCCTTGTACATAACTAATTGCTTTTCTCTCACTGTTTTTAATACTCTCTCTTAATCGTTCACTTTTTGCCATTTTAATAGTATGTGTTTTGGTGTAAATCTCTTTGGGTTCATCTTGTTTGTGATTCTCTGTACTTTCTTACTTGGGTGTCTGTTTCCTTCCCCAGGTTAAGGAAGTTTTCCACTATTAGTTCTTCAGATAAGTTCTCTGCCCCTTGGTCTTTGTCTTTTCCTTCTGGGACCCCCATCATGTGAATGTTAGTATTCTTGATATTGTTCCAGAGGTTTCTTAAACTATCCCATTAAAAAAAACTTTTTTCTCTTTTCTGTTCAGCTTAAGAGATTTCCATAACTTTGTCTTTCAGATCACTGATCCATTCCTCTGCATCATCTAGTCTACTGTTGATTCCTTCTAATGTATTTTTTATTTCAGTTATTGTATTCTTCAGCTTTGTTTGGTTCTTCTTTATATTTTCTATTCCTTTGTTAAACTTCTCACTGTGCTCATCCATTCTTCCCCTGAGTTCATTGAGTATCTTTATGACTATTACCTTGAACTCTTTATCATGTAGATTTCTTATCTCCACTTCAGTTATTTCTTTTACGGAAATTTTGTCTTGTTCAATCATTTGGAACATACACCACTGTTTCCTCATTTTGCCCAATATTCAGTGTTTATATCTGTGTGTTAAGTTGGTCCATGACGTTTCCTGATGTTGAAGAAGTGCCCATGGTAGGAGCATGCTGGTTCCAGCAGCATGCTCCCCTCTGGTCATGAAAGCTATATGTTCTATGGGTGCCCCCTATGTGCGATGCTTGTGCCCTTCTTTTGTTGTGGTACCAACTACCGTGGGCACACTGCTATGTGGGGCTGACAGCTAGCCAAGTTGGCTGCTAGGCCATGCTTTGTACAGTAACTGTGGGCCCACTGGAGGGCTGGGTAAGCTTCCTTCATGGTTGGCTGCACACCCAGGGGGATGTGGGGCTGATGCTGGCCCACTGAAGGGTAGGACTGTGTCCCTGTGTGGCTGTCTGCATAGCTTGGTGGTGGTGGTGGTGGGCTCAGCATTGGTGCTGGCCCACTGGTATGAGTGGCTGGGTCCCCATGGGGCTGTCTACAAGACCCTGGGGGCTCAGGGCTCATGCAATCCCACCGGAGGTCGGGGCCAGGTCCCAATGTGGCTGTCTGCATGGCCCAGAGGGACTCAGGGCAGGTGCTGTCCTTCTGGTGGGTGGGGCCAGGTCCCCACATGGCTGTGTACATGTCTGGGTCAGGGTGGGCTGGTAAAGGCCCACTGGTGGTGGTAAGCCTCCAGCACTAATAGGTTAGAGGGAGGATTTCCAAATGGCATTTTCTAGCACTGGTGTTATCGTGGTAGAATGAGCTCCCCAGAATGGATGCTAACAGTGTCTAAGGGGAATCCCAGTTGCCTGCTGCCTCTCTGGGAGGCTCTTCAAGATCAGCAAGTAGTTCCGACTGAAGCTCTTTTCAAACTACTGCCTCTGTGCTGGGACTCGGAGCATATGAGACTTTGCACGTGCCCTAAAAGAGTGACATTTTTGTTTCCTATAACCCTCTGGCACTCCCGAACATAAGTGCCACTGGGTTTCAAAACTAGGTGTTGTGGGGGCTCATCTCCCTGGAGCAGAACCCCTGGCTGGGGAGCCCAATGAAGTGCTCAGACTCCTCACTCCTCAGGGAGGACCTTTATGATTGTGATATTCTTCCCATTTGTGGGTCACCAACCAAGGCTGTGGGTCTTGACTATACCATGTCTCTGCCTCTCCTACTCATCTCATTATGGTTCCTTCTTTATCTCTTTAGTTATGGAAATTTTTTTTCTGCTAGTATTCAGGTCATTTTCATAGGTAGTTGCTCTATAAGTAGTTGTAATTTTGGTGTGTCCATGGGAGGAGGTGAGTTTAGGGTCTTCCTATGCTACCATCTTGGACACCTTTCCCTAAAAAGACAGATTCTTAAATTCCATTCCCAAGAACTCTCTGACATGTTGAGGCAGAGTCCAGAGGTCTTTTTTTTTAACAAACCCATCAGAATATTTTGATGTAACAAGACCACAGACCATATTTTGAGAAATGCCACTTTATCCTGTTGGTTCTTATTTTAAAAAGAGAACTTAGGCTAATTTTGAGACCATTACAACTGAAAAGCAGACTTTGCTTGGAAGGTATCAGTGGCAAGGCAGAGAAGGAAAGCAAAACAAAGGGTGGGCTTGTTGGCCTAAAACAAATAGACTGCCAGTTATTTCTCCAGCAAAAATGGTCTTGCTTGGGATCAGCAGAGAATTGCGGTTTGGGGTCTGCAGCCATGGTGAGCCACATGCAAGTCCCCGCATAGCAAAGGAAGGAGAACTCTTTTAACAGAAGGGAAAAGGAAGTTGTAAGGGCTCTAGCAAACAAAGAGTCCATGGCTTTTCCTTGCTGATTTGCTGCTAGGAAAGAAGAGGAGTCTTCCTTCTTGCTGTTGAGCTCTGCTGTCATCACAGGGTGTGAAAGCTCCCCCTTCTGGTCTCCAGACTCTATTTAATTATTTAATTTAAGGTTTCTATTTATTAAGTTTTACAAGGTAAATGAGATAAAATTAAGTAGAAAATTAATACCTTAAATTCAGAATCATAATTAATTTTGTCCTATGTATAGAAATGAGCCAGAAATATGCATTTATTCAAGAGACAAAATACCCATATTAGTTGTATACCTAAAGAGAGTTAAAATGATATTCCTGTTTTATTATGGTGTGGCCCAAGTGGTTCCAAGGCTGGAACATGGTTATCCTAATTCCTAACCTTTCCACAACTTTCCTGTTGAAGAGTTAACAATAATTTAAAGTATGATAATTTAAAATAATTATAAGTAATACATTTATATTCTCTTGCTTTACATAAAAAGGGAAATCAGAGAAATTTAAATAATAAGATGTTGTAGGGCTTCCCTGGTGGCGCACAGTGGTTAAGAATCCGCCTGCCGGGCTTCCCTGGTGGCGCAGTGGTTGAGAGTCCGCCTGCTGATGCAGGGGGCACGGGTTCGTGCCCCGGTCTGGGAGGATCCCACGTGCCGCGGAGCGGCTGGGCCCGTGCGTCCGGAGCCTGTGCTCCACAGGGGGAGAGGCCACAACGGTGAGAGGCCCACGTACCGCAAAAAAAAAAAAAGAATCCGCCTGCCGATGCAGGGGACAAGGGTTCGTGCCCCGGTCCGGGAAGATCCCACATGCCGCAGAGTGGCTGGGCCCATGAGCCATGGCCGCTGAGCCTGTGCGTCCAGAGCCTGTGCTCCACAACGGGAGAGGCCACAACAGTGAGAGGCCTGCGTACCACAAAAAAAAAAAAGATGTTGTAGGAGAGGTATCAATAATTTTTGATGGAAGACATGACTCATCTTTGCTAAAAGCAAAGTTTCAACTAACAATTAACAATAAAATATCAATTTCTTTTTAAATTTTTCTAATTTCAGAAGTAAAATGTAGCCTCCCACAGATTATGAATGGAGTCCAGAAGGAACTGAAAATGAGAAAAGTATATCACTCTGGAGATAATGTAACTTTGGAGTGTGAAGATGGGTATACTCTGGAAGGCAATCCCTGGAGTCAGTGCCAGGAAGATGACCTGTGGGACCCTCCTCTGGCCATATGTACCTCTCGTAAGTGCAAGTGCAAGGAATGTAGGTCCTTCCCAGCCATGGTTACTGTTCATTCATTCATCTGTACTGACACTGAATGTGGTGGTGTGCCATACGGTGTGCATTAGCTAAGAGCTAAGGAGTGCAGTAAGAGTCCCTAATTCTTCCCCCAAAGCCCTTAGCAATGAGAATAAGGCAAGCCTTGCTCCTCACACTTCTTAACCCATCCATCTCTCCTCAGGGACTCCTCTGAACCTTTTTTGCCCATTATCACTCTATTGCTGCATACATTGCACAGTAATAATCTGATTACATCCTATGGGTCTTAAAATTCAGTAGCAGATTAGTTGGCAGAGCAGGCCTTCAAGAATGTTTTCAGCATGAGTCGGGGATCACCTTCCAACTTGCAGAGACTAGCTGGCCACTCTCCCACACTGGTGTAGACTACAGGATTTTAACCTGGTACATTGGATACAGTGATTTAGGAATCATGTGTCATTGAGATCTGTAGAAGGGTAGCCTTCTGCTGGCAACTAGAGGGTGATGTAAAATAGAAAATCCTAAACCTTAAACTTGTACACATCAAATAACAGATGGGCAAAATGAATAATGAATAACCTTCCTTAATCTAAATTAGTCTTAGCCTTCTCTTCTCCTCCATTCTTTTCACTCTTACTTAAAATACGTGGTTGAATACCAAGATTGTTCAAGATACATTTTTTTTACAGTTAATGCCTTAAATGCATTAACAAAGCTTACTCACAAATAATATTTCTAAATTATAAACTTGACACTCCCTTAATATCAAATTATATTCATGTCTTTGGCAAAAAGATCACTGCCTATCTGAATGCCTTTTGAGTATTCTAACGATGTGACTGTGAGAGACAGAAAATTCACATAATTTGGGGGTACTGACCTGCCAGATATTAAAATAGAAAGTCACAATACATAAATCATTTTATATCACCAAAAACAGACTTATGTTTATTAAAAATGGAATAAAGTAGATATTAATAAAATAGAGCTCAGTATAAATAGAAATTAAAGTATCTTACAGAAAACAATCTAATAACGGAGACATCATCAATCCAAGGGGAAGAAAAAGATGATCAAATAGTATACGTAACACTGAAAAAATTTGGAACCTTTTTTTAATCTTACAGTAAATACCAGATGTAATAAATAGTTAAAAGTTTTAAAAGTCAACATAGGAAAGCTAAAGTAGAAAAGGAAAAAAAGAAGATAAAACAGCTAGAAAAAGAAGAACAACTTTTGGAACTTTTTGATATGATAGAGAAAATTATAAAAGGTCAACAAATTTGACTTAGAACTTATGAACATTGAAAAGTAAATAAGAAAGTAGTAGACAGATGAGAAATATGTTAAAAATATAATGAAGTGTTAATAGTGTTATACACGTAGCAGTAGTGGTGGTTGTGGTAATAATAAAGGTTGTAAAAGTAAATATATGTTGAGCACTTAATTCAACTGTTCAAAGATTAGATAGATATTCTATAATTATGTAAAAACTTAGATGCATGAGAAAATGTACTAGAAGGGAATGTACTAAAATATTTCAGGATAGTAGAATTATGGATGATATTTTTCTTTTGTTCTGTTTTATAAACTTTCTGCTTTAATTATACTACTTTTATGACAAAATAGTAATTTTAAAAGAAAAAACCAGACTTTGCTGAGTACACAAAATAATATGAGACGGGCTTCCCTGGTGGCGCAGTGGTTGAGAATCCGCCTGCCGATGCAGGGGACGCGGGTTCATGCCCCGGTCCGGGAAGATCCCACATGCAGCGGAGCGGCTGGGTCCGTGAGCCATGGCCGCTGAGCCTGCGCGTCCGGAGCCTGTGCTCCGCAACGGGAGAGGCCACGACAGTAAGAGGCCCGCGTACCACACACACAAAAAATAATAATAATAATAATAATAATAATAATATGAGATTGTGTGAGTAAAACCAATGGCTTTTATATTAGAAAAAAATTAAGAATCTGTACAGAAAAAAGTCAGGATGAATTATAAGTGGCTGAGAGCTCCTGTTTGATCATGTTGTGTGCCAGACTGATGTTTTTTGTGGATTTTGCTTCTTTTTAGGCACGAGTGATTATCTCATAGTTGGTAAGTTTTATGAAGGGTTTGCTGAGGAAACATCCTTAACAGTAGGTATCCACCGATACTAAGTGAAATGTAAAAAGAGAGATCAAAATATCTTAGACTGCTATTTTAATTAGAAAGAAAAGAATACTGAATTCAGGCCATAGTGTAGCAAAACTGGTATCCTTATATGCATATAGAGTGAGTGTCCTTTATCAAAGTTTCTGTACTATCTTTGAACCATTATAAAAAAAGAACCATTCTTCCTATTTTAATGTGTCTGGAGAAGGCAACTTGCTCTTTAGTTTATAACCTGGGAATAGTCTTCAGGATGGTAGTCATGCCCATTTGCATAAATTGAAAGCCACAAAGACCAATTTTCTAAGCCCATTTCTGTGATCTGCGTATGTGAGAGGAATAGTTTTGTGGTATAACTTCTAAGAGAGTCAGTAGAGTCTGCTGCATAGAGTAACTCGCGCCTTGTGCCTCACACAAGAGATGTGCGCAGGGTCATGGCGAGCTGAGCAGAGGAGCTCCAGTACTTCTTCTCACCCACTTGTTGAAATGCTGCTGTTGGACAAAGGTCACAAACTGCTCTCTCACTGCTCATTTATAACCCTGTAGTAATAAGACTAATATGCTAGATTAAACCAGAAACAGAGGGGAAATCTTAAAGATAAGCCTGTGGGGGGTGTTTTTTTAAAAACAGAATTTATACTTACTTTTTAAAAACTCATTAAGACACAGTTTGAAACCTACAGGTTATATTTTCCATGCATTTAATTACCATGTTTTACTGCCTAGGCATGTTCTTTGGTATGATCTTCTTGATTTTACCCATCATTGTTTCCTGTTTGATAATTCTAAAGCGCAAAAAAGGGTAAGTACAGCCATATTCTCCTAGAATATGTTTGTAACTCTATTTGCTGCTTCTTGGAAGCCAAAGAGATGTAAAAGATGTTGACCTAAAACAAATAGACTGCCAGTTATTTCTCCAGCAAAAATGGGTTTATTTGGGATCCTCAGAGAATAGCAATTTGAAGTCTGCAACTATGGTGAGTCATATGCAAGTCCCTGCATGGCAAGGGAAGGAGAGTGCTTTTCTGGGAGGAAAAGGAAGTTGGGAGGGCTATAGTAAACAAAGAGTCCATGGCTTTTCATTGGCTGAGCCCTTGCGAGGAAAGGAGAGGAGTCTTTCTTCTTCCTGCTGGTCTCTGTTGTCTTCCTAGGGCAGAAGAACTCCCCCTTCTGGTCCCTCAACTCTATTTATTTGAGGTTTTTGGGGATTAATATTTTACAAAGAAAACCTCAAAAAAGAAGTACTACATAAAAAGAGGTGATAATTCTTATAAAGAAGGCTGATGACACATATTAAGCATAAAGAAGGATTCACACTATTAAAAACAACAAAATTCAGCTGAGTAAATTTGAAGATCTAATTGGCTTTATTAAAAGATTCATGGATTCAGCAGCATCCCATTTAGCAGCTAGAAAGATGCACAGAGGAGTTGTACAAATGGAAGGTTTTCATAGGAAGAAGGGTGGGGCAAAGGAGCTATTAGGGGAAAAAAGGATTATTTTAAAATCAGGACATCTTCTTTGGGGGCAGGACAGAGGTGTTAGACAGCAAAGATTTATGAAATTGATGGCCTTTTCTTCCTCTGGGAGGTGGAGAGGACCTATATAACAGATTACCTTATTGATGCTGACCAGAAAATTTCAGACTGGTTGATTAAGATTAATTTCTGCAGAAGGTCAAAACTGCAATTAAATCTTGGGATCAAATGATGCCATTTTGTGTCTGTTACTTTCTTTAAAGAAATATATATGATAATAAGAATACTTTCTTTAAAAGCATAGAATTTATGAAGGACTCAACTTTTGCAAAAGAGAAAATAGAAGGAATTTTTACAAGGGTGTTGATGAGAATGTTGTTATCCTTGTTTTGCTAAAACATTTCAGACTCTGACCTCTATACACTGACCCTATCAGGGAACTAGAAGTTAGAAAGTGTGTCCAACTGGCACACATACCCAAGCTGCCAGTGTGGAAGAATTAAGGTTTTGCATGGGTATTTTTTAAAAATAATAATCTTGGAGATTGGTTCAAGATGTGGAGTAGAACGACATGCTCTCACTCCCTCTTTCGAGAACACCAGAATCAAAACTAACTGCTGAACAATCATCAACAGGAAGACACTGGAACTCACCAAAAAAGATACCCCACATGCAAAGACAAAGGAGAAGCAACAATGAGACGGTAGGAGGGGTGCGACCACAATAAAATCAAATCCCACCCAGTCACACTGGCTGGGTGACTCACAAACTGGAGAACACTTATACCACAGAAGTCCACCCACTGGAGTGAAGGTTCTGAGCCCCACGTCAGGCTTCTGAACCTGGGGGTCCAGCAACAGGAGGAGGAATTCCTAGATAATCAGACTTTGAAGGCTAGCAGGACTTGATTGCAGCATTTTGACAGGACAGGGGGAAACAGAGACTCCACTCTTGGATGGCACACACAAAGTAGTGTGTGTATCGGGACCCAAGGGAAGGAGCAGTGACCCCATGGGAGACTGAACCAGACCTACCTGCTAGTGTTGGAGGGTCTCCTGCAGAGGCAGGGGGTGGCTGTGCCTCACTGTGAGGACAAAGACACTAGCAGCAGAAGTTCTGGGAAGTACTCCTTGGTGTGAGCTCCCCAGAGTCCACCATTAGCTCCACCAAAGAGCCCAGCTAGGCTCCAGTGTTGGGTCGCCTCAGGCCAAAAAATCAACAGGGAGGGAACCCAGCCCCACCCATCAGCAGAAAAGCAGATTAAAGTTTTACTGAGCTCTGTCCACCAGAGCAACAGCCAGCTCTACCCACATCAGTCCCTCCCATCAGGAAACTGCCACAAGCCTTTTAGATAGCATCATCCACCAGAGGCAGACAGCAGAAGCAAGAAGAACTACAATCCTGCAGCATGTGGAACAAAAACCACATTCACAGAAAGATAGACAAGATGAAA
Organism: Kogia breviceps; assembly: GCF_026419965.1. NCBI lineage: Eukaryota > Metazoa > Chordata > Mammalia > Artiodactyla > Physeteridae > Kogia > Kogia breviceps. The sequence goes on along the minus strand of NC_081310.1, from coordinate 63,518,902 downwards.
AGGCAGAGGGCTATGTACCAGATGAAGGAACAAGATAAAACCCCAGAAAAACAACTAAATGAAATGGAGAGAGGCAATCTTCCAGAAAGAGAATTCAGAATAATGATAGTGAAGATGATCCAAGACCTCGGAAAAAGAATGGAGGCAAAGAACGAGAAGATGCAAGAAATGTTTAACAAAGATCTAGAAGAATTAAAGAACAAGCAAACAGAGATGAACAATACAATAACTGAAATGAAAAATACACTAAAAGGAATCAATAGCAGAATAACTGAGGCAGAAGAATGGATAAGTGAGCTGGAAGACAGAATGGTGGAATTCACTGCTGCAGAACAGAATAAAGAAAAAAGAATGAAAAGAAATGAAGACAGCTGAAGAGACCTCTGGGACAACATTAAATGCAAGAACATTTACGTTATAGGGGTCTCAGAAGGAGAAGAGAGATAGAAAGGACCAGAGAAAATATTTGAAGAGATTATAGTGGAAAACTTCCCTAACATGGGAAGGGAAATAGCCACTCAAGTCCAGGAAGTGCAGAGAGTCCAATACAGGATAAACCCAAAGAGAAACACACCGAGACACATAGTAATCAAATTGGCAAGAATTAAACACAAAGAAAAATTTTGAAAGCAGCAAGGGAAAAATGACAAATAACATACAAGGGAACTCCCATAAGGTTAACAGCTGATTTCTCAGCACTCTACAAGCCAGAAGGGTATGGCATGATATACTTAAAGTGATGAAAGGGAAGAACCTACAACCAAGATACTCTACTCAGCAATAATCTCATTCAGATTCGATGGAGAAATCAAAAGCTTTACAGACAAGCAAAAGCTAAGAGAATTCAGCACCACCAAACCAGCTCTACAACAAATGCTAAAGGAACTTCTCTAAGTGGAAACACAAGAGAAGGAAAGGACCTACAAAAACAAACCCAACACAGTAAAGAAAATGGAAATAGGAACATACATATTGATAATTACCTTAAACGTGAATGGATTAAATGCTCCAACCAAAAGACACAGGCTTGCTGAATGGATACAAAAATAAGACCCATATATATGCTGTCGACAAGAGACCCACTTCAGGCCTAGGGACACATACAAACTGAAAGTGAGGGGATGGAAAAAGATATTCCATGTAAACGGGAATCAAAAGAAAGCTGGAGTAGAAATACTCATATCAGATAAAATAGACTTTAAAATAAAGAATGTTATAAGAGACAAGAAAGGACACTATGTAATGATCAAGGGATCAATCCAAGAAGAAGATATAACAATTATAAATATATATGCACCCAACATAGGAGCACCTCAATAAATAAGGCAACTGCTAACAGGTCTAAAAGAGGAAATGGACAGTAACACAATAATAGTGGAGGACTTAATCACCTCACTTACACCAATGGACAGATCATCCAAACTGAAAATTAATAAGAAAACACAAGCTTTAAATGACACAATAGACCAGATAGATTTAATTGATATTTATGGGACATTCCATCCAAAAACAGCAGATAATACTTTCTTCGCAAGTGTGCATGGAACATTCTCCAGGATAGATCATATCTTGGGTCACAAATCAAGCTTCAGTAAATTTAAGAAAATTGAAATCATATCAAGCATCTTTTCTGACCACAATACTATGAGATTAGAAATCAATTAAAGGGAAAAATATGTAAAAAACACAAACACATGGAGGCTAAACAATACATTACTAAATAACCAAGAGATTACTGAAGAAATCAAAGAAAAAATCAAAAATTACCTAGAGACAAATGACAATGAAAACACGACAATCCAAAACCTATTGGATGCAGCAAAAGCAGTTCTAAGAGGGAAGTTTATAGCTTTACAAGTCTATCTCAAGAAACAAGAAAAATATCAAATAAACAATCTAATGTTAAACCTAAAGGAACTAGAGAAAGAATAACAAACAAAACCCAGTATTAGCAGAAGGACAGAAATCATCAAGATCAGAGCAGAAATAAATGAAATAGAAACAAAGAAAACAATAGCAAAGATCAATAAAACTAAAAGCTGGTTCTTTGAGGAGATAAACAAAATTGATAAACCATTAGTCAGACTCCTCAAGAAAAAGAGGGAGAGGACTCAAATCAATAAAATTAGAAATGAAAAAGGAGAAGTTACAACAGACACCACAGAAATACAAAGCATCCTAAGAAACTACTACAAGCAATTCTATGCCAATAAAATGGACAACCTGGAAGAAATGGACAAATTCTCAGAAAGATATAACCTTCCAAGACTGAACCAGGAAGAAATAAGAAATATGAACAGACCAATCACAAGTAATGAAATTGAAACTGTGATTAAAAATCTTCCAACAAACAAAAGTCCAGGACCAGATGACTTCACAGGTGAATTCTATCAAACATTTACAGAAGAGCTAACACCCATCCTTCTCAAACTCTTCTAAAAAATTGCAGAGGAAGGAACACTCCCAAACTCATTCTATGAGGCCACCATCACCCTGATACCAAAACCAGACAAAGATACTACAAAAAAAAGAAAATTACAGACCAATATCACTGATGAATATAGATGCAAAAATCCACAAAAAAAGACTAGCAAACAGAATCCAACAACACATTAAAAGGATCATACACCATGATCAAGTGGCAGTTATCCCAGGGATGCAAGGATTCTTCAATATACGTAAATCAATCAGTGTGATACACCATATTAACAAATTGAAGAAGAAAAACCATATGATCATCTCAATAGATGCAGAAAAAAGTTTTGACAAAATTCAACACCCATTTATGATAAAAACCCTCCAGAAGGTAAGCATAGAGGGAACCTACCTCAACATAATAAAGGCCATATATAACAAACCCACAGCCAACATCATCCTCAGGGGTGAAAAACTGAAAGCACTTCCTCTAAGATTACGATCAAGACAAGGATGTCCACTCTCGCCATTCTTATTCAACATAGTTGTGGAAGTCCTAGCCACGGCAATCAGAGAAGAAAAAGAAGTAAAAAGAATCCAAAATGGAAAAGAAGAAGTAAAACTGTCACTGTTTGCAGATGACACAATACTATACGTAGAGTACCCTAAAGATGCCATGAGAAAACTACTAGAGCTAATCAATGAATGTGGTAAAGTTGCAGGATACAAAATTAATGCATAGAAATCTCTTGCATTCCTATACACTAATGATGAAAAATCTGAAACAGAAATTAAGGAAACACTCCCATTTACCATTGCAACAAAAAGAATAAAATACCTAGGAATAGGGGGCTTCCCTGGTGGCGCAGTGGTTGAGAATCTGCCTGCCAATGCAGGGGACATGCATTTGAGCCCTGGTCTGGGAAGATCCCACATGCCACGGAGCAACTAGGCCCGTGCACCACAACTACTGGGCTTGTGTGTCTGGAGCCTGTGCTCCACAACAAGAGAGGCCACAATAGTGAGAGGCCCGTGCACCACGATGAAGAGTGGCCCCCGCTTGCCACAACTAGAGAAAGTCCTTGCACAGAAACGAAGACCCAACACAGCCAAAAATAAATAAATATTTTTTTTAAAAAAACCTAGGAATAAACCTACCTGGGGGGACAAAAGACCTGTATGCAGAAAACTATAAGACATTGATGAAATAAATTAAAGATGATACCAACAGATGGAGACATATACCATGTTCTTGGATTGGAAGAATCAATATTGTGAAAATGACTATACTACCCAAATCAATCTACAGATTCAATGCAATCCCTATCAAATTACCAATGGCATGTTTTACAGAACTAGGACAAAAAATCTTAAAATTTGTATGGAGACACAAAAGACCCCGAATAGCCAAAGCAGTCTTGAGGGAAAAAAGCGGAGCAGGAGGAATCAGACTCCCTGACTTCAGACTATACCACAAAGCTACAGTAGTCAAGACAATATTGTACTGGCATAAAAACAGAAATATAGATCAATGGAACAGGATAGAAAGCCCAGAGATAAACCCACACAGCTATGGTCAACTAATTTACGACAAAGGAGGCAAGGATATACAGTGGAGAAAAGAGAGTCTCTTCAATAAGTGGTGCTGGGAAAACTGGACAGCTACATGTAAAAGAATGAAATTAGAACACTCCCTAACACTATACACAAAAATAAACTCAAAATGGATTAGAGACCTAAATGTAAGACTGGGCACTATAAAACTCTTAGAGGAAATCATAGGAAGAACACTCTTTGATATAAATGACAGCAAAATATTTTTGATCCATCTCCTAGAGTAATGGAAATAAAAACAAAAATAAACAAATGGGACCTAATGAAACTTCAAAGCTTTTGCACAGCAAAGGAAACCATAAACAAGACAAAAAGACAACCCTCAGAATGGGAGAAAATACTTGCAAACGAATCAACGGACAAAGGATTAATCTCCAAAATATGTAAACAGCTCATGCAGCTCAATATTTAAAAAACAAACAACCCAATCCAAAAATGGGCAGAAGATCTAAATAGACATTTCTCCGAAGAAGACATACAAATGGCCAACAGGCACATGGAAAGCTGCTCAACATCACTAATTGTTAGAGAAATGCAAATCAGAAGTACAATGAGATATCACATCACACCAGTTAGAATGGGTATCATCAGAAAATCTACAAATAACAAATGCTGGAGAAGGTGTGAAGAAAAGGGAACCCTCTTGCACTGTTGGTGGGAATGTAAATTGATACAGCCACTATGGAGAACAGTATGGAGGTTCCTTAAAAAACTAAAAATTGAATTACCATATGATCCAGCAATCCCACTACTGGGCATATACCCAGAGAAAACCATAATTCAAAAAGACACATGCACCCCAATGTTCATTGCAGCACTACTTACAATAGCCAGGTCATGGAAGCAACCTAAATGCCCACTGACAGACAAATGGATAAAGAAAATGTGGTACATATATACAATGGAGTATTACTCAGCCATAAAAAGGAACAAAATTGGGTCATTTATGGATACGTGGATGCATCTAGAGACTGTCATACAGAGTGAAGTAAGTCAGAAAGAGAAAAACAAATAACATATTAACACATATATGTAGAACCTAGAAAGTGGTACAGATGAACCAGTTTGCAGAGCAGAAATTGAGACTCAGAAGTAGAGAAAATACGTACGGACACCAAGAGGTGAAAGCAGCGGAGGTGGGCGGGGGTTGGTGTGCTGAATTGGGCGATTGGGATTGACATGTATACACTGATGTGTATAAAATTGATGAATAGTAAGAACCTGTTGTATAAATAAATAAATAAAATTTTAAAAAACTAATAATAATCTTTTATAAACACCATTTATTTTTTAAACTTGCCAAAACCTTGCAAGGATTCAGATCTAAATAAAGAAATGTTTTTGATTGGGAAGAGAACACACACAGCTTGTGTACTAATTGATTTAATTATAACAAAATCAGTGTGGTCAAAGTCAATGAGATATGAGCAAACTATATCCACAAGAAACAGTTTGAACTTTAAATGAACAGTTTTCTATAGCAAACGTTCTAAGCAAATACAGTCTCCTAAAGAAGCTTTACAGAAATTGTAGTTTTGATATGCACAGAAGATGCCAATATAAACCTTAAGAAAAACAAAGTATCACAGCAGAACTTCTTGCAGATAATCTAGCCATTTCCTGCCTCTCCCTGAATTGTCCTTTCTCACACTCTTTAAATTCTCTCCTGTCTTCTTGGTCTCCACTACACTTCTCACTGTGCCCCTCCACAGACAATGAGCTACTTGTGAACAGGGACCACCTACCTACAAGGGACTCAAAATAATTTTTATTTAATGACTTTTGATCTCCACTTTTACAGTAGTCAAGGCTAATAGTAAGAATAGCAATAGCTGGGCTTCCCTGGTGGTGCAGTGGTTGAGAATCTGCCTGCTAATTCAGGGGACACAGGTTCGAGCCCTAGTCTGAGAGGATCCCACATGCCACGGAGCAACTAGGCCCGTGCGCCACAACTACTGATCCTGCGCGTCTGGAGCCTGTGCTCCACAACAAGAGAGGCCGCAATAGTGAGAGGCCCTTGCACCGCGATGAAGTGTGGCCCCCGCTTGCCACAACTAGAGAAAGCCCTTGCACCGAAACGAAGACTCAACACAGTAAAAATTAATTAATTAATAAATAAACTCCTACCCCCAACATCTTCAAAAAAAAAAAAAAAAAAAAAAAAGAACAGCAATAGCTAACGTTTACAAAATGCTTTACCACCATTTGTGGTCTTCTTTGGCCCTCAAAGCAACTCTGTGAAGTAGGTAGACCCAATAATATTATTATCCCAAAGCAGAGAAGCCTCTGAGATGCAGAGAAATTCAGTGACTTGCTTAAAATCGTATCAGTGGGAAGTTGTTAAGAGTTAAGGCTCTAGTCCAAGTTATCTGAAGCAAAATCATGAACCCTTTCACACATTCTGTTGATAATTTTCTTTGCCCATTTCTGAATCTGATTTTGTATCACTGAATTTCAGTATCTAGAACTGTGTATAGTATAGGGTTGAAATATTTCCTCTTTCTTTCAATAATCCTTTTTTTCTCCCTCTATTTTATTGGATTTGTCTTAGCTACTCTGGTATAATGAGTCAGCATCTTTCTAGAGAATGGTAGGCAAACTCTCATTTTTCACTCTATTTTGAGTTATTAGCCTACAAGAGAATTATAATATTTCTGTAAGGGCCTCTGTCTTATTAAGGTTTAGTGATAATTTTCCTATTTGTTCATGCAAGGTTTTTTTCTGTGATATAACCTCACTGGATTGACATTTCACTAGTTTTTTTAAGAAAAAGGTCTTATCTGCACACTTGGTATTTTACTATGTATTTACTACCTCAATAATTTGTGACAAATGTTAGACAAGATAAGTCATGCACTGATCACTGAGAAATAATAGATTCCTCCATTCAGAGCCCAATAATCCTTGCCTGTTGTTTTTGCCTCTGATTCACTCCAGTTTCTATACAAAACAGCCCCTTGTCCACATTCAGATAAAGCCTGAAGTCTTCATTAGTATTATGCATAGAGTTCAAAATTATTAAGGCCGCTCTCTGGAAAGGCTTGCTGCATTACCCTACATTCACATTAGCCACCATCAACCACTTGCACAGCTGTTCTTTGAACACATACTCACTAAGGTTGTATCCTCTCATACCCCATGTACCACTCAGCATCCAAGACCATTTTCAGGCCATTACTCACCTAACCACCTAGTCAGTGCTCCTTGGACGCCCATCCAACATGGCTGTTCAGCCCTCTACGTTTCCTCATGCATGAATCTCAAGTTGCCCTTCCTAATCCTGTGGACAATTTGCTCCTGACTCACAGTCTCCTCTTTGTCTCAAGTGGTGCCACCATCTCACCTCCATGAGAGTGTAAAGAAGAATAATGAGGAAGTATTGGGAAGTGGTGGAGTGAGTGAACTCTTTGTGCTTCCATTCTTAAATCTCTAATACCAACCTAGACTTGAAGTCTAAAGGTACTGGTATTGTATGATTCATCATTTCATTTATGTAAAATGAAGTGCTGATTAAATGACCCACAAAGGCAGAGGAGCATACCCGGTAAGACCCTAGGCTTTGCAATCGGTAAGACCTGTGTTCACACTCACTACTGTGAGACCCTCAACAAGATACATATCCTGTCTAAACTCCTCTTTCCTTCCCTACAAAATAGGGAAAATAATAGATTCTACCTCACTTAACACAGGTTCTCACATATGGTGAATGTCAGAAAAGTTAACTCTATTTATTGTTATTTACACATGATTGTTATTATTGACATTTAAAAGTAATTAAGTACTTCTGTATACTGTCAGTTCTTATATACCTTCATGAAAACTACTGCTGCTCTCCTAACTGTTGGTATTAACGGTACAGAAAACAAAACTTACATCTTCACTACATGGAAAGAAAGAAGCCTTGTGTAAAATTGCAGTGCAAAGCCATTCACATTGTGAAGCCTAAATGTCACAGTATTGTGGTGAACAATATTTACTAATCAAAATTACATTGGAAATAGTGAAATGTGTTATTTTAAGTATGGACACATTTGTCTATAAGCAATTTAGAATCTTCTGACACAATGTATAGGATGGTTTTATTATTATTTTCTAATGCAAGTTTTTACTTAGACTTGAAATGTGGGATTTGGTTTTTCTTTTTAGATATCTTCAAAGATTTGAGAAACTTGAAGCAAAGTATGGCCTAAATTTCAAAATGAAAGCTACTAATTTCTTTCAACACTGCAAGTTATATATTTAAAATATTTTTCCTATTTTTCTCCATTGTCAATTGGCAGCAATACAGATGAAAACTTGAAAGAAGCAGTTATCCATTTGCATCCCAAAGAAGGCAGTGGTGTCCATCCTCATACTCTGCAAACAAATCAGGAAAATATCAGGTACCTAATACATAAACTGAATTCAAAACGTTTTCAACAACTCAAATGTTGAAAATGAAAGTAGGATTTGAATATGCTATGGCACTAGTTGGATCACTGATACCAAAGGAGATGGAATGTACTTCAGGAGCTGGAAACGCCTTTTTGGTTTTTTTCTTGGATTGTTGTTTCCAGTGATTTGGGGAGGATGACTGTCAGTGCTCTGCACAGGCAGTTTCTTTTCAGAGCTTTCCTACATTTTTGTGCATTTATGCTGTGAACCTTTGAGAATAGTAAGCTTTTCTTTTACTTTTGGAACCCAAGCATTTGCTCAAGGTGCATCTCTATCTGTGCACATTGACCGTTGATCGCCTTTTTAAAAACAGGTAGGAATTCCTTAATGAAATTGTCTCAAATTTCCCTTTTAAAATTGGAATTTTGGCCACAGTATTTCACAGGAGTAAGGTTAATCATTTGTGGCAACATGTGGTAAGGTTAATCATTTGTGGCAACATGTGGTTGACAAGGAGTGAGTTAGAGTCTGTATAAAACTTAAGACCTGTGCACCCAGACCAGGTGCAGGGGCAGAGAGGGCAATCTAGCCATCTCCAGTGTCACAGCACCATGTTAAAGGACATGAGAATATTCAATGCTGCAGGTAACACATGATGTTGGGAAGTCTTGTGAGGTGGAAGGAGAACAATGATGAGGGATCCAGTGGCAGTAATAACTGGGAGTGACAGGTAAGCTGATGAGCCTCATCGGGGGTGTCCATTAGTACAAGAACAGTGTTCCTGGCCTTGAGAAACAGGAGAGGCTTCAGCATGGCCAAGGGAGCATTTGGATATCTTGAACTATACAGTAACTTCTTTCAATCTTACTGCGAGTAGGGGAGGAGGACATGCTATCTGAAGCTGACCCTCCTCCAAACCTCGAGCTCCTGTTTATTTCCTCTAACAAAACCATCAATCAGAAAAGAGACTCAAGGAATCATTTTTTTGTGTTATGAGGGACCTGTGTGTGTTCCAGAATGAGGCTCTTTTTATTTAGTTGCTCAATTCTTTAAAATACTTTTTTTAAAATTTTTGGCTGCATTGAGTCCTCGTTGCTGTACGTGGGGCTTTCTCTAGTTGTGGTGAGCAGGGGCTACTCTTCGCTGTGGCGCACAGGCTTCTCATTGCAGTGGCTTCTCTTGTTGCAGAGCATGGGCTCTAGGCACATGGGTTTCAGTAGTTGTGGCACATGGGCTCAGTAGTTGTGGCTCGCAGGCTCTAGAGTGCAGGCTCAGTAGTTGTGGTGCACAGCTTAGTTGCTCCACGGCATGCGGGATCTTCCCGAACCAGGGCTCGAACTCGTGTCCCCTGCATTGGCAGGCAGATTCTTAACCACTGCACCACCAGGGAAGCCCAGTTGCTCAATTCTGAGAACTCTTCCTTTGACAAAAGAAGCAATGAGGAAAGGTCAAGTTATTGTTAGTCTCTTATCGATTTATGCTGTTGACTGAAAAGAACACACAACGTGAGAGTTGTGAGTTAAGTTTTATTTGGGGCAAAATGAGGACTATAACCCGGGAGACAGCATTCAGATATCTCTGAGAAATCGCTCCGAAGAGCAGGGGAGAAGGTCAATATATATGTGATTTTGGTGGTGGGGGGGTATATGCAGTCAAGTCCACATTTTTGCAGAAGGTTGCTGCTAGTCTTGTGAAGGTTGCTGCTAGTTACGAGGAGCAGACATCACCGTGAAAACGTTTAGTACTTACCTAGATAGGAGGAGATACAAGAATAAAAATAAAATCTCATATAATCTTCTCTTGAAAATATCTAACTATCTGAAGGCCTGTTCTGCCAGTTTTTTCCAAAGCACAGAGTGCCTCATTCCCGATCTCCACCCTGAACTCCTTTCAGCGGGTGTTGAAAGTCAGCAGCTGCAGCGGCTCATGATTTAATTCTTGTAGAGGTAGATGGCAAGTGCCAACTGGTAGTTGGCAATGCTATACTTTTTTGTGCCCGACATAGCAGCCACAACAGAGGACAGTAAACACTTCTTTTATTATTTATTTATTTATTTATTTATTTATTTATTTATGGCTGTGTTGGGTCTTCATTGCTGCATGTGGGCTTTTCTGTAGTTGTGGTGAGCGGGGGCTACTCTTTGTTGCCGTGCGCAGGCTTCTCATTGCGGTGGCTTCTCTTGTTGTGGAACATGAGCTCTAGGTGTGTAGGATCAGTAGTTGTGGCTCGTGGGCTCTAGAACACAGGCTCAGTAGTTGTGACACACGGGCTTAGTTGCTCCATGGCATGTGGGATCTTCCTGGGCCAGGGCTCAAACCTGTGTCCCTTGCATTGGCAGGTGGATTCTTAACCACTGTGCCACCAGGGAAGTCCAAGTAAACACTTCTTTTAAAACTTGTAATTTATGTGCAATGCTAGCATCATGATTATCAGCATATAAATTCTGGGTAGTTCAGTTGTTGACCACGCTGTCATCTAAATAAAAATATCTTGTTATTTCAGTGTCCTTCCTTGACAAAGTACTATAAAGCTGGAGAACACCTCCAATTAAAATGTTGATTGGGAAGGAGCCAATTCATTTCAACAGAATAAGATCTGAGACTCATAAAATCTTTGAAGTGACTTCACAGAGATGCAAATGTGCACTTGAAGATGCTGAAGCTCTACCAGCACCTAGTGAAGCACCCTCCTCTTAGCTTGGATTACAGTCACCCCTTCACCCTCTTCTCTTGTGCGGAAAGCACACATTATCTAGTCATGGGGAAACTACACTTAGGGTTTTATAAATAGTCTCAACTATTTAAAGGAAAAAAGTGTTGCCTAGGATTTCTGTTTGGAAGTTGGTCATTTTTTTTCAAATATTTGTAATAAGAATGGGCTCATTAGGGCAAATTTGGAAAATGCAGGGAGAAGATATGAAGAAAAGTCACATTAATTATACTACCCAGTGGTAACCATTGTTAATATTTTAATCACGTTCTGCTAATTTTTATATATGTTTGTTTATACACACATATGTTTTTATTTCTTAAATACTTTCTTTTTTATTGAATAGAATCCACTCATTTTAGACAGTTTGGAGAAAAATGTATGGTATATCAGTTTTCACTTTCTCAAAGAAAAATAAATTAATTTCTGTTTATTAAAAAGGCATTGGGACTTCCCTGGTGGTCCAGCGGTTAAGACTCCATGCTCCCAATGCAGGGGGCACAGGCTGGATCCCTGGTCAGGGAACTAGATCCCACATGCCCCAACGAAGAGCCTGCACGCCACAACCAAAGATCCCACACACTGCAACAGAGGCAATGAAGATCCTGCATGCTGCAACTAAAGACCCAGCACAGCCAAATAAATAAATAAATATTTTTTAAAAGGTATTAAATGATTATAGGGGAGATGGGTCAAGACTATTCAAGAGAAATAGCTGGAAAAAAATTAAGCTTTGGATATTTCCTAAGCTCTATTTCAAACGTGCTTTGACCTATGTTATTAATTTAAAAATACTAGAATTTAAATTAAAATAATTTTTATCATAAAAGTAACTAGCTTACTTTTGTATCAATTCAGAATACACTAAATTAACTAAGAAAGCATGACTTTTAATAATTTATCAAGCTAATAATCTCAGGGAGGAAAAATTTCCCTCTGGAAATTCTTATAGCTGGTCTAAGAATTAAATTGACATTAGACAGATTAACAGGAGAAAATCAAACCAATTTTAATAACATGTTTATGTGGGAGAAACCCAGGAAAACTGAGTAACTCCCAAAATGGTCAGAGCACTCCCCTTAAATACCATGTTCAGCTAAAGAGAAGGAGGATGTTGTGGGTAGTGGTTTGGGACTTTAAGGGGAGGAAGGTAATTTACATGGAGGTGGAAAAACAAATGTGTGCAAAATGCTTGCTGGGCCAGGCAGAGACAATGAGACTCAGAGTAGACTCTGATCTCTAGGCTCTGCCAAGTTCCCCCCAACACACTGCTCCCACCACTTTAGCCCATATTCTTTGCACATATCTCTGATTATAGTCCTATTCCAGGAACAATCACTTTATCTAAATTTTTTTAAGCAGCTAAGAAGGTGGTAACAAGAAAAAACTTCCTGAGCTTTCTGTTTCTTAAAAATAATCAGCCTAGGGCTTCCCTGGTGGTGCAGTGGTTAAGAACCCGCCTGCCAACGCAGGGGACACGGGGTTCGAGCCCTGGTCCGGCAAGATCCCACATGCCGTGGAGCAACTAAGCCCGTGTACCACAACTACTGAGCCTGCGCTCTAGAGGCCGCGAGCCACAGCTACTGAGCCTGCATACCACGGCTACTGAAGCCGATGCACTTAGAGCCCGTGCTCCGCAACAAGAGAAGCCACCTCAATGAGAAGCCTGCGCACCACAAGGAAGAGTAGACCCCCCTCGCCGTAACTAGAGAAAGCCTGCACGCAGCAATGAAGATCCAGTGCAGCCAAAAATAAATAAATAACTTTACTTTAAAAAAAATAATAATCAGCCTAATAATCCTCATGCCAATGAGACACATTTCCAGGTGACACATTTTATTCCCCTACAATAAACATGTACTGACACCTTCTAAATAAGTAGTCCTGGAATCTTTAATGCATCCACATCCTTATAGGTCAAAACTTTATTTTTGGTATAACATTATCGGCCACTCTAATGATCTCTAAAAAAATACCAAATCTTTCTGGATATTTAACAATAGATTTGTATAAGAGTACTGCTAATTTCTGTGTAATTCTGGGTTTTAAAGTATATTCTTACACATTTACCTTGATAAATATAAAGAGTGAACTGGACATCAACTTGACTTTCAATTTAAAATCATACAAGATAGAAAAATAAAACAGTATAAGCAAAGAAAAATGAAAGAAAAAATTGCAACTTATATCACAGGCAAAGGGTAAATGGCTTGAGACTTAAAAATTCAAAGACAACCGCTGCTCACCTCACAAAATACAGGCAAAGGACATACACCTACATCAACAAAACAAAAAAGAAAGACAAGGAGCCCCTGAAAATATGAAAAGTTGCTCAATGTTTTGCTTAGCTAAAATTTTAGCAATCTCTATTATTTGTTGGGTTTCTGAGGAAGTAAATTTTAAAGGAGAACTAGAAATCAATTGCTTGGGAATCAACCATTCTTAGAATCAAAATTTCCCATCACAAGAAAAAAATTCTCATTTCTTTTTCCCCCCCAGAATGGAGTATGTCAGTGAACAATGTGATTAAAAAAATTTGATGTGTGTGACTTCCTAACTGCAAGAAATCTGTGCGTTTCTCTAAACATCAGTTATCTATGGGAAATATGTGTTTAAATTATGTATATATTAACTATATATATACTATGTAATAATGTATATACTGTCCACTGAAAGAAAAACTCACAAGGTAAGTTTTATTCTGTGACCTTTCTGAGGACTACAGCCCAGGAAACAGTCTCTCAGCTCTGAGGAATGGCTCTGATGAGGTAAAGCAGCAGTCAGGATATACATGAATTTTTTGCTGGAAAAAAAAGCAGACATGTAGTTGAACATCAAAAGATTACTGCTAATACCAAAGAACAGACATCTCAAGTTAATGATTTTATTGCTTTTCTAAGTATGAAAGATATTATTCCTTAGATATGCATCTTAACTATCTAGGGGCCTATATATCCAAAGCACAACATACTTCCTGTTTTTCTCCATCTTGAATTCCCCTCGGGGTGCACTGTCCATGAGCAACTGCAGTAGCTAATGGCTTAATCCTTGCAGAACTAGAATAGCAGGCAACATTTTTTTTTCTTCACATTACTAATTATGGGTAAAATACTATATTGCTTAACTTGTATTACTGAGCACTTCTGTTCACTTCTGACCTTATATATTTCATCTGAAAAGCGGGGGCTGGACCAGTTGATCTCCAAAGCTATTCCTAGTGCTAACATTCTAATATTGTTTTGTTTCACTTGCCTTTTTGTACAGTTAAATGTGAGATGTAAGTTTAAAGTACATCATGTTTAAATGTAATTTGTCTCAGCATTATAATAAGAAAGGAATAAGAGATTTTATCTTGCAAATCAACTTGTGGAATATGGTTTGTAATATATTTACTGTGTAAAGATTTCAAAAGCCAAGAGGAAACAAAATGAATATGTGATCCTTATGAGAAATGCCTTCCTTTCTGTACTTGACTGGGTTCAGAATCCCTGTGTTGGGTGTGGCACCACAGTAATGCTCTTGAGGTAACAGCCAAGTAAGAAGGTCAATTGCTGGCAGGTGCCTACCAGGTGCAAGTAGAGGTGGCAGAGCTCCCAGGACCAGCCTCAAAAAGGTGGCTTAACTATCCTCTGTTTAGCCATTATCTTTCAGGTTTTCACAAACACCTAACCTGTAAAGCACCATGACAGGTGAAAGCCTCTTCTAAGAACTTTCACAGGCCCCTTCATGCTGCTACCCTCAACTCTGAAAAGCAAAATGTAAATATACCAATTTAGGAGGCAAAGGATCGTCTAACATTGTTCTATTTAATGAAGTCCCCCTAGGTTTAATGACATCCACAGACACCTCCCTCCACCTTACCGCCATTCCTAAAGCTTACAGGAGAGCTACTACATAGCTCAAAACCCGGTCTACAAACAATCATATTCTCCATTCTCTCCTCATTTTATCGCTGGCAGCTTGACAAAATCTTTAGGGAGAGTTGGAGGAACCACTAGTGTTTAAGCCCCTATTTCACTCAAAGCCTCAAATCTTGATTTCTGTTCCTCTCAGCACCTTAGGAAGTTCACAGTCAATACTCTCCCTTTGAACTCAGTCACTAAAATGATCTCAAGGCTAAGGGTTAGACAGTAGATCCACTTCATAGGTCAGCTTGCCATGCCTGATTTAGGAAAGTTTTCTCTGCAGACAGTTGTAGACAAATCCTTTCAGAGACAAATCCTGCTTTGTTCCTAGTGGCTAAAATTACTAAAATCAAAATCTCTCAGGACCTTCCCAGCATTTGGTAAATCCGCACTGGGGGAGGATTGGCAGAAACATGTTAAATGCACTTGACAGCAACGCCCATTTATTTCATTCAGTATTTAATGCATATTTATTATGCATCTAGTGTAGGTCTAGAACTGTCTCAGCACTGGAGATACAGCAAGAAAACTATCCCTGCCTCATGGAACTTGTCCAGAAAAATACAGAACAAGACTTAGAACCTTTCAAATGGAGCCTCAGTTGGGTCAAATCAAAATAAGTTAAAGAAATCTATGTGAAACTCTTCAATTATATTTGGGATGATTTGATGAGCCCCAGGTACAGAAATTTCACTGAAACAAAGTTCCAGTAAAACCCCAATCCTTGAATCGAATCTAGCAAAAACTAGCCTACTTCTTTCCCTACCTTTTAAATTTTCTCATGAGAAAAACAAACAAACCTTACTTTCAAGCCCAAAAATAAACGGGAAAATTTTTTTTCAGCTTATTGACATACAATATTATGTACAGATAGTTGCAGAAGAAATAAATTCTGTTTTCATAAGTAAATGCCAACAGTGAGCCACAGAATATTTCTGTTATATCACTCCTTCATAACTGAAAGAATTAACAGAAATGATAATTCTCCCTCATTGCATTTCCTTTCACTGTCCCCTTAATTATAAAATTATGGATTTTATAACCCCCAATACTAAGGTGTATATTTTATACATCACATCCACACTTTGTGTTTATATGCTCTGCCAAGAATTCAGAAAATTGTGTTGGTCTGGGAGGAAGAGGAAATTCCATGGTTTGTTCATCCCAGAATAGCTTTAGTATGTCTCACATATAAAATTGTTTAAAAATATATAAAGTTTTGTTGGAAGCAGCCTAAATGTCCATTGACAGAGGAACGGATAAAGAAGATGTGGTACAATGGAATATTACTCAGCCATAAAAAAGAATGAAATAATGCCATTTGCAGCAACATTGATGAACCTAGAGATTGTCATACTGAGTGAAGTAAGTCAGACAGAGAAAGACAAATATCATATGATATCACTTATATCTGGAATCTAAAAAAATGGTACAAATGAACGTATTTACAAAACAGAAATAGAGTCACAGATGTACAAAACAAACATGGTTACAGGGGCGAAGGGGGAAAGGGATAAATTGGCAGGTTGGGATTGACATATACATACTACTATACATAAAATAGTTAACTGATAAATAGTTAACTAATAAGGACCTACTGTATAGCACAGGGAACTCTACCCAATACTCTGTATGGGAAAAGAATCTAAAAAAGAGTGGATATATGTATATGTATAACTGATTCACTTTGCTGTACAGCAGAAACTAACATAAAATTGTAAATCAACTATAGTCCAATAAAATTTTTTTAATTTAAAAATATATATATAAAGTTTTGTAATTCCAGAGGATGCATTTGATGTTTTTACAGAGAATTTCCATTTCCTCACCATCCTTTCATACCTTAACTCTGTGTGATAACAGGTTCTATCCCCACCATTCTATGAATGAAATATAGGTTGGATATAAATACATTTTTTTCTTTACCTGATTCCAAAGGTAACATAGGTCAGTATAGAAAGCTGCAAAGCACAAAGAAAATTAAATATCCATAATCCTATCAACTATTGGTTAATTTTGGTGTATTTCCAAGTAATCTCTTTCTGTGTGTATCAATATACTACTTTTCTTTTAATAAAAGGAATGAAAAAAGGTACACACTGATTTGGAGTCTGCTTTTTCCACTCAGAAATTTATCATAGTTTCTCACATTGATTTTTTTTTTAAACAATAAACTACCTACCATAAAATCCTTAATATTTTTGCTAGACACATGGATTTAATTTTTTTTTGCAAAACTATACAGCTTTGCTCACAGCTCTGATGATTTCTTTGGGATAAACTCTAAATGGAACGGGTGGTTTAAAAGTCATGTCCATTTTAAAACTTTTGACATACTGCAAAGTTATGTTAAATACTAAAATTTGAGGGGCTTCCCTGGTGGCGCTGCGGTTGAGAGTCCGCCTGCCGATGCAGGGGACACGGGTTCGTGCCCCGGTCCGGGAAGATCCCACATGCCTCTGAGCGGCTAGGCCCGTGAGCCATGGCCGCTGAGCCTGCACGTCCGGAGCCTGTGCTCCGCAACGGGAGAGGCCACAACAGTGAGAGGCCTGCGTACCGCAAAAACAAACAAACAAAAAAACTAAAATTTGAGGGTATTGGTTGACCTTATTCTTTGCCAACTAATAAGAAGAAAATGTAAACTTCTTTTGTTTGCTCTTTAATACCAGTCAGGTTACTTTAATATTTCTTTTACTCGTCATACAGGTTTACTTACAATTCTACAAATAAATCTTGCTCATTGTTAATTTTCCAGCATTGTTTGCAAGATCGTTTCAACAGAAAAGTTCTCCCCCTTATCCACTTCAGCTGACCAATTCCTACCCCCCCCAACTCTAATGACATTTACTGCTTCCAAGAAATTTGGCACTTAATGCACCCCCGTCCTTGCCTTTTTCATGCATGTATATTTCATCTTCAATAAAACATTTAGTGGCTCAAGACCCTGTAGCTTTGGAACCCATTATGCTAATGGCCCTGTGTTAACAATTTACCTTCCCAGGGGTCCTTTCCTGGGAACGCAGGGAAGGCTAATTGACTTTAGCAGTTGGGAGAGCAATGACCAAACCTTTCGTGATTTTGAAATCTGGCCATGAGAGGCTTCAGAAGCAGAGGCTCAACCACGGAAACCTCAATATTGTCCCGAATTATGCCTGACTAATGCTGAAGATTGAGCAAGGGTCCAGGTGTCCGGACCATCTGGAGTGCCCCAGGTCCAAACTGGAGTCCTGAGGGGTGTCTGCCCCACAGTGACCCACTGGCTGAGCTCTAGGTTTCTATTTTCGGGTCGATGCGCTTGATTCTTTAGTCCAGCTTTTCGGAAAAGGGACAGTGATGACCGCACCGGCCCTTGATTTCTTTCCACCCTTCCTGAGTAGGTTGGTAACAGTCTGTTTACGTAGAGACGGTGAGCCAGCCATTTCCCGCAAGCCGCCGCGGCTCTCCTTCAGGTCTGCAGACAGAGTCAGAAACAGTCCGGGTCCAAGCAGGAGGCGCAAAGCTCCCGGCCCACCGGGAGGGTTAGCCCCGCGCAAGGCCTCGCCCCGCCTCTCCAGGACTAAGAGCCGCCCGGGGCGCCGAGGCCCCGCCTTGCAGCCCGCCCATTGGCCCCGCAAGGCCCTCTCCTTCGCTCCTGCAGCGTTCTAGGCCACGCCCACCTGCGTGACCGCACAGGACACTGTGAATCCGGGGATTATTGCGTCCGGTAACTGAAGTCTATCTAAAACGTCTCTGCTGTCTTGGTCTTGGGTTTCCCGCTGATTTTCCCGAAAATGACGGCGTCTTGCGCGCCTCGCCAGGCGCCTCCCGGCCGCCCAGAGAGTCCCCCTTTTCCTTGGTGCTGCGGAGGGATTCTTTTGCTGGTCTTAGTGCTCCCGTTGCCCATATTCTCCGGTAGGAGCCTGGAGAGAGTGTGCGCCCTGGCGGCGAACTGGAGTGGGTCGGGGAGCAGGCAGGCCAGAACCGAGGGCCGGGGGAGCTTTGCTTGTTGGCTCCGGGCGGAGGCGCGAAGCTGGATCCACCCGGGGTCGTGCGGAGTTAGGCTTGAAGGCGTGGCCGGAATGTCCTGGGTCTTGCTGTGCGGGGACCCACCGGGGTGGAGACCACGTAGTGTCCGAGGAGAAGGCTTGCTTGGTGGTGGGCACTGAGCGGTGAGGGGTGGTGGGCTCGGCTGGGGTTTACCTCGGGCCAGGCTTGGTCCCTAGCAAAAGTTTGTAGGGTGTTTTCTAGGACTGAGCCAAGTCGGAACAGGAGCAGGGACCCGGTGCTGGTGGGGACGGCTTGCTCTTGAGTGCCCCTGTGTCTGAGGATGCTGCTAGGCTGGTGCTGTACCTTGAGGGGGGGGGGTGCCTTATGTTCTCTAGGCTGGTGATGCCTTGTGTGGGGGGGGTGTTTGTGTCCCGCTGGGGGAGCCTGGGGGAATGTACCCTGGTGTATGCTTTGTGGAAGTCGCCAGCCCAGTGGTGCCCAGTGTGGGACAAGGAAGCTTCTTTGTATGGGGCTTACCGAAGCAACCTAAAAAACATTGGTAGCCAAACCTAGTGAAAAATAAGTATCCTGAAAATGAACTATAAATGATGTTCATCTGGTTTTCCCATACAGCTCATAAACTAGAGCTGAGGCCCATTCACTTTTTTTTTCTTTTCCGTGTTTCATTGAATCGAATAAATACTTTAAATATATGCCCCCCAAAAGGTATGCTTATTGTATAAAACATACACAATCAAAGGACAACCATTTTTAATACTTTGGTATATTTCCTTCTGTATATACATGTGTGTTTCCATGTCCAAGTTATTTTTAGGATCTATTACATATACAGTTTGTATGCTGCATTTTTTCTTAGCAGCATTAATTCAATAAATACTTGCCTTCTATATGCCAGGTCCTGTGCTGGTCTTGGGTCCCCAGTGCCAGGCACATGTTAGGAAATCAAATATTTGCTACAATTTATTGGGAGTGGTAGACAGTAGCCAAAACATAATATTAATGAATATGTCCTAACCCAAGAGAAGTACCCAGGAGGAAAGGAGCATGATTCTGTGACAGCATTTAACAAATGACTGGTGGAAGGGAAGACATTTCTGCTCATCAAGCAGGCCAAACTCTGCCCTTTGCCTTCTGTACATGCTGTTCCCTTGGCCTTGGAACGTTCTCCTTCTGCCTTTTGCATAATTGGCTCCTTCTTATTCTTCAAAGTCAGTTGTGATGTTATCCCCTCAGAGGGACCTTCTCTGACGCATTGTTTCTGGTGGACACACACACTTCAGCTCAATTCCCCCCAACTGGTAGTCACCCTCACAAACTGTGTTTTCTGTTCTCTCCTCACTAGAATGCAGAGATCTTGGCTGTCTTGTTATACTTGTGGTTTCAAATGCCCATTTTTTGGCCTCAATGTCAACATTATTGTATAACTATCAAGTACCAGAAAATTAAAGGTAACATTCGGCTGAGGCTTAGAGCCCAGGAACAACCTCTCTTGCTTCCAGGAGGAAGGTTCTCTAAAGAGCCATGCTTAGGATGGACTTTCTGTGGTGCCTAAAAAGCTAAGGCAGGGACAGTTGGGGGTCAGAAAGGATCTATCTTCTCCTGACTGTAGACTCCTCAGGGTTCTTAATACTCCAGTCTTGCTTGTTACGGATCATTTTGAAAGTTGATTTCTCTGCAAGAGAGTTGTGGGTGATGGAACAGCAGTGCTAACAAAAAATTTAAAGGAATTTTTTAAAGAATAATAATGTTTAGACTAGGCTTAAAGCTAGAAGTTGAAGGAGATGAAAACTATTCAAAGTAGAGGAAAATAAATAAGTAAAATGAATAGGATGTATCAGGGAAGATAACAGCTAGAAATGAAGAGGAGGAAAAACAAGGTTAGGTTTAAGATTGAAAGGTAAAATCAGCATAGGGTAAGAAATTTAGGTAAGGTACAAATGAGAACTCACTATGTTGGGCAGGGAAAGTATGTGGATATAATAAACATGCACTGAAGCGGCTCATGAGGAGAAGGTTTTGTAATCGAACAGTGTTGTGCCTTGGGAGTCTTGCCATCTCAGAGGTAGTTGCCAAATGGTAGGAGATCACAGAAGGGACCAGTCTTATTCCTCCAGAATGAGTCTGCTTTGTGGGACAAAACCTACAATTTCCTTTTATGGGTGGTCTCTTCTGCCTATTTTAGGTATTTTCTTTTGAAAGAAGCCAAGATCAATAAGTGCTTACACAGTAGTTTCTTAGTTTCTTACTCTGCATATTACAGTGCAAGAAGAATAGTCCTTTTTGGTCAATTGCTAGGTTACAATAATACTGGGAGATAGAGAACAAAAGAAATTAGGTGGTCAAATCTTTCTCCAGTGCATAAAGTTTTAAACTGATTATTTTCAATATTAGATTCATTATACTGTATTCTTTACCATTGGTTTCTGTTTGACAGCAGTGTAACTTTGAGAACCAGAGTGTTTTGAATAGCGACTATGAGGCCTGTACTGTGTGAGGTGTTGTGGCCACATGGCTGAATGGAGTCCACAATATCATGTGTTAAACAGGAAAACATGTGATGGTGAGCTGAGAGATCCATGTAGAGGAGAGTCCGAGTGCTACCGAACTCAGGTCTGGCTGCTCGCTGCTCAAAAAGTCAATACTTGGAAAAAAAAAAAGTCATTACTTGAGAGACAAGTGCTGGTTGGAATCTGGGGAGAAGGCAGACTACTGTTCCAGAACTAACTGAAGATTCTGCTTGGCCATGAAAGTTTTTTAAGGGAAAAGGGGGAAGTAATCTCAGTTAATCATTGAGATAGGGAGTCATATTTATTGACATCTCCCATTGCCTGCAGACTTGTGGACTCCATGTAATATTTCTTTAGATGTTATCTCTTTCAAACAGTTTGCTCTCGAGGTTGCTGAAGGGAAAGCTGGGGGAAAGATCTGATCATCTGTTAATTATTCTTCCTTTCTATTTCTTTGATCTAAGAAGAGAACCAACAGGTTAGGCATAGTATTGTGTGATCAAAAGATGTGAAAGGTGTGCTTGGGCCAGAGGTTAATTAAAGTATAGCTTTGCTAAAGTGACAGACAAAAGGGACCTCCTGCAAGAAGCTCTTTCCTACAAAAAGCTGCTTACACAAAAGAAGGGGACTGGTCAGTGCCTCCCCAGGGAAGCAGAGACTACTTCCTAGAGGAGATGTTTAGTGAATTAAGTCAAGGAAGACAAGAGTTGAAGGAGTTCTCCTGAGCAGGAAGGAAGGTGTTCAGAGCAGAGAAAACAGTGTGAGCAAAGGCTCAGAGATGTGACATGGCTCGGGGCAGTCATGGACTGCCTAGCTACCTAGTGTGGCAGCAGTAAGTAGGACAAAGGAGGCAAGAGGAAGGCAGCGGTGTAGATCACAGAGTGAGTTATTATGGAAGAACAGGATACTTAGGAATGAAAAATTACTATCATAAAAATCAGACTATAATGTTATTACCTGTTCTTTTGGGCACCTTGAGGCCTTTCGTTTGCCCTAGCACAATGCAAATCTAAACTAAGGTTGCATTAATCTCCCCAGGCTCAGTAGAAGACCACTGCTTAAGGACTAAATTGCAGACGAACATTGTTGTCATAACCATACGAGGGTTCTAGATGACAGACAGTGATGGAAAGCAATGTGGGTAGTGGAACCGGGTTTCCTGGCTTGACCCTGGGTCTGCTACCTACAGGGAAGTATTCATGGGCAAGTTACTTCACCTTACCGTGGTTCAGATTGCTCATCTTAAAGAATGGGAAATAGTACACAACTCATAGGAAGATTGTGAAGGATAAGTTAGTTAAAAAACACTAAAATAATGATTGGCACAGGTTTAATTTGCTATTTCTAAAATGATTAATATCACCACTGTTTTAAGAAAGAAGTTCTAGAATTGTTCATTGCTAATCTTTAGGAAAAAATATAACCCACAGTCTTTGGAGTTCACTTTTAATAATGTTAAAATACTATTTCTAGTCATAGAAGTAATATAAAATGGGTTTATAATAAAATATTAAAACATTTTGGCATGAAAGAAATTTAGAATTCTGATAAAGTGAAATGTTTGTAAATAAATGAATGGATGAAATGGAAAATAGGAACAGAAACAGCAGTGAAAAAAGTGATGATTTGAAGATATTTCTGGAGCAGTTTGGCTGAACAGTAAAGAATTTGAATTTTGACCCAAGAATGTATAAAAATAATAACAGTACTCCTTCAGCTTTGGCACTAGGAACTAGAAATGCAGTGATGAATGAGACATGGTCCTCAAGAAGGCTACAGTCTCCTAGGGAAATAAGCAATGAATAATTACAGTGTGAAAAGTGCTATGAAAGAAGTAAATTGGGGCACCACGAGGACACTTAACCCAGTGTTTTGAGTGAGAGTTGTCAAGAGCCTCCAGGAAGAAGTGGCATCTGAGATGAAACTGAAGGATGCGTGGGTGGGAGGAATGGCAGGGTCTCTGGTCAAAGCTGAAGTAATATGATGCAAGGAGGTCTAGAGTGCTACAGTAAGTTGAGTAATTTAATGGGCACTACTAGTGGAATTGAATGTGGCTTAGAAGAGTGTGCAAGAGTGAGCAGATATTAAAGCTCTGTTAGCCATGTCAGGGAGCCTTAGACATTATCATGAGGGCAACAGGGAGCCATTGAAACGTACCTGACTTGGAAGAGCCTTGGTCCTAGTATCATATCAGTATTACTCTGGTGGCAGTGTGAAAATGAACTGAATGAAAGGTGGTGAGACCAGTAAGGAGACCTATTCAGAAACTCTTGTAGCAATCCAGATAAGAAATGATAGTGGCTTGAATTAGAAGTCAAGGTGGAAACAGAGAGAGGCAACAGGCATGTCAGTCGTGGAAACCATGTATCTTGTTTGCTGGCTTCTTTGTGTTATTTGAGATAGTGTGACACATTCCAAGTGGAGCTGTGGGGAGGCAGTTGAACACAGACTTGGCACCCCAGCTAAGATCTAGGATGGAGAGAGGGATTTGGGAGGCAGCTCTCATCAGTTGTAATGACATCATGAGGGTTTACATCTGACCCAGGGGGATTTGCAGAATGAAAATATGGAGAGCTCGTAGAATAACCCATGAGGAACATCACATCATGCAATCAGACAGAGAAGGAAGAGCAGCTAAAGGACAGGCTGAAAACCAGGCTGGTTTGCTACCTGGAAACCAAGGAAAAGAGCTTTTCAGGCACAAGGGAGCAAAGAGAGAATGAACAATAGCTCCAGATGTTGTAGACAGGGTAATTAAAATTACTGAGGGAGAGAATGTTAGGGTGAATTTACCAAGAGGAAGGCTACTAAATAACTTGAAAATAACTTAAGTGGCTTATAAATGAGTGGGAACTGAGAAAATTGATAGGTTAGATGTTAGAGCCTGCGTTTTGAAGAAGCAAGGAGAGTTTAAAAATAACTTGAGTGGACAGTGAGAGAAGGGGAGGGTGGTTAGATTTTGGGAAGTTCCAATTTGGGTCAGAGACCATGATTTTCTGAAGGAAACCACATGGGAAGGGGTGTGGCGTGTGCTTGTGTCAGGGAGTTATTTTTAATTTTGCAAGCAGGTAGAGAATGCTTGCACAATTTTTTCAAGTGTATAGAAAGTGAACAGTTTTCTTGATTCACAGCATAGCATTATTTCACTTTCCTGACACTCACCTGGAACACTGGGGAATTTTCTGAATGCAGCCTATCTTATTATGTAATAGCATCCATTGTTAAAGTATAGCATTACAGCCTAATAATAATTATGTTGTAAACTATTTAGAAAAAACTAAGTTAAGATGTTATTTTTTTGGAGCTAGGGACATTTACTTTGAAAATCCTCATAGGAAAAAAATTCAATGTTCTGAGCAAAAGAAGAAATTTGATTATAAAAATGTGTGATATTGGACTCAATTATTACTGTGTATAAAGCTTGTGATCAACTGGTTGACAAAGCAAACATTCTAAACTGCACATTGTTAAAAGCACTCATTTCATGATGCATATTGGTAGGAAGAAATCCTTCATTAGTTGAATGGATTAAACTGTCCAATTGACATGTCTTTTTCCATTCAGAACACTATGTGTGAGAGTTATTTTAGGAATTTTCTCTTCTTTTTTATACTTTCGAGATAGTTACTGAAATTGACTGCATAAACAAAGAACACTTGTATAATTTAATTATGGGCATGCTATTAACTTGATTTCTTTCTTGGTGCTTCCAGGAAATTCTAGAATGGTGTAATACATTTGTATCTAGTACGAAATTATATAGCATTTCTAGCCTGTGTTTTTTGTTTGTTTGGTTTTTTCCTATGTTAAAATGAGAATGTCTGGCTCAGGGTATTGAGTAAATTTAATATTATTAATAAAATTCAACTCAACTAATTTTCTTTTTAAGCAATGCTTTTAATACTAAAGGGTTTTGTTTTGTTTTTCGGGGTTTTTTGTTTTGTTTTGTTTTGGTTTTTTTTTTTTTCCTTTTTGCTTTTGTTTTGTTTTGGGCAGTTAATTGAGGAGCATTCATGTAACAAGATCAGCATAGTAGAAATGTTGAAAACATTTGCTAAGTGCTGAAACAGTTTCAGCACGTGATGTAAATGAAATGTTGGATGGTTTATCAAGAGAGGAGTTTAGAGTTTAGAATATGATAGGAAAGGAGGGTAATATTTCACCTCTTTAGAGTTCTCTCTTGACCAGTCTCTCAATCTGCAGTAAGACCGAGATCCAGGGAGTGATAAAGAAAAGGTTCCTCAGGGACCAAAATAGG
Organism: Kogia breviceps; assembly: GCF_026419965.1. Taxonomy (NCBI): domain Eukaryota; kingdom Metazoa; phylum Chordata; class Mammalia; order Artiodactyla; family Physeteridae; genus Kogia; species Kogia breviceps. Next base: position 63,493,132 of record NC_081310.1, on the reverse strand, counting down.
TCTATTTCTTTCCCCTTAGAACCTTAACCTTATAGGTGTGGCCTCTGTATTCCTTTAGCACTTTAGGGCTTGATGGGCCTCCATAACATTATTTTACATAATTTTTCTAACAGATTTTATAGGTTGTCCAGCCCACAGATAATTAAAAGGAAGAGAAATTGTTGAAGTAGGAATTATACTCTTCTAGGGAGGGACTCCCCACCACCAAAAAAAAAAAAAAAAAAAAGAATAAAAGCTTAGAAAGGTATAGCAAGAAAGTAGCTTTACTGTTGGGGTATATTAGATAAATAGCCCAAACAACTGCCTCAGGGGGCTTCTAAGGATATGCATGTTCTATTGATCAGAGAAGAAAAATTAAATTACATTTAAAGTAATATCAAGAAAACAAAATTTTTTCAATGTAAGTCTATTCAAAATAGTAAATTTTGATATTTAAATGTTATCTGTTCACTCATAAAATTATTTAGTTCACAAATATGAAATATATGAAATGAAGTCATACCTTTAAATACTTAGTCCATATCTATTTTGATCTTTGAAATCCAATGTTTATTTAATAGTCACCTCTTACCATAGCATGTCTTGAGCACCCAGTGTGTACAGAGTGTAGTAGAAAAAGAAGGCATATGATCCCTGGCCTCTATGACCTTGCCTAATGAGAGGAAACTGAGCCTGAAATGACAAGTGATCATATGCTTGTGTTTCAAACTATGGAAGAGTAATCTGAGCAGAGTGCTATATACTATGGAAGACATTTTAGAGGAGAGGTGAGTTTTGAAATGAATTTAGAATAAAGTATGTAAGGATATGTGTGTGTGTGTATATATATATATGTATGTATATATATATATATATATACACATATATACATATATATATATATATATATATACAGTCAGTACCAAAAAGATTTTGTCTCCTTTAATTTACTGTTGAATGAAAATTTAGCTTATTCCTCAACAAATTAAAAGCTAATAGATGTTATTTAAAGTAAGGAAGACACATCCTCCGCTACTCCCATCACTTGGGTAAAAGCATGTGACAATCACTTAAAATCTTGCTAAGAACCTTTCCATTTATTCTGTACTGCCTACTTGCTGCTAGGCCAAAAGTGGCTGGTGAAAGAGATTAAATCCTTAATTTTCTGTTTTGATTTTTCTTCCTAGGTCTCTGTATTGATCCACCAGTATTGGAGAGTATGAAGCTCAAGGGTGTCATTAAACGCAATTATTATTCTGGGGACAGAATAGACTATGAGTGTCACAGAGGATACTTTTATGTGTGGCCTTATCTCCTCACATCTATTTGTGAGCCTAATGGCTCATGGAGCCCTATTGAAGAAGCATGTTTAAGTAAGGAAACAAAACCATTTTTGTTTGTTGTTTTTTGCTTTCTGTAGAGATTTTTTACACATTTTAGGGTGAATTTTCCACTGTAACAATAATGATTTTCTCATGCAAAACTAGGTTTTAGATAGCAATGCATTTTTTCAGGCTTTGAGAAATCTCCAGGGAATCTTTACTGGTGATTGGTTCCTCAGTAAATGTGAATTTTAAGTTTGCCCTTATAATAATTAAATAAAGAAAATAATATTTCATCAATAGAAAAGAACAGTGTAGAATTTTGATCTTGATTTAAATGTTTTGAAATTGGTATGAAAAAACGAATTTGAAAATTTTCTTTTAGGAAAATCATGTCCAAATCCAGAAATAAAACATGGTGAAGTATATGCCCCAAATAAAACCTTTGAGTTTGAATCAGAAGCTCACATTTCTTGTAATGAGGGGTAAGTAAGTTACTCCTTAGAGGAAATAAATTAAATGTTATGAATTCCATTTTTCTTTGCTTCTCAGCTTAATCATTCCCTTAAAGTTGATTTCATTTTTCTTTCTAGGTCATAAGTTGCACTTGTAGCCAAACAACTCTTGGGCTTTTCATGGAGAATGAAATGATATGTAATTAATAGAAAGGAATTTAAATTGAAGAAAAGCAAAATCATATACTTATTATATGTGATAATAAGCCTATTGGAAGCACTGAAAATGCAGTAATCATGGTGACTTTATCCTTAACAACACAGTGTACCCTAGTAAAAATGGCCAACTCTCAAGAGTTGAAGAAGGGCTCACAGAAATGACACCAACAGTGTAAGAGAGCTCCTTTTTCTCCACACCCTCTCCAGCATTTATTATTTGTAGACTTTTTAATGATGGCCATTCTGACTGGTGTGAGGTAATATCTCATTGTAGTTTTCATTTGCATTTCTCTAATAGTTATGCTGAGCATCTTTTCATGTGCCTATTGGCCATTTGTATGTCTTCTTTGGAGAAATGTCTACCTAGGTCTTTTGCCCATTTTTTGATTATGTTGTTGTTGTTGTTGCTGATATTAAGCTGGATGAGCTGTATGTATTGGAAATTAATCCCTTCTTGGTAGCATCATTTACAAATATTTTCTCCCAGTCTGTAGGTTTTCTTTCCATTTTGTTTATGGTTTCCTTTGCTGTGCAAAAGCTTTTAAGTTTAATTAGGTCCCAGTTTTTATTTTTGTTTTTATCTCCATTACTCTAGGAGACATATCCAAAAAAAATATTGCTGCAATTTATGTCAAAGAGTGTTCTGCCTGTGTTTTCCTCTGTATTATAATATACTGTCTTATATTTAGGTCTTTAATCCATTTTGAGTTTATTTTTGTATATGTTTGTATATGGTGTTAAAGAATGTTCTAATTTCATTCTTTTTACATACAGCTGTCCAGTTTTCCCAGCACCACTTATTGACTGTCTTTTCTCCATTGTCTATTCTTTCCTCCTTTGTCATAGATTAATTAACCATCAGTGTATGGGTTTATTTATGGGCTTTCTATCCTGCTCCATTGATTTATATGTCTGGCTTTTCTGCCAGTGCCATACTGTTTTGATGACTGTTGCTTTATTGTATAATCTGAAGTCAGGGAGCATGATTCCTCCTGCTACGTTTTTCTTTCTCAAGAGTGTTTTGGCTAATAGGAGTCTTTTGTGTTTCCATACAAATTTAAAATTTTTTTGTTCTAGTTCTGTGAAAAATGCCATTGTATTGAATCTGTAGATTGCCTTGGGTAGTATAGTCATTTTGACAATGCTGATTGTTCCAATCCAAGAACATGGGATATCTCTCCATCTGTTTGTGTCATCTTCAGTTTCTTTCATCAGTGTCTTATAGTTTTCAGAGTACAGGTCTTTTGCCTCCTTAGGTAGGTTTATTTCTAAATATTTTATTCTTTTTGATGCAGTGGTAAATGGGATTGTTTCCTTACTTTCTGTTTCTCATCTTAGTTGTTAGTGTATAGAAGTGCAACAGATTTCTGTATATTAATTTTGTATTCAGCAACTTTACCAGATTCATTGATGAGCTCTAGTAGTTTTCTGGTAGTGTCCTTAGAATTTTCTTTGTATAGCATCATGTCATCTGCAAACAGTGACAGTTTTACTTCTTTTCCAATTTGGATTCCTTTATTTCTTTTTCTTTTCTGCTTCCTGTGGCTAGGACTTCCAAAATTATGCTGAATAAAAGTGGTGAGAGTGGGCATCCTTGTACTGTTCCTGATCTTAGAGGAAATGCTTTCAGCTTTTCACCATTGAGTATGATGTTAGCTGTGGGTTAGTCATATTATGTTGAGCTATGTTTCCTCTATGCCTACTTTCTGAAGAGTTTTTATCATAAATGGATGTTGAATTTTATTAAAAGTTTTTCTGCATCTGTTGAGAAGATCACATTGTTTTTATCCTTCAATTTGTTAATATGCTGTATCACATTGATTGATTTGTGAATATTGAAAAATCCTGCCTCCCTGGGATAAATCCCACTGGATCATGAGGTATGATCCTTGTAACGTATTTTTGGAGTTGGTTTGCTAGTATTTTGTTGAGGATTTTTGCATCTATTTTCATCAGTGTTATTGACCTATAAATTTCTTTTTTGTGTGATATCTTTGTTTGGTTTTGGTATCAGGGTGATGGTGGCCTCAGAGAACAAGTTTGGAAGAGTTCTTTCCTCTGCAGTTTTTTGGAATAGTTTCAGAAGGATGGGTGTTACCTGTGTTTCCTTATTGAGTTTCTGTCTGGATGATCTGTCCATTGATATTAAATGTAGTGTTAAGGTCCCCTACTATCATTGTGTTACTGTCAATTTTTCCTTTATTGCTGTTAGCCCTTGCCTTATATATTGAGGTGCTCCTATGTTGGGTGCATATATATTTACAATTGTTATAATCTTCTTCTTTGACTGATTCTTTGCTCATTATGTAGTGTCTTTGTCTCTTCTAACAGTCTTTATTAAAGTCTATTTTTGTCTGATATAAGTATTGCAACTCTGACTTTCTTTTGATTTCCTTTTGCATGGAATACTTTTTCCATTTCCTCACTTTCAGTGTGTATGTGTCTCCAGATCTGAAGTGAGTCTCTTGTAGGCAGTGTATATATTGGTCTTGTTTTTGTAACCATTCAACCAGTCTGTCTTTTGCTTGAAGCATTTAGTCTATTTACATTTAAGGTAATTATTGATAAGTATGTTCCTATTGCCATTTTGTTAATTGTTTTTTGTTTTTGTAGGTCTTTTTCTTTCCCCTTCTTTCATTCTCTACTCTTGTGATGACTATCTTTAATGTTATGTTTGGATTCCTTTTTCTTTTTGTATGTATATCTATTACAGATTTTTGTTTTACAGTTACCATGAGGTTTTTGTATTGTAGTCTATATTTATACATAACTTGTTTTAAGTTGCTGATCCCTTAATTTCAAATTCATTTTAGGTACCCTGCATTTGTACTCTCCTCCCCTCACAATTACTGTTTTTGATTTTATATTTTACATCGAATTGTTTTGTGTATCCCTTAACTGCTTATTGTGGATACAAATGATTTTTACTATTTTCATCTTTTAACCTCCCTACTAGCTTTGTGTGTGGATGATTTCCTACCTTTCTTGTAAGTTTGTCTTTACCAGTGAGCTTTTCCATTTTATGATTTTCTTGTTTCTATTTGTGGCCTTTTCTTTTCCACCTAGAGAAGTTCTTTATTATTTGTTGTAAAGTTGGTTTGGTAATACTGAATTATTTTAGCTTTTGCTTGTCTGTAAAACTGTTGATTTCTCAATGAAATCTGAATGGGAGCCTTGCTGGGTAGAGGATTCTTAGTTGTAGGTTTTTGTCTTTCATCATTTTAAGTATATCATGCCACTCCTTTCTGACCTGCAGAATTTCTGCTGAAAAATCAGTTGATAGCCTTGTGGGAGTTCTCTTGTATGTTACTTGTTGCTTTTCACTTGTTGCTTTTAATATTCTCTCTTTATCTTTAATTTTCTTCATTTTGATTACACTGTGTCATGGTGTATTCCTCTGTGGGTTAATCCTGTATGGGATTCTCTGCACTTCCTGGACTTGGGTGACTGTTTCCTTCCCCAGGTTAGGGAAGTTTTCAGCAATTATCTTTTCAAATATTTTCTCAGGTCCTTTCTCTCTCTCTCTTCTCCTTCTGGGACCCTGATAATGCAAATATTAGCATGCTTGATGTTGTCCCAGAAGTCTCTTGAACTGTCCTCATTCCTTTTCATTCTTTTTTTTTTTCCTCTTCAGTGGCAGTGATTTCCACTACTCTGTCTTCCACCTCACTAATCAGTCCTTCCATCTAATTACTCTACTATTGATACCTTCTAGTGTATTTTTCATTTCAGTTATTGTATTTTTAAATTCTGTTTGGTTGTTCTTTATATTTTCTAATTCTTTTTTTTTTTTTTTTTTGTGGTACACGGGGCTCTCACTGTTGTGACCTCTCCTGTTGTGGAGCACAGGCTCCAGATGCACAGGCTCAGCGGCCATGGCTCATGGGCCCAGCCGCTCCGCGGCATGTGGGATCCTCTGGGGCCGGGACACGAACCCGTGTCCCCTGCATCGTCAGGCAGACTCTCAACCACTGTGCCAGCAGGGAAACCCCCTATATTTTCTAATTCTTTGTTAAAAACTTCTAATTTTTCATTCCGTGCATCCATTCTCCACCCGAGTTCTTTGATCATCTTTACTATCATTACTCTGAACTCTTTCTTAGGTAGATTGCCTATCTCCATATCACTTAGTTCTTCTGGGGTTTTATCTTGTTCCTTCATCTGAAACATATTCCTCTGTTGCTTCATTTTCTCTAAATTGCTATTTGTATTTTTATGTATGTGGTAGGTTGGTTACTTTTTTTGACCTTGGAGAAGTGACCCTCTGTAGGAGACATCCTATGCATCCCAACAGTGCACTCCCCTCTCATCACCCAAGGGCCAGGGGCCAGCTGGTCCCAGGGTAGTATCTGGCCTGCATTTGCAGACTTGGCTTGCAGGCTGCAGGACTCTTTCTTGCTTATGGTGTCTGCCCCCTAACCGTTGGAGCTGGGTTTTGGTCCTCTGGTGGGCAGGGCCATGTCTAGGGGTGTGTTTAGAGGTGGCTGTGGACTCAGGAAGTCTTTAAGCAGCCTGTCTGCTCATGGGTGGGGGTGTATCCCCTCCCAGTTTGCTCTTTGGCCTGAGATGTCCCAGCACTGGAGCCTACAGGCTGTTGGGTGGGGCCAGGTCTCGGTGCCAAAATATCAGCCTCTGGGAGAACTCACACAAATGAATCCCCTGATATATCTGCCACAATGTCTATATCCCCAGAGTGAGCCCCAGCTACCCCCACTTCCCTAGGAGACCCTCCAAGATGAGTAGGTAGCTCTGGCCCAGGCTCCTATGAAGTTACTGCTTTTACCTTTGGTCCTTTGGTGTGTGTGAAATATTTTTGTGCACCCTTTAAGAGTGAAAGCTCTATTTTCCCCAATCCTGTGGAGCTCCTGCAATCAAGCCCCACTGGCCTTCAAAGCCAAATACTCTGGGAGCTCCTCTTCCCAGTGCTGGACCCCTGGGCTGTGGGGCCTCACATGGGGCTCAGAACTCACTCCTGTGGGATAATCTCTGTAATATAATTATTCTCCAGTTTGTGGGGTGCCCACTGGGTGGTATGGGATTTGATTATATTGCAAGGCTGCCCCTCCTACCAGTCTCCTTGTGGTTCCGTCTTTATGTCTTTAGCTGTAGGGGATCTTTTCTAGTAGGTTTCAGTCTTTTTCAATGATGATTGCTCTATAGATTCTTGTGATTTTGGTGTTCTTGTGAGAGGAGGTGAGCTTAGGGTCCTTCTACTCTGCCATCTTAGCCACTCTGTCTTTGTCTGTTGAAAGTTTGGTTATTATGTGACTTAGTGTTGGTATCTTTAAGTTCATTTTACCTGGGGGTTGTTGAGCTTCTTGGATGTTTATATTTGTGTCTTTCATCAAATTTGCAAAGTTGCTCACCATTATTTTTTAAAAATATTCTCTCTGCCCCTTTCTATCTCTCTTCTCCCTCTGAGATTCCCACACTGTGTAGGTTGATCCACTTGATGATATCACACAGGTCCTTTAGGCTATGCTCACTTTTCTTCACTCTTTTTCCTTTCTGTTCCTCAGACTCAGTAACTTCCACCATTCTATATTCATGTTCACTGATCCTTCTGCTGCTCAAATTTGCCTTTAATCCCTCTATTGAATTTTTAATACCAGGTATTGTACTTTTAAGCTCCATAATTTCTTTTTGGTTCCTCTTTAGGTTTTCTAGCTCCTTGTGATACTTCCATTTTGTTCACACATCATTTTCTTGACTTCCTGCAAGTCTTCCTTTAGTTCTTTGAGCATCTTTAAGATATTTTGATCTAATATCTAATATATCTATCATCAGATATTTTTCAGGAACAGTTTCTGTTCATTTGGTTTTTTAATCTGAATGGACCATACTTTCCTGTTTCTTTGTATGCCTGGTGATTTTTTGTGGAATATTGGACATTGGAATCTAATATCATGGTAACTCTGGAAATCAGATTCTCCCCTTTCCCTAGACATTGCAGTTTTTGTTTATTGATTTTTGTATCATGTTTCTGTGGCAAGGATCACCTGAGATGTAAACTGAAGGTCTTCTCAGGCTGTTTCTGTGTTTTTTCACTGAACATGCACACTCACTTAATAAATTTCCCCACATATGCAGTTGTTTTTGAATGTCGTAGTCTTTAGTGCCTGGCTTCTGAGAGTGGAAACATGAAAAATGAAGGTGTAGCAAATGTTGCTGGATCTTTAAATCCCGTGTAAGTCACTTCAGCCAACAAGGAAAGGGCTTGCAAGAGTCGGCAAGGTGTGACAACAATGGCTGCCACCACTTTCTGTGATCAGAAATAGCAGTCAGCAATCAGAGTACAGATCCTTGGTACTTGGAAGGTGGTCTTTTTGGCTATTGTACCTCCTGCAACCTGTGTGTAAGCCGCTTCAGGAGCACACGCACAGTTGCCTGCCACACTGCTGAGGGTAGAGATAAGTTGCTGCTGTTTTCCTAAGGGCTGAAATTGACTGAAATTAATGCAATTTACCTGTCTGAGTTTTCCTCTAGAACTTGCAAGCCTTCAACAGACTCCAGAGTTCCAAAACAGTGACATCAGACAGATTCTGCCATTGCAGTTTTTGTCTAGTTATGGTGACAGATTCCTAGAGCTTCTAACTCTACCACCTTCCCAAAATCCTCTCCTAAAACACTAATATACAGAAAATGAGTACAGCTTAATGGAAAAGTCAACTGGAACCTTGTACAAGCAGTTTCACTGATTAATTTTAAACTGATCAAGTAAAAATATTAGAACATCCTGTCATAGATATAGAGGGCCTATTAGGCACTTTGAGAGGTACCAAAAACTTAAAGCATAGACTCTTCTCAAAAAAAAGTTATAGCCTGGTTAGAAACACAATATATACTAACATAATATAGTAAATCAAAATAGTAAATAAGAAGTGCCAAATACATACCATTATTTATGGTCATTACAATAAGAATCCAAAAGGAGAAGAGAGTACTGTGAATTTAAATCATCAGAGAAGATTTCATTAAGTAGTATTCCCAAGCTATTCATTGAAAGGTATTCTGATCTAAAGAATATTAAAAAGAACTAAAACTTACCTAGCACTCACTATGTGTCAGATGCTAACTTATTCTCAGAACAACCCCATGAAGTATGTACTATTATCTCTTTTACATAGATGAGGAAATTGAGCAAGAGGAACAATAAGAGACTTTCCAAAGCTTAAATAACAAGTCATTCATGGAGCTGAGACTTGAATCCAGGCAGGCAAGCTCTAGGGCCTGATCTCTCTGCTCAGTCCTTGCTGAGCAGAATGGTGTGAGCAAAAGCATAGAAGTGAATGTGTGATGCATTTGCCAGAGACAGTGAAGAGGCTACGCTGACAGGCATGATAGTAATTTAGACATTTTGCTGTGGGACAGTGTGTGTCCACATGCAGAAACTCTTTATTTGATTAAAATTGCAGATTTGGTTAGCACTTTCATTATATCGTGTCATTTAAGAAACTTCTCCCTCAAACTACTGTAGTACAGAAAAACAACCATATAAAAATTTTCAGTGTTATGTGCTGTTAAAGAAACAGTAACCTTTTCTCTTTTTCATTTAGTTACTACTTAAGAGGAAAAAAAATTCTAACTTGTAACCTTATTGGAGATAATGTGCATTGGAGTGATAAGATGCCACATTGTGAAAGTAAGTAAATTCTCACTTTAGAATTTAGATTAGGAATTTTCAAACTTTTTGGCTTCAGGACCTGTTTATGCTGTTAAATCAACAACGATTCCAAAGAGCTTTTCTTTATGTAGGTTATGTCTATTGGTATTCATTATATTGGAATTAAAACAAAAGTTTTAAAATAGTTAATTATTAAATCATTTTTAGGAACAGTAAAATCAATACATGTTAATATATATAACATTTTTATGAAAAAATTAAAAATTTCCAAAACCAACAGTGGGAATAGTGTCATTGTTTTACATTTTTGCAAATCTCTTCAATATCTGGCTTAAAGGAAGACATCTGGATTCAGTGTGTGGCAAAATCACATAATTTGTAGATTCTGGAAAATTTCACCATAAACTTACAAGGATGACAGTGAAATAAGACCATGTCTTGGTATTATTGTGAACCATGGATGTAGTGAATGGATATGTTTATAAATTATAAATATGCATTTCTTAGCTAGCAGTGAATTTTATTTTTAATCACAAGCATATTTTCTCATTAAATTTCCACCTCTTATGATGATTAGAACAAAACTTAGCATGTCCTTATAGATAAATATAGGTATTTCATATAGGTACTTTATATAGGTATTTAAGAAAATGAGTTTGGTTCTTAAGAGTTTTTTTCTATGTGATTTGAATTTGGGATAATACATTTTTCTCATGGAAACTCTCCTGTAAATGGGTAAAGGATTCACAACTAACTTCTAGAAATCATATGTTAAAGAACTTATGGAAGGTAGTTCATAGGACTTTATTGATGCTGTCTTACTCTTTCACCTTCCCTTTACCTTTATTTTCTCTTTTTACCCCTTTTTAAGAGATTTTTTGTGGACGACCTCCAAAAATAATACATGGAAAACACACCAATAGCTACAGGAATATATTTGAATATAATGAATTAGTAACTTATAGTTGTGATCCTTCAAATGGATCAGATGAATATTCACTTGTTGGAGAGAGCCAGCTTATTTGTTCTGGACCTGGCAAATGGAGTCATGCTGCGCCTCTGTGTAAAGGTAATAATGTTTCCATTTGTTTCCTTCTTCATTTGTAAATACTGTGGAACACCTTGTAAATAGTTTTACCTATAAGTGAAACAGTCATACATGTTTCTTCCTCCGGTTAAATTGACTTCTAATTTAATTTAGGCCAAATCGAACAGAAAATAGTTCTAGTTGTGGGGTTTCCCACCCCTCACCCCAGATGTTCTTGACATCACAGTTTACACATTGTGAACTAATTGTGTGTGTGTGTGTGTGTGTGTGTGTGTGTGTGTGTATTAGGATTTTTTTGCTTCAAAGAACTAAAAAACTCAACACACCCTGCCTCAAAAATAAAGTTTTTTCTTATATTGCAAGATGTCTGAGAGTTCTTGCTACAAATAATGGTAGAGAAAATTTTAAAAAGCTAAGCTTCTCATTGATAAGAATGATAAACTCTGAACAAAATATATTTTAAAAACAATATTTAAGGCACTAGAGAGTGACATAAAGCAAGGAGATGCTAGAGGGGATTTGATTCTTGGAAGAAAACCACTGAATAACAGGATAATATTTACTCTTTTCACGTGCACATGGGACATTCTCTAAGGTAGCTCATATTCTAGGCAATAAGATTATTTTTAGCACATTCCAAGAATTGAAATCATTAAGTGCATTATCTGATCACATGGAATAAACATAGAAATTAAAACAGGGCTAATCTAGAAAATTCACAAATACTTGAAAATTATGAAAGGCACTCCTTACTAACCCATGAGTCAAAGATGAAGTAACAAGGGAAGTTAGAAAGTGTTTTGAATTGAGTAAAAATGAAAAACACAGTACATCAAAATATCAAAATTTGTGTGATACAACAAAAGCATTGCTTAAAGGGAAATTTATAGCATGAAATACTTGTGTTAGAAAAAAATAAAAGCCTCAAATCAACAACCTAAGCTTTCACCTTAAAAAACTAAAAAAAGAAGAGCAAACTCAAAATAAGGAGACATAAGATGATCTAAAGATAGAGAGAAATCAATGAAATTGTGAAGAGAAAATAATAGAGAAAACCAATGAAACAAACCCCTGGTTCTTAGAGAAGATCAATAAAATAGATAAAGCTATAACTAGGCTGATAAGAAAGAAAAAGATATTTAATAAGTCAGACAGAGAAAGACAAATACTGTATGATATAATTTATATGTGGAATCTAAAAAATGCAACAAACTAGTAAATATAACAAAAAAGAAGCAGACTCACAGATATACAGAACAAACTAGTGGTCATCAGTGAGGAGGGGCAATATAGGGGTGTGGGCGTGGAAGGTACAAACTATTGGGTATAAGATAGGCTACAAGGATGTATTGCACAACATGAGGAATATAGCCAATATTTTGTAATAACTCAATGGAATGTAATCTTTAAAAGTTGTATTAAAAAATAAATTTTTTAAAAAGAATGTAAAGGAGGACAACACTATTCTGCAGACATTTAAATGGATAGTTAAAAAATATTACAATGATGATAGTTGTAATATTATATCTTTATGCCTATAAATTTGACAACTGAAATGAAATATTCCTTGAAGGACAAAAAAATACCGAAATATCTTCACACGAAAGTATAGGTAACCTGAATAGTCTTATACCTATTAAGGAAATATAATTTGTAGTTTAAAACCTTCCCACAGTGAGAACTGAGGCCCAGATGGCCTCCTTGGGGAATTAATTCTACCACACATTGCAGGAATAAATAATAGCACCTCTACGCAAACTGTTCAAGAAATATAAGAGGAGGAAATGCTTCTCAACTCACTTCATGGGGACATTACCTGATACTAAAACCAGACAAAAACATTGAAAGAAAATTGTAAACAATATCCTTATTGAATATAGAACTTTTCAACAAAATATCAACAAATCAAATCCTACTATACATCTGCGTCTCTATTCCTGCCCTACAAATAGGTTCATCTGTACCATTTTTCTAGATTCCACATATATGTGTTAATATACGATATTTGTTTTTCTCTTTGTGGCTCACTTCACTCTGTATGACAGACTCTAGGTCCATCCACATCTCTACAAATGACCCAATTTCGTTCCTTTTCATTGTACTGCAGAAACTAACACACATTGTAAAGCAGTTTTACTCCAATTTAAAAAAAAAAAGAAGAAAAAATTCTGCTATATGTAAAAATAAGAATACATCATAGCCAAGTAAGATTTATTCCATAAATGCAAGATTGGTTCAGATTTTTAAATTAATCAGTGTTATTTACCATATCAAAAGACTATAATGAAAAAATATATGAGCGTCTTAATAGATGCAAAAAAAAGCAATTGACAGAATTCATCATCTTTTTATGATAAAACTTAACAAACTAGGAACAGAATGGAACTAACTATATCAACCTGATAAAAGGCACATACAAAAATCGCACAACTAACATTATGCTTAACAGTAAAAACCTAATTTATTTCCCCCAAAGGTAGGAAGAAAGGAAGTATGTCTACGCTCATCACTCTATTCAGCATTGTGCTGGAGGTCCCACTCACTGCAATAAGGCAAGAGAAAGAAATAAGCATACATACATTGGAATGAAAGAAATAGTCTGTATTCATTTATAACATGATTGTCTATATAGAAAATTCCAAAGATTGATGTTTTAGCAAGGTTGCAAAATATAAGATCAGCAACATACAGAAATCATTTGTATGTCTACATACTAGCAATAAATCATTACTGAAAGTTTTATTTGCAACAACTATTTTCAAATCCAAAACACAAAATACTTGCATATAAATCTAACATATATGAAAGATTTAAATGGAATAAACCACTAAACACTAATAAAGGAAATTAAAGACCTTAATAAATAAAGGGATATACATTGGCCATGAAATGGAAGACTCAAAATAATAAAGGTGTAAATTCATTGTAATTGATCTATAAATTCAACATAATCCCAATAGAAACCCTAGTAAAACCTTTTGTATAAATTGACAAACTGATTCTGAAATTTATATGGAAAGACAAAAGAGCTAGAATAGTTAAACAGTTTTTGAAAATGAACTGGAGGATGTACTCTACCTGATGTCAAGACTTAGTATAAAGCATACTATAAGGCATATAAGCAAGACAGTTTGCTAGTGGTGAAAGGATAGATATATAGATCAATAAACAAAATAGTGAGTCAGGATTAGACCCTTGTAAATATGTCCAGTTGATTTTCACAGGTATACAGACAATACCGTGGGGAACAATTTTTTCAACAAATGGTACGAGCACAATTGAACACCCATATGCTAAAAAAAAAAATAACCTCAGCCCATGTTAGCACCATATGCAAACATTTATTCAAAACGAAGCATAGACATACATGTGAAACCTACAACTACAACACTTTTACAAGAAAACACAGAAAATATTTGTGACCCAGCCAAAAATTTCTCTAATACAACCCATAAAGCATGATGCTTTAAAGAAAAAAATAATAAATTGTATACTCCAAACTCAAAATTTCTGGACTGCAAAAGATAGTATTAAGAGAACAACAACAAAAAGCAATAGATGGGAAGAAAATATTTGCAAAGTATGTATCTAATAGTTAACTTGTATCTATGATATAGGAAGAACCCTCAAAACACAATAATAAGAAAACAACTTTTTTTAATGAGCATAAAATAGTAATAGACATGCTTCACCAAACGTGATATGTAGATGGCAAAAAGTACATGAAAAGTTGCTCAATATCATTAGTAATTACAGGAATGTAATTTAAAATCACAATGAGATACCACTAACCAACTGTTAGAATGGCTGAAATTAAAAACAAAAATCTGGCAATGCAAGCAGTCAAATATACATGTAATTGAAGTTTCAGAAAGAAAGGAGAGAGAGGAATACAGAAAATTATTTGAATAAATACGGGCCAAAATATTTCAAATTTGATCCAAAACAATAATCCTATAGGTACAAGAAATTCAGTGACCCTAGCAGGATAAGTAAAAATTTTAATTTTACCAAGAAACCCCCACCAAACTAAACATATCATGGTAAAAGTACTGACAACAAAAAATAAAAGAAAAGGGAGCAGGGAAAAAAAGTATTATATTGAGGACACACCCCCCCACTCCCCCATCCACCCCACCCCCTGTTACCCACATTAAGAATGACAGCTGATGTCTCTTAAGGAACTGTGGAGATGAGAAGACAATAATTTCTGCTAATGTGCTGAAAGAAAAATAAAACACTTAACCTAGAATTCACTGTCAAGGAGAAATCTTCCAAAACTGAAGGTGAAATAAATAAAAAACAGTTTCAGATAAACAAAAGTTTGGGGAATTTGTCAGCCAACCTGAACACAAGAATTGATAAAGAAGTTCTCCTGGCCGAACAGAAATGATGTGATACTTGATGGAAATTCAGATCCACAGGAAAGGAGGAAGAACACTATTCTGGTTTAAAAGGCTGTATATTATCTGGCCCTTAGCTATTGCTCAGATTTAATCTCATAAGATATCCTCTTGAACTCTCTGCTCAGCCCAGTGTTTTTCAGTTTGTTTGTTTTTTCCAAATTCTGCAAAACACATTCATAGATATTGAAGTCAATCTAGAGGGTCACGACCTGTATTTTTACTTTGAAGAAGCAGAGTAGAACGGGAAACACCAGAGTTCACTGGTGTGAGGGCTGAGGATTTTGCCTGGCTAGCTTCTTTTCAACTTTTAAAATCGAACTCAAATATTACCTTCTCAAAAAAGTCTTTGCTACCTTTCTAAAAGAGCAGGGTACTGTAGTTAGTGTCAGAATGACCTTTAAAAAAGTCCTAAAGCTAAAGAGTATCAAAAGTATCAAAAGTTTTCAACTTGCCCTGAATTTGTACCTGGTAGTCACACTTTCTCAAAACTTGTCATTAATGGAAAAAAATGTAGGAAAGCCAATAAAGTATAATGACAGTATGTTCTAGGTAGAAAAACGTTATTAAGTTTCTCTAAATCCATTTGCCTGAAATTCAAATGCACAAATAAAGTCTTTTTTTTTTTTCAATTAACATCTTGCCTTTCATTCCTCGGCTTTTTCTTCCCACTGGAAATTACTACTTTGCACTAGTTTTTCTGGTCCTATGTGAAAGCAGCTTTTTATTAATTCTGGAATTTCTCCAATTTTCAGTGGTCAAATGTGAACGTCCAGTACTCGAACATGGAATAATGGTGTCAGGAAGTAGAAAAAAATTTTCCTACAAAGCAGTGGTGATATTTGAATGCCTCCAGGGTTTTTACCTTAATGGCAGCAACCTAGTGTTCTGTGGTGGTAATAATACTTGGGAGCCTGAGATGCCAAAGTGTATTAAAGGTACAAATGTTGTCTTTTTCCTTTTTTTAAATTTTGTCTTTTAGTTTTTATTTCTTTGACATTGACAAGAATAATTGAAAAAATAAATCTTTGTATTTAACTCTGTCTTGTATCCATTTCCATGAGAGATGTATGACAGAACTTACGTAGAATTCTGCTGTTGTGATTTTGTATGTTTTTATAGAGTCTTAGCACATTCTGTTAGCAAAGAACACAGGTATATTAATGTCTCTTGTTTGGTATTTTTATGTGTAAAAATAGATGGGTATGATTTTTCAGAGTAAATTGAAGCATGGGAATTTTTACCTATATAAGTCAAGAATGAGAGGCATAATTCATATAAATGATATGAAAGTAGTAATCCCATGTGGTTTGTTCTTCAGTGCTGATTCCTCTCAATACAAAACTCCCAATTTTGAGCCATTCAGATTTAGTAACTTCCTGCTTATATTTTACAAAAAGTCCTTTAAATTCATGTGATTTACACTCATTTGTCATTTTTAGTAATGAAAAGAGGAAGAATATATTTACCGCCATTTTAGTTGTTATGCTTAGTGATTCTAAAAGTATTTGCCATAGTCCATAGATATCAACAGATGTGTGAACTTGGACAAGTTACATAAACTTTAAATATATTTACTTACATGTAAAATGATGTAATGCCTTCCTCACTGGGTGATAGCAAAGTCAAAATGGGATCCATTTAAAGAACTTAGCACAGTGCGTGGCATCTAGAAAGCTCTTACGTAGCTTGTATGACTTACAGCATCACCTTTACAGGGTATCTTCCAGGTCCAGGACTATGCTTCATTTTCCAGGTTGCAACCAGTTTGGTTCTTTTTATACTGCGAAATTTCTGTTGTCACTAGAATAAGACCAGTATTTCTACCACTCCCCACCTCATACAAATACCATTTGTCTCTTTACTGGGCATTTTTATTTGGCAACAGAAAGTAAATTTCATAACAACCTAAAGGCAGGAGAAGTCCTTACTTATTGAAATGAAGTGGAAGATTTCTGGCAGGGACTACTGATTAGCTGCTCTGCTTAAGACTTGAGAGACTATTTTGATATGGTAGAAGGAATTATCTTCCTGATTTCAGGGCTGCTTTCTCTGGCTTCTTCCTTTTAGTTGCAGCAGAAGCAAGAGACTAGAGGAAGAGAGGGAATAGCATTAACCTGGGCAGACTGCATTCAGGGTCCCAGTGTGGCTGTGCTCACTCAAATAACATCATTTCTGTGGGTTCTAGTTTCCTGTTGTCTAATGACTCAAACTAATGTCAATTACTGGCCTCTAATTTGTTTGTTTCCTTTTGCCTTGATATTTTGAAGGATTGAGGGGGATTATTCATGTTAACATGGTAATTAGAACACCTTTTATAATTCCTGAAAACCCAGTACCCAGTAACCTCCTTCAGCACCTTGGTGAGTGCTGTGAAGTTTTGTGGGGAAAGAGATGTTTTTTTGGTGGATGATATATAAAGATTGCATATGAAATTTATATTCATTGACCCATCTATGTCCTAGTGGGCTTATATACTGTGGTATACTATGTTTATATGCTCTTTTGAAAGTTGACCATAAACATTTCATAAGGACTTATAAAACACTGATACAGTTTTGTGTTTGAAGATGTGAATTGTTTGTGAGAAAAAGCCTATGAAGAGAAGAAGCTACAGCGATCATTTTTTTAAAATAAAAAGTCAACTGTCCTTATGGATTGTCAATCATTTTTTATCATCAGTTAGAGAAAGACTATACCAAAAGGATCAGTAGCAACATATAATGGTGTTAAGTGAGATCTAAATGTGCTAATATGAAAAAATGTCCAAGAAATCCTTAGTGAAAAAGAAAAAATTATGGAATATACTACTTGGATCTTTTAAAAGAATACATAAATTTTATGATTTATAATTAGTTAACTACTAGGGTTTTCATTATAAAATACAAAGTTGTAGTGAACATTTTATATACACATCCTTATGCACTTATACAATACAAATATATATTTAGGTTAAACCCAGGAGTAGAATTGCACAGTTCTGAGTGTATGTGTATTATTTATTTTGAGAAATAATCTTTAAAAAAATTAAAAACCAAAATTAAATTCATAATTTTGTATTGACAAGGATGGTGAATTGAGTCAAATTTATTTTTCCAGGTTACAAGCCTACTCATCCAACCAAGACTCCACTTTCAAAATATCCAGGTTCAGTAACTCTTTATCCTACTTATAGTTAAGAAATTTATAAAGTGATGGGTGTAAAATCATGTCTTATTTTAATTTGTATTTCTTTAATTATCAGTGAGGCTTAACTTTTTCTGTCTACATTTATTTATTCATGTTCTTTGTTCATTTTTCTATTAGGTTTCTAAAACTTTTTTTTTGTTGATTTGACCTTACTATAAAGCCCTTTTAATGTGAACTTTTTTCGTAGGGTTGTTTTTTTTTTTCTTTTCTTTTTTTTTTTTTTTTTTTTTTTTTTTGCTTTATTTTCACTAGTCAGTTTTCTTGTAGGATTTTATACTGTACTATTAGATATGGGTTGCTATTTATAACTTTTTGTTACCTGAGTATATTTTTATACATGAATATATCTTTGTAAATTTTCAAACATTACAGAAGTATACAGAGTAAAAGATTAGTTCTCCCTTCCTAGCCTATTACCTTAGTTAATCACTGTTAGGGTGTCTTTGTATCTATTTCTGTACATCAAAATCCTTATATATGTAGCTATACATTTAATTTGGTGTTTATTTTCTTAAACAAAAATGGCATCATACTGTTCATATTTTTTTTTGAAACTAACATTTTTCCACTTAATGTCATATTGGGATTGTATTTTGATTTATTCTCATCCTTTTAAATGATGACTTCAATATATGCCGTCATATTTTATTTAACTATTCTATTGGTGGTCATTTATATGTACAAAACTTTTACATTAATAGGTAGCTGGATATATCGATCTTTCCCCTAATGGCTATGAGTGTGTGTCTTTCTTGTAAAAGCTTTAGGACTTCCTCAAGCTGAAATTGTATAAACATTTCAACCATACATCCTAATTGCATTCTTTGGATTTAAATCTTTGGTATATCTGAAATTCATTATGGTATGTGGAATGAGATTGGGTCCCTCTTCACTCCACCCACCCCCATCCAATGGCAAAGTAGCACCATTTGTTGAATAACTTGTATTCTCTCCAAGTGTTTTGAGGTGCCACTTTTTATCATCCATTAAATCCATAGGTGTTTTAGTCTTCTATCTGTTCCCTTGAACTCTGTCCATATCTGTGCCAACACCAACTTGTTGTTTTTCATTCTAGTACTATAATATGTTTTAATGTCTGGCAGAATGCTTACTGTAATTTTTCCAGATCAACATTTATTTAATTTTTCTTACCATTTCATCCAATTCAGTAGCATTATATACATTCACATTGTTGTGCAACCATCACTACTATCTATCTATAAAAATTTTTCATCATCTCAAACTAAAACTTTATACCCATTAAGCAGTAACACTCCTTTCTCAATCTTCCTCCCATATTCAACAACCTCTTTCTACTTTCTGTCTCTGAATTTAACTTACCTAGATACCTCATTTAAGTGGTACTTTACATGTGTCCCTTTGTGTCTGGGTTATTTCACTTAGCATAATGTCTTCAAAGTTCATCCACCTTGTATCAGAACTTTATTCCTTTTTATGGCTGAAAATATTCCAGTGTTTGTATATACCACATTTTATTTATTCATTCATCTGTCGATAGATACTGGGTTCTTTTCACCTTTTGACATTCTAAACAATGCTTTTCAGAATATTGGCATTCAAGTATCTGTTTGAGTCCCCTTTTGAATTTTTTTGGGGGGATATATACCTTGGAGTGGAATTGTTGTGTTATATATTAATTCTTGTTTAATTTTTGGAGGAACATCCTGACTGTCTCCCATTTTTAAAAAGTTTTTAAGTGGCTGCACCATTTTCATTCCCACAAGTGATGTACAAAGTTTCTAATTTCTCAAACTCTTTGCCAACACATGTTAATTTCTGTTTTTTATATAATAACCATCATAATCTATGTTAGTTAATAGGTGTGAAGTAGTATCTCATTGTGGCTTTTATTTCCCTAATAATTAGTGATATGGTGAGCAGCCTTTCATGTGCTTCTTGACCATTTGTATATCTTCTTTGGAGAAATGTCTATTCAAGTCCCTTGCCCATTTGTAAAATGGCTTTTTGTTGTTGTTATTGAGTTTTAGGAATTCGTTATATATTTTGGATATCAATCCCTTATCAGACATATGATTTACAGATGTTTCTGCCCATTCTGTGAGTTGGTTTTTATTCTGTTGATAGTGTCCTTTGATGCACAAAAGTTTTAAATTTTGATGTAGTCCAGTATATCTATTTTTTCTTCTGTTGCCTATGCTTTTGGTGTCACATCTAAGAAGTCATTGCCAGTTCAACATCATGAAATGTGTCCTCTGTGTTTTCTTCTAAGAATTTTAGAGTTTTAAGTCTTGTTTTTGATCCATTTTGAATTAATTTTGTATATGGTGTAAGATAAGTGTCAAATTTCATTCTTTGAATGTGGATATCCAGTTTTCCAAAAATCATCTGTTGAAAAGACTGCCCTTTCACCATTGAATGCTCTTAGCACCCTTGTGAACAATCATTTGACCATATAAGCAAGGGTTTATTTCTGGGCCCTATATTCTATATACCATTGGTCTGTATGTCTGTCTTTATGCCAGTACCATTCTGTTTTATTATTGTAGCTTTTTAGTAAGTTTTGAAATCAGGAAGTATTAGCCCTTTCAACATTGCTCTTCTTTTTCAAGATTGTCTTGGCTGTTGCTAGTCCCTTGAGATTCCATATAAATTATAGGTTGTATTTTTCTTTCTCTGAAGAATGCATTTTCAAGATGGTGATAGAGAGTGCATTTAATCTGTAAATTGTTTTGTGTAGTATTAACATCTTAACAATATTAAGTCTTCCTGTCCATGACCACAGGATGTCTTTCCATTTATTTATGTCTTCTTCACTTTCTTTCAACAATTTTTATAGTTTTCAACGTACAAGTCTTTAATCTCCTTGGTTAAGTTTATTTGAGTATTTTATTCTTTTTAATGCTATTGTAAATGGAATTGTTTGCTTAATTTCATTTTTGGATTGTTCATTGTTAGTGTATAGAAACACAACTGATTTTTGTGTGTTCATTTTGTATCCTTCAACTTTGCTGAATTTATGTATTAGTTCTAACAGTTGTGTATATGTTTGTATGTATGTGTGTGATCTTTATAGAGCTTTCTATGTAAAAAATCATGTCATATATAAGGAGAGATCATTTTATTTCTTCTTTCCCATCTGGATATTTTTAACTTCTTTTTTACATAATGATTCTGACCCAAACTTCCAATGTTACATTGAATTGAAGTGGCAAATGCAGGAATTCTGTGTTGTTCCTGATCTTAAGGGAAAAAAATTTTAGTATTTCAACATTGAGTATGATGTTAGCCACGAGTATTTTATAAATGGCCTGTATAATTTTGAAGAGTCTTTCTACTCCAGAGCAACTTCTAAATCATTTTTAAGCCCTCCTCTATCTTTTAAGTAGAGTCATATTGAATTCAAGCCTAATGTTTTAGAATACACTAGTGATGAATTTGCTTGCTATACCACAGAATTAGTCGCAAGGAATAACAGTGGACAGGAAGAAGAATGTTGATGGCATTGAAAATAAATTTATAATATTTTATGATGCAACTTTTAATGAGAAACATCAATATAATTTATAAGGAAATTAAATTATAATTATGAATTATAAAAAGGCCCAAGACCAAAACCAATGAATTTATAGATCTTTAAGATTTATTTAGTCTTTCTTTTTACCTATTTCCATTTTTTTTCCTAGGATATCCCAATCCCAGTGACAAAATACTATCGCTTGATGACTTTGAGGATTTAGGTATTATTTTGTTATTAATAACCCTGTACTATGAGACCTTAGAGTTCTACATGGAAATATCATGTTCCAATCATTTGTAGGTAGGGAAAAAGCAATGTGTCACAAATAATTAGTAATAATTGACATTTATAGTTATTTTATTAGTACAGGTACCATGACAAATGTAAGTGGTAGTATATATAGACAAGTGTAGATAATTTTCTCTAATCTAGTAAATTCTAACAGTACTAGTAACCTATACAAAATAACCTGGTGTGGTAGCTAAAGCACAAAACAATGAAAAATGAGGCTCCTGTTAAGAGTTTCACAAGGTGGATCCTGTACCTGGAATCTGTTTAAAAGGGTTCTATGATCAAAATGACTTGGATGCAGTAGCAGTTATGCTAAAACTAGATTGATAAATATTTTTGCTGTAGTTTTTAGATGATCTGATCAAAATTAAAATACAGCTGCTATCTAGGACCCATAGATGCTTAATATCTTCAAAACTGTTTTCATTTTTTCTCAGATGCAGGAATCATTACTCTGATTTTTCTTACTGCAAGTAAGTATCTCAAACTTTGATACCACTTAAATGAAAATGTAATATGAAGATAAGATGCACATTATTTATTCAATGACTTTTCAGTTGCTGTAGTTTTTAATAGGTTGAAATTGAGTAGAACAGTCTAAAAAAACCTGACCTTTTCTGTGTATACTACCTTGTGTTGGTGATTGTATATTCTTTTATATTCTACATGTCCACTTAATAACAAACCCTAAATAATACATGTTTTTTCAAAACTATTAGTCATATGAGTCTATTTCTCAAATATGTTTTGAGTAATTTTCTAAATTAAGCAAAGACTCTGACTTATTGTGGACTGTTTAAGTGATTCCAGGGGATTGGATTTAGATACTGAAGGGTCGAGATGGAATATAAATGTATATGGGCTTGAATAAAATAACATTTTCTAACCACAGAGATGTAACCAATGTGTATTTTTTCTGCTTGTTTTGGAATCTTGGTGATTAGTTTTCAGAGTCACATGTCATTTGTTTCCTGTTTTTTTGTAGTTGTTGCTGCTGTAGTAGTTTGTACCTGCTTGTACAGATGTCTTCACAATGAGAAGAAAGAGGAGAAGGATATGAAAAAGAAGGAAGAAAAGGAGAAGAAAGAGAAGGAGAAGAAAGAGAAGGAGAAGAAAGAGAAGGAGGAGAAGGAGAAAAAGGAAAAGAAGAAAGAAAAGGAGAAGGAGAAGAAAGAGAAGGAGATGAAAGGGTAAATCAAAGCATGTTTCCTCTAACTTATTCTAAACTTTGTACTTTTGACATACTTTTGTGCAGTTTTTTTAGTCCTCTATATTGCATGCTGTGTTTTTCTAAAATGTGCCTGCATGAGTGTGCTGTCTGAATTGCATTTCATTACTAAAAATATTTTTAGCTGCTTTTAATATCACTGCAACAGGAGAAATTTGTGTAGAATTTCATCAGCTATTATGACTGTAGGAAAAAGTTCTGTGGGATTTGAGGTTTAAGTTCTACAGCAAATCATGGACTGTTAGAGGGTTTTCCCTACCCTAGGTGTACCCTACTTCCTAGATTGGACTGGTGGCCAAGATGAAATTTTAAATGGTTCACTGGAGACTTTGACATTTATATTCACTGGAATTTTTATGATGAAAATCTCCATTTATCTGTCCAACGTAGGTCACTGTAAGAAGCTATGGAGTTAAAATTTGATTTCTTTTCATTTAGAGTGATTTATATAACTGGGGAATTAAAAGCAACATTATTTGTTTTCCCATTTATGTTCTCTTAATTTACTAAGTGGCAGTAAAACTGATGGAGTTAAACTTCAAGTTTCTGAAAGGGGTAGGATTTATAAGGCATCTCATTAGTTTTGTCTTTCTCTTTATCTGTAAAAATAAAAAAAATCGGTGGGGTGCTTAGAATAAAAAGAAAGTGTATGGAGGATATTCAAGATGGCAAAAGATTAAGACATGGAGATCACCTTCCTTCCCACAAATACATCAAAAATACATCTACATGTGAAAGAACTCCTAGAGAACACCTACTGAACGCTGGCGGAAGACCTCAGACTCCCCACAAGGCAAGAAACTCCCCACATACCTGGGTAGGGCAAAAGAAAAAAGAAAAAACATAGACAAAAGAATAGGGATGGGACCTGTACTTCTGGGAGGGAGCTGTGAAGGAGGACAAGTTTCCACACAGTAGGAAGCCACTTCACTGGCAGAGACCAGGGGTGGTTGAGGGGGAAGCTTCAGAGCCACGGAGAAGAGTGCAGCAACAGGGTGCAGAGGACACAGTGAAGAGATTCCTGCACAGAGGATCAGTGCGGACCAGCACTCACCAGCCTGAGAGGCTTGTCTGCTCATCTGCTGGGGTGGTGGGGGCTGGGAGCGGAGGCTCAGGCTTCGGAGTTCAGAATCCAGAGAGAGGACTGGGGTTGGCTGCGTGAACACAGCCTGAAGGAGGCTAGTGCACCACAACTAAACAGGAGGAAGTCTGGAACTGCCTAAGAGTCAAGAGACCATTGTTTCAGGGTGCATGAGGAGAGGAAGTTCAGAAAACCACCTAAACAAGCTTCAGAGACAGGTGCGAACTGCGCCTATCACTGCAAACACCAGAGACAGGCGTGAAACGCTAAGGGTGCTGTTGCCGCCACCAAGAATCCTGTGTGCAGCACAGGTCACTATCCACACCTCCCTTCCCAGGAGCCTGTGCAGCCCGCCACTGCCAGTATCCCATGATCCAAGGAGAATTTCCGCAGGAGAACACACGGCATGCCTCAAGCTGTTGCAACGTCACACTGGCCTCTGCTGCCACTGGCTCACCCTGCATTCTGTACCCATCACTCCCCCCAGCCTGAGTGAGTCAGAGCGCCCAATCAGCCACTCCTTTAACCTCCTCCTGTCTGGGCAAAGAACAGATGTCAGAGGGCGACCTACATGCAGAGATGAGGTCAAATCCAAAGGTGAACCCCAGGAGCTGTGCGAACAAAGAAGAGAAAGGGAAATTTCTCCATGCAGCCTCAGGAGCAGCAGATTAAATCTCCACAATCAACTTGATGTACGCTTCATCTGTGGAATACCTGAATAGACAACAAATCATCCCAAAACTTAGGCAGTGGATTTGGGGAGCAAGTGTGGACTTGGGGTTTGCTATATGCGACTGACTACTTTCTGATTTTTATGTTTATCTTAGTATAGTTTTTAGCGCTTGTTATCATTGGTGGATTTGTTTATTGCTTTGGTTGCTCTTTTCTTTTTTCTTTCATTTTTAATTGTTTTACTTTAATAATTTTTTAATTTTAATAACTTTATTTTCTTTTATTTTATTATTGTTTTTTCTTTCATTCTATTTTTTCTCCCTTTTCTTCTGAGCCGTGTAGCTGTCAGGGTCTTGGTGCTCCGGCCAGGTGTCAGGCCTGAGCTTCTGAGGTGGGAGAGCCAAGTTCAGGACATCAGACCACCAGAGACCTCCCAGCCACAAGTAATACTAATCGGCAAGAGCTTGCCCTGAGATTTCTTTCTCAAGACTAAGACCCTGCTCCACTCAATGACCAGCAAGCTCCAGTGCTGGATACCCCATGCCAAACAACTAGCAAGATGGGAACACAACCCCACCCATTAGGAGAGAGGCTGCCTAAAATCATAATAAGTTCACAGACACCCCAAAACACACCAGTGGACATGGTTTTGCCCACAAGAAAGAAAAGATCCAGGCTCATCCACCAAAACACAGGCACCAGTCCCCTCCACAAGGAAGCATACACAACCCACTGAACCAAACTTACCCACTGGGGGCAGACAAAAACAATGGGAACTACGAACCTGAAGCCTGAGAAAAGGAGACCCCAAACACAGCAACGTAAGCAAAATGAGGAGACCGGGAAATACGCAGCAGGTGAAGGAGCAAAGTAAAAATGCACCAGACCAAACAAATGAAGAGGAAATAGGCAGTCTACCTGAAAAAGAATTCAGAGTAATGATAGTAAAGATGATCCAAAATCTTGGAAATAAAATGGAGAAAATACAAGAAACATTTATCAAGGACCTAAAAAAACTAAAGAGCAAACAGTGATGAACAACACAGTAAATGAAATTTAAAATTCTCTAGAAGGAATCAATAGCAGAATAACTATGGCAGAAGAACGGACAAGTGACCTGGTAGATAAAAGAGTGGAAATAACTACTGCAGAGGAAAATAAAGAAAAAAGAATGAAAAGAATTGAGGACAGTCTCAGAGACCTCTGAGACAACATTAAATGTACCAACATTCAAATTATGGGGATCCCAGAAGAAGAGAAAAAGAAAGGGACTGAGAAAATATTTGAAGAGATTATAGTTGAAAATTTCCCCCTTGTGGGTAAGGTAACAGTCAATCAAGCCCAGGAAATACAGAGTCCCATACAGGATACTCAAAGGAGAAACATGACAAGACACATATTAATCAAACTATCAAAAATTAAATACAAAGAAAAAATATTAAAAGCAGCAGAGGAAAAGCAACAAATAACATACAAGGGAATCCCCATAAGGTTAACAGCTGATCTTTCAGCCAAAACTCTGCAAGCCAGAAGGGAGTGACAGGATATATTTAAAGTGATTAAAGGGAAAAACCTACAACCAAGATTACTCTACCCATCAAAGATCTCATTCAGATTTGACAGAGAAATTAAACCTTTACAGACAAGCAAAAGCTAAGAGAATTCAGCACCACCAAACCAGCTTTACAAGAAATGCTAAAGGAACTTCTTTGGGCAGGAAATACAAGAGAAGGAAAGGACCAACAAAAACAAGCCCAAAGCAATTAAGAAAATGGTAACAGGAACATACATATTGATAATCACCTTAAACGTAAATGGATTAAATGCTCCAACTAAAAAACACAGGCTCGCTGAATGGTTACAAAAACAAGACCCATATATATGCTGTCTACAAGAGACCCACTTAAGACCTAGGGACATATACAGACTGAAAGTGAGGGCATGGAAAAAGATTTTCAGTGCAAGTGGAAATCAAAGCTGGAGTAGCAATTCTTATATCAGACCAAATAGACTTTAAAATAAAGACTATTACAAGGGACAAAGAAGGACACTACATAATGATCAAGGGATCAATCCAAGAAGAAGAAATAACAGTTGTAAATATTTATGCATCCAACATAGGAGCACCTCAATACATAAAGCAAATGCTAAGAGCCATAAAAGGGAAATTGACACTAACACAATAATACTAGGAGACTGTAACACCCCACTTTCACCAATGGACAGATCATCCAATATGAAAATAAATAAACACAAGCTTTAAAGGACACATTAAACAAGATGCACTTAATTGAAATTTATAGGACATTCATTCCCAAAGCAACATAATACACTTTCTTCTCAAGTGCTCATGGAACATTCTCCAGGATCGATCATATCTTGGGTCACAAATCAAGCCTTGGTAAATATCAAGTATCTTTACTGACCACAATGCGATGAGACTAGATATCAATGTGAGGAAAAAACTGTAAAAAATACAAGCAAATGGAGGCTAAAAAATACACTACTAAATAACCAAGAGATAACTGAAGAAATCAAAGAGGAAATTAAAAAATACCTAGAAACAAATGACAATGAAAAGACGAAGACCCAAAACCTATAGGATACAGCAAAAGCAGTTCTAAGAGGGAAGTTTATAACAATACAATCCTACCTCAAGAAACAAGAAACATCTCAAATAAACAACCTAACCTTACATCAAGAGCAATTATAGAAAAAGAACAAAAAACTGCAAAATTAGCAGAAGGAAAGAAATCATAAATATCCGATCAGAAATAAATGAAAAAGAAATGAAAGAAACGATAGCAAAGATCAATAAAACTGAAAGCTGGTTCTTTGAGAAAATAAGAAAAATGAATAAACCATTAGCCAGATTCATCAAGAAAAAAAGGGAGAAGACTCAAATCAACAGAATTGGAACTGAAAAAGGAGAAGTACCCACTGACACTGTAGAAATAAAAAGGATCATGAGAGATTATTACAAGAAACTATATGCCAATAAAATGGACAACCTGGAAGAAATGAAAAAAATGTTAGAAAACCACAACTTCTGAGAATGAAACAGGAAGAAATAGAAAATATAAACACACCAATCACAAGCACTGAAATTGAAATTGTGATTAAAATCTTCCACCAAACAAAAGACCAGGACCAGATGGCTTCACAGGCGAATTCTTTCAAACATTTAGAGAAGAGCTAACACGTATCGTTCTCAAACTCTTCCAAAATATAGCAGAGGGAGGAACACTCCCAAACTCATTCTACAAGGCCACCATCACCATGATACCAAAACCAGACAAAGATGTCACAAAGAAAGAAAACTACAGCCCAATATCACTGCTGAACATAGATGCAAAAATCCTCAACAAAATACTAGCAAACAGAAAACAACAGTATGTTAAAAGGGTCATACACCATGATCAAGTGGGATGTATCTCAGGAATGCAAGGATTCTTCAATATATGCTAATCAATCAATGTGATACATCATATTAACAAATTGAAGGGTAAAAACCATGTGATCATCTCAATAGATGCAGAAAAAGCTTTTGACAAAATTCAGTACCCATTTATGATAAAATCTCTCCAGAAAGTAGGCATAGAGGAAACTTACCTCAACATAAAAAAGGCCATATATGACAAGCTCACATCCAACATTGTTCTCAATGGTGAAAAACTGAAACCATTTCCACTAAGATCAGGAAGGTTGCCTATTCTCACCACTATTATTCAGCATAGTTTTCAAATTTTTAGCCACAGCAATCAGAGAAGAAAAAATAATAAAAGAATCCAAATCGGAAAAGAAGAAGTAAAACTGTCACTGTTTGCAGATGAGATGATACTATGCATAGAGAATTCTAGATGCCACCAGAAAACTACTGGAGCTAATCAATGCATTTGGTAAAGTAGCAGGATACAAAATTCATGCCCAGAAATCTCTTGCATTCCTATACACTAATGATGAAAAATCTGAAAGAGAATTTAAGGAAACTCTCCTATTTACCATTGTGACAAAAAGAATAAAATACCTAGGAATAAACCTTCCTAGGGAGACAAAACACCTGTATGCAGAAAATTATGACACTGATGAAAGAAATTAAAGATTATACAAACAGATGGAGAGATATACCATGTTCTTGGATTGGAAGAATCAACATTGTGAAAGTGACTCTACTACCCAAAGCAATCTACAGATTCAGTACAATCCCTATCAAACTACCAATGGCATTTTTCACAGAACTAGAACAGAAAATTTCACAATTTGTATGGAAACACAAAAGACCCCGAATAGCCAAAGCAATCCTGAGAATGAAAAACGGAGCTGGAGGAATCAGGCTCTCTGACTTCAGACTATACTACAAAGCTACAGTAATCCAGACAGTATGGTACTGGCACAAAAACAGAAATATAGATCAATGGAAGAGGATAGAAAGCCCAGAGATAAACCCATGCACATATGGTCACCTTATCTTTGATAAAGGAGGCAAGAGTATATGATGGAGAAAAGGCAGCCTCTTCAATAAGTGAGTGGTGCTGGGATAATTGGACCACTATATGTAAAAGAATGAAATTAGAACACTCCCAACACCATACACAAAAATAAACCCAAAACGGATTAAAGACCTAAATATAAGGCCAGACATTATAAAACTCTTAGAAGAAAACATAGGCAGAACACTCTATGACATAAATCACAGCAAGATCCCTTTTGACCCACCTCCTAGAGAAATGGAAATAAAAACTAAAATAAACAAATGAGACCTAATGAAACTTAAAAGCTTTTGCACAGCAAAGGAAACCATAAGCAAGACAAAAAGACAACCTCAGAATGGGAGAAAATATTTGCAAATGAAGCAACTGACAAAGGATTAATCTCCAAAATATATAAGTAGCTCATGCAACTCAATATCAAAAAAATAAGCAACCCAATCCAAATAGGGACAGAAAACCCAAATAGACATTTCTCCAAAAAAGATATACAGATTGCCTACAAACACATGAAAGGATGCTCAACATCACTAATCATTAGAGAAATGAAAATCAAAACTACAATGAGGTATTTCCTCACACCAGTCAGAATGGCCATCATCAAAAAATATACAAACAATACATGCTGGAGAGGGTGTGGAGAAAAGAGAATCCTCTTGCACACTTGGTGGGAATGTAAATTGATACAGCCAGTATGGAGAACAGTGTGGAGGTTCCTTAAAAAACTAAAACTAGATCTACCATATGACCCAGCAGTCCCACTACTGGCCATATACCCTGAGAGAATCATAACTCAAAAAGTCATGTACCACAGTGTTCATTGCAGTTCTATTTACAATAGCCAGGACATGGAAGCAACCTAAGTGTCCATCAACAGATGAATGGATAAAGAAGGTGTGGCACATATATACAATGGAATATTACTCAGCCATAAAAAGAAACAAAATTGAGTTATTTGTAGTGAGGTGGATGGACCTGGAGTCTCTCATACAGAGTGAATTGTCAGAAGGAGAAAAGCAAATACTGTATGCTAACACATTTATATGGAATCTAACAGAAATTGTTCTGAAGAACCTATGGGCAGGACAGGAATAAAGACACAGATGTAGATAATGGACTTGAGGACACGATGAGGGGGAAGGGTAAGCTATGACTAAGTGAGAGAGTGGCATTGACATATATACACTACCAAATGTGAAATAGATAGCTACTGGGAAGCAGCCACATAGCACAGGGAGATCAACTCAGTGCTTTGTGACCATCTGAGGGATGGGATAGGGTGGGTCGGAGGGAGATACAAGAAGGAGGATATATGTGGATATATGTATACATATAGCTGATTCACTGTTATACAGCAGAAACTAACAATACATTGTAAAGCAATTATATGCCAATAAAGATGTTTTTTTAAAAGTGTATAAATTCAGTCTTCAGAAAATAGAGGCTTTAAACATAAAAATTTAAATTTTAAGTGTATAATTTACAGTTTTATGAAAGATTTAGAATAAATCATGGTCAATAAACCTGATTAACATAGACACAAAGAATCCTCAACAAAACACTAACAAACTGCATTCAGCCATACATTAAATGGATCATACATCATGATCAAGTGGAATTTATCCCAGTAATGCAAGGATGTTTCAACCTCTGCAAAATAATCAATGTGATATACAACATTAACAAAATGTAGGATAAACGTTATATGATCATCTCAATATATGTGGCAAAAGCATTTGACAAAATTCAGTATCCATTTATAATAAAAACTCTGGGTAATGTGGGTATTGAAGGAACATACCTCAATATAATAAATGCCATATATATGTCAGCTGAAAGCTT
This sequence comes from Kogia breviceps, assembly GCF_026419965.1. Classification (NCBI taxonomy): domain Eukaryota; kingdom Metazoa; phylum Chordata; class Mammalia; order Artiodactyla; family Physeteridae; genus Kogia; species Kogia breviceps. Next base: position 63,461,793 of record NC_081310.1, on the reverse strand, counting down.
TTCCTGTAAGATCAGTAACAATACAAGGTGCCCACTCCTGCCACTTTCATTAAACGTAGAATTGGAATACCTAACCATAGAAATCAGAGAAGAAAAATAAATAAAATCAGCCAAATTCAAAAGGAAAATGTAAAACTGTCACTATTTGCTGGTAACATAATATTATATGTAGAAAACCTTAAAGATTTTACCAGAGATCTTATAGAGCTAATAAACAAATTCAGTAATGTTACAGGATACAAAATCAATATACAAATATCTGTTGTATCTCTTACACTAACAACAAACTATCAGAAAGAGAAATTAAGAAAACAGTCTCATTTACAGTAACATCAAAAAGAAAAGTACCTGTATTTAACCAAGGAGTTGGAAGACCTGTGCACTGAAAATTATCTCATTATTAAAGAAATTGAAGAAGATGAATAAATGGAAAGATATTTCATGTTCATGGATTGGAAGAATTAACATTGTTAACATATTCCCAAAGCAATCTACAGATTCAGTGCAATCCCCATCAAAATTCCAATGGCATTTTTCACAGAAGTAGAACAGACAATACTAAAAATGTCATATGAAGTCACAAAAGCAATCTTAAGAAAGAACAAAGCTGGCGACACCATGCTCCATGGTTTCAAACTATATTATAATGCTCTAGAAATCTTTTTTGGTTTTTAGCTCATTTTATTCAATTTAATCACCTCTGAATTGTGTAGAAGCATTTCACATCTTTAGTCACATTTCTAAGAAACAAAGTGATGGAAGAGATGTTTTAAAACCTACAGGTGCTGGAGGGCAAGGGCTAAATATAGGCTTGACAAGTAGACAAACCCTCCCGGGTTTACTCAGAAGTTCAGAGAGGAAAGTGTTCTCTGCACACACCTATGCAGTGCTGACATAAAAACATAGATCAATGGAACAGAATAGAGAGCCCAGAAATAAACCCACATATATAAAGTCAATTAATTTACAGCAAAGGAGGCAAGAATATACAATGGGGAAAGGAGTCTCTTCAATAAATTGTGTTGGGAAAACTGAACAGCTACATTCAAAAGAATGAAACTGGATTGCTATCTTACACCATACACAAAAATTAACTCCAAGTAGATTCAAGACTTGAACATAAGACCTGAAATCATAAAACTCCTAGAATAAAACATAAGCAGAAACTCTTTGATATACATCTTCACAATGATATTTTTTGGATTTCACACCAAACGCCAAAGCAACAAAATAAAAAATAAGTGAACTACATCAAACTAAAAATGCTTCTATACAGCAAAGGAAACCATGAGCAAAATGAAAGGGCAACCTACTGAACTGTAGAAAGTAATTGCAAATAATATATTTGATAAGTGGTTAATGTCCAAAATATGTGAAGAACTGATACAAGTCAGTAGTAAAATATCAAACAATTTTACTAAAAATGGGTATAAGATCTAGATGAACATTTCCCAAAGAAGGCATATAGATCACCAACAGGTGCATGAAAAGATACTCAACATTACTAATCATCAGGGAAATACAAATCAAAATCCCAATGTTATATCATCTCATACTATTGAGGTTCCTCAAAATATCAAAAATAGAACTACCATACAATTCAGCAATTCCACTTCTGGGTATTTAAAGGAAATAAAAACACTAACTTGAAAAGATATCTGCACCCCTATATTAATTGCAACATTATTCATTAGCCTAGATATGGAAACAATCTAAGTGTCCATTGATGGAAGAATGTATAAAGAAAATGTGATAGATAGATAGATAGATAGATAGATAGATAGGTAATAGAATTATTCAGCCATAAAAAAGAATGAAATCTTGCCATTTGCAACAACATGGATGGACATGGACCTTGGGGGCATTTTGCCTAGTGAAATAAGTCAGAGAAAGACAAATACCGTATGATCTCACTTATATGTGGAATCTTAAAAAACAAACGACAGGGCTTCCCTGGTGGCGCAGTGGTTGAGAATCCGCCTGCCGATGCAGGGGTCACGGGTTCGTGCCCTGGTCCGGGAAGATCCCACATGCCGCGGAGCAACTAAGCCCGTGAGCCATGGCCGCTGAGCCTGCGCGTCCGGAGCCTGTGCTCCGCAACGGGAGAGGCCACAGCAGTGAGAGGCCCGCATACAGCAAAAAAAAAAAAAAAAAACGACAAGTTCATACATGCAGAAAACAGATTGGTGAGGTCAGAGGAAGGGGCTGGAGGTTTGGCATATCACGTGAAAGGAGTCAAAAGTTATAAACTTCCAGTTATAAAATAAGTTATGGGGATGTAATGTACAGCATGGTGACTATAGTTAATAATACTGTATTGCATATTTGAAAGTTGCTAAGAGAATATAAAACGTTCTTATCACAAGAAAAAAATTTGTACATATGTATGGTGCCGGATATTTACAAGACTTACTGTGGTGATCATCTTGCAGTATTTACATATATCAAGTCATTCTGAGTACACCTAAAGCTAAGACAATGCTATATCTCAATTTTAAGAAAAAGCCCATATTTTACAACATAGCATCTAAATTATCTTTGTAAAGAAAACCAAAAATTGCCATATTAAATTTTTTTAATATATTGGAAACATATCTTTAACCAATGAAACAATTAATCCTATATGCAGTAGCACAATTTGAGAAAAAAATTGTTTTCAAAAAGTAGTGTGGGAGGGGTAATTAATAATTGCCTTTGAGGTAAAATATGAAGTATGGTTGACCCTTCACAACACAGTGATTAGAGGCTCAGTCGAAAATCTACATATAATTTTATAATTTTACATTTGCTCCCCCACCTTCACCACCAATCCATGGTTCTGCCTTTGCAGATTCAACCAACCATGGATGCAGCAGTACTGTAGTACTTATATATCTACTGAAAAAAGTCCGTGTGTAAGTGGACCACACAGTTCAAGCTCATGTTGTGCAAAGATCAACTGTATATGGAAATATTTTTGGTTATATGTTATCCTTTTCATGACAGGAACACGAGCAGTTAGAAATTCAGTGTTATAGAATGGCTTAATTTTATGTTCTTTGTGTGGATTGTTTCACTTCCAGACTTTGAAGTCGTCTCTGACCCTTTAAGTTCTGTATTATTTTAATAGCTGAAGTTATTTACTCTAATGCATGGGAGGTATGCCTTTCTTTTTTTAAAGTTTAGAACAGCACTTCTCTAATATGTACATTAATCACATGGCATCTTGTTAAAATGCAGATTCTGATTCATTAGGTCTGGTGCAGAGCCTGATATCTTGCATCTCTAATGATCTCCCAAGTAATGATGCTGCTGGGCCTGGACTGTGCTCTACCAAAGAGTAGACTATTACTGATGTGCCCATATTCTTGAAATTTGAAGAAACACCATCAATCTTATTGACAAATTTTTATCCTCTTTAAGATAATTGGATTTTTTAAAGATTCCTCATCCATATGTATGCTTTTTAAAAAATGATGTGGGGTAATACTAAGCTTTAAAAAAAGTAAAGATTTTTTAATTATATTCTTTACACTGTTTAATGTTCATAATCTTTCCCCATATCCAAAATCAGCTATTGTTGCCTTAGAAACTCCTGTATAAGACTGTAAAATGTAAGCAGTTACTTCTCTATTTCTAGGGGTAACTGTGGAAGCAGGATACTGAGCAAAGATAATTCCAAATTCTGTTAAAAATGGATAGAAAATGGATTTGATGTAATTTTGTATTTAGGATGATTTGGGAACACAGTTACCCTACTGCAGCCTCCATCCCAAAGTACAGAAGTACTGTAGTCACATTTTAAAATCACTAAACATCATTTAAAATACTTGATTAAAAATGGCCAACAAGGTTAATGTAGTCTGCTACAGTTTTCTGTTTCTTAGCTCTCAACTAAGAATAGAATAGGATCCCATTTGGTCTGATGGGCTCCATCTACATCTTCCTTCCTTTTCCCTTCCAATCTCTCTTTTTCTTTCCTCCTTCCTTCCTTCCTTCCTTCCTTCCTTTCTTTCTTTCTTTCTTTCTTTCTTTCTTTCTTTCTTTCTTTCTTTCTTTCTTTCTTTCTTTCTTTCTTTCTTTCTTCTTTCCTTCCTTCCTTCCTTCCTTCCTTCCTTCTTTCTTTCTTTTTTTTTTCTTTCTTCTGCATTGGGTCTTCGTTGCTGTGCATGGGCTTTCTCTAGTTGTGGCAAGCCAAATCTCCTTTCTTAACGAATTATTCTACTATACTTTCCAGACTTGGAATCTACAGCCTTTGCCCTCTCCTTTGCTACTGCTCAAACCTGTTTTGCATGTTTGGACTGTGTGGTTTCAAAAAAACATGTTTCCACTTATTTGTAGTAATTTTCTTTTCATAAATGCATGATTTTCTTTACTCCATTTAAATTATTGCTGGATAAGTGAGAGTTTGGTAAGTTGGCTAGAATAATTTCCATAATTTATATACTTATTACCCATGACAAAATATAGATTTTTATTTTCTTCCATAAAGGATATTTACTATTTGGTATAACTTAAGCCTATTTTTAATGTTATATTAATAATGACTGATCCAGAAACTTTGTAATTTTTAAGCTGTCTGTTTAAATGAATGTTACAGAAGGTTTTGGGATTTACTGTAGATAGTTGCCAGGTGCTGAAGAGTATAATGATGGGGGGAAAAATGAAACATCACATTTAATTTGAACTTTTTTCTACCTGGCTTTCAAATTCTTGAGCATTCAAAGAATTCTTCAAAAACATTTTACATAGTAACTAATAAATCAGAAATATTATTTGATTCATTGAGATAGCACATTTATAAAATTCAGATTCATCCCAGAAAAATAGGAGGTCACCTAATAAGTTTTACAGAGATCTTCCCTCAGGTGAAAACAGCTGTGCTATGGAAAGAAACCGTCCTCAATGCAAAAGTTAAGATACATCCAAAAATGTATGACTTGTTATGAAATCAATTTCTGAGACAATATTACATGGAATCAATACATGCTCTGCGTATTGCCTCAAATTCTAGGGTGCTAGAGTCCAGGACCACTTTTTCTCGTACAATCTCATTCTGTGAAAAAAAATTTATGTTATTCACTTGAGGCTAAGTCCTTTCAGGGTTAAACAGATTGCACACAAATATAGAATCTGCATATCTGCTGGATGATCTATAAGACCTCAAAGGTAGTTTCTTGCGCCAAATTCTTCTTTCAAGTTCCTAATGAGAATCAGGAGAGCCATAATTTATGAACCTAATTGTCAGCTTACTTCTCTTCTCCTCTATCATTGGTTTTATTCCATTTTTATGCCACTCTTGCTTCCTTTTGGTTTGACATCACTATTTTATTCAGCCCTTTTCCCTCCCTCTGTTCAGCAAATACCTAACTGGTGAGAGCCATAGACAACTAATTTTATTTCTTTCTTAGAAGAGATGAGAGAAAGGTTTGCTTTTTTTTTTTTTTTTTGTGGTACGTGGGCCTCTCACTGTTGTGGCCTCTCCCATTGCGGAGCACAGGCTCCGAACGTGCATGCTCAGTGGCCATGGCTCACGGGCCTAGCCGCTCCGCGGCATGGGATCTTTCCGGACCGGGGCACGAACCTGTGTCCCCTGCATCGGCAGGCGGACTCTCAACCACTGTGCCACCAGGGAAGCCCAAGGTTTGCTTTTATCATTAAAAGGTATCTGCTTTCTGTTGCATTTCTTTTCAGAGATGTCCTTTCTTCTGAAAAATATTCAATGAATATTTAGATATAAATAACCTGAACTAAGATAAGTGGGCAGTAGACATCCAAGAGGACACTAGGATTCTTGTTCTCTGTGTTAGATTACTGAGGTTTTCTCATACCTTCCCTGTTTTAATGTAAAATAATGTGCATTGACAGGCTCTTGCTTTGACATAGGTGCCAACAATGTAATGTCCCTCTTATCCTTTTATCAGACTATCTAGCTTTTCCACCTTATAACAGCTATGACTCCAAAGCTGGGAGAATTTTTTAACCCAATGGGAAATAATCACAGAATCTGTTCATTTTAAGTGCAGAGAGGAAAATTATTCTTTGACAGAAGACAAAATACATTTTACTTCATTTTTTAAAGAAATTCAATTTCAACTTGCAAATATTAATTCTGTAAAGGCACTTATCTCTTACCTTGACCAGGATATTTTTGGCATATAAAAGAGAAACCAACAAAAAATATACTCAAATTTTGAAAAATTATGAAATGTATTGTCTTAAGCCATTTAACCCGCTCAACCTTCTGTCTTTGAATGAAATGAATTGGAAGCTCCTCTTTTTGACTGAAGTATTCTTTTTTTTTCTTGACTCATTTTTTCTTACACAGCAGGTTCTTATTATTTGTCTATTTTATACATATTACTCTCCAAAGGTCAATCCCAATCTCCCAATTCATCCCACCAGCACCACTGCCCCCCACACTTTCACCCCTTGATGTCCATACTTTTGTTATCTACATCTGTGTCTCTATTTCTATCTTGCAAACCGGTTCATCTGTACCATTTTTCTAGATGCACATATATGCGTTAATATACGATATTTGTTTTCCTCTTTCTGACTTCACTTTGTAAGACCTTCTGTAGGTCCATCCATGTTTCTACAAATGACTCAATTTCATTCTTTTTTATGGCTGGGTAATATTCCATTGTATATATGTACCACAACTTCTTTATCTATTCATCTGTCGATGGGCATTTAGGTTATTTCCATGGCCTGGCTATTGTAAATAGCATTGCAGTGACCATTGGGGTGCATGTGTCTTTCTGAATTATGGTTTTATCTGGGTATATGCCCAGTAGTGGGATTTCTCAGTTATATGGTAATTCTATTTTTAGGTTTTTTAAGGAACCTCATACTGTTCTCCATACCCTCTCCAGCAGTTATTGTTTGTGGATTTTCTGATGATGCCCATTCTAACTGGTGTGAGGTGATACCTCATTGTAGTTTTGATTTGCATTTCTGTAATAATTAATATGTTGAGCAGCTTTTCATGTGCTTCTTGGCCATCTGTGTGTCTTCTTTGGAGAAATGTCTACTTAGGTCTTCTGCCCATTTTTGGATTGAGTTGTTTGCTTTTTTAATATTGAGCTGCATGAGCTGTTTATATATTTTGGAGATTAATCTTTTGTCTGATGATTCATTTGCAAATATTTTCTCCCATTCTGAGAGTTGTCTTTTTGTCTTGTTTATGGTTTCCTTTGCTGTGCATAGCTTTTAAGTTTCATTAGGTCCCATTTGTTTATTTTTGCTTTTATTTCTGTTACTCTATGAGGTGGGTCAAAAAAGATGTAGCTGTGATTTATGTCAAAGAGTGTTCTTCCTATCTTTTCCTCTAAGACTTTTATAGTGTCTGGTCTTACATTTAGATCTCTAATCCATTTTGAGTTTATTTTTGTGTATAGTGTTAGGGAGTGTCCTAATTTCATACTTTCACATGTACCTGTCCAGTTTTCCCAGCATCACTTATTGAAGAGACTCTCTTTTCTCCATTGTATATCCTTGCCTCCTTTGTCATAAATTAGTTGACCATAGCTGCGTGCGTTTATCTCTGGGCTTTCTATCTTGTTCCATTGACGTATATTTCTGGTTTTTTACCACTACCATATTGTCTTGATTACTGTAGCTTTGTAGTATAGTCTGAAGTCAGGGAGTCTGATTCCTCCAGCTCCACTTTTTTCCCTCAAGACTGCTTTGGCTATTCGGGGTCTTTTGTGTCTCCATACAAATTTTAATATTTTTGTTCTAGTTCTGTAAAAAATGCTATTGGTAATTTGATAGGGTTTGCATTGAATCTGTGGATTGCTTTGGGTAGTATAGTCATTTTCACAATATTGATTCTTCCAATCCAAGAACATGGTATATCTCTTCATCTGTTTGTATCATCTTTAATTTCTTTCATCAATATCTTATAGTTTTCTGCATACAAGTCTTTTGTCTCCCTAGATAAGTTTATTCCTAAGTATTTTATTCTTTTTGTTGCAATGGTAAATGAGACTGTTTCCTTAATTTCTCTTTCAGATTTTTCATCATTAGTATATAGGAATGCAAGAGATTTCTGTGCATTAATTTTGTATCCTGCAACTTTACCAAATTCATTGATTAACTCTAGTAGTTTTCTGGTGGCATCTTTAGGATGCTCTATGTAAAGTATCATGTCATCTGCAAACGGTGCCCTGTTTTCCTTCTTCTTTTCCAATTTGTATTCCTTTTATTTCTTTTTCTTCTCTGATTGCCTTGGTAGGACTTCCAAAACTATGTTGAATAATAGTGCTGAGAGTGGACATCCTTGTCTTGTTCCTGATCTTAGAGGAAGTGCTTTCAGTTTTTCAAAATTAAGAATGATGTTTGCTGTGGGTTTGTTGTATATGGCCTTGCTTATGTTGAGGTAGGTTCCCTCTATGCCCACTTTCTGGAGAGATTTTATCATAAATGGGTGTTGAATTTTGTCAAAAGCTTTTTCTGCATCTATTGAGATGATCATATGGTTTTTATTCTTCAATTTGTTAATATGGTGTATCACATTGATTGATTTGTGTATATTGAAGAATCCTTGGGCTTCCCTGGTGGCACAGTGGTTGAGAGTCTGCCTGACAATGCAGGGGACACGGGTTCGTGCCCCGATCCGGGAAGATCGCACATGCCGTGGAGCGGCTGGGCGCGTGAGCAATGGCCGCTGAGCCTGCGTGTCCGGAGCCTGTGCTCTGCAATGGGAGAGGCCACAACAGTGAGAGGCCCGCATACCACAAAATAAAAAAATTAAAAAAAAAAAAAGAATCCTTGCATCCCTGGGATAAATCCCACTTGATCATGGTGTATGATCCTTTAATGTGTTGTTGGATTCTGTTTGCTAGTATTTTGTTGAGGATTTTGGCATCTATATTCATCAGTGATATTGGTCTGTAATTTTCTTTTCTTGTAGTATCTTTGTCTGGTTTTGATATCATGTGATGGTGGCCTCATAGAATTAATTTGGGAGTGTTCCTTCCTCTGCAGTGTTGTGGAAGAGTTTGAGAAGGATGGTGTTAGCTCTTCTCTAAATGTTTGATAGAATTCCCCTGTGAAGCCATCTGTTCCTGGACTTTTTTTTGTTGGAAGATTTTTAATCACATTTTCAATTTCATTACTTGTGATTGGTCTGTTCATATTTTCTATTTCTTCCTGGTTCAGTCTTGGAAGGTTATACCTTTCTATGAATTTGTCCATTTCTTCCAGGTTGTCCATTTTATTGTCATAGAGTTGCTTGTAGTAGTCTCTTAGGATGCTTTGTATTTCTGGGGTGTCTGTTGTAATTTCTCTTTTTTCATTTCTAATTTTATTGATTTGGTCCTCTCCCTCTTTTTCTTGATGTGTCTGGCGAATGGTTTATCAATTTTGTTTATCTTCTCAAAGAACCAGCTTTTAGTTTTATTGATCTTTGATACTGTTTTCTTTGTTTCTATTTCATTTATTTCTGCTCTGATTTTTATGATTTCTTTTCTTCTGCTAACTTTGGGTTTTGTTTGTTCTTTCTCTAGTTCCTTTAGGTGTAAGGTTACATTGTTTATTTGAGATTTTTCTTGTTTCTTGAAGTAGGCTTGTATAGCTGTGAACTTCCCTCTTTGAACTGCTTTTGCTGCAGCCCATAGGTTTTGGATCATCGTATTTTCATTGTCATTTGTCTCTAGGTATTTTTTTATTTCCTCTTTGATTTCTTCAGTGATCTCTTGCATATTTAGTAACATATTGTTTAGCCTCCATGTGTTGGTATTTTTTACCTTTTTTTCCCTGTAATTCATTTCTAATCTCATAGTGTTGTGGTCAGAAAATATGCTTGATATGATTTCAATTTTCTTAAATTTACTGAGGCCTGATATGTGACCCAAGATGTGATCTATCCTGGAGAACATTCCCTGTGCACTTTAGAAGAAAGTGTAATTTGCTGTTTAGGATGGAATGTCCTAAATATATCAATTAAATCTATCTGGCCTATTGTGTCATTTAAAGCTTCTATTTCCTTATTAATTTTCCATTTGTATGAACTGTCCTTTGATGTAAGTGAGCTGTTAAAGTCCCCCACTATTATTGTGTTACTGTCGATTTCCTCTTTTATAGCTGTTAGCTGTTGGCTTATTTTTGAGGTGCTCTATGTTGGGTGCATATATATTTATAATTGTTTTATCTTCTCCTTGGATTGATCCCTTGATCGTTATATAGTGTCCTTCCTTGTCTCTTGTAACATTCTTTGTTTTAAAGTCTATTTTATCTGATATGGGTATTGCTACTCCAGCTTACTTTTGATTTCCATTTGCATGGAATATCTTTTTCCATCCCCTCACTTTCAGTCTGTATGTGTCCCTAGGGCTGAAGTGGGTCTCTTGTAGGCAGCATATATATGGGTCTTGTTTTTGTATCCATTCAGCAAGCCTGTGTCTTTTCATTGGAGCATTTAATCCATTCACATTTAAGGTAATTATCAATATGTATATTCATATTACCATTTTCTTAATTGTTTGGGGTTTGTTTTTGTAGGTCCTTTTCTTGTCTTGTGTTTCCCACTTTGAGAAGTTTCTATAGCATTTGTTGTAGAGCTGGTTTGGTGGTGCTGAATTCTCTTAGCTTTTGCTTGTCTGTAAAGCTTTCAGTTTCTCCATCAAATCTGAATGAGATCCTTGCTGGGGAGAGTAATCTTAGTTGTAGGTTCCTCCCTTTCATCACTTTAAGTATATCATGCCACTCCCTTCTGGCTTGTAGAGTTTCTGCTGAGAAATCAGCTGTTAAGTTTATGGGAGTTCCCTTGTATGTTGTCACTTTTCCCTTGCTGCTTTCAATAATCTTGCTTTGTCTTTAATTTTTGCCAGTTTGATTACTATGGGTCTTGGTGTGTTTATCCTTAGGTTGATCCTGTATGGGACTCTGTGCTTCCTAGACTTGGGTGGCTACTTCCTTTCCCATGTTTGGGAAGTTTTCAACTCTAATCTCTTCAAATATTCCCTCAGGTCCTTTCTCTCTCTCTTCTCCTTCTGGGACCCCTATTATGCGAATGTTGTTATGTTTAATGTTGTCCCAGAGGTCTCTTAGGCTGTCTTCATTTCTTTTCATTCTTTTTTCTTTATTCTGTTCCACAGCAGTGAATTCCACCATTCTGTGTTCCAGGTCACTTATCCGTTCTTCCAACTCAGTTATTCTGCTATTGATTCCTTCTTGTGTAGTTTTCATTTCAGTTATTGTATTGTTCATCTCTGTTTGTTTGTTCTTTAATTCTTCTAGGTCTCTGTTGAACATTTCTTGCATCTTCTTGATTTTTGCCTCCCTTCTTTTTCCGAGGTCCTGGATCATCTTCACTATCATTATTCTGAATTCTTTTTCTGGAAGGTTTCCTATCTCCACTTCATTTAATTGTTTCTCTGGTATTTTATCTTGTTCCTTCATCTTGTATATAGTCCTCTGCCTTTTCATTTTGTCTATCTTTCTGTGAATGTGGTTTTTGTTCCACAGGCTGCAGGATTGTAGTTCTTGCTTCTGCCCTCTGCCCTCTGGTGGTTGAGGCTATCTAAGAGGCTTGTGCAGTCTTTATGATGGGAGGGACTGTTGGTGGGTAGAGCTGGGTGTTGCTCTGGTGGGCAGAGCTCAGTAAAACTTTAATCTGCTTTTCTGCTGATGGGTGAGGCTGAGTTTCCTCCCTGTTGGTTGTTTGACCTAGCACTGGAGGCTACAGGGTCTTTGGTGGGGCTAATGGTGGACTTCAGGAGGGCTCATGCCAAGAAGAATTTCCCAGAACTTCTGCTGCCAGTGTTCTTGTCCTGCGGTGATCCACAGCCAGCCCCCCTCTGCAGGAGACCCTCCAACACTAGCATGTAGATCTGTTTCAATCTCCTATAGGTTCACTGCTCCTTCCCCCTGGGTCCTGATGCACACACTACTTTGTGTGTGCCCTTCTAGTGTGGAGTCTCTGTTTCCCCCAGTCCTGTCAAAGTCCTGCAATCAAATCCCACTAGCGTTCAAAGTTTGATTCTCTGGGAATCAATAGTATTGCTTCAAAATAGAAAAATATAGTGGTCTTAGAAGATTCAGTGGTAGGCCTAAATATTGAATCACTCTCCACAATATTCTTGAGGAAACTGCACAAGTATTGTGCTGTGACAGTGCTGGTTCATCGTGATGCCTCCCCCACCAAGAGAAATATGAAAGTCTCCAGAATTAACACGGTCAGCTCTTACATGGGGTAGACACCCTGAAGTGTTTGCTGGGGCAGGCATACTGTAAATAACCGACTGGTCCCCATTTGGTTGTAGTCTGTCTATTGTAGTCAGTTTCCTAAGCAGGAACTGGAACTGCGTTTTCCAGCTCCAGAGTCAGTAGCCCTGAGTAGCTGCCGAGGACGTCAAAAGTGGCTCAGCCTACTTAAGGTGAGCTTCAGTGCACACTACACACCAGATTCAAAGACTTGGTGCAAAGGAATGTACAATCCATGGATACTGGGTTAAGTAAAAAATATTTAAAACTAATTTTCCTGCTTCTTTTCCTTTTTTTTAACGTAGCTTCTACAAAATTCAAAATTACCTGTGTGACAAAAAAAATTACCTGTGTGACTCGCATTATATTTCTATGGACAATGCTGGACTTGAGTAATAGATTTTAGAAAGCTCTCTGTTACAAAAAAAATGTGTGATGTGAGTTTCAGTTACTTAGGAGACTCTCTAACCAGAACACATGATTTTCTTGACAGTGAGGGGTAAATGAGGCATTATTGAACTTGAACACCACTGGAATTGTTACCTTTTTAAAGGTTTCATCTGAGAGCCAGAATTAAAATTGTATTTTAAGGAAGACATGTACTTCTCTCTAGTCTTTCTCACTGGCCCTAAACTAAAGTAAGGGAATATTTACTAAGTATATGAGACTACTCTGTTTCTTGTTTTGGAGGGAATCAGAAGTATAATACAGGAATAGAAAAAGGGTTCCTGGAGTGAGACTAATTGAACATTTGAAATTACTTTAAAAGAATCATTTATTTCCCAGTTCAGTGGCTCTTACTGCTATAAATACATTTTTTTCATTGTCCATTTTGTAAATGTGCTTCTGGAGTTTAATTTCTGTACTTAATTATGTTCACCTCTGATGATATCTTTTTGTCTTTCCTTGTAGGAAAAAGGAAGTTGGTGCTGGACCTACCACTCACCAGGAAAAACCAACCAGTCCATCAGTGCAGAAGCACTAATTATTTTCCACAAACCCATGTGTCAGTTTATCTTTTGATTCTATTAATATATTAAGATCTACAGTAAATTCATACAGAAACTATGGAAAACAGTATGCAGGTTCCTCAAAAATTAAAAATAGTGCCACCATATTATTCAGCAATTCCCAATAGGTGTATATCCAAAGGAAACGAAATCACCCTATGAAGAGATAACTGCATCTCCCTGTGTACTGCAGCATCATTTACAATAACCATGACATGGAAGGATCCTAAGTGTTCAGTGATGGATGAACAGATAAAGAAAATGTGAGATATATATAGGTATATATATATGCACACACATACACGCAAATACATATACATACACATATACACAACATACAGTGGAATACAATTCAGCCATGAAAAAGAAGGAAATCCTGCCATTTGCAACAACACTTATGGAACTTGAGGGCATTATGCTAAGTGAATAAGCCATACAGAAAGAGACAAATACTGAATGACCTCACTTATATATAGAATCCAAAAATCCACACTCACAGAAAAGTAAATCAGATTTCTGTTTGCCAGAGGCAGGGGGTGGGAATGATGGGAGAATTGGGTGAAGGGTGTCAAAAGGTACAAAATTCCAGATATAAGATAAATGAATACTGGGATATAATGTACAGCATAGTGACAATAATTAGTAATGCTTCATTGTATACAGCTGACACTGTATCTGATGGTTCTGCATCAGCATCCATGGATACAGAGGGCCGCCTGTGCTATGCCATATAATATAAAGGACTTGATGGACTTCCCTGGTGGTGCAGTGGTTGAGAGTCCGCCTGCCAATACAGGGGATGCAGGTTTGTGCCCCGGTCCGGGAGGATCCCACATGCCGCGGAGCGGCTGGGCCCGTGAGCCATGGCCACTGGGCCTGCACGTCTGGAGCTTGAGCATTCAGATTTTTATTTGCAGGGGAAAGGGGTGGGAATCTGGAACCAGTCCTCCTCAGATATCAAGGAAGCCTGCATTGGCAATTTGCTAAGAGAGTAGGTCTTCAAATTTCTAATCATGAAGAAGAAGAGGAACACTTTTGGTAACTATGAGGTGATGGATGTTAAGAAATTTATTGTGGTAATCATTCCACAATGTATACATTATCAAATCATGCTGTACACCTTAAACTTATACGGTGTTAGACAGGCATACCTCAGTTTTCTTGTTCTTCACTTTGTTGCACTTTGCAGATACTGCATTTTTTACAGATTGAAGATTTGTGGCAACCCTGCATCAGCAAGTTTATTGGCGCCATTTTTCCAACATCATTTGTCCATTTCAGGTCTCTGTCACATTTTGGTAATTTTTACAATAATTCAAACTTTTAAAATTATTATTCTATGTGTACACTATTTCAGCCCTTAGTAAGAAGAAAAACACTGTGCGTTTGGGATTTGAACAAGTTTGACTTCCTTAACAAGAATATTACCAGAAAATGTTCTCAGAGTAATAGCATAAAATTCTATTTTAAAAATTATTTGTAACTTCCTGGTGATTTAGAGACACTATAAAGTTTGTCTGGCATTTGTTCTTTACCCCTTTTAATAACAATAAACCAGTCTAAGAAATCAAGAAGAATTCAGCATCAGTTGCATGCTTCTGTACACAGTTAGAGGGCTCTAACTCCCATAGCAGGAATGCCAGCTCAGGACAAAGTGAACACTGTGGCCTTGTAGTTTTCTTTAAAAGAATTCCATTCTTTAAGAGAGTTAGAGTCCACCCTAAATTCTGGCTATAGGTGGTTTTCTCTCCCCACCTGAATAAAGAGATGTCTTACTTTAAACATGTCATCTGAATGTAGGCAGCTTGTAGGGAATAAATTCATCAGATAACCTCAAGTTACAACAGAATCTGAGTCTTTGTGGGCTCCTCCCCTCATCTGTAAAGGACAGAGTAAAAGTGAAGCGCCGTATTTCAGAAAAGCAAACTTAACTTTGTGGATTTGCTGTAAGTCATGCAAAGGGACAGGAAGAGGAAACAGCAAAGGTAGCTCTTGATGCTCAGGTGGGACAGACCCCAGCCCTCTTCTCTGTCCTCACACCAGGCAGCACCTCCTTCAAATGAGCCAGCAGCCAAAGAGGACGGACTGCCTCTCTAACTCCAATTAAATTTTTACAGGTTTCTTTCACCCTTTTATAATTAGTAGCACAAATTGGGCCAAAGAAATGTTGCCTTGAGAAGGATGTGAATGAGGAATTAGAGTAAATATTGTTTTACTCCCTAAGGACATGTTTATAAGGCCCTGTAAATGGTCCTTCCTTTTGTAATCCCTGTTGAGGAATTTTAGGTAGATAACTTTGAGCAGAAATAAATAGGAATTCTGAATTAAATATAGAGTTTAAGTTTCACTGTATCCATTTTCACATCCTTTTCAAGAATGTAGCACTTGTTTAGAAGCAAAGGATAACTATACTATTTATCTTTTAACCCTGATTGAGGAATTTTTCAAACAAAAGTTTTATGCTTACCAAAACAAATTGACTTTTATAGTTGTTTCTGCTTCAAATTAAGTGTTTCCAATTTAATATATGTATATGTGAGATTTATATATGTGTGTAAATATAAACTGTGTTCTGTTCGTCAAATAATTTGTCAATCACCTAAAATATATGAGAAAACTGTTTCTCTAGGAAAGTTTGTTTAAATGAGAGGGAAAAAGTATATTTGAATTTGAAGGTTTCTTAAAACTGCAAGAATGTATCCCCAGTGGAATAAGAGGCCTCGTGTCTGATTTGTTCATTTTTTGAGAATTGGATCTTCAAATCTATTTTTAAAAAATATGTCCTTTTGGAGAAGTTACATTTGTGATGATGTATTTGTTTCCAGTGTGTTTTATCTCAAATCAAAGTATGCTTCAAATTGGGACTCACCTTCTGTAAGCATTCCCCTCCCACAATCACCACTCCTGCCTCTCCTGTCTCAGAGCCTGAAGTATGTCCAGGCTTCTCCCTTCCCAGCCTGTCATGTGCCTCCCCTGCTCAAATGTGTTCAGTCCCAACACATTACCTACAGCATGAAGTTCACATTTCTTTCATGGTACTTGAAGGCTTTATACCATTAAATCCCAACTTTTCTTCCTAAGCCTTCTTTTTCTGCTACATTTCAGATAACCTGCTGTCAGTCAAGCTAAACCAACTGACCCCTGCTCTCTGCTGCATTCCTAGTTCACTGTTAACGTGAAGCACCTCCAGTCCTGTCTGATTCTGGGCATCTTTCAAGGCCCAGCTCACAGAGCCCATTCCATGCAGCACTTCCTGACTTCTGCCCAACTCTGATAGCCCTTGTAATTACCTGGCCTTGAAGGAACCACATTTAAGTATCTATGTACATGTGTTTGGTAGAAGACATATCTTCCACATCACTTTAATGCATGGGTATGGCTGAGTAATTAAAAACCCAAGTGCCAACCATGAAAGCATAGCATATTTTTGTGTGTAACTAATAATAGAGTTTGTTTTTAATTTATGCAAAAAAATTATTGCTCTCTTTGAACTAAATCACATTGCTAAACCATGAGATCAGACCTCAGTGTTTCTGAACCATAGCTGTGCACTGGAATATCTTGGGGAGTTTTACTGATGCCTGGGTCCCACCACCCAGAGATTTGTCATGTCCTTGACCTGGGGTGTGGCCTGGGCATCATTATTCTTTAAAGCTTCCCAAATGATTCTAATATGTAGTTAAGTGTGAGAACATCTACATTAGTGGTTCTCAAACCCCAGAATCCACTTCTACATATGAACTTATAAAGATATAAGGTAAATAAATGCTTAGACTTATGGAATAAAATCGTGGTTTTATAATTCAGCTTATTAAAGAAATCAGAAAATATCTAAAACTTGAATTAAGGTCTTGTTGCCTGCCTAACCAAAGGAAGCTATCTGTGGTTTTTAAAACAAAACAAAACAAAACAAAAACAGAAGTAATCTTTCTAATATCCACAGTGGATGAAAATTAGTTTGACTATAATTAAAGAATGTATTTTATCAAATTTTGTCTTTAACTTGAGACTATAGTATATTTTTTTAATTGGCATTAAATACACGAGGAGAGCTTTTAAGGTGAATAACAGAAGTCCTCTACAAGAATTCTGGAGACGGCTGGGGTAGGCAGTAATTTAAATTTAAATTGTTAAAAGAATATTCTAGTTTTAAGGGAAATAGTCAACTCTGGTATTCTAAAACTTAGTAATTCTTGACAATATTGTAACCTAGAGTGAATAATTTTGCATACTAAAAATCTATATATTTGTACTCAAGAACAGGATTTAACATAGCCTATTGACTTCCAGAAACAATGCAAAATTGAATAAGTGTACACAGATTTTTTTTTTTTTTTTCTAAGCTGCATTGCTTTCATCATTTCTGGACTCATCCAGAAAAGGTTACCCTAGAATGAAATGGTCAGCCTTTATAATCATAGCACTCCTGCCCTCCTGTGGACTGTTAGGGAATTTGACGAGTCCTTTCCCTAGTTGTTCAAACTTTTGTCATTATTCAGATTTCAGTCATTGCTGATTCCCAGAAGCCATTTTTTTAATTTTATTTTAATTACCTAGCTATGTTCTACTTGCCTTCTAGGAAATTAACTTTTAAAAGGGCTAACCTCAGTGTGGTCAATAAACTATTTTTCCTTCCCTCTGGCTTGTAAACCTGCAGAAAGTGACCAAATTGCCTTAAGTATGGATCACATTGAGAAAGTTACCCATACTGATTCATGACTTGCTAGCCCCCAAAAACCTGTTTGGGGTAGTAAAACTCATATTAGCTGAGCAGCCACTTAGGTTTAAAACATGCACCACCCTTGCACAGCTTTTTAAAAATTGAAATATTGCATGTCACAGTGGCAAGCCTCATGTGGCACTATCAGAAAAAAAACAGGCCATCTGGCATCCATCCTGGTGCTTAGGGCTTGTGGCTTCATTGAGAATTCTGCAGACTATTAACATTTAGATGAGCACTATTCTTGGTGTTCAGGAAAATGATCTGTCTCTGATCATCCACTGCCACCTAAAAAGGGTCCAAAGGAAAATACTTCTTTCATCTGTATTTGATGAGAACTCAATTACTGGAGAATCCTTGGGTAGTATTCCATAGAACCATGCTTCTCAAATTTTTGTGTGCAGGTGAATCACATGATGATCTCGTTAAAGTGCAGATTCTGAATCAATATGGGGCCCAAGGTTCTGCATTTGTACTGATGTTTGTGGAGGATGTATAACGGCCTCCAGCGATATGTGAGTCCTAATATCTGCAAACTGTGAATGTTGTCTTATAAGTAAAAGATGTTTGTAGATGAGATCTTGGCTGGGGAGTTTACCCCACCACCACCACCAGGTGGGGCCCTGAATGTAAGCATATTTAATCCTCACAAGAAGAAGGCAGAGGAAGACTTGACTACAGCAGAAGGCAATATGACCACTGATGCAACATGCTATGGTGTTGGTTTTGAGGATGTAGGAAGGGGCCACAGGCCAAAGAGGGCAGCTCTGGAAGCTGGAAAAAGCAAAGAAACTGTTTCTTTGCCAGTACATCTGGAGGGAGTGTGGCCCTGCCTGTAATTTCATTTCAGAATCTGACCTCCAAAGCTAAAAGAATACAGGTGTGTTGTTTTAGACAGTTATTGTGTGAAGGTTTCTGTCCCACCAAAATTCCTATTAAAATTCTACCCCAGAGGTGATAGTATTAGCAGGTGGGCCCACTGGGAAGTGATTAGGTCCTGAGGGTGGAGGCTTCATGAACGGGATTAGTGTCCTTATTAAAAGAGACCCAATAAAATTTCCTCACCCCCCTGGATCAGAAGTTACAACTAGATGGCACTGTCTGCAAAACAGAAAGCTAGCTCTCCCTGACACCAAATCTGCCAGTGCCTTGATCTCTGTCTTCCCAGCCTCCGGACTGTGAGAAATAAATCTGTTGCTTACAAACTGCCCTATTGTAGTATTTGTTATAACAGCCCAAAGCCACTAAGACAAACACCAAGTTTGCTGTAATTTGTGAAAGAAGCCACAGAAAAATTAATACAGAGGGGCTCTCAACCCTGACTGCACAGTAGAATCGGCTGGGAAACACTCTAACAGAATAAACATACATCCAGACCCCATTCCTACAACAGTATAACGAGAACCAAATCAAATGATTTATCCATCTCTGTGAGTCTCTTTTTTCAATCCTTTCTGATATATAGTCAGGATTGGAATTGCTGGGTAATATGGTAATTCTATGTTTAATTTTTGAGGAATCACCAATCTGTTTTTCACAGTGGCTTTTACATTCTCACTAGCAATGTTCAAGGGTTCCATTTTCTCTACATTCTCACCAACATTTTCTTTTTCATTAAAAAATTATTATTATAGTCATCCTACATGGTGCGAATTGGGCCTGATTTGCATTTCCCTAACAACTAATGATGTTTAGTATCTTTTCATGTTTTTTTTAATAGATCTTTATTGGAGTATAATTGCTTCACAGTACTGTGTTAGTTTCTGTTGCACAACAAAGCGAATCAGCCATATGCATACACATGTCCCCATATGCCCTCCCTCTTGAGCCTCCCTCCCATCCTCCCTATCCTACCCCTCTAGGTCATTGCAAAACACCGAGCCGATTTCCCTGTGCTATGTGGCTGCTTCCCACCAGCCAACTATTTTTCATTCCGTAGTGTATATATGTTGATGCTCCTCTCACTTCACCCCAGCTTCGCCCTCCCACCCCATATCCTCAAGTCCATTTTCTATGTCTACCTTTTTATTCCTGCCCTGCAACTTCCTTGGATAATGTCTATTAAGACTTTTGCCCATTTTTAAATTGGGCTGTTTTTCTTTTTGCTACTGAGTTGCAGGAGTTCTTTCTATATTCTGTATATTAAACCCTGAGCAGATATTTAATTTGCAAATATTTTCTCCCATTCAGTGGGTTGTCTTCTCACTCTCTTGATAGTGTCATTCATGTTGACTGGGACTATAGTCATCTAAAGGTTTGACAGGGTTGGAGGATCAACTTCCAAGAAGGCTCACTCACATGGCTATTAGCAGGAGACCAGTTCCTCATCTCATGGACCTCTCCTAAGAGCAGCTGGCTACTTCTAGAATGAGCAATCTGAAAGACAGAGGAAGACTTCATAGTGCCTTTTCTGACCTGGTTTCCAAAGTTGCTCACTATCCCTTATGCTTTTATTTTATTCATTAAAATCACATCACTAAGATTAGCCTGTATTAAGAGGAGACGAATTAGCCTCCACCACTTGAAGGGAGATGCATCAGAGAATTTGTGGGCATATTTAAAACCACCACAAAGAAAAGTGCCTTCAAATAAAGAAAATGGCCCAGTTTTGTGACTTCTTTTAAACCTCAATAAATAAATAATAAAAATATTATTTAAACTATTACAGAGTATAGAAATAAAATTGTGCCCATAATAAAATTTGCCAAAGATGGCAAATGAAAAGAAAATACATTTCTGGTTCATTTCCTAATATAAATGCTAAAATCTTAAATCAAATGTTAAATAAATATAAAAAGAATCATGCAAAGTGAACAAGTAAGATTATTCCAGAAATGGTTTAAAACTAGAAATCCGGGCTTCCCTGGTGGCACAGTGGTTGGGAGTCCGCCTGCCGATGCAGGGGACACGGGTTCGTGCCCCGGTCCGGGAAGATCCCACATGCCGCGGAGCGGCTGGGCCCGTGAGCCATGGCCGCTGAGCCTGTGCGTCCGGAGCCTGTGCTCCGCAACGGGAGAGGCCACAACAGTGAGAGGCCCGCGTACCACAAAAAAACAAAAAAAAAAACCCAAAAAAACCCACTAGAAATCCAAAAATGTATTTCATAATAGTATAGAAAAATATATTGTTCCTTTCATATAAATATACTGTATGATACCCCCCAAAAAGTAACATAACAAAAGGAAAAGATAAAAATGACACCATCCTAGCCCTTGATTCTCTCATCCCTGACATTACTTAATGGGCTCTCCAATGTCTCAGCATGCTTCTCCACAGTGTATAAGATGCTTACAAGGAAAGGAATCTCATAACTCCTCTTGAACAACAGTTTAGATTCAGATTCACGGCTACACAAATTTCTAATGCCCAGGGGAGCTAAGTGGGCTCCAATAAAAGAACTTCACAGAGATGGGAAATCAGGTCAGGAAAAATTACAACATAATCACTACTGGGTCTTACAATACATTCAAAAATATTCACTGGTTTTGGGCTTCCCTGGTAGGTCAGTGGTTAAGAATCCGCCTGCCAATGCAGGGGACACGGGTTCGAGCCCTGGTCCGGGAAGATCCCACATACTGCGGAGCAACTAAGACTGTGTGCCATAACTACTGAGCCTGTGCTCTAGAGCCGGTGAGCCACAACTACTGAGCCTGCATCCCACAACTACTGAAGCCCGCGCGCCTAGAGCCTGTGCTCTGCAACAAGAGAAGCCACTGCAATGAGAAGCCCGTGCACCGCCACGAAGAGTAGCCCCTGCTCACTACAACTAGAGAGAGCCCACGCACAGCAACGAAGACCCAATGCAGCCAAAAATTAATTAATTAATTAATTTTAAAAAAATATTCACTTTTTTTATAGCCTTACAGGTGCTGGAACTTGCTTCACATTTTTACTCCAAGGCTCTAGCTTAGTCATAGTGAGCACATTAAGAGCAGCCTTTATGAGGTCAAAAGTCAGAGGATACCCATGACCCTGTGCTCCTAAGGCCACTTTTAAATGTGTGATAGGAGACAGGCAGAAGGAAACACACATGTAGTAGAGGGATTATTCTTTCCTTATTCAAGTGGTTCTCAAAATGTTTGTTTGCAGAAATTTTGAAGATTAAATATTTGTTGGCACACTTAAAACATTTTACAAGATAGCCAATAAAAAACAAGTTAATACTAAGTAAAATTCAATCACTACCTAAATATAAAAGTGACTCACTGTGTCTACAAAAATATTCACTGTCATTGCTATATCCACATTGTTCCCGTCATTTTTATATGTCACTGTTTCAGGAAGTGCAGATATATCTGTTAAGATTATATTAAGCTGTAAAAGACAGGAAAAAAAAAAATAACGGGAGTTTAAACAAGATAGCAGTTGACTTCTCTCTCAGGTTAAGAATCATGGTCGGCCCAGGGCTCAAACGGTGGCTCCATTATCCACAGAAACCTGGGATCCTTCCATCAGAGAATCCATCTCAACTCATGGTCCAGACTCCATTCAGCAGAGGAAGAATGGAGGAAGCGAGCACTTATCCCTGTAAAGACACTTTGCAGACATTCCGCTTACATCTCTCTAGCCAGAATGTGGTCACATGGCAGTAAGGGAAGCTGATAAATGAAGCCTTTAGGAAGGTGGCCAATGGCCCAGTTAAAAATACAGGGTCCTGTTACTAATGAAGAAGAGGAAACTGGATACTGGAGATTCCAGCAGTCTCTGCTACAAAGGGTACTGCCTTGATCACGTCTTAGATAATCAAGAGGCAAAGTTCTTAGCTGTTCCAGTAACTGCCTCACTGTTATATATCATTGCATTATACCCCTTACCTTTTACTTTATCAACTTTAGCCCTCCTGTACATTGGAACACATGAAGAGCTTGGCTGAGTATCTTTTGTGACATTTCTCACAGTAATAGTACTGAGATACTTAATACATGAAAAAAATATAATGAAAGGTTCCAAATTTGGGGGCCTGCTCTAAATGATTTTATGACACAGTGAGTAAGTACCCCTGTCTTTTACATTTAAAGTGTTAAGATGGTTAGCTATTTCCTCTGGCTCTCACTTAGTGAGTCTTCAGGGTAAATACACCACTCTTTACTTCAACAAATATTTTTGAGCACCTCAAGCTTAACAGTCTTTAGGCTAGGTGTTGGAGAGTGCACATAGTTCAGTAAGGCATCTTCCCTGTCATCAAGGAGCTTATAATTCCCTGGATGGAAGTACACACGAATAAAATAACTCTGTGAATTTCCCTAAAGACAAGTACAAAAATGTCCCATGATGAGCAAGGAAAATACTGCATTAAGTTGTGAGGAGACCAGGAATGAAGATAAATTAAAGAGGTAAGAATTTAAGCTTCTCCTTAGAAATAAAGGACTAACTTGCAGATGGAGATGATCTTTCTTCTTTGAGGTCTCCCGTGCATAATTAGTAATTTGTAACATCCTCCTGCTATTATGTGTAGAGTCTAATCATTTTTCATTCTTCGCTTCTAGGTATTGAATGATTGGTTCCCCTTCTGCTACTTGTCTCCTCTCAGGCAATGATGTCACTTGGGATAAGGAGGCACCTATTTGTGAGTCATTATATTTTTTCCCATAATTCCCTCCACATGATCCTGATTTGTTTCCAGAGCTGCAAAGAAAAACTCTAATCCTTCTCGCACGGAGTAGTCTCTAAGATATTTGAAAATTGGAGTCATGTGCTGCACGGTCCTCCTAGTTTTTCTTTACTTTAGGAGGAAATTTATCTGAAACTGTGGGCTTAAACTCAGATAAAATTGCCCTACTTTCCTACTCTGATAGCAAACTCTTTTCAGTATAAAGATCCTTCTCCTTAGTGACTAAACTTAAAAGACATTAGAGAAAATTAAATCTGTCTGTGCCACTTCTTAAAATAACATTACAATCCCAGAAAGTATATGTCTCCCTTCCTCATTATTCTTCTCTGAACAATGAAGAATTTCCACAAGCCTCTGGTCAGTCTGAACTTTTCTTCATCCTTCATATTCTTATTTGGGCTTCTGAGGGCTCCTTCCCTTAGCTGCATTTGTTGTCGACTGGTAGACAGTCCCTCTTGTCCTTTTATTTTTTATTGAAGTATATTAATTTACAATATTACTACTTTCGGGTGTACAACATAGTGATTCTATTTTATACATTATTTTTATAATTTGTAAATTATATACATTATGAAACGATCAACATGATGTCTAGTTTTCATCTGTCACCATACAAATTTATTACAATATTATTGACAATATTCCCTATGCTGTACATTATATCACTGTTACTTCTTTTATTACTGAAAGTTTGTACTTCCTAATCCCCTTCACCTATTTTGCTCATCCCCTCCACCCCCTCCCCTCTGGCAACCCTGAGGTTTCTCTGTATCTATGAGTCTGTTTCTGTTTTGTTTTGTTTTTTAGATTCCACACATAAGAGAAATCATATGGTATGTGTCTTTCTCTGACTAAAATTTCACTTAGCATTATCCCTTTTAGGTTGATCCATGTTGTCACAAATGGCAAGATTTCATGTTTTTATGGCTGAGTAATATTCCATTGTGTACCTATAACACTTCCTCTTTATCCATTCATCTATTGGTGGACACTTAAGTCACTTCCATATCTTGGCTAATGTAAATAATGCTGCAGTGAATGTAGGGTGCATATATCTTTTCTAGTGTTCTTAGTTTTTTCCAGTAAATATCCATAAATACAATTCCTGGATCATATGGTAGTTATATTTTTTTATTTTTTGAGGATCATCCATAGTATTTTCCACAGTAGCTACACCAATTTACATTCCCACCAACAGTGAATGAGGTATCCTTTTTTTCCACATTCTCACCAACCATATTTTTTGTCTTTTTGATAATAGCCATTCTGACAAGTGTGAAGTATATCTTGTGGTGGTTTTGATTTGCATTGCCCTGATGATTAGTGTTGTTGACCATTTTTTCATGTTGGCTGTTTATCTTCTTTGAAAGAATGTTCAAGTTTTCTGCCCATTTTTAAATCAGATTGTTCTTTAGATATTAAGTTGTATGTATTCTTTATATAGTCTGGATATTAAGCCCGTATTGGATATATATGATTTGCAAATATCTTCTTGCATTCAGTAGGTTGCCTTTTCATTTTGTTGCTGGTTTCCTTCACTGCATAAAAGCTTTTTTAGTTTGATGTAGTACCATTTGTTGACTGCTATTTCTGTTGCCTTTGCCTGAAGAGATATCAAAAAAAATATTTCTAAGACTGATGTCAAAGAGCATAGTGGTTGAATTTTATTCTAGGAGATTTATGATTTCAGTTCTTACCCTTAAGTCTTTAATCCATTTTGAGCTTTATTTTTAATATGGTGTAAAGAAGTGGTCTAGTTTCATTCTTTTACATGTGGCTGTCCAGTTTCCCCAGCACCACTTATTGAAAATGCTGTCTTTTCCCCATTGTATATTCTTGTCTCCTCTGTTGTAGATTAATTTACCATATAAGTGTGGTATTGTTTGTGGGCTCTCTATTCTGTTTCATTGATCAATGTGTCTGTTTTTATGCCAGTGCCCTACTGCTTTGATGACTATAGCTTTGTAGTATGGTTTGTAATCAGAGAGTGTGATACCTCCAGCTTTGTCCTTCTCTTTCAGAATGTTTTGGTTTTGGGGGGTCCTTTGTGGTTCCATACCAATTTTAGGATTATTTGTTCTAGTTCTGTGAAGAACACCATGGGAATTGTATTAAACCTGTATATTGCTTTGGGTGATAGGGACATTTTAACAATATTCATTTTTCCAATACATGAGCACATTATATCTTTCCATTTATTCATGTCATCTTCAATTTCTTTCATCAGTGTCTTGTAGCTTTTTGAGTACAGGTCTCTCATCTCCCTTGGTTAAGTTTATTTCTAGGTATTTCATTCTTTTTGATGCAATTGTAAATGGGATTGTTCCCTTAAATTCTTTTTCTGATAGCTCATTAATTAGCATATACTAATGCAATGGATTTCTTTATATTAATTTTGTATCATGCAACTTCACTGAATTCATTTATTAGTTCTAATCGTTTTTTAGTGGATTCCTTACAGTTTATTGTATCTTGTGATCTGCAAATAGTAACAGTTTTACTTCTTCCTTTCCAATATGGATGCCTCTTATTTCTTTTTCTTTCTTTTTTTTTTTTTTTTTTTTTTTTTTTGTGGTACGCAGGCCTCTCACTGTTGTGGCCTCTCCCGTTGCGGAGCACAGGCTCCCGACGCGCAGGCTCAGAGGCCATGGCTCATGGGCCCAGCCGCTCCGCGGCATGTGGGATCTTCCCAGACCCGGGCACAAACCCGTGTCTCCTGCATTGGCAGGTGGATTCTCAACCACTGCGCCACCAGGGAAGCCCTTTTTCTTTTTTAATTGCTGTGGCTACAACCTCCAATTCTACGTTGACTGAAGGTGAGAAGAGGAGATATCCTTGTCTCGTTCCTGATCTTAGAGGAAAAGCTTTCAGGTTTTCATCATTGAGTATGATGTTAAATGTGGGTTTGTCACATAGGCCTTTATTATGTAGCAGTACGTTTCCTCTATACTCACTTTACTGAGAGTTTTTAATCATAAATTGGTGTTGAATTTTCTCAAATGATTTTTGTGCATATTGAGATGATCATATGAGTTTTCTCCTTTTTCTTGTTAATGTGGTATATGATGTTGATTGATTTGCAGATCTAGAACTATCCCTGAATCCCTGAAATAAGGTCCACTTGATCATGGTGTGTGATTCTTTTAAAGTATTGTTGGCTTTGATTTGCTAATATTTAGTTGAGGATTTTTGCAGACTAGATTTTCAATTGGCTATTTTAAAGTTAACCTCCAGAACTTTAAGAAACGTGGAAGAATGACTCACTGCAAGTTTGTAAAGTATTAATTAAGATTGTGAAGAAATCAGTGTCACACAGAGCTGATCGCAGTAAAAGTGGGCACAAACTACTGGAAGGCTAATAAACAATATTTACAAAAGCCTTAATGCAAATACCCTTTGATGTGGCAATTCCATTTTTCAGAATTTATCCCAAGATTAAAAAAACATGAGATTATCCTATGATATTGGTTCAAAGACACTCAGTGCAACAGAATTTAGGATGGCAGAAAATCTTAAAAATCTAAATGTTCAGTATGGTTTGTAAATAGCTAATGGAAGAAATGAGGTTTATTAAAAATGGCTATGATGAGCTTTTAAGGAAGATATAACATGTACCATGAGGTATTAGAGACTGAGATGCCTCATCTTAGTGCAAAGAGATAGTATATCTAAATATATACATGCCACCAAATATGATTTCCTAGAAAATATATCCATAGACATACATGCATGTGCACACATACATATTTGAAAAAATACCCATTAAATTGTTAAGAATAGTTATTTGGGGACCACTATCATTTTCCTCTTTTTGTTTGTCCATATTTTATAGATTTTCTAACATAAGTGTTAATTGTGTTCACAAGTACTCACAAAAAGAAAATAATGCTGACATTAAAGATTAAAAAAATGAAGGAGAAGTCATAAAAGGTGCTGCTCTTATCTGCCAGAGATTTAAAATTGTCTGAAAAAAATCAAATTAGGAAGATATTATCAGTTTACTATAAAAAAAATGTCTAGGTCTGGCAACTTTTGTAAGCAGTTATCTTCAAAGAAAACTGTTTCCACCTCTATTATATTTATAGGTCAATAAACATTTAACTGAGTCAATATTGATTACATATTTTCTTTTTTTGCATTTTATTTTTTATATACAGCAGGTTGTGTGCCCGCACACAAGCTTCTTGGTGGCAGCAGCAGCAGCCTTAGCGTCTCAGGCCCGTGTCTGGTGTCCACGTTGATAGCTGTGGCTCGCACCCGTCTCTGGAGCTCATTTACGCGGCACACTTAATGCCCTCTCCTCGCGCACCAGAAAACAAAGAGGCAAGAAAAAGTCTCTTGTCTCTTCGGCAGCTCCAGACTTTTTCCCCCCGACTCCCTCCCGGCCAGCTGTGGTGCACTAGCCCCCTTCAGGCTGTGTTCACACTGCCAACCCCAGTCCTCTCCCTGCGATCCAACCGAAGCCCAAGCCTCAGCTCCCAGTCCCCACCTGCCCCGGCAGATGAGCATACAAGCCTCTTGGGCTGGTGAGTGCTGGTCGACACCAACCCTCTATTTGGGAATCTCTCCGCTTTGCCCTCCACACCCCTGTTGCTGTGCTCTCCTCCGCGGCTCCGAAGCTCCCCCCTCTGCCACCTGCAGTCTCCACCCGCAAAGCTGCTTCCTAGTGTGTGGAAACTTCCTCCTTCACAGCTCCCTCCCACTGGTGCAGGTCCCGTCCCTATTCTTTGTCCCTGTGTTTTTTTTTTTTTTTTTCTTTTGCCCTACCCAGGTACGTGGGGAGTTTCTTGCCTTTTGGGAAGTCTGAGGTCTTCTGCCAGCGTTCAGTAGGTGTTCTGTAGGAGTTGTTCCACATGTAGATGTATTTCTGATGTATTTGTGGGGAGGAAGATGATCTCCTCGTCTTACTCTTCTGCCACCTTGAAGCTTCTCCATGGGGGTTGAATTTTGTCAAAAGCTTTTTCTGCATCTATGGAGATGATCATATGGTTTTTATTCTTCAATTTGTTAATATGGTATATCACATTA
Source organism: Kogia breviceps (assembly GCF_026419965.1). Lineage (NCBI taxonomy): Eukaryota > Metazoa > Chordata > Mammalia > Artiodactyla > Physeteridae > Kogia > Kogia breviceps. The sequence goes on along the minus strand of NC_081310.1, from coordinate 63,433,232 downwards.
AATGATTTGCGTATATTGAGGAATCCTTGCATCCCTGGGATAAAGCCCACTTGATGATGGTGTATGATCCTTTTAATGTTTTGTTGGATTCTGTTTGCTAGTATTTTCTTGAGGATTTTTACATCTACATTCATCAGTGACATTGGTCTGTAATTTTCTTTTTTTCTACTGTCTTTGTCTGTTTTGGTTTCAGGGTGATGGTGGCCTCATAGAAGGAGTTTGGGAGTGTTCCTTCCTCTGCAATTTTTTGGAAGAGTTTGAGAATGATGGGTGTTAGCTTTTCTCTAAATGTTTGATAGAATTCACCCTGTGAAGCCATCTGGTCCTGGACTTTTATTTGTTGGAAGATTTTTAATCCCAGTTTCAATTTCATTACTTGTGATTGGTCTGTTCATACTTTCTATTTCTTCCTGGTTCATTCTTGGAAGGTTATACCTTTCTAAGAATTTGTCCATTTCTTCCAGATTGTCCATTTTATTGGCATAGACTCACTTGTTTTTGTCTCTTAGGATGCTTTGTATTTCTGTGATGTCTGTTGTAACTTCTCCTTTTTCATTACTACTTTTATTGATTTGAGTCCTCTCCCTCATTTTCTTGATGAGTCTGGCTAATGGTTTATCAATTTGGTTTGTCTTCTCAAAGAACAAGCTTTTAGTTTTATTGATCTTTGCTGTTGTTTCCTTTGTTTCTATTTCATTTATTTCTGCTCTGATCTTTATGATTTCTTTTCTTCTACTAACTTTTGGTTGTGTTTGTTCTTCTTTCTCTAGTTCCTTTAAGTGTAAGGTTAGATTGTTTATTTGAGATGTTTTTTGTTTCTTGAGATAGGATTTTATTCCTATAAACTTCCATCTTAGAACTGCTTTTGCTGTATCCCAGATGTTTTGGATTGTCGTGTTTTCATTGTCATTTGTTTCTAGGTATTTTTTGATTTCCTCTTTGATTTCTTCAGTGATCTCTTGGTTATTTAGTAACGTATTGTTTAGCCTCCATGAGTTTGTGTTTTTTACATTTTTCCACCTGTAATTCATTTCTAATCTCATAGCTTTGTGGTGAGAAAAGATGCTTGATATGATTTCAATTTTCTTAAATTCACTGAGGCTTGATATGTGACCCAAGATGTGATCTATCCTGGAGAACGTTCTGTGCACAATTGAGAAGAAAGTGTAATCTGCTGTTTTTGGATGGAATGTCCTATAAATATCAATTCCATCTATCTGGTCTAGTGTGTCATTTATAGTTTGTGTTTCCTTATTAATTTTCTTTCTGGATGATCTGTCCATTGGTGTAAGTGTGTTGTTAAAGTCTCCCACTATTATTGTCTACTTTTGATTTCCTCTTTTATAGCTGTTAGCATTTGCCTTATGTATTATGGTTCTCCTATGTTGTGTGCATATATATTTATAATTGTTATATTACCTCTTGGATTGATCCCTTGATCATTATGTAGTGTCCTTCCTTGTCTCTTGTAACATTCTTTATTTTAAAGTCTATTTTACCTGTTATGAGTATTGCTACTCCAGCTTTCTTTTGATTTCCATTTGCATGGAATATCTTATTCTATCCCCTCACTTTCAGTGTGTATGTGTCCCTAGGTCTGAAGTGGATCTCTTGTAGACAGCATATATATGGGTCTTGTTTTTGTATCCATTCAATGAGCCTGTGTCTTTTGGTTGGAGCATTTAATCCATTCACATTTAAGGTAATTATTGATATGTATGTTCCTACTACCATTTTCTTAATTGTTTTGGGTTTGTTTTTGTAGGTTCTTTTCTTCTCTTGTGTTTCCCACTTAGAGAAGTTCCTTTAGCATTTGTTGTAGAGCTGCTTTCGTGGTGCTGAATTCTCTTAGCTTTTGCTTGTCTGTAAACCTTTTGATTTCTCCGTCGAATCTGAATGAGATCCTTGACGGGTAGAGTAATCTTGGCTGTAGTTTCTTCCCTTTCCTCACTTTAAATATATCATGCCACTCCCTTCTGTCTTGTAGAGGTTCTGCTGAGAAATCAGATGTTAACCTTATGGGAGTACCCCTGTATATAATTTGTCATTTTTCTCTTGCTGCTTTTAATAATTTTTCTTTGTCTTTAATTTTTGTCAGTTTGATTACTATGTGTCTTGGTGTGTTTCTCCTTGGGATCCTGCCTGGGACTCTCTGCACTTCCTGGACTTGGGTGGCTATTTCCTTTCCCATGTTATGGAAGTTTTCAACTATAATCTCTTCAAATATTCCCTCAGGTCCTTTCTCTCTCTTCTCCTTCTGGGACCCCTGTTATGTGAATGTTGTTGCGTTTAATGTTGTCCCAGAGGTCTCTTAGGCTGTCTTCATTTCTTTTCATTCTTTTTCTTTTTCTCTTCTGCAGCAGTGAATTCCACCATTCTGTCTTCCAGGTCACTTATCCATACTTCTGCTTCAGTTATTCTGGTATTGATTCCTTCTCATACATTTTTCATTTCCGTTATTGTATTGTTCATCTCTGTTTGTTTTTTCTTTAATTCTTCTAGGTCTTTGTTAAACATTTCTTGCATCTTCTCGATCTTTGACTCCATTTTTTTTCTGAGGTCCTGAATTATCTCCACTATCATTATTCTGAATTGTTTTTCTGGAAGGTTGCCTATCTCCAGTTCATTTAGTTGTTCTTCTGGGGTTTTATCTTTTCCTTATCTGGTACATATCCCTCTGAATTTTCATTTTGTATGTCTTTCTGTGAATGTGGTTTTTGTTCCACATGCTGCAGGATTGTAGTTCTTCTTGCCTCAGCTGTCTGCCGTCTGGTGGATGAGTCTAAGAGTCTTGTGCAAACTTCCTCTTGGGAGGGACTGGTGGTTGTTAGAGCTGGGTGTTGCTCTGTTGGGCAGAGCTCAGTAAAACTTTAATCCACTTGTCGGCAGATGGGTGGGGTGAGTTCTCTTCCTGTTTGTTGTTTGGCCTGAGGTGACTCAGAACTGGAGCCTACAGGCTTTCCAGTCGGGCTAATTGCGGACTCTGGGAGGGCTCATGACCAGGTGTACTTCCCAGAATTTCTGCTGCCCGTGTCCTTGTCCCTGCGGTGAGTCACAGCCACACCCTGTCTCTGCAGGAAACCCTCCACCGCTAGTAGGTAGGTCTGGTTCAGTCTCCTATGGGGTCACTGCTCCTTCCCCCTGGGTCCATATAAGCATACTACTTTGTGTGTGCCCTCCAAGAGTGGAGTCTCTGTTTCCCCCTGTCCTATCAAAGTCCTGCAATCAAATCCCACTAACATTCAAAGTCTGATTCTCTGTGGATTCCTCCTCCTGTTGCCGGACCCCCAAGTTGTGAAGCCTTACATGGGTCTCAGAAACTTCACTCCAGTTGCTGGACTTCTGTGGTATAATTGTTCTCCAGTTTGTGAGTCACCAATCAGCGGTTATGGGATTTAATTTTATTGTGATTATGCCCCTCCTACCATCTCATTTTGCCTTCTCCTTTGTCTTTGGATGTGGGGTATCTTTTTTGGTGAGTTTCAGTGTCTTCCTGTCGATAATTGTTCAGCAGTTAGTTGTGATTCCAGTGCTTTCACAAGAGGAAGTGACTTCACATCCTTCTACTCTGCTTTCTTGAAACCATCTCCTTTGTTACATATGTTCAGGTGAACATACATGTAGTAAGTTATACCAATATTTTAAATTTATTATGTTATGATAGAAAAGTTTTCATTATAATTTTATTACCCCTGATTCTGATTATTGCATTTCTCATGGCTTCTCTTTTATATTTTTTTCTGTTTTCTTGATGAGCAGTGCCAGATGTAGTATATTTATCCTGCTGTTATTAAATAATCAATAGAAAAAAATAGGCCAGCAGTAATAATAATCTATGGTAAAATCTCAGAGATTATCCACTTAAAATCACAAATATGTAAAACATAGTAATACATAGATATTTTTACACAAAATAATTATTATGTACAGAAGCCAATCACACACAACTAAGTTTCAACTATGTAAACAACATGTCTGACTACTATCAAATATTACAAGAACAGTATTTTAATTAGCTATATTTTAGGAAGTCATTGATTCTTTTTATTTGTTATTTAAATTCATAGTAAAATCATTCATAGTAAAAAAAATAATTCTAGAAAAGGCAAAACTATGGAAACAATAAAAACATCAGTGATTGCCAGGGGTTGGGTAGGAGGTGGGATTAATATGCAGAGCACTGAGAAATTTTAGGGAAATGAAAGTACTCTGCATGATACCATAATGATGGGTACATGTCATTATATATTTGTCAAAACCCATAAAATTTGCAAACCAACAGTGAACCCTCATGTAAACTATAACTTTCAGTGATTATGATGTGTCGTTGTAGGTTCATCAATTAAAACAAATGTAAGTCCCTGGTAAGGGATATTGTTAATCGGGGAGACTATGCTTTTATAGGGGTGGCAAATATATGAGGAATATCTGAACATTCCCTTCAATTTTGCTCTGAGCCTAAACTGCTCTAAAAAACTTATCTTAGAAAAAATTTTTAAATTAAGTTATTGTTTACCACTCTCTCTTTTATCCCAGGTATATCTTTCTTTGTGGTTTGATGACTTTCTTTAGTGGTATCCTTAAATTTCCTCTCTATCTTTTGTGTATTTACTATAGGTGTTTGTTTTGTGGTTATCATGAAGCTTATGTATAACAACTTATATCTGTAATAGTTTATTTCAAGCTGATAACAACTTAAGTTTGATCCCATTGTTAAACTCAGCATTTTTACTCTCTCCTCCCACAATTTATGTTTTTGATGGCACATTTTACATCTTCTTATCTTGAGTATTCTTTGAGTAATTGTTATAATCATAGTTGTTTTTACTAATTTTATGTCTTAAACTTCATACAAGATTTATAAGTGATTAACTCACTACCTTTACTATTTATTTACCTTTCCAATGAGATTTATCCTTTCTTGCATGTTCTTATTACTAATTAGCTCCCTTTCAGCTTGAAGAAGTCCTTTTAACATTTCTTGTAAGACTGATCTGGTGGCTTTTGCTTGTCTGAGAAACTTTCTCTGTCCTTCATTTCTGAGTGATAACATTACTGGGTAGAATATTATTGGTTGGAAGTTTTTTCCTTTCATCACTTGAATATATTGTGCCATCTCCTTTTGGTCTGCAAAGTTTCTGCTGAAAATCCTGCTGCTAGTCTTAGGGGGTTCTCTTGTATGTAATAAGTCCCCACCCCCTGGGTGCATTAATATTCCCTCATCTTTAAATGTTGACATTTTAATTACAATGTGTATTGGTGAGGGTGTCTTTGAGTTCCTCTTATTTGGAACTCTCTGGGCTCCATGGATCTGGATGTCTGTTTCCTTCCTCAGGTTAAGGAAGTTTTCAGGCATTATTTTTTTCCAATAATATTTCTGTCCCTTTCTCTCATTCTTCTCCTTCTGGGAGCCCTATGATGTGAACGTTATTCTGCTTGATGTAGTCCCATGGGTCCCTTAAGCTATTGTTGTAATCATAGTTATTTTTACTAATTTTATCTCTTAAACTTCATACAAGATTTATGAGCCATTAACTCACTACTTTTACTATATATTTACCTTTCCAATGACATTTATCCTTTCATCTGTGTTCTTACTAGTAATTAGCTCCCTTTCTTTCCGCTTGAAGAAGTCCTTTAAACATTTCTTGTAAGACTAAAAGAAAAGCATTTAAAAATGCTTTAATCTTTTTGTTGCACTGTTTGAGTGAGTTCCACTGCCCTGTCTTTCAACACACTGATTCTTTCTTTGCTTCATCCAGTCTGTGGTTGAGTCCTCCTATTGTAGTTTTCAGATCAGTTATTGTATGCTTTAGCTCTGTGGCTTCTATTTCGTACTTCCTTATATTTTCCATCTCTTTGCTGGTGTTCTCAATGGGTTCATCCATTCTTCTCCCCAGTTTGGTGAGCATCTTTATGACCATTACTTTGAATTCTTTATCAGGTAAACAACTTACCTCAATTTCATTATTTCCTGAGGTTTCCTCTCATTCTTTCATTTGAATATATTCCTCTGTTTCTTCATTTTGTTTGACTCTCGGTTTTTGTGGTGAGCATTGCCCTCTGAGGAATGCGCCATTAAGACCCTCATAAGCCTCAGGGCCCGATTGTACTCTCCTTGGTATGCATCCTGGACTTTATGGTATGAACGTAAAAAAGGGGATGGCCTTTGGCCATCTCGCTCCAGGGACCTGCTCAGATAATAAGAGTCCCTGGTTGTTCCCTAAAGCTAGGAAAAGCAACCCTGGAGGGGAAATTGGTGCCTTTGAGGAACAAGCAATAAACCCACTGATGCAGATATGGTGGTGACTAAGCCTAGATGAAAGACTAGTTCTATAGAACAATGACTATGCAAAGTCCCTGCTTTACAATGTCTATGCAAAGTCCCTGCTTTACAATGTCTATGCAAAGTCCCTGCTTTAGGGGTATATATATGGCTATGCTTTGCTATTAAATTTGCCTTGCAACCATCAGTTGTTTGTGCCCTTCTGATCCCATACCTTGGTGCTTTCAGTTCCCTACCCCCCTCTTGTCGATTGTTGCTGCACTTTGAGGACCCGCCGCGGCTGGTGGCAGGTTTTGATTCTTTACAGCAGATGAAACAACCACCTCTCTCAGTATTGAAGGAGTAGTTTCATATAGGAAATAAACCTTGTTCAACTTTGCCTCAGGCTCTCATTGTCTCTCAAACCTCTGTGCTTGACCAGAATATCTATTATAATTTGAATAGTTCTCGGTAGTTAAGGATGTACCAAAACATGTCAGTGACCCAAAGGGAAGGATCTCAGCACCTAGATTCAGGCTGACTGAAAGCCAGACTGTCAGGCATCAGCTTTTAAGAGTATGCAAATACATACAGTCCTATGGTACCACAAGCATAAGTTCCACTGTTCACCAGTGTCAGGCCAGCTGGAGGTGTCCCCTGAGTAGCTGTCACAGAAATTGGTGCTCCAGATGAATGTATAAACTCTGTTCTGGGTGATACCGGCAAGCTGAACAAGGCAGAAGGGGAGCACCAAGATGATGTATACAGCCTATATTCCCCGAGAGCAGCTCCATAGGCCACTAAATGTGTGCTGAACCTGAAGACTGTTCCTCAGACCAGAGCTCCAGGACAGGCACAGAGGGCTTCTTCACAGTAATTCTGAGGAGTATGCCCCAATCCACTGTCCGTGCAGTGCCTTGGGAGTGGTAGCCTTCCAGAACCATCTTTCCAGTTGCCACAGTGCTGTGGGACCCAGGATGCAAGACTCTCAGCCATCAGAGCCAGGCCATCTAGGGGCATCCGCTGGGAAGCAGCCACAAACACTGGGGCTCTAGACAAAAACCACGGCACCAGTCACACATAAAGCTACGCTCCAGGAGACACTGGTACACTGGAGCGTGGCAGAGGGTGACCATGAAGATAGTACCCACCCTCTAAATTCTCTGGAAAGGATTACAATAAGCCCCAAGATCCTGCCTAATCAGAAGCCCACCCCTTGGGCTGCAGTCAGGATGATCAGTTAAAACACCTTCACAGGAAAACCAAGCTCCTGAGCCTGTTTCCTCTTGCCATGCCCAGGGGATGGTAGCTGTTTAAAAACTCTCTCTCCATTGGTTACAGTCCAATTACACTTGTGATACCCACAAGTGTAAGTCCCACTGGCCCCCAGAGCCAGGTGATGTAGAAGTGCCCCCTGGCAGCAGTCTAAAAAATTGGGGCACCAGAGAGTGGTATGACATCCTTTCTGGGTGACACCAATTATTAAAGAATCATGGGAACAGGAATACAAGATCCCCTGGTATCCAGAGCCATGGATGAAGAGGTGTCCACGAGGAAGAAGCCACAAAATGTTGGGGCACTAGACACATGCAAAAGTTCCCCTCCAGGAGACAACAGTGCTCTGAAGCATGACAATAGAAGAGCGTGAAGATGGCATGCACCAGTCTATGTCCCCAAGTGTTTGAGCAGGCTGCAAATGTGTGCTAAATAAGATGCTTCCCCCTCAGGCCAAGTCTTTAATCTAAGCAGATGAGCCTCTTTCACTTTATGTCTGAGCACTACTGGCTGCCTCTGAGCTGGGCCCTGGGGCGGGCAGTCTGAACAGGAGCCCTTTAAGAGTGGTCTCTCGGATTGCTATCATCTTGTGGGTCTTGGGAAGTGTTCCCATTGGTTTTCAAGGCCAGATGTTTAGGGGTTTCTCTCTCAAGTGTATGTCCTCAAAGTTAGAATGTCTGGTGTGGGGTCTGAAACCCTTGCTCTTCAGGGAGAATCTCTGGGTTCAGAGTTCCCTCCTGGTTGTGGGACATCATGGTGGGATAGGGTTTATGGTGAGATAGTTTCCCAGGTTCTGCTACCCACCTCGATGTCATTTACATCTTGTTTGGACAATGTGTAGTTCTCACTCAGCCAGGCTTTCAAACGTTTTAAGAGGAAACTGTTCCATACGTAGCTGTAGACTCAAGTGTGTCCATGGGAAGAGGTGAGTTCAGGACTCCTTTCAGAGACAAATTATGCTTGTTCCCAGTGCCTAACATTATTAAAATCAAAATTTCTGAGAACCTTTCCAGCATTTGGTAAATCCATGCTGGGGAGGATTGGCAGAGACATGTTAAATGCACTTGACAGCAATGCCCATTTATTTCATTCAGTATTTAATGGGTATTTGTTATACACCTGGTATAGGTCTAGAACTGTCTCAGCACTGGAGATACAGCAAGAAAACTATCCCTGCCCCATGGAGCTAGTCCAGAAAAATAGGGAATAAGGCTCAAAACCTTTCAAATGGAGCCTCAATTGGGTCAAATCAAAGTAAGTTAAAGAAATCTATGTGAAAGTTTTCAATTATATTAAGAATGGCTTGATGAAACACAGGTATAGAAATTTCACTGATTGAAATAAAATTACAGTAAAGCCCTAGTTCTTCAATCTAATCTAGCATTTGTAACTAGTAAACCAAATGCTAGTCATATTTTTTCCCTTTTAAATTTTTTCATGAGAAATAAAAACTTACTTCCAAGACTAGAAATAGATGGGAACTTTTTTTTCAACTTTATTCAGATATAACTGACATATAACATTATGTACCAATAGTTACAGAGAACATAAATAGATCCGTTTAAGTGCCAACATTGAACCACAGAACATTTCTGTTATATCACTGTTTTACAACTATAAGAAATAACAGAAATGGTAAGTCCCCCTCATTGAGTTTTCTATTCACTGTCTCCTTAATTGTACCTCCTTTAATTGTCATCATGGAATGTCTGGATTTTATAATCCAAGACACTAAGGTGTTTATTTTATACATCACCTCCACACTTAATATCTTGTATGCTAGATACAAGAATCCAAACATTGTGTTGGTCTTGGAGGAAATGAAAATTCCATAGTTTGTTGAACCCAGAAAACCTTTAGTACATCTCTGATACAAAGTTGTTTAAATATATATAAAGTTCTATAATTGCAGAAGATGCATTTGAGGTTTACACAAAGAGCTTCCATTTCCTTACCATCTTCTCATACCGTAACCCTATGTGATACAGGTTCTATTCCCACCATTCTATGAACAAAAGAGCAGGTGATATACAGGCTGGCTTTTTAAAAAGAGTTTCTTTACCTGATTCCAAATGTAACAAAGGTCAATACAGAAAAAAAAAAGCACAAAAAAATGAAATATAGATAATCCTATGAACTGTTAGTTAATTTTGACTTATTTTCAACTAATCTCTTTTTAAGTATATCAATATACTATTTTGTTTTAATAAAAGTAATGACAAAAGGCACACACCGATTTGGAGTTTGCTTTTTCTACTTACGAATATACCATAGTTTCTCATATTTTTTTTACACTGCTTGCTGCATAGAAATTCATTCCATAAAGCTGCCTATCAAAAACTCTTATACTTCTGCTAGACATTTAAGAGTTTATATTTTGTTCAAAATTATACATCTTTGCTCACAGCTCTGATGATATCTTTGGGATAAACTCTAAATGAAACTAGTGGTTTAAAAGTTATGTCCAGGGCTTCCCTGGTGGCGCAGTGGTTGAGAGTCCGCCTGCCGATGTAGGGGACGCGGGTTCGTGCCCCGGTCCGGGAAGATCCCACATGCCGCGGAGTGGCTGGGCCCGTGAGCCATGGCTGCTGAGCCTGCGCGTCCGGAGCCTGTGCTCCGCAACGGGAGAGGCCACAGCAGTGAGAGAGGCCCGCGTACCGCAAAAAAAAAAAAAAAAAAAAAAAAAAATTTAAAATTGTAACGCATGAAAAAGTTATGTAAACTAAAACTTTGAGGGTGCTGCCCCCCACCCCACCTCGTCCCCAATATGTTTACACACTGGTTGACATTTTTATTCTTTGCCAGCTAAGACGAAGAGAATGTCAGCTCCTTCGTTTGCTGTTTAATACCGGTCATGTTACTTTCCTTTCCTTTTACTAGTCATACAGGTTTACTCACAACTCTACAAATAAATCTTACTCATTCTTAATTTTCCAGCATTGAGGGATTCGTTCACCAGAAAAGTTTTCACTCATCAATTCCTACCCATCCCAACTCTAACGACATTCATTGCTTCTAGAAATATGGCACTTAATGCACCCTTGTTCTTACCCTTTTCATGCATGTATATGTCATCTTCAATAAAACATTTAGTTGTTCGAAGGCAAGGCCATAGAGTTGAGGCTCAATATGCTAATGGACCAGTGTTGTTTAATAATTTACCTTCCCAGGGGTGCTCTCCTGGGAATACAGGTGAGACTAATTGACTTTAGCAGTTGGGAGAGCAACAGCCAAACCTTCCATGTTTTTGAAATCTATCAGGCCATGAGAGGCTTCAGTAGCAGAGGCTCAACCACGGAAATCTCAACTATTGTCCCGAATTATGCCTGACTAATGCCAAAGATTGAGCAAGGGCCCAGGTATCCGGACAGTCTGGCGTGCCCCAGGTCCAGACTGGAGTCCTGAGGGGTGTCTGCCCCACAATGACCCACTGCCTGGGCTCTAGGTTTCTATCTTCAGCTCGATGCGTTTTATTCTTTAATCTAGCGTTCCGGAAAACTGACAATGCTGACCTCTCCAACCCTTGCTTCCTTTCCACACTTCCTGTAGAGGGTGGTAACAGTCTTTACGAACAGGTGGTGAACAAGCCATTTCTCGCAAACTGCAGCTGTGCTTCCGTGTAGGTCTGCAGAAGGAGCAGCGAGGTACAGCCAGGCTTCAACAGTGAGGCGTAAAGCGGCCGGCGCACAAGGGACTGTTAAACCCTGGCAAGCGCCCCGCCCCGCCTCTCCAGGCCTAAGGGCCATCCCCAACACTGAAGCCCCGCCTTGCAGCCCGCCTATTGGCCCGGCAGGCCCCGTCTATGGAGTCACTTCCGCCCTGGGCTCAGACCACGCCCAGCTGCGTGACGGCGGTTGATGGTTTGTGAGCGTGCAGTTTCTTATCTCTGGTAATTGGACTCAGAAAGATCTCTGCTGAGCTGTTTCAGGTTTCTCGCTGATCTCCCGAAAATGACGGCGTCTTGCTCCTCTCGCAAGGCACCCCCCTACCGCTCCGAGAGTCCCTTTTCTTCTAGGTGCTTCGTTGGGATTCTTTTGGTGGCGCTACTGCTCCTGCTTCCCACATCCTCCGGTAGGAGCCTGGAGAGGGTGTCCGCACAGGCGGCGAACTGGAGCGGGTGGAGGGGGGCAGGCCAGGTTGGGGGGCAGGCCACTGGAGCCGAGGGTCGGGGGAGCTTTGCTTGGTGGCTCGGGGCGGAGGCGCGGGGCTGAGTCCACCCGGGGTCGTAAGGAGTTAGGGTAGAAGGCGTGGCCAGAATGTCCCCGGCTCGTACCGTGTGGGGACCCCGGGGGGTGGGGACCACGTATTGGCCGAAGAGAAGGCTTGCTTGGTGGCGTGGCTGGGGTTTACCCGGGGCCAAGCTGGGTCTCTAGCAAAAGCTTGCAGGGTGTTTCCGGGACTGATCAAGTCGATAAGGGAGCGCCAACCTGGGGCTGGTGGTGGCGGCTTGCTCTTGAGTTGCCCAGGTGCCTGTGGATGTTGCTAGGTTGGTGCTGTGTTCGTGGGGAGAGTTTGCCCAGTGTTCCCTGGGCGGGATGATGCCTTGTGCCCTGCTGGGCGTGGTTAGGGGAGCCCAGGCCTGGTTTACGCAAGTGTGTGCTTTGAGGAAGTGGCCAGCGCAGCCGAGCCGAGTGTGGGACAGGGAAGCTTACTACTTGCTTTAAGTGGGACTGCGGAGCAGATGTTGTGCCTGTAGCACTCCGGTGAGAGCAGGTTCTGGGAACCTGGGGTTTAGAGGGTTTGGAAGCGGGCAAGGTGCTTTCTGTAAATAAAGTTAACCGGAAACTTGGTACTCGAGATCGTATTGATATTGATTTGCAGGTTCTTTTTTTTTTTTTTTTTTGCAATAGAGTTATCTTCCTTTTCTCATCCAGTAGACAGTATTCAGTTCTATTACCGAATGGCTTTTTGGCATTGCTTTCCTTCTTTCTGAAGGTTGGGTCATGTTTGAGGGGATATCCGAAGCAACCTAAAAAACACTGGTAGCCAAATCTACCCAAAAATGAGTATCCTAAGAAGTGAACCAGAAATGGTGGTAATCTGGTTTTCTCCTATAGCTCATAAACTAAACCTGAAGGCCCAACCACTAAGTTTGTTTCATGTTTCACAGAAAGCACTTTGAAGTACATATATTCTAAAAAAGGCATGCTTATTGTGTAAAACTTAGGACAACCATTTTTAATACTTTGGTAGATTTCCTTTTGTCTTTATATGTACATATGTTTTCATGCCCAAGTTATTTTTAGGATCCTATTACATATACGGTTTCATTAGCAGCATTCATTCAACAAATAATTGCCTTCTATATGCCAGGTCCTGTACTGGTCCTGAGGATGCACTGGTGAGCAATAACACACCATTCCTATTTTCATGATCCTTATTTCACTATTTCTCTGCCTACACACAAGAATATATGCAGGGACTGTGTTTTGCTCACTGTTATACCCCCAGTGCCAGGCACACATTAGGAAATCAAATATTTGCTACAATTTATTGGGAGTGGTAGACAGTAGCCAAAACATAATACTAATGAATATGTCATAACACAAGAGAAGTACCCAGAAGGAAAGGAGCATGATTCTCTGACAGCATTTAACAAATGACTGGTGGAAGGGAAGACATTTCTGTTAATAAAACAGGCCAAACCCTGCCACTTTGCCTTCTGTACATGCTGTTCCCTTGGCCTTGGGACATTCTCCTGCCTCTAGCATAGTTGGCTCCTTCTTATTCTTCAAATTCACTTGTGATACTACCTTCTCAGAGGGACCTTCTCTGACCCACTATTTCCAGTAGACACACATGTTCCAGCTCAATTACCCCCCTAACTGGTAGTCACTCTCCCAAACTGTTTTCTGTTCTTTCCTCACTAGAATGCAGAGATCTTGGCTGTCTTGTCACACTTGTGGTTCCAAGTGCCCAATTTTTTGCCTAAGTGTCAACACTCTTGTATAACTCTCAAGTACTGGAAAATTAAAGGTAACATTTGGCTGGGGCTTAGAGCCCAAGAAAAACTTCTCTTGCTTCCAGGAGGAAGCAAGAGAGTCATACTTACGATGGCCTTTCTTTGGTGCCTAAAAAGCTAAGGCAGGAGCAGCTGGGGGTCAATCTATCTTCTGATCGTAGACTCCTCAGGTCTCACCATACTCGTCTTGCTTATTATGGATCATTTAAAAAGTTTATTTCTATGCCTGAGAGGTGTGGGGGATGGAACAGCAGTGCTAACAAGAAATTAAAAGGAATTTTTTTAAAGAATAATAATGTTTACAATAGGCTTAAAGCTAGAAGTTGAAGGATATGATGAGAACTATTTAAAATAGAGGGACTTCCCTGGTGGCGCAATGGTTAAGAATCTGGGACACGGGTTCAATCCCTGGTCTGGGAAGATCCCACATGCCACGGAGCAACTAACCCCGTGTGCCACAACTACTGAGCCTGCGCTCTAGAGCCCGTGAGCCACACTACTGAGCCTGCGTGCCACAACTACTGAAGCCCGTGCACCTAGAGCCCGTGCTCCGCAACAAGAGAAGCCACCGCAATGAGAAGCCCGCACACTGCAATGAAGAGTAGCTTCTGCTCGCTGCAACTAGAGAAAGCCTGCGTGCAGCAGCAAAGACCCAGTGCAACCAAAAATAAATGAAAATAAAATAAAAATTTAAAAAATAAAATAGAGGAAAATAGATAAATAACATGAATAGGACGTATTGTGGAAGGTAACAAAACTAGAAATGGAGGAAAAACAAGGTGAAGTTTAAGGCTGAAAGGTAAAATCAGGATAGGTGGGAAACAGAGATGAGGTACAAATGAGAACTTACTATACTGGGCAGGGAAAGTATGTGGATAAAATAAATATTTCACTGAAGCAGCTCATGAGGAGAAGGTTTTGTAAGTGGGCAGTGTGTGCTTGGGAGGCTTGCCATCTCAGAGGTAGTTGCCAAATGGTAGGGGATCACAGAAGGGACCAGTCTCATTCCTCCAGAATGGGTCTGCTTTTTGGAACAAAACCTACAATTTCCTTTTATGGGTGGTCTCTTCTGCGTGTTTTAGGTCTTTTCTTTCTTCCTAATGAAAGAAGCCAAGATCAATAAGTGCTTACACAGTAGTTTCTTAGTTTCTTACTCTACATATTACAGTGCAGGGAGAATAGTCCTTATCTGGTCAGTTGCTAGGTTACATATACTGGGAGATATGAGACAAAAGAAATTAGGTGGTCAAATATTTCTCCAGTGCATAATGCTTTAAGATGATTATTTTCAATATTAGATTCATTATACTGTATTCTTTACCATTGGTTTCTGTTTAACAGCAGTGATTCTTTGAGAACCAAAGTTTTTTGAATAGCAGCTATGAGGGACATGCTGTGTGAGGTGTTGTGGCCGCATGGATGGATAGAGTCCACTGGTGAGCTGAGAGATCCATGCAGAGGAGAGTCCAAGAGAAGGGGACTGATCACTGCCTCTCCAGGAGAAGCAGAAAGTACTTCCCAGAGGAAATGTTGAGTGGATTAAGTCAAAGAACACAAGAGTTGAACGGGAGTTGCTCCTGAGCAGGAGGAAGGGTGTTCAGAGCAGAGAAAACTGTGAGCAAAGGCTCAGAGATGTGACACGGCTTGGGGCAGGCATGGACTGCCTAGCTACCCAGTGTGGCAGCAGTAGGCCAAAGGAGGCAAGAGGAAGGCAGCGGTGTAGATCACAGAGTGAATAATTGTGAAAAGAACAGGATAGGTAGCAATGAACAACCATCATAATAAAAATCACCTGTTGTTTTTGGGCACCTTGACTTAGCAGAATGCAAATCTAAACTTAATTTCTCTAGGCTCAGTATAAGACCATTTCTTGAGGACTAAAATGCAGACAGAGTGTATTGGTGTAACCGTGCAAAGGTTCCAGGTTAGAGACAGTAATGGGAAATGGTGTTGGCAGTAGAACTAGGCTGCCTGGCTTCACTCCTGGGACTGGTACCTTCTGGGAATGTATTCTTAAGCAAGTTAGTTCATGGCTCAGATTGCTCATCTTAAAAAGGGTAAAATAGTGCCTAACTCATAGGATGTTTATGAAGAGTAAGTTAGTTAAAAAGAACTTAAAATATAGTTGGTACAGATAGTGCTTAAATGTGCTATTTCCAAGATAATTAATATCATCTCTTTTGTTGTTAGAAACAAGTTCTGGAATCTTTCATGCCATACTTTAGGAAAAAAATATAACCAACAGTATTTGGAGTTCTCCTTTGACAATGTTAAAATGCCATTTCTAGTCATAGCAGTAATGGAGAATGGGTTCAAATAAATAAAGCACACATATCTTGACATTAGAAAACAACTCTGATAAAGGAAAACATCTGTAACTAAACCAATGGAAAAAATTTGAGGAAAGGCATACAAAAGCAAAGAAAAATGATGATTTGCAGATATCTCTGGAACAGGTTGGCTGAACAGTACAAAGAATTTGAATTTTGATCCAAGAGTTTATAGAACTGATAACAGTGCTCCTTCAGCTCTGGCATTAGGAACTAGAAATGGAAGAATGAGACATGGTCCTCAAGAAGGTTACAGTCTCCTAGGGAGTACAAACAATGAACAATTACAGTATGAAAATTGCTATGAAAGAAGTAAATTGGGGCTCATGAGGACACTTAACTGAATTTTTTAGGTGAGAGATGTTAAGAACCTCCAGGAGGACACTTAACTGAATGTTTTGGGTGAGAGATGTTAAGAACCTCCAGGAGGACACTTAACTGAATTTTTTGGGTGAGAGATGTTAAGAGCCTCCAGGAAGAAGTGGCATCTGAGATGAAACTGAAGGATGCGTGGGTGGGAGGAATGGCAGGGTCTCTGGTCAAAGCTGAAGTAATATGATGCAAGGAGGTCTAGAGTGCTACAGTAAGTTGAGTAATTTAATGGGCACTACTAGTGGAATTGAATGTGGCTTAGAAGAGTGTGCAAGAGTGAGCAGATATTAAAGCTCTGTTAGCCATGTCAGGGAGCCTTAGACATTATCATGAGGGCAACAGGGAGCCATTGAAACGTACCTGACTTGGAAGAGCCTTGGTCCTAGTATCATATCAGTATTACTCTGGTGGCAGTGTGAAAATGAACTGAATGAAAGGTGGTGAGACCAGTAAGGAGACCTATTCAGAAACTCTTGTAGCAATCCAGATAAGAAATGATAGTGGCTTGAATTAGAAGTCAAGGTGGAAACAGAGAGAGGGAACAGGCATGTCAGTCGTGGAGACCATGTATCTTGTTTGCTGGCTTCTTTGTGTTATTTGAGATAGTGTGACACATTCCAAGTGGAGCTGTGGGGAGGCAGTTGAACACAGACTTGGCACCCCAGCTAAGATCTAGGATGGAGAGAGGGATTTGGGAGGCAGCTCTCATCAGTTGTAATGACATCATGAGGGTTTACATCTGACTCAGGGGGATTTGCAGAATGAAAATACGGAGAGCTCGTGGAATAACCCATGAGGAACATCACATCATGCAATCAGACAGAGAAGGAAGAGCAGCTAAAGGACAGGCTGAAAACTAGGCTGGTTTGCTACCTGGAAACCAAGGAAAAGAGTTTTTTAGGCACAAGAGAGCAAAGAGAGAATGAACAATAGCTCCAGATGTTGTAGACAGGGTAATTAAAATTACTGAGGGAGAGAGTGTTAGGGTGAATTTACTTAGAAGGAGGCTACTTAACTACTTCGAACATGATTTATGTGATTTTTTTTTTTTTTTTTTTGCAGCACGCGGGCCTTTCACTGTTGTGGTCTCTCCCTTTGCGGAGCACAGGCTCTGGACGCACAGGCTCAGCGGCCATGGCTCACGGGCCCAGCCGCTCCGCGGCATGTGGGATCTTCCCGGACCAGGGCACGAACCCGTGTCCCCTGCCTTGGCAGGCGGACTCTCAACCACTGCGCAACCAGGGAAGCCCTATGTGATTTTTTTATAGGCCTAGAAATGAGTGGAACGTGAGAAATAAAATTGACAGGTATAGATTGTTAGCGCCTCCATTTTGAGGAAGCAAAGAAAATTTGAAAATAGGTTGTGTAGAGTGAGAAAAGGGGAAGATTCGTCAGGTTTCACTGAGGTTCCAGTTTGGGTCAGAGACCATGATTTTTTAAAGGTACCACCTGGGCAGGGATGTGGGTGTGTGCTTATGTCAGAGAGTTATTTTTAATTTTTGCAAGCAGGTAGAGAGTGCTTGCATAATTTTTGTAAGTGTACAGAAAGTGAACAGTTTTCTTGATCCATATTAGGGACTACTTCACCTTCTTGAAACTCATCTGGAAAATTGAGGAATTTTCTGAATGCAGCCTATCATGTGATATAATGGCATCTGTTATTAAAGTATAGCATTGCAGCCTAATAATAATTATATTGTAAACTCTCTAGAAAAAAACTCAGTCTAGGTACTATTTTTCTGATGCTGGGAATGTTTTGTTTGAAAATCCTCATAGGAAAAAATAATTCAGTATTCGGAGCAAGAGAAGAAGATAGTCGATTATAAAACAAGTATGATATTGGACCCAGTTATTACAGTATATAAAGCTTGTAATCAACTGATTGCCAAAGCAAATGTTCTAAACTGCACACTATTGAAGGCATGTCTTTTGCAATGCGTGTTATTGGGAAGAAATACTTCAAGTTAGTTGAATAGATTTAACCATACAGTTGACATTTCTTTATCCATACACAGCACTGTATGTGAGAGTCATATTAGGAATTCTCTCTTCTTTTTATGCCTTCAAGATAGTTACTGAGGGCTTCCCTGGTGGCGCAGTGGTTAAGAATCTGCCTGCTATTGCAGGGGACATGT
Organism: Kogia breviceps; assembly: GCF_026419965.1. Classification (NCBI taxonomy): domain Eukaryota; kingdom Metazoa; phylum Chordata; class Mammalia; order Artiodactyla; family Physeteridae; genus Kogia; species Kogia breviceps. Next base: position 63,414,893 of record NC_081310.1, on the reverse strand, counting down.
GTTTGAGCCCTGGTCCAGGAAGATCCCACGTGCCGCGGAGCAACTAAGCCCCTGCGCCACAACTACTGAACCTGCTCTCTAGAGCCCGTGAGCCACAGCTACTGAGCCCACATGCCACAACTACTGACGCCAGCGCCCTTAGAGCTTGTGCTCTGCAACGAGAAGTCACCGCAGTGAGAAGCCTGTGCACTGCAACGAAGAGTAGCCCCCACTCGCCGCAACTAGAGAAAGCCTGCGTGCAGCCATGAAGACCCAAAACAGCCAAAAATAAAAATAATAAATAAAGTAAATAAATTTATTTTAAAAAGAGACAGTTTCTGAAATTGAATACATAAAACAAAGAGCACTTCTATACTTTAATCACATGCATGCTGTTACTTGATTTCTTTCTTGGTGCTTCCAGGATATTCTAGAATGATATGTGTTTTTATCTAAAATGGAATTATATAGCATTTCTAGCCCATTTTTTTCCTATTGTAAAATGAGAATGTATGGCTCAGGGTATTCAGTAAATTTAATGTTATTAATGAAATTCAACTCTTTACTAATCCTTTAAAAAATGCTTTTAATAGCTATGGCTTTTTGTTTGTTTTTTGCTTTTGCCTTGTTTTGCGCAGTTGATTGAGGACCATACATGTAACAAGATCAGCATAGTGGAAATGTTCAAAACATTTGCTAAATGCTGAAACAATTTCAGCACATGATGTAAATGAAATGTTGGACAGTGTATTGAGAGAGGAGTTTAGAATTTAGAATAAGATGTAAAATATTTCACTTGTTTGGATTTCTCTCTTGAGCAGTCTCAATCTGAAGACCAAGATCCAGGGAGTAAGAAAGAAAAAGTTCCTCAGGGACCAGAATAGGTCTCTCTCCTTTCTCCTTAGGTTCTTTTTTTAAAAATTATTATTATTTTAACACCTTTATTAGAGTATAATTGCTTTACAATGACGTGTTACTTTCTGCTTTATAACAAAGTGAATCAGCTGTACATATACATATATCCCCATATCTCCTCCCTCTTGCGCCTCCCTCCCACCCTCCCTATCCCACCCCTCTAGATGGTTACAAAGCACCAAGCTGATCTCCCTGTGCTATGTGGCTGCTTCCCACTAGCTATCTATTTTACATTTGGTAGTGTGTATATGTCCATGCAGCTCTCTCACTTCGTCCCAGCTTACCCTTCCCCCTCCCTGTGTCCTCAAAGCCATTCTCTACATCTGCGTCTTTATTCCTGTCCTATCCCTAGGTTCTTCAAAACCATTTTTTTCCTTTACATTCCATATATATATGTTAGCATACGTTATTTGTTTTTCTCTTTCTGACTTACTTTACTCTGTATGACAGTCTCTAGGTCCATCCAGCTCACTACAATTAACTCAATTTTGTTTCTTTTTATGGCTGAGTAATATTGTATATATGTGCCACATCTTCTTTCTCCATTCATATGTCGATGGGCACTTAGGTTGCTTCCATGTCCTGGCTATTGTAAATAGAGCTGAAATGAACATGTGGTACATGACTCTTTTTGAATTATGGTTTTCTCAGGGTATATGCCCAGTAATGGGATTGCTGGGTCATATGGTAGTTCTATTTTTAGTTTTTTCAGGAACCTCCATACTGTTCTCCATAGTGGCTGTTTCAATTCACATTCCCACCAACAGTGCAAGAGGTTTCCCTTTTCTCCACACCCTCTCCAGCATTTATTGTTTGTAGATTTTTTAATGATGGCCATTCTGACTGGTGTGAGGCGATACCTCATTGTAGTTTTGATTAGCATTTCTCTAATGATTAGTGACGTTGAACATCCTTTCATGTGTTTGTTGGTGATTTGTATATCTTCTTTGGAGAAATGTCTATTTAGATCTTCTGCCCATTTTTGGATTGGGTTGTTTGTTTTTTGATATTGAGCTGCATGAGCTGCTTGTAAATTTTGGAGATTAATCCTTTGTCAGTTGCTTCGTTTGCAAATATTTTCTGCCATTCTTTTTTTTTTTTTTTTTTTGCAGTATGCGGGCCTCTCACTGCTGTGGCCTCTCCCGTTGTGGAGCACAGGCTCCAGATGTGCAGGCTTAGCGGCCACGGCTCACGGGCCCAGCCGCTCCGCGGCATGTGGGATCTTCCCAGACCATGTCACAAACCCATGTCCCCTGCATCGGCAGGCGGACTCTCAACCACTGCGCCACCAGGGAAGCCCCTCTCCCATTCTTAATGTTGTCTTTTCGTCTTGTTTATGGTTTCCTTTGCTGTGGAAAAGCTTTTAAGTTTCATTAGGTCCCATTTGTTTATTTTTGTTTTCATTTTCATTACCCTTACATTTAGGTCTTTAATCCATTTTGTGTTTATTTTTGTGTATGGTGTTAGGGAGTGATCTAATTTCATTCTTCTCCATGTAGCTGTCCAGTTTTCCCAGCACCACTTATTGAAGAGGGTGTCTTTTCTCCACTATATAGTCTTGCCTCCTTTATCAAAGATAAGGTGACCATATGTGCATGGCCTTATCTCTGGGCTTTCTATCCTGTTCCATTGATCTATATTTCTGTTTTTGTGCCAGTACCATACTGTCTTGATTACTGTAGCTTTGTAGTATAGTCTGAAGTCCAGAAGCCGGATTCCTCCTGCTCCGTTTTTCTTTCTCAGGATTGCTTTGGCTATTTGGGATCTTTTGTGTTTCCATACAAATTGTAAAAATTTTTGTTCTAGTTCTGTGAAAAATGCCAATGGTAGTTTGATAGGGATTTCATTGAATCTGTAGATTGCTTTGGGTAGTAGAGTCATTTTCACAATGTTGATTCTTCCAATCCAGGAATACGGTATATCTCTCCATCTGTTTGTATCATCTTTAATTTCTTTCATCAGTGTCTTATAGTTTTCTGCATACAGGTCTTTTGTCTCCTTAGGTGGGTTTATTCCTAGGTATTTTATTCTTTTTGTTGCAGTGGTAAATGGGAGTGTTTCCTTAATTTCTCTTCCAGATTTTTCATCATTAGTGTATAGAAACGCCAGAGATTTCTGTGCAGTAATTTTGTATCCTGCTACTTTATCAAATTCATTGATTAGCTCTAGTAGTTTTCTGGTGGCATCTTCAGGATTCTCTATGTATAGTGTTATCTGAGAACAGTGACAGCTTTACTTCTTCTTTTCTGATTTGAATTCCTTTTATTTCTTTTTCGTCTCTGATTGCTGTGGCTAAAACTTCCGAAACTTGTTTAATAATAGTGGTGAGAATGGATAACCTTGTCTTGTTCCTGATCTTAGTGGAAATGCTTTCAGTTTTTCACCATTGAGAACGATGTTGGCTGTGGGTGTATCCTATATGACCTTTATTATGTTGAGGTAAGTTCCCTCTATGCCTACTTTCTGGAGGGTTTTTATAAGTGGGTGTTGAATTTCGTTGAAAGCTTTTTCTGCGTCTATTGAGGTGATCATATGTTTTTTCTCCTTCAATTTGTTAATATGGGTTATCACATTGATTGATTTGCATATATTGAAGAATCCTTGCATTCCTGGAATAAACCCCAATTGATCATGGTGTAGGATCCTTTTAATGTGCTGTTGGATTCTGTTTGCTAATATTTTTTGAGGATTTTTGCATCTGTGTTCATCAGTGATTTTGGCCTGTAGTTTTCTTTCTTTGTGACATCTTTGGCTTTGGTATCAGGGTGGTGGTGGCTTGGTAGAATGAGTTTGGGAGTGTTCCTCCCTCTGCTATATTTTGGAAGAGTTTGAGAAGGAGAGATGTTGGCTCTTCTCTAAATGTTTGATAGAATTTGCCTGTGAAGCCGTCTGGTCCTGGGCTTTTGTTTGTTGGAAGATTTTTAGTCACCTCAATTTCAGTGCTTGTGATTGGTCTGTTTATATTTTCTATTTCTTCCTGGTTCAGTCTTGGAAGGTTGTGCTTATCTAAGAATTTGTCCATTTCTTCCAGGTTGTCCATTTTATTGGCATATAGTTGCTTGTAGTAATCTCTCATGATCCTTTGTATTTCTGTCGTGTCAGTTGTTACTTCTTTTTCATTTCTAATTATATTGATTTAAGCCTTCTCCCTTTTTTTTTTTTGATGAGTCTGTCTAATGGTTTATCAATTTTGTTTATCTTCTCAAAGAACCAGCTTTTAGTTTTATTGATCTTTGCTATTGTTTCCTTCATTTCTTTTTCATGTATTTCTGATCTGATTTGTATGATTTCTTTCCTTCTGCTATCTTTGGGGGTTTTTTGTTCTTCTTTCTCTAATTGCTTTATGTGTAAGGTTAGGTTGTTTATTTGAGATGTTTCTTGTTTCCTGAGGTCACATTGTATTGTTATAAACTTCCTTCTTAGCACTGCTTTTGCTGCATCCCATAGGTTTTGGGTCGTCGTGTTTTCATTGTAATTTTTTTCTAAGTATTTTTTTATTTCCTCAGCGATCTCTTGGTTAGTTAGTAGTATATTGTGTAGCCTCCATGTGTTTTTATTTTTTACAGATTTTTTCCATGTAATTGATATCCAGTCTCATAGCGTTGTGGTCAGAAAAGATACTTGATACTATTTCAATTTTCTTAAATTTACCAAGGCTTGATTTGTGACCCAAGATATGATCTATCCTGGAGAATGTTCCAGGAACACTTGAGAAGAAAATGTATTCTGTTGTTTTTGGATGGAATGTCCAATAAATGTCAATGAAGCCCATCTTGTTTAATGTATCATTTAAAGCTTGTGTTTCATTATTTATTTTCATTTTGGATGATCTGTCCATTGGTGAAAGTGGGGTGCTAAAGTCCCCTACTATGATTGTGTTATTCTTGATTTCCCCATTTATGGCTATTAGCATTTGCCTTATATACTGAGGTGCTCCTATGTTGGGTGCATAAATATTTACAATTGTTATATCTTCTTGGATTGATCCCTTGATCTTTATGTAGTGTCCTTCCTTGTCTTTTATAACATTCTTTTTTTTAAAGTCTATTTTGTCTGACATGAGAATTGCTACTACAGCTTTCTTTGGATATCCGTTTGCATGAAATATCTTTTTCCATCCCCTCACTTTCAGTCTGTATGTGTCCCTAGGTCTGAAGTGGGTCTCTTGTAGACCACATGTATATGGGTCTTGTTTTTATATCCATTCAGCCAGTCTTTGTTTTGGTTGGAGCATTTAATCCATTTACATTAAAGGTAATTATCGATATGTATGTTCCTATTACCATTTTCTTAATTGTTTTTGTTTGTTATTGTAGTTCTTTCCCTTCTCTTGTGTTTCCTGCCTAGAGAAGTTCCTTTAGCATTTATTGTAAAGCTGGTTTGGTGGTGCTGAATTCTCGTAGCTTTTGCTTGTCTGTAAAGGTTTTCATTTCTACATCGAACCTGAATGAGATCCTTGCTGGATAGAGTAATCTTGGTTATAGGTTCTTCCCTTTAAGCACTTTAAATATGTCCTGCCACTCCCTTCTGGCTTGCAGAGTTTCTGCTGGAAGATCAGCTGTTAACCTTATGGGGATTCCCTTGTATGTTATTTGTTGTTTTTCCCTTGCTGCTTTTAATATTTTTTCTTTGTATGTAATTTTTGATAGTTTGATTAATACGTGTCTTGGCATGTTTCTCCTTGGATTTATCCTGTGTGGGACTCTCTGCTCTTCCTGGACCTGATTGACCATTTCCTTTCCCATATTAGGGAAGTTTTCAACTCTAATCTCTTCAAATATTTTCTCAGTCCCTTTATTTCTCTCTTCTTCTTCTGGGACACCTATAATTTGAATGTTGGTGCATTTAATGTTGTCCCAGATGTCTTTAAGACTGTCCTTAATTCTTTTCATTCTTTTTTCTTTATTCTGCTCTGTAGTAGTTATTTCCACTATTTTATCTTCCAGGTCAGTTATCCATTCTTCTGCCTCATTATTCAGCTATTGATTCCTTCTAGAGAAGTTTTAATTTCATTTATTGTGTTGTTCATCATTGTCTGTTTGCTCTTTAGTTCTTCTAGGTCCTTGTTAAACATTTCTTGGATTTTCTCCATTCTATTTCCAAGATTTTGGATCATCTTTACTATCATTACTCTGATTCTTTTCCATGTAGACTGCATATTTCCTCTTCATTTGTTTGGTCTGGTGGGTTTTTACCTTGCTCCTTCATCTGCTGTGTTTCTCTGTTTTCTCATTTTGCTTAACTTACTGTGTTTGGGGTCTCCTTTTCACAGGCTGCAGGTTCGTAGTTCCCATTTTTTTTTTGGTGTCTGACCCCAGTAGGTGAGGTTGGTTCAGTGGGTTGTGTAGGCTTCCTCGTGGAGGGGACTAGTGCCTGTGTTCTGGTCGATGAGGCTGGATCTTGTCTTTCTGGTGTTCAGGACCGCGTCCAGTGGTGTGTTTTGGGGTGTCTATCACCTTATTATGATTTTAGGCAGCCTCTGTGCTAAGGGTGGGGTTGTGTTGCTGTCTTGCTAGTTGTTTGGCATATGGTGTCCAGCACTGTAGCTTGCTGGTGATTGAGTTGAGCTGGGTCTTAGGATTGAGTTGGACATCTCTGGGAGAGCTTTCACTGTTTGATATTACTTTGCACCAGGAGGTCTCTGGTGGATCAATGTCCTGAACTCAGCTCTCTTACCTCAGAGGCACAGGCCTGACAACCAGCCAGAGCACCAAGACCCTGTCAGCCACATGGCTCAGAAGAAAAGGGAGAAAAAATGAAATAAATAATTAAAATAAAAAATAAAATTTTAAAAAATTTAAAGTAATAAAAGAAAGAGAGAGCAACCAAACCAAAAAACTAATCCACCAATGATAACAAGTACTAGAAACTATACTAAAAAAAAAAAAAAATGGACAAACACAACCTTAGGACAAATTGTAAAAGCAAAGCTACATAGATAAAATCACACAAAGAAGCATACACATACACACTCAGAAAAAGATAAAAAGGAAGAAAAAATATATATCTATATATTTTTTTAAAAAAAGGGAAGAGAGCAACCAAATGTATAAACAAATCTACCAATGATAATAAACTCTAAATACTAAACTAAGATAAACATAAAACCAGAAACAAATTAGATGCAGAAAGCAAACCCCAAGTCTACAGTTGCTCCCAAAGTCCACTGCCTCAATTTTGGTATGATTCATTGTCTGTTCAGGTATTTCAGAGATACAGGGTACATCAAGTTGATTGTGGAGATTTAATCCGCTGCTCCTGAGGCTGCTGGGAGAAATTTCCCTTTCTCTTCTTTGTTGGCACAGCTCCTGGGGTTTAGCTTTGGATTTGGCCCCACCTCTGCATGTAGGTCGCCTGAGGGCATCTGTTCTTCACTCAGCCAGGACGGGGTTAAAGTAGCAGCTGATTTGGGGGCTCTGGGTCACGTAGGCTGGCGTAGGGGGAGGAAGGGGTATGGAATGTGGGGTGAGCCTGTGGCGGCAGAGGCCAGCATGACGTGGCAACAGCCTGAGGCGCGCCGTGTGTTCTCCCCGGGAAGTTGTCCCTGGATCTCGGGACCCTGGCAGTGGCGGGCTGCACAGGCTCCCAGGAGAGGAGGTGTGGATAGTGACCTGTGCTTGCACACAGGCTTCTTGGTGGTGGCAGCAGCAGCCTTAGCATCTCATGCCCGTCTCTGGGGCCCATGCTGGTAACCGTGGATCACACCCGTCTCCTCCTTAGGTTCTTAACTTTATAAGAAAGGCCTCTGAATTCCTTTAGTCCTTTAGGACTTAATATGTCTCCATCACATTATTTTACATAATTTTTCTAACAGACTTGTTAGATTATCAAGTGCCCAACTAGTTAAAAGCAAGAGGACTTGCTGAGGTAGAAATGACATTATTCTAGGGCGTAAAAAACTCCTTCCCTCAACACCTCCCAAAAAAATCCCAGAAGTAAAAAATTCTAAAAGCATAACAATATAATAGCTTTACTGTTGGGATATATTGGATAAACAACCCAAACAGCTACCTCAGGGAGCTTCTGAGGAATGAGCAATCCATTGATCTGTGAAGGAAAGTTAAATTATATTTAAAGTAATGTCAAAGAGAGCAAGTTGTGTTTTCATGTAATGCTTTTCAGATAGTACATTTTGATATTTACATGGTGTCTATTCATCACTTTTAAAATGCTCAATTCACTAATAGGAAACAAATGAAATGAAGTATTATTTTTTGAAATACTTCGGTCCATAATTATTTTGATTTATGAATCCCACAAGGTGTATTTTATATTCATCTCTTACCATAGCATGTTTTGAGTACCAACTGAGTACAGAGTGTAGTAGAAAAAGAAGGCATATGATCCCTGCCCTCTAGGACCTTGCCTTCTGAGAGAAAACTGAACCTGAAATGACAAGTGATCATATGCTTGTGTTTCAAACTATGGAAGAGTAATCTGAGCAGAGTGCTGTATACTGTAGGAGACTTCTTAGAGGAGAGGTGAGTTTTGAAATGAATTTAGAAAAAAGTGGGGAAGGATACATACCTAAAATGTATTTATATTTCAAAACTAAAAACATTGATGCTACTCTTTAATTTACTGTTGAATAAAAATTCATCTTATTCCCTAACAAACCAAAAGCTAATAGGTTGTTATTTAATGTAAGTAAGGCACATACTCCACTACTACCACCAGTTGGGTAAAAGCATAGAATGGTCATTTAAAATCTTGATAAGAACCTTTCCATTTATTCTGTACTACCTACCTGATGCCAGGCCACAGTCCCTGGCTGGTGAATGAGATAAAATATTTTTATGCTCTTATTCTCTTATACCTAGATGCCTGTGGTGAGCCACCAAGGTTTACAACTATGCAGCTCCAGAATGCCACTAAACCCAGTTATAGCCCTGGGGACAGAATATATTATGAGTGTCGCCCAGGTTACCAGCCCAAGTATCGTCCTATCTCTGCTGTTTGTCAGGATGATAATATGTGGTCACCTCTCCAGGAGGACTGTACAGGTAAGTAAACACAACTTTTTTTTTTTAATTCAGAAAATATTGCTCTAGAGATTTTTCACACATTTTAGGGTTCATATTTTACGACTGAAATGATGGTTTTCTCATGTGAATGTAGATTTTAGACAGCAGTGCATTCAGGCTTTGAAAAATCTCCAGGGAACCTTTTTTTTCACAGTTGGTTGCCTGGGTAAATGTGAATCTTCTTTGACGTTATAATAGTTAAAGAAAGAAAATAATAAAAGATAATAATATTCCCATGAATTCAAGTGAGCAATGTAGAATTTTGAATTTGATTCAAATCTGTTTTGAAACTGGTATAAAACAACGAATTTGAAATTTTCCTTTTAGGAAAACAGTGTCCTAACCTAGGGGATCCCACAAATGGCCAAGTACAGTACCAAAGTGGAAATATTCTGTTTGGCTCACAGGTTCACTATGTTTGTAATGATGGGTAAGTAGGATGCTCCTTAGAGGAAATAATGTTATATATGTTCCTAAATCCATTTTCATTTTGCCTCTCTTCTTAAGCATTCCCACAAAGTTGATTTCATTTTGCTTGCTGTGTGAAAAGTCGTACTGTAGCCAAGTAACTCTTGGGTTTTTATGGAGACTGAAAAGATGTGTAACTAGTAGAAAGAAATTTAAATTGAAGGAAAGTAAAATTGTATAATACTTAGTATATGTATTAATAAACCTCTCATAAGTATTAAAAATGTGTTCATCATGGTGACTTTATCCTTGACAACACAATGCACCCTATTTAAAATGGCCTAAACTTTTAGGCCATTAAAATGGCCGATTCTCAGAGGTGAAATAGGTTTATGGAACTGGGAGGTAGAGCTGCCAACTGAAGATATTCTTATATCAAAGTAATCTATAAGATGTCACGAGACCAAAAGTGACCTGATAAGTTTAGACAATAATGTTGATCAAGATCTCTTAGTTGGAAAACCTTATTTTTAAAACTACTACAAAGTAGTGAAACATCTCAAAAAGAGGTACTGAGGATTTAATAATAGCCTTTGTTTTACAGGGCTCTTTTAATAGCATATGTTAGGGATACTGAACATTTATAAAAAATGTGAATTTAAAAGGTAAATGTAATATGCTATGGAAACACAACTGGCTTTTTAATTTTGTCTATGTATCCTGCTAGTTTACTGAGTTTATTTATTAGTTTTTACATTGTGTGTGTGTGTGTGTGTAATCTTTTTTTTTTTTTTTTTTTGCGGTACGTGGCCCTCTCACTGTTGTGGCCTCTTCCGTTGTGGAGCACAGGCCCCAGATGTGCAGGCTCAGCGGCCACGGCTCATGGGCCCAGCCGCTCCGCAGCTTGTGGGATCTTCCCGGACCAGGGCATGAACCCGTGTCCCCTGCCTTGGCAGGCGGACTCTCAACCACTGCGCCACCAGGGAAGCCCTGTGTGTAATCTTTAGGATTTTTTATGTAGAAGATCATATCCTCTGCAAACCATGATAATTTTACTTCTTTCTTTCCAAGTTAGAAATATATTTCTTTTCCTTTCTTAATTGCTCTGACTAGAACTTCTAGTACCATGTTGAATAAAAGTGGTAGAAGCAGTTGTTCATGCCTGTTCTGATCTTAGAGGAAAACTTCCAGATTTTCACCACTGTGCATGATGTTTGCTGTTGGATTTTCATGTATGGAGTTTATTATCTTAAGCAGTTTCCTTCTGTTTCTAGTTTGTTAAGTATTTTTTATTATGAAAATACTGAATTTTATCGAATGCTTTTTCTGCCTCAACTGAGGTGACCATGTGGTTTTTTTCCCTTTCATTCTTTTGATGTTGCATATTACATTGATTGATTTTTATGTGTTGAGCCATGTCATGCATTCTAGGAATAATTCCCACTTGGTCACGATGTTTAATCCTTTTAAAATGCTGTTAAATTGTTTGCTAGTATTGTGTTGAAGTTGTTTGCATCAGTGTTCTTAAGGGATAGTGGTCTCTAGCTTTCTTTTCTTGTAGTACCTTTATTGAATTTTGCTATCACAGTAAAGCTTGTCTCATAGAATGAGTTTGGAAGACTTCCCTCCTTTTCAGTTTTTTTGAAAAATTTGAGAAGAATTGGCATTACTTCTTTAAATGTTTGGTAGAAATCACCAGTGAAACCATCAGATCCAGGATTTTTCTTAATTGGGAGAATTTTGATTACTGATTCAATCTCCTTTCTAGTTACAGATCTATTCAGATTATCTGTTTTTGTGATTAAGTCTTGGTAGGTTTTGTGTTTCTAGGAAATTGTCCATTATATCTAGTTTATCTATTTGTGGCATAAAATTGTTCATAGTACTCTCATAATAGTTTTTATTTCTGTCAAATCTATAGTGATGTTCCTGCTTTCATTTCTGATTTTAGTAATTTGAGTCTAATCTTTGTTTTAGTCAATCTAAGGGTTGGTCAATTTTGTCGCATTTTTTGAATAACCATCTTTTAGTTTCATTGATATTCTCTCTTGTTTTGCTCTTTTTGTTGTTTTTTATTTCTGTTCTAATCTTTATTATTTGCTTCCTTCTGCTAACTTTGGGTTTATCTTTTTCTGGTTCCTTAAATTGTAAGTTTACTTTGTTTTTTCAGAGCTATCATTTCTTAATGTAAATATTTATAGCTATAAATTTCCTCCTTAGCACTGCTTTTGCTGAATCCCATAAGTTTTAGTATGTTATGTTTTCATGTCCATTCATGTCAAAGTATGTTCTAATTGCCCTGATTTTTGAGCCATTGGCTGTTTAAAAGCATACTGTTTAATTTTCACAATTTTATGAATTTTACAGTTTTCCTTTTCATGTTGATTTTAAAATTCATCCTATTGTGGTCAGAGAATATACTTTTTATGATATCTGTCTTTTAAAATCTATTTATTAATATTTGTGGCATAAAACAATTATATTATTATTTATTAAATAATTAATTATGTTTTGAATAACATTAATTTGTTTTCTAATTTGTCACCTAACACATGGTCTATCCTGGAAAATGTCCCACATGCTCTTGAAAAGACTGTGTATTCTGTTGTTGTTGGGTAGAGTGCTTTGTATATATCTGTGAGATCAGGTTGTTTTACTGTGCTGTTCAAGTCCTCTGTTCCCTTATTTATCTTCTGTCTAGTTGTTCTATCCATTATTGTGAGCGAGGTATTGCAGTCTCCTACTATTATGTAGAAATGCATATTTCTCCCTTCAATTCTGTCATTTTTTAATTCATATATTTTGATAGCCTGTCATTAGGTGCATAAATGTTTATAATTATTATATCTTCAGTACTGAATCCTTATTAATATAAAATTTACTTCTTTGTTTCTTGTAACCTTTTTTATTTAAAGTCTATTTTGTCAGATTTTAGTGTAGCTACTCTACTGTCTTTTGGTTACTATTTGTGTGAAATATCGTTTTCCAGCCTTTCATTTTCACCCCAATTTGTGTCTTTGAATGTCAAGTGAGTCTCTTGTAGACAACATATAGTTGGATCATGTGTTTTTATCCATTCTGCCAATCTCTGTCTTTTGATTGGAGAGTTTATTCCGTCTACACTTAATATAATTATTGACGAGGAGGGATTTATTTCTATCATTGTGCTACTTGTTTTCTATATGCTTTATAGCTTTTTTCTAGTCCCTCATTTCCTGCATTACTGTTTTCTTTTGTGTGTAGTTGATTTTTGTAGTGAAATGTTTAAATTCCTTTCTCATTTCCTTTTGTGTATATTCTGTAGTTATATTGTTTGTGGTTACCATGGGAATTATTATACAGTTAACATTGTACATGGGAATTCCCTGGTGGTCCGGTGGTTAGGACTCTGCGCTTCTACTGTAGGGGGCACGGGTTCAATCCTTGGTTGGGGAACTAAGATCCTACAAGCCTCACAGGGTGGCCAAACAAAACAAACAAACAAAATTGTACAGTTATAACACTCCAGTTTAAATTTATACCAGCTTAAATTCAATAAATTACAAAAACAGTCCTTTATAGCTCCATCCTCACCCCTTTTGGTTGTTGATATCATACTACCCTCTACACAAATAATTGCGTACTAGCTTCTACTTTAATAATTTATTTATTTATTTATTTTAAAATTTAGTCTTTTAAATCACATATAAAAAACAAAAACTGTAGTTGCAAACCACTGTTTCAGTAATGCTAGTTTTTATCATTGCCTTTGTATTTACTTTTACTGAGATATTTATACATAGGGCTTTGAGTCCCTTCATTCCCTTTTCAGTACTCCCTTGAGCATTTCTTCTTGAGGAGTATAGTGGTCACAGACTTGCTAAGCTTTTAATTCTGGGATTCTGGGTATGTCTTAATTTCTCCCTCACTTTTTTTTTTTTTTTGCGGTATGCGGGCCTCTCACTGTTGTGGCCTCTTCCGTTGCGGAGCACAGGCTCCGGACACGCAGGCCCAGCGGCCATGGCTCACGGGCTTAGTTGCTCCGCGGCATGTGGGATCTTCCCGGACCAGGGCACGAACCCGTGTCTCCTGCATCGGCAGGCGGACTCTCAACCACTGCGCCACCAGGGAAGCCCTCTCCCTCACTTTTGATGCTCAGTTTTGCTGGGATAGAGGATTTTTGATTGACAGGTTTTTTTTGTTGTTGTTTGTTTGTTTGTTTTTAGCACTTTGACTATATCAATCCACGGTCTTCTGGTCTCTGAGTTTCTAATGACAAATCTTAATTAGTATCCCTTGTATGGGATGATTCACTTCTCTCATGCAGCTTTCAGCATTCTTTGTCTCTAGAAAGTCTGATTATCATGTATCTTGGTAAGATGAATACAAAGAGACCCACACTTAGAATTTTAAGCCTTTGGAGAATTTTAAGCTTTTGGCATATTTGTTTCTTTTATCAAATTTGGGAAGTTTTCAGCCATTATTTCTTCAAGTGTTCTCTCTGTCCCTTTTGCTCTATCTTCTCCTTCTGAGAGTCCCACAGTTTATATGTTGGTCTGCTTGTTGGTGTCCCACAGATCCCTTAGGCTTTGTTCACTTTTCTTCACTCTTTTTTCTTTCTGTTTCTTAGCATCAATAATTTCCATTACCCTATCTCAATTTCACTAATTCTTTTTTCTTCTCAAATATGCCTTTAATTCTTCCAGTGACTTTTTCATTTCCATTAATGTACTTTTCAACTCCAGAATTTACTTTTAGATTCTTTTTAGGTTTTCTAGCTCCTATTGATATTTCCATTTTGTTTACATATTGTTCTCTTGACTTTCTACATTTCTTCCTTTAGTTCTTTGTGCATCTTTATCCCAGTTATTTCTTTCAAATTTTACTGAGGCTCCAGGGTGGGGCTTAGGCAGGGAGCAACCCTGTGGGCAAAAGAAGAGCCAGTGGAGAGGACATATCTGACCTTCTTCTTGGGGCACAGGTTGTTGATTTGGCCACACTTCTTCTTGTGGCAGTTGACAGTACTGGTGTGCAGGTGAACATAACACTTGCAGCAGATCTTTTTGTCACAGCTGTACTTCTGGGAAAGCTGGCAGAGGGAAGACTTGATGATAATACCCTGTGGGTGAAGCACCAAGTGTAGGGTGGATTCTTTCTGGATATTATAGTCTGAGAGAGTACAGCCACCCTCAGCTGTTTGTCTGCAAAAGTCAGACTCTGTTGGTGAGACAGGGTGTCCTCAGTGTCTTTGATTTTGGTTTTGACATTCTCAGTGGTCACACTGAGCTTGACCTCAAAAGTGATGGTCTTGCCCATCAGGGTCTTCACAGAGATCTGCTGTTTGGCTTCTTCATTGGCTTCTCTGTGTCTGCTGTTTGGCTGCTTCACTGAAGAAAAATGGGGTGGCAGAACTGGCATCCATTAATTTCCATTGAGAGTGCCCTCACAGGACATTTAAAGTCTTTGTTTGATAAATTTGTCATGAGGTCTCCTTCAGAAAAAAATTCTGTTCATGTATTTTTCCACTGTATGAGCCGTATTTTTCCTTTCCCGTTTCTTTGTATGCCTTACAACTTTTTTGTTGAATCAATGTTTGAATCTAATAATGTGGTAACTCTGGAAATCAGATTCTGCCCGCTACTTAGAGCTTACTGTTTTATGGGTTGTTTTGTTTTGTTTTAGTTTGGTTTTTTGATTGTTGTATGGTGTCTCTGTGCTGAGGAGCAGCCTGACATATAAACTTGAAGGTCTTCTCAGGTTTTTTCTGAGCCTTTCTCTGGGCAGGCGGAATCATTTTCTAATTTGTTTCCACATGACAGTTATTTTTGAATGTCCTAGTGTTTAATGTCTGGCTCTTGTTAGTGGAAAAAAAGTAAAAGTGAAGGGGAGGGGCAAAGGATGCTGGATTTTAAATCCCTTAAATATCACTTGTCCAGTGTTGAAGGAGCTTGAAAAAGTTGGGGGAGGTGTGACAAGAAAGGCTGCCCACCTCTTTTTCCTGCTTCTCTGTGATCGGAAGCAGCAGTGATAAGAACACAAATCCCTGCTACTTGGAGGGAAGATTCCTTTTTGCCCACCCTAGCTCCCACAGGCTACTTATAAACGGCTCTAGCAACACATGTACAGATGCCAGCTGGTGGGGGGGGGGGAATAGGTAGCTGCCACTGTGCTAAGAGCTAAAATTGACTGAAATCAAGTTAATTTACTTAAGTCTTCTCCTAGTAATTGCAAGCCATGAACAGATTCTAGACTTCCAAAATAGTGATATCAGGCAGATTCTGTCAGTGTCATCATCAAGGTGGGGAGACAGATTTCTGTTGCCACTTATTTTGCCATCATCCCAGAATCCTCTCCTAATGCATTATAATCTAGAATCAATGAATTAGCCTTTGGGGAAAAGTCCTCTGGAAGTGGGTACATGAAGTTACACTGTGTATTTTTTAACTTGATCAAGTAAAAATAGTGGAATATCCAGTGAATGTTTCACTGGAACATATAGAAGAGGCTACTAGGCACCAAGAGTTTAAGATGTAGAGTCAAGGAAGTTGTAGCCCTCTTGAGAAACACAATATATAGAGAGAGGCATCAGAGCAAAATAGTAAATGAAAAGTACCAAGTAGATAGAATAATTCATGATCATTACAATGAGAGTCCAGAAGGAGAAGGGTGTATTATTAATTTAAATCATTGGAGAATATTTCATTGAGTAGTATTCCTGAACTCCTACTAGAAAGATACAGGCATACCTTGGAGATATCGCAGGTTCATTTCCAGTCCACTGCAATAAAGCAAATCAAATGAGTTTTTTACATACATTTATGCTATACTGTAGTCTGGTAAGTGTGCAATAGAGTTATGTCTAAAAAAAATGTATATACCTTAATTTTAAAATACTGTATTACCAAAAGATGCTAACCATAATCTGAACCTCAGAGTCATAGTAGTAACATTAAAGACATTGATCACAGATCACTATAACAAGTATAATAGTAGTAATAAAATTTGAAATATGTGAGATTTACCAAAATGTGACACAGAGACATGAAGTGAGCAAACATTTTTGGGAAAATGGCACCAATAGACTTATTTGATGCAGGGTTGCCATACACCTTCAATTTGTTAAAAACTTAATAAAATGAAGAGCAGTAAGATAAGGTATGCCTATATTCTGAATATTAATAAAGAATCTAAAGAATATTATCTAAAGAATGTTTAAAAAAGCTAAAACTTACCTAGTACTCACTACATGCCAGATGCTAACTCATCCAGTCCTCGAAACAGTCCTATGAGGTATGTAATGTTACCCCCCTTTTCATAGATGAGGAAACTGAGCAAGAGAACCTTGCCTAAGGGGCTTGCCCAAGCTCAAATAAGTCAGTCTTAGAGCTGGAACTTGAATCCAGGCAGGCAAGCTCTAGGGCCTGATCTGTCTGCTCAGTCCTTACTGAGCAGAATGGTGTGAGCAAAAGGGTAGAGAAGTGAACGTGTGATGCATTTGCCAGAGATAGCAGAGGGGCTACACTGACAACATGACAGAGTAATTTAGACATTTTGCTGTGAGTCAATGTCTGGTCACATGCAGAAACTCTATTTAATTAAGTTGCATATTTAGTTAGCACTTACATTATATTTTGTTTAAGGAACTTCTCCCTCAAATTACTGTAGTGCAGGAAAACAACCATATAAAATTGTTTTCATTATTATGTCTATCTTGTAACTACTAAAGAACATAGTAACTTTTCTTTTCTCATTTAGTTATTTCTTAATTGGACCAAGTATTCTATACTGTGAGATTTCTGGAAGTACTGTGAACTGGAGTGATCATCCTCCAATATGTGAAAGTAAGTATATTCTCTCTTTAGAATATAGAGGAGCAGTTCTCAAACTTTGGGCCTCAGGACTCCTTTATGCTTTTAAATTAACATAGACACCAATGAACGTTTCTTTATGTGGGTTATGTCTATTGCTATTATTATATTAGAATTAAAACTGAAAAGTTTTTTAAATAATTATTACTCATTTTTAAGAAGAGTAAGCACAATACCTGTTAGTATATACAACGTACTTTTATGAAAAATCAAAAATTTCCAAAACAAATAGTGGCATTGTTTTACATTTTTGCAAATTTCTTCAATATCTGGCTTAAAGGAAGACATCTGGATTCAGTCTCTTGCAAAATCACACAATTTATAGCCTCTGGAAAATTTCACCATACACTTGTAAGGATGAAAATGAAAAATGATGATAATACTTGGTATTAATGGGAAGAACTGACTTAGTGAATAGATATATTTATAAATTATGAAGTGTTTCTCAACCAGCACTGAGTTCTGTTTTTAATCATAATTATATTGTATCATTAAATTGTCATCATCTCTTATGATGAGAACAAAACTTAGTATGGCCTTGCAGATAAATAAATGTGTTTCATATAGGTTTTTAATGTCATTATTTAAGAAAATTAGTTTTATTTTAAATAATTCACTTCTAAATTAATAGTTTGAATTTAGGATAATACATTTTCTCATAGAAACCTTCTAAGTGGATATTGGATTCACAACTAGCTTGTAGAAATCATATGTTAATGAATTTATTAAAGACAATTTATAGACCTTTACTAACTGCTGTTTAATCTTTTACCTTTCCTTTTGCCTTTTATGTCTTCTATTTTTCCCTTTCTAAGAGATTCAGTGTAGACCACCTGGAAAAATTCTAAATGGAAAATACACAAATAGCCACAAGGAAATATTTGAATATAGTGAAGTAGTAACTTATAGTTGTGATGCTTCAAGTGGAACAGATCAATATTCACTTGTTGGAGAGAGCAAGCTTGTTTGTATTGAAAAGGACAAATGGAGTAGTGAACCTCCTCAGTGTAAAGGTAATAATATTTCCATTTATTTCCTTCTTAATTTGTAAATACTGTAGAAACGCTTTGTAAATTGTTTTACTTACAAGTAAAAACAGCCATATGTGCTTGATCCTCTGTTAAATTGGTTTCTAACTTAATTTAATACCTCTACTTGTAGAGCTTACCCCTTCTCACCCCACAGGTTCTTGGCATTCCAGTTTATACATTGTGAACTACTGTGTATAAGCATGAATTAGGACTTCTTTCCATGAAAAGCATCAAAAAATTAAACACACACTTTCTTAAACATAAGAAAGTGTTATCTTGTATTACAAGAAGTCTGACAGTTTTGGCTACAGGAAATCATAGTGTAAATTGTAAAAGATTAATTGTCTCACAGATATGATTTATAAACTCTGGGCAAATCTTACTTAAAGACAATGTTTAAGGCATTAGATCATGATCAAAAGCAGGGAGACACTAGAGGGATTTTTACTCTTGAAAGAAAGGGTCCACTGAATAATAGCAAAATATTTACTCTTCTCAAGTGAACATGGAACATTCTCTAATACCATATTCTAGGCAATAATTGTTAACAAATTTCAAATAATTGAAATCATTCAGAGTACATTATCTGATCAAACTGGAATGAATGTAGAAATCAAAACATAAATCTAGAATATCCCCAAATATTTGAAAATTATGCAGATACTTACAACTAATAAATAAATCAAAGACAAAGTACTAACAAGGGAAATTAGAAAGTGCTTCGAATATAATAAAAATGAAACACAGCATATCAAAATATCAGAACTTGTGGGATACAGCAAAAGCATTGCTTAGAAGGATATTTAAACCATGAAATACTTATATTGGAAAAAGAAAAATCTCAAATCAATAATCTGAACTTCTACCATAAGGAACTAAAAAAAAAAGAGCAACTTAAAGCCCAATAGGAAATAATAAAGACAGAGAAAAAAATCAATGATATTGAAAAGAGAAATAATAGAGAGAATTAAATCAATACCTGCTTCTTGGAGAAGATTGATAAAATGGATAAACCTATAGGTAGTTTGACAGGAAAACAGAAGATACAAATTACCAGTATCAAGAGTGAAGAAGAGGAGGTCATTACATATACTGCAGACATTTAAAGAACAGTAAGGGAATAAAACAAACAACTTTATGCCTGTAAATTTGACAACTTAAACCTTCTTGCATGTAGATTTTGTCTTTCCTTTTGTTATTGTGGTATATCACATTGATTGATTTCCATATGTTGAACCATCCTTGTGCAGAAGGAAATTTTGTCAAATGCATAAATAGCATTTGACAGAATTCAACATCCATTCATGATAAAAACCCTCATGAAGGTGGGTATAGCAGGAACATATCTCAACATAATAAAGGTGATTTATGACAAACCCACAGCCAACATAATCAAAGGTGAGAAGCTGAAAGCCTTCCTGAAATTCAGGAACAAGACAAGGATGCCCACTCTCATGACTTCTATTCAACATAGTATTGGAAGTCACAAAAGAAAAAAATAAAAGCTATCCAAAATAGAAAGGAATAAGTAAAACTGTCACTATTTACAGATGACATAATACTCTATATAGAGAATGCTACTCTACACAGAAACTATTGGAACTAATATATGAATTCAGCAAGGTAAGAGGATACACGATGAATATACAGAAATCTGTTGTGTTTCTTTACCCTAATAATGAAATGTCAGAAAGAGTAAGTTAAAAAAACAATTCCATTTAAAATTGCATCTACAAACAAACAAACAAAAACCCTAGGAATAGACTTAACCAATGAATTGAAAGACCTATACACTGAAAACTATAAAACATTGATAAAGGAATCTGAACATGGTTCAAAGAAATGGAAAAATATACTGTGCCCGTGGATTGGAAGAATTAATATTGCTAAAATTGCCATACTACCCAAACCAATCTACAGATTTAATTCAATCCTTATAAAAATACCTGTGACATTGTTCACAGAACTAGAACAAATAATCCTAAAATTTATATGGAACCATAAAAGACCCAGAATTGCCAAAGCAATACTGCGAAAAAAGAAGAAAGCTCAAGATATAACCCTTCCTTGACTTTAGACTATACTACAAAGGTACAGTAATCAAAGCAGCATGGTGTTGGCACAAAAACAGACATGTAGATCAATGGAATAGAGAATCTACTCCATTGTAGTTCAATGGAACAGAGTAAAGAACCCATAAATAAACCCATGCACCTATGGTCAATTAATCTACAACAAAGGAGGCAAGAATATACAATGGAGAAAAGACAGTCTCTTCAACAAGTGGTCTTATGAAAGCTGGACAGCTGCATGTAATACAATGAAATTAGAACATCCCCTCACACCATATACAAAAATAAACTGAAATTGTGTAAAGGCCTAAATGTAAGACATGACACCACAAAACATAGGCAAAACACTCTGACAAAAGTTGTAGCAATATTTTCTTGGGTCAGTGTCCCAAGGCAAAAGAAACAACAGCAAAAATAAGCAAATGGGACCTAATCAAACTTAAAAGCTTCTGCACAGCAAAGGAAACCATTAACAAAACCAACAGACAACCTATGGAATGAGAGAAAATATTTGCAAGTGATGCAGATGACAAGAGGTTAATATCCAGAGTACACAAACAGCTCATACAACTCAATATTAAAAAAACAAACAACACCATCAAAAAATGGGCAGAAGACCTAAATAGACGTTTCTCTAAAGAGAAACATACAGATTGCCTACATGTATATGAAAAGATGTTCAACATCACTAATCATTAGAGAAATGCAAATCAAAACCACAAGGTGTTACCACTGGTCAGAATGGCTGTCATCAAAAAGTCTATAAATAATAAATGTTGGAGAGGGTGTGGAGAAAAGAGCACCCTCTTGCACTGTTGGTGGGAATGTAAAGTGATGCAGCCAGTAAAGAATACAGTCTGGAGGTTACTTAAAAAACTAAAAATAGAGCTATGATCCAGTTATCCCACTCCTGGGTATGTCTGGGAAAAGCAAAAACTCTAATTCAAAAAGGTACATGCACTCCCAATGTTCATAGCAGCACTATTTACAATAGCCAAGACATAGAAGTAACCCATGTGCTCATCAACAGGTGATTGGATTAAGAAGATGTTTTTTGTGTGTGTGTGTCTGTGTGTGTGTCTGTATGTGTGTGTATTGGCATATTACTTAGCGTTAAAAAAGAATAAAATAGTTACATTTTAGCAACATGGATGGACTTAGAGAATATTATGCTTAGTGAAGTTAAGTAAGACAGAAAGACAAATATGATATCAGCTGTATGTGGAATCACAAAAATAATACAAATGTTTCTATATACAAAACAGAAACAGACTGACAGATGAAGAAAACAAACTTATGATTACCAAAGGGAAAAGGGAGGGGGGCAACAAATTAGGGGCATGGGATTAACAGATACAAACTACTATATGTAAAATAAAGAAGCAACAAGTATTTGCTATATAGCACAGGGAATTATATCCAATATCTTGTCATAACCTGTAATGGAATATAATCTAAAGAATAACCAAACAACAAATCACTATGCTGGATACCTGAAACTAACAGAATATTGTAAATCACCTATACTTCAATAAAACATTATAAAAAACCTTCTCATGAAGTGTACTGCAGGCCCCATGTCCTCACTGGGGAATGATACCAAACATTTAAGGAATAAATAGTAGCAGCCCTACACAAAGTTTTCAAGAAAACTAAAGAGATAGGAATACTTCTTAACTCATTTCATGAGGACAGCACTGCTCTGATACCAAAACCAGACAGAAACATTGCAAGAAAATTACAGACTATATCCAAAATGGGCATAGAACTAAAACTTCTTAAAATATTAATAAATCAAATCCTTGCCTATAAAAACATAAGAATACATCATAATTAAGTAGGATTTATTCTATGAATGCATGGATGATTGAAATTTAAAAATTAATCAGTGCAATTTATCATATCAAGGAACTTTGAAGAAGAAAAAAAAAACACTCTTGCATTCCTATACACTAACAACGAAAGATCAGAAAGAGAAATTAAGAAAACAATCCCATTCACAAATGCAACAAAAAGAATAAAATAACTAGGAATAAACCTACCTAAGGAGGTAAAAGACCTGTACTCAGAAAACTATAAGACACTGATGAAAGAAATCAAAGATCACACAGATGGAGAGATACACCATGTTCTTGGATTGGAAGAATCAAATTGTGAAAATGACTATACTACAGAAAGCCATCTACAGATTCAATGAAATCCCTATCAAATTACCAATGACATTTTTTACAGAACTAGAACAAAAAATCTTAAAATTTGTATGGAGACACAGAAGTCCCTGAATAGCCAAAGCAATCTTGAAGGAAAAAAATGGACCTGGAGGAATCAGACTCCCTGACTTCAGACTATACTACAAAGTTACAGTAATCAAGACAATATGGTACTGGCAAAAAAAACCAGAAATATAGATCAATGGAACAGGATAGAAAACCCTCACACATCTATGGTCAACTAATCTATGACAAAGGAGGCAAGGATATACAATGGAGAAAAGACAGTCTCTTCAATAAGTGGTGCTAGGAAAACTGTCCACTTACATGTAAAAGAATGAAATTAGAACACTCCCTAACACGTACACAAAATAAACTCAAAATGGATTAAAGACCTAAATGTATTACCAGGCACTATAAAACTCTTAGAGGAAAACATAGGAAGAACACTCTCTGACATAAATCATAGCAAGATCTTTTTTGACCACCTCCTAGAGAAATGGAAATAAAACCAAAAATAAACAAATGGGACCTAATGAAAGTTAAAAGCTTTTGCACAACAAAGGAAACTATAAAAAAGACAAAAAGACAACCCTTAGAATGAAGGAAATAGTTGCAGACGAATCAACGGACAAAGGATTAATCCCCCAAATATATAAACAGCTCATGCAGCTCAGCATTAAAAAAACAAACAACCCAATCAATAAATGGGCAGGAGACCTAAATAGACATTTCTCCAAAGAAGACATACAGATAGACAAAAGGCACATGAAAAGCTGCTCAACATCACTAATTATTACAGAAATGCAAATCAAAACTGCAATGAGGTAACACTTCATACCAGTTAGAATGGGCATCATCAGAAAATCTACAAACAACAAATGCTGGAGAGGGTGTGGAGAAAAGGGAACCCTCTTGCACTGTTGTTCGGAATGTAAATTGATACAGCCACTATGGAGAACAGTATGGAGGTTCCTTAAAAAGCTAAAAATAGAATTACCATATGACCCAGCAATCCCACTACTGAGCATATACCCAGAGCAAACCATAATTCAAAAAGACACATGCACCCCAATGTTCATTGCAGCACTATTTACAATAGCCAGGACATGGAAGCAACCTAAATGCCCATCGACAGACGAATGGATAAAGAAGATGTGGTACATATATACAATGGAATATTACTCAGCCATAAAAAGGAACGAAATTGGGTCATTTGTAGAGACGTTGATGAATCTAGAGACTGTCATACAGAGTGAAGTAAGTCAGAAAGAGAAAAACAAATATCGCATATTAACGCATATATGTGGAACCTGGAAAAATGGTACAGATGAACTGGTTTGCAGGGCAAAAATTGAGACACAGATTTAGAGAACAAACATGGACACCAAGGGGGGGAAGCAGCAGGGGGTGGGGATGGAGGTATGATGAATTGGGAGATTGGGATTGACATGTATACACTGATGTGTATAAAATTGATGACTAATAAAAACCTGCTGTATAAAAATAAAATAAAATAAAATTCAAACAAAAAAAAAGTCACATGCACCCTGCTGTTCATTGCAGCACTTTTTACTATAGCTAGGTCATGGAAGCAACCTAAATGCCCATCAACAGATGAATGGATAAAGAAGTTGTGGTACATATATACAATGGAATATTACTCAGCCATAAAAATGAGCAAAATTGGGTCATTTGTAGAGACATGGATGGACCTAGAGACTGTCATACAAAGTGAAGTAAGTCAGAAAGGGAAAAACAAATATCATATATTAATGCATATATGTGGAATCTAGAAAAATGGTACAGATGAACCAGTTTGCAAGGCAGAAATAGAGACACAGATGTAAAAAACAAAAGTATGGACACAAAGGGGAGAAAGTGGTGGGGGAGGCGGGTGGTGTGGTGTGATGAATTGGGAGATTGAGATTGACATGTGTACACTAATATGTATAAAATAGATAAGTAATAACCTGCTGTATACAAAAATGAATAAATAAAATTCAAAAAAAAAAAAAGAGAACTAATGAGAGCTTAGAGTATGCTACATATTCTCCCTTATTTGGGCCCAGAGCCATTTGCTTAGACAAACCTTCCCTTGAATATATTGGATAATTCTGTCTCCACTTCTCATTAGCTCTGTAAGTTATTTAACTTCTTTGAATTTCAGTTTCTCCTGCAAATAGAATGCCTAACTTAATGTTTATTTTAAAGATTAAATCTTCTAGCATGTGCCAAAAAAAAAAAAATCAAAATAAAACCACACATGATCACCTTAATAGATGTAAAAAAAAAAGAGTATATGACAGAATTTATCATCTTTTCATTATAAAACTCAGCAAATAAGTATATAAGGGAACTACCTGAAGCTGACAAAAGGCACGTATAAAAATTCCCCAGCTAACATTATACTTAATAGTAAAAGAGTAGTTTATTTTTACTTAAAGTGGAACAAGACAAGGATGTCTACTGTTAACCATGCTATTCAGCATTGTATTGGAGTTCCTAGACAGTACAATAAGGCATACATATTGGAGAGTAAGAAATAAAATAGACTTCATTCACTTATGACGATTGCTTTTGTAGAAAACTTGAATGGCTGAAGTTTTAGCAAGGTTGCAAGATACACGATCAACATACAGAAATCAACGGTATATCTATATACTAGTAAAACATCATTAGAAATTGAAATTTTTCAAGCACTGTTTATACCAGCTCCAAAACATAAAATACATGCATATAAATCTAGCAATATATGTGAAATATTTAAATGGTAAAAACAACTAAACACTTATAAAAGAAATTAAAGAAGACCTTAATAAATAGAGAAAATTCAGTGGTCATGAATTAGAAGACACGATATAATAAAGATGTCAGTAATTGATCGGTAAATTCAGCACAACCCCATAAAATCCCAGAAGAACTTGACAAACAGGTTCTACAATTTATTTAGAAAGATAAAAGAACTAGAATAGTCAATATAAATTTGAAAAATAATTATAGACGTCTCGTTCTACCTGATGTCAAGACTTCTTATAAACCATGCTCTAAGGAATATAATCAAGACAGTGTGGTATTGGTGAAAGGATAGCCATGTAGAGCAGTGGAACAGAATAAGTGTCCAGAAATAGACCATTTCAAATATGTCCACTTGATTTCATCACAGATATACAAACAATTCATTGGAAAAATGGTAAAATTACAGGCTCAATTCAATATACATCATGCACAGAAAGAAGAAAGCACCTCAACCTATGTTAGCACCATAGACAAACATTTACGTACAATGAACCAAAGACTTAAATGTAAAACCTAAAACCATAAGGCTTTTACCAGAAAACATAGAAAATATTTCTGCCTTAGCCAAAGATTTCTTAAGTCAATGCTAAAAGCATGATTCTTCTTCTTTAAAAAAAAAAGTATTAATTGGACTTATTAAAAACTCAAAATTTCTGCTTCAATTACACTGTTCAAAGAATGAATAAAATGAGCCACAGACTGGGAGAAGATATTTGCAAAATACATATCTGCTAATGGACTTGTATACAATATATAAATAACTCTCAAAACACGATAAGAAAAGAACGCAATTTTTTTAAGATGGGCAACATATTTGAATAGATCTATTTCACCAAATAAGATATATGTATGCCAAAAAAGAACATGAAAAGTTGCTTGATATCGTTAGTAATTACAGAATGGAATTTAATACCATAGTGAGGTATCACTAAACAGCTATTAGAATGGCTGAAATTTTTTTTAAAAAAAACTAAAAACGAACAATACCATTAACTGGCAAGTATATGGAGCAATTGGAGCTCTAATACATTGCTGGTAAGAATGCAAAGTGGTATGAACATTATGGAACACAGTTTGGCAATTCCTTATAAGGTTAAATATACATTTACCATACAACTCAGCAACATAAGTAAAAAGGTATGTTTATATAGAAACCTGCATGAGAATATTCACAACAGCATTAGTCATAATCGTTCCACGCTGGAATTAGCCCACATGTCCTTCATCTGGTAATGGATGAACAGCCTATACCACATCCATACAATGGAGTAATATTCTGCAATAAAAAGAAATGAACTCCTGAATCATGGCAACAACAGGAATGAATCTCAAATGCATTATGCTAAGTGAAATAAGCCATACTCAAAGGCTGTGATCCCATTATGACATTCTGGAAAAGCAACATTATAGGGACAGAAAACAGATTAGTGGTTGGCTGGTTGGATAAGGTGGTTGAGAGGTGGGGAGGGTGGATTACAAAGTGGCATGAGGAAGTATTTGGAGAAATGGAACTTTTGTTATTGTGCAGATAATTACATGATTATTTGAATTGATCAAAACTAATACAGCTGTACACTTAAAAGGGTGAGATTTACTGTATGTACTTTGTTATCTAGTAAACCTAACTTAGAAGAAAATCATTAGGTACAATTAAGAGCATATTGGCCCAACAGTGAAAAATATCAGTGACAGAGCAATAGAAATCCACCATGATTTGAAAAGAAAGATTAAAATAAACAGAGAGAAAGACCTTTGGGAGAAAAAGCAAAGAGGCAAACATACATGTAACTGGAGTTTCAGAAGAGAGGAGAGAGAAAAATGTAGAAAATCATTTCAATAAATACTGGCCAAAAATTATCTAAATTTGATCCAAAACAACAACCCCACAGGTCTGGGAAATTCACTGACCCTAGCAGAATAAATTTCAAAAATTTACCAGGAAACTCCCACTAAACTAAACACAACATGGTAAAACTACTGAAAACAAAAGAAAAAGTAGCCAGTGAGAGGGAAAAATGAAAAACAAAACACAAACATATTACATCCTCCCTCTCCTCACCCCAAAGTAAGAATGACATGACAGCTGACTTTTGTTAAGGAACTGCTGAAACTACAAGACAATAATTTCTGCTAATGTGCTGAAAGAAAAAACAGCCTAGAATTCTCTGTCAAAGAGAAATCTTTCAGAACTGAAGGTGAAATAAAAACAGTTTCAGATAAACAAAAGCTAAGAGAATTTGTCATTAGCCAACCTAGATTATAAGAATTGATAAGGAAGTTCTCCTGGCTGAAGAGAAATAATAACTGATGGAAATTCAGGCCCAAAAGGAAGGAGAAAGGACGCTCTTCTGGTTTAAAAGGCAGTGTATTATCTGGCCCTCATCTATTACTAAGATTTAATCTCATAAGATGTTCTCTTGAACTCACTGCCCAGCCCAGTGTTTCTTCATTTTGTTTTTTCTCAAATTCTGCCAAACCCATTAATGGATCCTGAATCCTAGAGGGTCAGGATGAGTATTTTACTTTTTAAGAAGTAGAGTAGAATGGGAAATACCAGAGTACACTCGTGTGAGGGCTAAGTATTAACTTTTAACATTATCTCAGGCCTGTTTGTTTATGTACTGGTTTACAATGTAAAATGTATTTCTTGATCTCTGGGTTACAGTCCAGAATGTTTGGAAAACACTGCCGTAAGTCCACTGGCCTTTGTACTTCTTGAACATCCCAGTTCCTGTGTGTTGTTGTGACCTGAGAACTTTCTTTTTCATATCTTGGCATGGCTAGCTTCTTTTCAACTTTTAAATTTGAGCTCAAATATTACCTTCTAAGAAAAGTTTTTGCTGCCTTTCTAAAAGAGCAGGGTACCGCAATTAATGTCAGCATGATCTTTAAAAAATCCTAGAGCTAAAGAGCATTGAAAGTTTCTTTTGAACTTACCCTGAATTTGTGTCTGGTACTCAGACTGTTCTCAAAACTTGTCAGTAATGGAAAGAAAATGTAGGAAACCAAATAAACTATAATGACAGTCTGTTTTAGGTGAGAAAAGGTTATTAGATTTCTCCGGATCTGTTCACCTGGAATTCAAATGCACAGTCTTTTTTTTTTTCCAATTAACATCTTTTCATTCCTTTCCTCTTTCTTTCCTCTGGAAATTATTACTTTACACTAGTTTTTCTGGTCCTATGTGAAAGCAGCTTTCCATTAATTCTGGAATTTCTGTTTTTCAGTGGTCAAATGTGTATATCCCTACATTGAAAATGGAATGATAGTCTCAGGATTTGCATCAAAATTTTACTACCAAGCAACGATTGTATATAGATGCAACGAGGGTTTTAAGCTTAGTGGCAGCAACATAATTGTCTGTGGTGTGAACAGTACTTGGGAGCCTGAGATACCAACATGTATTAAAGGTATAAATATTGTCGTTTTCCTTTGTTTTTGTTTTCTTTGACATTAAATATCAATGGTACAGAATAATAGAAAAGAAACAATTTTCGTATTTTACTGTCTTGTATTCATTTCTATGACAGTTGTATGACCTCAAATTCACAAAGAAATCTGCTGTTGTGATTTTGGATGTCTTTATAGGGTCTTAGCATTTCATGTACATCACACAGGTATATAAATTTCTCTTGTTTGGCATTTTTTACATGTAAAAATGAATAGCAATCATTTTTCAGAGTAATTTGAAGCATAGGAAGTTTTACCTAAATAAGAGTGAAAGGCATAATTCATATTAAAGAAAAGAAAATAATAATAATGCCCAAGTTTTTTATTCAGTCTACATTATTTTGTTTTGCAGAGTCAACTACTCCTAGTACCCAGCCTCCAATTTCCAGTGCCTCAGGTTTAGTAACTACCTGCATATATTTCTTCAAAAGTCTTCTAACTTCCTGGTGAAAATACCAGGAGTAACTCCCAAGTGTTTGATCCAATCTACATTTTGTTTGTTTTCCAGTGTCAACTCCTCCCAGTTCCCAACCTCCAGTTCCCTGTGTCTCAGGTCTAGTAACTGCCTGCTTATATATTTCAAAATCCTTTACATTCCTTGTGATTTTTTCAAAATCTTTTAAATTCCTATGATTTACACTCATTCATCAATTTTAGGAATGAAAGGAAGAAGAATATATTAACAGCCATTTTAATTGTTACATTTAGTGACTTTAAAATTATTTGCAGTAATCTGCAGATATAAGCAGGTGGCAAGTTAAGTAAACTTTAAACATGTTTACTTACATGTAAAATGATTAAAAGATGTTTTTTTGGTGGATGATTTAAAACCTTCCTTAGTGATAGTAGATTTAAAATGGGATCCATTTAAAACACTTAGCACAGTGCCTGGTATCTAGAAAGCTCTTAAAGGTAGCTTGTATGCAATACAGCATAACTCAAATTAATATTAATGCAGAGGAAGGTCCATGGCGTTTGTTTTTTAACATGTATGTTTTCTGTGTCATCGACACTGATAATTTATTCATTTTAAAAGTGATCTGTTGACACCTTTACAGGGTATCTTCTGGGTATAGGGCTATGTTTCTTTTTCCAGACTGTGACCAGTTTGGTTCTGCAGGGACTACTGATTAGCTGCTCTGCCTAAGACTTGAGAGACTATTTTGATACGGTGGAAGGAATTATCTTCCTGATTTCAGGGCTGCTATCTCTGGCTTCTTCTCTTTGGTTGAAGCAGAAGCAAGAGACAAGAAGCAAGGAAGAGAGGAAGAGCATTAGCCTGGGCAGACTGCACTCAGGGTCCCAGTGTGGCTTTGCTCACTAAAGTAACATCGTATCTATAGGTTCCAGTGTCCCATTGTTTAATGACTCAAACAAATGTTATCTACTGGCTTTTAATTTGTTTACTTCCTATTGTCCTAATATTTTAAGGACTGTGGGGAATTTTTCATGTTAACATGGTAATTAGAACACCTTTTTATAATTCCTGTAAACCTGGTATCAAGTAATCTCCTTGAGTACCTTGGTGAGGGCTGTGAAGTTTTGGGGGGAAGAAGATGGTTTTTTGGTGGATGATATTGACCCATCCATGTTTATTCACATGGTCCTATTGGGACTATGCACTGTGGTATACTATGTTTGTTGATAGGCTCTTTTGAAAGAGTTGACCATAAGCATTTTATAAAGGATTTATAAAACACTAAGACAGTTTAGTGTTTGAAGAAGAGAATTGTGAGGACAAATTTATAAAGAAGGTAAACTACAGGGATTTTTTTTTAAATATCAAAAATCAAAATTCCTCATGAGACTGTCAATCATTTTTTATCATCAGTTAGAGAGTATGAAAAGGATCATTAGTGACATATAATGGTGATAAGGTAGATCTGATTATGCGAATATGAAAAAATGTGGGCAAAATACTAAGTGGAAAAGAAAAGGATACAAATTATGTAATAGGATACTATGTGGATGGTATTTTTTTAAAGATTCATATCTTTATTCTGAACACATATTTTTATGGTTTATTATTAGTTAACTTCTAGGATTTCCATTATATAATACAAAGCCATAGTGAACATCCCGTAGTGAACATTCTTATGGATACATTCGTATGTACTTGTGTAAATATATATTTTAGGTTAACTTCACAGAAGTAGAA
The DNA here is from genome assembly GCF_026419965.1 of Kogia breviceps. Lineage (NCBI taxonomy): Eukaryota > Metazoa > Chordata > Mammalia > Artiodactyla > Physeteridae > Kogia > Kogia breviceps. Next base: position 63,384,000 of record NC_081310.1, on the reverse strand, counting down.
TTGCAAAGTTTAGGAAGTATGTGTATTTTTCATTTGAGAAATAATTCAATTTGAGAAATAATCTTTTTAAAAAATCAAAAGTAAATCCATAATTTTGTATTAATAAGTCTGGAGAATTGAATCAAATTTATTCTTCCAGATTCCAAGCCTACTCATCCAACTACAATTCCGGGATCAAGTCATCCAGGTTCAGGAGTTCTTTATTCTACATATATTGCTTAGAACTTTTTAGGGTGATGAGTGAAAAATGATGTCACATATTAATTTGCATTTATTTAATTATAAATGAAGCTGAGCTTTTTTCACCTACAGTTATTTATTCATGTCCTTTTTTCATTTTTCTATTTGGTTTCTAAAATATTTCTTGTTGATTTGTCAGAACTCATCAAAGCCTGTTTAAAATGAACTTTTTTTTCTAGTTTTTTTTTTTTTTTTTGCCTTATATTTACTAGTCAGTTTTCTTTTAAAATTTTATATGATTGGGTATATATATTGCTTTTTATAACTTTTAATTACATAAATATTATATGATTATGAATTTGTAAAATTTCAAACATTATGAAAGCATACAGAGTAAAAGATTACTTCTCCTCCTCTTTAGTCCATTTCCTGAATCATCACTTAATAGTTTAGGGTATCTTTATTTCTGTACATCAACATCTTTATATGTGTACTTATACATATTTTGGCATTTTTTTTTTCTTAACCACAAATGGCATTATGCTGCTCATATTTTTCTGAAACTTTCACTTTTTCCATTTAATGTCTTGAATTGGGGTTGTTTTTAGATTTACTCCCATCCTTTTTAATGATAACTTTAATGTATACCATATTTAACTATTCTCCTATCAGTGGTCATTTACATGTACATTTTACATTGATAGGTAGCTGGGTGTATTGATATTTTCCCTAATGGCTATGAGTGTGTATCCTTCTTATAAAAGCTTCAGGACTTCCCCATGCTGAAATTATATAAACATCTTAACCATACATCCTGATTGCATTATTTGCATTAAATCATTGTTTTATCTGAAATTCATTATGGTATGTGGAATGAGATTAGGTTCATCTCCATTCTACCCACCCCATCTAATGGCTAAGTAGAACTGTTTGTTGAATAAGTTGTCTTCTCTACAGCTGTTTTGAAGTGCCAATTTTTATCATACATTAAATAAAGTCATAGATGTTCTAGTCTTCTCTCTGTTCCCTTGATCTCTGTCCATTCCTGTGCCCCAACTAAGTCGATTTTTTGATGGCGGTACTATGATATGTTTTTATTTGTTTTGTTTCGTTTTTTAAATATACATTTCCTCACTGTGGGAAAATCTGCAATTATAAAGGACATTTACATTAGAAAGAGGGCTTATAACAGTGAAAGAGCTATTATCAGAGATAACTTTTTTTAATTAATTTATTTATTTTTTGCTGTGTTGGGTCTTCGTTTCTGTGCGAGGGCTTTCTCTAGTTACGGCGAGCGGGGGCCACTCTTCATCGCGGTGCGCGGGCCTCTAACTGTCGCGGCTTCTCTTGTTGTGGAGCACAGGCTCCAGATGCGCAGGCTCAGTAGTTGTGGCTCACAGGCCCAGTTGCTCCACGGCATGTGGGACCTTCCCAGACCAGGGCTTGAACCCGTGTTCCCTGCATTGGCAGGCGGATACTTAACCACTGCACCACCAGGGAAGCCCCTATGATATGTTTTAATATCTGGCAGAAGACATCCTTTTCAGAAATGTTCAGCCTATTTTCTATGTTAATTTTTCTAGATAAAATTTTTTTTTTTTTTTTTTTGCGGTATGCGGGCCTCTCACTGTTGTGGCCTCTCCCATTGCGGAGCACAGGCTCCGGACGCGCAGGCCTAGCGGCCATGGCTCACGGGCTTAGTTGCTCCGCGGCATGTGGGATCTTCCCGGACCAGGGCACGAACCCGTGTCTCCTGCATCGGCAGGCGGATTCTCAACCACTGCGCCACCAGGGAAGCCCTAGATAAAAATTTTTTTGACTATTTCAACCATTTTAAGTGTACATTTCAGTGGCATTAAGTACATCACTACTAGCTATCATCACAACTTTTTCATCATCTCAAAATGAAAGATTATATCCATTTAATAATAACCCTCCATTCTCCCTCCCCTCAGCCCTGGTAACCAATATTCTACTTTCTATCTCTATGAATTTGACTATTCTAGGTCAAGAAGTGGAATCACTTCTGACTTATTTCACTTAGCATGTTTTCAAGGTTTGTCCCTCTTGTAACATGTAGCAGAACTGTATTCCCCTGAATACAGGGGAATAATATACAGCTGAATAATATACAGCTGAATAATATTGCATTATTTGTATAGACCATATTTTGTTTATCCATTCATTTGTTGATAGCCACTTGGGTTGTTTCCACCTTTTGGCTATTCTGAATAACACATTGGGTTATATGGTAATTCTCTGTTTCCCTTTTTGAGGAACAAACTTAGTGTCTTCCTCAGTGGCAGCACCATTTTACATTCTTACCAGTGATACACTTAGGTTCTAATTTCTCCACCTCTTTGTCAACACGTATTTTTCTGTTTTTTGATAATAGCCATCCTTATACATGTAAAGTAGTATCTCATTGTGCTTTTCTTTTTTTAAAATTTCCCTAATGATTAGTAATTGATCATCTTTTCATGTGCTTATTGGTCTCTTATAGATCTTCTTTGGAGAAATGTCTACTCAAGTCCGTTGCCTATTTTTGAATTGTTTTTTTGTTGTTGTTGAGTTTTAGGAGTTCATTATGTATTTTGGATATTAATCTCTTATCAGATACATTATTTGAAGATGTTTTCTCCCATTCTGTGTATCGCCTTTTCACTCTGTTGGTAGTGTCATTTGAAGCACAAAGGCTTTTAATTTTGGTAAAGTCCAATTTATCTATTTGTTCTTTTGTTGCCTGTGTTTTTGGTGTGACATCCAAGAAATCACTGCCAGATCCAATATCATGAAGATTGTCCTCTATGTTTTCTTCTAAGCATCTTATAGTTTTAGCTCTTAAGTTTAGTTCTATGATCCTTTTTGAATTAATTTTTGTATATGATGTAAGTGTCCAACTTCACTATTTTGCATCTGGATATCAGTTTTCCAAGAACCATTTGTTGAAGAGATTGTCCTTTCCCCATTTTTCCCTATTGAATGTTCTTAGAACCCTGTTGACAGTCATTTAACCATATAAGCAAGGGTTTATTTCTGGGCTTTCTACTCTGTTCCATTAGTCTGTGTGTTTGTTTCTATGCCAGTACCACTCTGTTTTGATTATTGTAGCTTTTTTAGTATGTTTTGGAACAAGGAAGTATGAGCCCTCTCAACTTTGCTCTTCTTTTTCAAGATTTTTCTTGGCTATTGCTAGTCCCTTGATTCCATATGAATTATAGGTTTGATTTTTCTATTTCTGCAAAATGGATTCTGCAAGATGGTGATAGGGGTTGCATTTAATATGTAGATTTATTTGTGTAGTATTAGCATCTTAATAATATTAAGTCTTCCAATCCATGAACTCAGGATGTCTTTCCATTTATTTATGTCTTTAATTTTTTTCAGCAATGTTTTGTAGTTTTCACTGGATGAATGTTGCACTTCCTTGGTTAGTTTATTCCCAAGTATTTTATTCTTTTTGGTACTATTGTAAATGGAATTGTTGCCTTAATTTCCTTTTTGGATTGTTCATTGCTCATGTATAGAAATGCAACTGATTTTTGTTTGTTGATTTTGTAGCCTGCAGCCAACTTTGCTGAATTCTTTTATTCTATCAGGTGTGTGTGTGTGTGTGTGTGTGTGTGTGTGTGTGTGTGTGTAATCTTTAGAGTTGTCCTTTTATAAGATCATGTCATCTGGAACAGAGATCATTTATTTCTTCATACCCAATTTGGATGCTTTTTATTTCTTTTACTTGCCTAATTGCTCTGTCTAGAACTTCCAATGTTATGTTGAATAGAAATGGCAGATGCAGGCAACCTGGGTTGTTGTTTCTTATCTTAAGGGAAAAACTTTCAGTTTTTCACCATTGAATATGATGTTAGCTATGGATTTTTTATAAATTGTCTTTATTATGTTAAAGTTTCCTTCTATTACAAATCAGATTCTAAATTGCTTTTAAGCCCTCCTGTACCTTTTAGTTTTTTTGTTCTGTTGAGATATAATTGACATATGGCACTGTATAAAGTTTACATTGTACATCATAATGATTTGGCTTACATACATCATGAAATGATTACCACAGTAAGTTCAGTGAACATTCATCATCTTATATAATACAAAATTGAGGAAATAGAAAAAAAAATTTTTCCTTGTGATGAGAACTCATAGAGTTTACTCTCTTAACAACTTTCTTACATAACATACAGCAGTGTTAGTTATATTTATCATGTTGTACGTTACATACCTAGTACTTATTTATCTTAAAACTGGAAGATTGCACCTTTTGACTGCCTTCATGCAATTCCCCTTTCCTCCCACCCTCTGACTCTGTTAACCACAAATCTGATCTCTTTCTATGAGTTTGTTTGTTTGTTTGTTTGTTTTGCAGTATAATTGATCTACAGCACTGTTAGTTCCTGGTATACAACATAGTTAATATTTTCATACATTTCAAAATGATCACCATGGTAAGTCTAGTTACCATCTGTCACCATACAAAGATATCACATAACTATTGACTATATTCCCCATACCTTACATGTCATACCCATGACTCATTTATTTAGTAACTGAAAGTTTTACCTCCTAATCTCCCTCATCTATTTCTCTCCTCCCCGTACCTTGAATCTTCTCCTCCTGACAGCCACCTGTCTGTTCTGTGTATGACTCTGTTTCTGTTTAGTTATGTTTATTTGTTTTGTTAGATTCCACGTATGAGTGAAATCATATAGTATTTGTCTTTCTCTGTCTGACTTGCTTCACTTAGCATAATACCCTCTAGGTCTATCCATCTTGTCACAGTTGGCAAGATTTCATTCTTTTTTTATTCCATTGTATGTGTGAATGTGTGTGTGTGTGTGTGTGTGTGTGTATATATATATGGATATATCCATATATATATATATCCATATATATCCATATATATATATATCCATATATATATATATGGATAAAGAAGATGTAGTGTGTGTGTACAGGAGGGCTTAAAACCAATTTAGGATCCAATTTGTAATAGAAGGAAACTTTAACAGAGTAACATTCATCTATGGATGGGCACTTAGTTTGCTTCCATATCTTGGCTTTTGTAAATAATGTGCCAGTGAACATAGGGGTGCATATACTTTTCGAATAGTGTTTTCACTTTCTTAGGGTAAATACCCGGTGTTCGCTTGTATGGTAGTTCCATTTTTAATTTTTTGGGGAATCTCCATACTGTTTTCAATAGTGGCTGCGCCAATTTACATTCCCACTAACAGTACACAGGGGCTCCCTTTTCTCTACATCCTTACCGGTATTATTTGTTGTCTTTTTGATGATAGCCATTCTGACAGGTATGAGGTGATATATCATTGTGCTTTTGATTTGTACTTCCTAATGAGTAGTGATGTTGAGCATCTTTCATGTGCCTTTTGGTGATCTGTCTGCCTTCTTTGGAAAAATGTCTATTCAGGTCTTCTACCTATTTTTAAATTGGGTTCTTTGTTTTGATGTTGAGTTGTATGTGTTCTTTGTATATTTTGGATATTAACCCCTTGTCAGATATAGTTTGCAAATATCTTCTCCTATTCATAGGTGGTCTTTTGTTTTGTTGATAGTTTTCTTTGCTGTGCAAAAGTTTTTTAGCTTGATGTAGTCCCATTTGGTTTTTTTACTTTTGTTTCCCTTGCCTGAGGAGACATCCAAAAAAATATTGCTAAGGCTAAAGTAAAATAAGGGTATTTGCTGTTTTCTTCTACAAGTTTTATGGTTTCAGGTCTTACATTTAAGTCTTTAATCCATTTTGAGTTTATTTTTGTATATTTTGTGAGCAAGTAGTTCAGTTTGACTCTTTTTCATGTTGCTGTACAATTTTCCCAACACCATTTATTGAAGAGGCTGTCTCTTCCCCATTATGTTTTCTTGTCTCCTTTGTTGTAGATAATTTTCCATATAGGTGTGGGTTTATTTCTGTGCTCTCTCTTCTGTTCCATTGTTCTATGTGTCTGTTTCTGTGCTAGGACCATACTGTTTTGTTTATTTTAGCTTTGTAGCATAGTTTTAAGTCAGGATGTATGATACCTCTAGCTTTGTTATTCTTTCTTAAGATTGTTTTGGCTATTCAGGGTCTTTTTGTTTCCATACAAATTTTAGAATTATTTTTTCTAGTATTTTGATAGGGATTGCATTGGATCTGTAGATCCCCTTGGGGTGTGTGGTCATTTTAACAATATTAATTCTTCCAATCCAAGCACAGTATATCTTTCCATCTGTGTTGTCTTCAGTTTCTTTCATCAGTGTCTTATAGTTTTCTGAATATAGGTCTTTTACCTGCTTATTTCTTGGTATTTTGTTCTTTTTGATTTGATTATAAATGGGATTGTTTTCTTAATTTTAGTTTTAAGTATAATCACATTGAATCCATAGGATAATTCTGACAACACACTAATGATAAATTTGTTTGCTGTACCACAGAATATTGTCGCAGGAAATGTTACTGGACAGGAAGAAGAATGCTTTGATACTGAATATAAATTTATAATATTTTGATACTTTTAATGAGAAACATTAATATAGTTTATATAAGGAAAATGAAATTATAAGGGTTTTTGTACAAAGTCAAGAAATCAAAACCTATGAATTTAGAGGACTTTAAGCTTTATTGTTTTTTCTCCTTCTTTTTTTTTACTTCCATTTTTTTTCCTTTTTTCTAGGATATCCCAGTCACGATGATGAAACACCACCTAAAGATGTTGAGCGTTTAGGTATTATTTTGGTTGTTAATAACCTTGCATCATGAGGCTCTAGTTTTCAACATGGAAATATTACCGTTATCTGTAGTTAGAAAAGAGACAACATGTCACATATTGGTGATAATTTTTCAATGTGTAATTGTAAAATTGTACATTTTAAGTAATTTTAAAGGTGAAGATACCATGACACATGTAATTGGTACTATGTATAGGCACATGTGGCACATGTGGCACATAGGCACATACAGTTTTTAAGAGGTTCCCCAATTTAGGCTTCCTAGCATGATAAGTTTACTTTCTTAAATAATACGGTTATATGTAGTTTAATATATATAAAACATAGCTTGTTTTCCATGTGATAGTGTTACTTTGTAATGGCAATTTTTAGATAAATTTTCTTTCTACTGGTACCTTGTATATACAAGCCTTAAAGTACTGCTAGTTGGGTTAGTTTTTCTATATCAAGCTGGGGTAGCACACTTAATGTTGGCTCACATAGTTCACACATATGTGTTAAAGAACTTGATGAAGTATAGTTGTGACAGTTAAATGAAATATAAAGATTTACTGATAAGGAAATGAAGAAAAATAGCTATTACTTTACTTTAGACTAGTAAAGTTAATCTTTTATAAAATGTACTTTAGGCTTGTTATGTTTTCCCTCTGAAAACTGGTCAAACTGCCACTGTGTCAAGTAATCCAGTGCCATCTCAAGATGCTTACACTCGACAATATTTATGAAATAAAAAGAGCAGAGCCGAACATGACATTTTATGCTGTGAGTTATAGATAATAAAAGTAATGGCAGTTTAGAAGCAGAGGTACTACTGACAAACATTTCTAAGAATTAATATTTGGTAGTATTATTTATTGATCTCTGGATAGTCAAAAATGCATGTTTACGTTTCTGTGCATAGTTTTTATCCATGTGCCCTGGTGTTCCCTTTACATTCTTAGTGCAAATCTCCTTGTAGGACTATGTCTTAATCTGGGGGGAAGGGGGAATAGGAGCTGTGATGATACAATGATGTATTGTTTGTGAAGACTCTGCAAATAACATCTATATGATAGATTAATAGCACTCTATTTATGACTTATTCTACAGACCCACTTAGGGAAAAAAATATATATTAAACTTCTAACACAATCATAAGTAATAAAAGACTGTTGAACTAAACGAACTATAGTGGGCTACTACATTTCTAAAATGATTTTCCTCTAAACTAGTAAATTCTAATTGTCCTAGTTACCTTTACTAAATAACCTGGTGTGGTAGCTACAGCATACAACAATGAAAAGTGAGGTTCCTGTTAGGAGTTTCACAAGGTGTGTCCTAACCCTGGAATGTGATTAGAAGGGTTCTGTGATCAAAATAACCTGGAAACACTAGCAGTCATGCTAAAACTAGATAGATAATTTTTTCTTTGTAGTTATAGATGATCTGATCAAATTAAAATGCATCTGCTACCTGGAGACCCCTAGGTACTTAATTATCTCCCAGACTGTTTTCATTTTTTTCTCAGGTGCAGGAATCATTGTTGCAATTGTCATTGGTGCACGTAAGTATCCCAAACTTTGATACCAATTAACAAGACATTACTCTGAAGAAGTGCAATAGTTTTTTAAAAGATTTTTCAATTTCTGTGGCTTTATAGCTTGAAATTAAGTAAAACAGGAGAAACCTGACCTTTTATATAATACACTACCTTGTATTAGTGTTTGTCTATTCCTTTGTATTCTACATGTCCAGTTACTAACAAACCCTAAATAATGCAAGTTGTTTCAAGATCATTACTCATATGAGTTTGCATCCCAAATATGCTTTGGGTAATTTTCTCAATTAATCAAGGACTCTTCTCTGACTTACCCTGTACTGTTTAATGGAAAGAATTGCATTGATACTGAAGAGTCAAGATGGAATGTAAATGTATATGTGCTTAAATAAGATAACATTTTCTGGCCATGGAAATCTGACCATTATTTATTTCCTCTGCTAGATTTTGAATCTTGGCAATGATTTTTCACAGTTACATATCATTTGTTTCCTGATTTCTTGTAGTTCTGGGCGTTGGAGTAGTTGTGTGTGGCATGTACTTCTGTTTTTGCAAGAAGAAGAAAGGGTAAATTAAAGCATGTTTTTTAATTTATTGGTCCTTCTCACAGTTGACATAGTTTTGTGCAGTTTTTGTTTGTAGTCTGTATTGCATGTTGTTTTTTCAAAAAATGCACCTGCATGAGTGTGTTGTCTGAATTATACTTCTTTACTAAAAATGTTTCCAGCTGCTTTCAATATCATTGCAACAAGAGTAATCTGTGCAGGTTGCTTCAGCAAATTATGATGTAAGAAAAATTTCTGTGGGATTTGAGGTTTAAGTTCTATAGTAAATCATGGACCGTTTGGGGGCTTTCTCTATCCTAGGTGTACCCAACTTACTAGATTGGACTAATGGCCAAGATTAAATATTGTAAAATGGTTCACTGTGGAGACTTTGACAGCTGTAGTCACTGTAATTTTTATGCTGAAAGTTTTCAGTTGTCTGTATAACTTAGGTAGTAGTAAGAAGCTACATGGATGGCTCATTCAGATACCCAGTTTGTTTTCTTTTAGATTTGTTATTCATACAAGTTAAACCGGGGAATTTAAAGCAACACTATGTGATTTCCCTCTTATGTTCTCTTAATTTACTAGGTTGCTGTAAAACTGATGGGGTTAAACTAAAAGTTGCTGAGAGGGTAAGATTTATAAGGCGCTTCATGAACTCTTTTTATCTATAAAAATGAAATAAGGGGGGGACTTAAAATTGAAAAAAAGGTACAAATACATATCTTCTAAGGAGAATAGTTTTTAAACATCATCTTAAATTTTAATGAAATAATTTAAAATCTAATGAAAGACTTAGAATAAAACTGGAGCACAGACCAAGATTAGGTCTATTTGATATTTCTGACTTTTAGTGATTTTTTTTCCCCCTATTGCTTTGGAAATAGCTTTGAAATCAAACTAATAATTTAAAACAATTGGTATTCATGGCTTTATGATATATATTCCTTTTATATTAATCACAGGGTTTGGACTACATGATAAAAGTACATTCGTCACTCATAAAGAGCTAAAACTTTTTTTATATTTCTTGGTTATCTTTTAAAAATATCCACAGTGCCTTCATTTGAATCTTAAATCTTATATTTGTCGAACACATAGCATGCATATTTGATTTCTCTATCAGCAGTATATTTTTAAAATTACATGTACACAGCAATCTGAGAAGGAAGTACTGTCAATGAAATATTTGACAAGTCTAAAAGGTTTATCTAGAAATAACCTCTCAAGAAAGCGAAACAAAATAGCTTTCTGCTCCTCGCTCTTCTTTGTTTAAAACATCACTACACCAAAATAAGGTTCCCTAACAAGCATTAACCAAAACCTCTCTCTAGCTACCAGTTAATGAGTCTTTGAAAGCCAAACAATTATCTGAGCATCGTATCCCCCAGGTTAAAGTTTCAGTAGCATTAGAGATCTGAGATCCCATTTCTAATGCGTTCCCAAGTGATGATGCTTCTGGGCCTGGACTACACTTTGAGAAACCAGGGTGTAGACCATTACTGATGTGCCTGTGCTCTTTAACTTGAAGAAACACCATCAGGCTTATTGGGAAATGTTTTACCTGTTTAAGATTATTGGAGTTTTTAAAGACTCCTCATTTATGTGTATGCTTTTTTTTAAAGAATGTGAAGTAATACCTAGCTTTAGTTTGCCTTTCTTTCAAAAAGGTAAATATTTTTATTATATTCTTTGCATTGTTTAATGTCCATATTTTCCCCCCCAAATTGCTTTTGTTGCTTTAGAAACTCCTTTAAAAGACTGTAAAGTGTACGCATTGCTTCTCTATTCCTAGGGATAACTCTGGAAGCAGGATACCAGGCACAATAATCTAGAATTGCTGTTAATGGGAGTTCCCATGGCAGTCCAGTGGATAGGACTCAGCACTTTCACTGCCATGGGCTAGAGTTCAGTCCCTGCCTGGGGAACTAAGAACCTGCAAGCCTTGTGGCGTGGCCAAAACAGAAACAAAAAAACACAAATTTGCTGTTAAAACTTGATACAAAATGGATTTGATATAAACTTGTATTTATGATAATTTGGGAACACAATTACCCTGCTATAATATTTATACCAAAGCATGAAAATAGTATAAGTAGTCATTTTTAAGACCATTAAATTTTGATGAAATATGGCCACAGAGTTAAAGTACTCTGTTATAGTTTCCTGTTTCTTAGCTCTCAACTAAGAATAGAATAGGATCCCAGTTGGTCTGATGGGCTCCATCTACACCCTGCTTCCTTTTCCCTTGAAGTCTCCTCTCTTAACTAACTCTTCGACCAAACTTTCCAGCCTTGGAATCCACAGCCCTTGCCCTCTCCTTTGCTATTGCTTGAGTCCTGTCTTGCATGTCCTGACTGTGTGGTTCCAAAAAACAGATACCTTTTGTTTACATTGATGTTTTCAATTATTTGTTGTGAATATTTTTTTCATAAATGCATGATTTTCTGTACTCAGGCTAAATCGTCACTGGATAAGTGAGAGTTTTTTAAGTTCATTAGAATTATTGCAATAATTTATGTATTTTAGTAACAGTGACTGAGTACTTTTTCTTTTTTTCCATTAAGGATATTTATTATTTGTTGTAATTTTAGAATATTTTAATGTTATATTAATAATGACTGATCCAGTAACTGTAATTTTTAAGCTGTCTGCTTAAATTAATATTACTGAAGCTTTTTTGGATATAATATAAATGGTGAATCCAGTTCAGGTGGTGGGGAGTATAATGACATGGGTAAAAACTTGAATGGTCAAATTAACTTGAACATTTTTCTACCTGGTTCTCAAATTCTTGAGCATTGAACAAAGGCTTTAAAAATTTTAGACAAAAACTAGCAAATAACAAAGATGTTGTAACAGTTGAGAGAGCATATTTACAAAATTTAGATCCATCCTAGAAAAATGGGAAGTCATATCATAAGTTTTACAGAGATCTTCCCTCAGGTGAAAACAATTGTGCCACAGGAAGAAACTGTCCTCGATGCAAAAGATCCATCTGAAAATGTATGATGTCATAAAATCGATTTCTGAGACAGTATTACATGGAATTAATACATGCTCTGTGTATTGTCTCAAAATCTAAGGTGCTAGAGACCAGGACCATTTCTCCTCATACAATCTTATTCTGTGAAAGAGAGTTTACATTATTCACTTCAGGCTAAGAGGTTTCAGAGGTAAACAGATTGCACACAAATTTAGAATCTGTTTATCTGCTGGATGATCTGTAAGACTTAAAAGGTAAAGTAGCTTCTTGCACCAAATTCTTGTTTCAAGTTCCTAATGAGAATCAGGAGAGCCATAATTTATGAACCTAATTGTCAGCTTTACTTCCCTTCTCCTCCATCATTGATTTTATCCCATTTTTATGCCACTCGTGCTTCCTTTTGGTTTGACGTCACTATTTTATTCAGCCCTGTTCCCTTCCTTTGTTCAGCACATACCTAACTGGTGAGAGCCACAGACAAGTAAATTTTATTTCTCTCTGAGAAAAGATGAGAGAAAGGTTTGCTTTTATCATTAAAAGGTATCTGCTTTCTGTTGCGTTTCTTTTCAGAGATGTCCTTTCGTCTAAAAAATATTCAATGAATAGTTAGATATTGATAAACTGAACTAAGATAAGTGGGCAGTAGACATCAAGAGGACATTTGAATTCCTGCTCCCTTTGCTAGATTATTGATGTTTTCTCCTACCTTCCCTGTTTTAATGTAAAATAACGTGCATTGACAGGCTCTTGTTTTTGATATAGGCGCCAACAGAGTAACGTCCCTCTGGTCCTTTCATCAGACTGTCTAGGTCCTCTACCTTCTAGCAGCTATGAATCCAAAGCTGGGGGAATTTTTTAGCCCAATGGGAAATAATCACAGAATGTGTTCATTTTAAGTTCGTTTTGGTTTTTCGACAGAAACCAAAATACATTTCACTTAATTTTGTAAAGAAATTCAATTTCCACTTGTAAATATTAATTCTTTAAAGGCATTTATCTGTTTCCCTTGGCCAGGATGTTTTTAACATATAAAAGAGAAACCACCACCAACAAAAAAAAATCCTCAGATTTTGGAAAATTATGAAATGCATTGCCTTAAGCCATTTAACCCCCTCTGTCTCTGAATGAAATGAATTGGAAGTTTCTCCTTTTGTGCCAGAATGTGTGTCTGCATGGCCAGGAAAAGAGGAGTTATGTTTCCCACCACTTATAATGTGAGGCGCTACCCTAGGTTACAGTCATGAGTTTGGGAGCAGATTCTACAATGGCCAATAAGAAGGGCAATTTCTTAGTAAAATCAAAGTGGTGACTTTGATCACAGGGGCAAAAGGGAAGACAAAACATACCAGCTAGAATGGCACTGTGGGCCTACCAAGCCCTATGTATCTGCTTGGTTCTCTTAGGATTCCTTTGAGGCTAAAGCCAACCAGGAAAGTAGTTTTCAGATGGGCCGTGAGCTTCAGGTTGTCTGTAAACACTTGAAGTTAACTTAATGAATGCTGAAGGTAATATGACATAACTGTAATTAGTACAATAATTCACTTTCACATTTTAATCATCTTCAGATAGCTTTGTTGTTATATCACATTAATGTTTCTTTAAGATTATATTAATGCAGGGACTTCCCTGGTGGTCCAGTAGTTAGGACTCCGCACTTCCATTGCAAGGGGCATGGGTTCAGTCCCTCGTCAGGTAGCCAAGATCCTGAAACCTGAGGGGTGTTGCTGAAAAAAAAAAAAAAGAAAAATTTTATATTAGTGCTTATTTATCCTTCTCATATATTGGATTTCTATTTAAAATTCTACTTAAAGAAAAGCATTTCACTACTACTGAAAAAAAAAAGTATTGACCTCAAAAAATAGTAAAATATAGTGGTCTTAGATGATTCAGGACAGGCCTAAGTATTGAATCACTCTGCAGAATAGTCCTGAGGAAACTGCTCTATTACAAGGATTGTGCTGTGACAGTGCTGGTTCATCGTGATGCCACCCCCACCAAGAGAAATATGAAAGTCTCCAGAATTAACACGGTCAGCTCTTACATGGGGTAGGCACCCTGAAGTGTTTGCTGGGGCAGGCATACTGTAAATAACCGACTGGTCCCCATTTGGTTGTAGTCTGTCTATTGTAGTCAGTTTCCTAAGCAGGGACTGGAACTGCGTTTTCCAGCTCCAGAGTCAGTAGCCCTGAGTAGCTGCCGAGGACGTCAAAAGTGGCTCAGCCTACTTAAGGTGAGCTTCAGTGCACACTACACACCAGATTCAAAGACTTGGTGCAAAGGAATGTACAATCCATGGATACTGGGTTAAGTAAAAAATATTTAAAACTAATTTTCCTGCTTCTTTTCCTTTTTTTGATGTGGCTTCTACAAAATTCAAAATTACCTGTGTGACTCACATTATACTTCTTTGGAAAACACTGGACTTGAATAACAGAGTTTAGAAAGATGTCTGTTGTTACCAAAAGAAAAAGTGTGGTGTGAGTTTTAGTTGCTTAGGAGACTCTCCAAGCAGAACACATGATTTTCCTTGACAGTGAGGGGTCAATGAGGCATTTCTCACTGATCTTGAACGCTGCTGGAATCATTAGCTGTTTAAAGGTTTCATCTCAAAGTTAGATTTTAAATTGCAATATTAGGAAAATGTGTGTTTCTCTGTAGTCTTCCCCATTAGCCCTAAATTAAGATAAGGGAATATTTACTAAGTATATGCAACGGCTCTATTTCTTGTCTTGGAGGGAATCAAAACTATAATACGGAAATAGAAGAAGGGTTTCTAGAGTGAGACTGGTTGAACATTGGAATTATTTTAAAAGAATCATTTAATTCCTAGTTCAGTGACTCTTACTAGTATATAGGTTTTTTTTTTAATTGTCCATGTTCTAAATGGGCTTCTGGAATTTAATTTATGTACTTAATTATGTTCATCTCTGACCCTATTTTCTAACCTTGCTTCGTAGGAAAGGAGGTATTGCTACATACAGTGCTTACCATGATAAGGCAACAACTCCAGCAGAGTAGATGAACTAAATGGTTCCCACAAACCCATGTATCATTCAGCCATGAAAATGAAGGAAATCCTGCCATTTGAGACAATACAGATGGACCTTGAGGGCATTATGCTGGGTAGATAAGTCATATAAAGAAAGACAAGTACTGTATGATCTCACTTACATGTGGAATCCAAAAAACCAAGCTTATATAAAAAGAAATCAGATTTGCTTTCATCAGAGGTGGTGAGCTGGGGGTGTCAGTTGAGTAAAGGTGGTCAGAAAATATAAACTTCCAATTATAAGATAAAAACATACTGGGATGTAATGTACAGCATAGTGACTACAGTTAGTAACACTGTATTGTATATTGGCAAGTTGCTAAGGAAGTGGATTGTAAAACTTCTAATCACATGGAAGAAAAAAAATTTTTGTAGGTACGTGAAGTGATGGATGTTAACTAAATTTATCGTGTAATCATTTTGCAATATATACACGATCAAATCATGCTGTACACCCTAAACTTATGCAGTGTTATATGTCAGTTATATCTCAATACTGAAAGAAAAAGAATCTATAAAAATCATTTGCTAGTTTCTTACACTGTCAAGAATGGAACTGTTAAGCCATAGTGCTAACATTTTAATGTGGCTGAAGTATAGTCACCATCGTTTAATGCTTCTTTGAAATGTGTGTGAATTTGTGTTTGAATATCTTGCTTGTTTTTCCTTAAATAACGCTTGTATTTATAGGGCAAGTCAGCACAGTATCCCCACTAGTGTTAAGGTGGGGAAACATGTTTTCTATAAAATCTCCAAACTCAGAGAAACATAATTCAAAATGACATTTCATTTGTAAAGAAAGTGATTTTGAAATCTTTTCTGTTCAAAGATGATTGCCAACTCTTAAGATTCATTCTTCAACAATCCCCAAATATGCATTATATAGTTTATTATAAAAGTTTGATTTCCTTAACTAAGAATATTTCCGGAAAATACTCTTACAGTTAATAGGTTAAAATACTATTTTTAAAAATTTGTAACCTCTTGGTGATTTAGAGATGCTATAAAGTTTATTTCTGGCATTTGTTCTTCGCCCATTTTAATAACAATAAACCAGTCTAAGAAATCAAGAAGAATTCAGCATCAGTTGCATGCTTCTGTACACAATTAGAGGGCTCTAACTCCCATAGCAGGAATGCCAGCTCAGGACAAAGTGAACACTGTGGACTTATAGTTTTCTTAAAAAGAATTCCACTCTTTAAGAGAATTAGAATCCACTATGAATTCTGTTTTTCTCTCCCCACCTGAATAAAGAGATGTCTTACTTTAAACATGTCATCTGAATGGAGGCAGCTTGTAGGGAATAAATGCATCAGATAACCTCAAGTTACAACAGAATCTTGAGTCTTTGTGGGCTCCTCCCCTCATCTGTAAAGGGCAGAGTGAAAATGAAGCCCCATATTTCAGAAAAGCAAACTTAACTTTGTGGATTTGCTGTAGGTCATGCAAAGGGACAGGAAGAGGAAACAGCAAAGGTAGCCCTTGACGCTCAGGTGGGACAGACCCCAGCCCTCTTCTCTGTCCTCACACCAGGCAGCGCCTCCTTCAAATGAGTCAGCGGCCAAAGAGAAGGGACTGCCTCTCTAACTCCAATTACATTTTTACGTTTTTGTTTCACACTTTTATAGTTAGTAGCACACATTGGGCCAAAGAAACGCTGCCTTAGAAATATATGAATAAAGAATCAAGAGTGAACCAGAGTAAATATTGTTTTACTCCCTAAGGACATGTTTGTAAGGCCATGTAAGTGGTCCTTCCTTTTGTAGTCTCTGGTGAGGCACTTTAGGAAGATAAATTTGAGGAGAATAAATTCAGGAATTCTGAGATATATATAGAGTTGAAGTTTTGTTGTACCCTCTTCCACATAATTTTCGAGAATCTAGCACTTGCTTAGAAGCAAGGGGGTGGCTATAGTACATACATATTTTTAAAACCCTCAAAGAAGTGTTTTCAACCAAAGATTATTATGCTTACCAAAATAAATTGACTTTCATAGTATAGTTTCCACTTCAAACTTAGTTTTTCTAATTTAATATATTTATATATAAGATTGAAATATGTGTGTGTACATATAAATTGTGTTCTGTCAAACAATTTGTCAATTAAATATATGGGGACACCATTTTTCTCTAGAAATGTTTATTTAAATGAGAGAGGGAAAAGTGTATTTTAATTTAAAGGTTTCTTAAAACTGCATTTTGAGAATTGGATCTTCAGATCTATTAAAAAAATAAAATGTCATTATGGAGAAGTTTCATTTGTGATAATGCATTTATTTTCACTGTGTTTTATCTCAAATCGGAGTATGCTTCTAATCGGGGGCCCACCTTCTATAAGCATTCCCCTCCAACAATCACCACTCCTGCCCCTCCCATCTCAGAGCCTTAACTTAAACATGTCCAGGCTTCTCCCCTCCCCAGCGGTCACGTGCCTCCCCTGCTCACAGGTGCTCAGTCCTACCTCTGTTGGCCACAGCATAAAGTCCATTTCATGATAGATACTTGAAAGCTTTCTACAGTTAATTCCCAACTTTTCTTCCCAAGCCGTCTCTTTCTGCAGCACTTCAGGTAACCTGCTGTAAGTCAAGCTAGACCATCCGCCTTGTCCTGTGCTCTCTGCTGTATTCCTGGTTCACTATTGGCTGAAGAGCCTCTGGTCCTGTCCGTCCAATCCTGGGCCTCTTCCAAGGCCTAGCTCACCCACCGAGCCCATTCTGTGCAGTACTTCCTGATTTCTGCCCAGCTCTCAGCCTTCATTATTTCCTGGCCTTGAGTTCATCACATTCAAGTATCTGTATCCATGTGTGCGGGAGAAGACATATCTTCCACATCACTTTAATGCGTGGGTGTGGCTAATTAAAAAACCAAGTCCCAACCATGAAAGCATAACATGTTTCTGAACCATGGCTGCACACTGAAATCCCCTGGAGACTTTTACTGATGCCTGGGTCCCACACCCCCAAAATTTATCATGTCATTGACCTGGGGCGTGGCCTGAGCAAGTAATTCTAATATGCAGCTAAGTGTGAGAACCTCTGCATTAGTGGTCCTCCAGTCTCAGAGTCCACTTCTACACATGAACTTATAAAGACATAAGGTGAATGCTTATACTTACAGAATAAAATCATGGTTTTGTAATTCAGCCTACAAAGAAATCAGAAAATATCTAAAACTTGGATTAAGGTCTTATTGCCTGCCTAACCAAAAGAGGCTATCTGTGGTTTAAAAACAAAACAAAAAAGCAATCTTTCTAATATCAACACTGGATGAAAATTAGTTTGACTATAAAGAATGCATTTTATCAAATTTTGTCTTTAACTTGAGACTATAGTATATTTTTTAAATTGGCATAAAATAAACAGAGCTTTTAAGGTGACTAACAACAAAAGTCCTCAACAAGAATTCTGAAGACAGCTGAGGTAGGCAGGAATTTAAATTTAAATTGTTTAAGGGGGCTTCCCTGGTGACACAGTGGTTGAGAATCCGCCTGCTGATGTAGGGGACACAGGTTCGTACCCCGGTCCGGGAAGATCCCACATGCCGCGGAGCAGCTGGGCCCGTGAGCCATGGCAGCTGAGCCTGCGTGTCCGGAGCCTGTGCTCTGCAACGGGAGAGGCCACAACAGTGAGAGGCCCGCGTACCGCAAAAAAAAAAAAAAAAAAAAAAGTTCTAGGTTTAAGGAAAATAAGCAACTCTGGTATTCTAAAACAGTAATTGAAAGCCCAGAGATAAACCCACACACATATGGTCACCTTATCTTTGGTAAAGGAGGGAAGGATATACAGTGGAGAAAAGACAGCCTCTTCAATAAGTGGTGCTGGGAAAACTGGACAGCTACCTGTAGAAGTATGAAATTAGAACACTCCCTAACACCACACACAAAAATATACTCAAAATGGGTTAAAGACCTAAATGTAAGGCCAGGCACTATCAAACTCTTAGAGGAAAACATAGGCAGAACACTCTATGACATAAATCACAGCAAGATCCTTTTTGACCCATCTCCTAGAGAAATGGAAATAAAAACAAAAATAAATAAATGGGATCTAATGAAACTTAAAAGCTTTTGCACAGCAAAGGATACCATAAACAAGACCAAAAGACAATCCTCAGAATGGGAGAAAATATTTGCAAATGAAGCAACTGACAAAGGATTAATATCCAAAATTTATAAGCAACTCATGCAGCTCAATAACAAAAAAACAGCCCAATCCAAAAATGGGCAGAAGAACTAAATAGACATTTCTCCAAAGAAGATATACAGGTTGCCAGCAAACACATGAAAGAATGCTCAACATCATTAATCATTAGAGCAATGCAAATCAAAACTACAATGAGGTATCACCTTACAGCAGTCAGAATGGCCATCATCAAAAAATCTACAAACAGTAAATGCTGGAGAGGGTGTGGAGAAAAGGCAACCCTCTTGCACTGCTGGTGGGAATGTAAATTGATACAGCCACTATGGAGAACAGTATGGAGGTTCCTTAAAAAACTACAAATAGAACTACCATATGACCCTGCAATCCCACTACTAGGGATTATATATATATATTATATACCCTGAGAAAACCATAATTCAAAAAGAGTCATGTACCAAAATGTTTATTGCAGCTCTATTTACGATAGCCAGGACATGGAAGCAACCTAAGTGTCCATCAACAGATGAATGGATAAAGAAGATGTGGCACATATATACAATGGAATATGACTCAGCCATAAAAAGAAATGAAACTGAGTTATTTGTAATGAGGTGGATAGACCTGGAGTCTGTCATACAGAGTGAAGTAAGTCAGAAGGAGAAAAACAAATACCGTATGCTAACACATATATATGGAATCTAAGAAAAAAAAAGTCATGAAGAGACTAGTGGTAGGATGGGAATAAAACACAGACCTACTAGAGCATGGACTTGAGGATATGGGGAGGGGGAAGGGTAAGCTGGGACGAAGTGAGAGAGTGGCATGGACATATATACACAACCAAATGTAAAATAGATAGCTAGTGGGAAGCTGCCACATAGCACAGGGAGATCAGCTCCGTGCTTTGTGACCACCTAGAGGGGTGGGATAGGGAGGGTGAGAGGGAGGGTGACGCAAGAGGGAAGAGATATGGGAACATATGTATATGTATAACTGATTCACTTTGTTGTAAAGGAGAAACTAACACACTATTGTAAAACAGTTATACTCCAATAAAGATGTTTAAAAAAAAACAGTAATTGCTGACAATACTGTAACCAAGAATGAATATTTTTGCATATTAAAAATTTTATATATTTGTACTCAAGAGCAGGATTTAACATAGTCTATTGACTTTCAGAAACAATGCAAAATTGAGTAAGTGTACACAGATTTTTTTTTTTTCTAAGCTGCATTGCTTTTATCATTTCTGGACTCATCCAGAAAAGGTTACCCTAGAATGAAGTGGTGCGCACTGCTGCCCTCCAGTGGACTGTTAGGGCATTTGACCATGTCTTTCTTAATTTTTCAAACTTTGTCATTATTCAGAGATTTTAGTCATTGCCGAGTCCCAGAAACCGTTTTTAATTTCATTTTAATGAACTAGCTTTTTTCTGCTTGCCTTCTAGGAAATTTTGAAAAAAAGCTAACCTCTGTCCCTTATGGCTTACAAATGGAGGAGCATAATATTGGGGTCTACAGTCAGTAACTAGTTTTCCTTCCATCGGGCTTAAATACCAGCAGAAAGCGACCAAAATTGCCTTAAGTATGCATCACATTGAGAAAGCTACCCACCCTGATTCCTGACTTATCAGCCCAAGAAAACTTGTTTGCGATAGTAAAACTCATATTTGCCAGGCAGTCACTTAAGTTTCTATCGTTCACCACCTTTATGTAGCTTTTAGAAACAACTATGGTACGTACGTATGACACAATGGCAGGCCTTGTGCAGAACTAGCAGAAAGAATCAGGACATCCGGCATCCTGGTGCTTAGGGCTTGTGGCTTCATTGAGAATTCTGGAGTCTACTATCATTTAGATGAGCACTGTTCATGGTGTTCAGGAAAATGATTGGTCTTCTGATCACCCACTGCCGCCTGAAAAGGATCCAAGGGAAAATATTCCTTTCAATCTATCTTTGACGTGGACTCAATTATTGGAGAATCCTTGGGTAGGATCACATACAACCACGCTTCTCAAATTTTTGTGTGCAGGTGAATCACATGATGACCTTGCTAAAATGCAGATTCTTGAAGCAGTAGGCCTCGGCTGGGGCCCGAGGTTCTGCATTTGCATGTGTACAAGGGCCTCCAGAGATACTGGAGTCATAATACAAGTATCACCCTACTTTTTAAAATCCACTTTATGCCACTTAGTGCTTTTACAAAAGACCTACATTGGTACCTGTTTTCATTAATCAAAAGAAATCCAAAGAGGATTTTTGCTTTTATGAAAAAAAAAAAAAAAGTGAAAAGCGAAAATAGCGTTCAGCATTTATTTTGCAGCGAGCTGTTATACAGGCAGCCCACACAGGAGGTGAGAGTGGCACCCCCAAGCTCCTTCCTGGGAACTACACTCAGCATCTCAGCATCAAGCTGCCATAGGTCTAAAAGTATCTGCGCTTTATCTCCATTTATTTTGTGCATCCCTTTGCAAGGTATGCCCTTAGGCATTTGCTTCAATGCTTTATGCCAAATCTGCTTATGAAAGGTTGCAATAGGAACATTCTACTTTCAGATACCAGGGGAAAGCAGTACCGAGAACCTGTGAATGTGGCTTTGTATGCAAAGGGTCTTTGCAGATGAGATTTTGGGTGGGGAGATTATCCCCCCAGGTGGGGCCCTAAATGTAATCACATTTAATCCTCAGGAGAAGGCAGAGGAATCCTTGACTATAGCAGAAGGCAACGTGACCGCTGATGCAGCATGCTATGGTGCTGGCTTTGAGGATGGAAGAAGGGGCCACAAGACAAAGAATGCAGCTCTGGAAGCTGGAAAAGGCAAGCAAACTGATTCTCTGACAGAGCATCTGGAGGGAGTGTGGCCCTGCCTATAACTTGATTTCAGATTCTGACCTCCAGAACTAAAAGAATACAGGTGTGTCGTTTTAGACAAGTTATTATGTAAATGTTTGTGTCCCACCAAAATTCCTACCTTAAACTCCTAACCCGAAGGTGACCGTATTAGGAGGTGGGGCCACTGGGAAGCGATCAGGTCATGAAGGTGGAGCCTTCGTGAATGGGATTACTGTCCTGATAAAAAGAGACCGCAAATCCCTTCACCCCCGCTGCCCCAGGAAGTTACATGGCACTGTCTGCAAACCACAAAGCTGGCCCTCACCAGGCACTGAATCTGCCAGCACCTTGATCTTGGCCTTCCCAGCCTCCAAACCATGAGAAGTAAATCTGTTGTTTAAAGCTGGCTTGTCTGTAGTGTTTTGTTATAGCAGCCCGAAGAGACTAAGACACCAAGTTTGTTGTAACTTGTGAAAGGGGCCACAGGAAACTAATACACCGACGCCACGAGCCACGAGTCCTCAGGTCACGTTTTGTGTAGAAGCAAGACCCAGAGGAGGAGCTCTCAACCCTGACTGCGCAGTAGAATCAATCCCCTGGGAAACTTTCAGAAAACACATGTCCAGACCCCATTTCTACAGCAGTATAACCAGAACCTGTAGGCGTGGGTCTCGAAAATCACTCTTCTAATGGACCCTTGGGTGAATGTAATCAGAAGGTGGGTGGAGCAGAATCACATTAGAATAAACACAAAACATAGCTTTCCTTGTGTTCAAGGAAAACTCTTAAACTGCCCTAAAATGTAGACACACCAGTCTGCTAGGCAATTCCATGAAACTATATACCAGCTTCTCAAAGTGCGGGTCTGAGCCAAGATCTTACATGAAGACTTACCAGGTTGGAGATCTAACACATTGTTTACCCTGAGCTGGTAAAAGACTTGACTTGTCCCATTAAGGTTCACCAGCACTTAGTTCCACAGGTGGGAATTCTTTGCCAGTACAACTTGCACGAGGCTGGAGGTGCCTTCGGTCCAACTCGCTCTCCACTGACACACTTACAGTAAATGTGTGGCAAAACTCAGGGAAGTGAGCTCCATGCCTGACAAAGCATTTTCTATATCTGGGTGGAAAGCATGGCCTCAAAAACCAGACTCAAGATGTCTCCAAAAGAAACATTCTGCTTAGCAATTTATAAAGAAAGACCACCCTGGAATGCCAACTTTAGGTAAAGACCTGTCAGCCTCCAGATGAATAAAGCAAAATAATCCTGAATGAGGGGCATGTTAATTACTTGGGGTGTGCATTGTGCATCTCATGACGCAGCCATAAGCACTATTTAAGTATTCATGGGAGCACCAGAAAGTATTTTTATGTAAAAGATGTCTCAAGTCATTGTTGATGTGCTTTGATGCTAAACTCCATCTTTGGGCACTTTCTTATTTGGGGACTGGAATCACAGCAACCTGCTGGCAGAATCCATGAGTTACCTGCTTTATTGGCGATACCTAGGCTGCAGCTAGGGACACAGCAGGTGAATCAAAAGTTGTTCAGTTTGTTACAACTGACACAAAGCTGTTATGCCCATAGGTCTATTGGAGCTACCTCAGCAAAGAAGTGAATAAAACAATTCAGGGTCTTAACTGTTCCCACCACCACATCCTGGGGGTTAGAACATGAATTCTCCAGTCAACAGCCTGAAAGAGCACTGCAGCTGCAGTGAGGGGTGCGTCCCATTCACCTGGAAGTTTTCCCAACAGAGGCTTCACCTGTCCCACCCCCACCCGACTGGGCAGGGCGGCCAGCTGGGGGAAGACTGGCAGGATGTGGACTTAGAAAGGCTTCCCAGGTGGTTGAGATGCCACGACTTACGGAGAACCACTGGCATGAAACCAAAGTCCTGCAGGGAGGCCAGGGCCGGCCTTGCATCTCCTGTGCAAAATGGTCAATCAAGGGGACACAGCCCTCCTACCTGAAGAGTCCCCACGTTTAATGCCCCGTGAAATCAAGTCTGGCTCATCGCTGAATACCTTTACAGAACTGGTGCACTCTGTCTTCAAGAGTTGATAGAAACTAAGAACCAAAAGCAGCGATACTCCTGCATCTCTTATAACGCAGCTGAATTCGTCAGTGCTCCTGCCTCTAAGGGCCATGTGAGTACAGGCTCAGTTATGCCAATGTTTCTGAGGGAACACTGACTGCAGAGGCTCCAGGGCTGAGGCCCAGTGGGAACGGAGGTCAGTTTCCCGTTCAATAAGCAGCATCCTTCAGCCCAGGTTTGCAACGTGTCTCGCTTCTGTAATCCTTTTTTCTCATTTTATTTCTTGGCTCATAGAATTTCATTCTTGTCTTCATAGGCTGCATTTTTAATATGTTTGCTGTAACCGACTTCAAATTCTTTACAAAATAGGTTAAGATCTGCGCAGCAAATTAACTTTTCAGGACCCCGCTTATCATCATCATACAATTATGAATGGAAAATAATCTATGAAAAACGAAGACATGATAAATTGTATACAGTAAAGCATTTATTAAGGTCAGGATGCATGACAGAGAGATAATTTAACAGCAACCAATTCATAGTTTACATCACTACCACATTTCAGCAAACCGAGGACATTAGGTAAATTATAGTGAGCTTTCTTTTTAAAAATCCATTAACTGATCTATTACCCGTGCATAAAGTATTGTAGATGTAGTTAAAGAAGTTAGTCGGAAAAAGCGTAACCTTCCTTTCCCTCTCTCTGCGCATCCATCTTCCAGGAAGCCCCAGGCTGCTGCTGACCAGACTTGGCAGGAGGCCTCGAGGCTGCTGCTTTTCCCCCTACATCATAACCGATTTCAAATGGTGCTAGACAAAAACAGACTCTGAACACCAGGAGAAATCGGTCAGCCTGTGTAAGAGATGGGTCCAGTGGTGCACCTTGACAGTGCAGGTGGCAAGTCTGATTTCAGCTGCTCGGCAACTGCAGCTGAATGTTCCACGGCATCTAGGAGCAGGTGGACAGTGCTGAAGTGATGAGACAGTCCTCCTGGGACACACCCCTCCCCTTGCCTATTGCAATCAAGTACCCAGCCCAGCATTGCCCAAGCACGTGCTCAAAGGCCCCACCAACAGGCTACTGCTGGGGGCTGCTGCTCCCTGTCAACAGAAAGACAATCACCACCTCTGCCTCTGCTCAAGCCTCTGAGTTTCTTCTGAACGCAACCCCATCCCTGCACTGTGCCCCTCCACAACCCAACACACTCAAGAGTGTACTTTGCTTCTCAAGTTCTTCCCTTCTTGGACCGGCTCAGGTGGCAGGAGGAGGGGAGCTGATCCTACGAACAGCAGCTCCTCTGCGGTTGGCCTTTTGCTGTGCTGCAATTCTTACTCCTAAAACACTGATTTCAAATGGTGCTAGATACAAAGATGGAAAAATCTAAGCCACCATGTGAAACCAGCTTCCAGAAGAAGAGGATCTCACTGGAGAAAGAAGCGAGAAGCGATCGGGAGACCCAGCCTCTGTCCCGAGCAGAGGTGTCTTCTTGCAGTTCCACTGGTGACGGGACATAATGTATGGATCCGATAGAAAGGCACAGAGAAGAGTTACAAACTGATGCTCAAAGAACATGAAAGTCAAAGCTGATAATTTACATAGACAATCGCAATACAAAACTCATGAATTCTAGGTTATTTAATTCCATAACCAGTCCCTACGTATTATTGTATTATATATATGACAAAATAAAATAGCCAAAGCTGTTACTAAACTGGGTTAATATTTACATTAGTATTGCCGTGCTTTGTAAACTACTTCACAGTGTGCAAAGCATTTTCCGCTATTATCGCACGTCATCGGGAAACAAGCACCCTTTCTGCCTGTGAGGCTCTAGCCACTACACAAAGGTGGGGTTCACCTGAGCCAGGGCAACTCTTCCATGTGTCCTAGTCACGTAGATCATGGGCTCCTCCTTCCCAGCCGTAGGTGAGCGGTCAGGACATTCAAATATGACCCCGTTAATTGCCAATCTTATTTATTCTCTACTGTGACACGAAAAGATTAGTGTCTTATAACTGTACTAAGTAGATAATCCTCTAATAAAAGAATTGAGTTTTGTTTTGTGTTGTTTTCAAATTCTGCCTGAAAATTAGGTTTGCAAATGGCGTTCAAACTAGATCTCCCATCTCCTAATTGCACCATCCTTTTTGGTTGTTTGAAGCTAAGAAAATATGTCTGTATTTCCTCTGATACCATAACCAAGAGAAAGAAGAATCTGTATCTCTCGGGTTCCCTACCAATTCTTCAGGACTCTAGATCAACCCTTTTATTTTTTATGCCTCCTGGACATAACATCATGTGCTGCTCTAGAGAAGAGAAGGAAATAAAATTGGAACATCAAGTTGTGCTCTTGAATTCTCACAACAGTCTTTCGAAGTAGGTACTATTCCCTTTTCTGCAGGAGAAGAAAGGGATCCTCAGTGTGGTTCAAAAACTTGTCCACAGTCCCAGGACTAGTGTGAATGGTGTCGATTCCAGGTCTGACTCCAAAGGCTGTGTTCCTACTCTTCCACCCACTGCCTCCTGTTCTGTAGCTGGACTATCGTCTCATTCTGTTCTTGTACTTAATTATGAGCAAGACTGAGGGTGAGGGTAGTCCTAGGCAATATTTCTGCATAGATGGGGGAGGTATTACTGACTGTACATGTGAAACTTGGTTGGAGATGAGAGCACGCCTGGTTCTGCAAGGAGCCGGTGCTTCGATACTTGCTTTGTTCTCCAGCACCCTGGTGCCTCTGTGGTCTCCACTGCATGGCTGTGGGCGGGGAAGATGCTGGGGATGAACTGGCCTGCAGTACCTGTGCTGGACGCCTGAGCGACCCTGACAGCAGGCAGCACTAGGCCCTGCAGCCGGTGGGGCTCTGCGTGGCCTTGGCCACAGACGGGAGAGCCAGGGCTGGGGATCAACACTTCCTGCAAGGGCTCTGAGTAAGGACACCTGCAGTCAACAGTGGAGGGGAGGTCGGTGTGTGGGCGGAGGGTGGGGGGGGGGGGCGTGAATCTAAGGCTTTAAGGTCACGACTGAGCGTTAATGACAGTCATTCCCGTAGACTATGAACCCTATAAAACGTGGGGTCTGGAGACCTACGTTCGCTAATTCTCTGCTTTGCTGCTCTGTACTTCAGCCAAACTCTTCTTCCTTTGTAACTTCCGACTGCTACTCTCCACAAACCCTTTCCTAAGGTGTCGTCACAGGAGTCCTTCGGTGATCCAGACTGCCTCTTTCGCCACCAGAAGGCCTCTCTGCACAGGCTGTTCCTTCTTTCTGGAACAATCTGCATCTACTCTCCCATAACTACCAACCCTCAGTCACTGCCCTCCCCGCCAAGTAAGCCTGGCGGTCTGAAGTCCTCCTTCAGGTCTCAGCTGGGCCACCCCGTCCGCAGGAAAGCTCCCCAGTCTAGCCTGGCTTTGGGTTAAGCTCCCCTCTCACACCATCAAGCTCTTGTCCTTCAGAACACACTTAGGTCATCTAGTCATGAGGGTGATTAATCCATGTCTCTCCTGCTACCCAGGAAGCGTCAGCTCTGAGTGCAGAGTACAGGATGCACACAGCAGAGGAAACTAAGGGACATGAACCTGAGTTTGGGCTCCAACTCTTGAGATCTAAAATACTCTCAGTTCTCTGGAAGAAGAGACAAGAAATCATTAGCAGTGCATTGCTGTAAACACTCTAAGAGTAGAGGGGGTAAAAGTCATCTTAGTATCCAAACCTTTCACCCTTCCAATCCCACCAGATAAAAGGGTCTGCTGAGGTCTCAGACGTCCCAACAGAACCAGGCTTCTCTCTTGAAGTCAGCCGAGCAATGAACGACTCACTTACCTGAAAGCGGCTGCTGATTTTGTCCCCTAGTTGCATGTAGCCAGGTGATTTCATGCGGCTGGAAGCAGCTTGCTCTCCCTGGCAACCAACCCGAGGGTATCCTTGATCTGGAAGAAGGCAGACTGGTAAAACCCCAGCCTGCTACGCTGGATCCTCCCACCTCAGCCTAGCGGCCTCACGCAAGCTGACCAGTGGAGAAGGGCTTTGAGGGCTGCCGGGAAGGAGAATCAGCCCCTGAGGAGCGGGTATGTCAGCCCTGGGAGGTGCCACAGCACAGGAAGAGGGTGTGGGGGCCACAATGCCGCACCAGTCCAGTCTGTGCCCACATTCTATTTGGAGGTTTCTCCACCCCCTCATGCCTACAAAACTCCTCTGCCTGGGCAGGGACCCGAGGGTGGAGGAAAGGTCACCATACAGTGAATCAGAACACAGTGGCTTTAATTCCCGCTCGGCCAGGCTCTGAGAACTGGGGCCTGCACTTTCCTGGAATAGGCCTCGGAATATTCATCCGAAAAGAGAGGGGCTGGTGCAGACTGGTCACTGCACATTCAAACGTACGGAGGGGTCAGGCAGGAAACTTAAGACAGAGAAGCAAAGACAGTGTGCAGCAGGAGTATGGGGACCCGGAGGGGCCGCATTTAGTCTAAAGGCATGCAGAATCAGATACAGCTGAAAAAAAAAAAAAAAAAAAAAAACAGAAACTCTGCACAGGCCAAACAAAAACATCTGAGTGTTAAGTACAATTCATGGGCCGTTGCTTAAAGAATAGTCTGGGGATTGCAAAGAGAGCTTCTACTGCATTCTATAAATGATGCTGTGTCACTGAAAGTCCTAAAAATCCTATGCCCAGCACGGTACCCAAAAAATAATACGGGAGGAAAACAGGAAGGAGAGGAATCCTTGTTTATGAAATCCGTAAGCAAACCCACGGAACGAACTGATATTTGCCTCCAGGAACCGAATGCTGCTGGCTTGTTCTGCGCTACCACAGCGTGTTCAAATCCAGAACGCTTGGGAAGGTTCTTGCGAGGCAGCAGCTTCTCCCTCCCTCCCAACCCAGCTGGGTGCTGAGTCACAGCTACTTACATGACTGACGCAAGTTCCAGCCAGAGTGGGGGAGGGGCGCCGGAAGTGGAGCCGGATCATCCATCTTCCTGCCGCTGGGAATGCTGGTTTCAGGGCTCCTGGGAGTGAGGAAGAGTCATGTTGGTGAGAGAGGGGCCTAGAAAAGGCCCTTTGAAAAAGGGGAACAGTCTGCCCTTGAGTTAGTCCCAGACCATTGTACGTCTGAAGAGAGAGGCCCAGCCCAGCTTCCTGTCACTCTCGGCTCTAGCCCTGGCCCAGTGTCCTGGACATTTTGTCTTAAGCTGTCAGGATGGGACCTGTTGCCAACTAGCTGTGGTTAATGAATCAGAGGAAAGGGTGATAAAATGAAAGGTATATATACAGGGGGCTGTGGAGGAGGGGAACATGGAACTGGCTCTCTCTCTCTTCCTCTTTCTCTCCAGCAGCTTGGCCCCCATGAGGGTTCAGCATCCAGGAACCACCACACTTCACAGGCCCTAGATCCCAAGGTGGGGATGACATATTCCAGACCCAGTAAACCCCCCCAGATGACCCCTGAGGTAAAAAAAAAAAAAATCACCACGTTCTCAGCTTGTCTGGGCCCAGCGTCACCAGTTCTGGTTTCTCTTGGGGCAGGGGTATGGAGGCCTATGTTCCTAGGCCTCTGTCCCTTCCTCAATATCACTTGGGTCTGGAAATCTCCCAACCTCCCAGACTCAGGACAGGGTATGGAGGCCCTCATGGGGGTGACTGGCTGGCCGGGAGGAGGCACATGGCTCTCCTGCCCTGCCCTGGGGACGCCATGGGGCGTGGGGGGTAGCAGGAGACAGTGGGCGGAGAAGGGGAGGAGGAGGGGGTGGCGTGAAGACGGGATCAAGGACACCTCCCTGTTCCCCAGAGAGTGACTTAGGCTGGGCAGAGGATGGGCACAGCCCTGAACTGCTTTCAGTGAAGCTGGTGCTTTCCACAAGAGGAAAAGTGAGTGTGCCTTTGGTCTATTACACACACGCAATGCCCACCACAGTTCACAGGCCCAAGCCAACACAGATCCGAAGAAAAACCATCAACACTGCTCCCTTGACACTCCCAAATCATCTACTTGACCCAGTGAAGGTGGACTCAGAAGTGAAACTTCAGGTTCAGGTGAAATCTAACTCTGGAGGTTGGGGAAGAGACACCCAGAGCCCAGTTTCCCCACCTCCCAAGGAGGAGCTGGGTCACGCCCTCCTGCAGCCACCAGGAGTAACTAGTAGGCACAGTATGCCACCAGGAGCCCCATTCAGAGGAACGCATGCCTGCCTGCTGGGTGAAGCACGTTTCTGTCCCCAGGAACCTTTCCAGAGGCGTGCCCAGACTCTGCAGTACTACCCCCACTCCTCCTGGAAGGAGAGCAGATCATCTCCCCAGGTCAGACATCCTCCCAGGAGCACAGCCCCGGCAGGCACCAGGAAGCCCGGGGCGTACCCACTAACCTCCGAGTGGCGGTTCTATCCCAGTACCTGGGCACACACCTGGCGGAGCACATGGACCGGGTAATGCCCATGACCTGGTTCCACTTCCCTAGGTGGGGGGCGGGAAGCTGGGCAGACAGAGGGTAGGTCTGGAGTCCAAAGCCAGCTTGGAGCACCTTTCTCTCCTGCTTCCCCTGCAGCTGGCCCAGTTGGTGGCTGTACCTTCACGGCTATGCCAGCCTCATTCTGTTATCAGGACCTCTGTCTGCCAGTCTCAGGACCTGGAACAGTGAGTAGTGGGAGGAGGCAGGAAGAGGAGGGAGGGGAGGGAGGGAGGAGGAGGAGGGGGAGGGAGGGAGGAGGAGGGGGAGGAGGGAGGGAGGAGGAGGGGAAGAGGGGGGAGGAGGAGGGGAGGAGGGAGGGAGGAGGAGGGGAGGAGGGAGGGAGGAGGAGGGGAGGAAGGAGGGAGGAGGGGAGGAGGGAGGGAGGAGGGGAGGAGGGAGGGAGGAGGGAGGAGGAGGAGGGGGAGGAGGGAGGGAGGGGAGGGGGAGGAGGGAGGGAGGGGAGGGGGAAGGGAGGGAGGGGGAGGGGAAGGGAGGGAGGGGGAGGGGGAAGGGAGGGAGGGGGAGGGGGAAGGGCGGGAGGGGGAGGGGTAGTTTCACAGTCTAGTGCATTCCAATCAGATCCGAGAGGGGAACACCGTACAACTTCCCCTTTTCAAGAGCTCTGCTGCCCCCACTTTCGTTTCGGTTCCTTCCCCTCTGGACTGGGGATGGCACGGCTGGTGGGCTGGGCAGAGGCGGGCACCCAGGTGCCCAGCCAACTGGGCTCTTGCCTGGCTCCGTCTCGGGCCTGGCAGGCTCCCTCGCCCATTACCCGGCATGCCCTTCTCCTTGTCAGGGAGGCCGCGCCCTCTTGTTTTCAAAGTTTTATAACAGTATTGTTTGTTGTCCAGCAGATTAAATTCTTTTGGAGGCGGGTTGGCGGGGGCGGGGTGGGGGGGAGGTTAGGGAGAGGGAGGAGGGAAAAGAGAGAGGGAGAGAAAACACAAATAACTGCTATTAGGGCCAAAAGATTAAATGAGTTCCTTTCTGAATGCAGAGTTCACCTGTCTTGGAGAGAGGCCAGTGGCCAGGAGCCCGTGTTCCCTTCCTCTCTGTCCCTGTCGCTCTTCTCTCTCTGCCCCCTCCTCACTTAGCAAGGTGACATGTGGTCTCAGACTTTCCAGGCCACTACTCAGGGTTCAAGCTGAAAAGAAGAAACAGCTAATAGGGCTGGGGCGGGGGGGCGGGGGGGATTCATGCCTGAGCAACTCCCACCCCAGATAGGAAGCACGACATGGGTCCGAGCTGGTCCTGGCAAGGAGACCCTGGATTCCCATCTCCTCAGGGCTTTGGATGACCTTCTCCAGGACCAGATGGGGAGCTGCCCCATTTCAGAAACGGTTCATCTCTGCAGTGAGCCTGTGCCGTTGTTCACATGTGAAATAAAAGTAATACATTCTAGGATGTCAGAGACACCGGAAGAACTGGACCCCAAGGAAGTGGTAACACTAACGCATGGACAAATATTCCCGTATACCTAAGGAGTGAGTGAGGGAGAGAAACAGAAAAGAAGGGAGATAAAAAGCTGATATAAAATAAGCATGATCTTACAAAGAGGGGGAACCAGTGAAAGGTTCCTGACCTGTCAGGCCTTTCGATGCTAAATCCGCAGGCGGTAACAATACAAAAGGATATATGATTCTCCGTATTTAATACAACCCTCATTTAGACATTAACTGGTTGACTTTGGACTTTGGTCACCTCTAAGTAGTATGCTCACTTCAACACACACCTGTGCCTTTAGAACAGCAGGCAATGCTGGTGGTCCCAGAGCTATGGACCTGCCCTGAGATATTCCTCTTCCATCTCCTGCCTTTCTCCAACAACTATGCATGGCCCTGCCTCATGCACCCCTCTCTCTCTTTCACACACACACACACACACACACACACACACACACACACACACACACGTGCACACACACACACACACACACACACACACATGCGAGTGCTCCTTCACATCTCTGATGCCAATCAAAGATCCCTAGGGCTAGGAGGAATGGGCTGGGGGTGGGGGGGGGGCGTGTGACACAAATCAGGATTAGAGCAGCTCAGGGCTCTTTCCTGCCATGGATAAGGGGCAATGTGCCTTTCTCCCTTTTTTATTTTCAAATATTATCAGTCCTATACAGTCAGTGGCAGGAGTTCTCTCTGCAAGGAGAAACAATGCTCATGTGTCCGTCCCCGCCAACCCCCCGACCCCGCCCCAGGCTCAGGCGTGCCTCAGAGGCAGAAAGGAAAAATGAAGCCTGCGCGGGATCCTGACACCCACACTCATGCTGTTCTGGGGTGGCCTCAGAGTTCATAGACTCAGGCCCAAAGGCCCCGGTCCGGGACCTCCAGTCTCCCCCTCTCAGATAAAGAAGCCTCATCTTTCCTTGGGAACCCTCAGCAAAGCGGATGCCACAGTCCTTCCCAAAGTCTAGCCTAAGCCACCCTCCCTGCTACAGGTTCAGCCATCCTCTTTCCCAACCTCCAGGTAAACAGGGTCTGATATGACAAATCTTCATACGTAAAGTTACTGAAGCCTGCATCCACCAAAACACTCCCCCGGTAGCTTCTCCATCACGGGGTTTCTCTACAAGCCGAGGCTGCATTCAGGGGATACAAATGGACAAACGTCCAATCCCAATCCTTCTTCAAGGAACACCCCGGGATAAAGCCTAAGCCACCATGGCTCGATGTGTTGTAAATAAACACTTCTTTCCCCTTCACAGAGGTTCTGGCCTATTTAAATGAAGATCACACAGAGGGCCACAAGGCCAAGAAGATGCGCAGCTCTCACTCTGCCTCAGCACCCTTTAGAAGGGTGTTGGTTGTGATCAGTATTCAGAAAACACCGACACCAAGAATACTCTGACCACCTTCTCCTCCGTGGGAAAGGGCTACTTTTTCAAGTCAATAGTGACTCAAACAATCAGAGCTGAAGCCAGCGTTTCCAGCATCTTACTTTACCATTGTACATCAGCCAATTCTTCCAGCAGGTGCTGTACACTAAGTAGCTAACAAACAGGTAACGTACACACAGTGCACATTCTGGGCAAAGCTCCGTGTGCACCTTATAAATCCGATGGGAAAACCTCAGAGACCCCACAGTGAGGCCTCATTTCTAAGAGAGCTACTTAGCAGAAGCATGACCATAGGCACACGCATGAAGTGCCATACAGACATGTCAGAACTGTCTGAAGCACTGCATATTCCAGAAGCTTCCAAATGTAAGAAACCTCACCGGAAACACATGACGCGTGGCTGGCTTCCCAGCCAAGGAGTGCAAGCCAGTCTTCACAAGAGCTCCAAGAAGTTGAAAGAACGGAGAACGAGAGAACCCAGATATTCTGAGGTTTCCTGCCCCTTCAATATAGAGAGAAGGGACCCAAGACCCAGAGAGATCAAGTCAACTGCTCAAGACCCACCCTGATCGCTGCCCCACTCCAGGGGTCCCACAACTAGAACCCGAGGAAATGACAACCAGAGTCAGGGCGCCTGGGTGGGTGTCCCAAATTAAGTGGATACAAGCAGTTAGACCCTGGCAGGATTCTCTCTGGTTCAGTGTCGTCAACTACAGGGCTAATACCACCCACTTGCCCTCACAGGGCTGTGTGAGGCCAAAAGAGCTCGCAAACGTGAAAAGAACTGTGAAACACCGCACGGCGCATGTGAGACAATGGTCACTAGTCGATTCCCCTCCTGCCTGCATCCTAGCCCAAACCCCTTTTCTCACCACCCTCCTGGGAGCTGGGGAGGCTGGGATCAGAGTTACGAATCCCAGGTAAGTGTCCTGCAGAGTGGCAAGCAGACAGCATCTTGGAGAAATGTAGCTATTTTTAAAGCTCTGCATTCTGTCTAGCGGGTTGCACAATGTGTGCCTCCGCCTCGGGGCTCCTACCCACGCAGCCCAGGAAACATGGTGGACGTCAGGGACTGAGGCTGCCACGGAGAAGAGAGGTGAGGCCAGGACCCGGCGACTCCTGGCCACAGCCGGGCTTTGCACAAAAGCCCGGAAGGGCCTGGGACCCTGGGCTTTGCTGTATGTGTTGCATTTTTGCTGTCTTTTAAAGAGTGACTCAAAACTAAAAAGCCAAAATGGAACTGGTAGCTCTGAGATATTTCTGTTTTTGTTTTCTTTTCTCTTGTCTTTTTATTGTTTTTGTTGTTGTTGTTTTAAATAGAAGAGCTTAAACAACCACATGAGAAAAGAAGGCTAAATATAAAGGGAAACTTCCTGACAGCAAAGGGGCACAGACTCTGAGGATAAGTCTCAGGGAATGCACAGGACACAAGGGCCCTGCAGTCCCATTTTCTCTCCAGGATTTAGGGCCAGAAAGGATGGCACATCTTTCCTGGGGCACGGCATGTCAAGTCACCCCCTGCAGCACAGCAAGCCCCCAGCAGCTCCCACACGGCCCATCTCCAGACAAGCCTCTGGGTGGGAGCCAGAGTCCACGTTCTTGGTCACCTGGAGGATCCTCATCAGCCACCCTTGTGCAGTCTTCACCTTTCGCACTTGCTTTCGGGGGTCTTTCGAAAACTGTCTCCACCCACCCGCCCTAATTCATGCCGACAGCGTCCCTTCAGAAGACACGATTACAGCTGCTCTCGATATAAGAAATACCTCCATGAACATCCGGGGAGCCCCCATATGGGAGTTGGCAGGAACCTTCAAAAAGATTCTGATTCAACCCTCTCATTTTACAGATAATGAAAACGAGGCCCAAAGAGGTGAAGGGGGTGAGCGAGTTTTTACCAAGGGAGCCAAAACCCAGGCCTGGTGACTCGTCTACAGGCTCCCTGGGCCCCCACAACCACACGCCACCAAGACCCACATGGCCCCCTGGCAGCAGGTGGCAGTCTCCACGGTCAGGGTGGGCCAGGCGGCGAGAACCATGGCGCCAAAGAGGGAGAATCTCGTGGCCCGACTCACCCTGGGCCCAGCAGCCACTGCACTCCTACCATGTAAACAAGTCCTGAGCCCTGAAGTTGCACACAGGAAATGTCCCCTCCCCCATCGCCAGCCACCGACCTCTCAAGACACAGAGCTCGTCCAAGCGTCTGATACAAGGGGACTCCCCTCCCTTAGCCTCTGCCTGTCCCTTACCCTACTGCGAAAGCTCGCAACCACGTGTTCTGGCAGGAGAGGCTCAGCTGAAGTCTGCCTCCTGCAGACATATGTTTTACCAGTGACTCGGCAAAGACTGAACCTGAGTGTCCTCGTGTGCTGCGTGGACCAGAGATGGCCACAGTGACCAGGCTGAGGTGGAGATGCCAGCTGGCGCCTGGTGAGGGTGGGAGATGGAAGGGCAGGAGCAGCCACTGCTAATGGAAAAAACCCTAGTCTGCTGGTGACGAAACTACAGACTACTGCCACCTTGACTCCTGACTCACTCCAAGTTCCTGTGAGCTCTGTGGACCTTGGATGGATTTTCCCAGCTGTTAAGAAAAGAGGGGGGTTAGTCTGTGTATCATTTCTTTTTGGAGGCTCAATCAATATGGCTTCCCCAGGTGGCCGAGGTCCTTCCATCTCTCAAATTCCCTCCTTGGCCAACATCTGGATGCCTCTTCTTATGTAGGAGTGTCCTTCTTTTCCATATATGTCTACTTTATTTTTAAATTCTATTTATTATTATTAATGATCTCTCCCCACGCTAGAATATACACCCCACAAGAGCAGAAACTTGGTTTCGTTGAATTCTGCATCCCTAGCACCTAGCACAGTTCCTGGCATATATACAGCAGAGGCTGAAGACATATTTGTAGAAGGAATGTATTTGCCTGCCTATCCACGGATACCAAAGGGTATCTGCCCCTGCCCTGCCTCCCTCAAAAGGGATGTAATGCAGCCATCCTTGTGACAGCAGATCCCCTGGCCTTTCACTCTGGGTCACATCATTTGCCTATCCTCTGAAGGTCTTAACTCCCCAAAATGTCTGGCTTCAGCCTAAGAGGGTGAAGGAAAAGTACAGGCTTTGGACTCAGAAGTGCCTGAGTTTAAACCTCAGTAGTGCCACCTACCAAGTGTGTGACCGTGGTTAAGTCACTTAATAATCTCAGTTCTTTAACCATAAAAGGGAAGTAACATCTACTGCATATGGTTGTTCTGAGCATGAAATCAAATAAGCAAAAGGGGGCCCTGACAAAGGTCAGTTTCCCTTTCCCTGGCCTGCATGCTGAGACCAAGAACTCTGATGCCTATCTCTGGGCTCCATGCACACACGTGTTCACCCAGGCCACAGCAGGCAGCCCTGGCTGAATGCTGGACACCTCCTCCAACCCCCTCCTGGCCTTGATCCTGTGGTCAGATGCTGTACAACCATCTCCCCGCATGGCTCTCTCCATCCTTGTCCCCCTGCTCCTCCCCTGCCCAGGCTCCACACTATTGCATCAGGCTCCGCAAAGGCCCGGGGGCCTGGAGGCGTTCTCTGGCCTTATCAGCCCACGAGCAGCTCCTGCGGAAGGAGCTACCAAGGAACCAAACCCAGTCTCTGCTTTCCTCACAGACACTCCAAGTCCCAGAAAAGCAACGCAAGATGAGGGCCTCCCACAGACAGCCGGCTAGTGGAAAAGGCACTCTCTCTCGCATATTTCAGAGGGAGGCAACATGCCCAAAAAAGTGACCAGCATGAGGTACAGATCCTCTCTAAACCTGCACTGCAGCCTCAGGGGCACTCGTGCCAGGGGATAGAGCTAAGGTATGCATTAAACAATTCACAGCCCTGACCAGACCAGGATTCAATGGAATAGGAAGGTGCTGACCAATCGGGTCCCCTGGCAGGGCCCCTCCCCCATGCCTCCTGGCCAAGCTACACCACCACGGCTCCAGTGCCACCAGCTCTGTTAACCGCTGGCAGACCCCAGCTGGAAAGGCCCCACGCTGCCTCTTGGCTCCCAGACTGCAGGGATTCAAAGGTCGAAAAGAAGTGCCAGCTACGCCTGGCCCCCCTCTCAGGGGATGCCAACTATTCTGCTAGCCTGGCTTCTGACACATAACGTTCCGTGTCATGTCTGGAGAAGCCAGGCTGGTGAACAGGAAGGAAAGAACTAGGTGAGGGACAAAAGTAGGAAAATCAGCCGGTGAGCACCAACCCCAATTCTGGGAACACCAGAGGCCACAGAGGCTACTACATCTCAAGGAGCAAAACCAACTTCCCCACCCTGGTGATATCAACCTAGCCGAGGGCAGGGCTGTGAATGGAGGCAGAGGTCACCCGGAGCCAGGCCTGGGGATGCACTGCACACAGGACAGCGAAGGCTCCCGAGCATGGCCAGCAGCTCCATCTGGCTCCAGCCTGACAGCCAGTGCTGGCCAGACTCTAGCTGACACATCTTGAGGGACTTGGCCAGCTCCTCTTCATCTCCCCAGCTGCACCAAGGCTGATCTGTCTGCTTTATTCATGTTCCAGGTCCAACACCCCTAGCCATCCCTCCCTTCGTTACTGCTGGAGGGGCTGAGACTTGTCAAATTCCTTGAAGGAAGAGACATCGGACTCTTCCAAACAGCCCTGGATTCCTCACTCAGCGAGGATCTCAGGCTGCTCACAGCCAACTCAGAGACTCATCTCAGATGGGAAGAGGAGAAGATGAAACACTGGGCGGCCGGGTACATCAGACCTCCCTGGGTAGGGGTGGGCGGGGCGAGTGGGGAGGAAACAACAGCCACATCCACGAGGCAACGGCAGAGGGCTGGCATCCCACAGGTGCCCCCTGACATTAGCCGAGAGCATCATAAAATTACCCAGCACCATGCCTTTTATCTTTAGACCCCAGACAATCTGCTGTCAGCTCATTCCACCCGGGCCTACTGGCCCAGAATGTGGCAGGAATCTACTTGATAGGAGAAAGATTTCCTGGTAATGTGGCAAGTGCCTCCAGTCTGCCTCTGAACCATCCCTGTAATGTGACGGACCTCCCCAGTTCTGCAGGCCCTCATCGTTTTTAATCACGATCGCTATTATTGTGACCATCAACAGGTGACGCAGAGAAAAAAACATTTCTACGTCAAACTGCCTGGAGATCTTTGCAATGGTTTATGGAGCCAGGACTTTTTTTTAAAGTAAAGGCAATGAGGGCCTAGAGGAAAGAAGTTATTCACTCAAGAAAGCAAAAAAACAAAAAACAAAACAAAAAAAGAAAAACACAAAGTAGGGGGAAAGAGCCCCAAAGTCCACTGCCCGGCCCACAGTCTATAAGCTCCAGGCCACAGCCCTAGACTAAGCGAGGCTAAAGGTGTCCAGACGACACAGGAAGAGAAGGCCCAGTTCCCAGGCAGGCTCGCAGCCCCTCTGAGGGATCAGCACTCAGAATCTCGTGCTATTCATAGGGGGTCAGGGAGAGCGGCTGGTCAGTTACCGCGGGAGGCCCAACTGTTTTGCCAACTACCACACCCCGCCATCTCCCACATGGCCAGTGCCTGATCGCTTAGGCTGGCCGCCCTGCCCCCGAGCCTTCGCTGGTTACTAACCCCATTCACAGAAAAGCCAGGAGGAGGAGAATGGAAAGAAGGGAGCAATTGTCTGGGAGATTCTGAATGGAGAAGTTTGAGGCTTCTCCACTGCATAAGGAAAATGCCCTCGTGGGAAGAGCAGGGGGGTGGGGGAGGGCCCGGAACGGGTGGCCCACACCTGACTTACCTGGGAGGCGGGGAAGGAGGGTGTTGAATCCTATCTTCCTTGCTGCACCTGGTTTCCAATAAGCAGCCTGGTGATGGTTCACAGACAAGACTGGGATGGCGTCACATCCATCAGCACTTGTGGTCACAGAACCACATAAACTGGGGGCTCAACAGCACCTCTGAAAGGGAGGAGGCAAAGACCCAGCCCACTCTGCCCTATACATGCTCGTTCACCACCAGCTCCTCTGAGGACAGCTGGCCCCTTATGCTGGGCAAGCCAGACTTCCGGAAGCCCCAGACGAGGGTGAGGGCGGGGAGCAGACCAGCTCCCGGATTCCCATAGCTGGGTCTGCCTCACACATCCCAAAGAAAATCAAAGAAAGGATGAGGGAGGGCTGGAGGAAGGCAGGGAAGGCAGCAGGTTCAAAAGAAGGAAGAGAGAGGTCAAAAGACATCCTCGGGCAAAGCAAGGCAAACCGGAAACCAGGAAGACACACCGGAGGCCACACTGTGCTCTCAGCCACATCATGTGCCCAGCCTCTCCTCCAAACCCGGGATCCAGGATCCTTCGAGAAGCACCAGCCCCTCCTGGCCCTCAGCTTACATC
This sequence comes from Kogia breviceps, assembly GCF_026419965.1. Taxonomy (NCBI): domain Eukaryota; kingdom Metazoa; phylum Chordata; class Mammalia; order Artiodactyla; family Physeteridae; genus Kogia; species Kogia breviceps. The sequence goes on along the minus strand of NC_081310.1, from coordinate 63,344,299 downwards.
AGCGCCCTCCTCCACAAGATTTTGAATCTACTATCATCTGAAATAGGGGGAAGGAGAGAAAGCTTGGCAGCCCTGAACCAGACACAGACACAGATACACATATGCACGCATGTGCGCGCGCGCGCGCGCGCGCGCACACACACACACACACACACACACACACACACACACACACACACACACACACACACACACACACACACACACACACACACACACCCTCCCTCCCCAGTATAAAAGGCCCCACAGAGATGGCTCATACTCTCCAGGTTCTGGTTCTCTGATAGAAACGCTCCTCTCCCACAGGGGAGGGCAGACACGTCTGATAAGAATTGCTTAGCGCAATGCTATATATAGTCTAGGTTCCTAGCGGCCTAGAGATCTGGAGCTAGAACTTGGCAGAGAACCATGCTAGATGCTGGCAAGGCCCACCCCCCCCCCTCCCCCAGCTTCTCCAGCCAGCCAACTGAGAGCCTCACCTCCCTGCTGGGGGCAACGAGCGCAGGCAGGGCCCTTCCATTCAGCCCATGAACACTCTGCTCTGAGGGACCCAGCCTTTTGGCTCTCTATTTTAGGGAGAATCGACTTCTCCTGAATATGAGGGGGATACGCGGGGGCTGAACACTGAGTTCTAGCCTCTCTGCAGCTCTCCAGCAGTATGAGGAAATCGATCCAGTCCTCTCTTCTGGAGGACCAAGGGCGGCAGTGTGCAAGAAAGAATGGAGAAGGCACAGCAGCTGGCTAGGTTCAATAAACATCTATCCACTTCCGACGTTTGAAGGGATAAAAGAATGCAAAAAAATACTTACTGCAGAGAGCCAGGCTGCCAGGCAGCTCCTTTTTTTGTTCCAAATAAATGCAAATGGGCACACACTTATCCCACAGGATGACAACTGTTTTCTGCACGCCAGCACCATCGTCAGCTGAGTCTCCAGGAGTTTGTCACCTACTCATGGAGCTGAACTCCTCTGGGTTCTCTGTGGGGAAGAAGCGAAAGGTGGGCTCAGTTCCCAGGGCCAACCAAGCAATGCACATGCAGGCCCCAATCAGGGTCCCTTCTGGGCCCCCGGACATGGCCCTCCGCTGCGGCTCACCATCCACTGACAGAAGAAACACCAAGTCGGGCCCAGCATCCTGGAGAAAGGCCAGTCCCAGCGGGCACGCGGCCTCATCAAGGATGGCCCATCCATCACATCTTTCTGAAAACAAACCTGAAGGACAACAGTTCTCTGAAGTACAGAACCTGGGCTCTCATCACATGCACAGCTTCTGGACAAAGAGACACAAAGGATCCAACACCCATATATATACAATTTTTTTAGGTCAAGTTGCTCTCTACTCAGGCTGAAAAAGACATGACGCAAAGGGGCCGGGGCTGCCTTTGCGCTTGGGTGGGGTCGGCCAGCTTCCACCCCTCGCCCATCTCACAGTCCGCTGTGACCGGGGCCAGGTCTCCCTTTCCCCTCTGGCTCCCAAGGCCCCAGAGCCACTCTTTCCAGATCCCAAAAGAGTCGCGACGGGAAGTCCTTGGGGAGAGGAGGTGCTCGGCGACAAATGTCAGCGCTGGCATCATCCATCCACAGGAAAGCGTGAGGCTGAAAAATGGCACACGAGGAAAGGAAGGCAGAGAGCTCCAGGCCAGGCTGTCCCTCCATCCCCTCCCACAAGTTGTTTGCTCCTCCACCCCAGACACTGGCCGAAAGCGTGGGAGGAGAGAAGGGAGGCCAGATGCTGGGGATAACGGTTTGGCTGAGATTCAGTGGCAGTGGAGGCCCATGTTCTCTCTTGCTCCGAAGAAGGCATGGTAGGGCGGGGCCGGGCGGGCGGGCGGGGCGGGGCAGGGGGGTGTCATGCGCACAAAGCGCAATGCTGCAGATTCAAGAAAAGCCTAGAACCCTGAGCGGCCATGATGACACACACACAGACGCAAAGGTCAAGGACTTTAGGCCCACTACTGCTGCCTAAGAAGGAAATGAGGAAGATGAAGGGGAGAAGATAAGGCTTTGATTTGAGATAATAAGGAAAGGAGAGGCTGAAGTGGGCTGCCCAAGAGCTGGTCTTCAGCTCAAGGCCTGTGATATGGATCCACCATCTTCACGTGATGCCAGCAGAGGAAACCTACGGCTCCGTATCCCCATAACGGGCACTAGGACTGCCAGGCCCACCCCTGCCCCCTAGAAGGGTCCTGCCCTCCATCCAAGGCAATAAGCCACAACTGAGAAATCCCGAAGGGTTTTCTGAACCTGGGAAGATGTCTCTTGTTGGGGACCGGTGAGAGGAGTTCAAGAAGTGATCCTGTTTGCCAAGCTCATCTAATAAAACACAAACAGCTGATTTTCTTTTCAGATTCTAAAATCCAAGTGTCTACGGGGTCCTACTGAGTGATCCGACGTCGCCCCCAATCCCGTGCCTGGCGGTGGTCTTTCTTGTGCCAAGCCCTTCCTGAAAATGACCCCAGCCCAGGGTCAGCGCTGAGCCCCGACAAACTGCTTTTGCTGCTTTCATGTTGACAGAACGTCCTGGCCACTCGGCTGAGTGCTCCATCTCCCAGCTCCGGACACACTGAGTCATCATCCGAGGAGGAAAAAAACAACAAAGCAGCCGTCACCAGGGTCCCCGCTGCCGTCGGCTGGCGACTCACGGGCTGTCGTCACTCTCTGCTCTGCAGCCCCGGAACTGGTGACAGGGGGCTTCGGGGTGCCCAACTCCCCTCCCACGGGATGCAGCAGCATCAGGAAGCAGGCAGCCAGTGCTGCGTTCGGAAAGAAGGGAAACTAACCTGGCCTCAAAAGGATCCAGGAAGGCTCACTGTTTAACCCTCACTCGGCCACCACCAATGCTCCTGGCGTTTCCATGGTGTTTTCCTGATGCAGAAGTTCCTAATGCAAAAGAGGGTATTTACTCCAGGTGGGGGAAAGGCACTACCTCACAGGCTTCAGGTGCATACTGCCTGGTTACCTCCTCCCCTGCCCCTGCTTATGATACCACCGAACGCACATTAGCTTCCTTCTCCCCCAGTTCTTCTCGAGCCACCTGCTATGTTCCTTTCTTAAGTCCCCACTAGACAACTGCGCAGGGGGAATGGAGCTGCATCACCTTCTCTTGGGAGCGTATTTGCTTGGCAACGTATTAGGCACTTCTGTGTAGTAGGTATAGAGGCTCCATCTCACTGACCGAGGACACTAAGACTTAGAAAAATCAAGTAACTTGTCTGAAACCACCCAGCTAAGATGAGGCAGAGTCAAGATGCAAACCTAGGTCTGCCAAGCGCCGTGTCTCTGCTTCTACGGTCTCCACTGATCTCTGGATTCCGGAGCTTATCCTGCTCTGAAGATGCCACAACCTATCCCACCTCTGTCTCCTCTTTCCAGAGGAAGGAGACCAGGAAAACTGAGGTTTGTTAGTCCGTCAATTTCAGCTACAAAAATATCCCCATTGTCTTGGGTGAACCTAGCTTCAAAGAAAGAGGAGAAAGTTAATGAGGCAGCACGGAGGGTGGCATGGAAAAGCCAAGTGACCCAGACCTTGGGTGCAGGAAGATGAGCCGCCCAAACTCTCACAGAACATCAGGGACTCACAAAACTCCTTAAATAGACACATTTTGGGGATCTACCTCGTAAGCGGCATTTTGCAGACACTGAAGACTGCGAGAAGAAAAATGCAAAGGCTTTGACAGACCAGGGTTCTAATCACGACCAGAACACTTACCGGCCATGGGACACTCCTCGCAGGGTTGCGGTGAGACATAAATGAAATAACCGCTGTGAACCAGATGGATGTGGTACCTGGCAAACAGAAAGCACCACACAGGTACATGTTTCCCTTCTTTTCCCTAGCTTCCTGGGGCTCACAATCTAATAGGTGACATAAGACTTATACACGAAGAACCACAGCACATCTACAGTAGCACAAAAGAGGCATGAAGCGTATGGGAGTCTGGCCGGATGGGAGGAGGACTGCTTCTTGTGAAGGTAATCAGGAGAGGTCCACGGAAGACGGTGGGACTGCCGCAGGTGGGTGCAGTGGAGAGGAGGCGTGGAGAATATCACTAGTGGGAACAGAGAGATAGAAAAAGCAAGAAAAAGTAAGTCGCCTGGTTTTTCTGGAATACGTGGTCCACCTAGGGAAACTCAGAGAGGTGAGACTGAGTTTAGGGAAGCTAAGACAAGACTAGTTACAGACAGCCTCCAGCATCCTGCTAAAGGGAAGGAATCTCCTTCTGGAAACGATGAGAAACCATTTTAAATTTCTGAGCAAGAAAGACAAGATGGCCACTGCACGCAGAAGGTCCTGGAGAGGAGAGGGACGGGCAGCAGGGAGCCTCACTGGAGGATACAGCTGGAACCATGGCACTGGCAGGGGGCGTGCGAAGGAACAGAGAGGAAAAAAACGGGAAAAAGGCAGGGCCATCCAAACAAATCCTCAAAGCTGCCATGGACCCCACCCCCTGTCCCCACGGGGAGACTGCCAGAGACAGAACCTATTTGGGGAACGCAAACCACAGGTCCGACACGTCTGAGATGAGCTGCCGTATCTCTGCCTCCACCCTCCCGCCCCAAACTCGGCTTTTCCCCGGACTGCTCTAAGCCTCAGTCCGATGAAGGCATGGGAGCCCCAGGCCTCCGGTGAGCAATGCCCACGCTCTGGCAAAGCCAGTGCTATGTCCGAGGGTGGGACTGGGCGGTCCTGCCCCTGGGGCCACCTTCACTGCGGCAGCCACCGCTGCGTCCGCCTCTGCTGCGCTTCTGCCCCCCCTGCACCCCCCTCGCCGCCGCCGCCTCCGTCATAGCCCCCGCCCCCCGCCCACTCTGCGGAACTGGCACAGCAGGACCAGAAAAACCAACGCCACCATGTCGGAGACCAGCAGAAATGCCTCCAAAATGGCAGCCTTATGATAAAAAGGAGTCCAAAAATATTATCAACCCACCCAGGGAAAGGGAAGACAGAGACAAGGGGAGAGAACTGTCAACCACCTCCCAACTGCCCCCCCCCCCCACCCAAACCCTTACTCTCACAATTGTCACGTCTTTCCCTTCAGAAACTTCCTCTCAAAAAGCAGAAAGCATAAGAGAGAAAGAAGGGCATCATCCCATCCTCCTGAGAGGTCCTGGGGGCCATAGGTGACATAGGGCATTCAGAAGGACATTCTGCGCTTCAAATCCCAAGACGGGGGTCAGCAGTCCATTTCTGCCTTCAAACCCAGCCCCGATCGCTGACTGGACAAGAGCTAGCCCTCCAAGGAAGTGAAGTCTTGCACCACTCACCCACCAGACCCTCCCCAGCTCTGTGGGCCCTGGGGATCCAGGAGATAGGGTTGCAAGAAAGGGCCGAGAAGGCACAGCCGTGCCCTCCGTTATGTAATAAGAAGGGCGGTGCTGTACTAGGCCAGAGACCCAGGGCGCATTGCGCTCCCAGATGCGCAGTCATGGGCGGGGGACACTGTGCAAGGTGCAGGGCTCGGAAACCCCCTCCCCACAGACATGGGGACTGCAACAAGGACCAGACAGGGGAGCTGGGACCCTGATTTTTCCAAGTCCTCCTCCCCCAACCACAGGCGAGCAGCCTGCTGCCCTAGTTTTGCTCTTACTCTCCTCACTCCCCAGGAGGACAAACCCTTCTAACCTGGGACCTCCAAGCCTCTTGTGGCCCCGTGGCTTTCTGGAAATCCCAGCAAATACGCAGTTTCTGAGCAGCGTCCTGGGGTCAGTTCCCGTCCTCACCTTTCCAAGCACCGGGGAGCAGCAGCTTCCAGAAGGCAGGTCCTTCCCATAATGGGCTCAGCTCTGGACGGCCTGGGACGTCAATGCAAATCTCTTGTCCCCAGGGAGGAGCCCGGAGTCAGCAGGAAGCCCAGGGTGGTGGCAACAGCAGCTCTGCCCTACCTTGCCCATGCGTTTCCAGGGGAGCCAAGATTTATTTTGCCGCAACGCTGAGGTGTGGCTGATCGGAAAATTCCCACTAAAGAACAAGTATTTTCTTCCAGTTTGGTCAACCCTCTGCGTGCCCATCTCCCCAACCCCTGCCCCTCCAAAACAAAAGTTTGGGGAGCCCCCAGCTCCTCTTCCTTATAGTGCATGAAGTTAAAAAGGCACAGGAAGAGGCTTCAACTGGTCAGTCAGAAGCAGGCACAGACACAGGAGCATACGCACACCCCTAAACAGATTTTAGAAAGCTGCTGGGCTTCTCCCCCCTCCCCTTTAAGCAAGTGAAATGCAAATTCAGATTTGATACCCTTCCCTCAGCCAATCAAAAAAAGGTTTTCACCTGCCATTGGTCCACCCACCAATCAGAGGAAGTGTCTAGAGTGAGAGCCCTCCCCTGGCCAATGGAAGGCCAGCTCAGTCACTTAGTTAATGATGCAGCAGTACAAGGAAGGCCATCACATGTGAACTGGAAGGGTGCCAACATGGAGACACAGAGAGCACAAGGTAAACAACTTTCCAACGCCAAAAGGATGACATTTAATCTCTAAATGCTAGCTTCCCTTCTCAGCTCATCCTCAACCCCTCTCAGCTGGCCGTACAGATCCTGGGACCCTCACTACCTGTCCCCCCAGAGCCCCTAACAAGATCCAACAGTGACTGCGTCACCATTCCCCACTTTCCCCAACTACGCAATGACAGACCTACCGGCTTTACCCCACTTCTCGCAGCCCACGCCCCATCCTGCCCACCTGCTCCCCAATAGCCCCAGATTCCCAGGGCCGAATGTTTCAACAGGGCAACCCCTAGAAAGCTGCCCCTCTCGCCTTCCTCTCAACACTTCTCCTCCTCACTCCGCACCTTCTACCTGAGAACCATACGGACGGACAGACACTGATACCCAAACAACTTGGAAAACCAGCCTGTCTGTCTGTCTGCCCGATAGAAGGAAATGGGGGTAAAGGCTGGGAGGTCAGGTGGGACACCAGGGACGGCTTGCTCCTCTTTCCTCTACCTCGGTCAGGCTTGAGCAGCTGACACTAAGGGAAAAGAAATTAAAGTGGAAAAAACCCCTCCCTCAGAAAAAAAAAAAATAGCAAAAAGCAAGAAAGAAGGTGAGAAAGACAGAGCACCCACATACGCAGAGACATCGCCCCCGATCCCAGCAAATACGTACGTGGGGGAAGACGGGGGTTACGCCATCAAGTCCTGAAGCCCATCGGACCACCCATCGTCGCCTGCGCAGACCCAAATCTCGGTCGGCCGTAAGGTGCCGCAGTCCCGAATGTTCCAGAAACTGGTCCCATTAAACCTTCCACCATCGCCCCGAAACCTCTTGCTCCCACCCCTGCCCCCCACCGTCACCCTACCTCCTCCCCGCGGGAACCGCCCGTGCCACCTTGCGTGTCATCTCCTTAGCCTAGGCTACCCAGAGGCCTCCGGCCCCTGACAGATTTCTGAACGCTTGGCAAGTGAGCTGGCAGAACCTGGTGCCCGGTGTTGCTATGACTTGTTTCTTGATTTCTCTCTCTCTCTCTGCTGCAGCACGGCTGTTGCTAGCAGACCTATCGACGGAGCGCTCGCGCTCTCTCTCTCTCTCCCTCTCTCTCTCCCCTCTCTCCTCTCTCTCTCTCTGAGCTCTGTGACGCAGATCTAAATTCTCCAGTCTGCTCCTTGTGTTGCAAGAGCAGAACTGCAGCTTTTCCCCTGGAGAGCCAGAGGGCAGTGCCAAGGCTGGTCAAACAAGGCAAAAAAAAGTTGGGCCTACACTCCGCTTTCCTGGCCACACTTCTCAGCCCCTCTTTTACCCCAGACCTCACTGCTCTGGGGCATAGAGGGCCTGCTCCCTTCAGGCTCAGGCCTTCCCTGAGGGCTCCCCAGCCATAAGACTAGCTTAACTCTTTGAGTGACAGCACCCAGAACCCAGACAGGGCTGTCCCACATGAAATGTGGCGTCATCTTTTCTTGAACCATATGAGCTTCTCCTGGACCCGAGAATATAATGGCCCGCACCCTGAGACCACTGTCCTATTAACTCTTTCTGCCACAGACAAGTCCAGAATTACAGCCGTAGCTGATTTTTGTTGTTTTCTGCTTTTTTGGCCACAAACCAGGATCTTTTTTCTTCCTGGAATTTCCTAAGGACAAAAAGCATAATTAAAACATTGCCTGCTTACCCCGTGAGTGAGATCCTTCTATTGGGGCAGGAACTGGAGAAACCAAATTGCATGGCAGCCTGAAGAATCTAGAGTAAAACCAGTCCGGATCTCCACTCTTCCTGGGCTCAGAATTTTAGGGCCTGTGTAGATAGGTCCAATCACTTCTCAAAAGGCACTTAGGCTACTCAGTCCCAGAGATTCAGGTTGCTGAGTCATTTGTTCCCAAGAAGATCCTCTGACAACATGAAAAGCAGCAAAACAGAGCAGCAGCCAAGCCTGGACCTGCAGTGGCCAACGACTGGCTTCTTCTCTCCAGGGCAGGTGGCCAAGTGAGATGAGCACCCGCCAGCCCACCCCGCACTGCCCCTGCCATGGTAATACATGGGCATTCACACCTGGAAACTCTCACAGGGAGGGGGGGGGTTTCCCACCAACGCTCTGGAGACTGACTGGGGTTGTTTTTGGATACTGACAGGTCTCCACTGCAGCAAAGCACATAGCTCCCAACATTTTCCTGCCCCCAGACCCAGAAATAGTTCCAGAACAACTCAGATGCTAACTCACTGGACCCCATATACCTAGACAGACTCAGGAAGTCTTGGGTTCCCACAACGCCACATCCAAAGAATGCAGACCCGCAAAGGTTTCTGGCGACCAGTTGTACCACAAGAGCCTAGCCCTGATCGGAAGTGAGAGACGTGTTCAGGTCCTGGGGCAGCTGACTCAAAGCGTATCACATCGAGATCACTGCAACTTCAAGACGGCCTGAGAATGAGAGGCCAGGCAGCAACCTTATCCTGTACCCCAACTCCCAAGCAGCCTTCTTCAAGCAACTACTCTGGGCCAAGGTTTCACCCAGCAGAAAGAAGACCACTTAGAAGACAACCATGGTACTCCATGGCTTTAAAAGAAGTCCAGAGCATCGGTGCCAAGCTCTCAGCAGGGGAGAAAGTGCTTCAAATTCACACCTTCTGGGCTCCAGGGTAGAGCATGCCAATAAAGAAGTCACCTACTGGTCTGATGACCAAAGGAATGTGGCCTTGATGGCACCAACGCGAGTCCCCCGGAATGGTCCTCTGCCTACTTAAATACCATTTGCCGTAGTTTCCTTTTCCATGGAAGAAAAACACGCCTAAGTTCATGTCAGGACATTCCTGATTTATCCAAGACGCCCAGGATCAAATAAACAAAGGGCTTTGAGCTCTGCCAGGGAGCCTCCTGCTTCAGGAGGGAGAACTAGAAGGAAGTAGGGCTCAGCAGAGTTGGCCCATTACCCCGTGAACTTGGTGAATCACGTGGCTGCTCAATGCCATGGCGATGGAGATGTCATGGGTGGGTGGACGTGAGAGAGAAGAGGCAAATAAGTCACGAGAGACGGAGAAGAGCAAGTTAGGGTCAGGAGGGCCATACACAGCCACAGAACCTACAGACGGAGGTTGACTGTGGTTCAACCACAGCACAACGGAGCTTGAGCCCATGCAAAGGAAGGTCCCCATATCGGGGCTCGGCAGGAACCAACTGTGACTTGCAAAGCATTATGGCAGCACTATGTTCGGGAGGCTCTGTTTCATTTCATTCTTCATCTAAGTCTTTTCTCCTTCTTCCCATGACCCTGTTAGTCTCCTTACAATTTACTAAGGTTGAAACTGTCATTTTAGGTGCCCCAGCCCAACTCTAGGTCTGCCTTCTATTAACCTGATTCTGCATGGCACCCAGAACAGAAAAACCCACATGGGATGACCAGGAAGCAGAAATGGATTCAGTTCCAAAAACATGGGAGGATGTTTACTCAGCAAGCACGCTCAAGCCTACAAGGAAGCAGTTTTACAGGGTGCTGCATGCGATGTTTGATTTCAGGGGGTAAAGATAACTTTGGAGTGAGGGGAAGGTGCTGGCTCCTTCCGTCCACCCTGTGAGGTCTGGGGAGGCTGGGCCAGGGCACACTTGAAAAGGCAGGGCTTCATCTCAAGCCCAGCAGGTCACTGGCTCGCTCCGGCTTCTCTGCAGCTCCAGGCCTCAGGAACTAAACACGCTCTCCAGACATTGCGAGCTGTCCGTGGCCTCTGACTGATCTGGGTCAAAACCTCGAAATGTCAAAGAGGAAGAATTTTTTTCTTTAAAGGGGATGAGCTGGACTTTTACCCAGCCCTTGCCCTGGGTTTGGAATGCAAGCACTCTGTAATTGCCACAAACTCCAGTTCGGCGGGCTTCAGCCAAGAGTGTAGGCTTAGTGCAGGCCTCTCTGTCCTCCCATTTCCTCATTAGGGCCTCCTGAACATGGGCTGGATCTTTCATCAGGAAAGAAGTCATTTCTCTCAAGACAGGGAGCTCTGTGCAGGGGACTGATCCCAAACTCTACACGAGTATCAAGGGCTCGAGTGGGTGTTCTAGATAAATCAGGCAGTGGTCTGCTCTCAGGCAGCACTGACAGGTTCGGGTCCACAGGGAGAAAGTGTTTCTGTTTACCGCCTGGAAGGGAGCAGACAAAGGGCACTCAGTAACTCCAGGAGGTAAATCACTGATTAAGTACCTACTAGATGCTAAGGCCACATTCAGTGCAGGAGAAGTACAAGACACAGGCCATCACCTTGAGACACACAGGTTCTGTTAGAGGACCCTATAAGCATTCCCAAATTGGCATTTCTGATGTTTCCAAAGTCTGCTCTTTAAAACCTGGAACTCATTTTCTCACTGACACAATATTAAACGTACTGGTTGGGTTCCCAGGCTAGCCCACAAAAGCCTATTTTACCCGCTTCAGGAAGAGACAAACCCCAATGCCTTGCGGGACTCGGCAGGTAGCAAAGGATGCGAGCCACAGGGAGGGAGTGTGTCAGGAGCAGGGACAAGCCCCTCCCCTGCTCTGCCCACTTGGGACCATCTGGGAGTAGAGACCCAGATCGTCCAATTTTTCCGAAGGCAAAAATCTACATTTACTACATTAAACTCTTGATTTTTAAACACTGTCCCCCAATTTTTAAAGTCCAAATATACCTTCAGAGTTTCCACTGGGTTTTCTCTGTGGTCATGTGTCCAAAATATGCTATAGGAACAAGCACTGCCCGAGTGAGGATTTAAATAAAATAAAGAAACAGAGAAGAAGATAACCAAAAAGATTCACCTCACATGCTGCTATTGGAGGAAACAAATGGCACAGAAGGAAATAAGTGAAATCCTACCCTTCAGGTCAGTGGTTGTCAACCAGCCCCATGTTGAGGGCTGCAGGTGGAGGGGTACATAGGAGTTATTTTTAACTATGAATGATACCATTAGAGTGCTAGTATCTGTGCCCCATCCTGAATGGTCAGAAGGACAAAAGAATCATTCCAATACACAGGCCCTCTCTCCCAGATGAGAGTTGCTGCTCTGGGCATCCTCAAAGGCTCTATTTGGGGCTTTGTTGATAAGATTGGAAAGGATTATCGTAATCCAGCTGCCTATCCAAGGTATAGGGCCCTCCATAAACAACACTAAGACCAAGGCACTGCCCAGCCTCTACTTCGTTCAGTAACCTCCCCGGCCCAGTTTTGGAGGACTCAGACAGTGGAACATAACTGAGATGACATCACTCTCAAGGTAGCTAATTACCAGCCTTAAGCCTTCGCTCTACCTCTGGAGCCCACAGTACGAGCCTACTCCCCCAAAGGCTTTCATATATTTTAGGATAACCATTACAACGACAAGTCTTTAGGCTAAACAAGGAGGTACAAAAAGGGAAACGAAAAAGGGGTGGGGGTGGAGGCAGGAGGGATGGTAAGGGAGAAGAAGCCGGAGAGAAAGAGTCTTAAAATAGCTGGTCAAAAGTTAACAAGCCAAAGGAAAAGAGGAAGAGACCTATGTATTATGTATTCATGAGAAAGGAGGCACTTGTGGCAGAAAAACAGCTGAGTGACACAGGACATGCAAAAGGAAGGGTCCACAGTCCAGACATAAAAGAAAATGTCAAGATGAGCCAGGGGATTAGACAGTTCCCAAGGCCAGCCACCAGGCTGTGTCAATGACCCAGGACACATTGGTTAAAACCTGGAATTGGGAGACAAAAACCATACATAACTCAGTATATAAGTATGGAATATTCTTTTGCCCACTTTTGGGGGGGAGAGGGGCTCTTTTTTTTATGTGTCTGTTCGATTCTTTCGTACTCTGCGTACGAATCCACTTGCCAGTTGTAGGTATTACATGTATCCTTTCTATTCTGCTTGCCTTTTCTCTTTTATTGATGTCTTTTGATGATGAGAAGTTCCTCATTTTAATGTCACCCAACTTATCAATCTTTTCCTTTATTTTTGGTGCTCTTGGTGTCTTCTTTAAAAAAATGTATGGCTACCTCAAGGTTATGAAGATACTCTATGTGACCTTGTAAATGAAGTTTTATTTTGTCTTAACTTTCACATTGAGATTGATGATCTCTCTGGAACTTATTTTTGTGTATGACGGGAGGTAGTGGTCAAGATTATTTCTTTCCTTGTGGACATCCAACTGACCCAGCACTGTTTATTATTAAAATGACCGTTCATTCCCTACTGCCCAGCAGTGCCCCCTTTGTCATAAATCAGGTGTCCAGAAATACACGGGTCTATAACTAGGCTCTCTGTTCCATTCCTTCGGTCAGAAATAAGATAGACAAACAGGTCTACTCTTACAGTATGGAGCACCAATCTTACTTAAATCAGGTGATTTTTAACGTGAGGATAAGTCTACAAGTAAAGTTTAAGAAAATGTAAATCGAAGAACTAATTTTGCAACATTCAATGTGGACAGACATAGTCTGAGCCCAGCCTGGGCCTCTCAGAAAGAGTAGGATGAAAAGAAACAGACACAGAAAAAGCATCCCAAGCTAAGGAAGGGGGCAGCAAGAAGAAAGGGACAGAGGAAGAAATTAATCTTTCTTTTTGGTGGACAATAACACAGTGATCAAGAGAACAGACTCACACTGTTCAAGAGATAACTGGCAGCCAAATCCCAACTTATATACTCTTTAGCTGTGTGATCTGGAGCAAGTTAACTCAGCCTCTCTGAGCCTCGGTTTCCTAATCTGCAAAACGGGGGAAATCTTCCTCATTGAGCTCTGCAGATTACACAGATTATTAACCTGATGCATGTCACTTACATCACATTATTATGGAGCCTAGAATCTAAATATTCAAAAATATTGGGTGCTATCCTCATCATGGTTAGTGATATCTCAGAGACCAGCCGGACTGTGCGAACGATCTTGCCACTCAACAAACGTTTCGTGAGTACAAGGACAATACAGATAGTGGTGAAAAACTCAGACTCTGAAGTGAGACAGGTTTGAATGTGCATCCTAATACAGCCTCTACTAGTTATACAGACTTGAACAACTTGTTTGACCTTCCTAAGTTCCTATTTTCAGCTTCATCCATACTTCCTAGGGGTTTTCTTGGTGAGGATGGTATGGGATACAGGAGCGTTCAGCACAATGCCCAACACAGAGTTAATGTTCAACTGGTACCAGTATCACTATGATGATGATGGTGATGGACGATGATGATTTTGTGGTTGGTACCATACCAGGCACTGGAAGAAAAGGCCTAGTAACACCTCAAGAGACCTATGGTACCTGGCAATCTCAGTCTTTCAACCAAGTACTAATCAGGCACAACCACTCCTCGCTTCATACTGACAAGACCCAGTAGACAAGGTGGAGTATGTTGAGGTGATAGGCTGAAGACAGAGGAGGGGCTTCGAGGAAAAAGCTTGAGTGCCAAGTAAAAGCTTAATTGCTGGGACAGTTAACCACCTGGTAAGGAAATTCCAATCTCAGGGAACTTTTAGAAGAAATAAAAACACAGAATCTATAAATATATATAATTAGAAAAAGTCTGAAAATGTGCTGAGTCGGGTGTGTGTGTGTGTGTGTGTGTGTGTGTGTGTGTGTGTGTGTGTGTGTGTGTGTGTGTGTCAGAAATGGTACTTGTAGATTAGACGTCTGATGTTATCCATGGGGAAAGGTTCCTGAAAAAACCGTGCCGTTAATAGCTTCGATCAACAATAATGACCATGATGTGGTCCGTCTAACAGCCTTAAAGACCGCATCTTGTCAGTCTCCAGAAACAACTACCCCAGAACCACTGAGGAGTTTTTCCCATCAAATTCCCAACCCAAAGGACCATGGCACTTCTGCCCAGGTTGCTGAGCTGAAGTGAAACAAGGCCCCAGCAGTGAAAACAAACACTCCAAGGACACAATGCAGCACCACGTGCCAAGTGAAAATCCGAGAGACAAGGGCTAGGGACAGCCTGTGCTGGAGGGTAGGTCCTGGCAGAGGTGAGATGCAGATGCAGACACGGAATGCCGCCACGGGCGGGGAGCTGGGACCAGGCAGCAGACAGTAAGTGGCCTGCCAGACGCTGGCCCTGAGAACACAGGACTCCCCTGACCACCAGGTGAAAGAAGATGAGTGAGGGCCAAGTCAGCTCCTTAACAAACAGAGGTGAGCCCCAGCACCAACAGAGACTCCCGTGTGGAATACACCAAGGGCAGAGTAGTCACGGGGCACATTTGTTTAGGGGGAAGGTCAGGCCTAGGGTGGCAGATATTGTGACCAGTATGCCCTATTCATAAGTAGATGCTTTCTTCTGGGCAGACTGAGTCAGTCTGCCTCTCAAGCCAAGAATCCAGGCTCCAAAGTGTCCTGCCCAAGCTGGCTCCCACCACCTCCTGGGAAAATGGAAAAGGCCAAAATGTCTGCCTTACCCTAGGCCGCCGCTCGTTAAATCTAAGCTAGTGCCCCAGAGGGCTCATGGCTCAGCCTCAGGCAAAACCCAGGCTGGCAATGGGATGGGCACCTACTATTCTGACAATGGGCTGGGGCTAAGTAAACGTGGTCATTCCACTAGCCAAAGCCCCTGAACCAGGTGCTTCTAGGGTTGCCCGAAATGCAGGGGGCAAAGTCTTCTTGGGACTCAGGGAGTAACTCAACGCTACTCTTGGCTGGCCGTTCTTGAAATCCTGGCCGTCAACGGATGGAAGTAAGTTCCAGAGAGATGGAGTGTGGCCGGGCCACGTGAGTCGGACTGAAGGGAGCTCTACCCCATCCCTACACGGCGGACCCTGCCGTCTGTGCCACCGGCCAGATGCAACTGGGGAAATGAGGGGTCTTGGCCAGATGCCCTCCAGGCACAGGCTAGGACCCTTGAATGTTACTGCTGCTCCTGGGGTTCTTGATCAAAGAGGGAAGTGCTAAGCAAGAGCAGACATATCTAGGGTATGGAGAACCTGAGCAACTGATGATTCACGGGGCTGTACTGACCTCTGCATGACCACATGAGCGCCATGTGTCTCAAAAATGGCGTTTCTTTCCTGTCCCGGAACCAACTATTGCTTCACTCAGCTGAGTCAGAACTAGAGGGCAGTTGTCACAAACACAAGTAGGATGGGGGTTCCCCAAACAACTCTGATTTGCACTTTAATTTCCATACCACCTTCTCCCCCACACAGGGGGCATGCCCATTGCCCATGACCTTGCCCACAGCCTGAGAAGGACAGGAAAGACCTCGGAGCCATCGTGCACACCAGGGCACAGGTCTGGACTTGCAGCAAAGCGCCGGCCTTGTCAGGAGCTGGAGGGGGGACAAGGCTGTCATCTGATGGGTGGGCGAGGGGTTGAGGCAGTCTGAAACGTAATATTTAATGTCATATGTGGGGGCGATATTGGAGATGCATTGTACATTATTTTCATAATATTAAGCCTTAACAAAAGTAAGGTCCCACAAAGTTTTCGATGATGTGAGTACATCCTATGCATACAGAGAGCTCAAGAGTAGCGAGGCGTTGATGACCAGAACCGTGGGATAAAGGGCAGTCCTGGGAGTGTTTTATTTACAGACGGAAGGTGTTGGAACAACACATGAAGGTTCAGCTCTCTGAAGGCCCCTGTGACTGGCGGGCAGCCGTTATTCTCAGGTTAGGATCTGGTTCAGGCCTGGAAGGTCAGTGTTCTTGCCCCAGAAGCAGAGAAACAGTAACAGCCTTAAAACACAAAGGATGACGCTGAGAAGCTTCTCCCAGTACCATTTAATGTGGAGTGAGAGGAGCAGCCAACCACCCTCCAACGCCCTCCCTCTAAACTCTCCAAAGTCCTCAGGGCCTAGGGTGAGCACTGAGAAGGCAGGTGGGTCCTACACATCTGTTATTCCAAACAAACATGCCTGGGGCTGACTATGTGTCAGGCTTGGTGCTAGGCCCTCTTCTGGGAGCTCTGCCCATGGAAGCAAGGGCTTCCCGGTTGCCAGAGCCTGGAGAAATAGGACCGTAGGAGGACAGCTGGCTCCTTAATCCCACTCCGGCCCCCCAAAACAAGGTCGGTCTTGGCCCCTGGACGTCACTCTGTGCCCTCCTGCAGTGACACAGCTAAGGGGGTGGGGGGACACCTGCAGGCTGAGTGCACTGACGACACAGTCAAGAAGCTTCTGGGGAAGCTGACACAAAAAAGGACCACTGGTGCTTCCGAGAGCCCAGAGTCACCAGAGGGTTAGAGGACACCGGATACAAGGAGCTGGGCTGCTCAGATAAGCCTGGGGGCTCCCCAGCCACTTCCCCGGCAAGGCCAGTTCCTAACAGCCAACGGAATACCCCTGCTGACCTCCCAGTCCCAGTGAGGTCACCAGGAGAACAGTAACCGCCATTCCTGCCCTGGACCCAAGACAGCTGCCCAACCCCATCCAAATGGCCAGGATGACCCACCAGCTGGAGACTTAGAAACCTGTTGTTGCAAGGCACCCTACATGTCATCCAGGCTCACCTTTCACCAATACAAGAAGACTGGCCTAGGGCTGGAGGCCAATGTATGGGACCTTGTCTGGGTTACTTCATTTCTCAGGCTAAGCTTTCTCGTCTATAAAGTAGGGCTAATAAGCTACTCATACCCCTGCCCAGTGTTGTAGGAGATTAAGCGAGTTCATACAAGTAAAGCCCTGGGTCACACTGCCTGGTACACAACAAGCATTCAGGAAGTGGCAACTATTATGACTTTTTATTATTAGCATCCCTGCGTCATGGCCATTCAGCTTACCTGTAAACA
Organism: Kogia breviceps; assembly: GCF_026419965.1. Taxonomy (NCBI): domain Eukaryota; kingdom Metazoa; phylum Chordata; class Mammalia; order Artiodactyla; family Physeteridae; genus Kogia; species Kogia breviceps. The sequence goes on along the minus strand of NC_081310.1, from coordinate 63,327,173 downwards.
CCAAGAGCGCCGCTGAAGGGACTCACTACCTCAGAGGGCCACCCATCTTTCCTCCCTCGAGTCCTTCGCAGCTCAAAGGGGGGGACAATGACCCAGCTCCCTGCATCAACATGGGCTCCCTGTCACTGCCACAGAGTAAGCCCGACACCCACATCAGGTCACAGTCCTTTCAACACACAAAACTCTGCCCAGCAAACTCGTTCTGCTGAAATCGTCCCCTCTCTGGGGTATATATGCCCATGCTTTAACCATTTCTCAACATGCCAGCAGACCTCCTCTGCACTCGTTCTCCTTTGACATCTTCCTTCTCATTGGGATCAAGAAACTGAACAACCCTCCAAAAGTGGCCTGAGCAGGAGGGACAGAAGACTGACCTCCAGCAGAACCTTCTTCCCACAGGAGCTCTCCCTCCCTCCCTCCTGCTTTCTCCACCAGTGCAGCTGCCCCACCCCTACACTCCCACCCTCACCCCCTACACTCTTTTTAAACCTTGCTGTGGTATCTTCCTTGGGAATCTCTCAATCGTGATCCTAGGAATATATCAACAAACCTCTGCTGAATTATTTCTACATGAAAAACACTCAGCCAGATGCTTTCACATATATTATGTCCACTAATCTGCCCAACTTTCCTTAGCTGGGAATAGAACCCTGTTCTCTGACCCCAGAGCTTCCTGCCCCTGTCCTTGGTGCTCTCTGGCTGGATCCTTTCCACCTGACCAAGCTCCTTCAAGGAGAAGGCGTGCTGACACTGCTGATGTGGACTAGGACCAGAGACCCACGGTCTCTACTAGACGAAGCATTAGATCTACCTTTATTCTCCAGTCTTTCCCAGGCAGGATAGATGGCCATGACTGTCCTCCCTTCTCCAAATGCCAACAGCACGTGTAACCCTGTGTTACAGTCCAGAGCCTCATAATACACTGTCATGTCTTGTCACGTGTGCTCATCTATGCCTCCCACTAGAGTCTGAACTTTTCAAAGGCCTGTGCCGGTTTAGAAGTCTCTTTCATTCTCTCCAATGTGAAACTCCCAGAGGCACCCAATCTATGCATGCTTGTTGATTGGTTGATAAGGCTCCCTGTCAACATCACCACCCTCAGTACCTGACAAACACACCAGCAGCAGGTTCACTTGGTCCGAGTCCCTTCCCTGCACTCACTGGTCCTGTGAGGCTCCTGCTTCTCTCTCCTTCCCTTGATCTAGACTTGTCAAACATGAATTTACTCCTCTTCCTCCAGCTTCTGGAAAGGATCCCCAAGCAAATGTCAAAGGGACACCCAACCTTTGCTTTCACAAACACCCTCGGGCCGGAAGATGCTAAAGGCGGCCTGCCCTGGGCTGAAATCAGTGCAATGTCAACTCTGGACCTTGGGATCAGTCATGAGGTTTTCTTTTTGGTGTGGCCCCACGCGATGCTGAGGACGGAGGAGATAGAATCCAGCTGTCCTCATCTCAGAGGTGGGAAGGCCCTGTCAAACCCACCCTCTCCCAGAGAATCAAAGACCAGAGACTCTAACAGCTCCCCATGGCTACTCACTGTCGATCTGAGCAGAATGCCATCCTCACCAGATACAAGAACAAATGAAGAGAAAGGAGCAAAGGAGCGCCATCGCAGCCCTCAGAGGTAGGCAGAAGGATCTCAAGAGCCTCACCTACCTTCAGGCGCCCCCGGGGGTGGGCTGGAATTCCTACTATTATTATGAACGCTCACCAACCAAAGAAAAGGGGAGCAACGCCCTCTGCCTTGATGCCCAGCTCCAGGCATCTCACAGATACCGGTGGGCTCCAGGGTCCTCTGCGACATGGAAGTGGTGACTGCACAGAGAAGGCCTAAAGTCCTTGGGAGGCCGTTCTAGGCAGCAGCTCTAGTTAACACGTTCCTACCAACTATCTCTGATTCTTCGAAATACTTCCAATACCTATGATAACACGAGGCACACAGTGTTTGTGGATGAAGCTACTGAATCCAGGACAGGAGGAGAAAGAGGATCAAAATTAAATATAAGATATGGTTCATAACCAAAGGAGTTCCTAAAATAGATTCCAGAGCTAACATGATTTGGGAACAGTTATAAAACAGCCTGACGGCAAGGAAGCTTCTTGTGGACCTGGACTGCCTCTCACAACTCTTCACGCCACCATGGAGGCACACCCACTTCCAGTAACCGTCTGCTGGCCGAACAAACAAGTGAACGCAAGAGTGGAAACACAGTACAACTTCTCTGGGGCCTACTTCTAAATACCTGAAATATCAGTGTTTACCTCTCATTTTCTAAATCATAAAATGCCCAGATACTGACTGACCACTACGTACCTTTAGGCTATGCCCAAAGTTACTACATCACCTTCATGCAAGAAAGAGATAAAGGGGCCTCCGCGGGTTGCTTCCAACGTTAACCTCCCTCTTACCCCCACCCCAACTCTCACCTGCCCGTCTCCTTTCACTCTCTCACACACAGAACCAAGTAACAAGTTTAAAAATGGCAGGAACCCTTTGTGAATAAACTTTGTTCCTCGGCCAAGATGACAAAGCCAAGCTACCCCGTGGGATGCATCCACCCTCCCACTGATTTGTAACCTGCTCAGGCCCAAGCTGGAACCCGGGCACTGGACCTCTAGGACACGGCCATCTCCCCACTGCCTGCAGGAGGACCGTGACCTCCTCTCTCACAGCCCTGACCCCCACTGACCCCAGCTTTAGGAGATGAGGGGTAGGAGAAGTAGAGCCTCCATTTGGCTTAGAGCCCTTATCAAGGGTCTGGCCTCTTCCCAGGGTAGCTCTGGGGCCTAGGCCCTCATTCCCACCAGACATGTGTGCTCCCCGTCCCCCTTCGAGAGAGCCTTCAAATAAGGCTAAGCCCCCAAACCAGGACGTCCCTTCCCCCTTACCTGTCCAAAGAGCATCCGTCTCATCATGAACGTGGACCTCAATATCCACTAATCACTCACCACGCATCAGGCCTGGTGCCGGCCCCATGCGTGTATCACAGCTCAGCCGGTCCTCACGACAGCGCTTGGAAGCTGGGATGACCGTCACCTCCACTTTACAGGTTAGGGGCTGAGGAGCCTGTGCAGGGTATGCAGCCAGTACCAGACTCCCAACCACTGTGCTAGGCAAGCTAGTGACCATCCTCCTCTTAGGAGACTTCCTCCGAACTCTGTCCTTCCCTGATGAACTCCTCCCCATTTTCATGCTTGACAACTCCAGGGACAAAGGTGGGACCAACCACATTTCCTTAAAAAAAAAAAAAAAAAAAAAAAAAAAAAAAGGCACGTGAACATGTACCTTCTTCTGTAAGTAGTTTTAAGTTTTTACTATCGACTCATTTAAGTGAGGTGTAATGTACGTATAACTCCTTCTTGTGCACAAACAAGTTTTATGACAAATTATGCCGTTTTATCCCCCCTCGAAGCCTTGTGAAGTATACACAGTTATTCCCATTTTACAGATGGGCAAATGAGAAAAGTGAGGGGAGCTGGCCAAGATCGTCCAGCCGGTAACGGAGAGGCAGAGCGAAAAACTGACCCTAGGTCTTCCCAGCGATAAGCCCCGAGGTTCTAGGTACCCATCGCATGAGCATCAGGACTGACCGCAGGGGCTCTGACTCAGGGAAACTCAAATGTACTGGCTGTGTGACCCAGGGCAAGTTAATTAACCTCCTCTTGTCTCAGTTTCTTAATCCAAAAAACAGTGCTAATAACAACTGTGACGTGGTTATCCTCGGGATTAAATGAGATAATGTATGCGGAGTGCTCAGCGCAATGGCCAACACGTAGTAAACACTCATTAAATGGCGGGGACTGTCACTGCACTCCACTGCCCGGGCAGGCCTGCGGTGTCCCCTGGCTTCCCAGGTGGCTGTTACAGCAGAGACCAGATACAACACTGTATGCAGCAGGTGCTTATTAAGACAGGTTGGCTACAAGCAACTTCCTTACACAAGCCAGCACCTCATAAGAGTGTGGCCCAGATTCAAGGGCACAGGTCGCAAGGATAAGCCAGTATCCTCAATGGCCAAGACCTGTGCCCTCCTGCCGGCCAGGCTGCGACCCAGCCCTGCCACGGTGGCTCTGAACAGCAGCATCTGCCCTGATGGACCTGTTCCGGGACCAGCAAGCAGGCAGACACAGGCTCCTACCACAGGACCAAACAGTCACTGTCTGGTCCAGAACCCCAGAGCACTCGGCCCTCCCTGGTGAATCCTCCGCACTCTGCCTGCATCTCCATCCTGGGCTCCAGGTCCTGCTCCTGGGATTGGGAAACATGCCTGTCCTTGGTTAGAAGAACAAATAAAAGCACATAGCCTATTTCCAGCAACCTCACAGTTTCTCACTTTAAGAGTAAAACAATAAACACCGACATCCAGAGGCTGGAGAGTGAGGGGGAAGCAAGTGGCATCGGAGCCGGGGCACAAGGACTTGCGCAGCACGGGCTGCCGTAACCTGGCAACCTGCGCAAGGTGTCAGAGAGAGGAGGCTGCAAATAGACAAGCACCAGGGCTGGAACAGTCAGGGCTGGATGGCGAAGGTCACAACAGACTGGCCTGGTTCCTCGTGGCGCCGGGGGCCAGGGGGGCAGGGGAGCAGATAGCATGCCGCCTGCCCACGTGGCTTGTGACTCTCAGCCGTGTGTCTCCAGCACCTCCTAACTGGTCGCCCTGCTAGCTCCAGGCTCTCTCTTCTCCAGTGTAGTCTAGATTCTACCAGGATCTTCCCTGAAATCCTGGACCTGCATGTCCCTCTCCTGCTCTGAAACCTTCCACAGTTCCCCAGTGCCTTGCCGGGGCTTTCTCCTAGCGTTCCAGGCCCCCTCGCAGCTGGTGCCAACCCACCCCTCCAACCTGTTTTCACATTCTCCCATTCTGCACCCTCTGATCCTGCTTAATTGCCCTTCCATAGGCCTCCCTCCTGTATGCCTCCACATATGCTGAGTCTGCCCTTCACCATGGCCCACATCCAGAGGTCACTGTTCTCTTAACACATGTTTGCTGAATGCCTACCATGTGCCAGGCACTGGGTGGGCTAGGCACTGAGACTACAGGAACACATAAGACGTGTCCTGCCCACAGTGAGCTCGTGGTCACAGAGCTAAGCAAACAAGCCCACCACTTCACAAACATGGTGAGTAATCTAGGATTAACAGGCATAGAGCACTTACTGTGAGCCAGACTCTATTATAAGCTCATTTATAGGCTCATTTAATCCTTTTAATAACTCCATGAGGTAGGTGCAATTATTATCAGTCCCATATGATAGATGAGGAAACTGAAGCAAAGCAAAGGTCAAGTCAAACTTACTCAAAATCACCCTGCCCCTCGCAGAGAGACTGGTGTGGGCTCTGAGGTCCGGCAGGGCAGTCAGAGGTGACCAGAGCCACGGGTAGAGCCAAATGCAGCGATGGCCACAGCCATGGCCCCCTCCCTCTACTTCCCAAAGAGATATCTTGGAAATGGGTACTTCCCACATGGAAAAGAGATGCATGGAGGGATAAAACATCACTCAAGGTTGCCCTCCCTCATCCTAGGAAGAAAGCAGAAAGCAGGAAGGGATGTTATGTACGAGCAATAGCCAATGGTCACAGCGTGAGGTGATGAGAAGCCCAAATCCACGGCAAATCCACTCCACATCTACATTTACCCCAGGCCACTAGGTGGGGGAACTTGACCCCAGATCTGCTGGGGGCTCAGTGACTCCAGAGTCCTGCCTCTGGCACAAGCTGGGGAGGGGGATCTCTGGGGTCTGTCGAATAACCTCTTCTTTCAGTGGCCTTGAGTGGCCAGGAAGACTCCAGGTGCCCCTGACAGCCAGGCTGCCTCTCTGCCAGGTAAGCCTACACCACCATATGGGAGGGCTGGAGCGGGAAACTCTGAGGCACAGGGCTCTGGGGCTGCAGCCCTGAGACCGGGATGCCTCCACCAGGTGCTGTTCCTCCTGCCCACTGGGGCTGTGTGAGTGGGTGGGAGTGTGTTTAGCCTCAGGGTCAGGCATGGGTTATGACTGGGGAGGGGGAAAGAGATATGCTGCCCCTTGAGGGCAACCCAGGCGGCCTTTCCTCCTCCTCCTCTTCTTTCACAGCAGAAATCTCACCCCGGGAGTCCCTGTGCTGCATACAGGCCACCAGAGCAGCCTCCATCCTGCTGCAGTCCAACCCAGGTTGTGGTTCCACCTCTGACCAACCAGCAGGGAACCTCTGTCTCCTCCTCTTCTCCCAGCAACTCTGGAGGGGGCGGGGGCTCTTCCTGAAAGTGGGTGGAGTGTCAGCTCCATGAGAACAGGGACTTCTGTCTGCTTTGTAAACTGATAAATCCCTGGAGCCTAGAATAGTGCCTGCAATATAGCAGGCACTCAATAAATATTACTTGTGGAAGGCATGCATTACCATCCCCCACCTTATAAATAAGAAATATGCATATATATACATACATGCAAATGTGTGTGCAAATATATGGTGTATGAAAATATATGATGTGTGCATACACAAATATGCAAATGTCATACACATAAATTTTTTGAAGCCACTACCAGGCAGTATTGGGGAGCCCACTGATTAATAAAAGAGTTAATAAATGCAACAGGAACCTGGAGGGGGCAGGATTCACTGGAGGCAAAGAGGCTCCATGGAGTAGGCAGAAGCTAAAGGGGGCTCTGAAGAGTCCAAAACTTCCAATAAAAATGGAAGGAGCAAAGGCAACCCAAGGGGCAAGGAATGATGTGCAGAAAAGCATGGAAACAGAACCAGTCAGGCTCAGCGACAGGACACCAGCAAATCTCACGCAGCGTGACGGGGAGCAGAGGAGGAGGGCTGCTGGCAGGGACTGAGCACCAAGTGGGCCGGGCCTCGGGGCCCCGACCTGTAAAACCAAGGGTCTCAGTTCCTCTCGGCACACGCCTACGTAACCTGGGACATCTGAGCCTCCGCAGCAGAGATCTCCCTCCTGCTGGAGAAGCTGCAGAGCTTCTTCTGCTGGAAGTCATGAGTTGTTTGTTGATTTTTTTCCTGCTTGGCTTGTTTTGACACGAGGAAGAGGCTAATCCTCCTGGCAAACTTGGGTAATACAACAGGGCAGTCCCCTCCCTGAAGCAGCAGGGGCAGCCGGCTCTGACAGGGAGAAACCGGATCTCGGAGTCTGACTGGTCAGCAGCTGACCTCTCTGCTCTGACCTCTGGTGGCTCCTACACATCCCACAGGGGCAGTCTTCCCTGAGAAGCACAGGCTCTGGAGGCACACGGGTTCAATTTAGACCTCCACCTGTTACTAGCTGAGGGATTTCAGGAAAGAGACCATGCCTCTCTGTGACTCAGTTTCCTCATCTGTCAAACACATAGCAATTATCCCACAGAGTCACTATAAGGTTTAAATGAGCTAATACATAGAAAACAGAACCACATCTGGACACAGTAAATTTAGCTATCATTATTATTTTATTGTTTGTATATAAGCCTCCCTAAAACCCACGTCAGGCCAGACTAGGCTGGGTGCTAAGGGAACCTGCTATGGGGCTGGAGTAAGCAGTGGTGCCATAGATAATGCAGGCCAAGCGTGCAGAGATCCAAAAACCTCCTTTAGGGTCCTGGTTTCCCTTTCAGCAACTCAGAGCTGGAGGCAGGTAGGGAGATGCTTCATGCTTCCCAGCTCTGCCAGGAAAACTCTGGTACTCAGAAACAGTTAAGGACTCTGGCCTCTCCTGCCTCACGGCCTCTGCTTTGGCCCCTGCCCTGGGGGCGGGGGGCAGGGGTGGCATCTGACTGGCACCCTGTACAGCGGATATGTGTTCCCACACACTTGGATCCTTCGTTTATATCCTATGGGAATGCTCTAGGCATTTTCCTTGAGATAAATAGCTTCCAAGGATTCTGGATTTGGGGGAGTTAGCTGGATATTACCTTTAAAAACCATTTCTAAATATTTCCTTGAGATCTGGGGCAACCTTTTGGGTGTACATAAGAATTTACCAAACTGCTTTTTCAGAGGGGGCTCTGTATGAGAGTACAGGCTTTTGCCTGGCCCCAGGGTAGAGCAGTGGCAGCTCAGCATCTGTGTGGAACTGCTGAAGAGTGAGATGGTGGCAGATGTGGCATCTACTTTCTCAGTCTTCAGCTCAACATCTCCCCAGGTTCTGTGGAAAGGAAAGCCTTTAGGACTCAGGTTAAGTCTAGCAACAGTTCAGGCTCAAGTCTTACTGTTCAGATCTCAACCTTTTTGTCTTTACATCTGAGCATCTAGTATCAGGCACGGCTGTCAGCTGGAGCTTAGTGAATAGTAGTTACACTGAATGAGGAGGCTCTGATTCTCCAGTACACAACTCAGAAACAGCTACACTCATATTTGAGCCAGGTGTATCTGTCACATGCAACCAATTCTTTACAACTACCAGTGTCCATGATAAAATCTTCTATTACATTTACAGGGTAGTGGGGTTGTCCTGGGGATTGGTGTCCAGTAATTATAAGTGTGACTGCTAAGTTACGCTAGATGTGGTGTTTAGCTGTAGATTATTCAAGCTTCCCAATGGCCATGTCTTCATTAACTTTAAACTATTTTTTTTTATTTTATTTTTTTGCGGTACACGGGCCTCTCACTGTTGTGGCCTCTCCCGTTGCGGAGCGCAGGCTCCAGACGCGCAGGCTCAGTGGCCATGGCTCACGGGCAAAGCCGCTCTGCGGCACGTGGGATCCTCCCGGACCGGGGCACGAACCCATGTCCCCTGCATCGGCAGGCGGACTATCAACCACTGCGCCACCAGGGAAGCCCTTCATTAACTTTAAAAGGGAGGAAAGGATAGAAGTGCCAACCATATTTCCCACTTTCCCCCACATATCCTCTGCCTCATCGAACTGGCTTCCTTGTTGTCCCCATGCACGTCCCCATTCTTTCCACCAAGCTCTTTTTCTCATTGCTTATCTACTTGGCATGCCTTTCTCTCTCCTTTTTATTGCACAGAGCCCAACTCCAAGGCCACACCACTCAAGTTCAAGACTTCCATGAAGCCTAGGAACGGTCTGTGCTTCATGCATCTTTCTCTGCTGCTGCTTCACCTGCTGCTGCTAGTCCTGGTGCCTCACCTAGTGCCCAGCATTTAACAGCTCTGGCTATTTCACACGTGTTTCCCCCTATCTCATGTTCTGGCCTGTACCTCCACCACCACGCTACAGAAATTTCTTTCCAAGGCCAACAATGATATCAGATGGAGCCGAGTTCATCTTGGCTCCATCACTATTTGCCAGCCCTAATGTTCCTTCCTCAGACTCCATCCTTCTTTACTCGGACAGTGCTCAGCAACCCCTTCTTAAAACCTCTCTCCTGTTTTAAAGTACATGGCACTTCCCTGAGACCACCTTTCCTGCATCTTTCATTGCTCTGCTCCCACCTGTGCTGAGCCCAGGCCCCTGCTCCCATCTCGGCCCCAGTGCCCTGGGAGCATGTTCTCACTGCTGGCCTCATCTCTCACCTCACCTTTAGTCCTGAGTCATCTTGGAACACCTGTTGGACAGCCCACCTGGGTAGCCCACTGTCAGTTCACGTTCAACATAACTAAAATTCATTCAACCATTATTTGTTGAGCACATACTAAGGCCAGGATCTACTCCATTCTTTGGTAAGCAAACCATATAAAGGTTCTTGCCCCAAGTGTCCATCAACAGATGAATGGATAAATGAAATGTGGTATATCCATACAATGGGATATTATTCAACTTTTAAAAGGAAGGAAATTCTGACACATGCTGTAGCACGGAAAAACCTAAAGACATTATGTTAAGTGAAATAAGCCAGTCACAAAAAGGCAAATACTGTATGATTCCACTTTATAAGGTGCCTAGAGTAGTAGAAAGTAGATGGGTGTTTGCCAGGGGTTGGGGGAGGGGAAATAGAGAGTTACTATTTAACGGGTACAGTTTCAATTTTGCAAGATGAAAAGAATTCTGATGGTGGTGATGGTTGCACAAGAATATGAATGTACTTAATACCAATGAACTGTACACTTAAAAATGGTTATGATGGTAAATTTTACATGTATTTTCCACAATAAAAATAAATAGAAATAAAAAGTCTTTGTTCTCTGTGTACTTTTCTGTATGTTATGCTCCAATAAAAATGCAAAAGCCTCCGTCTTCCTGGAACCTACATTCTAGACTTGAGATTGCAATCATCATCCAGCCAGCTTCCTTCCCACTTTCCCATCACTGGAACTGCCATTCGCCCAGGCTCTGTACTGTAGTCACTTGATTCCTCCTTCTCCCCCCATATCCAAGGAATCTCCATCTTTCTTCTTTAAGGCTTTCACCATGGTCCTTCTTCCTTCCACCTCTTAATTTTTTTGGAAAACATGAGGAAGCTGGAAACACTCTGCAGTGCCTGGTTCCAAGGCTGGCTCTCCCCCTGGCTCTGAGTAATGTCACACTTAGGCTTTAATTTCCTCGCCCGTTAAATGAAGAGTTTGACAAGACGTTCATGACAGCTCCTTCTGGCTCCAGCACAGGCTGGTCTCTGGGTCACCCCACCCGGCCCCGCCTGAGGTCTGATGTATTCCTCACAGGCCCTCGGTGGACTGAGAAGAAAGGCCTCATTCAGGAGGAAATGGCTCCCTGCAATAAATACCTGTCGACGGGGAAATGGCTCCCTGCAAGCGCTCCTTGGCTCTCTTTCCTGCCTGCCTGAACTTTTACTGCTTGCAACCTTGTGACTCTGGATTACCTGACTTTGGAGCCTGCCAGCCCTGCACTGCTGCTGGGACCTCTTCTGATCCAACAGCTTGTAACTGGGCCAGCCTTGCCTGCTGACACTGGACCCCGTTCTGCTTCCACAAACTGGGCTACCCTGTGGCTGTACAACCAGGATGCTGCGAGCTGGACTCTGAATTCTCCCTGGGCCATGACCATGGCCCCTACTCATGTGCCTGTCTTGGCCCTGGGCCCTCCCTGCAGCGTCCTCTGAATGTACCCCTTCCACTAAGCAGGGTTTACAACTTGTCTGAGATTGAGTCATTCACTCCACAAATGTCCACTATGATGTCTACTTGTGACATCATCACGAGATACATCAGGGAAGAGATACATCAGGATGGAAAACAACTGCTTCTCATACCAACATATCCCACTGCCAGAACAAACTTCCTTACTCAATGAAGACATCATTCAACTCACCACTGTCAAATCCGTTCACTCAACAGGTATTTACTGAGCACCTATTATGTGCCAGGCGCTATGCCAGGCGTTCTAATAAAACACCAATTTTGGGTTCTGCAATTTTCTATGCAATACAACTGATTACAGAGCATGAGTTTTGCAGCCAAGATCCCAGTTATGTGACCTTCAGTAATTACAAAACCTCTCTGAGCCTCAGTTTCCTCACTTGAAAATGGGGCTAATAAGAGTGACAACTGATAAGCGTGTATGAGGAGTAAGTGAGATTGTCCATGTCAAAGCTTAGAACAGTATATGGAGCACAGCAAGCACTTGGATATGAACAATTTTTATTTTTATGTGATCTCGAAGGTGCCAACACATACATACACCAAGAACTTCTAAGAGTCCCTGTCTCACTCTACACAGCTAATACCGCAATAGTGCCTTTGTAGACAAGTACTGAAAGAATGCAGCCCCAACTTCAATATCACTAACAAAGAATAAGATCCCCATGCAAAGTATTACATATAATCCTACTGCTTTCATGTGGATTAACCTCGGGGATATCACTAAAGGTATGGACATCAAAAGCTATGGAAGGGAGAAAATGTGTGCAATGCATATATTCAATAATGTATGAACAGCTTCCTGCAAACCCATAAGAAAAGGAGAGGCAATTCAACAGAAAAACGAGTAAAAGACCTGAAAAGGCACTTCACAAAAGAGCATACCCAAATGGTCAATATCATGGAAGGGCAAATTCAGACCACAGTACAATATTACTTCATACCCACTAGAATGAGTACAATGAAGAAAGAAGATAATGCCAAATACTGGCAAGGGCATGGAGCAACCAGAACTTTCCTACTTTGCTAGTGGAAGTATAACTGGTATCACTGTTTGGCACTATCTGCTAAAACTATGATCTAGCAGTTCCACTCCTAGGTACATACCCAACAGGAACACACACATAAATTATGCACACATACACTCAGACATATGTGTGTACGTGCATACATTCATTCACCAAAAGACATATTCAAACATATTCATAGTAGCACTGTTTGAAACAGCCAAACTCTGCACACAGCCCAAACATGCATCAACCATACAACAAATAATAAACTGTGTTCTATTAATAAAACGGAATACTATACAGCCACAAGAATAGGAAATGACAACGGCACACTGCAAGGATGAACGTCACAGATAAAATGACGAGTGAAAGAGGCCAAATACAAGGAGAACATACTGTGTGATTCCATATATATAAAGCTGAAAAGCAGGCAAAACTAATCTGTAATTTTAGTAGTTAAAGTAGTGGTTACCCTCAGAAGCACGGTCAGCAGCTGGAAAGGAGCACAAGGCATATTCCGGAACGGGGTGTGGTACATTCTGCTCCTTTGCTTGACGTGGGTGGTTACAGGCTGGGGGCACTTGGTGCCTAATACTTAGGATACGCTCACTTTTCTGTATGTGTGTTACATGTCAATGAAAAATTTCCTTAAAAAATAGCTAAGGAGAAAAAAAAATTAAGAACAATGGACTTTTATCCAAATGGGTGGTCACCCCAGCACCAATAGATTTCAGTGCCTGCCGTCTCTGCTCATGAAATCTAAAAGATACATATACGTTTCTGATCACTTTCCTATAGCCTTTTAATAAATGGCAGAAATGTGACTCTACAACACTTCAAAACCATACTAAATAAACACGTTTTCCAAACTCCAAATTACTTTGTCAAGCTTCATGTTCTGAGACTGAGTTGGAAAATGCATTTGGGTTTTTTAGATGCATATTGAACTGTGGAGTAATTTTCATGAGAAACAAGATTTTTTAATGAGACAGAAGTAGTGGAGGCCAGGGTTGACCGAGTGAAAACCAAGACGACTGAGGATTTTGATTTGGGGACTGATTTTGGAGGTGGGCTCCAAATCAGCAACCCAGGGCTTACGTGTCCAGTGGCTGCCAGAGCACTGAAGTAGCTCTGGGCCCAGGAGCCAGGAAGTCCACACAGAAGCCAGAGACTCAAAGCCACGCTCAGGACCTAGAGCAAGATGGTAACTAAGTTGAAAGGACGCTCGGGGACTGAGGCCAAAGAAGGCTGGTAGGTGACGATAAGCCACCAAAGAGGTTATGAGGAGAATGAAGTGCACGCCCTGACCCAGTGCAGGAAACAGTGGCTGGGTGTGGGCAGCCCTGGGTACATAAGGAAGTGACCTCAGCCCATCATGGAATAAAAGGATGTGACCCTGGGTGCGCTCAGACCTGCAGCTGGGGTGAGCAAGCTGGGCTTACCCGGAGGTTCTTTCTCTACTGGGTGTGACTCTCTAAACATACACACAGTCATCCGTTCAATCCATTTCAAATGTTTACTATCGCTGAACAGGACATCAGAGGCTTTTGGTTTTGACTGTCCTGGCTGCTGGCTCAGACAGCAATAATCTAGAACATGGTTCCGGAGCCCACAATCATCATCCTAGTCCTTCGTATGGGGATAAGGGAAGCAGTGAACGTGAACTCCAAGAACACCAGGATTTATCAAAGAATCCATCCCCCAAGTGACTTCTATGAGCAAAAGCAGACAGAAAACTCAAAACAAACAAACAAACAACAACCAAAAGCAGGTAACTCCAACATCACTGACTGGTATTTAGTCCTCCTCACTGTTTGGCTTGAGCCCATCCAAAACTATGCTGGTCTCCCTCAAACTCATGGAAACTGAGGGACTGTGTCAGGGGCAGGGGAACAACACTGAAAAGTGACCTGGGGCAAGGATGTCAAATGCACTCAGGAGAGCATCTGTACATCTCCCTGGTTGCTTGGCCTTACCTTGGTTTCTGCTCTTCCCATCTCCTCCGCCACTCCTTCCCCCACATCATACCTTCACTCTCTGGCATCACACCTAAAGAGTCCGGGCAGTGGGGCTTCCCTGGTGGCGCAGTGGTTGAGAGTCCGCCTGCTGATGCAGGGAACACGGGTTCGTGCCCCGGTCTGGGAAGATCCCACATGCCGCGGAGCGGCTGGGCCCGTGAGCCATGGCCACAGAGCCTGAGCGTCCGGAGCCTGTGCTCCGCAACGGGAGAGGCCACAACAGTGAGAGGCCCGCGTACCACCAAAAAAAAAAAAAAAAAAAAAAAGAGTCCAGGCAGTGAAGTCACATGGGAAGAACCTTGAGGCTTGTCCTGAAATGTAAAAAGCCAGCGTATTCTAGAATCCACCCACAGCTGCCCTCCCTGCATCATGTAGAGTGAGCTAAGGTCCTCACGTTGGGGGATGTCTCATTTCCCCGTTCTGGCCTTAAGGCAGCCTTGCCAGCTACAGGAGGACGGTGTTGGCAGATAAGCCATCACTGGGCTGCTGAGGTATCTGGCAACAGATTGGATGTTTTATCTGGGAAGCAACATCATGTTCTCCAGGGCAATGAGCATGTGTTTCTTGCATTTAAGAGAACTTTAGCAAGTGGAACTCGGTTCTGCAACGCAGGGAGCGAAGGAGAGCGACAGAAGAGAGAAGGAAAACAGCTCCAGGAGAGACTCCTATCACTCACACGTGACGTCTGCATGGCATGGCTTCCCTGGTGTGCTTGAAGTTCATCTCAGAGCTCGTGCAAGCGCACCAAGGATACAGCTGCACCAAGCCTCCCAGATGACCACCTGGAGCACATGGGTGCTTGACGGTGGGATTCTATGGGAAACTGGGCCATTACGCAGTTTAAGCGACTCCCTGGAAACAACCTCCTGAACACAACTGTTAGAGGGCACTGTACATGCTGAGGAGGGGGGGAGACGGGGCAGGCAAAGGGGGAAGGCAATGTCTACATAGCTCCTGGTCTCAAGTCATTTCCGATGGAAGCAGGGATCTGGATGAAATGACCTCTTAGGGCCATTTCTACAAGACTGTCCCCCTACAGCAGGGTTTTTCAACCTCGGCCCTATCAACATTTTGGACCTGACAATTCTTTGTGGTGGGGAGGGCTGCCCTGTACATTATACAGTATTTCGCTGTATCCCTGGGCTCTACCCACTAGACACCAATAACACCCCTCCTGCTCCTCAGCCGTGACAACCAAAAATGCCTCTGGACACTGCCAAATGCCCCCTGGAGGCAAAATTGCCCCTGGTTGAGAACCGCTGCCTTATACTAACAAATCATGTCACAAAGACAAGACCCCAGCCCTGGCCAAAGTGTAACGGTCCGCCTTGGAAAGGGCTGAGAAGATGTAGCCCGTTCATTATTTCTTAGGACATTAAGGCAATAGGGGCACCGCCAGGCAAGCTGCCACTGTCAGATCTGAGACGGGGGAGGAGGAGGCCCCAGAAGGGGAAGATGTTCTGTCACCTCCACTCCCCAATTCCACAAAGCCCACCTCCTCCCAGATATAGTCCACAACAGGGCAGAAGACTGAGCCAAGCAAAGAGAGCCCCAAGCATCAAAGAGCATCAAAGGCCAGCCACAGCCACTCCACATCGTAATTCACTCTGGTGCCATGTACTTGAGTGAGCTTCTGGGAGGAAGGAACATACATCTCAGTTCCTCACAACCTTGTTCAACTAACCATCCCAGCTCTTTCCTTACCTCCACTCAACAACCGTGACCAAAAAGTGTCCTAAGATGCCAGATACCCTATGAAAAATTGACCGAAGCTCAGGTCCTGCTCTCCAGGGCCTTGGGAATGAAGGCTGGCAACGCTGGCCAAGAGGCCTAGAAGAACGTGTAGGCCAAGGCAAAGGTACTGGAGTGGGACTTCCAGACACATGAGGGAGGGACGGATGGAAGGCCAGTCCCAACGGGGGTGGCGGGGGGTGCTGGACCCAAGTTTCGCAGAGGCAGAGCCTGGGATCCTGCAGGATGGCAGACAAGCTGCCGGGCCTTAGGAACGGAAAGATCCCCCCATGTAACCACAGACCTGCCCAAGCACAGACTACACTGGCTGCGTTGCTGACTACAAAATATAGTCCACTTGGGGCTGGGTTTGGCTCACTACAGGCCGGCCACCCACCAGCTACAGTTTTGCTAAATTTAGTGCTGTTCCCAGTCACCCAAAGGACTCTGCACTTCGTGTCCATTTCAGGTTCACCCGGGGACAGGCAGAGAGGAGCGAGACTTGTCAGAAGCGATGTGCCCTCATGTGACCCTCTCCCCTCCCCAGTGAAGTCGGGGGCCCAGGGGAGCAGAACGTGAGAAACCATGGGGAGGTCTGCAGGGCTCTGAAAGCAGTCTCTGCCCCAAGACGGCACTCAGAGGGGGAAGGGGGCACTGATGCCAAGCGACCAGCCCTTACTCTGTCCACTCCAGCCCACCCAGGCTTCACTCCTGGGGAGTCCCAGATACCGCGGGGTGACAGGGGTCCTGCTCCCTCAGACAAGAAGCTGGAGTTACTCCCTATGGAACGGTGGGTGACACAGGCCTGGGGGAAGGCCCCTCTGCCTTGAGTATAGAAATGTATTCCATCACATACTCACAGGCCCTAAAACTCAGAGGTTAAGATAGTGGTTTCTAAACCTGGCACATTGCAATCACCTGGGAAACTTCAAAAACTACTCATACCAGAGTTCCCCACCCCACCCCCTCGTCCCTGAGACTGTGATGTAACTGGTCTGCATGTAACGTAACTGGTTGGGGCTTTGGAAATTTTACAAGATTCCCTGGTGATTTCAATGTTCAGACAAGTTTGAGAACCAGCGGGTTAAGACCACGGCCTCGGCTTTCAGGCTGCCTCAGGTGGACTTCTGACCCAACCGCAACCTTGCTATGTGACCATGGGCAAGTCATTTAACTTTTCTATGCCTCAGTTTCATCAACTGTAAAATGCACATAATGATATGTAACAGTGATATCAGAGCATTGCTGGGAAGACTTAATGAGACAATCCACGTAAAGCACACAGACCAGTGGTATGCAGTGAGCGCTCAATAAAAGTCAGGAGTCATTATTGTTGTTATAATGATAAACAGGAGAAAAAAGAGGGAACCTGAGATCTGTCTCTACTTTATTGAAGGAGTAAGTTTCTAGGACTGAAACTGGGACTATTTCAAGAAGCGGGAGGGGAGGAAGAGGCTCCAGCAACCTGCACTTAGAGGAGGACCACGCACTCTCCTGGCCTCTGTTCACACTGTTCCTCCCACCTTCAACGACCTCCCCTCTCCCCATCCTGCTAAGTCCCACCACTCAGGCCCAGCTCTCACCACCCCATAGCTCTCTCCCTTCTCAGGCCTCCCAAAGAACTTCCCGCCATGCCTATTACTTTGGAACTTTATAATTTGCTACTGTGAAGAGCTACCAGCCAAGTAAGTATGTGTCTGTGGGACAAATGAATGCTTTGATATGTACTAGTCGGGTCTCCTCAAAAAGACAATGAGCGATCTGGGGGAGGCCCCAAGTCTCATGTTTCTGGGTGCCCCTATGGCACCCAGCACCGTACTGGACACACAGCTCTTGGTTAATAGGCGTCTGTGGGATGGAAACACACACTGAGCCAGCAGAGCTAACTGCACATCGGCAAGGAGCCAGGCTCAGTGCCCAGAAGAAGCAGCACCAGCACCCAAGGCCCATGGAATTCTGGGCTTTCCACTCCATCACTACAAGAACAGACCACCACCCTGGCCCATAACCAGAGATGGTACCCACCCACTCCCAGGGACTGTGTAAGTGCCGACAGCGAAAGGAGTGTCGGGCAAACAGCTCTGCTTTCCCTGGGACTCCTACTGTTCCCAGGCCTCCATGAGTGAGGCCACACGTACAGTCACTCCTGCAAGGAAGCCACCGACCCCCATGATTCCCTCAACCCAACAACAGCCTGGCAAAGCCCAGCTCTGCCCACAGAGAAGTCCAGAGCAGCTGGCCACCCAACAGGCTGTAAGCCTCTTACAGATTAAAGGTCCTAATTTAAACCTCTATTTGAGGTACCACAAGTGGGTCAGCGCTCTGCAGGCCGGTCAGCACAGTTGATGGAAGAAGCAACTACGATCCGAGAAAGGCTCCTCTCCTCTGTGGGAAAGATGGAGCCAGAGAATTACCGAGCTAAGTGGTCATTCTGAGGTGGGGGTGGGGGGGGGGCTGGCTCACTTCAGCCTACCAGGAATCCACCTCCCAGACAGTGTGGACTCTAACCTCCCCACCCAATGCCCCTGAGAAACAGAGAACAATGGGGCAAAGTAATAAGTCAGGATGGCCTCCCTCTCCCTGCCCTTGGTATGGAAATAGCTAATCAAGTCAAGAAGCCAGAGAAGAAGCACGGGGCTGGAGATGCTGCACTCCAGGGGGTCACACCTGGTGACTTGGGAGGGGAGGCTGCCTCTGCTCCCACCCCTGGTGAGGTCTGCCTGGCCTCTCTCCCCAGCTCGCCACAGCAGGAAACACCAGGCGCAGGGAAGTGGGGGCAGGAGTGGGTAAGCAGCCGCAGACAAACCTCAGATCATGCTGTGACAGCCTGACTCTGCTGCTCTTGAAAAAAAAAAGGCTCCATAGAGATGGCCTCTGGGGAAGCGACTGGAACCCACGCTCTATACTAAGAGCAAAGAAATCCTTCCAGTGCTTGTTTCTCAAACTTTCTGGACCCTAACCCACAGTAAGAAAGCAAGTTTAGGGGCTTCCCTGGTGGCGCAGTGGTTGAGAATCTGCCTGCTAATGCAGGGGACATGGGTTCAAGCCCCGGTCTGGGAGGATCCCACATGCCGCGGAGCAACTGGGCCTGTGAGCCACAACTACTGAGCCTGCGCGTCTGGAGCCTGTGCTCTGCAACGAGAGGCTGCAACAGTGAGAGGCCCGCGCACCGCGATGCAGAGTGGCCCCCGCTTACCGCAACTGGAGAAAGCCCTCGCACAGAAACGAAGACCCAGTACAGCCAACAATAAATAAGTAAATAAATAAATTTTTTTTTTAAAAAAAGCAAGTTTACAAGGTGGCCTTGTGGCCTGGTACTTACATACATGTGCACTTGTGTGTATACAGATACATATATCTGTAGGTATGTGTATATATATATATATATATGACTAAGACTTTCATGAAATCATACTCATCTTTACTACATACTATGCAATCTAATATTTTCTGTTACTGTCTTTTTTTTCTCCACATTGGTCCCAACCCACTAAATTGATTTCACCACCCATTAAGGTGCCTGGTCTTGCAGTCTGAACACCTCCCTGGGGAAAACAGGAGGGGTTCTTCTTTTCGAAAGAACTTTTAAAACTCTGTCACAGACTAACCTTCCCACAAAGCAAAATCCCATGAATGGGGGATGTCAGCAGAGGGGTGGAAGAGCCTGCACAGCAACCACCAAGCCCTTTCCCCGCCATATGCTTCGGACAATGCTACTCCCAAAACCCCCGAGTCTGTCCCCTGCTACACTCAGGTGCAGAGCGCAAGGGCTTTCCCCTCCCACTCCAGTGGTGCCTTCGGGTGCTGGCCAGCATCTAACCCAGCCTGGCACAGGGCCAACGTTCAATCAACATTGTCCCCTGGGACAAAGCATGGCCTCACCACTCCCCAACCTCACCCCTCCAAGAATGAACTTACCTATGACACACAAAGGCAGAAATGGCAACACTGTGCTGCCCATACTGGATTTTTTAACTCTCCAGACAGCCTATCAGTACAGCAGATACACTACAAACTCCTAGAGGACAGAAAGTTTGTTTTTTAAATTTATTTTTTAACTGAAGGTATACAGATAATCTATAGGAATTTTTGTGACAACAGAAACAAAAACCATATAATTTTAAAATAAGCCCAGTCCTTAGCCCAGTCTTTCTGCTTTTCCACGTGGCCCATGAAATCTTGCCACATTCCTCCTCCAGGCAGCCTTCCCTGATGGGTCAGGATTGCTAAGAAGTTCTCTGAACCCAATACCTTGGTGATATAAAACTCTAATAACTCCCTTCCACTCTCTCTGTTCCCAGAAATGCAACACACTGCCTCTCTGTGTCTGTAATTACTGCTTGGCTGGGTATCTGAGCTGGAAAACATGTCATAGAAAAAAACTAGCATAAGCATTCCATATTCTGAATTAGTAAGTTCAATTTTTTTTTAAAATCTTAAAATAAATTTTTTTTTTTTTTTTTTTGGCCGCACCATGCAGCGGCATATGGGATCTTAGTTCCCGGATGGGGGATCGAACCCATGCCCCTTGCATTGGAAGCACAGAGTCTTAACCACTGGACCGCCAAAGAAGTCCCTGAATTAGTAAGTTTTAAAAGTTAATGTTTTTCTATCTTCTCTCGGGTAAATTTTTTCATCCCCTGCTCAGTGGAGCAAACATTGGATCTCTCCATATCAGTGCACAGAGGCCGCCAATTGCCACCCCCCTCCAATTCTCCACTGCTTCCTTAAGCTCATCAAGGCCACTATTGTGGCTGTCACTTACCAATGCCCTTAAAACCCAGAATGCCTACACAGTATATACTCATCTGAGTCAATTCCCAAAGACTCCAGGGAAAAAAAAGTGTCTTATCCCTGTTTAAAGAGCTCAATAAGCACTGACGGCTCCCCAGCCTATGGCAGGGTTTTATACCTTGGGATCTGTGAGTCCTCTAATGGTATATGTCAAATCATGTGCTGTCATGATTTTATTTTTTTTCTTAGAGCAAGAGACTACAGTTTCCATGCAATTCCTAATGAGAACTGGCACAAAAAGAGGTTAAGAACCACCAAAATCAAATTCTTGGAAAAAGCTGGTCCAGGTGCCCTGCCCTGAGGCTGGCCCTCCCAGAACACAGCCCCTCTCCTGCCACACACACCCACTCAGGGCACATGACCACCTCCTCCCAACAAGACATTTTCTCCTTCATCCCTGGGGGTGAAGCCCCATTCCTTCAACACCCAGCTATTAACAAATACACATTTACTGTGCACCCGATAGGGATGGAGCACTGTGCTAGGCGCTGAGGATTCAGCCATGAAGAGATGGATGAGATCTCCTTGCTCATGTTCTTCACCACCTCTCCAATTCCCACCCCGGCTAATATAACACTTTCTCACACTCCATCCGTGTCCCTTTTATGCTTTGTCTTGTATTTAGCATGGGTGTCTCTCTCCCTCATTCAGCATTAGCTCCCTGAGGACAGAGACCAGGTCTCATTCACACTGGCACATTCCTTCCTTTCCTGTGCCCACCCCACTGCATCCAGAAACACAGAGCCTTTTCCACAGGAAGCCCTGTACAAATGTGTGGCAAGAAGAGAGGCTGACGGGTTGGCTGGTGGTCTAAGTAGCAAAGACTGGCCTGCTGGAGACAAGCCTTGCTCATCAATGCCGGGCCCAGGGCACGCAGGAGATGATCTCCACTACAGCAGAAAGTAACCAGGGCCTCGGTTCCCAGCCGGAGCTGCAGTTCTCAATCCAACTGTTGATCTTTTAAATCGCACTTCTGGTCACGGCAGTTGGAAAAACAACTCCACGTGCACATATCCAGCTGACATACCTCCTAGACTGTCAAAATGGAAGGAAAGCGTACTTGCACAAGCATTTTCCATATATAGGTGAATGGATGGAAGACATGGCACGATGCTTCAAAGGCATAACACCTCTCTCACTAAGAAGATAGCTGGCCCTATTCACAATAGCCCAGGCATGGAAACAACCTAAATGTCCTCGACAGATGAATGGATAATGAAGATGTGGTACATATGTACAATGGAATACTACTCAGCCATAAAAAAGAAGAAAATAATGCCATTTGCAGCAACATGGAGGCAACTAGAGATTATCATACTAAGGAAGGTTAAGTCAGAAAGAGAAAGACAAATACCATATGATATTACTTATACATGGAATCTAAAATATGATGCAAATGAACCTATCTATAAAAGAGAAACAGACTCACAGACATAGAGAACAGACTTGTGGTTGCCAATGGGGAGGGGGTATGTGGGAGGGATGGACTGGGAGTTTGGGACTAGCAGATGCAAACTATTACATGTAGGATGGAAAAACAACAAGGTCCTCCTATAGAGCACAGGGAACTATATTCTATATCCTGAGATGAACCATAATGGAAAAGAATATAAAAAAGAATGTATGTATAACTGAATCACTTTGCTGTAGAGCAGAAATTAACACAACACTGTAAATCAACTATACTTCAATTAAAAAAAAAAAAGAAAGAAAGAAGACAGCCGCTACCCTAGCTACCTTGGCCATCTCTTCCAGCAATCCTTGCTATGCTCACCTCCAGAGCAGCTTCTGAGCGCAACCGCCTACCTCCTAACTCACAACATGCTGGTGCCACCACCTTTGCATCCTGGGTCCAGGTAGGAGGCACAAAACACCAAAGGATGGACAAGCGCAGCCCAGTTGTCTGTGTACTTGAGTACGGTTTACATGTGCCCAGACAAGCAACTTTAAGGATATCCTCTTCAATACAATAAATGACTACTTTGCAATGAGAAGGTGGGATCTGCAAAGCACTGGACCACACTGCCATGATCATCTCATGGTGGAAGACCTGAAAGTGTGGCTCAACTTAAACAGAAATTATATTTCTTTTTAAACTGGAAAACAAGGTTCCAAAATTTGCTGACTTCTTCTGTAATGAGTGCCTGTCAGGAGAATGCCGATTAATGATTATTTTTTAAACAAACAAATAAGTATTTAATCTGTCCCTTTAAGGTAAAGAGACAGTTTAAAAATGGGTAAGAAAGCCTTTACTTTTTGAAAGAGACTTATGTCACGGAACGAGCATTTCAAAAACTGGCATTTGGAAATCATTCCCACCATTACCTGATGATACTACCAAATGTGACAGAAAGACGTTGTCTCTAAAGCCTTGTATCTGTGAACACCCATAAGACAGGATACACCAACTTGTTTTCAAATCTCTCAATGAAGTGAACGAAATACAGTATTTCAGGGGTCTTAAATCCATTTAAATTATAAGTTGAACCCATAATAACATCTTTATAGAGAGGACTCTTCTTTCAAAACACCGTGACTTGAACCAGACCTTCAAACTGCCATATTGCAAGATATGACCCATGATATTCTGAAACAATAAAATACACTCAATTGCATGGTTCTTACTAAAAAAGAATCATTCTTAATAATACATTTCATTTAATTCCTCAGCAACATCAATCCACCTCTTATATGTGCCAGGAGGTGTTCCATGCTCTGGAAATACAGCAGGGAACACAGACAAAAACCCCTGCCCTCATGGAGCTCACATTCCAGCGGGGAGAGAGAGAAAAATCTATGAAGTAACAGAAGTGCACAGTTATGTTAAACAGTGATGGTGCTATGGAGAAAAAGCATTGCAGGGAAGAGACGCAGGAAATGCTAGCAAGCATGTGTGGGTAGGCAGGGAACTGAGAAGGTAGTATCTGAGCACAGACCCAAAGGAAGAGAGAGTCAGCTACGGGGCTCCCTGGGGAAAAGTATTCCAAACAGAGGGAACAGGAGGTGTAAAGGCCCTAACACAGGAAATGCCTGGTTTATCTGAGGAACAGCAAGGAGGCCAGTGTGGCTGCAGCAGAGTGAAAGAAGTGAAGAGAAGTAGGAGGGAAGGACACAGAAGCCAAGTGGGGCCAGACTAGGTAGGCCTGCAATCCCAATAAGGCAGCCACTAGGCACATGAGGCTGCTGAGCACAGGAAATGTAGCTGGTCCAAACTGACATGTGCTATGGGTGTGACGTAGTACAAAAAGAACAACGAAATACACATCAGAAATGAAAACAGTTTTGACATACTGGGTTAGATGATTAAAATTAATTTCACCTACTTCCTTTTCCTTTTTTATTTAGCTACCAGAAATTGTTAAATTACACATGTGGTGCTCCCGTGTAATTCATTATATTTCTATTGGACAGTGTTCATAAGCTGCAGGGTCTCTGCAGACCACTCCAACCACGGCTTTCACTGAGTGCGGAAAGAAGCCACAGCAGGCTTTTGAGCATGGCAGGCATGATGTGACTTATGTCTCGTGGGATCCTTCCGGCTACTGTGAGGACTACAGCCTGTAAGGGGCAAAGGAGAAGCAGGTGAGAGATGATGGTGGCTTGGACCGTGGTGATGGCAGTGGAAGCAGTTCTGACTGGTCATAGTCTACGTATATTTTGCAGGTAGAGGCAACAAGATTTTCTGATGGACTGAATGAAGGACATAAAAGAGAGAAGTGATGGGGCTTCCCTGGTGGCGCAGTGGTTGAGAGTCCGCCTGCCGATGCAGGGGACACGGGTTCGTGCCCCGGTCCGGGAGGATCCCACTTGCCGCGGAGCGGCTGGGCCCGTGAGCCATGGCCGCTGAGCCTGCGCCGGAGCCTGTGCTCCGCAACGGGAGAGACCACAGCAGTGATAGGACCATGTACCGCCAAAAAAAAAAAAAAAAAAAAAAAGAGAGAGAGAGAAGTGAAGCATGACCATAGGCATTTTGCATGAGTAACGGGAAGGATGGCATTCTCATAACCAAGATGGGAGACTGCAGGAAGAATATATTTGCATGGAAAAATCAGAAGTTCAGTTTTGGGCATGTTAAGTATGAAATGTCTATTAACATTCAAGTTGAAATGTTAAGTAGACAGATAGACACATAGGACTGTACTTCAGGAGCTTGAGCTGGGCTTGAGAAAAATAATTGGGGGTCATTAGCATGTAGGTTTTTTTTAACTTTTCATTATGGAAAATTTCAAACATAAACAAAACTAGAGAGAACAGCAGAATAAACGCCCAGGTACCCACCAGCCAGCTTCAACCATTATCAACTCATGGTCAGTCTTGTTTATCTCACGGGATTACTCTGAAGTGAATTCTAGACAACATCCATACAGGTGGTATGTAAAGTCATGAGTTGGGAGAGGATCATGAAGAGAAAGAAGGTAGACAGCAGGTGCCCCAGGCCTTCTAACATTTAGAAGTCAGGGAGACGAGATGCTGAGAAAGCACGGCCAATGAGACAGGTGGAAAACCAGAAATATATACCCTGGAAGTCAAGTGAAGAAAGAGCTTCAAGAAAAAGGGTATGACCAGCTGTGCCAGTATCACTGAAGCTACTTCAATGAAGACCAGGAAGGGGCCACTAGACTTAGTACCATGGAGGTCCCCGCTGGCCTTGGCAAGAGAGCAGTTGTCCAGAGTGGTTGGGACTAGCCGGACAGGAGGGATCTGACAGAGGAAGCGAAGGGAGCAAGGACTGGAAACTCTTTGGGGCAGAGAACGGGGCAGCAGCTTGAAGAGAAGAGGTCAAAGAAGGCCTTTTTTAACATGAGAAAAACAGCAGCATATGGAAATGATCCAGGAGAGAGGGGGGAAATGGTGATGCAAGAAGGAGAGGGAGGTGCTGGAGCGACGTCCTGAATATGTCTCAGGGTGAAATTTAGTGCAAAGAAGAGGGGCTCCCACAGGACCATAAGTAGTTCAGACAGAAATACAATCTATCCAGCCATTTTTAACTTTTTGTGTTTTGTAATGTATATAATGTATTAGCACAGCAATGCGGTATACCTACACGCGCCCACACACACGTGCAAGGAAACTTGTTCGAAAGTTTTAACCAACGGTACGTGATCAAAATAATTAAAGATTACTTAACTAGAAGAAAATAAAAACATAAGACCAAACTTTAAACTATGTAGCCTTCAGTAACAGGACATGTATATCATGGCATATTCATATATTCTGTATTATTATCTTAACTATAGAACAAAAGACCTAGGAAAGGTGAAAGAATACTAGTCTTTGTATCTGGGAATATACTCATTTTTACTCACTAAGATTTTTTGTTAAAAGGCTCAGACACTATAATCCAGGAACTGCAATATATCTGCATTTGAACTGGAAAAATACAATAAGAATCATGGACTCTCAAAATCAAAAGTCACAGTGTCCAAATAAGTCTGATTATTTATTCACAGAGAAATGCAAATCAGTGAAATGTCTTATTAACAAGACAGGCCTGAATTGTACCATTAGATTCTGCTACTGAGGCGGCAGTCACCCAATACCGTAATGCTTGGCAAGAAAACAGCAGGTCTAGAAAGCAGGCCTAATTAGGCAGGTAGCCTAATCATTATGGGCAAAAGCCCCAAAGCAACCGGAAGTCCACAAAGACACAGAAACAGCCGACCTGCTCAAAAAACATACCAGCACCATGGCATGCGCTGAGCTCTTTAACAGTTCTGAGCACCTTCCAGATGTTTTTACTCAACCCCTCTACAATCTGCCAGTTAAGCAAGCTCTCCACGTGAACTCGCCTAGTTATAAAGGCTCAAGCCCAAGAGTGTCACATGGACACACACAAAGTCAGTTGGTGACACTGCTAGAATCCATGGGCATGGCTGTGAAACAGGGACATGCCACAGAAACCACACCTGGCTTCTCCATCAGTACTGGCGACACCACGTATCAACTACATGAAAGGACAGCATGAGAACATGAATACCAAGCCCTAGGACATGGCACATGTGTCAGCACAGAAGTGACGGCCATGGTCACGCAACTTGGCTGGGAGGAACATGGGGCAGGGGACAACAAGCAGACCCACAACAGCTCTCACGTGGTCAGCCTGCAAGCTCCTTGAGAGCAGGGCCCAGCCTGTCTTTTCACAGCAGTATGCCCAGTGCCTGGTACAGTGCCTGACACACAGGAGGCTCCCGAGAAATATTTCTTGAAGGAAGGTAAAAACGACTAGTTACATTAAACCACAAAGATGAGGAATAATGAAAAGTGCTCAAAAATCACCAAATGGTTCAACAAAACTCAGGAAGGCTTTTGATGGCAGCTGACTGGAGACAGAGCAGGGGCAGCTAAGTAAATCTAAAAGGCAGAATTGCAAAGCATCATTCTTTTCAGAATGAGCATAATCTTTATTAACAGAGACGCTGAGATCAACCATGAACTAAATGAAACATGTGGATCTTGTTTGGAGGCTGATTCAAACAAAACCAACTATTTAAAAGAAAAATGGCAACAAGCAAGGGAAACGTAACTGAATGGATGATTGGTGACATTAAGAATAACGGTGCTTTTGCAGGGGGTGATACTACTACCGGGGTTATGTTTTTTAAAATGTATTACATCTTTAGAGACTCATCATGAAGTATTTATGGATGAAATATGATGTCTTGGATCTGCTGTAAAATAATCCAAGAAGGGAGTAAGGAATAAGGTCGATGAACGTACAAATGAAACAAAAGGGGCCATGTGTTGATTACAAGATAAAACTGAGTGACGGGAACACTGAAGTTTCTTATACTCTCTCTACCGTCACAGATATGTGAAAATTTCCATAGTAAGAATTTTAGAAAGGAGAATAACCATAATCTCAAACTTCAGTTAATTTCCTTGGGTCCGCCCCAGTGCGGGGAAAGTGGTATTCTGGGTCACACCTGGACATGGTCATTTCGGACGAGACCTGCAGGACAGAGCCGACAGTCACTGTCATCTTCACCTGGGACTCACCTGCTTCAGCTCTGCTTCCACCCTGGGCCTGAGACGCCTCCAGGCTTCCTTCCTCTCATGCTGGTTTCTACTCTCCCGACTCAATCTTACCTTCCCTGCCACTGGCTGGTTCTTTCTTCTTCCCCAGCCCCTGGCTTTATCCAGTGATGTGGGGCTGGTTACCCACCTCCTTTGTACCAGGTCATTCTCCTCCTTTCTCATTGTCCTAAGGCCAACGGTGTCTCTCATTCCCACACAGTCAACCCGTCTACATCCTTTCTCCTTAACAGCACTCGCATAACCAGTCCGTCCAGGTATGTCCATCCTTGCCCAGCGTGTCACACACGCTGCCGTGAGCTCCTCTCTTGCTCCACTTACCTCCTCAGATCCCTCCTGCACATTTCCAGGAAACACACCAAACAGGGATGGGTCAGCCAGTTAAACATGTGTGTGCCTGCCATACGCCTAGCACAGGACCCCACACGGGGCCACAGCACTGAACATGACACACACAGATGTGCTCACCTGAAGCTTATGATCTAGCACAGGTTCTATTAAAATTGGTTCAACTGCCCATACACCTTCCAGACTACACTGTGAATCCTTTATTGACCTCTGTATCCTCCAAGCTTCACACAATGCCCAACCCAGAACAGATCCTTAATAAATCTGTAGTAACTGAATGTTTCTCCAAGTCAGTGCACTTGTCTAAACATTCGTGTAAATCCGTGTAGTCCGGGGTCACCCTAAACTGAAAGGTATTTAAAGAGGATTTCTGATGAAGACCTTTTTCCTTTTTTCTTTGATGAGAACAGTCACAGGCCTGGCCTCTGGGGAAAATGTGTGTAGGGGAGGTGAGAAGTAAGGCTCCTAGAGCCAGGCTTACCATTACCAGCTAAAAGCAGCTCTGGGTGTGCTGAGCTTCTGTCTCCTTTGCTATTCTGGGTCGTCTGCTCCCTCCTCTCACTGCCAGCCTCCTCCCTTCCAGCTGCAATGGGAATAAACCTCAGTTACCAGCCCCCTGCCCCCCTCCTGCACGGCTCTGAGCACGCGGTTTCCTCTTGCTACCAAAGTGTCTCACTTCCTACCTCAGCCCTGAGCAGAAGTGACCCAACTGCTCTGCTGCTAGTGTTTTATAAAAGCAAGAACTTGAAATTCATCCTGTTCCTAGCCAGGAGTTTCACCGAGACTCCAGCATGAGGCCCGAGTCAAAAAAGGTGGAGACCAGGACACAAGGGGACTCTGTAAGGTTGGCTGCAAGAATCCTGAGTACTGATTCCAGCCTCAAGGCAACACAGACACACACCCCACAAACCCCAGGCTGTGGGGCCTTATTCTGACAGTGGATGAGTGCCAAGTTCAGGCAGACAAACCAGGCTGGGTTGCAGGCTCTCTCTGCAGATGCACCTCCAGGGCCTTGGAACTAAAGGGCATAGTGAGGCCAGAAGTGACAAGGCAAAGGTATCACGGGAGGGCTTCCCTGGTGGCGCAGTGGTTGAGAGTCTGCCTGCCGATGCAGGGGACACGGATTCGTGCCCTGGTCCGGGAAGATCCCACATGCCGCAGAGCGGCTAGGCCCGTGAGCCATGGCCGCTGAGCCTGCGCGTCCGGAGCCTGTGCTCCGCAACAGGAGAGCCCATAGCAGTGAGAGGCCCGCATACCGCAAAAAAAAAAAAAAAAAAAAAAAAAAAAAAGGTATCAAGGGAAATATGCTGTAGGACTTGGCAGAACCAATGAGCCTCTCCTTCTCCTCACCAGACACTGGGTTTGGGTTGGTCCATTCTCCTTTGCATAGGCCTGGGAAATGAGAGGGAGGGTAGCTTGTCACACCAAGGCCACAAGCCTTCCCTGATGAGGAATGTAGGTCTCCGGGCTCAAAGAAGTATATGTGTGAGGGACTAGGGGGACAGGCACCCTCCGGGCTTCAGGAAAACAGATGAAAATGAAAGGGGTTTCCCAGATCCAGGACCACTATCTTTGGGCTGACTCTAAGAATCTACCATCTCAACTGCCACATCATCCTGTCATGGGATCACAAAGGGAGGCCCAAGGCAGAATCTTCAAGAACCCTAGGAATCCGGCCATAGTAAGCATCCCCAGTGGTGATCCAAGCACTTTTCTGGTGGTCTAGGACACAGATTGGCATTTTTTTCCTGAAGGGCAAGACAGTAAAGACTTTAGCCTTGTAGTCATACAGTCTCTGTTGCAACTACCCAACTATACCAATGTAACATGAAAGCAGCCATGTACGTAAACAGTGGGCATGTCTGTGTTCCAATAAAACTTTATTTACAAAAGCAGGCATTGGCCCATGGGCTGTAGTTTGCCAACTCCTGGTCACTGGGAAAACCAGCTCTTCTAGCATTCCCAAGCTCCCAAGAGGAACAGGGGCCACCCTCTACTTGGAGGGCTCCTGCCCACTCTGGAGACAGGGGCAGCTCTAGGGACCAGGCCTCCATTCCTCCTACTCCCTCCCACAAGACTCCAAAGAAATCTGGGCTGGTGGTTTCAAAAGCCTCACCTGCATCAGAAACATGGGCAAAAGTGGAAAAAACTTTGGAAATCATATCTGAAGGCTTTAGAGCTGGAAGAAACTAGACCCTTAGACTAGACGCTAAGGCCTGGAAAAGGAAGTGACTTGCCCAAGATCAGGTAGCTGGCAAAGGCCTCCTGACTCTGTCCAGTGCTCTTATTCCTCTAGAATGATGACTGGAAAGGAATCAGAACAGCCTTGCTGGTGGAGGCTAAGGACCTATGGCACATCTCTGTAGCACATCCCAGGGCCTCTCCGTAATTTATAAGTGAATGGTATAGCAAAGGCCAAGGAGAGAGCTTGGAGAGGTAAATGTATATATCTATCTTTCCAGGACATATCCTCCTGGACATAGTTATTAGCGAGAAGAAATCTTAAACAGAAACCTGAACTTCAAAATGGGGTGTGGTTTGGTAGAAGACATGGGCGTTCATTAGCAGAAACTGGTCCAGCAGTCTGGGTGGGCCCTGGGATAATAAACAAATACAAGGCGTACAGCCTCACCCAATTCTAGGCCGATGCCCCAGGCCCTGGGATCTCTCTCTACACTACCTTCTCAACAACCTCATACCTTTAGGGCTTCATAATTCAATTTCCTCCAAACCTCTTCTCAGAACTGACTTCCATTGCAAATTTTATTTGCCTGAGCATAAACATTTCCATCCAGACATTCTGCCACTGCCTTGGGCAATATGTCTAAAAGCAAATCAAACATGACTACCCCAAATAAGTATGAACCCTGATTTTTCTATTTCTGTCAATCATTAAGGCTCAAAACATCAGCACCTCCTCTTCCCCATGTTCTGTCCCCAGGCCAAAGGGGCTCTCTGAACTACCTCTTCCTCTGCATTCTCACATGCTCCACCCTAATCCATCATCTCCAGTCTGGAATATTGCCAATCTCCTGCCTGAAGTCCCAGATTCTAGGCTTGTAACAATGCCAGCTGATCTTCCCCCATATACCCATCCTCCTCTCATCTACCATGATCTCTTCAAGGTCAAAGCCCAGTCCTACCTACTTGTGTTTTCCTAGCTCCTAGAACCTTACCTAACATGGTAAGCACCCAAAAAGTGCTGAATGAATGAGTTCTAACTTTCCTCAGGACCCACGACCACACCAGAAACCTCAGGGCCTTCCTATTTCCTACCACCACGGCGAGCCCAGACTGCCAGGTTCTGCAGGCCTTCCATCATCTCACCCACCCTTCCCACCCCAGGTCTTACCATCCCAGGAACAAGCTCCATCCAGCAAATCAATTCCTGACCCTCCTCGTGTGCCCGTCATTCCTGTATCCACATCTCTACCCACGCTCTGCTCACCCTGCCCTGCAATGACGTCCATGCCCTTCCCCCTCCATCCAGTCCAACTCCTACGCAACTGCCAATTACTGAGCTCTGGGGGAGACACGGGATGCAGGAAGGTGGAAGATGACAAAAAATGGGGAAGGGGGTTGCCTGATATGAACACGCTGGGGTCTCTGATCCCTAGAGCCATCACCCTCCCAATAGGTTGCAGACAATTAAGAGAAGGAAGAGGCGGGAGGAGGAGCCAGATTTTTCCACTGAACGAAAGGCATGATTTTCATCACTGCTTCTGTTGCCCTGGTAACCAGGGACAGCCCAGTGGAGAGTACAGTAAAAGAACACCATGTTTATCTTTGCTGTCTGATCCACTTCCCTGTACACCCTTCCCTGACCATCCTCTAGCCCTTAGTACTGCTCCAAATTTCTTAGAATGCCACCGCCATCCCATCCTTCTAGCCACTCTTGCGCAAAACCTCAAAGGCAGAGTTAATTTCTCACTCTCTTTATCCAACCCTATGTACCGTGTATTCTTCCACTGCAACATTCTGGGGGTCATCTCACCACACCCATTTGCCACGCCAGGGGACCTCAAGAACAAAAAACGGGCCTCAGAGCACAGGAATGGCATCCACTCCACCAGAAGGTGCACTGGGCAAGAACATGAGGAAGGCTGCCTGGCCAACCCCCCTTTCTCAGCCCCAGACAGCTGGGGTAGAGTGGGCCCCTGCTCTCCCATTTCCCCCTCCTGCAGTCGGGATCAGGAGGAGCCAGGTTGAAGTTGAGGGCGTAGAAGCGTCCACAGATCCTGACTTCCGCACGGACACAGTGTCTGTGTGACCTGAGAGTGGAGACACAGCACTCACCCTGGGAGATTATATAAGCGTTATATAACATGGTGGCACCAATGAGCACATAGACGCAGTTGTTGAGTGCCAGGGACAGGCCGAGAGAACCAAACCCAAGGGGCTGGAGGTACAGCCCTCTCGCCACGAAGGCCAAAGCAAAGCCAGCCAGGCCATGCCTGCCCCAGCCCTGTCTCTACCTGCTCCTTCCACCCCAGAGGACACAGAGGGAGACTTGCCTGGTTCTGCATTCTTCTTCCCAAGCTGGGCAGCAGGGAGGGGCCGCAGCACCATCACCACCCTGGCCCAAGGCAGCCTCTGTCCAGCTGCCCTTCTCACAGGGGAGCAGCAAGGGGGCCAAGGGCAGGGGTGGGGTGTGTGCCAGCAGCCCCCTCCTCTCTGTCCTTGCACCAGAATGTGTTTGTTTGGGGAACCAGTGCTGCAGCGGCTCCAGGATTGGCTGGGCCAGCTTTCCCTCTGCTCTGTCATTTGCCGTTCCTCTAAAAAACAAAACAAACAGAAAGGGAAAGAAAAAAAAAAAAAATTAAGCACATTTGGCAAATGCCGAATCCCACATTTTGGTCTATGGCTACACACAAAGATGGAAGGAGGGGATCCTAAGGACATCACCCTCTTTCCCTACCGCTCCCACCTCCCACTGTATCCTGGCCAACCCAGCACCTATGAACTTAGTCTGCAGGCCTGGAGACTCCCTTTCACCTCCGGACACCGCCCCTCCACCCCCCAGGCCTTCTCCCAGCCCCTATCTCTGCAACTGTCTCTGCTGCTGAAGCTTCTGAAATTCGACGGCAGCCCCCACCCCCAACCTCTGCAGAGCGCTCAATGCAAGCGGCTCCCAGATATGAACGACAGAGCCAGGCGGCAGGCCTGGGGCAGTTCAACAAACTCCCCCAGCCGCACCTCCACACCCACTTTATTAATTTGGGGGGGGGGGGGGACTGAACAGAGACATTGCCCAGTGGCATCTCCGGCTGCGCCTGCCTCGCCCGAGCTAAGCCTCTGGCCTTCCCGCCTCCTCCTCCACGCGCACCTCCGCGCCCCCTGAAGAAGGGGGGAGAAAGAAATACGCATTAATATCACGAGCCTCAGTGCACCATCGCTCGCCCCCTCAACCACCTGTCTCTGCGCTCTCCTCCCCCACTGCCTTCCTCAACTCCGGGCACCCCCTCTGCAGCAGAGTGGCACCACGCCCACTGCGGAGCTGAGAGACGGAAGGTGAGGAGCGGGTAGGGGCTCCCGGGCTGGGCTCAGGGGGCTGCTCATCCACCCCCCCCGCCCTGCTGGCCCCGGCCCCGGAGCCCAGGGACCGGCCCGGGCTGCTCCCGGCCCGAATCTGCTCCCACCCACGCGGCGAGGGCAGCTGCGCGGGAAGGCCGCGCCGCAGCGGAGGTGGGGGACGACCCGAGCCCGCCGGGCCCGGGGCAACGTCCCCAGGGGGCCCACCCTGCCCGGGGCTCTCGGAGACTTCCCGCAGGCCCGGCCGCGGCGCGCCGCCCCACCCCCCCCGCCTCACACACACCCGCCCGGGGCCCCGGTCTTACCTCCGGCGTCCGCATCCCTCCCAGGAGACCGCACAACCTCCTCGGCGCCCCCTGAGCGCCCCGTAGGAGGCGAGAGATGCGCAGCCGCTGCAGACTCCGGCTCCGCCGTGGCCGCTTCCCGGGTGTGTGAGCTCAGCCCGCCCGCGCGCCCGCGCTTCCCACGCTCGGCGCCCGGAGCCGCGCCACCAACCGGCCACGGCCGGCATCGCACGCTGACGTCCGGGAAGATCTGCCGCAGCACCGCCGACTGGTTTGGAAATTCCCAGAATTTGACCGTGGGTTTGCAGTGGGGCGGGGGACCCCGCAGGCCGTTCTGACCTCCAGCCTTAGAGGGGAAAGGCTCCCACCCACCCCATCTCTGAAGGAGATTCCAGAGTCTTTGCATAAGTCCCTGAGTTTCCCCTCTGCTTCTCTGACCTTGCCTCCCGTATTTCTCTCAGGGCAGTGGAGACTGGTGAGGGTGGTGACTATTCATAAAATGGAGGTGGGGGGATCAGGGGTGGGCAAAGGCAGGGAAGCCCTGTGAGCTAGCATTTCAGGGTCTCCTTGGGCCTGTCTAGAGATCCGAGGTGTGCACCGGACAGTTCTTGAAAGAGATAAAAAAAAATTTAAAAAAACCAAAAAGACGACAGATGCCTCAACCCACCTGTAAATTCTAATTCAGGAGATTTGGAGTACTGTTTTTTTAACATTTTCTTGGCCCTAGATCCTTCAGAGAATTGAAAGAGAGCTGGGCCCCTCTCCAGAAAAGTGCACATTCATGCATAAACATAATTTTGCACGGTCAGGGAATTCTCAGACTTCTCAAAGCTCCATGGACCCCAGCTTAAGGACTCCCTCTCTGCCGTCCCCAAGATAGCAAGAGATGGAGATGGTGGTTCCCTGTGCACGCTGCCATCTTTGCTCATGCTGTTTCTTCCTTCAGGAGTACCTACTCCTACCTCAGTCCCACATTTATGCCTATAGAAGTTCCACCTCTCCTTTAAGACCAGCTTGAATACCACTTCCTCCCTGGTTTTCCCAATCAGAAGTGACCTTGGTCTTCTGGGAGCATGTTCTTTATGCCATTTATGGCTATTAACACTATTCATGTGGACCTGTAGTTATTTTTGTGGTTGGTTGTCTTAACGCTGCTTCTAGATTATAAACTCTTCTAAGAAGAGTTTCCGCTCTGCAACTAGGAAGGTGGCTTACGTGGTATGCCCTTGACAAATAGCTCTTAAATAATCAAAGGGAAGCTGGGATGAGGGAACAGGAGGCCCACTGGAGACCCAGGAAGATGAATGCCCTTGCTCCAGAGGAACCGAATGCTCCTCATACTAGATGCTTCACCATCAACATACATCCACACCTTGGCAAGCAGAATTCTCAAATTGGCAGGATCTTTTCATCCATTTCTTCTCCTCTGGGCAAGGCAAACATAATTTAGACGTCCCTAGGTGAAACTGGGTTACAAGCTCATACAGGATACCCTTGACAAATAGCAGATATTCTACCCCAAGTGTCCCCTTGTTGAATAAGGGACATCACCACCCACCAGTTGCACATGCCAGAAACAAGCTAGTGTCATCCTTGACTCCTCCCCCCTCCCTTCCTTTCCTCCATACACATTCCCCATCAATCACCATGTCCTAAATTTATTTCGGAGATTGCCCTTCTCTCCATCCCCATGGCCCTACCCCAAGCTCAGACCACCATTATTTCTTGCTTGAATTTCTGCATCTGTCTCCCTCCTAGCTGGCCTACCTGCCTCCAGACTCATCCCAGCCAGAAGGATCTTCCAAAAATATCAACCACTTCTCTGCTGAAAATGTGTAGGCAGCTCTGCATTTACTAAGAATGAGGTCCCAACTCCTTCACCCAGCTCTCTCAGCCTCCAAGCTCTGGCCCTCAGCTAACCCTCTGGCCTCCTCTCTTGCCCCTTCCCTCTCACCCTTTGTGCTTCACTTGTACCAAACAACAAGCTCTTTCCCACCGTGAGGTGAGAACCCCCGTCCCTGATTTGTGAGGCTATGCCCTACTCATTCTTCTGGTTTCCCTCTGTCTCTGTCTCCACGTATGTCACCTTGCCTTTCCCCAGCTGTAACATTCATCACAGAGATTGTTCCTCACTTAGATGATGTCCACTTACCCCGCCACAATAGGAGCGCTGCAGCAGTATCCTGATAGGAACACAAATGTTTACTGCTTACCAGAGGAATGAAAGCTTTGAACATGACACACACAGGGACTCTGGGACGGATACTGTGGTGCTGCAGGATCTGAAAGTCAGACGTGCTGGGGCCAGGCCCACTGCTTTTGAAAAATAGCACCCCTCACTGTTCTCTAGTGAATTCTAATCTTTCTGGGTCTTCGATTTCCTCAACTGAAAAATGGGGATAATAATACTCAGGGTGCTCTGAGGGTTGCCAGAGGTATATGTGGAAGCACTTTGTAATTTTGAAGTTCTCTCTATATAATTATAGTATTGTATTAACTTCGCTTAATCCTCACAATAACATTTTGAGGAAGGTGGCTGACATTTCCCATTTTGCATATGAGGAAACTGAAGGTGGACAATGGAAGCAATTTGCCTAAATTCACCTAGATAGTTTCCGGGGAACAGCAGTTTGTCACTGGGTTCCAAGCCCAGGCTCTTTCCATCACATTACCACTGCCCCTCCATTCCATCCCCAAGTGGGAATGTTTGTACATGTTGACATCCAGAGGCTCATGCAGCTAACAAATGCCATCACTTACTATTTCTGAAGGGGTTTTTTTTTTGGGGGGGGTGGCTAGCGGGGTGGTTGGAATGTGATGGGTTGTTGGTAGAAAGTATATTAGATAACTACAGGTGTCCAGCAGGGGAATTGGGTTCAGGAGCAGTTGACCTTGGAGCTAACCCTATACTCCCCATCTCTGCCCCTTCTCCCACCCTAGAAGGGTGGCCTCAACTGACATTTCCCTTTTACCACATAGTCGGACCCCTGCAGGCCCCAAAGTTCCCAGAAGCTGGAGATCTTCTCATGCTTCCACATTTCCAATTCTGTCCGTCAGCATATATTTACTGAGCTCATTTAAATTTTTTTTTTTTTTTTTTTTTTTTTTTTCCTGTACGCGGGCCTCTCACTGTTGTGGCCCCACCCGTTGCAGAGCACAAGCTCCGGACGCGCGCAGGCTCAGCGGCCATGGCTCATGGGCCCAGCCGCTCCGCGGCATGTGGGATCTTCCCAGACCGGGGCACCAACCTGTGTCCCCTGCATCGGCAGGCAGACTCTCAACCACTGCGCCACCAGGGAAGCCCTCATCTAAATGTTTTGTCACTACCTGCGGAGTCCTAGCCAAATGGTTTACCCTCTCTGAGCCACAGTTTCCCTATTTTGTAAAATGGGATTGCTAGTGGTCTGTCACACGGCTGTTGTGAGGATTGTAATAACAAGGTAACCTAACCGCTGCTGGTAGGCTGATGCTGGTGAAGACTCTGTGTCTGCTCGTCTTCATTTGAGTGCACCAGAGTGTGTGTTTGGTAACCAGGGTGGGGAGGACAGAGGCCAGTGGAGGGGCTGGAAAAGAGAGGAAAGGAGTATGAAGGCCACAGTCCTCCCAGGAGCACGGAGAGAGCTGTGGGGCTCGGAGTCTATTTGAACTGCTCAAGAATGACTTGTGAGTTTCTGGGCCCTATGAGTTTGCATGACACAGTCAGCCACAGCGATGAGAGGCTTTTCCCGACTCTTGGTGGGCAGGAGGCATGGACCACTGAGAGCCAGAACAGGAGGAGAAGAGCAGAGCAGCCAGTCTTTTGTGACCACAGCTGTGAAGGCTCGTATGAGGCTCCTTTTTTGGGACTTCCCAGAAATAACGCGAGCGCACTCTAAGAATGTCGACAAAATCACCAAACACGATGTTACAGACATAAAGAATGGACGTGGTGCCTGGCACATAGTAGGGACTCCATGTGTGTTAGTTCCCTAAGAAGTGCACACATCAGCATCAGGGCATAGTCCCCGAGCTCCAGAGTCTTCTGATAATGCTGCGTTTGCCCTAAGCATGTTTGTTTCTCACTGTATGCGGTGCCCCAGAGAACACGCAGTGCACCTGCCCTTCGCAGATCCCTGTGTGCGGTTAGGGGGGTTTTTCTCTTTAAAGATTAAATCATTTTTTCCCCTTTCTGTTCAACAAAGACAACAGCCTTTTGGTTTTTGATAAATGTTCCCTTCCTACTAGCAGGTAGATTTGCCCCGGGCACTAAGCGTTGTGCTTTTAAAACACACACATGCCCAGCTGTTTGAATCTGCTATGCACTCCAGTTCTTTCTTACTTCTCTTATCTCCTGCACCGCACCCCCCACCCCCCCCCCACCCCTGCCTGGGGCTTGAGTTTTTCTCTGCCTTGCAGGCTGATAACATGTGGAAGGAGGAGAACAGTTTTAATTAACAGACTAATTAAGTGGTATAAGTCTTTAAATGTTGATTATAGGAAAGTCCTTCCCTACCCCCCAAGTGATTGATTGATTGATTGCTCTTGTGCTGCATTACGGCAAAATAGTCAGCTTCTAATTATCTATCGGTTAGTTCAACAGGTCTTTTCCTTCTCTCTCTTTTCGTGTTTCCCCTTGCTAATGGTGGGCACAGGTAGAATGGGAGACCTCAAACCAGGTGATGAGAAGCTCTGAACAGATGTAAGTGTTGGGATGCTGGTGCCACCCCCATCTTGACAGTGAGAGCTAGAATGGGAATGGGAGGTAGGAGGAAAAAGAAGGCAAGAAAATCCTAGCCATACTTGTAGGTTTACCTCCCCATGATTCCTCCCTCATGACCCCTCCCCCTCATAGGCTATAACTCACACACATGTCGGTTGCATTCAAAAACAGTGCAGTATAGAGTTTTAGAGAATGCTCTGAAATCCGACTGCCTGGGTTCAAACCTTGGCTCTCCCACTGGCTAGCTATGTGGTCTAGGCAAGTCGCTTAACCTCACTGTGCCTCAGCCTCCTCGTTTATAAAGTGGGAAGATAATCGTTCCTCCCTAGGATTGTCACAAGGATTAAATGAAACAAGCCGGGTAAAGCACTTAGCCCACTACCTAGCACATGCTAAGCCTGCATACATGAACTATGATCATCACTCCTACTGCCTGAAATTATTCAAATTACCTGCTACGTAGAAGGAATTTGATAAATGTTTATAGAATAAATGAATGACTATATCATAATTTTCAAGTAGCTTGTGAGTCCTTGAAGTTCAAAACGGTGAAGAAAAGAGGAAATTGTCCATTAAATCGTAATAAGAAGCTACCTTTAGTTTAGAGTGCTGATCACAGGTTGGGCTCTGAGCTAATTGCTTCCTGTACATTCTCTCATTTAATCCTTATGAGAGAAGGAACATGTTTTCCTTAAACAGCCCGAGTCCCCGTACCAAATTCTGTGGGATGTCCCTGTTCTCCCCAAGATTTCCAAGGATTCTTGGGGGATGGGCTGACATTTTCATGTTCCCTTTTTCTTATGAATTCCTGCTCCAGCTGAATTCAAGGTCATTTTCCTGCCTCGTGACAGGGCATCCTCTCGTCCTATTATTCTCATAACAAGTTAAACTCTTTCCTTCCTTCTGTCCTTAAAGCTCCCAGAACACAGGGTCATTTTGTGTGGAAGACTTTTACTGAAGGTCAGAGGCAAGATAGGACAGTTATAGCACCACTTAGAGCAAGCAATAGCTGGGAATCACCACAGTAAAGCTCCTCACCTGCCCCGCCCTCCCTCCTGGCTGTTTTGCTACCCAGAACCCTGCCTGCAGCCATTTTTCCTTCCTGAGAGCCTTCTCCTCCATTTCTCTACTGTTCCCCACCTTTCCCTGAAAATATCAGCTTTCTATAACTTTATCACACGAAGAAATTTAGCTCTCTGAACAAATGTCTCCAATCTGGGCTATTCTCAATCTGGGGTCAAAGGAGGATCTAAGGAGATGGGTATGTATAGAGTTGCTCAGCTGGTTTTCTCAGCCTCACAAGTTTACCCCAGTGCTCTCCCCAGAAAATGAGCCGAGTGCCTCTGAGGTGAATCCTGCCTCACTTAGAACGAAAAAATACGGCAGTAATATTTTTAACATGAAAGTTTTTGCTTCCTGTTAAACTTGTGGTCATGCTATGAGGTAGATATGATTAACCCCCCCCCCCTTTTTTTTCCAGATAAGGAGCCTAGGAATGAAAGAGGTTAAAAAAAAAAAAAAAAAAAAAAAACCCACTCAAAGTCACATACCTTGTATCAGAGCTGGACTCCCAGGTCAGGCCTATCTGATTCTAAAGCCAGGAGGTGGATCACGACACCATGTGGTCACTTAATGTAGCTCAAGCTGGTCTGAAGTGGTTCTACTCCCAGGGCAAAGCTTTCTCAGGAAATCTTTCTGTGAG
This sequence comes from Kogia breviceps, assembly GCF_026419965.1. Classification (NCBI taxonomy): domain Eukaryota; kingdom Metazoa; phylum Chordata; class Mammalia; order Artiodactyla; family Physeteridae; genus Kogia; species Kogia breviceps. The sequence goes on along the minus strand of NC_081310.1, from coordinate 63,287,051 downwards.
GGAGGCCGTGTGGGTAATTGAAAGGCGAATTGATTGACTGGAGGCCAAAGACATGGAAACAGATTTAGACCTAGAAATAGCTACCTATCTATAGGTTCATGTATGAGACCCAAGAGGAGTTGTTGCTATTAATCACCGCTGAATTATTACTACGATTGCTTCAATTTGTTGATGCTGCAGTTGCTGAATTTTGCTTTCCGTTTTCAACCTTGGGTAGGGGCTCTCACTCCAGGAAGATAAAGAAGATTTTCTTTTGCTTGTGGAGTGCTGACTTCATATGTAAAACATCACGTTGGTAGCCCATTCTTGTCTGAGAAGTCTGACCTGTAGCTGAGGCTCTTACAAAGAGTTCAATAAATAGCTTTGAAATGAATGAAAGAATGGCTCTTCACTAACTTTAATTTGTCAGTTCTCTTCCCAAGGCAGGAGGGGTGAGTAAGGCGGAGCCAGAGGAAGGAGCGTCCATCCCAGCTGGGCAGCGGGCTGGGACACCAAAATTGTAACGTTGCAAGAACATCGCTGCAAGTGCGGTGAGGTTACAAAATGGAATTATCGGAACGCTTCCCGGAAAGAGTAATGAATGTAGTTAGAATTCTCTAACAAGCCACTGCAGGCGGGGGCGTACGGATTTTACCACATAGGAGCAATGTGACCCTGGCTTTCTCATCCCCAAAATGGGGATTTGGTGTTTATCACAGGGGATTTTCCCCGCAATTAAGTGTGATAATGGAAAAATTCTAGCTTTTATCCTTACTTATTCTTCAGTCTATTATAATCTGGTTTCTACCCTCCCACACTCCACTGATTGCTTTCACCAAGGTTACCAATCACCCCTTGGTTGAAAATTCCATTTCTCTACCACTTGGTAGCATTTGACACTGTATAACAGACCTTCCTCCATGAAATATTCTTTTCCCAGGTTCCTTATGGTGCCAGTCTCAAAGTTTTCATGTCTCCTTGACCACCCTTCTAAGTCTCCGTGTGAGGCATCTGTATTAGTTATCTGTTGCTACATAACAAATTACCCCCAAATTTAGCAGCTTAAAACGGCATTGATTATCTTACATAGCTTCTTAGGGTCAGGAATTTGGGAGCAGTTTTGCTGAGTTGTTCTGGCTCAGGATTTCTCATGAGATTGCAATCTCATTCATTCATTCTTTCATTCATAAAGATTCTCTTCCAAGCTCTTCCAAGCTCCCTCGCAGGGCTATGGGGCTGGAAGTTTCAGTTCTTCACACATGGACCTCTGTGCAGGGCTGCTCGTGACATGGAGATGGCTTCCCCAGAGTGAGTGATCCAAGAAGAATAAGCATATGTGGCCGAGATCTCAGGAGTGTTATACCATCACTTGTCACACAGACCAATACTAGTACAATGTCGGGGCGGAGCACACACCAGTATGAAGATGAGGAGGCAGCACTGGGGGCCATCCTGGAGGCTGTCTACCATGGCAGCCCTCTTGGCTGACCCTAAAAAGTCAGTGCTCAGGGCTTCCCTGGTGGTGCAGTGGTTGAGAGTCTGCCTGCGGATGCAGGGGACACGGGTTTGTGCCCCGGTCCGGGAAGATCCCACATGCCGCGGAGCGGCTGGGCCCGTGAGACACGGCCGCTGAGCCTGCGCGTCCGGAGCCTGTGCTCCGCAATGGGAGGGGCCACGGCAGTGAGAGGCCCGCGTACCGCGAAAAATAAAAAAAAAAAAAAAGAAAATAGTCAGTGTTCCCCAGTGTTCTATCCTCACACCTGCCTCCTCTTCTCAGTCTCCACGCACACCCTTGACACCATGGTGCTCTCCTTCAATTACTATCTAGATTTTAATGTCACCCAAGTCTGCATCTCTAGCCCAATTCCCTCTCAGAAACTTCAGCTTGTACACTACCTATTGGATCCCAAAGGCACTTCTGAGTCCACAGATCCGTACTGAACTCATCCTGGCCCCACGAGCCTGTTTCTCCTCCTGTGTTTCCATCTTGAGGATGACAACAGGGTCCACTCAGTTGCCCAAAGAGAAACAGAAAGTCATTCTTCACTCTGCCCTTTTCCCTATCTCTCATATCCAATTGCTGCATTCTTTGTTTTTCATTATTTTCCTCATCTTTTTGCTTCAAAAAATGTCAAACCTCTAGAAAAGTTAAGAGTAAAAAGATCCCCTATTTACTAGATTACTTCATATAGGTTCACAATTGCTAATACTTCATGTCACATTTGCTTTCTCTCCCCTCCTCCTCTCTCCATAGCTATATATATATTTTTCATCATAATACTAAGATGCTATTTGCCCTATCATTCTTATTCTCTCACAGAGGTACTGTGTGTGTGTGTGTGTGTGTGTGTGTGTGTGTGTGTGTGTGTGTGTAAAGTTTCCATGTAAATACGGTGGATTTGAAAGTAAGTTGGAGGGAAAAGAATCTGAAAAAGAGTGTATATATGTATATGTATAACTGAATCACTTTGCTGTACACCTGAAACTAACACATCTTTATAAATCAACTCTATGCCAATAAAAATTAAACTAAAGAAAAATAAAGTGTAGATAATAAAAGAAAGTGGCAGATATTATGACACTTCATCCCTAAAGAGTTCTGCGCGCATCTCCTAAGAATAAGGACGTTCATTTCCCTACATAACCACAATGCCAATATTACACCTAAGATTACATCCTCCCATTCTGTCTCCAGTGTAGCCACTTTCCTTCAGGCCACATGTTTCCCTTATCTTCACTAGTGCAGTCGCCTCCTAACTAGTTCCTCCTTTGATCCATGCCCCATACTTCTGCCAAAGTGAGCTTTCTAAAATGCAAATCTGATTGAGTCACTTCCCTTCTTCAGACTTGTCAATAGTTCCACATTACCTTCAAAATAAAGAATAGACCTCACATGGCATATAAAACTTTCATCTAGATTCATTTAGAGCAGTACTGCCCAGTAGAAATATGAGTTACATAAGTAACTTTAAATTTACATTTTAAAAGTAGCCACATTTTAAAAAGTTAAAAAAAAAAAAAAACAGGTGAAGTGAATTTTCAAAATGCATTTTATTTAATCCAATATATTCAAAATCTTATCATAGCAACATAAACCCAATATAAAAAATTATTAATGAGATGTCTTACTTTTTTTTCTAAGTCCTCAAAATCCAGCTTCTATTTCATACCTTGATTCAGATGCTAAATTTTCAAGGGTTAAAGTGAAATGTATTCCTACAAAAATAACAAGATTACATTTAACAAAAAAAAAAAAACTATATTGTTCCAGTCTTAAAATTTGAATTAATTAAAATTAAATAAAGTGGAAAGTTCTGTCTGGCCACATCTCAAGTGCTCAGTAGCCACATAGGCTAGTGGCTCCTGAAAGAGTGAATTCTAAAGCAGCAGTGTGGTCCAGGATCTCCTGAGGGTCCCCAAGACATTACTGAGGGGTAACTAAGGACAAAATTATTTTCATAATAATATTAAATGTTATTTGCCCTCTTTCACTTTCATTCTCCCACAAGCGTAGTACAGTGGAGTCTTCCAGAGGCCAAAAGACATGTAATATGACAACAGATTGAATAAAGAAACATATGAGAGCATCAGCAGTTTTCTATTAAGCCAGATATTGAAGAAATTTACCAAAATGTGAAACAATGCCTCACTTCTCCCTAATTGTTTTTTTTTTTGAAAATATAATTATTTTTCATTAAAATGGGTGATATACACTCACTTAAAGAGGTAATTATTATTTTTAAATGAGTTAATGAATAATCTGAAATGGTCTCAGTTTTACTTTCTGATACACTAATTATTGATAGATATAATTCTCAAAATCTAAAGTCTTTGAAATTCTAGATTACACCTCTCGATGGTGTAAGAGGGCTTTGAGAAAAACTGGTCTTGAGCAGGCCTAACTCTCCAGCATCATGGCTAGTGATTAGGAAATCACTCCTCCCTCATATTTCTTGTGTGAATGTCCAGTTCCAGACAAGATGAAGAAGACACACTTCTCCCTATTCCTCTGGCTAAATACTTCTAAAAACACTGAACATCATATATAAAATAAAAATCTGAAAGGTAAAGAAAAGAAGGTTAGGGACCTCAGGACTCAAGGAGTGACATGTCATCAAGGTAGTATCAGCAGAGACCTAGAGGGGATGCTGAACTTCCACTCTGGTCCAGCAATAATGAGGCACCCAGCACTCCACAAGTGTCAACAGTTGAAAGGGGATCCTGGACTTTTACCCCCACCTGGTGGTAACCAGGAGGTACCCACCACCCAGTGCAGTACAAAAGGGGCCCTGCTGAAACAGATCCAGAGTTTCATAACACAATACCCAAAGTGTCCAGGACACAATTTAAAATCACCCGTAATGCCAAGAACCAGGAAAATCTCAACTTGAATGAGAAAAAATAATTAGCAGATGCCAACACTGAGATGACAGAGATGTTGGAATTATCTAACAAGGATTTAAAAACAACCATTATAAACATGCTTCAATGAGCAATCATAATATGCTTAAAATAAAGGAACAAATAGAAAATCTCAGTATAGAAATAAAAGATTCAAAGAAGAATCATATCCTTTGCTTGGGCCTTAAAAGAACCACTCACATTTCTGGAATGACCAGTCTCACTTTGTGCCTGCGCCAAGGTGCCTACCTCTCCCTGGAACATCCATATCTCCTCTTCTTTTTAAATCCTGCTTGTCCCTCAGAATCAGCTGAGATGTCACCTCCTCTGGGTAGCCCTGCATGACTTCCATGCCCTTCCTCCTCAAGGTTCCCTACACCACAGCCCTAACACTCAACACTAATTATTCTGTCATCTGTCCCTCCACACCCACCCAGTGTAAAGGCTTGACAGAGGGACTGTGTCTTATCCCAGGCCTGGCATAGTACCTGGCTTAAAATAAGCACTCAAAAAAATTTTGTTGAATAAATGGGGACAGGGCAGTGAACAAATCCTCAGGGAGCTTACAATTCCAGTGCAGGAGAAACAAACACATTTATCTAAGCAAATCTATCCATAGGTTTTCAGGCTGTATTAAGAGCTATGAAAAGTGTAAAATAGATTGAGAGTAACAGTTGGTATCTACATGAGGTTGTTACCCTCCAGGAGGTAAGAATTGAAAACACAGTTCACTAGAATGAAGTGAGGGAGAGATCAGGCCATGCAGAGGGAAGGCCAAGTGCAGGCGTCTGTGATGCAAACTCTAGCAAGTGCAAGAAGTTGTAGGTGAAGGAGGACGAGAAGGCGGCTGAGGCTGCGTCAGAGGGAGTGAGGGGAAGAGTGGCGACAGGCCAGCTCTGCAGTGGCCCTCTCTCTTCTATTGAAAAAATCTAAACTCTGTGGTCTGGCATTAAACACCTTACACAAACAGTGATACATATCTTTTTGGTACCCGGCTTCCCTGCATATACCCTATTTTTCTGCCACACTGGAAAACACAGTGTTTTCAAAGTACTTTTTACATTTCTGCATCCCTATCTCCACGTACACATATGTATGTACTTCTGTTAGCCTCAAATATCCTCACCCATTTTTTCCATCAAATTCTTATCCATTTTTGCAACCCCACTCAGATATCACCTCTCCATGACCCAGTCCCTGATCTCCCCCACTAGAAGGGGTCCTGCCCACCTCTGGATATTTGGCACCTCATTTAGTCTCTTCTTGTGTTATTTCTCACTTTCTGCCTTGCATTCATTTTTGTTTGTTTGTTTGTTTGAATGCACTTGTAGTATTCTCCCCATGATTTAAAAATCTGTGGGTTTGGGACTTCCCTGGCAATCCAGTGATTAAGACTTTCCTCTTCCCTGGTGGGGAACTAGGATCCCGCGTGCGGCACAGCCAAAAAAACAAAATCTGTGGGTTCAAATGAACTCATATTTTGTTCATCTTTGCCTCTGCCACTGAGCCCGTAGCACAGTCCCCTGTTACTCTCTGAGTTTCCATTTCTTTTTCTGAGGTCATGGTACCTACTTCATAGGATTTAATTTAATTTTTGATACAGCATCTCAATTTTGATACAGTCAGTACTCAATAAGTGTTAGCCATGATGATGATGATGATGATGATGATGATTTAAAGGAATAAATGATGGAGCAAGTCCTATTGGCTCTACCTTGAAAACATCTTTTGAATTCCACTTCACCTCCCCACTTCCACTATTATCACCCTGCTCCCAGCCGTGAGCATTCGTCTTGATACCACCACTATAGTCTACTTGGTCTCCCTGCTTCCCCTCTCTTGCCTGTCTACCTCTATTCTCTACTTAGCAGCCAGCACAATCCCTTTAAAATATAAATCAGATCATGTTACCTCTCTGCTCAAAATCCTCCAGTGGGTTTCCCCATCTGCTAATAAAGCCCGAACTCCTGAGGCCTCAAAGGCCTGATGCGATTTGGCCTGTCGCCACTCTTCCCCTCACTCCCTCTGATGCAGCCTCAGCCGCCTTCTCGTCCTCCTTCACCTACAGCTTCTTGCACTTGCTAGAGTTTGCATCACAGACGCCTGCACTTGGCCTTCCCTCTGCATGGCCTGATCTCTCCCCCACTTCATTCTAGTGAACTGTGTTTTCAATTCTTACCTCCTGGAGGGTAACAACCGCACGTAGATACCAACTGTTACTCTCAATCTATTTTACACTTTCCATAGCTCTTACTACAGCCTGAAAACCTACGGATAGATTTGCTTAGATAAATGTGTTTGTTTCTCCTGCACTGGAATTGTAAGCTCCCTGAGGATTTGTTCACTGCTCCGTCCCCAGCCTCTAGAATGGTATCTGGCACATGGTAAGTGTTCAGAAGACTTGCTGAATGACTGAATGCTGGCTGTGGGCTTCTTGGGTGAGGGCTGTAGGAGTAGAGGCAGCATCCTGTTGCAGTAAATTGCTCAACTGCTACTGGTTTTACGTGAAGGGGAAAGGCAGGATTGTTCCACTTAGAGGAGTTGATGGGGCAGGGGGTGGGAGCAGACCTTTCACAGACAGGAGCACAGTAGCAAACCCCATGGAAGTGGAATTTCCCAACCAAAATACACTTGCTTGTTTGCTCTGTTTTCTGTAACCTTTGCTAAATACTTTATACATGTTTAATGCTAAAAAGCTGTGTCTCCTCTAGCATCCCTCACTCTGGTATGAATGTGTTTACTCCACATAGTATATCCTTCCATCCTCTGGCTGCCTAGGTCAGTAAATAAATTCGATGTACTATAATTTATAAGTAACACTGTTGAAACTCTAATGCCTATGGAGGCTGTAATCTGCCCTTCCCACCCTGTCCCCATTCCCAGCCCACCCCCGTAGTAGCATTTGTGTGTATTTGTGCCGGAAAATTAAATGTTTAAAAGGTTTACATTTTAAAGGTGTTTGCTATATATAACTGCTCTGCATTATTATAAAGCATTTTCAGGAAAAGAAAAAGGGCCACTCTGTCACCGACCTTTTTATCCAGGCTTAGGGGACCCTCCTCTTTATCCATTAAATGAAAATCTAGCAGAAGATACATCTAGGTATGCTTTTCCATAATGAACTATGTAATAGTTCAGGGTCAATTCTCCAGGGCTGACTTCAGGCACAGCAGAATAAAAGGTCCTGGGACCTGCTTGGCTGCTCAGGCCTGGGAGAGCACCCACTGATGAAATGCTCCAGAGGTGAAGCCCCAGACCTATCCTGACACTGTCCTCTCCAGCTTCAGGACATCCAACTGGAGGAACCCTGAGGTCCCTGCAGAAGGGTGGGAAAAGCTTCGGATTCAGGACACCTGAATTCTACATGATTTGGGCCAGCTACAGCCCCTATCAGGGCCTTAGTTTGTCTTTAACTGTACCATAGGGAGTCGAGTTGAAAGTATCTTTCAAGTCTCCTCCAGCAGTGACTGTCCATATTTAAATGAGCTTCAGGTGTGGGACTGCCCGCCTGCCGGGATTAGGCTGCTTAAGGGCAGGGCAGTAGTGGAGAGAAACCCAACATGGAGGCAGTTGAACTGAAGCTGAGCGGTAGGAGCCCAGCATGGCCAGCAGGTGGAGCCATTGTCACACCAGGATGTTCACACCAAAGGCGGGAAAGTTTGATTTTCTAGAAAGCAATGAGTCCTTCAGGGCAAGCTGTCCAGCATCAAAAAGAACCAGTCGCCACCCAACCCTACCCCCTAAAGACACACACACACACACACACACACACATACACACACACACACACACACACACACACTCTCTCTCTCTCTCTCTCTCCTCTCTCTCTCTCTCTCTCTCTCTCTCTCTCTCTCTCTCTGACAAACTCGGGGCAATATACTATTACAGGTTGCTGGGCCTGAGGCTGAAGGCATTTCAAAGACCCAGCTGCCTTTTCTTCTCCTCCCTTGTTTCCTGGGAGTCTGTACCCTGTACCACCAGCCTGACCTGGCCAGACTCTCCTCCTGTCCCTCTCATGGCCGGTTGTGTGACCAGAAAGAGGCCAACCTGACTTCTCTTTCTGATTACCATCTTCCCTTTCTCCAACCCCCAGCCATCACCTTCTAGGGAAACCTCAAGATTTCCTCCCTTTGCCTCCCCTGAGTCCTGGGGAGGAACCTCTGGTTAAAGCAGTTAGAGCAAAGAAACGGGGAAATGGGGGTAGGGCTGCTGAGGGGAAAGGTCTGGCTTTGGCCAGATAAGAATCGAAGGATCTTTTGTTTGGCCCCAACTGCTGCCACCACTGTTGACACACTTAGGAGTGTTTCCTGAAGCTCCTGATTGTCCAACAGCTCTCCCTCCCCCACTTCCTATGGTAGGGGCTGGGGGTGGGGTGTCTGGGCTCTGGGGTAGGGGGGCTTACAGATGGTTTTGCAGTTAGGCTGCTGTCTTCATGCAGAGGTGGAAAGCATCCCCTCCAGGAGCTGGCAGCCAGATCTCTAGACAGAAGTTCCCATACTGTCCTTCATTGTCTGCCCCCAGCTGGGGATGGGGACGGTGTGACTATAATAGAGGGTGCACAGGCCCTGGCTCCTTCTCTTTGTTTGGCATCTTTTGCATATGGTGACCAAAATGTGCCTCTATCTCAGAAAGGTGTTCATGAAGGGTACAGCTCCTAAGTCCTCAGCACCCTCCAATCTGAAACCCCCGTCGCATTCTGCCTGCTTTTCTTTCTGCGACTAGAAACATCAGCTTCCCTGAGGGCATCCCTGTTTCCCCCCCAGAGAGGGGAGTAGTTAGTAGGCTTAGACAAAAAGCAGCATCCTGGTTGGTACCTGTGTCCCCTGAGCTGGTCCCACCTCTTCCCTGGCTAGCCCCTCCCTACCGGGTCCCTGCGTAGTCTGGCCAGGTCTCATGGGGAGACCGCTGCTCTGGTCTTCAGGCACACCCGGCTGGGACAGAACCACAGAACAGATATGTTTCCGTATCACTTTAATTACAGTATTTACACACGCCATTTTTTATTCAGGAAAAAAAAAATCCACCCCATCTTCCCATCTCTGGAAAGTTCTATTTCCAATCGTCATTGAAACCAGGATCCCTTTTCACCCCTCTGGAATAAAACAGAAACAAAAACAGGACCTGGGTCACTCACAGAAAAGGTCGCTTGTGGTGAGGGTCCTCTGGAGACATGCTGGGGCCCTGACCACATGGGTTGCAGGGCAGTAAAAGGATTAAGGGCTGGGAAGGCAGAGACAGAAAGGAGTCTGCTGGGAGGCTGAGGCCACAGCTCAGCCCAGGAGTCAGGGAGAGGAGGAAGCCTCTGAGACAGAGGTTAAGGTCAGAACCTAGCCTCAGTGCAAGAGTCTTCCTCAGAAGCACACAGGTCAAGAGGCACGGCTCAGAGATCTGGTCCCACGGTCCTGTCTACTCTGAACCACAGGGAGAAACAGCAGCCCAAGCAGAAGCTCTGCGTGGCCCCACAGAGATGAGGGCCAAGCTACGTGCCCTCACCCATTTGTGTCCGTGTGTGTCCATTTGTGAACATGTGTGTGCATGGACCCCAAACACACAGACACAGGACATTGTTCTAAAACTTGGAGGGAGGGGCCGGGGCCTGTGGAGCTCAGGGAACTTGGAGAGCAAGAGGGGAGCTGGTGACAGACTCCACAGTGCCTCAGAGGGGGAATGAGGGAGATGGTTTAAGACAACATGATTTTCTGGCCATACCATTACAAAGGAGCAGGTGAAAGGGGTTGCTTTGGTTTCCCTAAAGCAGAGAAAGAAAATATAACGATGAAAGAGTAAAAGGCAAAGTCTCCTGGGAGGAAATTACAACCCAGAAAAGCCTGTGCTTTCCCCTGGGAGTTCCTATAATGAGGCAGAGAGGAGGGGGAAGGAAGGGGCCCCTGTGTGGAAGCTGCAAGCCCATCAACCCCCCCGCCCCCGCAAGGAGTTTCTCTGCACCTTGGCTTTCCCTATCACACCTTTACGCAGAGCAGCCCAGAGGCTGGGTGCAGGGAGCTGAATGTGGAAAGGGCAGGAGCTACCTGTCTCTCCCCAAGGTGGCGAGAATCCCTTGGCCTGGAACAGGGCAGGGTCCCAGGAACGGACTCCGAGGGGGTGTGCAGTGGGAAAGGGTGGAGGGTAAGGGAGGCTCCTCCAGCAGGGAGACAGCACGTGCTCAGGTGCAGGGAGGGGCTCCTTCCCCAGACTTTGCCCAGTCTCGCCCCACCCACTTGCCCCCCGTCACAGTTCGGTATCAGCCACCACGTGTTGTCTCGCTGAATGGCCGTTTCTGGAGGTGGCCTGGCCGGTGCCGTTCTCCTGAGCCCCTTGATTCACAATGGCCTTTCCCTGAGCCTCAGGGGAGGCCCCAGGGCCTGAGCTATAGCCCTGGCCTCCACCGTTCTCCGTGTAATAAGGGTCTTCGCCCTAGATGGTGTATAAATAAAGGAGCATTATCTCGTAAGCAGGGCAGCAGGAAGGGGGATGGGAGGAAGAGGAAGGGAGTAGGAGGGGAAGATGGAGGTTGCAGCTGCATGTGCAGACTCCTTTCTTCCTGAAGAGCGATCAAGGTTCCAGCTCCTAGAGGAGAAAGGACAGAGGAGAGGCACCACACCATGCCACAGCAGTTCAAGAGCCAGCTCCCGCCAGAAACTAGGCAGTCCCCAGGGTGCAATAACCTCCCCAGAGGAGGTGAAGGGCCAGAGGCCAAGAGTCAAACCCTGGCCTTGTCCTCTCTCATCCAGAACATGTCAAGAGTAGATTTTCCTTCCATGTGTCCCCTTGTGAGCCACTCGGTGCCCGTGGGCTTTTAACATGCTTGCAAATAAGTGGCTGATTTAGCAGCTTGTTCTGGTTTGTACCCAGCTAAACTACCCGAGGGAAAATAATAAATAGATGGCATGAACCACCCGCTACCACAGGGACCAGGGCCCCAGTTAGTGCCCCCTCCCCAATCTGCTATATATTGTTTTGACTTGTCCATGGATACAGTAATGTGCATACACGCATATTCCCGTGTGAGGGCACAGAACTGCCTTTGTTGGTATTTCTCCTCCCCCTCCATGACATTCATGGACCTCCCCAGGAGACCTAGCTTCCCATTTTCTTTGCCCTGGACCCTAGAACTGACCAGCCTTTCTCCTGTGGGGCTCCAGCTGCGGCGGTTCATCAGAAAATAGCCCGTGGTGCCCAAGACAGCCAGCAGGATCCCCGAGGTGACCAGTGCAATCAAGGTCTTTCGGGAATAGCTCTGGTGGCTCCCGACATCTTGTTCAGTGAAGCCTTGGATGCCCAGCTTGAAGAGAAGAGACAAAAAAGAGAGCCTGTCATTTGTGGAACATGGGTTCTAGACAAGGAGCCCAGTCCATGCTAGACCCTGTGTGTGACTCAACAGTGACTAAACCCAAGAAGACATGGACCTCAGGGATTTTCTAAACAGGACTTAAGACTGCAATCTCTTAATTAAGCTGCACTGTAAAATTTTGTTCCAAACATAGAAGGGAAAGGACTATTGGAGAAGGGTGGAGAGGTAGGAAGGGCAGGTCTGGAGAAGATAATTACTTTCTCCCCTGCTCGAGTGAATTCCCCTGAGACCCCTCATCTCAGAGAGCTTACCTCTTTCAGGTCAGACTGGTGCTTTTTCAGAAGTTGGAGCTTGCTGGAAAGTTCTAGAATTAGAAACAGAGGTTGCTGAATCTAGAAGCTGGAACAGCTCATCCTGTACTAGTCTAGAAGATGCTCTGATGGTGAGGGTACATCTCAGGAAGGTCTTTCCCAAAGCCAGCATAGCCCTGCTCCCTAGCACCTGTGCTCTCTGAGTGAAGATGCCTGATTTCTACCCAGGGTCCTCTAACCTCAGCCCCTCTCCTTCCCTAGACTTCAAGACAGATGTGCCCCTTACCTGTTCTGTTGGCCAAGACCAGCAGCAGGCAGTGAGGCCTCACCTCAGACTGGGCCAGGAGCAAGGAGCACACCCCGGCCCTGGCCTCAGCCTGCTCCTTCCCACACAGGACTCGGGTCAGTTCCTCTCCATTGTCCTTCTTAAACTCCTCCTGGGACAACAGAGAAAAATGGTGAGAAGGAGATGAGGTTACTAGTATACTCTGAACTGCATCCGGAGTCTCAGGCAATAGTTCTGATTAAAGTCACACTATTACCCTCAAAACAAGAAGAATCCTTTTTTTCTAAAATTCCAACTGAAGAAAAAAACCTTGCAAACTTCTTATATGCAAAAACCCAATAAGATAAAAACTCCAAAATCTTCCAGGACCAAAAGGTGGTCTTAGGTGGTACTGTAAGATGCCAGAGGATGAATTTAGGAAACATCATCTTACTGAAGGATTGCCCATGTAAACATACTATTCAAAGTAAATTCAAAAGAAATTACCAATAACAGAAAATATTAATAATGCAATACTAATGAAGAGAAAATCCTCTGTTTCAAGGTTACAATAGCCTCAAATATTGAAGGAAAAGCTAAGGGAGGTGAGGAATAGAGAACACACTTACGACTATAGATGTAACGGGATCCTCGGTCCCTTCCCTCTTACTCTCCAAGGGGTCTCACAAAGAGCATGGCTCAAACTCAAGGGGTGTTCTTGTCTAGTCTTCCTTTCCCCTTTCCCATTAGAAACATGGAACCCAGTTTTACATGAGGGTGACAGATTGCTCCAGGTGGCTGACAGAGGACTCAGGCACTCAGACTCAGAAGACAAACTCTGATTATCCTTCAACAGTTGAGTCCCAGAAATGGGATGAATTGGAATCACTGACTGTGCCCCTCTGGCACCGTGTGCTCAGACCTCCAGGATTTATTCCAATAGCCTCCAAAGGGAGTGGCCTCCCCTGCACAGAAAAGGAATCAAAACCAAGACTTTCTCCTCTGTCCAGATGGCAGATGGCAGGGGAGGAAATGCCTGAACGGCTCTGACAGCTTTCCTGTTAGGGGAAAACTGCTGGGGCGTGTGAGGGGCATCAGAACTGAGCCTCCGTGGAGAAGAAAGCTTCCTGTTTGTGGAGCAGTACTGTTCCTCAGGGCAAGGCCAGAGGGCCCTCCCAGCTTGGAAAGCAGCCTGGGTATTTTCCTACTGCTATGGCCCAAGGCAGGAAAACCCAGGCTCCTTTGCTCCTGCACAAGACAAGGTCAAGATTGACCTCAGATCCAGCTTTCTCCTGCCAGCTGGAATTCAAGGCTTTGGGGAGGCCAGAGAGCAGGACTACCTAACCTCCAGATCACAGAGAGAAGAATCCAACAGTAGCCTCAGAAGGTACCCAAGAGCCAAAGCTACAGAGAAATCAATTCTCAGGCCATGGCTGCTTCCCCCTCAGGAAAAGGATAGATGATGCAGGTATCCAAGGAAGTCCTTGGATAGAGGCTCTTCACAACAGCATTTGCTGTGGGGAGTCTGGGTACCACACTGGATGTGATCAGCAGTCTTCTCCCTCTCTAGGCCCGTGCCCCTTTGGAGAGCCTTGCCTTGCCTCTCTGTGAGCACCTCCCCCTCCCCAGCACCGGGCCTTCTGGATGAGGAGGAGGGAAACTCCTGCCTGGATGATTCTGGGCTTCCGAAGTGTCTCTGGTGGAAATGTGTCTTGTTTCTGAGAGAGGCAGGGCTCCTGCATAATCTAAACAAGCCAAACAAGGCGGCACCTCCTCAGTCTGCTGAGTCCTAGGAAGCTATTCCTCAACCAGATTCAGCTGTTCTGACAGTGATCAGGACCCGAATATGAGACACTGTGTGAAACCCTCTGCGCGTGTGTCAGGTATGGGAGCGGGGGAGCGGGCGGGACAGGTGTGGCAATGAATTCCACATGATCAAAGCTCTCATGGCCATGCATGGCCATGAAGATAAACGATGCTTCCTATGTCTCAGGCCCTATTTTAAGTGCTTTATGCATGGTGACTCATTTAGGCCTCACACAACCCTACGAGGTGGATCATATTATTCTCCCCATTTTATAGATGACGAAACTGAGGCACAAAGAGATTAAGAGGTAATAGAGCTAGTTACATGGTAAGAACCCTAAGAAAGGCACAGACAACTGCTATGGACATTCAAAGGAGGGTGAGCATACATCTGGTTTGGGATTATCAGAAGCAGCATCCTGAAATAGGCCTTGAAGAATGGGTAGCATGTATGCAGGAGAAGCTGGCAGGGAAGGGCCTTGGGAGTGGGGGTAGCACTACGAGGAAGCCCAGGAGTGTGTGAGCCTGTGACCTTCACAACCCTGGTTGCAATGAAGAACATGGCTTTCCCCCTTGGATTCCCATCCTTCAAGACTCAATTCCATCGCACCTCCTCAGTGAAGCCAGTTCTATCTTCCATTAGACTGGGTATCAGCCCCTGTTCTGCTATTAACTAGATTCTTTGCAAGTCATGCAACTCATCTGAGTGTCAGGCTCCTCAGCTGAAGACTAAGTAGGGGTGGTGACTGAAGAGCTGCTGTATGAAGAGTGCCTGGCAAGGTGCTTGGAGCCAAATTGGCACTGGATAAATGGCAGCTGTTACTATTACTATTAATAATAGCAATACCTCCTAGACTATACTGTCCACACTTCGATGTTTAATCACATTCTGTCTTACTGCTACTGTCATTTCTCTGTGACTAGACTATAAGACTTCTTAGGGGGGGGGGAGTGGGTGTACATTACATAATTTTGAACCCAGACTGCACGAAGCATAACACCAAACAAACAAGGACTCAGTGAATTGTTGTTCGTCTTAACATCCCAGGTGCTTTGGCTTCTACACAGGGTCCCTCCACCCCTTGTTTAGTTTCTTGGACTCAATTCAAGGGAATCCAGTGTCCAGCCTCCCTCCCACTCTGGAATCCAACAGCATCAGTGAATTGTGTTTGGGCCTGGAGAGGAGCAGGTGGGTCCTGAACAAAGCACAATATGCTCCTCCGGATGCTTGAAATAAACATCCTCCCCCAAGGGAGGCTGTGGGCAGTCATCATGGGAGAGTAGGCAGGAGGAAGCCACAGCCTCACCATTTTGCTCATGAGAATCAGATTGGTGGACCCCTAACTACATCTGCTTGCACATGTTACTTTATAAAAATAATAATCATAATAAAACTACCTAACTTTTCTAGAGTAGCATTCTCAAACTTTGCAAAGACTCTTAACATGTTAAAGAAGCACATTAAGTATGGGAGTTGGGAGAGAGAGGGACAGGTCTTTTTCTAAATGAACGTTAAGATATTTCCCAATGTTAAGATTCTAGGCTAAATCGCCTCTCTCTGTCCCTCCCACCCTCTCTTTCAATAAATGTATTGACTGTGGTGTCAGTTTGACAATGCAGCTAAAACACCTATTTTCATATAGAGACTGGAGTAATTAAAGGACCTGTTACAAGTCACGCAAGTGGGCAGCTGACCAAAAGTTAGGCTGTCCCAGATCTCAGGCTCTTTCCAGAAGACACGCTGTCTTCATCAGTCCTCCATCTGTAAGTTATTTTTTCTGCATGGAAAGTGACCTTTAGTGTTGGGGCAGAGGGCAAGGAAGGTGAGGGCTGGGGATATTATCTGGAGGCCGGAGGCAGCCTGCCTCCAATGAAGTAAATGTGACAGAACAAGGGTGATGTGAGCTAGCAGAGAAAATACAACTTCTGAGTATAAACATATGTGTTTCTGAGGAAAGGTAGTTCTGAAAAACAAACTGGAGGGCAAAGGACTTGAACAGAGATTTCTCCAAAGAAGATATACAAACGGTTAGTGAGAACATGAAAGGATGCTCAACATCATTAATCGTTAGGAAATGCCAATCAAACACATGTCATGCCCATTAAGATGGCTACTATCAAAGATGCAGAAAATAACAAATATTGGTGAGCATGTGGAGAAACTGGAACTCTTGTGCCCTGTGGCTGGGAATACAAAATGGTGTAGCTATTGTGGAAAACAGTATGGTGATTCCTCAAAATTTTAAAAATAGAGCTAACATATGATTCAGCAATTCCATTTCTGGGTATATACCCAAAAGAAATGAAATAAGAGTGTTGAAGAGATATTTGAACAGACATGTTCATAGCAGCATTATTAACAATAGCCAAAAGGTGGAAGCAACTCAAGTGTCCATAGGTGAATGAATGGATAAACAAAATGGGGTATGAACATACAATGGAATATTACTCAGCCTTAAAAAAGAAGAAAATTCTGACACATGCTACAACATGGGTGAACCTTGAGGACATTAGGCTAAGTGATATAAGACAGTCACAAAAAGATAAACATTATATGATTTTACTCATATGAGGTACCTAGAGTAGTCAAATTCATAGAGACAGAAAGTAGGATCATGGTTTCCAGGGGCTGGGAGCAGGGAGGAATGGGGAGTTGTTTAATGGGTGGAGAGTTTCAGTTCTGGAAGATGAAGAGTTCTAAAGATTGATTGTACAGCAATGTGAATGTACTTAACACTACTGAACTGTACACTTAAAATGGTAAATTTTTATATTATGTGTATTTTACCACCATTAAAATGATTCCTTGGTAGATTCCCCAATAGCTATAGCATAAGAGAATAGCTTATGGTGGACCAATAGCTATAGCATACGAGAATAAAGTAATCTCACATTTTGGAAATTATGTGGGAAACCACAACCACAAAAACTAAATTAACCTGATATTTCAGTGGAGAGAATGAAAGTCAGATATAGGGTGGCACATTCTGCTAATGAAGATTCTGAGATGTGGTAACAGGTGCTTGACAAGAATGTGGGATAACCTTCCCTCCCTCTGGCTGAAATAGGTGATTGCTGCCTAGAGGTGAAGGATGAGGAGCAAAAGGAGAGTAGTTGGGATAGAAATGTCTACAGAATGCATGTACAGAAGACAGGCCTAAATAATCCCCATATCAAGAGCTAACAGGTTGGATACTCACTATGTACCAGTACAAAATGAGTGGATAGCTGAGAACAATGCATGCATATTTCTGTTATGGGAATATACTAGATGGAAGAGCATGACAACATTACATAAGTACTCAAGGATGTGATGTTAGAGGAACCCATGTCTTTCATGCTTCTCATTAGGCCTGAGCTTCCCTCGATTAGAACCGGTGTGGTAAGGCTCTCTGACACCAAAGGTACAAATGCAACCTAAGGAAAATTAGGAGACACTACACCACTTTGGAACAGATTGATTATCAGACAAGCATGCAGTAGGACTCAAGGAAAAGGAATCTGGGACACAATCAGGAGCTGTGGCCAAAAATTCTGGAACAAGGATTGCTGACTGAGGAAAATTACCTTGTGAGGCAATGCTGCTTGGGGGTTGGGGCAGAGGAACCCTCAGGAAGACAGGGGTATCAACGGTGGGGTATCAACGGTGGTGGAAGGAAAAGGAAAACAATAGCACTACACAGGTGCTGCCATAGAGTTGATTCATCATGGGCAGTGCAGAAGCCTTCTTTAGGATATTGGAGGAATTGCTATCTTTTCACGTCCCTACTTGCAGATCCTCTCCAAATTGAGTAGAGTGCAGACCTTAGCTGTGGCACAGAATAGAGTAGACAGTAAGGACCTCAGAGAGAAAGAGACTGCAGCACAGAAAGAGGAGTTATTTCTGGAGTAGCAGTAAGTTTCTGGCACTTGTCTTGTACAATGACCCTAGTTAAATGTGAACTTTGAAGAGCAGTGGACAGACGTTTAGAATGAATTCTCTGCAGTTAGCTCTAAGTCGTTCGTCCAAAGAATTAGCATTCTGGCACAGACCACTGTGATGCACAAGAAAATAAGTGCTCAACCAAGATGATACAAAAAGAAAGAGAGGGAGAAGATGGTCATTTTTCTTGGCTATAATTAGCAAAGTGTTGGGCAAAAAAATTTTTTTAAATGACTAGAGTTGAAAATCAGCATCAGAAACACACAGAATGTTACTTGTACGTTGTATATTCATGCTTAACTATTTTGCAGATTGCACTTAGTTATTCCATTGTGTGAACCTGTGTCTTCAAAATTTGTGTTGTTTTTTTAAAATTGTAAGTTAAATAATTTTCTTAGGTATTATTTTAAAAGACCTGTGAGTCACAATGACCCAACTGATAATCATGAATAAGACACCAATAGTCAGAGTGGACAAAATAAGTAACCTAATGCCCTCTACAGACTACAGTATTTGCTCAGGCTCTTTCCAATCTATGCATGTCACACATCATATATATGGTTCCCTTAAATGGATTCCCACCTTGTAAGAAAACTTTTTTTTTTTTATGAGTAAATACCACTCTTCCTGTCATCTTATCCTTCATCCAGGAAATTGTTACTGTCAGGAAATTGGATTTACTGAAACAAAGCAAGGAGGTCTGCTATCATCATTAAAAATTAACACCATGCTGTACAGTTTACCAATGCAATAAGACATGAAACTGAAAGAAGAGGTATAACTACTAAAAAGAAGGAGAAAAGCAACATATTATGAGAAATAACATAATAGCTTATGTTAAAAATGAAAAATAATCATCTAAAAAGCTTCTGGAATCAATAAACAAGTTAAAGAAAATGACTAGACCCAAGATAAATATTAAAAACTCAATGAACTTTCAAATATACCAGAAAAATCAATTGGAATATATCATGGAAAATCTATATTATAAATAAACCTTAAGAAATCCATAAAACCTAAGGAAAAAACATTTTAAAAACTAAAAAAAGAAGATACTGAACAATACCAAAGAAAACCAGAAAAAAATAGAGGGATTTTAGAGCAGTTCCAATTAAAATTTTAATGGTTTTGTGGTTTTTTTGAATCTTGAATAGGTGTTTCTAAAATTTTTCTAAAAGAACAGATGAAAAATGCCTTACATTTTTATAGTGTAATAAGCAAAGACCTGCTTGGCTGGATATTAAAAGTGCTGTAATATAAAAGTATAATAACTTAAAAATTTAAAACAGACAAAAAAAAGACAAACTAAACAAATAAAATCTCTCTGAAGAATATGCCCTAGGACATATAAAAACTTAATACAAAGTAAAGGAAGCATTCCAATCAATAAAGGAGAGGATCATGCAATAAATAATGCTAGGGGAAATGGTTATATGGAGAATGCAGCATTTACAGCAAAAAAATTCTTTGTATATTAAAGAGTTATATGAAAATAATAATAAATAAATTGATATTTTAGGTGACTAGTTTATATTTCATGAAGAACTTTCTTAACATAAAAGCAAACTTAAATCTGAATATATATATATATATATATATATATATATATATATATATATATAAAATGTACAATAGAGGAGGGAAAAAGTAAATTTAAATAAAATTGTCTTTTCCTTCTTTGTCCACCAGATGGGGCCTCTCACTCCTTAAATCCAAAGCTCAGTACTCAAAGTAGCCTGTCCATGTTAAACTCCCCCCTACCCTCTCCCAAGTCAGTCCCCTACCCTCTCCCAAGCCAGTCAGTCCAAGACTTGCCTTCAGGACATTCAGAAGGAATTTTGGGAAGAGAGGGACGAGTAAGGAATTGGGGATGGAGGTGGGGGCTTTGACTTACACAGCTGGAGGTCTCATTTAGTTCCAGGCAGATACCTTGGGTCAATTTCACTTCTTTGACTCTGGAACATTTTATTTCTCCCTGTATTAAAAAAAAAAAAAGTAAATAAGCTAGCATCTTTGCCCTTCATTTCTTCCCCACCTCTTTTCTGGTTTGATTTCTGTGAGATACTCTTTAAAGAGGCTTTAAAGAAAGGAAATTTAAACATTTTGTTAGGAGATTAGAAATTTATGTCATATTCTTCTTTTACCTCACTTCCTAACCCATCAGATAATCAAAACTTTTGTTACTAGCCTGGGCTTGCAGGCAAGTAGCTATTTGTGACCTTAGTAAACATTAGCTTGGATGGCGCAGAAATGGAAGAAGGGAGGATCTTTTCCCCTTTGAGCTGTTTTCCCTCCAGTGAATTACACACTTGCAGGGAAACAGATAATGAGGAGGCCAGGCAGATCCTGGTGATGCTCATTTTCCTCCTGGTCCCTTAGGACTCTCCAGATTTCTATTCTGGCTCCTTTAAAAACAGAAACCAGGCAGGTCCCCCATGCCTGCCTCCAGGCTCCATGCCCTCACATTTTCTACTCTCCCTGCTAAAAGCTGTTGATAGCAGCAGGCCCCAAGGCTGAGAAAGGCAGGTTGAGCTCAACATCCCTGGTCTGCCTACCTCCTCACTGCCTCTCTACTACTGGCATACCACCAAACCTTCTTGCATAGAGGAAGTGGTGTTTGCCCTAAACATTTTGGGAAAAGCAGCGCCATTAAGTAGAAGATGGTTTCCAAATATGCCCAAAGGCGAGTGGTACCCTAGTCAAAGATTAGACCAAGAGGTACCGGAAAGAACCACAGAGAATTGGATGGATTTCCGAGAATCCTCTTTATTCTCTACTTCCTAGAAATATAGTACCCACGGCACAGATCAGCCTTGCTACCCAACTCTACCCCTCTCCTCCCTTTTCTATCCCTTCCAGCAATATTTATGCTGTACATTTTTCATGCTAACTCCTGTATGACCCAAATTCATTGGTTGGGATAAGCAGACATTAAGGGGAAGAGAGAGCTTGCATACATATGAAGTGAGGGGGCAGTCTGTCATTTTTGGCCTGATTCACCCACCTTGATGGTACTTGGCATAGGAGAAAATGATGTATAGGGGTTAGTGGGAGATGTCACAGGGCTGGTGCTATTGTATGGGGAATCTGAAATATTTCCAGGTAACATGCTGGGCTGCAAGGTCATCTCTGAAGTTGTAAAGTTGATGGGGGTAGAAGACACTGTGGTTGCTAAAGAGGTCTGTGACTGGACAGAAGAGTTCATGGTTCCAGGGACTGGGGTGATCCCAGAGGTAGATGTGAAATTGACTGTAGGCTCTGGAATTGACCAAAACAGAAATGTGAATATATGCACATTGGCATAAACACACACACACACACACACACACACACACACACACACACACACACACACAAACACATCTCAGTTCATTGACATAGGCACGGACTTCAACCCAGAAAAGGGAATTTGGGGAGTTAAGAGTTACTTCATGTCTTAACCCTTACCAACTCACTTCCAGCCAGCTGTTGGAACCATAGCTATAATCATAGAATGTATTAGAGATGTCCTCAGGACTCTGAAACTGAACTGGAAATTGGTCCACCCTAGAGATGTCAAAGGCCACCAATTTGAACCTGTACACAGTCTGCTTCACTTAGAAGAGATCAGAGATCTCTACAGAGTCCTTATCAGATCCTTATTTTATCACTAAGCTGAACTCAAAGAGTGCAAGGCGCATTACAAATCAGGATCAGCAGCCAAGGCGTTGACTTGAGAAAGCTGTCACTACAGGAAGAACTGTCTAGCACTTACTTCAGGGTACCCTAAGCATGATACTCAAGCCACTATTAAAAGGGGCTTGTATGTTTCCATCTGTGAGGGAAATAGAGGGTGGGGGTATTTGCATATATCCTAATACTTTACCCTAGTGCCAGCAGCATTCTTCTGGGGCCTGAGACAAACACTCTTTACCTGAGATGGCTGCTGTGTTCCCATTGCTGTCCTGAGAGACAGCATAGAGGCTGATGTTTCCAAAAGTAGTTGATATTGTGCTTTCCTGGTTGGATATAGTTGTAGGGACAGTTGAAGATATTCCTGGGGTAGATGACTTTGTGGCAGTAGTAGTCAAGTTCTCTGTATTTGTGAACCCAGAGGCTATAGAGAAACAAAGAAGAAATATCAGAACCCAAATCATCCTGGAGCCTCATGGCATCACCTGATTCAATTTATTGACTTTAGGTAGAATCCATCTAGAACATCCCCTGCCACCCCTGGCAACAGAGCAGAACAAGGACATCCTCCTGGACATGTGACTAATTTCTCACTAAATTTTTCCTAAAGAAAGAGAGAAGGAAAAGTTTGCATGCATCAAACATCTAGTATAGTATTATTTATAGGAGGGAAAACTTGCAAGCAGCTAAATGAATTACAATAGGATAGATGCTATATGCATTTAACATACCATAATCATTGCAAATAAAAAAATGCAAAAACTATAGCAGCATGAGAATATGAGGCAATGCTCATAACATGCTAAGTAAAATATTAAAATTTCAAATTACACCTGAATAAACACTGCCAAGATCTAAAATGTGCGAAAAGATGTGCCTCTATATCCTTTTTAATGTATCCTTCTCTTCAGCCAATGTATTAACTCTTGGAATAATCACTAGATTGACACCATCTCTATGTAATCCTTTAAAAATCTTCTATCCTCCCTAGATTCCCCCATTACCCAAATCCTTTCATTCTTTCCTTTTATTGAGGAACTGCAGCTAGCAACCCCAAGATTTCTTTCGGGAAGCTCCGACCTAGAAATCTAGCTGATGGACTAGAGAGCATAACGCTTGGTTTCTCAACAAATGTCCTGGGAACAGAGAGCTTAGTCCTGGCTCTGTCAATAACTCTGTAACTTAATGTGTGTGTGTCTCAGTTTACTAATTTTTAAAGTGAGGGATTATTGGGAAAATCAATGAGATAACAAAGGCTAAATTGCTATAGTATAACGTTCCTGGAACTAGTTATTCTCTGAAAATTTTCCTGCAGGTTCTTACCCTTCCATTTTTCCTGTGGTATCCAGCAGTGCCATCCTTAGACCCAGGAAGGAGAAGCTACCTGTCTGGACCCTGCACTTTAGAGCCTACACTCTGTTCCTCTTCCTGCCCTCCCTGTCCCCAAGCTACGAGGAGTCCATGGGGCCAAGAGAGGTGTACCCTCTCTTCTAGATCATGTGTTGGGACCAGAAGTCCTAGAACTTCTTGCCCAAATGGCTCTTTGCTCACTTGAGGACCTGCATGGGCCTCTTCTCCCAGTCCATCCTTCCAAATGTGAACTGCAGCACCAGGGTGTGTGACTCCAAGGCCCAAGGGTGGCCAATGGGTGGCTGTTTGCAGGGAGAAGGGTTAGAGCTTAAGATCTAGCCCCACCTTGTAGGTGGGGTGTCCCTTGCCTTCATGCAAGATCCCTTACAGTATGGACCAGAGCCATGAGTAAGAAGAAGAGAAGAGGGTAGGCAAGGGCCGACGACCATCTCTTCCTGCTAAGCCACATTGTGGCATTGAACTCCAAGGCTCTGAGAGTCCTAAATACAAATCTGGCCTTCCAGGTGGCCATGAAGGTAAGTTTTTCAAGGTAAGAGGATAGACGATATTTTATTTACCATATGGTTGGCCTGATTTATAACTTTGAAGTATTTAAACATATAATATGTGGTACTCCATTGTATTCTTAGCTTGAGCCCTGTAAATATTAGCAGTAGACTTGGTATTCAGAGCTCATACCCGGCAGTAGCATCCTCAAGGAAAGGCACCTGAGGGTCCCAGGCCACCCTAAAGCTCATCTCTAACTTTACTGATTGAAACCTAGGCCTACATTTTACAGAAGTTTCTGGGTAAATAGCAGTGCAAAATGACGCCTCTTCTTTCCCTCAGCGTCAAGGTGGAAGTTAGGCATTAGTTTCAAGGCAATGAACCTGAGGCCAAAAGTTTCCCCTAAAGGTAGTGGCAAGTCTCACTCTCCCTCATCTGCCTCTCTTCCCAGCCTGCTGCCGGTAGGTTGATACTCATGGTGAGTACAAAACTCATATCTCAAAATTATAGGGCAAGTGAGGAGGAGGAACAAGTGATATTACTATCTCCGTTTTAGAGGTAAGAACCTGGATCACCAAGGTTTTGGCCAAGAGGGAAGGCCATCATTCATGCAGGGCAAGAGCAATGGGACCACTGAGGTTTAGCTGACTCTTGAATAGAAGTAGCAAGAGGGTCAGGGGGTCCAAACTGCTAAGGATCAGGATGCATCTTCCATATTTTGGAGAGAAAAGTATGGGCTCCTGTCTGGCTGGGCTAGGGGGCAGTAGTGGGTGGGGAGTGGATTTATCAAAATAAAATAGATGGGGAAGCAGATCCAGTCTTCTTGTCCTTAAATAAGTCCCTCTCAGCAATCTGACCCTAAGGTATGAGTTCAGCTCAGGGGACAGGTGGTGGGAACATTTGGACACTGAACCGTAGGACCATCCTCTCAAGGTACTATTCCAAGGCACCACTGGAACTCCCCCTTGACATCACTCTTCCTGCCCACCCTTTTTTCTTCTTCCCACCAATACATCAATTCTTGGGAATCCCATCTGGCCCAACCTGGCCCAGCCCTCTTATCTCCCCAGAGAAAGCTGGGCCTGGCTGAGGTGATGTCATGCTTATGAACCCCCCTCCCCCAGGGCCTCCTTCACCCAGACAAACAGTTTTGAACTTTTCCAGATGTGAAGAGAGACCTGCTGCTAGCTCTGAGGACAGACGTGTCTGTTCCAGATGAGTGAAGCAATCCTGGACCCAGGCCAGCTACTGAGCCACCGGGGTCAGGCTCCCGGCTGCAGCTGCCCCCTCCCACCCGCCCCTCAGCCAAGAACTGAGGAACAGGTTGCAGGATCTGTCTGCAAATGGAAAGGGAACCCCAATCTCAGATTTATGTCCCTGAGCCCAGGGTGAGTGGGGAAGCCTCTGAGACCCTAGAGAAACAGGACAAAGAGGAAAGGCAGAAAGGCAAGGCTGAGCAATGGGGTACATATGAGCTGGTGTTGGGCAAGGGGACACCTTGGCAGAGCCCTGGGAGCCAATCCTGACCTACACAGCAGAGGCTGTCAGTAGAGACTGGAGTCTCTTGTTTTCACAGTCTCTAGGGCTCCCTTTCTCGTGCTCCCATGAAGAGATGGGTCTTGGAGGAATGACATTTATAAGAATCAAGACTGACCACAGGTTTGTTCTTATCCTATATTCCCCCCCACACACCCATGACATTAAACCATCCAATGCTGATCTTTCTTTATCTGAGCTTCTTATCCCCAACTCTGCGTGGAAGTCATAGCAGCCTACCAGCCAGATCCAAGAGACAATCGATGAAACCTCCACCCTATTCCACTCTAGACTGGAAGAACAGCCCTTACCCCCAACCCAACAGAGCATTATACTACAATTTAAATTTGAATGAAAGGCTATCTTCTGTTGTTTACTTCTCACTCCATCTTTATTAACTGTGTCTCCCTAAGTACCCTATTTGCCTCTACCTACCCTACTTGATCTCAACCCATGAACTTGGGACAAAAGAAGACAAGGTATCAGGAAGTTAGCAAAATGAGGGTTCCAAGAAGCCAAATAGATGCCACAAAATTCATGTTGTAAAAGTCATGCATTTAACTTACAGGTACCTATTTCAGAGGCAATTATTCTTGTTTTACATGCAATTCTAACAAACTTGTTTATCTGATATCCTAGCTAAAGCTAAAAATTAGAAAGAGAAGCAAACAATAGAAGCAAACAATAAGGAGAAGCAACAGTTGAAAATGAATAAGCAGCAATAAATGAAAAACAGACATGAATATCAAACACCACACTAGTCTGGAAGCATTTATGGTAGGAGTAAATGAAAATATACACCTTCATAGGCATTAATGATGTCACTGAGTTGCACCATAACCGAATTATTTTCATGATACAACTGAGTCTGAATGTTAAAGCCCTTTTTTTCCTGATACACTAAGAAAGCAGAAACATATGTAACATGTTTCTAAAAGATTTCTACCTACAATTAGTAAATTAAAGATTCTTTTAGTCTTTAAAGGGGGTTTACAAATTCCCAGAGATCCAGAAAGTTCTGCTACCTAAATTACTAAATTCCTGTACTTTAGGAGAAGGTTTTTTCCCCCTATGTTTGGTCTTGTTTTTCACAGACCCTCTGAGTTTTAGGTTTTGCTGGTGCTGTTTTCTCATCTCCTAGCCAGTCAGCACCGTTCTGCCCATTCATTCAAATTCTAGCACCTGGCCCAAGAGGAGTTTCTTGGAGGAGATCCTGGGTATCTTAGATGCAGTACTAGGAAGAGGGAACAAGCTGGCCTCTGCTGGGAGCCCACAGCCTGCGTTGATGGTTGATGAGATGACAGGAGAGCCTCAAAACAAAGAGCTCGGGCTCTGTAATTGGACCGTGTTGAAAGGCTCCTCTACCAAGTTCTAGCTGCATGGCCTCCTCGGGAAGCTTCTTCACCTCTCTATACCTCACCTGTAAAATGGAGAAAATAGTCCCTAGCTCCTTGTTGTTTAGAGGAATAAAGGAGATGGAGGGTGTAAAGCAGTTGCCTGTCTGGTAAATGCTCAAGAAACAGTGGTTATCTTTAGGAGAGGTCCCTTTTTTCCTGCTTCTCAGAGACCTTAAGACACATATCTCCATGACTTATCTGGCACAAGATCATATATGCTGCTTCCTGAGTATAGGTCTTGTCACCTTGGTTACATCATAGGTTTCCTGAGTGTGGGAACCATCTCTCATACTTGTCTGTATTACTCAGGACACTGAGCACAGTCCTCTGAGTTCACAATAAGCACTTGGGTTGAATGGCAACTGCATCAGGAGTGTTCACACTGACCACTTCTATGTAGAACCCTGTCATTCAATGCTATATTTTAAGAGGGAATTTATTTAATTAAGGGAGTGTCCACGAGAGGATAACCAGAACTAGGAAAGTTCTAGAAACCAAGTCATATGGTTGAGGGCTTAGTGCTGTTTCATCTGGATCAAGGGTTGGCAAGTATAGCTGGTGGACCAAATCCAACCCATGGGCTGTGTGTTGTTTGGCCAGTGAGCTAAGAATGGCTTCTACATGTTTAAAGTGTTGTAAAATAAAGCAAAGTAGAGTATGCGTCAGAGACCACATATGGACTCCAGAGCCTAAAATATTTACTATCTGGCCCTTTACAGAAAAAATTTGCTGATTTTTGATACAGAAAGGAAGAATTTGGGGAGAGAGAATAAATACCTTTCTTCAAGATTCATCTCACTCATTCATTCATTCTTGTTTTCCTGAAGCGCCACCAAACTCAGCATTGTGCAGAGCACAGGCTAAGAGAAGATACCTTTCTACTGCTAGGTGTTAGTGTCACTAGAATTTAAATAAATGCCTGTCCTCAAGGAGCTTATAATCTAGTGGAGCAGACAAGAAAGGTTGTTAAGGATTGTCATGAAGAAAGATCAGATGAATTCTGTGAGAGTTTAAGGAATAGAATTGCAGTTAATGATTAGAAGCTATATAAAGGCTAATTTCATTGCAGTACAAAAAAAGCTAATAATCATGGGATTTTTTTTTTTTTTTAAATAGAATGAACTACTGTGGGAGATAATGAGCCACCCATCTTTCCTGGGAGCATTCAGGAAGCATCCCTGCTATGGGTCTCGGTGGGTTTGGGTCATGTTGGACTAGATCAAAGAACTGGGCTGATGCCTTCCTATACTGCAGAGGCTAAGCTGAGGTATGAGCATAAAAAAAGTGTCTGTGGCCTGAGTGTTCCCAGGGTACTGAGACTCCCCTTTAATATTCAAATAGCATGTCCTAGCCGCCATCCACTTCCTGTGGAACCCCAATATCTTGAGCTTTCCCTGGGGGCCTACGTTTCTCCCAGTCACCTCTTTCTCCATTTTCCTAATTGCCACCGACCCCTGTCTCACAGCTCTGTGCCTCTCTGTCCTCAGGCTGCAGGAGTTCTCGTTCTACACTACTGCACCATGGGTTTGCCAAACACCCATTCCTTTATTTCCTTTATTCCCCCCACCCCACCCCAGAGCACCACTAACAGTGTTACAAGGCCAGTGCATGTTTTTTGGTGTGTGGTTTTTTTTTTTTTTTTTTTTGCGGTATGCTGGCCTCTCACTGCTGTGGCCTCTCCCATTGTGGAGCACAGGCTCCGGACGTGCAGGCTCAGCGGCCATGGTTCACTGGCCCAGCCGCTCCGCGGCATGTGGGATCCTCCCAGACCGGGGCACGAACCTCGGTCACCTGCATTGGCAGGCGGACTCTCAACCACTGCGCCACCAGGGAAGCCCAGCCAGTGTATGTTTACTGAAGGTTTGAGATCATGGAGGGAGATTACAGCACAGCCCAGAAGAGACAAAGGCATAATCTTGAAATCCTAGGCTAGATATTCCTATGCTAAACAGCCGGGCCACAACATAAGGAATTTTCCCAGCCAGGTCTTTTCCACCCTCCACTCACTACTGTTCCCTACTTCTCCCAGCACCTCCCCTCCTCTCTCTATGTTCTCCTGGCCTCTGGAGTCCTTTAGCCTTTTGTCTCTAGGGCCCATCAAATACGAAGTTCTACTTTATTTTATCATGTTCAGCAATTCAGCCTCCTGTCTGCCACTGCACATCAAAGGTTTGTCCAGGGGTCTAGGTTTTTTCACCCAGATACTCATTAAGGCATTTTCTTAAATAATGGAGCTGGCTACCTAGAGATGCTGCTCTGCTAAGAAGGTATCGGTGGTGGGTCCTTTGGGGTTTTTTTTCCCTCTTAAACCAGGAGCAAACTTCCCAATGAAGCCAGAGGTTTTTCCTTTGTATTCCAAAGGGAAGTGATTCATTTCAGTGGTCTCCAGAGTGTAGGTCCTAGGAAGTACACCCTGGTATACATCCCTGTTCATTTGTATCGCATTCTCCCAGGATGCATGAGTCTTTCTCCTTAGCAAAGTCTAGGGCCCTTGGGACTAAAAATCGTAGATACTGTGTTTTTATTTCTTAGCTAAGGAAGGAAGAGAATGTTCTCATTAGGGAAGTCAAAGCCCAGAAAAATATGGAAATTCTGCCCTGGCGACTCCAAGCATTTTCTTTTGGAGGGTGTGTTTTATTCTTTTTCCACACCTTCACATTTTCAGTTCCCCACACTCAGGGCCATTTAGTGACATCCAGCAAAGTCAATGGGAGAAGGAGGCCCAGGCACCCTGAGGGTGGAACTGGGTAACTATCCAGCTCTGAAAGTAAGCCCAGGCCCTCCTGCCCAGGATCTAAAGGAAATCAGGCAGTGAGACGGTAAGAAGTGGAATTTGTGGCTCCTTTTGATTTGTTTTTGTAAGACTCTGAGTCCGAGTTTATCTGTTGCAGTTTGGCACTTCTTGCCCTGAGCTTTTGGAGACAAAGACTCAGAGAAGGAAGGAGATGAGAACTAGTGAATGAACAGGCCCAGGAGGTGGAGCCAAAGGGATAAGAAAAAGATGCCCAGGCTCGTTTTATCAGTCAAACAGGAATGTTGCCGAAGATTTGCATTTGCAAAGGCTATGCCAGCTGGGCTTGGCCCTACAAGGGGGAGAACTGGGGACCACGGAATTAGTCAGAGGTCCCAAGGCTGCTCCTTCTTGGTCGCCATGTGGCAGAGAGTCAAAGGGTGGAGTCCTCTCCCCTCCGGAAAATATCTGATAAAATTCTTTTCCGTTTTCTTTTTTCCCCTCTTACACGTAGCCCCAGACAGGATATGGGTGTGGGGTCAGCAGACACGAAGGACCCAAAGGAAGGAGAGGAATGTGAAGGGGTGGGACTTGTTAGGGAAAGAGGAAGGACAGCCTTGGAGGACTTGGAGGAAACAGATACCCTGGGCCTGACAAATGGGGTTCCCTGATTACCTGAAAGATTTCTCTTTCCAGCTGGTGGTGTGGCAGTGTTACCTGGTGGCCTCTCAGTGCCCACCCTGACTCTGGTCACCACCCAGAGCCACCCCATCTCCAACAGAGAAAGTCCACTTTTGGTTGGCTGCTGTACCCAAGCCCAGGCCAAGTTCTCACAGCGACAGAAGAAAGACCTTCCCAGAACAAAGCTCTTGGTCAGGGTCAGTGAGGAGAAAACCACAGAACCCTCTTCTGCCCTAAAGTTCACAGTAACAATAGCACAGAGTTTCTGCAATGCTCCTTTGTTAGCCTTTCAAGGTACAGTCACTCACCCATTCCAGTCACCCCACAGTATAATAGAAAATGACTCCTAGTATTATATAAAAACAAACCCTAGAAAGCTCTTGGGGAATGCATAAAGCTACACACTGGCCTCAGCAGTCTGGCAAGATTAAGCATAGGGACCCAGGCCCCAGTGCTCATCCCCAAAGCAGAGACACTGAAGTTCTCAGCATATCTGCCCAAGGTTTTGCAGAGGTTAAATCGCTCTCCCCGTCCCCACTGTTTCAGGCCAAGGAGAGACTGAGACTGGCCAGCTGAGGAAATAAGAAAAGGGTGGGCCTCACTCGGCCCAGGACCAGGTCATCATGAGTTGTGAAGCCAAAGGAGAGTAGAGCATCGGATAGGAATCTGAGCCGCTGGTCAACTCACCCCATTGTGAGATGCAGCCAGGCCCCAGGGCAGTTCCCCATTCTAGGGCTTCAACGGACACCTTAGTGACAGCTTTTTCCCTGCCCCAAAGGGCATGTCTGGGGCTGTCAAACAGGTCAACCCAGAGCCTTAGAGCTTTCTCCAACTGGGAGACCAGTTGGTCTCCCAACTGGGTGGACCCAAAGGGGGACAGCAGAGGAGACTGAGAGCAAAGAGGCCTAGCTGGCTGGCCCAGGTCACTCTGGGGGGCCATGGTGGGTGGCCTTTAGGAAGCAATAAGAGTAGGGAATTGGGAGTCCTAGAGGCCTGGAAGCAGAATCTTGAGCCAAAGGGAGAATAACTTACAATGTTTAAATCCTTCTAAGTGCAATGAGATGAGATGGAGAATGTTATCCCCAAATGAAAGCAATTATGAATAGACATTTATTGAGTGCCTACTAATTTTTCTTTTTAACCAAAGTAAGAGCAAGAGCTTAAGAAGTCAGGGAGGATGTGGATAAGCAAAGGAGTGTCCACCAGTCTGCTGATCTGTCCACTCGTTTTAGAACTTGGAGAAGAAGGGCAGGGGAAGAAAACTCCAAAATGTAACAAGTTTGAGTTTGTGCCAGGGTGAGGGGTTGCAGTGGGGAGAGGAAGGCAGGGCACAGAACAAACTCCATCTACCCCGTGGCTTCTCTCCAGTGGAATGGAGAAGAGGGTGTCAGAAGACGGAGTGTAACTTAGCTTTCCGATCTTAAATGCAAGAATATTTTCACGGACTGTTCTTCATTCCAAACTCCCCATGTCACCTAACTCAGTCTGCCTCCTGGGCCTCTGGACCTCGGACCTGGGGCCTCATCCCGGGCTGGCTTCGCTCTGGTTCCTTGAACGTCCAATTCTGGTTCCCCCTGTCCTAGTGGTCAGTGGGTACCAACGCTCTCTTCCCAGGAACCGGCTCAGGCCGCAGCTTTCTGAATCAACCATCAGTCACGAAACTTTCCTGCTTCTCTCCTCCCCTGTCTCCTGGCTCTGGCTCCAACTCTGCACTCTGCTCCTTCGGCAACGCGAAAGGACACTGGCATCTTCAAAGAGCTTTACTTTAGAGACGACTTGAGAAGAGCCTCATTGACTCTGGGAAGCCTCCGGCGCGCCCTCCGATTTACACCTGGGCTAGTTCACGCTCACAGTGTGGTCGCCTTCCCGGCGCGTCCCACCCCCACCCATTCCCAGCGGAGGCACCAGTCCCCATTGGGCTCGGTTCAAGCGGCCCCGGTCCCACCAAGCCAGGAGCAGCCGTGGGCGTGGGGGCGTGGGGTGGGGCAGGGGTCCCTTCGCTCCGCCTAACTCGGCTGTGCGCGCTCTGCCTCCGGGAGAGCGTCGACCCTCCCCGCCACCAAGTCGGCCGGGCCGGGCGCGCGGCCCATACTCACGCAGCAGACTCAGCAAGCAGAGCGCGGTCCAGCCCCGCGGCATCCCGCGCCCAGCGCGCGCGCCTCTGCGGACGAGCATCCTTCCCGCGCCGCTCCCGAAGAGATGCACAGAGCCCGAGACGCTGCTTGGCCAGGCCCGGACGCGCAGCTCCCGCCCCTCCGCCCGAACGTGGGGTGGGCGAAACTTGCTTTTCCCCTCCCCTCCCTCTTTAGTCCTGGCACGGCCAACCCCTCTCCTTGGCTGCCACTAACGTGAGCTTCCCGCTTGGTCCCAAAGGCGGAGGACGTTAGGAGGGAGGCTGGGGTTGCCGCTGTCGAGGCCAAAAAAGGTTTTGTGAGGGCCCCAGACGTCTTGTTCAACTTTATATAGAGGCCCCATCTTCTTAAAGCTCGACTTCACTTAACTTTAAACCACTTTGTGTCAGCCTTGCCGGTGTCCAGGGCAGGGGGCGAGTTTCCTCTGTTTTTTTTTTTTCCATTTCCTTTCCTTTTTGCTTTTCTTTAAGTTTTAAGCTGAGAACAATCTTGCAGATGGAATCTACCAGTAAGGACCTGAGTTTACAAGTGTGAGCATTTTGCTAATCAGGTAAAATTTAGCACTTGTCAAATCTGAAGCATTTAGTGATACTCCACCAGAGACTATGCTGTGTCTTAATGATGCAGAAGGCCTGAGCAGGACATATAAATGACAGTAATTATTCACTTTCTTTTCATTATTTTTCTTACAAGATCTATTTATTTTAATCTGGAGGGTTATTTCCTGTGACCGTCCCTATTTTCCCACATAGTTTGATCTAAACTATCACCATCATCATAAAGACAAAGGACTCCCCTAGCACCTGGGGTGCCTTCTCTCCAGTCCTGGGGCTGAGACTCTAGGGGCTTCATCCTGCTCCCTTATCAGAAAAAAAGACTTCCCCTGACTCCACCCTCTTCTACCTAATTGATCCTGGAGCTGTGTATTCTTCGCAAGTTGTTCTGGATATTGGTAAACTGAATTACAGAAACTCTGAACTGGGCAGTCAGCCTAGTCAAGGACTGGATTGGGGAGATGGATACTGGAAGAAAGAGGAGCCAGGGGGAGCAGATGATGGCGCCGGGAGGCGGTAAGAGAAGGCACAGTCTTGGAGACTGTGCCCTGAGATCCTGCGTGGGGTCACATGATTACAAATACCCAGTCCAGTCTCTTCCATGATGTCTGTTCCACAAAGCCGAAAGGGAGTGAGAGGAAAGCCCAACACTGCTCTTTTCTGATTTAGTTCTCCGCAGACCCCCTAGCATTCTGAAAGTAGAAGGGTGTCCAGGTCTAAAAGCAACCCAAACTCCCATTCTGATCACGTTGCCTAACTTTCCTTTACAGAGGAAACAAAGCCTTTCATCACATAATGAAACCAAAGCCTTCTGATGCAGACTTGGTAGAACATGGTGGTATGGTATGTATCTGTTTCAAAGTGCAAATGGTGATTCAGATCTGACCACACTGTGATCTCAAGGGCCTGCAGATGGGGACAGAAAGGGTTACAAGATACATTTTAAAAATCAGGCTTTTGTCCTTGGAACTCCCAATTAACAGAGAAAAAGAGTTGCCCTCCGCCGACCCCCAGCTCTCTCAGCTCCAGGAGCTGGATCTGCCTTACCCCCAATGAGAGGTTGTGAACAAAATGTGGAGTTGAAAACCCCATGTGAAAACCAATTTGGCCCTCTCGGCTCTTCCTTCATTCTCAGTAAATTCTTCTGGTTACTTCAAATGCCCTTTGTCTTCCCTGGCTGGAGCAAGAACTTGTCCCTAGGACCTGAATTTCTTAACTAGCTTTGGGGGCAGAGGAGACAATGATCCTATGAAACAGAGCTTCTCAAAGCATGGTCTATACAGAATCAAGGGTAAGGTCTGGGAATCTGCACTTTTAATAGGCACTCTCTTCTATACGCGCTCAAGTTTAAGAAGCCCTGGTGTATAACAAAGACATGTTAGGTACAAAGTGGATGACAGACTTCAGGGAGGGAAATAGGAGTAGGAGGCACTGGAGGCTGACAAATCACTTTCTCTGGGAAACCAGAGCTGTTCTTCTCTGGCCTACAAGACTATGGATGACACCAGAACCATGACACTAGGTGATAACTGACCACTCTTTCTATTTTCCAAGGCCACTGAGACTCATGACTCCAAGCACACATAACCTTGCCCTGGCCACCCACAAACTCAGGTTCTGGCCATTGGACACATGTCTGCCCTGGGGCCCCAGCCTTACGTTTCCTCACGGACCACATAGAGCTGAGCTAGCAAGGGTTTTCAAAGCTCTAGCCTTTTTTGGCTGCTCCTCAATGTTTCTGCTCCACTACTTCATCACATGAGCTGTTGCTGAAAGAGGATGTTAACTACACCACGCAGGGACTTCCTTGGTGGTCCAGTGGTTAAGACTTCGCCTTCCAGTGCAGCGGGTGCGGGTTCGATCCCTGGTTGGGGAGCTAAGATCCCACATACCTTGTGGCCAAAAAACTAAAACATAAAAAAGAAGCAATATGGTAACAAATTCAATAAAGACTTAAAAAAAAATGGTCCACATCAAAAAAAAGTCTTTAGGAAAAAAAAAAAACCCTACACCGCACACTGTGTCAGATGCAGCAGAAATCTATAGAGTGAGAGGCTCTGCTGGGCCCTGATAGACTTCTAGGTCATGGCCACCCTTACCATTGAACATCCCCCACCCCAGCCCCCAAAACACACATGTCGTATTAATCCATTTAAAATAGACCCTCATCCCATGTTAAATATAACTCCTTTGATGTTAAAAAAATAAGGGAAATTATTTAAAAACTTTTTGAGTTTTATGATATATTCTTCATTTTGTTCTTGTGATTCAAGCTTTATTACATTTATATACTGATATAAGTGCTAAAGAGTTGAATTGCGGTTTACAAGTTGGCTAAGTTTACCTTTTAGAGGCATTTAATAAAACATATGTTTATTTTGATTTTCCATTTTCATATTTTGGAACCAAGACTTTTTTCCCACGTTGCTAACTTGTCTTGGGTCTTTGAAAGCTTTCAGGGTTTGGAGCTCAGTTTGGCAAGGAGGGATGCTTGGCAGTGGAGGTGTACAGATATTAGAGGGAGGTGATGAGAACCTGAGGTCAGAAGTGAGCCCTTTCTCTCCTCTTCCCACCTGCCAGTCTCTCTCCAGTGCTTCCTCTTGGCAGAACATAACCAGAAACCAGCTGACAAGGGAGCCTGGGAAATGTGGCATATAGATTCCCAGCCCTAGTGTCTTGTGGGAAATTGGCTCCATGCAGTGGAAACCTCCAGTGTGCTCTAGGCAGGCTACAGAGGCCACAGACCAGGAAGGCTCAGACCAAATTACGGTGATCAAATCACAAAGGTTACTGAATCTATTTGAAACATACAGCTAGAACCAAGAGGAAAGAGTTGGGGTAAGTTAACCCGCTTGGGATGGGTACAAGTAGGGTGAAAGGACCACACACTCTCTGAATCTTATGTTGTGCTCCAGTAGTGCAGTTGTGAGGACCAGCATTGAGGTTAAAGGATCAGTAGGTGGAAAATGCTTGGAACCAACATATACTTGTTCTACTGGGAGATGCAAGGGCAAGTTGGTCCGGTGGCAGGTTTATGCACACAGCTTGTAAGTGTTCTTCTGGGCAGCCATCCCTTTTGTCAGCGTTTATGGGGCAGAGCATACAGGGGCCAGAACGATGTCTACCTATAGGTAGACAACTTAGGGATGATCTGGCTGTCAGCCCGAGGAGGCATGCTCTCTACACTTGGTGACTCATGACTTGATTTTTCTATTCCTTTCTACCTGTAAGTAACACTTTTGTTTGGTCCCTTCTTTTTATAATATATTCAATTTATTCTATTTTTGCATGTCTCACAGATCACAAATTTGCTCCTATTTTTAGCACATGTGACTTCTGCCTATGTCTCACAAACCACTTGCTTACTTATCACCTATAATTAGTACATCTGATGAAATTCACCCATCCTGTCTGCTTTCCTTGTCCTCTGTAGCAGAACTGAATATTCTCGCATAATAGAGCAAACACACATTATACGCTGCATTATAGAGAAGAGTATAGAAGCGTGGGGCTGGGACTGAGAGATGCAGGGGGAATAACTGTCACTAGTCCAGTTTCATGTATTTTTTTATACAGAGAAACACTTGCCCAGCTCTATTTACTGCATAGTCTATCCTTTCCTTACTCATCTGGAATGCCATTTCTGTTATGTGTCAACACTTCATATATATGTGCCTGTTTCTGGGCTCCCTATTCATTGGTCACCATATGTATCCCAGGGCCTTTAGCACTGCCTCATTTACTGCAGCTTCAAATAAGTCCTGATATGGTTAGGTCAAGTGAAAACTCAAATTTTTCTCAGAAAAGTGGCCTGGCTATTCTCGGCTCTTTACTCTTCCATATAGATGAGAATTTGCTTATCAGATTCCTCCCCAAAATAACCTTTTGGATTTTGATAAAAATTTCCCCGTAGATTAATTTGGAGAGAATGGAATATTTCATTCAGTGAAGTTGGCATAGCTCTCCATTGTTTGGTTCTTCTTTAAAGTTTATGATCTTCCCTGTAGTGGTTTTAATTCATCTTTTGTTAGATTTATTCCTAGGTGATTGACGTCCTCTAATACTGTTGTAAATAGTATCTTCTATTTAATTACTTTTGTTGCTGGTGTGTGAAATGACAGTTCATTGTTTTATATTAATCCCCTATTGAGCTACCTTGTTAAATTCTATTATTTCTAAGTATTTGTAGATTCTTTGGGGTTTTCTATGTAAATGATCGTATCAACTACAAATAGTGATAATTTTATTTTTTCTTCTCCCTTTGAATTCCTTTTTTTTAAAGTTAGTGTACTGGCAAGAACATCTGCTACAAGAATGAAAGATGGGTGATCTTATACATTCTTACCTCATTTCAGATTTTAAAGGGTAATATTCTAATGTTTCCCCACTGAGGACTACATTTGCTTTATTTTAAAAAATGTGCTATTTATATCATGCTGAAGAAATTCCCTTCTATTCCTAATTTATTAAAAGAGTTCTTTTTAAAATAATGAATGTATGATGTTTTAAAAATATCTACATCTATTGAAGAGAAGTATAGTTTTTCCTCTTTTATTTTATTTTATTATTTTTCAAAAATTTGAAAACCTATATATTTATTTATTTATTTTAACATCTTTATTGGAGTATAATCTCTTTACAATGGTGTGTTAGTTTCTGCTTTACAACAAAGTGAATCAGTTACACATATGGGAGTTTAGTGAATTACATTTATAGACTTTCTAACATTAAACCAACTTTGCATTAAACCCAACTTTGTCATGGCTTATTATCATTTTTATACACTATAGAATTTAAGTTGCTAATGCAGTCTTCTATTTATGGCTTTTGTTTCTCTATTCATAAATGAAATGGGTCTGTATTTCTTTCTTCATCAGTGTGTCATAGTCTGATTTTGGTATTGGGGTTATGAAGTCCTTATAAAGTGAGTTGGATAATATTTTCTTTTTTTATAGTCCCAGGAAGAGTTTTTGTAAGATTGGGATGATCACTTTTTTAAAGATTTGTTAGAACTTTCCTATGAAATCGCTTGGGCCTGATATGTAGTGTGGGACCATTGAAAAATACTATTTCCATTTTTTCTAATTGTTATGAGTTCTCAGTTTTAAAACATTTCCTCTTGAGTAAACTTTTATTTTCGGAGGAATTTATTTAGTTACTAAAGTTTTCAAATTTATTATTGATAAAATTCCTTTTATCTTGTTAATCTTTAATATTTAGAGTGTATCTTCTTTTTCATTCATATCATCACTTGTTTGTGAATAATTTGTTACAAAAATTTAAATTACAAAAGTTTTCAAATTGCATATATATATATATATTTTTTTTTAAAATTTTTCAAGTGGGGTTGGAGAGTATTCTTATGTTGGGATAACATCCCTCTCTTGCACTTGAGTAGGTGGGGCTGTTCCTTAGAGAGGAGTGAGCTTGGGCTGATTAACCAGGGCAGGCGCCCAAGATAATCTGTTGGCATCTTTCATAGGCCCCTTGGGATATCATTAAAGGCAAAAATGTAATGATGTTCAATAAAGAGGCATAAAATGCAGTGCTTCATTTCTCCCTCCCTTCGATGTTGGCCCCGGACTGCCATCCCAGTTTTGCTTCCTAAGAGACAGGCTTCTCAGTAAGAGAGAAGGACATGGTGTTTCATCTAGACTTGCACATAATCCACAGCTTTTCTGTGCATTGCTATAGCTATTAAGAGCTGGCGATGTGACATGTAAGTGAGGAAAAAGCATATCACGGTGTGATGCTATTTTTTTGTGGGGAGGAGAAAAGGTCAGGGTGTGAGGGGATAACATGCAACACATACATACTCAGTGATCATCTCTGGGTGGTAGAATTAGGGGCAAATGTCAGTTTTTCTTCTTCACTTCTGTGTGCAGCATGGACCTTATTTTATTTTACAATACCTGTGCATTACTTTTACAAACAAAAATAACAAATAAAGCTATTTTCATTGTGAAAAGGTAAAAGCTGTGGCGATTATTAATTATTATAGTTCTTTTCTTATGATTCGTTAGGACCTGGGTCGTCTGAGGGAGCAGCCACGTGATAGCCGAAAACGGCTTAGCTAAAAGAGTGGATATGTCAGTGATGAGGGCAACTTGGGTAAAGAATTTTTAAGCCCTGGGAAGCAGCTTTCTGAGAATGGGTCAGAAATCCATGGTCTGTGAATGTGAGTGTGTCTGTACTTCTGATATTGCCTCTGCTTATTTCCCTTCTGTCTCTTCTAGACTTTCAATAAATCTTCCTGCAAGGGCAGGCCTATCTCAGCTTCGCTCATGAGTGCTACCAGACAACATTTATATTTCCATTAAAGCCAGAGTACCAAAGCGGGTCCAGTCTACCCTGGGGGTTGGGGTATAATGGATTCAAGGAAATTCCAACATGAAGGATTTATTTGGAGTAACAAAAGTGGAGCTACTTGGCAAACTGTGCTTCCTCATTTGGAAATTCTCTCTCTGGTGCTACCTAAAGGTAGGAGCAAGGAAGCAATTTCCTTCACTAGAGGGTCCAAGAACTGCCTCAAGGGGTTGGAATCATCTTGCACCCGATACTGCATCTAGTTCATGGGCCAACAGGCTGTAAAATCCAGGAACCTATCAGTCTTTGTCTTTGGAAACCCAAATGGACAGTTTTAACGGCATACATTTGATGGAGGCCAAAACAGAGAGGGTGGTTATTTTTAACCTGGGGCAGGAAAATGTGGCTGGAAAGGAAACATCTGTCCCAAACTATTGACAGTTGCACTTTATATAGAGGTCTTTTCTGTCTTGAAATCATCACATAAAGTAAGGTGGTTGGTAGGGGTCTGACTCTGAGAACATTCCTCCCTTCTCCCTTTACCCACTGCTTATCTTCCGAGTGAGGCTTATGCCTCGAAGAGACCACCTTGGAGGCAGAGGGTGAGGGAATGGGTCAAGGACTTCCCAATTCCTGTGAATTTTTTGGAACCCTCCTAGTCTGACATCTTCATCCAAGACGGCCTGCCCTTTAGGGTACAAATTTTGCAGACTCCCCAGTTGGGGGGATCACTGGAGGTCTCGTGCTGGGAGAATCAGACCTCTGAGTGCCAGAACACTTTCCTTGGCAGTTCTGACTTCTGGCCTCTGAGCAGGCAGCAAAATCATTCCCTTTCCTTCAAGACATGGCAGACTCCTGTGTGTCTGGCTGGGGAGGGAAAGGGGCAAGTGTGCCCACAAAGTTGCAGGGACATATTTTCGTCTCAGCAGAAGCATTTTCCATCATTTCTGAGCACACAGAGCAAGGCTGAATGTACCCACAGAGCCTCAGGGTGGATTATGTGATGGGGGCAGAGGGGCAACATGTAGTGCTCTGGTCGAGCGCTGCACGGACCAGCAGCGCTGTTTACACAGACCGTGGGGACGTAAATGGCTCCTCCAGGAGTGGCTGGCAGTGGAGAAAGGGAGGAGCAAGACCAAGTGTGTAGTTGGTTGAGGGGTGCCCAGCCTTTGGTCTTGGAAAACTAACCAGAATCGTGCTGCTGTGTTCTTTCATTCCCTCCTCTCTCTGTCTCTGTCTGTCTCTCTCAATTCCTTCCTGTTTTC
This sequence comes from Kogia breviceps, assembly GCF_026419965.1. Lineage (NCBI taxonomy): Eukaryota > Metazoa > Chordata > Mammalia > Artiodactyla > Physeteridae > Kogia > Kogia breviceps. The sequence continues at coordinate 63,246,942 of NC_081310.1, read as the reverse complement.
AGCCAAAGACTGGACCTGGAGAGAAACAATTGTGTTTTCCATATCGAGTAGAAGTTGCCAGGAGAAATGACAAGGGAAGAACAAGAATAAAAGAGCCTACATGAATCCACTTCTTCCCTCTGCTGGTGCAGTCCCAGCAGAGCAGTGTCAGAGCAGCAGGGCTTGGAGGGTGTGAAACAGGATTGCCAAATTGCATGAGTCTCTAAAAAGATCCATATGTCTGGGCTGCACCAAGCTTCTGAGCTCAGGGAGGGGCCGATAACATCATCTGCTGGATGGGTGTACAGTTCTCTTCCTTTGGGGAGGATTGAATGTCAGCTTGACTAGATGCTGTTAGACTCGTCATGACCCAGGTTGGGAACTCGGGGTGCAAGTGTTTGGGGTGAGGAGGAAGGGAGAGGGACAGATAATAGAATAAATAGGAAAGGTAAAGTTTCTAAGCTAGAGTCAGTGAAACATTTAGTAGGGAAAGAGTTTGGAAACCCCAGCATATTGATTTTTCTTTAAAATTTTTTCTCATGCCAGGAGAGTTTTGGGGGAACCACTGTGCAGATGGATGTCAGGCCATTTGCCTGCTTTGTGGGAAGTCTAGATGCTTATTCCCATAATTCACCCTCCAGAGCCAAGGAAGAGTCACTCTCTTCCTCCTCACGTCTTTAACCTCCAAACTATAGCTTCCTTTGGGGTAGGGGGAAGCAGATGGTACACAGCTGTGGGTCACATCTGGTCTTGCAGGGATCAGAGGAAGGCACAAAGGCCAGTTGGAATCCCAGTGGCTACCCTGGAGGCATGGCTCCAAACATTTGGGGTGGTACCCCGACACTCTACCCAGATCCCATCTTGGACAGACTTCATGTTTTTCCTTAGACCTCCACGCCTATTCTCCACTCTGGCTTCAACTGCCTCAGACAGAGATGATTTTGTGAGAGTGGCCAGGCAGCTGCTTCCCAGATGTGTGTTTTCTCCAGAGATGGCCATATCCAAACGGAAGAACTTTGAGAAGATTCTTTGGGGACAGTAGGGATGGGGCCTGGGAGATTCCCCTGAGCATGTATTGACCTAGGAGAGCTAGCCCAGCAACCGTCTGAAGACCCCAGAGTGAAGCCAGAGGATTAGAACTGGAGAAAGAGTGAGAAGGTCTTGAAGTGCTGATGATCTTACCCTAATTTTCTTCATTTTTTGGTGGGCTTGTGAAAATGTTGTCACAGAGAGCCCACGTCTTCTGACTGGCATCTGGAAACCTTAGCCCAATCTCATAGCTCCTACAGCCTATGACACCCCCCCGCCCCGCCGACACTGGTTAGATGTTCAGACCCTAAACATCCAGATGGACCTGAATGAATCCCTGTCCCTCTGTGGGGCTCAGTCCTGGCATCTGTAGAGTGATAGGTTTCAGTGAAGGAACCAAGGCACCTCCTGGCTCTAACTGTACCCAGAAGCTTCCCTCTAAGAGGGAGGCTGAGCCATGCCTACTGCTGAGGGGACTGAGGGGGTGGCCTGTGTCTGAGCCGTAAGCTGCTGCCGGGTAGGGGGAGCGTGGGGGCCATTTCCTTGTGTGAGGGGCAGCCAAGGGAGAGAGGGGAAGCAGCCAGAGTGGGTGGCCAATTCCTGTCTCTGACCCTCGGGGCAGTGCCTGAAGCTCCTGCCAGGCTCCCACACCTTGGCTAAGAATAGTCCAGCTCCTTCCTGCTGGCCTTCAGGCCTCCGGAGCCCAGAGGAAAGAGAGCTGGACTATATAACCTCAGGCTGGGCTGTCCCTTCCGGCGATTCTCTCTGGAGATCAAAGGGCCGCTGGGACTGCAGTTCTAGTTTCTGATGCTACTACCTAATAATAGGGCTCTGGTGTGTGGGGAAGGTGGTAGTCAGGCCACCGCTGAAAGCTGGTGGGAAGCAGGAGGTCTGGAACCTGAAAACGAACAATTCTAGGTGCAAAGGGTTGGAAGGATGTGCGCTTGAGGGCACAGAAGGTTATCAGGGGTCTTCAAGGCAAACTAAGGTTACAGTAGAGAGTGTCTTAAGTGTCTTAGAGTGACTAAGACCCTGAGGGAAAAGGCCTCCTGGTTCTGAGTGACAAGGACCAAGGTGGGCCCTGGGCACCAGCATGGATACCCAGCTTCAAAGCTGGCTGAACCAGTTGACCTGAAGACCACTCTTTGAGAAACAACCAATGACCGATGCCTTACCAGTCCAGGAAGCAGTTCCCTGCATGATGGGCTGGCCCTGTTCTGGTTCCTGAAGTAACTTCAGGACCATCACTAGGTCCCAGTGACTAGGGGGACCATATAATTTATCATCCAAACATGAGTGTTTTTGACAGTGAAAGAAGATGTTGTTAATGATTACGCCAGAAGAGCAAGAGTAATGGAAACTGTCCCTCAAAAAGCAGACATCTAGGGGCTTCCCTGGTGGCGCAGTGGTTGAGAGTCCGCCTGCCGATGCAGGGGACGCGGGTTTGTGCCCCGGTCCGGGAGGATCCCACATGCCGCGGAGCGGCTGGGCCCATGAGCCAGGGCCGCTGAGCCCGTGCATCCGGAGCCTGTGCTCTGCAAAGGGAGAGGCCGCAACGGTGAGAGGCCCGCGTACCGCAAAAAAAAAAAAAAAAAAGCAGACATCTGGTTGCTCTAACTACCAGACATTGCTGTGTCTCCATGCTCTTCTCTCTCTCGATTTCTCAATAAGAAGAGTTGAGATGGAATACATAAAAGAGAACTTTAGAAACTGAGGGACCACAGAAATCTGGGGATTATGATCAAGCTTCTCTGTGTTTCACAGGTCCTGTCCTTCATAAATCATGCGGAGGTTAATTATAGCCACTGAGAAGCTGGGCTCTGAAGCTGGGAAAGAAAGGAGAACTTTCTCAGGAAGTCCACTGCTTGGCTGGGGTGGGGGGGCTGCCTGGATGGAGAGATAAGCTTCACCGACAAGCCAAGAGCAGCAGCTTTGTGCTTTGGTTTTCTGCAGCTGAAACCCTGGTATTGTAACAAACCCCAGAGAAAACCCCTGCATCTTCTTTTACTGCAAAATAACCTCAGCTCCCAGTTAAGTGTCCATAATCTATACAACTCACTTGAACAGACAGGTCCATTTGTTGATTCATTAATGAGCAGGTAAGGAGCAAATCATATGTTACATGCCAGCTTCTGTGTTAGTTTCTAGAGATGTACAAACAGAGCAATAGTCCCACCTCTTAAGGAACTCCCAATCTAGCAGGAAAAACAGAGGGCCACATAATTTGCGGAGTGATGGAGTAATACTGCTTTGGTAGAGAAATATGTCCCAGGAGCCTCTTTCTCAGAATCACTGAAGACGTTCACAACCTCCCTTTAAACGGACAGCAAAATCCTTGCTAATACGATGATGAAATTTACTGAGGGGCATTTTGGAGCATTTGTTAGGAGCGCAGGTTTTGGAGCCGGTCAAACCTGGACTTGGATTCTGCCTCTGCTAACTCACGAATTGTGCACTCTTCAGCAAGTTTTCTCCAGGCAGATAGCAGCAGTGCCTACTTCATCAAACAGTAGGTCTAAAACTTTAAAGTGTACACAAATCACCTGGGGGACGTGTTAAAATGTACATTCACATTCAAGAGGTCCGGGCTGGGGCCCGAGATTCTGCATTTTTAATAAGCTCTCAGGTGATGTTAGTGCTGCTGATCTGAGAACCACACTCTGTATGGCAAGGGCATAGAATGCTAAAAGATCAAATAAGTGCGGAGCACAGAGCTGACAAATGATAAGTGCTCAAGAAATGTGCCCTATTACTATTCAAGTGAAATACTAAAATGTTCATTGATCTTCATTTAGATATCTCCCCATATATGACATATTATCATAAGCTAAAAGAAAATTTCTTAAGTCAGGGAAACACTCCCTGTTCTATCTCTTGGGTACCACACGAGGCCAGTCCTTTACACAGTCTATGCTAATGGGAAAATTCCAGAAGAGAGGAATGGAAGATTTAGAATTTGTTTCTAATATCATCCCCAAATCCTCCTGATGTGAAGGGTGATGGGAAATCTTGTGGAGCTGTCACATCTCTCCTGCAGAAAGGATCTAGCTATGGATACTGCAAAGGTATCACTCTCAGACCTAATACTAACAGTAAAGAGAGAAACAAGCATGCAGATATAAAAAACATGATTCAAGTCTAGACATTTTTATAAACTTTGGTGGTTTTAAGATATGGCCCCAAATTTGTTGACACTCCTACCATTGAGAGCAGGCTCTATGTCCCCTCCCATTAAAGCTGAGCTAGCTTGTGACTCATTCCACCAATAGAGTATGATGGAACAGCTGCTGTGTGACTTCTGAGACTGGATCAGATAGGGCCCTGCAGCTTCCTCCTGTTTCTCTGGGATGCTTGCTCTCCTGACATGCTCCCTCTCTTGGAAGCCAGCTGCCACAAGCCACAAGGAGAGGCCCGTTCTAGGCTCTCTGGTTGACAGCCTCAGTGGAGCCCCGCCTGTCAGTCAGGCACCAGATCTATAAACGAAGGAGTGTCCAGACACTCCAGTCTTCCCAAATGAGGCCCCAGGCCTGGTGGAGCAGAGACAAGACCTTTGGGCTGAGCTCTGACCCACAGAATTCACGAATATAATAAAATACTAGTTTTATGCCACGTGTTCTGGGGCAATAAATAATTTCAAATATATATATATATATATTTTTTAATTAATTTATTTTTTTGGCTGAGTTGGGTCTTCGTTGCTGCACGTGGGTTTTCTCCAGTTGTGGCGAGTGGGGGCTACTCTTTGTTGCGGTGCACGGGCTTCTTATTGCGATGGCTTCTCTTTGTTGTGGAACACGGGCTCTAGGTGCACGGGCTTCAGTAGTTGTGGCTCACGGACTCAGTAGTTGTGGCTCGTGGGCTCTAGAGTGCAGGCTCAGTAATTGTGGTGCACAGGCTTTGTGGCTCCACGGCATGTGGGATCTTCCTGGACCAGGGCACGAACCTGTGTGCCCTGCATTGGCAGCCAGATTCTTAACCACTGCGCCACTGGGGAAGCCCTTAAAAAATATTTTTATTTAGAATAAGAAAATATAGATAAGGTGTTTAAAAAATGAAAGTTTATCTTGAACCCTTATTTACAGGTAGTAAATATTGTTTTCTATAAAGTTAATAATTCATTTGGTTTTAAAAAGTAAACATCAAATCTCTAACAAATTAAATTTAAATCCCATGATTAACTATTATGTCACTAGATGAGGAAGAATAAATATTGGAAAAAGAAAATCAAGCTTTGGAATCTGGATTTGAATTCCAAATTAAAAACTTGCCAGTTGTGTGGAAGACAGGTTTACTATTCTATGTCTCATATTAATAATATATTAAATATTTATATCACTTAATAATATAGTAAGTGGGATAATAATAAAATGAGAAGCTAAGCAATCTGTGGTGGGGAAGACAGGAAGGTTTCTGATGAAACTGCCCCCTGAGTTTATCCTTAAAATGAGTAAGAATAACTAGGTTAGATATTCTTAGACTTTTGAATTTCAAAAATTTCTGAAAAATTTTGGGGTAGATTTAGGGGTCAAAAGACTTCAAAAAAAGCAATTTTCTAAAATGTGTGTGAAAATTCGAAGAGACAATAATAGACAAGCCAATCTTAAAGAGAAATAAAGCTGGAGACCTTATGTTAGTCTAGATCAAGATGAATTATAAAGATACAGTAATTAAGATAGTGTGGTTTTGGAACAAGGATAGACAAACTGATGAATGGAACACATAGAGTTCAGAAATACTCCCACACGCATTTGGTCTCCTGATTTATAACAAAGGTGACATCTCAGAGGTTGTGAAGAATACAACAGCAGAAGAGAGAGGTGTGAAAACCAGGAAAGTAGAGCATCACAGAATCAAGGGACGAAAGAGCTTCAGGGAGGAGGAAGAGATGAGCAGCGTCGAGGACAGCAGAGGTCTATTAAACTGGAAGGTTATTTTGAATTTGACTTTTAAGCAATTGTTGAGACCAGAGTGTGAGCTCTTCTGCCAAAGTGGATGGGAACCGGATTGCAGTGGTTTTCAGAGTGAGGAGAAGTGATGGGTTAAAGAACGGAAGTGCAGGCTGCTCTTCCAAGAACTCTGGTAAGAGGGGAGGCAAGGAATTCACAGCAGGTAACCGTGATAGGAATTCATTTTTAAATTTATTAACGATAGCGGAGGCTTGAGTGTGTTTATAAGCTAAGGAAATGGTGAAAGTTGAGAGGAAAAATTAGAACATACATCCCATTGAAGATATATTACATTGATAGAGGAAATTCGGTGTATTTCTGGGGAGAAAGATTAAGAGTTGAGAATAACACATGGGATAAACTACCTTTTATGAGTCTTTAAATGTCTCCAGAAACGATTGCATTAACATTTCAGTTTAAAATAGGCCAATTCTTGGACATCCTCAGTTATATCTCAAAAGCCTTAGCTGCTTAAAAATATATTTTGAAATATTTCAGGCATAAAAAAGGCTATAAAGAGTAATGTAAGGAACTTGTGAGCCTCCACTCACCCTAGGAAATGGAACATTATTAATACAATTGAAGACCCCCTTTTGTACCATTTATGTGTATGTGTATGTGTGAATGTAACTGTGAGGTCTAATACATTGCTGGCTTCTGTTTGCTAGCATTTTGCCTTGAATTTTGCACCTCTGTTTAGCAATAGGTTAATATGTTATTATTCTTTTTCTTACTGTCCTGGTATACTTTTGCTTTAAAGTTGTATTAAAAATATATAGTAAGTTGGTTAGTATTGCTGCCTCTTTCTTTATTATCTGGAAGTGTTTGTATAAAATTAGAATTTTTTGCTTCTTAACTGTTCTATAGAACTCACCACTAAAATGTGTGAGTCTTGCGAGTGATACTGAGTATGTGCGGGAGTCAATTTTTAATGATTCATTCAATTTACTTAATAGAGTCGTGTGCCGATTTCCTATTTCTTCCTGAGTCAGTTGTGGTATGTAATATTTTCCTTTTCATCTGTTTTTAAACTTAAAGGGATATAATTGTTCTTATTATTCTCTTAATATTTTAAATTATCTCATATCTATAGTTATGAATGATTTTTAAATCCTAATATTATTTTCCTTTTTTCTTTTTTTAAAAAATAAATCTAGTCAGTTTTAAGATTTTCAGAAATATCCACTTTTGGCTTTGTGTGCATTCTGTTGTTTTTTTGTAATTTTTTAATACTCAGTTCATTAATTTCCATTCTTTCTTATTTTCTAAATAAACATAAAAATTTGTAAAATTCTCACTAGTAACAACTTTACTCCTTACATATATCTTGATATATACTATTTTATTGTCCTTTGAATTTATGCATTTTCGTTTCTACCTTGGTTTGTTTTTTGATCCATGGAATTTTCAGAAGTTTGTTTTAGAATTTTTCAAACATATTGGGTTTGTTATGTTATTTAAAAAATAATACACATAATTCCATTTCAGTCAGAAAACATAGTGTCAATGATATGACAGCTTTCCCACTTATAGAGACTTGCTTACCAGCCTAATGATACAAATTTAATTTTCATAAGTGTTCCATGTGTGCTTGAGCACAATGTGTATTTGACAAGGGTTGGATTCAGAGTTCTATATACAGCCTTTGGAATAAGTGTGTTAATTATGTCATTCAATTCTTTTATTTCTAGCTAATTTTCTTACTGCTTGATTATTTTTGGAGGGAATTGTACTAAAATTTTCCACTGGGTAGGTGAATTTTGCTCTATTAGTAGTTCTATCAGTTTTTGCTTTATATATTTGAAATTATATTATTAGATATAGAAAAGAATACAATTTTTATATTTTCATGGTGAATGAAACATTTAATCTATTTAATCTTTAGTAATGCACTTTGTATGGAAGTGTGTTTTGCCTGATATTAATGTAGCTACATGAGCTTTCTTTCTATTAATATTTGCCTGAAAGATTTTTCTTCATCCTTTTACTTTTGACATTTCTCTGTCTTTACTTTAAGATGTGCCTTTTATAAACAGTATAAAGTTGAATTTTCTTAAGTCCATGTTAATAACCTCTGCCCTTTAGTTGGTAAGTTTTCAGTCCACTTACATTTATTATGATTTATTTCTATCATCTTATATTATGTTTTCTATTTATACTACTTTTTCTCTTTTTTTTTCCTCATTCTTTTAGATTGGTCATTTTTTCTTAATTCGATTTTTTTTTCTTGTACTAAACCTAAAGTTGAATCTGCTCCTGTCTGGACTGGCTGCCCCCAGTGCCTGAAGCACAACTCTCTTACTAGGTTCTCCCTTCACCATCACCCCAGGGATTCTCTTGTCCTCTCCTGTGCTGGACTCCCTGTTTCCTGTGCCCCATCTCCCTCTTTCTTAGTTTACTCCCTCATTTGTAACAGGCACATTCTTCACCAGTTTTCTGAGAATCGACATACTAGAGGCAAATTTTTTCATATATGTTCATATGAACATATGTTCATATGTTTCACTTATATGTTTGATATTGTCATTATTCCACTATCACACTTAGTTTAGCTACAAATAGAATTATTGATTGTAAACTGGTTTCCTTTATAATTTTGAAGGCACTGCTCCATTGTCATTTAGCTCCCAGGGTTGCAGTTAAGAAATTCAAAGCTATTCCAATTCTTGATCTTTGGATGTGACATGTTTTCTCCCTGGAAACTCGTAGGATATTTTCTTCGTTCCTCAGTACTCTGAGAAGCCTTAATGCACCTTTTGTGGGCTATGTTCAGCTATAATGCTGGGTTCTCAATAAGTCCTTTCTCTCTGGAAACATGTAACATCCATTTGGGGAAAATATCTTGAATTATTTTGTTCTTTCGATGTTGGACTTTGAAACAAGTCCTCTGGCTTTATCCTTTCAATAATATTTTCCATCTCATGTTTTTAATCTATTCCGGGTGATTTTCAACTCTTTTATTACATTTTTAATTTCTACTAGAATTTTTTTTATTTCCAGAGTACTTTTTTTTTTTTTTTTTTTTTGCGGTACGCGGGCCTCTCACTGCTGTGGCCTCTCCCGTTGCAGAGCACAGGCTCCGGATGCGCAGGCTCAGCGGCCATGGCTCACGCGCCCAGCCACGCTGCGGCATGTGAGATCTTCCCAGACCGGGGCACGAACCCGTGTCCCCTCCATCGGCAGGCGGACTCTCAACCACTGCACCAACAGGGAAGCCCCAGAGTACTTTTTAATTTGTTTTCTAAATGTTGTTTCTTTTATTTTTCTTTTTGTTTTTTGGCATTTTATTTTTGTTTGATGGACATAATGTCTTCTCTTATTTCTCTGAGGATATAGGGAATTGTTCTTTTTAATTTTTTTAAATTTTCTTCTTCCTGCATGGTATCCATTTCCTCCAAGTTCCTTTATTTTTTTTTTCTTCCTGTTTGTTTGTTTGCTTTTTTGTTTTGGTTTATGTCATTCATGACAGAGGCTTTCTTTGCTATCTGATATGAGTGGGGCACCAGCAAGCTGATTGTAAGCTGTGAGAGAGAGGGTTTGGTTTGTCAACTGTGGTCTCTACTGTGGGAGTGTTCTGGCTGGGATGTATCTTTGGAGAACTCAAAAGATACCGGCATCAGTAGCTTCAGACCTTCCCTCTTGTGTTTGTAAGAGGCCCCAGAAGATTTTCCATCCTCCTGCCTAGAGTGTTTAATCCTAGCTACCTGCAACCTGGGAACTAGTGGGAGAAGTGAGCTGGGTGAGCACTCCAGCATTCAATTCGTGCCCCTATTTTCAGAATGATTCACTTGTCCTGAACAAGGGCTGGTGTCTGACAGTCCAGAGACTCTTTGTTTTATATCCTTCACTCACCAAATCTCCAGGCATCTTGCTGTGGTTTAGAAGGGGCAGTATCTCATGGTATGGTAGGATGGGACAAGGGGGGCAGGATAAAAATTTGGGAATCTTAAAATTTGGGGTTGCTTCTTCAACCAAATTGATCTTCAACCAATCATTTCATTTTTAAAAACTCTATTTTATGTATATTAGTATGTATTTGTTAATCCCATACCGCTAATTTGTCCCTCCTCCCTCCCTCCCTTTCCCCTTTGGTAACCATAAGTTTTGTTTTCTGTGTCTGTGAGTCTGTTTCTGTTTTGTATATACATTCATTTGTACTATTTTTTAGATCCATATATGAGCAATATCATATAGTATTTGTCTTTCTCTGTCTGACTTATTTCACTAAGCATAATATTCTCTAGATCCATCCACATTGCTGAAATGGCAATATTTCATTCTTTTTTATGGCTGAGTAATATTCCATTGTGTATATATACATATAACACATCTTCTTAATCCAGTCATCTGTTGATGGGCACTTGGGCTGCTTCCATGTCTTGGCTATAGTAAAGAGTGCTGCTATGAACATTGGGGTGCACGTATCTTTTGAATTAGAGTTTTTGCTTTTTGTAAATATATACCCAGGAGTGGGATTGCTGGATTGTATGTTAGTTCTATTTTTGTTTTTTGTTTTCTTGTGTGGTACGTAGGCCTCTCACTGTTGTGGCCTCTCCCGTTGCGGAGCACAGGCTCCAGACGCGGAGGCTCAGTGGCCATGGCTCACGGGCCCAGCCGCTCCGTGGCATGTGGGATCTTCCCGGACCGGGGCACGAACCCGTGTCCCCTCCATCGGTAGGCGAACTCTCAACCACTTCACCACCAGGGAAGCCCTATTTTTGGTTTTTTAAAGAAACCTCCATACTGTTTTCCATAGTGGCTACATCAATTTGCATTCCCATTAGCAGTGTACAAGAGTTCCTTTTTCTCCACATCCTCTCCAACATTTGTTATTTGTAGACTTTTTGATGATAGCCATTCTGACAGATGTGAGGTGATACTTCATTGTGGTTTTGATTTGTGTTTCTCTAATGATTAACGATGTTGAATATCTTTTCATGTGCCTGTCAACCATCTGTATGTCTTCTTTGGAAAAAATGTTTATCTATTCAAGTCTTCTGCCCTTTTTTGATTGGATTGCTTGCTTTTTTTTTTTGTTTGCGGTATGCTGGCCTCTCACCACTGCAGCCTCTCTCTCTGTGGAGCAGAGGCTCCAGATGTGCAGGCCCAGTGGCCATGGCGCATGGGCCCAGCCGCTCCGTGGCATGCAGGATCCTCCTGGACTGGGACATTAACCTGCGTCCCCTGCATTGGCAGGCGGACCCTCAACCACTGCGCCACCAGGGGGATTGCTTGCTTTTTTGATGTTGAGTTGTATGAGCTGTTTATATATTTTGGATGTCAACCCCTTGTTGGTCACATCATTTGGAAGTATTTTCTCTCAGTCTGTAGGTTGTCTTTTTGTTCTGTTGATGGTTTTTGTTGCTGTGCAAAAGTTTTTAAGTTTAATTAGGTCCCACTTGTTTATTTTTGCTTTTATTTCTTTTGCCTTGGGAGACTGACCTAAGAAAATATTGCTACAATTTATGTCAAAGAGTGTTTCACCTATGTTTTATGGTGTCATCTCTTACATTTAGGTTTTTACACCATTTTGAGTTTATTTTTGTATATGGTGTGAGGGAATGTTCTAATTTCAGTGTTTTATGTGTAGCTGTTTAGCTTTCCCATTTGTTGAAGAGACTATCTTTTCTCCTTTGTATATTCTTACCTCCTTTGTTGTAGATTAATTGACTATAGGTGCATGGGTTTATTTCTGGGCTGTCTATTCTGTTCCATTGATCTATGAGTTTGTTTTTGTGCCATTACCTCACTGTTTTGATTACTGTAGCTTTGTAGTATAGTCTGAAGTCTGGGAGGGTTATACCTCCAGCTTTGCTCTTTTTTCTCAGGATTGCTTTGGCAATTTGGGGTCTTTTGTGCTTCCATATAAATTTTAAGATTTTTGTTCTAGTTCTGAGAAAAATATCCTGGGTATTTTGATAGGGATTGCATTAAATCTGCAGATTGCTTTGGGTAGTATGACAATTTTAATAATATTGATTCTTCCAATCCAAGAGCATGGGATAGCTTTCCATTTCTTTGAATCATCTTCAGAGTCCTTTATTAATGTTTTATGATTTTCAGCGTATAGATATTTACCTCCCTGGTTAAGTTTGTCCCTAGGTATTTTCAATCATTTCATTTTTAACCTCTACTTTACCCTGCACTTCCTAGAGATTTTGCACACCAATTCTGAGCTTTTGGAGGCTTTTTGAAGTAAAAATTCTGTTGTTTCTCAGTTTTCCTTAAGGCTGGTTTAGGACTCAGTCTTCTAAGGATCTCCTAGTCAATTACCACTTTTCCATATGTTTTCAAACTTCCAATATTTTACCGTTACTGATTCTTTCCTTCACTCATTGTTCTTGTAGTTTGTTCATTAAAAATTCTCTTTTTTCTAATTCTAGTTGAGTTTCAGAAAGGTTACCGGTAAATGATGTATTCATCCTCCGTATACACCCAGGAGTAGAGTACATTTTTTCTGATTCTCCTTCACCAAGAAAATAGCCTTTATGTTTCCACCAATAGTGCTTTCCAGGGGTCTCATTTCCAGTCCCACGTTGAGGGGAGACTTGGCAATGTGGTGGGAACTTGATGATTGGAAAGAAACATTTCAATCCAACATGAAAAGAAATGGGAAGTTGATGTTTCCTCAGCCAGAAGCTATTATGATTAAATAGTGTTTTGCTAGAAAATTCTGAGAGCTTTGTGCTGACCACTGGAACAGGGAGGGATAGGGATAACTAGAGATAAAGAAACCAGCTAGGAACAGCCACAATGGTCCATGGACCAGCTATGGCTTCCACACTCAATTTTTTTTCTTTTAGGGAGAGAAGAGTTTATAAAGATATCAAAAATTTCAAATGTATTTTAAAAAAATTTTATTTAGAATTCCAACTTTATTTCAACATCACAGGACTGCTTTGAAGTTCTGTTTGGAAATTATCTAGAGTCATATATTTGCCAAATATCTCTAAGTAACATAAAAATATTAAGTTCTTTGTAGTTTAAAAGACCTTTCTAGATAAGAAAATTCTAAAACAGATTTGTTCATAACACCATCTAATTCTGTTTTCACTCTGTGACCTCAGGCATCCTGTGTTAAAAAACACAATTTATTCCTGAAAATATTTTGAATATTGAAATTTCAAATAGCTTGAGCCCATATTTTATGATTTTTAAGTGAGAAAAATTTAAAAAAGCATTTCCTGAAACCCCAACCAATTTCCCCCATTTATCGCTAAAACCCTCTTAGAAATCTATATAATAATCCATGGAGGATTTCTGAAATATAAAGATAAAGGATTTAAAACAACAATTGCATTTAATGAACTCGTTAGTGAGTATAGACTAACACTCTGCAACCATGTTGTTCAATAGCTTATACATATTACGCTGTCCTTTCTACATGCTTATGTTTTCTATTCATTCTCTTTCTCTCAAAATGCTTTTTCACTCTCAACTCTCTTTTTAGTGATTGGGTTTTTCTAGGCCTCTTTGGTTCATGTACTTGGTTCAGAGGCTTTTCCACTTTCTTAGAAGGCATTTTTGCTTAACAATGTAGGGAAGATGATGGCGATAACACAAACAAGTTTAAACAATGCAATCAACTGTGCAAGCAGGAGAGAAAGGTCTTGCAGGGGAAACAGCTAAGATAGACTGCAGGGCATCCTGAGTCCTCTTGCCCAGACTTGTGTTCAAATGATGAGTTTTTACTGGCCCAAGCATGCAAATACTTTATAGAAGGTTTTCAATTAGAGTAATGTATGTAGGGTAGAAATGGTTCCAAGTCATTACAGGGAATATTTGGAGAGTGAGAATTCAGGTAATAAATGCAATGTCTGTATTATGTCCTGTGTACCCACTGTCTTTTCTAAAAAAAAAAAAAAAAAAAAACCCTAACAGTAAAAACGTTGTTATAATTAAGAAAACAAATTCAAACACAATACAAAAATACACAAAAATAAAACCAACTGTATTTATTTAATTTTTCATGGTTTGCATTCTGTCTTCTGATTAGACAACAAACCTCTTTGTGGAAATGACCTCATTTTAAAATTCAATCCAACAAATGATGCTGGCTACCTACATGGTGGCAGGCAGTGCGCTAGGCAGAGAACTGATTATGACACAGACGGAGCACCATGGCTGAGTGTGTAAACTTGCTCAGAAAGTGCTTGTTTCCTCCCAGTTTCCATGTGCATATTCTATGTATCTGCCACCAGGTAAATGGGTTATTTCTCCAAAGCACCCTACCTCCCCAAACAAACAAAACCTTTTCCTAACTATGCCAAAGTGGCAAACAATCTGATCATTTATACTGATCTTCCTCCAAAATGTGATTATTAAAATAAGAGCATGAATTATTAGGTTATGACTAAAATCACTAATCATTGTGTATGATTCTTGTATATTTTAGAGAAAAATAGAAAGAAATAAAAAATACACAAGGGCAAGTTAAATATCCTTCTCCTATTAAACTTCAATTTTAGTCCTAATCACTTCTTCACCTTACCCCACTTTTCTTATTTTGCAAAAACAACCTTTTACTTTCCTAGATGAAGTTTCCAGTGTTAAAAAGGGTCTGAGAAGCTCAGAGTTTCTCCCTTTCTCTGCTTCAGGGCTTCTGACAGATCTGGGGTCAAAAAGCCTGTAGCTATTTACTCACACTAACTAGGGTAAGGGTATTCTATTTCACTCCTTGGGTCTCTGAATAGACTCTGACGTATTTTAACTGGCCAGATAGACTTCCAGAGGAAATCTGGCTTTAAGCTTCCAGAAGTGACCTTCCTCTTTCTTTTCTTTCTGTGGTTAGAAGAGGAAAGAGCAGAAAGACAATGGCAAACACTGACAAACGCTTATATACCCAACAGGGCAAAAAGTTCTCCCAGTAGTCGGGGGACCTGTAATTCACCCAGGCTGACTTCCTCCCCTCCTCGCCTTTGAGGCACCTAAGTGCAGTATTTGTTGAGGAGGCAGTTTGCAGACTCCCCCGGGGCCACCGCTGTCTGATAGAAATGTATTGTAAGTCACATATGTAATTTAAAACTTTCTTGTAGCCCCATTAAAAAAGTAAAAATAAGCAGGTAAACTATTTTGATAACATACTTTATATAACACAATATACTCAATCATATAATCCATATAAGACATATTAATGAGATATTTTACTTATTTTTCTTCTTACTAAGTGTACTTTACACTTATAGCACACCAAATTTGGATGCTCAGTTTTTATGAGGAATAGGTGAAGTATATGATTTTATGTAATTCACAGTTGGAAAAATATATTTACATATTTAAGGTGTTCCAAACATAATTAAATTTTTCCCTTAACCGAAAAATCATTGTCCTTTAATACTTGCAGCCACATTGACAAAACTGGTCTATCTTTTTAAAAGTAATTGCTTTGACTTCAAAGCAAAAGATATCAATTTCAGATTTAGGTCTAAGTTTAGTAAATTCATTAACTCTTGTGTTAGCTCAGTATTATTAACATTAAACTCAAAATGGTATTGACAGATTGAAAAGCAACTCTTTATCAGTGTTCAGTTCTTCACGTTTTTCTTGTAGTGCTGTAGTCTATTTACACCTAATGCTATAAATTACAATTAAAATCATCTTCATATTTACACATATAAGAAAACTGTAAAATCATTATTAATTAATCATATGATGAAAAGTTTCAATTTCAACTTAAAATCTTGTATTGCTCTAGCTAGGTCACAGATAAGTTTTTCTTTTTCTTGGAACTTCAAATTTAGCTCATTCATATGCAGTGTGATATTAGTGTGAGAATGTAAATCACACTGCTGTTTTTTCTGTCTTTGATTATTGGATATTTGGCAAATATTCCTTTATTTTCAAGAAAATATTGAATTAGAGTTAACAGCACAGCAAAACCCTCACAACTCGACCAAAGAGCTTTGGCAAAGAAGTCATGAGACCATTAAATTCACTGTCTTTTGTTTCTTTCAACAGTTCTATTCGCTTGTAATGATTCATTGTATTAGCATATATACAATGAATAATTTTAACAACTGTATCCATGACAAATTTCATGGAGTCTGCTTCAGAAAATTGAGCACAAATATTCATAAGATGTATTATACAGTGAAACAAAGACTTAAAGGAAACATCATTTCCTTTTTAAAAATTCCAATAAACTGGGTTTTTGGCCTAACACAGGTGAAAAACTGTTTGTTGTGTTAGAAACTAATTTTTTAATATCTAGCCAAACTTCTTTGACATATGTAAAATATTAAAAAATATGTATACCATGAGTTTGATATTTTACGCCACGATTGGACAATACTTCTTGTAAATTAAGAAATCTTTGGAGACATAACATACCCAAAGTACGAAGTGGACAGTGTCTTTTATATCTTGTGACTCCTTTAAAGCTAACCCTACCCTCCAAACATTTTTTTGCAATCTTTCAGATTTTGAATCAACTGATCTTTGATATTATTAAAAAGATCTTGTATTTTATAAGCAATAGTTTTGGTGGCTTAATTGAAGTTCTTACTTTTTGTGAAATATCTTTTTAGTATTTTTCTCTTAACTTTCTAACAAAAATTTCTCTAATTGAAATAATAGTTTCTTTTACCATCTCTCCATCTAAAAATTTATGTGTATGTGTATATGAAAATCAAAGCAATTTTATATCTGGTCAAAGTGACAAGCTCAGATTTTATTAAAAGTCTTAAAAATTTGGGACAACATAGATAGATCTGGAAGACATTATGCTAAGTGAAATAAGTCAATCACTGCATGGTTCTACTTATATGAGATATATAAACTAATCAAACTTATAGAAGTAGAAAATAGAATGTTGGTTGCCAGAGGGTGGGGGGAGAGGAAAATGGGGAGTTGCTGTTCAACTCATATAAATTTACAGTTATACAAGACAGATAAGTTGTAGAGATCTGCTATCCAACATAACGCCTATAGTTAACAACATGGTATTGTGCACTTAAAAAACTTTGTTAAGAGGGTAGATCTTAAGTGTACTTACACACACACACACACACAAAGGGATACAAGGAAACTTTTGGAGGTTATAGACATGTTTATTACCTTCATTGTGGTGATGGTATTGCAAGTATGTATACATATGTCCAAACTCAACAAATTGAGTACATTAAATATGTGCAGTTTTTTTTGTATTTCAATTATACGTCAATAAAGCTGTAAAAGAGAAAGTGAAAATAAATTGTCCACAAAGAGAAAAAAAAGAAAAAATCTTAGATATTTGATTCTGATTTCAGGTAAATAATTTCATCAATTCTTTTTCAAATATTAGAGGAAATGTATCTAATTCAGTATGTATTTTCTGAAAAGTCTCTTAAATTGTATACTTTATTTTCTCTAAAAATTTTTGTATAACAATCTTTTTCATTTTGCTCCATGTCAGCAAATTACAATGGTCATTCATTGTGAAATTTACAATATACATTTTCCAATCGTTTTTTAGAGTTCCCATCAAAGTACCAGCTTTTGCACCTGTATGCAATTCTGCATCAGTAATCTGCCATCATTTTGAATTAAAAAAACTTGCTCTTTCTTATTTTTTTAACTAGAAAAGTAATTAATTGTGCTACAATTAAAATAATAATATTTGATTTAATTACCAATTGTGACTTATATAGGTATCACTGGAACTTGTGCTGTCTGTATGAAACATTCAAATAAACACATTATAATTGTACTATGGTGTATAGAAAAAATCACTGGAACTGAGATCAGTGCATGGACACTAACTCTGTCAGTCAAGTGTTTACATGCAATACTAGAAACAATGCATATGATACCAGTAAGGTGAGAGTAAAGTTTCATGGTGAAGGTGAAATGTTGTCCTGCCAAAATAATCAAGTTGCATTGTTAGAAAAATATTTCACACTGCTTCAGTTTTTAAATGTAAATTACTACAATTAAGAAAAATTACAATTAAGAAAAATTAAAAGTGTGGTATCACAGTAACACATTTCAAGAGCTCATTGGCCACATGTGACTGGTGGTTATACCGTACTAGATAATGCAGCCTCAGATTATCACTAACTAGACCTGGTAGACACCTAGCTGAATCTAAAAACCCTCCATAAAGGGATTTTGATTCCATTTCCCTAAGTGAATATTTAAAAACACACATGAATAGATGTTTAAAACATATGCTTATGCTATAATTCATTGTGACTCTTCTAAATAAGGATGTAATGAAATAATAATATACATTAAGAATTTAAAAATCTCACCTTTCAGAAATCTAGCTTTCACATGTTCCACATTTCTGTTTATATTACATATTACATTAGATAGATAGTCCATGTAAATCATTTAACACAATGCCTGGAGCATAATAAGCTACACATTTATTTGTTTTTTTCCCCTCTGTCATCTGGTTGATGATGATTTTGAGCCCTAAGAGTTTAGTGCTCTTGCTGCTGCTGGGGGTGGGCGGGTGACCGAAGGTGATGGCTGAGAGCTGAGGCTGGGCTTCTAAGGGAGCAGGTGTCCTTGTCACCATCTTTCTCCCCAACCCTTGACCCCATCCCTTGACTGCCAGGGTCTGGAGTTTGTTCACCACATGAGGTCATCCCCCCAAGCTGGTATCTTGCTAGGCCCCCTCCTCTCTGACCACAGGGAAGGCAGGCCACTGAGTGGAGGACCTTACTCATGGGTGAGCTTGGAGGAAACAGAAGATCAAGCCTTCAATCAGCTATTGTTTTGGAAGCAAGGAAAGAGATCTCCTTTTCCCCACATTATCCTTTGTATCCCTAGTGTTCTGTGGTGGGGATTGGGGGGAGGGATGGTCAAGGAAGGGGGCAGCATGGCTCCCTGATCCTATGGGTTCCCAAGCCTTGAGCCACTCTCCATGATCACAGCTGCTCCTGCCCTGGCCAGATGGGCCTGTTAAAGATTTTCATATGTTCCAGATCACTGGAGTTTAAGTGAGGCAACATCTACAGGAGGCAAAATCAAGGACTTTCTAATCTTTTGCATTTGGGGAAGATACCTGATCCTGCCTAAAAAGATGTAAGCCTATTGTTCAACTTCTGAATACGGCACTTTCAAACGTTGTCAGGAGCACTGTGAGAAAAAGGGAGTTGTAAGAGTAAAAGCTAAAAGTATTTATTGAGAGCTCATCATATCCTAAGTATCTCAACTGTCCTTATCTGCAGTTTTGAGATGATGAACCTGAGACAATGAGATGATACATAACCTGCCCAGGAACATAAAGCTGGTAAAGGGTGAAGGTAGGATTCAAACCTAGGCAGTCTGATTCTAAATTTGATATCTATATCTATATTTATATTTATATATAAAACATGCCTAGTGTTGTTTTTAATCACTTCTATTTGATACTTTCTGAACAGATCTCTTAAATATCTATACAGTGACTTACATTTTCTTATAAAACTTACCCAGTATTTTTGCTTTTATTCCTGTTGTTGAATTGAATTAACTATTGAATTTTTTTCATTTAAGGTTGAATGTTGTAATGCCTCTTATTTCAGAAAGGACTCAAGATTAAAACACAGTGCAAGATAAGATAATTCACAGTAAAGTCCTGCAGTGCACAGCTGAAGAATGCGAAGAGAGGGGACAATCAGGCAATTACATTGAACTGATTGGCACATGGGCAGTAAGCTGGCTCTAAACTTTCTGGCAGCAAAAGCAAAAGCTAAACACATTAGACTGCATCATTTTCATTTCCTGACAGAGGAATAAAATTCAGCTACAGACAACTCAAGTAGGAATTAATGTACGAGTCTTTTAAAAAAGGGAATTAAACAACAATGTGGAAAATAGCCAACCCTGGTTTTATGAGACAAAGAAAAGTCATTCAGATAGTTGTCTGTCACATTGTTCTTAAGTAAGAGCAGATGCCCTTACACACTAACCTGCTACTTGTGAAAGCATCTCCAAGGCCTGAAAAAATGTGATGCCGCATTTCCTTCAGGGCTAGAATTACGTGATTAGAACTTGGAGACTCTCTAATGGGTGATTTAAATGCTTGGACTCTCTCCAATACCAGACACCTAAACAATTTCTGGGCATGTGCTAAATGGCTATAAATAATGACCAAATCCTCTAAACAATATAGATTTTTCTGAACTGTTTATTAAAATGAGAGCCATGAACTGTAGATACAAGATGGGAAAGAAATAAATGTGCCATTCTTTGTTGGAATGTTAAGAGCTGGACAGGATTCTCAGACAGGCTGCCCACTTCAGGAGAGACATGAGCCACCAAGGCTGAGACAGGGGGATGACTAGGGCTAGTAGGCAGTTGAATGATGTGCTGGGCACTTTTCTAGATAACTCTACAAGATGTTACTATTCTCTACATCCTTCAGATGAGGAAACTGAAGGTCAGAGAAATGAAAGGCCATGTATAAGCCTCCCTGACTGCTGAGTACAGTACTGAACCAACAGACTTAAGAAGTCTAGTCCATACTACTTGGGAAAACAAGACTTCTCCTTGACAAGTGATTAAGCTGGATGTTACCACCTGTCTACACCTCTCAAAGCAAACTTCTCAATGATTCTGTACTTTTTTCTGAAGAAGTTGTCTGTTGGGTGCAACAGATAAGCAATAGTGTGAAAAAGCCACTTAAATAGCAGGATGATTCAATTTAACCAGTTAGAGAAAACTGTATAAAATTGTTCTTTTAAATTTTGATGAATGCTTACTTATTTCTATGATTTAAAGGTAGTATAATTAATATTAATTAATGTTCCTTTTGGCAATGGCTAAACTACAAATTCAACCACTGCTTAAGACCTATTTATTTATTTATTTACTATTTATTTAAAAACTGAAGTATAGATTTTTTTAAAACTAGCCTTTTATTATAATTACCAAATTCTCCATTCTAATGATCATATGTTGCCTAAAGTATGTAAAACCAAAGTATAATTACTTTCCAATGTTGTGTTAGTTTCAGGTGTACAGCAAAGTGATTCAGTTGTGTGTGTGTGCGTATATATATATATATATATATATATATATATATATATACGCACACACACACATATATATACATGCACACACATATATATATGTATATGTATATACACATATATATTCTTTTTCGAAGACCTCTTTATTGTCAAAGACAATAAAACAAGGCCACTGGTTCAAAGGAGAAAGGCTGACCTTCCTTTTTCCTATTGCAGAGGGACATGTCCCTAATTTTCCTAGTTTTATAAAGATTAAAAAAGGAGCAGTGCTAGGTCATTGCTCCATTTGATGCCATTTAAAACTGGTACTGTTTCTGCTATGAAAATCTAACTATTTTAATAATGCTTTTTTTCTGAGTCACTAGAGAAGCAGAGGCTAGCCTGGAGTCTGCACTACATATTAAATGATGTTGAGTTCCCTGGGTGTCCTTGATGATTTCACAATGTGGAGGAAAACTTATTCTTTAATCGAGCTTTGTTCTTACACAAAACCCTTTTTAGTAGTAATAGTAGGAATAGGAAAGTGGGTGTATATGGGAGTCAAATTAGTGGACTAAGGTACTGTAGAGATTTGAGATGATGTGAGAGTCAAAGGCGACAAGGATTTTAAGTTTTAGTAGCTCAGATGATGGTACTACCATCAGCAGAAGTAGGCAAGTTAAGAACCAGGTAGGTTTGGATGGTAGACAGATAGGGATTATGTGTAGGAATCTATTTGAAGGTAGATGGTTGGAGCCAGTGAAGTTTCTAAAAAAACGAACAGTCATTCCACCTCCCTTGTTTGAGACCTGTGCTGTCACTCTTCCCCATTAATATTGACACAATGTCAAGGGTCCATAACTGTCAGATAAAGGCAAAAGGAACAGATGTTGCCATCTCACAACCTGATGCAATTTATAGAACCAGTGCCAGGTCATCCGTCCACCTATTCTTTCATCCATTCAAGTTCATTCATCTCTTCAACTAGCATGTGTTTCTATGAATCAGGCACTGCAGGTACTGTGCTAGGTACTGGGGATGAAATGGTTAACAGCACAAGGAGCTTATGATCTCACTGGAAAGATGATAAGAAAACAGGCAATAACAGCAGAGTCAGTATGCAGTGGTAGTGATAGGAGAAAGAGCGTTAAGCCAGCTCATAGGAGAAGCATTTAACTCAGTCTTAGTGAGAGAAACCCTCCTGGAAGGTTATGATGTCCAAATGCAGAAAAATGGGGAGGGGAGAGCCAGGTGAGGTGGTGAGGTGGGGAGCCTTCCAGATGGAGCTGTGAGCAGGTCAACATTGTTGAAGCATAAAGGGTGAGATGAAGTGTGGTGAGAGTTGAGAAGGGACTAGTAAATGGGTTTGATCAGGAGGTGCCTTGTAAGTCTTATTCAAGAGTTTGGACTGGATTCTAAGGGAAGCGAGGTGATATTACTGAAGGGTTTAGAATTCTCTCTCTGCCTATAGTGGGAAGGGTGGAGTGAGCTTGAAGCAGAGCCTCAAGGAGTTCTTTGTGGTTTTCTGGTCACCTGGGAGTAAGAGCCCAGGGCAGCAAGCCCTTCAGTTCCCATCTCACTGGGAGCATCTTGGGAAATCAGCACAAGTGAGGCAAGAGCTTTCGGCCCAGCACCATTCCACACTCAGCTCTCTGATGCTCTCTACCTTCTGCTACCACTTTAGTGACACTTCTCAAGGAACAGTTAAGAAACTATACTCCATAAGCACTTTCTTTGTACCAGTCATGATGTAAGAACTTCACAGCTTCCTTATAACAACCCTATGAGGTAGGGATTATTTTGTCTCCATTTTACAGAAGAGGAAACTGAAACTCAAAAATTTGTGTACTTTGCCTCTGATGGCACACATAGTACGTGGCAGAGGGGGCATTTTAACCCAAGCAAACTGACTCAAGAGCCCACCCTTATGACTGCAGGGGATATGAAAATGCTAGTAGCATTCATTTCTCTAACTTGCAGGGTCTGTAAGATTGAACCACACTTTTCTTTGGTGGGGAAATGATTAATATAACTAAAATATGCCATTTTAGCCAATTTTGAATGTACAATTCAGTGGCATCAATTACATTCATACTGTTGTGCAACCACCATCACCATCTGTTTCCAAAAACATCTGTATCATCCCAAATAAAAACTCGATACCCATTAAGCAATAACTTCCCCTTCTCCCTTCCCTAGCCCATGGTGATCTCTACTTTCTGTTCCTATGAAATTTCCTATTCTATATATTTCATATAAATGGAATCATACAATATTTGTCCTTCTGTCTCTGGTTTATTTCACCCAGCATAAAGTCATCAACATCTATCCATGTTGTAGCATGTAGCAGAACTTTATTCCTTTTTTATGACTGAATAATATTCCATTGTATATACATACCACATTTTGTTGATTCATTCATCTGTTGATGGACACTGGGTTCTTTCCACCTTTTGGCTACTGTAAATCATGCTGTAATGAACATTGGTGGCCTAGCATTTGTTTAAGTCCCCACTCTCAATTCATTTGAGTAGTATATAACTAGGAGTGGAATTACTGAGTTGTATGATGATTCTATGTTTAGTTTTTTGAGGAACTGCCAAATTATTTTCCACAGCAGCTGCACCATTTTACATTCCCACCAACAATGTACAAGGATAGAACGATAAGACTCAAAAGGCAGAAAGGATGCTGCAGTGTATTTAGTTAGTTCCCTAACTTATAGCTGGGAAGACCTTAGTAATTTAAAGATAAGTTACCATTTTTGATCATCAACTATAAGCCAGCCGTTTTATATACATTATTCCACTTTGTCCTCTCCAAACCCCTATAAAGTATTTATTATCTCAGTTTTATAGAGGCTAATTAACATGCTCAGCATCTCACAAATGACAAATGGTAGAGCTGAGCTTTGAACTCAATTTACTCTTAAATTAACTCAAGATCTTATACATGGATCTTCTTTGTGGCATGGGATTATCTGGTTTCACTTCCTGGAATTGGTTCTCAGTTTATTCCATCTCTAAAATGAGTACAAGATTTTGTATACTTGAGAAAGCTTTTAATTACTTTTGTAAATTGATCTGCAATTTACGTTTTTCACATTACCTGGGTATTTTAAAAATGCAGCTTCAGGGACTTCCCTGGTGGTACAGTGGTTAAGACTCGGCCTGCCAGGGCTTCCCTGGTGGCGCAGTGGTTGAGAGTCCGCCTGCCGATGCAGGGGACACGGGTTCGTGCCCCGGTCCGGGAGGGTCCCATATGCCTTGGAGCGGCTGGGCCCGTGAGCCATGGCCGCTGTGCCTGCGCGTCCGGAGCCTGTGCTCCGCAACGGGAGAGGCCACAGCAGTGAGAGGCCCACATACCAAAAAAAAAAAAGAAAAAAAAGGAATCTGCCTGCCAATGCAGGGTACACCAGTTCAAGCCCTGGTCCGGGAAGAGACCACATGACACGGAGCAACTAAGCCCATGTACCACAACTACTGAGCCCATGAGCCACTACTATAGAAGCCTGCGTGCCTAGAGCCCGTGCTCTGAAACAAGAGAAGCCACCGCAATGAGAAGCCCGAACACCAATGAAGAGTAGCCCGTACGCGCAGCAATGAAGACCCAACGCAGCCAAAAATAAATAAATTTATTTTAAAAAAATGCGGCTTCATTGTCAATGAACAATGGAACAGGCAGGAAACAAAACACTTTGTTGTTATTGTTGGGTAAATATAGCATCGGTGCTGGTTTTCCTCTTCTGAATTTTCTCCAAAGTATTTCTCTGTAAAGCTACTGTAATCTGATCCGTAAAAAATATTCTGCTGTGGTTGAGAATCCGCCTGCCGATGCAGGGGACACGGGTTCGTGCCCCGGTCCGGGGAGATCCCACATGCCGCGGAGCGGCTGGGCCCGTGAGACACGGCCACTGAGCCTGCGCGTCCGGAGCCTGTGCTCCGCAATGGGAGAGGCCACAACAGTGAGAGGCCCGCGTACCACAAAAAAAAAAAAAAAAAATTCTGCTAATTTGGATGCTGTTAGTAGTTGTAGAACTCCTCTGATTTTCACATCTATCTTTTTGTTCTTCTTGGGTGTGCTTATCACCCGTCTCTTGTGTGATTTTCTTTGTTATGGATTGAATTTGCATATGCTGCTACACAGTGCCTGTAGCCTTTCTCTCCAATGATCTCTTTCCTGTGTAAGACGGTTCACTCGCCATTGTTAAGCACAGGCATATTCTGTCTTCAGCCAATGACAACAGTTCCTCCAAGAAATTTCTTTCTGCTTCTCCTTTGTTTTATAGGTGTTTGATTTCATTCATTAGTTCTGTTTACTATCCTCATTATATAAATTATTATACTGTGGCTTCCTTTTTTCTTTGCTCTCTAAGCAATTTAGTTGGCCATTTGGGGGGTCATATTACTTTTTTTTACACCGTTTTACACCGTTGCTCAGCAACGGGAGAGGCCACAACAGTGAGAGGCCCACGTAACACACACACACACACACACACACACACACACACACACAAAATAGTAGCGTACATTTGTACACAGTTTCATATTTTATAAAGCACATTGGAATACATTTTGTGACTCGAGTCAGACTTAAATGCAGTAAGTAAATATTATAATCCCTGTTTTATAGGTGAGAAACTAAGATGCAGGAAGGCTAAGAAGTTTTCCCAAAGCCATACCAACTGAGTGACAGAAGCAGGTTGCAGACTTTATATTTTTCTTACATTGTCATATATTTTATGAGCACTTAGATACAGTCAAATTCTTTCTGGTTCTTAGTGATCAGATTGTGACTTTAAAAAATTATAAATAAGCTAATGGAAAATAAAAAGGAAACAAAGGTGGGAAGAACCAAAGTATACATAAGATGAAGATGGACACATTTCTAAGTCTCAAGTCTGAACCACATATTTCTTCATTGACCTGCATAGAATTCATCACAAACATAGAAGCATAAGACAACACTCATTATCTCACAATTCAGGTTTTGAAAGTAGTATAGAATGGCTGGATTCCTGCTCAGGATATCACAAGGTTACAGTCAAGGTGCTGACCAGGCTGGCTCTCATCTGG
This sequence comes from Kogia breviceps, assembly GCF_026419965.1. Classification (NCBI taxonomy): domain Eukaryota; kingdom Metazoa; phylum Chordata; class Mammalia; order Artiodactyla; family Physeteridae; genus Kogia; species Kogia breviceps. The sequence continues at coordinate 63,220,992 of NC_081310.1, read as the reverse complement.
AGACTTACACTGAACTTGTGAGTATTCTCAGAGATCTAATAGACCTTTCCTGACTCAAGTCCCAAGAATTCCCAAATATCTTTCACCACTCTCTTAAAGGTCCTTTGGCTCCCCAGTCCTGAAAATTCCATTCCCACCGCTGTCCCCTGTCTCAGTGCGGGGCGGCTTTACTCAGCACCATTCACGGACTCTTCACAGTGGCCTCTGCTCCCTGGTGAACTTGAGCTTCTTCCCCAGGTTCCCAGCCAGCATCAGGCCTGGCTCCTATTCCCCTCCCCATGTAGCATCAAATGATGAATTACACCTGGGCTCAGCTCTGGACGCTACTGTGGCTTCCTCTCCATTTCCTGGGCAGATTCACATAAATGAAAGTGTCTCCTTCCCAATATCCCACCACCCACTTTGCACCTTCTAGCCATTTCTCATTTCTGATCTGATGACCACATTGAATCCCAAGCTCATTTGCTGAGCTGGGTGACAGACATCACAGGACCCAGTCAATACCACGGCCTGGAGCTTCAGACTATGATTCTCTCAAAATAATCCCATAGTCCACTTGCCCCACGGAAGGGGTCTTTTAGAATGACACCTTTAAAATGTTATAATGTTATGTGCTCAACATTTCCTCAGGTGTCTTACTGTATATAAGAATCCTGGCGATCCTATAAGTGAAGTATTATTAGACACATTTTACCAATGAAGACATTGAGGCTCAGAAAGTTCAAACAATTCGCCTAAGGATACAGCGCTAATCAGTGACAGAAACACCTCAGTCTGCGCCTCTTCCATGCCTGTGATTACTTGTTCTTAAGGAAAGAATAACACACCTACTATCAGAATGCCATAAACACAGCGGAAGCAGTGTTGCCCTCTCACACTTGGGCTCCTAGGTGCTTAAATCCCGTATGCGTTTTTTTTTTAACATCTTTATTGGAGTATAATTGCTTTACAATGGTGTGTTAGTTTCTGCTTTACAACAAAGTGAATCAGTTATACATATACACGTGTTCTTCCCATATCTCCTCCCTCTTGCATCTCCCTCCCTCCCTCCCTCCCTATCCCACCCCTCTAGGTGTTCACAGAGCTGCCGAGCTGATCTCCCTGTGCTATGCAGCTGCTTCCCACTAGCTATCTAATATACGTTTGGTAGTGTATATATGTCCCTGCCACTCTTTCACTTCGTCACAGCTCACCCTTCCCCCTCCCCATATCCTCAAGTCCATGCTCTAGTAGGTCTGTGTTTTATTCCTGTATGCGTTTTTAAAGCTTTGATTTAGGAAATGTTCTACCACTGTGGGTGCCCTCACTTCTGCTCCTGTTCCCTCAGTGCCGCTGCTACTCACACATCCCAAGACATTGCTTCACCATGACTGAAGCAAGAAAACAGCTCTTACAACAGTTGCCATAAAGTGCCATATGTAAGAGTCGTGTGGCGTGTGCGTCTTGGACAACAGCCGTGTGTCTGCTTCCTATGCAGACGCATGGGTGGGTGCATCTGGTGTGGGGATGTTTTTTGAGCAGTGTGACTGTGTGTTTGGGGGCAGATCTACGATCTGGGCAGGCATTTTGGTTGGGCACCCCTTACTCTCGGGTATAGAACAGATCTACAGCAGAGAGGGCTTGCGGTGGGAGTGGATTCCTTTGCTCCGACCCTGGTTGGCTCAGCACTGCCATTTCATTGTTCCCCATGAAGGCTGTGCAGGCAAGTCAGTCTTGGTACCTGCCAAGAGCACTGTTTCCTTCTAAGGGAACCTTCCCAGCCCATGACCTCGGCCTCAGACTGAGTGAGGCTGGCCATGTTCTGCATCCACCCTCCTTTGCATGGCCGATTAGACAGGACTCTGATTCAAGGACAGTCAACCCACAGACTGACCGGTGGCTGATGAGGTGGCCTGGCATGAAGAGCTCTTCCCTATCTGAAGCAGTGGTAGTTAAGAAGGCCAATGGGGTCTCATTCTTGGAAATTTGAACTGGAAATTATAGAGAGTACCAGCCAGCTGTTAGAAAGAGAAAACAGCAGACACAAAAGGGGGCAGATGGCAAGAGAGTAACCCATTAGTGGTGGCACTGGGGACTCCCAAGGCAAAAGTGGGAGACAAGATAATCCAATGCTTAGAGTTGCCAGAAGTCCTCAATGTCCTCCTGATAACTCCCTCTGATGCCCTATTTTTCTTTCTGCTTGTGTATTCCAGTGAGATTCTAATCACATTAATCTTATTAGGATGATTTGGGCAGCAAGTAATAGAAAACCCAATTAATAGTGGTCTAAATAACAAAAAGAATTTATCTCATTTAACAAGAAAATTCCAAGTGTTCCCCCCACCTTCCCATCTAAACCCCTCACCTTAGCCACCACCCAAGGTCAATTAATTTAGCGGTTCAAAAATGTCATGAAGAGCCCAGGTGTTTCCTGACTTTCTCCCCTGTCACCCCAATATGCTGCTTGTCCTCCTAGGCTAATTTCTTGCCTGTCTAGGAAGATTGTGGCAGTCCAGGTAATGACAGCCAGAGACAAAAAAGAGATACACTTTTCTTGTGTCCCTTTTAGAGAGGTAGGAAAACTCTCCATCAACTTCCCGGCAATCTTCCCCCATCTCTCATTGGCCAGAATCACACCTGATGCCCATTCCCAAGTCAATCACTGGGGCCAGCAGGGAGGAACACAGCCTCCCCTGACTCCCTGGCTAGCTCTATACTTTAACCTAGACAGGGCCACCTTTCTGTTAGACAGGGGGACAGACACAGCAGTGTCTGCTCCACTTCTTATCTCGTGCATCTAACAGTGAAGTTCCATTTCATGAAATGACCTGGTTGCATTTGTTTCAACTCAGAGTCAGCTAACATCCAGCTCGTCCTTAGCCAGTGGAGGGACTGGTCCACAGCAGGTACACTTAGAGAGTGTTTGGGAGTTCAGTGAGTTTGTAGATACAGTTCTGTATGGGATCCCCAAAGACTCCATTCTTTCCAATATTTTATGGGTAAACGCACACACACACACACACACACAGTTAAGAGACTCTGAGGAATGGACCTTCCACACTGCAGCTAACCACTGGACTTCCCAGGTCATTTCTTGCCTTCTCGGGCCTCTAAGCAGTGTGGCAGTCAGTCTTTTGGATGCAGGGCCTGCCTCTAGCCTATAGAGAGTCTTTCCTGGACCAGTGGTTCTCCAAATTTCACTGTGCATCACAGAATGGGCTGAAGGGCCCCTTAAAGCAAAAATTGCTGGCTTTAACCTCCAGAGTATCTGATTCAGCAGGTCTGAGATCATGTGCATTTCTGACAAGTTCCCAGGTGACATTCCTGCTGCTATAGTCTGGGGACAAGACTTTGAGAATCACTGCTCCAGGGCCGGGAGTGCCAATCTTCCTTCCACCTGGGAGGGAAGCATCTAAGGAGACCACTCACGTAATTTCTTCTGCAATAAGGAGAACCTGCTTTCTTGTCACTTGCTGTCATCACCTCTCTAAGTAAGAGTGACTCGATGGCCTAATTCTCAGAGAAATAGAGGCCATCCTGTACAGGAATGTTGGAGGGTGGAAACCTGGCCCCCTGCCAAGGGAGAAAAAGGAGAAGGGACTTCGACCTTTGTTTGTTAGAGCCTAGCTAGGCAAACGGGCACAGAACCCCAGGTCTTTCCCAGCCCTGTGATTTCCCACCTGTGAAATGAATAGGTACCAGCCCTGTCTGCTTCACATAGTTGCTGTAAGGATAAAGAAGAAAGGTGGGTTTAAAGTGCCTGGTAACATGCAAAGCTCTTTATGATTTACAGTCTTATCACAATAAGGTAAGTCAGGGCCATGTAAAGACTCCTCAGGAAGAAAGGCAGCACAGGCCAGTCTCTGGGTCCCTGTGCTTTGTCATCCTGGTAAAGCAGGTGCTCACTTTCCGGAAGTTTTTACCCCTCCTCCCTGTGCACACCCGGCCCTCGGCCATCCTCCAGGGCTGCCTGACTTGCGTGTGCGCAGGTGGATTGCACAAAAGAATGAAGAACAGACCTGCATTTCCTTTCCTTCCATAGCCTACTCAGGGATCCCCATCGCACGCCAGGGCTGCGGAGCCCCGAGGCGACAAGTCGGGGGAGGAAGCCCGCGTTTCCCGCCCTCGGGGACCGGGAGACCCCGGGATTTCGCCGCAGCTGGAGAACGCGGCGCACGCGCTTGGCCGAGCCGCCTAGGGAGGGCCCCTCCAGCGCGGCTCCGCGGAGCCCTGGGGGCTGCGCCGGCTAGTCCAAACATTTTTCAGCACCCCGCGTCAGCCTTGGCCGCAGCCCCTGGCGCGAGCCGGCCGAGTTTTGACCGCCTTGGCCCCGTCTGAACTCTGAGGGCTGCGTCCCAGGGCGGGCCCAGCGCCGCCGCGCCGGGCCCCTCTCCTGACGCCTCCCAGCCGCCCTGGACGGCTTCGCGGGACCTCCCTGGCCCGCACTGGGTTCCTCTGGCCCGGCCCTCGCGCCGATCGTCCACGCGTGCGAAAGCCAGAGCTTGGCTTAAGGGTTTGCGGACGTGTGCCCGCCCGGGGCTCCCTGTGCGCCTCGCTGTTCCCCGCCGCTCCCAGGGCTGGAAGGGCCCGCTCCCCAAAGGGACGCGCTCCAGGAGCTGCCGCACCGAGACCGTGCCTGGCGCCGCCCAGGGTCCACACTGACCGCGGGCTCAGTGCCCCTTCGCGCGCGGCCGGGAGCCGAGGGGCAGCGGCAGAACGGAGGAGATGCACGCGGCCGCCCTGATGCCTCCTGGCGCAGAGGTTTAGGGTCGCGGAGCGCCCCTCGGGGCTCCAGACAGGCGGGGTTCCAGACTGTGCGCAGCTGTGTGAACCCGCGCGGCTTCCAGCGGGTTCTGGGTGAGGGCCGAGTTCAGAAGCAGTCCCTGCTTCTCTCTGAGTAAGCCGGGTGGGGAAGCTTTTGCCTTGGAGGGCCGGCGCCTGGCCTCAAGCTTCTGGGGCGTGAAGGGCCTTTAGATGAGAAACTGCAGACTTGGGTTAAGGATGGGGTCTTGGTTCCACCATTTATTTACCAGATGCCCAACCTTGAGAAATCCAGTCCTCCGGTTTTCTTGATTATAAATAATATAGATATCATTTGAGTGCTTCTTATTTTCCATATATTATTTTTATCTTCCCAACGATAATGCAGGGTAGGTGTTATCCACGTTCTGCAGATGAAGTGGGATCGCATCCAGGCAAAGTGACTTGCCAAGGTTACACCACGGGTAAGTGGGGACCTATGACTTGAAACTGTCTCTGATTCCAGAGACTGTACTGTCTCTGTACGTGAGAATGTTGATGGGATACAGAGAATTTTTCAAACAGTGGTAGATAACATTCTCTTCTGACTGTCGTCAGGCCAGTTCCTGCAGTCTCGGCCGGAGGCATGACCATTCCTCCTCCCTACCTCCACAGCAACACTTCCTTAGGACAGTCGGGGAAGAGGCAGTAGCTCAGAGTAGCGGCCCCTGACAGTTAGCCTTGCCTACCTCCTGCACCCAGAGCCAGAATCAGAGGGGGCCTTTCCCTCTTCCTGTCCACATCCCTCAAAGTCCTTGAGAAGCAAGATGGTTTTCTCTGCTGTGGAGTTTTCTCTCCACCACGAGTGGGCAAAAGGATTTTCTCCTGTGTTTAGAGGGAGGAAGCGGCCTAAGGTGGTCCACACAGCAACTCTGGACCCCTCAGAGCCCAGCGTTAGGACCCTTGGGAGTCCAAAAGTGCCTCAATTTCATCTGTGTTCGAGCATTCACTTTGCAGATAAAATGATTGGAATACTGGGGAGAGAAGGGCCTGGGTGTCAGAGAAATTTGGGTGCTAGTCTTCGGAAAATGAAAAATTTTAATAATACTACTACCGGTCTTGCCTGAGTCCACGAGAGTTGTGGTAAGACTCAAAATGGATACTGGCCACACCAGCCAGGGCTTTGGGAAGTGTGAAGTGCTTCACACATTCACACAAGGCCCTGGGAACAACAGGGATATAGAGATGGATGCCATCTGGGAATCTTCCAGGCTAGCAGGGGAAATAAAAATGACTATACAAATAGTCAAAACATAAGACAGTGCATGCAAGTGCTACACAATATACCCCTAGGGTGCCGCCTTACACCGTTTTGGAATGACAAGGGATACATGTACATCTGGGTAGCCTCTAACGTTCCTCGCCAACTGCAGGAGCGCTCTCTCCTCACAATAGCTCTAAGGTCCAATCATCTCCTGTCTCCAATGAACCCCCTTCTTGCCATTAAAGTGGGTCTATGGCAGGAATATTTCTCCTTCTGGGGGGAGATTAGTTTCCTATTGCTGCTGTAACAAATTACTACAAATTTAGTGGCTTAAAATGTATCTTACAGTTCTGAAGGCTAGAAGTACAAAATCGGTCTCACTGGGCGAAAATCAAGGTGTCAGTGGGATTGTGTTCCTTCTGGAAGCTCTACGGGAGAACCTGTTTCCTGCTTTTTTCTACCTTTTGGAGGCCACCTGAAGTCTGTGACTCATGTCTCCTTCCTCCATCTTCAAAGCCATCAGTGTTCGGCTGGGTCTTTCTCACACTGCATTCACTTCAACCTCTGCTTCCATTGACACGTCTTCTGACTTTGACACTCTTACCTCCTACTTGTAATGACCCTTCCAATTACATTGGGCCCACATGGGTGGGCCCAGGATAATCTCTTTAAGATTCCTAACGCAATCACATCAGTAAAGCTCCTCTTGCCAAGAACATATTCACAAGTTCCAGGGACTAGGACCTGAACATCTTTGGAGGGGGGCCACTGGGGGGGGAAAACACAAACTAGGGCCTCAGACAACAAAAACTTTTTTCTAAGGAGAAATATAAAATGTTCAACTCTCTTCTTCAATTGAGAAGTAACGTAGCAACTTTTCCTATAGATGTGACAAACTTTGAAAAAACTACCTCTCAGTTCCTTACTGTATCCATTTAACATCAGATTCCCTGCTATCAGGGAAGAAGAAATAATAAAGAACAGCAAACATAGACTCCATATAAAAGAAAAGGGGAAAAGCTCAGTAGATTGGCAAGTTGTAATATGTGCTTCACTGTGAATGGAGGTTACAGCCCTTTGAAGTGATCAGCTGCTAACAATTGTTCATAGCTCTTCAGCAGCTCTACTTTGCAATCCTTTGGCGCTGTAGATTCCTAAACATTCTTAAAGCATTAATAGAAACCTTGGCTTCTTTTCTTTTCCACAAGTACTACCTGAAAAAATAAAAAAAAATAAAAATGGTGCTGCTCTGATTGAAGTGGGCACATGGAGCCCCTCAAGCACTCAGTTGGATTCTAGGAACATGGTTTGAAATCTGGTGGGTGAGGTCATTTCTCTGAGTGAAATAACAAGAATAACTTGTTAGAAATTACCACTCAGAGTGCAGTAATAGGGAAAACACCACGTTGAAAATTACTCCTTGGCTGCAGAAGCAAGAAACACAATATTCTTCCAAGAATTGGCTCTCATTCTGAGACTTGGTTTCCCCATGTTTGCCTTCTAGCATAGGTGCTTCCATGCCATAAATCTTATTTTAGTTACAAGAAGAAAAGGGCAAGTGGGCAATATGTTGAAAAGTACACAGGTCCAGAAACTAGATGGGCTGGCTCTGACCCATTCATTCACTCATATATATATTTATGGAGTCCCTATCGTGGGCCCAGGACTGGTTTAGATGCTGGTGGGGGCTTCCACAGTCTGGGGGGAGAATGGGGACTCTGGGTAAACAGGCAGGGAGGTTCTGCATGGGATACCTGAACACACTATTGGATAGGGTTCTATGTGAGAGGTACAGGGAAGGCCTGGAAAGCTTTCCAGAGGAAATCGTGTGTGAACCGAGAACTTGAAGACAAGTAGGAGTTAGCCTGCAGAGATGGAGCTTGCCAAAGCCAAAATATGAAGAGAAGGAGAAGGTGTGTGTGGGGGGTATGTTGGGTAATAAGCAGGGGCGGATGATGCCGGACCGTGAGCTCCAACTTTCTCCCAAAGCTAGAGGAGCCATTACAGGGTTCCAAGCAGGGGACTGACACGGTTTGATTTGCTCCTCAATAGCAAACTCCGTAACCTTGGACAGTGTACTTTCTCAGTTTCCTCATCCGTGTCTGGCTGATCCCTGAAGTCGCTTCCTGCGCCGACCTTGGAACTTTTGAAGCAGTAAGTGCAACTGGCCCACAGGCCCATTCCTGGAGCTCTTTGTACACTGGACGTTCCGGGTGGCCTCTGCCCACGCCCCGGGCCTGCCAGGTCTGTGCGACTTCTGAAAATACGAGGTTGAGGAGACCTTGCTCAGCATGGAGCCAGAGGGACGGTCGGTGGACCGGAGGAGAGGCCGTGGGGCGGCCGGAAAGTGAGAGGCCAGCCGTGTGGCCAGAGGCGGCCGAGGAATCGGCCGGGATTTAAGGAGCGGCGGCTACGCTGCGTCCCAGCCGTCTGGGAATTCTTCCTAAATCCCCGGCGCGACCGCAGCTTGCTGCCTCTTATCGCGTCCCTGCGGCCTTGGAACCAGGCTGCCCCGCCCGGAGGGCTGAAACTCGCCCATTGTTCTCTCCCGGGACCGCAGAACCACCGCTCCGGTTGGGCGGGCGGCCCCCAACGGCCTCCACCGCCGCGGCCGCCGGAAGCGCGACTCTGGCGCGGGGCCAGAGGCGACCACGGGTCTGCGCAGGCGCAAGCCGAGCCTGCCCGGGAAAGGCGGGCGAGGTCGGAGGTTCTGCGGCCCGCGGCTGCCCTCTAGTGGAAGTTGGGCGCCAGGGCATGGCCACTTGCGTCCAGCCGCGGCCGGCACTGGCCGCGAGGGGACGGGCAAACCCAAGCCCGGGAGGCCAGCCAACCGCAGTGTTTTTCCAGGTCCTCGCGGGGCCAGGGGAACCTGCATGTTTGTTTGGTGGGAATGGATTACTGGAAAACTAGACGGAAGGTACCCTGCAAATCTGTATTGTTTGGGAGTCAACAGCCTATAAAGTAAATGTCAGGTGACAGCAGTGCTGGGAACCACCGGCCCCTCCTCCTGGCCTTGGCTGCTCCTTGACCTTGAGCAAGTATGCGCTGGCAAAACAGCTCTGCTGCTCAGGGGAGGGGGAGGAGGCGGCAGGGGCGTCAAGACTTAGAAGTAAGAACTAGTCTGGCCAGCCCTCAAATTCCACCTCCTGGGTCTGTAAACTGGGGGATACCACCCTCTCCTTTGCCCACCCTACAGACATAATATATATGGCCTAGTAACAAGTCCGGAAAGGCAAGCTTTCTGCAAGGTGGGGGTGAGGATGGAGGGGTTGCTGGGGACTCATCCAGTCATAACAATGTCTGAAGGGCACCCAACAAGGAAGCCTTAGGAAGAGAGGCTTAGGAGGAGAGGCTGAGGAGAGTGAACTCCCACAACAGAATGAGAATTGTGTGCCCTAGTCCACTTAGGGAACCCTGCTACATACAGTTCTCTTTAAGTTCATCGTAGCTGCCTGCTACCTAGGCAGGCTGCGTCCTCCCCTAATTCCTGAGTCTGAGTTGTCCTTGATTTTCTACGGTCCCACCTTGTGCTTGTCTCGAGCAGTCACTTTGGAATGTGTTTTCTCTCCTTGGAGACTTCAAGGTTAATCATAAAAAGTGTCACTGGCCTCTGCCCCCACCCAGTTCCACCTGTATTTCCAGGACTGTGTAATGGCAAATGGCTTCTTTAGGGCTTCCCCTGCTTTTCATGCTCTCCCAGCTCCCAGCTCTGTCCCATTGATGGACATCATCCAGTGCCACCAGAGGGGCTCTTAGCGCCTGGAATTTTGGTGGGAAGAGAGCAACTTCAGGCATGAAGGTATGAACTCACAAAGGTTTTGCCAATTTTGCAGAAGTCATGCTTTCCATCCAAGGGCATTTCTTTTCTCTAGTCTCAGAACCTTTGCCCTGGCTGCAGATAACTGTGTTTTACTATATAACCCCATCACACCTGCTTCTCTGTAGGCTATCAAAGCACCTGGTGATGGAGGTTCTCATAAAGATGCCAGGGACAGAACATAGGTCTGGAAGACTCACAGCATGACTCTGTATGGTGACACCGATGTTCCATGTTCTTCAAGAAATGTCTAGACTGGGTGACGTCACTGGAGATCTTTTGGCACAAAGCCTCCAGTATAGAGAGGGACAAATTGAGCCCCAGAGAGGGGAAGTAACTGACCTAGGTTACTCAGCAAGCTGGTGGCTGAGCTGGAATTAGATCACAGTTCTGACACCCAGTTCATTCATTTATTGCACACATCGGTTGAGGACCTACTATGAGCCAGACACTGTGCTAGTTGCTAAGGATACAGCTGTGAACAGAAGGAAATGACTGCATGGATCTTGTATCCTCTGGTGTGTATGTATGGAGATTATGGGTAAACAGACAAATTTATCCCATCATGCCATGCAGTTAGAAGTGCTATGAAGCTCTGTGCTCTTTTTCCTCTATCCTTGGAGGGAATGGGCTTGAGGCTTGGGAGGATATGCTCCCTCATGCATCCACTTGTTAAATAAATACTGGTGACATCTCACTGTGTGCTGGCTGCTCTGGGGAACACACGCACATAAGAGCAGGACCTGCCTTCAAAAGCTACGCAGTCAACTGGGCAGACAAGACAGGCCTCTTAGCATCTTTACATGCACTTCTATAGTTTTCATGCTTATTGTTTGCCTCTCCAGCTCTCTTACTTAAAAGAGGCTTGTAGAAAACTGAAATGGTGCAAACCCTTTCCCCAGAAGGCATCTCAAATCCAGTTGCTGTTACTGACTTATTGATGGACATGATCCAGTGGCCCTGGGGGAGGTGGTGGGCAGCCCAGCCACGGCCTGTAATGAGGAGAGACAACCCAGCATCCACCCTGCAGTGAATAATAGGACAAAAAGCTCCTGACGCCTGCGCGATTGAAGCACAGGAGCAGCAGTGCCTCTGGGTTAAGTAGATCAGCAGAGGAGACTGAGGCAGGCAGTGGGCACCTTGGACTTTCTGGGAGGGAGGTCTGGGCTGCGGAGGAACCTCCAGCTGGACAGGGGGTTTCTGTGCCTTACGAGATGCTCTCCGGTGGCTCTTGTCTGTACCGTCCCTGACCGGGGACTTTCCCTCCACCCTCCCTCTCTACCTTCCTCACCTCAAGACTAAAGAGATGGAGTGGGTGAGGCAGGAGGTGAGGGGAAAGGAATACTATAAAGGAGTCAGCTGACACTAGATCCCTGAGCTTAGCCAACACTGAATTCCTTCCTAGGCCTCAGTCTTCCCTTACTTAAAATGAGGTTGGAATATGGTCTCGAACTTCCTTCTTGCTTTCGTAAACTGTATTTCTCTGAAAAGAGGCAGAGAGAATCTATTGCCTAGTCTCCTTGTCCGGTTACTTCTAGGCCAGGGAGCGTGATTGCCACAGCTGTCCTGGGCCCATCCTCAAATGCAGTCTGTGAACCCCCACTTCTCAGGGGGCAGCAGCAGGAGGGCAGGCAGGAGAACTGTATTATTTACTCCCTTACCCTGCCTGGGTTCACTTGCCAGTGGAGAAACCAGCAGCAACCTTAGAGTAATTTTTTTTTTTGGGGGGTGAATTATTATTGATGTTTTTATCTTAAAAGAATATTTAAAGATATTAATGTTAATGTTTGTGCCTGAAAATATATATGCAGTTCTAGAGTAGAAGACCCTGATGGTATGAGGTGCCCCGGGGAGCTTTGCAGATGTTTATCTCAGTCACGAAGACCCCCAGGGTCCTCTGCTTGCTTTGGGTACCACACCCCATCCGCTCCTTGTGAAAGTGTGTGTGTGTTTGTGTGCGCACACCCCGAGTCAGCCTGCGTTGCGGCCCTTTTGTCTTTCCTCCTCAGTAAGCCAATGGAGGATGTAGGTGTATAATTAGAGGAGGAAATATGTCGGTCAGGAAATAACTCATTTTACTAGTGGAAAGTCATTAAAAACCCTTCCTTTTGTTTGTGAGCGCAGGGGCCTCTGGGCAGGTAAGGAGTCTCAGAACAGAGTGGAGGAGAAAACCAGAAACTCCCATGTTTGACATAAACCCAAGACTTGAACATGGAACCCAGGGCATGGGTCCACTCAGCCAGAGCATGGAAGTGTGCACACACGCACACAGCTATGTTGGCACTGCACAGACCAGCGTGATGACATGCCTGTACACATGTGTACACTGAGTATCCTCGCACATACGTTCAGTGTGGAGTAGAGAGCCAGTGTTATGGGTTGAACCTTGTCCCTCTAAAAGATACCGTCCAGTCCTAACCTTGGGTACCAGTGAATGTGACTTTATTTGCAAATAGAGTCTCTGCAGTGTAAACAGGTTAAGCTGAGGTCACACTGGAGTAGAGTGGGCCCTGATCCAATGTGATTGGTGTCCTTATACAAAGAGGAAAATTTGGACAGAGACATAGAGGGAATATGCCTATGTGAAATGGAGGCAGAGATTGGAATGATGCTTTTGTAAGAAAAGGAACACTTAGGGCTCCCTCTCTTAGAGACTTGGGAAGATGTGTGGCCCTGCAGCACCTTGATTTTGGACTTCTAGCCTCCAGACTGTGAGAAAATACATTTCTGTTGTTTTAAGGTACCCAGCTGTGGTGCCTTGTTATGGTGGCCCTAGGAAATGAAAGCCCAAGATACGCAGAGTATGTGGTTCATGCCCACACCAGGGATGCACGGCACCTTTGGCACAGGCAGCAAGAGGTACCTGGGTTGGATGGCTCCCTCCGGGAGCCTCTCCTTCATCCCCCTTGAGCTCAGTCACCCCAGCAGCCTTAGGCCCCCAGCTGTCCCCAGAGCAGCCAGCATTTATTGTGCACTATCCTCTTTGCTGAACTCTATTCTGAATACTTGAGGTTTATTAATTGAATCTAATGACAACCCTAGGAGTTCTTCCCATTCACAGATGAGGAAACTGAGGCACACAGAGGTTGAATAACTTGCCCACATAAGTGGGGGCAGAGAACTTGGAGTCTGGTGTAGATTTTACTTGTGTCTGCTGCACCTGCAAACGACTCTTTTCTCAGGGTTCTGTTAAGGACTGTGTCCCAAGCATGCCTGGACTGTCTCATCGCCTGCATTTGGGGACCTGGGCTGTGATGTCCAAAACTAGACCTCTGGCACAAAGGCTCCCCCTCCACCTCCATCTGTTAGATCTGCAGTGTTCTGTCTGAAGAAGTAAGAGCACGACAGGGGCAGCATGAGGTAAGAGCTTCCATCGCCCTCCTCCTAGAACTTGTTTTGATTAAAGAATATTTTGTTCATTGAGGAATATTTGCATGCCATATTATGCACACAGTCGGAGTGTGAAGTTTGATAAGATTTGACAAATAGATCTAGTCACGTAACCACTACTCCAATTAAGAAATGACCATTTCCATCACCACAGAAAGCCGTGTGCACCTTTATAGTCAAAACCCTGTCTCCACCCCAGGCAACCCCTGATCCCATTTCTAGCACCACAGATTAATTTTGCCTGTTCTCCAACTTCATAGACATGGATATATAGAATATGTGCTTTTTGCGTATATGATTCCTTTTACTCAGCATAATTTTTTTGAGATTCATGCGTGTGGTTATATATGCCAATAGTTCATTCTTTCTGTTTTTCTTTTTTTATTTGAGTAGTATTCCGTTATTTGGAGGTACCACAATTTGTTTATCCATTCAACTGCTGATAGACATTTAGATTGTTTACAGTCTTGGGTTATTACAAATAAAATTGCTGTGAACATTTGTATATGTCTTTGTGTGAACTTGGGTTTTCATTTCTCTTGGGCAAATGCCTAATAGTTGAAGGACTGGTGTATGTTTAACTTTTTAAGAAACTGAAGAACTCTTTTCCCAAGAGGCTGTACTATTTGATGCTCCCACCAGCAGTGTACGCAAGTTCTAATTGCTCCAGATCATCACCAGCACTTCATATTGTCTTTTTTTTTTTTTTTTTTTTTTTTGGTACGCGGGCCTCTCACTGTTGTGGCCTCTCCCGCGGCGGAGCACAGGCTCCGGACGCGTAGGCTCAGCGGCCATGGCTCACGGGCCCAGCCGCTCCGCGGCATGTCGGATCTTCCCGGACCGGGGCACGAACCCGCGTCCCCTTCATCGGCAGGTGGACTCTCAACCACTGCGCCACCAGGGAAGCCCCATATTGTCTATTTTTAATATTTTAATGGTTCTATTGGGTATGAAGTAGTGTTTCATTGTGGTTTTAATTTGTATTTCTCTGACAACTATAGATGTTGGCAATCTGTTAATGTGCTTATTGGATATTTCTTCTTTTGTTAAGTGTTTGTCTTTTGCCAGTTTTAAAATTGGGTTTTTTTTTTATTATTGAGTTGTAAAGTTTCATTATAAGTTCTGGACATGAGTCTATGTCAGATATATAAGTTGTGAATATTCTCTCCCAGTCTGTGACTTGCCTTTTCATTTTTAAAGATAATTATTTTGAATTCTTTGTCAGACAGTTTGTAGATGTCCATTTCTTCAAGGCCGGTTACTGCAGCTTTTTTTTGTTCCTTTTGTGGTGTCATGTTTTCCTGATTCCTCATGATCCATGTAGCCTTGTGTTAGTGTCTGCACGTTTGAAGAAACAGTCACTTCGTCCAGTCTTTACTGATTGCCTTCAGCAGGAAAAGCCCTTCACTACTCAGTCCAGCCAGAGACTGTGGGTAGGCCAGTTGGTAAGGACCAATGAGCCTGCTCTTGTGGTCCCTGAGTGGGCCTGGTGCCAGGGCAGGACACACAGTTAAGGAAGTAAACACCACATTTATGCCGTCCTTGTTTGTATCTCAAGAACAATAGTTGTAAGTTCTGTTGGTCCTCTTTTGGTAGAAGATGGAGTCTGAATAAACAATAACATAAAGCCAGCTCAAGTTACTGAGCAGAGTTTCTCAGACTCTGCAGTCTCAAGGGGTCCTGTTTGCTCAGCTCTTTATTGTTTCTCTCTCTCTAGTCTGCAGCATACATGCTTTTTGGCAGTCCCTCCAGCTTCATTGTCATGTATCCCAAGGACACATTCATACACCCACAAACACGCAGATACCCTCAAACCACCAGGCTCCATATCAGACACTTGAGAACCTTGGACTAGAAATTGGTGGAGACAAAGAAGGCCTAGAAGTGGTTAATCTCCCTATCCCTAGGGAGTGTGTGATTATTGATGGAGACAAAGGTCATTAGGAAGGGGACAGGAGAAACTTGATAAACGAGTAAGGAGAAACACATCTGTCAGCACACACAGGAATAATACTAGGGAAATGGGGGGGCTGTAATAGAAGAAGAGCATCTGGGAACTGGAAGCGTCTCACAAAGTTGTATAGCCTGACTCCTGTTGAGATGCGGGAGATCACCCCAGCTCCCAGTCCTTCCTTGACAGACACCTTGACTTTGTGAGATGAAGCTTAGGATGGGGAGGAGGTGCTAATTACACCTTATATTAATGAGGTTTTGTATGAAAGTAACACAACTCATACTATCAAGCGAAAGGGGAATATTTTGACTCATGTAACTGAAAAGACTAGAGGATATGTCTGCTTAGACAAGGCTGGGTTCAGGATGTCCACAATGTCATCAGGGCTTTGTCTATCCCAGGTGCTCTCCTTATGGTGAACATGGTGGCCACCAATAGTCAAAGGCTCACATCCTACCCGATTAGTAACCCAGGAAGAATAAATCTTCTTCCCCGATAGTTTTGGCAGAAAAGTCCTATGGAAGGATCTGATTGTCTGGGTTTGGGTCACATGACTATCGCTGATTCAATTACTTTGGCCAAGGGCATGAAGTATTGTGATTGGGCCAGGACAGGGTCTTGTGCATGTCCCTGAAGAAAAGCAGTGACAGTCCCATCCAAACCACTTGGCATGGATTCCCCACAAAAAAGAGAGTTCTTTTACCAGAAGAAGTAAGGAGGTAGGTTCTGGACAGGTAATGCAATAGAAGCCCACTACACAGTCCAAATCTTAACTCCATGTATGATTAGATGAATTAAATTACTTAGCCTTGGTGGAAAGACAGTCTCTTCAACAAATGGTGCTGGGAAAACTGGACAGCTACATGCAAAAAAAAAAAAAAAAAAAAAAGTGAAATTAGATCAGTCCTTAACACCATACGTAAAAATAAGCTCAAAATGGATTAAAGACCTAAATGTGAGACCGGACACTATAAAACTCCTAGAGGAAACCATAGACAGAACACTCTCTGACGTAAATTGCAGCAATATCTTTTTCGATCTATCTCCCAGAGTAATGGAAACAAAACCAAAAATAAACAAATGGGACCTAATGAAACTCAAAAGCTTTTGCACAGCAAAGGAAACCATAAACAAAATGAAAAGACAACACACAGATTGGGAGAAAATATTTGCAAATGATGTGACCAACAAGGGATTAGTCTCTAAAATTTACAAACGCTTATGTGGCTTAATATCATCAAAACAAACAACCCAATCAAAAAATGGGCAGAAGACCTAAAAAGACATTTCTCCAAAGAAGACATACAGATGGCCAAGAAGCACATGAAAAGATGTTCAACATCACTAATTATTAGAAAAAATGTAAATTGAAACTACAATGAGATATTACCTCACACCAGTCAAAATGGTTATCTTAAAAAAAAAATCCACAGACAGTAAATGCTGGAGAGGAGGGAATCCTCCTACACTGTTGGTAGAAAGGTAAATTGGTACAGCCACTATGGAGAACAATACGGAGGTTCCTTAAAAAGCTAAAAATAGAGCTACCATATGACCCTGCAATCCCACTCCTGGGCATATATCAGGAGAAAAACGTGGTCTGAAAGGATACATGCACCCCAATGTTCATAGCAGCACTGTTTATAATAGCCAAGATATGGAAGCAACCTAAATGTCCATCGACAGAGGAATGGATAAAGAAGATGTGGTACATATATACAATGGGATATTACTCAGCCATTTAAAAAAATGAAATAATACCATTTGCAGCAACATGGATGGACCTAGAGATTGTCATACTGAGTGAAGTAAGTCAGACAGAGAAGGAGAAATATCGTATGATATTGCTTATATGGGGAATCTAAAAATAAATGATACAAATGAAATTATTTACAAAACAGAAACAGACTCACAGACTTAGAGAATGAACTTATGGTTACCAGGGGAGAAGGATGGGGGGAAGGGATAATTAGGGGGTTTGGGATCGACATGTACACACTGCTATATTTAAAATGGATAACTAACAAGGACCTACTGTATAGCACAGGGAACTCTGCTCAATGTTATGTGGCAGCCTGGATGGGAGGGGACTTTGGGGGAGAATTGAGTACATGTATATGTATGACTGAGTCACTTTGCTGTGCACCTGAAACTATCACAACTTTGTTAATGGCTATACTCCAGTATAAAATAAGAACTTAAAAAAAATTACTTAACCTAATTATGCATCTATTTCTGAAAGGGGAACAAATTCTTGGTGGATGTAGCCTTTCATATGGGTAACACGGAGGCCTACAGTCAAGAATGCACTTTGAGATGTAAGGGAGTGTGTATTCTCCCCAGTTGTCGCCCATGGCACAGACATCTTCTTTGTGGGAAGCCTCAGAGGCTCCATTGCCAGAGCCTCTTTATCTTGGTAACCAACTGAGGTAACAGAGAACTGTCCTTGGGAAGACAAAGGCACAGAGATGGCCCGAAAGAACAGACAGTAAGGATTCCAGTCCTTCCCCTTCCCTTCCCCAAACTGGGCTCCCAGGTTGGACCCCAGAACACAGGACAGGCCTCAGGTATGTGGGCCTTGGGGACACACACCATGTGGCCTTCTTTCCTCCACTCACCGCCCCCCACCCCCCGCGCCCCAGCACAAGCAGCAAATAAGATTACAGAAGCCACGGAAGGCAGCATTCGGAAACTTAAAAGATAAACGTGCACCGGGTAATTGAATAGCATTCTGCTGAGAAATGAGCTCTCAGAGCTGATAATCAAGACTATGCTTCCCCCGAGGGGCTCTGCCTGCCTAGCTATGCAAACGCAGCAGCTCTGACCCTGGGGAGGGCTCCGTGGGGCAGGCAGCCCTTGGCTTTAGGTAAGGATGAAGGCGTGAGCTGCCCAGCGGTAGGCAGGGAGCTCCTTGTCCTCGGGACAAGCAGGGGATAGATGGTGAGGGTGAAATCCGAAATTGCTGAGGGGCCTATCAGTGCTGAGATTCTGATTCTCCCGTCATGATTTTTCAGACCCAACCAGTACCGGTCTGAAAACTGAGGGATTAAAAACACAAAGCAATAATAAAAATGCAAATAGTTTATACAGTACTTAGTATGCACTATGCATCATTTTAAAATGCTTTCCAGGGACTTCCCTGGTGGCGCAGTGGTTAAGAATCCACCTGCCAATGCAGGGGACACGGGTTCGAGCCCTGGTCCAGGAAGATCCCACATGCTGCAGAGCAGCTAAGCCCGTGTGCCACAGCTACTGAGTCTTCTCTCTAGAGCCCGCAAGCCACAACTACTGAAGCCCATGTGCCCTAGAGCCCGTGCTCCGCAACAAGAGAAGCCACAGAAATGAGAAGCCTGCTCTCTGTGACTAGAGAGCAACGAAGACCCAACACAGCCAAAAAAAAGAAGAAGTGCTTTCCATATAGGACTAATTTGATGCTGGCAACAACCAACAACTGTAGGAGGTATGTATTACTACTGGCCCGATTGTACCATTGAAGAGACTGAGGCACAGAGTTTAGGTTAATTTACCCAAGTTCACATAGCAAGCAAAGAGAGCATAGGATTCAGACCCAGGTGACAGGAGAAAGAATATAAGATACTTACTGATAACACAATCCCCACTCATGTGAATTCGCCATCCTGTTGGGGAGAGCAGAGAGTCTGAGGATTTGAAAGGGTGGGAATGGACGAGACCAGGGGTTGAAGGGCTGTCTGGGCCTTTTTGGTCAATCCCCCTCTAAGGCCTAGCCTTTCTCCAGCCACCCTTGGAGGGGGCTGAGGATGGATGCTGTCCTCTGGGACCATTACTCACAGATGTGCTGGCAACCCTCCCCCCTCCAAACCCACCACCCTCTCTCCTTTTTTCCCCTTTCTCTGGTTATCGTAATTATTGGGGAATTTACAGAATAATCTGTCACCAAGTCCTCCAGAACAAATTGAATGTCAGGTTTATAAAACAACCTAATAAAGCAGATGGCGTTACCCAGTGGTAAATCTCTTCCCCATTTCCTGCCCCACTCCCTCCCCACTTCAGTGTCTTGGAAGCTGACAGATTATCCATTTATAGGCAGATTAATCCTGAACAGTATAAACATGGGGAGAAAATTACACTTTCTTGTCTCTATAATTGATAAGGAGGACACATTAATCTATAAAGCCCAGAGGAAAGGCCCATCTGTCTGCCCAGGCAGACCAGGGGGTGTCTGGGAAGGAAGGAGACCCGTCCATCTCTGTCTGTCTGTCTGCCTTTTTATCAGAAACCGCTTTCCCGGGGGTTTCTCACTCTCTCCCTGGCCCTGGCAGCTGGGCACTTGCAACCTTAGACTACACCCACCCCCATCCACGAGGCAGACAGGGTTCAAGGTGCAGCATTTCAGGGCTCTGGCCAGACGCAGAGGCTCTGCCACCAGCTTTCTCCTTCTTTCCAGAAGCTTCGACAATTGAGGGGGGAGTCTGTCAGCCTCGCTCTGCGGTGATGCCATGTTTGCTTCAGGTGGCCACTCTCTGGCTGGCCCTTGAGGGGATCCAAGAGGCATTTGTTCAATAAGATTTCAATTCAATTCCCTCTGTACTCTATACTAGTACTTAAAAACTTTTTGCAAATTTACACACTTCTCTCCCCCTCCCCCATTTCCTCCTCTTCCAGCACCTTCCCTGGTAGAGGCAGCTGTCAGGCATTAATTGTCTCCTTGAGTCCTGTCAGGAAATGTCACACCGGCCAGATCCTCTCTCTGCCGAGGGAGTGGGGTGGAGATACGGATACTGAGGAGGCTGTGCTCCAGAAACAACTGTCCCCTTCCCAACTCAGAGACAGACAGCGACATGGACAAAAAACACCCCCACCCCATCTGAAGAATTTAGGGTAGGCTCCCTCTGTCACTGTCCACCCCATGGCTTGAGCTGGAGATGGGGGGAGTGTGGCAGGTGGGGTGGATTTATATAGAGTTGGGGAGAGGGTCCACGGGAAGTCCTGACAGATCCCCATTTGAGAATGACCTGTTGGCCAGTAGGGCCTCAAGTGAGAGAGGGAGGAGATTTTAAAAAGTGAGGATGGAGAGGGAGACAGGTAGAGGAGACAGCCAGAAAATACCAAGGGACCAGGAGAAAGGGAAAATGGAATAAAGATGGAATAAAGAAGTAGAGAAGTCTAGGACAAGAGGTCATCATTTCTGCTTTCAGGATGGGTGGGCATCTCTTATGATCTGGGAGTCTCTGTTCCCTTACTCACTGCTTCCAAAGGTGCTGGCCTCCAGGTAAGCGGGCACCTTCCTAGGGCATCTCCCAACTTTGTGTTACATGCTCCAGGTGCACAGAGTCTGAATGAATAGCAGAGACCTTTCACCTGTGTATTGTGCTTCACAAAACACTTCACACTTGCCTGCTAGATTGTGGACCAGCTTCTCCAAAGAGGTGGCCTGTGGGAGAGGGTGCCACGGACTGAATCGTGGTCACCCAGGGCTACTTCCCTTGGCTGGGAATTGGTGGATGCAGAAGGGCTCTCCACAGGTGTTCCAGTCTTTGCCTTTAGACTTCAAGCTCTTTACACAAATGGCACCCACTACTCCTGGAGAGAGTTTGAGGATGGCTACAGCCAAGGTTTCCTTGGTTATAAGGTGTCCCTGGGAGCACTAATGGTGCTTGAACTATTTTGGGGGCTCCGCAGTTAAATAAATTTGGAAGGTTCTGGGCTAACAAAGTTAAACAATGTCATTTCCTCTGTTTTACTTTTGCTATTTTTTGCTTTTTTTCTCTTCTCTACTCTGGATGACTTTTCTCCATTTCTTTATGTTGTTTCCTCTTGCCCTCTATATTACAAAGCACTGATTGTGGGTTTGATACCCAGGGAAATTATAAATACTAACTCATTTTAGTTTCATGCTTTCCTTTTTAAAGTAAATGATTAAGTTCTGCATATATATATATTTTCAGTTGACAATTATTATTTTAAAAGAGAAACAAATGAGTGACTCTGACCCTAAGGTCCTGAAAGCTCAGAGGTAATATCATTCCATTTCCATTTACTAATTTTAATAAAAATCACTGCAACATAAATTGTAAAGTAATGGTATGTAAATTATTTAGAGAAACCCACAAAGCACTTAATTTTTATCCCCTTAAATGTCGAAATTAATGCTGGATGAACATCTAAGGTTTGGAGTGTTAGTTTTAATAGGTATAAGTTTGGGTGATAAAATGAAATTTTTTGCTTATTCTGTTTCTAAGAGTCCCAAAGTGCTTCAACCAATTAACTTATTACTGTCGAAAGAGGCAGATTTTGTGCCTTTTCAGTAGGGAAAACTGTTTCCTCATTCTGGCACTGTATTTTCATAAAGTGACAAACCCGAATCGGTCCTCCACATACTGTCCAAAGAGCATGGCTGTATTTTTGTTTTTTTAATTGGCAAAGCCCCACATTAGACATCCTTAGAAGGTACAGGAAAAGGGGGGGATTCTACTCTTGCCCTTAAAAGACAACAGTGTAAAAAAACATGTCCTTCCTAAAGATGTCATTAAGAACTTCACAAACAAAGCCAGCTGGTGAAGGAAAATAAAAATAAAAATAAAAAGGTGAAGTGAAAGAGCACTGGAGAAAGAAGAACTGGGTTTTGTATGTGTCACGTCTCATGTTTGCTTACAATGTCCCCTTTGCCTAGACTGCCTCTCCCACACTCTGTATACCAGCTTAAGTCCATTCCTGGCATCTCCTTCCCTCCACTAACTTGGTAGAGTTGGTTCCTCCTCTTTTGGGCCTTCACTGTATGTGGTCCATAATTCTATTTATGGATTTATCCAAAAAAACAATGCAAAATAAAAATAGCATATTAAAAATTATTTAAATAATCCCAAAGAAGGCTGGAAAGGGGGATATAGGTACAAATATAGAGGGGAAAAATAGAAAACAAATTGTAAGATGGTAGAACTAAATTCAACAATATTAATAATTACATTAAGTGCTAATGGTCTAAACCCTTCAATTAAGACCTAGAGTTTAGCAAAGTGGATTAAAAAAACAAGTTCCTACTTTGTTTCCTTCAACTGACAAACTTTAAATACAAAAAGACACAAGGTTTTAAAGGAAATAGATAGCATTCAAATAATAAGCAGAAGAAGCCTATGGCTATTTTTAAATCAGATAAAATAGGCTTCAACATAAAGAGTATCACTCTTTCACTTTTCAAGATAAAGGTGGACAATTCAAATGATAAAAGGGACAATTCATCAGGAAGACATAACAATTATAAACATATATGAACCCAGTAACAGAGCCATTCCAGTTTTAGGAATAAAAACACAAAAAGGAATACACAACATTGATGAATCTCAAATTATTACACTTAGTGAAAGAAGCCAGACAAAAACAGTTCATACCATATACTCCTATTTATGTAAAATTCCAGAAATTACATACTAATCTATAATGACAGGAAAGAGATGGAGGATGGAGGCAGAAGGAGGGATGGATGTTAAGAGCAGAAAGGAACTTCTGGGAATGATAGAAATGTTTGTCATCTTTATTGTAGTGATGGTTTTATTTGTGCATACATTTGTCAAAACTGAACAAATTGCATACTTTATATATGTGTGGCTTCATGTCCTTCAGTTGTATCTCAATAAGGTTGGAGAAAAGTGAATGCTTAAAAAAATCATGTATTAACACCTCTAGTTCCAATCCAATACTACAGAATTCTTCCTCTCCTTTTCCCATTCTTTATTTGTATACCATTCCTCCACAGTGATTCTCTCAAATAGGTTCTTAACCTCCCTGGTTCTCAACAACATCAATATATTTACTCATTTGCTCATTGCCATAACACATGCAAATAATTTTGAAATTGCTGTACACATACCACTACCAAAACAACATTATTAGAAAAGGTTAAAATTCCATTACAGTTCTAACTTTTAGAATATGTCTTACTGAGGATGTACAGTCCAGATACTAAACAAAAGTTAGTTGGATTAAATTTTTTCCTTTCTATATAGTTATCTTACCAATTTAATATGTAGATAGGTTCATTTGTTTCTATTTACATTCGGTTTTAGGGCCTTCCCCCACGTTTGTTGATTTAATTTTATTTTTTGTATGGTAAAATATTTACATGGGTCAAAAAATCAAAACTATACAAATAGTACATTTGAGAGACATTTGTGTCTCTTTCTTAGCATTTCTTCCTTATTTCAACGCATTCCCTGCAGATGACCAATTGCATTGGCTTCTTTGTTTGTTTTGTCCACTGGCTTCTGATTTATCCTTCCTATGTGTCTTTTGCAAAATGGGTATATATTCTTTTTCTTAAATAAATTTATATATTTTATTTATTTATTTTTGGCTGCATTGGGTCTTCATTGCTGAGCGCAGGCTTTCTCTAGTTGCGGTGAGCGGGGGCTACTCTTCGTTGCGGTGCACGGGCTTCTCATTGTGGTGGCTTCTCTTGTTGCAGAGCACGGGCTCTAGGCACTCAGGCTTCGGTAGTTGTGGCACATGGGCTTAGTTGCTCTGCAACATGCAGGATCTTCCCAGACCAGGGCTCAAACCCATGTCTCCTGCGTTGGCAGGCAGATTCTTAACCACTGTGCCACCAGGGAAGTCCCCTGGGTATATATTCTTATTTCATCTTCTTTCTTACAAAAATATAGCATAGTATCTGTGTCTTCTGCTTAAAAATACCCTGGAAATCACTTCATACCAATTTATAGAGATATTTCTCATTTTTATAGCTTCATATTATGCCATTGTATGGATATACAATGACTTATTCTACCAATCTGCTCTGCATATATGAATGTAGATTGTTCTCAATATTTTGCTATTATAAATAATACTACAATGAATAACCTCGTGCATATTTTATTTCATATTTTTGAAGATGGCTCTTCAAAGTAAATTAATATAAATAGGATTATTGGGTGAAAAGTTATATGCATATGCAATTGTGTGAGATATTGCCAAATCCCTCTTGTGGGGTTGTACCATTTTGCATTTTCACCAGAATTGATTTTGAGTGCCTATTTCCCCATATCCTGTCAACAGAATGCCTTAGGAAGCGTTTGAAATTTTGCCTATTTTGTAGTTGCAGAATGGTATCAATGCAGTTTTAAATGGCATTTCTCTTATTCTGATTATCTTTTTAATATCTCTCTCTCTTTGCTTTTTTTTCCATTAATCTCTGGGCTTTTTCCTCTTGATATTTTTGAGCTGTTTACATACTAGGAATATTAGCCCTTTATCTGTGATATGCATTGCAAATATTTTCCCAG
Organism: Kogia breviceps; assembly: GCF_026419965.1. Classification (NCBI taxonomy): domain Eukaryota; kingdom Metazoa; phylum Chordata; class Mammalia; order Artiodactyla; family Physeteridae; genus Kogia; species Kogia breviceps. The sequence goes on along the minus strand of NC_081310.1, from coordinate 63,196,591 downwards.
TATATAATGTGCCTTTTGACTTTGTTTATGGTGATTTTAGCCATGCAAAATATTTTTTCATGTAGTTGAATTATCTTTTATTGATTTTGGATTTTGAGTCATAATGAGAAAGCCTTTCCCAATTCCAAATTATCAGGTACATCACCTGTTTTCCTCTAATACTTGTGTCGTTTCCTTGTTGTACCATATGTCTCTGATACATTTGCAGTTTATTCTTGGGTAGGCTGAGAGGTATGATTCCAATTTTATCTTTTTCCGTATGGTTGTTCAGTAGTCTCAACGTCATTTATTTCAAATTCTATCTTTTCGTCAGTGATTTGAGATGTTGCCTTTATCATATAAAAAATTTCCTTATGCACTTGGGCCTGTTTCTGTACCTACTGATTTATTTTAATTGTCTGTCTACTAGTACAGCAATACCACACTGTTTTACTTTTAGAGTGAATCTCAGTGTTTTAATTGGTAAGCTAAATCACCTTATGTCTTGTAATACTACTAAATAAGGAGTTATTTCTGCCATATTATTTCATATTTTCCATTTACTATACATTCCTTTTGTTTTTATTTTGTCTTATTTTCATTGCATGGATAAATTGTCTTATGCTTATTCAAAAGTTATATCTTCTATTTTTATTATTATGGTGGTTGCCTGTAAGACCTATGCTTACATTTATTTGCTTGATAGTGTCTAAAATCTTAGCTTTGAGAGCTATAAATATGTTTTTTCTTTGTAAATCTTTTGTTTGATCCTTACTTTTTTAGAGAACAGCAAGCGTTATTAGGGTATTTGATCATTCTTCCATTGAATTTCTCTTGAAGCACTTTCCTGGATTTATTTCTCTTTATTTGAGTGCTCTTCCAAGAGTAATCAACATGGGATTTTGTGATATAAACCTCATATGTCTGGAAATATCTTACTGACACTCTTGCATATAAATGACCATTTGTCTACATGTAAAATTCTAGGTTCAGTGTTCTTTTCTTTTAATACTTTAAAAATATTTCTCTGTGTTTTCCTATACCCAATGTACCGTTAAGAAATCTGATAAAATCAGAGTCTTTACTTCTTTAGATGACTTGTTTTTCTTTCCGGAAACTTTTAGAATTTTTTCTGCATCTATGATTTCTGAATTTCACTAAAATATTTCTAGATGTGAGTTTTTCTTTATTATCCTACTTGGCACTCTATAAATCCTGTCAAACTGAGGTCTTTCATCTTTTAATTTCTTCAAATATTTCCTTCCCTCTGTTGTTTCCTTTCTTTCTTGTAATTCCATTATTTGAATATTAGTATCTCTATTTACTTACTGCATGTCTTAGTCTTTCTTTAATTTCTTTCTTTTTATCTTCTTTTGCTGACTTCCAGGAGAATTCCTCAACATGATCTTCTTGTTTATATATTCTGTCTTCAGGGTTATCCATCCAGCCATTCATCTCTTTTATTTATTTCAATTATTATTCAAATACAAGATCTCTATTTGTTTATTTTTAAAAAGCTATTTCATATTTCAATACTTTGGTTGAGAATATTTATTATGCTTCTTTAAAAATCTCAGTGCAGCTGTCCGAATTATCTTGCTTCATGGGATGCATGATGTTAAGTTTGTTTTCTTTCTTTTAAAGTGGTTTTATTTCTCAAGGTCAAATTATTTTGACCTGTAAACATACTTTCCCTTGGGAATACAGTTATGCTGTCTGTAATGTGTAGTGGGAGAGGTTCTAAAATCCCAGGTTGTTACCTCTTGGTGAATTTAAAGAAGAGAGGTGAGGGTGAGCTCCAAGGCAGAGAACCTTTGGCTCTGCAGAAACCCTCTTGATTTGTCCCAGTAACCAGCTGCCCCTTCTCAATTTAGGATCCCTTGTAGATACTGTTCCCTTACTGTGCAACTCCTCTCTGTCTGGCATTCTCCTTTGAAAGAAGCTGAACTTGAGAGGTAGTTATATCCTTAGTAGATACACCAACCTTGACTGTTGGGGGATGGGGAGCAGTGTTGGATGGATGCGTGAACATCCAAGGGCAGCTGGAAGTGCACTTCTGGCTCCATTAGCTCTCATCTCAGCAGAGTTTTAGGATTTCTCTAATACTCTTGGAATTCTGAAGGTCTGGGTGGTGATGCTGCTTATTCTGCGTAGACAATGGTCATCTCAGGGTAGCTCTGTGTGTGTGCGCTTGTACATGTGTTGGGGGAGAGGAGGGTGGTACAAGATCAGACCTTCAGAGCCAACCTAGTCTCCCACTAGGGCTTCTCCGCTTCTATTCCCCTTCATCCACCACCCATCCCCTTCACAAACACAACTATTCTCAGTTTTGGGGAGCCTTCTCTCTCCCAGCAGTTTCTCTTCATTTTATGTTTAGATCCTCAGATCCATGACTTATTTTCTCATCTGTAGTTTCTCCAAAATTAATTTTGGGGGAAGGTGCCAGAAGCTTATGCTAGCTTGCCATCTTGTCAGGAACTGGTGTTTCATTCTTTTGGGGTAAATGCTCAGTCTTAGAGATGTCTTCTCCCTTTCTCTGGTCCCCTTCACTGTGGTAGAGGGTTTAAAAGATGTTGTGCTGCTGTGGGGAGAAGGATGTCTTGGATTCACATGACATCATTTCAAGTTGCCTGGTCTCTCCTGCAGAATGGCTGATCTGGGCTGGTGCCTAACCTGGCTACCCCTGAGGTCCTGTCTGACTGTTTGGAGTATTCACTCTGGCACCCACGTTTAGTGTCTATGGTCCAGTTCTGGGACTCTGATTGGAAAGGACCTGCAGCTTTTTCATCAATCCTCGAGCCTCTGCTGGTCCACTGGCCACCAGGCCATTCTGAGTTTCTTCACCAGGGCACAAGGAGGTCCTACATCATCCCTACAAGCCATTAGCAGACAGATCAGGGACTCAAGGACATTGCCTCAGGCTCACTGATGTAGCGAGCTCACTCCCCAATGGCTGCTCTTATGCTCTGTGCCATGTTGGCTGCCTGTGTGCTGAGCATCTCTTAGACTGAGGCTTCCAGCCTTCCTAAACCTACTCTGAGAGGGTACTGCTGTCCTTCTAATGGTCTTGACCTCCCCTCATCTATCTAGATATTTTCATAGTGCTTCCCTTAACCAAATTATAGATTTTGTGTAAACTTCTGTTATGACCTCTTTCCCTTTGCATCATAAGTATTTATGCTTCTGTCTCTCCAGTGAGAGCATGAGCTCACCTCGGGCAGGCACAGTCTAATATTTTTCCTTGCACTGCTCAGTGTCTGGCTTAGGGCTTGGCATAAAAAAAGCACTGGGTAAACGTGTTGAATCAAAGTGAATAATACAAGTTAAAATGAGATAAGTGCTTGAAAAGAGGTGTTTGGGTGAGAAAGACATTATTGTTGGGGGAATATGGGAAGGTTTCTTAAGAAGGTGACGTCTGAGGGTTTTGATTGCTGGAAGGAGAAGAATGCTTAGGCTGCAGGTAACATCAGGAGGAAAGGCACAAAGGTGGTAAAGCACAGGGTGTTTGTTCCTTTTCTTGAGCTTCTTCGTGAATGAATCCCTTGCTCAGTGCCTTGGACGTAAGTGGTGCTGAGAATAAACTGCATTGAGTGGAATTAAATCCCCATCTCCTCCTGCCTCACTAGGAGGGGGCGCAAGGAGCTGGGGATGCCCTGTGGTCATAGAAGACTTTAGGTTAGAAAGAAAAGGATTTTTCTTCGGTGCAGACACATCCAAGTTTACAGTGTTTCACATACTGTATCAGTCAAGGTCCCTGCAGAAACGAAATGGCATAGCCAGACAATGTGACTGAGGAGAATTTAAAGGAGGAGCTATTCACAGAGGTGTGGGCTGTTAAAGGAAACCAACAAGTGGGGGTTCAGGCACCTTGGGGCCAAAAAAGATCATTCCAAGGCCTGAGGGGGTGTCCAACAGCATCTCTGTCTCCACTAGAGGCACTACCAAACTCTGGGGTGTACATGTGTGTGCCTGTCAGAGGGTGACGAGCCTTCCAACCTCTTTCTCTTCCTGCCCTCTGGAGTCCCCCACCAGTGCCTTCCACTGGGCCAAATGGAAGCCTCCGAGGCCACAGAGCAGGGTGGGGGATGGTGAGGGTGGGTTTGCCGATGGAGAATATCTAGTATCACCCGTTGTCTCGTTCGATTCTCACAACATCCCCATTAGAATGGTTGTAGCTATTGACGTCTGTGTATTATTGTTGAGGAAAATAAAGCCTGAGAGTTTGACTTTTCCAGGATCAAAAAGTTACTCAAAAAAAAAAAAAAAGTTACTCCAAGGAAGACTTGGGTCTTTACTGTCTACAGTAATTGTCGTGTGTGTGTGTTGTGTGTGTGAGTGTGTGAGCAGTTATAGGTGCTGAGGACAGGGAACACATGGCAGGCTGGAGCCCTCATAGACCGCCCTGAAATGGAATTCCTGGAAGGATCTGGAGAGGCATTATGGATCTGGGGTTGATGTTCTGAATTAGAAACTGGACCCTGGGGCTTGGATGCAGGAGGAACACCAGGGCCCCAGGTCCAACGAGAGATGTTACGGCGTTGGGGACAGTGAGCCAGAGAGGGATTCTCAAACTCTTTGGTCTCAGGAGTCCTTTACACTCTTAACAATTATTGAAGACTCCAAAGAGCATTTGTTTACGTGGGTTGTATTTCTAACACAATAGTTCCTGTGTAAGATGTTAAAACGGAAATACAAAAAAACTTATTTTCAATTTATTTAAAAATAACAGTAGAACATAAAAATAATAGTAATAGAGCTATTCCATGTTAATATAAATAACATATTTTTATGAAAAATATTTTCCAAAACAAAAAAAATTTGTGAGAAGAGTGGCATTGTTTTGCATTACAAAAAATCTTTTTCGTGTTTGACTGGATCCCATCGGCTTCTGCATCAATCTATTGGGATTTGTTGTTTTGGTTGAAAATGTGAAGAAAATCCAGCCTCATCCAAATACGTAGGTAGAAAAGGTAGAAGTTTTTTGTAATTTCTTTAGATAATTGTGGCTAATCATCTTTGATCCTACACTAAAACTCAAAATATGACAGTTTCTTAAAGGTTATTTGCAATTGAGAATTTGAAATCATATCAACGAACCGTTTATACCCTGTTGTATGTATTGTATAAAAATACATGGGTGATTCTTCTATTTCCAATGGCTCTTTTATCCAGGCATGGTCTTGTAGACTCATGCCTTGGGCATTTGGAAAATATTATTTGACTGAGTTATGTAGATTTCCAAAAGTTGACACATTTCATTACATAATATTTAAAAAAAGCCCAAAACAAAAAATAGATTTGTTACTATCATCACTGACCTCATCAAGAAAGATTTTAAGTATTGGGAAGCTATCACTTCATGGTGGTGAATACAAAATTTCCACATGAAAGTCAAATTTTATCATTGGCCACATATCTGTCAATTGTTTTCCTTAAAGTGACAGGTTCACTTTGTTCATTTTTGTTCATTTTTGAGAAAATTCTACCCAAAACATAAGTCTAAATTACCATAGCTTGTTAGTTGTTCTTTCAAATAAAAATGATGTTCTGTGAAAGGAGTAACTTGTTCAGTTCACAGCTCACCCGCTTGAGTGCTTTTCATTCGGGGCAGGGACTGGGTTTCAGTGTCTGCAGAGATGCTCTATGTGTACTTCTCATTTACTCACACAGAAATTTAAAAGATGTGACTCAAGGGTTGAGATTTAATATAATTAATGATTTCTGCTGCTTCATGGAGAACATTCATAAAACTGTCAGTATGAGATGAGGAAAACATAAAATGACTATTAGTTCAATCTGGTGCCATTACTGTGGTTCACGTGGGTGTCGGCAGTTTTATCCACTGATGTCTTTACACCATTGTGCAAATGTCAACACAGAGAAAAAAAGATAAACAATGTCTTAATATTATTATAAAATTTTTTGACTTTGTGGACCCCTGAAAATGTCTTGGGGAACCCCAGGGCTCTGTGGACCATACTTTAAGAAGTGCTGATCTAGAGAACCAGGCATAGGTGGTACTGAGGTTGGGGAAGGCACGGCCCCACCTGTTGGAGGAGCAGCTTCTAGCCACTTCTGCACTCCGTTCACAGGGGCTGGGCCTTTGCCACCCACACAGACTGCGGCAGCCACGGATGGGGGAAATGTCTGGGGTGGGGGGGTGTATGTGCCAGGGGTTGAGCCACTCCAATCTGAAGCTTAAGTAGCTTTTCCGGGTTAGACAATGCAGCCTTCGAGAGTGGATGCTGAAGATTAAGCAGAGACTGTGTGGGCAGCAGCTGCTAAAACAGGAAGACCCATAAGGGCCATTGGGTGGGCTCTCCGTTTAGGACACCCTCCAAGGAGACAGCTGGCTAGAGGGCTGAGATGGCTCTGGGCTCTGGTGCTGGTCCTTGCCTGCCCGGTCTCACACCCCCACGGCCTCTTGGAGCCTTTTAAGCTCAAAGTTTTTTCTCCTTTATGTGCCTAGAAGGAGACAGTCTCCAAATGGAGGGAAAAAAATCTCCCAATCTAGGCTCACGGATCTGAGGAGTCAGGAATTTGTTTTGAGGATCTGGATTTAGTTCTATTTTAATTTAAAATCCTATATATGTCTGACTCGTATATTAGGCAGAGTCCTCCTATGCGCAACCCTAACTGATTCTTAAGTGTGACTCACACCTCCCACCTCCAAACCGATGTCTGGTCCAGGCCTTGCCGCCTCCCACCAGAAACCCCTGACACCCCCCTTCTCCATCTCCATGTCAATCCACTTCCCTCCTCTGCTTTAAACTTGGCTCGAAATTCACCTCCTCCAGAAGTCTTTCTCCATGACTCCTGCCCTCCTCTGTAGAAACGTCACTTGGATTCAGTTATTCTAGTTCCCTCAGTGATCAGAATCCGTAAAGCGCCACTGTGTGCTAGGCACTCTGCCAAGTATCTGGCAGATACTGGCCAGATACTTCCCTTATTCGCTGGTTCTTAACTGTGTTTCTGACCATCTTCACCTCCATCTCTGTCTGAATAATCTCTTCAAGCCCCAGGTTCCCCCTGCCATGCCCCCCCCAGCCCTCCCAAGGCTCCCTATTGTCTGGTGGACATTCAAACTCCTCTGCTCGGCCTCAGGCCCCCTGTCCGAGTCTCCTGTCTGGTCCTAGTGGCCTCTTACCTCCTCAGGCCCCTACACTTCAGCCAGACTCATCTCCCACTTCCTTCTTCAACGGGGGCTTTGTTGTCCTTGGAAAGTTTAAAATATTCACTCTGGAATCCAGAGTGCTGAATGACATCCGATCCAACTGGCCACTCAGGTATCCCTTCTAGAGCCATCTCTAATAAATGGTTTCCTCTGCATTGAAATGGTCTCCGCAGGGCCCCTCCTTCATGGAGGCACCAATTTCTCCTGTGCGTTTTGTTTGTTATTTTGCCAACTTTCACACCCTAACCCCTGCCATTCGAGTCCTCCCCTCCTTTCAAGGCCCCATTCAAATCTCACTCCTCCACACACTTGCTCTGGCCACCAAGCCCACAGTGATCTTTCTTCCTTCTCTACTCCCTTGGCATGGTACTTAACAATGCCAGTTGGTTTTGTTTTGTTTTTTAAATTGTGGTAAAAACATATAACATAACATTTACCATCACAGCCACCTTTAAGTTTACGATTCAGTGGCGTTAAGTGCTTTCACATTGTTGTACAACCATCACTACCATCTATCTCCAGAATGTTTTCATCCTCCCCAGCTGAAACTCTGTACTCAGGAAACACTAATTCCCCACTCCCCCCTCTCCCAGCCCCTGACAGGCACCATCCTATTTTCTGTCTCTATGAATTGGACTACTCTAGGTCACTCATATAAGAATCGTACAGTAGTTTTTTGTGAATGGCTTATTTCACTCAGCCTAATGTCCTCGAGCCTCATCCATGTTGCAGCATGTGTCAGAATCTCCCTTTTTAAGGCCGAAAACATTCCATTGTATATATATATTCCATAATGTTTGTCCATTTATCCGTGGACTGACACATGGGTGGCTTCGACCTTTCGGCTATTGCGAATAGGTCACATGAGTTTGGCATCAGACAGAAGAGCTTAAATCTCAGCTTGGGTAAAATGCCTAACCTCCAGGAGTCTCAGATTTCTTGTATGTAAAATGCGATGGTGTCCTGTGTCTTTTATGACTTTCATAGGCAGTGAATGAGAGAAGGGATGTGAAGCGGCTGGTGAGCGTACCTGACGACTAGCTAGTGCTCAGAGCAGGCTAGGATGCCACTCATATCTCGCAAGTATCACTTACCAGTCATGGCTTTGTAGCGTACTTCCTTTTTTTGTTTTTATTTATTTATTTATTTATTTATTTTTTGCGGTATGCGGGCCTCTCACTGTCGTGGCCTCTCCCGTTGCGGAGCACAGGCTCCGGACGCGCAGGCTCGGCGGCCATGGCTCACGGGCCTAGCCGCTCCGCGGCATGTGGGATCTTCCCGGACCAGGGCACGAACCCGTGTCTCCTGCATTGGCAGGCGGATTCTCAACCACTGCGCCACCAGGGAAGCCCCCTTTTTTTGTTTTTAAATCCATAATAGTTCTATCTCCATAACTCGTGCTAGAATCTCAGGGGGCAGGAACTTGAACATAATAAATGGTCACTAACTCTTTGCTGATTGTTTGACTTGGGAATGGTTGTGTGTGTGAGTATGTAAAAGCATGAATGTGAGTGTGTGTGTGTGTACATGTGTGTGTGTACATGTGTGTGGGCTCCCTGGGGAGCACCAGAGACGATGTGAGGATGTGTGTCTGTGGTGGGCAGGGTTGGCATATAAATAATGCCCCTGCGGGCAGCATTTGAATCTGTGGGACTCGGGGTGGGTGGGCACCGGTGAATGTTTTGTGTCCACTTCTGTGTTGGTCCCCTCCCCACCTGTCGTGCCACCCTTTCCCTGGGGAAGGAATGTGTGTGGAGTGAGGCAGGAGATGGGTACCAGAGGAGGAGAGCAGCTAAAGAGTAGATACAACTGGCGGATTCTTTGTTCTGTCCAGTGCTCCCCCTAAACACCCACCCCTCCATACACACCCGAAAGAGTTGTTTTCTGTGCCAGCTTGGCCTGCCCATTCCTGCAGCCCAACAGAAGGACTGTCCTCACTTGGCTTTTGCACACCCTGGCCTTGTGACAATACGGTCGCCTTCCCAGCCTCTCCCCCTCCCCTGGCCACGTCGCTTTGGCAGGTGTGAAATATTAATTGCCTCACTGGGGACTGGGCTCTTTCTGTCTGTCGTGTCTGACCAGAATATCATTCTCTCCCGCAGATATAATTACTGGGGTTGGGGAGGGGGTCGACAAGGTAGGGAGGGAGAGCGAGTGGGGGAGGGGTGTGGAGAGGGGCTGCGGCTTTTTTTCTTAATCGCCTCTCGCCTGTCTGTTAATTAGGAGCCGCGCTTTGCTACATGCTGAGATATTTTGGTTAATTATGAAAGAGAAAAGGACAAATTTGTCACGTCTTTTGTTTTCGTTCCACCACGTCTGGTGGTGACAGCGGTGTGAAGGCTGATGGACTGTTCAGGCGGTGGCGCCAGATGCTCTCCCCGCCACCCCCCTCCTCTGGAGGCGGGGCCCGGTGGGAGGCGGGCAGGGGGCGACCTGGCAGACCTGGGCATGGGGCCTGGCTGGGTTGCATCCTCGGGGGGGGGGTCAAATGGAGAGATTCACATTCTTGGATGCCAGCGCGAAGCAGATGCCAGGAGCGAGTGTTTCTGCAGGAGCCAGGAGCCTCCTGGAGGAGGGGGAGGGGAGACACTCATTCCTGAGCCGGCCAGTCTGGGTTATTGGCCTTAGGTGAACACCCACCTGGGCCAAGGTTGCCCTTGGCAACCGGAGCAGACAGAAGGCTGGCCCCCCCTCCTAGGGTGTTGAGGAAGTGCGGGCGTGTGCATGTTGGAGGGTAGGGGTGCGCAGAAGGCAGTGTAATACTCTTGAGTCTGTCATGGAATAGGCCACCCAGGGGGTTTGGAGAGATGCGTTGGTTCTCTCTGTCAAATGTTCACCTGGCTAAGCCCTGTTTCAGGTCTCAGCTTGTACCTCCTTCCCCTAGACTCGGATAGATAGGAGCAGCACCTTTGCGAACTACGGCTCCCTGAGCTTTTACAGTGTGATGGTTCATTCTGTGTGTCAACTCAGCGAGGCTACGGTGGCCAGTTGTTTGCTCAAACACCAGTCTAGATGTTGCTGCAAAGATATATTTTAGATGCTCTCAACATTTACAACCAGACTTTGAATGAAGCAGATTGCCCGCCATAATTGGGGGCTTGGGGCTCATCTGATCCCCTGAAGGCCTTAAGAGCAAAGACAGGTTTTCTGAATGAGAAGAAATTCATTTGACCACAAGTCTGCAACATAGAACTCTCCCTTGAGTTTCTTGCCTTCTAGCTGCCCTGCAAATTTCAGACTCAAGACTGTATCAACTTTTACCTGAATTTCCAGCCTGTCAGCAGGCCCTACAGATTTCAGACTTCCCAGCCCCCATAATAACATGAGCCAATTCCTTAAAATAAATCTCTCTCTTTATATGTATATGTTGCATATTGAATGAGTTCATTTGGGAAACAAGAAAGACCTATATCTCCCAAACCAATCAAATAACCATCCACAGCAGCCCAGGCAGTTCCTGACTTATAAATGGGTTGAGTTCCAAAAATTCCTTTGAGTTAGTTGTCTGACCCATAGTACAGATTAAGTACTGTGCATTTGCCATGAAAAATAGCAGAAAGCAATACTCTTGCAAAGCTAATAATTAAAAGAGAAATATGATAGCATCGAATACAATAGGTAAACATTTGTTATTTTGAATATTGGAGTCTGAGGAAAAATGATTAGAAAAGGATGAGAAAGTAGAGAGAGACTTATGGGAAAACCTAAATGGACTTTTGGAGTATTTTCAAGGGTTTTAGAAGTCGATGGGACTAAATCTTTATTTCATCTAATTTCTGTGCAAAACTCAGGGTTGTACCTCCCCCTCCCTGGCCGCTGTATAATGAGGCCAGCTCTTTTACTGGTCTCAATTAAGGTCATTACTTTGTTCACAAATGTAAAACAAAAGGAGGGAGTAAAGGAATCCTGGAGCACTTCAGCAAGAGTTAGAGAGAGAGAAAGGGGAAAAACCCAGCATAGAACCGGAAAAGGGGGTGTGCGCCTGCGCGGGAACGAGATTGGTGGTGCTGAAATGCACTGAGCCTTGAGAGGTGGTGAAAGAGAAAGAAGGCAGGATGGAGCAGTGGGTGCCCAGGCTCTGAAGAGCTGTAGGGATGTGGGGAAGTGGTGTGGAGTCAGCAGTTCCTCGTACCAGTCCCCAGGAGGCACTGTTGTCCTGTTCTCGAAAGGGCTGAGGGTCTGAGCCTTAAAGAGTCCGTGGGGAAAGTAGGGGGTGGGGAGGTGGCATTTCCGAGTTGGGTGTCACTCCTGGAAAGCTACTCTCTGCTTATAAGGAGCAAAATGAGTGATGTGGGCAACAAATACCCTAAGATCCAAAAGACGGAGTGTGCCAGTGGGAGAGTCACAGAGAAGGTGAGCTTGGGACTGACCCTTTAAGGCTGGTGTGGTGGGACCAGCTGGAAGGCAGGGGCAGGCCGGTGTGAGCAAAACTCATGAGGCGAGAGGGAGCTTCGTGTGTTCGGGGAAGTGAAATAACCCCAAGGTACTGACATTGTGACATAAAGCAACACAAGTGGACTTTTTTTTTTTTAAGGGAACGCTATTTATTTATTTATTTTATTTTGGCAGTGTTCGGTCTTCGTTTCTGTGCGAGGGCTTTCTCTAGTCGCGGCGACGGGGGGCCACGCTTCATCGCGGTGCGCAGGCCTCTCACTGTCGCGGCCTCTCTTGTTGCGGAGCACGGGCTCCAGACGCGCAGGCTCAGTAGTTGTGGCTCACGGGCCTAGGCGCTCCGCGGCATGTGGGATCTTCCCAGACCAGGGCTCGAACCCGTGTCTCCTGCACTGGCAGGCGGATTCTCAACCACTGTGCCACCAGGGAAGCCCACACAAGTGGACTTTTAGGAATAATACCACCGAGGTGGAGTGCCTCTCTCATCCAGCGATATCACAAGGTTCACAATCTTAACATGACTTAAACTGGGGAAGTAAGCCCTTCTAAGCACTCTCCAAAAAGGTAGCATCAGCCTGGTTTTCCAGAATAATCTAGCATTCCTGCCTATGTGTTCCTTATTATCCAGATGAACTAGAAAAGGCTTCCTGCTTAGGAGAAGCTGCATACTTTACCTCCTCTGGGTAATTGCTCATCCGCATGCGCTACTGAAAAAATCACTATTTTTCCCTTCCCGCACTCTATTTGTTAGAAGGAACTCACTAAGTCCAACCCACAGTCAAGGGGATGTAAATTAAGCTGCACCTTCTGGAGGACAGTAACAGAGAATTTATGGAGAGGTGCTATAACCACCACGTAGACAGTACATGTTTTGGGGAGTTGCTTTGAAGCTATGCAGATATCCTGTTTCTGTGAGTTCATTAGTGGGTTAGTTGATTTTGCCAAAGCTATAGTGCAGAGGACATAGGAGGGAGATAGAGTCACAGGATGAGAGATCGGAGGGTCCCTAGGACTCGGGATTTGTGTGTGAGAACCAGAGAGATTCATTCTTTTGCCTGTGGTCAGTCATCTAGCAACTTGTTGCCAGAACCGGGACTAGTTGAGTGTTGAGAACCAGGCCAGGACCTCTGCAGACGTGGTCATGGTGGTGGAGGAAGTGATTGGGGGTGAGGTGTGGGAGGAGAAAGTGCAATTAGCATGGGTTCCTAGTAATGAATTCTTGGCCACCTTTTGCAGGAGAGGGCTCAGGGACTGAGCTGTAAGAATTCAGTCTGTCTTGTCTCCCTGCTTGGCCCTGGGATTGACAGGAGTGGAGGAGATGCCCTTCAGCTTGTTTGAGGGTCTTACTTCTGATCTGTGATAGCAGCCTGCTTCTCAACCCACTAGGAACTGTCGGCAGCCTCCTTCGTAGGGCTGCAGCCTGACACAGCCCAGCTTGCTGGCCCACTGATTGGTGGTCTATTCTTGATCAACTTCGTCTACCTCCCCTCCTCCCCAGATTTGGGGAGTCAGTCTACAGTGACTCACTAGCTCTGTTGGTGTGTAAGTAACACTGATGCACCATTATAGGAACTGATGTCCCAGCATCAGGACCCTTGAGGTTTTGCCCCTTCTGTTTTCCCCTCCACATCTCAGTTTTGTAGAGAGTTGCCTGAGTTGGGAGCTGTCTGTTTCTGCAGAGCTGGGGTTTGTATTGGCTGCAGGGCTGCTTAGGACCTCCTTCCTCTACTCAGAGTTACCTCTGCCACTGTCCAGCCTTTGAAAGACAGACTGACTTGGTGGGATGCAAAGGGCGTTATCCCAAAATATCTCCTAGGGTTGACCAAGCCTGGTTCCTGATGTCCTGGCTTGAATCACAGCTGGTGCTTACTGTGTGCATGAGAGCGCGCGCACACACACACACACACACACACACACACACACACACACAAGTGCATTAAATACACTGTGCATTGTCTCTTTCAGCATCCTCAGCCTGTCTTTGATTTATTTGATTCCATCGATCTGTGACTTGGCTCTGTCTCACTTCTTCCAAAAAGCCTTCCTGATTTACTTCATGTCAACTGAATTTTACTTTAGCTGATTTAACCCCAGCTCTATGCTGTCTGTGTTACTGAGTAGTTTCAAATGTGAACATTCAGGCTCCCCACCCAGAGTGTAAGCTTCTTGAGGGGATCTCCTGCCTCCCTAAGTCTGTATTAATTGACAGGCAAACTGAAGGATGGAAACTGAAGGTTTTTTTTCTTATATGGTCCCTAGTGACCTATAACTCAATTCGTCCTTTGGAGTGATTCAAGATCTGAATCAAACTTCTAAGAATCTAGGGATGTCCTCCCTATGTATGTGTGTGTGGGAGTTGGGGGTGGGTGGGGAAAAGTGCTTCTTATTCTAATCCGATGGTCAGACCTCTGTACTACAGCTTCTCCATTTCTCAAAAGAAATTAGCAGGAGGCAGAATTACTTTTCCTCAAAGGGGTTCAAAATTCCTCCCTTCCCTGAGGCTACACTCCCCTGCTCCCCAGCCCCTGCAGAGAGAAAGCCGGATGCGTAGACTAATGATACCCTGGACAGACATCGTCCATCTGTCAGGAAGGGGGAAAAGTGCACTGGTTCTACTCAGGGCTTTAATTTTTTTTCCTTGCCTCCTCATTTGCATTCAGTAAGGAGGTGACATATTCTCGAACATAACCTCCCTTTTCCATTACAGGAATCTAATTGTTATTTCTGTGTTTGTGAAAGATAAAGGATTAGCAAGAATGCTTTGCATTAAGGTGCCATTTGTAAATGCTTTGTAATTATTTATGAAATTATCCTGCATTTTATAGCATGGGAGATAATAACTTAAATTGATGTATTAAACATGCATAATCATTATTTTAACAATATTAAATGCACCTCTATAGAATAATCATTTCATAAATACGAAGAAAGCATTCAAAAGTGGCAGCTTAATTTAAGACATTACAGGATTCGTGACACCCAAACCCACGACCCTTTTTCTTGAAGACAGATGGAGTTTCTTATCAGGCTACCGTGTTCCTCTTTCTTGAAGTGAAAATGAATTCTTAAATTAAAAAAATATATCACCGAGGTAATTTTGGCAATGTGATGAAGCAATGGGAGGGGAGATAAGAAGCAGAATTTCTAGGGACCCGAACAAATTGGGCACACCTTATCTTTGCTCGTCTCCATCCTTCCCACACCTTCCCACACTCGGAGAGTCATCTGGTCTCCTTCAGGGTTCTGGGGAGGAGGTAAGAACTGACTGATGGTGGAGGTCGGTACATTATTCTCCTCTAATGCCAGGGCTTTGGGGCTGTTTTGAGCAAGGGGAACCTGAAAATAGAAGATCCATTTCACACAGCAGTGGGTTTCTGTAATGAGGGGGAGAATCCGGGGAAATGTAAAATTTGGCAAAAAGGTGTAGGGAGAAAGGGGAGAGAGGAAAAACATAATTCCAATGTATTATTTATGTGGAGCTAGTTTGTTTGTTTATTTATTTACTTTTAGTTTCTTTTTTCACCAGATTAATGGACCCAAGGCTGGTATGCCAGTCTGGTCACTGTCAGAATTTCAACACCGTTCAAAGAGTGTTAAACATCTCTACCAGTAAAGAAGCACTTTCCAGGGTCTAGGCCCTGTGTTACGCATTTTATGAACATAATCTTACTCAATTCTCACAATAATCGTTGTGATGAGAAAATCGTTGGATGAGAAAACATACCTCAGAGAGTTTAAGCGCAGATCTAACCTCTTAACCGCTGGACTCTACTGAGTCAGCCAGTAGGCTAGAGAGCTGACCTTGGGTAGGTGGCCCTGTTATTTAGCCCCAGGCCCCGGGATGAATGTAATTCTATTCTGCATTAAAGACCATACTCCAGAGTCTTAATGATTCTATTTGGAAGTGCATCTTAGTCTCTAACTTAAATCCAGCAATATCTCAAGTGCATGTTCGTGGGAGTAGAATGTCTTTGAAATACGTATTACTTATTCTATGATCTAATGATGGCCCCTGTGCATTTAAACACTGGAAGTCATGCTGATTCTTTTGCTTTCACATCTCATGCCCAATCTCCATCAGGAAACTCTATCAACTTCACCTTCAAAATATATCCAGAATCCAGCTCCTTTTTACCAAGTCCACTATTAGCATCTTGTTCTAAGGCACAGTCATTGCTTGTTCATGTTACTGTGACAGCCTCCTAACTTGTCTTCCATGGTCTTCCACAGGAGTCAGAGTGAGTCCATGAAAACATAAATCGAACTGTGTCCTTTCCTCCACCTCCTCCAGGTAAAAGCCAAATGATCTCATCATGATCTATAGAACCCTACCAAGTCTGGCCTCTCTGCTCACATTTGCCACTTCTCTCTCCTTCCCTTTACCCTTTGCTCACTCTGCTTCAGCCACAAGGGCCTCCATGGAATTCCTTGAATAGGAAGTCAAGCTCGGCCTCTGATCCTCTGCACTGTCTTATCCCTCTGTCTGGAATGCCCTTCCCTCAGATATCTTTGTAACTTGCTCCCTCACCTCCTTCAACCTTTTGCTCAAGTGACACTTTCTTAAGGAGTCCTACCCCGATCACCCTATTTAAAATTACAACCCTCCACCCCTCATTGTCAATCTTACTTTCCTGTTTTATTATTCTCCATGGCATTTTCTAGTACATTATGTCATGCACTTATTTATCATGTTTATTGTTTGTCTCCTTGACTAGGATGTAAACTCCCTGAGGGCAAGTTTTCATGGGCTTTGTACACTGCTTGCTTCCCGGCAATCTGGAAAAGTGGCTGGCACATTGTAAGTACTTAACAAATACTTGTTAAATGCACAGTGCTGCTTCCTTGTCCCCAGGTGCTGGAAGGTAGGGTGACCAGCTGTCCTGATTTGCCCAGCACTGACCTGGCTTTTTTTTTTTTTTTTTTTTTTAAGTTCTGGGAAATACTCCTTGGTGTGTGCACTCCCAGAGTCTGCCATTAGCCTCACCAAGATCAAGGTAAGATCCAGTGCTGGGTCGCCTCAGGCCAAACAACCAACAGGGAGGGAACCCATCCCCATGCATCAGCAGACAAGCAGACAAGCGGATTAAACATTTTTTTAAACATCTTTATTGGAGTATAATTGCTTTACAGTGGTGTGTTAGTTTCTGCTTTACAACAAAGTGAATCAGCTATACATATGTTCCCATATCTCTTCCCTCTCGCGTCTCCCTCCCTCCCACCCTCCCTATCCCACCCTCCCTATCCCACCCCTCTAGGTGGTCACAAACCACCGAGCTGATCTCCCTGTACTGACCTGGTTTTGGTGCTGAAAGTCCAGCATCTTGGAAAACCCTTTATTCCTGGCAAACTGGGATAGACAGTCATCTGAGTGACGGGCAGGAAGGGCATGGTGAAGTGGGGGCAGCCATTCTAAGGAGCTGCTGAGACCTTTGCCCCAGCCTGGGAGTTTAGAGCAGGCACCTGTCTTTATATCACCGGAGGATGGAGAACGGCTCCATCTCAGAAAAAACCTTTTGAGTTATTGACATGGTGGTTTATTCTGAAGAAGAAAGTGAGTTTCTGTTTCCCCGTAAGTGGCACAGGAGTAGAAGATGATACTGTAATGATGTTCCAGTGGAACAATTATTTTCTTCAGATGGACCAACATAAAGTATCACTTTGATTACACTCTGCCTTCTTTTTCCTCCCCCTCCGGCTGAGTTTAGCGGCCAATAAATCTTCCTTGAGCCTCCCTGACCTGTGGCTGCTCCTCTGCAGGTACACTCACTGGCTGGCTGAGCCCTGCTCCTCCTAACTGCCCTTCAGATGATTCTTCGGGGGTCAGAGGTGAAAGGAGACTGAAGCAGAGGGAGAGAGGGCCGCTTGGAGGCTCAGAGTATGACCTTGAACCAAAGATGAAGGCCTGCACTGGGGCTGGGCAGGGGCTGTTAGTGGAGGGGTGGAGGAGGAGGGGGGATCAGGAAGAGACTTTAAAGGCAGTTCCATAACGTTGTTTGGGAATGAAGGCAAAGGAGAAGGATTGCTCAGAAGGTGAGGATGGGTCTGAAACTGCAGAAGACCAAAGACGGGGTTCATCTGTGTTGCCAGCTGATGGGGATACATGGAAAGCTTTCTCTCACTCTCTTTGATTAAATCTGCTGATATACTCAGGTTGTTTGGTCCCTGAGTCTGCCTTAAACTGCTTAGGCTGCCATAACAAACCAACACAGGGTGGGTGGCTTAAACCATAGAAATTTGTTTCTCACAGTTCTGGAGGCTGGAGGTCTAAGATCAAGGTGCTGGCTTATATAGTTTCTGGTGAGACCTCTCTTCCTGGCTTCTAGACGGCCGTCTTTTTTTTTGTGGTATGCGGGCCTCTCACTGTTGTGGCCTCTCCCGTTGCAGAGCACAGGCTCCGGACGCGCAGGCTCAGCGGCCATGGCTCACGGGCCCAGCCGCTCCACAGCATGTGCGATGTTCCCGGACTGGGGCACGAACCCGTGTCCCCTGCATCGGCAGGCGGACTCTCAACCACTGCGCCACCGGGGAAGCCCTAGACGGCCTTCTTGCTGTGTCCTCACAAGGAAGAGAGAGAGAAAGAGCTCTGGTGTCTCTTCCTCTTCTTATAAAGGTACCAGCTCTCTCAGATTTAAGGCCCCCCTCTGACCTCGTTTAACCTTTATCACTTCCTTATCGGCCCAATTTCCAAATACACTGGGCTTCAACGTATGAATTTGGAAGGGGGAACACAAACATTCAGCCCATCACATTGCCTAATTGGAACTGGTGCTTCCTCTTGGGCCCTGGGATGGCCCCAGAGATACAGTCTGGGAAAAGCTCACCTGCAGCCGGAGGATTATATCCTGTCCCCAGGTATTTAAATCAGTGGTTCTCAAAGTGTGGTCCCTGGACTAGCAGCAACAGCATCACCTATGAACTAGTCAGAAATGCAAATTCTCAGGCCCCGCCTCATCCCCCTGAGTCAGGGACTCCAGCAATCTGTGTTTTAACAAACCTTCTAGGCAATTCCGATATAAGGTAGAGTTTGAGAACAGCTGTGAACAAATGAATGTCTTCCCTGAGAACCTTGCTTGGAGATTTTCAACCTTTAGAATCAGAATCAGTGGGAGAGCCTATAAAAACAGAGATTGTCCAGTCCCACCGGCAGAGATTTTGATACCGGGGACTGAGGTGAGGCTAGAGGTTCTGCAGTTCTAACGAGTTCCCAGGGAGGCTGTTGCTCTGGGAACCACTGCCTTCAGTGAGCTCTTCGGGGCACTTTCCTGGAAAGTTGCTCACTGTGAACCGAGTTCCAAAGTGTTCTCTGCCCCTTCCCTCCAGACCTGACTGGCCCCTGCTTCCCAAGGTCACGTTCCCCTGGGCTGCTGCTCAGTCAGTGCCCCTGTTGTGTGGTGTTGGGGGTTGGGTGCCAGCCACTCCCAGGCCAGAGCTCCACCAAAGCACCTGCTGCCTCTCAATTCAGGCTCAAACTGGAGGAGGGGAATAGGGCCACCTAACTGATGTCAGCGAACTGGTTCTCTGTCCCTGACCAGGCCTCTTTTGCCACCTCTATTTCAGGACCTAAGTGGGACCCTGGTCAGGGTGTCTGAGCCCAGCATCTGATCTGGATCCCGTTTCCCCACTGCTGGTGGAGCCTGGCCTTAACTGTGCTTTGCTCTCCTTCCATAACACCCAGCTCTTGTACATCACTGCATCCCTGTTTTAATTTCTGTTCCTGAATCTGGATGCCGGAGCCAGGGTCCTCCTACCGACTGCCAGACTTTACTGACCCCTTCCCCATGCTTCCCCAGTTTTCTGAATTTGGCCTGCTGGGAGGTGATTCCCAGCCACTGGGCTGTCCACTTGTGCGTCCTGAGGCTCTAGGCCACTAACTACTGCCACGCCCCCCATGCCCCTGTGTCCACACCACCGCCAGCGTCAGCAGCAGTCCTCACAGGTCTGGTCCACCGCCGTGGACAGTCGTGGCCCCGAGTCCCCCCACCTCTTAGCCTGTCCACCCAGCTGCAGTCCTTTTTCCAGGCTGGTCCATGTCCGGGGATATGATAGATCCCAGTTGTCATATGCCAGGACATGGTCCAGCCTGGAAGAAGTGATGCTGGCACTTGGAGATGCAGTATCATTAAGTCCCATGTTGCTGTGGCCATAGAGGGCTGGGCTGTGCTGCTGGCTGGGCTCCCAAGTCCTTAGGATTAAGGACAGGTGGTGGGTTTTTATTTCATTGTTATCAATTATAGGGGTGCTTCAGCAATTGCTGGCTGGGAATGAGAGGAATGAAGAAGGCTATGGTTTTTGTCCTAATTTGTTTGGTTTGGGGCTGGACCCCAAACTCGGGAACCACAGTAATTAGCCCAGCTGCGGAATTGGGCAAACATAACACATGATGGCTGACATTGTTCCAAGGGGCTGGGCTGGCACCAGAGCCACTGGATCTAATGAGGCCTTTTGTCAGCAGGGGGCTGGGTGTGATTGCAGCAGCAGATGTGGAGGGGGCCAAGGTTTTCATTTCCCAGCTTCCCCTCCCCATTTCCTCTCCCTCCCCTTTTTGGCTTTTTGAGCTGCCCCATTGCTGAGTCCGAGGGTGGGCGGATTAGGGAGGCAGGGAGCCCCAGGATTAGGAGGGCCAAGTAGAGGGAATGGCACAGTGTCTGACCCGCATGGAAGCTCGTTTGACGGAGAAGCTGGGGTCTGGTGCTCACTGAGCAGGGGAGAGCAGAGAGGAGCATTGCAGCTACATGCAAATGGAAGTTGTACATAGGCCCAGAGCTCTGGGGACAGAGCAGCTGCAATTTGCTAAACCAACCAGAAAATTAAAAAGATGGCTCAACATGCATGCTAGAGCTCTGGGTGAGAGAAGGTTAGGCAAGAGTCAGAGAAGTGAGGGGCCACTGGGCTACTGAGAAGGCCTATGTGTCAACCACTGACAGGGGCCAGGCTGGGGGGCATCTTCCCACGTGGGGCTTGTCAGTTTCACCTGGAAGTGCATCCCAAAGCCCGTGACTAGAGCTACAAGCTGTGCCAGAGGTGGGCACCGGTGTACATCCCACAGCTTTCAGGGGGCTCCACAGCCTTGGGGGGGACGCTTCCCCACCCTGGCTTTCCTTCCATCCTTCTCAAGCCCTATTTGAGATGCCCCGTCCTCAGCTTACCTGTGTGAACAGTTAAGTGCCTTCAAGCACTTGACTTCTGTGTGCTGCAGTGTCCAGAATCTGTGGCATTTTGCTGACTCTAATTCTTTGCTTTTAATTATAGAAGGAAATACTAACAGGAGAGATACAGGGCAGACATCAGGAAGAAATTCATACTCATAAAAGTAGGTGAGGAGTGGGAGAAAAAAGGACTGAGGTTTATCTCAACAGTTCATTTCAGAACTCTGACTAGAAAGTCAAATGGGGTTGAGCTGACCACTGACCCCTGGAGGCTGGGGAGGAATCCACCAACCAGAGACTTTTAGGGTTCTTTTTTTTTTATTATTATATTTTAAAATTTTTATTTATTTATTTATTTATTTTTGTCCGTGTTGGGTCTCCATTTCTGTGCGAGGGCTTTCTTTAGTTGCGGCGAGTGGGGGCCACGCTTCATCGCGGTGCACGGGCCTCTCACTATCGTGGCCTCTCTTGTTGCGGAGCACAGGCTCTGGACGCGCAGCCTCAGTAGTTGTGGCGCACGGGCTTAGTTGCTCTGCGGCATGTGGGATCTTCCCAGACGAGGGCTCGAACCCGTGTCCCCTGCATCGGCAGGCAGACCCTCAACCACTGCCTCTGAGTAGACTGAGGCTGGTTACATACCTTGGAGCTAACATCTCACCACCTATCATTTTCTTCCTTAGTTGAATTGTCTTCCTTGTAATGTGCCCAGAGGGTCAGCCATCTTGGTACCACAAGGGACACAGTGCCATTCAGAGAGGGATGCTGGGCCTCTGCCCCTTTATCTCTGCCATGTGATGCTGTTGGACATACTCCCTTTCTCTTCCTGTCAGCAAGACTGGAGGACGTGCTCTTTCCCAAACCCATGGCAAATGGCAGCCACTGGCTTTTTTTCTTGCCCTCACCATTCCCAACGAGTCTGAATGGACAGAGGAAGAGGCAGGGGAAGGATAAAACCTCTAGATCCTGAGAGGTGGTCAAAGCCATGAGAGACCAAGAGAGAAGGGGGTGTGAGAGTTAAACACTGGACTCTTGGGCTGAGGTTTGGGGAGAAGAAGATTGAAAGGGTCATTTCCCTCAGGCTGTGTCCAAGTGAGAAGGATGCAGACTCTGCTGTGCTGGGGGTGGGGGGTGCACAACATCTGTGGACATAACAGTTTCATACTCATAACCTGCCATCTCCCTCGTGAGCCTCACTGCACTGCCCCATTCCTGTCCCCCCCTCTGATTGAATAGCAGTGATGTCTGTTCATCCTTGTGTCCTCTGGGTCTAGAACTTAGTAGAAACTTGCTAAAGTTGGTGAAATGAATTTACCCAAGAGGGAGATATGGCTGCCAGTCCCAGAGCTGGGCATGGGAGCCTCCTGCTGTTTCTACTGTGGGCTCTTCCATCTAGTTTCTTTCTCTTCTCATATCCCCTCCTTTCTCCATATGCTACTGCTGTCATTTTTTCTTTCCTCATTTTCCCCATTTCCTCTCCATAGACGTGGCCTGGTCCCTGGTTGTTCTGAAGCATACAGGCAGATGCATTTGTAGCGTGCTTTCTCAACGGGGTCCTCCCCAAATCCCCAGTCCCAGTACGAAACTATGCAGCTGGGGTCCCACTGTGCACTCCCTTCGTGAACCTTCCTGGACTCCACCTGCTCACAGCCCTCTCCAGGCATCTGTAAGGACCAAGCCAGCCTGCATCCAGGCAGGTGGAGCTGGCCCCAGATGCGACTTGATCATGTCACTCTGACCACACATCACCCTGTGTTCTCACTCCACCTGCTGATGCTTAACACTCCTTTAAAAAAGTAGAGGCCTTGGGACTTCCCTGGTGGCACAGTGGTTAAGACTCTGTGCTCCCAATGCAGGGGGCCTGGGTTCGATCCCTGCTCGGGGAACTAGATCCCACATGCATGCCACAACTACGAGTTCGCATGCTGCAACTAAGGAGCCCACGAACCGCAACTAAGACTAGGCACAACCAAAAACTAAAAATAAAAAAATAGTAGAGGCCTGCTGTACACCATCACAAGAAAGAGATCATATTTTCCTAATGTGATGGACTAGATATTGGAGCTCTGCTCCCAGAAGATTTATCAATCAAGGTAACATTGTGAGAAAGTACAGACAGAGCTTGGTGCCTTTTATTTAAGAGACTAATTTGTAACACAGAAAATAATTTTAGAGGAATTTTTGAGAAGGAGGGATCAGCAGGATGGAGGGAACAAATATTAGGATGTCATCAGTGATTTGGTCAAAAAGTCAGCTTGTAGAAAATATCGGAAAATCAGTACATAGTTACTTGAGCTGTCTAAGCCTTCTATTTCAACATCTGCTGCCATGGAAAGTAATAACCAATGAAGGCAACGAATGAGCCAGAAATTTTGTAAGATTCTCATCTGCCAAAGAACTTGTTTATCCCTCATGCTGGTTTCCAGCCTGTAATGGCCCTTTAAATGAACTTGGCTTGCCCACACATGCAGTCCCACCTTCGGAACTAAAAAAGCAACCGCAATGTGGTAGGTAGCCTTTAAGATGGCTTCCAGTGAACCCTGCTTCTTGGTATTCACTCACTTGGGTAATCCCTTCCCGTTTAATGTGGGCTGGATTCACTAATTTGCTTCTAAGTCATAGAATATGATAGAAGTGATGATATGTCACTTCCAAGATAGGGTTATAAAAAGACTGTGGCTTCCATCTTGGGTGTTACTCTCTCTCAGTTTCTCCCTCACTTTCTGTTCTTGTCTCTTTCTTTCTCCAATTACCAGCTGCCATGTTGTGAAGACCTTTAGATAGCCTATGGAGAGGCCCATGAGATGCCAGCAACCACATGAGTAAACTTAGAAGTGGATCCTTCCTCTTGCCTCACCCCTGAGTCAAGCCTTCAGAGGAGGCCTCAGCTCTGGCCTTCAGCTTGACTTCAGCCTCACGAGAGATTGAACCAGAGGCATTTGGCTAATAAGACATGCTCAGATTCTTGATCCACAGACACTGTGAGATAGTAAATATTTGTTTTAGGCCATTAAGTTTTGGGATAATTTGTTACACAGCCGTAGATAACTAATACACCCAGATACCACCAATTCCTAACCTCTGGGACTCCTTCAGAACCCTTCCATTTACCACGGTCCCTACTTACTGTTCTCCAGCTTCCCAATTCTATCTCCCAACCCCTAACCTTTGACTCCATCTTTATCTCCTTCTTCAGCTGCTTGGGTTGATGGTCAGGTCTTGGCCTTATCATGTGGCTTTGACCTTGGTACCTTTCCAGACACAATGTTGGGAGTCTTCCTTCTGATTTCACACTTTATAATCTTGTGCAAGAAACTGCTACCTCTGGAACTCTACACTGGTCAGGCTTGCTTCCCACCTGCCCCAGGTCTACCCAAAAGCAGGATCAGAAAATCAGCTGACATACTAGAGCAGGAAAACTTAACCAGACCCCTGGAAAGATTTTCAATGAAAGCTGAAACAACCTCCTTATTATGAGAAAATTCATTGCTTTGTAGCCCTTCACCATTCTCTTAACGTTCCTATCAATCTGGACTTCCCTGCATTTGTTAGCTGATGGATGGCAAATGTTTAGCCCATTACTTTGTAAAAACAAAGATGCTGTTTTCAGATATTTTTCTTCTTCCCTCTCTCCCCCACTCCTGCCTCACTTAAAAACTTTCATTTTTTAAGTTAGGTCAGTATTTCATTCTTTATTATCATTATTTTTGGAATTTAGACATTAAAATTATTGGGTCTGTGTTCCATTATGGGGCTCTGGTGACTAAGGACAAATATTCTCTGAGACTGAGACAGTGTTTGGCTACTTTTTCTCAGTTGTCCTGGTCTCATGATAGTTCTGGCCTCGGAGTGAATCAGAGGCCAACCTAAGGGGAGCATAGAATTGGAATTTGATTCATGGTCACTGGATTGTCAACAGATTCTGATGACTCAAATAAAATCTAATGTTTCTGTGTAGGTCTGGGGGAAATTGCACATGACATTCCTCATCTCTTGTCACCAAGGAAACAATATCCTAATAGAAGAAATGCTTGGTAACAAGAGATGAGTGCCCTGCCTGTAGGAGATGCATGCTAAGTGTTTGCTGCAAAGATGAATAAAATTGTGGATGTCCACTGAGGACCTGTCTGGCCACCCACCTGCCCTTCACCTCATCTGTGATCAAACTGAAGTCATTGTCTATGACCCGGTCATTCCCAAAGCGTTATCTCCAGGCCATTATCTCTCTTGAGCTCCAGACCCCTGTACCTAGCAGCTCACTAGACAACTGCCCTTGAATGTCCCTCAAGAACTGAAAGCTCTTCATGGCCCAAATTGAACTTTTTTCTTTTTACTTAAGTAGAGTTGATATACAATGTTGTGTTAGTTTCTGGTGTACAGAAAAGTGATTCAGTTATGCATATATATATTCATATATATTCTTTTTCAGATTCTTTTCCATTATAGGTTTTTACAAGGTATTGAATATAGTTCCTTTTGCTATACAGTAGGTCCTTGTTGTTTATCTACTTTATATATAGTAGTGTGTATCTGTTAATCCCAAACTCCTAATTAGTCCCCCCCCCCCGCCATATCTCCTTTGGTAACCATAAGTCTGTTTTCTATTTTGGTGAGTCTATTTCTGTTTTGTAAATAAGTTAATTTGCATCTTTTGTTTTGAGTCCATGTATAGGTAATATCCTATGATATTTGTCTTTCTCTGTCTGACTTCACTTAGTATGATAATCTCTAGGTCCATCCTTGTTGCTACAAATGGTATTATTTCATTTTAATGGCCAAGTAATAGTTCATTGTATATATGTACCACATCTTTATCTGTGCATCTGTCAATGGACATTTAGGTTGCTTCCATGTCTTGGCTATTGTAAATAGTGCTGCTATGAACATTGGGGTGCATGTATCTTTTGAAATTAGAGTTTTCTCCAGACATATGCCCAGGAGTGGGATTGTAGGACTGTGTGGGAGCTCTATTTTTAGTTTTTAAAGGAAACTCCACACTGTTCTCCATAGTGACTACACCAATTCACATCCCCACCAACAGTGTGGGAGGGTTCATTTTTCTCCACACCCTCTCCAGCATTTATTATTTGTAGCCCAAACTGAGCTTCTTATCTTTCATCCAAAGCTGCTCCTCATCCATTCTCTTTCCCGTGTTCTGAAATCCCTTCATTTTGTTCAAGCTAGAAACCTGGGATCAAGTGTGACTCCTGTTTCTCTCTCACATGTTCTTGTTGCCAGTCCCTGAGTTGGGTGGATTCTATGTCTTCTATGTCTCTTGAATGGGGTCACTTCTCTCCACCTTCACTGTCACCTTCATGTCTCTCCTGCATTACTCCTAACTGGTCCTCTGCTTCCAGTGGCCAGTTCACCCCCACATTCCTGCCACAGAGACAAGAACTTTAAAATCATTCAAAGACTTTTTATCACCCTTGGGTAAGCTGCCCAAGCTGTGCGTGTAGGCGGCAAGGCCCCACCTGATGTGATCTGGCCCTGCTTCCTTCTGCAGCTTTATCATTTTTTCCTAACGGACCTTGAATTTTATGTTTCAGGCACTGTGAACGCTGTCCAGCTACTCTCTCAGGCCTTTGCACGCAGGGTTTCCTTGCCTGGGAATCTCCTCCCCACCATCTTGGCCCACCATAGTGCCTGGGTTTCTTCTCTTTGTCCTTCCAAACTCAGCTTAGCTGCCACCTCCCCTGAGAAGTCTTCCCCACCCCCAGGTCTGCGTTGGCTATTTCCCAGTGGGCTCCGATGGTGCCCTGTGCTTGCTCTGCCCTTGTAAATACCTGCTTGCCCCTTGAGAGTGGGGATGGCCATGTGTCCAGTGCCTCAGACTGTGCCTGGCCCACAGAAGGAGGTTTGTAAATAAGTCACCGGGAACAAAGGAATGTGCCAAATCCACCGAGGGGGAGTTTTCCATTTTCTAGGAACCAGTACATAGTAAAACCCACACCCACCCCACTCACCCAGTGAGGAAACCTTAGATGGTATAATGTGATAAGTCCTAGACTCAGGGTCTTGAGGCTGCAGGTTTGAACCCCATTTTCCCTCTTACTAGAGAACATGGAAGCCTCAGCTTGCTGAACTGTGAAGCAGGAACCATAACACATCCCAGACAGGGTTAGTGTGAGGAACAGGCAAGGCAGCATAGGCAAAGGTGTCCATCTCTGTAAACGCCAGGCTAGGAGGGAGTTGTTCCCTCTCCTCCCATAAATGCCTGTACTCAGGGCAGTGAACTTGTGCTTTCAAGAGCAAAGCTGACAGAGCAGGCTTGATAAGGGCCCTGGTTGTCGGATATGATAATAATAGTCTCATTTATTAATATAAAGGCCCGCTAATAGAGGCGGCACTTTTAATTAGCCAACACGGCCACGATATTAATTTTTATCCAGAGTTATTTAAGCCCGAGAGCTTTCCTCTTCTCTTCTGTTAGCACTTAGCTGGAGGGCGATTGAGAACAACTGTAATTGGATTTCTGTGCAGGACTTAATTATAAGGAGACAATAAAGCCCCTGAAATGCGGCAGGTTCTACCCTGCTAACTATTATTTTCCACAGACACGCGCAGGCCAATGAATGCACAGATTTATCTAAATTATAATTTTTAAACTTAACAAAGCTTTCCTTCCCCCGCCCTCCAGGACTGAGAGGAATCTGCCGGGAGGGCAACTTTGCAGGGAGGAGGGCACAGAGGCGGAATGCTTCATTCCTGTAATCAAGTCTTTCAATCCACGGGCCACCAGGCTGCTTCCCCGGGCCCCTCGGGATCTCGGAAGAGTATTTTCTTCCCTTGGCCAAATGGCTTATTAATAGAATCGGCTTATTTATATCTCACCCAGAAAATCCCAAAGTGATACAGCAACAGGGAGGTATTGAGCCAATTAGTTGTTGGGCTTGTTGTCATGGAGGGAAATCTAGTTATTAATTTACTGCCCTTCACCAGTGGCAGAATCAATTCAGAGGAAACCAAAAGGAAAAGAAGAAGAAGAAGAAGGCCACGTGTTTCAGACCATGTGGGAAAACTCAGAGGCAAAGCTAAACCATTTATACCTTCAGCGAAGCTGCCTAACCGTAGGAGAGCAGGGAGGTAAAGGCCTCGTCGGTGGTCAGCTAGGTGTGGCGTGGGCACCAGCATTCACTGAGCGTCTACAATGGGCCTGTTTGTATACATTATTGCATTTGGTTCTCACAGCCACTCTGTCGAGTGGGCTTATTTCACCCACTTCACGGAAGAAGTGTTGTTCATTCATTTGTTCAATATTTACTGAACCCCTTTGGGGAGACAGTGGTGGCCATGACAGAGCCTGCCCTCCTGCAGCATACTTGGCTCAGATGGAGAGCTTCCCAAGGTCATTACCCAGCATGCATACTTACCCGAGCAGGACGAAGGTATAAACCCAGGTAGGGTGTGCCAACACCAAAGCCTGGGGAATCACTTTTCCTTCTTCCAGGGTGCTGGGTCCTTCCTGTGGGTGGTGTGGCCTTGACGAAGCATACTATGTGAGGGCCCACCTATTTCCCAACTGGGCTACCTCAGAGGAGTAAAAGAGGTCACCTGTGAGGACAGTTTAGTTTAGGACTGGGAAGAAGAGGGTCCACTGAGACAAGAGCATGGGAGAATATTTTGGCTCTACCACAAGAGTGATTGTGGAAGAGAAGTTCAGGGGTACAAGTATTTTTTTAAATTACAATCATTGTTCCACTTGTAGACATTGGGGGCTGGGGTGGGAAACAGAATAAGTACGAAATAAAATAAAAGTCACCCATGATCCCACTGTCTTGTTCAGATCATGATGTAACACCTTATGAACAGTTTTCCAAATCGTGAAAGATTCGATGTGGGCATAATTCGAAATGATAGTATAATAGTCCATCTTGTGGATATACTACAATTTATTTAACTTTCCAAACCTTGGTGGATATTCAGAAACTTGGTGTATACTTCTTTCCACTTATCATTATAAATAAAAGAGATGAATGTATGCTTGTCTTTATTTTTACTTGCTTGAAATCGAAGTGGGATTACTGCAACAAAGAGAATGAATATTTTAAAGACTCTGGAGGCTTGATGTGGCATTGTATTCTAGAAATACTGTACAAATTTTATCATGCTAGCAGTGTGTGGTGTGCTAGCATCATTGCATCATACCTTCATCAATACTCTACATTGACTTTTACAAGTATTTGCTAATTTGATAGGCAAAAAATGTATTTCATTACTGTTTTGTTCACAGATATTGATTGCTAGTGGGGTTTAACAGTCCTTTGCATGTTTAAACTGTTATTTGTATTTCTTCTGCAAATAACCTATTCTTGTTCTTTGCACATTTTTCTTTTGGGTTTAGTGGTTTCTGTTATGTATAAAGGCCATTTTATATTTTAAGAACATTAATTTTTTTGATGTTTTTGTTGCAGATATTTTGCTGTTTATTTTTACTTTCAATGATGTTTTTTTATGGAGATGGTTTGATTTTTTATGCAGCCAAATATATCTATTTTTTCTTTGTGATTTCTCCAGTTGTTTTTATGCTTAGAAATTCCATTTCCACACTATAATATAATCTGTATTATTATAATTTAATTATTATAATCTATATTTTATTATAAGTATTTTATGGTTTCTTTTTTTACATTTAACTCTTTAATTCATCTGAAATTTATTGTGTTCTCTGCTGTGCAGTAAGTATTTAAATAGATTTTTCTCCTAAATAGTTAACACTTATCCCAGCATCATTTTTTTTAAAGAATGTTTTTTTTTCCCATTGGCTTGAACGCCACCTTTATCACATGCTAAAATTTTTTTAATATACGGTAGTCTATTCTGAGCTGTCTTATTCCGTTCAGTTAGTTATTCTATTATCATCACACTGTTTTAATTATTGTATCTTTATACATTCACATATTTTAAAATGTGACATATTTTTGTATGAAATGTAGCATTTTGTTTTCTGGTAGAACAAATCTCCCACAATTACCCAGTTTTACAAAAAAAATTGGCTATTCCTGCTCATTTTCCAGATGAATTTTAGAATCATGCTGTTTAGCTCCAGAGAAAAACAATCCCATTTGGGACTTTGAAAGGGACTGGATTCAACATATATCTTAATTCATGAGCCATTTTCATCTTTATACTGTTCAGTTTTACCATTTGGGAAAAATGACATGTTCTGTTTTTACCCCCCCTTCCTTTGTTTTTACAGGTTTAACCCTTTAATATAAATAAAATTTTAGTGTAGACTGTGAGATGAGGACCAGAGTCGATTCCTTTTCAAATAGCCAGTTTTCCCTGATTCCAGTTTTTGCATAACTCACACCTTCTCCAATAATTGATGATGCTTCTTTGATCATTTATTAAGTCCTTAAATATATATTAGGGTCTGTTTTTACGCTGTCTAGTCCCACTGATGTGTCTATTCTTGTGCTATTGCCACACTGCTCTGATAATTGTCTGGTCTTCCCCAGCGCCAGTTGGAAACGCCACCCCTTCCAGATGGCTCTTGGCATCACTGCCTGCTTTCTCCCAAACCGGGGTTCATTTCCTGAATAGAGTCAACCTTTTGGCCAGAGCTTTTCAGTGACCCAAGAGATGATCCAAATGATCTGAGAGATGAAGCAGCTTGATGCCAGCTTTCAACTTTCAGTTAAGAAAACACCAAGGTGGGTGGAGGCTGAGACCTGTCCTGGTTCCTTCCCCTTCTCTCAACATCTCAGCACAACCAGGTGCCGAGGGAGGTGGTGCAAGATAGTTCACGCTAGACTAGACGAGAAAGCTCCTCGCTTCTGAAGTGCCCGCTAGGAACCTGCCACGCCTGGGTTAAGGACATTACATTACGCTCATCTAATTTTCCCCAGAGCCATCTGAGCCAATACCGCATTTTACACATTAGAAGACCCGCTCAGAGGGAGTAAGAAACACCTAATATCGCCCAGCTACTAAGAGGCAGAACCTGTTTTTCACCCCAGTTGCCTCTGATTCCAAATCCCACGCTTATCGTTTCTGTGCCTGGGTGACTCAGACAGAACAAGAACTGCAGCCCCTCCCCCAAGGGCTCTTGTGACGAGGAATTTGTCATCTGGAGAAAATGCTTTCACCTCCTTGCGCTTTGAGGGGTCTCTCACTCCAGCTTTCGTGGTAATAGAATCTGGCGACGTGAGGTCCAGGGTTTTGAAGATGGTCACCTGAGCCAGGGCTTAGTGGTCCCCTATCCACCCAGGCTAGTGGGGTCACCTTAGTGTCCACACCATCCTCAGCCCTGGTGGAAGCTCTGCCTGCAGGTCCTTCTCCCTCCCCCTCTCCCCAGCCTGCAGCTGCCCTGTCTTTCCAGCCTGCCAGGTAAGTTGACCTTTTAGCTGCTGACTCTCAAGGTTGGGTGTGTATGTGGTGGAACCTGTGTGCCTGGTGAGGGTGGAAACGAAGGTGCGGGGCCTCCAGGGAGAAGGAGGAAGAGGAAACCCATTGCTTGAAATCGATTCTGTGGACCTGGTCACATTCTGTCCCAAACAGTGGCTGAGATGGCTAAGACAGCCAGAATTTTAAAATAATAAGCATACATTTATTTAATCTGGGCATATATCTGGAGAAAACTCCAATTCAAGAAGATACATGCACCCCAGTGTTCATAGTAGCACTATTCACAATAATAACTAAGACATGGAGGTAACCTAAGCGTCCATCGACAGATGAATAAAGAAGATGTGGTACATATATACAATAGAATATTACTCAGCCATAAAAGAATGAAATATTGCCATTTGCAGCAACAAGGATGGACCTAGAGATTATCATACTAAGTGAAGTAAGTCAGACAGAGAAAGACGGATATCATATGATATCACTTATATGTGGAATCTAAAATGTTATACAAATGAATCTATATACAAAACAGAAATAGACTCACCAACATAGAAAACAAAAGCTATGGTTACCAAAGGGGAAAGGGGGTGGGGGAGGGGTAAATTAGGAGTTAGTTTGGGATTAACAGATACAAACTACTATGTATAAAATAGATAAACAACAGGGTCCTACTGCATAGCCACAGGGAACTACATTCAACATCCTGTAGTAAGTCATAATGGAAAAGAATATGAAAAAGAATATATATATATACATATATAGATAACTGAATCCCTTTGCTGTACACAAGCAACTAACACAACATTGTAAATCAACTATACTTAAATAAAATAACTGAAAAAAAGGACACAATCTAAATTTGCATATAATCTTGGTCAATAAACAAACGATGAGCACATGGATACTTTCCCACCCATGTAATCAGCGTGTACTTGTCCCCGCAGTATACACTGTCCTCCTTTCCATGTGCAGTTAGTCCATATTCACACATCCACGTATTGACACAGCTCCCACGTTTCGTTTTTCATGGTCTATAGCATTCCATCCTGTCAATAATCCCTAATTAAAGAAAAAATATTTCGAATACTGTCTGGAAGGGGCAATACATGGACAGACTGATAACAAAGGATCTGGTCATGGGAAGATAAAAGCTCATTTGCTTTGTGGGGGGATTTTACTTTTGGGAGGAGGAGGCATAGAAAATGTAATAGTGCAGGTTGCTATTCTGAAGGTATTCCTTTGATGCGGGTAGAGCCCTAGGCTAGGAATCTAGGCACCTGGGTTTTGAGCTTGGCTTTTTCTTTTATTTACTTTGTGTGTCTATATAAGATACTTTCTTCCCCTGGTTCTCAGATTTTTCTTGTTTTGTTCTGATAGTCATAGAATTCATAACACCACAGGGACGGAGGGACATCAGAGTTGACTTCATCTAACCCCCTTATTTTATAGATGAGCAAAAATGAGCCCTGGAGGTCAAATGACTGGCCCAAGGTCACATAGTCAGCCATTACCTTTGCAGATGGCTCCCCCACCAGCCTTGTGGTTCTGGGAATCGTGTCAGAGATGGAGGGCTTGGCATTCCCTGAAGAAAGGTGTGGTGAGACCCTTCATTATGATTCATGCCAGCCCAGCTTTGAACCTTTGGAGTGTTTTTCCATCTAAGCCTCCTGGACTCCTGCTTCTCCTTCTGGATTCCCGATAGAGCTGATTTAACTAGGCTCTGTAGAAAGAAAGAAGAAAAGGCCACAAGGTTTCCACCTGAGCCCTGAGACCATCTTGTTTCTTTCCAGGATGCCTGCCCCACGTCTCTTGTCTTTTCCATCTGTATTAGCCATCTTTCAAGTTGCTCTTGGAACAGACCAAAGCAGCCACAGTGCTATTATTCTGCGTTGGCAGAGTCTATGCACTGTTTGGCTTGTCATAATTACCTCACCATCTTGCTGTATTTCTGTCTTAGTTTGTAGAAAGCTCAAAGTGAACAAAGACATAGGCACAGGGGCTAAGATAACAGGGGCTGGGTGGGGCTTTGCACTTCCGGAGATCTGGTCTGATCAGAGAATCTACAGCTAGGAAGTCCAGTGGAACCTCCCACAGGGAGACTGTCTTGCTGTGTGGTAGAGACTGGAATGAGACCCTGGGAGCAGGTTTTGTCCATTTAACGTTATCATAGAATGATAAGAAGTCAGCAATGTCACTGACACAGAGGTGGAGGAGATTCAGAAAGGGATGAGACCAGCTCAAGGGCAAGGAGGAGGGATGTACGGCCATCTGTGGTATGTGGGTCCCTGTCTTTTCTCCTCCCCTACAAGGACCAGGGGAAGGGGCCTTGAAAGGAGAGGTGGGCAGCCTGTGGGGAATGGGTTGGAGCACAGAGAGAAGAGAGAATCACATCACAGTTTTCCAAGTTCAGAATTTTCTAAAGACCAAGATCAGAGAACATCAGAGGAAGGTTTCTCAAAGCTGATGTTTTAGACCAGGGCTCTCTGAGCTGTGTGCTTTGCCCAGTGTCCCCCTAGCTCTTTCTTGTGTCTCTGATAAAACACAACTTTAATTCAGTGCAAAGAAGCAGGGAAGGAGGAGGAAAATGGTAATGGAAGTGTAGGGATAGGGAGGGGGCAGGCTGGGCTGGTGGGAAGGGGCTGGCCTCCAGCCTACCTGACATCCAGAGTCTAGGGCCATGTTCTGAGTCCTTCCTGCCCAGGTCTTCTTGAGACAGTGAAGTGGAATCATTGCTCCTGGAAGTTTCCCTATGGCCTGCATGGACAGAGAGGGGGAAGGGGTAAAAAGAATAGGAAATGGGCCAAGTTTAGTCCCTTCTATCCACTTGCCATCCCCCAAAGTTCCTGTATGTCTCTTTCCCTTTCCTTTCTCTCTTCATTTTGGAGCAAGAGGTTGGCCTGCTTATCTCTCTTCTCATCAGCTGCCCTGGGTCCAAGTCGCTCTGAAACAGGAGCCCGGTTCTTGAGTCAGCACAATCCCTTTCCATTTTTGAGACCCTCTCAACTCTTCATCACATGGAAACAGACAGAGTTTACAACATAACCAATCCTGGGGCAGATAAAGGCTAAATAAATCTCAAAACCATAGGTATTGGGTAATCCTGGTCTTCGTTCAAGTATAAAAGGGTTGGGTTCACCAATCCCATATGGCGCTTTTCTCTCTCGTCCTCCTCAGGTGGTGCCTCGGGATCTCTTTCTCTTCACTCTGTCATATTCTACTCTGGGGGGTCGGGGCTCCCCAGCCCTCTCAACCTCTGGACACGCAGAACCACCTCCAGGCTCTCCCTTGCTCTTCCTCCTAGTCTAGCAGAAGTCTTGTTCGTTCTCTGTAGGTAGAAAAACAAGCACCTCAAGACTCAGGTGACCTTTGTTATGTTCCTTTGGAACGCTTCAGAAACTCTCTGCCCCCTGCTCTGTAGATCATTTTCTGATCCGAGAATATTAATGAGGAATTTAGAGAAAAAAGCTATGGCTGTGTCTGGGGGAATGGATGTTTGCCCATGGTTACCCCTTAAAGGAACCTAGAATGCCCTCTCCTGCTGGGCTGGACCTCTGTAAAAGCAGCTGCATCCTTCACTATCAACTCTGGAATTGCTCAGGCCCCTTGTACTGTTGCCTCTTTGCTACTCCAACTTTACCCTCTCTGATTTCATTATCCTTATGTTGGTTCCATATTTGGCCCTTGCTCTCTCCATAGGCCCTTGGATTTGAAATTGAGTTTTTTTTTTTTTTTTCTTAAGCAGTGTGGACCCGAGGGTATCATTAAACCATCCAATGGGTAGTAGTGATGGGTGGTATGTAAAAGGCAAGGAGTCACCACAAACTTATGACCTGCACTCACTGGGAATTCCTTGTTCATGGGCAGTAATTGCAATCCCTGGTCCCCATCACGAACGGGGTTCCATGGTTTACCGGAGCCTGCTGGCGTATGGTAGGCACACGCTGAGCCCGCCAGTGTATCTTGCGTGCAGCCCCGAACAGCTAAGGGCATCACAGACCTGTTATTGCTCAATCTTGGGTGGCTGAATGCCACTTGTCCTTCTAAGAAGTTGGGGGTGAAGCTGAGTTTTGAACTTGGATTGCAGTTTGACTTTTGGCACTTTTCTCTTCCTGCTCTACAGTGTAGCTGTGGGCTGGACGCACCCGTCTGATAGGAAGTGTGGCTTCTGGGTGGGACCACAGGGGATCATGGGTATTCCACGGAGCCCTAGAGGTGCACAGAGGCGCTTTAGGGGGCGACACGGAGGAGTGTAGGGGAAGACCTGGAGGGGGAAGGCAGGGCTGAGTGGGCTGGGGCTTGGCTTCCTGTCTCTGTCTCCACTGGGGCAACTTCACTTGGAGCTGGATTCTGTATGAGCCTTTCTCTGATACGAAGTTGAAAACTATGGATCTTTTCTAAGCCCCTTCCATTCATAAAGGAGAAAGCGGAAATTGAGCAAAGAGAAAAGGTTTGTCAAGGCCACCTAAGTGGTTTAGTGACAGATTAGGGCTTTAGGAAGAGACAGTCCCAAGGGCTGGGGCAGATTCCTGAGGACACTGACCCAGTAGCATGACCCACCTCTCCAAGAGTCTTGTGGATTTCTGTATCTTGCCCAAGCTCAGGCTGGGAGCCGCCTGAGGGTCCAGGAGTCTTGAGTGCTGCTGTCACAGACTGGCTCTGAGCAGTAAGGGCCATCTACCCCTACTGCTATGAGCATTGTGTCCTGGAACAGGTGAGGCTCCTTCCTTGAGTCCTAAAGAGCAATGGGCCTTTCTCCATGGCCATTGATGTCACAGCTTGTGACTGTGTGTGATTTGTTATGTCATCTCTCTGAGCCTCAGTTTCCTTATCTCTAAAATGGGAGTAAATAGTATTTGCTTCTTCAGGCTTTTATAGGAGCCAATCACTTCATGTATATGTAGCCCCCAATGACAGTAAGTGCACAGTGGACTCACAGAAATCATTGCTACCAGATGAACGTAAGAGCCAGGAAAACTCACAAGATGAGGATGTCTGCTGCCAGGTCCTGGGCTTTCCTGGTGCTTAGCACAGAGCAGAGCATATAGATGGCTCTCAATAAATACATGATTAAATAAACAAATGAACAGGGGCTGGCTGTCCTAGAGAGGAATCCCTATACAGCTTTCCCATGTCTGTGCACTCTCCCCACGTCCTACCTTACTCCTCTAGTTTGAAGAAGAACTTGCGGGAGGAGGACAGAAAATGCCTGTTCCTGTTTCCTCGGCATCCTCACACTTCTAACAAGGAAATGGAGTTGAAATAAAAACTGAGGGCTGCCCCTCACACAGACTGAGGAGGTGGGTTCACTGTGATCACGCAGGACTTCACTCTGAAGACGGTTTTGTGGCTTTTAAATTCACCGAGGGTTGTCAGATGGAGGTGGAGCGAGGCACCGTGAGCGTGGACTTGGGGCTCTTCTCCTGAGTGGCTGGAGGAAGTTTGCGATGCTACATCAGAATTCCAGGTTGAGATTTTCCAAAATGCGCGTCATCAAAGTTAGAAACGGAGCCAAATGAAGATGCGAGAACGAAGGACGGATGAGACTGGGGAGATGGATCAGGAATGTTGGAAATCTGCATGATTCTTGGAGATTAAACAACTAAACATGTTTTTGTTTGTTTTGATCAGCTTCTAGTGTAAGCTTCTTAGGTGGGGCTTTTATAAATGGGCTAGGACAATACAGACATCTACGAGTTCAGGAGAAAAACCAGAGGATGGGATGGTGTCCATTTCTTCCCACTCCCTCTTATTTATGAAGAGGCCAAGAATCAGCCCCTCTTCCCTGGTCTGCAGCTGAAACCCTCTCCGTTTCTCTCTCATTTCCAGCCTCAAGGGCCCCATACCTTGTTGATATTTGTCTCTTTTCTTCTCTGGTTAGCTAACAAAGGTTGGGATTTTTCAGAAGCATTTTCTACTAGGAAACTAAGGGTTTCTTGGTTAGTTTGTGGGGAGGGAAGAAAGGGGAGTTATTATTGTTTAATGGGTATAGAGTTTCAGTTTTACAAGATGAAAAGAGTTATGAGGATGGGTGGTGGTGACGGTTGCACAACAATGTGAAGGTACTGAATACAAATAAACTGTACATTTAAAAATGGATAAGACAGTAAACTTTATGTTACATGTATTTTACTGCAGTATAAAAAACACAACACATCAAAGTGGAGGGATTTACAGATCATTTGCACTGAGTTTAGCTTCAGTGTTTGTTAGTAGGTGACTTGTCTTTTCTTCACTGTGATGGTAAATTTTTTGTGTCAGCTTAGCTAGGCTGTGGTGCCCAGGTGTTTGGTCAAACACCAGTCTGGATGTTGCTGCAGAGGTATATTTTAGGTGTGGTTAACATTTACAATCGCAGACTTTGAGAAAGCAGATTACCCTCCATAGTATGGGTGGGCCTCATCTAACAGCTGAAGAGCAACTCTGAGGTTTCCCAAAGAAGAAGAAATTCTCTCCTGACTGCCTTTGTACCCGAGACTGCACATCAGCTCTCTCTGGAGTTGCTAGCCTGCCAGCCTGCCCTGCAGATTTCAGACTTGGCAGCCTCCACAGTTGTGTGAGCTGATTCCTTAAAATCTCTCTGTCTCTATCTACCACCCTATACACACACAGACACACACACTTCCTATCCGTCTTTTGGTCCTGTTTCTCTGGAAAACCTTGAATAATATATTCACCCGAAACGCGTTAGAGATGGAGGTGCTCAGACTTCCCAGAGGGGAGACAGGAGAGGCCCCCTCCCACGTCTGGCGAGCACCCTGTTCCCTCTCCTCCTCTGCTTCCCTGGGGACTTGGCCCCTGGAGTCAGTGCCCTCTGCCTCCAGCCTACTTGCCTTCCTCTGTTGCCCCTGCCCTGGGCCTGAGGTCCTGCCCTGCCCCCTGGCTCTCTAAGTGAAGGAGTGTCTTCCCTATGAGGCCCCACCATGTTTTGGACCCAGGTCCTGGTCAGGCCTTCCAGAAGCCGTCTCTTGACTTTGCTGCCAACCGGGCTCTGCCTGTGGTTTTAGCACATGCAGATTTGGCTTGATCCACTCCAGTCTGCTCCTTTGCATTTACCTGTACCATATTTACCAGCTGGTTCATAGCTGGTTCTGCCATTGGGTAAAGCCTTGATTCACCTCCTATTTTCCTTGGCCAGCATCCATGCCTAGTCCCCTAAGGGCTTAACTCTCAAGGCACCAACTTTTATTGCTGAAATCTATGGGCATTAATTCAGCTTCTTCCCACAGCCAGATAGAGATCCTCACCTCCTCCTGCAGGCCCTGCCGGACTGCCTGTAAAACGAAGATGTATGCTTAATTCCCTCTCTCTGTCATTTACCTATTGTAATATTTAGGGAGTTCATTATATACACTATCTTATTTAACCTCTACAAAATCCCTTATTTAATACATAGTAAACCCATTTTATAGTTTTGAAAATTGTTACACAGAGAGGTTATGGAACTTGCCCCAGGCCATACAGTTTGGGAATGGAATTTAACCCCAGGCAATCTGAATCCAAGGCCTGTGCTCTTAGCCAGGGATACATGAAAACTTGCAATTAGAAAAGAGGAGGGAGTGAGGAATAAAAGTAAATGAATTAGAGACATAAAGCAAAACCAGGAATAAGATAAATATTATAAGAGTAGACTGCAGAAAGTCCTGCACAGGTGCTACTGGTGGGCCACAGATTTAGCTCTCAGTTCCTAGCAGCTGACACACACCCGGGCAGGGGCCTCCCCTGCCTTTCAGCTCACCTGCTGAGCAGGGAGGTTTGACTGTGCATGGTGTCTTCGTGATCGAGCACAGATCACCAGCAGCACCCACTTCCCTAAAATCTCTTGTGTGGCTTATCATGCAGGTTTCCCCTCAAACTGAAGAGCCCAGCTCTCTGAGAATCCTACTGTTGCAGTTTGGCAAAATTATTTTGCACTTGTAGTAAAAATGATCTCTAATTCCCGCTAAGAAAAAGGAAGAGTCTTTCTCTCTTAGAATAATGAATAGTGTTGCTATTAGATTGTAAAATCTGAGAAAGCTGCAACTTTAAGACTGAGCTTTTTTTCCCCTTTGTATGTCTAACAGTGCCTAGTCTGGTGTCATTCTCACTGCAAGTAATGGATAGACAGTGCTTGTATTGAGCAAATGTGAATAGTAATGGATGCTGAAGAGTGCTCTCATAGCACTTGCTTTTTACAAGAGGAAGGATCGCTTCCTGGGAAGACTTTCAAGTATTAAATTGTTCTAGAGCTAATGGAAGGCAGTGTTGTGCAGTGGAAAGAGCAGAGTATCTGTGTGACCTTAAGCAAATCCCTTAACCTCTCTGATCTCAGACTATAAAAATGGAACATGTCTATCACATGAGACTGAGAGGCCTAAACGAGAGGATGTTCCAGTGTTTGCAGTATGGAGGTGGTTCACGACATCCATTCCTTCAATCATTCTTTCATTCCGAACATTCTCATCGGCATCTGCTATAGGCCTGCCCAGCGCTCAGTGTGCACTGTCTTGGGACTACAGCAGTGACCGGGATAGACAGACACCTCCTCCCCAGTTTCTTCCTCCCCTGAGGATAATAGTTCCTGCAGCAGGTATTTAATAACAGAGGTGCCCCAAGATAAAGTTACTGAGGGGAGAGATGGGGGGGTGGGAAGAAGATTGGGGAAACTCTGGGGTACAAGGACTGCATGCAGAGAAATGGCCTTTTCCATGCCGTCCTTATGGCCCCGCGTCCCAGCCCAGCTGACCCCAGGGTCCCCAGCAGGCAGTGGCAGAGGCCGGTCTCACCGAACTGCTCCTGCCTCACACCGTCAACCCTGCAGGAGCTTGCCAGGGCCACGTTAGTGCTTCTGCTGAGGAATGATTATACCTTCCTCACTGTGGTGGAACAGAGTGCCCCTCCCACCCCCCACCCCCACCCTGTGCTCAAGGTCTGCATTTATAAGAGATGCGGAGGATGGTTTAATGTTAGCCAAACAGCCCAGGGCACTCACAACAAAACCTCCTTGCAATCGAAAATGATGTACTAATTACACACAGGCCTCAGCAACATGCTCTTCTCCCGGCTCTGCAGGGTG
This sequence comes from Kogia breviceps, assembly GCF_026419965.1. Lineage (NCBI taxonomy): Eukaryota > Metazoa > Chordata > Mammalia > Artiodactyla > Physeteridae > Kogia > Kogia breviceps. Next base: position 63,156,498 of record NC_081310.1, on the reverse strand, counting down.
TTGTGTTTGCATTTTTCTCACCCTCAAGACCAGCATCTGCCTCTCTCCAGTCTCTCCGTGAATGAGTGTGTGTGCGTGTGTGTGTGTGTGCGTGTGTGTGTGCGGACAAACACCATAAACTCAGGCTGCAGAATAGGCCCTGAAATATCTTCACAGGAATTATTGCTCGGAATCCACAATAATTCTACAACTCTAGTGTGCACTAGATTTATCAATATGCAGTTGTTTACATGACTGTGGTTTTCAAGTCCCAGGCCCCATTCTTACATGTGCTGGCTGTCTGTATAAGACATGTAAGATTGGGCCGTCCTTGAGAGCAGGGTCTGTGTCTCCCCTGTCAGGCTAGAGGCACCCTGAAGGCAGGGGCTATCTCTGCCATCAGATTGGAGGCCCTCTGAGGGCGAGGGCTGCACCTCATCCTTAAGGATCCTCCACTTGGTGCTGGCTCTGAGGCTGTGGGCCCAGACACAGTTCTGACGTCATGGAGGTAGATCGGTGGTTTCCTGGTGTGCTCCGTTGAGATGTCAGATTGACAGATTATCCTCATCTGCTCCTTTAGCGGCCGGGAGTGGAAGTGTCACCCACACACTTTGGGACATGGGGAAGAAAAATAGAAAAAAGGAGGTACAGCAAAGGGAAGGGGACATGGCATCCTCAGACCAAACATCAATTCCCTACCTCTAGGATGTGTTGCCTCTGGACTCCATGTCAGCCCTGAACTGCTTTTATCCCCCAGGCCACAGCCCAACCCTTTTCTCTCCCCTGGGCTGGATCTAAAAGCACACAGTATCTGGCATCTTTCCCTTGATTCACCCTTAATCCCTCAACTGAGAATACAAGAAAAACCACCAAAAAACCCTTCCATGGCACAGCTGAGACATTCCTTTTTCAGAAACCTTATGATTCTCATACCCCTAAAAGGCTGATGAGGGCAAAGATTGTGTCTTTCTCATTTATTATTTCATTCCCCAGCACTTACCACAATGCCATCCCATGGTAGGTGCTTGAAATTTTTAATACAAATAAATGAATGTAATTTTCAGAAAGGACTGCAGGTGGATCTCCTCCTTCTGAGACCTAATTCACCCCTAGGAAAGCACCTCAACCCAAAGTCTGCACTATCAGCCTGTTGTTGGAGAGAAGCGACATTCTGGGTCTTGGGGCCAGGGGCACTGTTCACCTATTGGTACAGCCGGAGCATGTGCGTGCGCGTGTGCGTGTGCGTGTGCGTGTGTGTGTGTGTGAGTGAGTGAGTGCTGGTGTGTTGACGCTGATAACTGGACACTAATAAGCTCCGGCTCCAGAGAGAATTCTAGAATCCCTCAAAACAACTTAGCTCATCTTCCCATGAGTACCCTCCTTCTTAAATATGCCCAGGAAATGTTATTTTGCATAACTGCTACTGAACAACCAGGTTTATTTGAAGATTTAAGGGTTTTTTTTAATCCAGTAAACTTTATTTATATATAACAACAGTACAAATTGTGTCCTTGGCTTGCAAAATAGGAGTGTTTCATATTTACAGTAGGTACACAATAATATATTAGAATGACCAAAAAACCCAGTTTATTGGAACATCTTAAATACGTGATTTTCTTACAGTTTTTATTCCACAACACCTGTAAAAACAACAAAACTGGAGAGCTATCATTCTATTTTCTTAAAAAAATATATAATACAGATTCCAGTGTGTCAAGAAGAGTGGGTATGGGTAGGAGAAGTTGAGGGGAGAGGCAGGTGTGCTCAGGTCCTTAGTCTCGTGGTACAAAGAGCTTGTCCCTCCCTCCCTGACACACTTGGGAACATCTGCTCTGTAGGGGGAACCACGTTCCATTATGTTCTCCACCTGTAATGCCAACGCAGAGAGCCCACGAGGCCTGAGTCGGGGCCTTGACTGAAATCCAGACGATGCCTCCCATCTCCTTGAGGTGAGGACAGGAGGCACGGGCTGCACTGCAGAAAGGATAGAGGGGAGAGTCCCTTTAGGGTGAGGGGAATGCGATGGACATGTCCATGAAAGGCCCAGAACCTCCAGTTTACTGACAGGGCTGAGGCCCTGTCCCCCAGGACCTCCCTAATACCAAGGGTGAAACTTCATCTTTTATCCCTGGCATCACGGAGCCCCCAGATGCTAAAACTTCACTCTTGGGGAAACCAAAATTAAGGAAAGAGACAGGGAAGAGAGACTGGGGTGATGAAGAGGAGGCCGCCATCTTCTCAAAGCGTGTTCCTGAGACAAGGCACCAGAAGGCCCTGAGCTTCACCTCCCAAGTCCCCCCAGAGGACCTGCTTCCACAGCCCTGTGTCCACTAAACTCCTCTGCGTTTTCTCACCCACAGAGCCCCCACCACTGAGGCCCAGTTCTTTCCCGCCCGTGGCCAGGGCCCAGGAACCTCAGGCAGGACGGCGTGGCTGGGAACAGTGGCTTCCCCGAGGGCAGCTGCCCGCTCAGCATCACCCGGCTGTAGGTTAACGGGGTCAGTGTTGCAACTGGGATGCACCTGGAGACTGATCAGCCAGAGGCTTTCAAACACTCTCAGTTTGTGCTGCCCAGACCATCGTAGTCTAGCTCACCCATCCGTCGCTTCTGCTTCACGCTCAGCAGGGCCAGGGGCCTCGACTGCTATTTCTTTTCCTCGTTTGGTAGAAATAAAGGGAGGCCAGGAGCTCAAGCAGCAGGGGAAGTGCCACCAGAAGAGACAGCGGCAGCGGGAACGAGAAGGGCTCTCATGGCTCTCAGGATTGTCCCCAGAACGAGGTAAGGCAGCTGGGTTGGTCGGCTTTCTTCCTTCTTCTGGCTCCCTTTTCCACAAAACTTGTGGCCTCTGCCGGTCTGGGAGGTGAGCTATGCGGGCTGAGTTAGGTGGCAGGAACCAGCAGCCCGAAGAATGTCAGTTTGCTAGAAGAAGGCCCTGCTTGGTCTCGTTCATTGCTATTTCTCAGCACCTGGAGCAGGGCCTAGCAAACGGTATTATAGTGCAGGAACGGTCTCTGAATGAATGAAAATAGGAAACAGCTCCCTCCCGCGAGTGAGGTTCCCAGTGGATCCGTGCTTCTGGGCCTAGCAAACGGTGTTATAGTGCAGGAACGTTCTCTGAATGAATGAATATAGGAAACAGCTCCCTCCCGCGAGTGAGGTTCCCAGTGGATCCGTGCTTCTAATGACTGAACTTTTCAAGGAGGGGGAGCTCTCTGCCAGTAGTGGATCAGGAATGGTTCTGAGAGATGGGCTGTGGAGAGCTGTAGGAGGGCGAGCACAGAAGCACCTGAGCCCCTGCTGGGGGGTAGGCAGCAGCAGGCCAGCTGGAGGGACTCACTCCACCAAGATGGACCGCTTGTCCATCTCCGTCTCGTGTATGAGCACCCTCTCTCTTGCCAAGCACATTTCTGGGGGTGCTTTGCCTTTCCCTTTTCCAGAGGATTGCCTCTTGTGCAGACCAGTGAAACAAAACGGAGCTGGATCAACCTTCGAGAGAGAAGTCCCTCTCTGCCTCCCTCCAAGACGGATGACTTCATGTGGGGGAGGGAACGTGACTTGAATACTCATCCCTTACACAAGGTCAAAATATCTTCACATCACATCGGATAACAGTGAGGATGGAGGCCAATTGACTCCCTCTCCTCCCATCCCACAGGGCATGCACTCTGGGTGACCCAAAGCCCAGGAAGGCTCTCCATCCTTGCACCCTCACGGCCTGACTTGAGTCCAGTCGAGTTTTCCTTTATCTTAATTCCTCCCTTAGGGGCGCCCCTGTGCCACAACCTTTGGCAGCCCACATTCCCCATGTCTCTCATGGAATCCTGAGACATGTGGTCAAGCTTCTCAGGCCAGCTCTGGTGCTCTCCTCTCCACTGTCCACGCGGCCATTCCCTCATCATTCTCCCACTCCTCCAAAACCTTCAAGGAAGCATCCCCGGGGGTGGTGAATGGTCTCCAAAAGTAGCTGCTGGGAGACACCCGGGTCGATGCCTACCGGTCGCAGTTGGGATGTCTAACTTTTACTTCTTGGTGGGGCAAAGCCCAGGATGCCAGTCTGAGCAGTGATGTGATCAGAAAAACCTTCCTTCAGAGCTCAGAAGTAAAATGTGGGTGGGCTGCACTTTTCTGTGGGCAGCGCAAAGTCCCCTGCTCACATTCCCCTTGCCGTATCGCCTTGCCTTTCATCTCCATAAATCATGGGCTCTGAGCTGATAAGCTTTGGGTATATGAAGGGCAAACACTTTGGCTTAGTGCAGAAGGCCAGTCATTAGTATCTCTTTCAGGCTATTAATAGGGCCCAGAGAAACGTTAACAGAAGTGGATTATCAGAAGACAGTGGCCTTCACATGGCTGGTTGTGAATTATAATGAAAACAGCGAAGTTTCCTGAGTATTTTGCTGAACGCTTTTTCTCCTCCCCTTTGTCGGCTGCATTTAGGCAAGACACTGGAGCTGAGGCAACCAGGCAATGTCTGCTGTGTGGTTAGCACAGTGATCCAAAGCCACACCCCAGCGATGGAAGCCAGCCCGCAGAGCTACCCCTCCCCCGGCCCCTTCCTGGCAATCCAATGTGGTCAGCGGAGCCTTTGGAGATCGGAAGCGTTTGGAGGTAAATCAGGGCACAGAGAAGCCAGGGCCCAGAGTTAATTACAGAGGAAATGACCCTGGTCTGGTATCGCTGGGGGTGGCTGGTCCACAGCCCCTTGTAAAGTAGAGGGTGGGAAGGGTAGGCTGGTCCTCTCCTGCTGCCTCCCTTCCCATCCCTTTGCCTTTCTCTTGTCCTCCTTCCCACTCACTCCGATGCTGCCTGCGGAGAAGTTGGAGCTGGCTGCTTGGATTCTTGCCAGGGTGGGAGGCCCGGAAACTCTGGTGGCTGTCCGGTCACTAGGGTCCTGCCCACTGCCTTCCATGGGGCCTCAGGACCAGGGTGTGGAACTTTGGTCTCTTTATTTGGAAACTACACTCAGGACGGATGGTCATCCATGGATTTAGGTGTCAGCAGGAGAGAGAGAAGCTGCCCACTTGTCCTTCAAACTCATAAGGACATGAGAGGCAGAAAGAGAGGCCGAAGAAGACATAACATGGGGATGCTACAGTCATCTCTACCGAGGCCAGTGCTCAGACGATCAGGAGCTTCCGCGTAGGAGCGAAGGGTTGTCTCCCCTCTCTAGGCATGAGAGAATAAAAGACAGAAAGCACAACAATAAATACTGCAGCTTCTTGAACCTATGCTCTTCAAGTACTGCTTGCTGTAAACAGTGTTTGATTTTTGTTTTCTTTTTAATTGCAAGAAACCACTGGCGGATTGGAGCAGAATCCAAAGCCAAACACCCATATCCCCAGGTCAGCTCCCGAATGGAATCTTCTGGAGGCCTGGCCCACGTGCCTCCAAGGCCTTCCCCCAGGGTGCCTGGTTTATGACAGTGACGGATGTAAGGCAGAGCTGCCCAGCATCCTCGGGGAGGCCAGGCCTCTGGTCTGGGAGAGGCCCACCTCTCCCCGACTTCTGGTAGTAACTTTACGGAAACCCAAAGGAAAAGTACCAAAATCAGCTCCTCATTTGTTGAGGTTTGGGATTAAATAAAACAAAACAACCAAACAGTAGCAAAAAGCATTGGTACTCTACAGACACGTATGTCCTCTGGAGATGAGAATACACAGGCGTGTGTGTGTAAAGCTGTTTCCAGTCAGCCAGGTGGAGCCGCTCCATGGCTTTGCCATTTGTGCAAAGGCTAGTCCTTCCCCCACCTCTTTCGGCTGCCGGGATAATTTCAGGTTCACTGGCCTCTCTTTTTGCGAAGTGTTTGGTGCCAACTTGTGCTCATTCTTTTCCTCCTCACTTAAAAAAAAAAAAAAAAAAAAAAAAAAAACAATTCCAAAGGCAAGGAAACATTCATTTTTCCCTCTGCTTTCTCTCCGCATCTCTCTGTAGGCTTTTTCCGGCAGTGGGGACCAGGAGTTATACGTGGAAGGAGGGACAGGGGTAAGAGAAGGAAGGGGGACAGAAATCAGAATTAAACGAAAGTTGGACGGGATGAACAGGGAAGCTTTTTGTTTTGTTTTATTTCTGGTTTTCCTTTTTCTTAAAAAAAATTAAATAAAGTTCTCATTATTTCCCCAATATACATTGAATGAGTTTTCATGCAAAGCAGCAGTCACAGAGGCAGAACCGCGCCCAGTCGTGCCTCTCAGCTTGAAGAGCCACCTTCTCTGGGTCCTGGTGTCCCTCTCGTCCTCGCCGCGGGGGGATGGGGTGGATGACACCCCCGGTCTCTCCCTGCAGGAACAGGCTGTGACGAAACTTGGCTGGCGTGGGGAGAGGGGTCCTCCCCTCCCCCCGGGAGGGGGTCTCAGGGGACAGCAAGCGCTGGGGCCCGATCCCCTTCACTTGTCCTTCCTTCGGAGATGCCCAGTGTGACAGCTCTCACGGGTCCTTCTTCCCAGGAACAGGAGGCTCCATCTCTCAGCTCTCAATGGACATGGCGTTTATGAGCTGTTCCACCTTGTATGCCAGCCGCTGTCGCCGGGCCTGCTCGTCCTGCTCGAGGGCCCCAATGAGCTGAGGAACAAAAGCAAAGGGTGGCGGGGCAGACTCAGCACTCAGCATGGAAGAGGCCATTTTCCAGAATCCTATATCCTTCTATCTGCCTTTCCATTCTGCCCTAATGAGTATAACCTTAAATAATGTAAATGAGTAATTGAATATATGTGTGTGTGCATGTACATATCTAAAGTATTTAAAACGACATTTAGCATATTGCAAGTGCTATGTGTTAGCTATTATTATTACTACAATTACGTTCAGGTACAATGCTAATGCATGACTTGTGAATTCTCTGGAGCTGTCCTCTTCAGGATCTAGTCATGTCCACCAGTCTGTCTGAAATGTAACTGACAGCACCCGCCCAACTGCAAAGAATAATCTGATTCATGGTTTAAGAATGGATGAAATTAATCGTACACGTTGAAGTGAAAAACAATTACATTACTAAATAAAAGTGTTATGTATTGCATGGACAATGAGGGCAAGACCATGGAAGGTGTAAGAAAGCACTGAATGAATCAGGAGAGGATAGGCTGCCTTCTAAAAGCATGGTGATGACTTTTTGACTCCGTGAATGTGTTTTCTGAATTACCCTCCGTTGCTGTTATTAAAGGATGGACCCCTGCTTTTTGTTCAACCTGCTTTGCCTCCTGAGTGCGTCCTTCCCAGGGCCCCAGCTCACCTCTTCGCTGTACTTGCTGACATAGGAGTAGATCTCATTGAGGGCACTCAGCATGTTGAACTCCACGGCGTGCAGGCGGGACTGCTCGGCGAGGTAGGCGTTCATGTCCTGGTCACTGATGGCGGGGAGCTTGGCGATGTCTGCGTAGTATCTGCCATAGAGAGGACAGGTTCCTTGGTGGGGACTCAGCAAATACTGCCTACACCTACCCTGGCCCCAGAACCCTTGAGACCACAGTTGTCCCCAACTGCTCCTGCTTCCCTATTTCTCTTCGGACGAAGCTTCCTCTGGCCTCTTCCCTCAAGCTGAGGTTGGGGCCTGGAGGCTGGTTTTTCCCTAAGGTTGGGGCCTGGAGACTGGTTTTCCCTAACTACTAACTTTCCAGGGTAGTTAAAAGCCCAGACTCAGACCAGACTCCTTGTATTGAAATTCCAGCTCTGCTACCTGCTAGCTGTGTGACCTTGGGTAAGTTATTTTGCCTCTCTGTGCTTCAGTTTCCTCCTCAGTAAAATGGGGATGATTATAATACCTACTTTACAACTCTGCTGGATATTTTAGTGAGGTGATACATACAACATCTTTATCACGGTGCTGGGTGCTTAGCATGTGCTCAATAAATGGTCATTAGAATGCTAATGATCTGACTTGAAGGGTACAAAGCTTCCCTTTCTTCCCCCTGCAGGAACTTTGGACAAGAGACAAAAAGGTGAGCATGAGGTCCCGAAGGCACCACAAACATGGTTTTGAGTCCTTGGTCAGTGAAGCCCAGAGGAGGGAATGCAGCAGGCATTCAGGGCCATGGGCCTGTCCTGAGGGTGCTACTGACCTTTCCACCCAGCTCTTGTAGCTGGGGATGTCCTTGGCATAGAGCAGCTTGTTGGAAGGGGAGTCCTTGCCCAGCCTGTGCTCTGATGTTGAGCAAGAGTCCATGAAGGTCTGGGCCACCACAGAGAGGCAGGCGTCCGTGATGCTGCCCTTGTGGATGTCAAATACAAACTGGGGGTTCTTGATCACGTTCACCCAGAAGCGCAGGGGGAGGCTGTAGGAAACAGCAGAGCAGAGTCTGAGGGCTGTACCTTGGCCGTGCCCCACGCTGTTCACTAGCATTCCTCCCTCCCCGACAAGTGCCAAATTCTCTCTCAAAGGGCAAGGGAATGAAGTCACAGAAAACTGGTCCAGCCTGGGCTGCCAATTTAGGAGAAGCTGTTACTGATGCTGGGAGAAAAGGAGAGGCACTATTGTGCCCTAATGGGGTGCTGACCCTGTTCTCTAACAACTGAGAGGTGGGCGTGGGTGGCTTCGTTCCCTCCTGGAGGTCTTTTCCAAAGGCCTCTGTGTCCCCAGGGAAGCCCAAGTACAGAGGGCTGCACAGTTTTCTCAGAGCTTTAAACAAAGCCCCCAGGCTCCCAGAGTCCCTTCCCAGTGCCTGCGGCCATTATCCAGAAGGATGCAGTGGCAGCACCAGCACGGGCTCCGAGTGGGCACAAAGGGCGCCACCTGTGCTCCCCACCCAGCCCGGCTGCCCAGCCACTTCCCAGGGCTGGCCCGGCCTGGCTGGGCTGAGGAATGGGCTCCCCTGGGGCCGCTCTTTCACGACTCTCCCGGGGGCTTTCTCTGATCTGGTCACGGGCAGAGGAAGAAGAGGAGGCCATTGTCGGCACGCTGGGAATGACTCACTAGGACTCCGAGTTTTTCCCACCCCAAGAGGAACTGATCAGTCGTTAGGAGAGTTCTTTCTGCAACCTGGGAATTTATAATCGGAGGAGAATGCTTTTTCTCTGCTCCTTAGGCCGTAAGGAGGATAAGCCCATTTACTCCCCTTCAAAACCAGAACAGCTGCTGTTTCTGCTGCCTTTTCCAACTTGGCCCTCTCCTCCAGCTGCCTGCAGGCCCTTAACTCTTTTGGATCCTCTATGGAATGAGCCCTGTCCCCGGCTTGTCCTTCGGGCCTGAGATGTTTCAGCCATCCAACCTACCTCCCCCCCTCTCTTGCATTTTCTCTTGATTCTCCTGGACCCCAAACTTTCCCAAATGTCTCAGTTCATGCCAAGTCTTGGGAAAGATCAGCTGTGCCCACTCCAAGTCCTTCCATTATGATTTCTGCTTATCTTTCCAAATGCAACGGGATCACTCACTTTCCTTAACCTGGAGGGAGTGGCCTGGGCTGAGCTGACTCCTCTCTTCTACCTCCCCTTCCCCCCCACAGCTCTGGAAGCTTCTAACAGTCTTTGCTTGGACATTAGGGACCTGAGGTCTGGATAAGGGGACTCTCCCCACCACAACTCCAGGGCAAAGCATTTGTATGACTTGGGCCTGGTCAGAAACAGAGGGCACGGAGACGGGGATAATCCAGAACTTTCTCTTGAGTTCCTTGAAACTGCCACCCCCAGCGCTGGACTGAGGATCCGCCAGAGCAAAGGGAACAGCCATGGCCCCGGCCCTGGGAATGCAGATGAATGAAAGGCCTGTCCCAGTGACGTGCACTGGAGGCTCCTCACCCCACGACCACCAGCGCCTCTTCATTTCACTCCACTGTGATCAAAGCTGCAGACTTTGGAGGGCTTGGCAACCACAACACCCCGGAAAAGAAGGAATATATGGGGTTTGGGGTTGGGTTTTTCCAAAGTGTTTTGCTGGTTGCTAGGACTTTTGATTCCCAAATAACAGCCGGGGCCCATCTGTGCGGGCTCTGTTTTCTGAGGAGAAGGCTGACTCCAGACAGCTGTGTGGGCTGCCTGCCCAACCCAAAGGCCTGGACACCCCTCTCCCCTCTCTGTGCTCTTTCCCGAAGGAAGGTTTTTACTCTGGCTCTTGGCCAGGCCCTTTGTGACCTGAAAGTCAGTCTTCAGCGTGGCCTGTGCTCCAGGTTCAAAACCCAGGAGAGAAAAGTCTTGCGCGAAGAGCCCGCAGGAGCTGTTTCTCCCACTGCTGGGTCTGGCTGCAGAGGTTACCTTAGGGGAGACAGTCACGCCTGCAGGACGTCCTGCCTGCTGCTTCCTGAAAGCCACGGCGCCGGGGTAATCACTTGGCCTTAAGGGATCACGTTTGCAACGACAGCCTCGTAGTCGGTGGGCTCAAGTCTACAGCAGGTGCACGCTGTCTCCCAGCACTGGCCAACTTCCCCAGGGTCTAAGTTTAATTCAGGGCTTCCCCATTTCAGGAAGTGCCTTAGTTTCTGCCGTGCTCAGAATGCCCCACAACGCCTGTCTGTGAAGCTCTGCTGCTAGGTCTCAGACGTTGGCTCTTTGTGTAGGTTCCTCCAGCCCCCTTTCCTAAGAACCAGAAGTTAGGGAGGAGGAGGCACGTCCCGGAGAAGGGTCTGAGCCTGAAAGGGCAGAGCTCAAGGGTGCGTCTGTCCTGGCGCCAGGCTCTATGCCTGGCAGGGCCCACTTGGCGCCTGGGGACCACGTCCGCTCTGTGGAGCATATGTTTGTCCCGGGAGCCTCGGATTCCTCAGCTACAGCAGAGAACAGGCTCCGCCCATCTCCCTGGTCCCTGCTAGCCCTCACCCCCCGCAGCTTGCAGCCTCACCAGGCTGCAGCTCTCCCTGGGCTCCCCACGGGGTTACCAGTTGCTCTTCCAGGTGTGCCGCACATCTGTGTCATGGATGCTGTGTCTGTCTGCCTGCTCATCCAGGAAATCAAACATGTACTTGATGGCTAGGGGGAGAGCGCTGCCCCGGTGCACGGTGCTGAACAAGGTCTCAAACAAGTCGTCCACGAACTTCTGCAGGGTGCCCTGGCGGAGGGGTGGTGGGAAAGTATGAGGTGGGGGAGGGGGACGGGCAGCAGGCGGGCAGACCAGATGGTGCCTTGGACTGATCCTGCCTTGGAAATTTGTCTGCGACGCCAGGCTGTGCAGAGAGTGCGGTGGGAGTGGGGGTGGGGGTGGGGGGTGTTGGGGAGGTGGGAAGGACTGAATGGGCTGCAGATTCCTGGCAAGAACCTCCTCCAACCTGTGGCCACATGCCACATTTCTGCTTGTGTCCATGGCAGGAGGGTGTGGGCGTGGGGAGTCTGACTGAAGACAGCAAGTGCTCTGAGCCCAGGCTTCCCACGGGCAATGAAGGGCACAGGTTGCTACGAGAGGCTGTCTAAAGAACAAGATGGAGGGCTGGACCTTTCCAGCGGGAGCAGGGCAGGACGGCAGAGGGTCTCACAGGAAGGTGCGAAGGGCTCACCATGTTAGTGGGCTGGGATAAGTGGTGTCTGGAGTGGGGACTGGGTGAAGGGTCCAGATCCAAGAACACTGAGACACAGCCCTGATCACAGGGCCTTGGAGGGCACCCGGGGCAGGGACAAGGCTGGGCCTGGGGCCCACAGTTTGCACATTCCAAAAACACCTCTGAAGGTCAGGAAAACGTCCAACCTTTTAGTGTCTCTTTGTGGGCCTCTTATTAGCATATTTGAGACTCATGGTCTGATGGTGTATTTCTGAGGCACTTCAGGGAGTAAGTCTGAGATGCCACCGTATTAGAATTTCAGCCACATTTTTGTTGGGTCAGTGGGGGACAGTCCTGGCAAATACGGGCTGGATGAATGCTATGCATATAGGCAAACTTTTCTCTGCTAGGGAGGCTAGAAGACAGCTTTAGATCATAGCTTCCAGCACTGCCGCTGCCTCGCTTCCATCAGCATTTGGGGGTAGATGAGATGGGACGGGGAAGGGGAAGCCTTCTCTTGGATACCAGAAGGACCAGGCCTTCATGCTTTTCCTCCCATTGTGGCCAGAAAGTGGGTAGAAAAGGTACTGATGGAGGAAGCTGGCATATCTGTCCATCTAATACCAATAAAAAACCCCAGTGATTTCCTAAGGGGTGTAGGGGCCCGAGGTGAGAGCGTCGATCCTCTGAGGAGTAATGGCGGTCCTATAGGGTGAGCTAGGAGGAAAGATGTCATTGTGATTTTTGCCAAAGGGTAGAGAACAGCAGTGGCCTGATCTCCTGGGAAGCCTGCCCCAGACCTGGACCTGCTTGTCCAAATGCGTTACCTTGAAGGACAGACTCCATGCTGTCCTTCCTATGCTGTGGGCTGGGTGGGGGGTAGGACACACCTCTCTGAGGAGCCTTCCCTGGGCTGGGCAGGGCAAGATTTACCTTGGTGGCCAATAGCCGGGTCAGGTAGATCTCGGACACCATTTTGCTGCCCCGGTCACCCTCCTTCTGGTCTCCATGGTCATGATTCTTCACCAGATGCCACACCTTGACCCCACTCTCCAGGTCTGGGGTGATCATGGGGGCCCGAGACCGCAGGCTGTCGGGACTGCCTGTGTACCTGAAGGAGGAGTCTGAGGAGAAGGGGGCAGCGGAGGCCTGTGAGCAACTAATTGCATCATCCTGGCTTGTAGAATCCTTCTAGAATCCCTGCCCACCTGCTGCACTCACTCAGAATAGTCCAGTTTCAATTGGAAGGGGACCCTTGGGGTTTCATATTTGGTGGGTTATTTTATCGATCCTTGGTTGGCATGAGAACAGCCTGAAATCTTTTTGTAAAAAGAGGACCTAGAAATTCTGTGAGCTGGAGTGGCCCTTGGGAATTTGGGAGTCCCTCATTCCCTCATGCTTCCAGCAAAGAACAATCAATAGGTAAAATGTCAACCCGATATTCTCACAGGGGCTTTAAGAAAAGTCTGGATACTAAGGGCTGTGAGTGGAAATGCTCCCTCTCGGGAGTTGATGAGTTCCTTCTTACTTGGGGCCCAGAATGTAGAATTGCCTGAGCCCCTTTTGGAGCTGCCAGCTTCAGTCCTGAGGTGTCCTTTAGCTGGACAGCCCAAAGCCTAGTGCTATACAGAACCAGAGGAAACAGAGTCAGAGAGAGTGAAACACCAAAACCTCACTGCCCAGAGGGCACTGGGGACCCTAGCACTCCTCTGGGGTGGAAGGACTGGTATGGCCAATTGATTGCCCAAATTGGGACATGATTGAGAGCTAAAGGGGGCACTGTTAATCATTCAGTCGGGACAATAAGCATAAACTGGGACTGGGTTATGTAAACCTCCCATCCAAGAGCCTCCTTGGGTCTGGGCCCTTCAAACTCCTTCATCAGACCTGGGCTATCAAAGGAAAGGTGCCGGGTACCACCGGCTGCCACAGCTCTGAGGAGACAGGCTGCTCCAAGGATGACTGGTCCAGGGAGAAAGGGAAGCCTTTGACTGCAGGCTGGCAGCAGCACGGGGCTCCTGCTGTCAGAAGGGATGGTGAGTAGCCCCTGGGGGTCACAGAAGTCTCCACTGGCTGCCCAGGCTACCTTTCTGGTCCTCACCGTATCTGCTGATAGACGTCCGGGAGATGCTGGCAGAGGCAGGGATGTTGTAGGAGGAGGTCTGTTTGGGGACCAGAGCTACCACCGATCTGTCTGATACCTGAGAAGGGTATGAGAGATACAGTTCAGGTGAATGTTGGTATCTTGGGGAATAAAATTGTCAAGTACTTCTAGAAAGTTATGGAATAGGTTTAGGTAGATCAGCATAAGGAGATCAGAAATGCTAGAAATAACAATTCCTGCTTTCCAATATGGTAGCTACTTGCCACCTGTGGCTATTGGGCTCTTGCAATCCAATCAGTCCAAAGGGAGATGCCCTGTAAGTGTCTGAGCTCAGGTACGCTATAAATGTACAATACACACTGGATTTCAATGACTTAGGATGAATAAAAGTATACAAACTGTCTCATTAAAAATGTTTATATTGATTACATATTCAAATGACAATGATTTTAGATCAGTTGAGTTACATAAAACATGAACATTACATTCATCTGCTTATTTTTACTTTTTAAATGTGACTAGTAAAAAATGTAAAGTTATACATGTGGCTTGCATTGTATTTCTATTAGAGGGAGCTAGTGTAGCCCAGCCTGCCTTGAGCTTTGTGAGTTACATACAACTATCCCCATTTTAGAGGTGAGGAACTGAAGCACTGAGAAGCTGAACAACACCTTCAAGTTCGCACACCTAACACATGATAGAGCCAAAATTTGTCGCCCGGGCTGTCAGGGTCCAGAGCACATGTTCTCCTCATTGCATCCTAATCTGGGATTTTATTTCAAGACACACCGGTCTGAAGCCCATTTTCCCTTCTGGTTCTGATTTCTTTCTAGCCTGGGTCCTGTAATGGCCCAGTCACCTTGAGGAGCTTCACCAGAAGGCAGCTGCTCTTGGAGAGTCAGCGAGAAAGAAGGTGTCTTGCCTGTCTTCTGTGAGGGTGCCCAGGCTCAGCACCCAGCCTGCAGGGAAAGGGCTGCTAAGTGAGGAGCCATATTGAAGACATTTGGGGCCATTTTGATTTAAGGTTACCCTCCATCCAATAAAAACAGAGAATCCCCAGAATTGTGGCGATCCAATTAAAGCCCTAACGCAGAGGGAATAACACAGCTATAATAATGTTATGGGCCATAAAACAGTCCTATTAAACCATTTTTTACTTTAACAATTTTTATGAACTTTATGTTTGATTTATGGCTGCAGCCATCGTAAAACCATTTTTTTCTGGGTCTTAAATTGTCAGTCCCTCTCTCCCACCAAAAAAAATTAAATGTTGGGAAGTCAAACTCTAAGTGAACATTAGCACTAACGAGATTCCCTGATAGCCAGTTTTTTAGTAGTGGTGTTTAATTTCACCCTCCCTATAAATCTGCGGGAACCCGGGAAGTTTTTTAAAATCTCTTTGTTAATTAAGATTATGCAGATTTTTCTCCTGTAGGGGCTCCAAGGACCTTTGACTCCTGGGAGAGTAACAAGAGGTCAATGCTTTGACTTGATGGCATGAAAGCTGCAGGGTCCAGGGCTCGTCACAGACTGCAGGCAGCTTGTACCATCAGCACTAGGTCTGAAAAGGAGGGGGAGCTCTCCATCTCGGACTTTCAGGAACCCTCTTTGCAATTGAAATGATACACAAAAGCCTGGCAGGAGCAAGGGTTTATTCTCCCAGGGAGAACAGATTATGTTATCATTTATGGCTTGTTGTCACCTAAAGGGAGATTCACAAGGTGACTGGAATGACCACAGTTCAACTGAATTCCGGGTCTCATCACTAAATCTCCCTTGTCCTTAGTCTCCAGTCTTTCTCTTGACCAACAGGTGATGCAAACCCGTGGTCAAGATGCCTGGCCGGGTCTGACCTTGCCTCTGCCCTTAGTAGCTACAGGATTTCGGGAAAGTCACTTAACCTCTCTGCGCCTCAGTTGTCTCATGTGTCAAAGGGGATAATAATCTTGTCTAGGTTTGCTGTGAGGATTAAAGGCGTCAGGACACGTAGAGGCTGGGAGCAGTGGTGCCTGGTGCCTAGTGACACTCAGTAAGTGCTGGTATTACTGTTGCTATTACGAACATCATCTTCATCATTGTCTCCCAAAGGGAAGAGTAATCCCCCTTGTCCCCTGTCACTCAGGGCTAGCGCATGGGAAGAGCCTTGCACAAAGTAAAGCTCGGTAAATATTTGAGGAATGAATGAATACATGCATGATAAATGACATTGGGGAATTCAAAGTGCTTTGTAAGATGAGCACTGTAGGAACAGAATATTCCATTCTTCTGATTGGGAGTCATAGGACAGACAGACCAGTAACAAGCATTAGGGCACCAAAGACAGAGAAGAGCGGCCCCATTCCTGCCCTGGAGAAACTTACAATTGGGGGACATAATGCTCATTTCTTTTGCACTTTCTTCTTCGGTTCTAATGGGTTCATTAAAACTGTTCTACGAAGCCCAGTGTGAAGTGGGGTTGGGGGCTGGGGTGGAATCAACAGCGTGATTATAGCTACTGTGGAGTGGTATATACATACTGGTATACCTCACCTGTGGTTTCTCCTACTTCCAACCACTTTCACAATTTGGGGTCATAGCTCCACTTACTGACGAGGAGTCCAAGGTTTAGGGAGATTCAAGTCACACCACCAGTGAGTGGGGAAGCAGGGGTTTAAATAGAGCTCACAAATCCTTTTCTCTGCCCAGTATACCACACTTACTCCATTTAGGTAGGGGGTCCAGGCAGAGTGTCAGCATGGGAAATGCAGGCCAGTAAGGGGGATGGAGCCTGGAAGGGAGCATTTTGGGGTTTCCCCAGTGCCCCTCTCTTTCCTCTGTGCCCCAAGAGGCTCCCAAGCAGGTCCTGCTGGCTGTTAGGACCCCCAGCCTCCTGGTCGTTGGCAACTCAGTGCTTAAGAACCCAGATTGCCAGCCCCTCCCTGTGTGAGGCAAGGACAGAGGATGATGTTATTAATCAGGCAATCCCACAGGGTCCTGCTGCCCAAGGTGCCTCCTCTGGTTGGTTTAATTTCCCTCACTGTCTCTCATCTCCAGCTTCTATTTTAGTATGTTTTTCGAATCCCAACCAGCCTACCTGTGCTTGATCTTACAGAGACCCCAAGTTGTGAGTGGTTACCATGAGAAGCAAGGGGGGTGAGAGTAGATACCTCTCGGGATCTTTTGTTCTTTTGCTGAGATTTTTTTTTTTTTTTTTTTTGACTGTTCCATTCAGTGTGTCTGCCGGTGTGCTAAACACTTTACCTACTGTATTCAATCTATTCCTCACAACTTTATGGGGCAGGGATCACCATTAACTCCATTTTACAGATGAGAAGCATGAGAGCTTAAGCAACTTCCCCAGGGACACCAGCTAGTAAGTGGCAGAATATAAGACCCAATTCCCTGCTTCATTGCAGGTGAGACGTGTAAGCTGCATTAGTAAGAGAGCAAAGAGAAAGCAGCAGGAGACTATGCAGCTGTCTGTGAAGGATACCATTTTTCTGCAGGCAAAGAGCTACACTCTGTACAGGATAGGAATGTCCAGCCCAACCCTACACCAGTTCGGTCAGTTTCTCAGGGTGAGTCTGGACACTCGTGTTTTCGACAGCTTCCAACAGTAATTCTAATCGGCAGCTGTGGCTGAGAATCACTGCTCTAGACTCAGGGAGGAGGTGGAGAGGGGAGATAAGAGAACCCTTTTAGGGCTTTGAGGGCCTTAAAGCAAACCTTAGAAGGAGGAGGCATTCTGGGAGGGCAGGGGTCCCTGACGCAAAGCCCTGCCCTCACCTGATAGTGCATCAGCGTGTTGAGCCGCTTCCAGTCACCCTCGATCTTGGTGGTGATGTCCTCGTCCTGCAGCACGACCCGGGCAATCCGGCCTTGACGCCACTCTGGGTGGAGGGGTGGTGCAGGAGCAGTGTGAGGGCCGGGGGCCGGGACTGCCCAGTCGTGCCGTCCTCTAGGGGCCTGGCAACCCCAGCTCCCTCAAGCTGGTGCAATGATAGTGTTTCAGGCGTCTGGGGCTCCGGGGTGTCAATACTGGCAAAAGCATGGGACTCCCCAGAGGTGGCCGCATCTGAGCGGGCAGTGTTTCAGGCAAGCATTTCACCTGGCCCCTCACCTGGATGGGACCCAGTCATGCCCCGATGAGGGGCCATCTGCGGGGCAGGGCTTCCCACCCCACCCCCACCCCCACCCCCACCCCCCATAGCCCAAATGCCCTCCTGGAAGTTGCCCTCACACTCCAAGGCCAGGTTTCCTACCCAAGTCCATGTCAACAGCCCTCGGCCGCTGGGAGTAGGGCACGTTCTTGTACACGGCATCGAGAATCTTCTCTTTGACCTGCGTGATGGTGTCACAGTTTAACACCTTCACTGGGATCTCCGGACTGTTCTCGTTGTCCGGGTTGACGCAGTTCAGGATCTACAGGTGGTGAAGAAGGGGAGCAGGATGTGAGTTGAAGGAGCCATTTGGGGGACAGGGAGCGAGGCCCTGGAGCCTTCTCTTAGCCAGCCAGGCTCCCCCTCCTCACAGGAGAAAGGAGAAACTGGTGTCCCTCTGTCTGCATCTCAGTTTCTCTCACCTTCCAGCCATCTGCCAATGACAGCTTGAGCCCTTCTGCCTACCTCTCTTTCTTAAGAGAACCAGGACTCTACTTTCTAGCCCCTGATGGCTTAGGGGAGGCTGTCATTCTGGGTGGAGACGTCCTGGGGGATTAGGGGTGGCTCCAGGTGTTTCAAGGGCTGGCCTCCCACTTCCCCGAAGCCTCTATATTAGAAATCAGCAGACTTCTTCCCCGTAATGCTAACTTCCGCATAGCTAATGCTGAGCGATCTAGGGAAAACGCAGGCAATGCAAGCTCTTTAGGCCCACCCAATGCGATAGGGGAGGAGGGGCCCAGGCCTGTGTGTCCGCCCTTGGGACACTTGGCATGCCCCCTGGACTGGCCCCCAGGCCAGCCTCCCAGCCTCTTTATTTTTATTTATTTATTTAATTTTGCGGTACGCGGGCCTCTCACTGTTGTGGCCTCTCCCGTTGCGGAGCACAGGCTCCGGACACGCAGGCTCAGCGGCCATGGCTCACGGGCCCAGCCACTCCACGGCACGTGGGATCTTCCCGGACCGGGGCACGAACCCGTGTCCCCTGCATCGGCAGGAGGACTCTCAACCACTGCGCCACCAGGGAAGCCCCCAGCCTCTTTACTGACCCCTCAAACTGGCTTTGTGGTGAGAAGGCAGAGCATGGATCAGAGGCAGGAGGTCCGTGCTGTCCCCTGGGCTTCCCGCCTGCTCACCAGGGTCTTGTACTCGATCTGCTGCCGGATGAGCTTGTCCTCGCTCAGGGAGTAGCGGGCCTCGCCCGTGATGGCATCGATGGGGCCCTTCTCCATCTGCTGCTTGATGGCACAGTAGAGCATGAAGAGCGGCTCCCCCGCACACTCCTGCGGGCAGAGGCAGCGCGTAGGTGGCGGGGTACCAGCCTCCTTCCCTCCCTCTCCTGACCCTATTTCTAGGCCCGATTGGCTTTGGGGCACCCAGCCAGGTAGGTTTCTGTTCCTAAGTGGGGGTCGCCATGCAGCCCTGATGGCCAGGCTCAGACAGGCGGCCCCCCATCTTGCTCTCAACTCCCACGTCCTGTCTCACTCCCAGTCTCACCTTCAGGAACTTGTGCAGGAGGAAGGCAAACCAATTGGTCAGCATCTTCTCAGCCACCGACTCTGTCCTGGGGAGGCAGAAGGGATGAAGGGCAGTCCTTTATGGAGGGGTCTAAGGGCGGGGGTGTGCCTAGCTTGTTGTGTGGACCAGGGTTCAAGAGAACAAGGGCAGGAAAGAACCCAGGGCTGGGGGCCAGGACACTGTGTCCTGTCCCAACTCTACCAGTAATGAGAAGTGAGACCTTGGGCTAGAGGCTTCTTTCTGGACTTCAATTTCCGGCAAAATTGGAGTGGTACTATGGGTCTGCAGACACAGGGATCAAGAATACCATCCTCTTACTCTCTTCCGGCCTCAGGGTGATGGAGTTTCTATGTCCCTTTGGGATTTCCTGCATGTCTGAATATTTGCATGTCCACAAGGTCCCTGGTACCTTCCCCTCCAAACAGAGTCAGACTGCCTGGGTTCAAATCCTGACTCTGCTGCGCACTGGCCTGTGTGATCTTGAGTAAGTCATTTCCTCTCTCTGGGTTGAGTTTCCCCATCTCTAAATGGGGATGATAATAATAATAATAATAATAATAATAACCATCATCATCATCATCATCATCATCATCATCTATCCCACAGGGCTGTTGTCAAGGTTGAATGAATTAATATATGTAAAGTGCTAAGAATAGTGCATATACCGGCTCGCTGTCAACCCTGCTGTCCTGCGGGGTCGTGGATCCCAGCCCCTCAGGTAAAGAGCAGTGTGTGCAAGTGTTTAGCTGACGGGGGATCTGCCTCTGTAAGCACCGCCCCTTCGTCCTGCCCCACCCCCATCATCCCAGGCTGCAGATCTGGGGACCTGCGAAGGAACGAAGCGAAGCGGCTGTGACAGACCCTCAGTGATGGGGATGCCGGAGGGGTATTTTAACTCGCTGCACGTGGTGCAAATTATACCCTCTGGCTGCCGTAAATCCCAGGCATTTGCCAGGGCTGCTCAGCAATGTGGGCCTGGGAGAGAGTGACAATGGCAGAAGAAACTGTGGCTTTCTCCCTGGCCCCTCCCAGCACCCTCTCCCTGCATTGTGCCTGAGATTAGCTCTAATTTAAATACAACAGTCCTTAATGAGAGTTTCTAATGCTCAGATTGGCAGAATGGGTGCTCTGTACTCATTAAACAAAGCCATTCTTTCTCCCTTCTCACCCCACATGGGGTCTGGAAGCCTGAGACCTTGCAAGGAGAAGGCTGCCGAGAAGGCAGTGAAATGGAGGTGGCACATTCCAATCCCTGCTGCCAGCTGAGCTCCAAAGCTGTGCTGGGCTCCCCAGGGCCCCCAGAGAGGGTAGGCCCAGGGATGGATGCCAAGGTCTCTGACCCTCTTCCCTGCCAGGAAAATGGCAACCGAGGAGGGTGTGGTGGTGGTTGCTGGTGATTCAGATCCAGGAAGCTGGGCACTGATGGGACAGGCCACACCATATCTCCAGCCGGGTGCTGTCCCACAGAGCTCCTGCTATGATGGGAATGGCCTCTATCTGTGCTTCCAATATGGCGGCCACTGAGCACTTGGGATGCAGTTAGTGCAATGGAGGAACTGAATTTTACATTTTCATTTTAATTAATGGTCACGTGTGCTACTGTGTTGGACAGTGAAACTCAGGATGCATGGGGAGGGAGACGTCATTTTGTTCACGAGGAAACTAAACAGCAGAGAGGCCACATCAATGGCCCAAGATCACACCACTAGCAGGTAGCAGAGCCGGGGTTCAAGCTCAGATGCTCTGGGGCCTGTGCTCCTAGGAAGATGAGACTCTGCACTGGGAGCTGTGGGGACACAGGCCTTCCTGGGGAGGGGCGCCTTCTCGTGGGGCCCACACTAACCAGCCCTGGCCCCGCCTCCCCCAACGTCCCTGTTCAGATGCCTCCCCGCCCGTGGCGCAGGTCAGACCTCCGGAGAAGCAACTTG
Organism: Kogia breviceps; assembly: GCF_026419965.1. NCBI lineage: Eukaryota > Metazoa > Chordata > Mammalia > Artiodactyla > Physeteridae > Kogia > Kogia breviceps. Next base: position 63,135,445 of record NC_081310.1, on the reverse strand, counting down.
GGGTGGTTCTTGTTCTCCAGGTTCTTATCGATGAGGTCGGAGAGCAGCTGCTTGAGGACGTCGGTGGCGTACTCCAGGCGGCCCTGCAGGCCGGTCATGATGAGCGAGGCCACGTTGCCGCGGTCCCGCATGGAGAAGCTGCGCTGCAGCTCCAGGGTGCGGATGAAAGTCAGCAGGAACACCTTGTTGTTGATGAGCTGGGCAAAGAGCTTCAGGGCCTTCTCGACGTGCTGCTGCCCGTTGCCCTGCACCTGGGACGGGTGTGATGGGCGTGGCCTCAGAGGACGAGCTTCCGGCTCTCCGTGAGGGTGTTAGCTGATGACGATGCCAGCTATAGGACCCTCTCCATGATGCCTGTAACCGCCCCACCCTCGGTGATGTAGGAATAACTGGACTTTGAGGTCTGCAGTCTGCTCTGACTTCCCCCTGGGTTGAGAGGGTTGGGCTCCAGGTAGAGACCTCAGAGAGGATGCTATTCATCTGATTATCCCAAGGATGCAACACAATAGGAGATACCGCAGCAGACTAGCTTGGTTTACTAGTCTCCCCTTAATCTCCTCTGCCCTGATTAATTATCTTTAGTAAAACAAACTGAGAAACGAACAAACAAGCCTCACAGAATCATAGGTCTTTCCTTAAGCCAACTTAAATCCATTTGGAAATGAGGCAGAATCTTAGTTAATTAATTCAGTCATTAATTAAAAAATGACAAACAATCAGCCTTCCCCTGGAATCATCCCAAAGAGCCTGGGTGCCCCGCCCCCGTCTGTGATTTTCCTGGTTGGAAATATCCCCGTTGTGGTGATGATTTTACAAGCTATTTCTCCTCCTCACTCCTGACCTTCTTCTGAGCACTGGGCCCCACTGGCATTTCCTAGGAAACCCAGGCTCCACGTCCCTGCTGGGCAGCTGGGCGAGGGAGGCGGGTGTTACCTCCAGCTCACGCAGGACGGGATGGTCCTCAATGCCGGGGAACAGGACTCGCATAGCATAGGTCCGATAGTCCAGGTAGGGGATTCCTGAGCGGTCCAGGTCACTGGTCAGCTCGTTGATGTCTGTCTGGAGCTCGGCAAAAGCTATGAAAGTGCAGTGGAGACAGGGAAGCTCAGGAGGGGAACGCAGGCTGGGGAGGGGAAAGGCGGGAGAAGTTTGTGGAGGAGGGAAGGGCCAGGTGTAGAGACAGGGAGGGTTATAGGGGTGCATCTCCAGGGGCGGTGAGATATCTCCAGCCTGTCGTTCTTAGGTGGTGGGACTATGGGTGATTTTTATATTATTTCCTCCTCTATGCTTACCTATAATTTTGAATTTTCTTTCTATGTATTATAAGTGTAGTTAAAACAAAGGAAGCACATGACTTGGGTCATGCAGGTGATACAGGTGCTAGAAGCAGGTGAGAGACAGTGGTCGAACAGATCAAACAAAGACCAGAATAGGTAGCTTTGCTCCCCTTTTCCAAGCAAGAGGATAAACCAAGATGCAAAAACCTTGGGGGAAAATGAAAATCAAAACCACCATGAAATACCACTTTATACCCATTAGGATGGCTATTATAAAAAAAAGTGGAAAACAATGTGTTGGCTAGGATGTGGAAAAACTGGAACCCTTATATCTTGCTGAAGGGAATGTAAATTGGTACACCTGCTCTGGAAACCAATTTGGTGATTCCTTAAAAAATTACACATAGAATTACCAAATGACCCAGCAATTCCTCTCCTACATATATACCCAAAAGAACTGAAAGCAGGGACTTGAACAGATACTTGTACCCTCACGTTCACAGCAGCATTATTCATCATACCAAAAGGTGGAAACAACCCAAATGTCCATTGACAGATAAATTGATAAGTTAAAGGTAGTTTATATACCCAATGGACTATTATTTAGCCTTAAAAAGGAATGAAGTTCTCTCAAATGCTACAACATGGATGAACCTTAAAGACATGATGCTAAGTGAAATAAATCAAATACAAAGGGACAAATACTGTATGATGCCATTTATATGAGTTTCCTAGAGTAGTCAAATTCATAGAGACAGAAAGTGGGAGAGGAGGATGAGGGATTATTGTTTCATGAGTACAGAGTTTCAGTTGAGGAAAATGTGGAAGTTCTGGAGATGGGCGGTGGTGATGGTCACACGATATTTTGAATGTACTTAATGCCTCTGAACCAGAGGAGGGGAGAGCACTAGGGTGCAGCGATAAGAAAGTTAAAATGGTAAATTTTATGTTATATATATTTCACACTCACACTCACACACAAACGAAACTGAGAACACCACCAAACCCAGACTTAGGGAGCCCTGACCACCAGGCCCTTGGCCAAACAGGGGCTTCCCCTTGGTGGCAGACCTGTCTCCTGATGCCCTCCTTGCTCCTCCCCAGCCCTGGCACAGGGAGGAGCTGTGGCCCACTTTGCCCCAGCCCAGCTCTTCCCTTTCATCCAGCAGAGGGCGTGTTCTGATCTTGAAGTTTGCAGCAAAAGGAGAAGTGTTTTGATTCCTAATTAAGATGTTCACCCAGAGAGTCTTCCAGGTCCTCAGCCCAAGGGGACACCAGGTAGCTGCGGTTGCTTGGGAAACAGAAGAAACACTGTCTCCACCACTACAGCCTGGGATGCCCTGCAAGTGACCTTCAGAGGCTCAGCCTGCAGTACTGGCTGAAGACACACCCTGGGGGAGGGGATGGGGTGGAAGGGAGGGCATGTGCTCTCAACTTTCCTGCTGCTCCAAAGGCAGCCAGACAAAAGGAGCTGTCACTCCTATGTCGGGATCTAGAGTCTGAGGCAACAGGGCCCAGGAGGCTCTGACTGTGGGGAGACTGAGGTCCCGGGAAGGCGAGTAGGCTGGGCCAGACTGTGAGATGAGTCAGGGCACAGGGGGACAGAATAATGGGATCAGGTCTGGGGACTTACTGTGGGCATTTTAAAGGCAAAGGAAGTTTAAGAGAAAACAGAGGTCAAAGTGGAGCAGGATGGCTTGTGGTAGAAGAGATGGGAGCAAAGATGAGAGCTGTTTTAGGGAGGTGGGTAATAAGGCTGGTGAGGAAAGAGGGTCCCAGAAGCGAGGGAGTGCCTCCACTTACCTTCCTTACACTCCAGGGCCACACGGGACTCCAGGTTGTCCATCTGCATTTGGAGCCGCTTGAGAGTGAGGTCATTTTCTCGAGACTTGCGCTTGTAGGCGATGAGCACAATGATGACGATGATGAGCAGGAGGCTGCCGCCTGCCGCGATGCTGACGATGGCTGGCAGGGTCAGCAAGCTGTCTGAGATGACACTCACCGAGCCGGGCGAGAATACCATGCCACCCACGTGGACCTGCACATGGCACACACACAGTCGCTGTAGAGCCCTGGCATCCAATCCTTCTTGATTCAGAAAGGGCATGAGAGACCACAACCACACAGTGCAGTCTGGATACAAAACGACTTCCTGCTTATCATCTGCCTTTCTTTTCTTGTGTTCTTAGCTCCTACCCATCTTAATATAGGACTTTGTGATGAGGACATGTGGAAGAGGTTGAAGACCCTTTCTTTATGACAGATTATACATGAAAGGTGAGGAAGGGAGGAATAATAAGAGGGTTCACTCACCATGACCTTGTGCTGCCCGGTGAGGGTGGGAGGCTCACAGAGCAGTTGTGTCTCGGACACAGTGACAGCGCATGGGGTCTCTCCAATCAGCACGGTGTAGTTGAGTTTGGCACCTCCAGAAGCAGGAGGGCACAGGTTTTTGCCCTGTGGACAAGAGCAATCTTAATAGGAATAATTGACACATGTGCACAGAAGTTAATTGGTTATTTAAAAAGAGATTAAGACCAGTCCCTCCCATCAGGAAACTTCCACAAGCCTCTTAGATAACCTCATCCACCAGAGGGCAGACAGCAGAAGCAAGAAGAACTATAATCCTGCAGCCTGTGGAACAAAAACCACATTCACAGAAAAATAGACAAGATGAAAAGGCAGAGGGCTCTGTACCAGATGAAGGAACAAGATAAAACCCCAGGAAAACAACTAAATGAAGTGGAGATAGGCAACGTTCCACAAAAAGAATTCAGCATAATGATAGTGAAGATGATCCAGGACCTCGGAAAAAGAATGGAGGCAAAGATCGAGAAGATGCAAGAAATGTTTAACAAAGACCTAGAAGGAATAAAGAACAAACAAACAGAGATAAACAATACAATAACTGAAATGAAAACTACACTAGAAGGAATCAATAGCAAAATAACTGAGGCAGAAGAACGGATAAGTGACCTGAAAGACAGAATGGTGGAATTCACTGCTGCGGAACAGAATAAAGAAAAAAGAATGAAAAGAAATGAAGACAGCCTAAGAGACCTTTGGGAAAACATTAAACACAACAGTGCTCACATTATAGGGGTCCCAGAAGGAGAAGTGACAGAGAAAGGACCAGAGAAAATATTTGAAGAGATTATAGTCGAAAACTTCTCTAACATGGGAAAGGAAATAGCCACCCAAGTCCAGGAAGTGCAGAGAATCCCATACAGGATAAACCTAGACACATAGTAATCAAATTGGCAAAAATTAAAGGCAAAGAAAAATTATTGAAAGCAGCAAGGAAAAAATGACAAATAATATACAAGGGAACTCCCATAAGGTTAACAGCTGATTTCTCAGCAGAAACTCTACAAGCCAGAAGCAAGCGGCATGATATACTTCAAGTGATGAAAGGGAAGAAACTACAACCAAGATTACTCTACCCAGCAAGGATCTCATTCAGATTCAATGGAGAAATCAAAAGCTTTACAGACAAGCAAAAGCTAAGAGAATTCAGCACCACCTAACCAACAAACGCTAAAGGAACTTCTCTAAGTGGGAAACACAAGAGAAGAAAAGGACCTACAAAAACAAACCCAAAACAATTAAGAAAATGGTCATAGGAACATACATATCGATAATTACCTTAAACATGAATGGATTAAATGCTCCAACCAAAAGACACAGGCTTGCTGAATGGATACAAAAACAAGACCTATATATATGCTGTTTACAAGAGACCCACTGCAGACCTAGGGACACATACAGACTGAAAGTGAGGGGATGGAAAAAGATATTCCATGCAAATGGAAATCAAAAGAAAGCTGGAGTAGCAATTATAATATCAGATAAAATAGACTTTAAAATAAAGAATGTTACAAGAGACAAGGAAGGACACTACGTAATGATCAAGGGATCAATCCAAGAAGAAGATATAACAATTATATATGTACCCAACATAAGAGCACCTCAATACATAAGGCAACTGCTAACAGCTCTAAAAGAGGAAATCGACAGTAACACAATAATAGTGGGGGACATTAACACCTCACTTACAGCAATGGACAGATCATCCAAACAGAAAATTAATAAGGAATCACAAGCTTTAAATGACACAATAGACCAGATAGATTTAATTGATATTTATAGGATATTCCATTCCCAAACAGCAGAATACACTTTCTTCTCAAGTGTGCACAGAACATTCTCCAGGATAGATCACATCTTGGATCACAAATCAAGCCTCAGTAAATTTAAGAAAATTGAAATCATGTCAACCATCTTTTCTGACCACGCTACAAGATTAGAAATCAATTACAAGGAAAAAAACGTAAAATACACAAACACATGGAGGCCAAACCATACATTACTAAATAACCAAGAGATCGCTGAAGAAATCAAAGAGGAAATCAAAAAAAAACCTAGAGATAAATGACAATGAAAACACAACAATCCATAACCTATGGGATGCAGCAAAAGCAGTTCTTTTTTTTTTTTTTTTTTTTTTTTTGCGGTATGCGGGCCTCTCACTGTTGTGGCCTCTCCCGTTGCGGGGCACAGGCTCCGGACGCACAGGCCTAGCGGCCATGGCTCACGGGCTTAGTTGCTCCGCGGCATGTGGGATCTTCCCGGACCAGGGCACGAACCCGTGTCTCCTGCATCGGCAGGCGGATTCTCAACCACTGCGCCACCAGGGAAGCCCAAAAGCAGTTCTAAGAGGGAAGTTTCTGTCTATACAAGCCCACCTCAAGAAACAAGAAACATCTCAAATAAACAATCTAACCTTACACCTAAAGGAACTCGAGAAAGAAGAACAAACACAACCAAAAGTTAGCAGAAGGAAAGAAATCATCAAGATCGGAGCATAAATATATGAAATAGAAACAAAGAAAACAATAGCAAAAATCAATAAAAGTAAAAGCTGGTTCTTTGAGATGATAAACAAAATTGATAAACCATTAGCCAGACTCATCAAGAAAAAGAAGGAGAGGACTCAAATCAATAAAATTAGAAATGAAAAAGAAGTTACAACAGACACCGCAGAAATACAAAGCATCCTAAGAGACTACTACAAGCAACTCTATGCCAATAAAAATGGACAACCTGGAAGAAATGGACAATTCTTAGAAAGGTATAACCTTCCAAGACTGAACCAGGAAGAAATAGAAAGTATGAACAGACCAATCACAAGTAATGAAATTGAAACTGTGATTTAAAATTTTCCAACAAACAAAAGTCCAGGACCAGATGGCTTCACAGGTGAATTCTATCAAACATTTAGAGAAGAGCTAACACCCATCCTTCTCAAACTCTTCCAAAAATTACAGAGGAAGGAACACTCCCAAACTCATTCTATGAGGCCACCATCACTGTGATGCCAGAACCAGGCAAGGATACTAAAGAAAAAAAAAAAATTACAGGCAAATATCACTGATGAATATAGATGCAAAAATGTTCAATAGAATACTAGCAAACAGAATTCAACAACACATTAAAAGGATCATACACTGTTATCAAGTAGGATTTATCCCAGGAATGCAAGGATTCTTCAATATATGCAAATCAATCAATGTGATACACCATATTAACAAATTGAAGAATAAAAACCATATGATCTTCTCAAAAGATGCAGAAAAAGCTTTTGACAAAATTCAACACCAATTTATGATAAAAGCTCTCCAGAAAGTGGGCATAGAGGGAACCTACTTCAACATAATAAAGGCCATATATGACAAACCCACAGCAAACATCATTCTCAATGGTGAAAAACTGAAAGCATTTCCTCTAAGATCAGGAACAAGACAAGGATGTCCACTCTCACTACTATTATTCAACATAGTTTTGGAAGTCCTAGCCATGGCAATCAGAGAAGAAAAAGAAATAAAAGGAATACAAATTGGAAAAGAAGAAGTAAAACTGTCACTGTTTGCAGATGACATGATAATATACGTAGAGAATCCTAAAGATGCCACCAGAAAACTACTAGACCTAGTCAATGAATTTGGTAAAGTTGCAGGATACAAAATTAATGCACAGAAATCTCTTGCATTCCTATACACTAATGATGAAAAATCTGAAAGAGAAATTAAGGAAAGTCTCCCATTTACCATTGCAACAAAAATTAAAGTAGCTAGGAATAAACCTACCTAGGGAGACAAAAGACCTGTATGCAGAAAACTATAAGACACTGATGAAAGAAATTAAAGATGATACCAACAGATGGAGAGATATACCATGTTCTTGGATTGGAAGAATCAGTATTGTGAAAATGACTATACTACCCAAAGCAATCTACAGATTCAATGCAATCCCTATCAAATTACCAATGACATTTTTTATAGAAGTAGAACAAAATGTCTTAAAATTTGTATGGAGACACAAAAGACCCTGAATAGCCAAAGCAGTCTTGAGAGAAAAAAACAGAGCTGGAGGAATCAGACTCCCTGACTTCAGACTATACTACAGTGCTACAGTAATCAAGACAATATGGTACTGGCACAAAAACAGAAATACAGATCAATGGAACACAACAGAAAGCCCAGAGATAAACCCACACACCTATGTTCAACTAATCTATGACAAAGGAGGCAAGGATATACAATGGGGAAAAGACAGTCTCTTCAATAAGTGGTGCTGGGAAAACTGGACAGCTACATGTAAAAGAATGAAATTAGAACACTCCTTAACACCACACACAAAAATAAACTCAAAGTGGATTACACACCTAAATGTAATATTGGGCATTATAAAACTCTTAGAGGAAAACATAGGAAGAACACTCTTTGACATAAATCACAGAAAGATATTTTTTGATCCACCTCCTAGAGTAATGGAAATAAAAACAAAAATAAACAAATCGGACCTAATGAAACTTAGAAGCTTTTGCACAGCAAAGGAAACCATAAACAAGACAAAAAGACAACCCTCAGAATAGGAGAAAATATTTGCAAATGAATCATCGGACAAAGGATTAATCTCCGAAATATATAAACAGTTCATGCAGCTCAATATTAAAAAACAAACAACCCAATCCAAAAATGGGCAGAAGACCTAAACAGATATTTCTCCAAAGAAGACACACAGATGGCCAAGAAGCACATGAAAAGCTGCTCAACATCACTAATTATTAGAGAAATGCAAATCAAAACTACAATGAAGTATCACCTCACACCAGTTAGAATGGGCATCATCAGAAAATCTACAAACAATAAATGCTGGAGAGGGTGTGGAGAAAAGGGAACCCTCTTGCACTGTTGGTGGGAATGTAAATTGATACAGCCACTCTGGAGAACAGTATGGAGGTTCCTTAGAGAACTAAAAATAGAATTACCATATGACCCAGCCATCCCACTAGTGGGCATATACCCAGAGAAAACCATAGTTCAAGAAGACACATGCACCCCAATGTTCAATGCAGCACTCTTTACAATAGCCAGGTCATGGAAGCAACGTAAATGCCCATCAACAGACAAATGGATAAAGAAGATGTCGTACATATATACAATGGAATATTACTCAGCTATAGAAAGGAACGAAATTGGATCATTTGTAGAGACGTGGATGGATCTAGAGACTGTCATACAGAGTGAAGTATGTCAGAAAGAGGAAAACAAATATCGTATATTAATGCATATATGTGGAACCTAGAAAGTGGTACAGATGAACCGGTTTGCTGAGCAGAAATTGAGACACACAGAAGTAGAGAAAAAACATATGGACACCAAGGGGGGAAAGCGGCGGGGGGCGGGGGGTAGGGGTGGTGGTGTGCCGAATTGGGAGATTGGGATTGACATTTATTCACTGATGTGTATAAAATGGATGACTAGTAAGAAAAAAAAATTGCTAGTGGAATGGACTTGGAATCTTTGATCACCTAAGACAGTTCCTTGAACTTTGTAGGTGTGTAAAATAATATTCAATAATTCTTTGCCAACTGTTGATCGTAATGAACTAAATAAGGCTTTTGTCTTAGCTTTCTTAACAAGTTATAACACAGAGAAAAGTGTGTAAGTCATAAGTTTAACTATAAACTTATGACTTATGTGAGTTATCTGAACTCCCACTAGTATCACCACTACTCAGATCAAGAAACAGAAGTTTCCCAGGACCTCGGAAGCCTTCCTTATACCATTTCCTCATCATGACCCCTGTTTTCTGCCCCCAAAGTAACCATTATCTTCACCGTAAATTTGTTTTGCCCAGTTTTGAATTTTTTAAAAAGAAACCATACAATGTATATCATTTTATGTCTGCCTTGTTTTGCTGAATATTGCTCATGAGTTTTATTTCTGTTGTTGCTTGTAGCAATGCTCACTTATTTTTATTGTCTTCCATATTTTATTATATAAGTGCAAATATATTTTAATGTTGATGAACAACAAAAAAATTAAAAAAATAAAAAGAGATTAAAGAGGCGGGGTAAGGGCAGCAATGCAAAAACCAATGAGTGACTCCATGGTAAGTTTTTGGAGAGGACTTCTAACAGCCACAATTTAGACCGAAAAAGAGGATACAAAGGGAAGAGAGAATGAAAGGAGGACGAGAGTGGTAAAGAGAAAGGAAGGGGAGACCAAACAGTAAACAAGTGAAAGTTTGGGGGAGGACACGGATAGAAGTGCAAGTGGTGGAGTAACACACACCTGGAAGGATGGTACCAGGGAACCGTGACCTCTTCACATTTGAGGGCAGTTACTGCGGCCACGGATGGGGTCAATAAAGGACATCATTGCTTCCAGTGCACTGCAGGACTTTTAGGTCCCAAAGCTCACAAGGACACACAGAAATACTCTACGGTGTTCCTTGAGAATCCCAAGTGAAAGATATATCACTCAATGGGTCGATATTTATAACCAAGCTCCCTTCACAGGGAGATGACAGCCATGTGAGGCCACGTGCATCGAAGGGTGGCCAGGCCAGGAGAGGGGTACTCTGGCCACCCCTGCGCGGGGCAGCAGCCATCCCACCCTCCTACCTTCAGAATGATGGGGGATCCCGGCTTTTGATCCAAGACCCCAGTGGGGCTGAGCAGTTCAAAGGTCGGGTTGGGGTAGTAGATGAACTTGGTGTCGTTGTAAATCAGCAAGGACTGGACATTGTTAAAGACGAATCCAAACTCGTCTGGCCGTTCCACGGTGTCCAGGCCGGGCCGGTAGTCTGTGGTCAGGGAGGGTGCCAGGCAGGTCAGGGTGGTGGTGTTCACAACTTTGCACACCTAAAGGGCCCAAGAGCACGGTGTTCAAACACCCAGCAGGTGATGGTGGGGGTCACACTGCCGCCCTCCCACCCTTTGCTTATTTTGGCCCGTCTCCAGTGGGCCACTTGCTTGAGGAAAAGCGTTGTGAAATTGTTGGTTTTTTTCTTTTTTGGCAGGGAGGGGTGTGTTTTAACTTCATTTATTCATTCACCAACAGTGAGTGAGCACCTACTTTGTGCCAGGAACTGTGCCAGTAGTTGGGCCATCTGTGAAACAGTCACAATCTATGGGGGAGATAAATGATTCGACAAGCATTACAGTGCAGTCCTGGCAGAGGGCCTGGAGCACAGGAGGGGCACCAGCACTGTTAAATGCACGGATGGAGGTGAGAAACGTCCGGGTGGGGAAGTACCAGGCACTCTGCGGGTGTCTGTGTGTTTGCAGGAGCCTGTGTTTGTGCGTGCATGGCCTGAGTCAGGGTGAGGGTGACTCATGGGAACTTTCCTTTGGAAGAGATGAATGAAATTTAACCTGAAGAATGTGTAGGACTTACCCAGACAGGAGGGATGGTAAGGGATCAAGTCCCTGGGAGAGAGAGAACAACAGCAAAGGCCTGGGGATGAGGGAGCATGGACGTTTGAGGAAAAAGTAGGACAGAAGCAGTCTCCCGCACGCGTGTGTGTGTGTGTGATGGAAAGAAGGAAGTTGTGTGAGATGAGCACATAGTAGGTGTTCAGTTAATGTTTATTGAAAACACTGATGGATGGAAAGGATCCTTCACCTCCTTAAATGTTCTAGTCAGGAGCTCTCTCTTCTCCGACCGAGTGCCCTCTAACTCTCCATGGGGGGTATAACCTTGGTATTGACTGAGTTCATAATGTCCTTTCTTCCTTGGTGGACTCTCATCCCCCAAATAACATCCTAGCTGAGCTGGCGCCGCATGGCATGTGTTGTGCCATTCTCTCCTCTGGTGGTTTAGTTTGCGGGTTTCCCAAGGCAGCAGCCAGACTGAAGAAAGCGCTCTAGGACCCACGTGTGGTCTGGGAAGAAAACCTGGACCCCTCCCCACCTCCTCCTGTCTCACGCTGCGTGGCTCACTTTTGGCTCTGGGAGTCACGGTGTCCCAGCAACAGCCAAGGGCATCTGTGAGAACCCTGCTCAAGTACACGCTGTCCTGGCAGGTCCACACATGTTGCGTGTCTGGCCAACACACACATACCCAGGCTTCATGTTCGGAAAACAAGACCGTGTGTGAAACTGCAAAAACTGCTGACGTTCGCATAGAAATTATGTCAGAGCTCCAAGTCTTAACCCTCCCTTTCCAGAGGGAGTTGAAGAGTTTAAACCAACAGCTCGCTGAGGGCTTTGTGCCGTGTGTCGTAGGTCAGTACCCATCCCCGCCCTTTTCAGCTCACCCTTCAGCAGCCCCTTGTGAACCTAATGTCCCTTTCACATTCCAGCTGGGGACACCCTGGCATGAGGAAAATGGTGGTGCGGTCAAACAGGTAGAGTTGAGCTGGGAGTCCCCTCCCTGGGCTCCGCAGGGCAGACCCCCAGCCCAAGCACCGTTTCCCTGCCCACCCCCATCCTCCCCGCTCACTCCGGTGCCCCTGGATGGGACTCCTCTGTGAATGAGCAAATCACCCCCAGACAAACGGCCTCCGTTTGCTCTCTGCCCAGCGCTGCATCGGCACTTTGCCAAACATTCCTTTGGGTTTTGCGGCCTTCGCTTTGGCCCTTCTCACTGGGGCTGCTTCCAAACCCAAAGGCAGGGGGTAGCCCCCGGGGACTGAGGATGACGTGGAGCCCAGGCAGGGCTTCAGGGGCAACATGGCTCTTTCTCACCACTCCTGAAAGAGAGGGCATCGGGTGGAGTTTACGGGCTTCCCATGCTGGGGCCCGGCTTGGTGGAAACCTGCACACCCAGGCCTTTCCTCCAGGCTGCCTGCCAGCCTGCAGACTCCAGGCAGGTCCCTGTTGGAGCTCAAGGCCCCCTACGCTCGAGAGGCAGGAGCTGTCTCTTAACTCCTTGAAGCACTGAGGTCCTGGTGGGCGGGCTGGGAGAACTGCTGGGGAGATTCCTGCCTGGGGTTGCCAACGTGTCCTGGCGGGCTCACAGGACGCCCAGGACCCAAGCCTTCTCAGAGGCTGCCAGGTGTGGGGAGGCCTGCCCAGTCCAGTCTTCTCTTCAAATAGCTTCCCGGGGACGAATGCCGCAGCCTTTGGAGGTTAATCTTATCAGTCATGCACTCATCCTCCAAAATTCCCTCTGTACTAGATTAATCATGTCTTTTATTTTCTGTGTTCTGAGGCTTTATCCTCTGGGGCCTTGCTGGTCCTGGAGGGGCTGTGCCTCCCCAGGCTGGTCAACTCCTAGAGGCAGCAAACAGGTGGAGGCGGCCTGGGGACACTGAGCCTCGGTCTGGAAGTGGGGCAGGGGCACAGCTCTTTCACTCCTGGATCAGGCTCTACGTTGGGATCTGGAGTTGCGTGCTCATCTAGCCCAAAGAGCTGTGACCACAATGGGTCACTGGAGGTGTGATACAGGTGTCTCCACGTCTCTGGCATGATGGAAAATGTCAAGCCTGCCACCATCTCACGTGGTCTAGTTAGAAGAGTCAGATGTTTGGGATCTAGCTTGGTCCTGTCACCAGCCACCTTCATGATTGGGGGCAAGTCATTACTCCTTTCTGGCCTTAGTTTTCTAAGCTATACAGTGAGAAGTTTGGACCAGATCATCCCTGAGACCTTTCCAGATCTAGCCTTCTGGCAGCCTGTCACTTTCGGTATTTCTCTGTTTCCTAGGGAAGCCTCAAGCATGCTGGGGAGGTGTCAGGAATAAGAGGGTAGATCCAACACCATCTTGCCCATCTCCGTCTCCATCTCAGCCTCGTCAATCCCCAGAAGGTCAAAGGAGTAATTCATATGAAAAATAATGGCCATAATAGCATCTCCTGGACTATAATTATGAATACAATAACATTTCAGAAAATATTGACTGAAAAGAGTAAGATGGAGCCAGTAGAACGAACTAAAAAATTTATAACAACATAGCAGACATTCTGCTCGTATGATAGAGAACTTTTTTAACATCACAAAAATCTACAGTAGAAAAAAATTAAATTACATGGGTCTGCACAGAGGAATAAAGTGAAATGTCCAGCTTGATCATCTTAGCAACCAGGATGGAATTATCTGCATGCAGTGACTAACGTTTATCAGGTGCCAGCCTAGCTGCAGGTTACAAATCTGTGAGGCAAGTCTTATCATCAGCATTTCTAGCCAGGGAAGGGAGGATCAGAGACGTTAAACGATTTGATCATGGTTGTAGAGCTAATAGATGGCGGCGTTTTGTTTCCAATTCACAGATGTCTGAATCTGGATCCAGAATTTCTTCCCCCTCTCACACTACCTCTTATCAGACCTCAAAGTGAACATGGCAGAAAAGAGGAGCCCTTTTGCACCATATCTAAAGCTCAGAAGCCAGTATGTTTATACACCCATGACATCACCTTCTGACAAGAAATGATTATACTGTAATTATAAAAATCATTGTGAGGCCCAGGTGTTCGGGGCCATGATTCTGGACTCTTCTCCGGCAGTGGAACGTCCCAGTGCCTAACACAGACCTTATCACGCTGCAAAACACAGACACAGCCGTGTTTCCTGCAGATCAGGGGGACCCGTGGTTACTCACATTGACAGATTCTTTGCCATTAAACTTGACTCGGATCCTTGGCTCCTGAATGACATCCAGGTTGAAGCCTGTGACGGTCAGGGGTGTGTGGCCACTGGGAACAAGCAGAGTCTGGGTTAGGTGAAAAACCCTCTCAAACTGCTACCACTTGTCCCCCCTAGGATCCTCACAGGAGCTGCACTTTGGCAGAAGGGATGAGGTTGCATGGCAGCCGGGTGTATCCCCTCCTGCTCTCTGCCTCACCTGGCGATACTCCACTCAGGCTCAATGCGCTGCACCCGGGGGTCATCTATGTACTCGAACTGCAAGTTGTTGTCCACACGGGCTCGGTCGACACTCACAGAGACGGGGACGGGCCCCAGGCCATTGGACGACGGGGGTGAGACACACACGATCTCATTCATTGATCGCCTACAGGGAGACCGCAGGAGGGTTGTGAGCAAAGGCATGGGCAAGAGGGGCAGCCTCTGGCCTGAGAAGGGGTTTTCCCCGGCTGGGGGGTATGGCCCGGAATGTTCTTCTGTCCTTTTATACTCTAGACTGGGGAACCTCCCTTAGCAGTGTGTATCTCTGTTTCTTTTTACCTGAGATCCCAATCCAGTTGGATTAGGGAGGGAGCCAATTGGAGAAAGGGATTAGAGAAGGTGGGGCAGGGGCAGGGCTCCTTGGGCTTTGGGGGAACTCCTGTTTTCTGGATTTTTCTAGACCATGACTATTTAGCCAGTGCTTAGTGTCTGGTCAGTCAGTTAATAAATTGAGCACCTACTATGCGGAGAAGCAAATATACAGTCCTTGCCCTCAGGCAGTTTATGGGCCAGGGAGGAGATTTACTGGGCAAGTTGGGTTCTCATCCAGGGATCCTTTCAGAATTCTCTCTAGATTCTCTACATCCCCAGGGCTTCATCGGAATATCTGACAAATAGTAGGTGTTCAATTTTTAGCACATAAGAGATGCCCTGAGGATGAGTCTGTGCTTGCAGAGGACAGAGGCCATGCAATCTCCATGTTTCTCAAGTCATCATGGTGGGGACATAATGAATGCCTGATCCTGGTGGTGAATGAGAGCTCCTGGGAACCTCCCTCATCAGCAGTTCTTATGGTCCTCACTTCTAAATGTTTGTAGAAGTATTTAGCCCCTATGATACTCATGATACAAATTGACCAGTGGTATGTATTTCTTACAGTGACTGGAATGATGTTTGGGCCCAGGACATGACACATAACATGGAGATGATGGGGCAGACACGTATGTGAACATGCACAGGAACATGTGTGCACAGGCCTCACGTGTACAGTCTCCTAGTGCTCCTTCGAGCCCATCTCACCCATAGAACTCGCAGGTCTGGTTGCCCAGGTAAACGGCCACGCTGCTCCCAGCCCCGAGGTAATGGCCCGTGATGGTCACCATGGTGCCTCCGGACTCCGGCCCTCGGATGGGGTTGAGTGACAACACGGAAGGGTTCTTTGGGAGGAAGCAGAGAAATGATCACAGCTCAGGTTTTACCCAAAGGGAGAAACCCAGGCTAGACTTAAAGACAGAAGGAGGGGCTGTGTCCACGCTCAGAGTGAACCCTTTCTAATCCCGAACACTCTTTGCCTACCCTGGAGCTGAGACCCTTTCTAAGAAGAAGCTCCAGGCATATCCAGGGAAGGCAGAAGGGCCGTGTTTTGCAATTAATTAACTCCTCTGGGAGTCTTATGCTCATAACACTGTTGGGAAGGCAGAGATGACACTGACTAATCTATCAATTAGTTTGCAAATTGAGAACAGTTTGAAAATGCTTCTCTATCTGGAGCGCATACTGATTTTTTTGGCACAAAATCGATAGGGCTGAATAAAGGATCCCTGCCTGGATTGGGTCACCAAGAGGATCCATTAATGGCCCAGGCTCGCGTCCTTCCATCCCTCCCTAAGCAAGAGAAGGGCACAACAGGGTGCCTGGTGCAGAGACCTGTCAGTAAATGTTAGATGTGTCTTCCCTGACCTTCACCAGGAGGCTGGCCCATCGTTTGCTGGGATTTTCTAGTAAGCTCACTAAATTGTAAAATTAAGCCTGAAGCCTGAAAGAAATGTCATCTGGCCTAAAATGCATCAGAAAGAAATTGCTCCTGCCTAGCGGGCAGTGGAGTGGAGTGGAAAGTGCATTTAACTGAGCACCTACACAGGCATGAACTCTGGTCCGCATTAGCCACTCACTTGTGATGGGCCCTGAAGCAAGTTTCTGGATCAGTCTGCGCTTTTGTTCCCTCCTCTGTCAAGACAGGAGAGTGGGCTACACGAAGCCCACATAAAGCCCTCCCAGCTCTGACACCCTACAGCTCTCTCCGTCCTGTCTTTCTGGGTTTGCTTCTCACACAAGACCCTCTCTGTCCTGCACAGGAGATGGGGTAGGCGGGCTGCAGATACAGGCCATGGTACCCTCCCATCTGAGAGAAGACTAGTACAAGGAAAGGTGGAGATGCTGAGATAAGAAGGCAGAGACTGGAAAACCTAAAACAAGCAGTAAAGTGCTTCAGAGAGAAGAGAATTTTGTGTTCAAATAATTTTTCAGTACTCTGAGCAAGGCTGGTTTGACCCCCTCCACTGGTGTTAACACTTTTCAGTGAAGAACTTGATATGGCAATGTTGGCTAGGTGTCAGAAAAGGGACTTTGGGGCCCCAAAAGCAGGTCGTTCAGCACGAGAATATAAAGTCTTTGTGATTCCACCATCTGTGGCTTGGGAGGGAAGAAGTATTTCCAGGGCTGAGTGTGTGCATATGTGTGTGTAAACACACCAACACACAGAGCAGCTCACTCGTACATCCCACTCCCATGGTTCCGCACACAGACATGCGTTCCTGCAGGATTTCAAATGGCTCCTCTAAACTCCCACTTACAATATCCTTGGCAGAAAACAAAGCATGTGTATAAATATAGACCTTTCTAATTAGGTCCCTCAGGTGATCTGTCCTCATTAGGCTGGAATTAGACAGAGATATCACATTGGTGGGACAAAGGGCAGCCCCTCCCCACCCTGCGCCTAGGATCCACTTTCTAAGAAAGGCCTGATTTTGCTTATTTAGAACCCTGACCTGTGGCTCTCTGGGATGTCAAAGTCTCCAGAGTGTTGTTGGTCATGCACTTGACCCACCCAGGAAAGACAGGCTTTCCCTTTTCTGGTCTCCTGCTCCATCTGCGAGAAGACTGGAGGTGCCGGCTTGGGAGATGGGTGGGTGGGACTTTCCTGGGAGAAGGCTAGAGCAGAAATGTGCCCTTGCTAGAAGCCTGTAGCTCAGTACTAGACCCAATACTCACCACTAGACCCAATACTCACCACAAACGTGTACTGTTGATGGGATTTGGTCATGAACTCTGGCTTACACTCGCCAATGCACAGGCGCACAGGCCCAGAGGTGGTCCCCACAAGGGCATGGCCCATCTCACAAACGATCCTGAGGAGAGACAAACCTTTCCATGAGAGACTTGGGGAGAGCTGCATCCCTGCCCCAGCTTGCTCACCCCGTCATAGTCACAGTGAATGACTCATCACAGTCTTACAATAGTGCTGGATCAAGACTCAGCTTGCTCAACCATGTGGCTGTGTGACCTTGGGTAAAGTACTTTCCGTCTCTGGGCTTTAGTCTCTCATTGGTACAGTGAGAGGTTGGATGAGCTCATCTCTAAAGCCCTAGAAACGCTATGCTGCCTATTTCTATGAGCAAGCCTGTAGCCCCCGGTGCCTAGTGCAGGGCTTGGCATTGGGTATCAACCCAATATTTGTGGAATAAACCTAATGTTCAACAGAGAGATCTAGGGGCAGTAATTTAGTGCTCTTTCCTGTGTGACAAGCCAACACTGTAACACTCCCGAAGAGGGAATGAGGACTGATTTGCCAAGCTGATTCAATTGTGGTTTGTTTCCTCCAGTGAGGGAACAGATAATCTGGTGAGATAGTGAGTTCCCCAAACCTGAGCTCCCAGCTGAATGGGAGGAGTGGCATCTAGTGGCAGCAGGCGAGGGGGTGGGAGGTGGATGAGTTCATTAGGACAGCAATCGACACTGGACTCCCACTTAATCGAGGGCTGAGCTCACGGAGCCGGTGGGCGAGGCAGTGAACCAGCCCTGGGGTTGGAAGTCATGTCTTACATCAACAGGAGAGCTGGAGAACGGGGCGGGCGGAGGGGCAGGCGCGGAGGGAGGGGTGAGGCACTCTCTCTCGTGATGTGCAGCTTGATACCCCCAGTGAGGGCTTCCCTGGTGCCTGAGATAAGTTGCAAAAAGCACCTTTACAGACGGGTTGCCTTAGCCACAGCAGACTCTAGAAAGAGTGGGCAGTTGGAGGATATGGGAGGAATTGAAGAAATCAGATTCTTGGGGGGATCTCTTGCCTGGAATTTTAAGGCATGGGATGGGTGGGAAAGGGCTCCACCAGGCTCAGCAAAAAGGAACCCAGGGGACAGATGGAAGGCTTTTCTTTTCCTCCCAATGCCATTTAAGAGTTCAGTCTGAGCAGTCTGGCGCCCTTGGTAGGTTGGTTTAGTGGGGAGTCAGAAAAACAGACCCCTCTCCACTAATCCCCAGCATTATCCAGGCACGGTGGGGAAGATCCGTGTTTAACGGAGGATGCTTATCTCAACAGCTTCTCTAGGAAGGAAGGTAACTAAACAGAGATTTCATTTTGCTGTAATAAAACTTGCATTAAACAAATACATTGGCGTGCTCACACACACGGCATGCCACCGATCTCCAGCTCCTTCATAACAGTTAATCCCAAATAAGTACTTTCACTCCTGGTGAATATTTACTTAACATACAATGACTGTCTTATTATGTTTAGCATATTAGGTTCGACAAGAAAGTACTGAGTGCACGTCAAAGGATGTTCTCCTTTCCCTTTCTCTGTGAATAAATTAATTATGAACCCACAGTAAAGATGATAGTGATGATCAATTAGTATTTTACACGTAACCGTCTCCTTAAACCTCATTAGTGGAGCATTTGAGAAGCTTAATTTAAGGTACTACGTGGGGTTATTTCCACGCTGCTACCTGCTTGGAGTAACAACTCTCCCATCTGGCTTCCTGGGCCCCAGCGCCTGCTCCTGTTCGGGGTCCCTGTCATCCTGTCACAGTGCTCCGGGCTCTCAAGGAGCATCAGAGGATTATTGGCTCTCTACTGGGGGTATGGGAAGTGAGAGGAGGCAGCAGAAGATAAGTCTCTTTCTCTCTCTTCTAATCAGTGCTTTCTTGTCCCTCACTCACCCCCCTCGGCCACTGTGCTGGAGCCACCCTCGAGAAGAAAAGCAGGAGCAAATCACGGCAGGCTTCAAGTCATGGAAAGAGGAAACATGAGAACACGTGAAGGTCATAGGCATATTTGCTCCTCCGGGGGCCTGTGTAGGGGAGGAGAAGGCTAGAATGGCCTGTTCAGCTGTCTGGGGCATCTTGGCACACTGTCTTTTCTAGAACATTTTCTTGCTCAGTGTTTGTGGCCCCACAGATGAGCTTTGCATGTCAAGCACGTGGGAGAAGAGAGTGGATAGGAGATGGCTGCCCATGTGTCCAAGGCTGAATGCCTGCAGTTGGCTCTCAATGTCCCGCCTGGAAGGGTATGATGCAGGGGCCCAGGAGCTAGGCTGCAGGGAGGGCCTAGAGCTGGACCATGGGTTCCCTTCCGTGGCACTGCAGCTGACTCCTTTCCCTACTTCCTCCAGTGAGTGGGAGGGGGCAGCAGTCAGCAGACTGTAGAATGGTCTGGGTTGCTAAATCTAAGAGCTGGGTGAGAGTCCTGAGGACTCAGACCACGTTGTGGAAGAACTCTAATGACCTCTAACTCTTCTTCCTTTTTATTCCTGGGACCCAGTGCTTGCAGCGAAGGATGGGGAGGCCTCCTTGAGTGTATTTGTCATTGGCATTTGTTCTCTGAGCTCAAGGAGATAGAGGGTTAAAGGAAGAAGCAAGGGCAGCTATAGGGACTGGAGAGGGTTATATTGAGGAATGAGGGTCAGGCCAAAGCAGATTCTGTACCTCAACAATAACAAGAGCTACAATTTGTTGAGCTGTGTGTGGCAGGCACTCACCCAGATAGGATCTCATGTCATCCTCAGGCATCCTACAGGGTGGGTCTTACTGTCTCCATTTTTACAGAAAAGGAAGCCAAGGCTCAGAGGTGCTAAGTGACTCATCTGTGGCCATAGTGCTGGGAAGTGGCAGAGCCACGATTCATATCCAGGTCAGCCTAGCTCCAAAGCTCATGCATTTGACCGTTCCGCTTGACTGTCCCTAGAATCAGTGGAATCCTCTCTGTGTCTTTTGTGGAAAGGACAGGATGGACATGGTGGCTGTGCTGGAGTGGAGGTGATGTGGCTGTTGGGGGGCTGGGGCTGGAGAAGGGGGAGGTGGGGTAGACCTGGCTGGGTTCCTAAGGCTCTGAGGAACCTGCGCCCCCTCCCCCCCTGGTTGGAGATGACCACAGGCAGCGGTGTGGCCACCACTTCCTCCTTCAGGCTTTACAGGTCAGCAAAGTTCCTGTGCTTTGACTTCTGGGGGCCTCCTGCCTCTTCTCGGTGTCCCTGGTAGCTTTAGGTTCCCTGTGTATTATCAGGAGACAAACAGCTGGGGATGCCTAAAGTTTCTCCTTGTAAAATGAGAAGTTAGACTAAATAACTCTCTAATGGTTATTTAGCTTCAACATTGGGAGGCTTGACTCCTCCTGCTGGACAGAAGCTTCTGGATTCACATTAGTGCCACCGATACACTTTCTAATGGTGGGAGTTGCAGATTCCATAGGGCATAGAAGTTATTGCTTCTGACATCCTAGAGCCATAGAAGTGATTGTAGAGGTCCATTTCTACATACCCATTTCCAGATGAGACATTTGAGGATCAGGGAGCAAAGAGATTTTCCCAAAGTCACATAGCTCATCAATAGCTGAGCTCCTGGAACCCAGCCCGGTGCCCTCGCCTCACACCGCACCACCTCCCATAGATTGGCAAGGATGGTGCCTTTTTCCCCGTGAGTGTGCATCCTTGGGGTGGGGAGCATAAGCATTTAACATCCGTCAAGACATGGCTGACTTCGTAGGTGCAGCAGATGAGAGGGAGGGGGTCTGAGGACCCAAGCTGAGTCCATCTCATACAGAGCCCCTGTCCCAGGCAGGGCTGAGCTGCAGCCTCAACTTGCATCTCATCACCCAGGAAACGTCCTGTGATGGAATCATCCGGCCCTCCACAGACCTGTGGGGCACGGATTGCAAGGCTAAGTGGGGCCCTTTAACCAACATTAACCTAATTGCTTAGTGATAGATGGCACGGCACAAGCATATGGTGAGTCATTACCATGCCCGCGAATCCTGCCCGTGCCCGGGACTCTGCACTGGGTCCATTTAGGCAAATTCACCTCTCACAGATATCTATAATGATTGTGCCTTCAGCTCACTGCCCAGGATGGAGGTTTTAATGATGTTAACAAACTCTCAATAATGAGCCTGGCATGGCTGGAAACCAGGGCTGCGTGCAGGCAAGGTGAGGAATGTGCCTGCTGCCTCCTGCCTGCCCTGCGCCTGAGAAGATGACGAGGCTGGTTTTCTAGGGTGACCACTGGCCCTGGTAGGGACCCCTGGCAACCATTCACCTCCCCAGGCTCCTTTTGTATCCTCACTTCCAGTTTTTCTTGGAACTTTCTTCCCCAGGGCCCTGGGTGAGTGTGATGCATTTGATTTCAAAGATATTGAATACAACAATATTTCCTTACGTTCCTAGGGCACGTTACGGTCTTCACGTTTTCATCTCACTGAATTCTCTCCCAAAACCCATGCAGTAGGAATCATGATTTCCATTGGGCCAATGAAGATTGGAGAGAACAAACAGTTTGCTAAGGTCTCAGGGCTGGCAGGTAGAGGAGGCAGGATTTAGAAGACCCTTGGATCCCAATTCTCATGCGATTTCCATGTCCAGCTGCCCAAGAATTTACACTTCTCAATTCAAAGCCTTACCCTTCATTCCCCCGCGGACCCTTTCCTTTGGAGTCCTGTGGCATCTCCCCAAGTTGGAGACTTGACCTGTGTCCAGTGGCCCAAGTCAGCTCCTTGAGGCCAAGGTGGGTCTGGGGTCAGTGTAACTGAGAGTCTAGCTGGGTGTGGCAGGGTGCTGGGCTCTGTAAAGCCATCTGATCTTGACGCGCGCAACAGCTTTCCCCTTCTCTTCTGGCTCAGAAGCGCTACTTAATATCATTTCCCCCTTTCCTCTTCCTCATGTCTTTCCTGTAGACCTAGCCAGTCTTCCCCCCATGATTCACTCCTTGAAGGGACAAGGCTGTCGGTGAAGGGTCAGGTCTGCAGGATCTGAAGGTCTGCAGCATCAGGCGGCTCCTTCTTCCCTGCTGGGTGTCCCCAAAGTCGGGGAACTCAGCCCTCTGACTCCGACCCTGCCCTGGCCACACTGGAATCATGACCCCTGACCCAGAAGGCCACAGGCTGATGGATAATGGAATTTTCAGGCCACTCTTACCCAGAAGTCCTGCCCCATGGCTGTTAGGGAACGGAAAGAGGCCTGAACCAAAAGTTAGGAGACTCGAGTTCCAACTCTGCCATGGCCACTTAAGCACTGAGTGAACGGGGGAAGTCATTTCACTTCCCAAGTCTTACTCTCTCCTACTTTGTAAAGCGGTGATAACAATGTCTACCTCTCAGAGTCCTTACCAATTAAAAGCAAGAGAATGGATAAGAAAGAGTAAGTGCTGATGAAAGATGAAGTGTCATTTTCACGGTTGCCAGGGCCACTTTTCTGGTTGTTACTAAAGGCTGGCTCTGGGGAGGCTGCGAGGGGTGGAGCTAAAGGAGAGGGACCCTGATCATGGGCAGGCTTCCAGTACCCCCTGCAGAGCTGCGTGCCCAGTGGAAGCAGGGTGACTTGACCCAACTTTACATGATAAATCATGCAGAAGGATCTGGCTGCTCTCCTCCCTTTCTCCATAGGAGGGGAAGCATCACTCCTTCTACCCTCCCACCCCCAGCAACCCCCTAGCTTCATGCCCACCTCCTGCCCACCAACTTCACAGCGGCCGCCACTGCCAAATGAACACCCCAAATTGGAACATATGTCACTTCTGGAGCCCCGTTCGCCTGTCCGCCGCTACATGCCTATTTTTTAATTTCCAGCTGACATGTCCCTTAGTGAAATAAATGAATTTGCTCTGGCGGAGGCCCTGCTCAGATTAAGCTGCTGTCAGAGCCCCAGGAGCCAAACAAATTGTCGCCTGCAGCCCACCGAGCAGGATGCATTCCAATGGGGGCTCTGGGGGGCGGGGCGGGGGAAAGCAAGGAGGAGCCGAATGGACTGGCTGGGAAAGCGGCTCAGGCAGCCGGTGGGCAGGAGAAGACCAACTGCGGGAGAGCATTGCACCGGGAGCCCTGATGCCAGAGGAGCCAGGGAATCGGCAATCACACAGAACAGGATATTCTAAGAGTGGAGGTGGGCTGGGAGAGGGGTCCTGGGAAGGCTTCAGGGAGTGGGGTCCATGGGAGGAGGGACATAGGAGATGGATCCTGGAGAAGTCCCGGAGGAGGGAGAGGGGAGAGCACCCACACACACAAGCTCCGGGGGGGAAGAGGGTGGGCCAGAGTGGACTGGACTCACTGCTCAGCGATGATATAATCCCCCGGCAGGGGTGTGCAGGGCACCCCAGCCACCTGCACGTGGTGGGCGATCTCGGAGAAGTCCAGGCCCAGGTTCACGCCATGGATAGTCACTCGGGTCCCTCCTTCAGGGGGTCCGGATACCGTCAAAATCTGCGGGAGGAAAATGGGATGAGCAAAGCTGGTGGGTCACAGGAGTAGAGGTAGTGGTACCCATTTCCCTCCCTGCGGGAAGGCTTTGGGACACCTGGAATCTGGGGGAACTGGGTGTGTTTTCTCCACTTTTCAACTTCTCTAGGATCCCGACATTGTCATGTTGTACCTACTTCATCGGTTTATAGGACATCCATCCAATGATTCATTCATTCATCCACTCATGAAAAAGAAATGATCAGAGAGTACTGGCTCAAGGCAGTACTTTAATTCACTCATTGCCTGATTGTGATCAAGTCACAGAATCTCTCTGAACCTCATTTCTTCTTAGTTGGTAGGAAGGATAATCATCTCTAACCAACCTCTCCCTGGAAGCTCCCGAATGGAGGGTGTCTGGGAGCATTCTGTAAACTTGAAAGGGCTTTGTCATTGTGACCATGCTATGATTTGCCACTCCTGGGTGCTAGCCTCTGTAGAGTTTACAATGATGAATAGAACAGGAAATCTGCCCTCAAGGAACTTAGTGGTCAAGGAGGAGGAGATAAGGGAGCCATAAATAATGCTGATGCAGGGTACACAGTGATAAGGTAGATTTGAAGGAAGAGCTGTGGGAGCTCAGAGGAGTCCCAGATTAGGGACTGCTGTGGGGGATGACCAAAGATGGAAAGTATATTTGACATTGTTCTGCAAAAAAAAAAAAAAAAAAAATCCTGTGACACGTGCTAGTACCAAAGAGAAATAGCTTTCTGATTTTCCAAATTTTGCTGGCTTCCCAGCAGCAAGGATCGTTTATTCATTCATTTCCTAATTCAGTCACCAAATGCTGACTGCCTGATTTTGTTTTGACTCAACAGCAAAAGGAACTGCAGAATCAGGCAGCTCTAAGGTGTAAATTTCTGTCTGGGAATGGATCAGGCTCCAGGAAAAATGCAGCTCTTCAGGATCCAACAGATCCCAGGGAATAAGCTCCTACTTCGAGGTCCATAGTTATCCAAAGTAGGAGGAAATTAGACATGAACCCAACTGTAGGCAGGAGCATGGAATTCCAGAACTGGAAGGAGATGTGGGGTATCTTATTCTAAGATCATCCTACAACGTGTATACATGGTTTTAAAAAAGTCCAAGACTCTTTTCACTACACCATTAGAAGGGCAAGACAAGAAGGGAGGGAGAGAGGCAAGGAGGGCTGGTCAAGGCCAAGAGTCCACCAGAATCTTCCAGATGCGGCCTCTGGGCAGAGATTAGAGGTGAGTACAGGCGAAAATGCTATCGAAGGCTCTGGAGACTCTTCCCCGCTCCTGTCTCCACCAAAGGGGCACTGCTCTCTTCCAGTAATGTAAGCACCATGAATGCGGCCTCCAACTTGGCCACGAGTGCCCAGGTGATAGCAGACACAGAAGAGATGATGGTGGGGCTGAGGTCCCGGCACAGGCCTCCTCCTTCACTGCCCACTGACTCCTGGGCTCTTGTGCACTAGCTGCACAGCCAGGTCTGACTCCCACTCAGACCTCCTGATCTCCCACCCTCTTCTGCAGACCTTAGACGGTGCAGCCTCCTTCCCTCCTTCCGGCCCAGGCTGGGAACTCTCTTATCCAGGGGCCCATTTCACCCAAGTCACCTTGTCTGCGGCTCTGACTCCCTTCTCTGGGAATAAAATATCCCACCTTATGAATAAAAATAAACAAGACTCATGAGATGAATCAAGGGAGGGAACGACGGTTCTCAGCGGTATCTTTGTGCACTGGGCCTTGGCGGGTAGGGGGAGGCAGGACAATTTGGAGAGAAAGGAGCTCGCATGAGGAACCTGTAGCCCCATAGCTTTTCTGTCCCTGGGGATTCTAAAAACAACCAACACTAGATCTTGACTGTTCCACTCTCCCCTGGTGCCACTTCCTTAGGTCCCCAGGCCTCCTGGGCTCTGGGAGATGGATATTCGTAATGAGGAACAGGAAAGGGGTGGCCTCCATGCCCCTGCAGGGGAGATTCAGGAGGAAGGAAGTAGCTTTGAGCAAATCTAAGCACCTGGTTCTCCTCTGATCACTTGAAATGAACATCACTGCTCCCCCTCCCCTCCTCCAGCCACCTGGATACCAGGAACCCACCTAATGAAAACCCTGACAGAACTGTGGTGATCAGCTTTCTCTCTTTCCTCCACTTTTATTTTTAAAAATACATTCTCTTGCTCGCTGCGGTTAATTACAAGCTTTAAGGAAAACTGAAATGAGATCTTTCTGGAAAGCCTAAAAATATTTCCGTCTTGCAGGTAGCATGTGAGGATTGTACTGGGGATATTCAGTGCAGTTGGCAGGCCCATGGGGCAGCCTCCTCCTGCTGGGAAGTCTCTGCAGTGTCCCCTTCTGACATTCGAGGGTCTGTGGCAGAGACATGGTCATGGCACTTGGGGGAGCTGTAGGGTTCATTTGTTAGCACAGAGCTGCCCAGAAGCATAAACCAGCTTATACTGTTTAGAGAAGGAAGACTTACAAAAATATTAATATATGCAAGCATTATAATCTTGGCATGAAGACACATGTCAAAGAGATGGGTCCAGCTAACAGCTGGGAGAATTAGCATCCTCAGGGGTCACTGGAAAGTGCCTGGGTAATACTGGGTCCATGTGGATCTTCCCCACACAGCACACACTATGTGCTGTGCCACCAGTACCTGGGGAGGTGGTGAAGGAGTTTGGGGGTCAAAGCACTCAGCAGCCAACATGCCCTGGGGCTTACATGGGATGTAGTTTCCTCTTTCTTGCTTAAGACAAAACTGATGTATAAAAGTCTGGATTTCCAAAACATAGATGAGGTGGTGAGCACTTGATTTGCAAGAGGATTCCTAAGGTCTCCATTACTGATGTCTTCTAAATCTATATCGCTGGCTCAGACCTCTCTCCTGAGCTCCATATCCATATATCTAACTGCTACCGGACATCTCGACTTCCACACGTATGTCCCTCAGGCACCTCAAATTTCACCATCTCTAAAAATGAACTCTTAATTTTCCCTCCTTCCACCCCCAACCTGATTATCCTCCCAGATCCTTTCTCAAGGTTAATGGAACCACCTTTCACCCAGTCAGGAATCTTGCAAGCATCTTTGACTGCTTCCTTTCCCTCCCCTACCATGTATAATAAATATAGGCACCATTGGTTCTTATTCCCTGGTGTCTTTTTTTTTTTAAAGATTTAATTTAATTTTTTTTTTTTTTTGGTTGCATTGGGTCTTGGTTGCTGTGTGTGGGCTTTCTCTAGTTGTGGTGAACAGGGGCTACTCTTCATTGCAGTGTGTGGGCTTTTCATTGTGGTGGCTTCTCTTGTTGTGGAGCATGAGCTCTAGGTGCCTGGGCTTCAGTAGTTGTGGCACGCGGGCTCCGTAGTTGTGGCACGCGGGCTCCGTAGTTGTGGCACACGGGCTCCGTAGTTGTGGCACGCGGGCTCCGTAGTTGTGGCACACGGGCTCAGTAGTTGTGGCACGCAGGCTCAGTATTTGTGGCACGCGGACTCAGTAGTTGTGGCTTGCGGGTTCTAGAGCGCAGGCTCAGTAGGTGAGGCGCATGGGCTTCGTTGCTCCACAGCATATGGGATCGAACCCGTGTCCCCTGCATTGGCAGGCAGATTCTTATCCACTGTGCCACGAGGGAAGTCTCCCAGGTGTCTTTTGAATCTGTGCCCTGCTCTGGTTCCAGCGTAGGTGATAAGCAGGGCTGCATCACCTCTCACCCACACTAACTGCAAGGGCCTTTGTCTACCTCCATGAGATCTGACTTCTTCACATGGCCAGGTGGCCTTCATGAACACATACCTGCTCTGGTTACTAGTAACTTGCTCTAAAGGCTTTCAATGGCTCTGACCACTGTCCAGGCCAAGTCCCTAATTCCTGGCCTGGTCCTCCACATTCTGATGTTTGTTATTTCTTCAGCCACGTCTGCTGTCTTATACTCTATCCACCATGTGCTACTCAGATCCCAGCAATTCCTATATACACAACACACTTTAAAGATCTGTGCCTTTGCCCGTGTCATTTGTTCTCCCTCAGCTTAAAAATCAGAGAGAGTCAAGGTGGAGGTCTGGGCTCAGTGTGCAAAGGAACAGAGGAAGGAGTCCTGTGTGACTCAGCCCCTGCCCCCTGAGGGCTTCTAGGTGACTGTGAGAATGAGTTTCAGGGTCTACCAAAGCCCTGTCTGTGTGGTGGTGAAATCCAAGGCACACTGCTTTCCTCATTTCTCCCCAGCACCAAGAATTGAGGAGAGACTCTAGAAGGGAGGCTTGAAGGAAAAGAATTTATCCTCCAGAGAGGGAGTGAATAGGATTCTTCAGATACCGCTTCATACCAGGCAGTGCTCTACCCTGGAGACAGCCTCAAAGGCTCTCTCTTCAAAGCAGTGTTAGTTTGCAGGGCACTCAGAGTGGCACCCAGAAAACTTGGTTCTCTTGGGGGCCAAGTCTGTCCTCTCCACGTGGGTCTATACGGAGGCAAGTCGGTAGAGTCCCATACTACTGCTTGCAGAACTCCCAGGAAGGCCTTTCAGCTCTGGAAGGAGTTGGGGGGCCATAGGGGAGGGGAGATCTAACCTCCCGCAGAGATGGGGGTGTAAGGGCAGGCTGCAGTTATAGACATTCCCCCACAGACAGAGGGGAAACCAAGATACGGCCAGGATGGCAGCCAGACCCTCACGTCTCTGCTTCTAGTTTTAGATGGCCCTTGGGCTGCTGGCTGCTCTGTGGTGTGGAAGGGAGACCTTCTGATTCTTGGGCAGTGTCTGTAGCAGGAAGAGAGTAAGCTCTTGAGTGAGACAGACTTGAATTTGAATTCCAGCTCTGATACTTATGAACCAGGTGACCTTCAGTCTCAGTGTCCTTTTCAGAAAACAGATAACAATGCTTGCCTCACAGGGATGTTGTGAAGGTGAAATAATACATTTGGAAAGTCCCTAATATGATGGTGGTTTTGAAGTAGGTCTTAATAATTGGCAGTTTCCTTCCTTGCGTTCCCCCTGCACCTGTTCCTTCCTAGACCACAAAAACATGGGATGGTGGTATTGGAGGGAGCTTAGAGGTCATGGGAATCTTCCTATTTATCTGGCAGGAGGACACCTGGTCCAGAGAACTCATAACGTAGATGGTGGATGGTGGGGTGACCCAGGGCAGAGAGAGTCGCTCGTGGGTTGATTGGAGAAAAACTGAGCTTGGACGGGGAGTGGCCGTGATGCCCAGGGCAGGGTCTCAGCGTTGGTGGTTTCTGGGCTCCATACAGAAGCATATTCTGAACCAGACATCACCCTTTCACCCAGAATAAATTTGGGAGGACTCTGGCCGTGTCTAAAATCGTCTTCATTCTTCCCTCCCTCCCTCCCTTCTTGATGCTTCTTTGCCCCCAGCTATTAGCCATTCTGGGGTAAGGCGCAGCATTTCCCTGTGAACTCAATGGATTCTTTCAGGAAAGTAATTCTGAATGAGATGCCCACACAAACAAATGGTTTGACAGTTTGGGGTGTGTGTGAGTGTATAGTGGGGGTGTGGAGATAGGGGGAAGGGAGCTGAAAACCTGTGAAATCAGCTGGGAAGGTCTTTCGATAGGGCCGAATTTCAGCCCTATGTTTTTCAGCACATACTGTGGACCTGAAATTGATTTACATTCTCCTTTATGGACCTCAGAAGGGAGAGCCAGAAGTAGGGGATGAGCGAGAGAAGAGCCCAGAAACAGCCGCTGAGTTGGGGTACAGGGGGTGCCTGAGGGTCTCCCCTAGGCTCTGTGCTGACTCTCTCTGTGTGCTCCCCCTTGTCCCCTCCCAGACCTCCGGTTCCCCTCTCTTATGTACTATGCAGGCTCCCAGGGGGAGCTGGGGGTCCCCATGGCTATAGGGGGTAAAGCCCATGCGCACTTGACCTGTGGTTCTCTCTGCTGGTCAAGCATGATGCTGACAAATGCTTACCCCTCCTGCAAGGCTCTGCTAATGACACGTCCTCAGTCTTTCTCTAGCCTCCTCAGGAAGATTTAGTAGCCCCTTTGTCTATACCCCAAGACGGCAACAGCCATCGGACTGTCATTGCGTCTTTTCTCAAGGCAATAACTATCTGGGGACAGGGACCTTGCTTTCTCTTAGTAACCTGATACATAGCACACTGCCTGGGACACAGCAGCTGTCAAGAAATATCTCCAGTTCTCTATTCCTGGGAAAAGCTGGTCTCAAGAGGATTCTAGTACAAACTGTGTTCTTGAATGACCACTGTAAGAATGGAGACGCCTACATGTCGCTTGGGAGTGATGCAGTATTTTCACATCGGAAGCATTAAGAAGTTCTTCCTGCAATCTCTCTTATTTTAATTTAAGCCAATTTCTGCTGTGATTCCTCATCAAATGGAGGACTCAACAGCTGTCTCCTCATCAAACCTCTTTCAGATACTGAAGACAGCAATTAAGTCGCCTCTGGTCTGCGCTTCTGCAATTCTGTTAGCCTTGTGTTAGAAGCTCTTGTTTTCCAGGTCCTTTGATCATTTCAGATGCTTTTCTTTGGACCCTTGGATATCCATGCATCCTCTGAGAGTGTAGGGACCCCAAGCAGGCTTGTGGCTTGAGCAAAGGTCTGCGGATTTGCAGCAAATGAGGTCTGAGCCAACCATTTCCCTTAGCGTGTCCCACAGGCCATCAGCTAGACTGGCCCTGGGCAAATCCCAGAGGGAGGGTAAGCCCTTATCTTTCCCAAGTGCTTTTTTTCACTACCTGGAGTTCCTTCCCCCATTTTAGTCACCTTACACTCTACTATTGTCTCTTCCCTAATGAACCCTTTATTTGCATCTTAATGGGACATTAAGTTGTTATTACCTTAAGAGTATTGGCTTTTTAACCGGTTGTAGAATTAGAAGTTTGTCTATTTGCAGGATTCAGAAGGAAAATGTGGGAAACACACTAGGGCAGAAGATTCAGTCCAGCAGCCCCTAAGTCCTGTCCCAGAAGCAGTCACAGACCACGCCCAGGTAGAGGTGGCTGGTCCCAGTCCAGACCATGTCCCTGATCTGGTCACCTTAAGTTCGGGTGAATAGGCCAGTAGGATGTGGGATGAGGCTGGCACGTGCTGATGGGAGGGGATTAACCAGGAGACTCCTATCTCCTGCTGGGTCCTCTCAAAAACACCTGGAGCCCCTGATTTGGGGAGCCGCTTCCCCATCTCCTCAGACCTCACCTGTCAGCAGCACAGCCCAACTGAGCCTGACGCACGCCTGAGGATCCCAGCCAAACCTGTATTCCTGCCAGACTGTGTCATGTTTGTTTTCCACTGTGGGTGCCTTGACCTGGAAAACAGCCGCCGTGATGCTGCACTCGCCCTGATTCTTGCAGCCGCTAATTGAACAGTTCGGAGGGAACTGTGCCACAAAGCCGTCCAAGGGAGAAAGCAGATGCAGCGATTAATTACAGCTGGGGAGCTCTGAAGGGCTGCACCAGGGAGCAGAGTGGGAGGTGCTGGAGGCCCAGGGGCTTGGCAGCCTGGGGAGTCCTGGGTGGGCCATTCCTGAACTCAGGCAGAGCCTTGGAGAGATGGAGTTGGGGCCTCCTACAGGGTAGATGTTTAAGGGGTCAAAGGAGAACCCCTTCATGGTGGGAGCCTCATGAAGCCCGGCTCCCATCCGAGAGACCCTGTCTTCCTCTGCTTATATCTCCTGCCTGATAGATGTGATGGCAGAGAAGACAGAAACGGGCATCGGCTCCAGGTTACTGAAGATTCTGATAATGATGCCTACCATTTTCTTTACATTTATTAAGTCCTTATTATGAGCCAGGTATTGTGCCAAGGGCCTTATATATTTATCTCATTCAGGGCTCATGACAAACTATGAAGGTAGCACTAGTAGTATTCTCATTTTACAGATGGGGAATAGTGTCCCAGAGAGGTTAAGTAACTTGCTCAAGGTTACGCTGGGAGTGGTCTATCTAACCTGTGCCTCAAGCCTCCATACCACAATGTCTGAGTTACTATCCTCCTGCCTGGGACAGCCCCGAGATCATCAGCCATGAGAACTCATGCTCAGCCTGCCTGTGGACCCCTCTGCGTAGGTCCCGCAGCCCCCTCCTATGGCTAAGGTCACGCGTGCTGCTTTCTAGGGAGCTCTGGAATTGGCTTTGCTGGGACCACCATCTCTCCGAACTTCTCAGCTTCCACCCTCCCTCCTCTCTGGCCCTGCCCCTGTGAATGCCCACACTCCCCTTGGCCTTGCCGCTGGGTCATCTCTCCCTGTGCATTGCAGTCTCCCCAAATGATGCTTGGGGTGGGGGATACGGTTTGCTTCCCATCTCTGCAGCAGGCTTGATGAAGAGCTTGGTGCCTGCGCCATTTCCTCCTCTAGCCCTGTGGATTGAGAGTTCTATGTGTCTAAGTGAGCCCAGGAAAAGAGATGAAGGATGCTATATGGGTCAAACATGGGAGTTCTAGAGTCAAGTAGCTGAAGGTTAACTCCTAGTTCTAAAACTCACTAGCAGTGTGACATTAAGAAAGGTATCACACTTCACAGTGCCTTGGTTTCCTCGTCTGTAAAGTGGGACTAATGATAATAGCTTCCATCTCATAAAAGTTGTTGTAAAGTCTAAATGAGATAATATACATGAGGTGCTAAGTTAGCAGTGCTAGGTGCCAGGTAAGCGTTCAGTGAATGTCATCTATCATTTTTCTCATTACTATTTTATGATTAAGAAATTTGGACAGAAGCCAGGTCAGTTGAGGTCCAGAGGAAAAGTGGCTTCATTTTTATAAGCATCCCAGGTGGGTGGAGCCTCTGGGTATTGTTCTTGGTGGGGCTCAGGGCAGGGGCAGAGAGCCGAGCTGCGGAGGGGAAGTGCCGGGTGTGGAGGTTGCCCAGCACGGTTTTGCCTGCCTCTCTGACGGGCCTGTGCAGCTCTTGCCATGTCTCCAGCAGGCTGTCAGCACCCTAGACTGTGTTCTTAAGAGGAGATGGGAGAGACTGACGTCAGATCCTCCCAGAGCAGCCAAGGGAGAGGGTCTCAGAGTAATCGCCCCGGGGTGAAGTATCCCCAACTGATGGTCACGCTTTGTCTGAAAAGCTCCTGTGTCTGAGATTGGGATCAGGAGGGTTCTGCCCTGAGTGGCCCCCTAATCAGGACAGGCCAGTGAGGACAATTGTGGGTGTGTAGACAGCTAATCCTCTCCTGACTAATCCAGTTACTCCTTTCCTGTTGCTTAGAGTTTTCCTGACTTTAGAGCAGTGATGCCAACTTTGTGCCTGCAAATTTTGATCTCAGCCTAGCTTCCAAAGGCACCTGGATGCTGGATCCAAGATGGCAAACTGTCACATTCTTTTCCAGCTCGATGTGTGTGTGTGTGTGTGTGTGTGTGTGTGTGTGTGAGGGCGCAAGCACATGTGCATGAGAGCAGGTATGTGCACACTCTTCACGGTAGGCTAGAGGCCAGTTGACGAGCCCTGCAGGAATCTACAGCATCGGTGACGCCAGCTCTCCTACCCGGCATGAATCCTTGCTGGTTCCATCTTAGCTGATAGTACATTCAAAACCTAATTGTTATCTCAGCAGAGTAACTCCATTATTCATCCTGACATCATCCCCCGTTAGCTGTTTGTTGCAGTGATGTTATATTAATGAGCCCTGAAAATAAATGAACGGGAGATCAGACGGTTGACTTGTTTCTCAGGAAAGCTGGCTGACTTATTTATTTATTTGTTGGGAGCTTTGCAGTGAGTCGCTCTGGCCCTGGGCAGGTGGCTCCTGGCTTTTCCTGCTGAGATTCGGTGCAGTCTTATGAATAAATACTTGTAAGTGTCCAGCTTTCCAGACAGTTTCACAAATCCATTTGCATCTCAGAGAATCCAGGAAAAAAATCTACTTTAAAATATTTGGTATACACACTACTATATATAAAATAGATAACTAATAAGGACCTACTGCATAGCACAGGGAACTCTACTCAATACTCTGTAATGGCCTATATGGGAAAAGAATCTAAAAAAAAAGAGTGGATATATGTATTGCTGTACACCTGAAATTAACACAATGTTGTAAATCAACTCTACCCCAGTAAAAATTTAAAAAATATATATTTGGGCAAACGGAGAGCAGGAGGAAGCAAGAGCAATGAATCATCTCAAACTACCATTGCATCAACAATTATTTATGCTTGGTTTTGGAGGGCAGTGTTGGCGGTTTTCTACGATTGGTTTTCTTTCCCGGTTACATGTAATTAAGAGAATGTTAAACAGAATCAATATTCCCTAAACATGGACAAGTGAAATGTGGGGGAAGTTACTAAAGTTAACAAATTTATACAGTAAAAGCTACAAGGTGGTCCTAGGTCCCAGTACTCCTAGGACCTGGCAACGGTGTGTTCTTACTGTGCATTGTGTTAGGGGACGTCAGAAACACACAGGAGCGTTTCTTGGTAGCCAAAGGGTGTAGGTTCCTGGTCCCTGAGGACCCCTACACTGGGGATTCGTCCCTTGCATCCCAAGCCTGCTTTGCCTTTACTTCACCCTGATCTCCATTCTTACCTGCAGGCACGAACCACCTGGGCCTCATCCTCTGGGCTCTCCCATCAGGCTGAGATGCTTGTGAGAGTAACTTTCACCGTAACCATCATCCCATTGATAAACACACCCAGAAACCAACCAAACCGAGTCTGATAGCTTTAAGAAACACATGTGATTAAAGTAACACATCCCCCGGACAGGCAAGAAGTGATTGCCCTAAGCTTAAAAGTGCCCCCAAATGCTCTTCCATTTTTCTCCCCCACTCATAGGAATAAGTGTGGACTTAATTATGTTTAGGAAGACAGGTGACGGTTATTTTTAGACTTGAAAGAGTAGCCAATGTTCTCAGTTTGTCTGGCATCTCCTGAGACCTTCCAAGGGCATTCAGATCCTGGGCACAGAGGTTTTGGGGGTTCAGTGAGGTGGGAAAGTGTATAGCCAGGGAGTACTTCTCCATCCCTCTGACCAAGAGAAGTAGCATCAAGTGGTGGAGCAAGTCTGCATTCTGGAGTCAGAAGGGCCTGGTTCTGAATTTGTTTTGTCACTAACTAGATGTGCGACTTTGGGCAAATTACTTACTCCCCTAAGCACTGTTTCCCTAGCTCTTACAGCCATCTTGCAGGATTGCAGGAAGGAGTAGGTGTGTGGAATACATGGGTTCTGGCACAGATTAGTGTCTTGTTAAAGAAAAGCTATTATTATTAAAGCTCCCAGAACTAAGAATATGGCTTGTCTGTTCATGTCCTTGGCCTGAGGTTGGTGTCCTTATCAGTTGTGGTGGCCTTGGTCCCTGTAACAGTTCTCTTTCCTAATAGAAGACAGCTGCAAAGGGTGTAGATTAGAAATCTCTGTCCGAGAGCCTTTGGAAGAGCAGCCTGCAGGGCAATCAAGTTCCAGCCTCTTCCAGGTGGCCAATGTTCAGGGATAGTCTGGCTGCATCCCCCTGCCTCCCCACCCAGGACTAATTTACCCATGTGATAACTTCCAATCTTAGCACAGTGCAGGGCATATAGCAGTCACTCATTACATGAATATTTAATGAGTGAATCAATTCCTTAGAACCATGGCATCTCCTACTTTTGCTCAGAATGAGCTGTTGTGGGTTGAATTTCATCCCCCACAAATTCATATATTGAATGCCTAACTCCCATTACCTCAGAATATGACCTTATTTGCAGATAGGGTCCTTATAGAGATAATCAAGTTAAAATGAGGTCATTAGTGTGGGCCCTAATCAAATATGACTGGCATTCTTATTTAAAAAAAAAAAATTAGAGACAGACATGCACACAGGGAGAACACCATGTGGACACGAAGGCTTAGACTGGGGAGTTGCTTCCACAAGCCAAGGAACACCAAAGATTGCCCCAAACCACCAGAAGCCAAGAGAAAGGTATGGAACAGATTCTCCTCGGAGCCCTCAGAATGAACCAACCCTCCGATACCTGGATGTCAGACTTCTGGCCCCCAGAGTTGTGAGAAATTAAATTTCTGTTGTTTAAGCCCCCCAGTGGTGCTTTGTAACTGCAACCCTAGCAGACCAATACACTCACTTTGAGTGGAGACCTGTTTCACGCGAGCTCCAAAGCCCCTTGGTCCTTTCTAAATTTCTTTTCCCAAGAACATGTTTGATCTCTTTCCCTTTTCTGCTGGATGTTGCCCACTCACAGTTTCTTGGGAAATGTTTTCTCTGGGTTTTCCTTTCTCTCTAGGGGATGGCTCCTAACATTCCCCACTTTGATGTCACAGCAGGTCCTGAAGCACATGCTGGGAAGAACAGAAACATGGCTGCCTGGCATCTCACAGGCTTTCCAAACCTCTGCACATCGTCTCCCGTACTGGGGGTTGAACAGGTGACAAATGCACAGACACCCGGGATGACAGCTGGAATGGGAGCAGCCTGGGATGCCTCCCACAGGGGACAGCATCATTATCACACCAAGGGCTGGCTGGGAAGGAGCAGACGGTGAGTCCTGAGGGGGTCCTAACCTGAAGTTGATGCAAACTGGGAAATTCAATTGGCTGTAACACTTGTCCTACATGGAGCTGCCATAAGAGATGGGTCTCTAGGGGAGGACTTGGTTGCCATGGAGACAGTTGGGTTAGGAGGGTTAAAGAAGAACACAGCTGTTCATCCAACTGAGCTTGAGCTCACTCCTTTTCCTAAAGTAGAATTCCTTTGAGGTTATCTCATTGATTTTTCTGCCCCTGGGCAGGACAGCATCATTCCGTTCCCTACTGGTTTCCAGCACTGGACGTTCTGCTGCTCCCAGTAGCTGTCATGGGCCATCAGAGAATCCTTCTCTTCTCCCTCTGGCAAGATCTTTGTAGTCAATGGCTTCTGTTTGCACTTGGGCATGCACTGAGGGGGCTACAGATTTTGCAGATAAGGAAGGGCCAGAGACAAGAGGGAGGTATGTATAAAAGGGCACAGAGCTCATAGAATTCCCTGCCCCGGGGCAGGACAGCACCATTCCAGAAAAATAACATCTGTGCCAACATCAAGGAATTATCCAAGAAAGCTGAGGTAAAGAAAATGAGTTGATTCTTCTTAAAAGTTACTTTTAATAAATTATACATTTTTGGTAGCAAATGCCATAGAAATGAGGTTGTGTTCTTCTCAGCGCATCCTACAGAGAGGTGCCTGAGGTTGATTCTTTCCATAACTGGTGGTTAACTTTGATCACTTGGTTAAGGAACCTTAACCCTTTAACCACTGTCTACCAGGTTTCTTCACTGTAAAGAGTATACGAAAGTATACTGAATTATTTTTCTTGTTGTAATAAATACGTATCTTGTGGGGAGATAGCTTGAGTCTATGTAAACATCCTATTTCTCATCATACTTTCACTTGTTAATTTTAGCATTCATTGGCCATTCTTGCCTGAAACAATTATTACTGTGAATTTTGCCAAATGGTGAGTTTCTATTTCCCTAAGTCCTTCTACACTTATGAGTTGGAGTTCTAGTGTAAAGAGGAGCTTCCTCTCTCCCACATTAATTATAAATTTATTATATCAATAAGGACCATAGATTCTTATATTATTCTCTTGAGTATAGTCCATTAGTATTATACTTTATTTTCTTGCTTACATTGCCCCAGATTTGGCCACCAGGGCCAAATCAACTTGGCTCCTGTGTCCTTTGGACATGCACCCTACAGTGTTTTTTTTAGTGTTCCTTGACAAAACTATATAACCTGAATTTAATCATGAGGAAACATCAGACAAATCCCAACTGAGGGACGTTCTACAAAGTGATGGTCCCGTGCTCTTCCACAGTATCAAGGTCATGAAAGACAAAGACTGAGGATTATAGCAACTGAGCAGCCATGACAATGGAATGCCACATGTGATCCTGGATTGGAGCCTGGACCAGAAAAAGGACATCAGCGGGACGACTGGCAAATGTGAATAGGACATGTATATTAGATGGCTTTATTCTATCACCGTTAATTTCCTGATTTTGATCATTGTACTGTGGTTATGTAAGATGCTAATTTTGGAGAATCTGGGTGAAGGGTATATGAAAGTTCTTTGTACTATTTTAGTACCTTTTTATAAGTCTGAAATTATTTCAAACATGAAAAGTTTAAAAAGTGAAAAATGACTTTTATAAGGAGAGGAGGATAGATTGGGGGTGGGAGGTGCAGGATGAAAGTGAATAAAACATTCCAGCCCTGTCTCCTCCAGCTCACATGTGCTGTCCAGAATGCTGTCCCCCAAGTGTCTGGAGACACGGTGTGGGTCTATCTCTCTCCCAAGATGCTCTTTCTTTCTCCACAGCCTCTACTTGAAAAACACCAAGAGGAGACCCAACTGCTCAGGGCTTCCAACTCCTGCTGCTATGTTCACTGGGAAAATCAATTACAGCCTAATTACCTCAGGGGGTTAATTAGCATCGTGTAGCCTGGGTGTCCTCTGTGAACAGAGCAGCCTGTCAGTCCTCGGTCAGCGAGCAGGGGTGGGAGAGGCAGAGGTTTCTCATGGAGAAGCCTGCCTTCTGGCTGGGCTGGGGCCCGTGCCAGTCAGAGAGAAGACAGGGCTGGGGCAGCAGCTGGTTGTTGGAAGTGAGAGGGGCTGATGGAAGCAAGTCCTTGCCTAAGCTCCCCTGTACCAGAGGTGCAGAGGCAGAGAGACATACAACTGCAGAAGCAAGAAGAATTACAGAACACAGCAAGTTCTCAAGGCAGCCATTGCTGGAAATCACTAGAATCAGGGAGAAGGCATGGAGCCCTGAGCTGCTCAGGGAGCTAGCTGTCTGAGGGCAGAGGTTGGGGCACCTCCAGCAGTCCCAGAAAACACTTTCCCGGTGAGATAAAAGACACAGGACAGTCAGTAGGCACCACCACTGGCGAGGGCCAAAAGAAAAATGGGATTGAAGAAGCTCAATCTTTGAGGGGCAGTGTCTGCACCCTCATAACCTCTTCCTACCAGAATGAATGAGGACCTGGATGGCGGGAGATGCTCTTCTATAGCCCTGCACTATTCCTGGGATATACCGCCATGTGGATGGATGGCATCTGTCTGGTCCATATCTGCCAGGAAGGTTGGATGTAAAGGAAGGGGAAGCTCACTTCTTGTTTTATATTACTTGGGCAAATCATAGAGACTCTTAAAATGTTTTTATAATTAAATATATCTGAGTTGAAACACTGGCCCTGCCATTTAATTGCTGTGTGAACTTGGACAACTCCATTTTTCGGAGTCTTGTTCTCTTTATCTGTAAAATGGAGGTGAGAATACTTACTTCTCATGGTGGTTGTAAGGATTAAATGAGACAGTGCCAAGCACATCAAGCAAATATTTGTTCCCTCTTCAAATAACTCATCTGTAGGTTAACAACACTCGTTTGATCTTGAGGCTTTTTTTTTAACTGATCTGAAGCTTGAAAATGATCATAGGGATGCTCCAGAAGTTTAGCAATACTCTGCGACATAGAGGAGAGCCAGACTTGGCTTTCTTTGGCCAGTAAGGAAAATGAGGCAGGGAAAGGGACAGTGCATCTGCTTAGGGAAGAGGTAGAAAAGGAGCAGCCCCTTCTGCTTTTTTTTTTTTTTTTTTTTTTTTTAAATTTTTTGGCCAAACTGCACAGCTTGTGGGATCTTAGTTCCCTGACCAGGGATCGAACCCAGTCCACAGCAGTGAAAGCCCGAGTCTTAACCACTGAACCACCAGCGAATTACCCCCTCCTACTTTCTTAAACGTGCACATCACAGAGGTACTTGCCCTGGCCGATATTCCTAGTCACCATAAGGAACATGCAATTAGTTTCAAAGCACAAGTGACAGTTGGTGAAAAGGGAGCAGCAAAGAGTGATGAGCACATATTGCAACCGAAGTTAGATACAATTATTCCTCTCCCCGGCCATTCAAACCCCAAACAGCTGCATGTTCATTCACATTACCTATTCATCTTCCTTTGCAATTGACTATTCAGGAAACATCATTTTTTTCCCAGGATAACTAATTACCTATTTTTTTCCATTAAAATGCACAAACAAGTTGGGACAGAGAGTAAACCCGGGGAAATGGCACGGTGGCTAATGCAGTGCCTGCCTTCACTTTCTTCCTCCGTTTTCAGCTTTGCAACTCTGAGCTAACTGCAGCTCCTGAAAGCGCATTTCTGCTGAGAAAAGCTAAACCTGTTTTCTGAAACATTCACCCGCCATGCAGCTGATTTCTCGTCCCCACCTGGCTCAGCCAGCCTGGCAGGGAGGCTGCGCTGGCTGTGCCTCCTCGGTGCCCACCGACGGGCACGCACATTCGTGCACGGGCGTGAGGACACACTTCCATATGCTTGGCATTTACGTCTGGACTCAGGCCATCAAGACACCCGTGAGAGGCTTTACACACCCTCACATTAAACTCACTATGCACCAAGAATTCTTCCGTAAAGGCTCAACTTCCACTGCCCTGGGGTCAGCTCCCGGCCATCCCATCCCACTCTGGGAAACTGGGGGACTCACCTCGGTGATTTGGGGGTTGGAGCACTTAACATTGTGGCTGGACCAGTCAAGCCAGGGGTTGGAGGGGCTGCTACAGTGCTGCTGGAGGGTGCACCTGCGCTCACCGCTGCACCAGCCACACTCGAACTTCCGGTCGGCCTTGAGGCAGAGGCCACAGCTCTCCCGCTGGGCTGCACACTTGTAGAGGTGGACTGCAAAGAGGGGGGGGGGCAGTCACAGATGGGGTTGGAGAGGACGCCTCACAATTTACCCCCTTCTTGCAGGCGTGATAGAAACCGCCCCCATCCATGGATAACACCGATGATCATAATTATCCTTGCAAGAATAATTGATGGGGAATTAATAATAAATTGAGCCTCTTAGCAGTTGTTTAAAGGCACTACAAGAAAATATTATTTGAGTTCTGGCTCTAGATTAAATTGGATCAGGGCTTTAATTGTGGCTTCACCACTTCCTAGCAATGTGACGAAGAATTTAACTTCTTTGAACATTCAGTACCTACTCTATAACATGGTGATAATCATTGTTTTTTGTGAGGTTTGAATGAGAAGTTGTATATTCAGTGCTTAGCACAGTGCCTGTAACATAGCTGATCTTCTGTACATGCTCATTATCTTTTCTTTGAGCTCAAACTACATTCTTACGCTGCTGCTTCTGTTTCTGTCACATACGGCCCTCGCTGAAAGAGGTAAGGACTGATTTCCCCATTTCAGGCAATAAAGAAGCTCAAAGAGAGATGTAATGACTCTTGGAGTTGACTAAGGTTAGTGTCCCAAGCTGGGATTCTGCAGATCCAAATCGCTGTGCTGCTAGCACCCAGGTCCTGAGAGGAGAAAGGCACACAGGGGACTGGGTGGGGCTGGGAGAGGCGTCAGCTGGGGCTTCGAGAAAGGCCACATGCCTAGCAGAGTGGAGGCAGAGCTGATAAGGAAAGATGGTTGACACCATCCTGCTCATGGCCCTGTGGATGGAGCAGAGATCCCCAGAGAGGGCAAACTGGCTACTTAACAGGTCACTTTTGGAGTCTGCAAATGCTTTTGCTTTTGTCTCTTACCCACTTAGAAGCCCTAGACAGGCCAGTGGGCAGAACTATTTTGTGAGCCCGAGGCTTGGTAGTTGTCTGCTGGAGTTTTGAATTCAGAGTCCCAAGTAGAATTCTTCAGAAGCAGAATACTTCGAAAGTGATTTTTCAACTCTCCTGGTCAAGCAGACACAAGCTCTCAGGCCTGGGTGGCATGCCTCTGGAGGTCAGGTACATACCCCAGGGTAGAGGTATTTTTTTATTCTTCCACGTGTCCCCATTCTACTCCTCTGCTCTGCCAAGCATTCCTCAGTCTCAGCTGCAGGGGCTCTACTGAAACATCCTCATGCCTATGGCTTCTTACGGTAGAGGGCAGGAAATGGGAATCTTAAAATGAACAAATCCACATTATGCATTTATTAATATGCTAATGGTCCACATCTGATTTCTCATTTGATCCTCATGATGACCCTGAGAGGTGGGCATCCTTTCCCTCATTTCCCAGATAATGAACTTGGGACAATGAGAGGAGCAGTAATTAGTCTGAGTTCACATAGCTATTGGTGAAAGAGCCCAGATTCGAATCCCAGTTTGTTGGATTCTAGAATCCGTGTCCTTAAGCACTGTGGCCTCCTCCACCCAGCACAGTGCATAATCTCCAGGAACAGCTGGGCTCCGGGTGGGAGGTGAATGTGAGATCGCCATGGCCTGTGCATTCAAGGAGCTGCTTAAAAGTTGTCAGGCGCCACAAGGGAGGGTTCCGATGTGACAGCTTGGATGTGGCTGTTTTTCCTCTAAGCTCCAGGTGCAAAGGCAACCTCTGGGAACTAAGCCCAGATCCTCAGCAGGGAAAATGTCTATCTCTTAGCACTGAGAAAATCTGGCCTGGGTATGAGGGGAAATAGAAAAAAATCTCCCAGCCTAAGTAGCACCAATTTTCATGGCAGCATCCGGGACAGGGACCGTAGCATCTGGAAGAGATGCTAAAGCACTTTCAGGTCCTCCTGTAGCCTCAGTCCCTCTTTCTGTGCCCATGGGGTGACCCTTGGGCTGAAGGACAGGCTTGTGACAACAATAGCTACTTGAAATGTGGTGGAATGTGGCTCATGGTGGGGGGGTGGTGATAAGGTTCTAGGGGAGGAGGTTTCACATCCCACAATAGCCGGAGCCACTGGGAGGAAGGACAGTGATGTGGTTAAGCATGTGAGCTCCAGAATTAGACTTTTGTTTCAAATCCTGGCTCTTACTATTTGACTCTTGGTCCATGTTTTTTTCTTTTTTCAACTTCATTGAGATGTAACTGACAAAAAAATTGTACAATATTTGAAGTGTATACTGTGATGATTTGACGTACCTACAAAGAGTGAAATGATTCCTCCCATCCAGTTAATTAACACATCCATCACTCCCATATCTATATCTATATGTGTGTATATGTATATATATATATATATATATATATATATATATATGTGTTAAGAACATTTAAGTTCTACATTTAAGTTCTCTCTTAGCAAATTTCAATGATGTAATACAGTGTTACCAACTAGAGCCACCATGTTATACATTAGATCCTCAGACCTTATTCATCTTATAGCTGGAAGTTTGTACCCTGTTACCAATCTCTCCCTATTTCTCCAACCCCCTCAAAGCCCTGGCAACCACTTTTCTACTCTGTTTCTGTGAGTTGGACTTTTTTCTTTCAGGTTCCACATATAAGTTATACTACACAGTCTTTGTCTTAAAAACATGGAATGCTTTGTGAGTTGGCAGCAACTTTGTGCAGGGGTCATGCTGACCACTGCTTCATTCTAATTGAAGTGTATATGTTGCCAAAGTGAACAGTCTTGGTCCATCTCTTAACTTCGTTGGGTCTTAGTTTCCTTATCTATAAAATGAGGATAATACTGGTACATACCCCTCAGAGTTGTTGTGATGATTAGGAAAATAATCTCAAATAAACCACTTAGTGAGTGCCTAGCCAGAGTGTTCATCAAACTGGAGTCACTTTTGTCATTCCTGAGATCTGGGAGGAATGCTGTACTGGAGGCAGCCTGCCGGCACCCAGGAGGACCTCCACATGGGTGCGTAGGACATGAATGAGGTGGCCTCATGGAACACCCCCTCCTGCATCAGCCCAGCTCCTTCCTGAGCTTCCTGGCAACAGCTGTGCCCTCGAGTCAGCAAGCTGGTCCCTCCCGTCCACCTCAGGACCAGGGGAGCCGTCTTTCAAACCTTCCTTGTGCAGTGACTGGGGCCAAGGACAGGGGAACCAGAACCTGATTGGAAATAATATCTCCATTTCCAGGGAAACTGGCAGGACATTCCTGCCTGCTGCTCTCCTGGTCAGGTTCCACAGACACTTCAAAGTCTCTGGGAGCCAAAGGAAAACGTGATGAGCCGGCAGCCACCCGGCGGATGCTCTGGTTGTAATAAAACAGGGTTCCCAACAGGACTCCTTTGATGGCACCAAATGTTGCTTTAGGATCCTCTGACGAATTACGCTGACAGAGGGAGTGTATTATTCATGGCACAGCAGCTGGCTGGCTCTGATCCTTCCAGCCCCAGTCTTTCCCAGGGTCACGGAAAGATCAAAACTCTACCTGGAAGTAGCTGCTTACCTTTCAGGTCCTGAGGGTTGTCAATGATGAAATTGCCATTCCACACCACGGCAAAGTCCACGGCCAGGTTGCTGATGTCCATCCCGTCATACTGGTACTGTGGGGAGAGGGGCAGAGGTACACGCTCATGACGCTTTCTGTCATGGGGGGGGCGGGGGCGGGGATGCTGCTGCTGTCTCAGGGGACCAGGAAAGAAACCAGGGACTCTGGTTCCCTCAGGAACCCCATGCACCGTTCAATTATCCCTATGGTGTCTTCCCCCCGACTGCTAGTCACTAATGCCAACAGGATCCAGCTCAAACCCCTTAGTTGGCATTCAATAGCCCCTATAATCCCATCCAAGCTTAGTTCTCCAACCTTCTCTTCCACTTCTCCTCCAGAATCTCTGAAGCACCTTGTGTCTCCAAGCATACCTGCCCAAGCCCCTCTCTGTATGTGTTCAGTTCACGTCTCCTAAGAATTCTTCCCTTTCCCGACAGCCTCCAACCTTCATCACCTTTGCTCTCTTAGTCTAGCTCAGATTCACCTTCCCCGGGTGTCTTCTCTGCCATCCCTCCCAGCCCTCCCCATCCTCTCCGTCCCCTGGTGTTTGTCTTTAACTAGGCACTTCCCGGGAGCTGCTTGGCATCTTTTCACATGAAAGTCTAGTCTCTTTAGA
Source organism: Kogia breviceps (assembly GCF_026419965.1). Classification (NCBI taxonomy): domain Eukaryota; kingdom Metazoa; phylum Chordata; class Mammalia; order Artiodactyla; family Physeteridae; genus Kogia; species Kogia breviceps. The sequence continues at coordinate 63,090,758 of NC_081310.1, read as the reverse complement.
GAGTTCACATGCCGCTCTGTAAATCCCACAGAGCCCTGAGCACAGCAAGTGTGTAACACACAGCGGTGCCTTGATTGGTTGGCCAGGCCCTGTGGCGGCCCTTTCTTTTGGCACGTGAGCTTTACTTTGGTCAACAGTTCACTAGGGAAAGTGCCCAGAGCTTTCTGGGCACAGATCTGATCAGCTCTGCCATTTAAGGCCCCCAGGCTGTGGCTGGGAGTGGCCTTTCTCCCAGAGAACTCTCAAGCCCTCAGACACATCAGAAACAGCCCCTCTGGTGGCCCGGCCCCTGAGCCTCTGTGGGAACCCCCTTTGTGGGGGCTGCCCATCCTGGCCACTTAGATCCTAGGGCCTGTCACTCCGGCCCTTCCTGCCACCTTCCTCCCTTTGTTGTGCTCCATTCTCATCTCCCACCTTCCCCGGGTGCTTGGCGGCCTTCTACCGATTACAAATTCCATCAGGGACCCATGACCGGGAATCTGACAGCTCCCTGATAAGAGGCCCAGATTCTCTTTATCTCTCCCGGGAGAATTACCTTCCCTCAGCACCTCTGTCACCTTTGTCACATCCTCCCCCATCTCCCAGCTGACCCCCCCCCACCCCCCCCCACCCCCCGAGAGCTGGTGGGAGACAGGGAGTTGGCAGATAAAAAGATCTTCTCTGGGCTAGTAGTATAATTAAACACCTCGTGCTTTGTGTCTGGCATTCGGGATTGGTTTAACCCTCGCTGCTCTTGGAGTTCACGGCTTCCTCCTCCTCCCTTCCCACCTCCCCTTGTGCCACTCTACTTCCACTTGCACTGATCTCTTCTGCAGCTCTCCTCCCGCGTGCTGCCCTGCCCCCCAGTGGATCCGCTCCCTGAATGCGGACAGGGTTTGGGGTCAAGTTGACTGGTGTTGGCTGAAGTTTCACCAAAGGCCAAGAAGTACTCTTTCAACTCAGAAAGGGCACAAAGCTCTCAGCTTATGCCAGGAGGGTCCTCACAGCCCTCCACCAGCTCCGTCACTATCAACCTGCTTTGCTCTGTTGAGGGACCCTGGGGCCTGCACACTCCTCTGTCCCTGGGAATGTGGGTCAGCCTGTGGACCCGGAGGGTTCTGGAAGCTGGGGCAGGCCAGGCTGAGGCCCTGGCTCAGGTGTGAGAGAAAGCCCTGCCCTGGTGCTCTTACCGAGCTGTTCTGGCACTGGACGCTGGAGCTGTTGAAGCGCAGGGCGGGGACCCGGTGGACGGCCCCCTGTACCTTGAGGACGCACTCATAGCCTCGCTGGCCGGACTGAGGCTGGGGCAGGTTTCGAGCCTTGAGGGTGATTGGTTTCACTTCCCCGACGGGTATCAGGATCTCCTCCGTGGGCACCAGCTGGGGACAGTCCTGGGGAGCAAGCAGAGAGCCTCCGTCTGGTCTGTCCTGGCTCATACCTCCCTACGCCCCAAGCCTGGGGGGTGGACAGGCCTTCCACGCCAGGCCATACCCTCTTGCATCCAGGCGGGCTTCCCACAAGGATGTACCTCATTTAAGGGGAACATGGAGTCAGCAGGGAATATGAAATCTATCTCTTAGCTCCCGGGCCTCGATGTCGTCATCCCCATCCCACAAGTTGTTCTGTATCTGGTGTGCGTGTTAAAATTTAGGAATTAATTTTCAAGCCCCGGCGTGGCAGGTTGTGGATTTTATCTCCTGAGACACAGGATAAAAGATGCTCCACGTGTCCCTGTCCCCAGCCTGGACCCCCCACCTCTGGGTTTCATCTGTCTCCCAGCTCCTGCACCCCACCCCTCTTGCACTGTCCGTGCCTAAGGTGATCTGTTATCAGCAGCCTCAGCTTCCCAGCGCCGATTGGATTGAATGGCCTTTCCAAGAGGTGGATCAAGCTCTCCCAGCAACACTCTAAACACTTGCTCTGGCTTTATTTTTTATTTATTTATTTATTTTTGCGGTACGCGGGCCTCTCACTGTTGTGGCCTCTCTTGCTGCGGAGCACAGGCTCTGGACGCGCAGGCTCAGCGGCCATGGCTCACGGGCCTAGCTGCTCCGCGGCATGTGGGATCTTCCCGGACCGGGGCACGAACCCGTGTCCCCTGCATAGGCAGGCGGACTCTCAACCACTGCGCCACCAGGGAAGCCCTGCTCTGGCTTTTTATCTCACTTCATTACCAAGCGTTGCATGAAGACCATATAGCTTTGGAAAACAAAACAGGAAAAAAAAAAAGTCTTGGTGCGGAGGGGTTGTGGGGAAGGACCATGAGAGAGGGAGGAAGTGAGGAGGAGAGTGATGTTCCTTAGTTCTTCTTCTAGAGGCTGCTTCTCCACCAGAGGTCAAATGACCACCTCCTGACAGTTCCACCCCCTGCCCATTTTCTCCCTCTCCAGGGAGACATTGCCCAGCGGCCTCTGGCAATGAGAACACACAGCCTCCTCCATGTGCAGTCATTTCCTGTCTCCGGGGATCAACTGGGCAACGTCTTGAAGGCACCCCTTTCCCTGTCCCCTTCCCCTCCGTGGTGGCAGTGGTTCTCGGAGGGAGCCTTTGGGAAGGTGGGGGGTGGGGGTGTTGGTATGTTGCTACCCTGCAGAGGGCGCTACTGGCATTTAGTTCTGGGTGTGGAGCAGGATGCTGAACTTCTTCAAGGTGTGGGACAGTCTGGAACAATAAATGGTCCCTCTCCTAATGCCAGAGGCATCCCCGGTAAGAAGCCTTTGGTGTCACAAGACTGTGAAACAATGGACTGCCTCAGCCGTGGGCTTCTCGCTCAGTGTGGGCTTAGGCAGTGGCCGCAGGAGCAAGCCCTTCCCTTCATGATTTGGCCCCTGCCTCCTTCTTACCCTGTGATTCTTGGGCATCTTGGTCCAGCCATACCATGGAGGAATTTAAGGTTAGTCCTGAGGGACCATCTCCCTCGCTTATCAAGCTCTGATCCTTTGAAGATGAAGATCCTTTTCTCTCCACCAGAAACACTCCCCTTCCACACCCCCTAATCTTCCTCCTGGCCCCTGACTCAGCCCTCTTTAGCTGATTACCTCTTAATTAGCTTTCAAACTCAACTCTGCAGCTCCTTCTTTGGAAAGCCATCCCTGACCCTTTCCCTGCACTGGCCCTCAGGATGGGTTACGGATACTCTCCCTGATCGCTTTTAGCCCTCAGAATTGCAGTTTCTCATTTACTTGTCTTCCTTATTGGTCTGTGAGCCTTGAGGATTAGGCTGCATCTTATTTGCCTCCGTATCCCCAGGCTTTATCCAAATTCCTGACATGTAGTCATTGCTTGTGGGAGGGTAAATGGAAAATAAGAAAATAAAGCAACAGACAAAACGATCTCAAACTTTCTATTTGGCTCCAACTTCCTAGATTTTTTACAGATGAGGTAAAGTCCTGCCTTCTGGACATCTAGAGACTTGAGCAGGAGTTTGACTCCCGAAGCTGGGGTTGGAAATGGTCATTGTTTCTGGAGTCACAGGATTACTAAATTGGTACATCTATATCTATTAAGGAATCCTGAGGATTTATGAAAAGCTGGGTCCAGGAGAAATTTTCCACAGAAACCTACTCCCACAGAAAACTTTCTAGGAGGGTCAGGCGGAACCTCACGGGTCACGGTGCCATTCCTCAGTGACTGCATGTGAGGATATCAAGCAGGCAAGTTTTCCACAGGAGACAGGAGCATAAGGCAACCCCAGAACAGATGGGTCCCTGTTTAGAAGTCAGTCACTCAAGCTGCCAACTCATAAACTTGCTCTTTACTGCACTTTTACTTTCAATCCCCGCGGGCACTCTTGACAGTCTTTCATATATTTATAGCCAAGAAGAAAAAAAAAAAAAGAACACCACTTTAGGGGAACCCAGGCATCCCATGAAAAGGAGATACTATTTCCTGTTAGTGGCTAAAAAACTCCCATTGAGTCTAATAAATTAGAATTTAAATTTAGACTAGAAATAAGGCTGAGGTATAATGAGGGTGTGTCTGTGTGTGTGTGTGCATGTGTGTGTGTATACCTGTAAGAGAGAGAGGGAGAGAATAGATATTCAGAATCAGAACTAGTTGATACGGATCTGGGGATTAATGGGAAAAGTTTTGGCAGGAGCCGGAGGATCCTACGGAGCCCGCGGGACGGCGGCGGTGGCGCGGAAGGCAGCCAGGACAGCGTTGTGTAGTGTTTTGGGGTATGCACGTGGTACTCACGCATTGGCTTCTGTTCACCGACAGGTGTGGACAGATGCACCAAGGAGGGAACACAGGTTCGAGCCATGGTCCGGGAAGATGCCACATGCCGCAGAGCAACAAAGCCCGTGCGCCACGGCTGCTGGGCTTGTGCTCTAGAGCCCGAGAGCCACAACTACTGAGCCTGCACTCCTAGAGCTCGTGTTCTGCAACGGGAGGGGCGGGGGGCCACCGCAGTGAGGAGCCCGCGCACCGCGGCGGGGAGTAGCCCCCGCTCGCCGCAACTAGAGAAAGCCCGTGCGCAGCAACGAAGACCCAACGCAGCCAAAAATAAATAAATAAAAATAAACACACTTGTTTTAAAAAACTATTAAGAAAAAAATTGTTAAGGACCTCAAGAACTTTTGTTTACTATATCAGAATTAAAACTGAGGCAGTTTTAAAAATTAAAAAAAAGAATAAAAGAACTAGTTGATATATTGTAAAGGGTGACCAGTTGTTTTTTTCATCTCTAATGAGCTCAGAGAACAAATTCAAATTTCATGAGTGGACTCTTAAAGATGTACTTTTGGGAGTACAATGTCTTAGGTTAGTAAACAAGATTGTAGAATCCTTTTAACTATGACAAAAAACGTATGTATGCATGTGTATATACACGCACACACAAATACACACCCCCCACCCACCCTCATCCTTTGGGCTGTGCTGTCTGGTCCAGCCTGGAAGTTGGAGAATCATAAGGAGACTTTATGAGTACTTTTATGAGTTTTTTTAAAAAGAGATTCTACAATCTTAGAAAAAATTCCCATGGTCAGAGTTTCAGACTTTTGGGGACTAAATTGAAGGATGATGATTAGGGGCTTTCCAAAAGCCTAAACAGGGTTCCAAGATTGCCCCAGGAGAAAAGAATGCCTTAGGCTTTGCTTGTTTTTTGTCTGTTTCTCTCAGGCCAGATGGAATAGCATTCTTCCTTCCCTTCTCTAGGGCAAAGGGAAGACATGGCTGGTGACCAGGTACATTCTCTTCTTCCTAGGAAATACAGGGATATACAGACTCTTTGGATTGTGAGATTGTTCTGGTGAATATCTTGAGGGAGCAGCGAGTCTTAGGTGGAAATGGCAGTGGTGAGGGCTGAAGGCAGGTGCAGGAGAGCCGGCAGCCTGAACATTGCCAAGTTGTTGGAACTTCAATACCTCTGGGGCTTTAGGAAGGTGATGGGTTTCATTAGACACGATAAGGCCACTTCCAAGCTGTTTGATTCTGTGAGTACACGCACATGCATGCACACTGTTCCTGTCCTAAGAGCAAGAGAGCAAATAATCATGGTGCTCCTGCAGATCCGCCCAGTCTCCTGAATGACCTCTGTAGGTCATCTTACTCCTCCTTCTGCCTCTAGGCTAACTGGCAGCAGGATAGCCCTCCTTAGCAGCAATCTGAGTTTCTATCAAGATGAGCAGATGTCCTGTTGGAGAATGTCCCAGGGGAGGGGTGAGCTGCGGAGGAGGAGACACGACCAGAGGGAGGGCAGGACCCTGGCACAGCAGCCCTGTGTACGAACCTTTGGGCCTCATGATCCACCCTGTTTAGCTGTGCTTCTCCAGCTTTCAGAGCTGGGGACCCTTCAGCCCTCAGAAACGACTTCTCCCATGTGGAAATGCCATTATCTTCACCCGCTGGACTTCAAAGAGAGAGAGCAGCCAGCATCCTGGGAAGGTAATTGGATTTATTTGGTTCTATCTTTCCTCTGGGACAGGGCGTAAAGAAGATATATGTATCTACATCTCACTAGGCCTGGTTTAGCCATGGAGGGAGATGAGCTTCTAAAGCTGAAAGCCATACATACTCCTGCGCACACCCACTTGCAAACAACCATGTCACAGCTTGATCCGGTCCAGGGAGGCCCAGATTTCTGGGACCCCATCAGAGATCTGCTGTGCTCTGAGTGGGGGAAAGGTTTGGCTCGTTACCTTAAAAGAGCTCAAGAGACGGTTCCATTGGAATTCAGCTTCCTCATCTATAACATGGGGCCTGTGATACCTGACAACCCTAGACCACAGGCAAGAGGGACATGAAGGTCTGTCGTAAGTGGTGATAAACTGGGTTAATCACGTTAACATTATTACTGCATATTTCCTCGCATGTGTACGTGAACACAGGATCGGAGGACTTCAACATCCTTAGCACCAGCTTGGGAACACTGAATCATGACTCCTGCATTTATGTGAGGATCATAGGAAAATTATTTAAACTTATCAACTTATTCATCTATAATAGAATCCACTTCATAGAATAGTTAAAATTAAACGAGATGAAAATGTACATGTATAATGTTGTATATATAATAAGCACTCAATAAATGTTAACTACTAATACTTTTATTTTGAATTGCATTCACTCTAGCACAGTGGTTCTTGGTTATCGGGACTAAGTGTGGGATTGGTCCATCAGCCCTCTGGAAAGAAGTAGATTCATCTCATGTCCTGGTTGCCTTTGTATCTGGAAGTAGCACTACTGACCTGTATTCCGTGGGCAATTTCTCCATCTGTGGGGATGGATTTGTGAGGGTCCCTCATGACCAACGGTGCAGGGCTAGGTGGAGGTTAGGCCCGCAAGTGTGGCTGCGACCATGGAAACAGACAAGTGGACCAGTTCTGATTTTCTGGAGAAAGCATCCTGTACTCTGCCTTTTTGGATGCCTGAGTTCTCTGTAGCCTTGGGCAAAAACCCAAATTTTTAGCATCTTGGTTACTACATCTGTCAAATATGAATTATGTGAAACTGCAGGTCTGTTGTGAGAATCAACTGAGATGCCATATGTCAGTGGTTCTCAATCTTCAGCCTAATCTGGGATGAGGCCCAAGAATTTGAATTTCTAACAAGTTCCCAAGTGATACTAATGCCACTGGTCCCCCCCATCCCCCGCCCTCCTGTCACATGTGAGAGAAATGCAAATGTGTGATACATTCATGTTACTATACACGTCAATGGAGCTAATCAGTTATACATTGCTTCTAGGAAGAAGACAGATGTAAAATTTTGATTCAAAGTTGGGGGGCGCTTACTGGAAGTGTAAAAGAGATATTCTAGGAGCCCCAAAGAGGCACCTAAGGGATTTCCAGTCCCCAGAAGAACCTGAGGACATAGGCAGGAATCTTAATTGAGTAAGGGGAACCTCACTCGAGCCAGCCACGTGCACCTCTGCTGTTCCCCACATTTTCAGGAACGGGGTTCCCCCGCAAAGCAGAGCTTTGGACAGGACAGGGCGGGGTCTGGGAGCTGTTTGCTGAGAAAGGACATGGGAGTGGCTGTGGCCCTGGCAACCTCCTCGGAACTTGTGGCCTATTCCCTTTCCTGAGTAAAGTCAGGAGCCCTGAAGCACCCTCACCCACACCCAGTCTCTGGGGCCCTGCTGGCTAGTGCATGTCAGCAGGTCGAGGGGGAGGTGACGGAGACAAAGGCATCTCTCTCACCTCAAGGAACAGACATTAAGGGAGGAAATGAAAAAGGAGATGGGAAGCCTCTGGCTTTCCCCCCAGGGCTCTTTCGGTATTAATTTAATCCTGACTTGGGATGGCAACAGCTTCTCCCAGGCCCAGTCCTTTGGAATTCTTGAGTCACCTGTGGCCGAGTGGGAGCTGTGTTCCGGTGACTTCTAAAGGGCGAGAGAGGGAGGCGGCATGATTTCAATTAGCCTCTGGGCCTCAGCCCTTCGGCCTCCACAGTTACTGGTCTCGCTGGGTCTGACACCTCTCCTGCCCTCACTCCAGCTGCCCGTTGGGTCCCGTCAGGCTTGGCTTCGGGTTTCTCTTTGCCGGAGGGGAGCCCGGCAGCCAGATGAAAATGAAGCAGCTGCTTCCTCTTGTTTGGACCTGCGTGTCACCCTCTCCCTCTGCGTTCTGTGGTCCTCCTAGATTTATTTTATTAACAAACTTCGGAGGTTAGAAGTGGCCACTGTGAAGGTCAGTTTCTGAGACTGTTTACCATGACCTTTCACTGCCCACCCTTCGTCTCTGCACAGCCCTGCCCTGGCCTCCTTGCCTCCCTAGGCCGTTCTTCTACTGACACCCAAGCTGGGCTCACGCCCTCTCCCACCATACCCTTGGCTCATGGGTCCTTTCCTCTGGGTGAGAAGATTGGCCTGAAAGCAGTCTCATCCTCTTGCAGAATCCCAGGGCTGGGGTTAATTTCTGGTGTCCACTAAGACCAGGGTGGCACTTTCCAGTCAGCTACATCAAAGTATACAAACTGGCCAGAGGAAAAGCCTTCCTTGAAAGGTTTTCAGGGCACTAGGTAACTGGTTCCATCCTGCTGAGGCACCTGTGGTTGGGTTTGCCTTAAATACCGCCTGTGGGCATCATCTGTGTGTCTCTCTTTCAAGACAGGCAAACTCCATTTTTTCTAGCTGAATATAACACATATTGTTTCAGAAGCTCAAAAGAATTCATGGTCATGTGTGTGTGTGTGTGTGTGTGTGTGTGTGTTTGTGTGTGTGTGTGTGTGTGTGTGTGTGTGTGTGTGTGTCTGGGAAACCTTTCAAGGTCTGCTTTCTTCTTAAATTAAAAATGTTTAAAAAATGTAGCTTTACTGAGGTATAATTGACAAATAAAATTATAAGGTATTTAAATTGTACATCATGCTGACATGTATATCAAGGCTTACTTTCTCATGTTTACGCATGGAAGCAAACAGTACTTCTACCCAGATTAGGAGACAGAAAAGACTCTATTTCTTGAAATCTTAGACAAGTAGCTCCAAGGAACACTTCCTATCAATGGCATTTGGGTAAAGTGGTCATTGGTTCCTCTAAGCTTTCATGCATGCATGCTACAGACTTTCACTGAAAAAGGCACTGAGGATTTAAAGATAATATGTAATCCTTGCCTTTAAGGAGCCTGTAGCCTAGTGCAAGAGAGAGACATATAAAGGCCATAGCAGTATTTGCAAAATGCCACACTGTCACTTATTTATTTGAGGATTTTCTAAAAGGTGGAATGAGAGGGGAATGTATATTTATACATATATGCATTTGTGGGAATACATAAGGTCTCTATAGTTGTTCAAACTCACCTACTGGTCACTCTGGGGCATGAAAAACATTAGACACTGACCCAGCAGGCTTCGTTGTCCTAAGGCCTGCTATGAATTTGTAAGAAAGTCAACCTCAAGGAAATATCACTGGGGCGGGGGGGGGGGGATATTCACTAGAAAGAGAAGAAATCTGATATTGCACTGTGTTGATGACAAGGTGTTTCTGGCCTTAGGGATGGCACTTCGACTCTACAATAAAATGGGACTTTTAGCAAAAAGGCCTGGTTCTTTTCACCAGTTGACTGCCTCTCTCTTCTGTAAGGCCACCCACACAGTCATACACCAGAGTCAAAGAATCACTGAATTTTAGACTAGGAAGGGAGGCTGGCATGAAAGAGTGGCTGAGAGTGAATGTTCTATTGAACTAGACTATGTCTGCAGCCAAGCAAAGGGCTTAGACTCAAAGAACAAACGCCATTCACTACACTCTTTTAGACCATGGGGCCTGTTCGGTTGGATATATTTCCTCTAAACTTTCAGTCTCAACCCTCAGGTCCCCTCAAGCTTTTGAATACACACAATCTTAGGAGTCTAGCAAATATGGCATACTTCTCCTTCTCTGGGGTATTTGCTGCCACTTTTTTTAGCTTTATAATATCAGGGCTTTCTAACATCTCTGGCAAGGAGACCAACATGGACCAGGGCAAGGAGATGGCCAAGCTATTGGACGGACCATCTGAAAAAGGAGGACCACTCAGATTCACTGGGGCTGCTGTTGTGCCAGGGTGAGCTATGCTTACCTCTGAAATGTTGATCCGGCCCTCCTGGAAGGAGCAGGTGGTGGGGTCATGAGTACAGAGGTTTCGGTATTTGCACCAATGGCAGCGGAAGGCGCTGTTGACACAAGACAGGCACCTGCAAGGATAGAGACAGTAAGAGGCAAAGAGAAGGGAGCAGACAGGGAAGGTAAGGGTGCCTGGTAGCCCATGTGTCATGATGGAAGTCTGTTATCTTAGTCTCACTCTCGGAGGTGTAGATTGGTGGGGCATCCCCAGCCCTGAGGATGGTGGCTTATCCCTCTAAGATGTTCACAGGACCAGAAAATTGAGAGAAAAATGTGTTCAGAGTGGGAATAATGTAACTTAGAAACCAGTGGTGTGCTAGAGCTGGTCTGTATCAGCTCATGACAGCCAATTATTCATATTTTCAGGAATTTTACAAGCGGTTGGCATGATGATAGCAGCTGGAAATTAGCCATGGAGGGGGTATTTATGCCACAGAAATTGGAAAATGCCATATAATACGTTTCTTCCCCTGATCTCTGATAGTTAAACATTTGCCAGCATACCACCACTTATAAAGACAGAATCGCAGGGGATGAATTGGGAGATTGGGGTTGACATATATACACTGATATGTATAAAATAGATAACTAATAAGAACCTGCTGTATAAAAATAAATAAAATTAAAAAAATAGAGACAGAATCGCCCAAAGAGCGCAGGGATAGAAGTTGGGCAGATCTGGTTTCAGTTTTGCCTCTGCCACTGCTACTGGGGTCACGTGAGTAAGGACTTTACCTTCTGACTCGGAATTTCTTCATCTGTCTGTACTAAAACTTCCCTGTCTACTCCATGGGGTGTTTCATGTCAAACGAGATAATGTATAGGATGTGATATTGAAAAGTATTTACAATGTTAAATGTATTATTTTTAAGTGCTTAAATCACCTGTTATTTCAAGCTCTTAAATCACATTGGAGTGTTAATGATTGGTTCATACCACCTGTGTTTCTGAGTTTTGGGGGAGTAAACAGTATTAAATGATAACTTTGTCCCACTCTCCAGGTAGCCAGGCATAGATAGCAACAGGCTATGTGTGTGGCTTCTGCCTTTCTCCCCAGGGTGAGTGAGCACTTCTTTCCCTCTGGTTTCCCCTGGAGGCTGTGCGTATCATCTAGGTTCTCTGTGTGTGATCAGACCACCGTCAGGGAAACGGATTTTGCAGGTAGGTTTGTTCTTCCTGCTTCTTGCCAGATCCTCTAGTCTAGCCTCTCACAACTAGACCAACCTGGAAGGGACACGGCCAGGTCTGCAATCTGGCGCCACCTGGTGGGAGCTCTGATGACATTTGGGCGGATGGGGCTTGATCCAGGGGTCACTGGCTAATACTCCACAGAGGATTGGGGGCGTTACCCCATCTACACTTCTTCCCCATGCCAAATATTTTTATCCCCTTCTAGATATGCCCCTAGTTATTTTGTTCCTGAACCTAGCCCAGATGGATTGGTTCTTGCTAACATCTTATGATTCAGCAAGTAAATCATGAAGATGGACAAAGGATGACGAGATCAGGGTTTTAGAACAGGTTCTTCCATTGGCTAATTTTGTGACCTTCGTTGCAGCACTTATACCCTATGGGCCTCAGTGTACCATAGTAAAAGGAAAGAATTGAACTTGACTCTGTGATTTTTAACTGTGAATGCCAGGAGTAAAGAAGGGTAAGATAGTGTTTTGCAATAAAATGGAATTTTTACTGTCAAGGATACTTGCTTTGTTTTTCTGCTAAAACTTGTTGCCTGTGACAGCATCTCCATTGCCATGGCAATATGGTTGAAAGTGGTGACATCACACTGAGTTGCCATGGAGATGTGGATGCTCTCACAAACAATGTATTCCTTCACTGCTGTTTTGTGGGAAGTTCACTCTCCAAGATGCTTGCATTTCCCAACAAAACAGTTAGCTGGGATTGGAATGCATTTCAGCTTCAGCCACATACTGCCCTGCCTTGCCTCCTCCCAGGACATTTTTACCACTTGTTCTGTCTTTCTCAGTTGGCCAAATGGGGCTCAGGTATGTCTCTTTCCTTGGCTACTGTGGACACCCTAGAACTCTAGAAGATGATTCTAATCATGAAAAATCAAGACCAGAAAGGAGGAGACTAAGGATGCTCATTTGCCTATTTTGATGGCTAAATTCCTTTAGGGCTTAGCTGCAAACAGACCCTCTCCCCACATGGACTGCTGGGCCCATCGTGCCCACAGCCTAGACCCTCAGACTTGATACTGCTGGAGTCCTCAGGTTGTTCCTGCCCTGGGCAATGGGAAGGATGGGTCCATAGAATATTCTCAGGTACTGCTCCTTCTGGCATGGAGCTGTTGCTCGATCTCTCTCCTTGTTGATTGACCAGGGTCACATGGCCCTTATGTGGCCCTATTATAGAGACGTGTTTCCTTCTTTCTAAATCAAATGGTGCATGAGTTTCCAGATGGTATGGAAGGAGTCTCAGTTTCACTTCGAGAGAGGAACCAGCAGAAACTAAGTATGGGTCTCTCTCTCCTCCACTCCTGGCCCTGCTTTTTACTTAAGAAATGCTCCCAGCTTCCTGCACAGCTGTAGGATCTCACAGTCAAGGGCACTCAATTGGTAGGCATTCTGCTGCTGGAGATGGCTGGTGAGGTCAGCTGGGCTGCACTTAAGCCCCTCTGAGGGCTGGTGGTTGGGTCTGGTTTTCCCCTCCTCCTTGAAAAGTTGAAGGCTCAGTTTGGACCACGGTAGAGTTTAAAGCTTCCTCTCCCTCTCCCGGCCTGAGTCCTTTATTTGAGGGCTGGGTGAGGCTATTTCCCCATCTCTGAGTCCCTCTTCATGTGGTCATGGATGATGTGTCCAAACTCCACTGGTTGTCATTCTCCACGTTCAAAAATCTACCACCGATTGGTATAAAATGGAGAACTTTTCTTCTGGGTCCTGAGCCATGACCTTTGTTTTTACTTCAAACCCTCTTTTAACTCTTAGTTTGAGAGTTGAGGGTAGGGTGTGTTGCAAGGGAGACTGAATGAGATGAGAGGCTGTGGAGAGTGAAGCCATTGGGTTTAATATAACTGAATAAATGGAATATAACTGAAAAGTAACAGTTATGGAGAGCTTACTCTCTTCCAGACAATGTGCCAGGTCCAACTGGGAGACTTGTGAGGTGAATACAATATGATTCTTGTTCTAAGGGAACTTAGAACAACCCCACACTCATATCCAGACCCAGGGCAAGACTCCTTCTGGCCTGACCCTGCCGTTACCCGCTTGCTCACTAATTTCTCCCGACCTCATCTCTATAGAAGGACGTTGGTCTAGGTGATCCTCCGGCTTTGATACTGAACAATTACTAGTGCTGCAAGGGGTGTGCTTACAGTTGGTGGGCGCTGCAGTTGTAGAACTTGAACTCGGTGCCGACGAATATCTTTCCTGTCTCCTTGGATCTCAGCTGCAGCTCTAGCCCAAACCAGTCTGCAAAAAGGAAAAAAAAGGAGAGGGTTACAAATCTGGGGCACAGTGGAGAGACTGAGGGTAAATCATTCAGTCACTCCAGGGCTCCCCTGGGGCACCGATGGTAGATGGAACCTTCTTGAATCTTCTTCCAAGACACTCCCTTTCATCCTGCTGATGACCAGCCCATCACTGAGACCCAGACACCCCCAGCCCCCCTCTTAGGGAGGAAGTAATGGATCAGATCCCACAGAGTCCCCTGCTTGGTCAAACATGTTCAGTTACTGTCAGAAATATCAGGTCACCAATATAGAATAAAAATTTAAAAAAAGAAATATCAGAATGCAATTGGGTCATTTGTAGAGATGTGGATGGATCTAGAGACTGTCATACAGAGTGAAGTAAGTCAGAAAGAGAAAAACAAACAAATATTGTATATTAATGCATATATGTGGAACCTAGAAAAATGGTACAGATGAACCGGTTTGCAGGGCAGAAATTGAAACACAGATGTAGAGAACAAACATATGGATGCCAAGGGGGGAAAGTGGCAGGGGGGCGGGGCAGTGGTGTGATTGATTGAGATTGACATATACACACTAATATGTATAAAATGGATAACTGACAAGAACCTGCTGTATAAAAAAAAATAAATAAAATTAAAAAAATTTTTTTAAAAAGAAAAAGAACTATCAGGTCAAAAGCCCTAAAAGCCCCCAGTTCTATGGAGAGACCCCGCTGAAAACCACTGGCTGAAGTCACTGATATTCCTCGAAGGGAAGGGAAGTCTGGAAAAAAATCTTTATGTATCGTGCAGGCTTAACCCAAGTGGGAGCAAGGCATTTCCCTCTTCCTGAATTTTGCTTTGGGGCATGACAGTTTGCTTTCAAACTCAAACAAGTTTATAAGCCCTATGGGTATCTGGCATAAGGAGACTTAGTCAGGCAACTGTCAGTCAGTCTGTGCTGGTACTTGCCACCCCGTCCCCTGGCTCCTCTTCTCTTGGCCACCCCGGCAGGGCAGCCCCTAGCATATGACTCTCATGGCAGACACTTCTTACCTTGATCCAGAGGGATGACAGGGACAATCTTGGGCCCTGGTGAGATGCAGATGATCTGGCTCCCAGACACCTGTCCCTCTACCTCTGTCAGGTTCCCAAAGGCACAGGAGATGCCCGCAGACAGGTCGGGGGCGTCACTCACAACCAGGCTGAGCTGTGGGAGAGGAGCAAAGGGATAATGCTGTAGGAAGAGCCCTTGGGGCTCAGGAAAGCTGGGCTCCAGGCCTGGCCCTGCCATTGCCCACTAGCTCACTCATCTCCACTGACCTCATCGATAAAGAGGATGTTGGTCCAGGTGATCTTCTGGCTTTGACATTGAACAATTACAGTAGCACTGTGAGGGGTGTGCAGGGCCAATGGTCTTTATTATTAACACTATTAATTTTTCAGTCTTGTCCAGCAGCGGAAAGCACTGGGGGGAGGGGGAGGGAGGGACGCTAGGGGGAAAGGTCCCAAAACCCATTTCAGACCCAACTCATTTTGACATGAAATCATGCAAACTTGAAAGCAAGTCATGAGCTGAGCCCTTCACAAATAAGCCTTAGCCCTGGCTCATGGGAGAACATGTTATCACCAGTCTGGAGGTTTATAAGGAGTTTACTGGGTTGGTGAAAGACAGCTGGCTCCTCAGCCTGGCTGTCATTTAGGGTCTGCTTGCCAAGGTGGTGGGTTTCCTAGAGTTTCTGTTCTCTGTTCCTCTCTGGCTCTCTGCCCCCTGACAGCTCCCCTAGAGTAGGGCAGTTGGCTCACAAGGAGCTTAGGGGATCCGAGGAAGGCAGGAAGTGGACACGAATGGCTCAGGTGATGTCTGCTGTTTCTTAGGGTTCCAGTGATCTAGGTCAGTGGTTTGCAGGCCTTTCAAGTTTGAACACTCTCCTTTGAATGGTAAAAATATCACGGAGTGTCAGAAGAATCTGTTGATTGAGAAATCACTTAATGGTAAAACGCTGCTCTGAATTCAGTGTACTTGGAAATGGGGTTGTACTAAGTGACCACAATATAATATCTAAGTGGTATTTGAAACAATAGGTGAGAAATGTGACTCCCAGTGGGGAGTGCCCATGAGGGTTCATGGTGGCAACACTCTGTGGCCTGCAAGTGGCGAGTCCTCACGGAGGGAGGTCTCCCTTTGTCATCCCACCTGGCAGGGATTTCTTAGTCACAATGGCTATCACCTAGCCTTTCTATACATTTGTTTGCTGCTGAATCTCTGCCCCAGTTTCGTTTCCATGGGGCTGAGAGACTTAGGTACAAACTCTGCTGTTTGTTCCCTCAGCTCCATGGGAGCCAAAACCTCCCGGTGGGGATGAATGAACGCAAGTCTTGGAAGGTTCATTAACTAATTAACATTTGTGAATGCTCATAAAACCTCCAGAATGAAATAATCGTGCAGGGCCTGAGGACACGAAGTATTTGGGGTTGCAGCTCGACAGGTGGTTAAGGACCATTGTATTCTCTTTAATATTCTAAGCACATACTGTGAATTAAGTCTCAGTCTCTCTGTGTCTGCCTGTCTGTCTCTCTCTCATATACAAGCACAAAGGCAACTCCAGGTTTCTGTGAGAGACTTGTCAAGTGGACGATTGAAATACACCATATACCAAAGAATGGCATTGGATTGCATTATGTTGTAGCTGTTTGTTACTAAATGCAAAATCTAGATTTACAAAACAGATCAATAGGTAATGAATCTGCAAGAGGCATGGCGAGTGACTAGGCCCTTTACAATAAGAGTTACCATAGTTTTCCTACAAATACCAAGTTTCCTCGGAGCATTTAAAGTGTGAGCCATTTACATTGTGCCAGTGTTAAAGGAACACACCCACACTTGGTGCAGGTCCCACACCCCACCCCTCCAACCTTCCGGATGAGTTTACTCACCAGCCGGCTGTGCTCAGACACTGAGATGCTGCTGGGATGCACCTCGAGGCTCATGCACTGGCTGATGCTGGCAGCAAATCGATTAGGTTCCCAGGCCCGCTGGCACTTGTCCCTGCGGGAGCACCTGCCACAAACACAGATTCACAAGAGGTCAGGCCTCTGAGACCCATCTGTTTGAGGCTCCAGGATCCCCTGAAGGTAAGTGAGAAGGCTTTGCTGCTCTGAGGCCTGTGTCCGTCTTCTCATGACAACATTCGCTCATCCCAGAGGGCCTGGTGACTCCCAGATGGTCTCTATTGCAGTTAAAGTCAGACTAAGAGAAGTTGGATCTACCGCCAACGCAAGAGATACGGTTTAGACATAAAGAATAGCTCTAGATAGACAGCACCTTTATGGGAAGCTCAGTGAGCGAGGGAGGGAAGGTTGGGGACGTGAGAAGTAGGAGGCAAGAGGCTAAAATTGTGAACTCTGGAGCCATGACGCCTCGGCCCTAACCCTAGATCTACAGCCTACTAGCTGTGGTCCTTGGACAAGTTCCTTAATCTCTCCACGCCTCAGTTCCGCCAACTGTAGAACGCCGAGGCCAATGATAATACACTATCTCATAGGCTTGCTAGTGTTTAGAAAATGGCCTGTTCTTAGCCCTTCTAAGAACAATGTTAATGATGATGATTCTGAATATTATTATTCTCCTCCAGGGATATTTAAAAACCTGGACAGGGTCTTAGCTCCGTGGGACAGCAGGCATGTGACCTTGTGGCTGGATTCATGGCTCTTTGAAGGCAGGGACCATGCTTTATGCATTGAGCTATTCTACCTGTCCATGGTATATTTTCAATAAATGTTTGTGGTGAGAAAGAGAGAGACAGACAGGGAGTCGCAGGCGGGGTTGCCCCTGTCAGAAGGCATGTGTGGTCGCTTCTCCTCACATCTTCATCTCTGGTTCTTGGCTTCTCTGCCTACAGCAGCAAGTGGACACTGTGGCGCCTGCACACAGGGGCGTCTGGTGGCCACTTCAGTCACATGGGAGCACGCTCCAGGGCTGGTGCTTCTCCAACCAAAGAGCCACTGGGGACACTACAAGATTCCACAACCAGGCGGAGATTCCCACCCGAGCTCCCCCCAAAGTCCCTCCCCCCTCTTCCTTTCCAGGCACATAATGGATCTAAATATGAATGCTGTCAAAGAAAAGAATTATTGAGGTTTAAGTGAATCCTTAAGATAGCTCTAAAGTGAGCTCTTGACTGGAGCCTTTATCTCATTGACTCACTGAAATGGCTCTTTTTTATCATACTATTTATGGCAACAGCCCTAACAGAGATAAATAACCTCTGAGACAATAACGCACTTGCAAGAGCAAGGCATACAGAAGAGACAGGAAGGTTTCAACCCCCCCCACCCCCCGCAACCAGGACCCAGAGGCTCTTGAGCAATTTCTCTCAGGCCTCTGCCTCCATTAAAATCCAGTGTGTGGGCCTGGCAGCTGGGGTAGCCCGTCCACTCCTTCCTGTTACCCAGGCAGGAGGGTGGTGACAGGTTGGGGGTGGGGGGAGCATTGCCGGAGGGGCTGGTGAAGATGAGAGAGGGACCAGAAGAAGAGAAACCTCTGGGTATAACCGGGAGGAAGCTTGTTCCCCATGTGCTCTTGGAAAACAGAGCTGCTGGAAGGAGAGGTGTGCCCTGGCAGGTGATGACAGGGAAGGAGCTCAGATGGCAGAGGAAACCTGAGACCATCCTCATGTGATCCAGTCATTCTAGGAGCCCCAGCTGACCTGGCCCAGGGGGATGACAGGCTGGTCTGGGGCCTCTGGGAGACTTGGACATTGTGGCTAGATTGGCAGGGAGGAGCGGGGGGTGGGTAGTACGGCTAGATCTACCCACCGCACAGTGAGAGGGCTGGTAGCCCAGGACAAGGCATGAAGCTGGGAGTGGCTGTCAGGTTCTGTGGAGAAAGAAATCCTCTTGAGGTGACAGAGCCTTCTGGCTGCCAGGCCAGCCTCACTGAAGGGAACCCAACTGTGGCCACCTTTGCCATGCTGGGGGCATAGTGGGAGCAGCGTCAGTTTCTTTACCACTTGTCTGATCTAAATGGCGACTCACTGTCCGGGTTTTGGTGAGAGCATTTCTGGCAAAACTTTTGGAGGACGCCCTTACCTCCAAATCTAAGCAGGGAACTCAGTATCTGTGGGCTCCAATCCAGTCCGGATTTTGCATCTGTGAGGTGCCCGCTTCCCTCCCTCCCTCCATAGCCCTCCCAACACCTGCTGCAGAGGCTGGAAGCCAAGAGCTATTGTGCAGGACCCTGAACTCTGGCCCTCCGCCTCCGCCTCCACCCTAAACCCTGCACATTTCATGGGGATGCTTTGCTGGCTGGCACAGAGCCAAGGAGTTTCCAACTGCACTGGGGAACAGAATTCCTAGCCAGTTCCTGCCTTTGGAGTTTTCACCCTCTTCTCTCCCTCTGGGGCAGTTCGAATTAGGAAGTTTAAGTGTGATTTTGCATTTCTATTGAGCCGGTATTCAATGGCAGGGGATGTATCTGAATAGGGATGTGAGGCCAGTTGGAGTGAGATGCAGACTTCTTGGAATCGGGAATTAATGAGGCCAGAAGGGTCCTCCCGAGGCTTCTGCGTCCATAACAATTATTTTGACTTGTGTAGCTTATCCTGAGCTTCCCTATCGCCAAAGCACTTATTATTTCATTTCATCCTCCCAGTTCACCTGTGAGGTAGGCATTACCCCTATTTAGCGATGGGGAAATGGAGGCCCACAGTCGTCAGTGGACCATCCTGGGTCACACAGCAGCTAACTGGAGTCCAAGCTTCCCAACTCTAGTGCAAACTCCAGGAAGGAGGCACCTAGATCAGGCGACACTGAGGAGGTTCTTGGGAAACCTAGAGGTTCTACAACTTCCTTTGTGAGCTCTTCCAACACCACTACCCTTCCCTGTGGAAAAGGTACAGACTTCAGAGCAGCTGGCCAGTGGGGGAGAGGGTGAGGGATCAGATTTTGGAGGTGAGATGAAAAACAGAGAGGCAGAGGCACTGCACTTAGAAAGAAGGCCCACCCATGGCCTCTTTTCCTCTTCCTGTTCTCAGCACTCCAACCACGATGAGAATTACTGCTCAGAAGAGGGAAATTCCTCTCTCCCTACGAACTGATGTCACATCCTCATCAACACTCCCAGGAAAGCACCTGCTTTTCTGCATTCCAGGCTTTTTCCCAGAATGTGCCAAACTTACATGTTGTGCAGGGCACACCAGCCACAGTGAGGGTCCCCCGAGCTCAGGCACTCCCCACAAGTCGTGTACTGTTCACAGGATTCCACAGGGACCCTGGTGATCTGGCCAAGAGGGAAAAGAGAGCAGGTTAGATCGGGGAGTGACGCCTCGCAGAGGTGTGTTCAGACTCAACTACACCTAACCACACTTGCACTGTCACCACCCCCTCAGAGGTGACAGTGGGGGGGGGGGCGCTGTGAATCGGTGGCCTCAGTGTTCTCATCTTGTTTGCCCCGCACGAGGCAGTTACAGCTAACAGGCCCCAGGCTTCTTGCCTTTGCTGGAGGTGGAAGCAAATCCTCCAGTTTCTCTTTGCCTGCACTAAAGTCCTCTGGAGAGCTGGGCCTGCTCCTGGCAAAGGCTGAAAATGGTTAACGCTGTTGAAAGGCTATTGAGTGCCATCAAGTTGTCTCCGAAGAGCTTTCAGCTGGGCTTGGGCTGAGACATCCTGCCTGCACAGAAAACATTTAAAAAGGGAGAGAAGGAGAAACTTTTCCCATCAAATAATATTCATCTAATGGCATGGTCTTTTTACATCCAACCAAACATACCACCTGGATCCAATTATCCCATTCTCTGATGCCTGCATTCAGTTTCTCTAGTAAATCTCCCATCCTTTGAAAAGTCTGGCTAAATGGGAATAGATAAGCTGCCTGTCTTGCTGGGGAAAGTGGGAATGTACAGATCAAGCCTCTGCCCCCCAGAGGATGTGGCCTCCTCCTGGCTTCCATGTGGGGCCCTGCGGGGACACGAGCCGGGCCCGTTTGGTCATTACTCACCCTTACCTGCTCAGCGGGTGTGACATTAAGGCCAGGCAAAGGGTCAGAAGATTGAAGTCTTGCATTTGGTATGTCCTAGGTATCTGTTGCTGGCTGGGGCTGGAGACTGCTGGGCTGGGAATGGGATCTCATTTGTTAGAGCAGAGAGGTCCCCCACCGACTGGATGTGCGAACGCAAGTGGAAACACAACCTGTGGTCCAGCGGCACAGTGGTCTGCCTCTAGCAGCGGGACAAAGGATCTGATGGAGATGCCTTCACAGCATGCGCCTGAGAGGCTCGGGATGGAGTCTAACGCCGCTCACCTGGCAACTGTTTATCAGATGTCACTATGAGAGGCTCCGGTGCTGTGTGATAGAGAAACAGCAGCGAACAGGACACAGATCCTGCCCCCCTCGGAAGAGCACGCAGCCCAGTAGGAGTTGATAATTACAAACTGAGACCTGCTCTACACTGTGCTCAACATCCATTGCAGGCAATAGGTATGTGCCCTGGGGGCCTTGGCAGCTTAAAGGAGGGCTGTCCAGCACAACCTGTCTGGAGGAAGGGGCCAGCATGTCTGGAGGAAGGGACCAGCCGAGTAAGGGTGAATCAGGGTAACAGTGGGCCCAATGCAGATGCCTGGAAGGGCATTCCTAACTGAGAGATTATCACGAACAAAAGTAATCATGGCTAAGTTCAGCCTAACTCAAGTGTGGAGTGTATACTGGATGGACAGGCTGAGAGATGAGGCTGGTGGCATGTAACCAGGGGCCAGACAACGAAAGGTCTTGGGTATCAGCCCCAGGAGCCTTCCTTCTCTCTGTTGGGTGCCCCCCACACCCACTCATTCTCCCCACATCATAAACACTTAACATTCTGAATTACAAAGCTTTTCTCGGAGTGACATGATCAGCTTTCAGCATCCCTAACTTCCCTTTAATAATAAAAATACAAAATGCAGAAAGCATAAATATAAAATCTTGCAATTCAGTGAAAAAATTGATATTCTAAATGGAGGCTGGGGGAGGGAGTAGCTGATTTGAAATAGTTCATGCGGAATAGGTCCAAGGGTTGAATTTACTCTATGTCCAATATGACCTGACAGGGTGATGTCATAGCTAAAGGGGCTAATTCAATCATGGGCTGCATTAATGGACATGGTGTCAGGATGGAGATGACCTGAGTTCCCAGCTCAGGTCTTTGCAACGTGCTCTAAGAGGAGGGTTGCTCAATCAGAGAAACTTTCCAGAGGGTGGTCACGATGGGGTGGGACCCAGGTGTGGCATCTGAGGTACAGCTGATAGACCTGTATGTTTATTTAGGTCCAAGAAGATGAATGTCAAGGTGGCCGTGGAAGCTATCTGCCACTGTTTGACGGGTGGCAGTGTGGCTGCAGTAAGACTCATGGGTGAAAAGTTCCAGGAAAGCTCGACAGAAGAAAGTCAAGGTTGTCCACCAGTGCAACAGACCTGGCTTCCAGCAGGGACTCCCTTCCATGGGACGTGTAAGCAGAGTCAAGGTGACATGTGTCTGGGAGGCTGTGGAAGGTATTTCTGCCCCCAGAGGAAGGCTGCCCTAGTCCTTCTCACTCTGACATATAGGATCCTATTTCCCACAGTTTGCCTAACTCCTTCCTGAGACTGTTCATTTCTGTCCTGAATGACTTGGACAGTTCAAAGATCCAGCCACGCCACTAGCCACTGATAGCACCCTGCATTAAGGAACAACCGTTGACCCCTGACTCACGTCCTGTGATTCCTACCAGAGGCACCTTTCAGGCAGGTGCCTGCCAGACGCTCTCCCAGCATGCCTCTCCCGGGCCTGGGACTCTCAGCCCTTCAGGATATCTGTGACCCTAGCCACCTGGGGGGCTTCCGCCAGCCCCCTCCAACCCGCCTTCGGAGGCCTGAGAGCCGCAGCCCAGTGCCCGGCCTCCCTTTCCTGGGTTTCAGGCTCCGTGTGAGTGATGTCTGCATCTGGCTGGAAATTAAAACAACTGTCTGCATTGCATTCGGCCCGTCTGTCAAAACACAGCCCAGCTCTCAGCAGCTGGGGAAGGGGGCGCTGAATGGGAGCAGTGTCTCCAGCAACAAAGCCCACTTTGACGCCAAGTGCCGCAGAGATAGTGAGAAGCCTGTTCTTCTCCAAACGTGAAACCAACAGCACAACTATTTTTCCTGTTTCCTGGGCCCTCCTGGTGGGAATTTTTTTTTTTTTTTTAATACACTGAGTTGAAGAGCAAAGTGAAACAGGAAACTTATAAGGGGGGTGGTTCCTAAAATTCGAATTATTCTCTTCTCAGAGATCTAATAGCCATATGCAAAGCAGAGGAAAGAAATGTCACAGGGACTGGAGGGAGGCCCTCAAAGTCAGGTGTTTCCATGGGTGCTCTGTCTTTCCTATAATCCTGTGTTTCTGTATTCATTCATCAACCCATATTCATAGATCATGTCCTACGGAAAGGCCAGTGCTGGGCACTTTAGGGGAATAAAATCAACAGCAGCATTAAAACACAAACATCACCTTCAAGTTGCAAACAGACTAGCAATAAAAACAAGAAAAGTGATGTGTGTTCTAAGAGAGGCATTGAAAGAGGGCTGAGGCAATTCAGAGCAAAGAAAATACTACTTCTACGTCTGTGCTGTCCAATGTATGGGCCCCTGTGGTCACCAGCGTCTGGAATGGGGTCAGTTCGAATTCTAGTCCTCAGAGATGTGCTCTAAGGACACCGGACATTGATGGTTGAGCACGGAAAACAAGAATGTAAAATAGCACAGTAATAATTTTTTATTGACACATGTTGAAAAGATAAAAATTTAGTAAATATTGAGTTAAATAAAATCTACTATTAATTTCAACTGTCTTTTCTTACTTTTTAAAATATGGCTGCTGGAAAAGTTAAAATTACATGCGTAGCTGTGTGGATGGCGCTTTGTTATCATGGGAGAGCACTGCTCTAGATGGGAGTCCCAAGAAGGCTTTGTAAGGGATGTGGCCTGGGTCTGGGTCTTCAAGGGTGAATTATAATTATACAGATGAAAAGCGTCCCAGGTGGAAAGAACCACATGAGCAAACATAGGAAAGCAGAGTTTCTGCAGAAAACGTTGCATGAGGATGAAGAGTGATGGATATAAACCTGGAAAGGCAGTTTTGGGTTAACTTGGGAAGGACGGAGAAGGCCACAGAGCTGGAATACGTGACGTCTGTAAGCTCTCCAGCCTGTCACTCCTTGGCCAAAAGAATGTCCTCCATGAAGAGGCGGCCCGAGTTCTCAAACCAACATCCTTGGCATTACCTGTAAGCTTAAGAGGCATAAAAATCCAGAGTCCACTGGGTTAGAACCTCTGGGATGGGGTGGGTCCTGAGAAATGGTTCCAACAAGCTCTCCAGGTGATTCTTATGAGAACCACTGGTAAATGTGACCTCATGTCTTGGGAAATGTTTTTAAGTGTCAGGCCCTGGGGTCATGAAGAAATAGAATCAAACTCTGCCTAGGGACTACGAAAGGAGCTAGCGGAAGGAACTAGACTGACTCAGGGGGAGGAGAGATGGAGGTTAGCCTGGGGACTGCTTTATAGCCAGGGAGAAATTGGTTCTAATATCTCTGAGTCTATGGAGGCCCTGAAAGACCAAGTTCAAACTTCTGGGGTCAGGGGCCACTTCACTCTGCACCAGGCGAAGGCGGGCACTTGCTCTAGGACCTGGTGGGGTGGGGGAGGATGGGGAGGGGAGGGGCATTGTCCCGGGAAGCTGGAGAAAGCAAGGGAGCTTCTCGTGGAGAGTGTCCGCTGTGTCAGGTGGCTTTGTCAGGGCTGACTCAGAGTTTAATGGGACACTCAGTGACACTTTAATGAGTGTTTGTTTATTATGACTGTGCTTTAATTATGCCTGAGGCTCCCCACCCGCTCTGCTCTGCGTGCTGGGATCTGGGGGTGGCTGAGTCCGCAAAGGAGTGTGGTGGCGAGGCACCTCCGATGGAGGATGCCCTTCTCCCGCCTGCCTCCACCGCCTTCTCCCCAGGACCAGGGGACCACTCGGCACTGGATTGCCCCCGCACGCTTGGCATTCTTCTCCACTTGATCTTATGCCTGGTAATTATACTTCTAATGAATATAACTCTCCGATTAAGTCATCTACTGAAGAAACACTCTTCATGAAAGGTGACTCATACTGTGTTCTTGTCTCCTCTGACCCCGGGGCCCCTCATCTCCAGTGCCTCCCTTGGCCTCAGTCTGTGGGGTTGACGTATGTGGGAAGGGCTCAGCAGGGGTGCAGAGTTCGGAGTGGTTCTCTCCCCCACCCAACTCCTTCCTCTTTAAGCACACTGGTCAGCCCATGGGGTGCAGCACCCCGCACGGCAAGGGACGTGATATCAGATTATCATCGGCTGTGGGGATGCATCACCAAGGGAACTGCTGGAACCATCCTCCTTCCTGAAGATGTTGAAGGACAGGGCACACCCATAGGGCTTGGACTACCCGGGGTGAGGCCCAGAAGGCCTCTGTGGCCCTGGTAGTTACTATCGGCCTGGAGAGTTACCACCATCAGGTGCAAACCCATCACTCTTCAGAGAAGAGCTCTCCAATGGTGGAGCGAGGGACAGGAGCCCTTTGGTGCGTAAACCTGGGGAAAGAGAATCAAGGTTGTATCTCTGCCACCCTGTGTGGACGCCTAGAAGGAGCCTCCTTGGTTCTGAGAATCTGGGGTCAACTATCGGAGAAATAGCTGAGTTGAAAGCAGAACAACACAGAGGATTCTGACCATGGGCTGTGCCTGGGTGCCACGCGGTCCTTCAGTATTTACAGAGCATTTATGTTGTGTTAAGCTCTCCATTAGGCACCGGGCGACATTCTCTGTCCCCCCCGGGGCCCATGGTTTGGCTAAGGACAAAGGAAACAGGATCTTCTTAATACGGTAGAAAGATGCCGCAATAGAGGTATAATCAAGGGACAGTCATGGCTCAAAGGACAGAGCTTAGACGTTCTCCTCAGGGAGCTTTGGCATGGGCACTCTGTTCTAGAGGCTGAAGGATTCCTTTGCAGTCATGCAAGAGAGAGAGGGAGAGAAGGAAGGAATAAGGGAAAGCTGTTCCCCAGCCTGGTAGGGCCCCTTGGGGACAGAGCATTTAATCCCCTGCTTCTCTGGAATCTGCCCCCACCTGCCAGATGGTACACCTGTCCCCACATGTGTCCCTTGCCTCCTGACACAAGAAAAGAAACAGTGGCCTTCTCAGTGGCTGAGAGCCAGGTGGCAGGGGGTGGGAAGTGACACAGCCTGGGTGGAAGCATGCAGTTGGCCTGAGCTACAGCATCCCGGTCCCCAGGGCCCAGAGCAAAGTGCACGGCAGCTGAAACGCAACTGGCTCCCCAAACCTCTCTCCTTTCCTTTGTATCTTCTCTTGGTGGTCCCTCCCTGCCAGCCCAGCCTCTCTCCCCTTGGAGTTTGTAGGGTCTCAGACCCAGTTTCTCCTCTTTTTCCCAAACCAGATCTATTTTCAAGAAGCAATCTGATGCTCGTTTGCATTCACAGCTGAGGGCAGACTGACGGGAAGCCCCACCAGGGCTGGTGTGCGGGATGAGCTCCAGGGCACAATCCCAACAGATGCCGATGCCCACAGAGGGTTTCAGCACTGAGTGCTTTCACAGAACCCTTATCTCATTTGATCTGCACAGCTCCCTGGAGAGGAAGGGAGGTTAGGGATCCATTTGTTCCACCAGGAAATAGAGGCACCCAAAGGGCTGGCGTAACCCCGGACTCTATCTCACAGCGAGTGGAGGTGGCCAGCTGCAGCATGTCCTCCATGGCTCGTGGTGGTGACATGTCGTAAGGGATCTTTCTGAGGAAAGGAGGGACAGGGGTTCAGGGGTTAGTCCCAGGAGATGGAGCTGGGGCCAGAGCAGGATTCAGGAGGCGGGAAGCAACCAGAGGGCAGGTGAGGCTTTGGTTTCTCTGACCCCACTGCTCCTAGGAGCTGGCCAGCGCCCAGCAGTTGTCACCTGTTCCCATGGGTGGTGGGAGGAGCCTCTCTTCACCGCTTACCCCGAATCTTGTCAACCCCGTGGCGAACACGTACCGCCAGCGCTGGGAGGTCTGAGAGCTTAGGGTTCTGCCTTCCCTGTACACGTGAAGGGGCCAGGGTTCACAGTCCTCACAGGGAGAGGAACACAGGCAGGTGGTCAGGGAGGCCAGGCCAAGGCCCCAGCCCTGGTCACTTTCTCTCAGGCACCCAATTGAGTCAGCAAGACTAAACAGAATAATACCTGCATCCTCTCTCCTATCCTTTACAGGCAAAGAGCTGTCAACTGGATGCCTGAAACAGCATCTTAATCTAATTCTCCCCCGCTGGGTGTGCTCGGGGGCAGAAGTGAGATGGCCTCCTTGGATCTGCTCCCCAGGGATAGGGGGAGAAGCGAGGGGGACTGGGGCCTCCTGCCTGGCACCACCTTCCTCTGAGCCGGGCAGTTGACTGAGCTTGTTCAAGGGAATGAAGCAGCAGGAACGATAATAATAGGGTCCATTTATCCTGCACCTACTGCACACGCCAGGCACTTTCCCTATGTCACCTCACCTAATCCTTACATGAGCCTTGCAGGTGAGGGATTAGGCCCACCTTACTTATTAGAAAACTGAGTCCTGGGTTAGACAAACTGCCCAAGTTGCATGCCTTGTAGGTGGCGGAAACAGAACTGGAGTCCAGGTTCATCCGACTCCCAGGTTGAGGTGGTGCGGTGGAGGCACAGGCAGCAGTAAGGAAAGGCCCCTCTCCTGGGGCTGCCCCCAAGCGTGGGCTGTCAGGGTCCCCTTGCTTTCTCCTGGACGTCAGGGCCCAGCCGCTGTAATTACACTCCCTCTCCTGACCACTGCCTGCCTCTTGCTCACTTTTCTCTGGTTGCTGACAGCGATTCAGCTGGTGCATCTGGAGCCAGACAACGCAAAGGGTGATGTGAGAGGGTGAGGGAGGAGATGGGTTGGTGGGGGTGAGGATGCCCTGCTAGAATTTTTTAAAAACCTGCCAGGACCATAACAGTAATGGACATGACTCTGAATGGGTTCCACAATCTCCATCCTGAGCCTGCTCGGAATGTCAGGGCCCTCAGTTGGCACAGAGTGGGGGCAGTGGAGGTGGCAGGGGTCTCCTGTCCTGGTCTTGCTAGCTGTTTGCCGTGAGGCCTTGGGCAAGCTGCTTCACTTCTTCAAGCCTCCCTTCTTTATTTTTAAAATGGTGACAGCAATACCCATCTCACCTGTCCTGCCTGTTCATCAGGGACCAGGGCACCTCTGAGCTCTTATTTTCAGCTTCAGTTTTCCCTACGAATCAACTTCCCAGTAATTAATGTGAAGAACTGAGTATTGTTTGTTCCCAGGGTTAGGTCCAGTTCTTTAAAAATCAATAGTCATGTGTGAGATCACCTTAAATCTTCATAAAGTAAACACCAACCCAGCCCACTGCCCCTCCTGGGAGCTGTGAAAGTCACATGATCAATATCATTAAGAAGAAGGAGGCACCAACCCCCTCTCACACCCCCACCCCAGAAAACCAGCTGGAGGTTCTGGAGCCTGTGATTGCAACCAAAGCAACATACAACCTTCTGACCAAAAGCTGACCCTGGGGCCTCTCCTAAGAACTTCTGACTATCTGGAGACCTGAGGGCAGAGAGACATTCAAAGAGAAAATCTATTTTTAATGACTTGGGGGAGAAGAGTGGAGTGGCTGAGTAATTTGGAGTAATTAAAGCTATCTATCACTCCCAGAGTGGGAGCCAAAATTGGTTGAACTTTTCAATGATATTTTTTCCTTCTCATTCATAAAACCCAGCAGAAGGTCATGCAGGAGTCAAAGGGGAAAGGATGATGGGGAAAGAAATTTCTGGCCCCAAAGAGTGGAATTCATCCTATTATTGATGAGTACTTGGGTCATGATGGCTCTTCCTGCGCCCTTTGGGCAGACGCCATGTTTACTTTGTCCTTGTTAAGAAGCTGGACTTTGAAGGAGACAGTCCTCAGTTTCAAATCCAGCTGCTATAATTATCGACTGTATGAAATTAATAAGTGGTCCTTATTGTCCTTCTTGCACCTCAGTTTCCTCCTCTGTGAAATGCTGACAATAATGGTATTAACTTCACCTGGTTGTTCTGAGGTTTAAGTGACATCTGTACACAAAGAGCCTTGCATGCAGTTGGTGCTTAATACTGGCAGTTATCGTGCTCAATCTCTCTGTGCAGACCCACCGAAGGTGGCAGTGTTTGCGCAGGAAGCTGCAGAGGGCCCTCCTCCAGACTCTGCACTCCTGTGTAGGCTGACCTTGAGTAAGCTACCTCGCCTCTTTGGGCTGAGACTGCTGATCTATCTATCATATGGGGACAATTAGGTCTGCAGAGCCACTCAGACTGTTGTCCTTATTCATGGCATAATCCCTACTGGAGGCTGAAGAACACTGAAATTCAGGATCCTTGGCTGGAAAAAGTCAAACTGAGCTTAAGTCTCCTAAGGAAGAAGGTGGAACTTGGGCAAGGAAGAAGTACAAAGAGGGAAGAAAGCAATTGGGCAAAGCAGATATTCCAAATACCGTACCATACTTTCTCAGACAGGACTCCTTGGCCAGAGAGGGCCCTCTCTAGTGCTGTTTTTTTTGGAAGGCTCTACAAAGAAGCAGAGAGGCTGATACTATGTTGTCTCCATGACAACCATGGATTTACTCAGTTAGGGAAAGCAGGTGGGGTAGGAAATAGGGGATGAGGGGGTTTGGGAAATACAGGGTCTATGAAATAGCTAAATCACATCTCTCCCCTGGAAACCAGACGCCTGGGTTTAGCCAGGGCCCACAAAGCTCCCTACAGGGCCAACATCAACTTGTCTGCCCCAGAGGGGAAAAGTGATGACGGCAAGCGGATGGAGTACCAAAGGCACGGATGCCCCTTCACCTGTCCATCCCCACTCGTTCATTCACACTTCTGTTCCTCCAGACTTTTCCAGTGGGGCCCCTGGATGCAGAGAGCCCAAGGGTAGCCTTACCACATGGAGCTTGATTTATCTGAGGGCTGGCATCTGCCTAATACGTCCTGGTTTCTGCGCCGCCCCCCCCTTCAAATTCTGGCTCCCCTGCCTTCCAGTCACCAGGAGAGCCAGACAAGAGGGTGTGGCCTTCCCGTTAATCCCAAATTCTCTTTGAGGCATGTAAGGCTCATAAGCTCTAAAAGGTGAGGTTTGGGGAGGGAATCATCAGGGCCCAAGAAGAGGCTGGTCGGAGATCTGGGGTAAGAACACCTTTGCTGTTGCCTGGGTAGGGGATGGGGCTACCTTCAGTGTTGTTTGAGAAGAGGACTCAGGGAGTCCTCTAAGAGGGAAAGTGGGGCCTTCAGGACACCACTGCTCTTCAAGGGGGCCCTAACGAGCTCCCTTGAGCAGAGTTGCTGGCTTTGCCTCCACACCAGGCTCCATTTCCTGCCTCCCAGTGCTCAGCTGCACTTCTGCCTCTGATGTTACCACTTGGGGTTATTGATGGGAGCTGGTAAGGCCTTGGGGACTCCTTGTGTGCTGATTTTCCATCCTTGATACATTCTGAGGAATTCTGGGGTATTGAAGGGACCCGGGGTTGAAGTTCCCAGGTCATCTTGATATAGGGAGAGCAAAATCCTACCAGATGGTAAAAGCTGGACTGAGATCTGGTCAAAAGCTCAAGTGCCCTGGTCCCTCTTCAGTCCACCCATGTCAACAGCTGTGCACATAAGAAAGCTCTACCCACAGGCACTGGATCTGAGACGGGCCTCCCCATCTCTGCCTAAGCTATCGTACAATTCTGAGTAGACAGGAAGCCATCGGACCCTCATGCTATGAATACTGGTCTCCAGTGGACCCACGGCACGCATCTTCTCCATCATTTCTCAACTTGCCTTTCTAACCATCTGAGGTGAGGCCGTCTTGTCCTCCCTGACACATAAAATGTGAAAATACTCTCTCTGATTTTTCTTAGTATGCTAAGTGACTAGCTCCCCAGGGAAGGACAGAGCAGTTTCTTGTCACTCACAGCTTCCCGGGACATGTTAATAGGTGAGTGTGGACGAGTGTGCATGTGTGTGTAAGAGACAGAGAGAGAGGTGGAGGATGTGAGTGTAAGTTAAATCTCTGCCTAAGGAAAAAAGTCTCCTACACTTATATTAAATTTTTTAAATTTCCTTTCTGTATGGAGTTCACTTATTCATTCATGTGATTTGTTCATTTAACCTTGGCAAGGTGGTATGAGGCAGGGAGGGTCCCATGCTTTGCTGAATCCCGGGCCTCGGTGCTGCTTTGGGAACTGGTAGACACTGGCCAATTGAATAAAGACCATTCCGCGGAGGCAGCAATGACTACAAAGCCACAGTGCTCTGCCCACTGGGGACTAGTCAGTACAGGTTGATTGGCCTGGCCTCAGGCATCTACATTCATGTAGACTTGCTTTATAACTGGGTGGACCTGCATGTGGTGGAAATACACTTGGTACTTATAATTTGTTCATTTGTTTATTCATTCATTTACTCATACATTAGTCCATCCGGCTACAGATCCTTCCTTCATTCATCTTCTCATTTATTCAACACATCAGGTTAAGTCCTATGCTGTAGTATAGCAAATCTGAGCTCGTCATGGCCCTCCAGTGCCCTCCAGAAGCAGCCCCTCTGGTGGGGAAGCTAGAAAGTGAAAGATGTCACATAAGAGTTTCAATGGGGAATGATGACTTCGGGCTGAAGGGACCAGGAAGGTGTCATCATGTGTAGCAGGCCTTGAAAACTTGGCGTATTTTGAGATGCAGGAATGGAGGGAGGGCATTCTGTGAGGAGAGAAAAGCATGAATGGAGAACAAACATGAGAAGGTACAGGAAGAAGCCCAGGAATGCGCGTGTATCAGGACGAGACGGCTGGTCAGAAAAGTGATTCAGGGGTAAGTCACGGAGAGCCAGGGTGGTGGAAACAGAAGAGAAAGGAGGAAGAGGAGTTTTGCATTTCTTCTCTCATGATGTGTTCCTAGGTCTGTCCCTGCCGTGGCATGCCTGCTGCCTCCCTCCGCTGGCCCCAGCTGCAGGCCCCCATCCTCACAGCGGGCTGGTGGCTGATGGCCCATTGGTCGCCCTCTTCTCTCCACACTACATGTGTTCTGCACACCCTCATTTTTTCTTTTCTTCAAAACGGTGTAGTCGTTGAGGGCATGGGCCCTAGAATCAAGCTGCCTGGGTCCAAATCCCAGCCCATTTGCTTATTAGCTGCGTGACCTTTGGCGTGTTACTCAGCTCTGAGCCCCATTTGTTGATTTGCAAAATGGTGATAATTATAGCACATACTTCTATAAGACTTGCTGTCTGCAGATGAGGAAGAAACGGAGGCACAGAGAGTCTTAGTGAATTTGTTGATAGTCATATAGTAAATAAGTTGTAGAGCTGGGATTCGAACCTAGGCAGGCTGGCTGCAGAACTCCTCACTAAATTGCCTCCTAGGCGTAATGGGTGGCATGGGTTAGAAAACACTTAGCCCAGTGCCTGAGATATAGCTGTCAGTTATTATTAATACATTAGGGACTGGCTATGTATTCTGTGTAGGCATGAAGTTCCAAGATGAACAGACATGGCCCTGATCCTGAAGTACTCATAGCATTGTCAGGAAGACAGATGGACCCCCAGATCGTAACAAAACAGCACTATGACCGAGATGTGGTAAAACTACAAGAGCAAAGAAGAAGGGCAAATCAAGGAAGGCTTCCCAGAGGCAGTGTTTTGTAATGATGGCCTCAGCTAAAAAAGCAATCAAAAACCAATACCTTCCCCTACAAAAAAACAAAATTCAAAAACAACACGAAAAAAATGCTTCTTGGATGAAGTTTATAATCCAAATACCCCAGCCCGATGTTTCAGTCTTTTAACCTCTACTCCCCACCCAGGCTGAACTTCCCACTCTGGACTCTTCTGTCAGCATGAATCCCACCCCTGGAAGGCTGGCCTCCTCTCCTGCTCAGCGTGGTCCTGCCTCCTTAACTTTCTTCGCTCATGCATTCCTGCTAATCAGAATGTCCTTCCCTCCCCTATACGTGCAAATGACCACTCGACACAGCCTTCTTCCATCAACCTCTGTGACCCCTCTCTCTGAATCTAGACTCTGACCCACTGCCCAACTGGCAAGATGCAAACATACTTTTTAAGCTCTTCTGAGGTCTCTCTCTTTTTAGGTTATTCACAGAGCTCTGCTTTTTATTTCTTCATATGGGATATCCCTGTATGTTCCAACTCCAGTTTCCTACATAAAATATGTCTATAAATACCTGCTGAGAAGCTAATCACACTTACTCAGTGATGCAGGTTTTATTTTAAGCTCCTTAAGTAAATGTACTAAGAACTATGCAAAGACTCTCTAGGTGTGGCTGAGACTGCTGGCATTCTGCTGGGATCCATTAGGTGATGTGAAGGCTTTTTGTGGTGTGTTTAAATAGACACCGTTTCTAACCCAGCAGAGGTGCGTGGTGTCACGGAAAGGACACGGCTGTTACTTTCAGAAGAACTTGGCTCAGACACACTAGGTACTCAGCTGTGCTGGGTAAGCCATTTAACCTCTCTGAGCCTCACTTTCCACATCTGTGAATATTAGCGGATGTCAAAATGAAAGCATCCACCAAAGCACCGAGATACAATGAATGAAGCTTGCTAAAGTATGGTGGCCCACTGTCATACAAGATTTCAGAGTAGATTCTTACAATCCAAGTTCATGATTCTTGGACCCTTTTCTCTGTATCCCCTGACCCAGATCAATGCCATGAAAGAGTCAAAGGAATGACGAAAGGATTTTGTGAAATGTTTGGAGGAGGACCTTGGGATGCTGTGACCTAGCCACCCTTCAGTAGGACCACTTAGAAAGCTTGATGCATCCTCTGGACTGTAGGGGTCAGAGTGGACAGGAAGCCAGGAGGCAGGAAATCCAGGGGGTAAGGTGGCGAGCTCTTTAGGAGACAGAGTGAAGGCAGGACCGTGGGAGGTCAATGAGCTCCCCGGTGATGGTGGCAGGCCGAGGACGTGCCAGGGCTTCCTTGCATCAGATCTAGATGTGGACACCTCAGGAAGGAGAGCCGTCCTGGCAGCATTTTACTACTTGTCCAAGAGGACCCCTGGAGGTGGGGCTAAGTCACTAGTGAGAGCATCTTCACGGGAAGGGAACTGCTGGCTAATGGAGGCAGAGGCGAAAGTGGCAGGATAAGAGGAAGTACTGCCTGCCTGATGGAAGCAGCCACCAAAGCAGCTTGGCAGAGAGGTGTCCACAGGCCCAGGGAGGACTCAGCCCCGAAAGAGTCAGAAATGCCAGCCTGCTTGGAGAGCATGAGGCTGTCCTGCGACAATTCCAGCTCAAGAGAGAAGGACGTCCCTGACCCTTCCCCTCCTCCTCTTCTAAAGGGGTAACAACAGCTCGAGTGCGGGGAAGGTAAGTGACAGAAAGAGAAGAAACATGCCTCCCCAACTCCCTTCCCCGCAAGTGGGGAGTGTGCGCTGGCCCAGGCTGGGGGTCGGGGCAGAGAAAGATCTGGGCATCAGTCAAGGCCGGAGTTTTTCTTCTGGTCTGGACCTGGGCATTATGCTTCTGAATGGAGACTGTGCTTGAGACGTGAAGGATTTTTTATTATCCAAGAGTGAGCTGATGAGCTATGCAGCCTGCCCCAGAGGTAAGTAAAGCGATGGTGGGAGACAGAATAAAGCCACGATTTGATTCTATCTCGGCATACTGATTGGGCGTGCGAATGCTAACAACTGCCGTTCCTAACTCATTTGCTGTCACGAGGGTCATGTGAAGTGAGAGCTACAGCCGTGCATTGTTCGGGATCAAGTTTATCACACAAATGCAGGGGAATTTATTGGTGTTATTTCCGGGGATAGACTGATAACTTATGGATAACTTATGATTTTTTTAAAAAGAAAACTCTGCACCTCTACTCTCAGATGACTCAGCAGACCATTCTTTCTGAAATTCTGGTGTCCTTGAGCAGAGTGAACTGGTGTGAGGTCACTCTTTTTTTTTTTTTTTTGGAATTTAATTTAATTTATTTTTTTGAGGTCTCTTTTTTAACTCAAGTGGCTACGGGTCAGAAGAATTTGTGGACAGCCACAAGGGGAAGGCTCTCAACCCGTTTGCCTCTGCCCTCCTGGAGATGCAAGTGCGATCATTAAATAAGGCATCCGAAGCTGGTCTAAGGAAGACAGGGACGTGGTGAGGAACGGGTTCTTGGTTAGAAGCCCTTTGGGTGCTCCTGCCTCCCCGCCCCTAATGCCCAGCACTGTCTGAGCCTCAGTGCAGATTGGAGCTTTGCAACCTCCCCCTGCCTGAAGGATGGTGGCAGGGACTGTTCAAATCTTTACCTTCCTCACTTCTTTCTGTTTGTGGCCTCCTTCAGTGGCGACCTCTAATGTAACCAATGTCACAGAGCCTCTGGGGATACAAAGGGGTGGAGGGGGAGGTAGGGAGATGGAAGAGAGACAAAAGATTCTTTTCCTTTTTTAAAGGAGAAACAGGTGCTTAAGAAATTAATTACAGCAAGTAATCACCGAGTTGTCTGAGTCTCTATTTGGTGCATGCAGGGTCTGGTGGAAAAAAGGAATTTTAAATAATTTTGGAGTTATAACTGATGTAATTAGGTGCTCAGTGAACACTTAGCATCGAGCTGTGCTTATTAAAGTTACTGTTTTAATCAGAACATTGGAGGAAGATCATTAATAATACAATGGCTTGATTCCCTGGAACTCTAATTAGACCTGGACTTCTAACCACCTGAGCGTAATCTGGCTCCGTCTGGATATGCACCACGGGTGATGCATTATCATTTCAGGGCATGCGGGGATGGAGCATCAATACTGCTATTTAGTGACTTCCTGAATACTTTATTTTGGAGTGTGAGGGTGGGTTGAGGGTGTACCAATGCTGAAAGGTGGAGATGGAAGTGGAGGGGGTCAGCCAGGGACCTGGGGTTGGAGGTCTTGAGGAAGAAAAGGCGACTTTTCCCACTGTTGCAGGCTAGACACGCCTCACACATTTTTCTGCAGAGGCACCACCAAACCATGCCATAGACCCAGCTAAAGGCCATTTCCTGGGATGCTCTGCTTCCATGTGGGCCTGTCCCTCATCCAAGCCAAACGTGCACCTGAAGGGGTACAGCTTCAGTCCTTGCGGAGCCACTGCCTATCAGAAACCTAATCGATGATTTACGAAGTGATAATTAAAGGTTAATCTGGTGAAGGGCTGGGGCCACTTCTTCATTTTCCTGTCCAGTACTTTGGGTCACCCTAGAGAGAAACCAGGAGATAGGCTGAGTTTTTCCAGAACTTTCTAACCCTTAGGAAACTTTTGCAGGTAACTAGGACCAGAGTGGGAGGAAGGCTGAGTAGATGGGTTCTGTCTTCTGAGATGCCCGGCTGAGCTGGTGCTTTGGGAGACGGGTCAATGCCCTGACTCATGGCTCTGAACACAGAACTTTGGTTTCTCTGCTCCTTTAGCTGGTGGCTGAGTGTGTCAACAACACTAACTTGGCCCCAAGCGGGACTGAGTCCTTGGATAGATGTCACAGGGGTGGCCGAAAACAAATGGAATGCAAGCATGCTCTCCACCCTCCTAAAGCTTGGTAACTAGTTGGAAGGACATAACAAAGATGTGACAAAAAGATTTAGGACTCTAAAAGGCACATACTGAGAAGTGAAAATTAAGCTGGAGTCAGATGAGGGCATGTGGAGCTAAGTGGTGGCCGGAGGGTGGTGGGATTACTCAGAGGGGTCAAGATCTTCTGAAGGAGGGCTGTGGGGGCCAGGTTCACCTGCCGAGGAGTGGGGAAGGAAGGCAGCAATCTCTGTCCCTCAATAAGCACTCCTCTGGCTGCTACTGGGGGCCTTGAGACAACAAGACTGAACTCTCTGAGGCTCCCTGGCCACCCCTAGCCAGTAAGAGTCCTTTTGTGCAATTTGGGAAAGGTGCCCCCTCTAGGTGCATGGCTTGGTAAGATGAGTGAAAACCTGGTTTCAGCCTCACTTGGCCCTTAGCCAGGTGCCTTTGTACGGTACACAACCTGAACCATCATATCTGGTGGCCCTGATGCCCAAACTCTCTAGGGAAATAGGTAGCTGAAATGTGTAGTGTGGGTCAACCAGAATTTTACCCAGATGACCCAGAGACAGAATATTTTTAGGTGCTAAGCATTGTACCTCTTATAAGCCCTTTGTGGGTGGGGGGGTTCAGAGCAAGTGCGAGTTGAAGAGCAGAGAAGGCTCCACGGAGGAGGTGGGAGAGTATAGTGTCCTGGGCAGAAAAACATCACAAGCCAAAGCAGAGGGAGTGAACTTTGGTGTGTGCTCTGGGGACAGCAAAGGACACAAAAAAGGATGTCGCTTTTAGATGTCTTTTCTTACTGGTTCCTTGGGGGTAGACTTTTTACATATGAATTAAACAAAGTAAAACAACTCTAGGCCTCCCTCACAAAGAATAGTCCAGTGGAAGAATTTTTCTATAAACCAACAACGTGAGGAGGAAGGGAGATTTCCATTACTGGGGAGCTCTAAGCAGGAGTTCAAGGTCCCTGATGAGTGACAGGCTGGACTCAAGACTCCCCTCCGAGTGCAAGCTTGTCTTAGGGGAGAGAACCTGGCAGGCCGTGCTGGGGAAGGGGAGAACGACCCCTGTGCCTTGGAAACCAATGGTTAGGCCTCAACTCCAGAATGTGTGTGATTCTGAAAAAAAGGATACAGTGAATGATAGCCCCCTGACATACACATACCCCCTCACTCCACAAACGCATACTCTTACGCAAACACACTCATGAACACAAACACACATTCGTACCATCCACTCACATTCCACACCAACACACTGACAGCATACACACTTCACACGTACTCCCATCACATGCTCACACACATATTCACGTCACATACACTCATGACACACACAAACAACATGCTTGCCGCCCCCTCCCACCCCCGGCTGCATGCAACTGCGAGAAGAAAAGAGCCATCCGGATCTGTCTCCCTCCAGCTTGTAGTGAAGAAGGATTAGGGCTGTCCCAAATTAAACAGAGGAGTTAAAAATGACAGACAGACTTCTAAACAGGATTAGAGTCTTAATGAAAACCATGAAGAATGGAAGTGCCTCACGGATATCACCCATAAATGGCCATAAATATCAGACCAACAGATGAGATTGTAGATTCTGCAGTTTTCTTTTTTTGTTTGTTTTTTTTTTGGGGGGGGTAGGAGTTTATTAATTAATTTATTTATTTTTGCTGTGTTGGGTCTTCATTTCTGTCCGAGGGCTTTCTCTAGTTGTGGCAAGTGGGGACCACTCTTCATCATGGTGTGCGGGCCTCTCACTATTGCGGCCTCTCTTATTGCGGAGCACAGGCTCCAGACCCGCAGGCTCAGTAGTTGTGGTTCATGGGCCTAGTTGCTCCGCGGCATGTGGGATCTTCCCAGGCCAGGGCTCGAACCCGTGTCCCCTGCATTAGCAGGCAGATTCTCAACCACTGAGCCACCAGGGAAGCCCCATTCTGCAGTTTTGAACCCCGTCAAATGACTTCTATTATAACTCATCAATAAATAAGCAAGCCCAGACTCATATTTAAGGTCTTCTCATGCTTTGGAGAATAGGCTCTGAGGCCAGACAGGCCTGGATTTGAATTCTGGTTTTGCCCCTTGGTAAGCTTGGGTATGTTACTCTGCTTGCTTGAATCTTAGTTTCTTCACCTATAAAATGTGGATAATTATCCCCTTAATGGGGATGTTGTGCAGATTAAATTAACTCCTGGACAGCTCTAATAATTTATCATAATACAAATAATTTATTATTATAGTTATGATTAATTTTCACTATTATCTCTTGTTCCCTCCCTTTCAGTTTCCTGGGGACAAGGAAAGCCCATTGGCTGGTGGCATCAGTAGGGAGAGAAGGAAAAAGAAGAGGTGAAAACAGAAGCAATAGGCAAGAGCAGGAGACCAAGGCAGGAAGAGAGCAGGGAGAGGAAAGGAAGGAAGAAGAAGCAAGAAGGACAGCAGACCCCGCAGATGCCACCCACCGGCATCATCCATGGTGGGGCATCCATGCCTCCTTGGGTCGCGGTGACCAGAGGGAGGAGAGGTTCTGGGGTAGCCACCAATTATGGCCCAGGCTTCCTGTGAGTTTTCTTTAAGTAACAGCTTTATTGAGATAAAATTCACATACCATAAAATTCACCCAGGTAAAGAGTACAGGTCAATGGTTTTCAGTATATTCAGAGTTGTGCCACCATGACCACAATCAATTTTAGTACATTTTCCTCACCCCTTGAAAGAAAACCTGTATCCATTAGCATCACCCTCCATTCTGCCTGCCCCTGAACCTCTCCAACCCTAGGGAACCACCTATCAATTCTTTGTCTCTATGGATTTGCTATTCTGGACATTTCATATAAATGGGAGCAAACAGTATGTAGCCTTTTGTGGCTGGCTTCTTTCACTAGTATTATGCTTTCAAGGTTTGTCCATATTGAAGCATGTAGCATTTGAGAACTTCCTAAATTTCTCAATTCAAAGCCAAGAAGGTAGAAGAGCAGAGCTTCATATATACACACATAGGCAAGTGTCATATTGGAAACTGTCCAACTGTTCGCCCCATGAAATCTCACTGAACCAAAATTAGTCACTAGTTACAGACTTAGAGATGAGGCAGTTGGAGTTTTTATTTTTACCATTGAGGAGACCAAAGTGTGGTGAAATGATACCTTTTTTTGAGTGCATGTATTTTGCACACTCCCTACCCTTCTTACAAAGAAAGGAAAACAAAAGAGGCTCCAAATGTAAGAGTCTTTTGTCTGTGGTTTTATGATTTAGATTTAATGTTAAGAGACAAATGAGAGACTCTTGGTATTCTTTTTTTTTTTTTTTTTTTTTTTTTTTTTTTTTTTTTTTTTGTGCTACGCGGGCCTCTCACTGTTGTGGCCTCTCCCGTTGCGGAGCACAGGCTCCGGACACACAGGCTCAGCGGCCTTGGCTCACGGGCCTAGCTGCTCCGCGGCATGTGGGATCTTCCCGGACCGGGGCACGAACCCGTGTCCCCTGCATCAGCAGGCGGATTCTCAACCACTGCGCTACCAGGGAAGCCCGACTCTTGGTATTCTGTCCATATGTCTCTCTCTTACCTCTTAAAAGTGACAATTCCCAACTCTATTTTTACAATGTAAAAGAATGACTCTCCTCTAATGGTTATTTGTCACTGTTTATGTTTCAAGTAATTTTATATGTTAAGACTGTAGCCTTAGGATGCAGGAAAGCGACACCTCTGGGCCAAAGGCATCCCTGAAGTAGGAGGGGCTTATAAGTTGGATTGAAAGGACGAGGCTATTCACTGGACTCAGAAAATGTTTGGACGAGGCTATTTACTGGACTCAGAAAATGTCAATCACCTTTGTTCTATAACTAATGTGTCCCTGAGGGGTGTATCCTGAGAGATACAGGGCATCTATTGTATCCAGCTGATCCCAGAGACAGAAAATATTTAAAGACTAAATTGTGTATGCAGCTTCAATCTCTATACTACTGATACCTATCATCATTACACCACGGCCACTAGATGTTAGTCTAGGGCCACAGGTAAAGAAATGGAACTGACACGCAAAACAGAACCAGACATACCACGTACTAATATCTACCCTCCTTCAGGAAAGCCCAACAAAAGAGGGTTATGTGAGGCCTTCTTTCTTTCCTATAAATTCCAATATTGATTTAGCTTGAGTTACAGGGAGAGGAAATCGTTCACAGCCAGGCCAAGATAGAGGTACAAACTACAGCGTCCTTAGGTGCCAGACATGGTGGCTGTGATTGTGGTCACAGTCAGAGTAGTAAGGAAGAACTCAGATAATGAGGAGTGGCTGTGAAGTTCAGGTACAATTACTGGTCACTTCCTATCTGGGCTATTCAGTGACCAGTATCACTGGTGACCTCAATGGATACTGTGAGAGTTGCAAAACCAAATTCTATTTCAGAACTACACTCATTTGAAAAGGGAACAATAACTATACCAAATGGCCTGTTGTGTAGGGGCCTATTTCATGAAATAAAATGATACAGTATTGCTACTCTAAAAAGGTCAAGCATTGTTTATTAACAATGCTCAAAGAATCTCATTAAATCTGAGAGCATGAGGACAGTACCAACTACTATCATACATGTGAAGTGATTTCCACGGCGGTAAGGACTGTCCTGGGGTGAGATTCACACTTTAGGTCTCCTGCGGCTGCTGCCCAGAAGCCCCCAGCTCCTTGGAAGGCTGCTACCCAGTGCCCAGAGTCTCTCTTCATTCCATCTAGCATAGAGGAGGCACTGGTCACATTGACTCAGGCCAAGAGTTCCTTCCTCTATTGGAATTTACTCCCTAGCCCGTCTTTAGCAAACAAACAGGTGATCCCAGATAAGGGAAATAGGATTCTGGAAAAAGTGAGGGGACTAGACTTTTCTCCATTACTCTGGGCATGCTCCAATTTGCACTAAGAGCATACATTTGCATGTTGGATTCCAGAAGCCCCAACTGTAAGAATATTAGATAAAATAAAATTAATTATTGTAATCCTCTGTGATCATATTCAAACCCAATAGTCTCAGCTTGGCTTGCCTGCCTGCTTCCCTCCGTGCTTTCCTATTAAAATTATTTTCTCCAACGCTGATTGAGTTCTGGCTCTACCATCGCCCTGGGAGGGTACGGGGTACCTCTGACCTGCCTCGGGTCCCTTAGTAGCTTAGAGCCTAATGTGGGAGGCACAAATAGACAGATATTCCCCAGGTATGTGGTTTTTACCATAAAGTTAGAGAAGCTCAGAGAGCTGAATTCATTCTGAGTGGGGTGAATTGGGACGGTCTTGAGTTCCACTGGGGGCATGAGAATCATGCCACAGAAGGTGGCAGCAAGCAGATACTCTTGTCTTTCTACAAGTTCAAAACACCTACATGGTTCTTTAGTCTATACTGTTTCCCCTCTTTCTAGGGAGGCTGTTAACGAAAGAGACAGCTCTTTGAGATGAGACGGCTGGAGGCCAAGCCCAGAAGGCCGCTGAGACTTGGGAAAGGCCCCTGACTATGGGTAATTGCTGGGTGGGCCTGAGACAGTGCGTGTGGCCAGGCTACGACAAACAAAAGCATGCCAGCTTAGCCCGACTTCCTGCAGAAATCTGGTGGGCCTTGGCAAGCAGTCTTGACACCAAGCAGTGGCTTGGTTCCTTCTGGCTTCTCCCTGAGCTGAGGCTTTTTTCTGTGGTTCTGGAGATGGGAATCAATCATAAAATATGGGGGCTTCCTTTGCTTGGAGAAATCAAACATCCTCCCTGTGTACCAGTCTCTAGTGATTAGTAAGCTGATGACTGCCCAACAATGCCAGGATTCATCCAGGACAATTCAAGATCTTTTTAAAAAGCTACTGTTTCTTGACTGCTGTGTGCCAGCCACTGTGCTCAGTGCTATACATACATCACCTTGTTTAACACCTGCAGCACCTGATAAAGAAGAGTCTATCATTATAGACAACTTATCGAAGAGAAAACTGAGATACTTTGGTGAAGGTCAATATAGTAAGAGGTGGAGCTAGGATTCCAGATGGGCTTAACATGGAAGCCTGTCCTTCCCCAAGCTGCTCAGTCTTTCAACAGCAAGCAGGTAGCATGGAGCATGTTCAGAAGCTGCGACATCCACTTGCCTGTCTGGCCTTCTTGGGGAACTGCAGGCTTTGCTTTCACTCTCTCCCCTGCTACTCCCCTCCCCTCCCTACCACCAGAGCACTCCCGGAAGGAAACTCATGAGAAGAGATGCAGGCACACTGTGTCCTGGGCCCAGGGACAGGTGACCTTTCCAATTCAGCACCTTTATAAATCTTACCTAATGAAGCTAAGGGGAAAAAAGAATTAATGAATAAATGAAGGTTAAATCACTCCCTGCAGAAAATTGATGCTGACAGCGAGGGCCAAGAAGAGAGCTTGGAAAGAAGGGCGCTGACTTGCACAAGAGGCTTTTAAAATTTCTTTCCCCCAGTGCAAGGGAGCTGTAAGGCGGGCCAATTCTGAGATGGACATTGAAGGGTTTGGGAAGTCCAAGGCAGATGGCCTGAAGGCAATGGAGTAAGAAAGCCATACTCTACCTCGGATCATTTTTTCCAGAAGCCAGTTTGCATATGATATGCTTAAGTGTGCATGTACACACACTCTGTCTGTCTGTCTGTCTGTCTGTCTGTCTGTCTGTCTCTCTCTCACACACACACACACACACACACACAGGCACGCTGTATGAACAATTAACTCCTGCAGCCCATGAAGACACAGGGAGTTTGGGTCTGCCAGGCTCATGCCTGGCCTCTTGGGACCTCTGTGGTGTGTCTTCTTGTCAGCGCTCACTTGTCACCCATCTCTGTCTGGTTGTCACCTCTACAGCTGTCACCGCCCCCAGTTACTACTCCTAGGGCTGCACACCTCAGCCCAACTGGCTCAGAGGGGCCTTAGGTGAATGCACAGCTGGCTTCAGGGAGGAAGGAGACAGAAAAGCCAGGCCAGGAAGCAGTGCAGGGGGTGGCAGAGGTTGAGGGGAAGTGGGTGAAAAAGAGGAGATGCCTGGTAAAGCTCAAAGGGCAAAATCTGGGATGAGGAACTGGGAGAAACTTACGTTCTTCTAGGCAGTGCTGCTGACTTACTGAGAACTTTGGGGCAGGTCACTTACTGGTCGAAATCTCAGTTTAGCTCCACAGTGAAACTGGGATGGGAGAGGAGGTCTGCAGAAGAGGATCAGCAGCAGAAACCATGGTGGGAGCACCGAGCAGGAACCATCAATAGTTCTGGTTCTTGGGCTTCCCTGGTGGCGCAGTGGTTGAGAGTCTGCCTGCCGATGCAGGGGACACGGGTTCGTGCCCTGGTCCGGAAAGATCCCACATGCCACGGAGCAGCTGGGCCCGTGAGCCATGGCCGCTGAGCCTGCGCATCCGGAGCCTGTGCTCCGCAACGGGAGAGGCCACAACGGTGAGAGGCCCACGTACAGCAAAAAAAAAAAAATAATAATAATAATAATAATTCTGGTTCTTCCTCCTCCCTGTGCCCCACAGGTTTTTAAGACTCTGATCATGAAGGCAGGGAGGCTCAGAGGGCCCAGCGTAGCTTGCACACCCTAAGTGTGATGGAGCACAAGAGGCAGGAAGCCATCGCTGGGGATGGGGATGCCGAGGGTGGGCTGCGGGGTGGGGGTGGGGAGCGGGGAGGCAGAGAGACCTGGAGCCAAGAACTGACTAGATCCACCAGTAAATAAAAGGTCACCATGATTTTTCTAGGTACCCAGGGAGAAGCAGACAGAGAGCTCTGCTGACGGCAGGAGCTGACCATTAGTAAATGAGCCTCTCCAGTTACTTGTTTCCCTTCCTTCTCCTTGTTTCATAAGACAGAGGCTAGAAATAGATGCAACTGGCAGATGACTTAAGGGTGAAAAACGAGCAACCTGTTAGTTGGAGTCGGGGGAGGGACACTCAGTGGCAGAGAAACAGGACACTCAGGCGTGAGCCAGAGGGTAGAAACAGGGCTTAGCTGAGGCCGTTTCCAGGTCTTGGCTCTTGCTCTCTCCCAAGCACTTTGCAGGGATTAGTCATTGAATCTTCTCAGCAACCTCACAAGGCAAGTATTATTGTTCTTCCCACTTTTCAGATGGTAAAACCGAGGCTTAGAGAGGATAAGCCAGGCCCTACTGAAGAGAGGCGGAGCCAAGAATACAGGCTCAACTGCCTCCAGAGATGAGCTCTTTATATTATCCTACAAGGCCTCCTTTCCATACACCCTTTTTCTCTCTTTTCTTGTC
Source organism: Kogia breviceps (assembly GCF_026419965.1). Taxonomy (NCBI): domain Eukaryota; kingdom Metazoa; phylum Chordata; class Mammalia; order Artiodactyla; family Physeteridae; genus Kogia; species Kogia breviceps. The sequence continues at coordinate 63,046,509 of NC_081310.1, read as the reverse complement.
TCCCTTCTTCCCCTTCCTCTCTTCCAAACCTTCAGCAAGTGTTTACTGAGTACCTAGCAAGGGCCAAACTCTGTAATATCTCTTCGGGAGACAGAAGCTGCCCAGACAGGCAAGGTCTCTGCCATTGAGGAATGTTGTTGGAATGGGCTCTGCCCAGCGCTGGCCATCTGTTTTCTTGACTGTGCTGCTCAGCCCACAGCCTGTCCAGGGGGCCTGCTGGTGGACGAGGGACACCGAGAGCTGGGCACAGGCTTGTTTCCTCCCAAGTTCTGTGGTGCAGCAGCAGGGCTGGGGGAGCTTTTGGTGCCTTCTCTTTGGGCTGGGTCTCCTTTTATCTTGGTGGTGGTAGATGGGTTGAGTCCACCTGAAGGCCTGCTCGCCTGTGTGCTGTGGATATTCTGTGAGGACTGATGCTCCTAACCCTTGCCTTCAGCCCCAGCAATATCAAATTTGGGGGAACAGTCCCTGAAAAGGCTGAACTCTTTCATGCCTCCGTCCTTTTCCTTTGCTTTTTTTTTTTTAATTGAAATCTAGTTGACTTACAATGTTGTGTTAGTTTCAGGTATACAGCAAAGTGATTCAGTTATATATATATTCTTTTTCAGATTCTTTTGCTTTTTATTCCGCTCAGTGAGCCCCTCTCCTTTCATAATACACCTAGAGCATCACCCCCTCCAGGAAGCCTTCCTTGACTCTCAGGCTCTGTTGGGTAGCCCTGAGAGGTAACCCTCTCACACATTCCCAGTTCTCTGCATACTGTATTGTAAACCTGTCATCCTGTACGCGTGTATGTGTCCTGTATCTACATATGTGATATTGTGAGGGTGAGCTCTGCGTGAACAATAGGACCTCAAAGGTTTTTGATGAATTACTTGGTGGCTGAGTGGGTAACTGAGACATCCTTCTTGGCTGTGTCCATTTTTCTTTTTCCAATCTTCCTTCTGCCTGACTCTCATCTCTGACCATCTCCCCCTTCTCATCGTTAAACATTACTCGAGGAATGGAGACTGAACTCAGACTGTTTGCTAAGCCACCAACCGCTGAGGACACAGCCAGTTCTCCCTGCACCTGGTACAAATTTCAAACCCCACCTGTTGGCGGAGGGGGGGTGGGGGGGATAACCAGGAGAAGGAGTGAGGAAGGTTACTCCAGGCAGAGTGGCGGAGGCTCGAGGAATTTAATTGTGTGGCATGCACGCTATGAAGTAAGACTGAGACACTGGGTTCCTGAGCTGGGCAGGCTACGGCAAGATCAAAGGGCCAGCTGGAAAAATGTAAAACATTTTTCTGAAAACTGCAAGCCCCGAGGAGAAGGAGCACGGACCGGCTTCTCCCGCAGTGAGCACAGCCCTGCCCCCTTGCACGGAAGAGCTGTGTTAGAGCGGTTACCCTTCCACACCCCAGAACACAGAGCAATGCTTATTCTCACTCACTCATACCCACGCAACCCTGTCTCACAAGCACACACAGCCCCATATCCAGGTCAGCCTCCCAGGGCTGTGCACTTAGACGCTGCTTGAAACGTATTCAGGGCCACAAAGAATGCACCAAATGTCACGGCCGCAGGGGACATTCAAATACATTTTCTCGATGGGGAAACTGAGGCTCCAGTTGGCCTTAACTCAGATGCAGTCGTGAGACCCTTTGATGATTAACAGAAGGAAGGGGCCGAACTTACCACGCCCCCGTCACTATCCAATCATCTCTCTGACATCCCGCCACCCACTTCACCCCCTCCGACTCCCTGGCAGCTCGAAACTGGATTCTAAATGTTGTCCTTTGGACCAGCTCCAGAGAGAAAATGTGTCTGACAGGCAGCATGTGTGAGCAGCTGGTCAGAAGTCATGGGCAGTGAGGAAACCCTCTCTCCAATATTTCTGTAAACCAGTATGGGGGTCATTTCTGGCTGAGGAGCTCAGAGACTTTTCTCTGCATAAAGCCACTAGTGATCGGCTTCCCACGTCATGGGAAACCGGTGTTCAAGGAACCTCTCTGGATAAAAGGCCCTCTTGCATGGGCACCAGGAGCCCTGCCCTTGCAGGAAGGAGCCTCAAGTTGCCTAATGCCCAGCACCCACCTCCCTACTCTCTCTGGGGGAGACCCTGTAGTATGGGCCGTGAACCTCAGAACCTTAAATCGTGCTTCTTTCCAAGGGTTCGCTGACTCCCCTCTCCTCCCTCCCCCTTCCCTAACAGCCGATGCGTCTCTTGGCACCTCCAAAGCTGCATCTTCACATCACAGCAACTGTCCTAGTCATCGGTGGATGGAAATAACTTTTCACGACGGCTCCTCTGATGTTGCCATCTTTTGTGTTGATCAAAACAACAAAACGAATCAGACTCTCGGTGTCTGACTGAAGCCTAATTGGAAATACAAAGTGGCACTAAATGTTATGGTCTAAATAAAACACATTCGATTACAGAAACTCAACTTGGGGAGCATGAGGCAGAGCTCTGGTAAGGAGCTAAAAAGCAGGCTGAAGGATTCTGGGGCATCACCATGGGATCCCCCGCACTGGCTGGATGAGACGCAAGATGGCAACAGAGAAGGCTTTCTAGAGCCCTAGAATCCCTGGGTAGGGCCAGCTAGGGAGCCTATACCCGTTTGCCTGGCTCACACTTGAAGTTGCACTTAAGAAGCTGAATCGGCTTCGTGCAATGCCTCTCACGTGTCCTGAACCTGCCCTCCTTGCAAAGGTGTTCCTCTGCCAGACAGGCGGAGCTGCGGATGGTGGTAGAGAGTGCAGGGGAGTCCTGACATCACTCATTGGGTGCCTTGAATGGGCCTCCTTGGTTGGGGGGCTGTGGGGATGGCAGGCGGGGCAGGAGCTTTGCAAGCACAGGGACCTGCACCTCTGCTCTGGCTCTGCCTCCTAGGCTGTGACCAGCCTTGCTCTGGTCACTAAACCTTGCCACACTTGACTTCCTCTCGTGTCACACAGGGGTGATAACACCTGTCTTTCAAGGTTGCCATAAGGAGCTGAGATCATGCTTGTGAGGGGCCTGATCTGCTGCACAGGACAAACCACAGCTTCCTGGGGCGGGTGCCCTCTCGGCCTCCACTCTGACCATCAGAGACATGTCCTGTGACTGGACATGTCATGCCCGGGCAGGGCTCACTTGCCTTTATTGATTTTCTAAACAAAACAGTGCACTGTTCCAGTGTCCTTGAGGGTGTGAAGTGAGGAGATGTGAGTCTGAACTGGTCTGGAGCCTTGAGAGCTGCAGGTAGAGAGGGAGCAGGAGTGCCTTCTGCACTCACGCGGCAGCCAGGGGGCGCCGTCTCAGGAAGACGTGTCAAGGCTTGGGCTTCAGAAGTTGGGGGGAATCCTAGCCTTGCTGATGGCCAGCTTGGTGGCCCTGGGCAAAGTACTTACCCAGATTGAATTTCAGTTTTATTATCTATAAAAAAATAAAAAGGCAAGGACAATACTACTTATCCCAGGAGATTGTTGTATTAGCTGAGGTCATGTTTGCAAACCAAAAGAAGAAAAAAACACGACCTAAATGTTAGTTAGATTTCAACACATCTTAAATTAGGTAGAGCTGAGAGGCAAGGCAGGGTGATTAAGTTTCTCTTCTAGGTGTGGCTATATGTGGAGCATGATTTGCATGGCTTGGCCTGGAGATTATGCATGGGGGCACAACCATAAAAATATTATTACTACTACTAACATTTATTAAGCAGGTAATATGTGCCAGGTAACTTTTCAGACTGCTTTTTAATGTATTAATTCATTTAATTTAATCTTCAAGCAGATGTCGTAATTATTCCCATTTTATAGGTGAGGAAAGTGAAGCACAGAGAGGTGAAGCAACTTGCCTAAGATCACACAGCAGTAAGTGATGGAAACAGGACTTGAACCTAGGCAGGCTGGCAGGCAGCCTCTAGAGCCCATGGTCTTCATGGTGGCCAGGAAACTGCCCATCATCAACCACTATCTTCTTCTTCACTCTCTGGCTTGGTAGATACTCCCTCATCAGGTCTCCTGTCCTCATCTATAAAAGGAAGGACTGGCTTTCACTAGACAGTCTCTGAAGCTCTACCAGCTCTGGATTGCTGTGTCAGAGAGAGGGTGCGTCCTCTGAGTGACCACAAGTATGGAGGGACAAGGACAGGGCTCTTCATGATTAGTATGAGTTACTTCTGTCACGGAGCACATTGTATACCTCTGCTATAGCACTGCTCACTCTATACTGTAATTTATCTATACATCGTTCTTCCCCCCAGAATGTGGCCTCCCTGAGGGCAGGGATTATATTTTATTTATCTCTCTATAAAAGCACATTTAGGAAGCACAGAGAGTCACATACAGGATAAATCCATGGAGAAACACACCTAGACACATATTAATCAAACTATCAAAAATTAAATACAAAGAAAACATATTAAAAACAGCAAGGGGAAAACAACAAATAACACACAAGGGAATCCCCATAAGGTTAACAGCTGATCTTTCAGCAGAAACTCAGCAAGCCAGAAGGGAGTGGCAGGACATATTTAAAGTGATGAAGGAGAAAAACCTACAACCAAGATTACTCTACCCAGCAAGGATCTCATTCAGATTTGATGGAGAAATTAAAAACTTCACAAACAAGCAAAAGCTGAGAGAGTTCAGCACCACCAAACCAGCTTTACAACAAATGCTAAAGGAACTTCTCTAGGCAAGAAACACAAGAGAAGGAAAAGACCTACAAGAACAAACCCAAAACAATTAAGAAAATGGGAATAGGAACATACATATCGATAACTACCTTAAATGTAAATGGATTAAATGCTCCCACCAAAAGACACAGACTGGCTGAATGGATACAAAAACAAGACCCATATATATGCTGTCTACAAGAGACCCACTTCAGACCTAGGGACACATACAGAATGAAAGTGAGGGGATGGAAAAAGATATTCCATGCAAATGGAAATCAAAGGAAAGCTGGAGGAGCAATTCTCATATCACACAAAATAGACTTTAACATAAAGACTATTACAAGGGACAAAGAAGGACACTACATAATGATCAAGGGATTGATCCAAGAAGAAGATATAACAATTGTAACTATGTATGCACCCAACATAGGAGCACTGCAATACATAAGGCAAATACTAAGAGCCATAAAAGGGGAAATCAACAGTAACACAATCATAGTAGGGGACTTTAACACCCCACTTTCACCAATGGACAGATCATCCAAAATGAAAATAAATAAGGAAACACAAGCTTTAAATGATACATTAAACAAGATGGACTTAATGGATATTTATAGGACATTCCATCCAAAAACAACAGAATACACATTTTTCTCAAGTGCTCATGGAACATTCTCCAGGATAGATCATATCTTGGGTCACAAATCAAGCCTTGGTAAATTTAAGAAAATTGAAATTGTATCAAGTATCTTTTCTGACCACAATGTTATGAGACTAGATATCAATTACAGGAAAAGATCTATAAAAAATACAAACACATGGAGGCTAAATAACACACTAATTAATAACCAAGTGATCACTGAAGAAATCAAAGAGGAAATCAAAAAATACCTAGAAACAAATGACAACGGAGACAAGATGACCTGAAACCTATGGGATGCAGCAAAAGCAGTTCTAAGAGGGAAGTTTATAGCAATACAATCCTACCTTAAGAAACAGGAAACATCTCAAATAAACAACCTAACCTTGCACCTAAAGCAATAAGAGAAAGAAGAACAAAAAAACTCCAAAGTTAGCAGAAGGAAAGAAATCATAAAGATCAGATCAGAAATAAATGAAAAAGAAATGAAGGAAACAACAGCAAAGATCAATAAAACTAAAAGCTGGTTCTTTGAGAAGATAAACAAAATTGATAAACCATTATCCAGACTCATCAAGAAAAAAGGGAGAAAGACTCAAATCAATAGAATTAGAAATGAAAAAGGAGAAGTAACAACTGACACTACAGAAATACAAAGGATCATGAGAGATTACTACAAGCAACTCTATGCCAATAAAATGGACAACCTGGAAGAAATGAACAAATTCTTAGAAATGCACAACTGCCGAGACTGAACCAGGAAGAAATAGAAAATATGAACCGACCAATCACAAGCACTGAATTTGAGACTTGAAAGGCATTGAAATTGTGATTAAAAATCTTCCAACAAACAAAAGCCTAGGACCAGATGGCTTTAAAGGCAAATTCTATCAAACGTTTAGAGAAGAGCTAACAACTAACCTTCTCAAACTCTTCAGAGAGATAGCAGAGGGAGGAACACTCCCAGACTCATTCTACGAGGCCACCATCACCCTGATACCAAAACCAGACAAAGATGTCACGAAGAAAGAAAACTACAGGCCAATATCACTGATGAACACAGGCGCAAAAATCCTCAACAAAATACTAGCAAACAGCATCCAACAGCACATTAAAAGGATCATACACCATGATCAAGTGGGGTTTATTCCAGGAATGCAAGGATTCTTCAATATATGCAAATCAATCTACCAAAAACCATATGATCATCTCAACAGATGCAGAGAAAGCTTTCGACAAAAAACTCTGCAGAAAGTAGGCATAGAGGGAACTTTCCTCAACATAATAAAGGCCACATATGACAAAGCCACAGCCAACATCGTCCTCAATGGTGAAAAACTGAAACCATTTCCTCTAAGATCAGGAACAAGACAAGGTTGTCCACTCTCACCACTATTATTCAACATAGTTTTGGAAGTTTTAGCCACAGAAATCAGAGAAGGAAAAGAAATAAAAGGAATCCAAATAGGAAAAGAAGAAGTAAAGCTGTCACTGTTTGAAAATGACATGATACTCTACATAGAGAATCCTAAAGATGCTACCAGAAAACTACTAGAGCTAATCAATGAATTTGGTAAAGTAGAAAGATACCAAATTAATGCACAGAAATCTCTGGCATTCCTATACACTAATGATGAAAAATCTGAAAGTGAAATTAAGAAAACACTCACATTTACCACTGCAACAAAAAGAATAAAATATCTAGGAATAAACCTACCTAAGGAGACAAAAGATCTGTATGCAGAAAATTATAAGACACTGATGAAAGAAATTAAAGATGATACAAAGAGATGGAGAGATATACCATGTTCTTGGATTGGAAGAATCAATATTGTGAAAATGACTCTACTACCCAAAGCAATCTACAGATTCAATGCAATCCCTATGAAACTACCACTGGCATTTTTCACAGAACTAGACCAAAAAATTTCACAATTTGTATGGAAACACAAAAGATCCGGAATAGCCAAAGCAATCTTGAGAATGAAAAATGGAGCTGGAGGAATCAGGCTCCCTGACTTGAGACTCTACTACAAAGCTACAGTAATCAAGACAGTATGGCACTGGCACAAAAACAGGAATATAGGTCAATGGAACAGGATAGAAAGCCCAAAGATAAACCCACACACATATGGTCACCTTATCTTTGATAAAGAAGGCAAGAATATACAATGGAGAAAAGACAGGCTCTTCAATAAGTGGTGCTGGGAAAACTGGACAGGTACATGTGAAAGTATGAAATTAGGACACTCCCTAACACCATACACAAAAATAAACTCAAAATGGATTAAAGACCTAAATGTAAGGCCAGACACTCTCAAACTCTTAGAGGAAAACACAGGCAGAACACTCTATGACATAAATCACAGCAAGATCCTTTTTGACCCACCTCCTAAAGAAATGGAAATAAAAACAAAAATAAGCAAATGGGACCTAATGAAACTTAAAAGCTTTTGCACAGCAAAGGAAACCATAAATAAGACCAAAAGACGACCCTCAGAATGGGAGAAAATATTTGCAAATGAAGCAACTTACAAAGGATTAATCTCCAAGATTTACAAGCAGCTCATGCAGCTCAACAACAAAAAAACAAACGACCCAATCTGAAAATGGGCAGAAGACCTAAATAGACATTTCTCCAAAGAAGATATACAGATTGCCAACAAACACATGAAAGAATGCTCAACATTACTAATCATTAGAGAAATGCAAATCAAAACTACATTGAGGTATCACCTCACACCGGTCAGAATGGCCATCATCAGAAAATCTGCAAACAATAAATGCTGGAAAGGGTGTGGAGAAAAGGGAACCCTCTCGCACTGTTGGTGGGTATGAAAATTGCTACAGCCACTATGGAGAACAGTATGGAGGTTCCTTAGAAAACTAAAAAAATAACTACCATATGACCCAGCAATTCTACTACTGGGCATATACCCTGAGAAAACCATAATTCAAAAAGAGTCATGTACCAAAATGTTAATTGCAGCTCTATTTACAATAGCCAGGACATGGAAGCAACCTAAGTGTCCATCATCGGATGAATGGATAAAGAAGATGTGGCACATATATACAATGGAATATTACTCAGCCATGAAAAGAAACAAAATTGAGATATTTGTAGGGAGGTGGATGGACCTAGAGTTTGTCATACAGAGTGAAGTAAGTCAGGAGAAAAACAAATATGGTATGCTAACACATATATATGGAATATATATATATATATATATATAGGTCCTGAAGAACCTAGGGGCAGGATGGGAATAAAGATGCAGACCTACTAGAGAATGGACTTGACACGGGGAAGGGGAAGGGGAAGCTGGGACAAAGTGAGAGAGTGGCATGGACATATATACATTACCAAACGTAAAATAGATAGCTAGTGGGAAGCAGCCGCATAGCACAGGGAGATCAGCTAGGTGGTTTGTGACCACCTAGAGGGGTGGGATAGGGAGGGTGGGAGGGAGGGTGATGCAAGAGTGAAGAGATATGGGAACATATGTATATGTATAACTGATTCACTTTGTTATAAAGCAGAAACTAAGACACCATTGTAAAGCAATTATACTCCAATAAAGATGTTTTTTAAAAAAGCACATTTAACAGTGCTGTCGTTGCATTGAAAAGAGCAGAAAGAAATCAAGACAGTACCTATCTTCAGGGCAACCCTATTTATAAGATCTTTTGCTGGAATATTACTTAGAAAGATTGCCCTGTCTATATGTGCATATGCAAATAACTTGTCAGTGGACAGCTCTATGCATTATACATGGTAGACACTTAATGGTCTGTTGAATAAATGAGTCTGCGTATGCAAATGAGATGCAAATCTTTCCCTATTTTAATTTGACCCTTGGGAACATCTTCAGGGACTCCCTTGGGCTCGGGTTGTTTTAATGCTTTTTAATTGAAAATCTTTTAACACAACCAGTTTTGTATCTTGCCTGCGTTGAGTGAAGCTGTTGTCAAGTTGGGAGAAGAATGCTGGTCTGGGCCAGGTTAATTAGGATTAATTCTGGCTCTTCTGGTAATTCAGAATATGATCTAGGAAGTGACTGCCCTCTCTGGGCATCATTTTCCTCATCTTTAAAATAAGTGGGGTTTCCTTCCAGTACTGAGGTATAGTGATTTCCCATCTTTTGGTCCTAGGCATGTCATTCTGGGCAATCAGAGTCTCAGCATTCAGCAATCCTATCTAGAAAGAGAAATTGCATCCCTTGCCAAGGATTAGAGAGTCTCCAGCCCTCCTGCCCATTTAGAGAAATGAGTTTTTTAGGCACCAGTTCTCCCAGCCTGGGCATTGTGTTCAATCATTTCTTTCCAAACCAGAGGATTTTAAAATAAGAGGCTGGAGTTTTCTCTCTTAAATACAACAAGCCAAGCGTCTGATTAATAGGGTGGGTTTGCATTTCCTTTTGCTCATATGAAAATATTTATAAAAAATGCTCCAATGAGAATATTAATAGCCAGGGAATCAGCTCCGTGTCAGCTTCTTTGTTGCCTGATATTTGAAATGGGGGGAGAGAAAGAGGAAAAAAATCAAATCCAGGCTTGGGGGGGTCACCAGTCCCTGAACCCCCTCCTCCACAAGGCAGGATTCCCCTCCTCCTTTGGGAAAGACACTGAGATGCGCACTCAGCTCCTGGGCCACACTGAGGTCCTTAACCAGAAACACATGTGCATCAAAGGCTTGGATTGAAAGTGACACATTTGAAAACAAAAGTACAGCAGAAATTCGCTTATCCTCACTTTCCTAATCCGCAAACCCTGTAATTCTCCCCAAAGTCCCTCAGGCTCTGCTCCAGCTGCTGCCTCCTCAAATTCTCTCCCCCCAGTGGCTCAGCCCAGGTCTCCCAGCTCAGGCAGAAGGGAGAGCTCCTATTACTGAGACTTCGACCACCTTGTAAAAATACACCTTGGCACGCTCTGCCTGCAGCCTGGGAAGCCTTATCGCCAGGACTAAACAAATGTGCACAATCAAAATAATATCTGAGATGTCAAAATAAATGAGCAGGGGACATCTGGAAGTATGGCTCCCATAGTTTTTTCTTCCACTTCCCCTTCCCCAAGTCTTTAGATGCCTAGGGGCTTGGCAGTTCAGTGACTTTGGTCACAGGTGAGAGACTTACTGCCCTTACGTCACAATAGGCCCTTTGAAAATGCTTCTTATTTTTGGCCCTAGGTCCAGGTTTATAGTTGACAGGCCCTCCCCCAAACCAAGGACACCAAAATTCGTTCTCTAGTGAATCTGGCTGGACGCTGCTAGGGTGGCATGCTAGAGGCATCTGGTCTGTGTCCTTCCAGTCCTCTCCCCACCCAAGGAAGGGTCTTAAACCAGTGTAAGGAGCTGGGGGGCAGGGGTGTCTCTCCTGCACTTGAGACCTTCAGAGGATAGCTTCATAACCTTTCCAAATAATTCTGATTGCTAATAACTCCAGGCCAAAGTTCTTGCCTCAACTCTCTGAAATTACTTAAGATGGGGGTGATTAAAAAGTTACTTTCCTGTCATTCGTGGGGGTAAAGTCCCATTACCCTGCATGAGACGTTGGATCATCCAGCAGGACCATCTTCTGAGTGGACTGATGCAACATTGCACAGGAAGACTGCCCGTGACAGCCCTTAAAATCACATGCCATCGTCTGGGCAATTTCCAGGCAGTGTGTCCCTATTCCTAATGGATTCCCTCAAAGGCTACCCAGAAGCACTTTCAGAGCCACCTTTGATGTGGGTCTCATTTAGGACTTAACACAACCTTCAGTCCATCAACAGCAAGCTTTAAAGCTCCTGGCACTTCCCTGTGAGTTCAGGGAAATCAAACCAGTTCTGGTGACTCTGATCTTAGGCGTTGGGTGTTGTACAAGGCTGAAAGGGCAGCTAGCCTGCTCCATGCCCTATGGGCCTCATACTTCCCATCTGGGGTCAGGACAGGTGAGCTTTGAAGTCCTTACCAGCTCTGATGCTCTATGGTTCATAACTTGGGAGACAGGAAACCATGTATTTACCTTCCCTGTGCCTTGTTTCTCAAAGCATGGTCATGGACCACACCCATCAGAATCACTTGGGGTGATGGGCGGTAGAGAGGTGAAGAGTCAGGTAGAAGAGAGAACGAATATGACTTCTAAGGCTAAGTCGTAAAAAACGGCAATAACATTTCTACCTTATTTGTGGGAATACTCACTCTTGGAGTCCTGAGCGGCCACATCTCCCATGAGCTGCCATGCTCAGGATATCTGACCACCTTGAGGCCACCATGCTGTGAGGAAGCCCAAGACACAGGGAGAGGCCTTGTCTAAGGTACCCTGGCCGACAGTCCCAGCCGATCCCAGCCTTCTAGTTCCCAGCTGCCAGACATGTGAGAGGACATGCTTCCAGATCATTCTAGCCCTAATCATTCCAGCCCATTCCAGCCCATTCATGTCATCCCAGCAGAGGCTCCAATCCAGTTGTTGCTGAGAGGAGAAAAGCCCTCTTTGGTGCACACCCTGTCTGAACTCCTGACTTACATAGTTTTGTGAGCATGTGGAAGTGGTTGTTTTATGCCTGTCAATTTTGTTTTTGCTTTTTTTTTTTTTTTTTTAACATCTTTATTGGAGTATAACTGTTTTACAATAGTGTGTTAGTTTCTCCTTTGCAACAAAGTGAATCAGTTATACATATACGTATGTTCCCATATCTCGTCCCTCTTGCGTCACCCTCCCTCCCTATCCCACTATGCCTGTCAATTTTGAAGGGGTTTGTTACATAGCAATAAATAACCAGAATGTGTGCCAATGACTCACATACATATGGGCATTCAGAACTGGGGTCTGAGTGTCCACTGTTTGGAGAATGGCAGCCCCATCTACTGCAATTAGCTTGAGGCTTGCTTGGTTACTTGGTGAGGCCAGACACGGAAAGCCCCAGGCATAGCCCCTTTCCGGCCCAGTGTCCACACATGCAGCCAGACAGGGGCCTGGAGGCTTGGGGGATGACCAGGGCTCAGGGTCCCCCTCCCTTCTCTCCACAGATGCCTTGAATACTGGCCTCCCAGGCCTCACACATGAGCCCAAGGCTGCCTTCGCCTGTATCAAGGGGACCAGGACTGTTTAGTCTGCTGGGCACATTCCTGGATTTTAAAAATAAATAGCAGATTATGAGCGACTTAGCCGGATGCTGTCATTAGGCCAGGCCAGAGGCTTCTGAGGTGTCCCTTGGGAGGGAGTAGCAGGAACGTCAGGTTGGAGGTGTTGGCCTGAGACTGATCTCTGTCTCAGCTGTAATTTAAGGTGGAGATGCTTCTAGCCCTCTCTGGGGTCTCAGAAGTTCTAATAATACTACGAATGACAATACGATAATGATAATAATCATGACCACTTATTGAAAGCATTGACTGTGTGTCAGACACAGTGCTAGGTAATTTATATATATTCTCTCGATGCTCACACCAGTCACCATTATTAGGCCCACTATACAGATGAAGAAACCGAGGTGTAGAGAGGTGAAATAACATTCTCAAGGCCATACGCCTAATAAGTGGTGACAGATTGTGTGCAAGGCGGTCTGACTCCCATGCTCCCACTCTTAACCACTATGCTATCTTGCCTCTCCAGGCCTCGAAATAGACAGCAGCATCCCATGTCCTCACCCACCCTACACACACACACACACACACACACACACACACACACACACACACACACCCATCACCAGCCTTTCTGCTGTTCCCAAGGCCCTTTCAAGCCTACATGGAGCCATTCTCCACTGTGACTCCCTTTTTCCATTTCACCCTTCGCTAGATCATTTTATGCCTCTATTCCCTCTGCTAATTCAAACTAATTAAAGTATAAATTAGAATAATTGCTTCCATCCCCATACATTTTTCCCATCTACCCTGAGTACAGAGTTAGATTCCCTTTCTGGGAGTGGCCAGGTTGACAAGTTGGGTGGAAACTGGGGTTATCAAGTTTCTTTTCATCTTGTGACTTGCTTTTTCACTTGGCTCGTCGCCTGATTTTCCCTGGTCCCACCGTCTGACTTCCATTAGACACTGAGGATATGGTAGCGACTTGAATTCCCTCCCATAACATCTGCCGGTCAATTCGCTGTTAAGGAAGCTGGGGTGGACTTTCTAGGGAACAGTCAGGCATCCTATCCGTGGAGCACCTGGGCAATTAGTAGGATTGGGGAATTGTTTCCCAAATGTTCCCCTGGGACTGGCCAGAGTTGGATCTATTAGCAGTACATTAACATCGACTTGTTAGGCTGTGGCACTAATGACCCAACACTTCTTACTAGTCCTATTTCTTAATTACATTTAATTAACTAAGAGAGAGAGAGAGAGAGAGAGAGAGAGAGTGCACATGAGCCTATATTGGATTGTTCTAGCTCTATGGGGAGATGAAAACCTGTCTAGGCAAAACTGGAGGCCAGATACTTGGTTCTACTCTCTTGTGGCATCAAGGATACAGTAGGTGCCATGATTTGGGGGAGGGGAGGGGAACAGGGACACAAGAGCTGGGGACATGGTGGAGGCAGGGGTCAGAGGAGGCTGCCCAGAGATTTACTGTACAGTGAGGCGGTGGGAAACTCCATTCCCGCGATGTCTTATAAGGTCTTAGGTCTTTTAGGGAAACTCCAAGTTGTTAAATGACTGCCTTAAAACAGGACTCTGCTTATCCATAGCCGCCAGCGTTTCTACCCTCACTGCAGTGTTTACCCTTCGGGGAAGGAGTTCATATGGGCACGCATGGACTCATAAAACTCGTTCAGAAAGTTCTTTTGGTCTAACCTCAAGGCTGTTTCCTGTGCTTTGGGGGTTGTCTTCTGGAGATGGAGAAGAGTCCTGATCCCAAGACCTTAGACAAGTCTCTTTAAGGTCTGAAAGAGCCTCTAGAGAGCTCGATTTATTATCTCCATCCTTCAAGCTGAGGAAACTGAGTCCCTGAGAAGTTCAGGGTCTAGGTCAGCCAGCTGGTTAGAGGTAGGTCAGGACTAGAACATAGGCCTCCTGGCTCGGCCTGAGGCCTGCTGAGTGCGCCGCCCCTTAGCTTCCTCCTAATCACCACCCACCGTCACCACCCTCCTGAGTTATGGGATCCTAAAGGCTGAAAGGTGGGACAGGCCATGAGAAATCTGAACGATGAGTATTCTCGGTGCATGAGGTGGTGTGAAAGGAATTCCTCTTGCTGTCTCAGCCAAGCCTCACAGCGACCCCTGTGAGACAAACTGAAGTGACGTGACTTGTCTGAGGCCACCTGGTTATAAAATGTTGAGAGCTTCGGACCTCAGTTAGAGCAAAAGCTGAACTAGAACCCACGTCATTTGACTTCATTTCCATTGACTGTTCTCTTGCCACACATTCAACTGTTTCCTTTAAGAGAGTCCGAGCTGTCTGTGAACGCCCGGTGTACTCTTGGCAGCTTGGCCTCAGACAGATGGCCCTCCTGAGGTGTTCTTGGCCCTCATCCCTGGACCCAGACCCTGGTGAAATCACCGGGCTACCTATTGCCACATGGCCTGTGGCTCTCCAAGTGACAGGCCTCCGAGCTCCACCACCAGTCCCCCTCCGACTCTGCCTGCTGATCACGGCTCCACCTGGCATAGGGATCTCCCTTGACTAATATCTCACCTCATTCAAGATAGCCCCATGGCATTAACCCCAAATTCTTCCTATATCTGCTCAGCATGACTGGCTACTACTGAGCCTTTCTGTTTGGTGCCAACTGACAGGAACCAGGCAGCAGATGCAGAAGATGAGACCAAAGGAGGAATTATTTAGAAATAAGCTATGCCCTTGGTTTAGCCAGAGTTGACGTTCTCAGAGATGACATCAGATATGGTTTCAAGAGGTCATTGTATTCCCTGAAGGCCACTTATCTGCCTCCAGCTCTCCTCTTCGGCCACGTTTTGAATTCAATTTCAGAAAGCATCTCATTTGACTAAAAGATATGCAGCCCAGATATGTACCTTGGCATCTTCTCAGTTCCACTGAGGTCTCACTGGTCACTTCTATTTGCTATTTCTGGTTTTCTACTTCATGGGGTTCAGAGAACCCAAGAAAGAATTTTTATCCAGAGTTACGAGCCTGGTCCTCTGCCATACATAACGTCTTTTGAAAATATCACGTTAACGTAGGTCTGTTTGGCACCAGTGACCATCCTTTAACGCACCGGTCTAGGGGGCTATCTCTCCACCCACCCTTCTATCTGCAGATATTTCCGCAGAAGCATCTGGAATGGTGTTCACCAAATGTTAACATGGTGTTACATTTGGGGGTGTGGGCTTTGGGAACTTTTAATTTCCTTTTCTGTATGCAGTTTGAATTTGTATGGTGCCCACCTATCAGTTTTGTTTAAGAAATAACCTTTTGTCTTATAAACAAAGAAAAATAGGAAGGAAAGGCAGAGCATTTATAGCCTCCAATCTGATGATAAAGATTTCCTTGTTAGACTGTAAGCAACTTAAGGGTAGTGACCAAGTCCCATTCATTTTGATGTTTTTCCAGTACCTTGTTCCCCATAAATACATGCCCAGTAATTTTTTATTTTTTTAGGGTTACAAGTTTGCATCTGGACTTGTTTATGCCTCAACCATGGGGGCTACATGAAAGAAGGTAAAAAGACAGGTGGCTTCAAGAGGATCTGGATGTAATTTGCATACAATTAGCATATGGTTTGTGTCATCTCTTCTCAGGAAGTAATTTTCAAGTTAAAGTTGCATCCCTGCTTCCCTTATGCCATCGTGTGCCCACTCACCTCTTCCTCCCTCCACTCTTCCCTTGTCCCCGATTCAGAATTCACACATACAAAAAGGGAGGAGGGAAAGAGAACTCTGGGCAGGGTGAACTTGATGACAGATACCTGGCATCTTTGCAGAGTATTTTGAGAATGACACCTGAGTGGGGAGGTAGCCTGAGAAGGCTCACTGGTCCTCCAGAGCCACGTCCTTGTCTAGCCTCTAAGTCAGTGTCCTCAGCACCAAAACAGATTCACAGTCCTTTCCCCTTTTTTTTTGGCCTTTATCTTACTTACCATGTGCAGGTCAATGTCAAGATCACCAGTCCTGCTGACTAACCTGTAGACCCGCTGACTGAATGAATGGAAGGAGCCAGCCTTTCCTAAGCTTTGCTTTCTGCACCCCCACTGATTTGGGGAATCCCCTGTCCTTCTCTTGTCCTTCACCATGGCTCTCCCTGCATTTGCCTTCTCTCTGCTCCCACATATTCAGGTCAAATATAACCCGAGGGAATAACATTTCATCCAAGAGGGTGGGGAACCCACTCAGGTGTTACCCAGAAAAGGACACAATTCTATTTCTCAGGCCTTCCCATCTCTGCAGAAAGAGCTGCAGCTTCCCAGAGCTGGCCAGCTTCTACCCTGCATCAGTCTAAGACTCAGCCCAAGATTTTTATCTCCTTCTGTGGTCCTATCTTGGGTTTAACTCTCCCAGCCTGGAGGCCTGGATTATTTACACCTCTTTGGCTCCCTTGAGCAGCAGACTCTGTCGGCCTGGGAGCAGTAAATCTACCTCCTAATCACACCAAGCTGCTTCGTGCAGTCTGGCCCGTTCTTGTGGGGCTGTTCATCACATGCTGAGACAGGGTCTGTGGCCTAAAGAGAGGCTCCAGGAAGTGGCTGGCCCCAACTGCTTCTCTCTGACTCCCTGAAAAAGCTTCCTAGGACCCGTGAGCAGAAGGCCCAGGGGTCTCTCTTGTTTGATGGAATAGCTGCTGAACAAAGGTCACTGGTTATCTGCTCCTCCTGGGCTCTGGAAAGGAGGGATGTGTGTCAGCACTTACTTGTCTCTCAGACATAATGTATAGGTAGTGCTGATCAATGGAGAAGGCCATGTCCCGGAGGATGGGGCTCCCATCTTTGAGCACGGAGACCATCTCATATTGGACCCCACCATGGGGGGGACCATCGGCTCGAATCTGCAAAAGAAAAAAGGGCATCCTCAGCATCTGTACTCAGTGGTCCCCTGTGGGTTTACCTGCAAGTTAGTTTATAGAAGATAACCCCTACATCCTGCCCCCAAGTGCTACCCTGAAGCAGGCTAGGTTACAGGGACGACAGAGGTGCTTCTTAATTCAAACAGCCCAACTTCCACCAAGAGGAATCCTTTTCCAAGCAGTCTGAGCATGCTGGTCTGGGACTTCTGATGGTGAGTTTATTTGTGTGCGTGCATATATTTTTAGGTGTGATTTGAATATCCCTATATGGTTATTCTTGTGTGTGTGTGTGTGTGTGTGTGTGTGCATATATTTATAGCACTGCATGTTGAGGGTGTGTGGGAGTGTGTGCTTGTGCACACTTATTTGTGTTTGGAGTAGGAGAGTCAACAGCTGCACGGAGTGTTTTTGCCTCGGGCAAGTAAGAGAGGATGGTGGAACCAGCATACAAACCATCAGAGAGCTGGTCATCAAGGGATTCAAGATTTTAGGATCTCAGAAAGGTCTTTATGACCCCAAACATATCCCCTGAATGTGTGCAAACCCACCAGGAGATTTTGGTGAGGCGCGAATCTCTGAGAATCAGTCTCAGAGCCCGTCCCAGGATAAGAAGTCAGAAAGGACTTGGAGGTCACTTAGTCTGGTGCTTCCCAGCCCTAGATATACATTAGAGTGATCTGGAGAGTTTTAAAACAAATATGGCTGGATCCATTCATCAGAACCTCTGTGCTTGGGGCCCTGGCATCTTCGTTGGGTTTCAAAGCTTCCCAGGTGAATCTAGTGAGTGGCCAGGGTCTAAAAGCACTGACTGTAGCCCAGCGGTTTTCAAACCAGCAGGCCCTGAGAACCACCTGGAGGGATTGGGAAAATGCACCCCTGGGCCCACCCCAGGGTTTCTGATTCAGTGGGAATGAGACCTGAGAATTTTCATTTCTAACAAATTCCCAGCTGATGTGGATGCTGTTAGTCTGGGGGTTTGAGAAGTGTTCCTCTAGTCTAAGCTCTACACAGAATTTGGAAATTCAGCGGAGAGAGGTCCCTAAGGACCAGCACCTCATACAAAAAGGTGATGGCAGGAAGTCCATAGTTTGAATGTGCTCTCACCACTAGGTTTCCTGTTCCCAACACAGCAGCTGACTCTTGACCAATATGGCCAACCCCGGCTTGTTTCTTTGTCCTCTGTCCAACTGAACCCCCTCTAGCTCAAGCTCACTTTCCCCATGAAGCCCTCCCCAATCTCTCTACCACACTAATTGCTCCTCACCCTGATGGCTTTTTATCCACCAGACATTTTGTCCTGGGATTATAATCAATTGACTTGTTCACTGTATACGTACTAGCTAACTAATGCGTATTGACTACCTACTTAAATTGTTCTCTAATTGCCTCGCATGTGCGTAAGTATGCCAACATTTTGAAGGCAGGAAGGCTTTCTGTTTCTCTGAGGACTAGCCTCTGAGGACTAGAATGGAGCTGGGAACACAGCTGGTGATGGATAAAAGGGAATGCTTGAGAAATGCTTGTAGAAAGGGCATGAACTATGAACCCACTGATAAAGTATCGTGGGCTCTTTAGCGCTAAATCAAAGTGAGGTCAAAAGACAATTTTCGGTGGACAATTTTCAGATGAAGTCTTTCCCTCCTATTCCCTTTGTTTCTCTCTTGGACTTCTAACCATCTTCTTGCCTCTGCCCATTTCTGCCACCCCACCGAGAGCTCCTGAGAGCAAGGACCATGACTTATTCATTGCAAGGGCTAAGCTTGGTGCCTGATGCCACAATAAACACACAAGGATGGATGAAAGGATACATGTTCAGTTTTTATTGGCTGAGTAGAGAGGGTCAAGAGCATTATTTCTTGCAGAGTTGGGAGGGTAGGACCAGTGCTTCTATTGAAATTTTTCTACCCTCCTGAGAATCTGTGTACTTGAGGGTCCTGAGCCAGGGTGTGGTCTGTGCCTGTAGAGTTGGGCTGGATTGGAGTGAGTGAGAAGCAGACCATGAGCCCATTGTGGGATGGGGCACAGTGGTTCTGGAGTTCCTAGTGGCAGAAACAGCACTTTCCTGTCTGCGGCCCTGGGCCTAGATCCCAGGCGTGGGAACACTGGAGCAGGGCCAAGAGTCAGAGGTACCAGTTTCTCCTTGTCTGCTTTGATGGGTGACTTGGGGACCTCTGGGCTTAAAGATGAGGAGGTGACCTCAGTGGAACTGAAGAAACTCTCCTCTCAGCCATTCCTACCCCAGTAACTCCCTCTTGTGGGTTGGACTCTCCTTCTCCCCTAAGCTCCTCTTTCGACCTTTTTTCTGCCTAGCTAGTGGCTTCCTGCTGTTCCAAGCTGTTGCCTTGGCAACTGTCACTAAAGCCCCTCCTTCCAGAGCAGGGGTCGGGGGTCATTTAAGTCATTCTCATAGGGCAGAGGAAGACTCTGGGGTCAGGAATGATGGTGTGGGGATGAGGCTACTGCCTTCCACCCTGGAGCAAATCTCATGATGGATTCAAGCAGAGGGAAGAACAAGGGTCTCAGTCTGGGAAAATGCCCCACAATTAAAATAGTTCCCCTTAACCTTCAGAGCAGAATTCTCTCTCAGATGGACAAATCCAAAATTTTCATGAGATCCTTCTAGAAATATAGTAGCTTTTAATCACAAAAGTTCTCGGGCTATTGCAGGAGGTAGGGGGAGATGTGATAGTCATGACTTCTGGCTGGCTTAATCTCAATATTCCGTCTCCATAAAATGGGAGAGTTCAAGCTCTGCTTCCTCCTCCAAATGGGAAATGTCCCAGTGCTTCTCACCACCCTCCTTGTGACAGCTGCTCCTCTCCAGGGATGTTTCAGTCTCCTCCGGGCACTGGCTCAGCCCCAGGAACTGAGGAACCATCCTCCCACTCCAGGGCCAGCCCAGGATCTCCCCGCCTGGGGAGGCCGGGTTAACCCTCTGCCAGGTGAAGCAGCCTCGTCCCCAAGAGCCTGGGCACACAAAGTCAGAAGGAGGAAAGCCATGTCTGGCCCTCTGTGGTCCCCAGGACTAGATGGTACCCATGGCCAGGTTGGAGCTGAATTGAACCAAAGACGATTTATCATCACGTACTCTGCTGCATCACAGTTAGGAGTAATCCCAGCCATTAACTTTTTTCTGAATAAGAGACCTAAACAGTTTGGTTTTTTTCTGTCTACAATCCCAATCTTTCAATAAAGCAGTTGCAGCCAGAATCAAACCTACATAACTCTCAGACATCAGAGCTGAAACTAAACCAGAACAGAAAATGTTCTTGGTACCGAACCTGAACTAAGCTATCCTATTTCATTCAGTCTAAATCCCTGAAATGAAGAGCAGGATTACCTTAGAAGTCTGTGCACCCCTACTTACTCCCTCATCCCATGCTATCTGCCTTGAGGTGGCGCAGCTCTCCAAGATACCAACAGGAGGACAGAGAAGATGGAGAAGGGGGCCAGGAGGCTGGGGGTCAAAGGGAATGAGGTGGGGGCAGGGCTGGCAGGCAGAAGGCCTGGGAGGCTATCTGGGCGGCAGAGGTCTTTCCCTTCCCTAATTCCCTTTGCTCCCTCCGGGCAACACACCAAAGTGGGACTCAGGGTTCCTGGGTTTCTGCTCTGACTGTGCTCTTGTCTGGGCTTGACTTCTGCCCTAATGGTACACGTTTAGGTCAGTTACCTCATCTCCCCAAGGCTCAGTTTTCCTCTCTAAATAACAGGAAGGAGCAATCTTCTCAGGGTCTCTCACAGGAGAATCACAGACTTATGAAAACTGCCGGAGTTGTAGGGCTTTGGAGCCCATCTCATCCAAGCGCTTCCATTCATGGACATAGCTAGTCAGGGGTGGACCTGGGGCTCCCACCAGCTCCAGCCGGTGTGGTCCAGAGGAAAGCACATGGCTGATGAAGAGAACGCCCCGTGACTGAGGAGGGACGAAGGTGGGCCCTACTGTAATTCAAGCACACGAGTCCCCATCTTTCTCTTTCTTGGATGGGAAGTTCTGAGGTTCAGTGTTGTCCTCCATCCTTGCCAGACACAGGGTGGTGGTGGCGACTGTGACAGAGTCCCAAACAAAATTGGGATTTTTTTTTTTTTTTTTTTTTTGTGGTATGCGGGCCTCTCACTGTCGTGGCCTCTCCCGTCGCGGAGCACAGGCCCCGGACGCCCAGGCCCAGCGGCCATGGCTCACGGGCCCAGCCGCTCCGCGGCATGTGGGATCCTCCCAGACCGGGGCACGAACCTGTGTCCCCTGCATAGGCAGGCGGACTCTCAACCACTGCGCCACCAGGGAAGCCCCCAAATTGGGATTTTTAAAATGCAACAGATTGAGTCTCTTCTGTGGTGTCCCACAAAGTGAGTTCTCTTCAGCTTCTGAGCTTGTGTCTCCAGGGCCAGGTTTCAATGACCACAAGGACAACAATACACTGAAATAGGCCATGAATCCAATCCAAGAGAAGGGCACTACCAGACCAGGTTGCACAGGCCCCAGCCAGGCATCCAACCAGGCAGAGGAGGAGCATGGAGAAGGGTCAGAGGAGGGAGGTGATGCAGACAGGGGAAAGCCAGTCACTTCAACCCGTCTTTCTACGTGGGCTCCTCCTCTCCTGGGAGGGCTTCACCTCAGCGGACATGCAGAGCTAGTGGTGTCAATTTGCTTGGACAAAGCTCAGAAGGTGGGATAAGAAGGGCAGTGTGCTACCATGCAGGGTGACAGTCTCTACAAAGATGAGCAAAAGACAAAATGTGCCTAAACCATTGTGCAAGGAGATTAAGGCTAGCTCTAGTAAGACTTCCTGTCATGAGGAGCCCTGACTACAGAGTGGGTGACCACAGAAGACAGTATCTTCTTTCTCAGGAGGGTTCTGAACACGGGGTGACTTCTTTGGCTTCATGGTTAAATGTGGTCCTGCCTGAAGGTAGTGAAGATGATCTTGGTGGATTTTCAAAGGGCCCTGTTGGCCTAAAGAATTTAATAGCTACCCCTTCTATTGCTTTTACAATGTGCTGGGTGCTGTTGAAAGTACTTAACAAAAATGAACTCATTTAACCTGTACAAGAACCCATGAGGTAGACATTATTATTATTCCCATTGTACAGATGGGAAATTGGAGGCATGGAGAGTTATGTGATTTTCCCAAGATCACACAGCTAAAGGGTTGGCAGTATTGGGTTTCCCACATGAAGCCTGATTCTCAGCCACTCTGTGACTCTTCTAAGAGATAATAGTGTGTGAACACAGCCATTCACTGCAGCCGAGAACAGAGTAGATGGGCAGATGAGAGTTCAAATCCTCTCTTTAGCTGCTCTTCCTCTTTCAGACCCCAAAGAAAGAGGAAGTGGCCAAAGTGGGACAAACACCTACTTCCTAGAGGCAACAATAAACTCAGAGCCTAATTTGGGGGGGCCTGCTGGGAGGCTAAAAGGCAGTTTATCAGGGCTGGCTCTGGGGCAGGAGGATGTGAGGTGAAAACCAGGGGAGATTTACTGTCTGGTCCTCTTGGTGGGAGGGGCCTCTTTGAAATGAGAATGAAATAGTAATCCTATTAGTAGTAGCTTTCCTTTAAATCACAGCTAGATCTGTACAGAAATTAATGACAGCCTCTTTATTCGACTATCCAATTTAAATCAGCATATCCAATTAACTAGCTTATCTGCAGGTCCCTCCAAACTCTTTTTCTTATGCATCAATTTCTTCCCTAGTTAGTCCTAAATTATGGAGCTTTTACTTGGGATTTGACACTCTAACATCACTTTAGTAGTAGTAGTAGTAGTAGTAGTAGTAGTAGTAGTAGTAGTAGTAGCAGTAGTAGTATCTTTTTTTTGCAAGAGCTGCTGAAGAGCAATAGATTTGGGAATCTTCTTGGGCCTCTCAGTAGGAAATAGATTGGTTTGAGAGACATCACCACACAGAGGGAGGCACTGGTTTGCATCTGCAGGGCTGGGATCTACTCCCAGCTTTCTCATTAATTGGCTATGTGACTTCAGGCAAGTCACTTCACTTGTTTGTGTGATAGTTTCCATAGCTTCAAATTTTGGTACTGTCCAATATTCACTGAATTTCAGTACTGTCCAACATTCATTCAGGACATGTCTCCCGTTAGCCAGGCCTGTGCTAAGAGCCAGGGACACTTCGAGAAAGGATCCCCTTAGGAAGCCCCAGGAATGGGGAAACAGACAATCCAATCAGTCCTCACACACACCTGGGCCACCCCGTGTGAGAGGAGGTTTGCACGGGGATCCCAGGAAGGCCGGCATGGAGGGCAGGGCAGCACCTCACCTGGACTGAGGGGAGGGCTTCCTGGAGGAGGTGATACCTAAACTGAAAAGCAGGAGGGGAAGGAAATGTGAGTTCTTTGGAAACTTTAGAGTGTGATACAAATATAAAAGTGTTATTGTTATGTCCAAGCCCAGATTCCTTGGAAACTTGGTTTGTCAGACCTGAGTATTTGGAGAGGGTGAGGTTTTTGACATGTAGTCATTGAGGGCTCAACAACAATTTCAGCAGGTCTCGTCACCATGTGTCCTAAAATTCCCTTTGGAGGAGGCCTTTATTATTCGATTTTATCTCTGGCTTCAGGATTCTGGGCTTATGAGTGTTTATGTGTTTTTGTGTGTATGTGTACGTGTATATGTATGTGTGTGTACAAGTGTGTATGTGTATATGTATGTGTGTGTACGTGTGTGTATGTGTGTGTGCACGCGTGTGTGTACGTGTATATGTATACGTGTGTGTGTGTATACTTTGAGACCTTTAAAGAGGGGAAAGGTGAAGAAGGCCTGGTGCTGCTCAGACTGAACTTGGGAATGAGTTAATGAGCAAGTGTATCTGCAGTTGTGCATTGAGTGCTGCAAGGGTGAGGATTCATGCTGAAGTTTATTTTTGTAGAGTTTCATGACCCGAATTGTTTATAGATTGAAGTCTTTGGTAAAGTCAGTCTCTGAGATTCTTCCTCCCTCTATCTTGCACACACTACACATGCATGCACACATAGACACACACACACACACACACACACACACACACAGAAGCAGCAGCAGTGACTTCCAGGGTGCCTCTGGCTCATGTCCCCTCTCAACCCCCGAGGTGTGCAAACATTAACTATCCATGCAGAGTTGCAGTCCAGTGGGCCGAAGCTCCCTGGAGGACAGCTGGGAGCCTGCCCCTAAATGCTTGGATAATTGGAGAGGAAGCCTGGAAAACTTGGCTTTCAAAACAGGAGCCTGGAAAACTTGGCCTGTGTGTTGCACGGAGCCAGGGGAGACGAGGAAGAGGGGAGTCAAGACCCCTCCTGTCCACGAGGAGGAAGGAGGTCACCAAGGTGTGCTAAACTTTGGGAATTCTGGCTGCCTTCACCTTTGTGTGCATGTGCACACACACATCCTCCCACACACAGGCAGATGCTTCCGGCACTGGTCCCCGGTGAGCTGTCGGCCAATCGCAGGGGCTTTGACACTGGAGATTGACATTTCCACGTACAATTATTTCTATTTCTGTGCATGTCAGGAATCTGCCCTAGATATTAAGCTGGGGGTGGATAAGCTAGCAGAGGGGGGCACGAGGCTAGAGGTTCCTGGATTTCAGAAGGCCAGCCCATGGTGGGCTTTCTCCTGGAAGGGAGGGAGGGGGTCCCTAGAGGAACCACCTGTCTCTGGACTTCTGCATCTTGGGACAGTCTAAGAATTCTGGCTTGTGAGAACACGAGATGTGGTGAATATTTATTGAGCATGTACTCTGAGCAAGGTAAGTGTTTTGGGGGTTAGGTTGGGGAGGTTGGCTGGAGTGGGATTTCCTTCTAAATCATGGCTTCTTTGCTTCTCATCAGCCAGGGGTAGATGACCAAGCAATCACCATCCAGAGGCCCACAGAAGCTCAAGGAGCAGCCTCTCTTCACACCTTCCTGGGGTGAAGGACAAACTGCACTTTACAAGGGCACCAGCTGCTGTCCCAGGGGCCTCTCCCTTTACGACTCAGGGGAGAGTGACATCAAGTCCCAGAAGCACCAGAATCCAATCTCTTGGTTCTCGCTCTGTCAGGGAGGGTTTGGAGCTCCAAGGCCCAGGACAAGGGACTAGAGCTTATAGAGTTGAATGATATGGGGCAGCTCTGGAGCACAGGGCTCTGACCCTAGATCAGCCCCAGCTTTCGAGGCTGCTCCCAGTCAAGACCTGGGCAGGTCAGGAGGCTCTGGGAACAAGATGAAGCTGCCAGGGGCAGAGGAAACACTTGATTGTTCTGGGAAACAATAAGATAAACACAGCGAGGATGGAAGAAGCATTAAGCAGCCTCAGATGAAATCAAATCACGCAGCGGCGAAGCAATAATTCACCGGGAGTGCACAGAGTTGGGGGGAGAACAGAGGGGTAGCAGGAGGAATTCATAAAGAATAATGAGCGTCTCCTGCTAAATCGGAATCTCTGCTTAACCAAAACTCTAGCAATGTTGGACTCTCGGAATCTCCATTCAAGGCATCATACCCAGGTTACCGGCCTGGGGATGCCCTGGCTGTATCCGGATAGAATCTAACCTCTTAGGCTTTTTGAACTGGGAATGATTTAGAAGCAACCTTTAGGGTCCATGTGTAGGCAATGCAGAATAGGATGCAGTAAAGATGAGGCATATTGACATATGCCCAAGGTTAACTACTACCTTGGAAAATTTCCAGGGGGAGCTGGGGGGGGGTGGGCAAAGGAAACTAGCACTTCCTAGAACTGGACATACAGAGGGCTTTGAATCGCTTATCTCCCTTTATCAATTAGTTCAACATATTTATGGAAAATCTATTGAGCATGACAGCCAGTGTGCAAAAAGTGGGAGATACAAACGTGGCTAATCTTGAAAACTCTGTGCAGTAGGGCTTCCCATCTCACAGAATAAGAAACGTAAAGTATCTAGAGGAGGATCACACAGGAAGGAGCCGAGCAGAGCTCCAGGCTGCAGCTGCCTGACTGCAAAGGCTGTACTTGTCTCTTTCACTCTGCCTCCCTCTGGGGCCTTGGGTTTTCCCTAAGTCAAACAAGAGGACAATGCCTGCACTGGGACTAAAAATTACATCTAAAAAGTGCTGGGTGTCCCTGGAGATAACTCCTGGGGAACAAAATAGATCATATAGCTGTCTCCTCCAGTGTGACAAAGAAGGCCACCTGCAACTGGAAAAGGAGCAAAGGGCAGGTCGCAGGAGAGGGTTATTACCCTCTTTAATTAACTCATTCTTTTCAATGGCCTAAAATTGCGCTGCACTTTATAATCTGGAACAGTAATCTCTTGCTTTCATTAATGCTGAGGATGGCATTTCGGGCTGGAAGGATGGGAAGGGAGGTCTAGGTTTGTGAGCACGGCTATCTGACACTGTGCTTGTGCCTGAATGCAGGAGACTCCCTGAGATTTTAAAAGGAAAAGTCATTTTTAAAAAACGCATGTGGCATGTGTCTACCATGGTGCAGAAAATGCGTGGTAACTGAGAGAAGCACATCCATGTCACTGTATTTCTCTTCCCATTGCTAACGGGCTAGGTCTGAGTCTTTATTGCCTCTTATCTGTGTTACTGTGATAACCTGAGAAATTTCCTTGCTTCCAGCACATTCCTGCTCTAATCTCTTCTACCAAACACTGCCAGATTAATCTTCTTAAAACACTTATTTGATCCTGCCTTTTCTGTATGCAAAATCCTTAAATTTCAGGTGTTTGTAATTTTCTCTCTCGCTTATCTCGGTCTCCTATTTTTTTTTTTTTTTATGATGAACATACACTACTTTTGGAAGACGAAA
Organism: Kogia breviceps; assembly: GCF_026419965.1. NCBI lineage: Eukaryota > Metazoa > Chordata > Mammalia > Artiodactyla > Physeteridae > Kogia > Kogia breviceps. The sequence continues at coordinate 63,019,538 of NC_081310.1, read as the reverse complement.
AAAAGGAAATCATTGTATGAATCCATGCACACACACAAAATACCTTTAATTGTCCCTGTTGATAATTTAGAAAAGTTCACATGCCACAATTTGTCACTCAGGGGTCTAGCTAACACGGCCTTCTCACCATTTTCCAATTATGTCCCCAGGTTCTTGGTCTTTGAGCCTTTGCTTAAGAATTTATTTTACCTCCTAGATCCTAATCAGCCTTCAAGATCCAACCCAAATGCCACCTCCTCCATGAAGCCTGTATTGATCCCTCCTTTGAACTCCGACAGTATCTAGTGTGACTCTTGGCACAGTTACTTGTGAACACATGCAGTTATCTTTCCTAAGACTGTAAGTCCCTAGAAAACAGACAAAATGTTTTGTGCAGCTCCATATGCCTCACTGTACTGGCTACGACTGTTTTACAGAGCAGGACCTCAATAACACAGGCTGATGGAATGGATGGATTCTTGTTGCTGAAACCAGGCAGGAATGGAACAGAAGTCACAGCCCACATTTATTTAACCCCTATTATTGTTAGATACCATGCCAAGGGCTTTACACACTTCTCCTCATTTAATCCTCACAAGAACCCTATTATCCCATGTTATAGATGAGAAACTGAGGCACAGAGGGGTGAGGAAACTTCCTCAAGGTCACAGAGCTGGTAGGCAGAGAGTCAGAACTCAACTCGCTTGGGTCTCTGTTTTCCCATCTCTAGAAAAGAATGGGGAAAGGAGGGAATCTTGTTCCATGCATCCCCCCGCCCCCTGCAACCAAATCTTCTGGAACCTGGAGCGCAAACACACGATATGCATTAGATTCTGTTGAAATGATCTTTTTGGCTCTCGTTGGACCGGTAAGAGCTCTTAGGAGGAAAGTACTATAAACACTCAAGGTGCTGCTCTGAGAAGAACTCCAGGGCCATTAAGCTGGAGCTCTGCTGGCTCAAAGGCAGATGGAGAGCAAGAGTTAAGATCATGAAAATGTGGTCAGAGTTGGGGTCTGAGAAACAGGGTCAGAGAAGGGAAAGGAAGAGAGGCCAGAAAGCCTCCACCCCCTGAAATCTGGGGCGGCCAGTGCAGTGCAGGGCAGCCTTACAGGCTTTGGTGTGTCTGACTTCCTGGCAGAGCCCAAGGGCAGAACAGACAGCTGAGGGAGGGTCTAGCTCTTTAAAAGATTCTGTTTGAATAACTGTCATCTTCACACCTTTCCCCATCTCCCCTCCCAGGAGAGGGACTCTAATAATGAGCTGCTTCATGACAACAGACCCCTAATTAATTCATTGCTATTCTTCTGGGGCCGGATCATTCTAATCAAGGTGGGATGGGGTGGGGCTGGTGAGCAAGGATTGTCTCATCTGCTCCATCTGCCATGGACTCTAGCTGCACGCCCTGGCATGGCTGCTCAGAGACCCTTCCCGGTCGCCAACTTCTCTTTGGCCGGACCCCTGCTTCTCCTCGATGCCCGCCCCCTCCTGTGCTGACTCCCCACAGCTGCTGGGCACAGTGCCAGCACGGAGCCCCTGCTGGTGCCTGGGTACAACAGTGAAGCAGGTGCCAGGAGCTCACCGGGGGCAGGTAGTGAAGGAGGGAAGCCTTGTACGGAGCAAACCTTGTACCGCCTTTTCCGTGAACATTAGCAGAATATCCAGTGGGCTCAAGGGTCAGCAAATTGCAGCCCCTGCTCTTCTTTTCCAGTCCCTGCCCCTCCTCCCGACCCCTGAAAGGATCCCACTACCAGGATGCTATGAACTCTTGGGCTCTGGACAGCCCACACACCATGGCACCCAAGGTGCGGCTGCATTTTTGCAGCTGATAGAATTTTTGTATGAGGATGTGAACAGATGAAGAGGTATCAAGATGGCAGGGAACTGTTCTAGGGACAATATGAATCAAAATAACTTAAAAAATACCCCCTGCCCCACCCAAAGGCAGATCACACTTGCAGATGACGGAAGTTAAAGGGCACGCAGGTCTCGTCTCTATGAAGAGGGCAGCCTCTACAGAGGTTTTTCGGTTTCCTTTCTAGACCTTTCAAGCCCCACACTTCAATCTTCCCTTCTGAGAGGCGTTGACTGTCCAGTCAGGGCTGATGTCTTAACTCGCTGGGGGCGGAGGCCACACAGGGGCATTCAGCCAAGGGAGTTAATTCTCACTTTCTTCATCTGCAAAACTGGTAAAAAACAGTACAGCCTACATGACAAGGCTGTGGTGAGAACAGATTAGATAAGGAATGTGAAAGCACTTGGCTGGAATTTTTGGCTGATTTGCTGTTGATCCATAGACTTGGACTTGGGTGGGACCATAGACTTGGGTGGGACCAGACTGAGGAGGAAAACTGGGCAGGGAGGGAATTCTTCAGGGGTCCACTGGGGCCATCGGTCACACCCTACTCTCAGTCCTCTCCAAGGGAGCATTTGGGGAAGGAGGGGTGTGTGTGGAGGGACCGGAGGAACAGCAGGGGCCCTTTGCACCGTGGGAGCTTGTAGGCTGCTTTTGCAGGCAGTCTCCCTGAGTGCGAAGGGATGGGTTTGCTGGGGTCTCCTACGCTGGGGACACAGAGGGTAGAGGCCACTGGGCCTGAAGGGATGGCAGCATTCTGATTCAGTCCCCTTCTACTCTGTGCAAAAGAGAAAAGTGAGGGGGAGGCCCCAGGCCTTTCCCCACAGAGAGAAGGTTGCTCGGGGCAAACCTCCCCACTTCTAATCTGTTCCTGAAAAAGAGCTAGAAGGAGCTGCAGGTTAGCTTTTGTTTAAAGTACTGAAACATCCCCCTCTCTGCCCCTCGCACACCCCCAACTCCTCTCTATTTTCTTCTCTTAAAAGAGCGCTCCACCTCTCCAGGGACTGGAATCATTAACTGAACAGCACTTTGCCTCTCATAGTTTTTGACAATTTGGCAGTGAGCTGGAAAGTACCAGAGAAACTGCAAAAAAAAAAAAAAAAAAAAAAGCAGAGAGAGAGAGGCTGGGCGAAAGAGATGTGTCCGAAGGAGCAGCCCGGTGTGTTCCTGGCTCCTGACTCAACACCGCGATGCTCTGGATCTGCCTCTCTCTTCCCGCCCAGCTCTGTGGCTCAGGGCAGCTCTGGGTGCCCAGCTGTCAGAGAGGTGTGGTCGGGGTGGGTGGGGGAACATCATGTGGCTTCCCATCCACCCCCGCCTTTGCTGTCACTTAGCGGCTGCCTGGGACTGGCTGACATCCAATCTAGACAAGGATGCCTCAAGGAGAAGCAGGAGGTGGTGCCCCTCACCCTACCTGACACCTGAACCTCGCCTTGACGAGCAGAGGAGGGGCCCCTGAGGGCTGAGGTATGGGGAGACCACGGGGCTGGATGGGGAAGGATGGGCCTTCCTTACAAGAAGTGATGGGCCTTCCTTTGCTGAAAGGCCAAGTCCTGGGCATTTCTGAAGAGGAACGAAAGCAGGCTAGGGAAAGGAGGGTCATGGGTTTCCCTGTCAAGTTGTGACAGAAACAGAGCAGAGAGGGAGAGAATTCTGGGGCTTCCTGGGAGACAACTTAGGGTGGAACATCTGCAGAACTGCTCTGGACAGTCCCAACCACTAGGAAGCTGATGGCTTTGAGGGGATTTCTCAGAAGGGGCGATGGGTCCCCAGCAATCCTGGCAAGGACCAGAGAACTCTTGAGTCTCCTCCCTTGCTCATGGCTCCTCTCCCCACGCTAGGAATGCCACCTTCTTCAGTAACCCTGGAATGGAGTGTAGTTGCCACTAATTGGGCACATGCTACATGTTGGATGGGGCACCAGGCACCTTACACAAAATATCTACTTTAATCCCCCAAACGCATTTCACTGATGAAGAAACTGTGGCTCAGAGAGGTCAGGTAACTTGCCTTAGGTCACATAGCCAGTAAGTGGTAGACAGAGATTTTGGAACCTGGGTCAGTTTGATTCTACAATCTTTTATTAAGCTGCATGCCTCCCCCAAATGCGTTCACCTTTGCCTTGTGTATGACGTTAACATCTTACTGTCTACCATTTTAAGGCTCTTATTCTGCTATCTGAGCCTCTAGAGAAGTGTCCACAAAAATTATAAATTCCCAGATGTAGAAGCTGAATCTATATAGTTCATTTTATTCAACTTTTAGCAGAGTGTCAAGCACAAAGTGGTTGCTTTAAAAATTGCATTCTATCCTTGAATCAAGTTAGAGCTCCAGAAAGCTGCAAACTTGGACCACAAAAGAATAACCAGCAAGTTTCACTTTCCTCAATGGCCTTATCTACTTGCTTTTTATTGTTGGTTACTCCACGAGAGTAATTCACTGAATGATAATTGTTACATGGATGTAATGGCCTTGGCACTTTAGTGGAAGTTTATAATAGAAATTACCATATAAAAGAGGTTTCTGATTTTGATGTCAGATTTTGTCCTGGTTTCTGTACAAGTGCTCAGATGATTAAATCACTTATGTAATGTCCAGGAATTGTCTCTCCTGAAAAAATAGGTATACTTCTACTGCAGACTAAGAATTCTAGTTCATCTCATTTCCCTTTTTGATTCGGCTGCCAGGATACTCAGGCCAAATTTGAGGCTGGGTGCTGGTGCCTATATTGGCTTTATTCTTAGCATATTTATTTCCGCTCCCCTCTTACGGCTTGAACTTTCTAGTTCCATACTGGTTTTCACTACACATGTTTGCCAAATCTTTTATAAGTCACCTAATTCTGTATATGGAAAGAAGTTATGCACTCATATACTCTGTACTGCACAAATTTGCATTCTGTTGTCTGTTCCCTTGATGTATTCTCAGGCCTTTGCACTGTGTGCTCATATCTTCTTTTGCCTCTGTGGGCAGGAGCTGGCCACGGTGTGTTTCTCAACTATTCCCAGGATGGTTTAAGTGTATGTGAGGTCTTGGAAGAGGGGGAAGAAATGAGGAGATTATCACTCACAACTTAGAGCCAGAGGTCAATGTGCATTCTTCTGGGCTGATGAAAACCCATAGATCACTGTGCATCTGGCCCATAATACTGCTCCCTAACTATCTGCAAAACGGAAGAACGAATGGATTAGTTAATGAGTGAATGCTTCTCTGAGCCAGGAGGTTCTTCTCCTAGGAGAAGAAAGCAAGGACTGGCAGGAAGCCCCATCTTCAGGCCACAGAAGAGACTCAAGATCACTAGGAGCCCAATGGAGTTCATGCCCCCTGCCCCATCCTTGTCCTCCTACATATTCGTCACCTGTGCTGTGTGTGGCAATACTGGGCCAGCATGCCGGGCACTGGAGGAAGGAGTCGGAAGAGGGAAAGAAGGAAGGCAGGAGGGGGGACTGCCTCTGCGGCCTTTCAGTTCTTCCCCCCTTGAAAGGGAACATGACAGAAATGCTAGCCCACAGCAACTGCAGAACAGAATGCTGGTCCCCAAAACGCCTGCTGTTCACCTCCCACTTGCAGATCTCTTTCTCCCTCTCTCGTGTTTCTCCTGTCAATTCCAGCTTCTCTGCATGTCTATTACCTCTCTTTGTCTTTCTCAGCCATCTCTCTGCCTCTCTCCCTGTCTCTCTCTAACACACATAGGCACCTCTCTCCCCGACCCCCAAGGGAGAATCTCTTGGAGCCCTCCTTCTACCCTCATCTCACGGACTCCAGAGACAGCCAAGAACAGAAGACCCCGGGATGGAGCACAGGGCGCTCCCACCTTCCAAACTGACCTGCCTTCAAACCTGGACTTCAATTCTAATCCCAGTAGCTTTGCCCACATCAGTTGGTCTAATTTTTTTTTGTTTTTGTTTTTGCCGTACGCGGACCTCTCACTGCTGTGGCCTCTCCCGCTGCGGAGCACAGGCTCCGGACGCGCAGGCGCAGCGGCCACGGCTCACGGGGCCCCGCCGCTCTGCGGCACGTGGGATCTTCTCGGACCGGGGCACGAACCCATGTGCCCTGCATCGGCAGGCAGACTCTCAACCACTTTGCCACCAGGGAAGCCCAGTTGGTCTAATTTTTTCCTGTAATTAAATGGGAGCCCCCACCCCCCATTTCTAATCCCGGATAATTAGCTCTCTGATTGCCAGTGCTGGGCAGGAAACCTCGTGTTTGGAGAGGGATTTTAGACAGACGGATTAGGCAAACAGTATGCAGGAAGCTGAAATGGGAAAACAGGCTGTTCTCAAAGTTTGTTGTGAAAAGAGATTCGTGGTGGGCAAAGGGCCTGGTTGCCTCCAGGTGGTCTGAGCTGCCTCTGACCCCGTTAGGTTCTCCAGCAAATGGGTAGCTTTCCTCAGCTTGCAGGATCCTCCCTATGGTGGGCTCTGTTTCTAGCCCACCAGGCAGAGGGTATTCCGGGGGTGGGGGGCATTCCTTCCAGCTCGTGGTAAGGAGTGTGTATCTCTGCATGAGAGAGGAGAGAGAGCCCCACAGGTGTCCATCCCCACGTGCTGGACAGGTGTGATCAAAGGTTAATCAAATGTGGTGGGTGACAAGGCTGCCATAACTCCCACTGACCCAGTGGGTAGGGAAGATGCCAGGAAAATGGAGGAATAAATCTCCCTTCCACAGGCTTTGGGAGGCCGCCTCAGAGAGGCAGAGGACAGGCGCCCTGCGGGTCAGAGTCTCCCAGCTGAGGCTGGCTGGCACTTTTGCTGAAACTGCCATTGTATTATCATCTGCTCTGCAGAGAGTGTGCTTGGTCGATGACATTTTGTTTTTTGTTTCTGTCATCCAAATTTTCCTCTATGATCGTCATGATCATCCTGCAGGGGTCGGTGTCCTATTAGAAAAGAGGAAACTGAGTCCCTCAGAAAGCAAATGACTCCCCCTCAAGGTCAAAAGCGAACCACCACAGCAGAGCTAAGGATAAAGTGCGCGGCTGCAGGCAGCCAGTTGTCCCTGCTCTATGCTTAATGCCATGTCTTCCAGCTCCGGGATCCCTCCATAGGGAGAGTTCGGGCATTTAGGATATTGGAGTGATGAGAGATTTGGGACACCAGACATCCAAGGAGATTCAGGACTCTGATAGCCAGGGGCTGGGAGGATTCTGAAAGCCCAGTGCTACCTGGATGCCCATCTGGACAGCTTCCTGACGTGGAATGGGGCTGGCACTCTCAGGCCCCTGGAACGACCTCGGTATGGTCCAGACGCTGAGGCGCCTTCTTTCCTCTGTGCTACTGGGAGCTTTGAGGTTCGCTCACTCTGATTCTGAGAGGAAGGGGCACGAACTGATGTTGGGGGCTGGTGCAGGGGAGACCTGTGCTTTCTGAGCTGGGAGGAACAGCATAGGCCTGTGGGCTGGCACCTGGGGGTGTGCCCAGCCTGCTGGTAAGGCGTCCGGCCCTGCTTCCCCACCGTGGCTCCTTCAGTGAGCTCAGGGCGTGGGGGAGGGAGGGAGGGAGGGAAGGCAGGCCATGGATGGATTCCAGATGGGCTATCAGGTTTGCCCACAGTCGGCTCTGAGGCTCCTCTGGTCTCCGTGGCTCCCTCAGCTCTGATTCTGCTACATAGAAAAAGCCTGCTCTGGAATGCCAGTGAAACCCAACCTGCCTCTCCCCCCCGCCCTCTCTCGGCACCAGAGACAGCACTTTCCTTCTCTGCCCCTTCTCTCCTTCCTTAGAACAAACCCCCTAGAAGTAGAAAGGGTTAGAGCTGGGAATTTTGCTGATGGCCTGCCCCAGCTCTGGATCTGTGACCTATTTCCCCCTGGGAAGAAGTAGCTGTACAAGGTTCTGGGTTCAAATTCTGGATATTTGAGAACAAGGTGGCTGCATGGGGAGCTGGGGGCTAGAGGGCAGAAGCTCCTTGTGTCTCTCTGACTGCCAGCTCTGTCTAGCTGGCTGCGACCCAGGCACGGGAGGGAAGAGCGGAGAAGCCAGAACCAGGCAGAGCGAGGCAGTCAGACATCACCATGTGGTTGACCAACAACAGCTCCACATTCAATCCACTCAACAGCCTGGAGGAAAGAGAAGCTCTCTTTATCTCCATCCTGCAGATGAATATACTGAGGCTCTGGGAGGTCTGGAGCAAAGATTTCACCACAGACATTTCTGAAGACCTTCTAGATGCCAAGGATAAGTGCTTATGCCTTGGGGATAGAGTAACAAATGCAACAGAGATCATGCCATAGAAGCTGCTGTTTTCTTTATGTCACGTAATTAATAGATTAATTATTCTCATAGAGGGCCCATAGGGTCTCATAATATAATAGACTTTTATACATCCTCACCCACCCACAGCTGTTTAAAAAAGAAGATCAAGTTCATTTCTGTCTTGCAGAGAGAGGAAAGAAATATTATAAGTGGCATGAGGGGATCACATTGGGACTTCCTGCCTGCCTCAGTTTCCCTTTTGGCGTCAAGGTTCTGCTCTATGGTGATATCATTTTGAAGTTTCCGGAAACTTCCATCATGACCTCCTCCATCTGGGACTGGCACTCTTCATTTCTCAGGTCTGCCTTGGGTCGATGGTTAATGACTGGCAGGCTCGAGGTGATGCTACCCTGTCAGGGTTGATTAGTTGGGCTGAAATTTGCATTTTGCTTCTGAAACCCAGTTTGGGATCCGCTGGCAGAAAGCAGCAGGGCTCCAGCTTCAGCAGAGAAAGCCCCGGAGGCCAAGCATTTGAATTAATCACAGAAGCCTTTTCCCCCCTTTCCCTCCACTTCCTCAAGCCCCTTCCTCACCTCTCCCCTCACACCACAAGGCTAGTTAACTGCAGCAAAAGGCTCTCTGAACATGCTGGCAGAAGAAAAGTCCTTTTTTTTTTTTTTTTTTTTGCTTCTTCAAAGAAGACACAAAGCTCCCTCCAGCCTCTCTGGAGAACTGGTGAGGGAACAGGCTGTCTCAAAATGCCATTAAAACATCTCTCAAATTAAAAACAGCCCTGGAATGTGCAACCTCATGAGAGTGGTTCAGTGACACACAAAAGGTGGTCTTTTACCAAGGTGCTGGCCCACACTCAGGTCCCTGGCTCTATCCTGGGAGACACACAACTATCCCGGGGCAAGACATTTTGCCTGCCCAAGGTCCAGTCTCACCCTTATTAATAAAAATATTACAGGGCTTCCCTGGTGGTGCAGTGGTTGAGAGTCCGCCTGCCGATGCAGGGGACACGGGTTCGTGCCCCGGTCCGGGAAGATCCCACATGCCGTGGAGCGGCTGGGCCCGTGAGACATGGCCGCTGAGCCTCCGCATCCGGAGCCTGTGCTCCACAACGGGAGAGGCCACAACAGTGAGAGGCCCACGTACCGCAAAAAAAAAAAAAAAAAAAAAAATTACAATTGTTCTCTTTCTCCTCCCTCCTTAATTTCAGAGAGAAGTGACCCTGTTATTTGCAGAGACAATGGTCTTGGTTCTCATCACATGCCATCTTCTGAGCCTCCCTCCCTTGCCCTTCTTCACCCCACAGCCATGGTGCTATAGCACAGCCATGGTGCTATTTTAGGTTGAGGTTTCCAGCCAAAATCTGTACTTTATTAATTACGCGTCAACTACTCTGTGTAATGTTTAATGCATTTTCCAGATTGTATCAAATCCGCAGTGAAGGGAGGAGTCTGAATGCGGCCTGGGTGCCTGGCAGGGTGGGTGCCGGCAGGGGGTGGGGTTGGGGGCTGGACTGTGTCCGCTTGACCTGGTCTCCCTCTCCTCTCCTCTCCACCCCTGGAGTCTCCATTAAGGCCAAGCCCCAACCTGGCTTGCCGCTCCCTGTTTAAAGCACACGCAGCACCCTGACTGGAAAGTAGGAAACCCTGCCTCATTAGGAAGGGCCAAAGGGCTTAGGACAACAGAGATCCATTAGCGGGGAGGGTACAAGGCTGAGGGGCCATCTGAAAGGGTGGCTCAGTGATATGCCAAGAGAAGGCTGGAGATGACACTGACCATCTGTTCTCCAAAGAGGAGACAGAAATAGCATTTGTGTTGGCGCAGGAAAGCCTGAGTTAGACCCAGATCTCACACTCCTGACCGCTAGGTTCCTTCGGCTGCTGCTGACTGGCGGTATGATTTGAGCAGGTCCTTCAGCTCATCTGGGCCTCAGTTTATTGGTAAGGAACACAGGCATTTACTCCAAATGACCTCTGCAGTCCTCTCTGGCTTGAGCCTTTTGTGTTTCTTTCTATGAGAAGTTACAAGAGACTATGGGAGAAGCAGAATCTCTTTGGAGGAATACAGAGATGAATTCTGTGTGCTTCTTGACCTCCAGGAATTCACAGTCAGGTGAGAAGGGCAGATAACGATAACAGAGGAAATAAAAATAATAGCAAGCAGGCCCCTTTCTGTGTGCTTTACCCATGACAACCCCAGTGAGATAGGTACCGCCATTCACCCGTATTGCTGATGAGAAAAATAAGGCACAGAGAGGTTAAGTTACTTGGCCAAAGTCACACCAGCAAGTGGACAGACCACACTTTGAACCCAGATAGTCCCATCCCAAAGTCTGTGACACCTGTCATCGTGCACACTGCCTCAGAGAAAGGAATATAAATAACTCACCTAGAAACCCACCTTTGCTAAGTGTTGTCACCAATAGCAAGGACTTAACTGAATGGGAAAATCCGGGAAGGCTTCACAGAGGTGAAATCTGAATTGTGGACCAAGAAGGGCACTCAGGAAAGAGCAAAACTAGAACCAAGGGGTGTGAGTGTGGCAGAGGTGGGGTAGGGATGTGAGTAGAGATGAAGTGTTCCTGGTGGCCGGATGCCAGGACCTTGCTCAGGTGTCTAAGCTACATCCTAAAAGCTGTGGGGAGCGGTGAAAAGGGTGAAAGAATGTGGCCACTAACTTAAGGGAGGAGGTGTCCAGGAGCCAGCACAACTTCAGGAGCAGATAGAAAAGCCTCAGCTGGGCTGGGGTAGGGAGGGGGAGAGGGGGGCAGGAGGGGCACCTGGAGAAGGCTGATGGACTAACTGGATGTGGGCAGCAAGGGAGAGCAAGGCGTTAAGGAGTCGAGGGGAGCACGCCTATGCCTGGAATGGCTGGAGAGGAACGTGGACGGCGGAGGGGGGCGGCTCTAAACTGTGCCCAGGGCTGAAGCAGAGAGGCTGATGAAGCATTACCAGTTCAGCTTACATCTTGCTTCCCCAGGGAAGCCTCTTCTGATCCCCACCCCTACCCCCAATAACCCTGGTTCCCTCGTTACAGGTTCTCACCTGCCTATGGGACCTCACACATCCCTTTAACACGGGTCACCACCGTAACAAGCAGTAACTCCTGCAGTTACTTGCTGGTATCCTTTTCCCCATTGACTGTGCTTTGTTCAGTCCTGTGCCAAACACAGCACCACGACTGGTGATGCTCAGTAAATACTAGCTCAGTGAATCGAGTTTTGCCTGTGGGCTGGATGCCCTTCTCCCACCCTTGGAAATCAGCATGGCGGCTCCTCATCACCATTTCCCCAGGGTCTGAGCCTCCCGCAGAGCGCGGGGCAGGGGATGTATTCATGTGTTCACCTGTCCACTCTCCCTGCACTGATGGGTTCTGACACCTCCATACAGTATTGCTGGGTGGCCGTAATGAACAGTTTAACATGGAAATTGGCCTTAGCAGGAGGGGCTGGGGGTGTGTGTGTGAATGGTTAGAGAGGAGTTGGCTAGGGGACACCTTCAGCCCCGCTGAAGAGATCTTCCCTTCCCCGGCCAGCCCCTCCCCGCCAATCCGCCTCTGCCCCTTCTGTGCTCTGCCAAACTCCTCTGCTCCATCACTACCAACTTCTACCTGAGAAGGGTCGAGGGAAGAGCCACGAGTTCTGCCCTCCCTTCCCCTGAATCCTTTTCCAGACTCTGTAGTTAGTTTCTCGTTGCCCTGCCCCAACCAAAGGTAAGGAGTAAGTGGCTCTTCCTCCCCCGCCTCCATCCCAGGGGTTTAACACCAGTTACCCCTTGGTGGTGTCTTCCTTTGAGGGCCAGTCTCAGACATCTTCTAAGAAATGCTTTCTTCCCAAATCCCTATGGGATTTTTTTTTTTTTTTTTTTTTTTTTTTTTTTTTTTTTGTGGTACACGGGCCTCTCACTGTTGTGGCCTCTCCCGTTGCGAAGCACAGGCTCCGGACGCCCAGGCTCAGTGGCCATGGCTCATGGGCCCAGCCGCTCCGCGGCATGTGGGATCTTCCCGGACCGGGGCATGAACCCGTGTCCCCTGCAACGGCAGGCGGACTCTCAACCACTGCGCCACCAGGGAAGCCCCCTATGGGATTTTGAGAGGAAAGGGAAGACAAGGGCATCTGATCCACTCTTAGAAGTGGGATAATTTGGCTCCTGTATACACGTGGAAAGGGACCATCCCTGAAAAGTCCTAAGAAGGGGGAACACGAACTCCTTCTGGGGCCCCGCTGGAGCTTCCTTTGCCTGGGCCCGGAGCCAGCCTGCCTCGCCCTCAGCGTGTCCATCATCTGGCAGGGGTGGCTGGGGAGGGCGCTCCTCAGGACATACTTAGCAGGCACTGCCTGATGCTAGCGGCACTAATGGATTCTGTTATCTCGCTGGGACCCTTGTCTGCAGATCGGCAAAGCGGAAGGAGGTGGCAGGTTAAAAATACTCTGTTAGCAAAGAGGCTTAGGTGGGGGCCAGCCATGGGAATTACAGTCATGAGAGGTCTCGGGGACAGGAAGTCAGGAATGAAACCAAATGTGCTGGACCTCAGCCTCTCTTTTGCCTCCAGTTTGAAGTTACAAAGGAGCGTGGAGATGGAAGGATTCCTTTTGCCTCTTTTATGAGGTCTGGGCAGCCAGGTATTGGTGGGTCTATTGCAGTCACCTGGCCCTCGCTGCTCGAGGTGATGGGTGCCCAGGCTCTGATTCTTTTTTTTTTTTTTTTTTGCAGTACGTGGGCCTCTCACCACTGTAGCCTCTCCCGCTGTGGAGCACAGGTTCTGGACGCACAGGCTCAGTGGCCCTGGCTCACGGGCCCAGCCGCTCCGCGGCACATGGGATCCTCCTGGACCGGGGCACGAACCTGTGTCCCCTGCATCAGCAGGTGGACTCTCAACCAGTGCGCCACCGGAGAAGCCCTCTGATTCATTTTATAGTGCACATTCTCTTACCCAGAAGGAACCAAGTCCTGGATGGGACAGCATAATAATACCCTACATGTATAGAATGTTTTTATTGCTTATGAAGTATTTCCATATACAGTACCTCACGTCAGCCTCACAACAGGCCTGCGAGGTGAGAATTATTATCCCAACTTTATATATGGGGAAACAAAGCTCTGTGAGTTTCTGAGACTTGCCCAAGGTTATGTATCTAGAAAGTGGCAGAGCGCGCAATTGAATGAGGGTTTTCTGATTTCCAGTCCCGGCCTCATTTTGCATCCTTTATTCTCTCAACTGTTTTGCTCCCATAATTCTCCTATCAGGGAAGAACCCACAGGGCTCTCCCCATCAGACCAGGGCAAACCCTCATTTAATTTCATTTGTCTAAAAAGCCCACAGGCCTGGGCGCTTCTACTAGGTTAAGGGCCGTTCTAGCGCTAGGCTGGTCTTGAGGGATTTGTCTCACTCCTGTGGGACCCAGAGGCAAGCTTGTGGCTGGGGCATCCCTCCTTCATCTCAGGACTGCAGAGTCCCAGCACTACGTGAAGCCCCAAGCTTCCAGGCGAGACTTCATCCTCTACATGGGCCAGGACACCTGGGTCTCATTTTTTGACCAAAAAAAACCAAATGTTCCACAGCTTCCATTGGCAAACTGATTCAGTGCTTACTGTACTCCTCCCTCCTGCTCAGAAACTTCCCCCCTAAGGGCTCACTTCCTGCTACAGCTGAGGGCTATTTATGCTGTACAGATAAACCGAGGGTCACTTCCCACAAGAGGGCAGGGCTCACCTCCAGTGGTCCAAGGAGACAGGACTCTGAAAAGGTACCCCATCTCCACCACCCCAGGGAAGGGCAGATGACATTTCTCACATTTAACACATGGTGTAGAAAGCAATCAACCCCAAATAGCAAGATTCTGCAAGAGAGAGAAAAAAGAAATCTCAACTGATTGGGAACTCCCGTGGAAATGCCAGCAGCAGGTCACCTGAGTGCCAACCCAGTTGCACCTTCGTGGGTGAGGCCTTTGGCTTGGGTAGCTATGCTAAGAGCTGATACTAGGTTGGCTGGAAGTAAAGCCACCAGCTGGTCACCAGGCTCTGTCCACTGAGATGGGGGCCGGGACTCCAAAGACAAAGGAGACAGGCTCACAAACCTTCTGGGACTTCCTGAAGATCTGATGAGGACAGAATGCAGCAATTCAGGTATTGCTCGAATGCCTGCTATGAAAAGCACAGTGCTAGGCACAGAAAGCGGACTGTGATTTGGGCTTTGCCCCCAGCAGCTTGCACTGGGAGGGAGACATACAGATACATGTGAAGCTTAATGACAAATGCAGGTGGAGTGCTTTGGAAAATGTTCCAGAAGTTCAAAACAATGAGAGGTAAAGTCCATAGGGTAGGGGGCAAGGAAAGTGAAATCGACAAACATGCAAAATGGTACAGTAATGAAATTTTCAAAGAACACAAAATAAGGATTTCATGCACTGACATAATAATTCACCAAAGGTAGGAAGAAGCACAGATTTGGAGGAGGGTGAAGGAGACACACTGGCAGGAACTTAGGAGAAAGGGTCTTTGCTCTTTCAGTTTCTAAGTGGATGGATTCCTAACCTCTGGCTTCAGTTCCTCACACCTTACCTGGCTCATTCCCAGAGCTCCTCCTCCTCGCCCCCAAACCACTCATGGATTCCCAGCTCGCTCGATGGGATTCTGTGCAACTCAGCACCTGAGTGAGTCTGCACCTGGGGCTACAGAACGGAGAGAGAGTTCCCAAAATAGAGAGCAGAGCTTGGGGCTACGTTGGCATGTCAGTTCGCTGGTTCCCCGAGTCTCTAGGTCGCTGGGGACTGGCATCAACTAGACAAAGGAAATCCACACATAATTTCCAGGCTTCACTTACTTCTGTCGGTGTCAAGTTTTAACCCTCTTTGCTCTCTAACTCTTTGGCCAGAGTTCTTGATGGAGGCTGCCCTGACTGTTGAGAATGTCCTAGAGCTTCTGGAAGAAAAGGGCTCAGAGGGAGAAAGGAACAAGAAGGGAGAGGAAGCAGGAAAGGCACCAGGAAAATAGCGTGTGTCCTCTCCCCACCCTCCCACCCCTGCTTCCCCCAGCACAGCAAGGTGAGCAGCTAATGCATTAATTAACTAAGTAGTTTTGAACGTACTCCATTGCACCTCGTTGTCTGCAGCTGCCATTTCCTGGAGGAGCCATAACATACTCAGCACACTATATAACTAAATATCAACACATGTGTCCCCTGCCCAGCGCTGGGATGCATATTTACTTGTGTTAATGGACACTGGAATGGCCCCACTGATGAGGAGCCCATAGAGGGTAGGGGTGGTGAGGCACATGTCCTCTGTAGCTGAGGGGCATATGCCCCCATCCCCCTCTCTTCTCTCTTCCCCCCAACTGCTCCCCACATCTTGCCCCCAGAAGGGCATCTCAGGACCGCTGGTAGAAAATTCTCGCCAGACCACAGGCCAAAGCACCATCAGTTTCCCGCGTCTCCACGGTGAGGCAGCCCGCACGTGGTACATAATGACTATGTTTTTGCTTAATACAAATTGTGGTTATTTAGCATCCCAAATATCAATTCCCTGCTGACATCCCCGTTGTCGACACTCCACACACATACACAGACTCGGCAGATACAAACACCAGCACCTGCGTGTCGCCCTGGCCCCCACTTGTCCCCCTCAATCCATAGCAGAATTACTCTCTGGCTTTGGGGACCCAATGTAATTAGTACTTATTCGGGGGACAGAGTGAACTTGCTATATGGATGCAGCTTGGTGGAACCCACAGGGCAGGGCTTTAGAGACAGAAGGCCTGGGTTCATATCCTGGTGTTGCTATCCTTGAGCAAGTGACCTAAACCTTTGGAGCCTTGGTTTTTTTTAAATGAAAAGTGGGCACTGTGACACCTCCATTGCAGGTGAGGATTAAAAGGTATAATTTATAAGAAATGTCAGTGCTTCTCTTTCTCTTCTTTCCCCTCTTCATACATAGCCGTGCCTGGATGGGCTGTGGAGGCATCTGTCCAGAGGAGAGGAATGGACCACATGGATGGAGAGATGCCTTACACTCAGACTTTTGATTTTAAAACAGGTCACTAGAATCCAACAGGCTCTTCACTCTTGTTCACTAATGTATCCCCAACCCCTAGAACAGTGACCAACATGCAGTAGGTGTGTTCAGGAAATACTTGATAAATAAATGAATGATACACTTTCTCTTATTTAATCCTCATAACAACCTCATGTGGGGTGTTGTTAAATAAATAAATTCAACCTCAGAGAGGTTGAATGCCTTGTCCAAGGCACAACAGCTAGCCTAGGAAAAAAAACCTTGAGTGTCTGATTCAAGTGCTCTTTCTGGTGCTTTCAGCAGGCTCTAAATGCTTGGGGAGTTTCTATTTTATGGAAAAGGGAAAATAAAGACAGAAAGAAGATTAAGTGTGTGTGGTTTTAAAGAATGACAGGCACTGCTCCTGAGAGGCTAATGGGCCCCAGCACAGTTCTTAATTGGCCATCTGTGGCCAGGTTTTGGCATCCGGGTAATTCCCAGTTTCAACCAGGACTGGGGCCAGGGAAAGGGGACCTCTCGGGAGGAGCAAGAGGTGGAATGTCTGTGAAGCAGAGGCTGGACCCCTCCAGGATTATGGACTCTAGACTCCACCCCCATCTTCATTCTAAAAGATACGAAGCCCCTTCAGCAGTTTTCGATTAGGCTAAACTGATACTCAGCCCATCTTGCACTCCTTAGAGAGAACTCCCTGAAGAGGGTCCTGAATGTCCTCACTCGGGCCAAGTTATTAGACATGGAACAGCTGGGCTGGGTAGAGGCAGGCCCCTCCCTGCCTTGCACTCCCCTGTGTGCTGTAGAGAGAGTCGGAGGAAAGAAGAGGCTGACCTTTGGGAGTCACAGGCAGAAGGGGGTGACAGGCCACACGCTCCAGATCCAGACATGACACATACTAAAAAACCGATAAACAAGTGCAGATTAATGGAGTGACGAGAAGACACAGGGAGAGTTCGGATGGGTTATATATGATCAGCAAAATCTTAGACCATCAGCCTTGTGTGCTGATAAAATGGAAACTCATCATGAATATTTCTCTCTCACTTACAGGGGACTGGATATTGCATGGCCCCATTACCAGGGCAGATTGGTGCCCCATCCAAAAGGATATTTTGGGTGCATCTGGCCCTGTCTGGAAATAAGCCAGAGCCCCTCTCCTAGAAAATTTGCGCTAGAGCAACCCGCAACTTATGGGCAAGGGGGCAGGGGCTTGGGGCAACAAGGAGTCAGAGAGACTTGGACTTGGAGGTAACATTGGAGGGGCAGAATCTGGGTGATGGGTGAGGAAGAAGAACTGAAAGAGCATGTTCAACAGGTGAGAAAGGGGACTTAGGTCAGCAGAGGAGGGACTGAAACCCACAATGCCATGAAAACTGGATTCTAGCCTTGGTTTTGGCACTTGCTTTGAGTAAGTCACCTTCCTTTTACAGACTTGAGTTTCTTTACCGCCCCCCCCTCCTGCCAAATGAAAGGCTAGGCTGGATGAACTCTAAAATCTTTACTACTTAAAAAAATTCTAGGGCTTCCCTGGTGGCGCGGTGGTTGGGAGTCCGCCTGCCGATACAGGGGACGCGGGTTCGCGCCCCGGTCCGGGAAGATCCCACGTGCCGCGGAGCGGCTGGGCCCGTGAGCCGTGGCCACTGGGCCTGCGCGTCCGGAGCCTGTGCTCCGCAACGGGAATTCTAAAATTCCAGACTTATGTCTCCCTCCCCAAATGTCTGGATTTTTCTGGTCTCAGCCAATCACAAAAACCAGGATGTGCAAGGACTTCTCCAGCTGGGTGTGGGGTGCCTCGTGCATCCCTTATTAGCTATTCACCACCTCTTCTCACTCCCCAGCCCCCCTTCATTTCCCCATATGCATATGGCTTTGTTTTCCAAACCTGATAGAAGCTGACAGGTATATTGTCTCAGCATCACCAGACTGCCAGAGGCTGCTTAAGTCAAATGATTTTCTTTCCCCTAATAACTTAGAGGATTTTTTTTCCTACTAAAAGGCAAAAAAAAAAAAAAAAAAAAAAAAAAAAATATATATATATATATATATATATAGTCTTTTAAAAATGCCTCTTTTTTACCGTAAAGAGACAGAGTGTCATTTATCTTCCTCTTTAGTCCAAAGTCAAATGAAAGGAACGTTAAACAAAGACCAGCCTGCCTTGGAGCAGTCATTTGTGACTGGAGGCTGGGGAGAAGGAGGGTGGGCCTTGGGGACCATCTCCAGAGAGTGGTGATTGACAGGCTGAGGGGAAGTGGGGGGTGGGTGGGATCTGAACTGCCTCCAGGAGGAGGCTCAGAGCCACCCACAGAGACAGATAAGCAGGAGGCCTTGTGGGGTTGGATGCCTGCCAGATGGGGGTAAGGGGCTGGCTAGTAAGCAACAGTTATCCGTGAGGGTGCTTATAACGGGGCTAGCTGAGCCGAGGACAAGAAGATAGAATGATTCTGGTGCAGCCAAAGTCAAATAGCCTTCATGATATGATTCCATGACCCTCAAATTAATGAACAATTAACCATGATTGGTGATCCTCCAACCAACAAGTTCTTTAAGCCCCTCCTGAGTGATAAATCTCCTGCAGTATGAAGCTAAATAAAATATAGTCCTTGCTCTCAAAAATCCCAGGATCCAATGAAGAGGACAAGACAGGGAAAGAAAAGTAACAAGGAGCAATGCCAGTGAGCAAATGCCTGATACTGAGGATAATCGTGCCAGGAGCTCAGAGACCAGTTAGGGCTGAGGAGGGAAGGTTTCCTGGAGGGGGTGTCATTCCCAGGGACACTGTAATGGGTGCTACTATCTCAGTATGGGGTGCAATCTGGTTGCAAGGTGGAACAAAGGGACACAGATTAAAGGAAACTAGGTAAATTTGCTTCACACTTGACACACTTGGAAAGAGGCAAACTGTCCATATCAAAAAAGAGTGGTGATGGTGGTGGAAGCAGGTAGGCTGCCATGCTCTGGTATTGCCACCGTTTGACCCTAAAGGACTATTAAGAATTAAGGATGCTGGGCATGGGGTGGGGTGCTTTCAGTCAGACTTCACGGTAGTCATAATCATAATCATAGCTCACTTTTATCAAATGCTAACTACAGCCAAACACTATTTTAAATGCTTTGTATGCACCACCTCATTTACTCTTAGAAGGTAGTTCCCCCTTTTAGAGGTGAGAAAACTGAGGCACTGAGCATTTAAGGAACTTGCCTAAGTTAACTAATCTGCTCTCTAAACTTTAATGTCTTAAACTAAATGACGATAATAATAGTTCCCACCTAATAGAATTATGTTGTGAGGATTAAATAAGAAAATGCATGGGAAGCTCTTAGCACAGTACCTGGCACAGAGTAGGTTCTCAGTCAGTATCAGCATTAGCATCGTGATCACGGCTCTGAGGGAGAGATGAACGTTATGTTCACAGACCTATGTGGAAGCCACTGTTTTGGGCCTCTGTTAACTCACAGAGTAATATTTTTTAGCTGGGGGAAGTTGTAATTGGAAAGGTAGGAGGGATCATATTATAAAAGGCCTGGGATGCCTCTGTGAAAGGGTATGCCCTGTTCTTCCCTCTATTTCTAGCTCTGTACTTTGCTACCAGCTTGAAAAAACCTCCTAAGTACTTGCAACTTAGGGCTGCCCCTCTTTTTCCATTTCTGATGCCTCTGCCTGCTAGATGCCCACAGCACTGCCCGCATCTGCAGGTGACACCCGGGGCTCACAAGGGTCTGATCTCAGCCTGGGCAGGCAGAGTAGAGCACATGCCCTGACACTTATCTCACCGCTAGGGAGCTGGGGTTCTGACTTCTTGGGTGGCAATTATCCCAAGGAAGCTGCCTTCTCTTTCTAAAAGATCCTGGTGGGCGGAGGGTGCCGATCTCATCGTGTCCTTGTGGAGTACTGAGTCCACTGCCTCTTTGCGCAGAACGGAGGACTGGGTGGGTTCCCTGGAGTCCCCTTAGGGCCTGCACAAAGCTGCTATTTGTGTTCAGGGGACACTTTCTCCAGTAGCAGAGGAAGAAGGGGTAACTGAGTTGCTCTGGGGCTGTCTGGCTGTAGAAGATGGGTCCCTCCAGCACCTTCTAAAAAATGTGGCCAATTAGCTTGAGGCCATGGAAAGAGCTCAGGCCTAGGAGGGAGAAAATTAACAGCTGGGTGGCCCTGAGCAAGTCCCTGCCCTCTCTGGGCTGCAGCTGCCTCCTGGGGCACATCCGAGGGCAGTGGAGGGCAGTGATGGAGAGCGAAGCCTAGAGCCCTTCTCACTCAGTTTGACTCCAGTCTGTACCACGAAGAGGCTGCATGACCTGGGGCAAGGTACTTAACTCTGATGAGGTGAATTTCCTCATTCGTAAAAGGGGTTGGTGCAGGATCATGAATTAATGCATACACAGCACATAGAACACGACCTGGTACAGGAAACACGAGAGGTGTTTACTAGGACTACTGCCGTCCTGCTACTGCACTGAGGCTGCTGGATGAGTGAGCCTTTTCAAGGGCTCTAAAAAGTCTGTGGTTCTCTTTCCCTGCACTGTGCGCACCATTTAGATTCAGACTTAACTAGCATTTTCTGAGCGTTTACTACATGCGAATATATTATCGTACTTAATCCTCACAACAAGTCCTGTGAGTCCCGTGTTATTATGCTCATTAAGAAATGAGGAAACCAGGGCTTCCTTGGTGGAGCAGTGGTTGGGAATCCATCGGCCAATGCAGGGGACATGGGTTCAAGTCCTGGTCTGGGAAGATCCCACATGCCGCGGAGCAACTAAGCCCGTACACCACAACTACTGAGCCAGCGCTCTAGAGCCCGCGAGCCACAACTACTGAGCCCACGTGCCACAACTACTGAAGCCTGCGTGCCTAGAGCCCGTGCTCTGCAACAAGAGAAGCCACCGCAACGAGAAGCCTGCGCAGCACAATGGAGAGTAGCCCCCACTCGCCGCCACTAGAGAAAGCCTGCGCGTAGCAACGAAGACCCAACGCAGCCAAAAAATAAATAAATAAATTTATTTTTTTAAAAAAAGAGGGCTTCCCTGGTGGCGCAGTGGTTGAGAGTCCGCCTGCTGATGCAGGGGACACGGGTTCGTGCCCTGGTCCGGGAAGATCCCACATGCCGCAGAGCGGCTTGGCCCGTGAGCCATGGCTGCTGACCCTGCGCGTCTGGAGCCTGTGCTCCGCAACGCGAGAGGCCACAACAGTGAGAGGCCTGCGTACCGCAAAAAACAAAACAACAACAACAAAAAAAAGAAATGAGGAAACCGAAGCTCAGAGAGCTTAAGCGAAGTTCTCAAGGCCACACAGCTAGCACATGGCAGAGCCAGAATTTACCTGTGGCCCCACCAAGTCCTCTTTCCAGTCTACCTGCAGTGAGACAAAGGATTATCCTTTGGTATCAAGCTGTCACATCTGGCCAAGATTTGAGGCCAAGGCTCTGGTTCCAGGCAGATCCAGTTTGGGGCCTAAGTGTGTATGCTGAGCCCATCTCAAGGGTGGGTAGGGGAAGTGCCAATGAAAGTGTTATCAGCTGAAGCAGCATTAGCCAGCCATACAGGGGCTGAGATTGAGGGGAACTAAAATTAATCCTCTCATTACAGGCCTGACCTGCAGAAGGATGGGCAGCACCGAGCCAGGAAGAAGAACTCTCAGCAACATCTGCTGCTATAATCTTGACTTTCATTTCCTCTGTCCCGCCTGGGGATGCTACACAGGATTGCACCGGGATGCCAAGATGTGATGTGTGTATGCACACACACACACGCGGGCACACACTCACACCAGGGACAGAATTAGGAGCCCGAGGAGGAAAATCCTTGGAGACAAGAGAAGTTGGTGGAATATTGGCTTATGTCAAACCTTCTCTGAGGAAGATATTGGGGTCAGAGGCCAGAGTCTCAGAGTCATGATGAGATTCATCTCTGCAAATGCAATCCAGGGTTTGCCTGGTAATGGAGGGGCCCTGACCACTGACTGGACGCAGCTCCAGTGAGTGAGAAGGGCTTCCAAATGTAGGAAGGAGTGGGGTGGGGACTTGATAAGGCCTGGCGGCCTGGGGGTGTGTGGGGGGCTGGGGGGTGGGGAAAGAAGGGCGAACGCTTCAGAGAGCCCGTATTCTTGTTCTATTCTTGCAGGGCGGCTGGGGGTGGCAGGGAGGAACACAGAAGGTAGAGTCATAAGGAGACCCAGCGGGTGGGGGTGGGAGGAGGTAAGGGCTGCTGAGGGCGGGAAGGAAGAACTGTCAAACTCTCTGGTTGGTCATCAGCCAGATGTGGAGACCATATGGAGGAGGTGGGCTGGAGGCGGGAGGGCGAGGAGAATAGGACAAAATGCGGGGCGGGGGGGTGGCTGAGAAGGGTAGAGGAGGCAGGTAAAGAATGCAGCTCACCTAGATCGCCCGCTCAGCGATGCCATAAGAGTGAGAAGTAGGGGTGTTGCCATGCCTCCTGCTGAGCTGGTTAGTATGTCAGGACTGCATTGACTGCCAGACACTCCAGTTGAAGGCTTTGCCTGCTTCCTCTGCTTTAAGTTTCCACGACGACTCAGCCCCACAGTACACCCCTTACTCTGCACTAGCCTCTATGCCTCCTCTCCTTTTTCACACCCTCAAGTTCACTGCTGCAAAGTGACAACATTGCCAAGACTGCAGCAGTGCACCTAGGAGAAATCCCCTCAAGGAAATGAGTTGGTGTTTCCTGGTCTCCTTCAACATCGCTGGGATGCAAGAGAAATTGGATTTGGCCCCTGTTGATCTGACACCTCCCTGATGCTGGGAACTCTGGCCTGACCTGGCCAATTGCTGTTCTGGGGGGAGCTGGGTCAGCTGGGAGCCAGCTTTGCATACTGGCAACTCTGTGGGAGCTCCCAGACCCCTTAGAAAACAGAATTCAATAGCATATCCACCAGCCCTCCAGCAGTGAGCAGCCTGGCTGATCCTGCAGAAATCTTTGGGAGGAGGTGTAGGAGACCTGAAGAGGACTCAGAAACTAGACTGAGGGATGATGGGAAAAAAGGCTAAGGGGAGAACGTTGTGGGGAGGACGGAGATGTGCTAGGTGACGAACAAATGTGGGTCTTCCACCCAGGTCCACTCATCCCAGAGCAGCAGCTGATGGTGAACACGGACTCAACTGTGGAATATGGCCAGTTACTGGGCAAGTAGAGCCATTCCTTCTCTGGGAAAGTGCCTCCTTCTTTTCCCATTGGATGCCCCCAGGGCTGGTGTGTCTGCCACCCCAGCGTTCTCTGAATGGGAGATTCAAAGGTTCCAGCATCCAAGTAGGAAAGGATAGAGGCCACCTGGCCTGAAGGAAGAGAAAGACATAAGATTATCTCTGAAAGATCCTATCAGGGTGGACAAAGCCTAACTTTGCTTGTGCCCCTTAAAATTCTAGGCAGGCTGGTAAGGACTATATCCTCCCGCTTGAGTCTATTCTCTGCTGGGAGGTCTTGGGCCAGCTGGCTCCACCCCAGTGGTCACTGCTCTCCTGGGAAATGGACTGAAAATCTGGAAAGGCTATCCACAGTCCTAGCGGGGGGTGGGAGCTACAACTTGAAGCCCTGGAGAGCAGAGGTCAGGCTGGAGAAAGGCAGTCTTCCTAAGAAAGAGCCTAAGAAAACCTGACAGCCCGAGACAGAGGACCCTACAGTTCAAAAGATAGTTAAAAGGTACCTAGGGACTCAGTGGGGCAGTTACAGGGCTGGACACGGGTTGGTCTCCCACTGTGTGGTATCTCCGGTGTTGTTTGAAGTGAATTGATGAATGGCTCAATTCTATTCCTGTCTGAAGCAACCAGCCTTATGTACCCTCCTTCTATCTCATATTTTTCTGGTGCCTTCCAGTTTACAAAATGCTTCCAAAGTCAGGTCGGATTTCAGGTCACAACAACTCTGTTGAATAAATGGTAAGGAATCATTGCCATTTCACAGGTGAGAAAATGGAGGTCAAAGGATGTTGCCTCTGGTATGAGTTCCCATCAGCATTTCCAATCAGATGATAAGAGGCAGTTTAGATAGACCTCACAAAGCCTTTTAAATGCAGTGGAGGTGAGCACTGCAGAGGGAGTCCAAATGGCTTGCAGTTAACTCTGGGGCCCATCTATTTCCATGGGTGTGAGTAGGAGGAAGGGCTGGGACACCTATAGTCCTTGAATTACGTATGTATCCAAGGGGGACCCTTACCTGCCCGAGCAGGAGCCTCGGTCAACCTAAGGCTTTGAGGCTATACAAGGGCATGACTTGGGGTCATGGAGAAGAACACCCACCGATGACTGGTGACAAAGTCAGAATTAGGTTAAAACCAGCTGGAAAAGCCTTGAGAAGAAAAGGAAAGATCAACTAGAAAACCCCCCAAAGCACTAAATAGACAAAGGTTGTTGTCCAGGTAGATAGAAAGTGCTAGGGCAAGTGATTTTGTTCAGGGAAATGTAAGTGACGGAGGAAGCAGGGGGAGGTTAGCTCTTTCTGTGTCTGGAATGTAGCCCATGGTGGATCCAAGGCTGAAACCTAGAGTTACCTTTCACAATAATACATCTGGTTATGTCCCTGACTTGCTCAAAGACCTCATATGGTTCCCCCTTCATTTCCAGAGTCCCATCTCCGAGCGTGCCATTGAAGATGGCGCACCACCTGGCCTCAGCCTGCTTCTGTAGTCGCTCGCCCTCTCCTTCTTCCACCTTCTTCCTTGAGCAGCTAGAGCACCGAGCCACTCATAGTCCCTGGACTGTTCTGGTTGCTGCTAGGGAGTGGTATTTAGCCTTTTCTCCAGCTCAAAACTCCTTCTTATATTTGTAAGCTGAGCTCAAATGCCCACTCTTCTTTGATGCCTTTCCCAGGCCAAGCCATCCATTCTCTCTGCTTCAGGTACTCAGCACTTGGTACATATTTCTGTCTTGGTAAATACTATCCTATGCCACCCCTTCCATCTGGTGATACAAGACAAAATGTGGCATTCATCTTTGTATTCTCCCTACCTAACCCATTCAGAATTCATCATGGTGCCTACCTTATAACAGATAGATAGTCAGGAGTTCAAGGTTGGTTAGGAGTACAGATTCCAGGCACATACTGCCTGGTTTGAATCCCTGCTCTGGCTCTGATGAACCTTAATGCAACTCATAACCTTAACTTCTCTGTGCCCCAGTTACTCATTTGTAAAATCGGGCTAATAATTACAGATACCTCATAGGACCATTATGAGGATTAAAAGAGTTAAAATATGCAAAGCTCTAAGACTGTGGCACTTAGTAAGCACTGTGTAAGCGTTTGCTACAATGATTATTATCTTTTGAATGAATGAAGAAACAGCATGGAATTAGCAAGCCAGTCACATTTTTCCTTAGTGACAGAAGAAGTTAGAAAGAGTATATAATCTAATGTAGTGGTAGAAATAAAGTTCTGATGAAGTGAAACATGGAATTGCAATCAGCAAAAGCCTAATCAGTGGGCTGCAGAACTGGACCAGTGGTAGTCAAAGTGCGGTCCCCACACCAGTGGCACCAGCCCCACCTGGAACTTGTTAGAAATGTAGATACTCAGGCCCCACCCCGGCCCAGAGATTCTGAATCAGAGACCCTGGGGTGGGATGCAGCAGTGGGGATTCTGATGCCTGCTCAAGTCTGAGAACAACTGGGTTAGACTTTGCCCACCTCTTACGATCCAGGTATCCTGTGTGCCCTGAGATTTCAAACCTGCTGTTGCAAAACAAGTTTGGGGCCTTATCCTGAGGACCAGAGCAAATATCAGGGAGCAGACCCTCCTGCTGATGGGAGACCACGTGAAATGAATCCAGCCTGGTCTCTGCCCCACAGGGGAAGCCCACCCAGTGTCAATTCCCACCCTCTTTCCTCCTTTTCCTACAGAGAAGTGGCCCTAAAGGGGTGAAAGAGAAACAGCCCCGCTCCCAGGACACACCTTCTGGAGAATCCCTGAGCTCTGTAGTGGAGGGGAGGGGAAAGCTACGGCACAGAACTGCGGGAGCCTTGCTTCGAGGATGTGTGCAGACGGTGGGCACTCCGGGTGCCTGTTTCTCATGGGTGTGGGGACAGTGTGCACAGGGACCCAGTCACTCCCTGCTGAGCCTGAAGCTCAGCTAGAGGAGCAGGTGGGAAAGAATGAGGGAGGGCAGCTTGGCTGAGGCCCAGCGTTTCCAACAAAGTTTTACACAGTGAGTCAGGCTGGCCCTGGCCTCCCTCGGAGGAAGGCCTGAAATGCCAAATGAAGGAATAAATCTTCAGTGGGTGGGGACAGGGGTGCTGCCTGCCTCTGCCTTTTCTTTAAGGGGTCCTTATGTGTGAGAGCTAGCAGTGCTCCCTTACCTCACACTGCACCTGGGCCCTTGGCCCCCTGGCTGGGAACCCAACTTGAGGGTACTGGATGAGGGACAATGTAAACACCTGTCTCCACGAGGATGGGGAGAGAAAACAATTCAAGTGACTCACCCCTTAAATATACACAATTTAGGATGGTTTAAGGCCGTGGTTTGCAAAGTGTGGTCCCCATGAGATCATCAGCATCATCTGGGAACGTGGCAAAATCAGCATCTGGGAAATGCACATGCTCAGGCCCCATCTCCTACCCATGAAATCTGAACCTCTGGGGAGGGGGCTTAGCAATCTGTACTCCTATCAGCTCTCCAGGTGATACTGATGCATGTTCAAGTCTGAGAATCACTGGTTTAGGGTCTGGATTGAATCTTGTTCTTGTTTGGAAGGAGAGAGACATGTGCCACCCCACAGCACAGGGATGTCCCCCTTGCCCTGGCAGCTAACCCTGCCATGCAGTGTCCCCACAAGGATGAAGGCGCACTGGACCGGGACCAGAGAGAGTCTCAGGTGACAGGACAGGAGAGAGGCCCTGCGGGTGGTAAGGAGGGAGGAGAGAGGCGGGAGGCTGCCACAACTCATTTTCTCTTAACATAAAAGCCCAGAGGAGGCCTAAGCCTCCCTGCCATTGAAATTGGTAAATTACAGGATGATGATGGTGATATTACCAATAATGATGATAATAGCACCAATAACGAGAGGTCAGACAGGCACTTTCCCGTCTTCGGTCAAGGGGTAAGGTTGCAGTGTTGGTGCATTTGCTTCTGATTTAGAGGAAAACCTGGATTCCAGCCAGCTCCATTTCCATGCCAGGGGGTGCAGTGGAGCTCCTAGCCCTGTCTCTTCTCTCCCTTCTGCTGGATCCTCCCTCCTGCCAGTCAACTCCTGCTCCTGGTACAGGAGTCTGGCCCTGTGTGGGTAGGTGTGGGGCTGGGGACACGACCAAGAGGCAGGTGGTACCTGCCTTCCATCTCCAGCAGGCCATCCCTCGGGTATCATTCACAGACAAGATGTCAGTGCTGGAGGTCAGGGCACAGCCCTGAGGATGGCAGCGTGAGAGGCTCACCCTGGATGCTGCCTGCATTGGGAAGATGAGGGCCCTGGGCTCTGCTGGTCCACGGAGAGGCCAGGCAAACCACAGAGAAACTGGAGACAGAAACCATGCATGTTGGTTGGGGTAGGAGGCTTCAGGAAATCCATAACTACTCTGAGGTAGTCTCCCCTTAGAGGCTCTCCCCTCCCTCCCTGGCCCAGAGAAACAAGACAGCAGAGATTCAGAATCTCAAGGAGAGAAAAGGTCATCTGGTAGCAATCTCCTTCCATCAGAGTCCCCGACACCCGCCCAACCCATCTTTCTTATTCTTCAAGATCTCTCAGGATGAAATATTTCCCTAAATGCTACAGTGTTTCTAGGAGGATCAAAGGGAACAAGCACATGCCCAAGCCCTCCATCTCCTCCCTCTTGCTGCCTGCCGCCCCACCCCCATGCTCAGGCTTCAAACACAGGAGGAAATTAGCACGAGGACCCCTGTCAACGCAAGCAGTGACTTGTGAACATGTGCTTGGGTTATTTCTCCTCCACTACAACGGTCCGGGGCAGCTCACAGGGGGCTTGTATTTTTTTTTTTTTTTTTTTAGAACTGTGTTTATGTTAAAGTCATTAAGGTTTGAAAAGGGGCGGTGGGTAGGGGAGTAAAGGCCATTATATGGGAAGAGAAGAAAAATGACCTGTCTTCAGGCTGTCAGCAGAGGAAACGCCTCTGCTTCATGGAGGGGGCGAGGGGCTTGGTTAGGGGGTCTGAGTGGGCACCTCTGCACCTGGGGAAGAGGGGTCATTGCTCGGTCCATGCCTTGGCTACGGCAGTGGCCGTGGCTGCTTGGGAGTGGACGGTCACCATGTATGTGTCAAAGAGCTACCCACAAAGAAGACAGCTAGGAGACAAGACAGACCCAGAAGAGCCGACACTGACCCAGTCCTTCCTATGCATCCAGTGCTGCACTGTGCACTCTGCATCTACCTTCACGGGACATCCATGTGCATGTGAAGAGGCGCTAGTAATATCCCCATTTCACAGCGGAGGAACCCGAGAGTCACAGTGGTGGGGGACCTTGCCCAAAGTCACACAGTTAGCCAGTGGTGGACAAAGCAATGAAGACACAGGCCACGCGACACCATGGCCCAGTCTTTGGAGACTTGGATCCAGTTAAGACCAGCTCGTGGTAGGGAGTTCTTGCCCCTCAGGAGTATTTGCTGCCACTGCCCTGAATTCTGAAGCAGACAAGGGGAGTTGGGGGTAGAAGACATCTAAGCTGGGGGAAAGAATCGTAATGGCTATGGCCATGGTCAGGTCAAGTTTTTGGTGTCTCCCTTCTGCCCAGGTTTGAGGAGGGCTGCTAGGGGCTGACTCCTCTGGCATCCCAACCCCCCAGCCTTCCAAGTCCCCCCAGCACTCACTCGGCAGGAAAACTCTAGCCTCCAGGCCCTGAGCCTCTGCCACCTCTTCCTTCCTTTCAGACCTTATTTTGTCCGCACAGGAGGCAGCTTTGCAGGATGGTTGTCTGGAGCGACACGGCAATGTTGAAAGCTACCAGTAGCATCGCAGAAGCAGCATCCTGGCTGGGGCTCTGAGGAGCCCCTCCACTGACCTGCTTGACTGAGCCTTTCTCATCTTGAGCAGCCCCTTCACAGAGAGGCTGTGGCCTTCCCAGGCACTTTTGTCACCTCCCCAGGCTGAGGAGAGCGGGGGCAGGAGGGGTGCAGGGGAGGGCCGTGACTGTCATCTAATCCTTACCCCAGGTAGCTGGGCCCTGAGGGGTGAGTCCCAGCTCCCCAGAGCACGTGCTCCAAACCACCACTCAAGTGACAGCTTTTGTTTTCCTTGTGAGGGAAGTTCTGGAAGGATGAAAGTCCAATCCCACTGGTTGCTCCACAGGCCTCCTTTGCCAAAACATACTGTGAAACGACCCCTGACCTCCCCCTCATACTTTCTCTGCTCTACCTCCCATCAGCCCTGTTTGCCTCCCTCCTCTCTGGGGAGGGTTAGACAGCTCAGTAATTTAGGGATCACTAGCAAGAAAGGTGCAGAGGTCAGAAGTCAGTGAGAGGCTGGGAGGGGAATTTCACCCCTGCTCTCTGGCCAGACCCCCTTCTCCTAGAACCACCCCCTACTCCCATCTGCAGACCAGCCCCCATGGACCCGGGCAGGAAGGGACAGGGTCTGGGCATGGGATGTGGTGGTGTATCAATAGATAGGAAGAGAATGTGTATTTTGAAATCATGTCCTGAAAAACAACTTTCAAGATGCAAACTCGAACTTTCTTATTTGGAAACTTAGCTAGGAAAGGAAATGCTACACTCCCCGGAGAATGCACTGATTTAGGAAGTTCTATTACCTCACTCCGTCTCCTCCCTGCTCTAGCTGCTACACAAACAAAAGTGAATTTACTAATATCTGTCCTCTCTCCCTGCAGCCAAGGCCTGTTCAGTCTAGCTCAGCACTCAGCTCAGCTCCAAAGCACAGAACTGGAGAGGCAGTGAGTGACTCAAACTCAAAGGGAGAGCTGGCTCATCTCTCTTCCTTGAGAAATCAGAGCCACCAAAAGAGCTGCAGGAGAATCTTGCTGCACTTCCACAGCTATTAAAAGCCCCTTGCTTGGCCCGCAGGAGTGGGGTTTTTGGGAAATGACATTCAGGGAAGGTTAGCTCAAGAAAGGCCTTCCCATGCAATCTCCTTATTTTGCAGAGAAAGAAACGGAGGGGTATCGGCCATTGTTCTGCTGGTAGCAGCAAAACGAGGGCTCTTCTGCTGTCCTCTTCGGGTGCAGGAAGGGGAAGGGGCTCACACAGCTGTCTTCCAGCTGAGCAGAGCTGTGCGGGGGTCTGCGTCTTGGACTCCTGGGTTGCCACCCACCCTGGGCTGCCTCTCTCCAAGGAGAACCCACTGCTGGGCGATGAATGAAAGCAACTTCACAGGATGCTCAGCTCTCAGGCTGGGAGAGCCAGCAGAGGCTGGGATCAGAAGAAGGAAGGCTTCCCACCGCCGGGCTTTCTCCACATGTGGGATCCAGCTGGGGCTGCCAACCTCCTGGCCCAGAAAGAGGGCTTTTCCCCTCTTCCTGTCGCGCACCCGGAGGAATCGGGAAGGTTGAAGGCAGGGAGGATGGTGGAATTTATTCAGTCTGCAATGGGGAGTGAAGGCTCTTCTGGGGCTTCCTCCCCTTCCAGGGGTGAGGTCAGAAGAATAAAGGTCACAGATGGACCTGCCACATGTGTTCTTGTATGTGTGGGAAGGAGGGAGGGGATGGGGGCACCAGGATCTGACGACTCGGACAGGAGAGAAGTTGCCGATGGCTTATAAACCAGACAAGGTTCATCCTGAATCCGGAGGGAGGGCAGTGAGCGGCCTATGAAGTCACTTTCTTGAATGTCACTAACATTTCATTTCACCCACACCCTGCCTTCCTGTCTCCTTCTTTCCTCTTTCCCTCTTAACCTTCCTCAGCAGGGGACGGGGGAGCAGGGGATGCCGGAAAACAGGTCTGCAGGGCCTCTTTGACTCTGCTGACCATCAGAGGCCGAGAGCTGCTGCTGACAGAAAAGAAATGAAGGGGCAGAGATGGAGGGCGAGCAGATGTCTGCAGCTGCGGCATCGCTCTGCATGGTGCCCCCAGCCCCGCGGCCTCCGAGGGTCCCACACTGTGGATGGGGAGCCGGGCCAGGTGCAGTGGAGGATCAGGGTGGTTCTCAGTGGCGGGGGCGGGGGGGGGGCGGGGCGGGAGGCGGGGGAGGGCTGGGCCCGTCCTGCTTATTCCATCCCTCCGTTTCTTTTGAGCGGGGAACAGATCATAGAAAGAAGTGTATCTCGTGCTTTAGGCTGAAAATGTGGCTCACCCTGGGGCTGATGGTAAATACACTGCACTGTGGCATCTTACCAAACTGCCCTCTTTTTAATTGGGACTGAGAGACAGAGGATTCTCTTTTAGGCTTGAAAGGTATCCCAGCCTTTGGAGTTGTTTCTACTTCATACTCTAAAACTGTGCCATCTGGTAGAATAGCCACTAGCTACATGGAGCTATTTCAATGGAAATTAATTAAAATTCAGGAAAACCAGAAGTTCAGTTTTTCAGGTGCACTAATGCATTTCAAGCTCTCAATAGGCACTTGAGGCTAGTGGCTACTGTACCGGATGACAGAGATATAAACATTTCCCTTATCACAGAAAGTTCTTTTGGACAATGCTATTCTAGAAAGTCTCTGACTTGAGTCTAACTTTCATTTGTGGTTTCTCCAGATGTTCACATGCTGTCCTGCTCCTTAGGAATGCAGACTGACTGGCCTTGAGGGTGGGTGTTGGGTAGGGTGAGACACGGAGGAGGAAAGGGAAGTGTAAGAGTGTCACAACTATTTTACTCCAACCTGTATGCCTTCTTTAGACCTTGAGTCTCTTTGCTAGTACTAAGCTACTCAATTTGCCTGGGGAGGAGCGGTGCTGGGTGTCTGCTGTGGAGGAGGAATTCAAGTGGCAGCTACAGCCAAACGGGTTTTGCAAAAATATCCTGCCTCGCATCCCCACCCGCTGCTTCAGAAACATATCGAGGAAGGTGTACCAAGGGCAATGCTAGATAAGGTGGGTGCAGTGTCATTAGCCTGACTTACTCATCATACCCTTGGGCCTCCAATGGGGTGGGTATGGGCAGAGATGGGGACAGGGGACACAGGCTGGGGATGAGGCAAGTGGTCATGCTTCAGTCAATTTTGAAAGTTGTTGACATGATGGAGGTAGGATGAGAGATGCAGAAGCAGATACTGGGCCGCCCAGCTAGTCCACCCACCCAATTCACTCACGGCCCTGGCAGCCTCACCCGCCCTGGGAGGTCCCTTGATGGAGAGAAGTCAGGAAGAGTGCATGTACACACACACACACACATACACACACACACACCCCACACACATCTCCCACCACCACACATGCACAGACACATACACACACAAATACATACATGCGCACATACCACATACACCCTCCCACACCACACAGGAATGCATGCTTACATACACACAAACCACACACACCACGTATGCACACACACTCATAAACACATATTCACACCACACACACATAAACACATATACACGCACAAACACACACGTACACACACACATACCACACATACATCGTGTAGTTCCAGGGAGATTCTGGAAAGAATCTTTAGCCCAACTTCTCAGGAAGCCTCAGCTGTTCCTCCAGGCTCCAAGGGGGCCAGCAGATGGTCCCAGCCAAGCAGGCAAGCCTCCCAATGCCTCTAAAATCAGGGTCTCGGTCCCGCCAAGGCCGACAGTCCAATTAAGCTTTGTTCCCACAGGTGAAAAGCAAATGAATTCGGAGCATTCCATCCCTTCTTTGGGGCATGAGCCCTCAGCCCCCCACCCCACCCTGCACTACTGCACTTTCCCATATGGCCTCCTTGCCTCTCACACTCTGCTCTGAAGATTAGGTTACTCAGGGATCACAGAGCCCAGAAGGATCTCCTTCCAAGACATCCTCCCTGAATAGTTCAAAAGAAAACTCTGGGCTCAGAGGCTCGGCCTCCATTAGGAAGCCTCTCTTGGTCTACGAGGTGGGTCCCTGGGGATTAAGGCCAAAGATTCCAGTACCTCCCATGATGCCCATGTTTCCTTCTCCCAGGGTCCAGAGGAGCTGTAGGGAGATCCTCGTGTTCTCCTCTTTTTCCAGGGCACCTCCTCCTGCCTGCAGAGCTAACTAGCATGACTGGCATAAATATATCCATATATCTCTCTATAAATACACTCATCTTTAGCTATATATATCTTTTCTTCTAAAGACTTGGCACGAATTCCCTAGAAGCCTTTTCCATGACACAATAGAAAACCATCAGAGTCATCAGTTTGATTGTTCCCACAAACACAGCTTCGGGTTGACCTCTCCAAAGCTCTCTTGGACCCTGATTCCAGTAACTCAACCCCTCCAGCTCTCACCAGCCCCCAAACCCCTGGCAACCACAAGATACAGCTCAGTTTTCTGAAGCTGCCATTTTCTTCCTCGTTGGCCTCTGTCTGAAAGCAAAAATAAAAATCCATTGCTTTTGACCTATCATTTTAAAAAAATATAATAGGCTTTGTATCTGAGCTCCAGCTGGCAGCAGGAGGAAATGAGCCAGGCGGCAGGATCCCATGGCACTTAGGGACAGTGTGGTTAAGAATGGGTTGCTGGTGGTTTCCAAGTGGGCTAGACCTCTGTGGGCAGGATGGTGGAGCCACTGAGCAGTCATCTACCCAGGCTTAACAACCACTGGGGCAGTGAGCAAAGCTCTGAGGGGTCTCCCTATGAGACTCCTTGGATAAACAGGAGAAACTCCAGGGCAGAAGAGCAGAGCAGGAAAAGCCGCCCAGGTAATGACTTTCGAGGGAGTTATCATTAGGCAAGATTCTGAGAACCCCATCTTTATCACCCTGCATCAGCATTTGCTGGAAGGAGGTGGGAGGGAGTGGTGGGGGGTGAGGAGGGAACAGCTGGCTCTTCCATCTTTTTTTTTCCCCTCCATCGTTAAAGGCTTTTCTGGGTGGGGGTAGCCCCTGTGATAGGGAGGGTGGGAGGGAGACGCAAGAGGGAGAGGATATGGGGATATATGTATATGTATAGCTGATTCACTTTGTTATACAGCAGAAACTAACACACCATTGTAAAGCAATTTTACTCCAATAAAGATGTTTAAAAAAAAAAAAAACTTCATTTACAGAATAAGAGAATCAACAGAGAAGTGCAGGAAAAGTAATCTGGCAAAAAAACAAAACACAAAAAGCCCCCAAACCGAACTCACGACTACACCTCCTATAACCTTTCTTGTTTAGTATTCTTTCTTTTTAAAGTTGGGTTGTTATCCTTGCACCAGAGAATGCCAGCAGGTGTTGCTGGCAGCTGTTTAATGACAGTATCAAGAATGTCTTTCAGGAAGGTAGGCTTGGAGGCAGGAGGCAGTGATAGAGAAAACGGGATGGGGGGAGGAGAAGGAGGCCCCACATCTACGGAGAGGTAGCTAAGCAATGGAGTGCTGCTCTGGGAATTGCAATGTTATTTTGTACAAAATTCTTCCTGTAGGAAGGAAGGGGGAGGGACAAGAGACACATTTCAGTGTTTTGCGGACCTAAGAATTTTGAGCTGGAATTACGAGCAGCTCACCGTGTCTTTGGGCAAATACTTTAGCTCCTCTCCTCCGCATCTCCCACTTTCTTTATTGTTACTGACTCTCCTGAGGATTAAATAAAAGGACCTGGAGTCCCTTGGAGAGGGATCCCAGCAGCGACCTCCCCCCTCCCAGGGTGATGACCCCTGCAATTATTCCACATATGGAAAAGGTAATGGCTCCCATCCTGGCAGGGGCGTGTCACAGACCAGCAAGAGGAAGATGTTTCTGTTACCTAGCTGATCTCAGTTCTGCAATGAGCCAGAGAGACTGTGGGAGGCTGGACGTGGAAGGGATTGGGCAGCAGCCTTCACAATGAATGCATTCCTCGTGAACACTCGAAATCTGAAATTCCTTCCTGCTCTGTGCTCAAGCTTAGTTCCCTACAACCGACCTCGTGAAGGCAAACCTGAAAACCTCTCCAGTCAAAAATCTTCCTTGGAGAGACCACAACAGCCAGAGCTGTGGAGAGATATCCTCAGGGTCTTGGTCCTCCCTGAACTGTTGCACCCCTTCCTGCTGGGACAGTGACCAAGATCTGGTGAAAGTTTCTGGCATTTTTCTTCTCCACCTGCAGGACATTACCAGGCCATGTATTCCTGGGGTATAATCTGCAGAGGTCAGCTTCTCTCTCTAGGGCCTAGCTCATTCTATATTCTTTTTTTTAATGGGGAGGAGGGCATGGCTTTGGGGTAGCAGTTGAAACATGGAACTGTAATTGCCCTGGTCACAAGACATATGGTCAGGCTACAGTGGTGACTAGCAATAGAAATGTCTCAAAGTGTCTGAGGCTGCTAATAAGATGTAGGGGATGGGGAGGGGGAAGAATGAGAGCACTGACCCTAACATTTGTTTTCCACATGCTTTCACACATATTATTTCACTAAATCACTTCCTTAGTCCTTCGAGCTAGGAACCAGAATCATCAACGTCTCCATTTTAGATATAAGGGAACAGGATAACTTCCCCAAGGGCAATGGCTATAGAGCCAGGGCTGGAGCCCAGGTTACTTGATGTCTGGGCTCCTTTTCTCCAGCTCCACACCACCCCATGCCTGAGCTGCAGAGCCAGAACCTCTGTGAGAGGGAGCGCAGTATCCTGTCTTCAGGGGAAGTGAGAAGCTAGCAAACACGTCCCACGCCTTCAAATAGACTGTAGGTATCTGAGGAAAGGCCCGTTGCCGTGTTGTCCTAATTTACATCTCCCATGGCCCATAGCCTACGGTGTTCCAAGAACAATTTTTAAATGGTTACTTTAGGTAAGATATAAGGAAGAATCCAGCGAGAGAACTGAGGCATCTCGGGGGTTGTGAGCTTTGAACCACAAAAGCAGGACTTATGTCAAGGCTCCAGGGCTCACTGACTGAATAATCTACCGGGACCTGTTTACCCCATCTTCCAAATGTTGATAAGAATATCCACCCCTCGAGGTGCTAGCAGAACTAAATGAGATGGGAAAGGAGAAAGTACACCGCATACTGTAATTCCTAACGTTGGGTCTTCCTGACCCTGAGGTTCAGGTGGTCACCAAAGATAAGACAGCAGAGAGATAAGGAAGGTCATCTTCTGAGGGTCTTTAGAGCAGTGCTCATGCCTTTCTGCTCCAGGTGGGTTGGGTATAGTGCACCCAGGAGGGGAGGGTGGGCTACGTTCAGGCGGCAAATGGTCTAGCGCATGGCAGGCGCTCAGTGAATGGGTTTCCCTTCCGTAGCTGCCCCTTCTAGTAAATCCTCCATTGTGAGAAGCTGGTGGAGAAGGACAAAAGGATGGTGGTGAGGACCATCATTAGGACAAGGCGTCTTGAGGATCCCTCCTAGCCTCGGGGTCTGAAATGATGTCAGAGTACATCTTTAAATAGGGTCAACTGGCACCACTGCTTACTCTTCCGTGCCATTCTTTGGGCCTCTGCTGAGCTGAGGGGTAAACAGGAAACACGGATGACTGTCACTCACACGTTGTGCCGGGGAGGTAGTGGTGGGTGTGGGTGGTCTAAGTCGCCTGACTCACCGTGGGGGGCAGGGCAAGATGGCAGTCTTGTGGTCGATTTGGGGGGCCTGGGCTGACCTATACACGTGGGCCCCAGAGAAGACTCAGAGCAGGTAGGGAGGCCCACCAGGAGGGTGGGAGGGTGCAGTGACTACACCTCCCCATCTGTCTGAGCCCCTGGGAAAAGCCAACCTGGGGCTGAGGTGGAAGATGAGAATACTGGCTTGCACTTCCCGAGGACTCACTCTTTGCCAAGCACCGGGCGAAAAGCTGAACATGCCTGACCTCATTTAATTTTGAAAGCACCCTTCAAGGTAGGTATCATCATTCTCATTTCGCAGATGAAGAAACCAGAGCTCAGTAAGGCTAGTTTTCCCAATATCGCCTACCTAGTAGGTGGCAAAGATTGGAACCAAGATGGTCTGATTCCAAAGTCCACATTCTTCCCACGACACATGCTGGCCCCATCCAAACAGCCCACCAGTCAGGAGCTACAGATAAAATACCACACCTCCTACAGCATGCACTAAATCAGCACAAGGAGAAGCTGGAGGCTGGCAGAGAGCAGATCTTTATCAAGACACTTCAGGAGCAGGAGAAATATTTCCACCCTTCTCCCAGCCAAAGAACTGGCTGTGTTTATAAGATGAGACACATTTTGAGGGGAGAGGAAGGAGGGTGTAATCTCAAGCTAAAATCACCGCCCACACCAAAATAAACTTGAAGGCAAACTGAGGCCTCAAGGATTTTGTTTAATTGTTTATGTGTGTGTCTGGGAGCATGTGAGTAGGTGTGGGGAATGAAGGACAGGAGGAGGCAGGTAAGAAAAAGCAGTATCTTTGTCATACCCAGTGGCATTTATCAACTCTGCTTTCCTCCCCAAACTTACACTTCTCCCCCAATTACTTATTTCCTGTTTTCTCTTTCCTGCTCTGGAGCAGAGAGCTAACAGGGTTTAGTGGATGAGCAGACTTTGGGTGGTTTTGATCTCCAAATCCACCACCTACTGAGTTGTCCAATAAATACATATGACATGAATGGATGGGGAAATAATTTCACCTCCCTGAGCCTTGGTTTTCTCATCTGGAAAGACATATAGTTCTAGTCCCTGTGTTGCAGGGCTGTTGGGGGAGGATTAAATAAAGCAAAGTGCTTAGCACAGTGGCTGGCACAATAAATGATGTGATGACCAATAAATGTTTGTTGCTTTGCTCAGTTTCTCAACCTCAGCACTACGACATTAGGGGCAGGATCATTCTTTCTTGTGGGGGCTGTTCTGTGCATTACAGGATGTTTATCAGCATCCCTGGCCTTTATCCACCAGACGCCAGTAGCACCTCCTGCCCCGAGACATAACAATCAAAAATGTCTCCAGATTTCACCAAATGTCCATAGAATCACCGCAGTTGAGAGATCCTGGCTTAATGTAATTAACGATGATATTAGCAACATGTAATATATTTGAAAGCACATAGTAGGCACTGATAGTGATATTCATTATTTTGAATGAGCGAATGTATGAATGAACACGCTAAGTAATCACGGGTGTAGTTCTGCATCTTCAAACCCTTGGTGGCAGGAGGTGTACAGTCTACTAAGCTCTGGTCTCCGAAAGGCTGATGGAGTCACAGAGGTGGGATGGGCAGGGCACCACCCGGACCACCTTGGTGTCTCCGCTGCCAGCTCTCTTTTAGCATCGAACTAGTACCTACTGGGATTTGCAGATGGAGCACTGACAGGCGGGTGAGGTTGTGAGCTAAGTGAGGCTGAAGGAATTTCCCCCCCCGGGATAGGGCAGTCCCAAAGGGATCTGTCTGCAGCAACTGAGGGCTTGAATTCTGTGTATGAGATGTGACTGTTTGAATCATGGGCACTCCCCGAAGAATCTCATCCTTTGCCCATGGCCAGCCGTAGACATTGCTAGGAACTTCTGAAGTCCTACCTTACCCGGAGGACACACATGCAAGCCCCTTTTGACTCCCATCAAGAAGATGTCTTACTACTGGGGCAGAAAGATGACTCCTGTCCTAGGAGTTTTTCCCTCCTCCCCCATCCCCACTTTCCCCATCTCCTTTCTTTCTTTTTAAACATGTATTGAATCTCTGCTACATTAGTTGGTCCTACAGACACAGAGATGATAAACGCAGCCCCTATCCCCAAACTGCTGAGTGTACTGAGGGAAGAGGAAAGAAAAAGGGGGATGACAATACATACGATGATAATAGGTAACATTTACTGAGCCCTTATCCTATTTTGGACACTGCTCTCTGTGCTTTACCTGTATTGGCTCATTTACATGTAGCTCCACAACAAGCCTGTGAGGGAGAAACTATTATTATTTCTAGTTTGCACATGAGGAGACAGGCACAGAGAGGCGAGGTGATTCTTACTATGCCACCCAGGTACTAAGGGGCAGAGTCAGGGGTGGAATCCAGGACACCTTGGGCCTGGACTCTTCTTAACCGCTATGCTCCCTGCTCTGATAGCCATGTGATGGGGTGCTATGAGGCACACAAAGGGGGGCCTTCCTGGAGGAGGTGATGCCATAGTACCTTGAAGATGAGAAGGTGTTAGGTGGGTAGGGCAACACATGCAAAGTCCCGAGGTGAGAAGGCCACGGAGATGCACCAACGCTCTAAACGCAAGTCTTAGCCGCCCTGTGTGCATCCCCGACTCTGACCTCATGGCTGGGTTAGAGCCGTGAACTCAGCTATCAGGACTCCTGCCTCTGGTCTGGGCTGGTTCTCTGGACACTCACTCGGAGCCACCTATTTGGCCTCCTGTCCTAGCCTGTGCTGTCTGATTTGGCTTTACAACCAAGACTGGGGCTGATACTCTGCCTCCTGCCTGTGAGTTCTTCAACGATCCACTCCTCCCTTAGGCCTGCTCTAGTCTCCATGCTTCAGCCCTCACTCACCTCTTGGTCTTGATCTGGGTTCTTTCTGTCTCACCTTGTACTGCTGCCACTTACACCAAGTTTGGGATTGGGAGTTTGTGTGTGTGTGTGCATGTGTACTTGTACTTGTGTACGTGCGTGCATATGTGGATCCGTGCGTGTATCTAATACGTGCATGTGTACGTACATGTGTGTGCATGGTAGGTGGTGAGTATGGTATATGCATGCCTGTTACAAGGGGTACACACCACTCGATGGTCAGGGAGGCCCAACATTTCATCTTCTGTCATTTAAATCTGATACATATAAAATAGATGAGAGCAAGATGCTTTAATTGAAGGAGGATGGAACTGGGGGATTAGAGTGGTCACCTTAGAGCTCAGAGGCACACTGTCTAAAAACCATTAGACAGACTCAAAATATTAGGGTCATAGACTGCTTTGAGAATCTGATGAAAGCAATGGGCCCTCTACACAAAAATTATAGACATACAAATGTTTCCATAACATTTTGGGGGGTAGATCATGAGCCCCCGCTGAATCCAGGAACACTGATTAAAAGTCCTGTGCATTCAACTTCTGCCACATCCTCCTACTGGGCCTCCCTGCCCCTCTGACTTTGCGGGGCAGAGTTATAAGAGGTTGGCAGCTGCAGCACAGGGAATGATGAAATCCAGACAAGTCCTGCCATTGCTTCGTTTGCTCAAGGAGAGGAGAGGCCCAGGATTTGGAAAGCACAACCTCCTCGTCCTCAAATTCCTATGACAAGGGCACGGCTGTTAACATTTCTCCCACATGACCAGCCCTAGGTGGCTTGGGTGTCAGAGATGATTGTTGCCTCAGTTTTCACACTAGCTTAAAGCCTGTGAGCTCCTCTATCTAGAATACAAAGGATGGTCATCCAGGGTCCGACCATAGTGTCATTGCTGGGTGATGCTGGGCAAATCTCTTGACTCCTCTGGGCCAGTTTCCTCATCCATAAGGATGAGGAAAACCCCTAACAGCCCACGGGGTTGTTAGGATAACCAGATGAGCTCAAAATGAGCGCTATATACATGAAAGGTCTTTACATACCTCAGACCATTAAGTAAGTTTAAGGAGGTTCTTAGTATCTTGGCATTCAGAGAATGACTGGGAGATTTATACCAAGAGAGTTGTCTTCTTCTGGACTGGGAACCAGGGAGGGGGATGGAGATCACTTTTACTTAAAAGGAGCAAACTGAGGCCCAAGATACAAAATGATTTGTCCAGGGTCATCTCTCAGTAAGTCCTGGGGTAGTGGCAGGACCTCACAGCTTAGGGCACTTAGCTCCGGACAATCCCAGCAACATCCAGGGGTCCTGGAGTCATCTGCTCCCTCTTTCAAAGCTCCCATCCCTCAGCCCAGGAAAGAGACTCTAGAACAGCCTCTTGCTACAGCTCCCCTGGTCCTTGGTGTTCAGGTTGGGGCTCTAGTCTACTACGAGATGCAAATCCACTTCCAAGTTCACAGTGAGGGAAACATGAGAAGGTTCTTCATTGGGTCTGCCTGCTGTTAATGAGCTGATCTGGGGGAAAAGACCGAGTGAAAATGAACAGTCACTACCCAGAGTCACTGGAGCGCTCCTTGCAGCTGGCCCCGATGTATGTGTTTTATGTGGCTCTCAGGCTGCCAGTGCCTGGGGCCCACAGGCAGGTTTATGAGATTAAAGCCCAGTGTCCAATAAATAATTTAGCAGCTTACTGCAAAAATACAGACACACAGTATAATAGCTACTATCTCCAGCAGCCTGATGTGTACGGACATTTTAAATGCACATCACTTTCATCTACTTGCTTCCATTTGATGTGGGGTCCAAAACCAAAGAAGGAAGGGAAAAGGAACATCACCTCCACCCTCGGTCCCTGTCCTGCCACTAAGATGGGGTTGATGAGAAAGAAAACTCTTCAACACACTAATTATTCAGGGCTTTGCTGCCTGTCCTTCCCCACCAACCACCTCCTTCTATCTCTGCTCTATTCTTTGCTTGTGGTTCCTGTTTGTGTGTGCAGAAGAATCTGAAATCTCCACTAGACTAATTATTCATTCAGAACTTGGTTTTCTTCTCCCAGGGGTGCCTTTTATGGAGCAAAGCTGGCTCCAGGTGCTGGCTCCAGGTGCTGGCTCCTGCAGAGTCACAAGTGACTTGGCTTGTGGACGCAGCTCAAAGCTGAAATAGGTAAACATCACCGCCATGACCACCAGAATCCTGGCTGAAGTTCTAATGAGGCAGAAGTTAGTGGTGATTGATTGGTAAGACTGGTCTTGGGCATGAGGGAGGGGAAGAGGATTGGAGAGGTAAGAAAGAAGAGGCTGGGGTGGGCGTCACAGGGAGAGAGGGTGGGAGAAGGCAGAGACACTTGCAGGCAGTGGCTCCAAGATCTAGAAGCATCAATGGGACATGAGTGGCACAGAGTAATCTATGTAGCAACATGAGCTAGCAGCAGAAAACGATGCCAAAGGGAACCATCCTCTTCTTATTGGAAAGTTTACTGGTTCTGATCACAGTTCAGGGACAAGTGGCTTCAGTGGGAATGAGGGAGAGTGGTAGGATTTCCCTCTAGCTCTTGCAGAAATCTGGGAGGGTGGCATCCACTTCTGTACCAACCCCTTGATTCTCCTTCTGTGGGTAGTATCTACTCCAGACCCACTGGCCACCGGGCTTGTACAGACACCACCAAGCTTACACAAGCCCCCCTACTTTTTGTGCCTCCTTGGCCTTGGATGCATTTACTGCCAGTGGTTGTGGTTTATCTCCTGTTGTTTATGGCCTGGGACAGGCTGCCTACAAATAGGTCCCCAAAGAGTGGGGAAATGCAGGCACCTGCCATTCTGTGAAGCTCTTTCCAGAAATGAAAAGGACAGTCATAAAATGTGGCATGCAGGGGAGGAGGTGGGGTGGGGGTGACATGCATCATAAAAAGTGTAATGGACTAATGCTAATACACAGACTGGCTGCAGCCCAGGGGTGTCTGCTGGGTTCAGACATAAATATTGGGGAGGCACCAAGGAGACAGATTTTTTATTTCTTTGATTTGATGGGGAGAGGTTGGGCATATTTTTTCCTCTATTTCTCTGACTGTGGCCATTCCTCTGGTGAGACCAACAATCTGTTTGAGACTGAAGCTACTCAGTGTTTTATGGCTTCCAGAGCAGCTAGACTCTCGGAAAGACTGGAGGTGCCGAAGCATTTGTGGGTGCATCACATTGCCTCATAGGGTCAGGCCACTTGGGGGTTTTGTTGGTATTATCCAAGATCTTGCAAGTGACAAGAGATCAGAATGGGGTGAGTGTAACCGTGCTGGATGTATGCTTGAATGCATGTATGAGTAACTAGGTACTTGCCCAACGTCAGGCAAATTTTGAAAATTAAAGGCACTGATTTATGTCCTCTGCTTGGTGGGAACCAAAAGAACAGCAACCCCAGCAATAACCCAACACGAATCTCCATCCCCTCTTAACTTCAGGCATAAAGAGTAAAATAGCTGTTTGTTAACTGGTGGCAAATTCAGGTACTTCAGGACTGAACCAAGCACACTGTTTTCGAGGGTTTTCTACATTCTCTGGCTAACGTTGGCCATTGGCCCACTGCTATCTAGCCACACATTTGCCCTGAAGTATGCCCATACATAGAAAGGGTAAATGTACAGTGGGGGTATGGGCAGAAGGCAGAAGCGAGTAAGAATCCTGTATGAAAAGGGCCTCCATTCCAGGTGAGGCTACGGCACCCTTGCCCTTTTCTTCATACCTTGAAGCACTCAGCGCCTAGGAGTTGTGCGCCAGCTCTGGGCCCTGAACTCAAGGACGGATTCAGTCCACCTAGAACCCTGGGCTACTTGAGAATAAAGAGAAACAGCAGAAATTGTGGTGATGGTGGGGTGAGGAACCCCGGTTCAGCCTTTTAGTGTGTGTGAGAAAAAGACCGAAGGCATCTGGAATTCATGTTGCAGTTCATCATTTGTTTGGAAGAGTTAATTTTCCATGTGCTGTCCCCGAGAAGAGGTGGGAAATAAAGTGGCAGTCTTCCGAACGCCGTGGGTACCGAGAGCTAGAGCCTTTTGTCCTCTGAATCTGGGTATATGTGAGAGGAGAAAGAGGAAGG
The DNA here is from genome assembly GCF_026419965.1 of Kogia breviceps. NCBI lineage: Eukaryota > Metazoa > Chordata > Mammalia > Artiodactyla > Physeteridae > Kogia > Kogia breviceps. The sequence continues at coordinate 62,975,985 of NC_081310.1, read as the reverse complement.
GAAAGTGAGGGATCTTATTAGGTGTGGAAGGCCCATTATGAGCAATTGAGATACTTCTTTAACCTCATTATAATCCTTATGAAGTAGATATTATTATTCCTGCTTTAAAGATGAGAACCCTCAAATCTGAGTTTCCAAGAGGTTACATAACTTAGCTAAGATCACAAACTTAATACATAGTAGGGTTAGGACTTGAACTCAAACCACTGTCTTCTCACAATGACATAAAAATACGAAAGGAAAAAAAATCAATAAATGATGATTGGGAGGAAACATTATTTTCAGTCTGACAGTCAAAAGAGCAGGGATAAGTGCATCTCTTATGCCAAGTGGTGCATATTCTTCCCAGTGAAAAGGGGGGATGTCACCACGTGTGCTATTGTTAGAAAAGGATTAGAGGACCCTTGTGTGCATGATGACGTGTGATTACTCAGAGGGTGGGTGGGGCATTGAGTCTCCAGTGCTGACCTGGGTGGCTGATGATAATAAATGACTGGGCGCCCCAGTAAATAAATACGCTGCAGATTTACCTGGGAAAGCACCTCATCATGAGAGAGAGCTCATCCTTTCCCACCAGGTGTAGCAGTGGGCTCTTTTATGTGTGCAGTTAACTGGCACACTCTCTGGTTGGTGACCCTTGGGGTCAGTTGTGAGTGGGGGTCTTGCCCAATCATCTACCTAAAAATGAGGCCAACTGGGCCTATCAAGAGGGGTTCGGTTCAGCCCCTTCCAGCCAAGCTTGGGGCATACCAAGATGCTCCTCTTCCCTCAGGTGGCTATGAGCCACCTGCAAGTCTGAGAAAGAAATCAACAGAGTACCTAGTCTTTTAGCCTAAGGTTAAGGTTAGACTTAAAGAAGACCTTCCTGACTCTGAGCTGTCAGACCCTGGACCATAAGCAAACAAATTGGCTCTGGGATATCCTTTCCTAAAGATTTCAAAGAGAGGGAGAGATACCTAATTGCTGCCCACAGCTCTGGGCAAGGGGGAACCTTCCCTCCAGCCTCACCTTTGCTTGCTGATATTTTAGTAAAGGCCCAATACAAATATAGAATGTATAATTTTCACATCATTCTTGGCAAATCCCAGGTGCGCCCCATTAGCAGAGTTCCAAGGATGCCATTTTCTATCAAGAAAAAGATATGCCCGTATCGTAGTGCTTAGCTAAGGGCCCTATTAATAGCGATCCTAATTATATGGCTGCAAATTTAATTCATAGCAATGATTAGCGTCAGAATCAAAGGCATCAGGCATCAATATTGATGGAATTGCATAAGCTCCATAAACAGAGAACAAGCATTTGGGCCCATCCCCCCAGCAGTGGTTTGCTGTTAACTATTACATTAAATGTCTCTTTCAGTTTTGCCAGGTCAAAATGAGTCCATTTCTCACTGTCCTCCTCCCCCACCCAAAACCTTTGCCCGGCTGGCTCTGAATGGGTATGACTGGCACACAAAAGATCCCAGACAGTGTCTTTGAAGGAAAGCCCGGGGCCTCCAAGGGATGCACGGGTGATGGGCCCAGGCCCCACGCTTTACACGGCAGCTCTTGGCCTTGTCAGTAACACTCCTTTGTCTCCCCTTCAGAAAGCTCACAGCAAACAATGATGCCTGGAGAAAGGGGAGTCAGCTGGGGACTGTGTGTGGCACAAAGGCTGCCACTCCATCCATTGTGGCCTGGGCTGAGATGGGTGGGAAGGGGAGGAGGAGGCCTGAGGGGAGTGACACAAGGCAGCGTGTGCCGAGGTGACAGCTGCCACGGCCCAGTTTTCCAGGGGATCCTGGCTGGAAAGAGTGCACTCTTCCCTCCTGCATCTTCTTGCAGCTCCCTGTAGGGCAGGTGGTGGGTTACAGAGGGACCAACAGAATCGTAGAGAAGGGCGATAGAGTGCTCACAGTTAGTGGTTCACAAAGCCCAGGTCTGGAGTCAGAGAGATCTAGATTCCAATCCCAGCTGTCCAATTAGTAGCAAGGTGACTCGGCAAGTTACCTAACTTTGTTGAGCCTCAGTTTGCTCATATGGAAAATGGACGTAATATGAATCCTTACCTTACAAGGGTATTGTGAGGCTTAACTAAAAAAAATACGTGGCTCAGGGCTTAGCACATAGTGAGTATCTAAGTTATAATAGGCCCACTCCCTGCAAAATAAATAAATAAATAAATAAATAAATAAAGCAGCATGCCTAGAAAAAGGACTCCTATGTAAAACTTGAGGTTCCCAATTCAGTGTTCTTCTGACTTGTCAGAACTTCTTATCCCCAAGGCAAGCATTTTGTGGGTAAGCAGGCCTCCTTGCTGGCCAGGCTCTAGAAAGATCCTCAAGTCACATACAGTGAGGGCTCAGCGATGCTGGGCACCCCAGAGCAAGGCTGCATGGCCAGGCCTGGGATAGGAAGTTCAGCTAGACTCTTGCCCTGGAGAGAATGATCCCCAGACCAATTTTAGGTTCTGCTTAGGGAATGCTTGCATGCTAGGGAAAGGCAGAGGTCAGCCTGAGGTTTTGTGCAGAGGGAACGTTCTTCCATACGATACAGAGAGAAGGGTCCCAAAAGTAAAGTCTAAAAACCTGGATTTTATCTTGCTTCTGTTGCTAAGGACCTGGGTGATTTTGTGCAGATCACTTAACCTTTCTAGGCCTCAGCTGTCTTATCCACAAAATAGAAAAATAAACATCTCACCTGCCCAAAGTCTGTTGGCTGGACTAGTTTTCTGAGGGCCTTTCCAGTTATAAAATCAGGGGAACATTCCTGACCTTGTGTGATGGAGTCCACCTTCCCCCTGGGGGGTGGGGCTGACCCCTTTGCAGGGTCCAGACTCCATGGCCTCTCCATCTTCCTTGGCTGCACTCTCATCCCCCCTGAACACAGAAGTGTGAGAATTCCTGATTTGCTACTAAAGGCTGTTGATACTGTTGCCCCTTCCAAGTTAGGTGGGGATGCCCAGCTGGTGTCAGTAGCCTTTGAAATCCAGTGAGGTTTTGGAGAGTGATGGCTGATTGGGACAATCCCAGAGGCACCAGCTCCTAAACTTGTGCCCCATCTTGAAGCCTAGAAACCTTTCTGGAGGCTGAGGCCAGGAGAGGGACAGAATCCCAGGAAGAAACTTAAAGGACAGAACCTCAGGGTGACCTTCAGCACCTTGCATCTCCATATATCTCCTGCTTCTCTGGACAGAAGGACACATGATAACAGGAAGGAAAGAGAAGTTCAAGTAGCTGCAAGCTTTTAGCTTCATCATTGTTGGGCTATACAGATGACTGAGGTGTGTGCTGTACCATCTCCACCTGAAATATTTGTAGCTCTGATTCCAATCTTCCCTTGATTTACCCTGTGACCCTAAGCAATCCATAATAATCCATAATCTCTGTGAATTTCAGTATCACCATCTGCCACGGAGCACAGAAATATCTCAATCCTTCCTGTTTATCCTAAAATGCTATGGGATTAGTGAGCTAATGGAAACCAAGGGAATCTGGGTCCTTAGAAAAGGATGGTAATGGTATAGGAGTGGTAGCAGTAACACTAGTAGAGTCACACTTACAGTAATAATGGTAATAGCTGACATTTATTAAGCATCTGCTACACACTGGGCTCTGTATTAGGTACTGCATATCCCCCAAGTCTGACATGCATAGCAATCTTGCAAGGTAGCATCAGTGGACCAGTTGATGACACTAAGGTCTGCCCAAGATCACACAGTTCATTGAAGGTGGAGTTGTGTAGCCCTAGGATATCATGGTTGGCTTGGGAACATGCAAAGGACGGAGACTGGCCCCGTTTTAGTTAATTCTGCAAAGCCATAAGAGCCGAACCACCACTTCCCCCAACCCGGCCGGCCCTGAGGAGGGGTCAGTACCTATTGTTTGGTGATATGGGACTTGGAAAGCTCTCACTGGTGACTAAAGCAGCTGGATGCCGGTGTCCAGCAGGATTAGATTAGTTCGGCCCAGCTGGTCTAGTCTTCCAAGTATTTTTTTTCCCATGACACAGGGCTGGGGGCAAGGGGCAGGATTCTCTTCCTCCATCTGACCTTGCAAACATGTCACTAAAAAAGAGGCTGATCTGACAGCTCCACTCCCCCAGGGAGCCAGAGAAGAAGTGGACTTCGGGGGAAGCCTCAAAGATGTTGGTAATAATAATGGAAAGCACTTTTGTTGCCAAGCACCATAGTAAGAACTTTTCATACATGACTTCACTTAGTCCTTCCAACAACTATGCAAAGTGTTTATTACTACCCACTCCACAGAAGAAAAAAATTGAGGCTCACAAGTTAAGTAACAATAGTAGTGATATTTAAATGCATATAAGCTCAGCACCCCACTTTACATAAATTATTTCATTATGCTGTATTTTTTTCATTAGCACTTATTAACTTCTAAATATACTGTATATTGTGCGTTCTCATTATTTTCTCATTATTTTCTTCCCACGTTAAGGTATAATCTTCACTAGGGCAGGTGATGTTGACAGTTTTGTTTACTACTGTATACCGAGCAAATGGCGCATAGTAGGTATTCAATACATTTTCGTTCAAGAATGAATTCATTTAATCCTTATTACAATCTCATGCGGCAGGTATTATAACTGCCTTCATTTGACACACGAGGAAACTGAAGCTCAGAGGTCACACAGCTAATAGACTGGAGTCAGAACTGCATCCTGTAAGCTCATATGCTCTTTGTTATGCAAATAGGTTCCTACCTGAATACAAGAGGACAGCACCAGCTGGTCTTTGGAGGTCCTGTCCAACCTCAAGATATATGTCCATGCTCTGTATCCACAAGCAGGCAAGGCTCAATGACCTAAAAGGATGTGCATCTATGTGGTCTGTATTTTCCTAAAAATGACCGCTCTGTAAACATTAGCACCTGGGCTTCTTAAACATTCTACAGAGCCTGTTTGGGTCACCTGGATTCTGTGAGCTTGAATCATTAGCTTGTGCTTCACCTGCCCTGAAATAAAGCCCGGAGCTCCAAAGGGCTCCCTTTTGGAGTGCAAAGCACCATGCTGAGCACACAGCCTGACTCCTCACACAGGGATTATCCAAGATTGAAGCACACAGGAGCCGCACAAAAGGTGCAAAAAATAAATGCGTCTTTAGTTTCTCCCTTTCAGAATGACTCTGGGAGATCAGGGACTCTTCCCTGGGGTCAGCTGGGGCTCTGGATAGAAACCCACACCCTCTCTCTCCACCTGTCATGGTCAAGCAGGGGCATGTGGTGGTCAGGGGAGGGGGTTTGGAAGGATTCTGTAAATATGCCCCCTTCCCTGTGCCAACCAAATGCTGCCTTTCCCAGCTTCTAGAAGACCAGTTCTTGGGACCCAAGAGGCCCATGAAACAACAAAACAAACAGCGAGTTTGGCGGCAGGAGCCTGGGCAGGGAGCCAAAGTCATTACTAGGGATGTGGTGGTGTTCTGAGCCACCAGCCCACCTCCTCTGCACAGGCTCTGGGGCAGGGGGAGAGGGCATCTGCTGCCCACTACCCCAGCCCCCAGAGCTGCTGAGATGCGTCAGGGACCCAGAGCGTTAGCTCAGCGGTCACAGGTCCCAAGAAACCTGCTAGGTCTCCTAGAATGAGACCCGCAGCCCTGGCTGTTTACTCAATCCAAGGTTCACAATGAGAGACGAGTGAATCATTTCCATTCCGAGGAATGAGAGGCTATTGTTTGGTGGTGTTGGCACAGCGAGAAAGGTATGTTTCTCAGCTTTTCATCCAACTTGGCTTTCCTTCCGCCAAGACAACTCCACCCCACAAGGGAGCCAAGTAGCAGGTTAGGAACTTCCGTGCATATTTTGGGAGGAAATATAAATGCCAAAGTCAATTTTGCCAATGGATTGGCCATGTAACCTTGGACAAGATATTTAATTTAACATCCCGGTGGCTCGGTTTTCCACATCTGTAAAATGGAGTGCAGATGCAGGGAACCATCGCCATACTTAGCTGAAGCATTTGTGGAGGATGGAAAGGACTGTGGAAAGATATCTCATAAATAATCAGTGTTATCAAGTAACTGAGCAATAACCCCAGGGCCTGGGAGAGTTAATACTTCGGTGCTCCCAATGGATTCTTTCCAGCGCCTAAGCTGCTACTGCGAGAAGCTCACAGTTTTCCTGGCCTGGCTCAGTAAATCGTTTGTGAGCTTACAAAGAGAAGAATAAGAATAGGAAGGGACGTCGGGCAGGGTTTCCTGTGAGCTGCGGACTGGAGACCGTGGGTTGGTATGTCCCATAGGGAAAGGCAGAAAGGTTTTTCCTCAAGAATTTCACAGGCATTTTGGTGGCTGCTTTAGCTAATGGGAAAGAAGGTGGTGGCAGAAGAGGCCCTGGCCCTCCCCAGACCTTGAAAAGGCTAAGTCTCTGTGGATTTGCAAAAATGTCCAGGAGTCCGATAAACAGAGGGCTGGCGGGGGTGGCAGGGAAGGGGTTGCCTGGGCCTCTGTACCTGCCTCTCGGCTGGAGGCAAAACTGCCTCTGATGCAGGTGAGGCAGATAGCTGGCCATGCTCTCCTGGGATCTGCGGGCAACAGTGTAAACGCGGTCCCCTCCTCCCAGCTTGGTTGGCATTGCTGAGAGCACTACCCCACCCTCTTCCAAACACTGTTAACCAGAAAACAGGCTCTCTTCCTGTCACAGCAGTTCTCTTGTTTCCTAGACCCCTCATCCCATGGCCACCCTCCAACCCTCCCCCTCCCCTGCAGACCTATCCACCACATCCTAACTTCCTTCCTTTGCAAACCAGCCACGTCAACAGGAGTCACTCTTGGTGTCTGGTTCTCTTCCAATGCCTGCATGCAGGTCTCTGGCCTGGAGGAGGTACATTTGAGATAAATTTCAAGAGCAACCGATGTGTGAGAGACACTGGATCCGGCTGTGGGGATGGGTGACATATATGGAAAAGAGGGCCCCTGTCCTCCAGGACCTGTGGATCTCAAGAGAAGTGGACACGTTATTCGGCAGCTGCTCCCGCACCAGATGCTATTGGAGCAAAGCGGCAGGGGCTCTGAGGAGGGCGCTAGTCACAGTGATGGAAGGGGCGAGGTGAGGGACATGTCACCAGGCCTTGAGCATCAGGAGAGGCTTCCGGTGGCAGCGTTGCGGGAGAGGACAGAGAGCCAGCACCTCCTGCTGCTGTGAGGCCCTGGGGTCGAGGGGCCAGAGGAGGCCTGAATAAATGGGAAGCCAGGGCTGAGGCAGCGGTTTTAGCAGCTGCAAATGGAGAGGAGGGGCCAATGGGACTTTGTCCCAAACCCTAGAGAGTCCTGCTTCCAGGTCCCAGTGTCTTCTGCCCTCTCAGCTCGGCCCCTTCCCACGCCCCACGCCCTGCCTCCTGGACCCCTCCCTTCAACCTGGGAAGTCGTGTTAAATGAGTCTGTAGTCCCCGTTGCCACTACTCTTCCTCATGTGCTTTGGTAATAACTCCAAGCGTCTCTTATGTGGATTCCCACTGCCTGCCCTTGGCCAGGAGGTATGTCAGCACAGTCAGCCGTGCCCAGCCCCAGGAGGCCCTGCTTTCCCTCCCCTGCCTCTTGCCCCAGGCCTGCCTGCCCTCATCCTCTGGGTCCTGCCTTGCCCTGTCTGGGCCAAGCACCTCCCCGCTGACCCTCAGGGGCTTTCTGCTACACACCCGGGGCCGTGACTTCAACACCCACCCCCAGGGTGCCTTGGCCTCCCTCGCTCTGCTCCCCTTGTCTGCCGTCCCTTATCTTCCACGCCTACTGAGGGAGTCAGAGAAATAGGGGCAGCATAAGTGGGAAGGTCATGTGCTTGGTGTAGGTGCCTCTCCGCAGCTTCCCTGATCGGTGACCACCCAGTCTCTCCTTCAGTATTTCCACTGACCGGGAGCTCATTCCCTCTTGAGTCAACTCTTTCCATTATGGGACAGTTTGGCTGCAAGAAGCTTCTTCCTCCTATTAAGCAGAAAGCTATCTTACCGGAACTCCTACCTGTTGGCCCTCTTCTGCCCTCTGGGGACACACTGAATAAGTTTAATTCATCTTGCACAGCTTAGTGGAGAAGCATGATTGTGAAACCAGACGATCAAGGTTCAAACCCTGGCTCTGCCATTTACTTGCCATGTGGCTCTTGGACGCATTTCTTTACCTTTTCTGGCTCCTATTTCCTCATCAGTAAAATGGAGGTGATAATAGCACCTACCCCATCAAGTTGTATAAAGATTAGTTAGTAGATATAAAGCTCTTAGAATATCACCTGACACATAATAAGTGCTCAGTAAATCACAGTCTGTGAAGAAAGCTGTTTCGTCTCCTCCTTTCCTCTTCTTCCCTTGGGTTGACATCCTTTTAAAAGTATTCTCCGTACAGCATGGCTCCCACATCCTTGCAGCCCTTGTTGACCTGGCTCTTTGGTTGGCTTAAGCCCTCTTACAATGTTATCTCCCGTGGGAAGTGGAGCCTCCACTTTTCATGACCTTCTGTTAGTTTGGTGAAGACTAATTAACTTTGCCATCAGTGATCACACAGTTGGCTCACAAGGTCAGCGAAAATCCCAAGATCCTTTTCACTTGATCCTCTAGGGCTTAAGCCTCACAGTACTCTATGCCTTGGCTTCCACTTTGCCAAGTCCTCCAAGCCCCTCCATGCACTCTAGCCCTTCCCGGCTCGCGCTTTGCATCTTCTCAGTGAGGCACCCAAGGTCTAGAGGGCCCTTCTCTCCCATCCCCAGCTCATCACTTTGTCTGTCTCATTCAGTCTCAGAGCAAATCCTAGTAAGCTTCCTCCTCCAGGAAGCCCTCCAGGTTAATCACGCTGTGGCAGCTGATTTCTCTGGAACTGTTCCATCCCTGTGGTGAATCCTGGCCTGTCTTCTTATCACCTCTGATGCACTGGCCCTTAGTCTAGGCAAGTGTTACACCTCTTGATTCTGATGTCTCGTCCTTATTCTGCCTGTTCCCTCTGCATGTTTGTGGCTCAGAAGGTGGTGGCCTCATCTGCACTGTTCTCTGCCTGGCGAGCAGAGGGCAGGTATGAGCAAGTATGTGACACAGCACAGAACAACACCTTGTGGTCCTGCCACTTCTAGGGAGTCTCTGCTTCCTCTAATCGTCCCCACTCGGGGACATCCTGTCCTATGGGCTGCCATGGATGGAGGCTGCACAGTCTGACAGACACCTGGTTAGGCAGGGAAGAAGTGAGTGGTCCTGACGCACCCTGCTTCCCTCCCCTCTCCAAACTCTTGGCTAGTTGTGGTTTTTTTTTTTTTTTTTTTTCCTTCCTGTGTTGAAAGAGCTATTTGGCCTGGACCATGGCAGGGTTTCCTGGGGACATTCCATAAATTCCTCATGGGCCGTTTCTCTGGGTAAATGGGAGGCCAGTGGGAGCCCGGTTTTAGTATCAGGTGCCTCAAAGGCGTGTGGGTGGAAAGGAAGGGTGAGTCGCCCAGAGGAGAAGGAGGGGTATTATGAGCTCATAGAAACAACTAAAGAACATCGAAGTGAAGACTAAGAAGGGGCAGATAACTGCAGGTCGGAACAAGCTGTGGGCAGCCATGCCCCCAGCCTTGTCCTTGAACCCTCTGACTTGCCTCCCTATCAACTTGTCTGCTGGGGTTCCAACAGGGCTAAGAAAACTTGGCTACCTTGAGTGTGTGGCTTGAAAAGAGAGATATGGGAAGGTCAGCCCAGGGCCTTTTGAGCCTGGCTGGGGGGGGTTCTTTATTCAGTCCTCATCTATCCATTTGGCAAACATTAATTCCCTAACAGATCCAGGGCTGAAGAGAATGGAGGCCCTAGCCCTTGGCTGAACCCTGAAGCAAGCCTGAACCCGAAGGCTGTTCTCAGCCTCCACCCCCGGGGTTCTGTGGCTGCTTCTTTAAGTACAACAGGTGTCAACTAAGATGTCAGGACAAGAGGTAACTTGTCCTCATCTCTAAGCTTGGACAAGTCACTTTTCTTCTCTGGGCCTCAATTTTCCTGTCAAATAACACTAGTATTGGGCTAGATGGTCTCTAAGGTTCCTTGGAGAATGTTTTTATTTTTTGAGACAGTTTTGAGGCCCATCCCAGGTGGGAACACTTGGTGAAAGGATGAGGCAGAAAGAAGGAAATAAATATGAACAAGGCATGACCTCTGCCTTTAACAGAACTTTCAAGAGAATAAAGGAGACAGAATCACAGGAATGATCCAGAACAGTGACTGAAGGTGCAGGAAGGATAGGAGAAAATGCTGAGCACCAGCTTAGGTGTGGCTCCTGCTGGCCTTACAGAGCCTTTGTGCAATTGAGAAACAGGTGGTATTTATGGGCAGATGAGTCAGCTCGAGGAGTTCCTCTGGGGGTATGTTTATACCCTAGGGCATATGGCTTGACGAGGTGAGTTCAGGTTGGATTTCAATTCCCATAGGTCCCTCGGCCCAAAGTCCCTGGGCAAGTCACAATCTACCCAGCTGTATAGATAAACCTGCAGGAAAGTAGCCAGCCTCAGGGGTCCAAGTTGAACCCCGTCTTGATAAAATATACCACTTTAAAAAAATTGAAGTAGAGTCGATTTACAATGTTGTGTCAGTTTCAGGTGTACAGCAAAGTGATTCAGTTTTAAATATATATATATATATATATATATATATATATATATATATGTATATGTATATCCTATTTCAGACTCTATTTTCTAGAGTACACCACTTTTAAACTTAGTGGAATCTCAGAAGGCCAACTCCTTCCCTCTCCACTTCTGGGAAAGCAAACACCGGGACCACACTCATCCTCAGTCTCCCGTACCTGAAACCAAGCCAGGGCTCACAGTCCCAGGCCAAGTGGAGGGTGCAGGACAGGTACAGGTAGGCACCTCTCCACAGAGTGAGCAGAGGGTTAAAGGGCTTTGGTATCATGAGAAAGAAGGCGTCTCCACATCAACCCAGACCAGTTTTTCTCACCTCTTTTGGCAGCGATGCAGAACAAGCAGAACACGGAAATTCTTCCTCAGGCTCCCTCCCTGACACCCTTCTTCTACATTCCCAAACAACATCTCTCCTGAGGCTCTAACTGGATTAGGAGGAAAGAGCCACAGGGCTGATGTCAACATCAAAGGGTGAGATGCGGTGAGGTCTGGTCTGTGCCTTGATCCACAGGTGCTGGGACTGGGGAAAGGTGGCAGGAGGGTGAGCTTGGGAAAAAGGGATTAGCAGGGACTGGAAAGAACGTGGCTACTGTAATCCCACATAATAAACCAGACTGTGCTCCGTCTCTACACCTTAAGCACTAGACAAGCAGGTACAAGCAAGCTGCCGGCTTCAGCCCGCTGCGCAGGAGGCTTCCCGTGCTGCCAGCCCCAGACGGCCCGTGCCCTCCCATGGGCAGAGGTGCTCGGAGCAGGCACAGGATAAGATGCCTACTTCCTCCTGTCAGCTCAGGTCTTGGGGTTGAGGGAGGAGGGGCGGGGGAGACACTGTGATTGCAGGAAGAGGAAAGACAGGAGAACGGCCCCTTATCCAGGCACCATATACCATCCCAGAGAGGCACCACCATCGGCTGAGAAGTGAGACCCATAACGTGCTTCAAGCAGATGCTCTGGACTCAGCAAAGACTTTTGATCAGTACAATCACCTCTATAGACTGTAGGGAGGGATTTGTGATGTGGGTGATTCATAACATAGATAATCAAAAAATCAGTTCTATTTGATTTAGAGATTTTTGTTTTTTCTCCTCTAGACAGATGCACCTTCCTAATTCCTTGGAGTTTGGTCAATATTGAAATATGTTTACATCACCAAGACACTCACTGACCAGTGCGTAGAGGAAGCAGCTAGAAGATAAGCCACAAATTAACCCCTACCAAACCTCCCCACTCTAACTGTTCCTGCCCCAAGAAAACTGAGCTGCCTCTAGTTCAATCTCCAGCAACAGCAACCTTCCAGAAGAGGCTCTCAGCAGAGGAGCTGAACAGCATCGGGGCGTCCAGGCTCACGGACTCTTACCTTTTTCAGCTTGCCGCTCTTTGTGCCCACAAACACCACGCTGTAGCCATTGTAGACATAAGACGCCACCGAGGTCATGCGGTCCCGGCTGCTGGTGTACAGGGTCAGGCCCTCCACTGGAATGGAGCCTCCAAGTGGCTGGTTGATGTCGAGTCCACAGAAGTTGTCATCGATGGGCACCGGCTGGGGAGAAGGGGAGGCACCTGGGGTGAGTGGTAGTGGAGACAGGGCCGAGTGGATCCACACCAGCCCAGCCTCCGTGGCCACTGGCCCCAGGACACCAGGCCTCAGAGAAGTTCAGGCATGGAGTTCACGGGCCTAACACATACTGCACGCCCAAATATCTCATGGCTGACCCACGAACCCCACACTGACTCCTGTGAAACCAGACAGCTTTCTTCTCCCTCTCCTGCTATCGCCTGCTATCACTTTTCTGCCAAGACAACCAGCGACAGTTTGCAAAGCTGATTGCTCAAACTCATTTCCTGGTCATTTATGTGTCCCTGAGGACCATGCCATTTGTGGTGGTCTTTCTATTTAGACAGTGGAGATTCGGTCTAGAGGCAACATCACAGGATTCCTACCAGCCTGGTGGCGTTCCTTATTTGTTTCCTGGACTGCAAAGGCCTGCCTTTGGCCATAAGGAATTTTCGGTCATTCCATCATTCACCACATCCCATACTGGGGATAGATTAAAAAGCGTTATCTTAATATTGAACAGTGCCTTATACTTTGGAAAAGTTACTTCATCTACATGAATCTCAGTTTCTTCTGGTGTCACACTACCTGCCCACCTTTGTGAGGGAATCACTGGAGAGAAAAGGAAGTAACGCGTGCAAAGAGATGCATTAAGTTGTATAACGATTTTCATCATTGTCCGTTAGAGGTCTTCCATGATGTTTGGGTAGATTCTGGGGGAGACGGCCTTCTTGTTAGCAGCCTTTTGCAGGGAGTGGGGGTATGCTTGTATAAAGAATATCTGTCACTGAATAAACATTTTTTTAAAAAATTAAAGTCTCGGGGCTTCCCTGGTGGCGCAGTGATTGGGAGCCCGCTTGCCGATGCAGGGGACGCGGGTTCGTGCCCCGGTCCGGGAAGATCCCACGTGCCGCGGAGCGGCTGGGCCCGTGAGCCGCGGCCGCTGAGCCTGCGCGTCCGGAGCCTGTGCTCCGCAATGGGAGAGGCCACAGCAATGAGAGGCCCACGTACCGCAAAAAAATAAAAAATAAAAAATAAATAAAAAAATAAAAATTAAAGTCTCTTCTCTGTCAGAAGAGACTAGGGCACCTTGAAAGGACATCACCTTGAGCAAGTGGAAAAATAGCTGGACAGAAAGAATGCCAGTCTCTGCTCTTCTTCTATGTGGCTATGTGAACTTTGATCAGTCACAGCCTCTTTGGGGACTGTTAAATTGATGATTTCTAAGATCTCATTCAGTTAGAACAAAAAAAGATTGCATGCTTCCTGAGGACAGGAGCTGCAAGGGGGCTGCATCCTCTGCACACTGTCTAGCCTGTGGCTGGGCTATGACGGATCCTCTAAAACATCCCAGTTGATTGCACAACAGGGAATCCTGTGGGCAAAGGTTGCAGACTCTGGGCCAGAAAGAGCCCTGAGCCCTGTGGCAGCTGTTTCTCCTGGGTCTGCAAAGGCATCCTCGAGGAGGAAGGAAGTGATGGTCGTGGGAAGCACAGAAAGCATCACGGAGAGACCTGTTCCCATTACCCTCCTCCTCTCACCCACACCAGGAAAGAGCGGGCTGATGTGTCATTCCCTGACAGCTTCATTTCCCTGGAAGAACTGGTTTATAAGCTAAATGTGACTTTTTTGGGTAAACCAGGGACTTCTCTTCCATTCCCTGTTCAAATCCAAAGAGAACAGAGGCTCATGTCTTGTGATTCCTTGGTGTTTTGTAGAGAGCTACTGCTCCTACAACTGAGTGGTGGTGCTACCCTTGTGTGTGTGTGTGTGTGTGTGTGTGTGTGTGTTTATTCTTTAGGAAAGAAAACTAACTTTGGGGTTAAGGATGACCTTGAACTCTGGATTATATGGCGCTCCACACGGCAGAAGGGATAAGCTTCTCAGGAAGGGAGTGAAGCAATGGTATACTAGAGCCAGCTTATGAGGAATGCCTGTACATCTATCTCTGCATTCAGTGACATCACACTGGTGGCTTGAAATTATCCACGGTGGGAGTATTTACACCACAGAAATTGGCAAATGCTTCTAATCAAGATCCTCTCACCCCAATCCCTTCCCCACTACTACCATTGCTTGCATATAGCCATCCATTTAAGATTTACCAGCACATCCCTGGAGACAATGATGGAAATTTCAGGCTCCCTAGAAAGGTAGGTCAGAGGAATCAGCTACCACTTTTTACATTTTCTACTTCTCTTTCTCATCCCTACACCAGAGGCACAAGTGTCCTGATAAAGAATCAGGAAATCTAGATTGTAGTCCTGTCTCTACCACTAGCCAGCTATGTTATCTTGATATACCACATACCCTCTTTGAGTCTGAATGCTCTCATCTGTAAAGGGAAAGGATTAGACCAGGTAATCGTCAAGCTACCTTTCAGCTCTGAAAGTTCTTGATTTCATGGCTTCAGTTTCTTTCCCACTCTCTCCAGGGACCGGTAAGGTTGCAGAGCCTGGGCTCAGGCATAACCCAAGCCAGCTTCTGAGAAATGATGACAGAAGCCAAAAACTTGCCAGTGATTTTGAATTTCTCTACATCCCTCCTGACTCTAGAATCGCCAGACTGTGACGGAAAGGTTTGCTCTGAGCCTAAGCCCCTGGGATTGGCTGGCATTTCCTTCTCTCGTCTCTAAATTGTCAGATATTCCCAAACACCTGCTGCCCCTTTACTTTTGCTCTGAAAGGGAGAGCCTGGTGTATGGCTTTCCTTAGAAGCAGCAGGGCTAAATGCAAAGAGTTTGGACTCAGAGGTCATGTGGGCTAAACTGAATTCAAATCCCTGCTGTGTCATTTATGGCTGTATGGGTGTAACCAACTTACTTAGTTTTTGTGAGTCTTTGTTTTTCCATCTGTCAAATGGGGGAGGATAATCCTTGCTTTATAGGGTCATATTGAGGATCAAGTGAGATAACCCTTAAATGGCCCAGCAAAGCCTTTAGGACATAGCTGTTATTCAATGAGTGACACTCCCCTTCCTCATTTCTTTTCTGGTAACATAGCTCAAATCCTTTATCTGAGGGTTCCATGTTAGTCCAGAGATCATGTTAAAATTAAGCCCCGGGACGTCAGCTACTCTCACTCCTTAACGCCCTCTGAGGCCCCCAAAAGGTCTCTGGGTCCCCAGGTCTGGGACTCCTTAAATGATAAGGATTTTAAGGGGCCCCTCCTGTTGCAGCCTCACCTCCACCTCCACTACCAAGGCCGCAGCAGAAGAGTGATGATTAAGGGAGGGGGCGGTGAGTGAGGGGCTGTTCTCTCTGAGGTCCTCATTCCACCTGCTGTCACCTCTCTCCCAGTGTCTTTGCTGCTCTTTGGTTACTAGTCCAGGCTTGTCTCTCTGCAAGCCAGTGGAGCCCCACAAGGGTGTCGGCTCTTCCTCTTCCCTCTGGCTCAGAAGCAGGCAGGAATCAGCAGTTTCCTTCTGACAAGGCCCCCTCCTGGCAGTGGGAAACAGGCTGGACTCTGCAAGGAGTTAACCCTTGCATTTCCTCTCCATTTCTCTTGATTGGTTGGGGCCATAGGTTATAGAATTTCAGGACTGTAAAGAACTTTGGAGAATATCTAGCTCAACCTCCTCTTTTTTTTTAATTTTTATTTTTGAGGTCGCAATGTCAGTTGCCTTATTATTTTTTGAAGATGTTGGGGGTAGGAGATTTTATTAATTAATTAATTTATTTTTGCTGTGTTGGGTCTTCGTTTCTGTGCAAGGGCTTTCTCTAGTTGTGGCAAGCGGGGGCCACTCTTCATCGCAGTGCGGGGGCCTCTCACTGCCGCAGCCTCTCTTGCTGCGGAGTACAGGCTCCAGACGCGCATGCTCGGTAGTTGTGGCTCACGGGCCTAGTTGCTCCGTGGCATGTGGAATCCTCCCAGACCAGGGCTCGAACCCGTGTCCCCTGCATTAGCAGGCGGATTCTCAACCACTGCGCCACCAGGGAAGCCCCTCAACCTCCTCATTTTATAAAGGTAAAATAACAGCAAATAACTGGTTCTTTAATAATTAATATTAATAATTATAGCTGTCATTTATTACATGCTTATTATGGGCCAAGTTCTGTGCTCATACATACTTGTTCCATTTGATCCTCATAATAACCATAAAAAAGAGACTACTATTATTTCTATTTTAAAAATGAAAAAAATACAGCTCAGATCAGGTAACTTGCCTAAAGTCACAGAGTTCTAAGTGGTAGGACTGATTTTTAAATACAAATCTGTTGGAATTCCAAGCCTAGGGCCTTAACTACTATCTTATCGTACCAAGGGACAGATGGTAGGAACAGAAGCATACCCTAGGCATGATTTGTTTTTTGCTTTAAGAAGAGGTTTTTGGTCCCGGTAGCAGACACCCTCCATTTAGGCTGCTCAGAAGGCGGCCGTATGGGTCACTTGGTCTCAGGTTGTTTCCCAGGCTGCTGATCCGGTGTCCACAGCACTCTGCACAGACATCTACCTTAGCACTTGCCACATGCATAACAGTGAACTAATAATGCTCAACCTAACACGCCAGGCATGGTGTTAATCTCGCCACATAGTATCCGATCATCCCATGCGGTAGGCATTATGATTCCCATTTCACAGATGATAATGGAGAGCTATTAAGTTACTCCTGAAGCCAGGAAGTAGCACAGATAGAATTTGAGCTCTGAATCCCAAACTCTTAGGTACTATATTACACTGCCGGCTATTTTTTCTTTCACTCTTTCTCCCATTAGATTATGAGATATCTGAAAGTCGTAATCATGTCTTTTTATGTTTGCATCCCCAGCTGGGCACCTGGGAGATCTTCAATACCTTCTTGTGAAGTGGATGGCTGGCTGGATGGTCGAATGGGTGGATCATGGTAACCACCTAGACGGCAGCATCTTGACACTCTGACAGGACAGTGCTTGCCACTGACTTTCTTGTCTCTGCCATCCTCAGGTCTGGACCCCAAACTCCCTTTCTTCTCCTTTTTCCCCTCTGCCCAATTCTTTTCCCCCAGTTTTCAAATGATCAGTCAAGCTCAACTCCCTTCTCTCTCCTCCAGCTTACATATCTACCTGCCTACTTTACCCCTTCACTAGGCTGTACAGTGGCCCACAGGGCCCTCTATGTACAGGATCTGGTGCGTGTTACCTCTGAATGGCTCATCTCCAACCACTCTTTTTCTGCCACATGCTCTGGTCCAGCTGTAGTGGCCTCCTCGCTCTTCTTCACACACTCCAGGCATTCCCTGCATTCTCTGCAAGAGCTACTCCCTCCCTCTCTCTGGAATGCTTTCCCAGATACCTGCATAGCTTACTTTCCTCATTCTTTGCTCAGATGCTGCTTTCTCAATGAACCACTCCTCCTCGTGGGTACTGCCTCTCCCCACTTCTGTGCTTTATTTTTCCCTAAAGCAGCTGTCACCATTTGAGAGACTACATATTTTATGTATTAGTTTGTCTTGCCTCACTAATGAAAGCTCCATGAGGGCAAGTAGCTGTGTGTTGTATGGTTCACCTCTGAAGCTCGTGGTGCTTACAACAGTGGCTGGTGGCGTAGAGGCCCTTGAGTCTACATTGGGAATGACCCCGCGGATCAACAAACATGCCTCAAGTGTCTGGTATCATCAGACTCTGCCTTATGGGGACCACCTGGTAACGTGAGCCTGAGCACCTCTCTCATTTCAGGCCGTGGTGGTCTGCGGGCAGGGTGTGCAAAGGGGCGTGCAATGCCAGATGCCGCATCAGGGGTAGAGCAGGTGGGCCCTCCTTACCGCCTTGGTGCACTGCACGTCCTTCCCCAGCAGCCAGTTGAGCTCCAGGTTGCCCTCGCCCTGGTAGCAGGACTGCAAGCGCTCTTTGATCTGCAGGTTGATGGCCCGGATGGGGAAGGCACAGAGGGCGGAGTCGTCCGGCGGGTGGTGATACTGCTTCTGCCCTTTGGAGAAGATGGCGAAGAGCACGTCATCCTGGCTGCTGATGTTGAAGGTCTGGGCCAGCGAGTCCCCGGGCTTGGAGAGGTAAGCAGCCTGTAGGAGGCGATATTCCACCCCGGCCCGCGTGCAGCCGAAGGGCAGGGACACGTAGGAGTGGAACTTGGGGTCGTCCTTGCAGAGCCTCACGATGCGCGAGGTGTAGAAGAGGTCTCCCGCCGAGTTGATGGCCACGCCCTCAGGGGTCTCAGGCTGAACGGTGAGGAAGTAGACGAAGCCCCCGCTGGCGAAGCCGTAGATGTAGAAGATGTCAAAGTGGGCGACCAGGGCCAGGGTGTCGGAAGGGATCTTGATGAGGGAGGAGACGAAGTCGCTGTGGAGCTCGTAGTCGAGCATGGCAGAGGACTCGGGGTCGCGGGGCAGCTTGCGGCTGGACAGGGTGGGAAAGTAGTCCTGCTTGCCGTCCACAGCAGTACCGATGAAGAGCTTGCCGTCCTCGCCCTCGGAGCGCACGATCACCCCGTACATCGTCCCCGTCTTGTTGACGCTGGACAGGTAGTGCTCCTTCTTGTGGGACGGCTCCACCAGGATGAAGAGGTCATCCAGCCGCAGCAGCTTGCAGACCCCTTGGTACAGGCTGCCGCAGGCCAGCAGCCGGTTCTCGGAGTAGTCGATGATGAGCAGCTTGTTGACGTTGTTGGTGACCGTGAGCACCTCGCTGCAGGGCTGAACGATGAGCGGCGGGTAGCACGACTTGTTGTCTTCCTCCGGCCCCGTCTTGTGAGCCACCTGGATGGTCAGGTTGCCCGTCAGCTTGTACACGCGGTTGATGGCCCCCACGTACACTGCCCCCGTCCCACGGTGCACCGTCAAATGGTTGAAGGTCCAGTCCCGGTTCTCGGAGTGGAAGGTGCTGAACTGGGGCATGCCGGCCGCCGGGGGTGCCAGCAGCACGCAGACGGCGGAGAGCAGGACCACAGGCCAGCCGTCCACCTCTGCAGCCCGCGGCCAGGGCCTCCTCTGTTCCATTCTGAGCCGGGCGGGGACCAGGAGACAGAGCCTCCGAGCGCTCGCGTACTCCGCCTTCCTGGCTTGGCCCTTACATGGTTCTGGAAAACACAAGGCAGAGGGGTCAGATGGAAAATAAAGCCCTTGGAGGAGTGAACAGGATTGCTTGACCCAGGTCCCAGTGCCGACTAGCTCTGTGAGCCTCTTTCTTCTGTATTTCAGTTTTTCTATTTTTAACATACTTTCTCCCTCTTTGGGGTGTTCAGGGAATCCTATTATCTATTTTGGTCTCCAGCCTTTACGCTGGAAAATGCATTTTTTTTTTTTATAACTTTACAAAGCATCTCTATTTCTGTCCTCTTCAGATATCGTTTTTATCTCTCAGAGAGGTTAAACGGCTGAGTTCACCCAGCCAGTTGATCCCGGTGTCGGAACGAAAGCCAGACTTCCCCACCCAGTCGCTGGGTCTGTCCTCCTGCTGTCTCCCAGTCCAGTGGAAACCTCTCCTGTCTTGTTAAAGCTGGTTAGCAAGGCCCTCTCCCAGGCTCTCCCAGGCAGCTATTCCGAGTCTGATACCACAAATGAAATTCCTTCTTATTTCAGACTTCCAGCCCCTCACCCTGGTGGCTTCCTTACTCTTTCATGCTCTGTCCCCTGTAGGGAAGGAGGAGAGCTGGTCCTCCTGAACCACGGTGCCTCTTGCTGCCCTTCGGCCTCTCTAGAATGAAGAATCCCTGATCATTAGTGGTTAAAACTTGTTCGGAGCGTGAGGTAGGACTGGGATCCCCACAGGTGCTATTCAGGAGACTGAAGAGTCCCAGGGAGAAGGGCGGACAAGCCCCCACCCCTCCTCTTTGGCACAGGAGGGCATCAACCACTGCCTCCCCAGTAAGTGGGGTGCCAGGTCCTGGGGAAATTGTTTCCACTTCTGCTTCTCTGCAGGTGGAGCACAGGGGGAGTTGGCCTCCTTACTCACAGGGACTGGCTGGCTGAGTCCAGCCTCAGCCACCTGGGCAAGGGTTCTGGGTTTGGGAGATGTGGAGAGGAGCAAAGGGAGGCAAGTTGAAGGTCAGGCTCGTCGTAGCCACTGCTGGGGCCTTGTGATTGTTTAAGGCTCCATGTGGTCAACCTCAGGCTGCCTGCCCCAGCCTGATCAGTCCTCCTGCCCTGACTTCTTTCCTCCCTCTCTGCCATCCCAACCCCCAGGCTCCACAGCTTTTCCTCCTTATTCCAAGGAAGCTGCCCAGAGGGGCAAGGCGGTGTTCCTGCGAGAGCTTCTCTAGACTCCTAGGCAGAGGGTAGAGAGTGGAGCCTGTCCCATCACTCTGACAGCGCTGCTCCGGACTTTTATGGAGAGGGAGGGACCGCGGTGGCAGTGGCCGCGGCACGGAGCACACAGGCCGTCTCGCAGAGAGATCTTTCCTCCAGCTGGATGGAGTGTCTGACAACTTCCTCAGACAAGTCCAGACAGAACTCTGGGCGATGAGGCAGCAGGAGTGGAAACACTCAAGCCAAGGATTAAGAATGTGCTCCAAGGCGGCTTAGGAGAGTCCTGTGTCCCTTCGCCCCCAACCTGGCTAGACCGGGTTGGAATTAAAACAGATGCCATCTGCAGGATCCACATGGCTTTTGCTCTGTGTCTTTAGAAACTCTCCCTCGTCCTCCTCAACTGTTCCTCCCACGCCTGACAGCCACCATGGTGCCAGAGGGAGGCCCCACCTGACGGCTCTCCCCCACCCGGGCTCCACCGGGGTGCTGTTCTGGTGTGACCCATCAGGCCCCGGGCTTCCTTGGAAAGAGGGAGGCGACTGCGGCATGAGGCCCAGGCTGACCTCAGCGACTCTGACACAGCCCTTCCGGCCCGACGTGCTCACCGGCAAAGCCTCCCGACAGACAGAGCTTTCGGTTTGAAAATCGGAGGTTATTTTTAGCTGTGTCCCGGGGCCAGTAGCAGGACGTGAATTCCTCAAGAGGAGCTGTGGAAAGGAAATAACAGAATCCTCACATTCTCCAGCTGGACAGGGAACGGCAGGAGGCCGGGCTGTGCGTTGCCCTGTCTCTGGGTAGGAGAGCTCCTTTGCCTACAGGTGGAGGGCTGTGTGTCCCCGAGGAGCTGTGAGGATTATAATCATCACCACGATGCACTTGGGCTGTGCCTTTTAGACAGTGCTCTGTGAGACACTCTGGCATCGAGTTTGTGGGCAGCGCACCCCGCCTCCCCCAGAACGTACATGGCACATACATGCTTAGCCCATGGCTGGAGGGAAAGGGTCCCGATAGAAGTGGTGACACCAAAGGACACAATTGTGAGGTTAAGATCAACTATCTCACCTCCCTGCCTGATATCCTCCAGAGACACAGTATGAATAAACAGTGAGTGGCTTTTGTTGTTGGGCAGAATTGGGGAAGAAATTTGGGACCTTGGGCAAGTCCAGTCTCATCCCCCTTTCTGGTTGGATGGGATAATTACAGCACCAACCCCTCGAGCTGTCAGCAGAGTAAATGAGATAATGCGGGGAAACCTCTCAGCATGGGAGCTGGAACTCAGTGAATGCTTAACTTACGGAGTTATTATTATCACTGAAGCCTCCCCGGGAGACTGCACTTCAGGAATCCCGCCAGACCTCCTGACTTCTCTTTTTGCTCGTATTCTTGCTTTCCATGGGAATGAACACTATGGGCAGACCTTTGATCCCCTCCCTGGCCCAGTGAAGGGGCACAAACTGGGAAGCATGCGTCAGAGGAAGGGGAATAGATCCAAGGTGATCGTCTCTAGCATACTACTGCACAAGTCCCAACACAGCGTCTCAGCAGCCTGCAGGGAGCCCGGGGGAGGTACAGGATCCTGAGAGTTGAAGTATGAATGGCAAAATTGGCCTGGTGGCTAGAAGGCATGCAGTCATGGGGCAGGAGGAAGAGTGAGGGACCTGGGGAGCCCCGGCTTCAAATCCTGCCTGTGTCACCCATGAGTTGTATAGCTTTAGACCGGTCTAGCATCAACCTGAGCCTATTTCTTGATCTTAAAATAAAGGATGTTAGAATTAACCAGTTCTTAAGATTTCTTCATTCAGACTAAATGATACCTTGAGACTTGCCTGCTTCAGCTTCTAGAGTCTATGACTGCGATGGCAGCTGAGGTTCTTTTGTCCTACTGGGTAAGGCTGGTTAAGTTCAGAGTTCTCAACAGACCAGTAACTGGGCTATTTTCCTCTCACCCCTCAATGAGCGTCTACTCTGGGACAGACTACTCCTGGTGACGAGCCATGCAGATTCATTCCGTGGCACTCAAAGATCACCCACTTGGGAGCAGTAGGCACTAGTGCGTCAGGGTCAAGAGGAGACGTGGTCTCTGTAGTGCAGGGGTGGCAGGGGAGGCTTGCATTCCACCTTGGAATTCACAAAGACAACTGACTTCAACAGCGAATCGAGAGCCCCTGTCTTTCCATGCCAAGGCTGATGCTATCAGGTAGCTCTTCCAAAGCAGGGCCCAGCTGGCAAGGATCAAGCCTCCTGTCTGAATTTAGAGTAAGGGGGAAGGGCACCCACCTCTGTACCTCTGACGAGAGGCAGTGTGGTGTAATGGTTAGACTCATGAGCTCTGAACTTAGATGCGTGGATTCAGAGGCAATAATAGCTGTGTAAACTTGGTCAAGGTACTTAGCCATTCTCTGATGCTATCTCACTATTTATATATAATGAGATTAGCACTAGCATCTACCTCATAGGATTATTATGATGAAGTCACTTAATACATATAAAGCACTTAGAACAACACCTGGCCTGTTATAAGTGTTCAAGATATATTAGACTTTATTAGTAATAATTTATTTCTCAATATTCCCAGCTCTC
Organism: Kogia breviceps; assembly: GCF_026419965.1. NCBI lineage: Eukaryota > Metazoa > Chordata > Mammalia > Artiodactyla > Physeteridae > Kogia > Kogia breviceps. The sequence continues at coordinate 62,953,102 of NC_081310.1, read as the reverse complement.
GATCTCCATCCATTCCGGGGTCGGTCTTAGAATGACTTTGGTAGAAGCCAGTGAACACATGTCTATGACTTTGTAGACCTAGCATTTCCTCCTAACCCGAATTTTCTGTTAGTGTCCACCTCAGGGGTTTTCTCAACGATGCCTCCTTCCTGTCCCTTCTCCTCTCTCCGTCTAGTTCATGAAGTCACTGTGTCACATGCATTCTCAAGAGCCAAACTTGCCAAGTGGCTGTCCACCTACCAGTTTCCCTCTCCCCCACCGCAAGTCTCAAACCAGGACATGCTGCCCCGGGATGTGTGCCCTATCAGCAAAGCACGCAAAGCATCCCTGATGCCAAGGAGAGGCCACGCTTTCCTCTTTGGGAAGCAAGTGTCACTAAATATTTTATTTGGAGGGACTGGTGACACCATCTCCCCGATCAGGATTCAGGAGGCAGGTGTTGGTGACAGCTAGTGAAGGCATCTAATACCTTCCTGATCAGCTGCTGCAGGCATCGGGGCAGAGCAGGGAAGAAACGACAATTAGGCATTTCCAGCTCAGCTCAGTGCAGGAGTCTTTCCTTCCTGTGACCCGCTCTGTTGCCTTTTTTTAGGAGATCTGGGGGACTATGCCTCTACGCTTACTTGGCCTCCCTTATTGCAAAAGGAAGGAGGAGGAGGTAGGAAGAGGAGTTAGGATCAGGATACAATTTTGCTAAACTGAGTAAAAGTTCATGATGGTAGAGCTCCCGCTCTTGGACCCATCTGTAGCTCTTCCATCATCAGTATCTTCCATCATCCTATCATCAGTGTCACCATCATTATCACCACCACCTGCACTGTCATCACCAGCACCATCTTGGCTGTGACAGTTTTCATAACAACAACAGTAAAACATGCCTATTAATACAACTGCACCTACTAGGTGGCTCACATAGCCAGGATCCTGAGGAGCCAAGATCCACACGGTAAGTATGAGAATGAGGTCTATGCACTATTTACAACAGCCAAGACATGGAAGCAACCAAAGTGTTCACGAACAGATGAATGGATAAAGAAGATGTGGTACATATATACAATGGAATATAACTCAGCCATAAAGAAGAATGGAATATTGCCACTTGCAGCAATGTGGGTAGACCTAGGGAATATCACACTAAGTGAAATAAGTCAGACAGAGAAAGACAAATAGTACATGATATCACTTATATGTTGAATCTAAAAAATAAATCAATCTATATACAAAACAGACACATACTCACAGACACAGCAAACATATTTATGGTTACTAAAGGAAAAAGGGAGGGGAAAAAGGACAAATTAGGAGTATGGGATTAACAGATACACACTACTAATATATATATATATATAATAGGATTTACTGTAAAACACAGGGAACGATATTCAATAACTTGTAATAACCTATAATGGAAAGGAATCTGAAAAAGTATATATACATAACTGAATCTCTTTGCTGTACACCTGAAACTAACACAATATTGTAAATCAACTATACTTCAATAAAACAAACAAACAAAAACTGAGGGCTGTGAAGTCAGAGGAGTTAGCACTTGTTCCTGGGCTTCACCCCAACCTCTTCCCTGTCCCAGGGCAGGGAAAGGTCCATCTTCTCCCCCAGCTCTGCCTTCTAATTAGTGGCACCTTTAAAGCAGGAATTCAAGGCCAGCGCTGAAGCAGGCTGTAAAATTACTCCAGTCCATTTCTTTTCTTTTTTTTTTAATGAAGAAACTGAGGCCCATGGAAAGAAAACAGATTGTCCAAGGTGACCCAACATGACTCAGGGACAGGCTTCCATCAGAACCTGGACCTTGTGACCAAAGGTCCATTGCTTCCTCTGATGTAGGCGAAAGAGTCCAGAGACTCAGTTATGTTCTGCCTCGAGGCTGCCCTGTTTTGGGGAAAGAAGGTGCCTTTTGATCGTGGTGGCCCCCTGATGGGCAGAAGTGAGCCTGGCACTGGGCCTGGACAGGGAGGTGGTGTGCAGGGCAGACTCAAGGATGCACGGATTAAGGGGCAGGGGAGTGACAGGGACACCGGAATGGCTCCCTTCTGTGTTGGGGGGATGACCTCCTCCAGGCCAGGCAGGTCCAGGCAGTTGTCACACACAAGAATGGCACCTATACTGTGACTTGGGGGCTAAGATGTCCTGTACCATATGCCTCTGGGTTGTAGACAACCCCATAGACAGGTCAGATGTTATCCCAGCACAGGCAGCTTCTTTTTCTCAAAGACTTAGAAATGCAGCAGAAGGGACTAGAGTGAGATATCCAGGGGGACATCCTATCTAGAGAGGATCCCTGGGGCATCCTGCCAAGCAGATTGTGGAATTTTCTGACATTGAATTTTCCTGACAGCTGTTGAGGAGTATGTTTACTGAGAGGCAGGGGATTGGTCTCAATGACCCAAGGAGGCTGCCTTTGGTATAGGATTTCTATGAATTAAAGTCCATGAGGATAAAATGTCTAAATGTACAGTGCTGGGGCGCCGGCTCATCCCCTGTGGATGGAACGATCTTGAAGGACCCGTCCTAGTGTCATCTTTGGGGTTGTACATGCAAACATTCCAAGTGTCACTCTGTCGAACAGCGACCTCAGAGGTAGTCCAGGCACGTTAGGTAGCACAAGGTGAGTGCCAGGGCAAGCGCAGAGGCCACGGGTAACACTGACAGCTGGAAGGCCTCAATTAGTGTGAAAGGAGTTATCTGGTGTTTAAATAATTATTAGATGGAAGGAGTAATCATGGGTTTGAGCTGATTTTTTCCCCCACTGTCACCCTAATGGTGCCTATAATATATTATTCAAATGCCCATGATGCTCACTGAGAAGAGACCACAAGAGAGGGGAGAGACTGGGGGAGAGAGGTGGTGAGGGGGAGGGAGGGGGTGGGAGAGCGACTCATTTAATCTCCATGTGACAGGGCTGCAGGAGGTACGATTAGTCTCTTTCTTATTTCAGCTGTCACTCAGGCACAGACACCAAGATTGTTATTAGCGTATTTCATGCACGCGATTTAAAGGGAAAAGGGGAGGGGGGCTGGGCAGAGGAAGAATTTCCTACGGAAAATAGGGACCAAAGGAACAATTTAGATGTCACTGCTATACCAGCTGCGTTTGTTTCATTAATCGAATGTCATTTTTTCCCCCAGACTCCGTGCTGTTATGTGAAGCTAAATGGCTACACCTCGCCCCAGAGCGAGAGAAGGGAGGTGAGGGGCGACAGAGGAGGAAAAACGGGCTTCTGCCTACATGGTCTCTTGGCATCTTTTCTGAGAAAGTGAAATAGACGATACGATGCTCCCCGCCCCTCCTGCATCCCCCAACGCTATGTCCAGGCAACTTTTGGTAACAACATCTACACAGTCACTTCCCTCACTATGAGAAGGGAGATCGCCTGCTTGTCCTTCCATGCAAATTTTTTTCCCACAGATGGATAAATCAGATCCAATCTCCAATAACCAAGGACTAAGTGAAGGAAATTTGGGGAGGCCCTAACACTGATCAGCAGTAAGGGAAGAACCCATATTCCAGGTGATGAAAGGGCTGCTGCCCGAGCCACTGTGTGTGGCTTTCTGCTCAGGCAGACGGTGGGAGCAAGGCCCTTGCATCCCACGTGAGTGCATGACAGAGATGGGGTCTCTGCATCTCACATGGCACGGTGGGCAAGGCAGGGGGCAGGAGAAGTCAGAGATTGGCTCCTGGCACGAAAGGCAGGATCACAGGTGTACCCCTGCTCTCATGCACCCTCCAAATTCATATGTTGAAGCCTTAAGCCCCACGACCTCGGAGCATGGCTGTATTTGGAGACAAGGTCTTTATAGAGGTAATTAAATTAATATGAGATAATTAGGGTGGGCCCTAAACCAAATGTACCAGTATCTTTATAAAAAGGGGACATTTGGACACAGAGACAGATAGGCATGGAGGGAAGACATGTGAAGAGACACAAGGAGAAGATGGCCATCTGCAAGCCAAGGAGAGAGGCCTGAGACAGACCCTTCCCTCACAACCATGAGGAGGAACCACACCTGGACTTCTGGCCTCCAGACTGTGAGGCAATCAACTCCTGGTGTTTAAGCCACCCAGCTGGTGGTACTTCGTGACAGCAGCCCTAGAAAACTAACGTATCTGGGAGGAGTGATGCATTCCACCATCTTGGCTTGGGAATTGTTCCTTGAAAGAAACGGGCGTTGGTGGCGAGGGGTTGGGGAGAAGCCATCACAGGGCCAACATACTTCGAGATGTAGATCTCTCAACATCTCTGTGAGAACCGAAGGCAGCAAAACATGCTTCCCCTTTCACCCAGCTAAACACAGTGGCCCTGAGAATGCACTTGGACTGTCTCTCCCAGCTCTGGCCCTGGTGGGATTAAAACTGGGATTTGCCAGTCTCTCACCTCTCGTGCTTGTCCTGCAGAGAGTTCCTATCCATTTTGCCTGCTGCCACCCCCCCTCCTGCCCAGAAGAGTCCATGTGTCACTTGCCAGACCCCAGGGACATAGGGGATATTTTGTGACTCCCAGGGAGCCATCATCCTCCATTCCCACCCCAGCTCCTTCTCTGGCCTGTGCAGGGATCACTGCCTCTTCACATCAGGGAGGGTTTTCTGGTGGCTTTTCCCCCCCAGGTCTCCCAGTGGGCTCTGCTCAAGCCCTGGAAACCACACCAGCTCTCCCAGGGCCTTAGCAAAACATCCAGTGTTTGTCCTCTCCTCTCACAGGCTATAAAAGTTTGGAGTTGTCTCCCTGAATTATGAAGGGTTCCAAAGACAGGCGCTTATTTGAAGGGTTGCAGAGGGGAGGGGCTGGACTCCTTTCTGGGGTGCTGGCTGGGTTGGTTCGGCCAAGTCAAAACAAGATTCATTACCCTGGGGCCGGGAGCAGGGAGATACACCGCCTGACCCTGCAGACCTGCCCCATATGTCATGGGCCTGTCAGAAATCTCCCAGAATTCCCTTTATTATCTAAAGGTCGCCACCCGGGCAGCGCGGAGAGGGCCCATGGTATAAACTAAACTACAAGAGCAATCAATTTCAAGCAGCTGCCTGCCCGTCACCCCTCCGCCCTCCTCCTTCCGCGGGCTCTGCCCTCTTCAACCCCCTCTAGGGGATGGCGCAGCCCAGCCTTGCCATGACTACCTCACCCCTGGGGTAGAAAGAATTTCTGCGACTTAGCAGGGCTCTGAGGCTCCAAGCTGTGGGCACTGGGGGCTCGCCTGCCCTCTGCACTATGAGGCCCCTAGAAAGGTCACCCCACTGGTCCCCTGACTGTAGCCAGACCATATGCATACCATCCTCGTGATGGAGTTGCTCTGCTGGTAAGCATTATGGGATTAAAGGACAGGAAGGGGAGTTTTCAGGCTCCTTCCAAAGTCTGGCAAAGGAATAAAAGTGGGGATCTAGCTTTGCTAAATCAAGTCCAAATTTATGTTAGAAGACCTCATACCAGAAGGGTCATGAATAGCATAATGATAGCAATTTCCATTTGTGTTCCATGACAAAAATAATAAAGAGGAGCAGCTATCATTATTATTAATTATTAACCACCTGCTATATGGCACAATGCTAGATTCTTTGCATACACAACGGGTAATTTTGTGATTATTCCACAAGATGGGTATTATTCTCCCCATTTCACAGATGAAAAACTGGAATCTCAGGGAGGTTGAGTAACTAGCATCATTCCACTAGGAAGCAGAACTTTCTGACACCCATGCTTTCCCCACTTTTCCACATCACCTAGATATTTAGAATTTATTTTTCAACCAAACCCTCTTGTCCCTGATCTGGGAAGACTCATGAGAATGTTAAGTAAGACTTAGCAAGTACTTTACTTTAAAGGTCAAGACTTGAGGCACCCATTTTATTTTGGTAAAGAAACACGGCTGAGGGTGGAGGTGGCCAGGGCTGAGTTATCCATTACAAGGTGGAGTGCGTGGGTGTTTTGTGGCAAGAAGTTTGCTGGCTGGCGGTCACCTTTCAGGGAAATTCCACATGATCTTTTCGAGGAGCCTGGAAGTATCTCTCCTGCCTTCTCACCCATGCTGACTGTACAAGGAAGAGCTAAAGACTGAGATAGAAATGGGGCAGGAGAGCAGGAAACAGGGTGGAAAGTACCCAACTAAGGGGTTAAAAAAATTACAGTTACTCCAAATAATGGCATATTATGCTGTCATTAACTACAATGTTTTCAAAGAATAGCGACAGGGCTCCAATTCTAACCAGTGGGGGGGAAGAGGGAGGAAGAAAAAGAGAGGGGGGAGTAAAAAAACAAAGCCCTAGACATTTATCCCGGCTCTCAGGCTGTGGAATGGCCCTAAATGCCACTTACTTTCCAGGAAGCTGTCCTATCTTCCTCCTCTTGAAGAAGAATTTGAACGGCCCCCAGGAGTCCCCAGGTGAGAACACTTCTTATTTCTCTTGCAGACCCTCATGCTTTCTGCCCCATGGCAGCCACTGAAAGACTCTAGGGACAAGGGGCACTCCCCGTTGCTGCTGCCTTGTCCTTGCATCAGGGAAAGCAGCCATTAGTGCCAGATCAAGGTGCATTTTTTAATGCTATCTGTTTCCAGAAGTTGGGATTCCCCAAAGTTCAAAAGAGTGGTCCTCTTTACTAGCAATCCTGGTGTTGCCTCCTTGAAAATGTGCATGCACAGTCACCATCCAGGTCTTCCACTGTGATGGACCCCAGTGAAGGCCACTGGCAGCTAAGATTCAGCCACAGATTTCCTGCAAGGTATGCCTTGTACTGCTTCATTTCTTGTGTGTCAGAGGACTAACTTTGACTAACTTTGCCAGGCAGAGGGCCAAAGTATGGTATCCACCTAGAAAACACCTTCCTTGGCTCCCTGCTGTTGCCCAGACAGACTTGGGACTGCTAAGTGCCCAAGTTCAAGTCCTCCCAGGCTGGCTCTTCTGTCTTTCTCTGGCCTCCCTTCCTACCTCTTCCCGGGTGACTCCACACCTAACAAACTGGTTCATTTGCCGAGTCCCCAAAACACCTCACACAGTTTTATCTCTGTGGTCCCCCCTCCCTGGAATGCCCATCTCCACTTTCTTCTTTGCCTATCTAAACCCTGTCCAGTCTTCAAAATCTCAGGAAGCCTCTAGGCCCTCCCTGTCCCCAACCCCTGTCTTTCCTCCAAAGTCAAAAATTGCTGTTTCTAGCACACACTGCATGGTAGTGTAGGCTCTCTTTTTCAGGTGACTATCCTATCTTCCCATTGAAGTAGAAGCTCTCTGAGGGCATCGTTGGCATCCCATACAGGGGTAGCATGATGCCTTTCACTCAGTCCTGCACCCAGTCTAAATCATGGAGAGCGGGGGAGAGGGAAGGGGGGATGCTCATATGTTTTTCTCACCTGCTAGGCTGCCCTAAGCCATGGCTGAACGACTACACTTGGCTCAATGATTTGTCATAACTGATCTTTGGGAGGTAGTGAAGAAGGGAGTGAACCATTTGGGAAGGATCCTGGCTGTTGTGGTTCATCTTGAGGCCACTGGGTGAAGAGCAAATGTCATTGGCTAGGTGGATAAGGTGGGGAGAAGGATGGAGCAGAGTGGGAAGATGCCAGTTCTCCTTTGAAGAATGCCCCATGCAGACAGGGCTGGTGCAGGAAAAGTCTTGGCAAGAAGCCGTGAAGCATACACTATCATCGATCACATGAAAAGCACATAATCATAAATGGTCAGCTGACAACATAAAGTGATCAAAAGCAGAGTGGGTGGGGTGAGATCCCTCCAGGAAGGTTTCGGAGCAGGGTTGTCCTATGAGGAGGTCAAACTCACCGTGACACAGGTTGCCAGGCAGCGGATGCAGAGGAAAGGCTATGGGCTTTGGAGGCAGACCTGGGCACAAGTCTTGCTCTACCACTTACTAGTTCCCTGACCTTGAACATGTTATTTGACCTTTCAGAGTCTTAGTTTCCTCAACTGTAAAAGGCCACCGCACAGGGTTGTGGTGAGAATCGATGAGAAAAGAGATGTGAAAGTCTTTTGTAAACTCCACAGTTTTGAATAAACACCAGTTACTCTTATTTCTGTTTTTGGAGAAACACTGTACAAGGGCATCATCTCCTTGGCAACAGTGGCTGCCCTGGATGGTGGCAACGACAAGTGAGGCTCTGTTTCAGCCAGGTGATGGGGTGGTTCTTGTCCGTGGAGCTTGGGGACCAGCTCCCAGCTCCCCAGACCCAGGTTTCTGGGGAGAAGCTGGGCGCTGCTGGTCCCGAGCAGCCATTCCTCCAGTCCCCCGGGCCACATGCTACCCAGGGCACACCCCCTCCTCTCAGGGCACTGACAGTGATTTAAGGTCACTTCTGGCAATCTGGGTGATTTATCCAGGTGCCCCTGGCAGGAAAGAGGAAGGAAAGGAGAAGAGAGAAAAGCTGGCCCCATAGGACGAGGAGATGCTGAGAACTGTTCGTACGGGCTGAGCTCCACATTTTGGGGGGCTCTTCCTCTGGGTTTGGTCAGCACGTCAGATGAAATTTCTCTCCGGTATCTTCCCTGCCTCTCCTTCTTTCTGGGGCTTTTCTTTTTTTTTAAATTAATTGATTAATTTTTTGGTTGCGTTGGGTCTTTGTTGCTGCACGTGGGCTTTCTCTAGTTGCGGCGAGCGGGGGCTACTCTTCATTGTGGTGCGCGGGCTTCTCAATGCGGTGGCTTCTTTTGTTGCAGAGCACGGGCTCCAGGCGCGTAGGCTTCAGTAGTTGTGGCTCGTGGGCTCTAGAACGCAGGCTCAGTAGCGCACGGTCTTAGTTGCTCCGTGGCACGTGGGATCTTACCAGACCAGGGATTGAACCCGTGTCCCCTGCATTGGCAGGCAGATTCTTAACCACTGCACCACCACGGAAGTCCTTTCTGGGGCTTTTCTGAATCAACAGCCTGCCTTTGAATAAAAAGCTATAACTCCTTTTTATGAGGAAGCTTCTTAAGCAGGCTATGTTCCCACCCTGTATCTTCCCACCTTCAGTTCCTATTATTTTTCTCTCTTTGTCTGAGACTCTGAGCTTTTGCAGAAAAGATCCTGAGCTGTCAAGCAGCCTCTCTTAAGTAACAGGCGCATTCACACTTGCACACTCACGGAGCAAGGGAACTGCGGGTGGCGCTGGTTAAAAGAGACATGTGGAGACTTTGCGGTGGCTGGCACCCTAGGCAGAGGTGTGTCCACTTAGGGGTCTTGTCTGTGCCAAAATGCACGTGCATTGGCCTGAAGGACCCTTAGCACCTGGGTGAGCAGAGAGGCAAGAAGAGACTTTTCAGGCCCTTGCGGCTTTACTGGGGGGGGGCGGAGTGGAGGGCACAATTATCGGGAAGGCTGACCCCAGGAGAAGAATGTGCTGGGGGGGGAGAGGGGGAGACACAGGCCGATGTAGCGTGCGGCCACCTGGGCAGGAGATGAGAGACTTTTCGAGTGAGGATCTGGCCCCCGATGATGAATGGGGTGTGAGAGAGCAGTCTGGAAAAGGGTAAACAGCCAGGAGGGAAGCAGGAGGTTGGGAGGAGGGAGGAGAAAGAATGTTGAGGTCAAAGAGCAAAGAAAATGCTCCTGGAGTGATTGATTCAAGATCCAACTTGCTGCCCAGCCTGGCGGGAGCACAAGTGCTTAGGGACATGCTTGGCCCGGCCTCCCCTCCCGTGGCTCCGCCCAGGTATGGGCCAGTCCGCTTCCCCCAGACCCCTGTCACGCCCTCTGTGAAGTCTTTTTGATGTTTTGCCCTGAGTCTCCAAGGGACACCGCTGTAGTATAAACTAGCATTTGTGCAGCGATCTTATAGTTGACTAAGAATTTCATGTATGTTATCCCATTAATGTACCCCATATGCAAGCCTGTGAGAGGGAGAGAACAGGGTCAGTGTCACCACTTTACCGGTGAGGAGACTTAGGTAGACCTGAGGTGAAATATTTTGGAGAAGGTACCTGATGTGGAAGTGGGCCTTGGACTTGGGGCTCCTGGAGTTACACCTGTATCCCTGCTGCCCTGCCAGCTGGAGTCCAAGGGATATCACGAAGGACAGACCCCTGACTCCAGAGATCAGCCTCCCTGCAGGCAGGCCAGGCTCTGGCCATACCTGGGATATCGTGGGTGGTGGCAGATGGAAAGAAATCAGAAGCAGGGCTTTGTAGGGGGAGAGGCTGGGGTACCAAAATCCCCTCCCCACCCAACCTGCTCTTAACAGTGGGACAGAAAACTATTTGCCGACTCCCCTTCTGAAGACTTTGCTACCACAATCCCTGCAGCCTGGCCTGAGGTCGTAGGCAGCTCCTACCTGCCTCTGACTTGCTCTCCCCCATCTTCTCCCAGCTCTCTACCCTGGCTCTGCGGCTCTCTGATTCCCAACCCTGGCAGATCACTGATTAATTTAGGGCTGTTTAATAACCCTTCTATTTAGCTGAAACAAGCTGTCTCGTTTTCTTTATTTTTAACACCGACTTTTCGTTGCTCTGCTAAACATCTCACTGCCATTTAAATTTCTCTGTCTCCAACCAAGCTGATAATAGACTGGAGTGAGCAGCTGCTTCCGTCCTGTTTATGACAATGATTAGAAGTTAGAGCTTTTTGCAGGCGGAGAGCTGACCAAGTCTCCGCGCACGCGGGTCTGCCCCTGCTTGTAGCCCGAATGCTCATTTTAACACGGTTAGGACAATTCTGGCTCCAGGGGAGGCCAGGGCTTATCCCAGCCCAGCCTTCCTGGCATCCCGCTCTGAGGGGAGTCAAGGGGATGAAGGTGTGAGAACCAGCTCTGTTTACTGTGGAATTTAGGTCGGCAGCTGCGGGTCATTCTCACGGACCTGACACTCATCCTCACTTCTCAAAAGAGCCTTTTCCTCCACTGAATTCACTGAGCAGCAAACAGAAAGACTCAAGGTTAGAGGACTGGGACGTGGGTGGGGAACTCAGCCATCCCTCTTATACCTTCCTGCTCCACACAGGAATCCCTTCTTGAGACCTGGTCATCATCTTCCAATCTCTGCTTGAATTCCCCAAATGATGTAGAACCCATTCCCTCCCTAGGCGGCCCCTTCTGGGTTGCATGGCTCTGGTTAATCTCTCTCTCCTGTGTTCCTGCAATACTTAACTTGCATGAACATTATTTGTGTGTATTCCCTTTTTCCCTTGCCACACTGGAAGCTCCTCAAGGGCCGCGACAGCCACTTGCCTCCCTCCCATAATACTTGCCGCGTAGTAGATATTCAATAAACATCTGTTCAAAGTAAATCATGTTATGCCAAATCCAATCTCCTTGCAAGTAATGTACAGTACCTTTCTTCTGCCTGGGCAGGCTCCTGGTGAAGTGGCCTGTTTGTCTCTACCTGGACAAGTTTTCTGCCTCTTCCCGACCTCAGGCCACAAATGGCTGCCACCTCAGGAGCCAGGGCCCTGCTATTTCCTCCAGGCCTGGAGTGCCTACACAGCTGGCAGAAACCTTGGCCAAGGAGGCTGGGGGCTTGTGGTAGAAGCCAGTCAGGTGGCCTGGACCAGGTCCTCTGGATCCCAATTCCGCCTCGCATCTCCTCTGGATCAGCCACGGCTGCCTGAGAAAGCTCGCAGGTGCGTGGTAGGCAAACCCTGTCCGGCCCAGGCTTCCATCTCCTGCTCTGGCAGCCTCCCAGCCAGCACAGTTTGCAGGCAGCTGCTCGGGTCATTGTCTCACCCTCTTCAAGTTGTGAATGCAGAGTCTATAGCGACCGCCACACAAGCAGTACCCATGCTGCCTCTGGGGAGGGAGGGGTGGCAGGGCTTTGCCAGGGCCGTTGACTCTGAAAATAGCAAGGCCTGCAGTGGATGGAGGAAAGCTGGCTGGAGCTACTTAAGGGAGGGGGGGGGGCCTTTCTACACACTGCCCAGAGCCACAGAGAGGGATCGGGGTGTCCTAGGGCCGGCGGACCGGCAGAGCAGGGGAGAGGTCACTTCTCGGGGAAGCCCGCTCAAACCCAAGGGAGAGAGATGGGGACAGCACTGAGGACAGGGTCGGGGAATGAGAGAATGGAAAGAGAAGGTGGCTCCCTGGGCAGGTGGAGAGAGTGTGCTGGCTGGGCCAGGCCGGGGCAAACACACCTCCTCACAGGTGGACACCGTGACTGGCCACTCGCTGTGTGATGCAGGGCAATCCACTCTCCCAGGCTGGACTCGGCTGCTGCATCTATGATGTGGGCCTGGGTAAAGCTGCTATCAAATCCTCAGAAACATTTCTCAAGTATTCTACATCTAACACCCGTTCTTTTGTAATTCAAACTGTTTTCTTCATGATATTCTAGAACAGAAACTCAAGGCATCCTGTCACACTCATTTTCCACCGCTGGCTCTTGGACAGTGCTGTCGAAGGCACAGGGCTCCCTCGTCTCTTAGCTCCCTTCCCAAGCTCTGTGCTTCCAACAAGGGACGAGGCTCTGTGCTGCAGCGGGGAGGGCCCGGGGGAGTTTCTGGGGCTAGCACAAGATAGCTGATGCTTCCCCCCAGACATCTTGCTATGTTCTGCCCAGGGGTCAGCGCTGGCCAAGGATCGAATCCCTGAGCTCCAGGGTCCAGCTTGGGCTCTGGCCGCAGCTCCTGCTGATACTTTTCACACTGTGTCCATCCCATTCATATCCATACTGCTAGGAGCTCTCTCTGCAGAGAGATGTAAGCTGTTTGCAGGCAGGCAGCTAGGGGCCCATGAGCTCCGCCCCTTGCCCTGCCATGGGAGGCTGACTCCCAGAAAAATGCCAGCTTACCAGTTCTGTGACAGTATCATTCATCTCTCCTCTTAGACTTGAAGGCATCAAAGCCCCAAGGGTAGCAAATTCAGAATTCAAACTCCAGCCCCACTGGTTAGTGCTAACCCCAAACCATGCATGTGGCCCCAGTGCCAGGATCACCATTGGTTTTCCTCTCAGTTTCCAGTCTTCACTGAATCTTTAGCCCTTCATCTGTTTTTACATATCAACACCTTTAGCACACAGATTTTCTTTAAATAAAAATCTTATTTTTTTCTCAGAAAATTCCAAACAAATTCAGAGACAGAGAGAGAGAGAAGAGCAAAACATCCCTAGCTTGGCTGTATTCCTGCTCTAAATTTTAGTATAATTTTACACATTTGCAACAGTTTTCATTTTTCCAAATGCCCAAACACTATCTTCCCATGCCCGGCTTCAGAAACAAAGGCAACTGAGGGCGCTTGGGGAGTCACGGAAAGCATTCATTCCCATTGTACAGATGAAGAAACTGAGGTGCTGGGTACAGGGCAGGCAGCAGTTCTCCCTGAGTGTCCCGTGGCTCCCTCTTATCTCTTTCCCGACCCGGGAGCAAATGGAAGATGAGCACTGGTCAACAGGTGAGAAAGCTCTTAGGAAGAGGGAAGAGCTACAAGTGTGAAGGAAGGCCCTTTGTTCCCATGCATTAGGACCATAACGTGACACCAGACTCTTCCTGACCATCTGTCCTGACCCCTCTTGGTTGGACTAAGCCTCCTGCCGGAGGGTGCTGGGAGTGACTTCCCAGCTTCACAAGCGGTTCAGATGGCTTCCTCTAAGTCTCTCACAGCTGGGTTCTTGGGCCCAGAACCTGAAGGGCTTCACACCCTGGGGGTCCCTCGGAGGGGGACATTAGACTTGAATTTTGTTAATTTCCGGATAAACCTCAGGGGGTGTTTGCCTAGCAGAAACCCTAGCCGTGTGGGTTTTAATTTCACAGAGAATCAAGGGACTTGCCAGCAAGGTCTGGGCCGCTGAAGCGAGGGTAGAGAGCTAGTCTTTTCAGGGGCCTGACCGCCTCTCTCCTGGAAAACATCACCACCCACCAGCGTGGAGCGGGGACCCAGGCCTGGTAGCGCTGGCTGACCCAGAAGGCTCTCAGGTCTGGGCACAGGGAGGAGCCTTGGCCTCCTGTCTGGCTTAGGCCAGGGCTCCCACTGAGAACACCCAAGTTCAGAGAAAAGGCTCTTCTCCCTCAGGTATGTTTGTAGCTCAGGAGAAAAAAGTGGGAAGCTGGGGGAGCAATCCGGGGAGGTGGGAGGTCAGAGGCCAACGTAATATTTACCCAGCCCAGCTGAGGCCTTTCGCTTTTATGAAGCAGGAAACCACTTCAAAGCGGCAACATCCCCTCTTGTCCCTTCTGTCTGCTGGCTGGTCCTCCTGCCTCTACAGGGCAGGCAGGGCTTTCTCACCCACCTCTTCCTCTCCTCCTGAACGTTCCACGCTCCATCCCTTAAAGGGAGGAGTCCTCTGCTCTGCCTCTTGCTCAGAGAAGTGCCATGACCTGTCCATATTTGCAGAGCGATTATGACACCTGGGTTCCCTGACATTCTGAGCCATTTTGTCCCTGGATTTCTCTTGTCTACTCTCAGAGTCAGTCATCTACCACTTGGGGACATGGGGAAGGCACTGGGGTTACAGTTCCTCATCCAAAGCCCTCCTTCCACCACCAGAACAGAAAGCAGAAACTGAGGCTAGGAAAAGGCCCTGGAGACTAGAGTCTAGTGGTTCTTTACATTTGCGGGGGCGGGGATCACAAACTCCTTCTCTTCAGAAATATATACACACACACACACACACTCATATTTCTTAAAAAGCACAGACTTTCAAAGGTTTCAAAGGCCTCTTAAAGCGCAAGCATGCACCCTGGTTCTGTCCACCCCAGTGCCAGGTCTCCCCTGCCCCAAATTTAAGTTGGGTGGCTCGTGGAGGGGGTTCTCCTGCTCAGCCATGGTGAGGGGGAAAATCCGAATAGTTTTTCCCTCTCAGGTTTGTTCCCTTTAATGGGTTCCTTCAGATAAATGTGGTGCGCTGACAGCAGGATTCCAGACACTTCAATGTGAATACAGATGAGTAATAACGTTTCCTGATGAAGCACAGTGGCGTCCGTGCGGCCAGCTCCAGGGGACCGGAAAGGGATGCAATTTACATAGAATACACGGTGAAAACCCCTTGGGAGGGTGCTACATGGAGATCTCGCTCTAGGATGTTGACTAATAGAAAACAACTACAGTGGTGTCATTTTAAAATCCGCGGAGGAGGATGAGGAAAAAAAATAGGGGTAGTTCTGAGAGGGTGAGGAATGGGAGAGCGTTAGACAGACATTCTTGACAGGGAACTCTGAAGTTCTCAAGACACCCGAGCCTCTCTCCTGGAAACCTACACCTTCCATTGACTACAGCAAAACCTTCCAGGAGCTCCACTTCCTCTGACACCCCCAACATACTGTTAATTCCATTCTGCCTTATATTAAACTTCTGTGTGAGGGTACATGGCTTACGTAATTCTCCCTCCCCCCAGGATGCTCGTAAGAGTCTTAAAGGTAGGATCTGTTACCTTTTCATCTTGGTACCAAGTGTTACACATTCCTAGCACTGCATAAGTGATGGATTTCTACTTGATTAAACCCAAATGCGTGGCAATTCCTGCTTTCAGTACAAGGGCAACAATTCATATATGAAGATTAAACTCGGAGGAGCTGTTTAGCTGCTCTATACCTCTTTTTTTCTATCCCTCCATACCCAAACAAGAAACTAAGGTGGGAAGGGAGGCTTGTAAATACAAAAATACAAAAAGTTTAACTCCCCCGTCTGTGCAGAGAAGCAGTGGAGGTGCCTTAGTCAGGGCCTCCATCTTCACTCTCAAAGCTTCAGAGAGAACTTGTGATGGGGGTTCACAGAGGAGAGGGGTTCATTCATCGGCTACTCACTGTGGGCCCCAGGATTCCTCCGCCTCTTCCTTCTCAAAGACAAGTTGAACTTTGCAAGGGCAACTCCACTTTATCTCTCATACCGAAAGTAATTTTAGCCAAGGAAAAACAGGATTAGACTTTCATAACATGATACATTTATCTTGTTTTCCTTTTTTCTTTGCTCTCTCCTCCCTCCCCTCCCGCTTTGACCCCAGGTAAATTTGAGCCAAAGGGAAGCCAAGATTAAATATCAGAGGATGGTATCAGATCTGAGGAGATGCTCCTTTCTGGCCTGCTGCTCGTCCCCAAGCTTCAATATTTTTTCCCTACCCCTGTTAGACAGTTATTATCTCCTCAGATGAGAAAAGCCTCTGGACTCTGTTCTCTCCATATTGTCCTCTGCTGAAATGAAAGGGGGAATTATAATTCAGAGAAAGGCTCCCACGGAGAGTATGAAGACAAAGATTAAATCACTGATACAGCGTTGACATGCATTCAGCTCCTGAAAGGTCTCTTTTAAAAAGTCTCCTCGGGAGCAGTTTTGCCACCACCTGAGAGTGTTTTGAAAATTCGCATTTAGGGAGCTGGGAGAAGGGAAGGCCTGTGAAGGCACCTTGGGGATGCGCCAAAACTTCTACCGCTGATCAAGAAAGGCAAGAGCCTCCTGGCAGGCCAGGCCAGCCGGCGGGCCAGGACTGCTTGAGAATGCCTGCCCCCTCCTGTCTCCCACCCCCAGATGCATCCTGCCTGCCAGGCAGGCCTCTCCCTGAGCTGCTCACCATGCTGGACCGCACCTCCTAATGCTGCAGGCGCCTTTCCCGCTCCCCTGCAATCAGACGGGTCCAGAGGTCCCACCGGCGAAAGGACCCTACCAGTTGTGGTCTCTGCGTAGTGACAGCTGGGAGTTTCTAATATATCTTAACTATTTTTTTAATTCTTAAGAAAAAAAAAAAATGAAACAAACCCAAAACACCCTAATAAGCACAAAAGCCACTGTTTAGGGCCAAGCCTGGTTTTCACGAGTCCCCTCTAGTGGAGATAACCTGCTACTTCAGCTTCCCAATTCAGCCCAGAGGAGCCTCCCCTTAGCGCCTGGGAAGACCAGAAGAGCCCCTCAGGCCTGGACTGTTCCTTCCCACTTGCTTCCCACGTCTGTTCTCAGCTCTTCTCGCCCCATTCACACTGTCAGTCTTTCCGTCTTTATCTTCCTTTTCTGTCACCTTGCCTCTCTCCACCTATCTGGGACTGTTTCTGCATCTCGACTTGGGTCTTGCTACGTGTGCCTTCGCTCCTGTATCTTGGTCCGCATCTCTGGTCCGTCTGCTGGGTTTTTTTTTCCCCCCGAAGTTCAGGGCTCCAGGTCTGAGGAGCTGGAAAGGCTTTGACAAGGCCTTGGAGAAAATGGCCTATCTCAGAGGGCCAAGGAGGGGACCCTCGCGGAAATCAGGCATTCCCAGAGGCGAGGGAACTTTGGTCAAAAGCCCCTCCTCACCCCCATCCCCCAAGCAAACCTGGGCCTCGTGCGGTGGTGAGTAGGTTTGAAGCAGTCTCTAACCTGAGCTCAGAGCTCTGGCTCTGGAGTCCTATGTGAGCCCAGCTCAGCCGGTCCATCCACTCTTCTCGCTATCCACCCTGTCTCCTCGTGGGACATGCATGCTGTCAGGCAAACAACTGGCAAAGCCTGGGTGAAGGGACAGCTGGCAGGGTTTGGGAGGAGGATGCCGGTGCCAGGGGAGAGGGAGAGAAAAGGGGGAGTGGGGGCCAGGACTGAGCTGGGGGCCGAAGGGGAGAGGGGAGACACGGCAAATGTCCTGTGGCAGGGAGAGGAGGGCATGGGCATCACCTGCTGCTCCTTTGGGTTTCTGAGAGTATCCTTCCACCCAAGCAGGAGACAGGGCCAGGCCAGGGCAGGGGTTAATGGTTAACCAACTGTGGGAGCAGGAACCTGTGCACTGCTGGGGCCTTTTCTTTCCTCTCTCCCCCTCCCTTCCTCCTCTCCCTTTACACTTGCCCTGTAGGGACACTGCTCCCCAACAAAGAACTTTCTCGCCTCTATTTCTGCCCTTGAATCCCAGATGGAACAGTAGAGGTTCCATATGCCCAAAGGCCAGGAACAGGGCCCTGGAGAGCCTGAGGGCTAAGGCAGGGAGAAAGGGGGTATCCTGTTCTTACCATCCATCCCTCCTGGCCCTTAGGACCAGCTGTTTGACACCCCCCACCCACCCACCAGGGAAGAATTGCCTTTCTCTGTCTCCACAGGGCTCACCTTTAGAAATGACCAGACAAGAAGGGGACACACCCCCAGCCCTCATTTACTCTAATCAGGCATGAAATCTTTGTAACTAAGTGAAAAACACTGTTTCCCATAAGGGAATCCGTTCCATTCACTATTGTTGGAACAGAGCATCTGTGAAGGGGAGAAATATTCACTTATAATGAATTGATAACAGACTGGCCCTGGGTGAGGGTGCTGGGGGGAGGGGTGTGTGCACAAGCTGTAAAACTACAGCACCTCAAAGCCTGCTTCTGCCACTTTCCCTGCGGACAATCCTGACTTATCCGTAGTTAACAGACGGTAGTAACACAATGCTCCGGTCTCTTTATGATCATAACGGGAGTGGAGTGGGGGCCAGGCTTGGAGCTCCTTGCCTCTCGCTGCGCCGTGATGGACAGAGTATACTGGGCCCCAGTCTGCATGTGTGGAGACAGCTGTGTGGCAATGCAGGGAGACAGCTGAGGGGGGGGGGGTTGCTGCTGGAGATGGAAATCGTTCTTCCCGCTCCCCGCACCAAACCCCTTATCTTGGAGAGGCAGCCATAGCAAAGGAGGCAGGATAGAGACTATAAAACCCCCAAACAGTGACAACTCCAGAGCCATAAATATTTCATGGTACCTGAAC